>NC_064646.1:283104416-287980080 GCF_023864345.2 Schistocerca serialis cubense | reverse complement strand
TTTGCCGCCACGCTACCCTCCCTCCCCCCCACTCGCCCCATTTCCCTCTCTTTAAATTGGTCAAATATGTATAGTCTTCTTTCCTTAGTGGCATGAATGAGGAGAGTAACAAACCATCAAATGTAAAGGACTAATTTTTAGATATTGATTTCTTAGAGATAACAATTTCATTCTTCATCTGTTTCATTGTTTCCTCAATTCATTGGTTCCTCAATTCATTGGCACTGTTATGAGCATAATATTATATTTCGTATGAAGTTAAATGACTGCATTAGGTAAGGGAAAAATTAGAATAATTTGGCTTGCAACAGCATGGGGAAATATAAATTGCATCCTGTGATATCAGAAAAAAAAGGGCTAAAGGTTTCAGGCAGATAAATATAAACTAAAGGATATAAGTAAAGTTGTAAAATAAAAAGTGGGGAGAAAGTTTCTATTAGAAAGGAGCTGGAAGATAAGATGACAGCTGAATAAAATTGCAAGCAGTCTTAGTTACTCACAAACTTATTACTCCTCATTTAAGTGAATCTCTTCTGCCCTTAATCCTAATAAGCACAGTGATCACCTTTTCCTATTCTGCAAACAATTTGGGGATCATTCTGGACAATCACCTAAACTGGACTGAACACACAACTGCAGTCTATAAGGTGTTGGCATCACTTCACTCATTACCGAACTGTAAAAAAAAAGTACAGTCTCTTGAGCTTAAAAAGAAACTCTGTCATTAGTACTCCCCATCCTTGATTCTGATGATCATATTCTCAAAGGACTTTCGTATGAGAGCAGACATTGGCTGCAACTGGTGATGTTCATACATTTGTGATGTTTGCTCCTTTCAACATGTCACTCCTGCCTGTGAAAAATTATCATGGCTGTGTGCTGATAAGTGCAGAGATTATCATACCATGTTGGTGCATTGTCTTCACAGTTGCTGCACTCCGTCCTATTTCTCATCAACCTTACACTACTATGTGAACAGCACAGCAGAAATACATGTTCTCTAATCATTTTTCTGTATCAGGAACCCAAATTTGGAACAATCTCCCCTCAAAATGTTACAGAAATTAAATCCTTCCAAACTTCAAAGGACAGATAATGGCCCACCTTCTATCACTGTAGCTATCTCTTCTTGAAGGTCACTTCCACCAACCTTCCCTCCCCCATCGCTTTTCCTTCACCTTGTCTCTTTTTCAATTCCCTCCTGTTTCATTATCCCTTCCACTTCTTCTAATGCTAAATAAGGCTTCAGAAGTCTTACGCTAATCAGTATCATTATTTATGCCTCCATTATGTTATTTTAGTTGTCAACATTTTACTGTTATCATTTTACTACTACTACTATTATTATTATTATTATTTTACTATTATTATTGTGATTTATACATATTTCTCGTCTATATTGACCTGGTCAGATATAAGAGAGCGCTGTAACGTCCTGATTTGGTCATGCTAAATAAGCAATAAATAAATGAAATAAACAGGGTTATATATTTTGTGAACACGTTGAAGGTAGGATGTGAGAACAGTGTACACTAAGAAACATACATGTGTTTTAACATGTGTGTGCTGGTTGCTGTTTCATGGGACACAGATTTTCTTAGCACCTCCATTTTGATGTAATAGGGTTGACCTGACCAGATATCTTCTGACCTTCGCAAAAAAACTTAATAAAAAAACTATAATTTTGCCATCCACATAAACTATACATCAGTTTTATCCTTGCTACCACTGCTTCATAGTCCCCACATCTCGAGAACCATCCCTAAGATTCTCTGTGGTTTGTTACTTATTAAACTTGTTGTCCCATCCCTTATCAGATCTTGTCAAAACCAACAAGAAATATTGTATGAAGTACTAACCAGACATCTTGCAGAAGCCTCAGAAAGGATGTATGGATTTTTACTCTTATATGCCAGTAGCTATAGTGTCTTATGGTATTTCTGGATAGTAACAAGAAAAAAAGTCGGTATGATCTCAGTGATCCAACAAGAACAGTACTGGATGTAGAAATAACTTCCATGTAGACTATGCTTGCCTCTCTAGGCCTCAGAAGGATTTTTATCTGCTAATACAAAAACTGGTAGACACCAGGGAGAAAATTAAAAATCCCCAAATATTTGAAAGCAAACTAAAATAACACCTCATTAGCTACTCCTACCCATTTACAGAATATTTGAAACCAGACATTTATATTCCATAAAACTCATAATATTAACAATATTATGAAAAGGATAAATTGCTACTCACCATACAGTGGAAATGTTGAGTTGCAGACAGGCTTTTCACAATATTGTAATTATTCCATCCAGATTTTTCATGTTCAATATTTGTACTAGACAGTTGCTGAATTTACCAGTATAAAGGCAACTGACAGTATTCTACCAAGAATTTGCCATTATTTTATCATTTTTGAAGTGGAAATGTGCATGAAAAGATGTACAAATATATAGTAACAAAGTTCTCCTACTAGCATAACATGTCAAGCACAGTATACAACACTATCGTGAGTTTGCTGATGTGGAATTGAAAATATTATTATTAAGTATTCTAGACAGCTTAACTGGGATACAGCAGGTTCGGTAAAGAGAAAAAAATGTAGTGTACTCATATTTCATTTAAGCAGTTCTTTAATATTTCTGCCCTTTGATTTTTATTCAGGATGGCATTATTTATTAACATGTCTCTCACCAGTGAACCTGGGGCCTATGTGGTTCTTTAACCAGTTAAAAAGTTTCTAGTGCACTCAGACTGTTTTAACTAATTCTTGTAAGAGTGTTTCCGAGTACATGTATAATTCCCTATGGTTTAGTTGGCTGTTAATTGTACCACTAACATACATATGTGCTCAACAAGCAAAAAAAAAATTGCCTGTTTTTAAGGAAGTTAATCATGTACATATGTTAAGAATCTGCAGATCTGCCATAAATGAAGAGACAAAAATGTACAAATGTGAGTTAGATCCATTACATTCTGCTGGAAAAATGCATGGTAGCATTTTAGATTAACTGTCAAATATGTGCTATGTTGAGGTACCTTACTAGAGGTTGACTTGTTTGTAAGGAACTGATTTCTGTAGAAAAGTAAAGAAGTCTTTTTTTCATAATTCGTTGCACAGAGAGATGGCAAAAGAAAAACCTGAAGAAATATAGGCTGTCTTGGAACATGACAAAAGCATTTTCTGTAGTCAATGAGGTTTCAGTAATCACCATCATTGTCTAATGTAGAATGTATTTCACTATAATAATGCTTTTATAGAGCTCATTGAGGAGGTGAAGAAACTTTGGAATAATAAAACTGGATGTTGTGCTTAGAGGAAAAGATTGTGTGTCTTAACAGTAATTAATGTTTACTCCAGGTAAAGCTGCTGTGTTTTAGCACTGCTTGTGAAGTTATCTGCCTTGTGTGTTTCGTGATTTGCCTGCCCATTTCAATTAATTTTGGTTTGCATTACTGTAAATTATAAAATTAATAAAGCAAAATTTCTGAAGCAAGTATTTTCATTAACTAAAACTCAGAATACCGCAATTTTTCTTTTGTATTTGAAGTTCCTGTTTTATATTTGTTACTTGTCATAATCTTTCTAACAGTAGTATACTTAATTTATAGGAGCATTTGATTCGGTGTATTTATACTAAAACCACGAGCTTTTGTAACCATAGCACCTATTACATTAATTTTCCATCAGTTGGAATCGGTATAGCAACTACTTGGGCACAACTCACCTGGCCAAATATCAGTTTTGCCTGTTCTGTTCATAATAAAATAGCAAATGGTTCAGTCACAAGTGTGTATCATTGAGGAATAAATCACATTGTTTGCTGTTCCAGAAACCAAACTATCCTGGACAGCATATGATTTTATTTTTCTGATTAGCCACAGCCGTAGATAACCGAACCATTAACCATGTATTTTCCAACACTGTTAAAAACTACCAATATATTTTCATGTTCAACAATATGTATTTTTTCCAGCTTCGTTTTTTCTGTAAATTTGATCAATATTTTTGATACTTGCAGCTGTGCTCTGTCAGCTGCTTATTCATTTATGTTTACAATGCAGATAAGAACAAATATTATGTCTCTTGCAACTGAATGTTTATTTTGTTTATAACCAAACTTGTTAACCCTACGACAAGGTCGTTGCAGTATGCAACAAGAAATGTTATGTACAGTGAACTGCATAATTGTGACATACTGTAAATTGAAAACCTTTCCTGTATTCATATAGTGCTTACACAAGAACCAATGGACACATGAAAATTATAGAAAACATAAAAACGACTGATTCCTCATATGAATGGGTAAACATATTTGCTTAACAATTAATATTTAGTTGCAATATTTCTTCTTACTACATGGTAAATATAATTACTCTAGAAAGTTTCCATCTTTTTCATAATTTTTCCCCCTGCCTTGTTGATCATAATTAATACACTTTTCGCTATCGGGCACTTTTCTCTGAAGCACTCATGTTTTATTGTGATGGTAATCTTAAATATCAATTCTATTGTTTAATTTAGAATGGAATCATTTTTGGGTTGTCTTTCCCTGCCCTTATCTTTTAGGGCTGAAGGCTTTCATTTGCATAATAGCTGTGTACTCTGTAGTTACATTTACTCGAAAGTTTTAAAGGTTAAGGTGAGTATAGTTTTCCCCTATTTCCTGTGTGGTATTCTGCATGTTTCTTTTCTTTCAGTGTTGTTATGTTTATATAAATGAATCGGACAGTAGCTGCTGTGCTTGTAGGAGTTCTCTTGTTTGCTGCTCCCTCCCTCCCTCCCTCCCTCCCTCCCAATAAAATTATACAAGTAACAGTGCAGTTCTGCATAAAATGCCACATTGGCTGTGCACTGATATAAAGTAGCAAAGTTTTACATTGTGTTTGGCATGTTAATTCTGTATTTACAACTTCAGTTGGTGAAACGCTGTTATTTGCATGATGGAATGTATGTAAAAGTGCACCATATAATTCTGTTTTTTCTTCTCACATTATTGGTAATAAACTGTGGCAGATCATATTAATTTCTCAGTATCTTGTCCCTCAGTTTTTGTAAGTCATTTGCTTAATGTTATGAATAATCAGAATAGACCCATTGCTCTGATTTCCTGATTATGTATTTAGGGGAGTTCTCATGACTCACTTTACAAATGAATACAGTTTATCTCTCACTTTCACTATGGAATACAGTCTAGTCTCTTCCATCTGTAATTACAAATATGAGTATGGTATTATTAAAATTGCATAATGGACTTATTCAGAATTAAAACCAAAAGCCCAATATTGTTTTGATTGGTGTCAGACATAATTAACAATATTCTTTATGCCTGGAGGCTCTGATAAACATATCTTCCTGCCTCTTGATCACTGATCAGCCACGGTGTATTTGTCAATAAATACCTGTAACTGAATCATAAAAGGTATAAAACAGACCTATACTGGATATTGATTTCAACACCACAATGCCTTACCAGGCAGTGTCTTACTACAGAAATTTGACTTTGTGTTCCTCTGAGCTTTGAATGGACTTACTCAGTCAGTTATAAGGGAACCTACAGCTCAATGTGGAGTGTGAACTATAACAGAAAGAAAGCATCTAATGTAGATGCGCTACACCTTCAGGCAAGGGATGAGGCATCTTGCTAACGTGCTATTCCTTTCCAAAAGTTAAACCTATTTGCAAATATCTGTGGAAAAACTTTTATTTAAATTTATCTAGGAAGGAAAATGTATCACATCATGGAATTACCTTCTGTAACAACAAAACTGGAAAATTGTTGGAAATATTCAGTCCTAATTCACAATATGTAACAGTTTCGTGGAATAATAAGAGAACAGTTACACCAGTGGCACCAGTTACTAAGGTGGCCTAAAATTTATTAGGGAGATTACCTTTGCAGATGAAAATAGAGAGATTCTGAATACCGTAAGGAGTAATATAGGTGGAGATGGACTAATTCTAAATTAGGATAAAGAGTGATATGTTGTGGTCAAATGGAATGTAATTATTTTGGAAATTAGTCGTCTGTGGACATGCTGCCACCAATCTTTAGAGCGAGGTGGCGCAGTGGTTAGCACACTGGACTCGCATTCGGGAGGACGACGGTTCAATCCCGTCTCCGGCCATCCTAATTTACGTTTTCCGTGATTTCCCTAAATCGTTTCAGGCAAATGCCGGGATGGTTCCTTTGAAAGGGCACGGCCGATTTCCTTCCCTAACCCGAGCTTGCGCTCTGTCTCTAATGACCTTGTTGTCGACGGGACGTTAAACACTAACCACCACCACCACCACCACCAGTCTTTACAAACAATAGAAGTTGTGTTAATTTCTTCTTGCCACACTTCTCAGTAATGAGAAAACTTAAAAAGTAGAATGTATAAGAGAACTGGATAGGGCTTCAGGGTAAGGGTGGAATTTATAATGTGATACACTGGTAGCTCATACTAAAGTTCGTTTCATGGTAGCAAAGGCATTTGTATAGCCATTGAACCTACAGGCTGTAAAATAATTTAATAAAACAGTAAAATGTTGCCCTAATACTTGCATGATAAGTCTGAATGATTCTTTGTGGCTCTCTTGGATTGGTTAAGAAACAAATGAGGGAAGTTTTTAAGCAGGAATATGATCTGAGATTTCCATGCCCCTATGAAATTGAAGAGAGTCCATGCTCTGTTTCTGTTTGTCAGGTTAAAGATCTACTAGGAGAAACTTGAAGGGCAGGGGGACACCATACAAGAAGTAAATGAAAGGTTAAGATCGATAAGACAGGGTAGAATATAAAAGTAACTGGGATATGGTGAGGCTTTCCTGGAATTAGATGGGTAGAATGTTAGGAAAACAGAATTGATTGGAAAATAGAATTGATTGGAAAATTCAGCCAAAGAGTACAGAAGTGAAGGGATATTCCCATTGATTTACTTTCTTCAGGGGGAGTGGGGTGGAGGAGGGTGTTAGGCAGCAAGACATAGATGAAACCTTAACTTATATGAATAGTTTGTGGTCATATCCATGTAAAATGCTATCCTTTGTATTCTGGTTGCAGAAAAGTTGTCATGTAATGTGGACGCATTCACAGGTGGCCCCGTCTTGTGATGGGTGTAGGAAATGCCAATGACAGGACTTTAGTCAAAGTTGTACAGTGGTGGTCAGATGTGTAGAGTTTGCCTTGAACTGAGATCTCTCATAGGAGTGCAACCCATGGGCCAGGAGTTGATAGAAGGGAGATATATTACTGGACAAGTTACTGTGCAGGCTTGGGCTAACGTTTTCAGAATGTGGGGGACTGAGTGCTGAAGGAAGCTATATATAACACACACAATGGAAGAAGTGCCACACTCCCTGCTGATATTTGCAAAGTACCCTCTGTGCCAGGACTTCGACTATTTTCATGTGGTTATTTATTCTGATGGTAAGTGTTTTAGAGCATTCATAGTGCTAATAGAAATTTTTGATCAGCAATTTAAGATAATTTAGCATATCACAAATATGCTATGACAGATCACTCTGCCTTTGGTCAGTTGTTCCTCTACTGGTGAGCTTGAGGTGTGAGTAGCAGATAGGGTGCAGTGGGAAAATCCAACACTTACTGCAAATGAGGATAAGAATTGTATCATAGGATCATTCCACTATTTGTAATTCACCTTTGTAACTATTTCATTCTTGCACACTTCTATAAAGAACACCCACTTGTCACAGAGGTTCAGGCACTTTCCGTTCATACAGGCAAATCTTTCTGGAATTATTTCTGTACAACTTGGTCACACTAGTCTAACAAGTAACACATCTATTATTTTGCAAGCATTGTATTTCCTACAAGATTACACTATTTACTGAAATCTGTGAGAAGCAAGACATTGGGTTCTTTTAAAATGAGGTAAATCCATCTTCATTTTTTTTAGATTTTCTGGTACTCTTGGTACTGGTGGAAATTACTTTCCCAGATAAGCCATAGATTTTACACCTTTTAACCCTTGTCAAATTGCATAGAGTACATTTTTTTCCCCCTCGAGACATCTTTTCTTCAAGACATATTGTTTAAAAGTAAACAATTTCCATCTTGAAACTAATTTTACTGTGCATTTGCTAATATAGACATCTTACATTTCTCTGTACTGGCTATTGTACTGAGCCCTCACACGCTCCTGTTTTTTAGCCTCAGAGTACTAACATGGATTGAGTACCATTCATTTCTCACATCATTGTAAATGACCAACCAATGGAAACTCCCAGTAGGAAAATCAACAATGTAGGGAAAAATAGATAGCTACTTTCTGTGAAGAGGACGCATCAAGTTGCAGATAGGCGTGGTTAAGACACTCAGCTTTCGGCCACAGCTTTCGTTGGTACACACACGCACACAAACTCCAACATCTCGGGCCAGAATACATCATCACGTGGTATGCAAGTAACAATCTGGAGGGGTTGGGTAAGGGGAAGGGAGAGAGCGCAACGCTGTCTGGTGGAGTGCGCATGGGCTAGACTCAAACAGGTGCAGTGTCGGGCAGTGGTGGGGCAGAGAGGTGGGGGAAAAAGGAACAAAAAGAAGAGGAGCAGGGAAAGATGGGCAGATTGGTTGGCAGAGGGATGCAAATAAACTGGGTGGAAAATAAATATGGGGAGCAGATGACTGGACATTAAGAGTCTAACTGTTGGGTGTACATTTCTGTAGGGTGAGTCCAGGATAGTTACGGGAGTGGAGAATGTGTTGTAAGGATAACTCCCATCTGCGCAGTTCGGAAAAGCTGGCAGTACAGGGAAGGATGCAGATAGCTCAGGTAGTGAAGCAGCCATTGAAATAAAGTGTGTTATGTTCAGCTGCATGTTGTGCCACAAGGTGGCCTGCTGTGCTCTTGGCCACAGTTTGGCAGTGGCTGTTAATCCTGGTGAACAGCTGGTTGGTAGTCATAACAATATAAAAAGCTGTGCAATGATTGCAGCAGAGCTGGTAAATAACATTGCTGCTTTCACAGGTGGCCTGGCCCCTCATGTGGTAGGATAAACCTGTGACAGGACTGGAATAGAAAGTGTTAGTTGGGTGGATTGGGCAGGTTTTGCATCTGGGTGTTCCACGGAGATATGATCCTTGTGGCAGGAGGTTGGGTGTGGGAGTGGCATAGGGATGGACTAACATGTTGTGGAGGTTGGGTGGGCGATGTAACACCACTTTAGGAGGGGTGGGAAATATCTTGGGTAAGATGTCCTTCATTTCAGTGCACGATGATAGGTAATAGAGGTCCTGGCGAAGGATGTGGTTCAGTTGTTCCAGTCTGGGTTGGCACTTGGTCACAAAGGAGACACTCCTTTGTAGCTAGTTTTTGGTGTTGCTGGGTGGATTTGGGTTGTGAGAGAGAATGGTACAAGAGATCTGTTTGCAGACTGGGTCTGGAGGATAGTTCCTGTCTGTGAGGGCCTTGGTGAGACTCTCAGCGTACTGAGCAAGAAAGGTTTTGTCACTGCAGATACAATGTCTCTTGGTAGCCAGGCTCCATCAGAGGGGAAGTGGTCAACATATAAGGAGGTGGCATGCTTGGTTAAGGAGGATCACGTGAAGCAGATGGGAGAGAAGGTATTGGAGTTGCGAAGGAACAAAAATAGTGTCTTGGCCATGGGTCCAGATCATGAAGATATCGTCAGTGAATCTGAACTAGACTAGGGGTTTCTTGTTTCAGGAGGCTCGGAACATCTGCTCGAGATGGCCCCATAAAAAGGTTGGCATAGTAGTGTGTCATGTTGGGGGGCCCATGGCTGTGTCATGGATTTATTTATATATCTACCCTTCAAATGAGAAATAGTTGTGGGTTAGGACAAAATTAGTACAGTGTACCCACACCTCTGTCCACATTAAACCCACCACAAACTACCAGTACCTGCATTTTGACAGCATTCATACCTTTCACACCAAAAAATCCCTCCCATATAGTGTGGCTACCCGGGGACTGCATATCTGCAGTGACAAAAATTCCCTTGCTCAGTATGCTGACTGTCTCTAAAACCTCTTCAGGCAGGCACTATCGCCCAGAAAAAGTTGGCAAACAGGCCTCCCATGCCATTTTTCCTCACAACCCCAATCCTCCCACCACCCTCAAAAACCAGCCACAGAGGAGTGGCCCCTTTGTCACCCAGTACTACCCTGGACTGGTAAAAGTGAACCACATCCTTCGCCAGGGCTTTGGTTACCTATCATGATGCCCTGTAATGAAATGAGGGACATTCTACCCAAGATACTTCCCACCCACCTAAAAGTGGTGTTTCATCGCCCACCCAACCTCCATATCCTCCCTGTCCATCCCTATGCCACTCACAGTGCCAATCTCGTGTCAGAAGGATCATATCCCTGTGAGAGAACCAGGTGCAAAACCTACCCAATCCACCCAACCAGCACTTCTTATTTCAGCCATATCAGGTTTTTTCTACCCCATCAGGGGCTGGGCCACCTGTGAAGGCAGCCATGTAATTTACCAGCTGTACTGCAATCACTGCAAAGCATTTTATATTGGTATGACTACCAATCAACTGTCCACCAAGATGAACGGCCACTGCCAAACTGTGGCCAAGAGCAAAGTAGACCACCTTGTGGCACAACATGCAGCTGAAAATAACACACTTCCTTTCAATGGCTGCTTCACTAGCCGAGCCATCTGGATCCTTCCCTCTACCACCAGCCATTTTGAACTGGGCGGACGGGATTTATCCTTAAAACACATTCTGCAGTCCCGTAATTCTACTGGCCTCATCGTACAGTAACGTGCTGACCCCACACACCCTTCAACCAACAGTTTCTACCTCTGATGTTGTCATCTCCTCCCCGTGTTCGTCTTCCACCCTATTTATTTGCAGTGCTCTGCTACCCATCTTTCCCTGCTCCTCTCATTTTTCGTTCCTCTTTCTCTTGCCCCACAACCATCTGATACTGCACCTGTTGGAGTCTAATCCCTGCTCATTCCATCAGACAGTCTCTCTCTCTCTACCCATACACTACTCTCCCTTCCCCTTCCCCACCCTCTCCAGATTGGTGCTTGCATCCCATGTGATGGTGTATTCTGGCCCAGGATGCTAGAGTTGGTGTTAACATGAGTGCGTGCATGTGTGGACTGAAAATGGCTGTGGCCAAAAGCTACGTATGAGTGTGTTTAATTATGCCTGTCTGAAACTTGGCTTGTCTTCTTTACGGTAATAGCAATCCATCTTTTCCTACATTGTCAATGTAAACAATCTATTATCTCTCACTGCATATCTAACAAAAAAACTGGTGGCACCAGTATGGTCAGTATGGTGACTTTTTAAGGCATCTTACAGACAGAGATCTAGCAGCGTAGCATCCTCTACACGTGGAGGTCAAAGATGCAGAAACTAATATGTTATACTTGGTTCGATGAACAAAAACAGCTAGCAGATACAAGGGAAGAGATAGCTTTTTCACTTCTCGTATGTCACTATAGATGCTTTACCAAGTTCTATTTCTCGTAGTAGTATTATGATGAAATATACGAGCATGATATCGTAAGTATTTTCCGTTAATGAGAGAATGCAGCTTTCAACTTCGCATCAGAGGGAGGTACATATTAAAACACTGGACTCTTAATTTGGGGAGCATAGTGGTTAAAATTGTTTTCCAGCTAGCCATATTTTAATTAAGGCAAATATTAGGATGATTACTTTCAAAAGGACACAGTTAATTTCCTTCCTCAGTATCAGCTTTTGCTGTCAGTAATGACCTTGTTGTCAATGATACATAAAACCCTAATCTTCTTTCTTCAACTTGACAGAAGCAGTCAGGATTCCATTGCAATTCAAAGTTGACACTTTCTGAAAAAAAAACACTTCTGTGTGTGTTTCTGTGATAGTTGGTTGCATCTCCAACTAAAATACAGGGTGATTCAAAAAGAATACCACAACTTTAGGAGTTTAAAACTCTGCAATGACAAAAGGCAGAGCTAAGCACTATCTGTCGGCGAATTAAGGGAGCTATAAAGTTTCATTCAGTTGTACATTTGTTCGCTTGAGGTGCTGCTGACTAGGCGTCAGCGTGAGTTGATGCTAAGATGGCGACCGCTCAACAGAAAGCTTTTTGTGTTATCGAGTACGGCAGAAGTGAATCGACGACAGTTGTTCAGCGTGCATTTCGAACGAAGTATGGTGTTAAACCTCCTGATAGGTGGTGTATTAAACGTTGGTATAAACAGTTTACAGAGAATGGGTGTTTGTGCAAAGGGAAAAGTTCTGGACGGCCGAGAACGAGTGATGAAAATGTAGCACGCATCCAGCAAGCATTTGTTCGCAGCCCAGGAAAATCGACTCGCAGAGCTAGCAGAGAGCTGCAAATTCCACAATCAACTGTATGGAGAGTCCTACGAAAAAGGTCAGTTATGAAACCTGAACGTCAACTACCTGAGGCGATGGATCGGCCGCCAGGCAGCCCGTGACAGAGCACTTCATCACTGGCCTCCAAGAAGCCCTGATCTTATCCCCTGCGATTTTTTCTTATGGGGGTATGTTAAGGATATGGTGTTTCGGCCACCTCTCCCAGCCACCATTGATGATTTGAAACGAGAAATAACCGCAGCTATCCAAACTGTTATGTCTGATATGCTACAGAGAGTGTGGAACGAGTTGGAGTATCAGGTTGATATTGCTCGAGTGTCTGGAGGGGGCCATATTGAACATCTCTGAACTTGTTTTTGAGTGAAAAAAAAAAACCTTTTTAAATACTCTTTGTAATGATGTATAACAGAAGGTTATATTATGTTTCTTTCATTAAATACACATTTTTAAAGTTGTGGTATTCTTTTTGAATCACCCTGTATAATATTGACACATGTAATGAAAATGACCTCATTCTTTGAGGATGTCATAACAAGAACTGGAAATTAGTGATCAGTCTGTATGGTTTTAAATAATTATGTTGATCACTGTTTTCTCTGCCTTTGAAGCAGAATACATAGCCTTGTGTGAATGAATGTGTATGTTATTGAAATAAAGTAATACTTCCTTTTCTGATGACAAGGTAGCAATCATTCAGTGAAATACAGATATGTTTTATTTATTTATTATCATCCTCATCATTCTGGAATAGATCTCTGGTGCAAAATCTTTGTACGGTATACTCACCATCATTCATATGCGGATTATCTGGTTTGCAGATTCTCTAGCAAACAGCAATAACCAACCCACCACATGAGAACAGAGTACCATCCATTTCCATTGTTATTGGCCAGTGCGTATTCTGTGTAAATTGAAAACAGACTCAGTTTTCTGATCTTAATTGATACAAAGCAAGTCAAAGAAATTTACCAAGGAGGTAACAGAAACAAAGGAAATGTTTGTTGACATTAAAAAAAAATGGAATTTACTGAAAGATCCGAGAAGGGGAAGCTGTTCAAAAACTAAGTGCTGTTATTGGAATGCAGACTGCTTGAGACATCAAATAGAATAAGGAGAAAAAACAGGATTTTGTCAGGAAATCCATTTTAGTTGTGGACCATCTGCATGAGAAAGCATGAAGAGATATACATTGGATGAATTGGATGCCACTCTTTTGCAGAGGTTAAGCTAAAGATGAACAGAAAGTGTCATTGTTTCAGGTGTTATTTGTGCCGAAAAAACTAATTTTCTTTTCATGAAGCTCTAGGGTTGGATGGCAAACCAGATTTCAACATCATAGGATTTGTGAACTTACTGTGCAAGGAGAGTGGCTTAGTTCAATTTTTTTGATAGCTATTTCCTTCCAGGAAGAGTTCCAAAAATCTGTGGAAAAAGAGAATTTCACCCCATACCAAAATTATAACGCAGGCAAAAGTGTTCGGTATTAGCAGTGTCTACCTACCAGAACCATTGCTATTAAGAGCGAAGTTTAGAGTTCCTAGCTATAAGTAATCTAAAGAATGCATCAAGAATTTGTGTGCTGCTAATGCTACAGGGAATAACAAAGTGAAATTGCTAGTGATTGGAAAATCAAGAACGACTTGAGTGTTCAAGGATGGTGCAACTAAGGATCTTCCTGTGTGTTATTACAACCAAAACAGAGCATGGTTGGATAGCAAAATTTTCAAAATATGGTTCCACACACATTTTGTAACACAAGTTTATAAACTTCTAGAAGAGAGGATTCCCGCAGAAGGTGGTTCTATTGCTTGATAATGCCAGTTCGTATCCTGATAAGAGGATTCTTAAATCTGATGATTGTCTCATCATAACTAAGTTTTTACCTCTTATCATAACTGCCATTGTACGGTCAGTGGACCAAGGCATAAATGTGTTTGTAAAATGGCACTACTTGATTGGCCTAGTGTGGTGGTGGTGGTTGTTTTTAGGGCATTCTGGAAGCAGCTGACAATTCTAGATGCCATACACAGGATTTCTGGTGCCTGGGAGACATTAGTTTGATCAAGGAGGGAAAATTTTTCCAGATATAGAGAAAAGTGATTCTGAAAGTTTCAGTGATGAAGAAATAACAACTCTGCAAAAAAACCTGGGAACAGATTTAAATAGCTTGGAAGATGTCAATGAAGAGTACTTGAATAAGTGGCTAAAGATCTACATATGTGAACCCAGAATTGCGACTGCTACTACACAACAAAACAGATGACAGTGAATGTGAAAGTGGGGATGAAGACAGTGACCTTATCAGCCATCGTATTTCATTGCAATGTGGTGGTACTTTTTTAGATTATATGGGTCAAAGGGGGTTTCAGTACAATGACATTATGTAAAGAAAATTTCAAAATGCCACACGAGGAGGAAAAAAAAGGAAACTTCTCTCAGCAGCAGGCCAACATTACAGACTCTCTTAAGAGATAAGAGAGCCTAGAGTACACATGCACAAAACTTGGACAAACTTTCAAACAAAGAACACAAAAACTTTCAAACAACATTTGAAAATATCTCACTTATTCATGTTTTTTTTCAATTATTTGTGCTTCTTCACCCCCACATTACCCCGTGTAATTGGGAGTATACTGTAGTTAGTTTCACCTTTCCGTGATCCACTTTATTAATATTTTGTGACCCTTTCTATGTCTCAATTGGTCAAATGCTATAGCTATTTAATTTCTCTCCTACATACTAAATACTCCCTTAAAGCTGTTGGACAATGTCACTTTTATGTAGGTTGCATGTTCAGTTCAGACTTGTTTCTCTTACTCTCTTCGTATAAAGTGCAGTTGCTGGAAGAAAGTGATGGAACTTGTTACATTATGTTGTATAAAGTAAAATTGTATTGGCTGTGACCTTGAATAGAAGTTAAAGATAGAAAAAATGCACAACAAGAAAACAAACAACCTGCTCAGTGAACAGAGGATACAAACACAGTGGATAATACAGATTCTTTTTTACAAACATTAAGTAAATTCTCCCATTTAGGTGTGAAAAAATTACATCCTCTGTATGACACTAAAGGCCACACAGCAATGTGCAATGCATTCATTGAAGTTCTCGAGGACATGTTAACAAACATCTGATGAGGTGTCATTAATAACCCTTTTAATTTCATCCTTCAATTGATGTATTGTTTGTGATTTGTTCACATACAGATTTTCTGGGGCTTAGTCACATTGTCCTGCACAACAGCAGTGTTATCTTGTGTTCAAACAGAATTCAATCATCCTGTTTTCTTAACTTTTGAAACACAGCCATGATTTCAAAGTTTTGGATCAACTTTCGAACTGATGATTCGCTTAGAGCAGCATTACGTCAGAGTGCCACGTGCAATTACCAAATGTTGCTGTGGGACTTTCGCTGTTTTTGTAATAGCTTTTTATCACTTGTATACATTGCTCAGATGTCATCTGGTCCATGATGAAAATAAACATCAAACAACAATGCTCACCACATAAGATATCGGGCTGCTAATGGAAAGGATTGCAGGTAACGAACATGAAACAACTGTGCCTGCCAACTGTCATGACAAAATGGCACAAAGTTCAAATTCGTCCTTACTTCCCAAACACCCTGCAGAATTTAGAAAAATGATCCTTTTTTGTTTTTATTAAACCCAAACTTTCTTCAATCACTGATTAATAAATACGAGGGGCGTTTGAAAAGGCTGTGGAAAGTCCATGAGATGGCAACACCAGCACGTATCAAGGTCATGCTTAGTTAGTAGCATCTTTGGAAAGAGCGCGCACCAAGTTTCAGCCATATTGGTCTATTTCTTTGTGTTCGGCATTCGTGTGAATCAAGGAAGTCGAGTGATAGTCAAAAAATGGACGAAAAAGAATTTCGTGTGATGATTAAACATTACTTTATGAAAGTCTAAACGCCTCATGAGACTAAAAAGGAGCTTGATAAACATTACGGTGACTCTGCACCTTTGATTAGAGCAATTTATAAGTGGTTTCAAAATTTTCAGAGTGGCCATATGGGCACAAATGCTGAACGTTCTGGACGCCCTGTGGAGGTTACGACTCTAGAAATCATTGATAAAATCCACAATATGTTGATAGATTACAGAAGAGTTAAGGTGCATGAGATTGCTAGTGCTGTAGGCATCTGGAATGAATGGGTACATAATATTTTGCATAAACATTTGGACATGAGAAAGCTATTCACAAGATGGGTTCCGCGATTGCTCACGCTTGACCGAAAACGGAATCATGTGAAGTGTTGCAAGGATGGTTTGCAGCTGTTCAGGAAGAATCTGCAGGACTGTAAGCGTTGTTTTGTCACTGTGGATGAAACATGGATACGTTACCATACTCCTGAGACAAAACAACAATCTAAACAATGAGTTACCAAGGGAGAATCCACAGAAAAAAAAATGAAGACCATTCCTTCAGCCGGAAAAGTTATGGCGACTGTCTTTTGGGATCCGCAAGGGATAATCCTCATAGATTATCTGGAAATGGGTAAAACTATTACAGGTGCATATTATTCATTGTTATTGGACCATTTGAGAGCTGCAAGAAAAACACTGGTGATTGGACCGCAAAAATGTCCTCTTCCATCACGACAATTCACAAGCACACACCTCAGCAGTTGTGGTCACAAAATTAATGGAAATAGGCTTCCAACTCATTTCAAATCCCCCCTATTCTCCAGACTTGGCTCCCTCGGACTACTATTTGTTACCCAATTTGAAGGAATGGCTGGCAGGACAAAGATTTTATTCAAACAAGGAGGTGATTGCATAGCTATTTTGCAGACTTGGACAATTCCTATTATTTGGAAGGGATCAACAAATTACAACAGCATTGGACGAAGTGTATAAGTCTAAAAGGAGACTACGTTGAAAAATAAAAAAAGGTTTACCCCCAAACACCTAAGTAGTTTTTATTTTTCACAGACTTTTCAAATGCCCCTCGTACTTGTGATGCGTGACAGAATTCTGAGCACACATTTTGTGATCTCTGTTGCATTCTTTGTTGCACAATTAACATTTGGATTATTTCACCCTGGGTAAATTATTAGAATTTCTGAAGGGTGCAAAAGTTGTTCCACACTGTGATTGTGTATGGCACCTTGAATCCAGCTCAACTTTCCCTTTTAAACAAAGATGAGAGAGAGCTGTTGGTCTTCTGTGTAGTATTGATTTCACTGTAGAAGACTTCTTCAGTACATAAACTAACATTAAGATTGATGGTTGGTTGTATCTGGTCGTGATTTCTTGAGAAGACTCATCCGTTATGGCCTTGCAAACAAACTTTGTCCTCTTTTTGTTGGTTGATTTAAATAGTGCTGCACAACTTACTGATGTAGGAAACAAAGATTTACTCTTTATATGGGCATGATTGGTATATACATCCATGGTGTCCTCTCCAATGGGTTTGATAAATGTGTCCATCCACATGATTCAGTGGCATTTAATGACAAGTCAAAGGCTGGCTCGTGCTGTTATGCTGGTTGTTAAAATCTTATTTTTTTGTATGGTACCTCTGATTATTCAAGGCAACATGTTTAATTAATTGTAAAGTTTATCTCAGGAATGAGTTCACTTCATGTGTTGTGGCAATCAGAAAGCATGCTTTTTGTACCATTTTCTTTGTTATTACAAGTGGTTGGAATAAGAAATAATGACTGCATTCAGAAAGTGATTATTTCAGAGATGTCTAAGAATTGAGAAGACATGGACAACAAGAAAAATGAAAGTGACATAATTTATTCACTCATTCATTTTTACTGTAGTAAGCCTATATAAATATTACACTGATACAGAATGATGTGACGAGCTGTTTTCAGTGTTTCATACAAAACCATAGCGCACAAATTTATGTGCACATCAGTACATCGCTTCTCATCCCAATTGAGCAGGCAGATCTAGGGTCTACAGTTAGTAAGACACAGTAGCTGATGAATTGGAGACAAAAATTAAGATTCTTTAGAGAATTCTGCAAGAGTCATAACAAAAATTCACTTTTTGGGAGGAAGTTGTTTGATGCACCATTCTTTGATTCATAAATTAAAACCCACAGATATAATTTTACAAGCGAGTAAAGTGTCCAACTGTGACAGCTTGCATTAAGGTAAATTAGACTGTGTTGCTCACATGGGTACCATTCTTTAAAATATTACACAGAAAAGTAAAGGAGTAGCAAAACTTTGAGTCTGTATCTTTGTCAAAACTGAATGACATCATGTGTAATCTGATATTTATCATTTTGTATATTTTAAAATGTTTAAATTTTTGTGTTTCAAGTACTCTGCTACCTTTAAGTGCCACTGTAATGGTAATATTAAACCATAGCTCCATAAGTACGTTACATATGTAATGTGCAACTGCATTTGACCATGTTTTATGAAAGGTATTGCAAAATTACTGGCAAATTGACAAAACTTACTAGAGGATGACAGTGACACACAAAGCACTATGGATTTGGCTATTTTATATTTGTTTGAGCTTCGAAATGGCAAAGAAATTAACTACCCTAAAATTTGTTGGTTTTGCTTTTCAATGATGTAAGTATTGCGTGGTGATACTTCACAGTGCTCCATTCTTAGTAACATGGCAGTTGATTATGAAGAAATGTGGTATGATGTCCTTAAGCAGCAAAGCTGCATACATAAATTGACCTATGTAATTTGTATATGAGTAATAAACTGCACATATAGTTAGTAATAAGATAACAGTTCTTTTACAAGTTTCTCTTTGAGAAGTATATATGCTGTCCTCTCATTGCTTCTTCACCATTACATATACTTCGTAGTATGTTTTGTGATGTAAAGATAAGACTCTACATCAGTTCTAGAGGACATATTCCTAAATTGTTCAGAGGCAATTAGAAGGCCATAATGTTGCTGTTATCTATGTTACAATCTTCATATTCTGTTCACCACCTAAGACTAGTTGACAGTTTGTTGGGTGTCTGCCACGGTTTTTAACTTTGGTCACCATAGTAGTCAAATACAGAATGCTAATTTTAAGACCGTGGCAGTAAAAGTTCCTGAAAGTAGGACAGTTCCTTGAATACCTTCTTGGATGATTTGTGACATTCTGTGGAGTTGTCTCTGTAGAATTTCCAGTAAGAGAGACAACTTAGGTGGTTTTCTTTTTAGCTGTGATAGTTATTCATTTGGCCTCCGCAGCCAGTACAAATCTTTGACTTGACAACTCAGTCACAACCAGTGTTCTGATTTAAGTAATTAATGTATCCAATACTGTTAACTGCCCTGTTCTGTCCATGTTACAGCTGAGTGCTCAAGTTGAGAGGTTAACAATGCTGGGACGTGAGTTGCGACGTAAGCACCGGGGAGCACAAGCTCAGGTGCACTCGCTCATAGATGAACGCGCAGACTTCCTGGCACAGCTGCAAGACCAGCAGCGTGAGCTTGTTGGCCTCCGGCAGCGCCTTGGGCTTGCCCAGAAAGAAAATGAAGATCTTGCCAAGTCTCATGTCAGTAGTTGCTATAATATTGCTATGTTAATAAGAACTAGGTTTATCTAACATAGACATATGGCAGCTCTATGTAAAAAAAAAAAGTGTGAAAAATCTGCCATTCATGGGGGCATGGAAACATTCAGCTGCTTTTGATTATTTCTCCTTTGTGTATACCAGTCTCAATATGGAGTATTAGTTGCAAATTCAGCCACTGTTCCTCTAACAGTAAGACATGGTTTTCTGTATTTGATGGTAATTTGGAGGATCTGTATGAAGCTCAGTCTACATTTTTCCATTGAATGTGTTATGCTTGGTAGTGAAGGGAGGTATATGTAAGTTGTAGCTAGTTTGCAGCATGGATAAAATTTAGTGTTGGTTTCTTGATGACCAGAAAAGTTCTAATTCTTGGTGTGGTAGGTGCATGTATATTTGTTTATAAAATTTATGCTACTTGCATCTTTATGTGTGATTGTGCATGGTTTTTCCTAAGTTAAAGATCATTTTAATAGTCATTTTTATTTAATGTGTATGAAATGCTGTGTTATTACCACGTACAACCATGGAGGAAAACATTGGAGTTGTGCATTTATGAATAAGATAGATTGTATTTGGCTATTTAACACAAAACAGTCACTTTTGCATATTCAGTCTTGCATAATTCTCATAATTGCAGGTTCCTATTCAGTCAATAACTCTGACTTTGCTGCAACAAAATTTGTGAACAAGGACTGACATTATGTTAATCAGAATTATAGCAAAACTTCTAATCCATTTCATGAGAAGAGTTTTCACCTTGAGTTTTCTTGGTTTATAGTAGGCAGGACATTTCTCTTACCGTAAAGTGTGTGCTTCAGTGACCATTAACAATAACTGAAGTGTTGAACATTTGCAACATAGTTCTCTTAAGCAGTGGAGAATGTGGAACTAGTCACTAAGCACCGGGGTAGTTTCCTTATGCTGTTCTAGTATGTTAAATAAGATTATCTCTGAGGAACCTAACAGCCATGAAAACTCAAAGTAGACACTCAGCAATAACAAGTTTCAAAAAGCAGAAATGCGAGGTTGGAATATCAACAATGTAGGAAAAATAGATTGATACTTACTGTAAAGATGACATGTTAAGTTGTAGACAGGCACAATTAAGACACTTACACATGAGCTATTGCCTACAGACTTTATCAGAAGAAGTAAGAGAAATACACATTCATTCACAAAAGCAAGCACACCTCACACACACAACTGCCAACTCTTATCATCTCAGAGCAAAATGCAACTGTTACATGAAATGGAATCAGCAGTCTGGAGGGGGCAGGGAAGGGGAAGGGATAGCAGTGCATGTGTGTATGGAGGGGGGGGGGGGGGGGGGAGTGTGGTCTATTGGAGTGTTCAGAGCTAGACTGCCAACAGGCGCAGCATCAAAAGGTTGTGGTGCACGGAAGTGGGGAAAATGAAGCAAAAAAAGGAGAGGAGTGGGGAAAGATAGGCAGGTGGTATGGTAGAAGATGGCAAACAAAGACAGTGGGAGACTAGAATGAGGAGCAGCTGATAGGACAGAAGGGGCGGGAACTGGCAGATAGAGGGTGTGGGGACACTGTTATCATAGGTTGAGGGTGGTATAGTTACAGGAGTGGAGAATGTGTTGTAAGGATAATTCCCATCTCTGCATTCAGAAAAGCTGATGGCATAGGGGAGGATCCAGAAGGCTCAGGTAGTGAAGCAGCCATCGAAATCGAGCACGTTAAGCTCAGCTGCATGATGGTTTACGTTACTGTTGGCCACAGTTTGGCAGTGACCCTTCATCTTGGTGGACAGCTGACTGGTAGTCCTACCATTATAAAATGCTATACAGTGGTTGCAGCAGAGCTGGTAAATGACATGGCTGCATTCACAGGTGGCCCGGACCCTGATAAGGTAGGATAAACATGTGTGAGGGCTGGAATAGGAATTGTTGGGTGAGTGAATTGGGTAGGTTTTCCTCCTGGGTCTTCCACAGGGATGTGAGCCTTCTGAGACAAGATTGGCACTGGAAGTGGCATACATATGGACTGGGATGATGTGGAGGTTGGGTTCGTGATGAAACACCACTTTAAGTGGGGTGGGAAGTATCTCAGGTAGGATGTCCCTCGTTTCAGGGCACAATGATAGGTAATAAAAGTCCTGACGAAGGATGTGGCTCACTTGTACTAGTCCAGGGTGATACTGGGTGACAAGGGGGCTGGTTCTCGGAGTTGGTGGGAGGATTGAAGATGTGGGAAATGGTGCAGGAAATCTGTTTCTGTTCTAGGTATGGGGGTATTGTGCAGATGAAGCCATCAGAGAGAATGTGGCCAAAATCTGGGAAGGTGGCATTTCAATCTGAGGAGGACTAGATGAAATGGATGGGGGAGAAGGTGTTAAGGTTAAGAAGGAATGAAGATAGAGAACCTAGACATTGACCACCTCCTCTCTGGTGGCTCCATCCACATATCTGTCCGCACTAAACCTACCAACCATTTCGACAGCCTAAAAACTGCAGCTATATAGCCTGGCCAGTGACAAGAACTCCCTTGCTCAGTATGCCGAGTGACTCAACAAGGCCTTCACAGACGGGCACTATCCTGTGCCATTTCCTCTCTCAACTCCAATCCAACCACAACCCTCAAAAACTGGCCACGAAGGAGTGTCCAGTTTGTCACCAAATACCGCCCTGGTCTGGAACAGCTGAACCACATCCTTCACCAGGGCTTTGATTACCCATCATCACACACTGAATTGAAAGATGCCCTTCCTGAGATCCTTTGCATCCCTCCTAAACTGGTGTGCTATTACCAGCAGTATTACTATGAACCAGCTGTCCACCAGGATGAAGAGCCACCGCCAAGCTGTGGCCAAGAGTGAAGTAGGGCAATTTCATCTCAAATTGTACAGGTCATGTCAACTCGTGGTCATGAATTACTCTGGAAAAAATTAATATTAGACCTCCATATCATAGGTGTTAAGAAATAAAGTATTTTCATTTTATCTTAATTTTTGTAAATGGCATGGCCCTTCAAAAACGTATATTTTGTAAATGACTGTTCAAACACTAGAGAACCAAAACAAATATAGCTAATAAACCGGGGTACTGGAGACCTGGCAGATGTTTTGCATTAAAGCTCCCTCTTAGTGTGTTGAAATTTAGTTGACTTAAAAATTTAAGATGAAAATATGAAATTTAAGTTAATTTTTCCACTTAATATATTTTTTCCTAATTTGGAAAGTCACAGAACACAATTTTTGCTGTTGTACTACCAGATGCTACTGATGTAATTATAAACAGTATCTTCTCTGCTCCAGCTATCTGTATGATGTAAATATTTATTACTAAAAATTTAAAAATTGCATTTTTATGAGTTTTAATAATTACTTACTCGGAAACTCAATCCAAAAACAACATATTGTTTGCCTAATATGTTAGTAGTTGATGCAAACACAGTAGGCAATATTTTTCTGTGTAAAGTGTAAAAAAAAAAATTTCAACATTCTGCATATTTCACATATCTGCATACATCACAGGCCATAGCAGAAATTAAATCATGATCATCCCAGAATACTGACAAGTTAGGTCTTCATTTCAATTTTGATGAGAACTGGTCTGTTGCTTTGCAGAATGAAATTCAAAGTTACCACTGGCACACATCACAGGTATCAGTATTCACATGTGTTGCTCACTTCTGTGGAACATCAGTTTTGCTGTTGTCAGTGATGGTCTCATTAATGACAGTGCATGTGGGTCATTCCATGTCAATTCAACCAATTTGAAAAAAATGTTCCAGCTGATAGTCTCAGATTTGGCTGAAATTTAGAACACCAATGCTACCAAGTGTGGAACACTCATGTACAAAATTTTAAGTTCCCCTGCCAATTAGTTCCAGAATTATGGCTTGTGAAAGGTGGTGTGACCTGGAAATTGCAACCCGCATCTGACAATCTATCTTCAGACCCAACTTCAGGTCTTAATAACTTTGGAACTATTCCACACAGTCCAGTGAAATTTTTACAAGCCAGTAACATCCACTTAGAGAACACACACTATGAATCAAAACACCAACAACATATTTCTGAGGGAAAATAAAAATTCCAAAATGTGATTTAAAAAGGTAATACGTTAAAAGGTACATTTTGTAGGTGCCCTCTATGCCAAATATAATTCACTCGAAAAGGGTATAAATTTTTTTGTGGTAAGGTTAATGCGGCCTAAACACACACAGAACTCATTGTGCCCATATCAGTCACAAAAACTGAGTTACATGCACATGAAAATACAAAAATTTGAAATATTGCCGGAAAAACATGGATTTTTGAAGTGTGGTAGCACAAAAGGGACAAGTGGTATCCAAGCCAAATTTCACACACTGCATAAGTAGATGATAATGATATATATCTCAAAATTTCAGCATGTTATTGCACGACATTTGTGTACAATGGAAGTTGACAGAGATGTATTTGGTTATGTTTCTTTTAACATGATTTAGCAAGTAATAGTGATGACGCAGACAGCTTGTCTCAAAGCTGCAGCAATTGTTAGGAACCATTAGGCAACAACAGCAAACTGGTGCTTTTAATTTATTATTATTAGGCAACAAAGTTAAACAATGGTAGTTTTCAGGGACAGAATGAGTCATTGTTAGGCAGGAACAACAAAGGAAACAAGCAACAATTACAGGTTACTCATGGTTTTTAAGATTCTAGTTCAGACTGGTCAATACTGTTGTGGAAAATCAGTATGGACGCAGAAGAGTGTACTAGTGGTTCTTTTGTTCAAACAAATTGCAGTATTTGTAGGGCACAAGCATCTGAATGTCATAAAGCAACATATGGAACAAAATGTGGCATTCGCTTTGTACTGTATGATCTGGATGAATTGGACCAAGATTTGTTGCTATGGAGATCTGGGATACACCCTGTGGGCACAAGAAGTACAGTTCCAGGAAACTTTAGTGTTTGTTATCATCATATGAAAGTGTTTCTGGATAAGTATTCTTTCCTACAAAGAAGTTGTTTTGACCCATTTCGGATTCATAAGAAGACAGTGAAGTGTACCTCAGAGAAACTGATATAAAATCAGTATTGAAAGTGAATCAGTGCATGGGACTTAACATGAAACCAGGATAAAAGTTATGTTCCAGGTGTGTTACACTGCTAAAAAATGAAGATATTCTGATAATTCACATGACAGTGACGAAGAGTATCAGCCACCTACAACCACAGCAGATGAGCAATTAAATACTTCAGTGACTGCTCTTGGTTTATCTCCCATGAAGACACACAAGGTTGGGAAAAAGAGACAGGCCCAGCTATGGTAGAAGAAAACTACAAGAAGCTCAAATGGAATTAAAACACACACTAGCTGACACACTAATGGTGGAAGAGGAAGAACTATCTACTGCAAAGGAACAGAAATCATGCCAGAAATGCTCTGATTTGAACAAAATTGTGCATGATTTGAAAGAAAAATGTGCCATATCCACACGCCAGAAAAACGTAGCTATTCTCACCCTTGCACCTTCCAGCTGGCCTATTGTCTGCACTGCAAAGGAATTCAATGTTTCTACATATATGGTAAAGCAAGCTAGGAAAATAAAAGCAACCCAAGGAGTGCTTCCACAACTTCAGCAGGCTCAGGGTAAGCAATTGAGTTCAGAAATAAAGGTGCTGGTGTCGGAGTTTTATGCAAATAATGACTACAGCTGATTAATGCCTGGAAAAAGACTATGTAATGGTGAAAATGGGAAATGTACGTGTACAGATGCAAAAAAGACTGTTGCTATGCAACATATCAGAACTATAGGCCTATGCAGAATTCAAAGAAATGTATCCCAATACCAAAGTAGGTTTATCATCTTTTTTCAATCTTTGGCCAAAATGGGTTGTGCCTGTAAGTGCAAGGGGCTTACACAATGTTTGTGTATGTGACCCATCAAAATGCTAAGCTGATGTTTGCTGCTATAAAGGATTCTGGTCTGGATTACAAAGGTGCAATGAAGCTGCTAGTGTGTGACATCAGTTCCTACCAGTGCATGATACACAGGTGTGAAGTGTCCTGATAAGGCAAATTTTGCAGATCACATGAATAACAAACTGTATGGTGAACTTCTTATGGATGACGATGAACTTGTTTATAAGAAACAATGGACACACATGGATCACACAAGTCTTGAAACAAAGCAAAGTACAGTGGAAGATTTTATTGAAATGTGTTGTCAAAAAACGGACAAACTGACCACACACAGCTTCACAGCAACAGCAAGATCGGCTTATCTCCAGTTTTGTAAGGATACTTTGAAACAAGATGAAATTATAGTGATACTAGACTTTTCTGAAAATTATGCATTTATAGTTAAAGATGCTGTCCAAGGATATCATTGGGACAACAGTCAAGCAACTCTTCAGCCATTTGCAATTTGCTATAGAGGTGCATTTTTAGTGACTGTTTAATTCGTGATGCCATTGCAGTTCATGCCCACATTCACACAGTCATGGCATATGTGAAAAACAAGCTGCCTCACATACATTTTGCGAAATACTTCAGTTATGGGGCCGCTAGTCAGTACAAAAACTGTAAAAATCTCAACAATTTATGCATGCATTACCATGATTTTCAGGTTCACACAGAATGGAATTTTTTCGCAACAAGTCATGGTAAAAATGTATGTGATGGTGTTGGTGCTACCATTAAGTGCATGGCATCACGACCTAGTCTGTAGCACCCTACAGAAGGTCACATTCTAATACCTCTTCAATTATTTACCTGGGTACATAAAAATATTTCTGGCATACAATCATTCTACGTTTCAAAAGATGCGAAATCAATCGAAGAGTTGCTAAAAAGCAGACTAGAACAGGTTAAAACTGTTGCAGGCACAAAGAGCCATCATCACTTCCCTCCAGCGGACTCTGACAATATGCAGATGAGTAGACTGTCCGGTTATAAAACTATAGGTTCATGTACAACATGTCTTCACAGTGTGTCTAACTCAGGATTCAGAAGCAAAAGCAGCAACAAACAACCAGGTTGCTATGTTATTGCTGTTTATGATGACAAATGGTACTTACGATGTGTTGCAGAGTGCTGTGAAGCAGAAGGTGCTGTATTTGTGAACATCATGGCACCATCAGGACCAGCAAGATCATTTCATTGGCCACGTTTGGCATACAGGTGTTGGATTCCTTTTGAACATATTCTTATGACAGTTCCAGTTCCTACCACAGTGCCAGGAAGACAGTACAATTTGCCACTTAATGTACAGAGTACAGTAGCTAAAATGTGGGAGAACTTCTGTTCGAAGTACAGTCGACTGGTTTTTAGCAGTTAAGATGCAGTAAACATTGATAGGTTGTGTTAATCTGTCTGTATGTTGTTGCTTAGTGATTAAACAGTTGTGGGAGAGGATAAGAAGAGACAGAACAGTTTACGATATGTTTTTACAAAATTGTGTTGTGGAACAATGGCCACATCACCAAATACATCTGTCAACTTCCATTGTACACAAATGTTGTGCAATAACATGCTGAAATTTTGAGATATATATCATTATCATCTACTTATGCAGTGTGTGAAATTTGGCTTGGATACCACTTGTCCCTTTTGTGCTACTACACTTCGAAAATCCATGTTTTTCCGGTAATATTTCAAATTTTTGTATTTTCATGTGCATGTAACTCAATTTTTGTGACTGATATGGGCATAATGAGTTCTGTGTGTGTTTAGGCCACATTAATCTTACCACAAAAAAATTTATACCCTTTTCGAGTGAATTATATTTGGCATAGAGGGCACCTACAATATGAACCTTTTAACGTATTACATTTTTAATCACATTTTGGAATTTTTTATTTTGCCTCAGAAATGTGTTGTTGGTGTTTTGATTCATGGAGTGCGTTCTCTAAATGGATGTTACTGGGTTGTGAAAATTTCACTGGACTGTGTGGAATAGTTCCCAAGTCATTAAGACCTGAAGTTGGGTCTGAAGATATATTGCCAGATGCGGGTTGCAATTTCCAGGTCACGCCACCTTCTTCCACAAGTCATAATTCTGGAAGTAATTGGCAGGGGAACTAATACTTTGTACATGAGTGTTCCACACATGGTAGAATTAGTGTACCGAATTTCAGTCAAATCTGAGACTATGAGCTGGAGCCTCTGGTTGAACTGACAGGGAATGACCCACATGCATGCTATGCTGTCAGCATAATTGGTGACATAGCACCTAGACACATGCATTTCCTAAACATGTGTATGTGACTGATGGTGCAGCATGTCATTTTAAAAACCATTTTCAGCTTATGAGCTTGGTTAACAGCTGTAGTACAGGAATTAAGACAAGTAGTGGCCATTTTCAGTGACAGGTAATGGAAAAAGTGCATGTGACGGGGTAGGTCGTCTCAGTAAAGATCTTGGAATAAGATTTAATCTCCAGTATGAAGCTGTTGATGCTATAAAAGATGCTACTGGATTTGTACGTACCATATCAACATTAGTAACAAACAGGGAACTCTTAATTTTAAATGAAAGTACATTAAGGAAATTGCGTTTAAAAAGGGGATAAGAGTGGTCTGCTATGAAGCCTGTGGTAGGAATTCAATCAAGTCACTACTGGGTTGCATCCTGGAGTGGCACATACATTGCAAGAACGGTTCTCCACAAAATGTAGCCTGTTGCTGTGTGTGAAATACAGAGGCCACAGTATACATTAGAAGACTTTGTAGTGAGCCACTTCATTCCTTGTGTGTATGACAATCAGTGGTAGATGGGACATATGATAAGTGTCTCTCGTGAGCTGCCAAATTAGCCATCTCATTTGACAACTTATGGTCCTGCTAATGCTTTCAGATCCCCATCATCTAAAGATCAGTGTGCAGATCCCATTTCCAAAGTACTGCATGTGTTAGCTCATCCTTGTCTGTGTGTAAATTCAGCTCGACTGCACATGTTCAGTGAGAAGCAGATGGAAAAAAACAAATGAACTCTCTTCAACAGTGTAGAATTGAATGTTACATTGTAGGCAATTCTAATGCATGAAAAGTCATGAAGAACTAAAATTATGACAGAAAACTGTAATAATTTGTGGATAATATAAAAAAAATGGTTATAAATATTCTATATCTCATTTTGATTATAATACACTTTTGATGAACATTATGAATTGTCTTCCCACTCACTTATGGTGATGTAAAGTAATTGTTTTGATTCAGGAATACCAGTTTTGCATGCCATTTACGTAAAATCAGCCATGTCTTTAAATATTTAAGTATCCATGGTCTTTTTTTTATTTTTTTTTATTTTTTTAATTTTTTTTAACGGGAGAGTAGAGCTGGGTCTACCTAAAAAATGTCTCACTTTTTGTACAGACAAGTGTTGCCCACTCTTATTATATGTTCCTAAGTAAAATGCCCAACTAATGTTACATGAAATTTTTAGAATATTTAGGATGGGTATTTTGGTCAAAATAATTTCTAAATAATCAAAAAATTTCAGATTCTTTCATCTTTATGTGCAAATATTTTAACAGATTAAGAATTCCCTGCATTAATGTCATAGCTGACAATTAGCAGTACTTCCACTTCATCATTTCTTAAGACATTAGCATCCTCTGACTATTCATATTTTCAAAACATAATTTTGAAATTCACAAAAAGTGACCAATTTTCATAGCTTATTTTCCCAAAAAAAATGGAAAAAAGCTCAAAGTGTGTATGTATTAATCATATCCCATAGTATTCCAAACAAAGTATTTATTGAAAATCAATTCAGATCTGTTATCACTTTTGGTTTCTTTATTACACTTTTTCAAATTTCCCTTTTGTTAGATTTTCTCAAATACTCTCATTTAGAGAGACTGTAGTAATTTAACAAATCTTCAGAAAATTTAAATATTGTAGTTTTGGAGGTGTATCATGAAGAACTTCATCATATATTATTTCAGTGAATTTGGAAATAGTGATAGGACACGTTCGCTCTTGACCTGTATGATTTGAGATGAAATTGGCCAGTAGACCACCCTGTGGCACAACTTGCAGCTGAACGTAACATACTTAATTCCAATGGCTGCTTCACAACCCAAGCCACTGGATCTTCTTCACCACCACCTTTCCTGAAATGCGCAAATGGGAGTTATCCTTACAACACATGTTCTGCTCCTGTAATTATCCTGGCCTCAACTTTACAGTATCATGCTGTCCCCACATCCTCCACCCAACAGTTCCCATCACTTCTGTCCTATACATCCTCCCCATATTTGTCTCCCACTCTTTGTTTGCTACCCTCTGTCATCACACATGCCCATCTTTCCCCGTTCCTCTCCCTTTTTGCTCAATTTTCCCCACCTCCCCGTGCCCAGTAACTTCCTGGCACTGTGCCTTTTGGCAGTTAAGTTCCTGCACACTCCACCAGATAGCACTCCTCTCTGCCCACCCTTTCCCTTCCTAGTCCATTCCAGACAGTTGCTTCCACTCCAAGTGATAGTTGCATTCTGGTCCAATCTGCCAGAGTTCGTGATCACGTGTGCATGAGATGCGCTTACTTCTGTGAATGAATGGCGCATGTTTCTCTTTCTGACAAAGGCTGTGGGTAAAAGCTTATGTGGAAGTGTTTATTAATTGTGCCTGTCTGCAAGTCAAAATGTCATCTTTGTAATTAGCAGTCTTACCTTTACCTACATTGTCAAGTTTCAAAAAGATTAGATATAATGAATAATCTAGAATGAGATTTTCACTCTGCAGCGGAGTGTGCGCTGATATGAAACATCCTGGCAGATTAAAACTGTGTGCCCGACCGAGACTCGAACTCGGGACCGAGTTCGAGTCTCGGTCGGGCACACAGTTTTAATCTGCCAGGAAGTTTCATAATGAATAATGTTTGCTGGAAGTTATTAAGTGCTCTCATTTGCAAATACTGAATAAATATATTGTGAAAAACTTGCTTGCTATGAGCTATGCTTTATCAAGGTATATTTAAAAGTGTAAAAGATTTAAACACGTGTGCATGCCAACACACATGTACATTTACACAAGCATAACTACACGCACATGACCACTGTCTATCCGCCACAGCGGCCAGAGACAGTGGTAGTGTGTGTAGTCTTTCCATAATATTGTTATTCTGTCCTAGAGTTTCCAATGTTTTATTTTGCGTAACACTAAGTTAATTAGATTGCTGATGGTAAGTGTTTTGCAGATATACTTTTGACTATATTTGAAAAATATTTATCAATTTGTGTCTGTTCAGTATCTCTAATATTTTGACATCTCAATAGACAGATTATTGAGTTTTGTATAGAGTAATAGTCTGTAGTCTGTACATTTGTTGATTTGAGTCTCTTCATTTCCTATGGCTATTACTTTAGTAAGGGTCTTCGTCTACAGTTCATAGTATCTACGGAAGTTGTCGTCCACTGTGACTATAGAACTGGCTCTTGGTTTGGTAAGATATTCTTAAGCCCTTTGAGGTCCAGCCTTTGTGAACTTCCGTATTTTTGTTGTGCCTTGATCCCTTAATCTTTCACTAGAGGGCAGTTTAGAAATATCACATTACGTCAAGAAATATTGTGATATCCTTGTCAGTTATCAAAGAAGGAAGAAAATGAAAATGAAAGAAACCAGCCACATAACTAACAATCTTTATCACTTGGATCTATTGCTAGCCAAACCCAACAATGTATTAAAAGTGAAAATATTGTGACAGTTACCTGGAACAAAATACCTTCCCTCTGGAAGTTGGGTCTGTCATGCAAAAGTCAACTAAGACTCTTCATATGTGCTATGGATACCTCTATCCATGGAAATAAGGTTGGTTTGATGTTCCTACACTTTAAGCTTCTGATTTAGTACCAGAGCAATGAATTCTAGGGATACCTCGCCAGGACTGCAACTAGAGTGGAAGTTAATGAGTGACTGAATGTGTCATACTACTTAGATTAGCAGGAGCTGAAGAAATACCTCGAGTGTTCTAGGAAGTGTAATAGGACCTTCGCTGTTAGTGTTACAGTTTTGACTTACCAGACAGTGTTGTTTGAAGTCTCGTGCTTTTTGCGGATGGTGCAGTCACTTTTAAGGAAATTTGGCCTGGAAAAATTGTAGTAATATCCAGCTATAACTCAATAAGGTATCAACCTGACTGCTCACCAGGAGCAAACAGAGGAGGGCAGTCGTTTGACTCAAGTATTGATAGTCCGCGGATCTGGCAGGCATTGAGCAAATCAGCTTCCTATTAGTGTGCTCCTTCCAGTTATATCTACAGTGCTTTTGTAGGAAGCAATGAGGCAACAAGTGAAGTCATTGCCAAAACACAGTAGACAGACATTGATAGTGTGATCAGATATTGATACTACAGTGTTCCAAATGCTTTGTGTGTTTCATGGAAAAACAGGTACAGTTGGCAAAACAAAACTGTTTATTTGTCTTACTATGTTAGAGTACTATCAGCTTTGTACCTCAAACCTGTGGTAATGCAATACACATTGGCAGCAGCATTAGCACCACATGTAAAATACTTTTTGCAGTATACCTGTATTTGTTCCCTCCTTATTCTAATAATTTTACATACAGACCTTTTTTCTTTCCTGTGCTTGCATATAATTACCACATATTGTTTTGTATATACAATGATAAGCCAAACATTATGACCAGTGCCCACCACATTCTTGGTTGCTGCCTGGTGGTGTTGCATGTTCCATAGTAACAAGAGTATGCAAGTGGAGCTGTCACAACTGAGGCATCATCCTATAATTCTTTAATCATAAGAATAAACCTGATGTAAACAAACACAAACGCGATGATCGGTTCAGAAGCCATAGTGCATGTACGCTGGTGTTACGCTCTTAGAAGTGGGTCCTACTTATGTATTAGATATCTTATTACTAAGTTATCAGGGTGTATACGACCCGGGACAACCGGGAGATCCGGGAAAAACCCGGGAATTTTTTCATCCGAGAGAAAACCGGGAATAACCCGGGAATTTTTCATTGTTTTAGTTTTGTTAAATTTTTGTAATTTTGACTGGTAAGAACCGATACTCTAATGAAGGATGTTACTGTATCCTGCTACTGCAGAATTATGCTTAATCAATAAAACATAAATGAGAGAAAAAAACGAAAATAACTTATATTGCAAAGGAAATGCGCCATAGACGATGACGATGACGACACACAGTGCTCATGCAAGCGTGTGCGAACAGCAAAATGTGTCAAAGGCTTTAGGAAGACTGTGCAGTGCTTCATAACAACAAATTACCTCCGATGAGCGTGAAGTCACAACTGTTTGCATTAGATTCGTTTTAGCAGTTACGAGCGTGCTCATGCGCATGCGCAATTGAGTCGCGCTTGAGTTGTAGATTCTCCCACTTCTGGCTACAGGAATGTGGCTATTGGCTGTGCAAGCAGTCGCAGCAAGTAACTAGATGCTACCGGGGAAAGGGGGAGCCAAATTCATAATCGCGAGGGAAAATGAACTTGTTTCACAAAGCGCTTAGCATCCAGCGCACGTTGGTCTAACAGAGTCATATAATTTTGAAAAGCATCCCTATTGGTGTTTGAACATTTTTGAACACATTTTAAGTTGATTTCTGAATGAATCTTAAGTTGATTTTTGAATGCGTGCATAGTGTATGTGATGTCTCTGTCAGGAGAATCCTCGTCTCATCTAGAAATAAACTTTCCGCAGACAAAAGGGGACGGGGCTATACGAGCTGAGGAAGTAAAGCCGAACGGATGAATGCCAATCGCTGTCTGATTATGTTGTTGATTGGGTATGCGAATGATCAGTGTTGTTATCATTACTAGTGAAATCCATAGATTCAGACTACCAGAATGGAAATAAACGGCTAACAGGAATAACAGGTGAGAAAGAATACATATTATCTACTCGGTGTATCCAAAAAAAATGAAATTTTTACAGAAAATTTTTGGCCAGATCGCTACACTAGTAAGGACCAGTTGTCAGCCGTTTAAGTTATATTCTGGAAGTAACGCGGAAAACGTCTTGTACGAAAATGTGACAATGCCTAACCGGAAAATAATCAGGGGATAACTAAACCTGTGATTCTGCTAGGGTTAGTGAAGTTAATCGGCGAACAAAATTTGACAGTGGCGGGAATAGCTACAGAATTGGTGATGACAAGATTGTTTGTTAGAATGAGGAAGGAGAAGAAACGGGGACATCACACAAATTATGGAAGAATAAGACAATTCCAAATTTATATAAAAATTGCGTAATACTACTTTTCGATCTCGTGCTTGAGACACTGGTGCGTATGAATGAAATGTGAAACTATTCCCTAACATAAAGCTTTTTGCTTGTAGTAGGCCTAATAGGCATTTGACATTGGTACTTTCTGGTATATTCTGCCGTGTTATAAAAATGACCATTTGTGCCAAAAGAGTCTCGTTTATTAGGCGGGCTGTCAAACTGGCTGACGGGGAGGAGGAGAGGCACCATAGGACATTTCAATTTCCACTGTCCTGAATGTAGTTTGATGGTATCCATTACAAAATATACACGTTTCAATACCACAGAGTGACATACAGTGACGTGCGATAGAAGAATGCTGTCTGAAGAGACGTGGCACTGCACTTTGGCACACTTACGAAAACAAAACAGATATCTGTGGCCAGGGGCTATCAAGTGAATTAAAATACATTCACATAATTACGGAAGGCTAAAATATGTTATTAGTTTCAGATTTTATTTTATTCTCAACTTTCTGACAGTGGAGTTATTTTTGTCTGTTTGCTAAAGAAATTTGACTTTTATTAACCTTTTCTGCAGAGGCAGTCAATGTATTTGAAACGAAATGTTTAATTCCACAGTTTCAACTGTTCGCTGCATTTAAAGTGCACGTTTTCATCTTCTAGCACGTATGGCATTATGCCATAATAAAAAAGAACCAAACATGATGTAATACAGTACGGTGCTCCAGGAAAATTTAAATCCCGAAACCACACAGAAAAACTTAATATCGGGTCGAGGTCTACTTCATTGGGAATCTGGACATACGAATGTGCACTTTAAGTAGGCTATGCACTTTAAATGTGCACATTTCAGCATGGTTCACGAAATTCCGATGCTCGTGGAGTATCCTCTGATGCCTTGTTTCTTTTATGACATAATGTATGATCTTTCAATGTCTTACACGTACGTACATACGGGCTTGTAACATCATGGTAGCTGCGCAAGCGCGGTGTCGCCTGTTATCTGCACTCTGTGCAAACTGCTGAAACGAACCTATTTCTAACAAGTCGCGGGAAAATATTGCAAATGGTGGTTTGAAAGGCGTTACTTTCGAAGTAAATATCCTTTTACGTAAGTTGAACTGTGTGTGAGAATGTTCCATGAATTTCTTAAATCACAGAGCGTTTGACTCTCATTTAAAAATCAACTCTTTGATGACCACCCATTTAAAAGAATTTCGTACCCTGAAGATCAGACATTTATATCACTATTAAAAATTTGACTGGCACATTTGTATGATATATCTTAAAATGTAACACTCGCAAAAAAGATCAACATTATATGCAAAAGCTTAGCTTCTCTTGCAGCTTATTAACCTTAGAGACTAAAATTATATGTGAAAGCTTTGCTTTTCTTGTAGCAACACTATGTATATTAATTTAAACTATAAATTTTCTCTGTTTGTGTGTTGGTGCGACGTAATGTTGCTGTTGACTGACTATATAATGTGTCCTATGCTCTGAATACCCACTGTCATCGGCTGGCGAGATCACGTGACATGAGCCATAACTGGCTTACAGAAGCGCATCGCAATCTCGATTTCAATGATTTGGAAATTAACATGTGGTGTTTGGTGGAATTCCAACGTATACTTTCATAATACGAAAATACCCAGCGTACATGTTCTTGTACATCAAAGATATTTCCAAAACGTGTCTTTTTTCCTGAGTTTAGTTTTCTAAAGTGCCGGGAAATTCAACGCCCGTGTATAAAATCATAACCATTCAAAGAATTGATAAGTTTCGCATGGAAAATATAATGTCACTTAACACGGAAGACGTGTTTTTTCACCCGGGAGAAAGTGTATTTTTAACTGGGAAAAATCTGGGAATTTTTTTCCTTGTCCACGTATACACCCTGGTTATGTTAAATGAAACTTTAAAGTATTCAAATGTATTAACAGCCATCAACATTTCTCTTAATCGTGCTTTAGCTACATAGTTTCTATTTCAAAAATCGTGTACAGTCACAGCCTCTGCAGCGTTGTGCTCCGATTGTCGCGCAACTAATGCGCAGTATGAAAATGGCTGAGGCTGCTTTCTCTTCCGTAGTGAAACACGCATGGAACACAGTTAAAAAAGGCCAAGAAATAGGCTGTTCTTAATGTTTTTCGTAAATTTATGGAGATAACCAGCCTTAAAGTTTCCCAACATTGTGTATAATGCAGTTGATATACTGACCCTCAGAGGATGTGTAGCGGAGTCGGTAGTGTAATGGAATATGAACCAAGTGCAGTTATTTGACCATTGGTTCAAATCTCTCCAGCATAAATTATTAGTAATTTTTTTGTTTCTTTATTTTTTTTAAATTTTTGTTAAGTTTGAAATACCTACATCTCGTAATTATAAAACTCGTCACAATTTTTTATGTATAAGGTAAGTCTTCTTGTTTCTAATTACATATTGGAGAAGAAATTCATGTTTCCATTTCAAATACAAACTCTTACCTACCTATGTTTTATGAAAGACTGTTCATAAAAGTAGTTTAAATTAAGAAAACATTACAATTTATTTTTAAGACAAAAATGAAAAACCAAATTCTTTTTACTTGGACTGCATGCACCTGTTTCAGAGATGCATATTCTCATAGAAACATGTAAAACAATCATTTTCACAACATAAAGCATATAAAAAAATGCTGAATTTTTATATTTTCTACTGTACCAGTACAATATGAACCCAACAGAACTGATCTGGAGCCAAGCTGCGGGATTTGGCCTAAGAAGTAACAAGACTGTTTAGTTACCAGACGTATTGGAACTAACGCACGCAGCTTTTTCACATGTCACTGCTGAACGTTGGCGATATATAGAACGGCTGGTCATAAAAGAGGAGGAGAAAATGCTGCGCCTGGTTGGCTTCATAGAAACTGTGTTGATAGGCTCGTTATCAACATAGCAGGTGACACTCCCAGAACTGAAATGTATTTCTCAAACTTGGATAAGGAAGATTACCAGCAACTTACTGTATATAATACCTTCAGTGGGTTCAATATTTAACTATACGGTGAAATCCTTCAATACTCTCTTATGTTACACACAGCTGATGCAGAAAAATTACCCTGTGGCTAAGTCAGGAAGTTTCATCATTCTTGTTTTTAATTACAATAGTACGTTAGCTAAAAACGATAAAGTATTGTGGTTTTCGTCTCGTCATCTAAGGAGGGTGTTGTGGGAGATTTGTGGTGTGTTATTTCACTCTGACATTCGAAGCTGCATTGCTCCTCTGCTCGTCTCTTTCTACAGGTGAACTGCAGCTGGCCATGTGACTGCAGGCTAGCTGTACCAGCTGACCGCTCAGTGCTGTCAAAGTTAAATGCGCTGGTAACGCTGTTGTCCCATTTATCGCTAAGTCGATGTGCACATAACGCGCAGCACAAAACGTACCCTTATTATCGTGCTTGACAGTACTTTGGACGGCTTGGCTGCTGTCACATGTGAAACAGAAATCCGGTGAGGTTCCAGCAAATGCGGAAGAATATATAGTGCAGTGTTATATCAGGTTTATTCTTATGATGAACGGATTAAAGCAAATATGTGGGCTGCAAATGGGGAAATCCACTGAGAAAAGTGACTTTGACCAAGGGCAGATTTTCATTATGCAGAACATGTGAACGAGTAGCTCGAAAACATTGAAGCTTGTTGAATGTTCATTTGCTACTGTGATGAGCATTTACGAAAAGAGGTAGGACAGTGAAATTACCACTAAGCACTAAATGGGTTGATGTCCACAACTTTTCAGATAACATGGGTTTCAGAGGCTTGTCTGCTCTCTAAACTAGGATAGATGGTGATCTGTGATACTGCTGAAAGATCACACTGCCGGTACTTCCATAAGTGCTTTGGAACACACCGTTCTTCGTACATTGTTGAACGTGGAGCTCCTCAGCAGACTACCCGTTCGTGTTTACATGTTGACTCAATGACATCGTAAATTACAATTAAAGTGGGCACGAGACCATCGGTATTCGACCTTTAAGCAATGGTAACATGTCAGCTGTTCGGATGAATCAGGTTTTTGCTACTTCAGGTCGATGGTCATCTCCACATATGCTGTCATCAAGGTGAACAGCAGTTTGAAATGTGCAGCATGCCATGGATCCAGGTTGCTCAGAGCAGTATTATGCTACAGCAGACATTTTGCTGCACTTGTGTGGTACCTGTGGTAGTAATCGAAGACATGCTGACAGCTGCAAATGACATGCATCCCTCCGCACTTGATACCTTCCCTGATGGCGATGTCATTTTTTAGCAGTATAATTGTGTGTTGAGGCAGCTGAGATTGTGTGTGGAAGAACTAGCACAAAGAGGAGAAGTAAGGAATCCCCATGGTGGAACAACATATGTAAAGAGGCAGTACTTCAAAAGAACAAAGCCTTCAGAGAATGGTTCCAGACCCGAACAGAGGAAGCTAGGGTAAAATATAAGTAAAGCAAGAAAGCGGCACAGACCATAGTAAGGGCGGAGAAGAAGAAGTGGATGGAAAAATGGACAAGAATGTTAGAAGAGGACAGTGAAGGGAACAAAACAGTACTTTACACCATGGTAAGAAATAAGAGGAACGACAGAAGCGAGTGCTTGGGATCATGGATAATAATGGAAGAGTTGTGGAGGAAATGCATGAGCTCAAAAAGATTTGGAAGGAGTACTTTGAAGATCTGTTGAATGCCGCCAAGCGGGTAACTAACAGCGATGGAGAGCCTAAGGCAGCAGACGATTATAATAGTGGGGAAATTGATGATCTAACTTGGAATGAAGTGGAAGAAGCCATAAAGAGGATGAAAGGGGGCAAGGCACCAGGTTGGGACGAAGTAACGGTGGATATGATACGAGCAGCAGGAGAAGTAGGAACCCAGTGGCTATACTGAGTGCTGAGGGTGGTGTGGAAGGAGAACAGAATTCCTGAGGATTGGAAGAAAGGAATTATAGTCCTGATCTTCAAGAAAGGGGATAAAAGGAGATGTGAGAACTACAGAGGAATCACCCTGCTATGCCACTGTGGAAAAATCTATGAAAAGATCCTGGAGAAGAGAATAAGAAGCAGTATTGAAAGTAGACTGCAAGAGGAGCAGTATGGTTTCAGACCGGGAAGATCAACAACGGACCTCATATTTGTGGTAAGGCAACTGCAGGAAAGGCACTATGAGTACGGGAAAGACTTAATCATGGCCTTTTTAGATATTGAGAAGGCGTATGACAGTATCTGTAGGGACAAGCTCTGGGATGTGCTGAACGCAAAAGGGATAGATGAAGAGATAACACGAAAAGTCAGAAAAATGTATGAGGGAAGTGAGAGTTGTGTGAAAGTGGGGAGGGAACGTACTGCATGGTTCAAGCTGGAAAATGGGCTGCGACAGGGAAGTGCACTTTCGCCTTTATTGTTTATTATTGTTATGGATGAAATCCTACAGCAAGTATCAGATGCAATTGGAGATCATAAAATGAAAGCAGTGCTTTTTGCCGATGACCTGATGTTATGGGGAAATTGCGAGGAGGAGGTGCAAGAGCAGTTAGATGTATGGGAGGCAACGGCAGCACAATATGGAATGCATTTCTCTGTAAAGAAAAGTGAAATAATTGTCACAACAAGGAAGAAGAATAGGCCAAATGTGGATATAACTTGTGGAGGGGAAAAACTACAAGTGGTAGAGAACTTCAAGTACCTGGGAAGCATGATTGAAAGTAAGGGGGGAAACGCAATGGAAATAAATGAAAGGTGCAGAAAAGCAGGGCAGTTCTACAAATGCATTAGGGGGCTTATTTGGAGCAAGGAGGTGCCACAGAAATCCAAGGGAATTATATACCTAACCTACTTTGTCCCCATATTGGCATACGGAAGTGAGACATGGGTAATGCACAAAAGCGACAAAAGTAGAATACAGGCTAGTGAAATGAAGTTCCAGAGGAGCAGGTTGAGTGTAACAAGACGAGACAGATTGCGAAATGTGTATGTGAGGGAAAGGCTAAAGGAGGAACCAGTACAGGACAGGATAGAAAAATCAAGACTGCAGTGGTATGGACACATGAGGAGAATGGATGAGGGAAGAATTCCAAAGAGGGTGTTTGATCTGCAACTGGAGGGGAAGAGGCCCAGAGGAAGACCAAGAGATAGATGGGTGAAGGGAGTGAAGGAATGTGTGACGAGAAGAGGAGAGAACTGGACAAAGGTGGAAGAGGGGGAATGGTGGAAAGACAGAACACGATGGAGAGGCTTGTGTTCCCGACAGACCCAGCCAGTGGCTGGAAACTGTCCAAGATGATGATGATGATGATGATGATGATGATGATGATGATGATTGTCTGTGTCTCGAAGCCAGAACTGTGCTACAGTGATCAGAGGAGCTTTATAATGAACTCGCATTGATGTTCAGCAACCCATCTGGGTTGCTATCTGGCACCATTGCTGCATACACAACTCAGTTGTCTATTATTTACATGAATTACGTGACCTGTGCATAGACATCTAATGCCACAAACCTAACAACAAATTGTCGGATCCCTGATACGCAGGATCTGTGATGCATTTCATTCCAAAGATAGACATACAGGCTATTAAGCAAATGGTCATAATGTTTTGGCTCATCAGTGTATATTGTAGCACCTACTTTTATCTCTTTGAAATATAGAGATGCTTCTGCCTTGAATAAACAAATAAGAGCAAATCTGTATAAATTACATGCTAGCCACATGGTAGCATTTGAGGCGTTGGAATGCTGCTGAAGTCATATGGTGTTCAACCTTGTTGTGACAGGAAGTGGATAAAACAGTGGTGCAAGAAGGGATAATTAGCTGACTTTGACAAATTTCCCTTGTTGCTCACAAAACATTCGCAAACCACTTAAGGGATGTGACCTTAGAGCATATTGGCTGCTAATAAAGATTCCTAACCCCCCTCCCCCCCCCCCCCCCCACCCCCACCCCACCCTCTGTCGATCACAGCTTATAGCTTGCCCTTGCTGAATTGAATGTAGACCGTGACTGGCAGCACACCATCTTTTCAGCTGAGTCTATATTTAGCTCAATGGATGACGGTCTGTTGATGGTCTTCAAGCCAATAGCACATTAACAGCCCACAGTAGCTGGTGCAACATGTGAGTGAGTGTTGGCTACATTACAGTCTCTTGCTGGGGTAGACTTAATCAGATACGTGAGGAATATTTCATCAGATTTGTGGTCATCTTGTCGTAGATCATTATGTGCACATCATGAAACACGTATGGTGCCTTGTGTGATGATGTGCTATCGCCAATGGAGTGGTCCAGTTCTAGCAGGACCACTTACTGATTCACACGAGTTGAATTTTTCGGAAATGATTTTTGCAGCAGGCTGACATGGACCTGATAAAGTGGCCAGTTAGTGCTGGTGTAGAATTCCATTTAAAATTTATGTGCCTAAATGAAGCATCATGTGAACTATCACTGGCCATCACATGGTCCCAGACCTTGGGTTGGACACATGGGGAGTCTCAAAAAAGAGACTGGGACATATTTCCAGAGGCTGAGTGCCTCCATACCTAATAACATGAGGCAGGTAATTCGTGCCAGTAGTGGGTGGACCTCGTGCTAGCCTCAGGGTCATCCCTGAAGTAAAACTTTCACATTACACCGCTTTATGTTATAAAATTTGATACTGCTGTGTCTTTGTTAATTGAAAAACTACATGAAATCATTGTACTTGAAATTTTATTTACAGAATGTGTGCTACTTAGCAGTTAATACATTTAAATTTGAAAAATCACAAACAAGTGGATTTGAATCAAATTAGAAATGGGGTCTTAATATGGGACAGTACAAAGAAATACTTAATATTGACCAATATAAGACAGGTAAACCCAAAATTAATAATATTCTCTGCCCAACTGCCTTTCCAACGTTTTGTGCATTTATTTTGCAAAAAAAAGTGCAGTCAGGGCATAGACAAGCTGTTTTCTATATTGTCATTCTTCAGGTGCCTGAGGATAGTGTTCCATGAACTGTGACCTTTTCTTTATGTTGGTCTTCAGAGAAATGACTACTGCGGAATATGTAGTCAATGTCTTCATCAGATTGCACAAGTGAAGCATCATCCTCAGTTAAATTTGTCAGACCCCGAATGACTGGAAGATTGTTTCCTGTGCGTTTTTTTTTTTTTTTTTTTTTTCCTAACGAACACAATTTTTCACTTCTTTTATTATGCTACAGCTTTCTTCTGTTTTAATTGTTTAAAATGTTCCCTGTCTGGAAATACTAGCTACTGAACAGATTCAGACCCCTCTGATTTTACTAGAGTGGATGGCTCTGTGTGGCTTGCTGATTTTTGGGAGCTGGCCAAATATCATCTGGACTTTCATATATTCCATTGTTTCCATGATGTATGTCAAAATATCTGGTGTAATGCAGAGTCGTCTAAATATATGCCTCTTACCTGGGAAGAGTCTCATTTTCCAGAGGCCATTTATAGCATTTTTCATTGTTACTGCTGTCAAATAGGCCATTCCAAATAACCTTGTGATCAAAATTGAGGTTACTACTTAATATACATTCTTTGCCCACCACATTTCTTTTTATTCGGGGTAATGTGTGCATTTAACCATCCAGAGATGTCCATTTAAGAGGGTATGCAAACAGATGTGTGCACAGTTCTCTTGCTTTGTCTATCACACATACGTGATATGATGTCCATCAAGTATTTAGCACAAGAAGATTATCATCAGATGGCTTCACAAAGTTCACAAGATTGTCAAACCACTTAGTAAAAATATGTATCTGAATCCAGTTACTAGGCTTGCAAGCTGAAGTTATCTTAATGTGAGCTAGCATGTCCCAATATGTGATACTACGAGGGCTATCCACAAAGTACATTACATTTTGGAATTAAAAATAAAGTATTGGAAATTTTTTTTATTATATACAGATGAAAGCCACACTTAAATATTACTATTCTACATAGTTGCCATTTAAATTAAGGCACTTACCGTAGCGATGGACGAACTTGGAAATTCCTTCGCCGTAAAATTCGGTCGCCTGTGCCTTCAACCACGTGGTTACCTCTTCTTGAAGCTGTGGGTCGTCATCAAAACGCTGCATAGCCAACCACTTCTTCATTGCTGGGAATAAGTGGAAGTCTCTCAGTGCCAGGTCGGGACTGCACGGCAGATGAGGAAACAACTCCCACTTAAAAGATTCGAGAACTTCACGAGTGGCATTTGCCGCGTGGGCCCGGGCGTTGTCGTGAATCAGCAAGATCTTTGAGCCCAACTTTCCCCTGCGCTTGTTTTGTATTGCTCTTCTGAGGTTGTGCAGAGTTTGGCAATACCTTTGAGAGTTTATTGTAGTGCCTCTTTCCAGGAAATCCACAAAAATCACACCTTTTCTGTCCCAAAAGAGGTAACCACGTGGTTGAAGGCGCAGGCGGCCGAATTTTATGACTAAGGAATTTCCAAGCTCGTCCATTGCTACGATAAGTGCCTTAATTTAAATGGCAACTATGTAGAAAAGTAGTATTTAAGTCTGGCTTTCATCTGTATATAATAAAAAAAATCCAATACTTTATTTATTTTTAATGCCAAAACGTAATGTACTTTGTGGATAGCCCTAGTATAATGCATCAGGATACCTGTGGTGTCATATATTAGGAATAAGCCATCTTTTAAACAATATGATTTCATGAATATTGTTGCATCAGCTAATCAGATCCAATGCTTTCAATACCAAGGATTCTTGACATTATCCAGTTCTGTAATGGTATTATTCTCACTGCTGTACGCCTCAGTCATGACAGAACCTAAGTTCTGGTACTTTCCGACAGAGGGAGCACTTACTTCGTTAGAACCTGGCTGTCTCATATTAGTGAATTCTCTCGTAATAGACATCTCTCCTTTACTTTCAAAATAATTTTCAGTAATGATGGTATCTTGTGGGTAAATTAAAAACAGTGCCAAATCAGAACATAGTTATTTCCTCAAATTAATTTCTAATTATAGTAAGGCAAGTTGTAGTCCATTCAGTCATCTGGTGTCTGTAGTTTCTTACCTGCAGGTGACTGAAATAATTGAGTTCTTCTTTCCTTGAAAATAAGGGAGAAATGAACCATAATTTCCATGGGAAAACCATATTCTACACTTGTCCTGTTAATTGGAAGATCATGCAGTTTCACACCTGCTTTTATCTTTTGGATCATTATATGCATCCAAATGAATTTTAGTAAATCTAGCATGAGAGGATTTAGATGTCACATTTAGACCCAGTAATTTAATTTTCTCAGCAAATCTGTAATTTCACCTTGAGACCAATATTTATGTGCTCATTGTGGAACATGTATTCCCTCTTATTCAGTTTCATTTTAATGATTTTTTTTCTGCTGCATCTACTTTCCCTTTCTCTCTGCTACTTCTGTTAATTGTTTTGTCAGGCAAAATTTTGTCTCTGGAAACTTAACACTGTCGTCCGGCGACACCACGATGGTGTCGAGAGAATAGTATCGCTCAGTGGCTGGTGACAACACAGTGCTGTCGTGAGCATATTACAAAACCAATTGTCAATGGCCTCTCAGACCATGACATGTAGTTCCTTCTGTTAAATGTTAATACTGAACAGGATATAAAATCTGTTAAATCTGAGCTCAAGAGGGTAATCAATAAGCCAAAAATTGACTATTTTAGAACACTCCTCAGAGACATTCACTGGACTGATATTTACAGTGCTCATGGACATGAATGAAAAATAAAACGCCTTTGCTTATAAAGTGCTTACCTTATTTGAGCACTGTTTCCGCCCAAAACTAACCAAGGTTAGAGCAAAGTCTACAAAGAAGCCATGGATTACTCAAGGAATAGGGGTATCTTGTAAAACAAAAAGAAAACTGTATATGTCAATCCAAAACAGTTCAGAGGTTGATGCTATAGCACATTACAAGAAATACTGCAAAATATTAAAGACTGTAATATGAACATCAAAGCAAATATATTACAAGGAAAAGATAGTCGTATCAGATAACAAAAGAAAGACAATATGGGATATAGTGAAGGAGGAGACCGGTAGAACCAGGCATGAAGAGGGACAGATAGCATTAGGAGTAAATGATACATTAGTGACAGATGTGTATAGTGTTGCAGAACTTTTTAACGAACATTTTATAACTGTTACTGAAAAGATAGTGTTGTCAGGTTCTGTAGATGCTGCTATGGAATACCTCAGACCAGACATTTCAAATGGCTCTGAGCACTATGGGACTTAACATCTGAGGCCATCAGTCCCCTAGAACTTAGAACAACTTAAACCTAACTAACCTAAGGACATCACACACATCCATGCCCGAGGCAGGATTCGAACCTGAGACCGTAGCGATCGCACGATTCCAGACTGAAGCACCTAGAACAGTTCGGCCACCAGCGGCCGGCCCAGACATTTCAAGTAACTTCCGTAATATGAATTTGACCCTCACTACCCCAGCAGAAATAATGCCCATCTTAATATCTTTAAAATCAAAAACATCTGATGGGTATGATGAAATATCGAAAAAGTTAAAGAATGTGATTCTGAGTTAAGTAACATATTAAGGTATCCGCGTAACCAGTCGTTTATCAGTAGCATATTTCCTTAATGGTTGAAATACGCTGAAGTTAAGCCACTGTTTAAGAAGGGGGATAAAGAAATAGCATCAAATTTCCGTCCAATTTCACTTTTGTCAGCATTCTCAAAAATTTTAGAATAAGTAATGTACAATTGGCTGTATAACCATCTTATCTTGAATAACATACTGTCAAAGTCACAGTTCGGATTTCTAAAGGGTTCTGATATTGAGAAGGCTATCTACACTTATAGTGAAAATGTGCTTAATTCATTAGACAAAAAATTGCAGGCAACTGGTGGTATATTTTGTGATCTGCCAGGACTCAAACCCAGGCCACCCACTTGGCAGGCAAACATTCTACCATACAGCCATGTTGCCTGTCCGAAAACTGACCTTACTTTATGGTGTTGAAGATAGTCAGAAATGTTTGAAGTCAATTTTGTCAAGAATATTTTAGAGTTGCAATGACTTGCTTTGTGCAGCTGATATTTGATTTCTGAGCTTCACATACCATAAATATAAAAAGTTACAAAAATATGATTGCTGTATAGTCTCCTTGTGGGTGAATACAACCTAACTTTGAGTAACTTACCTGCTGCCATGCACTACCTTCATGTCAAACTACTTCTGTTACTGTTCTGAGATACTTCCTTTGTGTTGTTGCACATTCATTTATTCTCCTTTAACTTTATCCTTTTTCTTAAGAGAGTTAATATACTTTACCATATTTATAGATACTATTAATTCTAGGATAATTTTATTCCTTCAGTATTTATGGGTCCTCCATTTTTAACTATAATTTAAAAATATTTAGTGACAGTCATGCCTATCCCATTTCCTAATTTACCTTGGCAAACATGACATGACATCAGTTTCACACAGTAAATGTAAAATCTTATTATATGCATTCATGAGTGCCTTTATCAAAACCCATATCATTGTACACGGTCTCCACTTGACGAATACATGAATAAACTTTCACCTATAACTATACATATTATTGTCATAAAATCGTGATATTTAACATTAATTAATTTCTGTGTTTATTGCCTCCTCATCCTCCCTCTTCCCCTCCCGAGGGGTCACTTTCATAATTGTAAAACAAAAATTTTAAAAATGCACTTCTTTTTCTTTCAGTCTGAAGTGCCAGACCTAACAAATAAAGTGGTTTATGATTTGGATGATCCAAACCGGCCACGCTTTACGACTGCAGAACTGAAGGAAATACTGCATGAGCGAAATGAACTGAAGGCTAAAGTCAGTGATCTGGAGGATGAGCTGGAAATTTACAGGCCAAAGTCAAGGGACTTGTGAGTTGTGTGATTTGTGTTAGATTCTATCTAGGTTATTGGTCACTGATGCTTAGTCTAGGATTACTCTTTTGTGCTTTATAACCAATTATAAAAACTCTGTTGTACTTAAGCTTCGAGAAAACCTAGTATTTATCTCTTAGTGCATACATTGTTTAAATTATGCAAAAAATTATTTCACTGTTGCCAATAATTTTAGTGCTGCTAGTTTATTTTCACTGTGACCTATTGCATATCTTTGCTGAAATATAGAGGTAAGTGGTAATTTTCATTTGTAGTAAAGTTTTATGCTTCAATACTACAATTAGTGGAATGATTCTCTTTGACATCTCATCCTTACCCACCCAGTTGTATATGTAACATTTTTGGACTCAGTGAATGTGCAAATAAGATTAAGGCTTCATATCCAAAGGTATTCATTGAATGCTAGATGGACAAAAGACTTTTTTTTCCTTGTTGCTACTAGTTACATTTCTGGAGTAACACCTGCGTGATACAATGCAAGCTTTTACTGCTGGTATATACACTTTTGACCTAAGGGCATTAGATTGTGGTCCAAGGCATATTTCTCTGTTGATATTTATTCTTTCAATACTGGAGACATCGTCTGAGGTTATAACAACTTCGAAAGCAGTTACAATCTCGGCAACCCAAACCATTCCTTGCGGGGTGGGGGGAGTGGCTATGTATGTGAAAAAAACAGTATTCCATTTGAGTCCATAGATGAATCACGACACTGCACTGAACAGATATTTGAATGTTGTGCAGGGGCAGCTGAATTAAGTGAAACTTAACTTCTAATTGTTGTTGCTTATAAGTCCCCTAACGACTTCGGAGCATTTCTGCTCAAGCTAGAGGGGGTTCTTGATTCACTTTGTAGGAAGTACCAAAAATTAGTTATATGTGGTGACTTTAATATTAATTTTATATATGATTACGCAAGAAAAAGGATGTTGGTAGATCTCCTAAATTCGTATGATCTGATGCGGACACTGTTTTTTCCTACTAGGGTGCAGAGGAACAGTAGCACAGCCATAGACACTATTTTTATTCATTCTTCATTACTAGATGGTCATTCTGTTAGTAAAAGCACAAATTTTAACTCTAAAGACTTTGGTACTCAAACCAATGTCATGTATAATTACAATCTATGTAGGAAAGTTAATCCAACAGCAATAGAGAGTGGCAGGATGTTTATAGTGCCAATAACATAGATGATAAATAGTGTGCTTTCCTTAACACATTTCTCTTGGTCTTTGTGGGTTACTTTCCATTAGAATGTTCTAAACAGGATACTAGCAGTAATAGGCAGCCTGGGTGGCTGACTAGTGGGATAAGGATATCTTATAGACCAAAGCGGGAATTACATCAAAATGTTAGAAGTAGTCACAATCAAGTTACAGGAGCCCATTACAGATGATATTGTAAGGTGATTAAAATGTTATTAGGAAGGCAAAGAGTATGTGGTATGCAAATAGAATAGCTAATTCACAGGATAAAATTAAAACCATATGGTCAGTTGTGAAGGAAGTATCTGGTCAGCAGCACAAGGTCGACAGTATAAAGTCAGTTCGCAGTAAAAATATTTCTGTTACTGATAAATCAGGCATATGTACAGTATTTAACAATCATTGCTGGTGAATTAAATAAAAATTTGGTTTCTACAGGAAATCGTTCAACTTTCTTGGGAAATGCCTTTCCGAGATTGTTGTCTGAAATACTCCTCTGTGATACAGACAAGAGGGAGAGTGAGTCAATAATTAAATCACTGAAGACTAAGGACTCTCATGGTTATGATGGAATGTCTAGCAGAATATTAAAGTACTGTGCTATACATGTTAGCCCAGATTTTAGCCATATTTCTAATTTTTCTTTTAGGAATGGTCGTTTCCTGAGTAATTACTCAGTGTAAAGCCGCTTTATAAAAAGGGGAAAGGGATAATGTAGATAATTTTAGACCTATTTCTATGCAATCAGTGTTTGCAAAAGTTATTGAAAAGGCTGTGTATGTAAGGATAATTTATCAATTCATATCACACGATTTGCTATCAAATCTACAGTTCGGCTTTAGAAGTCTTTTAACAACTGAAAATGCTATATTCTCTTTTCTCTGTCAGGTACTGAATGGGCTGAACAGAAGGTTTTGAAAGCTTAGCATTTTTTTTTATTTATTTATTTAAGTAAGGTAAGGCATTTGATTGTGTTGATCACAAAATATTGCTCCAGAAGTTGGACCATTACGGAATGCGGGGAGTAGCTCACAATTGTCTTACTTTAGCAATAGGCAGCAAAAGGTCATTATTCACAACGTTGATAACGGCTGTGATGTGGGGTACTGTCAAGTGGGGGGGTGCCCCCCAGGGATCAGTGTTGGGGCCACTACTGTTCCTTATTTATGTAAATTATATGCCCTGTAGTAATCCGGGTTACTGTAACATATTTCTGTTTGTTGATGACACTAGCATGGTAGTAAAGTATGTTGTGTGCAACGTTGGCTTGGTTTCAAATAGTGCAGTACATGACCCAAGTTCATGGCTTGTAGAAAATAAAGTAACACTAAATAACAGTAAGACTCAGTTTTTCAGTTTCTAACACACAATTCAACAAAACCTGACATTCTAACTTCACAGAACGGGCATATGATTAGTAAAACTGAACAGTTTAAATTCCTAGGTGTTCAGATAGATAGTAAGCTGTCTTGGAAAGCTCACATTCAGGATCTTGTTCAAACACTTAATACTGCCATTTTTACTATTTGAACGGTGTCAAAAGTGAGTGATTGTTTGACACTAAAATTAGTCTAATTTGCTTATTTTCATTCGCTTGTGTTGCATCATATTATATTTTGGGGTAACTCTTCCCATTCTAAAAGGATATTTTTGGCTCAGAAATGGGCGGAGTTCATGAACCTCTTGTCGACCCCTGTTCACGAGTATTTTGATATTGGCCTCTCAATATATATATTCCTTACTGTCACTTCTTGTTAACAATATTAGCTTATTCCATGAATAAACAGCTTTCACTCGGTTAATACTCGGCAGAAATCAAACATGCATTTGGATTGGTCTTCATTAACTCTTGTGCAAAAAGGTGTGCCGTATACTGCTGCATCAATTTTCAATAAGCTACCACTCAAATTCAAAAATCTTAGCAGTAATCCACTCGCTTTCAAATCAAAACTGGATAGTTCCCTCATGGGTCACTCCTTCTATTCTGTCAAGGAGTTCCTTGAAAAATTAAGCTGATTCTTTTTGTAATGTTGATTGCGTTTACTTAAACTTATGGAGTGACTTTTTTTCAGGTTCATAAACATTTATTTTTATCCATTATTACTTTTATGTTGTAATTTCATGTACTGGCATGTTCCATGACCTTGAAGATTTCCTCCTCACTTTGGTGCTACGGAACTTGACATGTAAATAAATAAAAGTAAACACCACTTGCCGTGAGATGATATAAAATCATCTCGCACATGTGGTCAAGTGTACATAGAAACTACAAAAAGAAACATTTACACTCAACTTAAGGAACAGAAGACCAGTTATTGTCTGGGCAATATAAATTGGCATTTGCAGATCATCATGCACTGGGATCAGGGAAGCCCAAATTCATTTCTATGGCACCACAGTTTCACATCAAAGTCTAATCATTACTGTTCTACAATGTACGGAGAGGCAATAGAAATTCAAAAGCACAAATACCCCTTTAACAGAAAAGGAGGATTAAAATTGCTAAACAAAATTGCACACTCCAACTCTTCCTATCAACAAGCTCCATAACACTGGTCAAAGTGAATCCGCAGTGGTGTGACAACATCACAAACTAACTTTTGTGTGTATACATACAAAGTTTGGCTGGTTGAGCTTGTTTGAGATTGTAACTGCTTCCTTAGTTATTGACTCTGATGGTGTCTCCAGCACTGGAAGCTGAAACATTACACGGAGGAATTTGCATTGGACCAGAGTCAAATACTCATATAAGAGTGCCGTCAACAAAGTAAGTGCCGTTCCCCTATTTCTATCCATGGCAGCGCTATGATCGCAGTTCTGAGCATGCGCAGCAGTTACTCCGACTCAAGGAGAAAACATGTACGCCATTTTCAGATCACTGCTGCCAACATGTGCTTTGTAGTGCTTCTTTATAATGTCAGCTATAATTTAAAACACTGCCGCTTGTGAAATCAGATCTGTGATTTGTTTTCTAAATGCAAAGAAATGTAAACCAAAGGAAATTCATCAGCAAATCTGTGAGGTTTATGGAAAAACTGCTCTGAGTGATTCACTGGTTAGAAGATGGGGTCAGACTGTTCAATGAAGGACGTGATCAAGTGCACGATGAAGAACGAAGTGGACACCCACCTGTGGTTACTGATGAACTGGTTCACACAGTTGGAGAGAAGATAAAGCACTACCGTAAGTTTACACTTAGTGCCCTTGTTATGGAAGTTCCCCAAATCTCACGATCACCAGTTCATGAAATTGTTACGGAAAAACATCAATGATGATGATGATGAGCTGAAAGAACATGTTACCACATTGTTGAATACTTCTTCTATGAAGAAGGCATACAAAAACTTGTGCCACGCTAATAAAAGTGCCTACAAAATTTTGGAAGCTGTGTAGAAAAGTAGTTGAACAGTTGTAGATTTTCATACAAAAAAATATTTTTTCTGTTTCTGTACACGCTTGTTTTATATAACCAAACGGAACTTACTTTGTGGACATACTTCGTAACAAAAATAACAAAAATTGTTAAATATTTGTACTTGTGGAAAATTTCAGTGCACACCGTTTGGATCATGTTACCATGCTCACTTCTTGAATGTGATACAGTAATACTTCCTTCTTTACTTGTCACAGTCAACATTTCTTGAAGACAATTTGTATGCATTGATAAAATATATGAATACAAAATCATTAAAACAGAGTTCATCATGAAACAGTGATAGTAAAAATGTTGCAAACTACAGCAGTATGTTAAATCTATTTAAGATTTGGTGTTATTGAGTGAAGAATACGTGCAGTCTTTACCACGTAATGGTTAGGCAGTTTATGCTACAGGTGTAGTAGACAGCTGGTGTCTAATCACTTTTCAAGTCTGTCTTAAGCTGAGCTTATAATTTTCAGTATGTGTAAGATGGTTAATGTTAGTCAAAACAAGCATTCAGTATTGTCATTGTAGACTGATTTGAAGAACAACTGCAACTGAGAATTATTTTCACTAGATTGAAAATATGCATCAGTTGTAAATGATCTATCTTTCATTGCACAATTAGTTTCAGTGACTACATGTTTTGTTAAGTCACTGGACCCATAACTATGACTTAACAAAGATTTTGATGTGTGGCACCTGAAGCTGGTGATAAATGTCTCCGAAACTAGTTATGCAATAAAATAGGGATCATTTACAACTGAAGTGAATTTTTAATCTAATCAATATTATTGTAGTTACAAAGGCCAGGTGTTAAAAAATTTCAGCAGATAACTGTGTTAAGTGACACTACAGAAAAATTATCAAATACACAAATAGTGGATAGAAAAATGTAACATGTTTCATAAAAATAGTGAGAAGTAGCCACAGTACCACTGAAATTAATGCTTCTAAATGTAAACTTAGGTTGGTGGAAGTAAGAAAAAGAAAAGTACAGATAGGGACAAATAGGTAGTACATCAAATCACATGTAATTCAAAAACTAGATAATTGGTTGATAATGGCCCCACTTTGAGAATTTTTTTTTTCCCCAAAACCCAACTGTGTTCATCCCTGTACAAGACCATTATTAAAAGTTATTCTTACTGCTACAAATTTAAAATGTGACTTTCCATATTGGAATCGCACCATATCTTTAATTACTGGTGTGTGTAGTAGTACAAGCACAGCCGAGATGGAAGTATCTAGCAGGATGTCTCCAATAATTGAAAAGTACTAAGTAAATTTAATTTGTGAATGTGTTCTGTATTCTCAGCATCAAACAGTATTATCTTAAGTTTGCTTTGTGATTCTATTTTTTCACCTTCCTTGATTCCATTCTTTTCACCTTCCTGTATCTTTCTATCTTTTTCCCTTCCTTCCATTTTTCTTTGTATCATTCTTTCTTTCTTTTTATAATCAGGTTTTTTCAAGTCGCTCTTACCTGTTACTGGTACATCTCACATTCAGCTTTTCATTTATATCATTCCTTTGAACTCTTTGTTTCAACAGTGTCCTACACATTCTTCCTCTCACTGCTAAACATTTGAAGCTTCTGGCTTTCTGTGCTTGTATTTGAAAGTCACTATTACTGCTACCAGTGTTACCTGCTTCTAGTTGCTCAGCTGTTTATCAATTTCATTATTCACTATTTATTTCATCTCTTACATATCTCCCACTCCTTGTTTAAACAATTTCTAATTAGGTAATTGGTTTCTTCCATAAGAGTATATTATATTGCCATTCCTTTAGTTTGTCTCTCCTCTCTTGACTCTTAAATCCAGGCCTTTTTTCTGTTACAGTTGTGCACTATCTTGTCTCCTATATGCCCCCTTGATCGAGGGGGCATACAGTAGAATAATACGTGTATTAACGTTACATCAGTTTCCAGTTGTATCATTATGGCTTCTAGTACATTCAGTATTTGTCAGCAATGATCAACAGTAATCATTAGCCTCTTTGCATTTAGTTTTAACCTGTGGTCTGTATGCTATTTATTTCATGCACAAGCATCTTCCCATATCATTTCCATCCATTTCAGTTACATGGGTTATTATTGTGCTTACAGAGTCACTTAATTGTCTGTCTGCGACTTAACATTTTTTGTATGTGATGTGCACTTCAAAGATTGATACAGATCTTTATTTACCAAATCTGATTCTGCTTGCGCAGAAATGTTTGTATCCATTTTCACATGTTTGAATTGATAACACCATAGCACTATCGACCTCTTCTGCTTCTGTGCTTCATTGTTACTTTTCATTGGCTATGTCTCAAATTCTTAATTGTGGTTCTTTGCATATTTTTTGTGGTTTGACATTTTGCTCATACACACTTAACTTACTTTGCCAAGTGTTGTCTTGTGACCTTTTACTGTCTTCATCTCAAATCGTAAAAGCGAACTTATTTTAATCGCTTGTTGCTGTCATATATTTCTGTATGCTTTTTGTTATGAAGCTAATTTTAATACCAAGTTTCATTTTTGCAGAAAATGAAATTTATAATTAGATTGAATGCATTATAGTAAAAACATTTGTTCTCTCAGCTGCAGAAGTAAATACTTTGCATTTTTTTACAGTGTGCTCTTGTTTATACAGCCTTTCAGGCCACTGTTAATAAACTTTGAACAGTTACGGATTGTGTTTTTTAAATTTAGTGTGTGTTTTAAGACTTGCAACTTTTACCTACATTTTAATATTTTTGATATAGACTGTTCTGTATATCGATGATGATGGTGGTGGTGATGATTTTTTGCATGCCTGTAGAAAGCTGTCCATCAGCAACACATTTTGATCATCCTTTTATAATAGGCATATTCACCTGCCACATTGTCAGGAAGAAAATTTTAAAGATACTTGGATTTTTATAAATTTTGATGGCAAACAATGTAGAACTTGGATACATAATCAGTATTTCATAATGAAAATACAATAATCAATTCTAACCATATACCAATAATTGACCCTTCGTATCAGTTAGACAATCTTGTGCTGTAGTGTGCAATAAGTTGCTTAAGAATTTGCAGAGTGTTATTAAATACTGTCTCCTATATGCAGTAACCTTTTCATGATAAAATATTTCACTTTATCACTTTAGCAGTTCTGTGTGGTGAGTTGAAGTGCTATTCTTTGAGTAAATGCTGTATTGCTTCTACTGTGTGTGTGCCACACAAGAAAACAAATACGATGACAGTTTTTCACGGATAGACCCCTACTCAAGGTGTTGTGGTATACTTCATTAATGCACTGCATGGACTTTGCACTCTTTCCTTAATTGTTTGTTACGAACATGCTACACTTAAAATCCCTGCCTTAAACTCCATTCCTGTAGTCAGTCAGGAATACTATCATCAGTTTTGCAGGCCCTTTCTCTGAAACTGTCATTACCCACTTCCATAAGCACATTTGCTAGTGAACTTCTGATTATTCACATGTTCATGGGAACTAGATAGCTCTTCTTTGACATCTTTGTAATGTCCCTGATAGGAATGTTTGGCAAAATGTTGTCATAATGTTGTCATTATATTATAGTATTTAGTCTAGGTAGGCATCATCTGAACATATCTTTGATGAAAGCATTTCTTTTGAAAACAATGACTTTTAGTTTTGCTTTTCAAAACTTCAGTTTTGCTTTTTCAGTTTTACATTACAGATGTACGTAAATATCTAGATGATGCACCTCCATTTGTCCTTTAATAAAGAATAATGTGGTCATTGTCTTGTGCTTTTTGAGTCAGGACACCGTTGGAGCTAGAGTTTTACATTGTTTCACATCATTGGACCATAAAATAAGTAAGAACAGTTATTGGGAACACTTTATTTTTATTATGCTTTCATTTGATATTGTATGCTGTATTGACTCTTTCTTGGATTTTACCAAGACAGTAGCGATTCAATTTAATGGAGTTCGATTAATTTAGACTTGTATCTTAAAGTGTCTCCTGTAGGATACTTAATGCCACTTTGTGATATGTCACAGTGTAATTAGTGAAGACTACATGCATGTTAAGGTTCAGTTCATGCAAATTTCACCCCTTCCCTCCCAGAACAGTTAAGTGATAACAGCTTCATTCATCCCTCTATAATCTCCATGAAATAAAATCTTATAAAAAAAGATTTTAGTCCTTTTTGTCACAATCTGTGTGTGTATATTTTGCTTTCAGGAACCTAATTCGTATAAAGTGCTTGCTCACTCACTAACTAACTAGTGTTTCTTAACCAGATGCAATTGACTTGGGAATTATGTTATCTAGTACATATGTATCAACAATTACGGCTGTTGGTGTGTAAGAATTCACTCTCATAGTCTCTAATCTCCCAAAATTAAAAGCATTTTTTTATATATTCAAAATAAGTGAGCTTTTTAAATTAATTGATATAATGCTATCACTTTCATGCTTTTTGCTTGCTGTTGTTGGGCCTTGTTAGTTCGAGGAGCCCCAGCAATACCAGCATCTTACAAGAAGGTGACAGCCAGTTTGACTGTCAAATGTTGTGTCAATTATAATAAAATCTGATTGCAAACCCAAAAACATCACATATTTTTGAAACTGCAAGTTTCAGCCATATACAAAAATATTGCTCATTCAGTTATCTCATATGATAATATTTGCTTAAACCAAATTCTGATATTGATGACTATGGAATATTATATACCTTTATAAAGATTGTAATGTATTTGAGTTTTCATTGAAATTTTGAATGTATGTTGTTACTGTTTAAATATTGAACAATAGTAATGGTGGTGCAAAGAGACACCCGTATCTAATACTTGGTAACAATGGTAACTTGTTGCTCCTAACAAGCTGGCAGGTGAATGTGCAGTAAGATTGCAGATGGATATTAAGTACTTCTACATATTTACAGCTTATTCCTGCATGAAATGCATGCTCTAGAAACACAACATTTTTTACATATGAAATGTTAGAGGATGTAATCATTAAAGATGCGGTAGGTGTGCAGTGTGTTACTTAAACCTTCTCTCTTTTTAAATAACTGTAAACTATTAATTTCATTAACTTGTACGTATTCTTTTCCAAAGCTTACTGTGTTGCTTGTCTGCTAGCTTCAGCAGTCCTCGGTGGTCAACTGAACAACGGAGTTCTTTCTGTGATCTCAACACCAAGTCACCTGTGGCAGTTGTTCGACCACATTTCCCCTCCCCACCACCTGTCTCAGAATCCTATTCCACTCTTGAGAAGGAAACTTTCAACTCAGCAGGGAAAGATAGCAACTCTTCTGCCTTTCAGTAAGCATGCGTGTGCTTTGAATGTAGATATGTTGTTCTTACTGTAGTTAGTTGAATGTAATTTGATTTTATGCATTTCTGAGCGCAATTGTAATTTGTAGTTGACTTCTTCATTCGTAGACAATATGTTTTATGAACTAAAGTTTCTGTTTATGATGTTGCGGGTCATTGTGTTTGCAAACTGTAGCTCATTGCAAGGGAGATTTGCCAAACTGATTAGTTGGAGAAATCCATTCAGTGTCGCTCACTACTTATACTTGGACTGTCGTACTCTAATATGTGTAGCAGTTTACACAGTTAAAAATGTATTTAAAGTCCTCCTGAAGATCAGATTTTTGTTTTCCATGTTCTTTATATTAATTAAGTTTCTGCCAAAGTTTTGCATCAGTATAAAGAAATTTAAAACTAAACTGTAAATTTAGTTTTTGTACAAAACCATGGAACCCCTAATAAATAAATTCCTTAAGATGATTAGGAAAATAAGAACATAACATTTACAATATATACTTTTTAAATTAGAGTGATCAGGGACACCATTGCATATCTGCATAGAAAATCACCATTTGAAAAACATCAGTAATTAAAATGCATAAAATAAGGGAATGGCAACCAATTACATACAGTGGGCTGGTGTGTGGTCTACAGAAACACGTAGTAGAAAATAGTGGATAGTGGACACTATCTTTCAGACATTTGCTCTTCCCCCCCACCCCACCCCCACCCCCACCCCCTCACTCCACCCCCGTGAAAGTGCACACATTAACACACACACAACCATGCAGGCACCCAAATGTACAGATGTGGGATTGCGGCGATACTGATTATTGAGTACCAGTTATTGGAAACACCTGTCTAGGTAAATAAGTGGGTGGGGAAGGATGTGTGAGAAAAAGAGAAGGTAGTGTGAGACAAGTCTTTCGATAGATGACTCTGGCTGCACGAGACAAAATTATTTCACAGAGTAGAGCAATAAGGGGGAAAGAGGGCAAGGGAGGGGAAAAGGAGAGGAAAGTGGTGGTGAAAACGTAGGCAGAGAGTGGAGGGAGTAAGGGAGAGGGGTGGAAGAAAAAGCAGGAGGGAAAGAAAGAAAGAAAGAAAGAATGGAGAGACGGGGGAAGGGGCGGAGAGAGGGGGGGGGGGGGTGGAGGTAGGTAGGTAGGTAGAGAGAGAGAGAGAGAGAGAGAGAGAGAGAGAGAGAGAGAGAGAGAGAGAAGGGAAAAGGTATGGTGAGACAACGGGAAATAAATTAGCATACATTTAGGCCAGCGGGCTTAGAGTGTGCGGGGTGCAACAGTATTATGAAAAGGAAAGTTGCTGCTCACTGTATAACTTAGATACTTAGTCACAGATAGGTGGAACAAAAAGACTGTCGCAAATAAGCTTTTGGCCAACAAGGACTTTGTTGAAAATAGATCTCTCACACAAGTGGGGGTTGCAGCGAGACTGATTATTGAGCACCAGTTATTGAAAACACCTGCCCAGCACATGCAGCTCTCACACACGACTGCAGTCGTGTGTGTGTGTGTGTGTGTGTGTGTGTGTGTGTGTGTGTGTGTGTGTGCGCTGTGCCCCTCCCCCCCGCCCCCATTGTCTGTTTTCAACAAATGCCTTGTTGGCTGAAAGCTTATTTGCGAGTCTTTTTGTTGTGCCCTATCTGTGACTCAGCACCTCCGCTGTATGGTGAGTAGCAACTTTTCTTTTCACAATATTCTTACGTTCCATGCTGGATTTTTCATTGTTGGATAGAGCAGGATGTACTAGAGATAATTCTCACCTGCATAGCTCAGAGAAACTTGTCGGAAAGGAGTGTTCAAATGGCCCATGTAGTGAAGCAACTATTGAAGTATATAACATGTTTGACTCCACACATAGCCATGCCTTTTATTGGATAGGAGATGCTGCGACTGGAATGCAGCTGCAACAGGAGGTGGTGGTAGGTGCATGTGTGAGGCAGGTCTGACACCTGGGTCATCCACAATGGAATGACCTGTGGGGTGCAGGATTGGTGTAGGTATGGACAAGGATATTGTGGATGGGTGGCAGAACACTACTTTCGATGCTGTGGGTGGAATTTTGAGTAGGATATTCCTGAAACATTTTGAATGTGATATACTTGGAGATTAAGAGGAACTTCTCCTTTTTCCCTGCTCCCTCAATTTTTTTATGTCATTAACTTGTTGTGCACTGTCACCTTTCTGTGTACTTTATAACAAAGTATTTCTGCCAATAACAGAGATCATGGTTGTGTTGGAGAAACAGAATTTGTGGACCCTCTTTCTGAAATGAAGCATGCTTTTCTGCAAAGTTGCCTTTTATTGACTTCATTTCTTCTTTGACAAATGACTTCACTAACATCAGATATTGCATTTATGTTTGATAATCCAAATTTGTGTTGTAAAATATGACTAATGTGATATGATAATATTAGAGCTCATAAACATAAATCGTGCATTTGTTTGTGTCGGGTTGTCTTCATCTTCTTAACTGTGCTTATGCCTTTTGCTTTGCATATGCTGTGTCTTAACTTTAAAGTTAATTTAGATTCTTCCAATCTGAACTCATACATAGGAATTTTCAGCATGTAAGAGAAGAACATATTTTTTTGTGTTTATGAAGAAATCGTTGCAGGGCATCTGAAGTTGAGGTTGCAATCTGTTGCATGGCAGATGAGAGTAAAGTATTGGTGCCTGAAAGTGACTGTTTAGTCAGCCTTGAGAGGATGCTTTCTCATGAAAGAGTCAAGAGGTTTGTACCTGATAGTTGTCTTGTTGATTTCGTTTCTGGTGGTAATTTGATGAAAGAAATAATGAATGGAAGGAAGTAAGGGAGAAGGGGGAGAAAGAGAGAGAAAGGTTGATACTGAAGATAGTTATGCTTGTGTCAAACTTTGTTTGAAGTTAAATTTTAAAGAGCAATTATCAAAACCAGTAAATATCACAGCAAACTTTAACAGCTTTGGTGTATCATGACACCTTTAGAATTTTCATGATGTTTAATGCACTTTCAGAAAATGTGTAAGCATTTTAGCCGCAGGTCATTAAAATGAGGAACATCTTCAACAGTTAATTTCTGAGTTCAGCTTTCACAGATGAGAGAGATGGTGCATATGAAACAGCTAATGGAAGTGATGCTGTGTGGTTATTCAGTCTGATCTTAGATACTTTAGGATGAAAATGTTGTAACATCATGAGCACCAGTGATGATAAAACTGGTAGTGGAATTATCACTTAACAAACAGTTGCAGTAATATGATTTAATATAACTTGTGTAAAAAGTTCTTGAAATGCATTATAACAGAACCCAAAAAGAAAAATATGAAAAAAGGTTTTCTTTCGGCACATCTTCCATTCAGAATTTTTTTTATGTTGTTTGCAATTCAGTGCAGCAATGCTTGCGTTTTAGGTCGTGATTGTGAATTACTTGTGCGATTCTAATCACATTGCCAGGCCCTCTTGCATTATAACATATATGAAGTAGCTGCATTCATGAATTTATTATAAATTTACATCAGTGGTTGTGTTGTATTTGAACTGACACTACCCTTTGAGTATGTCAACTGTATCAAAACTTTAACATTACGTGAATAGCCATTGTAATACCTGTTATCTTAAGCATCTCATAGTTTCAGAGGTTTTGCAATTTGTCTTCATTGTAGTGATTGAAAGCAGCATATTGATAACTTACTATGCTAATAAATGTGATGAATGAGATTCAAGTCTCTCTCTCTGCAATCTGGATTTGTATTTACTACAGGATAACAAATTTATTTGATATAAGTGTTACAGAATTTGTTCCAAAAGTAGTTTTCCTGCTAACTGACATTTTTAGAGTGATTGAGTGATTTGATTGTAATTCATTTATCATCAGCACACTATTAAATACTAACTGAAAGAAAAGAGTGCTTCATGAATATAGCCAACGTTTCTAAAATAGAAAGTCTAGCTTCAGCCCAAAGATTTTTCTCATCATGTTCGACAAAAATCATGAATTTTTTTCACTGTTTCTTTGTAAATTCCAGTCCATCCCCACAGTACTCTACTTGAATGACGGAAGTTGCCAAAGAGAGAAGATTTATCATATATCACAATATATTTTCAGTAACTGTTGCATAATAACAAATTGCACTCTAGTCACAGAATGCTGTAAGAAGTTGGCTCATGAATGAAACTAATACTAACTTAATTTGAATATGCATTTGTAGTTTGAAGCATTTCACATCAATAATTTATAGTGCATTTGTAGTACATTGAAGTATTTCCTATTAATAGTATGTAGTGCATTTGTAGTACATTGAAAATATTTCCTGTTAATAGTATGTAGTGCATTTGTAGTACATTGAATATTTTCAAATTTTGGAGTTAAATGCCATCTGGGTAATGTGCAATGTTTATTTGCCTTTTATTTATTGCTCTCACTCCTTCCTGACAAATACAACAAAAGTTTTGCACAATTCTGGTACTACTAGATACATAGAGTACTCCTGAAAAGAAAAAAAGGTAGGTAGATAGATAAATGAAAAGGGGAGGAGGGTGGGGTTACATACATTGTTTTCACTGCCTGTTTGAGTTTTATTTCTTGTGGACGCATTTCAGATATCACCACCTGACACTTCGGGAGACAAACACATAGTTTATTACATTCATAAACACAAGTTAATCTGTCAGTTCCAATTTCCCTCACATCTTTACAGGTTCCTACATGATACTTCATTTGTTTCTTGGTGTAGTATTCTAAGGTAGTTACTCTGTTGGGGGTGGGGGTGGGGGGACTTATTTCATAGGAAGCTCTTTTATTGTTTTAGTGACATTCTCTTTACAAACATTCTGAAAAAACACCAAATGTGACATGAAGAGAGAATGTTAATGATGCAAAGTAAATATTCAGATATTGTGCAAGCATCTGATAATGACATGAAATTGTGGATCATGAACCATTAGATGGATAGATTGAATAGCAAATGACACAATACTGAATAGATTTGTGGAAAAAGCAAATATATGGCACAACTTGAGTAAAATAAGTCACTGATTGATCAGACATCTGCAAAGGCATTGAGTTTGATAATGAAAGGACATGTGGTGGGGTGGAGTGTATAAAAAGTCTAGAATGAGACCAAGGCTTGAATACAGTAAGCTGGTTCAATTGGGCGTGTATTGCAGTAGTTGCGCAGAGATGAAGAGGCTCGTACTGGATAGACTAGTGTGGAGAGCTGCATTGCACCACTCTTTGAACTGAAGACCAGACAACAACCGTTAAAGATTGAATTCAGTCAGCCCTTTTTTTTCTGGTGGTTGCAGTGTTAGTGTTTTACGTGTAGTACTCAACATATACACAGCCTCTACTAATTTATCAGTATCCCAAAGAAGTATTACAATATATGATTCCCAGTGAAGTTAAATTCCTGGTATTGCCTGGCAGTTTTCCTTGGCAGAAGGATTGGTATGGGGTCCACTCAGCTTAGTGATGCCAATTGAATGAGAAGCTAAAGCTCAAAGGCTGAGAAAGCAGACAATGGCCAAGAGGGTGGTGTGCTGACACCACGTCCCTCCTACCGCTTCTGATGAGGCCATTGACAGAGGATGACGCAGCAGTCAGTTGGTACCACATGGCCCATCAGTGTTAGAACACAATTATTTTCTGTCACATAACCCATGCTGCAAGGATGCAGAAGCTTTCTTCCAGATGGCCTTCTAAAAAACACACACACACACACACACACACACACACACACGTGTTTGGGTGTGTGCTGTTGGGTTTGGCCCCAGCAGCCAGACACAGTGTTCACGTGCATGCAAGCACGCAGACATGTGCGCGCTGTCTATTTCAGGAGGAGGACTTGTGGCCGAAAGCTTACGTGTTGTAGTCTTTTTTGTTGTACCTGACTGAGAGTCAACATAATGTATATAGGCACACACATACTTCTTTGTTAATATTGCTTGTCTGTACAAGAAATTACTGTTGCTGAATGTTATTAAGAAAATTCAGAATGACAAGCAATAGTTTAAACGGATGTGCTGAATGCCAGCTCTCCTTAAGGATCCCCCGAGGGGGCTTGCCACTCTTTGGCGGGTTCGTGCTGTGCTGCCGTGGGCCCCCAGCCTTAGCAGCATTTTCTCCCTTCCGTGCTGTACACCTATCCTCTTGGTATTCTTTTTCCCCTCCCTTGGAGAACATGTGTGGGGTATTATTGGGAATGTTCCGCATTCTGTTGCTGATGTACGAAGTCTCACCTTTGTTTTTCACTTTCTTTTCCTTTCTTTGTTTCCCTTCTCCTCTCGTTCCCCCACTTCGGCATTTGAGGATGCTCTTTTTTTCTTCTTCCTCCCTGTGTGCTCCTGAAGGCCGACCCACATGTCTGATGCATAACAGGTGTAGAGTTGCTACTACAGGCCACAGGAGAGGATCCTGCTCCATGGGGTCCACAGAAGCATTGGCTTGCTTGTGTGGTCGGTCTGTGGAGTCCACCAGTGATAAACGGTTGATGCTGGTGCACTGGTGAGACAGAGGCCGGCTGGGCTACGGTACCACACGGCAACACCATCGAACAGGATCTTCGATTTCCAAAGTTGAAGACAGTTTGCCTTTAGTGGACTTCTTTGAGCTTTCCGGGTAGAGGAAGACCCGGGTGTTTGGCTGGAGAGATGGAGGAAGTCTTCACGGGAGTACTCCTTCTGTCCTTTCCTGCCTACTGGTGATGCAGTCGGTGGCTTTGCCTCCTGAGGCGAGAGTTTGACAGTTTGTTACACAGTGGGACAGGGGCATGGCAATGCTATCTTGACACTGGGCAATTTCACAACCTCAGAGCCGAATTTTAGGTCGCATGTCAGCGTGGCCACGTCTTTCATGGAGCGAGGGGTAACAAGAACAGAACTATAGGTGCCAGATGGGAGAACACAGGGTTTGCGACTAGCCAGTAACTTGCGAGCTACTGGATAAGGCACTTTTTCCTTTAACCAAATCTCTTTGACAGCTCGTTCCTCTAGATACATGGGAAAATCCTGAGAGGAAGGGGCATGGCTGCCATTGCATTTGATACAGCAGGGAGAAAGAGGCGGACAATCGCCCTCGTGTGCGTCCCTGCCACAGGTTTGGCTGGGTGTTGACAAGATTTTCTTGTGTGGTTAAAATGATGACACTGGTAGCAGCACATTGGGTTCAGAATGTACAGCCAGAGTGTGATAATTTCGTAGCCTGCTTTGAGTTGGATGGCAACACCACCCTATGAAAGGTGAGGAAAAGAGTGCGGGTGGGCACTAACGAGCAATCTACCTTTTTCATTACACGATAGATGGCAATGACAACCCTGATCAGAGAGGTAAGATTGTATTTTGGCCTCAGTTAGACCGTCAAGCAGCGTGGTGTAAATTACATCACAGGAAGAATTCAAAGTTCTGTGGGTCTCGAGAAGAACAGGGTAGCCATGGAGAAGCAACGCAGCAAACAGTACTTGCGCTTGAGAATCAGAAATATTCTCCAAAAGCAAAGTGCCATTCTGTAAATGAGAGCAGGATTTCACAGTGCTAGCATTTGCATCAGCACCTTTCTGAATAATAAACGGATTGACGGTGGCGAAGGACTGTCTGTCTTCAGTACATGAGACCACAAGGAACCATGGGGCAGCAGGAAGAGTCTTTGAATAAATAACGTTTACGTTTTGTGGATGCTGAGTGGGAAGATGATTGACTCACTGTGAATAAATCCCACATAATTGCCAGCGTCTCTGATGGCACACTCCTTCCAACTGGTGTTTTCCAGTCCCTTGGTGGACTGAGGCATGCTGTGATACAATTTGCACACGGAGGTGTGCTCTCCGCGTTCTTAACCATCGTCCTACAATGGCAAACTGCATTCATTATAAACAGATGCGTGCAAAGTGTCATCTTGTTCTTTGGGGAAGCAAACGAGCTAGCTGGCATTCCTTCACTAGTTCTTTTAACAGTTTTACTCCTTCCTCTGTCATGTGGGCAAATTTCGTATGGCTCGCCAGGACCAAGATCCATTCCTCAATTTCCGGTCTGACAGTAGCAGACGGTGTTATAGTGGACCATATTGCTATCTCCAACACCTTGGGCCACCATTTTGCGGACGTTTCTAGCTCTTCGCACTATCACCTTGCCTTCCTCCATCGAAAACAAGCGGAGGAGGCTTGCGCAGTACCCTTCTCTTCTCTGAATCGTGAGTGCTACAATGCTGTCATTAGTATGATGGAGCTCGATCAAGCTCTCAGTTCATCCCGATACTCCGCCCCAGAGCTGGATGCCATCCACATTCAGATATTGCAGCACCTTTCTCTTACAGGCAAGCACTTTCTGCCAACCACATCTGCGCATAGGGCACATTTCCCAGATGCTGGCGTGAAGCCACTGTTGTACCCATACCAAAGCCTGTCAAGGACAAAAACCACCTTTCTAGCTGCTGCCCCGTCTCTCTTACAAGTTGGGTTTGCAAGGTGATGGAATGTATGACTCATGCCCAGCTGGTAAGGTGACTCAGGTCTCGCACTTTACTGATGAATTCACAGTGTGGATTTCGAGCACAGCGTTCTGCAGTTGACCATCTCGTGACTTTGTCCACCCATGTCATGAATGGCTTTCTGCAGAACCCCAGGCTGTGGCCATGTTTTTTGATTTGGAGAAGGCCTAAGACACCTGCTGGAGAACTGGAATCCTTCGTACTCTTTACATGTGAGGCTTTCATGGCCACCTGCTCTGTTTCCTTCAGGCATTTTTACCAGATCGAGTTTTCAAGGTTCATGTGGGTTCTGCCTTGTCGGATACCTTTATCCAGGAAAACGATGTGCCTCAGGGCTCTGTCCTGAGTGTCTTCCTCTTTCCTATCACCATTAAACCTATCATGGCCTGTCTCCCACCAGGCATCTCTGGCTCCCTTTTTGTTGACAATTTTGCCATCTATTGCAGCTCCCCTCGGACCTTTCTCACTGAGTGGCATCTTCAGCATGGTCTTGATCATCTTTTCTCCTGGAGCATCGACAATGGCTTTCAATTTTCCCCTGACAAAACCATCTGCACGAATTTATGGCAGCGCACTTGGTTTCTCCCATCATCTCTACACCTTGGGCCTGTTGCCCTTTGGTTCGTTGAAACTACTAAATTCCTGAGGCTCATGCGTGATAGGAAACACTCTTGGTTCTCCCATGTGTCTTACCTGGCAGTCTGCAGTAAGCAGGACCTCAGTCTCCTACGTGTCCTCAATGGCACTTCCTGATGTGCCGATCGAACCAGCCTCGTCCGTTTGTACCAGTCGCTTGTCCGTTCGAAACTCAACTATGGGTGCTTTGTTTGTGTTTGCACGCCTATCCCTCTTATGCCGTCTCAACATTATCCACCAGCATGGAATCTGTTCGGCCATGGGTGCCTTTACACCAGCCTGGGTGAGAGTCTGTATGCTGAAGCTGCTGAACTTCCACTGTCCTACTGCTGCGACTTCCTCCTCAGCAGGTATGCATGCTGTTTGCCTGCCATATGTGGCCACCCCTCCTAATGCCTCATTCTTTGATGATTCCTTTAACAGTCAGTGTGTGGCTCCTCCCTCTTCTCTGTTACCTCCTGGAGTTTGCTTTCGCCACTTGCTACAGCTGCTTAACTTCACGCTACATGCGACTTTTTCAGTGGATGTGAACGCTTCACCACCTTGGCTTTGTGAAGCAGCCCATGTTAACCTTGGCCTTCATTCGCTTCCTAGGGACCCTACTCCAGCCTTGGTCTTTTGCCTCCAGTTTCATGACCTTCGCATGTAACTTGGTGATAGTATCTTTGTCTACACTGATGGCTCTCGGACTGACCTGGGGTCGGGTGTGCCTTCGTCATTGGCTTCCAGCACACTTACCAGTATTTATAGCCAAGCTCTTCGCCTTGTATCAGGTTACAGAGTACATCTGACGACACAACCTTTCCAATTGTGTCCTCCGCTCAAACTCACTCAGTGCCGTACAAAGTTTGTGTACGCTGTACTCTACTCTCATCCAGGAAAACCGTCGCCCGCTCACTCTTCATGGAGCCAGTCTCGTGTTTCTATGGGTCCCTGGTCATGTTGGTCTGCTGACACTGCTGCCAAGGCTGCAGTCGTCATACCTTAGCCCACGAGTACCTGTACTCCCTCCGATGATCTCTGCGTTGCTGTCTGTCAGGAGGTGGTGTCCCTTTTTCTCGCCAATGGTCTTCCCTTCATGGGAATAAGCTTATACACATTGAGCCTCTCCCAGAGCCTTGGAGGGCCTCCTCTTGGCCCTCCTGCCGGGAGGAGATTATTTTAACTCGGCTGCATATTGGGCACTGCCTTTTTAGCCATTGTTATTTGCTTAGTGGCACTATCCCACCACCACCACCACCACCACCACCACTTTGTACACATTGCGCCCAAATTTTAACTGTCCGCTGCTTCCTGCTGGAATGCTTGCCTTTCTCATTGTTTAAATCACTGGGGTTTCAAGTTGTGTGAAATAAAAGAAATACATAGAATACCTGTTAGGGAAGGCAAGTGGAAGGTGGATTTTTTTAAAAAGAGACTGGAAAAAAGCACTGCTTCTCCCAAAGACAGTGCACGCAACACCATAACGCGGCCTTTTCTAGTGTCCCAGAGTGCAGTGTCAAAGTGAATTGGGTTTGCTACTGGATAAAAGCTATACTGCGCTCATAAAACAATGTTTGGTATATCTAGATGACCAAGAATTGAGATACACTGTATTGAAATTCCACTGCCTCTATTGTAAATCTAGTTCAGGTGGTAGAGCGATTTGAAACTTACCAATGCATATATTTTATATAAACGTTCTGCCATGAGATTTTTGGTTGTTTGCAAGTTTGTATAAACGTGATGCAGTTAAATACCTCTGACTGAACAATGCTAAATTGGTTCTAATTATAATTAGAAATAATTATATAATAATATGTAATAATAACAATATATAATAAAATATATAATAATTATCAGCTTTCTGCATCATCTTGTGTTCATGTGGAAACATTTGCATTGTGTGTCTGTGAGAACGTAAAAATGCGGCATTGAAGGCTAAGATGAATGGATAAATTAGCAGTAACTAAACACGTGCTTAGAGCTTCAAATTGGATTTACAAAAATGGTGCCACACATAAGATGGGTTGCCCACATTACCAAATTCACTAGTTTGTTGATACCATGGGTAACCCCATAAATAATAGATTCTGTTGCTTTCATAGTGTTGAAAGGGGACAATTCTCTGTTGACAGTGCTTGCCAGTCACAGTAGCAAAATGACAGGAAATCATTAAAATGGCCATTGACTGAAAGACATGAGAGAAATTCCAAAGATAGTGTGAAAGTTTTGAGTAACCTGTCAACAATTATTTTCCTTCACACTCAGCTTATTTACTGAAATAACTTTTAATCTCTAGATGAAATTAAATATGATGGATGGAAGTGACAGATTTAAAATGTATTCAGAGGATTCACACTAGAAGCACCATTAGAACACTTGAACAGAGTGCACATAAATTAAATTTGTCCATATTCACTTAATAGTTTCTAATTATGACCTTTACGTTACTTGTACTTACAATACAAAATCCACCTCAGAATATGAGCATCGAAATGAATTGTTTGTAGATGCTCCTGTTAAGAAAATGGCAAATACACTTTTGTCACACAATGCATAGTAGCAGTTATTAATAATGAATGTAGATTTCTAAAACTGCACAAAAGTACCAGTAGTAATTGTTGAATTGAGGCACGTGCTATAGGAAAGAACAGAAAACATGGTAGAAAGCCAGCAAAATGCATAAGAACATTGAGCAAGATGCTGTACTGCTGTTGAATTCTGAAAGTATAAGGCATTTATATATAGAAAACAAATCAAAAAATCACACATGCATCATCTGCATACCTTCTTAACAGATACCAAACATGAAAGGTTGCAGTTGGTCCACAATAATGTACTTGTAGTCCGCAGCTGTCATATTGTCTTCAACTACTACAGCAGATCCCATAGTGGCCCAGATGAATGACACTTATACCATAATACTCATCCACTGTCCTGCACCTGTGTTGCAGTGCTGGTTTCAAGAAGCCATTTGCCTGGATGATGGCACAGCCATAATTACAATCATAATTTATGATGTCATTGGATCAGTATTGGAACACATGGTGGTATTCTACTGTAGAGCCCCATTTCCAACAATGTGTACTGAACAATGTGCAGTGAAACATTTATGCCTGCAGCAGCAATGTACTGGTCATCAGATCTGCCACAAATTGCCCCATATTCTACTTCAGAGCAGGCAAGTCTCTGACATCTGTGTTCTGTGATAAGACGCCAATGTCCAACGCATCAGCAGGTGCTTCAAGCTTTACCATCTTGCAGCTGTGTTTCATAGATGCTCAAGGCAGTCATGCAAACAGCCAACCAGCGTCACTGTTTGGGAGACGTTCATTCACAGGTGCTGGGTATAACAGTTTGCTGTTTTGTCAGTCGCTTGTGTATGTTCACATTTGTGGCTCATTTCATCACTTGAATGATTTTACGTTTGTATGTGCTTCATTTGTATACTTCCCTTACCATGTCACGTGCCCGCAATGCTAACAGGTGACCAATCTCACATTGGGTAGTGGTCACAATGTTTCCTGTCATCAGTGTACTTAGTGCCAACACTTACAAATTCATACATTTAAATGATTAATGGAAAATCTCATATAAAGATGTGAAACAAATACTAACAAAGAGATAGAGGGGCTGGCCAGTACTTACCTCAGCTCAGTACAGCCGATAGATACACATAAAACAGAACTGAAAATTTTTCAGTTCTGTTTTATGTGTATCTATCGGCTGTACTGAGCTGAGGTAAGTACTGGCCAGCCCCTCTATCTCTTTGTTAGTATTTAAATTCATACATTTCTCACTTTTAGAAGAAATATACAAATGGTCCCTAATGATACAAAAACTATGAATTTACATCTTGTGATGTAAACAAATTTTTGTGAAATTTGCATGCATGTTGGTTCTATTGATATTTTCAGATATGAAAACATTAGGCTTCATTAAACTTAAGAAATTAAGTTGATGATAATACTATTTCTGATCTCTGCCCTGAGTTTGTGATTTTTACATATGTGTTTTCATAATTGTTAGAAAATTTCATTCATATAACTTCACAGATATTCTGAGGATGTCCTTAATAGTAGAAGAAACAGTTCATCTAAAGCGCACAGAATACAAAGTTATTTCATGAATGGGTAGCAGATAAGTCAATAATTTCTTCTCATATGAATGGGAGCATTTATATTGTTTTATTGTTGTTGCAAAACACTTCACTTTCACTCATTTAATAAGTGATTATCAAATTGTCTTAAGTATTTCATGCTGTGTGTGGCACTATACAATATATAAGTATCTATTAATGTGTTCCATAAATCAGTGATGGTGGAGGTTATTGTGTAAAATTTTAGCTATAGAAATTGCAATACTTATTTCAGATCTCCTAGTGAAGAAGAAGAGGAACCACCAGTACAAGGACCTCTTCCTTTCGAACCTGATGATGCTCCGTGGAAGAAATCTGAATCTGGAATTCGGAAATTGTACGTATTTTGTTGCACTCTCTATGTAATATTCAAAATTTGTTTCTTATTGTGCAGAAAGGAAAATTCAGTTAACAAATCCATTAACTTCACAGACAGAAATATTCTGGGCAGTAGGAAATTAAACTTCCAGTACAACAAATAGAAATACACATAAAAACTAAAAATCAGTTTTTCTAATTATCCATTCCACAGTTTCCTTCTTTAGAGAAGTGAGAGACTTAAATGGGAAGGAGGGGATGTGGTGCTGAGTCACTCAATCTCCACTTAAGAGGGAACCATGAAATATGAGAAAGAAAGGAGGCAAAAATCCATTGATTTCAATATTAGGTTAGATAAGTCAATCACACAAGTTTGTGTCTAACATAATAAAGCTGCCATTTCACCTTAATTTGCTGTTGACACAGATGTCACTACAAATTGAGTGTTAGCAAAAAAGGGGGGGTGGGGCAGTTAACAGGCTTGAAAAGTCATTCAAAAGCAGTAACCTGTAAATTCCCTAAACTTATTACATCAATAAAAGTAATTATGTCCACATTCCTCTGCAATCAACACACAAGTGTTTAGCAGAGGTTTCATAGCATCTTTTTCTGATATTTGTCAATCAATCCAGCATCTAGTAAATGTAGACACCTAAGTGTTTCCTTGTGAGCTCCAATTTATCATATTTTGTGATGATATTAATTCCTTTCTATTGAGGTGAGCGTCAACAAAATACTTCAGATTTGGAAGGGAAAATTGGTGGTGATAATTTCGTGAAGAGACTTTGCCTCATTGAAAAATTCTTTATTTTAATTATTGACACCCCAACTTGTTCATCATATCTTTGGTGCTCTTTTTCCCATTTCATGATAATGCAAAATACACTGCCCTTCTTTGAACTTTGTCAACGTCACCAATCAGTTTTGTACAGCAAGGATCCCATATTGCACAGCAATACTCCTTAAAAGGACAGACAAGTGTAATGTAATCAGTCTCTTTAATAGTTTTTCCACATCATCTAAGTGTTTTGCCAGTGAAATACAGTTTTTGGGTACCCCCCCCCCAACATTTTTTATAGTGGTTCCAATTACAGTTGTTCATAATTGTAATGCCTAAGTAATTTGTTGCCCAGACAACCTTTAAATTTCTGTCATTTATAAGTAACCAAAATTTAACTTTTTTTTTGTGATAATTGACCATGAACAACGAGACATTTGAGAAGTCATCACATTGTCCCTTTTAGCGACATGCTGAGGTCTTGTCTAAATAACTTCATAATCCGTTTTGATCTTCTGGTGACATTACTAGACAGTAAAGGATGGGAGTCATATGCACACAATCTCAGAGGCCTGCTAAAGTCATGTATATAGATAAAGAACAATGGAGGGCCTAAGCACTTAACCAGATATAACTTTGGTTTCATTAAATGACTTCCATTTGTTTACTACAAAATGTGAGCTCTGTTAGGAAATGCAGTCCCACAGCTGAAATGATACCTCATGGCAAGCATTATGATTAGAAGCCATTTGTGGAAAATGGTATCAAAAATTTTCTGGATATCTAGAAATATGGAAATAACTAAAGATCTCCGATAGCACTCATGACCTTGTGTGGATAAAAAGGTGTAACAAATTCTGCTTCAGTTCTTTCTGTGAGCACTCGGAGCTCTTGCTCTTGCCAACACAGCTACAATAATTTAAAACTTTAATAGGTATGTTTTGTAGGTTTACAATCGTGCATTTTTTTACCCTCCCTTTTGAGACTGTACTCTTCATTTAACTATTGCAAGACCCTCTAACAAAAATATAAAAAAAACTACTACCAAGTTCATTCCACACTTAAATTTGTCAAGTATGAATTATTTACAATGTTTATAGCTGTAAGTGCATGTTAACAAACACGTTAAAAAAATAAACCATTTTTTATTTTATTGATAGTCGTACCTTACTTTTAGGTTGTGGGTAAATGATTTAAGTTGTTTTACATTTCTTCACTGCATCTATATTTTTTGACGATTTCAAAATTAAAACTGTTGGCTAGGAACACTTTTTGCAATATCTAGCTACAATGAAGGTCTAGGATCGCTTTTAAAACTTCAAATAAATGCACATGGGGATATTAATTAATTTTACTGTACCCACATGGAAGCTTATATTTCTTGGATAACTTTCCTGGAATTAGGTAAATCTTCCTAAATGGAAACAACAGTTTTAGAAGTTGTGATTTTAGTATACTGTTAGGTGTTACCACTAACATTCTTTATGAAAGAGACTACAGAGAGCAATTCCACGACAATAAGTCCCTAATCCAGTTTGTGTACAGTTGTTGTGTGAGCAAAAGTATCCCACTATTCATGAGCCAACTCACAGCCAGTAAATGAGACCATAATCTTTGTAAACCAATGTAAAGAACCCAGTCAGTATTCAAGAGAGCTTACAAATCAAAACATTGAATATTGTAAGCAAACTGATTATGGTACGTAATGGATAGCTCTGTAGAACAGGGTGAACTAGTGTTGGCCTGTCACACTGTTGGTGTTAGAGGCATCACACCGCTATCGATGTTTTACAGTGCCAGAATCAGTTACAATGTCAGACTAGCATAGTGCAGTTGGCCACAGCTTTCCATAATTGAAACGTCTAGTGATTAGCAATGTTGCCCTGTATCCACTCTAGTATATGGCCGGACTTGCAAGCCCAGATGTGGGAGGTCATGTAGTAATATGGCTTTAACCACAAGCTCTGAGCTCATTAGGATAAATGCAGTACCTCTGGGAATGAATGATGGCTATGCCCATGCAATAGCACTGCCAGGTTAGTCTTTGATTGGGGTGTATTGATAACACACGAGGAAGTTTAAGGCATCCACAGATTTTTTTGTTCACCATTTTTACCATCTGAGTTTCGAATGTCATGACAAGCCAGTCGATCTGTAAATTAATGCTAGGTGGAATGGAGTGGTGATCAAAGATTGGTTACCACTACATTGAAAAAATCACTCAGACTCTGGTGATACAAATTGTGGGCCAGTGTCACATACTATGTGGAGTGCTTCCTCTATGGCAGATATGTTCTTCCATCATGGTATCCATGCTCTTCTGAAGCAGTAGTATACATGCATTCAACATCCGGGAGACATCAAAAAAATTACATGTACGTTTTCTGTTAATTGTTAAATGTGAAAATATTATAGCTTCTTTAAGGTTTTTTCTTGAATCTCCCTTTCAAATGACGTATTGCTATTGCTAAGGAATAAGACCCCACTGCATTTGCTGTGCTGTTCTCTCAGGTGACTTTGATTGAGGACTGAAGCATACACAATTTGTTGCTTGGTGACATCCACATTATTGTGCAACACTACCACTCTAATACCATATTGTGACGCATCAGTGACTAATGTAAAGGCACATACACACTAAGCCACTGAGTGACAGACTTGATTTGGCCAAACATAGATCGCCAGTGCAATGGCATTTGGCTTATCATTCACACCAAACAAAGGGTTTGGGGCCAAGGAATTTGTCAATATGGAATTGCAATTGGCTCTGATATATTTCTAGCATTGCAGCTGTTTTGTTGTTGTTACCAAGTAGCATTTTAATAAGTTTCACCAGCCAATATTAGGAGAGAACAACAGAATTTTACAGTAGTCACATGTGTATCATTTACTTTCCTGCATGATGATGATGATGATGATGATGAAGAAATGGCACTGGACGACGACCTCTCTTTTAGAAAGTAGGGAGGAGTGTGGTGGTACAAAGTTAATACCTACTTCAAACTGAATCAGAATATGGGCTATTTCATTTTTATTTTTTTTTCCGTAATTAAAGCTACAGAGCACAAAATTTTTATTGAATCGTGTAGATGCTAAAATTTCCAAAGACAACACCACTTGAAGGAGAACTGTACCTACAGCAGAAAGTTAGTCAGTCACTTCCAGTTTCATTTTTATTCTCATCGTCGTTCATGGTGGAAAGGTGTTGATAAAGACACCACTTTCTTTTCACACCAGATAAAACTTTATTGACTTAAATGCTCTCTCCGTATTCCATTCTTTACCCAGTATTTTAAACACAGTAAATACACATCCATAGCAAGAGCAGGCATTGCCTGCAGGGGAAACACTAATAGTTGAAATTAAGTTTTTTCAGAACGGCCAAAAGTTGCATGTAGTTTGTTTTATTGACTGGTTTTGCTCTTTGATTGAACAGCCAATTACTGTATTTTAAAGTGTAAATTCCAGAGTCCCTGATATTGTTCTTGTTAAATGAAACTGGGAAACTTATCAGTGAAATATGTCAAGACTTTTAGCTGTTCTGAAAAACTTAAATACAAATCTGCTCTAGAGATGAAACAAATCACTACTGAACCAACAAACATTTGACTGTGTGTCCACACTAGGAGAGGAGTATCAATGCCAATGAACTGCCAACACTGATGATACCACCAGGAGACAGAACCACAAAAAGGCCAAATGCTTAGTTGGCTCAGATTTTCTGCCCCTACATATTACACAAATCTCAGCCAACAAAACAGTTGACTGCCTTATATTGGCCCTCGTTGGCTTAGTGTGTATGTGCCTTAAGGGGTTTATTGGGTGTGAAGATTAATAGGCAAGAAGTGTTGTGTTTTGGTTACTGTGGGAGTCAGCATTGGCACAAACAAATAAGGACAGAAATTGCAATGGCCAGTGGCAGGAATCCAGAAATGTCTGTACATAACACTTGCAGATTAATAAAACACTTTATTTCTAAAAAGAAAAGAAACATGAATTAACTTCTCATTATGAGGTGTCTTGGGTGGGCTTCCTGTGCGTCCTACGTGCAACTATTTTTACATACTATTACTACTCGCAGAACACAGGCTAGGTGTCATCTTCCTATTACTCAGTACTGGTGCTCACAAAGTCTACGACCAAACTGAGAAATGGGCAGCTGGATAAGTCAGCCTTGAAGCCTTGACAAGGGGCCACTGAACTCTTGTCTTCCTGGAGGTGTGGCGCTGCCCACTCTTTCCATTGTTGCACGGATCAGCGCCTTCTTGATGTCTCACGGCACCGCGTCAGTGCGCAGTTAATGCTTTAGGACTGCACAGGAAGCACTGTGTACTTTTTAACTCCCTGGGAGCCCTCTGACAGACAATAGACGAATGAAAATATAGATTTTTTGTGAAGCTGGTTGAGTAAATGATCTACCTGTTCCACATTCGGTTTGAATTTTCTGTAGTATGTTAATTTTATCTGAAATAATTGTAGTTCTTTCAAGGTTTTTTGAGGTGGAAGATTATTTATTGCCTGTGCATTCTTGACTGATGCTAGTTACTACCCTCCTCCTAATATCTTCTAACATATTATATTGGAGTCTCTGAGTGCATGGATATTTTAACTTATTGCTCTTATAAGTCCCCTTGTACAGCGAGGTCAACCAGGTAATTTACACATAGAGATTCCCTGAGGATGAGTTGATGCAAATACTTTTGTAATACAGCCAGCACACAAGATTTGCAATGGCAGTTTATTGTATTCATACATGCCATAAGGCATATTTACTATTAGGATCTGCTGGGTTTCCATTTTAAGTGTCAGTTGCAGTTATGCATCAGCGAAATCTATTTTGGAGAAGTATTGACTCACAGCTAGTTTTGCCAATAACTCTTGGCAATGGGGTAAGGTATAGATAGACATTATTTGGTAGTTAATGGCAGTCTTAAAAGTGAACACATTTATGTATAGGTCCAGTACATTTGTGAGTCTTGGTAATGCCCATTGACTACCTGCAATGGAGGTAGTGACTTCCATTCCGTGTAAGCAATCCAGGTTTTGTCTTTTGCATGACAAATGGAACTGGATTAATTCTGCGAAATTGAAGCTGTGTTAAAGCTTTTAACCCTCTGAGACGTACCAATATGCTTGGCGCACTGAGGCGCCGCAGCCTGCGGTGTAATCAGGCTACCTGCGTTGCGTGCCTGTCCCTCAGAGCTGCCGTCACGACCGGATCGGCTTGTGCTGCCCAACCCGCCCTGTGCTGAATACTTCTCAGTTGATTGCGACTCGCACAGAGCCAGTGTGAATTTTTGGTGACTTTGATTTGTAATATCTCAAGTAATAGTTTTTGTAAAGAAATCAAATTTGGCCATCTTGTACAACTTTATGCATTCTCTTAAAAATAATAATGAAAAGAATTTTAGTAGCCATATTGAGCCAGAAAATTGTTGGTAAATTGGCCAAAAAAAATAGACACCTGAAAAAATTTCAAAGTATGGCTTCTTGCATCTCCTGAACTAATGCTATGATGAACGTGAAACTTGGCATGGAGAAACCTCATAACACAAAGTTCTTAAATATAAAGTTTCATTACCACAGCACTATCAAGTACTGAATGAATTACGTGCAAATTTGAAGATTTTGTAAAAATGTCAAAATGCAGTATTTTCATTCTGATTTTGGTAAAAAACTATGGTCTGTAAAACATACCAAGCTGTATAACTGGAATGAAAGTTGGGCACGAAAATCTGGCCCGAAAACAATTAAAACTTCGGATTTGCATGTCTAGTATAGTGACTGCATGATGAAAATGAAATTTAGTGTGCAATAGATTAACAGCCCAACGATAAGGAATAAAAATTTTTATTCCCCTATTTTCCAATAATCTACAAATTAGTTTAAAAAATGTCGATTGTTATGAAAAGATGTAAGCAGGGTGTATTCAGTACTACTTTTACAAATAACGGTTTTCTAGTAATGCTTCAAAATCAATCTCATTCAAACAATAAATTTTAAGCACCTCCACCCTTCCCAGAACAAGGAATTTAATTTCCAATATCGGCTAACAGAGGCAAAGTAGCAAGAAAAATCGCACTGAGAACAGAGTATTAACTTTGGCATGTTGTTTCACATCTATTAAAGGCATTTAAATCTGTTATGGGGAAAAGGTTGTGTACAAGTAGACCGAATGTGATTTATATTTGTACTACTCAGGAGAACATGTCCATGTTACATGTTAATAATTCAAATGTATCTTATGTAAATTAATAATTGGGTTTTGTTATACTGGCATAATTACATTTGCCACAATACAGATATTGCGCCATCTTAACCACAAAGTCTGTTCATTTGCCAATAAACTGCTACATTTGAAGTAGTCAGGCTTCATTTAGTAATTTTACACCTGTCACATTTATTTCCCATCCTTATCTTATATATAGCAATTCATTCAGAAGGGTCAATAAATTTTCTCAGATTTAGTTTCCAGTGATTAGTAATGCATCTTTGTATGATGAGTCTCAAAGCAGGCTACAACACATGATGGAACATTGCAAGTTTTGCATTGGTATCTAGTTTCCTGGCACACTTTGTTTCATGCAAACCAGGCAACTGCGCATTAGCCTACTTCTCTGCAAATGTTCACTCAAGATAACAGGCGGAAAATGTCTCTCTGTGAATCACAGAGGATTCTCGTCATCGTAGCGCCTTCCCCTACCAGCTTTTTTTTCTGTTGTGTAGCATATTTTTCTACAGTCACCCTTAAGAGAATTCCTTATGAGAGAAAGGTGAAACTCTGCGAGTTCCATTTTTCATCCTGTTACTGACTGGTGGGGAGCAGGAGCATTTACACTGCACAAATCCAGACTGTGAAAACAATATCTCTTGTCCCTTTCACAGTCATATGCACTGATTCCACTGAGCTCAGTAACATGTCACAACGGTGAACTGCACCCATACTCGAATTGTAATCTACAATACATTGCCATTTCTGTATTTTTTTGCCAGTATTTCTGTCAGTCTTCCAGTCTTCTGTTTCAACCATTTGTGTTGTGTGACTTGTCGTCAACATGCACACCTCTCTTGTCGCACCACTTGATAGCAAGGACTTTGTCAGTTGACTTAAACCCAGTTTCTCCTCGTTTTAATTTCTTTTGCAGTTTTGGCATGTTGTGCCCATTCTTATGAACAGTGCCACATGCTGCTGTACCATGCTTGTGAAGCCAGAGGAACAGGTCCAGGTTGGAGTACTAATTATCAACATATAGAATATTACCCTGTTCCAAATACGGTCACTTAAGAGTTGCCACTTTTCCCAAATTGTGGAACCCAATTTCTGTTGTTGCGCCTCTATATACAATAAAATCCAAAATACACCCACTCTGACAGTCGCATGGTACAAATGTCTTTATTCCGAATCTACTTTGAACAGAAAGAGACTTTCATCTATACAAAGCTTGTGATGTGGGCAAAATGAATTAAGAAATGTCTTAAAAGCTTTCTCAATAATTGTCCTAATTTTAAATAGATTGTTGCCTCCCGTATTCAGAGTTATCACTGAAGTGGAACACACTCAGAAGTAGACAATGCTGGAAACTGGTGTGTTCAAGAATGTCTCTCTGGGCCAATAATCACTTAATTTTTACTTCTGAATTTGCACCATTAGACGGCAGATAGCAACAAAACAATACATTTCCTCAAATCCAGTATCTTTCCTCTTTGACAGTTGAGGATTCAGATTCTGTAGTATTTTCTCTGGTGTAAATGAAAAATGATTTGTTTCAACTGCAATAAATTGCAACAGTTCTCGAGACGTAAATATCACAGAAAATGAAAGAATGCTTGGGTCAGTATCTAATTGAAATTTGTGTCCTGAGCTCGAGTCATCGAAGTAATGGTTTAACGGCTGGAAGTCGGTTTCTTTCCAGTCAAATGTATCACTTAAGTGGGTTCTTTGCCAAACCATTTCACTGTCACTTTCCGATTCCTCGGATTCAGAGGAACTGCTGGCTGTGATTCTTGCTCTCCCCTCTGATGTAAAGAGCTGAGGACTACAGCTTAGAGATTCTGTCGAAGACTTATCACTGCCAGCAATGTCAGATAATTCACACTCACTGTCGCTCTTAGTCACATATCTCCTGTAGAAAACAAGAAAGCTGATGAAAAAACAGGAATCAAAGTTGAATTCTGCAAAGAGGGAACACAGCAATGAACATACATACGCACTCTCAAACTATACAGTCAGACCACTGAACAGCTACTGGAAGAGCAGGGTGGAAGGACAGCTCTGCGTGTTGACACGTCTGTAGCGCTCAGGTAGCTTTGACTCAGTGCACCTAAACTTGTCCATAGCATTGGAAAGGCCTGTGGCGCAGTATGCATAAACACTTCCTTAGCACTCCAGGGAAGGCCCAAGGGCTGCACTTACACACGTCAGGCACACCAAGGGAACAGCGAGGCATGATGACTTAATATGTCCCCAGCAGTCAAAGGGTTAAAGAAATTTAAGTTGAAGTTTTTTCAACACAGCTTAGTTCAGTCACAGAAAATTGTTCGAAATCTCAACACACCATTTCCAGTTTGTGTAACAGTAGGGTATGAGAAAAGATTTATATTTGTTGATTTGGAAACTGAGTAGTGATTAAGCATAAAAATGTAACTCCGCAATCAGATCCAGAGGACATTGCATAGATTTCAAAAATGTGTTAGAAGCTTCGGACAAAGCTAGATGTAAGAATGCTACTTCTGTGCATATATTTTTGTGTGTAGCTCTCATCTTAATTTGACCTCATAGTGGTATTGTTTGTTTGATGTATGTCACTACTCGCAACTTTGTGAACATAATCATTGGAGAGCCGAGATGCCCATGTTTTTGTTTTAAGAGACTCTGCTGCTGCCATGTCCACCCAGAACTTTACTTTATTCTGAAAAGGAAAGTTGCCACTCACCATATAGTGGAGATACTGTCTTTCCTTATCCATAGCCAGAACCCAGTCCCACATACTGTTCCTGCATTGTTGCTTGGCTCATGGAATCCCCCCCCCCCCCCCCCCCATTGGCCTTACCATCAAATTACCCATCTCTGGCTCCCACCCCTCCTTTCATAGTGTCTTCCACCTGTTCAGATTCCACCAATCCTTAGCCCTCACCAACATAGTCCTGCAAAACCATATCAACCAAGCCCAAACCTCCTTGTAGTACCTTCTCTCAATCTGCTGCTGTGCAATCCCAAATTTCTGGAACCCATAACACACTTTCAAACTCTTGCCCTCCAGGAACTAGAGCAACATGCACAATGCCAACTCAAAAAGCTCTCCACCCTGCTCCCTTCCTACTGCTGCCTTAGAATACCACTGTCCATCACTTCTACAACAACATCAAAGTGTCCTCACATCCCCTCGTAGCTGACAAACTCTGCCTTGCAGACCTACTACATATAACCCACCCTCCAAAACTCCCTTCCACCACCACACAGAATCCAGAACATAAACAGACCTGAAATACAGTCATGAACCTTTTCGTCAGAAGCCTTAGCCTCAAAGGTCTCAACTTTTGCCCCACTCCCAAATTCAATCACGCAGGATTTGTTAAAGACCTACACTCCTTCTCCCGGTTCCTACAGTGGGAATGCTTTTTTGCCACCAACCCTACCAGTCAGACTCAACCAAAGACCAATGTTGAACACTCCTCCATCCAACTGTGATTCAGCCCCACCGCCCCCACTCCTAATCACCCCCTGTTAACTTCCAGAATTTCTTAATCTCGAACCTTACATCCATGGAAAGAACCACAGTCCACCATCTACAAATTGATTCCAACCTTATAATCCTACCTGTGGATAAAGGGTCCAGTACTGTTGTTTTGAACCACAAGGATTATCTGGCAGAGGGACTCTGCCAGCTGTCAGATACATCCACCTACAAACCTTGCCACAGTGAGCACATTCTAGAAATCAAGCAGGATCTCCAGTCACTCCTCAAATCCTTAGGCCCATCCCAGAACTTCTCCCTGGAGTCCATGTCTCTGTTTGACCTACCACTCCCCACACCCCTACTGTCGACAAGCTTCCTAAAGTCCATAAACCCAACCACCTAGGACACTTCATAGTAGCTGGTTACTGTGCCCCCACTGAGAGAATTTCTGCTCTTGTAGACCAACACCTTCAACGTATAACCCAGAACCTTCCCTCCTATATAAAAGATACTAACCATTTCCTCCACCAACTCTCCACAGTTCCTGTCCCGTTACCACACAGTGCCCTGCTCATCACTATTGATGCCACCCCTCTTCAAACGAACGTCCCTAATGCTCGTGGCCTTACCACTGTTGAACACTACCTTTTCCAATGCCCAATGGATTCCAAACCACCAACCTCCTTCTTAGTTGCCAGTACCAACTACATCCTCATCCACAATTACTGCTCCTTTGAAGGCATTACCTACAGACAGATCTGGGGTATGGCTATGGGCACCATCCTATGCCAGTCCATTCATGGGCCATATAGAGGAATCCTTTCTAAACACCCGGAACCCTAAACCCCTCAGCTGTTGAACCCTAAACCCCTCAGCTGTTTCAGATTCATTGATGGCATCTTTGCAATTTGGATCGAGGGTGAGGACATTCTATCCACATTCATCCAGAAACTCAACAACTTATCCTCCATTTGCTTTGCCTGGTCCTACTCAACCCAACAAGCCACCCTCCTAGGTGTTGACCTCCACCTCAAAGATTGCTACATCAGTTCCTCTGTCCATATCGAACCTACTAACCACCAGCAATTCCTCCACTTTGACAGCTGCCACCCATTCCATACCAAGAAGTCCCTTCCATACAGCCTAGTTACTTGTGGTCGTCACATCTGCAGTGACAACAGTCCTTCTCAAAATGTATCGAGGGTGTCACTGAAGCCTTTACAAACTGTAATTATCCTCCCAACCTTGTACACAAAGAAATCATGTTTTGCTTTTATTTTCTTGAAATATTTGTATTTCTTCCTTTCTCTTGTGATATTTAATTTTTTACACTTTATTATTATTTTTTCCTAAAAGTTTTATTCTTGCTTGTTTATTTACTTTTTCTTTGTATTATATGCAAGTTTTGTTAAACTAAATGTTCTTTTTGCCGTAATTTGATTTAATTGTCTAGTAATCTTGGACTTAGCAATTGATTTAGTATTGGCATAATTCATGCCAGCAGCCGCGGTTATACAATTGATACAAGTGAATATTATTGGTTAAAACAGTTATTTATATTATTTGGGTTCAAATATAAATTTGTAAGGTGAAATATTAAAATTCATATATGGCCCTTTTTATGAACCTGTAAAGTAGGGTTAGATACCCTATTGTTTTAAATGTTAACTATACTTACCAGGGTAGTATTAGTTAAGGTCTTTAAACCCACAGAATTTGGCAGTATCTCACTCTGTTCAGAGGAACCTACCCCATGATTGATCATACACGATTTACTCTACTTAATTTACTTGTTTGTTTTATCTCCTTATCTCCATTATCAGAGAATCTTTTAGAGTTACAATTCACAGGATTTATAATTATAAAATTTCAGGTCAAGGTGCAGCCTATAATTAAGAGGTGGTTTCCAGTGTCCCACCACCTCACAAAGTCCCACTGTCCAGCCACAGATGAGCGTTACCCTCGTAACTCTGTTCCACCCAGGAGTGGTGCAACTGTATTACATTTTCTGCCAGGGTTTTGACTACCTCCCATAGGGCTGTGAAATGAGAAAAGTCCTGCCCACTATCCTTCCCACCCGTTCCACAGTGGTATTTCGCCGTCCACCGAACCTACACAATATACCCGTCCATCCCTACGCAGTCCCTGCTCCCAACCTCTTACCTCATGGCTCATACCCCTGTGATAGACCTAAATGCAAGATCTGTCCTAAACATCCTCCCACGACCACCAACTCCAGTCCGGTCACAAACGTCACCTACCCCATCAAAGGCAGGGCTACCAGTGAAACAAGTGCTATCCCACCCTCCCCACCTCTCTGCTGCCATCTCTGTAACCTCCCGACTGCACATAACTCCCCTACCCTCTTTCCACCTTGTCCCTGCACGCTCCCGAACAGCATGTCACTGTCTGCCACCCCAACCTACTGTCCTTCCCCCTCCCTGCCGCAGCCTCGTCCTTATGCCCACACAGTCGCCACTCCCATCATGCACTGGTGTTGCTGCTCGCAGTGTGCCTCAGTTGTCTGAGACTGCAGTCGCGCGCGCGCGCGTGTGTGCAGGTGCAGGTGCACGTGCACGTGCGCGTGTGTCTTTGTCGTCTAATTTTGACGAAAGCCTTACAGGCCGAAAGCCATATTTGCGACAGTCTTTTTGTTGTCCCTATCTGCGACTCAGCATCTCTGCTGTAAGATGAGTGGTAACTTTCCTTTTCACAATATTGTTACATTCCATCCTGGATTTTCCATTGTTTGAGGCAACTCCACTTCGTTAGCATTAATGCCCATTGTAATTAATAACTAGCCGAGAGGAACAATGGTTAATTGAAGAAGTGTCTGCTGAACTTTATTAACAGTGTACTATGTGCTCAGTAGTCTTCATTCGTTAAGTGGTAAAAAACATTTCTGTATACTAGCTGCTTTGAAGTCTTCAGTCTTTGTACAACCAACATTATCTGAAATGACTGAGCAATTTTTAGAACATCCATAAGACTCAGCACTAAAGCATTATGCAAATCAGAACCTACTTCATGTTCTGATGACAGTTACACCATTGTGTCTCATATTTGAAATTCAGCATATTATCCATTATAGACTTGACATACGAAGTTACACTGTCAGGAAAGTCCACCGACCAGGATGAATGAGGATGACCACATTTCTTATGGCACTGAATTGAAGGTGAACAGCTACTACATGAGTCAGGTGCCCATAATGTTCAGACAGCAAATTCCATATATGAGAAAATGACAAGTTGCTAAGATTTGTGAGTGACTTTTAGTTTTGACACCACTCTGCAAAACTCACTGCTAGAAGACAACAGTACTGCACATTGACTAATCAGATTTTCTTAATTGCTTGTCTGGCACAATAGCTCTAAACAGTGGAGTAGGTAAACTTCCCTAATGTTTTTTGCCTCATCGAAACTGGAGAAAGATGGAATAGGTGAGTGTGTAATAGATACTGAACTCCCTGTGAAGTTGCAGCTTCAGTTCCTTAAGTTTCTGTTATTGCTACTGCTGCTGTTGCTGGAATGCTTGTCATCACTGCCAATGTTGTTTTCACAGCATCAGGAATCCATCCTGCCTTGATGCAAACCCACAGACTTCTTCCTTTGACTGTCACCAATTTAGTATCCCACAGGATATACCACTAAAAAGTTCATTAAAAGATGGACAACAAAGAGCAGATTCACAACATTTAGTCTTCAGTGCAGTTCACATACAGTTGTCAAAGGCAAGCAGAAGCGCCACTTCATTTTTGGTTCATCTTACTACAAATAATTGAAGCCAAAGTCATTGTAAACTAATTTAAACACTCCAGTCAGCAGCCAAGCAAAATTTCACATCCAGATTGGGTTATCATAGGCACATAACAGATGGTTTCATATAACAAAACAGACTACTCTTAGCCTGCCATGCCCACAGTTCTATGGGCCACATATCACCACTGGCTCTTCCCAGCATAGCTGCATCAGTTCATTACGGAATCAAAGCTGGGTAATGGCTGCCTTCAAGTGACAGCTATTGCTGCTATGCACTGTATCTGCTAGGCCCCACCCCATAGATATTATACTCCACACAGTCCTTACCTACACTCATGCCAATAAATTAAGGATAATTGCAGTATGTGGTGCCACACAACATGGCACTATACAAAACTGGCACTAATAGCATAGGCACATAGGGAACACCCATGACACAAATCTGTAAGTCCATGGTATTGGTGATAAGTTGAGAAAACCGTCTCAAAATACATGTGCTACAAAACGCCACTGTTTCCTGCGCATGTACCCCGAAATCAGGCGTGCAGGGGTTTTCCATTTTTGGCACCTCATTGAGAGACTAGATTAAATTGATTAAATTGTACAGATTATTAATTGAAAATATAATTGATAGTGCAAAATAATTTGATTGCATTTGTTCAGTTGTACATAATATATATTGCCTTTTATAAACCTGACAAAGCAATCTGGTTACCTGGTTGGGGTGGTAGTACTGTTGTGCTTACAACCAATAAGCAGGGACAGGAGTTAGTAATATTATAAACTCGAGTAGTAAAAGTGGCGCCGTGCCACTGCTACACATCTTTGTGCATGATTGAATGACGTGCCCATTTAGAACAAGAACAGAAACATAAACTTAAAAGTATTTCTCCCCTTTTCTGTCCATGATGCTTTGTTGCTATTAAAACTGCCTTCGAGGCCAATGTAACTGTTCTCCACATCAGTGTGTCTTGATTTCTCATCTACTGCTCCCATGTGTGATAATGCTGACTCTTTGTTTGAATCGATGCTGACAGATATTTGAAGGATGAGGAAATTTGATAGGTTGGTGTGTGATATTTTTGGCATATTAAAACTACAGATCTTACTCTTTGCAAGTTTCCCAACCATTTGTATAGAAATTAGGCCTAGATGTTACAGTGGCAGTAGGAGGGAGAATTATTTTCTGCCAGAATTTTATTATTCAAATAAACAGAAGGTTGGTGCTTCTTAATTAATGCCTAAAGTTCGGCTGTTCTTGTTACTATGTACTTCAAATTATATATATATATATAAAAAAACAAAGATGATGTGACTTACGGAATGAAAGTGCTGGCAGGTCGACAGACACACAAACAAACACAAACATACACACAAAATTCAAGCTTTCGCAACAAACTGTTGCCTCATCAGGAAAGAGGGAAGGAGAGGGAAAGACGAAAGGATGTGGGTTTTAAGGGAGAGGGTAAGGAGTCATTCCAATCCTGGGAGCGGAAAGACTTACCTTAGGGGGAAAAAAGGACGGGTATACACTCGCACACACACACACACACACATATCCATCCACACATATACAGACACAAGCAGACATATTTAAAGACAAAGAGTTTGGGCAGAGATGTCAGTCGAGGCAGAAGTGCAGAGGCAAAGATGTTGAATGACAGGTGAGGTATGAGTGGCGGCAACTTGAAATTAGCGGAGATTGAGGCCTGGTGGATAACGGGAAGAGAGGATATATTGAAGAGCAAGTTCCCATCTCCGGAGTTCGGATAGGTTGGTGTTAGTGGGAAGTATCCAGATAACCCGGACGGTGTAACACTGTGCCAAGATGTGCTGGCCGTGCACCAAGGCATGTTTAGCCACAGGGTGATCCTCATTACCAACAAACACTGTCTGCCTGTGTCCATTCATGCGAATGGACAGTTTGTTGCTGGTCATTCCCACATAGAATGCGTCACAGTGTAGGCAGGTCAGTTGGTAGATCACGTGGGTGCTTTCACACGTGGCTCTGCCTTTGATCGTGTACACCTTCCGGGTTACAGGACTGGAGTAGGTGGTGGTGGGAGGGTGCATGGGACAGGTTTTACACCGGGGGCGGTTACAAGGGTAGGAGCCAGAGGGTAGGGAAGGTGGTTTGGGGATTTCATAGGGATGAACTAAGAGGTTACGAAGGTTAGGTGGACGGCGGAAAGACACTCTTGGTGGAGTGGGGAGGATTTCATGAAGGATGGATCTCATTTCTGGGCAGGATTTTAGGAAGTCGTATCCCTGCTGGAGAGCCACATTCAGAATCTGATCCAGTCCCGGAAAGTATCCTGTCACAAGTGGGGCACTTTTGTGGTTCTTCTGTGGGAGGTTCTGGGTTTGAGAGGATGAGGAAGTTGCTCTGGTTATTTGCTTCTGTACCAGGTCGGGAGGGTAGTTGCGGGATGCGAAAGCTGTTGTCAGGTTGTTGGTGTAATGCTTCAGGGATTCCGGACTGGAGCAGATTCGTTTGCCACGAAGACCTAGGCTGTAGGGAAGGGACCGTTTGATGTGGAATGGGTGGCAGCTGTCGTAATGGAGGTACTGTTGCTTGTTGGTGGGTTTGATGTGGACGGACGTGTGAAGTTGGCCATTGGACAGGTGGAGGTCAACATCAAGGAAAGTGGCATGGGATTTGGAGTAGGACCAGGTGAATCTGATGGAACCAAAGGAGTTGAGGCTGGAGAGGAAATTCTGGAGTTCTTCTTCACTGTGAGTCCAGATCATGAAGATGTCATCAATAAATCTGTACCAAACTTTGGGTTGGCAGGCCTGGGTAACCAAGAAGGCTTCCTCTAAGCGACCCATGAATAGGTTGGCATACGAAGGGGCCATCCTGGTACCCATGGCTGTTCCCTTTAATTGCTGGTATGTCTGGCCTTCAAAAGTGAAGAAGTTGTGGGTCAGGATGAAGCTGGCTAAGGTAATGAGGAAAGAGGTTTTAGGTAGGGTGGCAGGTGATCGGCGTGAAAGGAAGTGCTCCATCGCAGCGAGGCCCTGGACGTGCGGGATACTTGTGTATAAGGAAGTGGCATCAATGGTTACAAGGATGGTTTCTGGGGATAACGGATTGGGTAAGGATTCCAGGCGTTCAAGAAAGTGGTTGGTGTCTTTGATGAAGGATGGGAGACTGCACGTAATGGGTTGAAGGTGTTGATCTACGTAGGCAGAGATACGTTCTGTGGGGGCTTGGTAACCAGCTACAATGGGACGGCCAGGATGATTGGGTTTGTGAATTTTAGGAAGAAGGTAGAAGGTAGGGGTGCGGGGTGTCGGTGGGGTCAGGAGGTTGATGGAGTCAGGTGAAAGGTTTTGTAGGGGGCCTAAGGTTCTGAGGATTCCCTGAAGCTCTGCCTGGACATCAGGAATGGGATTACCTTGGCAAACTTTGTATGTGGTGTTGTCTGAAAGCTGACGCAGTCCCTCAGCCACATACTCCCGACGATCAAGTACCACGGTCGTGGAACCCTTGTCCGCCGGAAGAATGATGATGGACCGGTCAGCCTTCAGATCACGGATAGCCTGGGTTTCAGCAGTGGTGATGTTGGGAGTAGGATTAAGGTTTTTTAAGAAGGATTGAGAGGCAAGGCTGGAAGTCAGAAATTCCTGGAAGGTTTGGAGAGGGTGATTTTGAGGAAGAGGAGGTGGGTCCCGCTGTGACGGAGGACGGAACTGTTCCAGGCAGGGTTCAATTTGGATAGTGTCTTGGGGAGTTGGATCATTAGGGGTAGGATTAGGATCATTCTTCTTCGTGGCAAAGTGATACTTCCAGCAGAGAGTACGAGTGTAGGACAGTAAATCTTTGACGAGGGCTGTTTGGTTGAATCTGGGAGTGGGGCTGAAGGTGAGGCCTTTGGATAGGACAGAGGTTTCAGATTGGGAGAGAGGTTTGGAGGAAAGGTTAACTACTGAGTTAGGGTGTTGTGGTGCCAGATTGTGTTGCTTGGAATTTTGAGGTTTTGGAGGGAGTGGAGCTGGAAGTGGGAGACTGAGTAGATGGGAGAGACTGGGTTTGTGTGCAATGAGAGGTGGTTGAGGTTTGCTGGAAAGGTTGTGAAGGGTGAGTGAGTTGCCTTTCCGGAGGTGGGAAACCAGGAGATTGGATAGTTTTTTTAGGTGAAGGGTGGCATGCTGCTCTAATTTGCGGTTGGCCTGGAGGAGGATGCTCTGAATAGCCGGTGTGGATGTGGGAGAGGAAAGATTGAGTACTTTTATTAAGGATAGGAATTGACGGGTGTGTTCATTGGCTGAGTTGATGTGTAGGTGAAGGATTAGGTGGGTGAGGGCAATGGATTGTTCGGTTTGGAACTGGTATAGGGACTGATGGAAAGAAGGGTTGCAGCCAGAGATGGGAACTTTAAGTGTGAGGCCTTTGGGGGTTATGCCAAATGTCAGACAAGCCTGAGAAAATAAAATATGTGAGCGTAATCTGGCTAGGGTGAAGGCATGTTTGCGGAGGGAATGTAAATAAAACTTAATGGGGTCGTAGTGGGGGTGTTGTGAGGGTGACATGGTATTAGAAGGTGGAAAGTGTAACATGAGGTTGAAATGAAAATGAAAGATAAAAAATGAAAGATAAAAAATGAAAGATAAAAAATGAAAGATAAAAAATGAAAGATAAAAAATGAAAGATAAAAAATGAAAGATAAAAATATATGGGGAGAGATAAGGGTGAACTAGAAAATAACTGGAGATCTGGTATGAAAAAATGCGAAAATGTGTTGGTTAAGTTGATCCTGTGGTGAACTTGGGTTGGTAGACAGCGATGTGCATGAAGGTTAGGTGGTTGTGTTACCGCTAAAACACGTTAAAGGACGGAGAAATTCGGGAAAATTTCGAAAAAACTTGTAAATGAATTAAAAGGCGTGGTGTTGTGGCGAAAGATTACGAAAATGGGGCTAACAATTGTAAATAATGACGTTAAAACCGGTGGAGAGCGGCTAAAAATGATCAGTGATGTACGAAAAACGGAAGTGGAAATAAAGTAAAAGTTATTAGAACTAGCCAAAATGGTTGTTTAATACGTGAAGGCAGCTGTTATTGAACTAGAAACGGTTAGCGGTATTGTTGAAAGCGCAAAATAAAAATTTTTTGGTTATGGTTTGGAAGTGGGTTACGTATTATAGAGTATATATAGGCGGGATAAAATTGTATTACGGTAAAAAGGGAAGGTGAATAGAAAGTGAGACTACTGGTAAACGCAGAAAGAGAAAATAAGACGACAGGAAAGATTTCGAGATGCAACAGCGACAATAACAAACGTAATTGTTGGGTTCAAATTAATGATATGGTTATAATAGAGGGAAACATTCCACGTAGGAAATATATATCTAAAAACAAAGATGATGTGACTTACCAAATGAAAGTGCTGGCAGGTCGACAGACACACAAACAAACACAAACATACACACAAAATTCAAGCTTTCGGAACAAACTGTTGCCTCATCAGGAAAGAGGGAAGGAGAGGGAAAGACGAAAGGATGTGGGTTTTAAGGGAGAGGGTAAGGAGTCATTCCAATCCTGGGAGCGGAAAGACTTACCTTGAACCCTGCCTGGAACAGTTCCGTCCTCCGTCACAGCGGGACCCACCTCCTCTTCCTCAAAATCACCCTCTCCAAACCTTCCAGGAATTTCTGACTTCCAGCCTTGCCTCTCAATCCTTCTTAAAAAACCTTAATCCTACTCCCAACATCACCACTGCTGAAGCCCAGGCTATCCGTGATCTGAAGGCTGACCGGTCCATCATCATTCTTCCGGCGGACAAGGGTTCCACGACCGTGGTACTTGATCGTCGGGAGTATGTGGCTGAGGGACTGCGTCAGCTTTCAGACAACACCACATACAAAGTTTGCCAAGGTAATCCCATTCCTGATGTCCAGGCAGAGCTTCAGGGAATCCTCAGAACCTTAGGCCCCCTACAAAACCTTTCACCTGACTCCATCAACCTCCTGACCCCACCGACACCCCGCACCCCTACCTTCTACCTTCTTCCTAAAATTCACAAACCCAATCATCCTGGCCGTCCCATTGTAGCTGGTTACCAAGCCCCCACAGAACGTATCTCTGCCTACGTAGATCAACACCTTCAACCCATTACGTGCAGTCTCCCATCCTTCATCAAAGACACCAACCACTTTCTTGAACGCCTGGAATCCTTACCCAATCCGTTATCCCCAGAAACCATCCTTGTAACCATTGATGCCACTTCCTTATACACAAGTATCCCGCACGTCCAGGGCCTCGCTGCGATGGAGCACTTCCTTTCACGCCGATCACCTGCCACCCTACCTAAAACCTCTTTCCTCATTACCTTAGCCAGCTTCATCCTGACCCACAACTTCTTCACTTTTGAAGGCCAGACATACCAGCAATTAAAGGGAACAGCCATGGGTACCAGGATGGCCCCTTCGTACGCCAACCTATTCATGGGTCGCTTAGAGGAAGCCTTCTTGGTTACCCAGGCCTGCCAACCCAAAGTTTGGTACAGATTTATTGATGACATCTTCATGATCTGGACTCACAGTGAAGAAGAACTCCAGAATTTCCTCTCCAACCTCAACTCCTTTGGTTCCATCAGATTCACCTGGTCCTACTCCAAATCCCATGCCACTTTCCTTGATGTTGACCTCCACCTGTCCAATGGCCAACTTCACACGTCCGTCCACATCAAACCCACCAACAAGCAACAGTACCTCCATTACGACAGCTGCCACCCATTCCACATCAAACGGTCCCTTCCCTACAGCCTAGGTCTTCGTGGCAAACGAATCTGCTCCAGTCCGGAATCCCTGAAGCATTACACCAACAACCTGACAACAGCTTTCGCATCCCGCAACTACCCTCCCGACCTGGTACAGAAGCAAATAACCAGAGCAACTTCCTCATCCTCTCAAACCCAGAACCTCCCACAGAAGAACCACAAAAGTGCCCCACTTGTGACAGGATACTTTCCGGGACTGGATCAGATTCTGAATGTGGCTCTCCAGCAGGGATACGACTTCCTAAAATCCTGCCCAGAAATGAGATCCATCCTTCATGAAATCCTCCCCACTCCACCAAGAGTGTCTTTCCGCCGTCCACCTAACCTTCGTAACCTCTTAGTTCATCCCTATGAAATCCCCAAACCACCTTCCCTACCCTCTGGCTCCTACCCTTGTAACCGCCCCCGGTGTAAAACCTGTCCCATGCACCCTCCCACCACCACCTACTCCAGTCCTGTAACCCGGAAGGTGTACACGATCAAAGGCAGAGCCACGTGTGAAAGCACCCACGTGATCTACCAACTGACCTGCCTACACTGTGACGCATTCTATGTGGGAATGACCAGCAACAAACTGTCCATTCGCATGAATGGACACAGGCAGACAGTGTTTGTTGGTAATGAGGATCACCCTGTGGCTAAACATGCCTTGGTGCACGGCCAGCACATCTTGGCACAGTGTTACACCGTCCGGGTTATCTGGATACTTCCCACTAACACCAACCTATCCGAACTCCGGAGATGGGAACTTGCTCTTCAATATATCCTCTCTTCCCGTTATCCACCAGGCCTCAATCTCCGCTAATTTCAAGTTGCCGCCACTCATACCTCACCTGTCATTCAACATCTTTGCCTCTGCACTTCTGCCTCGACTGACATCTCTGCCCAAACTCTTTGTCTTTAAATATGTCTGCTTGTGTCTGTATATGTGTGGATGGATATGTGTGTGTGTGTGTGTGTGTGCGAGTGTATACCCGTCCTTTTTTCCCCCTAAGGTAAGTCTTTCCGCTCCCAGGATTGGAATGACTCCTTACCCTCTCCCTTAAAACCCACATCCTTTCGTCTTTCCCTCTCCTTCCCTCTTTCCTGATGAGGCAACAGTTTGTTGCGAAAGCTTGAATTTTGTGTGTATGTTTGTGTTTGTTTGTGTGTCTGTCGACCTGCCAGCACTTTCATTTGGTAAGTCACATCATCTTTGTTTTTAGATATATATTTCCTACGTGGAATGTTTCCCTCTATTATAACCATATATATATATATATATATATATATATATATATATATATATAATGGAAGGAAACATTCCACGTGGGAAAAATTATATATAAAAACAAAGATGAGGTGACTTACCGAACAAAAGCGCTGGCAGGTCGATAGACACACAAACAAACACAAACATACACATAAAATTCAAAAATTCAAGCTTTCGCAACAAACTGTTGCCTCATCAGGAAAGAGGGAAGGAGAGGGGAAGACGAAAGGAAGTGGGTTTTAAGGGAGAGGGTAAGGAGTCATTCCAATCCCGGGAGTGGAAAGACTACTGGCAAAAACACTCCCGGGATTGGAATGACTCCTTACCCTCTCCCTTAAAACCCACTTCCTTTCGTCTTCCCCTCTCCTTCCCTCTTTCCTGATGAGGCAACAGTTTGTTGCGAAAGCTTGAATTTTGTGTGTATGTTTGTGTTTGTTTGTGTGTCTATCGACCTGCCAGCGCTTTTGTTCGGTAAGTCACCTCATCTTTGTTTTTTTTATATATATATATATATATATATATATATATATATATATATATATATATATATATATATATATATATATATATATATATTTGCCCTGTCAATTTCTACATGGGAGTTCAGGGTCTCAGTGAATTAAACACAAAATGAAACTCCGCATTAACAACAATGTAGCACCCTGGCAGTGTTGCTTGACAGTACACTTCACACACTGTCACTTTCCAAGATTTATTCACGTTGTAATTTGTGTAAATCCACTGTTGGTGTAAATGAACCACTGGCTGTTCTAATTCTGATGTTTCCTTAAATTTTTCAATCCCTCATCTCCATACGATGACTGATCCATACTTGTTGTTTTTAACATCAAATTGTATTCACGTAATAGTTTTCCTGTGAATTTCTTCACTGTGGAAGTCTAGTTCTGTGTGACAACAGGTAGGAAGTTCTTTGTATTGTTAATAGTATTGCAGACATTATCAGTAAAATTTGTCATAGCTTCTTGCAGAGATAAAAACACACACACACACACACACACACACACACACACACTTCTTTGAATTACAGTGTGACATGCCAAAGTAAATTCCTGCTATTGCTAGGTAATCAGTTCACCTTGCCAATTAATATTTAATATCCAATACATATTTGTTTTCCATAATAATATGTGTATAAATTATTTTATAAATCCAAAGTATATAATCATATCCCTACTGTCTTTTTCATTCTTCATGCCAAAACATTTATTAATGAGTAGTACATTGTCACACATCATTCATTGAGCATATTCAGCCCATGAACAACTGAACAGAGAAACAACAAGAGTAATGCTCATATTTGCAAAGTAAATAGGGTACAAAATTCAGACTTCTAGAATAAATTTTCACGCCGCAGCAGAGTTTGCACTGACTTGAAATTCAGTTTAGATTTTAAAAAGCTTTCTTCCATTGCAGTTTATCATGTAAGCTGTTGCTTTCATATTGATCTTCCAGACATGTTAAGTCTTCCAGATGTTTTATAAACAAAAATATCTAGGAACATTTTAATTTAAGCCTGAATTACTGTTCTTTGTAGTCGTATACTTACTGTACTAGTGTTTTATTTGATAAGGTAGCTTATTGAAAAAGATTCAGCAGACATTTAAGATCTTAATCAGTTAGTGTTCCCCATTTGTAAACCTAATTGTGACATTCCCCTGTATTACAGTTATGCAAATTCCTACTTAGTAACATACTGTAATTTAGTTTCATGTATGTATGTATGTATGTATGTATGTTGGTGTACTGCAAATTTATTTAGACCCTTCTATCTCTGAGATTGTCTAGAATAGATTTCTGAAATATATGTATTGGCCTTCTATTGTAGATTTACCTGTAAACATTTGTAGAACTCTCCCACAGCGGAGTATAATAGGGGAGAGAGAGAGAGAGAGAGAGAGAGAGAGAGAGAGAGGGGGGGGGGGGGGGACGAGTGTGTGTGTGTGTGTGTGTGTGTGTGTGTGTGTGTGTGTGTGTGACCAGTATAAATTTCTATTGCAGTATATCCACTTAATATCGTAGACACGTTTGTCACTAGAAGTTACATTTTTTGAGCAATGCTGCATCTAAATTTAGAAAATGGAGTATAAGTACACTAATTAAATATGAATAGTTTTGGTGGATTACTTTATTTGATAGGAATGACCCGTATTTTTTTCTGGTTACAGATTCTTTATGATATCCACATCAATTTCGAACAATATGTTTAGTCCTGCAAAGGCTAATAGTGATTAAAGGTCAGCACAGATTTTGACTATTACTCAGTAGTAATTTTTTTGTTTTCTTTGGAAGACTGTTTGCTTTCTTCTAATGTCCAAGAAACTGTTGCCTTTCCTGGAGATGCTTTTTAGTTGCTCATGTAAGCAAGTAGTGTAGTTTTCCAACAGCTAGGCTCTCTGTGGCGCAGGTGTAACTAGTGAGAGAGGGGGGGGGGGGGGGGCAAGGTATGGTTATTACTAGGTGCAGGGGAAAAATCATTTTTAATGGCCAACTTCAGTATTACATATTGCGAATTTTGGTGTTATTTTTCAACAATTTAATTTTCAAATGTCTTAGTACTTCTGCTTAATTTCATTAGTTTTCAGAGTTGTGTTTAAAATTACATTGAATTAGTTGACAAGCTGTATCTTATTTCCTTAACAGGAAAAACCATTCGACAGATTAAATATAATCAGTCAAAAATCAAATAACTTGGCAGCCAAATACTGTTGAAAGTTTTTCAGAAGAAAATATTCTCATAACTTCAAAGTTCTCTTGTCGGATATTATGCCATCAGTACATAAACGCTTCACTTTGATGAGAACACAGTCACCCATGATCCATATGTTAACATGTGGGTTAATTGCTTACAGTAAAAAACCAGACATTTTAGAATGTCCATATGAACTTCCGACATAGGAAGTTGCTTTTTCACCAAACTCTGAAGGGATTTACATCCTTTCAGAATAACTATACTACAAAGAACTTATATTCTGTGTATACGTAACAACCTTCTGCTGTGGCTGCATTAATAAATCATCATCATAATCATAATCTTCGAGGGTTGAAGCAACAAGAACCTAGAGCTGTGAAAACAGACTTTCATGGCTCTGTGGCCATGAGTATATACACGATCTGTACTAGGAGTGGCATGGGGTGTGTTCCCAACTTACAGTATTTTCACTTGAATGATGAAATAGTTTTGTACTGTTATGACAAATGGCTCTTGCTACAGGTAAATATCCATGACATGCTATGGGTTTCTTTGAAGTGATACCAAACTGATTTGAAACGTCTAGTGGATTAACCTGGTGTGCTGGACCAAGACTCGAGAAAGACCTTTGCCTTTTGCAGAAAAGTGCTCTACCAACTGAGCTTCCTGAGCACAACTCACAGTACAGTATGGTACGATATGATACAGCACAAACTGATACGTCTGTCCCTCTCTGGCAAGACAGGATGAGGGTTCAGTTTGTGAAGATTCTCTTTCTGATTATGCCCTTGGCTGTGAGCATAAGAGTTGTCAGTCTTAACTTAAATGTGTAGTCCAGTGTTTCTTGAAGTTTCCTTCACCAATGCCTGGAGGTGTTTCTTTCTTAGTGTTCTTCCAGAGTAGGCTAGTTTCATCACTAAAAACTCCTTTTCCCATTTTCCATCGGTTCTAACTATGAACAGAGGTAACAGTTTTATAAGCCAACATAAATTTTGCTCTATAAATCATACCAAAAATGATGGGATGTGGAGAGAACTTCAGTTTGGTGCCTCAGTTCGAATACTTACTTTTGTAGTATGCTAATAAAAATCACATGAGCTTCACAAACTTGATGTCTGCTGCGTTTGCGTCTGTCAGCTAATCACAATGCAGGATACCTGACATTGTGGAGATGCGCTTCTGGGGACATAACAAAGCATTGAGAATGTTCATATAAATATTTGCTTTAGATTATTCTTACACTTTTTTGAAATGAAGTTTTGCGGTGAACGCCAGATCTGTGTGTAGCATAGCCGAGCTCTGAGGTCAGTACATTCTAAGCAAGCAAGTGACATGATTATTTAAGTGTTCTCATAACTGAACTGTCATATGTGGCAATTTTCATATTTATACTTCCACTCTACAAAAATACACAGTTTAATTGGGCCACTGCGTTAAAGATATTTCAAAGCACATTTTTGGTAGGATAGGTTGTGAAAAAGGGTCAAGAAAAGTGATAGCAGCAGATAAACCTCTTCACAGCTGACATAACAATTAGGGCATCAGTTGCTTACATGCAAAAGGTATTGTCATTGTAAGATTATACAGCAGAAGAAAGTATTATCAGATCTCTAATAACTGTCTGTTTCCAATATTAAATCCCCCAGAGGGCTTGCCACTCTTTGGTGGGTTCGCCCTTGGCTACCGTGGGCCCCCAGCCTTTGCAGCTTTTTTTACCTTCTGTGCTACATATCTATCCTCATGCTATTCTTTTTTCCCCCTCCCTTGGTGAACATGTCTGGGGTGTTTTTGGGAATGTTCCACATTTTTTGTTGCTGACATAAGAGCAGTCTCACCACTGTTTTTTGTTTCTTTTTTTCCTCTCTATGTTCACCTTCTCCTCTCCTTCCTCCACTTCTACGTTTGAGGCTCCTCTTTTTCTTCTTCCTCTCTGTGCGCTTCTGAAGGCTGACCTAAGTTTCTTATGTGTAACAGGTGACTAGGTACAGTATAATTCTCTGTCTCGGAACGACGGGTAGGGGTCACACGTACCCACTGGTACTTGCCAGGCCCATGAACAGGTGCTTGCTGAGCTGCTACCCTCCCAATTGGTACCTCTGTCAGGTGTTCGGGAAGTGTGACCTGAGGTGTAAACAATCAGCTAAGGTGGGTGAGTCCCCCTCTGAGGAGGAGGGGAAGGGGGGGGGGGGGGGGCGGCAGTTGGAAGGAGCGTGCCATCGGAAATGCTGGCAAATCATGGGCGATTTTTCTTGCAATGAGTCGATCATCTTTGCAGTCCATATGGCTACCAAACGTGAACAGAATGAAGCTCCTTATTCAACCACCCTCCCTCCTGCACCACGGTTCCTCATGCTTTCATGTACTGAAGACGGTCAGTCCTTTGCAATGGTAAAACCATTTCTAATTCAGAAAGGTGTCGATGGGGTTGCTGGCCCTGTGAAGTCCTGCTCTTGTTCACACAATAGCACGTCACTTTTGGACACTATTTCTGATTCTCAAGCACAACAGTTGCTTGCCACATCGCTTGTCCACTGCTATCCCTCTCATGTTGCGCCTATAAAACTCTGAATTCTTTCCGTGGTGTTATTTACATTAGGCTGCTCTATGGTCTGACTTAGATAGAAATCCATACGTACCTGTCTCGTCAGGGTGTCATTACTGTCCATCGGACGATGAAAAAGATAGGTGCATCCCTAGTGCCCATACACACTCTTTTCCTCACCTTTGATAGTGTTGCTTCCATCAAAGATCAAATCAGGCTTTGAAGTTACCAAAGGCTGACCGTAAATTCCAAACCCGATGCACTGCCACTAGTGTCATTGTTTCAACCACATTCAAATGTCTTGATGACACCTGGCCAAATCTGTAACCTTTGGTAGGGATTTCGCAACAAGGGCGATTGTCCGCCTCCTTGTCCTCATTGTATCAACTGCAGTGGTGACTGTGCTGCACCTCTCTAGATTGTCCAATGTATCTCAATGAGAGGGCTATCTAGGAAATGCAGATAAAGGAAAAAGTGCCTTACCCAGTCGCTCACAAGTTTTTGGCTAGTCACAAACCCTGCATTCTACTGTCTGGCACTTACAGTACTGTTCTTGTTACCTCTTGCTCCATGAAGGACATGGCCATGCAGACAGATGGCCCCAGATTCACCCAAACTGTGCAACAAGCCACTGAACATTCACCTCCCGGGTCAAAGTCGCCTCCTAGACAACTGGCACGCTGGAAAGGACATAACGAATACTCCTGCAAAAACTTCATACTTCCTTCCAGCCAACAAACATCCTGCCTTACTCTGCCAATCTGAAAGGCTCCAAGAAGTCAAAGGTAAAGGTCTTGGCCTTCGCCCTGACTCGGAGATTCTCTTTGATAGTGTTGTCGCGTGATGCCCTGGCCCGCCCGAACTCTGTGTCGCCAGAGTGCACCGCCAATCATTCTTCTACCCTGGACTCTGCAGATTGTCAGAGTGCTGATGTCTCTGTAGATCTCGTGGAGCAGGATCCTCCAGCCTCTGCACCCTGTAGCAGTGAATCTTTGAAGGCTGGCACTCAGCAGCCACAGAGATGACACCCCTTCAGGTTTTTCCTCCTCCCCTTTCCTCGTTATAGCTCTCCTTCATGGAACATTCATGGCCTTAGATCAGACAAAGAGGATTCATTGCTGCTCTTACAATCCCAGCATCCGCTTGTTCCCTGCCTCCAGGAAACAAAATTGCATCCTCACAACTGCTTTCAGCTCTCGCATGTTTTCCCGGTCCATTTTGACTTTCTCCCTGAGGCCGACATTCCATTTCCCACCCCTCCTACACCGAGCGACGTGGCGCAGTGGTTAGACACTGGACTCGCATTCGGGAGGACGACGGTTCAATCCCGCGTCCGGCCATCCTGATTTAGGTTTTCCGTGATTTCCCTAAAATCGCTCCAGGAAAATGCCGGGATGGTTCCCTTGAAAGGGCACGGCCGACTTCCTTCCCCATCCTTCCCTAATCCGATGAGACTGATGACCACGCTGTCTGGTCTCCTTCCCCAAAACAACCCAAACAACCCACCCCTCCTACGTGCATTCCCCAATGGCAGCTTACTAAGGCCGACTGGAGGGGCTTTACTCCTTCCTGGCGACCTTCGATGAACAACATTTCCCCAGTTGTGAAGACCCAGTAGAATATCTTGCAAATGTTACCCTTACTGCCACACAACATTCCATTCCTAGCACTTCCTCTTTACGACGCTTTATCCCATTCCCTTAGTGAACTGAGGCATGCCCTGATGTAACTTGCGCGTGAAGACATGCTCTCCAATTTTTAATCATCATCCTATGATAACAAATTGCATTCATTATAAACAGTTGCATGCACAGTGTCATCACATTCTTCGGATTAACAAAAAAGCTAGCTGGATTTCGTTAACTAGTTCTTTTAACAGTCCCACTCCCTCGTCCGTCGTGTGGGCAAACCTCTGACAACTCTGAGACCAAGATCCATTCCCCCATTTCCGGCCTGACAGTAGCAGATGATGTCATCGTGGACCCTATTGCTATATCCAACACCTTGGGCCGCCATTTTACAGTTCTCTTCTCAAAATCATGAGTGCTACGATACCACTTTTACTATGAGGGAGCTAGCTTATGATCTCACTTCATCCCAATCCTCTGCCCCAGGGTCAGACGATGTTCACATTCAAATGTAGCACCACCCTTCTCTTGTGGGCAAGCACTGTCTGCTTCATATGTATAATCGCATCTGGGTGAAGGGCACATTTTCCATATGCTGGCGTGAAGCCACTGTCATACCTATACCCAAGCCCGGTAAGGACAAACATCTTCCACCTAGCTTCCATCCCATTTCTCTCACCAACTGTGTTTGCAAGGTGATTGAACGTATAATTCATGCCCAGCTGGTGACTAGAGTCTCACAATTTAACTAACCACTACACAGTGTGGACTTAGTGTGCACTGTTCTGCAGTTGCCCAGCTGGTATGGTGGCTCGAGTCGTGCAGTCTTCTAACCACTGCACGATGTGGATTTTAAGCGCACCATTCTGCAGTTGACCTTCTCGTCACTTTGTCCACCCATGTCATGACTGATTTTCTGCAGAAATCCCAGCCTGCCTGTGGCAGTGTTTCTCGATTTGGAGAAAGCCTGCGACACCTGCTGGAGGACTGGTATCCCCCCGTAGTTTCCACATGTGGGGCTTCCGTGGCTGCCTGTCCAGTTTCCTTCAAGAATTTTTAAAAGACCGAGTTTTCTAGGTGCATGTGGGTTACGCCTTGTTGAACACTTTATCCAGGAAAATGGTGTGTCTCAGGGTTCTGTCCAAAGTGTCGTCCTCTTTGCTATCGCTACTAACCCTATCATGGACTGTCTCCTGCCGGGCATCTCTTGCTCCCTTTTCATTGACAATTTTGCCATCTATTGCAGTTCTCCATGGTCTCGTCTCATTGAGTGTTGTCTTCAGCTATGTCTCAATCGTCTTCCCTCATGGAGCATCGACAATGGCTTTAGTTTCTCCACTGACAAAACCATTTGTATGAATTTCTGGTTGTGCATTTGTTTTCCTCCTCTGTCTTTACGTCTTGGGCCTGTTACTCTTCTGTTCACTGAAACTATGAAATTCCTGGGACTCATGCTCAATAGGAACCTTCCCTATCCTCGCAGGTGTCTTACCTGGCAGCCCACTGTATGCGGTCCCTCAATGTCCTATATGTTCTCAGTGGTACCGCCCACCTCAGTTTTTACTGATCCCTTGTCTGTTTCGTTTATGCATCTGCTCATCTGTCTCTGTTACGCCGTCTTAATACAGTAAAACTTGCTCAAAACAGAATCGCCTGGGACTAAAATAATTTTATGAATTGGACAAGTTTCCAGATTACAGAAAACTCACTGTCAGGTATCATGCACCAAAGTACAGTAAAAATTTTTAATTGTGCTTGTATAGTACTGTATTTAGGTGCCTTCACTCCAGCACAGTAGATGTTCATTTACTGTATATTGGACAGTAGAACACTGGACTATTACAGTAATTGATGATAACACTGGACTATTACACGAATTTATAAATAACACATCATTTCTATATTTTTACTCAAACTTTAAATTTGTTTATTATTTTACTTTTCATGCTTTATTATTATTTATTTTTGTATTATTATTGTATGTACATACATATTATTCCCACATTTCTCTTCCCCCTGCCACATATCAAGGAGGGAAACTTGTTTTAATTTCCTGTTCAAAATCATTTTTTTCTAGACAATTTTTTGCACCATACAATAGTTCCAACAATCTGGGAGACTGTGTGTGTGTGCTGCAAATTGTGTAAAATCATTTATGCATGCAGTGGCTTCTTCAGGTGTATTAATTTATCTAGGGACATCATTTTGCTCCTCTTCTTCTTCTTCTTCTTCTTCTTCTTCTTCTTCTTCTTCTTCTTCCTCCTTCGTTTCTTCGTCGTCATCATCATCATCATCATCATCATCATCATCCTCTGTGTTGCAGATTTATATTAAATTTCTTGCTGAAGTGAAAGTGGAGTGAGTTGACAGAAAGTCATCAATTTGAATGTAATCATCTGCACTACCCAAAATGTTTCACATTTTCATTAATTCGGCTATTGTTGCTGCATTTTCCTGAACTTTAATGGCCACAGAAGTGTCTTGTTCTTGAGCCCCACACCCTGCTCTGTTTGAGCACTTGGTGACAGTTTCGAGGTTTTATTTCCTTTACTGCCAAGCCAATCCAATTGACTGCATCTAGGACAGAAACTGACCATGCAAGGGCAGCTTCTTCAGCACTAAGAATAAGAGATTGTATCAGTAATCACCTATGACACTTGAATGTGTAAATAACCCCCCAGTCCGTGGGTGGTTGTGGCTGCTTGAACCTGGAGGGAACCAAGCCAATTTCACGTTTGATAACATTACTTTTGGGTGGCAGGTTGCATTGTCTAGGAAAAGGAGAACTTGGCAATTTCCTTTCTTCATTTTCGCATTGAAAGAGCCCAGCCATTCTTCCATAAGACCACTTACATCCACACCTTTTTATTGCTTCACCTTATAACTGGAAGCTTACTGACTTCTATGTTTTTGAACCAATGCAGTTTTGCCGTTTTTCCAATCACCAGTGGCTTCTCCATTTCACCTAACAATGTTTCCACACAGCAGTACAGTGATTCTTTCCTTGGACATTTTTCTACCAGTGCACTTTTCACCTCGAATTGCTAGCAGTTTTGAAGGCAGCCCACGATAAAACAGTCCTGTTTCATCAGAACCGAACACATCTTTTGGGTAATAATTCACAATTAAGTTGGACACTATTGTCTTCCATTCTGTTGCCACACTTTCCTGCATGTTCTTCCCCACACACTTCATTCCACACGATGTTGTGCCTAGCTTGGAAACGGTCCAGCCATCCTGTGGATGCTTTAAACTTCGTAATTCCAAGCTCTTCAGTGACTTTCAGAGCCACGCTCTGCAACATTGGTCCAGATGAAGGTAAGTTTTTTGCCTGTGCACTTATGAACCATTCCCACACCATTTTGTTAGTTTCTTCATTTCCAGTCTTCTTTGCCTTTCTTTTTATCTGCCCGTTCCCTTTCATCCATTTGTCCCGAATCTTATCCTTGTTTCTTAAAGTCTAAAATTTATGTTTTACCGCATTTGAAACGCAACATAATTTCGTGCACAGAGAATTTCTCTCTCTCACTCACCTCGATTACATTAATCTTTTTCTTAAGTGTTAACAACAAGTACCATTTGTTCGACATCGTGTTACTATCTGTCTTAAACTGCTACTAGTCAGCTGAAACTGGCAGAAAAACTGACCTTGTCAGGTAAAACTAATGTTTAACGAAACAATACCGACCTCTTTCGCTGCGCACATTGCAGCAGAGTGTTAGTAGATGAACAACAGTGTTCCTGTATGTGCCGCCCGAGCGTTAGTATTGAGGAAAACGAGAAAGCCAACAGACAGACCGCTGCTGTGAACGTACAGTTTCCTTTGATGTACTGTACTGACACGTCTCCGGCCATCCTGATGTAGGTTTTCCGTGATTTCCCTAAATCGTTTCAGGCAAATGCCGGGATGGTTCCTTTGAAACGATTTCCTTCCCAATCCTTCCCTAACCCGAGCTTGCGCTCCGTCTCTAATGACCTCGTTGTCGACGGGACATTAAACACTAACCACCACCACCACCACCACCACCACCACCACCACCACCTACTGTACTGACACTGAGCGTAACTTAAACTCATTTTTGCACAGAGCAATGTAGTGTTAGGTCCACACCAGGGGTGCTGTGCAGGACCTCTTGGTTTTGCTCCACTTAACAGAGGATTTAAAAGTAACGTCCTTATAGAGTCGTGAATAGCTAATTAACTGTAATACAGTAGTACTGTAAGATGTGCTTTCTGTTTCTGCATTAGGCACATTCTGCTTTATACAACAAATCAGCATATAAAAGTGCACTGAATGTGTCAGGACTGAAATACTTGGATGGTTTGGGCAGATTTCCGAATTATACACATCCCAATTTGAGCAAGGTTTACCGTATTATCCATCATCGTGGCATCTGTTTGGCCACTGGTGTCTTTTACACTAGCTCAGTTGAGTGTCTGTATGCAGAAGCTGCCGAACTACCGCTGTCCTACCGCCGTGACTTTCTCCTCGGGAGATACACATGCCGTTTGTCTGCCATGTGTGACCACCCTTTCTATGTCACCTCCTTCAGTGACTCCTTTTGATTGCCAGTGTGGGGTGCATCCCTCTTCTCTGTTACCTCCCGGAGTTCACTTTCTGCTCTTCCTATGTGGCAGCTTAATTTCATGCTACCTGTCACTTTCCTGATATGTGTGAACCCTTCACCACTTTGGCTTCATGAAGTGACCCGTGTTCACTTTGTTTCATTTGCTTCCTATGGACACTATTCCAGCCTCGCTCTATCACCTTCAGTTCCACGACCTTCGCATGGAACTTTGTGATAGTGCTTTCTGTACACTGATGGCTCTTGGATTGATGGTGGTGTTGTGAGTGGTTTCGTCATTGGCACTGATGTTTTTTTGGTGTTGGCTTCCGGAAAGTACATACAATGACACAGGCTTCTCTATTGTGTCATCTGCTCTGACTCTCTGTGCCCTTCCATGCTTATGTGTGTTGTACACCGTCCATCCCTTAGTGCAACGGGTCCGGGAAAGCTGTCACTTGTTCACTCTTGATGGAGTCATCGTGGTGTTTATGTGGGTTCCTGATCAAGTCGATCTGACAGGAAACGAGACTGCTGCTAGGGCTGAAGTCCTCGTACTTCAGCCCGCTGGTTCTTACATTCCCTCCAGTGATCTCTGTGTTGCTGTCTGTAAGTGGGTGGTGTCCCTTTGGCATCACCACTGGACCTCCCTTCACAGGAACAAGCTCCGGGCTATGAAGCCTCTTCTGGCGGCTTGGCCCTCTTGCCATGAGATCATTTTAGTTAGTTTGCGTATCGGGCACTGTGTTTTAGCTGTCACCATTTGTTAAGAGGTGCTCCCCCACCACTCTGTACTCACTGCACTCAACCTTTGACAGTCTGCCATTTCATGACTGAACGTCCTTTTTTAAACTCCTTACATTCTCGTTTGTGTTTGCTGTCCGAGTTATTGGCCGTTTTAGCAAGGGACGCATGGGTTGTCGACTGCGTTTTAATTTTTATCCATCATAGCAATATAGCGAAGGCCATTTAATTTTTGTTTTTAGGACCTCCGTTCCTCTATGGTGTCGTTTATAGACCTTTCTCCATGTCCCTTTTTTTAGCTGTCTTCTCTTTCATTGTTTGGCAATAACATTTAGCCGTTTTTAACTCCTCCCTTTGTCTTTGTGTTATACAGTTTTGACAAGTGGTTTTGCCACAATTTTAGTCTTTTTCTTCAGATTGCTTCATGCAAATGGCACATAACTTCTAACTATTATTTCTTATTGACCATATGACCATAAGGAAAGAACTTTTGATTTACTGTCCCTTTATAGTCAAAGAAAACAATGACGCTAGTTGTTTTTGTGCCCTAAAACAAAAAAACCAACCAATATTAATAAATCTTTGGCTTCCAGTTCACACCATTTTTCACACCCAGAGCAGGGAAAAAAGCAAAATTTTGTGAAAACTCATAAAAACTATTAATTTTAGGTTGTCACTTCATTGTTCACTTTAATCTTTTGCATGCTTGATTATTACTAATGAAACACTAGCTGACTTTGCTTCTGAGGTGATGTACAAGATGTGATGAAAAAGTAAAGGGAATTTTGTTGATTTTGCATATTCAGTTTTCAAAAGTTTTATTTTTTTTATCTTGTTGATGTAGGTGTCCCTGATGTATGTTTGCATTTGCAGCCAGTTTCAGTTTTTAATTTAATTGTTGGCAGTAGAAAAGGTTATATGCTCTTTCAGGTGCTCAGTGAATTTTTACTTTTGAAAAAGAGGGATCAAAGATTTTGTGTGACATTTTGCTTTAAAAATGGAATAATGTGCAACACTGCATTCGAAGTGTGGACTGTGACATTTGGCGAATCTGCTGTGAGAGACACAAAAGTTTACAGGTGGTATAAATGTTTCAAAAAGGGTCAAGAAAACGTTGAAGACGACGACTGCCTTGGACACTGTAGCACATCAATTACTGATGACAATGTGGAAGAAGTAAAGAAAATGGTTCTGGAAAAATTGCCATATTACCAGCAGACAGGTTGATAATGGTAAGGCATATCCTTTGGCATTCCAAGCAATTTTCTCAGGTGTTTTGGATATCAAACATTTAGCAGCAGAATTTGTTCTAAAACTGGTGAATTTCGACCCAAAATGACATTGTGTAGGCATCACTCAGGAACTGTTGAAGGAAGTTGACACTGATCCAGATCTTCTAAATAACGTTACCACAGGTGATGAAATGTGGTTATATGCGTGTAAGGTCAAAACAAAGGCCCTATCATCGCAACGGAAAGTGCCTGAAGAACCAAAACCGAAAAAAATTAGACGAGTTCCATCACATGTGAAGGTTCGTCTAATTGTTTTCTTTGACTATAAAGGGACAGTAAATCAAAAGTTCTTTCCTTATGGTCATATGGTCAATAAGAAATACTAGTTAGAAGTTATGTGCCATTTGCATGAAGCAATCTGAAGAAAAAGACTAAAATTGTGGCAAAACCACTTGTGGAAATTGCATCATGATAAAGCTCTCCCTCACACATTAATGATTGTTCTTGATGTTTTGGAAAAAAACAAAACCTTTACATTGCCTCGGCCACCGTATTTGCTGGACAGTGCCCCTGCGACTTCTTTCTGTTCCCAAGGTTGAAGCGAGCCCTGAAAGGATATCATTTTGCCACTATTGATGAGAAAAGAGAATTGCTCAAGGACGTGAGTATCGTAACAGAAAAGGTTTCAGAAGTGCTTCTAAAATTTGAAAAAGCACTGGCACAAATATATTATATCTGAGGGGAATTACTTTAGCAGAGAAAAAGTTGATGTTGTTGAATAAATTAAGATTCTTTATGAAAATCAAAAATTCCCATTACTTTTAGATCATGTCTTGTATCTTTATTTATGCTGTGTTGTATCATCAGCTGTAGTGTTTTACAATCAGTTATTTGAACAGTCCTTAAAGAACATTGTCAGCTGATAAGTGTGCTTTTGCTCCAAACCTAGTTTGAATGTTGTTGCATGTACAGTTTATGTCCAGCATATGATGAAAAGATGGAGGGGGAAAAGAAAGAAAGAAAGAAAGAAAGAAAGAAAGAAAGAATGAAAGAAAACTTTCCAAAATAGGAAAAAATAACTTGGATTCTGTGGTGTAACTGCACCATTTAAAATGCTTTGTGTTAGTGTTTAGTTAGCAAGGGACATTTCAGGACTGTCATTGCTAAGCACTTGTTCTGAAAAATAAACTGTTGGGGTATGTAACAAGCCTGGTGGAAGGAAAACATAATGTGAGAATTCTGATTTGGAGATCTGAAAATATCTGTTGATCATTTTCTAAAATGCTGGTCACAAATACTGGGATTAGGAGGGAATTTTAGTGATGAACAGACCGAAGGGTCAACTTTCTTCTTGGCCACTTTTCGGTGGTAGCCATTCAATCTGCCAGACAGCTGGTTGGTTGATATGCCCACATGAAATGTTGTGCAGTGTTTGCAGCAGAGCTGGTTTATGACACTTCCGCTTTCACAGGCAGCCCTGCCTCTGATAGGATAGGATAAGCTTGTGGCATGACTGGAGTAGGGCGTGCTGTGCTGGATGTGTGAATCGGGCAAGTCTTGAACCTGGTTCTTCCACAGAAATATGACTGCTGTGGCAAGTGGTTGAGAGTGGGAATGGCATAGGGATGATGAACCAGGGTGTTATGTAGGTTGGGTAAGTGACGAAATATGATCGTAGGAGGGTGGGAAGGATCTTGGATAGAGGTGTTCCCTCATTTTAGGACATGACAACAGACAATGTGCTGGGGAAGACTGTGGTTCATGTTTTCAGTCTTGCATGATGGGGGACAGTAGTTTGTGGCTGTTTCTTGGTGCTGTGCGAGGTGTAGGATTAAGTGTGGATATGGTATGGGAATAAATTTATGGACTATGTTTGGGGAGGGGGGGAGGAGAAAAAGATAGTACCTGCCTCTGAAGGCCCTTTTGAGACCTTAAGCTTAGTGAGCAAGGTAATTCTTGTTACTGCAGGTACTGCGTCCATGGGTGGCCAGGATATATGACAATGATTTTTTTATGTGCAAAGGGTGACAGCTGTCAAAATGCAGGTACTGTTGGTGATTACTAGGTTTAATATGGACTAAAGTGTGAGTGGAGCCTTTGAGGGGCACCCTCCTATGGCACACTGTTTATGGACCATCGAAGGAAATGTTCCTGGCCACCCAGACCCCTTGCATGGTTTATCTTCATTGATGATATCTTCATTATCTAGACTGATGGTCAAGGTGCTCCTAAACATCTCTCCAATCCATTTCACATGGTCCTCCTACAACTCAGAATGCCACTTTCCTGGACACTGACCACTTCTTCTCTGATGGCTCCATTCACTTCTCTGTCCATTGTAAACCCACTAAACAGCAACAGTACCAGAATTTTGACAGCCGTCATCCCTTGCACATAAAAAAATTGCTTCCATACAGCCTGGCCATGGATTGCTTATCTGCAGCATGCAGCTATGAGAATTCCTGGCCCAGTATGCTGTAGGTCCCCTTAAGGCCTTCACATACACACACTCCCTCCCACCAATTCCCAAACATAGTCCACAAACAAATTACCTGCCATATTCTCAGACACCCCTAACCCTCTCACCACCCTGAGTAATTAACTGCAAAGGAATACTTCTTTGGCACCCAGTATCCCTGTGGACTGGAGCAACTGAAGCATGTCATTTGCCAGGGCTTTGGCTGTCTATCATGAGGCCCAAAAATGAGGGATATCCTACCCAAGATTCTTCCAACCCTTCCTAAGGTGGTATTCCATCCCCCACCAACATCCTAGTCTATACCTATACCACTCCCACTCTTAACCTCTTGCGTCAGGGGTTTTATACCTGTGGCTCCTACCTTCATAACTTCACAGAAGCTCTTCTGCGGACATTGCAGAACTAGTACTCCTGGGAGAAAGGTTTTAATCTGCCAGGAAGTTTCATATCAGTACACACTCCACTGCAGAGTGAAAATCGCATTCTGGAAACAACTGCCAGGCTGTGGCTAAGTCATGCCTCTGCAATATCCTTTCTTCCAGAAGTGCTAGTTCCGCAAGGTTCGCAGAAGAGCTTCTGTGAAGTTACAAAGGTAGGAGACTAGGTACTGGCATAACAGAAGCTGTGAGGACAGGTCGGGAGTCGTGCTTGGGTAGCTCAGATGGTAGAGCACTTGCCCACGAAGAGTCTCAGTCCGGCACACAGTTTTAATTTGCCAGGAAGTTTCATATCAGCGCATGCTCTGCTACAGAATGAAAATCTCATTCTGGGGAGTATTCATTATTTCAAAAGTAGTCCCCAAAATTGCTAATACATATATCCTAGTGTGAGAGAAGATGGTCAGTGCCTTCATGGAAAAGTGTAGGTAAGTACCTACGGAACCACAGTTGTACCCATGTGCTAAGCTCTTCATACAAAGCAAATTAACAGCTGTGAATATCTTTCTTTAGGCCTCAAAAAATATGGAAAGTGCATTGACAGAGAATGGGATTGTATGGAGGATGTGCAAGGGCTTCCAGATGAAGCTTCTTCAGCATACTCGAAACAATCTAAGGAACATGCGGTCGGACTCACTTGTTGCCAAGGTTGTTTCACTGGGAGGCCCTTCCACATCCCTTATATAGCCCTGATCTCTCCCCATGCAATTTCCACATTTTTGGAGGCCTGAAGAAAGACATTTGCGGCCATAAATTTGCTTCCACTGAAGAGATGTGTGTCTGAGTACAGTCATGGTTGTGTAGGCAGTCGCAAGCATTTTCGCATGAAAGCATTGACCATCATATCTCAGAGTGGAATAAATGTATCAACAGTTACGGCAATTACTTTTGAAATATTTAACAGTTTACTTACTCTTTTTCAATCTGTCTCATTTTCATTTGACTGCCCCTTATAACTTGTACACAAAGATTGCCATTGTACAGCATTTCATGCTCTTTCAATATAACTGCCACATCGTTAACAACAACCAGAAAAGGCCACCACTCTTATGTAGTTGAGTGCTGTGTTGTCTATAGATACACCTAACTGTACACATATTTAACTAGTTTTGAGCTATCGCTCAATTTTTACTGTAGATAAAAACTACCATAAAGATGTCAAAGTGCATCCACCTGTTGCTGTGACATATCAGTTGTGTGTAGGAGAGTGCATACTTAAACTACAAAAAGTTAGAAAAACCTCTGTGTACTGGTTTTGTGTGTGTGTGTGTGTGTGTGTGTGTGTGTGTGTGTGTGTGTGTGTGTCACACATCAGTCCTCCACTACCAGTAAGGGATTACTGTTTCTCATTTTTGTTTAGGGTGTGTCCATCCTCAACTAGATTTTACTGTAATAACTTTCAAGCATGTGTACACATTGTGTTTTCATCATTAAGGCTTCAAGCTGAAGAAAAAACGAGCTACACATATTCCAATCAAAAATAAAATATTGTAATCCTGTTGAAACTGCTTCATTCCATCTCTGACTGATAGTGTTGCTCACATTGTATAACAATCATCTTGCGTGCTTTGCAACGTTTTTATCAACTCAGTACATGTGATGGGTGGTTATAAGGGTATTCAGAAAAGTCAGAGCAAATGAATTTGTTTTGTACCGTTAACGAGTTGCATGGGGTTCTGTGTCAAAACCCGTAAAATAAGCCAAATCCAAAAGATATTGTCAGGGAACGTACCCTTTGCTGCCTCCCTTTCTTACGAATGTCAGCATAAATTGTACACAGCAGTGTTCTGATGTTCTTCACTTTTTTCCTCGATGTTCCTATTATAATAATTAGTCAAATAAAGCGTAAAGTAATGTGGTTAAAACTTAATTTTGTATCCGTGTTAGTGTCACAAGAGTCAAATTTTCAATTCTTTGTGATAAAGATGAGAAAAGTAGTTGAACTACAGTTTGAGGGCACCCAAGTACAACTATCATGGAATAGTGCAGTAAAGCACAGCCATTCTATCTTAGAAGGAAGAGACGGGGATTTAAACACTGCTTCTAGTGAGCAACAATGCCATGTCGTCAACATGTACGTGTAACTATATTTAAAAACAAATTAAGGGTGAACAGAGTTTTATAATTATGAGTAAATTGTCTTATTTGTCTAACTGTAGTTTAAAATGTGTGTTAGATGCCTTTGTAGGCAGCTGTGATTGGTATATGGAGGGAGAAATCAGTGTTTGTATGCTACCTTCTTGCGGACACAAACACTACAATATATTGCCTTTAAATTGCAAATGCTTCATCTGATCCTATCAAACAATAATTTTTACCTCAAATATTTTAACAGACTATTATAGTTAGTTTCTTTTTATCTTTCAGTTTTCGGAAGCTCCTTAGTGACAACAATGGTTCGTTCCTTGGTGCTGCTCCAAAACGAAGTCTTTCATCATTGTCCAAGATGGCCCTATCTAGCACTTCAGATTCTAATATACCATTGTAATAGAGTTGTTGATCCTTCATTTACTGCTTTATTTCCTAGATATATTGTTGATATTGCAGGCAATATTGAACTCTGCAGGTTTCATGAATGAAGATGTGTGTTTATTGAAATTTGAGTGAACAAAAGACCATCTCAGAGATAATCAGAAGTATGTTCCAACTATATTAATAGCATTTTGGTCAATATCCACTGTCTGTGTGTAGGCAAATACGGAATCTAAAATGTTGTTAGTACTGAATAAGTAGATAAGAGTATTACAACAAATGTGGTTTATCTTTCCACACATTCCTTTCTCTTTTGTTCAGTTGCTTATTGTTTCAACAATTTGTTATGAAGTCGTAAAAATGCTGTGCTCTCTTGGACGTTTGTTTTACAATCATTTGCCTGAATTTTCTGCTTAATTCTTGCTTTTAGATACTTTTAAGAGTTCAGAGCATATATATTTTTATTTATACGTGTACATTACTTCAGTGAGTATAAAACTGAAAAGAAAAGCTGAACCATTTTAAACTGATAGTTGGTGTTTTAAATGTTGCTGCATGTGTCTGTGGATTCATATCCATTCCCAGTATTGTTACTAAATTGATGTTTTATTTATTTTTTCGTAAATATTCAAATTTATAAATACATCATATGTATCTGTAGAATATATTTCCAGATAAGTATGATAAGACATTCATTGGTAGATCTACTTGATGACATGTTTTTATAGACTGGTTTTTATAATTGCTCGTGCAAGTCTGTTTCCTTTGTTCCTGTCAAACATGAACAGAGAACTTTGTCACCTTGTATAGCTGAAAAAACTTTTCATTTGTCTTTGTTGCAGTTTAATTTACACATGTACACTCATTTATAGTTACGCTGCTACTTTGTACATTGCATCATATATTGTAAATATGCTAAATCTCTTTGTGGCAGAATGTACTGCCATGTACTGCAGAAGGCTTAATATATAATAATTTGTATATTGATACACTGATGTGATAACTTTTTTATCTTTTTGTATTTTGGATCTGATAACTTTATTTGTGTAATATATGATTCAGTGCTACTATTTTAAGTTGATTAAGTGTGTTGAAAATATTATGGAAAATATGCCATTTCTTTAGAAGAATATACACTAAATTTTGTCATGACATACACTGCACATTAGAACTATGGTGAGCTGAAGAAGGTGAATGACTTTTAGAACTTTTTCATATATGTTATGATGAATAGATAAGACCTGAAATATGTATTGTTGCAGGTCTCATAAAAAATGTTGTACACACACAAATATTTTTCCTGGAAGTTTTGTGATACAGGGTACATAAAAATACTTGAAATTACTTAAAATTTTTGACATTCATTTATTTGGTGTTCTTGCTTTTTTGTTGTGTACAGATACAGTCTTGTGTGCCAATAAGAGTCACTATTTACAGTTGTTCTAAGGTGGCAGAAACCAACACTTTGTCATTTGACAGTAAGTCACTCAGCAGATTGTGTACTGCTATACATTTTGGAATGTTTGACATTAAATAAAAGCATTTAGAGTGAAGTATACTGATAGAGATTGTAGCAGTTTGTTATATTTGTTTTTGCAACAAGTGTTTCTGTAAATGTTAATGTTATGCAAGTACTTTTAAGCTAAATGTTTTACAAAAGATTGACCTTTTTGTAACTGGATACTGAAAAATTTGGTTGTATAGGTACTAAAACAGGCATTTGTGCAAATAGGAACAGTGATGGTAGATATGTTGTGCAAGAAAGTCCTTTCTTCAGAAGGATCAAGATTCTCATATCCAACAATAAATGCCATTTTTCCTATTTTAAAATTATTGATGAGTTAGAAATACAATCTTTTAGACACCATTATTCTGTACTGAAAATTTTAACAGATTTTATGGAATTAACTACAAATATACCTGGCAAAAAAAGGCAATCCTGTAGATTTGAACACCCTATTCAGTGCATAATTTCAGTTCTGTGCATTCAGTCTAACTTGTTTAGATGTAAGTTGGCTGACCAAAAATATATGGATGTTAAAATAACCACTGTCAGTTTTGTTCAGAACTATTTCCTCTCCAGATGGCTTCATTTTATGAAGAAACTTCTTACCCTTCCGGCATCATCTACCTTATTTTATGTCTAATTCCACTTCATATTCAGATCATATTTCCCCCCCTTTAATTTAACTGCTAATTTACTCTCAAAAGAAATAACTAGAAACAGTAAAAGACGAAATGATATATGGTACTCTCTTTATTGCCAAATTAAACAGAGATAATTTTGTGATACATCGAAGTAGTAGCCCAGTACTGGTATGTGTTTCCCTGCACTAGACAAATCAAAGCAGTTATGACAGACCATCCACAACCAGTCCACCAATGGCTATCTAACACACTGTAATTCAAATTGTTTCATCAATTGTTTTGGTAATTCTTTTGTGATTGAACTTTCTGCAACATTCCATTGTTTAGTTAACAATGCATAAAGTACTGCAACACATGAGTCAGTTGTAAAATGACTTCAGAGAAATGGAAGTGTTTGACTCTCTCAGAAAAAGCATGTTACTGAGGCTGTGTGAAAAGTGTAGAGTTGGGAGAGCTCATATTAAAGGATGTAGTGAGTACCTTTAGGATTCTGTCATCCTCATTACTGACAATCCTGAATCAGGAAGATCGGGTTGCTGGAAATGTACCGTATGGGGAGAGGAAGTGCGCCTGGCAAAATGAGTTCACACATCTTGAAGTGTAGAGGTCAAAACATAGCTGTCGGAGTTTATATGCCTGAAGAAAATAGTAAGTCATTCCCTGTTAGCCTGGGCATCGAAGCGTTTTCAGCTATTTAGAAAAATACTTAACAGTGAAAATACTCAATTTTTGACAATATAATGTAATTGGATAGACAAAAAAAAAAATATACTCACCAAGTGGTGGCAGGAGGACACACAGTTTTATGTATGCAGGCTTTCGGTGCCAGTGGCTCCTGGCAGAAGAATTGAATAGGAAGGAAGAGGGGTGAAGCAAAAGGACTTCAGAGGTTTAGGAAAACGGATAGAGTTTTGAAAAGTCACCCAGAACTGCAGCTCAGGATATACTTATCGGATGGGATGAGAAGGAAAGACTGCACCTGACGATGTATGGAAATCTGAGCTCAGGTTTTCAACATTGGGTGGGGGAGAAAAAAATAATATATATGAGAGACACTCGAGGGGAAGTATAAATATCTCATGAAGAGCTTCTATGTAAATGACAAAAAGTTCACCACTTCAAGACATGGCTTTTTTATGAAAACAGTTGAAAGTTAAGCTGCGATAATGGGTCGTGAGTCATTATTTTGTGGGTAACTCCATCGGTAGAGCACTTGCGTGCAAAAGACAAAGTCCAAAGTTTGAGTCTCAGTCCAGCACAAAGTTTTAATCTGCCATGAGATTTCGCTTGTGGAGTTGGTCTGGTCTCAGGAATGTATGTATTGCCAGTTTGCCATCTCGCTGCCATCCTTGATATCCGACTTTATTATTTATAATGTAGCTAAAAGAAAGATTGCTATTTACCGTAAAGAAGACATGTCAAGTTGCAGACAGCCACAATTAAGACACTTACATATAGCTTTCGGTCCCAGTCTTCATCAGTAAGAGAGAGAGAGACACACACACACACACACACACACACACACACACACACACACACACACACACGCGCGCGCGCGCTAGCACACCTCATGCACACATGACCACCAACTCCATGATCTCGAGCTGGAATGCAACTATCACATGGCATGCAAGCAGCAATCTGGAGGGGATGGGAAATGGGAAGAGAAAGGGTTAGCAGTGTACGGGTGGGAGAGAGATGAACTCTGTCTGGTGGAGTGCCAACAGGTGCAGTGTCAGGAGGTTGTGGGGCAGAAGGTGAGGAAAACAGTAGCCAAAAAGGTCTTTTATGGTAAGCAGCAATCTGCCTTTTTCTACATTGTTAATGTTCCTACCTGGAGTTTGCATTGTTTGACTATTATTTTCATCTAGCATTTAGTTTTTTTCCTGCTGTGTATTAAAAACAGCTTGTGGAGTTAATGGTTTTGTACCTATGAAGGCGTCAATGTTCGAAACATTGTATTGAAATGGTATTTGAACATCAGATTATTTCATGCCAATGTGCGTCTAAAGAGTACAGTTAAACTTTATATGTTGGTATAAAAAGTAGCAGCTTCCTTCCCCCCCCCCCCCTCTCCCCCTCAGGTTATGAGTACTAATGACATTTATGCTCGCTTAAACAGGTGAGGCAAATACTTACGACCACCTTCCCACAGCATATTGGTCCATTTGCAGACAACAGGGACCGATGGCGTTTGTGGTCTGGTCTCTTCAACCCCCACAAACCAACCATCCAAAAGACAACAGTTTCAGTTAATGGTCATATAGATTCTAAAGACCTTGTTATATTATCAAAGACAAATGGCTGTGTGTGTGTGTGTGTGTGTGTGTGTGTGTGTGTGTGTGTGTATAAAGTGGAGGTTCACGACATCAGAGATGGTGCTTGATAGTATCTGTTAAACCTTATGTACAATTGATACCTGACAAAACTGTTGATCTGAATTCTAGTAAGGAAGCATTATAAAGCTGTCATATTCAGCAGTCGTCATATATTTAGGGAGAACTATTTGTTCAGGTGTAATTTTTTGACACATAAGAGCCATGATGGTAATGTGATGCCAGTTGTGTAACAGTGGCAGGTTTCATACAGCTCTAGGTGAATGTCAACCTTATGAAACTGCCGCCACTGCCAGCTTGTGTAAGGGCTTTCAGAGCAAATGACAATACAGCATACTCTTGGTGTTTGTCATTTCCTGACACTGTCATCAATATAATGTGAGAGAGGCATCTGATAAGACAATTTTCATTGTTCCAATATCAATAGTTCTCCCTGTTCAGTGCATACAGTGCTAATAAAATGATTTCTTAGCAATGTTCGTGACTGTTCTGCAATTTTCTTTCTTCATGTGCTTCCACATGACCCGTTGTTGTTGTTGTTGTTGTTGTTGTTGTTGTCTTCAGTCCTGAGACTGGTTTGATGCAGCTCTCCATGCTACTCTATCCTGTACAAGCCTCTTCATCTCCCAGTACCTACCGCAACCTAGATCCCTCTGAATCTGCTTAGTGTATTCATCTCTTGGTCTGCCTCTACGATTTTTACCCTCCACGCTGCCCTCCAATACTAAATTTGTGATCCCTTGATGCCTCAGAACATGTCCTACCAACTGGTCCCTTCTTCTTGTCAAGTTGTGCCACAAACTCCTCTTCTCCCCAATTCTGTTCAGTGCCTCCTCATTAGTTATGTGATCTACCCATCTAATCTTCAGCATTCTTCTGTAGCACCACATTTTGAAAGCTTCTATTGTCTTCTTGTCCAAACTATTTATCGTTCATGTTTCACTTCCACACATGGCTACACTCCATACAAATACTTTCAGAAATGACTTCCTGACACTCGATGTTAACAAATTTCTCTTCTTCAGAAACGCTTTCCTTGCCGTTGCCAGTCCACGTTTTATATCCTCTCTACTTTGATCATCATCAGTTATTTTGCTCCCCAAATAGCAAAACTCCTTTACTACTTTAAGTGTCTCATTTCCTAATCTAATTCCCTCAGCATCACCCGACTTAATTTGACTACATTCCATTATCCTCGTTTTGCTTTTGTTGATGTTCATCTTATATCCTCCTTTCAAGGCACTGTCCATTCCGTTCAGCTGCTCTTCCAGGTTCTTTGCTGCCTCTGACAGAATTACAATGTCATCGGCGAATCTTAAAGTTTTTATTTCTGCTCCATGGATTTTAATACCTACTCTGAATTTTTCTTTTATTTCCTTCACTGCTTGCTCAATATACAGATTGATTAACATCGGGGAAAGGCTACAACCCTCTCACTCCCTTCCCAACCACTGCTTCCCTTTCATGTCCCTCGACTCTTATAACTGCCATCTGGTTTCTGTACAAATTGTCAATAGCCTTTCGCTCCCTGTAATTTACCCCTGCCTCCTCCAGAATTTGAAAGAGAGTATTCCAGTCAATATTGTCAAAAGCTTTCTCTAAGTCTACAAATGCTAGAAATGTAGGTTTGCCTTTCCTTAATCTAGTTTCTAAGATAAGTCATAGGGTCAGTATTGCCTCACGTGTTCCAATATTTCTACAGAATCCAAACTGATCATCCCCGAGGTCGGCTTCTACTAGTTTTTCCATTTGTCTGTAAAGAATTCGCGATAGTATTTTGCAGCTGTGGCTTATTAAACTGATTGTTCGGTAATTTTCACATCTGTCAACACCTGCTTTGTTTGGGATTGGAATTATTATATTCTTTTTGAAATCTGAGGGTATTTCACCTGCCTCATACATCTTGCTCACCTGATGGTTGAGTTTTGTCACGACTGGCTCTCCCAAGGCTGTCAGTAGTTCTAATGGAATGTTGTCTACTCCTGGGGCCTTGTTTCGACTCAGGTCTTTCAGTGCTCTGTCAGACTCTTCACTCAGTATCATATCTCCCACTTCATCTTCATCTATGTCCTCTTCCATTTCCATAATATTGCCCTCAGGTACATCGCCCTTGTATAGACCCTCTATATACTCCTTCCACCTTTCTGCTTTCCCTTCTTTGCTTAGAACTGGGTTTCCATCTGAGCTCTTGATATTCATGCAAGTGGTTCTCTTTTCTCCAAAGGTCTCTTTTATTTTCCTGTAGGCAGTATCTATCTTACCCCTAGTGAGATAAGCCTCTACATCCTTACATTTGTCCTCTAGCCATCCCTGCTTAGCCATTTAGCCCTTCCTGTCGATCTCATTTTTGAGACGTTTGCATTCCTTTTTGCCTGCTTCATTTACTGCATTTTTATATTTTCTCCTTTCATCAATTAAATTCAAAATATCTTCTGTTACCCTAGGATTTCTACTAGCCCTCGTCTTTTTACCTACTTGATCCTCTGCTGCCTTCACTACTTCATCCCTCAAAGCTACCCATTCTTCTTCTACTGTATTTCTTTCCCCCATTCCTGTCAATTGTTCCCTTATGCTCTCCCTGAAACTCTGTACAACCTCTGGTTCTTTCAGTTTATCCAGGTCCCATCTCCTTAAATTCCCACCTTTTTGCAGTTTCTTCAGTTTTAATCTACAGTTCATAACCAATAGATTGTGGTCAGAATCCACATCTGGCCCTGGAAATGTCTTGCAATTTAAAACCTGGTTCCTAAATCTCTGTCTTACCATAAGATAATCTATCTGAAACCTGTCAGTATCTCCAGGCTTCTTCCATGTATACAGCCTTCTTTTATGATTCTTGAAGCAGGTGTTAGCTATGATTAAGTTATGCTCTGCGCAAAATTCTACCAGGCCGCTTCCTCTTTCATTTCTTAGCCCGAATCCATATTCACCTACTACGTTTCCTTCTCTCCCTTTTCCTACTATCGAATTCCAGTCACCCTTCACTATCTGAAAAACTTCTTTTATTTCATCATACATTTCTTCAATTTCTTCGTCATCTGCAGAGCTAGTTGGCATATAAACTTGTACTACTGTAGTAGGCGTGGGCTTCGTATCTATCTTGGGCACAATCATGCGTTCACTATGCTGTTTGTAGTAGCTTACCCGAATTCCTATTTTCCTTTTCATTATTAAACCTACTCTTGCATTACCCCTATTTGATTTTGTGTTTATAACCCTGTAGTCACCTGACCAGAAGTCTTGTTCCTCCTGCCACCGAACTTCACTAATTCCCACTATATCTAACTTTAACCTATCCATTTCCATTTTTTAATTTTCTAACCTACCTGCCCGATTAAGGGATCTGACATTCCATGCTCCGATCCGTAGAACGCCAGTTTTCTTTCTCCTGATAACGACATCCTCTTGAGTAGTCCCCGCCCGGAGATCCGAATGGGGGACTATTTTACCTCCGGAATATTTTACCCAAGAGGACGCCATCATTATTTAACCATACAGTAAAGCTGCATGCCCTCGGGAAAAATTACGGCCGTAGTTTGCCCTTGCTTTCAGCCGTTCGCAGTACCAGCACAGCAAGTTCATTTTGGTTATTGTCACAAGGCCAGATCAGTCAATCATCCAGACTGTTGCTCTTGCAACTACTGAAAAGGCTGCTGCCCCTCTCCAGGAACCACACATTTGTCTGGCCTCTCAACAGATACCCCTCCGTTGTGGTTGCACCTACTGTACAGCTATCTGTATCGCTGAGGCACGCAAGCCTCCCCACCAACAGCAAGGTCCATGGTTCATGGGGGGGGGGGGGGGGGGGGGGGCACATGACCCAGACCCTTTCATTACCTCAGTTGTGTGATCACTACTTATATTGTGGTGGAACATTTATTTATTATTGAAAGTGTGATCATATTGTGTATCAGGGAACTGGATTGAGGATTTCTAGGTGGGGAAAGCACAGCATGGTACCTCGGATGAAGAGTAATTCACAGATGTAGAATACAGTGTTATACACTGAGGTGACTAAAGTCATGGGGTACTTCCTAATATGGTGTTGGACCTCCTGTTTTCGAGCTTAGTATAGCAGCTTCCATGGACTCAACCGCTCATTGAAAGTCCTCTGCAGCCATACTGAGCCACACTGCTTCTACAGCTGTCCATAACTGTGAAAGTGTTGCAGATGCAGGATTTTGTCTATGAACTAATCTCTTTATTATGTCCCGTAAATATCAGATAGGATAAATGTCAGGTAATCTGAGTGGCCAAATCATTCACTCAAATTGTCGAGAATGTTCTTCAAACCAGTCACAAAATATTGTGGTCCGGTGACATATTTGGGAACATGAAGCCCATGAATGGCTGCATATGATCTCGAAGTATCAAAACATAACCATTTCCAGTCAATGATCGGTTCATTTAGACCAGAAGACCCAATCCATTCCATGTGAACGCAGTTCATGCCATTATGGAACCACTACCAACTTGCAGATTGTCTTGTTGACAACTTGGGTCCATGGCTTCACGAGGTCTGCACCACACTCAAATCCTATCATCAGCTCTTACCAGCTGAAACTGGGACTCATCTGACCAGGCCACAATTTTCCGGGGGTCTAGGATGCAACCGATACAATCACAAGCTCAGAAGAGGCACTGCAGGTGATGTCATGCTACTAGCAAAGGCACTCACATCAATCATTTGCTGGCATAGCTTATTAACACCAAATTTTGACACACTGTCCTAAAGGATATGCACCTTGTACATCCCACACTGATTTCTACCATTATTTCATGCAGCAATTTTTGAGAACATGTCTCTCTGGAGTGCATTGGTTTAATTATTATTTAAAATTTAGTATAAACATTCATAGTTGCAATTCAATTTTAAATTTTATGCAGTGTTGCGTGTCTGTTAGCACTGGCATCTCTACAATAACACTGCTGCTCTTGGTTGTTAGGAGATGGCTGTTGGCCACTGCATTGCCTATGGTGAGTTGTAATGCATTAAATGTTTTGGCTTTCTCGACACACTCTTTTTACTGTGCGTCTTGGAATATTGAATTTCCTAACAATTTCCAAAATGGAATGTCCGATGCATCTAGCTGCAACTACTATTCTACATTCAAAGTCCGTAGGTTCCTGTCATGTGGCCATAATCACATTGGAAACCTTTTCACATGAATCACCTGAGTACAAATGATAGCTCTGCCAAAGTGCCACACTTCTATACCTGGTGTACACAATACTACCCCCATCTGTATACGTGCATACCGCTATCCCATGATTTTTGTCACTTCATTGTGTACTATTCCAGACAAGTGATGTCTCCCTATGTCTTCTTACCAATGAGTGATGTGTGTGAAAGAAAACTGTAAATTTAGGTGTCATAAGTATAGAGATCATTAGGGATAGTTATTTTGTTTGCATGTGGTGAGTCATGCTGAGGGACGATGCGTGTATGCAAGATGAGACAGTGATCGTAGCAGTTTCAAGGGAGGAAATACATGCTTGGAAAGAAAACAGAAGTTCTGGGAGTCGCCGATCTGCTTTGAAGAAGCATAGAAGTTGTCAGGTGATACAGATACTTTTGACAATAAAAGTTCCACTGTTTAAAAAACAAATGGAATGTTATTTTAATATTCATTATTTGTTGGTAATCCATGTTTGAACATTATACATACACATCATGAAATCGATATCATCATCAAGAACTATCATCATGTTAATGTCAGTATATGGCTAATTGATGCAAAGAGATTTCTTACGTTATTGTAGAGAAGTTAAAATTGTGGTCCAGAGTCTCCTAATATCAACAGAAGTGCAGTCAGGGTACAAGTCTGAAATCTTCCTTACAAAATGTGATTATCAAGAACCTAAGAAGTAAGAAGAGTAACGTTAATGTGTTCTATAACAGTCTCTCAAAAACATCACATTTGTGGCACTCAATTGCATGACAGTGATAGTTATTGCAAGAAATACAACAAAAACACAAACTGTGTAAGAGTCTAATGGTTGCTGCTGCTGCTGCTGCTGCTGCTGCTGCTGTTGTTGTTGTTGTCATTGTCATTGTCATCGTCTTAAGACCAGAGACTGGTTTGATGCAGCTCTCCATGCTACTCTATCCTGTGCAAGCTGCTTCATCTCCAAGTACCTACTGCAACCTACATCCTTCAGAATCTGCTTAGTTTATTCACCTCTTGGTCTCCCTTTACCTTCCACATTGCACTCCAATACTAAATTGGTGATCCCTTTGTAGGGCGGTGGGTGGAAATTTCTATTGTTGCCGTTCTCATCACAGGCTCTCTAACTACAATGTCGGCAACCAGAAAGTTATTCGCAAAAATGTGATGCCTGTAATTAAAGTTCACTGTGCCCACTCTGATTGGGAAATAAAGTTATTGGTCATTGAAGTTCATTACGCTGAGGATTTAGGATGTCTGGGATTAATAGGAAATGCAGTTTACTATAACAATTTTCACTATATTCTGAAAATGATAAAGCGTAAAGTTCCAGACAAAAGTTTACCCAAGCAATGCTACTATTAGCTCTTGTACTATCTGAGCTGCTCAGAGTCTATTGCTCGGATCCTGTTATACCTAGATAACAAAACTGTTCAATAATCATTATCAATGTAAATGTTCAAAGTGAATGCTCGCCAAAATTTGATGTTAATACTAATCAAATGCCACGCTAGTAATGATAGGTCTGTCCTGCAGTGACACATGAAAATATGACATATGCAAACCGAGAATAAATCACTGAAGTCGTTCCTCAATTAACACTTTACCACAATGCGAACTCATTGTTACGTGTATACCGAGTTACATAATATGGCATCCAAGGCTGTTCCTTGCAACTGCACAGATGCGACACAGCTTCCGACATGGAGTGTGCGCTGTTACGAATCTAGAAGAGAACTGGGGCCTGAATCCAGCCCACAGCGCTCTTATTTATATAGCTGTGGTGCAGACTGCTGAAAGCCCAGCCAACAAAATTTGCCTTCCTGACAAGCTGCTGGGGCTAGTAGAGCACCACTTCAAGTTACTAAATAATTAAGTGCTTCATTCGCTGAAGGCTGATGAAGCTCTCCATTTAATTGTGCAATCAGCACACAGGTAAGTATCTATAGTAAAATTCTGATGTGGCTAGGTTAAATACTTTTGGCGAGAGAATTATTTTAGTTGCACTGCATGCAATAGATGAGCTCTGAACTTGCCCTTTGCAGAGACGCTACAGCTATAGTTTTATAGCTACCTTTTGGAAATTTCTCACATCTTTGTTATTATAGTGTGTCTCCATTTTACCTAAATCCAAACATCCTAGCTGTATCTAATCACTTACTTAATCTATCTTGCTTCCATACTTTTAGCACACAAAAACAGAAAATCATGAATTTCAACCAAAATATTACTTTGTGAGATCCAGCATGCTGTTTCCATTAAATTACAATGAAAAAGGAATCTGAACATAAATTTTGAAGTTTCTAGCTCCTTCCTGTTGCGCCGATGATTTTTACGTAGAACGTCCAAATTTCGAAAACTGTTTAAGTTAGTAAACTGAAACTTAACACATTATCATTTTAACATCACTCCTGACATGCTATTAACTTTTCAGATTATTTACTTAACGTTTAAGGTATTGCGCAATATCCATGACGTCATAGTTAGTTACAGCGGACTAGGCTGGCACACAATGGAAAGCATGTGAATTCTATGTAGCGTGAGTGGGCTGCTTCCCTACACCTTGAATGTCTCAGAACATGTCCTACCAACCAATCTCTTCTTCTAGTCCAGTTATACCACAAATTCCTCTTCTCCCTGATTCTATTCAGTACCTCCCCATTAGTTACGTGATCTACCCATCTAATCTTCAGCATTCTCTTCTTGTCTAAACTATTTATCATCCATGTTTCACTTCCATACGTGGCTACACTCCATATAAATACTTTCAGAAAAGACTTCCTGACACTCAAATCTATAACTGATGTTAACAAATTTCTCTTCTTCTGAAATGCTTTCCTTGCCATTGCCAATGCACATTTTGTATCCTCTCTACTTTCACCCTCATCAGTTATTTTGCTCCCCAAATAGCAAAACTCATCTACTACTTTGAGTGTCTCATTTCCTATTGTAATTACATCAGTATTATCTGATTTAATTCGACTACATTCCATTATCCTTGTTTTGCTTTTGTTGATGTTCATCTTGTATCCTCCTTTCAAGACACTGTCCATTCCATACAGTGTCGTCAGCAAACCTCAAAGTTTTTATTGCTTCTCCATGGATTTTAATTCCTATTCCAAATTTTTCTTTTGTTTCCTTTACTGCTTGCTCAATATACAGATTGAATAACATCAGGGATAGACTACAACCCTGTCTCACTCCCTTCCCAACCACTGCTTCCCTTTCATGCCCCTCAACTCTTGTAACTGCCATCTGGTTTCTGTACAAATTGTATATAGCCTTTTTCTCCCCTTGTTTGACCCCTGCCACCTTCAGAATTTGAAAGAGAGTATTCCAGTCAACATCGTCAAAAGCTTTCTCTCAGTCTACAAATGCTAGAAATGTAGGTTTGCCTTCCCTTAATGTATCTTCTAAGATAAGTAGTTGGGTCAGTATTACCTCACCTGTTCCAACATTTCTATGGAAATGGAAACCGTATAGAGTGATAAAAGCAAGAAGTAGGAGACAAAAATTGATACGAAAGATTACTGTATGAGAAGGTTTATGGAGAATACCCTATTTTATGGTAAGAATTATTGTGAAACTGTGTTGTTGTCCTTAACAACCAGATAAATAACTGGTTTAAGCGAGAAAATGCATATATTGATACACACACTGAAAGGCTGTTATTATGAACAAATTTGCTGTTGATGACAGGCAATTAAAAGTTGCATCATTACACTTTACAAAGATTTTTTGAGATGACAAAATGGAAGGTAGACTGTGGTTGCTTTGTCGTACAGTAGCTAATTGTGCTGGGGGAGCAGCAATTGTACAATGATTCCCCAGTGCAAGAGACAGTGGCGCAACCGCCTCACGGCATCACCAAGTTGCAGCAGCACAGTGCAGTCTACATTACAATGCTGTGTTGCACAGCAAAGCAGGGTGAACGTATTTATTACAGGGTAATTTTTATTTATTTTTAATGTTTAGTCTTCTGTGAAATTATGTGTTGAGTGAAAATTGTTATTGTTGTCCAAATATTATTTACATTGTACATCAGTATTAACAAGAAAGAAGGAAAATGTTTAAGTGGTATTTCTGACCTGAATGGTAAAGTGGGATAGACAGTAAGTATATAAATTTAAAGCTCTGGTGAAAGTCTTACTGTTTTAGAACATGGTAAAGATTCAGATGAAGTAACTGAATCAGGTTCTACTTCCACAACATTAGAACAATTTTAAATGATTTGATTGAACAAAAGGTACAAGAAAGATAGTCAGTACAACTCATTCATCAGCTGATCTGGAAAAAACAGAGGTATAATTTGAAAACTTTTGGAGGAACTAGAAAAACTGGCAAAGAAGTTAAGACAAAGAAATGTAATGAGAGTTATGGTTTTCAGAAGAGACAGGTAAGTAAGTTGACATATTTTTCATATTTTCATTCAGTAATGTCATATGGAATAATGTTCTGGTTAACTCATCTTTAAGACCAATGTTGAATTTTGCCTGACTCAGTTAATCCATCCATCCAACCATGATCCACATCCACCCCCTCACTCTGCCCCCAAATGATTTGCTCTTAACTTTCCAGAATTTCTTAACCTCGTGCTCCCCTCACCATATTGTCCAAATCCCTCAACATGTGAGCTAACTTTACATCCTCAGAAATAACCACAATCCATCACCTAAAAACTGATCCTGACCTTATAATCCTACATGCTGACAAAGGCTCCACCACTTTTGTTGAACCCTAAGGATTATGTGGCAGAAGGACTCCACCAGCTGTGTTTCATCCACCTACAAATCCTGCCACATTGACCCCATTCCAGAAATCCAGCAGGATCTCCAGTCTCTCATCCAATCCTCAGGCCCATCTCAAGACCTCTTCCTGGAGTCCATCTCTCCCCTCAGCCCTACCCCTCCCCACACTCATACCTCGTACATGATTCCTAAAGTCCATAAACCCAACCAGCTGGGATGAGCCGTTGTGGCTGGTTGCTGTGCCCCACTGAGATCTCTGCTTTTGTAGACCAACACATTCAGCCTATACCTGCAACCTACCCTCCTATATAAAAGATACCCGCTATTTCCTCTACTGACTCTCCACAGTTCCTGTCCCTTTACCACATGGTTTCCTGCCTGTCACTATTGATACCACTTCCCTTGTATACTTACATCCCTGATGGTCATGGCCTTGCTGCTATTAAATGCTACATTTCCCAATGCTTGATGAATTCCAAACCTACAACCTCTTTCCCAGATTCAATGGCCAACTATATCCTCACCTACACCTACTTCTCCTTTGAAGGCATCACGTACAATCAAATCCGGGATACGGCAATGGGCACCCGCATGGCACCATCCTATGCCAACCTATTCATGCAGCATCTTGAGGAATCCTTTCTAACACTCAAAATCTCAAACCTCTCACTTGGTTCAGATTCATTGAGGACATCCTCATGATCTGGATTGAGGGTGAGGAAGCCCTATCCACATTCCTCCTGAATCTCAAAACCTTATCCCCCCATTCTCTTCATCTGGTCCTGCTCAACCCAACAAGTTACCTTCCTCTATGTTGACTTCCACCTCAAATATGGCTGCATCAGTACCTCCGTCCATATCAAATCCACCAACCATGAGCAATACCACCACTTTGACAGCTGCCACCCATTCCATACAAAGAAGTCCCTGCCATACAGCCTAGCCTCCTGTGGCTGTCAAATCTGCAGTGACAAACAGTTCCACTCAAAATGTACCAGGGGTCTCACTGAGCCCTTCATGGGCTGTAGTTACCCTCCAAACCTTGAACAGAAACAGATCTCCCATGCCTTCTCACCCCCCCCCCCCCCCCCAACTCCCAAAGCCCCACTGTCCAGCCACAGAGCAGCATTCACCTAATGACTCAGTCCCCTTCACCCCAATTTTGACCTCCTCTTGTTGTTCCCTGTAATGAGGAATGTCCTACCCATTATCCTTCGCGCCCCTTCCACAGTGGTATTCCACCACCCAACAAACCTACACAACATCGTCATCTATCCCTACACAAGCCTTACTCCCAACCCTTTGCCACATGGCTCGTATCCTGCAGTAGACCTAGATGCAAGGCATGTCCGTACATCCTCCCACCACCATCACCTACTCCAGTCTGGTTACATGCACCACATATCCCATCAAAAGCAAGTTTACCTGTGAAACCAGTTATGTGACCTACAAGCTAAGATGCAACCTCTGTGCTGCATTCCATGTAGCCATGACAGCCAACAAGCTGTCTGTCCACATGAATGGCCACTGGCAAACAGTCACCAAAAAACAACTGGACCACGCAGCTGTGGAGCATGCTGCTCAACACAACATTCTTCATTTTAATAACTGCTTCACAACTTGTGCTATCTGGATCCTCCCTACCAACACCAGCTTTTCTGAACTGGGCAGGTGGGAACTGCCCTATAGTATATCCTATGTTCTCGTAACCCTACTGGTCTTAATCTTCGTTAATCATTGTCCTACACCCACCGATGCCCTTCCCTGTTCCCACTCCAGCACTGCACAGTCCTCTATTCCACCAATGCACTCATAGTCTTTTTACTTCTCTCCTTTTATATGCTCCCACAAGCAGCACTTTACCCTCACCTCTACCCTGTTATCTGTCACCCTCGCCAGCCCAGTCTCTTTCTTATCACCCAGACTGCTACTCCTATCATGCGCTGCTGCTCACAGTCTGACCTTGGCAGCCCGAGATTGTGGTCATGTGTGTGAATTGTGTTTGCACAAATGTTGTGTATGTGTGTGTTTTTTGCTAATTCCAATTATGGCCTTTTTGGCTGAAAGCTTACGTGTGTGACAGTCTTTTTGTTGTGCCTATCTGAGACTCAACATCTCCACTATACAGTGAGTAGCAATTTATTTATCCTTTTCCTAATATTGTCATTATTCCGTCCATTACTTTCCATTGTTTGATTTCATCCATGGGAAAGAAAGACTTTGTTGTGCAGAAACGTGCCGTAAGAATAATGTAAGGTGCCCACCCACGATCATCTTGTAGGCATCTCTTTAAGGAGTTGGTCATTCTGATTACTATTTCGCAGTATATTTATTCCCTCATGAAGTTTGTTGTAAATAATCCACTACAGTTCAAAAGGAACAATGCTGTACATAATTTCAATACTATAAGGAAAAATGATGTTCATTACACCACATAAGGTTGTCTTTAGCACAAAAAGGGGTACATAATGCACTTAACCAGTGATATAAAATGTCTAACAGACAGCAAAGTAAAATTTGAAAACACACTGAGAAAATTTCTCCTTGATGACTACTCCTGATCCATAGAAGAAATTCTATTCCTGTAAGATGTAAAATGTGGTGGCTACCATCTCACAACATCTGTATATCTTTTTTTGGGGAAGGGGATCCAGAAATGTTCAGAATGTAGCCATATGTACAAATTAATTTTCAATGTTAATGCAAAATGACTTGTTTCACATTATCACACAAAATGGTCCATGGAACATAAAACCAAGTAACTAAATATAAACCAGAAGGGGGTGTCCAATATACATATTTTTAAGAGCATTTTCATAATTACTGCCAAAAGTCTTAAGCTAACTCTAGGACATACTGCAGATTGGGGAACAGCTCATTCTGAAGAATTCACTTTATTGAATGACTTCCAACAAAAATATTGGTCATTGATAACATAAGAAAAATGAGCACTTTAATTATTAAATTTTGTAATAGTAGTTGGGGTAGTTATAATAAGTGTAAAGAATGGCATTTAAAAGGGTCAAAATACTATATTAGTCGATAGGGATATGTTATCATGGTTTTACAAGTGTTACTGAATCATTAACTTGAACAGAAGAGCCAGATATCTTGAATAAGGATTGTGGAGACTATGATCAAGGGGAAAGCTTATCGATCTGCGAATAATAGTGTAAATTGGTATCTTCCACAATTTCAGCACAAGAGTGAGAATAAATATTCAAAGTTTAAAAAACAAAATTACAACAGAGTAAATAACCAATTTCATAATAGGGTCATTCCATGCCAAGTGGTCTAAACCTTCCCACCATCATGTCTCCAATTTTCTTCAAATTTTATCTGTAGCACTAGTCAAGTGCTAAATTAAGTTTCTCAAGATTTCAAGCCTCTAGCTGCAATACTTGCTGATCTACACCCCCTTGTCTGAAGGGTAGTAAGTTCGCATGCGCGCGACATCAGACAAAATGACATTTTTGGGGTCTCATAAAATTGAAACCAATTCATAAGAATGGTTAGTAAGATGAGACCCTGTACAGTTTTTTGTGCTGATTCAAACGAAATTAATTATAAGATTACTGATGCAAAATCCGGTCAAACAAGTCGACTCAAAGTGTACCCCTAATTCTGTCGTGACTTAATGCGACAAATTTTGACCAATATTCAGACTGCAATAATTTCCTTGCAGATAAAGATATGGACTTGAACTTTTTACCAAGTCTTATCTTTGTGCTGGACATAATACAGCTGGATTTCCAACTACCCAGGCTTTATAGTCGCCTTGCAAAATCTCTTCAAATTTGGCAGTGTCAGCGCAAATGGCTTTATTTACCAAAGTTCAAAGCCCATTACTACAAAATAGTCAGCCTGGATTTAATTGTGAATAGTATCATCTGAAAGAGAAACTCTTGCTCTACGAGATGGATATATTTTTCTTTTGCAACGCTTCCATTAAGTGCTTATTTACTCAGGTCAAAGTATCTTATATTTTGTGTGCGCAGTGCCCTGCGTTGGTCCATGATGGCTGAGCCATTACTGGTTATCACAATAAAACCAGCATCCCCATCGCCATAGGGGCCACGCCCGATAGCCATGCAGTAACAGCCACGGGTGGGTATCTTTACTGCAGGTTCCCAAGCCTGATTACAGGGTGTCTTTACCACAGGATCCCAAGCCTGATTGTGGGTTTCTTTATGCAGGTTCCCAAGCCTGTCTTCCTCAGTTACTTCATCATTCTGGAAGCATCGTTGATTTGCAAGAGAATGCTTTCAGGAAAACTGTATTGCCGACCAGATGATGTCACTGATGGAGCTGGAATAACACCAATGATAAGTTGTTCTGGAATCCAGCAAGTATCACGTCTTAAGGGCCAATAAAATGAACTTGCAGGACCATGAGGATGCATAAAGCTTATGAAAGCATCTTTCTGTTCGACTGAGATTTCAACGATGTTTCCAATCCACCATTTCTTTTCATAAATGCAAGCAACATACTGCCCAGGCTGAAGATCCATGACTTGAACTACTACTTCAGCAGCACTAATTTTGGCCAAAAAAGATGTCGCATCATTAGAAACTCTACTGACCTTAATTGTCGTCATATCAATGGGCAAAAAATGGTGGTTTTCTCTTGTGCCAGCTAGAGTGTGCCCTTGCAGGAATCTTTCTTCTTGAGAAGCTTTTTCTTCTTCAACTTCCTCTTTGCTGATGAAAAAGAATTTGATTCCATTGATATTATCATTGCAGAAGTTGAAAAGATCTTTGGGTGTTAGAATCTGGTTTTCATATGGACGTTGCAAACTTGCTCTTGCTGCCAACCGTTTTGTTGTGCCTCCAATGCCATCACAAGGCGACTTTCCATGGCTTGTTCCAAAGAAATTCCATTCTGCTGTTATTTCAAAATCTTCTTTGTGATAGCATAAGTTGAGAAAATTCTTGAAATTCTTATATTGTGCAGCTGAACCATCACTGAAGTAGTGGATGTGGCTTATTTTGGAAAATTGCATCTTCAGGTAATTGATTACTTTTCCAATGTAAACATGGACAGTAATCGTATCGTGTCGAAGGCAGTCACTAATAACACAAAGATTCACACATTGCACCTCTTCGTTTTCACAGTAGTAGACTACAAATGGATGAACTGTTGCTTGACTGTTTTCCCAGTGAAAGCCTTGCACTGCATCTTGAACAATAAATGAATAGTTTTCAGCAAAATCCATTAGTATTATGAATTCGCCTTCTTTCAAATCAGTTTTGAGAGCTTTCAGGTGCTGGCTTTGATGCTTGGCAATGTAGTGATGACAAGACAGGTTCCAAATTTTTGCTGCAATATCTTCAACATACTCTTCTGTTGAAAGCTGCTTTGTTTCTAAAGTATCCCTGTCGGTATGAATCCATTGTTTGTACTCAATCAGTTCTTCAGGGTCATTATCTTCAAAATATGTTGCAATAACTGCTTCTACACCTTCTGGACCAGGGCAGTTTTCACAACGATGAAGCATACAATCCTTGTTTTCCAAGCTGCAAACAGCTTTGCTAAGAATTTCCTTGTAGTCTTCATTGATTGATGCACCAGTGAGCATAAGCTTGACATTTTGGTGTATTGTACAGACACAAACTGAGTGCATTCCAGCAGAGCCAACTGTAACACACCATTTTGGTCTAAGCTCGCAAAACTTTGAGAAGCCAATTTCTGGTCCATTTTGCTTCTGATAAGACACGTACATTTCCTTCAAATTGCAAAGCAACAACCGCTTTTGCTTGTACACCTTTGTTCCTGAAATTCTCACAGGCACACAGTCTTTCTTCCCTGGACAAAGTCTGCTGAATTCGTCATCTTGAAAAAAGTCATGTACTTTCTGAACAACTTCATCTGAAAGCTTCCTTCCTTGCCGATTTGCTGGAAAAGCTAGAACACCTTGCTCATTCTTCAGTTTTCTCGCTTGCTTTACCATTCTTTCTGATACATTAAATGCTGTTGTCGTATCTTTAATTGTCCAGCTTCTTGGAACCAAGGTCAATATTTGAACTTTTGTCCTACGATTTGACACTTTACATTTTTCTTTCAACTCTTCTATAAGATTATCAAGATCTGCACAATTATTGCATGGGCGACTTTTACTTGAACTTGGCTGTTCATCGTAATTGATTCCTACAGCAGCAGCAATTTGATTCCCAATTAAACTTTGTGCATCCAAGATCTTTCTTTTTGCATAGCTTTGCTTATCTCTTTTACTTAGTTGTCTTCTTTTCAATGGTGAAGCACCAATAAATGATAAACTTTTGTTGATGGCTGGTTCAGTTTCATCCGTTGTGAAATCTTGTTCAGATTGGGTTGATAGTGATGATGAATCTTCTAGCTTTTGGTTCAGTGCCGACATGCAGCGAGGGCAAAGCTTCTGACCAGGTTTTATATCAATCACTTCTTTTTTCTTTAACAGGCAAAGTTTGGCAGCTGTTTCATTATCAAGCAGTCTAAGTCCAGCTTTTACATTGTGATTCCTCTTCTTGAATGGATTGCAACATTTCTTTTGCATCGCTTGATATTCATGTAGGAAGAGGGCTTCATGGTGGAAGCAAATGATGGAATTTTCGTCAAGTTTGGCTTCTGAACGCGAAACAAGCAATTTCTGGTCACATTCTGTGAAATCACTAAACGCTTTGAATCCAGTCTTCTTAGCATAGAAGATAACATGGCACTTCGATGCAGCAGCATCTTTTCCAATTGAACAGGGGGCCAACGATTCTTCTTCTTCATTAACTTCTGACATCTCTCACTGGCCAATCACTGAATAAAACACGAATGAAATATCCAATTATATCAGTAATTCTAAGCGACTATTAAGATTCAAATTCCTAGAAATGAAGAAAAATTAGTGCATCGCGCATACAAAATATAACAACTTTGATGTGAGTTAATGAGTACTTAATGGTCGCGTTGCAAAAAAAACAAATGTCAGTCTTGTAGAGCAAGAGTTTCTCTTTTAGGTGATACTATTCACAAGCAGATTCAGGCCAACTATTTTTTAGTAATTGGCTTGAAACTTTGGTAAATTTTACCGTTTGTGCTGACACTGCCTAATTTGAAGAGATACTGCAGGGCGACCATATGGCCTGGATCATTGCAAATCCGGCTGCATTATGTCTAGCACAAGCATGAAGCTTGGCCAAAAGTTCAAGTCCATATCTTCAACTGCAAGGAAATCATTGCAGTCTTAATATTGGTCAAAATTTGTCGCGTTGTGTCACGACAAATTTTGAAGTATACTTTGAGTCGAGTTATTTGACCGGGGTTTGCATGAGTAATGTTATACATAATTTCGTTGGAATCAGCAAAAAAAACTGTACAGGGTCGCATCTTACTAACCATTCTTATGAATTAGTTTCGATTTTATTAGACTCCAAATATGACATTTTTTTTATGTTGCGTGCACACGGACTAAGTACACTTCAGACAAGGGGGTCTAGATCAGCAGCTATTGCAGCTAGAGGCCTGAAATCTTGGGAAACTTACTTCAACACTTGACTAAAGCTACAGTTAAAATTTGACGAAAATTGGAGACCATGATGGTGGGAACTTTTTTCAGTTTTAGACCACTTGGTGTGGAATGACCCAATAGGAATCAAAAATTTAATTCAAGAAATGTCAACAATGACTATGTGAATAGAGTGATACAATGGACAGGCCTTTTCCAAACCAGTCAGCAGAAAACAACTTATGTTCTGGAGCAGGTTCCAGGCTTCAGGATATACAATTGGAACTATGGGCCCTTACATAGAAAAAGTGCTAGGTCTCACATGTCCTATATCTAGTTTTGAGTGGCTACTTGTGAAAGATAGAACAAACCCAGGAAAGAAACAAGTAACATCTATTGTATCTGGTGGGATTTTTGGAGTAGATGTTTATATTTGTTTAGATTCTGGTAGCAAAATACCTTTTAATATCACAGGAATTTCTAGCAGCTGTAAGGAAAAAAGTTTTCATGCCTTCTACCACCAGTAATAGGAGTTTATATTATTGGAATTACTGGAAATAAAGAGCAAGAAATACAAGAGGGAACACAAAAATCATTTTCACTGCCAGCACATACACGTCTAGCAAACAATTGTTGTAGACCCTAACTTAAACTTACACATGCTATTGGGTTTGAATTGGTTAACGGATAACAAAGTGTTGTTAGATTTCAGTAGAAAAAGAGTTGTGTTGGATGTTGTTATGTTTCAAAATTTATGTGGTGTTTATCATGAAAAAAGTAAACTGGCGTCACCCATTCACACATCAATCAACAGTAAGGAGATTCAAGTATTTTTTCCGATTTCTTGGTGTAAATAGCACAAAATTGTTGTAGATGGAAGGAAGATGGTAAGATGCTGCAAGCTGTTGGTGCTAGGGGTATCCAGTCACACAAACTCCATAGCAGCAAAGTACATACAACACACCCATAGCCAGACATTGGAAGATTTTTCACAATATTTTAAGTGTTAATAAGTACAAGTAGTGCTACTTATTTGTCAATTTTAATGGTTCTTCAAAATTCACTGTGGTCTTAATCACAGTATGGTATTGATCACAGCATAATGAAGTTGCCTGACCATAACATAGTTGTATTACCAGACCAAAGTTTGTTAAGTCATCTGGAGAGCTTTGCATGAGATTACTACAAAAGGGTCACCAAATGGATTTTGAACAAGTTTTTAAAGCAAGTTCTCATGTGTCTCTAGAGCTATTATGTACATGGTTCATGCACTATTTTGTACTGAATGGAATTTGAGTTAAGATTAGCTCATTGGTACTATATTAGCAGTTTATTGGGTTGGTAAAACCTTATATGATCACAACACGATCATTGGTTAATAATAATTCAAATGTTATTTTATGCGTGTGTGGAGTGTGGTATTTGGAGCAGCATAATTTCCAATTAGTTCTGGCTTGCATTAATGTTCCTGCGCAGAACCATTTCAAGGGTGAGTGGCTTCGATTTTGTGGTGTATGAAGGATATGTTGAGACACTTTGTAATGTATGTGATGCTCCAGAGTGGATTTGTCATCATAGCAGACACTATGTTATTACAATTAGAACTTCTTAATAAGCCTTCTTTGGCCTGGACTCAGCAAGTTTATTTAATTAAATTCCTATCCCTATCTTTCATTGTTAGTATTAAGGAATCATTAAACTGGACAATGACCAGTGCTGCTGGGCACTTATGGGAACTGAACTGAGTACCCAACCACTGCTGTAACAAATCTTGGATATACTGGCTGCGTTAGTAATCCGCCAATGCCTGATGTGGTACAGATTTGCAAACATGTTAAATTGTAGGGGAAAAAGCAGTGCTGGCACCACTTACTCAATTTGTACAAAAAGCTTAATTAGGACTCATTACAATGGAGCTCAATTTTATCAAAATGTACCTGACATTTTATTTCAGAAATAAAACCAATCATTGTTGAGGTATTAAAAGAATGATAAATCTTGACCTTGTTATCCAGTACTTACTGAATGTACAAATAAAAATGTTAGGGTCTTCCAGAGAAATAAAAATCAAAGATAATACTGAAAAAAAATAAAAATAAGATTATTATGTGTCCATAAACCAAAGCTCAAAGTTAAAGAGCAAAGAAAAAAAAAAGAAACAAAGGTAAAAACATCTCTCATATCTAGATACTTCAGATTCAGATCAGGTGTTAGTTTTATGGGAACATGACACCGTCAGATGTGAGTTAAACTTTAATCTTTAGAAATGATATATTTGTAGGAAAGGAACTTACGAATTACAATAGGAAAAAATAAAGAATATACAAGGCGTACAACTTTGATTCCACCTCTTTTTTTCCCAACATTTGAGGCTTTAATGAAACAAATTGGTTACACATGCATCATTCTAAGTATTTTCCATCACTGGCCACTACTTTCTCCTATCTTTTGGGCAGTGTACAAATCCCCCATCGAAAAAATTGTTCACCTTTTGAAGCGATGCACGAATTGATCCAATTTGTGACTTCGTCATGAGATCGGAAGTGTTGGTCAGCCAGGCCATGCACCATTGAGCTAAACAAGTGATAGTCAGAGGGAGAAATGTCTGTAGAATGTGGCGGGTGGGGTAGGACTTCCCATTTTAACGTTTTCAAGTACATTTTGACCTATTTTGTAATGTGGGGTCAAGCATTGTCATGCTGCAAAATCGCTTTATCGTGCCTCTCGCTGTATTCTGGCCATTTGTCTTTTAATGCTCTGCTCAAACACATTATTTGTGTTTGATAACAAGCACCTGTGATTGTTTCACTTGGTTTTAACACCTCATAGAACACGACGCTGAACTGGTCCCACCAAATGCAGAGCATGATCTTGGAACTGTGAATATTCAGTTTGGCCATCGATGTGGAAACATGGCCGGGATATCCCCATGACTTTTTGTGTTTAGGGTTATCATAATGAACCCATTTTTCATCCACAGTCACAATGCGATGCAAAAATCCCTTCCGTTTTTGCCTCTGAAGCAACTGTTCACAAACACACAAATGCCGTTGAACATCTCTTGGTTTCAGCTCACACAGGAGCCAAGTTCCTTCTTTCTGAATGATGCTCATAGCCTTGAGATGTTTTGAAATGGGTTACTGTGTCACTCCCACTAATTGTGCCAATTCTTCTTGAGTTTGACGCAGGTCTTCACTCAGCAATGTCTCCAATTTTGCATCTTCGAAAACATTCTCTGTTCCACCACTATGCCAGTCTACGATGTTAAATTCACCATTCTTGAAGTGTTGAAACCATTCATGACACGTTCTTTCACTAATAGCATCCTTACCATATGTACTTGAGAGCACTCGTTGAGACTCAGCCGCTATTTTCTTCATACTGAAACAAAACAGTAACACCTCCAACAAATTATGAGAATTAGGCTCGTAAACTGACACTTTCAATCAAGAACAACTTAATGATGTAGACACATATTGAATAATTTGTGAATGAGGTTATGTTGACCAAGGTCCAAGCTAACTGCCTGATGTCTGCGATCTGTTTCTTTCGAACGCTACTTACCGTTGTCACCCCCTATCGGCCGCCAGTGGAAGCAAAGTCGTACACCCTGTAATTTACAATATTTCAATGATATATCTAAATCCGAAATTGATCAGTCTGAAGCCTTGTCCGCTTTGGGAGCAGCTGCACACCACACACAAAATGTGAGGCACAGAGCAGTGTGTAATGGAACAGAGTATTCGTAGTTGTGCAGCAATGTTCCATTGTGCATGCACATGTCGTTCGTTCCAATTTTAGTATATGTACCGCCGAAGCGAGTACATGCACATGTCCATAACAATGGAAAACGAGATAGTCCATCCTAACAGAGCCATGCATGAATGAGCCATTGCCTTCAATGTACTGGCACAGGGTGGAATTTGGTCATTGCTGAGCAGAGTGGTGCAGTTTGATGGCTACGCTGGGCTCGCCATGCTGCTCCAGCCTCTTTCCTTGGTTTTATGTGGTGTAGCGCAGTGCAGCTGGTGTGCATGCAGCTTTATGTGAACAGTATCCCTCACTGTTAAAATTAGATCTATGCAATTTTAATTTGCATGTAACAAAATTTGGATAAAATGAAGATTTTTTGTGAGAGAAGCTAATATTTAAATGAATTTAGTATATATTTTATTTTGGGAAAAAGGGCAGGATGTATTTAACTGCTCACTATGCATGTTTATTGCACAAGAGCAGAATTCAGTGCACTAGTTGCAGAATTCAGTGCACGATCTTTAGGTAGCTATCAGTTGTGTAAACTCTGCTTCTAAATACTGAAAATGTTTAAGTAAAACAATGTAGAGGTCACTCAGTTTCCCTGCTTCCTTTTATAGGAATTCTGAACTAACAATATGACATAAACACCAAGTGGTAAATTACACTGTCACTCCATTAGAGACTGTGTCTATTTAGAGTGAGTGGGATACTTAGGTGCTGTTTTGTGGTTTGTATCATCAATTTTCACCACAGCAAACCAGAGGTTTGCAGTTTGCAGATATAGATGTAAGTAATCAGTTGATAATGGGGGAGGAGACATGTTATGTTTCCATCAAAAATGTCAAAGCAAATACAGTATCAGCCTGAGTGCATGAGGTGCAATCTTGTAGCACTTCTTGTTTGTAACTGATCTCTAAATCAAGACCATAACTTCAACTCACTTATCATTTTCCAACATACATTGCCCTACATGTCATTGTTTGTCACAGTGAATTGACCTAAGCAAGGACTCTGACCATTGTTTCTTCCTATGGGTAGAGTTCATTCTTGAAGTGTGGTTCTGAAACATCTGCAAAATGTATGTACACAATCCACCATAACCTCTGTATAGGTCTCATAATCTTTCCAACTACAAATTTTGTTAAGAGAGTGCCAAATCTCGTGAATAGGATGGATGTTCCAGCAACTCATACCTCAAACCACCTCATTTTTTTCCCATTACAAAAGCACATTTGTGGGCAGGTAGAGTGTACTGATAAAGGATCTTCTCAAACCAACCCTTCTCCTCAATTGTTTTCTTTTTTTTATCTTGTTAGTCCGAATGTCAATTGTATCATTGTTTTATTCTTTTCAAAGCAATCAGTAAAAAAGAGTCTCTTTTGTTGAGCAGTAAATAATAGAAATCTCTTCCAGCAAAAAATTTTGCTTTGATTTCTCTGAATTTATGATGTGAAATAGTGGACTCACATCTGCTCCTTCATAAGAAATCAATACATTCTTTTTAAATTGTTCAGGTATTTCCAAGAGGCCTGTATGTGCATTTTACCAGCTTTCAATAGCTGTCATCCCATGCACAGCATTTTTCTTCGTTAATTTTTAATGTAAAATGTGTCATGCTCTTTCTTTTGGGCTACATCAGTACCTCCGTCCATATCAAACCTACTAATCACCAGCAATACCTCCACTTCGACAGCTGCCACCCATTCCATACCAAAAAATCCCGTCTGTACAGCCTAGCCACCCGTGGTTGTCACATCTGCAGTGACAAGCAGTCCCTCTCAAAATATACTGAGGGTCTCACTGAAGCCTTCACTTACCATAATTATCCTCACAACCTCATACAAAAACAAATCTCCAGCGCCTTATCTTTCCAGTCTCCCACCACATTCCAAAGTTTCGCTGTCCGGCCACAGAGGAGCATTCCCCTCATAACTCAGTATCACCCAAGACTGGATCACCTGAATTACATTCACTGCCAGGGTTTTGATTACCTCTCATCATGCCCTGGAATGAGAAATGTCCTGCCCACTATCCTCCCCACCCCTCCCACAGTGGTATTCCGCCATTCCGCCATCCACCGAACCTACACCATATACTCGTCCATCCTTACACAATCCCTGCTCCTAATCTGTACTTCATGTCTCATACCTCTGTAATAGACCTAGGTGCAAAACCTGTTCGATACGTCCTCCCACCACCACCTACTCCAGTCTGCTCACTAACATCACCTATCCCATCAAAGGCAGGGCTACCTGTGAAACCAGTCATGTGGTCTACAAGCTAAGCTGCAACCACTGTGCTGCATTCTATGTAGGCATGACAACCAACAAGCTGTCTGTCCGCATGAATGGCCACCAACCAACAAACTGTGGCCAAGAAATAAGTGAATCTCCCTGTTGCTAAATACGCTGCCAAACATAATATCAATTCAATACTGCTTTAACAGCGTATACCATACGGCTCCTCCCCACCAACACCAGCTTTTCTGAATTGTGCTGGTGGGAACTTTCCCTACAATACATCCTGTGTTCCCTTAACCCTCCTGGCCTCAACCTTCATTAGTTGCTGTCCTCACCCATACAGCCCCTTCTGTGCTCCCATTCCAGCACTACACAGCCATCATTCCACCACCACACCCAATCTTTTTATTTATTTCTCTTTATTTTTCTCTATTTATTTCCTTTTCCTTTACTTCCCCCCTCCCCTCCCCACCTCTCCCTGCCCTCCACCTAACCTGCAGCACTTCACTGTGTACCATCCCGACCATACTATCCCTCCCCGCCCCAGCCTCCTCCTCACCCCCACCCACCCGTCACTCCCATCATGCACTGGTGCTGTTGCTTGCAGTGTGGTTTCAGTTCCTGAGACTGCAGTTGTGTGTGTGAGTTGTGTTTGCATATATATCTATCTCTCTCTCTCTCTCTGTCTCTCTCTGTGTGTGTGTGTGTGTGTGTGTGTGTGTTGTTGACAAAGGCCATTGGGTGAATGTGAAAGTTTTTTTGTTGTGCCTGTCTGCGACTCAGCATCTCCACTATATAGTAAGTAGCAACTTTCCTTCTCATAATATTATTACATTCCATCCTGGATTTTCCACTTTTAGATACCTCATTATGTTTGAACTCAGAATATGTTCTAAGATTCTACAACAAACTGATGTGGTGGATACTGGATGGTAGTTTTGTGGATCACTTCTAGTACCCTTCTTATAGGCAACTGTGACTTGTGCTTTCTTCCAGCTACTGGGCTTGGTTTTTTGTTCTACAGATTTATGATAGACTACAGTTAGGAGAAGGGCTAATTGTTGCAAATTCAATATAGAATCTGATAGGGATTCTGTCAGGCTGGGAAGCTTTGTTCAATTTTAATGATTTCAATTGTTTCCCAATATCACTGACATTAATATTTATTTCACATATCTTTTCAGTGGTAGATTAAATTGGGCCAGTTCTACTGGATTTTCCTTTGTGAAGGAATGTTTGAAAACAGAGGTAAGCATTTCAGCTTTTGCTTTGATTCCCTCAGTTTCACTTTCTGCCTCATTCACTAGGGATTGGATGCTAACTTCGGTACCATTAACAGCCTTTGCACATGAACAGATTCTGTGAAAGATGATTTGATAATATTCTGCTGCAGTAGTCACTGAAGGCTTCACACATTGCTCTCTTGATAGCCAACACGTTTCATTCAGCATCTTTCTATCTGTAGCCCTATGCTTTGTGTTAGAGCTGTTATGCAGTAGTCTCCGTTTCTTTTAAAGTTTCTTTACAGTGACTGCATGCCATGGAGGGTTTCACCCATTATGAACTGTTCTACTGAGTACATATCTATGCAGTGCACAGTCAATTATTCTCTTAAACCTGAGCCATAGTTGATCTACATGCTCCTGCCCTGTGCTGACAATTTCAAGTTGCTGATTTTTTATCTAGTGTACTTGACATATATATCTTTCTGCTCATTTTAGTTGCCCTTTGTACTTTTGTAATCATTGTTGCCACAACCAAGTCACAGTCACTGATACCGGTTTGGATGTGGACATCCTCAGAAAGATCTGGTCTATTTGTTGCCATTGGACCCAATATATTGCCACCATGAGTGGTGTTCTGAACTGTTTGTTCAAGGTAGTTTTCAGAGAAGTCTTGTAGTAACATTTGACAGGATGTCTTATCATGCCAACCATTAACAAAACTGTAACTTTCGCAATTGATTGTTGGATGATTAAAGTCTCCGCTGATGATGACAGTATGACTGGGGGACTTACGTACAAGTGAACTGAGGTTTCCTCTCAAGTTTTCGGTTACATCAGTCTACTGGGTGATAGAAGGATCCAATTACCATTTTATTCCCATCCTTGATACTGAGTCTTACCCAAACAATCTCACATGCAGCTTTAATTTCTATCCTCAGTGGATTTGAGTTTCTTATCTACCATGACAAATACACCCCCTCCATTTCCAATAAGCCTATCCTTTCGATACACACTTAAATTTTCCCCAAACCTTGATATCTTTCACTTAATTTTAGCCCGTCACTTGTACCAACCAAGAAATATACCTAAGCAGTAGCATACATTATGACATTTTATTTTTCTAGTTGTGTAAATATGTCTGACTGTTACCCTTTTCAGTACACATTTTGCACTGTGCAAAATAAATATATCCAACATTTCACATCATTTTGCCTGTTAATGAAGTTAAAAATTTCAGATACATACAATAAGCTGTCAAATAAGAAGGGATGTATTGCATTTGTAATTGTAAAGACTTTCCCAATCTGATTGAGTAGTTTAAAATTCTCACGAGCTCAAAAATCCAAATTGATTATACTTAGAAAACTAATGTATTACTTTGAAGAACCTAAATCTGTATGTTACCACATTGAATGACACTATGCATCTGTAACACATCTATTTGACAAATAACAGGAAGGCTTAGGTTATTAAATGCTCTTGGCAAATAGTCATGGAAAGTCATAGTTCAGTTCCACAGCTTGCTGATAGTGAAGAGATTACAAAAAGCTGTAGTCACTGTAAAATTAGGCACACGGAATGAAGTTCTCAGAGTTGCTACATTTTTAAGCGTCCAGATACATTCAAGGCACTTTCAGTCCTATGCAATATATTTACCATGTAATTCCATCTAGAATGGGGATGATGATGATGATGATGATGAGGCCCCATATTCCGAGGAGTGTAGGGGACAATTCGGGAGACCCACACCACTGTACTAGGCAAGGTCTTAGTGGAGGTGGTTTGCCATTGCCTTCCTCCAACCACAATGGGGATGAATGATGATGGTGAAGACGACATAACAACACGCAGTCATCTCAAGGCAGGAAAAATCCCTGACCCCACTGGGAATCGAACCCGGGACCCTGTGCGCGGGAAGCAAGGACGCTACCGCAAGACCATGAGCTGCAGAAATAAAGTTATAACAGATTAAAAAAAAGTCTGTCAGTACAGAAACTGGAATTAAATTTAAATCTTGTACCTTGTTACTGATGATTTCAGATTAACAGGTTATTAAACATTACAATTTCATTCCCATCAACCATATGAAGTGCAACAGGCAGGCTCCATATTCCTAGAATTCCACAAAGTGTTTGACATGGTACCCCATTGCAGACTGTTAATGAATATGTATGGTTTAGATTCCCAGATATGTGGTTTAAAGACTTTTTCAGCAGTAGAACTCTGCATGTTGTCCTTGATGGCAAGTGTTCATCAGAGACAAGGATATCATCAGGAGTGCCCCAGAGAAATGCGATAGGATTGATCTTATTACCTATAGAAATAAATGATTTGATAGACTGGGTGAGCAACAATCTGAAGGTGTTTGCTGATGACAGTGAAGTGTATGGAGAGGTGTCATTATGTAGTGACTGTAGAAGGATACAAGATGACAGACGAAATTCCTAGTTAGTGTGATGAATGTTGGCTTGCTCTAAATGTAGAAAAATGTAAGTTAATGCAGATGAGTAGGGAAAACAATCCCTTAATGTTCAAATACAGCAATCTCAGTGTTCTGCTCAACACAGTCACATCAGTTGAATATCAAGTGTAATGTTGCAAAGTGATGCGAAATTGAACGAGCGGGTAAGGCTGGTAGTAGGGAAGGCGAATAGCTGACTTTGGCTTAGTGGAAGAATTTTAGGAAAGTGTAGCTCATCTATAAAGAAGACTGCATAAAGATCTCTTGTGTGACACATTCTTGAGTACGGCTCAAGTGTTTGGAATCCCCATTGGGTCAGGTTAACAGAAAGATATCAAACCAATTCAGAGGCAAGTCGGAAATGACTAGTAGTGGTACAAGGTACTGTCCATAATGCACTATATGGTGGCTTGTGAAGTATGTATGTACATTGCTCAGCAAACGTTTGGAGTACTATCATAAAATGTAGTCTATGATATTAGAGGTCTCATTAACCTAGGCACTTCATGCATTATCCAGTTAGAGCTCATATACTGGATGGTGTATACTACTGGCATGCTTTGTGGCCATTTCCCAGTCATGTAAACATACCACTGCCGCAGCGGCATACCGTGAGTAGCCCAGTATCAACAACAGCTTCAGTTTGTGTTCAGCACTACAGCAACATGCCATGTAGAGGCATACAACATTTTGATAGAGCAGTATAGTGGCTTTACTTTCAGTGGGTCATACTCAGCAAGATGTTGTTGATTGGTTACATATCACTCAATGTGGTGTGTCTAAGGCATGAAGAAAGTACAGAGACATGGGAAATGTGACCGACAGATCTCACAGTGGTCATCCTCATATGACAGTACCAATGCAGGACTGTTTCCTCCAACTGTCAGCTCACAGGCACCCAAAATCAGCTGCGAGAAATATTGGAAATTACTTCTCCCAGGCAACAGGGATTCTTATCTCAGACCAAACAGTGTGTAGAACCCATTGGATGATTCCAGAATGGAGTAATGTCATGTTTGCTGTTGAGACCACAATTGGTTTGCAACTGGACACTAGATGTGTTAATGTTTGGAGAAGTGCTAAACAAAACCAGGAATGCTGATATGTTCAGAAAGTCCATCCATTTGCAGGTGGAAGTATAATGTTCTGGGTCGCAATAATGATGGGATGGTGGATGCCTCTAATTCCCACCTATAGCAATTTGACTGGTCCCTGATACCTCCAAGAGGTCCTACAAATGATTGTAAGGTTCTACAGACATGAAGTCAGTGACAACTTCATCCTGGTCAGTGACAATGCAAGACTGCACAGTACTCTAGTAGTGTATGATCAGAGATGCAACATAAATTGAATGCACTGGCCAGCACAGCCCCCAGACATGACTGTAATTGAGCATTCATGAGACCTGTTGAAGATTGCCATTGCACAGCGCCCAAATCTAGATTACAACCACCAGGACCTCTCTGAAACTGCCATTTAGGAGTGGACCTCATACCCCAGGATAAACTCGATGGTCTCATCCAGAGCATGCATCACAGAGTGGAAGAACTCAACTGTGTGTGCAGGGAACATACGCACTACTAAAAACTGCTAATCATCATCATGAGATAAGGATTTTCACCGTTTTTGTTTTTCAGGATGTACACTTAGGAGAGAGTCTACTTTGTTTTATAATGATTTTTTGTAACTAACTAAAATCATTCTTGTTTTGAGAAGGAATTATGTTTATTTTGTTAACAAGTTATTGTACAAACCTCAGTCAGTGTACTATATGATTTATTGTACGAACCTCAGTCAGTGTACTATATGAAGCCATCTATGGTATTACAAACTTTTGTTGAGGTTTGTAGATGTAGATTTACATTCTGTTCCTATTGGATTTTAAGCAGATTGGCATTTTTCTGGCACAAATCACTTTTGTGACCTTGCTGTGCTGATTATGTGTTAGTTGACAAGAGTTAGCACTTTCCTTGGCGCTCATTGTTCTTCTGTTCTCTGTGCATCCTCAACCACTGTAAGCTTTGTGCCTTCACATCTATGGTGACTGGAGGATTTTTATATTCACAGAGTTCTGCATGTGTCCTAATTCTCCAAGTACCATTTTCATACACTGCTTCATATACTAGCACAGTACTTTCCATTCCCTTGCATCCAGGCTATTTGTGGTCTGTTGTGTTATTGTCCACATTTTGGACCCATATGTGACTACTGTTTTTATAATCTTTTGTAAACTATCATCTTCAGCTGTCTTGAAATGTTGGAGAATTGCAACATATTAAGGAAGCTGTAATAGCACCTATTACCTGCATCTGTTCTTGCCTTTATCTCTGTTGATACCCCATTATTTTTCATAACCATTCCTCTCAAATATCTGAACTGGTTTCAAACCTTTGCAATTGCTCAATGCCTCTCCATCTGCTTTTTTTTCTGGTGTCTCTGGCTGGTTTTTATTTTTGGTGTTGATCATATCTTACTTATGACCAAGTCAAGTACAGCTGTTTCACATTCCAAAACTGCATACTTTTCCAGCAGATATTCTCTATTTCTTCCAAGCATCACTACGTGATCTGCAAATGTCATTTTCTGAGTCATCCTGCTGAAAATAGTATCATCAGTTTTGTTTGGCAGTTCTTGCATGGCAGCCTCGAGAGCCAAGTTAAATAATGTCAGTGATACAGAATCTCCAAATCCTTGAATGATTGGAAAATTGTTGGAATATTTGCCATTAGCTTTTATTTTGTAAGTGGTGTTGCATAGGGTCATTTTCATGAGTCTTACTAGCTTTGGTGGTATCCCCAGCTCTAATAATGCATTAAAAAGGATTGTTTCTGTTGACACTGTCCACATACAGTTGATGCAATGTTATATTATACTCATAATACTTTTCCATTATTAATGTAAGAGCAAAAGTCTGATCTGTTTTTGCTCTTTCTTTCCTGAAACCACAATGGTTTCCCCAATCATGACTTCTGCATATGGTTGTAATTTCTTGTTCAGTATCCTAGCCAACATTTTGTAGCCAACAATCACCAGCGCTACTCCTCTATGGTTATTACAAGATATTCTGTTTCCCTTCTTTTGGGTCTGTATAATGAGGGATGTGTTCCAGTTCATTGGCATTTGTTCACTTCTGTATATTTTTGAACCAGTTCATGCATTTTATTTACTATCTCTATACCATCATACATGAAAATTTCACTTGGTATCTTGTCTTCCCTACAGCTCTGTAGTTCCTCAGCTTCTGTATAGCTGTAGTCATTTCTTTCAATGTTGTTTACTCTTCATTATCATTGCTATCAGCTTGTTTCACCTGTATTTCTTCTTTAAATTCCTGGATTTCCCCAGATTTCATTGGTTCTTTAAAATACTCTTTCCATCTTTAGACTTTCGCACGTCATCCTAGTGTGAAGTGTCTACAAAATAAACACTGTGTTCCAGTAACAGAGCTAGTATTTTTGCACTAAGTCTCAATCACGAAACCTTGATGCTGTCCACTCCAGACCATGCTACTGACTGACTACTCCTGATGAGGCAGACCACATGTTCTCCAAGGCCTCCCTCCCAGCTGCATGCAACTGTGGTGCAACAGTGCACGTTGCACAAATGGCAAACACTACTCTTTCAAATTGCATGTTAAATTTCCAAATATCTTTTTGTATTGTGTCATTTATGTTTAAAATTGAGGAGTTATTTCTGCCACACCCTGTATAATCTTTAGCTTTGTGCCATTTACTAAATGAATTTGGGAGTGTGGATAATGGGGTTTGTATGTTCAAAGTAGAAGTTTATATTATTGGATGTTGGAGGGTCAACTGTTAATTCTTGCTCTGCATATTGTTGGGTGGTTGCCACAACTGTGGTATTTTCAGCATATGGCGAAATTTGTAGAACCCCTCAGTACTGCTATTGGGTGATCATGCCAATGAAAGACAGGACTGTACATAGGTGGGTGTCTACTGCTATGAGTAAGCTGTTATGGGATATTGCAGGGCATTACAGTGGGCACTGTTGTCATTGTAGTTCACCCTTATCCAACTGACACGTGCTTCATGACCAACGTGTCAGTTAGCAGAGCACATGATTAAAAGCTTTTTCCGTGTAGAATAAAGCCAAATTTGATAGGTCCTCACCCTCCCTATATTTTTTTTCTCATAGTGAACTGCACAAATTGCCTATGATTGCACCCTTTTGCTTAGTTGACTGGTAGAAATACTAATAGCCTTTTTTTTTTTTTTTTTTTTTTTTTTTTTTTTTGTAGTCAAAGAATGTTAATGTTCAATGCAGCATCAACATTGAGGTCATTGGAAATGTAGGGTGACTTTGACATAGTTTTAGGAAAGCCACAGTGTTGCTGGAGCACCAGCAAAGGAAGTGACTTGAACAGATGTATGAAGACTTCGGGAAATCTGAACTGCAACATCAGGACAATGTTTTTAATCTTTCATTTCTCAGGAGTAAAACTTCAGTTTCAACATTGTGCCACTTCATTCAGTGCTCAAAATCTCTTAGTTGAGTTAAATTCCCAGCTTTGTACTTTTTCAGACTTTTGTCTATGTCTACCAGTACTGAATTAACTGCAAAGAATAGAGTTTAAAGTGTGTTACCCTTGTTCTCCATTCTCTTTTTTTCTGTATTGAGAGGAAGGAAGTTTGTCTGTATTGAGAGGAATAAAGAAATATTACTATCCCACCAACAATGCAGTAATTAGAGTTGAAGCACAAGCACAAATCTGGAGGAAAATTGGCTGTAACATTTTCAAAGAAATCATCCTGGCTTTCAACTTTTTAACTGATTCGGAGAAACTATGGAAAAAGTAAGAGAGATGGCCAAAAGGGGACTTGAAATCCATACTCCTCCTGAATACAATTTCAGTCTGGTGAGCACTGCATCATTTTGCTCATTTATTGAGAGAGACTCGTAAAGAGAGCAGGTTGTTATATTGGGCCACAAACACATGGGGAGTCTCCAGTTTTTAGATGTAAGCAGGGCAGGAAGTAATAGGTAACTGCTGCAGCACTTCCACAGAAATCCATATACTTAGGTAGAATGTCCATCTTAAACACAGTGCAGGCTATAAACTTTTATTGATGGAAGGGCCAGAATCTCGCACACAATATATCAGTAGGAGAGTGAGCTTTTCTCTGAGTAGGAAAATACACCATTACTGGAAGGCAGCTGAAGGATTCCAGTAGCCAGTTGTCAACAGTTGGTAATTTTACAACAGGTGCCCACTTCTGTAGTAAAAGGGACACAATCTGGAGGGTCAGAATGATATATAACCCAACAAGAAGTCTGTGGAAGACAGATAGAAAAGATAGAAGTATAGTACGTTATGGGTTGTTGCTAAGCAGATGCTCTTGTAACACTTCATGCTCTAGGTATTCTGTTTAGGAGCCTCTATTCAAGGATCGTGATCAAGCCATTTGCATAAAACATTCCTGGTGTAGATGCTCTGATGAACATGTGCCTAAGAAATTTCCAGCAGAGGAGCCTTTGACGATGACCACTGGGTTAAAGGCTATGAGACAACATAGTACATATTGTCACCATCATTGACTTTTCCACAGTTCATATGCTGCTACTATACAATGATGAATTCAGTCAATCCCAAACTTTACGCCTTATCTACAATCTGGAGATAAACACTACCCCCACCAAGACATAAATATGGTAATCTATCTCGCAAACTTGAACGACAAACACGTGCTCTGACTTTTAGTCTCCAAGCTAAATAAAATTTATGTACCTCGGCAACACAAGCCTAAGAAGCTCAACTATAGTCAGCGACAGCACTAATGGCCTCTAACCATGCACTCACAATGATTACCGCATTGCCAGTTCAGAGACAGTTACTATGTTATGCTCCTGCACCTTTGCAACATCACAGACTGCCTCATATGAATGTGCCTCACGTTTGAAGAATGACTACATTTCAAAAACAAGGTCCCTTGCCCATTTGCGAAACACTTGGCACCCTCTAGGAGTTTCAGCCATTATGAGAAATTTCACAGAAAACACAGAATACCACAGACGTCAGTCAGTCATAGTAAAAAATGATATAGTGCTCAAATATGACAGAAGTTGGTACAGTTCCGAACACGGACACAGACTGAGCATTGACTGGCTGGTTTAGCAACTATCTACTGTGCATCCCTGGCCCAGAGGCCATAAATGCTGTCGTGGACTATATTACAGACAATGTATTTGATGACTAGCTCTTTTTCTACACAGTTTCATTTTTCCTTGAACATTCTGACATGGTGTGTGATGAGTTATGAACTATATAAATTACTAGGTTGTACATTACAACACAATAAATCCTTTTTTACATTGTTTCTATAATTCTTACAGATAAAGCTAAAAGATGAACAGTGGAACAGCATATACATACTGTGTGTATTGATGTAATAGGAAAAGTTGCCATATGTCTAATAATGTATACAAAATTATTGTTAGAGACAGAAACAGCTATGGGATGCTTAATCATATTTCAGAATCTCATACCAAGTGTGATGTTGCAGTTGTCAGTTCCCATAATGGGAAGCACAAGCACCTGACCATTGACATTGTAGGCATCCTGCAGACTTGTTGGATCCTCCATGTGTAGCTCTGTTTCGAGGTCATAGGTTTGTGTGTCAAACCTGCAAAATAAGATAGGAACTGCTATTTTAACAATGAAAAAAGGTGAGATGTATAATACCTGAGTCAAGAAAGTACTGCAGCAGTTATGTATTATTTTCTTTCATGCTTAGAGCTAAAATCTGGGATTCCCATAGATTTGTGTGCCAAATAACAAACTGAAGCCGGCCGGTGTGGCCGAGCGGTTCTAGGCGCTTCAGTCTGGAACCTCGCTACCGCCATGGTCGTGGGTTCAAATCCTGCCTCGGGCATGGATGTGTGTGATGTCCTTAGGTTAGTTAGGTTTCAGTAGTTCTGAGCTCTAGGAGACTGATGATCTTAGATGTTCAGTCCCATAGTGCTCGGAGCCATTTGAACAAACTGAAATATAGATGCTGACATATCATCAACTGCAGTAACATACATCATAACATTTCCACTATACCAACTCAAATTGACAATGACACATAACTAGCAAAGAGGAGAAGAAGGAAATATTAAATTTAAGGACTAAAAGACATAAACAGTTACAAGAGAATGCATGTTCAGTAAACCTCATGAATTTCGAATTGAACAAGAAATTATTCCATGAAGTTGTCAGCAATAAGTTACATGAAGCTAAGAGTGATGATCTAGTAGAGTACTAGTTGTAAGTGTACAAGTTATTGGTGGCTGTTGCAAGAACAACAATAAAGCCAGTATACTGTCCCCAGTGAAATACTAAGAAAAGACTTAAAAACAGTATTTATAAAGAAGAGGCATTTAAAAATTGAATAAGTGGACAAAAAAATGGTTCAAATGGCTCTGAGCACTATGGGACTTAACTGCTGAGGTCATCAGTCTCCTAGAACTTAGAACTACTTAAACCTAACTAACCTAAGGACATCACACACATCCATGCCCGGGGCAGGATTCGAACCTGCTACCGTAGCGGTCGCGCGGTTCCAGACTGTAGCGCCTAGAACCGCTTGGCCACACCGGCCGGCAATAAGTGGACACTAGCCGCTCAAGTGAACATATATTTTTCTCATGTATCTGTATGTTAATAATTTCTCTGTGTAAGTTTCGAGGGCAAAGAAATATAAAGATGCACTCGAAACAAAATGATCTAAAGAGACGACGAGATACGCTCTTTTGTTAATTTTTTAGTTGTCTTCACTTCTTCTCTTGTCTTGGTTGCGTGTAGATGGACATCTTGCGAGTGCTGGCAAATGTAAGCATATTTGTACTAAGTAAGCAGATAATATATCGATTTAATATTATTGTTCACTTTTAATTTGTAAGAGGCGATCCCGATTTTATGTCCGCCTTCCTAGAATTAACCTGCATTCGAGTAATTTACAGTGCAACAATAGCAGCGGCCAACGACGCCATTACGTGGCGATATTAACTTATAAAAATTAGCAGAAGCGAAAAACTCGCCCGCTATTAATGTAAGATACATTTTTCTCCACAGCCGCCCGACTTTGCAGAAAATACGTAGCTTTAAGATTCTTATTTTCAGTACAACAGCCGAGAGCCACAGCTAGGACTCCGATTACAATGCAATGGTTAACGGAGGTAAGAAAAAATACTCTCGCGCGTGTGTGGGCCGCAATTATAGCTAATAACTGAAGATTTCTGTGCTTCAAAGTGAACTGACTAGCTGAGGAAATTAATATGAAAAGTTTATTCCATTGTTCCATTTATATGCTCATGTTTTAAGATTCAGCGAGTCTTCCGTCACTAATGTCACAAATAATTACCATTGAAGGGGTTAATATTGTTAAAAAAGAGACAACTTCACAAAATCACTTAATTGTAAATCAAAATTGAATGAAATATCATTTTGATTAAGGCCCACCACGTAAGTCGACAACAATCACTATTACCAATCAATTTCTGTAGTAAATAATAAATTAAATTACGATGGGCGACGGACGCGAGACTGGCGCCGCAACTTTGAAGCCCGATCAAAGAAAATGCTAGAATTATTAGCATGATACTTACTATTGTAATGAATGTAATTATGTATGTGCCTAATTGTTGTAAACTATTAATGCCTATATGAATTCTTTTTACATGTAAAACAACAAAACCACACCCTGAGGAGATCTGGAGAAGAAAAATTGTAGAAAAGGAAAAGGATTACACGAAAGAGAAATAACAAAAGTAAGGCTTATTGTGCAAGCATCCTGTGTAGCTCTGAGCGGAATACCGAACCCATATGCACATGAGATACCTTCGGTGAAAAAATAGTAAGTAGAGTGCAAATTAAATTGTGTGTATTTATGTGTTTATTTTTGGAGGGTATAATTATTCGTGTATGTATCAGTGTTAAGGATTAGTCAGTGGCTTAAAGTGAATTTATTATTGGTAAGATAGGACAACCTAAAGCATCCATACCAGTCGGATAAAATTCTGTTAACGTGGAAAGTGAGGATCATTCGCAAAATGTAAACGAATCCCAAGCCACCGCCTCGGATAACATAATTTCAGGAGCGGGCGGCGTGGATCTGTGGACGGTTTACGGCGCTCCACAGCAGAATGGGAACAACTCCGCTGCATGGGCACGGAGGCAAACGAGTGCTAGATTAGGTGGGACACCAGTATGCTCACCGATTGCAGACTCTTTTGCTGAATTTCTGCGTTGACTCGAAGAAAGAGACAGAGAAAGGGACGAAAAACTGGCTCAGATGCTACATGAGCAGGAGAAAAAAATAACACAAAGCTCCTTGCGCAAGGGCAACAAAGAGACGAAAAACTGGCTCAGATACTACATGAACAAGGGGAAAAATTTACTCAAAAGCTCAGTGTTCAAGAGCAGCGTAGTGAAGCGAAACTAGACAGTATCCAAAGCGATCTTGCCGAGATGCGGGACGTTCGCAAAGAAATACCCTATCTCGTGCAAAGTTTGGCCGTCGAGATGCAAAAATTACAGATATCGCAGGCTAGGCTTGAAGACTATGTCCAGACTTTAACCAACCGCGTGGATAATGTGGAGATAGATGCACGGAAAAGTATTTGTACATATTTGGAAGTGCAAGCTCAAAAAATCGAAAAAGAATTTAATGAATGGCTAGATGTAAAGGATCGCAAGATATCTGCAGAGACTGAAAGCGATGTAAAAACAGCTGTAGACTGCGGCCGCCAATGTAAATATTGACGCTACCGCTGCCGCACTACACGCTGAATTAACACAGATCAAATTCCGCGTGACAGCGGAGTTGCCGAATTGGCAACAGGAGGTCGCGCGTAGACTGTCTGTGTTGGAAAGCAATGTAAACAGTAGCGGACAGATAATGAATCCGACTCCGCGATAATAACGCAGACGGTATGCAGGTCGCAAGTGCGCAACCGCAACTTAATGAGAATTACGGGCACGAACAATATGCTATACCGTGCAGCGCACATCACGAAGTAATAAATTGGCGCAGAAAGTAGCAATCAGATGTGCAAAACGGAGGACAATGTGATAAAACACAGAACATTCCAAACCAACCCTTCAATAGCGAAAACCGAAATGTCCACCCTGTGGTATTTATTAAGAGCTTCAGGAATGTGTTTCCTAGGACATGGACGGAAAGACAAAGAATACGGTTCGTGGTCTCCTTTATTTAAGGTGACGCGGCACTGTGGGCCGCGTGTCTGAAAAATGTCTAACGATGCAACAGTTTGAAGGTGCATTCTTGCAAAAATTCTAGTCCGATAGCGTCCAAGAAAGACAACGTAAGAGTTGTACAGTCCAGAAATATACAATCCTAAGATGGGAACGTTACGCAAATATTTTGAAAAGTATATAAACAAAACCAGGTACTTGGACGAGCCCATGTCCAGTCGCGACATAAATCAGATTCCCGTAATAAAAATGAAGTTGCTCAGTGAAATTAAAAGATATTTCATCAATGTGCCGAAATATGATATAGAACAATTCATGCGAATAGTGGATTCTGTTGACTTCCGAAAACAATTGGAACCATGTGCAGGCTGTAATCAACAAAAAGATGATTACAATGGCAGCAGCAGTAACAGTAGTAGCTCAGTACCAAATGGTAACGGGAATAGGCAAGAGCACCGGCAACAGAATCGAGGAACAAACAATGGCAATAGTTATAACGGCAACGGTTATAATCGTCAAAATCGGAAGAGACGTCGTGATGGACGCATGACTAGTGGATATAATGGCAACGGCAATCCGCAATGGCGGAGCAACCGAAACCAGAGGCGTGGTTATAATGAACCGACACCACAGTGGTAACAAAACACAGCTCCACAATGGAACGCCAACCCAGGTCCATCACAGAACATGTCAGGAAGTTACAACCATAGAGTAAATATCTCTGGAGTGAGCATTGCGTTCTGCGCATGTTGTCAACATTAAACCAGGATTGTCACGTGTTTTCGGGACTTCGGTGTGCGTGTGTGCTTGCCGCAGAGTTTGAAGTTTGTAATATCAAGAGTTTTGGTTATGTTTTCACCGTTTGTTAATAGTGTAATAGCGACGGTGAATTACTGTTGTTGCTACAGATGCAAAGAAAAATATGTGAAAGGGGGGATAGTAACTTTTCATGGGTACACACCATGTAGCTCTAGTTATAGTTATCATATTAGTAAGAAACACTGTATGTGTTTTAAAATTTCGAGACGCATTATAATTAAGGCTTGATTCAGTAGACCTATTTTTCTACGGTTTTATGACTATATAATAGATATTACGGCTCGTACAAAAGCTTACAAACAATCGCTTCCTCTCGTAAATTTGCTAGTGGAACAGGAAAGGGAATGGTTAGTTGATTCAGAAAAATTTATCCTCCATGCATTTATCAGTGACTTGTCGATTATGTATATAGATTTGAAAGACGGGATGCGGATAAATTCAATCGAGTGGGAGTCTGTAATTGTCTTCGTATAATATGTGTGTCCAAACCTTTTTGTTTACTATAAAGTTACAGTAGGAGACCATGTTAAGTGTGTCTAGGACATGGAGAATGATTATGTGTGATTTATATTTTAGTTTCCCGAAGGATGAACAACGAGTAAAGATGTGGCTACAGAAAATAAGGAGGAGTACTTTTGTCCCCACAAACTATTCCAAAGTATGTTCAAAACACTATCACCGCAAAAATGATGTCAGGCTCTGTAATACTATAAAGTGCCGTATCATACCGAAAACTACCAAAAATCGAGTGCATCTGAACTGTGACACATATCGCAAAGAAGCAGAATGCAATATCACTTGTCTGTAAAAGTTACGTAGCTGGTTTTTTCCCGGTATCAAATGGATACTGTTAAAATGTCTGCGCAACATATATAAATAATTCACGACACGTACGAAAAGAATCCGTCTGTACTAGGGATGTAGTTGGTTGGTTGGGGGAAGGAGACCAGACAGCGTGGTCATCGGTCTCATCGGATTAGGGAAGGAAGTCGGCCGTGCCCTTTCAGAGGAACCACCCCGGCATTTGCCTGCAGTGATTTAGGGAAATCACGGAAAACCTAAATCAGGATGGCCGGACGCGGGATTGAACCGTTGTCCTCCCGAATGCGAGTCCAGTGTCTAACCACTGCGCCACCCCGCTCGGTTAGGGGATGTAGTGACATTCTAAATATACAGGGCGCTATACGGACAAACACACGACGTCCCGAGAACACGTGACCGTACCGCCAATGTATGTTCACAACACAAAATCTGTTCTGCGCATGTGAATGCTCACTCCAGAGATATTTACTCTATGGTTACAACCGACCAACGCAAAACCAGAGCCATGCACAGTATCAAAATACACCATAGGGGAGGCAGGGCGACCAACCCAACAGTAGTAGCACAACAACAACCAGAACCACAATGTAAGATTAGTGGAAGTGACAGACAACTGTCAGCCCACTAATTCTCATCCTTTAAACTAAAAACAGCCACAATACGCTTTCCGTTGTTGGCTGCAGGATGGTGTAGTGAGGGCACATTCACTGATGACAGCCATAAACTTTGTATGCTGAGATACAAGAGGGAATAAAAATAGAAAAGGAACTTGTAGACATACCTCAGAAATGTAAATGAACCGACAAAAGTGTTGTGCAGCCTATATTGCGAGCAGATATGTATGGAGCACCAATACAGATAATAGTCGATACTTGTGCGTCAACCAATGTCATGAGTGCAAATCTTTAAAAGTACATGAGTCAAAGTAATAGAATAGCGGTTTTGCCAGTGAAGAATTGTCGTGTAACAGGTGCAATAGGTGCACAATCTCATATCATAAAGCACCAGGTGCAAGTCGAGTTTACGGTACGAAATGAAGCAATGAAAAGCTCTTTCCTAGTAGTTAAGGGATTAGGTGTTGCTTGCATCCTGGGGATGGAATTTTTACGCCAGAGGGACGCAAAAATCGATCTCTTGAACGGGGAAGTAAGCCTTATGAATGAGGGTAGACGTGTAATTTTGCCGTTGTTGAGGATACGGGAAGTGCACGGTAAGTATTGCCGGAGCTTTCAGTCTAGATTCGAAGGCATACAGGTAATGAATTTATAATCTGACTTAATTACAAGACAAGCATATTATAAAGAGTTTATTAGTGAAAACAGAGAGGAAAAAAAGGAAACTGATAGCCACGAAAGTCATGGAGTAAGAATATTTGACTGAAGCACAACAAAACGAATTGACTCAACTACTTACAGATTACGAGAATGTGTTTCCCGAAAAACCCGGTGTTATCGAGGGCTACACCTATAACATGGAAGTGGTACCTCACGATACTTTTTGTCACGCAAAATACACCATCCCGTGGTCAAAGAAGGAGGCAGTTACGAAGGAAATAAGAAAAATGCTTTATTGGGGGATAATTGAACCATCTCTATCTCCGTACAGCAGTCCGCTCGTGCAGTAGCGAAAGCGGGCGGCAGTATACGTCTCGTGCTTGGTGCGCGCGATACTAACAAAATAATCGTACCTGTCAGAACGCGACCAGAAAACCTGGATGACCAGATACAGAAGTTTTATGGAGTTAAATATCTTACCTCTGTCGACATGCGTTCGTCGTATTGGCAAATCCGGCTAACTGAATCATCGAGAAAGTACACTGCCTCTGTGTTTGCTGGCAAAAGTTATCAGTTTAAAGTTTTACCATTTGGCTTAAATGTTAGTGTAGGTGTCTTCATTGCAGCACTTGATACAGTATTGGGACCAGATTTGTTGGATAGAGTAGCGTTGTATGTCTATGACTTATTAATAGCTACTCCTGATTGAGAAAGCCACATGGACACACTGAGACACGTACTAAAAAGATTTTCTGAGGTGGGCGTAACCGCAAACCTCGCAAAATCCAAATTTGGCGGGGAAAGAATAAAATTTCTTGGTCATGTAATACCACTTACAGGTATTGTGCCTGATCCGAAGAAAATGGCAGCAATTGAGAACTTCCCTCCTCCTAGAACCAAGACACAGTTAATGGCATTTCTGGGTCTAGTGTCATATTTCAGACGATTCATACCTGACCAGCTTTTAAATGATAATACACTGTTAAACTTGTTGAGAAAGAATACACCATGGATATGGAATGACTGTGCCAGCTGTAATTTGAGCAAATACGACAAGCCCTTTTAAATGCTAATCTACTGTCACCCTGACATGTCGAAGGAATTTTGCCTTGCTACAGACGCTTCCACTGCTGGACTAGGCGCTTGTTTATTCCAAATCGATGAGGAAGGTCGAAACAAGAACGTAAGAACGGTTTCGCAAGCCGAGTGTAGTCAAGTTGTGAATTATCATATACAGTCACAGATCCCTAAACACTAGCAGTAGTATGAGCCATGAAGAAGTTCAGATATTATGAGTACGGAAAAAATGTAAAAATTTTCTGTGATCATCAGCCTTAAGTTTTTTGCTGACATCCAAGTTAATGCACGTTGGTTGATCAGGTGTGTGCTTTCTCTGCAGGAATATAATTTCAAATTATGTATATAAAAGGTTGTGACAACGCAGTACCTGATGCTTTGTCGCGGTTGCCGCAAGGTCTACCTGAGCTAACAACAATACTAGAACAGACAACAGAGTACAAAATTTTACTCATGAAGAACCCTACTTGCAAAAAGTTCCTGCAGGCGTGCAAGCAACTGCTTAGGTTACAGGACGAAGATCCCGCCTTGGGAAAAGTCAAACAAGAACGCCTAGCTTCGGGTGGAAATCAGATAGGTAGCCATTATTCTGCGTAAAATGGGGTATTATATTACCGGAAAGATGTTAACAAGGACTTGTGGTGTATTTGTGTACCGGAAGTATGTATCAGTGATTTAATCTGGCACGTGCACCTTTTGTGGGGACACGTGGGCTTTGAAAAATGTAGAGCTCTTCTCCCAAGACAATGTCATTTTAGGAATATGAAAAGAATAATTCAGAATGTTGTAAGGACATGTGTAGTTTGTCAAAGGACGAAACCTACAAATCTGCCCACTGTAAGTGAATTGCACCCTGTTGTTCCTAACAAATCATTACGACTAGTTTCTATTGACATTCTAGGGCCACTACCCACTGGCAGAAGTGGTGTGAAATATATATTTGCTATGTATGATGCGTTTTCCAAATTTCTAAAATTGTATCGTGTAAAAACGTCAACGGCCACACTGCTCATTCAGAAATTACGAACAGATTATTTTGTTAATGTTGGCAGACCACAGATTATTGTATCCGATAATGCCACCTATTTTATTGGTTCAAATGGAAAGCGTTTCTACAAGAGCAAGATAATAATCACATTTTTGTAGCCCGATTTCACCCTGAGAGCAGTCTTGTAGAGTGTACCTTTTGAAACATTGGACAGGTTCATGAGAACTTACATTTCGAATTGCCACACCAAGTTGGCAGAATATGTTTCGACTTTTGAGGGACTCCACAATAGATTGCCACATTCAGCCACCGGTTATACTCCACTAGAAGTCATGTTTGGAAAGGATGAAACCGACGGCTGGCTGTCACCATTACCGACTGTACCACGACAAGTTGTATCTCACGAACAAATTATAGCTGAGACCTTAAATAATTTAACGAGATGCGCGAAGCGCCGAAAGGAGAAGCATGATAAGACGATAAAGAAGGTAACACTGTATCAACCGGCTGATTTGATGCGAATAAGGACTCATCCCAAGTCACCTCTGTTAGCGAAAAAGAATAAGAAATGGCAACTGGTGTATGCCGGGCCCTACAAAATCGTAGACATACCACATGGATGTAGCTATTTGTTGAATGATGTAGAATCTGAAGAGATCAAAGGACTCTATCCATACAAAGACATGAAGAGGTTCGCTCAGTAGAGCAACTTTTACATACGTGAGTAGTAGGTTAAGTTTATAATGTATTTTTTTTCTGTGTGTAAATGTTCAAATTTTAGTGTAACATGTAAAGACAATGAGGCACACAGGATTAGTGCGATTCAGTTTGGTAAATGTTAAGGAATAACAGTAACGTGAAAGCAATTGTATTTTGAAAGAAAAATGAACGTAGGTTTAAGAATATTTTACAAATTTCATTTTTAAAAAGTGCTTTGAAAATATTATTTAAAAAAAAACATGCAACAGCATGTAATGATGGAAGAATTTTTCGTTAGTGTGTCATGAATATTTTTGAACTGTAGTAGTAAAAACTTATGAAAGTCAATGCTATAGTATGTATGTTATTCCACGTATTTATGTCTATACCGATCCTGAAATATGATCAATCATAATTTACTATAAAACAAGGTGTACATCACCCAAGGTACCTCATGTGTTGTGGACAAGGTACAGAGCAAATCAGTAAACGCGATTAACGCGAGCACTGTTTAAATACAATGCCATCTGCTAAGGCAGAGATTTGCACGAATTTATAGTGTAAACAAAAGTCACAAATCTAACACTAATCTAGAAACTTGCACGCTAGGCCTCGATTACAAAATGTGTAAAATAATGCGAGAGGCAAAGTTTTGCAAAGTCGAGCCTGGCTCTGGAGGGCAAGTACGCAATGAATAGGCTGACATGACATGGGGACTTACCTCAGATGAGACGGAAATACAACTGTAAAGTCAAAAGTCTGAAGGCAAGTACGACTCTGTAAGTGGAAAATGGAACGATGTAATTAGTGCGAGAGACTGGTAACATCCAGCACGAGCCAAAATCCAGTTCAGACTGAATGAAATACATTAGTGTTTGTGAACTAATCGAAACAGTTACTTTAAGCAGTGTCAAAAACTGAGAAGGTGAAACTGTGAATACGGACAGTGAAGTGCAAGTATTGAGCGTTCAACAGCGGTGAAGACGCCAAACGTCAATATTACGCACGAAAAACTGTGAATTTGCTTATAAGTGTAAACTGTTAACGTGAGGTGAACCCATAGTCACTATTTTTGGGACAGACTATAATTTCAGTGAGTACAATAATGCGAGATTGGAATGCGATGCGTGGACTGTTGCAAAACAGCGACCGCAGAAACGGCGAATGCATGTGCTAAGCTCGTATTGGGACACACACCAGTGCCTGCGAGTGCGGAGAAAACATAAATAATCAAAACAGAAACTGGCGCGTAATGAAAACAGTGTCGCAACAAAATTGCATTCACGGGAGAAGATCCATGTTATATATTCTGCAAGACAATGCTGGCTTGACACTCGGAAACTGGCGAAAACTTAACAGCAAATAACGCACTAATAAATGCTCCTTTCTCACTAGCGTAACCCTCTGCAGCGGGAGGGAAATATTACGTTGATTGCGTGTATGTTTCATGTACTACGTCGGAGATGCGCAGCAGAGCTGACTCCTGCCAACAAGCGCGGGGATGGGGGGGGGGGGGGGGGGGGCAGATATCATCCCACTCCGCCACGCCCGGCCGAGGCAGAAGCGCATCGCCAACTGTGCAGCCCATCAACTGATTCTGACGTTCCACGACGGCGAGAGAGACGCTGGCGTCGAGCGGGCGTTGACCTCTCCGCAGCCTCCGCAAACGCCGAGCACGGAACTCACCAAACGGCGCCGTCGTGAGCTAAACGTCGCGTCGTAGATCATCAACGACACCGCAATCAATAACTACAATATAGTAATTGTTATAATAACTCATTTCTTTGCATAGTGAAACGAAAAAATTGCTCGTAACATATGCACATTCTGTACCCCAATGACATCCCAAAAAGAATTAAGTGAAAGTAACCAAAGCAGTTTGTATGTCGCTCCGTCGAGGTTTTCCCCCAGGGTTTCCCTACGGCGGCGCCAAATGGGGAGCGAACAGTTAATACCCCTGGGACTGAAAGAATTACAGACTAACTCGTAGGTGTATACCGTCGCACGCTACATAAGCTGCAACCACAAAAAGAAGCCGCCAAAATGACTGTACAAATGTAAAATATCATAACATAATTGTCAAGCTAATTGTATTTTATGTCCTTTTCTTTTGTACAAGACTATATTTGTAGCCAATTGTATATTATATTGTTATGTAAATAACTTCATCTGTATTACTTTGTGTGCAATAAACATTACTAAGTACAACGACTAAAACATACGATGTGGCATATGTAGACTGTGAAAGATAAAGTTGCGTGTGTGTGAACACTGTGGACATGAAATAGGAAATATTTATGTCAAAAAAGGAATTAACACGAACATTTTTTATGACAAACATTTCGGGGGGCAATATACCGTTCCCAGTGAAATACTAAGAAAAGACTTAAAACAGTATTTATAAAGAAGAGACATTTAAAAATTAAATAGTAAGTGGACACTAGCCGCTCAGGCGAACATGTATTTTTCTCATGTATCTGTATGTTAATAATTTCTCTGAGTAAGTTTCGAGGGCAAAGAAATATAAAGATGCACTTGAAGCAAAATGATCTAAAGAGACGACAAAATGCGCTCTTTTGTTAATTTTTTAGTCGTAATCACTTCTTCTCTTGTCTTGGTTGCGTGTAGACGGACATCTTGCGAGTTCTGGCAAATGTAAGCATATTTGTACTAATTAACCAGATAATATATTGATTTAATATTATTGTTCACTTTTCATTTTTAAGAGGTGATCGAGATTTCATGTCTGCCTCCCTTGAATTAATCTACATTCGAGTAATTTACAGTGCAACAATCGCAGCGGCCGATGCAGCCAATGACGCCATTACGTGGCGATATTAACTTATAAAAATGAGCAGAAGCGAAAAACTCGCCCGCTATTAATATAAGATACATTTTTCCCCACAGCCGCCCGACGTTGCAGAAAATACGTAGCTTTAAGATTCTTATTTTCAGTACAACAGCCGAGAGCCAGAGCCAGGACTCCGACTACAAGGTGCATTCAAGTCCTAAGGCCTCCGATTTTTTTTCTAATTAACTACTCACCCGAAATCGATGAAACTGGCGTAACTTCTCGACGTAATCGCCCTGCAGACGTACACATTTTTCACAACGCTGACACCATGATTCCATGGCAGCGGCGAAGGCTTCTTTAGGAGTCTGTTTTGACCACTGGAAAATTGCTGAGGCAATAGCAGCACGGCTGGTGAATGTGCGGCCACAGAGAGTGTCTTTCATTGTTGGAAAAAGCCAAAAGTCACTAGGAGCCAGGTCAGGTGAGTAGGGAGCATGAGGAATCACTTCAAAGTTGTTATCATGAAGAGTTGCATAACAGTTAGCTCGATGTGCGGGTGCCTTGTCTTGGTGAAACAGCGCACGCGCAGCCCTTCCCGGACGTTTTTGTTGCAGTGCAGGAAGGAATTTGTTCTTCAAAACATTTTCGTAGGATGCACCTGTTACCATAGTGCCCTTTGGAACGCAGTGGGTAAGGATTACGCCCCCGCTGTCCCAGAACATGGACACCATCATTTTTCCAGCACTGGCAGTTACCCGAAACTTTTTTGGTGGCGGTGAATCTGTGGGCTCCCATTGAGCTGACTGGCGCTTTGTTTCTGGATAGAAAAATGGCATCCACGTCTCATCCATTGTCACAACCGACGAAAAGAAAGTCCCATCCATGCTGTCGTTGCGTGTCAACATTGCTTGGCAACATGCCACACGGGCAGCCGTGTGGTCGTCCGTCAGCATTCGTGGCACCCACCTGGATGACACTTTTCGCATTTTCAGGTCGTCATGAGGGATTGTGTGCACAGAACCCACAGAAATGCCAACTCTGGAGGCGATCTGTTCAACAGTCATTCGGCGATCCCCCAAAACAATTCTCTCCACTTTCTCGATCGTGTCGTCAGACCGGCTTGTGCGAGCCCGAGGTTGTTTCGGTTTGTTGTCACACGATGTTCTGCCTTCATTAAACTGTTGCACCCACGAACGCACTTTCGACACGTCCATAACTCCATCACCACATTTCTCCTTCAACTGTCGATGAATTTCAATTGGTTTCACACCACGCAAATTCAGAAAACGAATGATTGCACGCTGTTCAAGTAAGGAAAATGTCACCATTTTAAGTATTTAAAACAGTTCTCATTCTCGCCGTTGGCGGTAAAATTCCATCTGCCGTACGGTGCTGCCATCTCTGGGACGTATTGACAATAAATGCAGCCTCATTTTAAAACAATGCGCATGTTTCTATCTCTTTCCAGTCCGGAGAAAAAAAATCAGAGGCCTTAGAACTTGAATGCACCTCGTATAATGCAATGGTTAATGGAGGTAAGAAAAAATACTCTCGCGCGGGTGTGGGCCGCAATTGTAATTAATAACTAAAGATGTTTTTGCTTTAAAGTGAACTGACTAGCCGAGGAAATTAATATGAAAACTTTATTTCATTGTTTAATTTATATGCGCATATTTTAATATTCAGCGAGTCTTACGTCATTAACGCAACAAATAACTACCATTGAAGATTAATATTGTTAAGAAAGAGACAACATTACAAAAGCATTTAATTGTAAATCAAAATTGAATGAAATATCATTTCGATTAAGTCCCATCACGTAAGTCGACAACAACCACCATTACCAATCAATTTCTGTAGTAAATAATAAATTAAATTATGACAGATGTGAGACCAGCCAATTCTGTGTGAAAACCAAAGGGCTGTTAAAAACGACAGAGAGAAGTGGAAATAGAACCTAACTGCAATATAAGAGATTATTCAGAACTTTGCAAGACACTGAGAAACTGATTGAAATGTATCATCAAGAACTATCAGGAAGGTATAAAAAGAAGCTCAGAGAAAAAGACAAGTTTAAAAACTGCATGTTGGAAATTGTCAGTTGGAAAGGAGGAGACAATGACACTGGATGGATATATTCATCAAATTTCTGCTAATGAAGAAATGTTGGCATTTGTTAGAATTTATTACAACAATCTATATCACAGAAAAGTAGTGAGCCTAACATTCCTGATATTACTACTAAAGTTCCTAAGAGTTTTAGATATACTTCCTTTACCAATTATTAGTAAGTACAGTTTACAATAGGCTGTTGTGATGGACTCTCTGTTGATATCCTGAAGCTTTTGGGTGCAGAGTACTGACATTTAGTTGGCCACCAATTTGTGATGATGGATATGCTACTTTACATACCATGTTTGAAACTAATTAATGAATGTTGATTACATTTATTAATAATAAGGTAACTGCACTTGAGTGTGGCACACAGAAACTTATAATTAATAAATGGGTTAGATGCTCCACCTTTTGGAATTTAAATTGAGAATGTTACAGTCATTCATTTCCACAAAATGTTGTATTTAAGACCATGACTATTGATTTCAATTACCCTACACAAAACACTATTACAAAAATTAATATAATTACATCACTGTGATAGAAAACGATTACACAATAAAATGCTTACAGTATTAATGAAAATTCCTCATGGTTGCTTTCTAGGAATTTTAGTTATTGTTACTCAGATATTAGTGAACCTTTGGCATATAGAATGTGACACGAATGCTTAAGCATGTGTCACTGCCAGGCATGATTGGTGTGTCAGCAGCATGGGGACATGGAATGGCAGGTACCAGCCATGGCTCACTGATGACTGTGCTCAGAACCAAAAGTTTGAGTTTCCTTTGAGCTTGAACAAAGTGTTTGCTGGGAAAGTTCAGATCAAAGACTCTCAGTGAAGTGTCTCACAAAACAGAGTCTCTCTCTTAGCACTTTGCAGAATTTTGGATGTACGTGTATATACATCTGGTTGGCTAGCTCAAGTTTTCCTTCTTGTCAACTGAATTATTGAACAGTAGTTTTTGTAGCTGTTGTATAATGCCCTCTTTAATGAGGACAAATGACAAGCTCCTTAGATACACAAGTTGCTAAATTGTCACACAAGACATCAAAGTGGAATTAGTTAAATAAGCCTTCCACTGGACTTTAAGTTGTATGACACTTATTTAATTTACTTTAAGCAGTCTATATACTGTGAAGAAAAGTTGAGTGTGAATGTAAACACGTATTTCATCTGCACTTTTAAAGAAAACAACCCCACTCACAAACATGAGTTACATGTCTTGTCTTGAACATGTTAACTGCAAGAAATAAATACAGGACAGAACACTTGAGTGCGAATGTAAACACATACTTCGTGTCCAATTAAAGAAAACAATCCCTCTCACAAACATGAGTTACATGTGTTGTCTGAAATATTATTGGAATACCATGTTAACTGATTCTTTCATTACTATTTGATAGAACAGCTTCATATTTATAAATGAAAAGGATGAAAATATGATACTCTAAGGTATTAATTTTCAGCTTGCATAGCCATCAATATCTGATGGCTTTGTAAGCTGAGAACTGGTAAACTAAATAAATGCTTTTCAGATATAAACAGTTGGAATAAAAATTCCGCATATATTATGTGAGAAACTTAAGACTAATATACGCCAATCAGCCAAAACATTATGATGACCTGCTTAATAGCATGTTATTCCACTTCACATACAGAGTACAACATACATTCTACTTCACATTGGGTTCTGTAAGTCCTTGACAGGATTCCAGAAGTATGTGGTACCAGATGTCTACGCACAGGCCAAGCAATTCCCACAAATTACAGGATGGTGATTTATGGGGATGCAGCTGGTGCCTGATACGTGTTCCAGTGGGTACAGATCTGGTACATTTGCTGGCCAATACATCAGTGTGAGTTCACTATAATGCCCCTCATCACACAGTAGCACTATTCTGACCTTGCAACCCGGACAGTTATCCTGCTGGAAGATGTCATCGCCGTAGGTGGGGACTTCAAGCATGAAGCGATGCAGGTGGTCCAAAATAATGTTCACATAGTTCACTGCTGCTGATGGCTTCAATTACCACCATCCAAACTCAGTGTGCCCCATAACATAATTATGCCCTCAATGGCCTGCATCTGTGGTGGCAGTGCATGTTTTGTGCAGTCGTTTTCCTAGATGATGGCTTTTAATCAACCTAGTGTAACTAGAAATGCTATTCACTTGACAGACAATCTGTTTCTATTGTTCCACAGTGATGCTGTGCCCACTGCACTTGTAACTGACGATGTCATTGGGTAAACACAGGAATACATAGGGGGTCATGTGATGTGGAGCTCCATGTTCAACAATGGTCTTTGAATGGTGTGCTATGAAATACTTGCGGCTGCACCAGCAGTGTACTCTGTTATCAGACATGCCACGGATCGCGCTGCATATCCTGGATTATACAGTAAGGGATCCTCTGACCTGTATGTTTTGTGACGAGACGTGGTCTTATAGTACCATATGACCTACTCGTTATTTCACTATCCTTCAACACTTTTCATAAGTGCTTATGACAGCAGTATGCCAACAGATGACCTGCTTCGCCTTTTCAGAGATTCTCGTTTCCAGCCGCAGTGTGACAACAACTTGCCCTTTGTCAAAACTACTTATATCAGTGGATTTTCATATTTGCAGCCCGTAGCTTTTCTGTAATGACTGCCCATTCATCTCTCTTCTGCTTATATTTCTTTTCTTACTGCGTCATGTGCCTGCAACACCACCAGGAGACTTCAGTGTACATTGCACATTGTCAAAGTTGTACCCTGGGCCAGTTTCATGTTGCACGGAGTGTGCAGCACTGATGAACTAATGGAGCCCCTTCTCAGCAATATGTTCTCGCATTTTTTAAGACACATTCTTTCTCTTCCATATAATAGATGAAGGTAAAGCCCAACAAAATTTTACATCACTAATTTAAGGTGCTATGTACACTGGTTTTAGAATCATTACCTGCTCAACATAATTAGTCAAGATGCTCAGACTAACCATTGTGTTTGCTTGATTCACATAGCCAGGAAAAAACACTGTTTACACAACTACACAGATCAAAAAAAGTTTTGCATCACCCTGGTTCCCAGAACACTGAAGATAGAACTGACTGTGGATATTGTATCACAGACACAGTCCCTTTGACTGTTCAGAGATGACACTGAACCTGCCCAAAGATGTAAACAACCATGCATGAACAGCGCATATTAGACAGAGGAAGTCCGACAGCCGATCAGTTCCAGTCATTCCACCAGGAAGGAGGTGCACAGCTCATGTTGTCTGCAGTTCAATCATGCCTAGATGGTCAATAACATGATTCGATCATGTCCTCATTGTTACTTTGTGCCAGGAAGGGCTCTCAACAACGGAAGTGTCCAGGCATCTTGGAGTGAACCAAAGCAATGTTGTTCAGACATGGAGAAGATACAGAGAGACAGGAACTGTTGATGAGATGTCTCACTCAGGCTGCCCAAGGGCTACTACTGCAGTGGATGACCACTACCTACGGATTATGGCTTGGAGGAACCCTGACAGTAATGCCACCATGTTTCGTGCAGCCACTGGACATCGTGTTACGACTCAAACTGTGCGCAATAGGCTGCATGACGCACAACTTCACTCCCGATGTCCATAGGTCCATCTTTGCAACCACGACACTATGCAGCACGGTGCAGATGGGCCCAACAATATGCTGAATGGACCTCTCAGGAATGGCATCACATTCTCTTCACCAATGGGTGCCGCATATGCCTTCAACCAGACAGTCGTTGGTGACGTATTTGGAGGCAACCCGGTCAGGCTGAACGCCTTAGACACATTGTCCAGCGAGTGCAGCAAGGTGGAGGGTCCCTGCTGTTTAGGGGTGGCATTATGTGGAGCCGACATATGCCACTGATGGTCATGGAAGGCACTGTAACAGCTGTACGATACTTGAATGCTATCCTCCGACCAATAGTCCAACCATATCGGCAGCATATTGGCGAAGCATTCATCTTCATAGACGACAATTTGCGGACCCATTGTGGACAACTTAAGAATGACTTCCTTTAGGATAACGACATCGCTCGACTAGAGTGGCCAGCATGTTCTCTAGACATGAATCCTACCGAACATGCCTGGGATAGATTGAACAACCCTGTTTATGGATGACGTAACCCACCAACCACTCTGATGGATCTATGCCGTATTGTCGTTGAGGAGTGGGACATTTCGGCCAACAGTGCCTTGATGAACTTGTGGATAGTATGCTACGACGAATACAGGCATGTATCGATGCAAGAGGATGTGCTACTGGGTATTAGAGGTGTGTACAGCAGTCTGGACCACCACCTCCGGAGATCTTGCTGTATGGTGGTACAACATGCAATGTGTGGTTTTTATTAGCAATAAAAAGGGAGGAAATGATGTTTATGTTGATCTCTATTCCAATTTTCTGTACAGGTTCCAGAACTCTCAGAAGCGAGGTGATGCAAAACTTTTTTGTGTATATAGGTCTGTGCCACCCAGTGTTTGATGTCTCTTCCCAATGAGGAAATTGTTGATCAGCTAAGATGGTTATGGAGTAACATGTCGAGACAGGCAGGTCATTGATGTGAGTGCTGTTACCATTTGGCCCTCAGATGTTCCAAATCAGTTCTGATTGTCAGTCACAATGTGGTTTTAGGCAGTGCATTCATTCACCTACACTATGTGATCAAAAGTATCCGGACACCACCAAAAACAAACGTTTTTCATATTAGGTGCATTGTGCTGCCACCTGCTGCCAAGTACTCCAATCAACGACCTCGGTACTCATTAGACATTGTGAGAGAGCAGAATGGGGCACCATGCAGAACTCACGAACTTTGAACCTGGTCAGGTGATTGGGTGTCACTTGTGTCATACGTATGTACGCGAGATTTCCACACTTCTAAACATCCCTCGGTCCACTGTTCCTGACGTGATAGTGAAGTGGAAACCTGAAGGGTCGCATTTAGCACGAAAGTGTACAGGCCGACCTCGTCTGTTGAGTGACAAGAGACTGCCCACAATTGAAGAGGGTCATAATGTGAAATAGGTAGACATCTATCCAGGCCATCACACTGGAATTCCAAACTGCATCAGGATCCACTGCCAAGTACTATGACAGTTAGGCAGAAGGTAAGAAAACTTGTATTCATGGTCGAGCGGCTGCTCATAAGCCACACATCACGCCAGTAAGTGCCAAATGACGCCTCACTTGGTGTAAGGAGCATAAACATTGGACAATTGAACAGTTCAAAAACGTTGTGTGGAGTGACGAACACGGTACACAATGTAATGATCCGACGGCAGGGTGTGGGTATGGCGAATGCCTGGTGTATGTCATCTGCCAGTGTGTGTAGTGCCAACAGCAAAATTCAGAGGCGGTGGTGTTATGGTGTGGACGTGTTTCTCATGGAGGGGACTTGCGCCCCTTGTTACTTTGCGTGGCACTATCACAGCGCAGACCTACATTAATGTTTTAAGCACATTCTAGCTTCCCACTGTCGAAGAGCAATTTGGGGATGGCGATTGCGTCTTTCAACACGATCGAGCACTTGTTCATAATGCACGGCCTGTTTGTGGAGTGGTTACACGACAGGACAGTAACATACCTGTAATGGAGTGTCCTGCACAAAGTCCTGACCTGAATCCTATAGAACACCTTTGGGATGTTTTGTAACGCTGACTTCGTGCCAGGCCTCACCGACTGACATCGATACCTTTACTCAGTGCAGCACTCTGTGAAGAATGGGCTGCCATTCCCCAAGAAACCTTCCAGCACCTGATTGAACGTATGACTGGGAGAGTGGAAGTTGTTATCAAGGATAAAGGTAGGCCAACACCATATTGAATTTCAGCGTTACCAATGGAGCGCGCCACGAACTTGTAAGTAACTTTCAGCCAGGCGTCTGGATACGTTTGATCACATAGTGCAGGTTTGGGCTGGGTAGATTTCTTCTTCAGTTACACAACACACAAAAGCATAGTAATTTAGGGATTGCCATCCCATCGATGATGAGGTCGATAGAGCACATCTTCGTGATGGTGGAAGATTTTAGAAGGAATTCGGCCATATCCTTTTCAGTACTACATAATGAGCATCTGCCTTAGGGAATTTATGCGATCCATGGGTAACCTAAATCTGGATGGACAGATGGGGATCTGAATCACAGTTCTACTGTGTGAAACTCCGGTATCTTAACCACTGTATCACCTCACTCAGGACACAAACGCATAGAACACATATACAAGGTGATTATAATCAAACTACTGTAGAAATACCACCACTGGTCAGAATGACGTCAAATAGCAACGGAATATTATGGGAGAAGGGGAAAATGTATGGCAGAAGAAAAATAAATAGTTACAAAATGCAGCAGCAGATGGCGCTGTAAGCATCATAATTTAATAGTGGTCGACTACAAATGACAAATGAATCATACAACAATGCCTAAGGTGTATGTTTGACCTTAAACAAACTGCACTACTCAGTGGCATAGGTTTACAGGTGTGGTACTATTAGTTACGCAAGCCCATCCACCACCACAAGGTCATATCACATCTGATGGGAACAAAATCGGTCTTTAGTTGTCCTTAGGCCAAAAACCGAATAAAAAGCATCACTCACATCGGTATTTAATTGTCCTGAGGCCAAAAACCGCATAAAAAGCATCAATCAAAATCGAATCGGATTATTAATTTCCTTGTAACTGGCGCAAAACATAATCAATATGCTGTCCACCATTTTCTGTAGCAAGTTGAAATCGAGAAACAGTGTGTTCCATAACTGATCGAAGTGTCTCCGGGCTCACATTCAGAATGTGTTGTGCAATGCGTTTCTTCAACGCAGCTAAGTTTGCAATCGGAAAACTGAATACAACATCTTTTAGATAGCCCCACAGCCAGAAGTCACACATATTAAGATTAGGTGATCCGGACGGCCAGGCTGTATGGAAGTCGTGGCTGATAATTCTAGCATTTCCGAAATGGCGCTTCAGCGGCTGCTTAACTGGATTTGCAATGTGAGGAGGTGAGCCATCTTGCATAACTGTTGCACAGCTGGAATGACGAGGCTACGAAAAAGACACTCGTAGTGCTTACCAGTGATGGTACAGATAACAGGACCGGAAGCACCTGTCTCTTCGAAAAAATATGGCCCTATTATAAAAACAGTGACCTTTTCAGGATGAAGTGGTACTGGTTGATTTGCGTGTGGAAATTCTGCTGCCCATATTCGACAATTCTGTGTAATGATTTATCCTGTCAGACGGAAGTGGGCTTCGTCGGTCTACAAAATCTTCCACAGCCAATCATTGTCCACTTCCATGCGAGCAAGAAATTCTAAAACAAAGGTCTCTCTTGCTGGCAGGTCAATAGGAAGCAACTCGTGCACATGGGTAATTTTGAATGGATAGCAAAGAAGGATGTTTCGTAGGATTTTACACACCATGCTCAATGTTATGTCCAATGTTCGGGAAATTCTCTGTGCACTACATGTTTGCACACCACCACTTGTCTCCTTCTGCATTGCTGTGTCCACTGCTTCCACTGACGTCGAATCAATTCGTTTCCTCGCTCTACTAGGTTGCACGCTAAAAGAACCCGTCTTTTAGAATTTCCGAAACGTTTTCTCCAGTCCCATGGCAGTAATTGGACCAACGCCTTTTTTCAAACCCTTCAGTGTCCAGAAATTCTATAGAGCGACATGTGCACAATCATCATTCTTGTAATACAGCTTTACAAGCAGAGAGCGATACTGCATTGAGACAGTCACGGCGAACATTGCAGATGCGAAAGGAGCAAATGCCATACACCAGACATGTTTATACCAACTTCAATGGGTCGTGCACATGACAGGGGTTTTCATTTACACATTCTGACACATGCAGCACCATTGATCAATTTTCACACTATTTTTTTTTCCATCTGCCATACATCTTCCCCCTTCTCCGATAATATTCCGTTGCAAATTGGTTGTCATTCTGCTCAGTGGTGTTATTTCTACAGTGTTTTGAAAGTTTAATTATAATCACCCTGCACATTAGAACACTAATATGCTAATATATGTCAGCAAACAAACAGCCATCAGCCGATTTAGCCGTTAATTAATTTTTTTAAAGGAAACACACCCATTTGTTTATACATTAGAAGTGACTGGCTGGTGTCTTTGAGTGTAAAAACAATGGTTTTACTTGTTGTAAAATAACATTTGCTGTTGCTGGTCACGATTTTCCTTCATTTATTTTGAACAGAACACGTTTCTGGAAACAATTTCTGTGGTGTCACCGCCAGACACCACACTTGCTAGGTGGTAGCTTAAATCGGCCGCGATCCATTTAGTACATGTCGGACCCGCGTGTCGCCACTGTGTGATCGCAGACCGAGCGCCACCACAAGGCAGGTCTAGAGATACGGACGAGCACTCGCCCCAGTTGTACGACGACTTTGCTAGCGACTACACTGACGAAGCTTTTCTCTTATTTGCCGAGAGACAGTTAGAATAGCCTTCAGCTAAGTCCATGGCTACGACCTAGCAAGGCGCCATTAACCATTTTAAGATAGAGTCTCACTTGTATCATCAAGGAATGCTGTATTCACATTAGGATTAAAAGTTAAGTATTAAAGCAGCTACGTACTTTTCTTGCTACCATTCATTACGTATCCTGTTTCAGACCTCTATCTAGCCTACGTGAGATTACGCGTGCCTTTCGGCTACTTCAGTGTGGCGTAGCTGTTTTGTTCACCACAAAAGTTGGCGACGAGTCAACGGAAAGGGTCTTGTTCTTTCTCATTGCTTACATTTACTTGTGTCATGGCTTCGCCACAATCTCCAGATGTACTGTCCGAATTTTATCGCTTGCAGAATCAGCAGACGCAGGCGTTGTTTGATACCCTTGGACAGCTCGTCCAGGTTCAGCGTGCACTGCACACCGATGCGGCCGCCGCCGCTTCACCGCTACCGCCGCCACAACATGCAGTTGCACCGCCATTCCGTAATTTTCAAGCCGACGTAGAATCCTGGACGGAATGGTCACGCCAGTTTGGATTTCATCTCGCCGCCTACAGAATTCAAGGTAACGAGCGACAGCTTCATTTATTGGCGTGTGTAGGGGTGCAAACGTACCGTGTGATAGTGAAATTGTTTCCCCGACGCGACGTAGCAACACTGTCCTACGAAGAAATTTTGTCGGCATTGGACGCCTATTTCAAAGAAACAGTCAATGTCGTTGCAAAAAGGTATACGTTCTTTCGTACAAAACGTACGACCGGTCAGACTAATAGGGAGTGGGTTGCAACATTACAAGGCCTTACACGGGATTGTGCTTTTGAGTGTCAATGTGGACTCCCTTATTCAGATACAATGGTACGTGATGCAATTGCACAGAACGTTTCTGATGTTCATATACGGGAGCAAATTTTGAAACTAGTTAATCCCTCCCTTCAGCAAGTGATAGACATATTGGATAGACAAGACACGCTTGACTTTGCTCAGGAATCTTTTGAAACTTCGCCAGCCGTGTGTAACATTAGCCGGCCCGCCGGGCGCGCTGCGCGGCCCGGTAAACTGCCCTCGCATACGTCCGCGCAGCTGCCGCCACCCTCTAAACCAGGTGTGCCGCGCCAGCATACAAATGTAGTGAAATCTTGCCCGCGGTGTGCTACTAGACATTCACGTGAAAATTGCCCGTCACGCCAAGCTATTTGCTTTTTCTGTAATAAGAAAGGACATGTTCAAAGTGTTTGCCAGAAAAAGCTCAGATCAGACACTCTTAATCATTCCAGGCCCTTTGCTTCGCGCCGGAATCGAACCAAGGACACTCAGGCTCGTGAACCTTCGCCCATGGACATTCATGTAGTTAATTCCACTTCGTCCGGTGCCACTTTCTCTAACAGTGACTGTGTTCGTCCCGCAAAAAGTGTGCGTCGACGTCGCCGGAAATCACGTCAATTAGCAAGTGATTCTGTACCTGTATCAGTTCAAATTGCACAAGACAGTCGCTCTTGTCGTCAGCAGGACAATAAACTTTTTGTAGATTTGGACTTTAATGGCAAGGTCATACCATTCCAGCTCGATACCGGAGCTGCAGTTTCATTGCTCAATCACGACACGTACAAACAACTGGGCAAACCTCCGTTGCATGCCGCAACTGTTAAGCTCACTACATATTCAGGACAGCAGATCCCTGTGTTAGGACAGTGCACTCTTCTTGCAACATACAAGGGACAAACAAAACTTGTGTCATTTTACGTTCTTCGTTCTTCTTCTGCAGTGAACTTGTTTGGTTTAGATTTATTTCAGTTGTTTAACATGTCTCTAGTAAATCAGGTCCTATCAGTGAATCAGACTGTGCCTTCAGACAGTGTTTCTCGTTTGTGTGAAGAATTTGCAGACATTTTTGCACCGGGCTTAGGTTGCGCTAAGAACTATGAAGCACATTTGGAACTGAAAGTAAACACGCAACCGAACTTTTTCAGAGCGCGCAATGTTCCCCACGCATTGCGTGATGAGGTCGCAAGAACATTAAACGATTTCTAATCACAAGGTGTGAGTGAATGTGCGCAATGCCTTTTCGATTTCAGCTCCGCTTCATCGCTTAGGCCGTACAGGTGTTCCGTTTCTCTGGACGACGGAATGCGAACGCGCCTTTCGCCAGTTGAAATCGGCGTTGCTTTCTAATACTTGCCTTACGCCATTCGATCCCCAGAAACCCCTTTTGTTGATGGTAGATGCATCGGATTTTGGGATCGGTGCTATGCTTGTGCACAAAGTTGGCTCGCATGATCGCCCTATTGCCTTTGCGTCAAAATTCCTCTCGTCTGCGCAAAGAAATTACTCACAGATAGAGAAAGAAGCTTTGGCTCTCGTCTTTGGTGTTACAAAGTTCCATGATTTCTTGTATGGTCGTCACTTTACCATCTTCACAGACCACAAACCTTTGACATCGCTTTTTCATCCGACCAAGCCTGTACCTCCGCGTACAGCGCAGAAATTCATTCGCTGGTCTATTCTCCTCTCGCAGTACCGCTACGATATCTTGTATCGGTCCACTGCTAAGCACGGAAACGCCGATGCGTTGTCCCGTTTGCCTGTTGCTGAGGATAAAGCATTCGATTCTTCCGAACTTGCTTGCATGTTCATTGATTCGGAAACCAATGACGTGGTCGAATCGTTTCCGATTGATTTTCGTCGTGTAGCTACAGCCACAGCTGCTGACCCTGTCCTTGCTACCGTTTTGCGTTTTGTTGCTACGCAATAGCCTTTGTCAAAGTCTCGGCTCGAGGATCCGTTGGTTCGCCGATTTTTTGCTCATAAGGAGAGACTTTTTGTTCGACGTGGTGTTTTGTTGTTGCGTTCTGATAACGATCAGTCCAGAGTCGTGGTCCCACGTTCGTTACAGTCCTCTGTTTTACGGCTTCTTCACCAAGGACATTGGGGTATAGTGCGAACGAAACAACTTGCTCGTCAGCACTGTACTTGGTTCGGAATCGATGCTGCGATTACGAATATGTGTTCTTCTTGCATGGCGTGTGCCGAACAACAATCCGCACCGCTGCGGCAAGTCTTTGCATGGCCAAAAGCCACTTCCCCTTGGCAACGCTTGCACATCGATTTTGCTGGTCCATTCTGGAATGCTCGATGGTTAATTGTGGTAGATGCCTTCAGTAATTTTCCTTTTGTTGTCCAGATGTCTTCCACGACGTCCTCTGCCACCATCCAAGCGTTGTCTGCTATCTTTTGCATTGAAGGTCTTCCGCAGACTCTTGTTTCCGACAATGGCCCACAATTCATGTCCACAGAATTTCAGTCATTCTGCCAGGCCAATGGTATTCAACATCTGACATCCGCGCCGTTTTCGCCTCAGTCAAACGGTGCCGCTGAATGATTGGTCCGGACTTTCAAGTCACAGATGTTGAAGTTGAAAGAGTCGCATTCTCGGGAGGACGCGTTGTTGCTCTTTTTGTCATCGTATCGCTCTCAGCCCCGAGATGGTCGCTCGCCGGCTGAGTTGCTCCACGGTCGTCCTCATCGAACCTTGATGTCTTTGCTGCATCCGCCACATCAGGTTCCTGTGCAGCGGCAGACTTCTGCTTTTGCTCCAGGCGACGTTGTATTCTATCGCAACTTTCGCGGTTCACGGCATTGGCTCGCAGGGCGCATTCTTCGCTGCCTCGGCCGCGCGATGTATGTGGTTTTGGGGGCCTCTGGTGAGGTGCGTCGGCATCTCAATCAGCTGCGCCTCTGTCGTCGCACGGGTTCTGCCGCTCCCCGTCTGCTTTCAGCGACGGTGCCGTCCGGTCAGCGCCCTGGGGACCCATCTACTGGCTCGCCTCATCCCCAGGTGTTACCGACGATGCCTTCCATTTTGCCCCATGGCGACGCGCCGCCGCAGCCGCCGCCGCAGCCGCCGCCTGTTCTCCCGCCGGCGCCGCCCGCATTCGACGCTTCGCTGCAGCCGCCAAGCGCCTCCCTGGGTCACGCGCCGCCGATCGCTTCCCGTGACCAGCTGTCCTCCGCCATGGAACTCTTGCCCGCTCCGGACCACATGCCGTCATCGCGCGTCGGGTACCCCGACGCCATGGAGGTCGACCCTTCGGCCCCTCCTGTCTCTTTACGGGCGCATACACCGCATGTTTCGTGCACCCTGGACTAGGTTTTCAGGCGTTTCCTAGCTCCCCTCGGACCGAATGGCCGGGTGCGGGTGGCACAGCCTCGCCTGTTGTTAGGCTCCCCACCTCATCGCATACGTCAACATGGGGTCCTCCCCACGGCGGGCGGAAGCCTTATCACACGACCGTTCGCCGATTTGTGGGGGAGGAATGTGGTGTCACCGCCAGACACCACACTTGCTAGGTGGTAGCTTAAATCGGCCGCGGTCCATTTAGTACATGTCGGACCCGCGTGTCGCCACTGTGTGATCGCAAACCGAGCGCCACCACAAGGCAGGTCTCGAGATACGGACTAGCACTCGCCCCAGTTGTACGACGACTTTGCTAGCGACTACACTACTGGTCACATTTTATGCATGAAGGTTTTCATGCCATGACGGTGACACTTCGGCATAAAATGTAAAGACAGAAGATGTCCTCCAAAACGTCGTTGGTGTACTGCGGATTGACTTGGAAAGAAACCCAAAAAGATTTTAATGGTGACGCCTTACTCGAACTGCACCCCTCTGGTTATCTGCATGCGTTTACATGCAACTTCTGGGATTTTGGGGAGTCGTGCTGGCCCCGGATCGAATACACCCAATGGACGCCACGAATGGGGGCCACTGTAATGGCCAGCCTGAACGTGATTTTTAGATGGTTTCGCATAGTCGACTACCGGTGCGTGAATACCAGGCTGGTGCCTTCATTCCACCACCGTTACAAGGTTTTCAAACATTTAGAAAATGTTCTGACACTTTCACGTGGATTAACACTAAACACAGATAGCAATAGGAAACGCAAATTCTGTTCCTGGGCAAGGAGTGGTGACAGGACAGGGGCGCCAGCAGGGGGTGCCAGTGGGCGCAGCCACCTCTAGCAAGAATTCGTTTCGTTTACAAATATGACAAAAGACCTGTTTAACTGCACGACTTGAATTTTTATGACTTACAAATATCTGGAAAATTAATACTAAAATGATTTGGAAATTCGACAGAATGATGTAAAAATATACACTACTGGCCATTAAAATTGCTACACCACGAAGATGACGTGCTACAGACGCGAAATTTAACCGACGGGAAGAAGATGCTGTGATATGCAAAGGATTAGCTTTTCAGAGCATTCACACATGGTTGGCACCGGTGGCGACACCTACAACGTGCTGACATGAGGAACGTTTCCAACCGATGTCTCATACACAAACAGCAGTAAACCGGTGTTGCCTGGTGAAATGTTGTTGTGATGCCTCGTGGAAGGAGGAGAAATGCGTACCATCACGTTTCCGACTCTGATAAAGATCGGATTGTAGCCTATCGCGATTGTGGTTTATCGTATCGCGACATTGCTGCACGCGTTGGTCGTGATCCAATGACTGTTACCAGAATATAGAATCGGTGGGTTGAGGAGGGTAGTACGGAACGCCGTGTTAGATCCCAATGGCCTTGTATCACTAGCAGTCGAAATGACAGGAATCTTATCTGCATGGCTGTAACGGATCGTGCAGCCACGTCTCGATCCCTGAGTCAACAGATGGGTACGTTTGCAAGACAACAACCATCTGCACGAACAGTTCGACAACGTTTGCATCAGGATGGACTATCAGCTCGGAGACCATGGCTGCGGTTACCCTTGATGCTGCATCACAGACAGGAGCGCCTGCGATGGTGTACTCAAAGACGAACCTGGGTGCACGAATGGCAAAACGTCATTTTTTCGGATGAATCGACGTTCTGTTTACAGCATCATGAAGGTCGCATCCGTGTTTGGCGACATCGCGTTGAACGCGCATTGGAAGCGTGTACTCGTCATCGCCATACTGGTGTATCACCCGGCGTGATGGTATGGGGTGCCATTGGTTACACGTCTCGGTCACCTTTTGTTCGCATTGACGGCACTTTGAACAGTGGACGTTACATTTCAGATGTGTTACGTCCCGTGGCTCTGCCCTTCATCCGATCCCTGCGAAACCTACATTTCAGCAGGATAATGCACGACCGCATGTTGCAGGCCCTCTCCGGGTCTTTCTGGATACAGAAAATGTTCGACTGCTGCTCAGGTCAGCTCATTGTCCAGATCTCTCACCAATTGAAAACGTCTGGTCGATGGTGGCTGAGCAACTGGCTCGTCACAATACGCCAGTCACTACTCAGGTGGACTGTGGTATCTTGTTGAAGCTGCATGGGCAGCTGTACCTGTACACGCCATCCAAGCTCTGTTTGACTCAATGCCCAGGCGTATCAAGGCCGTTATTAGGCCAGAGGTGGTTGTTCTGGGTACTGATTTCTCAGGATCTATGCACCCAAACTGCGTGAAAATGTAATCACATGTCAGTTCTAGTATAATATATTTGTCCACTGAATACCCGTTTATCGTCTGCATTTCTTCTTCGTGTAGCAATTTTAATGGCCAGCAATGTATAAATCGTATGTAAAGTGAGTTATAAAATTACCTAGGCTGATGAAAAACTTTATAGGAAGTTGGAACTAAAATTGCAAGAAGGATAGATAATTAATTAAAATCGATATGTCCTGAGTTAAGAAATTTCATTCTTTTAAGATGTACAAAAGTTGCTGTATGACCATCTTAGTGCTACTGCAATGTTCTTGAGGAACATTGCTGCATTTCTCCTAGAGTCATTTGCCTGTTTTTTCTTCCCAAAGATGAAAGAAAGAATTAAGGCCAATTCACACTGCCCATCGCACCACATCTAGTCCCATCAGAACATTCTGAAATGCATCCATATTGACTGTCCTGTCCCACCACGTCACGTCACATCACATCACTGGCAATGTTTCTAAGAAAGAAAGTTTTGATGATTGATGTCATCTGTCTGTTATTGAACATGTGACCCCCAAGCTCATTTCTGCCTATGCATGACCATGCGCAGGTCTCCATATTTCTTTTCATTGTGGTTTTCATAGTTGATGTCAGCTGTTTGTTGTTTGTCATTTGTCATAAGTAGTTTTGTTTCGTTATTTACTTTCTTAAAATTTGTAATAAGTAACAAAAGATTAATTGAAGCAGTGAGGTAGCAGTCTGAATTGTATAGCATGAGCATACTAAATTCCTTGCTTTCTACTACATTTAGAAAGTGGATTTTTAACGTTCCGATACTGTAGTTAATATTTTGCAATGAAAAGGATTACAATACGGCTGCAACTTGTGAAGTGAAAAAAGTATAGTGGGTAGAATCAGATTGATTAGTTGGTGAAATTTGTTTTAACATTGTTAGGCATTTGTAGTATTTCATACAGAAATGAACTGAAACCTTCAGACACTGCAAGTTGTTTGTTTAAAAGTATGTTTGTGTCAATCTTATTTATTACTAAGTAGAGTTCTGGATTGTGTGCGAAACAACTTTGCAAACATCAGTGATCAATATTTATATGGTTTCTCTAGCTAATCCCAATAGAAACAAGGCATTTGAAATATTATAAGCCAAATACGATATGTAAAGAAAACCTATAAATCTTGAAGGGAAAGGTATTGAGCGAGGTATGACTCTCGCTCAAAAAAATTCACTGTGCTAGCAAGCAAACTTAAACCAGTTTTTGACAGATTGTGACGGCAGTTCATAATACTGTGTTCCTTTTAGTAATTGTAACCAATTTTTGACAGAGTGTGATGGCAGCTCGTAACATTGTGTTCCTTTTAGTAATTCTGAGTCTCATTTGTTGTAACAAATGTAAAAACTGATGCTTCAACTTCTCAAAATATAAGATGAAGATTGCTTTTCCACGAGTTCATTGTATAGTGTGTGAAATGCCCCTTCTGTACCCACACTCTTTTTTCAGCCTCCTCAAATTGAGGTACCATTTAATTCAATGTTATACATTTGAAGGAGACAAAATTTGTATCAGATATGCATGACATGATGGCTGAGGTACTAGACCTATTTAATTCCACCTATTATCTATATTACAAGGATAAAAAATATCACATCTTACATTTTAATTTTTATAATTTTTTTCCTAATAAAAGTGTTAGTTTTCTACAATTTAGTTGATTCTGCAATAAAGCGTAAGTATACTACATAAGTATGGACTATTGCAAGTTACAGAAAAAATCAGAGCAATGCTTTATAAACTTCAGGAAATATTTGTACCTGAATTCTGAAAAATACAACTTGCAGGAAATTGCGAATGAAGATGTGAGTCTAATTAAACTGTGCCTCAGAACATTCCTGGAGCATAGTCTTCATCCTGCAGCATTTCTTCATCTTCAGGCTTCCTCTTGGCATTCCTTTTAGCACTTCTTGCTCTTCGGTAACTTTCAACTTCATGCACCCGTTGTCTGTCACACACAAGCAATTGATCTTCCATACTAGAGCCACATTTTATGCCTACATTTCTCCATCGTGTAAACATATTACTGCATCTAGTACACCAACTTTTAATGTATTTAGTCCTACAAAAACATTCTTGGGTAATCTTTCCCATGTGCAACGGTTGAAACTTTCATTGGTATTCTGAGTGCCCCCATGAAGACGTTTACTAAGCAGAACATCGTCAATCAGGTCTCTAAAAATTGATTTGATTTCATTCATAACAGGCTCAGGAAGAAAATGCTTATGATGATATATCTGACGACTTTCTTTTACTTTTTCGTAACCACACCAAGAATCTGCTCCTTTATGGCAAAGTCCATGAACAGGGTGGTCATCTGTGGATAACTTATCAATGTAGGTGGCCCATACAGCTTTTATCATTGCTGTAACATTATTCAGAGGTGCAGTTCGTCTAATGACCAGTCCTTAATGATTCTGAAGAAGATCTATGTCAGTTTCTGTCAATCTGCCTCGCCCAAACAGAGATTTTCCATCAGGAATCAACTTTCATTTCATTTCACTTCACAGCTTCCTCAATCTAGCATCCCTCGTCTTTTGGACATGTCCACAACACTCCAGTTTTGTTACAAAGGTATCATCATAAAAATTGAACTCATTAATTTTAATGGAAGCTTCAGAGTCTCCATTGCCAAGGTACTTTTTATATCTAACATTATAAATGGGCACCGATCTCTGAAATATTTTTAGAGCTCCTTCACACTCCACACATCCACTGTAACCATCATAATTATCAGAACACTGATGTTCAATATGTCCTTCAGTATTACCATTGCAGGTGTGGCAGTACTTAGATAAGCACTCAACATCAACAACTTTTCCATTCTCCAGAGAAGTAGCACTTACAACACCATACAAGGAACAATGCGCTCGACATTGCCATGTCCCATCAAGTGCAACAGCAATGTCTCTGGTTCCACTAATATTTACAGTTTCTTCTACTGCACTTTTCATAGATGTTTTGGACACAGCCATCCAGGCACCTAAAAATATTTTTATGTACTTGATGAGTCTACTGGGAGGAGGAGGAAGGTCCATCAAACAACAAAACGGTTGAGCAGCCTTTTTTCCTTTTCCTATTGCACACATTGCATACGTTAACTTCAAATTCACATCATATGAACTATGCACAATGTTTGAGGTCATTTCCGAGGTAGATTTATTGCAGTATCTACACAGAGCAACTAATTTTGACGCTAAACCCTTCCTGCTACTTTGTTGTTCAGTTATTTCCAGACAGCCCACGCCATCACATTTTTTTTACATTTCGCCACTTCCTTTATCAAGAAGATAAGATGACCTCATCAACAACAACAAATCCACTACAAACAGCGTCATTGTTGACACATAAATTTGAATCACCAGGAGGCGTGCCATGTGAAAGTTTCTTCCCTGAAGAACTGATACGTATGTTACTGTAAACAGTGTGGCTTGCTTTGTTTGTGAACTGGTTACCACGGAATTTCCTTTTATTGAATTTCCTGATGTGTGGCATAGTTGGTATTTATTGCACACTAAAGGATATGTATTTCCACAAATATAAGTAACTCTTGGGCAACACACATTCAGTAACACGTGAACAAAATGCTTCAGCGAAACAAAAGTAAATGCTAGCAAAGATAATCATTTACAGACATTAGAAACCTGCACTGTTACCAACATACACAATCCATCATACGTTTAATCGCTGGAAACACAAAGTTCAATACAATACTGGTTTCTGTAACAGAAATAAAGAGGGCATGGCAGCATACATGACCGTAACTTTAAAATTTGGTATATATGGGTCAGTTATCATCTGAAACCCTATAATGTATATATCAATGTAATCAGGAAAGACTACAGAATTTAATAAAGAATAAAGTCATAAAAAATACCATTTTTCCACCATTCATAAGTACCCTGTATCCTTAAATAGATACAGAGAAACAGAGTGTTTGTAACTTGCTTTTCAAGAATATCACGAATTATCTCGAGTATGTAACAGAATGTTTCTCCCGTCATCTCATGTTGTTGTTGTGGTCTTCAGTCCTGAGACTAGTTTGATGCAGCTCTCCATGCTACTCTATCCTGTGCAAGCTTCTTCATCTCCCAGTACCTACTGCAACCTACATCCTTCTGAATCTGTTTAGTGTATTCATCTCTTGGTCTCCCTCTACGATTTTTACCCTCCACGCTGGCCTCCAATGCTAAATTGGTGATCCCTTGATGCCTCAGAACATGTCCTACCAACCGATCACTTCTTCTAGTTAAGTTGTGCCACAAACTTCTCTTCTCCCCAATCCTATTCAATACCTTCTCATTAGTTATATGACCTACCCATCTAATCTTCAGCATTCTTCTGTAGCACCACATTTCGAAAGCTTCTATTCTCTTCTTGTCCAAACTATTTATCGTCCATGTTTCACTTCTATACATGGCTACGCTCCATACAAATACTTTCAGAAACTACTTCCTGACACTTAAATCAATACTCAATGTTAACAAATTTCTCTTCTTCAGAAACGCTTTCCTTGCCATTGCCAGTCTGTATTTTATATCCTGAGGGTATTTCGCCTGTCTCATACATCTTGCTCACCAAATGGTAGAGTTTTGTTAGGACTGGCTCTCCCAAGGCCGTCAGTTGTTCTAATGGAATGTTGTCTACTCCCGGGGCCTGCTCTGTCAAACTCTTCACGCAGTATCATATCTCCCATTTCATATTCATCTACATCCTCTTCCATTTCCATAATATTGTCCTCAACTACATTGCCCTTGTATAGGCCCTCTATATACTCCCTCCACCTTTCTGCTTTCCCTTCTTTGCTTAGAACTGGGTTTCCACCTGAGCTCTCGATAATTCATACAAGTGGCTCTCTGTTCTCAAAAGGTCTCTTTGATTTTCCTGTAGGCAGCATCTACCTTACCCCTAGTGAGATAACCCTTCACATCCTTACATTTGTCCTCTAGCCATCCCTGCTTAGCCATTTTGCACTTCCTGTCGCTCTTGTTTTTGAGACGTTTATATTAATTTTTGCCTGCTTCATTTACTGCATTTTTATATTTTCTCCTTTCATCATTTAAATTCGGTATTTCTTCTGTTACCCAAGAATTTCTACTAGCCCTCGTATTTTTACCTACTAGGTCCTCTGCTGCCTTCACTACTTGATCTCTCAAAGCTACCCATTCTTCTTCTACTGTATTTCTTTCCCCCATACCTGTCAATTGTTCCCTTATGCTCTCCCTGAAACTCTGTACAACCTCTGGTTCTTTCAGTTTATCCAGGTCCCATCTCCTTAAATTTCCACCTTTTTGCAGTTTCTTCAGTTTTAATCTACAGTTCATAACCAATAGATTGTGGTCAGAGTCCACATCTGTCCCTGGAAATGTCTTACAATTTAAAACCTGGTTCCTAAATCTCTGTCTTACCATTATATAATCTATCTGAAACCTGTCAGTATCTCCAGGCTTCTTCCATGTATACAACCTTCTTTTATGATTCTTGAACCAAGTGTTAGCTATGATTTCCTTCTCTCTCTTTTCCTACTACCGAATTCCAGTCATCCATGACTATTAAATTTTAGTCTCCCTTCACTATCTGAATAATTTCTTTTATTTCATCATACATTTCTTCAATTACTTCGTCATCTGCAGAGCTAGTTGGCATATAAACTTGTATTACTGTAGTAGGCGTGGGCTTCATGTCTATCTTGGCCACAATAATGCGTTCACTATGCTGTTTGTAGTAGCTTACCCGCGCTCCTATTTTTTTATTCATTATTAAACCGACTCCTGCATTACCCCTATTTGATTTTGTATTTATAACCCTGTATTCACCTGACCTGAAGTCTTGTTCCTGCTGCCCCCGAACTTCACTAATTCCCACCATATCTAACTTTAACCTATCCATTTCCCTTTTTAAATTTTCTAACCTACCTGACAGATTATGGGATCTGACATTCCACGCTCCGATCCGTAGAATGCCAGTTTTCTTTCTCCTGATAACGGCGTCCTCTTGAGTAGTACCCGCCCGGAGATCCGAATGGGGGACTATTTTACTATGCAACACTCGTATCTAAGCAGAGATGTGTCGTGGTATCCACCTCATCCTAAGAGGTTGATATCTAATCTGCTTCATAAAGAGAATGGATTCTAATCTAACCTAACCTCCTTGACCATCCCAAAAACTGACGGAGATCGAACGCCCCATGATTACGCTATCGGCTGATGTTATTGGGCAACCTCTAGGGACGGTGTATGACGACCATTGACAGTGCCTTTGTGAACGCAGTCTTACTCGTAGGTGTATTAGCACTGACTCAAGTCCACAAGTTTATTCAGTTTGCCTTTTCAGAATATGAAGTATATGTATATGTGTGTGAAATCTTATGGGACTGAACTGCTAAAATTATCAGCCCCTAAGCTTACACACTACTTAACCTAAATTACCCTAAGGACAAACATACACACCAATGCCCGGGGGACCAGCCCCACAGTCCATGACTGCGGCGCCTCCGACCGCTCGGCTAATCCCCCGCGGCGAATATGAAGTCTCTCTGTCATAATACAAACGTTTCCACATCTTCCTGGAATTCATTAAGTGACCTCGGTGTTTTTTATTCTCATTTTCACTAAGTGGGAAGCTTAGTAAAACTAATAGTTGCTCGCTGTTGCAAGTGTTGACTTGTACAAACTGTCTCAAAATTGATTATGATTCGTTACTCCTCTCGTTATAAAGCATAATGCATTGTATTATAGGCGTAAACTTGTAAAGTTTAAACTACCGTGTACCTAATGCTGTGCCATTTAGCCAGACAGAATGAGCTCGCTAGTGTACCCGATTTCGTTAAACGTTAAAGAGCGCATAAAATTTCACACAAATCTGTTGAAGGGAACGAAGACGAACATACAGTAATGGCACACTATGGCTGAGAGGGGAATGATCCCAAAGGACTTGATGGCACAGGTACAGACATGGTACATATACAGCTTTTGATATTGGAAGAACCTCGTGTGAGGACTTTCACATCTTAGCCCATTACAATAGGAAACTAAGTATTTTTTTGAAGCTGATTGCGTTCAAATGTTCGAACTTTGTTCATCCATTACTCCAAAGTGATAACACGTAGCGACCTCCAACAAACTTCACAAATAAATTCAAACCTTTACGAAACAGTCAGTCACCATAAAATGAGGGAAGAAAAATACTTCATCAATTACTATATATTTCGCTGTTCATGTGGTCAAACTGTAGTATCTGCCGTACATTTTAATCTTTTATTTCTTTATTACTAATGCTGTTCGTAATACACTTTGCAGACAGTATCTACCTATATCACCGAATGTACCTGCAAAATTATATCAATGTATGGCACATAGTTCACGGGGGCATGAACAGTGGCTGTTTTAAAACTTTTGCGCCAATCCAAAGATACGTTTTAAATAATAACAACATAATTTTAAATCACAATAAATGTGCTCTAAGTTGCCAAAAAAAAATCAAATTATAATCAGAAATTATTAAAACTACTATGAAGAAACAAACAAAACTCACCAGACGACAAAGTTTGTATCTGGCTTTGATGGCAGCAAACTCGTTAACCGTATCTTAATAGTTGAAACGGTTATTAGTTAGGGGGTCAGCTTCGATGTGAAGACCTGACAAGGCGTTCAATCTCTCCTCAGACAAGACAGAACGCAGGTATGATGTCAGCCTTTTAAGAACTGAAGACGAGCGTTTTGCTGAACAACTTGTCAGTGCCATAAATAGAAACATTCTAAGAGCAATATCAACATTGAGAAACATGGACTGTAACCTCTCATTCCGCATAAATTTACTCATTTTCGATTGGTACATCACTAATCCTACAAGATTTCTAAAGTACCGCGAAATGCGCACGTTCACTTGGGAAGGAAGGTTCTAAATTAGTTTCATACGACGCTTGGGGTTTTGCTTCGCGTTCAAAACTAATGTCTGGTGAACTTAAGTTTACTAAATAGTATGAAGGAGTCTAACATAGTTCTATATCTTTCCTTCAAAAAATTCAAATGGTTCTGAGCACTATGGGACTTAAATGCTGAGGTCATCAGTCCCCTAGAACTTAGAACTACTTAAACCTAACTAACTTAAGGACATCACACACATCCATGCCCGAGGCAGGATTCGAACCTGCGACCGTAGCGGTCGCGCGGTTCCAGACTGTAGCGCCTAGAACAGCTCGGCCGCAACGGGTGGCAACTTTCCTTCCTCCTAACTATCTATCATTCTGCGTGGTGTCTGTTTGTTCTAAGTCGTGTCTCCCTACCACTTTCGCGCAACGACGCTCTGAGCGAGTTTTTTAGGGAATTGACTGGTTTGAACCTGGGACCTGTTGCTGGTAAGAAGACGCCAGACCACACATAACATGTAGAGTTCAGAAGAGTTCAGTGAGACTAGCGATGACATAACCAAATACTTAATTATTTCAGCTTCAGCTCCACTGCACTCCCTGTAAAAGAATCTTAATACTAACTAAATTTAGTAGAAGGGGTTCAAGGCTTTCCTGTTTTTAGCTAGCTGGTAAAATAACGTCGAAAAAGCAGTTAAGGTTGCCACTGGAAATTTTATTCTACTCACAAAATATTCTATATAAATTGCACTATTGATAAAAGGAAATATTTTAATACAGGATGATAAAAACCAACTGCGTTCAACAAAAATGTGAACGAATATTCCCTGAATGGGTTTCCAAGTTCTACAATGGATCGAAGGATGACCTATGCCATATCACATTTATAATTTAGGTTTAAATTAAGTTTCACAAAAGAGAAAACTATCAAAATGGTCTACAGTGACCCTCAATTATCTTAAATTACTTATTTAACTTGTCGTAAATTACAGTGGCTGATGTGGCTTCTCAATAATTATATAACAGAAAAACCATCGCGTTTCAGATTTTAACGTCATGTAGCAAATGTGAATACCATGAGCTTTAATTGACGATTGACACTAGTATTACACAAAACAGGGGTGTAACAAATGAGACTTCTGCAGTTCCGAGTGAAACCTTATGCACTCAAAAATGCAGCATCGCATGTGTTCATTACCTTGTCGGTGTTTAGGCAGCGTCAGGGCGGCGCAGCTCCTCACATCTCGCCATCTCGGAAGCAACTCTTTCTAACTTATCCTTACTACAATTTACCGAAGTTGGTTTAGAAAAAGCTACCTGGCTGTGTTTTCAACTGACCAATCAGGGTCTCAATGTTAACCTTAAGCTCTGCCTACAAAAATTCTGTCTACCAATGAGAAACGTTATACTTTTCGTGGTGAGGCAATGTTTTTAACATTTGCAACGTAACAGAGATGTGAAAAAGTCTCACACTAAAACTTGCAGCTGGTGTGGCCCATTTAGTGTTATCGAAAGATCTATACTGTTCTTCTGGAGGGCTCTATCTTTTAACATGGGCTGGAGGGCTCTATCTTTTAACATGGGCTGGGGGTGATTTTGGCGGTCGACTGGCGACGTGGGTGTCCGTCCGATTCTGCTCTCGGCTTCTGTTCTCGTTTCTCCCCTCGGAACTGCATCTGTTTCACGGTGGGAAGGTATGACATGCATTTAGGCGTTCTTGTGTTAGTCTGTGGTATTCCATTTGCTCACTCGTTGATCGTATTACTTTGGTTAATTTAATGTCAGGATTTATTCAGAGCTATGTGACATACTGCCGTATTTGCTATCATGTCAGGGTTTACACGGAAGGTGTTGGATTTGTCTGACACCTTACATATCACCACCTTTCAAACTTAATTTTTGCACTGAAGTTAGGCAATGATTGAATCGTTGTCTAAGTCAGTCAAAAATTATTCCTTTATCTAAATTTTGTTGCCTACTGTTTAGTCACGTTATTCTAGTTCTATGCTAGTTTGTATTACTAATTTATATTTTTGTATTCTTCCACATTATTCTCAAAAATATGTTTACATTGACAAGAGAAGAATATTTTTATGCTATTATCATTATTAATTTTTAATTATTTTCTTTCTTTATTTAAGTGTGAAGTTTGTTTTTTAAGGAGTTTGTTATCGAAGTGAGGAGTCTTTCACATCGATCTTCTTAGAAATATTTTTTTATATAAATGTAGTAATTAAGTAAAATCTATTCCTAACACATTTCCTAAATATCATGTACAAGTAAAATCTTTTTGTTTCTAGACACTCATTTCAACATTGTTACACTAACAAATAGAATTATTTCCAAGAATTGCTTTGACAAAGAAATATACATACATAAGTATTGAGATATTATCCTAACAAATGGTACAAATGTTTAAAAAAAGGGAAAACATCCAACAAGATGATTTTTTATTCTTTGTTTTTATAAGGAGAAAATAAATAAAATATAGTTATTCTTTTATTTTTATGAGGAGAAAATAAGTGGCATATAGTTTTAGTGTTTATTATGCCTTACTTTTGTTCTTTATATACTGTCCATTTCAGAACTAATGACTTATTTTTATAGATAGTCTATTTTTTTACATAAGTCCATAGTCAATGACTGCTATTTTGTAGTTTATTAGCTGTCTGGTGTGCTTAACTTATTTAGTATTTCACACATTTCTTTTGCACAATTCCGACATCACATGATTTGATTTCACACATTCACGCAATCCTATGAATGTTTAAGCATGAGGTTGGCGAATCTTTTCGCACGAAGGTGATGGACTAGAGCGAGATGGATGTGGGCAAGTATTTGATGTACAGCTTTGTTCGTCATTCCTTGTTGGCTTTGCAATGGTGTGTTGCTGTTGTGGAGGTCCCATAATGGAATGGCGCTATGAGTGCAGAATCTTGTGGTTTACTGGCTTTGTATCCGTGAAAGTAATCGTTATGTGTTGCTGAAAGCGGTCGTTTTTCATTGTGATACTTCGCAGATGACTAGATTACAATATGATAGGGATTTGGGAAGGTATGTCGTCTATTATTCACCCAACTTCTTTCTTGGTCTCAATCTTGCGAATCTTCAACTTCTGTTCTTCCTGCTTTTTCTCTGCTTCTTACTTGATTCTTGGTTCTTCTCTGGGCAGGATATGGGAATATTTATTGATAACTAGTCACTTTGAAGTTCTCCTCTTAGTAACAGTTTGATAAATTGTTTGGACATGGAACTTTTACTTTGTGGAAGTTTTCTTCAGTTTCGTACTGCAGCGTGCTGTTTAATAGCAGTAGTGTGACTTTTACACATATTTTCTTTGCCAGTGGTGGCTTGCCCAAGCCGTCTTCTCGTCAGGCCATTTTTGCTCGCTCCACCGAGTCGGGGCATCCCAGGACCCTCTTGGCCTTCCGTGTTCTGTCCCAGCAGGGTTCCGCCACTCTGTGGTTCCGCTTAGCAGCAGATTTGCTGCCCACTTTGGATACTTTGTTGGTCTCGCTATCCTTTCCCTTCTCTCGACACTTCTGCCTTGTAGGAATTGTGTCTTGCTAATTACGTCCTTTTCTTTCTTGATACTTCTCTTGTTGCAACGTGTGGGTCGTTGCATCTGGTTGTTGCTGGAGTTTTTACAATGGTTCTTAGAAAAGTTTCACTTATATTCATCTAACATATGTCTAGTACCTACATTGTTGTACGCCTTTTTAAAAAGCTTTACAAATTTCGGCGCCCTTTCCATGTTACAATTCTAAGATATTTCGAGTCTTAACTTCTTCAAGAATCCTCAAATTCGTTTTTTATTTTTGTGTAGTGTTGTGGTGTATAGCATTTTAGTATTTCATGATGTTAGACTATCTACGCTTTATCCCTTCACCTTAATCTATGCTACTATTGGTGTTATTCTTGTTTTTGTTTTTATTGAAACTACTTTCTGTTTCCCACCTTCCTCTCTCTTCATTCTTCTTTCTCCTGACGATCTTATCTGCAGCATAAACTTGAAATATTGTGCTAATTATTTACTTGAACTTCTTACAGTTTTTCGTCGATTTCTTAATGGACTTCTAACATGAGTTGAGGGGATTCCCCCTTTTTGTGCATACCATTCTAATTCTTCATCCTCTTTATCTCTCATCATTCTTAATTGTTTGTTTATAACTGATTTTCTTCTAATTTTAGCTTTTGCTGAAAGAGAAGTGTGACATTCCCGAATGTTACGCTACCTTTCCCCATATCCATTATCACTCGTCTCTCATCTAAAAAAACAGCACCTATAATCAAATCTACAGTTAGTTTAGGTATAATCACGAAGTTGGCTTCGATCTTTTGACCTTGGCATGAAAGAGTTAACCTTGTTTGTATCGTAACTTCCGCAGCATTGCTTCTAATAGGACCTCTTACTTTAATCTTAGGTGTTTTCAGAACTGGCAATTCCTCATTGGCATTACACTGCATGGATTAATTCTCTGAGATCGCAGTCAGTTCACTTCCGCTATCAATTCCAATATTGACTGAGATATGATTTACTATGGCCTTCACAATTGGTTGAATTTGAAAGGGTTGGTTCTGTTCTTCTTCTTGCATCAACGAAGCCTCCACTGAATCATACATGAGTCTTTTCAGGAATTTCCCTTGTGAATTCGAACTTTCTGTAGGATAAACTTCGACTGCTACTTCTCTCTCTTTTATTTCCTCTTCTCTATTTCTTCCTTCATTTACGCTTTCTTCAACATCCTCTACTTTTTCCTCATCCTCATCAATCTTCTCCTGCTTCGTCGCTACTTCCACACAATCGCATCTAAATGCTCTAATTATCGCTTCATAACTTCCTTCATTATATTCTTTGGGTTGTGTGCCCACTAGTAACTTATTTTCAACCTCTGTCGACTGCGCATTATCCTCATTGAATTCGCTTTCCCTGATTTCCATCTCAAATAGCTCTGCAATACTCATTACTTCGTCCTGTCCTCTTACATTCGTTGTACATGCCTCTGGTAATTCATCTTCCTCATCAGTATTCTCCCAATTAATTTCGTCCCAACACGATATCGTTATTTTCCTGTCTTCGTTTTCATCTGGTCCCTGCGGTTTTGTTTCTTCCTTCTTCTCTTCTCGTGATAAGGTATTTACTTCTCTGTTCAAGGTGCTGCAATTATCCTGGGTCGGTGTGTCATTCTCTTAGCTGTCAATTCGAACGTTTTTCAGGGTTTAGTGGTCTTACCTCCACCTCTTCTATCTGTATCCTCTTTTCTTGCTCCGCTTGTTGATATTGGTTTCTTTGTTGATAATTTGTCGGTCTATTGATTCTCCAATATCCGTTCCGGTTGTCATTGTTCCCTCTGTAATAGTTGTTGCCGTTCCTGGGTGAATTATAGTTATTGCCGTATTCTCTTCTAAATACATAACCGTTTTTTTGTTGAAATCTGTTGTCGTTTCTTGGTGTGAAGTTATCACGTGGTTCGTAATTATTATTTGTTTCTGTGTCTTGTGGATTCCACTGCTTTTTGCTTTCGTTTTCACGTGCGCTTCGTCTTTTTCTTGCGTCATCTTCCGAAAATATGAACTCTAGTTCCCTTAGAATACCTTTATATGCTTCGACGTCATTGCCTCCGCGACGTACTAATGACTGCTGGTATTTCAATGGTAGCTTCATCGCGCATAATTTAATCAACTCTCCGTCACTGTATGGTACATCTAAGCATTGATTTTTCTTTGCCATTACTTCGAAAAATTTCACGGGACTCTTTTCTCCTGAATTTTCAAAATATGGGTTCTGTAATAATTCGTACTTCACTCTGTTCTGTGCTTCGCTGGACCAATATCGTGAGAGAAACTTCTCTCTGAAATCTTCGTACGATCGGCATGTCGCTGCGCATTCTGCATGGTTTCTGCGACTGTTCCTGACATGTGTGCACATATGAAGTCTAATTTGTGTGCTAGCGTCCAGTGGTCTGGTAATCCTACTCGGAATTGATCAGTAAAGGTTCGTGGATGTAATGAGTTACCTTCTCGAAAGTGTTGAAATTTTCTGACTGTGAGGAAATGATCGTTGTCGTACTTCGTCATAGTTCCATATGAAATTCGCGATTCTTCGCCACTTTTGTTTCTGATCCTTTCTCCCGTCGTTCTTTCCGGTTGTGGTAGATTCATTGGATATTGTTCACTGTAACTTTCGCCTACCCTTGCGTAGTATCGTTGGAGTGGTACGCAATAATTTTCTTCCATCGGTTGTGAACGTGTAGTTGAATGCATTGCACTGTACTCTTCGCGACCTGGCTTTCCATTATCGTGTATTCTCACATCTCGCCATCTCGGAAGCAACTCTTTCTAACTTATCCTTACTACAATTTACCGAAGTTGGTTTAAAAAAAGCTATCTGGCTGTGTTTTCAACTGACCAATCAGGGTCTCAATGTTAACCTTAAGCTCTGCCTACAAAAATTCTGTCTATCCAATGAGGAACGTTATACTTTTCGTGGTGAGGCAATGTTTTTAACATTTGCAACGTAACAGAGATGCGAAAAGGTCTCACACTAAAACTGGCAGCTGGTGTGGCCCGATTAGTGTTATCGTAAGATCTATACTGTTCTTCTGGAGGGCTCTATCTTTTAACATGGGCTGGAGGGCTCTATCTTTTAACATGGGCTGGGGGTGATTTTGGCGGTCGGCTGGCGACGTGGGTGTCCGTCCGATTCTGCTCTCGGCTTCTGTTCTCGTTTCTCCCCTCAGAACTGCATCTGTTTCACGGTGGGAAGGTATGACATGCATTTAGGCGTTCTTGTGTTAGTCTGTGGTATTCCATTTGCTCACTCGTTGATCGTATTACTTTGGTTAATTTAATGTCAGGATTTATTCGGAGCTATGTGACATACTGCCAGATTTGCTATCATGTCAGGGTTTACACGTAAGGTGTTGGATTTGCCTGACACCTTACAACTAATTCAGCGTACAAGTTGTCCGACTTTGGGAAAACATTTCAACTCTGCATTTGTCCTTACCAGTCACAAGAACTTCTTCAACGTCTGCTTCTTCATCAACGTGAAGTTTACATCTCCTTGGTCTTTTATAGGTGTATTCGTAGTCCATATCACTCATAATCGCTATGGATTTATTTTCGTAACAGTTGATCGTACCACGAATACAGATTATAAACCCTACAAGTTGTTTTTGTTGTTGTTGTGGTCTTCAGTCCTGAGACTGGTTTGATGCAGCTCCCCATGCTACTCTATCATGTGCAAGCTTCTTCATCTCCCAGTACCTACTGCAGCCTACATCCTTCTGAATCTGCTTAGTGTATTCACCTCTTGGTCTCCCTCTACGATTTTTACCCTCCACGCTGCCCTCCAGTAGTAAATTGGGATCCCTTGATGCCTCAGAACACGTCCTACCAACCGATCCCTTCTTCTGGTGAAGTTGTGCCACAAACTCCTCTTCTCTCCAATCCTATTCAATACTTCCTCATTAGTTATGTCATCTACCCATCTTATCTTCAGCATTCTTCTGTAGCACCACATTTCGAAAGCTTCTATTCTATTCTTGTCTCACCTATTTATCGTCCATGTTTCACTTCTATACATGGCTACACTCCATACAAATACTTTCAGAAACTACTTCCTTACACTTAAATCTATACTCGATGTTAACAAATTTCTCTTCTTGAGAAACGCTTTCCTTGCCTTTGCCAGTCTACATTTTATATCCTCTCTACTTCGCTCCCCAATTAGCAAAACTTGTAGTGTTTCTTCTCCTCGGGGTTCTGCCGTGAAAACACAAAATAGAAAATCTGATTGGGTTTTGATATTGATGGAATAAGTTACGGATAAGGCGGACTTTGTATTACTGATTGAGATAGTGCTGTAATTTGACCGTGAATGGCAGACCGGGTTGGCAACACTACAAAAAGCGACTATAAGGAAGTAGCATCAGAAATAAGTTGCAATTTACTTTATAAACCTGTAAGAAACGTATTATTTATGATAATTTAGTCTTCGTGACTGCGTCTGGAATACTTCTTAATTTTCTTGTAGGATGACCTGTTTTCATTGTTCGCTGGTCGTCTTATTCTCCGTCTGATGAAAATTTCTTGAAGTTGTCACTGTCAGGATTAATTTATAAATTTGGCGATAACCATTGCGAATCACTACTGAAATAACTTCGTTTCGTAATATAGTTTAAATTTCCATTTAAGATCATTGTTTAACACAGCGCCGAAAAATACACGTCTTGAACGTATGAAGACAAGAGAGTAATGAACTAGTTGTGAAAACAAAAAAGATCAAAATTACTTATAAAAAATCTGTCGCTAGCGCAGCGCTCTTCTGCATGCGCAATCGTAAATCGTATCTTACCACTGGCGGAGGCGCGGTAGACAAAGTACCGTTACAAACTCCTTTACTACTTTAAGTGTCTCATTTCCTAATCTAATTCCCTCAGCATCACCCGACTTAATTCGACTACTTTCCATTATCCTTGTTTTGCTTTTGTTGATGTTTATCTTATACCCTACTTTCAGACACTGTCCATTCCGCTCAACTGCTCTTCCAAGTCCTTTGCCGTCTCTGACAGAATTACAATGTCATCGGCGAACCTCAAAGTTTTTATTTCTTCTCCATGGATTTTAATACCTACTCCGAATTTTTCTTTTGTTTCCTTTACTGCTTGCTCAATATACAGATTGAATAGCATCGGGGAGAGGCTACAACCCTGTCTCACTCCCTTCACAACCACTGCTTCCCTGTCATGGCCCTCGACTCTTATAACTGCCATCTGCTTTCTTTACAGATTGTAAATAACCTTTCGCTCCCTGTATTTTACCCCTGCCACCTTCAGAATTTGAAAGAGAGTATTGCCGGCCGGAGTGGCGGAGCGGTTCTAGGCGCTACAGTCTGGAACCGCGCGACCGCTACGGTCGCAGGTTCGAATCCTGCCTCGGGCATGGATGTGTGTGATGTCCTTAGATTAGTTAGGTTTAAGTAGTTCTAAGTTGTAGGGGACTGATGACCACAGCAGTTAAGTCCCATAGTGCTCGCCGGCCGAAGTGGCCGCGCGGTTCTGGCGCTGCAGTCTGGAACCGCAAGACCGCTACGGTCGCAGGTTCGAATCCTGCCTCGGGCATGGATGTGTGTGATGTCCTTAGGATAGTTAGGTTTAACTAGTTCTAAGTTCTAGGGGACTAATGACCTCAGCAGTTGAGTCCCATAGTGCTCAGAGCCATTTGAACCATTTGAACCATAGTGCTCAGAGCCATTTTTGAAAGAGAGTATTCCAGTCAACATTTTCAAAAGCTTTCTCTAAGTCCACAAATGCTATAAACGTAGGTTTGCCTTTCCTTAATCTAGCTTCTAAGATAAGTCGTAGGGTCAGTATTGCCTCACGTGTTCCAACATTTCTACGGAATCCAAACTGATCTTCCCCGATCGGCTACTAACAGTTTTTTCATTAGTCTGTAAAGAATTCGCGCTAGTATTTTGCAGCTGTGACTTATTAAACTGATAGTTCGGTAATTTTCACATCTGTCAGCATCTTTGGGATCGGAATTATTATATTCTTGTTGAAGTCTGAGGGAATTTCGCCTGTCTCATACATCTTGCTCAGCAGATGGTAGAGTTTTGTCAGGACTGGCTCTCACTAGGCTGTCAGTAGTTCTAATGGAATGTTGTCTACTCTCGGGGCCATGTTTCGACTTAGGTCTTTCAGTGGTCTGTCAAACTCTTCACGCAGTATCATATCTCCCATTTCATCTTCATCTACCTCCTCTTCCATTTCCATAATATAGTCCTCAAGAACATCGCCCCTGTATAGACACTCTATGTACTCCTTCCATCTTTCTGCTTTCCCTTCTTTGCTTAGAACTGGGTTTCCATCTGAGCTCTTGATGTTCATGCAAGTGGTTCTCTCTAGTGAGATCAGCCTCTACATCCTTACATTTGTCGTCTAGCCATCCCTGCTTAGCCTTTTTGGACTTCCTGCCGATCTCATTTTTAAAACGTTTGTATTCCTTTTTGCGTGCTTCACTAACTGCATTTCTGTATTTTCTCCTTTCATCAATTAAATTCAGTATTTCTTCTGTTACCAAAGGATTTCTACTAGCCCTCGTTTTTTTACCTACTTGATCCTCTGCTGCCTTCACTATTTCATTCCTCAAAGCTACCCATTCTTCTTCTACTGTATTTCTTTCCCCCATTCCTGTCAATTGTTCCCTTATGCTCTCCCTGAAACTCTGTACAACCTCTGGTTCTTTCAGTTTATCCACGTCCCATCTCCTTAAATTCCCACCTTTTTGCAGTTTCTTCAGTTTTAATCTACAGTTCATAACCAATAGATTGTGGTGAGAGTCCACATCTGCCCCTGGAAATGTCTTACGATTTAAAACCTGGTTCCTAAATCTCTGTCTTACCAGTATATAATCTATCTGAAGCCTTCTAGTATCTCCAGGCTTCTTCCATGTATACAATCTTCTTTCATGATTCCTGAACCAAGTGTTAGCTATGATTAAATTACGCTCTGTGCAAAATTCTACCAGGCGGCTTCCTCTTGCATTTCTTAGTCCCAATCCATATTCACCTACTACGTTTCCTTCTCTTCCTTTTCCTACTGTCGAATTCCAGTCACCCATGACTATTAAATTTTCGTCTCCCTTCACTACCTGAATAATTTCTTTTATCTCATCATACATTTCATCAATTTCTTCATCATCTGCAGAGCTAGTTGGCATATAAACTTGTACTACTGTAGTAGGCGTGGGCTTCGTGTCTATCTTGGCCACAATAATGCGTTCACTATGCTGTTTGTAGTAGCTTACCCGCACTCCTATTTTTTTATTCATTATTAAACCTACTTCTGCATTGCCCCTATTTGATTTTGTATTTATAACCCTGTATTCATCTGACCAAAAGTCTTCTTCCTCCTGCCACCGAACTTCACTAATTCCCACTATATCTAACTTTAAACTATCAATTTCCCTTTTTAAATTTTCTAACCTGCCTGCTCGATTAAGGGAACTGACATTCCACGTTCCTATCCGTAGAACGCCAGTTTTCTTTCTCCTGATAACGACGTCCTCTTGAGTAGTCCCCGCCCGGAGATCCGAATGGGGGACTATTTTACCTCCGGAATATTTTACCCAAGAGGACGCCATCATCATTTAATCATACAGTAAAGCTGGATGCCCTCGGGAAAAATTTTGGCTGTAGTTTCCCCTTGCTTTCAGCCGTTCGCAGTACCAGCACAGCAAGTCCGTTTTGGTTAGTGTTACAAGGCCAGGTCAGTCAATCATCCAGACTGTTACCCCTGCAACTACTGAAAAGGCTGCTGCCCCTCTTCAGGAACCACACGTTTGTCTGGCCTCTCAACAGATACCCCTCCGTTTTGGTTGCACCTACGGTACGGCTATCTGTATCGTTGAGGCACGCAAGCCTCCCCACCAACGTCAAGGTCCATGGTTCATGGGGGACCCTACAAGTGATTCATATTATATTAAACCCTACAAGTGATTCATATAATTCGTGCACTAATTCAGTTTCAATATTTAGACTTAGCATTTTCATATGTAGCTAGTAAATCTCTGGACTATGTCCTTCCAACAGTCATCATGAATACTGTTTCCAGTCTACTGAGCTGATTCAGCAAAGCTGAAGCTCCATCTCGCGCAATTGGTTTCTCGCATGTATTATTCGGACCATGTGTGAGGACAATGATAGCACGATCACAATTTTCGTTTAGACCTACACGTGCTTCCTCTTTTGTTGACCAACGCGTTTTTGATAAACTTTTAACTGTTTCGCTTCCTGGTTTCATGAAAGAAACAAGTTGATATCAGCGTTGTGTAGAGCCAGAGAAAAAATATAAGCATTCTGCACTAAATTGAAAAATGAACATGCTTCCTGACAGCAGGTTGCAACACTGGTGGCAACTAACTTCAAAGCTTGTGCAGCTCGAGGCACATAATGCACTTTCGGATTTCGTTCTCTAACGCGTGCCTACAAACCAGGCTCCTGACAAATTTGCTGGTATTGTCCTATGACTGGCTTCTACCGTCAGTAATCTCCTTTGGACAGGACTTTCAGTACGGCCTCAGCTAGGTTTTCAGACCTGTGCTCGGAGTTTGGTAAAAACAGAAGGAAATGTTCAACAGGCTCACCATTCTCGTTCACATACGGTATCAATATGAACGATAACTAATCAATTTCAAATGTCCCCAGTAGAATATACGGTTTTAGAGAAATATTTGACCTTTTTGATACCGCTTATAATAATTACTTTAATTGGTTCAGAAAGCAGCTCTATTATTTCATCACAGATTGTTGATGAAAGGTAACTTGGGTGTCCCTGCCTCGGATTTCCATGTCGTTCAGTGTGCTCTGCGAAAAGAGGATGCAACTCGGCTATAAATTCAAGAGACGTCATAAATTGACAGTTATGTAATGAATGGAATTTTTCAAGGAGCCCACGTTGGGAAGTCCACGGCTTGTTAGCTTCTTCCCTACTGCAAACACTCTTTTCACCTCATTGCGCCAGTACAGTTTTTCTCTGTTTCACATACGACTCGAAATGGTTTTCTACCGTTCAGAGTTTTCTAGTTGCAAGTATTTTGTGTTTAAGTGAATTTTCATGATGAGGTAAATATATTAGAAATATTTCTTCGTTCTGAAATACTAATAAAGGCAATCGCTGTCTTACCTCTGAACAATTTACATGGTGGACAAAAAATAACACCGGTGCTACAGGAGTATATTAAGTAATCAAGCAAAGTTGATTCCCAATTTAAAAGTTTACGATAAAATACATTTTCCTTCAAACATCCGGTTTTGTTACCTGTTGACCCTCGTGAATTAGAAAAATCACCGTTACAAATTTGATTAATGCCAAGGTGTAAAAGAATGTCGACTGTTGATTCGTTAGCACACCATTTCATAGGCTCATCACTAAAGCCCCCGTTTGACAGTCACGCAGACGAGATACCCCATATCACGAAACACAGCTTCATCACCACGCACAACGAGCTGCTTAACGTGATTTCGCGCTCTCAGCGCTATCCGGCGGCAGATGTTGGCTTCATTTGGCTCGCGAACCATCTAGTTTGTTCACGAAAATGGACTCGCTAAGAATTTCTACGTTAGCTCTATTACAACGCACATTTCCTTTCTTGACCATGTGGTAGTCGTGTCGTTCTGTCTGCGGTATACGTAAAACTTCAACATCCTGGAACGCGTAATAAGACAAAAATGAAAGATACATGACCACTCAGGAAGTACATCATCTTAAAAAAGTTCACCGAATCGAACAAAGTCATCCCTGACAGGTAACGTACTTGTATTTACATAACATGAAATATTAGAGAAATTAATTCTGTTAATTTCATAGGAAATCCCCACAACCTTTCAGGAAACGTGAGGGGGGAAAAAACAAATTAAGATACAGCGGTACGCGAACTCACCCCCAATCCACACCTGGATGGTAAAGATTCCACCTCGCTCTTTCTCGTGATCTTATATTACAAAGCTCTAAAAGCTTCAGTTGTCGGAATGTTATTGATATTTAATCATAACAAATCATAATAAGAATGACAAATTTTCATGAAACTTCTTTCAACTGGTTTTGTTGAACGTCATCAGATTGAGGCTGCAACCGTAATATTTAATTGTAAGTACAGTGATAAAATATATGTAGCTGGTTTACTAGGACGATTATGTATGGGCTGTGGCAGTAGCCTGTCGCTGGAACGATTGACATTTCCAGCTTATGGTGGGAGCTGTACGGACTAGAGAAGCCGGCTGGGGCACAGGAATGCAGCTGACCTAACTATGTCGCCCTCTACACCGCTAAATAGCGAACTAGTACTTAATGTATGCTGGGCAGCCTTCGTGATTGTATGTGTTCTCTGTGGAAATTTGACAAGATTCAATATGAACGTGTGTAGTAGGAGGACAACCTATGTGTCAGGACACGCTGCATTGTTGCCAAATTTATTCATGATGGCGACAATGACGTCATCCAAGATGGCGGCATGTAGACTTGGCAACATAGCATGACGTCATCCAAGATGGCGGATGTTGGTGGGAGAATACTCGAATTGAGCTACCTCCACCAACCTAATCTCAAGAAAAAATCGCGGGAAATGTGAATTTTGGCCGGAAAATAGTCCAATTGCGCTACGTCCACTAACCTAAGTGTCCAGAAGGAAAATGGCGGGAAGTTTGAATTCCAACAGGATAATGCATGCAAAGACCGCACTTGTCATTATTATTATTGATTACCATTCATTAACATTCATTATCATTTATTAACATTCATTATAATTCATTATCATTTATTATTATTTATTATCATTTATTATTATTTATTATTATTGACCTGCCTCCACCAGAAAATTCCCTCCAAATTCAAATTCCTACACGATAAAACCTCACTTTTGTTTATTATTATTCATTATCATTTATTAACATTCATTATCATTCATTGTCATTCATTATCATTCATTATCATTCATTATCATTTATTATTATTTATTATCATTTATTATTATTTACTATTATTGACCTGCCTCCACTAGAAAATTCCTTCCAAATTCAAATTCCTACATGATAATGGCTGCAAAACCTTACTATTGTTTATTATTATTCATTATCATTTATTAACATTCATTATCATTCATTGTCATTTATTATCATTTATTATCATTCATTATCATTTATTATTATAGGCCTACCTCAACTACAAAATTGCGCCAAATTCAAATTCCAACACGATATTCTCTCGAAAACTGTACTTCTATGTATTATTTCAAGCAGTACAGTCATCATTTGTTCTCCAACACAGTCAGCACACACATCTTTGACATCACAGTACAGTCACCACGACGTCCGCGCTCCAACTGAATTAGTTCAAATCCTCGCCACTCCCTGGCAAGCGTGCGGAGACACTGCCTACGCCTGTCACGTGAGGCGGGGTGGGGGCGAGCACAGCGATCGCTCCCATGTCATAAACATGTTTTCGCTGGACACGCTGGAACTTGTCGAGTTTGACATCACAGGGGCCCCTTGTCCGCTCACCACGTGTATTCGTCACCTCCACACGTTTCCCGCCAAAATTGTCTCCCTCCGAGCTGAATCACACAACGGTTGGCCGTTTCCCTGCAACACTTCTGGCACCACGTTCAAACCAGTCGATGCCGACCTCACACAGCCGTTCGCAACGTGTCCCTGTGCGAGTGAGAACGCAGTGCTACACTTTTGGCAGCAAAGTTTGCTCAACAGTGGAATCCGCCATGACTATATAACAGCACCTTTGAACCTCACTAGAACGCCCTCTAATTGACTCGCTCTCGCGCGTGCGAAATAACTGTACAATCGCTGTGCCGCCGCCCTGCTTACGTCACACACCCTCCACACACGCGACGGACATAGCCTTCTATAAATACCTGGAAAATGACTCTTTATTTCAGACATTATGGTCCTGCAGGTGTGTCCCAACTGACTTCTCCATGCTCACACAGCGAAACTCCAGAGCGCAGCTGATGTACGCGCGGTCGGCTCAGCCCGCTCCCTGGCCCGCTGACATCAAGCACACCCCCACGGCCAGCACGCCAGGTAGACTGCGGCGAGCGGCGCCTGAGGGTCCTGCCACAAACGGTTGGCCGCGCCCACGAGCACTTAACACCGGATACGATGGAACCTGTCGACCGCGTGCCGTACAAAGGATACGTTTGGCGCCAGAGTTTGACCGACAGTGGAATCCACCACGACCGTATAACAGCGCGTTTGCTCGTCGCGAGAACGCTCGCTAATTCACTCTCACCACCCCGCTACATTAAATAATTCCATTTACAATTTCATATACGTATGCAAACGTGTTCAACTCCCTAATTTCAACTACTTTTCGAGGACCAGGACGCCACCTCCTCCTCCTATGAACCAGCGCCAAGTTTGAAATCTGCCAGTAAACAAAGCTCACTTGCACTTCCGCCACCAACCTAAGAAAATTGTTTCAAACTAAGCCACCAGCACTCAACCTCTTCCTACACGTTTCTGGTAAACGGACTCACCCTGCACTAGGTACACGGACCGAGAAACGAGTTTACTTTATTTAGGAATGGAGTATATATATATATATCACCGACATGTCCCACATCATACAGACCTGCAAAACACTCCTACATAACTCATTTATAATGTTCTAGACACAAGCTTGCTAATTGTAAACAGTTAAAAATAACTCATAGCACAGCCTACAGACATGCGAACCGCTCGTAAATAATGCAAAACATTTACCTCCAAATAGCCAAACAACTGCTAATTTTCGCAAATAATTTCAGTGCATACGCTGATGGAAGGAGGAACGAGTGTACTTTATTTATTTGCTACATATCTTTTTCGAACTTTTACTTCTCATAGGTTTCAATATGTAAGGCTGACATAAGACAGTTTCTGAACTCCAGTAGTACACTACACTTGGCAACACAACCACACCCATCAAGATATTCATTCCATTCCAGACCTGTAACTCCTCTACAGATAAATTTGTCCAGTTATTTGTATACTCACTTACATTCTGACCACATTGCCGTTATTGCGCAAAAACAGCTCAGACTGCGCTGTGCTGCTCGGGGAAGTAAGGAATTGCTGCACTCTATTTATTTGGAGCCCTTTTATTTAGTCATGGAGTATATTTGTCAGAAAACACCCGCACTGATCCGACTGTGGTCATCTGACACAGGCCACAAACACGTAAACAACTCCTAATTTCACCACACAATAGCAAACACTCTTAAATAATGCAGTACACAATATCATCAGACGAGCTCCGTACTCTTAAACTCTCCAAATACAGCACCGCACAGTGCTCAGACATGTTCGCAAAATAGGGCAACAGACGCGCCCAAACATCACCAGCTGCCAAACCGACCAAAAGTCTCTGCTCGGCCTCCCACAAACATGACCTCAACACAGTCGCATTCGCACCTATCACCAGAGAAATTGATATCGCCTATGCGCCTTAGATTACGCTCCAAGGCAGGCAGCGCGCGCGTGCGGTCGGCGGAGAAGGGGATTCCAGAGTCTCCAGCCAAGTTCATCTTCCGAGCGCTCATGACAGCCGACACATGTGATAGCTGCGTTGTTCTTCTCATGTATACCGCCGGCGTCTCAGGTCTGGACCTGCCTTCACGTCTATTGTCAGAACAGCTCATGGCTCGTTAACACACACGATTAACGCGCCCGGCAAAACATTTACTACTTGCATGCAACCGAGATGGTGACGGGAAAACCAATCACTCTGATATGCGCTGCAGGCACGTGTAATCATTTAGAACACTGTATTTAATTTTTCAAACAACTTATTTAACCATACAGTGTATCTATCATGCTATCACAAAACACCCACCCAGATGTGCCCTGGGCCATGTTGCACAGCCCACAGACACGCACCCAATCATAATTTCAGTACACACTATAGCAAACTGCTACTAAATAATACGCCCAGTACTCGTAAACTATCCTAATAACGCATAGCAGAACCTGCAGATCCACTCGCAAAATAACTGAGCAGACGTGCGCAGGTACCCCCCACTCCGCACCCAGCCCACAGGATCATGAAGTCACCCATCTGTCTGATTTCAGACCTCGCACAGCCCCTGCTCGGCTTCCGCAAGCGTGAGTTGGCGTGGTCAACGCACTCGTCAGCGGTCAAAGCACACACATACGTCCGTCCAGGACCGCGATCCCGAGTGGCGACCACTGAACGCGGGTGAAATTCAACTTTATATCAGCGTAGCATAATTATCAAAGCACAGCCTCCATACATCATAGCAGCACATGTCTTTACCTCCTATGACCCTGTAGCACATTGCACATTGCTCCTTACAAGACATTACACGGCCCTTTAACTAAACATAACTACACATCCCTGCTCTCGGCTCGTCGTGTGACCAGCCATCTAAAACCTTCTCAATATTATTCCTACTTTACAACACTTTTTTTAAAAAAATAAGATCTAATTTACACCTCCCACTGCACCTAACCTCACACCCGTCCCACCATCAACATACAGAAACGTCCTCAACACTATCTTGACACATATATATCAGGCCCAAACCATGCCCATCAATCACTTTACCATTCTCATCCCCTCTTTTCGAATTACGTAGGCTCTATCTAAACACCAATCAACTCATCTTTCTCGCACTTTCAACAGTAAAATTAATTTTAAACACACCCAGAAATACCAAATCCTATTAAAGATTCAAACTTTTATACAAAGCATCAAGCGCATATGACAATATTCAAAGCCTGGTCCCTGATCTCTGCAATTTAAGTCGGAGAAAGACATATCCATTACCTTCTGCAACCTGTCTATAAACAGAACGATCTCAGTTACTACAACAGGACCTTGTTTTGACCATTTGCCGGAAATACGCGCAATGTTGTACGCCTCAAACTAGGTACAATTACAACAGATCCTCAACAGCCCATCAAACAGTGAAAAAGTCACGAAGGCACCAATGCGATCCACCTCCAGCACGGACAAACGGAATTCACAATACTCCCCCCGAATAACTCAGAGTGCAACCATCCAAGAATTCCTAACAGCTCACCAAATCCAAAACCTCAAACTACAAATGTCTATATGAACAAGATCATATTAAATATACACACACGCTGCAGAGACCCCTTTAAAGTTTGATCACCCATACTCTAAGCGAATGAGAAGCTGCCTCTGGCCCTTGTTCAAACAGTGTTTTCTAACACGCTTTTGCACACTGCCAAGCATTTCGTCTTTCTGCCGCGACTTCGAAGTCATTGTCTGATTCTAAACAGACATTAACATGGGCTGATGCACGGTCTCTCACAGGAAACTATACCTTACACCTTATAAATCATATTCTTACAGTCAATAGCATAACATTGAATGATTTTAAATAAAGGACACCCACAACACAAGGAAAATAGAAGAACCTGCTGGCGTTGTAGCCACTTCCCTCGAAACTGATTGACCACGGCTAAATTTAAACTCATATGTCGCAGTGGCCGAATAGTTTATAACTCTGCATTCAATTTCTAGTAATTGGTCATTTTTGCACACAAGTACAGGATCACCGTTTTTGGTGCTAGCAACCCTGTAAGTTACTGTCCATCAACCAAAATTTCTCCCCCAATTCAAGCAAGCATTGTCAGTCAATCATTATGTCGTACCCAATGCACAGATGCGATGGATAAGACACCACCGATCTACTGTAATATTATCCATCACAGCTGATATCGCGAAAAATTTTACAGTAAGTCCAACACTGGACAATCATATGACAGCTTGTTTTCTTAATTTCAGTATCATAGCTAAACCATACATCCTATACTTTGCAAGTATCATTGCAATCATTCATAGATGACTGCTCAACATGTCCATTCACACTTAATTCTCGAACACATAAAGACGATCAAATTATACCAGACAACGCTATACATATTTCTAAGACCTCACGCATAGTACTCGATCAATCTCTCTGTGTATGGCGGTCACAGAGCTATCTAGTCCTCTTATGTTAAAACACCATCCTCACCTCGGCATTGACCTACCTACCCCGCAACATCGCTACCCAATTATTCCTCAACTGAGCAGACGAATACAGCTACACTCCACCTTTGTTGACTGAATAGAGCTTTCCTAGTCCTAATCCATCCAAGTGCACCACATTTCCCGAAATGCAATCAAGTCTTGGAGCTTAGCACACCATATCGATCTATAGTAATAGATCTCAAAGTGCCTTAATTTAATAGCATACAGTTAAGAAAAACAAGAACGAAGCGATATTTATACACAACGTAGTTCGATAGATTTTTAAGTAAATCATCGAATCTATCATGTGTAAAGTATTGTTCTAGAGTCCATGATCGGCGTATCGAAGGTTCCGGTAGGGGAGAGAGAGAGAGAGAGAGAGAGAGATAGAGAGAGAACATAAACACACACACACACACACACACACACACACACGCCTAAGACTAGAACGTTCAGCACTTAAAAACGGGCAATAACCTTAGATCGCTTACTTTTCCATCCTGTCAGACATACATCCTTCTCCCCGGTCACCTTACGCTGAGCTATCTCTACCCCAATCGTAAAACTTTTCCTTTCTATGATACAAGCCCAATATAGCCCTGCGGACACGTCTAGTGCCCACTGATCACACCAGATCACGAGTCAGAAATAATACTATTACTCCATCAGGTCTATATAAAAAATGATAGTTATTAGCAGCCGGTACATCCTACAAGCAAACAGATACGTATAACAGCAGCATTCAACATGTGAATATTAAAAGCCATCCCGTCACCGACTCTGTAAACACCCGTCTGTCGGGTAAGTGTGTACACAATGATTACAGCCCCTCATAAATACCCACAGCTAACTTAGTTATGACGCTGAATTCTCGATTTTACACCAAGCATGCTACAGGGTGGGCGTCGCATAAATCAAAGTGCATTTAGAAAAAATGGCGGGAATTTTGAATTTTTGGCAAGAAAATAGTCCAATTGTGCTACGTCCACTAACCTAAGCTTCCAGAAGATAAAATGGCGGGAAGTTTCAATTCCAACAGGATAATGCATGCAAAGACCGTACTTGTCTTTTTATTATTATTGATTATCATTCATTAACATTCATTATTTATTAGCATTTATTATTATTTATTATTATTGACCTGCCTCCACTAGAAAATTCCCTCCAAATTCAAATTCCAACATGATAATGGTTGCAAAACCTTACTTTTGTTTATTATTCATTATCATTCATTATCATTTATTAACATTCATTATCATTCATTGTCATTTATTATCATTCATTATCATTTATTATCATTCATTATCATTCATTATCACTTATTATCATTCATTATCATTTATTATTATTATTATTATTAGAAATAATACTATTACTCCATCAGTACGGTCGGAGGAAGGCAACGGCAAACCACCTCCATTAGGACCTTGCCTAGTAAGGCGGTGCGGGTCTCCCGCATCGTTCCCCTACGCTCTGTAAAAGAAGCATGGGACTTCATTTCCATTTTCTACTCCACCAGGTCTATATAAAAATGGTAGTTATTAGCAGCCGGTACATCCTACAAGCAAACAGATACGTATAACAACAGCGTCCAACATGTGAAAATTAAAAGTCACCCCGTCACCGACTGTGTAAACACCCGTCTGTCGGGTAAGTGGTACACAATGATTACACGCCCTCACAAATACCCACAGCTAACTTAGTTATGACGCTGAAATCTCGATTTTACACCAAGCATGCGACAGGGTGGGGATCGCATAAATCACAGTGCATTTAGAGGAATGTGTCAACCTTCATCACACATGAGAGGGAAGTCCTCTGATGACCGACGGGTTCACCGTTAACGATCGCAAGTAGACAGCACTTCAAACCACATACCAAACACGAAGCCGCATATGACTAGAACGCTGGCTATATCACGTGACTAAAGCATCCAGATAGAATACTGGGGAAAAAATCCACCTTCAACAACTTGTCCTTCTCTAGAATAAACGAGTCAACGTTCGAATCGTACCTAGTTGCAGCTCTGTCTCAATCGATCATCCCGTACACCCTCTGTTATGATTTAACACAGATGTGAGTAAGTTTAGACGTGATGATTCTCAGTCCTCCTGAAAAGCATCAAATACAGTATTCAACTCGCGTGTATCACCGCTACCTCAGTAGACATACACTATAATACGAACTCAACGAGAAAAAATTGACTGCCTTCCTTATTCAGCTCGCTTCGAAGTCATCGTTTTCCTGCATTCCTCTTGCCACATACTTGACACCTTGTACAAATTCCCCCCTGCGAACCAGAAGATAAGCTAGTACGTTCACATTTACACCGCATTTCGGTCTATATTAGGTTAGTTTATATCTATGCGCTAATCAGTTTTCGCATTTCTTTCGATTTTATATCAGATCCATCCATGTGACCGCGACATAAGTTATCGTTCTGTGTTCTAAAATTGTCTCTAAATGTAACCAAGGCGTATCCAGTCACCTCCACATTCGGAGAGCGCAAGCTCTGTTTTCTGTATCTCTTTGCACATGCATGCCTCGCGGAAGGCTCCCGTGACCTTCACCCAAATCATTTCACATTACGGATCTCCGTCGATTTCCTTCGATAATATTGCACTTCTTATCGCTATAAACACGCCTCCCCCTTCACTGTCCAGCCTGTCTCTGCAGTATACATTCCAATCTGAGTTTAGGATTTCATTACTGTTTACGTCTGGTTTCAGCCAGCTTTCTGTCCCTAGTACTATATGGGCGTTGTGACCGTTTATTAATGAGAGCAGTTCTGGGACCTTTCTATAGACGCTCCTGCAGTTTACTATTAGCACATTAATATTGTTATTCCCTGTTGCATTTTGCCTACTCCTACCTTGCTGCGTCTCAGGAGGCGTCTTCTCGGGCCTAGGGAGGGAATTGTCTCACCTAAAAAAAAAACCATGTGCACTCCACACGTACTCCGCTACCCTTGTAGCCGCTTCCGGCGTGTAGTGCACGCCTGACCTATTCAGGGGGACCCTACTGCACGACTAAATAAAAGGGCTCCAAATAAATAAAGTGCAGCAATTCCTTACTTCCCCGAGCAGCACAGCGCAGTCTGAGCTGTTTTTGCGTAATAACGGTGGTCAGAATGTGAGTGAGTATACAAATAACTGGACAAATTTATCTGTAGAGGTAGAGGAGTTACAGGTCTGGAATGGAATGAATATCTTGATGGGTGTGGTTGTGTTGCCAAGTGTAGTGTACTACTGGAGTTCAGAAACTGTCTTATGTCAGCCTTACATATTGAAACCTATGAGAAGTAAAAGTTCGAAAAAGATATGTAGCAAATAAATAAAGTACACTCGTTCCTCCTTCCATCAGCGTATGCACTGAAATTATTTGCGAAAATTAGCAGTTGTTTGGCTATTTGGAGGTAAATGTTTTGCATTATTTACGAGCGGTTCGCATGTCTGTAGGCTGTGCTATGAGTTATTTTTAGCTGTTTACAATTAGCAAGCTTGTGTCTAGAACATTATAAATGAGTTATGTAGGAGTGTTTTGCAGGTCTGTATGATGTGGGACATGTCGGTGATATATATATACTCCATTCCTAAATAAAGTAAACTCGTTCCTCAGTCCGTGTACCTAGTGCAGGGTGAGTCCGTTTACCAGAAACGTGTAGGAAGAGGTTGAGTGCTGGTGGCTTAGTTTGAAACAATTTTCTTAGGTTGGTGGAGGAAGTGCAAGTGAGCTTTGTTTACTGGCAGATTACAAACATGGCGCTGGTTCGTATGAGGAGGAGGTGGCGTTCTGGTCCTCGAAAAGTAGTTGAAATTTGGGAGTTGAACACGTTTGGATACGTATTATTTAATATAGCGGGGTGGTGCGAGTGAATTAGCGAGCGTTCTCGCGACGAGCAAACGCGCTGTTATACGGTCATGGTGGATTCCACTGTCGGTCAAACTCTGGCGCCAAATGTATCCTTTGTACGGCACGCGGTCGACAGGTTCCATCGTATCCGGTGTTAAGTGCTCGTGGGCGCGGCCGACCGTTTGTGGCGGGACCCTCAGGCGCCGCTCGCCGCAGTCTACCTGGCGTGCTGGCCGTGGGCGTGTGCTTGATGTCAGCTGGCCAGGGTGCGGGTTGAGCCGACAGCGCGTACATCAGCTGCGCTCTGGAGTTTCGCTGTGTGAGCATGGAGAAGTCAGTTGGGACACACCTGCAGGACCACAATGTCTGAAATAAAGAGTCATTTTCCAGGTATTTATAGAAGGCTATGTCCGTCGCGTGTATGGAGGGTGTGTGACGTAAGCAGGGCGGCGGCACAGCGATTGTACAGTTATTTCGCGCGCGCGAGAGCGAGTCAATTAGTGGGCGTTCTAGTGAGGTTCAAAGGTGCTGTTATATAGTCATGGCGGATTCAACTGTTGAGCAATCTTTGCTGCCAAAAGTGTAGCACTGCGTTCTCTCTCGCACAGGGACACGTGGCGAACGGCTGTGTGAGGTCGGCATCGACTGGTTTGAACATGGTGCCAGAAGTGTTGCAGGGAAACGGCCGACCGTTGTGTGATTCAGCTCGGAGGGAGACAATTTTGGCGTGAAACATGTGGAGGTGATGAATACGCGTGGTGAGCGGATAAGGTGCCGCTGCGATGTCATGTCAAATTCGACAAGTTCCAGCGTGTCCCGCGGAAACATGTTTATGACGTGGGAGCGATCGCTGTGCTCGCCCCCCCCCCCCCCTCCCCACTTCATGTGACAGGCGTAGGCAGTGTCTCCGCGCGCTGGCCAGGGGATGGCGAGGATTTGAACTAATTCAGTTGGAGGGCGGACATCGAGGTGACTGCACTATGATATCAAAGATGTGTGTCCTGACTGTGTTGGAGAACAAGTGATGTCCTGCTTGAAATAAAGTCTTCAGTCCCTTCGCCCCTGCAAAATCAAAGGACGTGAATTACGTTACTATAAGGGCAATTTATTATTTGACGCGATTATGATAGGCTACCACTGAAAACAAAAAGTGACGGAGAAAGCTCGTACATGTGATCAATTATGGTGTTTGGGATTTGAACTTGTGATAGATTTTTGTTATGGATGTAAGGAGAATGGCTTTCTCACCGAGAACATCGGACATCTTGAATAAATAATAAATGATAATAATACATAGAAGTACAGTTTTCGAGAGAATATCGTGTTGGAATTTGAATTTGGCGCCATTTTCTAGTGGAGGTAGGCCTATAATAATAAATGATAATTAATGATAATAAATGATAATAAATGACAATGAATGATAATGAATGTTAATAAATGATGATGAATAATAATAAACAGAAGGTTTTATCGTGTAGGAATTTGAATTTGGAGGGAATTTTCTGGTGGAGTCAGGTCAATAATAATAAATAATAATAAATAATAATGAATGATAATAAATGACAATGAATGATAATGAATGTTAATAAATGATAATGAATGATAATGAATGGCAATGAATGATAATGAATGTTAATGAATGATAATAAATGATAATGAAAGTAGCGCAATTGGACTATTTTCCCGCCAAAATTCAAACTTCCCGCCATTTTTTCTTGAGGTTAGGTTAGTGGAGGTAGCACAATTGGACTATTCTCCCGCCAAAAGCTGCCATCTTGGATGACGTCATGCGATGTTGCCACGTCTACATGCCGCCATCTTGGATGACGTCATCGCCGCCATCTTGAATAAATTTGGCGACAATTCAGCATGTCCTGACACATAGGTTGTCCCCCTACTGTGTGTTTGTGCTGAACCATTATTCCCTCTCATGTAATTTGTCCAGTTGACAACTTCTTCACATTTCCCATCATTATTTGGTTGGGATAACATCGATTGTGGTGCGTGTCGTGTGCGTTTAGATGGTGAAAGACAGGTGGAAGACACATTTTCTGGATCTCTAGAAATGAGAAACAGCTTAGTTGACTTTGTAAAGTAGAAGGATGATTTGGAATCCGTTATATCACTGACATAGGTATTTACGAGTAGAACTATCAGTTTCCTCAAATTTTTCGGGTTTTCACGTAAAGATCTTCGCAGACGAGACAAGTGTGTAGTTACTCGGTGGTTTGCTGCACTTCCACCTCGCTGAAGTTCTGGGTTTCTAGAGAAATAATTCCCACTGTTTATCTTAGGAATTGTAATTGGTAGCATACTGCAATGCGCTTGATATCGAGAACTATCGCGTAAATGGTATGATATTCTGGCAAAACATGTGAAAATACACGTGTTCTTTTAATCTCATACTATATAGATGACTGTAGAAAGGAAGCAAACAAACAGGTCAGAGTGGGAAACAGAAACGCCTTTGTGCTGAGGGGAACCAGCACAGCCTTTGTAGAACAGTTTGGAGTGTGACCGCAATCCGCTGAGGGTGCTATGATCACATATCAGACAAGTGTGTGTGGGAATAGTTGACTCGTGACGGTTGGCTGTGGTGGATGACGACCGACATCGCGGGAAATATCTAGCACTGCGGGGACTATATACAGTGCATGTGCTTGTGCATCTGTCTTTGTGCTATATGTACGAGTGTCTGGTGATCGATAGCTATATGCAGGAGATCTGTAGACCACTTTTGCAGGGTCTAACTGACAGTATATTTTTTTTCGGACTATACAAAACAGTTTTGACACTAAAAGTCTCATAATTTGTCTGTCTGCAGAAAAAAATGGTGGACAGTGCTCCCATATCGGCACCAGCACCAGTTTGGCAGGTAAATTCAGCAAGAGTCAATCAAAATGCTCCATTCACAAGACATCCTTTGTGTGGAAATAGGAGCCTTTACAGACTGGTTCGAACAAGGTGGGGTAAGGTGTCTACTGAAAGTTCCATGACGTCTGAAAGTAACATGATGTATTCTTTGTTTGAGTGTTCAGAGACACATCCAAGCAGACCATCCTCCTGTGCTGTCGCTCATCCGCCGTTGTGATTTTAGAGCATCTCCAAACCAGCAGCTGTAGGACACCGAAAATTCCAGCCATTTTTCTCCTCTGTAGGACAGTGCTTTGAATTCTGTTTGTGTAACTGTGCTGATTTTCCTGACTGTACTTAGCTACCAATGTGTGCTTTGAGAAGTGAGGAAAAAGTAGCGTCCCTGACTCCAACAGCAGAAATACAGGGCTATTACAAATGATTGAAGCGATTTCATAAATTCACTGTAGCTCCATTCATTGACATATGGTCACGACACACTACAGATACGTAGAAAAACTCATAAAGTTTTGTTCTGCTGAAGTCGCACTTCAGGTTTCTGCCGCCAGATCGCTCGAGAGCGCAGTGAGACAAAATGGCGACAGGAGCCGAGAAAGCGTATGTCGTGCTTGAAATGCACTCACATCAGTCAGTCATAACAGTGCAACGACACTTCAGGACGAAGTTCAACAAAGATCCACCAACTGCTAATTCCATTCGGCGATGGTATGCGCAGTTTAAAGCTTCTGGATGCCTCTGTAAGGGGAAATCAACGGGTCGGCCTGCAGTGAGCGAAGAAACGGTTGAACGTGTGCGGGCAAGTTTGACGCGTAGCCAGCGGGAGTCGACGAATAAAGCAAGCAGGGAGCTAAACGTACCACAGCCGACGGTTTGAAAAATCTTATGGAAAAGGGTAAAGCAGAAGCCTTACCGTTTACAATTGCTACAAGCCCTGACACCCGATGAAAAAGTCAAACGCTCTGAATTTTCGGCGCGGTTGCAACAGCTCATGGAAGAGGATGCGTTCAGTGCGAAACTTGTTTTCAGTGATGAAGCAACATTTTTTCTTAATGGTGAAGTGAACTGACACAATGTGCGAATTTGGGCGGTAGAGAATCCTCACGCATTCGTGCAGCAAATTCGCAATTCACCAAAAGTTAACGTGTTTTGTGCAATCTCACGGTTTAAAGTTTACGGCCCCTTTTTCTTCTACGAAAAAAACGTTATAGGACACGTGTATCTGGACATGCTGGAAAATTGGCTCATGCCACAACTGCAGACCGACAGCGCCGACTTCATCTTTCAACAGGATGGTGCTCCACCGCATTTCCATCATGATGTTCCGCATTTCTTAAACAGGAGATTGGAAAACCGATGGATCGGTCGTGGTGGAGATCATGATCAGCAATTCATGTCATGGCCTCCACGCTCTCCCGACTTAACCCCATGCGATTTCTTTCTGTGGGGTTATGTGAAAGATTCAGTGTTTAAACCTCCTCTACCAAGAAAGGTGCCAGAACTGCGGGCTCGCATCAACGATGCTTTCGAACTCACTGACGGGGAAATGTTGCGCCGAGTGTGGAAGGAACTTGATTATCGGCTTGATGTCTGCCGAATCACTAAAGGGGCACATATCGAACATTTGTGAATGCCTAAAAAAACTTTTTGAGTTTTTGTATGTGTGTGCAAAGCATTGTGAAAATATCTCAAATAATAAAGTTATTGTAGAGCTGTAAAATCGCTTCAATCATTTGTAATAACCCTGTATATACTAAGCCCACTCACTGTTCCAGAAAAGTGATGAACACCACAGCAGCTGTGTTCTCTCTCTCTCTGGCAGCACCTTCAAGCAAGCAGCTACAACGCAAAAAGTGGTGAGAGTCCTGTTTAGAATTACAGAGACATTTATTTCGGCTTCGAAATATCATCGATATGGTGTGTAAAATCAGATATTGCACCTAATAGCGCTTTCGGGATCTGTTTCCCACAAAAGCGTGTGAAGTGTCTCAGTGTAGTTTCACAAGTGTGCAGCTATCTTTTTTAGAGTCAGTGTTCATTGCGAAACTGAGGCAAACTACGGCGCAGCGATCTTTTGGAAGTGCATTTAGAGACATATTCAGTTGGATTTAGTGGGTATTTCCCACAAAAGCGCACGAAGCGTCTCAGGGATGGTTTCACAAGTGTGCCGCGATCTGTTTTTAGAGTCCTTGTTTGAGTGTGGCGGTATATATCGCAAGATTGAGGCAAACTGCTGTGCAGTTATCTTTTTGGAAAGTGTATTTACAGAAGTATTTAGCTGGTTTAGTGCCTCCTGAAGCAGCTCGAGCTCAAAGACAAAGGTATTTCCCACAAAAGCGCGCGTAGTGTCTCAGGGGCAGTTTCACAAGTGTGCCGCGATCTGTTTTTAGAGTCTGTGTTCAAGTGTGGCGGTATACATCGCAAAATTGAAGCAAACTACTGTGCATCGATCGTTTTGAAAGTGCATTTAGAGACATATTCAACTGGATTTAGTAACTCCTGAAGCAGCTCGTGCTCAAAGACAAGGATATTTCCCACAAAACTGCACGAAGTGTTTTGGGACAGTTTTGCGACTGTGTCAGGATCTTTTTATTTTAGAGTGCGTATTCAAGTGTGGCGGTAGTGGTATTCCTCAGAATAAAACGTGTAGTTGTTTAAATATTCTCGCATCACCTGCAAAGCTCTCTCTCTCTCTCTCTCTTTGTGCAGTGGTACATTTTCTTCCTGTGATATCTTCAAGTTATGTGTGAGTACTCATAGTCCGTGTTCAATGACAAAGGGTATCCGTGTGATGGGAATGGGAAGGGGAAAGGCCACGGGTATTTCCAACGCAACAGTAAGTGTTTAGCAGCTACCACGGGACCATGGCATAAGCCGGCATGCTGCCTGGCCTTGCCGTAAGCCAACATGTGGCCTCTCTTCCAGCAATGTGTGGAGACTCTGGGGAGCACATCTTGCCTCTTGCACTTCGGAAGACTGACTGCCTGGACTTTTTATCAAATGATCTACGGTTACAGCACACACATTTATCAGCATGAGTTGAGAAGCATAACTTAACCCCATATTCATTATTTCATGAAGTGTATTCGTCTTCACCAAATATCATTGCCATTGACACAATCCTCAGATGATAATGCACACCACCTTCTCCAGCAAAGACACCTCGTCCATTGAACACAATAAACAATTATGTCAAGCCTCCCAGACCAACGCTAGACACAGACTGAGTCCTTTTCCCGCCATTTTTTTCCAAGAGCACCATCTTGGATTACGCCATGGGAGAGTAGAGGAGGAAGGATGACAGTGCTCTCTGGTGGTGATGTTGTGAATTATATCAGCTGGACTCTGCACCTCATGGTGAACACACTGGATGGAGCTACTGTCTATGTCAAATTGTTTAAATAAGCAAGGTAAGCAAGATAAAGACTTATGTCCATTACATCTGACAGCCCAGCACAGACTGAGTCCTTTTCCCACCAATTTCCTGATGGGGGAGGAGAGGGGATCAGTGCATAAAAAATAAAGACATCCATCCTATCGAGCATAGACCGAGTCCTTTTCCCGCCAATTTACAGATGGGCGATAGGAGGGGAGGGTGAGGGGGGAGAGGAGGGGCGTTACTTAAGTGGAGGTAGTCCAATTGACCTATTTTCCTGCCAAAATTTGAACTTCCCACCATGATGTCACTGGGATGTTGCCACATCTATAGCTGCCATTTTGGATCCGCCACCTTGAATAAGTTTTTCAACAATGCAATGTGCGGTGACACCCTGTTGCCCTACTATTAACTTGCAGTGAGGAGGTTATTATATTTCTTTTGCTTGTGTCTTTGTCCTGATGCAGGTTTGGCATGGTTATTATAGGCTTTGGCACTGTTAGTTTAAAGTGTGATCTGATGTCCTCCATGTCGCCACACAGTTATGCCTCCTTCTCCTCCAGCACCCCTTCCCAAAAATCCAGGAACAGAATACGTGTAATTCACCTCAACTGTCTGTAAGTCTGCGAATAGTGTCATGTGAAAGTGAGCAAAGTTTCTTAAGTGCTTGCGAATCATGCAACTCACATGGGATTTGGGTACCAACCCGATATTCAGCTAGTGGTATGTGGGAAACCGCTTAAAAACCACATCCAGGCTGTCCGGTACATCGACCTTCTCGTTAATCAAGAGGCTTCGATTTAGACTGGCGTACCTCTCCTCCCGGAAGCACTTTAACATGCGTGGCTATCTGGGCTGGTAGAGGAACTTATTGTACTGTTCATACTTACGTCTGAGTAACACTGCATCAGTAAAAAATCTATTTTAATGTGATTCACCTACCCACTGTCATAATAAACTGGCGAATATTATCAACCATTTGTGCAAATACCATTGGTTACGGGCATCGAACTGGGGCCCATTTACTCGAACTGAAATTTTCTTTCGAGAGAACCCTCACATTTTGGTCAACGAATACACCAATTTCAGACAGACCCTGAGATGAAAAGCTTCACGCTCTTAACCCCAATGGTCTACCTGCAGTCAAATGCACTGCGATTTCCTATGTCCTTCATCTGGTAGACAAATCTGGATCAAGTGAGCACTGCCAATTTTGGCACCAGCACTTCAGTTACGAGAGCGGTAAATTTTTAAGGCGGCAGCTATTGTCAGTTTAGCATCTCATCGGTGTATGCTGTAGGCTACATTTCACTGCCGACATTTAATAATAGATCACCTACAGCTTCAATAATGCAGTGCCTAAGAAACACATGGTTCTTTACGGCTCCATGATTGTCAGACAGTTGAAAGTTATTCAGATGTATGATTAGAATTTACTACATCTACATACGGCTGTCGAGCACCTGATAAGTGTACATTCCACCACACCTGCGATGCTAAATTCTAACACTGGTGTTAAATCACAGTTTGTGTAAGGAAATGTCAGATGTCCACAATTCACAGAAAATTATGGTTATGAACGTGGAACACAGGAATTCTTAAACCCTCCATGTTGTTCCATTAAGACAACGTGTTTTACAAAATCCAAAAAGTATGAAAAAGATACCTATTTCGGCAGTCGGGCACCAGCGCCCTAAGACAGTAGCCACATTTGTGTGAGTTGTGCTTGTATGACTGTTTGTGTGTTCTCTATTTCGGAAGAAGGACTCTTTCGTCCAAAAGCTTTAATGTTTAGCACTCCTTTCATTGTGCCTACTCTATGTGGTGAGTAGCAATCTATCGTTTTCACATTGTGTTAAGAACACTCAATGCCTGAAAGCTAAAATGCACATGCATTAATTTAACGTGTTTCGAAGATTCATGTCTTCATAATCAAAAATATCTACACTCAGGAATCTTTAGTGCACGGTGTATGTTTAAAAACGTTCATCCGTCACAAAGTCCTGACAGTTGTGTCATTATCGAATAAAAGTAAAAAAGGATAAAAATATAAAAGTCAACAAAAATCAAGTGGTCACAGCCCTTGCGAACAAGGCTTCTTAGGACGTAGCCCCTCAGTATCTGTACTTCAACGGAACAATTCACTACGTCGTATGAATAAAAAAGAGAAAGTTCTCAGAAGAAGAATCTCGAAGCAAAATATTCTGTGAGAAAGTTCTGAATTTCATATGAATAAAGAATTCGGAGCAAATTCTCTGATGTAGGAGTTCTTTCTCACTACCTCCACAAGTTCTTGTGAAAGTTCTCTGCGTATGTTATGTGCTCCATCCGGCACAGAACCCTCACGTAATCTCACATTTCATTCATCTCACTCAAACAGGCAAACTTTTACAATGTACCAACATGGGGGGCTGGCATCAAGGTGCTCTGGAAGAGCTGCATATGTTTCGAGTTTAGTTTTATGTGCAGCAACAGATTATTAAGACGATTACGGACAGTTTACGAAAATGCATTTTCTGACATTGTTACCGAATTTTCGACATGCGGGAAACTTTTTTGTTACTGAAGTTAGGTTGGGTCGATGAGAGCGACCGATGACAGGCAGTGTTGCTATGCAGATTGCCAGCGACATCTGATGTGCCAGACCAGCGTGAACGCAACGGCGTAAGATTTCATATACAAACGAAACTTACTGCTGTAAGTTATTTAACGCCGAAATGAAACACAGCATTTACGCAATGACACCTACAGAGTCGCGCCTGTTGTGCGTAGTATTGTTTGATCGCCAAAATTGGCAGCCAGTTGTATCTAATCAAGTACGAGACAGAAGAGAAGCCAAACAAATTTGGGGGTGTTAAACTGGGATTGAGAATACGAACTGCCCTGACAGATGGCAAATTCAGTTAGCTATCAGCAGAAACAACAATTTCAAATGGCAACTCATTGCGTTTATAGCAATTATTTTCAGTGATTTTCAAGGCAAATTGGTCTTCAAAGAAAATTGAGCTTAGTGAAATCCCTCTATAATGCATAATAAATTCTTATGCCAAATTATTATTCTTATTATATGGGCACGGAAACGTGTGGATTCAAGACACGATGGTAATATATTTGACTGGTCGAACATTGAAGTTAGCGCATAGTTCGGTCCCCCCCCCCCTCCCACCCTCATCTCCTTTGACCCATGACGTCGTATGCTGAAGAGCCAAAGAAACTGGCACACCTGCCTAATATCCTGTATGGCCCCCGCGAGCACGCAGAAGTGTCGCAACACGATGTGATATGGACTCGACTAGTGTTTGAAGTACTGCTATAGGAAACTGACACCATGAGTACTGCAGGGTTGTCCATAAGTCCGTAAGAGTTCCACGGAGTGCAGATCTCTTCTGAACAGCACGTTGGAAGGCATCCCAGACATGCTCAATAACATTCATGTCTGGGAAGTTTGGTGGCCAGCGGAAGTGTTTAAAATCAGAAGAGTGTTCCTGGAGCATCTCTGTAGTAATTCTGGACGTGTGGGCTGTCGCATTGTCCTGCTGGAATTGCCCAAGTCCGTCGGACATGAATGAATGCAGGTGATCAGACAGGATGCTTACGTACGTGTCACCTGTCAGAGTCATTTCTACACATATCAGGATACCATTTCACTCCAACTACACACGCCCCACACCATTACAGAGCCCCCACCAGCTTGAACAGTCGGCTGCTGACATGCAGGGTCCATGGATTCATGAGGTTGTCTCCATACCTGTACACGTCCATTAGCTCCATACAATTGGAAACGAGACTCGTCCGACCAGGCAACATGTTTCCAGTCATCAACAGTACATTGTCAGTGTTTATGGGCACAGGCGAGGCGTACAGCTTCGTGTTGTGCAATCATCAAGGGTACGCGAGTGGGTCTTCGGCTCCGAAAGCCCATATCGATGATGTTTCGTTGAATGGTTCTCACGCTGACACTTTTTGATGGCCTAGCACTGAAATCTGCAGCAATTTTCGGAAGGACTGCACTTCTGTCACGTTGAACAATTCTCTTCAGTCATCGTTGGTCCCGTTCTTGCAGGATCTTTTTCCGGCTGCTGCGGCGTCGGAGATTTGATATTGCACCGTATTCCTGACATTCAAGGTACACTAGTGAAATGGTCGTACGGGAAAATCCCCACTTCATCGCTACCTTGGAGATGATGTTCGTATCGCTCGTGCGCCGACTATAACACCATCTCAAACTCACTTAAATCTTGATAACCCGCCGTTGTAGCAGCATTAATCGATCTAACAACTGCGCCAGACACTCACTGTCTTATGTAGGCGTTTGCCGACCGCAGCGGCGTCTTCTGCCTGTTTACATATATCTGTATTTGAATATGCATGCCAATACCAGTTTCTTTGGCGCTTCAGTGTATATGGAATAAACAGGGTTGTGTACACCAGTTACTAAGACAACAACAGATAACATTTAATATCAGACCGCCATGGATAACAAGGGGACTTGTCATGCGCCACAAAACCTGAAGCCGACGTCCGCATATTATTTGTCCCAAACATTAGCGTCTCGTGGAAGTTTTGACAAAAAATGCCAGCTTGCGTCATTTACGGGTGTACTAATCGCTCTGTTTATAGTCTAAAGAGGAAAGCAATCACATTTCAATCATAAACGGACTCGTTCAAGCGATATTTTCTTTTATACACATGAATTTTGGTTGTACTGTTTAATTTTACTGCAGTTTTTTTTTTATTTCTGTGGTTTGACTTTAGATTTCCCATCAGTGCAATTCGAGAAACCTTGTGGGTGAGCACTGTGAGAAGGAAGCACTGGGAAGATGCCAAACATAACAGAATAGGCCTCAGGTTTTTCGGGAGAGAACATAGGCCGAACATCAATTTCGTCAGTTCATATTAAGGAAAATGGTAGCAACCTTTTGATGTCACATATTTCTCTTCTTGATTATTCGTAACTTATAACAAATAGAGTTACATTGCATTTAGGACCAGAAATACATCTTAAAATGTGTTCCTGACCGCTGTGTTATCCACGAAAACACTGCAACAATTTCTATTCAAAACAAATGTTGCAAGCACACGCCAGAAATTAAGAAAAACGAACAACCGCTAAACAGTAGTGTGCTAATGTTTTGGGTCATATACCAAGAGGGCGAGTTTCCAGCTCTTTAAAGTGGAAATGAGGGATAATAGCGTACAGCAGAAGTGAAAACATGCGATAAATGCAAAAAATTGATCTAAAGTTGACTGCTCGTAAAGAGTAGCAAATGGTACATAATCGTATTGAATTATCATTCTATATAAAAATTATATCACTACCAGTACATTAACAACATAAATTACATACGTTCCTGCAAATAGAAGACATAAAGGAAAAAACACGAGAACAGAGGTTCAACACTTGACAGATTACACATACAGTGATTTAAAACATTATCTTCTAGTTACTGATGGCTTCCACAGGAATTGGTAAATTCTTCATACATAGCGTCTTCATCAACTACGATCCAAAGGAATTCCAGAAGTTTCTGAATGAGATTAAATTTAGGTTCAGATGCTAAAATAAATGGTAGTAAAGATTCTATTAAAAAGTTTCACCAAATCTGAAATGATGGTTTCGATATTCAAGCAAAGTGGAATAGAAATCTACCTGTCACAATAATTGCCCTGGAACAAGTCAAGTCATTTAATATGTTGTTTTTAGCACTACCTAAAACTTTCTAATTACAGTTTTTACTACTTCAAAAGATTCCATTATACTTATATCAGTACACTCAAGTTTTTATGAGTATTCCATTATTAAGTTACCGACATGAGAAAAAAACAGTAAATTTGACTGCAATATTAATCCCTTTCTGGGTCATCACGGTCACTGACACATTTTTCCAGTACTTCAGAATACACATTATTATTTTAAAAGAACCTCTTATGGGTCCCCAGATTTTAATTATTCTTTCAACAGCAGGAGTTAGTGTTAACCACCTGGCAGGAACGTCCCTGAGAATTTAACTCTATTCATTTCTACATGTTCAGAAAATAACTGAAGAGAATCGCTTCACTTTGCAGAAATACAAAAATCGCCAGACAATTTTAAACAACATTTTTATATCAACGTTTAATGTACCAGTGCACGTTGTACACAGCATTAAGTAAAACATGATTCGAACGACGAGCCTTTAAAATATTTATGTTATCATCATTTAGCAGTTTAATAAGTGAATTGGGCTTTCCAAACCTTACAGTTGTATTATCCGCACAGTACACACTACAATTGGAAACATCTCTAGGCCCTACTGTGAGACACGATGAAGATCCCAGGAAGCCGCGAATGCCTATGGCCGTCTCATCAATTTTTTTAAGGTCTAAAAACTCACGTTGTATTCCAGCATCTGGATCAAAATAGCGTAAGACTGTTGGGAATACTTTCCTGTTTTTTCGGTTGGAAACTTCAGTACAAACAGAGAAAAATAAGCTCAACTTAGATAGGCATTTCAAAATTTCAATAAATCGGATTCAGTTTTGAGGGCTAAAACATTTTTCAAGACATAAAAATAACTAATCAGTCACTGCTGGAATTCCTAGATTGCAAAATGAGTAGCTTAAAGTAAATAATGACTATAATCCTATAATTCATACTACTTACCCAACGTTTTCGAATGTTTTGCCACCATGTGCAATACTAAACCCCTCCTTGCAGAAAGACTAATTTGCTTTATGACGATTATTCTTTACATGTGCAATCAACGACTACATTTCCCCCAGTTAGTGTGATACACATGTAACTTTTTCATTTTCTTCCTAGATGAATTTTCTTCTCCAATACACTCACCAGCATATCTCATCTTTAACTCTTTACAAAATGTTTCGATGCCTAACTGTTACACGTTGTCCTGCCAGTACACAACTACAACGACTGGGCAATTCTGAAAAAGGAACACCTTGTCGCGCATCCGGATGTATCGGGCCGACGCGACACCCAACAGTCATATGGCGAGCCTAAATTCATCGATAGGAGGGGAGAGGAAAACAAGGAAAGGAAGTGGAAAAGAACATCAAAGCCATCATGGTAATTTCCAAGAATGATTGCCTATCGAAGTCGTGGGGTGCAAACGGCACATATCGAACGTGCGATTGTAAATAGATCATACGACTCTCGTCGCGGGCGGTGTGAGTATGTTTACGGTAGTCACTACAGCAACGACAAAAGAAGAGCGTTAAAAAAATACTTGTAATTACAAAGGAGACGACTTCCCTTACTCGTCGTCGATGTTGTCGTCATGTGAAAGTCCATGTGATGTGTACGCTATAGGAACAATTCCCTTTTTGCCATAGCCTGGGTAAACTCTGCCAATATCACGCAAGAATATCGGCAGAGAGTCACATGCGTTAACTTTTCCCTGCAAACGCAAGTTGTGGAAATAGAGATACTGAAACAAGCACAGTTCGTCCCTTTGTCCTGGACGCCCTTCTCTTTTAATGGAAGACTTCACAAATTTCCTTAGGCGCTCGATATTCAGCGCGTGCACACTAGCATAATCCAAAGACACGAACTTTACAGATTGGTTCACGAACTCGTGGTCGAATCCTTCAGCTTTCAGAGTCTTGTAGGACTGAAACCCGTCCGTGATGACTTTAGTACCAGGCAGCATGAAGTGTTTTATCAGATCCACTAATGTGACCTTGTTTCGGGACAATACTCTCACAACGAAACACTTCCGGGACTCTCTTTCTATTCCACCGAATACCCAAATATGATCTATTTCACTCTTTGAAGGTCGTCGTCTCTGGGTCTTCTTCCTTCTAGCTATATGAGATTCGCCCACTTCAACAACTTTACTCGCTCCACCAATTGATACAGTGTCGTTAGTCACTACCACATAACAGACCTCTCTGCAAAACCCGAAATAGTCACACACGGTATTAGCAGATAACTCAGTTTCCGTTGCTGTTCCTTGCAACGTGCAGTCTCGAATCCAGCAAGATAGAAGAATTACGCTGGTCTGGACATATTCGCGACAAAAAGTCAAACAGATTTCGGGTCAATTCTAGTGTCCGATACCACCCGTCGGCTTTGACCAATGACGTAATGTGTGATGTTATTTTGTTTGTACCGCAGATTGCTGTCGGTGAACGTTAAATGATTCCTCTGGATTTCCTCATTACGAGTGTATATTAAAAATTCGATGTAGATCGTTTGTTTTCATCTCGTAATTTGTTTTCGTCATCTTTTATTAATGAAAGTAGTAGCGATTTATAAGTAGTCGTGATTTATAAGGTCTTGATTTCTGATGGTGTTCGTTATGGATTTTTTTGCAATCATTGGGCGTCATTGCTGAATGTGTCTGTGGAAATCATATGGTTTTGACGAAGGTTGCGTCATTTGTATTTAGGGTTGTACCAAATCGGACAAAGGAAGTCTTGACATCTTTAATAGAAGAATATGTGGAAGAAGTTCTGTAGTCATGTCGCATGGGTTTGCTTCGTACAAGGGGTTGGATGAAAGGGGTTATCATCATTTGGTCGTGAATCACAATATTCTGTTTAAAGATTATAAGACGGGGCATGTACCAATACTATCGCGGGGTATTGGGGGGCTGTAAAATCTGTTGTCGGGCGGGGAAAGAGAAGGATTTCTGTGTTGTAAGGCCATTTACATTAATAGTGTTGGAGGAACAGTATTCCTGAAGGTTATCGTTTATTTCTTGCATTTCTGAAAGTAGTCAGCAAAATGTACAAGCCTCGTTTTGTTAGTTAGGTGTTGGTGGGTCTGATACTTTTTTCTTGTTTTACGTTGCGTTTTTTATGTTACTGTATTGTGCCAGTGCTACTTTTTTGGTTTCTCTGGAGGGAGGTGTTTCTGTCGTTTTAATATTTTCTGGCTGCAAAGGTGGGCCGAGGGGTATTGCTGTGTCTTTGCTGGAGGGTTTATGTTATTGACTCGTGGTTTCACTTTTTTTACTGTTTTAAAATTTTGCTTCTGATTGAGGGCGGGTGGTAGGGAAGAACTGATTTGGGTGGTACCTTATTCGTGCCTGTCAGTTCGTGTTTTTTATTTATTTATTTATCTTTTTTGTTCCTTAGTTACTCTGGATTTTGCTTCTTTCGTTACAGTTTGACCTTTTAACATTATTACTTCTTGTTATGTCCTTATTTCGTTCTGTGACTCCTTTGGAAGGTCATATGCGGTAAGTTTCTTTTTATGAATACACTTTTATGTTTTCTTTTTCGATATTTCTGCTACACTTCTCTTGTTTTTACTGTCACTCCTGGTGTATCGATTTTACTGAGTGTTATTTGGAGTTACTGTAGCTGTTGTGACTTTCATGTAGTATAGTTATCGGTTGCAAGGTTTGGTCATTTTTGCGTTTCATTTCTTTGCGTGTACAGTAATGTGCGTAAAGATTATCATTTTTTGAAAGTCTAGTCGTATTCTGTAGTTCACTAACAAGATCATTTATTAAGTACGTTTCTCGTATATTATAAGATTTTTGCGCAAGAAACAGTAATATTTGAATCAGTAACTAGAAATGACCTCCTACATAGGTTGCTTCTAGTTACCGATTCCAACTATTCGACGGTTCATTATTTAGATCGTTTTTGCAGTACGTGTGGAAAATATAATATAATACACTCCTGGAAATTGAAATAAGAACACCATGAATTCATTGTCCCAGGAAGGGGAAACTTTATTGACACATTCCTGGGGTCAGATACATCACATGATCACACTGGCAGAACCACAGGCACATAGACACAGGCAACAGAGCATGCAAAATGTCGGCACTAGTACAGTGTATATACACCTTTCGCAGCAATGCAGTCTGCTATTCTCCCATGGAGACGATCGTAGAGATGCTGGATGTAGTCCTGTGGAACGGCTTGCCATGCCATTTCCACCTGGCGCCTCAGTTGGACCAGCGTTCGTGCTGGACGTGCAGACCGCGTGAGACGACGCTTCATACAGTCCCAAACATGCTCAATGGGGGACAGATCCGGATATCTTGCTGGCCAGGGTAGTTGACTTACACCTTCTAGAGCACGTTGGGTGGCACGGGATACATGTGGACGTGCATTGTCCTGTTGGAACAGCAAGTTCCCTTGCCGGTCTAGGAATGGTAGAACGATGGATTCGATGACGGTTTGGATGTACCGTGCACTATTCAGTGTCCACTCGACGATCACCAGTGGTGTACGGCCAGTGTAGGAGATCGCTCCCCACACAATGATGCCGGGTGTTGGCCCTGTGTGCCTCGGTCGTATGCAGTCCTGATTGTGGCGCTCACCTGCACGGCGCCAAACACGCATACGACCATCATTGGCACCAAGGCAGAAGCGACTCTCATCGCTGAAGACGACACGTCTCCATTCGTCCCTCCATTCACGCCTGTCGCGACACCACTGGAGGCGGGCTGCACGATGTTGGGGCGTGAGCGGAAGACGGCCTAACGGTGTGCGGGACCGTAGCCCAGCTTCATGGAGACGGTTGCGAATGGTCCTCGCCTATACCCCAGGAGCAACAGTGTCCCTAATTTGCTGGGAAGTGGCGGTGCGGTCCCCTACGGCACTGCGTAGGATCCTACGGTCTTGGCGTGCATCCGTGCGTCGCTGCGGTCCGGTCCCAGGTCGACGGGCACGTGCACCTTCCGCCAACCACTGGCGACAACATCGATGTACTGTGGAGACCTCACACCCCACGTGTTGAGCAATTCGGCGGTACGTCCACCCGGCCTCCCGCATGCCCACTATACGCCCTCGCTCAAAGTCCGTCAACTGCACATACGGTTCACGTCCACGCTGTCGCGGAATGCTACCAGTGTTAAAGACTGCGATGGAGCTCCGTATGCCACGGCAAACTGGCTGACACTGACGGCGGCGGTGCACAAATGCTGCGCAGCTAGCGCCATTCGACGGCCAACACCGCGGTTCCTGGTGTGTCCGCTGTGCCGTGCGTGTGATCATTGCTTGTACAGCCCTCTCGCAGTGTCCGGAGCAAGCATGGTGGGTCTGACACACCGGTGTCAATGTGTTCTTTTTTCCATTTCCAGGAGTGTATATGGACTCGTAATTTCTCTCATGTTCTTATTTATTTCAGTCATCTTTAACTCGCCTAAATGAAACTCGCGGGTAAATAATAGTCGCGTTAAATGTATTAGTTTATGGCCGGCTACATTCGGTTGTTTGTCCGTTCCATTCATAGACTGTCCATTGCAGCATCTTTGCCTTACGTATGACGTCATTGGTCAAAGCCGACGGGTGGTATCGGACAGTAGAATTTATCCCAGATTTCTACGCTGGATAAGCATGGAATGAGATTCTTCCATGTGAGAGAATCCACCGAAGAAACGTCAGGAACACCAGACATCACACTCACTATCGACAGAAATCGTCAGGGTTTCCCAAGGGCGGAGGAATGTAATTTCGAGCGACTAAAGGAACGACAGAAAACAGATAAAAATGACGATCACAAATAATTGACCATAACGTACGCAACGAGACGCGCATGATCGATTTACAATCGCACGTTCGATATGTCGTTTGGACCCCGCGACTTCGATAGGCAATCATTTTTGTAAATTACCGCAGTCATCATCTAACTGAAAAGAATGAATTGCGGTAATTCTGAAAATACAGGACATATCTTGAAAAATACGGGACTCGGGATTTTCGTCCAAATTAAGTGAAAATACGGACTCGACCGGGATATGCGAGATAATTGGCAACCCTAGTAGCGCTATCTACCCTTATTATTCCTCCGTGCAGGCCGCTTACATCCTTCGCATCATAAACTCATGACGTCACACAGGACGTCCCTGGTCAAAGCCGTTGTAGTAGTACGCTTTTCCTATAATTACAAGATTTATAAAATCCAGGCTTCTCCGAGATAAAACGACTTCAGACAAACCTTGTAAATAGTTCGGATGACTGGTTAGCAAAATCAAATTGCTGTGAATATAGCTGCTCTGTAAAAATCTGTATATTTATTACACTTTAACAATCTATGTTGTCTGTCCGAAGAACGATACAATCGAATTTACGCCTGTGTAATGGCTGTCACAGACGGGCAGAACTCAACATTATGTTATTTCACAATTTATACAGTACAGTATTCTTTAAAAAATCATTATTAAAATAAAATATTCTGTCAATAAAAGTAGTATTATTTCTTACCTTTACAAAGTCTTACAGAGATTTAATCACGGCTCCACTTGTTTCTCGGACAGTATTTGCGATCGCTTATTTTGAAATCCCAAATTTGCACGTAAGGCTGGTGAAATATTCACCACTGGCAAGGAACCAGACTGTAACAACTAATCTGCCCGAGGCTGGAATTGTTTCCCTAAATTTGGTGGAACCTTTCTCAATATATTCTCGATCCATCTGTAGAAGGATTTCGATATCGACAGGGACATCCTTAAAAATTTTTTTTGAAACACAAATCATTTTCTAATTTTAGTTTTTCGAGAAGGTTCATAGGAACAACAACGCCTCCCGAACATGCAGTTCTCTTCAAATTAAGTTTACGTTTACTTTTCTTCTTTTTATGTAATATCAAAGTAAATAGACACAAATTAAACACACAGAAAGCAATTACTTAAAAACATCGTGTTCTGATTTCTGTAGTGCAACTGACTCCGAAGTTGTGGATTCGCGACTTTGTAGAGCGTCTGTCGTGTTACTATGTATCGCTATCGTCCGTATCTGGGCTGCAGTGTCATCCGTCTTTGTCTGTAGGTACGTACATACCTAACAGACCCTACAGCTGTTGCAAACCTGAGCGTTCATTTTCCAAGCTAATGATACTTAAAGAATAACATTGGCGTTCCACAGTCCAAATGTATTTTTTTAAGAGCTTCGTATTTTCACTGTTGTTTGTAATGATTTATGAGGGTTGTTTTTAAGTAAGGGCCGTTCGCGCGTATAGTCCCATAGTTCGCGCGGACGCCGCAACAAGCCACCGCGCCACTTGCCGGCATCCTTCCCGTTCACACTGATGCAAGTTGCAGCTCTGTAGCTGACGTGTACGCATCGCTGTGCTACTTTATAATGTTTACGATTATTGAATCGCCCGCCGCGTGTGAGATACGGTCAGTGATACGTTTTTTGACCGCGAGAAGCCTATCAGCTGCAGAAATTCATCGTCAGTTAACAGAAGTTTATGGCTTGAATGCAATGAGTGAAGATAAAGTGCGTCAATGGGTTAGAGAGTTTAAAAATGGCCGTCAAAATGTCCATGACGAAGAACGCTCAGGCCGGCCCTCTGTGATCACTGATGATTTGGTGGCTGCAGTCGAAACAAAGATTGGTGAGGACAGAAGATTCACAATTTCCACTCTTTCTTTGGAATTTCCACAAGTTTCAAGATTGGTTTGGTACAAAATTGTGTCTGGAAACCTAAACTTTAAGAAACTGTTTCTCAGTGGGTACCCAGACTCCTCACAGAGGACCACAAAGGGAAGAGATTTGCCACTTCATTGGACTTTTTGATTCGTTACGAGGAAGAAGGGGATGACATGTTGAGTCAAATTGTCACTGGAGATGAAACATGGGTATCCCATATCACTCCCGAAAGCAAGCGACAATCGATGGAATAGCGACACACAACCTCACCCGTCAAGGTCAAAACCAAACAGACGCTGTCAAAGTGCAAGATTATGGCAACTGTATTCTGGGACCGGCACGGTGTTTTGCTAGTGGACTTTATGCCACAAGGAACGACAATCAGCTCAGATGCCTACTGTGCAACTCTAAAGAAGCTCCGCAGAGCAATTCAAAACAAAAGGTGCGGCATGCTGACAAAAGGAGTTTAGCTCTTGCACGATAACGCTAGGCCTCACACCTCTCAAAAGACTCGGGATTTGATTGATTCTTTTGGCTGGGAAGTTTTGGACCATGTACCATACAGCCCCGACCTTGCTCCTAGCGATTTTCACCTTTTCCAGTACCTGAAACACCATCTTGGCGGGCAGCGCTTCAATGACGACAATGAAGTGAAAGCGGCCGTGAACTCTTGGCTGTCGGAGCAAGCGGCCGAATTCTTTGAAGAGGGAATTAAAAACTTAGTTGTAGGGTATGACAAGTGCTTAAATAAACAAGGCAACTATGTAGAAAAATAGGTAAAAGTGTGTAGAATCAGAAAATAAAAGTTTTTTTACAAAAGTATTTGTATCTTTTTTTTAAAATAAAAACGGCCCTTACTTAAAAAACAACCCTCGTATTTTTAACTAGCTGCAAAACTCTGCTATGTCTGGGTATTTATTTGTTCCAGTCCGCTATTAGCCCATCTCCGCCTCCTCCTCTTGTCTGCCCCTCACCTTCTCCCCTTCTCTCTGTTCATTTCCTCCACCACTCTCTCTCTGTCCATCTCCTACTCTCCCCTCTCTCAGTACATCTCTTCCTCCCCCCTCTATATATCACTCACCCCGTCCCCTTCTGTCTGTCCATCACCTCCTTCCACTCTCTTTGTTGATCTCCTCCTCTCCCCTCTCTGTTTGTCCACTTCCTCCTCTTCCCCCTTCTGTCTCCATCTCATCCTCCTACCTCTATGTGTCCATTTGCTCCTCCACTGTCTATCGACCTCATCTCTGCCTCCTCTATTTCTATATCTCATACTCCTTCCTCATATTATCCAACGCCTCCTCCCCCTCTTACTATTCATCTCCTCCTCCCTTTCTTACTATCCATATTCTCCTCCCTCCCTGCCAGCTATGGTGGCATTAGTTATACTCCGTATTCACGCCGGCCGCTGTGGCCGAGCGGTTCTAGGCGCTTCAGTCTGGAACCGCGCGACTGCTACAGTCGCAGGTTCGAATCATGCCTCAGGCATGGATGTGTGTGATGTCTTTAGGTTAGTTAGGTTTAAGCAGTTCTAGGTTCTAGGGGACTGATGACCTCAGATGTTAAGTCCCACAGTGCTCAGAGCCATTTGAACGATCCTTCCTACCTCTCTCGGCTCAGCAATACCCGTGTGCACGTACACCACAAGGAATGCATTTCGATACTACCCACACAACACGTCAGTCATAAAAGGGCAGCCAAAATTTCAGGCGTTACCATCTGTTCCCCCCCCCCTCCCCCACTCCATCCCCACCCCTACGGAGGCAAGGTGCCACGTGGGATTAGCCGAGCGGTCTAGGGCGCTGCAGTCATGGACCGTGCGGCTGGTCCCGGCGAAGGTTCGAGTCCTCCCTCGGGTATGGGTGTGTGTGCTTGTCCTTAGGATAATTTAGGTTAAGTAGTGTGTAAGCTTAGGGACTGATGACCTTGGCAGTTAAGTCCCATAAGATTTCAAACACATTTGAACATTTTGAATTTGGAAGGAAGGTGGTACACACAGCCACAGTACTTCTCTCCTGTCAGAAAGTAGTTAAGAGTACCAAATTTGGATGAAATCGATCCAGTGGTTAAGGAGGAGATGTGTAACATAGCCACATACAGGGTTCCGACAAAAATATGGAGATACCGCGAGAAATGCAGATGCTAGCGAAACCTGCGCGTTATGCTGCTGCACTCGAACACGAACGGCACCTGTTCAGCATCCTCAAAACGTTGCAAGTGTCAGTCATGGTCAGAACAGCGTTCTGTGTAGTTGTGATTGCATTATGTCGGAGCTAAGTGAATTCTAACTTGGACAAATTGTTGGTTCTCATATGTTGGGTGCTCCCGTAACCAAGATAGCTGAAGTGTTAGGTGTTTTAAGAGGCGCTACATCGAACATCTATGTAGCATACAAGAAAAGTGGAAAAGCATTATCTGCTGAGTCAGTAGTTCTCAAACTGAGGAGTGCGACATGCAGAGGTGGGTTGGGGGTAGTGAACGGCATTCAAGGGAGACGCGATGTGTTGAAAAAATTTCTTAGTGACAAACAATTACGTTTATCTTTCCCTTCGAACAAAGTAGATGCCGCTGACCTGGATTGCATTTTACCCACGGTCGGCGTTACGCCAAACGCGGTCAATGACAGTGAAACTACCACGCACTGTGGAAGCTTTCGTTCGTGTATCTCGACGCTTCCTTACAGTCTTACAGACTTCGTGAGGAAGACTTGACCGCAATACCAAGCGGTCCCTGCTAGTCATAGATATCAATGGTCCATTAACTAGCGGAGGGAAGGGAGATACTCCAAAGGCTAGGACGAGAAGATACGATGAGAACTATATATTGCTGGGCCTCATAAAAACTACAATCAATGGTGAAGAATGTCCGCAGTGCGTTATTTGTTTCACATTTTGGCTGCTGATAACACGAAGCGTAACAAGTTAAAGGAACATCTTGAAACCAAACTTCCTGAATTAACGGGAAAACCAAAAGACTTTTTGTCAGGAAAATAAATCTTTTGTTGTCTACCTAGAAGGATTTTGCTAAAACGACGAACGTGACTTCGAAGGCCCCTTTAGCTTCTTAACAGATTTCGCATAGGATTGCTAAATGCAGGAAACCACACAACGTTGCAGAAACTCTTGTTTTACTAGCGGTGATTAATATAGTATCAACAATGTTTGGTGACTCATTTAGTCAACGACTGAAAAGTGTTCCTGTCTCTAATTACACAGGGTGTAGAAGAATTTCAGAAATTTCTGACCATCTATTCGAGTAGTTACAACCATTTTGTACTTCAAGTGGACGAAGCGCCTGATACTCATACAGATGCTAATATGATTGCTTACATCCGTTTCGTTCATGAGTTTAACATTCGAGAGGAGTCGATACTGTAGGCAGCTACAGCTTAAAGCCATTTTGGTATGATCAATACTTTTTTAATCAAAACGGGATACCATGGAATAGGTGCAGTGGAGTTTGCACAGATGGAGCTCGCTTAGTGTCTGGAATTCATGGTGGACTGCAAGTCAAAGTTAAAGCTGTAACTCATGGTGCAGTACGTACCTACTGCGTGATACATCGGGACGCTCTGGCCGCAAACGGCAGCTCTGGCAGCAAACGGTTATAGAAACACTCAGTATTATTAAGGCACAATCTGTAAATAATTCAAGGCTTTTTTAAGTGCTATGTAAGGAGGTGGGAGCTGAATACACTCAACTGCTCTTTTTTACTAATGATTGATGACTTTCAAGGGGTAAAGTACTAAGAAGAATACTTTAACTGAGGAATGAGGTATTCTGTTTCATAAAGAAGAAAAGCCACTCTCTGGCAGACTGTTTCAACAACAGAGACTTTCTACTGAAAATGGCCTCTCTCACTGACATTTTTTAGGAAATTAAATATAGTTAACACTTCACTTCAAAATAATCAGACAACTGTAGTGTCTTGAAATGGAAAAGTGAAAGCGTACATAAATAAACTAGAGCTGTAGTAAAACCTAATGGAAAGTGTCATGCTAAGTATGTTCCCCCTCTAGTGGAGATACAGTGCAACGCTTGAAGTTCACTTCGAAAAACATTTCAGAGACGACTTTGAAAAATTCAAAAATGCCTTTGGACCATCATTTCTAAATATAGAAAAATATTTCAGCGACGACTTTGAAAAATTCAAAAATGCCTTTGGACCATCATTTCTAATTATAAAAGAGCATGCCCAACTTACTGATCTCACTTGTAATACATCACTGAAGAGTAAATTTAATGAAGTGGCTTTGTTGGAGTTTCAGGCTGAAGGGCAGCGCATATGCTGCTGCCAGCCCGCCCCGATGGGGAATTGAAATACAATAAAGAAAAGAAAAAAAGAATTGGAGATTCAAATACATATTATCAAGGAGTAAAGTTCCTCATTCCATTTGCAACAACATGCTTGTGCGAGATTGGCTTTTCAATTTTGGCTGCTATGAAGTGGAACTACAGTTTAAAGCTAAATGTAAGCAAAGAATTTCGTGAGGCTGTTTCGTCTACTACACCACGTGTCCAGAAACTTTCGTCTCAAAAGCAAGCTCATCCATCATAATGAACTTTGTAATTTAAATTTTTAATACTCTTAGGTGACTGATGACCTCAGACGTTACGTTCCACAGCGCTCAGAGCCATTTTTAAATACTCTTGTAATCCTTGTTCGCTGAATTGTAAATATTGTTCATTTCGTAGTTTTTGAATAAATGAAAATTTGATAAAGATAAATAATTTGTACCGCATTTTCGTTATAATAATTCGTTTAGTTTTGGTTTCTGTTGCGTAAAGTCCTTCTAAATTGAATTTAGTAAAACAGAAAATAAGGCAAGGAAACATGAAAAAGTGACTATTTTTATTAATAATATAGGCTGAGGGTTTGATACCGTATTTCCTCGTGAAGGGCGCCCCAGAAGAAAAACGTTTGAGGACCGCAATGTTAAGTCACAACCTGGGCGAAAGTTCGTGTTGCGTATTCTCGGCGGACGGTCATTGAAGAGGATTGTGACTAAAAGTAAACAGGACGACAGCTGCAAAAGTCACTGCAAAACGGAATGTGCTCGCGAAACCTGCCAGCACCAAAACAAGGAAGGCAGTTCCATCAGAAGCGCGAAACTGCAAGGCGAGCAATGTCTAACACGACATCCCGTCCCATCATGGATACATTTAAAATGATCTATGCCTTTCGCGTTTATAGTTGCATTTCATTTGCGCGACATATTAAATACCAAGACAACACTGTTGCATGTTGATAGTTATGACTATACGTATGATACATTAATCTATACACATGATAAATTAACCCCCACTCCTTTCAAACGCCTCCACAGTTTCCGTCCACATGCTCAGGCTTGCCGGCCTCGTTGTCCGAGCGGTTCTAGGCGCTACATTCTGGAACCGCGAGATACTACGGTCGCAGGTTCAAATCTTGCCTCGGGCATGGATGTGTGTAATGTCCTTAGGTTACTTAGGTTTTATGTAGTTCTAAGTTCTAGGGGACTGATGACCTCAGAAGTTAAGTCCCATAGTGCTCACGTCAGAGCCATTTGAACCATTTTGCTCAGGCTAATCTCAGGAGCTACTATCTGAATTTTGATTCGGTTTTCAATTATAGGTAGACAGATTCATAAGGAATGTTTGCGTATCTGATCTACCAGCGGAAAAATGCTACTATCGGAGCACAAAAAGGCGGCTTCGCTCCTGTTTAAAAGGGTTTGACTGAAAAGTGGGGTACCAGCTGCCTCGTTCTGCCTTCCTTCCTCAGCACCTTTAAAAAATTTTCCAAAAATTTGGGCATGCAACTCACCTCTGGCTCCCACAATCTCCCCTAACTGTAACACACACCAACTAGTCCATCGCACCTGTCCATTCCACTTGCCCATTAACACTCACTCATTCAGCCCAACTCATTGTCATTATCTCTTTGCGTCTCTCCAACTGTCATTGTCTCCTGTCTCAGAGTCTCATTCGTCTTCATTCTGTCCTACTATTACGACTGTCTTCTTTCGCTGTCAGGATCTCCCTCTTGCTCTGTCTTACTGCTGCTACCTCATTCATTCGTTCCCACTGCTGTTGCCTCTTCTCACTGTCACTAGTCCCTCTTCCTCGTTGTCATTGTCAGAGAATCTCTCTCTCATTATCACTGATTCTCACCCACTTCCAGATTCTCCTTCTCTTTATTCTTCTCCCATTGGAACTGCCTCCTTCATTCTTTTCTTAGAACTGTTCTGTCATTGTCAACTATGTTTCACTGCCACCGTGTCCCTCAGTTCCTCGCCACTGCTATTGCCTCCTTCGTTCTTTCTATACCACAACCACTGTCTACTATCTTCTAGCATTTATTACGTTTCTGTCTCTTTCCCACTGCCATTGTCTTCTTCTCTCTCAGCATAAAATGGCGCGAGTGTGTTCACGTGCTCCTACAGGGCTATTTTTCCGCTTGTTCCCTTGTTTCCCCTGCTAGAGCAGGGCATGTCATTCATATAAAAAGAACTTTATGGGCCAGTAAAATTTTGACAGATTACTTTTGTGAAACTGAAATAATGCAAAACTTTTTTCACCTCAGACCGGATTTTACGTACACAAAAATTTTACGTGTGCTTCATTACTACAACCTGGGGTTCCCAGAACCCTTCTGATGGTTACGAAGTCTATTCTCCGTGCTACGTCACTTGATAAAATACATTTTCGCCTCATACGGGATTTTACGGGCTTGTTTTACGTGTACAAGTAAAGTAACTTCGAATATCTGTATTTCGTAAAGGGACAGAGATACCACGAAAATTTTCAAGGTTTTTCGAGTGCGGGATCTTAGGAATACATCATAAAAATTTCAGCCATTTATTGTTCATAGCCCTATTGGAATCCGCGGCTCAGTTTTGACATTCAAAAATAATGTTTTTGCGGTGTTTCTCGATAACAGAAAAATTTTTTGAAAAAGGAAAGATAGCATTGTTAGATAATGCCTAGAGAATATACTGTTGACATTTGAGCAATTTGTTGCGGTTACTTAGACATCCACTGCTGACAGCAAAAAACGGTGAGAAACACTTTCTTCTAAATCTACATGTACATGGGTACTCTGCAAGTCACACTTAAGTGTCTGGCAGAGGAATCATCGAACCACCTTCAAATTAACTCTCTATTACCCCACTCTCGAACAGCGCGTGGAGAAACAACACCTATGTTTTTCGGTGCAAACCCTGATTTCCCATATTTTATTATGGTAATCGTTTCTTCCTGTGTAGGTCGGCATCAACAAAATATTTTCGCCCATGGAGTAGAAAGCTGGTGATTGAAATTTAGTGAGAAGATCCCGCCTCATCGAGAAACGCCTTTGTTTTAATGATGTCCTAAGGATCCCATACCGCGCATCAGTACTCCGAAAGGGGATGGACTGGCGTAGTGTAGACAGTCCCTTTATTAGATCTCTTGAATCTCCTAGCTATTCTGTCAGTAAAACGCACTCTTTGTTTCGCCTTCCCCACAACATTTTCTATGTGTTCTTTCCAATTTATGTTGTTCGTAATTGTAATTCCTAGATACTTAGCTGAATTTACGGCCATTAGAATTGATTGATTTATCGTGTAACCGACGTTTAACGGATTCCTTTTAGTACTCATTTGGATGACCTCACATTTTTCATTATTTTGGAACAAATGCCAATTTTCGCATCATTGAAAATCTTATATAAATCGTTATGCAAATGGTTTTCATTTTCTGATGACTTCACTTGACGTTAAATAACAGCATCGTCTGCAAGCAACCTAAGACGGCTGCTCAGATTGTCTCCCAAATCTTTCATGTAGTTAAGGAACAGCAGAGAGCCAATTCTACCTTGGGGAGTACCAGAAATCACTTCTGTTTTACTCGATGACTTTCCGTCAATTACTACGAACTGTGACCTCTCTGACAGGAAATCACGAATCGAGTCACATAACTGAGACGATATTCCAAAAGCACGCAATTTCATACAAGCTGCTTGTGTGGTACAGCGTCGAAAACCTTCTGGAATACTAGAAATACGCAATCAATTTGAAATTCCTTGTCAGTAGCACACAACACTTCGTGTGAGTAAAGAACTAGTCGTGTTTCACAAGAACGATGTTTTCTAAAGCCGTGTTGACTGTGTGTCAAGAGACCGTTCTCTTCGAGGTAATTCGTAATGTTCGAACACAATATATGCTTCAAAATCTGCTCCATAACGACGTTAACGACGTCGGCCTATAATTTAGCGGATTACTCCTATTTTCTTTCTTGAATATTGGTGTGACTTGTGCAACTTTCCAGTCTTTGGGTACAGATCTTTCGTTGAGCGAACAGTTGTGTATGATTGTTAAGTATGGAGCTATTGCATCAACATACTCTACAAGGAACCTAATTAGTATACAATCTGGCCCTGAAGACTTGCTTTTATTAAGCGATTTATGTTGTTTCGCCACTCCGAGGATATCTACTTCTAAGTTACTTATGCTGGCAGTTATTCTTAATTCGTATTCTGGAATATTCACTTTGCGTGCTTTGGTGAAGGAATTTCAGAAGACTATGATTAGTAACTCTGCTCTAGCAGCACTGTCAGCGACAGTATTTCCATTGCTATCGCGCAGAGAGGGCACTGATTGTGTTTGCATATGACCATAATTTCTTTGGATTTTCTGTCAGGTTTTGAGACAAAGCTTCGTTGTGGAAACTATTACAAGCATCTTACATTATAGCCCGCACAAAATTTCGAGCTTCTGTAAAAGATCACCAATCTTGGAGATTTTGCGTTCGTTTGAATTTGGCATGCTTTTTTTGTTGTTTCTGCAACAGTGCTCTAAACCGTTTTGTATATCACGTGGGATCAGCTTCGTCTTTTGTTAATTTATTTGATATAAATCTCTCACTTGCTGTCGATACTGTTTCTTTGAATTCAAGTCACACCTGGTCTACACCTACACTGTTAATTTGGAAGGAGTACAGATTGCCTTTCAGAAGGCTTCAAGTGCTTTTTATCTGCTCTTTTGAATAGGTATGTCTTTAGTTTAATTATGATGGACTTTAAAGGTACGGTATTCAGTCTCGCTACGACAATTCTGTGTTCGCTAATCCGTGTACCCATTTTGATGTTCGTTATTAGCTCTTGATTCTTTGCTGGTAAGAGGTCAAGTGTGTTTTCATAACTGTTCACTAATCAAGTGGGCTCAAGAACTAATTATTCGCAATAATTTCCAGAGAATGCTTTTAGCACAATTTCTGTTGATGTTTTACGCGTACCTCCTGATTTAAACATGTATTTTCGCCGACATAACGAGGGTAAATTTTCGGGTTTGTTCAGGAGCCGCCCACGAACTAAATGGTGCCTCCCTAACCCCCTTAAGGCGTCCTACAGATCACACCTGCTGCAGAAAGAACCAACCATTTTGCTGTGTCTGCCTAAGCTAGAGGGAGTGTGTAATATTCAAAATCTGACCTTGCACTCTAGGGTGTCCAAATGGTTCGTAACCCAAGGGTTATCCAGAACACTTGACACTACCTTTCTATCACCAACAGAGCCCAAAGTATGGGTCTCGGAAAGATCCCGTTCCTATGCGCAGCGTTTTTGAACATATTGGTAGTGCATTCTGTAGCATTGGTACCGATTCCACTACGCCAGACAGTTCGTCCTGCTGTAGATGCATTACCTATGTGAAGCTGAGGCGGGTCACTAGTAACGTACAAGCTGAAAGTCACTATGCTAGCTAGAATCAGGTAAGGTTCCGTATCTGACCGCACGACAAAGAATTTTGATATTTTGGTCATGCAACTGAAACCGTGTAATGCCATACTATGGCACCAGCTCTGATAATATTTATAGGAATTACAGTGATGCCACGAAACAAGTGGACTGAGTATCATTACAACATTCTTCAAAAAAGGAGGCGTTGACCAGAACCGTGGTCTGTCCCACGCGACTGCCAGCAAACTATCGTGTGACTCACCAGACGGCGCATATCTTCATGCTGCCCAGGCCTGTCATGTGGAGGTTGAAGAAGCGTAAGCTGACGCTGACGGTGCCGTTGCCTTGGGTGACCACCAGTTCAGTGACTGCCAGCGGGTCTATGGCAGGACGCCCAGCTCCAGACTCCCTGAAATCACCACCAGCACTCCAGTGAATCGTATTATTAGCTATGCCTACAGAAGGGATTCCAAACTTGCACAGATATTGGCGCCTTTCATTGCACATGAGATTTTTGTTGTTGTGATCTTCAGTCCAAACACTGGTTTGATTCAACTCTCCTCTCCTACATACAGAGAGGTCCAAATTTATCTTAGTTTGTGTGAGCTTTCTTTACAAAAGCAAAAAGGTCAGAAAAAAGGAATAGTAGTGAAGCCGAAGCTGTTTAAGGAGCTAAATTCCAGATGTCAAGTTGACCTCATCGACTTTCAATCGCAACACTTGGAGATTACAAATTCCTAGTGGTTTATCAGGACCATCTCACTAAATTCGTTGTTCTCAGGTCACTGAAGTCCAAAACAGCTGAAGAGATATGCGATGACATTATTGACATTTATACGTTGTTAGGTGCTTCCTCAGTACTGCAGTCTGACTATGGCAGAGAGTTTGTTAACAAAATAACGAGTAGCTTAAGTGCCGGCCGGTGTGGCCAAGCGGTTAAAGGCGCTACAGTCTGGAACCGCGTGGCCGCTACGGTCGCAGGTTCGAATCCTGCCTCGGGCATGGATGTGTGTGATGTCCTTAGGTTAGTTAGGTTTAAGTAGTTCTAAGTTCTAGGGGACTGATGACCTTAGAAGTTAAGTCCCATAGTGCTCAGAGCCCTCGAGTAGCTTAAGTGAACTATGGCCCAATTTTAAGATTGTTCACGGTAAACCTAGACACAGTCAGAGCCAAAGCAGCGTAAAGCGAGCAAATCAAGGCATAGAAAATATGTTTGGCTGCCCTCCTAAACATGATCTGTCTTCATCAAGTTTACCTCTTGAAGCATTGATGAACGTTCACCGTGAGGATGACCTAGAAAATATAATTAATGAAGTGAGTGTTAGCAGTGAGACACGGACTGGAACGTTGTAGGATAATGATCACAACAATCTCCATTGCAAGAGGGTAACATACCATCAGGAACAGAGAGAAAGAAAGAATTCCTGACAACAACGACTACTGTTTGACTGACTTAGACGAGTCAGAACTGAAGCGTACAAGTGTTTAGAAGAACAAGCGCAAAGAATGCGGCAGTGTTCAGATCGCTGCTTTCCAACAGTGGAAAAGGGCTGTACTGTGAGAGTTCCAGTTCCCGACTTCGATAGAGGAAGTGGAGATGCTATGTCGTTCTTGGTTGTCGTGCTCGAGACAACGGCTGATGGTTTCTACGGAATCAGGACGAGAGATGGTGAGCTGAGCTAATTATAGCCACGATAATAAATTGTTTGTTTTTAATAATGGAAGGGACGATACGATATGCCACTGCGGCTACAACTACAACATTTTGTTCCAGGTCCCAGTTCAGTACTTCCCCTCTAAGAATAATCTCAGAAGAGGAAATTCCAGCAGAGAAAACTGTTGCCCTGAGGACAGTTGCGACGTCTCAGTCATTGGGAAGCGGCCAGGGATTCTTCAGATGCGATTGCCAGCAAGAATGTCAGACTCTCAGATGATTTTGCAAAAACAAAAATGTGTTGTGCAACGCAAAGTGCCATGGTGCACGTCCTTGCTGCAATAAATTAATTTTAGATAATATTACTCTTTTCAAACTACAGGTGATATATGCAACTTTCGAAGTACGACAGTTTTGTTATTACAGCCATGGTTCACACTGCTTACCTCTTGGCAGTGAAGGTATACATTTACTAGTGAGACTGTAGTATCCCCAGTCAGTGTGTGTGGTTTGACAGAACTGGAATCACTAATCCACTGTCACTACATGGGCAAGTGAAGGTGCACTGTCACCAGTGATGGTATACTTTCCCTGAAACTTCCACTTCCACTGTAACATATACACATCGGAGAAAAATCAACCACTGTTCTCGTTCCGACCAACTAATTGTAATCGAGAGCTTCTCAGTTCTCCGGTTGTACAACAATACACAGAAACCTGCGCAGAAACTCATAAGTAAGGGCGACGATCAAGAATTTCTCACTGACAGGTTTCTTCTCACAAGGCAAATCCTGGAGGTGAGAAAGTCTTCCTGAGTCAGCATCACTGTTGTAAGTGATCAGCTGTAGGTTTACACACCTAAATATTCAGTGAATGATGCAACGCAGACCATGCAACTAATTAGATAGTTTCTTGTTTAGCATATGAAACTAATGGAATTTAATCAAGTAAAGTAGGGAGCTGACTGTAGAAGTAGGTATAGCGCTCGCAAGTTGTGAACGAAATTATAGGACATAGGAGTGGATATGAATTTGTCTTTAATTTATATATTTTGAGAAAGCTTTTGACCAAGTTCCAGAACGTCCATTCGAAACAGCCCTTGGGAAACCAGCAATTGATCAGCACATGTTAGAATAAACTCTACGTTACTACACTTGTACTAGACACCATAAGGAGAACGGGAAATTCCAAATAGAAAGAGAAGTCATGCAAGGAGATTCCATATCACAAAAACTATTCTCAGCCTTCCTGGAGGAAGGTTTTACATCCTTATACTGGAATAACGATGAAGGAATACTTGTTAAATGGAACATATACCAACCGTCATCTTTTAAGAGCATCGACTTTCACAACTTGAAGCCAAGTCGATAAAATTCTTCTGTATGTCTGAGCGCGTCATAGGTAATAAACGTCAGACAGGAACACTTCGTACCTATATTTGTATGTCGGAGGCTTTGTTTTTTCCCCTAGTTACTTTTGTTTAGTGAGTGATTTGAAAATTAAAGTATTTTGAGGGTGTGCGAGCAATGTCAGGTTGTAGTGCTGTTGCACGTAATTTTCACAGTCACAGTGACTGAAGTAGTGCTTCATGCTTTCCCTTGCGATGCAAGTGTACAGAAGATTTGGCTGCAGAAACGCTGTGGACAAGATGCTGTGAATGTTCCAAATGCTAGCATATGCTCTCGTCATTTCAAAGGAACTGATTACGTTAGAGACCTGTCTTCGAAACTGTTAGATTTATCGCGACTCTTAAGAACGATACATTTCCGTTGTGTAGTTTGCCTTGTAAATGTAGCACCAGTGATAGTACACAACATGCAACAGAAGAAAGGATGGAAAGTTTCATCAAGCATAAGATTCATAGGAGAAGCATAGAGACTTCAGAAAAGCTTCCACCACTAAAGAAAAGTGCTGATAAATATACATTTACGGATGCAGTTGTTTGTGATAATTACAGTTTACAGAAGTCTGAGTGGCATTGTAGATGAGAAATGCCAGTCTGAAAAACATGTTCATAGAATAAAGATCTTCGAAGTCAGTTGTCATTAACGAAACGACGTCTGCATGGTGAAGAAAGTGCTAAAAGTGTACTTGGTCTCGTGAAATTACTCGAATACTGGGCAAAATATTTTCTGTCAATCAAATCAGAAGTTCGTTACAGGGGTCGATGGGTCGAAGAGGAGATTCGCAAGTCGATTACTTTGCGCGGCGTTTCGCACAAAAGTTTCGATTTCCTCAGAAAAAAACTTGGATATCCTGCACCTGCAGAGTCAGCCTTGCGTTCTTGGATAAACCTCAGTTTCAGCATTCAGAAGTATTTTGAAAGATGTTTACTTAGATTAGCTAATTAAAATGTGATCTTCAAATGAGGTACTTGTATAATTTGTAGAGTGAAAACGACTGGCCACCTGCTGAATTTCTCTTAAACTTGTGATGAATGCAAAACGCAAATGGACGTTGTGTAGATCTCGTTTACTCCTTAAAACGTGTCTCAGAGCCAACTTAGAAAATTGCATGCTCTTTCGAGCATTTACACTGTCAGAAAACTACGCTTTGTTGCAAGTTTCGATGATGAAAGCTCCATTTTTTCTTTTTTCTCTCAAAAAAAAAAAAAAAAAAAAAAAAAACAGCAAAATCTGTAAAAGCTGGACAAGCTACAGAATGTACCAGTAAGATTCTAGCGGTAGCAGAACAACAGTTTACATTCCATTATTTCGGTAGAAACTAAAACGTATCACAAATACGTCGCATGAATGCACGGCTCACATGTTAAAGCGCTTTTCCCGAGGCAGACGCTGTTTCTTAGTGACGTCACAGCGTCATCCAGTAGCAGCACAGAACGCTTACAGCTCAACCTTATTTTTCTACGGACCTTGGTCCAGCGTAAGCTTATACTAGTATATTGACTGCCGGGCTGACGTCATCCTTGAGTCAGCAGAGCCGCTTCGCTGGCCACCACTAATTCGCTACACGCGCCACCGAAGAGCCGCATGCGCAGTCAGTGTTTTTTTACGCCGAGATACCACATCACTGCCACAATAACCACTCCCACTGCTGGGATGCAGATCCTGACCTCTCGTGCATAGGACTTGCTGAATAAAGAATGTTGATATTTACAAACTTTCCTGACTCCACACTTGCCGTGATATTGGTAGAAAGCAATCCGCAGGTCCTGTACATGCCGCTCCAGCAGATGCGCCATTCCTGGCTTACACTGGTGTCCCTAGTGTCAGTGTGTCAGATGGGGGGAGGCGGGCACATGGACAGCCTGTTTCTCACTAGTCTCTTACATTAACTTATGGGTTGTTTTGGGGGAACAGACCAAACAGCGAGGTCATCGGTCTCATCGGAATAGGGAAGGATGGGGAAGGAAGTCGGCCGTGCCCTCTGAAGGGAACCATCCCGGCATTTGCGTGGAGCGATTTAGGGAAATCACGGAAAACCTAAATCAGGATGGCCGGATGCGGTATTGAACCGTATGTTAATGTATGCTGTGGGGACATATTTTATCTGATGAATGGGGAGCTCCTATTGTTTTGCTGAGTATCTAGTCTATATTTATTGCTTGCTTTCGCATTGGATTGTAGTTGGTGATCCTGGAATTTGCCCAAGTCTAAAGAAAACCTCCCTGGAACCACAGCAACGCTCTCTCTGGTCTGTTCTAATTATATTACTAGTTTCTGGTTGACCTGATTCTTCCTTTCTTTCTCTCTCTCTCTCTCTCTCTCTCTCTTTCATTTTTAGTTATTTTCCTCATCTTGGTTGTCGTCTTCTAATTATTCCATCTTCGTCGAAGTCTGTGGCGTTGGGCGTGGCTGTTGTCTGTGTGTCTGTTGTTTTAATTTAGGTATTGTTGATATCGCTGTATACTGGTATTTAGTTTTGGGATATCTAAATCCAGTATATGTTTCTTCGAGTAGTTTGTTTGCAAGTGTCCTTTTATGGTATCTGTTTGTGCTTATTCTATCTGTTAGCTGTAGTCATCTTGTCCGCAATGGTTCTGTTTTCGCGTTTCTGTAAACCATTTCGTTGGCTGTTCTAGGATATTTTTTTTTTTTTTGCTGTTCTTAGAATTTTCCTTTCCATTGGCATAATTTTTTGTGAAATGACTCTATTTACCATTGTGAACTGGGTGGCATATTCCAAAATGGGGTAGATGATGGCTTCCTAAGTGTACGAAATGCTATTTTCTGTTGCTCCCTCTGTTCTGTCTCCTAATATTCTTACTTTCACCGTTGTTGTGATGTCTTGAATATGCCGCTTGCATGACAGTATTTATTTAGTGTGATTTCTCGGTATTTAGCGGTGTCTTTGGCTGTGGCTGTTTGCCCCTATACCTTTCGACTTGCGACTTCCGGATTTTGTGCCGTATTAGGTGATGATTTGTGTCGGAAGATAATCAACTGGTTTTTACTCCGTTTGGCTTTATTTTCCATGTTCTGAGCCAGTTTCGAGTTCGTTTAGGTATTACTGGCTTTGTTGGTTGCTCCCAGTGTTTTGTGCGTGAAACCTGTACGCCGTACCACCGGTACAAAGCGCTGAATTTTCGTTTCAGTTTTTCGGTTCACAAAAGGTTGCTGTGTGGAGACTATACAGCTGAGGGGAGAGGATTACCCCCTGTGGTTTTCCTGCCTCTGGGACGAAGATTTCGGATTCGATATGGTTGACGATTACTGTAGAGGTGCGGTTGTTTACATTGTTCCACAAGAGTGAGGTGAGTTGCGGTGGAATCCCCGTTATCAGCAAAGTCCCTCATGCCACAGCTTGTCGTGCGGCGGAGCCAGATTTTGAAGCCGGAAGCGACTCGGCAGACCCAACACCGTTGCTTTTGGGAATATATGATATTACAAGGTGAACAACTCTGCTTCCGCCGTTTGCCGATAGGTGGCGACAACGGTAAGTGGAGGTCGAAAGAAACAGATCGGAGACGTCAGGCAGTTAGCTTGGATCACTCAAACATTAGTCGACTTGTGTCTGCATCATAAAGTTGTTGTTGATTTAAAATGTCAGTTTACGAGCCTAATTCTCGTCATTTGATGGAGGTATTACTGTTTTGTTTCATTATGAAGAAAACAGCGGCTTAGTCTCATCGAATGCTCTCAAGTACGTATGGTGAGGATGCTATTAGTGAAAGAACGTGTCGTGAGTGGTTTCAACGCTTCAAGTACGGTGATTTTAACGCCGTAACCTGGCATAGTGGTGGAAGAGAGAATGTTTTCGAAGATGGCGAATTGGAGACATTGCTGAGTGAAGACTCGCATTAAACACAAGAAGAATTGGCACGATTAGTGGGAGTGACACAGCAAGCCATTTCAAAACGTCTCAAGGCTATGGGTATGATTCAGAAAGAAGGAACTTGGGGTCCCGTGTGAGCTGAAACCAAGAGACGTTGAACGGCGTTTGTGTGTTTGTGAACAATTGTTTCAGAGGCAAAAACGAAAGGGATTTCTGTATCGCATTGTGACCAGGGACGAAAAATGGGTTCATTAAGATAACCCTAAACGCAAAAAATCATGGGGATATCTCGGCCATGCTTCCACGTCGACGGCCAAACCGAATATTCAAGGCTCCAAGATCATGCTCGGCATTTCGTGGGACCAGCTCGGCGTCGTGTACTATGAGGCGTTGAAACCAAGTGAAACAATCACAGGTGCTTGTTATCGAACGCAATTCATGCATTTGAGCAGAGCATTAAAAGACAAACGGCCGCAATACAGCGAGAGGCACTATAAAGTGATTTTGCAGCATGACAACGCTCGACCCCAAGTTGCAAAAGAGGTCAAGACGTACTTGGAAACGTTAAAATGGGAAGTCCTACCCCACCCTCCGTATTCTCCAGTCATTGTCCCTTCTGACTATCAACTGTTTAGATCAATAGCGCATGGCCTGGCTGACCAACTCTTCCGATCTCATGAAGAAGCCGCAAATTGGATCGATTCGTAGATCGCTTTAAAAGATGACTTGTCAGTGCTTCCCGTTGCCTGCAATGCTGTGTTTCCAGCTCGCAGTGGGACACAGTCGGGCCCATCAGTGAACAATTGCTGTCTGTCAAGACAGTGAGAGTCTGTAGCCCTTCTCGTGGTTCGTGGTGGTCGGCCACTTCGCTTTCTCGACAGCCTCTGATTTTTCGCCTCGTGATAAGTGGCTGCCCTGCTTAAGCCTGGCTTGTTCAAACTGTATGAATCCGCCACACTTGTCTGCCTGCTCGGGCAAGGTCGAATTAGCATCCTGAACAAGCAGTATTTATCGCTCGTGCTCCACAACATGTATGTTGAAAGGGCGTCCTGTCTGGCCCAGTCCACTAACATTGCTCAGTTCGTAACAACCAGTTCTTTAAAGAATCGAACTTCCTTGTATAAAACAGCATTAAACTTATGATAACAAATGAGTAAATGTATTACATTATTTACTTTGAGCATGTAAGCGAGAAAAAGTTTAGGAAAGGTTTTAAATTATGCTTAAAGTTGTTTTAGAAGTCGCTGAGTGCTGCCATTATGAAACACTGGATGTACAAGGTGCTTCCCAAAACACCAGAGAATGTCATTGTAAAAATCAGAAAACTGTACTTACGTCGTAATATCCTCCATCACCTTCAGAATAGTCTCCTCGGCCATGTAGACAACGATCCCAGTGTTGTTCCCGATTTTGGAAGCACTTGTAGAACTCAGCAGGGTGAAATTGTTTAGACCCATTGCCATGACACTTGGATGTCTTCAACGCGATTTTCATCTTCAGTAACAGGTAGGAGATACATGGGTACAGGTCTGGAGAATAGGGAGGGTGTTGTTTCTCATCAGGAATTTCTTCACAACTAGGTGTGTGGGGGTGCATTGTCGTGGTGCACCAATCAGTCTTTCTTTTTCCACAACTATGGCCGTTTGCACTGAACATTTTTCCTCAGTCGTCTCTAAACCTCGCAGTAAAACTGTCCATTGACAGTCTGACCATGTGGAGTAAACTCCTTATGCACTATTCCCCGAATCTCGAAAAAAAAATATCACCATTGACTTCATGTTGCTGAGAACTTGTCGCGCTCTTTTCGGCCTTGGAGAAGATGGTGTTTTCCACTGTGATGATTGCTTCTTCGTTTCAGGGTCATAACCGTAGGCCGAAGATTTATCACCTGTTATGATTCTGGAGAAGAGTTTTGGATACTGTCGAACTTTTAGTTGCAGTCCGAAGCCTGATGTTTCATTGTTCAGTGCTGAGAAGATGACGGACATACTTCGCTGCAATTCGTCTCATGTTCAGTTCATCATCTAGATTTCGTTGACATGTACCATACGACAGTCCAAGTCTGTTACAAACACTGTGAATTGTCTGCTTTCGGACTTCGTGATTCACGTCACGCACATTCATGATCGTTTCCAGCGCCATGCATGTTGACGGTCGACCGGAATGTCTGTCATCTTCCACAGATAGTCGGCCTTCCTTGAAGCACTTGAACAACTTAAGTGTGCTTCCTTGATTCAGTACACTCTCAAGAAATGCCTATGTCAGCATGCGACGGGTTTCAGCTGCAATTTCCTTCAAATTGAACCGGCCGAAGTGGCAGTGCGGTTCTAGGCGCTGCAGTCTGGAACCGCGAGACCGCTACGGTCGCAGGTTCGAATCCTGCCTCGGGCATAGATGTGTGTGACGTCCTTAGGTTAGTTAGGTTTAACTAGTTCTAAGTTCTAGGGGACTAATGACCTGAGAAGTTGAGTCCCATAGTGCTCAGAGCCATTTGAACCATTTTTGAACCTTCAAATTGAAAGAGAATTTGAAGCAAATCCGTTGTTTCTACGCGTTATCCAATTCACAGTTCGCACCACTACAACTCACGATTGCATGCGCCGAAGATGACGCAACTTCGTGCCGCAGTGGCTAAGGGTGAGTCTTATTGCACGCTGGTGGAGTCACACATGACGTCATTATGACGTGTACACGCTGTATCGAAGACGACAGAGACCGCGCATCGTCTTTGTGATTGTTCGAGACACTAAACTGCGGTAGCGATTTTTGCAGACGAATTAAAGGAGCAACTCATTATACCCTCAGTTGCAATATTCACTTCAGTCTTGAAAGCTACTGATGTGTTTATTTTCTTTGAAAATATGAATCTGAAAATTTCTGGAAAACAGAGCTCAGAATACGCTTTGTAAATGGTAAATTAGGGAGATAGTTACATCAACTTCACAATGGCTGAGTCACTTAAGGAACGTTATGTGGTAATAGAGTGTCCTATGTTCGAAACTAGTTAGGATCAAAATATTTTTAAAATGCGAATATTGCCTCCAGGTGGTGGCATGCAGCATAGTACGGAGTACACCCCAACTCGACGCAACTAGGGAATTGCCTTCAGACTTTTCTCCATATTGTCGACAATTACAAATATCATTGAAGAACTGCACCAGTGTGTCTGAAGCTGTCCCGGTACTGTTAGTTTATGAGTAAGACTTATTGAATCTGAGTGAAATCCAAACACACTTTCGAGATTTTCAATTTCACCAGGAAGAGAGGCTGGTGCCACTCTGATTACTTGCCGTGAGACATCAGGGAAGTCATTAGTCACATTTAATGCTAACTTAACTTCTTTTTAGTTCTGTGTACATGATAGGCGCAGACATTTTGCTGGAAACAGCTCACCAAAGAGCTTTTTCCTCAAATACAAGTTTCAGGTGACTGCACTGAGCTGACAATATTTGCAAACGGTTCTTCATATCAGTAAACTACAAAATTTTGTTAACATTGCTCATTTGACAGTCCATGGTTATGACCTTCTACGTCTGTGTTTCCTGTGTCAGGTCAGCCTACTTTTCTAAACACACTGTCATTATTCATGCCCTAAGCTTTTAGGATTGTGATAAGTAATGTTAACAAAACTTTGCATTTTGCTGATATGGCTGATGTGACATGGAGAATACGCACATTTAAAAAAATGATCCTTTGTATTATCGAACATGACACTTCTTTGACAGCTTAACTTCAGTTTACAGACTGACACCGAGATGTTGACAGGTTGGCTTCCAAATTTACCATTTACAAAGCGTATTGTGAGCTTCTTTTCTCCCAGAAATTTGCAGGTTCACATTTTCAAAGAAAATAAACATATCAATAGCTTCCAAAATTGCAGTAAATATACCAATTGAGGATAGAATGAGATGCTCCTTTAACGCGTCTGCAAAAATGGCTATCGCAGTTTAGTGTCTCGGACGATCACAGTGGTCAATACGCAATCTCTGTCGCCTTCGGTACAGCGTGCCACGTCATAATGACGTCATGTGTGACGTTAACGAGGTCCACGAGGAAGACAGGCCGTGCAGCTCGGTAGACAAACTGCATTTCGACACCTCTTAACTCGTAACTAGCTGTTTACGTACATAAGAGAATTACATCTTCTACCGGAATCCGCTATTATGGAGTCTTAGTGTTTACAAGATCTCCGGGCTTAGTCCATAGGCCTAATAACAATTTGTTGCGGCTGTACTGCGGTACAACAAAATTAAAATTGTCCATAATGATTATCGGTTCCATGAGGAACACATCTTGTATGAAATTAGGACTGTCAAGCAGAAGAGACTAAATCCTGTAAATAAGCCCTTATACCATTCGTGTCGAGCATAGATCTCAAATTAAAGCATACTGCAAAGTTGTGTATTTTATTGTATTACTAGTAATCAGTAAGATTCTGTAATAGCAGATTTAAATAGAAGATGTAATTCTTGTTTGTACGTAAACACCTACAGGGAGCTGACAGGTGCAGAAACGCATTTAGTCTGCTAAACTGAGCGAGGGAGCGAGCGATCTCAGGCGTGTCCTCGTGACGTATGCGCCGCGGCCTGTCTTTCCGTGGGCCTCGCGACGTAAACAGCGTGTAAAAATGAGCTAAGACGCGTACCTCGAGACATCTAGCGGCGGAATGTGGTACTGCTACTGGTTTCACACGTGCAATGAACTTTTCGGATATTTTGGGTAGCACATCGTATAGAAACTGGATAATTTGGGTTGCTTTTTCAGGCATTAACGTTTCCTGAACTATGTGTCGTAGAACGATATAATTTTGCAGACAAGTTCAGTAACACATACAGATAACTATCTGTAAGTGTGTTACCAATAGAATTAGTAGTAAAGAAATAATAAATGAAAAAGTAATGTGTGCTACCTCATCTAGAGGGTTGGATCCCCTCCTTCGAAAACGTCAGATTGCAAAGCCTGGGCTACTCTCAGGGTGGAATCTCCGTCTTCGAAGATTGTGTGTGTTTGTCTGTCTGTCTGTCTGTCTGCCCGCTGCTGTTCGTTCGTCCGTCCGTCCGTCCGTCCGCCTGCCTGCTGGCTGTCCATCGCCGTCGTCGTAACCGCTGCCGCCGCCGCCGCCGCCGCCTGCTGTTCGTCCGTTTGTTCGCCGCCGACGCCGACGCCGCCTGCTGTTCGTCCGTCTGTTCGCCGCCGACGCCGACGCCGCCTGCTGTTCGTCTGTCTGTTCGCCGCTGCCCATAGCCGACGCCGACGCCGCCTGCTGCACGTCCGTCTGTCCGTCGCCGTTCGTCTGCAATGAGTACTCCCACCTCCACCGTCATCTACACCTCCCCCTCCCCCTCTCCCACAGTCACTTCCTGGAGTGCCGCCTCTGGCCTCCCTCCTTCCACCTCCCCTTCCCTTCCCCCACTTACCCACCCCCCTATCTCCTCCCCTGCTGTATACCCACACCTCTACACCCTTCCTCCAGCCTCCACACCCTCAACAGCTCCCACTACTACCCCCGCTCTCACGTACGCCTCTGTTGCCGCCTCTGCTGCCGCCCCTCAGGTGGTTGGCTTCCCCTCTCTCACCGACCCCGTCGCTTCGTCTTCTGCATCTCCCACATGCATCACGTCGCGCCGAGCCACCATCGCCACCACTGAACCGGCTGCTTCTCCCGGTGCCTCCACTACGCCACAGGGATCTGCCACCCGCCACCTCCCTCTCCTCCCCATCCCTCTCCCCTCCTCCCAGCCTCCAGTCTCCAAAAAACCCCAAAAGCGCGTCCTTACCGACTCTGCTCCCGCCACTTCCCACAAAAAATCAACACCATGCCGTCACCATGGACACCACCCCTCCTTCTGCCACCCCTACCTTGGCCCCCACCCTCCACACCTTTGTCCTGTCAACTCCCGATCCTAAGTTCCTCGACGCTCGTACCCTCACCAAGGAAATACGAAAGTACTTACCTCGTGCTCCCATCTCCCTACTCATTCCCCGCAGGGACTCAGTCCTTATCAAGTCCCCGTCCCCATCCTTTCACACAGACCTCCTGCGAAAACTCCCACGAGTTATGTTTGGCCCCCACGCCTCTCTGACACCCTTCCGTTCTGCTTCCACTCCTCGTCAGCCCCAGCCTCCCCGTCGCCCCCCCACCTACACCGCTGTGATCACCAAGCTCAGCCCGGTGATCACAGAGGATGAAGTGTTGGTAGAACTTAACTCCCACCCGGACTTGGAAATCCGCTCTGCCCGCCGTATCCACAATGCCTCTGGTCCTACCTACCTCATGCGGGTATTCTCAGAGTCCGCCCCATCCATAGACCATCTCCTCACCCAGGGTGCCCTGATATACCACCGTCGCCACCCTGTTGAATCCTCCAAATCCCCTCCCCAATCCTACCGTTGCCAGCGGTGCCTGATGTACAATGACCACCTGACTCCCAACTGCAAAAACCCTCCCACCTGCCCCCATTGCAAGGCCTCCCACTTTCTCAAGAACTGCCCCAACCTCGCTGCTCCTCCTTCCTGTAATACCTGCAATGGCCCCCATCCCACATACTCCCACAAGTGTAAAGCTAAACCCCCTCCAGCCACCCCTGAACTTACAGTCCCAGTTCGTCCCGTCGATCCTCCTGTCCATCCTAACAATTCCCTCCGTCCACCCCCCACGGCCGAGGACATCATCCGGTTCATTACCGTTGTACTCCAAAACATTCACCCTTTTCAGCGCCCGCACACCTTCCAGCAAATATCCCTTGCTGCTCGCTCTGTTTTCCACCTGAACACCTTCGCCACTTACTCCCACAACCAAGCCCACTTCACCTTCACCCGCCTCGACACCCTAGTTTAAGTCTCTTCCCTTCCCTCTCTTCCCCCCCTCCTTCCCGTCATGGCGCGGCATGAGTCTCGCATCCTCTTCCAGAACATTCGCTCCTTCCGCTCCAACAAATACCTCCTCATACACACCCTCTCCCACCACCAGGTCGACACCTTCCTCTTGAACGAAACCTTTCTCCAGCCCCACCATTCTATCCGCACCTCCCCCTATATCCTCCACCGCACTGATGCTCCTGGTCCTCGTGTGCAGGGTGGAGTCGCGATTGGCCACCTTAAGCATATCCCCGTCCAGCCACAACCTCTCCTCAATGACCCCACTGAACACCTTATCCTTAGCGTCTTCTTCCCCTCCCTCACCATTACCTGTGCCACCATCTATGTCCGCTCCACTGCTCCTCCTCCTTGTGACTTCATCTCACACATTGACCACACCTTCTCCACCTATGTGATTGCCGCCGACCTCAACATCCATAGCCACACTCCTGCTGCCCTTCGGCGGTGGCATCAGTTCCTCTCCACAATCCAGGGTGACCTTGTTCCCATTCCCCAGCACACCCGACCCAAAAGTAACACCACCCCCGATGTTGTCATTGCCTCCGCCAACCTCCTTGGGCGTATCACTGTCGCCGTCCTTGACCCCACAGGTAGCGATCACCTCCCTGTCCTTCTCACCATAACGTCTGCAAACCGCCCCCCTCCGGCTCCGCAACCTGCACCCCCTCCCAAGGTCGTCCATGACTATCGCCGTGCCAACTGGGATGCCTACCGGGACTCCATCTGCACCCAGGTCGAAAGCCACCCTCTTACCTATCGCCATCCTGACGACATCATCCGCGCCTCGTCCTTCCTTCAAACGGTAATTACTGACGCCGTGGAGGCCCATGTTCCTACTAAAACCATCCACCCACACCGTCCCACTCTCCCTCCGCGGGCTGTCCTCCTCCTCCGTGAATCCCGCCGCCTCTATCGCTCCTTCCTCCGCACTTGTGACAGGGATACACTCCAACGCCACCGGCAAATACAGCAACACGTACGGAACCTTATTACAGCAACGAAACGCCGGGACTGGCGCCAGACCTGCACACGACTCAATGCCACCCTCCCTATCAACTCCTCCAAGTACTGGTCCGCCTTCCATCGTCTTACTGGTTCCCTTTCCGCTCCCCACTACCCCCTTCTCCATAACGATCGCCCCCTTCCAGACAACCTCAGTAAGGCCAACCACTTCGCTTCCCACCTTTCTGAGGTCTTCTCCATCCCCGATGATCCCCACTTTGATTATTCGCTTTTCCCCACCGTCATGGAACGTGCTGATACCTCAGTCGCTCCACTTGCTCCTAGTCTCCAGTACTTGGGGCAGTTGCCCCCCTCCGACGTCAACACTCCCATCACAGCACAAGACATTAAACTTCTCCTCCAGTCCAAACGCAACACGGCCCCTGGTCACGACTGTGTCACCTACCGTCACCTTCGAGAAAGCCCCTATTCCTTCCTAACTGTCCTCGCCCATCTCTATAATGTCATCCTCTCTACTGGCTTCTACCCTGACCTGTGGAAGACCTCCCGCGTCCTCCTATTCCTCAAACTCAACAAACCCCCTTCTGCCGCCTCTTCCTATCGTCCCATCTGCCTCACCTCCATCTTCAGTAAGGTCTTTGAATCCATCCTCTCCCACCGTATCCATCGGCACCTTGCTCAACACCACCTCCTCCCCCTTACCCAGTGTGGCTTCCGACCCTCCTTCTCTGCTGACGACCAACTCCTCAACCTTGTTCACATTCTGTCCCTCCAGCTCAACTCCCGTCGCTCCGCCATTTTTGTTTCCCTTGACCTCCAAAATGCCTATGACCGTGTATGGCATCCCGGTCTCCTCTTTAAACTCCAAACCTACGCCCTGCCTATCAATTTTGTCCGTCTGGTCGCTTCCTTCCTCTCGCACCGTCCTTCCTATGTCACCCTCCACAACGCCAACTCCCGTCTCTTTTATCCCACTGCTGGCGTCCCCCAGGGTTCTGTTCTCTCCCCTCTCCTTTATCTCTTGTATACAGCTGATATGCCCAAGCCACCCCCACCAGTCCACCTTCTCCAATATGCTGATGACACCGCCTTCCTGGCTCTCTATCCTACCCTTCAACGGTCTCAACGTACCCTCCAAACCCACCTTAACCAGTTCACCACTTGGTGTAACCAGTGGCTTCTCCGTCTCAACCCCTCCAAAACCCAGGCAATCATCATAGGCCGCACCACTCGCTCCTTTCGCCTCCATGATTTCTACCTCACCCTTTATGGTCGCCCTATCCAACTCATCCCCACCCTGAAATACCTTGGCCTCACCCTTGACCGACACCTCACCTGGACCCCTCATCTCCTGACCATCCAGCAGAAAGCCCATTCCCGCCTCCGCCTGCTGAAACTCCTGTCCGGCCGGACATGGGGATTGCATCTTTCTACCATCCTCCACACCTACAAATCCCTCATCCGTCCTATCCTCTGTTATGCCAGCGTCGCATGGATCTCCGCCCCCACCCGCTTTTACAAGGCCCTCCAAATTCTTGAATGCCATGCGCTCCGCCTTGCCTTCCGTATCCGCCTTCCTTCCCCCACACGGCTCCTGTATGAACTGATCCCCTTCCCCCACCTCCTCTTGTTCCTCCAACATCTCCGCATCCTTTACATTGTTCGCAGGGTTGATCCCCCCCACCCTCTGGTTTCCTCCTTCCTCTCCACCCCCCGCCAGTTGCCGCGCCTCTATTCTGTATCCCTCCCTCTCTCCACCTCCACACGCTCCATCTCCTTCATCAGGGCAATTTCCAACACCTCTCCCTCCCGGATGATGAACTTCACCGTGACATATACCCTTCCTTCCAACTATAACCCGGCCTTGTCCCCCCCCCCCCTCTCCAGGGCCCCCTTCTCCTCTTTCCTCCTTCTCCCAGAGCGGATTTTCCTCCATCCCCCCCCCCTCCCCTGAGACCCTGCACCCCATACTTGCCTCTCTCCTTCCCACATCCCTCCCTCCCTGGCCCTCTTCCGCACGCCCCCCATTCACCTCCCCCATCTATTCCCCTCCCTCCCTTCTTCAGGTCTCCCTCATCTCCTTGAACCTGGCAGATCCTCTGTATTGATCATCATCAGTGTGCCACATCAGTGTTGTGTTTAGTGCTGTTTCTCGTGTGCGTCAAGAGGTGTGATTTTAATAGTGTACTGCCTTGAGGTTCGCCGTCAGTGTTACGTTGTGTGCTCTGCCATCCGTCAACACCTTTCTGCTCCAGTCATAATGTGCCTTGTGTTCTTTTAATCGTCGCAGTGTGTGGCTTTTTGTGTGTGCTACTTTTAAACAGTTTTTTATCTCCATTTTACAGTCACCCCGTTTTTTGTCTATTGCCTTCCATGATGTTCTCCCTTTTTTATATCTATGTTCGCCTTCTTCTCTCCTTTGCTGTCTTTAAATGTCTTCTATTGTTTTGTTCTATGTCTTTCGGCTGAAGAGCAGCGCATATGCTGCTGCCAGCCCGCCCCGATGGGGAATTGAAATACAATAAAGAAAAAAAAAAAAAAGTGTGCTACTGAAGTCTTAATACGCGCCATTTCAAGCTAGTTTTACACGCATCAAAATGTTTATCTTTTCATACCTCCTGAACTGTGTGTCACACGGTGATGTAATGTTGCAGGGACATTCGGCGGTATGTGTGCATACTGTCTGCAAACTGAGTTGCGAATAGAGCTAGTAGTAAAGAAGCAATACATTAAAACGTCATGCCTGATGCTGCCGTTGTACCAAATGAATAGCGTGAATATAGCAAACGATAAACTTTTTCTTTCATAATTTTGTGGGGAGTGTTAGCGAGAAAAAGTTTGAATAAGATTTTAAATAATTTTTCAAGTTTGTCGAAAGACGCTAATTGCTATCATTATCAAACACAGGATGAATAAAGTCCAGTCATTTGCGCGCCGTCGGTTACGTCTGTAGTGGACAGACTTCGTACGAGCACATTTTGTAAGTGCGGGTTGCCTACATAAGGGCAGGTATGCATTTAGGAGCAAAACTATTGCTGTCCTTTGATTGACAGGTTATTAACCTATTGATCTCCTTTGATTGACAGCTCCTTAACCTAATGTCCCCGGCCCTCTCCACCTGCCCCCTCCCCAACCCACCCCTCAGAAAACCTCCACCCTCACTGCTACAGGTACACTTTCAAGTCTGAGTTATTGGAATAGCCCCTCTCACTCTAATCAATTTGATTGACTAGTTAATTAAATTGTTCGATCAATAAACCTCTCCCCCTCTGGAAACCCCCTCCCCTTCCACCTTCAATCCCGGAAATTGGCGGGAAAAAGACCCAGTTGATCGGCCATTTGGAGAGAATTCGATTGTAGTGTATGGAATATTGTTTACACAATTTAGACAATGTATGGAGTTTTGTTTATTTAAACAATTTAGGGGATTCAAGAAAGTGTATGGAATAAAGTTTATTTATTTATTTAAAGAATTTTTCATGAAATCGATCACCACCTCCACCAACCCATCCTTCTACCTCCCCTCTCCACCTCCCCTCCTCTACCTGGAAATTGGCAGCTCTGCAGTGCAGATGACAGTTCTTACAAAGGGAAATTCAAGGGTATAGTTCGAGTCTCGGTCTGGCACACAGTTTTAATCTGCCAGGAAGCTTCATATCAGCGACCACTTTGCTGCAGTGTGAAAATCTCATTCTCGGAACATCCCCTAGGCTGTGGCTATGCAATGTCTCCGCTATATCCTTTCTTCCAGGAGTGCTGGTTCTGCAAGGTTCGCAGAAGAGCTTCTGTGAAGTTTGGAGGTACTGGCAGAATTGAAGCTGTGAGGACGGGTCGTGAGTCGTGCTTGGGTAGCTTAGTTGGTAGAGCACTTGCCCACGAAAGGCAAAGGTCCCGAGTTCGAGTCTCCGTATGGCACACAGTTTTTAGCTGTCAGGAATTTTCATGTCAGCGCACACTCCGCTGCAGAGTGAAAATCTCATTCTGGAAACATCCCCTAGGCTGTGGCTAAGCCATGTCTCGGCTATATCCTTTCTTCCAGGAGTGTTAGTTGTGCAAGGTTCGCAGAAGAGCTTTTGTGAAGTTTGGAAGGTAGGAGACGAGGTACTGGCAGAATTGAAGCTGTGAGGACGGGTCGTGAGTCGCGCTTCGGTAGCTCAATTGTTAGAGCACTTGTCCGTGAAAGGCAAAGGTTCCGAGTTCGAGTCTCCGTACGGCACACAGTTTTAAGCTGTCAGGAAGTTCCATGTGAGCGCACTCTCTGCTACAGAGTGAAAATCTCATTCTCAAGAGTATATTGTTTTCTTATAAAAAAAAAATCAGTTTGCGGGGCTTGGATTTCACTTGCTCATCATTCTCTGCTGTTTGGTAAGATGCAGGTATTGTGAGAAGTAATTACATCGCTCGCATGTCTTTTTTTATTCTGATTGTGCAAGGAATACCGTCATGAAACACACATCTCACGTAAATACACACAGTGAAAATCTTTCGGTTGCATAACACACACTGCCTGCCGTTCCCTGTCCACTGGACCGCACAGGACGTTTCCGCACACGCTCACAGGAGTCAGGATGCACGAAGTGACGACTCGGCCGTCAGTTGCCGAACCACGCGCAGATGTCAGTTCGGGTCCCACAAGGATGAGGCGGCAGCATCCCTCTGATACATGACACCTGAGAAATATCTGTCGAAATACGTGTTCACCTAGACACCGTTGCTAGCACCATGACACAGAGCTGCAGGTCCAGCGCTGAGAGAGATGTAACGGGACAGTACGTCCCTTACTTCTCAGCCCTTCCCGGAATTCGTAAAGTGCTGAAGAAATAGTAAACCATCAATTTTGTAGGAGCTTTCGTGATGTCTCAGCTTGCCTGCATGTAAATTCTTGCCATAAAAGGATCTGTTTCTTAAAATAGCTCAGAATAACATCGAATGCATTCTTCCTGATGGTCCTAACCAGACACCATGTGTTCCATTCCTGGAAATCGTGACATCCTGCTTTCAACATACATCTCAGAAATGGTAAACGCTCTCACTGCTAAAAAGCCCTCATCATGTCTGTGCACGCTCGTGAAAACACCGTTAATCATAAAAGCATTCTTGTTGTTTGGAAAGAGAGCACTTTCTTAGCAGAGACAGGAAAATCGGAACAATTACGCAAACAGAAATCGAAGCACTGTCCTACAGAAGAGAAAAATGGCTGGAATTTTCGGTGTTCTACAGCTAGTGGTTTGCAGGTGTCCTAATGCCACAGTGGCGGATGAGTGAAGGCACCACCGCCAGAGATGGATGATCTTCTTCAACTTGTCTTTGAACACTTGCTTTCTCAGTGCTTTCCACAGATACTTTGCCTCTATCTTGTTCAAATCAGTTTGTAGAGGCTCCTATGCCCCAGCACAATGGATGTCTTGTGAATGAATGGAGCATTCTGATTGGATCTTACTGAATTTACCCTCCAGATTACTGATGCTGCCGGGGTGGAAGCACTCCCCGCCTTTTTTTATGCAGACGAGACTTTCAACAGAAAAAAACTATTTTGTACAGATCGCAATATTGCACTGACAGTTAAACCCCGCAAAGTGGTCTACAGATTGTCGAATACATTCCACATACTCTCCATGCCACTGTGCAGCGCCGACGGAGGAAACTGCCACCGTAAACGCGGCCCACACCACAGCTGCAGAAGCACATATCCGCCAGAGGCCAGCCAACCGTGGACGACCCCCACACCCCAGGAGGACTTTAGTGGTAGCAGTTCGACTGCTATCAATACTCCCAGCACAAACACTTGCCGTATTGAATCTTCTCAAATTTCCGCAGAGCATACACGCGGCACATGCGGTCCCAAAGGCAATTGGGTATTAGTTCACTATTCGCCCGCCCAGGAGGAGCCGCGAGCCAAATCGTCATAAGCCGGAAGCTTTCACGAACTCTCTGAACTGGTGTACCCCTGAACTGGTGTACAAAGGATGGGTAAGCCCCATCTCGGAACATAGGCGTCCGCTGAGATGCTGTTTCCGGCCCCGACCTGCTTGCTTGCTGCTACGCTTTCTATGGCCATCTCCAGACTCACAAGAATATTGGGAACCAGACACATATTTATCAGTGTAACTACAATCAAACATCGCATTCGAGGGTTGGATTCCCTCTCTTCTTCATCGAAGAGTTTCACTGCCTGGGCTACTCTCAGGGTGCAACATCGACGTGGAAGATTCCCGCCGTTTCCTTGCCGTGTCGTCTGCTTGCCGTCCATACTGCTCGCCGTCCGGCCCTTCTCGCCGCCGCCTTCCGGTCCTCACCGCCGCCGCCGCCGCCGTCGCCGCCTGCCGGGGCTCGCCGCCGCCGTCTGGTCGCCGCCTGCCGGTGCTCGCCGCCGTCGCCTGCCGCCTGCCGCCTGCCGGTGCTCGCCGCCGCCGCCGCCGCCGCCGCCGCCTGCCGGTCGCCGCCGTCGCCGTCTGCGCCGCCGTTTGGTCGCCGCCTTCCGGTCCTCGCCGCCGCCGCCGCCGCCGCCGCCGCCGCCTGCCGGGACTCGCCGCCGCCGCCTGGTCGCCGCCTGCCGGTGCTCGCTGCCTTCGCCTGCCGCCTGCCGCCTGCCGATGCTCGCCGCCGCCGCCGCCGCCGCCGCCGCCACCTGCCGGTCGCCGCCGTCGCCGTCTGGTCGCCGCCGCCGCCCTTCTCGCGCGCCGCCGCCATGTCCCAACCCACCACCACCACCACTATCATTTTCACCTCTCCCTCCGCTGCTCCAACCACCATCACATGGAGCTTCTCCTCCACCCCACTTCCCGTCCTTCCTTCTCTCCCTGTCCACCCCACCCCTGCACCACTTTCGGCTGTAACCACCCCCAACTCCTCCCCCCCTATCACTGTCGCCCCATCGACAGCTACTGACTTTCCGCCGCTCCCCGCACCGCCTCCGACAGGCTCCAAGCCAGCACGGATCTCTGCTCGACGTTCCACAGTCTCAGTGACACCCACGCCCCCTCCGTCTGCGTCATCCGCTGCTCAGGGTGGTCCTGCCCCCCGCCATCTCCCCCTGCAACCCGTACCCCTGCCCCCTCTCCACCTGGTCGTGCCCACGAAACCTTCAAAGCGCCCGAATGTTGACCCTTCCCCTGCAGTCTCCTCCAAAAAAACCCCCAACCCCCGTGACCCACCCACCCCCATAGACGCGGCTCCGATCCCCGCCCCCGCCCCGCCTGCCACCCACACCTTTGTCCTCTCCAATCCTGACCCTCAATTCCTTGATGCCCGCTCCCTCACCCTCGCCATCCGGAAATACTACCCCAATGCTCCCATCTCCCAACTGATTCCTCGCAAGGACTCGGTCCTCATCAAATCCCCCAGTGCTTCCCTCCACACCGATCTCCTCTCCCGCATCCCCCGTATCCAATTTGGCCAACGTGCAACCCTCACCCCCTACCACACCCCGTCCTCTCCCCGTCAGCCTCAACCTCCCCGGCGTCCGCCAACCTTCACCGCTGTGATCACGAAGCTAAGCCCCGTGATCACGGAGGCTGAGGTGTTGGCGGAACTCAACTCCCGGCCCGACATTGAAATCCGCTCGGCCCGTTGCATCTTCAATGATGCCGGGCCGACTTTTCTCATGCGGATATTCACCGAATCCTCCTCCTCCATTGACCGCCTCCTCACCGAGGGAGCCCTCATCTACAATCAGCGCCATAAGGTGGACCCCTCCCGTTCCCCCGTCCAATCCTACCGCTGCCAACGCTGTCTCACCAACAACGACCACGCTACCTCTGCCTGCAGGAACCCCCCTACTTGTCCCCACTGCAAAGCTTCCCACTTCCTCAAGCATTGCCCCAACCTCACCTCTCCCCCCTCCTGCAACACTTGCAACGAACCACATCCTACCTACTCCTCGAAGTGTAAAGCAAAACCTCCACCAGTGACCCCTGAGCTCACCGTGCCTGTCCGTCCTGTTGATGACCCCATCCACCCCAACAACTCGCTCCGCCCTCCCCCTACTGCTGAGGACATCATCCGTTTCACCACCATTGTGCTCCAAAACATCCACCCCTTCCAGCGCTCACACACTCTTTCCCAAATCGCCCTTGCTGCCCGTTCCATCTTCGATCTTACCACCTATGCCACATACTCCCACAACCAGGCCCACTTCACCTTCACCCCCCTCACCACCCTTGTCTAACTCTCCACTCCCATGGCACAACAACCGTACCGTATCCTGTACCACAACATTCGCTCCCTGCCCACCCACAAACTCCTCTTCCTCCACACCCTACGTCAGCACCGTGTGGATGCCTTCGTCCTAAATGAAACCTTCCTTCAACCCCGTCTCTCCGTCTCCACGGCTCCTTACACTCTACACCGCACCGATAACCCGTACCCTCTCGCGGGTGGCGGAGTTGCTATAGGCCACCTCAAGCACCTCCCTGTCCGGCCCCAACCTCTCCTTAACAATCCTGCCGAGCATCTCACCCTCAGCCTGTTCTTCCCCACCCTTACCATCACCTGTGCCACCATTTATGTCCGCCCTCGCACCCCCATCCCGTACGATTTCCTGGCCCACATTGACCGCACCTTCTCCACCTACGTGATTGCCGCTGACCTCAATATCCACAGCCGTGATCCTGCCGCCCTCCGGCGGTGGCATCAGTTTCTCACCACTCTCCAAGGAGACCTGGTTCCCCTGCCTCAGCACACCCGGCCCGAATCCAACACCACTCCTGATGTGGTCCTTGCCTCTCCAAACCTCCATGGGCGCATCACCGCGGATGTCCTTGACCTCATTGGCAGTGACCATGCTCCTGTCCTCCTCACTATCTCTAACGGTCGCCATCCCCGCCACGCTCCTCGCCCTGACGTCCCTCCTAAACTTGTCCATGATTACTCCCGTGCCAACTGGGATGCCTACCGGGATTCCATTCACACCCAGGTTGACGGCCACGACCTTACCCTCCAGTCTCCTGATGACATCGCTCGCGCTGCTGCCTTCCTGCACCAGAAATTGTCTGACTCCGTCGCCACCCATATCCCCACCAAAGCCATCCACCCTCACCGCCCCGCCCTGCCTCCACAGGCCGTCCTTCTCCTTCGAGAGTCCCGCCGCCTCTACCGCTCTTTTCTCCACACTCGTGACTGGGATACACTTACCCGCCACCGGCAATTACAGCGACACATCCGCAACCTGCTTGTTGCGAAGAAACGCCGAGCCTGGCGCCAGACATGTACACGACTCAACACCACACTCCCCATCAACTCTTCCAAGTATTGGTCTGCTTTCCACCGCCTTACTGGGAACCGCCCCACCCCCCAGTACCCTCTCCTCCTTAATGACTGTCCCTTTCCTGACAACCTCAGTAAGGCCAACCACTTTGCCTCCCACCTCTCCGATGTTTTTTCCATCCCAGATGATCCCCACTTTGATTATTCCCTCTTCCCTGATGTCATGGACCGTACGAATACCTCTGTTTCTCCCCTTGCTCCTAGCTTCCAGTACTTGGGCCATGCCCCACCTTCTGCACTTAACACTCCCATCACTACACAGGACATCGGCCTCACACTCCGCACTAAACGCAACACTGCTCCCGGCCACGACTGCGTTACCTACCGCCACCTCAAACACTGCCCTCCCTCCTTCCTTTCCCTCCTTGCCACCCTCTACAATGTCATCCTTGCCACTGGCTTCTATCCCGACCTGTGGAAATCCTCCCGTATCCTGATGTTCTCCAAACCCAATAAGCCTCCATCTGATGCCTCTTCCTATCGTCCTATCTGTCTCACATCGGTGTTCAGCAAGCTCTTGGAATCCATCCTTTCCCGGCGCATCCATCTCCACCTCCACCAAAACCACCTCCTCCCAAACCCCCAATGTGGCTTTCGACCCTCCTTCTCTGCTGATGACCAACTCCTCCGCCTCACTCATCTCCTCTCCCTCCAGCTTAACTCCCGTCGCTCCGCCATTTTTGTCTCACTTGACCTCGAAAAGGCCTACGACCGTGTCTGGCATCCCGGTCTCCTGTTTAAACTCCAAACCTACGCCCTTCCTATCAACTACATCCGTCTGGTGGCCTCCTTCCTCTCCCACCGCCCCTCCTATGTTACCGTCCATCATGCCAATTCCCACACCTTCTACCCCTCTGCCGGTGTGCCCCAGGGCTCTGTCCTCTCCCCTCTCCTCTACCTCCTGTACACGGCAGATATGCCCCAACCCCCCCCTCCAGTACACCTCTTGCAATATGCTGATGACACCGCATTCCTCGCCCTCGCTCCTACCCTCCAACGGTCCCAACGCCTTCTCCAGAATCACCTTGACCTTTTTGCTGCATGGTGTAACCAATGGCTCCTGAAACTCAATCCTTCCAAGACCCAGGCAATCATCGTAGGTCGTACCACTCGCTCCTTCCGACTCCTGGATTTCTCCCTTACTGTCTGCGCACATCCTGTTCGCCTCACCCCCACCCTCACCTACCTTGGCCTCACAATTGACCGTCACCTCACCTGGATACCTCATCTCCGCTCCATCCAATCCAAAGCCCACAACCGCCTCCGACTCCTCAAACTCCTCTCTGGCCGGACATGGGGGTTGCACCCCTCTACCATCCTCCACACCTACAAATCCTTCATCCGTCCCATCCTCTGTTATGCCAGTCCTGCCTGGATATCTGCCCCCCCCCCCAAATTCTATCAGTCCCTCCAGATCCTTGAGCGTCATGCACTCCGCCTCGCCTTCCGTATCCGCCTCCCATCCCCCACGCGGATCCTCTATGATCTCATTCCTTTCCCCCATCTGCTCCTATTCCTCGAACATATCCGCATCCTCTACACCTCCCGCCGTCTTGAACCCCCTCACCCCCTGGTTGTTCCTCTCCTCTCCCGTCCCCGCCCCCTGCCACGTCTTCACCGTTGTGTCCCCCCTACCCTCCATCTCTACACCCTCCATCTCCTTTCCCAAGGTGGCTTCCGTCAACTCCCCCTCCCGGATGATGCCCTCTCTCCCTCCATTTATCCTTCCTATCAACTCTGATCCTCAATCCCCCTCCTTTCCTCTGTCCTTTCCCTGGGCTCCCTCTCCCCCCCCCTTCCGTCCTGTTTTTCTCCCCACTAACCTTCTCCCTACCTCCCTTCTCCCCCCTAGTCCTTTTGTATTCCCCTCCTCTGCCTACCCCACTCCCTGTCGCGTCTGCCCCCCACCCCTCTTATGGGTCCTCATCCTCCTTCAGCTCCTTTTCCGGTTCCCCCCTTCGCTTTTACTCTCCTTTCCCCCCCTTTTTTGTTTTCCCATCTTCTGTCCAGTTTCCCCCCACCTGCTCTCGACTGTGGTGTCACATTTGCCAACTTTTTAGTGCAGTGTTCCAGTGACTATTCAGTGTTGTTTGTCTTTCTCGTGTTGCGAATAGAAACCATGCTGTCGCTAAGTGTGAATTTTATGTCCTTTGCGAACAGAATCCAGACTGTCGCCGTGTTTTTTAATTGTCTATTGTTTTCCCTGTCTGCTTCGTATGCATTTTTATTAGCGTCATCATCCCTGTGTTGTTGTTTTAAGTTCCACGATTTCTTTTCGCCTTGTTACTCTCTAAGTCTCCGATTTTATCGCCTGTTTTTTATTGTCTGTTCTCTTGATCTTTGTCACAAAATCTGTCGGCTGAAGAGCGGCATACTAAGCTGCTGCCAGCCCGCCCCCTTCGGGGGGGAATTGAAATTCAATAAAAAAAAAAAAATCAAACATTGGGATTACTGCTGCAGTCTGACACCGAGCAATGTACTGGATATACCTCCTCTTTACGACCGTGGTTTTGGAATGAACCTCAGTATCTATAGCGCACATAATTATCCACGAAAAAAAAAATCTTTCATTCCCCTTACGACTATTGACGTGCTGAATCTATACCTCCCTCACGACAGGACACACAGTAGCGACCGCCAGACGCTCGTACATATATTGCGAAGACTCTTGTGCAAAGACGGACTCATTTCCCCTCGGTACAAAGGCCTTACTGTTTCTGGCCCCGACCTGCAAGCTTGCTTGCTTTCTGCGCCAATCTCCTGACTCTGATACCCCTGTCTCACATGGGTACACGACATCCCAGTTCGTTCACAGTGACGATTAAACATCTGAGCTGCTTTCATTCCTTATAAACCTTACCAGGCCTGGTAACAACACTAAACACGGCCAACACTAATGCCATTTTTTACCACTCTGGCGTTCAAGAGAGATTTAGAGAAGAAACATGCCTTGTCCCCATCAATTACGGACCTTGACGAGATGGGGTGGCCTGTGTGCCTCAGCGATACAGATCTCTGCGCCATAGGTACAGCCGTAGGGGAGGGGTATCTGTGGAGATGACAGATAAACTCGTGGTTCCTAATGAGGGGCAACAGCCTGAGTAGTAATTGTAGGGGCCACAGTCTGGATGGTAAATCAATCTTGCCTTGTAATATCAGCGAAGAAGGCCTTACTGTACTGGTACTGCGAATGACTGAAAGCAAGAGGAAACTACAGCATTATACTTCCCGATGAGTGGAGCTCTACTGTATGCTAAAGTGAGATGAAATTCTATTGGGTAAAATATTTAGGAGATAAAATAGTTCCCCCATTCGGATCTCCATGTGGGAACGACTCAGAATGACGCTGTCATCAGGAAAAACAAAACTATCGTTCTACGGGTTGGAACGTGGGACGTTAGACCCCTTAGTCTTGTTGGAAGATCAGAGGAATTAAAAAGGAAGTGAATAGGTTCAAGATAGATGGAATGTTAGATTCGTTGAACTGGTAGGAAGACTAGAGAATTTAAAAAGGGAAGTTGATAGGTTGAAGACAGATATAGTGGGAATTACTAAAGAGCAATGGAATGATGACAGAAAATGAAACAGGTGTAATAGAGGAATGGTTATAATAATAAATAATAAAATATGAATTCAGGTAAACTGCTATGAACAGCATAGAAAAGGCTTTATTGTGGCCAAGATAGACACGAATCCCACACCCACCACAGCAGTAGAAGTTGACATGTCAACTAGCTCCACAGATGACGAAAACATTGATAGTATGTATGATGAGATAAAGTGAATTAATCAGATGACCAATAGAGGAGAAAATTTAATTGTGATGGAGAACTTGAATTTGATAGTAGGAAAAGGAAGAGAAGAAATAATAGGAGAAATGAGCGAAAGAAGAAGCCACCTGGTAGAAATTTGCACAGACCATAATTTGTTCATTGCTTACACTTGGCTTCAGAATCATGAAAGAAGGTTGTATATGCTGAAGAGACCTGGAGACACTGGGAGGTTTCAGACTAATTATATAATAGTAGGACAGAGATTTAGGAAACAGATTTTAAACTGTAAGCATTTTCAGGAGCAGATGTGAACTCTGCCCCTAATTAATTGGTTATGAACTGTAAATTAAAACCTAAGAAATTGCAAAAAAGATAGCAAATTAAGAAGGTGGGACCTTGATAAGTCGAAAGAACAAGAGATTTTCCAGAGGTTTTCCCCTGAAACAGGGGAAATGAATACAGTAAAAGACGAAGGGATAGCACTGATGGACGAAAACAATGAAGGCGGCAGAGGATCAGATGGTTAAGAAGACAAAGACTAGGAGAAACTTATGGATTTCACATGAGATTATGAATTCCATTGATGAAAGAAGAACATGTAAACATGCAGAAAATGACGCCTCGAAAGGGAATACAAACGTCTAGTACATGAGACTGATAGAAAGTGCAGACTGGCTAAGCAGGAATGGCTACAGGAAAAATGCAAGTCCTAGAAGTATCTGTAAGAAGCAGTCAAATGAAAACGAGACTGATGAGAAAAACTAAATAAACTATTTAATATTTCAAAAGTAATCGCCATAACTGTTAATACATTTATGCTACTAAGAGATAGATGCTCAAAGCCTTTGAGGAAAAATGTTTGCGGTTACCTAAGGAAGCACGATAGTACCCAGGCACCTCTTCTTGAGAAGCAGGTAGATGAGTGACGAATGTCTTCTTTCGGCGCTCCAAAAATATGGAAATCACGTGGGGAGAGATCGGGACTGTACGGAGGATGGGCGAGGGCTTTCCAATGGAACTTCTGCAGCGTACTCGAAATACTCTCGCCAACATGTGGGCCTGCCAAATAGTCTCAATCTGTCCCCATGCGGTTTACAGGTTTCTGGAGCCCTGAAGAGAGAGCTTCGTGACCCGTTGATTTGCTTCTCACGAAGAAATGCACACCTGGGTTCAATCATAGTTCCTTAGGTAACCGCAAACACTTCTCCACGGGGGCATTGATCGTCTTGTCTCAAAGTGGGATAAATGTGTTAACAGTCACGGCGAGTGGTTGTAAAATAATAAGGAGTTCACTTACTTTTTCCATCTTTTTCATTTGAATGCCAAGGGGAAAGACAGATACAGCCTATACGAAAATTGAAGAGGCTTTTAGGGAAAAGAGAAACAGCTGTATGAATATCAAGAGTTTAGATCGAAAACCAGTACTGAGCAAAGAAGACAAAGTTGGAAAGTGGAAGGAATATATAGAGGCCTGTTCAAGGGAAACAAACTTGAGAACAATATTGTCGAAAGGAAAGAGGAAGCATAAGAAAATGGGACGGAGGAATATGATACTGCGAGAAGAAATCGACAGTGTACTGAAAGATCTAATTTGAAACAAGGCCCTTGTAGTAGATGACTTTTCCTCAGAACCACTGATACCTTTGAGAAAGCTAGCCATTATAATACTATTCCACATGGTATGCAAGATTTATGAGACGGGGGAAATACACCCAGACTTCGAGAAGAGTGTCATGAATCCAGTACCAAAGAAGGCAGGTGTTGACAAGACTGAATCCTGCCAAAACATCAGTTTCATCTACATCTACGTGGCTACTCTGCATTCACACTTAAGTGCCTGGCTGAGTGGCAGAGGGTTTCTCGAAAGACGAACTATTTTTCTACCATTCCACTGTCTAACAGCACGTGGGAAAAATGAACACTTAAATCTTCCTCTACGAGCTCTGATTTCTCTTATTTTATTATGATGATTATTTCTCCCTATGTAGACGACAAAATATTTTAATATTCAGAGGAGAAAATAAGTGATCGAAATTTTGTGATAAAATCCCTACGGAAATAAAAACGCCTTTGTATTAATGATGGCCATCCAAAATCGCTTATCACATCCGTGACACTCTTTCCCCTATTACTCGATAATGCAAAACGACCTGCCCTTCTTTGAAATTTCTCGATATCCTCCTTCAATCCTATCTGCTAAGGATCCCATACAGTACAGCAGTGCTCGAGTGGAGAACGAACAAGCGTAGTGAAAGCAGTCGCTTTAGCAGATCTGTTGCATCTTCCAAGCGTTTTGCCAGTAAAATGTTGTCTTTGGTTTGCATTGCCCACAACATTGCCTATGTATCACTACAATTTGAGTTGTTCGTAATTGTAATTCCTATGCATGTAGTCGAACTGACAGTCTTTAAATTTGTGTGGTTTATCCTGTGACCAAAATTTAACGGATATCTTTTTGTACTCACGTGGATGACCATACACTTCTCCTTGTTGAATGACAATTTCCACTTTTCGCACCATACAGATATCTTGACTAAGTCATTTTGCAACTGGTTTTGATCGTCTGAGGACTTTACTGGGCGATAAATGATAACATCATTGCAGACAATCTAGGATAGCTGCTCAAACTGTCTCTTAAATAGTTTATGTAGATTAGGAACAGCAGTCGGCCTATATCGCTTCCTTGGGGAATGCTGGATATCACTTCTGTTTTACCCGATGATAATTAATAAGTCATGGTTGCAAGATACTGACTCGAATTATTTACAGAAGAATGGAAAAAATGGTAGAAGCTGACCCCGTGAAAGATGAGTTGGGTTCCGGAGATACGTAGGACCACGCGAGGTAATACTGACAATACGACTTATCTTATAAGATAAGTTAAAGGTAGATAAACCTACAATTATAGCATCTGTAGGCTCTGAGAAAGCTCTTGACAATATATCGAAATAATTATCAACCAGTAACGTAAAAGAAATTTAATATCTTAATAGGTTTCAGGCATTCAGTGGCCTTCTTCAAAATGTTGTAACTACGGCATTATTTACGATAGTTACAACCTACTGAAGAAGGGCAGTGAGTGCCTGAAACAGGTGAAGAAATTAAATTTCTTTTACGTAACTGTTTGCTGAATATTTCGATATATACAAATACAGTTGCTGAAGGAGATGGATAAAATACTAAGCTTTTCACAATGTTGACTGGAATACAGTCTTTGAAATTCTGAAGGTAGCAGGGGCAAAGCGCGAAAGGTTCTTTACAACTTATAGGGAAACCAGACGGCAGTTATAAGAGTTGAAGGGCAAGGTAGTGGTTAAGGGAGTGAGACAGGGTTGTAGCCTGTCCCCTATGTTATTCACTCTGAACTCTGAGCAAGCAGTGAAAAAAACCAAAGAAATTTTTGAAAAGGGATTGAGGTTCACGTGGAAGAGATAAAAACTTTGCTGATGACTTTGTAATTCTGTCAGAGAAGGCAAAGGACAGTTGATTGGAATGAACCACTTTGAAATTCTGAGACGAAAGAAATAAGCTGTGTGATATAAATGAAGTGGATTGCTATTAAAGTTTTGTGAAGCGGAGACTCTCGCAGCTACAGCGGCTCTTCGGTCGACGGCGACACGAGCAGCAACAGAAACGACAACGCGGCCGTCACGGCGGAAGACGCCATTGTGCAGAGCGTCTGGGAAGGGCCACGTCCTGGTGAATCTGTGGACGAGCAGAGGCACACACGTGCTCCCACTAGAGCACTGTGCTTTTATAGCTCTCATGTCCGGCTCCTGTGGCCATGACCTGGCCCACGGTAGAACACAGTACCCAGATGCCTCCGAATCATCTTCATCGAGCTCGGGAATTTGTAACTGCCGGCTCGTCTACGTGTTGCAATGAGATTGCCCATCTACTCTGCGGCCGTCTGATGATTCTGCACTGTTCATACACTGACAGAAAGGGAATGGGTTGCTCCATGAAGCACCAGTCCGATATCAGTGAAACTGGTCTGTAGTTGTTGGGATCATCCTTACACCCTTTCTTGTACACTGGCACTACCTTCGTTATCTTCTGTTTTTCTGGAAAAATTGCATCTATGAAAGAACTGTTTGCTATGTTCAGCAGTGGTGTTATTATCTCCTCACATACCAGCTTTATTACATGATTTGATATTTCATCATCACCAGCTGATTTCTTGGACTTCAGTTTCTGCATAGTTTTCCGCAATTCATCTTCCGTGACTGGTCTTAAGAACATAGTACTGCATGATCTTTTTGGTACCTTAATACCCTTCTGTTTTTGACTATTTCTTTCCAATTTTAGGTTTTCTACTACACTGATATAGTTATTATTCAGTATGTTTGCTATTTCCATACCATCTGTGACCACTGTGTTGTCTATTTTAATTGACCTAATACCTTCTTCTTAGTTTGACCCATCTTTTTCATTTCTTTCAGCATTGATTGCAATCCAAGCTGCCTTTGCCTTGTTTTTTGAGTTCGCTATAGTGGTGTCAATTGATCTTGCTTTCGCTTCTCTTATTGTTTTTCTATACTTCTTTTTTAACATTTTATATTTTTCAGCTTCGCCCATCCGTCTCATGTCCTGAAGCTTCCTTCGCTGTTCTAGTATTTCACTGGTAATCCACTGTGTTTGATTTTGCTGCCTTTCTTGTCTCTTTACTTTGGGAAATGCTACATTAAAATGGTACTTAATTGTTGAAATAAATGCATCATATTTTTCATTTACACTCTGGGCCTATAGGGTTTCATTCCAGGTTTCCTTACTTAACATTGTTCTAAAGATATTGATATTTTGTTCACTGATGATCCTAATTTCTTTGGTTGTTTGTTTTGGTTCTGATACTGTGTCATTACTTCTGCAAAAGCTGATTAGTCGTCCATGATGATCAGATATTTCTGTCTGAACTACATGTGACTCATAGTTACACATATTAGTAATTATGTTGTCAATAATTGTCTCACTTTGTGAAGTCACTCTTGTTGGTGCAGTTATTGTCACTTTCATGTTATGCTGTATTAACAATTCTTCAAAATCCTGTCTTATTTTTGTGTCTTTTCCCATGTCAATGTTGAAGTCTCCACGTACAATAAGATTTCTCTTCATATTCATTCCCAATAAGCTAGCAATTTTTTTTAGAAAGATGCTAATATTGCCACATGGTGACCTGTACGCACAAAACACTCTAAAATCCTCTGCCACTATACCAGTAACTTCAAAGTCTTTTTCTCTAGCTATGGGAAATGTAGCAGCTTCACTGTTTACATTCTTTAATAGAGTACTTGTATTAATATATATACAAACGTCACCACCCTTATATTTAGATCTGCAGAAGTAACTAGCTAGTTTGTAGTCCTTTATTGCCACATTATGTATTTTACTTTCAGTTAGTCCATATTCACTTATGCATAATATGTCTGGTCTTACTTCACTCAGGAGTACTTCTGCTTCTAATTTTTTGTTACCAAAGTATTGAATATTTTGATGAAGTACTATTATGTAATTTTTCTTTTGTTGGTTTACATGTTGTGAGCTGTATTCTGGGGCAAATTCTTTAGTATTGTCTTTTTTTGTATGGTGCTTATATTTTTCTTTTCCAGCTGGAGTGTGTGATTTTTCACCCCCTTCAGGCCATATTAGTTTCCCTTGCATCTAATGATTTTGCAGACATCTGCAAACATTCTGCTGAACGTTACAGATCCCAGTCTATTTAAATGCAAGCCATCCTTCGCTAGTGAGTTTTCACATAGGAATTTGTTTGGGTCTATAAAAATTGCCCCAAGACGATCACATTGTTCTTCAAGAGCACAGTTTATTTTGGCGATATATTTTTCACTCACCGACCTTCTGTTTATGATTCCACTAAGTATCAGACGAGATCCTGCATACGTATTTCTTGCAGAACGAATCATGTTTCTTGTTTCGCTTGCCATTTCTTCCTCACTGCTGCTCCTTAACAAATTCGTTCCAACATGTATAAACACCACATTATAGCTATGTCTGGTTTCAGAATCTGGTTCTGTAGTATCTTGTCTTGCATTTACCATATTTTTAAAATGTTTACCGAGTTGATGCGTTCTAATACCAGGTCGTACGTCGATCTTGCAATTTTGGGGGCAGCGATATTCTTCAGCAGCGAATCGCCAATTATTGAAAAGTCATTTTCGTTTTGTTGCGTATCTGTCGCCTTGTTTTTCCTTTTCCTGTATGTCACCACCTTCCATTTATATTTATCTTCCGGTTTTTGGATTACTGAGTTTACCGAGACATCAACGGGAACACTTACAATGTTGTTTTTAAAGTACGATCGGTCACTCGTATTTTCGCGATCTTGTTGCTTTTCCGTTTGTTGGCTTTTACACACACAGGACTTCTTTTCTTGTATTAATGTATCGTTTTCTTTCTTGATGGTCGAAAGTTCGGTTTTTAATGCCTCAATGTCACTTCGTATAGTAATTTTATAATTTCGTTTTTTGTATCAACTGCACTTACAAGATCGGCCGTTTCGTCACGTAAACAACCGTGACATGTCCATGGAAAATCATCGCTGACGAACTTTAGATTTACTTTCGCGCACTTTTCGTGTAACCAGAAGTTGCATTTTATACACAGAATACCCTTCATCACACGATTTTTACACTCTCTACACGAAGAACTGTTCATTTTTTGCCTTTTTAGCGAGAGAGAAGCGTCACTACACTTTCCTATCGGCGCCATCTTAAGATACTGACTGTTCTTCTGCCTAAGAGAATTAAGAAAGTCACAGAAAATGTAAAACAAAATAGACACAGTAATAAATACGAATGAGATTCAGTTTGAATATAATTCCTTCCAAATCAGTTCCCAAATTGTAATAATAGATTTTATTTCTAATTTTGAGGGGATTCGCTCCTGTTGTCCACTTCTGTAGCACTTGGTACATGCAGCTTAAACTGTTCACAGCTCTTCATCTTTGTCTCTTCATGGTTGGATATTGTAGCTGGTATTGGCAGTCACGTAACAACAGTTGCATCAAATAACAATGCCTGATCACTTGTAGCTGAGTTGAAGACTTCTTTGCAGATAGAACACAGCATAGCATTCTCGGATGGGTGAAATATTCAGAAGTAAAAGTATCTTCAAAATGTATGACGTGTCTAAGTGCAGTTCCTTGGTGAATGTAGTTTAATGCTGCACTGAATGAATATGGAGGTCTTATGTTGAGAGAAGAAAGAAAGTAGGTCCAGCAGGTGCAGATATGAGATGTAGCAGAAAAAGTAAGTACTGTGGCTGATTTTAACTGTACAGACCGCAAGACTCCTGGTCATCGGGCTGTATGGTGGGTGGCAATCAGGTTGGTATCCTATTGCTGTTTGGAGCATTTCCGGACACAGGTTCACTGGTCATAGGGTCTCATTTCGAAGTAGGACTTCTCCCTCCAGTCAATGAGATTCCAAGCTGAAGACATGTGGAAATGCTCAGGACTGCAGTGAGATATCAACCTGTGGTTTTCATCCATTGCATTCTTACAGCACAGCAGGATTTCAACGATTTTCTACACCTGATTTTGTTGCCTTTCATGGCAAGTCATTCTGGATTTACACTTCAGTAAGATAATGCCCACCCACACACTATGAGACATTCTAATGCCAGCAAGGTTGCCAGATCTCCCCCCAATTGAGAACATTTGGAGCATTACAGGCATGGGTTTTTGACAATGTAATGTGCCAGTTGGACAGAATTTGGTACAATATCCCTCAAGAGGATATCAAACAACAATGCCAATCTGAAGAACTGTTTGCATTACGGCCTGAGGTGGACCAACATGTTCTGACTTTCTCTACTGTGAAGCTCTTTCTCTTGAATAAATCAGCCAATTTTTCTGGAATTGTGATCATTTGTTTGCCTTTACTTGGATGCCACATCTACCAATTTCTGTCCCATTCTGGTAATTCTTTTTTTGTCTTAGAGAGTATTTTCTTTGGCTCAACCACAAAACATGTTGCATGCCATTAAATGCTATAAACCATTACTAGTAATCATCAGAACTAGACAAGAAAGAGAAAAATTTATCAATTTTACTTTATCTACATCTACATCCATACTCCGCAAGCCACCTGACGGTGTGTGGCGGAGGGTACTTTGAGTACCTGTATCGGTTCTCCCTTCTATTCCAGTCTCGTATTGTTCGTGGAAAGAAAGATTGGCGGTATGCCTCTGTGTGGGCTCTAATCTCTCTGATTTTATCCTCATGGTCTCTTTGTGAGATATACGTAGGAGGGAGCAATATACTGCTTGAAGGTGTGTTCTTGAAACTTCAACAAAAGCCCATACCAAGTTACTGATCGTCTCTCTTGCAGAGTCTGCCACTAGAGTTTATCTATCATCTCTGTAGTGCTTTATCGATTACTAAATAATTGTGTAACGAAGCACGCTGCTCTCCGTTGGATCTTGTCTGTCTCTTCTATCAACCCTATCTGGTACGGATCCCACATTGGTGAGCAGTATTCAAGCAGCGGACGAACAAGTGACTTGTAACCTACTTCCTTTGTTTTCAGATTGCATTTCCTTAGGATTCTTCCAATGTATCTCAGTCTGGCATCTGCTTTACCGATGATTAATTTTATATGGTCAGTCTATTTTAAATAATTCCTGATGCCTACTCCCAGATAATTTATGGACTTAACTGCTTCCAGTTGCTGACCTACTATATTGTAGCTAAATGATAAAGCATTTTTCTTTCTATGTATTTACAGCACATTACACTTGTCTACATTGAGATTCAATTGCCATTCCTTGCACCATGCGTCAATTCGTTGCAGATCCTTCTGCATTTCAGTACAATTTTCCATTGTTACAACCTCTCGATATAGTACAACATCATCCGCAAAAAGCCTCATTGAACTTCCGATGTTATCCACAAGGTTATTTATATGTATTTTGAATAGCAACAGTCCTACGACACTCCCCTGCTGCACACGTGGAACCACTCTTACTTTGGAAGACTGCTCTCCATTGAGAATGATATGCTGCGTTCTGTTATCTAGGAACTCTTCAATCCAATCACACAATTGGTCTGACAGTCGATATGCTGTTATTTTGTTAATCAAATGACTGTGGGGAAATGTATCAAATGCCTTGCAGAAGTCAAGAAACATGGCATCTACCTGGGAACCGTGTCTATGGCCCTCTGAGTTTCGTGAATGAATAGCGCGAGCTGTGTTTCACACGATCGTCTTTTTCGAAACCCATGCTGATTCCTACAGAGTAGATTTCTAGTCTCCAGAAAAGTCATTATACTCGAACATAATACGTGTTCCAAAATTCTACAACTGATCGACGTTAGAGATATAGGTCTATGGTTCAGTCCGGAACCGCGTGACTGCTACGATCGCAAGTTCGAATCCTGCCTCGGGCATGGATGTCTGTGATGTCCTTACGTTAGTTAGGTTTAAGTAGTTCTAAGTTCTAGGCGACTGATGACCTCAGATGTTAGGTCCCATAGTGCTCAGACCCATTTGAACCATTTGATTTGGAGTTGAGAACAAGCAGGCAGTTTGGTTATTTAACAGTAAATCTTGCAGTGAACATTTGAGGCTTGGAAGCCACGTGCAGCTATTAGAGAGAGGAACATCTCGTAGCACTTACAGGGACAGAACGCTGGTCGTAAGAATATTTCGCTTCCGTGTGCAGACAATGCTTTCGGCCAAAGAGGCGACTAAACTGTCTACCTGGATCTACCTGTTAGGCTTTTCTGCCCATGGCAGAGACAGGGGTGTATGAAAGAAGTCAGTCGCCCTGCCAAGGCACGTCAACTGTGTTGTAAATGTTCAAAATGTTCAAATGTGTGTGAAATCATATGGGACTTAACTGCTAAGGTCATCAGCCCCTAAGCTTACACACTACTTACCCTAAATTATTCTAAGGAGAAACACACACACCCATGTCTGAGGGAGAACTCGAACCTCCGCCGGGACCAGCCGCACAGTCCATGACTGCAGCGTGAGAGACCGCTCGGCTAATCCCGCGCGGTTGTTGTAAATTCCCTTTGTGTAAAGAGACGGCGGCCATAAAAAAATCTGCGAATTTGCATGTTCGCCTTGGACCGGACAATATTGGTGGAGCAGTTAGATGGTGTCGTCGCTCTGCCTGCTATGCCTCAGGCCTGCGGAAGAAACTTAGGATGGAACGCAACATTTATGGAGGCTCTGAAATGGTCTATGTTGGGGCACAATCCACTTCTCTCAGTTTAACCGAGGCCCATGTTGAGACACGCCGTAGCATTCGGCCCGTCTAAATAATGATCTCTCTGATAAATGTGTTGTTCACTGTAGGGCTAAACGGAAACTCAAAACACACTGCCTAAAGTAGCCGTGGGAAAAAACAAGTCAGCAGCACATCATCTTCTCCTTACTGCATGGAAATTTACGAGTCAGGGAATGCCTGTTTCTCCAGAAAAGAGAAGAATATGTTTGATTAGGATTGCCTGGTGGGTAGAGAAGATGAGTTAGAGGGGAGACATGGAGCTCGTGGAGTATTGTGATTGACATGAAACCCTTGTCGGGGCAATTGTGTGAGTAGTATTGTGGAGTTTACCGAGGTTTGATGGAAAGTGAGGAGCAGAGAAACTTGGTTTTCTGATTCAGACACTGGTCTAGAGAGGATTCTGGTCTTGCCTCTTATTATAAGTGGTTGCACTTGGGACAGTCGTCCTGAGGGTGACTTCACACTGGCATTGGTCGTGACTGAGCATTCTGTGATGAGCCTTAGCTGCACCGAGAGTTTAGACCTCAGTCATCTCGGACAACTTGTTGTGCTGAGGGCAATCTTATTAGTGTCATGTCTACTGCCTTGGCATTTCATCTCCTTGTGATCACCGCCATATAAGTGAGTCAAATTGGTCCGTGGTATGACCGGTGAACGGGAGTATCACACACTGGAATCTGCTGAGGTTTCAGGGCTTCATCAGAGAGTAATGGCTTTCCACCTAACGGATCGCCAGCCGCATTTTGCGTATTTCGTGCCTGCGATAATGAAGCGCAGACGCGCACATCGCTACTCTGCAGATGCTTGCACCACGACCGTCGCCTGAGACCGCGCTACATATCGAGAAAGGGGTGTATTTCAGCTCCGACTTGTTACGGCAAACGGAATCATAATACCACCACTTGTTCTCAGCTGCACCAACGTAGTGTAACTTCTTTGTAGAATAAATCCATCAAAGTCTATTCAGCGTTAGATAATTTCAAATTGCGTTATCCATGTTTTGAGCCAGAGTAAACAGTTTAATCAGGCAAACCTTAGTCGTTGCCAACCGATCGCCATCCAGTGGAGTCTTAACAATTTGTTGCGTCTATTTGTGTGCCAGCAGTTCATGATTTATTTGTCACCACGCTTAACTTGTATTGTTTGTCCTAATTTACAATCAGTAGACTTCTTCCATAACTTTTTATGAAAGATCAGTCTCGTGTTGATACATTAATCACCCATCAATAATTGACTACAATAATGACAGGGCCACCACTTCATTATATTATTTTAGCATTCAAGTTCATTTAGATTCTGGTAAGAGTGATAACCTCTAATGGAGGCAAACAACAATAACCACTGTCAAAGCACAGAATCAACTTAGCAGACGCATGGGCCAGGTAGACAAGTGGAAGGCTTACCAGTCAAAGTGTCTGCTGTCAAGCGTAATCGCCTGTAGCCTTTCAGACCATAGCGCAAGACCAACTTAGCCCTGCAATTTGGCGACTGCTGCCAGGATTCTGAACTGATGGCACTTTCTGTGACCATCCGATGCGATTTCCACATTTCTGCTTTCCCATGTTGAAATTAAGTTGGTGCTCTGAGGTAATTAGTTTTGCGTGACCATAAGAGTTGCTGGCGCTAAATACGTTGGTGATTTGTAAATTTGTGTGTACTGTTTATTTGTAATTCCCTTCAATTTTTGTTGTGATTTCTGTCACTTGTTATTGTTTCTGACGGAGGACGGCGACGTGTGGGATGGTAGATCATCTGTGGCTCTTGCGTGTTATCGTAGTTAAGGGTTGTTTATATTTGATACGCGTTGTCAGGGATTTAGAGTCAGTGACTCATCAGAGCAAATTTCTGAGTAGAATTGTGTGGCATTGTGACGAGGAGCAATTGAAATCTTTCGGGAGTAGAAACCTAAACGCATCTTCGATAGAGGCGAGGCACGTTTGGTCCCAAGTAGTGCGAATATTCGAATCTCGTCACAAATTGATGAATGTCAGACTGGTAGCACTGATCAAGACAGTTTCGGAGAATTCTCAGTCGAATGTAACAGCTGACCTTGCGTATATGTCGAATGCGGAATTTTCTGATTATGACGAGGGAATTCAGACAGCGAGTGAGAAAGTTAAACCGCAGCAGAGCGCCATGTAGAATTTGCAGGCATGGCAAGACGTACCTCTAGTGAGAGTGGCAGATCAGACTCACGAACAAAACGTCGCAGAGCGATAGAATCGCGTTCGTCTAGTTCTGGAGCTATTAGCGGAGGATCTCAATTTGAGGCCTTCGTGCGATTTGTGCAGGAAGTGGAGAAGAAGAGGAAGGAGAGAGAGAGAAGATAGCCACGACGGAGGTAAGGGACGTAATCACTAAGGAGACGAAGGAGATACGGACGCTAGTTGAACAGCTTGTCGATAGTATATAACAGGTTACGAAGGAAGTAGCGGGTGTTAAAGAAGAGGTACAATGCGTCAAGAAAACGTTGACAGAGACGCGAGAATTAGCAAATACGGCAAAGCGTGGTGCGGGGGTGGCAACGTTAATAGTCCAAGGCGCATGCAAGAACGCTTTGTTACCTAAAGAACAAGTAAAACAGGCTAAAACTGAAAAGAGCAAAACCAAAAAGATTCTTGCCGCGCTACAAATACGGGGAAGAATCGGCCAGTACCTTGTCTCCTACCTTCCAAACTTCACTGAAGCTCACCTGCAGACCTTGCAGAACTAAAACTCATGGAAGAAAAGACGTTGCGGAGACATGGCTTAGCCACAGCCTGGGGAATGTTTCCAGAATGAAATTTTCATTCTGCAGTGGAGTGTGCGCTGATATGAAACTTCCTGGCAGATTAAAACTGGTTTCATGATTTATTTGTTACCACGCTTAACTTGTATTGTTTGACCTACTTTATGACCAATAAACTTTTTCCACAATTTTTATAAAAGATCAGTCCCGTGTTGATGTATTAACCACCCATCAATAATTGACTACAATAATGACAGGACCACCATTTCATTAAATTATTTTAGCATTCAAGTGCATTTAGATTCTGATAGAAGCGATAACTTGTAATGCATGCAAACAACAACAGTCACTGTCAAAGCACAAATCAGCTTAGCAGACGCATGGGCCAGGTTAGAACGTTTACTGGCTGAAATGACTGCTGTCAGGGCGTAAACACATAGTCACCTGTAGCCTTTAAAATCGTAACGCAAGACCAGTGTAGTCTTGCACTTTTACACAGAGCGGTGAACAAGCCAAACCTAAGCAGAAAAAAGAGTTCGTTGACTATTGTCGGCTAAGAAAATATGTCATTATTGAAGTTGAAGGAAAAGAAAAATTAATAATTCATATATTACTAATTCATGGCGAGCAAATGAAATCTATTCTTTGCTATATATAATACTAAAACCAATATACTATAGCCGCCATAAACAATAAGATATAGATTTTGTTTTATATTCTATTTTTAGAAGTTTTATACCGATTGTGATACATGTACTAAAGGGATACATTTAATCTGTTGTGTGGAGTGTTTTTCATCTGTTCTATTTTTGAAGAATTCTTCAATTTTTTAAAACTAGAAAACTTTTCTTAAAAAATAATACTACATTTGCTTACAAAAAATACAGAGAACTACTTTTACAAAAAGGAGGTGGGGGAAGCTTGTCGTTTCTGCTAGGGGTGCAGGATAATCTAGGTACAGCTCTGTTTATTTATTTATGATAATTGTTGTGTTGTTTATTTCACAGTGTTAAAGTGTTTTCGAACTGAGTCGTATTTTGTTAAGTGCTGAAGACCATCTGTCCAGCATCTAGATTTCATATTTTGTGCCCACTATAGACAAACAGGAAAAAGCAAACGAGGAAATGTTCCGCAAAAAGCCCCTCGACATTGACAAATCTGTAATCTGAGAATACATATGGCGACATGGTAGCATAGCTGGGGTCATGTTTCAGTCGTTGTTGATGTCACTTATCGTCACAGGGAAGTTTCTAGCATACAAGTGCCATTATCGCTCGCACAGTTGTGTAAACTTATATTACCTATCGATGTATGACGGATATATGCAACCACAGTATGCCTAAAATAATTTCATTGTTTGTTAAAGCAGTAACACAGCAAATGCATATCGATAAACTACTAATACTTGTCGCTAATTTATTAAAAAAGAAAATAAGTACTTGAAAAGGGGCCCGAAATTTTCGACTCATAGAAAACAGGGAACCGGCGATTTTAAGGCCGTTGCAGCATGACTGAATACTGCTGTAAATAGGAACGTAAAAAAAGATAGGGAGATTTTTCTGCATTGGAACTGCAACAAATAATAATTCCAGATTACCTGAACGGTCAACATGAAACATTCATTTCTGAGATTGAGAATGTTGAGTATAAATGCCTTAGACAGCGAAGTGCCGAGCAAAGTAGCGAAGGATGGGAAGACATGCATGTTGCAAAGCTGCTCCGAAATTAAAGAAGCTTCATAGCAAATTTAAATGTAGTCAAAGCCTCATAAATGAACAAAAACTGAACGAGACCAAAATTAGTGTAAGGAGAGCGATGCGTGAAGCGGTCAACGAATTCTAAAGTAACACTCTCTCTAATGATCTTACTGAAAATCGTAAGAACTTTTGGTCTCATGTTAAATCAGTTAACGAATCAAAGACATATGTTGAGACACTCTTTGACCACAATGACATCGTAATGCAGCAGGACAGAGAGAAGACCGAAATACTAAACTCTTTTTTTCTAACACTATATGACCGAGGAAGATCGTATGGAGATTCCTACTTTCAACTGTCGCACGAACGTTGAAATGACAGCTATCGAAATAACTGACCACAGAATGGAAAATCAACTAAAATCGAACAACAAAGGAAAGGTCCATGGTCCTAGTGGGATACCTATACGATTCTACATAGTTCATGCGAAAGAACTTGCTCCTCTGTTCCCATTTGCAACAAGGGTAGTCGAACGGACATACAACACTCTTTGTTTATATCTCTGACGTCGGACTGTTGTAGAATTTTGGAACATCATTTATGCTCTCGTACTATGATAATTCTAGAGACCCAAAATGTGCTCTGTAGGAATCAGCATGGGTTTCCAAAAACAACGATTGCATGAAATCCAGCTCGCTCTTTTCTCCATCGTTTGTTAACGACCTCAATGTCGACGGCGCATTGATCCCAATCTTCCTTCCTCCCTTTTCGTCCGCGAGGTCCAGAAACCAATATATGTATCTCGGTGTCCAGGTTGATGACATGTTGCTTAACTTCCGGAACGCTTTTGATACGGTTCAGCTCTAACGTCTAATGAACAAAATAAGACCGTACGGAAAATCAGACCAGCTGTGATTATATTGAAGAGTTTCTAGGAAACAGAACACAGCATGTCGTTCTCTGTATATGGAGAAGTCGCAATGCTAGAAAATTATACTGAAATACGGGAAGACCGGCAGAGAATCGGGACTTAGGAAGAGAATTGGCAGTTTACCCTACTCGAAGTATAGATGAGTTTTGCTGTTTGGGCAGCCAAATAACTAAAGATGATCGAAGTAGAAAGGATTTGAAGTGTAGACTGGCGATGGCAAGGAAAGCGTTTCTGAAGAAGAGGAACTTGTTAACATCGAGTATAGATTTAAGTGACAAGAAGTCTTTTCTGAAAGTATTTGTATGGAGTGTAGCCATGTATGGAAACATGGACGAGAAAGAGTTTAGACAAGAAGGGAATAGAAGCTTTTGAAATGTATTGCTGCAGAAGAATGCTGAAGAATAGATGAGCAGATCACGTAACTAGTGAGGAGGTACTGAACAGAACTGAGGAGAAGAGGAATTTGTGGCACAACTTTACTAGAAGAAGGGATCGGTTGGTTGGACACGTTAAGGCATCGAGGAACCACCAATTTAGTATTGGAGGGAAGCGTGCAGGGTAAAAATTGTAGAGGGAGACCAAGAGATGAATACACTAAGCAGATTCAGAAGGATGTAGGGTGCCATAGTTACTCGGAGATGAAGAGGCTTGCACGGGATAGAGTAGCATGGAGAACTGCATCAAAGCAGCGATTGGACTGAAGACACCACAACAACGACAACAACAAAAAAAAAAAAAACTCTTAACATAAACAAATATAAAATATTGCGCATAAGTATTTCGAGAGAGCCATTATAGCACGATTTCACGGTTGCAGGACAATCACTGGAAGCAGTCAAATTCTTTAAAATACTTGCGAATATGCGTACGGAGCGATTTAAAGTGGAAAGAAAACATAACACTAGCGAAAATAAAGCAGATGCCAAACTGAGATACTTATGAAGAAGCCTCGGGAAGTGCAGTCCACCCACAAAGGACGTACTTGAATGTTGCTTGTCAGTCTCAGACAGGCACCAGTTAGAGATGATAGTGTTAATAGATGAGATGCAAAGAAGAACTGCGCTTTTTGTTGCAGGTTCGTTTACTAAGCGCGAAAGTGTCAAGGTGTTCAGCGAACTCCAATGGCGGAGGCTACGAGGGAGTTATTCTGTTGCACGGTGTCGGTTAATATTAAATTTCCGAGAGTGTACCTTCCTACAAGAATCAACCAATATACTGTTCCGCCCTACATATATGTCGCGAAAATTCTACGAAAGCAAAATTTGAGATATCAGAGGTCACATAGAGATTTCTCAACAATCGTACTTCTCGCGTCACAAATCTTTAAAACTGATTGGAAATGACAGAAGAGAGGGATGAGAATCTCAATATCTATTTTGCAGTTGTGTAACCGGCAGGTACAGCAAATTTGCTATGAAACGACAGTACAATAGCAGGCAGAAAAAATTTAATCATTTAGTTTATACTGAAAGAGCAAAAAATTACAATGATCAACACACGGCATTCATTGTTTAGTACAAGAAGCACTTCGTGCTAAATTTGCAGACATGGAGTGCGTGAAGAAATTGGTGGTACAAATTGTAAAATTTCTGGAGTCGCAAGCATTAGTCCGTCATCAGCTGCAGCAATTTTCGATGGAATTGAACGAAGAGTATGGTGACTTTATATATTACTGCAAAGCATTTTGCTTAAGTCAAGTGGCACGCCTTGAACGATTTTTCGGTTTAACACCCGCTATTCTTGAATTTATGAAGGAAAAAGAACTGCAGGACGAAAATTAGAACATACAGAATAGATTGTAGACCTCGCACTTTAAGTGAACCTGACTGCACACTGTCCACAGAAAACCACTGCAAGGCGAGAAACAATTTCTTTCTGATTTGATGGTGATGCATTTAAAAAGAAAATCGCATTTTGGAAGGGACAAATGCTGCGAAACTGACTGCAGTTCGCTAAGCTCACTGGCGCTACAGGAAACATGAGGTTTGAAGAATTCATTGTGTCCTTGAAAGATTTACAAGGATAGTCTTTGAGGCCACTGCCTATCTTAGATCTGTTTTCAAGCTGCTTTCCAGACCGTTTGCCACTTCAATTGGAAGTGCCCCCGCACATGCGCAGATGTAACTGAGTGATCTGTAATGTAATTACCGTTAAAAAGACAGTTCATTATACGTCAAAACTGTGCAGGACACTTACATTATTTTCCTCAGCCAGTTTCCACGTACCCATAGTGAGATTTTTTTCGATTTTTTTTCCATTATGAAATTTAAAAATCACGATTACGTGGCAAGCTGAGCGCGAAAATTTGTGAAATTTTCTGTGTGTGTCCTTTCGATGACTATTTGATTAGATGAAAATTATGTATATAACACTGAAAATTAGTTTCATTTGTGATCTATGTTGTTGAAAAATATGAAACCAAGTCGTTTGGAGTGTGACTTCACTGGCATCTAAATATTACACGTTTACTGTTTCCCCCTCTTCTCCCTCCTCCTGCTCAGACAGTGTTCCGCGGTTGTGTGACACGTGTGCAGAGAGTCTGAGTGCTACGGCACAATAGCCATCGAATGACTCGCGAGCCTAATTCCTCGCTTTTCCTACTGTAGAATGTTTGGCTTTGAGCCAAAACCGTACCTCTGCCTGTACCGCTTCGTCACTATCAAAGTGAGGTCCTCAAAGATGTTATTTAAGTTTTGGAGCCAAATGAAAACCGGATGAAGCCAAATTGGGACGGTATGGCGGGTGATCGATTATAGTGAACCCGTGGCACCAGACTGTTGCAGATGTCGCAATGCTTACGTATGGTCTACATTGTCATGCTGAAGGAGAGGGCGCTCTGAGCAGTCTGCGAGCACGAAGAAGAGAAGTTTAAAACTTAATCGTGAGTTAGAGGGTCGTAAAGAAAGTCACGATCAGTCGCAATCGGTCTCTCGGGAAAGTAAGTCTGACTGAGAACGCCTTCTGTTCCGTATGACCCCGCAGTAGGCGCACAGATTAATCCCTTTCGAGCAAAGCGATGGAGGACGTTAATATGACGTTACGGACGCTGCGGAAGCCAGAGCCAGATGAAGTAACCCTGTATATTGCTAATATGCGTTTGGCGAGGGCCGCCAAAGCGTGTGTTGTCTACCATGAGACAGGGAGCAAAGCACGCGTTCCAGGAGTGGGCCGCTGGATTGTGCCAAAAGCAGAACAGTGCGCGATTCTTTCTGGAGAAAGTAAGCACGTTGTCGGTACACCGCAACGAGTCTGTGGAAGCGTTCTCGAACAGAATCCGTAAGCTAAACTCAAAGACATATGTACAGACCCAGAATGTAGAAGCTAATAGGGTACTGTTACAGGAAGCAGAAAATAGAGCGGTGGACATTTTTTTGCATGGTATACCCGGTGAAATGACACAGGAGGTACGGATGGAAGAACCCAGAGGGTTTAGGGTCAGCTCTTAGGTCGCAACACTTATAGAGGAGGTGCATATGGCCACAAAGCTGAAGGGGGACCATAACGTGTCCGCTTCTGAAGTCAAGTGTTACAGGTGTGGTCGGCATGGACATATAAGAAGCAGTGTAAGGAACCGGAGTGCTATGCGTGTGGAATGGTGGGCCACCGGGCATTTGAGTGTAGACGTACGAAGGGTGGAAAGCGCCGGCAAGGGAAGCAGCCGTTAAACGCAAGCGGGATTGCTTCAACCGTCGGAAGGCTGCCCTGATAGACCGTAACACGGCACAAGTTAGTGGCTCTGAGGACTATGGGACTTAACTTCTGAGGTCATCAGTCCCCTAGAACTACTTAAACTTAACTAACCCAAGGTCATCACACACATCCATGCCCGAGGCAGGATTCGAACCTGCGACCGTAGTGGTCGCGCGATTCCAGACTGTAGCGCCTAGAACCGCTCGGCCATACCGGCCGGCCACAATTTAGCGCACAGACCGAATGTAGCTTGGTGGGTTTAGCAGGTGGCAGGAAACAGAGATTTTTGGTGGACACGGGTACGAATGTGTCCGTCATCAGGCTGGATCTCGTGGGAAAGACGAGACTGAGGACCATCACAGTATAGGCTACATGATATTGGCGATAATAGGGTGGAATCATTGGACACGACAATACTGGAGTTTTCGGTCGGGAAAACTAAGTTTAGCGAAAGCACTGAGGTGTTGCCATGCATGGGCGACCGTTATTAAGTGATTCTCGGGCTAGACTTCCTCGACAAACATCACGCTAGGATTGATCTTTGGCAACGCACAGTGGAACTCAGCGGGACTTTGTTTCAACTGGGGAAACAGTTTCAACTGAGTCAATGGCGGCAGGTTCACCTATCATGGCGGTGAGACCAACTAAACAGCATAAGTTTTCAGTAAAGTTCGATCAGCAGGATAAAATACCAGCAGGTACAGGAAAGATAGTGTGGCTTTCAGTGGATACCGATTTGCCGAGGGAAGCATTGTATATGATTGAACCGCTCTTACGCAATGAATTGTCAGATAGTTCGCGTTGTTTTATCTCCAGGAATTTAGCACATGTCAGTGACATTAATGAGGAACAGGTGATTCCGGTTAGTGGGGATAACTTTGGCGGAGGGAAGGTGACTCTTTCAAAGGGTGCAATAATAGCCACTTTGGATGTGTTGGAAGGTCGATAGGTCGAGCCTAGAGGAAAGCCACAAGCAAATCGTCGATAAGGAAGTGTTACAAACGAAAGTAGATCATTTGAAGGGCAGTGATCGAATGGCTGTGGAGAACTTGTTTTGAGGTTTAGTGATTTATTTTGTGCGAATGGAAGGTTACCAGCAACCCCGCTGATGCAAAACCAAATACCGGCAGGGGATAGTGCACCAACTTATAGGAAACCATGCCGTTTAGCAAAGCAACTGCAACCATTGGTGGAAGAATTTATTGAACAACAATTACGGAATGGGATCACAGAACCGAGTGATAGTGCCTGGTGTGCGAATATTGTCATCGTGCCAAAAAAGTCGGCGGACGGGGCACGGAAATACAGATTTTGCTATTAGAATAGGTATCTAAACGCGCGAAATATTTCGGATGCTTATCCAATTCCAAACATCACGGAAACTTTGGATAATCTGGGGAAGTGTCGGTTCTTTACAACTATGGTCCTCAGAAGTGGATACCATAAATTGGAGGTGGAGCCTAAAGATAGGCCGGAAACAGTGTTTGCTGTCCCAGCAGGTCATTTTCATTACAGACGCATGCCGTCTGGACTAAAGAACGTACCGGCAACGTTTCAGCGTTTGTTAGACGGGGTACTGTGAGAATTAAAGCCAAAGACTTTCCTAGTCTATTACTATGACATAATTGTCTATTCAGGGGATTTACAGGAGCACGTGAGACGTTTGGAGAATGTCGGCACGTTTAACGTTAAATGTGGACAAATGCCATTTTGCGCAAGCTCCAGTAGAATATCTGGGACACGTGATTAGTGAGCGTTGCATACAGCCCGACCCCCGTCTTACAGACGCAGTTCAAAATTATCCAATACCACAAACAAGTAAGCAGGTACAGTCGCTCATTGGCCTCTGTAATTATTATAGACGGTTCGTGAAAGACTTTGAGAAAATCGTCAGATCCCTGAGCAAGCTACTGAAGAAAGGGCCGAAGTTCCATTCCTCACAGGAATATCAGGAAGCAATTGGAAAATTTATAGAAACGTCAGTTATAGATCCAGTACAGGTTTTTCCGGATTTTGAGAAAGAGCTTATCACTTCGTGTGATACTTCGAATGAGGTAATCAGTTGTTTTTTTGGGACATCTGGTTGATGGTCAGGAACATCCCGTAACTTACGCTTCAAGGTAGTTAAACAAGGCGGAGCGCAACTGCTCAATAACAACGAAGAAGAAGATGTTGGCTCTCATATACGGTATTACATATTTTCGGTGTTATCTACGTGGTAGGAAGCTCAAGGTCGTGACAGATAATGCCTCATTGAAATGGTTGATTGGTTTGAAAGATCGATTTAGCAGATTAACTCGGTGGGCAAGCTTAATGAATTCGAGTACGAGGTTATCCATAGTCCAGGGAGACCACACGCAAATGCAGATTCGTTACGCTATGGGGTACCAGTGTTAAGTGCGCTAGGAAAGAGCGTTGAAGAGCGGCGCCAGCCTGACAATTTGGTATATGTTTAACGAGTTTGGATGAAATCAGTCCAGTGCTTTAGGAAGAGATGTGGAACACATACACACATTCCTCCATTTTTATAATATGTATGGATACAAGTTGTGAGCAATCGTTTTTAGTAATTTAAAGTGACTTGTTTCATTTTGCAGACATTATTATGTACTTTTGTGTTACTCTGACTAAAGTTACGGTAGCTCATGTACAATATTTATGTACAATGGATCTGCCCCTTGAGAGATAGAAAATTTGTAGTTCTGATAATACAAGGTCTATAGTATTTAACATTATTTATGTCAGGTGACCCACTGTTTTCCCATATTATATTGATGAAATCTCCTTATACTACTTCTCGTTACATACACAGCTATAATTAATGCCTCAACGTGGTATATTAGTGCAATACTGTACAATTATTCAGTTAAATTCACATAATGATAATTAGTGTTTGTATTGTTATTAGGAGGACACTCACCCACAATACTTACATATCAGGTGCTGTATTAATTTATGATTAGTTAAGTGAACTTTTTACAAACCATGAATTAACATACTTTCTATGCTGCACTTTCTTCTGAAAATTTTAATAAAAAATTGCCTCACCATTAAATTGTCTATCAAAAGTTTTAATTTTAGTGGGAACATAAGAGAATAGTATCTGTTGTGTTGGCCGAAGAGCCAACACAGTGTTACTAGAGGAGGCCGAAATGCAGGCGTTTTAGCTCACGCAGGCTGGCGTGAGGAGGGAAGAACTATACTGACGTGAGGTCTGGAACATGACAAGGAATTAGAATTCAGAAAGCGGACGCAATTAGTTTGATACTTAACTTTAATCCATTAATGATGAACGTCGCTCTTGACAGTACATAATTCACAATATTATCAGTAACTATAGTAACTGAATATGGGGCCTTGCTAGGTCGTAGCAAATGACGTAGCTGAAGGCTATGCTAAACTGTCGTATCTGCAAATGAGAGGGTATGTAGTCAGTGAACCATCACTAGCAAAGTCGGCTGTACAAATGGACGAGTGCTAGGGAGTCTCTCTAGACTAGACCTGCCGTCTGGCGGCGCTCGGTCTGCAATCACTGATAGTGGCGACACGCGGGTCCGACTTATGCTAACGGAGCGCGGCCGATTTAAAGGCTACGACCTAGCAAGTGTGGTGTCTGGCGGTGATGCCACATTCCTCCCCCGCAAATCGGCATACGGTTGTGGTAAGACTTCCCCCGCCGTGGGGAGGGCCCCATGTTGACGTATGCGACGAGGTGGGGAGCCTAACAACAGGCGAGGCTGTGCCACCCGCACCTTGCCATTCAGACCGCGGGGAGCTAGGGAACGCCAACATGCAGTGTACGCGCCCGTAGAGAGACAGGAGGGGCCGAAGGGTCGACCTCCATCGGGCCGGGGCACCCGACGGGCGAAGATGACATATGGTCTGTAGCGGGCAGGAGTTCCATGTCGGAGGACAACTGGTCCCGGGGAGCGATCGGCCGCGCGTGACCCAGGGAGGCGAGCGGCGGCTGCATCGACGCGTCCACTGCGGGCGTCGCCATCGGGAGAACAGGCGGTGGCGGCGGCGGCGGCGGCAGCGGCGCGTCGCCATGGGGCAAAATGGAAGGCAGCGTCGGTAACACCTGGGGCAGAGGCGTGCCAGTAGATGGGTCCCCGGGGCGCCGACCGGACGGCATCGTCGCTGAAAGCAGACGGCGAGCGGCAGATCCCGTGCGACGACAGAGGCGCAGCTGGTTGAGATGCCGGCGCACCTCACTAGAGGCCCCCTAAATCATATACATAGCGCGTCCGAGGCAGTGAAGAATACGCCCTTCGAGCCAATGCCGTGAACCTCAATAGTGGCGGTAGTAGACAACGTCGCCTGGGGCAAAAGCAGTTGTCTGCCGCTGCACAGGAACCCGGTGCGGCGGATGTAGCAAAGACATCAAGGTTCGATGATAGCGACCGTGGAACAACTCAGCTGGCGAGCAACCATCGCGGGGCTGAGAGCGATACGAGGGCAAAAAGAGCAATAACGCGTCCTCCCGAGAATGCGACTCATTCAACTTCAACATCTGTGACTTGAAAGTTCTGACCAATCATTCAGCGGCACCATTTGACTGTGGCGAAAACGGTGCGGACGTCAGATGTTGAATACCATTGGTCTTGCAGAACGACTGAAATTCTGTGGACATGAGTTGTGGGCCATTGTTGGAAACAATTGTCTGTGGAAGACCTTCAACGCAAAAGATAGCAGATAACGCTTGGATGGTGGCAGATGATGTCGTGGAAGACATCCGGACAACAAAAGGAAAATTACTGAATGAATCTATCACAACCAACCTTCGAGCATTCCAGAATGGACCAGCAAAATCGATGTGTAAGCGTTGCCAAGTGAAAGTGGCATTTGGCCATGCAAAGAATTTCCGCGGTGGTACTGATTCTTTTTCGACACACACCATGCAAGAAGAGCACATATTCGTAATCGCGGCATCCCAAGTACAGTGCTGACGAGCAAGTTGTTTCGTTCTCACTATACCCCAATGTCCTTGCTGGAGAAGCTTTCAGACAGAGGACTGTAACGAACGTGGGACTACGACCCTGGACTGATCATTATCAGAACGCAACAGCAAAACACCACGTCGAACACAAAGTCACTCCTTGTGAGCAAAAAATCGGCGAACCAACGGGTCCCCGATCCATGACTTTGACAAGGGCCATTGCGTAGCAACAAAACGCAGAACGGTAGCAAGGACAGGGTCGCCAGTTGTGGCCGTAGCTACACGACGAAAATTAAACGGAAACGATTCGACCACGTCATCCGTTTCCGAATCAATGAACATGCAAGCAAGTTCAAAGGTATCGAATGCCCTATCCTCAGCAACAGGCAAACGGGACAACGCATAAGCGTTTCCGTGCTTCGCAGTGGACTGATACACGATATTGTAGCTGTACTGCGAGAGGAAAATAGACCAGTGAATGAATTTCTACGCTGTATGTGGAGGTACAGGCTTGTTCGTGTGAAAAAGCGATGTCAAAGGTTTGTGGTCTGTGATTATGGTAAAGTGACGACCATACAAGAAGTCACGATACTTTGTAACACCAAATACGAGAGCCAATGCTTCTTTCTCGATTTATGAATAATTTCTTTGCGCAGACGAGAGCAATTTGGACACAAAGGCAATAGGGTGATCGTGTGAGCCATCTTTGTGCGCAAGCACAGCACCGATCCCGAAATCCGATGCATCCACCATCAACAAAAGGGGCTTCTGGGGATCGAATGGCGTAGGCAAGTATTGGAAAGCAACGCCAATTTCAACCGGCGAAAGGCGCGTTCGCATTCCGTCGTCCAAACGAACGGAACACCTTTACGGCGTAAACGATGAAGCGGAGCTGAAATGGAAGAGGCATGCGGCACATATCTGTTATAATAGTTGATTTTTCTCAGCACACCATGTAGCTGCTTCAAATTCTGCGGCGAAGGCAAGTCTTATATGGCACAAAGGTGCGTGGGATTGGGATATATGCCTTGGGCATTGAGTGCATGTCCCAGGTATGGCAAGTCACTAGCAAAAAACACACATTTGTCCTTCCGTAAGCGAAGAACATTATGTCGCAAGACCTGAAATAATGTTCTGAGATTGGCTAAATGTTCTTCTTCCGTCTTTCCGAAGATCACAATATTGTCCAGATAGTTTGCTGCAGTAGGGACCGATGCACAAACAGTTTGTAGATATTGCTGAAACAATGCAGGGGCGGATGCACACCCGAATGGCAGTTGTTCGAACTAATACAAACCAACATGCGTGTTAACCACCAAAACGCGCTGGGATTCTTCGTCCACTGGTATTTACAAGTACGAAGTATATTTGCCCGGGCACAGTTTGTCAAAAAGATATTCCGGAGGGGGTAAAGGAAAAGTTGCAATCACTAGTTGTGGATTCACTGTTGCCTTGAAGTCCACACAAAGTCTCAATTTTCCCGAAGGTTTTCGCAAAATTACTAACAATGATGCCCAGAGAGAAGTCTGCATACGTTCAATTACACCTTGTGATTGAAAATCGTGTAATGTTTTTGCAATCTCATCACGCAATGCGTGGGGAACATTGCGCGCACTGAAAAATTTCGGTTGCTTGTTTACTTTTAGTTCCAAATGTGCTTTATAGTTCTTAGCGCAACCGAGGCCTGGTGCAAAAATGCCTGCAAATTCTACACACAGACGAGAAACACTGTCTGAAGGCACAGTCTGGTTCACCGATAGGACCTGATTTACTATAGACAAGTTAAAAAAACTGAAATAAATCCAAACCAAACAAGTTCACTGCAGAAGAAGAACGAAGGACATAAAATGACACAAGTTTTGTTTGTCCTTTGTATGCTGCAGGAAGGCTGCACTGTCCTAACCCAGGGATCTCTTGACCTGAATAGCTAGTTAACATCACATTTGCGGCACGCAATGGAGGTGTGCCCAGCTGTTTGTAAGTGTTTCGATTGATAAGTGAAACTGCAGCTCCGGTATCGAGCTGGAATGGTATCACTTTGCCGGTAATGTCCAAGTCTACAAAAAGTGTATTGTCCTGCTAACAACAAGAGTGACTGTCTCGTGCAACATGAACTGACACTAGTACAAAATTACTTGAGACTTGACGGGAGTTCTACGATGTCGACGCAGACTATTTGTGGGACGAACACTCTGTTAGAGAGAGTGGCACTGGGTGGAGTGGAATGAGCGACATGAATTTCCATGGGCGAAGTTTCGCGAGCCTGAGTATCCTTGGTTCGATTCCGATTCCGGCGTGAAGCAAAGGGCCTGGAATGGTTTTGTGTTTCCGCTCTGAGCTTTTTCTGGCAAACACTCTGAACATGTCGTTTTTTTATTACAGTAAAAGCAAATAGCTTGGCGTGACAGGCAATTCTCATGCGAATGTTTAGTAGCACACCGCAGGCATGATTTAATCACTGGATTTGCATGCTTACGCGGCACACGTGGCTGACAGCCTGGTGGCAGCAGCGGGGCCGGGCGCGAGGGCTGTTTACTGCTCCGTGCAGCTCGCCCGACGGGCCGGTTAACCTGACACACGACTGGCGAAGTTTCAAATGATTCCTGAGCAAAGTCAAGTGCGTCCTGCCGATACAATATGTTCATCACTTGTTGAAGGGAGGGATTGACTAGTTTCAAAATCTGTTCCCTTGTACGAACATCAGAAACATTCTGTGCAATTGCATCACGTACCATAGTATCTGAATATGGCTGGCTACATTGACGCTCAAAAGCACAATCCCTAGTAAGGCCTTGCAAGGTTGCAACCCACTCCTGATTAGTCTGACCAGCCTTACGTTTTGCACGAAAGAAGGTATACCGTTTCGCAACGACATTGACTGATTGTTTGAAATATGCATCTAATGCAGACAAAATTTCTTCGTAGGACAGAGTTGCTACGTCGCGTCAGGGAAATAATTTGACTATCACATGGTAGGTTTGCAAACTGATGGACGACAAAAGAAAATGCGAGATGGAATCCAAATTGGCGTGACCACTCTGACCAGCTTTCCAGTGCAGCATCAAAAGGACTGAAGGTCGGTGCAACTGCGTGTTGTGGCTGCGTTAGAGGTGGAGCAGCGGCTGCCGCATTGTTTTGCATTGCACGTTGACCCTGGACGAGCTCTCCAAGGGCATCCAGTGATGCCTGCGTCTGCTGATTCTGTAAGCGATAAAATTCGGACAGTACATCTGGAGATTGTGGCGAAGCCATTACACAATTAAATCAGGGCAGTCTCAATGACATATGGTAGTATAGATAAGAACTTTTTACAACTCGTCGCCAATGTTGTGTTGGCAGAAGATCCAACACCGTGTTACGAATGGAGGCCGAAATGCACGTTTTTAGCTCACGTGAAGAGGGAAAACTATACTGACCTGAGGTCTGGAACATGACAAGGAATAACAATTCAAAAAGCAGACGTAATTAGTGTGATTTTTGGCTTTAATCCAATAATGATGAACGTCGCTCTTGACGGTACATGATTCACAATATTATCTGTTCAGAATACTTTCTTGAAGAATACAGCGCCTTGCTAGGTTGTAGCAAATGACGTAGCTGAAGGCTATGCTAAACTGTCGTCTCTGCAAATGAGAGCGTATGTAGACAGTGAATCATCGCTAGCAAAGTTGGCTGTACAACTGGGGCGAGTGCTAGGGAGTCTCTCTATACTAGACCTGCCGTGTAGCGGCGCTCGGTCTGCAATCACTGATAGTGGCGACACGCGGGTCCAACGTATACTAACGGAGCGCGGCCGATTTAAAGGCTACCACCTAGCAAGTGTGGTGTATGGCGGTGACACCACATTTTCAATAATTGCCATTTCCTTTGACTCTATTGTGAATAGTTTTTAACGAAGTTATGAATAAGTTTTTTTTTTCAAAAATTATATGTTGTCTGTATCGGTACTTTTCAGTTAAAGTGGGTTAACTGCGTATTCAATTATGAATCTGATTATCATCCGACATAGTCTTATAGAATTTGAATGACTTATCTTGCACTTTAATGATCACGGTAATTTCCAAGAATGATTGCCTGTCGAAGTCACGGGGTCCAAACGATACATATCGAAGATGCGATTGTAGATCGATCATGCGACTCTGGTGGCGGGCTTTATGATCAATTATTTGTGATCGTCATTTTTATCTGTTTTCCGTCGTTCCCTTAGGTGCTCTAAGTTACATATCTCCATGAATTATTTGTGAGTCCCTAGGTAAACCCAGACGATTTATGTCGTTAGTGAGTGGGATGTCTGGTGTTCTTGACGTTTCTTCTGCGGATTCTCTCACATGGAAAAATCTGATTCCATGCTTATGCAGCGTAGGAAATAGTTTCACTCTTTTTCGCAAACATGGAGTACTACTGGACGAGAAAAGGAGAGACCGTGTAGGCTGTCGTGGTGTGAACAATGTATAACATTGTAAGAAGAGTTTCGTTGCTGAAATATCGTTACAATTTCATTGCGTACAATGCGGAAAACGTAGGAGTATCAGGAAGAACACGTGGTTCGACTCTTCCAAATTATCCATCCAGACCAGCATAATTCTTCTATCTTGCTGGATTCGAGACTGCACCTTGCAAGTAACAGCTTCGGAAAATGACTTATCTGCTACTACCGCGTGCGACTATTTCGGGTTTTGCACAGAAGTGTGTTATGCGGTAGTGACAAACGACAGTGTACCTATTGGTGGACCGAGTAAAGTTGTTGAAGTGGTCGAACCCGACATAGCAAGAAGGAAGAAGCAGAGAGGACGACCTTCAAAGAGTGAAATCGGTCATATTTGGGTATTCGGTGGACTAGAACGAGAGTCCCGGAAGTGTTTCATTGTTACAGTATTGTCCACAGACAAGGTCACTTTAGCGCGTCTGATATAGTACTTCATAATGCCTGCTAGAAAAGTCGTTACTGGCGGGGTTTCAGTCTTCCATTAAAAGATAAGGGTGCCCAGGAGATAGAGATGAACTCTACTTGTTTCAGTATCTCTATTTCCACAAGTTGCGTTTGCAGGGAAAGTTAATGCAAGTGACACTCTGGCCATATTTTTGCGTGATATTGGCAGAGTTTACCCAGGCTATTTCAAAAAGGGAATTGCTCCCGTAGCGTACCCATCACATGGCCTTTCACTTGACGACAAAACCGACGACGAGTAAGGTAATTACAAGTATTTTAGTAAAGCTCTTTCGTCGTTGCTGTAGAGACCACAGTAAACATATTCGTAACGCCCGCCACCAGAGTCGCATGATCGATTTACAATCGCACGTTCGATATGCATCGTTTGGACCCCACGACTTCGACAGGCAATCATTCTTGGAAATTACCAAATTTTGTGTCTCTCGTGAGCAAGTAATCATAGGAATTTTTGCTGTCACATCCTTCAGGTTCACTGTTTGAAAAAATGTTTCCCAGTGAGAATTGAGAAATTGTCTCATCTAAGGTCATAAAAGTGACATCATGATTAGTTATATTACCAGTGTCGTCATTCATTGATAGTGGGGCATCACACCTGACAAACAAGAATTAACTGATGAAATTGTCAATAATGTCTTTCAGAAAATTACTAAGTAGTTCCTTGTAAACGAACTCTGACTGAATTTTGATAAGACACAGTACATACAGTTCCGTACAGTAAATGGTATGACGCCATTAGTAAATATAGACCTTAATCAGAAGCATATAGCTAAGGTAGAATATTCAAAATTTTTAGGTCTGTCCATTGATGAGAGATTAAATTGGAAGAAACACGTTTGAGTTCGGCTACTTATGCAATAAGGGTCATTGCAAATTTTGGTGATAAACATCTCAGTAAATTAGCTTACTACGCCTATTTTCACTCATTGCTTGCATATGGCATCATATTTTGGGGTAATTCATCACTAAGGAATAAAGTATTTATTGCACAAAAGCGTGTAATCAGAATAATAGCTGGAGTCCACCTTAGACCATCCTGCAGACATTTATTTAGGGATCTAGGGATATTCACAGTAGCTTCTCAGTATATATACTCTCTTATGAAATTTGTTATTAACAACCAAACCCAATTCAAAAGTAAAAGCAGTGTGCATAACTACAATACTAGGCGAAAGGATGATCTTCACTGTTCAAGATTAAATCTAACTTTGGCACAGAAAGGGGTGAATTATACTGCCACTTAAGTCTTTGGTCACTTACCAAATAGTATCAAAAGTCAGACAAATAACCAACAAGTATTTAAGAAGAAATTATAAGAATTTCTGAATGACAACTCCTTCTACTCCATAGAGGAATTTTTAGATATAAATTAAGAAAAAAAAACAACAAAAAAATCATTTTTAAAATAAAAAAATAAATATTTTGTTATATTCACTTAATTATTTTGTTAAATTAACTTAATTATGTCGTGTAATGGAAAATTTGACTCGTTCCACATCATTACGAAATATCGTATTCATGATCCATGGAACTAGTATTAATCTAATCTAATCTAATCTAATCAACCTCGTTGTTTTGGTTGCCAACGGCCAGTTCACATGTTAGCGTGCTATCTTCAACTGTTGCCAAGCTTGGATTTCTGACATCTTGACATATTTCATTTTGTATTGGATTTACAACAATGACAATTTCCTTTGACTCCGTTGTGAATAGTTTTTAACAAAATTATGAATTTTTTTTTCAAAAATGAAATTTTGTCTATATCGGTACTTTTCAATTAAAGTACATTTAGCTGCGTATTTAATAATGAACCTGATTATTATATGACCGATTCTTATAGAATTTGAATGACTTATCTTGCACTTTGATGACTTTGTACAAATTTTCGTCTTTTCTGTAGAAATGCACTTTCTGTAAAAGATATTAATTGTAAGGAATAGACATTATCTAGTGCCAGAGAGACGGTGCCAAGCGCGGCCATATAAGCATACAGCGTTGCAGCTTCCTACCTTCACCACAGGAATCAGCATTCCCAGCTCGTCTCGTTTGTAGGCATAATTTAATTTTAATTTTCTCCTTTAAGTTTTTATTGGTCCCAATGTCATGGACATGTGACAAATGCAACAAAAGTCTCATTAGTTTCTTGTAACGATAAAATGGATCATTTATCTCAAAAATTTGTATCTCAATATTTGAAAGGTCTGTTCATATTTCTTTAAACGGTCGCCATTGAACAGGTATTTGTGGAGATGATAGAAATTGATTAATAATTGCTAGAATAATTGGAAAAAATTGATTGGAAGGAGTAGTTGAAATAAATTTGAAAGTAATTTATAAATCTGTTCACACTTTGAGTGAACTTGAACTGATACCAATAACAACAGACATTCAGTATCAATACATTCAAGGTCAATATTCATACTCTGCGATATGTACCGCTTCACATTAGTTCCGTTGTCTGTAGTCTTGATTCTGACAATGTCGATGCATTATCGCTCCTCCGGATATCAGGTAAATTCTTCTTGTCTGCTCCAAACTTCTTGTTGTACGATTTTGGCGGCGAGTGAAATAATGAACAGTTTGGAGTGGACACCTTAAATGTGTGAATAAATTTTGCTTTTCTAATAACTTTTTATAACACTTTTAATGTACGGTTGAAATACACAATTTTAACAGTGCTGGTATGACAGATCCAATCATATGTTCATACACATAACTTATCGAAACACAAGGGGGAAGATAAAGGAATTAACAAATTGAAGAGCTATTTCTTATTTTGTTCATACAGATATTTAACGATGTATCCAAACATTATCCTTGCCATAAAACAACTCGTTAATTTACCTTTGGTAGAACCTATAACCTATTCAGTTTACATATAGCTTATATACAAGAAAAGAAAAGAACGAAAAAATAATATGGTTCAATACAGAAGAGAGAAAGGATGTAAATGGAGAATTATAGGTTAGCTGACAGAAAAGTCGGCCAATTATATATGTAGATAGAGACGGCTATTAGGCGACGTGTAAGTTGGCCAATCATTTCTGAAGAGTGAGGGAGGAAAGGTAAAAGATTAAGTGTGAGTCGGCCATTATGTAGTATGTATGGGCGAAATGGTTTCCGCTAGTTATTTTATGAAGTACAACGGAGCAAACATATTGTCGACATGGGCACAACACTGACATAGAAATCTCATAAAAGATATAGATGTAATAAATAAGCTTTAAGTAGAACGCCACGTAATATGAATGATAGAGGGTAATGCCACATGCTATTTGTAAATATGAAAGGAATTTGGAATAAACGTCCAGTTAAGAATAAGATAATTAGTCCCTACATACTACAAAGTCACAAAATGGTCCTGTATGAAAGTCAGTAGAAAATATACAGCGTAGCAGGTCAGTAGTAAGAGACAGTGTGAGCAAGCACAGAGCTCTTAAAGAATGCAAAGGGCAATACCCAAGCTGTATGTAGTTACAGCTATGACCAATACATTGATGAACCACTGTCGTAGTACGATCTAAACACCCAAGACCAAAACAAAACATTATATAGTATGTATTTATATTGTAATAGTGCATGGAAATAAGCTTATTTAAAATTTGTTTAAAATTATTAGGAAATTAATTTAAGTTATTTTGTATTGTTTCATGGAATTGTACTGGAACTATATGCTGAGATTCAAGATGGGAGAATGGACTGACAGTTGTTGAACTCTACATCATTTTAGAAAGTCTGGAGTTTCACAACGCAAGACCACTTCATGGGCAACGGTATCATCAGTATGGGTTGCTGCTGTGGGCTGCTTGCATATGTTCTTGCAAAATGTATGAGTGCAATGTTCTTCCGTCTCCACGTATTTGTGAAATGTGTAGGTGTTGTGTTTGTTTTATTTGCAACCATGTGAAGCGGACGTCATTATGACGTATTGAAATATACACAAGTGCAGAATGGCATGGTGCCGACATAATAGTGACGAAAAGTGTAAAATATAAAGGATAATTGATCAATTTAAAGGAACGGCAATGTGACAAAACTGAATAACAATGTAAATTCTTCTCGAGAAATATTTTGTTGAATTTGATGGATGGCAATGCGCCGATAGTAGCTTAACAGCAATACATAATGTTGTGATTAAAACTCGCCTAGGAGATAATGGACTGCTATAGAGTATTATAGCAGAAATGGTAGATTGTAAAGTAACAAAAGACAACCAGTGAAATAAAGGTGCAGAATAATCATTCTTTGAAAATGTTTACTATACAAAGAATATGTAATTAGTATAAAACGTGTAACGAAAGATTAATGATTTCGGGGTGTGGGGATACGCTCGAATTTAGTGATGGTAGCAATCAGTTTTTTTATAATCAAAACATGATTTAAGTCTATGATTATTAAGTAAATTGATAATCTGAGAATGAAAAACTATAAAGTACATTTAACTTTTGAAAAACAGTTATAAATTACAGGTTTAGAGGAATGATGTGGCCTTTGAGAGATTATAGTAGAAAGTTTTTTAACCATTTGGGTAAAGATTAGTTAATTTTCAAAATTAATTGTTGTTTGTGAGAAAATCCCAATTTTTGGAAATCTCAGGAGGGGATTGTGTAATATTTCTGGGTTTGCAGCCATCATATTCAGGTACAAAAAGCTTTTCTTAGAGCAGTTCAGAAGGCAGCAGTGGCAAGATGAGGTAATGTGGTATGAGGTACCAATAACACATGGTTTGCTCAGTACACGTATCGTGAGAAAGACCTCCTAAATTGTGGCTCTTCTCTGCGATTTGCTGCTGCATTAGGAAGTTGGATGCCAAAATGATAATTTTCTGTTATTAACATTAGACGAACTAAACTTCGTATTTACTTGCATTTCAGAGCAAAGCATCTCTCAATATCGCGCTATCATTCCATTAGTTCACAAGTATTAATAACCACCAGAACAATAAATGCTGCTAAACGAAAAGGCAGACGAAGCACGGCGATGATCGTCGGATCGTGCGTAACTTGGATGGCAGGCGAAATGGTTCGCCTGTATTATCAGAGCTGGTTAGGCAGTCTCGGAGGACAGACATGTAGTCTGCCGCAGTATCAGCCAAGACTTAATTTACCATGTCTAGTAGTAAGTGTGAGAACTGGACTGACAGTCTTGGAAGACAGACGTGTTGTCTGCCGCGGTCGGCATCAGGTTAAGATTTTATTTTCAGTGAATCGTTATTTGGGCATGTGCTTGAGAACAATGTGATAGTAATTACGGAAATACGCAGTTTATGATTTTGTTGAAGAATAGAAATCGTCTGTGAGTCTAAAGTGGAATGTAATTGTGCAGTTTCTCGTGTTCTGCCAATAAAAAAGAAAGTTGTAAGGGGTCCATAGGTCCTTACTATAAGTTTGCACCCGGCACAGGTCGAGAGGGCAAACAATCGATAGTGTGTCGTGTTGCGAGAGCGAGTGTAGAGTTGAGTCAGTTCCCAGGTTGCGAGCCGAGCCGTGTGGAGGCCGGTTGCTGTAATGCAAGGTTTACCAACAAAGGGAGTGGCCATCGCTGCGGTTTAACCCCTTTGTGTTAGACTAATACGGGAAAGTGAATAAGTATAATTACGAGAGTGATCAGTGATATTTCTGTGCCGATATTTGTGGTTTCGCGTCTACCGCGCCGGCATCATTTGGATTGCAGTGTTGGATTGTAGTGTTGGATTGCAGTGATTGAATTTGCGTGTGACAATAATGAATAGCGAGGAAGCCTGTGCTGAGATTAGCCGTTATTAAATACGTATGAGGAAGGCAGTGGCTGTCTCCTTCCTTTGTATTTTTGAGACGAATATAGGTTCTTGATTAGTGAAGCTGTGTCGTTGTTCTTCTTGGTACCAGACATTCCATTATTACAGCATTTGAGAAGGACAAAATGGAATGTAACAACTCCGTAGCAGTCTATTCCGATTGCCAGCCCCATTAGGTACACGGTCACATTAATTAATAATTATTTGGGCTGCTATCCAGATCCGGATCGGGTCGAGATACATAAATCGGAGGTGTTACACCCTTGGCTTACCATGAAAGGACGAGTGCAATTTTCGGACGAATAGTAAAGAACAATAGGTAATTTTATCTTGCTTAATGCGAGAAAATATTTTTTCAATTTTGGATCGAGACAGAGCATAAACTTTAATATCGCGACAAGAAACAGTGCATTTTGAACAATACGAAGTAATAGCATCTTACGATCGTGAGTAAACGTTTTTTCTCGCCATATGAGATAAGAATAATAGTGTTAATAAACTGTGTTATAATGTGCAAATGAGTAAATCCGCGCGAAAAACTGTGAAAAGTGAACACTAAAGAAAGACATGTGTGAACATTACTATAGCAAAACGAACTAAGAATTTGTCACGGAAGTTTTTAAAGAAGTGTTTAGTGGTAATATTTTGACTGAAATTGCTTTTTGAATAGTGAAAATCGGACAGCTTCATGTGGACCCATAAGCTGTTATGCGGACGACAATGTACTGTGGCGACGCATTTATTGAGTGACGTCACGCAGACCTGTGTAGTAGCTGCACCAAAGAGCTTCGATCTGCGAGGTGATTTCACACGTCATCCCAACTACCCGTGCAAGGAGTAGTTCAAGCACAGACGCACTACACCGACGGTTTTCAGCGCGACTTCGAGACACCGAGCGCCGACCCGGCATCTAGCGGCCGAACTACAACTACGCCCGCCAGCAGCGCCACGGAGCTTCCGACGGAGAACTACGACGTCCTGCCGTAGCGAGCAGCGCGACTTCGAGACACTGAGCGCCGACCCGGCATCTAGCAGCCGAACTACAAACTACGCCCGCCTGCAGCGCCACGGAGCGGCCGACGGAGAACTACGACGACTTGCCGCAGATCTTCAGTGCGACTTCACGCGGCTCCGGCGGCAGTACAGCGCCACGCCCACTTCAAACGTCAAAACATCGCGACTCGTGGTAACGTCAGTTGGTGAGTGAAGACGACTGGTTAGCATAACAATAAATTGTAGTGCGCAGTCTTCGCGATAAATAAACAATTGTAAACTGAGTTTCACATTAGGAAAAGTGCCCAATTACAGCAATTTCCGAAAAGTTTGGGAAACATACTCTGAAATATAGCATACTTATTTATGCATACTGCACAGTCTAAATGGTGATTATACAGATATGCTTATTGTGTTTGGGGATTTTACATTTATAGATTTTATGAGTGGTGTGATTTGTCTTATTTAAAATACTTTACATAAACTCTGTATGTGAGAATTGATATTTGAAGTTATTAGGTTTTGAGAGTTGTTATGTTCAGTATTCAAAAATGGTTCAAATGGCTCTGAACACTATGGGACTTAACATATGTGGTCATCAGTCCCGTAGCACTTAGAACTACTTAAACCTAACTAACCTAAGGACATCACACACATCCATGCCCGAGGCAGGATTTGAACCTGCGACTGTAGCAGTCGCGCAGTTCCTGACTGCACGCCTAGAACCGCTAGACCACCGCGGCCGGCTGTTCAGTATTCATACGTAGTGTATCAATTTTGGATTAACTGAAAATACTGCAGGTATTTTTTGGTTAGTTTCATGGTAATTAGGAGTGTTTTGGGTTACTAGAGGTTATTCTGTATTACTTGCCTGTGCATTAAAAATAAACCAAACATGTCTACTGAAGATAAGCAGGTTTGCGAGGCAGTAGTTGAAAGGAAAGGGATAGGACAGGAAGACAGAGATGATTCGGGAATCAGTGATTATGGAGTGTCATTAGATAGCCCATTAGCACATTCAACTAGTTATCCCAAGACACCGGGACAAACGACGAGAAATAAGTCAGTTTCAGAGGATGCAGATAAGTGGTCGATGTTGGTAGACTTGATAAAGGAGACTAACGCATCATTAAAGAAAGATTTACAAGAAAGCTTAGAAAATTCATTTAAGGAAACTCTAACACGAGAGCTCAAAACATCGGAAAGGAAGATAGAATATAATCTGGAGAAGGAAATACAGGAATTAGAAGAACGACTGAAGATGGACATCAACGAGAGAGAGAGAGTAAGCTACAGAAGAGTATAGACCAAGTCCAGGGAGACGTGGAGAAGATGGAAGGAAAGTTAACAAAAAAGATGGAAGACGATATTGAAGAAACTAAATCCGAATTGGGAGAAAGGATCAACGAAGTGGAAACAAATTGCAATCATCGAATCGCCAAGGTGGTGCAGATGCAGAAACAATGCAATGATGCGGTTAAGGGGATAGGAGATAGGCAAAACCAACTGGCTGTCAATCTGAGAAGTGCTATAGCCGTGCAACGAGAAGAGGATAACAAGAGGGTTGCAATGGAGGTCAGAAAATTACAACAGGGAGTGCAGCAATTGGAGAGCAAGACAGAAGAAATTGATAAACGAATTAGCAATGCCACTTTAACCGTTGGGGAAGGTAGAGTCGTTACCTTGATGAGCAGTGATAATCGGTACGTCCAAAATAATACAGGGCAGAAATTTAGACCGAAAGGAGGGTTGCACCCAATGATATTTATGAAATGGTTAAAAGGAGTTTTCCCAACACATTTTAAAGACTCAGACAAGATTCAATTTGCAATAGATAGAATGGAAGGTGAGGCTTTCACTTGGGGAGTCAGGAAGAAGGAAGGGACTACTAGTTATGATCAGTTTGAAGAGGAATTCTTGAAGAAATACTGGTCCAAAAGTCATCAGTGTGCAGCAATTGAAGACCTACTCCACCGCAAGTCACTTAGTACATGGAGAGGAACGTTGAGAGAGTTTGGCGAACATTTGTGGGAATTGTACGAGACCTTGGAACAACCCCTGAGTGATGACGTAATGATGTCAGCGATAAAAAGAAGAATGAGCCGGAGAATGCAAGAAACTGTATCCGGGAGCCTAATTAGGGAGGCCTTGATGGAAATACTGGAACAGTTGGAATCTGTTCGATCACAGGAACACAATCAAGCTAATGATCAAAACCGAGGGGGAAGTAATGACCCAAGGAATCATTTTGGTAATTCGTCTAATTATAGAGGAAGAGGTGGTGGTCATAGGTACAGGAACCATGGTGGTGAACGGCAATGGAGAAATGATTGGAGAAGGAGTGAAGAACCAAGAGATCATGAGAGAGGATGGGATAGGCGAATGAATGACACAGTGCATATAGAAGAGGCGGAGAGACCGGAAAACTGAATGACACTCCAGGTGAGGTCCGGTCAAGAGTGAGAGTTACAAGGACCCGAATAAACCTACTAAGATATATTTAGGACATTTAGTTGTTGAACGGGAATTTGAAAAAGGGGAATGTTTATTTGCACTGTATTTTCTGATGTATTATAATTAGAATTGCATATTTCATATCGACGATTACCTGAGAATGGGTGTAAAAACCTGTAACAACTAATTTGTAACATAATAATTCATATGTCATATGTTCAAGTAATAATTTTTGATTGTATGTTGAGTGTTTCATTCAATATTGGACTATAGAGGACTAATGCTGTTTGATATAAAAATTGTAATTTGGACAATGCCATGTTTATGAGATGTAATAACCTTTTGTAGAAATTATTGTGGAGGCAGCCCACTACCGGAGTCGAGGGATTATTTGGTGAATTGTACTTTCATTAATTATTTACACTATGTGTTTTGTTCAGATGTAGCAATGTCTAATTCCCTTGCCGATTCTTTTACGCCAGAGGCTCCAAAGAAGTTTTCGAGGGCGGGGATGTAAGGGGTCCGTAGGCCCTTACTATAAGTTTGCACTCGGCACAGGTCGATAGGGCAAACAATCGATAGTGTGTCGTATTGCGAGAGCGAGTGTAGAGTTGAGTCAGTTCCCAGGTTGCGAGCCGAGCCGTGTGGAGGCCGGTTGCTGTAATGCAAGGTTTACCGACAAAGGGAGTGGCCATCGCCGCGGTTTAACCCCTTTGTGTTAGAATAATACGGGAAAGTGAATAAGTATAATTACGAGAGTGATCAGTGATATTTCTGTGCCGATATTTGTGGTTTCGCGTCTACCGCGCCGGCATCATTTGGATTGCAGTGTTGGATTGCAGTGATTGAATTTGCGTGTGACAATAATGAATAGCGAGGAAGCCTGTGCTGAGATTAGCCGTTATGAAATATGTATGACGAAGGCAGTGGCTGTCTCCTTCCTTTGTATTTTTGAGACGAATATAGGTTCTTGATTAGTGAAGCTGTGTCGTTGTTCTTCTTGGTACCAGACATTTCATTATTACAGCATTTGAGAAGGACAAAATGGAATGTAACAACTCCGTAGCAGTCTATTCCGATTGCCAGCCCCATTATGTACACGGTCACATTAATTAATAATCGAGCGGGATACATAAATCGGAGGTGTTACAAAGTGACATCCCATATAAACAAACTAATAGGAAATTTAATTATTTCTAAAATATTTGTTCCTCGCTGTGAGTTTATTACAGCCTCAAGATAACGGATTCACGACCTGTGCGCTGTATTCTGCGCAGGGGACAACAACTATTGAAGACTGCAGGTTGGTGAACATTTATTGGAACCTATGCATTCCAATCAGGGCAGTGGATGCAAATAGGCAATAGGCATCTCGTATGTACTGCAATCTTAGCAGAAATGAGATCAGGGACATGTCATCTGTGGTAGCACAGAGGAGGTATTAGGGAGAGAAATTGTGGAGGGAAGGGGTTTATCATATACACATATGTATCATCCTCCCTCTCCCACTCTTTTGTAACTTGCCATACTTTGAATCCATGACTGTGTATGTAGGAATAGTTTATTTTTGCTCCGCTGTGACCATTGCTCTGTCTCGTTTGTAGCAAGCACACATATACTTTGGATTATTTCTGTAGCTATTTAAGCTGAAAATTAACAAAAGAATAACAGGGATAATGGAATATAGTCGAATTAAATTAGGTGCTGCTCAGGGAATTAGATTAGGGAACGAGACACAGTAGTAAATGAGTTTTGTTATTCGGGCAGCAAAACAATTGATGATGGCTAAAATAGAGAGGATACAAAAGATAGGCTGGCAATGGCAAGAAAAGCATTTCTAACGAAGAAAAATTTCTTCACATAGAATGTAGATTTAAGTGTTAGGCAGTCTTTTCTGAAAGTATTTCTGTGGAGGATAGGAATGGAAGTGAAACATGGACAATAAACAGTTTAGACAAGAATAGAATAGAATATTTTGAAATGCGGTGCTACAGAAGAATGCTGAAGATTAGATGGGTAGATCACGTAACTAATGAGGAGGTACTGAATTGAATTGGGAAGAAAAGAAATTTGTGGTGCACCCTGACTTCAAGAAGAGATCGGTTGACAGGACACATTCTGAGACATCAAGAGACCACCAATTTAGTACTGGAGGGGAGTATGGAGGGCAAACGTCGTAGAGGGAGACCAACAGAACACTGTATGCAGATTCAGAAGGATGTACATTGAAGTAGTTATTCGGAGATGAAAAGGTTTGCACAGGATAGAGTAGCAAGGAGAAGTGCATCAAACCAGTCGTTGAACAGAAGACCACAATAACATTATGTCATTGTGCACTAAATCTGCAAAAGTTCGATGATTTTTTGTTCTGTCTAGGCTCACTGATAGATCTCTCGCCCACTGTCAGCATCGATGGTGGATTGTATTATTTCGAAAAATTTTTCCCTATATGCCAAATACGACTCTCATGTTGGGATGGGGAATACGGCAGTTTCGTCGGTCTTCCCCATGTCTGAAGGAAACTCCAGACTAACGTCACCAGCATGATGATCACAGAAGGATTGGTAGCTCTACTTCTCGAATTTTTTATGTATCTTCTACCAATGTCACACAATCTCTAATATTATACAGTAGTTAACATCATGTTATGTATCTTCACCCCACCTGAGAGATCTGGCTGGCCAAGATTGACACCGCCCATGCGTAACCGCTAGTTATGAAAGATTGACTTTGATTGGTCTAGAGAGTAAGGGGGGTTTGGGGTGATGGATAGCACTTGACGCAAAAACTGTTACCAACGCTCGTCTGCAAGGGCGTCCCCAGACTTCTGTTGCTGAAGATGTAGGTACCAGTGAGTTACGACTGGTTTGCTGTGATGGGTGCCAGATTTAGTAGCAGTGGTTTTTGTGCTTGCCACCAGGTTGGTCATGTCACAGAAGATTACACATATATATTGTTTAAATAATGAAAATTTTACTACCATGCCTGGGGAGATGGTCTGCCGTAGTGTGAGGTAGACATGTAGGGTTCTCTTGTTCACAGCCATGGATTTGGTGGTGGATGTGGCCGCTCAAGGAGTTCAACACTTTATGGGCATCTCACCTGGCTCATCCAACTAGCATTATCCAGTGAATGCAGGGGGGAGTTCCACGTAATCTAGATATATATTTGTAGCAGTATTTGATACTGTTGTGTTGGCAGAAGAGCCAACACCACGTTACTAGTGGAGGCCGAAATGCACTCGTTTTAGCTCACGCAGGCTGACGTGAGGAGGGAAGGACTATACTGACGTGAGGTCTGGAACATGACAAGGAATCAGCATTCAGAAAGCGGACGTAATATGTTTGATACTTAACTTTAATTCACTAATGATGAACGTCGCTCTTGACGGTACATGATTCACAGTATTATCAGTAATTATAGTAACTGAATATGGCGCCTTGCTAGATCGTAGCAAATGACGTAGCTGAAGGCTATGCTAAACTGTCGTCTCGGCAAATGAGAGCGTATGTAGATAGTGAACCATCGCTAGCAAAGTCGGCTGTACAACTGGGCGAGTGCTAGGGAGTCTCTAGACTAGACCTGCCGTGTGGCGGCGCTCGGTCTGCAATCACTGATAGTGGCGACACGCGGGTCCAACGTATACTAACGGAGCGCGGCCGATTTAAAGGCTACCACCTAGCAAGTGTGGTGTATGGCGGTGACACCTCATTCCTCCCCCGCAAATCGGCGGACGGTTGTGGTATAAGGCCTCCGCCAGCCCTGGGGAGGACCCCATGTTGACTTATGCGACGAGGTGGGGAGTCTAACAACAGGAGAGGCTGTGCCACCCACACTCTGCCATTCGGACCGCAGGGAGCTAGGGAACGCCTGATAACCTACTCCGTGGTGCATGCCAACATGCGGTGTATGCGCCCGTAGTGATACAGGAGGGGCCGAAGGGTCGACCTCCATCGGGCCGGGGCACCCGACGGGCGGGCAAGAGTTCCATGTCGGAGGACAACTGGTCCCGGGGAGCGATCGGCCGCGCGTGACCCAGGGAGGCACCCGGCGGGTGCAGCGACGCGTCCACTGCGGGCATCGCCGGTGAGAGAACAGGCGGCGGCGGCGGCGGCGCCTCGCCATGGGGCAAAATGGAAGGCAGCGTCGGTAACACCTGGGGTTGAGGCGAGCCAGTAGATGGGTCCCCGTGGCGCTGCCCGGACGGCACCGTCGCTGAAGGCAGACGGCGAGCGGCAGATCCCGTGCGACAACAGAGGAGCAGCTGATTGAGATGCCGGCGCACCTCACAAGAGGCCCCCAAAACCAGATACACAGCGCGTCCGAGGCAGCGAAGAATGCGCCCTTCGAGCCAACGCCGTGAACCTCGATAGTGGCGGTAGCAGACAATGTCGGCAGAGGCAAAAGCAGGTGTCTGCCGCTGCACAGCAACCTGATGCGGCGGATGTAGCAAAGACATCAAGGTTCAATGATACTGACCGTGGAGCAACTCAGCCGGCGAGCGGCCATATCGGGGCTGAGAGCGATACGAGGGCAAAAAGAGCAATAACGCGTCCTCCCGAGAATGCGACTCTTTCAACTTCAACATCTGTGACTTGAAAGTTCTAACCAATCGTTCAGCGGCACCTTATGACTGTGGCGAAAACGGCGCTGACGTCAGATGTTGAATACCATTGGCCTTGCAGAATGACTGAAATTCTGCGGACATGAATTGTGGGGCATTGTCGGAAACAATTGTCTGTGGATGATCTTTAATACAAAAGATAGCAGACAACGCTTGGATGGCGGCAGATGACGTCGTGGAAGACATCCGGACAACAAAAGGAAAATTACTGAATGAATCTATCACAACCAACCATCGAGCATTCAAGAATGGACCAGCAAAATCGATGTGTAAGCGTTGCCAAGGGAAAGTGGCTTTTGCCCATGTAAAGAATTTCCGCGGTGGTGTTGATTGTTTTTCGGCACACACCATGCAAGAAGAGCACATATTCGTAATCGCGGCATCCCAAGTACAGTGCTGACGAGCAAGTTGTTTCGTTCTCACTATACCCCAATGTCCTTGGTGGAGAAGCTTTAAGACAGAGGACAGTAACTAACGTGTGACCATGACCCTGGTCTGATCATTATTAGAACGCAACAGCAAAACACCACGTTGAACAAAAAGTCTCTCCTTATGAGCAAAAAATCGGCGAACCAACGGGTCCCCGATCCATGACTTTGACAAGGGCCATTGCGTAGCAACAAAACGCAGAACGGTAGCAAGGACAGGGTCGCCAGCTGTGGCTGTAGCACCACGTAGAAAATCAATCGGAAACGATTCGACCACGTCATCGGTTTCCGAATCAATGAACATGCAAGCAAGTTCGGAGGAATCGAATGCCCTATCCTCAGCAACAGGCAAACGGGACAGCGCATCGGCGTTTCCGTGCTTAGCAGTGGACTGATACACGATATCGTAGCTGTACTGCGAGAGAAAAATAGACCAGCGAATGAATTTCTACGCTGTACGTGGAGGTACAGGCTTGTTCGGGTGAAAAAGCGATGTCAAAGGTTTGTGGTCTGTGATTAGGGTAAAGTGACGACCATACAAGAAGTCATGAAACATTGTAACACCAAATACGAGAGCCAATGTTTCTTTCTCGATTTATGAATAATTTCTTTGCGCAGACGAGAGCAATTTGGACGCAAAGGCAATAGGGTGATCGTGTGAGCCATCTTTGTGCGCAAGCACAGCACCGATCCCGAAATCCGATGCATCCACCATCAACAAAAGGGGCTTCTGGGGATCGAATGGCGTAAGGCAAGTATTGGAAAGCAACGCCGATTTCAACCGGCGAAAGGCGCGTTCGCATTCCGTCATCCAGACGAACGGAACACCTTTACGGTGTAAACGATGAAGCGGAGCTGAAATGGAAGAGGCATGCGGCACATATCTGTGATAATAGTTGATTTTTCCCAGCACACTCTGTAGCTGCTTCAAATTCCGATGCGAAGGCAAGTCTTGTGTGGCACGGAGGTGCGTGGGACTGGGATGTATGCCTTGGGCAATGATTACATGGCCCAGGTATGGCAAGTCACTAACAAAACACACACATTTGTCCTTCCGTAAGCGAAGACCATTTTGTCGCAAGACCTGAAATAATGTTCTGAGATTGGCTAAATGTTCTTCTTCCGTCTTTCCGGAGATCACAATACTGTCCAGATAGTTTGCTGCAGTAGGGACCGACGTACAAACAGTTTGTAGATATTGCTGAAACAATACAGGGGCGGATGCACACCCGAATGACAGTCGTTTGAACTGATACAAACCAATATGCGTGTTAACCACCAAAACGCGCTGGGATTCTTCGTCAACCGGTATTTGCAAGTATGCATCTGCCAGGTCCAACTTCGAAAAATATTTGCCAGGACACAGTTTGTCAAAAAGAGATTCCAGGCGGGGTAAAGGAAAAGTTGCAATCACTAGTTGTGGATTCACTGTTGCCTTGAAGTCCACACAAAGTCTCAATTTTCCCGAAGGTTTTCGAAAAATTACTAAGGATGATGCCCAGAGAGAAGCCTGCATACGTTCAATTACACCTTGTGATTGAAAATCGTGTAATGTTTTTGCAATCTCATCACGCAATGCGTGGGGAACATTGCGCGCACTGAAAAATTTCGGTTGCTTGTTTACTTTTAGTTCCAAATGTGCTTTATAGTTCTTAGCGCAACCGAGGCCTGGTGCAAAAATGCCTGCAAATTCTACACACAGACGAGAAACACTGTCTGAAGGCACAGTCTGGTTCACCGATAGGACCTGATTTACTATAGACAAGTTAAAAAAACTGAAATAAATCCAAACCAAACAAGTTCACTGCAGAAGAAGAACGAAGGACGTAAAATGACACAAGTTTTGTTTGTCCTTTGTATGTTGCAGGAAAGCTGCACTGTCCTAACACAGGGATCTCTTGACCTGAATAGCTAGTTAACGTAACACTTGCGGCACGCAACGGAGGTGTGCCCAGCTGTTTGTAAGTGTCTCGATTGATCAGTGAAACTGCAGCTCCGGTATCGAGCTGGAATGGTATCACTTTGCCGGTAATGTCCAAGTCCACAAGAAGTTTATTGTCCTGCTGACGACAAGAGCGACTGTCTCGCGCAACGTGAACTGACACTGGTACAAAATCACTTGCGACTTGACGGGAGTTCTGGCGATGTCGACGCACACTATTTGTGGGACGAACACAGTCACTGTTAGAGAGAGTGGCACTGGGCGGAGTGGAATGAGCGACATGAATTTCCATGGACGAAGCTTCGCTAGCCTGAGTATCGTTGGTTCGATTCCGATTCCGGCGCGAAGCAAAGGGCCTGGAATGGTTTTGAGTTTCCGATCTGAGCTTTTTCTGGCAAACACTCTGAACATGTCCTTTTTTATTACAGAGTTGCTACGTCGCGTCGGGGAAATTATCACGAGGTAGGTTTGCACACCGATGGACGACAAAAGAAAAGGCTGCCGCTCGTTAGCTTGAATTCTGTAGGTGGTGAGATGAAATCCAAATTGGCGTGACCACTCCGTCCAGCTTTCCAGTGCAGCATCAAAAGGTCTGAAGGTCGGTGCAACTGCCTTTTGTGGCTGCGTTAGCGGTGGAGCGGCGGCTGCCACATTATTTTGCATTGCACGTTGACCCTGGACGAGCTGTCCAAGGGCATCCAGTAATGCCTGCTGATTCTGTAAGCGATAAAATTGGGACAGTACATCTGGAGATTGAGGCGAAGCCATTACACAATTAAATCAGGGCAGTATAGATAAGAACACCGTTGTTACTCGTCGCCAATGTTGTTTTTGCAGAAGAGCCAACACCGTGTTACTAGTGGAGGCCGAAATGCACGCGTTTTAGCTCACGCAGGCTCGAGTTAGGAGGGAAGAACTATACTGACGTGAGGTCTGGAACATGACAAGGAATTAGAATTCAGAAACTGGACGTAATTAGTTTGATACTTAACTTTAATCCATTAATGATGAACGTCACTCTTGACGGTACATGATTCACAATGTTATCAGTAATTATAGTAACTGAATATGGCGTCTTGCTAGGTCGTAGCAAATGACGTAGCTGAAGGCTATGCTAAACTGTCGTCTTGGCAAATGAGAGCGTATGTAGACAGCGAACCATCGCTAGCAAAGTTTCCAATTGTACAACTGGGCGAGTGCTAGGGAGCCTCTCTAGAGTAGACCTGCCGTGTGGCGGCGCTCGGTCTGCAATCAGTGATAGTGACGACACGAGTGTCCGAAGTATACTAAGGGACCGCAGCCGATTTAAAGGCTACCACCTAGCAATTGTGGTGTCTGTCGGCGACATCACAGACACTTCCACCGATTTGTTGGGATCTTTTTGCTGCCTGGTCCCTCAGGCAGAACTGATATGGCAGAAGTGCCTCTTGTGCCAGCAACCAGATAGCAGAGGATTACACCTATAATAGAGCAACTTCTTCAGCTTTTGCTGGGTTGGAGTAGTGTTCCCAGCTATAACACACATCAATCTTAGAGGAGTGGGCTCTAACCCAACAAAAAAAAAATGGTTCAAATGGCACTGAGCACTACGGGACTTAACTGCTGTGGTCATCAGTCCCCTAGAACTTAGAACTACTTAAACCTAACTAACCTAATTACATCACAAACACCCATAACCGAGGCAGGATTCGAACCTGCGACCGCAGCAGTCGCGCGGTTCCAGACAGTAGTGCCTAGAACCGCTCGGCCACTCCGGCCGGCTACCCCAACAGGCGACATAATTTTCATTGAGTTGGTTACAGATACTGGTCATCTCTATCTCTAGGTGCAAATATTCTAGCACTGTGCTACACACACAGCATGTTTGGAGGAAACTTTTTCTATCTAATTACACAACTGTGGTGGCTTAGCAGTGGGTTTATGTACTGTGGTGCGATGTTCGTTATACATACAGGATTTTTTTTAGAAATTGGTAACACTGCAGCGCTTATAGAATTTGCTATGATGTCATTAATATGATATGATTTCTTTATTTCTACCAACGTCTTTGTTTCTAACACACACACACACACACACACACACACACACACACACACACACACAAACACACACTTACTAGTATTGTAGTGGTGGCTTGGCAATAATAAATAGTTCAGGCATATGCTACATTGTGTTTGGCTGAGAGCATGATGATGTCGATGTGATACAACTTTGGTATCAAACTGGGGAGGAATGAGAGAACTTACATACCTGCCAGCGTGTTGTCTCTGCTGGTGCCTCGGCTTACGAAATATTTTGTTATTAACAAATAAACCTTGGTTGGTGTCACTTAACATAATTTTTTATTGACAAATGGACACAGCCTGACCCTCTCCCTAAGCTGCCCAACTCCAGAGTAAAGCCTGCACTCAAGTGCTCCAATTATGAAAGATGAATATGGGGGGGGGATACTTGATCTTCATTGGTCCACGGCGAGGGGAGCGGAAGGCGATTGGGTGGTGGTTCCCATGGTTGACCTTGAACAATTGCCTGTGGTTCTCCAGGGAGAGGGGAGTGATGCGAGGGGGCGACTTTGAATATAAACCGACCAAGTGAGTAACCTGACACTGAATGTGGAACCTGATACTCCCCTTGTCTTACCAGTCATAAGAATGGATTTTTCCTGCACTCTCGCTGGTGACGACGAGTATTCACACAGTTTCCCATTTGGTTTTTCAAAGTGTGTGTTCAAATTTGCTTATCCAAACATCGACATAGCTTTGAGGATATCTGTGACAATGGAAGTGACTGCAACATCTCCTGAATGTTGTTTCAGCAAATTAAAGTATAATAAGCATGATACAGAACTGCTCAATATCAGGTGTGAGTGGAAACAATCATATGTCGCTACATTGTCGAAATAATACGACACAACTCCCAAACTTACTTCAATAACATAATCAATGAATTTGCTTCTGCAAAACAAGGAGAGGCAAAGTAAAATTAGAACAACAACACAATTCGTGGAAGGGAATATTCTGTTACTTATAAGCCTTCTTGTTTTATTTCCAGTTTTTATTAATTTATGTACTGGTCTTATATGATATCTCAGTGGTAATGAAGGCACAGTTGAAGTTCATCAGTACAGAGGAACTGTAATAATAAGCGATCCTTCCCAGATGCGATTTGTCAATTATAGGCACTGTCTTGTGGATAGGTAAGGGCTTATCAAAGTCTTGGGGACCTTCTCCAAGATAAAAAGCCTATGGGGCTATTTTCTAAACCAAGATATGCCGTTTCCTAAACAATATCAACGATTGTGATGATGGAAACTTCTTCGCTGAAAAATACTCCAGGGGAAACCAGAAATGAGACTCCCTTACACCACTGATGATACAACCAGGCCACTGGATTTCGAAGAGTCTGGAACATCATGTATGTAAGAGTTAGAGCTTTCTGGAGCCTCATCAGAAAAGATAAGGCGTAAACGAAAGCATTTGTTAGGAATACTGAATAGCAATACACTCCTTCAAATAGGAAAGTTATAACAATTGACTTAAATTTTGGAAGAAAGGAACATATAGATTGGGTGTTGCAAGACACGAGATTTATATATGAAACTACAATGGAGTAGGAAAATTGTAGTGTATACAAGGGTAGGCCAGGCTACAGGATTTCCAAAGGAAGACTACCAAACTGTCAATTTTAGGGACAGCCTTCGTGAGAAGAAGTTAGAGACGGAGGAGATCACTAATTTTAGCTCGCCCTCAAAGAAAACTTTGTTTCTCTCATTTAGCTCTTAAAATAAAGCCTACACAAACATTAATGCCCATGCCCTATAAACCAGGACAATTAAAAAAACAAGGAGAAACTAGATTTCTGGAAAGTATTGGAAAACGAAAGATTCAAAATTCCCCATGAAAATATGAAAAGTTTAGTTGGTGATTTTAAAGCATAGATACTAAAAGAAAAGAAATACAAAAAAAAAAGGTGGAGAATATCCAGCACACACGAGAAAGAACATAAAGATTAACCACCTTTGGCAAGCAGCTCAACCCGAAACTTATTTCTTGCCACACCAGCGACCTCCCAAGGAATAAAAAAACGTGGACCTGCCCCATTTCACTGGTACGATAATTTCAAACAGACCGTGTTGCAATAACAATTAAATCTAAAAAAGGAGATCTTGAACATTAAAGCAATAAAAAGCCAGAATATCGATTCTGACCTATACCTTTCGGAGAGGAAAGTAAAATTTCATCAAGCGTCGACACATAAAACTCCCAAACGAAACGAGAGCATCAACTAAGCAAACCTATCAAAGTTGCAGATGATCAGCTGAGTGGAAACGAAGGACTCATTAACAAATGCAGCTGAAAACTTGGCATTATGAAACAGAAACGTAGATGGTGGAACACGCTGTGTATCGATGCGCTTGATGAGAGGCTAACACCCATAGCTCCAGAAGTCAGACAGTCATATCGGTACCAAACTACGTATGCCGATAGAGTATCAACCAAAACTCTGATTTAGTTAATACTGTGTGCTGCCATCCAGCAGAACAGGCGTAAACATTAATTAAAAGTAACACCAGAACTACAGAGCACAGGAATAGCATAACTGTGAGTATGTCATACATGTTACTTCCGTGGGTAAGTTGTAAGGCGTCCCGATTTTACGGACCTTACATGAGCTTGATCCATAACGACAGGTCGATACAGTATGAGAACCTCAAAAAATAATGATTACATTGTATCATCAAAAGGCAATTGCATTCAATCTCTTTAATCTCATTTACCGAAAACTAACAAAAAAATCTTCACCAATATGGACAATGGCATGGAAAAAACAAGTTAAAGCGAAACGCATTTTGGAGATGAACTGAGCAGGTGGTTAATGATATCCAAAAACTTCCATTTAGCAAGAGAACGGCGAGCTTCAGCGCAGAAAACGATAAGGTCACAACAGTACATTATTACTTTTAACGTAAATAGGTCTGGACCGAGGGTAAGTGGCTACCCGTCATTAATGGGGCTAGGCTGCGACCCAGCAAGAAAAATTTAAATGTATTCACCTCTAGCGAGACGGTGATTGGCTGAAGCCATACTTGGCGACGCACATGCTACAGGATGGGGAGATGCCCATTACATAAAAGCATTTTGAGACGTTCAGGCTCTATCTCTCTCTTTCTCGTCTTGCGGCGGGCTGCACAAATGTGGGGAAATAAGCGAGAGTGTTGAGAGCTTTGCTTTCTGCGAAGTGAGGACGATACGCTTCTTGTATCGGGTTACAGATAGCTAAGCTGTAGTTAATTATTCCTGCGAGAATTTATTGCGGGCAAAGAAATTGTGCTCGTTGCTCCTACCCATAGCTAGTGTGCAGTTGCCGTTATTTCGACTAGGACAAGGTTAACATTCTATGGAACGCAGGAAAGTTGCGACTGAGTGAATTCAGTCAAGGCCAGAGTAGGGAATCAGCGTTTCAGATCCAGCACGGAGAGAACGCCGTTGTAGATGCCACTTGGTAAAGTACCATCGCGCTTTAGGCCACAATAAATATTGAGTCTAGAATTTGCTCACTTCAACTTGTGTTTGCTTTGACCATTGAATATCAAAAGCTAGGACACGAACCTACCCTCACATTGAGTACATGACAGTTTTTTCATTGGTTTAAAAAGTAAATTTATTCTCCACTAACTCAGTGCATTGACCAGCTATGACAACGTAGAATTAAATGAAATGATGAGGATTTTTAATAATCATTCCTTCCTGTGCTAAAAAATTTTCATGTGTAGAGATAAGGATTTTAATAATCGTCATTTCAATACGTCCAAGAATTAAATATTTTGTTATTGAGTGTTTAAAAAATGGAATATGATTGTTGTTTATCACTTAACCCCTGAAAGCAAAATTTGATGAATTATATGTAGAATAAAAAAGGGAATAGCTTTGTTGCCCTTCTAGAATAGACCCCAAACTTTCACTCTTATTAAATAATGCATTCTAGGTACGTGACAGCAGCATTTCTAATAATTTTTGTTACGACCTGCACCTGATATTAGCTGCCTTACAGGGCCAGGGTCATCTTTATTTAGAAGTTATTGAGAAGACAGTTCTGATGTTTTGTCCAAATGCGCGCTAACTGGTAAGCTAAGTTTGCACACATTAGTACACTCACTGTGCAGACACAATGGTCAGACGCACGACAAAGTTGATAGAGCGTTAGACATTCGTGTCAAGTGTCCTGGGTTAATACCCCAATGATGACAGTTTCTTTTACTGTAGTATGCATGAGAGTGCTATACGGGATAAATAATACTTCCACACGTGTGATGCAACTGTTTTTTGTTTACTGTTCCGATTGTTTATGTTTATTCTGTGTAACTACAAATGCACTCACTGCTTCACCATGAGTGGTGTCTGTTCTGTCGCACACGTCTGGCAGAACACCACACCTATTTATAGAAATTTACTCTATATGTTTGCTACTTTCAGCAAACGAAACGAAACGAAAGTGGACTGCCAAAAGAAGGTTGCAACAGACTCTGAAAAGTTCTTTTACACATCAGGAAAACGTTCTTCCGTATAACAATCTCAAGCGTAAACAGTCAAAACAAATTTTTAACTGGGGGGGGGGGGGGGGGGCTTGAAAGTAGGATCTTCAGCATGACGACCTCATGCTCTACCAACTCACACACACGAGATCTCCAAAACGGTCACTAACTAATACGCTTTTCCTGTGCTCCGTAGTTCTGGTGTTACTTTTAATTAATTTTTACGTACGTTCTACTGGACGACAGCACATAGCACGAACTAAATTAAAGTCTTGGTTGATTCTTTGTGAATATACAACGTTTGGTACCAATCTGAGTATCTTAAATCTGGAGGTTTGGGTGTAAGGGAGTAGAAGAGATGATATTCTAACTAAACTGAGGAAAAATAGAATGATTCAGCCAACAAAGGCTACCTACTGCAAGGTTTATAAAGTTGGGAGGGGGAAAAGAAAGTATATCAGAAGTCGTTTAGAAAATCCAGAGAAAGACTTGAAGAAAAATTACGCTAGGGGATTTTACATAATCTTCAAGAAAGGATAGTACAACAGTGCCAGCCACCAAGTCTCGCACCGAGTGAGGTGGCGCAGTGGTTACACACTGGACTCGCATTCGGGAGGACGACGGTTCAATCCCGCGTCGGGCCATCCTGATTTAGGTTTTCCGTGATTTCCCTAAATCGCTCCAGGCAAATGCCGGGATGGTTCCTTTCAAAGGGCACGGCCGACTTCCTTCCCCGTCCTTCCCTAGTCCGATGAGACCGATGACCTCGCTGTCTGGTCTTCCCCACAACAACCCAACCAACCCCCCCACCAAGGAGAATTGCCTAATTTTAGTTATTCTACTGTTTGTAAAAAGTGAAACACTCAGAAGCAATGGTTTGCAACAAGCTACAATAAGAGGAAGTGTAGAACAGCAGAACCATAGTATGTTATTGAAATAGTCGAGAGGTGGCGTGCCAGCAGCACCCTCTTTTGTGTGATCAGGCAGGTCAGTGTTAAGCAACGCTCAGTCAGTGTGAAGGAGTCATACCAAATGGTAAAGAGTAACAAAGTACTACTATGCCTCAACGACATCCCTGAGTGGAACATCAGCAAGTGAGGGCTTGCAAACGAGGTGGAATGGGTAGTCTACAGGAGGCGGGTCTGTCTTTCAGTGATGCTGCGAGTCGTACAGGGCACGTTTCTTCAACACTGAGGTGTATGTGGAACCAGTGGAGAGGAGAGGACTGTATATAGTGCCGACAGCGTACTGGACAACAGAATGTGAACACATCGCGAGTTGACCACTATCTTGCTCTCTTGGCTATAACGGATGGAAGAGCTTCTTCACCCACAGTGGTAGCTCGACGTTGGAGCAGTGCAACGAGTGTGGACATGTCTGCGTTGACGGTTCGATGCCGTCTTCTACGGTCTGGATTGTGGCACGTATTGGGCCGGCTTCCACTGACCAAAACTCAACAATGCTGCAGACTGCAATGGGCAAGTGAACGCCGACACTGGCATGATAAATGGTAAAGTATAGTGTTTTCGGACTAGTCCAACTTCAGCTAGTCCTGCAGTGATGGCCGCATACACGTTCGAAGCCGCCATGGTGAACGCGATAAGGCGGATTGTGTTGTTGAGTGGCATAGCGAACAAACGCCAAGTATGATGGTTTGTGGCGCCGTGGCCTATAACACACAATCTTGTGTTGTTGAGTGACATAGCGAACAAATGCCAAGTGTGATGGTTTGTGGCGCCATGGCCTACAACACACAATCTTGTCTCCTACGTCCTCAGGGGAATCTGAACAGCTACCGCTACATTAATGAGGTTTTACAAGCCAAGGCACAGCTCTTATTCCAGGCCGTTCCACATGGCATATTTCAGCAGGGCAACACCGGGCCGCATGTGTTGAGGAATTTGCAAGACTTCTTCGAAGAACGGCGGGTACCACTGCTACCCCGTCCTGCCCGTTCGCCTGACTTGTATGGGATATGGTTAGTCGGCAACTTGTTCTTTCAGATCCTCCTGCAACCAGAGCTGATGCTTTTTGAGAGCGACTAGAAACCATGTGGCAGGGCATTTCCCAGCAGCATGTTCAGGCACTTTTTGATTGCATGCCACGACGTCTAGCAACTCTGATTGCAGGACATGGTGACACTACTCCTTAGTGAATTTCCGCGGTCACAGTGCACTTACAGATCTGTAATGCTCATTATTTGTGTAGTGTCACGCCCCTAACTGGTGGAATAAATTTCATTGTGATCACGTCTCTCGCCCTTAGTGTTTCCCATTTTCCAAACAGTACTGTATTTCACAAATCTTCTGAACTGTTAGGAATCTGAAGAGACTAAAGTTCAAGAGACGATCAAACGTAAATTCACAGTCAACACCACGGATTCCCATGGGGAAAAAATCATCAAAGAACTAAAAGACAGTAAAGTGCCCAGGAAGGCAGATGAGATACTTAAATCTGAAGAGGACAAGGCAAGATAAAACATTTATGGGCATCTCTTCAGAATGAGGGAATGCAGGTTGACAAAGAAAATCTTCAACTACATTACAGAATTAAAGACAACCACAAAACGGGTTGAGGGCGTAGGAAAGGATATAGAGGGTGCGCACATGAGAAAGATATTGAATAAAGAGATATTTCGAATGAACGTTGACGACTTTAAGGAGTTCCAGGAAAAGCAAAGTACAAAGATTAAGATCATCTGGGCAAATGAAAAGAGAAAGAACCTCAGTGAAGGAATGGAGAGATCTTGGGAGGAGAAGAAGAGAGTAACCAGCAAACAATTAGTTCCTGTAGTCCTGTATAAGCCTTGGTTAGTAGAATAAATAGTTTACCTGATTGACGAAAGAAGGAACCAAGAAACGTTCAGGGAAAGACAGGAATACAGTAATATAAATCACTTAGGTATTCAATAAGCGGGAAATGCAGGGCAGTCAAGTCGAAATCGCTGCAGGTAAAATATGACGAAATCGAAAAAGACATGATCATCGGAAGGGCTGACTCAGAGTACAGAAATGTCAAAACAGCCTTCGGTGAAATTAAAAGCGAGGGTGGTAACATTGAGGATGCACAGGGACTTCCAGTGATAAACGCAAATGAAACAGCGGATGGGTAGCAAGAGTACACTGAAGGCCTCTATGTGGGAGAGGACCTGTCTGATGACTTGATATAGAAGGAACTGGAGTCGACAAGGAAGGCGTAGGGGATGCAGCATTAGAACCAGAATTAAAACTCTGGAAGATCTGAGGTCAAACAAAGAAGGAGGAATAGGTAACGTTCCATCGGAATTTCTAAAATCATTGGAGGAAATGGCAACCAAACAACTATTCAAGTGTAGAATATATGAGACTGGCGACGTTGCATGAGACTTTAGGAAAATTATCATCAATACAATTCCTAAGATAGAAAGAGGTAGATAGGTTTGAAAACTATAGCACATTCAGGTTAACATCTCATACATCCAAGCTATTCACAAGAATAATAGAAGAATGAAAAATAAAACTGAGGGTCTGTTAGTTGACGATCATTTTGGCTTTAGGAAATTAAAAGCTCCAGAGACACAGTTTTGACTGTGCGAATGATAATGGAAGCGAAACTGTAGGAAGATCAAGACATACTCATGGATTTGTCGACCTGGAAAAAGCGTTCAGCAGTGTAATATGGAGCAAGATGTTAGAAATTCTGAGAAAAATTGCAGTAAACTGTAGGGAAAGACGTGTGATATACAATATGTGCAAGAGCCAAGCGGGAACAATTTCAATCTATGCATCGAAGAAGCAATGACGAAAATGAAAGGAAATTTCAAAAGTGTGATTAAAATTCAAGGTGAAAAAGATGTCAATGACAAGATTAGCTCATGACATTGCTGTCCTCAGTGAAAGTGAAGAATAATTACTGGAGAGGAGCAAGCTTGGCAATTCTCCCAGCGCAGCGCACGATCACCTCGGTACCGCTCTGTTTGTTACTAATTAGCCTGCCGCTCTGCGTTGCTGCCTTCATAATTTACAATATTTTGAAACAGGATCGTATTTTGTTATGTGCTGAAGGTTTCATATTCTGTGTCCATTACATAACGTGGCGTGTGTGTGTGTGTGTGTGTGTGTGTGTGTGTGTGTGTGTGTGTCGGCTCGATAGGGATGGTGGTTCAAATCTGGTTGACACAGTTCGAAGTCCGTCGATCGCGACAACTCCGATCTGTAATTGTTGAAACAAACTCCTCGCTTTGTTTGGTCAGTTTCAGATATTATGTCCCTTTAACAGATATCCGCGTATCGATGGAGCAGCACGCCGGAATGTATAAGCGGCCCTCGTTTATAATTGAAGCAATGGTGTTCGAAGGATGTCTGCCTTCATTACCGCCACACACAGCGACTGCACCACTCGGTGCCGCAACTCCCTTAATCTGAAACCACAAACTAAACGTCCTTCGTGTGTTCGCGACGGGCTTATAAGCTTACGCGAAACTTGATAACAGTAGTTCTTTATGCCCGGTTTGCAAATGAATGTTCAAAGGTAGATACTGTGATATCTTGAATTATAAGTTCCACCGTTCAAGCCGATGCCACGTTATAGTCTTGCGAGGATGTTGATTTGTGAAGTATTATAGCGTCGTTAAGGCGTCGCTACGGTGCTAATTCAACTCCTACGTCGTAAATCCAGAAAAATGTATTATCTAAATAACGTACAGAAAGCGTCGTAATAAAATGTTCAGTTACTGTTCACTGTTAACAATGTCACTAAATCACCTTTAACTTCGGCGTTCTCTCAAGAAATAATTATTTCACAGTTAGACCATAAAGTCCCATTAAATGATGTAGCCGACACGAAGCATTAAAGTTATATTTGAGTTTATTGAACTTCTGAATTATTTAACCACTGCACTTCAAAGCACACCGATCTGTCATTCAGGGAAGCTATATGCATCAGCAAATCTGACATTGACTACAGCTTCCGACAACACGGCGTACCTGTGAATTCTTCATGATCGCGTGTAGATGTTTACTACTCAAGCCTATTTGTAGAGTTTATGTCGGCGGTTGGTATGTTGCTGTATACTTCAATGTTCGTGACTATCACAGATCACGACGATTAAGTCCCAGAATTAAGTATCACTCGACTTATTTTTCCTTTACATACAATAACTGTTCCGTTGTATGGCTAAACGGTAACTGTTATCTTACATCTGTTCAGAATTCTGGCTAGTACGTCAAGACGATACTGGAGAAGCTTTGAAACTCCAGATCGGTCTGAAACAATCTAGTACCGGTCAATAGGCGTACTGTTATCGCAACGTCTACAAGAGAGCGAATTAACATCTCCATTGAAGTTTTACATTGTAGTCGCAGCGAACTTACAACTCGATGCGGCTACAACTCTCTTCTTGGATAAATGTTATCTCTGATCACTTTATCTTGTCTGGGTATTAATCTTCGTAAGGCATATATTTTGAATTCCTTATTTAGAGTTTCGAGCTTCGTATCACCTGATAGTCGTTCACTTACTTCTTTCCTTGTAATAAACGTTGTTAATTACATAGTTTTTCTGTTAGTCAAACTTTCAATAGTGTTACTATTTTGTTGCCTGTAGCTCCCGTCAAGGTCAGAATAACTATTTTTTTTTATATCTTATGCTACCAAAGGGCTGTCATTAGCGGCTCTAGATATTTGGGGTGTTAAAATACAAAGAGGAAAAAGCGCGCGAGGATGTGTTCACCCAGCTGCCCCCGACAGCGGCAAAGCTCTTATCAGAGACTGCACTTGACGCCAGGGCTGAGATCACGTTTCAGTTGCTGTTGGTGCCACACACCGAGCGACGCACTGTCACTGGATAGTTTCTAGAATCCTTGTGCCATTATTGCACAATTATGCAAACTTATGTTATGAGTAGATATATGACGTATCTGGACAAACAGACGAGACGTGCGCACGCACAGCACAAATAAAGAACTAATGATATTAATATACACCTCCTTATTCCAGGTATTTTTCATTGGTTGCGAAAGAAGTAGTACTATAAACACGTAACCACACGTAACTAATGCAGTAATTAATTTATTGCAACCGAAATAAATTCAAGAAACGAGCACCGATCATGAAGCACTTTTGTGAACAATAATGTCAAATAATGTCTAGACTGCTTAAAGTATTTTTCATTTATTTACTGAACTATTAACATAGTTCAACTTCTGACAATTACCAGATCCTTCACTGAGATCAAAAGTAACATAATAAACAAATATATGCAACATGCATACTGAAACATGTAACTTTATCTGTACACAGCTGTAACAACAAACATTGTACTTGTTTATAGTGATCATTATTATGCCAACCGAATGTAACGTAATAAATTAGAGAGAAAGCTACCACTCTCATAACAACTGCTGTTTCCTCAGGTATACTTATTAAATCACTGCTGTTTTAGCGTTACATTTTCTTGACTGCATTGGTATTCTTCAAAGGGAACTGTTATCTGTACCTGTAAATACGGAGTCCAAAAACCATTAAGGACCAAAAGTACTGGAAGCTGAGTGTAGGGATTACAAGATCATTGAAGATCTTTTCCTTGACGAGCAGTAACCTTCACTCAATATTCATGCTGCTTCCTTCTGCCGAATAAATAGTTCATTTATTTTAGGTGCTCTGCCCCAGGGTATAATTGCATAAGACATTAGGACGTCAAAATATTCAAATAAAAATAAATCCTCTTGTATTTAGGCGAACACAGAGATACTTCCAACAGCGAAACACGCTGAACTGAGCTTCCGTATGATGTGTTTACTCTGTCTCAACTTCGTATCTAGCTATAAATGTTACACAGAGGGTTTCACTTACTGTATGACTGCCTATCCTCGTAATACCAACGTTATTTTCAATAACGTATTACCAAAGAGAGCGAGGGTAGGGTACTTTATGCACACACAAGGAAAAAAAATAGGAATGAAAGAAAATTTGTTAATTGTTGTTTTACTTACATTAATAACAGGTTCCGATGAGTAAGCAGGGTCTAAAACTTAAATATTTTTAGCCTACTTTTAGAAATAAATTCCTACGTACTTTCAGTATTGCCGATAAAGCGGTACATTGTGACCACTACAAAAAACTTAATAAATACAAATTTCGGTAGTGATTGTTGACGTTTACCCACAATGTACTTTTTAAAGAGATAATGATATGTAAGTTGGGTCTTGAACCTGAAAATACTGTCAGTCTGAAAGTCAGATTACTACTGAGACTTAAATTTATGGTATAAATTTAGCCGAAAAATTAAAAAAAATGATGGAATGTGGTAGAACACTCCATTAAAAAAAATAATAGTTTCCAAAATTTTAAAATATAAAGTACTTGACAAGTCTTTGGGAGAGAGAGAGACTAAAACTGTTTGCTGTGAACTAGTTGTAGACCTGTTCAGCTAACATGTTATTTTTATGAGCCCAGTGCACGCGTTTCACTGTTTCATAACATACTGAAAGACTCGGAATTCCAACTTTTCGCCACTGTTCGTCCTCTGAATTACGTAGAGCTCTCTTATTCTAGCACAAAATACTGCAGTGCGATATACATGCCCCAGGAAAACTCCATATAATTTAGAAAACATTGGTCTGTGGTACGTCAAAGCCATCTTCAACAGTTACGTTGAAAACTTGTATGTAATATTTCATGTTTTTCATTGTTGTGAGAAAAAAAGTGTTTTGGTACTGGTTTGTTGTACTTTTTTCCATAATTGGCATCCTTATGAAACCAGTCTAAAATTAAAAATCTAACTATGAAAATCATAAGTTCGCATGAAAACTTGATAGCTACATTCGTGGGCACGTGTGTTCCACTTCAACGATTTACGAAATCGGCCAGCTTAAAAAAATTTTACAGTAAAAGTGTATTATTTATAACAGAGGAAGGCAGCTTTTGATCGTTTCTTTTTCAGATATAGGCAAAATACACATTAACCTTCAAAGGGATACTTTGCACACCACTGTGAGGTGCGTGGCAGCAGTACGTCCCGTTGTACCAGTTACGAGTTCTTTTTCCACGTATGGCGCACGGAAAGAATGAGTGCCCAAACGCCATTGTACATGCTGTAATTAGACTAATTTTGTCTTCGTCATCCCTATGGGAGCGATATGTAGGGAGCTGTAGTACGTTCCTAGATCCATCACTTAAAGTTGGATCTAGGAACTTACTAAGTATGTTTTAATGGGATAGATTGCGTCTGTCAACTAGCGTCTGGCAGCTCAGTTCTTTCAGCTCTTCGTGACACTTTCCCATGTGTCGAACAAATCTGTGACCATTCGTGCTGCCTTTCTTTGTACACGTTCAGTATCCCCAACTAGTCCTGTTTGGTATAGCTTCTACACACATGAACTATATTCTAGACTGGGTTGCACGAGTGTTCTCTGTGAAGTAACCTTTGTAGACTGATTGCATCTCGCTAGCATTCTACCAATGAACCACATTCGTCATCTGCTTTAGTTAGAACACAGAGTATATGATAGCTCCATTTCTTAAACCCTACAAATTGTTGCACTTAGATATTTGTTTGAATTGACTGATTCCAGCTCTTACTTATTGATAATGTAATCACAAGATACATTGTATTTTCGTTTTGTGAAGCACACGATTTTACGTTTCTGAACGTTTATAGTGAGTTGCCAATCTTTGTACCTCTGACTCAATATCTGTGCAGCTTTTTTTCTAGTCAGTATCGTCTGTGAAAAGTCTGACGTTGTCCTTAATATTGTCTGCTAGATCATTGATACTCAATGTCGACAGTAAATGTTACAACATACTTCCCTGAATTACATTTTTCGGAGATATTTCTACATCTGTAGACTATTCCTTATCCAAGATGACACGCTGTGTCCATCCTACCACGAAACCCTCAGTGTAGTCACAAATCGCGCTTGACTCCCTATACGATCGTATTTTCGATAAGAAGGCTGTGTCTGCTACTGAATCATATCGGATGTCAAGTAACGCGTACTATTTGATTGCCTTGATCCATGGCTTTTAGGATGCCACATATGAATAGCGCGAGTTGGATTTTACATGACCGCTGTTTTCGAAACCTATGCTGGTTGGCATGTAACACGTCATTCTGTTTAAGGTACTTTTTTATGTCTGAGTAATCAGTATTACTAAATAAGTAAAGTTCAGTTTAAAAGGAGCCTGAAAGACTTTCTAGTGGCCAACTCCTACTCCATTGACGAATTTTTTTAATAGAAACAAATGATGTATTGTATATATTCATACTATCAGTGTTGTTATTTCAGCTTAAAAAAATATTGTCATGTTCCACATCCACGAGGATCTCGTCAGCATGGATCTATGGAACGAAAAACTAATCTAACCTAATCTAAGGGTATTTCGCTCTGTAGAATTCGAATGTATATATTTTCACCAGAGATTGTCGTATGTGAAACAAAGGACTATTGATATTGATACTTTCTCTGCTGCTATCGACGTATATTGTTTTGATCAATGATTTTGTTTATTCTTTGTTTTAAAAGGCTTTCAGAGCGGTGCTGTGAAATGCGAAACGATTTTCATTTGGCTGCGTCGTTTGGTGTTCGTTTGTGGCATATTATCGCACAAGATGCCTAGAATTCGTTGCTTCAACCGTAAACAATGTCACCAGGGCAACAGGTACACAGTAAATGTTACACCAGTGGCTCAAGACTGCAAACTATGAGAGCTGATAAACAAACCACCTCCATGTGCTTCAAGGAGACAACTTGTATTTGGTGCTAATGAAAATGGAGGCTGCGAATCTGAAGGTTCGTGTAATATTATTGTTGATGTTAATATACTGTCACAGTTAATATTGGACAATGTCACAGTTAATATTGGGCAATGTTACGTGCAAGAATTGCTTTGACTTGCAGTGAGATTCTGTGGTGGAAGATGAGAGTGCCAGGAGAGGCCTTGTTACAAACTTATCTGTGATATGCAGCAAATGCAACATTGGTGCGTCTTGCATGACATCTAAAATCGTAAAAAAAGCTTGTGATGTAAATTTGAGGGTAGCGTATGGCATGCGCTGTATTGCTAGGGGACAGAAGGCAGCAAGAACACTTCGTGCAGTGATGAATCTTCCACCTCCACCTGCAAAATTTCATAGATTGCTTGGGGCTGTAAAAGAAGTTGCAGAATCATCAATGAAAAGTACTGCAGAAGAATCTGTTATCGAAAATGATCGTGGCAGAGACATAGTGGACACTTTTGATAGTACCTGGCAAAAAAGAGGGCACATTTCATTGACTAATGTTGTTACAACATTTATTTGTTGATGCTGACAAAGTACTAGATGTTAAAGTGTTGAGCAAATTTTGTCGTAGGTGTGTGAAAGGGATTCCAGATCATGAATGTAATATGAAGTATAAATGCTCAAGTGGAGGTATGGGAGTGTAGCGAGTTGTCAGCTTGTTTACCAGATACGTTGCCTCCCATGGGCTACGATATGTGCAGTACCTTGGTGATGGTTCAAAAATGGTTCAAATGGCTCTGAGCACCATGAGACTTAACATCTGTGGTCATCAGTCCCCTAGAACTTAGAACTACTTAAACCTAACTAACCTAAGGACATCACACACATCCATGCCCGAGGCAGTATTCGAACCTGCGACCGTAGCGGTCACATGGTGCCAGACTGAAGCGCCCAGGACCGCACGGCCACACCGGCCGGCTTGGTGATGGTGATAGCAAAGCTTTTCTGGAGGTTCAAAAATGTGCTCTATATGTAGCTGAGACTATTGTGCAGAAGTTAGAATGTGTGGGGCACGTACAGAAAATATTTAGCACTAGAGTTAGAAGTCTGAGACAAGATTTGTTAGGAAAAAAATTATCTGATTGAAAGGGAATAAAAGGGAGAGGGCGACTGACAGATGCAGAAATCGACAAGCTACAGACATATTATGGCTTGGTAATAAGAAGGAACACAGGAAGCTTTAAAAATATGAAGCAAGCAGCTTGGGCCTTATACTTCCACAAAATGTTCACAAACAATAAGCCTATCTACAACTTATGCCCAAAAGGAAGTGAAAGTATTGCTACCAAAGGTCAATTGCTGGTGGCGAAGAATATCATCTCAAGCATTCTCTACCAACTGCTGTAATGGAAGCCATCAAACCTGTATTCAGTGACCTTGCAAATGAAAACTTACTGAAGAAATGTCTTCATGACGGTACCAAAAACCCAAATGAAAGTTTTAACCAATGTGTATGGGAAATATTGCCAAAAACCATTTATGTGGGAAGAAACACACTTGCTATTGGTGTTGATGATGCAATTTCATGTTTTAATGATGGTTTGCAAAGCAGGAAATACGTTTTAGAAAAAAAGGGAATTAAGCCTGGAATGAAGTGCATCAAAGCTTTATATGCGACTGACAGAGAGTGTGTAGTGAAAGCAGATAAATCGCTTTGTGATGTGATAAAATCAAGAATAGTGCATCGTAGGAATGTGAAATGAAAGAAAACTGATTTAGAAAATGAAAAAGGACTTGCTTACGGTGCTGGACGGTTTTAAAAGACTGCCAAATGCAAATAGAAACTTAAATGGCCATTTTCCGTAAAACACAAATCTCCTTACTTACGTACATGTAACATCCAAAATAAATATCCTATTACTTTCAGACATGGTATTCTTATTAAAACCAAACTTCTTAATGCAAAACTCTAGAATTTTCCAAATCTATTAAAAACTATGGTAAAAATTGAGATAATTAACTATAAAATTTGAGTTTTTTTCTAAACATGGTAAGTATGGTTTGTACGCTGTGCAAAATTCATCGAAGGATCTCTCTTTTGAAGAAAAGTGTGCCTATAGCAATAAATGCAGCCAATAGCAAGTGAAAAAAATGATGAAATTTCACATGTAAAAAAAACTTATTTTGTTATGTTTTTGAACTTTCACTGCTGTGAGTGTGGCTCCTGAATCCTTCCTGGTCAGAGTGACCAAGTTTTATGAATTTATTTGTAAGAGTATAGACAGTGGAAATTAAAACGTCTTGTGGTGCCTCTCCTGCTCCAAGTCGGTCCGTTTGACGTCCAACCCCCCTTCCCCCCCTCTCATTAAATCGGAGCGCAAACTACATTGACTGGATAAACGGTGCTCGCGTTCGGACGGGCTGGAGATTTCCCGATACAATGCAGCGTTCAATACAGTATCGAGCTTGTTCGCACAGTCATGTGTTGACAAGCGCAGCGCGGCGCGAAGTCAAGGGACACACAAGAATGAAGAAAACACGAACAAGCCACAACAATAAGCTAAGGCTGCGCTTAAAATTTGACGTTTTCGTGGAACACTGGAGGTTCAATTGGCTCTGAGCACCATGGGACTTAACATCTGAGGTCATCAGTCCCCTTGAACTTAGAACTACTTAAACCTAACTAACCTAAGGACATCACACACATCCATGCCCGAGGCAGGATTCGAACCTGCGACCGTAGCGGTCGCACGTTTCCAGACTGTAGCTCCTAGAACCGCTCGGCCACTCCGGCCGGCGAACACTGGAGGAAATAGCAATAATCCTACCACTGTACAAACTCCCATTATGTTGGAACAAATTTACAGTGCGTTCTCATATAGTACCAATATGTATAGATATGTAAACATATATGTTGATTTGTAAGTTACGGTAACAAATTGAATATGTTGTGCTCCAAAAAACAACCCAGTATAGTAATTTGTGGTAAGATCTTATGGGACCAAACTGCTTAGGTCATCGGTCCCTAAGCTTACGCTCTACTTAATCTAACTAAAACTAACTTACGCTATGGACAACACACACACCCATGCCCGAGGGAGGACTCGAACCTCCGACGGGTGGTGCCGCGCGGACTGTGCAAGACGCCCCAGACCATGCGGCTGTTAAGTGGAGCATATCAATAATCCGCAGCATGCGCGGCTAAAGCAACAACTATAAAACAATTGAAACTTCCTGGCATATCAAAACTGTGTGCCCGACCGAGACTCGAACTCAGGGATCTTTGCCTTTCGCGGGCAAGTGCTCTACCAGCTGAGCTACCGAAGCACGACTCACGGCCGGTACTCACAGCTTTACTTCTGCCAGTATCTCGTCTCCTACCTTCCAGACGAGATACTGGCAGAAGTAAAGCTGTGAGTACCGGCCCTGAGTCGTGCTTCGGTAGCTCAGATGGTAGAGCACTTGCCCGCGAAAGGCAAAGATCCCGAGTTCGAGTCTCGGTCGGGCACACAGTTTTAATATGCCAGGAAGTTTCATATCAGCGCATACTCCGCTGCAGAGTGAAAATCTCATTCTATAAAACAATTGTTTCTGATCCAAAATATAAATCACGCTGCAATTTCTCAGTACGGTGTTAATTTACAAACATTGGTTTTTATTCTTCAAATTGCATACTAGGTTTTGGTAAATTATTTACCATCATTAGTGTTTATTTTAGAACTGACGATGGTAAATAAGTTACCTAGACCTGGTACACAACATAGAGAATAAAATGCAAAAAATTAATTAACGTTCCACTGAGTAAACGCAACGTGACTGCTATTGGTTCAAATTATAAACAGTTACGTAACCATCTTTCTTCTGTAGATAAATGGAAGACAAAATTCGTTTTTATGTAGAGACCAATAACTTTTTAAAGTGCTCATGTAAGACTGGATGAGGGGCAGGAACGTAAAACCAGTTTAAATTTCGTGCAGTGGTGCCAACATACACTCGTGTGCAGCTATGGGACAACGGAGGGCTTAATATGACTTTTTTTTTGTTGCTAGGTGGGGTCGCTTCAGAGATATGAAGATCAACTTTGTTTTTTATTTTTTTAATTTTTTTAAATGGGATGCTATAGTTTGATACTTATTTTGGGATAACGGCTATCGAGACGAATCCAATGATGTGTAACAATAAGGTCTTTGAAGGTCAACGAAGGTCACAAATGTTGGAACGTCTTTATAAACAATGTCTTTTACGAATCCCCATAAGAAATAAAATCCAGAGGCGTCAAGTCTGGCGAACGAGACGGCCACGACACATCTCCTCCGCGTCCAATCCAACAATTTGGGAATTGTCTCTGCAACTCATTTCTAGCCATCAGCGAAAAATGTGCCGGACACCCATCGTGTTGATACCATATTTTGTTCCTTGTACCTAAAGGTATTTCTTACAATAACACACCTAATGTTTCTTGCAGGAATATGATGTACTTCCTACCATTAAGACATCCTTCGATGAAACAGGGACCTATAATTCTGTCCTCCACAATCCCACAGCATACATTCACCGCCACAGATTTTGGTGTGCAACTTGCCGCAGCCAATATGGATTTTCAGTTGCCCAGTAATGCATATTATGCAAATTAACATTTCCATGGTTCGTGAATTTAGCCACGTCAGTAGATAAAATCAAATTAATAAACGTGTCATCCCTCTGAATCTGAAGTTGGGCCCATCGGCAGAATTCAATGTGACGCGTACAATCCGTACCAGTTAATTCTTGGTGGAGACTGATATGGTAAGGATGATATTTATGGCGATGCAGAACACGAACAACACTACCCTGCCTCATGCCAGATTCCCTTGCGATATGACGTTAACTAGCACAAGGATCTCGAACCACAGTGGCAAGAGTACCAATTTCCTTTCCTCGGTAGTAACTTTCCTTTGCCGGATATGTTTCCGATGCGTTAAAGATCCAGTTGTTCTCAATGTATCGTACACGTATTTAAATTTACAACGTGTAGCGTGAGTACGTTGAGGGTATCTTTCAGCGTGTAAGTCTCTAGCTCTCAGTGAATTTCGTTGGCATTCTCCGTAAATGAGAAGCATATCGACTTGTTTTTCGAAGGAATACATCATTCACATTCGCTTGATTTGACGATACTAGACTTAACCTTCCTATTAGTGTTGTATTGCGAAACCGTCGAATGGTGTTTGCATGTCAATGGCACGTTAGATGGATACGCCGTATTCGGCGAATATTTACTATTTTGCACGAAATACGAGAGAGAATTGTCAGAGCATGTGATTCGATAAGTGCCGAAATGATAAGGAATACCTCTCAATCCATGATAAGAAGATTGCTGCACTGTATTGTTACCAATGGTAATCACTTCGAACACCTTCTGTAAATGGACGTTCTTGACACCTTTTTGACCTTCAAAGACCTTACTATTACGCATAATTGGATCCGTCTCGATAGCCACTATCAGAAAATAAGTAGCAAAATATAGCATCCCATTAAAAAGAAAAAAACGAAGTTTACCTCTGACGCGACCCCAGCTAGCAACAAAAAACCAACGTCGTATTATGGCCCCCGTTGTCCCATGCAACATTTGTTCCACAAACTTTTCAGTTGCTATCATACGTTCAGAGTTATTCTATCTGATAATACTTAATGATTCACCCTGTGTAAGTAATGACTAACCTTTTGTTTTTTTGGCCTCCAATGACAGTTTGATAGTTTCATCTAACTTCTCAAGCTCTGAAAATTTCGCAACATGTAATGATTTAATATGACTCCTCAATGCAGTGGTCGTGAGCTCTTTTCGAGAATACACTTTGTCATAGATTTGCATTTGGCACTCAAATAATTAATCTCAACGAAATGGTTCCAAATCAGAATTATTTCTTATTTCATTACTGCACTCTTAACTAACGTTACATCAAAGACATGTTGATTAAAAACATCCTACAATATAGTAATATTGTATAGCAACACGAAGTAAACTGTCGAAAGAGAAAACGCTATACTTTCGCGGCGATGAACAGAGGTCACTGCTTAATAATCCAATGAACGCTGCAATCGCTACGAGCACGTGTCGACTTGCTACACGCCTCTCAAAACGAACTCCCGTCTGCGCAGCAGCCGGTGCGTTGTGCCAATAAGCGTGCGCATCGACAATCTTGTCAATGTAAAATTTGAAATTTTCCCGGCGAATCAACTGTTCAGAAAGATTTCGGGTTTGCAGCCGGTCGTCGTAAACTTCATTGCACGATATTTCGGCTGGACAACTGCCAGCCATCTCCAGGTGAGCTGAACGAGAACTGACGAAGACGTTCTCCGCTCCGTGTTATATAGTGCGCTGATGGTACTGCCGCCCATGCGTTGCAGTCTGTGGAACTAGAGAAAGATGGTTGCCTTCCATTACTGGATGTTTTGGTTAAACGCAAGTGTGACAGCTTGGTGGGACATTCTGTTTATCGTAAGCCCTCTCACACTGACTTCTACTTGAATTCTTCAAGTTGCCATCATCCATCCCAAACCATGAGTGTACTTAAAGAGAATTTGCAGAGAATTTGACTAAGGAACTTGCACATTTAAGGACGGTATTCAGAGACAATGGATACTCGACCCTGCAAATTATCAGGTCCTTCTCAACTAGAGCCAGGAACCAGGAAATGGATAAAGAGGAGAACGCGCCAACCAAGTCCCTAGCTTTTCTTCCCTTCGTTGGAAATATCTCCTTCAAAATAGCGAGGATTCTTAATAATTTGCATGTGGAAGTGGTCTTTCGTCCACCTTGTAAGATTTCGGATTTGCTGGGATCGGTGAAGGATGATTTGTTTTTGCGGAAGGCTGGAATTTACAAAATACCGTGTCAATGTGGTATGGCCTATATAGGACAAACAACGCGTACAGTGGAAGAGCGTTGTACGGAACATCAACGTTGCACTCACCTACTGCAACCCATTAAGTCTGCAGTTGCGGAACATTGTATTTCCAACGGACAATCCATGGAGTACGACAAAACTTCGATTTTGGCCACAGCAGCAACTTTTTGGGATTCCATTATCAAAGAATCCGTTGAAATACGCATCGCGGGAAATCTGATGAACCGTGACAGTGGTAACCAATTGAATAACGCGTGGAACCCTGTCATCTACGAAATTTGCTCGAGACGAAGACGCCAGAAGACTTCGATAGCTGCGGCCAGCGACAATACCGACGGCAGCAGAGTCTTGCAGTTCCACCTCCTAGGGTGCTGTCGCTGGGCGGTGTGGTCCTCCGCGACTGCAACGCATGCGCGGCAGTACCATCAGCATACTATACAGGATGTTACAAAAAGGTACGGCCAAACTTTCAGGAAACATTCCTCACACACAAAGAAAGAAAATATGTTATGTGGACGTGTGTCCGGAAATGCTTACTTTCCATGTTAGAGCTCATTTTATTACTTCTCTTCAAATCACATTGATCATGGAATGGAAACACACAGCAACAGAACGTACCAGCGTGACTTGAAACACTTTGTTACAGGAAATGTTCAAAATGTCCTCCGTTAGCGAAGATACATGCATCCACCCTCCGTCGCATGGAATCCCTGATGCGCTGATGCAGCCCTGGAGAGTGGCGTATTGTATCACAGCCGTCCACAATAGGAGCACGAAGAGTCTCTACATTTCGTAGATAAGAGCTTTCAAATGCCCCCATAAATGAAAGTCAAGGGGGTTGAGATCAGGAGAGCGTGGAGGCCATGGAATTGGTCCGCCTCTACCAATCCATCAGTCACCGAATCTGTTGTTGAGAAGCGTACGAACACTTCGACTGAAATGTGCAGGAGCTCCATCGTGCATGAACCACATGTTGTGTCCTACTTGTAAAGGCACATGTTCTAGCAACACATGTAGAGTATCCCTTATGAAATCATGATAACGTGCTCCATTGAGCGTAGGTGGAAGAAACTAAAATGAGCTCTAACATGGAGATTAAGCGTTTCCGGACACATGTCCACATAACATCTTTTCTTTATTTGTGTGTGAGGAATGTTTCCTGAAAGTTTGGCCGTACCTTTTTGTAACACCCTGTATAAGACGGAGTGAAGAACGTCTTCGTCAGTCCTCGTTCGGCTCACCTGAAGATGGCTGGCATTTGTCCAGCCGAAATATCGTGCAATGGAGTTTACGACGACCTGCTGCAAGTCCGAAATCTTTTTGAACAATCTTGTCAATGCTGGAAGTTCCGGCAAACTCCCGATATAAAAATCGGACCGCATGCGGAAGCGGATGTGGAAAATGTAGGGAACCTCCGCAATTACTGAAGCGGAAGCAGAGGTCTGTCCCGTTATTGGTGGCCGACCAACCCCATGACGTCTGGGCGAGGTTTCACCGTAGTTTCACCACGTGTTGAAGACATTCACCACAGCATTCCTACACACCCAACAAGTCGTGCAGTTTCCGAAATGCTCGTGGCGAGCCTTCAGTCCATCACAATCTGCCCTCGGCCAACTTAGATCGCGCGCCTTTCCCATTCTATACGTGGACAGCGCGGGCACCGATACTACACACACCGTACGTGTGTCTGACTAGCAGTCATTCGTCGTTAGGTGACGCTGCTATCGCCTGGTCGGGTTTATATCGATAGTAGGTCCGTGCTCGTAATGTTGTGACTGATGAGTGTACACTCATTGCAGTCCAGTTCGCTTTTTTAAGCCATTATTGTAATATTTTTTATATATTTTGCGGTATTCAAGCAATTTATTATTATTATATTAAAACATTTTATTCATTTTAGTGTTTAATTATATAAATCAAAACATCCGCGACGCCCTGAAAGTGAAGATTACGGCAAGTTATATTGGGAGGGGGGGGGGGGGGGGGGGTTGAAGGAAGAGACGACCCAAGTACGAGTTGGCTTAACTGGAAGAACGTTCTCTTGCTGATGTTCTTCCTCCAATCAATTTAATCACGGAAGATTTGAGCAGAATCTTCACCGATTTTTCGTTAAGCTGTAGTAGGAATCCTTAGGACAGGCCTCTACAGAACGTTCGTTAGTTAACACCACTATTAATTAGTATTACGCGCTTTTGGACTCGGGAAACTTCGCCCGAAAACCTCAAACCACACACACACACACACCCGGGAAACTTCATCGAGCGAGGTGTAGCTGTGATTAAACGCTGGACTCACATTCCAAAAGACGACGAATCATATCCGCGTCTGGTAATACTCTTTTAGGTTTTCTGTAATTCCCCTAAATCGCTCAAGACAAATGCGGGGAGGGCTTTTTTGAAAAGGCACGATCGATTTCCTTCACCAGCCTTAAAACAACCCGGGCTTGTGCTCCGTCTCCAACGACCTCGATCTCAACGAGGCGATGTGAAACGCTAATAATCTTTCCTTTTTACACGAGAACTTTAGCCTGGTGAGTTACCTCAAAAACTGATTCCGTATGACAGTATGAGGTGAAAGTTAGCAGAGTACCAGCTTTATTTTACGTATGTGTGACAAAATTTGCGTTGAAAAAAAAAAGGTTTACTTAGGTGCTATGGTGCTCTCAACTGAATTCTTTTGTCAAGTTTTAATTCCAAGAGCTTGAGAATGTCAACTTCTTCTATCAGCTTGTTACAGTATTTTAAACATATACTGGGAGAAAACCTCCAACACGTTCTGACCTGCAGTAGTGCTTAGATCGTGCTGTACTTATTTCCATAAAAAGTGGGCAAGGTTGGGCAAGGCTAGACGTGGGATTCACCGGAAGTGAAGGAACTTGCAGATGGGAAAAAGTCGAAAAACATAGGCGTCATTCTAATGGATACTACTACGTAAAAGAATGGAACGGAATTGGCAGGATAGCCCATCTGGACACTCGTACCCATCGCACAGATCCAGTCGAGTGAGGGTCCAGAGTTTCTCCAGCCTTCAGTGAGGCGGCGACTGCCGTGGTGGGCGTCGCCCGCGATAGCGGCCGCTGGTGACGGGTCGGGGTGGTGCGGTGGGCGGCTGCCGGCTGCCAGATAGGCGCGGCTAAGTGCGCAGGAGCGGCCAGTCCGCCCTCAGCAGCGGCGGCGAACCCACAGTGCGCCAGCAGCCGCGCCACACGAGGTAAGAGCCCGCCGCGCCCTCACGTGGCAGCTACCACTGTCATCGCGCTTGCACACAGCGTAGAAATACCGGACAAGGGATTGAGGTGGTTTACTTCGCTTTGGGAAGTTCGGCTATGTTTCATTATTGTACTGGTATTAGATAATCTGTTCAGCCAACCCGGATAGCCGAGCGCATTAGCAGACCGCTCCGGGATTCGAGGAGGCGCACCGGCTTTGGGTCGAACCCACCCGGCAGTTGAACGACGAGAGCACTTGTGCAGGCCAGTCCGAATGTGGTTTTTAGGCGGTTTTCCACATCCGGCTAGGTGAAATTTGCTGCTGGTACCCACTTCCTGCCACATTCAGTCTCAGCGAGTGAGAGGGGGGAGGTGGAGTGGGGAAGGGAACGGCATCCGGTCACGCTCTACCCCTAAAATCACCAAGTTCGTAATAAGATGCCGACTCTTCGAAGACACGAGACAGGACCAGGAAAAAGAAGACTAGGTAATCCATTCATGTGTTTCATTAGTGGCACTTAATTCACATGTATTTGTTCAAGTTCATCTTCAGCTTTACTTGTGGAAGTCTAGGTCAGCTGAAACACCGAGGTACATGAAATAATCCAATACCATATCGACAGTCAGTAGTGTTGCTATAACAATGAAATATGCCAGTTCTTGTGTGTACCTAATAAGAAGGCCAAATATACAATAATCGAAGATTGATACCTGCCCAACGAAATCCAAGTGGTCCACGAAAACCTTCAAAGGATGGAACCAATCCCAGTTGGATTTACAATCACACAATAACTGGTACGTTTTACCCCTATAGAAGCACTACTAATTTACGATGTGGTCACGTTTTGTATCACTTGAGTACTTCGATATTTCGGTTGAGTTGGACTGCCAGAAGCACGTCCGTAGATGAAAATGGATAATTTAGAAATTGACCGTGTGGTGATGATTACGTTTGGTTTGTGGGGCGCTCAATTGAGCGGTGGTCAGCGCCCTTACAAAGTCCCAATGTTTACACAGTCAAATTTAGTCACTGTCACGAATGATGAGGATGATGATGAAATGATGAGGACAACACAAACACACAGTCCCGGACAGAGAAAATCCCCATCCCAGCCAGGAATCGACCCGGGAACCCGTCATCCAGAGGCAGCAACGCTAGCCACTAGCCCACGAGCTCCGGACTAGAAATTGACCGAGTGAATGAAATACTATCAACATAGCAACCGAATGGATTATCCAGTAACACTATACGATGTTGTTGTTGTTGTTGTCTTCAGTTCTGAGACTGGTTTGATGCAGCTCTCCATGCTACTCTATCCTGTGAAAGCTTCTTCATCTCCCAGTACTTACTCCAACCTACATCCTTCCGAATTTGCTTAGTGTATTCATCTCTTGGTCTCCCTATACGATTTTTACCCTCCATGCTGCCCTCAAACGCTAAATTTGTGATCTCTTGATGCCTCAGAACATGTCCTACCAACCGATCCCTTCTTCTTGTCAAGTTGTGCCACAAACTCCTCTTCTCCCCAATTCTATTCAATACCTCGTCATTAGTTATGTGATCTACCCATCTAATCTTTGGGATTCTTCTGTAGCACCACATTCGGAAAGCCTTTATTTTCTTCTTGTCCAAACTATTTATCGTCCATGTTTCACTTCCATACATGGCTACACTCGACACAAATACTTTCAGAAACGACTTCCTGAGACTTAAATCTATACTCGATGTTAACAATTTTCTCTTCTTCAGAAACGCTTTCCTTGCCATTGCCAGTCTACATTTTATATCCTCTCTACTTCGACCATCATCAGTTATTTTGCTCCCCAAATAGCAAAACTCCTTTACTACTTCAAGTGTCTCATTTCCTATTCAAACTCCCTCAGCATCACCCGACTTAATTCGACTACATTCCATTAGCCTCGTTTTGCTTTTGTTGATGTTCATCTTATATCCTCCTTTCAAGACGCCATCCATTCCATTCAGCTGCTCTGACAGAATTACAATGTCATCGGCGAAGCTCAACGTTTTTATTTCTTCTCCAAGGACTTTAATACCTACTCCGAATTTTTCTTTTGTTTCCTTCACTGCTTGCTCAATATACAGATTGAATAACATCGGGGACAGGCTACAACCCTGTCTCACTCCCTTCCCAACCACTGCTTCCCTTTCATGCCCCTCAACTCTTATAACTGCCATCTGGTTTCTGTACAAATTGTAAATAGCCTTTCGCTCCCTGTATTTTACCCCTGCCACCTTTAGAATTTGAAAGAGAGTATTCCAGTCAACATTGTCAAAAACTTTCTCTAAGTCTACAAATGCTAGAAATGTAGGTTTGCCTTTCCTTAATCTATTTTCTAAGATAAGTCGTAGGGTCAGTATTGCCTCATGTGTTCCAACATTTCTGCGGAATCCAAAGTGATCCTCGCCGAGGTCGGCTTCTACCAGTTTTTCCATTCGTCTGTAAAGAATTCTTGTTAGTATTTTGCAGCTTTGACTTATTAAACTGATAGTTCGGTAATTTTCACATCTGTCAACACCTGCTTTCTTTGGGATTGGAATTATTATATCCTTCTTTAAGTCTTAGGGTAATTGCCTGTCTCATACATCTTGCTCACCAGATGGTAGAGTTTTGTCTGGACCGGCACTCCCAAAGTCGTCAGTAGCTCCAATGGAATGTTGTCTACTCCCGGCGCCTTGTTTCGACTCAGGTCTTTCAGTGCTCTGTCAAACTCTTTACGCTGTATCGTATCTCCCATTTCATCTTCATCTACATCCTCTTCCATTTCCATAATATTGTCCTCAAGTACATCGCCCTTGTATAGATCCTCTATATACTCCTTCCACCTTTCTGCTTTCCCTTCTTTGCTTAGAACTGGCTTTCCATCTGAGCTCTTGTTATTCATACAGGTGGCTCTCTTTTCGCCAAAGGTCTCTTTAATTTTCCTGTAGGCAGTATCTATCTTACCCCTAGTGAGATAAGCCTCTACATCCTTACATTTGTCCTCTAGCCATGCCTGCTTAGCCATTTTGCACTTCCTGTCGATCTCATTTTTGAGACGTTTGTATTCCTTTTTGCCTGCTTCATTTACTGCGTTTGTATATTTTCTCCTTTCTTCTATTAAATTCAATATTTCTTCTGTTACCCAAGGATTTCTACTAGCCCTCGTCTTTTTACCTACTTGATCCTCTGCTGCCTTCACTACTTCATCCCTCAGACCTACCCATTCTTCTTCTACTGTATTTCTTTTCCCCATTCCTGTCAATTCTTCCCTTATGCTCTCCCTGAAACTCTGCACAAACTCTGGTTTATTCAGTTTATCCCGGTCCCATCTCCTTAAATTCCCACCTTTTTGCAGTTTCTTCAGTTTTAATCTACAGTTCATAACCAATAGATTGTGGTCAGAGTCCATATCTGTCCCTGGAAATGTCTTACAATTTAAAATCTGGTTCCTAAATCTCTGTCTTACCATTATATAATCTATCTGATACCTTCTAGTGTCTCCAGGATTCTTCCATGCATACAAACTTCTTTTATGATTCTTGAACCAAGTGTTAGCTATGATAAAGTTACGCTCTGTGCAAAATTCTACCAGGCGGCTTCCTCTTTCATTTCTTACCCCCATTCCATATTCACCTACTACGTTTCCAGCTCTTCCTTTACCTACTATGGAATTCCAGTCACCCATGACTATTAAATTTTCGTCTCCCTTCATTACCTGAATAATTTCTTTTATCTCATCATACATTTCATAAATTTCTTCATCATCTGCAGAGCTAGTTGGCATATAAACTTGTACTACTGTAGTAGGCATGGGCTTCGTGTCTATCTTGGCCACATAATGCGTTCACTATGCTGTTGGTAGTAGCTTACCCGCATTCCTATTTTTTTATTCATTATTAAACCTACTCCTGCATTACCCCTATTTGATTTTCTATTTATAACCCTGTATTCACCTGACCAAAAGTCTCGTTCCTCCTGCCACCGAACTTCACTAATTCCCACTATATCTACCTTCAACCTATCCATTTCCCTTTTTAAATTTTCTAACCTACCTGCCCGATTAAGGGATCTGACATTCCACGCTCCGATCCGTAGAACCCCAGTTTTCTTCCTCCTGATAACGACGTCCTCTTGAGTAGTCCCCGCCCAGAGATCCGAATGGGGGACTATTTTACCTCCGGAATATTTTACCCAGAGGACGCCATCATCATTTAACCATACAGTAAAGCTGCATGCCCTCGGGAAAAATTACGGCTGTAGTTTCCCCTTGCTTTCAGCCGTTCGCAGTACCAGCACAGCAAGGCCGTTTTGGTTAGTGTTGCAAGGCCAGATCAGTCAATCATCCAGACTGTTGCCCCTGCAACTACTGAAAAGGCTGCTACCCCTCTTCAGGAACCACGCGTTTGTCTGGCCTCTCAACAGATACCCCTCCGTTGTGGTTGCACCTACGGTGCGGCCATCTGTATCACTGAGGCACGCAAGCCTCCCCACCAGCGGCAAGGTCCATGGTTCATTATACGATGGTAATCCCGAAAGTAAGGTCTCCTATTTTTTCATAAGTACATAGACCTGTTTATTTCTACAGTGGTTTACATCAGTTTAAAGCTTGAACATTTAGCTATTTTTCGACATAATCACCATTCCTGTCGATACATTTTTGTAGACGCTGTGGCAGTTTTTGTACGCCCATGTCAAACCAGCTCGCCGCCATACTGTTCAGAAAGTTATGAATCTCTTCTTTCATCTCGTCCTCGTAGCTGAATCCCTGGGACAACAATTAACGCTGACAGGTACTGTGAGATTCTGAAAAAACTCAAACGGACAATTCAGAACCGGAGAAGAGGAGTGTTGAGCAAGGGTGTACACATTCTCCATGACAACGTTCGCTCACACATTGCTTCGCAAACCGTTGCTCTCCTGCAACAATCTCAGTGGAACATAATCACCCACCCACCCTATAGTCCGGACTTGGCTCCCAGTGACTATCACCTGTTCCCTAGCTTAAAAGGATATTTGGCCGGAAAGCAATTCAGCTACGACGACGAGGTGAAAGAAGAGGTTCATAACTTTCTGAACAGGATGGCGGCGAGCTGGTATGACATGGGCATACGAAAACTGCCACAACGACTACAAAAATGCATCGACGGAAATGGTGATTATGTAGAAAAATAGCTAAATGTTCAAGCTTTAAACTGATGTAAACCACTGTAGAAATAAACAGGTCTATGTACTTATTAAAAAACAGGAGGCCTTACTTTTGGGATTACCCTCGTATGAACCAATACATCACCTAGTATGCCGTAGGACCACTCGTGCTAGACAGAACGCCCTTCGTGTGAATAGTAACCCAGAGTAATGGTAAACAGAGAAGAGAACACTTTATGTGGCAGTTGTGGGATTCAGTTCGACGACTGGTTCACTTATACACAGCTAAAGCAATCGACAATGCACAAAAGAATTAAAGGGTCACGATTTTGAAACATTGTCATTCTCCTCCATTGCAACACAGAAGTCTCAAATGTGTTTCAAAGTTGCCTAGAACCTTCTTCTGTAATGGCGCAAAAGCGACACGTGCGAATATAGGCAAGAGCTGTGAAGTTCATGTGAGGTGTAAGGTGGGTTAATGAGGTCACATTGGCACCAAGTTTCACCACAGTTCTGACCAACACCACTGCGGACGTGTTACACGATGAGACGGTCGTCACGCTGGCCCCTTAGCCACTGCTCACCGCTTCCCTTGACACCTCTTCGATGCAGCTCAGAATCGCGACGCCCAGCGTTAAATTCACGCGTTTTTCTTATGGGTGACCGAGGAAACAATTTGAGACACATCGCCGCTGAGAATCGACGCGAAAAGGCCTCAGGAGGTGGCATAAACGGCGTCAATTAAACCAACCCTTCCTTGGGGCATTCATTTACACACAATCGTAAACGGCAGACTGTAGTATGATATGCAACACAACGACGTTCTTGGCCACATTTGATACTGACACTCCCCTTTACGATTTAACACTCCTCTGAGGATATAGTGAGGCTGCAACCATTATTCTGATATATAGAGAGGAACCACTTGTGACTAGTCAAAATCATTCTACGAAATTTGAATGTGATGCGAAGCAGCAAAAGGCATTTATGCTTTTTCCGTCCTCCTGTTTTGTGCTCCCCTGTGTTGTGGCGATGGGGGTTGCGATACTCACATATGCATGAATACAACAGCGAAGTGTCCCTCTGAGACCCCACCAGTTCGTCAATACCATTGGTGTTATTCACACACCTTTGTTGAACAGTGTAAAATGTGTATGTACAACGACAACGCTTGACCTATTCTAAGGCACGTGCACGTGGGCAACCTGTTGGACACCGTACAGCTGAGTCACGCTACACTGATACTCCAGCACCTGCTTGTAGACATGCGGAATTTTAGGGGTATCGAATGGGTTAACAGGCCACAATTGCCTAGGAAGTGGCCAATGGTTGTCTCTATACAGGTAAGTTTTTAAAGTGCTGAACAAGGTTTGCAGAGATGGAGCAGAGGGTGTTGCTTCACTGGTGTGTGTGTGTGGGGGGGGGGGGGGGGGGGCGGACGTCCCACAGGAACCGTTTGCCGATTTATTCATGCACATATCAATGTTGCACCCTGGGATCACGTTACAGAACGGCGCGAATCAGGACTTCTGAAAAAGCGTAACACCCTCTGCAGCTTAGGATAACAATCAAATTTTCGTAGAATGTTCTGAACTGCTTCTGTACTTTATGCCAGAGCAAAAATTACACTTATCTCCAAAAGGGTGAGATCAAGTTCAATGGGGTAGCAGCCCCACTACAGCCCCACGGTGTCTTTAGAGAAGAGTTGAATCATCCGGGAAGTGTCAGCAGTGTCAAATATTGTCAAAAACGTCGTTCTGTTGTACGTACTGAAGAGCGTCATTGTGTCGCACAAAATTTTGGAAATTTGTGGTAAGATCTTGTGGGACCAAACTGCTGAGGTCATCGGTCCCTAAGCTTACACACTACGTTATCTAACTTACTCTGACTTACGCAAAGGACAACACACACACTCATGCCCGAGGGAGGACTCGAACCTCCGACGGGTGGAGCCGCGCGAACTGTGACAAGATGGCTACAGCGCGAGGCTATCCCGCGCGGCATTCTGTCGCACATAGGACTGCATACTGCCTTTCTCGACTGTGAAATATTCGTAAATGAACGTCCTAAGGGAAGGGGTGGTTTAGCTGGCACCGTTTCTTCATATCGATTCTAAGTGGATATATGTCTGAAATGTTTTCCTCGCCCACCCATAAGAAAAATGAGTGATTTCAAATCTGGGCGTTACGGTTCTGACCAGAATCGCAGAGGCGTCAAGAAAAGGGTGAGTTGTGGGTGATGGGGGGGGGGGGGGGAGGGGGAGAGGAGAAGATGGCGACCTTCCTGTCGTGTGACACGTCAGCAGTGGTGTTGGGTTGAACTGTGGTAGGCTTTGGTGCCAGTGTAACATCACTAACCCACTGTGAACCTCACATCAACTCCTGAGCTCTAGCCTGTTTTTCGCATTCGTCGACATCTTGCTGCCTGAAGCGCCGTCCAAGCCGATGGTGACGTCGCTGCGTGCCGCGCTTTCGCACCATTACAGGGGAAAGTTGTAGGTACCTCTGAGCCAAATTTCAAACCTTCGCGCCACAATGAGGGAAAATGAGTAGGTTTGGAAAAAGTGGTGCTTTAATTCTTTTACGTAATGTACCGCCATTTGAAACTCATTACTGCAGTCAATCCTTTATCTCGCTCCACAGTTTTTAGCCCCCACACTGCCTCCATTACCGAATCTTTCTTTTTGCCTCAGAATTTGTTGTGTTAACTGATTCCTTCTTCCAATTAAATTGTGTCATAAGCTTCTTTTGTCCTCGTCTCGGGTCAATACGCCTTCATTAGATATTCCATCTAAACTAATCTTCCATCATACTTTAAAAATTTCAATTTTTTTCATGTCCGTTTATTGTCCATGTCTCACTTCTGTAAAATGCTAAACTCCAGACAGATACCTTTACAAAAAGACATATTAAAACTTGAATCTATATTCGATGACTACAAATTTATCTTTTTCAGGAACGATTTCCTTTTTGCTGCTAGTGTGCATTTTGTATCCTCACTACTTTAGCCACTATCGTTTATTTTGCTGTCCGAACACCAAAACTCGTCTACTACTTTTGGGGCTTCTTCTCGTAATGAACACGGTCCAGTAACATCAATGAGACCACCTCGTATGTTCGGCGTCAAGATGCAAAAAGCACGCGCGGAAAGCGAGTGGCAGCGCTATTATACTTTGTAAAGCGCGTCGCGGGACGCGGAGACAGTGCAGTCTTTGTCGTAATGCAGAAACGGAGTGATTTATCTGCCTCCCACAAGGGCATAGTCATTGGCTTTTGGCCAAGGGTGGAAGCATTTTCGAAACGGCTACTTACTTGCCACCGTGTTTAACGTATAGTGCACGACAAAATGGCACTCTCCAAAACCGGCGCTGAAGCAACTGTGCTCCACCGTGGGCCATGGACGACAAGGGTGAACGACGGCTAAGGAGATATGTACGGACGAATAGACATGCAACTGTTGAGCAGCTGGCCGCCCAGGTGAACCAAGGGGTACCAACAGTGTCTCCTGCCTCCTCATCGACGATTCAGCGAGCGTTGCTGCATATGGGTCTCAGCACCAGCCGTCTGTTTCATGCACCCTGTTTATTGCAGTTCACCGACGACGAAGGCTGGGATTGCACAGCGACTGGACGTCCAGTGAGCGGCGACAGGTGGCGTTTTCGGATGAATCACGTTTTCTCCTCCAGCGAGCAGATGGCCGTTGGCGGTGCGAGGCGTGAAACGTCTGGAAGCAACCAATCTGTAACAATCGTCGGAAGTGTCAAGGCCGAAGAAGGGAGCGTTATGATCTGGAGAATGTTTTCGTGACTTTCCTTGGGTGAATTCGTTATTCGGAAGGCATAATGGGTCAACACAAGCATGCATCTATCCCTGGGGACTGCGTCCACCTTCATACGTAGTTTGTTTTTTCTCGGCACGATGGCATTTAAAAGCAGGACAATTCAACATGCCACACTGCTCGATCTGCACGTGCGTGGTTCGAAGAACACCAGGATGAGTTTTACTGCCTGGCCACCAAACTCTCCGGATTTAAACCCAGTCGAGAATCTGTGGGACCACCTCGATCGAACTGTTCGCGTCATGGATCTTCAACAGAGAAATCTTGTGCAGCTGCCCACGACACTGGAGTCGGCATGGCTGCACATCTCTGTCGGTACCTTCCAGAATCTCACTGTCTCTCTTCCTGCATTACACGATTGTATTCGAAGTTTCAAATACGGGCAACCATCAGCTGTGTAATGGAATGACGACAGTGAAAATTTGTGCCGGACCGGGACTCGAACCCGGATTTCCCTCTTGTCAAGAAGCTATCCGAGCACGCTCCTCAGCCAGAACAAAACTTCCATATGTCGTCAAACATGTGTCCACAACCTTCCCTCCTAGATTCATTATGTAGCCGGCCGGTGTGGCCGTGCGGTTCTAGGCGCTTCAGTCTGGAATCGCGTGACCGCTACGGTCGCAGGTTCGAATCCTGCCTCGGGCGTGGGTGTGTTTGATGTCCTTTGATTAGTTAGGTTTAAGTAATTCTAAGTTCTAGGGGACTGATGACCACACATATTAAGTCCCATACTGCTCAGAGCCATTTTCATTATGTATATTCCCGTACACAGAAAAAAATTTAATTGAATGTGTCTTGTTCGGAGTCGGCGAATAAATACGATGTTGCAGCACCTATCCGAAGGAACAAAAAATGGTTCAAATGGCTCTGAGCAGTATGGGACTTAACATCTGAGGTCATCAGTCCCCTAGAACTTAGAACAACTTAAACCTAACTAACCGAAAGACAGCACACACATCCATGCCCCAGGCAGGATTCGAACCTGCGACCGTAGCGGTCGCGCGGTTCCAGACTGAAGCGCCTAGAACCGCTCGGCCACACCGGCCGGCCCGAAGGAACATTGCACCATAATTCTGAACAATTCAGGCACTGCAAAATCGTACTCTTCCTGCACGTCTCGCAGCCGTGCGCACTGCAAAACTGGTTATTCAGGCTTTTGACAGGTGGTCACATGAATGTGACTAGACGATGTAATTCCCTTAGCATCGCCTGATTTTTCGAGTACACTTCGTTGCCCTTGTTTACCCTCTTCTCAAATACTACGTATTGTAAACAACTGATCTTCCAAGTCATTTGCTCTCTCTGACGGAATTGCAATGTCGTTTGCAATTCTTTCAGATTTTATTTCTTCCTGCTGATCTTCAATCCCCTAGGTAAATTTCTCCTCCGTTTCCTTTACTGCTTGCCCGGTGCACAGTTTGAGATACATGTCGGATACACTACAACCCGGTCTCACTCCCTTCTCGTTTACTGCTTGCCTTTCATGTTCTTCGGTTCTGATGATGACTGGTTTCCCCTTGCTCTCAATACAAGCATAGCAAGGCCACACCGTGTAATGTTACAAATACATATCAGTCAGTCATACATAATGTTCCCATTTTAGCCGGTGAAAAGGCTATGCCGTTTTTCAGGAAGTTGTCAGGCCACCAATGACTTGTTCCCCTGTCTGTATTGCTGAGGCATGCAGCCAACCTAACACGGCCAGGTCATGGTCATGGGGAGAGAGAAAAGTAATTAGTGTAAATAACTGTTAAAATTTCCCTACAAAATGGATCTACATTATATTCAGTATTGTTGAACCCAGCTGGTTTTGTTCGTCCGCAAGACCCTGATTGGATTGAAGAGTCCCTAGCAAACAGAGCACAGCATGTCATTTTTAATGGAGAGAAATCTCCAGACGTAAAAGTGACGCCACACGCACCCCAATGGAGTGTACTGTCCACAGTATATAGAATGACATAGTAGGTGACGTCGGTAGCTCCATGAGGGTGTTCACGCATGATGTATTGTATATCGAGAAGCCGAACTGTAGCGAAGTACAGGAGGGTCTGCAGATCATTGACGCTTGTTGTAGGGACTGACTGCTGAGCCTCAACATATTGTTGTTGTTGTCGTCTTCAGCCCGAAGACTGGTTTGATGCAGCTCTCCATGCTTCTCTATCCTTTGCAAGTCTCTTCATCTCCGAGTAACTATTGCAACCTACGTCCCCTTACTGTATTCATCTCTTGCCCACCCTCTACAGTTTTTACCCCACTCGCTTCCCCACAGCGCTAAATTAGTGAACCCTTGATGTCTCAGAATGTTTCCTACCAACCGATCCCTTCTTTTGCTCAGGTTGTTCCACAAATTTTTCTTTTACCCAATTATATTCAGTAATTCTTTGTTAGATACGTGATCTACCCATCTACTATTCAGCATTCTTCTGTAGTACCACATTTCAAAAGTTTCTATTCCCTTCTTGTCTAAACTATTTATCGTCCATGTTTCACTTCCATGCACGGCTACGTTCCAGACAAATACCTTCAGAAAATACTTCCAAACACTTAAATCTATACTCGACGTAATCAAATTTCTCTTCTCCAGAAACGCTTTTCTTGCCATTGCCAGTCTGCATTTTATATTCTCCCTACTTCTACCATCATGAGTTATTTTGCTTCCCAAATAGCAAAACTCATTTACAACTTTAAGTGTCTCATTTTCTAACCTAATTCCGTCAGCATCGCCTGATTTAATTCGGCTATATTCCATTATTCTCGCTTTGCTTTTGTAGACGTTCGTCTTATATCCTCCTTTCAAGATACTGTCCACTCCGTTCAACTGCTCTTCCAAGTGCTTTGGTGTCTCTGCTAAAATTCCAGTGTCATCGACAAATTTCAAAGTTTTTGTTTCTTCTCTCTGGGTTTTAATTCCTACTCCAAATTTCCCTTTTGTTTCCTTTACTGCTTGCTCAATACACAGATTGAATAAAATCGGGGATTGCTACAACCCTGTCTCACTCCCTTCTCAACCACTGCTTCCCTTTCGAACCCCTCGACTCATACAACTCCCCTCTGGTTTCTGTACAAATTGTAAATAGCCTTTTGTTCCCTGTATCTTACTCCTGCCACCTTTAGCATTTGAAAGAGCGTATTCCAGTCAACATTGTCGAAAAGTTTCTCTAAATCTGCAAGTGCTATAAACGTAGGTTTGCCTTTCCTTAAGCTATCTTCTATGAGAAGTCGTAGGATCAGTATTGCCTCGCGTGTTCCTACATTTCTCCGAAATCCAAACTGATCTTCCCCGTGGTCGGCTTCTACGAGTTTTTCCATTCTTCTCTAAATTATTCGTGCTAGTATTTGCAGCCGTGGTTTATTAAACTCATAGTGCGGTATTTTTCACACCTGTCAGCACCTGCTTTCTTTGGAACTGCGATTATTATTATTATTATTATTATTATTATTATTATTATTATTTTAAGTTTGAGAGTAGTTCGCCTGTCTCATATACAGCTTGCTCACCAATATAACCAAATGTAAAGTTTCGCGTATAAATAGTGTGTGATTAGCATGACACACTCAGATAAAAACAGACGCAGCGTCTGTTACGTTATTCTAATTGCCTTACTTTATTTCCAGTGACGAATTCATGGGTTTTATTACTTAACGCCATTGATTAAATCGCTTGGTATGAGTAAATGATTTTACCAGCGGAAAAATGCTGCTATTGGAGCACAAGTAAGGCGAATTTGCTCCTCTTTATTAAAAGATTGACTGAAAAGTGGGGTACCAGCTGCCTCAAGCTTTCTTCCTCAGACCTTTAAAATTTTTCTCAAAAATTTTCGGATGCGAATATATTCGTGCTCTTTTAAACATGCAGCTTGCCTTTCACTCCGACGAGCTCCCTTACTGTAACTCCCTCACATGCACTAGTTCATCGCTTTAAGTCCTTCACGCCGATCCACTCCCAACTGCTGATTCTCCTTCACTCATTTGGCCCGACTCGTTGTGATTATCACTTTGTGTCTCTGTAATTGTTCTGTCTCACAGCGACAGTCACCTTCGTTCTGTCCTAATACTACTGTCTCCTTTCACTGTCACTGTCTCCTTCTTGTTCACTCTTACTGCTACTACATCATTCATTCCTACAACTGCTGCTGTCTCTTCTCACTGTCAGTATCTCTCTCTTCCTTGTTGTCATTTTCATAGACTGTCTCATTATCACTGGCTCTCACCCACATCCACTTTATCCTTCTCTTTGTTCCTTTTCTACTGGCATTGTCTTCTTCACTCTTTTCCTAGCACTTTTCTGTCATTGTCAGCTATGTTCCACTGCCACTGTATCCCTCTCTTCATCTCAGACTTCCTTTGCTCCTTCGCTCTTTCTATACTACTACCACTGTCTACTAACTTCCGCAATTATTACTAATCCGTCTCTTTCCCACTACTTTTAAAGGTGCCGAGAAAGGCAGAATAAGGCAGCTGGTACTGTTCTTTCCAGTAAGAGTCTTTTAATAAAGAGGAGTGTATTCGCCTTTTTTGTGCTTCGATAGGAGGATTTTTCAGCTCATTCTCTTCATTTCACTGCCATAGCAAAGCATGTCACTCACATGAAAAGAACTTAAATTTTCATAGCTTACTTGTGTAGAAGTGAAATAAAGCAAAACTAATTTTACACCTCATACCGGCTTTTACGTGCACAAAAATTTTACATGTGCTTCAGTACTACTATATGCAGTTCCCAGAACTACTATATGCAGTTCCCAGAACCCTACGAATTATGTTTTCGGCTCACACAGCATTTTACGTGCACAAGTAGAGTAACTTTGAACCTCTATATCTGTAAGACGGATAAAGATATCTAAAAACTTTTCAAGATTGTTAGAGACTGGAATTTTAGGGGTATATCGCAAAAATTACAGCTATTTGCTGTGGATAGTCGTCTTGAAATCCGTGACTGGGTTTTGGTCCGCTACTGACGACGAAATAATTGGTGAAAAACGCTTTTTTGGGGGTTTCCTCAGGAACCGGTCTTGAATTTACGCAAAAGCAACGTTCATTCATTCATATCACAGGTTTATGATGGGTATACTTGTCATCAATCAGTCTATTTAATTTTTGCGTGCTTATTTTACGTGTACGAATAGGTTAACATTGAATCTCTGTGTCTGAGAAATGGATAGCGATATCAAGAAAGTTTCCAAGACTGTCCAAGATCCGGATTTTAGAAATATATCGCAAAAATTTCAGCTGTTTGCAGTGCGTAGCCACCTTGGAATCCTCGGCCAGGTTTTGGTCCGCTGGTGACGACGAAAAAATACGAAAAAACATTTTTGGGGGGCTTTCCGAGGATCTGACAATGAAATAATGGTGCCTACGTAAGTCTCATCAAGCACACCGTAGACTTCATCAACTGCAAAAAGATTCAACCGTATGTCTCCATTTTCCTATGGTGGATGAATTGTTTAATATTCATACATTGACACTGTACTGTAGGAGAGCGACACTAAGACGATCCTTCTATAGGACATATAAATGGTTCCTAATCCAAGGGCTATCCAAAACGCTTGACCCTAGCTATTTATCATTAATAGAGCCTGAGGTATGAGCACTGGAAAATCCCGTTTTTATGCGCGGCTTTTGGGAACATGGTAAACATGCTCTCGCATGCATACGTATATATGTGACATTTTATTATGCGGGTTTCGAAATTGTGACAGCTCAGTTTTGTAATGCTCTTTATACATTCATTTCGTTGGTGGAACTTGAAAATGTACCAAAATTAAATAATTTAAAAAAATCAGCAGCTCTTCGTGGTAGATGGTGACGTTCTTCGTTTATATCATGATTCGAGTCATTAAATTCGTTGTGATTTGAAAAGTTTAGTAGTTAACCATTAGTTAGTTATTTTAATAGTTAACCATGTTCTTCCTTTTCAACGTGCCTTGCGGCGAAATCCAGAGATGTGATATAACAGCTTTCTGCTGGTGGCCATTAGGTGCACTTTCGTATCACAGATAACTGATAAATTCGAATTACTTTTAAAGCTGCTGATATAAGAGAATAGTTTTAAGCTGAATTTTTCTTGTTGCTCAAAGATTTAACGCATATACTACAGCTATCCTACTTCCCTTCCGCCACCAATTAGCGAAATAAACTGAGATTATGTTCTCACGGAAGCACTACACCTGGTAAGGTAAAGAAAAGGCAGTAGGAAAAAGAAAAAGAACCGAACGCATAAGTAGGGAGTATGATAGAGTGCAGGCTTAGTTCCAAAGTGCCTGTGTCCAGAACAACGCCATCGGAGGACTGAAGTCGATCGCAGGGGGGCGAGGTCCGCGGAATTGACAGCCGATTGCAGGCGAAAAAATCACATTTGTCAGGTGCTAGTCGTTCATTGGAGTATGTTGGGATGTATTGGGGAAAGGAATTGCTGTCCTTCAATCATGAGCAAGAACTCTGCAAGACATCCGACACTTATTTCTCAGGCATGCGATAGCCTGCCAATAGAGCTGTTGAATGCTTTAGTGTCGATATGAATGTAACTGCCAAAAGCGTGTGTAACATAAGGGTAATCACATTTCTTATTATCTATTTTATTTGTTTAAAACAGAGATTTCGATTTTGTTCACTGTTTTTGATTTATGTATTAGGCTTTTAAGAACTTCCCTAATTACATCTACATCTGCATAGATTCTCCGTAATTCACCATACGGAGCATGTTGGACACTATCGTTTGTAATTCTTGATGAGGGAAAGTGGTCACGTGTGCTGATATTGCTTAAATTTGGGACATTAGTATCTTGCAGTCCGATTCATGATTGATGGCGGTTCGCACAGTCAAGGCACGGACGGGGATTACATTGTTGCCGGTTCCATTATAGTCTTGGTTGATTACTACTAGTCAAATCTTGAGGGCATGAGCTACGAATTAACGAGAGCGAATCCTGTGTCCCATCTTCAATGGGACTGCTACTGCGTAGAGCATCTCTGACTGGTTAGATGCAGTTATAGTAGTAGCAGGGCAGTGGTAGTTTATTCATCCACAGATCACTTACAAGGATAGTGGGTATGTGAGATTACAATTTCAGAACAACAAGCAATTGCATACTTGGAGATCTAGTTTGATACGGACGATACAGGTTGTTGGCTGTGACTTTATAGGGGGAATCATCCCGGCAATTGCCTGACGTAGCTTAGGGGAACCACGAAAAACCTAAATAAGGAATAAGGGTCCGCCCCGGTAGCTGAGTGGTCAGCGTGACAGACTGTCAATCCGAAGGGCCCGGGTTCGATTCCCGGCTGGGTCGGAAATTTTCTCCGCTCAGGGACTGGGTGTTGTGTTGTCCTAATCATCATCATTTCATCCCCATCGACACGCAGGTCGCCGAAGTGACGTCAAATCGAAAGACCTGCACCAGGCGAACGGTCTACCCGACGGGAGGCCGTAGCCACACGACATTTCCGTTTCCAAGGAATAAGGATGGCCAGATGAACATTGGAACTTGCACCATCACGAATACGAGGCCAGTCTGTTTACGACAGTGCTGCCTCGTTCGGTTCACCCCTAGTGTACAATACTGTTTAGCAAAGATGTTATTTAATAACACAAAAAGCGAGTGCTACACTATTTATCTCTCACTCCCAGTCACTGCACAAACTACACACACTACACACATATTTCGTACCACATCACTACATACACTATCAGCTAACATCAGGACCATAGCGACGATGCCTGGTTGCGATTCTTATTATATTATGTTTCATTCGGTACGGGGAACTTATATACAGTGATTCAGCACACAGATTGGTACTTCATCGAAGCCTTATCGATCTTCATTCTCCGCTTTTCCCTCTACTTAACTGTATGTGGCACTCATTTCTTCTTTCCCAATCGTCTTTGGTGAATTTGATATTGATTTTTTTCTCTTGGCATCTCCTTCGTCACCATGTCTTACAAGAAATTCTTCAAAACCTTCTCATCAGTAATGCCTGATTAATTTTAGTTTCCTATCATAAAATCATAACATTTCAAATAAAACGTTTTTACCCATCTTTTTCAGTGTATATACCTTTTGTACTACCTCCATACAGTTTCATCATGCGTCGATGAAATTCTGTCGGAACCATTTGCTCATCAATGAGGAATGCAAAGTCTTATGTAGTCTTAGATGCCAAGCGTCGTTGTGGAACGCCCTCCTGTTGCCACAACCATATGGCACACGCCAACGAAACCAATCTGAAATTAGCGGGAATATTAAAAAATTTTACAACATTCACCGGCTCGGTCACTCAAAATCAACACAAAAATAGCAGACACTAGTTTAGAAATGGCCCTTGTAGAACATAATACCGTAGAGCCTCCTATGCCTTTTGTTTTTAAACAGATTCACTACACTTCTACAAAATGCGTGCAATGAATCTAACACTGCCACTCGGCTTCTCTACTACTAACATTAACATATTATTGTGATCCCACATTCTTATTGCTTTGTAGTACTACTAGTGTTTAACCCATGTAGCGTTATCCAGAAGTTTATCACTAACGCTGTAAACTGATACAACTGTTTTTATGGACCGCACTTTAGTCGGTAAAAATGAAACCTCTATAGGATAGCTTGTTATCTGTCTGTCCGTTCGCTATGACCCCTTTTTCACAGGAACGGGTAAAGGTATCGAGTTAAAATTTATGACAAATATTACGGTCTACGGTCCCTTGGCGGTGTAATGCATTGAAGCTTCTAAGTCACTGCAATCAAAAGATAGAGCCATTTATGTCACATAGTTTGGGTCTCGAAAATTCACTCATCAATTTCCCGCTGATATAGAATCAATTTGAAATTGTATCACACTTTTTTTTTTTTGCTGCCGGTTCGTCTCTCTATCCTTCCGTCTGGTAAGACCCTTTTTCTCAGGGACGGGTAGAGTTATCAAGTTGAAATTTAAATTAATTGCCAAGGTATACGGTCCCTTAGCGGCGTAGAAGATTTAAACATCTAAGTCCATGCAATTAAAAACATGCAGTCGTTTGTGTCACGTATTTTGTTAATCGCAAACTCACTCATGAAAATCTATAGGGTACTTTCTGTTGACCTAGAATCATGAGATTTGCCAGAAGCAGGGATTCACAGTACAAATAGAGGATAAAATCGAAAATTTTAATTTGAAATTGTATCAGATAAAAATGTTTTTTTGCCTTTAGTTGTCCGTACGTCTGTATGTCTATCCGTCTCTTAAGTCACTTTTTTCTTAGGAACGGATAGAGATACCAGTTTGAAATTTAGGTCAAATACTAAGGGTTACGGTACCTTGGAGGCATAACACATTTAAGCCTCTATATCAGTGCAATCAAAAGATACTGCTATTTATGTCACAAATTTTGATACGCTCGGACTCACTCAACAAAACCTAATGACCTACAATCATTAAATTTTCCAGAAACGCGGCTTCACAGCACAAGTAAAGCACAAAAAGAAAAATTTGAAAATTTTTAAACTTATAATTATATCACATAAAAAGAGATTTTTTATCATTTGTTATCCATACGTCTATCTATATTTCCCTCTGTTAAGACCCGTTTTTCTCAGGAATGGGTAGAGTTTATCAAGTTGAACTTTACGTTACTTGCTAAGGTATATGGTCCCTTAGAGGCATAAATATTTAAGCAATTAAAAGGTACGGCCATTTATGTTACATATTTTTATATTCGCAAACTAAACTCACTCATAACTTTAGATGAATTATCTATATACATAACTGAGTATGTACGGAAACGTCAGAGCGCAAGTGCTGTTCACACTTGTCCGGATTAAAAGAAATGTGTACAGTGTCAGACAGGTTCCCGTATTCTAAAGATGCAGAATATGCTAGTTAGCTTGTTATTTACAAAGTCTATATTGTGAGGAAACAAGACATCAAAAATATCAGCATTGTTTGTGTTTTCCTTTGTTACAGCAATGGCTGCATCAACAACAAAGATGCGGCTGCTACAGTTATTGTTGGCGTTCCTGATGTCATCTATACCAAGCACATCGGGTCTCCTTGGAATGGACCAGTAAGTAGCTGCGTCAACCATCCATACACGTACTTTTTATAATCCTTCACGAGTTTGCTCTGCATCACGAACATTTGTCTACCTGTAAAAATCGAAAAAAACGTAAATAACCTGTAATTACAGGTCCATATCACTTCTTCCAGTCTTCTTGTAGGCTACAATAGCACGTTGATTAATTTTTAGCTTGTTAAATGCGTCTCACATTCAGTTCATAAATAGGCTAATACCCTGCGGAAGATCACACATGACCTCGCAAATGGAGCTCTGGCCGAGTTAACCAGCAAAACCTATCCTACTGATATATGCTGAGATGTTCCAAAGCCTACGACTATGTGGCCCACAATATTGTAAACGAGAAACTTAAATACTATGGCCTTGTGGTCTTCCTCTTGCATGGAAGGTAAGAAAGGAGGGGCACTGGGTCGAACGTCCCGTCGATGGCGAATTCGTTATAGTAGACTGGTGCATAAATTCGTTGTGTTCTTGTTTTGTATGTTGGTATTCCGCTTGTTTTGGCTTTGTTTATCGATTGTCAATTTTTATCTGCAGTTCACTTTTGCTTTTTGAGTTTACGTCTTGTCTTTTTGTCATTTCAAAAGAGTGAGTGAAGCTGTGGACGCTAGAAAATTGAGTGCCAGTGGAGAAATCGGAGCGTTTCGGACATACTCTTCTGTTTGAGTTCAGTAGAGGGGTGACAGCAGCGGAGAAGCTAGAAACATCTGCGCCGTGTATGGGGATACTGCCATTGTACACAGTGCGGCAAGGAAATGGTTTTCTCGTTTCAAGGAGGAACGTTTCGACATTAGTGACTCTCCAAGTGCAGGAAGACCTTCGGTATTTGATGAAGACTGTTTAAATGCATTAATCCACAATGATGTACACCATTGTACTCTACAACAGGCAAACGTGATGAACTGTTACCATTTCGCCATCATGTGACATTTGCATGAAATGGGGAAGGTTCAAAAATGAGGTGTGCTGTAAGTCAAAACCACAAAAATCAGCAGGGGGGGGGGGGGGGGGGGGCACATGTGCATCTCTGCTTGTTCGTCATCAATTGGCTCGTTAACAGCACCGACCGTTTCTATCCTGTATCGTTACTGGTGACGAGAAATGGTTTCTTTATGCTGCCATAAGGAAAAGAAAGGAATGGTTGAGCCCAGACAAAGCAGCAACTCCCCGTACAAAGACCAGCGCGCATCCACAAAAGATGATGTTATGCACCTGATCGAACAGCGACGGTGTGGTGTACTACGAATTGCTTCCCCGTAGTCGAGGTGTAACCACCCATACCGGCACTTATTGTCAACAAGTGAGACTTGAAGACGCAGTTCAAGACAACGACCAGGAAGACTGCTTGAAATGATACTACTCTACGATAACGCCCGCCTGCATTCTGCTAGACTGAAAAAAAAAAAAAAAAAACGCTATACAAGAGTTGGGCTGCGGAGTCATTCCACACCCACCTTGTTCACTCTAACTTGCCGCCCCCAGGTTTTCACCTTCTAACAGTCCTACCACAACAAAGGTCAAAATTTAATAATGATTGTGGTGTTGCTCACGCTGCTAAATACTGCATTTTCGGGCAACAACAAAGTTATTATGTGGCAGGTGTCATTAGAGCACAGTTAATAAAGTCATTTCATGTAATAATGAACAAACTAGGCACTCATCTTTTCGTGTTTCCCACGCTGGTCTCGTTGTAAAATCATGGCTCAATCGTCGAAAATCTAGGTGGTGATGATTCCAAGCTCGGATGCAAAGAGGCCTAGGTTTTATTCTGCTATATTCAGAAGTTTTATAGATGCGCTTCACAAACCATTCTTGAAGATTACACTTTTGCAGGACAATGGTGATGTAAAAAAGTAATCAGCACTCAGAATTTAAATTACGCTTCTTTTTTATTACTTTTGCTGCAATATCACGTAACACACAAAGCATCACTTCACAATTCAAAACATACTTGAAAACATCTTCCTCACTGTTAAAGTTCACATTTTAGAAGCTGACTACAATATGCGTCTTTCCAACATGACGTCCAAGACTTGACCTTCTCAAGGTCTGACTCTCTAACAACTAATTAACTAATAATCGCTTACGCGCCCGAAAATCAGAGTTACAAGTACGACAAAGATCATAGTAACAAAAGAAAGAATATATATAAGAATAATATCATTTCAACATAAACATATCGATGTATCAAAGTATCTCTACATTAATGAAATCAAATCTGAATGTTGTCTCAGAAATATGTCAACTACTTTGTAGAAACACAGTAGAATATTGCTGGTATCGGGAGGTTCAGGTGAGCTGCCGTAATGGTTACGTAATTCAAGTACCATTACAACCTTTATCGCTCTCTGTCTTAAAACCTTTAAGGAACTTCCTTCCCGGATGAAAATGCGCTCCGTACGTGGTTCGACGAGTTCTCCTCCTCAAAACCAAGTGATTTCTACAGTTGCAGAATCGAAAAGTTATCCCAGCGTTACCAGACTGTTGTAAACAGTCAAGGAGAATACATTATTATGACTAAAGTCTCTGTTAAGAGTATCTGTTGTGTTTATTAAACTTATGGAAAAACGCTACGAACTTGTGCACCAACCCAACAGAAGGAGCACAGCTTGGGAATGCGAAGAGAAATTGGCCATGTTCTTTTCAAAGGAACCGCTGCGACATTTTGCCTGCAGTGATTTAGGGCAACCTCAGAAAACCTAACTCTAGATATCTGGACGAGGATTTGAACTGTCATTCTTCGGAATGCGAGTGCTCTCCCCTGACCCCTGAGCCACCAGCTTCGGTTGTAAAGTTGATGAATTTTTATGATAGGAAGTTGGGAGTTGCAAGGGCAAACTTCACCACAGAAATGGACGAGATGCAGTGTGGGGAACACAAACTGTGGAGTCGCAAAGGATTTGGTATTGGATCTGCTCGTGTTTCTAGTCCATGTACGTGGCCTTCCAGAGTCTCTAAGGAACTGTTCAAAACTCTGTAATGCTTGCTGATGGAGTAGCTAATCAAGCATCCAAACTTGCCTACATCAGAGGCAGCCGAGATAGTGGCTGAACAGGCAAGCAAGGGGTCCATAGAAAACAGTTAAAGTCTTACTCGCACAAAGACGCACACCGTAAAAATTTATAAACAAATGAAACAGCCAGTTGATACTAGAAGTAGTTATTAGTTATCACAAGCTAAATGAAACAGAATGTGTAAAACTCGTTAGCGTCTGGCTGGATGACGGGCTAAAACAGAGTAAACAAGCAGAAAAACGAATCAACTAGTTCAGCTGAGCATATTCCAATTATAAGTATATATCACTGTGTTGCCTTCAAGATCCCCAGTTTCCATATCTAATTAGAGCGCGCATGCGTGTGTGTGTGTGTGTGTGTGTGTGTGTGTGTGTGTGTGTGTGTGTATGTATGTGTGGTGTGTGCGCGTGAGAGAGAGAGAGAGAGAGAGAGAGAGAGAGAGAGTATGTTTGTGTTTTGTAAGATCATTAGCATTTTATTAGTGTTTTTCTTTCTAGTAATTTTCTTGAGTTTTTAATTTCTGTTATCGGCGATTGATCTCCATTACATACATCAGATTTCAGTTTATACGAAGTAGCATTTTAACACGCACACACACACACAAAAAAACAAATCAGGTTTGAAGATTGTAGTAGCACCGGACGTAGCCTAGATTTCTGATTGAACATCTATGCACCATAATGCGGTGTTATCAACCCTGAATACGTTCTCAGAGTCGTTAAGGCACATTCTTTGGTTCAAATGGCTCTGAGCACTATGGGACTTAACATCTATGGTCATCAGTCCCCTAGAATTTAGAACTACTTAAACCTAACTAACCTAAGGACATCACACAACACCCAGTCATCACGAGGCAGAGGGCACATTCTTCCTGCAACTTTTAATGTACTGATTGAGGGTTTTGGTAGTTAGAGAGCGATTTTATCAAAGGTACTTAGATAACCTGCTTTTCTCATCACTAACAATGGCATCTCGTGTATAACATTTCACCTCGCACTTCTTCAAGTAACGTCCATCCAACTAGGTGTTGCGCTTATCAAGAAACTGACCTATAATCACGAGGAACTGGTTTCCAATTCTGGCATGTCCACATTAATTTAAGTTTTCTGCGATTTCGCAGCATCACATTAGGTGAAGACAATATCGTTCCATCTAATCTTAAAAGAGTCCATATTAGTTTTCGTACATATTACATACAGCGGTTTCAATGGAGCCATTTTCACACTTAAATGACCATAAAAAGTGACAGCTTGCGGCAATAGTATATTACACAAAGTGCAGTTAGCTGTGTTAAGAAATGATTTGAGCGGAGGCATACATGTCAATGAGTGACTTCTGTACTCTACAGGAAGGAGACTGTTGAGAATGTTATGGCTGTTCACGAGTTGTCGTTGTAAACTATTGAACTGACGAGTGGTTTACCGTACTGTGGCTCGTACATCCGCAGTGACTAGGAGTGGTTGCTGTTGTCAACACGTTGTTGCCATAGCAGCTGGCTATGGTTTTACATGTACCGAAGCACTCACTGTGTACCCTCGACACGGTGGTACGTGACTGTATGACCTCGGAGACGCACTGTTCCAAGCGTCGGACATTCACGATCAGGCACATGTCTCGTCCATCCCACTCCTGACTGTCATGTTGACGCCTGGTCACGTGCCACGCCGAACTATTCCTGTTATTTCCGTCTCTTTCCCTCCAGCATAGAAGCTAACTGTAACTAGATTTTTCATTAATGTGTACGGGGTGTATCTAAATTAATAACTAAAACTGATACAGGAGAAAATATGCGACAATGGACGCAAAAACTTTCAAGTAAATGTGAGTCTTCAAACGAGCATTCTGCGAGATAATAGGTTACGATCAGCCACTTACATCACTGTGAAATTGCGTCTCAATTAACACATATATATTTGAAATTTGAACTTCTCGAATAAGTCCCCATCTAATTGAGCACAAAATCGATCCACATGATTTTCATGAGTCACCGTACCAGCAAAGTTTCTCAATGAATGTGTGGTTATGGGTACTAGGTGATCATCTCATTGGGCCACACAGCCTTCTAAGGAAACTTGACGGTCGAGGGTACCTTTGGTCTCTGTGGCAGAAACTTCCAGGATTGCCGAATATGTTCCCCTTGCGCAACACTGGGGAATCTATGGGGCGTCAGTACACTTGGCTGCTGACCGAAGACAACATATAACGCGCCATTGTGGTCCAAGACGGATCAATCCAGCGGGGCTTGTATCTCGACCTCCTCAGGAGTTTTCTGCCTGGAGTCATATCAAAAGTGAACTGCACACTGCGACCGTTGATGCAGTTCAATAACTGGAGCAACTACTTGCAGATACTTTAAAGTCTTAGGAGATGATAGGGAGGTGTTTACAAGAATACGCAGCTCGCAGCAGGGAAGAGTGCAATATTGTTCCCAAATGCGAAACGATACGTGAAACACTTGTTTCAACTTGTACTAGTGTACAGTAAATTTTAACATGTACCTTGTGGAAGTAACGTTGTAGAACATCGGTGACAATGAGTTGAGGAAGTAACGTTGTAGACTATCGGTGACATTGAGCCTAATTAGATGTGGATTTAGGCTGGCAAAGTTTATATGTGACAATGTGGTGGGTAGTGGCGGGATCACTCGTGGAAAATTTCCTGCATTTATCTGGTGTTAGAGGTGCACCTTTTTTATACTGAAGGCAGCTGATAGGTACCTGCTTAAAGGAAGTCTCTCTAACTAAGGGCTCACCTTCAGAGGATGTCATGTTTCCAAGTGGAGAAGGAATTAGCATATTTCATCAAAATATAAGAGGTATTAGAGATAAAGTTAGTGAACACCTTATAGATGTTGACTCTGAAATTATTGGTATGATGGAACACCACTTAAATAATGACAATTCAGAGGCTTCCTTTACCAGGATACAGATTAGCTGGCTGTTTTTCAATGAGTTCATTTGCGTGGTGGGGGAGTGGCTATGTACGTAAAAAACAGTATTCCATTTGAGCCCATAGACCTATCACGGAACTGCACTGATCAAATATTTCAGTGTTGTGCAGGGGCAGTTGAATGTTGTGAAACTAAACTTCTACTTGGTGCTGTTTATAGGTCGCCTAACCCTGACTTCAGAGCATTTCTGCTCAAGCTAGAGACAGCTCTTGATTCACTTTGATACAGACAAGGGGGAAAGTGAGTAAATAATTAAACCACTGAAGACTAAGGACTCTCATGGTTATGATGGAGTGCTTGCAGAATATTACTGTGCTGCACATGTTAGCCCAGTATTTAGCCATATTTGTAACTTTTTTTTAGGAATTGTCAGTTTCCTGAACGATTACTCAGTAGTAAAGCCACTTTATAAAAAAGAAGAAAGGGACAGTGAAGACAATTTTAGACCTATTTCCATGCCATCAGTGTTTGCTAAACTTATTGAAAAGGCTGTGTATATAAGGAAAATTGATCATTTTATATTACAAGATTTGCTATCAAATGTGCAGTTTGGCTTTAGAAGCTGCTTAACAACTGAAAATGATATATTCTCTTTTCTATGTGAGGTACTGATTGGGTTAAACAAAAGGTTTCGAACGCCAGGCATATTTTTTGATTTAACTAAGGCGTTTGATTGTGTTGATCACAAAATATTGCTCCAGAAGTAGGACCATTACGGATATGGGGAGTAGAAAAAAATGGCTCTGAGCACTATGGGACTTAACATCTGTGGTCATCAGTTCCCTAGAACTTAGAACTACTTAAACGTAACTAACCTAAGGACATCACACACATCCATGCCCGAGGCAGGATTCGAACCTGCAACCGTAGTGGTCACGCGGTTCCAAACTGTAGCGCTTATAACCGCATGGCCACACCGGCTGGCAATATGGGGAGAAGTTCAAAATTGGTTCACCTCTTACTTTAACAACAGACAACGAAAGGTCATTATTCACAATGTTGAGAATGGCTGAGATGTGGGGTCTCAGTGGGGTACAGTCAAGTGGGGGGGGGGGGGGGGTGCCCCAGGGATCAGTGTTGGGGCCACTCCTATTCCTTATTTATATAAATGATATGCCATCTAGTATTACGGGTAACTCTAAAATATTTCTGTTTGCGGATGACACTAGCTTGGTAGTAAAGGATGTTGTCTGTGGCATTGGCTCGGTTTCAAATAGTGCAGTTCATCATACCTAAGTTCATGGCTTGTCGAAAATAAACTAACGATAAATCGCAGTAAGACTCAGCTTTTACAGTATCTAACACACAATTCAACACAATCTGACGTTTTAATTTCACAGAATGATCATATGATTAGTGAAACTGAACAGTTCAAATTTCTAGGTGTTCAGATAGATAGTAAACTGTCGTGGAACGCCCACGTTTAGGGTCTTGTTCAAAGACTTAATGCTGCAATTTTTACTATTCTAACGGTATCTTAAGTAAGTTATCGTTCGACACGAAAATTAGTCTACTTTGCTTAGTTTCGTTCGCTTATGTCGTATAGCATTATGTTTTGGGGTAACTCTTCCCATTCCAAAAGGGAGTTTTTGTCTCAGAAACGGGCGGTTCGGGCAATAAGTGGTGTAAGTTCACGAACCTTTTGTCGACCCCTGTTCACGAGTATGGGTATTGTGACATTGGCCTCTCAATATATATATTCCTTACTATCATTTCTTGTTAACAATATTAGCTTATTCCCAAGAATAAGCAGCTTTCACTCAGTTAATACCCGGCAGTAATCAAACCTACATTTGGATCGGACTTTCTTAACTCTTGTGCATAAAGGTGTGCAGTATACTGCTGCATCCATTTTCTTAAGCTACCACTCGAATTCAAAAAGCTTAACAGTAATCCACGCGCTTTCAAATCGAAACTGAAGAGTTTCCTCATGGGTCAATCCTTCTATTCTGTCGAGGAGTTCCTTGAAAAAGGAAGCTAATTCTTGTTGTATTGTTGATTGCGTTTTCTTAAACTCATGGATTGACTTTTTTGGGTTTGTAAACATTTTATTTTTATCTGTTATTACTTTTATGTTGTAATTTCATGTACTGACGCGTTCCATGACCTTGGAGATTTGCTCCTCAATTTGGTCCTACCGAACTTGAAGTGTAAATAAAAAAATAAAAACCAGTACCGATCTCTCCCATGCAATTCCCATATTTTTGGAGCCCTGAAGAAAGACATACGTGGGCGTAATTTGCTTCGGAAGAAGAGATGCACGCCTGGGTACAATTATGGTCCCGTAGGCAACCGCAAGCATTTATGCATGAAGGCAGTTACCGTTTTGTCTCACTGAGGGATAAAGGTATCAACAGTTATGGCAATTACTTTTGAGATAATAAACAACTGATTAACGTTTTTCTGAGTGTTCCGTTTTCATTTCGTTGTTTCTTGTAACACAAGTTCCCTTAAATACACAATGTACGAAACTCGAATGGAGTTGTGATGACTGGGGCTTGGTGAGTTGCACACTAATTGTACTCGTAATATACTAGTAGAATATTTCCTGCAAATATTATATTTGCAGGAAATGCACTGGTTGATTTTGTGCATCCAAACTACGAGGCAAATCATAGGGCAACAAGACAAATCAACATTAGAAACAAACTAAGACATTCATTTTTGTTTCAGTACTTGTGTCCGTTTCATATTGTTTGTATAATTAATTATGGTTTTATATATATATATATATATATATATATATATATATATATATATATATATATATATATATATATACTATGTGAATTAATATCTTTATTGTTCCACTATTAGAGTCGAAAATTTAAAAAAAACTACCATTACGCAAAGAATTTTCAGTGTTATGCATGTATCATACGATCTGCTTTGGAAATATTGGAGGATAGGGTTTCAGAAATAAACAAATAAATACTTTCCCCGATGTTAGTTTTCACTGTTAATTGTGACACACCCAATCTTCCACAAGGTACACAACACAAATGACACTAGTTATTTCTACTTGGGTCCAGTTTCATTGTTCCATTTATTTTCTGTTTAATTGTACATTTGGCGTACATGGTCATGGAGCTAAAGACCATATAAGCAAATTTAAAAGTACAGGGTTCGGCGTCCCATTCGACGTAGAACCTCTTTGGGCGTTTAATTTGATTTCTGCTCTGTGTGAAAAATGGAGGGTCTCTACAGTGATGGATGTTTGAGTTAAATCACACTGTTTGGTCGAGACAAGGGACCACGAACTTGGCGCTCAGACGAACGTTTGAGGTTACGACTGCTTTAGTTACGTAAAACGTGTCAAGGAAAAAGAGATACCTTGGTTAGACATCGTGTAAGTCATAATAACTGCTTAACCCCACTTTTAGAAGATCCATAACTGTGTTGAATAGGTAATAAATGCAAAAGAAAGCATTGAGCAAAGAAATAACCAGTGGGTTTCAGATGCTCCTTTTTAATGGCTTCTTGTATTTTACCCCTCATAAAGATTCCTGTATACATAGAAGCAGAAATCAGATGTTTGGTTTATACAATACAAAGAACTGCTGTTTCCTGTTACACTTTCTATTTGTGTTATTTAATCTACCCAGACGATTTTGTTGTTGGGACTTCTCAAATGTGACATTGGTTTAGCTCTGTAAAATTACAACGTGCAAGAATTTTTGCATTAGGAAACATACCAAAACAAACCAGCAGCTTTCTCCCAAAGCGAACATCATATGTCACAGGTTTTATCATATTAAATACTTTTCCTAATGAATATAATTTCTCTTTATGTGTCATCCGAGGACAAATTGATTAATTATGTAATCTAATCGATTGCACAAACTTCTTCTTGGGTTAGAAATCATCCAACATCTTAGCATTGACTCTTCGATACAAATCTGTGTCCCTATATAAAAATTACTATAAAACTATTGCCCTGAAGAATGTATTGAAACGAGCCTGAATGAAAAGGGTAAGGTTCAACGAATAATCTTCCTCATTTTCCTTTCTTGTAGCTGAGAGGACCACGAGCATAGCAGCAGTCGGTAATGACAGAGTTAAATGAATCTACTGACACACTGAATAAATATAACTGAGGACTGAGACTGTCCACCATTAGTAAGATAATATATACAAGTATTTTTCGTTTCAGGCCTCGGATACAGACAGTGAACGGACACCTGAAGCTTGTTTCGGGACTGCACGGTGACATCGTCCTGCAGACTGCCGGCAGAGGCTCCGTCATCATCAACGGCCAGAACATGATGCGGGTGCTGCAACTGGTGAGTCTTGAACCTTCAAATGAAGATTCTCGGGCGTAAGACTGCTTAGATAAACATGATGATAACAATAATGATTCTAATTTCTTTCGTATTGGCCATCCGCGACCATGCTATTTCAGCTGGACTTTTCCTTTTCCTTGCGCCAATAACTTCGGCCTAGTATTCTCGCATTCGTTTCTTGTGCTGCTCCTTCCTCACTTCAGTCTATATTTTGCCAGTTTTAGCACTGTCTTTTCTTGGAAAAGAAGCCATTCTTCGAGTTAATTCTTGAGCGGAATGTGTTTATGGATATCCTCCAGTGGTATCCCCACTTCTTGCATATGTTTTAGTAGTTCGGTGGACCATGCCTCCTTCGTTCTCTTGTTTAGAATGTAACGGAAATTCCCTGTGCTCACGTAGAACTCAGTCGTTCAACGTGGCCTTGAAAAGGAACCTTCTCCTACGAATGGTGTTTATAATCTTGTGTATGGGGTTCTTTCTTGCGATGTCTCCTTGAATTCACTATTTTCTTTGATCGGGCCTACGTTGTTCCTCAAGATCTGCCCCTCTTATTTCTGCCAGGCACTTAAATGTTATTTGCAGAGTATCCATGTAGATGCAGATGGAGACGTAGTCGTCTCCTTTCCTGTTCCACTCGCTGACAGAGCGAGGGATAAACGACTGTCTATATGACTCCGTATGTGCCCTAATTTCTCGTATCTTATTTCCATGGAAATATATACTAGCGCCAGTAGGATCGTTCTACGGTTAGCTTCAGATTCCGGTTCTCTAAATTTTCTCAACAGTATTCCTCGAAAAGAACCTCACGTTCCCTCCAGGGATGCCCAGTTGAGTTATCGAAGCATCTCCGTAACATTTACGTGTCGTTTTAACTTACCAATAACAAATCTAGCGGCCCGCTTCTGAACTGCTTCGATGTCTTCCTTTAATCCGACCAGGTGCGGATCCCAAACAGTCGAGCAGCACCCACGAATGTGATCTCCTTCACAGATGAACCACACTTTCCTAAAATTCTCCCAATAAACCGAAGTTCACCATTCGCCTTTCCTACCACACTCCTCATATGCTCGTTCCATTTCGTATAGCTTTGCAACGTTACTCTCAGATATTTAAAAGACGTGACTGTCTCAAACAGGGAAGTACTTACTACTGTATTCGAACACTGCCGGTTTGTTTTTCCTACTCATCAGCATTACTTTACAAGTGTTCTACCGAATGAGCTACGCAAGCACGACTGGCGACCCGTCCTCACAGGTTTACTTTCGAAATTACCTCATCTTCTACCTTTCAAACTTCGTAGAAGTTCTCCTGCAAAACATGCAGGGCTAGTACTCCTCTAAAGAAAGAATGTAGTGGTCGTAGAGGTTATCAATAAAAATATTTATCTAGTACATTGACTAGAGTAAGGTTTAGACAATTTTTTCAAATTCGCAGTTCCTCTCCCCCACCCTTCTCACCACCATCCCTTCCCAGATGCACAAAGTTCAAACCGAAAAAAATGCCAGACATTCCGTGACCACTAACGCTGAGACGGCTACGTTGTTCACAGGAGATAGACTTCTCTGGAAAAGGCTTCTGGTGCACATATCTTATTACATGACTGGTACAAACACTGATGAGCCAAAACGAAGTGGCCACCTCCTTAAGGGCGTGTTGGTCCACCTCTGAAATGCAATACAGCAGCTATTCTGAATGATATAGGTTCGAGAAGTCCTTGGTTGGTTTCTGGAGGTACGTGGCACGAAATGTCTACGCTGGGGTCAAGCAATTTCCATAAATTACGGACTGTTGGTTGGTGGGCGTGGAGATGGCGCCCGATAGCTTTCCGGATGTGTTCGAACGGGTTCGGGTCAGGCGAATTTTGTAGCCAAGACGTAAACGTGAATTCATTGTCATACTCCTGGAGGCACGGTGAGATGAACAGTTATTCTGCTACAGGATAACATCGCCTTCGCTGAAGACATGAAACATGAAGCGATGCAAGTTGTCCCCATTGATGTTCAAGTAGTCTGTAGCTGTGATGATGCATTATATTATCGCCACAGATCCCATGGAAGCCTTGGTGAATGTCCTCCATAGCACAATACTGCTCCCACTCACCTGCATCCGTGGTGCGGTGCATATTTCGAGCGTTCTTTGGATGGATGACGGCTTATTCGTCACGGCTATAGGACTACTGTAACAAGAAATGTGATTCATTCGTCTATGCGGCACGTATCCATTATTCTACGGTCCAGTCTCTGTGACCCTGTGCCCAATGCAATCGTAATTGACGATGTCTACTGCGGAGCCCCATTTCCAAAAACGTGTACTGAACGCTGTTTTGCGAGACATTTGTGTCCGCTCTAGGACTGTATTGTTCTTAGATCTGCAGATTGTCGCCTATCCTGCTTTACAGAGCGGGTATATCTCTGACCTGCACGTTCTGTGATGAGGCGTTTGCGTCAAAAGCCTTCAGGTCCACTCGTGATTTCACCGTCCTTGAGCCACTTTCCATAGATGCTCATGACAGTGGAAAGCGGATAACCGACCAGCTTCGTCGTTTCCGAGATGCTCGCTCCCAGGCATTGGGCCACAACAAATTGTCCTTTGTTGAAGTCTCTCATCTCAGTGGATTTCCCCATTTGCGGTCCGTACCGTTGCTAGAATGACTCCCCAATCGTCTCTGCTCCGCATATAGGCTGAGCATTGGTCATAACACTTAGGCTAATCAGTGTGCTCTGGTTAAAAAAACTTTGGTAGGACACACATAGTGCAAAATCATTGATAAAAAATCATATTGGTTCATCATGGTGACTGGCAAAAGGTACTAATTATTTACATTAGTCGTAGAGAATAAGGTAAATAATAATAGTAAATAATAATACAAATACACTTTTCTGTTCTAAAATGAAACTTCTACGTAATCTTCTGGTCGCATGATGAAGAAAGTAAAGCTTAAGCAATAGGTACGATTGATACAGAAGCTCTCCATGGGAATAAACACTCGATTATGTAGTGCAGTGGTTCCCAACCTGGGGTCATTGACCCATGAGGGGTAAAATGAAATTTGCTGAGGAGTAAAAACTAAACGATTCGATTTTGCTCTAGTCAAGATAGCAAATTATTTTAAAAGATCATTACTATTATCACAATTTTGTAATACTATAATACTGATTGTGTAAGTTAAAAGTAATTACTTCTTCTCAATTTGTAGAATTAATGCGGTGGAGGTTACAGGTTCCTCACGTAGTCCACCCCCTTCACCCATATGTTGTGCTTTGTCCCGTACATCGCAAATAACAGTGAGACGTATACGTAACAAATGCTAAGTATCCCAGGAAAATATCTTCTCCAGGTTCTATATAGTACGTGCAGTAGCCCAGAAATTGCTTTATTACTCGCTTCTAAACAGATAGATGAATTAATTGACAGCATGACACAGCAGTAAATACTTAAGGGCTACTATAGTGCAGTGCACAGTGTTATTATTATTATTAGTCGTAAAGCTCCCAACATGGAAGACGCTAAGTAAAGATGGTTCACTTCCGGGGCTTCTTATTCTTCTTGTTTGCCCACCAGGTCTTCATTCTTTGCGAGAATTCAGCTTTTCTTTCTTCGCTCCATTTTGTTCCAGTTCTCGGCGCTTTTGTATCTGGTTTGACCTCCCATTTGTCAACTTTAAGTTTGAAATTGTTTCTTTTGTTCATGTCTTCAGTAGTAATGTTGGCTAATTCCAGATCTTTCTTTACATTTTTGATCCATTCTCCTCCATTAACAAGGGATGCTACGTATCTTACTATTTTTTTTGTAAGTCTGTGATCGGGAAGTCTCATTATGTGCCCATAGAATTTTAGACGCCTCTTCCTCATGTCTATCTCTATGTTAGAATATTCTTCAATTTTAGAATTTTTCTGTAATCTATACCCCTCTTTGGTCCATCTTGGTCCCAGAATTTTCCTAATGATTTTCCTTTCCTCTTTCTTCAGGTTTTCCATATCTGTTTTCCTTTTAAGTGTCAATGTTTCGCTGGCATATAGCATTATTGGTTTAATTACCGACTTATAATGTTTAATTTTTGTATTTATAGATAGACATTTTTTATTGTAAATGTTTTGGACCAGCCCTAGACCCCTACGAGCTTTTAATATTCTTTCTTGTTGTGAGTATTTTTCAGAAATTATCTCTCCTAAATATTTAAAGTATGGTACCCTCTTAATTTCTCCATATTTGGTTTGTAACTTAGAAATTTCTAGATTTGTTGTTGTAAACACCGTTTTCTCAAAAGATATTTGTAGGCCAACTTTTCCTGCACACTCTTTTAAGGTTTCTATCTGTTTGACTGCCATTTCACTAGAATCTGCCATTATTGCAAGATCGTCTGCGTAGGCTAAGTAGGGGATTTGTAGGTCATCTTTTTTGGTTCCCAGTGATATTGGTTTCCAGTACTTTTCTTTTTTGAGTTCTTTTTCCCATTCTGCCATGACTCTATCCAGAACTAAGTTAAATAACAGTGTTATTATTATTATTATTATTATTTCTCTTTCCTGTCTCAGACGTTATGTCTGGTTAAAAATGGAAAGTGACGCGGACCTTGATCAAGCGTGACTTCCTTTTAACTGTACAGTATATGTTACACTGCATTTAGGAACTTTCGGGTAATTGAACATGTATCAATAATTACAGATTTCTGTAGTTGTATATATACATTTGGATGTAGCTGTATTGCGTTGATGTACTGTTGGATATTGTGTGGTATGACTCCTGTAGTTGATAGTATACTTGGTATGATGTCAACTTTATCCTGGTGCCACATGTCTTTGACTTCCTCAGCCAGTTGGATGTATTTTTCAATTTTTTCTCCTGTTTTCTTCTGTATATTTGTTGTATTGGGTACGGATATTTCGATTAGTTGTGTTAATTTCTTCTTTTTATTGGTGAGTATGATGTCAGGTTTGTTACGTGATGTTGTTTTATCTGTTATAATGGTTCTGTTCCAGTATAATTTGTATTCATCATTCTCCAGTACATTTTGTGGTGTATACTTGTATGTGGGAACATCTTGTTTTATTAGTTTATGTTGTATGGCAAGTTGTTGATGTATTATTTTTGCTACATTGTCATGTCTTCTGGAGTATTCTGTGTTTGCTAGTATTGTACATCCGCTTGTAATGTGATCTACTGTTTCTATTTGTTGTTTGCAAAATCTGCATTTATCTGTTGTGGTATAGGGATCTTTAATAATATGCTTGCTGTAATATCTGGTGTTTATTGTTTGATCCTGTATTGTAATCATGAATCCTTCCGTCTCACTGTATATATTGCCTTTTCTTAGCCATGTGTTGGATGCGTCTTGATCGATGTGTGGCTGTGTTGGATGATACGGGTGCTTGCCATGTAGTGTTTTCTTTTTCCAATTTACTTTCTTCGTATCTGTTGATGTTATGTGATCTAAAGGGTTGTAGAAGTGGTTATGAAATTGCAATGGTGTAGCTGATGTATTTATATAGTAATTGCTTTGTGTATTATTATTATTATTATTATTATTAATGGTAGCGTCTGTGGTCAGACACAAAGCATTAACAGCCCAAAGTCTTCCAAGTTCTGTCAGTTCAGAAATAAGGAGTGCAGCAACGAAGTGATTTACAAACAGTAAGTATAGTGCACAAATTTTAAAGTGGTTGATTTTAAATGGGGTTGCAGTGTGCAGGTCAAGCAAGTTCCGCAATGGAGACGAGTAGTGCAGTGGAAGTATGTCTCGTTACAATGGTCTACCCTCATTGTGGATAGTTACCTTTCTTATCTGAGAAGGCGTTTTGGGTAGCACCTGCCGTGCACCACGAATTCCATCATCAACCATTCTAACACACACACACACACACACACAAACTAAATATCATTCATCTTTTCTTATTTTAAAATAAAAGTGTTCCGAGAATAGTCTTTCATTCTACTGCTTAGTTTGGTGCTAAAGTTGGTCATTATGCGGAGGAGGAGGAGGAGGAGGAGGGGGGGGGGGGCAACAGACTGCTGAGGGGTAGGTGAGGGCGAGGGTACTAGCTCACTAGCTAATGTCTAAGAAAGGTTGGGAACCACTGATGTTGAGGTCATAATCTCTTAAAAGATCCATAATGATTCTGTAAATGTTGTATTCTCTGCTGTGAGGACAGTGATGATACAAGCGGGAAATCTGTGCTTCAGTTTGCTTAACCACTTGCGCAAAGTGACTTACTTGTCAAGATAACGTTCACACCAAAAGAAGAGGCGATTTAAATCATTTTTAGTCGTACGAACATACTGGGGAGATACTAATGCCTGTTTATGGAGCTAAGTTGGTAAGTATTCTTGATGTAAGCACGTCCTTATAACAGTCGATATTGCAATTTACCGCATATCCTACCGGTAAACCACGATCTTTTGGACCAAAATGCACATTGGCGGACGAAAAAGTGACTCACCCAGGAAGGGAGGGAGAAATGAAATGAAACCTGACAGGTTGATATGGTATGTGATGTTATTTCAGTGATTACAAAATCCAGTCAAATTTACAAAGAACTTGTCACCCACTTTATGAGTACGATATTGCGTCACCTCTGACCTGGATGCAAGCACTGATTTGGATGGGAAGTGTGTCGAAGCCTTTTTATACTAGCTTGAGCAGGCTGAGCCACAAATACTGGAACTAGTCCTTGAGATCCTGGACACTGACATTGAGACGGAGCTGTCCGAGCTGACCCCACACATGATCTATCAGTAGCAGATCTGGGGTACTTTCTGGTCACGGGAGTACTTCAAATAACACAGACACGTTCCATGCGTCGACGAGTGTTGTCCCATTGAAAAGCGGTACCACAGCAGTGGCGCGAAGCCTGCTGTGACACACTACTTTGCCGTCACTACAAGACATGACCTGCAGTAATAAAAGATGGTTCCCCACAACATGCCGTCTCTGGTGAAACGCCGCTGTGCCTCTCCAAAACAGTAGAAGAATGGGACTTGTACTCAGTTCGCCACCAGCCTCTCCAAAGATGGTCAAAAGGGGGTTGTGCACAATTGCGATTCATCACTGAACACACTGCCAGCCCATTCATCAGCAGTTACTTCTTCCTGGCCCCGACGCAGCCGTTTGTGCTGTAGTGTTAACAGCAGCCTGTGCGTCTGTCGGTAATATCCTAGTCTAGCTGCTGATAGTCTACGGCCAATCGTGTGGGTTGAAACAAAATGTTTCAGAGAGTCCATTACTTGTTACCAGATGCCAGCCACAGACGTGAAGGGGTTACGATGTGCTTGGTGAAAAATACCAGTGAGCCTCCCTTTTTTGTAGTTACACATGGTTGATCAAATCCATGCCGACGAGAATGGCTGCCATCATGTTCCCATGCAGTCCAAAATCAAGCCACTGTCCCATCCGAATGCCCTACAAATCCGGATATTGCACGGACTTACAAACCGGTCAAATGCAGAACCACAATGAGGCCCCTTTCGGACTCGATCGGTTGCTGTAGCGCTGTGTCACACGAGTACGCCGCACCTCCGTATCCTTCTAGTTATCACTTAACATCTGGCGCCGTTCATGCCCCTTATATCCCATACTAGAACTGGTAACATGACTAAGCACAACCAGCAGTAATGTACTGTGATGTGTCACAGCAAATTGCAACTAAGAGTGTGTTGCATACCCGCCGCCGATGTGTACGTGTCGAAGTCACAAGGACATCCGGTCAAGTCCTCTGGATGCTTCATTTCTTTTTGTTAGGCAGGGTATAGCATAGTACGTGAGGCCCCTATGCCGTTATGTATTATTTGATAGCACCAATTTTGCAGAAAATGGCTATAAAATGCCAGATTTTCGATGTAAGTAGCTCAAAATTAACTCAGTTGTTACACCAGAAAATAATTTATGTTGGTTTAGTTCGTTGTTATATCCACGTGCAGTAAATTAGTCATTTTCTTACATCTTTTTTTTTCTATAGCCGACCATCTCCCAAAGGAAGATTCGTAATAAAGAGTTTTTACTTTTTTGTAAGAAGTATCCCGTATTTCTACACAGCCAGGGTCTCAGTTTTCGATAATATAGCCTACAGAAACTGTTCGTGGTCAGTTTTAGGCAGAAGTGGCGGAAAGTTGCACAGTGGACTACTTATTTCTTTACTACATTCTGAACACCTGCCCTCTTGTGTGTCTAAAACAGGTCATACGATACGCTCATAATACTGAAAATTCTCTAAATAATATTTTTTCAAATTAATTTATATGAATTAACATCAGGTATACTAAACACCGCAATAGAAATACTAAACACCTTTTTCCAAAGATGTTTCACAGAGGAAGACCGCACTGCAGTTCCGTCTCTAAATCTTCGCACGAACGAAAAAATGGCTGACATCGAAATAAGTGTCAGGGAATAGGAAAGAAACTGAAATCACTCAACAAAGGAAAGTCCACTGGACCTGACGGGATACCAATTCGATTCTACACAGAGTACACGAAAGAACTTGCCCCCTTCTAACAGCAGTGTCTCTAGAAGAACGCAAGGTTCCAAATGATTGGATAAGAGCACAGGTAGTCCCAGTTTTCAAGAAGGGTCGTCGAGCAGATGCGCAAAACTATAGGCCTATATCTCTGACATCGATCTGTTGTAGAATTTCAGAACATGTTTTTTGCTCGCCTATCATCTCATTTCTGGAAACCCAGAATCTACTCTGTAGGAACAACATGGATTCCGAAACAGCGACCGTGTGAGACCCAACTCGCTTTATTTGTTCATGAGACCCAGAAAATATTAGATACAGGCTTCCAGGTAGATGCCATTTTCCTTGACTTCCGGAAGGCGTTAGATACAGTTCCGCACTGTCGCCTGATAAAAAAAGTAAGAGCCTACGGAATATCAGACCAGCTGTGTGGCTGGATTGAAGGGTTTTTAGCAAACAGAATACAGCATGTTGTTCTCAATGGAGAGACGTCTACAGACGTTAAAGTAACTTCTGGCGTGCCACAGGGGAGTGTTATGGGACCATTGCTTTTCACCTAGTAGATAGTGTCGGAAGTTCCATGCGGCTTTTCGCGGATGATGCTGTAGTACACAGAGAAGTTGCAGCATTAGAAAATTGCAGCGAAATGCAGGAAGATCTGCAGCGGATAGGCACTTGGTGCAGGGAGTGGCAACTGACCCTTAACATAGACAAATGTAATATATTTCGAATACATAGAAAGAAGGATCCTTTATTGTATGATTATATGATAGCGGAACAAACACTGGTAGCAGTTACTTCTGTAAAATATCTGGGAGTATGCGAACGGAACGATTTGAAGTGGAATGATCATATAAAATTAATTCTTTGTAAGGCGGGTACCAGGTTGAGATTCATTGGGAGAGTCCCTAGAAAATGTAGTCCATCAACAAAGGAGGTGGCTTACAAAACACTCGTTCGAGATATACTTGAGTATTGCTCATCAGTGTGGGATCCGTACCAGGTCGGGTTGACAGAGGAGATAGAGAAGATCCAAAGAAGAGCAGCGCGTTTCGTCACAGGGTTATGTAGTAAGCGTGATAGCGTTACGGAGATGTTTAGCAAACTCAAGTGGCAGACTCTGCAAGACAGGCGCTCTGCATCGCGGTGTAGCTTGCTGTCCAGGTTACGAGAGGGTGCGTTTCTGGATGAGGTATCGAATATATTGCTTACCCCTACTTATATCTACCAAGGAGATCACGCGCACGGAGGCTTTCCGGCAGTCGTTTTTCCCGCGAACCATACGCGACTGGAACGGGAAAGTGAGGTAATGACAGTGGCACGTAAAGTGCCCTCCGCCACACACCGTTGGGTGGCTTACGGAGTATAAATGTAGATTTAGATGTAGAATAGATATAACCATAACGAAGAAAACTTCCACATGTCAAGTGTTAGCCATACGAAAAAAATGACCATGCCTAACTGTCATGACGTGTCACACCACACAACACACCCAATGAATAATAGTAGTACTGGTAGTTTTATTTATTTGTGGATCGTTTTCACAAGGGTACTGGACATGTCATGGTATTACAGTTTAAGAACAAGAAAAAAACGTAATTCATATGTTCAGGCATTAGATACTAACAGGTCTAGTTTGACAGAGTGAGACAGAGAGTCGGCTTTGGCGTTATATTAGGAAATATCCCGGCATTTTCCTCAGGTAATTTACGGAACTCACGAAACAGGATGGCTGGATCAAGACTGGAGCCTCCATCCGCTAGAGTTCACAACAGCGAAACATTTTTCGGTTTATCCCTAATGTACAATACTATTTCCCATGGAATTGTTTAATGAAGTGTCCGGTCATGGCATAGTACACGCAAAAAGAAGCCAGTTCCCATGTAGCCTTGAAATATAGAATTTATTTCTTTGAGAAAGTAACAAGAAAACATGAACAACAGGAATTTTATCTCTACAAAGGACACAAGAGACCGTCCTGATCTGATAAGAACTGTCACTCTATGCATACAGTTCTATGAATGTGCAAGAGAAAGCACACAGACTATCACCATTGATTACTCCACAAGGCCGGAATCGGTTATGGTCACGATCGGTGGTGCACTGGCGTTGTCTTCGTCCGGCAGTGCTGTAGCGCTGACTCGTCGTTTACTCGGCGGTAGACTCGGCGGCGCACTCTTCTGGAGAGCTGCAGCTGCCAGTCCTATACAGGCCGTCCGGCGTAAGGATACCAGGAATTGGGCGGCGTCACATGGCTTCGCGGATGCGGAATAGTGCTGGCTGTGCCCACTGATCGCCAACGGCCTTGCCGCAGTGGTAACACCGATTCCCGTCAGATCACCGAAGTCGGGCTGGGCTAGCACTTGGATGGGTAACCATACGGCATGCCAAGCGCTGTTGGGCTAGCGATGTGCACTCAGCCCTTGTGAGGCAAATTGAGCAGTTACTTGATTGAGAAATAGCGGCTCCGGTCTCGTACGGCCGGGAGAGCGGTGCACTGACCACATGCCCATCCATATCAGCATCCAGTGACGCCTGTGGGCTAGGGATGGCACGGCGGCCGGTCGGTACCGTTGCGCCTTCCACAGCCTGGTCGGACGGTGTTTAGTTTTAGTTTTTTAGTGTCCACTGAACGTTCCGCCTCCATACTGCAGCGGATGGCGCAGCGAGGTCGAACAGTGTCAGATGCAGGCGCCTGGCACGATGGCAAACCGCAGGGCGTTGCCGTGTGGCAAGTGTATCGGAACATCAGGTACCAGAGGTACACGTCATTCCTCTTCTCTTCGGAGGGAGACGGCAAGGCCGAGGCGTAGACGGCGGCCGCAGTGGAAGCGACAGCCAAGGACATAGCATTTAAAAACGTAACAAGCTAGTGCTACGTTGCCACTCATCTTCCTACCAAGCATTACACACACCATACACAGATTAATTCATAATGCAATAAGCACTACATTCACTGTCGGACCATAGAGACGACGTGCAAATTCCATTTTGTGGACTGCAAATTCCCATTCACCTAAAAAATTGCGTCTTGCGTCAGCATTCTTCTGTGACGAGTGACATGAGCTTAGAAACCCGTTAAACTATCAGTATTATACACATATTGTCGGGATTTGGAGATGACGACTTCCAATAGTAGACCACACTGCGCTTTAAGACCCTAGAGGTGAAAAAACTGTGCCCTACTTGATGGGAGTAAGTTCCAGAGTAAGCGATTTGTTGTTTACTAAAAAAATATGTTTCAGGACGCTGAATGTGAAGTAGTACCTGGTTTTACCTAAATACTTCTAATGCCTAGGTCCCACCACAATCACAGAGACTTGTGTGGTGACATAACGGCATTCAATAAGACTTTCTCTTGTCTTTTTGCTTTGCAGGCAGTGAACGGCAGCAGCAGCCGCAGGCCTGGTGCTCCGGACGGCTCATCCCTTCTGTCACAGCTGGATGACGCCATTAACGGGCCGAATGGACTTCTCAGACGCGTGGCCATGCTCGAGAGAGGGAACGCGACCGCTGCCAGCACGGTGAGTGCCTCTCTCCTGTAATAGTACCAGCGAGGCTATACTAAGCGGCCCACAAATCGCGTGCTCTGTGTTGTCTAACCAGAACGAAATTACGACCCACCCAATTGTCCAAATGTGTAATTTATTTAACTTAAAAACACTACACGTCTAGAGAAAGCATGATCCCATTATCAAGTTCTTTAAACAAGGAAAACGCTAATCACTACTTCGCATTATTTCAGATATTAACGTGCACGTAATGCATTTAATATTGCGTACGTTAAAGGTATAATGCCATTAGGCACTTTAAAAACATGCAATCTGCAGAAATACATTGTCAGACATGTAAGACTCTCCATTATAAATGCCATGAAATAGCGATCGTAATTACTGGTGACGCTTTACACTTTCACAGACCTCTATCCACTGACCAACGAAAGTTAACTGCTACGTATCAAGTAAAGATTTTTATAACTTGTTACGTATATATTAATAGCAACCAACGATACAGCTGTCGACTTAAAGGCATTTGAACCTCAGTATGTCTTTGTCGTAGCAAAATGTAGGAGCTCCCTTACACCTATGTTGCAAAGATTGCATACACTGAGATTTGACAGAATATTACTATTCACTCTAAGAAAAAAAAAAGACTCATTATCCTAATGACACAAAAATCGGTACATATTATACACATGTACTAACAAACAAGTGATTACAATTTCAGAAAAAAATGGAATAATTTATTCAGGAGAAAGAGCTTCACAAACTGAGCAAGTCACTAACGCGTTGCTGCACCTCTGGCCCTTTACGCAAACAGTTATTCAGCTTGGCATTGATTGAAGAGTTTTTGGACGTCCTCTTGATGGATAGAGTACTACATTCTGTCCAACTAGCGCGTTAGAGCGTCTAAATACCGTGCTGGTTGGTGGGCCCTGTCCATAATGCTCCAAAAGTTCTCAATTGGGGAGATATCCACGACGTTGCTGGCCAAGATATGGTTTAGCAAGAACAAAGACAGACAGTAGGAACTCTTGTCGTGGGTGAATGGGCGTTATCATGCTGAAATGTAAGCCCTGGATGGTGTGAGTTGAGGGGCAACAAAATTGGGCGTAGAATATCGTATACTTACCGCTGTACTATAAGGGTGCCGCGGGTGACAACCAAATGGTTTCTGCTGTGGAAAGACATGGCACCCCAGACCATCACTCCTGGTTGTCGGGCCATATGGGGAGCGATAGAAGTTGGTATCCCACCGCCATCCGGGGCATCTCCAGACACGTTTTCAGCCTGGAATATCATTGACTGAACTCTAATTGTCTTCAGTGCTGAATCCCGCTTCGAACTGAGCCCCAATGACCAGCGATATCTCGGAGGACATCCAACAACTCTATCAATTAATGCCAAGCCGAAGAAATGCTTGAATAAGAGTCAGACGAATAATTGGCTAACTCCATCTGTGAAGCTCTTTCTCTTGAACAAATCATCCAATTTTTCTGAAATTGTAATAATTTGTTTGGCTGCACATGTATCACATCTACCAATTTCCTTTCCATTCGAATAAATCCTCCTAGTCTGGTTTTTTTCTCGCCTTTGAGAGTATTACACCGGATGGCTCTTCTCTGAAGTGCTTCTCAAAAGCATCTGTTCTGAAGACAATTAAGCAGTAGCTATGCCGATGCCACCAACTTTGCCTTACATACAAGATATAAGTCATTTCGATGTTTGTATACTCTTTGGTACATGTAATGTTTTCAACAATGTCATTTCACTGGTAAACGACACAGGCGACAAATTATAAAAACGAATGAAACTTGTAGGTTTCTCTATTCAAAATTCCCTATAAGTACACTACTGGCCATTAAAATTGCTACACCACGACGATGACGTGCTACAGACGTGAAATTTAACCGACAGGAAGAAGATGTTGTGATATGCAAATGATTAGCTTTTCAGAGCATTCACACAACGTTGGCGTCGGTGGCGACACCTACAACGTGCTGACATAAGGAAAGTTTCCAACCGATTTCTCATACACAAACAGCAGTTGACGGCGTTCCCTGGTGAAACGTTGTTGTGGTGCCCCGTGTCAGGAGGAGAAATGCGTACTATCACGTTACCGACTTTGATAAGGGTCGGATTGTAGCCTCTCGCGATTGCGGTTTATCGTATCGCGACACTGCTGCTCGCGTTGGTCGAGATCCAATGACTGTTAGCAGAATATGGAATCGGTGGGTTCAGGAGGGTAATACGGAACGCCGTGCTGGATCCCAACGGCCCCGTATCACTAGCAGTCGAGATGACAGGCATTTTATCCGCATGGCTGTAACGGATCGTGCAGTCACGTCTCGATCCCTCAGTCAACAGATGGCGACGTTTGCAAGACAAAAAGCATCTGCACGAACAGTTCGACGACGTTTGCAGCAGCATGGACTATCAGCTCGGAGACCGTGGCTGCGGTTACCCTCGACGTTGCATCACAAACAGGAGCGCCTGCGATGGTGTACTCAACGACGAACCTGGGTGCACGAATGGCAAAACGTCATTTTTTCGGATGAATCCAGGTTCTGTTTACAGCATCATGATGGTCGTATTCGTGTTTGGCGGCATCGCGGTGAACGCACATTAGAAGCGTGTATTCGTCATCGCCATTCCGGCGTATCACCCGGCGTGATGGTATGGGGTGCCATTGGTTACACGTCTCGGTCACCTCTTGTTCGCATTGACGGCACTTTCAACAGTGGACGTTACATTTCAGGTGTGTTACTACCCGTGGCTCTAGCCGTCATTCGATCCCTGCGAAACCCTACATTTCAGCAGGATAATGCACGACCGCATGTTGCAGGTCCTGTATGGGCCTTTCTGGATACAGAAAATGTTCGACTGTTGCCCTGGCCAGCACATTCTCCAGATCTCTCACCAATTGAAAACGTCTGTTCAATGCTGGGCGAGCAACTGGCTCATCACAATACGTCAGTCACTACTCTTGATGAACTGTCTTATCGTGTTGAAGCTGCATAGGCAGCTGTACCTGTACACGCCATCCAATCTCTGTTTGACTCAATTCCCAGGCGTATCAAGGCCGTTATTACGGCCAGAGGTGGTTATTCTGGGTACTGATTTCTCAGGATCTATGCACCCAAACTGCGTGAAAATGTAATCACATGTCAGTTCTGGTATAATATATTTGTCCAATGAATACCCGTTTATCATCTGCATTTCTTCTTGGTGCAGCAATTTTAATGGCCAGTAGTGTAGCATCTATCTTTCCTATAATCATGCACATTTCTAGGGATTTTCAATTCTCTGTGAGCCATACTTGCTTTGGCATTTTGCATACTTTTAGGGGCCTGCCTTACATTTTTCTTGATTGATTTGTTGTATTTTTATAGTTACACCATTCAGCAATTAAGTGTAATGTGTTATATATTATTCAATGTTCTTTATTGTCATTTGGCCATCGCCATACAGGCACCCATCACATTTACATATCACCATTCTTAATGCTTATTCTACCACGCACTTAGTTAATTGCCATTTACAAAAAACTAAAGTATTCTATGAATAAATTATTGCTATATGACATCACCAGAAACTAATCATAAAGTGGTTACACCTTAACAAAAGGCGTTACATCATACAAAACATCCACATTATCGTCTACACGTCATATCTATATAGTTAGGAGACGCTTATTTAAGTGGTTGTACACCACATTCAGTAACAGTTTATTCTCCTGCGTTCACAGCAATGCTGAAGATGACGTTAATGGGGGAGCACCTGCGTTAACCAATGAGCTGATAAATGATTTTTGTCGTGTGTTGATCTGGTACACGGGAATAGTGGATGGTTCAAGTCTTTCTTTTTCATTACATAAATCACATATTGGAGGTTCCTTAGATCCTGCTTTGAATAGATGGGTTGGAAATTTGTCATCATGTAAGTGCATTGTTACGAATCGTCTGCTTCTATTCCTATCGGTGCTCCAAGGAGATATTGCTCTACTAGCTTACAGCTGGGCATAATGCACTCCTTTCTAAATCTTGGTCGAATCTCGTTGCGTCTGCCAATCGTTTCTCGCTGTTTCATTGATTAAGCTCGATATTTCGCCTAAGTCCATTACTTGCTTCATTAAGCTGTCTACTATTTCAATATGAAAGATGTCACTGTGCCCTGGAATCCACGAGAAACTTTTTAGTTTTCTTGCTTGGTTATCGCCATTTCTTTAATAATGTCTATAATTATAGACGAGACACTTTTGTTCCATTCTGATTTTTTGAGGCTCTTTAGCTTGTGGCCTCGGTTAACATCAGCGTACTGCTTTGTGCGCAAGATCTGCTGTATTTTACTGCTTCCCTAATTGCGATGGCTTCCGCCTAGTAGATTGTTTCCTTCTTAGGTCCGGAATAAAGGGCTTAATAATTTTCTGCAGGGTTCTATATGGCGCATCGTACTTTGTTACTACCGATGGTCTTCGATTCATCCTTATACATCCTCGTCAAATTCAGGAAGGTGGTACTGAGTTTAACGTTGATTTCGGTCTACGGTTTTGGAGAATCATTATATTGTCAGGTCTGTGAGATTCGCTCCAGAATTAATTTATTCGCAAGTTTTAATGTTCTAATACTCGCTGGTGGTTACCCTGCCTCAACGAGGAGAGCATTCGCAGGTGTGTATAGCTTGACTTCAGTGCACATTCGAATAAAGCGATACCGACTTCTGTCCAGTTTGGTTACAAATTTGTTGGCCCATCATAGTATAACATGCATCCATAATCCCAGAGAGATTTCACGAGAGTGCTATACGAGGTCGGCAGATTATCGTGTGAGCCCCCACGATGTGCCGGCTATACAGTGCATTCATCTTTGTTTATATCTTAGAAGAAATATCATTATGTGAGGTCTTCACATTAACCTCGAGTCATTTCTCATATCTAAAATCTTCGCTTGGCTGCGGAAGGTGATGTTTATTCCACATAGCCTCATACTGCCCGGGCAATATGGAACTCTCTTCGCGTAAAATCGACACCCGTACTGATGATTTTTCCGGTATTACGTCATGGCCAGTCTCTTCCAGCCAGATTCTAAGATTTGATACAGCGTGAGCTATAATTTCTTCTCCTGGTTCAGCGGTTCAACAGGCAAAGATCATCAGTGAGTTGTAACGTTAATACTCCTGGCGAGAAACATGTTTCAAGGTTTCGAGTATACACTATGTACAGGAGGGAGCTCAGTTTGGCTCCCTGAGGAAGAGCATTGTCCAGTACACAAGGCCCGATGGCATTACCGTTGTACCTAACATAGATTCTTCTTTCTGATAAAGGCTTAATTTCTCAGATAAGTTTAAATCTTTAAGAGGTCATCCTGTTGAAACAAGTTTTGAAACTTCCTTGCAGCTTAAAACTGCGTGCCGAACGGAGACTCAAACTCGGACCTTTACCTTTCGCGGGCAAGAGCTCTAATATCTGAGCTACCCACGATCCTTCCTCCCTTACAGCTTCAGTTCCGCCAGTACCTCGTCTCCTACCTTCCAAACTTCACAGAAGCCCATCTGCGAACCTTGCAGAACTAGCACTTCTGGAAGAAAGGATATTGCGGAGACATGGCTTAGCCACAGCCTGCCAAAGGTACCGAGTTCGAGTCTCGGTCAGGCACACAGTCTTAATCTGTGCTGGCCGAGGTGGCCGAGCGGTTCTAGGCGCTTCAGTCCGGACCCCGCGACTGCTACGGTCGCAGGTTCGAATCCTTCCTCGGGCATGGATGTGTGTGATGTCCTTAGGATAGTTAGGTTTAACTAGTTCTATGTTCTAGGGAACTGATGACCTCAGCTGTTAAGTCCCATAGTGCACAGAGCCATTTGAACCATTTTTAATCTGCCAGGAAGTTTCATATCAGCGCACACTCCGCTGCAGCATGAAAAACTCATTCTGGAAGCAAGTTTTGTTTCTAGTACTGTGGTTTTCACTTTGTCGTGAGCTCCAGTTATGTCACAGAAAAACGGAAACGTGAAAAATTAATTCCCGAAGGTCTGTTGAATGTCATTTGTCAAAGTCTCTATTGTCAGGAGAACTCTTTCCTTTCCAAAATCCCAACTGATCTTGGGCAGAACATTATTCCTCTCCATCCACCATTCTAATTCGTTTTTAACCGTTCTTTCAAACGTCTCTACCAAACGTGGAGATAACGCTGTCGGTCTGTTAGACGAAGGTTAAGAGGATCTTTGTTTAGTTTAAGAATGGGAATTAAAATTTTCGTTGTCCATTCTTGAGGCACTGGATCACATTTCCATATTGCAATGTACTTCAGATTAATCTAGTCTTTTCCCTACTTTTTAATCTTCTGTGTACAATATTTCACCCTACGAAGCCATCAACTTATCGTATATTGCTATTCTTTGCCTTGTCTCAGGCAACCTTTGTCTAATGTCTCCGCTGAAGTTCTCAACATCTGCTTTTTTCTTCTTATCGAAACCGAGTGATCTGGTACAGTTTCCAGCACACTGGACAAACACACATCCAGCCATCCTGATTTAGATTTTCTGTGTTTTCCCTAAATATTTTTTCGCCTTATCGAAACCGAGTGATCTGGTGCAGTTTCCAGCACACTGGAAAAAACACACATCCAGCCATCCTGATTTAGGTTTTCTGTGTTTTCCCTAAATCGCTTGAGGTAAATACTGTTATGGTTCATGTAAAAATGCGTACAGCCGGTTTCCTTTCCCATCCTTACGTAATGCGACCTTCTGTTCCGTCCGTAATGACCTCGTTGTCGACGGGACGCTCAACTGTAATCATCCTTCCTTCCTTCAACTTATCAAGGTTCCATTTCCTTAATTTGCTACTTCTTTTGCAATTTCTTTACCTTTAATTTGCATTTCAGAGTCAATGAATTATAGTTCCACAAATGACCCTGGAAAAATTTTTCAGTTTAGAACCTGGTTTCTAAATATCTGTCTTAGAATTACATAATCAAACAATGGAAAATCCTGGATGGAATGTAACAATATTAGAGAAGGAAAGTTGCTGCTCACCATACAGCGGAGATGCTGAGTAGCGATAGGCACAACAAAAAGATTCACATAATTATAGCTTTCGGCCATTAAGGCCTTTGTCAGTAATAGACACATACCTACAGGCACAGGCTCCACCACCGCTGTTTTGAAGCGCAAGGATTACCTGGCCGAAGGACTCCATGAGCTGTCAGATACTTCCACCTACAAACCTTGCCACAGTGACCCCATTCCAGCCGGCCAGGGTGGCTGGGCGGTTCTAGGCGCTACAGTATGGGACCGCGCTTCCGCTATGGTCGCAGGTTCGAATCCTGCCTCGGGCATGGATGTGTGTGATGTCCTTAGGTTAGTTAGGTTTAAGTAGTTCTAAGTTCTAGGGGACTGATGACCTCAGAAGATAAGTCCCATAGTGCTCAGAGCCATTTGAACCATTTTTTTACCCCATTCCAGTAATCCAGCAGGATCAATCACTACTCAAATCCTTAGGCCCATCCCAAAACCTCTCCCCAGAGTCCATCTCTCTACTTACCCCTACCACGCCCCACACCCCCCACCTTCTACATGCTTCCTAAAGTCCATAAACCCAACCATCCAGGACGACCCATTGTGGCCATTTACTGTGCCCCAACTGAGAGAATCTCTGCTCTCATAGACCAACACCTTATTACCCAGAACCTATCCTCCTGTTTAAAAGATACCAACCATTTCCTCCATCGACTCTCCACAGTTCCTGCCCCTTTACCACATGGTGCTCTGCTCGTCACTGTTGATGCCACCTCCCCGTACATTAACATTCCTAATGCCCATGGCCTTACTGCTGTTGAAAACTACCTTTCCAGACGCTGTATGGCTTCCAAACCAACAACCTTCTTCCTAGTCGCCGTGACCAACTATATCCTCACCCACGATTACTTCTCCTTTGAAGGCATTATCTACAAACAAATCCGGGGTATGGCTATAGGCACCCACATAACGCCATCCTATGCCAACCGATTCATGGGCCATCTAGAAGAATCCTTCCTAAAAACCCAGAATCCTAAACCCCTCACCTGGTTCAGATTCATTGTTGACATCTTTGCTATCTGGATTGAAGGTGAGAACACCCTATCCACATTCCTCCAGAACTTCAACAACTTCTCCCCCATTTGCTTCACCTGGTCCTACTCAACCCAACAAGCCACCTTCTTAGATGTTGACCTCCACCTTATAGATGGCTGCTTCAGTACCTCCATCCCTATCAAACCTACTAACCACCAGCAATACGTCCACTTCGACAGCTGCCATCCATTCCATAACAAGAAGTCCTTTCCGTACAGCCTAGCCACCCATGGTAACCGCATCTGCTGTAACGAGCAGTCCTTCTCAAAATATACCGAGGGTGTCACTGAAGCCTTCACTAATCGTAATTATTCTCCTAACCTTCTACAAAAACAAATCTCCCATGCCTTATCTTTCCAGTCCCCCACCATCTTCCAAAATCCCACAGTCTGGCCACAGAGGAGCATTACCCTCATAACTCAGTACCATCCGGGACTGGAACAACTGAATTACATTCTCTGCCAGGGTTTCGATTGCCTCTCGTCGTGCCCTGAAATGAGAAATTCCTTCCTTACATAATCCCTGCTTTTAATCCTTTACCTCATGGCTAATACACCTGTAATAGACCTAGATGCAATACCTGTCCCATACATCCTCCTACCACCACGTACTCCAGTCCGATTACTAACCTCACCTATCCCATCAAAGGTGGGGCTACCTGTGAAACAAGTCATGTGATTTACAAGCTAAGCTCCAACCTCTGTGCTGCATTCTATGTAGGCATGACAACCAAAAAGCTGTCTGTCCACATGAATGGCCGCCGACAAACTGTGGCCATAAAAGAAGTGGACCATCCTGTTGCTGAACACACTGCTAAACAAGGTATCTCAATGACTGCTTCACAACCTGTGTCATATGGATCCTTCCCACCAACACCAGCTTTTCTGAATTGTGCAGGTGGGAACTTTCCCTGTAATACATCCTATGTTTCCGTAACCCTCTTGTCTGAACCTTCATTAGTCACTGTCCTCACTCATCCAGCCCACTCTTTGTTCCCATACACAGCTGTCATTTCACTGCCACACCCAGTCTTTTAATTTCTTTTTATTTCTCTCCTTTCTGCTATTTCCTCCCCCCCCCCCCCTCCCCACCTTCTTCTCTGCCCTCCATCTAAACTGCAGCATTTCACTGTCCGCCACTCCCACCATACTATCCCTTCCCCTCCCTGCCCCTGCCTCCTCCTTACCCCACCCAGTCGCCACTCCCATCATGCACTGGTCCTGCTGCTCGCAGTGTAGTTTCAGTTATCTGAGACTGCAGACATGTGTGAAAGTTGCGTTTGTGTCTGTGTCTGTTTCTGACAAAGGCCTTAATGGCCAAAAGCTATAATTGTGTGAATCTTTTTGTTACCATTCTATAAACTTCATATGTCTACAGGGGTTTTCCACGTATACAATCTTATATTACATTTCTGAAACTGAGTGTTTGCAATGAGAATATTGAGCTCTGCATAAAAATCTACCAGGAGCTTTCCGCTTTCATTCATTTCCCTCAGTCCATGTTCGACAACAAAATTTCCTTCTCTTACTTTCCCCACCAATTAATTTCAATTCTCCTTGACAGTTAAATTAATCGTATAGTCTCATAATAAATACGTAAATTTTATTCATTGTACCAGACTTCCAGCAGTCACTATTTTCTAGCCTTTGTAGCATTTGCACAGCCATTTTCTTGTACGGCCCACAGATAATTTCCTTTGATTTTTACAAGCAACAGGTTTTTATTTTACACCTGCATGTTACAATTTACAAGTACAAGCTGATAGTCGTTTTCTCTTGCAGACTGCTGTTAACGCCCTGCGACGCAGAGTAAATAGCCTTACCGGAAGGGTGAGTAACGAAGTGTACTGCCTATCTTCTTTTACTTTTGTTTAATTTTCGAAGTTTTTTTCGTAAAATACTTTTCTATCTTTTTCAACAAGACTTCGGCACCTATATGCCACCTTCTACGAGTATTTATCTCGCAAATTACACGTTACGGTATACTATTATGCTATGTCAAAGATATTTCTACTTTCGAGCATTTACCCAGTACGTCCCCCAACGAACAATGGACCTTGCGTGCCTCAGCGATACAGACACCCATACAGCAGGTTCAACCAAAACGCAGTGGTACCTGTGGAGACGCCAGATTATTTTTTTTTTTTTTTTTTTTTTTTTTTTTTTTTTTTTTCCTGAAGAGGGGCAGCAGCCTTTCCAGTACTTACAGGGGCAGCAGTTTGTATGACGGACTGACATGGCCTCGTAACATTAATCAAAACAGCCTTGCTGTGCTGGTACAGCGAACGGCTGAAAGCAAGGGTAAACTACAGCCATAATTTTTTCCGAGGGTATGACGCTCTGCTGTATGGTTAAATGATGATGACGAACTCTTGGGTAAAATATTCCGGAAGTAAATAGTCCACCATTAGAATCTACAGGTGGGGATTATCCAGGAGGATGACGTCACCAGGAGAAAGAAAACTGGCGTTCTACGGATCAGAGGAGATTAGATTAGATTAGATTAGTTTTTCGTTCCATAGATCCATGCTGAGGAAATCCTCGTGGATGTGGAACATGTCAACTTTTTTATTTTACCTGAAATAACAATACTAATAGTATGAATATATACAATACATCATTTGTTTCTATTAAAAAATTCGTCTATGGAGTAGAAGGAGTTGGCCACTAGTAAGTCTTTCAGGCTCCTTTTAAATTGATCTTTATTTGTAACTAAATTTTTTATGTTTGCTGGCAAATTATTGAAGATGAGTGTTCCTGAGTAGTGGACCCCTTTTTGAACTAAAGTAAGTGCTTTTAAGTCTTTGTACAGATCATTTTTGTTCCTGGTATTGTATGTATGAACTGAGCTGTTTGTTGGAAAAAGAGATATATTATTTAGGACAAATTTCATTAAGGACTAAATATACTGAGAGGCAGTAGTTAGTATACCCAGTTCTTTGAAGAGGTTTCTACATGACGTCCGTGAATTTACTCCACAAATAATATGTATTACACACTTTTGGAATCTGAAAACTTTTGTTTGACTTGAAGAGTTACCCCAAAATATTATACCGTATGACATTATGGAATGAAAGTAGGCAAAGTATGCAAGCTTTTTCATTTTTATGTCGCCTATGTCTGCTAACACTCGAATTGCAAATACAGATTTGTTAAGGCGTTTCTGCAGTTCTGTGGTGTGCTCCCCCAACTGAATTTATTATCAAGTTGTAATCCCAGGAATTTAAGACTGTCAACTTCTTCTACCTGCTCTTCTTCATACTTTATGCATATGCTGGGTGGAAACCTCTTACAGGTTCTGAATTGCATGTAGTGAGTCTTTTCAAAGTTTAATGTCAATGTGTTGGCTTTAAACCATTTATTAATATCCATGAAAATATCATTAGCAGATCTTTCTAGAACTACACTCGACATACTATTTATTGCAATACTTGTGTCATCTGCAAACAAAATGAACTCTGCTTCTGGCAGTGTAACTGATGAGAAATCATTAATGTACACAAGAAAAAGCAATGGCCCTAAGATGGATCCTTGTGGGACACCACTTGTAATTTCTTCCCATTCTGATGATGACTGATGACTTAATTCACTAGTCCCTTGTACTGACACCCTTTGTTTCCTGTTAGCTAGGTATGACTTGAACCATTTTGCAGCACTGCCCGTGACACCATAGAATTGTAATTTATTTAAAAGGATGTTGTTCACACAATCAAATGGCTTTGACAAATCACAGAAAATACCTGCTGCTTGTAATTTGTTATTTAATGAGTTAAGTACATTTTCACTGTAGATGTAAATAGCCTTCTCGATATCAGAACCCTTCAGAAATCCAAACTGTGTTCTTGATAATATGTTGTTTGTAGTCAGATTTTTGAGAATGCTGGCAAAAGTGAAATCGGTCTGTAGTTTGATGGTATCTCTTTATCCCTTTTCTTGAATAGAGGCTTAACATCTGCATATTTTAGCCAGTCAGGAAATGTCCCAGTTATAATTGACTGGTTACATAAGTAACTTAGAATTGTACTAAACTCACAAGAACATGCCTTAATTAATTTTGTTGATATTTCATCATAACCACTAGAATGCTTTGTTTTCAAAGATTTTATTATGGAAGTTATTTCTTTTGGTGAAGTGAGTGACATATTCATGTAGCTTCCCTTAATCGGGCAAGTAGTTTAGACAATTTGAAAAGGGAAATGGGTAGGTTGAAATTAGATATAGTGGGAATTAGTGAAGTTTGGTGGTAGCAGGAACAGGACTTCTTGTCAGGTGAATACAGGGTTACAAATACAAATAGGTGTAAAGGATTGGGTTTAATAATGAATAAAAAAAAATAGGAACACTGATAAGCTCCTATGGACAGCATAGTGAACGCATTGTCGTAGCCAAGTTAGACACGAAGTCTATACCTACCACAGTAATACAAGTTTACATAACTAGCTCCAGAGATGATGAAGAGATCGAAGAAATGTATGATGAGATAAACGAAATAATTCATATAGTTAAGGAAGACAAAAATTTAGTTGTGACGGAGGACTGGAATTCAATAGTAGGAAAGGAAAAGAAGGAAAAATAGCAGGTGGATATGGACTGAGGGAAAGGAATGAAAGAGGTAGACACGAATTTTACATAGAGCATAATTTAATCATCGCTAACATTCATGAATAAGTTGTATATGCGGAAGAGGTCTGCAGATAGCGGAAGCTTTGAGACTGATATATAACGGGAAGACACAGATTTAGGAACAAGATTTTATATCGTCCGGCATTTACAGGGCAGATGTGGACTCTAAGCACAATTTATTGGTTACGAACTCTTGATTAAAAGTGAAGAAACTGTAAAAAGGTAGGAAATTAAGGAGATGGGACCTGAGTAAGTTGAAAGAACCAGCGTTTGTTGAGAGTTTCTGAGGGGGCGTTAGGCAACAGTTGACTAGGGCAAGGGAATGGAATACAATAGAAGGCGAGCTTTAAGAGGTTAAATAGTGAAGTGTCCTTGGACAACAAAAGAGACAATGAATTTAACTGATGAAAGAAGAAAATATAAAAATGCAGTAAATGAAGCAGACGAAGGGGAGTACAAACGTCTAAAAAATGAGTTTGACAGGAAGAGCGAAATGGCTAAGCAGGAACGGCTAGAGCAAAAATGTAAGGATTTAGAAGCATTTTTCATTGGGGGGAAAAATATATACCGCTTACAGGAAAATTAAAGAGGACGTTGGAGAAAAGAGAAGCAATTGCATGATTATCACGAGCTCAGATGGAAAACCAGTCTGAAGCGAAGAGGGGAAGGCTGGAGGGTGGGAGGAGTATACAGAGGGTCCACACAACGGAGATTGACTTGAAGGTAATAGAAGTGGAGGAGGACGTAGATGAAGATAAGATGGGAGATACGATACTGCGAGAAGAATTTGACAGAGCACTGAAAGACTTAAGTCAAAACCAGACCCCCAGAGGTAGACGACATTCCGTCAGAACTACTGATAGCCTCGGAAAAGCCACCCTTGACAAAACTCTTCCACAGGTGTGCAAGATGTATGAGACAGGAGAAATACCCTCAGACTTCAAGAAGAATGTAATAATTACGATTCCAAAGAAAGTAGTTACTGACATGTGTAAAAATTAGCGAACTATCAGTTTAATAAGTCATGGGTGGAAACTGCTGACACGAATTGGTTACTGAAGAACCGAAAATCTAGTAGAAGTCAATCAGCGCGAAAGATCAGTTTTGATTTAGGAGAAATGAAGAAATACACGAGGCATTACTGATCCTATGACTTATCTTAGTAGGCAGGTTAAGGAAAGGCAAACCTACGTTTATAGCCTTTGTAGACTTAGGGAAGCTACTTTGTAAAGCAAATATTTTTTCAGACGACCTTCAACAGCAGTGATATACTTGTAGAAATGCATGATACAACTGTTCTGTACCAATAAATATTTATTCACAACCGGTTTCGATCACCGATCATCTTCACAGCGCTGGCAAGAAAAACAAGGAAACAAAGTGAAAACAGGGAATATCAACACATGTTACATTTTCATGAGAATTATCAGTTGGAAAAATTAAGCGTACTTTCGAAAAATGCTGTGCCAACTTCATATGTCATACATGCTATTTAACCAGAAAATACGCCATAACTGACTAGCAAAAGTCAGAGAAAGATACTTCTCACCATGATATTGGCTCAAGCAAGCAGAAAACACTGAAAACATGGAACCATGTAACAACAGTAAGTGCACAGCACCATTGCTTGGGCACAACAACATCCAGTAGTTTAACACACAAGTGTTGATCAAAGAAGCTACAATCCAAAGTCAAACAACAAGGTCAAAGAACAATTTCCAAATTATCTGTGCAATATAGTACAGTCACAGAGAGATACACATACACTAAAATTACAATAAAAGAAATACAATAAATCAGGACAAATGTATAATTATTTCCCCTTTAATTTTATTTATTTTATCCTATTTTTCTCACATCATTTCAATATACATGATAAAAGGAAAGCAACCATTTTTGAAAACTACCACATAAGAAAAATATACACAGTCATGTACAATGATATGAAATACAACAGTCACATGAGGCTATTGCAATGTCACATGATACTACAGTGTCACGCAACAAAAACAAACTGACTGTGTAGTAAGACCTATATTGTATGAAACTGCACTTAGGTATGCGATGTACGGAAAATTATATTAGGCAATCCAACTACAATGATCATTCTAGCTGGCAGCAGCAAACGACTCAACATCAAATCACATGGATAGTGTAATGAAATGAGGAGCTGCAGACTGTATACAGTATTATGTCACATAATAATCACATAATACTATTAAAAATCCTGTGGTATCACACTTTCACATACCAAACCAAAGATCTGGTGAGAACAAAACCATAATAAAAATGCACATAAATATATAATGTTAAAACATTATGAGAAGTAATAACCACTAAAAAGGAAGCACAAAAACCAAACAACAACCAAAAACATTCCCATGTGAAGTCCATCAAAGAAGTTCAGGATTAAACATTGTGTAACCAATTGAGATGCCAAGGCTAAAATCAGTTCGAACGTTGTCATACAGAAATAGTAATTATTCATATTATTATAACATGTGCGACCCTACTGTCCATCCCTAACCAGTTTTATTAAACTAGTTTCCAATAATCGGAACATTACATATGTCCAATACGCCTTATATTATCTGACAGCATCAATATCAAAAATCTTACAATAAAGTCATTATCAGAAAATACATACACATCTGTTATCATATCCAAGGAAAGGCATCTGTGAAATTATTCATACTCCATAAAAGCGTAAGAGTTTAAAGAGAGTGGTGAGCGGGGGCACAAAGATCTGAGTAAAATATGCTGTATATCTGAATGGTCAATCCCGTATTATATATTGCTTAATATTTGTACCACGTGTGCAGACTAATTACAGTTTTTATTATGGGACATTGTAGTATCATATGACATTGCAGTAGCATCATGTGACTGTTGTATTGCATATTATTGTACATGAGTATGTATATTTTTCTTATGTCGTGGTTTTCACGAAAAGGTTGGCTTGCTTTTATCATGTGCATTGAAATTAAGTGAAAAAGAAAAACTGGATAAAATAAATTAAATTAAAGGTGAAAAGATATACATTTGTGTCTGCTTTTATTGTATTTCTTTTAGTGCATGTGTATCTCTCTGTGACTGTACTATAGTGCACAGATATTTTGGAACTTGTTCTTTGACCTTGGTTTTTGAACTTATTCTCTGACTTTGGCTTGTAGCTACTTTGATCAACACTTGTGTGTTAACCTTCTTGAATGTTCTTGTGCCTGAGCAGTGGTGCTGTGCACTTATTTTTACATGGTTCCATGTTTTCAATGTTTTCTGCTTGCTTAAGCCAGTATTATGCAGTGAAGTATCTTTTTCTGACTTTTGCTAGTCAGCTATGGCGTCTTTTCTGATTAAGTACTATAGCATGCATGACATGTGAAGTTGTCACAATATTTTTCGATGTCCCCTCCACCTGCATCATTCCAGATCGACTTTGCCGTGATGTTTACTCAAAAAATTCAGTCCAAGTATGACATCGTAGCTATTTCTAACTCAAGAAGTACTTCCACGCAGTCCCTCCCACTCGGAAGTTCATCAATGCCGAACCGAACGAATGAATACTACCTTCATCTGCACCACTTAGTCCACAATAAGAAGGGTTAAAACGCCTAACAGCAAGTATACCCTGTGCTGCTACGGATACCTACAATCCTGCATCCTGTAAAAATCTACACTTCTTTCCTCCTACACAGCCGTTCAAACATTCCTTCGCCATTGGTACCTCAGACAGACATCTTGTGCTCACCTGTACAGGAACGCTGCACAATGCCTACACCATGCCTTTACTCGTTTAACACTGGGTGCGAACTCCGTAACAACTTTCTTTATACGTGTGGAAACTTGCGGTGACATTCCCGCTCTGAATGTCCATTTCGTTTACACCTCCCACATTGCGGTTTCCTACAGTTTCTTCTAATGTGACAAGGCTAATGTCGTGGAAGGTGACAAAGCTAACCACACCGATAGCACATGATCTCTGCATTAAGAACTACCTTCTTTTCCCTAGTTCTTGTCGGCGTACCTATTTCTTCGCACTCGCCACAGCATCGTTTACAGACTTGGAAATTCTATCCGCGTTTTACGGGCAATATTAGTTGCCAAATCTAGGTAAGAAAGCATCTAGCGCCCTCTGCTCTGCTCCTTGAAGAATGGTTTTGTTGTCTTTGTCATTATCCGAGCATTACAGTGCTAATTCTAAATTATATAATAATCTAAAACGTTAAATTTAAGAGTTTATATGAGGTTACTATTCAGTGGACTGGAAGGATTTGAATCTTAGGGGGGGTAGGACGTCAAACCGGCCGACTTGGAGCAGGAGAAGCATCACAGGACATTTTAATTTCCAGTGTCTATACTTTTACAAATAAATTCATAAAACTTTGTCAGCATCACCAGGAAGGATTCAGGATTCACACTCATTGCAGTGGAAGCTCGAAAACATAACAATAATTTTTTTTGCGTGTGAAAATTCATTTTTTCACTTACGAATGGCTACATTTGTTGCTATAGGTACACTTTTCTTCATAAGTTAGAGAGATTCTTCGATGAATTTTGCACAGCATACATACCACACTTACAGGTGCGTGAAACTCTAGAATTTATTTAATTTATGAAAAAACGAATGAGCTGTTGTATTTTAAACTTCATGTTTAGAAGAAACACAAATTTTGTAGTTAATTACCTCAATTTTTACCACAGTTTTTAATAGATACGGAAAAGTCTAGAGTCTCATACACCTTTAAGTATGGTTTGTATGCTGTGCAAAATTCATCGAAGAATCTCTTATTTATGAAGAAAAGTGCACCTATAGCAACAAATGCTGCCATTACTAAGTGAAAAAAATGATGAAATTTCACATGTAAAAAAAAATTATTTCGTTATGTTTTACAACTTCCACTGCTAAGAGTGTGAATTCTGAATCCTTCCAGGTCTTTCTGACAAAGTTTTATTAATTTATTTGTAAAATTATGGACAGTGGAAATTGAAATGTCCTGTGGTGCCTCTCCTGCTCCAAGTCGGCCTGTTTGACGTCCTACCCCCCTTAAACCGATACACATTATCTACGTTACATTTGACATGAAATTTTGTCAAATTCCCCACCAGTCATTGATCGCAAATATTTGCTTCTTCACGTTCTTGTAGGTTGCTGAATACATATGTACCCAAATAGCAGACTCCTTTCTGTATTAATGTTAACCCTTTGAAGTATTTGTAGAGGTTGCTTTTTGCCCTAGAGTTGTATTCATGTTTTTTACTACGGTACTTGTATGAGAAAAGAGAAATATTGATAACGACTTAAAACCTTAATAAATATTTACACTGTAAAGTAGTTGTCAAAGTACCTAGTTTTACAACAGATCTCTGTAAGGTGTTCTAGAAGTAACATTCAATACAATGCTTTTGTACATCTTTATTGTGAAAATACTGAACCTGGAAGTTGAGTTCCCCAGAAAATGATATCATAACTCATGAGTGAAAGGAAATATGCAGAATAAGCTATTTTCTCCATTCATATCAGTAGTTCAAAACACTGGATACTTTCTACTGCTTGTATTTCATTGTTTGAGACGCATGTGTTTACAGCTTTTGGAGTTCTGTGAGAAATACTGGAGATGTGTATTGAGTCTTATCAAAATTCGAAGATAATTATCTAATTTTAATTTTGATTTTGCTGTAGGTGTCCCGGCTGGAGTCTTCTCTCACGAGGCTTCGGAACAGTCTGTCGACGAACGAATGTGCCAGCAACCCTTGCCGGAACGGCGGAACCTGTGAAGACAAGTATAACGGCTTCGTGTGCCGCTGTCCGTCTAACTGGCAGGTCAGTTGTTTATTTTTACACAAGTGGCAAGCATATGCAACAACAAAATGCGATGCATAATACATACCACTACGGTGTTAACGCATTTGCGACGAGAGAGTATTTTCACAAAGGGGACCATTAGATTTTTGAACCGCCGATTCGAGGCATTTTCAATTGCACCGAAATGCATGAAAATAGCTACATGGTGAAAAACGCTTGCTATCTCTCGAAAAAATACGATATACCTACTACGATTAAAATACGTTTACTATTGACAACTTTATCTTGCTTTTATGGCAGACTGGTGGTCACTACTTCGAAATTCTAAGAGCCACGACATAGGATCACTGTGAATAGAGTGTAGATTGCTGTGATCAACGCTTCAAAATTGGAAAACCAAGAACGTTACTGAATGTAAACGATATTATTCAAACAACTTGCTGGGACGCAGGCGAGTGACGTCTTCCACAACAGCCGATATTCCGACAGTTCAACACTTCGTCATTTTCAAGGCACAAATGCAATGAGAGAGCGCAGTGCAAGGAATTGAAATCCTCGATAAGCGGGGCTACGCTGACCAAGAAACGTAGTACGGCGCGCGCGCGCGCGCGCACACACACACACACACACACACACACACACACACACACCATATGCAGTAAACTACTAGCATCACCACAGAAATAAAGAAGACCAGCGTCAGAAGATATAGATAGCAACGACATAGAATAACGTATAGAGGCAACACCGCGACCAGAGTGAAACAAGCTGAACAACACTACGCCATGTTTTCGGAAGTCAGAACTAATGCGTATAGTACGCGAGAGTTCATAAGGAAATTACGAAACCTTCGGTAAAATAATTAAACACGTGGAAATTCCTGATGTACTGGTGTACAACACAAATGTACAAAACCACTAACAGCTAATATTTTTAAACAGTAGGCCTACTAGCTTGAAATAAGATAAATTCATAGTCTTATTGCTTTTGTGCGTGCAGTTATCTGTTGGGGTCAATTCTAGTGTCCGATTCCACTCGTCGGCTTTGAGCAATGACGTCATACCTAAGGCAGAGCCGCTGCATAGAGGCAATCTTTGAAAGCAAGTGGTGGTGGTGGTGGTGGTTAGTGTTTAACGTCCCGTCGACAACGAGGTCATTAGAGACGGAGCGCAAGCTCGGGTTAGGGAAGGATTGGAAAGGAAATCGGCCGTGCCCTTTCAAAGGAACCATCCCGGCATTTGCCTGAAACGATTTAGGGAAATCACGGAAAACCTAAATCAGGATGGCTGGAGACGGGATTGAACCGTCGTCCTCTCGAATGCGAGTCCAGTGTGCTAACCACTGCGCCACCTCGCTCGGTTTGAAAGCAAGTGATCATATTTGTAAACAAACAAATGTAGCATACGATAAAATTACAAACACCGTTCACGTGATAAATTAATTAGCCACAAATTATTCTGACAAAAATTAAAGGTAAGAAAATGAATAAGAACAGAAAAAGAGAAGTATACATGTCTGAAATAAAATATTACCGTAATTTAGTCTAGTAAGAAAAGCACAGAGAACCTTTAAATCCAGTACAGTGTAGCGCATGGCGAAGTAATAATATTATGAATCAGCATTAACTTTCGATACTAATTGTTAAACCTAACGGGACGAGAACACAACTAACGAGAATTTACAAAAAGTACGGGTCTGAGAAATACAGGACTCGGTAAGTGAAACTGACCTATATAGTTAATTCTAATTACCGATTAAACCATTCCACGATTCGTTATTTAGATCGTTTTAACAACCCGTGTCTGTACTAAAATGTTATTGGATTTCTACATATGGTATTACTATCTTCATTACTATGAAAAACAGAAAAATTTACAAGCTGTACCTACAATATTTACATTCGTCCCCAGGAGCTGTACTGAGATCTAGTCTTACTAAATGAATAGTTGTTATTGCTACACGTGTATTTTAATTGCTGTCTGTTGCACCACTCGGTAACGGACAGAAAAGAATGTATGGACTATTGCGTGAGTTTGCGATCTGTATCTAACCGTAAATGTCTGTGAAATGCATGGTAGAGGCTACTTCCCATTGCACCACACATTAGGTTTTCCTCCCGTTCCATTCACAGATATGCGAGGACAAATGACTGCTTAAATTATTATGTGAGCTCTGTTGTTAGTATAATCTTGTCTGAACATTCCCGAGGGAGTGATACGCATGGGAGTGAGTATATTACTAGGTTTCTCACTTAACACTGGTTCTCGAAATCTAATATGTCTTCAAACGTTGCCAGATGAGGCTTTTCAGCAATTCCATGCCACTCTCATGTAAATCAAACGGGCCTTTGACACCATTCGTGCTGCTATTCTTCGTAAACGCTAAATATTGTCTGCTAGTGGCATTTGTCAGTTCTTGACGATGCCCAGCTGATGCTCACAATGACGTCGTAGTGGGCGATGAGCAGGGAGAACCGGGCATCTTCTGACGGCTGTGGTTTCCTTGACCATTCGTGCACCAAAAGCCTTACAGCTCTCTGCTGGCTGTCAGTTGGGTATTTAGTATATGTTGCTTTTTGCAGAGTCCCATCAATATATGCTAGATGGCGACACGTAGCGCCGACTTTCTTGCGCAACAGCCGGCGAATCTGTTCCGACTTATACTGTTTACAAAACCATGTGTTGAAATCTTATAGTGCAAAATCCATTGGCTCATTTGTAATTGTTAATATGCCTACGACTAAGAAAATCATACGTTTCTCAAATTGTATGCTACTGTGGTTCAGGCAGTGATTCAAATATAACGTATGATGTTAAATATCTCCGGGAACAAGGAATGAAGTTTGTTTGGCCACAGATACTGACTCGATAAATGGAGAACAGATAACCTAAGTACTATCTGCTCTGGATGTTTTGAAACGAGGATTTAGGTTTAAGGTGAATGGAACTGAAGGTATTATGCTCAGTTACATCTGGAATTATGTGTGGTGCTTCCTTGTAGTACCTTTTATTATATTTATAATTTTTTATGGTATCACACTGTTTGATTTATATACCAGACGAGGATTTTCTTTTAGTTCATGAGGATTACTAAAACACTTAATAAAGCTGTAGATCAATTTATTTCTGGATGGTCAAAGTCTCATTCTGTTTTTGAAATATTCTCCACTAATGGAATGGTAATTGACAGTTTTGGTGGAGTGGAGCTGTTAATGTATCCCCAGATCCGTGCCGGCTTTGACTTCCTACAATTTTTCACATTAATTCCTCTGTATTTTACAAAATATATTAAGCCCTTAAGTTCACTACCATAATATTCACAGAAGTTAAAAAACAGCCTTGATGATCACTTTTCAACCCGGAAATCGGTCAAAGTATACCCAGTTTACTGTAGCGACACAGTCCCACGCCGCTGTGGACCCCTGTTTAGTCAACTGACGAGCACTAATGCGCTCTAGCGGCACGGTCCCGTGGAGCTGTGATCTGTGGGCAGTCAACAGTCGTCTAATGTGAAACAGTGAGCGACGCGGCCCGCGAGGGCAGTCACGATGCAGTTTCAGCAAAGTCGTGCCATCGGGAGTGGCTGACGGAACTCCAGCATCATACGTTGCTCACGGCGAATGCGGGACAACTCCATCTGATGGGCAGCAGGAGCGGCAGGCATTGAAGACGGAGCATAGGCTGGAGGACGGCTTACAGAAGTCCACAGCCCTGAACATCACTAGGTACCGAGGGGCTGAGCAGCGACCTAAATATCCGAGAGTGGATGAATAGAAGTTCTTCGTCACTTTGACACATGACCCCACGGAAATGTGCCTGCACTGTTCACGGCAAAATGCGCATGACATGTCGGCGCGGTTACCCCCCCCCCCCCCTCCAACACCTCCCCCGACACTGTGGCGGGGAGCAAGCAAAGTACGAGTGTTATTTGGAAAGTATGGAAAGTAAGGAATGATCGGTCGCGAAATGGAAACCACAATGAAAATGAAGTTTTGCACAGGTGTGTTGGACAGTGTCTCTAGTATGACCGTCGATCGCATTACGTCGTTCTTTTCAGTCCTGAGCACACAGGAAGCACACATAAAGATACCTAGAACAATAGTGTCTCCCGCCAAGCACGAGGGCCTGGTGAGAAATTTCGCCTGAAGCTATGCAGCCAACAAACAACGGCCTTGCCGCAGTGATAACACCGGTTCCCGTCAGATCACTGAAGTTAAGCGCTCTCGGGCTGGGATAGCACTTGGATGGGTAACTATCTGGTCTGCCGAGCGCTGTTGGCAAGTGGGGTGCAATCAGCCCTTGTGAACTGAGGAGCTACTTGATTTAGAAGTAGCGGCTCCGGTCTCAGAAACTGACATACGGCCGGGAGAGCGATGTGCTGACCACATGCCCCTCCATATCCGCATCCGGTGACGCCTATGGTCTGAGGATGACACGACGACCGGTCGGAGCCGTTGGGCCTTCATGGCATGTTCGGGTGGAGTTTTATTAATGCAGCCAACATTACGTAACCGTCGTGCATTTTCATCTTCAAAACAATTCTCAGCCGCATTCTGCAGGGGCAATGAAGATGCTCCTGGATCTTTTTCAATTGGAAATGTTTGATTATTCACAATACAGCCTGTAATTTGCTCTCTCTGAGTTTCATTTCTGTTCACATGAACCGTTGGCTATGAAGACAACATTTTGGCACAGACAACGAGCTGTAGGCCAGCGTAGAGAATTGGCGGAAAGCACTGGCGTCTGCCTTCAATGACGAGGGTATTGGAAAGTTTGTACAACGCAACGACAAACGTCTAAGTCGAATCTGCGACTATGGAGATACACTACTGGCCATTAAAATTGCTACACCACGAAGAACTGCAGATGATAAACGGGTATTCATTGGACAAACATATTATACTAGAACTGACATGTGATTACATTTCCATTCAATTTGGGTTCATAGATCCTGAGAAATCAGTACCCAGAACAACCACCTCTGGCCGTAACAACGGCCTTGATACGCCTGGGCATTGAGTCAAACAGAACTTGGATGGCGTGTACAGGTACAGCTGCCTATGCAGCTTCAACATGATACCACAGTTCATCTAGAGTAGTGACTGGCGTATTGTGACGAGCCAGTTGCTCGACAACTATTGACCAGATGTTATCAGTTGCTGAGAGATCTGGGGAATGTGCTGGCCAGGGCAACAGTCGAACATTTTCTGTGTCCAGAAAAGCCCGTAAAGGTCCTGCAACATGCGGTCGTGCATTATCCTGCTTAAATGTAGGGTTTCGCAGAGATCGAATGAAGGGTAGAACCACGGGTCGTAACACATCTGAAATGTAACGTCCACTGTTCAAATTGCCGTCAATGTGAACAAGAGGTGACCGAGACGTGTAACTAATGGCACCCCATAATATCACGCCGGGTGATACGCCAGTATGACGATGACGAATACACGCTTCCAATGTGCGTTCACCGAGATGTCGCCAAACACGGATGCGACCATCATGATGCTGTAAACAGAACCTGGATTTATCCGAAAAAATGACGTTTTTCCATTCGTGCACCCAGGTTCGTCGTTGAGTACACCATCGCAGGCGCTCCTGTTTGTGATGCAGCGTCAAGGGTAACCGCAGCCACGGTATCCGAGCTGATAGTCCATGCTGCTGCAAACGTCGTTGAACTGTTCATGCAGATGGTTGTTGTCTTGCAAACGTCCCCACCTGTTGACTCAGGTATCGGGACGTGGCTGCACGATCCGTTACAGCCATGCGGATAAGATGGCTGTCATCTCGACCGCTAGTGATACGAGGCCGTTGGGATCCAGCACGGCGTTCCGTATTACCCTCCTGAACCCACCGATTCCATATTCTGCTAACAGTCATTGGATCTCGACCAACGCGAGCATCGATGTCGCGATACGATAAACCGCAATCGCGATAGGCTACAATCCGACCTTTATCAAAGTCGGAAACGTGATGGTATGCATTTCTCCTCCTTACACGAGGCATCACAACAACGTTTCACCAGGCAACGCCGGTCAACTGCTGTTTGTGTCTGAGAAACCGGTTGGAAACTTTCCTCATGTCAGCACGTTGTAGGTGTCGCCACCGACGCCAACGTTGTGTGAATGCTCTGAAAAGCTAATCATTTACATATCACAGCATCTTCTTGCTGTCGGTTAAATTCCGCGTCTGTAGCACGTCATCTTCGCGGTGTAGCAATTTTAATGGCCAGTAGTGTAAGTAGCTGGAAGTTGTAGCTAACTGTTGCAAATAAAACGGTTTATTGTCACTGTGGTTTCTATTTCACGACCTATCGTTCCTTACTTTCCGAATAGCCGTCGTAGCTCGTAGCAGGAAACGTACCTGGCCCGCAGTGCACGTCTGTAAGTGTGGTTGCCGCATATGCAGGGGCTCAGCCCGCTATTCACCACACTTTTTTGTATCGTTAGTTGCCAACTGGGAGACACTGGACGTCGATAGCCGTTTTCACTAAGGTCGCTTCCAAATTTTTTTTTGTTGTCCACGTTTCTAACAAATTGTCGAAATATTTGCCTTTGATCTACTTCTTCCTTGCAGGCTTGTAGGAGCGCGTCCACTAGCTTGATATCACTGAAGTGAACTCTATTGTGGTACACTCGCTTCCTACAAGACATTAAATCACCTATAGCAGAACACTGTATCTCTACTCGCCATTCGATGAAATACAATGCAACAATTTTGATCCATACTTCAGACTTCTGGAACTCCTTTAGCTGTGAATCAGTAGAAATACGTCTGCCTGTGGCTATTATCAATCGGAACGGCAGTTTCAAATAGAAAACATTCGTGCTCTGCGTAGCCGGCGGCGTTGTGTGATTTTACCGCGTGGAGATGATCGACCTGACATCGATGAGGCGGGTTTTCACCACGGAGGACGCTCTCAGCAGCCCACAGACTTGCAACAGAAGCGCATGCGCTCATGCAAAGCATGCACAGCGGCTACTCGATACACCACGCATGCGCCAGCGGGATTTTAAAAAACAGACATCAATGTACTGCGGCTAGTATACAGCTGAAGATGGCCAAAAGACTCTCTGCCAAAATAATGTGGCGGCAAGTTACTGACATCCAGCAGTTTACCAGAAATGTTATGAAAAAATTTATACACAAGGAAAGTATTTAATTTCATACATTTGAGTGTTAGGAAGTCTTTGTTTGAGGTATTTGCATGTAGCGTAGTCTTGTACGAAAGTTAAACGTAGACAATAAACAGTTAAAGCAAGAAGAGAATTTAAGCTTTTCAAACGTGGTGCTATGGAAGAACGTTGTCAATTTGATCTATTGATCGAATAATTAACGAAGAGGCACTGAATGAAATTGGCAGAAAATGGTGGCAAACCAGTAAAATAAGGTATCGGTTGATGGGATATACACAGTATGACCGAATTCCTTTAGGACAGCTTGTAGTAATTTCCAAACTGCAGTTGTATCTGGCGGTGAGTTGCGGCGTTACCATGCTTGTAGTTTCAACAGCAACTGTGCAGACGGTCAAAACGCTAGCATCACTGCAGCAGGCGTCATAGCTGCGAAAGTAACAGAACGTGTCTGACATTAGTCGGAAAATGGCGGTGGAGCAATGAGGTAACATCTGCCAGTGAATTCGTGGAATTCGACCCGAATATCGAGAGGCAGGTTTCTGGTCTCTCCTCCACGACAACGCCCCCGCCCTCAAGGCGAATATCATGCGCGAGTGTCAGGGCAACTAACGGATCACAGTCCTGGACCACTCGCCGTATTCGCCAAATATTGCCCCAGCAGACTGGTGGATGTTCTCCAAATAGCAGTTGGAAATAAAAGGACACTGTTAAGATGCGTTATAGTACGTCCTTGAAAACTGTTATACAGTACTAAATGCCACTCCAAAAACGGACTACAATGACTTTTACAAAACACCTCTAAAAATTTAACTATGTATCGATTCAGGGGGAGAGTATTTTGAATAAGTGCAGTGATCTTGTGAATATAATTTATGACTTTTATGTTTCATAGACGCACCTCTAACAGAACTGGGACACACTATGTATCCTGAGGTACCAAATAATCGTCACTCTGGTAAGGAAGGAAGTATGGAGGGGGGGGGGGAGGGGGAATTGTAGAGTGAGAGCAAGATTTGAGTAAAGTAAACAGATTCAAATGGATGTAGGTTGAAATAGTTCTGCAAATATGAAGAGGCTTGCACAACACAGACTAGCATGGAAAACTTCATGAAACCAATCTTTAGAATGAAGACCACAACAATAACAACATGTGCATCTGGTTGTCGGATTGCAGCTTCCACTACTGTTTCACGCTTTGTAAGCTTCCTTCTGGGTGATCGGGTTGTCACGTTGCTAACTTTTACTTTTTTAGGCTTGTTTAACGGGGACAAAGCAGTCTGTTGTGGACTGAAAGAAAGGAATAAATATTCCGCGGCCTGAGTCAGTTGACATAAAAGTTTTCTGAGTATGGCACTGCGTCATACTGTAAAAAGCTGTACTGGAGAAACCAACGTTCCGGCCACGAATACAGTGGGGTTTACTGGGTTTACTAGTCAGCCAGTAGAACTAGAAGTAGGCCACTGTAACGACCACTATACCCAAATGAAGGCCACTGTAACTGTGGCCACAACATTGGTTTCTCCAGTATGGTTCATTATGGCGCAGTGTCATACTCAGAAAACCTTTATGTCGAGTGTTCGCCTGATCGAACAGCCCACAGGTGGACTGCTCGCTGGTTGTGTCCAACGGGCACAATATTTCGGTGATCAGGCATGTCGCCACTGTCCCGTGCGCTGAACTCCTGGAAGTGCACTGTCGACTTATACCCCCGTCCTCCCACAAGCAGTTCTGTACGCAGTCTGTGCCCGAGGGCCCGTGTCAGCAGCCGAGGAGCGATCGCGTCTGCGGCCAGCTACGCCCCGACGCACCAGCGACAACGTCACCAACTGGGGCTGTGATTATAGTCTCAGCAAGGCTTGGGAACCACCGCTGGGTCTAATTACGAAGACAGCAAACAATCGTCCTGGCAGCCAGGGTGAACGGAAGAACTACACACACACTACCGCAACTGGGCCTCCTGCCGCCCATCGGGGGCCATAGACGCCGATACGATCACCTACTCATTTGGTGAAACGCGCTCTCGGATGTGAACGGCGTACAAAACGACTGGCGCCCCCAGGAGATCAGCCCGACAGCGCACTTAACGATGGCGACATGACTGAGCGCCGAAATATTGCGCCCGTTGGACACTATGAACCAGCAGTACACTGGTGGACTGTTCAATAAACAAACACGCCGAAGAAACTGAAGAATCACAAGTATTGGACTGACATGGAAGTTAGTCGTCTCCTTTATTTGACTAATGAGAAACATGCACTGCCGGAAAATAATCGAAACATTAAGAAGGCTTTGTGCGACATAAACGAAAGTTCGTAGGCGTGTTTCTATATCTGAAAGATGATGTCTATTTAAATTTCACGCCAGCCATGTAAGAGTTGTGCTAGTTGAGCCACTAAGAGGATGAAAGTCAGGTTTGCTTTAAGTACACGCTGTAACCGTCGTGAGCGTTAGATATCTTTGAGATTAGACGTGGTGAGTTGATATTAGTCTAGAATGCCTTTAACGCGAAAAAGACACCATTGACTACACCTCATTAAGCTTGAAGGAGGTCGTGTAATAGAGCTACGACACTGCAGAGAGACTTGACAGGAATGCAGCCACTGTACGCGATTGCTGACAATGGTGGTCAGGAGAATGTACAGTCGTAAGAAGGCCAAGCTCAGGACGGCCACGTGGTAATACCGAGAGGGAAGACCATCGTGTTAGGCGTATGGCTCTCGTGCATCGTACTGCACCTGCAGCAGCAGTTTGAGTTACAGCTGGCACCACAGTGACACAACGAACTGTTGCAAATCGGTTACTTCAAGGACATCTCCAAGCAGACGCCCTGTAGCCTGCATTCCACCGATCTGAACCACCACCACTTGCGACATGTTCCTTGGCGTGCTCAATCACTAGATCTGTCTTCAATCGGGCGGATATGGAACATCATCGGATGACAACTTCAGCGCCATCCACAGCCAGCATTAACCGTCCGTGTACTGACCGACCAAGTACAAAAGGCATGGGACTCCATCCGGCACCTGTAGAGCACAATGCACCACTCTGGCGATTCCAACGGTTATTAATGTACCATATTTCACATTCGCAATGGCTTATCTCACGCTTATATTAACCTGTGATCTTGCAATGTTAATCACTGAAATATGTTACGTAGACGAATACATTCCACAAATTTCGTTATTTTACGCTAATTATTTTTGGTGTTGCGATTTTTTTTCCGTCAGTGTATTTTTTTTCCTTGAAGTGGAAATACACATGAAGAATGATGCTAAAACATTCACCAAAAATTTATCACCTTCAGGAAACATCACACCAGAATCATGTAACTAGACTTGATAATGGCATAAGTTCGGCTAAAAAGAGGGACCACAAGTTTGTTCAGATATCCCACATCTAGCGGAAGTCACTAATTATTGATTAGATCTCATAGAGTACCAAACTGTGGGGATGTCTCCAGTATGAGATTTTCACTCTGCAGCGGACTTCCTGGCATATCTACCTGTGGTAGAGCACTTGCCCGCGGTAGGCAAAGGCCCCGAGTTCGAGTCTCGGTCCGGCACACAGTTTTAATCTTCCAGGAAGTTTGTGGGGATGTCGATTGCTACATCGCATAAACTGTTCCAAATTGTACCACAAATTTTCTGCAAGCTTAAGATCGGGTGATTTTGTGAGCCAGCCAACGTGCCACAGGATATCTGACTGCACAGGCCTGCAGAGGCATCTCGGCGACTACACGCTTCCAATCAACTACTGACAGTTTATGCCTCTTTTCATCCATTGAAGATATGCAGCGTTATATGTTGCCTTGGGACCATCTCGAGGTAATCGACTTCAAATGTCCTTTGCATTCGGTTCCGTTCACAGTGTTCTCTTGGAAACATTGAGATGGATCTGCGTACACTGACAGTAACAGTCCATTTCGGGTTTAGAACCGATTGTCACGGACAAGACCCGTCTCCAGTTACTATCGATTAAGATGTTTTTACGGCCGTATTTCTTACGAGCTCTTACACGTCTGAGAGTGATATATTATTACTTGTAGAAGCGTTGGACGGTTGGCGTCGATACACCAACAAATAGGGCATTTCATTCACAGTGTGTTTACGTCTTCACGCGACCCATCTTACTGCATGATCCCGTACAACCGACTGAGTCACACATACAACTTCACTGTGATGCCTTCCTTCAGCGGTGGAGAGCCACCGCACGATATGAGTTCTACATCGTGTTGACTTACTTGATTCCTCTGGTCACAATGGAGGCATAAGGCAGCCGAAATACTCGACATTCATTTCTGTCTTTGAGCATTTACCTCTATTCCAAACAGGTCTTGGCAATTCTCCTTGCTTCCCCTTGCTCAGTCCTCTTCCATATACAGTCTTAGACATAAAACCTCGCCTTTGGTGGGCTGTCGTTCACTTAACGCAGCCAATAAAATCAGTCGCGCCTCAGAATTCTAAGTCCGCCCATATGCATGATTTGGCAACATTGTGGAATGTGAAAGTGTCTGGAGGAAGTGTTATTTTCTTATCGAGCTGTTACAGTGCTGTATAAGCTTGTGGTTTAGTGGTTGCCAGCACAGTAGCTCATCTTAAATCCAAGGAGCGAGTGTGTGATACGTTGGAGAGACGTATTACAGCCACGTCAACATTCACCGAAGACCAACCGGCAACTGTCAACCGCACTGGTGGAGGAATGGAATGCACTACCACAAGAATGCCTTAGGGATCTTGTGGTCAGCGTTGGACCGCATTGAAAAGAATGTACTGCCGTTCGTGGTGATCACGGTCACTCACACTATTAACAATCATGTCCCTTTTTTTGTAATGTCCTGTGGACCATCGTACATCGCGATGACTTCAGAGTAAGAATTGTTTTTGAATACAATAGAAGAGTCATTTCTGTTCGTTACATTTTATATTTCTTTCAGTTACCCTGTGTAATATACTGTAGCAGTCTTTTATGTATGGTCCAAGTTTCAACGAGCTATGTTACTTGGCAGTGACACATCACGCGAATTTTTTTTTCCCTAAGCTTTGCTAACCACTGTACACATAAGGCTTTATACTACGTGGACTGATCTTTTTCAGAATGCTATCTTTTACTCATGTGACAATTAACGAAGCGTGGTGGTATTACGGTTCAGTATATAGCCATGGCCGTGCATCTGTTTTCTCTTCTTAAACAAATTGTTAATAATAATAGAACGTTGGCTGATTTTTAGGTGTATACTGTATAGTATGTAAAAGTACTCAAAATTTATTATTCTTAATTTGTCTAATACTTTATAAACAATTATTACTTCCAAATTTCTCAGAAAGCATCCTCATTTTTCATTTCAGGGTACTTTTTGTGATGTTGACGTCAACGAATGTGCAAATTTTGCTGGAACAGACCTCGGATGTCAAAATGGAGCTACCTGCATTAACAAACCAGGCACATACGAGTGAGTATTGAAGACAACGTTAAAGAAAAAGCCACTTCACGAGAAAAACTCAATTTCTGTGATTGAAACACACACATATAGCCTACACTCCAGTATAAGCCGCAAAAATGTTTTATAATCAATCCCTAACGTCATCAAACCACTGTTTCACAGTCTCTACAAATTAATCTTGCCTGCCATCTGGTTAGCCCACGTTAGAACCCGTTGTGGAACTTACACAGGGGAATGGAAATATCGACAGAAACCGACCTCAACAAAGAACAATTTGGGGTCCAAAGAAATGTAGGAAGTTTGGGGCCCGGAGAAATGTAGGAACACACTAGGGAATACTGACGCTACGACTAATCTTAGAAATAGGTTATAGAAATGCTGTCTGTACATTGAGAAAGCCGAAAAGAACATCAAGCAGAAATTTAGAAAGGGAATTAAAGTTTAGAGGGAAGAAATAAAAACATTGAGGTCTCTCTCAGATGTGGCATCGGGCGAGGAGTTAAACAGAATGGATAGTGTTTTGAAAAGAGTTTATTAGATGAACGTCAACAAAAGTAAAATAAGGGTAGTGGTATGAAGTGGATTTAAATATGGTGATGCTGAGTGAATTAGATTTCGAAATGAGGCACTAAAAGCAGCAAAGTAACAGATGATGGCCTGAATTGTACATACCTCTATGCTGCTCGGTTGATTCTTGTATTCTATGTCACTGCCGTAGTATAACAGCACCACATTCATTCTGTTGGTAGTTCACTGATTGCAGTTGTTGTGTATGGTACAATGGCGTACTCAGTGAATACATGGATATGTGCCTTTTTTACGGCAATGCATGAGCAGCAAGACACACAGGCGTTTAAGGGAATATGGCATTTGTGATGTTCAAATGTGTGTGAATATCTGCGGGACCAAACTGCTGAGGTCATCGGTCCCTAGACTTACACCCTACTTACACTACTTTATGCTAAGAGCAACACACACACCCATACCAGAGGGAGGACTCGAACCTCCGGCGGGAGGGGCCGCGTCATCCGTGCCGTGGCGCTTTAAACCACGCGCCCACTCCGCGCGGCCGGCATTTGTGATGCGACATGGTTAGGTCGACCTCAACTGGATGGAGTGGGTGTTGAGAACATTCTGGAAATGATAGACGAAGATCCTACTATAAGTACTCGCCCTATAATTGCCAATCTAGGGATTCCTGAATCAATTTATGGTGCTTACTTTGGAGACAACGACTCCACCCATTTCTCCTGCAGGAGGTACAGGACCTGACATCTGTGGACTACCTAGACATCAGGAATTTCTGTCAGTGATTATTCGAGCGCCTTGCTGGTGGTCCATGATTCGGTCGACGGTTACTGACGTCACTGACTTCATCTAGATGGAAATCACTTCCAGCATGTTTTAAGGTATATGTACAGTATGTAGGTGTGATGAATTTCGTGCCCCTACGTCTGTTTGCTTTCAGAGAAGAATTAATTTTGTGTCGTTTCTGTTGCACTTGTGATCCCTGCTTCACTGAATAAATCTGAAATAAAACAATTTCAGACAAAACTTTATTTAACATTTCACTCTTATTTTGATGCATACATTACACCCACGAAGTGTGTACAGCAACTTTTGCATCACCCTGTATATAACAGATAATAATAATAATAATAATAAAAGAATTTATGAATGTTCAACATGTAGCCATATTTACAAGTAAGTTTGCGATGTGAATGTAAAATGACTATTTCCACATAATCATGCAAATGATCCATGGAACGTGAAGCTCACTAACTACAGAAGTGCAATGTGGAGAATAAGCAGTTCAGACGAAACATGACTAGAAGCTTTTCAAATGTCGTGCTACAGAAGAATGCTGCCGAACAGATGGTATATCGAACGACGAATGAGGAGGTACTGTATTAAAGTGCGGAGAAAAGAATTTTATGGTACATCCAGAACCAGTTTAAGGTTTATGGCTGAAATGACACAAACTACCACTTGGGAAGCAAGCAGAGAGGGGCACTCAAGCACAAGGTTTCTATAGAGTGTGTTTCGGAATTAGTACTGTAAACTGTCATGGGATAAAGTCTATGAAAGAGAAGGTAGGAGGGCGTGGGAGGGGGGGGGGGGGGAGGGGGAGGGCGCCAAATGATAAGTCGTTTGTGTGCAAAAATGTTCCCTAACTGCCCCTGGCTACAAGTTGAAAAATAATGAAGCGGTTGACAGAACACATCCTGAGGTATCAAGTAAACCTCAGTCTGTTGATAGAGGGAAGTGTGGGGAGTAAAAATTTGAGTGAAAGGTTTGGCACCGATGGAGTAGGCAAGGTGAAATGGATGTAGGTGGCAGTAGTTATTCAGATATGAAGAGGCTTGCACATGTTAGTTTAGTGTGGAGAGCTATATCAAACTAATCTTCGAAGAAAAGACTATAACAACAACATTTCATTGTCTGACACCTTTTACTCTGAGCAGTCGTCAACCCAAAGTCTGACTGATAACACATTCGCTATGAATAGGAGCGGGTTTCAACCCTCCGTCCGCCACGACAGGTTTAAGTTTTCTGTGCTGTCCTTAAATCGCTTGAAGCAACTGTCTGAACAGATGCCCTGAAACGGCCACAGCCGATTCCTTTCCCTAATCCGAGCTTACGCTAAACCACAATGTTCTGTTCCACTCAAAAGCTGGTTCGAATACCACAGAAGCCTGATTACCATGATCCCACTGGTGAAGTTCTTGTTCTGTTTCCTAAATAAGAACTGTTAAATGTTTAAACCTTTGTTGTGATAGATTGAATTAAAGTTCAAGTTGTGCAGAACAAATTTATTAGAAGATAATGGCTTATCTCACACTGTACAAACATGTTGCCCTCGTGGCAACCGACAACAGAATGACTGCTCCTACTTTTCAGAGCCCCTTTCTCGCAACACTTGTCTGAAGTCAAATCTGCAAGCTACAGGGGGTTTGTTCACTACACAAATACAATGTCAAATATATTTCTGACAACCTGAATAAATATTTATAACATTTAAGTGGAGGCTGTGACTCGTGTTGTCACAAATCCCCCAAACTTTTGTTGCGAATACTACGAGAATCGAAAATTTTAAAATAGATGGCTATTACCCATCAGATAAGTAACTCTGAAATGAAAAAAAAATGAATTACTCTCGTACGCTGTAGGTAGTAGGTAATTATTATAAAGCAGTAGCATTAGTGTGCTCGCTGAATAACAAATACAGTTTTTCGGCAGTTTTGAGTTTTCTCGTTAAAAAAAAATGTGCTCCTCCAGTCCTCCCTATTCCATGAAACTAACGTAATCCTTCAACCTCCTTTCCTCGAACCGATCCCGAGCACGTACTTGAACTGCAGTTTAGTTTCTTTACAAGTTGCACCCTGGATTTGTGATCACACAATTTTTTGCCGAATGTGATACGTACGCCGTATGCAAGCAGCACTAACGATTGTTTGTTGCAGGTGCCACTGCGCACAGGGCTTTTTCGGCTTGCACTGCACCCAGAGGAGTAACGACTGTGGGACGGCATCTGCGTCCGAGCTGTGCGGACACGGCCACTGCCAGCCCCGAGTGGGTGGCGGCTACGACTGCCTCTGCCACCAGGTAAGGCGCCGCCTGATCCTCTACACTATCTGATCAAAAATATCCGGACACCTATTAGTGACCATTAATATGGGGTGTGGCCCCTGTTCGCCTTTATGACGGCTTCAACTCTGCTGGAGACACTTTCAGTGAGGTGTCTGAATGACTGTCGACGAATGGCAGCCCACTGTTCCTCAAGATCCAGAACCAGAGAAGTGAATGCTGTTGGGCGTTGTCGTCTGGAGTGCAGTCGACGTACTAACTCGCCCCAAAAGGTGTTCCATTGGGTTTATGCCGGGACTCTGGGTAGCCCTATCCATTTCAGGCATGTTGTTATCCACAAACCACTGCCTCAGAGCTGCCACTTTATGACAGGTTGTAATGTCATGCTCACACAATCGCTGGTCGTCTCTAAACTGCTATAAAATTTGTTCATATTTTTCCGCATTTAATATTTTTTTCCAGCCCGAGGAGCCCACGCTGTAGCCACAGAAATTATTGCCATAACGTAACCACGTCCTACTTTGCTGTTGGCACTACACGTGACGACGCGTAACCTCCTCGAGACGTTCGCCAAAGCAAAACCCCTCCATCGGATTGGCGCAGGGTATAACGTGATTTATCACTGCAAAACACTCGTTTCCAGTCATCAGTTGTCCAGTGGAGTCGGTCTTTCAACATCCTCAAGCATCACTTATCGTTGAATACAGAAATATGTGACGTTTGAAAAGCTGCTCGACTACACTACTGGCCATTAAAATTGCTACACCAAGAAGAAATGCAGATGATAAACGGGTATTCATTGGACAAATATATTATACTAGAACTGACATGTGATTACATTTTCACGCAATTTGGGTGCATAGATCCTGAGAAATCAGTACCCAGAACAACCACCTCTGGCCGTAATAACGGCCTTGATGCGCCTGGGCATTGAGTGAAACAGAGCCTGGATGGCGTGTACAGGTACAGCTGCCCATGCAGCTTCAACACGATACCACAGTTCATCAAGAGTAGTGACTGGCGTATTGTGACGAGCCAGTTGCTCGGCCACCATTGACCAGACGTTTTCAGTTGGTGAGAGATCTGGGGAATGTGCTGGCCAGGGCAACAGTCGAACATTTTCTGTGTCCAGAAAGGCCCGTACAGGACCTGCAACAGGCGGTCGTGCATTATCCTGCTTAAATGTATGGTTCCGCAGGGATCGAATGAAGGGTAGAGCCACGGGTCGTAACACATGTGAAATGTAACGTCCACTGTTCAAAGTGCCGTCAATGCGAACAAGGGGTGACCGAGACGTGTAATCAATGGCACCCCATACCATCACACTGGCTGATACGCCAGTATGGCGATGACGAATACACGCTTCCAGTGTGCGTTCACCGCGATGTCGCCAAACACGGATGCGACCATCATGATGCTGTAAACAGAACCTGGATTCGTCCGAAAAAATGACGTTTTGCCATTCGTGCACCCAGGTTCGTCGTTGAGCACACCATCGCAGGCGCTTCTGTCTGTGATGCAGCGTCAAGGGTAACCGCAGCCTACGGTATCCGAGCTGATAGTCCATGCTGCTGCAAACGTCGTTGAACTGTTCGTGCAGATGGATGTTGTCTTGCAAACGTCCCCATCTGTTGACTCAGGGATCGAGACGTGGCTGCACGATCTTTTACAGCCATGCGGATAAGATGCCTGTCATCTCGACTGCTAGTGATACGAGGCCGTTGGGATCCAGCACGGCGTTCCGTATTACCCTCCTGAACCCACCAATTCCATATTCTGTTAACAGACATTGGATCTCGACCAAAGCGAGCAGCAATGACGCGATACGATAAACCGCAATCGCGATTGGCTACAATCCTACCTTTATCAAAGTCGGAAACGTGATGGTACGCATTTCTCCTCCGTACACGAGGCATCACAACGACGTTTCACCAAGCAACGCCGGTCAACTGCTGTTTGTGTATGAGAAATCGGTTGGAAACTTTCCTCATGTCAGCACGTTGTAGGTGTCGCCACCGGCGGCAACCTTGTGTGAGTGCTCTGAAAAGCTAATCATTTGCATATCACAGCATCTTCTTCCTGTCGGTTAAATTTCGCGTCTGTAGCACGTCATCTTCGTGGTGTAGCAATTTTGATGGCCAGTAGCGTATTATACCTCATTCTTTTTTACTCCTTACGAACAGTCACTGGGCTCGTCACGCTGCTGGTAGCACTTTGAAACTTTTGAGTGGTTCCTTCCGCTGATTTCATGTGATTTTTTACAACCACCCTCCTCAATGTTTGACGGCTCTTATCCATCAATAGACGTCCACCTGGACTTAGTTGTGGTAGTTTCTTCATGTTTCCGCTTTGCAGTCGCACCCCCAACAGTCGACCTTGGCAACTCTGGAAGGGCTGAAATGTCCCTGATGTATTTCTTAGTCAGGTGACATCCAGTGCCTAGTACATGTTGGAAGTCAGTGAGTTCTCTTAATTGACCCCTTCTTCTGTTGCTATTCCTCTGCAGACAACGCTATACTCCCCACCTCCTTATATCATGGCAGGTCCGCCCTAGTGACGTCTAGTGATCAACTGTGTATTAAACTCGAGTGTCAGGATACTTTCGACCCTGGAGCTATAGACGGTTTACCCATGCAGCACAAGCTGATACAGTTTATGCTCACGCGGAGGTCGTAGCACAGATGAACGGAGAAGTGGCTACTTAGCAATATCTTCTGACGATTTATTAAACTTATTATTGCACTTCCATTTAATACGTGAAAATAACATCTAACAACTTTAATTCACTAATTTAACCACTAAAGTATGCTATACACCACGGTCTTTGAACAACATTCTGAGCAACATTAACACAAGACGCAGAAACTTCTCGTCACAGTTAGCTCTCATGAACTCCACTTACATAGTAAGGAAAATTCATAAAATCGAAATAAAATTTTGAACCGCAACCAAGGCCGGTTGGGGATATTTTTCCACAGAAGTGACATGACATTTAGCGTCCCTCTCACGCCCTCCCTCAGACATTAGTTATCTTTCCTTGGCCTTTGGTAAGAGCTTTAAAATTAGTACTACATAGACATTCCACTGTAACAGAAGTATCAAAAGAAGAAACAGTTAATTTTTATTTATGGTAATTCCTGAGATCTTTAAAAACCTTGAAAGGAAGCAAAAATAACTCTACCCATTGTACTGTTCACGCTTCAAAAACATTTGCTGTGTGGAAAGACTGAAAATATAAAATTTCTTTTTTTAATACAATGATTAACTTCTTAGTTCCATAATTTACAAATGATTTAACTTTCACTGTAAAAACTGGGACAGGAAAACAAAGAACTTGGTCTAATTTTATACTCACCCATTATACGTGAGACACTTTTCAACTTCGTAAGCTGTATGTGAGACCTGAGGAAACTCATCAACAAAATGTAACATGTAATGTGTTGAAACAGTATTGCATTACTTGTTATTGGAGGCGCTGGGTGGAATTTTATTTCAGTTAGAGTTTACATTTCCATGCCGCTAGGGGTAGTTAGGACTGGGTTGAGCTGTGAGTGGTTCTTGCTCCTTGCTAAAATATTTTTTTATTTTATTTAAATAAGATCTGAATATTTACTTTTTCATAAAAATAGCACATATTAGAAATTTAAAAGATAATTACTTTTTATACGGCAAAATGGTTATAATATGGGCAAACAAATCAGATTTGTAGCTATTCAACAAGAAGAATTTACTCACAACACCAAGATACTCACGTAGCACTATGAAATTCCACTACAGTGAAAACACACGAAGTATCTCAATGCTGTTTCGCAATAAACATTTGATTTAAAATACACACATGTTAAAAGCTGCACACAAACCCATTACGCAAGTAACAGATTGTTGTTCAAATCTTTAAGAGAATTTTTATAATAAAAATACAATCCAAATAGCATCATCTGCGATGTGACAGTTTAAATAAGCAGCGGGTTGGTTGTGTAGAACATAACGAAAAATCAAATGATATAAAATACAGTGGCCAAAAGAATACACATCTGAAAAACTTACGGAATCGAGAATTGACAAATATGAAGCACAGTTTGAAAGCCAGTACAGGCCTTATAATGTGTGCTTATCAGGTTGAATTCGCTCATTACACACAGCAGCGCACACCACTTCATAACATCTGCAGACCTCCGATAAAGTCGGCCGGTGTGGCCGAGCGGTTCTAGGCTCTTCAGTCTGGAACCACACGACCGCTGCGGTCGCAGGTTCGAATCCTGCCTCGGGCATGGATGTGTGTGCTGTCCTTAGGTTAGTTACGTTTAAGTAGTTCTAAGTTCTAGGGGACTGATGACCTCAGATGTTAAGTCCCATAGTGCTCAGGGCTATTTGAACCAGCGCCTCTGTTGCCCCTCGCAGCTTGGCGCGTCATGCGGCCTTAAATTGGCGCTCTACACAACCTGCTTCGGGCGTGCACATGCTGAATCTGATCAACTGACAACTGTGCTCTTTCTCTTGATTTCAAGTGGGAAAAGTAAGGCAACCACAGTTACATATTTCTACCGTCGCTCGAATTACCGGCAAGCAGAAATGACAATTGCCCACTGTTGTGGGCGTTGACTTCTGCAGACTGTCTCGAAATTGTTTATAAATTATTACAGCTCACATTAAAGAGTGAAATCGATCATATAACAAAATTAAAAAGCTTACACCGCTAGACAGAACAAAATTTCGAGACACATTTTACACTTCCGTGCAACACAATAAAATGTTACTACCCACTGATTGGCAAAGCGTAGTATACAGGGTGATTTTTTCCACATTGTACAAACTCTAGGGAGTGATCGATGAACAAAAAAGCTCTGATGAGCTTATGTCCGAAAATGCATGGTTTCCATGGTAGAGACCATTTATTCAATCAGACACTGTTACAGAGACTGCAGTCTAATATGCGCCGTACAATGCAGCCACAATTAGAGCGTGTGTTGAAAATGGTTTCCATGTGCCCCATCTCATGCGTGTAGGCGCAGTAGCATGTTCTGTCTCATACGTTCACATCGACCAGGCTATATCCGAACAGTGTCAAAGGCAGTATGAATACGCTGCTCCCATCTGGAATGGGCTCTGCATACACGATGCTTTTGAGATGGCCCCATATCCAGAAATCGCACAGCTTGAGATTCGGAGAATGAGTATGCCATGCAGCTGGACCCCTCGTTCGATCCGTCGACCAGAGAAGACACGACTGAGATGCTTTCGGATGTTAACGGCGAAGTGGGGTGGAGCACCATCAAATAGCAGCCACGTAACTCTTAGAATCATCAACGCCACTGCTTCTAGCAGAGGAGGCAATGTCACCCGCAAGAAACGCCGATAGTTCCGGCCTGTTAGGCGACGTGGAAGGAAGACTGGTCCCAAAATACGGTCCGGCTGCATCGATGCTGATGATTCGTTGTCACCATACCATGGGTATTCTGCATACAATCTCACAGATGACTGTTATGAAAGCTGAACTTACCACTCCGCGTAAATTTGCCCTCATCCCTGAATAGGATGGATCATACAAATCTCGGAATCTAGGTTGCACGGAGAAGAAACCAGTGACAAAACTGCTCCCGATGCCGATAGTTTGTCGCTAGTAAGGTTAGTAACAACTGTCAAGGAGAATGTTCCACATGATCGTCTGGCGTACCCTGTAATGGCGAGCCAACTGCCTGGTACTGACACGACGGTCACCTTCCACAGTGTTAATCACGTTTTCCTCCGAGTCTGGTGTCTGAACATTTCGGGTACGTCCTCCATGATTTCCTGCTTCCTGAAACGTCCCTGTCTCAGAAAAGCGGCGAAACACTGTTGCAAACATTGAGTGCTGTGGGTGCTGTCGGGGGTATAGGCCTCCTGACACAATCTTGCTGCCTGCCGCTGGTTCCCATTTGCCTTTCCGTAAGAAAACACCATGTCGGCAGGCTCTCGATTCGAATACGGAACCATTGTGTACAACTCTGTATCACATCCACTATAAGGTGAGTCAACAAGAGAAGTCAATAGGACACATTACTAATTACTATGGTAGGAGATGGCGCTAGGGCATGACATATGAGGAGGAAATCATGCATACTGTAACTGTGGCAGTTACAGTATTCCATCTCTGTAACAACGAATGATTGAAAAAATTGTCTCTAGCATAGAAACCATGCATTTCCGAATATAAGTTCATTAGATCCTTTTTGTTCCATATCCTCTCATCGATCAATCCCTAGAGTTTGTACACGGTGGAAAAAATCACCCTGTATCTGTTAATCTTAGTAGTGGAAGATGGTAACCTAACACTGGAACATCTCCAGAACGACATTTTGCTCTGCAGAGGAGTGCGAACTGATTTGAAACTTTCTGGCAGATTAAAACTGTGCGCCACTTCAGGATTCGGACCTAGGACCATTGCATTTTGCGGGAAAGTGCTCTACAGACTCTTGGTTCCAAACTTCACAGCAGTTCTCCGCATCTTGTTGGAGAAATACGTCTGACCTTTCCAATACTGCGACATTTGGCTGGAGAGAATGAAAACTCTGGCATATGTATTAGGTTAAAAGTTGAAGTATGCATGCAAATTACACAAACGCCTTAAAACATGGTAGACAGACTTGATATTGGAAAGGTGCACTGTGCCTTAACCCAAAGTTAGTCAAAGGATCATAACATAGGATAGTACAAACAACACTGAGTGAGCAGCGAGAAGTTAGCAATAAGTAATGCAACACATTCTTTTTCACGGCCAATGTCGCTTAAAAAATGTGAAATTTGCTGTGGGACATGGTGGAATATTCCTGCTTCAGCCTTAATAGTTTCTTGAAATGTCCATAAGTGGTGGCACCATACGTAGCCTTCAAAATGGCGTCAGTATCAGAGATGTGTTGCACGCAGAGAGCTATCGTTGAGTTTCTTTTGAGGAAAAACCAGAGCTTCGATGATATTCACAAGCGCTTACAGAAAGTCAACAGAGATCTAGTAAAGAAAAAAGGTGAGGCCCCCTGCTATACCTGCAGGACAGGACAGATAGTTTAATTTGTGGAAAAAGGCCAAAATGAGTGGCTCTCAGTTGCATTTGAACATAATACTTTATTCATTTGACAAACATTACAAGAGTAAAGAAAACATTAAAAACAGAGAAAGCCAAACATTAATTTTTGAATTTAATTCCCGGCTAAATGCGCCATTCAATCTCACGCCTTAAGGGCAAAAAACTTTAATTTAAAACCGGCTGAAGGCCAATCACTTAAGACTCAAAAACAAGAATTTGAATTTTAAAAGGCAGAAGGCCTTATCCTAAAACATTTCTCTAAATTAGGCTGAAGGCCCAAACAATCTCACTCCTTAAGGGCAAAACAAGTTTAATTTAAAATCGGCTAGAAGCCATACATAAACAAACAACAAGGATAAATGAGAATAGGCAATGCATCAAATGGCGCTCAGAAGTTTCCAAGGGTCAGTCTGGAATTCATACACTAACGCTCGCTTAGGTGAGACAGGTAATCGGCCCAACAATTCTCAATCCGACAGCAACCCAACCGCCAGACAGTCAACGGACCAAGCGAAATGGCTCTGAGCACTATGGGACATCTGAGGTCATCAGTCCCCTAGAACTTAGAACTACTTAAACCTACCTAACCTAAGGACACCATACACATCCATGCCCGAGGCAGGATTCGAACCTGCGACCGTAGCGGTCGCGTGGTTCCAGACTGAAGCGCCTAGAACCGCTCGCCCACACTGGGCGGCGGATAATTTCGGCTCCACCGGACCAGCACACAGCAGGGAGTTCAATGGAACACGCAGAAGATATCGGCGCCCACAACGAATTACACATCCAGCTGTCAAACTACACGCCGTGCTGGATAGCCACAACATGACAAGCAAAATACACTGCCTGAATTTACGTCAATAGCCAGGGCAGGTAACCGGAACGTTAACGGCCACAAGGCAGAAGATTCCGTTGGCACACTTCTTTTAAAAAATAATCAAGTTAAGTTAAACTCCGCAGGAGGGCGGCTAGAATTTCTCCAATTTGCAAACACACGTTATTGCTCGCGGGAATGGCCCACAACGAAATTCAAACGACACAAGGTGAGCAGCTAGGACTGGCTCTGATAGATTAAGTAAAGACTCAGTTTTCTGTCCGGGTTCGGTGAGCCACAGACCTCGTAGCAATGGGAACAGCACCTCACACTCCGACCGTGCGTGGATGCCGCCACCGGCTCCGGGCAAACTACGCGCCACGTAGACTTCCTCGCTGCTCCACGCCAACCGACCAACTGCCCGCACGTGGCACATCCAGAAACTGTAAGCGCGAGGCCAAAGATAGTACAAGGGTGCGAATATCGATACACGCTGCTGCTGCTACTCGCGGAGAGAGAGGCTAACAGCATAATCGCGATAACCGTGGGAGACTAACCACAAAATAGCAACCAAGGTTTAATGCAAAGCATAAGACGAGCCAGCCACTGCTCAAAAGGCACTTTGAGTTGTTGGCCGATCCTCTGTCTTCACCGCAACAAAGTCGCGCAAACCTCTCCGATCTCTTTCGTGCCGGCCGGCCACACACAGCTGTTACTCCTGCAACGTTGGAACGTGTGGACATCCTCAATAGAGGTGGTGGACAGATCGTAATCAAACACCTCGCTGCACCACTGTATATCTCTGTTGGTAGTGCTGACACTCATCCATCAGTTGGGGTACTCGAAAGTGTGTTCCCACTGGGTTCCTCGCCGCCTATCAGAAGACCATAAAGAGCTACGAAGGATTATCTGTGCGGAACTGCTTGCGCGATACGGGGCTGATCGTAACAACTTTTTGTCGAACATCGCCACAGACGATGAAACGTGGGTTCATGACTTCGAACTGGAAACAAAATGGTAGTCCATGAAGTGGTGCCACAGCAATGGTCCTCTGAAGAAGACGTTTAAAGCCGCACCGTCAGTGTATAAAGTCATGACGGTGGTCTTTTGGGACTCTGAATGGGTTATTCTGTTTGATGTCCTTCCTCATGGTGCAACGATCAAATCGGGAAGTATCGTGCTGTTCTTATAAAAGTGAAGAAACGACTTCAGCGTGTTCGTCGCCACAAAAATGCAAACGAACGTCTCCTTCTCCATGACAATGCAAGGCCTCATCCAAGTCTGCGCATCCGACAAGAGCTCAGAAATTTCATTGGACTGTTCTTCCTCATTCTCCCTATTGCCTGGATCTTGCACCTTCCGGCTTACATCTTTCTGGCCCAATGAAAGATGCACTCTGCAAGAAGCAGTATGTGAATGATGGTGAGGTTATTGATGCTGCAAGACATTGGCTCCGACGTCGACCGTTACAATGGTATCATGCGGCCATACAGGGCCTCCCAGTAACCTGGCTTAATGCTCTCACATTGAAAGAAGATTACGTTGAAAAGTAGAGTTTTGTAGCCAAAGGAGAGGGGAATAATATGGGGTATTGGAATCCTGAATAAAACCAAGCTGCTTTCAGAAAAAAATGTGTTTTACTACTTACTCAGCGCCCCTCGTACATTATTACTAATCAAACTATTAGTCATGTCTTGATAGGGGTTCAAAGATTGGCAAATTGTTTAAACGTTCAGAAATTTAAAATTTTGCACTTCACGAACCGAAAAAAGTAGTGTCCTATGACTATAATATCAATGAGTCACAACTGGAATCGATCAGCTCATACAAATACTGGCGTCTAAAATTTTATAGCGATACAAAATAGAAGGATAACATAGCTTCAGCCACAGGTAAAGCAGGTTGCAGATTTCGGTTCATTAGCAGAATACTAGCGAAATGCACTCAGTCTGCAAAGGAGATTATTGACGTAACGCTCGTGTGAGACGTCCTGGACTACTGGCCAAATATGTGGGACCCACATCAAGGGGGACTAAACGGGAGACGTTGAACGGATACAAAGAAGGGCAGCACAGTTGAGCACAGGCTATTTCGGTCTAAAGGAGAGTGTCATGAAGATGCCGAAAGAAGTGAACTGGCAAATGGCTGAAGATAAATGTAAACTATCCAGAGAATAACGTGAAATATATTCCTCTAACTTTCGAAACAAACACAAGTTTACTTCAACGGTTTTTTTATTTCTGGTGCTTTAAAAACTGTAAACCTGTGGATAAATAATCGTAAACAGCGTTTCTAATTTCAATTCAAAGCTGCTAATAGTTAATTATCCAGAGAAAAACTGGACGCGGCAATGCGGGGATCCTGACAACACAGGACACATACACTGAAACGCCAAAGAAACTGGTATAGACATGCGTATTCAAATACAGAGATATGTAAACAGGCAGAATACGGCGCTGCGGTCAGCAACGCCTATATAAGACAACAAGTGTTTGGCACAGTTGTTAGATCGGTTACTGCTGCTACGATGGCAGGTTATCAAGATTTAAGTGAGTTTGTTCAAATGGCTCTGAGCACTATGGGATTTAATCCATGAGGTCATCTGTCCCCTAGAACTTAGAACTAATTAAACCTAACTAATCTAAGGACACAACACACTTCCATTCCCGAGGAAGGATTCGAATCTGCGACCGTAGCGGTCGCCCGGGTCCAGACTGAAGCACCTAGAACCGCTCGGCCACACCGGCCGGCTAAGTGAGTTTGTACGTGATGTCATAGTCGGCGCTCGAGCGATGGGACACTGCATCTCCGAGGTAGCGATGAAGTGGGGATTTTCCCATAAGACCGTTTCACGAGTGTACCGAAAATATCAGGAATCCAGTAAAACATCAAATCTAAGACATCGCTGCGTCCGGAAAAAGATCCTGCAAGAACGGGACCATCGACGACTTAAGAGAAATGTTCAATTTGACAGAAATGCAACCCTTCCGCAAACTGCTGCAGATTTCAATGTTGGGCCATCATCAAGTGTCAGCGTGCGAACCGTTAACGAAACAGCATCGATTTGGGCTTTCGGCCCACACGGAGTGGCCGCGCGGTTTGAGGCGTCATATCACAGACTCGCGGCCCCTCCCGCCGGAGGTTCGAGTCCTCCTTCGGGCATGGGTGGTGTGTTGTTCTTAGTATAAGTTAGTTTAAGTAGTGTATAAGTCTACGGAGCGTTGACCCAAGCAGTTTGGTCCCTTAGGAATTCACATACATTTGAACATTTTGGGCTTTTAGAGCCTAAGGCCCACTCGTGTACCCTTGATGACTGCATGACACAAAGCTTTACGGCTCGCTTGGGCTCGTCAACACCGACATTAGACTGTTGATGACTGGAAACATGTTGCTTGGTCGGACGAGTCTCGTTTCAATCTATATGGACCGGATGGATGTGTACAGGTATGGAGACAAACTCATCAATCCATGCGCCCTGCATGTCAGCAAGGGACGTTTAAAGCTGGTGGAGGCTCTGTAATGGTGTGGGACGTGTGCAGTTGGAGTGATATGGGACCCCTGATACGTCTAGATACGACTCTGATAAGTGACACGTTCGTAAGCATCCTGTATGATCATCTGCACCATGTCCATTCTGCATTTCAACAGACTTGGGCAATTACAGCAGGACAATGCGACGCCCCACACGACCAGAATTGCCGCAGAGTGGCTCCAGGAACACTCTTCTGAGTTTAAACACTTCCGCTGGCCACCAAACTCCCCAGATATGACCATTACTGAGCATTTCTGGGATGCCTTGCAACGTGCTCTTCAGTAGAGATCTCCACCTCCTCGCACTCTTAACAGATTTATAGATAGCCCTGCAGGCATTAGTCGAGTCCATGCCGCGTCGTGTTGCGACACTTCTGCGTGTTCACGAGGGCCGTACATGGTAATAGGCAGGTGTACCAGTTTCTTCGGCTCTTCAGTGAACCATATTCTACGTAATTTGCCTCCGAGCACGCGTGACACATTATATGGACGCTGCACTTTCATGGGCCCCGCACAGCATTGCCCAGCAACATGTGCTATATATACCATATCTGAGAAGATGTTGCATATGATATGGGTCCTGCACTGTCAAGGACCCTGCACTGCACTGCTCGGTAGCAAGTGGTACATAAACCATTTCTTGGCAGACTTGTACGCGGTATGGACACTACAATGTCAGAGGCTCTGCACTGGGCTGCCCACTAGCATGTGCCGTGTACACCATCTCTGAGCGTATGTGGCACATGGTATGGTCCCACACTGTCAAGAACCTTGCACTGCTCTGCCCTGTAGCATGAGCAACGTACACTGCTTCTGAGCATATGTGGCATATGGTAAGAGCCCTGCGCTGGCAAGGGCCCTAGTTGCCACTACTATGTACTGTGCACACCTCCTCGGAGTGTATGTGACACATGATATGTTCTCCACAATGTACAGCCCAATAGGACGTGGTATCCAAACGGCTTCTGACCATTTGCGGCACCACGTGGTGTGGACCCCATACTGTCTGGACCTTGCACTGCACAACAGTTTCCCTGGGGAAAACTTACTTGTCATCAGTTCTGCATTACAAATCACAAAATTGCGTACGATTATGTGCATATGATTGTAGAGTTTATTAAAGCACTGAAAATAACAGGTTACTGTCGTAAGATTGGGCGCATTTACTAACCTTTTAAGGATACATTCTATTTCATTAAATCACAATTTATACGTTAGAAAATGCTACAGGTATTTTTACCATTATTGTGTTGAATATTATTTTCTATACATTGTTAAGAAAACTGGACTAAAACTCGTTTAGCCAGTCGGATGTTGCAGTGCATCAACCAGGTATACTTGCGGTGATATGACATGTTGATCAAGGTGCGAAAGTGTCTAAATACGAAGCCACAATTGCGTCGAAATCCGTAGCTAGTAAGATTTAAACATTAAACAATAATGAGTGGAGAAAATTTAGTAACAGAATACCGTTTGTTCTCCACAAAAAAATAAGTTTTAAACATTAAACAAGAATGAGTGGAGAACATTTTGTAACAGAATACCTTTTGTTCTCCACAAAAAATTTCACACCTGACGCTTCCGATTTCCAGCACTGCAGGAGCGATAAGATTTGTTTGTTGATATTCCTCGCAGTTCAGTGCTACAGCCGCAACAAGCTCCCGATTATCCGTGTTAATCCCCGCGTGATACTTCACGGATAACTTGAAAACAAAGATAATACAAAAAGCACTTTTTTCTGACAATTGCCATTTCCTGTACTTACTAAACATGCTACATGCGGAATCTGACAGCCCACGGTATTACTTACGTGTTATCCGCCATAAAGTGACAACTTGTTTATAAAGTTACATTAAAAACATTGTATTTTGTATCACTTGCTTTCATTTACTTTCGGAAAATAATCATGCAATTGTTTATTTGTTTCTCATCCATATTTTACATTTTCTGGAGAGTGAAAACCTACCTATAAACAAATACATTTAGTCCTGCATATTTTAGTAACAGATCAACACATTTCTTCGCCTCGATGTGGCGATAACAGGTTCTTCAATCGCCTCGTCTTCGTTCTCTTCTTCTGTCGAATTCACTTCGCTAACTACAGGATGGTTATAAGTAAACTTACGGTACTTGAGAAAGCCTCGATGAAAAACGTGTGATCATAGGACAACGAACGCCTATTTGTAAAGACATTTGGAAGAGACAACGTATACACCCCAGAAAGAACCAAATTTTAATTTCCACATAAAATGGTAACATTTGGTAATCGCGAACCATGTTTTCGTTCCAGATTACCGGCGTTGCTCAGTGTGACGACAGTCTGCAATCGCACTAGAGATTTGCATAACTGTTCGCAGCACTTTTCGATCGGTGGACCAGGGAATGTTCATCTATCGTGACACGGCTAATGCACTGGTTAAGGGTGGATACGTCTGAGGGTGTGAGCAGTGTCAAGGGCACCTTCCTGTTGCCCATCGCGCTGTGAACTGTTGTTTTAGACGGCAAAATGTGTGGAAATTAACGTCTGAAATGTTTTCCTCTGCCAGCCAGTGGTTTCGATGCTGGGTGTCGCGGTTCTGACGTCCCCGAGCCGCGGGTGACTTCGCAGGGCGCCACGTTTTTGCACCATTACGGAAGAAGCTTTTAGGCACCTTTGAGCCAGTTTTCAAACTTACGCGCTGCAATGGGAAACAATCACAGGGTTCCGAAAAGGTGCTCCTTTAATTTTGTTACGCAGCGTATAACTAACGTGTTCCGTGCTTCGTAACTGGATTGCGTCCGTTGCGTGTACACATTTTTCTCGCCTTTTTAAGTTTCCACGATTGAACAAATCACAGTTTACTCCGTCAGACATGTAAATGTTCAGTGCTCCGTCGCTGGACTGCGTCAGTACCGTAGCACACGCACTTTTCGTTTCACATTTTCACCTTGTGATTTGGTACATCTACATCTACAGGATACTCAGGAGATGCCTGGCAGAGGCTTCGTCGAACCACAATCACAATAATTCTCTATTATTCCCCTCTCGAATAGCGCGCGGAAAAAAATCTATATCTTTCTGTGCTAGCTCTGATTTCCCTTATTTTATTAAGATGATCGTTTCTCCCTATGTAGGTCGACGTCAACAAAATATTTTCGCATTCGGAGGAGAAAGCTGGTGACTGAAACTTCGAGAGAAGATTCTGCCACAACGAAGAAGGCTTTTTTTTAAATGGCTGTCGTCCTAAATCTTGTATCGTGCCCGTGACACTCTCTCCCCTACTTCGCGAAAATACAGTTCAGTAGTCACTTTGTTCCCAGCTTGAAGTCATTACAAAAAGCTAACAGTCATAGACTAACGATGAGCTTGGATAATAAATAATGCCCTGATTCACTCTGTATAACGGGTTACATCTTGATGTGACTCATATTACAAACAATCATAATCATCAATATAGGAAGCAGTTTACTAACTAACTAACGACTGATAAGGTAGTAAAATCAGTACCCTTACATAAGTCACATACACAGGGGTTTAACTATTAAGGCTCCAAACGAACGGGTGATATGAACATTGAAACAAGCAAACAATACTAACATAGGACCTTAAGCCTTTGGGTTTCTCAATATGCCGTGTCCACAACGTGCAGTCATACCAAAGTTACAACACTGTCAATGTTTTGGACGGTGTTACTAGTGGTGAAAGGATGCATTGGAAGCACGATGGTCACCGGAGCGCTTTGGTATGGCTGTTGGGGAATGCTAACTTCAAACCTTTCGTGACCAGAGGGACATCCGTGTCTCACAAAATTATTTCCCCGAGTTCACAGGGATATGAAAGTCTGACGCCTGTGTTGCGCTGCGATCTAGCGTTAACTGTATCAACTATTTGGAGCCAACAAGCTCATTGTTTGGGATATGTTGCGCAAGGTTTTGCTTAATTGTTTCATTTTTCCATTGTGCATTTTGCGTTTTGAGGGTTTTATTTCATCATTTTTCCTGTCAGTAATAAACTGAGTTAAGATACATGTGTCTGTCTTTTTTACCTTGTTTGCTACAAATATACAGCTTTGTGTACATGTTTATTTACAAAATACTTTCAAATTTGTGCCTTTTGTTCACATTTGTATCTAAATTTTTACATTTATGCATTTTATTTGTTGCTGTAATCTAGCTTTGTTTCCCTTGATTTGATATGAAACGGAAACTTACTTTTTTTCTTTTTACGGATCCTAATCTGTAGTAAATAAAAAAAAATTAAAGTGGGATGTATCTTATGACGTCCCGCTGGACTCTAGGGGAAATGAATTTAAGAAACCGCTTATTCCACTTTGAGTCCACAGGACATAAAACGTCTGATTTAAAATAATAATAAAACTACAAACAGCAATCGAAATGGCCTTACTCAGTATCCATTCTAAAAGCATGGAACTAATTTTTATAGTAATATCTATAATTGTAATTAACTCCGTCACGAAAGGTTTTAGATGGCCTTTTTGCGGAGGATGCTGGGAGCAGAAGTTTGCGGTAGGTAGCAGTTTGGCTGCTGGGATAAGTTCCACCTCCTCTCAGAGCAGGCAGATTAGAGATTACTGTATAGCTAGAAGCGAATATGTGGCGGGTTAATGCATTACAGAAGTGACACGAAAGTCGATGGCGAGCTCCGTAACCACTCGAAGTTAGCCAATTTTCACACATAAGAAATAAAGGTTAATGTTTGATTAATGCGAAGATGAGGGAATCCCCGACTGTGTACACTCGAACATGAGACTGTGGTAAGTTCATGTTATTACATGACACTCTAAAAGTTTGCAGCTACGTCTCCAAGGCGCATTTAATGTTTCTCCCATTTTTGATGCCGTTTCGTGACGAATATTTTTCTTCCCCTTTAAATACACAGTGATGACTGAGACCCTGAATTTGACTCTATCTCGTGTGCTTCTCTTTCAGATAAGGTTTTTCATTACTAAACACATTCCAAAAGCATCATATAATTGTTCCAGATTTCTTAGCATTTGATTGTACGCGACCATTAGTTGCCAATCCTGTGGGAAGAAAAAACCGTATTAATGTACCTGGGTCATTTCATTGTGAATCTTGCCCAACAGATTTCTGTAGCATGCTAGAATTTAAAATGTAGTTACCAGTGTCACAAGTATAATACATGATTATGCAATAAATTAAAAAATAGAAAATAAAACTGAACAAATGGTATTGTAATGGCGCTCAAGTTGAACAGGAAATACTGTAAGAAAAAGTTAATTCTCATCAATAGAAGAAGTGATAGACAGTCCTGTGGTTGGGGATGTGCCGTTTGTATACATAAATTAGTTGTGATGTTCCTCTCCATTTAATGAACATGTTACTATATCACATTTTTCTATGAATCATTTTTCACAGCCAGTTTTGGTAACTTGATATGGTACCAGTAGTAGCAATTGACCTAAGGGACAGTGAAAATGCTTTTTCTTAACAGGGCTGGACTAAAGGGAATGGAATTTCATGCACTCAAGACGTGGATGAGTGTTCAAGTAGTAGCCCAGCATGTTCCAGGGATCCACCTGTACCATGCATTAATGTGCCAGGGTCATTTCATTGCGGATCTTGCCCAACAGGTTTGTGCTGGATGCTATAATTTCAAATGTAGTTAACAACATCACAAGTATTATACACAATTATGCAATAACTATTACAAGTTTAGTATGAGGTTCTGAAATAGTTACAGAATTGCCTCACACCTGCTTTATATGCTAGTTGTTTATGTTAGCTGTTATGTCCCACTTGTCTTTTTTTATGGGAATGCAAGAAAATTGAAAATCTCTGTCTTAATTGGCTATTGCAAAAACTAGCTATATCATTTTCTGAAAGATCTTGGGTGTGTACATTCATTACAAGTTGTTATGCAAAAGCCGGGAGTCATTTGCGTTGAAATTATTATAAACATCTATGTAGTTCTTATATCCCTATAAACAAAACTGAGGAAGAGCAACCATTTATCTACCTCATTGACGTGTGGTGTACAGGCACATTTAACGACATAGAATAGGATTAGCTTGTGAATAAACTCTCATTGTCTCCCTAGTTTAAAAATTCTCTCTCTCTCTCTCTCTCTCTCTCTCTCTCTCTCTCTCTCTCTCTCTCTCTCACACACACACACACACACACACATGTTAGAGGCTGGTCTTGATCTTAAACTGCAAAAATTGGTCCAACTTATACTGACAATGTATCACCTCTCAAAGGAACAACCAGCAGTAGTTGTGAAGTACAAACAGTAGACCTGATTGTGACCATAAAATGAGTAACGTGTATTTTGATATATAGAAACTTATTGTTGTCTCAAGCAATGTGTCAAACTTTAACTCTATGGTTAAAAGGCAAATCTGTGGCCAAATGAAAGTGCTGGCAGGTCGACAGACACACAAACAAACACAAACATACACACAAAATTCAAGCTTTCGCAGCAAACTGTTGCCTCATCAGGAAAGAAGGAAGGAGAGGGAAAGACGAAAGGATGTGGGTTTTAAGGGAGAGGGTAAGGAGTCATTCCAATCCCGGGAGCGGAAAGACTTACCTTAGGGGGAAAAAAGGATGGGTATACACTCGCATACACACGCATATCCATCCACACATATACAGACACAAGCAGACATATTTAAAGACCTTTTTTGGAACTGGTATAGGGACTGATGGAAAGAAGGGTTGCAGCCAGAGATGGGAACTTTAAGTGTGAGGCCTTTGGGGGTTATGTCAAATGTCAGACGAGCCTGAGAAAATAAAATATGCGAGCGTAATCTGGCTAGGGTGAAGGCATGTTTGCGGAGGGAATGTAAATAAAACTTAATGGGGTCGTTGTGGGGGTGTTGTGAGGGTGACATGGTATTAGAAGGTGGAAAGTGTAACATGAGGTTGAAATGAAAATGAAAGATAAAAATATATGGGGAGAGATAAGGGTGAACTAGAAAGTAACTGGAGATCTGGTATGAAAAAAGGCGAAAAAGTGTTGGTTAAGTTGATCCTGTGGTGAACTTGGGTTGGTAGACAGCGATGTGCATGAAGGTTAGGTGGTTGTGTTGCCGCTGAAACACGTTAAAGGACGGAGAAATTCGGGAAAATTTCGAAAAAACGTGTAAATGTATTAAAAGGAGTGGTGTTGTGGTGAAAGATTACGAAAATGGGGCTAACAATTGTCTGACGAAGAAATAATGACGTTAAAACCTGTGAGGAGCGGCTAAAAATGATCAGTGATGTGCGAAAAACGGAAGTGGAAATAAAGTGAAAGTTATTAGAACTAGCCGAAATGGTTGTTTAATACGTGAAAGCAGCTGTTATTGAACTAGAAACGGTGGGTTTTATAGCAGCGGTAGTGTTGAAAGCGGAAAATAAAAATTTTTTTGGTTATGATTTGGAAGTGGGTTACATATTATTGAGTATATATAGGCGGAATAAAATTGTATTACGGTAAAAAGGGGAAAGTGAATACAACGTGAGATGATGTGACTTACCATACGAAAGCAGGTCTATAGACACACAAACAAACACAATCATACACACAAAATTCTAGCTTTCACAACCAACGGTTGCTTCATCAGGAAAGAGGGAAGGAGAGGGAAAGACGAAAGGATGTGGGTTTTAAGGGAGAGGGTAAGGAGTCATTCCAATCCCGGGAGCGGAAAGACTTACCTTAGGGGGAAAAAAGGACAGGTATACACTCGCACACACACCCATATCCAACCACACATACACAGACACCCTCTCCTTCCCTCTTTCCTGATGAAGCAACCGTTGTTTGCGAAAGCTAGAATTTTGTGTGTATGATTGTGTTTGTTTGTGTGTCTATCGACCTGCCAGCGCTTTCGTATGGTAAGTCACATCATCTTTTATATATATTCATCAGGAAAGAGGGAAGAGAGGGAAAGACGAAAGGATGTGGGTTTTACGGGAGAGGATAAGAAGTCATTCCAATCCCGGGAGTGGAAAGACTTACCTTAGGGGGAAAAAAGGACAGGTATACACTTGCACACACACACACATATCCATCCACACATATACAGACACAAGCAGACATTTGTAAAGGCAAAGAGTTTGGGCAGAGATGTCAGTCGAGGCGGAAGTACAGAGGCAAAGATGTTAGTGATTGACAGGTGAGGTATGAGCGGCGCAACTTGAAATTAGCGGAGGTTGAGGGCTGGTGGGTAACGGGAAGAGAGGATATACTGAAGGGCAAGTTCCCATCTCCGGAGTTCTGACAGGTTGGTGTTAGTGGGAAACATCCAGATAACCCGGACGGTGTAATACTGTGCCGTGCACCAAGGCATGTTTAGCCACAGGGTGATCCTCATTACCAACAAACACTGTCTGCCTGTGTCCATTCATGCGAATGGACTGTTTGTTGCTGGTCGTTCCCACATAGAAAGCTTCACAGTGTAGGCAGGTCAGTTGGTAAATCACGTGGGTGCTTTCACACGTGGCTCTGCCTTTGATCGTGTACACCTTCCGGGTTACAGGACGGGAGTAGGTGGTGGTGGGAGGGTGCATGGGACAGGTTTTACACTGGGATCGGTTACAAGGGTAGGAGCCAGACGGTAGGGAAGGTGGTTTGGGGATTTCATAGGGATGAACCAAAAGGTTACGAAGGTTAGGTGGACGGCGGAAAGACACTCTTGGTGGAGTGGGGAGGATTTCATGAAGGATGGATCTCATTTCAGGGCAGGATTTGAGGAAGTCGTATCCCTGCTGGAGAGCCACATTCAGAGTCTGATCCAGTCCCGGAAAGTATCCTGTCACAAGTGGGGCACTTTTGGGGTTCTTCTATGGGAGGTTCTGAGTTTGAGGGGATGAGGAAGTGGCTCTGGTAATTTGGAACAGAAGGCAAATGTCTGCTTGTGTCTGTATATGTGCAGATGGATATGTGTGTGTGTGTGCGAGTGTATACCTGTCCTTTTTTCCCCCTAAGGTAAGTCTTTCCGCTCCCGGGATTGGAATGTCTCCTTACCCTCTCCCTTAAAACCCACATCCTTTCGTCTTTCCCTCTCCTTCCCTCTTTCATGATGAAGCAACCATGGGTTGTGAAAGCTTGAATTTTGTGTGTGTGTTTGTGTTTATTTGTGTGTCTATCAACACTATCAACATACCAACGCTTTCGTTTGGTAAGTTACATCATCCTTGTATATATATATTTGGAGCTGTTATAGTTTTCAGTATGACTTTATAAATCAGTAATTTTATATTAATTGTTGGTTTTATGGAGTTATCTTGCAATGTTCATTTTAGGCTACACTGGAAATGGGTTTTATTGTCTGGACGTTAATGAATGTGAGCAAAATAATGGAGGATGCAGTCTTCAACCCTATGTGCAATGTATCAACACAAAGGTAAGATCTTCTTGATTTAATAAAATTCTTTTTCTCATATTGCAAACAAGATATTTTAAGATTGTGAAAGTATTTATTGTTAGCCCAGTAACTTTAAACAGGAAACTACAAATTAAAACTAAAGACTTCTGAGAAGAATGAGCTCATGCACCATTTTCTGTAGTTCTCTATCTGAAGCAACACTTGTGTAATGTGAAAGAAGCCAGTAACATCAATAGCAGAGAGAACAATGATACAAACTACATTTATATGCTGTACTGAAAACTGCCATCAATTCAAATACATGAGACTAACTAAAAAAGGAAAGGCAATTTGGCCATTTTTACAAATGAAACTTGTTACTGGCAAAACAGCTTTGTAAGTAACATCATTTGTCTGCATAATCTCCCTCAAGCCATTTGCACTTTACCCATCTCTTAATAAGCTTCGTAGTTCAGTGCTGGAAGAAACATTGCAGCATTGTGCTCATGCACTGCTGCATCGACCTTGCAGCCTTGCCATTTGACAAAAACTTAGTTTCAGCAGGTGATCTTTCATCAGATCGTAAAGACAAAAATTACTTGGAGGTAAGTCAGAACCATACAATGGATGCCCCAGGAGCTCAAAAGCAAGATTTTGGATACATTGGATTGTTTTTTCAGCAGTATGAGGGTGGTCGTATTCCTGAAGTAAAAGCACACCTTCTGTAAACTTCTCTTATCCTTCATATCTCAAAACACTTCCTGCAGAAGCTTGGTTCTTGAATGTCTCTTGCTGCAGGGAAAGATGGATGTTTTCACAACGTGCTCTGCAGCTTACTCTGTGGTTTGTAGTGATGGTCCCATGTCTCAGCAATGATTACTATGTGACTGAATCTGTTTGTTTGACAGTTGACATAGTACCCAATAAACACAAATTTTTAATAAATAAAAGGTTCATGTGTTTTACTCTCAACTAATGCACAATTATGGCATGATAATTGTTATGAATCATTCACTCAGCTCTATCAATGTTCCTGTCCATTTTCAAAGTGGATGACCTATCTGAACACTCTTTGTTGCAGACAGGTACACTTCCACATAAAAAGTGCTCTATGTACTTGTAAATTTTTTGTTTGCACTGACAGCCATCACAATACTACAGTTGCATTCTGCAAATAATTTCAGCATCTTTAATGCCTTCAGAGTACAGGACACTAAATCCTCCCTCTCATTGCTTCCTTGGTGCGTAGGGACATTGGGGCTCTTACAGTAAAATGGTCTGAAATCAGTAAGAATTCAGCTATTTACTGAACGAGTACAGCTAAAGCATGATAGTGAAATGTAGAAATGTCATTGTTGAGTCAGTGTTGTCAACCTATGGTCCAGGAAACAGATTATCTTTATTCAGTGGTTTGCCCTTCCATTTAAGTTAGATTGGTTACAGGTAGGACCTACATGATTGAAAATTAGTATCTAACCATTATAAATTTTCCCGAAACTTTGGGAACATTCAAGCAATAAAATGTAGAACAGAAATAGATACTCATATTAAATTTCCAAGGATATCCAAATTGACTGAAGCAGTATCTATCATATGCCTGTGATTCATTTATTCATACATCATGCTCTGTAACCCCTATCAAGAGAACCATCAGGGAGGTGGAAGAAATCAAGTTGTATGTTAATTGACAGATGCAGCCACTAAAGATTTTCTGTAAAGTATACTAACAGCAAATTACGATGATTGCTGATGTATTCACACTGGTAATTGTGTGAATTACTTGTAGATTACTACATATATGAAAGTTGGGAGAAAAGCCACTCCATTTGATCTTACGTTACTCAACTGCTGAACTGCTGTTTTATGTTGTACATCAAACAAAAATCTTATATAACTTTACACAGCCCACTGTATGTTGTCTGTATTCTGGCCAAGTCAAGATCTTTAACATGAATGTTATGCAGAAATTACATTGCTGTGGTCAAATATTCAAATGATAAGTTATGGGAGAAGCATTGTTTTACTTCATTTCAATTTTCCACCTGTCATGTCCTGTTGTATTTATTTATTTAATTTGGTGAATATTGCGATAATGTAAAATATTTCCATGCAGTATGGAATCTGCTCCATACATGAGGTAGTTGTGTGGTAGTGGCCTGCTTTGAAGCATATCGAATCATCTTGGCCAAAAACCTAATACAATTGTGTAGAAATAACTGGGAAGCAATTTTTATGTGGATATTTAAATACTGATATGATCTCAAAAGGTTCAGGTCAAAGGCACTAGTTGCAGATTTCCAGTTATAGTTTGATCCCGCAGTAACACGCCCAACGAGAGTAGGATTTAGTGCAAAACACAACTGTATCTCATTATGTAGATGTAAGCCCCATAATATATGGTTTATATGATTATGATGATTAAATGTCAGCAATGAAGCATCCTCATCAGTCAGATTTAAGCAATAAGAGAAACATTCTGTCATAAGTACCAACTCAAGTTACACTATTCAGAGGGAATTTGCAAATGAACAGTGGAAAGAAGTTTACCAAGGACCAAAGCAGATGAGAAATTTAGTTCTTTTCTAAGAATGTTCTTGTTTTTCTTTACCATGACTCACATGGGAAAAAGGATGGCCACTAGCTGGGATCAAAATAAGTTGTAGCAGGAAAAGGGAGCTTTATTAAATGCAGAGAGCTGCTCTAATGAAGAATTAAAGGGGACAAAAACAGTACAGTATTTCAAAATTCTTTATTGTTTGGAGAATTGTTCGCCATGAAATGAATAAACACACTAAAGCAAATGATATTCAACTCCCTGATATATGTTTTCCGTTGTTTCCCTAAATTACTTCATGGAAATGCTGGGAGGTTACTACTACAAGGCAGTGGCCATCTACCTATCCCATCCCTGTCAATACCACAAACATACCCAATATCCTTGTAAAACTACTACTACTTTAGCAAGGGACATATGATATTAAATTAAATTAGTGGCTAATCAGTTCAAGAAGTTATTTGTAACTGTAGCTGATAACACAGAAACAAAACATGGACTATCAAAAGGAGATGCATTAGACTTATTCAGACAAGCATTGCAAATACAACTACCAGGCATCAGTTTTGTAAATCATCTATAAGATGATCTCAAAAATCATTAAGTCACTGGAACTTCAACCAAAGTACTAATATATAATGTTTACTTGGTAATCGTCATAACTATTTGATAAATCAGGGTGTGTTTACTAAACCTGAATTATACAGTAGTGGTACCCATTTCTAAAAGTGGAGCAAAGCAAGTAACCTCCAATTATAGATCTACTACTTTAGCAAGGGACATATGATATTAAATTAAATTAGTGGCTAATCAGTTCAAGAAATTATTTGTAACTGTAGCTGATAACACAGAAACAAAACATGGACTATCAAAAGGAGATGCATTAGACTTATTCAGACAAGCATTGCAAATACAACTACCAGGCATCAGTTTTGTAAATCATCTATAAGATGATCTCAAAAATCATTAAGTCACTGGAACTTCAACCAAAGTACTAATATATAATGTTTACTTGGTAATCGTCATAACTATTTGATAAATCAGGGTGTGTTTACTAAACCTGAATTATACAGTAGTGGTACCCATTTCTAAAAGTGGAGCAAAGCAAGTAACCTCCAATTATAGATCTATCACCTTCCTTCCCATGTTGTTAATTTTTTTAGAGAAGGTAGCTTACAACAGCCTATTGAACCACCTCTCTGGAAATAACATTTTAACAGCACTTCAGTTTGGCTTCTGTAAATGCTTCTTTACTGAGAAAACAATATATGATATGAACAGTCAGTATTGGTAGAAGAAAAATTACCCTGTTAACATTTTCTGTGATGTTGACAAGGCCTGTGATTGTTTGCATCATAAAATATACTGTGGAAACTACAGTTGTATGTTTCCCTTTTAAATATAAAGTCATTTCAGAACCATGGAAAACTCAGGGTAACATTAACATATTATGCAACAAAAATAAGATGAAATTTGAGTGGACAGACACTGAAAATGGTTCTTGCAAGATTCGATTCTCAGCTCACTTGTCTTCTTGGCCTGTGTAAATGATTTACCTCTGACATTGGAGGACTATTCTAAACCTGAGATGTTTGCTGTTGACACAAGTATACTGAAAAGGGCATAGACAAATCCATATCCAACACATCTAGGAAAATAATTTAACAGGATTAAAAGTGATTAACACCCACCACCTTAATTTGTAATCTTACAAAAAATATTATGTTATTCAAAACAAATAAAAATGACTTATACATTGGCTGGTGCTTCATATATGAAATTCCTGGGCACCCAGATGGATAGTAAAGTGAGGCACTCAGGTGGATAGTAAAGTGAGGCAGCACTAGCACATAGATAAGTTAGCTTAACCAAAAAATCAATTCTGCCAGCTTTGAACCTGGTGGAGGTAGCCAGCAGTAGTTGCTTCTGTGCCTGTTAATGCACCTACATCTACAACTACATCTAAATCCATACCGAGCAAACCACTGTTATGTGCATGGCAGAGAGTATGCCCGAGGGTATCAGTTACTAGAATTTTTTTCTGTTCCATTCAGTGTGGGAATAATGATTGTTTAAATGCCTCAGTTCATGCTGTAGTTAATCTGATCTTGTTCTCATGATCACTATGGGAGCAGCATCTAGGGGGATTACAGTATCTTCCTAGAGCCATCATTGAAAGCCAGTTCCTGAAACTTTTTTAGTAGGCTTTGTTGGGATAGCTTATGTCTGTCTTCAAGAGCCTGCCAGTTCATTTCTTCAGCATCACTGTGACACTGTCAAACAAATCTGTGACCATTTGTGGTGCCCTTCTATATATACGTTCAGTATCCTCTGTTAGTCATATTTGGTACAGGTCACCCACACTAGGATGGGCCACACAAGTGATTTGTAGGCAATTGCCTTTGTAGACTCCTTGCATTTCCCTAGTATTCTACCATTAAACTGAAGTCTTACTATGTGCTTTACCCATGACCGAGCTTATGTGATCATTATGTTTCATGTTCCTTCAAAGTGTTAACACTCTGGTATTTGTGTGAGTTGACTGATTCCAAATGTGCTTCGTTGATATTATAGTCATAGGATACTATTTTTTTTTTTTTAATTTTCTGGAGGGCAAAGTTTCACATTTTGTAATATTTAAAGCAAGCTGCCAATCTTTGCACTACTTTGAAACCTTATCAAGATCTGACTGAATATTTATGCAGCTTCTTTCAAACATTTCTTCATTATACATAACTACACCCTCTGCAAAAAGTCTGAGGTTTATGTTAATATTGTCCGCAAGATCATTAACATACAACATGATCAGCAAAGGACCTAACACACTTCCCTGGGTCACACTCAAAGTTATTTCTACACCTATCAGTGACTCTCTATCCAAGATAACTTGCTGCGTCTTTTTTACCAAAATGTCCTCTACCCAGTCACAAATTTCACTTGATACTCCATACAATTGAACTTTTGATAATAAGCCTAGGTGTGGTACTGAGTGAAATCCTTTTAGGAAATCAAGAAATACTGCATCTATATGACTGCCTCGACCCATGTCTTAGATGTCATGTGATAGAAACATGAGTTTGATTTAATGAGATCAACGTGTTTGGAATCTGTGGAGGTTGGCAATGAGAAGGTCATCTTGTTCAAGATATCTCATTGTATTTGAGCTCAGAATATATTCTAAGATTGAACAAGAAATGAATGTCTAGGATATTGAATGATAGTTTTGTGCATCACTTCTGCTACCCTTTTTGTAGACAGGTATCACTGCTGGCCACAGTTTTTGTTCGAGGGATATACAATAAATTATAGTTAATAGAGGGGCTGACTGAGCTGCATACTCTGTATAGAATCTTATAGGGATTTCATCATAACATAGGACTTTGTTCAGTTTTAACCATTTCAGCTGTTTCTCAATGCTAATGACATTAATACTTATTTCACTCATCTTTTCAGTGGTACTTTACTCATCTTTCCAGGGTACAAGAATTAAAATAGTATTGGGATTTCCCTTGGAAAGGAACATTTGAAACTAAGTTAAGCATTTCTTCTTCTGCTTTGCTACTATCTGTCTCATCTGTGAGTGACAGGACACTTAACTTTGATACCAATGATAGCCTTTATGTATGACCAGAGTTGCTTTGGGTTTTCTGAAAGATCTTTTCAACAATATTTTGTTATAGTTGTCATTGAAGGCTTCACACATACCGGTAGCTCCCTTGACAACCAAACACATTTCATCCAGCATTTCTCTGTCTACAGCCCTATGCCTTTTCTTCACCTACTACGCAGTAGTCTCTCCTCCTTTAGAAGTTTGTATGCAGTAACTGTAACAACTGATAGTCTCTCTAATCGTGGACTGTCCTACTGCGTACATATCTATCCAGTGCATGGTCCTTTAACTTTGAGCCTTAGTTTGCTGCATGATCTTGTTCTCAGCAAAAGTCTCAGGTTCCTCATTTAGATATGACATTATTAATTCTTCTTCTAGATTTCTGAACATATACGAGAATGGCTTGAAAAGTTCTCGGAATCACCAAGAGATGACAACACTAGTGCAATGAGTTGTTCACGTGATATTCCTTGGACTGTTGACTGTAAACATGTGCCACGTCAGTGCTCTTGGAAGAGAGCTGTGGCAGTGATGTGGCTCTATTGTTGTTTCCGCGTAGTGATTTGCGAAGATGGAAAAAAACAAGATTCAAGCAGTGATTAAATACTTCGTAAAGAAAGGTATGAAAGCAGAGGACATTCCTGTCAATTTTCCAGAATACCCTGGGGGACTCTGCTCCTTCATATTCAACTGTTGCCAAGTGGAAAAATGAATTTAAATTTGTTCGGGAGAGCTTATATGGTGATCTGTGTTATGGATGGCCAAGATGTGATACTACTCCAGAAATCATTGCAAAAGTGCACAAAATGCTCATGGAGGATCGTTGAAAGTGCGTGAAATTGCTCAAGCTTGCCAGATATCATCTGAAAGGGTATATCACATTTTAACTGAAGAATTAGAAATGAAAAAAATATCTGAAAGGTGGGTGACGCAGCACTTGACGCGCGCCCGCACAGAGGTGCCGTCGCCATGGCAAAATTACAGAAACTAAGGTATAAATTGTTGCTACACCCACCTTATTCATCTGATATGGCTCCGTCAGACTTCCATCTCTTCCCAAAACTGAAAATTTTTCTTGGTGGACAAAGATTCACTTCAAATGAGGAATTGATAGCCGGAGTTGACAACTAGTTTGCAGGCCTGGAGGAAACTCATTTTTGAGATGGGATCAAGGCACTGGAACATCATTGGACCAAGTGCATTAATCTACAAGGAGACTTCATTGAAAAATTAAAAAAATCAGTGATGTAAGTAATTTTATTCTATTGCATTCCAAGAACTATTCAGACCACCCTCATATATCTTTCTGTTTGTTTTAATTGCCCATTGTACTATGGTATTCAGTGCTGCTACACTGCCTCATGATTGGTGATGTCAGTTTTGTTGCAAACATCCTTAAAGAGTTCAGGTCTGTTTCATATCATTAGATCTAATAAACTTCCATCATGAGGGTGGTTCTGAATTATCAGTTCTTGGTAGTTTTCAGAGAAGGCATTTACTAATATTTAACAGGATGTCTTGTGAAGCCCCCACTAACAAAAGTGTAATCATCCCAATTGTAATGAAACTGTAGCCATCCCAACTGTTTACTGAATGATAAGAGTCTCCTCCAATTATAATAGTACAATTAGGGTACTTACATACAAGCAGATTGAGATTTTCTCTAACGTTTTTGGTTACATTAAGAGGTGGGTCAATAGTAGTATCCAGTTACACAAGGGGTATTCAATATGTAATGCAACACACTTTTCTCTGAAAGCAGGTTGGTTTTATTCATGATTCCAATACACGATATTATTCCCCAGTGCTTTGGCTAAAAATCTCTATTTTTCAACATAATCTCCGTTCAATGTGATGGCCTTACACCACATTAGCAGGAGGGCTTATATGCTCGCATGCTACCACTACACTGGTCAGCATCGGAGCCAACATCTTGCTGCATCAATAACCTACCTATCATCCATGTATTGCTTCCCACAGAATGCATTCTTCTTTGGGCCAAATGGATGGAACTTGGAAGGTGAGAGATTTTGGCTGTAGGATGTATGAGGAAGAACAATCCAATGAAGTTTTGTGAGTTCCTCTCGAGTGCACAGACTTGTAAGAGGCCTCGCATTTTCATGGAGAAGGAGTTCATTTGCATTTTCGTGGCAATGAACACACTGAAGTCATTTCTTCAATTTCCTACGGGTAGCACAATAGACTTCAGAATTGATCATTGCACCATGAGGGAAGACATCAAACAGGATAACCTATTCATGATCCCAGAAGACCATTGCCATGACTTTAGTGGCTGAGGATGTGGCTTTGAACATTTTCTTCAGAGGAGAGGTGGCATGTGCCATTTTGTTTCTGATTTGGTGAACCCATGTTTCATCGCCTGTGACAATTCTCAACTAAAAATTGTCATGCTCAGTCTCATAAGGCAGTGTTGAGCCAGAGGGACACACATCTTTGAATAGCCCAACTGGTGGATGAGTATATCAGCACTACCAACAAGACATCCAGTTGTGCAATGACATGTTTGATTGTAATCCATCAATTACCTCAGATGAGAGTGTCTGCATGTTCCAACATTGCAAGAGTAATAGTGTGTGTGGTTGACAGTCATGTGAGGGCTCATACAGGTTTGTGTGACATTACTGTGATGATGACACACGCCTCGCCCAACGACTCACCATGGTTTTGTTTGCTGCCAAGTCTCTGTAGACATTCTGAAAGTGACTATGAATATCTGCGATGTTCTGGTTTTCTTCTAAAAAAAAACTCAATGACAGCTCTCTGCTTGGAACACACCTTTGTCAAAGACGCCATTTTGAAGGCTATGTATGGTGCCACGACATATTGGAATTTCATGAAACTATAGAGGCTGAAGTGGGAATCTTCCACAATGTCCCACAACAATTTGTTTTTTTCTTTTTTTAACAAAAATGGGCTGAGAAAAAAAAGTGTTGCATTGCTCATCGAATGCCCCTTGTAATTTTGTGCCTACTTTGATAACGAGTCTTGTCTTAGTGGTCCCATACGCAACTTCAATTTCCATATCAGATGGTTTTAAAATTTCTTTTCAACTGTGGGAAATACATTACCTCCTTTTCCCATTACTCTTCCCCTCAGTATACTCTTAAATAGTGCATTTTCAACTTTTGCGATATAATGAATAGTTCATTAAATTTCGGGCCAAATAGCAAAAAGCAAATAAAATTTCTTCCATTGATATTTTGGCTGTGTATCATCCGGCCACCCTCAGAGTGAGTCACAAGACTGACGACAATGTGCCAAGCGTCACCTTATACGCCCCACCATGGTGGTAACGGTGGTACAACTCATGCTGGTTGGCAGCAAAGAGATACGCTTACACATGCACTGCCTATGGCGGAGGTGTACAAACATTCTATTTGTTTATCAGTGTATGTTCGGCGGCAGTGACACCTTGATGACTTCTCTGCAGTTAATTACCCCACAAGCTGGATACGATGCTTTTTCCACATTAAAACCATTATCTCTATTAAATTATTAGCTAATCTAAAAACACACTTGATCTGAAGGAATTACTATCTTCTTCCCCATCACATACCTGCACTCTAGGTTGTAAATTGAATGCTCTACAAATTGCAGAGAAAATCCATTCACTTTAAAAATGCTCTTCAGGCATATGAGCTCTTATTGCAAATTATCTTTATCAGATATAAAGTGCACCCTATGCACTAAGGTATTAGGACAACTATGGTCTGTGAAGGGTGATGGCAGCTACTGGCTTATGTGTCCGTGTTGGTTTATGATACATGGCATGTCCTAATGTGCCATCAACTTCACGGCGAATGACAACATCCAAAAAGGGGAGGCAGCCGTGTTTTTCTATTTTCATAGTACATTTGGTACTAGCATGGATAGAATTCGAATACTCAAGAAATCAATATAATTCATTCATCCCATGTGGCCACACTGCAAATATGCCATCCATGTGCCTCCAGAATACCATTGGTTTAAAACTTGGTGAGTCCTGTGCCTTGTCCATGGACTTTTCCATGAATAAATTAGCTATTAGAGGAGAGAAGGAGCTTCCCATAACAACTCCATGAATCTGCTCATAAAATATACCATTAAACTGAAAATAAGATGACAAAAGCATATGTTCAAATAAGGCTGTGATGTTCTTAACAGAATGTTGGCCGATAAGAGATGAGGAGTCCTTTAAAGATACCTTAGTATATAATGATACCACATCAAAACTAACGAGCACATCCATACTATTTACCCTGACATTGCTAAGTCTCTGAATAAAATACATAGAATTACGAATGTAGTGACCACATTTTCCTACCAACATTGTTAATAAGGAAGCTAAATATTTGGCAGAAATGTACGTTGGTGAACCAATAGTGCTCGTTATAGGCCCCATAGACAAATCCTCTAGACACTCATCCTTATCCATGTTGTGAACTTCAGGAAGCCCATAAAATCTCAATGGTAATGCACCTCGCACTTTTAAACTTCTTATGACACCCTTTGGTAGTGATGAAGCATTCAGAAAGGCTGCCGTTCTTATTGCCACTTTGTTGGTAGGATCTTTGTTTATCTTCCGGTAAGCACCAGAACTAAGTAGACCACATATCTTTTCATTGTAGACTTCCTGATGCAAAAGGAGAGTAGCATTACCTTTATCAGCACGCAGGGACGACTGTGTTAGTATCCTCACCCAACTTTCATATCACAAATCTCTCTCCCTTAGAAACTTTACATCTTTGTGGACAATATTTGTAATTGCTCGGCATTTTTGACGTCAGATTTCTTCAACTGAATTCTCTGATCGGGCTCAGACAGCTTCCTTAATGGCACTGATGAAAGATGATATCAGCAAAGTCTTTGGAGTAGAGGCAAAATTTACCACTTAGGCAGATAACATGGCTTCAGCCAGATCCTTACCCATCAAAATTATGAGAATATGTGAATAACAGAGTCCACCTGAAGAGGCTGGTCTAATCGGTTGTACTTGGCAATCTGTCTTTCTGTAGGCACTTAACGAACCCAGTCAGTCTTAGCCAATGTTGTGCCATCAGTCCATTCCCATGAGTCAGGAGACAAAACAGCTGCTATCTTCAAATGTAGATGATACAGGTGTTCAGAAACAATATCCAACTTCCGACGAGTAAAACGAATTCTTTTTCTGACAATAGCTGTACCAGCCCTATGTAATATTCTATTTACTGCATTATTCTTGACAAAGTGAACCAACCTTGCAAATTTTGCAACAGCTTCGTGGTACTGACAGTTCAGTAAAAAACTCAAGGACTCAATAGTCTTGCTCTCCAGTGTCATAATTTGTCCAAACTATGGACTCATGAAACCATCTCCTCCCTGAAGAGGTACTTGTTTTGTGCATTTTCAACTTCTCATGGGGTAATGAATAGTCCATTAAATTTCAGGCATGCAGCTCTGCAAATAAAATTTCTTCCACTGATATGTCAGCTGCATATCGTCCAGCCATCCTTAGAGTGAGTCGCAAGACTGATGACAAAATGCCAAGCATGGCCTTATATGCTCCACTGCGGCGGTACTGCGGTACTGTGCATGTGGGTCACAGACGTTGATCGGCGGCAAAGAGATACGCTTACAAACGTGCCACCTGTGGTGAAGGTGTACAGACATTTGATTCATATATTGAGATGGTTTCATGGGTCTATAGTTTGGATGAATTATGACATCAGACAGCAAGACTCAATAAGTTTCTTACTGACCCGAGACCATGGAGTTCTTCCAAAATTTGCAACGTTGGTTCACTTTGTCAAGAACAATGCAATAAATAGGATTTTACATAGGGCTGATTCTGGTATTGTCAGAGAAAGAATTCTTTTTGCTTGTTGAAAGTTGGATATTGTTTCTGAACACCTGTACCATGTGCTTTTGAAGATAGCAGCTGTTTTACCTCCTGACTCATAGGACTGGATTGATGGCACAACGGGGGCTAAGTCTGACTGGGTTCATGAAGTGGCTACAAAAAGACAGATTGCCAAGTACAGCTGATTACACCAGTCTTTCTCACCCCTTACCCGAATGTCACTAACAGCTAAAACGTCCAAGCCCATCTTACTTGCAGCCTCTGCCAGCTCTACCTTCTTCCCAGAGTAGCCCCCATTGATATTAATAGCTTCCCATCTCGATACCATTCGTTTGCCGAGCCGTATTTTAGGAGTCCCTGGTTTGTCAATTAGAGGTGGGACTCCGTCACCTCCAAAGGTCCAAGGCATTTTGCTCTGATTGTTGCCAGCATCATATTTAAAGTACTAGGGAATCAGGTTGCTAGCCTTACTTTCCCCGGGTCCCATTGAGTTTTACCCCTAATGGTTGAGGGACTAATCAGTGGATTTGGTAGTCTTTGCCATCTGAGCACAAAGATGACCACGACTCAGAATATGTCCGAGATGCCCAGCCTTATTCCAAAGTAACTGGTATCCCAACTGTCAGGACCACTTACTTGGCCACTCATACGTTGCCGTGGTTCATGAACTAGGACATGACAACAGGAACCCGTACCATGAACCATTTAGCATCCTTACTGAAACCATTGATAGGAAAATGTAGTCACTACATTTGTAATTCTATGGATTTTATTCAGAGATTTAGCAATGTCAGGCTAAATATTATGGATACACTCATTAATTTTGATGTGGTATCATTATATACGAAGGTACCTTTAAAGGACTCTTGTTCAACGTTTTAATAAGAACATCACGACCTTATTAGAACGTACACTTTTTTCATCGTATTTTCTGTTTAATGGTGTATTTTATGAGCAAATTGATGTAGTTGTTATGGGGAGCCCCTTCTCTCCTCTAATAGCTAATTAATTTATGAAAGAGTCCAAGGACAAGACATGGGACTCAGCAAGTTTTAAACCAATGGTCATCTGGAGGCATATGGATGACACATTTGTAGTACGGCCGCACGGGATGAATGAATTACAGTGATTTCTTGAGCATTATAATTCTATCCATGCTGGTACCAAATGTACTATGGAAATATAAAAAGATGGCTGCCTCCCCTTTTAGGATGTCATCGTTTGCCATGAAGTTGATGGCACATTAGGACATGCCGTGTCTCATAAACCAACACAGATACATCTATATCTGGCAGCCAGTAGCTGCCATCATCCTTCACGGACCATAGTTGTCCTAAGACCTTATTGCATAGGGCGCACTTTATATCTGATAAAGATAATTTGCAAGAAGAGCTCATATACCTGAAGAGCATTTTTGAAGTGAATGGAGTTTTCCTGCAATTTGTAGAGCCTTCAATTTACAACCTAGAGTGCAGGTATGTGATGAGAAGAAGATAGTGATTCCTTCAGATCAAGTGTGTTTTTGCCCTATATGGGTGCTTTTTCCATGGAGATAGGGCATATTCTTGAGAAACACTGTGTTAAGGTGATCTTCTGGCCTCTCACAAAGATTGCAGCTTTACTCGGCTCTGTAAAGAACGATTTATTGCTTTATAAGGTGGGTGTGTATCAGATTCCTTGTGGAAATTGTGGTAAGTCATACATAGGTCAAACAACACGCACCATTCATGAGAGACGTGTGGAACATCAAAGATAGACTCGCTTATCACACCCAGACAAGTCAGCTGTGGCCGAAAACTATATTGATATAGAGCATTCTACGAACTACAGTGATCTGAAGATTCTAACATCCACCTGTTCCTTTAATGATGCTGCAGAGATTAGATTAGCTAGTAATTTAATAAATAGAGAAAATAGTTTTAATTTTGACAAAGCTGGAATCCAGCTATTGGGGTAATTAAACTGCAGTGAAGTCGTAGTGGTGTCACTGCTGCTGAACACACATTGATAAATGAATTGAATGTCTGTAAGCCTTCACCACAGATGACTTGCGTGTATAAGGGCCACCGACCAGCATCTGTGATCTGCATGCGCAGTACCGCCGCAGTGGAGCATATAAGGCCGCACTTGGCACCTTGTCATCAGACTCACCCTGAGGATGGCCAGACGATATATGGCTGAAATATCAGTGGAAGAAATTTTATTTGCACAGCTGCATGCCTGAAATTTAATGTACTGGTCTTATTTTATCCCCAAAACTCTCACTGTTGTAAACTTCAGGTTTTAATAAGGTTTCTGTGCCTAGTATTATGTGAACTCCACTGCTTTTTAGGTGTACTTTAAGGTCTGTCACTTTGTTGCAAATGCTTCAGCACTTAACGGCTAGGAGTTTAATACTGTCACCTATGGGAAGCATGTTTTTGGATATTACACTGATACTTCTCTGTTTTATAGAGCTGGACTGGATGGAGAGCCGCCTAATCTAAAAACTCTAATGTGCACCCCACACAGAGTCAGCTATCTGGGCAGCAGCCTCTGAGAAAGCACACCTAATCCATTTATGGGGACCTTACAGTTCTCAACCCCATGGTGCAAGTCTAGAAAGTCACAACCTAGCTTGTCCCAAAACCTTGACAGTGTCTTGTCTAACTTAGAACCAGCTGACCATGATCTGTTTTGGGGACAATGCTGCAGATTGTAAGCTTTATTGAAACTTCATGAGCTATGCTGGTATTCTTAACCTTCTCTGCTAATTGCTGGAATGATCCAAGTATGACCATGGAGCACAGATTATAGGCTTCAGTTCTTCCAGCGTGTGCTACAGTCTGCTGCTGGTTGCGCTCTGTTCCATTAATGACTGCCAAAACAGCCTCTTTAACATGCTGAGTGAGGCTCCTAGTCATGCACACTGATTGCACCTGTATTGCTTCTCATCCATTTGCTGCCATTTCCCTTAGGGATACCATTATTCACCTTACATTCGAATTGCTAATGATTAATAGACTGCGATCAGTTTGCGTTCACCTCCTCGTAACACAGGTCGCAGCAGGTTTCTCAACAGGTGAAATGAATCTCACTGGCTCAGTTTCAGCTTCAGTATAAGACAGCACCTCAAGCTTAAGGCTCAAGACAATAGGTGTTAAGTCCTGAGTTCCTGATTCCTGTCTCTACCATACAGGACACCTAGAACACAATCAAATGGGCAAGTAGTGGTGGATCCTGTATTTCCTGCAGAAGAGAGGCTAGTACTTGAGGTACATTTGGTATTTCCAGTACATAAGCCTCAGCAGCCCTTCAACACACCTATTTGCAGCAGCTTCCAATTGCCTGAAAGTAGTCAGGGCAATTTCCAGCTGCTTACAAACAGCAACCAACACATCTGCTGTCCAAGAACAGCAAACACAGTGGGGTAGTACTGAGCTTGGTGAAATATTTAACAGACCAATAACCAAATGACTTTAAACTAAACTTGCTGACTACCTTTTAATTTTTGTGTCTGAGATGGCACTAGTCTTACCAGTACCCTTTTAGAACTAAAGTGATTAACACCCAAAATGAAATATCTATTATGGCTAATGAAAAACTTGTACATGTTTTACTATTTGCATGCATGTCTCAAAGAGCAGACACTGTTGACAATCTGCAGCTGTACAAAATAGTTCAAAATTTATTCACTGAGTGTGAATTCCTTGATACCAGGTGTATTAAGTATTGATCTACCTATTAGTGGGAAATGATAATTTGTGTGAGACCAGGACTCCCCGGACTGACCAAGACTTCCATATGTCAACACAGTCTGCATCCTTATATCGTAGTCCACTGAATTAAGGATGTAGACAATGTGATATATAGAAGTTTGGGTCGGACTGGGGAGCATGTGGAGATAGCTGAAATGGTTAAGGTGACCACTCACGATAAGTGGGAAATCTGGGTTTCAGTCTCGGTACAAATTTTCGTATGTCACTATTGTGTTGTAAATCTGTACCTAATACAGATGATATTAAGGAGTTTGTATTAGCAAATTAATTTCAGATCTCAGGTTTTACTGTTTCACTTAAATGTTTTTCAGGTTATGCTCCATAACAAATTATATAAGGCAGACAATATATACATCTTCTAAAAGAGAGCACTAATGTGTCATGATATGTTGCTTATTTATAGTAAGTGTAAATCACATACAGTGATTTACTACAAGCAGATTATGCCGAACTCTTGTAACTTAGGATAACTGTCGGAAATATACCTTTTGTTCAATTAAATACACAGTGAAATTAATGAACTGTTGGTTTTGAATTAGGATAGTGTAGCCAAAAGTTTCTGAAAATCACAGGTAAAGATTACAATTGAAGATACAGTAATGCACAGATATTGCATTTCTGAAAAGCTCAGATTTGGTTTACAATTGACGGTATAGTACTCTACAAGTTTTTATAAAATCAACTTAAAAGAAAACTTGTTTGAATTTTATGTTAAGTTTTTGGACCTAAGCTTTTGAAATTTGTTTGTCTGGTGCACATGATTTAATCTGCAGACAAAAGAAATACCACAAATTGTTTTATGTAGATGAATGTAAGTCAATAAATGTGTGAATTGCATGGATTTGATAGTACTGTTGTGCCAAAGTTGAATGCTGTGGTGAAAGTATACCTCACAAAAGCAGCATGTATAACTTGACTTGTTCTCCATCCCTGAAGGAACAAGATGTTTGAACGAATGAATGAGTGAGCGATTGAGTGTAGTTTTTAGTGAAACAGTGTCTCTTTAGCCTGTAATAGTTACAGCTTTGTCTCTAATGAAACTGAGACTTTATGAATACCAAAATTTAGTGATTCTTTTTATTTCATTCTGGCAAAAACTTCCATGTATTCTGTTGTTGAATACTTTGGAATTGAGTTTTAATAAATTTGTTTGATTTTATCCTTTTACCTATCTTCAAAGTCTCTTTCCAACCAGATGTGTATGCTGCTGGAATAAGCTTGCTTGTGAGCTGTATACTTTGTAAAATAGTTTTTATTATGTTATTTTTATTTAAATATAGCTTTTGCTTTTGTCACATTGAGATCTTTATGTATTCTATCAATTCTTTTGTGTTCTATCAATTCTTTATTGTACCTAAGACTGATCATAGAGAGCTGACAGCTGATTGCAGTGACCGTGATAACAGAAATATATACTAATCTGAGATAACATGTATAGCATTTGTGTCTTATTAACAAATGGTGGTGTGATTGACACACAATAAGTATCCTATCACCATCTGCCACAGTTGGCAGCTGTAAACTTGTGGAGATACACGTTTTGGAAATACACCTTTTCCCAGTTGTTACTATTAGCTACTTTAACAACAGTTATTTTAGGAACAAATTTGCTACCTGCTGCCATCTGTTGCATTTCCTACTCAAAATTGATGGGAAAAACTCATTCTATCACATTCAAGAATAAGAATACTTAGCAACTTGAGATGCGAGATGTGGCTTCTCTTTTTGTGTACTGGGTGATTTAGCTGCCCCTACTGATGTCATTTTATCAACTAGCAATGTTATCTCTGGCCTTCAAAAACTATGTGTGAGATTTTCATATTCTCTTGTTACGTACATGCAAACAATTGGTTGTACAGAAAAAAAACAGGTTCTATTTGTAGGAAATTTAATGTAATTATATTTTGTACTGTGATAAGTTTTTGCTGGAGGTCATAGTTTTAAAGTTATAGAGTTAAGGAGGTGCTTCGGGAACTGAAATGAAAATCTCTGGAGGGAAGTTCTTTTTGGGAAACACTATTGAGAAAATTTAGAGAACCAGTATTTAAGCTGACTGCCGAATAACTCTGTCACCACCAATACTCATTGTGCAGAAGGACCATGAAGATAAGATAAAAGGAATTTGGGATCATACGGAGACATTTTTCCATCACTCTGTTTGCTAGTGGAGCAGGAAAGGAAATGACAATTAGTGGCACAGGATACCCACTGCCATGCAACATATGGAGGCTTGTGGATTATCTGTGTGGACATAGATGTAGGTTTGAGAAAAAACATACAAAAGTGAGCTTCAAATTCATCCCCACTCCTACCAGTCAGGATTTCTAATGTATTGTTCAAGGGTCTCCCTCTATCTCTGTGCTGCATTAATTATTTCCTACATTCAAGCTTTCTTAGTCTTCACTGTCTGGCTGTACTATGCCACCAATTTAGTAGAGCCCTTAAAAATTGTAAAGTAATGTTTATATAAATTTTGCCAAACTATTTTATGAATTTTAACAGCATAAAATAAATGATTACGTTGTTGTATTAGTCAGGCCTTTTGACTACTAAACTGCTGTGCTTGTAAGGATTCAGTTTGGATCAAATTGACAACATAACTAGTTTTAGCATAACATTTACAAAACTCATTTTTCTTTCATTACCCTCAAGGGCAAATTTAAGTTGTTAATGTTAATGAAATAGCTGACTGTGCTGTTGGCATAATAGCCCAACCAATAGAGACCAAAAAAGATCAAATATTGGGTGTACAGTAGTAGGAGGGAATTTTATGAGCAATGTACTAGAAATCCTGACTGTTGAGACATGAGTGTTGGGAGGGTTGGAGGTGTGTTTGAAGGTCGCTTTTGTATATTTTTCTTGAATAACTTGAAAACCATGGCCTCCAACAATAACGTATCTCAGTACAAAATTTAACTTCATTAAATTTCTTACAAAAAGGTACTGTTGATATTTTTCTGCAGGACTAACAGTTTGTGCCTAGAGGGTATGAAAATCTTGTGTGTAGTTTTTGGATGCCTGATATAACATTGCAGGCTGCATAAAATGACATTGCTAGGGGCAGCTGAATCATTGTGATATAATTGTGATTCAGAACTCGTTTCCTACATTTCTCATTTAGTTTAAACACATAGTTAACACTATTTTTAAAGTCCTTATTCATTTAAATCAATAATTCCTTTAACTCAGTTATCTATTCAATATATATACTTTATTTTCATTATTCTTCAGTAAATCACTACGTGTCACCATCAGATTCAAATCTGCACCTGCATTTATGTCTCCTTACTTTTTTTTCTTTTAACATTTTCATTTTTAGTAGATTCTGTGCACGAATACCACAATTCACAGAGCTTCTATAGCCACGCCACAACAAGCAATATTACTTAGGTATGCCCTTGCGGAAGATGCAGTTCCAGTATGCATGTCATCCATAGGTGCCCTCAGAATGCATATGAGAAATAATGAAGTACATCCTTGACAGAATTAACAAACAATTTGTTTCCTTCAGTAAATTTGAGTTGACTTCACTATTTCTTTGTCAAGTTCACAGCAGTTATTATTTGGCAGTAAGAAATCATAAGAGATGTGTGCCACCCACATTGTGGGAGATGCAGGTGACTACTCACAGTTTCTTCAGATGCAGCAACATACGTACAACAAAAGAGTTATTGTGTTTTCAGGGTTCTCGACGTTGTGGTGAATGTCCAGCTGGCTACCAGGGAGATGGTATAACATGCACTCGAGTTGGCATCTGCAACATCAACAATGGAGGCTGCCATGTACTTGCACGCTGTGTGGAGAACTCTGGTAAGATTTTATCCTGCTTGGCAGTGAACTTCATCCTAAGAAATTAGGCAATGGTAAACTTGTGAAGATTGTGATTATGTAATGTATTGGTGCAGTTAAAAATGCACACCCCATCCGTTTTCCTCATTGTGGCTTATGTTGAGAACTGAAGTGGCAACATGGATATACACCTCTCTCTCTCTCTCTCTCTCTCTCTCTCTCTCTCTCTCTCTCTCTCTCTCTCTCTCTCTGTGTGTGTGGTGTGTGTGTGTATGTGTGTGTGAGGGGCACGCATGCGTGCATGCCTGTACTTTCTTACATAAAAGGTCAAATCTTCAAAACTAATGAGAATTTCTGATCAGTTTCATGCATCTATGCTTTACCCTTCAGTCATCTATAGGAGAGTAGTCTTTTCCCTTCTTTCTTCATTGTTTTATCATGGAATTTCCAATATTGCAAGATATTTGACTTACTGTCAGTCTGATTGTTAATATGAATAAGGAATCTTTGAGGGGATTCACAGATGACCTTCTCCATCCCAACCAACATGGATCCCAAACACATCATTCTTGTGAAACCCAACTTCCACTTTCCTCACGTGACGTACTGAAATATTGGGATCAAGACATTCATGTAGATGCAGTATTTCTTGATTTCCAAAAAGTAGCTGACTCAGTACCATATCTGTGATTATTATCAAAAGTACAATTTTATGTTGTATGAAGCAAAAATTGTGAGTGGATTGAGGATTTCTTGATATGGAGGACACAGTAAATTTTCTTGGATGGAGAGCTGTCAGCAATCTTAGAAGTAACTTTGGGTGTGCTTAGGGAAGTTAGATGGGATCTTGCTGTTTTTGCTATATGTTAATGGTTGTGCGAGCAATATTAATAGTAACTTCAGAGTTTTTGCAGATGATGCCATTGTCTCTAATGAAGTAATGCCTGAAAGAAGCAGCATAAATTTTCAGTCAGATCTTGTTAAAATATCAGAGTGGTGCAAAGATTGGCAATTTCTTTCAATGTTCAGAAATATGAAACTGTGCATTTCGTAAAACAAAAAACTACAGTATCCTGCTACTACAGTATCAGTGAGTCATTCTAGGAATCTGTCACTCATACAGATAACTTTGTAGGTATATGTTATGGAATGATCACATAGGCTAAGTTGTGGGTGAAGCAGGTGGTCATTCTGCTTATTGGTAGGATACTGGGGAAATGCAGTCTACAAAGGAGAGTGCCTATAAATCACTTGTGTGACCCATCCTAGAACAGTACTAAAGGATGCATGCTAGATAGGACTAACAGAGGGTATTGAACACATACAGAGAAGGGCAGCATGAATGGTCACAGGTTTGTTCGATTCATGTGAGAGTGTCAGAGAGATGGTGGAGAAACTGAACTGGCAGACCATTGAAAGTAGACATAAACCATCCCAAGAAAGCCTACTGACAACTTTTCAAGAATCAGCTTTAAATGGTGACTTTGGTAATATACTACAAACCCATACATACCACTCCCATAGGGATCATGAAGACAAAATTAGATTAATTACAACTTGCACTGAGGCATTTAAACAATCATTCTTCCTGCACTCCATATGAGGAGAAACCCTAATGACTGAACAATGAGATGGACCCTCTGCCATGCACTTCACAGTGGTTTGCAGAGTATAAATGTAGATGTAGATTTTGTGTATTGTACTTTTATATATACTTTTTGTAACAGTGGCAATATCATGAATATATCAATTTCAATCCAAACTTGAATTCGGTTTCTGAAACTTTATATGAATGAAATATTTTACTTGTGCATTTTTGTGCTACTTTTGTTTGAAGTCCTTGTATACCTAGCGTTATTCGTTTTGTATTTTCCATCAGGTCATAATATATTTCCATTAGCCTGTGCTGTTACTATCAGTGTAATTTATAATGTTTCACTACTTAGTTGTGTATATGAGCATACTGTATAAAAAAGTGACTGATTCATAAAAAAGGAAAATTAGCCTTTTGTTATCACTTTGACATATTTTGCAATCAGTGTGAAATATCGTGCTGATATATTAATACATTTGCTCCATCAATATTACATTCTGCTTAACAGAACTAATTAACATGTGGACATTTTCTTTCCTCTAAAAATGTTTCATTGAAATGAAAAACAATTAAGAAAAGTTATTATTAAAAGCAAGAGCCACACAACATCCTTAAGCTTATTTTCTTATCACATTTGACCAGCACGGCATCATATTAGTGGCCATATCATCACCCATATGGGACAGACTGCAATTGGCTGCAGCATTCACTCACTCCATATTTAAAATAAATAAATAAACTTACCAATCCCAATGAAAATAAAATTTAAATTATTAAAATTATAGTGCATTAAAATAAGAATGGTATTAGCTTCATAATGACAAAACAAAACAAAACACGAACTCACTTGTGATTGTGTAAGCAATAGGAAGGGAGGTGCCAGTGTAACAAATTTTATGAGACTATGCTCTAAGTGGTACTTCTGATAGTGTCAAAGCTCTGTGGAAATACATTCAATTACATGTCATAGGTTACAATATCTTAGAAAGTAGCAGCTGATGACTGTGTAAGTTGTTTTTTGTAAGATGAGAATTCTAGTGGGAAATTGTTTCATTTCATTTGACTCTCATACAAAGTGCTTTGCCAGCCCTGATACAGCTCGCACAAAAAGATAATAATGTTTAAATGAATTTCTAATGCTCAGTAAAGGACGTGGTGGTCTAGCAGACAGAGTGCTAGACTCCAGTCCAGGAGGTTCCACATTCATTCCTGCGTAGGAGTGGCAGTTTTTCATCTTTCCAGTCCCTCCCGGATAGCCCCAGGTGCACTCAGCCTGCTATAAAATTTAGTACCATGGGGCCATCCGAGGGCTAAAAGGCATCCTTCTCCTAGAGCCACACCTAATGGAAGGCCGCACTCTACCTGCAATCAGGCCAGAAGCCCATTTCTTGGATTGAGCGCCACAGACTGTACTACTACTACATCTTCTTTTTCTATGTAGAGTTGTATGAACATGCTGCGGAATCAGTGTCTCAAAAGGAAGATCTCGATGATGGAAGAGTCTATCCTTATGATGGTGCTGACTACCAAGTTTACTATCCGTAAATTATGATATTCTAAGGGGAGCCGGTTGTAGATTATAATAATGGCAGCCTCTCTGCCATCATGCTTTGTCCAACTATTCTTGCCTTCACTTCATGGTTGCGATCAGATGCATTGACATTGGGGATAAGCAACTGCTTGTTGGCCATTGCATCCTTAACAATGAGATTCATACTCTCATTATGTTGGATGCTGTGTTTGCTGATATGCAGAGAAAGTTTATCAAAGTTCCATACTGTTGCACCTTAACCATCTTATGTATTATAAGCTATAATTCTGTGGTATTGAGAACATAAGATATTCTTGTTGTATTTTATGGAAATGTGTATAATAATTGTCTCTCTAAGATAAGTGATAGTTTTTGTTTTTATTTTCATCTATTGTCCTAAGTTACACTGATAGTTTTCATTTTTATTTTCAGCTATTGGCCAAAGTTACGCTCAGTGTTTGTGTCCATCTGGTTACGTGGGTGATGGGATAGGCCCTAACGGATGCACACCAATGCATTCAGATGGTGGGCCAAACCCCTGTGCCAACAATCCATGTGGCTCCAATGGTCATTGTATTCCTGCACCTGGAAACTCATACACATGTAGCTGCCTGCCAGGATACACAGGTATTTTATAGACTACTTGTATTGTGAGTCAGTTAAATTGGACATACAATGTAGGATGGCAGTTTTCAATTGTGAATAACCTGATAGCGTGAAATGAATGAGGTAATTGCACATGTGTTTTGCAGTTCGTGGAATACTTCTGATATTGCACATTGAGTTTGGAATCTTGGAAAGTGAAAATATTTTTACTTAATATCTTATTGTCACATTGTTAGTGTTAATTAGTTTGAATTGTGAGCAAACAAAAACTCTGTCAGATGTGTTACTGAAATTAGTAGTTTGTTCAAAAGAGTGAAAAAACTTGGAAGATTTGGCAGTAGTCAGTTGGGAAATGAACATTTTATGTAAATTTCATGGCAGCCTTGGGCATTGTTTTTGGCAAACCGAGACAGTCAAATAAATGGAAAACGTAATAATAAACTCTGGTTACCTTTGTCAGAGCATTTTTAGTGACAAGAATGCAAAAAAGACAGTGGACACAGTTCATTATGAAGTATTCCATTTCATTTAAACCACAATTCATTGAGTTATTGGAAAACAATGTTGTTTAGCAACATGTGATATTTTACAGTTTCTCTTTTCTCGAGTAAAAAGATCATTTGCTGTATCTTAGGACTATACATAACTTAATTTTGTTACAGATGGTTATTCTGTGATTGGCACTTGCTGCTTTTCACACTTTATTGTAAAACTAATTATGATAGCCAACAAGTTTGTTTGATGGGAAACATCAGTGACTTCACAAAAGATACTGCAGTCTAATTCATGGAAATATAGCTACGTATAGAAAGTCAATGGTGATATTAAAATCTATTAGGGAAGAGAAAGTCAATGGTGATATTAAAATCTATTCGGGAAGTACTTAGAACAGAAATACAAATTGTACTTTGAAATATTGCGTGTATAATGTAGAATTTATGAATGTTTGTATACAATAACTTTATTTTACTTTCATTAGATGAGAAAGATTTTAAAACAGTGTATACAAAATATATAGCTTATAGCTCTCCTATAACTTGTCCCACAGTGTAGCGAAAGAGCAACTAAGATTTCTGGGATGACTAAAGACCAGATTATATAAGTCCATGACTGTCAGTATTCTCCCATCTCTTTTTCTTTTTAAAGGTGTGAGGTGTACACAGACAGTTGATGTGTGCAGCCCCAATCCATGTCAAAATGGTGGTACCTGTATGCGGCAGGGTCTTACAGGATTCACTTGCATGTGTACAAGCAGCTTTACTGGGGCTCACTGCCAGGAGAGACAACAACGTAAGTCACTTGTTCCTGAAAATTGTACACCACTGCGATTGTACTCACTATATGCCTGTAATGTGTAATGGATCATTGGTAGTATTGTGGCTTGGACATCCATGAAATAAGTGTCAACTTGTAAAATACCCTTAACAGTAAATATGAACTTTAGGTACCTATTTTTCTGCTCCTTTAATGCATTTGCAGCTTTGTCTACAATCTGTGTAGTGTTCTTGTAAAGACAGGTAATATACAAATAAGTCACTGTTGAAAGAAAAATGTCACAGTATGATACCTGAATTTCCTTGGTTGAATACAAATAATGGAAGGAATAAGAGTAACAGCTCACTGAATATGTGATGCATTCAGAGGCCAATAAGCTCATAGCTCATAAGCAATACTGAAAACATATTTCTTTGTGTTTTCCCATCTTTTGGGCATGCATCTGGGACAGCAGTATTTCTTCTTCCAGTATTAGTGTCATACCCATGTTCAGTTACTCCACGTATGTCTTTGAGTCAGATGGTTAATTTAGTCACTGACTCCTCTGGAAGATGGTGTCAGCCAAAATATCTGGTGAAGAAATATTACTGTCTTAGATACATGCCCAAAAGTTGGTGGACTATAAGACTGAAAATGTTGCTAAGCTTTTGGATGATGTACTTTGTACAGGATACATGTACCACACACGAACCCATACACACAAAACATACAATGACACCTAATTTATCATGGAAGATTACCTACTTTTCATACAGAGTACACATTGTTATGCCCCAAAGGCTATTTATTACTAGCTATCCATAATATCAACTGCAAAACATTGCTTAATACAGCAGGATTAATATAATGAAATTATATGACTTTAAATGTATTAATATTTCTGAACACTCACCACTTAACAACCTGGTTCATTCCTTAAACGCGTGCCATAATACTGGCAAACACTGTGAGCAAATCAGTTCATTATTCTTTACAACTCCCATAATGATCTATCTATTTGCCCTTCTCTGTGGACAATTGAAACGACTGCTGGAGCAAAGAATTATACATCTCATAAAGGAATTACAGTGGAGACATAACAGCTTGGCATCATTCCGCATACCACTGTATGGCTACAGTGTTCCTGCCTGTTAAGTTGTACAAACGATGCTGTGTGACTGTGATGAGAGATTATATCATATGGAGTGAGTGAGGGGAGAAAACATGTAAGGAGAGGGAGCTAGGGTTGGAGGGAAGGATGGTTGACAGTTGGAATGGAAAGACAGTACGGGAAAGTCACAGAGGTGAGATTACTCTGGACTGAGTAGGAAGATTTAAATGTGGTGCACATTGATGTAGAGAAGTATACAGGAAAGAGGAGACAGAACAGAGGAGGAAGAGAGAGTTTGTGATTGCAGAATGTGTGCATTCATGAGGCCAGGGTTGGAGGTGTGTGTGGAACAGGGGTTTATGGGATCAAACGATGTATTGTAGGGACAATTTTCAAAAAAAAGGATGGAATTTTGAGTAGAATCCAGATGGCACAAATTGTGAAGCAGTAGATAAAGCTGAATTTGTGCTGAACAATGTGTTCTCTCACTGGGTGTTTTTAACTCTTTTGTGATTACAGTTTGGCTTGGCCGATCATTCAGGTGGGGAGCTGGTTGATTATCATGCACACATCAAATGCTGTGCAAATGTTACAGAAGAGATGGTAAATAATATGACCATTTTCATTGGTGGCCTTGTCTGTTATAAGCAGCTGTGACAATGTAGACATGCAGGTGTGTGTGTGTGTGTGTGTGTGTGTGTGTGTGTGTGTATTCTGTACTAGTTAACTCTGAAGAAGGACATCATCTGAAAGCTTTGCAACATTTACTGTCTGGTTTACATGCCAGTCAGTGACTCAATACCTCAGTATTATTAATAATACTGTTTTGCTGCAAAAACATATAGGAATATGTATGACATGTTGTTATTTCATCTTCTGATATTTTGCCTACAAACCATAGTATCTTTGTCAAGGACTGTTGTTGACTGACTTTAGAATATGATTCTATGCTTGATAATTTCCTGAGATGTCACCAAGCTTATAAAAAGAGTTCACAGCACTAAACTTTGTTCAAAACCTAAGAGTGCTAGGTGTCGGATGCAAATCCATAATGATTATTTGCCACTGAAAATAACAGAGACTGCAGACTCAGAATAAAATTTTTTGTGAGAGTGTATTTATTTATTTAATTGTATAACTACGGCCCCCGTCTGGCAGACTGTTCGCTGGGTGCCGGTCTTTCAGTGTGACACCACTTCGGTGACCTGCAGTCGATGAGGATGAGAGGATGATAATGAGGACAACACAACACCCAGTCCCTGGGCGGAGAAAATTCACTGACCCAGCCGGGAATCGAACCTGAGCCCAGAGGATTGATAATCTGTCACGTTAACCATTCAGCTACCAGGGGCGGACATGAGAGATTATGAAAGACATGTATAAATTCCGTGAATTGTCTAAATGAAACTCTCATTTCTGTTGATCAGATCACCCACTAATTATATCACTTCTTTAGTCACATAGAGCCAAAACCATGTGCAGCTGATCACTTTAATAGTGTGTCTGGCCACTGCAAATTTTACCAGTTGAAGAAGTCTGGTGTACCACAGGTGTTTGATAATTTATTCTTGATTGGTTTATATGACTGGTTGTATGTAGTGTGTACTACATTTTCATTGAATAATATAAAATTCCACCTATTGTAGCAACAGATCATTCTTAATGTTGCTGGGGGAGCAACCATATTTTTTTAAATTTTTCAGTCTTATTATGCAAATACGTAATATGTTTGGATGAAAGGCTGTAGACTTAATAAAATTTCACTCCTCACCTTGTTCATTCAAGGTTGAGTTTGATGTGTGTTGTGGGGCACTTTCCTAATTTTATGTGGTTAGAAGTCTTGTACCGAAATTTAGGTATGCCAAACCATTTTCTGAACTGCATCAGACTTCACTTGAACCCTGTGAACTCAAGTTTTTACTCCCTTAAGTGGATATTTTAAGCACAGTCACCCCTGTATTGTGGATAATTTGACCTAGTGCAGGCTGGCACAGTCACACCATGTACCTTGCCCAAGTGTGAAAAAGTTTTGTTAAATTTAATTTATGAACCAAAAGTAAAATGGATTAGGATCAAATATAATATATGATATTTCATTTTCACAAAATTGAAGATCCTTTTCTGTATGAAATATTTTAAGACATGCTACAGAAAGTAAAAGAACTTCATATTCCGCACACGAGCGAGATGTCTCATTTTGAAAGTCTTGTGTGTAGTCCTGACCATTTTATTTCTCTTTTCTTGATATTGTTTGGGAAAAAATGTCCAGGAAATGCCTGTTTATAAGATGAGTCACTTTTGGTCCATGATGGATTTCCAACAGATGGCCATAGTAGTGGGCTGGATATCGCCAGCTACACACAGAGGCTAATTATGAATACCATTCTGTTCCCTCCCCCCCCCCCCCCCCCCCCACAAGTATTTTTTTATACTTTACATATGAAATAAAGAATACAGTGTCCAATAAAGGCCAAAAATGTTCTGATGATATTATTTCAATGGACTCCAGGCCATTTTGAATGTTTTCAGCTGGGACTTAACCATATCCATGTGTTTGATATTCTTATTTTATGTAGTCCCTGACACCACATGTTTTTTTTTTTTTTTTTTTTTTTTTTTTTTTTTTTTTTTTTTTTTTTTTTTTTTTTTTTTTTTTTTTGTGAAGGAGTGTGCTAGCCATTACAAAAAATCCAGATATTCTCTTTGGTCCTGCATCACTTTGGCTTCATCGATTGTTTTATTACTTGTTAATTTGTGAACCAGATCTGCACTGTTGAATCGCAAAAATAACATTGTCTAAAATTAAATTTATGTTTATTGTGCACCTTTCCTCTACTTGTATAAAATGCTATTTCAACTGTTTTAATGCTTGAAAATTTGTTCTCAATAGGATGTGGTGGCTTTCTACCCAATGAAGCAGGCACCCTCACTTTCCCTGATTCTAGTTCAAGATCAACAAGCTATCCACATGGTATGAGCTGTGCTTGGGTCATTATCACAAACAGCACGAAAGTACTAAATGTCACCTTTACCAATTTTCACTTGGAGGGTTCTGCTGGGTGCACCTATGACTGGCTGCAGGTATTAACAGTACTTTAATTAGAAACTCATCTAATATATTTTATTATAAAAATTGTTTAAAAAATAAAATTTACTCTAGGAGTCTCATAAAAACATATTCGGGGTCACCTTATAGTCAGGTAAATATAGTGTATAACAACACATGCACAATTCTTGACTCTGGAAGACAAGTGGATACAACACAACAGCAAATAAAAATGAACACTTTATTACCAGTTTATCCCACTAAACACAGTGAAAATTGTGCAGCATAACACATCATGTCTTCCACTTAAGGTAACTGACAATCGTGATCAAGCAGAAAATTCTGAAGCGTTTGGTATAATCTTAGGAAGCAAAACATTGTGATATTTTGTATGCAACATTGAAACAAGATGCATTCTCCTTCAGTAGAGGTGAAAATCTAGAGCAAAACTGGTAATCTGAACATAGTGAGAATACAGAAGTAAAAAAAGGAGAAAATAATACAGGGCGTGGAAAATGGAAAGTGACAACAAAGGACAGACCTCGACTAACCCATGAAGTTTTACATGGAGGCATATGTAATAACTCATTGTGCTTTCATTTGTTAAAAAAAACACACACACACACACACACACACACACACACATGTGCATATGGGCATGTACCTACTGATTGCTGCTAAATTACTGGGAAGATTGGTGGCTTTGGCTAATGGGAGTGGTGCAAACCAGGAGCTTCGAACATCCCCCACCATTCCTGCCCCCATTCCCTTTCTCTTTTCATTATTATGCACATTCCAGACTGTCACTCTGCACAGTGCGCAAAATGTTAGTAGTGATCTTTCCTGCAAGTCATTGTTTCTTTTCCATCCAGGTCTTTTCTTTAATACTTTCTTTGTGATGGGATATGGCCGCAAGTTGCATAGTCACCATAATTATAATAGGTATAAAGTTAAGTTTGCAGAGCCAAGGGAATATAGTTACGTCTTCTGATTTACTATTAACAAGTCCTGCCAGTGGCTATTAAAGGAAATTGTTGTTTGTCTGGGGACAACATCCATGTTAAATACTATACAATGAGTGCAGTAATATTTGTAGGAGACTGGGCTGTTCTCTCAGGGTTCTCTATTTCAGTTGGGATAAGGATTGCCCCACATAGAAGTGGAATACTAGTTGAGTTAATGGGTAGCAGAATGAGATAAGTGTTGTAGTTGAATTGTTCGATTTTGTATGGCATATGGGATGTGTTACTGAAAATGGGAATGGCATGAGGGTGGGTGAGAATGTCTACACTGAAGGCGCAGTCTTGGGCTGTAGCACATGGCTTTCAGTTTTCAGCTGCCAAGACCTGTGTTATGCATTTCTGCCAGCTTCGTACTGTTCACCCCGAGCCACAGCTTTATCTTGATGGCGAATCACTTGCAGTGGTGGAGATGTATCAGTTTTTGGGATTGGTTTTTTATACCCGGTTGACTTGGCTCCCTCATCTCCGGCAGCTTAAACAAACATGCTGGCGGCATCTTAACACTCTTCGTTGCTTGAGTCACACAAGCTGGGGTGCCGATCGGTCTACCCTTTTATGGCTGTACCAGGCATTAATTCAGTCCTGTCTAGATTATGGGAGCCTGGCTTACGAATCAGTATCCCCTTCCGTGTTGCGTTTGCTTGACCCCCATCCTTCACAGCGGAATCTGACTCGCCACTGGTGCCTTCCGCACAAGCCCTGTCACCAGCATACTTTTGGAGGCTGGTGTCCCTCCACTGCGGATCCGGCACCAATGATTACTGGCCGTTTATGCTGTACACGTTTGTAGCTTGCCCGGGCACCCCAATTACCGTCTGCTGTTCCCCACCTCAGTCGTTCATCTTCCAGAACTTCAGCCCCGGTCAGGGTGTGCGATCGCGGTTCACATCAGGGCTCTTTTCTCTGGGTTTGAGATTTTCCCTCTTCCGCCTCTTTTCCGGGCCCCTCTACCTCTATCCCCATGGTGTGTGCCCCGTCCATGCCTTTGGCTCAATCTGGCACAGGGCCTGAAGGACTCAGTCCCTCCTGAGGCCCTCCGCTGCCACTTTCTTTCAATACTTGACACGTTTTGAGGATCTGACGTGGTCTGTACTGATGGTTTGATGGTTGCTGGTCATGTTGGTTATGTTCTTACTCTGGGGGACCATTACGAACAATGCTCGTTGCCGGCTGGCTGCAGTGTTTTCACTGCCGAGCTGGTCACCATCTCTCGCGCTCTAGAGCATATCCGCTCCAGCTCAGATGAGTCGTTCGTTATCTGTAGTGACTCCCTGAGCGGTTTACGAGCTATCAACCAGTGTTTTCCTCACTCTCGTCTGGTAATGGCTATCCAGGAATCCACCCATACTCTTTCCTGTTGCGGCCGCTCCATGGTCTTTGTGTGGACCCCAGGTCATGTCTGCATCCCAGGAAATGAACGTGTTGACACGCTGGCCAAACAGGCTGTCGGTGCACCAGTCTCAGAGAAGATTGGCCTTTCGGAGAGTGACCTCAGGTCAGTTTTGCGATAGAAGGTACTTGGCACCGGGGGTGAAGAATAGTGCACCCTGCCTTCACCCAATAAACTTCGGGCCGTCAAGGAGGCTACTGGTGTGTGGTGCTCCTCCTTGTGAGCCTCCCGCAAGGACTGTGTTGTCCTCTGCCAGCTGCGCGTTGGCCGCACCTGGATGACGCACAGTTATTTATTGCACTGTGAGGACCCACCTTTATGTCGCTGCGGGTCAGCTTTGACGGTGGTCCACATCTTGTTGGACTGCCCGATTTTAACTCCGCTCAGGCAGACATTTGTGCTGCCTGATACACTTACTGCACTTTTATCAGTTGACGTTGCAATGGCAGCTTTAGTTTTGAGTTTTATTCGTGCAGGGGGTTTTATCGCTTGATCTAAGTGTTTGTTCTTTATTGTGTCTGGCCTTTGGCGTACGAGTTCAGACTGGGGTTTTTTAGTGTGTTTCTTGGCTTTTCCTTTTTTGTTTCTATGGTGGGCCAACCACTGTCACACTCTGTGTGGTTTTAATTCCTTTTGTCTGGTCTCTGTCTGTGTCTTTCTTGTCCTGTGTCATCTCTTGTCATCTCCTTTGTTTGTTTTTATTCTTTGTGAGTGTTTAAAGTTCGTGGAAAAAGGGACCGATGGCGCTAGTAGTCTGGTCTCTTCAATCCCACAAACCAACCAACCAATGTCTACACCAGTCGGACTAACAGTTGAAAAAGTTTGAAAAATTATTATGAGTTACTAAAGCATTTCGAGTCTTACATGTATTGCACACTTGGAGATCATTAGGCATTGATCTCCCAGTTATTATCAGTCATTATTATAAAACATATGAAAGGAAAAAACATAATTGAGTATGAAAAGTGTTATTGTATGCTTCCATATATCTACCTAGCAAAATATAATGCAATAGTCCACTCTGTCTTTACTGAACACTCCTGTTTCATTTTCAAAGCAAAGGGATACAGGACTATTTCTTCTTGTGTTAGGTTTGCAGAGCTCAGGTTCAATATTAACTATTGATGGAGAACAAATATTTTTCTTGTTTTATTTGTAAGCCTGTATACCTTTTGGAAAGAAAAAATACATGTGTCCAGGATTCAAATTAGGAAATTATTTATTGTAGTTGAGTCAATAGAAGTGTAAGAGGACTCCCACGTGTTGTCAACTTGTACATTATTTGCAAAAATAAAACTTTTCCTTATTTGTGTGGCCCATAACTTTTTTGCCTGGCTTGTTGCTAATTATAAAACCATGTATTCCTGTCTCCTTTGAGCTGTGTTCAGATTATTTGTCATTCTACTCATATTGAGAACCAGTCCATCATCAGGACTCCTACATGTGCAGAAATCACAAATTGGTCATGCTAGTGTAAGTTTCCTGATGCTGGGCTACTCCTAAAACAGTTGAATCATTTGCACACAGTTTAAAGCTGTTTTTAAAAATGTTGATTCTCAAATATATTGAGGGTCATCCTAAACATGCATGATTTTTTTATTTAATGCTATATATACTGAAGAGTCGAAGAAACTGGTACACCTGCCTAATATCATGTAGGGCCCCTGTGAGCAGGCAGAAATGCCCAACACGTATGGCATGGACTCAGATAATGTGAATGTAGTGCTGGAGGGAGTTGACACCATTAATCCTGCAGGACTGTTCATAAATCTGTAAGTGTACAAGGGGACGGAGATCTCTTCTGAACAGCACATCGCAAGGCATCCCAGATGTGCTCAATAATGTTCATGTCTGGGGAGTTTGGTGGCCAGCGGGAGTGTTTAAATTCGGAAGAGTGTTCCTGGAGCCTCTCTGTAACAATTCTGGAAATGTGGGGTATCATGTTGTCCTGCTGGAATTGTCCAAGTCAGTCAGAATGCACAATGGACATGATTGAATGCAAGTGATCAGAGAGGCTGCTTACATACGTGTCGCCTGTCAGAATCATATCTAGATGTATAATGCAGTCATCAATGGTACAAAGTGGGCCTTCAGCTCTTAAAGCCCATATCAATGATGGTTCATTGAATGGTTTGCATGCTAATACTTTCTGATGGCCCAGCATTGAAATCTCCAGCAATTTGCAGAAGGGTTACACTTCTGTCACGTTGAGCAATTCTCTTTGGTCGTTGTTGGTCCCGTTCTTGCAAGATCTTTTTCCAGCCATAGCGATGTCAGAGATTGGATGTTTTACCAGATTCCTGATATTCATGGTACACTCGTGATATGGTCATACGGGAAAATCCCCACTTCATAGCTACCTCGGAGATGCTGTGTTTCATCACTTAGTCACCGACTGTAACACCATGTCCAAATTCACTTAAATCTTCAGCAGTAACTCATCTAACAACTGCTCCAGACACTTTTTGTCTTATATAGGCATTGCCGACCGCAGCACCATATTCTGCCTGTTTAGAGATCCCTGTGTTTGAATACGCATGACTATACCAGTTTCTTTGGCGCTTCAGTGTATATAATCTGTTCTTTCAGATATGTCCAGATTCAGAAATTTTCAATTTTCTCCATTGATTTATTTCAATGTCCACTAGTAACCACTGTTGTGTTTTTCCTGCAATTCGAAAGTAATTCAAGTATGTCCAGCTTTGTTTTTATATTTAAAAGGACCAAGAGAAGCTTTACCGTAAAGAGATCTTGATTTTGATAGGTACATGATGGGAGGTCTGCAGGAGATCAGCTTATTGGTCGTTTCTGTGGTGATACACCTCCTGGAGGTGGGCATCTCATTTCTACTCATAATGCCCTGTATTTATGGTTTCGCTCTGATGGCAGCGTGAACAGGGAGGGATTTTCATTAACATGGAATTCAGTGCAGCCTGGTAAGAAATATCTTTTGGCAGACATTTTTGTTGTATAGTTATATAGAATGCTGCAAAGTTATGCTTAGTACATAGTGCGGAATGCACTTGAAAATAGATAGAAATAGAGCCTTAAACAAAAATAAAATAAAAAGGTTTTATTATATTTAAGACACTTTGATGGTGAACATTCTGATCTTATACACTACATACACCACTAGTTTTTAATTAAAAACTCAGCATGTAACAAAAGAAGTAGTCCTAAAGAAATAATTTCAAATTTTTAAAAAAATTATTTTTTCAGGCAATTATGTTTTTGAATGATAAATATTTTAGTGACAGCATATTCTGTCATAAGTACACCACAGGTTGCTGTTACAAAGAATACTAATTACAATCTTGTTTTCTTCACTAGCATTGTGCTTATGACCATCACTACTGCTAACAAATTTAGCCAAATTATTATGACAGCTTTCAGTGGTACTATATATGGACTATGAAGATATAATTAAAATTTCTTGGAATTGCCTGTGAATTAACTCCTTGCATTTTAGCTGTAAATACTCGGTGTTTGACTCACTTTATAATTTTTCAATGTAAAACATGGAATGAAAAATGTAAAAAGCAGTTGCATACCAAGTTATTTGTTTCAGAGAGTAAAATGATGTGAAGTGGAGAAACTATAGAAGTTCAGCAAGATGTTTCTTCAGTTTCAAATTTTCATCAGTATGTAAGCAAAAATGTGGAACATTATGGTCGATTTACTGACCTTTCTTGACATTCTCCATTCTTTGTTTGTCTTTGGATTATTTCAGTTGCTGAGCAGAACTTAATATTCTGGTGCTTTTTTTTTTTTTTTTTTTTTTTTTTTTTTTTTTTTTTTTTTTTTTTTTTTTTTTTTTACGACCTCCATAAAGTTAAGTGCTAGTCCATTCCAGGAGAAAAAGGTTTCAACATCTACATCTACATCTACGTGGATGCTCTTCAAATCACGTATAAGCGCCTGGCAGAGGGCTCATCTAACCACCTTCACAATTCTCTATTATTACAATCTTGTATAGCACATGGGAAGAATAAACACCTGTGTCTTTCCGTACCAGCTCTGATTTCCCTTATTTTATCGTGGTGATCGTTCCTCCATATGTAGGTCAGTATCAACAAAATATTTCTACATTCAGAGGAGAAAGTTGGTGACTGGAATTTCAAGAGTAGATTCCGTCGCAACAAAAAATGCCTTTCTGTTAATGATGTCCAGCTCAAATCCTGTATCATTTCAGTGACTCTCCCATATTTCTCAGTAATATAAAACGTAAAACGTGCTGCCCTTTGTACTTTTTTGATGTGCTCCGTCAGTCCTATCTGGTTAGGATCCAACACCGTGCAGCAGTATTCTAAAAGAGGACAAACAAGCATGGTATAGGCCATCTCCGTAGCAGATCTGTTACATTTTCTAAGAGTCCTTCCAATAAAATGCAGTCTTTGGTTAGCCTTCCCACAACATTTCCTGTGTGTTCATTCCAATTTAAGTTGTTCGTGATTGTAATTCCTAGGTATTTTGTTGAATTTATTACCTTTAGATTTGACTGATTTATCGTGTAACTGAAGTTTAACGAATTCCTTTTAGCACTCATGTGGATGACCTCACACTTTTCGCTATTTAGGGTACACTACATGCATCACTAGTTTTTAATTAAAAATTCATCATGTAACTGGAGAACTATTCCTAAAGAAATAATTTAGTCAGATATCTTTTCTAAATCATTTTGCAATTTGTTTTGATCTTCTGATGACTTTATTAGTCGATAAACGATAGCGTCATCTGCAAATAGCCTAAGACGGCTGCTCAGATCGTCTCCCAAACATTTATTTAGAAAAGGAACAGCAAACAGCCTATAACACTACCTCGGGGAATGCCAGAAATCACTTCTGGTCTACTCAATGACTTTCCATCAGTTACTACGAACTGCGACCTCTCTGATAGGAAATCACAAATCCAGTCACATAAATGAGACGATATTCCATAAGCATGCGATTTCACTCGTGTGGTACAGTGTCAAAAGCCTTCTGGAAATCCATAAATGCAAAATTGATCTGAAATCCCTTGTCAATAGCACTCAACACTTCATGTGAATAAAGAACTAGTTTTATTTCACAAGATCGATGTTTTCTAAAATCATGTTGACTGCATGTAAACAGACTGTTTTCTTCAAGGTAATTCATAATCTTCAAACACAGTTTATGTTCCAGAATCCTGCTGCATATTGACGTTAATGATATGGGCCTGTAATTTAGTGGATTACTCGTACTATCTTTCTTGAATATTGGTGTGACCTGTGCAACTTTCCAGTCTTTGAGTACAGGTCTTTCATCGAGTGAACGGTTGTATATGGTTGTTGAGTATGGAGCCAATGTACCATTATACTCTGAAAGGAACCTAATTGGTATACAATCTGGACCAGAAGACATGCTTTTATTAAGTGATTTAAGTTTCTTCACTACTCCGAGGATATTTACTTCTATGTTACTCATGTTGGCAGCTGTTCTGTATTCAAATTCTGAATTATTTACTTCATCTTCTTTTGTGAAGGTATTTCAAAAGGCTGTGTTTAGTAACTCTGCTTTGGCAGCATTGTCTTCGATAGTATCTCCATTGCTATCACGCAGAGAAGGCATTGCTGGTTTCTTGCCGCTAACATACTTCACATACGAGCAGAATCTCTTTGGATTTTCTGCCAGATTTCAAGACTGTTGTCTGTTAATTCATTTGGTATAAATCTCTCAATTGCTGCTGATACTATTTCTTTGAATTCAAGCCACATCTGGTCTACATTTATATTATTAACTTGGAATGAGTGGAGATTGTCTCTCAGGAAGGCGTCAAGTGAATTTTTATCTGATTTTTTGAAGAGGTATATTTTTCATTTATTTTTGGAGGATTTGGGGATTACAATATTCAGTCTCGCTACAACAACCCTGTGTTCACTAATCCCTGTGTTGGTTGTGATGCTCGTTATTAACTCAGGATTATTTGTTGCTAAGAGGTCAAATGTGTTTTCAGAACCGTTTACTATTCATGTGGGCTCATGAACTAACTGCTCAAAATAATATTCAGAGAATGTGTTTAGCACAATTTCTGATGATGTTTTATGGTCACCTCCGGAATTAAACATGTATTTTCGCCAACATATTGAGGGTAAATTAAAGTCACCACCAACTATAATCGTATGAGTCGGGTACATGTTTGAAATCAAACTCAAGTTTTCCTGGAACCTTTCAGCAACTATATCATCTGAATTGGGGGTTGGTAAAAGGATCCAATTATTATTTTATTCCAGTTGTCAACAATGACCTCTGCCCATATTAACTCACAGAAACTATCTACTTCAATTTTGTGACAAGATAAACTACTTCCAACAGCAACAAACACACCATCGCCAATTGTGTTTAGCCTATCCTTTCGGAACACCATTAGATTCTATGCAAAAATTTTGGCTAAACTTATCTCCGGCTGTAGCCAGCTTTCAGCGCCTATAATGTTGTGAACATCAGTGCTTTCTATTAGCGCTTGGACTCTGGTACTTTCCCAACACAGCAACGACAGTTTACAGCTGTTATACCAATGGTTCCTTTATCTATGTTCTTGCTGTGTTCGGCCTGCACCTTTGTGAATGAAGCCCTTCTTGTGTTTTCCCAAGACCCTCTAACCCAAAAAGCAGCGCAGTCCACACCACACAGCCCCTGCTACTCGTGTAGCTGCCTCCTGCATATAGAGGACATCTGACCTATTCAGCAGAACCCGAAACCCAACCACCCTTTGGCGCAAGTTGAGGAATCTGCAGCCTACATGGTCGCAAAACCATCTGAGCCACTGATTCAGAACCTGCACTTGGCAATCGGTCCTGTCGACTATGCTGCAAATGGTCAGCTCTGCTTTCATCTTGCAAGCAAGACTGGCAGCCTTTACCACATCTGTTAGCCACTCGAAACCAGAGAGAATCTCTTCTAATCCAAAGTGACCCACATCGTTGGTACCAACATGAGCAACCACTTGCAGCTGGCTGCACTCTATGCTCTTCATGGTATCCAGGAGGGTCCTTTCAGAAAAGAACAGTGTCAGTGGAACCTGAAACCCAACCACCCTTTGGCCCAAGTTGAGGAATCTGTAGCCTACACGGTCGCAAAACCATCTGAGCCTCTGATGCAGAACCTGCACTCGGCAATTGGTCCTGTCGACTATGCTGCAAATGGTCAGCTCTGCTTTCATCGTGCAGGCAAGACTGGGAGCCTTTACCACATCTGTTAGCCGCTCAAAACTAGAGGATCTTTTCTGATCCAAAGTGACACACATCATTGGTACCAGCATGAGCAACCACCTGCAGCTGGCCGCACTCTATGCTCTTCATGGTATCCGGGAGGACCCTTTCTGAAAAGAACAGTGTTGCCACTTTCTTTTGGTTAATAGGGTTAATTATAATATTTGTATCATATACACTGATGAGCCAAAACGTTATGACCACTGCCCACCACGATACTGTATGTTGTCTGGTGGTGCGGAGGGCAAATGATGGGGTAAGAGAAGTATATGATCAGAGCAGAGACGGATGGGGAATCATTCTAATGATGATAAGTGGCACAAATGCGGAAATCTACTGACTTAAGCAACTGTGACAGAAGCCAGATTGTTGTGGCTCATTGCCTGGGAGCAAGCATCTCAGTGCCTGGGAGCAACATGGTTGGCTGTGCACATGCCACTTTCGTGAACAACTGCAGAAAGTGGTTGAAGAATGCCGAAACCATGAGTAGGTGACTAGGAGTTGGATGTCCATGCCTCATCATAGAACATATGGATTGGAGGCTTACTTGCTCTCTAAAGCAGGATAGGTGGCGATCTGTGGCAGATCTGATAAAAGAGTACAGTGCTGGTGCAGGTACAAGTGTTTTGGAGGTCCCAGTTCTGTATACGGAGTGGAACATGCTGTTCCACCGCAGAGGCCCCCTAGGTGTTTCCATGTTGTCCCAACAACATTGTCAGTTATGATTAGAGGGGGCATGGGATCATCAAGATTTCACTGCAGATCAGTGGGTTAATGTCGATTGGTCAGATTAATCCCATTTATTGTTGAAACAGATCGATGGTCGTGTCCAGATACGCCATCATACAGGTGAACAGCTGCTCAAAATATGCAGTGCACCATGGACACAGGGCGGTGGGAGCAGTATTATGTTATGGGGGACATACACTTGGGCTTCCATGGGATCTGCGGTAGTAATTGAAGGCAATATAACAGCTGTGGACTATGTGAACATTATTAGGAGCCACCAGTAATCCCTTATGCTTGATGTCTTCCTCAACAGTAATGGCATCTTTCAGCAGGATAACTGTCCATGTCAAAAGGCCAGAATTGTGCTGCAATGGTTTGACGAGCATGATAGTGAACCCATGTTGATTTGTTGGCCATCAAATTTGCCTTATCTGAATCCGATAAAACCTATCTGGGATGCTATTGGGTGCCAGCTCCATTCCCACAAACCAACCACCTGTAAATTACGGGAAATGTGTGACCTGTGTGTAGGCATTTGGTGCCAAAAAACCTCTAGAGACCTATCAAGTAGTTGTCGAATCTGTGGCACACAGAATCACTTCTGAATTGCATTCTGGTGAACCAACATAATGTCATAATGTTAATAATGGTCATAATGTTTTGGCTCATCAGTGTATGTTAGGATTAATTATGATAGCTGTATCATCTTTATGCATAAAGTAGTAACCCTGCTTGCTGTTTGATAACGTGAATGGCATTCACATTTATCAAGAACAAGATAAGACATTGGGAGACCACAGTAGTGATATTTATTTATTTATTTTATTTATCTTACAGCTCGAAACATGTATTTAACATGCATGGGCAATGTTATAATAATTACATTTAGATTATTGGTACACAATATAAATAGATTACATGCTACTATGTAAAATATCATTTAAGTATATTTAATATAGCATTCTTGAGGTCAAATCATTTCAGCACCATACTGTATGGGCACTTCAATACAAGCCATTTTTTTAACTCGTTTTTAAAAATTCTGCCATAAAGCTGTTTAGGTTGTTTGGCAGAGAATTATAAAATATTGCTCCCTTAATGAATGGGGTATTTGTTGTTAGATTGAATCGTCTGCTCACCATATGAAAGTCTGATTTTTGTCTTGTATTGTAATCATGGATTTCCATATTTCTGTTTGTTACTTTTTTGTCTTTTCTCACTAATAATATTGATTGAAACATATATACTGCATAGATAGTCATAATATTAAACTTAATAAACAGGTTTTTACATGAAGTTCTGGGTCTTACTTTTGCCATAGTTCTTATTACTCTTTTCTGCAATACAAATACCCTTTTTATATTGTATTGGCTACACCCACCCCACAATACAATTCCATAAGATAGATGGGGATACACCAACCCAAAATACGCTATTTTTATTGCTTCGATATCTAAATATTGAACTAATCTCCTTAGTAAATACAGACTAGATGTTATTTTACCACAGACATGATCTATTTGCTGATTCCACGAAAGTCTGTCATCTATATATATCCCCAGAAATTTACATTCTGAACAGGTATTTTCCTGAATGTCCTCATTTAGAACAGTATTTTTATTTGAACTACTTGTCTTAAAATAAATTAAATTAGTTTTGTTAATATTGACCCTCAGGTTTTCTTTTTCAAAATATGTTTGGGCTTTTTCAACAAAATTCTGTACCACTGAATTTAGATCATCATTACTATGTGCCCAGCAAACCCCAGAGGTGTCATCAGCATACATAGTAATACGATGACTGGTGTCTAATACTTTTGGGAAATCATTCACGTAGCAAATAAACAAGAAGGGGCCCAAGATAGAGCCTTGTGGCACACCAAAATTTATGTTCCTTATCTGTGATCTTCTTTTTGCAATTACCTCTCCATTATCATACACAACTTCTGTGCATTGTTGTCTATCTTTAAGGTAAGATTCTATTAAAAGCAACAGTTTCCCACTGACACCATGATAAGCAAGTTTACTTAAAAGAGCACCATGATGGACTCTGTCAAACGCTTTGGAAAGATCTAAAAACACTCCTGCCGTTTTGTAACCCTCATTTATTTTCTCCATCAGACAGTGTACAAACTGTACTGCTGCAGATATGGTGCTCCGACCACTTCTAAAGCCATGTTGGAAATCTCCTATTAAGTTATTCATATTATAGTGCTCAACTAGGATTTCTAGCATTATTTTTTCAATTAATTTACCAAACACTGACGTTAAGGCAACTGGTCTGTAGTTCTGTGGTTGTTTTCTTTCCCCTTTTTTATATAAAGGTTTAACTAAAGCAAGTTTCAGTTTCTTCGGAAACACACCTTCTTCAAGTACACAATTTATTAGATGGACTAATGGTCTGGCTCACCCTTGCATTTTTTTGGTAGAACAGGAGAGAATTCATCCCATCCAGCTGATCTTTTATTTTTTAGGTTGTCAATTAGCTCTGTTACGTCCTTGATGGTTACTGTAGGTAGCATACAAGAGTCCCGTTCCTTTTCCTTATCATATTTAAACTCCCTCTCCTGTTTCATGCAAGTATCATTTTCAATAGCATCTATAAAGTAATCATTAAATATATCGCTAACTATATAAGGATCAGAAAAATTATCATTATGTATACTTAACTCTATATTATTAATTTTAGTTTTTGAATCAGTGTTCCTCATATTAATTTCTGCCCAGCACGACTTTGAGACACAGTCAGAATTTCGGATCTGTTTACTAATATGTTCTACTTTCCTTCTCCTTACTTCCTTGTGATACTCATATTTATAATTTTTATAATCCTCTTTATATGAATCAAGACTGGTTTCTCTGTGTAGCATATACATATACTCCATTCCTTCTTTGAGTCTTTTCGTTTTTTCTTCAAGTTTTACACGTTTGACTACTGGAGGTTTATTTTTATTTACATTGATCTTCTTTGCTGGGATAGTAATATCAATATGTCTAGTTAAAATTTTTACAAATACTTCCCATTTGCTGTCAACTCCCCTTTCTCTATAAACTGATTCCCAGGATTCTTGACCCAAAGTTTTCTTTAGCAAGGTGATGTTGTATTCAGAAAATAATCTTCTAGTCTCATATTTTTTGTTTTGTTTAAGTTTATTAAGACAACCAACCACTAATACTTGTCCTAGATGATCAGATATGTGCCCGTTTACAGTCTGTGCCGACACAACATTTTCATAATTGGTCATCACATGATCTATGGAACTACTGCTTGACTCAGTTATTCTAGTGGGCACATGACCAAGTAGATCTTTAATATCATAGGATCTTATGCAGTCTTGTAAACCTTTGCATTCCTGGCTGTTGCTTAGTGTGTTTATATTAAAGTCTCCTAACATTATAATATTTACTGTATTGCCACCCTTGCTTAGCTTCCCCAATACACTACCCAGTGCTTCCAGGAAAACCTCGAGATTACCAGAAGGGGCTCGATATATACCTACCACAATAAGTGGGACAGATACAATCATTAACTTAATTATCACTGCTTCAAAGTCTTTCTCGATACAATAATCCTTAACCCATGATACTTTTTCTACAGAACTTATTAGGTTACATTTCCTTACGTAAGTAGCAACACCCCCTCCTTTATGTTCTGTTCTACAAAAAAACGATGTAAGATTATACTCCTGCAACTTATAATACTGGATATTATGGTTAGCTTTTTGATGCTCTGTAACCACGATTACATGTGGAGCTAGATCTGTAACTAAGGCCTCAAATACATCGATTTTGTTACCCAAGCCCTCAACATTATAATGTAAAAATGATACATTAGTACAATCATGAGAGGATATATCCTTCTCAAGGTTAACATTATCACCAAATTGATAGTTTCTAAATTGGGAACACTGAGGGACTTTTTTATCCTAAAAAATCAACAGTCTTGACTCTGCAGTGAGGAATTATTTCCGTTTGCTTGCTCTGCAGGCATATATAATTATCACTTCCGTCTTTCGTGTGTATGACATCTGAGGTACAAGGTATCAGATTTGAATTATCACTTTTTGTTTCCTCAATAGCTCTGTTGATGTCAGTTGCTAGAGTATTCTTACCCAGACGATTAAGATGTAGTCCATGTACAGTGAAGCTGCTTCTTTGATAACTGTTAAGGTCCAACAGTCTCACATTTTTTAACTTGGAGCAGAAATGTTTTAATTTTTTATTTGTAGATCGGATTTCTCGGTTCACACACGACCAGTCGGGCAGATCAAATCTCGCCGGAATATTTGACAAGATCACATTTGTATGGGACAACATCATTAACATAACAATCAACTTTTTAATAAATGAACTGGCCTCGTTGCAATAAACGTCGTTTGAACCTGCTATAATAACAACGACATCACTTTCTGTAAAATCGGTGCAGTCATTGTTTACAGAGCTTGTTACATCAACAAACTTCACCCCAGGTTTAATAACGGATGAAATGCGCACGTTTTCTGTGGTCAAGTTAGACATACAATCTGAAATATTGCGTGCATGACTATCTCCGTAAATTTTAACATTCTTTTTACACTGAAATTGAGCTTGTTTAACCTTAGGACTACTTTTTGTAGTTTTGGTGACACTACTTGCATTTGCAGTTGCACTTTCACACGTGGTTTTCAATTCTTGTTGCTGTTTTGTTTCATGTATTTCACCCACATCGGACTGTTTTTCAAGTATTAATCTAGAATTTTCTTCCTTTAAACATAGTATTTCAGTTTTTAATGCCTGAATGTCATTTTGAAGTAATTTTATAATTTCATTTTTGGAGTCCACTATAGTTGCAATATCGGCTGTTTCATTACGTAAACAATCGTGACCCCAATTGCAAGCTGACTCTCCATTTCGTGTGCGTGCAAGTGTGTGTGTGTGTGTGTGTGTGTGTGTGTGTGTGTGTGTGTGTGTGTGTCTGAGCATGCAAATGCTACAAATCACTTCCTGTAACCTCTTTAATTACATAAAATTTACACTTTTCTCTTTTCTCTTCACACTCTTCTGGAACGCAATGCATTGTAGGTGCAAGAATGGTCTGGAATACTGTAATATTCACTATGTGATCAAAAGTATCCCGACACCTGGCTGAAAATGACCTATAGTATTCAGGCCATGACTCTATGCCGGCCAGTCCATTACAGAGATGTTATTGTCGTGTAAACACTCTGCCACAGGCTGTGTATTATGAACAGGTGCTCGATCATGTTGAATGATGCAGTCGCCATCCTTGAATTGCTCTTCAACAGTGGGAAGCAAGAAGGTGCTTAAAACATCAGCACAGGCCTGTGCTGCGATAGTGCCATGCAAAACGAGAAGGGGTGCAAGCCCCCTCCGTGAAAAACAAGACCACACTATAACACCACAGCTTCCGAATTTTACTGTTGGCACTACACACTCTGGCAGATGATGTTCACTGGGCATTCACCATACCCACACCCTGCCATCGGATTTTCACATTGTGTATCATGATTCGTCACTCCACACAACGTTTTTCCACTTTTCAATCATCCAATGTTTATGCTCCTTCCACCAAGCATTTACGATATGTGGTTTATGAGCAGCTGCTCAACCGTGAAATCCAAGTTTTCTCACTTCCCGCCTAACTGTCATACTACTTGCAATGGATCCTGATTAAGTTTGGAATTCCTGTGTGATGGTCTGCCTATTACACATTACGACCCTCTTCAACTGTCGGCAGTCTCTGTCAGTCAACAGATGAGGTCGGCCTGTACACTTTTGTGCTATACCTGTCCCTTCACATTTCCATTTCACCATCACATCAGGAACAGTGGACCTAGGGATGTTTAGGAGTGTGGAAATCTGGCATATAGATGTATGACACAAGTGACACCCAATCACCTGACCACGTTCGAAGTCTGTGAGTTCCACAGAGCACCCAGTTCTGCTCTCGCATGATGTCTAATGACTATTTAGGTCACTGATATGGAGTACCTGGCAGTAGGTGGCAGCAGAATGCACCTGATATGAAAAATGTATGTTTTTGGAGGTGTCTGGATACTTTTGATCACATAGTGTATACAAACAGAAATATTTTAATCTGTCAGGAAGTATTCTCAGCAATGGAGATGTAGTACATATTGAAAGATTCTGCTTGATTTTGCCACCTTTCCAAAGGCTCAGCATTAAGATTCCAGTGACCATATTTGTAATACATTCAATTTATAACAAAATCCTGTGGCTTCATGGTTAATACTCATGAATATATTCTACAGTCTGTTTAATTTAAAAATTGTGATATATTATCCCATTTTTTAAAAATACTTTCAGTCTCAATCGTGTTGGTCTGCAGAATTCTTTTGTATTGTGCTAATGATTACATCAGGAAGGCATCCACTCTTGTTTTCATCAAACACTGATTCCCAGTTCAGTGTTACACGACAATCATAGAAGTTATCTTACTTTTTTCGTGGTATTTGCCTTTGCTTCTCCCTTTGGACAAGCAGTGCTCAACAGTGACTCTTTCAACCAGTAAGAAATCAGGTGCTACTCACTCACCACTGCAGTCACTTCTGAGAAGCACATCACACATAAACTCAACCAAACATTACTAGCAAAATAATTGAAAAACTGACTTCAAGTATCTTGTGAGTAGTTCACTTGTACTAAACAACCGTCTCTCACACAGCTGTCAGGCAACACTTCACAAACTTCATTACTGGAAATAGAGCACTGTGGAATATCTGATAATGCAGTTTATTAATTTTTTTTTTTTGTTTCAAAAAATCTGCTTCTTGTTTTGATGACCTGTAGCATCAGATTTCAAACTCAGTGTAAAGACACTGGCTTGGCAATTTTATTGAATTTTAAGAGATCAACATCAAAAACAAATTGTTTACCATAGTCTTAGTACATTTTCTTTCCCTTTACCATTTTATTGCCATCATACCGACTTTTTAGAGGTGCTCTTGTTCTTGCAATTGTATATTCTTGGTGGTGCCACAGTATCATTTCACTGTAAAGTGAAAGTGTTTTTGCCTATTTTATGTTTTACTGTATGTGTGAATTGTTTCTGAGATGGAAAAGACACACCAGTCAGGCATTTCTCTAAATGAGGTTAGAGAGCCATTTAAAAGCCATGTCCATTTTGCTCATTTTTTGAGATGTAGTTCACTGTAATGTTTAAAAATCTTGTGCTCCATGCATTACATTCTGTGAGGAGATCAACACCATCGTTAGCTACATATTTTTGATTTTTATGTTACTGTGTAGCTATTGTGTTAATCCATAATGTGAAGGGGTATTCGATGAGGAATGGAGAATGATGTATAAATGTTACAAAAGATGTAAATGATGAATGTTATAATAATAAGAATAACATTAATAAAGGTTACTGAGGAACTTAATATTTCCCATTTACATCATAATGGGTCATCATGATTCAAGTTTATGTGATCATAAATCATACTGATTGTGAACACTTCAACACTATCTCATAGGCTGGCCTACAATATTAAATACAGCTTTTGTATGAACATGATGACAACTGCTAGATTGTAGTTACATTTGCCAAAGAATTCATGTGAAGAGGCCACTGTAGAAGCACTTCCATAGGTTATGTTTAAATACAGATGTACTATTCTTTACTCATGTAAAGGACCAACTGGAAATTTTAATACTAGCATACACCCTTCAGTGCCGATGGTAGTTCCCCTAGTCCACAGTGGATATCTCCTTTCATTGTCTTCCTATAAACCTTGTTCACTCTACCTCATACACATTTCTTTTATATTTATTTTGTATTGAAATGAAACCAGAGTATATTTCTTTTGTATTAAGAGGAGTTGTTTGCACCAAATCACATGAGAGAATATGTGTATTGTGATTCTGTTGTTACAATTGCTAGTTGTTTGAAAAGGCTGTTTACTCTGTGATGTACACCATAAATGAGTCTCACATTTTTATTTTACTTTGGAATTTTTTTTTTTTCAAAATTGTAGTGTTGGCCAATAACATTATCATCATAGCACACAGAATGAAAATAGCCAAAGTTGATTCTGAGTAGCATTATCTCCAGGATGGGATTTCTTGTGGAAAATGTTGTTACTGATAATTGTATCTGTCTAGGAAATGCAGTGTTTTTAATTCAGCTTACTGTCTATGTGAACACCTGAAGTACGGAGTAGTTTGGTGTATTTGTTAGTTGCTATACATAATTGTTACATTACATTTTTATTGGTCCTTTTGATCATTTGTTGTACAAGATATACAACATGATATTGGACAAGTGATTGTGATTTACAATACATGTTTTTAAATCATACAAGAATATTTACATTGATTTAGGCTTAATATTATCACAACTGAAGGCTCAGATTCCATACATTATATTTAACTTTGGAAATAAATTTTTATGTTTTGCAATATTCATCTATACTATAATAACATTTTTGCAATAAATATTTATGGGCAGCAGTTTTAAATTTTGAAGTGTCTTTTATTGTTTTAATGTTTGTAGGTATCTTACTGTATAGTCTGTTTCCTATTTGCAGTGGTCCATTCTGTTTTAGTGTTGTGTGTGCATGTTTAACATGTATGTCCTGCTTTCTCCTTGTGTTATACAGGTGGATACTCTGGTTGGTTGACACAAGATTGTTGCTATTTTCTAAGATTTTCCTTACAAATATGATTACTTGTAAAATGTACAGACATGGTAGTGGAAGGATACGTAGTTTCTTGAATAAGGGTTTGCATGAGCTTCTTGATGCAGCATTTTCTAGGGCTCTTACAGTTCTCTTTTGGCATATAAAACAACTTTTGCTAGCAGATGCGTTTCCCCAGAAGATTATGCCATATTGCAGTAAGGATTCTGCCTGGGTGAAGTATACATCTTTTAGTGTTTCTTTTGATATACAATCAGAAAGAATTTTGATGGTATAGAAAATGTTATTTAATTTATTTGTAGTGTATTTTGTGTGTTGGACCCATCTTAGATCTTCTTGGATCCAAATCCCAAGAAATTTTGTAGAGCTTACATTTTCGATGATTCTAGTAAACAACTCTATGTCTGGTGCTAGTGGGCATTTATTTTGCACTGTGTGTATATGTATTGTAACTTTTTTCTGTGTTTATTACTAAGTTGTTTCCAGAAAACCAGTCTGTAATGTGGGTGGTACAATTTTTAATCTCATGTAGTAATTTTTCTTTGGTCCTTCCTTTTATTATCACATTTGTGTCATCCGCAAATTTTATGTAATTATGGCATGGGGTAGTCGGTTCAAGTCATTTACAAAGAGTAGAAACATAACTGGTCCTAGAATAAAGCCTTGTGGTACACCATACTTGATGCTCTGCTTTTCTGAGCAGTAGGACTTTATCTTGTTCCCTTCTTGGATAGTAAGCTCAACTACAAGCTCTCTGTTTTGGAGATATAATTTTATCCATTCATAGGCTGGACCCCTAATACCTACAGATTCAAGTTTCTGAAGCAAGATGTTGTGATTGATGACATCGAATGCTTTAGAGAGGTCTTGAAATATGGCTGAGATATGTTCTTTATTGTCTATTGCATTTAAGGCTTCATTTAGGAATGCAAAGATAGCTGTGTTAGTAGATTTAGATTTTTGGGATCCATGTTGAGTATTTGAGAAATAATTATTTTTTTCTATGAAACTGATTAGTCTTTTATAATAGATTTTTTCAATTATTTTGGAAAAACCAGATAATAGTAAAATTGGCCTGTAGTTTGATACCTCTGTTTTTATCCATTTCTTGAACGGGAGTTTTACTTTTGCTATCTTTAATTTTTCTGGGAACACCTCTTCTGATAGAGACCAGTTACAGATGTTGACAAGTGGCCTGGCTATGAGGGGAGCACATTTCTTCAAGATTTAGTCAGGGATATTGTCAGTACCAAAAGAGAATTTGGGCTTCAGTTCTGTGATTATATTAAGTATTTCCTTTTCATTGGTGGGGTATAGAAAAATAGATTTGTTATTTATAGTACATCTGGATTGATTTATTGGAGTACACTGTAAATTTTGACTTATAAGATGTTCAGCTATCTGTGTAAAGTAGGAATTAAATTTATTTGCAATTTTTGTAGGTTCAGTTATCATAGTTGAGTTCTCCATTAGGCAGTTAATGGTATGGAAGTCTATCTGTTCTGCTGCAGTTTCTTTCCTGACAGTATTCCATACGGCTTTCATCTTATTGGTGGAATTTTGTATGTATGTGTCTTTTGCCATTATTTTTGCTTGTTTGACAACATTTTTGAATATCTTTTTATAGGTTTTGTAATAAGAGTCAAATTCTGCTGATGTGAGTTGTTTGGACAATCTGTGCAGTAATCTTTTTTTGTTTGAAGATACTAAAATCCCAGGAATAATCCATTTATATTTTGTTTTCCTTGTGTACATTTTCCTCTGGGTTGGAGGGAAGCATAGTTCAAAATAGTAGGAATAATTGTTAATAAAGTTCTTATATTTTCCATCTGTGTGTTCACAGTTATAAATCTCTTCCCAGCTTTCTTTGCTCAATAATGGAGAAAATGATTCATATTTTCATTACTGTAGTTTCTACTGGTGGTTGTTAGGCAGGATTTAAGCTGTAGCTCGGTTTCCATACTAGTTTTTGAGCTGTGTGATCCCCAAAGCCTGTGTTTAGCGTTTGTATTGTATACTTCATTTCTACATTTACAAATATCTGATCATTCGTGGTACGTGAAGTCTTTGTGATATGAGTTGCTGTTTCTATGGTGGATTTCATGTTAAAAGTTTGCAAGAGATTCAGTAATTCATTATTTTCTTAGGTGTCCTTTGCAAAGTCAATATGAAAATCACCACATGGAATAACTCTTCTGTTTCTTTGTGTTAGTCTGTTAAGTGAATATTCCAAACTTTTTAGGAGAGTATTTATGTCACCAGTTGGAGCTCTGTATAAGCAAATAACAGCTAGTTTAATGTCTACTATCTCAATTCCTGATAGCTCTACATCTTTTTCCTTCACTACTTCAACAGGAAATTTTATATTTACAAAGCTTGTATTATTTCTTATGAATATACAACTACCGTATTTACTCGAATCTAAGCCGCACTCGAATCTAAGCCGCGCCTGAAAAATGAGACTCGAAATCAAGGGAAAAAAATTTTCCCGAATCTAATCCGCACCTGAAATTTGAGACTCAGAATTCAAGGGGAGAGAAAAGTTTTAGGCCGCACCTCCAAATCGAAACAAACTTGGTCCATTGTAATATGAGACACAATTTAGGTCGAATGAATGATGATACAGCTACAGTAGTTTGGTTCGAATCGTAAGCTTAGCAGTTAAGCTTTACCAGGTAGCCATTGCTATGTGTCAGGTGCTCCATCCATATTTATACGGGTACCCTTCCTTTTTCACATGCTTCGTCTGTTTTGAATTGATTGCTTATTTTTCTTTGATCTGATAAGTGCCGTTCTCTTTGTTATAGGTGTTTATGTCACTCTAAGCTGAAAATGTGTTACTGTACTGTGTCATGCATTGTTTGTCGCATTCTGATAATGAGAGTTTACAACCTGTTGCTACTCACGGCATGGCTTTCTCTCGTGTGCGCTACTGCCACTTACAATTAAAAAAAGAGAGAGAGCAATTGTCTCATTAGTGAAACAATGGCAAGAGTGTGCTATTTGTTGTTACTTACACTGGTGCTTTCTTTCATAATGATCAACAAGAACCAAATAATAGACTGCGTATGATAGAAGATGTTCTGAACGAGACTTTAGCGAAAAATTTTCTCCGTTTGAAAATCTTTGCAGGTGCCTCTTTAGTACATTACATTCTGCACAGAAATTAGAATTATCTTAAATTTAAAAATCCAGCCAATTGTCGTGCTTCATTTGTGACTGTATCACTATTAGGCATAAGAATAATACGAATATAAACGTGACATGATATGTATATTCTTCCGCGTTTGCTATTGTCTCACTCTAGTTTCGTAGTTTATTAGGCAGACAGGATTTAAATGAGATAGCAACAAACACAAAACAACACATGTCAAAATGTTTATATTCATATTATTTTTATGGTGAAGAGAATACTGCATGTGATTCACAATTCATAAAAGTTCCTATTAGCAACTATCTCTTCTCACAGGTAGAAAAAAATTCAGAATATAGAGTTGGCCATATTGACAAACATCCCAAACAGTCTTGCCAGTCGGATTTTCGTAGTACATTGAAATGCTGCTACATTCGAAGATGAACTATAAGGAATTTGTATTTACTTCATTGGATAATGTATGAAAATGCAGCGGTCGAAACTCTGGGTGGAGAAAAAAGCTCATCTTCCACCTTTTTTTAAAATTCTTTTACTGACGCAGAGGTTTTGGCGCCAGTATTTATCTTTGTGCCTGCAAAGCATACCTGGGTAGCGCTACATATATTCAACGGCAGAGGTTAATTGTGGTGGCACCTACCAACATTTTTCAGAACTTCTGCTTGCTTTGCATTCGATTCTAAGCCGCAGGTGGTTTTTTGGATTACATAAACAGGGAAAAAAGTGCGGCTTAGATTCGAGTAAATACGGTACCACCATGTTTAAGAATTTTTCTACAGAAATAACCACCTGGCACAAAGTTAGGTAGGGGCACAATATGTCACTTGTCCTCATCAAGCCAATGTTCTGTAAGATACAATAATGGGGTACTTTTTAATTCATTTTCTAATAGGATCTGGATTTTACTTGTTTTAGTAGTCAGTGATTGCACATTTTGGTGAAAAAGAACCAACTTCATATTTTTGTGTTTGACATGTGAGTTTTTATTTTGGGTCCCCACAGAGGACGTCTGGATTTCATCTGATACTTCATTTCTGGTATTTTTTGAATTTTCTTTCCATGGAGATGTTTTACAATGGGCATTTAACATTTCTCTGGAATGTACTTGCATGCATGTATTTTCACCCCTATTACCGCTTATTAGTTTCCCTTGTTCATTATAATCTGACGAACATCTTACTAAATATTCTAGAGCCTTGTCTGTTAAGATGCAGTCCATCTTTACCAAGACACTTGTCATTAAAAAATTTGTTTGGATCAATGAATATTACACCCAGTTTATTACATTCCTCTTTAATATTGTCATTTATTCTGTGTATGTATCTGTCACTTACCGACCTTCTGCACACAATGCCACTGATTATAATTCTCGAGATGTTGTAGACGTTTCTGACAGTTCTTATTAGATTTTTCGTGTTGTTGATGATTTCTTCTTCACTGCTGTTTCGTAGACAGTTCATTCCAACGTGAATAAATACACCTTTGAGTTTTCTATCACATATCTTAGTAGGGCTTGCTGCTGATTTTAGGGCATTGCTAAAATGGTTTTGTAACTGCTTACTCCTGATTCCAGGGCAAACGTCTATTTTATAGTTTGGAACTACGATGTTTTTTAACATGGAGTCGCCTATTATTAAAAACTCATTATCATTTGCAGTACTCAGAGGATGTTTCGTTTCATTTTTGGCATTTGTATCACTTGTCCACTTATATTTGTTTTTGTTTTTTGTATCTAAAGCATTTTCTACTTAATGGCAATTGAGTCGTTTTGATCATGTGTATCACTCCGTGAGTGCGAGGATTTGGGCCTATTTTCTTCTATGACTTCAGTTGTTTTACCACTAAGAGGGCACCTCTTTTCATTTTTGTCATTTTTAGCATTTGTCCACGTATATTTATTTTTGTTTTTTTGTGTCTAAATAAGTTTATACTGTGATTGGAACTGAGTCGTTTTGTTCATATGTATCACTCTGCAGGTGCGAGGATTTGGTCCTATTTTATTCTAACTCTTCAGTTTTTTTGCAAACACAATCTTTTGTCTTTTCAGCACATTATTTTCTTCCTGAAGCAATGACAATTCTGCTTTTAATGAGTTTATATAGTTTTGCAGGATATGAATAATTTCATAATTTGTACTTACGGCAGAAGTCAATCTCAACTGTTCATCACTTAAACATTCAGAGCATGTCCACTGTATATCCTCACTTACAAAATTTAGACACACTTTGGCGCATTTCTAATGCGGCCAGAAGTTACACACTTTGCACCGAATTCCTTTTGCTACTCGTTTATTACACTTCCTACATGAAGAACTACTTAATTTTGACTGCTTCTGAAGCTTTGTGGCACTACACAATCCTACTGTCGCCATATTTCTTACCGTCTTAATATCATGTGGATTATTGTGATTTGTGCAGAACTGAATGAAACTAGTATTATTTGCAGTTATGAAGAATGAGTAAACAGTGAACCACACTGTAACATCTTAGAGTATGTGATCTGCATCACACTTTAAGTCAATGATGGAATACTGTATGTCACTATGCTTGCAAAAAAGACAAAGAACTATAAACCCATCGCCCTCCTCGCCATAATTTCAAGATACTCACTAAAATTAACTTAAAGTGCATACAAAATACCCATTCAATCAGGTAAAGGATTTTGCAAGTAGATATAGGAAAACTGATCATTAGCAAACTGTGAATACAATTGTAGTACATTTTGTGATAGGAATGAATTTTTATTTTGTCAACAATTCATAAATTTTAAGAATGCTTGTGACACAGATTGTATGTGAACAGTCCATGAGAAATAAAGCATTTATTCAACTTATGTTAGTATCTAAAGAATATACAGGGTGTAACAAAAAGGTACGACCAGACTTTTAGGACACATAACTCACACGTAGAAGAAGGCAGTATGTAGTGTGGTCTTGTGTATGGAAACACAGTATTTCTCTGTTATAAGTAATTCTTTACAATTATTCATTGTCAGTTAACTGTGGGAAGGAACAGATGAACCTGTTTCTTGCATGAGAAGCTCAAAATGTCTACCTGGTTACATGATGTTTTAGGTTCTGTTTCACCAAAGGTAAACCCAAGTCATTACTTATGCTGATATGTGACCCATGTGGATGTAAATGTCAATGACGTTGCATTACTTACAGATAGCATCAAGTATTTAAGTGATTACTGTGGATTTGGTGGGAACATTGCAGTGTGCTGATGTTAATCACGACTTGATTTCTACTAAAGTTTAATCGCTGTATAACTTAAAATACAGTATTGGTCTTGCTGTACACTGTTTGTACTTGGAGAGGTTACCAGAATGAAGATGACAAACTGGAGGATATTTCAAGCAATTTATCTTAGGAAGCATGGGATGCTTCAATCTGCTACTTGCAGTTAGGGGAAGTGTGGGTGGACAAATACTCTATAACTGGGGGACACAATTCCCCACACATTTGATGACAACCTTATTGCCACTCTAAGATAAATAGCTGCAGCAAGTAATATTGTGTATAGTAATATTGTGTACAAGCATTATAAGCAGCTAATTTTTGTGTGTGGTTACATGCATGACTCATTTAACAATGTGTGAACCCATAGTTTAGTGCAACTGTGCTTTACATGGATGAGGCATCATTTACATGGGACCAGATAGTAAATTTTCACAATCAAACTGTATGGGCTGATTTGAAGTCTCGTGCTGCTGTTAAGGTGCATCACCATCAAAAACTTTATTTATACACAGTATTTCAGAAGTGATGCACAACATTCAGGGATATTCCAGGAATGATCATTCGAAACAAAAAAGTCAAGTAAACATGCCTCTAAAATACATACCTTAACACCTATGAGCAATTCTTGATCTTTGATTCTGTCAAACAAATCTCTTCTACTGCAAGCTCTTTGCTTTCCATATTTTGGGAAGTGGTAGTATGGATCAGAATGAGGAAAAAAGTCTAGTAAACATGCACTCTAAATAGCATACCTTAAGAGCTATGAGCCCTTGTTCATCTTTGCTACTTTGAAACACAACTCTACTGGAGAAGAAATGCTCATAACATTTAAGGTATGCATTTTAGATCCCATGTTTACCAGACATTTTTTCTTGTTTCGGTCCATACTACCACTTTACAAAATATGGAAAGCAAAGAGCGTGCAGTAGAAGATTTTTGTTTCACAGAATCAAAGATCGAGAAATGCTCATGGCTCTCAAGGTATGTGTTTTAGAGCCCATGTTTACTTGACGTTTTTGTTTTGAATGATCATTCTTGTCATATCTCTGAATATTGATCATCACTTCTGAAATGCCCTGTATGTTTTGGCTTTCATTTTTTGTAACATGACCTCATATTCTTTTGCTACTCAATTTCACCGCATTAATTAATATTGCTTTCTTAGAGAGTGATATATCTGATTTCCTCAAGTGTGGCTTTATATATGAGATAAGTGTATATTCTACAGAATGTAGCTTCTCATCATTTCAGTGTTAATGCCCTTTGGTTTTAAAATAACAATTTCTGAGACATGTGAATAAGAGGAGATGCACAAATTTCCTGAGCTTCACTTTCTTCAAACCGAAACCAAATGGTTTTTTTAAAATTTATTATGAGTGTTTGAAAGCTCTTGTGTCCAAACTGTGGTGCAAGATGTAGAGAATCTTATTGCCTTATACTGTGGTAGACTGCAAAACAGAACTATACATATTACTCCAGCAGTACATAAGAAAATCTGGGATTCAGTGACATGGGAGTTGATGCATATATCAATGCAAAAATTCTCTCTCCTTGTGTTTCCCACAATTAATGTTCTACTGAGAGTCGTAGAAAATAAGCTGTAATGTGGAAATGAAGTTTCTCTGGATGCATCTCCATATAACATACTTCTTTTATGTGTCAGAAATGAGCTCTGAAGTTTGACCATGCCTTTCTTGTTATTTGCAGACTATTTCAGTGCAACAGTTTACATTAAGCTTAATGAGGGTAGTGAGGAATTGAAGATTGAAAGAGGAGTCAGGCAAGGAGATCAAGATTGAACTGCTTGCCTCTGTTCCACACAAATTTCAACAACAAATGGAGGAACTCACACAGCAAGGATACTAAGAAAGAAATATAATAAGATGAAACATAAATAATACATGTTGACAGTGACACCATAGAAGCAGTGTCTAGGACATTTGAAGACAGTGCCAATAAAAATTATAATAGAAGAGTAAATATACTGTGGAGTACTTTTGGTATACTAAATAGTGTTTTTTTTAAAAAAAAAAAAAAACATAATTTACGATCAGTGTAATTACCAATTTCAACATGGGGCAGTGAGACAATAATGAAGACCATTAATAAATGGAAGGATTTCTCAGTAAGCAATGGAGAGATACGTTTGGAGAACTACTAGAATGCACAGAAAAAAAAAAAAAAAAAAGAAACGGGCAAACGGCAGATTGGACTGGAGGACATAATTATGAGTGTGATAAAAATTATGTGGATGTGCTTGGGACAAGTTGCCAAGTGAATGGATGATATATGGACCAAGAAAGTTGTCCATGGGACAGGAAAAGGTCCAAATGACAATATAATGGGAGATGGGTTGGTGACAAATAGAAGACACACAGGAGCAGCATGGATGCAGATAGCTGAAGACCATAATGCATGGGAAAATCTAGAGAAGGCCTTTGCCATCAGTGGATGACGAATGCCTGATGATTATTATGCTGACATTATATTTAAGAAATAACACAGGCCCAATAACAGATCTCATAGGTTTCTGTGATGGATTATGCCCCATTGAGAAGCCACCATATCTTGTGAATTGCTGTTCAGCACCAAAAACAATCTCCTGCTATTTACCTTTGAGGTATGGATGTGAGACCTGGACCATTAGAAAGGCTGAACGGCGAAGAATTGACTCCTTCGAATTGTGGTGTTGGAGGAAACTTCTTAGAGTTCCATGGACTGCAAAGAGAACCAACAGATCAATATTGGAGCAAATTAAACCAGATTTCTCCCTGGAAGGTCTAATCTTAAAACAAAAGCTGACCTACTTTGGACACACAATGCGAAGGCATGCCTCTCTGGAAAAAACATTAATGCTGGGGAAGATTGAAGGAACTAGAAGAAGAGGACGTCAGAGGATGAGATGGATCGATGGCATCACAGAAGCAATGTGTTCCAACCTGGAAGGTCTACGGGAGAAAGTGCAAGACAGGAAAAAGTGGCGTGATTTGGTTCATGGGGTCACGAAGAGTCGGAACCGACTAAACGAATAGAGAGAGAGAGATAATATTAACAATTAACCTTCTGATACCAAGACTCTGTATTGGTGGCCTTTCTCTTAAGAGTCTTTGGTGATCAACATAAGATATGTTTTACAGGCCCCAAAGACGCTAGTTGACTGTAAGATTACTAAGCATGTTTAACAAATGTTGTGGATATTGTTTGCCACCAAATTATATAATATATTTCCAGTTGGTTAACATTTTATTCTTACTGATTCATATGTTTGTGCATTTGAACTTACTTTATGAAGATAACTTTTCATGTTACTGTGAAACCTTCCATTTTCCAGAGTGTGGTGGAATTATTATAGCACAATCGCATGGCAGTCTGCAGTCTCCGGGCTCACCAGGAAACTACCCACAGAACAGAGACTGTGCCTGGATTATCAGGGCTCCTCGGAGTAAACGAATCCAGTTTCATTTCTTCTCACTTCGAATGGAGAATCACACCACCTGCTCTTTCGATTTTCTCAGGGTACTGTTTTAAATTAATTGTTGTTATTAGAATTATGATAAAGGGAACACCTCCGTGAAATATGTATAGTGGACACAGTAAACGTTCCAATTCACTGTGTAGTTGAGATATTAAGTCATTGCTAGGCACATAAACAAGGCTGAGAATGTTTCTGATCTTTCATATGAATCTTCCTTTTGAGCTAACAGAAAACACACACACACACACACACACACACACACAAACACACATGTACACCTATACAACTGTGTTGTCCTAGCCAACTACAATGTGCCATCAGTACAGTTCAGCTAGGATGAGGGATTTTTCTCAACCCAATAGAGTTGCAGTGATGGCCGGTATATTGTAGCCATGCAGGTATATGTGTGTTAATGTATGTATATTTTCTTACCTTTGAAGAAGGATTTATCAGTAAGCTCAGCAATATGTTGAATCTAATTTGTGTGCTTCTCAACAGCTCAATGCCTCAACTGTGTGGTTGTTACCTTTACTCCCTCAGTTTCTTATATTTTATAATTATCTATTTCTTTTACTATGAGAGTAGCACACACACACACACACACACTCACACACACACACACACACACACACACACACACACAATTGGATAGATAAAGCTACTAATCCCTGAGCGGCAGCAGAGGAAAACATATATAATGGTTAAGTAGATGTGCAAGCTTTTGGAGCCAGTGGCTCCTTCTTTTAGCAGAACGTTTGAAGGGGATGGAAGAGGGATGAAGGAAAAGGATTGGTGAGGTTTAAGAAACAGGGAGAGTTTGAGAAAGTCGCCCAGAACCCCGGATCAGGGGAGACTTACCAGACTACTGGACAGTATGAGAAAGAAAGACAGGTCATTGGGGACGGCACTGGACAAGTTTTGAAAACCTGAGAGCTTAAAGTGGGAGATAGGGTGATTAGCAAGACAGAGATTATTGACAAAACATCCTGCTAGAATTTATAACAGGGGAAAGCTAAGTGCATTTTTCATGTAGAGGTGGAGGGTTGGAAAAGTAGACAAGTCAGAAAATAAAATATGTAGGAAACGAAAGGAGTAGTTACTGAGAAGAATAACTGAGACCAAAGAATTTAAGGTAAATTAAGGCCTGGTGGGTGATGAGAAACAAGGGCATGTTGTAATGCCAGTTCCCACCTGCAGAGTTCTGAGAAAGTGTTGTAGACCATGTTATGAAAAGGGGTATTGTGTATTGGTAGTATATACTATGTCTATGTCTATTCATCCTGCTGGTGACTTGGTGGTAATCATACCATTATGAAAGGCTGGATGTTTACATAAAAGATGGTACATTACATGTCATTTTACAGGTGGCTCTCCCTTTGATAGTGTATATGTTGTCAGTTATAGGCCTGGATAAGTGTTGGTAGGAGGGTACATATGGCAGGTCTTGCAGTGGGTACGGTTACAGGGGTAGGAGTCATAGGGTAGGGAAATGGGTGCAGAAGGAGCGTAGGGTCTGACCAGAATGTTTTGGAGATTGAGGAAGAGAGGACCACCCAATAGCTATTCTAGATGTGGTGGGCAAAATGTTGGACAGAATGGATCTCATTAAAGGACAGGATTTCCAGCATAATACTGAGTGACAAATGTTCTAACTTGGTTTTTGAAGGGATCATCAGAATAAGGGTTGAATATGATGGCCTAAGAAATCTGCTTTTTTACTAGGATTGTGGGGTAATTATTTCCAATGAAGGCTGGGGTGAGAATGGTGGTGTATTGCTCTAAAGAGCCTCAAATGCCAAGTCTGTATGGGAGAGAACATTTGACATGGAAAGGACAACAACTGTCACACTGTAAGTAATATTGTTTGTTAGTATGTTTAACGTGAACAGAAGGGTGTAGCTGAGCCTCACTGAGGAAGAGGTCAGCATCAAGAAAAGTATCAAGGGATTCAGAATAGGAAATCTGAAGTTTAATTGAGAGAATGTATTTAAAGACTCCAAAAATTTTCCATTGCAATGATTCCCACAACCAACAGTTGTAGCTAAGTCAGTAAGTATATCCACCAGTGCGATTTCAGAGGTACTTAGCAACCGATGGGCACATAAAGATGAATGACAGTGTTGCTAGCTTTCAAATGAATCCTCCTGTAGAGTTACCACATATACACATACACCCTTGCCACTACGCAATTCCGAGGGACTACATTTGGCTAGCTCTGCAACTTATCTGCGGTCAGAGACTGTGGTGGGTGCACTGAGGGAAGAAAATGGGCATGCAACTCAAGGGAGGGTGGCGAGGAGGGGGGGGGGGGAAGCTGACTGTTGGGATGGAGTGATAGGAGATGCCCAGGATATATATGAAGGAGCATGGAAACTTACTTTGTCAAAGTTGCGTACAGCACATGGTGATGTGTTGGACTGAACTGGAATGGGCATATAAAACATAGGAGGAGGGAGACTGTTGATAGAAGGGTATGGGTGAGTGAAGCTGGGGTAATGGGGGCAGGGGTGAATGTGAGTGCAGAGCAGGGGCAAGTGGAGATTGAGGCCATCCTTTGATCATGTGGCAGCAGCCTTGCCGCAGTGGGTACACCGATTCCTGTCAGGTCACCGAAGTTAATTGCTGTTGGGTGTGGCTGGCATTTGGATGGGTGACCGTCCAGACCGCAATGCCCTGTTGCCATTTTTCGGGGTGTACTCATCCTCGTGTTGCCAATTGAGGAGCTACTCGACCAAGTAATAGCGGCTCCAGTCAAAGAAAACCATCATAGTGACCGGAAGCGCAGTGTGCTGACCACACGCCCCTCCTATCCACATCTTCAGCTGAGGATGACACAGTGGTTGGATGGTCCACTGAAGATGGAGTGCCTTTTTTTAAAAAAAAAAAAAATCACATAATCCTCCTGGCATTAATATGTGAGAGCTGTGGATTGTAATTCATGTAATATAATATTTATATTTATATTGTTTTAATGGTATTAAGTAAAATGTTCTAGTGGCATTGTCAATAGTAATTGGTAACTTAGATTCTGATCCTGAGTTGCTGATGTAAAGAGACATGCAGATGTATTTTACGTCATGAGATATAAACAAAACACTTCATTGAGTTAGTGTATGTACCTGTGATGTGAATGTGAAATGGAAGCTATTCAAGCCCTGAAATTTATACCTCTCATATTATGTACTCATTTAATTTTCTTTCTACATAGTATCAAATGTGACAATTTTGGAGAATTTTAAAGTGAGTTCTTTTGCCTTTAGTTCTATGATGGACTTTCTGAACGTGATCCAATATTTGCTGAATTCTGCAATTCATCAGAACCAGAGCCTCTAATGTCACCAGGAAGCACTGTTATGATTCACTTTCATTCAGACAATGAAAGCAGCGACACAGGTTTCCAGATTGCATACTCCACAGTTCCAGGTATGTATGTACTTACATACATATTTTACAATACTGTAATCACCATGCATCTATGAGGGTGAATCAGTGAAAACCTTTATTAAAGTGTATGACAATTTATTACATACATAATTTCTTATAGTTATATTTCCAACCTGATTGCCATAAACTATTTTAGAATCAGCTAATGCTAGACAAAAATCTAAAACCTCATTAAAAGTGTAAACACTTGTCTCCTCAAACAATAGTTGTAAATTTTCACAAAATTAAACTTATTGAATTAATGATATTAGACCCGTCTCTTCTTACCAAAAACAAAGCTTTGGAGACAAGAGCAGCAGTTGTATGGAAGGCATACAATTACTGTATAAATACTTCTCTCATGCCTCAAAATCTTTATGCAAATCAGTTCAAATAATATGAGTTTATAACACAATTTCTGTATTTTCATTCAAAAATGTTATGATTATTAAAAAAAAGTTGTGACAAGTCAAAATATACTTTAGAAACATGAAGCAATTGATTCAGAACGCATTAATAATTGACCATAATTAAAATGTCATCAACTATTTGTGCCCACTTATGCCACATTTGATATTTTAAAGTTAATAAGAAAGGTACTGCTTTAAAAAACTATTGCCCTTTGAGTTATATTAGGTATACCCCATTCATCATAAGAATAAACCTTATGTAAACATTATGCTGTGTATTCTTCCACGTTTGTTAGAACTTCATTTGATTTCATTTCACGTGGAGTGGAAGCCAAGCTGTCTTGAGTACAGACAAGTACAATATTGAGAATATGTTTTATGCAGTGCAGGGAATTAGATTAGGAAATGAGACATTTGAAGTAGTAGATGAGTTTTGCTATTTGGCCAGCAAAATAACTGATGACGGCCAAAGTAGAAAGAATATAAAATATTAGACTGGCAACGCAAGAAAAGCGTTTCTGAAGAGGAGGAATTTGTTAACATCAAATTTAGATTTAAGTGTTAGGAAGTCTTTTCTGAAGGTATTTGTCTGGTGTGTAGCCATATATGGAAGTGAAACATGGACAGTAGACAGTTTAGACAAACAGAGAATAGAATCTCTTGGAATGTGGTGCTACGGAAGAATGCTGAAGATTAGGTGGGCCAATCATGTAACAAAGAAGGAGGTACTGGTTAGAATTGGGGAGACAAGGCATTTGTAGCATCTTTATTGTATTTAGTATTGGAGGGAAGTGTGGGTGGTATAATGATAGAGGGAGACCTGGAGGTGAATAAGGTAAGCAGCTTAGAGAACAGTTTCCTTTAAGACCAAATGAGGAAGCCGGTGCAGCAGAGAAAACATGAATCAAAAATCTGTTCATCAATTTTTTATGCAAAAAGTAAAATCTTTGTTGAGAAACTAAGTTGATAGTTTTGTAACTTTGCTTCATATAAATAAAACTCCCCCCCCCTCCCCCCCCACTCCCCAAGGCACTTCTGATGACTTTAAATTTGGAATGTACAATCCAGTTGGAGCAACCAGCACCTCCAGTTATGTTGTGCGATGTGATAGAGATATATGTTGGTGTCATATCACTGTCAACCTAATATGAACCAGTTAATGCACTTCAGCTCCTTTTGGATGCACTTCAAAAATGTGGGTTGCTTCTGCTTCACATCACAAGTTGCATTGCCCATCATATCATATCACCTCAATAAGAACTGAGCCTTACATTAAATGGGTGCAGTTTATTTCCTATTAGTAGCTAAATAATTGCTTGACTACTTTCACATTTTTCAAACAAAACAGTTACACCCAGTTTATGGTGCATTACTACATGAAAGAGGCCTGTCCTTTTCCTTCTGTACATAAATGACCCAGATCTAAGCACTGACTTTCAAATAAATACCTAGTTTTCAGATGCCAGTAGCATCTTTCTTATAGCAAAACCCCATGAAAACTATAAGAAAATATAAATAAAGTTACAGACCAGCTAAATGACTGGTTTGAAGTAAGCAAACTAATAATAAATACTTTAAAAATAACTTTTATAAGCATCTGTTTGAAAGGAGAAAGGAGGCAGAGAGCAGGAGGGAAGGTAGGGGAAGGCTGTTTGGTAACTGAGAGGAGAGGCAGCAGGTGTATGGGACAGGAATGTGGCAATGGAACTGGTAAGGTTGTTCTGGGCTCAGGCAGGAGGGTTTGTGTGTAGCCACACTGTAGCAAGTTGCTGTGCTCCCACCAAAAAAATTTCTGCTCTTCTTGACCAGCATCTCCAATCAATTGCCCACAGCCTAGCCACCTTTCCTAAAGGCATTAACCTCTTCCTTCACAGATTCTCAAACATCCCCTTCACATTACTGCTGCTAGTCACTGTTGATGCCACCTCCTTTTACATGGAAGTACCTCATTCCCATGGCTTTGCTGTTACCAAAAACTACTTATCCCATTGTCCTTCCGACTATAAACCAGCCATCTCATTCCTTATACATCTAACTAACGACATACTTGAACATAAATATGTTTCCTTCGAAAGGAAGATTTACAAACAGATCCACAGAAAGGCCTTGGTTACCTGCATGTCTCCCTTTTGTGCAAACTTGTTCAAAGGAAAGTTTCCTAATCACCTAAAATTCCAAGCCCCTTGTGTGGTTCACATTCATTTGTGGTATGTTCATACTGTAAGCTCAGGGCTTGTCCTTATTCCTCAACATATCTCCACTTTATATGCCTCCCACCCCCTGAGTCCAATGTACACATTCTTGGATGTGGGTCTCCACCCAGCTGATAGCTCCATCCAAACCTCACTCTGCAACAAGCTGATTAACCATCAACATTACCTGGTTTTTAATAGCTGCCATGTCTACTATGCCAAAAAGAAAATCCTATGTAGTCTTCTCACCTGTGGATGACACATTTGCAATGAGGAGAAGTCTCTTGCCCAGTATGCTGAAGGTCTTACTAAGGCCTTTACAAACACACTCCATCTCCCAACTTTTTCCACAGACACATTTCCTGTGGCACATCCTCACAAATCCTCCTTTGACCAAACTGAAGATCAGGTGCAGAGGAGCAACCCCATCATCACCCAAAATTATCCCAAACTTGAAGAACTGAATCTTTTGCCATGTCTTTGAGATTATCATTTAGTTATTGACCTTGCATCTAACAGTTTTTAAATTCCACCAGGACTGCCTGCTTTAATATTACTTTCTATGTTGCTTAATTATTTATTATTGCTATGCCTTCCTTATTTAATAATTGTTGCATTTAAGGGACGTCTGGTTGTGGTGGACTGTTTACGGATCCTGAGAAAACAATTACATCACCCAACTATCCACAGCAGTATCCTCGTAATATTGACTGTGAGTGGACAATACGTCTACCTCCAGGAGAAAGACTAAGCATTGAATTTACTGACTTTGAACTGGAAGATTCAAGAAGCTGTATATTTGACTTCGTGGAGGTAAATTTTCTATATGATGGATTTATTCATCCTGTGAATAATTTTTTGTATGAGGCATGCAATTGGTGATGTTCAAAAGGTATACGATAGTATCAGACAAGTAAGATGCGAAGATTGATGACATGAGGTGACGATAATTTAGAGTGCATGAAATTGACAAGTTTTTAAAATGTGCGTTCAGTAATATTTATTAAAATATTATAATTATGTGTCTCACTAACGATGTGCAGAACAATTAAGTACCAGGTTGGCACAATTAAAGATTTATTGCAGATGACAATTTGCGACAGTCACACACACACACACACACACACACACACACACAATACATGTCTGCCATAGTTAGAGTTGGTATAAATACAAAAAACAAATTCACAGTAGTGTATATTTCATTTACAAATATCATTCATGCAATCAGTTTCATATTTCTTTGCACTCATGTGGACCAAAAATTCAGATGCAGTGTAAAAGCAGTGGACAATTAAGAAAGATTTCAGTTTCTTGTTAAACAAAGGGAGAGATGTCATGTTTTCTATTTCTGTGGGCAGGATGTTGTATTCATGTTCTGTCTTGTACCATTGTATAGAAATTCACATTATTGCTGAATTTAGCATTGTTATTTTTAAAAAACTTAAATATTTCCAATATATAAAGGCGCATCAGGTAAAATAACTGGTTTTTTGAAAAGAGATCCACAGCTGTCTATTGGTTTTGATATGTGCATTACTTTTGTAAATCTCTTCTGTGTAAGGAGAATCATATTGGGATCAATTTTCTTGGTTTTTCAATGAAATTTTAGGAAACTGTTTTTTTGTGTTGATCATCAGGTTATTTTTGTCAAACAAATCACACAGCTTGGCTGTTATTTCATTTATTGCCTCTTAGAGTTCAATATTGTTTCACTTATTGCCTCGTGAACTTCAAGATTGTTTCTGCTGCTAAGGAGGATCCAATCATCTGCAGATAGTGTACTATTTGTGGCACTAATGTCCAATGGTAAGTTTTTTCTGTGTAGTAGGAACAGGATTGATCGAAGTATTGAAACTTGGTGCGCGCTTCATGTATATCTTCATAATCAGAGTATAATGTTCCGATGCATGTTTTATGGCTACTTTCTATTTCCTGTTTTTAAGATATGTGCTGACCCACTTGATGCCATGGGACTATAATTTCTCTAATAAAATGTGATGTGTGACATCAAATACTTGTGACAAATGTGAGAAAATCCTAACTGCTTTTGGTCTTTTGTCAAGTGGGTCTAGAGTGGAGTGTATGTATTGTGCATGTATTCCTACATGCAATAATTGTGAACTGATTCTTTGTGAATCCATACGGAGCATCAGAGTGGATTTGGTCCTTTTCCAGAAACTTCAATTAATCATATATATAAGATCCTAAATGTTATATTTTTCAGTTGTGATCTACTTTTGTCACATTTGCGTGTGATTATTAGAATATTATTTATGTGTCAGAGATATGGTTTGCTTATTGAAAATTTTGAGAAAATTCATATCAGTGATACATAATTAAGAGCAGAAGACAATCCTAAATTGTATGTACAATATAAATTGATTTTCATCAAAGATATACATTTAATAATAAACCATATCTCTGACACATAAACCAATATTATAACAGTCAAGCACTAATACGACAAAATAAAAGTACATCATAATTGGTAAATAATTTTTAGGATCTTAGAACATAAGTAACAGTTATATACAAAATGAAAAAGATATGAATGCAATGTTTTTGATATATTTCCGGAAGTTTCCAACACATTAGTAACAATATATAGGTCTGTTTTTTCCCCTATATTACTTTTCCTCACCTCTCTTAAAGACTGGAACAGCTTTCACCATGTACAATCAGAAAACATACAGACGGTTGAAATTAAAGTGCAGCTGCTCACAGAGGTCCAGTGTTGGCTGTGAGTATTGTATGCCAGTGAAACTTGGTAGATATTGTAATGCGCTAATGTGGAACTGAGTTACCCTGGAAAATTATAGTTAAAATTCTGGCCATCAGTTGCAAATCTAGTATTGTGAATGCAAGACAAATGTACATAAAAGTTTCCGTGCTTAATGAACTAGGAATGGGCCGTGGGTAGAAAATGTCAAGCCAGTGAGAAAGGCATAACATTAATTTTATTATCAACCGCCACTTACACAAATTGTTGAGTATGAGCACCAGAGATGTCACTGAAATGCTGCAGGTAGACACTGAATGTGTCCCTGATAAATGCATTCTTTTACTGTACCCTAGAGCCAAAAGTCACATGGATTCAAATTAGGTGATCTTGCAGGCCATGCATTTGGAAACCTCTGGAGATAACACATTTGTGGAAGGTTGCATTAAGCAGACCTTTCACTGGGTGAGCAACATAAGGTGTTGCCCCATCTTGCATGAAAACAATGGTTTCCACAGAGTTGTGCTCTTCCAGAGCAGAAATCACATGTTGTAGAATGAGATCTCGATAATGTCCAGACATCATGGTACATTTGACAAGCTCTCTGGATGTCTTCTCTTAAAAGAAAAATGGACAGAGAATAGCAGTGCTTGTGAATCCAAATCAGACAGCACACAGTCACATACGGGAAGTGCAGTTATTCTTCATATACAACATGCAGTTTAATAGTACCCCAAATTTGGCAGTTGTGTGTATTCATTGTATATTCCTGTAGTGTAAAACATGGCTTGTCACTCCATATAAAATTCCCCAACCACATATCATCAACTTCAATCCTTTCCAGAATCCAAAGAACAAATTCAAAAAATTGCTGCAGATCATGAAGTTCCAGATGCTGCACTGTCTGGATCTTATACAGATATCAATGTAAAATTGGCCACAAAATTTTCTGTATTGTTGACCTGGGGATGGACAGTTCTCATGGCACTGCACTAGCACTAGAACTACTCGAAGCATGTGCATGGTCAATTACAGCAACAGCATCCGAGCTCACCAGTGTTTTGAATTTTATTATCATCTTCTTTAAACGACTTGATGACATCGGGCCTCTCCTCAGACTTTCCAGTCAGTGATACTCTCTCAGTGCAGGACTGTGATTACTGCTGTTCACAATAGACAGTTTTACTAACCGTGCATGGTCTCTCTTCTCGACAGTCATTCTATTCACTCTCATTATGGCTTGTCAGATGACAGCATGGATGTTAGACCATCATACAAGCAGTGTGCAACATTTGGTGGCCAAAATTGGATTTTTTTTTTTTTTTTTTAGTGTAAATCAATTCCACATTAACGAATCAGAATATCTACCAAGTTTTGCTACCATGTGATAATGACAGCCCACACTCGCTCTACATGAGTAGCTGCATTTTAATTATAACCACCTGGTACCTGTCATCAAAGATGAATTTTACACATTAGAACATGTGACAGCTGTTCTACTGATGCAGTTCTTTATGACTCAGTCAGAGATATCATCAGTTACAGATAGTTTTTAGACTCTTTGTTCTGAATATAATTTCATCAGCAATAATATCCAAAAGAACATAGAAGTTATGTAATATTTTATTTCACTTTGCATACAACATAAGGGTTTCTTTATGCCTTGTAGTAAGTTATTTACAAAACTTGCATAGTGATTATTAAATATATTGGGAACTTCTTGTTGCTCAGTGATTTTAGAGGTTTTAAATAAGAGTCGTGTTTTTGTATTCAGGAGGCAGTTGATTTGTTCCACATGTTGTTACGACAATCCATATTGCCTGTGCTTTGTTTTGAGATGTAGCAACATAATTGTCATTATCCATACTTTTGACATGCACAATAACTTTCTTGTGGAGTTTGACATATTTCTAACATTGCCCTACCTCTCTTGTGGCAGGTGGGGGAGCACATTGGAAGATTTGTTATTTGTAAAAATTAATTTATGAGAAATCTTTTTGTGTCACAGTTGTTTACTCATGACTTCTTTTTAGAGGCTTTTAACGTAGTGTTTTTTAATTTAGGAGGGAAAGTAGTATGGGAGTAGTCAAGGAATGTATTTAACCCTCAACCAGGCATGCCATTTTTCATATCTGAGCAGGCATTGGGCATACTTTGTACACATGTAAAGAACAGCTAGATGTCTTTATGTTTTCAAGGTAAACACTATACTCAAAATCACAGCTTAATGTTACTTTAATTAAATGAAGGTTAAATGGGCATCCACTGTATGAGCTAAAGACCTGTTTATTTAAAAAATAATGAAATGAACTTTCATTATCTTTCATTGTACCACTCTGTTGCCATGAACAAGTGTTACCCCACAGTAACAACCCACTCGAAGCATTAACACTAGGAGGACAGGCATTAATGAACCAAGTGGAAGGACGGCTACCAGTCAGTTTGACCAGTGATGTTTATCTTTTTTTCCATTCAACTTTTTAAGTATGGTGTCTTTAAATGTTGCTAGTGTACTTTGCTCACTCCACAGATGTGTTATGCTTATATTTTTCTATAGAAACTATAATTAACTAATGAAGAAACAAGAACCGGAGTAAAGAATAAAGCATAAATACAATATTCACATAAATTAAATTATTTACTAAACTTACAAACACAAATAAACACATAATTATAAAATACCTTATTTTATCTCTATGACACGTTCCCAGTCGAAGCTGTTGGGATCTAATGCACAGATCCCAGCCAACTGCAAATTTCTTTACTAATTATCTGAAAGACAACTGCCTCATCATGGGATTGTGCTGCTAGCTTGTAATATTGGACATTTTCATCCATGGATTGTATTTTTTCTCGCATAGCTCACTGTTTATTTTGCACGCTGGGGTGACAAAAGTCGTGGGATACTTCCTAATATCCCGTCGAACCTCCTTTTGTCCAGAGTAGTGCAGAAATTTGATGTGGCATGAAGTCATTGGAAGTCCCCTGCAGAAATATTGGGCTGTGCTGCTTATAAAGGCGTACATAATTTTGAAAATGTTGTCGCTGCAGGACGTTGTGCATGATCTCACTTATTGATTATGTCCCATAATGGGATTCATATCAAATGGGATTGATATGAGATGATCTGGACAGCCAAATATTTGCTCATCTACTACTTTAAGTGCCTCATTTCCTATTCTAATTCCCTCAGAATCACCTGATTTAATTCTACTACATTCCATTATCCTTGTTTTGCTTTTGTTGATGTTCATCTTATATCCTCTTTTCAAGACACTGTCCATTCCATTCAGCTGCTCTTCCAAGTCCTTTGCTGTCTCTGATAGAATTACAACGTCATCGGCCTGCCTCAAAGTTTTTAGTTCTTCTCCCTGAACTTTAGATCATACTCCAATTTTTTCTTGTGTTTGCTTTACTGCTTGCTCAATATAGAGATTGAATAACTACATCCCCTGTTGTGCCCATTGACTCTAATAACTGCCATCTGATTTCTGTACAAATTGTAAATAGCCTTTTGCTCCTTGTGTTTTATCCATGCCTCCTTTAGAATTTGAAAGAAAGTATTCCAGTCAACATTATCAAAAGCTTTTTCTAAGTCCTTGTTATTAATTTTGTTAACACTAAGCTTGCACAATCAGGTAGGAATGTACATTACTTTAATAAAGTGTGGCTGTATATACTAAAATGACTGGAATATGTTCTTTCTAGTACCATGTAATACTTGATCAGTTTTGTTGGTTGTTTTTTTTTTCTCTCTCCTGGATATTGTGGGTAATAGATAGCACTTATATATTGTAGAGGTATTCTTGGTGGAAACACTTTTTACTTATGAAATAAAGATTACGCTTTATAAAAACCACATACCTAATCCACAGGTATGAGAGTTCATTTATTCTTTCAGTATATATGTTGATAGACTTTGGATGCTTGGTAACCCATTATTTCCATTAAATGTGTGTTAAGGTTCAGTTAGAAAATCAAATTCAGTTATTCTTCAAAGAACATTGATTCATATAAACGTTGGCTTTGTTGTCATGATTTTGAGCCCCTCTTACGTAGTTTAGGTATTTTAATTTTTGAAATATTATGTGTACCAGTGCATATGTTATCCAAATAAGAATCACAAGAGGGAGAGGGAGGAAGAGATGGGTAAGGGTTGGGGGAAGAGTAGTGTGGGAGAAAAGAATCAAAGTTATATGTTTATTGTCGGTGTTGTGTTTGAATGTTGCAGCTGAGAGATGGAAATTCAGAGGAATCTCCACTGATTGGTCGCTACTGTGGAGTGTATGGGCCACCTACCTTTATGTCAAACAACAACAAACTCTACCTTCGTTTCCGGACAGACATGTCAATAACCAGAAAAGGCTTTAGCATGAAATATCATGCTGGTGAGTGATACCAGTTAATGTCTGTTAATGAAATTATAAACTATAATTCAGATTAAATAATATTACCACTGCTGCAGTTTGCTGTCTTCTTGTGAATACATAAAGCTATTTCCTCATATTTGTGTCTCTCACTATTATCTTCAGTGCTTAACTTTGATCATTTTCAAGTATATTGCTTAAAACTTCTGGAATGTGCAAACATTAGATAGCGCTGCAGAGAATTTTACACCAATAACACTTACGTAGAGTCACTCTGTAGTATCACACTATTTCCCACAGAATGCCAAACAACTTGTGCAGGTTTTTCTTTATAACCTCGCATATGGTTATTATTTTAGAGAAACTTTGCATTGTTAGCTGCTCCAAGCAGAAGATGTGCTGCACAGTTTTTGCAATTTTGACTGAGATAAACTTACCCTGCAGTGTTCCTCTTTGGCATGCCAGTAGGAGATATACACTCCTGGAAATTGAAATAAGAACACCGTGAATTCATTGTCCCAGGAAGGGGAAACTTTATTGACACATTCCTGGGGTCAGATACATCACATGATCACACAGACAGAACCACAGGCACATAGACACAGGCAACAGAGCATGCACAATGTCGGCACTAGTACAGTGTATATCCACCTTTCGCAGCAATGCAGGCTGCTATTCTCCCATGGAGACGATCGTAGAGATGCTGGATGTAGTCCTGTGGAACGGCTTGCCATGCCATTTCCACCTGGTGCCTCAGTTGGACCAGCGTTCGTGCTGGACGTGCAGACCGCGTGAGACGACGCTTCATCCAGTCCCAGACATGCTCAATGGGGGACAGATCCGGAGATCTTGCTGGCCAGGGTAGTTGACTTACATCTTCTAGAGCACGTTGGGTGGCACGGGATACATGCGGACGTGCATTGTCCTGTTGGAACAGCAAGTTCCCTTGCTGGTCTAGGAATGGTAGAACGATGGGTTCGATGACGGTTTGGATGTACCGTGCACTATTCAGTGTCCCTTCGACGATCACCAGTGGCGTACGGCCAGTGTAGGAGATCGCTCCCCAAACCATGATGCCGGGTGTTGGCCCTGTGTGCCTCGGTCGTATGCAGTCCTGATTGTGGCGCTCACCTGCACGGCGCCAAACACGCATACGACCATCATTGGCACCAAGGCAGAAGCGACTCTCATCGCTGAAGACGAGACGTCTCCATTTGTCCCTCCATTCACGCCTGTCGCGACACCACTGGAGGTGGGCTGCACAATGTTGGGGCGTGAGCGGAAGACGGCCTAACGGTGTGCGGGACCGTAGCCCAGCTTCATGGAGACGGTTGCGAATGGTCCTCGCCGATACCCCAGGAGCAACAGTGTCCCTAATTTGCTGGGAAGTGGCGGTGCGGTCCCCTACGGCACTGCGTAGGATCCTACGGTCTTGGCGTGCATCCGTGCGTCGCTGCGGTCCGGTCCCAGGTCGACGGGCACGTGCACCTTCCGCCGACCACTGGCGACAACATCGATGTACTGTGGAGACCTCACGCCCCACATGTTGAGCAATTCGGCGGTACGTCCACCCGGCCTCCCGCATGCCCACTATACGCCCTCGCTCAAAGTCCGTCAACTGCACATACGGTTCACGTCCACGCTGTCGCGGCATGCTACCAGTGTTAAAGACTGCGATGGAGCTCCGTATGCCACGGCAAACTGGCTGACACTGACGGCGGCGGTGCACAAATGCTGCGCAGCTAGCGCCATTCGACGGCCAACAGCGCGGTTCCTGGTGTGTCCGCTGTGCCGTGTGTGTGATCATTGCTTGTACAGCCCTCTCGCAGTGTCCGGAGCAAGTATGGTGGGTCTGACACACCGGTGTCAATGTGTTCTTTGTTCCATTTCCAGGAGTGTATGTTACATAACCAGCTAAGTAAAACAATCTGTGCACTTTGCATGTTTAGTTATATACAAAAGGTGACTTATAAGTTTATGTTTTGGAGTGAGATCACTATTGCCATATACAGGGTGAAGAAAAATCCAAAATGATATTCCCCAAGCTCTGCTTCTACCAGTTTTTCCATTCATCTGTAAAGAATTTGTGTTAGTATTTTTCTGCTGTGACTTATTAATCTGATAGTCTGGTAATTTTCACACCTGTCAACACTTACTTCCTTTGGTATTGGAATTATTATATTTTTCTTGAAGCCTGAGGGTAATTCGCCTGTCTCATAAATCTTGCTCGCCATATGGTAGAGTCTTGTCATGGCTGGCTCTCCCAAGGCTATCAGTAGTTAATAATGGAATATTATGTACTCCCAGGACCTTGTTCCAACTTAGGTCTTTCAGTGCTCTATCAAATTCTTCACGCAGTATTGTATCTCCCATTTCATCTTCATCTACGTCCTCTTCTCTTTCCATAACAGTGCCCTCAAGTACATTGCCCTTGTATAGTCCCTCTATAAACTCGATCCACCTATCTGCTTTCCCTTCTTTGCTTAGAACTGGTTTTCCATCCGAGCTCTTGATATTCATACATTTGGTTCTCTTTTTGCGAAAAGTCTCTTTAATTTTCCTTTAGGCAGTATCTATCTTACCCCTAGTGATATATGCCTCTACATTCTTACTCTTGTCGTCTAGCCGCCCCTGCTTAGCCATTTTGCATTTCCTCATTTTTGAGACATTTGTACTCCATTTTGCCTGCTTCATTTACTGTATTTTCTTCTTTCATCAATTAAATTCAGTATCTCTTCTGTTGCCCAAGAATTTCTACTAGCCCTTGTCATTTTATCTATTGATCCTCTGCTGTCTTCACTATTTCATCTCTCATTCTTCATCTCCCATTCTTCTTCTACTGTATTTCTTTTCCCTGTTCTTGTCAGTCGTTCCCTAATACTCTCTCTGAAACTCTCTACAACCTCTGGTTCTTTCAGTTTGTCCATGTCCCCTTTCCTAAAATTCCCACCTTTTTGCAGTGTTTTCAATTTATTCTACAGTTCATTACCAATAAATTGTGGTCAGAGTCCACCTCTGCCCTTGGAAATATCTTACAATTTAAAACCTGGTTCCTAAATCTCTGTCTTACCATTATATACTCTATCTGAAACCTTCCAGTGTCTCCAGCCTCTTCCATGTCTACAACCTTCTTTCATGATTCTTAAACCAAGTGTTAGCTGTGATTAAGTTATGTTCTGTGCAAAATAGTACCAGGTGCCTTCCTCTTTCATTCCTTACCCCCATTCTATATTCACCTTCTACTTTTCCTTCTCTTCCTTTCCCACTGTCAAATTCCATTCCCCCATGACTATTAAATTTTCGTCTCGCTTCACTATCTGAATAATTGCTTTTATTGCATTATACATGTCTTCAATCTCTTCATTATCTGCGGAGCTGGTTTGAATATAAACTTGTACTACTGTGGTAGGTGTGGGTTTTGTGTGTATATTGGCTACAATAATGCATTCACTATGCTGTTCATAGTAGCTTACCCACACTCCTATTTTTTTATTCATTATTAAACCTACTCTTGCATTACCCCTATTTGATTTTGTATTTATAACCCTGTATTCACCTGACCAGAAGTCTTATTCCTCCTGCCACCGAACTTCATTAATTCCCACTATATCTAACTTTAACCTATCCATTTCCCTTTTTAAATTTTCTAATCGACCTGCCCGATTAAGGGATCTGATATTCCACGCTCCGATCTGTAGAATGCCAGATTTTTTTCCCCTCATAATGATGTCCTCCTGAAAAGTCCCCACCCAGAGATTTGAATGGGGGACTATGTTACCTTTGGAATATTTTACCCAAGAGGATGCCATCATAATTTAACCATACAGTAAAGCTCCATGCCCCCGGGAAAAATTACGGCTATAGTTCCCCCTTGCTTTCAACCATTAGCAGTATCAGCTCAGCTAGGCCGTTTTTGTTAAAGTCACAATCATCCAGACTTTTGCGACTACAACTAGTGAAAATTCTGCTGCCCTTGTTCAGGAACCACACATTTCTCTGGCCTCTCAGCACATACTCTTCAGTTGTGGTTGCACCTACGGTTCGGCTATCTGTATCATTAGGGCACACAATCTTCCCCACCAACAGCAAGTTCCATGATTCGTGGGAGAGGGGGTTAACTGGTGTAGTAGGGCATTTAAACCATTAGAAAAATTATTTGTAAACACATATTTTTCCATTACATATATTTTTAAACAAAAATTGTATTCACATCAATGTGCCGATTTATTTTCTTCTTCACTGTTTGTTTCACAGGAAACAGAAAAGTTGTATTTATGGGTTATTGGCTTATGGTCAGCAAGAACAGTAAACAAGGCTCAATATAATTGAGATTTAGAGGATATATGGATAGTGAGGGGGGGTGGGAGGGGAGAATGGACGTAGGAAGGGGCAAGAAGGAGATGGACAGGGAGAGGGTGAGGGAAAGATGGGTAGAAGAGGAGATGGACAGAGAGAGAGGGAGAAGGCAATGGACAGAGAGAGGGGGAGAATGAGAAGATGGATAGAGGAAAGAGTGAGATGGAGATTGGGATATATATCCAATTTCCATGTATATTTAGCAATTATGATTGCTTCAATAGTTGTTATATAAAAGCAGTTGCTTGCTGTTATGTTGTGTAATTCAGTAAAAAGAAATTGTACCTTATGATTGTATTTTTCATAAAATCACAAAAAATGTTCTCAATGTCTGCATTTTGTTTACAGTTTGTGGTGGTACAATAACTGCTCCATCTGGACAAATACATTCTCCACTGTATCCAAATGTATACCCCAACAGCAAACACTGCATATGGCAAATCGAGCAGCCACTTGGAAAAGCCATTGAACTTAATTTTGTTGATTTTGATTTGGAAGCTCTCTTCTTCAGGAGATTACATTCAGTGTGTCCATATGATGCGTTAGAGGTAAGTGTCAGAATTTTTCCAGTATTTTGGTAGATATTTTGGCAATGAGACTGTACATGATGTTCAGTTTGAATGTTTTGAAAATGACTGGATTCTAATCAGTTGTCAGAGTTACAGAGAAGACACTCAGTATTTATGTAGTTTAATCTGTTATTATGTATTTCAATGACATGTGATTCTTATAAACTGTCAGCCCTATCATAGAAATAGGAACATTTCCTGCTGAAATATTTTTCTCAGCTACTCAATTCTAGCATTTAGGGATTTACTTCCTAGGCAGTGATAGGTCATTGGTTCAATGAACTCAAGCATGAGAGAAATTGCATTGAAGATTAGCGATGGTGTGACAATATAGCAACATCCATTAACAAAGAAGATGAATCCCATGTTTAGAGAATGACTAAAGATGGAAGTTGCCGCACCAACCAATAAACCTGGATTCTTTTGACAACTATCAATAAGATTTTGTGTTGGAGTTTTTTTCTCAATTAACAGATGCCAAGCCGACCAGCTCCAGAAAAAAAAAAAAAAAAAAAAAAAAAAAACTAATCAGATATTTGAATTGTATTGAAATATGTTTGATAGTTTTAATTCTGACAGCTGAAAATAAATATTTGACATCATAACATGTAAAGAAATTTGACTGAACTATTTTGGTCCATAGGTGAAAGATAGACATTTTGACCTATGTTGATGATCCCTTAAGGAGAGTGAGAGAGAGAGAGAGAGAGAGAGAGAGAGAGAGAGAGAAGAGAGGAAAAAGATTATGAAAAACAAAGAATATTCACCTCTTTCTTGACAGCTAGTAGATTCAGTCATTACAGCCACACTTATGAAAGGCAGTGACTGCTGAAAAGAGTCCATGTGAACTGTCTAAAGGTGGACTTGTATGTGACTGTCTTCCATCATGATAACTTATCTGTCGTAACACTTCCATTTTTTACATAAATATACGAGGGTTGCCTAGAAGGTAATGCACTGCATTTTTTTTCTCAGCCAGAAACAATGCTATGAATGCGAAATGTTTCGTTTGTATTATTTGAAGTCTCCTGAGTGAGCTCGTCAAGTTTTCATCACTTCTGACAGATAGCATAGCTGCAGGACAGTTTCAAAATGTCATCTGTAGTCATGTACGTTACAAGCTATGTGCCATCATTTCTGCAAAGAAAGAAACTGTGCGGAATATTCACAAAGTTCTTGGAGTATCTGCTGTCAACAGAAGTACAATTAGTTGCTGGTCACAGACAGTGAGGTCATCAGAAGGCAGTTCGGCGGAGCTCCAAGATTTGCAGTTATTGGGGAGTCCATCCATGGCTGCCACACATGACATGTTGCAGGGAGCTGATGTTGCCATTCATGAGGACAAACACATTATGGCTTGGCAGTTGGTGCTGCATCTGTCAATCACCAAAGTAAATGTGGATGCAATTATCTGGACTCTTGGATGTTCAAAAGTGTGTGCAAGATGGGTCCTAATGATGGAGCACAAAGTGCACAGAAAAAATGTTTGTCATGATTTGTTGCAATGTTTTGAAGCTGAGTGGTAGGCCTTCTCATCGTGGATTGTGACAGGTGCTGAAACCTGGTTTACCGTTTTGAGCCCAAAACAAAATGACAGTCGATGAAATGGAGTCTTTCCCACTCCCCACAGAAGATAAAGTTCAAAGCAACTGCTTCTGCCGGTAGGGTCATAATTACCGTGCTCTGGGACTGTGAAGGTGTGATTCTCATTGATATGATGCCAAGAGGCAGTACCATTAATTCAGAAGCATATGTCAACATGTTAACAAAACTTAAGACGTGCTTCCGGTGACTTCGGCTCCACAGCAGGAGATGTTCTGCTGCAACACGATAACGCTCAGCCCCACACAAGTCTGATGACTGCTGAACACATCGCAAAACAGGTTTGCACAGTGTTACCCCATCCACCCCACAGCCCTGACCTAGCCCCCTCAGACTTCCACTTGTTTGGGCCATTAAATGTTGCCATTCGTGGAAGACATTTTGAGGATGATGAGTGGATGATTCACACAGTGAAGCAGTGGCTCCACTATCAGGACAAGTATTGGTACTGACAGGGCATACACACTCTTGTTTCGCACTTGATGAAGGCCATATAGTGGGATGGAGATTACGTGAAAAAATTACACACATGCTTTCGTGAACGTAATTCTTATTATGTTCAATGAAGAATTATTGTTGAAGAAAAAAAATGTGGTGCATTACTTTCTGGGCAACCCTTGTATATTATATATCTGGAATCAGATTTTGTCAAAACAAATTGTCTTCAAATTTATTGACAAATTTGTATTGATATTTTAATTAGTTAATAGTAATTAAAAATTGTTTTTGAGATGAAACAAATTACCTTTATTGAGACATTTTGATCTCATACTTCGACTGCAGTAGTCCAGTTGTTTCAATATGCTTTTAAAAGAAAGTGTCATAAAAGTAAGTTGAGCATTGCTCATAAATCAGATCTCATGAGATAAGTTCATGGATGCTATCCCCCACAAAACCCATTATGCCACTGTGAGCTGTAAATGGTTGTGACTTCCAATAAATGTTACTAATGTTGGGGATAATTTCTAAACAGTAAGAAAGAAGGGAGAAGATGAAACCTAGTGCCAGCACATAGCCTGCTCCTGTCAAATAGCGCCAAATGCATCGTTAGGCTTAATTCCACATTCAGCAGACAGATAAAAATAAACAGTGTTATATGCACTAGCTTTATATTATACTGTGGATGGTTTGAATATAATCCAGGACATTGAATGAAGTCTGTTCATCAGGAACATTAGGTCACTAGCTCACTTCTCTTTACTAGTCACAATATTGTTTATGAAAATATTTTCCACTATGTTAGCAAGATTTGAACCTGCTACCTCATAGTTGTACATTATTGCAGAGGTGTCTGCTAGCACTTTTGACCATGAATGTAGGTTCCTGTGTCCACATGACTGCACAGATATGGCCTCACAAGGGATCTTACTCTTTCCAGACCAAAATAAATCATTTACAATAATGTTTTGACAACTGAATGAGACTGTCACTTTCAAACATTTCTACACAATCTCACCAAAATGACAACTATGAGCTTTGAGAGAATGGCTTATTGGATACAACTGAGGAAGAACAGTTGTAGAATATGTGCAGGTAAATTTTAGAAACATCAGAGAGTAAAAATACTTTGTAACCATGGTGTTAACAATTAGATGAAGGAAGCTCTGTTTACATAAATAAGTTAAATAAAAACTTATAGTTAGTAGGTAAAGTAAGGAGCTAAATGAGCTGATAGTTTTATCTATTCCCACTTTCTGTCCAAAAATCCCAGTTAGACATAGTAAGAGTTTTCCATGTTTTTAATTTGTTTGCAAGGGAAATAACTAAGGAATCCAATGGGTTTGGGTATTTGAGTTCCTTTAGCAGTGCTAGGGTCCTTCAGTAGAGGAAGTGCCACTAGAAAAACATCAGACAATGTCTGTTCTGCATATTAGGAGCAGAATAGTGTTTCTTCCTCATATCACTGAGTACATTGTCTGGGGTGATGAGCTGATTGGTAATTCCCTAGCACAACCTTTTGGCAATTCCCTTACACAAGCTTTTGGTATTTCCCTTGCACAACTTATAAGTGGAATGAATGACAAACCCACGCAATGTGTCAAATGACACAGCACTCTCCATAGGTGACTGACACTTGCTTTGACATCCAATATGAGAATTGTGCAAGGGCTGTTGATTCATGAGCAGGATCAATTAAATAAGCAGCCTCAGTTGAAGCCACTATCATGATACAAATTACAATCCTCATCATCAGAGTAGTGTGTGTGCAGCTGTGAACTGAACAATATCCTCAGATGCCACCCTATCCATATTACATGCTTTCTGGAGATCACATTGAAATGCCAGGATTCCAGGAACACTGGAGGTGGTTAGATACTAATTTATGTGGGCACAACAAACAAAAACAAAGGTATTGCATTTAATGACAACAAATTATATTGGGGATGTGCTTCACTGCCTGTACTGAAGAATTATCTCTTGCAAATTTCAATGTCTTTAATGGGTATACAAGAAGCACACAAAAAGGAAACCAGTACCCTAGAAACCAAGATTGTAGAAAATGCTATGATGATGAATCATGAATTCCCTTCATCTATAACTTCTGTGTTTACCTCCACTTGAACCTGATTACTGTAGTCCAGTGTAGGCCATCGTTTACAATTTTTAACCCCCACACTTTTCTCCATCACCAATTTAACTATTTCTTGATTCTTCAGGACATGTTCTATCAATCTATCTCTTAGTTCATCCAGTTTGTGCAGTAAATTTGCCACCTTCCCAACCCCAGAAATTACTTCGGGGAAGTCATTTTCCTGCATAGTCTGTTTTATTTTGAAATAGATACTTTATATTTAGTGATAGCCAATCTCCTGGAGCACTGTCAAGCTACATCACAGCAAGAAACTATAATGCATGAGGCCTGGCATATAGCACACATCTGTGTGAAGAGAGCAACATGGGATGACATCTCTAATAAGGATTTTGCGCAGCTGTAGTGGTTAAGGGCACAGTTATCTCGTGTGTGAAATTCATGTATAAAAAGACCTCTACTTGGGTTTCATCACAGTGCCAGAATGCAGAACATTAAAATACATTGCTGTAACTGTTTAAAATGAAAATACACATGAAGTGGTCAGCATCTCAAAATCTAATAACTTCATTTCAAAATAAAACAGAGTATGGAAAAACATGGCTTACCTCAAGAATTCACAGTGAGTGTTGACCCACTACACCAGTTATTACCACTTGAAATTTTCTGTGTATTTATTTTTACACTAATTAAATCTACATAGAAAAGGTGAAAAATCATTTAAGGTTTGTGAGACTTAAATAATTATAGAAACAACAAAAATAATAACTGATAAGAGTAAGGTAATTAACACTTTTAATAATAATTTGCTAGAAGTAGCTCAGGAGATTGATGCTGGCATTTCAAGGCTTATGCAAGAAGCAGTGCCATGTGCAACAAGTTTCCATAACACAAAATAGGATATATAGTCTCCGTTTGGGTTTGAAATGGGTATCACTACAGAGCATGCCATTTTTAAATTTGATGATTAGATTATATAAAATTTAATTGACAAAATACTGCTGTTTTGTTTTGTAGGTGATTTGTCAGAAACATTTGATTGCGCGTTCAATGTATAATAGAAAAGCTCAAATATTATGGTATCATAGCTCACTGTAACTAATTTTCGTCTTATTTAACTAAAAGAATGCAATTTGTCTCATTAAGAAAACTATTCGGAACACACAACAGAACAGCACCTTTAGAGGAGGAGGGAGGAGGAGATTAGTGTTTAACGTCCCATCGACAACGAGGTCATTAGAGACGGAGCACAAGCTCGAGTTAGGGAGGGATGGGGAAGGAAATCGGCCGTGCCCTTTCAAAGGAACCATCCCGGCATTTGCCTGAAGTGATATAGGGAAATCACGGAAAACCTAAATCAGGATGGCCGGACGCGGGATTGAACCGTCGTCCTTCCGAATGCGAGTCCAGTGTGCTAACCACTGCGCCACCTCGCTCGGTTGCAGCACCTTTAGAGGGGAAAATAATAACTAGAGATGCACTACAAGGATCAATACTCAGTCCACTTTTATTCTTATATAAAAATGATCTGCTGTCATATATCTAAAAAGTCAAAATAGTTTTTTTTAAAGAAGATGAAAGTATTACAATAAAACCTAATGGAGAAACTTCGAAACCCATTACATGCAGTTGTGTACTGTAGAGAGCATCATCATGCCACTGATAATAAACAAATAAACATTTTGGAAAATTATTGAGTAAAATCAGATGGATACAAACCACATTAAGATAAGTACTCCTCAATATTTTTCAAGAAGTTGTGACTGACAGCAACAGTATGTGCTGTATGATTGAATAGTCACTGTTGGGACAGAAAGGATGTATCAATTCAGATCTGAAAAATTAAGATATCAGCATGACACATCAGTGCTGTGCCATGATAGACAGTACATTATCTGAGCCATGAGATGCAGATAAAACTAATAAATGATGAGGCTGGATCACCATCCACAAATTGGGTCACTTGTAACTCAAATGCTGGCTGCTGCAGTAATTCATAACTTCCCTCAGGTGTAAGAGAAGCTGAGGAAAATGTATAATATATTTCCTAAAAATACTCCTAAATGTTGTCTGCTTGACCTCAAGTTCTCAAAGGCTAGGAACATTATTTAGCAGTGAGGGTGTATGATGTGTGGGCTGATTGTATGTTTGGTTATGTCAAAGCAAATTGGAAAGAGATTTGAAGAGTCATTGTATGTTTGATAGTTGATTATAAGGAGACAGACTGACCGTCTGACCATCAGCATAAAAGAATGAAGAAACTATTCCTATTTTTTATTACTATGTGGTAGTGCAGAAGTCAAGCATGAGTTTAGATACTTTATAACTTTTTTGTTTGGAATAGCATTTAATTATTTCTGTCTACAGTGGGAATTAAATGGCTGGAAAAGGTCAAAATACTAGATGTGAAAACTTGTGTGTTTCAAATAAGCACCATTCACAGCTTCACAAGAGTAGCTCTTTGCATTACATTGTTCATAATTTTGTCAAGAATTGCTGGCTGTAACTCATTGATCATGACACGTATATAGTTTTTGAGCTGTTCGATGCTTGCTAGTTTGTTACCATAGTTCTTTGAGATATCCCTGGAGGAAGAATGTGGGCCTTTTAAGACTGGGGACTGTGATGGTCAGTTGTTTTGTTGCCAAGTCTTGGAAGTGAACTACATACCTGGGACAGGCTTGTGCATCAGTTGCACTTTGTACTGGAAAAAAACTTTAATTCAGTTATTAAACTTCTCTGCAGTGACTTTCTGTTCTTCTCAAGCTGAGTTGCTGAGTTGCATATCTTCATGTTGACATTAGGATGGTAATTAAAGCTTCCCCTCACACGTTGAATGTTTTTGGGAGTTTGAACTGAATGTTGTCTAACTGTTCTTGGGCAATCACAGACTGAATTAGGTTTCTGAAAATGTGCTACAGGATGGAGCATCATAGTCAGATGAGGACACTAGCATGCATTGAAGTGCCAATGGTATGCTCTTTGAGTGAGGATGATGGATTTTTGATTTTCAGAATAAAGTTTTATCAATTTTGTGTGCTGTTTAGGACTCAGTCTCTCCTTGGAGTATTTCCCCATGTAGCTCTCAGTCCTGAAAAAGGAAAAAAATGAATTTAAAAACTACAGAAAAGAACTATGAAACACAGGAACCCATGTACAGTGTCTGGACCATCCTGTATTAGTTCCTTCATCAGAGGGAAAAGGGGGATAGGTTGGATATAGTTTGAAAGAAGGGGCAGGTCGCTCAGATTTCAGGATGAGAAATACCCACCTGTTGTGAGGATGAAGGGAAAGAAAGTTGAAAGGGCAGGTGTAGAGAAAGTAGGAAGTAAATCAAAGAGAATATAATGGTACAAACTGTTCCACCTTCATTCCAGTACTGACATAGGAGTAGAGTAAGAAGCAAAGGAATGATAGAGGAAGTGAAATGAAAAGTGAAGTGAACATTTCAATTAAAAACTGAAAGGAGATTGCAAAAAAACAAGAGAGAGAGAAAAGTGAAGCAGAGGGAGGGGATGATGTTTAAAAATGAATAAAGAAAATATCTGAGTCAATAAGTAAAATATAAAAATATTATGAAAGGGTAGATTGCTGCTCACCACATAGAGGAAGCACTGAGTCGCAGACAGGCACAATGAAAAGACTGCTGCACAATTCAGATTTTTGTCAAAAGGCCTTCTTTGGAAACAGAAAGCAGACACACATTCACACTTAAGCACAACTCACAGACACATGGACACTATGGCTTGACTGTGACTGACATGAAAAGCAGTCTGTGTTGAGTGGTGGGGGGTGAGGAAGTGGCAGGAGGCAGGGAGGGAGAGCGATAGCAGGGCAGTGGCAGTGGAAGGTGTTGTGCTGCCCATGAGAATGTGAAGGGACATGGTGGAGACAGGATAGGGATGCCAGGTGCAGAGTCAGGACTCTGTACTGAGAGGGATTTGTGGCGGGGGGGGGGGGGGGGGGGTAAGAGGGAGAATGGGGATCAGAAAAGAGAGAGGTAATAGGAGAGAAGGGGCAAAGTCCTATGTTTGCGTTAGGGATATAGAAGGCATGTGAGCTGCTGGAATGGGAGTGGGGAAATGGGTATAGGACTGGGACTAGCAGAGGTTGAGAATGGGGGTTACGGGAACAAAGAGTGTTTTGTAGGGGGAATTCCCATCTGTCCAATTCAGAAAACCTGGTTTTGGTAGGGAGGATCAGGATGATGCAGGCTATGGAAGGATCAAGATGATGCAGCAAGTTCAGCAGCAAGATGGTCTGCAGACAGACAGCTTGTTAATTGTCATGCCCACATAGAAAGCAGCACGTGGTTGGAGCTTAGTTTGTAGATCACATGGGTGCTATCACAGGTGGCCCTGTCTTTGATGGGATAGTAGATGCCTGTGATAGGCCTGAAGTGGGAGGTAGTGGATGTATGTGATAGATCTGCTCGTTACTACAGATGTGACGACCATGTGTAGCTAAACGATTTGGAAGAGACTTCTTGGCAGGGAGTAAGTGGCAGCTGGAGAAGTGGAGGTATTGTTGGTGATTGGTATGAATGATGTGGATGGAGGTACTGATGTACCCCATCTTTGAGATGGAGGTCAACATCAAGGAAGGTGGCTTATTGGATTGTGGAGGACCAGATGAAGAGAGTTGGGGAGGAGGTGTTGAAGTTCTGGAGGAATGTGGATAGGGTGTCCTCATCCTTGTTCAAGATCACTAAAATGTTGTCAGTGTATCTGAACTAGGTGTGCAATTAGGGATTCTGAATGGTTAGGATGGATTCCGCTAGATGGTCCATGAATAGGTTGGGATAGGATGGTGCTACGTGGGTGCCCATTGTTATACCACAGATTTGTTTGTAGATGGTGACTTCAAAGAAGAAGTAAATGTAGGTGAGGGTATAGTTTGCCATGGTGATAGGAAGGAGATTGTACACTTGGTGTCAGTCGTGTGTTGGAAATAGTAGTGTTCGGCAGCGCCAAGGACATAGACATTGGGGATGTTTGTGTAGAGGTGGCATTGATAGTGATGAGCAGGGTGACAGGCAGTAAAGGAACAGGAACTATGGAGAGTTGGTGGAGGAAATGACTGGTGTCTTTTGCATAGGAGGATAGGTTACATGTAATATGCTGAAGATATGAGATATGGTCTGTGAGAGCAGAGATTCTCTCAGTGCAGACACAGCAACCGAAAACAGTCAGACCTGTTGGGTGGTTTGGTTTATGGAGTTTAGAAAGCACGGGAAGATATGAGTGAGGAAGTGATAGGGATGAGGACAGAGATAGACTTGTGGGAGAGGGTCTGGGATGGGGCAAAGGATTTGAGGAGGGGCTGGAGATCCTCTGGATTTCTAGAATGGGGTCACTGTGGCAGGGTTTGTAGGGGCACAAATCAGAAATCTGGTGGAGTCCCTCTGCCAGATGGTCTCTGCAGTGCAAAACCACATGATCTCTGCAGTGCAAAACCACAGTGACGCGGCCTTTGTTCGCAGGTAGGATTATAAGGTCCATATCAGTTTTTAGGTGGTGGGTTTCAGTTCTTTCTGCAAATGTTAGATTGGTTTCCATATTGAGCGATTTTCAGAAGGATGAAGAGGTAAGATCTAGGCTTGGAAATTAATAAGGTCTGATTTGGGAGAAATGATAATGGATCACGATTGGATGGTGGAGTGATCTGAGTCAGGCAGGGTTCAGTATAGGTTTTGGATTGAGTCTGTTTGATAGGATTGGTGGTGAAAAAGTATTTCCATAGTAGGGACTGGGAGAAAGAAGATCTTCAACAATTCTAGCATGACTGGATTTGGGAGTGGGGCAAGCTTTTGGAAGGGGCTGATGCATTCTTAGGACTAAGGTTTTTGGAGGAAAGGTTCATGACTGTGTTTTGGGTCTGTTTAGGTTCTTGAATCTGTACAATGGTGGGAGGGAGTTTCTGAGGATGAGGTAAATGTTGTATGTCTGCGAGGTAGGGTTTGTCAACTATGAAATTATGTGGAAGAGGTTTGGAGGCTCTTGTAGTCTTGGTGGACAGTGGTAGTCCAAGGTGGGATTGGGGGGTGGGGTGACAGGTTGGAGAGTTTTTTGAGGTGGCATAGTGCTTGCTGCTCTATTTCCTCAAGTATAAAAGTTTCAGTCCGGGAGATGAATTGCAGGAATTTGGGAGTACAGAGCAGGAAATTTTACTGATGGAGAGTTGGTTTGTAAGAATGTCTGGGGCTTTTTGTATGGTTTTGATGGACCAAGTTGATGAGAGCTGTGGTCTGATGAAAATTAAATAGATAGAGGTCATTGTGGAAGGAGGAGCTGCAGCCGGAGATGGGTAATTTGATGGTTAGGCCATTTGGGGTGTTCCCATGAACTAGCCAGTGATGCCGGAACAGGATAACTTTTCTGTATTGACACAGACTAAAGTAGCAAGGATCCGTAGGAGAAGAGAAGAAACAGGTAAAAATACGTGGGAAAAATAACAAAAAAGGACAAAATGGATGAAGCATGGAGAAAGAAAGTGAAATCTGAGAGGGTAGGCCTGATAGTGAAAGATGAAAATGAATTTAAATCAGTATGGAACACAATGAGATCAAATAGAAAAATAACTAATAAGTCGATAATAGTGGTATGCAGGTTGGTGAGTGGATAGGTGGGAAGAGAGGGAGTAGCAGGTGTAAATGGAATAGATGAGGTCAGTATGTGCATGCTGGAATAAGGGGAGAGAGAGTGGGGATGGGGGTTGGAAAGGGTGTTCAATGACTGGCACAAGAAGATGCAGAAAATAATGTATGAAAATACACAAGGGTGAAGAAGGTCTAGGAATGATGATATTGGTGGGTATAATGTGAGGCATGAGATACTGCAACAATCCATGAGGCCACATAACTGTGTGTTGTGTGTAAACTGATCCGTTGATACAGTGTGGGTCAGAAGTCAAGAGTGTGTGTGATTTGGAAGGTGACAGTAAAACACAGGAAAGAAGAGAAAGGAAAGGATGGACACTGAGTAAAGTATGTGTGAGAGAACAGTAACAAAGAACACAGCTGTGGGATGGAAGAAAAGCCAGTGGACAAAATCAAACAACGGAACATACAGGATGGAATAACAAGAATATTATGAAAAGGGTGGATTGCTACTCACCATGTAGAGTAGATAAGTCTTAGTCTGGCACAATGAAAAGATTACAGAACATTTAAGGTTTAGGGAATAGAAAGCTCACACACATTCACACATGGCTACTGCGGCCTGACTGCAGACTGCAACTGCATCTGACACGAGCAACACTCCAGGGTGAGTAGTGAGGGTAAGGAGGAGCCATCGGGCTGGCAGGGAGGTGGATAGCAGACTAGGGCAGGAGAACTGTTGTGCTGCCTTTCAGAGCATGCAGTGACATGTCGAGAACAGGATAGGGATGCTAGATGTGGAGTTGGGACACTTTGCTGGGTGGGGGGGCTGGGAAGAGGGCAGAGGACAGCAAACAGAAAATGGAGACGGGAGAGAAGTAAAGAATGGGAAGGGACTAGTAGATGCATTGATGGAATAGAAGGCTTGTGAGGTGTTGGAATGGGAGCAGGGAAGCAGATAGTGGACTGGGACTAGTGAAGTTTGAGGTCAGGGGGTTACAGAAACACAAATTATGCTTTGGAGAGAGTTCCCATCTGCACAATTCTTGAAAAGCTGGTGTTCACAGTTAGGGTCCAGGTAGCACAGGCTGTGAAGCAGGCTTTGAAGTGAAGCACTTTGCGTTGTTCAGCATGTTTGGATAGCTTGTTAGTTGTCATGGAAACATTGAAAACAACCTTACATCTGCAGAAAGAAGTGCAACTCACTGCCTGAAAACTTATTCTTGACTTTATTATCCTACCTGTGGACAAAGGCTCCACTGCTATTGTTATGAAGCGCAGGGTTAAATAGCAAAGGGAATCAGCAAGCTGTCAGATACATCCAACTTCAAACCCTTCCACAGTGACTCCATTCCAGAAATCATCCTCCTCAGATCTTTAGGCCCATCACAAAAACTCTTCTATGAATCTGTCTCTTTCTTCACCCCTACCAGTCATCATACTCCTATGCTCTAAATATTTCCTGAAGCCCATAAACCCAGCCACTGAGGAGGGTGGTCTGTTATTGTGCCCTGACAGAGAGAATCTCTACACATGTGGACCAATACTGCCAGCCTATTAACCATAACCTACCCTCAGACATCAGCCATTTCCTCTGCTGATTCTGCACAGTTCCTACTCCTTTGCCACCCTGCACCCTTCTTTTCACTATTAATGTCACCTACTTCTACACTAAATCCCCAATGCCCAAGGCCATGTCACAGTTGAATGGTACCTTTCCAAACACCCAACTATCTCCAAACCTACAACCTCCTTCATAGCCAACATGACCAACTATAACCTCACCCACAGTTACTTCTGCTTTGAAGATATCATCTACAACAAACATGTAGTACAGCAGCAGGCATCCACAGGGCACTATCATATACCAACATATTAATGGTCCATCTAGAGGAATCCTTCCTCACAACCCCAAAACTCAAATCTCGCAACTGGTTCAGATTCATTGATGACATATACATTCCTCCAGTTCCTCATCATCTTCTCCTCCATTTGCTACACCTGGTCCTCCTCAGCCGTAGCCAGCTTCCTAGAAGTCTACCTTCACCTCAAGTGTGGCTATGTAAGTACCTCTGCCTACATTAATCCTACCAACCACCAACAATACCTCCACTTCATCAGCTGCCACCCATTTCCTACCAAGAAGTCCCTTCCATATGACCTAGCCATGTGTGGTCACCATATCTGTAGTGACGAGCAGTCCCTTTCGATATGTTCCAAGCATCTCATTGAGGCATTCACAGACCGACAGCGCTCTCTCAGCCTTGTTCAGAAATAAATTTCCAGTGCCTTCTCTCTCCAGTCCCTGAACACCTCCTACGTACCCACAGTCCAGCTGCAAAGAAGCACTTCCCTTGCAACTCAGTACCACCCAGGACAGGAGCAGCCAAATCACATTCTTCGCCAAGGTTTCTACTACCTCTCATTATGTCCTTGAAATGAGGAACATCATACCTACTGTCCTCTCTATCTCTCTCAAAGTGATATTCTGCCAAATACCAAACCAATGCAGTACCCTCGCCCATCCCTACTCCAGTCTTGTTTCTAATCCTTGCTCCATGGCTCATATCTCTTCAGTAGATGTAGATGCAAGGCCTGTCCAATACATCCTTCCTGTCCTGTCACTGGCATCTCCTATCCAATCGAAGGCAGGGTTACCTGTGAAAGCAGCCATGTGATCTACAAACCAAGACACAACCACTGTGCTGGTTTCTATGTGGGCATGGCAGCTAACAAGGTGTCTGTCCACATGAACAGCTACTGCCAAACTGTGGCCAAGAGACTGTGGGACAACCCAGTTGCTGAACATGCTGCCCAAAATTATGTGCTTCACTTTAAAGACTGCTTCACAACCTGCACCATCTGGATTTTTTCTACCAACAGCAGTTTTTCTGAATTTGACAGGTGGGAACTTTTCCTACAACACACTCTTCATTCCCACAACACCCATGTCCCCAACCTTCGCTAGTCCCAGCCCTCTATCTACATCCCTGCTCCCACTCCAGCACCTCACATGCCTTCTATTCTGCCAAACATCTACTATTCTTTTCTCTTTCTTTACTTCTCTCCCCTCACCCTTTTCTGCTGACCTTCCTTCCTATTCTCCACTCCATACTCCCTGCTGGCACAGTATCCTGACTTTGCACATAACATCCATATCCTGTCTCCACCACATCCTTGCACACTCTCAAAGGCAGCACAACACTTTCTCTCACCTCTGCTCTGCTATCCCTCTCACTCCCCACCACATCCCTCATCCTTACCATCTCTACTCACCCTGGATTGTTGATCATGGCAGATGCAGCTGCAGTTCGTAGGTGGGCCACAGTGGCTGGAGACAGTGGCCATATGTGTGTGAGTTGTGATTGTGTGAATGTTTGTGTGCTTTCTATTTATGAAGAAGGCCGAAATTAAAAAGAAGGTAAGAAAGTTGTTTCTTGTATCTGAAGATAGTTAGCATCAGGTCATGTATGTTTTTTTTTCTGAGTTCATCCATATCTATTGCAAACATGTATTGTTATCAAGTAAAATGTTGAACAGTGTTTGCATTTGAGGTCCTAAAATGATATGACTGTTCTTGCTGATGTTTTGTCTGTTATGGGAATGGACAGACAATGCAGTAAGACAGGGCCAAATTCTACTATGTTGGTAGTCCAAAGGAATGTAATGGATCTAGGGAATCTAAATACCAACAAAAAAGTTTTATATCTCAATTAAATAGTGCATCTCTAAAAAGTGTGTTGCTTTGAGGCATAATTGTTACGTGTGCACACAAACTAGGCATACTGTGTTAGGAAAACACAATGGTTGGCCTGTAATTTTATTAATATTATTATATATTCTGTCTCAAATCACACTAAAAATGTATAATTTACTGGTTTCAACTTTTTATCAAGTCATTATAAGATGATCTGAATATGTTCTATAGTAATTTGCCAATGAACATGACTGAAGGAGCACTCATAATTTTATGTTTTCGTACCATTTTTGAATCAATGAGTTAGTTGATACAAACAATAATTTCAGGAATGTTTACTTGATAATAAATAATTTAGGTATTAAGTAATTTTTATGCACTGATAAGTAAATTACTTAAGTAAGTAAATCTTGCCAAATGTTGTAGATTCGTGATGGACACAGCAAACAATCTCCATTGATTGGACGATATTGTGGCAGTGCCAACCCACCAACTATTATTTCCACATACAACCATCTTTGGATGGAATTTACTACAGATCAGTCCAGACAAAAGCGTGGATTTTTGGCAAATTACACTACAATAGATACTGGTAAGACCTAGGATTTCCATTATCATGTTCTTAACTTATAGATTAATTACAGAAACACAGTGATGAGTGACATCTGGCCCGTCTTTCCATCCAGAATGGAAATATTACTAATGCTTCCAAATTTGATTGTAGAATTTTTGTTTCCATTAAAATGATTTATTTCAATCAAAAAAAAAAAAAAAAAAAAAAAAAAAAAAAATTGAAGTGTGATATCAGTAATAAGGATATGTGAGTTTAAACTTGGCAATAATTTTCTCTTGCATCCGAACAAAAATTTTCCATTGTTTTATTTGATATTATTAACTTGAGTTCTCTACTTCACAGTAATTATCTGTTTTAGGTGGTCCTATTTATTTTCAGTCATATGCATTTATTCTTATGATATATTTAACAGTATACTATACACATGTGGTGTCTGTTCTGTCAAACATCGATATTTCGAGGGAGGTACGAACATCATCTGCAAATGGGCATTGAAGAAATTCAGTTGTGAAAGTTGAATATTTGTGCTGGACCAGGACTCAAAACAGGGTTTCCTGCTTTACATGAATGGTCACCTTGACTGCTTTGGCTAACTGAGTATGCTTTCTGTCTGACCCAAATTCTCAGCTTTTTGCACACTACTGAGTAGCATCTCTGTCCATTTACAACATATACTCTCAGAATTTCCTGTATTCCCACAGGGGGTTTGGAACCTATTGTGCATTCTCACTGAGGATATCAGAGCGGTCAAGCTTACAGATATACTACACCCATGCGGTGCCTGTTCTGTTGGACATTTCTGACAGAAGAGACACCACTGTTTCTGATACTATGCCCATAAAAATCATTATTTCAAGGGAGGTACTGAAGTCAGCCACAGTTGGGCACTGAAATAATTCAGTGGCAAAAAGTTGAAAATTTGTGCTGGACTGGGACTTCAAACCAGATTTCCCACTTCACACAAGTTGTCACCTGTGAACTGATTCAGCTATCAGATCATACTTTCTATCTGACCCAAACAACTTATTGCACAGTAGTAAGTAGCATCCCTGTCCATTTACCTCATTTTCTCACAGCATTTCCTGCATTGTCACAAGTGGTTTGAACCCTACTGTTGGTGCACTCACACACAGGATATCAGAAGAGTCAAGCTTACAGGTAAACTATGTATGTGTGGTTTCTGTTGTGTGGGACATGTCTGAGCGCATTTGGTGTGTACATGGATCTCAGACATGTCCAGCAGAACAGACACCACATGTATATAGTACATCTGTAAGCTTGACTAATCTGATATCCTCAGTGCAAATGCACAATGAGGTCCAAATCTCATGCAGGAATGCAGGAAATACTGCACACCTATGAGGTAAATGAGCAGGGATGCTTCTTAGTAATGTGCAATAAGTTGAGAATTTGGGTTGGATGTAAAGTGCATTCTGATAACTGAAGTGGTTAAGGCAGTTCTTGCTTAAAGTGGGAAATCCGGGTTCGAATCTCAGTCCAGCATGTTTTCAGCTTCCACCATTTATTTCAATGCACAATTGCTGGTGATGTTGGTACTTTTCTCAAAATATTGATTTTTACAGCCACTGTATCAAAACCAGTTGTTGTTGGCAACTCCCTTGAAATCTTGGTATTTAATGCAGCTGTACAAAAAACAGTGGTGCCCCTGATGGTGGTATCTCCCTCGCAAAACTGATATTTATGGCCACTGTATCAAAAACATTATATATTGTATTTGTAAGCTTGATTACTCTGATATCCTCAGTGTGAGGGCCCAGACCTCTTGTGGGAATGCAGGAAGTGCAGCAGTCATATGAGGTAAATGTACAGGGATGCTATTTAATAGGGTGTGGTAAGTTGACAGTTTGAGTTGGATGGGCAACACACTCAGATAGCCTAAGCAGTTAAGGCAACGGTCGTGTAAAGTGGGAATTCGGGGTTTGACTCCCAGTCCAGCACAAATCTTCAACTGCCACCATTGAATTATTCAGAGCCCATTTGTGACTGATGGTGGTACTTCCTTCAAAATATTGATATTTAACATTTCTGTTACTGCATAGTCACTTTGAAATTGTGCCTGTCCAGCTTCAGTTTCCTTAAAGACATCATCCTTATCAGTTTATATTGAAACATTTGTTTCCTCTCCTTTTCTTTCAGCCAGTCAAGAAAAAAATGACTACAAAAAATGTTTTGAACAGTGAAAGTGCCAATGGGACAAATGTATTAATTGTAATGGACAGTATTTTGAAGGAAATAAGATTTTTATTTATGTATTTTATATGCCTTTTTGTATAATCTTGTATCACTTTGCAAGCTCAGGTATTTGTTAGAAGATTTGTTTCAATCCTATCCAAAAAATAGTTCTCAGAATCTGGAAAGTTTGCTAGTTACTCTCTTCTTTAGTAATATTCATTGTATTAAAGACTATGAAGAAAAAGTCTTTACTTTCTGTGCCCAAACTATTAATGTAAGAACACACATGCTAATAATTTACAAACCACCAACAATGTACAACAAATGTCAACCAAGACCTAGAGCGATAAGGAGGTTCTACTGATATAAATGTAGATCCTTTATTTGTGAAGAGTTTAAAATTACTGTGATTTCGTATTCAGAACGTAAGTATACTATTTTTAAAAGCACAAACCATCATTTGACTGTGTATTATTAAATGGGAGGGTGGAAAAAAGGTAACATTGCCCTGGCAGAGTTTGTGTAGTACGCCTTTCCACCGCTAGGCATATATAGTGCAACTCATTGCCAGTCCAGTGCCACCTGTGTTATCTACCTGCCTTGTTCTGTTCATCTGCAGTGACTGTCTTTGCAAGCACTGTTTTGTTTTCGTTTTGTTTTTTATGATGGTAAGTTAAAGTGAACAAAGTGCAACTGTAAAATTTTGTTTTCTACTCAGTAAAAATGCTGCTGAAAGTGTTTTAATGTTGAAAACAGCTTACCGAGATGATGCTATGTGAAAAACTCATGTGTACGAATGGTTTGCTGGATTTAAAATGGCGACATGTCGATTGATGACAAACCCCATTCACAACGTTCATTAACTGCCTGATTCAACGAAAATATTGAAAAAACTGGAGAGCTTGTGCTCACAGACTGTTGGCAGATAATCAGACCTTTTATTTGGAAGTTTTAAGAAGACAGCACAACAGTCTTCATCAAAAAAGACCTGATTTGTGGCAAACAGGAGACTGGTTCTTCCACTACGACAAGGAACCTGCACACACACAGCCATGTCTGTTAAACAGTTTTTGTCCAAGAATGATATGGTTCTGCTGCCCCAAACACCTTACTTGTCTGACCTGGCTCAATGAGACTTTTTCTTATTTCCACACATGAAAAGGGGCATGAAAGAACAGTGATTTGACAACATTGAAGAAGTCAAGAAAAAAATGTGTACAAAAAAGTTTTGAACAGTGAAAGCACCAATGGGACAAATGTATTGATTGTAATTGACAGTATTTTGAAGGAGATAAGATTTTTATTTATTTTTTTTTTTTTTTTTTGGGGGGGTGGGGGTGGAGGGGGGGGGGTTGGGTTGGGGGGGGGGACGATGACACTCCCTTGTGTTTAACTTTTGTACATCCAAATTTTGGCTTTTATGCCATTATCAGATACAATGCTAAAAGTTATTAGACCACTATTGAGTCATGTATGTTAAGGCAGTCCAAAGGAGGTAACAAGGATAACACATATCGTTATGATGTAACTATCAAGGAATGTCAACAGTTACATCTTAAAGACATGTTAGCCTTATTTACCTGTTTTGGACTGCCTTAACAGACATGACTTAATAATGGTCTAACAATGTTTAGTACTGTCCTTGATAATGGCATAAAAGCTGAAATCTGGATAGTACAAAACATAAAATAATAGTACACAGTCAAATAATGGTTTACTCTTTTAAAAAGTATTGAATGACTGTGACTCAGCACTATCAAAAACTTTTTAAGTGTGCTGTATTTTTAAATCTTTTTCAGAAAAAGTGTATTTAAAAAAAGTACAGGGTATTGTTGATACACATGTTAACTGTTTTTACACAAAATTGACGTCCTGTTCACAGCTTGTGGTGAGCCGTGACACAAGCTTCTTTATGTCCTCAAAGAATTTTACCATCAGTTCCTTCCCCCGCTTCAGGACCTCTGTCTCCACCTATTCATTGCTTAAAAATTTAATTACACTCATATACACCTTGAGGGAGATAAGAAGATGAGAGAATAAGCTTATCCATTATGGATGTTTAACAACCCGTGACTGTTTATTTGATGTAAACACAGAAAACTACAACCAGTCACTTTTATGAAATAGTTATTTGTTCAATAAACCAGTTTTCAGACCTTATCAGCCTCAATTTCAGTTGGTGCATAGGATGGTACATGACTGTTTCAAAGCATAGTGCATGGTACTGGCTGTGTGACAAGAAGGTGGAACATGCTTTTTGATACATCACCAAGAGTGTTGTATGTGTGGTGATTTGGATCCAAAAATGAAATGTGCACCTAACACAACAGTATTGGTGATTTTGTGTTAATATCCATCTATAAGCCTCCAATTTGATGGACTTGCTTTTTGCAGGGTATGTATGTATATACATCATAGTGATGAAACTTTGCCAGCATCCAGCATGTGCTGTACAGCTGTTGGTTGTTACAAAGATCTTTATACAAAAATATAACGTAGGCATACATGGCTCAGAGACATTATTTGCTTTTGTTTGCATGTAATGAAGTGTTATCGAAATTGTCATTAACATGAATGCTCAGAAATAAAATAATAAAACGTTTCCAGAGAATTGCAACTGTTTGTATGACCATGAACTTTACATTTAAAAACAAGAACAATACATCAAATGAACTGCTAACTTATTTCTGTTCTTGCAGTAACATGATCTGGAGTATTAGTAAAGGCAGATTCTGTTTATTGCAGCTAAAGGCAATATCCATTAACAACACAAGCCACCCATACTGTCTCAGTAAGTACACAACTGATTTTTGGAGACAAGTCACCACATAAATAATAATCATGGTGATATATTAAAGCATGTTACATCTTCTTGCCATAGAGCCAGCACCTAGCATTACTCTTTGAAATAGTCATGTCTAGATATGAGCCTGAAAAGATTTGAAAACTGGTTTATGGAATAAATAAGTATTTCAGTAAAGTGAATGGCTACAGTTTTCTGCATTTATATTGAGTAAAAGGTGACGGGTTTTTAAATATCCATAATGGATAAGCTTATCTGTCATCTTTTCACCTCCCTGAAGGACACATGAAAGGAATTAAATTTTTAACCAATGAACAGGTGGAGAAGGAGGTTCTGAAATGGGGGAAGAAGTTTGTTGGAGAGTTCTTCAAGGATTCCATAAAGAAGCTTGTGTCGAGGCTCACCACATGCATTGAAAGGGGTGGTAATTATGTGGAAGTTACAGGTTTTTGTATTTGTATTGAAAAGATAATAATATGGATGTGCCAACTCAGGGAAATGTGGATGGTAGTTCAAAACATCCCTGCATGAATCCAAGAGCACCATGATGGCTAAGGCTGTGTAAGGACAGGCATTATTGTGCAATAAGCACACTCCTCATCTCAGTATTCCTCTACTTTTGTTTTGAATGCTCCTTTTGAGTTTTTTTTTTTTTTTTGGGTTTCAAAATATTGTTGTGTATGACCAAAATGATGCCTTTTCAGTGCCAAAGCACTGAGGCCATGTTTTTTTGCCCAAAATTGTGGTTTGGAACTTTTTGACATATGCATTTGATGTAACACCATTGTGATGACTGTCTTTTTGTCTCCAGAGTTTAACGAGCCACCCACATTTCATTTCCAGCCACAGTACAGATCAGAAAATCCTCACCTTCCATTTTAAGATTCACTGAAGAAACTCGCAGGTGCTACTGACCGTATTTTTCTTGTGCTGCCGTGTCACCGCTTTTGGGAACCATCTTGTGTACGATTTTTGGTATTCCAGCATTGTTACTAGTGTCTTGTATAAGAGATTTCTGGAGTATAGTGGAAAATATTGAAAAAAATTTCATTCACTATTAATCAGCTGTCTTCATGAACAGTTTCCCCAATTTTTTGCACCAATTCATCAGCCAAAATAGAAGGTCTTCCACTCCTCTGTTCATCATGAACGTATGTTTTGCCTCCACTAAATTCTCCACATCACTTAAACACACTCATTCTGTTCATAATACCATTATCATAAATTACTTTCATTCATGAAAACATTCCAGTAAATGTTATTCCTTCAATGAATAGAAGTGGATAAGAGCACGTGGCTTGCACATGATGGTATTTCTTACCAACATCTTTCACACAACTGGACACTACAACATGAATTTATCTACTACAGTATTCCAGCAATGCTCGCTCTGGTCAGAGGATTTCCCCCTACCACTCAGTGTTGCCAACCCTCCAAAAACAAGAAACACAGCCAGTTAAGGTCACAGCATACTTACTTTCTGAACATGCCTCATACGATTGCCTTTCCTTAACATATCTTCTAACTGAAGTCGTAGGGTCAGTATTACCTTGTGTTATTGCATATTTATGGTATTCAGACCGATCTTCTGTGAGGTCCCCTTCTTCTCCCAGTTTTTCCATTCTTCCGTAACAAATTCGTGTTAGTATTTTGTAACCATGATCTATTAAACTGATAGTTCACTAATATTCACACCTGTCAACATGTGTTCTGCTTGGGTTTGGAATTGTTACATTCTTCTGGCATTGTTAGATTTTTCTTAATGTCTAATGGTGTTTCACCTGTGTCATACATGTTGCACTCAAGGCAGAATATTTTTGTCATGGTTGGCTCTTCCAAGGATATCAGTAGTTTTGGCATAGTGTAGTCTACTCCAGAGGCCTTGTTTTGACTTAGGTCTTTAGTGCTCTGTCAAATTCTTCTTGGAGTATCCTATCTTCAATCTTATGTTCATGTACATGCTCTTTCCTTTCTGCAGTATTGCCTTCAAGTTCATTTTCCGTATATAGCCTCTCTATATACTCCTTCAAACTTTCAGATTTTTCTTCTTTGCTTTATACTGATTTCCCCTCTGAGCTGTTGTGGTCATACAGTTGTATCTCTTTTCTCCAAATGCCTCCTTAATATTTTTATAGGCTCCATCTAACTTCCTCCTGGCGATACTCGCCATATAACGGAGATCCTTAGTCACACGTAGGCACAACAAAAAGAGGGTCACAAAATAAGCTTTTGGCAAACAAGGTCTTTGTTGAAAATAGATGACAGACACACACATACACACACGCACAGACACAGCCACACATACACACACACACACACACACGCAAACACAAATGCAACTCACACACACATGACTGAAGCCTCTGGCACCAGCACTCCATGATACGAGTGCAACTGGGTGGGGGTTAGGAGGAGGCTGGGACAGGGAGGGGGAGAGATAGCAGGGTAGTGGTGGGGGACAATGAAGTGCTGCTGCAGAGCATTCAAGGACGAGGCGGAGAGAGGGTAGGGCAGCTTGATGCAGTTGGGAGGTTAGACAGAGGGCAGCAAGGAGGTGGGGAGTAGGGGGGGGGAGGGGGTAGTAGAAAAGGAGAGAATTAAAAGGACTGGGTGTGTTGGTGGAACGAGAACTGTGTACTGTTGGAATGGGAACAGGGAAGGAGCTGGATGGATTAGAAAAAGACTAACGAAGATTGAGGGCGGGAGGGTTATGGGAACGTAGGATCTATTGCAGGGAGACTTCCCACCTGCACAATTCAGAAAAACTAGTGTTGGTGGGAAAGATCCATATTGCACAAGCTCTGAAACAGTCACTGAAATGAAGAATGTGATGTTGGGCAATGTGTTCAGCAACAGATTGGTCCACTTGTTTCTTGCCCACAGTTTGAAGGTGGCCTTTCATGTGGACAGACAGCTTGTTAGTTGTCATGCCCACATAGAATGCAGCACAGTGGTTACAGCTTAGCTTGTATATGACATGACTGTTTTCTCAGGTAGGCCTGCCTTTGATGGGATAGGTGATGCTTGTGACCAGACTGGAGTAGGTGGTGGTGGTAGGATTGGTGGGACAGGTCTTGCATCTATGTCTATTACAAGGGTATGAACCATGAGGTAAGGGGTTGGGAGCAGGGGTTGTGTAAGGATGGAGGAGTATATTGTATAGGTTCGGTGGACGGTGGAATACTACTGTGGGAGGGGTGGTAAGGATTGTGGGCAGCGTAATTCTCATTTCACCGCACAATGAGAGGTAGTTGAAACCATTGCAGAGAATGCAGTTTAGTTGCTCCAGTCCTGGGTGCTACTGAGTTACGAGAGGAATGCTTCTCTGTGGCCAGACGGTGAGACTTCGGGAGGTTGTGGGAGACTGAAGAGATAAGGCACAGGAGACTTGTTTTAGTACAAGGTTGGGAGGATAATTACGGTCTTTGAAGGCCTCAGTGAGCCCCTCAGTATATTTCGAGAAGGACTACTTGCCACTGCAGATGTGATGACCACTGGTGGCTAGGCAGTAAGTAAGGGACTTCTTGGTATGGAACAGGTGGTAGCTGTCAAAGTGGAGGTATTGCATTTGGTTAGTAGGTTTAACGTGGACAGAGGTGCTGATGTAGCCATCTTTGAGGTTGATGTCAACATCTAGGAAGGTGGTTTGTTGGGTTGTGTAGGACCAGGTGAAACAAATGGGGAAGAAGCTGTTGCGGTTGTGGAGGAATGTGGATAGGGTGTCCTCATCCTCAATCGAGATCACAAAAATGTCATCAGTGAATCTGAACCAGATAAGTGGTTTAAGATTCTGGGTGTTTAGGAAGGATTCCCCTAGACGGCCCATGAATAGGTTGGCTTAGGAAGGTGCCACATGGGTGTCCATAGCCATAGCCCAGATTTGTTTGTAGGTAATGCCTTCAAAGGAGAACTAATTGTGGTCGAGGATATAGTTGTTCATGCTGACTATGAAGGAGGTTGTTGGTTTGGAGCCGGCCGGAGTGGCCGAGCGGTTCTAGGCGCTACAGTCTGGAACCGCGCAACTGCTACAGTTGCAGGTTCGAATCCTACCTCGGGCACGGATGTTATTGGCACTAAAGTTAGTATCCAGTCCTTAACGAATGAGGCAGGAACTGAAATTGAGGGCAGCAAAGCAAAAGCTGAAATGCTTAACTCCATTTTCAAATGCTCCTTTATAAAGGAAAACCCAGGAGAACTGCTCCTGTTTAATCCTCATATGACTGAGAAGATGAACGAAATAAGTGTTAGTGTTAGTGGTGTTGGGAAACAGCTGAAATAATTAAAACTGCACAAAGTTCCAGGGCCTGATGGAATTCCTGCCAGATGCTGTACTGAATTTGTGGCTCAGTTATCCACTTTTCCAGCTATAATCTGTCATAGATCCCTTGAACAAAAAACCAAGCCCAGTAGCTGGAAGAAGGACCGGGTAACACCTGTTTACAAGAAGCGTAATAGAAGTGATCTACAAAATTACCATCCAGTATCCTTGACATCAGTTTATTGTAGCATCTTAGAACATATTCTGAGCTCTAGCATATTGAGGTATCTTGAACAGAATGACCTCCTCCTTGCCAACCAGCATGGATTCCGAAAACATCGATTATGTGAAACGCAACTTTTACTGACATACTGAAAACTTTGGGTCAAAGTAGTCAGGTGAATGCAGTATTTCTTGCCTTCCAAAAAGCATTTGACTCAGTACAACATGTATGCTTATTGTCAAAAGTATGACAATATGGGGTATCAAGTGAAATTTGTGACTGGATTCAAGACTTTTTGGTAAGGAGGACACAGCGTATTATCATGGATGGAGAATCATCCTCAGATATAGAAGTAACTTTGAGTGTGCTCCAGGGAAGGGTTTTGGGACCATTGTTGTTCATGTTGTATGTTAATGACCTTTCAGACAATATTAGTAGTAACCTTAGACATTTTACAGATGATGCAGTTATATATAAAGAAGTACTGTCTGAAAGAAGCTGCATAAATATTCAGTCAGATCTTGAAAAGATTTCAGAACATAGTATCCTATGACTATGATATCAATGAGTCACTGTTGGAATTGGCCGACTCATACAAATCCCCACATGTAACCCTCTGTAGGGACATAAAATGGAAAGATCACATATGATCAGTCGTGTGTACAGCAGGTGGTAGACTTAGGTTTGTTGGTAGAATACTGGGGAAGTGCAATCGTCTGCAAAGGAGATCAGTCATGTGACCCATCTTAGAATATTGTTCAAGTGTGTGGGGCACATGCCAAACAGGACTAACAGAGGATATTGAATATATACAGAGAAGGGCAGCACAAATGGTCATAGGTTTGTTTAATCCATGGGAGAGTGTCACAGAGATACTGAAGGAACTGAACTGGAAGACTCTTGATGATAGACATAAACCGTCTCAACAAAGTCTATTAACAAAGTTTCAAGAACCAGCTATAAATGATGGCTCTAGGAATTTACTTCAATCCCCTATGTACCACCACTTAAGAATCATTCTGATAAGATTAGAATAATTACTGCACACATAGTGACATTCGAACAATCATTCATGCCATGCTCCATACGTGAATGGAATGGGATGAAACCCTAATAATTGGGACTGTGGGACATACTCTGAAACTGAATCCCTTGCTCTCCAGCACCTGGAGAAGCATTCCAGACACCACACCCTTAAATTATGCAACCTCCTGACATTCTACTGCCACCTCGGGGCACCACTATCCAACCCATATTGTACCCAAAGTGTTGCTTCTTGTCTACCCCTCATAGCAGCTAAACCGTGCCCAGCCAACCTTTTCAGCTTGCCAAATCCCACAAAACTCACTACCAACCCTCCACCAAATCCAGAGCCAAAACATTCCTGTAACACTGTAGTTAACCTTTCCACCAAAACCCTCAGTTCTACGGAAGTTTCAGTCCTCTACAAAGGCCTCACCTTATAAGCTTACACCCAAATGTAACCATGCTGGACTTGTCAAAGATCTACTCTCCTCCCAATCCCTGTAATGGAAGCACTTCTTTGCCACCAATCCCTCCAGCCAAAACCACCCTAATTCCAATATTGAACCCTGCCTCTTCAAGTTCATACCATTGTCCAACTGTGATACTCCCCTCCCACATAACTAACTGCTGGTCACCTTACAGGAATTCCTTACCTCTAACTTAGCCACAGCATCCTTTCCCAGGGCTCTTCCGTAGAACACCAACCTTTCAATAGAAGAAAAAACAGCCATACACAACCTCAACACAAATCCTGACCTAATAATCCTACCTGCATACTAAGGTTCCACCACTGTTGTAATGAATCACAGTGACTACCTGAAAGAAGGCCTCCACCAGTTGTCTGACCCCTCAACCTATAAACTTTGCCAGAGTGATCCTATCCCAGAAGTCCAACAAAAACTCCAATCCCTGCTTAAGGCCTTAGGCCCTTTCCAGAACAACTCCCCTGACCCTTGTGACTCCCTGCACACCCACATTCTACATGCTCCCCAAAATCCACAAACCCAACAATCCTAGATGCCCCATTGTAGTTGGTTATTGTGACCCTGCAGAAAGAATTTCAACACTCATTGACCAACACCTCCAACCAATTGCCCATAATTTAGCCTCCCACATCAAAGACACCAACCACTTCCTTCACCAACTCTCCACTGTCCCCACTCCTTTACTTCCAGGATCGTATCCCAACGTCCTTCATATCTCATTTGAAGGGCAGGTATATAAACTAATCTGCAGCACAGCCATGGACACCTGTATGACACCCTCCTATGCCAACCTTCTTATGGACCATCTAGAGGAGACATTCCCAGGCTCCCAAAACATCAAACCCCTAGTCTGATTCAGGTTGATTGATTGTATCTCCATGATTGGGACCCAGGGCCAAGACACCCTATCTTTGTTCCTTCACGACCCCACCACCTTTTCTCTCATCCTCTTCACATGGCTCTCCTCAGCCCAGCGTGCCACCTTCTTAGATGTTGACATCCTCCTCTCTTGGTGGCTCCATCCACACCTCTGTCCACATTAAATCCACCAACCACCAGCAGTTCCTGCATTTTGACAGCTGTCATTCCTTTCACATCAAACAATCTCTCCCATATAGATTGGCTACCCGGGGCGATGTATCTGCAGTGTCAAAACCTCCCTTGCTCAGTATGCTGAGGGTCTCATCAAGGCCTTCACACACAGGCACTATCCCCCAGACCTAGTCCGCAAACAGATCTCCTGTGCCATTTCCCATCACAACCCCAACCCTCCCACCCCCAACCCCCCCCCCCCCCAAAAAAAAAAAACCCAGCCACAAATTAATGTCCCCTATGAGATCCAGTTCTACCCCAGACTTGAACAGCTGAACCACATCCTTCACCAGGGCTTTGATTACCTATCATCATGCCCTGAAATGAGGGACATCCTACCCTACTTCCCACACTCCTAAAGTGGCGTCTGTCACCCACCCAACCTCCACAGCATCCTATACCACCCCAATCCCAACCCTCCAGCCGCAAGGACCATATCTCTGTGGAAGACTCAGGTTCAAAACCTACCCAGTACACCCAACTAGCACTTCCTATACCAGTCTTGTCACAGGTTTATCCTGCCCCATCAGGGGGCGGGCCACCTGTGAAAGCAGCCATGTCATTTACCAACTCTGCGGCATTCATTGCACAGCTTTTTATATTGGTATGACTACTAACCAGCTGTCCACCAGAATGAATGGCCACTGCCAATCTGTGGCCAAGAGCAAAGTAGACCGCCTTGTAGCACAACATGCCGCTGAACGTAACTCACTGGATTTCAGTGGCTGCTTCACTACCCAAGCAATCTGGATCCTTCCTTTCACCACCAACTTTTATGAACTGTACAGATGGGACATATCCTAACAAGACATTCTCCACTCCCGTGATTATCTTGATTCAACCTACACCAACGTATTGTCCCCATATGCTCCACCCAACAGTTTCTACCACCTATGTCCTACCATCTCGTCCCTATTCTTGTCTCCCACCATATTTATTTGCAGCCCCCTGCCAACACACTCATCTGTCTTTTCCCACTCCTCTCATATTTTGTTCCTTTTTTCTCCACCCCCCTGCCCCACAACCTACTGATACAATACCTGTTGGAGTCGCTGCATACTCCATCAGACAGCATTTGTCTCTCTCTTCACCTGTACACTATTATCCCTTCCCCTTCCCCACTTTCTCTAGACTGTTGCTTGCATCCTACATGAAGTTGCATTCCGGCCCAAGATGCTTGAGTTGGCAGTCATGTGTACATGAGGTGTGCTTGCTTGTGTTTGTGTGTGTGTGTGTGTGTGTGTGTGTGTGCATGCGTGAATGTGGTGAGTATGTCGCTCTTTATTGATGAAGGCTGTGGCCAAAAGCTACATGTGAATGTCTTTTAATCATGCCAAACTGCAACTTGACATGCCATCTTTATGTTAAATAGCAATCTGTCTCTTCCTATGTATATATACACCTTTAACCACAGAGAGAGGAGGGATCCATAGTACTTTAGTGGACCACAAACTTTCTTCATCAGTTGATTTGATGTTATAGCGGGGCACTGGATTGTTGTTGGAGAGATGCCATGTTTAAATACTGGCAAAGGTATTTTGAAGAGGATATGCCATTGTTTCTCTAAATTACTTTATGTCAGTGTTACAACTGCATTACCAGTGTCAGAGCATTATAGCGAACAGACGTATGTCTGCTGTGGTACAGTGTCAGTGCATAGTAACATGTCAGTTACAATGAATTGTGAGTACATTTAACAGTAATATGTTCTACAGGCAAGTAATAGGTACTATAGACTCTACCTTCCCTCATTGAAGCCCAACTCTGTCCTGTTATTTTGGACAATCTCAGTGACGTAGCCAGAAACGTCTTATTGACCTAGCAATTTGCCAGGCTAGTCTCCAGTTAAATGTGTGTGAGGTATAGTCACTCAGTAACTGTCTCACTTCATACTTCATCAGACATTATGGGGTTCACTCTAGAAATATTAACAACACCCAGACAGATAATGGTCCACTCTCACACATCCAACAAAGATGGGTGATCCAGGAATCCAATTGAATTTATAGTGTTTGTACGTGTTCTTTAAATGTTTATTGTATATGTTAAAAGGATATCCATTGTAATTACCTTTATAGTGTTTAGTAGGAATTACCAGCCATAAAATTAAAAGGGAATATGTGTATTTGATGATGTTTTCTGTTTTGAAGTGGATTTGGGTATGAGTCACTGATTTGAACATTGCAGTTGTAGATATTTTTACATATTTGTGGTTTTGCATCAGTTCACCAAATTTATACAGGAGAGGATTTACTGAAATTGATTGTCAGTACTGTGAAGATCCATTTTCCTCCAGAAAATAGTAGTATAAGAGTCTCACTTTACATTCCAGTATAGTGTCCTAGAATAGTGTTATTATTTCAAGAGTCTTTATGCTTGTGTAGTTTGAAACTAGTGGATACCTGTACATCTTACATGGAGACAGGAGACTCAGTGTTTATATGTTCTGCCAATAGACACTTGATATATTATGTGTATGTTACAATCAGCACTCATCATCATAACTAATGATGAAATATCTTTGCCCTTATTGTCCCATACATGAAATTGTAAACAAACATCTGCTTTTGTTCTCCTGCGGAATGTTACTTTCACAACAAAGATAATAACTAAGAAAGTGAAAATTACAAGAGAGTGACACATGGTCAAAAAGACCACGAACAGCAATAATCACTTGAAAAAAAAATTGAAATAATTGTGGATAGTGATGCTCGCTTCCAATATAGTGTCTCATTACAGGTAGCTGAAACAAAATAATTTCTTCAGAAATTCAATTCTAAACATTTCAGCATCTGTCCTACAGTTCTAACATAAGTTTTACCTCAGCTAAAAATTGCAATAAACAGTCCACATTCATGACTTTATGAATAGTCATGTGTGATTATTAGCTGTTTTAGAATAACCTTTTCAAAGAGCCGTCATTTTAAACTGTCAGTAAGGGCCTTGTAGAGTATCCTAGTGCAGACAATATGAAGGATAGTTCTGACAATATTATGAAACTCACCATATAGTGGAAATGTTGAGTTGCAGACAGGTGCAACAAAAAGACTGATAAACAAGTAAGCTTTTGGCCAAAAGGCCTTCTTCTGAAATAGACAACATACACACACACACACACACATTCATCCAAACACGACACTCACATGCATGACCACTCTCTGTGGCTGCCAAGGCCACACTGCAAGCAACAGAACATGATGAGAGAAGCAGTTTGAGTGGTGGGGGTAAGGAGGAGGCTGTGATGGGGCAGGGGTACGACAGCAGGGTAGAGGTGGAGGACAGTGAAGTGCTGCTTGTGGTATGAAGGTTAATAATGTGAAAAGTTTATCCTTTGGAAAAAAAATTTCATTTAGTTTTCCAAAAACTGAATAGTGACAGTTAAATTAATGGACCGTAAACCCAGATCTTTGTAGACAGTAATGCAGAACTCCTGCACAGAAAAGTTGTCTCCTTTGCATTGTACAGGATGACAGTAACACAACTTATGCTGATTTTGTGGTGTACAAGATCTGTTCAAAAAATTCCAGAACTTTGTTCACAAAATTTCTCTACACTTGCTCTTTCTTATTGTGCATGGTATCCTTGGAAATTCTCTCACACAATTGCTACACCACTCCCAACACCATTTCTACTTCTGGAAGCAGTCTTAGTATATCTCTATCTGAACTGCATGGAGTGTTGTCTGCAAATATTCTTTTATATCATCTATCATTGCAAATCTTCATCCTTTCAATGAGGTTTTCAACTTTGGAAATACAAAAGTCGACGAGGGCTAGATCTGGAGAGTATGGAGGATGAAGTGGCACAGTGATTTAGTTTTTTGTGCAATAGTCACGCAGCAATGGGGATGAATGCAGACACGCATTATCCTGATGCAAGAGCCATGAATTGTCTTGTTACATTTCAAACCGTTCCCTTCTCACATTTTCTCACAGGCATCACAACACATACAATAGTACCATCAATTACAGTTTGTCTCTGTGGCATGAATTAATGGTGAACTAACACTTCAAAGTCAAAGAAAACTATCAGTATGGATTTGACCTGACTTGACGAGCTTTTTTGGTCTTGTAGAAACTTTCCCGACCCATTGTGAAGATTGAACCTTGGTCTTAGCATCATAACCATGGACCCATGTCTCATCACCAGTTATGATTCTCTTAAGGAACATCTGGTTCTGATTTGCGCTATCTAAAAGCTCTTAACAGATTGTGAAGCACAGATTTTTCTGGTCTTGATTCATGAGCCATGGGATGAACTTGGCAGCAACACATCGCCTTCCAAGATGCTGTGTCAGGATTTCATGACATGATCCAACTGAAATGCTACATTCTTCTGCAGTCTTGTGGACAGTCAGTCTTCAATCAGCATGCACAATTTCATTGACGTTCCTGAAATGAGTGTCATTGGTAGACGTCGAAGAGGTCCTTAATAAGGGTCACCTTTAATTTCTGTCCGGCAATTTTTAAACTGTGTGAACCATTCATAATGTCAACTATGGCTTAGGCCCTCATCATTGCAGACTTCTTGCATCATTTGTTGTGTCTCTGCAAAGGTTTTCCTGAGTTTCATGCAAAATTTAATGCAGAAATGTTGCTCCTCTAACTCTACCATCTTGAAATTCGCAAACTGTGTGGCACAGTGTACTACTCAATACAACACTAAACAATAACTAACAGACATACAACAATGAAACTTCTAGCAGCTACACATTAAACACAAGCATGTGCAAGGATACCAATCGCATTTTGCTCAAACACGCCATTGGAGCAAAATTACAAATATTCTGGAATTTTTTGAACAGGCCTCATACTAATACGCTATCAAATATGTACCGTTGCAGTTCAGAAACTTGCAATAACTTACTTGTATCTCTGTGATTTATATGTAGCGTATATTTTAATAATATTTGAGGCTTTCTTCATTATATTGCATTTTTTACTAAAGTACAAAATTCTTCTTGGTATATGTATTATGACATTAATTTTGCAGGATGTGGTGGCATCCTGAAAGGATCCAATGGAACATTTGAATCTCCACGATATCCAAATTCTTATTCACCTGGACAAACTTGCCGATGGATTCTTGCAGCACCGCCAGGGAAATCTATCCAACTTACATGGGATTCGTTTGCATTGGAAGAAGGATTTGATGAGGACTGTGACTTTGATTATATTGAAGTATATGATAATTCCTCATTTGGTGCCTCAAATATGGGCAGGTAAATAGCAGGATTTTCATTTAGTTCATTACATATTTTTACACTGTAAATTGTTGTACTTGAGAGCAATTTGTGTAGATGCAGAGAGAAAAGTAAATTCTGGCAACAGTCCTTGGGGAATCGTACAATTATGAAACATTCTTCATTACATACGACTGCCAATGAAGCAAGTTTAAGAGGTGTAAACGATCAGTCTGAAAATTATGCGTAATAATTCACAGAACATGGCCTGTAAGTGTTGGCAAATAAGAACAAGATATTTTGCTATTGTGCACTTCTATGTCTGGTCTGCAATGCATAGAGGTAGAAATAGATGTAAACTTAGAATGGGGAATGTGAAATTGGGAGCCTCTTGTAGCTCCACTCCTGTTCCTAACCTACATGATGATTCAGTGAGTTAATACGACTCTTCCAAAACTATATTTAATAGTAATACTTGAAAATTACTAGTTTCATCATTTTGAAGGGGGGGGGGGGGGAGGGGGGGGGGGCTGCAGCTAGACAAGAGAACTGTATACTGAATTAATGCATAACCAATCCACTTGATAAAATTAAATTGAAGTAATTTGTAGCGTATCTGAAAACTGTTCTATGGGAAACACTTATTACTTAATCAACACAAGATACAGGTCAAATTGTTACTGAACAGTCCTACAAATGATTCCATTCATTTGCATATTTTGATCTGTAAATCCCGTTTTAAAAGAGAATCTTCAGGGATGCATATTGAGTGAAATTAAGCACTAATGGCAGAAACAGCCACCACAGGCAACTTCTGTAAAGTAAAATAACAACCAGTTTTGATTAGTGACAGTATTAATAATGGTAATTACTCCTAGATGACTTTATGTTTGTTTGTTTGTGTTCAGAAACATTAGATACTTTGAAAAAAGCTGCTGCTCCTTGTCTTGCTCTTAACCTGCCACTGTTTCAATTAATACTTAAAATGAAGCATTTGCTTACTTTAGACAGAACACCATCATCTAGACAACTAGGCACCAACAAGAAAACAAAGTCTTACAGTTCAGAATTGATGTCATGAATTTGAGGCTATGCCACAAGTGATAACTTACTTTCTGATGAAATCATACTAACTCTGCTTCAGTAAATGATAAATACTAGACACTAAATTTACCTATGGTGCTCTGTGTTATATAAATAAATTTACTGAGAATTGTATTTTTTATTGTTAATGCAAATTCAAGTTTTTTTTATCAGTTATGCTCTATCATACATAAAATAATGAATATAACAGCACTGAAGTTTTGTATGCACCGATTTCATTTAATCATCTTTTACATAACATTGTCAAAGTTACCAAAATTATGATATTTACATCTTGTAAATGGATTAAAAAAAAAAGAATCTACTCACCAAGCAGTAGCAGGATCACACGCATGAAAAGGTTTAACTTCTACAAGCTTTCAGAATGGCTCCTTCTTCTGGCACAAAAGTTGAAGGGAAAGGAAGAAGTGTGAAGAAAAAGGACTGGAGAGATTTAGTCCTCACAAAAGATGACAATATAGGCATGTCAGCTCCCTTAACACATACATACATAAGTTCTCCTTCCTAACAAAGTGCTTGCTGTAAGTGCATAGTCCCATTATTGTCACTCAGTATCTGTCCTGTGTTTAGCTTGTGAAGCATACATGCACAGTTCACTGTCCGTTATCGCTCCAGCTTGGTTTCACGTTTTAATACAAAGTCAGAGTTCATATCATGCGTCCACATCGTCCTTACTGCACAAATTCGTGAAGCTCGTGTTCAGCGGCGTGATCCTTTGTGAAATCTTTGATGCGCTGACTACTGGTTTCCATGTTAGCGGCCTGAGGAAAGTATTTCACATTGTCTCTCACACTTATTCAGTAGGAATATCAACTGTGCATCTGACATCTGCCGATATGGTAAGTTTCTTGCTGCATCTACGACATTGCTGAGCACAGAAAATTCATATTTTTATGAAGAATTGTCATTTTTTTTAGTTCATCACACCCACACCTACATATCTCACACGCACACTTAACACTTTGCAGTTAGGTTTCATATGTTTTTGCTCTTTGTTTTTGAACGTCTTACATACCGTTGCATTACACAAAGTTTTTGTAGTGTCCTTGCCACTTACTATACTATACACATAACAACAAAAAATAAATAAAACTACAAAAATAAACTTATCCTATTTATTTGCTACATACCATTATTGTTGCTTATATACATTACAGTCTGATTGTCATTTTGTTTAGTACATTTTGTTAAATTATTATTTTGTTACACTGTTGAGTTCCAATTACATGAGCACACTTTTTGCTCTTATTTGGTTGTACACTCTTTACATAATATCCATACAGTAATAGATTTGCTTTTCCTTTGTGGCATAAATTGACATACACTTCACTTCAATTTACAGTGACTTCTTATCAGAGCATATTTATCAAGTTCAAAGAATTAAAGAAATTTCATGGAAAAGCATTTATGTACTCAGTTACTTCTCGTTGCTGGTCTTAACTGTGTTCCCAAGAACAAAATAGTTCGTTGTTTATAAACACTATGTAAACCTGAAGATACCGTTCGTATCGAATACTTGTTCAGTGTTTAAAGTGCACCTCAGTATTTACTTATTATGTTCATCATATAAAGGATAACCATTTCATATGCAGAGGTATGCAGAGGTGTATCATCAATACTACATGTCATGTACAATGAGTGTAAAATAGTGTTTATATAAGTAACAAACATGCATAAAAAAATTCAATATAAATGAGGTGTTTGATGCTTTCATACGTAGTCGATGCTCACAGTAGTTGGTTTTGACCCCTTGATTATTTGGTAGTGCTCCACCTTAGTTCAGCCTTGTGATATGCGAAGTACTGCAACTGTATACTTCTTCACATATTTTCCCACTATCACATGTATACATATCATAAGCTTACAACCATATTTACTTGCGGTGTGGTCCTCTCTTATGCTTACATGGTACTAACACTCAACAAGCATTTGTCTTTCTTCACTTTTGGATGTGTCGATGCATCGTTCCCTAGAAGAAAAAAATTAATACTAACTTAAAACTAAATCTTCATAGTTAAGTGTACAGTGGCTCGATGGTCACTAACACCTCTTTCATATATTCAACCATGTGCTCATTTACTTTAGTGTGCAATCGTGCTATCACAAATTCTTTCAGTGTCATGTGTGTGTCTCTACTTACCTTATAAACCTGAAAGATAAAGTGTATTGTAGGTATGATGCGATCTCTTATTCAGCTTGTCTTTTATAGTGTACTTGCTTGTTTACCTGCAGCAAGGGTTTTCTGGCTCCTTCATTATAATTAGTGCTTGTACTTTCAATACTTAAATTTGTAAACATATGGATATAGTGTACGTAGTAATGTAACTTCAATAAATTTCGTAGTTTAGGATTCCCCTTCCGTATATATAATCCCTTAGCTGCCTGTGTGTATTGTGTAGATAGTTGTAGTTGTCGTATAGACACCCCATTAATTTTCTATTTTGCAGTTTAGTACTGGCTGTAGCTCGTAGGGTTTGTTCTGGGTGTTCCAACACCTTCAGCTGTGTCTGTCTGGTGCACACACGTTTGCAGTTTGTTGACTATCTTTCTCCCCAGTGTGCATGTATTGCGTCGCTCTGTTACTACTAATGTTGCGGTGAGTTGTGTATTGCAGTGCGCGCTACCGTGTGTTTCACAAGTTCGTTTATTCATTTACAACTGGGCTACACACAAGGTGAAGCATTGTGTTTAAAGTATTGTCGTCTCTAGATACATAAAAGTAAAATTCCTCCTTGTTACATCCACTTACCTTATCATTTATACATTTGACATATAAGAAAAAACCTAAACAAAAATTTTCCTTATCAACTAACAACATAGTTTCTGGAATGTGATTTTCTAGCCTCCTAAATCTAATTTTGTTATACATATGTACAGCTTAGAGGCTACACACCTCTTCTTAAGTATATAAACATTCTCAAGTCTTTGTGTGGGTAAAGGCCCTTGTCTTTACCTATGTTCATGTGTGCCAATCTGTATGCTCCTGTGTAGGGCATTTTGGGAATTATGTATGGTCCGATGTGTAGTAATTGCCACTTATGGTTCAGTTTTCCAATTTTTGTGGATTTGGGATGTGTTCTAAGTAACACCATATGCCCTGTGTTTTGCTTTCTGGCAAACAATACACTTTCTTACCACCTGTAGTACTCTTTGTCTAAGGTAGGGGAAATAACAGTATTTAGCTATTTTATCAGTACATGCTTAAGTGCCATAATGGCCCCAAGTATTGTGTGTGTATAAGATAAAATCATGCACATATTCCTCTGGAAAACACAGGTGCCATTTCTCTTGTTCAGGAAGTTTCCTATGGATCAAAACACCTTTGTGAGTAGTGAAAAACTTTTTTTAAATTTTTGATCTTCGTTATGTGCACGTTTTGCTCTTACCTTACTTCTGCGTGTGTCTTCGTGCTGTAATTGCTCAATAGGTTTGCACATGTGGGCATAGTATGGTCAGAGTGTTTTGTCCACCATCAACATAGCTCTTATTTCACCTTCCTGCTGTAAAAGATACTTGAATTTCTCTAAGCCTTGTGGTAGTTGAGAAAGAGCATCAGCTATTATGTATACTATCTCAAAATCGAATTCTTGAAGATACACACACCACCTTTCTATCCATCGGTGCAGCAATTTGCAAGTTAACAAAAACGATAGGGACCGATGGTCACCGTACACTTTTGTGTGCATACCCCAATCGAAATATTCAAACTTCTTAAAGGTCCAAGTTTCAGCCAAGCACTCTAATTCCATGACTCAGTATGAATGTTCAGCTTCAGATAAGGTGCGACTGGCAAAGCTAATTCCTTTAGGGATGAGATTTCCTTCTTCTTCTGCCAGTTGAAAAAGGCATGCACCCAGACAGTGAAAAGACACGTCGGTGCATAAACAAAACTCATTTTTCATGTCTGATTAAGATAAAATATTAACATTTAATAAGGTTCAAAATCAGTTTGATATTGCTTGTTCCATACCCAAGGTGTGTTTTACTGGAGAAGATTGAATAAAGCATCACTGTTAATAAGTTGGTTGGAGATGAATTTCCGTAAAAATGAAACTAAGCTTAAGTATGCCTTTAACTGTTTCTTGTTTTGCAGAATAGGGCAGTTCCTTATGGCATCAAGTTTTTTAGGAGATGGCAGTATGCCTTCTGAAGAGATTTTGTGTCCTAAACATTTTACGTTTTCTTGTCCAAAATTAGTATTCTTGATGTTTACTGTTACTCCATATTTGGAATAATGGTACCTTACTCAAAAGTTCGGGCCCTAGCACTCTGTCAAGTGCAGAGATTAATACACCTGCACTTACGTTCAATCCATGCGGTAATAGTTGAAATTCGAAGCTCCTGCCCCCACATACAAAGGCGGTATACTTCCGACTTTCTTCATGTAGCTTTATTTGCCAATATGAAGACCGGAGCTCAGTTATAGTAAGAAATTTAGCATTATGGAATTTCAAAAGCTGTTCCTCTAAATTGTCTGGATGTGTTCGTACAGGTACAATGGTCCTATTAATATTACATGTGTCAAGGACCAAGTGCTTCTCGCAATCTGGCTTACTCGCAGCCAAGATGGGACTACAAGAAGGGGAAAATGATGGTTGTATTATGCTCCATTCAAGAATCCATACCGATTAAACAATCAACTATTAATTTTTCTACTATCAAAAAAACTGCTTCATACATAAAACTGTCCTTATTGTACGGGAACTCAGGCTTGTATCTTGACTCCTTTCAATTTCTGACCAGTGGCAGTTTGTATGCTGTGATTTTGCACTGGCAATGTAGGCACAAGTCCATGTTTCTTCAATTCTTGAAAGAATCCCTGTGACATCAAATTAGTCGTAGCACCTGTGTCAGGCACAATGGGTACATCAAAGTCAAATATTTTGGGTTTAATAGTAGCTTGTATCTTGTCCTCTGTCCAGTTTTTCCACGTACGCTCATTATCTTGATACAGATCATCTCTTGCATCATCACCATAATCATATCTGATAAAGCAGATCTCAATCAAGCTCGCAGCCCCACTCCCCTCCAAGGTCACGGAATGGAGGCATGCCGTGACCGGTTCAGGTTTTCTGGCATTGCGGTGACATTGACCTCTAGGTTAGGCATAACTTCTACTATGTTGACCCTTGGTGCTTGGTTACACCAATTAGTGTCCTGATAGGCTGTCAGTTGAAATTCTCTTCGCCTCTGCTTGTTATTCGGCATATGTGTGTCACTTTGCTTGCCAAATTCTGCTGGTAGAGGGTTATTCAGTTGTATGTTATTGTTTGGCGCTTGCCAAGTGATTGGCTGATTATTGCCAAAAGCTTGTGTTGGTACATATTGTACAGGCTGGCCATACACTACTCACCCAGTGTAAATGTTTTTGCTAAATTTTTGCCAATTTCTTTTATATCCACCTTTGTATTTACAGCTTTCTCCATTGCCACTGTGATTAACATTACCATTACCATAGATTTGGGTGGGCTAAGTTTGCCATCCGTGTTGTACTACGAATCCATTGTTTACTTGTTGGTCAGTAAATTAGTGTGTCGCTATCGGCGTATTAACAGGCTTCGGTTATACCAGTCTCTTGTCATATATAAAATCTATTGTCCAGTGCAGATAGAAAGTATTCGGTGTTGTGTTCAAGGATGGTAATGAGTTTTCCCTAATGTGGGCAGGAAGATGGCTCTTTAAAATTTTCATCACGTCTACTTGAGATACAAGGTTCGTCCAGTGTCTGGTTTTATTCAAATATTTTTCAAAATAGGTCCTTAAGATTCCGTACTTACTATTGAACGGAGTCGGATTGATTACTTCACGTCTGAGTCTCTCTTGTATGGCCGCAGACCAACACTTATCCAGAAATGCCCTCTCAAACTGTTCATAATAGTGAAAATGTTCCACCATGTCCATAGCCCATAGCAGAACATCAACCTGTGTGTATCCAACAACAAATCTAAATTTATGGGCTTCGGTCCAGGTATGAGGTAAAACATTTTGAGAAGCTCTGATAAAGACCAGAGGATGTGTTCTTTTCCCTCCTGAAGCAAATATCGGAAATCGTCGATGCGTAAGTAATTGCTCATTGGCGAGTAATGTTGACAAACACGCAGTGCTGTCAGTGACAGGCACATTTGTGTTCGCTTGCGGGGTAGTGCATGGCAACTGCACTAGCTCAGCAGGTGCAGCTGGTCATAGCTTGTGTTCCAAAAATGGACAGCATAGAGATAGAAGTGATGACACTTTCTGCAGGACCTGACCATCATTTTGCAGGACAATTCTCAAGCACGTACAATGCAAGCTGTTACTGATTTGTTTGAGTGATGGGGCTGCTAATTGCTATACCACCTACTGCACTCCCCTGACTTAAGCCCTTGTAAGTTCAACTCGATTTCTATACTGAAGGAAACACTTCATGGCATTCACTTCAGAACTGCTACAAATTTGTCGGGCAATAGACCACACCACTAAAAATGTCAACACAACTGGCACTGCTAAGAGTATCCTAAGACTTTGACGTCAGTGGCAATGGGTTATAAACAATGCTAGTGACTACTTTGAAGGTCAGTAAAACTTTGAAACATGTATCCATTTTGTACCAGCTGTAATTAAATAGATGCCACTCTTAAAGTTGCAACCCTTGTACAAAGAACGCAACAGCATTATGAAAAGGATAGATTGTTACTCAGCACTTAGAGAGAGTATTGAGCCACAGACAGGCACAATGGAAAGATTGCAAAATATTTAAGCTTTCACACAAAAAAGGCGTTCTTTGGAAAAACAAAACACACATACATGATCATTATCTCTGGGCGCTGTGGCTCGAATATGGACTGTGACACTGTCTGACATAACCCACAATCTGGAATGTATGGTCGGTGTAAAGAAGAGGCATGAGCTGGGGAGAAATGAAAGTATAACTTAGTTCACTCCTCCATCCAACATTGATCCACACTAACTGCCCCTTAATCAACAAATTAACTTATTTGGTTATAATAAAGGGAAACATTCCACGTAGGAAAAATATATCTAAAAACAAAGATGATGTGACTTACCAAATGAAAGTGCTGGCAGGTCGACAGACACACAAACAAACACAAACATACACACAAAATTCAAGCTTTCGCAACAAACTGTTGCCTCATCAGGAAAGAGGGAAGGAGAGGGAAAGACGAAAGGATGTGGGTTTTAAGGGAGAGAGTAAGGAGTCATTCCAATCCCGGGAGCAGAAAGACTTACCTTAGGGGGGAAAAAAGGAAAAAAGGACGGGTATACACTCGCACACACAAACATATCCATCCACACATATACAGACACAAGCAGACGTATTTAAAGACCATGCATGATCAGTGATGTGCGAAAAACGGAAGTGGAAATAAAGTAAAAGTTATCAGAACTAGCCGAAATGGTTGTTTAATACGTGAAAGCAGCTGTTATTGAACTAGAAACGGTGGATTTTATAGCAGCGGTAGTGTTGAAGGCGGAAAATAAAATTTTTTTGGTTATGGTTTGGAAGTGGGTTACGTATTATTGAGTATATATAGGCGGGATAAAATTGTATTACGGTAAAAAGGGGAATGTATTTCAGATCAAAATAGGTCACAAATTATAGCAGGCAGAAACAGACTCACTACACTTACAGTATATGCTGTTTGGTGTGAACCCAGTTGGCACAAATGCAACCAACCAAAAGTGCTAACTTCTTGCAAGGATCAGCAAAACTAGTAACTAAAATTATTTTTAGTCCCTTTTAGTGTCTCTGTGTAAAATACACCATTGTAAAACTGTTTTGAATTTTATTTTGTTTAGTAATCTAAGTAATTTCTCATTTTCCAGTTTACAGACATTATTATAAAAAATGATGAAATGTTGACATTGTTTGATAGAATCTACTGCTAAATGTGATGTTACTCAATAAAAAACTCAGAACTTCCAATAAATGAATCAGCCTGGCAACTGATTAATTGGTGTTGCTTTGCAGAGATAAGAAGAGCATATAGGAAGTTTGTATGTGGTAGCTGTTTTTCCAAGTTGAGGCATTGCTTATAAGGCTAGTTAGTTTTCCTATCTGTTGTATGCATTTCCCACAATATTTATGAGAAACTGAAAATACCACAAATAAAAAATGACGAAAAATGTAGTGTACCTTCTCTGCTGAAAGTTGTGCTTTGAATCAAACATTTAGCTGTCACATACTTTTATTGAAAATGGATGTACTTAGCACAGGAATGTAAATTATCACTCTCAGTCATGGATATCCACTTAATAAGCATATTTTCAGCAGATGGGAAATTGAAAATATAAACTTCTTTGTGCTCATCATATCTACTGATGCAGCCTGGAACTTAAAACTTGTTCAGAATTCTAAGTATTACTCCTCAACATCTAAGGATAGTATAAGCAACAAATATTGATTGCACTGCATGTCTGCTTCAGATAAAGTCACTCCTCACTAATCAGACATTTGTAAAGCCTTGTTCCCTAGATCGTATGACCAAGACAATGCACATTTAATATAGGAATTGGAGTCAATCAGAAATTACTTCCATTGATCCAAATAATCAGGTAAAATGATTTTCCATTTTCTGCATGGTATCTTCATTCATTCACTGATCATGTTCCATAGAGTCCATTGTGAAAGGAACGTTCAGGTGTGTGGGCAAGTCATGGTATACATTAACTAAAGACAAAGTACAGAAATGTAATATGTATACATCACCAATAAAATATAAGTAGGCTATACTGCTTAGTGCTACTTTGGTTTTGCAGCTGTTTTGTAACATAAATCTCCCGCCGATGACAAGTTGCATCCAATCTCTAACACAAGTAAACAATAAACACCTCAAGAAGAATAGTACAGTAGTTGTGAACCTGCAGTCTTAGTCATTAAAGAAATTCCAGTTGTATTTTCTAGAAATATGTTTTGAAATGGTAATAGTCTGTGCTGACTTTCAAAGATGATGAAACATAAGAAGGACTTATCATCAAGAAAAGCAAGATCTAACACAAATCTGATTCTAGGTTGAAACATGTAGATGCTTAAAGTCACTGTGTGGATATATTGTTTGGTTTCATAGATAGTTTAATAGCTGCAATTACAGAAGCTAAAAAAGGAGAATGGTTTGGCAGTGATCATGCAAAAGAAGGAAAAAACAACACTTTTTAGTCTTGAGACTGACTGCATTTCAAGTTCAATGATGGAAGAGAGGCTTTAGTACTTCAGTGCACTAGGTGTCTGTCCTCGGTAGCTGAGTGATCAGCGTGACAGAATGTCAGTCCTAAGGGCCTGGGTTTGATTCCCGGCTGGGTTGGAGATTTTTCTCTGCTCAGGGACTGGGTGTTGTGTTGTGTTAATCATCATCATTTTATCCCCAGTGATGCACAAGTCGCAGAAGTGGCGTCCAATCGAAAGACTTGCACCCGGTAAACCGTCTACCCAACAGGAGGCCCTAATCACACGACATTTTTTATGCACTAGGCAATGGAAATCATCAACCTTATGCATTATACTCTTAAAGCAAAGAGTCCTTATAGTTTTATAACTGAATTATAGTCCCTGATATTTTCTTGTACCTATTCTGTGTTAGTTGTAAGCAAGGTCTAATTTTCTGACTCTTCCTTTGACTTCCTCTTATGCAGTCCATTGTTTTGGATCCATTCTCCTAAGTATTTGAATTCATCTGCCCTTCTAACCTTCCTATATTTTACCTACAGGTACTTCTCCTCTTGGTGTCAGTGTTCCATATATTCCAGCTTTTCATACGAGACTTCAAAACCCATTTTTCCAGCAATTTTATGCAAGGTTTCCAGCATCCTTTTGTGCATCCTTCCAGTTTCTAGCTAAAAGGGCAAGGTCATTGGCAGAAGTCAAACACATGAATTCCATTTTTTCCTTTTTTTTTCCCAAAGTGTATTCTATTTATTTTTTCAACTCCAGACCTTCTTCCCGGGCTTTCATTATTTTCTTCAGGGTGATATTTGAAAGAAATGTAAATAATCCATCTCCTTGCCTGACCCCTGTCTTTATTTTGAAGGACTCAGAGATTTCTTCTAAAAACCTAACTACTAAGTTCGAGTCTTTCAGGGTTTGTTTCACAATTTCCCTCATTTTTCTGTCAACGCTCAATTCCTCTAAAATCCTATATAGAATTTGTCTGTCTTGTCAGTTGAATTTTTTTGGATGCATTTAAGAAGTTGAGAGAAGTTACTACTGCATGGTGTTCATAATGGTCATTTCAAAACATCCTATATTTTGATTTTCTACTGACTGGACTGTAAACTTGCAATACTTTTTATTTTCATAACAGGTTCTGTGGTGAACGACTTCCACCAGTATTGGTCACCATAGGAAATGTAATGACTGTTGTGTTTCAGTCTGATCATAGCATTAATTACCAAGGATTTAGTGCACATTACAATCAAATAGACATTTCAACAAGTAAGTATGCAACAGTTAGCCTTCAATTTTATCTATCTTCTTTTCTTGTTTTTCAATTGATATGTTATGTGTTACCACTTTATTAATGTTATGATCCATTCTGTTCAGTTCAGAAACTTTTGGCAGGCTCTGTACTACAAGAAACACCAAATAGGCAAATGAAGATGTTTGTGGACAAAATATTTGTACATTGTTTAGTATTTTGTATGAAAATGATCATCAAATGGAGCTTTATACTAATGCTTGGATTAATAGTGTCTTGTACATATAAATAGATAATTTAATGTTTTACAACTTCTATTGTTGAGTAAAAGACACTGTGGAGACAAGTAATTTGATCACATTTTTGTTTTTATAAGAATTTTCTTTGCATTAATGAAAGTTAAATGAAAAAGTAATAATTAACAAGGAGGTAATTATTATACTTGTTCATATCTGAAAAATTATTCACTCACATGTATCACTGTAAAGTGTGTATTTTGTTTTTATTGAGTAACAGATATTGCAGATTTACCCTGCCTCTATGGACATATAATTACTGCAGTGGGAAAAGCTGTCAGCACATGAATGTGAAGTAGTTTTTAAGAATGTGGAGGACAAATTTATACATATTTCAAAGCCTCACACAGAGATGGCAGTGATGTTATTGAAATTTTATTCTGTTATAACATAAGTCAGGTCAACATCACAGTCTGATTTCACCCATCCAGTCTGACTCATGATATCCTGTAAAATATCATTAATTTACATTGTGAAGGATGTAAGCCTGATATAAAATGTTGTCTGTGGTTGTCTTAGCTTGTAGTGTAATCTAAGCTGTTTGTTAACTGTGCTTTTTATTCCAACTATATCATGATGTAGTGATGTATGAGGGTGTGGTTTGGGTGGAATCTGGGAGCACAGCTTAAATTGTTGACAGAGAAACAAATAGCAATTTTTTTTCTTCACAAATTGTCTGTTTCTTTCTGTATTACACATGATTTCCAAGGGCAAAGAAATGCAAGAACTTAACAGCAAAAGTTAAATTGTTGTGAGTTAAGTGATTAGTCATTATAATTATAATGTTGCTTTCTACAATTATTGGTCTATTTTTGTAATGTGGCAAGTTTGTTGAAGGTGTTAGTTAGCCAGGTTCTAAGTGCATAGCTCAAATGGTCATGAGTGAAACAAGTAGAAATGTTATTTTTAGTTTGTGTTTTACAAATACTTAGCTTTTTTTTTGTTTTACTGCGATCTCACTGAGGCACTGCATTTTGACATCTATGTTCTTCTATGTGTCTTCTTGTTGTTAGTGATGGGTCACACTTGTAGTGTATGTGTGTTTTTGTTATGTGGTATGTAATAATGATTTAATTTGGTGGGATGCAGTCTTAGGTATTTATTTGTTACTTCTTTTCCCTTATGCTTATTGACTTGTTGATTTTTGCTTATAATGCAATTTTAGTTTTTTTATTTATGTTCTTTTCTTTCAGTTTATTCTGGGGAATTTTTTTTTATTTCTTTAGGTATTTTTGTATGTTATATTCTGAGGGTGTGTATTATACCTGTTTTCATTTGGTTTATATATGTCAAGCGAAGCAATCAGTTGCAATTGAGCAATATTTTTCTAGTGTATTTTAGAGATTTTCATTTGCGCAATTTTCGTTGATGTTGTTGGTTTTGGGGAAAGGTTTGAAGGTACCTGTTATCACTGTTTCGTTCAGCGTACCTTGTGATTTTTTTATATATATATTTTTACAATTTTCTAATAATTTTTCTTGGTTATTATTCAGTTTGTTGTTGCTTTGTGCAGGTGTATCTAGTACCCCTCTCTTTGTATGAGCTTAGTAGGTACAGCAAAACATTTGAATCACACTGGGTGTGTGTATGGTATCCCTGTTTTCGTTTGAGCTGTGGAGGTCAAGCAAAGAATCAATTCCAACTGTACGATTTTTTTTTATCATTTTATTTTAGAGTCAGTTTAGTGTGCAGGAATTTGTTTTTGTTAGTCGTCAATCATGTCAGTCTTTTGCAGCTCTGTGAGAGCTATTGCCGTATTCCTTTGAGCTATGTAGGTGTAGCGTAAGCTGCAGTTCCCTTTGTTGGCTTTCACTCATGACGTAAATGTGTTATGTTGTGTCAACTCATGTAAGCTCAGTCTACTCAAAGTTTGCATTTTGAGGTAAGAGGAAAACATACTCTTGTTGTAGACATTTCTGTTTCTGGTTTTGTTTTTAGTAATGGTGTCCAATCGTTTCCAATAATTTGTCAAGTATTCCATTCAAATTGTGTGATTTTTGTACTTCTATATTCGGTTTATTCTGTACAAATTTGTGTGTGTGTGTGTGTGTGTGTGTCTAAAAAACTGGTATTGAATAATTCCTTTGACCTACATAGCTTAAATGAAGACAGTGACATCAGACATTCCCTTTATGAAAACAATAAGATAATAAAAAACTTGCGAGGGTTGGAATTTAAATAATAGCAACTATTTACTTAAAGCTTGTATAAAATAGATACGTATTTCCACATTTTACTGACCTTCAAAGTAGTCACCAGCATTGTGTATAACCCATTGCCAGCAATGTGGAAGTCGTAGGATACTCTTAGCAATGCCAGTTGTGTTGACTGTTTGAGTGGCACAGTCTATTGCCTGACAAATTTGTAGCAGTTCTGAAGCGAATGCTATGAAGTGTTTCCTTCAGTTTAGAAATCGAGTTGAGCTTACAAGGGCTTAAGTCGGGGCAGTGCCGTTGGTGGTATAGCACTTAGCAGATCCATCAGTCAAACAAATCAGTAACAGCGTGCACTGTACGTGCTTGGGCATTGTCCTGCAAAATGATGGTCAGGTCCTGCAGAAAGTGTCATCACTTCTGTCTCTATGCTGTTCATTTTTGGAACACAACCGACGACCAGCTTTTTTGCAGGCTAATGCTCAAGCACATACAGTGCAAGCTGTCACTGATTTGTTTGACTGATGGGGCTGCTAAGTGCTATACCACCTGCTGCATTCTCCTGACTTATGCCCTCGTGAGTTCAACTCAATTTCTAAACTGAAGGAAACAATTCACGGAATTTGCTTCAGAACTGCTACAAACTCGTCGGACAATAGACCGCACCACTTGAACTGTCAGCACAACTGGCACTGCTAAGAGTATCCTACAACTTCCACATCGCCGGCAATGGGCTATACACAATGGTGGTGACTACTTCGAAGGTCAGTAAAGCTTTGAAACACGTATCTATTTTGTACGAGCTGCAAATAATTAGTTTTCACTAATAAAGTTCCAACCCTTGTAATTTTTTTTATTGTCTTCTTGTTTTCATGAAGGGAATGTTTGATGTCGCTGTCTTCATTTGAGCTATGTAGGTCAACTGAACTAGTCAATACCAGTTTATATTCTGTGTATTCTAGATGTTTTAGTATGTCCTGTTTTTTTTATTTTTTTATTTATTTTTTATTTTTTATTATTTGTTAAATGATGTCACTTGTCAAAGTAGGAGGGTGGAATCAGACCTTATTGTATTTCCCGTAAGTCATATATCATATTGATCCTAAGAAAAGCTTTTCTTTATATGGTGTTGCATGTGTTTTGCTTGAGTGGATAAACTGGAAAATGGTCCCATCAAAAGCCTTTTGTTTTGACATTTTATTCATCCAAGGTTGGCACACATTTACAAATCTCCTTTAGTTTCAACAGTTAAAAACTGAGTGGTTGAATTCATACATGCAATTCCTGTTAAAGATAAGCCATGTGTGGATGTTCCCAATTGATGTTATGCAAATAAAAGTATATGAAATAGCTGATTGCATAGTCGTATCAAAAGAAAGACTGTGGTACATTAATTTAGTGTGAATCTGTAATTATGAAGAAGCTTTGAGGTTGGTGAGTGTCTTATCTGTTGAATCATGATCAAAATCTAAAGCAAAAATAGATTTTTTGACACTGTTCAGTCCATTCTGAGAAGAATCTAACTGACTTAGTGTACGGACTTGTTACTATCCATGTGCCATTGGTCTACTGCTTCACACCACAAATAGAACGTCTGTCAAAGCAGTGTTTGGAATCTATGCCAAAATAGACAAATTTGATTTCGTCTCTCAGAGGAGGTACGGGCAGAATGCTCTGAGTTCAAAACAGGTTCTTTGTCATTGATTATCCTGAAAAAGGAAAAAAAATTTAGTAATACAAGCCATAGCTCATGTGTGATTCATTTTAGTATAAAAGTTTATTCTCAGATAGTTGTGTTCGTGGACTACATTCAGCAAATATTTACATTATTACTTTGCAGCATGTGGTCACACTTTCCATTCAACAATGGGTGCTATCCAGTCCCCACGATATCCACAAAATTATCTTCCTGGTCAGGACTGCACTTGGATCATCTCCATTCCAGTTGGTCAGCAGATTATGTTAAATGTCACAGACTTTGAGCTGGAGGCAGGCAGTTGTAAATATGACTATCTGGAGATCAGGTAATGATTCATTATTTGTACAGCCACTTTTAAAAATATTTGCTCATTGTGTATATTAGCTAGTTTAAGGATTTACCTTGAAGATACTTTGCTTGTTAAAACAATTTCTCTTTATTTTGTCGATTTACTATAGAACAGTATTGATGGATGATCAATAGATTGAATGACTTCAGTTAGAAGATCTAATGACCTCATGTAAAAATTTAAGTTTAATCCCCCCTCCCCCTCCCTTCCTGAAGGTTTTAAAGGTGGAATAAATCACTTCATTATTTACGATACGTTATCGCAGTAACAGTGGATCCCAGTATTTCTGAGACATTAATCGTTCTTTGTTAGTAAATATACACGTATATATGTTGACTTTAGTGTAGTACTTTTTCCCACATTCTTTGCAGTAGGTGACAGCTCTATAAAAAAACATTATTTTGATTCATTTCCTTTTCTACAGAAAATGATAGTCATCATTTCATCAGACAAGACAAATGTTTTAGCCTGATTTCTCTCTGTCCATTTACTTTTTCCGTGGATGTTTAGGTGTTGACAGCAGTGACTTTGCTGTTAGCTACTTCTAGTGGAAACTTTTAATCTTTGGCTGCAGTCCAATGCAGAGTATGTATTTCCTGTCACATGTGTAGCTTTTTGCATCTTCATCTTATACTGTATACCTTACCAAGAGGCAATTGGTATTTTAAATGTTTGTTGTTACTTCTTTTTTAAATTCATCATTACATGTAGTTATTAATTGTGAGTCTCTTGCATAGTGTCTTCTGTGATGAATGACTGAACTTCCAATTACGCAAATGGAACATATCAATTAGGAAGCAGTTTTCATAAATTATTTCTGAATCCTTTTTAACAATTGTATATGATGAATGTTAAACTGCCTTACTTCATTGGTGGGTAATTGCCTTTACATATATCTGCTTGTGTCTGTATATGTGTGGATGGATATGTGTGTGTGTGCAATTGTATACCTGTCTTTCTGCTCCCAGGATTGGAATGACTCCTTACCCTCTTCTTTAAAACCCACATCCTTTTATCTTTCCCTCTCCTTCGCTCTTTCCTGATGAAGCAACCATGGGTTGCGAAAGCTTGAATTTTGTGTGTGTGTTTGTGTTTGTTTGTGTCTCTATCAACGTACCAGTGCTTTCGTTTGGTAAGTTACATCATCTTTGTTTTTAGATTTATTTTTCCCACATGGAATGTTTCCACATATATAGACATAATGTGTGTGCGAGTGTATACCTGTTCTTTTTTTCCCCCTAAGGTAAGTCTTATATATGTGCGGATGGATAAGTGTGTGTGTGTGTGTGTGTGTGTGTGTGTGTGTGTGTGTGTGTGTGTGTGTGTGTGTGCGCGCGAATGTATACCTGTCCCTTTTTTCCCATAAGGTAAGTCTTTCCGCTCCCAGGATTAGAATGACTCCTTACCCTCTCCCTTAAAACCCACATCCTTTCGTCTTTCCCTTCCCTCTTTCCTGATGAAGCAACAGTGGGTTGCGAAAGCTTGAAATTTGTGTGTGTGTTTGTGTGTTTTTTATTGTGTCTATCTACCAGCACTTTCTCGCATTTGGTAAGTCACAGTATCTTTTTTTTAAATATGTTTTTCGCATGTGGGATGTTTCTTTCTATTATATAATAGAGGGAAACATTCCACGTGGCAAAAATATATCTTAAAAACAAAGATGATGTAGCTTACCAAACGAAAGTGTTGGTATGTTGATAGAGACACTAACAAACACAAACACACACACACACAAAATTCAAGCTTTCACAACCCATGGTTGCTTCATCAGGAAAGGGGGAAGGAGAGGGAAAGCCGAAAGGATGTTGGTTTTAAGGGAGAGGGTAAGGGATCATTCCAATCCCGGGAGTGGGAAGACTTACCTTAGGGGGAAAAAGGGACAGGTATACACTCGCACACACACACATATCCATCCGCACATATACAGACACAAGCAGACATACGATGGGCAGAGTTGTCAGTACTGATCTGGTGTGAAAAAAGTCGAAAAAGTGTTAGTTAGAGCTGAGCTATGTTGATCCTGTGGTGAACTTGGGTTGGTAGACAACGATGTGCACAAAGGTTAGGTGGTTGTGTTGCCTCCAAAACACATTAAAGGGTGGAGAAATTCGGGAAAATTTCGAAAAAGCTGTGTGTAAATGTATTAAAAGGAGTGGTTTTGTGGTGGCAGATTATGAAAATGAGGATAACAATTGTCTGACGAAGAAATAATGACGTTAAAATCTGTGGGAAGCAGCTAAAAATGATCAGTGATGTGGGAAAAACGAAAATGGAAATAAAACAAAAGTTGTTAGAACTAGCTGAAATGGTTGTTTAATAGGTGAAAGGAACTGTTTGTGAGCTGGGAACGGTGGATTTTATAGCAGCGGTAGTGTTGAAAGCGGAAAAAAATTTTTTGGTTATGGTTTGGAAGTGGGTTACGTATTATTGAGTATATATAGGCTGGATAAAATTGTATGGTAGATTACGCTAAAAAGGAGAAGTTGAATACAAAGTGAAACTACTTGCACGAACAAAAAGAGAAAGTAAGATGACACAAAAGATTTCAAAATGCAACAGTGACAATAACAAACGTAATTGTTGGGTTCAAATTAATGATATTAATATAATAGAGGGAAACATTCCACGTGGGAAAAATATATCTAAAAACAAAGATGATTAAGCTTACCAAACAAAAGTGTTGGTATGTTGATAGAGACACTAACAAACACAAACACACACACAAAATTCAAGCTTTCGCAACCCACCATTGCTTCATCAGGAAAGGGGGAAGGAGAGGGAAAGCCGAAAGGATGTGGGTTTTAAGGGAGAGGGTAAGGGATCATTCCAATCCTGGGAGTGGGAAGACTTACCTTAGGGGGAAAAAGGGACAGGTATACACTCGCACACACACACATATCCATCCGCACATATACAGACACAAGCAGACATACATTTGGGCAGAGTTGGGCTACCCAAACATATGTCTGCTTGTGTCTGTATATGTGCGGATGGATATGTGTGTGTGTGCGAGTGTATACCTGTTCCTTTTTCCCCCTAAGGTAAGTCTTTCCAATCCCGGGATTGGAATGATCCCTTACCCTCTCCCTTAAAACCCACATCCTTTCGTCTTTCCCTCTTTTTCCTTCTGTCCTGATGAAGCAACAGTGGGTTGCAAAAGCTTGAATTTTGTGTGTGTGTTTGTGTTTGTTAGTGTCTCTATCAACATACCAACGCTTTCGTTTGGTAAGCTACATCATCTTTGTTTTTTATATATATATATATATATATATATATATATATATATATATATATATATATTTTGCGCAACTGTCAATTGTCAGATATTGAATACTTATTGCTTTTGTTTACAGCATTGATAACAGAACATATTGTAATAATGAACCTTGTCAGCAGTGCTCTATAGATAAATGCCACAAAAGCCTTTGGTCACTTACCTAATAGCATCAAAAGTCTGACAGATAGCCATTTAGCATTTAAAAGGAAATTAAAAGAATTTTTTAATGGCACTCCTTCTACTCATTAGATGAATTTTTGGGTATAGTTAGTGGGTGATTTCCCCAACCCCCACAAAAAAAGTGTCATTTTGTGTAATGTAATATCTTGTATAGACACCTTTTATAACCTGACACGTTCCACATCATTACGAAGTGTTGTATTTATGATCTATGGAACAAGCACTAATCTAATCTAATCTAATGAACTGAAGCCAGTGTAGTGTTGAGTTGCACAACTCATACCTAGTAGGAGTACTGTGTACTGTAGAAAGTGATTTAGACTTCTGTTGGGAATATCATTTATTGCTGAGTCACAAATTTAGGAATTGTGTGGATTGGCATGGGGAGACATATGTCAAACTTGGTAAAAGAAAGATTGATGTTGATTTCTAATTTCATATATTTTGTACCAAATGTCACAAAAGAAGGAAAAAGACATGGTTCAATAGATGTAAACTTATGGTAGAACATAGTGTTATTTTAGTCTCTTGCTGGGTTAAACAATTACGATTAGAAGTTGTCACTGCTACAGAAAATCTACAAATGCTGCTTGTGATTACTATGGTTTTTGTCATGAGGTGTGTTATTGACTGTGACAAACTGAATGTATTTCAGCACCTGTATTTTCACAATTTGAGAGCGGCTGGCAAAAAGCTTCCTTTCAAGTCTCTCACTGTTTCTCTGAGATACAGCTACTGTTGACCCTGGATACAGCAAAAAAGGATTGCTATCAGCTGCATACACAATAAGCATAATTGTTGATGATGAATATCTGGATGACAATGAAGGTATATTACTGCCATATTTTCTTGTTGTAGTTGTCAGTGGCATAAACAAAAATGATATCTGGAGCCATGACTGTTGCACACTCTATTTATATCACTTGCAAGTGGTCTTGGAAATTACCTTTTTCTGCCCAAGTAGTCATGAGCAGACACGTTATCCTGTTCAAAGGGAAATTGCTACATTGAGAAACATTAATTCTGTTTGAGTTAATAGATTAAGTTGCTGTCTTTATAGTACTGCATGCTCATCATTTAATTTACAAAAGGGATAAGTGTTAAGACTGTCAATAAATTACATGAAAATAATACAGTGAGAGTAAGGATTAGGAATAGCTGGACAGAAGAATTTGAGGTAAACAAGGATCTGCAGCAAGCGGTATCTAGGAGCAGTCCTGCAGACGGCATAGAAAATGCCAGGTTGTGGAAATGACAGTATATAACAGCAAGATATTTAGCCTGTATTTTGCAGATGCCCAGATTGTACAAGCGGAAGATGAATATGATCTGTGCTATACGGAAAAAAAAACCTTATAGAGTAATAAAACAAGGCTAGACTGAATATTAACCTGGAGAAGAATAAGTACTTGGATGCTAGAATGGAAAAAGTAAGTAGTTTGGAGGTAGATGGAGAAATAATTGTAGGTGTGGAAAATGGATATTATTTAGTAAACAGGACACAAGCAGTGATGAAATCACTTGTGGGATTAATAAAGGATGAACTCTAATAAGGGCAATGAACTTTGATAAGAAGAAGAATGAAGAAGAGAATGTATAAGACTATAGTCCAGAGTGTAGTTTAGTATGGGGAGGAAGGCTGGGACATTTTTTTTTAAAGGTAAGACTCACCTGCTTGCCAGAGATGAATTACTTAAGATGAAGCTCAAGCTGGACTAGGATGAACAGGATAAGCAGTGATAAAATCCAATAAAGGATGAAAATGGGTGGATATATCTGTGATGGCATCTAACATAAATACTGATGTAGTTTAACCATGTGAATAGGATGAATGAAGACAGGATACCCAATAGGATACTACAATGGATACCATCCCAGCAGAAAAGAAAGGATTGCAGATGACCCAACTTGCAAAATGATATGGAAGAGGGATTGGAAGCAAGGAAAATGAATGTTGAGGAAATTCAAGACAGAAGAAGATGGTGACTGGGGGCAAGAAGCAGTGCCGGTCATAAATAATCCACAAGAAGAAGAAGAAAAGTGTCAAAGAATAACACTTTTTAAGTACTGTGAGAAAATAAACATTTTTATAAAGTATTTCTTACAGAGCAGCTATTAAGTATTTCCAGTCCCAGAATTTTTCTACATTGTGCATATGTTTTTTTTCACTGCCTGGTTACTGCAATAATGGCACCAGTAGGGACCGGAAAACCTAGCATCTATTTTTGGCCAAATTTGCATCTATTTTTAGCAAAATTCATGTCCATTTTTGGCGAAATTCACATGTATTTTCATTGTTTGTAAATGATTAGCTGCACAAATTTAAGATGTTGTCACACTACGTGAGTAAACACACAAATTATTGGCTATTTGAAACTGACTGTTAAGAAAAATGCTGATTGGGAACCTTTTGACTGGAATGTTTGCTTTTGCAAAAATTTCAACCCTTTTTCTTCCGAAATGGCATACGTTTTCTTTGTTTAGCTGTATTTAAGCTTTCAAAAATGAATCACTATAGTACACTGGGCGGGCGCTATAGGCTATAGTCACAGATGGCCTTGAGTGTAAACATACTAGAATCTTGACTGCCAAAGGGATTCGTGTACTTAGTCTTCATTTCATTGATACAAAGGCCTCTCGGTTGTATGGCTTCGTTCAGTTCATATATTGTTCTCTCTAGTGAAACTCCTCTTCTACTAATAATTGCTACATGATCAGCATATGCACGTATCTGAGTTGTCTTTGTGCCAATGTAACTAGATATTTGAAGTTTCTAAATGGCTGCTTCAAGAATCATATTGAAAAGCATTGTATAGAGGGTGTCCACTTATCTGACTCCTTTAATAATGCTAAACCAATTACTTATGCTCCATCCTCTCACACTGGAGCCTTGGTGCCAACCAATGTTGCTTGAGTGCGCAAAACATAAATACATATTATACCAACCAATAACAAATCATTTAGAATTTCTCTGTCAAGACTATCAAAAGCCTGCTTGATGTCTACAAGAGGTTATGAAGCACAATATTGTACTCATATGTCTTTTCATGTATTTGTCTCAGGACAAGTATCTGCTTATTTGATTAGCTGTAATGCCGAAAGCCACACTGAAATCCTCCCAGAATATCTCCTGCATGAGGAACTAGCCTGTAGCAGATAGTACTAGAGAGAATTTTGTAGGTTACATTCAGGGGTGTAGTACTTCAGTAATTCAGACAAGAAGTCTTGTCTCCTTTCTTATGTACTGGTTGAATTACACTGAAGGGCTCACTCTTCTGTCATTTTTACCTGACTCCATATCAGGTTACTAGGTCTGTTGATTCACTTATGGATACAATTCCCCCACTTTTTCATCTGTTCTGCAGTTATTCCTAGTGCTTTGTATTTCCTAGATAGTATACTGCCTTCTGTACTTATTCTAACGTGGGCTCTTCTATCTTTAGATCTGCAAAGTAATAGAGTAGCTGCTCACTCTTGGTACAGATGCTCTCCAAAATCCCCTTAAAAGTATTCTTTGCATCTGTCCAGGACATTTCATTTATCTGTCAGCAAAATTCCTTCTTTATTCTTGTGTCTGTTATTTTTGGTCTATATTCTTGAGTTCCTAATTTAATTTTTTTATAAAAGAAGCTGCTTTCATTCCTTTGGTATTGCTCTTCCAACTCCTCTGTCTTTTATCTAATGGCTTCCATTTTTTCCCTCCTACATGCCCTTGCTGCCTGGAGACTCACAGGAATGGCCACTGCAAACTTGACCATACAATTTCCAAACATGCACGACCATATTAATGACTTCAACAACTGCTCCTCCACATGGACTGTTTGGATAATCCCTTCCAGCACAAGTTTCTCTGAACAGTGCATATGGGAATTGTCTGTCCAGTATATCCTGCAATCTCACAATCCCTGTGGACTAAACTTTTTTAACTTGTTTCCCACTGCCTCATCTGAATTTTTCCCTCTCTTCTGTCCACACCCCTCCATCCACATCCAGACTGTCTATTACCTCCTCACCATGCCCATGTGGACATGCTGTCTCTGTCTCTTCCCCTCTTGTTCTCTCTTTCTCTGGTTCCACTCCTCTCGCCACCCTTTTTACATGCCTCTCCCTTACTCTCTCCCCTCCCTGTCTTCCTCTTCTTCCCCACCTTCACCTTTCCTCCCTCTCTCTACCCCATACATGCTCTACCCTGTGAACTCCTTTTGTCTTGTTGTGCAGCCACTGGTCATCTGATAGAAGACCTACCTCGCACTACCCCACCTTACCCCATGTTACTTCCTTGCCTCCTCACCACCTCCATCTAGTGAGGCAACTACTTTTGTAAACAAAAACTCACTAGTCAGTCACACTGCAATCGTGAATGTGTATGTTTGGGTGTCTATGTGGTTGTGTCTGAGAATGTGTGTACCCTTAACAGAAAAAGAGCAAGAGCCAGAAGCTAGTGTAAACTGTATTCATCATGTGTATCTGTGTGCTGTGCATCAGTCCGCTGTTGGCAACTGGTTGCCTTTCCTTAATTTTAAGTATTTTTCTTTCCAGAAATTACCATTAATGTTGCATAATAAGCAAAACTGGCACGTTTAAAATGTTCTTTCACTAGAGTCTGTACGCCTAAACATTGACCACTCATAACAGCTGCACCATCGTAGTTATTAGAATAACATTGTCTGAATTATCCACAATATCCGGTAAAGTTTCTTTAAGAAATTCTGTAAATGTTTTTGCATCACATTCACAAGGTGCGAGTAAAGTCCAAAACTGTTGTACATCTTGGCCCAGAGATAAAACATATCTGATAAGCATGACAAATGGCAGAGAATCTGGTGAGTACATGCCAGAGTGTTGCTGCAATGCTCAGGACAGGAGAAACCTTCAGATTGTAGAATAGATTAAAATCATTATGCACTGTAAAATATTCTCAGTTGCAAATATTTCTGCCAGGGTTAGTTGCATGAAAGGAATATCCTTGACTGTTATTTGATAAGGACTGGAAATGGCAAACATTTGAGGATCCATGACTGTAAGAGTAAATGTGTAACAGATGACTTCCCAGACTAATTGCTGGATGACTTATCATGTGAAATTGGTGAAGTATAGGTGGACATTATTGTGCAGTAGCAATAATTGATGCACTTATGTTAGTCATTTTCTTATACTTCGGTGGAAACATCTGAGGGGAGCATTTCATAGTGCACAACACTTTTTTGGCACCAGATGTGAAATATTATCTGTTTACTCTGAATTTTGCTCAAGGAGATGTCCTTAATTGTAGATCAGCCATTAGTTTCTTCTAATAAATTAATGTAATGGCATCATAGCTTTGCACTAGTAACAGTACTATGTAGGAATGCTCAATAAGTGAACTTATGACCTTTAAACAAATTTGCGGTAATAGTCAATAATTCAAGTTTTGTTGCGTTGGATCAGAGCATGACATATTCCTATAACCAATTATGAAACTTATGTACTGCATGAAAATATTGTACAATGTTTAAATGACCTCAGTTGATCACATATGAGAATTATCTAGACTTCCTGAATGTGGTAAATCATTCGTGCCAGAACGATCATTCTTGATACAAGGAAATCCTTTTCTGATGTGATTTGTCCAAAAGCACTGGCCTGCACACAGTATAAATGTTAGCTTCTTTTACCCCTCTAATAAACCCAAAACGAACAACAGGTCACAAATGATAGGCTTTCCTCCACTTACTGCTGTATTTTATAATGCCATTCGTAAGATTCAGCTATGCAAAATCCAGTAATAACTGCAAGACGAATACAGGAACTTCATATAACAAATGACAACTGACAAATACACTCTTTGCAATCTACACAAGTCGTGTTACTGCGTGATGTTCACTTGGTTTATTGAACTTATTCATGTAGAAAATTAAACTCCAATAATAGACAATTTTGCGCTTGCTATTGTGAGAGCAGAATCATGCCCAAGGTATGTCATGTTGCGGTCATCTGGGTGAACATTAGCTGCTGCCGCATGAACAGTGGCAGGTGGTGGGTGACATGTGGACAGTGACCACATTATGGAGAGGAAACTGTCATGCATAAACTGCTTTGATCGTGATCCACCGCTGACCTCTTTTGTGGAAATCTTCCTGGAAAGTTTTGCTATTACTTGTGTGTTAGAAAGTTCTCAGGTTTTGTCAGACTGATACTTTTAGCATACAGATGAAATATGATCTAACAAATAAAAGGAGTAGTGGACGCAAACTTGCAATTTTATGTCTACATGATGTGACATTTACCACTGCACCATGAACAGATACAGCAATGCAGAAACTTGAACAGAAGACATAACCTTTTTCCCTGCAGCCACCACATCCTACAGTGTTCCAAAATTGTGCAGACGGTCTGAAGGTTGGCTAGTTGGCTAGTTGTAATGGCACCTTCAGTGGATGGCCCAGACTTAGTCTCTGTGGTAGCTTGATGGCAGCCAGGTAATATGTCTAAAACAATGCTTTAAATAACAGGAAATCCAGGATGGAACAACGACAATTAAATATTGTTAAAACAGTAATTTTATTGTGGAATTTTATTATGTTCCTCTAGCACTATAATAATATTATTTAATGTGTGGCAACCTGTCATCTAATAATTTGAAAAAGTCCTCCATGTCCGAACAAATTGTGTATGTGTGGCCTGTAATATGAGTTATTTCATATGATTTTGATATCCTTATGCAAATGTCTATGATACAGGAACAGACTTCATTAATTAATCACTAGTGAGGGTAAGTAATTTCACATCGTGGTATTTTCAAACTTAAGTGGTTCAACAACTATACCCCTGTCAGTAAGTTTTCTCTTTCTTGATTCTTCACTATGTCAAAAATAATCAAAGTTGCCTTCTCTCTCTCTCTCTCTCTCTCTCTCTCTCTCTCTCTCTCTCTCTCTCTCTCTCTCTATCCATTTCATGTCCATTGTTGGATAAAGGTCCCATCTAAAATTTTCCATGCACAAAACTCTTCAGCTATAGGTACCCATGTTGCACCAGGACATTTTCTAATGTCATCCGTCCCCCTTTCATTATGTCGTTGTCTTTGACTTTTCTTGTGTCTTAGAATCCTGCAATGAACTTCTTTGGTTGCTCTACCATCCCTTCATCTGTCTGCATATTCTGCTCTCATACATTTCATTTTCACTACTGTCATAATTATTCCATCTCCTTAATCTGTGTCCTCACACCCTTATTTGTTTTCCTGTCTTTCAACAGTAATTCCCTATATCTCTCCATTGCCCTCTGAGCAACCCTCAGTTTTTGTAAGGTTTTCATATTAATACATGTCACGCTTCCTTAAAAGATAACTACTTACACCCATTGGTTGTTAATTTCCTTTTCATACACATTGGAAGCTCAGTTTTGGTAACCCCATTCAGTTTCCCAAACCCACTTCAGGCTATTTTTACTTCTCTGTTTACTTCCTTAACTGTCCACTTCTCTGTTTACTTCTTTAACTGTTGTATAATAATAATAATAATAATAATAACAATAATAATAATAATAATAAATGATGATTATATAATTAAAATGGAAAAAATTGAAGATAGTATGCTACGTATCTTACTCTTCCTTTACTTTTTGGATATGGACCAGCTATGTCCAGGGATACTATATCTAGAGTTTTTTTTGTGAGTATTGGGTGTATCTCAGTATATTTTGACACATTGGACAGTTTTGATTTTTGACGAGTTGCATGCTTTCTTAATGCCTGTAGGACTTGTCTTTTCAAATTTGCAAAATAATGGAGTGTTGCAAATTTTTCATTACATTTGCCTACTCCATAATGTCCCCATACTTCATGTGGGTGTCTTATAAATTTGTTGATATAATCTTCAGGAATACACACACACACACCATTGATCAGATTTTTCATGTTTCCTATGAAACAAAACGCCCTTGTACTCCTGATACCATTTATTTACCTTTCCACCTTCATATTGCTTTAGGTTTTGCATGACTTAACTGCGTCTGTGATCTTGCTGTTGTATGAGTTTCATTTTCTTGAAAAACTTATGGTGATCAGACTGTTGTGTTGTACCTTGCATTAGTAACATTTTGATTTCTGCATCTTGCTCTGTTAATTCACTAAATTCCTCTAAACCTTGTGATAACCCACACAAGGCATCTACAATAACATTTTGACTTCCTTTAATATAAATGATCTTGAAATTGAATTATTGTAAATATAGACACCACCTAGCTAATCTACAGTGCAATAGTTTACATGTTAAAAGAAATGACTGTGACTGATGGTCACAGTAAACTTTGGTATTCTTACCCCACAAAAAATATTTAAACTTTTTAAATGCCCATGTTACAGTGTAACTTTCCAATTCTGACACAGAGTAAGATCTTTCTGGTTATGATAATTTTCGACTAGCAAAACCGATGACCTTGGGTACTCCTTTACCTTTTTCTTTTTGCATCTGGAACAAATATGCCCTCAGCCCCTGAGATGAGGCATCTGTGCATAGACAAAAATCCTTTGACATGTCAGGGTGGCTAAGAATGTTTGAATTGACCAATGCTTGCTTAATGTTATTAAAGTCCTCCTGACGATTATCATCCCATGTCCAAGGCCTATTTTTTTGTAACAAGTTGAGTAATGCATCACTGTTCATCAGTTGCTGTGGTACGAATTTACGAAAAAAGATGCTAGTCCTAAATAAGCTTTTAGCTGTTGTTTATTCCTTGGAGCTGGGCAATTGTGTAAGGCATCAAGTTTTTTCTGATCAGATAATATACCTTGTTCTTATACAACATGTCCTAAAAATTTGCCTTGCTCCTTACAAAAATTAGACTTTTTTAAATTGGCTGTTACTCCGTAAACTACAAGTCGTTGAAGTACCTGTTCAATCAATCTGTTGTAACCAAGTGGGTGTGGCTATTAGCCTGTTGTCTATCTAAATAGTGACTTTTCTAAGCAGTTCTGGACCTAAAACCTTGTCCAGTGCAGATATAAATACACCTGCGCTAATGTTCAGTCCGAAAGGTAGAACACGGAATTCAGAACTTCTGCAACCATAAACAAATGCTGTACATTTTTTACTTTCTTCATGGAGCTTTATTTGCCAGTAGGACACCTTGAGATTGAGTATACTGAAGTATTTTGTATTGTAAAACTTTAAAAGCTGTTCGTTCAAGTTGTCTGGTTGTATGCGTACTGGTACTAAATTCTCATTGATGCTTCTAGCATCAAGAACTAGTCTTACAGATCCATCTGGTTTACTTACCGCTAATTTAGGACTACAGTAGGGTGAAAAAGAAGGTTGTATAAGTCCCCATTTAATCATATGATTGAGCTTATCCCTTACTGCCTCTCATTTTGCCCATAGAATAGGTTATGACATTACACAAAATGTTTCATGTGGATAGACTTCAAATTCATATTCATAGTCTTTCAATAATCCTGGCTCCTTACTGAAAAATTTGAATACTTAAATAACAAGTTTGAAAGTTCTTGTCATTGCATATCATTGCAATGCATATCATCAATTTGGATTTGCGTAATAAAATTTAAAAAAGGACGACTGATTGCTGCACTCTATAAGTCACATAACAGTCGCTGAGTGCACCCACTTTTCTGAATAGAAGGTAACCTGATAATATTTTCTTCTGAAAGATTGCGGATCCTTTCTTCCATGGCTTGTAGGTTAATGTTTACCTTATTCACTATTTCATTTTCTTTGTTGTAAATACCTTTTTCTACTAGATCTGTGTATAATTTACAATTGGTTACTAACTTCTCTGAAATGGTATTACTCTTATCTAACATACCTGCTTCAGCTTGACTAATGATATCACTTAGATTTTCATTGATCTTCTCTCTCTCCTTCTTAGCACACGCTGAGTCAACTTCTAATGTTGCTACCCTTAAAGTAAGCTCTTCAACAGCTAGAGGCACACCTCCATAGTCTTTGTTAGTTTGTTAATGACAGTGCTTACCTTTTTTTACTGTCGACCACAAGTGGTATGTGTGCCTTCAATATTTGTGTTTGTGTCTGTGATTATCTTTATCTGTTGCTCTACTAGATCATGATGGTCGTTAAAAGGATCTGTCTTCTGTTTTAACTCTGTAACATTGCTGTTAACTTCAGAAAGTACTTCATGTTTTACTTTGTTTTTTCATATCATTTAGTTTGCAGTTCAAAAATTTTTGGCTAAGTCATCAAACTTCTGTCAGACCATGTCTTGCAAATCCTTGAATACTTGTTTTTGTTCCTGTTTCATTGTATTTAGATCTTGTGTAACCATTTTTTGTTGCTGTTTTTAGGTGTTCATATCTTGTGTCAAATTATCAATCTTGGTATTCATATCTTGTTTCATATCACTGCCATAGCCGTGCGTCAGTTGTACTACTGTGGTTGTTGTCAACTGTACTTTCAAAATTAATGTTTGTTTTGTGAACAAGTGGTCTTCATAATGTGTTGTCAAGATTCATATTTGTATTGCTCTCCAGTGTTTCATTCATGAGCAGTACATCACTCTGAGAGATGCCTTCATTGTCTCATGAATTGTAAACATTGTATCATCAAAGTTATTCTGCTGTGGAGTGTCACTATCATTTGTCACATATGTGACACTTATCTCTGACCTACTTAAACTTTCTGTGCTAGGTATACATGCCACCTGAACTTCAATTGTTCAATCCCGCATTTCTATGCCATCTTGGCTGATTGTGTTTTCGCTGTTGCTATCAACAATGGACATGTATTTTTCCGCCATGTTGTATGAATATGTGAAAATTAAAATTTCACAAAAAATGGAAAAATTTCATATACTAATTATTACTCTTGATAATTGCAATTTACATTGTGTTTAAGCCCATTTTACTTTTACTATGACACACAAACTATTGTGTTGCAGTTCTTCATGCTTTACTGACAATGCATATCACATTGAAAAATTCCTGTAAATTTTTCACAAAGAAATTCAAGAAAGGAATAATGAGGAAAAGGTTTCAATCTGCATCAAAAGACGTGCTACCAAGCATAACCATGCAAGCAACTTGCGTAGCTGTCCTACCTTTGCTGTGCCAAACAAAACAGTTTATTATGGATAATTTTACATCCCCTGGGACCAACTCTCATTTCTTTTCAAAAATTTCTCCTCAATTTTTGCCTTTTTGCTTTACTTGCTCCCTGTTGTGATTCAAGCAAGCAGAAAATACAGACAATTAGTTTTTATGACTAATAACATTGTCGTAGAAATTTCTTACTATAATAATAGTTAACAAACTGTACTTGCAACCTGTGCTCCGAAATCGTGGCACTTAGGTCGCCAGTTGTATAATAATAATAATAATAATAATAAAATGATGATGATATAAGGACGGTAAAAGTGCATCATTAGTAAATGTTCTGCGTGTGCGAAATTGTGTTATTCTTCATTCACTTTACCTTGTGTCGCTTCTCTTTTTTCTACGTGTGTGCCCATCACTTCATATATTTAATTATATTTGCTGTCTTCTGAAGGCTCTTTTACTTCTGTTGTTGTTGTTGTCGTTGTTGTGGTCTTCAGTCCTGAGACTGGTTTGATGCAGCTCTCCATGCTACTCTATCCTGTGCAAGCCTCTTCATCTCCCAGTACCTACTGCAACCTACATCCTTCTGAATCTGCTTAGTGTATTCATCTCTTGGTCTCCCTCTACGATTTTTACCCTCCACGCTGCCCTCCAATACTAAGTTGGTGATCCCTTGATGCCTCAGAACATGTCCTACCAACCGATCTTTTCTTCTGGTCAAGTTGTGCCACAAACTTCTCTTCTCCCCAATCCTATTCAGTACTTCCTCATTAGTTATGTGGTCTACCCATCTAATCTTCAGCATTCTTCTGTAGCACCACATATCGAAAGCTTCTATTCTCTTCTTGTCCAAACTATTTATCGTCCATGTTTCACTTCCATACATGGCTACACTCCATACAAATACTTTCAGAAATGACTTCCTGACACTTAAATCTATACTCGATGTTAACAAATTTCTCTTCTTCAGAAACGCTTTCCTTGCCATTACCAGTCTACATTTTATATCCTCTCTACTTCGACCATCATCAGTTATTTTGCTCCCCAAATAGCAAAACTCCTTTACTACTTTAAGTGTCTCATTTCCTAATCTAATTCCCTCAGCATCACCCGACTTAATTCGACTACATTCCATTATCCGCGTTTTGCTTTTGTTGATGTTCATCTTATATCCTCCTTTCAAGACACTGTCCATTCCATTCAACTGCTCTTCCAAGTCCTTTGCTGTCTCTGACAGAATCACAATGTCAACGGCGAACCTCAAAGTTTTTATTTCTTCTCCATGGATTTTAATACCTACTCCGAATTTTTCTTTTGTTTCCTTTACTGCTTGCTAAATATACAGATTGAATAACATCAGGGAGAGGCTACAACCCTGTCTTACTCCCTTCCCAAGCACAGCTTCCCTTTCATGCCCCTCGACTCTTATAACTGCCATCTGGTTTCTGTACAAATTGTAAATAGCCTGCCGCTCCCTGTATTTTACCCCTGCCACCTTTAGAGTTTGAAAGAGAGTATTCCAGTCAACATTGTCAAAAGCTTTCTCTAAGTCTACAAATGCTAGAAACGTAGGTTTGCCTTTCCTTAGTCTTTCTTCTAAGATAAGTCGTAAGGTCAGTATTGCCTCACGTGTTCCAGTGTTTCTACGGAATCCAAACTGATCTTCCCCGAGGTCGGCTTCTACTAGTTTTTCCATTCGTCTGTAAAGAATTCGTGTTAGTATTTTGCAGCTGTGGCTTATTAAACTGATTGTTCGGTAATTTTCACATCTGTCAACACCTGCTTTCTTTGGGATTGGAATTATTATATTCTTCTTGAAGTCTGAGGGTATTTCGCCGGTTTCATACATCTTGCTCACCAGATGGCAGAGTTTTGTCAGGACTGGCTCTCCCAAGCCCGTCAGTAGTTCCAGTGGAATGTTGTCTACTCCCGGGGCCTTGTTTCGACTCATGTCTTTCAGAGCTCTGTCAAACTCTTCACGCAGTATCGTATCTCCCATTTCATCTTCATCTACATCCTCTTCCATTTCCATAATATTGTCCTCAAGTACATCGCCCTTGTATAGACCCTCTATATACTCCTTCCACCTTTCTGCTTTCCCTTCTTTGCTTAGAACTGGGTTTCCATCTGAGCTCTTGATATTCATACAAGTCGTTCTCTTATCTCCAAAGGTCTCTTTAATTTTCCTGTAGGCAGTATCTATCTTACCCCTAGTGAGATAAGCCTCTACATCCTTACGTTTGTCCGCTAGCCATCCCTCCTTAGCCATTTTGCTTCTGTTAATCTTACGAAATAGGACCACTGACTTCCTCTCCTACAATTCAATTGTAGATGCAGGCAGCCGACTCCAAGGACACCAGTGCCTTTCTCAATGAAGGAAATTCTGCCAACTTGGCACCACTTCACTTCAATAAAAATACTTAATACTGTTATTAAGTCTTCTCTTATCCAGAATCACATGTAATAGAAAACACTCATAGCACTCATAGCTCAATAAGGTTCACATATGGGGAGTTTGGTGGGCAGTGGAAGTGTTTAAACTCAGAAGAGTGTTCCTGGAGCCACTCTGTAGCAATTATGGACATGTGAAGCGTCCCATTGTCCTGCTGGAATTGGCTAAGTCACTCAGAATACACAGTGGACATGAATGGATGCAGGTGATCAGGCAGGATGCTTACATAGATGTCACCTGTCAGAGTTGTATCTAGACATATCAGGGGTCCCATATCACTCCAAATGCACGTGCCCCACACAATTACAGAGCCTCCACCAGCTTGAACTGTCCCCTGCTGACAAGCAGGTCTATGGGTTCGTGAGGTTGTCTCCATACCCGTACACATGCGTCCATTTGATGCAATTTGAAACGAGACTCGTCCAACCAGGCAACATGTTTCCAGTCATCAACAGTCCAATGTCAGTGTTGATGGGCCCAGGCAAGGCATAAAGCTTTGCATCGTGCAGTCATGAAAGGTACACTAGTGGGCCTCAGGCTCTGAAAGCCCATATGGATGATGTTTCGTTGAATGGTTTGCACACTGACACTTGTAGATGACTCAACATTGAAATCTGCAGCAATTTGTGGAAGGATTGCACTTCTGTTGCATTGAATGATTCTCTTCAGTTGTCGTTTGTCCTTTTCTTGCAGGATCTTTCTCTGGCCACAGCAATATCGAAGATTTGATGTTTTACCAATTTCCTGGTATTCAAGATACACTTGTGAAATGGTCATACAGGAAAATCACCACTTCATCACTAACTGGGAGATACTGTGTCCCATCCCTCATGCCTCGTGTGCTGACTATATCACATTCAAACTCACTTAAATCTTGTTAACCTGCCATTGTAGCAGCAGTAGCTGATCTAACAACTGTGCCCGACACCTGCTGTCTTATAAAGACATTGCCGACCGTAGCACCATGTTCTCCTGTTTGCATATCTCTGTATTTGAATACTCATCACTATATCAGTTTCTTTGGTGCTTGAGTGTATGTTCCATTAACAATTATTCCTTCTTTGTTTTCCCAGATTAGGGATCTGAAATGTCTCTCTACAACTGCCAAGAATAATTTTGGTAATATGAAACTTCCTTCCCCAACTCATCTTAAATTCTTAATTGCTCACTATCTTGATCACAACTATGTCCCACTGAATGTTTGTCATTCAGTTTTCTATCAATTTCATATTAAAATTTTCCATTATCATCTTTATAGCATGATTTGTTCTCATTTATCATCTTCGGTAATTCTTTGTATTTGTCTCCAACATCCACATCCGAATCCAAGCACAGTGGCGTATACCGTTGAATCATTTCCATGGAATACCTTTTGCTGATTTTTAAAATGAGTCTTACTTTGTGAAGGGTTTGCTGCAAAAACCAGGCAAGTCACAAAATACACATTCTGAGAAAACTGAAAAACAAAGTTTGACATCTACAGAAGGTGTGTATTTTTGAGAAATTATATAAGAAAATGTTACTGACTTATAGCCCTGTATTTTATGTGCAATATATAAAATTTTGAAATTAAGAGTATACACATAAATAAATCAAAAATGCAATTATAAATATTTGGACTTACCTGGTTTTTGCACCAAAGACTCTAAAATCTCAAATACTGCATGCAAAATCAGACATAAATAACATGAAAACAAAATAACAACAAATAATGAATCATAATTTACTTTTTATTAATTACCAGACATTTTACAGTATCTTTTGTCAGAAAAATTATACATAGTTTTGCGTGGCTTATAACATAAACTTTTCTGTCCCGATGTAAATTTTTTAAGGATATTATCATTAACTAAATATAAAATCTACAGTCTCAGAACATTTTGTTGACCTCCTTGATTTACATATAAAGTACTTCATGGTCACTTCATGGTCATTTTAAAATATTCTTACTCTATTTCATTTCGTCTGTGTTCACCATCATAATTTCCTGCAGAGGGTAAAAGTTTTTCATAGAAACCCATATCTGCAATCTGAATGTACTTTCTAATCAATTTCATGACATCATCATATTTGTGCCTTTTAAGAGGTAAAGGACCACCATACAGGTAATGTCACCTTTTATTGCCTTCTTTAGTAGTGCAAACTCTGACATAACAGTCATGTGTTGATTCTGGCTGGCTTTAAATATGTATTTGCGAGCATAACTGTACTGCAATATTTTATACTGTGGAATTTTGAAAAGCTCATTGTGTTTTGTTTACATATTTGTTTTAAAGAACTGCTTAAAGTAGTCTTTGTAACTTTTGAACATGTTTTGTTTCACAGGAACAACAGTAAAAAATTTAGATGTTTTTCTAACAAGTGAATGCCACTCTTCAGGAAGGTGCAGTCTAGTTACAAGCCTTTTCCTCTTTTCAATGTTCCCAAAGTCGCTATCACAAGGCAAAAATGAATGTCCCAAGCTCTGGAAAATAATGTGAAATGTTCTGAAATTTGTTAGTATGTGCAAGACTGAAGAGATACTGTTGAAGTGCCTTGTTTTTGTTTTTGGCAGCACAGTTATCTGAAAATAATACAATTTCAGTTTTATCAGGGGGAATGACATGTTTAAGGTACCAATCTAAGCAGGAAATAACTTCAACAGGACCCTTTTTGCCATCACAGTCTGTGTACATGAACATGTGAGCCTTTCCACTGCTGCAACAGTGTATATTAAAGTTTTACATCCACATATGTCTCAGACAAAATACGTCTGTTGAAGGAAGCACTGGAAGTGGCAAATTTTGCTGGTAATCAGATGCTAAACATGCAACAGCTTTATTTTCCCTAGCCCATTTAGTTTCTTCCATAAGTCGTTCATAGAATACTTCACTCTTTCGCTAATGTACTTCCTTCTCAATTTCAAGCTCTCTTCTGTGTTCCAAATCATCAGTACAATCTTCTGTAAATTTCGTTAAGGAATCACACTTCTCACAAGTGTCACTTTTTTGGTGCCAAATGAAATACTGAAATTAGCTTAAAAACATCTATAATAATAGTCATATGTTACCCTACAGTTTTGCACTTTTTCACCTGGTTTTAAGACCTTAAAAACACCTGCCTCATGCTGTTCTAAACATAACTCATACATTCTCTTTACATTCGATTCTGGAGATAAAAATACTTTCTTGGTATTATCTGCTCTACTGTAGTGCAGTGTTCATGCTGGAAACTGTTTTATGTGATTTATAACATTTTATAAGTCGTTATCACCCGCTCCGTTAGGCCTGTTTTCATGTTTTCCTCTACGATCTGTAGATGGACCAATATTTTTGGATGCAAATGAAGGCAGACGTTCAACCCATGCCTTCTTCATCCCATAAAGGCTGCAAAAAGCTTTTTTGCATATTACATGTTGTTGGGTTTTAAGCTGAACCTGGAAAGACATAAAATGTTATTTCAAAAACTTTTGGGAATAAATTCGGTTTCCTCATTTTAAAAATACATATTATTTTGGGCTAATATTACTTCACTTCATGTTATTACATAAATACATACCGTGTAAGTGTATGTCAAGTTACGAACTTGTGAATCTTCACCTTTTCTAGGCCTTTGCCGGTCAACTTGCTTTGGTGTAGTCAATGCACACAAAAATCCATCCTGTGCTTCTTTTGTTGAAAGTGAGTTAAACTTTGTCAGCATTTCCTGTTTTTCCTTCGTATCAAGTACATCTAAACATTTTCTTTTGCAGTTGCATGCCACTACGTGTGACATACAACTCACCACGTAGGCTTTTCAGTTTGTCTCTGTTTCTTTCCCATTTACTAGAATCACCTTTTCTTTTCTTTGTTACATGTTCATATTCACTATCACTGCATGAATCATTGGGAGACATGTCTTAAACACAATATACACTACAGATAAATGCACAATCTGAACAACTTCAACTTCAACTTCACATGCAGCCATGTAAACAACACAACAGTCCGCCACGCTAGTGCTGCCACCTACTGGTGCAAGAACCAGGGAAGTCCAGGACTAATCTGTTTCTTCCACCAAACGCAACCGTGCATATCTCATTCAGATCAGTTCGCAAAAGTCTGGTTCTTGCACCAAAAGATGCACATTCTGATGTTATATCTCATGCCGATAACATCTCATTTTTGACCAGAAATGGACTTATCTGGTTTTTGCAGCAAGCCCTTCATTTGCTCTGATATTCCTTCCTTACATATTCACATATGCATTATTTAGTACACTAATGTAAATTGAGTCATTCCTTCATCTACATCTACTCCGCAATCCACTACACAGTGTGTGTCAGTAGATGCTCTGTACCACTACTAGTCATTTCCTTTCCACTCGTAGATAGGATGAGGGAAAAGCGACTTCTGTATGCCTCCAAATGAATGCTAATCTCTTGTATTCTTGTATCTTATCTTCATGTTCCCTATGTGAAATGTATGTTGCCAGTAGTAGAATAATTCAGCAGCCAGCTTCAAATTCCACTTCTCTAAAATTTCTCAGTAGTGTTACTTGAAAAGAATATCATCTTGCTTCCAGAGAGTCACATTTGAGTTCCCGAAGCATCTCTGTGATACTTGTGTGTTGTTCAAAGGTACTGGTAACAAATATAGCAACTCGCATCTGGATTGCTTTCATGTCCTCCTTTAATCTGACCTGGTGCGGATCCTAGACACTTGAGCAGTGCTCAAGGAAAGGTCACACTAGCATACTGTATGCAGCCTCCTTTACAAATGAACTGCACTTCCCCAAAATCCTCCCAATAAACCAAAGTTGACTATTCACCTTCCAATCCTCACATGCTCATTCCATTTCATGTTGCTTTACAGTGTTATGTCCAGATACTTAAACTATGTGAGTGTGTCAAGTAGGACACTGCTAATGGTGTATCTGAACGTTATGGGTGTATTTCTCGTACAAATCCACATTAACCTACATTTTTGTACATTCAGAGCTAGATGTCATTCATCATACACTCCTGGAAATTGAAATAAGAACACCGTGAATTCATTGTCCCAGGAAGGGGAAACTTTATTGACACATTCCTGGGGTCAGGTACATCACATGATCACACTGACAGAACCACAGGCACATAGACACAGGCAACAGAGCATGCACAATGTCGGCACTAGTACAGTGTATATCCACCTTTCGCAGCAATGCAGGCTGCTATTCTCCCATGGAGACGATCGTAGAGATGCTGGATGTAGTCCTGTGGAACGGCTTGCCATGCCATTTCCACCTGGCGCCTCAGTTGGACCAGCGTTCGTGCTGGACGTGCAGACCGCGTGAGACGACGCTTCATCCAGTCCCAAACATGCTCAATGGGGGACAGATCCGGAGATCTTGCTGGCCAGGGTAGTTGACTTACACCTTCTAGAGCACGTTGGGTGGCACGGGATACATGCGGACGTGCATTGTCCTGTTGGAACAGCAAGTTCCCTTGCCGGTCTAGGAATGGTAGAACGATGGGTTCGATGACGGTTTGGATGTACCGTGCACTATTCAGTGTCCCCGCGACGATCACCAATGGTGTACGGCCAGTGTAGGAGATCGCTCCCCACACCATCATGCCGGGTGTTGGCCCTGTGTGCTTCGGTCGTATGCAGTCCTGATTGTGGCGCTCACCTGCACGGCGCCAAACACGCATACGACCATCATTGGCACCAAGGCAGAAGCGACTCTCATCGCTGAAGACGACACGTCTCCATTCGTCCCTCCATTCACGCCTGTCGCGACACCACTGGAGGCGGGCTGCACGATGTTGGGGCATGAGCGGAAGACGGCCTAACGGTGTGCGGGACCGTAGCCCAGCTTCATGGAGACGGTTGCGAATGGTCCTCGCCGATACCCCAGGAGCAACAGTGTCCCTAATTTGCTGGGAAGTGGCGGTGCGGTCCCCTACGGCACTGCGTAGGATCCTACGGTCTTGGCGTGCATCCGTGCGTCGCTGCGGTCCGGTCCCAGGTCGACGGGCACGTGCACCTTCCGCCGACCACTGGCGACAACATCGATGTACTGTGGAGACCTCACGCCCCACGTGTTGAGCAATTCGGCGGTACGTCCACCCGGCCTCCCGCATGCCCACTATACGCCCCCGCTCAAAGTCCGTCAACTGCACATACGGTTCACGTCCACGCTGTCGCGGCATGCTACCAGTGTTAAAGACTGCGATGGAGCTCCGTATGCCACGGCAAACTGGCTGACACTGACGGCGGCGGTGCACAAATGCTGCGCAGCTAGCGCCATTCGACGGCCAACACCGCGGTTTCTGGTGTGTCCGTTGTGCCGTGCGTGTGATCATTGCTTGTACAGCCCTCTCGCAGTGTCCGGAGCAAGTATGGTGGGTCTGACACACCGGTGTCAATGTGTTCTTTTTTCCATTTCCAGGAGTGTATAATCTAGAAATTTTGTCTAAGTCATTTTATATCTTCCAGCAGTCACTCAACTTTGAGACCTTCCCATACACCACAGCATCATTAGCAAAAGAAAAGTATGTGTATATAAAATAATAGCAGTCCCATCACAGTTTCCTGGCGCACTCCTGATGAGTCTCCTGTCTCTGATGAACATTTACAATCAAGGACAATATACTGGGTTCTATTGCTTAAGAAGTCTGTGAGCCACTTGTATATGTGGGAACCTATTCCATGTGCTTGTACTTTCTTTAACAATCTGCAGTGGGGCAGCATGTCAAACACTTTTTGAGAAAACTGGAGTTGCTCTGCCATCTGTTTGATGCCAGACAACACTACTTAGTTAAGTTTGGGGATGTTGGTGGTGATCCATTATTAAGATTTTTGCTGAGAAGTGGGTGAGTTGTATGAAATCAGAAACTACAAACTGTCTTTGTGGGGAAAAATACATAAAATATTTAGAAGGCCATTAAATATTTCAGTGCACATGGCATTCATTGTTTATCAAGCCATTGAAAAGGCAAAGGAAGGTGCACATATAAATTTCAGCCTGTGTCTCCAAACAGAACTGCTGGATACTGACAAAAAGAGACTGTGGTGTAGGACTTCGAATTGCTTTAGAGTATAACCATACTGAAAGCCCATTTTAAGTCTTTGGTGAGACACATGAACAGTGCTAAACCTTGCCATAGCTTTGCTATTAACAGTTTTGTCTCAAATCATTGAGTCTCTGAATCTCAAAACCTGGGATCAACAATACATACTTCACATGCTAATCATGTGCCAGCAGAGTCTAAAGTCAATTAACTGTCAGTTATTGTGTCACCTGTAATACTTTTATTGTTGACGATTGCAGACTATTGCTAGCTGGTGAGGAGCCTATTCACATTTGTTCATACTAAAGTATTCATCAGGATTGTTATCTTTCATGTACTAACAGTTGCACAGGGTAAATTTGTGAAATTGTGTTTCTTCATCATTGTGAACTCTTCGTTACCTTCTTTGGTGTTAGAACTTGTCCTATTAATTACTACTTATTTACCATTCCAATCTTTAATAGAATTTTAGCTTTGAAACTGCACACTTTAACTTTCAACAAGTAACAACACCGTTTAGATCACACTGCTACATTCACTTAATTACTTTTCTACGTGCACTCAGATTACTGAAACAACTTTCTTTTGATTTTCCTTCTTTATTCTTATCAGTGATACTTAATGGAAAAGCAATCTAGTGGTTACTGAAATGGATAAACAGAGCCAGATAATTGTAATATTTCAGCCGTACTGCATTTGCTTCAGGACCTCGAGATTAGCAATGACGGATTATTTTTCATGACTAAAGAAATAACTAAACAGCTTTAGCAGTTGTTGCCATTTGTACACTTGTTGCTAATAGTGGCAGTATATAATATTTGTACATGCCCTATTGCTTCCTTAGAAGTGTATTGTTTAATCTGGAGTACTGTCCATTTCATGTTGTGCTGTTTTGCTGAATACATAATATGGTTCTTGCTGTGTTATTGAAGTTTTAATATTGACCATTTTCTGCTCATGTACTTGCAGAAATGGAGGCAATGCCCTTTCACCATTAGTGGGCAAATTTTGTGGTACAGCTATACCAAGGACAATCCCATCACACAGCCATCTCATGTTTATACGCTTTGTAACAGACTATAGTATTCAGAGGAAAGGTTTCCGTATCACATGGGATGGCACAGCAACAGGTGAGTGGTTGTAAGTCATGAATGAGTTAATTTGAATATGATATCTCTGGTAATATTGTGGTGATAAGAGCAAGTAATGATATGTGATCTAATCTAACAAGATAGATAAAAAAATCTACTCATCAAGCAGTGGCAGGAGAAAATGTATATCAAGAGTTTACTTTAACCTATGTGTATGTTGTCTCCTTTTTTTATTTGTCCAATTACATTATATTTTCAAAAACTGATTGTTTTCATTGCAATATATGTGACCTGTGTAATTCAGAAAAGCTGGTGTCTGCAGGAAGAATCCAGATGACATAGATTGTGAAGCAGTGATTAAAGTGAAGCCTTAGAGTTTGCCACTGGACAAATGGAGTTAAGTGGACAATGAGTCTTACACAGCCATCTCACAAGTTGCATCATATGGAGGGGGGGGGGGGGGGCGTGGAGGGGGAACCACCTCCAAACCTTATGATCTTACTGCTATAGTCATGCAGCAGTCTTAAATTGTTCAAGCTTTCTATATTTACTGCTATTTTTTTCTGAGATTTATAAGCCATTTTTTTTTAATTTTTTTAATTTGTTACTAGTTGATTGCAGCTAATGCCATTTCTACTTTCTCCGTGTTAGTTTTGGGATGTACCCAAATATATTATCATAATTCATTCATCAGTTTATAAAGAAATTTCAGTTTGAACTACATGAAAGTTTAAACATGTGCTAAGTTCAACAGTGGTACAAAAGATAAAGAAAAGGTCCTCTGCTCTCCATAAGTAAAATCAACAAACATGCCAATACAAATGAGAAAGATTGATGGATCTTGCTAAATTGTGAGGAGGGTGTAGAAAAGACAAGGGAAAAGGATTTATGAGTCTGTGGCAAGAGAAGAAATGAGATATATATTGATTAATGTAAATTTACTGATTTTAACTCTCACTCTAAAATCTGTTGATTTTATTAAAAAATTAAAACATTAGAAGCAATAGTAATGTTAATTTGAAATTCTTTTGGACACTTCCTTCTAAAAGTCTTTCAAATTTTTGTTTAAGAGATGCACAGTCTTTGGCCTGTGGGTTCTCTCCATTATTGTTGAGTTTTAAAATAATATGATGAATGATGTCATTCTGGGACTCATCTACAATAACAATCCATTTTCCACCAATATCTTTCATCAGAAACTGCTAACATATTTCAAGGTGATGTCATTAATTGTTCGGCAATACAACACTGTAAACTATCCCTTTTGCTGTGCAAAACATGTTAACTCATTTGTACCAAACATTACTTGAAGGCTTTATCTGTGTTAATGTTGCTGTGGGTTAAGCTCTTGCTTCATAACTTGGTTTTGATGGTAATTATTGTGAAATAAAATTGGAGATTAAAGAATGAAACAGAAGTGACAAAGTTAGATATAGCAATAATATGGAAAGCGTAGACTTCTAAATGCCACATACAGGAGGTGCTGTGTCACAGACCAGCTCATTGAAAAAGAATGCTAGAAATATTTCAACTTTTGAACAAAGTCCTTCTTCAGAAAATAAAACTCACAGGTTGACACAAGAAATATGCATACATGGCCACGGTCTCCAGGACTAAGATCTGACTGCAGTTGCATCTGATGTGAGCAGCAATCTACTTACACTGTGTAGTGAGGGTAAGGGTCAGTTGTGGGGCAGGGAAGCGGTGGAATAGCAGGGTAGGGATGGAGGCAGATGCTGCCTGTGGGAACCAGTGGAAGTGGTGGTTACAAGATAGGGCCTCTGGTGCAGCATTGGGTTGCTGTACTGTGAGGCCAGATGGGGCCAGGGGTCAAAGTGGGAGTAGAAAAGGATATGTGAAAGAAAAGAAGTAGAGAAGAGGAAAGAAATATTTGGGTACATTAGCGGGATAGAAGGCATGGTTGTACTAGAATGGGAGCTGGGAGGGGTATAGGCAGGTGGAATATAGATACTAATGAAGGTTGAGGCCAGGAAGGAAGTATATGTTGTAGGGAGACTTCTGATCTGTGTAATTCAGAAAAGCTGGTGTCTGTAGGAAGAATCCAGATGACACAGATTGTGAAGCAGTGATTAAAGTGAAGCATATTACTTTGGGTCTCACGTTCAGCAGCTAGGTGATCCAGTTGTGTCTTGGCTGTAGTTCGGCAGTTGCCATTCTTTTGGACCAACAGGATGTTGGTTGACTTGCCCATGTAGACTGCACAGTGATTGCAGCTACGTTGGTAGGTCATAAGACTGCTTTCATAGTTAACCCTGCCTTTATTGGGGTAGGAGATACCAGTGACTGGACTGCAGTAGATGGTGGCAGGAGAATGTTTGAAACAGGTCCTGCATGGTCTATTGCAGGAATATGAGCCAAGAGGCAAGAGGGTGAGAGCAGAGCTGGAATAGGGACAGACAAGGATATCACATAGGTTGGGTGGGCCATGAAATATCACTGCGCGAGTGGTAGCGTGCATAGTGGGGAGCACAGTTCTCATTTCAGGACCTAATGAGGGGTACCTGAAACCCCTACCTATATATATGTTGATTCTAAAAGAAGCTTCAGTTACATACAAAAATTTTATTGAGGTTACATAGACTTGAGGGTAAGGCCCCATCTTGTAGTAAAATACTTCAAGTTCCATTCACTTATTGTTGTAATATCAAATACTGCCACTAGGAAAGACAGAATCTTGAAAACTAAAATGGCAAATTTCACAGGGCCTGAATGTGCTCGTTACATGTCTTAGATGGAAGAAACAAAGTCGGCAACAAAGGTTCAACATAAATCTCACACTGAGTACCGTAAGGAACCTAGCAGTTCTACTCTGGGCATCAGAATTTCATTTAAACTGATTGTAACACCCATCATAGCGAATCTCCAGGTTGCCTGCAAGTCTCCAAGGCTGTTGTTAAGTGGGTGAGAAAGAGTAGGTGAGAAAGAATTCTGTTCACAGTGCCAGGAAATCAGTGTGTTGGCATAGCTTGGAGTTCTTCAATCAACTGTCTGGAGAGTGCTAAGAAAAAGATTTAATGTGAAGCCACACAGATTGACATTGTTATGTGCCCTCACAGAAAAAGAGAAACAGAACGCATTTTGTGCAGAAATGTTATGTCAGATTGAGGAAGATGACACATTGCTTACTCATATGGTTTTTTGTGACGAATCAACATTTCTTATCAGTTAAAGTGAAAGTGAATGTATGAGACAAAACTTGAGGTATTTTGCAAGGTGACATCTCTACTACATGTATAAGCCTTCTCAATAATAATTCTGTATGTAAGTAAAGCTGTAAAGTTCTTTAAAATCATCCTGTATTAGATGTGAAAATGAGGAGATTCTGGCTATTGTCATACAGTGACATGAATGTTCCTTATTCTGAAATTGAAGAGTATCTTGTGGTTGCTATTTTTAGAACTTTTGTTCATTCTTCTGAACTGCTTTCACCAAAAAGTGAATGAACAAATTAAGAGCCAGAGTATCAAATTAGACAGAAAAACACTGTTTATACAGACCTGTTGTTAGAAACTATCTTCTGAATCAAAAGAAGGAGTGGATTCGTATTTTGTGAAAGATGTGTTGGTCATAACTATTTTTTGTTCTTTTTTAAAGAAGACCTGCATTGGTAAAATGTGCCTTTAATTTATTTCAAGTCTTTTATTCATTATCTATTGTGAGTAAATAAATTCTTTATTGCATATTTGTATTCAGTGATATAAAAACAGCAGAATAAATAGTATAAAGAACTGTTCTATGTACAGTTTTGTGATGATATTTGAAGAACTGAGTATTAAAAGTTAAACACTCTTACGGTAATTGCCGTAAGTGAGGAGTTGATTGTATATGCTGAGCAATATGGCTTTAGGAATACCATCTTGTTTCACATGCTGGGCCTCAGGCTGGTGGAGTTTTCCTGTGAACTGACAAAGAAATGATTAAGTGAGTCTTTCAGATTGTCTTAGCTGATGATCAGAAAAGTATGGTTGGGTTTACTAAAACTATGTACATTGTCAGAAATCTTCCATGTACCTTTAAGAAACAAGGTTTTAATGCACTCACTGTGTGGTAGATCATTCACTGATAGAATAATATTTTTGTTTATTATCTTGCCTTGCACTACACATCTGTGCACGCATCTGTTTGTACATGTGTGTAAATGCATTTTAACTGTTTTTCTTGTAAGTATTTTTAATGAAGAGTATGTCAGCGATTTTACCAGCATGAACCACATTTATTTCATTATTAATATCGCAGAGTAAAGACCATACTGTTGTCCACACAGAGATCTTTCACCATTCATTTAATTTCTTTATTTTAAGTGCTATGGCTGTAAATTGAGAGAATAGTTTCATCCTGCGTGGTAATAGCTTTATAAATTAACAGGACAATTATGGGAAAAACAGCTCAGGTAGTAAGCTCTAACAGCCTCTGCTAGCCAGTCTCCATTAGTGATAACAACAAGACGTGCTTTGTGCTTCATGCCAAGTTACAAATTATTGTCCATCATGCTGAGTTACAGATTATATACAACAAGAACAAATGTTTTAAATGTTCACAAAGAGAAAGAAATACTGGACAGTACTGACTGTCATGAGTATGTTTCTCATTATTTCTAACAGAAACACTTTAAATCAAACGGAGCACTGCTAGCCTTTTTAACGAAAGGTACCTTCCTCAAGGAGGAAAGAGAACTTGCTTGGTGAGTTTGGAAGCACTTCAAGGTGTTTCTCCTGAAGAAAAGCCCTGACCAGCATTTCTGGTATTTCTGTATGTTTTTTGATTCAATAATTTTCTGAAATGGATATTTCTTTACTGTCACCTGGTTAAAGGTGACACTGTTTGTACAAATGAAGCATCACTAGTAACGGTACAGGAAGTACTGCATTACTCATTTTCACCAGGTAATTGAAACATAACAAAACAAATGATATATTTTAGCTGTCACTGTATTTTCTCCTGTACTGAAATATTGTTTTCTCATAGATCATAACAGCCACACTTCAGCCAAAAGTTTCTCCTGAGTCCAGACTTAAGAGCCAAGAGTAAAAATAAATATGTGAGGATAATAGTTCATAACTGTGTTCAGAAAAAAAAATTCTTCAGGCCCAGAATATAGGGAGAACCTTTATTGGACCGTCACAGACTGATTTGGATATTTGCTAAGAGCTGTAACCCTCAGTAACTCATAATGGGATATGATGTGAAAAGTTCCATTCCGTAAAATGTATTATCTTCTTTCAGGATGTGGTGGAATTATGACAAGCCCTTCAGGATCATTTACTTCTCCTAATTATCCACAAAACTACCATGATGTTTCGTTATGTACCTGGAAGATATCAACAAGCAGGGGAAGCATTCTACAGCTTGTCTTCATTGACATAGAAATGGAAGAGATGGGTGACTGCTACTATGACTTTGTTGAGGTACAGTGTGTCATTATGTGTATAGTGCACAGCAAGAGTATGAAGTGATGTTAGACATAAAATCTTGTTGCATGTTAAATACAGAATGATAAAAAGGAACAAAGAAATTATGGGGCCTGGTGCTCCTGAATGGTTTTTACACTTAAGCTATTGGAAAGCTGGAAAGCCTCTTGTCTCTCCTTTCTTGTCTTTTCTACATTATAGATATTCCTTTCTCTTTTGAGTGTACCTGTAGAACAGTTCCATATATCATGCCAGCTAAGTTGGTACTTTGCTTAGCTTTATTTGACTTGCCAGCTATCAGAATGATCATACAGTTGTAAATAAGCCTCCTCCAACTTTCCTCACCCTGCCACAGATGTTGCACCATGTATCTTATGCGAGTTGGCAAAACAAATGATGAGATCTGTGAGGGTCAGCTTCTCCCATTTTTGGCCACAGTAACATGTAACCCTGTGGAGAGCTATTACCTGCACATAACTATACTACTGCAATCACATCTGTTCAAGGATCTCCAGCATTCTTCTTTCTAATCTTATTTGCTGTCAGCTATCTTCATTCCTAATTTTATCTCATTCATTTTCTGTGGATGAGAATGACGGAACTATTCAGCACAGTAACTGTTGCTTCTTCTACTTGATAGATAAGAGGTATGCCTTGTGCAGGCTGATCTTAGAAGCTTGTGAAAATTTTTCATCCCAAAGTATCTTATGTACCTCATTGAAGAATTTGGAAGCTTTTTGTATTCCATTTCCATTCTCTTGGTGGAAGTCCAATCTGTCATACAAGTTGTGGAAAATGGGCAGTACAATGGAGTGAGGTTTACTTTTAGTGGCAAACCACAGTGAGGACTTATATACCACATACTACAGGACTGTTACAATAGCTGTGGAGACCCTTCAGAAAATGTGAAAAGTAACAGCTTAAGGGAATCTGGTGAAACCGTTCAGTGCAGCTGGTCCCTTGTGGTTTTGTAACAATGGAATGTCACAAGGCTTCTTCTTATTGTCTTTAGATTAAATACTGGTTTGCTGCAGTTCTTCACTCTTCTCTATCCTGTGCAAGCTTCTTCATCTTTCCGTAACTACTGCAGGCCAGATACATTTGAATTTGCTTTCTGAAGTCTAGCGTTGATCTTCCTCTACTGTTTTTACCCCAACTCTTCACCTCTTTCCATTGTTAAATTAACAAGTACTCGATGCTTCAGGCTTTGACTATCAACAGATCCCTGCTTTTAGTCATATTGTGTTCTAAATTTCTTTTTTTCTCAGTTTAGTTCACTACCTCCTCATTAGTTGTCTGATCTACTATCTAGTCTTCAAAATGCTTCTGTAGCACCACATATCAGAATGGTCTTATAGTCTGAACTGTTTATTGTTCACATTTCACTTCAGCACATAGCTACTCTTCAGACAAACATCTTTAGAGAAGACCCTCTAACATTTAAATTTATATTCAGTGTTAACAAATTTCTCTTATCTTTAAAAATGTTTTTCTGGCTATTATCAGTTTGCATTTTATATCCTCTCTACTTTGACAGTCATAAGTTATTTTGCTCCCCAAACAGCAAACCTCAGTTACTACTTTTTAGTGTCCTATTTCCTAATCTATGTCCCTCAGCACTGTCTTATTTAATTATAGTTCATATTATTACCTCAGCAGAATCTTGTCAAATTATATATTTTCACAAAACCCTAAGAAATACTGGTCATATGCTAAGGCTTTTGATCACATCAGAGTTATTGCTTAGGTGTGTCGGACCCTTACCAAATAGGGCTAATAGGGGATATTGAACACATACAGAGAAGGGCAGCAAGAATGGTCACAGGTTTGTATGATCCATGGCAGAATGTCACAGTGATACTGAAGGAGCTGAATTGGAAGACTCTCGAAGATAAACATAAACTATCCCGAGAAAGTCTATTAACAAAGTTTCAAGAATCATCATTAAATGATGATTCTAGGTGTATACTATAATCCCCTATGTACCACTAACATAGGGATCATGAGGATAAGATTAGAATAATTAGTGCATGCACAAAAGCATTCAGGCAATCATTCTTTCTGTGCTCCATATGTGAATGGAATGGGAAGAAACCCTGATAACAGTGGGTCGTACCCTCTGCTGCGCACCTCATGGTGGTTTGCAGAGTATAGGTATAGATGTAGTTTACCATGTATCACTTTTGTTGATATTCAAACAATGGAAAGTCCTTGATGGAATAACAGCAATATGAAGAGGATAGATTGCCACTGTCCACACACAGGAGGCATTGAATTGTAGACAGGCAAAATGAAGAAGACTGCTAAATATTTTAGCTTTGGAGAAAAAAGGCCTTCATGTGAAACAGAAAAAAAACTACACAATTGTATAAGCACAACTTCCACACACATGGTGGTTCCCAACAGTGGTCATGGGTGTGGTAGTTGTACTTGTGTGAATATGTGTGTGTTTTCTATTTTAGAAGGACTGTTTCATCCAAAAGTTTAATGTTGAGCAGTTCTTTTCATTATGCGTGTCTGTGACTCAGCAGCTTCCCTACGTGATGAATAGAAATCTATTCTTTTTATATTGTTGTTGATATTCACTTTATAACATTTTTTCAAGGCAATATACATCCCTTGCAACTGCTCTTCCTACTTCTTTGCTGTCTCTGACGCAAGTATTATGTAATATGAAACCTGAAATATTGTATTTTTTTCTCACCAAACTTCACCTCTCTTTCCAGTTTTCTTCTTGATTTTTTTACTGGTACTCATTGTACTGATTGAATAACATTGGGTGTAGGTTACAATTGTGTCTCAATCTCTTCTCAACCACTGTTTGTCTTCGTGTCCTGTGACTCTTAGAACTGCATTCAGTATTCTGTACAAATTGTAGGTATCTTTTGCAACCTGCTACCTTCAGAATTCCGAAGATAGTATCCCAGTCAACATTGTCAAAAGCTTTCTTTAAATCTACAGATGAAATAAATACAGGTTTGCAAATAAATATGGGTTTGCCATTTTTCAGTCTTTCTTGTAAGATAAGTTGCAGGTTCAATATTGCCTTGTTTTTTCCCCAGGGCTAGCTTCTGCCAGTTTCCACCCTTCTGTATCACAGCCATGGCTTACTAAATTGATAGTCTGGTAATATTCACACCTGCCAGCAATTGTCTTCTGTGGAATTGTAATTATAACAGTATCGTATGTCTCATCTCATCCTGATCTAATTCCCACCCAAATTTTTTAATATCATATTCAGGTTAATCTCTTTTGTATGCTGTAGCTTTTCTGTGTATTGCTTCCTCCTTCCAGCCCTTGCTTCCATGCATGCTACTGGCTTTCCATCCTAGCTCTTAATGTTCCTAAAATTGCTTTTCCTTTCTACAAAGTTCTCTTTAATCAGAGTGCACACCTGTCCTTGGAACTGTTTAGCACATTGACATTTGGTTTCAAAACTGTCATAGCATTATATATTTCTACTTGTCTGAGTCTTTTTGCCTATTTGATCCTCTGCTATCTTCACTGTTCCATCTCGCATAAATGCATCGTGCATAAATGATCTACAACACTTAGCAAACTATGTAAATGAGCATTTTTCAAGTATTGCAGAGAAGTTTCCACAAATCATATATAATACCTGTAAATAACGTTGCACTAAATACAGTGATGTTACTTCCAGCCACAGAGAATGAAGTCAATAAAACTGTTCAACAACTAAAAACTAAAAAGTCAGTACACTCTGATGAAGTACCAAAGTGTGTTCTGAAACAATGCATAGAGATTACACAGGGCCCCTTAAGAAATATAATAAATGAATCTGTCACATCAGGGACATTTCCAGAGCAGTTAAAACAGGCATAAGTTGCACCTTTGTTTAGGAAAGGTAATGCAGAAGACATAGAAAATTACTGGCCCATTTCCCTGTAGTCACCATTCTAAAAAAGGAAAAAAGAAGGGAAAAACTCATAGTGTGAAGGTGTTATGTGGAATGTTGGATGTTTTATAATCATTATTATTATTTATTTGTATAACATATTTTTTACCAAACCCCTACTCTGTTTTATCTAAATAATCCTTCAGTGTAGAAAATGTATTGTATAACAGGTACTTTCTAGCTGCCTTTTTAAATAAGTGTATTTTTGCAATTTCTTTAATCTCTTTCGGCAATTTATTGTAGTTTCACTCCTTGGTAGAAAATGCTGTTTTTAGTTTTATGTTTATTTTTTCTTGCTAAAAATGTGTAAAAAAGACGTACTTTTCCTACCCATGTCAACAGGTATTTGACCTTGTGTGGCCCGAGATCCACCCCCTATACTTTCATGAGTCAGCTGTTCCAATCTTCCCTTCCCAGTCCTGTTTAGGTGTAGGCCATGCCAAGTGAAACACCATCTGTTGGTAGTCCTGACGGACACCAGAGAAACATGACCAAAGTTGGCTGCCCTCAGAGCCATCCCTAACCCCACATTGATTCACCTCACAGCTCCCTCAAAGCATGGTCAATCATGATGCTGGAACAGCTCAACAAAGTGTATGTTGGTGCCATGAGTCAGGGATGCCATCTTCTGCAGGTCACCACCTATGCCATATGTCCCATCCCTGTCCAAATTATTTTCCGCCCCACCCACTATCACTGCATGCTCCTCTTTTGTAAAGTCCATATATAAAGACACTAAGTCCTCTATCACATGACTTAGCCCTGCATTTGGCTTGAAGATACTGGTGGCCTGGTACGCTGCCCCTAAACTTTCCTGAAACTGAGGGCCTACACCTCGCCCATGGCTACTACCTAGCAGCAGCACTTTCTTCTTCCTAACACTTTGTACATTCCTAGGCTTCTTGGCCTCGAAGTCTGCTGCACATTTCCTGCTCCTCGTTCTACCTGAGGCTCTTCTCCTCTTAACTGTGGCAGTGGTAGTTACCTGTTTTGATGTTGATGATAAAACTGTCAGTTCACATTCTCTTTCTTCCTATCCTCCTACCAGCTACCAGTTCCCAACCACCCTCCTCCCCCCTATCTTCCTTGACCCATATCAATTCCTTCCTTGCTTCCTCCAACTGTGCCTGTTTCCCAATCAAAATGTTCCTACTGCATACTCTGCAGTTCCAGGAGAGGGCCTCTTGTGTTCTCCCAACATCCCTCCCCCCCCCCCCCCCCCCCCCCCCCCCTTTGCCCCCAGTGATAATTATATCACCATCTTAACGTCTCGCATTTTTCTGTGCATACTGATGTCTGACACAGTTTGTACATAGTATGGCTAATGTTCAATATTACATTCTCTTGTCACTAACCACAGTTAATTCAGTCACCAATACTATAAATGTTCACTTTATAACTGCTTTTGCCAACATACTTTGTTGTAATGTTCATGTCAGCTTAGAAGGTTTGGCTGCAATGACTTAACAACATTATGTTCTTTTATGTACCACAGTTCACATTTTTAGTACATCTTGTGTATGAACATCTAGGTACCTATTTATTTGTATTTTCTTGTTATTACTTATAGCACACCATGTGAATATTTTGTGATCAGTTGATCATTAAGACGTAACAAGACTCCAGCCTGATTTTACAATATTTCTACTTTATTTTCGAACCAAGTCATATTTTTGTAGTTACATTTATCCTTATTGGACTGGCAAGCATGTTCTTATTTTGTACTCAAGTAGCAAATTGTAGATCCTATTGTGAAGTTAAATTTAGAAGAGAGGCCCAGATATATTTGCTCAAATGGCTTGACACAATTCAAATGGATGATCCTACATGGTTTACTATCACAACATCATAGATGATTCATGGCGTTTACTATTTCCACTGCATTATACACATGATCATTTCCTCCACTGATCTCATTAATGTCTCTTTCTGTTTTCATTAGCATGACTGAAACGTAAATATTTACAACTACGCGTAATTGAAATCTGACACAGCATCTATATCCACTGTTTCAAAGACCTAGAATTACATTTGAAATGAAAATAATAAACAAAGAAATTTCAGTGCATACATATGGTTCCTTTTACCCATTGACTTCTTAATCCTCAATAATAAGTTCTGTTCTCCAAGATAATATGTGATTAACTCTCTAAAAATGAGTAGAGCTTATACCCAGTTGTCCATTGCAGACTTATCTGTACCAATCCACTAGACAATTGGCACAAAACAGTTTGTGAATAATGCAACAATCAATGAGAACTTACAACTACAGTCAAATGATTCAGATTCACTGAGTACATACGAACTAACAAATAAAAGAGATGAAATTTTCTACCTCTACTGTACAAAACTCATTGCATAAACATTTAGATCCTTATATAGATACAAGCCCTTTATCTTGCCCATCTCCACGTTTAGCACATAGCTACAGTTGTGTGGCATATGTACGATTTTGTAAGGTCCTGCATACAGTATTTGCCACTTCTTATTTCTCTTATTTGTCAAGGATAACTTAGGGTGGTTTCTAAGTAACACTTCAGTCGCCTGCATGGTAGTTAATAGTCTTTTTGACAGTCTTATCATACACTGCTTTACTCTGTTGAGCACAACTAGTCAAACTGACTAGAGCTTCTCTCAGGTTTTCATCTCTTGATTTGTTTGGCTTGGTAGTTTTGGCAATGGTGTTAGCCACTTCATTTGATTCAGTTACATTAAACATAAGATCATTGGGTCTGTAACTCATTGCTGGGTGTGGTAAGTTACTGTATATTCTTTCAAATGCAGACACCAATTCAGACTACCTGGCATTTTGTGTAGGTGCATAAGTGCATACAAGGCGACTGTACTCACAGAATATTCATTCCATGTGGCTTGCTTCTATGTGGAATCTGGCAACTAGAATGTGCTTAATGTCTTGTTCATCAAGGAAAGATTTTCATTTGAAACCAGTAAGGTATCTGGCATTTTCAGATAAAATGGCATGATGTTTACCCACTTTTGGGATATAATCTTTCAAGATTCTCTTAATTATTGGGTTCTCTGTGGTGGTTTTCGTGGTGTAAAGTTTCAGGTACTCGGTGAAAATATCACAGACAGTCAATAAATATTTGTCTCCACCCCTCACTATGGGTAGGGGACATGGTGCTCATGAAGTCTGAGTCATCACCTTCACACTAATTCCATTGTGTTTAGTCTTGAGTGTGGCAATGTCAGTGCAGGAATGCTCCTCCATATACCGTGTGAATTATTCTTGCGTGCACTGAACCTCTTGATGCAATGAAATGATGAACAGATAGGATTTCAACTCTTAACTGTGCAAATAAACATTCCTTTTCTATTAACTTTCTATAAGATTTTTAATGAATAGTTAAAATACACAGTTTTAACAATGCTGGTATGACTGGTCCAAGCATATGCCCATACGCTACCACTTCCCAAAACAAAAGGGTGAAGATACATGAATTAATAAATTGAAGAGGATATTTCTTACTTTGTTTCATGCGGATATTTAACAATGTATCAAAACATTATCTTTGCCACAAAAAACTCATTAATGTACCTTTGGTGGCATCTATAACTCATTCAGTTTACATATAGCTTATATATAAGAAAAGAATGAAAAAATATATGATTCAACACAAACCTCCACAGATGTTAATTAATGTGGATAAGCTGGAACAGTGGGAAGGGAGCTCAGTTTTGCATGATCTATTGATTGATTTTGCTTTTTGACAGACTTTCCAATTCCTACGTGACCCCACACAATGTGTGTATATCATATGAAATCTTCTGTGCAGTCATTAGGGATGCACACACACCAGATTCCCAAATCCTTGTACTCGTTAGAATTCATGTACTCATTAGGAATGCACACATGCAGGATTTCCCAAATTCGTGTCCCTCCTATAAAATAGCACATCGTTTTCTACCTTGTAATGTTGATTTAAGGTATTACTTTGGTTTTGTTTAACAGACTGTTTGAACTTCCCCCAGAAGGGGTCTGAGTCATGTAACTGAACTATGTTTTTGCATAGGTGTAAATATTCATGTCTGTGTGACTGGTCCTTTATTAATAATACCTTAAATTCTGATGCTCGCTCTATTAGTTCCACTAATTTTGGCATGCCTGTGGCAGTCTAGACAGTGTAGCAGGGCTAGAGTCCACCCAGCTAGTCTTGCATGTAATAGTTTGCATGTTAATGAAAAGCTTAAAGCTTGATGATTGCAAAATACTTTTATTTGTTTGCCATAAACATAATAACCACAGCCACACAACACTCGAAGCTTCTAACTATGTAACAGAATCAAATATCTACAGCTTGTCAAAACTGCTGGCGAAAGCTATAACTCTAATTTCTCTGTTGCCAGCTCCTTCTGCTTGAAACAAACATGCCTCCAAAACTATAGGAAGATGTGTCTGTCACAAGACAAAAGTTCTTCTCCATATTAGGGTGGTACAGTATGTTTGAATTTATCAGTGCATATTCAACACACTCGTAAACTTTCTGGCATTCATCTGACAAAACCATGTTGTATTTTTATATAACAGTAGGTCTAGCATAAATCTTATAAAAAATGATACAAGACCGACAAATGCCTTTCGTTGTTTCGTAGTTCTTGTCTTGGGATTTCCTCAATTGCTCATTTTTTTCTAACTATCAGGAACTATTCCTAGGGGAGATATGATAAACCCTAGGAAATTTACTTGTTCCCTCCCAAACTTGGATTTTTCTACGTTGGCTGTTACCTCAGCATCTATAAATTTTCTCAACACTCTTTCTAAGATGTCAGCATGTTCCTCCCATACAGAAGTGGCCACTAACAGATCATCCAGTTACAAGGTCACTGTTTCGCATAGGTTTGGTCCTAACACTGAATCCAAACTGGTTATAAATACTCCTGCACTCATATTAAGGCCAAAGGGAAGTAACTTAAATTGATAACTTCTGCCTCCAAAATTAAATGCAGTGTACTTTCTGGATTGTTCCGAAAATGGTATCTGCCACTAACTGTATTTTAAATCAATGGAGGTTAGATGATTAACACCATAGAATTTCTGTATCTGCTCTTCCAAATTCTTCTGGGGATAGTGTACATCTCTCTTCAAGAGTCTTCCAGTTCAGTTCCTACAGTATCTCTGTGACACTCTCCCATGGATTAAACAAACCTGTTGCCATTCGAGCTGCCCTTCTCTGTATACGTGCTATTTGGTACTGGTCCCACACACCTGAGCAATATTCTAGGACAGGTTGCACAAGTGATTTGTAAGCAATCACCTTTGTAGACTGACTGCACCTCCCTAGTATTCTACCAATAAAATTAAGTGTACCATCTGCTTTACCCACACTGAGCCTATGTGGTCATTTCATTTCACATTCTTACAAATCGTTACACTCAGATACCTGTATGAGTTAGTCATTTCCAATAGTCATTCATTAATATTATAGATATAGGATAATATGTTTTTATATTTTTTGAAGTGCACAGTTTCACATTGCTGAACATTTAAAGCAAGTTGCCAAACTCTGCACCACTTTGAAATCTTATTAGATCTGACAGAATATTTATGCATCTTCTTTAAGATAGTACTTCATTGTAGATAACTGCATCATCTGCAAAAAGCCTGACATTACTATTAATATTGTCTGCAAGGTTAGTAATATATGACATGAACAGCAAGGATACTAATACACTTCACTGGGATACACCTGAAGTACTTCTACATCTTACAATGACTCTCCATCCAAGATAACATGCTGTGCCCTTCCTGCTAAAAAGTCCTTCACTTCGTACCCCATATGATCATACTCTTGACAATAAGCTTCAGTGTGGTACTGAAACAAATGCTTTTTTAGAAATCAAGAAGTACTTCTGCCTGATAGCCTTGGTCGAAAGCTTTCAGTACGTCATGTGAGAAAAGTACGAGTTGGGTTTCACATGATCAGTGCTTTTTGGAATCCATGCTGTGTGGCATTGAGAAGGTCATTCTGTTTGAGATACCTCATTATGTTTGAGCTCAGAATATATTCTAACATTCTACAACATTATTTCACTCAGAACTGCGATTGTGAACACATATACAGTTTGTAAATGAGGGGAATCTTCTTTCTTGTAGTTGTTTCCACCTATGTTTGGGAAGTCAGTACCTCTTTTTCTTTTTCTGGCGAAAGGCCTTTCCCTTCATTCTTGCCTAAATCAATTTCCTTTGGTTTGACAGTTCTACTTGTGTACTCATGAATTTTGCTGAATTTTTTTGTGACAACAGGTATGGTCAGCCTGTGAATGTTTGCCTTTACTTAGCTTAACCAAAAACCCATCTTGTGGGCAAGCCCTCACTCAAGCAAGTGCAAAGGTAACTGTAGCTAGATAACTAGAATTTCTTGCAGTTTTTGTGACACTTTAATTTTCATGGTACTTGATCTTTTGAATGTTAGCTGTGAAATTTGGAAATTAGTGATCGTAACAATATAAGCACTACTTCTAAAATGTTATTGCCAAGGCTGTGGGAGTCACAACTGCCATAGTAAAGATCGTAACAATATAAGCACTTCTTCTAAAATGTTATTGCCAGGGCTGTGGGAGTCACAACTGCCATAGTAAAGAAGACTGCCGAGGGATCCAGGATGCCCCTGTCATATGTCAAACTTTTCATGCTGACACTTGTCATATCACTTCTGTAAGGATACTGCAACACAAGCAAGCATTTAAGCACTCCTTCCTCACATGCTCTGTAGGGGATTGTAGTGAGCAGAAAACATAACATGTGGTATTGTGCTGAGTACCTTCTGCCATGCATTTAACAGTGGTCTGGAGAGCATATATGTAGATGAAAGAAGCATTTCTCAACTTGTTGAAACTGGGTCTCTTGGCTCAGCACAGATTTATTTGTGTCATTGTTGTGAACTGTACTCACAGCAAAGAAGAACTCCTTTGCTTCCTGCAATAATCTCACTAAAACCAGCATCCAAACCTCATTCCAAATAAAACAAACCATGAAGCAGCAATACATAAGAAGATTATTAAAAATTACTGAATTAATTCACAGATTTGCTGTAGCTCTATTATTTGACATGTTGTCACAGAACTTTGTGCACACATAGAAAAACTAAAAAAGTTTTTTGACGTATTACAAGTGCTCCATATGTGCCCTACTAGTTATTCTGCTGATATCATCTCAATAATTAAGTTCTCCCCACATATGTTGTAGCATATGCCGGCCACAGTGGCTGAGCAGTTCTAGGCGCTTCAGTCCGGAACCGCACGACTGCTATGGTCGCAGGTTCGAATCCTGCCTCGGATATGGATGTGTGTAATGTCCTTAGGTTAGTTACGTTTAAGTAGTTCTAAGTTGTAGGGGACTGATGACCTCAGATGTTAAGTCCCATAGTGCTCAGAGCCATTTGAACCATACGTTGCAGCATGTCCCTATCAATCAGTTCAAAAGTATGCGTATGCAACCTCACAGTCCTGGTAGGTTCATTGATAGAGGAGGCTTAAACACTGAATCTTTGCCACAACCCTACCCAAAAAAATAACATGGAATCAGGTCGGGAGAACGCGGAGGCCATAAAATGAATTGCTGATCATCAACACCACCATGACTGATCCATCAGCTTCGCAATTTCCTATTTAAGAATTCTCGAACATTGTGGTGGAAGTGGTGTGGAGCACCACCATGCTGTCGGTCTCCAGTTGTGGCATGAGCCAATTTTCCAGCATGTCCAAATACACCTCTTCTGCAACAGTATTGTCACAGAAGGGAAAGGGACCATAAACTTTAATTGATGAAACTGCACACAACACAATTTTTTGTGAACCTCAAATGTGTTGGATGATAGTTTGGGGTCTCTCCGCTTGTTCATTGTGCCATTCACAAAAAATGTTGCTTCGTCATCAGCTTTATGTGAACTTTGAATATGCTGCTCGATAGTGTGGAGATTCTCTGCTTGTTTGCTGTGCCATTCGCAAAAAATTTTGCTTCATCAGTGAAGATACGTTTCTCACAAAACTCATCCTCTTCTATAAACTGTTGCAACAGTGCTGAAAATTCAAAGGCTCTGGTTTTGTTATCAAAACTCAGAGCTTGTAAAAATTACAGATTGTAAGGTGTCAGCTTGAGTCATTTCCTTAATGTCTTCCAAACAAGTTGTGCTCAACCATTTCTTCACTCACTGCAGGGTGATGTGTTGGATATCCTGTGCAGAGGCATCCTGGAGCTTTAAACTGTGCTTACCATTGGTGAATGGAGTTGGCAGTTGGTGGATCTTTGTTCAACTTCATTCTGAAGCATTGTTGCTCTCTTACACCAGACTGATGTACACTTCAAGCCCAACTTCCGCTTTTTCAGTAGCTGTCGCCATCTTGTCTAGCTGGTCACTGCTTCACTCTTGTGACAGAAATCTGAAGTGTGGCTGCAACAGTACAAAAGTTTTTGTGTTTTTCTACATGCGTGTGGAGTTTTGTGACAATATATCATTTAATGTAGCTACAGTGAATTTATATAAAATTGCTTCAATAATTTATAATAATCTTGTACTTTGACAGCTGCCACCTTTTCCACATCAAAAGCCCCCTTCCCATAGGTTAAGCATGTGCAGCAAACATATCTGCTCCATTAGTGAATCCTACAACATCACCACGAGTTACATCTCCCAGCCTTTCTGCTTTCATAGCTACATCTCAGAACTTATCCGTAAACAAATCTCTTGTGCAGTACCCTCCTCTCATCCTCTGACTGATACATTATGTGATCAAAAATATCCAGACACTCCCAAAAACATACATTTTTCATGTTGGGTGCATTGTGCTGCCATCTACTGCCAGGTACTCCATATCAGCAACCTCAGCAGTCATTAGACACCGTGAGAGAGCAGCATGGGGCATTCCGCGGAACTCACAGACTTCGAACGTGGTCAGGTGATTGGGTGTCACTTGTGTCATACGACTATACACGAGATTTCCACATTACTAAACATCCCTAGATCCACTGTTTCTGATGTGGTAGCGAAGTGGAAACATGAAGGCACACTTAACAGGAGAAAAGCATACAAGCCGACCTCGTCTGTTGACTGACAGAGACCGCCGACAGTTGAAGAGGGTCGTAATGTGTAATAGGTAGACATCTATCGAGACCATCACACAGGAATTTGAAACTGCATCAGAATCCACTGCCCCAAGGAAATGTTACTGTTCCTAATCTATCTTAACAACATAGGAGACAATCTGAGTAGCCATCTTAGATTGTTTGCAGATGATGCTGCCATTTACCATCTTGTGTAGCCATCAGATGACCGAAACAAATTGCGAAATGATTTAGACAAGATATCTGTATGGCGCAAAAAGTGCCAGTTGACCTGAATGAAGAAAAGTGTGATGTTATTCCCATGAATACTAAAAGGAATCCACTAAATTTCAATTATGCGATAAGTAACATAATTCTGAAGGCTGTAAATTCAACTAAATACTTGGGGATTACAAATAACCTAAATTGGATTCGTCACATAGATAATGTTGTTAGTAGAGCAAAAAAAGACTGTGATTCAGTGGCAGAGCACTTAGAAGGTGCAATAGGTCTACTAAAGAGCCTGCTTACACTACACCTGTCTGGCCTATTCTGGAGTATTGCTGTGCGGTGTGGGATCTGCATCAGGTGGGACTGACAGATGACATAGAAAAAGTACAAAGAAGGGCAGCTTATTTTGTATTATCACAAAATAGAAGAGATAGTGCCACAAACATGATACATGAATTGGAGTGGCAAGCATTAAAATGAAGGCGTTTTTTCTTGCTATGGGATCTTCTAATGACATTTCAATCACCAGTTTTCAACTCTGATTGCGAAAACATTCTGTTGGTACCCACCTACATAGGGAGAAATGATCGTCACGATAAAATAACAGAAATCAGGGCTCGCACAGAAAAATTTGAGTGCTCGTTTTTCCCATACACCGTTCAAGAATGGAATGATAGAGAGACAGCTTGGGTGTGGTTCCTTGAACCCTCTGCCACGCACTTATTGTGAATAGCAGAGTAATGATGTAGATGTAGATGTAGAAATACTATGACAGTTAGGCAGGAGGTGAGAAAACTTGGATTTCATGGTTGAGCGGCTGCTCATAAGCCACACATCACGCTGGTAAATGCCAAGCACTTGGTGTAACAAGTGTAAACATTGGATGATTGAACAGTGGAAAAACATTGTGTGGAGTGACAAATCATGGTACACAATGTGGCGATCTGATGGCAGGGTGTGGGTATGGCGAATGCCCGGTGAATGTCATCTGCCAGTGTGTGTAGTTCCAACAGCAAAACTCGGAGGCGATAGTGTTATGGTGTGGTTGTGTTTTTCATGGAGGGGGCTTGCACCCCTTGTTGTTTTGCATGTCACTCTCACAGCACATGCCTAAATTGATGTTTTAAGCACCTTCTTGCTTCCCACTGTCGAAGAGCAATTCGTGGATGACGATTGCTTCTTTCAGCATTATCAAGCACCAGGTCATAATGCACGGCTTGTGGTGGGTGGAGTGGTTACATGACAGTAATATCCCTGTAATGGACTGGCCTGTGCAGAGTCCTTACCTGAATTTTATAGAACATCTTTGGGATGTTTTGGAACGCCGACTTCGTGACAGTTCTCACCAACTGACAGCAATACCACTCCTCAGTGCAGCACTCCCCGAAGAATGGGCTGCCATTCCCAAAGAAACCTCCGTGCACCTGATGGAACATATGCTTGCGAGAGTAGAAGCTGTCATCAAGGCTAAGGGTGGGCCAACAACATATCAAATTCCAGAATTACCGATGGAGGGCGCCACAAACTTGTAAGTCATTTTCAGCCAGGTGTCCGGATACTTTTGATTACATAGTGTATAGTTCCCACTTCCAAAACTGTCAGAAGCACCCACTTTTGATTCATCACTACTCAGGTCTTGAACGCTTTGAAATTTATTCCATCAACACTATGGTTTTCTCAAGTCAAGCCCAGAAATGAGATCCTCCCTCCCTGATATCCTCCTCACACCATCCACTGTCACCCTCCTAACCTGTGTAGCATCTTAGTCAAACCTTATGACATTCCCAAACCATTATCGCTGACCCCAAGGTTCTTTCCTGCACAAATGTATTCCAATTACAATACAATTACAATACAAAATAAGACTTCATCTACGGCAATAAATCAACAAAAATCCATTTTGAAAATATAAGTAATGAGATCGATAAAAAATTTACTTGCCAAATGGCAGCGTTAGAACACACATATAAAAAACGGTACTGCAATGTAATGTAATTGGATACATAAAAAAATCTACTCACCAAGGCGGGAGAAGGAAAAGGACTCGTGGGGCTTAGGAAAAGGTGTAGGGTTCAGAAAAGTTGCCCAGAACCCCAGGTCAGGGCTGACTTACCACTTGGGAAGACAAGGAAAATGATAATTAAAATATAAAAGCTACTGTGAAAGGAAGATGGGCAACCAAACAAATGTTAAAAATGGAATTTTAATTACGTGTACTGAGAGACAGGTGAGAAGATGACAAATACAAGAAAGGCTTTCAGAAGAAGAAATGAACTTTAATTAAGACTTAGAATATCAATTGCAATTGGGAGAACCATTTCTGCCTATTTGAGTTGTGATGGTCAAACAAAGAAGAGGTATCCATAGAGCTCGAATTGTTAGATAATTAATTTCTGTACCACAGTAGTATGAATTTGAACACAGATAAGTATTGTGTTATATGCTACGACCACAAAAACAAGGAGAAAATTTTATTGACTGTCACAAAAATGCTGTGGATATATTTGGAATTTTACTTTTCTGAATTGATATGAGTCGATCAACATTGTTCACTAATTTTCAACTTCTGTCTGCAGAATGTCTTTGTTTATATATGTTTTTAAGATAGTTATGCAGTTGATGACATTTCCAGGGTGTATAGCTGAGTTGTCAGCTGCATTTGTTTGTAATATCTGGTGATAGACTTGGTCATCTTCTGCAATGTTCTGAGGAGAAATCAAATTGTGTTGTGTGCTTTTTATTCAGGTAGTTGAAATGAAATAAGCACAGTAAAAAATTATGTTTTTGCTGGATCCCAGTAGAAATTCATCTAAAGTTTATAAAGGCTTGCAAGCTTCCTTCTCTTTCAAAAACAAAAATAAAAAAATGTCTGAATTAAAAAATTCTCTACTTATCTTGATGATGTGACACATGCAGGACTTTGCAAATTAGTAGTCACAGATTGTAACATTTAGAAATGGTACAATATAGCATTGAATGGCCTGCAGCTAAAAGTGTATGAAATAGCTGATGCCATCATCATATACGAAGAAAGAATATGCTACAGTTTACATTAAAAAATAATTGTGAGAAATATTTGTGCGAGAATAGTCTCATTTGCTGAAAGTTAATGGAAAGCAAATCTGGAAAAACATTCTTCAGGAGTGTTTGCATAGTTCGTGACAGAAACAGAAACTTAAAAGCAATCAAAGCATGGATAGTGAGAAGAATTTTTTGGCATATGAAAGATTTTCTTAATATCAGTTGTTTTGCAAAGGATAAAATAACAATAATGGAGCACTATGCAAGTGGATGAAATAAATAAATAAAAAGAGTCTAGAAGTGAGTGGAAAAATAAAATAAATAGCAGAATTAAAGGTGCTACGCCAGTGGGAAAACTGAGAGATTTTAAGTAGTAATTATTTGAATGTCCATGTTATTTATTAGCTTTAGCTACCTCTTCCTTCTTTATGTTGTCATGACTGAAGAAATTTGTTACTCAAAAACATATTGAATTCAATGACAAATTATGGCAGCTTTAGATAGGTATTCTGCATTATTATCTTGTTGATAGTCCTAGGTGTCAACATACTGCGTTGTTATACTGGTTGAAAAATGGGGGATGGAAGTTCAACACTGACTACTGTAAATTATGTAGCCAACAGTTGCACAGCTGAATTTCACAGTTCTTTACTTTCACTGTTCACAACCCCCCTATATTACACAGTTATATGGCCAGTTATCTATTGGCGAATTTTGATAAGCCTCATTAATAGGTTGGAGGCAGTCATCATCAATCTGCTACAATAGTTTACTGTTTAATATATGTGAGCAGAAAAAACCTAACCATGCAGTTCACAGTTCTTGCAGAATAATACGGAAAATATTGAACAGACACTGTCATTGTTTTAACACGTGGCCTATTTGTGTTACACTTGTTTCACAGTTAAGTTGATGCATTGTTGTTGACCTAACCAATACAGGTTTCATGTCTGAAAATCGGGCGTGGACTCATGGTCTCACGACCAAAAATTGAGCCTTTATATATCACCATAATAATGGGTACTGAAACTATACATTGTTTGATGTTTACTTTACAGAAATTACAATTAAAACATAACTCATTACATTAACTGAATACGTTGAAATATTGGTTTTTAACAGTTTCTTATACTACGATGGCTAAGCCAAATTATTTGTTTAAATGATGAAATTAACAGATGTACTTACACAAACAATAGTTTTGACAAAACTGGTAAGTACTTTGGAATTAATTAAGAGCTGGCTTTGCTAATATGTTTTCGAATAGAGCCAAATAAATACTTAAAGAATGCCAGTGTTTTGTCTTCCAAATGTTAATGATTAGTACAGAATTTATATTTCTTTATACGTCAACAATAGGATTTAAGTTACGAAACAATCATTCATTTCATCCTATAATGAAAGATACTAGCTAGGAATAGTCAAAATAAATTAGGATATTGATGACATACACAAAACTAAGCACAAAACTGGACCTGGTGTTATATTTTTTAAGACTGATGGCCAACTTTTCTCTTTTATGGAAATGCAGATTATACTCACATATGTTAATGATAATTAGTCAAAAAAAAATAATTTAAGGAGTCAGATGACAAAACAAGAAGGGAAGTAAAAAGATCCCAGCTTGCTTCATCACATGTAGGCATGGCAGAATCACATTTTATGACTGGAATCTGTTTATTGGAGAATGAACAAGTTTATTGGCCGAGAGCCATCCCAGTTTTCCATCAATCCTTTAAATGCTTAAAGCATATCCTTCCAGAAGGTCATGGTTGATGTCCTTTCCCATCTTTCCCCAGTCCAAGCTTGTGGTCCATCTCTAATGACATTGTCATGTAATTGCTGGAAGATGGGCATGTAGTGGTTGATTTACCACTAATTATACTTGGTGTGTTATTGAGGTATTTTGTGAAGAAGTGTTTGAAAGGATATTACGTTGGATATGAAGATTCATGATTACATGAAGGGCAAAGTCTGAAACTGGATGTGCTGCTGGGCCAAATGGAAAGAAAGATTCCTCACATTGGTGCTAGAATTTGTTTCCAAAGTATTGTTGTATTTCTTGATGTAAGACTAAAAGTGAGTCATTAGAATAGTATGGATAATGCAGTAGTAAAGTATCTCCTGGAAACAGATTCATTAAACTATTGTGTTCATTGCCATTTTTTGTGTTTTATTCCATATAATCTTCTACTTATATCTGTAATGAATCTCTTCCAATTTTCTGAATGCCTCTGATGGCTACTTCATCGTTTTTTTTCCCTCCCAAATGTAACTCTAGGATAAGGAGTTTCATTTCCATAAGCTTGGACTTGCATTACCTTTTTAGTATAGCAGAAAAGATCAGAGGAGAGGGGGAAGGATGTGGCAATGAATGGGACTAGAGAAAATTGAGGCCACAGCCTTATGGAAATGATTGTTGGTTATCAGTTAATGGACTAACTGGTATACATTGTGTAAAGTTACAGCTTGGATGCCTCATCCTCATGGGTAACAAATGAATGACAAAAAATTTGTATCATGCAATCCAAAGATAGAGGATGACTACATTTTCACAGCAAACCAAAACTTTTCCATAGAAGCACGGAGTTAGTTATTTGGATATTCTGCGGACATAATTGCAACCTCTTACTATGATACGGAATGAGACAGTTGTATAATATTATAGTATATATTTTCATTGGAAGAATGGCAACATGCTGGCCATTCACATATTTCTTAAGGGTTTTCTTCTTTTTCTACATGCATATAATGGTGAATTATATTTATTCTCCCTTTCTTACACACACATTCACACAAACGAACAAAAATCATACTACACACATTCAGGAATTCCTCTATAGAGTAGGAGTTGTCAAGTAGAAATTATTTCTTGTTGTGTTTGAAGTCAATTTTACTATCCATTAAATTCTTTATTCATTGGATTTTTAGAGTGGAATATCTAACTACCTTCTGTACCACACTATGACTGAGTAATGTATAGTGTTAATAATTTCTCCTGGTAACATTACATTTATGAAAGTTAAATTATTTTCAATCTGTGTTTGGTTATTGACAAACAAACTTCATAAGGGTTGAAATATACTGTGATGACATTGACAGCACAACCAACTGTTTAAGAAGAAGTTCTAGTGTGAACACCACACATTGTCCTTATTACTCACTCGTCTGTGACAAACACATTTTTCCTGAATGATAGGTTATCTCAGAATATGATGCCAAAAGATGTTAGTGAATGAAAATAGAAACTTTTTTACATTTTCACATCCAGAATCTTGTATCTGTAATGTTAAACCAGCAGAGCTGAGAATTTGTAGATCTGTAACATGTTAACACCAGTTCATGTTCTTATATGTATTAACGCCTAAGAATTTAAAATATTATGTTTTATTTATTGATTTAACCTCAAGAATTATTTCTACTGGTGTGGTCAGCTTTTGGCTCTGAAAGCCCAAATCGATGATGTTTCATTGAACGGTTCACATGCTGATACTTGTTGATGTACCAGCATTGAAATCTACAACAATTTGCAGAAAGTTGCACTTCTGTCACATTTAACATTCCCTTCAATTGTCATTGGTCATTGAACGGTTCACATGCTGACACTTGTTGATGTACCAGCATTGAAATCTACAACAATTTGCAGAAAGTTGCACTTCTGCCACATTTAACATTCCCTTCAATTGTCATTGGTCCTGTTCTTGCAGAATCTTTTTCTGGCCACGCCCGTGTCAGAATTTGATGTTTTACTGGATTCCTGATATTAACAGTACACTCATGAAATGGTCATATGGGAAAATCTGCACTTCATTGCTACCTCGGAGATGCTGTGTCTCATGCGCCAACTATAACGCCACGTTCAAACTCATTTAAATCTTGATAACCTGCCACTGTAGCAGCAGTAACTGATCTAACAACTACATAAGACACTTCTTGTGTTATATATAACGCCACGTTCAAACTCATTTAAATCTTGATAACCTGCCACTGTAGCAGCAGTAACTGATCTAACAACTACATAAGACACTTCTTGTGTTATATAGCATTCCTGACAGCAGTGCTGTATTCTGCCTGTTTACGTGTCACTACCTATATCAGTTTCTGTGGCACTTCAGTGTATGTTGGAATATCATTTATGTCATTAGCTGCTACAGGCAGAAGATGTGCTTTGTTGACACAGCGCATTTAATGACTTTAACTGAGGTAAACTCACATTGCAGTCTTCTTCTTCTTCAGCATGCGTTTGCTGAAATCTGCAAAGAAACAGCTAAGTAAAAAATCCATGCAATGTGCACATTTATTTGTATGGAGACTGTAATCATCCAACAATTAATTGGGACAAATTACAGTTTTGCTAGTGGTGAACATGATAAGACATCATGTGAAACATTACTAAATACCTTATCTGAAAACTACTGAGAACAGATAGTTAAGAATACTACTCATGATGAAAATATATCAGATCTAATGGAAACAAATAGATTTGAGCTCTTTGAGGATGTCCAGATTGAATCTGATATCAGTGAATATGATGCAGTTGTGGCAACAATTATTACCAAGGTACCAAGGACAACTAAAACAAGCAGAAAGATATGTATGTTCAGTAAACTAGATAAAAAAATCAGAAGCATCATATATCAATGAGGAACTTGAAACTTTCAGCACAGGGCAGGAGCATGTAGACCACCTCCATGGTATATAGTCTCTGCAAAGAAACTTCTAAAGAAACAGAAATTTCTTTGTAATAGGTGTAAAACAAAGCATAGGGCTATAGTAGAGAGATGCTGAATGAAACATGTTTGGCTGTCAAAAGAGCAATACGTGATGTCTTCAATCGCTACCATAGCAGAATATTGTCAAATGATATTTCACAAATCCCAAAGAAATTCTGGTCATATCTAAGGGCTGTTAGTGGCACCAAAGTTAGTGTCAAGGTGCTAGTGAATGAGACAGGAACTGAAATTGAGGATAGTAAAGCAAAAGCAGAAATGCTTAGCTCTGTTTTCAAATATTCCTTTACAAAGCAAAAGCCAAGAGAATTTCCCCAACTTAATCTTCATGAAATAAGTACTAGTGTCAACAGTGTTGAGAGACCACTGAAATCACTAAAATTAAATGAAGCTCCAGGGCCCGAAGGAATCCCTGTCAGATTCTATACTGAGTTTGTGGCTGAGTTAGCCCCTCTTTTAACTATAATATATTGTGGATACTTGAAACAAAAAAACTTGTCCAATTCTTGGAAAAATGTGCAAACCACACCCATCTACAAGAAGAACAGCAGAAGGGATCCAGAAAACTACCACCCAATATCCTTGACACCTTTTTGTTGTAGAATCTTAGAACATATTCTCATCTCAAACATAATGAGGTATCTTGAACAGAATGACCTCCTCACTGCCAACCAGAATGGATTGCAAAAACACAGATCGTGTAAAACAGAGCTTGCATTTTTCTCACTTGAAATACTGAAAGCTTTGGAGCAAGGTTAGCATGTAGATGCAGTACATCTTGACCTCTGAAAAGCATTTGACTAAGTACCACTGCTATGCTTATTGTCAAAAGTACAATGATATGGGGTATCATGTGATATTTGTGACTGGATCAAGGACTGTTTGGTAAGGAGGACACAGCATGTTGTCTTGGATGTAGAGTTCTCATTAGATGTAGAAGTAACTTTAGGTGTACCCCAGAGAAGTGTGTTGGGACTCTTGCTGTTTATGTGTTATATTTAATGACATTGCAGACAATAGTAACCATTGACTTTTTGGAAATGATGCAGTTATCTGTAATGAAATACTGTCTAAAAGAAGCTACATAAATATTCAGTCAGATCTTATTAACCTTTTGACTGCTGGGGACGTGTTAACTCGTCATACCTCGCAGTTTCGCCTGGCGTACCTGACGTGTGTATGCGCAGCCCTTGGGTCTTCTCTACAGCGCTAAGGATGTGTTGACGCATACCATGCCACCAGCCTTTCCACTGCTAGGGACGAGTTTAGGCACGCTGAGTCACAACTACCTGAGCACTACAGATGTGTAAACGTGCACAACTGTCTTTCCACCCTGTTCTTCCAGTAGCTGTTCAGTGGTCCGACTGTATAGTTTGAGGGTGCGTATATGTTTGTTGCTGTGTTCCCTCTTTGCAGAATTCGACTTTGATTCCTGTGTTTTTGTCAGTTTTCTTGTTTTTTACATGAGAAATGTCACGTCACTATGGTTGCACAGATAAAGAAATCCTGGATATGCTCACTAGGAGCGACAGTGAACATGAATTTTCTGATGTTTCTAGCAGTGATGATTCTTCAACATAATCTCAAAGCTGTAGTCCTCAGCCCTTTACATCAGAGGGGAGAGCAAGAATGACAGTCAGAAGTTTCTCTGAACCCGAGGAATCAGAAAGTGACAGTGAAACGGTTCGGAAAAGAGCGCGCTTTAGTGACACATTTGACTGGAAAGAAACTGACTTCCAGCCATTAAACCATTACTTTGATGACTCAAGTTCAGGACACGAATGTCAATTAGATACTCACCCAAGCATTCTTTCATTTTTTTGTGATATTTATGTCTCAAGAACTGTCGCAATTTATTGCAGACGAAACAAATCGTTTTTACATTTATTCCAGAGAAAATACTACAGAATCTGTGAATTCTCGATTGTCAATGTGGAAAGACACTGGATTTGAGGAAATATATTGTTTTGTTGCTATTTGCCTTCTAATGGCATGAGTTAAGAAGTTAAACTTAAGTGATTATTGGTCCAGAGATACAGTTTTGAACACAGCAGTTTTTAGCGAAATTATGTCCTAAGACCATTTTTGTCTACTTCTGAGAATGTTACACTTCAGTGATAACTCTGTGGGTACTGAAGGCGACAGTCTATTTAAAATTAGGACGAATGTTGACAATGTTCATCAGATGTTTCGTAATTCATTTTGCCCACTTCACAAGCTTTGTATAGATGAAAGTCTCTTGCTCTTCAAAGGACGATTATCTTTTAAGCAGTTTATTCCAACCAAACAAAGTAGATCCCGAATAAAGACATTTGTACTGTTTGAATGTCAGACTGGGTATATTTTGGATTTTATTGTATATACAGGTTCAATAGCAGAAATTGGGATCCACAATTTGGGAAAAAATGGCAACATAGTGGCAACTCTTATGGGACTGTGTCATATTGTATATGTTCCTCTGGCTTCACAACCATGGAACAGCTGCATGTAATACTGTTCATAAGAATACACGCAACATGCCAAAACTGCAGAAGAAATTTAAACAGGGAGAAACTGAGTTTAAGTCCACTGACGAGGTACTTGCTATCAAGTGGTGTGATAAGAGAGAGGTGTGCACGTTGACCACAAGTCACATAGCACAAATGTTTGAAACATAGAAGACTGACAGAAATACTGGTGAAAAAATAAAATAAATTGCATTGTATTGTAGATTACAGTTCGAGTATGGGTGCAGTTGACCGTTGTGACATATTACTGAGCTCAGTGGGATCAGTGTGTAAGACTGTGAAATGGTACAAGAAATATTTTTTCACACTCTGGATTTGTGCATTCTAAATGCCCGTACTCTCCACCGGTCAGTAACAGGGTGAAAAATGGCATTCGCAGAGTTTCACCTTTCTCTCATAAGGGAGAGTGTAGAAAAATATGCTACAGAACAGAAAAAAGCTGGGAGGGGAAGGCACCATGATGACAAGAATCCTCTGCAATTCACAGGGAGACATTTTCTGCCTGTTAATGTGTGTGAACATTCACAGAAAAGTACACTATCGTGCAGCTCCGTTGTTTGCACTAAACAGAAAGTACGGCGGGAAACTAGATACTAGTGCGAAACTTGCAACATTCCATTATGTGTTGCACCCTACTTTGAGACTTTATCATACAAAGACGCATTATTAATCATTGGGAACTAAATCTGAGAAAATTTATTGATGCTTCTGAATGAATTACTAAAAAAAAAAGGCAAAAATGTAAAAAAAATATAAATCTACTTTTAACTTCTCCAGTGCCAGTCCAATGCATGGATCGAAAAGAAGGATGGGAAATAGTTGCAGCAGGTGTAAAACTATTAAAACGAAGCCTGACTTCTTCATATGGAGCAGTTTACTGGCAAATGAACTTACTTGGTGATTGATATGGCGCAATATCTGTACTGTGGCAAATGTTATTACACTGAGTACATTGCGCCAATATAACAAAACCCATATATTAATCTATGTATGATACATTTAAATTATTAACACATAACATGGACATTTATATTCTTTCTTTTATTCTTAGTAGTACAGATATAGATCACGTTTGGTCTGCTTGTACAAAACTTGTCTTCCATAACTGGTTTAAACACCTTTGATCAACTAGAAACAACATTCCAAAGTTAAAACTCTGTTCTCAGTGCAATTTTTATTGCTACTTTGCATCTGTTGCTAGCCAATATTGGAAAATAAGATCATTGTTCTGGGTAGGGTGGGGGGCTTAAAATTTGTTGTTTGAATGAGACTGGCTTTGAACAAATTAATGGAAAATGGTATTTCTAAAAGAAGTATCGAACATATGTTGCTTTCACCTTTTCATAAAAATCAACATCTTTTTGACTAATTTGTAGATTATTGGAAAATAGTAGGGAAATAAAAATTTTTATTCATTATCGTTGTGCTGTCAATCTATTGCACTCTAAATTTCATTTTCATCATGCATTCACTCTACTAAAGTGCGCGTCATTTACGCCTGCATCCCAGTTTAGGTTCGCTCTGTGCATCTGATGTCACAAAACACAGTCAGCCAATGAACAGACAATGATGTTGCCAGAGCTTGACAGCAGTGCAGAGCACAAACGAGTGCCTTCAGTTTTAGAAACATTCAGTCATAAATACAGTAATTGTACAAAAGAAATGTCTTGATAGCAGACTTCCTTTAGTAGAAAGTTTGGAAAAAGCATTCTTTATACCAGTTGTTTCATATTCTATTAATTAATTAAACCGAACAATCAATAAGCCTCCTAATTCAGGCGATAGCAAGGAAAGGTGTTTGTATCATTCTCACGAACCGCTTTTTCACAATAAAGAACAGCAGTAATTGTTTATTTCCTATTGTACTTAGACAAAATGTGAGTAATTCATAGTCATACCAACAGTGTTTGTCGGTATTGACTTTACTTCATAAACTGCACGCTCCCCCCTAAATGTGAGTTTGCGATCTATACTATACTATGGCGCTGCTTCTCTTGGTGCATGCTGGAGAGGAATCCTATTGAATGATAAGCTGCGTTAGTGTAATGGTTAAGGTATTTGGCTGCTACGCGAATGGCTCCGGGTTCAAACCTTGTTTTGAGCTTAATATTTTCTTTATTTAAAAACAGTATTGAAGTGTCTTACTTCATGAATTTTATTCGTTTGAATGTAATTTTTTGAAATTTCTAGTGCTTTGTCTCTTCATTATAATCATAATATGTTTATGGTTTTTATAATTTTGAGTCCAAATAGTTTTTGTGAAATCGAATGATAAGTGTGTCAAAGCAGTTGGAAAACCATGTGTCTGCACAGACGAGCAGTGCAGTGATGACAAATTCGCGCATAGCACGGAATGCGGGGAACATGTCTCTGTAGCAGCGAAAGGGTTAATGCGGCCGTGGCTACTTTACTTCATAAAGTGCGCGCTCCCCCCTAAACGTAAGTTTACGAACTATACTGTACTACGGCGCTGCTTCTCTTGGCGCGTGCGTCGTTTGCAACTGGCAACGCAGCAATCTCCCACATCTGGGCGGGTATGCGCGAGGCGCCAAGATAAAAGAATTGAACTATAGATATGCAAATCCGAAGTTTACATTGTTTTCAAGCCTGTTTTTTGTGCCCAACTTTCATTCCAGTTATACAGCTAGGTATGTTTTACAGAGCATAGATTTTTAGCAAAATCAGAATGAAAATACCGCATTTTTGATGTTTTTACAAAATCTTCAATTTTGTGCTTAATTCATTCAGCACTGGAAAGTGCTGTGGAAATGAAACTTCATATTGAAGAACCTTGTGTTGTTAGGTTGCTACATGCCAAGTTTCACATCCGTCGTAGCATTAGTTCAGGAGATGCAAGAATCCAAGCTTGGAAATTTTTTTGGTGTCAATTTTTTTGGCTGATTTACCTACAATTTTCTGGCTGAATATGGCTAGTAAAATTCTTTTCATTATTATTCTGAAGAGAACACATAAAGTTGTACGAGATGGCAAAATTTGATTTCTTTAAAAAAACTATTGCCTGAGATATTACAGCTCAAAGTTGCCAAAAATTCATGTTGGCTGTGAGCGAGTCGTAATCAGTCCAGAAGTGTTCAGCACAGGGCAGGTTGGGTGGCATGGGCCTCTCCGACTCTGGCGGCATCTCCGAGGGACAGGCACCTAGCGCAAGTAGCCAGATTACGCAGCAGGTCTTGGCACCTCAGCGTGCCAAGCAGATGGAGTGCCTCCAGCAGTCAGAGGGTTAAAAGCTTTAACACAGTCCACTTTAAAGTGATGAAATATTGATAACTTGCTCTAGATGTTCAAAAATGTAAAACTGTGCATTCCACAAAATTGAGAGAGGGGAAAAAAATAGTATCCTGTGACAGTAACGTATGAGTGAGTCACTGTTGGATCGGTCAAGTCATACAAACATCTACGTGTAACACATTGTAGGGATACGAAATGGAATGGTCACTTAGGCTCAGGTGTGGTTAAAGTAGGTGGTACATTTCAGTTTATTGGTAGAATACTGGGGAAGTGCAATCAGTCTACAAAGGAGATTGCTTAAAAACCTTTTTCTGGCGAGTTGTAGAATGTTGCTGAAGTTTGTGGGAACTATACCAAACAGGACTAACCGGGGAGGGGGGGGGGGGTTGTTACTGAGTGTATAAAGAGGAGGGCAGCACAAATGGTCGCATGTTTGTTTGATCCATGGGAGACTGCCACAGAGATAGTGAAGGAACTTAACTGGAAGTCTCTTCAAAATAAATGTAAACTATCTTATGAAATGAAACTCCGCTGCAGAGTGAACATCTCATTCTATCTTATGAAAGTCTATTAATAAAGTTTCAAGATTGTCTTTAAATTATGATTCTAGGAATATACTACAACCTCCTATGTATCACATACATAGGGATTGTGAGGATAAGATTAGAATAATTCGGGCATGCAAAGGGGCATTCAGACAGTCATTTTTCCTTTGCTCCATATATGAATGGAATGGGAAGAAACTCTGTTAGCTGCTATAGTGGGATGTACCCTGCACCATGCATTTCATGGTGATTTGTAGAGTATAGATGTAGCTGAAGATATTACACAAGAACACCAATATCACTGACTGTGGTACACCAGTAGTGATTATTCCTCATTTTGAAGGTGCTCTTTCATTGTTTACTCTCCTTGAGTTTCTTAATGCAACATTCTGCATCCCATTCATTCCAATTATTGAGCATCTTGATGAGAATACTGTGAAATGCATAGTGAAACGCTTTTGACAAGCCATGGAAGATAACATTTGGTAATATTTCGTCATTTAGATTCTGTGCAGTCGAACATGAGAGTTGCGAAATGGCATTTTCTGTGAAGAGGTCCTTTTAAAATCCAAATTGAGACTGCCTAATGATAAGTATCTTATTGTGAGAGAGTTATGCTTCTTGCACACACATTTTTTCCAGTACCTTCAGGAAGGGGTTAACTCATAAGTTTGGATGGTACTGATATTGTTCAGTAGTAGAAACCTGACTATGGTAAAATGATGAATTTGTGGATGTGAGTGATACTGTGTGTAGAAAGTAGTAAGATCCCCACAATAATGTGTCCTGTACTGTGCGCCCACAGAAGAAATATCTGTTTGAAATACAGTATATTCATTGCATTAATTACTTTGTTTCAGGTTCGCGATGGAAAGGACCCATCTGGCCGACTCCTGGGAACATATTGTTCCAGTTCACACCCAGCGTTTATCCGATCATCTTCCAATCACATGTTTGTTACATTCAAGTCTGACTTCAGTGGTAGTGGTCGAGGCTTCCACGCAAAGTATGATACTGGTAAGCATGATGTGCTGTACTTCATACTGCCTGCTGTGAAGATTGATTTAGGTTGATTTAGGTCTCTGTCAATGCCGTGGACCAGTTGTACCAGATGCTTGAAAACATTAGGTCTTACTGAAATTTTTTTTTAACAAAGGTGAGAAGGTGAGGATTAATTCAGTAATAGCAAGATGCAAGTCCATACATCACTTATACATACAATTGGAGTGACCTCTTAATAGTAAGTTGTTAGCTTTGTTGTAAGATACATGATAATGAAATTAATTGGATAGATAAGGAATCTACTCATCAAGCAGCACTAGGAGAAAACGCATATAAAAATATAAAATATATGGAAATACCCAACCTTTCAGAGCCAGTGGCTCCTTCTTCTGGCAAAAGGAATGAAGAGAAAGGAAGAGCAATGAAGGAAAAGACTGAAGAAGGTCAGGAAGTGTGGAGAGTTATAAATCCCATGTCTGTGGAGACTTGCTAAACAGAATGAAAAGGCAACACATTCCTTCTTACTCCATGCAGTAAGTCTCCCCTGACCTGGGGTCCTGTCCTAATTTTGTGAAGCTCTCCCATTTCATAAACCTCAACAGTCCTTTTCATCCATCCCTCTTCTTTTCACTTCATCGTTACTGCCAGAAGAAGATGCTCCAGACCCCAAAACTTTGCATATTTCCATATTTTTATACATGTTTTCTCTTGTCACCACAGGTGAGATTTTTTTTATTTAGTCTATTATAATACCATTTATTTTAGTTGATATACTAACCAAATTAAATTAGTATTTTAAACATTAATTCCTCAAACTGTACCTTTTTATGAATATGAAAGATACTTGGTATACTTCCAAGACGGTTTTGTGTAGTATAAAGTGCAGTGCAGTGAATTACAAGACTGAGAAGTGATTAAGACCCATATTGAATCCATGAGCTGGACTAATGTAACATTTATCTGGTGCATCAGTCAGTAAGAATGTGTGGTGTGATGTGTATTTGAACAGTAAGGACCATTTGCTTTGACATGAAAAATAAGGTCTTATTTGCTTATATTTAAATGCTCGTAGCTCTACAAAGTTGCACAAATCCAGTGCCATCTATTGATTGTGTATGAAGTTGCAGAGATCATTATTTTGATTCCATGGTTTTTTGCAAACAAAAATTGCTTCAAAATTGTGGTGATACACTTGCGAATTGAAACTAATGTAAATGATAGATGCCTTATACAGATTTATACATACACTGTGTGTAATCCGTTCCATATGCCGCAATGTATTTTCATTTTTATGTAGGTGGAACATACACACATCATTTTTTACACTTTTGTCATGTGTGTGTACATTTGGGTGTCTGTGTTTGTGCATGTGAATCTGTGTACTTTTGCCATAAAAAGAGCAAGAGCTTTAAAGTTGATGTGAATACTGTGTTCTGTTGCATATTTCTGTGTGCCACACATCAATCAGCTACAGTTGAGTCATTGCCTTTTCTTTATTTTGTGTATCATTTCACCCAGAAATTTTCATTGGTGTTTTATTTAGTATTAAGTTTCCACAATTATCTGAAATACATTTGATGTTATGCATAGTTACCTGAATATGTCAGACAATGGAAACTCCACATAGGAATATCAACACTGTAGGGAAAGATAGATTGTTACTTACTGTAAAGAAGACATATTAAGTTGTGGATAGGCACAATTAAAAGGCGCTTACACAAAGCTTTCAGCCACAGCCTTCATCAGCAAAAGAGAAACCGAGGAACACGCCCCATTCATACACGTAAGAAGCACACAAGACTGTCAACTCCAGCAGGTCAGGCCAGAATGCAACTATTATGTGAGATGGCGGCAGCAATCTGGAGAGGGCAGGGAAGGGGAAGGGATAGTAGTGTATGGGTGGAGGGACAGAGGAACACATTCTGGCAGAGTGTGCAGGGACTAGAATGCCAACAGGCACAGTGTAAGGAGCTTGTGGGCAGGAAGGTGGAAAAAAGAGGGGGGAAAAGGAGATGAGTAGGGAAAGATGGGCAGGTGCATTGGCAGAGAATGGCAAACAAGGAGGTGGGAGATGAGAATAGGGAGGTGATGATAGGACAGAGGGGTGGAAACCGTTGTGTAGAGGATGTGAGGAGTGTAAGTAACCATGGGTTGAGGCGAGGGTAATTACTGATGTGGAGTATGTATTGTAATGCTAACTCTGATCTGTACAGTTCAGAAAACCGACGGTGAATGGGAGGTTCCAGATGGCTCGGGTAGTGAAGCAGACACTGAAATCAAGCATTTTATGCTCAGCTGTATGTTTTGCCACAGGGGGATCTACTTTTCTCTTCTCCACAGTTTGGCAGTGGCCATTCATCCTGGTGGACAGCTGGTTGGTATTTATACCCATATAAAAAGCTGTACAATGGTTGCAGCAGAACTGGTAAATTACATGGCTGCATTCGTGGATGGCCCAGTATGGCTTCTTTGGTTGCTGCTCTGTGCCAATTCACTCATCCTTCTTTCTCCATTCCTCTCCTTTTTGCTCCTCTTTTCCTGAGCTCCCTTCCCCACAACCTCCTGGAGCTGCACCTGTTGACATTCCAATCCCTGCACACTCTGCCAGACAGCATTTCTCTGTCCCTCCACTCCTACACTACTATCCCTTCCCCTTGCCTGATCCCTCCAGATTGTTGCTGCCATCTCTCTGGCTAGTTGCATTCTAGCCTTAATTGCTGTGGTTGGCGGTCATGTGTGCGTGAGATGTGCTTGCTCGTGTGTGTGAATGGTATGTGTTTCTCTGTTTCCCCTTTGCTGTCTGCAACTTAGCGTGCCTTCTTTACTGTGAGTATCAATCTATTTTAATATGACATTTATCAAGTTATTTTGTATTCTTTTATCCTTTTTTATAAATTGTTTACAGTTATGGAAACACAGAGTTATTATTTAATAAATTTTTTGGGATAAAGATGAAATTAAATGTTCAGTATTCCCATACTTTTAAAATATGGAAATTTGTTTGATGTGCTTCATTCTTATTTATGAACCATTTTTGATAGTTCCACCTTCAGTTAATGTTATCTTTCTTTTTTAAAATCCCGGTGTATACCTGATAGCTCCCTTAATGCATACTGTGGGCGTAAAGTGGAAATTCACTTTTTCCAGTCTCGTATGAGATGGTCATTGGTGTTATTTTGGTGCCTTGTATATTAATGCTGGTATTAATTAATGTGAGCAGCTCTTTATTTGGTCTGATGAATTTGGTGGTTCCTTATTCCAAGTCAATCACAATTAAAAAAGTACAGAACATTACTGTGAATTAGGAAAGTGATAAACTTTGATTTATGTTTACTTGCCACAGACAAATAAAAGATTTGTTTTTGATTGTGGGTGTGTGATGCAGTTCATGTTATAATTTCCTGTGATCAATCAGAAAAATGCAATATATCTCAATTATGGTTTATACACAGGAAAATGGCTGCAGCATTAATAATACACACATCAAAAAAAGTTTGCCTCACCTCGGTTCTGAGAATTCCGGAACTCTTTTCAGAAAATTGGCATAGAGACCAACATAAACATCATTTCCATCCTTTTTATTGCTCATGAAAACCACACAGTGTATGTTGTACCACCATACAGCGAGACCTTCAGAGGTGGTGGTCCAGGTTGCTGTGAACACCAGTACCTCTAATACCCAGTATCACGTCCTCTCACATTGATGCATGCCTGTATTCGTCGTGGCATACTATCAACAAGTTCATCAAGGCACTGTTGGTCCAGATTGTCCCACTTCTCAGTGACCATTCGTCATAGATCCCTCAGAGTTGTTGGTGGATGACGTTGTCCATAAACAGTCCTTTTCAATCCATCCCAGGCATGTTCGATAGGGTTCATGTCTGGAGGACATGCTGGTCACTCTAGTTGAGCGATTTCATTATCCTGAAGTACATCATTGGCAAGATGTGCACGATCGGGGCACAAATTGTCGTCCATGAAGACGAGTGCCTCACCAGTATGCTGCCGATAAGTTTGCTCTATGGCATTCACATATCGTACAGCCATTATGGTGCCTTCCATGACCACCAGTGGCAGTGTGTCTAAGACGTTCAACCTGACCTGGTTGCCTCCAAATATGTCTCCTATGATTTTCTGGTTGAAGATATATGTGACACATTGGTAGAGAACGTGATGCCAATCCTGAGTGGTCCATTTGGCATGTTTTTGGGCCCATATGTACTGCACTGCATGGTGTTGTGGTTGCAAAGATGGACCTTGCCATGGATGTCGGGAGTGATGTTGCGCATCATGCAGCCTAATGCACACAGTTTGAGTCATGACACAATGTCCTGTGGCTGCACGAAAGGCATTATTCAACATGGTAGCATTGCTGTCAGGGTTCAAATTCTGGATTATTTACTTCACCCTTTTTGGTGAAGGACTTTGGGAATCCAGCCCATCCACAGCACTGATCAGTACACTTTGCTCTTGACATGGAAAAAGTTCATGCCCACATCATCAATCTCCTAAAATATATTACAAGTATCCTTCAAGAAAACTGAAATCACACTGTGGAAACCCCTTTGTATAAGTAAAATCTTCATAAACAATCAAAAAATTAATGTAGTTCAACAGTTTAAGTAAATTGAAGAAGTCATCGAGCATAGCTTAAATGAGAAAGAAATATGGATAAATAGAACCAGAAAAATGAAAAAAGATCCAACTTCTGTTCTGGTGAATGTATAATAAGAAATATATGTCATTAGATACTAAAACCCAGCACTGTAAATCTGTATCTCTCCCAAGGGCCACTTATGCTTGCGAAACCCTTTTCCAAATTAGAAATGAAAAAAGAACTGATCAGGATTTCAAAATTGAAAGAAGAATTATCAGAACCAACATAAATAAAAAGAATCCAGATTAGAAGGGTGTGGGGAATCCTCCACAATGAAATTATCTATTGAGGGACTGCCCAAATCACCAGCACAATGAAGAGGAAAAAGAAATCTCATTATTTATTTCACATCATCCAACTGCAACAATACAATTTATGATGAGGAAAGAAGACAGGAAGGCAGTTGATTAAAATTTTAAAGCAACTGGCGGAGAACAAAGATAGTATTAATACTCTTTTTTAAGCAAATGGCAGAAGAAATGTCATATAGTATAACTGTAGAGATTTCAGATGAACTGAGAAAATTATGAAAGGACAGAATGCAATTGTATGAGGCAGATGATAAGAACCACACAGTACAACCTTCAAGAAAAACTGAGTGCTTAGTGACTGAAGTGGTCTAGTGTGGCCACAAGCAAATCATTTGTGGAACAAATCTAAACTTCAAACAGGAAACCTCCCTTCAAATTTTATTTTTAAAAAAGGGCATTATTTTCCAGCACAGTTACAGTTGTTTTAGGTAACAGGTTTAGACAGTCTCAATTGGCCATCTTGACAGTCATGTGCTGGGCAGAAGTGACAAGTAGACAGAATGGCTAACTAGGTTACCTTTAAGAGGCCAAATTCCATCTACAGCTTGTAGGCACATTTAAAAGTGGAAAAAGCTACACTTATTCTTTGGAACTATTAGTTCCTTCCGCAAGGTGGAAAGTATGTGTCATTGCGGAAGATGGAAATGAGCAGGTCACACAAGTGTCAGGTTTAGAGGACTGATGAAGAGAAAGGTAAAGGAATCAGAGTGTCTTGAAGCACTTAAGGTTTTGTGAAAGCTGTTTAAGATAACATTGTGCTACAGTAGTAGTTCAAGGTGTCACATATTGTGCTTTTCATAGCTGAGAAAATTTCTTAAAACTTGCCTGTCTGTGAATTCATGCTTTGTTTTGTACCTATTGTGTTGTAAGTGTTGTTTTATAAGAAGCTTCCTGGTATTCTCTGTGTACTGTGGAGATATCTGCTATCTTTATTTCTTATTTTGCATACAATTTTTTAGTGTCTGTTCAGTTGAACTTAAGCCTCAATAATTAAAAATAATTTGTACTTCAATATACTGTTTTGATAAGTGTAATGGTAACAAATGTTCTATAGAACTCATTGGACACAAAACTCCTGACTCATACCTACCAACAGTGTAAAAATAAATGGAAGAATATTGTAATCACATACATGTATCTACTGTTATATTGTGGTTTACACAAAGCTGTCAGAATCCATGAAACTGTGTTGTAAAATGTATATAACTTTTCACGTAACTCTGATCATATCTCCAAAGATTAATTTCAAGTTTTATTCTATTTCAGTTTGCAACTTAGATCTTCGTGGTTTCCATGGAGTGATAGAGAGTCCAAACTTCCCAGAAATGTATCCAAATTCTATGGACTGCACATGGAATATAAAGGCTCCACGTGGTCACAATGTATCTCTTGCATTTTCACACTTTGAACTGCAGGATTCTGAAAGACGGTGGTTCTGGCGCAGGCGATGGCAGACAACTCCTGCAACACCAACATGTGGTCTCGATTTCCTTGAGGTAGCTTATATGTGCAGTTATTTCATAAAATTTACAAAATATTCACATTAATATTGAAAATGATTTGCATATGGCTTGTAAGGTCTATCCAATGAAGCAATATTATCACAACAGAATTACATCACTAGTGAGTGAGTCATTATAAATAATACTTACTACATATATTCACTATCTGCAGTGTTGATCAGTCAGTTCATAGTGAAAAAACATGTCGTTTATAATGTAGTAAATACGCTCAGATACTCAGGAGATATATATCTAATCTTATATCATTTTTGTATTCACTGATTAAAAGGATACTTCTTTACTGGTTAAAGTACCGTGCCTAACACAACGTTCACTGTACATTTTGGTCTACTTCCTGTCTTATTTGTTTATAGAAGCAGCTCCTCCCCAACTACACATAACATTCTTCAGTCACACCAGTATGTTCTGTCAGTAACATTCTGGATTCAAAATTACTTACTTCCTATAAACTTAAATCTTTTCTAGTTCTAATTTTTGTTTCTGCTTCCAGTAGATGAGGCTGTCCTCTTGGCTGAGAGATGTCACTAAAAATAATGTATATTATCACTTTACTTTGTGATGAGAAGCTTTTCTACATGAAGCTTCCAGAAGTTACTGGTTTCTGTATTGGTGCTTCCATGTAAACATCTTCTGGCTCTTTCCTTGCATATGTGAACTCTTCATAGACTCTGAGTTTCTTACAATTATGTGCCAATATATAACTCCATAATGATATTTGTGGTTACTAACAAGAGCAAATTTGGGATGAACTTTGCAATCCATAACCACAAAATTAGAAATAAATGTATACCCACTTGGCGGGCAGGGGTATAGGCAGGAATTAAAAACAATGAGAGTTTGTAAATAACGTACTTTTGTTCAGATGTTAAGCACTTTTAATACACATATGGAAGCTATCCAAAACAATGTTTTATTAATTAATCAGTACGTGCATAACAGCAACCACACATCTTAGAACACATAATAACCACCGAATAATTATCACACAAAGGAGTAAACAAAAAACTGTCAATATCAATTTACATATCTTAACATGTCCCTTCAACTGACATCGACACACAGTTGTTGTTGATGTGGTCTTCAGTCCTGAGACTGGTTTGATGCAGCTCTCCATGCTACTCTATCCTGTGCAAGCTTCTTCGTCTCCCAATACTTACTGCAACCTACATCCTTCTGAATCTGCTTAGTGTACTCATCTCTTGGTCTCCCTCTACGGTTTTTACCCTCCACACTGCCCTCCAATACTAAATTTGTGATCCCTTGATGCCTCAGAACATGTCCTACCAACTGGTCCCTTCTTCTTGTCAAGTTGTGCCACAAACTCCTCTTCTCCCCAATTCTGTTCAGTACCTCCTCATTAGTTATGTGATCTACCCATCTAATCTTCAGCATTCTTCTGTAGCACCACATTTTGAAAGCTTCTATTCTCTTCTTGTCCAAACTATTTATCGTCCATGTTTCACTTCCATACATGGCTACACTCCATACAAATACTTTCAGATAGGACTTCCTGACACTTAAATCTATACTCAATGTTAACAAATTTCTCTTCTTCAGAAACGCTTTCCTTGCCATTGCCAGTCTACATTTTATATCCTCTCTACTTCGACCATCATCAGTTATGTTGCTCCCCAAATAGCAAAACTCCTTTACTACTTTAAGTGTCTCATTTCCTAGTCTAATTCCCTCAGCGTCACCTGACTTAATTCGACTACATTCAATTATCCTCATTTTGCTTTTGTTGATGTTCATCTTATATCCTTCTTTCAAGACACTGTCCATTACGTTCAACTGCTCTTAGAAGTCCTTTGCTGTCTCTGACAGAATTACAATGTCATCGGCGAACCTCAAAGTTTTTATTTCTTCTCCATGGATTTTAATACCTACTCCGATCTTTTCTTTTGTTTCCTTTACTGCTTGCTCAATATACAGATTAAATAGCATCGAGGAGAGGCTACAACCCTGTCTCACTCTCTTCCCAACCACTTCTTGCCTTTCATTTCCCTCGACTCTTATAACTGCCATCTGCTTTCTGTACAAATTGTAAATAGCCTTTCTCTCTCTGTATTTTACCCCTGCCACCTTCAGAATTTGAAAGAGAGTATTCCAGTCAACATTGTCAAAAGCTTTCTCTACGTCTACAAGTGCTGGAAACATAGGTTTGCCTTTCTGTAATCTTTCTTCTAAGATAAGTCGTAGGGTCAGTATTGCCTCACGTGTTCCAACATTTCTATGGAATCCAAACTGATCTTCCCTGAGGTCGGCTTTGACCAGTTTTTCCATTTCTCTGTAAGAATTTGTGTTAGTATTTTGCAGCTGTGACTTATTAAACTAATAGTTCGGTAATTTTCACATCTGTCAATACCTGCTATCTATGGGATTGGAATTATTATATTCTTCTTGAAGTCTGAGGGTATTTCGCCTGTCTCATACATCTTGCTTACCAGATGGTAGAGTTTTGTCAGGACTGGCTCTCCCAAGGCCGTCAGTAGTTCCAATGGAATGTTGCCTACTCCCGGTTCCTTGTTTCGACTCAGGTCTTTCAGTGCTCTGTCAAACTCTTCACGCAGTATCGTATCTCCCATTTCATCTTCATCTACATCCTCTTCCATTTCCATAATATTGTACTCAAGTACATTGCCCTTGTATAGACCCTCTATATACTCCTTCCACCTTTCTGCTTTCCCTTCTTTGCTTAGAACTGCGTTTGCATCTGAACTCTTGATATTCATGCAAGTGGCTCTCTATTCTCCAAAGGTCTCTCTAATTTTCCTGTAGGCAGTATCTATCTTACCCCTAGTGAGATAAGCCTCTACATCCTTACATTTGTCCTCTAGCCATCCCTGCTTAGCCATTTTGCACTTCCTGTCAATCTAATTTTTGAGATGTTTGTATTCCTTTTTGCCTGCATCATTTACTGCATTTTTATATTTTCTCCTTTCATCCATTAAATTCAATATTTCTTCTATTACCCAAGGATTTCTAATAGCCCTCGTCTTTTAATGTACTTGATCCTCTGCTGCCTTCACTACTTCATTCCTCAGAGCTACCCATTCTTCTTCTACTGCATTTCTTTCCCCCATTCCTGTCAATTGTTACCTTATACTCTCCCTGAAACTCTGTACAACCTCTGGTTTAGTCAATTTATCCGAATCCCATCTCCTTAAATTCCCACCTTTTTGCAGTTTCTTCAGTTTTAATCTACAGTTCATAACCAATAGATTGTGGTCAGAGTCCACATCTGCCCCTAGAAATGTCCTACAATTTAAAACCTGGTTTCTAAATCTCTGTCTTACTATTATATAATCTATCTTATACCTTCTAGTATCTCCAGGATTCTTCCATGTATACAACCTTCTTTTATGGTTCTCGAACCAAGTGTTAGCTATGATTAAGTTATGCTCTGTGCAAAATTCTACAACAACAACCATCTTCACTTATTTCACAAGGGCACAGTTTCTTACTCATGTTTTATGTCTGGTGTTGCTAAGTGGTTTTGTGAAAGCATCGGCTAACATCTCTTCAGAAGGCAGATGTTCAACATTGATAACACCTAACTTAACATGCCTTCTTATAAAATGATACTTTATATCTATATGCTTTGATCTAAAGTTTGTCTCTAGATTTTTGGCTAACTGAATTGCTCCTTTATTATCACAATACACTGTAAATGGCTTTATGGCACTGCTTGGATCTGCCTCAAACGTAAGTTGTCTTAACCACAGTAAATCTTGTACAGTTGATACCAAGGCCATATATTCAGCTTCACAAGTAGAAAGTGCAATAGCTTTTTGTTTTCTATTAGACCACGAAATTCAAGAGTTTCGCAACTTTATGCATGAACAATTACAGAGTGTCTGTCATTGATTTCATTTCCCCAATCTGCATCACTGAAGGCTGTTGTTTCTCTGTTACCACCTCTAAAAAATTCTAGCTTGTAGTCCACAGTTCCCTTTAAATATCTAAACAATCTTTTTAAAATAGTGACTATATCTGCCAAGGAGATTTACAATAAAACACATATCGGGTCTGGAGACTTGGGATAGGCATAGAAGACTTCCTATTGCCTCTTGATATCACCTGATTGGACTGTTTCAAAGTCCAAACGAATTTCAAGTGGTTGTTGACACCAGCTTCACTTCACTCATTCCAAATTTCTCCAGAACTTTTTTTGCATGTGATTTCTGGGAGATCCAGATTTTTCCGTTATCATGATCCCATGTAATTTCCATGGATAGGCATTAGCATATCTGTCCTAAGTCTTTTATTCATTTGAAAATAATAACATATCATTGACATATAAGGCTATGATGACTAGTTTGGTGCAATCTCTGTAAAAATAGATATGTGGATCAGTGTTTGATCTGTTCAATTTTAGTTTTCGATCTGTTCAGTTTTAGTTTTCTTAACACCTCAACAATTTTTTTATTCTAATTCCTACCAGCCAGCCTGTTTGAGTTCATCAACAGCTTTCTTCAACCTCCAAACTTTTCCAGGAGTTGCAAAATTTTCTGCTAGAATGACATAAATTTCTTCATTTAATTCTCCATAGAGATAAGCAGTAATGAGTCAACATGGTCAATCTCCAGGTTCTCTTGAGCTGCCATAGACAAGAGATTTCCTGATAATCACCACCTTCAACTTAAGTGCATCCTTTTACCAAAAGGTGTGCCTTAAATGTGTCTGGTGTACTGCAAGGTTCTCTTGAGCTGCCATAGACAAGAGATTTCCTGATAATCACCACCTTCAACTTAAGTGCATCCTTTTACCAAAAGGTGTGCCTTAAATGTGTCTGGTGTACTGCTAGTCCCAGGCTTTATTTTTAATACCCACTTAATCTTGAGTGGTTTGTGTCCCCTGGGTAGCTCTGCCTCTTCAGACATGTTATTATGAACTAGAGATGAGAATTCTTTCTTCATTGCTTTTTTCCATTGTTCATTATTTGCCACTTCCAAAGCTTCTTTGAGATAAATGTCTTCACTTGGAAGTCCTTCTTTGAAATAGTAAGTAACATGATCAGACATCATGATCAGGCCATGTCTTGAGTTTTGGTTCTCTGTTTGACCTTCGAGGTGTAACCTTTTGATCTATGTTTTGATTCTCACTGTCAAAGCCATAAAAGGGTTCGTCATCACTATTTCTGATTTAACTTCTCCTTCAGTTTGTGGAGTATTGATGTCCTGAAGAACTGATTCTTGTTCCAGTCTTAAGGCATTTACGGTCTTAGGTTTCTCTGTCTTCAAAGTTGGAAAACTCCCATCTTCCAGGAATTTTATATCCCTGCTGACAGTTATCTGGCCAGTCTCCCTATTGATGAATCGATAGCCTTTGGTTGCTTGACAGTAGCCTACAAATGTCACCTTCTGTGACTTCTTATCCCACTTTTTTTGATGGAGTTTTGGAATGTGAACAATTGCACTGCAGCCAAAAATCCTCAGTTGTGATAAACAAGGGCTTCTCCTATGCCAGAGTTCATATGGCATCTTATCTTCGAGACTGGTAGATGGTGAATGATTAGATAGGTATGCAGTTGTAGACACAGCTTCAGCCCAGTACTCCTTTGGTAGGTTAACATCGAACATCATAGTACAAGCCTTTTCAACCAATGTTCTGAGAGCAAATTTACAGCTGAGTTTTGGATGTGAATGATGGCAGATGCTTCTACTTCTGCTGTTTTATCACCAGTATAGAAGATCAGATCAACACTTCCAATTGTCTCTGCTATTAACCCATCACCTCCCACACTGGTCCCTGAACTATTGCATGGCTGGACATTATGAAGCTTCTTCCTGTCATTAGTAATGTGAGTCGAGGCACAGATATCTAAATACCACATATCCTTTTCGTGAGTCTGTTTACCATTAACAGCAAGAAAAGCTTTCTTTTGTTGTGTCTTTTTTCTAAATACATGTCTGTCATTGTTATTTTTTGACAAGCTTCCTCCTTTTTCATCCTTACTAGAACAATAGTTAGCAATATAATTCAGTTTATTGCACTTGCCGTATTTAATAATACATTTTGTGAGTCTCTTATTATTTGTATACAGAGCAAAGTCTTCGTTTCCATTTGTGTCTTCAGATTCGACATCATGTAGCAGTTTCACTTTAATAGAATCTCCCGTAATATGTGTGCCACTGTTTTCAAGTGCCACGATCATAGGCTGATAATGATCATGTAATCCAACCAGGAGCAAAGTTCCTATCCACTATTCACTCACCGCAAACTTCATTTGATTTAACTTAAATGTGGTCGTTATTATACAATTGCAATAGTCGTCTACCAACTTGCATTTATCTAATTTGGTAGTGGTTAATGATATAAGCAAGCCCACTCATGTGAGCCCTGAGTCTTCAAATATCTTTTCCAAGGCCGTCCATGCTTCTGCTGCCATCCGTTTTTTTAATCTCTTTTATGGACATAATTATTCTTGCGCCTTTTTGTCTCTCTTCTTCCAAGAATTGTCCCATTTCATTGGATCCGAAGGAGTGTTTTCACCAACATCCCACAGTTCATCATAGGCCAAACATGTCTTCATGACAAATTTGCACATTGAGTAATTTTCATGCCTCATCACCATTTCAACCACTGGAAGTCCAGTTCAGGTTGTACCACTCATTTTCAGCTTTGAGTGAAAGAAAAAATAGTGGCAGTCTGCATGCAAGAATAATCAATCGGCAAAATATGAATGGTTAACACATGCATAACTTCTGAACCAGATCTGTGTTTCCATACATGACTTTGATTTTAACATTTATAAAACCTTACTTTCATACCTGTGCCTGGGCCTGTTACCTTTTGTTGGACATTTTTTAATATACACATGAAAGCTTTCCAAATCACTGTTTTATTAATCCATCAGTACATGCATAACAACAACTATGCACCCCAGAACATCTAACGGATTTGGACGACAATTTAAGTGTGAAATAAATATACTAAATCCATTTCTTTTACGAGATGGCTTACTTGACATGCTCGGCTGACTTTCCTTGCTGGTTAGCCTGCTGCTGCAAACTCTCTTTCACTTTCTTCTCTGAAGTATGCTGCTAGGTACAGGAATTTCTTGAGACTCTCTCTAGTTATAAAAATAAGTTGACATACCAATTTCATTTGCTTCAACTAATGGCATATATTTGAACTTCAGACATATTACAAATCTCACTCTTCATATAATTATATACTGCTTTGTAAGCCTCTTGTGTCTCCAAACGTTAGAAACAAACTAATTTACATATAAGAGAAAGTTGGCTTAAACACCATGTCCAGTCCCAAAGTGAACCGTAATACACGTCTTCCCTTCAACAAGGCTAAGACAAAAGTTTTTTTTTCAAGAATACCTTATCAATTGTTCTCATTATTATAACAATGGTCACTAACATTATTATCACAGAGTTACATAAATGCTCCATGGTCCTCTCATACGCGCTTTCACTAAGACTTCCATGGATCTCCCAACAGGTACCTGTTGGGCCCATTCGATCACCGCATCTACGTTCTTCCTGTAAGTGAATTTAAACCTGCACACACAAACATGTGACACACAGTAGGTAGGATTCTATCATCCCTCACTGACATCTAAAACAATATTTTATATACAATCATTATGTAAATAATATCAATCATAACAACATTTCATATCATAACAATATATTTTTCTTATACATATTTATACATACATCTTTCACTTCAACAACAATTTTTTTCTCTCTAGAACAATCTTTAGCTGAGCATTTCTTTATTCTGTTCGTACTTTACTTTGATATTAAGATATGAGCAGTCACTTGAGGTTTTAATGAGCTCTTCTAATATTTAAGAATTGTGTGGACTCTTTTTTTCCCTATACTTCCAATCATAAACTCCAGGTGTTCATGACACATGAGTAATCTACTTTCTGTTCTCATTTTTTGTACTACTGTTCCTTTGTATATACTATTTTTACTATTTTTTGTAGTTTGGAGGAACTCTGGGCAAAATGAAAGTGTTCTTTTTGACACTTGTAAACTTACATGAAACGTAACAATGCTAATTGTGCATATAATTCAAACTTTCCAGTATAATCCCTATAAAATTTGTGACTTTTGTCGTGATACTGTCCCCTTTTCCTAGGATCAGTACCTATACCTTGCTTGTGGGTTGGCCTTATGAGAGCACTTCCTCTTTCCATTCTGGTAGGTATCCCCATTTATAAAACATTCCTATTTTTTAGGCCACAGGTCGTCCTATCTCCATGTAGGTAAGCCTGCCCTATATACTTAGCAAATGTTGGGTACACCCCCCTTATCCTTTCTGAGTAGGCCTCATGTTTCATTATCGTAGTATACATTCCTACGTATACTATAATTAAGTATTCTCTGGTAAAAATCAAAATCTATTTTACTCTTTGCATTCACTTTTTACTGCTTCATTTACTCTCTAGAGTCCTCCTCTACTTCTCATCTTCTATACTCTTAGTAGATACTATGTCTATATATACCATTCAGTTCCCACTGTCCTACAATTCATCAGAGTATTTATTAAACTGAAATTTCCTAATGATCAGCATGACTAATGTCACTCCTGCTTTCTTTTTCTTTCTTTGCTCACATCTCTTCCTTGTCTATCTCCTGCTCATTACTGCTTTATAGTTATCCCACAACTCACATGCTTTTGTATCCTCTTTGCACATGAGTACTTTGCCACTATTCTTTCTTTGTATACATCTCTACACGATGAAGAACCATAATAGTTCTTATATACATATGCGATGTGGAATCGTCATAGTTTATATCACTGTGTACTTGTATTCTTTCCCCTACAACACCTGGCAATTCTCACGTGGTGACAGGCTTTTTAGTCTGTAATTTCAATTTTTGTGTCTAAATGTATTTTTGTGTGTATGTGGATGTGTGTTCGTGTAGTCTGATTCTTCAGCCTTCTTATCTAAAGGTAGGATACCTGGCAATTCTCACATCGTGACAGGCTTTTTAGTCTGTAATTTCAATTTCTGTGTCCAAATGTATTTTTGTGTGTATGTGGATGTGTGTTCATGTAGTCTGATTCTTCAGCCTTTTTAGCTAAAGGTAAGATGTAGGTTATTAGATACCACAAAAACAAGGAAGGACTTCAGTGATAGAAGTTTGTGATATGGAAAAAGGGAAAAAATAGATAGGTCCTCAAATGAGAAGTAAGAAAGGAAAAAAAAAAATAGATATGGTTACTAAGATCTAAGAAGAGAAAGAAGATAGCCCCAACAAAGGAAACCCTTCCCTCTTCCCCAGTATCCCTACCTCTCAGGTACTTGAGTGAGACGCCGGAGGAGGTTTGGTGTTAAATCGTCTCCTATAAAATGGACATTCCCACTTTCACCCTTGAGGCCCCTAAAGAAAATCTTAGCAACCCTATGGAAATGGCAAATGGTGAAGAATCAGGCACACTTGTTTCCGAGGGTTGTCTGAAAGGTGCGATGTGTGTTTTGTGTTAGCCATGATATATTTGCTCTTGTAAACCATGCTTTTATTTACAATACCCACAGCTTTCAAAACCTATACAATCCCTCCCATTTACATCACATCTCTTAAAATGTATAAAATACTCTATACAAAATAGAAAATTTATACACTATGGTATCATAGTTGTTTAATTATTCACCTCATATTATATTATCCATAAATATAATACTCTATTCATTTTATTTTATGTCGATATCACTTTCTTTCTTATTCTGTGATTCTCACAAGTTTTCTTTATCTTGTAGTCATATTCAGTTTTCTACGGTATAAGATTACAGGATAGTTTACAATTTTAGGAATAGATGACAGAATAGTTTAAGATTTTGAAGGAATTCGGTGCAGGAAAACTATTTTGGAAGAAACACTGAAAACAGCTCAGTATCCGTCGGTTGTCACTCCGCCTGTTAGCTCAGAATGTTAACATCATTGGGGGATAGATGACTCCACCCAGGTTCCATGGACCTGATATTAGTTTCTCTTGTGCACTGGCAGACCAGTACTTCTCTTTAAACTTCTTTTGAAACTCTTCTCAAAAAGAAAAATTCTCAATATTCATGGTTCCCCATTGTGAGGCTTCTCCTAGAAGGTAGCCCACAGCAAATTCAATCTTTTTAGAGTGTTCCCAATTTTTTGGCAAAGCTTGGTTAAACCTTTTCAAGAAATGTGTCAGATGTACATCTCCATCAGGCTTAAATTTGGGGAATTGCCTGGATAACCCTGAATTAGCCCCCCCCCCCCCCCCCCACCTCTTGATCATTTATCACTTGACTAGTTAATACCACATTAGGTGAAGTCAACCTTTTGTCTACTTTATCCTCGATGAGCTTAAATTCTTTCCACAGGTCATCTATGCCTTTCCTGGTATCATGTTCAGAATATAGAACAGGAGATACGATTCTGGATGTTACTCTCTCGGTAACTTTACGATCTATAAATTCTGCAACTTGTTCCTCCAAACTACTTAGATTTATGATATCACAGTTCACTAATTTCTCTTTGAAGTTCCTTTCCATATTATCTACTCGTGTATTAACACCTGTAATTTGCGACTGATTTATTGTCATTAAATTATCCTGCTTATCAACACTCTTTCAAAGTACTCAACCCTTGCTTTACAGCATTAAATTTATCATTGCACAAATTTTCAAAGGATCCTAACTTTTCATTAAGCTCTGATTCTACACTATTAAATGTGTCTTCAATATTCAGTTCGAACCTTTATGTCAAATTCTGAAAATTATCTTTCTGTTTCTGGCTGAAGTCAGTAAACATTTGATTTACATAAATAGTCAAGGAACTAGTCAATTCATTCTTTAAATCTAATTGTAAATTCTCTACCTTACTATTTAAGGCATTGAATTCAGTCTTTAAAGCATCCATGCTTTCGTATAGATTACAAAATTCTTTGCTTCGTGAGTCATCTTTGGTATGTAACGAACTTATATTTGCCGCTTGACTACTTAACGTTTCACTCTGGTTATTTAATTAAGAATGTACTGAATCTAGTTTTTCACTTAGAGTCGCATTTTGAGTTTTGATTAAATTTACTAACTTGAGTTTCCTCGACTTGTCGTGTGTTAGCCATATTCTTGCAAACTTTTGATCTTGTATGCATTTAACTGACTTTAAGTGTGGTAACTACACTAATAAAGTTCACTGAACAGTTTATTCCACTTTGTACCAAACAATAAAGTTTTGTTTTACACTCATCCGGTGGGGAATCTGCGTCGGTGAGCAGATCTGGAGGCAGGTGAGCACCGGTGGCCAGCAGCTGGTGCCAGCGGCATCGGATGTTGGTTTCCGTGTCTGAGTCCCCGCACTGTGTGTGAGAACTCTACACTCCCCGCACCAGATATTCTTAATCAAAGTGTTCTATGCGTATTTCTTCTTAGAGAAGCACACTGGAATTTACTTCTCTATTTCTCAGTTCAAAATTTTGCTCCTTTAAATACTTGAGCATGTTCTGTTGTCTCTTAGTAGATTCTTTGTCGTATTTGGTTTAGTTCCTATGAGAGCACACAACAGCTTATTTTTTCGTTTTTTGGTTTTAGAATTCCTGTTTTTTCAGTCCTTTCTCACTGGTCGCCATGTTCTAACGGATTGTGATGACTTTTTTAAGAGGTCTCTTTGTAGCACCTTTTCAATTAAATTTTTAGAAACTATTTCCTGATTAACACCGTAGTTGACACTAGGTTGTTCGTGCCAATTAAAACACTTAATTAGAGGTTCTCCTACAAATGGTTTGTCCATAACTTCTAATGGTGCCAACACAGTCAATAAATGAAGTAATTCATTTAGGATAAGTCCAAAGTCCCTAATTTTCATTGCCCATAAAGTATGTTTTTCATGGCAGTAAGTACGACATGATTTTCCAATTTCCTTCATCAGTCGCTCAAACAGATTTGATGATGGGCTATAATTGGATATTAACACTTGTTGAATACTTTCCCATGCTAGGAATTCTTTAAATTCGTTACTCACAAATTGTGGTCCATTATCTGTAAACAACTGGTTTGGTTTACCTACTTCTAGAAAGTATTGTTGTATGTAGTGTATAACAGTCTGCATATTTGCCCTTTTAATGGGATATAGTTTAACATATTTTGACCAACATTCTGTGATAACGAAAATATATGATACTCCTCCCTTTCCTTGTGGAATTGGTCCAAAAAAGTCTGCCGCTGTGAAATCTTGTAATAACTTAGGAATAATACGATACATTTTGTATTTCACGTGAGTATTATTCTCTTTTACTTTCTGGCTAGTTTCAAAGGTTCTAATGATAGATGCTATTGTATGCCCTAGTTTCTTGAAATATTAAAATTTATTCATATGGGATATACATTTTTTGATTCCGAAGTGTCCATATCCTGTGTGAACATACTATACAAGTTCGTCTTCCATTGCCTTCGGAATACATAAGCGCCACCGATGTGATGTTACGTGGTCTCTCCACAGGTCGTCCATACCCCTCCTGGTATCTTTAAGTTCGGAAGAAGGAATAGGTGATACGTTCCCAGATGTTATTCTCTCGGTAACCTTTCAATCTATAATTTCTCCAAATTTTTCCTCTAAACTAACTACATTTATAATGTCAGAGTTCGCTATTTTCTCTTTGAAATTCCTTTCTGCATTATCTACCCATGTATTGACACCTGTAATTTGCGATTGAATAGTTGACATTAATTCATTATGCTTATCTATACTCTCTTTCAAAGTATTCATTCCCTATCTTACATCACTGTATTTAATATTGTACACATTCCTAACTTTTCAAAAAGTTCTGCTTCTACATTATTAGGTTTGTTCTCAATGTCAAGTTCTAACATTTTCCATAAATCTTGAAAAGTGTCATTCTGTTCCTGACTAACGTCAGTAAACATATGATTTATATGAGCGGTCAAAGAATTTGTCACCTCGTTCTTTAAATCTCCTTTTAAATTCTAGACTTTATTACATATGGTGACGAATTCAGTCTTCAAAGCACCCATGTCTTTGCATAGATTACTAAATTCCTTGCTTTGAGAGTCGACTTTGGCATTTAACAAATCTAAATTCGTCATTTGAGTTTTTAATTGAGAATTCACCAAGTCTAGTTCTTTACCTAGAGTTGCATTCCGAGCATTTAATTGAGACTTTAACAACTTAAGACTCTGAGCTTTGATTAAATTTATCAACTCAGCCCAGTCAGGCACTTCTTTGTTAATCTTCATGGCCATAGCTGAGTCTTGAGTTTGCCCAACCTGTTGTATATTTTCCATACCTTCAAGTGCCATAGCTCTTTTAAGCATTTAAAACTAACTTTAAATATGATAATTACACAATAGCAGTTCGCTCAACAGTATCTTGTAACACTTCGTACCAAAGTAATCAAGTTTTGTTTCATGCTCACCTGGAGTAGAATTCTCGTTGCTTAGGTGAGTGGATGTGGAGGCAGGTCAGCTCTACTGAACAGCAGCTGGTGCCATAAGTGTCAGAAATATGTTGGTTTCTGCGTCTGCGTCTGCATCCCTGAGATGTCTGTGAGAGCTGTATACTCACCGCAGTGGATCTTCTTAGCTGAAGCGTTCTATGCATACTTCTTTTTAGACAAATATGCCAAAATCTTCTTTACTATTTTAATCGTTGTGAATTTTTCATTTCTTCAGTGGTTTTCCATTTAAATTTTGCTCAGTTGGATACGTGAACATATTCCAGTGTCTCGGAGTAATTCCCTTGTCTTATTATGTTTGGTTTCTATGGCAACACATAACAGCTTCTGCAATCTAAAGATTGCAGGTTCAAATCCTGTCACGGTCGCCACGTTCTAACGTTCTGATGACTTGAAGTGTGAGTGTGTATCTGGGTTGTATCGGCTCATTCCCCCAAACCACCTTCCACTTCTTTACGAGGTGACTTAACTTGGAATTTGTAGCCACTCTTCTGTACTGAACAGCCAGCTGCTGGAGACCTTCTTGACTACTTCTCCATTGAATAATGCCAGGTACAGGAATTTTAGACTCTTTCTACTTATGAAATATGTAGACATACAAACTTTACTTTTCATCAACTAACGATGTATTTGACCTCCATACACAATAAAAATCTCACTTTCCACATGAATATGTAACTTCCTGCAAGGCTCTCGCACAGTCGGGTGTTAGAAACAAATTGAATTACAGTTAAATGAGAGTTGGCTTGGATACCATGACCTTTCTTAACATGAATCATAAAATGAGTCTTCCCTCTAACAAGGTTGCGTCAAGAGTCTACAAGAGTACTTTTTCAACTGTTCTTGTTTCAATAACTATATTCAGTGACACAATAAGCACTGAGCTGCATATAAACTCCATGGTTCTTCCTTGCACACTCACTAAAACGTCTATGGATTGCCCGACAGGTACTTGTCGGTGCCGTCCGACCACCGCATCTACTTTCTTCCTGTGACTGATTTTAAACCTTCACAAATACTAACAAAGAGATATAGGGGCTGGCCAGTACTTACCTCAGCTCAGTACAGCTTATAGATACACAAAACAGAACAGAAAATTTACATTCCTAGCTTTCGGAACTTTGTTCCTTCATCAGGGAGGAGAGAGAGGAAAGAAAGGGAAGAAGGGAAAGTGGATTCAGTTACTCACAACCCAGGTTATGAAGCAACAGGGGAAGGAAAACAGGGAGGGTAGCAAGGATGGAGGCAGTGGTTCCTACCCCTGTAACCGACCCCGCTGCAAAACCTGCCCCATGCATCCCCCCACAACCACCTACTCCAGTCCCGCTACTGGTAAAACATACACAATTCAAGGCAGGGCCACATGTGAAACAACACATGTCATTTATCAGCTGACATGCCTGTTCTGCACAGTCTTTTACATTGGTATGACAACAACTAAACTGGCTGAGCGCATGAACGGACACAGACGAACTGTCCGCCTAGAAGATGTCCAGTACCCAGTAGCAGAGCATGCCCTCCAGCATAATTCTAGGGGCCTAGGAACCTGCTACACCATATGTGCCATTTGGCTTCTCCCACCCAACACCAGTCCCTCGGAACTGCGGAGATGGGAACTTGCACTCCAACACTTCCTTTCATCCCACCATCCCCCTGGACTGAACCTATGTTAAACAACCTCACTCCCATTTACTCTTCAGTCTTCTCCTCTTTCCCTTTCCTCTTTAGCCATTCACGCATATTTTCGTCCTACATAGTTGTGTTTATCTTTATACTATATACCTCTTTACTTCTGTACGCATCCTCTTTGATTTGAAGCTGTCACAGTACTTACAGTAGAATATCTTTGGCTTCCCTCTGACAACCATGCCTCCATCCTTACTAACCTCCCTGTTTTCCTGGGCAACCATGCCTCCATCCTTGCTACCCTCCCTGTTTTCCTTTCCCTGTTGCTTCATAACCTGGGTTGTGAGTAACTGAATCCACTTTCCCTTCTTCCCTTTCTTTCCCCTCTCTCCTCCCTGATGAAGGAACAAAGTTCTGAAAGCTAGGAACGTAAATTTTCTGTTCTGTTTTGCGTATCTATCGGCTGTATGGAGCTGAGGTAAGTACTGGCCAGCCCCTCTATCTCTTTGTTAGTATTTGTTTCACATATTTATATGAGATTTTCCATTAATCATTTAAACCTTCACACACAATCATGTGACGCACAGTAGGTGGGGTTCTACCATCCCACACTCATATCCATAATATCGTATGTTCAAGATGGCAGAAGGCTGAGTGGTTCTAGAATTTACACAGAAATTCTCAAATCACTACAGCATTGTGCATAAATAAGCTAAGAGCTCAATTAATGTTTGATTATACTATTGGTGATGACTTACTGGAAATATTAACAATTGCAAAACACTTAGGACTAACTGTCTTAAGGGGAATAACAACATAAAACAAGTTATTGCATAAAAAAATTGGCAAATTCATTGGAAGAATCTTAAGAAAATTTAATTCATACATGAGAGAAGTGAGTTACAAAACAATCCTTCAACCAATTCTTGGGTATTGCTCATCAGTCCGGGACTCATATCATATGGGATCAGTAGGGGAGATAGAGAAGATAACAAAAAGTGGTGCACTGTGTTATGGTTCATTTATTAAGTGTGAGTACATTATGGAGATATTGAATACACTGACACAACAAGATGTGGATCGTGGAGATGTTTACTTTTAAAATTATGGGAGAATGCTTTCCAAGAAGAGTTTACAACACATTACTTTGTCCCACATAGGTTTATCAACAATTGTTTTTCCCATGCACCATCTCCAAAATGGAAAGGGAAGGGGCTACATGATTGTATTCTTGCCATGGACTGTAATATGGTTTGCAGAGTGTTGATGTAGATATAAATACTCAAGCTCTACTGTCCTACACAGGAATATTTTCTGCAGTTGCTGTTCCATAATTTATGGTTCATTGTTTACTAACAACCTTTCCCTCTGTTCTAGACTCCATCTATAATCAATCAGTGGCCTGCAGGGTCTTAATAATTCTCATCCACATACACATGCTAATAGCTCTTATTTTTCCAAGTGCAGCTCCTTCATAAATTCTGTGACACAGCTGATCCAATTCTTTCTTTCTTCTATTCTATCATTACGCATCTTCTTAGGAATGTGCAGGTTGAATGTGGCACACATGCATATGCGTGGCTACTCTCCTACTACATAGTGACAGCTGGATACACAGTGCCAGTGCTGCAATTCGGCAGGTGGGCTCAATTGTGATGCAGATTGAGTCAGGTGTGGTTTGTAGAGAGAGGCGGTAGGCAGGGAGAGTGGTTTAGGATGGGTGGGTAGTGGCCCAGAGGGAGACAGCTGGTTTGCTGCCTAGGAATTAGGGTGCACAGGCTAGGCATGTGATGAATGTTTGTCACAGCCTGTGGGGAGAGAGGCGCAATGAAGATAGTGTGGGGACATAAATTGGAAAGGGTAACAGGAAGGAGTAAGGGGAAACTGTTGGGTGGAGGTTGTGGGGATAGTGGGTTACCAGAGATGATTACTGCTGTAGTTGACCAACAGCTCCCTCCAATTGCCTGAAACCTAGCCTCCCATGTCAAAGATGCTAAGCGCTTCCTTCACCAACTACCCACTTGTTTACTACCTCCTGCATCCCTACTAGTAACTGTTGGTGCGACCTCCCTATACACCAACATCCGCCAGGCCCATGGCCTTCCTGCTATCTTCCAGTTTCCTTCAGACTTCAAACTGCCTCATTCCTGATACACCTTATCAACTATATGGTAAAAAACAACTACTTCTCCTTTGAGGTGAAGGTATATAACCGAATACGCGCACAGCCATGAGCATCCACATAGTAGCCTCCCATGCCATCCTATTTCTGGGTCATCTAGAGAAAACATTCCTAGCCTCCCTGGTTCAGGTTCATTGATATCTTTATTGATCTGGCCTCAGGGTCAAGACACCCTATCCTCGTCCCCTCACAACTTTAACACCTTCTCCCCAACCGATTCAGCTGGTCTTCCTCTACTACCAAACACGGCACCTTCCTAGGCATTGACTTCCACCTCTTGGTGGCTCCATCCACACCTTTGTCCATGCTGAATCCAATAACCACCTACAGTACCTGCTTGTTGACAGCTGTCATCCCTTTCACACCAATAAATCCATCCCACACAGCCTAGTCACCCATGGACAACATGTTTACAGTGATGAGAATGCCATTGTCCAGTATGGTGAAGGTCTCCACCTTCACAGACAGGCACTACCCCATAAAACTTATTCTCCAAACCGATTTCCCACGTCATATCCTCACACACCTCCAATCCTCCCACCAGCCCCAAGAATCAGCTACAAAGGAGCACCCACTTTGTTACCTGGTATCAGCTTGAATTGGGACAACTCAACCAGTTCCTTCATCAGGGATTTGATTATCTATCATCATGCTGTGAAATGAGAGACATACTAGCTAAGAACCTCCCATCTTTCTTAAAATGGTGTTCCACCACCCACCCGACATATACAACATCATACTCTATCCCTATCCCACTGGGTCTTCAGTGACCCACTGTCTCCACACCCTCCACCCAATAGTTCTGCTTCATCCAACCTGTCACCCCCTTCTAATTTACACCCCCATGGCACCTTCAACATGCGCTGTTCCTAACCATCTCCAACAACCATGCATCACGTCCCTAGCACATGCACCTGCTTCCTCCTGCATTCCTAGCTGGCAAACAGGCCTGCTTATCTCCAAGCTGCTAGTCACCTACTCCAACCCCTTTTCCAGCTTCCGCCCCTGTTCCTGTGATCCCACCCCTTCCGACAAAACTCATGTCACAACATAGTCCAGCTGCAGAAATGCAGCACTAGCACTGTGCATATAGCAGGCACCATGTAGGGTCATAGGCATGTGTATAGGTACGTTTGTGTGTGTCTGTATTTTCTGCACATATTTGTACTCCAGCCAAAAACCTGATTACTCTGAAACTAGCCAGTTTTCCCCTTTTTGTGTGTGTGCCTTTCAACAACTCAATGTTTCTCCTTTTCAGAGAGTTGTCTCCTTTAATCCAAAAGTATTTACATAATGCTTCATTTCTGACTTTAATGCTACACTATTAAAAATTATCCTGCCTTGGTACAGTTGAATTAACTATTTATTATATTATCTTCTACTCTCATTTTACTGGAACTCACTGATTACACGTTGCTCACTTTCATTTAGGCATTTGAAGACTGTCTCCCATCATGAAGGTGTTGTTATTCTCTTGATAAGGTATTCCACAATTCAGTGACTTTGACATGAGGTTTATACAAATTAAATTTTTCATCTCATTCATGATGTCAGATAATTTTTTGCAAGTAATCAAAGAATTTGAGTTTGATCTATACAGTAGTGCTCACAACATTTCAAAGATGGTACTGATACCAAACAAACATTATGTTGAGTTTTACTGTGACTGTGTGAGTAAAACACCATAGATGTCCAGAGGAAGTCAAATCAGGTTAGATTTATCAGTAAAGTCCATGATGTTGTGTTGAATGATGACAGAATCAGTGGATAAAATGAACCGAAGACTGTGAACATGTCACATAAATGGGTTTTTAGTATTTCATAGGATCATTTAGAGTATGGTGAATCCTTCAGTAAGTCTTTAGTATAACTGCCTGACCTAAATGAGGATCACGTCACTGTTTTCTTGCTGTGCTTTAAATATTCAAGTATAGTATAGCTTAGTTTTTAAGGTGCAGTTTATGATACATGGTAACATTACTTTTGCTTTTGGAGAAAGTAAAAATCAGAGCAATGGATTTTACCTTGTGAATCTATTTTTATATGCAAATAAGTGAAAACTAAGAAAAAGATGTGAAGATGTATTAGCTATTGGCCATCTAAGAAAAGTAAATGTGAGCAAGTTGCTGTATTATGCATCGTTGTTGCAGAAATGAACAGGGAATTATGACAATGTGACACTATTTGTCAACAAAGAACATTCTCCATATTGTGTATGTTCAAAGACCATTGACTGACACTACACAACCGTGCATAAGGGGGTAATATACTACATTAAAGCCATCACAATTAGGGAAGTAGTAAAGTACACCAGACTTTCCAGCAGAGCAGAATGGTAACATTAACCAATTCCTTAAACATACTAAAGAGATTCAGAACACCCAAATGGAACAAAAGTGTGTTGACTGAGGTTATAGATATTATTAAAGAAGCAAGGAGGACTAGTAACAAATTTGTTGTGGATAACAGGGCACAGATCCAGCTTTCATAATGAAATACACTCCTGGAAATGTAAAAAAGAACACATTGACACCGGTGTGTCAGACCCACCATACTTGCTCCAGACACTGCGAGAGGGCTGTACAAGCAATGATCACATGCACGGCACAGCGGACACACCAGGAACCGCGCTGTTGGCCGTCGAATGGCGCTAGCTGCGCAGCATTTGTGCACCGCCGCCGTCAGTGTCAGCCAGTTTGCCGTGGCATACGGAGCTCCATCGCAGTCTTTAACACTGGTAGCATGCCGCGACAGCGTGGACGTGAACCGTATGTGCAGTTGACGGACTTTGAGCGAGGGCGTATAGTGGGCATGCGGGAGGCCGGGTGGACGTACCGCCGAATTGCTCAACACGTGGGGCGTGAGGTCTCCACAGTACATCGATGTTGTCGCCAGTGGTCGGCGGAAGGTGCACGTGCCCGTCGACCTGGGACCGGACCGCAGCGACGCACGGATGCACGCCAAGACCGTAGGATCCTACGCAGTGCCGTAGGGGACCGCACCGCCACTTCCCAGCAAATTAGGGACACTGTTGCTACTGGGGTATCGGCGAGGACCATTCGCAACCGTCTCCATGAAGCTGGGCTACGGTCCCGCACACCGTTAGGCCGTCTTCCGCTCACGCCCCAACATCGTGCAGCCCGCCTCCAGTGGTGTCGCGACAGGCGTGAATGGAGAGACGAATGGAGACGTGTCGTCTTCAGCGATGAGAGTCGCTTCTGCCTTGGTGCCAATGATGGTCGTATGCGTGTTTGGCGCCGTGCAGGTGAGCGCCACAATCAGGACTGCATACGACCGAGGCACACAGGGCCAACACCCGGCATCATGGTGTGGGGAGCGATATCCTACACTGGCCGTACACCACTGGTGATCGTCGAGGGGACACTGAATAGTGCACGGTACATCCAAACCATCATCGAACCCATCGTTCTACCATTCCTAGACCGGCAAGGGAACTTGCTGTTCCAACAGGACAATGCACGTCCGCATGTATCCCGTGCCACCCAACGTGCTCTAGAAGGTGTAAGTCAACTACCCTGGCCAGCAAGATCTCCGGATCTGTCCCCCATTGAGCATGTTTGGGACTGGATGAAGCGTCGTCTCACGCGGTCTGCACGTCCAGCACGAACGCTGGTCCAACTGAGGCGCCAGGTGGAAATGGCATGGCAAGCCGTTCCACAGGACTACATCCAGCATCTCTACGATCGTCTCCATGGGAGAACAGCAGCCTGCATTGCTGCGAAAGGTGGATATACACTGTACTAGTGCCGACATTGTGCATGCTCTGTTGCCTGTGTCTATGTGCCTGTGGTTCTGTCAGTGTGATCATGTGCTGTATCTGACCCCAGGAATGTGTCAATAAAGTTTCCCCTTCCTGGGACAATGAATTCACGGTGTTCTTATTTCAATTTCCAGGAGTGTACTAGACAGCTTAGCAAAGCGAGCAATGAGATTAGGTGAAATCCTAAATGATAGGCTTCCTTACTGAGAAATATTGAGCTTAATCAGTGAAAAAGCATGAAACAACTGGGATGTGGAATTGAGATTGAACGAGTGCATATGTCCAGCTGCAACCTAAACTAGCATCATCTTCTTGGTTTACTAATAGGAATAGAAGGAGATGATTCATCATGATTACGTGCATATGCTTAAATCATACCAAATTTCCAGCCCACCTGTCTCTGAACAGGATTGAAGATATCTGCATTATGTGATTTATTCAATGAAGAAGGAGATGTGAACTACTTACTATTATCTTGTACCAGAAGGCATGACAAAAATCTTTTATTTGAGCATTGGATAACGCAAAGGTCCCCCTTCCAGCATCAGCTACAGTGTTGCTGCTAACAAAAAAGAGTGAACTGTTATTAAATCAAACAATGGAAACTACAGGTAGGAATATCAACAATGTGGGAAAAGATAGATCGCTGCTTACCGTAAAGAAGATACATCAAGTTGCAGACAGGCAGAATTAAAAGGCACTTTTTTAATTGTGCATCTCTGCAACTTGACATCTCTTCTTTACAGTAAGTAGCAATTTGTCTTTTTGTACATTGTTATTTTGTACACTGTTATTAAATGTGATGTTCATCCACTTAGATATGTATGAGTTTACTCTCTAGATATAGTATGTGAATATTTTGCTTGATGCAATTTTCCATGAAACAGTCTGCTGTTTTCAAAAATCTGATAAGTCATATTTTCTGCCTATTAAATACCTCGTGGCAAAGCATGCTGAGCTAAATGGGCCCTATGTTGAGGAATAAAAAGAAATTTAATAAAGAAGCCCTTTGCCATTATAAGTTAGTGACTTGGAGAGAAGTGCATATCAAATGAGGAAATTATCACTGGAAAATACCTCTGTTTGTCAGAAATTGAGAGATCGTATCTACTGCAAGTTACAAAAATACGGTCCTAAGTGGATGACACTAAATTAATTAATTCCCTGATGAATAAAAGATAAAACTATAGTAAATAAAGACTTCTGTATTTAGAAATTAATAACTTTTCAGCTGCTCTACACTATTATTTCATTGTAAGTATTTTAAAATAAACTCACATGTAAGACAGGTGACAGCATATATATGCCACAGTGAGCAGTGTGTCTGTAATGTGTTGTATTAAAAGTTTCTTTTTCTTGCTGAATTGTTTATTATTATGATTTGTCCATAGAATTGTAGAAAGATGCTGTCACATAAATGCCTGTCATAATTATTTTTCAGAGCTAATCCTTGTTTGATTTTGGACAAAAATTTCATACAGCATTTCTTTTTCAGATCAAGGAATCTTTCAATGATGACACCACTCAAAACACACTTCTTAAAGCATGTGGCTCTCAACTACCAGCACCAATAGAGAGTCGTATGAATACAGTTCAGGTCCATTTCCACACAGATGATTTTAGTTCTTTCTCGGGTTTTCGTCTCGAGTGGAATGTCAAAGGTAAATCGTATTTTTGAATACAATAATTTACAGCATATCACAAGTTCGTGTTAATGCTCCTATTAATTTTCTGCTTCAATGCATTTTGCATTGATGACTCTTCCATCTCTAATGACCTTCTTGATGGCAGAACACTAAATCCTAATTTTCCTAGTTTTTATAATGATACAGTAGTCTGACAACTTTATTCTATGAAAGTGATTAAACCGAAAACTCTGTATGAAAGTGAAAGTCACGCTCTAAAATACAATTTAGGCAATGATGTAATGTAATCTTTTTGTTATTAGTTGTTTTATATGAACACTGATGAGGTTCACCAGCATTCTTCACCTGAAAAATTGTAACAATATTACAAAAAGGATAGTTGCTACTCACCATACAGCAAAGGTGCTGAGTCACAGAGAGGCACAACAAAAAGACTATCTCAATATTAGCTTTCAGAAAACAAGGCCTTCATCAAAAATAGACAACAGCCACACACACACTCATGCAAACACAACTCTCACACACATGACCACAGTCTCTGTCAGCTGAAAGTGCACTGCAAGCAGCTGCAGCAGTGCATGATGGGGGAGGCAATTGGATTGGGGTGCGGAGGGGAGGATAGCTGGGTAGGAGTGGGGGTTGGTGAAGTGCTGCTGGGGGGCCCGCAGGGATGAGATGGAGAAAGGATAGAGCAGCTAGGTGCAGTCAGGAAGTTATACTTCGTTCATCATATGAATAAACCTGATGTAAACAAACACTAATGCGATAATTGATCAGGAGCTGTAACTCTCATACACTGGTGTTGCTCCACCCTTGGAAGTAGGTACAACTTATGTAGTAGAAATCTTATTACTATGTCACTGTGTATGAAACTTTAATATATTCTGATGTATTATCAGCTATCAACATTTTTTTTGACCGTACTTCAGCTATGTAATTTTTATTTCAAAAATTATGTACAGTCACTGTCTCTGTAATGGGCTTAAATGCTACTTGTGTTGTAATTGTCTCACTGTTCATACCTACCGTGAAAATGGATGACGCTGCTTCCTACTTCATAGTGAAGCACGCATACAGAACGCCGCTAATGTTTTCACAAGATTACAGAGAAAATTCAGCTTTGGAGTTTTTTTGAGAAACTATGTAATAAATATGAGGACAACGATTTGAATTACGTGTGTAATGTAATTGGTAGTGTCACAGACTATCACAGGGGTGTGATTGAGGGCGGTGGTATGAAACCAGTCTGAGGACACTCTTTTTTTATTTGTTTTGAATACCTAAATCATTTAAATACGAAATTCACCAAATATATGGTAATTAACTCATACTTAACCAACGTTTATCAAGAAAAATGCACGTCTTCTAGTTTCTAATAACATATTGCATGCAAAATTCTGGATTTCATTGAAAATACACATTCTTAATTGTCAGTCTTTTATAAAATATTGTTGATGTTAAGAAATCATTACACAATTAAATTGTTTGGAGAAAAATGAAAAATCAAATACTTTTTCTTTGAATATGCCCATTGTTTTGTAGGACACATGTGGTCTCACATGAGCCAGAGTGATAAGCATCATAGAAACATAGAAAACAATAACATTCATGTCATTGAGCACACTGTACAAATGCTGCATTTTTACAGTTGTCACCTTAATACTGCAATCCGAACCCAACAGAATTGATCTGGAGCCAAGTTAAGGAATTCCTCTTGAGAAATAACAAGATATTTAGGTTGCCAAATTTATTGAAACTAATGCACAAAGCTTCGTGCCCCGTCTCTGCTGAACGATGGCAAAATGGAGAACAACCTGTTATAAAAGAGAAGGAGGACATATGGCCATTTTGGTGGCTTGGGATTCTGTTGCTGATCACCCCATTATCAGTATAGCAGTACTGAAATGTGTTCCTCGGAGTCCGATATGGAAGGAGTTTAGAGATTACCAGACAACTGACTGTAATACCGTCAGTGGTTTCAATATTTAACCAAATGGTAAAATCCCATTAGTGAACTTTTGCGCCACATGTAGCTCATGCAAAAAAATTATCATTATTAAAGTCAGAAATTCTTATCAATCTTGTTTTTAATTACAGTACTATGTTAGCTAAGATTGAGGGCAGGTTGTTTTCTATCTGATCCCCTAACAAGCGTATCGCCTGGGTTTTACCATATGTTATTTCTTTCTGTTTCAAAATTTAAATGAGATTCGAAGCTATATTGTTCTCTGCTCATCTCTTTTTACATCTTTATTGCAACTTTCACATCACTGCAGGTTAGTTGGATCACTTGTCTGGCCAGTGCTGTCTAAGTTAAATGCGCCAGTAGAGCTGTTGTTGCCACATATTATTGCTGAGTTGATGTGCACATAACGCATAGCATAAAACTTATCCTCATTATCATACTTGTCTGTACTTGAAACAGTTTGGCTTCTGCTCCACATGAAATGAACTCCAGTGAGGTTCCAGCAAACATGGAAGAATACACAGCGTAATGTTTACATCATAATGCCCATACCCCTGTAATAGATGTAGATGCTTGACCTATCCCATACATCCTCCCACCAGCACCTATGCCAGTCCAGTCATGAACAGCACCTAATCCATCAAAGGCAGGGCTACCTGTGAAACCAGTCGTGATCTACAAGCTAAGCTGCAACCACTGTGCTGCATTCTATGTGGGCATGACAACTAACAAGCTGTCTGTCTGTATGGTTGGCCACCCATAAACTGTGGCCAAGAAACAACTGGACCACCCTACTGCTGAGCATGCCGCCCAACACAACAGTCTTCATTTCAATGACAGCTTCACAGCCTGTGTCATATGGAGCTTTCCCACCAACAGCAGCTTTTCTGAATTATGCAGGTGGTAACTCTCCCTGTATTATATCTTATATTCCCATAACCCTCCTGGCCTCAACCTCCGTTAGTTATTGTCCTCACCAATCCAGCCCCTTCCGTGTTCCTATTCCAGTACTGCACAGCTCTCTATTCCACCAATGGATCCTGTCTTTTTACTTCTCTCCTTTCCCGCTAGACCCCCCCCCCCCCCCCTCCGAACTCTGACATGCCATCCATCTGTCCTCCTGACTGCACCTAGCTGCTCTACCCTCTCTCTCTGTCTACCTCGTCCCTGCAGGGTACCCATCAGCACTTCACTGTCTCCCACCACTACCCTGCTATCCCTCACCTCTCCGCTCCAGCCTCCTCCTTACCCCCACCCAGTTGACTCTTCCATCATGCATTGTTGCTGCTGCTCACAATGTGGCTTCAGCTGCTGGAGACTGCAGTCATGTGTGTGTGAGTTGCGTTTACATGAGTGTGTGTGGCTGTCATCTATTTTTGACAAAGGCCTTATTGGTAAAAATCTTATATTGTGACAGTTCTTTTGTTCTGCCTATCTACAACTCACCACCTCTGCTATATGGTGAGTAGCAACTACCCTTTTCTTAATATTGTTACTTTCCTTCCTTGATTTTCCATTATTTGTTTTTAACCTTAATAATTAATTGATTAAGTAATAAATATAAATGTACAGCAGTGTATTTTGAGTAACTGCATTTGTAATCTTAAGAAAATGTGCCTTATTTCACCTACGGTGGCACCTGAAATGTTATGAAGTTTGTATTGTGAACAATGTTATACTGTGAATGTTGTGTATACAATTGGAATCAAAATAATCATTACAGGATTAATTGGTAACACAACACATGTGTTAGCCATTTTGTAAGTGCACCCCAAGTTCTTGATGTTGCTCCAGTACACTGCTGATGAGTCCCTGAGATAAACCCATAGACATTGCATGTCATAAGTCCACAATATAGACCCTAGATTTCACCATAGTTTTGGATGTCACACATTTTACTTTGAGAATACTAAAAAGTTATGTGGGATTAATGTCCAGGGTGTGGTGTTTCCTCATTTGGCCACCTTGATGACATTTGGGTAATCTGTTTGACATTACACGAGGGTCAAGCCTATCTTGTAGGAAATCAAGCATTATGATGCTTTTTTGTGGGAATACTCCATCCAGCATAAACTGATGTGTTTGCAATGGCAGACCTGATGTCAAGAGATAGGGCTAAACTGCTTTTGCAGAATGGCTCATTACTATTCACTGGTTATAGTGGGATGGAGAAAAATCAGTCAGTTCTTATCTTCACATGAGAACCCCTTCACTTATTATACCCATACATTTATTTCATGTGCAATATTCATTGATGTTCATCCATCAGAAAACCACATGTTGTGTAAGACAGTCTCTTTTGTTGTGCAAGACAGTCTCTTCTGTATTTTTCAATTTGCTCTTCACTCCATATCCTTAACTTTAAGTTTATGCCTGACTCTAATTTTAAGATAAACTGTGGGGGCTGGAATGAATATTACATCACGTAGAACAGTGTCTAAGTTATCTGAACATTGAAACAGTGCTACATGCACAACTTCAAGGTCTTCTGCCAGGCATCACCCAAAAGCATGTGCGGCACTCAAACCTGCAAAATGTTGGCAGTGTCATTGACGAAAACTTCGCTTTTAGTGAAGAATTTGATAAAAGTTTATCAACTGAAATCACCTTGGCATTATGTAGATGTATACAACAGAATGGAACAAATTTTCAGAGCAAACTGTGAAGTGGAATAGTAGTGAAATAAGAACAAAAGTCTTGGTCTTAAAATGTTTTTTTTCCAAGACTGACTATTCCTGACTATGAATTGCTGGGTCCCTGTCTGGTTAAATGGAAAAGAAAGAAAACACAAACCACAAATTTGTAAGACATATGGGAATTGGATATATGCCCTAATCTCCTTCTCCCCCATGCACACAATCCCTGTCTCTGTCTATCTCTGCCTCACCATCTCTGTGTCCATTACCTCGTCCTCCCCCACTCTCTCTGTCCATCACGTCCTTCCCTGTTTCCATCTCCATTTCAATCCCACAGCTCAGTCCATATCCTCTTCCCCCCCACCCCCACCCCCCTCCCCTCTACCACCAACCTTGAGCTTTCTTTATTTTTATTACATATTCAGATTCTGTAGACATACCTTAAATACAACTTTTCTGTTTGCTAACAACATTATGTATGTCCTGTGTCCACCAAAATGTTCATTAGAGTATTGTGTAAAAGTTTAAAGTAAGTAGGTCAAGAACATTTGGATATCCTTGGTAATAATGTTTCCCCTTTATGTATTACATTTTTATTTATGTATTATTATATTAAAAACAAGTACGTAAAAACGAACATATTCGAATGCAGCATTGTGTCAAATTTCAAAGCAATCTTTGGAGAACATTTGGAGGTTTACAATTTTGTACTAGCGGATATATACATTTTTATTTATATATGTCCAAATGTTCATTTGTACAAAATCATAGTTCTCCAAACGTTCTTCACCGATTCCTTTAAAGTAACACAACTTTGCATTTGACTATGTAGTTTTTGTTATATACCTACTGGAGTGCCATGTGGTATACAAATATGTATACTGTGCATATTATATTTAATTTTATATATGACGTGTGGCTTTAAACTAAGGGCAATGATGCTGTTAGAGAGTAAGCACACATGCGCCAAAGACAGACAATAAAAAGCTGTGAAGTTTGAGGCCTTCTTTGTTGAGTGCAGTTTCTCTGGTGCATGCAAACAAATCAGTGTCACTGTGGCCTTTGTTTGTGTAAGAGCTGTTATTTTGTTTAGCCAGAAATATCATAAGTGTAATAATAGCGCAAGAAATTGTCATGAAGTTTCACATGAAACTTAGAAAAACTGCTAAGGAAGTGTGTGGCAAGGACTGTTTACCACATATGTGAGATTTGAGTGGTTCAAGTGTTCCTGAGATGGCTGAGAAAACATTGAAGATGACTTGTGGCCAGGACTCCCTTCAGCATTGAAATCAGATGAAAATATCAAAAAAGTAGGCTTTCATATGGTCATCAGTTCAGTATTCAGTCAATTGCTGAAACTATAGGAATTGACAAAGAATGTCTGTGGCAAATTCTACGTAACCAATTTAACACAAGAAAAGAGTGTGCAAAATATGCTCTGAAAATTATTAGTATTGAACAAAAAGAAACTAGTGAAAATGTTTTAACTAACACTTTGATTACCATTGAAAATGATCCTAACTTCTTGGAAACAGTGGTCTTATGATCCAGAAACTAAGTACCAGTCCATATATTGTAAGGGCCCAACTTCCCCAGAACCAAAAAAGAGCTTGAATGAGCAAATGAAGAGTCAAAGGGATGATGATTTTTTTTTTTATGTTCATGGAATTGTGCATTTTCACTGGGTTCCTGAAGGTCAAACTGGTTTCTGCATCACAAAACTCGTCAGCTCATACCACATTGTCTGTTAAGAAGTTTCTAGTGAAGTACAGCATCCCAGAGTTAGTTCACCCATCTTCTTTGCCCGACCTAGCATCAAGTAAACTTCACCTGTTCCCCGTGGTCAGATCGGAATTAACAAGAACAAGATTTTTGTCCATTGAAGCAGTGAAAGAAAATGCGTTGTATATATTTTGTATTCGACTCCAAAGTTTTGTCAAAATTTCAAAGCAAACAATGAAAAACTTCCAGAGATTTACAATTTTGTACAAATGAACATTTACATTGTTATTGATTTTTACCTATAATTATTACATACATGTTGTACTAGTTTAGTGCCCTCTGCCTTGCTCATTTAGACTGTATGCCCTGCGGATATTTTTTTGTTTTGTTTTTTTAATTGTATTTTTATGTTGTTCACAAATTGCATCACTTTCTAAGCTTTTCACACTAATTAAGGTCATATAGGCATCTTTTCTGAATGTACTTCTGACCAGAAAGCGATTCTGGTAGCTGGAGTCCAAAGTTTTTGTTAATCACACCTTTTGTGTTCTTGCGGAGCATCTTTCTTCCCCCAACAAATATTTCTTTACATCTAACCATGAAGTGAAATACCAATTTCCATAAATTTAGGTTTAAAAGTTTGTTTTAATGTAATGAAATATGTTCTTAAAAATTTTCATCCCCTGTTGCACTCCTTTTGAGACTGAATTTCCAGAAACACTGAAACACATTTTTTTATTATTATTGTTATTATTATTTCTAACCGAGAAGTCAAATATCAATTCTCATAGATGTAGCCTTAAAAATCCTTTAGAATTTCTTTAGTAATTATTTATTTTCAAAAAAACTTTCACATTCTATTAACCCCCTTTTGAATTTCTTAAAATGCCGACACACATATTTTTTTTTATTTTCTGGCTGACAAACCAAATACCAGTTTTTGTGGGTCTACCTTCAAAATTGCCTTAATAGTGACTTTCTCAAAAAAAACCTTTATCCCCTGTTTCACACCTTAAGATTAGAATTTCAAACAATCCCTTCTTAAAGAATGTGTACAATATAAGATCAACTCCTTACATGTGTGTATTCGAATCCAACATTGTGTCAAAACCTCATAGCTATTGGTCAAGAACTTGAGGAGATTTACAATTTTGTACAAATGAAATAATGGAAAATCCAGGATGAAATGTAACAAAATTATGAAAAGGATAGTTGTTACTCATAATATAGTGGAGATGCTGAGTCACAGATAGGTACAACATAAAGAAAGTGGGCTTTCAGCCAAGGCATTCTTTGAAATTAGACAGTACACACACACACACACAACTCAGTCTCTGGCAGAAAGACTGTGGGCATGTGTGTATGTGTGTGTGTGTGTGTGTGTGTGTGTGTTCTTGTCTAATTCTGAAGAAGGCCTTGTTAGCTGAAAGTTCACTTTTCGACAGTCTTTTTGTTGTTCCTATCTGCGACTCACCATCTCTGCTGTATGGTGAGTAGCAGCTATCCTTTTCATAATATTTGTACAGAAGTACATTTACATTTTTATTTGTGTAGATATAGATAGTAATTAGATCAGAAGTTTCATAATTCTTTTTGACCAGTGTACTGAATATCAACCTGAAGAAATTGTGTACAACTAGTTGTCATAACTAAGGCTCTGTTAGTACAGCTCTTATATTTCAAAGATATATAAGGGAAAGCTTTGCTGGCCACAACCATCATGTGAAGGATATTACTGGTCAACTAAATCTCTTCAACATGAGCCTTGTTCACCTCATTTAGGAATATTCTCAGAGTGGTTCAGTAATGTTATAGTGTAAGGAGCATCCTGGTAGAGAAACTTTGTGAAGAATGGTAAAGCCACAATTGTTGAAAGGCACCTGTCCCAAAGACAGTGAGCAGTGTCACTAGGTGATAAGCAAATTCTGAGTGGGGACCAATTGTGGTTTATGCCAAGAGATGGAACTAAAAGGAAAATTTGTAGTGAGCGAGAGTTCCTAACCATCATCAAAGATACAGAAACATACATTGGAAGATCGTGCCTGCCACAACAGTGAGAAAATGACAAAATAGTAGTTAATTCCGAAAATAAAAGCAAAGCAGCCTGGAAGACTGTTAAACAAGAAACAGATTCACAATAACTTACAGATAAAAGACAGCACTAGATCAATAAATGATTCACAGAAACTATCAAATTCTGCAAGTGAATCAATGGAAAGTCCAGGGTGGAATAACAACATAGACTGCTACCACAGAGAGGTGGTGTTGAGACATGGGAATGCAAATTGAAAATACAGCTAAAGTATTATGCTTTCAGACATAAATTCTTCCAAAATAGAAAATGCACACTTTTACACAAACATAACTCCCACACACATGGCCACCATCTCTGGGCACTGGAGTCCAACAGTGGGCTGTGTGTGTGTGTGTGTGTGTGTGTGTGTGTGTGTGTGTGTGTGTGTGTGTGTTGTGCTTGAGGAATTGTGTGTGTGTGCGTGTTTTCTATTTCAGAGGAAGGACTTTGTCCAAAGGTTAATGTTGTAGCAGTCTTTTTCATTATGCTTTCTGTGACTCAGTGCCTCCTCCATTTGTTGAGGAGCAATCTAAATTCTAAATTTTGTGAATTCAAATTTTTCACATATAGCAAAGAAACTATGACAAAAATTCTAAAATCAAATGTTGTTCCAGTGCCAAATACGTTGATGTTACCCATTGCAGAGTATGTAAGTCACAGAAATGGGGCAAACATTAAAAATGAGAAGTCAGCAGGCATAGATGAAGTGCCACTCTGTGTACTTCAAGAATGCATAGGCAGATATAATCCCCACTAAGTGGCATAATAAGTGAATTCTTCAATTCCAGTAACTTGCCATAGCATCTGAAACTGTTAAGGATTGTGCCTCTAGTAAAGAAAGGTCATGCAGAAGATATGAACAACTACAAGCCCGTTTCTCTGTTGTCATCATTCTCAAAAATAAAAGAACCAATTATGAAAGACAGTCTAATGAAATACTTGAATAAATATAAAATCCTCAGTGAAGCACAGTTCTTTTCCTGAAGTAAAAAAAAAAAAAAAAAAGAGTATAGAACCTGACTAGAGTTTACAAAAATGGTAGCTGATGCACTAGACAATAATGAATGTGTCACAGGCATATTTTTAGATGTAAAACTATGAAAAGCCTTTGATACTCATGACCTAAACATTCTACTAAGAAAAACCAGAATCATTAGCAATAAAAGAAATTGTCAATGATGGGTTCTGATCATACCTAGAAAACAGTATACAAAGAATAAAGGTAGTACAGGCTTCAAATACAGTAAAATTTTTAATGAAATGTGTTTTAAATCCCAAGTATATTAACTTAATAGTTCCTTAGGGCCAATATTGTTTTTGTTCTACATCAGTGACTTTCTTGACAATCAAACAATGGAAAACCAGGATGGAATGTAACAATGTGTGATAAGGAAAGTTGCTACTCACCGTATAGCAAAGATGCTGAGGTGCAGATAGGCACAACAAAAAGACTGTCACAAATATACCTTTTAGCCAGTAAGGCCTCTGTCAAAATTAGACAATAAACACACACATACACACATGCATACACAACTTACACACATATGACTGCAGTCTCAGGCAACTGAGGCCACACTGCCTGGCACTGGAAGTGTGGCCTCAGTTGCTTGAGACTGTAGTCATATGTGTGTAAGTTGTGTATGCATGTGTGTATGTGTGTGTTTGTTGTCTGATTTTGATGAAAGCCTACCTGGCTGAAAGTTATGTTTGTGACAGTCTTTTTGTTGTGCCTATCTGCAAACTCAGCATCTCCGCTATATGGCGAGTAGCAACTTTAATTTCCACAATATTGTTATTTTCCTGATAATGTTAGACATGGGAAAAAGTTCTTTTTGCCGATTGCAGCAACATTGTAATCACAGATAAAACCCCGGAAATGGAACTGTAAAGGATGTTTCCAATTTGTCATCATGCAATAAACTTACACTGAACAAACAGTAAGTGTCAACTTCAGTGTAAAGGAGAAATACAATACTGTAAAGTTAAATGTGGATGAAACTTTCATAGACAGTATACCAAACACAAAAGTTTTAGGAGTCAGTATTAACTGACACCTGAGGTGGATTAACCACACAAATACACCAGCAAAGAAAATGTCATCAGTGTATAATAGGCACTGCCTCTTTTTTTTTTTTTTTTTTTTTTTTGGGCGTCCCACACACAAACCACAAACACTGTCTTCAAACTGCAGAAAGGGCCATTATAATAATAACTAAAAGTAGTAACTGAGCTCCTCATATAAATCTCAGTAAAAATTTCATTTTGCCCTCTAACTACAACAGAAACGAATGTATGAGAAGCACTAAATGTGACGGAAAGGTGCCTAGTTAGAAGTATACAGTGATTTTGTCACTTCAGCCAGTAGTTTTCAGATGGAAAGTTACGTTAAGAATGGCATGGTGGTGAAACAGAATTTACAGGTACTATTAAAACTCTTTACATCTGTACCTACATACATATTTAGCAAGCCACTGTATGGTACATTGGAGAGGATACCTTGCACCACCGCTAGTCATTGCCTTTCCCATTCCAAATGCAAATACAGTGAGGGAATAAAATGACTGTCTGTATGCCTCCGTATGGGCCATACAATTTATCTTATCTTGTATGTTGGGGTAGTAGAAATGTCATGCAGTCTGTAGAAAATACTGGTTCTCTAAATTTTCTCAATAGTGTTTTGCAGAAAGAATGTCGTCTTCCTTTCAGGAACTCCCATCATTGTTCAGGAAACATCTCGAAAATACTCTGTGTCGATTGAACATACTGGTAACAAATCTAGCAGCATGCTTCTGAGGAGCTTCAGTGTTTTCCTTTAATCTTACTTGGAGGGGATCACAAACACTCAAGCAGTACTCATGAATGGGTCACGCTAGTGTTCTGTATGTGGTCTCCTTTATAAATGAGCTACACTTTCCTAGACATCCCACAATAAAATGATGTAGACCATTTGCCTTCCCTACAACCGACCCTACGTGCTTGTTCCATTTCATATCGTTTTGCAAAATTACACCTAGATGATGATGATGACCTAGATATGTAACTTTGCAAAGGAAATCAGTGTATTGTATAGATGTCTGTGAACAGAGCAATGGAGAAATTATGATATAACCCTGTTCTTTTGTGGATTAATCTGTATATATTGATATTACTTTGTTATGCAGCAGAACGATTAATGTCACTGATTTTTGTTTAAAGTAACAGAGAACTATTACTGTGTGAGAAATTCAGATAGTACTACAGATTGGAATACATTCAGTATACTAATTTCTTTTATGGTGAGTTACATTTTTTCACATGGCTTATCAAGCCAATGGCAGCCCGGCATCTCTTGCCACATGTTTCACAAGTATATGTAGCTGCTGAGCCAGGAGCAGTGGTAGCATTGCAAAGCTTTTTCTGCCTTAATCTATTTAACAAGCCTTCATCATGCTTCGACATTCCAGATGATATATCATTGCGCCTCTCTGGTCTCATGCTAGCCCGTGCCTCCCACCTGTTGGTGTTGATGCCAAAGCTCTCCATATCTCATTTAAAGGAGTCTTTGAACCTGAATACAGGACATCCTTCTGGTCTTTTGGCCATAGAAATGTTCCCAAGCATCACTTCATGTGGTAATCTCTCAGGATCCATACAGTAGATGTGTCTCAGTCAGCTTTAAGGTAGCTGAAATGATGTTGCAGTTAGTTTTAGACAGTACTGCTTCATTGGTCACTTTATCCTTCCATGTTACTCCGAAGATAGCTCTCAGGCACTGCATGTACAAAGAATTAAGATAATGTTCTTGTTTGGCAAAAGTAGTCCATGTCTTTGATGGATACAAAAGGAAGCTGAGGATGCAAGTTTGATATACAAGAATTTTGGTGGCCAAAGGGAGTTTGTCGTTTTGCCAAACACATGTAGAGAGCTTGTCAAAAGTTATCACAACTCTTCCAATGCCAGCATCAATCTCCTTGTCAACAGACATGTTTGATTCAATAGTGGATCCAAGGTAGCAGAAGTTATCCACGACCTGCCTAGTAGTTACATCTAATGTGATATTTGACTGTGTGTTAGCACCCTGAACCATAATTATGGTCTTTCTACTGGTTACAATCTTCAAGAATAGGTGGCATGCCTGACTAAATCTTGATACTAGGGAAAGCCTTCTATCTTTCCTAGTATGCATGTGTACTCTAACATTGCAATTCTCAAAAGCACTTGGAGGGGAAAAAAAAAAAAAAAAAAAAAAAAAAAAAAAAAAAAAAAAAAAAAAAAAAAAAAAAAAATCTGGACAGCAAAGTTCATGGACATTCAGTTTTTTCCAATTTTTTCCCTGCCTACTGATGGTGTCAAGGGCTTTGCTGAGATTGACGAAAGCCACATATAATGGCAGGATAAGTTGCTGAAGTACCCAAAGCTACTGAAGAAATGTTGACCTCTTCTGAGTATAGGTTATCATAGTGGTGCACCCATCTATCTAGCTACTGGTTTTTATCATTGACTGGGTCACCATTAACATCTTTTATTGCAGAGTACATCCTGCTTGTTGGCCCTATGGCCATTCTGGTGGCTTGATACATGCCATGGAAATCTCCTTTGTCACGGCAGATCTGACTAGATTTGCAAAGGCTGGTCCATTATCTGTTTGCACAGTGAGAAGAAACTTGGTGCATATCTGCTTTGCAGCCCTTGTACGTGGCTATTGATCATTGGTCTTTAAGATTATTCATAAGCTGTGTATGAGCATTGTGTTTCTTGTCTATATATGGGCACGGCTCCCTTTCACATACAGCAAACCAGTCACTGAAAATGAGTCTTACCCGGCTTTCCAAATGTTCTAATAGCTGTTTGCATAATATTTTCTTTAGTTAGATTCCACATGTTTTCGGTGCTCTGCACAGTTATCAAGGACTCACGATTCAGTTTTGTCTGAATATCTTCTCTGAGCTTTTTATGTAGTGCATCATCTTCAATGGCATTGGTGTTGATCTTCATTCATCGACAAATGCTCTGAGCTGAGTGAATCATCTTTGGTGTGAACCATGATTTGGTCTTAACTAAAGAGTGATCAGTTTCACAGTCAGCACTGTGATATGTGTAGGGACATGACGTAGGTCACATCTTCTGGTTATGATGAAGTCAGTTTGATGACAATGGCCTGAATATTAGTGTTTCCACGTTACTTTGGGCATGGCTATGTTCTGGAAGTAAGGGTTGGTGATGTAGTGCGAAAGAGAGCTGCAAAGCTCTAGCAGTCACTGACCATTCTCATTCATATTTCCAGTGCTGTGTGGTCTTTGATTTCAGGTGGCACTTTCACAGTGGGAGCATATGCTGAGATTAATGTGATCGGGCCTGAAGTTGTCCTTGATCTTAAAATTGTTTAATCATTAAAAAATAGATTTTGGTTGTTCGCAGCAGCTAAGGAGACTGTTTTGCACTGCAAAGTCAACTCCATGCTCACATCTTTCTTCAATTACTCTCCCTTTCCAGAAAAAGGTCTAATTATCTCGACTCAGGCTGCCTTTTCCTGAGAGACAAGTTTTCTGTAATGCAGCCACATCAATGTGAAGACGCAGCAGTTCTCTGTCAATTATGGCTGTTTTACCGACTACAGGGGCTGCATCTGTAGGAGTGTCACGTCTGGGTAACATAGTTCTGACACTCCAAGTGGCAAATTGTGTTATTGAGTTGTTGGTTTTGTTCATATGAGCTACTTTATTGTTGTTTTTCCCAGGTGCCTCAGTAACCCACCTTGTATCAAGCACTCCGAGATGCTTTCTGCTCCATACACCCATAGAAGCGCAAGGTGGGAGATGAGCTAGTATCTTTTTGACTGGGGGCTGCCCAGCTCGAGGCGGGTGGTAACCTGTTAATTAGCTGCAATCCTTCTTCGCATCAGCTGCTGTATGGGACTTCACCCACAACCTCAGACTAGAGTCCTGCATCAAGCCCCACAGAACTGGGATGAGAGAGATAGGAAACTGATATCCACTGTTGGGCCTTGAAAGCTAATACCTTTGGGCTTAAAAAAAAAAAAAAATTCCAATGGAGGCCGACAGGAAAGAAAGCAGGAAAGGTCTGACAGAAGTAAGAGGTAGTAGTGTCAGACACTGCTCAGGGCCCTGCGGATGCCATCTGTGAACTTCTAGATGAAGTCCCTTGGTGAAGTGTGCTTCATAGAAAAAGTATCTGCTGGCCTACTGATCCTTAGATTGAATGTTAATCTTCACATTTGTTCAAAAAATGGCTCTGAGCACTATGCGACTTAACTTCGGAGGTCGTCAGTCACCTAGAACTTAGAACTAATTAAACCTAACTAACCCAAGGACATCACACACATCCATGCCTGAGGCAGGATTCGAACCTGTGGCCATAGCGGTCACTCAGTTCCAGACTGTAGCGCCTAGAACCGCACAGCCACTCCGGCTGGCTTCACATTTGTTAACATTTGCCTTTCTATGTTCTTTTAATTTTACAAACATTTAAGCTATTTGAAATAGCTTAAGATGGCTCTGTTAAAGATGCAACATCATCTAATGGATTTGGCATCCACAAATTTCTCCACATTCTTTCAGAACTACCCTCTTAACCCTTCTCAATCTGAGGCCTCTGTGCAGACTTATGGCCTTTCATTCCAGTTGTTAGAACATAGAGACATAGAACTTCAACTGCAGACTTACATCTACCCACAATCTTCCTGCTTCTGTTTCTTCCCTCTCCACTGTTCACCTCCATATTAATTCAAGGCTTGTCTCTCTGTTGTATGTTATTTGCAAAGCATGTATCCAGCCCATTTCTATTTTCTAATCTTTATCTGTAAATCCACAGACTTCACTTTTACATGATTCCACAGCTATTCATTGGAAATTACATTCAGCCAAAATACACTCAGGATTCTTCAAAACCACCAATTTGTAAACGTCAGTATTTCTTGGTGATTAATTTTGTCATCTTCCAGGTTTCACATCTGTTCAGTAACACTGATTTTACATTGCTGCTGAACATTCAGGAAAATCTTTTCCATCCAGATGAGATCCAGTTTGATGAAGGCTATGTTTGCTTTCTTGATGCTGCTGGAGGCATCCTCCTCAATTGTCCTAATGCTTCTGAGATATGTGAAGTCATCAGCCTCCTTACATTCCTTCCATTCATTGAGAACTTCCTATCAATTGTTGTATTTAGTCATAGAAATTTGGTCTTTCTTACATTTATAGACAACCCAACTCATCCCATCACTTCCTACAAATCGTTCAGTTTGTCATTCATGTGCCTGAATACTTGAGACAGGAGACATACATCATTGGTAAAATCTATGTCGTCTAGTTGATCTGTGATTCTTCAGTTTATTCCCCTTCTTTGTCTTCATTTGTGTTTCTCTTCGCTTCACCTATCACATTCAAGAAGGTAGATGGAGAGAGTATACATCCCTGTTTTACCCCAGACCTCATGCTAATGGGTGATATCAGGTTCCCTTTGTACTTTACTTCACAGGAGTATCTATGCATGCAGCTTCAGAGATGGTCCTTAAGCCTATTTAAGATGATTCATGACAGCTCTTTTCTAGGAATGGATGACAACATGAATCCTTTCCAGTTATTGCAATTTTGTCATCTACCTTCTTTGGATGTTTACTGCGATTCCTATCTTCTATTCTTCTGGCATTTTTCTCTGCTCCAGATCTGGTGTCTTTGATACCTATTCTTTCAGAAGTTCTGGCAGAATACTGTCTGACCCCAGAGCCTTGCCACATTCTATTTGCTTTAGGGTGACTCTGGTCTCCTCTCTGTTAGGTAGTGCACCCTTTATCCTTGCAAGTCTCATGTTGTTCTTTCTCTATCTGCACCTCTCTATTTAGTACATCTTCAAATGTCCTTCAGTTTTTCAGTTGCATTGATCAGCTGGGTTCCTGCCTTGTTTTTCACTGGCAGTATTTTGGACCCTTCTTCATTCCTAGCATTCTTGTGGCCTGGTAAAGCTCTTTTATGTCTCCTTTTCTTGCAGCCTGTCTATATCCTTTGGTCTACTCTTATACTCCTGTCATCTCTTGATTAACTCTGGTATATTCTTCATAGAGCTCAGTTTGCCTCCTGTGTGTAGTTTACTACATTCATTTTTGCTTTCAAATTTTTTCTTTCTCCCTCTTTCTTCCATGTCTCCTCACTCATTCAGTCTTTTTCGCCTCACTCATTCAGTCTTTTCCTTTTCTGTCTCTGGACCCAATTGTCTTTTCGGCAGTTTCAAGAATTGTTCTCATGACTTTCTGCTGATGCTCTTGTATTCCATCCTCCACTCCGTTGAGTGCTTTGTACCTATTTTGCAGTTCTAGTCTAAATTCCTGTTTGATCTTAGGGTCCTTTAGCTTTGAGGTATCAAACCGCTTCTTTAGGATATCAAGTTTCTTCTTTGAATCTAAGATTTTCAAACACATTTGGGCTAGTATCTAACAGTGCTCACTGCCTATGTCAGCTCCCCTTTTATTTCTAATGCCCAGATAAGCTCTTCCCCATTTCTCACTTATAGCTAAGTAGTCGATCTGATTCTGCATCTTGTGGTCAGTCAGCACCCAGAAGACGATATGACATTTTTCTGTGGAAACACATTCCACCTGTGGCTAATTCATTGCTTGTGCACAGCTCCTTAAACTATTCACCATTTGCATTAGTCTCTCCAATTCTGTGTCTTTCCATTATGGGCTCCACTCTCTCAATCCTTCTCACTCTCTGCCCTCTGTGCTAAAGATAAAAGTTATTGGCTTGCGCCAATCCTATATCAGACAGTTCATTGTAAAAAATTTGTTGAAATATTTGTATAGTATTAGCTTACACTGAGATATGTACTGTATGCATACATCTCTTCAGATATACAGGGTGAAAAGTATTTAAACGGACAAACTCTGGGGGGTTGTAGGCGACATCAAAACAAATATTTTTCCCTAATGTCATTTTCTCCTATGAGGATTATTTAAACTGGTAGAGGCCATATTACGCTCTTCAGTTGTTAGAGCCCATATTATGATCTTCAGTTGTTAGAGGGTGTATTACACTCTCCAGTTGTAGGTAACTGCTGCCCACCAGTGTAGTAGTGCATTGTCTGTGTTTACTAATGGAGCGATACACCTAGAGTGAGTACACTGATATGGTTGGTGCATACTACGTAGCGCACTACAATGGATGAGCTGCACAGTGGGTTTATCAACAACAATATCCTAATCGCCGTATCCTGCATCATACGATCTTTGCTGCTGTGTACCAACATCTGCGTGAGACCGGGTCATTTAGCAGATTACCTGGACAGGGCCACCATTGCACGGTATGAACGCTGCAATTTGAGGAAGCTGTCTTGCAGCATGTTGAGCGGGATCCTTCAATCAGCAATCATGCAATGCACGTAACATGGGGACAAATCAGACGAATGTAAGAACAATCCTTCGAGAGCAATTTTTATGTGCATTTCACTTACAGCATGTCCACAACCTGGAACCAGTTGATTATCCACCCAGAGCACAATTTTCACGGTGGGACCTGGAACAGTGTGAAATGTATCCTACATTTCCATCCTCTGTGTTATTTACCGATGTAGCAACAATTGGGCATGATGGAGTCATCAGCATGCATGGTTCGCATGTTTGGAGTGAGGATAACCCACATGCCACAGTAACTAGCACTCATCACATGCGGTTCTTCGTTAATGTGCGGCTCAGTGTTGTTGAGGACTGTTTAATTGGGCCGTATCTGCTACCTAGGCTGTTAAATGGTATGCACTATTACAATTTTCTCACCAGAGCGTTGCCAGAATTGCTGGAAGACGTCCCGCTCCCTACAAGACAACGCATGTGGTTCCAACATGTCGGGGCGCCAGCACATTTCAGTCGTGTTGTGCATCGATTCCTGAACCGACGGTTCCCAGAAACGTGGATTGGCAGATGTAGTCCTGTACCATGGCCTGCTCAATCCCCAGATATGTCCCTTCTGGACTTGTTTGTGTGGGGAGAGATGCAAAACCTTGTTTATACAACTCCTGTTGCATCAGAAGAGGATCTGGTTGCCCAGATAGTAGCAGCAGCAGGAACAATTCAGGATACTCCTGGGGTTTTTGCGCATGTCACACAGAACATGATCCGATGGTTCAACCTTTGTTTACGTGTCAATGGAGGTGTTTTTGAAAATTTACTGTAATTGAAATTGGGTTGTGTTAATGTGTTGCCTCTTGGTCGTAAAAAAATGGAAAAGTGTTTGTTGGTTTAGTTAATTTGCCACCAGAGAAATCTTCCTCTACAGGTTTAAATATTCCTCATAGGAAAAAATGACATTAGGGAAAAATATTTGTTTTGATGTCCCCTACAACCTCCAGAGTTTGTTGGTTTAAATACTTTTCACCCTGTTTAATCATCCAATTTTCTTAAATGAAACAGTTTTCAATAAGGCAATATAGCGGTTTGTTTTTCACACTGCTTCACCAAATAAGACAGTAATGGGGTTACAGATATTCAGAGAAAGCTGATCATAGATGTAATTACAAGGAAATTAAGTTGTTTATGGAGACCAGAATGAAGCACACAGTAGAAGATTTAAATTAATTATTCATATTAAATTACTTGTATTTCTTTGGCCTTCATCACATATACACCATTGTGTAATAGCATAATTACAACTAATATTTTCTTTTGTGCTTTTTGTAAATGTTTAAAGGATGTGGTGGCCATCTGGAGCGACCTTTTGGAGAATTTACATCTCCTTCATATCCTAATCACTACCCAGATAATGTTCTATGTGAGTGGCTCATCACTGTTGAATGGGGCAATAGTGTACAACTCACCATTGAAGACTTCAGTATGGAACGCACCCCAGACTGCGGTTTGGATTCACTCACGGTATTGTGACACTGTTTGTCTCAGCCAAATAAAATTATTGATGAAAAATATTTGAGTCTGTATACTTAATCTCTATTTTCTGTGTGTGCCTGTCTACTTGTGTCTTTATCTTATCCTGTCGTTTGGTGCTACCCATGCATTTTGTGCAGTTTTGTCACTTGTGTTGTATTTGATTCTAATATTGGATTTGAAGTGAAACATGATGGATTAAAGTATTTGTATAAAGAACTACTCATGTTAGTTGTTACCCTTTCTTTATTGTGCTTTCTCTTTACTTTTGACTTCTTCTTGCCTGGTTTTCCCATCTCTACCCACATCTTTTTCATTTATTCTTTAGTACATTGGGTTTTCAGATCTTGTAAGTTCTATCACATCTTTGTTCAGTTAGCAGCTGTTTTCTTCCTCTCATGTAGTTTTGTTTTGGCCTGTTCTTTTCTGTATGAATGAAATGTATGTTCTTGTTTGATTTGACTGGGCAGTTCAGCTGGCATTCTGGGAGTTGGCACCAGCAAAATGTATTTAATTTATTTTAATTTAATTTGTCAGGTTCTGTTGAAAGGTGTGGGCCAGTTATGGTCATTGAATCAGTCACTACATAAGTAAGTGAAAGCTGATCTGAAAATTTAAAAATCAGAAAACATACTGTGAAAATTAAGAGAAAAAACACAAAAATCCTTAGAATAGGATATGTACATGTACATAGTAAATAATATATTACAGTGTGAGCCCTGAATCTACTGTGAGGATCTGTTGTACAGTATAAAAGGACTATGCCAGAAGGAAGCTTTTCTGTTTAGTTTTCAAAATCTTTAGTCTATCATGCAAATTTGTCAGTTCTACTGGAAGCATATTGAAAGTGAAATTTTCTGGTATTGCACAACTTTGGATGTATTGATATAAGAAATATTATTTGTAGAAACTATTTATCTGTCTAGTGTTCACTGACTGATAGTGACAGTCTGTATTATTGACCACAAATTCCATGAGAGACAATGCTTATCTAAATGGTTAACACTCAGAAGACCAGTTATTTAGAAGAATTATGGGCCTAGAAAACAAGCCATTTATGCCACAATTGAAAGTATTACTGACACATTTGTGTTTTATATTACTTAGAGGGTAATACACACAAAAAAGACCATGCTTCAAGGTTTAGTTTTCATATTTACTTTAGGTCTTTGATAGGTTACAAATTTTAAAATAACGATAACAGAAAGTATAATTATTATTTGGAAAGAAAGTGTGAGGTGTGTTATTGAGCAATTTCATATGTGTTTTGCTTTTGTATGGAAAAGTCGGTAGGATTCTGGCATGCAGAGAGGTATGTTGCTCTCTAGAGAACAATAGTTTGATTCTTTCCTGTGCTTGTTTTGCCAGTTGTCTCATTTTCACCAAACAAATCTTGCAAACCAGTGTTGGATGCTGCCTCATCATGAGAGTCATCTGTAAAAAAGACAAGACAAAGGCAAATAAATCAGAATTAAGCTGTAGTTATAGCATCAGTATCTCTAGCAACAATGTTAGTGGTGAAAAATTGTAGCAGGCTGCAGTTTACCTAAATATGAATATTCTTCAGACTATTTCCACTCATATATTTCTCTCTCCAATCCAGAATCATTGAATTCTTCCTCTTGAGCTTCCAAAATTAATTGTTCAATCAACAAACATGACTGTCATATTTGTTTCAGAATTAACAGTAAACAGTGAAACCTGATGAGTACATGCATGAAACTGACAACAATGTGATCACCCAACTGCTCAGCCAGTTGTGGCAGCAGCTGTTCACTGCTGTTTCTTTCAAAATAATTGTAGAAATTGACAACAGAAGAAAACACTTGTCAAGGTACAGATAGCGAGATGTCCGTACATTGTTCTCATAAGAAATGAGTTCAGGTTTTGACTGATAGGTGGCTCGTGCATTGAGAAAATCTCAGTGTGAGCTATACAGTCTTATGAACATAGTGTTGTGGCTTGAGCTGTGCTCGGGCTTGGTCACCAAAGTCTTAACCTAAAATTCCAAGGAGCTGCAGCAGTGGCCTTCACAAAGTTATTGATGTGGCGCTGCAGATAGGCCTGATTGCCGTTTTCTGGTGTAAGAATATTCTTTGTGAATGCATATAGTGTTGTCTCAGAATATGATACTGCAGGATGTAATAGAATGAAAGTAAGCAAAGTAAACAAACTTTTACTTTTCATCAGAGGCAGTAATGATTGTGCAAATAGTAAACTTAAAGAGCATTTAATGACTCTGAATATCATACTTGAAAGAGAGCTTTTCATCTATTGTCAGTCCCAAGAGTTTTAAGTGTTTCAATTACACTAATTATTTGTTCACCTTCTCACAATAACATTTGTTATTACTGCGTGCACTGTGTTTTATTGTTGTTAAGTGTCAATCTGTTTTCCGTGAGCTACAAGCCAATATTATCCACCATCCATCTGTACAATCTGCATCTACATCTACATGTATGTGATTACTCTGCTATTCACAATAAAGTGCCTGGCAGAAGGTTCAATGAAGCACCTTCAAGCTGTCTCTCTACCGTTCCACTCTCGAACAGCACCCGGGAAAAATGAGCACTTAAATTTTTCTGTGTGAGCCCTGATTTCTCTCATTTTATCATGATCATTTCTTCCTATGTAGGTGGGTGGCAACAGAATGTTTTCACAAACGGAGGAGAAAACAACGAAAAACGCCTTTGTTTTAATGATTGTCACTCCAATTCATGTATCATATCTGTGACACTATCTCCCCTATTTTGCAATAATACAAAATGAGCTGCCCTTCTTTGTACTTTTTCAATGTCATCCGTCAGTCCCACCTGATGCGGATCCCACACCACACCACAATACTCCAGAATAGGGTGGACAAGTGTGGTGTAAGCAGTCTCTTTCGTAGACCTGTTGCACCTTCTAAGTGTTCTACAAATGAATCGCAGTCTTTGGTTTGCTCTACCCACAATATTATCTATGTGATTGTTCCAATTTAGGTTATTTGTAATTGTAATTCCTAAGTACTTAGCTGAATTTACAGCCTTCAGATTTGTGTGACTTATTCGGTAGTCGAAATTTAGCTGATGTCTTTTAGTACTCATGTGAATAACTTCACACTTTTCTTTATTCATGGTTAATTGTCACTTTTCACACCATACAGATATCTTATCTAAATCATTTTGCAAGTCATTTTGATCATCTGATGACTTTACAAGACAGTAAATGACAGAATCATCTGCAAACAATCTAAGGTGGCTACTCAGATTGTCTCCTATGTTGTTAATATTGATCAGGAACAATAGAGGGCCTATAACACTTCCTTGGGGAAGGCCGGATATTACTTCTGGTTTACTCGATGGCTTTCCATCTATTACTACGAACTGTGACCTTTCTGACAAGAAATCACGAATCCAGTCACACAACTGAGGCAATACTCCATAGGCATGCAGTTTGGTTTGAAGATGCTTGTGAGGAATGGTGTCGAAAGCCTTCTGGAAATCTAAAAATATGGAATCAATTTGGCATCCCCTGTCAATAGCACTTATTACTTCATGAATATAAGGAGCTAGTTGTGTTTCACAAGTTTGATATTTTCTGAATCCGTGCTGACTATGTATGAATAAATCATTTTCTTCAAGGTACTTCATAATGTTCGACTACAGTATACGTCACAAAACCCTACTGCAAATTGACGTTAGTGATATAGGCCTGTAATTCAGCGGATTACTTCTACTTCCCTTTTTGGGTATTGGTGTGACTTGAGTAATTTTCCAGTCTTTAGGTACAGATCTTTCTGTGAGTAAGTTGTTGTATATAATTGCTAAATACAGAGCTATTTTATCAGCACACTCTGAGAGGAACCTGACTGGTATACAATCTGGACTGGAGGTTTTGCCTTTATTAAGTGATTTAAGCTGTTTTGTTACACCGAGGATATCTACTTCTATGTTTCTCATTGTGGCAGTTGTTCTTGACTGGAATTCAGGAATATTTACTTCGTCTTCTTTGGTGAAGGAGTTTCAGAAAACCGTGTATAATAACTCTGCTTTAGTGGCACTGTCATCAGTAACTTCACCATTGTAATCACTCAGTGAAGGTATTGATTGCGTCTTGCCACTGGTGTGATTTATGTATGACCAGAATCTCTTTGGGTTTTCTGCCAGATTTCATTGTAGAAATTATTAAAAGCATCTCGTATTGGAAGTATGTACTATATTTCAAACTTCTGTAAAACTTTGCCAATCTTGGGGATTTTGCATTCTTTTAAATTTGGCTTGCTTTTTTCATTGTTTCTGCAACAATGATCTGACCCATTTTGTGTACCATGGGGGATCAGTACCATCACTTATTAATTTATGTGGTATATATCTCTCAGTTGCTGTATATACTATCTCTTTGAAAACATTCCACAACTTTTCTACACTTACATGATCAAATCGGAAAGTGAAGACTGTATCTTAAAAAGGCATTAAGAGCATTTTTATCAGCTTTTTTAAATAGATATACTTTGTGTTTCTTTTTGACGGTTGTAGGTGTTATGGTATTCAGTCTAGCAGCAACTGCCTTGTGGTCGCTAATCCCTGTAATCGTCACAATACTCCCTATTTGTCCAGGATTATTTGTTGCTAAAAGGTCAAGTATGCTTTCGCAACCATTTACACTTCAAGTGGGCTCATGAACTAATTGTTCAAAATAATTTTCTGAGAAAGCATTCAGTACAATTTTGGATGACGTTTTATGCCTGCCGCCGGCTTTAAATGTATAATTTTTCCAGCCTATGGAGGGTAGGTTGAAGACAACACCAACTATAATTGTATGAGCGGGGTACTTACTGGAAATGAAACTCAAGTTTTCTTTGAACTGTTCCGCAACTATATCTTCTGAGTCGGGGGTCAGTAAAATGATCCAATTTAATAGATTGTCAGGTATAACCTCTTCCCATACTATTTCACACAAACTATCTACTTCAATTTTGCTACAAGGCAAACTACCTCTGACAGCAATAAATACTCCACCTGAATGAAATTTTTACTCTCAGCAGAATTTGTGCTGATATGAAGCTTTCTGGCAGTTTAAAACTGTGTGCCAGACTGAGACTCAAACTCAAGAGCTTTGACTTTGGTAGGCAGGTGCTCTACCGACTGATTATGAGATACACAAGCATGACTCACAACTCATCCTCACACCTTTACTTCCACCTGGAGAAAAGGATATTGTGGAGGCAGGCTTTTGCCATAGCCTAGGGGATGTTTCCAGAATGAAATTTTCACTCTGAAACAGTCTGAGCTGATGTGAAACTTCCTAGCAGATTAAAATTGTATGCCGGACCAAGGTACTGGTGAAAGTAAATCTGGAAGAATGGGTTGTGAGCCTTGCTTGGGTAGCTCAGTCAGTACAGCACTTGCGCGCAAAAGGCAAAGGTCCTGAGTTTGAGTCTCAGTCTGTCACATAGTTTTAAGCTGTCACTCCACTACAGAGTGAAAATTTCATTCTGGAAACATACCCCAGGCTGTGGCTAAGCCATGTCTCCACAGTATCCATTCTTGCAGGAGTGCTAGTCTTGTAAGTTTTGCAGAAGAGCTTCTGTGAAGTTTGGGAGGTAGGAGATGAGGTGAGGTACTCTGAATATCTGCTGACATCAGCTAGTGAGATCACATTTTGTGAGCTATGATTGACTTACAAAAACACATCACAATCTGTTTCAGTGCATTGGAAACTACCGTATTTACTCGGATCTAAGCCGCACTTTTTTTCCGGTTTTCGTAATCCAAAAAACCGCCTGCGGCTTAGAATCGAATGCAAAGCAAGCGGAAGTTATGAAAAATGTTTGTACGTGCTGCCACAACTAACTTCTGCCGTCGAATATATGTAGCGCTACGCAGGCATGCTTTGTAGGCACAAAGATAAATACTGGCCCCAAAACCTCTGCGTCAGTAAATAAATTTTTTTAAAAAAAGTGGAAGACGAGCTTTTTTTCTCCGCCGCGAGTTTCGACCACTGAATTTTCATACATTATCCAATGAAGTAAATACAAATTCCGTATTGTTCATCTTCGAATGTAGCACAATTTCAGTGTACTACGAAAATCTGACTGGCAAGACTGTTTGGGATGTTTGTCAATATGGCCAACTCTAAGTTCTGAATTTTTTCCTACCTGTGAGAAGAGATGGTTGCTAATAGGAACCTGATGAAATTTGAATCACATACAGTATTCTCTTCACCATAAGAATAATACAAATATAAATATTTTGCCATGTATTCTTTCGTGTTTGCTGCTATCTCCTTTAAATCCTGTCTGCCTAATAAACTACGAAACTAGAGTGAGACAACAGCAAATGCGGAAGAATATACGTATCGTGTCATGTTTATATTCGTATTATTCTTATGCCTAATAGTGACACTGCCAGAAATGAAGCACGGCAAGTGACTAGATTTTTAAATCTAAGATGACTCTAATTTCTGTGCAGAATTTGATGTAATAAAGAAGCGGCCGCAAAGATTTTCAAACGGAGAAAAATTTTCGCCTAACTCTCGTTCAGAACATGTTCTATCATACGCAGTCTATTATTTGATTCTTGTTGATCATTATCAAAGAAAGCAGCAGTGTAAGTAACAACAAATAGCAGTCTCTTGCCATTGTTTCGCTAATGAGACGATTCCTCTCTCTCCCTTTTTTTTTTTTTTGTTTTTTTTTTTTTTTTTCAATTGTACGCGGCGGTAGCGCGCACAAAAGCAAGCCATGCCACGACCCGCGACAGGCCGTAAACACGCACTATCAGAATACGACAACCAACGCATGACACAGTGCAGTAATGCGTTTTCAGCTTAAGAGTGACGCAAATACCTATAACAAAGAAAACGGCATTTATCAGATCAAAGCAAAATAAGCAATTGATTCAAACCAGACGAAGCATGTGAAAAAGGAAGGGTATCCGTATAAATACGGACGGAGCGCCTGACGCATAGCAATGGCTACGTGGTAAAGCTTAACTGCTAAGCTTACGACTCGAACCAAACTACTGTAGCTGTATCGTCATTCATTCGACCTAAATTGTGTCTCATATTACAATGGACCAACTTTGTTTCGATTGGAGGTGCGGCCTAAAACTTTTCTCTCCCCTTGAATTTCGAGTCTCAGATTTCAGGTGCGGCTTAGATTCGGGAAATTTTTTTTTTTTCCTTTATTTCGAGTCTCATTTTTCAGGTGCGGCTTAGATTCGAGTGCGGCTTAGATTCGAGTAAATACGGTAACATGTTGTGGTTGGTGTAATTTGAATTTATACTTTTGTAATACAAAAGGATGCCACTTACATGTTGCTGTGCATCAGAGATCTTTCCAAAACACATCCCAACTAAAATGCTGGGAGCTCTATATTGGTGTATAAAACCTTAACCATTCAAAGGATTGATAAGTGTTACAGTTCCAAGAGAAAGTATACTCCTGGTAAAATGTGTGTTTTTAACCAGGAATTCCCTGGGAATCTGGTAAGTTTTTCGTTATCCTTGTATATACCCTGAATTATGCGTGCACTGACAATGCCTTACACAACACAACAGATGTTCACTTTCAATTCAGTTCATTTAAATACCCTATTTGCTAACTCATTGACATTACATTACCTGTTTTTCAAAGTGACACTTTCATCATTTGCAATTGGACAAATTTTGAAAACAATTTTGAATCACCAGATTTAAATAAATGGCACACCATTAACATAAAGGGAGAGTTTCAGTGAGTACAGATATCGATAAAACTAACTAACTTTTACATAAACTGGTCACATGGTAAAATACATAAACTGGTCACATGGTAAAAATTTCATGGAGCCGCTTCATCTAAATTAATAACATTTGTCACAAAATGCATGAAAAGCTTCAGTAGTAACCAAGCAAAAGAGGATCGGAACAATGGAAACACAGTACACTCTCTGTGCTTAGCTTGCAGAATTTATCTGTCATGTATTGTCAGCACAAACGTGTAAGTCTCTGAAGTAGTTGCTTTTTCCAACACCTGCATGCAGTTTCCTGTTCTCGTTACAAGCATTTTCTGACGTTCACATCTAGATAAACAACTTTGACGTTAATATACCATTCTGTAAGACTACTGGGAGATCCAACGGATTGTCTGGCTGCCTGTATTGCTGTTGTTCATTTAACACTACTTGGGAGGCACATGTAATCATCGTAAATAAAGTAAACAAAGGGAGAAAGATCAACAGTAAATTTCTCCAAGAATCAGATGTGTAGCAGTACTCTTTAACTTCTACCTACATGAACTTTCTGACAGTTTGTCCAGAAAGTTCTGCTATGCCTACGACCTAGTTCTTGTCATACAACATAAAGTACTGGATCCGACAGAAGGAGTGCTGGTCACAGTCATATCTGTGGGAGGCTTATTTCAAAATCTGAAGCCTCAAATCTAGTCCAAACAAAACAATGATGTCTTGCTTCATTTTGAATAATTATCTGATGAAAATGAACATGAACATAAGCTTCAGAGAGAGAGAGTTATTCATTGTAAATGGAACTCAAAATATCTAGGTGTCATCTTCAACCTTTCATCTTTCAAGCAACACCTTCTGAACCTAGCTCAGAAATTGAAGACTTATAACAACATCCTCCATCATTAATTTGGAACTATCCAGGGATCCTCAGCAACTACGCTGCATTCTTCAGACTTTGATTTGGTGTATGCAAGTGGTGAATATTGTGCATTTGTGTGGATGAACAGACACCATACAAAGCTTATCAATACCCAACCGAATACTGCCATACATATAATATCTGGTGCTATCAGAGCTACACCGGTTCATTGGATTCCACTGTTAACCTGTATTATGCCATCTGATTTGCGCAAGCGTAGTGCTCTTATGAGAGAATACAAAAAGATCTCCAGAAATCCTAAACCATACACATATAAGGAACTGTGACGTTAAAATCTTAAAAGGCTGCAATCACAACATCCTACTCCACATGATGCTTCTGTCATGGTTACGAGAGGTCTTAAATCTCTCAAAGAATGGGAAGATTGGTGTGAAGCAGTAACAGACGCGCACCTGCATAACTTTGTCTCAGGCACTAAGCTCCCAAGTGGGTTTCACAAGACTGAATTGCCCCAAATTGTATCCAAATGACCCGTGGCAGGTGCAGCGATATATTCCACAAGTGGAACAAGCTACCCAATCAGAATTGTGACAACAGACCTTCCCACCAGACTATACATCACATTTTCAGTGACAGTCAGATTCAAGCATGGCAATGTGAAGATTTCCTGTTAAGAACACCAAAGGCTGTGCACTGGATTGTAAAACTAGACTCTCAGTTGTGAAATACATGTGTCCTTTGAAATTATTTGCTGACTGTGAATTCTTGGCATCAGCTGTATTCGGTACAGAGCTACTACCCAAAGATACAGAGATACTACCCATTAGTGTCATATGAAAATTTGTGCCAGACCAGGACTCGAACCAACGTAAATGTTCATATCTCATTATTGAGTAATAGGTCTGTACCCAATACAGCCGATGTCAAGGAATTTGCAGTCAGCAAATTAATTTTGAAAAATTTGGACACCTGTGGATTGTCAAAAGTGTCTGTTATTTCAGACATGCATGTAAACATGTAACCTTGTGAAGCACATTGTTTCTCATTTGTACTTATGTAAATATCTCTGTGTATATCTTGACAATTCAGTGTGTTAGCCTGATGCTAAATAATAGTAACAATAGTAATAATAATTTAATATACCAAAGAAAATAATCAGTTTTTGAAAATATAATGTAACTGGATAGATAAAAATGTACTAACCAAATGGCAGCAAGAGAACGCACACATATAGACTTTAAGGGTATTTTTAAGCTCCTTCTTCTGGTAGATGGGTTGAAGGGAAAGATAGAGGGATGAAGGAAAAGGAGTGACGATATTTGATAAATGGGAAATGTTTGGAAAACTCACCCAGAACTCTGCATCAGGGGAGACTTACCTCATGGGATGAGAAAGAAAGACTGATTATCAAGGACTGCAGCTGATGAGATTTGAAAGCCAGAGAGCTGGAAGGTGGAAGATGGGATAATCAGCAAGATACAGATTACTGACAAAATGTTATGCAAGAGTTAATAAGAGCAGAAAGCTAAATGCATTGTATGTCGTAGGGGATCGGGGGCGGGGAGTGGGAGGATAGACAAGTCAGAAAGTAAGAGGTACAGAAAACTGAAAGGAAGTGAAGAAAGGAATAATTACTGAGCACAAATGCTGAGACTGAATAAATTTTCTCAAATTAAGGCCAGGTGGGTGGCGATTACCAAGGAACTGGAACGCCAGTTGTCAAGTGCAGAGTCATGAGAAAATGGCATCTGTAGGCTGACAACTTGGTGGTAGCCATACCAATTTAAAAGGCCAAACAGTGTTTACATAACAGCTGGTACAAGACGTGTTGTTTCCCAGGTGGCTGTGCCTTTGATAGTATGTGATTTGCCAGTTATGGGGGGTGGTTTAGGTGGTGGCAGGAGGGTGCATAGGGTGTCTTACAGTGGGGACAATAACAGGTGCAGGAGCCGTAGGGTATGGAAATGGGGGCAGAAGGAGCATAAGGTCTGGCCATGATGTTGTGGAGATTGGGAGTGAACTGAAAAGCTTTCTGGTTGTGGTGGGCAAAATCTTAGACAGAATGGATCTTGTTTCAGGCCACAATTTTAGGAAGTCATAGCTTTGTTGTAAAAGCTGATTAGTGCATTCAGAACCAAGAAAATACTGAATGAGAAGAGCTGTACTCCTAAGCTGTTTTTCAGAGGGATCAGACTTACCAGGGTTGGACGTGATGGCCCAGTAAATGTATGTTTGAACGTGTTCGGGGGCAATTATGTCCATTGAAGGCTGTATTTGAATGGTTGTGTATTGCTGTTAAGAGTCAGCATCTAAACAAATACAGTTGCCTCGAATGGTAAAACTGTATGGGAGGGAACATTTGTCATAGGGAGGATGGCAGCTGTCAGAATGTAAGTACTGTTGTTTGCTGGTAGGTTTATTGTGAACAGAAGCTTGTAGCTGACCCTTGGTGAAGATGAGGTCAACATCAAGAAAAGTAATATGGTATTTGGAATAGCACCAAGTGAAATTTAACTAGGAGAGTGTATTTGAAGATTCCAAAAATTTTCACAGGTCAGGCTCACCATGAGTCCATATGGCAATGGCATCATAAATGTATTTAAACCAAACCAGTGGCTGAAGGCTGAAGGACCTTCTCAGCAACCCATGAAAGGATTGGCAAGGAAAGGAGCCATCCTGGTTTCCATGACTCCCATGATCCTGCACCATATATGTTTGTATGTCTAACCATCAGAGGTAAAGTAGTTGTTGGTAATTATAAAGTTGATCAGGCAAGCTGGATGGATGTCATAGATTTGGAATCAGGTGGGCACTTGTTGAGATAATGTTCAGCAGTGGACAGACCATGTACACAGGAGATTATGGTATAGAGGGAGATGGCATTCATGGTGACAGGCAAATGTCTTTGTACCATGGGCTGCAGATGTTGATCAACTAAGGCAGACGTATGTTTGGTGGGTGCTTTGAAGGCAGCAACTGTGGGAGGACCAGTGTAATTGGGTTTATGGATTCTAAGAAGGTAAAAGGTGAGGATGCGTGGTTTTTGTGGGGTGAGAATTTCTGTGGATTGAAGTTTTAGTTATTGTGAGTGGCCTGAAGTTTTGAGGAGGGACTGTAGGTCAGTTTATATCACAGGCATGGGACCCTGATGGCAAATGCTGCATGTATTGGTGTCAGACAGCTGACGTAGACCCTATCTTATATAGTCCCATCGATCAAGTACCACAGTGACAGATACCATGTCTGCTTGGAGGATAATGATGGAGCCATCACTTTTTAGAAAATGAAGAGCCTGGATCTCTGAAGAGGACAAGTTAAATACACTCCTGGAAATTGAAATAATAACACCGTGAATTCATTGTCCCAGGAAGGGGAAACTTTATTGACACATTCCTAGGGTCAGATACATCACATGACCACACTGACAGAAACACAGGCACATAGACACAGGCAACAGAGCATGCACAATGTCGGCACTAGTACAGTGTATATCCACCTTTCGCAGCAATGCAGGCTGCTGTTCTCCCATGGAGACGATCGTAGAGATGCTGGATGTAGTCCTGTGGAACGGCTTGCCATGCCATTTCCACCTGGCGCCTCAGTTGGACCAGTGTTCGTGCTGGACGTGCAGACCGCGTGAGACGACGCTTCATCCAGTCCCAAACGTGCTCAATGGGGGACAGATCCGGAGATCTTGCTGGCCAGGGTAGTTGACTTACACCTTCTAGAGCACGTTGGGTGGCACGGGATACATGCGGACGTGCATTGTCCTGTTGGAACAGCAAGTTCCCTTGCAGGTCTAGGAATGGTAGAACGATGGGTTCGATGACGGTTTGGATGTACCGTGCACTATTCAGTGTCCCCTCGACGATCACCAGTGGTGTACGGCCAGTGTAGGATATCGCTCCCCACACCATGATGCCGGGTGTTGGCAGTCCTGATTGTGGCGCTCACCTGCACGGCGCCAAATACGCATACGACCATCATTGGCACCAAGGCAGAAGCGACTCTCATCGCTGAAGACGACACGTCTCCATTCGTCCCTCCTTTCACACCTGTCGCGACACCACTGGAGGCGGGCTGCACGATGTTGGGGCGTGAGCGGAAGACGGCCTAACGGTGTGCGGGACCGTAGCCCAGCTTCATGGAGACGGTTGCGAATGGTCCTTGCCGATACCCCAGGAGCAACAGTGTCCCTAATTTGCTGGGAAGTGGCGGTGCGGTCCCCTACGGCACTGCGTAGGATCCTACGGTCTTGGCGTGCATCCGTGCGTCACTGCGGTCCGGTCCCAGGTCGACGGGCACGTGCACCTTCCGCCGACCACTGGCGACAATATCGATGTACTGTGGAGACCTCACGCCCCATGTGTTGAGCAATTCGGCGGTACGTCCACCCGGCCTCCTGCATGCCCACTATACGCCCTCGCTCAAAGTCCGTCAACTGCACGTACGGTTCACGTCCACGCTGTCGCAGCATGCTACCAGTGTTAAAGACTGCGATGGAGCTCCGTATGCCACGGCAAACTGGCTGACACTGACGGCGGCGGTGCACAAATGCTGCGCAGCTAGCGCCATTCGACGGCCAACACCGCGGTTCCTGGTGTGTCCGCTGTGCCGTGCGTGTGATCATTGCTTGTACAGCCCTCTCGCAGTGTCTGGAGCAAGTATGGTGGGTCTGACACACTGGTGTCAATGTGTTCTTTTTTCCATTTCCAGGAGTGTATTTGTAGGTACCTGAGGAATGGTTGTGAAGCTAAGCTGGATGTAAGGAATTCTTGGAGGGTTTGTAAGGGATGATTTTGAGGTAGTGACAGTGAATCAAGTTAGGATCACAGTTCGAACTGTTCAAGGCATGGTTCAATATCAGGTTTGCCGTTGGAAATATTTTGGGATTGGATTGCAAAGTGCTATTTCCATTTGACATTATGTGTGAAGGAAAGTACAGATTTGGCCAAAGCAGCATTGTTAAATGCATGTGTAGGACTGAAAATGAGACACTCGGATAATAGAAATGATTCAGGAGGGGAGAGTGCCTTAGATGAGAGGTTGAGAACACTGCTGCTGTGAATAGCTCTTGTGATCATGAGTTATCATTGCTCTAGGAGGCAGTGGTGAAGGGTGGGGGAGTTAGGAAGGGTGACCAATCTCAGTTTGTGGGAGCGGAGTGGTGGTTGATGGCATGGCTGTTAGGGAGAGAGTTAGGAAGGGGAAATCCACTGTTGTGGTAGTTTAGGAGAAGGTAGGATAGCTTGTTGAGATGAGGTTTGGCCTGTTGTTGCAGTTAGAGGTTGCTTTAGCAGATGATACTATCCAAGAAAACATGAGGGGCAGATAACTGCAGGATTTTGTATGAGAGAACTCTGGTGGAGTGGAAATGGGCAGATGATGCATACAGGTTACAAACTAGCATGGTAAATGCAATTGATTACTGTATTTTAAACTGTAAAAGAGATGGTGTAGAGTAGGATTACATCAAGGAACAGGGACTTTCAACATTAGGCCTTTGGTGGTAACTCCCAGGGACAGGCAGATTTTAAGGAACACAATGTGGGACCTTAGTTTTTATAGAGGAAGAGCATGTTTTCAAATGAACTGAATATAATATGCGATGGGATTCATCATTTCAATAGAGGAGGGTTAGGAGTATTACAGATGGTGGGAGTGTCGAAAAAAGGAAACAGAGGGAGAAAACTAAGTGAAAAAATGAAGACAAGAAAGGGTGGGGGCCAGAGAAAAAAAAATCTGAAAAATCTATAAAAATTTGTACGAAAATCATGAGAAAAGACAAGGATAAACAAGAAGTAATGAGTGGGTGATGATTTCTTGCCAGAAAAGTGGGCTGTATGATGTGAAAAAACTGTGACAGGAAAAAAAATCACAAAAATTATGAAAAAAAAGTGATAGGAAAAAATTACAGTAATAAATTGTGATGGGGAAAGATTATGGAAAAGACATAAAAGCAGACAGAAGCTTAAAAACACTGCAAACAGAAAAAGGAATTCATTGGAAACAATGGCATCTTATGTGTTTTGAAAAGCAGGCAGTAACACTGAATCAGCGCAGTTTGGTGAAAAATAAATGCACAAAAACATGAAAGTATCAAATACAAGCAAGGTAAGTAGTCGGTGAAAAAAAAATGATGTCAAATTTGCAAATAATTCTGAGACACATGATCAAGAAGTGTAATGAGCCATAAGCAAAGTATTACATCCAAATTTGTAAATAACAATGGTTCCGTCTAAGTGCACAGAAATCAGTACTAGAGAAGATGTAGGGTGAAGATGTTGGATGGTATAGGTGGTAAGGTGAATAAATGAGCAAACCAGCACATAAGGTCAAAAACAGTTAACAATTTGATCAAAGTAAATGAAAATAAAGACTGTCAAGGGAGTTTCATAAGAAGGAATGATTGCCACAAGAGATAACTATAAAAACAAAAATAATCCATCTTTGAAAATATAATGTGACTGGATGGATGAAAATTCAAGTCACCAAATGGTGGCAGGAGAAAACATATGCAAAGATTAAGTGAATGTGCAAGATTTCAGAGCCAGTGGCTCCTTCTTCTAGCAGATGGGTTGAAGGGGAAGGAATAGGGACGAATTAAAAGGACTGGTGAAGTTCAGAAAATGGGAGGGTTTGGAAAAGTCACCCAGAACCCTGCATCTGGGGAGATGTACTGTATGGGATGAAAAGGGAAGACTGGTTGTTGGGGACAGCACCAGATGACATTTGAAACCCTGAGAGCATAATGGTGGAAGATAGGATAATAAGCAAGATAGGATTACTGACAAAACATTGTGCAAGAGTTTTATAAGAGCAGAAAGCAAATCACATTGTATCTCATGGGGGAGGGGTGGGGTGGGGGATAGTGTGTATGTGTGTGTGTGGGGGGGGGGGGGGGGTATAGACAGGTCCAAAAATCAGAAAATAAAAGGGAGTGAAAAAAGGAAAAGTTGTTGTGCAGTAATTCTGAGGCTGAAGAAATTAACTTGAATTTAAGCCTGATGGATGGCAATAATGAAGAACATGTTGTAACACCAGTTCCCACCTTCAGAGTTCTACAGAATCTGTGGGAAGAATCCAAATGGCATGTGCGTAGAAACAGGCACCTAGTATCCAGTATTGTTTCACAATCCTTTCACTGATCCCTACAACGTGACCCTGATGCACCCTCAGCTGAACTCCGCACACATTGTTCCCTAAAACCTGATGACTCCGTCATTATCATCACAGCAGATAGAAGATCTACCAGTGTGGTACTTGGTCAACTGAAGTATGCAAGCAAGGATCTATGCCAGCTGTCTGTGACTCCTCTACATACTGTATCTGCCATAGAGGTCCTGTCCCTGTGATACAAACTGACCTACAATCCCTCCTTAAAACTTCTGGCCACCTACAAGGACAAACACCTCAATCGATATAACTTCTTACCCCACCCAAACGATGCATTCTGACCTTTTACCTCCTTTCTGAAGTATTTAATGTATTTGTATGGAGTGTAGCCACATATCGAAGTGAAACATGGATGATAAATAGTTTGGACAAGAAGATAATAGAAGCTTTCAAGATGGGGTGCTATAGAAGACTGCTGAAGATTAGATGGGTAGATCACATAACTAATGAGGAATTGGGGAGAAGAGGAGTTTGTAGCACAACTTGACTTGAAGAAGGGATCATCAGATAGTGAAGGGAGACGAAAATTTAATAGCCATGGGTGAATGGAATTGGATAGTAGGGAAAAGAAGAGATGGAAACATAGTAGGTGAATATGGATTGTGGGTAAGAAATGAAAGAGGAAGCCGCCTGGTAGAATTTTGCGCAGAACATAACTTAATCATAGCTAACACTTGGTTCAAGAACCATGAAAGAAGGCTGTATACATGGAAGAGACCTAGAGATACTATAAGGTGTCAGATTGATTATGTAATGGTAAGACAGAGATTTAGGAACCAGGTTTTAAATTGTAAGACATTTCCAGGGGCAGATGTGGACTCTGACCACAATCTATTGGTTATGAACTGTAGATTAAAACTGAAGAAACTACAAAAAGATGGGAATTTAAGGAGATGGGACCTGGATAAACTGACTAAACCAGAGGTTGTACAGAGTTTCAGGGAGAGCATAAGAGAACAAGTGACAGGAATGGGGGAAAGAAATACAGTAGAAGAAGAATGGATATCTTTGAGGGATAAAATAGTGAAGGCAGCAGAGGATCAAGTAGGTAAAAAGACGAGGGCTAGTAGAAATCCTCGGGTAACAGATGAAATATTAAATTTAATTGATGAAAGGAGAAAATATAAAAATGCAGCAAATGAACCAGGCAAAAAGGAATAGAAATGTCTCAAAAATGAGATCGACAGGAAGTGCAAAATGGCTAAGCAGGGATGGCTAGATGACACATGTAAGGATGTAGAGGCTTATCTCACTAGGGGTAAGATAGATACTGCCTACAGGAAAATTAAAGAGATCTTTGGAGAAAAGAGAACCAGTTGTATGAATATCAAAAGCTCAGGTGGAAACCCCGTTCTAAGCAAAGAAGGGAAAGCAGAAAGGTAGAACGAGTATATAGAGGGTCCATACAAGGGCGATGTACTTGAGGACAATATTATGGAAATGGAAGAGGATGTAGATGAAGATGAAATGGGAGATATGATACTCCATGAAGAGTTTGACAGAGCACTGAAAGACCTAAATCGAAACAAGGCCCTGGGAGTAGACAACATTCCATTAGAACTACTGACAGCCTTGGGAGAGCCAGTCCTGACAAAACTCTACCATCTGGTGAGCAAGATGTATGAGACAGGAGAAATACCTTCAGACTTCAAGAAGAATATAATAATTCCAATCTCAAAGAAAGCAGGTGTTGACAGATGTGAAAATTACTGAACTATCAGCTTAGTAAGTCACGGCTGCAAAATACTAATGCGAATTATTTACAGAGAAATGGAATAACAGTTAGAAGCCAACCTCGGGGAAGATCAATTTGGATTCCGTAGAAATATTGGAACACGTGAGGTAATACTGACTTGATGACTTATCTTAGAAGGTAGATTAAGGAAAGTAAAATCTACATTTCTAGCATTTGTAGACTTAGAGAAAGCTTTTGACAATGTTGACTGGAATATTCTTTCAAATTTTGAAGGTGGCAGTGGTAAAATACAGATAGCAAAAGGCTATTTACAATTTGTACACAAACCAGATTGCAATTATAAGAGTCGAGGAGCATGTAAGGGAAGGAGTGGTTGGGAAGGGAGAGAGACAGGGTTGTAGCCTCTCCCTGATGTTATTCAATCTGTATATTGAACAAGCAGTAAAGGAAACAAAAGAAAAATTCGGAATAGGTATTAAAATCCATGGAGAAGAAATAAAAACTTTGAGGTTAGCCGATGACATTGTAATACTGTCAGAGACAGCAAAGTACTTGGAAGAACAGTTGAATGGAATGGACAGTGTCTTGAAAGGAGGATATAAGATGAACATCAACAAAAGCAAAACTAGGATAGTGGAATGTAGTCAAAGTAAGTCGGGTGATGCTGAGGGAATTAGATTAGGAAATGAGACACTTAAAGTAGTGAAGGAGTTTTGCTATTTGGGGAGCAAAATAACTGATGATGGTCAAGTAGAGAGGATATAAAATGTAGACTGGCAATGGCAAGGAAAGCATTTCTGAGGAAGAGAAACTTGTTAACATCGAGTATAGATTTAAGTGTAAGGAAGTCGTTTCTGAAAGTATTTGTATGGAGTGTAGCCATGTATGGAAGTGAAACATGGGCGATAAATAATTTAGACAAGAAGAGAATAGAAGCTTTCGAAATGTGGTGCTACAGAAGAAAGCTGAATATTAAATGGGTAGATCACATAACTAATGAGGAGGTATTGAATAGAATTGGGGAGAATAAGAGTTTGTGGCACAACTTGATTAGAAGAAGGGATCGGTTGGTAGGACATGTTCTGAGGCATCAAGGCATCACCAATTTAGTATTGGAGGGCAGCGTGGAGGGTAAAAATCATAGAGGGAGGCCAAGAGATGAATACACTAAGCAGATTCAGAAGAATGTAGGTTGCAGTAGGTACTGGGAGATGAAGAAACTTGCACAGGATAGAGTAGCATGGAGAACTGCATCAAACCAGTCTCAGGACTGAAGACCGCAACAAAAACAACAACAAAGGTCCACAAATCCAACACCCTCCCCATCCCATAGTTGCCAGCTTCAAAACACCTACTGAACAAATATCTACCTTAGTTGATCACCACATGCAGCCTGTAGTACAGAGACTTCCTATGTATGTTCAAGAGACCAACCATTTCCTAGATCATCTGAAATCTGTTCCCATCCTGCTCCCATCACACACCTTGCTTTTCACCACTGATGCCACCTCGCTGTATACCAACATCCTCCATGTACATTTCCTGTCTGCTGTTGAACTTTAGCGTCACTGGTGCCTCCTCATTCCAAACCTTGTGAAGTGCTTCCTGTTCATCTTAATCAACTTGTTACCATTGATGCCATGACTTTCTGTACCAAAATCTCCCATGTAATTGGTCAGTCTGCTGATGGATATTACCTTGATCAAAGTCCTCGTGGTTCCAAACCTATGACTTATTTCCTGCTCACCTTAATCAACTCCATAGTTTCTAACAACTGCTTTTCTTCTGAGGAACAGACATACAAACAGATTAGTTGCATGGCTATGAGAGCCAGCATGTCTCCTTCCTACGCCAAATTTTCGTGGGTCCCTTGGGCTGTCCTGGGATCCATAAAACTTCAGGACCTGGTTTGATTTAGATGTGTTGATGACATCTTTGCCATATGAACTTATGGTGATGCTGATTTGTTAAAATTTCTGGAATCTCTAAATACCTTCTCCTTATTAGATTTCACTTGATCCTATTCCAACTCCCATGCCACTTTTCTTCATGTTGACCTCATCCTCACTAAGAATTAGCTACACATTTCTGTTCACATTAAACCCACTGAAAACAACAAAACTTGTATTTTGACAGTTGCCTTCCATTCCATGTGATATGATCCCTCCCATTCAACCTTATCATTTGAGGTAAACATTTTTGTTCCAATGCAGACTCTTAACAACAGTAAACCAAAACTCTTACTCAACCTTCACTGGATGTAATTATGCCAGTTTCAAATGCACATTTACCAGGTCATCACCTCCAGCCGTGGTACATCTTATCCCTTGAAAAAACAGCTTAGAAGTATTATCTTGGTTCTGAATGTATTAATCAATTACTTCCGCAAGGGTATGAATTAAACTCCATGTTCCTTCTGCTCCCTGTTCCCAGCCTTATGGCTCGTACCCCTGTGAGTGCGCCCCCTGTAAGACTTGGCCTATGCACCATCCTACCACCAGCTATACAAGCCCCCTGACTGGCAAAACATATACTAGAAAGGCATAGACACCTGTCAAAAGACACATGTCATGTACCAACTATTATGTAAACACTGTTTGACCTTTTTCATTGGTATGAGGATTACCATTTTATCATTTAAGATTGATGGACATTGATAGAGGGTGTATACTCACAAGACACAATATCCTGTTGCAGAGCATGCTCTTCAACATGACAAGTCATGAGCACAGTGTCTGTTACATGACATGTACCATCGGGATTCTTCCCCAGACATTCTCAGAACTCAATAGGTGTGAAGTGACTTTAAGATGTTGCTCTTGGTTTCACCACCCACCTGTCTTGATTTACGGTAATTTCTTCAGTCTCAGTATTTCTTCTCAGTGATTTTTCCTTTCTTCACTCCCTTTTAGATTTCTACATATTTTATTTCCTGATCTGCCTGTTTTTCCCCACTTTCTACCTTTACTACATACAATGCATATAGCTTTCTGCTCTTATTAACCCTTCCATGATATTTTGTCAGTAATCTCTGTCTTGCATATTATGCTACGTTCCATTTGTAAGGTCTAAGTTTTTCAAATCTCGTCCACTGGAGTACCCAACCATCCTGTCCAATCAGTCTGCTCTGACCCAGGGTTGATGGTGACTTTCCTGAACTTTCTCCATTTCCTAAACCTCACTAATTCTTCTCCTTCATCCTTCTTCCTTCCTCTTCAGGCTTTCTGCCAGAAGAAGGAGCCACTGGCTCCAAAAGCTTGCACATTTGTTTAACCTTTATATATGTTTTCTGCTGCCACTGCTTGATGAGTAGATTTTTATCCACCCAATTACATTTTTTTTAAAAAAATTGATTATTATTGTTGATATATTAAATGGATTGAAGATATTTTTGTTTATTATGAATCTTTGTACTTAGTTTGCTTTATAATACTTGTGTGTAATTGCTTCTTCTCTATATTTTCCACTCAAAAAACTGTTTTTCAATGGTTGATTTAAATATGTGATAATGGCAATCTTTAATAACTATGATAAAAATCTCCCTTTGTGTAAAGCTGGCACCAGTGAAACAGATCACCAATTAGTTATTTTTCTTGTGTTTCAACTATTGAAAATTTCAATATTTTTGAAAATGCTCCATCACTCACTGACAAATTAGCAGTGCATATCAGTGCATGTGAAGAATAGTATTTTGACTAGTTTCTTCTTAAATCCTCTCTATTGAGCATTTTGATCTGTTGCTAATTAGAGCTTTTTTACAGATATATGGTGGTATAGATGACACAGCACCCCAACTCACCCAGCTCTGTCATACCCAAGAAAAAGCAATGAACTACTCATCATCTGGAAATAATATGTTTATTCGATTTGTCAGTGACTGGGTTTATTCTGGTAGAGGCTTTAAAGCTTCTTACAAGACAGTAGCATCACGTAAGCCATTTTTATCATAACCAGTGAAGTAACTGCCATTCAGTAGTTGTTCCAACATAATTTGAAAATTGTTTTAAATGTTTACATTACTGCTTGTGTCTGTATGTGTGGATGGATATGAGCGTGTGTGCGAGTGTATACCTGTCCTTTTTTCCCCCTAAGGTAAGTCTTTCCGCTCCCGGGATTGGAATGACTCCTTACCCTCTCCCTTAAAACCCACTTCCTTTCGTCTTCCCCTCTCCTTTCCTCTTTCCTGATGAGGCAACAGTTTGTTGCGAAAGCTTGAATTTTGTGTGTATGTTTGTGTTTGTTTGTGTGTCTATCGACCTGCCAGCGCTTTCGTTCGGTAAGTCACCTCATCTTTGTTTTTATATATAATTTTTCCCACGTGGAATGTTTCCCTCTATTATATTGATACCAGTAAGTAAAGTATACGTTTTCCTTTTGTTTTCAAAGTGCACTTTGAATGGCTGATTTAGTACATCTTTGTATCAGTTTTTTAGGTATTTTTTGGAAGGAATGTGTTTGTAAATGTGGCAGAATATACTAGATCTGTCAAATAGTACAGCACTTTGCACTTACATATTTCATATGTACTTATCAAGCTTTTGAAATAATTTCAGTTGTGTAAATGTGTGTTCCATGTATGCTGTAAGAAACATCTTCAGTTCCATTATTCGTGTTTACACTGTTCTGCAAATGTAAAATGAAAAAGATGAAGACAGTCTAGGGATTATGTCATAAAATGAATTACTTTTCATTATTTTCAGGTTGTGGTGGTCATTTAACAACTCCAAAAGGGTCAATTCATTCAAGCAATTATCCAAACAATTATGACCCCTATGATGACTGCATGTGGCTGATTGAAGTTGACACTAATCATCGAATCAATTTTACAGTCAGTGACATTGACATGGAATCCAGCTCAGATTGTTATTATGATTACCTTGCAGTAAGTTTTGATTTTCTCTTTTACAACCATATTGATTAAATGCAAGTAATTTCCATTCAGGACTGCAAAATTGTCTGATAATGGAATGGGTTCCTTCAGAAAGTGAAATTTTTGTTGTTTCTGTGTTTCTCTATTTATTTGGTGCTACAATGCAGCCGAAGTATGAATATCTGATGCTACTCTTCTTTTGAATACAGCTCTCCAGTTTTCCCCAACTCTTCTTCTGAACACTGTGAGTAGGGTAGTGGTGGTCTTAAAACAAAAGGAGAACGATGCATTGAGAGCTGGAATCAAAGATTCAATGAACAGCAGTGCAGGTTAAGGGGTGGGTTTGTACTGTTCAGAGATACAATATTTTGCTGTCTTGTACATAACCCAAATGTGGCCTGGATTGGAAAGCTGTGGTTGTTCTTTACAGCAGGTTGTGGTTGACTCCCCATTGTCTTCCTGTTCGAGTTGATCTATCCCTTCATCTCAGGTGGTGCCTTTGTTGAAGAGGTGTTAAACTCCAGCTTTCCTATTTGCTATGGATTTGGAAGTAATGGTTCAATTTGCTATTAATAGTAATGTTGAGCAGAACTTTCCTACATTTCAGCTGTATGTGACACTTTCACATACCATCAACTATGAGTTCTTATGGATTTTTAATTTTCTTCTTACAACTTCCATAGATCTCAAAATTCTGTTGGACTTGCATAATATCTTCATGTGCTAAGTTTTGTGTTCTGACAATGAAAGAAAATGCAGTCAAGAGCCCTGATCCCATAGTTAGACCTTCTTATGTTCATAAACAAATTGGCACTTTTGTCTCACTAAAGGATGACCTTGCTGGTATGCTGATTGAAGGACACCACAGCTTGGTTACCAGAAAACTGTTGCACTCATAATTTATTCACTGACACATAATATTCTGCAAATACTATCATGACATGAGAGTTTTCAGGAATGTGAAAGTTTTATATTAACGCTCAGATTGAGACACAGCAAACAACTTCTGTAAACTTTCCTAAGGACAAATTTTGACTAGCGCTAATCCACTCTAATAATTATGGAAATTAACTTCAAGAATACTTCATATATGTATATGTCCATCTCCAGGGCTGACTCTTTATATAATAGCATTGACTATGTTGGTGAGAGTTTTAAGTATTCACATGATGCTACACAGGCAGTGGCATAGTCATTAGTAGGCTGTCCTTAGCCATATAGGTCCCAGCAGAGGATACAGACAAAGTGTGTCCCAAAATGTTCCACCTATCTCATGTCCCATCCGTCACCTTAACCCTTCACACAATACATAGTCCTATGATGCAGTGACCCAAGTAATCTTCAGTTCGATGAAGAGAGACAGAGGGGCAGCTCTCCAATCCACATTGCAGACACCATTGTTGGTATTGAAGGAATCTCAGGCAGAAGAACAAGAATAGTATTAAAAACCAATAAAATTACTCACTGGAAGTAGTACAAGTTTATGCTTCAACAACCTTGCAACTTTGATGAAGAAATTGAAGACCTTTACGGCAAGTTACAAGGATTGTTAAACAGAAGTAATTCACACTGTAGTATACTAATAATCAACTTTAATGCATAAATGGGGACAAAGTTGAGAAACGACTCTTCAGTGGGATAATTGGGATTCGATTCCATGAATGATGTTAATTGTTCCCTCTAGGGAGACTCTTGGCCTAGTGGCTGCTGGGAGCTGCTATATTAATAAACTTCATACATTTCTCAAGAAAAATCGAATCCGAAAATAGGCGTAGATAGGATTACATGAAATTAAAAATTATATTGACTGTGCTCTGTCAAAGGACAAACAAACTATGCAGGATGTGTCAGTTTTAAACCAATTCCAAATTTTTAGTGACCACAGGCAAATAGAACTGGACCTTAAGCTTGGGGGGAGGGGGGAGGGGGGGCAGGAGGTGGTGGTCAGAGAGAGAGAGAGAGAGGGGGGGGGCAATGAGGAGATGGACAAAGAGAGGGGGGGGAGGATATGAACAGAGAGAGGGATGAGGATAATATAGATGTAGACGGGGAGGAGTAGATGGACAGAGAGAGGTTGAAGAGGAGTGGACAGAGAAAGGATGGAGGAGGAGTAGATAGAGAGTGGGGAGGGTAAGATGGATGTAAAGTGGAGGAAGAGGAGATGTTCAGAGAGTGCATTGAGGAATGGATGTGTGCACTACATGTGATACACACACATGTGGGTGATGCTGTGAATAACAAGCTAGTACTGTGATAAATTATAGGGTGGAGTGGGTAATGAGGTATTCTATTACTTTATGTTTTGGACATCTGGGGATTTACAGTTCCTTGGCAATTGCCTACTGGCAACCAGTTATTCACTCTTATTATTAGTCAAAAATACTATTAGGGAGAATATGTAATGGCACATAAGTGTGAGACTGTGTACTCCTACAACAGTAGGCTCATGAGATTATGTAATATATGTTACTTTCTGGAATTGTGGAGGAGTTGAAACACAACATTATTTATTTCACTAGGCTTGTTGTTACTTTCTTTTTCATATAACTTCCATTGTAGCTTGTTTTTCTATATTGCTTAGAAACTGCTTCAAACTGATCTTGATGGCCAAGAATGATTGTGGTGATTGAGAATGAAAGTACAGCTGGTGCTGTTACTTCAGTTGTTCCATGTTTACTTAATCAATGTACCATCACTTTATCCTGTATTTTCCTTGATTTCTGATTATGGATATTTGTATATTAAGCTGAACTCAACAAGAAAATGTTACAAATCTTATAGACTTCTAGCGTCTAATATTGATTATTTACAATAGTTTCTTGATTACAGGACAACTGAGAATATAAGACAACCCTCATTTTTAAGAAGATCCTTAAGAAGATTTTATTTTTAATGTATTCGGATTAATCAAAATCACAAACTGCTTTATTGATGTAAAATATCAACTCAAAAAAGTTAACATTATATCTATCCTGAACTTATGCCATTTATTGATTGCTTACTCTCTAAATCAGTCACCTGTATTATCATTATTTTTAATCACCACCACCAACATAATTATTTGAGATGATAGATACACATAACCAATGATAGGTTAGAAAGGAAGGATTGTGTTTCTATGTAAGAGCAACAATCGAGTTTATAATGTTGGTTGTCACAAATAATTGGGTGTTTCTTGGGACTATGTCACAATTTCTAAGGCAAAGGTGAGGGGGCAACCTGAGAACACAGCTGTTTTTTCCTGAGTACATAGTGTATTTTGCATTTATATAGGCATGACACTGTGACAAATTCCTTTGTTTGTTGCTTCCAAACATGTCATCTGTTTCCTGCTCTCACATTGGCTGCATAGAATCATCCACTGATACACCCTCTTCCATTTGCATTATACCTCTCATCAAGCATTGACAACATTGCTGCATGAAACATGTAAATGTGCCACTGACCCCTATGTAGACTTTTACCATCTCTGGAGAAATTTATACTGTTCTTGAGTATTTGTACAATATTAAAGTGAATTCAGTTACGATTACAACTGGACTCAGGCAAACTGCAGTTTGAACATTTTAGATGTCCATAAGAACTCAAGGTACATGGGATTCATTCCTATCATTGGCATGACAATGAAATTGGCTGACCGCTCACCGTTGCCTTTCCACATTTGCCCTCATATTCAGCCAAGCTGGCGTCACTGTTCACCATCCAACCCTTCCAAATTCTTCAAAATAAGTCTGCATATGGCCTCAATTAAACAGTATAAAATTATTGAACTCAACAGAATAGTTTAATCTGGGAATGTAATATGACCCTTTATTTTTGAAAGATGAATTTGGGAAAAACGATACTATCATAGTCGAGTAGATGTTGTACATTACTGAATAAAAATGCTGTATATGGTTTACTATGGTCCTATGTAGTGATTTACAAGTTTCTAAATTTAATTTTTTTAGAAGTAAAGGAGGCCACTCATCCAAAAACAGGAGCATCCCAAAACAGGAGTTGTTAAGAGGCACACACAGACAAACAAAAGAAAACTTGCGAGCTTTCAGAGTAACCGTTTTTTGAGCTAGAGTACAAGTACACACAGAAAACACACACACACACACACACACACACACACACACCTATTGTGGTGTGCATTTTGGCAGGTGGACTATGTAGGGTTGGGGTTTGAAGTGGATGTGGATGGGGTAGGTAGGTGGAGAGAGGCAGGGCGAGCAGTTTGGTATGGATGGCTAGCGGTTTGGAGGGAGGCAGCCGGTTTGCCTGATGTGAATGTGGGAGAGAGGGGTGGCACTTGCACGGGCTAGGCATCTTGTGCATGGTTGTTGGCACCAGTGGGGAGCATCAAACACTGAAGGTGAATGGGGGCATGAATTGGGAGCGGGACAGAGTGGAGGAAACGGAAGTATTTAAGGGTGGGGGGGGGGGGCAGTGGGGTATCAGAGATTGTGGCCTTGAGGCCAAGATGATTAAGGGAGCAAAAGATTTGTTGCAAGGATAAATCCCATATTCGTAGTTCAGAGAAGCTGATGGTGAAGGGAAGGATCCAGATGACCCAGGTTGTGAAGCTCTCATTCACATTGAGCATAGTGTGCTCAGCTGGATGTTGTGCCCCACCGGGTGAATAACATTGTCCTTGGAAGCAGTTTGGCGGTGGCCATTCACCCTTTTGTAAGGTGGTTTGTTATTGTACTGACATGAAATGCTATGCAGTGTTTGCTGCGGAGTTGGTATGTGACATGATTGCTTTCAAGTGTGGGTCAGACTCTGATGGGAGAGGACAAGCCTGTGACAGGACTGCAGTATAAAGTGCTGAATGGATGTATCAAACAAGTCTTGTCCTTGGTCTTAAACAGCGATAATATCCCTTTCGTAAGGGACAGGGAGGGGAACTGGCACAGTGATCTAGGGATCCCTCTCGTAAGGGACAGGGAGGGGAAGTGGCACAGTGATCTAGGGATGTTGAATAAGTTGGGTGAGCAACAAAGTACCACTTTAGAAGTGATTGGAAGGATCTTGAGCAGGTTGTCCCTAACTTCAGGTCATGACGATAAATAATAAGAGTCCGTATGAAGAATATGGTTGAATTGTTCCAGTCTGGAATGATAATGAGGCTCCTCCCACCACCTCAAGAAGCTAAACAGAGCACCCCCTTCCTCCTCCCCCCTCCCCTTCCTTAGTCAGCCATTACCACCCTGGACGTGAACAACTTAACCATATCTTATGGTAGGCCTTCAATTATCTATCATTATGCCCTGAAATGAAGGACATCCTACACAAGATTCTTCCCACCCCTCCTAACGTGGTGTTCCATTGCACACCCAACCTATACAACATCATGGTCCATCCGTATCCTACTCCCAGTCCCAACCCTTTGCCATGGGGATCATATCCCAGTGGAAGACCAAAGTGCAAGAACTACCCAGTCCCCCTCCCCAGCGTTCCATACCCCAGTCCTGTCACAGGCTTATCCTATGTTTCCAGAGGCTATGACCCCCTGTGAAAGCACCATGTCATATCTGTTGTGAATGCTGCACAGCTTTCTATGTTGGTGTGATGACCGACCAGCTGTCCAACAGGGCAAATGGCTACCATCAAACTGTTGCCAAGAACAAAGTTGATCACCTGGTGCGGCACAACTTGCAGCTGAGCCTAACTTGCTCAATTTGAATGGCTGCTTCACAACCCGGGCCATCTGGATCTTTCCCTTCTCCACAAGCCTCTCTGAACTGATGGGAGTTATCCTTGCAACACATCCTTCGCTCCCATAATCATCTTGGCCTCAAGCTTCGATAGCCCACTGTCCCTATGCCCTATATCCAACAGTATCCCCTCCACACCTTGTCACCCCCTCCCAACTCATGTCCACACATCATCTTCAGTGTGCTTCGCTCCCCACCATTGCTGACAACTATGCATCGAATGCCTAGCCCAAGCCTTCCCTCCCACATTCTCAGCTGGCAAACTGGCTACCTCCCTCCAAGCTTCTAATTACCCACCTCCAGACCCTCTCCCTGCCTTTTACCTCTTTCTGTATCTACCCACCTCACCCAATACAACCACCACCCCGCCCTAGTCCGCCTGTCGAGTTGCAGCACTGGCTTTGCACATCCAGTGGGCACCGTGCTGAAACATGAGTGTGTGTATGCATTTGTGCATGCGTGCATGCATGTGTGTGTGTATGTGTGTGTGTGTGTGTGTATTTGCACTCTCTCTCAAAAAGTGATTACTCTGAAGGCTAGCAAGTGTTCTTTCTTTTTTGTATGTATCTGTCAATGGCTCAAAGCTTCTTCTTTTCATTGAGTGGTCTCCATTACTCCTAAAGTATTACACTCTATCAGAAGTTTCCTACAACACTATAAACATAGCTTCTGATGTGAGCAGTGCACACCTTCACTGTCATGTTAATTCTTTTTGCAAACTAAATCAGAGGTTTTATATTCTGATTGTTCTCTGGATGCACAGAATGTTCACCTTTTTCATTTGAGTGCTCTTCTTGTATCCCCATACAAACTTTAACGTCTTTAATTACTTTAATTTTGATGTTCAGATATCATCACACATTTTTAAAGTAGGTATCCATTTAAGTCTTCCTATGTGTGCACAGCTCAACCACGGTCTTATATGTATATTTCCCTTTAATTCTCATTTTATTCATTCTTTCATGAATAAGTGTATTTTGTATACTTTGCTCCTCACATGCTAACGATCAGAAATTCTGTTACAACGGTGGAAAATAATTATTAACTGTATGAATGATTCTACTGCAAGAAAGCTGGTGACTTGTGTATTTCTTACTCTTCACTTCATACATGCCAGTGCTGTGTTTGGTGCTTTTTGATCTCATAACTGATCTGTAACATATTCTTTTATGTGTTTACTCACTAATGAGATATTAATTAAAATTTTATTTCTTGTATTACTTCTCAATCCCTGTAATTCTTGGCAGGGGTATTCATGATTGTAAAAATTCAAATGACAAAAATATGTTATGTTGTTTCTTCTTTAAATGTCTCAGATCATCAGTATTTAAATTTCCCTTATGCCACACTGATATTTTTATTCTGCACACACATAAACATTTAAATATGTTTGTCTAGAAAGATCCAGAAGCAGAATGTGAAAATTTGTAAATTACTACTACTAAAAATTAAGTTCAGTAAATTGAAACTTTCTAACAATGGAAACTCCAGGGAGAAATATCAACAATGCAGGAGAAGGTAGATTGCTACTTCTGTAAAGAAGACAACATTAAGTTTCTGACAAGCACAATTAAAAGACATGTACATAAAGCTTTCGACCATAGCCTTCATCAGCAAAAGACAAACATACACCATTCATACACACAAGCAAGCACACCTCATTCACACATGATCACCAACTCTTTAGAGGTCATGTGTGCATGAGGTGTGCTTGCTTGTATGTACAAAGGGTGTGTGTTTCTGTTTTTCTGTTGAAGACTGTGGTTGAAAGCTTTATGTAAGTGTCTTTTACTTGTGCCTGTCTGTTTTCTTTGTGGTAAGCAGCAATCTATCTTTTCCTACATTGTTGTTTAAATTCAAACTGTGGTGCACTGTGCCTGTTCATTTCATTTTTCAGAAACATCAGTCTGTCTAAAAGGTTTATCTGACTCATAAATGATTATTCCTTCCATGTACAAGCAATACGTGGATACGAAATATATCACTGTATCTTCAGTGATCGTCTTTTTGAGAAGCATAGGGAACATAGTGTCAAATCCTTTATAGTGTACTGCCCTTTCTTTTGGGCTCCATTGCAGTATGATGAAATATATCAAACACTCCTTTAGCCTGCCTTCTGTATGTTCAGTAAATTAATATTTTTAATTATTAGGACCATAATCATAATGATTATTTTTTCTAGATTTATGATGGTTCATCAACAGACAATGAGACGCAAATGTTAGCAAAACTCTGTGGCTCTAGCGCATCACAACCAGTGTGGTACCTTTCTACCTCCAACAGCATGACGATAAGATTCAAGAGTGATGGTTCTCGCTCTTCAAAAGGGTTTCTGGCAAATTACAGTGTGGTGAGTATAGGCCTAATAGTAAAATGGCAAACAACAAGTCCAGTAGGACTGAAAAAAACAGTTACTTACTAGCTATGATATAAATATTTTGTATAAATGTTACAACAATCAATGGAAAACTGGCCTCTTTTAGTGAAGTATTGTTAAAATTATCTTTTTCCTTTTGTAGCATGCAAATGCCAGAAACCTGCTGGATGCACTTATTTGCTATTAGCTTTGTACCTTGTGCACTCATTACTTCTCGCAGTTTGTCTCAAAATATACTGGGCTTAATTGATATACATATATTACCATTAGCTAACCAGTTTGCATCTGTTGCTTTATGATTTGTGCACTCATTACTTTTTGCACTTTGTCTTAAAATATACTGGACCTAACTGATATACATATACTATCATTAGCTAACCAGTTTTCATCTACTCAGGGAGCAGCACCTTGAGTCTGAAAGGTGGAAATAAATGTAGTCTTTATGTTAGCACCAAATTATGATATAATGGTTTCTGGACTTTGGGAAATCCTTTATGAAGTTAACAAAGCTATGAAGGCATCATGCACCTCCAATATGAGTACCTTTTGGGGGGCTAAGAATTGCTGATGAACAAGAAATTGATTTAAATGAATAGCGAGAAGGTCGTGGTTTTACTTTGAGGTGACCAATGGTTGAAGAAATCTTTAACAGCAGGCCATAAGTGAAGTTGATCTATAGGAAGGACATCTTCTGGGGATATTAGAAATCCCAGCAATATTTTTGACATCATCCTCAATTACATAGCTGAGAGTTTTGAAGCAGCTTCATATAATTAAGGCATCAACTTCGTATACTCGGCGTTTTTGTTTCTAGCCATGTCTTGCAATTTTACATTCCATAATTAATAGTGCTATATGTGTCCCAAATCAAATCTTTTATTCCTTAAACTTTCAATTTTTGTCTATATCCTCCATTTTTATTCATTTGATGTCAGCCTGCACCTCCTTTTCACTTTCATATTACACCTGACCACCTAGGGTTGTCAGAAATTTTAATAACGTTCTTAAAGGCATTATAGTTATGTACACATGCATTACATATAAAAACATGTGGTGAATTGCTCACTTGCTAAACCATTAGTTGCATTCTGTGTAAACATCTTTGATCAGATTGGCGATGGTCTGTTCCTTTTAGATAATATGTAACTTTCCTTCCATTCTGCTGAAGTCTGTGTTTTGGGTCATGGGATTCATCTGAGATTTTTGCAATCAAGGAACCTCTCATTTGCATTCACCACTGGTTTCCCTAAATACAATGTGCCACATGCCTTTCTAAAATTGTGTTGTCATCATCCATCGGCGATTTGTGTGGGTCTTTAATGATATTTTTTCTTGTTATCAAGTTTGGTTGTATACATTTGTTTTTGGTAGGAAATACTGAATTGAATTGAATTGAATTTTATTTGATCCTGTAAGATTACATTGTGTACAGTAAATGTACGTGTAATATAGGACATGTCAAAGTATTAACATTCTTTATCACTTATTTTTCTACACCTTTAGCTTACATTTTTACATCACTGATAATGAGTAACAATATATACAAATTTAATGGCATCAGTATTCTGCAACACTGTAAAACTCTTTTTCCATGAGATAGTCTTTAAGTTTCTTTGGAAAGTCATTATGAAGTACACTATCTTGCAGGTTTCTGGGCAGACTTCTTAGTAGTCTGATACCAGAGTACTGGGGTCTTTTTTCTAGCATTGCCAGTCGGTGGGGTATGCTCCGTACTTCATTCTTCTTTCTTGTATTGTGGGTGTGTACACTAGCATTTGTAATCCAGTCCTCACTACCTTTTGTGATGTACATTATTGTTTTGTATATATACAATGATGAAAAAGTTAAGATACCTAAATTCTTGAAACAGTTTCTGCGTGTTTCAGAGGTCTTTCTTCTTAAAATGGTCCTAATTGCTTTTTTTTGTAATGTGAACACTCGTTTTGTCTCTTGTTTGTTTGAGTTTCCCCACACAGTCACACCATACTGTAAGTATGGTTCGAAAAGTCCATGATACACGGTACACAGAAGGTTCTTGTCTGAATACTGTGATAGCTGCAACATTAAGAATATGACAGAGCTCAGTTTCTTACAGACATTATTAAGATGTTTTTTCCATTTCAGGTCATTATCCACAAGAATACCTAAGAATCTAGCAGATTCTACTTCTTCCAGCCTTGTTCCATCAACCTCTAAATCCATGTCCACAGCCTTTTCCTTGTTTTTAAACACTGCATTCATAGTCTTTTTTAGATTTATAACCAGTTCATTTTCCAACAGCCATTGAGCTGTGACATTTGCAGATATGTATGCTCTTCTCTCAAGCTGTTCAATATTTTGGTCACTATTTAGTATTGTCATGTCATCAGCATACAATATTTTCTTTTCTTCCTCCTCAACACTTAAATCATTAACAAATACATTAAATAACAATGGCCCCATTACCGAACCCTGCGGCACTCCATATTTGATGGATTTGGTTTCTGATTGGTACGAGTTTCCTAATGATACATACTGCTTGCGGTTGCACAAGTATGATTTTATCCATTCACCTGGTTGCCCCCGAATGCCATAGTTGCTTAATTTTTGTATCAGCATTTCATGGTCAATGGTGTCAAATGCCTTTGAAAGATCCAGAAACATTGCAGAGACAACCTTTTTCTCATCTAAGGACTGTAAAATGTATTCTGTTAGACTGACAATTGCTGATTCTGTAGATTTACCCTTTCTGAAACCATGTTGTGAGGGCGTGAGAATGTTATGTTTGTCCAAATAGTTAACTAATCTGGTTATAATAGAGGGAAACATTCCACGTAGGAAATATATATCTAAAAACAAAGATGATGTGACTTACCAAATGAAAGTGCTGGCAGGTCGACAGACACACAAACAAACACAAACATACACACAAAATTCAAGCTTTCGCAACAAACTGTTGCCTCATCAGGAAAGAGGGAAGGAGAGGGGAAGACGAAAGGAAGTGGGTTTTAAAGGAGAGGGTAAGGAGTCATTCCAATCCCGGGAGCGGAAAGACTTACCTTAGGGGGAAAAAAGGACAGGTATACACTCGCACACACGCACATATCCATCCACACATACAGACACAAGCAGACATATTTCAAATATGTCTGCTTGTGTCTGTATGTGTGGATGGATATGTGCGTGTGTGCGAGTGTATACCTGTCCTTTTTTCCCCCTAAGGTAAGTCTTTCCGCTCCCGGGATTGGAATGACTCCTTACCCTCTCCTTTAAAACCCACTTCCTTTCGTCTTCCCCTCTCCTTCCCTCTTTCCTGATGAGGCAACAGTTTGTTGCGAAAGCTTGAATTTTGTGTGTATGTTTGTGTTTGTTTGTGTGTCTGTCGACCTGCCAGCACTTTCATTTGGTAAGTCACATCATCTTTGTTTTTAGATATATAGTTAACTAATCTGGTATACATAAGCATTTCTAGGATTTTTGAGAAACCTGATATCAGTGAAACTGGCCTGTAGTTGTTGGGATCATCCTTACACCCTTTCTTGTACGCTGGCACTACCTTCGTTATCTTCAGTTTTTCTGGAAAAATTGCATCTATGAAAGAACAGTTTGCTATGTTCAGCAGTGGTGTTATTATCTCCTCACATACCAGCTTTATTACATGATTTGATATTTCATCATCACCAGCTGATTTCTTGGACTTCAGTTTCTGTATAGTTTTCCGCAATTCATCTTCCGTGACTGGTCTTAAGAACATAGTACTGCATGATCTTTTTGGTACCTTAATACCCTTCTGTTTTTTACTATTTCTTTCCAATTTTAGGTTTTCTACTACACTGATATAGTTATTATTCAGTATGTTTGCTATTTCCATACCATCTGTGACCACTGTGTTGTCTATTTTAATTGACCTAATACCTTCTTCTTAGTTTGACCCATCTTTTTCCTTTCTTTCAGCATTGATTGCATTCCAAGCTGCCTTTGCCTTGTTTTTTGAGTTTGCTATAGTGGTGTCAATTGATCTTGCTTTCGCTTCTCTTATTGTTTTTCTATACTTCTTTTTTAACATTTTATATTTTTCAGCTTGGCCCATCCGTCTCACGTCCTGAAGCTTCCTTCGCTGTTCTAGTATTTCACTGGTAATCCACTGTGTTTGATTTTGCTGCCTTTCTTGTCTCTTTACTTTGGGAAATGCTGCATTAAAATGGTACTTAATTGTTAAAATAAATGCATCATATTTTTCATTTACACTCTGGGCCTATAGGGTTTCATTCCAGATTTCCTTACTTAACATTGTTCTAAAGATGTTGATATTTTGTTCACTGATGATCCTAATTTCTTTGGTTGTTTGTTTTGGTTCTGATACTGTGTCATTACTTCTGCAAAAGCTGATTAGTTGTCCATGATGATCAGATATTTCTGTCTGAACTACATGTGACTCATAGTTACACATATTAGTAATTATGTTGTCAATAATTGTCTCACTTTGTGAAGTCACTCTTGTTGGTGCAGTTATTGTCACTTTCATGTTATGCTGTATTAACAATTCTTCAAAATCCTGTCTTATTTTTGTGTCTTTTCCCATGTCAATGTTGAAGTCTCCACATATAATAAGATTTCTCTTCATATTCATTCTCAATAAGCTAGCAATTTTTTTTTTAGAAAGATGCTAATATTGCCACATGGTTACCTGTACACACAAAACACTCTAAAATCCTCTGCCACTATACCAGTAACTTCAAAGTCTTTTTCTCTAGCTATGGGAAATGTAGCAGCTTCACTGTTTACATTCTTTAATAGAGTACCTGTTTTAATATATATACAAACGTCACCACCCTTATATTTAGATCTACAGAAGTAACTAGCTAGTTTGTAGTCCTTTATTGCCACATTATGTATTTTACTTTCAGTTAGTCCATATTCACTTATGCATAATATGTCTGGTCTTACTTCATTCAGGAGTACTTCTGCTTCTAATTTTTTGTTACCAAAGTTTTTGAATATTTTGATGAAGTACTTTTATGTAATTTTTCTGTTGTTGGTTTACATGTTGTGAGCTGTATTCTGGGGCAAATTCTTTAGTATCGTCTTTTTTTGTATGGTGCTTATATTTTTCTTTTCCAGCTGGAGTGTGTGATTTTTCACCTCCTTCAGGCCATATTAGTTTCCCTTGCATCTAATGATTTTTCAGACATCTGCAAACATTCTGCTGAACATTACAGATCCCAGTCTATTTAAATGCAAGCCATCCTTCGCTAGTGAGTTTTCACATAGGAATTTGTTTGGGTCTATAAAAATTGCCCCAAGACGATCACATTGTTCTTTAAGAGCACAGTTTATTTTGGCGATATACTTTTCACTCACCGACCTTCTGTTTATGATTCCGCTAAGTATCAGACGAGATCCTGCATACATATTTCTTGCAGAATGAATCATGTTTCTTGTTTCACTTGCCATTTCTTCCTCACTGCTGCTCCTTAACGAATTCGTTCCAACATGTATAAACACCCCATTATAGTTATGTCTGGTTTCAGGATCTGGTTCTGTAGTATCTTGTCTTGCATTTACCATATTTTTAAAATGTTTACCGAGTTGATGCGTTCCAATACCAAGTCGTACGTCGATCTTGCAATTTTGGGGACAGCGATATTCTTCAGCAGCGAATCGCCAATTATTAAAAAGTCATTTTCCTTTTGTTGCATATCTGTCGCCTTGTTTTTCCTTTTGCTGTATGTCACCACCTTCCATTTATATTTATCTTCCGGTTTTTGGCTTACTGAGTTTACCGAGACATCAACGGGAACACTTGAAATGTTGTTTTTAAAGTACGATCGGTCACTCGTATTTTCGTGATCTTGTTGCTTTTCCGTTTGATGGCTTTTACACACACAGGACTTCTTTTCTTGTATTAATGTATCGTTTTCTTTCTTGATGGTCGAAAGTTCAGTTTTTAATGCCTCAATGTCACTTCGTAGTAATTTTACAATTTCGTTTTTTGTATCAACTGCACTTACAAGATCGGCCGTTTCGTCACGTAAACAACCGTGACATGTCCACGGAAAATCATCGCTGACAAACTTTAGATTTACTTTCGCGCACTTTTCGTGTAACCAGAAGTTGCATTTTATACACAGAATACCCTTCATCACACGCTTTTTACACTCTCTACATGAAGAACTGTTCATTTTTTGCCTTTTTAGCGAGAGAGAAGTGTCACTACACTTTCCTATCAGCGCCATCTTAAGATGCTGACTGTTCTTCTGCCTAAGTGAATTAAGAAAATCACAGAAAATGTAAAACAAAATAGACACAGTAATAAATACGAATGAGATTCAGTTTGAATATAATGCCTTCAAAATCAATTCCCAAATTGTAATAATAGATTTTATTTCTAGTTTTGAGGGGATTCACTCCTGTTGTCCACTTCTGTAGTACTTGGTACATGCAGCTTAAACTGTTCACAGCTCTTCATCTTTGTCTCTTCACGGTTGGATATTGTAACTGGTATTGGCAGTCACGTAACAAGAGTTGCATCAAATCACAATGCCTGATCACTTGTAGCTGAGTTGAAGACATCTTTGCAGATAGAACACAGCATAGCATTCTTGGATGGGTGAAATATTCAGAAGTAAAATTATCTTCAAAATGTATGAGGTGTCTAAGTGCATTTCCTTGGTGAGTGTAGTTTAATGCTGCACTGAATGAATATGGAGGTCTTATGTTGAGAGAAGAAAGAAAGTAGGTCCAGCAGGTGCAGATATGAGATGTAGCAGAAAAAGTAAGTACTGTGTCTGATTTTAATTGTACAGACCGCAAGACTCCTGGTCATCGGGCTGTATGGTGGGTGGCAATCGGGTTGGTATCCTATTGCTGTTTGGAGCATTTCCGGACACAGGTTCACTGGTCATACAGTCTCATTTCGAAGTAGGACTTCTCCCTCCAGTCAATGAGATTCCAAGCTGAAGACATGTGGAAATGCTCAGGACTGCAGTGAGATATCAACCTGTGGTTTTCATCCATTGCATTCTTACAGCACAGCAGGATGTCAACGATTTTCTACACCTGATTTTGTTGCCTTTCATGGGAAGTCATTCTGGATTTACATTTCAGTAAGATAATGCCCACCCACACACTATGAGACATTCTAATGCCAGCAAGGTTGCCAGCTCTCCCCCCAATTGAGAACATTTGGAGCATTACAGGCATGGGTTTTTGACAATGTAATGTGCCAGTTGGACAGAATTTGGTACAATATCCCTCAAGAGGATATCAAACAACAATGCCAATCTGAAGAACTGTTTGCATTATGGCCTGAGGTGGACCAACATGTTCTGACTTTCTCTACTGTGAAGCTCTTTCTCTTGAATAAATCAGCCAATTTTTCTGGAATTGTGATCATTTGTTTGCCTTTACTTGGATGCCACATCTACCAATTTCTGTCCCATTCTGGTAATTCTTTTTTTGTCTTAGAGAGTATTTTCTTTGACTCAACCACAAAACATGTTGCATGCCATTAAATGCTATAAACCATTACTAGCAATCATCAGAACTAGACAAGAAAGAGAAAAATTTATCAATTTTACTTTATCTACATCTACATCCATACTCCGCAAGCCACCTGACGGTGTGTGGTGGAGGGTACTATGAGTACCTCTATCGGTTCTCCCTTCTATTCCAGTCTCGTATTGTTCGTGGAAAGAAAGATTGTCGGTATGCCTCTGTGTGGGCTCTAATCTCTCTGATTTTATCCTCATGGTCTCTTTGCGAGATATACGTAGGAGGGAGCAATATACTGCTTGAAGGTGTGTTCTTGAAACTTCAACAAAAGCCCATACCAAGTTACTGATCGTCTCTCTTGCAGAGTCTGCCACTAGAGTTTATCTATCATCTCTGTAATGCTTTATTGATTACTAAATAATTGTGTAACGAAGCGCGCTGCTCTCTGTTGGATCTTCTCTGTCTCTTCTATCAACCCTATCTGGTGCGGATCCCACACCGGTGAGCAGTATTCAAGCAGCAGACGAACAAGTGACTTGTAACCTACTTCCTTTGTTTTCAGATTGCATTTCCTTAGGATTCTTCCAATGTATCTCAGTCTGGCATCTGCTTTACTGACGATTAATTTTATATGGTCAGTCTATTTTAAATAATTCCTAATGCCTACTCCCAGATAATTTATGGACTTAACTGCTTCCAGTTGCTGACCTACTATATTGTAGCTAACTGATAAAGCATTTTTCTTTCTATGTATTTGCAGCACATTACACTTGTCTACATTGAGATTCAATTGCCATTCCCTGCACCATGCGTCAATTCGTTGCAGATCCTTCTGCATTTCAGTACAATTTTCCATTGTTACAACCTCTCGATATAGTACAACATCATCTGCAAAAAGCCTCATTGAACTTCCGATGTTATCCACAAGGTTATTTATATGTATTGTGAATAGCAACAGTCCTACGACACTCCCCTGCTGCACACGTGGAACAACTCTTACTTTGGAAGACTGCTCTCCATTGAGAGTGATATGCTGCATTCTGTTATCTAGGAACTCTTCAATCCAATCACACAATTGGTCTGACAGTCGATATGCTGTTATTTTGTTAATCAAATGACTGTGGGGAACTGTATTAAATGCCTTGCATAAGTCAAGAAACATGGCATCTACCTGGGAACCGTGTCTATGGCCCTCTGAGTCTCGTGAATGAATAGCGCGAGCTGTGTTTCACACGATCGTCTTTTTCGAAACCCATGCTGATTCGTAGATAGTAGATTTCTAGTCTCCATAAAAGTCATCATACTCGAACATAATATGTGTTCCAAAATTCTACAACTGATCGACGTTAGAGATATAGGTCTATAGTTCAGAACATCTGTTTGATATCCCTTCTTGAAAACGGGGATGACCTTCGCCATTTTCCAATCCTTTGGAACACTACACTCTTCTAGAGACCTACAGTACACCACTGCAAGAAGAGGGGGGGGGGGGGCAAGTTCCTTTGCATACTCTGTGTAAAATCAAACTGGTATCCCATCAGGTCCAGCGGCCTTTCCTCTTTTGAGCGATTTTAATTGTTTTTCTATCCCTTGTCATCTATTTCAATGTCTACCATTTTGTCATCTGTGCGACAATCTAGAGAAGGAACTACAGTGCAGTCTTCATCTGTGTATCAGCTTTAGAAAAAGACATTTAGTATTTTGGCCTTTAGTCTGTCATCCTCTTTTTCAGTACCATTTTGGTCTCTGAGTGTCTGGACATTTTGTTTGGATCCACCTACCGCTTTGACGTAAGACCAAAATTTCTTAGGATTTTCTGCCAAGTCAGTACATAGAGCTTTACTTTCAAATTCATTGAATGCCACTTGCATAGCCCTCCTCACACTACATTTTGCTTCATGTAATTTTTGTTTGTCTGCAAGGCTTCGGCTATGTTTATGTTTGCTGTGAAGTTCCCTTTGCTTCCGCAGCCATTTTCTAACTCGGTTATTGTACCATGGTGGCTCTTTTCCATCTCTTACAATCTTGCTTGGCGCATACTCATCTAATTCATATTGTACGATGGTTTTGAAATTTGTCCACTGATCCTCAACACTATCTGTACTTGAGACAAAACTTTTGTGTTGAGCCATCAGGTACTCTGAAATCTGCTTTTTGTCACTTTTGCTAAACAGGTAGTAGTACTACTACTATGTATGAGAACACAAGGAGTGACATGGAAATTATTTTCCATACCAACTAAAAGCAGCAACAGCTAGCTAATATTTTTCATAATGGATCAGACACTGAGTGAAAGTTATATGTGAGGCATACTATTCCACTCCTTGTGCACAGGCACACAGTTTTCAACTGTACAGGAAAACCGTCTGTGCCCATGGTGCTATTAATGCTCACTCTAACTGATGATCCATAGAATATTAATGATGCCATTTGACCAACCAGAAATAGGAAGGAAAATGAGTATTTTGCAGCAAATTGTTGTCAGCAATGGGTATAAAACGAAAATAGAAGATGATATATTCAATTAAAATTACAAAGAAAACCAGCTAAAAGAGCCCACGTAATCAAACAAAAAGTGAAGTTAATGAGATAAAAAGTCATTGCTTTCAGAACAACCAAAAACCTGAAAATCAAGGTTCCACATTCTCTTCCACTCAAAACAGGAAACTTTGAAAAAATGAGGTTCATAAAATATGCTATGAGTGTTACAAAAGATACATTTGCCAAAGCGACAGATTATTCAGCATATCTGTAAAGGGTTTACACATGCAAAAGGAGGCACATAAATCTTGGCACTGTTAAAGAAGATCTTCAAATTTAATGTAAAATCAGCAAGAGTAGACACTCCGATATCATATAAGAAATTGAAATTTGTATGGCAAAAAGGAAGGGTCCTGATAACCTACTGAGGGAACAAAATGATTTCTCCATAAGGATCCTGAAGAGCTACTTTGGGAACAAAATGAATTCTCCATCAGTGCTTGTTTTCATGAATATGGCTGTCTGTTGAGATGTTTACTGTGGCTGGTATGCGCTGTCTCCAGCTGCCCTTTCATCTGTTGACTATGGAAACAGTTGACATAGTGGTGCCCCCTGGTTGACTGATTGTCACCTAGAACACAAATTAAGCCAGCACATAAGGCTCACCTAGCAGCCAAACACCAACACATCCAACTCCCTTCCCATTACTGATTTAATGTTATTCACAACATGTACTATGATCCTGTTGAAAACATGCACTCCACATTTCTGAGTAAATTTCCTGTTTCTAAGTATTTTAAGGTTTTGTCTCAATCTTTGTCACAAAATTTTGCTTTGAAATTTTAGCATATCTTTTTTGTAAAGAATTCTTTTAATTAAAGGAAGAGTTTTTAAGTAAACCATTACTGTAAATTTCACCAACTCAGTGCCCAGACATCCCATGTGTACACATAAGGAGTGGAGTAATAGCCCTTATATAATACTTGCTCCCTGTGTTTAATCCAGTTTGACAGAGTGTTACTTTGGAACCCTATGAAACTTTCAGCATGAAAATTATTTTTCATTTTACTTTTTTATGTTATTCCCTATGCATATAGCTGATAAAGTAAAATAGGTACTTCTTCTTATCTAGTTATGATGAGGCCAATGGTGGCTGGTGCTAGGTAACCATATTAATTGTGTAAAAAAAATATTAAGTAATTTCTTGTCCATCATGTGGAACATCTTGCTGGCAGTTCTCCAACTGTGATAATGAATTTGAAGAAAATGTCCGTGCCACTTTCATTTTCTGTTTATTTGAAACCACAAGTGATTTCAGCCCCCAAGGCCATTGTCCATCTTTGTGGAAACATTTGTAAGGCTATGAGGAAGAGAAATAACAAATAAACCATTGAAAGAAACACGTTGTAATTCTCCATGAGAGAGCAACAGTTTTTAACTGCATACCATGTGTACATTCCAGGTTACAGACGTTGCTCAGTGTGTAACATCTGTGTGCATCCCCAACAGCCTGGTTACAATTTCTCTGTTGTTCACAGCACTTTTCGAATTGTGGACTGTGGAATGTTTAGCTTCGTGACACAACTCGTGCATTGCTTGAAGTTTGCAAATTGCATCCAACATTCTGAGCCATATGACAGTAGTAACTTGTTCAACAATTTGTTGCAAAGTTGGCCGTCAGACTTCTCTATGAGTAATTCCCAAATCGCCAGTTAATTTGAACTTCTGAAACATGTTCCTCAACCCCTGTACTGTAAGATATCATTCCATATTTCTTTCATGTGTTCATAATTACAAACAGCAGCAGCACTACTTTTGTTGTTTTGGTAAAACAGCTTCACAGGTAAAGGTTTGCAAACCTTCTCCAGACCCATGTTGATGGTCTGCAACTGTAATGCACACTGATGCTTGTGTTTCATCCTTTATGTCATCATACCAGTACATGCATCTGACACCAAGTAATGATGTTAACACTACAAACAATGCAAATACTGCAGCACACATTCTTGTATAAAGTTGGGTATCTGTACGGTAAATAGTTTTCTGTCTACATTCGCTCAAGTAATGAAAGTTTAATTAAACCATCCTGTATGTCAAGTGTCCTGGGAGGGCACAGTCATCTTGTACCCTCTCGGGATGCCTGACATGTACCATTAGACAAGGGCCTTGGGAGCCAAAACTGGTCATGGTGTTAAATAAACACAAAAGAGCAATTGATGAATACATTTTTTTTTTTTTTTTTTCAAAATATTAAATGTCCGATTAATACAAGTGGGTTGGTTATAAATTTGAGCATTTACATTATGTATATGGGATCAAGTCTGTTGATATCTGTATGAGTCCTTCTCATGGAATGGGATAGGGTAGTGACCGTATTACTTGATGGCTATGGAAGATAATTGCATAGTCATATTGTTATCCTATTGGCATTACTCAGTGAGTGGTGATTTGGAAGTGATGCTGATATTATATTTATTTATTGATTTTTATTTCTTTATTGATTTATTTAACCTGATAAGATTAGGATCATCAGGCTCTCTCTTACATCTAACCAGGCTCCCTTCATATTTTGCATTCATATGTTTTGGTAGGCACATTAAAACTACATCTAGTAAAATAAACAATTATAAAGGTACAATTGGAAAAATATATTCATTGATGATAAGTACTGCAATAAATATACATTATGACAAACACAGATTTTAGATAGGAGTGCTAGCAGCAGTGGGTATGAGGGAAACTGATGGTGAAGGGAGGAGAAGATTAGGCACGTGATGAAACACAGTTAAGGGAATATAAGGGAAAAAAAAGATTGTGTAACTAATGGATATAGAAGAAGGGGAAGTAGAGAAAGGAGCAAGATAGGAGACACTAACTTTGCTATTTGACAGATGGGAAGATTGGCCTTGTACATTTAATTTTGTGGAAAATGTTATGAGGATGACAGTAGAAAATGGTTCAACTTCTTAAAAGCAACAGGGAATTGAATTTTGTACAAAGTAAGGGGCAGTTTGTTCCAGAGGTGGACAGCGGCAACAGAGGAATAGTTTGCAAATGTTTTTGTTTAGTGAGTGGACACAGCTAGGATGCCAAATAAAAGTGACCTCGTGTTTTGATTATGATGGCATGAAAGGTGTTTAATCTTTGAAGCAGGGTACTGGGGTGTTTGTGCAACGAGGAGCCAGTGAAGTAGACATAGAGTGTGGTAGTCATGTAATTTGTGTAGCTGCAGCCACCCTAGCTGGGAGTGTGAAACACTAACATGATCATATCAGCAAATGTTGCAAGTGTAGCACACACAGGCATTCATGGTTAGTTCTAGTCGTCTTTTGTTTGCACTACTCATGCCATGTTGAATTACATCACAGTAGTGGTGGTCCTGTAGAACAAGTGCTTTCACTAGCTGGTTCAAAAATGGTTCAAATGGTTCTAAGCACTATGGGACTTAACAGCTGAGGTCATCAGTCCCCTAGACTTAGAACTACTTAAACCTAACTAACCTAAGGACACCACACACATCTATGCCCTAGGCAGGATTCAAACCTGCAACTGTAGCAGCAGTGCGGTTCCAGACTGAAGCGCCTAGAACCACTCAGCCACAATGGCCGGTGCATGAGCTGGCATTTCATGTCCTATGGAAATACGTTCTGAAACTTTTTGAGAGCATAGAGTCAAGCGGACATCTTCCGGCACACTGTGACTATTCTCTGCCCAGTTGAGATGGTCATCCAAAGTTACTCCCAGATTCTTAACTTTTATTTATTTTATTTATTTGAGATACATATTCCATATATCCAGTATGGCATGGTTATGCATGGATGTGGGACGAGTCAAAGCAGATACAATATAGGTATCATACAATACAATACATACTGGTATATTACACATGGTAGATGAATGATTCAAAACTGGTACAATACAACAATATAATAGAGATAATAAACAATACAATACAAAAATATTGAAATACCGTCAAGCAAACTATGTGGCATTGTTTGCGGAAATCTGAACTTATTAATTTCTGACGAGCTATTAAGAGTAAGATTGTGTCTTTTTTGCATTTAGTTTAAACACCAGAACTCTTAACTTGAAAATTTTAGAAGATAAGATTATCAAGTATAACTGAGGGGAGAACCACAGACAAACTAGATTACATGATAGTATCAAGTATAACTGAGGGGAGAACCACAAATAAACTAGATTACATAATAGGAATTAATAACAGGATTGAGCTTTATTCGTAATAAGTTTGGAGATTGTTAGCTTTACTAAGAGTGTATTACCCACTTTCCATTGTGCCATTTATTTTTGGGGTTTTCCTTTACAGCCACTAGTTGATACTGATCGATGTGCTGAATCTAAGTTCTATGGCTGTTCTGAAATGTTGGCAGATTGTAAATGTTCAAAATAATTTTATTTAATTCCACCTATTCTGCCCTGTTTGTATTATTATTTGCCTGAAAATACTGCCTTTTCTGTAATGCTACCTCATTCGACTTGTGAGTTTCTCTTCTTTTATATTTTCTGTTGCATGAGTAGTTTTAAATTAAACAATTTCCCTGTTTGCTTATGTCTGTATAACCAGTACTTTCAAAGACACTGAACTTGTTGCTTAATTACATTAGGTATACCTCCCTGTTCTGAAACAAAGTCTCATAATCTGTATACCTGACTTCTGCCTGATGAGGCTGTTTCATTGGATCTTTGTGTCTGTCTGGTTGTTGCTGTTTTCTGTTTGGCTTATTCTGGAAGAAAAATGTGTTCTTCTTTGCAAAATGTGGTAACATATAACCTATGATCTTACAATATCTAAAGAATGGAAACTCTAGGTTGGTATATTAGTAATATTAGGAGACAGATAGACTGCCAGTCATTGTAAATATGAAATGTTGAGTTGCAGTCAAGCAGAATGAGAAGACTGTTGCACATTTAGCTTTTGTCCAAAGTATTCTTCAGAAAAGAAAACATATAAACATTCATTCGCACAAGCAAGCACACATCACATGTACAAGACCACCATCTCTGGCAGCTCTGATGAGAATGCATTTTTCTGGAGAAAGCCTTGTTCGAAAGGTAAATGTGTAATGGTGTTTTCATTGTGCCTGTCTGTAACTCAACATGTCATCTTTAGGGTGAGTAACAATTATCTTTTTTCTAGCGTTGTTGGTATTAGGATATTTTTAATATTTGCAGTGAGTTCAATGAAAATAACATAGCCTCATATTTTAGATGTGTGGTGCAAGAATTGTGACTGAAGATGCTGGTCAAATTTCGCTGGAGGACTTTATCAATGCTTCACCACATGCTAGTCGCAACTGTACATGGACAATTGTTGGTGCATCACCTGGTGGGTAGATAATATCATTATATTCAATATCAATTTTTATTTTTTAAAGAAATTTCCACTGAATGACTGTTAATTATTCATTTATGGAAACTCCAGGTAGGAATATCAGGTACAGTTTGAATTTAAACAACGATGTAGGAAAAGATAGAATGCTACTTACCATAAAGAAGATACGTGAAGTTGAAGACAGTCGCTATTAAAAGACACTTATATAAAGCTTTCAGCTCCAGTATTCATCAGCAAAAGAGAAACATACACCATTTATACACACAAGAAAGCTCATGTCATGAACACATGACTGCCAAGTCCAAAAATTTGTGCATGTGCAAGTGACAATTGCTGAATTAAAAACACAGGTTACAGTCACTCAAGTTGACACCAATGACATCTGTTGCCTGGTATTGCAGATGGTTTTTAGTTCTTGCTGGAGACTGGCAGGAGTGGTTAACATGCCTAACTTCACTTGTGGTATTTCACTGCAGTTGTTGATTTTTGTAATCATTATGATAACTGATTGGTAATCTCTGGTATGGAGCCAAATGGAGGATGTGACCCATAAGTTTTGTTAGCTCCATGATAAGGTTATCATTAAAGTCCTTGACTTCCACTGCAGGGTGGTGGTTTATAGAGATACTGTGCATATATCGTGTTTGCACCATACACTGTAAATGGTCACTTGGGTGGCACATTATATGTGAAATGTGTGCTTGGTAAATAGTCTTTCTATTGACAATGCATGCTAGTTAGTTAGTTTCATGTTCCATAGATTATTTGAACAGTTGTATTATCAAAATGATGTGGTACAACTATATTACAGGATATGTATAATTGTTTAATGTTAACGCTAATGAACACATGTATGTTACTTGGTTGTTTTTGTTTTCCTCCTTCCCCCTCCCTCTCGCCCCCTGCACAACTGGAAGAAAATTCTGAGTAACAAATTGTTATGATTAGTCAGATTTGAATATGAAGAAAGGGAATATTAAATACTTGTTAACTGCTGAAGCATTTACAGTGAAGTTCCAGAAATGAAATCTCTTCAAGAAAGCACCTGGTAACATGAGAGATGGTTGAAACCCAAAGTTAAAAGCTGGGAAATGTTCCACAATGTGTGAAATACTTATCAGCAGATAGCTAAGACTAACAAAGGATACGCAGAAATCTTAGGTCATCAGGTGAAAATGTAAGCCACCGTCAACTTCACATGGACAAAAGTAACAGGAGTGGAATTTAGATTAATCAGATAAATCTGATTGCACCAAAATACAAGGTAAAATCATGAAGTGTCTCACAGGCATTGAACTCATGTTTTGTACATAGTTGTAACTGATCCACTAGATGTCAGTAACATACATTTTAGCTGCCCATTCTAACTCGTTTGTTACAGAATGTCAGTTGCAGGTAATCCATCCACACTAGCATAGTACTTTGGCAGTGCACAAGAAGTATATTCCAACTCTATAGTATTTGTGTGTGAGTGATGTGAACTGGAAGTGGATGTTTTGTATTTATGATTGTGTGGAGCACAATGAGAATTGACGCCAACAAGGTGTTACAGGTTTTACACCACATCAAATTACTGTCTTCATACCAGAAGTATGTGAAGACGAAAGAGACATTGCAAACACTATCTGCATCTACATCTACATCTATACTCTGCAAACCACCATGAGGTGCATGGAAGATGATACATCCCATTGCACCAGTTAGGGTTCCTTCCTGTTCCATTCAAGTATGGAGCGTGCGAGGAATGATTGTCTGAATGCCTCTGTGCATGCAGTAATTGTTCTAATCTTATCCTCATGATCCCTATGTGAGTGATATGTATGGGTTAGTAGTATATTCGTAGAGCAATCATTTAAGTTGGTTCTTGAAACTTTGTTAATAGACCTTCTTGGGATAATTTATGTCTATCTTCAAGAGTCTTCCAGTTCAGTTCCTTCAGTACCTCTCTGACACTCGATTAAAGAAACTGTGGACATTTGTGCTGCCCTTCTCTGTATATGTTCAACATCTCCTGTTAGTCCTATCTTGTACAAGTCCCACACACTTGAGCGATATTCAAGGATGGCTCACATGAGCAATTTTTAAGCATTCTCCTTTGTAGACTGCTTGCACTTCCCTGATATTCTACCAATAAACCTAAGTCACCACCTACTTTCCTGCTTTACTCACAACTGAACCTATGTGATCATTCCATTTCATATCCCTACAAAGTGTTACACCCAAGTATTTGTATGGGTTGGACCATTGCAACAGTGACTCATTAATTAATGATGGCTCACATGAGCAATTTGTAAGCAATCTCTTTTGTAGACTGCTTGCACTTCCCTGATATTTTACCAATAAACCTAAGTCATCACCTAGTGCAAAATTTTGCATTTCTGAACATTTAGAATAAGTTGCCAGTTTCTGCACCATGTTGAAATCTTAACAAGATCTGACTGAATATATATGCAGCTTCTTTCAGATAGTACTTCATTACACATAGGTGCATCATCTGCAAAAACCCTGATTTTACTATTAATAATGTCTGCAAGGTCATTAATATAAGTGTGAACACCAAGGGTCACAACATAATTCCCTGGGGCACACTTGAAGTTACTTCTACACCTACTCCATATGATCATACTTTTGGCAATAAGTGTAGATGTGGTACTGAGTCAAATGCTTTTCAGGAGTCAAGAAATACTACATCTACATGGTTGCCTTGATACAAAGCTTTCAGTATATCATGTGAGAAATGTACAAGTTAAGTTTCATGTGACCAATGTTTTTGAAATCCATGCTGGTTGACATTGAGGAGGTCACTCTGTTCTAGCTGCCTCATTATGTTTGAGCTCAGAATATGTTTTAAGGTTCTACAATGAATTCATGTCAAGGGTATTAGACAGTAGTTTTTTGTATCACTTCTACTTTTACTACCTTTCTTGAAGGTGGGTGTGACCTGTGCCTTTTTCCAAGAACTGGGCACAGTTTTTTGTTTGAGATATCTACAGTAGATTATAGTTTGGGCTAACTGAGCCACAAATTCAGTAAAGAATCTAGTAGGGATTCCAATTCAATACAATTTTTTTTAAATTTTCAGCTGTTTTTCTACACCACTGATACTAATATTCATTTCATTCATCTTTTCAGTGGTATGAAGATTCAATTGGGGCAGTTCTCCTGGATTTTCCTTTCTAAAGGATCATTTGAAAATAGAGTTAAGCATTTTGGATTTTGCTTTGCTTCCTTCAGTTTCAGTTCCTGTCTCATTCATTAGGGACTGGACACTAACTTTTACACTTTCTACTCAGTAATCTCTTTTTCTTTACAAGTTTCTTTACAGTGACTGTATACCATGAAGGTTCCCTCCCATTATGAACTGTTCTACTGGGTTCATATCTATCAAGTCCATGGTCTACTTTTCTTTTAAAATTGAGCCACAATCCCTCTGCATCCTCCTGCCTGTGCTGAAAATTTCAAGTTACCTCATTGAGATATACCACTACCGATTTTTTTCTCTAGTTTACTGAACATAGAGATCGCTCTGCATGTTGTAGTTGTCCTGTGTACTTTGGTAATCACTGTTGCCATAACCGCATTATAGCCATTGATACCAGTTTCGATGTGGACATCCTCAAAGATGCCAGGTCTCATTGTTGTCATTAGGTCTAATGTATTGCCACCTTGGGTGGGTTTACTGGCTATATATTCTAGGTAGTTTTCAGAGAAGGCATTTAGCAAAGTTTCACAGGATGTCTTATCTTTGGTTTGGTCAAGATACTTGAAGATGCTTCTATCATTGAAATCCTGCCCAACTTGCAGGGTGTTTGAGGAGTGCTGTGGTGAGTGTCTTAACATGTGGCGAAACCAAGGTGAAACTGTATCCAGATGCCATATGGTTGACAGCCACAACTCGTTACAGATGTCATAGGCTGGGCAGACTTGTAAAAGAGGACAGGCAGAAGTAACATCAGACCTTAATGCTTAGAAGAGTACAAGTTTGTCTGAACAGACAGTGCACTGAACACTCCTAACGATGGGCTTTCACAGCCGACAAACCGTGTGTGTGCCGATGTTAATGCAATGACATTGGCATTTATGGCTGAAATGGGCACTTGACCATCAGCACTGGACTTCGCACAGTGGCAGAGCAACGCATGGTCTAGTGAATTCCCATACCTTCTTCATTATGCTGATGGGAGGGCGCAAATCCATTGTCTTCCAGGGGAACAACCCCTTGATGCCTGTACAGTGGGATGGAGACAAGCTGGCGGCAGCTCCATAATGCTCTGGGGAACATTCACGTGGGTGTCCATATGTCCAGTGGAATTTGTGCAAAGCACCATGATGTCCATTGGAATTTGTGCAAAGCACCATGATGGCCAAGAAGTATCACACATTGGTTGTGGAACACCTACACTGCTTCACGATGATCATCTTTTCCAACAGCAGTGGCATTTTTCAACAAGATAATGTGCCATATCACAATGCCAGGAGTGTGATGGAGTGGTTTGAGGAACACAGTGATGATTTCTAGTTGATGTGCTCTCCCCCAAACACATCAGTCTTAACCCAATAGAACACATCTGGACTGTGAGTGAACGTGATGTCAGACCACATCACTCTCTTCCCTGGAATTTATGGGAATTAAGTGTTTTGTGTGTGCAGTTGTAGTGCCAACTCCCTCCAACAATGTTCCAAGGCCTCATTACTTCCATGCTGGAATGCACTGCCACTGTCATCTGTGCCAAAGGTGGACATACCGGCCATTAGGTAGGTGTCATAATGTTCTGGCTGATCAGTGTATGCATCACTTCAGAAGAGTCAAGGACAGGAACGATGTATCATTTTTGTGATATTATGAACAGCAAGGGACAAAACATGAGAAATTCAAGGTCTTATCAGAGCATGTTTGGTCTACTTTTCAAGAGGCAAGGGCTAATTCCATGGCTGTGTATGATTTTGATGTGAGACAGTGGGCTTGCACAAAAGCTAGAGCACTTGGATTGATGGATTTCGACTCTGGATTTAATTATGACATTCACAGAGGCAGCACACTATCTACCATGGATGAACGAGATTCGATTCTTGTGTTGCAATCAACATCTTGAAGATCACATTCATATACAGTTCAGCCAATTATTTCTATGGAAGGTAGACTTCTTTCTCCAATACTCTTTGTCAAGTTCAATTGTGTTGCCATTAAAAACTTTTCTAGTAAAAGATCAAACCTTTATTTGTATAGCTTAAATCTACTGCACTAATCAGCCTTATTAGAATCTAGAAATTAGTGATAGTTTTGAATAACTGTGTTCTGCAGGAGGGAACCACGTGGTACAGTATCTGAAATACATAAGGTTTGAGTTACTCAACACCCAACTACACAGTTATATCATTTATCCAATGTACATATTATTGTTTACAATTGTTTCTAACAGCTTTTTTCTCTGCCTCGTGATGACTGGGTGTTGTGTGATCTCCTTAGGTTAGTTAGGTTTAAGTAGTTCTAAGTTCTAGGGGACTGATGACCATAGATGTTAAGTCCCACAGTGCTCAGAGCCATTTGAACCATTTTCTAACAGATTTGTACATCATGACCCACAAATGCACTTAATAACAGGTATGTACAGCTAAATGGAAAAAAATAAATAAATAATAATCATAATGTTGTGCCTGTGTTTCCTGTCTTATTCAGTATTACAGCACTATGTATAAGAACAAGCAATCATGTCGGAGGAACATCTGCAACTGAGCATTGTACCATAGGTTAAAAATATTGCTACAGTTGTAAGGTCCTTTTATTTAACACACGGCCAGTTTCAGACTCTTATACGCCAATCTTCAGGTGTCGTAACTTAGTACTGTAACCCCCAAATGCTGTGGTGGATGGATACTGATGAAAGACATATGAGGTCTTAGGAAGTTGTGGTTCTGTGTAAAAGCAATGAATAGATCCAAGCACTTGATGCACCCATATTTAAATAGAAATTACATTAAGTTGCCTGTCAGTTGACTTTTTTTTGCAGTAATGACACATGAAATGTGTAACTAACCTCTAAAGGAGCACATCTGCTGGATCATAATCCATGTCCTTCATTCCTATAACCCTCCTGGCCAATCCAACCCTATACAAAACTTCTGTGTTGCCAGCACACCTACTTTGTCTATTCATCATCCCTACTTCTCTTCTTGTGTCTCACTATTACTGGAGATAGTGTGTCACAGGTCTGCTTGCACAATCTTAGGTTAGACACTGATGACATGAAGACAGATGTCTGATGGAACTGTGTACTACCATCCCCTTAGAAGCTTCATATGTGATGAATTTAAAGTGTTGTGGCACAATAACAGTGAAGTACTTGATAGGCTACACAGTGATACACTACCTGATGCCTGCGTCTTTAGCCTCACTCTTGAGGCTCTAACAAAATGAAACATAAATTGGAATCTCAGACTTTGCAATAAGATATTAACAGATTTCGTGTTATTTCACAAAATTATTGAACACCAGATGTGAAGCAAAGGATTTTACATGTTTAAATGTATTGTATGTTATCAAATACATGGTCGTAATTAATATATAACATGTTAAGTAATCATTTTACTGTTTTATTTTCTAGATGATCGTGTGACACTTACCATAACCCACCTGGACTTCCCACAGACTAGTGGGCCTGACTGTTATCCAGAATATTTAGAGATTCACGATGGTGAAAATGTGAATGCTACACTCTTGGGGCAGTACTGTGGTTCCAGAATACCACCACATATTACCAGCCATGGGAATGCACTCTTTCTTAATGCTTTTACAATGAGTGGTGTACATGATGGTAGATTTATTGCATTTTATTCTGTTGCAAGATCAGGTAAGGCAAACAGGAATTATTGTACCATTAAGTAATTTACTGTAATTGCAATGACAGTGTGATATAAACTCACCATTTTTCCTCTCTGTATTAGTTATTAATGACTGAATTGCATATGACTGACTATCAACCAAAATCTTATAAATTAACAGAAAGGTGAAAATTAAGGAAGTTTTTCTGTATTTGACGGTGTAAATATTCATTTCTTGATTTTTATAATACTGGAAAAAAATAATGGAATGAACAAAGATTTCCACCAATATGTAGCAGAGGGACTGATAGCACAGACAAGAACTGGAATACAGAAAACATCCTGTAAATTTGTATTCTTCTTTGGAGTATACTACTAAATGATTTCACTATATATCTAGTGCCTAATTTTATTGATTTCATGGCTTCTGAGACTTGATTTGGACATTCAGACAACTGGAGGATTTCAATACTGTAATTTCCTCAAAACTTGGAGGAAATCACATATGATTCCAGTTTTAAAATGCGAAAAATACACATACAGGCCAGAAAATTACAGGCCATTATCCTTGTTATGCCATCTACTCAAAATCTTTGAGCAAATGTTGTTGAATCATCTGGCTCAAGTTATAGAACCAGCTTTAGTACAATAAGAAGCAGGTTTCAGACCAGGAAAAAATTATACATCTTAGGACCTCAGTCACCAGTTTATTGAGGATGGCTTTGAAACCCAGAAAATTGTAGGCATAGCTTTTATTAACTTGACTGCTGCTTGTGGTACTGTCAGACAAAATGCATTGTACCAGAAGACCTAAAGGATAACAAAAGATTATGGCTTCAACAAGCTTATTCAAAGTTTACTCCAGAACAGTAGATTTTATGTGAACTTCTATGGTTAGTGTAGCAAATGGAGGTGTCAAACAAGAGGTTTGCTACATGGAAGTGTTCTTTCACCAATGGTATTAATGTTTATGTCAACGAGCACCCATTTTTGGTGAACACAAGGAGTAGTCTTTATGCCAATGATGTTGGGCAAGTGAGTCAAGGAAATCTTTTGAACATGTTGAAACCCACATGACAGGCACGGAGGTAGCTGAGTGCCTATTACTCTAACAACCAACTTTTCTGAAACCCAGCTGAAACATCTTAAATACAATCAGGCATGTTGCAAATTTGACATCACATGGCAAGGGATACATTTAGTAAATATGACATATCAAAAATATTTGTGAGTCACTCTGGATCACACTCCGACTTACAAGCAGCATTGTCAGAATGTGAGAAGGCAGGTAGAAGTCAAAAATAATATCCCTTGAAGATCACTGGTAGCAACCCCAATCCCAGGGAATGATGTCACTAGCAAAATGTTAGAGTGTCGTGGATTATGCATGCCCAGTCTGGTACAAATCCAACCAAGCAAACATAATTGAAAAGGCACTACACAAAACGTGCAAGCTTATTATGAGTTGTTTGAAACCAGTGCCACACGTAAAGCTGTACCACCTCCCTGGCATTGCACCACCAGATTTTTAAAGTTAAGCAGCTGTCAACATGATGAGAACTAATCTGACTCATCAAAAACCATTTGCTGCATGGGTACATTCCACACTCACAATGTTGAGGTCCAGAAGAAGTTTCCTCAAGACCACTTCAGTCTAGAAAACAACAGCAGATACAGCAAGAAAACAATAATATCATGGATATCCCCACTTGAGAATAACTCTATCTGGCCTTCCTCTTCAGAAACCCTTCGAGGTGGGCATGAACAGAATTAGATGATGTGGGAGACACTCAACCATTTTCGTTTTGGAGTTGAAAGATCCATCAATAGCCTCCAGATATGGCCTTTTCTATAGATACCAACAGATGTGACTATGGAAAACCACAGATTGTGGAGCTCCTACTGGACTGTCTATGTCCTGCCTGTTGCACAAACAACAAATGTGATCTATGAGGGTGACTCAAAAAGTAACAGGAAACTTTTGTTAGCAAAGCATGTATTTCATTTACAGATATAAACAAGATATCATTTTAGAACATAACTACTCTCATTTTTTACACACTTCTCATACTGTGCTACCAACTTTTCTGCTACATTTGAATAAAAGGTTTTTCATTGTGCCCAAAACCAAGAGTGCACCGCTTCTTTAACCTCATCATCACTGTCACAGTGTTGTCCTCTGATAGCTTCCTTCAGGGGTCTAAACACGTGGTAATCTGAAGGAGCGAAGTCAGGGGTGTATGCAGAATGCAACACAACCTAAAATCACAATCTCTGAGTGATGGTAAGAGTTGCAGCAGCACTGTGGGAGAGCACATTGTCGTGAAGAGTGAGAATGCCTCCAAACAGAAGTCCTCTCCAATGGCTTCGTATTACTGGCTTTAGTTCATACCCCAACATGGCACTGTAATGGGCCCTATTCACTGTTTCACCTCTTTGCTGATAGTACTCCAAAACTGGCCCATTCATATCCCAGAATAGTGTGAAGTGGACCTCTCTGGCAGAGGGCTGAGACTTGAATTTCTTCATGGCTGGAGAAGATGTGTGTCTCCATTCTGAAGTCTATCTTTTGCCTTTTGGTTCATAGTGATGCACCTAGGTTTCATCTTCTGTGACAATAGGTGTCAGAAAGTCATGTCCTTCAGTGTTGTGTTGCCGTAGAAATGATGTGACAGCCTGAACATACATCATCTTTTGTACACCAGTGAGCGTGCTAGGCACCCATCATGCACACAAAAAACAGTGCTTGAGGACCTCACTAATAATGGGATGAGTGGATCCGACTGTGATACTCAGTTCACTGGCTAAAGTTTCTAGAGAAATATGCCAATTCTTATGAATCATGGTTTCAGCATGTCTTGCATTCCTGTCAATAATGGCTGTGCTGGGACAACCAGAGTGTGTCTCATCTGTTGCTGACGTACGTCTACTTTTACAGGCATCTACCTCCTCATACACTCTTCTGTCACTAATGTAGCTATCTACATACCTTTCCAATTTCCTCCTATGGATTTGTCAAGGTTTCATGTCCTACGACCACAAAAATCATATTACTGCTAGCTGCTCTTGTAGGGAGCCCACGGCTAGGGCTGCGGTCATTTTGTTTCAACTGCCTTTCTTATTCAGCTTGTCATGCCACCTGTTGACATATGTTGGAACTTTCTCAAAACATGCATCTTCACTTCCTCGGAGCTTCAAATGCCTGATGTGTTAATTGCGTTTAGTACTGATAGTTTGTTGTTAGTTTTTGAATTGCCCTCATATTTCACAGTCCCAGGTGACCAGAAATTTAGGGAATCTTTTCTTTGAATTGTCCTCAGATTTCACTTATTAATTGAAGCTAACGATGGAGACAAAATTCTGTGCTCTGTTGTGGACACATTGGACACCCTAGAAAACTAGTTCCAGTTGAATAAAGTGAAACTGACCATTGCAAAAGCCCATATCGTACATTTTGAAAACCAAACATTCAAGAACTATGGAGCTTAAAAAGCAGCATAAAAACCAACTTCTGGAAGAAGTTGAAATTAAGCTGGAATACCCATGTTGGCTTCTTATGAAAGTAAATAAATAAAAACAGCTTCACATTTACAATGCAAATGTTAGCAAATGACACTGATACAAGTCCACAAAAAATAGTATTTGATACTTTTATGTAATCTGTCATGATTTAAAGTTAGTTTTCTGTGGCAGTTCAAATAGTGTGTCTCAAACACTGAAGCTGCTGAAGGCAATTGTTAGATACATGTGTAGGTCCTATTACACATTTTTTGTTTTAGAGGTTACAAATCCTAACTGTTCCCTATCTATATTTTTTCAAAATAATAATCTTATTAGACAGCATACACGGACACTGTTATTAACATCAGTTGTTTTACGCTTATGATGAAATTTATTATGTATTTCCTGTACCTTAATCAAATTATTCGGAATATCTACATTATGAGACTAATAAGTCAAAATTTACCAACTGAATATGAACACTCTTTAGAAAAATGGCAGGGATCGCACACAGAAATGCACAGTGTATCACTGTTGAAAGAACACTTTTATTTTAACATAAATACAGATTCCCTCTTCTGTCTTTACACCATAACAAGTAGACAACAGGTACTTCTGAGTTCCCAAGAAAAATAATCCAGCTCACTAACCCCACCACCCCCTTCCACACAATGGTGATTGACCCCCATTGACTTCCGATGAGCTTTCGGCCTCAGGTTGTCAGTTGCCTTTGTCAGCCAGTCAGTGACAGTCTTCTCACGTGCAATATATTCTAATCTTATGTTGTTGGCTTTCACCTCCTCTTGCACAAAGAAAATCTTTGTATCCATATGCTTGGCTCTTTCTGAAACCTCCCAATATTCAGCAAGTTTCCGTGCCCCTTGATTACCAGTGGATCCATATGCTTGGTTCTTTCTGAAGCCTTACAGTATTCACCAAGTTTCTTTGCACCTTGATACTCAATAAATATCTTTATAGGATAGGACAGACAAAAATATTGCCCAATCCCACTGAGATTCATCCACTTTGCTTCTTTTGCAGATACACTTGTTGTAACAAAGTCTCCTTCAGTGGTAATTGCAACAGTTTGTTGTTTACAGCTTCTGCAGCTTATTGCCATACCCCAAAAAACTGTCAAATATCCACTAAAGGATTTAAAGTGATATGGATCAGCTCCCCAGTCTGCATCAGTATGCATTTTGATTTTCTTACCAGTCTTCCAGTAAGCAAGAGCATAATTTAAATGTAGTGTGTAGTTCGTGTTTAATGGTACACTAGTGCTCCAAGCTTTAATTGCTCCTGAAATGGCTTAAATAATTCACAGGATATGCTGTATCTGGCCATATGCTTGTTGTCAAGTATAGAAGATTTTCCAATTGGAGTTCTGTATTTTGATGTGTCCTGTTCATTGAGCTTATCTTCATCTGTCACATTCTGTGGCTTTGTGGTCATGAGCAGAGGGTTTTGTTTTAAAATCAGTGTTCCATCATCTCTCATAACTCAAATTGACTGTACATGTTGTGCTGCTCCAAAATTTGTTGTTTCAATTTCAGAGCTTAAGATGGGTTTCATTTTCTTCATTTATCTTTTTCTCACCGTACAATGGTATATCATCCACGTTGTTGTGGTCTTCAGTCCTGAGACTGATTTGATGCAGCTCTCCATGCTACTCTATCCTGTGGAAGCCTCTTCATCTCCCAGTACCTGCTGCAGCCTACATCCTTCTGAATCTGCTTAGTGTATTCATCTCTTGGTCTCCCTCTACGATTTTTGTGATCCCTTGATGCCTCAGAACATGTCCTACCAACCGATCCCTTCTTCTAGTCAAGTTGTGCCACAAACTCCTCTTCTCCCCAATTCTATTCAATACCTCCTCATTAGTTATGTGATCTACCCATCTAATCTTCAGCATTCTTCTGTAGCACCACATTTCGAAAGCTTCTATTCTCTTCTTGTCTAAACTATTTATCGTCCATGTTTCACTTCTGTACATGGCTACACTCCATACAAATACTTTCAGAAACGACTTCCTTGACACTTAAATCAATACTCGATGTCAACAAATTTCTCTTCTTCAGAAACGCTTTCCTTGCCATTGCCAGTCTACATTTTATATCCTCTCTACTTCGACCATCATCAGTTATTTTGCTCCCCAAATAGCAAAACCCCTTTACTACTTTAAGCGTCTCATTTCCTAATCTAATTCCCTCAGCATCACCCGACTTAATTCGACTACTTTCCATTATCCTTGTTTTGCTTTTATTGATGTTCATCTTATATCCTCCTTTCAAGACACTATCCATTCCGTTCAACTGCTCTTCCAAGTCCTTTGCCATCTCTGACAGAATTACAATGTCATCGGCTAACCTCAAAGTTTTTATTTCTTCTCCATGGATTTTAATACCTACTCCGAACTTTTCCTTTGTTTCCTTTACTGCTTTGCTCAATACACAGATTGAATAGCATCGAAGAGAGGCTACAACCTTGTCTCACTCCTGTCCCAACCACTGCTTCCCTTTCATACCCCTCGACTCTTATAACTGCCATCTGCTTTCTGTACAAATTGTAAATAGCCTTTCTCTCCCTGTATTTTACCCCTGCCACCTTCAGAAATTGAAAGAGAGTATTCCAGTCAACATTGTCGAAAGCTTTCTCTAAGTCTACAAATGCTAGAAACGTAGGTTTGCCTTTCCTTAATCTTTCTTCTAAGATAAGTCATAGGGTCAGTATTGCCTCACGTGTTCCAACATTACTACAGAATCCAAACTGATCTTACCCGAGGTCAGCTTCTACCAGTTTTTCCATTCGTCTGTAAAGAATTCGCGTTAGTATTTTGCAGCTGTGACTTATTAAACTGATAGTTCGGTAATTTTCACATCTGTCAACACCTGCTTTCTTTGGGACTGGAATTATTATATTCTTCTTGAAGTCTGAGGGAATTTCGCCTGTCTCATACATCTTGCTCATGAGATGGTAGAGTTTTGTCAGAACTGGCTCTCCCAAGGCTGTCAGTAGTTCTAATTTTCATCTACCTCCTCTTCCATTTCCACAATATTGTCCTCAAGTACATCGCCCCTGTATAGAACCTCTACATACTCCTTCCACCTTTCTGCTTTCCCTTCTTTGCTTAGAACTGGGTTTCCATCTGAGCTCTTGAGATTCATGCAAGTGGTTCTCTTTTCTCCAAAGGTCTCTTTAATTTTCCTGTAGGCAGTATCTATCTTACCCCTCGTGAGATAAGCCTCTACATCCTTACATTTGTCCTCTAGCCATCCCTGCTTAGCCATTTTGCACTTCCTGTCGATCTCATTTTTGACACATTTGTATTCCTTTTTGCCTGTTTCACTTACTGTATTTTTGTATTTTCTCCTTTCATCAGTTAAATTCAGTATCTCTTCTGTTACCCAAGGATTTCTACTAGCCCACATCTTTTTACCTACTTGATCCTCTGCTGCCTTCGCTATTTCATTCCTCAAAGCTACCCATTCTTCTTCTGCTGTATTTCTTTCCCCCATTCCTGTCAATTGTTCCCTTATGCTCTCCCTGAAACCCTGCAGAACCTCTGGTTCTTTCAGTTTATCCAGGTCCCATCTCCTTAAATTCCCACCTTTTTGCAGTTTCTTCAGTTTTAATCTACAGTTCATAACCAATAGATTGTGGTCAGAGTCCACATCTGCCCCTGGAAATGTCTTACAATTTAAAACCTGGTTCCTAAATCTCTGTCTTACCATTATATAATCTATCTGAAACCTTCTAGTATCTCCAGGCTTCTTCCATGTATACAACCTTCTTTCATGACTCTTGAAACAAGTGTTAGCTATGATTAAGTTATGCTCTGTGCAAAATTCTACCAGGCGGCTTCCTCTTTCATTTCTTAGCCCCAATCCATATTCACCTACTACGTTTCCCTCTCTTCCTTTTCCTTCTGTCAAATTCCAGTCACCCATGTCTATTAAATTTTCATCTCCCTTCACTACCTGAATAATTTCTTTTATCTCATCATACATTTCATCAATTTCTTCATCATCTGCAGAGCTAGTTGGCATATAAACTTGTACTGCTGTAGTAGGCGTGGCCTGCGTGTCTATCTTGGCCATAATAATGCATTCACTATGCTGTTTGTAGTAGCTTACCCGCACACCTATTTTTTTATTCATTATTAAACCTACTCCTGCATTACCCCTATTTGATTTTGTATTTATAACCCTGTATTCACCTGACCAGAAGTCTTGTTCCTTCTGCCACCGAACTTCACTAATTTCCACTATATCTAATTTTAATCTATCCATTTCCATTTTTAAATTTTCTAACCTACCTGCCCGATTAAGGGATCTGACATTCCGCACTCCAATCCGTAAAACGCCAGTTTTCTTTCTCCTGATAACGACGTCCTCTTGAGTAGTCCCTGCCCGGAGATCCGAATGGGGGACTATTTTACCTCCGGAATATTTTACCCAAGAGGACGCCATCATCATTTAATCATACAGTAAAGCTGCATGCCCTTGGGAAAAATTACGGCCGTAGTTTCCCCTTACTTTCAGCCGTTCGCAGTACAACAACAGCAAGGGTGTTTTGGTCAATGTTACAGGGCCAGATCAGTCAATCATCCAGACTGTTGCCCCTGCAACTACTGAAAAGGCTGCTGCCCCTCTTCAGGAACCACACGTTTGTCTGGCCTCTCAACAGATACCCCTCCGTTGTGGTTGCACCTATGGTACAGCTATCTGTATCGTTGAGGCACGCAAGCCTCCCCACCAACGGCAAGGTCCATGGTTCATGGGGGGATCATCCGCATATGTAGTTAATATGAGTTCACACTGTAGATCATTAAGTAAACACATGTATCAGCTGTGGATCACAGCATCCCTTATAATGTAAATACATAAAACTGCAACAACTTACTTTTCTGAATAGTTATTTATTATTCCATGAACCAGTTTTTGAACCTTTTCAGGTTCATCTTCAGATGGTTTTCTGGAAGTCACTATTTCTTGCATAATGCTGGATACTGGCCTGCGGCATTATGAGCAGCTTTTTTCTGTTAGTGTCCATCTGTCTGCTTTCATTTTGATGGCCAGCTGGTACATCAAATCACACATGTTTATGCAATCTAGATACTTTTATCAAATACAACAATTCTGGCATTCATTATGTTTCTTGTTTCTGGATGCTACAATATGTAGGCTTTCACAATTTCTGAGTATCCACCCATTACGTGAAGTTGTCTTTTGGTGCAACTGAACCACATCACTTTTTCATTTCTGTCCATGTGTGACATAAAAATAATTACTGATGATTAAGGTTTGGCTCTTGCCCACACCATCATTTTTTGGGACTTTCTTCATCATTTGCTGTTGTCACATATCTATTTTGCAAGAGTTTGCTGTTGCTATTGTTGCCCCCAGAAATTTTGTGGCATTCCACTCTCTAAAAATTTACATCATACAGCATTTCAAAGGGTTTGGTTGAACCATTCTGGGAAATAATTTTGTTGTCAGCTGCCTCTGAATTCCTTATTTTCACAGATGATCTTTCAATTCTGTACTCATATATTGGCCCCTATTGTGTGAATGTTGCATTCCTTTTCTTTTCTGTTGAAAATTTTCTGCATATGATTTGCATTCTTTGAATGAATGACAAGTGAAACACTTCATTTTTGACTTTTAATAAATATATTACCACATATCTCAAGTAATCATCAATGAATGTGACAGCATATTTCGCTCCACCAAGTGATCATGTGCCAGATACACACATTACATCACTGTGTACCAAACACAGCAGTTCATTTGTTCTGTTTTCAGTTTGTTCGGGTAATGACTTGACTTTCATGGTGCCTTCAGTGCACACACAGCACAACTGATTTAACGGGTCATCTGATGCTCGAAGAATTATTCCACTATATTTGACCTGTTTCTTAGCTCTATCTACATGATTTCAGCCTATCCTTTGGTGCCATAAATCCATTAACTGGTTGCAAGATTTGTGACAGGACCACATCGTTGCATTCATACGCTGGAGCTGCCTTCAGTAACGTAGTACAAGTTGCTTTTCTTTGAAGACTTTGTGCTTTATAGTTTTTGTTAAAGATATCATCATTGCTTTATCGATCACATCATGAACAGATATCACATTACACAAGATGTGTGGAATGTGCGACGTATTGTGCAAGTTCACTGTTTGTCTTCCATCTTCTTCTGGTAGGTATATGCACACAATGCTGAAACCAGTACTTTGCAAATATCCTCCACCAGCTGCTGTCATTGACACTCCAGATTCAGTGAAAGGGGCAAAATTTTCAATTTGGTAAGCCATGCGGTCTGTTGTTCTACTGTCCAGAGGCCACACATCGTGTTTTTTTTTAAATTGTGGGCAATTTTTTTCCAATATGCCTGTACACTTGTGACAACTTCAAAAATCATGGACCGTAGTCATATGTTTTTTGTAACTGCCATGACTGTTACCAGGCTGGTTGCTGGTGCACCCTCACCCCCTTTGAACACTACTGCCCTGCTTTGTTTGTTGTGATTGGCCTCTTGACTGTCAAAACTTTTAATGCTCTCACCTCATTTTTACATTTCATGTTTGTAAGTCATTGTGCTCTTCTAAAAGGTAGTTTTTGAATTTCTTAGGAGATAAATCCCTTTATCATGCCACATACTTCCTGAAAAAGTTTCATATACAGAAGGTAGATCCATCAAGGTATGCACAGCTACTTGCTTGTTTGATAATTTTACTCCAGAACCACAATTTGAACTGCAGTGTGTTGTGTCTTTATAGGTAATCTAACATCAATTTGCAAACTTTCTTTTCCATGCTCATGTATTCTTTAAATGCAAGCATTCCATCCCACAAATCAAAATGTGTATGGGATTCTTTCAGTGCATCTGATATTTCTGTCACAGTTTTGCAGTCCTGTCCATTGAGGTGACGAAAGTCACAGGACAGTGGTACACACATGTGTGGATGGTGGTAGTATCGCATAAACAAGGTATAAAAGGGCAGGCAGAGCTGCCATTTGTACTCAGGTGACTCATGTGAAAAGGTTTCCAGTGTAGTTATGGCAACACGATGGAAATTAATAGACTCTGAATATCAAATGGTAGTTGGAGCTAGAGGCATCAGAAATTCCAATACAGTAATCATTAGGGAGTTCAATTTTCCAAGATCCATGGTGTTAAGAGCGCACTGAGAATACCAAATTTCGGGCATTACATCTCACATGTATGACACAGTGGCTGACAGCCTTCACTTAACAGGAGAGAGAGAGCAGCGGCATTTGCTTAGAGTTGTCAGTGCTATCAGACAAGCAACACTGTGTGAAATAACTGCAGAAATCTATGTGGGATGTGTGACAAACATATCCATTATGACAGTGCAGCAAAATTTAGGGTTGATAGGCTATGGCAGCAGATGACCAATGTTAGTGCCTTTGCTAACAGCACAACATAGCATGTAGTGCCTCTCCTGGACTCATGACCATATTGGTTGGACACTAGTTGACTACGGCCTGGTCATATGAGACATTTTTTCATTTGGTAATAACTAATGGTAGGGTGTGTGCGACAGACACCACAAAGCCATGGACCCAAGTTGTCAAGAAGGCACTGTGCAAGCTGGTGGTGGCTCCATAATAGTTTGGGCTGTCTTTACATGGCATGGACTGGGATCTCTCATCCAACTGGACTGATCTTTGACTGGAAACGATTATGTTCATCTACTTGGAGACCATTTTCAGTCATACGTGGACTTTGTGTTTCCAAACAACCATGGAATTTTTATGTATGACAGTGACCTGTCACTGGGCCACAATTGTTTGCGATTGGTTTGAAGGACATTCAGAATAATTTGAGCGATTTATTTGGCTGCCCAGCTTGCCCAACTTGAATCCAATCAAAAGTTTATGGGACATAATCGAGAGCTCAGGTCGTGCACCAAATCCTGCACTACCAACACTTCTACAATTATGCACAGAATTAGAGGCAGCAAGGCTCAATATTTCTACAGTGAACTTCCAATGACTTATTGAGTCCGTGTGACATCGAATTGCTGCGTTACACCTGGCAAAAGGAGGTCTGACACAATATTAGAAGGTATTCCATGACTTTTGATGCCTCAATGTATATCATTAAGTGACTTATCATCCACTGTTAGTAGAATTCCCATTGCCCTTTTGTTTGCTTTCCATTCATTCACTGTGGGTCCATTTCCCATGGCAGGTTCACTCACACATCAGCACAGTTTACATTTGAGAATTCCCTTATTTCTTTGCAGTGAGACATGGTAATCAGTTTATTCGACAGTTTAATTTTTCATTTCCCCACTTTGTTTGATAATTTACATATCTGTAAATATATAGTGTGGTAAGAAAATGGTTCTGCGTATTTCTCTTGAGTTCAGAAACATCTATCAATGTAACACGTGTTTCATAATATCTCTTAAGAAACCCTTTCATAATTCACAACAAATGGAAAATTTTCAGTACTCGCAGTCTCTCAGCCTTTCAAATTACCTTCCAGAATGTCTTGTTATTTAGATGATACCCTCACTTCCTGTCGCTGTGGATTGTCGATCCTGTCCCCATAACCTGTGAATATTCCTTAGAAAAATGGCAGGAAGCTGACACACATGCACAGCAGATTGCTGTTGAAAGGAAACATTTATTTTAACATACATACAGATTCCCACTTTTCGCAGTACATCATAACAAGAAGACAACAATGGGTACTTCAGAGTTCACAAGAAGCACAGTCCATATCACTGACACTAAACAGGCAGTAATGTGAGCATGATATGGTAAAAAAAAAGAATATTGGCTGATTGTTTTCCCCCACTACTCAACTCACTAAAAAGTCATTCACAAATCTACTTTAATCAAAGTGTCAATGCACTGTTCTTTCTGTTTTTTTATTTATAGAATCACCTTCACATTAATTCTCTATTATTCTCATCTTGGACAGTGCACAGAAAAAACAAACACCTATATATCTCAGTATGAGCTCTTCTTTCCCTTATTTTATTATGATGATTGTTTCTCTGTACGTAGGTTGGTGCCAACAGAATATTTTCACATTTGGAGGAGAAAGTTGGTGATTGAAATTTTATGAAAATTTTCCACCACAATGAAAAATGCCGTTGTTTTAATGATGTCTACCCCTAATCCTGTATAATGTCAGTTACACTCTCTACTCTATTTCTCGGTAATAGAAAATGTGCCACTCTTCTTTGAACTTTCTCAATGCTGTCCATTAATCCCACCTTTCTGGTAAGGATCTGACATCATGAAGCAATACTCCAAAGGAGGATGGACAAGCATAATGTAGGTAGTCTCTGTAGTAGATCTGTTGCACCATCTAAGTGTTCTGCCAATAAATCATAGTCTTGATTTTTGATTTTATCCATACTGGATGAGAGGTCGTTGTTGTGAATGTCAGTGTTAAAAAATATATCGGCTCAACCACTTGTTTATAGTGTAAAACACTAAGATTATCTAATGTTATCCACTAAATCTTAGTGTTCTACACTATAAACAAGTGGTTGAGCCGATATATTTTTTAACATAGTCTTGATTGCAACTTACCTACAACATATTCTATGTGTCCTTTCCAGTTTAAGTTGCTCATAATTGTAATTCCTAGGTATTTAATTGAATTTATGGCAATTAGATTTGATCGTTGGTGTTTTTATTATTATTGTTGTATCTTTTTGTATTTCTGAAATGTCACCACTTTAATAACCTGTTGTTCAGTTCTCATATAGATGAAAAAAAACTTTGTGCATACAAGCATAGTTAAACAGTTCTGTGGTATCATAACTGTTTAACATCTATTGGTCATCTTTCAGTTCCTGAAAATGTCATTGTTAAGCACTAATTCGCTGATAACATGTTATTATAATAGTTAGGTGTGAGTAATGCAAACAGGAAATAAATGGAAACCCAATGGTGAAGACAAGTTATTCCCGAAACTAACTTGGGGAGAATAAAATAGTGTTTCCATCAAGGCAGACTCACAAATCCTTTACTGTTTTTTGCAGAAAAGAATCTATCAGGGGAATAGCTTAAGTGTGTAATAGTTGATGTTCCATTGTTTATCTCCTGCACCAACAAAATTCACTCGCAAATAGAAAGTCATGTCAAGGCAATCTAATATTATCCACCTTAAGGATTGGAGGTAGTGTTGTTAAGATTAATCATTGTCATTGTTTACCACGTAACAGACGAATATGAGGAATGTTATCCACAACTACCTGATTTGGGAGTCAACCTCCCATCATTCGGTTGTATGTGTTCCACTCTTCATACATGTGCACTTAAAAAGCACAAAATACACATGAAATAAAATAATTGAACCTACTTGAACATAGTGGGGTGAAGACTTTATGTCCAAAAATTATTATTGTTTTTTATTTCATGACTATATTGTAATTTTCTGAAGTGTGTTTGTATGAAGGGTTGAAAGCAGATAGTCAGATGATGGGAGCTTGACTTCCAAAATGTGGAGCTGTGGATAAGAGTCCTCACATTTTTGTGTAGTATGCTAAATAATGGTATTGATAATAGGGCAAATTTGAAGGTGGCTAAGACACACTGTTATAATTAGACATATATTACATATAACCAACATATCAAAAAGAAAATTATATACAGGCCCTAGAACTGGTTGATGAGTTTTTGTAATTAGGGCAGTTGAAGGTAATACTTGATGAACAAAAAGTGCAAGAAACAAAAGAGTAAAGATATTAATAAAGTGATTGCTTTTTGTAAACTAAGTAGGAGTTTCAAATCTTAACCTTCAATGTATTAGAAAAGAAAAGTTTACTGTCAGTATGTATTAGCAGTCTTGACTAACAGCAGTGAGACATGCACTTTTTATGTGGAAACCATTCAATAGCTGATGATTGCTCTGGGAACAGATGGGAATTATTGGAAGAGGCAGAAATCCAAACAAATGAATTAGGGGAGACAACTCAAGTGGAAGACGTAACTACAACTGTGATGACAATGAAATGGAGGTTAGCAGTACTTGTAGACAGGTAAAAGGAGTGTAGGTGGGCCAAGACAGCTCTTTGCTGAATTCCAAGAGATTAGAAAAGAGTGAGACACAACGTAAAGGAAGGTTTGTAGATGACATTATAAATCTTACAGAACAACTCAAATGCTAGAGATGATAAGAAACAGTAAGCTTTAGATGAGGCATTTATCTAGCAGTGACTGTCAAATGGCTGCTGCTGCTGCTGCTGATGATGATGATGATGATGATTATGTGCGAAGAAAATTTGTAGAAAGACAGAGAGTCAGCAGTGACAGCATTGGATAAATATTAGGACAAAATTATGAATATTGGTTCAGAATTAATATGCCTGAGGCAAAGATAAAAGATAGATTACAAAATTAAACTTGTTTCAGTAGTAGAGTTACTAGAAATACAAATAATAATTCTTTTTTGTATTGTATGTGACTTCATCACTGTTTATTCATCAGCTGTCACATTTTATCTGTAATTGATCCATTTTGTTTCAGCCTGTGGTGGAGATTTGACATCTGAGTCTGGATCCTTTGCAACTCCTGGCTACCCAGGCAGCTATCCTCTTGATGTAGAGTGTGTATGGTCTATCAGGACTTCACCAGGTATGTCCTCAGTGACATTTCAGTGCCAGTCACATGTTTGTGCTGTATGTACATAGGACAATAGTTATGAACTGATGTTAAATTTGCATAAATTTGTATGAGGACCTTCCTGAATGTTACTTGTGCTCAGGTGAACAAGTAAGAGTGTAACTTAATTAAAAAATTTGACCTCCCTCTTCTGCATCTGAGTGTTTAATGTGAATTTGCTCTGCTTAATAGTGCCTGGTATTCATAACAAACATAAAACGAGGCCGAACAATCATTCACTGGCAGATTAGCAAGCAGAAGCAACACATACTATACAACAACTTGTGATAAACACTAATCTACTCAAACTGGTAACTGTCCTAATTACTTGTAGAATAGTTTATATGACGTGTTCAATAACTAACAGGAATTTTGTTATGTCATATATGTATTAGTCTAACGTACACATTTCTTTTTCATCACCATGTTGGTAAACATGGCAGAGAAGTATCTGTACAGTGATGACCTTAGCAGATAATTAGTGTGTTATCATGTAGCACAAAGGATATAAGTATTTTGATGGTATTGGTGATGATTTATTTTGTATAAAAATAGATTTGAGAGTTTGATATAAATTCTGTTCTAAAAATGCAGTAGAGTGCAATAAATTTTTAGAAATGTTAATTATTGCTATTGGTGAGTTTGCTGCGTGTAAAACAAAGGTTTATAAATGGTATAAGCTTTTAGAAGAAGGCTGTAAAGGCTGAAATTGATGAGTACCGTGGGCACCCCAGCACAACATTAGCCAATGAAATCATGGAAAAAATGAAAGAAGTGATTATGAATTATCACCCATGTGACAAAATTTATTCCAATAGCGTTAAATTTCTAACAAAAATGGCAGTGAATGCAACTTGCTCATGAGTCACAAGGTGAAGCGAACATTAATGCATAAACATATCATAGTAGGTGATGAAATGTGCGTTTCCTAACATGACATCCAAACTAAGGCTCAATCATCCCAGTGGAAGCATTCTGGATTGCAAAGACTGATAAAATTTTGATAAATGTTGTCAAATCTGAAGATTATGCTCACTATGTTCTTCAGTGTTAATGGCATAGTGCATCATGAGTTCTCACCACAAGGTTGAAGGATCAAAAAGGAGTACAACCTACAAGTTCCATGACATTTGAATGAATCAGTCTGGAAAAAAATGCCTTATTTAGTTGTGAAACAATTTGTGGCTTTTTACCTGTTCACACTTCGGTGCTTGTTCATGAATTTTTGAACAAAAACAATACTGTAATGCTGTTCCACCCTCCATATTCTCCAGAAACGGCCACATTGACCTTTTTATGTTCCCAGAAATAAAAAAAACATAAAGGCCCATAATTTTACAAGCATACATGAAATTAAAAATGCAGGGCAAAATTGCATTCCAGTAGTGTTTCGGGGATTATAAAAAGTGCTGCTATAAGCATATGATATCCTATGGGGCATATTTAGGTGGGAATATCATGGATTTAGATGAATACATAAATTTCTATACAAAAAACAAAAATTCCCCTTTTTTTAACATACCTCGTATATATAAATAATGAAAAAACAGCTACTTTGAAAATTGCCACAGCTTTTCTTCCTGTATATTCAACCACTGTTTATCTAATACTTCAAAGCATTTAAGTAACTTTACACAAACCACTATCAACTGTCTATATACTGCAAAATAAGGATCTGTCTGATACAAAGGTTAAGAGTTACACAGAATATACATTTTGAGTCACAAGTATTTTGGTAAATTGTAGAAGGATTTTAAATATTTGAAGATTTTTAACTTCCTGCCTGATGTCTACTGGTGAACTATTATAGACGTTTGCAAAATAATATAATACTACCTGCTGAACCTTAGAGAGCAATGCATAGTCTACATGGAAATTATTTCTGCTTCTAGTATTGTGGCATATTTTTGAGTTTACCCATATTCCTAATCGGTAAACATTTGATTACTCTTTCTCTTAACCAGAAATACTGCACTATTAAGAGAAAAAAAAAGGAAGACGTGTCTTGAAGATGTTATCCGAATAGGATAAAAGCCAGTAGATGTGATGTAATAATACAGACAATCAAATTATTAAAATTTCAGAAAAAGTTGATGATTTACTCAAGAGAAAGAGCTTCACATATTGAGCAAGTCAGTAATGCATTGGCCCGCCTGTGCCCCTTAAGCAAGCAATTACTTGGCTTGGCACAGGTTGATAGAGTTGCTAGGTCCATTCCTGAGTGATATGCCAAATTTTGTCCAATTGGCATGTTAGATTGTCAAAATCCTGAGATGGTTGGAGAGACATGCCCATAATGCTCCAAACATTCTCATTTGGGAGAGATTTGGTGATCTAGCTGGCCAAGGTATGGTTTGGCCTGAAATTTCATAGACTGGAGTAGAACTGTCTTCCGTGACAAGTTCTGCTTTGATTTGAGCCATGGTAATCAGCAGAAACATTTCTGGAGACACTTCAGACAGCAATGGGATATCAACCTGACTGGCACCTGCCATACAGCCCGACAACCAAGAGTGATGGTCTGGGGTGCACCATAGTAGACAACTACAGCACTACAAGGAGAACTGCCTTCTGTGAAGTCATTGAAACTACAATGACACAGTGATTACAGCAATAATTTTCTCACCATTTTCTGCCATAATATTTTATCTAATTATGTTTTACACTGTTTTCTTTCATTATATGTGTGAAATCCCAACTCAACTTGTGTATAGTGTTTTTTGTTAGTCTAACCATTATTGCGGAGTAACATCATTTCATGTAGTCTTCGTGGACATTATTCTTGGAATGTGCCTCATTTGTTGACAATAAATGTCATTAGTAAAGGTTACACCTCGGAGAAGCGATTCATAGCACACCACACTGTCACCATTTCACCAGATGCCTAACATTATCTTTTGTGGTTGAGAGCAGGTATTTGTATTAGGACTTGCTGCTATATTTGGACTCAACCATTCCTTTCTTGTTCCTTACATTAGCATAAAGACATCATTTCTCATCACCAGTAAGGGATAGGAATGGTTGGTATTTGCAAAAATATTAGAAACTGTTATGAAAGATAGGCTAATGAATTATTTAAATAAATACAACTTACTGTCTGTTGACCAGTTTGGATTTCGATCAGGGAAAAGCACAGAATCAGCAACAGCACACCTCACAAAACACGTTCTAGAAGCATTAGATAAAGAGAACTACACAACTGGTATATTTCTTGATCTGACTAAAGCATTTGATACAGTAGATCACAACATATTGTTAAATAAGTTAGATGACCTGGGAATAAAGGGAGTTGTGAAAAAGTGGTTACAGTCATATCTAAAAAATAGAAAACAGATAACTGAAATCTCACATATTTCAAGTTGCTCAAACTATATTGTAAAGTATACTTCAGACCCAAATTATGTAAATATAGGTGTCCCACAGGGTAGTGTCCTTGGCCCAATACTATTTCTCATTTACATAAATGACTTCCCACAGAACATCAAGCATGGACAAACAATATTGTTTGCAGATGACTCAAATGTTCTAATCAGTGACAAATCACCAGATGCACTGAAAGAAAAAGCCGAACAAACACTAAACAGTGTACGTGAGTGGGCATCCAATAATAAACTAACACTAAATTTTAAAAAAACAAATGCTGTTAACTTCTATGTCTGCAAAAAACCACACTATAACAACTTTAAGTTAAACGATGAAACTATAGAATGTGTAGACTACACAAAATTTCTTGGTATGCATGTTGACAGTCAGTTAAAGTGGGAAGAACATATTAAAATACTTAGTAACAGAATCGCTACAGCATGCTATGCTCTTAGAATTCTGAATGCAGTGTGTGATACTACATGTGTCAGATATTTTTCTTATATTCACTCTGTTATTACCTATGGAATAATATTTTGGGGAATCAACAGTAAAAATATTCAAATAGTTTTCAAATTACAGAAAAGAGCAATTCGTATAATAACCAAGAGTGGCAGTAGGGCTCACTGCCTTGAACATTTCCAAAAGCTGGAAATCTTAACTGTCCCCTGTGAATACATTTTTCAAAGTATCATGTATGTAAAAAAAAATATTGACTGCTATATGAAAGTTCTTTAGTACACAGCTATGAAACTAGAAACCAATACAATCTACATCTAGAGAGGAAAAATAAAGTTATAACTCAGCAGAACTTGTTGTACAATTCTGTTAAATTATATAATAAATTATCCCAAAAAATAAAAGATATTGACACAATTGGACAGTTCAAAACAAAACTAAAAACTTTTTTTATTAAATAAAAGTTATTACACAGTAATGGACCATCTGAATTAAAACATGTAGTGTAATTAAAGTAGCCTGCATTGTAATACATGAGGAAATAATTATAATATGAAATCCAGAATTGTACAGTACTATAAGAAAATTACAAATTACATAAGGATATAAAACTAATTTAAGATACCTCAAAAATGTGTGTAAATTCTAATTTTATGTGTATAATTGTAGGTATATTGTATTGTATATGATTTTGCTGACAAAATCCACACAATGTAAATTGTTACATGGATTAATAAAGAAATTAATCAATCAAAATGAGCCAGTTGATGACAAGCAAGCAGAGATACATGTATGGCCACCCGCTGATTTTTGTGATTTTGGCTTACACTATTCAGTACCAATACACCTAATTTTCGAATTTTCCCATTGCATTGAAGGTCTTCCTGAATGTGGGGAATCACTAATGTCAATACAATCCTCCTTGATATGGGAATACCTTTTTCTTGCCATGCTCTGTTCATTGATATTAACCCCATACATGGCACAAATGTTCTCCATTGCTGTCACTCTTCTCTTGAACGCAAACAGAAGAATATGTCAGAAATGTTCCAATTTCTCCACTTGGCACTCCATTTTCTAATGTACACATCTCCACTTACTGTCTCCAAATGACAAAATGATAATGTCTTAATTCAAATAGCAACAGTGAACTACAAATAAAAAAATGACAGTTGATAAATAAACCCATAGCAACCAGAATCTCAACATGCAAAATAAAAATGGTACAATCTTATTCTTTAACCTAATATCATACAGTTAAATTTAATTTTGTGACATTCTTTTGAAGATCTGTAGATCTACTATACTCAATAAAACTGGTTATTCATAATTTATTTCATCATTAATTCATCCAGGGATCACTTTACAGTGACTTAAGATTCCTCTTCATAGTACACCAGAAATAAATAGCTCTAATATACATAACGCAGAATATGTATGTTTATGAGGATAAGACAGGTGGTTGACTGTGGCGTTACTTAAGGGACCATCCCAGTATTGGTCTAAAATGCATTAGGAAAACCACAGGTAATCTGCATCAAAATGGCCTGATGCAGCAAAGTCCATCCTCCTAAATATGGAGTCACTGCCTCAACAACTGCACTGCTTCCATCAGTTAGTCCCTACTGTACAATGCTGTCTTGATCATATGCAATTTGCACTAAATACCTTATAATAAGAACTTAGTTTTGCACTGCACGCACCATGGAGACCTGCTTGTGACTCCCGGACCATGAAGATAAATGTCTCCATGTCTGCCATTCAGTTTGTCTGGAGAACTGAGTCAGCATCACCCTCCCTCATAAGTGAGAAGCGGAGCACAGAAGAATGACCAGAAAATATTATCATGCACTATAAGTCCTGGCAGATTTGTTTGTAAAAGAACAATGTAATTACATATTTTAATGTGAGAGGATATTGTAGTTGCCCCCTTTCATTATTAACTCCTACTCTTGAGTCCTATAATGTATCTTTAACTGTGTAGTGTGCATTACTTATGAAGTAAGTTTTAGCTGCCTTTTGAAGTAGATGTATTTTAGTAATCTTTTTGATCTCCTTTGGCAGTTTATAATGCAATTTTATTCCATGGTAGTGTTTTGTTGTTTGTATTTCCTTGGTAAATGCAAGTCCAGACTACCTCTTGTTCCATGATTACATATAGAACTATAAGTGAAATACTTATTAATGTTTCCCTGATATGTATAATAGGTTGATAGATGCACTTACTTGGTGCAGTAAGGATACTCAGTGGAAAATCCAGGATGGAATGTAACAATATTATGAGAAAGAAAGTTGCTACGCACCATATAGTGGAGACACTTGAGTCTCACAATTAAAGCTTTTGGGCCATTAAGGCCTTCGTCTGCAATAGATACACATATACACACACACACACACACACACACACACACACACACACACAAATGCAACTAACACACACTCAGTTTTATAAATAGTTCTTAACAGGGAGCCTGACTACTACTTTTAATTATTCTTACTGCTCTTTTCTGCAGTTTGAAAACTGTGTACAAATTTTGCACATTTTATCCCCAGAAATGAATCCTATAACTGAGATATGAGAGCATGTAGGAACAGTATGCCACCGCTAGACACTGGCTGTTAGAACACTAAGAGCATATCGTGATGGTGACATTGTTTTTGCCAGTATCTTCATATGCTCATTCCGTGTTAACTGACAGTCAGTGTTCGTCACTAAGAACTTTGTACATGTTACACAATCTATAGTTTTATCATGCACGCTTGAAGTAAGAGAGTTGTTTTCCCTCATTGTGCTGAAGTGCATGCTTTTTGTTTTCTTTATGTTCAGTGTTGATTTACTGCACACTGCGGCATTAGGAGTTATGTTGTTTTGTCAATGACTGTGTGGAAAGTTGTGTCTGCTACTAAGGAAGGGTTAAATTTAATGAAAAATTTAAAACAGTTATAGCATATAGCAGAAGAATTCATATAAACAATAACATTTTTCAGTATTTTAAAATGTAAAGCACAAATAAATTACAGAATTGACAATAGGTCGGCATAAAGTAAAATTGGTATTGCAAGGGTTAAGAACAGAATTGGGTCCAGTACACTACCCTAGAGATAACTATTTTTATAAGTTTTCTGTCTTATAGTTATTTTACTAAAAACTCATCATCAGCAGACTATTGCACTCTAGTTTCCCAGTAAGGCAGAAGCCACTCGTTTGCTGTTCTTCGTATACCTAATGCCTCTAGTTTATTTAATAGTATTACATGGTTAAAAGTCTTGGACAAGTCTAATAATATGCCTTTAACACAGTCATTCTTGTCAAGAGCTTCAAGTACCTCTTTTGTGAGCTCTGTTATCCACAGAGACCCAGAGGACATACCCACGAGTTATGATAATTGACCGAAGTGTGCTTCCAATGTGTAGCTGTATCGTCTTCATTTAGACTGAAAATTTAAATTTACAAATTCTCCAGATGAAGAATATATTAAGCCCTAATACTGTTTTATTCAGAATAGTTTCTCTTTTCTGGCACCAATCTTTTACAAAGTTAATCTAATTTCACCCTATTCAGATAGGCCAATAGACGCTTTTCTTTTATGTCAGTGAGTGTAAGGATAAAGAGAACGAGTGGGGGGGGGGGGGGGGGGGGGGGGTTAAATACTATTATTATTCCTTGACTATGACCAATATTATGTAGCCAGAACACAAGGAATGTTTGTCCAGTGTATTACAATGTTTTAGGTATGTTCATAACTTTGCAACAATGTCCTCATGGGTATAGTGTAGCAAATAATATAGAAATATGGTAATGGCAGTTTTTTGATTTTTATTTTGGTAGTTTATTTTCACATCAATGAGTGCCAAATTGAAACAAGCTTTATTATGCCCAACAGCATAGAACCTGTCCATATGTAACTAACAACTACTGGTAAACTGTTTTTCAGGAAATAGTGCTATTGTGACATTTTCTCAGTTCTCACTTGGCGGTAGTAACTGTGATGAAGACTATGTTGAAGTACGCCGAGAGAGTGGTGGTGGTCCACTTATGGGCTTATATTGTAGTGACTCACCGCTACCATCTAATCTGACTGCTGCACACAGTATCTGGGTGAAGTTCCGTAGTGGGACAGCTGGCCCACCAGGATCGGGCTTTTTGGCTTCTTATCAACTGTGTATGTACATTTTGTATTACTTTGGATTCATGTGTTATAGGTGTTTTATGCAATGGAATGCCTGAATAAAATCTTCTCATTGTATAAGACATGCTTACTTCATATAAAGCACTCAATAGGTTTCAATAGCTGTCTCTGTCATTGGCATCAAGAGTACAAAGCCACTTACATAGGTGCAATAGTGGGCTTCAAATATCAATTGAAAGCAAAGATGGACACTTGACACTTGTAGGGAGGTGGAGCAACAATTTCAGATGTGGCACTGACCTCTCGCACCTCCACTGGACCCAAGGTGGCCCAGAGCTGCTATAAACTGCATAACTTGCCTTCCCGTGCATGTGCCACTTTGTGCAGTTGTGGTAGGTCCCAGTTCTGGAAAGTCCCAGACCTGCTATCACACCTACATCAGAGGCACACTGTGCCAGTCCAGAGAGTCATTGGTTTTTTACTCCTGGTGACTATGACAGTAGCAGCTTTCAAAAGCCTGAGTATTTTATTGGAAATTATGCAACTACTAAACCGAGAAGTTTTTATTCACTTTGAATCCATGTTATGCCAGCATACATTTCTGAGTATTATGCTTAAATAAAACTATTTAAAAGTAAGTTTGATCTTGCATTGGCTACAGATTTTAGGTTATGTGTTGCACTATCTAATTTCTATTAACAGAGAGAGTGTGTGAAAAAAAGATGTGTAAGAGTAATTATGATCATATTAAAAAAAAATTGCCTTGTAATGATAAGGTGTGCAAATCTGTCATAACAGCAGTTCCACATCTGAAATAGCCGTCATCTTCCTCAACAGAGCGAATGCATTACATATATTGCATTTAACTCAGTGCTGTTTTACACAATCAGTTCCTCTTGAATCATCAGAGGTGGCTTCTTTACTTTGAATGTATAACTATTTTTTATATTGAAGAGGGAGCATACTTTGTAAGTAGCAGAAGTGTGGTTTGCAGGATACCAAAGTGAGCTCCTCAATTAAAACAGAATACACAAACTGTAGGTATCAGCAGATGCTTACCAACAGTTTCAGTCCAAAAGATTACAGAAATATTTGCTGGTGAACTCAATTGAACAGTTAATGAGGATATGACTTTCAGGGTGTATACACCTTGGGACAACCAAGAAATCCGGGAAAAACGTGGGAATTTTTCCGAATTCTGAGAATTTTTCATTATTTTGGTTTTCAGTTAAATTTTTGTAATTGTGACTGGTAAGAACTGATACTCTATAAAAAAGGATATTACTGTATCCTGTTGCTCCAGAATAACACTGCAGCAATAAAATGTGAAGGAGAGAAAAAAATAAATAAATAAAACTTTAGTTGCAAAGGAAATGTGCCATTTACAGCAACAAAACTTCATGCACACATAAGTGTCTGCCAACAACAAAATGTGTCAAAGGCTGTAGGACAAAGACTATGTAATACTACGTAACAATGAACTACTTCTGATGAACATGGCATCACAGTTGTTTACATTCGGTTTGTTTGAACAGTTGCCAGCAGGCTCATACGCATGCAAAGTTCAGTCGCATATGAACAGTAACTTCTCCTGCTTCTGACTACTTGAAGCCAGATGCTACCTGGAAAAATTTTTCTGGTGCACCCAACCTGCCAGATTCATGCAGAGCAGTCTGAGTTGTTGTGAATGGGAAGAGGGTTAGTCTTCACATGGCCCATGTTTATATTTAGTGATTTTTTTTGTTTCCTCTTCATTTACAGCTCCCACATAAAATGAAAACAACATGGATTTCTGTGGCTATCAAGTAAATTAAAATAAATCACATAATTACAGAAGGCTGAAATATATTATTCATTTCAGTTTTCTGATTTTATATCACTTTGATGTTTTTGGCTGTCAAGCATTAATTGCCTTATAGAACAATGAAGTTATTTTTGTCAGTTTGCTAAAGAAATTTGGGTTTTATTACTCTTTTCCGCTGAAGCTGTAAATTTATCTGAAACAAAGTGTTTCATTCCACACTATTGCCAGTTCCAACTGTTCGCTGAATTTCAAGTCGACAGTTTCATCTTTGATACATACGGCATTATGCCATAATAAAGAACCAAACATGAGATAGTATAGGACTGGTACTCCAAGAAAATTTACATCCCAAAAACCACACAGAAAAGCTTAATATCAGATTAGGATCTTTTTCATTGTGTATCTGGATACACGAATTTGCACTTCAAGCTGAATTATGAACTTTAATATAGCTTACAAAATTCTGTTGCTCATGGAGTATCCTCTTTTATGATTTTGTGTAAGATCTCATAATGTATAGTATGTATGAACATACAGGCTTCCTACACCACCATACCAGCACATGTGCATTAACCCCTGTTGTCTGCTTCTCTCTGCCAACTGCTGAAATGAACCTATTTCTAACAGGTCTCAAGAAAATATTGTGAATGGTGGTTTGAAAAGAGTCACTTTCAAAGTAAATTTCCTTTTACGCAAGATGAATTATGTTACATGTGAGAATATGAGATGAATTCCTTAAATCACAGAGAATTTGATTCTCGTTTGAAACTAAGTACTTTGAGGGTCAGCCAATTAGACAGATTTCGAGCCAAAAAGACCAGACATTTAAGTCATTATTTTCAATTTTACTGGCACAGTTGTGTGATGTATCTTAAAATGCAACAATTTCAAAGAAAGACTAATATTATGTGTGAAAGCTTAGCTTCTCGTGTAGCTTATTAATCTTCGAGATCAATATTGTATGTGAAAGTATAGCTTTTCTTGTAGCTACCCCATATATATTAATTTATACCATTAACTTTTCCTTAACAGTGATGTTACTATTGGCTTAGTACATCAAGTGGCCTATACTCTGAATATCTGCTGCCACCGGTTGGTGAGATCATGTGACATGAGCTATGATCAGCTTACAAAAGGGCATCACAGTCTTGATGTCAGTGCTTCGGAAACTAATGTGCTGTGTTTGGTGGTGGTGGAATTAAAATTTATAGTTTCGTAATACAAAAATATGCAGCATATCATAATACCAAAATATGCAGTGTACAGTCCAATTTTTTTGTAAAGTACCAGGAATTTCTATGCTGGTGTATAAAACGGTAGCCATTCAAAGGATTGTTAAGCTTTATAGTTTTGGGAGTAGCTGCGGTCTGAGATGGCTTTCAGGGTCCGCGCAACTCCCCTTCCCCTCTTCCCTCGGGCATGGGTGTGTGTTTTGTCCTTAGTTTTAGTTAGATTAAGTAGTGCGTAAGCTTAGAGACTGATGACCTTAGCAGTTTGGTCCCATAAGACATTACGGCAAATTTCCAATTTTTATAGTTCTGTGGGAAAGTAAAGTGTCACCTAACATGGAAAAAGTGTATTTTCACCCGGGAAAAAGTGTATTTTTTAACTGGAAAATCAGGGAAAAATCCAGGATTTTTTTTTCCTTATCCACATATAATGTTGACTTTGTCTTGTATTGAAGTTTTGCATGAAACAGATCTAATCAGTTAACGTAATGTCTCTGGAAAAGTGAGGACAAGAGATACTACGTTAAAGAAGCTTCTGGATAAATTGAACTCGGAGAGTTAAGTCTTTTAGGCCAATCTTTTGCAGTTTGCGTAGCAGCTGATTTTGTTCCACAATGTTCATGATACATAAATTTTTCTTGTAGTTGTACTATACATCGTGACACCTATGAATGAGAATGATTCATAGGCAAATACCTCGGCCATATTTTCTTGAAACTCATGTTTTCACGTTGTACTGTATTCAATGTACTGAGGATGATAAGATTGCATTTCTTCAAGCTGATGATGAAGTGAAACAAGTGTACTGTGTAGATAATATATGACTGGAAAATGTTGTTGATAGACAAGCAAAGCATATTTGACATGTGATGTTTGAAGTTTTCAGGATTGCAGCTGGATTATGTTGACTTTTTTGACTTTATGTTGACTTTTGGCTGACAACCATCCAGCCATTTTAAGGTGGAGTGTCCACCACTGGAGACTGCTAGTACACAGTGTTGGCTTTATAGCTAAAATTGGTGTGGAGACGCATGCACATTGGCGGTCTTCACGGGAACATCGTCTATTGCAATTTGCGCTCTCTGCAAATACTGTTCCATCTGTGGCACGGGTGCATGCATAAAAAGGAAACTACATGCGTGCCCTCTGTCGGAATGCATGCTCCCAGTGCTAAAAACGTCAGATGAGGAAAATGTTTTCTCTCAGAAGAAATTAAAGATCTCATTGGGTCCCAAGCCTTGTCCAATAGAAGGCCACCGTCACGATTTACAAGAGTTTGTGCTAGACGCATTTCCACTGATTCTTTTATTACTGAGTCCCTAGAGGATCTCACTGAGGTCAAGATTTTTGTGGCAGAATAGTCCATAGAGTGTCCTGTGGCAATACAATGCTCAGCTACAACTGACTTACTGGTCAGCAGAAGGCAAGTGTGGTGCTCATGTTCAATGCACCTTTACTGTATTGTGCATATCGTCTGACGTACGTTAGCTTTGCCACACTGACAAGAAATTTTGTAAATTCTCGCCTTCAACAGTCCCATATCATCCTTTACCGGAACAAGAAGAGTGCTAATCTTCATCAGTGGCCGAGAGAGGGTGGACATATAGTTTCACCTTTATGCATGGGCCTGCATGCTATAGATGGAACAGTATTTGCAGAGGGTGTCGAATTTGATGGACTCCTCCTGTGATGGCTACTAATGCGCATGCATTTCTGCACCAATTTCCTCTATAAAGCTGACACTGTGAACTAGTTGTCTCCAGTGGCAGACACCCACTGAAGATGGCTGGATGGTTGCCAGCCGAAATATTGTGGCAAGAAGTCAACATGTTCCAGCTGCAATCACGAGGTCTCATAGAACATGTTTGACATTTTTTGGAGCATCTCTGTAACACAGCGTTATTTGGGGGTGCTCAGTCAATTAAACAATTCCAGTAGGTGATTGCTAGTAACTGCTTATGCAATCAACAATGTGAATATATGCGGGATAGAGGTGTGGGTAAAAATACTTTTACTTAGTTGACAGTTGCAAATATTCTAACTTTATTCATGAGACAATTTGCAAACTTTCTCTGGAGTATTAGTAGAAGCTGCTGTAGGGATGATGGAAGCAAGCTGCATCCAACACTGAGACTGTTATAGAGAAAGAAGAGAGATGGAAGGATATAGTCACTCTTTCTTCATGAAGTACTGCTACTGCGCTTGTACTTCATTGTTTGTACCAAGCATCTACCATCAGTGAGGATAAAGAGCTTTCTCTCATGAAAAGAGTTAGAAGTGGTACTTGAAAGAGACCAGTAACTCCTTCACCACACATTTCCCAAGCATAACACAATAAAATGAAGTGTGGCATTGCATAGTGGCTAAATACAGTGATGTTGCACACAGCATTGATTGATTACTGAAGTCAACAGTAGCTGGACATAAAACACTTCTGGTTCAAAGTCTTCCAGCTTTTACCAGTTCACCACTAAGGAGGCAATCACTTAATATGACATTTGCTAATTTCAAACAGGGGTGTGTAATTCCAAATCAGGACATTGAAAGATATTACTTATTTCATAGCAAATGACTTCTGTGACACCTGTAATCCCTCATTTGTTACAAAGGACCTGTCTAATACTGTAGAATGTAAGACATTGTACATTATTGGTATTCATATTTTATACTCTTAAAACTAACATTGTAAAAAGTTTTCACATTATTTCTTATTGTAACTATGAATTTCACAATGTAAGGTGTAAATCTGTTTACATCAACCTCCAATACGCTATCTAACATTCTATGTGAAAGAGTGTGACACAAACATTTTTAATTTTTGAACCTCACATGAAAATGTTTGTTAATATTGGGTAGACAGTGACAGATAAAGGGATGTAATGTGTACCATATGTCCAGTAAGTGTAGTAATTGATATAAGTTCTATACTGTCCTACTAGTCGTAAGTCATTGACTTTAAAGGTAAAATACAGTGTTAGCATACACTTTGTACAAAATGTATGATTGGCACCTTATTTAAAGTTTAAATTTATTTCAGTGCACGGTAACAACTTGGAAGGACCATCAGGACAGCTGGCATCTCCACTCTATCCTCAACCATATACAAAACTAGGTGTATTCAATTGGAGAATCACTGTTGACTTTAACCATGTTATTACCCTGACATTCAAGAATTTTTTCATCCCAACATATTTTGGTGGCTGTTTGTATTCCTCATTGACAGTGAGTTTTCTAACCTTTCTGCAGTTTATAAAATATTACATTTTATTCTGTTTTGTGTAAAATCAGCTTTGTAATTATTTAAAGAACTTATACATTTTGTTTTGCAAAGATTATGTAAATACTTAGTAACAACATTACATAAAACTTGAATATGGTTTAGCTAGGCCACTAGTAGGTAGGATCTTTTACTTAGATTATAGGCAGTATGATTTGTTTTGACTATGAGAATTTTCAACCATTAAATCTAATCTGTATTAACTGAGAATGGTAGTTTCATGTATTCTGTTTTTTCTCACTCCCATTTGAGCAGTTAACAGTGTGCACAATGTAGTTTCTATTGAGGACTGTGCTACTGAAACAAATTTCATTTAGATTTTATTTAATACATTAGTCTTAAATCATTTACCTTGTTTGAAGTTTTTGTGTGCCAATTTCATGAATTTGAAATTCCTCTGTGTAGCTTGAATTTTTTTTCTTTTTTTCAAGCACACAGTTTAATGGAGGACCAGTTTTTTGGGGGGTTTTATTTCATTAAGAAATAAAAGACATCGAAATCAAATGCTATTAAGTCTATATAGTAGTTGAACATGGGAGCTAATCATTCCGTAGGTACTCTGGTAAGAAGAAAGAAGATATAGTGTGTAATAATAGCAAGTGTTGCCTTTGTGGTGGTAATTTAAATGTCCACATTCTGTATATGATGTGAGAACTATGGTTATGAGAACTTAAATAAATTTTGAAACCTGAATAGTGACTGGGTGCCGCAGATTCTTCCCAGTGACTTCTATTTTGCATTAGAAGAAATACTCAACACATTGAATCATGGATAATTGATACTGAAATATCTAACGCTGATATAACAGTGTGTGATCAATTACAGAGATTCAGTGTGGTGTTGTCAAATACGTAGTTAGGCCTCACTTATAATATTTACCTTAAAACTACACCCACTTATGCAACTACATAAATCCTGTACCTTTGGATATTATGTTTGTGTTGAATGCTTAAAAGGGTTTATACTTGAACTGTGTCTTTCTTCAGTTTGTTATTACAGCAAATACTAAAATGGTCCATATGTGTGTCCTAGGTGTTTGATGGTTACGATGAGACTGCACCTACACACACACAGTTCTGTGGTGGTAGAGCTCCAGAGTCATTTACTTCAACATCAAATATTATCTATATTGTGCTGACAACTCATGGTTCTCGTGAAGGGGCCTATTTTCTTCTTGAATGGCTACAGGTCGAGCAAGTAACACAGATCCCTGATTACTTAGCTCCACCTGTTAATGCAAGTGGTAAGCAGCATGCTTAAAGCAAACTCTTTGGACTAAATATTTCTTTTCTTCCAGTTGTCTTAACTGTGGTTCCTAGGTAAATGAATGTGATACACTTTTTCATAGCCTACATTCCTTGAGTCTTTCACTTTTACTTGGTATACATTTTGGGATATTAGCCCATATGTTAATAACTGAAAACCTACACTATATAATAAAATACTGTTTTAAAACATAAGACATTGACAATCTATGTGCTTTGAATTATTTGCTTTTATTATGAAATATTATATTGATATGTCTAGTAACGTGTGTGAACCTTGAAAACTAGGATGATTAGGTCATGTGATGATATGATGGACTTGTATGTCTTGTGTGAAGTAAGATGTAGAAAATATTGTAAAACAAAGTATACAGTGTAAGCTTCAGTCATGTATGTTAGGGAAGATGTATCGGATGAAGAGGAATATGTGGTAGACCATTGTGACAAGGGAAACTTCCATGCAGAAAATGTACAGTTATTATGAGGACAGATCACCACATACCTTAAAGATGAAATGCTGGATGCTAGAGGCTTTTTCTGTTTGTGGATGACTCCCTAAGCCTGGCTAAGCACATATTCGATGAGAGAGAATAGTGAGAGATCAGAAGAATTAGTGTGTCTTCAGTCATTACCTTTAGATTATAGTTTAGAATGAATAGAAAGTAGATAACTTCATCTTTTTAATTTTACATTTTGAATGTATATTGATATTTTTAAAGAAAATGAGTGCTTTTATTTTCACACATAACGTTAAACATTACAATTCGATGAGAGAGAATAGTGAGAGATCAGAAGAATTAGTGTGTCTTCAGTCATTACCTTTAGATTATAGTTTAGAATGAATAGAAAGTAGATAACTTCATCTTTTTAATTTTACATTTTGAATGTATATTGATATTTTTAAAGAAAATGAGTGCTTTTATTTTCACACATAACGTTAAACATTACAGGTTGTGGAAGCACCACTCAGCTTGGAGACACATTTAATACTTCACAAGTGAACATCTCATCACCAAATTTTGGGTCCGGATATGAACCAATGGACTGTGTATGGATATTTGAGACACCCCCTACCAGCCATGTAGCTGTCAAAATCAGGACTCTTGATGTACGCTCATTTTCCAATTGGTGTCACAGTGCTAAAGTTCAGATATTTAGTGGTAAGTAGACAATAAATATTGAGTTTGTATTGCTCTTGCCTCCAGCACTACTATAAAAATGATTTATTACATATTAATGAAATTCTTGAAAAACACAATCCTCGCGGATGCCCAAGATCAGTTTGGAAACACTAAGAATATGACTAGTGATGTCTAAAACTACATGCACCGAAATTGTTTGAGACTTGAGTTTGCTACTTGACATTTTAGGCCACAAAGTTCTGCATTGGAGCCACAGCACTAAAATGGTTTACCTCAGACCTGATCAAATTAAGAGAGAAAGTAGGAGTAAAACATGAGCTAAATGTTAATACTAGGACATATTTCTTGGATACAAGGTAAAAAATAAAAGAAACATCTCTCAAGGACCAGCGTTTCAACCAGTCCATTTCCTCTTGTACATAAATGTAGATCTGGACACAGTTGTTTGCAAATGACAGCATTCTGAAATTTATGCTTAAAGGGATACATGCAACATCAGTGAGACACTGAAGTTTCAGTAGAATTACACCTTTGGTAGAAACAGAATTTTTTGGCTTGTGACATGCCTGTGATTTCTTATACAAATTCCGAATGAACATTCAGAAGTTAGGAACTTTGTTCAAAACATTCACATTGTTATTACTGATGTTATATCCTGTCTTGTAAAGATAATTAAATGAATTGTTTTTTCTGTTTCAAGTGACGGATTTCTATCAGATAATAAATATATTATAAGTGTTAAAATTTAATCCATTTTTCTCAGTGCATCTTAACTAGGCTTCATTATCGTGCTAGCATTCCTATCAGAGAGGACCATTTCTGCTTTATCAATACAACATGGGAGGTCATTTGTACTTATCAAGAATATGAGTACCTTGAAACTCATAATCTTTTTTCTCCAAAAGGATGTTGTGATTTAGCAGCTGGACAATTGAGCGAGATACAAAAACAAGCTAGTAGATGATGATGAGCGTTTGGCGTCATTGGCCGGGAGGCCCCTCGCGGGGCAGGTCCGGCCGCCATATCGCAGGTCTTATTACATTCGGCGCCACATTGGGCGACCTGCACGCCGGATGGGGATGAAATGATGATGAACACAACACAACACCCAGTCCCTGAGCGGAGAAAATCTCCGACCCAGCCGGGAATCGAACCCGGGCCCAGAGGACGGCAATCCGTCACGCTGACCACTCAGCTACTGGGGCGGACAGCTAGTAGATAAAATGTTGTCATTTAGATATTGTAAAATAGTTCATTTAGATGACTTGTTCATTGGGAAAGCCCTCCTGCAATACTGTGTATGACTGACTGAGAATCCCATTTTTTCAAATATCCTCATCCAGTCACAAGTTTGTATTTTTCCTAAAGCCTTTTCTTACGAAGACATCAAATAATAGCATATTTAGTTACGAAAGATGCCTTGGGAAGTAGATATTTTGTTTGAAACATTATCAACAGAGAGATTTCTTAAGTTTAAGAGACAATTATTTTCCTGAATTCTCTGGAAAGAGTAGGAATAATGTCAAATTGATCAAAATTATGATGTACTGATTCTCACAAATACTGGTAATGCAAAGATTTTTTTCTTTTTTGTGCTGACTGTTGAGTGTCTCTATTATTAATGTACAGATAAACAGCTGTATGTTACCTATTATTTGATTTATTTTGACCGATTTTGGTCATCAGAAGCAAGCTTCCTCATATATTGATTACCCTAGTGGAAAGACATTCAAGCTTTAAAGCACAGCTCAGTACCATTATCAACACGAAGTTGTGTAAGATATATCAGCGATCTTTGATATGTTTAGGAAGTGATTGTTGAAGTGGGTTTTGCATGTGTACTGTCGTGAATCAATTGTTCATTTCTGTAATTACTAAATCATATTATTCTTTGACAAACTTTCGGTTTCTATCTGAACATTGCCAATTTTGTAATTTTATTTGTAGGAATTTTAATTTATGAAATAATATGCAGTCATTTTGATTTTTTGATAATTCCTGTAACTACAAAGTTACTTTGCCAGCATATCAGAAGAGTTCAGAGTATAGGGAAAATTCAACAAAACACATCAGACAAATATTAATTAACATCACATCAAAAGTTAAATTGTTAGAGAAAATGTCTGAACTTTTTTATGTTGAAACAGAAGTCTGACAAGAAGACTGACATCCTCCTGACTGTCCTTTCTTGTGTTACATACTGTAACTGGAACCTGGGACAGAGAAGTTAAAGAAATAATTATTGGCACATGATTTTAAAAAATTGCATTGGTTGGTTGTCACAGATAATTTAGATCTCTCCTGTAATAGGAAAGAAGCAATTCATTTTGTTCATTTTGCTAAAAAAAACAAAATGCATTTAAAATGGGACTCCCTAAATCTCATACATGCAACATGCAACATCAGTACATAGAGGTATAGAGGGATCTTTTCGGTATCTCCGTGGAAGATATGTAGTGAATACAATTGGGTAAATAAATAGCTCTGGGGCTTGAATTAATATACTTAGCAGAAACCTTTCAACCCTCAAGGTTAAATCATGAAGTAAACAAACACTGTATCTGTAAATTGATCTGATCTGGAGCAGATATGAAACACTGATACTATTGAATGCAGAACTAATACACTGCAACATATTAATCAAACTGCAAGCATTATTCACCAAGGAAATGCTGATAATTCACAAGTGCTGCAGTCTGGCTGTGTGTGATTTTATGATATAAAAAGCTTGAAGTATATAAGTGTAAACTGTAATGAAAATATTGATAGATTGGCATTCAAACAAATTTTTTCATGACAGGAAAACTTGGAACACAAGACTGGACTCTTCTGGTAGAGACTTGTTTAAGCAATGCATCATCTCTTGGATACATCCATGGTTCCAGCCTTGTTAAAGTTGTCTTCCACGCAGATTACAGGTCACGTGAACACGCTGGTTTTTCAGCTACTGTCTATAGAGGTATGTACCAATGTTCCTACAATCATTTTCCATTTCTTATATATATCTCTTAGTATGTAACTAATATTAATTTTAATTTGTGCTGTTGGGTACATTTTTGTTTAAGTTATGTGCTCCATGACTAGTTTAGTGCATAGTACAATTTCTTCACACTCTCTGTGAGACTCTGTATATCAAAGGGTTTTGTACAGCTGTCATTCTTAATAGTACAAGCCTTTCACATCCCAGGTTCTGTCATCCTGTATGTGTTTTCCTTCTGTCTTAGGACATGACTAGTTAGTTAGTCACTTAATGGTGTGCCTTTAAGTGTTCAGTCAGGTTGTTGATTCCATTTTCTGTACAATGTTTTGATGACCAACCAGTTTGGTTGGAGTCTAGGCAGTGAGTGCATGTAGTACCATAGCTCACAGCATCTTAAGAAGAAGTCTCTAGTGGGGTCCAGGCAGCTGGTATACATAACCACACAGTTTGCAGCACCTGAAGAAGACAACTGGGTTGGTTGTCAAAATATTATGTAGGAAAATGGAATCAACAACATGGCTGGACATACGAAAAAGCACTATAGCACTATCAATAACTCTGAGAAAAATTGAGAGATTACATCACTTAATTATGAGGGGAGGATCTGGGTAAGCTCTGTTATAAGAAAGAGTGGCTTCTAAGCACACCTATCTTCCTAAAAAGATGTCAGGATGAAAAAGTAACTATGTTGGCAAAATCAAACATAGTATGAACATACCAGCAGTCAATAGTATTATGCATCCTGTAAGCCTGTCACTAGTATGAGAGAGAATTCATGACACCCGATGAATGCTAGATGTTACACAAAAGTAGTGCAGAAAAGTTTGAGATAAGAACCAGGGGACAGCAGAGTAATTAATCTCACTGACAAGGGTGTAGTGAAGATCTTTGCTAAATGGCTAATTTTTGTACCTGCTCCAAAAGTGCTACAAATAGTAGATAGGACCAGTTTTACATAGCATGTTGCAGGTTCCCTCCACTGGAAGCAGCAGAAGACATTCACCTTGATGCTTGCAGAACACTTACTAAAACACAAACCTTAAGATATATCATCTTCAAGAAAGAGCATGTAGCACATAGAAGAAGATTTTTCACCTTTTTTTTAATGACATTGCTTACAGAAAAATATACATGATTCTATCAATAAATCAAGAGGAGGATAATGATCTGCTCAGTGTGTCCTACTAGCCACATAACATCATTAAAAGTCTTAGAACGCAATTAGTTGTGCCAACATGACTGTTGGGCTTCCTACCATACACAAGGAAGGCATTCCTCTAATATCAAATTTTTAATAATTGTGTGCTTGCATATTGGTTGCCAAATATCTGAAATGTGTTCTCAAAAAATATGTGGGGACGTGTGAACATGACATTTACCATTCTGCTCACTTTGTACACTACCTAAGTCAGTTGCAGCTCTGTGATATGGATATTATGGTCATTTTTGATTTGGTTTCCATCGTTATAAGAGTTCAGTATTCTAAATGCTCTAAACTAATTAAGGGAAAGTTTAATGATTTTTTTCACTAAACATTTTAAGCATGTTCTCACATCAAATTATTTCTCGTTTAATGGAAACCGATGACTTATCAATGGTAGTCCATTATTGTCTGTCGTGGTGTCATAGAAAATCTATACACAGAACATTAAGCAAATTCTGTAGATGTTATAACCTTTAATCACCAATAATTGCGTGGATATTCAAACACACTCACTTAGAAACAATAGCTCGTTACATGATAACAACTCAGTATCTCTTATTCAACTGCCGTGCTGTGACATGCGGCCGGCGCCGTTCGTAGCTAGGTGGCTCTCCCGTGCTCAGCCGAGTTGCGGAGCGCCTCTATCGCCGTTTGCGCGTACTGTTGTGGTGGCACTGTTAAATGTCATGGCACTGTCCCAACACTTTTCCCCCCTTGAAAAAAAAAACACTCACTTCCTTGGAGACATGGACAGTGCGGAGACATCCATGGCCCCTTGTGAGGCCCCAAGAAGATCCCGCGGAGAGACACGAGAGTATGGTCGAAAATGTCCAGGATGGAAGCTGGTGCGTGGAACGTGCCTCCTGGACAAGATGATGGGTGAAAACTCCGGAGCAGCATCCATAGGTGTCGTGGACCTGGGCATGTGCTCCAGGGAGATGGGTCCCGGAGAAAGCGGCGTCGCGACTGGGGCCGGTTCCAGCATACTTGGAAGCGGTAGCAACGTCGGCTGCATCAACACGTATGGTAGATCGGCAGCAGTGACAGGATTGGCTTCTCGGGCTGGTGGAGGCGAAGGAAGGGGCGGTGGCACAAGCGTGGGCACCACTCGTGGGCACATCTGGTCGTAATGGGGAACAACCATGCCATCGTCCATACATATTTCACAAAGCCGGCGGCCGCGAAGAGCCTAGACCACACCTGGAATCCATTTAGGGCAAGATCCACACCCTCATGCCCACACGTCGGCGCCCACTGAGTATTCTCCCACGCTAGGGGACACAGCACAAGGCCTGACAGGGTGAAGCAGGTGCAGTAGAGTGAGCGGTTGGCGGCCATGCAAGAGTTCAGCAGGGCTGTGATCACCCAGAGGCGTGAAGCGATAAGAACTCAGAAATTGCAGCAGAGCGTCATCTGTGGAAAAATCACTAAGGAATTTTTTCATCTGGCTTTTGAAAGTGCGTACAAGGTGCTCGACCTCCCCATTCGATTGCGGATGAAAGGGCGGAGCTGTAACATGATGAATCCCTTGTCCAGTACAAAAATCACAGAAGGCCTGCGAGGAGAACTGAGGGCCATTGTCCGTGACGATCATGGATGGAAGACCTTCTAGCGCGAAGATTTTGGACAAAGCCAGCGTCGTCACCGCAGTGGTGGGCGACGGACATCGAACAACAAACGGAAACTTCGAGAAGGTGTCAATCAACAGTAGCCAATAAGTACCAAGGAAGGGGCAGGCAAAGTCAGCGTGCACCCGTTCCCATGGCTGCACCGGATCAGGCCATGGAGAGGGCATAGTACGAGGTGCAGCCAGTTGTTGAGCACACTGACCACATGCAGCAACCATGTGGGTGATGTCCGAATCAATACCGGGCCAATAAACGTGCCTGCGGGCCAGGGACTTAGTCCGAGAAATACCCCAATGGCCTTCATGCAACAGTTTGAGAACATCTTTGCGAAGAGAGGCTGGCACCATGACCCATGGCGATGCGCCATCCGTGGCCAGAAGAACAACACCATCACAAACCGACAGACGAAGGCGCAAGGCATGGTAGTTGCGAAGGGGATCCGATGCCCGGCCCTTGGTCCTGTCTGGCCAACCCCGTTGAACAAAACCGATCACCTGACACAGGACCGGGTCCCGCGCAGTAGCCGACGCGACCTGCGAACCTGTAAGTGGAAAACCCTCGACCGCACGACGTTCTTCCTCATCAATGTGGAAACAGAGTTGTTCATCACCATCGAAAACCGGGTCGGGGCCCATCGGCAATCGCGACAATGTGTCAGCATTGGCATGCTGGGCCGTGGGGCGATAGTGAATCTCATAGTGAAAACGAGACAAGTATAAGGCCCAACGATGCAGGCGGTGAGCTGCCTTATCCGGAAGTGACGCCGATGGGCTGAACAGAGAGACCAGCGGCTTGTGGTCGGTGATGAGGTGAAACTTAGAACCATACAAAAAAACGCTGAACTTTTTTAGAGCATAAATGATAGCGAGCACCTCCTTTTCGATTTGAGAGTAACGCCATTGCGCATCGTTGAGGGTCTTGGAAGCATAGGCAGTGGGTTGTTCCGACCCATCCTCATACCGATGGGCGAGAACAGCCCCTAGGCCATACTGTGACGCATCAGTCGCCAGAACCAAGTGCTGACCCGGACGGAATGTGGCAAGACAAGGCGCCGACTGCAAATGAGCCTTCAGGTGGACAAAAGCCTGCTCACACTCGTCAGACCAACAGAAAGGGACATTTTTGCGTAACAGTTGATGCAGAGGATGAGCTACCGCCGCCACGGATGGAATGAATTTGTGATAATAAGCAATCTTGCCTAGAAATGCCTGAAGTTCTTTGACCGTAGATGGCCGGGGTAGAGCATTAATGGCCGCAACGTGCTGACTTAGAGGACGTATACCCTCACGGGACAAGTGGAAACCAAGATACACAATGGAGGGTTGGAAGAACTGTGACTTGTCCAGATTGCACCTCAACCCAGCCGAATGCAAAACCCGAAACAGTGAACGCAAATAGCGAAGGTGCTCCTCAGTGGAGGCCCCCGTGATAACAATGTCATCCAGATAGTTTATGCAGCCGGGAACGGAAGCCGGGAGCTGTTCCAAAAACCGCTGAAAAATGGCCGGCGCGCTAGTGACGCCAAATGGTAACCGCTGGTACTGATACAACCCACAAGGAGTGTTGATGACGAGAAATTCCTTGGAAGAAGCATCCAACAGCAACTGATAGTACGCCTACGATAAATCAGGTTTGGAAAAGAACTGGCCTCCAGCGAGCTTGGTAAATAACTCCTCATGACGGGGAAGAGGATAAGTGTCAATGAGGCTCTGAGCATTGACAGTGGCTTTAAAATCACCACGCAATCGCAGACTCCCGTTTGGTTTAGAAACCACCACGATTGGCGATGCCCATTCGCTGGAGGTAACAGGAAGGAGAATCCCTGAAGCTGTTAACCTGTCTATCTCAGCGTTGACAGGTGCACGCAACGCTACCGGAATAGGGTGTACCTGGAAAAACTTAGGCGAGCTGTAGGTTTAAGAGTAATGTGGGCTTCAAAATCCTTGGCACAACCCAGACCAGCAGAGAACACGGACGAAAATTCACAACACAATCCATCCAGCTGTTGATACGGAATATCCTCAGATATGAGGTGCACATCATCATCAATGGAGAACCCGAACAACTGGAAAGCATCATAACCGAACAGGTTTTCAGTGCCCGCATGATCCACCACATAAAACGTGAGGGGCCTAACAACAGACTTGTAGGCAGTGGAAGCATCAAACTGGTCAATGATAGGAATTTTCTGTTTATTATAAGTTCTCAGATTTCGCGTAACTGGAGACAAGGGAGGGGAGCCCAATTCCAAATACATGCGAGAATTAATGAGAGTTACTGCAGAGCCAGTGTCCACTTGCATGCGAATGTCTTTATCCAGAACACGAACAGTAACAAACAACTTATTTGTTTGAGAAAGCACACAGTTAACATCCATGTCCGATGTCTCGTCCTCGTCGACAGGAACTTTAGGGGACTGACACACAGAAGCAATGTGGCCTTTTTTCCTACATGAATTACACATGGCCCAACGTTTTGGACATGCGGCCCTGTCATGCTGTACGAAACAATGTGGACAAGAAGGAAGTGCGGAACGAACCTGCTTCTGTGGTTGCTGTTTCCGCTGCGAGCGTTGCGGCCCAACGCGACGTTGTTTACGCGAGTGAACCGCCGCCATATCTTCATTCTCCTGTGAAACAGGCAAATTGTCCGTGTCGAAAGTTGACTGTACAGCGCCTACATCACACCACGCGTCTATTTGCGCACCAGCAGCGTGAGACACTTCAAAGGATTGAGCGATGCTTATAACTTCCGACAACGACGGGTTTGGCAGTTGTAGGGCACATTGCCGAACTTCTTTATCAGGAGCAAGCCGTAGAATAGCATCCCTAACCATTGAATCAGCATAAGACTCATGATGAGTGTCCGTGACAAACTGACATTTCCTACTCAGACCGTGTAGTTCCGCCGCCCAAGCCCGGTAAGATTGATGGGGTTGTTTTCGACACTGGTAGAACGCCACATGGGCGGCAACGACGTGGTTGTTTTTTCGGTAATAGTTAGACAATAAGTCACACATTTCTTGGAAGGACAGAGAGGCAGGTTCCCGCAGAGGGGCTAACTGAGATAGCAGCTGATAGATCCGTGGGGAAATCCAAGATAGAAATAACGACTTACACATAGGAGCGTCGACAACGCCGAAAGCCAAGAAGTGTTGCCGCAAACGCTTCTCATAATCCTCCCAATCTTCAGCGGCCTCGTCGTAAGGAGGGAATGGAGGCGGAGAAGAGGAAGACAGACGATGAGTAAGCGACATCGTCAACGCCTGAATAGTAGCCGTCATCTGTGTTTGTTGTGCCTGAATAGCAGCCATCAGCTGTGTTTGTTGTTCAACGAGCGCTTAAATAAGCTATTCCATGTCTGCCCCATCACGAAGACGCAAATCCACAATGCAGTGAAAATATCCAACCTCGTCACCAAAAAGTGTTATAACCTTTAATCACCAATAATTGCGTGGATATTCAAACACACTCACTTAGAAACAACTCAGTATCTCTTATTCAACTGCCATGCCGTGACATGCGGCTGGCGCCGTTCGTAGCTAGGTGGCGCTCCCGCGCTCAGCCGAGTTGCGGAGCGTCTCTATCGCTGTTTGCGCGTACTGTTGTGGTGGCACTGTTAAATGTCGTGGCACTGTCACAACAGTAGAATCTGTTGAGTTCAAGCTAACAGTTTCTATCAATATGTGTACGACACATTTGTGGTGTGCTTATATGGAATGAAAAAACTTGAAGAGTTCTTGGTATATTTATGCTCTCCATTTTAATATAAAATTAATGCTAGGTGTTGAAAAAAGAAGACCAGCTACCTTTCCTTGAAATTTTAGTCAAGAGAAAAATGGACAGATTCCTGAGTCAAAATGTATATAGAAAACCTGCGCTTACTGACGTCTGTCCCCACACCTCAAGCCATCATCATCTGTCACTAAGAAATCTCATACTGATGAGTCTGGTGCATTCTAACATTTTTGATGCTGATTTAAAGTGTGACGTAGACATACAAACGTCCCACTTGGTTTATACAAGGCGACTTACTTGAGATTCACAGCCGATCTTCTTTGCTGGCTGCTGGAAAACTCTCTTGACTTCATCTCCGTAGAATGATGTACGTATGGGAATATTTAAGCCTCTCTCTCTACTTGTGAAATAAGTAGATCTGCAAACTTTACATTTCATGTGGTATATTTGAATTCCATATAGAATAAAATTCTTACTTTCCACATACACGTACAGCTTCCAGTAAGTCATTCATTCTGTCCAATGTCAGAAACAAATTTAATTACATTTATAAAAGAGCTGGCTTAATAACCATGACTCTACTTCACATGAATCATAAAACAGGTCTTGCCTCTAACAAGGCCGGATGAAGACTCTATAAGAGACATTTTTTCAATTGTTCTTGTTTCACATAACAATAGTCAGTGACACAATACACACAGAGTTGCATATAAACTCCGTGGCTCTTCCTTAGACACACACTAACACATCTATGGATTGGCTGACGGGTACTTGCGGAGCCGTTCGACTGCTGCATCCACCTTCTTCACGTGACTGATTTTAAAGCTGCACATACAGACGTGACGTGCAGTAGGTAGGATTTTACCATCCCACACTCATATCTAGACTATCGTGTGTTCAAGATAGTAGAAGGCTGAGTGGTTCTAGAATTTACACAGAAATTCTTGAATCCCTACTGCATAGAGCTTGAATTCTGTACGACAAGGAGGGCCATATCAAAGGATTACAGCACCTAAGACTAGTGTTCCTAAGGGATGAATACTTCTGCAAAAGAGTTGGTGTTCCAGTCAAGATAAACAATTTATGAGAATGAGGCTGACACTGAGAAAGAGAAAGCAAAGCTAAGAATCTCTAATCTGGCTTATGCTGGACAAAGTCTGGAAACATTGGTTGACTCCTGCAGAAATGTGGCATCTAATGTATTTTACTCCCATCAACAAGCATAAAACGTTTTATAATGTACACTGATCAGCCAGAACATTATGGTCACCAATCTATTATTGATACAAACATGCCCAGGTGATAGCAGTGTCACCTGGTGAGGAATGACTGCTAGTCAGACACATGAGCTGTGTATGTACTATCAGGGAGCTTGCTGTCTGTGGGTGGGAAGGTGTGCAATCTATCTGAGTTTGAATGAGGGCAGATTGTGTGCTTGGCACAAGCATTTCAGAAATTGTACAACTTGTCTGGTGTTTGAGGAGTGTCATGGTGAGTGTCGTCCATATACGGCAAAGCCATAGTGAAACCACACCCAGATGTTGTGGGGTTGAGCAGCCATCCCTCATTACGGATGGCGGATGTAGTAGACTGCGCAGACTAGTAAAACAGAACAGGTGGTGAGCTGTGCTGAAATTAACATCAGGCTTTAATGCTGGACAGAGTATAAGTGTGCCTGAAACACAGTGCACTTACACACTCCTGGCAAGGTGCCTCCACAGCCAATGACCCACGCATGTGCCAATATTAACACCACAGCATCAGCAGCTACAACTGAAGTGGGCACATGACCATTGGCTTGGATATTGGCACAGTGGCAAAGCACTGCATGGTCTGATGAGTCCTGATATCTTCTTCATCATGCTGATGGGAGAGCGAGAATCCATCGTCTTTCAGGGAAACAGCTTCTTGATATGTGTACTGCGAGATGGAGACAAGCTCCATTACACTCTGGAGAACATTCACATGTGCATCCATGGGTCCAGTGGAGCTTATGCAAGGCACCATGTTAACTAAGGAGTATGTACACTGGTTGCAGACCACATGCACCCTATGTGACGATCGTGTTTCCCGATGTCAGTCCATTATTCAACAAGATAATGCACCATGTCACAGGACAGGAGTTTGATGGAGTTGTTGGAGGAACATGGTGGTGAATTCCAGTTGATTTGCTGTCCCCCCCTACTTACCAGATCTGAACCTGATCAAACACATCCAGGATCTAGAATGCGATTGAATGTGACATTAGACTTTATTGCCCCCTTGCCACCCCCCTCCCTCCCCTTTCTCCCAGAATTTAAGGGAAATAGGTGACTTGTGTGTGTGTAGATGTGGTGTCAACTCCATCCAGCGACATATCAAGGCCTCACTGTTTCTATTCCGTGATGCATCAGCACTGTTATCCATGCCAAAAGTGGCCATACCAGCTATTGGGTAGTAGGTGGTCGTATTGTTCTAGCTGATCAGTGTATATAATCTAGGAGTCTCAACGCTGGTTTTTTATTGAATTTTTTTCTGGTATAGCATGTCTTTACATAAGGCAGACAATTAGAACATTCAAGAAGAAGTGCGAAGAACATCAAGGACACACCCAACTAAAACAGTCAAGGAAATTAGCCATCTCTCACTGCTGCAAGTATAATCATGAGGTGAAATATAATTGAACTGCTATCATATTATGAATGTCAAGCTTCTGGGACAACATAATTGAGGAATCTATTGAAATAAATATGTCAGGATAACCAAAAGAAAAAGATGGATGTTCCAGAGTAAGCAAGGTTTGGGTCTCTCAGTCAGTTTATTAAGAGCATACTGCCAATCATCATTCAGAGGAAATATATGTTCCAAAGAATAACTGTGCAGACTGTGAACAACAGGCAAGCATCAAAGGGCATTGTGGGCAGCAGATGGAATCCAGGTAATGGTACACATAATGGCACAGCTTGCAGCACCTGAAGAAGACAACTGGTTCAGCTTTCAAAATATTGTGCATAAAAATGAAATTACCTTGTATCATTTTATTTACAGCACAATTTTTTCTACAGTGATGTAATGATATGTAGTTTTGTAGATATTGAATTTATGGTGAGGAGTCATTTGAAAAGAAAATTCACTTAACTTTAAAGCAGTAGCAGAACAACCCAGTGAGCTGGAGTCTAACATATTTTGACAAAATGTGGAATAACCAATAAAGCAAAATCTACTGGATGAAACTTTTGTAACTTCCTTTGTGTGCTTTGTGGCTTTTTAGTGGATACAGGAGTGAGGAACAGATGCAGTTAATAGACAGAGAATACAGATTGTGGACAGAGAATTCAGGTATTAATTTATTCTATGATTAGTTATCAAGTAGTAAAAGTAACACATAACGATGTTTCCTGTAGGTGCAGTGTTACAAAGGTTTACAATTCAGTCAATCTTCAATACAATGACTACTCCATAGATGACAAGCCTTACCAGTATGAAAGTCTGTAAATGTTATGAAATGACAAACACACAAAATGGGCTCTGTGCTTTGATATTTGAACTTAAGCAGACCCACTGCTAGAGTTCTGGAGAGGGGATGCTTGCATATCATAGGCAGCGACGTAAGCATTGGTGGCAGCACCCTTATGCAGCAGTGGCAGCTGTAGGAAATGTGGCATAACTCACTGACTCACTGTGCACATATTTTAAAGTGCAACAGAGCAGATGGCAGTCGATACTGCAGAAGCAAGTTTGAGTGTGCAGCTTTGAATTAGATCTCTAAAGGGCAGTTTACCTTGAAATGTCATAAGAGCATCAACTGTTCAGATGTAATGTTAACTGAAAGTGAAATTTATTGCCAAATATGAATAAGTATAAAAATCGATAGCCTCTTAAGCATAACTTCATTCTAACCATCTCACATGCAAGCATAGTCAACTTGCACAATAATAAGAGGAGTCCACATTGTTATTCACAGAATCGGAAAGTATAGTGTCATCATCTAGAACAGCTGACTCACTGAGAATGAGAGTGAGCTAATTGCTTATCGATCTTAAACTAGCCAGCTAGTTTCTCTCATGCCAGTTGGGCAGAGATTCTGTTTTTTATATGCTGGCTGTGCCCTCACCAGACATAAACGTAATGACACTTGTGCATGTGTAGTTGGAGTGATATGGGACCTCTGATATGTCTCAATACCACTCTGCAGGCGACATGTATGTAACATCCTGTCTGATCCTCTGCATCCTTTCATGTCCATTGTGCATTCCAACGGACTTGGGCAATTCCAGCAGGACAATGCGACATCCCACATGTCCAGAATTGCTACAGAGTGACTCCAGGAACTCTCTTCTGAGTTTAAACACTTCCGCTGGCCACCAAACTTCCCAGACATGAGCATTATTGAGCACATCTGGGATGCCTTGCAACATGCTGTTCAGAAGAGATCTCCATCCCCTCGTGCTGTTACAGATTTATGGACAGCCCTGCAGCATTCATCGTTTCAGTTCCCTCCAGCACTAATTCAGACATTAGTCAAGTCTATGCCACACCTTTTGCGGCACTTCTGTATTCTCGGGGGAAGGACTACATGATATTAGTCAGGTGTACCAGTTGCTTTGGGTCTTCAGTGTATATGTAATATGCAACATTAATGCAAAGATGAAAAGACTCACACATAAGAGACTAGTGTGGACAGCTGCATGAAACCAGTGTTTCAACTAATGACTACAACAACAATTGTGTTTGCTGGTAATAAGGGAGTTATTCGATTTTTTGTGAGTGTGTACAAATTATACATTCTCAAAAGATGGAGTAGTTATGATATTACTTGTAAAACCATAACTGCAGAAGAGAGGCCTCACAAACTATTGTAACAAACACTCAAAGTGAATACTAAACTGTTAACTTGTTTATTGAGCCAAACATAAGACAGCACAGACTGCAACCCCAGGAAAGTGATAGCCAAAGGCAATGCTGTGTTAGTAGCAATGTTCGAGCCCAATATTGTGATGCAAATCTATAGTATAACCAAGAGCAAAGTTCAAACAGCATAGTGTTTAGAAATTGCTGGTGAGGCATGGTATGATGACAGTGAACAGCATGATGAAGAATGATGTTTCCACAACAACAACAAAAAAAAGATAAAAAGTAGCACAGAGTATCCCAGAAGGTGGCTGATAGCTGCTGGGTGATGTAGCATTGTGATTTGTACTTGGTTGAAACTCTAACACTTGGGATGCCATAAGCACCTGGTGCAAGTGGCCTGGACCAGAGCTGACTGTAACTGCCTGCTGAACATAGTACCATGGCTTAAATACACTGCAGGCAGAGGAATATCTAAGGGCTCTTTGTGACCACATTACCTGCTGACAAAAGCAGGCAGTGCTGGTGTAGTTGCTTAATGTGCTGGCTGTGCATAATGATGGTGGTTTCCGATGGTGCCTGTTCACATTAAGCCTGTAAACCGAAAGATTGTAATCAGCAGTGAACCCAAACATGGGATGTACTAGCGAGCTGTGCGACAAGTCTCTGAAGGAGGACCACCCATTGGCCAAGAGCCAACAACCCACAGGGCACAAATGTCCTATTGGAAACAGGAATGTCTGATTATCCAGGAGACCAGGGCTGCATACACTACAAGGACCATAAGGTGATATGTAATTGCTTTTAACTGTTACTATTAATGTTCCCAGTATCTCTTTCTCATATCTATTCTATCAGTTGTAAAAGATGCTGTCGACTAGCTCATTTTAGTCACATCTCTTGGGGGGACAATGTTGGGACAATGTTGAAGTCAAACGTATGGATGGCAGTGGAGTGCTTCTTGCTGCAGACGAAACCTGAGATTCTCACATCTACCTCTGTCCATTCTTGTATCATATTTTCCATTTTTGTGGCACCTATATGGCATTTCAAAAACTTAATCTCACTTGCTTGCACTTAACTTTTTTCCTTTGTTATCCATGGTTCATGTTTCTGTAGTATACATCAAAATTGGCGTGTAACGTATTTGGTAGGACAGGACAGAACGGAATGCATCGTATTCTTCTTTTATGATGGATTCTTTCTTCCATATCATTTCTCTCACACACTTCATAACACTATCAGCCTGCCTTGCCTATTCAGTTATATCCTGGTCATTACTTCCTTTATTCTGTGTTATGCTCTTAGGTACTGGAAACTATCTACTGTTTTCAATTGCTTCTCGCCCAATGCCACTAAGTCCCTCCCTTTCTTTCTTGTTGTGGTCACCTACTCACCAATTCTTTATATTACAGTTTGGGTCATATTCTTGGCAACTGCTTCCCAAATGTGTAATTGCTTCTGTACTTTCTCGTCATTATTCTCAGATACCATCAAACAATTAGCAAACAACATTTCTGTCATCCTGTTTCTAATCTCTCTTGCCACATATTGTCATTATACGAGGGCTATACACAAAGTACATTACGTTTTGGAATTAAAAATAAATAAAGTATTGGAATTTTTTGTATTATATACAGAGGAAAGCCACACTTAAATACCACTTTTCTACATAGTTGCCATTTAAATTAAGGCACGTATCGTAGCGATGGACGAGCTTGGAAATTCCTTCATCGTAGAATTCGGCCACCTGCACCTTCAACCATGTGGTTACCTCTTCTTTTGGGACAGAAAAGGTGTGACTTTTGTGGATTTCCTGGAAAGAGGCACTAAAATAAACTCTCAAAGGTATTGCCAAACTCTGCACAACCCCAGAAGAGCAATACAAAACAAGCGCAGGGGAAATTTGGGCTCAAAGATCTTGCTGATTCACGAGAACGCCCGGGCCCACACGGCAAATGCCACTTGTGAAGTTCTCGAATCTTTTAAGTGGGAGTTGTTTCCTCATCCGCCGTACAGTCCCGACCTGGCACCGAGCGATTTCCACTTATTCCCAGCAATGAAGAAGTGGTTGGCTATGCAGCGTTTTGATGATGACGCACAGCTTCAAGAAGAGGTAACCACGTGGTTGAAGGCGCAGGCGGCCGAATTTTACGACAAAGGAATTTCCAAGCTCGCCCTTCGCTACGATAAGTGCCTTAATTTAAATGGCAACTATGTAGAAAAGTAGTATTTAAGTGTGGCTTCCATCTGTATTTAATAAAAAAAAATTCCAATACTTTATTTATTTTTAATTCCAAAACGTAATGTACTTTGTGGATAGCCCTCGTATCATCAGTTACCACTATGAAAAGTAACAGTGGCAGTGCCTTTCGGTGTTTCAGCCTATTATCCGTTTTAGCACTTTATGCTCAGTCGTCCCACTTACGTACAACTTATACATTCTTGGTACAACTCCTTTAACCTATATATAGTTTCTCAGTGTGTTTCCTTCTTAGTGCCCCCAAACTGTTCTTGTGGGTGTTGTGTCATATGGTTTCACTAAATGAAGGAACGCCATCAGTTTCTGAAACTGTCTCACCAAAACTTTGAGATCTACTGTGGAACTCCCTGTCCTAAAGCATGTAGTTTTCTACATCCATTTAACACCCATCCTATTACTTCCTTCTTCCTGTCTTCTGGAGTTATCATATCCTTCCATATAGCTCTAATAACCCTGTAGAGCTACGGTGGAGCACTTCTTCTGCTTTTTTGATTACTTTTACACTTAGTTCATGTACTTGTCCTTATTTAGTGCCTCCTCCACTTCTGTCCACATTAGCTATTTTCCCTTTTCCAGTTCATCCTGTATGGGACCACTGTAGTAATTTGAGCCAGTGTACTGAAACCCAAGTGACTGTCTCAGCAAGAAATAGTTGTACTGATTGGATATTACAGTTGTTTCTTAACTACAACTACTTTTCTTTCAACAATAAGTTCTCCACCCAAAATGTTGGACTGGCTATAGGTTCCAATTCTTGAAGAGTAGCACATATTTCTATTAACCACACATTTTGAAAGAAAATTTTCACCAATGTGGGAACATCCAGTACTTTAGTCTTTTACTACAAGCATTATGTAGATCAAGATTTAAAAGTTCACTGATTTTGAGCACGTGTGCCTGCTCACACTCTTGCTTGTGAGCAGCAGTTGCGGACAGGTGGGGAGTGAGGGAAATTCGTGTGTAGTATTTGCTCATAACGGTCATGAGAGAAGTGCCAGTTGTGAAATATGAGGAGGGCTGTTTTGACAGCAGTGCCATCTGCAAGCAGTGCTGAAATGAAATGTCATGTGGCAATGACCTCCCGTGTGGTAGACTGGTTGCCAGTCTTAAGTCTTTTAAGTTGTAGTCACTTCGATGACATGCAGCAAGCGGTGCTGGCGGGTTGGTGCCGTGTGACATTGATGTCTTTGGACTTCAATCTGGAGTGTGAGGAATCTTACCATTTTATGTAAAAAGATGGGTTCAAATACTGTTTAGTGTATTTTAATGTGCTGTCACTTACAAGAAGTTCAGTTTACAAAGGCACTACATATCTTAACATGTTAAGAATATGGAAATAGAAAATATGAAGAAAGGTCTCTGAAGAGGAAGAAAAAGAGGAAAAACAACTTCACTGAGTGAGCCTTTGGGATGAGTCACAAAACTGCACTACTTTAAGTCCTTGCACCATTTCAACGATGGTGATTTAGAAAAAGAATACTTGGTAGTTGCAGCTGAACATTTACGTTGACTTAAGGGAGAACAGTTTCGCATTAGCATTTAATTAATTGCAATGTTCCAATGCCAACTTCTTCTGAAACTGTTTTAATGTCTTAAGCTATAAGATGCTAGCCTTTGAAAATGACCATCTTTGGTTTCAGCTATTCTCAGTTCAGTTGCCAACATCTTATCATTGACTTGAGCATACTTACACTACAATAACTTTTGCTTTCCTTACATTACTATAACTTTTACTTTTCTTTTTAAAATCTTTCCTTTTTTACAATTAGTTATTGAAAGTTTATCATGGGTAAATGATAACTTGAGGACCAAAATTTATTTTTCTTCCTCTTTAAATGTAAATGCTTTACAATGACCAAACATTGATCATGAATGAGTGACTGCAAACAACAAATATCTTCACACTAAGCGAGGTGAAAAATAGAATCAAAGTAAACCATAGGTGGCACCATGTTTTTATATCTCGACTTTGTCACTCATCACTTTTACTACAGAAATAATGGTAGCAGTTGGAATTTCCATTTTGGAATGGTTCAAGTAGGGCAATGTGGTTCAAATGGTTCAAATGGCTCTGAGCACTATGGGACTTAACATCTATGGTCATTAGTCCTCTAGAACTTAGAACTACTTAAACCTAACTAACCTAAGGACATCACACAACACCCAGTCATCACGAGGCAGAGAAAATCCCTGACCACGCCGGGAATCGAACCCGGGAACCCGGGTGTGGGAAGCGAGAATGCTACCGGGCAATGTGGTCTCAATGGTTATGTCACTAATAATAAATATGGGCAAAATACATTGTCTGTAATAATTCACCACTGATCCATGTTTCTGTACTTTAGGAATAATGCTCGATAAGAAATTACTCTGCATACACAATAATGTTACTACCTTGTAGTATAACTCAGTACTACATCTACATACATACTCCACAATCCACCATACGGTGCGTGGCGGAGGGTACCTTGTACCACAACTAGCATCTTCTCTCCCTGTTCCACTCCTAATCAGAACGAAGGAAAAATGACTGCCTATATGCCTCTGTATGAGCTCTAATCTCTCTTATCTTATCTTTGTGGTCTTCCCGTGAAATATAAGTTGGCGGCAGTAAAATTGTACTGCAGTCAGCCTCAAATGCTGGTTCTCTAAATTTCCTCAGTAGCGATTCACGAAAAGAACGCCTCCTTTAATCTAGAGACTCCCACCCGAGTTCCTGAAGCATTTCCGTAACACTCATGTGATGATCAAACCTACCAATAACAAATCTAGCAGCCCACCTCTGAACTGCTTCTATGTTCTCCCTCCATCCAAACTGATAGGGATGCCAAATGCTCAAGCAGTACTCAAGAATAGGTCGTATTAGTGTTTTTAAGCAGTCTCCTTTACAGATGAACCACATCTTCCCAAAATTCTACCAATGAACCCAAGACGACTATCTGCCTTCCCCACAACTGCCATTACATGCTTGTCCCACTTCATATCGCTCTGCAGTGTTACACCCAAATATTTAATCGACGTGACTGTGTCAAGCGCTACACTACTAGTGGAGTATTCAAACATTATGGGATTCTTTTTTCCTATTCATCCAGATTAATTTACATTTATGTGTATTTAGAGTTAGCTGCCATTCTTTACACCAATCACAAATCCTGTCCAAGTCATCTTGTATCCTCCTACAGTCACTCAACGACGACACCTTCTCGTACAGTTTCCCTTATGGAGGACATAGTGATAGACATCCCTGGGGTTGTGAAGCAGCTGAAGGGGTTGAAAATAAATGAATCGCCAGGTTCTGATGGGATTCCAATTCGGTTTTACAGAGAGTACTCTAGCATTGGCTCCTTACTTAGCTTGCATTTATGGCGAATCTCTTCCCCATCGTAAAGTCCTGAGCGACTGGAAAAAAGCACAGGTGACGCCTGTATATAAGAAGGGTAGAAGGACAGATCCTCAAAATTACAGACCAATATCCTTAACATCAGTTTGTTGCAGGATTCTCAAACATATTCTCAGTTTGAATATAATGAATTTCCTTGAGACAGAGAAGTTGCTATCCATGCATCAGCACGGCTTTAGAAAGCACAGCTCCTGTGAAACGCAACTCGCCCTTTTTTCACATGATATCTTGCAAACCACATTTAATTACCTTAGAGTGTGCCCTCATAAACCTCCCTTAACCATTTGCAATACCCAAATCCACTGTTGTATGCAGTAATATCATAGGCAACATAACACAGACCAATTCAGACAAAATTATTGAAGTCAAAACTTTACTGTCATCATACTTTAAAGACTCATGAATTCTGCTATCAAATATGGACACAGCATACAAGCCACTCTTGACTAAACCTGCACCAACTTAAAATCACTTGACCTTTCATTAACTGACACACAAAACATGAAGAGCCCGACTCTTACAAAAGTCAGGAAATGATTATTCTCATCATGCCCTTCATCAGTTACTGCATTCTTCAAACTTTGCTTTTCAGACACAACTTAGCCCAAGAAAAACTTCTGATACTTTTTCAACAAAAATGCAGAAAATTTCACACGGACTAAAAAATGAGACAATTTGCTTCAGGTAGGGAACAACCACGACACTAGTAAATGAATCCTAACTCATATGTAGTAACAATATGTCATTTTACTGACTCAGGCTCACTATCTCATCAGCTCCTCAATAGTGACTGACACAAACCTCCTTCAATATATCATAGTTGAACCATTAGCACAGGTACATGTAGGGTGCTACTATTATTTCTTAACAATTTAAATAGAGAATCTTGTGGCTGTCGATTGCTCCTCTAACGACCAGCTCGTCCAAGATAATCTCTGGTGCACGCCAGATCTGCGGTCAGCCAATGATGTGTGAGTGATCTTTGCTGTCTGTGTATGAACACTTGCATGGCTCGACACAGTACAGGCTTTTTCTAGAACATATTCATCACACACAAAAATATTTGTGATTGGTTTGAAGAACATTCTGGATAAATTGAGCGAATGATTTGACCATCCCATCAAACATTTGTGGGACATAATTGAGAGGTTAGTTTGTGAACTTTCTCACGATTATGGACAGCTGTAGAAGCAGCATGGCTCAATATTTCTGTAGAGGCCTTCCAACGACTTGTTGAGTCCTAGTCACATTGAGTTGCTGCGCCATGCCAGGCAGTAGGAAGTCCAACACAGTTCCATAACTTTTGTCACCTGAGTGTAAAACTAGGAAAATGCATCCTCTGGAACAGTTGGAGATTATGGAGTATAGCACAAAAAATTCAAATATATTAAATCAGCATGATACAGAGTATGTGAACAACTGTCTTAAAAATTGTGTGAAATTGTTATAATTTTTATTTTATCTGTATTAGGTACATTTAATACCTGTTCTGTCAGTAGCGTGGGTGCCTTAACCACCTACTGTATGTGATAATTTGCACTCCTCTTAATTTCATAAGGAATATTTGATACCTGTGATCCCTGGTGGGAATGTCTTCAAATTCTCAGCTGTGTAGAAAAAGTGTTCAGTTGCATTGCATCCAGATCTGTTTTTGTGGAGGAAGGAAAGGCCACACTCATGAATTTCAAATCCCATTTACACAGTTAGCACGTTGTTGTTGTTCTTGTTGGTCGTGGTGGTGGCCTCCAGCCTGAGGACTGGTTTCTTGCAGCTCTTCATGCTAACCTGTCCTCAGTGAACCTCTTCATCCCTGCACAGCTATGGATTCTACAAGGCATGGTCTCCCTTTACAGTTTTTACCCTACTCTTCCCTCAGTTACCCAGATGCCAATTCCTCTGTGCCTCAGGATGCATCCAGTCAACCAATATCATATTTTAATTAGATTTTGCCATAAAAATTTTTCACCAATTGGATTCAGTATCACAACATTACTTATTCATTGTGCTCATCTAACATTCAGCATTCTTCTGTAGCACCACACTTAAAAAGCATCTACCAGTATTCTCTTCTTGTCTGATCATCCGTATTTCACTTATATACAATGCAACATTCCAGACAAATACCATCAGAAAAGGCTTCTTAACATTTAAAATTATATTTGAAGTAATGAATAATGTTTTTCCCCAGGAAAGATTCGCTTGTTATTGTCATTCTGCATTTTATTCCCTCTCTACTGTGGCCACTGTCAGTTATTTTACTGCCCATATAGCAAAATCCGCTTACCATTTTAAGTGTCTCATTTCCTAACCTAATTCCCTCAGCATCAACTGATAAAATTTGGGTTTATCTCGTGGGTTCCTACATTCCTCCAGAATTTAAACTGGTCTTTCCTGAGGTCAGCCTCTACCAGTCTTTCCACTCTCATGTAAATAATTTGTGTCAGTATTTTGCAACTGTGACTTACATTAAACTAATCATTTGGTGGTATTTATTCCTGTCAGCACAGTTAGCATATACATATTTATTTTTCAGAAGCTCATTTGCTGATGGACTATCTTTTAAGAAAGTGACTTTTTTATGATGGAAAGCCTATGAAATTTTTATTGTATTTTATATGTGTTCTTACCTTGCACCTTTATTCAATGATGGGACTGCTGTGAACACTTCAAATGGATGAACGTTTGTAAATTTTTTCATGTAATGAAGATTCTTATATGAAAATACTTCTGATGATGAAGGCATGTACCTTCAAAACATGGCGAATGGTTGAGCATACCCTTAGCTTTCAAATATCTGCAAAATATCTCTATATTCTTCTTCTTCTCTGTCTGTATTCAGCAAATCATCAATGTTTCTTCCACAGCTGTTTGAGGTCTTTCTCCTTCTCCACCTCTTTCCCATTCTTGTCAACCAATCTTTGTTTTCTGACATTCTTCTTTTCCTGTTTCTAATAATTCCATACAGTATTATATTATACCTTTACTATTCTGTTCAGTCATCATGATCCATTTTCCCATTCACTTTCTCTTTTCTTCAAACATTTTTTTCTCTCTTTCTCTTTCTTCATTTATATTTTTCCTTTGTTCAGTTGCTTGTGATGTCCTTTGTTAAAACCAATACTGCTTCTTTAACTTCAAAATTCCACTAAGTTATTTACTTGTATCTCTTCCTGTTACCATTTCTTCTATGCACCTCCTCTGCTGTTTCTACATCTACACTCTTAGAACCCCTCCTTTTTTCTTCTACAGTTTGCAGCTCACCTATCAGGATTTTATTTTTTCTTTTCTGCTGATATTGTTCATCAACTCTGCTTCTTTTAGATTCCACACTCTGGTTCACCCTTGATTTTCTATTCATTTTCTCTTCTTCATCTCTGATGTTCATGACTAACAGTTGATAGTCACTATTTTAGCTATCTGGTGGTATTACCTTGATGTCTGTTACGTTTCTCATTATTTTATCATATACTAACATATAATTAACTACTGATTTTTGTAGACAAGTCACTACTATACAGTATTACCTTAAACCTCTGTCTCTCATCAAACCGTGTGTTTCCAATTGTCAATCCATTCCTTTTGCTTAATTCCAATGATCTTTCATCTTTGTTGTTTCTACTTTCCCTGCAATTGGCTCCATGTACATTTTTCTATCTATGTCTCTCTAAACTAACTTGTGCAGTTGGATCTCATTAAATTTGTGTTTTGTTCAGTCCTCTGTGGCTGAAATTCTTCTTGAAACTCCTCTTTTTCCTCTGATGTGCATCCCATAAGGGGTAAACGGCATACACTTGTAATAGCATTACTGTTTTCCCCTTCAATGATATTTTGGTTTTTATTGTTCTCTCATTTGTTCTGATTATTTTTCCTTTCAGTCCATCTCACACAACTGTTACTGTTCCATTTTTAATGTCTTCCTCACTGCCTGTGTGGCACAGTCTAAACCAATTTCTCAGTGACAACTTCCTCCACCACTTCACTTTGTTCTGCCACCCCTAAAATATTTGTTTTTTGTCTTTCCCTAATGTCAACATGTCCTTGCACTTTACTTTAAATTTAATGTTCCAAATAGTAATCCTTGTCCATTTTGATGTCATCTACCTTAGATCCATTTTTTGTTTTGAGGCTTGCTCCATTTTTGAAACATCTGTCATATTATTCTCCATAGAGCATGATACAAGACAGTATCATGGCATGTACTTCTGGTCTCTGCAAACTTATTTCATGAATGAGGGACTGATGACATAGTTTGATTCCTTAATCCCCTAGAACCAGTTAATAATAACAACTGATTATAGTGCTGATTAAACACTGATATCTATAAATGCTGCAGAATATGTTACATGTTTTCTCTCACTTGTTCCTTTCTTTTTTGTAGGCTTCTCTTCCTTTTCTCCTCCCATTTCTTCACTGTGAGTTGAGAACATTTTTTACTTAGATGATGCATAAAAAAACGTAGCATACTCTTAAATTTTTAGTTGACATATAAAATCAATGTAAAATTTAATAATTGTTATTGTATTCTTATTTGTTTGTATTACACTGTATATTTAAAGGTCTAGCTTTATGGTTAAATTGTATACTATATGTTTCAGTAGTCATTTTATCCATTTACAGACTGTGGAGGTTCTTTGGAATTGCCGTCTGGTGTTCTGGAATACAATCCACAAATTCCAGTTATAGTGTCCGACAACTGGGCAAGTAGCGTTGTATGCCAGTGGAATGTAACAGTACCAGCTGGCAGGAATGTATCTGTTACTTTTGATCGTTTTGATATACCTGCTGGTGTCCATGGAACTGGCTGTGACCGGAATGAATTTCTTATGGTTTGTATGTTCATGGGCTTTGAAACTTTCTGTAAACGTTGAATTTTGGAGACATATAATATTGTTCAGAAATTTATTGGATGTATATTATTGAGACTGGGGTTTTTGATTGCACTTAAGTATGTTTACTTGCTTTGATAATGGACATACTCCTTGTAAACCACAGTGGCAGAATACTCCGAAGGTGAAGCACAGACTGAATTGATGCCAGTAAAAGTCAAATGGAGGCTAAGATGGGATAAATACATATTGTTACTAAATACATTAGAAGCAGATGGAGATGCTATCATGGCAAGTCCTATACAGGATAAATCTTTTGCACAGTATAGTAATGCTGTATTGAACACCAGATTCTTATAGAAGCTCAACATATTTGTGATCGCTGAGGATTGTCTTTCAACTAGCTAGGAAACAGCAAAACTTTCATTTTCAAATAAATGCAGTAATTACTCTAAAAAACATTTTAGCACACTAAATATGTGTAGCCCGGTAATATTTATAAAAAAAATTGAGTTTGTGACTCTCTCATATATATATATATATATATATATATATATATATATATATATATATAAGTCTTATTTATCATCTTAGAAATATCATTCTATGAATTACTACATGTACCCAAGAGTAACTTGTTTAGCTGTAGCCTATCTTGACCTAAAGTGATACTTTTTTTAACTTTTTTACAGTTGAAAAATGGTGGCTCTGAAGACTCACCGCTCTTGGGAAATGGCAAATATTGTGGGCCAAAACCAACTGATCAGTTACAAACAACAGGCAACAAATTATTTGTCAAATTTGTGGGACATCGGCGTTCAGAGGTTAGTGTCTTGAAACATTTCCTCTTTTAATGGTTTAAAATTTGCTTTGGTGTACTTTCTCTCTCCCCCCCCCCCCCCCCCCAACCCCAACCCCTCCCCATATGTCTCTCTCTCTCTCTCTCTCTCTCTCTCTCTCTTTCTCTCTCTCTTGCAAACATACATACATACAAACAAACAATATTGTTACACATTCAGAATGGAATCTCCATGTAGGAATATCAACAGTGTAGGAAAAGCTAGATTGCTACTTACTGTAAAGAAGATACATTAAGCTGTAGAGAGGCTCAATTAAAAGGCACTTACACAAAGCTTTCAGCCACAGCCTTCATCAGCAAAAGTGAAACATACACCATTCGTACACACAAGCAAGCGCACCTCAGGCACACATAACTGCCAACTCTAGCAGCTCAGGTCACCTTTTTGATTTTAAGTGCTCATGTTCTTCATAGGTCGGTAACAGATCGAAAACATCAATAGCAGAGTTTCATCTATTGCTGGTACATTACATTTAGGTAAATAAGCTGGAGTAACTCATTGTGTCCATAGTGGGGAAGGCTGTGACATTTGTCAGTCAGAACTAACTTAGACCTCAGGATGCACTATAGTTTAGTCTGTCACCAGAACCCAGTTTTCAGGGGAGGTAGGAGCAATATCATGCTCTAGTCAAATGTTTACGTAGTTTATCTCCTTGCCATTTCTAAATCAACTAGTAAATAATATATCAAGAGCTAACTTCAAGATAAAATCTATAGGTAGCTTATTTATCCCTCTACGTCACGTTTCCAGACACTTTGCCACAACAAATCACACTAAAAGATGCTTTTTGAAGAGATCTTTAATGTGGTGTATGTTAACTTTGTAGGTGTCCATAATGATAGAAGCATTGAGAATTTTGTAATCAACACACAACCCAAGATATCCTTTCGTTTAGCGGCGTTTTTTATAGGTGAATCCCAGGAACTGTTGGAGGAGTGAACTATCCTTGCATGTAAGAGCTTGTCCACAATCACTTTGGCAGTCCTAAGTGGATGTGGCGGTAGTTGATGTGGTCAGTGTCTCACAGTGAAACTGGGGATGGTGGTGAGCTTTTGAATTGTTCTGTTGATAATGGTACGCTGTCTGAATCATTGTGTTAGGAGGCTACATGAAGACTCGGTAATGGTTGGGCAAGCACACGGTGGTGTACTGTCCTCTGTAGGAGTATCCAGTACGTGTGCTGTAGGTGTCTCCATGGATGGTGGTAAAGGTGTTAGTGAAGTAGTGGCAATGGGTGTTGACGTAGCTCGTCAGTGTATTGCAGGGTTGTTTGTAGTTCCTGTCTTGAATTCAGTGTTGGATAACATTTTATCATGTCAAAGCTGAAAGTTTGTTTCACAAAAGTTGAAGTAGAGTTGTTGAATGTGCTAAAAATGGCTGATGGTGTGGAGGCACTCCTGAAGGAGCCAGTGACCTTCGAATGTGTGTATGGGGGTGGGGGTTGCCATCAGAAGTAGAATGTGCCATTATATTGGGCAGCCAAAGGGGCATGGACAACAGCACCTGCGGTGGAGCAATTGCTGGTTGTGTTAATTAGCATGCCATTAGTCAGGTCTGGAGCCAAGTAGAAGTGCTTAAGAAGGTCTGCTCTGATAACTGGTTCTGTTACATATGCGATTATAAGTGTCCGGGGGCTAGTATGCAGACTTGTGAGCTGTAATTGTTGAATTATTTGCTGCATGGAGTCGAACAAATGCATGGTATAGTATTTGTTCTGCCAAGGATGATGCGAGAATGCGTTTGTTGACTAGATATAATTGGACACTAAAGTGGTCACGTGCGAAAAGTCTGTTATTGTGAAGTTGGTGGGACAGTTGTGGTGCATCTTTGTCATTGTGAGTATCGAGGTGACTTAAAAATCCTGCAAGTCTGTTGTGCATCTTGGCATGTAGTTTGGGAATTGCCTGGAGGATGATAGTTACAGGTGGAATTGGCGTATGTTGCAAGATACCAGCAAACAGGATTCTGCACAGGCCTGATACGATCAGCAGTGTGTTGCGGATGTATGATGGCAACACAGTTGACTGTGGTCTGCAAGGGTATAGATTGACATGAATAGTGGGGAGACAGAAGTTTGGCGATGCCACATGAAGGACATTGCTTCGGCCACGTGTGGTGATGTCTGCATCAGCAGAAGTTGGGTGGGGTCAACTTGGCTCATAGTTGGTGGGCCGTCACATGTACTGCTGTACAAGTCACATCAGCCACCACTGTTGTCAGTGTTATTCATATACTCTCTGTGTTCTGTGATCAGATATATTTGTCTGGCAAGTTTAGATGTGTGTCAGTGGTTCATGTTCATGGACAACTGTTGTTAATTGAACTAGTAGTGGGCGTTTCACAACCCACAGACTCTATAACATGTGGTTGGGCATAAGACAGCTCTTAATCTCTGTGCAAAAGTGACGCCGTAGTTATGGTGGGGTCTTGCCACTTAAAATTTTATCATAAATGCCATGATGGATTTGTGAGGTTGCAGTGTTGTCCAGCTTTCACCATCTCATATTTGTTGTCTGTTGGAGACAAAGATAATATCACTTATTGTGTCCACATGTTCCCCCAAGTGGCTTAATAAAGTGTTGAATTCGATACCATTGCTGATGACATAATGATGTTTCTACAATGGTGAACCACATAGTACGTTGGTGTGACTGGAAAGGCAGTAGTTTAGATTGCGAAGGTGATGTTTGTAGTGGCAGGACAGCCAAGCAAATATTGCCATACGCAGGGTGTATACGGCCCGGGACAACTGGGAGATCTGGGAAAAACCTAGGAATTTTTTCATCTGGGTGAAATTTTTTTAAAATTCCAGGAGTTTTTCATTGTTTTAGGTTTCTGTTAATTTTTTGTAATTTCGACTGGTAAGAATTGCTACTCTAACAAAGGATATTACTGTATCCCACCACTGCAGAATAATACTTCAACAATAAAACATAACAGGAGAAAAAACCTAAAATAACTTAAATTGCAACAGAAATGTGCCATATGCAACAATGACACACAGTGCACATGCAAACGTCTGCCAACAGCAAAATGTGTCAAATGCTTTAGAAAGACTATGCAATGCTTCATAACAACTAATTGCCTCTGATGAGCATGTAGTCACAACTGTTTACATTAGGTTCGTTTGAGCAGTTACAAGCGGGCTCATGCACATGTGCAGTTGAGTCACTTATGAGTAGTAGATTCTCCCGCTTCTAGCTACAGAAATGTGGCTGTTGACTGTGCAAGCAGTTGCAGCAAGTAGCTAGATGCTACCGGGAAAAGGTGGCGCCAAATTCATATTCTTGAGAAAAAAACTTGTTTCACAAAGCGCCAGCATCCGGCGTAGGTTGGTCTATCGATTATTCATATGATTATGAAATGCATCCCTGTTGGTTTTTGAACATTCTTGAACACATTTTAAGTTGATTTCTGAATCAATCATAAGTTGATTTTTGAATGCATGCATAGTGTATGTGATGTCTCTGTCAGAAGCTATACAAGCTGAGCGGAGTAAAGCTGAACTGATGAATGTCAATCACTGTCTGATTATCTGGTTGATTGGGTTTGCGAATGATCAGTGTTGTTATAATTACTAGCAAAATCCATAGAATCAGAGTACCACATTGGAAATAAACAACTAACAGCAATAACAGGTGAGAAATATTATGATTATTTTCTCGGTGTATCCAAGAAAATGAAATTTTGACAGGAAATTTTTGGCCAGTCGCTACATGAGTAAGGACCAGTAGCACAGTCCCCAGCTAGCAACCACTTAAGTTCTATTCTGGAGGTAACACAGAAAACGTGTTGTACGAACATGTAACAATGCCTAACCGGAGAATAATTGCGAGACAACTAAACCTGTGAGTCTGACAGCGTTAGTAAAGTTAATCAGCAAACAAATTTTGACAATGGCAGGAATAGCTACAGAATTGGTGATGACAAGATTATTTTAGAACGAGGAAGGAGAAGAAACGGGGACATCACACATATTATGGAAGAATAAGACGATTCTAAATGTATATAAAAATTTCGTTATATTACTTTTCGATCACTTGCTTGAGAAGCTGATGCATATGAATGAAATGTAAAACTATTTCCTAACATAAAGCTTTTTGCTTGTAGTAGGCCTAATAGGCATTTGATATTGGTACTAAGTGAATTATATTCTGTCGTGTTATAAAAATGAACATTTGTGCCAAAAGAGTCTCATATATTTGGTGTGTGTTACAAAATTGCTGCAATATTAGAAAGGCCTATTTTGTTTTATCCAGCAGACAGTGAAAAAATAGACGTAATCAGATCGAGAAACCACACCACCCTGGGTATTATTTGTATTAACAGCTTTTTCAGTATTAGATAATGACATTTTGATTTTTCATGTAGCAAAACATTTGACAAACTTTGATGAGGTAATAGATTCTTTCGCAGAAAGGATGGCACGCCATCTAAAGCTGTAGCAACGTTACAGGGAAAAAAATGCTAGGAACTAAGGATTGAAGAAATGTATACTTTCTTGCTTGTCTTTATTGGTTTGATGCATCCTATATTTAATTTTATGTCACACAAAACAGCAAGTTATTAGCTAATAGGCAATAAAGAGTGCAGATTTTCTGAAGGGTTCTTGTTTTCCCCTATTAACAGGGAGCAGGAGAGGCACCACTGGCCATTTCAATTTCCACTGCTCTGAATATAGTTTCATGGCATCCATTACAAAATATACACGTTTCAATTCTGCAAAGCGAAATACAGTGATGTGCGATGGAAGAATGCTGTATGAAGAGGCTTGGCACTGCACTTTGGGACACTTCGGACCAAATAACATGTCTTACATTTCCTCGAACACATATGTTTCAGACTTTTCAGAAAGATGTGTGCTACAAGATGAATATATTTTTGAAAAATCGATTTTTTTTAGTATTGACCTGGTTAGCAAATATGGTAGATCTGGGGCTGATGCGCAGAGCAGTCTAAGTTGTAGTTGGTAGTCTCCACATGATCTGTGTGATTTTGCTGTTTCCCCTTCGTTTACTCACACGTCAAATGAAAACAAAATGGATATCTGTGGCTGGGAGCTATCAAGTGAATTAAAATACATTCACATAATTACAGGAGGCTAACATATGTTTTTAGTTTCAGATTTTCTTTTATTTCCACCTTTCTGGCAGTCAAACCTAACCACCTTGCAGAACACTGAAGTTATTTTTGTCTGTTTGCTAAAGAAATTTGACTTTTACTAACTTTTTCCGCAGAGGCAGTCAATGTATTTGAAACGAAATGTTTCATTCCACAGTACTGGCTAGTTCCAACTGTTCGCTGCATTTCAAGTGCACATTTTCATCTTGTAGCATGTATGGTATTATGCCATAATAAAGAACCAAACATGACATAATACAGTACTGATGCTCCAAGAAAATTTACATCCCGAAAACCACACTGAAAAGATTAATATCAGGTCGAGATCCCCTCATTGGGAATCTGGATATATGAATGTGCACTTTAAATGTGGACGTTCCCGAAAACCACACTGAAAAGATTAATATCAAGTCGAGATCCCCTCATTGGGAATCTGGATATACGAATGTGCACTTTAAATGTGGAAGTTTTAGCATGGTTCATGAAATTCCGATGCTCTTGGAGTATCCTCTGTTGTCTTGTTTCTTTTATGACATAACGCGTGATCTTTCAGTGTTTTACACGTACGTACATATGGGATTCCCACTGCACAAGTGCGGTGTCACCTGTTACCTGCGCTCTCTGGCAACAGCTGAAATGACCTATTTATAATAGGTCGCGGGAAAATATTGCAAATGGTGGTTTGAAAAGCATTACATTCAAAGTAACTATCCTTTTACGCAAGTTGAACTATGCGCGAGAATGTACCATGAATTTCTTAAATCACAGAGCATTTGACTCTTTTTTTTAAAACTCAACGCTTTGATGATGACCCATTTAGACGAATTTTGAACCCTGAAGATCAGACATTTATGTCATTATTTAAAATTTTACTGGCATATTTGTGTGACGTATCCTAAAGTGTAACACGAGTAAAAAAGATCAACATTATATGCAAAAGCTTAGCTTCTCTTGCAGCTTATTAACCTTAGAGACCAATATTATATGTGAAAGCTTTGCTTTTCTTGTAGCAACACCATGTATATTAATTTGAACTATTAACTATCCCTGTTTGTGTGTTGCTGTTGCCTGACTACATCATGTGTCCTATGCTCTGAATATCCACTGTCATCAGCTGGCAAGAACATGTGACATGAGCTATGACTGGGTTACAAAAGCGCATCACAATCTCGATTTCAATGATTTGGAATGTAACATGCAGCGTTTCATGGAATCCCAATGTATACTTTTGTAATACAAAAATACGCAGCGTACATGTTGCTGCACATCAAAGATATTTCCAAAACGTGTCTTTTCCCTGAGTTTCGTTTTCTAAAGTGCCGGGAAATTCTGCGCGCTTGTATAAAACCATAAACATTCAAAGGATTGATAAGTTTTGCAGTTCCAAGTGAAAATATACTGTCACTTAACACAGAAAAAGTGTGTTATCACCCGGGAGGAAGTGTATTTTTAACTGTAAAATAAGGGAATTTTTTTTCCTTGTCCGCGTATACACCCTGCATACGTGGCAAAACGTGATGCACAGGAGAAGATGCAGCTGCAATGAGTTCTAGAGCAACAGCATCGTTGTTTCTTTGAAAGTGATTAAGCAAGAACCCAATGGAGGGGATTTCAGTTGTTCAGATGTAGCCCGATTTGCCAAGGTAAGGTCCCATACGAGACTGCAAAGTGTATTGCTTGTTATCTCCCATTGTTTGGTTGTGTTGCACATTAATTTAGCACTATCTAAGAGAGTGTCATTGTCACTTTTTAATACACAAGCTACATGTGGGGTGTTATCCATAATGGTTGATGCCATGACTACAGAAACATTTTCCACAAGTAAAAACTGTGCAGCATCAAGTCCACATGCTGGCAGCATTGTTATCGTGCAGTAATACAGAAAATTGAATTTTGTGTGCAATCAAAATTGTCAGGAGTCACCAGTGTAAATCCACAGACTATAGGAGACAGTTACAATGAATAATCACTCAATCCAGATTCTCTGTATAACAGTTTTATTGGCTGGTCGAAGAGGATCCTGTGTGGACCCTGATGAACCACCAGCGACGTTACTTCATCGGGCAGTGTGCCGACACACTTAGACATTGTTTTGATATTAAAAATAACTTACAGAGACAGCTGGTCCACTACTGGTAGAAAAAAATCATGTAATCAGTAATAATTCCTCTACAGCACTTATAAAATGGGAGTAGAACACCTCAAACAATGGAAAATCCAGGATGGAATATTGACAGTATTATAAAAAGGATAGATTACTATTCACCATATAGCAGAAATACTGAGTCACAGATAGGCACAACAAAAAGATTGTCAAACAAACTAGCTTTCTAGAATGAAATTTCACTCTGCAGCGGAGTGTGTGCTGATGTGAAACTTCCTGGCAGATTAAAACTGTGTGCCTGACCGAGACTTGAACTGGAGACCTTTGCCTTTCGTGGGCAAGTGCTCTACCAACTGAGCTACCCAAGCATGACTCACGCCCCGTCCTCACAGCTTTAATTCCATCAGTACCTCGTCTCTGTTTAAAATTAGCTTTCGGCTTCAGAGATCATCATCGGAATCAGACAAAACACACACACACACACGCACACACACACACACACACACACACACACACACACACACACACACATACATGCACATGCACTCTCTCTCTCTCTTGCAAATCCAACCCACACACGTATAATCACAGTCTCTGGCTGCTGAGATCAGGTGTAACCTCAGCAGCGAGAGACTGTGGTTATGTGTATGTGAGTTGCATTTGCGTCAGTGTGTGTGTGTGTGTGTGTGTGTAGTGTCTGATTATGGTGAAGGCCATTTTGACCAAAAGCTAATTTGTTTGACAGTTTTTTGTTGTGCCAAACTGCAACTCAGCATCTCTGCTATATAGTGAATAGTAATCTATCATTTCCATAATATTAACCCTACAACTCAGTTTGATAATTGTCTTAGAAAGTACAAAGCAATACTGACAAAACTAACTAAAAGTGTTAAAATTACAGATTCATAAGAAATGAACCTAAAAAAGACAGTTGTTTAGAATATTACAAAAAAACGGGAACAGAAAATAATAAAAAGTGTATTAATAATTTACAGTTAAATGAAAATTTCTAAATTACCGTTTTTTGTAAATGTAGCTAAGAAGTTTGTTGAGAAAAATATGATTTGAGAAAATTACACACTTATGAGGACAAACATGAAGCAAGTACATAAAACAATGTTTCTCATGCCAGCAGACATGCAAGAAGTACAGCAAACAACTGAAATACAAAAATACAAAACGCTCTGAAGGAGTAGATAATATAGCATATTTGTTAATAAACAATGTGCAGACATAATTTCTGAAGCATTGACATATTTTATAAATATTTGTCCTTCTCTACTAGAATTTTTCCAGAATGTGTAAAGACTGCAAAAAAGGAAGCCATGACAAACTACTGACTAGTTTGTTTACAGCCTGTCTTTTCAAAAGGACTTGGAAAACTTTTTTATTAGATCTAACGCATGAATGAAATGGCTACCATGCGGCAAGTTTCTGTGTTGTGGCCAGTCATCATTTTATTATAAGTAAGAGACTTAAATATAAAGAGCAGTAACAGTAAAATACACCAATTTGCGGAAGACACCAGCATCTTAGTAACAAGAAACTCAAAAGAGGTGTTGTAAGAAAAAAACAAATAAACAAAAATAAAGCTGCTATAGTGATTATGTACTTTGATGCAAATTAACTTTGAAACAACTGTTACAATGGACAGGCTTATGACACAGAACAAGACACCAACTAATGCCCATGCTGATGCATACAACAGAATATGAAATGGGATGCACTTGTGGAATTTATAAACAGAAATTTGGGCTGGAGATGTTTCATCATGAGAAAACTAAGTGACCATATACCATACAATAATCTTGGGGCTATATATAACACAAATGGAAATTCTTAGATGGAACAATATTTAAAATGAGGGAAAGTCAACCACTCATCTATAATGGACTGATGTATGGAGCATAAAAACAGGCAACAGCAAGCACTATTATCATTCACTTTCAAGCTCTTGCTCTTTTCACAAATACAAATGCATACAACTGTTTTATTCCACCTTTGAGCATATTTACACGCAGTTGGTGTCATCAGTGTTAACACAATAATAATAATAAAAATTTGAACAAATTTCATTAACTACAAATAACAATCCAAGATGAATACAATACATATTTATGAACATATCAATAACAACAAAAAGTTCCTAACAGACCAATTACAAGATAAATGAACTACATAGTTCAGGGAATGACTAATAAATAATCAAACAGATAATTAACAATAAGTACATGAAACAATAATAAAATAGTTGCACAGTGTCGAATATGTATAGTTTGCAGTTAATTTATTGTTCATTCTCATGAGCAAAGTGGGTCATTTGTCTCATACTCAAGGAACTCTTTAGCAGAGTAAATTATTTTACTTTTCATCCACCTCAGAAGATTAGTTTTAAATTTATTTACTGGCACTGTGTAGGCATTTTCAGGTAATTTGTTGAAGGAGACAGGACCAAGATATTTGTAACTGTTATGTTTCTTTGCTAGCCTAGCATATGGCATATTAGTTGTATGTGCACTTTTTATGTTATGGTCGTGAACTGTCCTCCTTAAGTCAAATTTACTCAGATTCTCTTTAACAAAGGCAAGGCAGTCGTAAATATACAGGCCACGAACTGTCATTATATTTAGTTTCTTAAAATAATCTTGACTTGTTTCATAGGGGTTAAGTCCTGCTATGTACCTTATTTCTTTCTTTTGCCATTTAAACACTAATTTTGAGCCTACAGAATTTGCCCCATAATAGTAGTCCATAATTCAGGTGGGAATTGAATAATGCAAAATATGCATATCATAGAAGTTCTTTACTGACACTGCTCCATACAGCAGATACATGACATGCGACAGTTTGCCACATAGCTTCCCTGTGTGGGTATCCCACTTGAGGTTTTGATGTATACAAAATCCTAATAATTTTACGGTTTTGTTATCATGACTGGGAGCATTCAGACTGAATACAAGAGGAAGAGAATAGAAGCTTTGGAAATGTGGTGCTACAGAAGAATGCTGAAGATTAGAAGGGTAGATCACATAACTAATGAGGAGGTATTGAATAGGATTGGGGAGAAGAGAAGTTTGTGGCACAACTTGACCAGAAGAAGGGATCGGTTGGTAGGACATGTTCTGAGGCATCAAGGGATCACCAATTTAGTATTGGAGGGCAGTGTGGAGGGTAAAAATCGTAGGGGGAGACCAAGAGATGAATACACTAAGCAGATTCAGAAGGATGTAGGTTGCAGTAGGTACTGGGAGATGAAGAAGCTTGCACAGGATAGAGTAGCATGGAGAGCTGCACCAAACCAGTCTCAGGACTGAAGACCACAACAACAACAACATATTTTATCATCACATTTTATTTCTATTTTAATGATTTCCCATGCAGCTTTGCATTTACTCACTGAATTCAGTATCCATGCATCATTTGCTTTGCACTTAAGTGCCTGGATTATGGACCTGTAAATCTTTTTCACTTTCATATACATTTCCTTGTCAGCATTATTTTGCTTAGACCTATCATGATAGAGTAGTGTTATGGTTCTTATTCTAGTTAGATGTGGGGTGCACTAGCATTTTAGATTTTGTGGTTTGGTGCAATGGTTTTGCTCCAATATATTCTTGCAATGATTAGGACAACATGCTTCAAAATTTTGTTTTCAGTCCTAAAAGTTTGTTGGTAGATTCATTTGCACCTGCAATGGTTATTATTTTATCCTATTTTATTAAATTCAATTTACTTATCAACTTGTTTAGCTTTGATTCATTAATTGTAGTATAAGTACACACATTCGCACATACAGTAACCCAAACATGCTCTCCTGTGCTGAAAAAGATAATTAGATTCATGTTAAAAGTAGACCAAAAATTTTGTATGGACAGCTGTTCAGAGAAAATAGAATTCTAGCACTTCCCTGTATAAACATACTGGAGAATTGTAATTATTATATAAGTAAAATTGAACAGTACTGATACTTGTACCTCCTGTAATGAATTCGTGGACAGGTACTATATAAGAAAAACAAATCTTGTACATGTTCACTAGTCAGTTACAGCACTTTTTGAGAAAAGCAAACTCCGTTCTAGAATTAAACTGTGTAATTCAGTACTGAGATACATAAGATAAAATTAAAATCATTAGTAAAACATAACTTAGTTGAGCACTGCTCCTATCCTGTGAAGGATTATCTAAAAAACATGCCAAACTGTGCTGCCCTGTGATGCTATATTTGTAAAATATTCCCAATCAAACAATTTTGTAGAACATTATTTCTAGTTGGAAAAAAGTACTTTGATTAAGTAACGTTTGTAATACATAAGGAGTGATACAATGTTTATTGTACAAAATAGAATGCTAGATTTACAGGACTATTAAATAAATAAATATACCATACTTACTGCACACTTAATCTTCCAAAAAGGAAGAGTCTCCTTTCATATAACGCCATAAGGCATTTATGTGTGTTGTTCAGTTATGAAGCAAAAATGGAAGTATCAAGTTATACTGATTGTATACATGTGCACCACATCAATTGGATTCCAAACTGAACAATGTTAGCTAAATCAGGCGCACTCCATGGACTATGGCCGTATGTTTTACAGGGACAAATGGGAGAGAGCTTACCAACAGCCTGATAGTAGCTGTGCAGCAAAAACACCTGTCCACATGATCTTTCGATTACACTGCAGAAGTTTTGCCAGAGAGCCCTTCCACAATCTCCATGTAGTGATGATGCAATTTCCATATTTTTTGAGCCCTGAAGAAAGACATACAAGTGCGTCAATTTGCTTCAGATGAAGAGATGCACTCCTTGTTACAAACATAGTTCTGTGGGGAACCACAAACATTTTTCCATGAGGGCATTTACCACCTTGTATCACAGTGGGATAAATTTATTAACAGGAATGACAGTTAGTTTTGCAATAACTTTAATGATCATTCCTTGAGTCAAGATTTTTAGTCGGTGTGGAGGCTGAGCAGGTGAAGTAGTGATGCCTGATCATCCTTTGAGTCAAGATTATTAGTTTAGTGAGCATGGTGGTTGACCAGGTCAAGTGGTGATGCTGCAGGTGGAGGAGGCTGAGCTCGGGAGCTGCTGAGGGTTGCTGTCATATGTTGAAAGATGTCAGTTAGCAGCATTGTCTCAAAACACATTCATTATTCCTATTTTATAGTGTGGATTGTCTTCTCTGATGTGTGGAAGGTGTTCTGAATCACACACTTGGGTGCGACATGGATTGTGGACACAGGTTCGAGTCTGCTGTGGCTCACCAGTAACTCAAGTGGCTCACCTCAGCCCTCTTGAAGATGAACATGCACTTAACTGAGTTCCAATAGCATATTACGTATGGCAGGAGTCATGTAGGCAGAAGCCCAGGATCTAAATCATTAACACAACTCAGACAGGCAGGCAGCACTCAGGTACCTTGAGCAACAGTTTGAATGTCTTGCTGTCACTTGGTGCAGCCTTTCACCAGAGGAAAGCATAGGGCTGTCTGCATCTTCTGTTAGTCTGGGATGTGACCAAGGGATGTGACCAAACAGCAGTGGCAGCTTGCAGCAACTAAGTTCCACAACAGCTGTTTGACCATGGTCTCTGGAGGCAAAGTCTTCTCTTTATCCACCCAAATCCGCGTGTGTTATTGGAGCAAACAACATGGTGGGAGAAGTTTAACTTCTCCTTGGGCAATGTGATGAACATTATAGCCTTCATAATTCAGAGGATACAAAGTCCTAATGAAAAAGGTCAGGAAGTTCTCATTATTATGTATGCAACTGACAGGTTGACAAACACATTTTTTAAACCATAAACCTTTAAAACTAAGAAATATTATTACTTTGTTCCAAAGTCTACATCGTAATACCATCGTCACTTCTATTTGAATCTGTTTCGGAACACTCTGATTGTAAATTTACAATGATAGGTTCAAGGCTTATATCCATCGTTACTTCCCTGTCATATTCTTCTTTCTGAAACTTTTCAGCATGTCGCCCAGATTGTGCCTGCCCTACAGGTGGGATGTTGTCTATTTCCTCATGCACAAGTGATTCAATGTATGGTATCTTGAATGTTTTGTTTTTGTCTTCCACATAGTATTAAGCCTTTGCCCAAATTAATTCCATGGGGCTACACTGACAGTGATATGTAGGTAAACACAAAACTGTGTGACCCCATTCATATGCAGGGAACTCAAGTTTGTACATTCTAGCATGTGACTGGTATAAATAAACGAGCTGCAGGAGATCGGCACGAATCTGGTTTATACTGTGCTTAACATTTTTATTTTTAAGCCAGGGAAAAATATTCACTTTTCTGGTGCTTGTACTTGGTGTTCTCTATAACAGCTGAATTATAACTAGCAGTGACTGATTTCGAAGCAAGGTATGACAAGAATTGTAAATCACATCACAAAACTGGCAGTGTTCATTTCCAGATGTAGTCTCTGCTATTTTCTTACACATAAATACAAGTTTCTTCTCAGAAACAAAACCAGAAGAATAATTAGCATGCAGGATAATTATCTGAGAACGCACTCTTATGAGAACTTTAAAACTGCCAGTATCATCTCTCATTTTCCTTTAGGTCTTTCTGGAATGATTCTAATTGACCCATGTTTCATCAGGGTAATACACTGATGAACTACCTGATTCTCTTGTAAGGTGAATCTTTATATGGGATGTAGTTATGCTGCAACCATGTCATTTCTTTGAACTAGAAACTCTCCTCTTATCATATCTGGAACCAACGTCTTTTAAAATTCGTTACATTGACAAAGTGCTTACCATTGAAGTCAATTTTCTCCTGCATAACTGTAACACTTTTTTGTGATGTGGTGCATTCATCACTCATATGGAGCACTTTCAAACATCATTATTAAAAACATCCATTTGTGTTACAGGTTTCTTGTGATTTCAATGCTTTCCAGGTGACATGAAACCATTTTTTTCTATGGTTCCTACAGCTATGACAGTTTCGTTTACAATTCTCTCTACAGTTCTCTTGCTGACACCACATTGTTCTGGAGATTGTTCTTGTGTCTTCAAATATCAAGAGAAGGGGATCTCCTTTCATATTCACATTTGAAAAGTTATAATTGTGGTAAATATTCCCCATCGCCTGCCTGTGAAGCACTTCACATTTATTGCCGTCACTTGACTTTTCTATTTTAATCGCTCTTAAAATTTACAGATACACATTCACAACTGTACTGCTAAATATGACCTGACAGTTGAATGAATAATTTGGTTATCATGAAGTGTGAAGTATGCCAACAGTGCAGTATGTAGGAGCAAGACTCTCACTCTCTAGCTGTAACTCGCTGCTACCTGCTCAGGAAGAGAATGAATACTATTGGCTGCCAGTGGCTAGTGGAGGAGGATACGCAGAATGGCTGAAAATTGGACCACCTTTCTACATGATATGGACTTAAGTGGTGTCTGTTTCTGCTGGCATCCTGCATATTATATTACTGCCCAAACAATAAAGGAGTATACAACACTAAAGCAAATGAACACCAGGTCCACACTATGGAGTATGTAATACACAACAAGTTAAACAAGTTACTCTATTACTTATGGCATATCACAGCCCATGTACATTCAGTACAAGTGACAAGTGACCCCAGTGTTGACATGTGAAACATGAGGTTGGCACAGCCTTCATGCATGGCAACTGTTGTACAGAAAAACTGCAGAATTTACACCTGATAGTTGTTAAACATGGTTCATGACAATTACAATTAAAACCAGACAGATCATGAGGTTTACACGGCTGCTCAAGAGTTACCCTCAGATTAAAAGGAATGTCCCTATTATCCGCGATGACCATTGAATCACACAGTGAAAATGGCCAGTTACAAGGTAAACAAAATGCTTGTTAGTCACCGCCCTGTACTGTGTGAAGCATTGAGTGCAAGATGAGTGAAGCTGGTATGGTGATGACTGCAGTGTCAGAAACTGCTTGTAGCAGTGGTCAGCCAGCTGAGATACCAATTGTAGCCATGTCAGCATAAGGCCAATTTCTGGACACTAGTTGGAGGGTTGTTGATGTGATACACCTGAAGGCGTCATGAATTTACAGTATGGATTGTCTCCTTCAATGTGGTGGAAGGCATGCTGAATTGCACATTTGGGTGTGACAAGGAATGTGACAACATCGCTCTGTCAGCTACAGCTGTTGTGCAGGTCAGGAGCCAACAATGATGTCAAACAGGTAGCTGGTACAGAAGTGTGCAGGGATACACCTATTGTGGCCCTCCAGTAACTTGTGTGGCCCACTCCACTGTTCTCTAAGATGGATGTGCACATAAGTGAATGCCAACAACCTATTACAGATGGCAGGTATTGTGATGTTGGAAGCACAGGACCCAAATAAGCAGCACAGTTCACAGTCACGGATGTGGTTCTCACGTACCTAGTGTGACATGATGTCCAGTTTAAATACCTCAGTCTCAGTGTCTGGTCGTCCCATCTGCATCTTTGATTCTGACAGAATGACAGTCTTGCTAGTTACAGGATAGTTTATTTGACAAATTGTGATGTGTTACTGCGAGAAGACTTTGGTTCTGAGACTGCAGCCAGACAGCTGTAGTGGAACTTATCAGTGTTATGAATAGGTTACTTGCTATTCATTGTACAGCAGAGATGCTGAGTGACAGATAGGCACAACAAAAAGACTTTCGGAAAGTGATCTTTTGGACAACTAGCCCTTTGTCAAAAATAGACAACATACTTTGTAAAATGAGGAACCACTTTCTTGAGCACAAGTAATTTTTGTAAGTCTCCATGAGCTAGATTGGCAGCTTCTGCAACAGATTTTGCTGGTTGCTTTTAGCATCTCACCATGAAACCCATGACTTCACCCAAGTACATTTAAATTTATTTTTTTCTGCTCCTCTTCCAAGTGTCAATACAGTGCAGTTGTGATACATGCAACTGCAAAGTTCAGTAATAAGTCATCATCGGTTATTCTGAAGGAACTATGCCATCAAAGATCTTTGTCACAGAAAATTTGCTGACAGTGTAATATCCTTTTTTGCACCACATTAAATATCCTTGTCAAAGAAAATGTGATGAATATTTGATCACATTTTTTTGTCAAAGAAAATGCGATAGTCTAATACTGGCCTAAATTATGCATAAATTGAAAATTAAGATGTTTTAGAGTTGATTAGAAGAATCAGAGTTAACTTTTAACACACACTATATATGTGCTATTACATTTAGAAGACCTCATTTTTACAGCACTGTTGTTGTGAGTGATTGTCTTGTAATAACTCTGACAATAGAAACGTGCCCAGAAACCTTTTTAGCTAACTGATAACCAAATTACTGATGTGCAATTCTTCACAATATCTCATTTTCAGGAACTTCAGTTTGTTTGCTTATAGTGGGTATCTGGCAACTTATACTTTTCTTAATCTGCAGGCAATAGTATCAGTATTTTATTTCATTTATGATTTTACTCTCACTGACATTTCTGGAAGAAGGTACTTGTTATCGTGTTGGAATGATAGGTGTCCATCTCAGTGAAAAGTTTTTGAACATTAATTCTTTGTTTCTCCATGATTTCTAAGTTAAGGTGTTATAAGAATGTCTTTGATAAATCATGAATTATAGAAAAAAACTTTTATCATTTAATTACAGCGTTATGCTCCAAGAAATGACTAAAATGTGGACTGAATAGCTATGTTTTAGGTAATGGTAGTAGGTTCTTGTTGTCCTCCATACATACATGATATATATTGGACACTAGAATGGTTGCCAAAAAATAAAGTTTTATGCAAGTATGGTTACTTTATAATTCGTACTGATGTTTTTCTCAATTTAAGTATGATAAACTCCATTTACTTTTCAGCAGTTATATAAATGCATGTCATGTTCTACACTTTCTAGTAATAAAACACTTTAATGATGGGATTAATAGCACTTTTGTGTAATTTTCCTCTCATACTTATGAATAAACGTGCTGAGGTACTCTGCATTTGGAAACAATAAAGAACCACAGTGGTGAAGCCAGGATAACAATTTTGAGATCATTGCATATGTGGATATATTCATACGTGCATTTGAAATCGATACAAAAAATAGGAAAAGAGAGAATTTGCAAGAACAACCATTTGTTACTCATTATCCTTGCATGCTGTGTACATTTGTTGTGGTATGACCATATGTTTACAATAATGACATTATTTGGTAATCTACAGGGTTTCAAGATCAAGTTTCAGCAGGTATCACACTCTTGTGGTGGTAACTATATATTGACAAGGGATGTGAGAAGTGTGACTATTAGCTCACCAAGATATCCGCAAATACCACCACCCCACACTGAGTGCATCTATGTATTCACAGCACCTGCTGGAGAGGACCTGCAGATAGAGTATGCGGAACACTTTGACTTGCGTGGATATGTATCGTAAGTACTCATTGACACAAACTTATTTTATGTTGTTATTTGTGCATCAGTTCAAGGAATTACATTATAATTTTCATAGTATAATTGTTTATCTATGGACAAAACGAGGACAATTTGAACTTTTTTTAGGAATGAAATGAATGAACACAGTTAGGCAAATGATGTTCAACTCACAGATTACAGTAATTCTGAGAGAGGTGACATTAGATAATTGCCTACTAATTAAAACATTTTTTCATAAAAGTGAAAGCACAGACAAATGATGGATCACCAGAAGTAATGGAGTGTCCTGGGGTTTCAGAAGGATAGCAGTTCAAATCCCTTTGTGGCCGTTCAAATTTAGGTTTTTGCCATAATTCACATAAATCTGTTAAGGTAAATGTTTGGATGGTTGCTTGGGAAGGGCAATTCCAGTTTTCTTTACAATTCGAGCTTGTGCATATGTCTCATGTGACCTCAGCAGTACTGGGATATTAAAATCTGAATTTCCTCTTTTGATGATAGAATTCACCCTGTGTGAGTAAATGTTTATTAATTCTGAAACTAATCAGCAAGAACATTGTGACCACTTATGTAACAGCCAGTATGTCTTTCTTTGGCACAGATAATGGTGTTGATGTGTCATGGTATGGAAGTAGTGAGGCCTTGGTAGGTCACTGGAGGAAGTTGGCACCACATCTGCATACACATCACCTAAGTCCTGTAAATTCCGGGGATGTAGGCCAGTGAGCTCTAACACCACGTTCAATCACATCCTGGATGTGTTCAATAGGGTTCAGATCTGACAAGATGGGAGATTAGCACATCAATTGGATCTTACTACTGTGCTCCTCAAACCACTCCATTCACTCCTGGCCATGTGACATGGCACATTACCTTGTTGAAAAATGCCACTACCATGGGAAATGTGATTGTCATGAATGGGTGTACACGGTCTGTAACCAGTGTACAGTACTCCTTGGCTGTCATACTGCCATGCAGAAACTCCACTGGACCTATGAATGCCCACGTGAATGTTCCTCAGAGCATAATGGAGCTGCTGCCAAGTTCTGTCTGTGCCACAGTACATGTGTCAAGAAGCTGTTCTCCTGGAAGATGACGGATTCACACCCTCCCATTGCCATGACGAAGAAAGTATCAGAATTCAGCAGACCATGCAACACTTTACCACTGCACCAACATCCAGTGCCGATGGTCACATGTCCATTTCAGTTGTAGTTACCAATGTTGTGGTGTTAACATTGGCACATGCATGAGTTGTTGGGTGCAGAGGCCCATTGTTAGGAGTGTTTGGTGCACTGTGTGTTCAGACGCACTTGTACTCTGCCAATCATTAAAGTCTGATGTTAGCTTTGCCACAGTTTGCTGCCTGTCCTGTTTTACCAGTCTCCCCAGCCAATGGCATCCAACATCTGTAATGAGGGATGGCCACCCAACCCTACATCATCGGGATGTAGCTTCACCTTGGTTTCGCCATGTGTTGAATACACTCACCACAGCACTCCTTGAAGACTCGACAAGTCGTGCAGTTTCCGAAATACTCGTGCCAAGCACCAGGCCATCACGATCTGCCCTCGGTCAGACTCAGATAGGTGGCAGGCCTTCGCCATTCTACACATGGACAGCACACTCACTGATACTACACACACCATGCATGTGTCTGACTAGCAGTCATTCCTTGCCAGGTGATGCTGGATGGATTTATATCGATATTAGGTCGGTGGTCACAATGTCCTGCTGATCAGTGTATACATAACTAGGAGTTTACTCAAAAGGAAATACACTCTGACATAAACTGACACTTGTTTGTGATTAAATCCCATTTCTAAAAATCTGTCAGTGTTCTGCCCACTCTGAGAATAAAATAATAAGTTCCTGCCCAACAACCAAGTTCCACATCTAATGAAAGGAGTGTCAGAGGATGACTACCAAACGCTTCTTTTGAAGGATGTCACCACAGCAGAGTACATAAGGACTGGTTCAGTTTCTGTTATACAAGGTGCAATATTATAACGTAATTGGATAGGTAAAAGAAGTCCCTAAATATTACAAAATAAAATAAAGGAATACCTACTTAGCCACATCTACAATTCAGTAGAAAATTCGGATCTGGAAATGAAAATTATGTATTAATTCCAATATTTGAACTCGGACTGCACAAACAAAATTTTCAACCTGGTTCAGGTACTTTTTTCTGAAAATTTTGGTACAGGGAATTCATGGCTGTTGATGGCTTCTTACAGAGGATTAATATAATTGTTTGGTTTGCTACCTCAGTTATCTTTCTTTCTGTGAAAAATATCTTCACAAAACCTAAAAACCTTATGTCCAATTACCTAAATGTACAACAAAAATGCACAGTAATCCAGCAATCCTTGGGAACAAGAGTACTGTGATGTGGTTACAGTCACTGCAGGAACAGCTCATTGTAGCCTCGTGGTGCTGTTCTTCTGCTGGATTCACTGAATCCAGACATGAGGCACATGTTTTTTTTTTTTTTTTTTTTTTTTTTTTTTTTTAAGAAACCTGAGATAGAACTGACATCACTGTTGTCAATGGTAAGTATCATCAGTGAATGGAGGAATGAAATTAGTTTGGTGCCATACAAGACACCAAGTAATTCCATTTACATATTTATTTTTGTGCAGTTATTATTTGTGTAATATAGATACAGAGATAAATGGGGGTAAGAAATCAAATAAAAGGTGATCACTGTGTAAAGAGCCACCGGAGACAAAAGAGTGTTTCATACCAGAATATTCAGAAAATGTTCCTTAATAACCTCTGAAATTTTGGCAGTGAAGTTTGGCTTCATCCTGTAAACACATCTGATAGTGGTGTATGTATAGCTACATAAATGTTTGAATATACCATGAAAATATAAATACTTTATTTTAAGTACCAGATAAAAATAGCAGCACAGGGTCCACCTCTCTAGCTAAGTAATCAGCACATCTGACTGCAGTGCATAGGAACTGGTCTCAGTTCCCGTGAGATAACTGGTGAGGGTCGTCTAGACCTCGTGATGCTTTTTGAGAAGATACTTGAATGAGGAATAGCAGCTCTGAGGTTTCTTCCCCCCTCCGTTCCCTTATAAGCCTCTCACTACTGAATAGTGTCATATATGGGGGCGAAATGATGGACAGATGGATGTAATTGGTGTAAATATATGTATGAATAAACTTGCCTTCCTAATAACTTTTATAACACTTTTTAGTATACGGATGGAATACACATTTATAAACAATACTAGCATGGTGGATCTAGTCGTATGTCCACATGCTACCCCTTATAGAAACAAACAGGTGAAGATACAGAAATTAATCAATTGAAGAGCATATCTCTTCTATTTTTTGTGTAAAAACATTATCTTTGGCACACAGCAATTAGATAATTCAGATTTGGCTTTACATGTATAAAAAGAAAAGAACAAAGAAATATAGAAAAAATAATATGATCCATTACACTACTTACCACACCCCTTCTGCAGCCCACTACTCACTGTACCTGAGATCGCTGAGTGCCAGGAGATGGCATTCACTATATATATCTGAATTGTGTATGTATATGAGGTGTGTTCAAAAAATAAGGTGACTTTATATTTTTACGAAAAAATATTTATTTACTCATCAGTAGTCATGTTGTCCCCTTCAAAGTAATACCCCTCAGGTACAATACACTTGTGCCAACACTTCTTCCAATCCTCGAAGCCCTTCTTATAAATACTTTTTGGTACAGCCTTGAGTACTTCCAGTGATGCAGTTTTTATTTCCTTAATCATTTAAAATCTTCATCCTTTCATAGGTCTCTTCAGTTTTTGGAACAGGAAAAAGTTGCAGGGAGCCAAATCTGGTAAATGCAGTGGCTGAGGCACAATTGTCATGTTGTTTGTGGCCAGAAAATCTCTCACAAGCAACGATGAAGGAGCAGGTGCATTGTCATCATGCAAAATCCCTGACCTGTTTTTCCACAATTCCGGACGTTTCTTTGCGTATTGCTTCTCGCAGACAGCGCATAATGTTAAGTCATTGGGTGGGGGGAGGGACAGTGAGCAAAACTTTGAGATTTGATTGAACTTGGCAGGCTTCTTCTGGGACAGCTGGGCTTAGATTTCGACAGCATAACCATAAACCCATGTTTTGTCACCAGTTGTGACCCTTTTGAGCAAATCGGGATCATCATTCATGTCATCCAAGAGGTCTTGAGCAGTGCTCATGCAACGGTTCTTCTGATCAAAATTGAGAAGTTTTGGAACAAACTTCGCTGACCCATGTCTCATGTCCAAAACATCGGAAAAAATTGCATGACATGAGCCGACCGATTTGTCAACATCTTTCGCAACTTCTGTTATGGCAATTTGTTGATTTTCTGAAACAATTTTCTTCACAACTTGGACGTTCTCATCTGTTGTTGATGTGCTGGGTTGTTGATGCGCTGGGACATCCAGAGCAAGGTTTGTCATTGGCATCTTCTTGGACATCTTGGAAGAGCTTGTACCACTTGTAAACATTTTTTTTTTTTTTACTTAGAGCATACTCACTATATGTCACTGTCAACATTTGAAGTGTTTTAGAGCACTTGATTCCATTTTTTCACACAAAATTTGATACAAATTCATTGCTCCATTTTTTATAGTGATCAAAAGTCACCGAGCACACTAAAACATGTCTAACCTATGTAGCTGTCAAAAACAAATGAAGTATGCTGTACACTTGAAATTGTAAACATTTGTTTGGGACATGTGGATGAATATAAGGAGGGAAAAAGTTCGATAATAGAATGTACGTTGCCCGAGCAGTTTGGAAACATCCTGAAATTTTCACTTTTAACCTGTACATTTTAAAGCCATTTACTGAGTAGTTTGGAGTAGAGTTTTAATAAGAGATGGTAACATGAAATTTCCTTTGTTTCTAGTATCATAAATATTTTAAAATTAGTTTTGTCTAAATCATTGTGTTTTGTTATGTATAAACAGGTATGACATATAAATATATGGAACAGTTGAAATATTTAGATTCCTAAATCATGGGTGGTATGAATTCCTAGTTTTAATATTACATGTATTTCTATTTTTTTTTTTTTTTTTTTTTTTTTTTTAAATACTAATATCTTATCTCCACTGCCTGCATTTCCCCAAAAGATTGTTACATATCTTACAACAAATTCAAAGTGACAGTATAAACACTTTTCCTAGTGCACAAGTAACTTATGTAGACATTATTGGTTCTAAGATTTTCTATTTGCAGTATCAAGTAACATATTTTGTACAGTTGTTTTATGTGACATATATTATTTTACAATCAGTCCTTCTGGAGGATTTTACTTTTTTGTCAATGTGTGACACAAACATAAATCTTTGCATTTTGCAGACGGTTGTCTTCAGTTTCAGCGTCATGAGTATGTATATTTTTGACTCAAATGCCATTTCTTTTGCACTTCCTCAATAGTTGTAGAAATAAGTAGTGTCTATTATTTGTCTTTGCTTTTTAATTGTATGATTATTCTCTCATAATAGATCTGGTTGTCCTGAGGAAGGTATTGAAGTGCGTGATGGAGGAACACTTGCTGCCAAAATTGTGGGCGTATTCTGTGGTACAGTTGCCCCAAGCACATATACTACTTCATCTAATGTCCTTCACATTCGGTTTTATACTAACACCAACAATCCTCATACTGGTTTCCAGGCAACTGTCTCAATTGGTAAGTATGACCCTTCAGATTGTTGTGTGCATTCATATGTTTAAAAAGAACTCACTTCTTAGAATCAGCAAATAATAATGCTTGCAAATTTGTTTCTGGTGCCAGCTGAGTTTAAGGTTCTTTTCAAATTACTCATTTCATATTCTTTTGCATGTGTTAACTGCAATATTATTTATTTGTGAACAGTTCATTCATTCTATGGTGAGAAAATTCGTGTGCTTTAGCATTTGAAATGTATTATCACTGTCTGTAAACTTATGCCAAATCACTACCAAATTCAACTTTTTGCAGGTGCAGTCAAAATGGTTTGTTGGTACAGTGGTTAGCTAGAGTGCTTTGCTACAGCTATTGGTCACTAGTACCTCTACAAAGATTTGCAATTGTCTCTGCTCTAAATTTTTTATATGAGTTCTTTCAGGGTGATTAGGTGGGGAGGGGAGGGAGTTCTTCAAGCATTTATACTGCCCAGGGAAGTGGAGCAGTATTGAGGGTTCAAGGCCTGCCTTCCCCACACACTGCAGTCACTATACCTGTGCTTTGTGCTGTGAAATGCTCATTTATAAATTTAAAAGAAGTGAATAATTAAATGTTATGCATTCATAAAGTATGAAGTACCTTAGTCTCAAATTTAGTAGTGAAGTTAACTGTTGCAGATCATTTTTCAGTTCTCAGACACAGAGAGCATCCGCTAAAGGCTACTATATAGCACTATGATACACAGTACAGTTTCTTTTCTACAGGTGGTAGTCGTTGAGTAAAAAACGAGTCTCTATGTCTTCAGACTCTTACCAGGTCAGAAGCCTATTGCTCCAGAAAAGACTTACACATGCTATAATACTTCACTATTAGGACCTATTAAAGTAAATAAATGAGAACTGTGTGTTTCCTGTCCTCTCCTACAGTGGTGCTTGGTTTTGTGTTGTGTGTAATTTTTTGCTTCTAAGACTTCCTTCTTTTTTCATGCTTTTACTCTACGAAGGTTTTTTTGCTGCTGGTTGCTGTTGCGTTCTTGCTATAAAATTATACCCTAAGTTCACCACAGCTATTTATGGTCTCAGGTGTGAATGCTGCAGGTTGTGAGGATTATAGTATTTGTTGGCTAGACAATTTTTCTGTTCATTTTCCTATTTGTGTGTTCATGCTACTTAACAGTGATGTTGCTATTGGCTGACTACATCATGTGTCCTATGCTCTGAATGTCTGCTGTCTTCGGCTGATGAGATCACTTGACATGTGCTACGACTGGCTTACAAAAGCGCATCGCAATCTCGATTTCAATGCTTCAGAAAGTAACATGCAGTGTTCATTGGAATTTGAATTTATACTTTCGTAATATGAAAATATGCAGTGTATATGTTGCTGCGTGTAAGACATCTTCCCAAAGCTTTTTTTTCTTTTTTTTCCCTGAGTTTCGTTTTCTAAAGTGCTGGGCAATTCTACACCAGTGTATAAAACCACAACCATTGAAAGGGTTGATAAGTTTTACAGTTACAAAGAAACTTACACTGATACTTACCATGGAAAAAGTGTATTTTCATATGGTAGAAAGTGTATTTTTAACCGGGAAATCTGGGAATTTTTTTTTTTCTTGTCCACATTTACACCCTGATATATGACTGTAGACATGATGATACTGGTATACACTTCAGTTTTGTCGTTTTTTAGGTTTCTGAGTTGTGTCTGAAAGGAAAGTTTTGACAGCTGCACGTCACATGAGTTGTGATGGAGTTAAAGCTTGTTGCGTGGAATTGCTGCATAAGAAAAAAATAAGAAACATGTTTCGATTTGTTTTAGAATGTCACCAGAACCGTTCACATTTCTTCTAAACAGAGCTAATTATGTGATAAGGAAAAGATATTGTAATGCATGAAGCACTGTCTCCAGAATTCAAAATACATATCACATTGCTTGCATTACAATTGAGAACACTTGGCATGCTAGAAGATGCAGTTTTAGTTGGTGATGACACTTTTTCATTAACACCAACAATTATTAACATTAACAACAATAATTATTCAAAGCAGGCTGCATTAAGAAGGGAATGGTTTGCAAACTACTCGATTGAAGATAGATCTGTAGAGCAGTGGCAATATTTCAGAGTTCAAACATATGTGAATGGGGAGCACTGCTATGATATTTTAAATAGATGAATATTGAATTAAGAATGCAGCTTCTTGATTTGTGCAGCGTTCCCTCCTGTCAACAATATTCCTTACAAAATAGTCTGCCAACTCGAACAATGGGATTTTAGTCTTGTAGACAAGAGCATTTCCACAGTCAGAAATTGCACTTGCTTGTATTTTTCTTAATTCGGTTGTGCACATGCTCCTAATTCAATAAATTTTGCTCTGCAGCTCAGGTATTGTCAAACCATCGATGTTCTGATCTTACATGATGGTCTCAACTTATTTTTGTTATTAGGATCAGTGAAACCCCAAAAACACATATGCAAAGCATAGATATCCAAAAATCAAACATTATTCTCTGTTCTTCACTTCATATTTCAGTTTGTCCACACTCTATGAACACATATAACCTCAAAACTCTTGCAACTACTGTCGCCACCATTGGAAGAAGCCGAAAGTGTTTAGTTTCATCAATGAGTTGGGCAAACATGTGGTGCACATGCCCAGTCATCGTGTAAATGAGGCTTTACTTTCAAAGTAAATTTCCTTTTAGACAAAATGAACTATGTGTGAGAATGTATGATGAATTTCTTAAATCAAAGAGATTTTGACTCTCATTTACAAATCAACTCTTTGAGGATGAGCCACTTAGAAAACTTTGAGCCCAGAAGATCTGACATTTATTGTTATTAAACATTTTACTGGCACATTTGTGTGATGTATCTTATGGTGTAACACACACAAAAACAAATCAACATTATAGGCGAAAGCTTAGCTTCTCTAGCAGCTTATTAATCTATTCGTAGTGGAGAGCGGGCATGGTAATTACAATGATAAATAATCTCTAGCACTCCTGTCACTTACTATGAATACTTATAGTCTCACAGCGTATACACAATACATGTAGCATAGAGTGCATACTACAGAGAACTGATCCGGCAAAGATATAGATGTTCTCGCTGCAGTAGGGTAGTGATATTATTGCGGGGTGAGCCAGTGGTTCTACACTCCTGGAAATTGAAATAAGAACACCGTGAATTCATTGTCCCAGGAAGGGGAAACTTTATTGACACATTCCTGGGGTCAGATACATCACATGATCACACTGACAGAACCACAGGCACATAGACACAGGCAACAGAGCATGCACAATTTCGGCACTAGTACAGTGTATATCCACCTTTCGCAGCAATGCAGGCTGCTATTCTCCCATGGAGACGATCGTAGAGATGCTGGATGTAGTCCTGTGGAACGGCTTGCCATGCCATTTCCACCTGGCGCCTCAGTTGGACCAGCGTTCGTGCTGGACGTGCAGACCACGTGAGACGATGCTTCATCCAGTCCCAAACATGCTCAATGGGGGACAGATCCGAAGATCTTGCTGGCCAGGGTAGTTGACTTACACCTTCTAGAGCACGTTGGGTGGCACGGGATACATGCGGACGTGCATTGCCCTGTTGGAACAGCAAGTTCCCTTGCCGGTCTAGGAATGGTAGAACGATGGGTTCGATGATGGTTTGGATGTACCGTGCACTATTCAGTGTCCCCTCGACGATCACCAGTGGTGTACGGCCAGTGTAGGAGATCGCTCCCCACACCATGATGCCGGGTGTTGGCCCTGTGTGCCTCGGTCTTATGCAGTCCTGATTGTGGCGCTCACCTGCACGGCGCCAAACACGCATACGACCATCATTGGCACCAAGGCAGAAGCGACTCTCATCGCTGAAGACGACACGTCTCCATTCGTCCCTCCATTCACGCCTGTCGCAACACCACTGGAGGCGGGCTGCACGATGTTGGGGCGTGAGCGGAAGACGGCCTAACGGTGTGCGGGACCGTAGCCCAGCTTCATGGAGACGGTTGCGAATGGTCCTCGCCGATACCCCAGGAGCAACAGTGTCCCTAATTTGCTGGGAAGTGGCGGTGCGGTCCCCTACGGCACTGCGTAGGATCCTACGGTCTTGGCGTGCATCCGTGCGTCGCTGCGGTCCGGTCCCAGGTCGACGGGCACGTGCACCTTCCGCCGACCACTGGCGACAACATCAATGTACTGTGGAGACCTCACACCCCACGTGTTGAGCAATTCGGCAGTACGTCCACCCGGCCACCCGCATGCCCACTATACGCCCTCGCTCAAAGTCCGTCAACTGCACATACGGTTCACGTCCACGCTGTCGCGGCATGCTACCAGTGTTAAAGACTGCGATGGAGCTCCGTATGCCACGGCAAACTGGCTGCCACTGACGGCGGCGGTGCACAAATGCTGCGCAGCTAGCTCCATTCGACGGCCAACACCGCGGTTCCTGGTGTGCCCGCTGTGCCGTGCGTGTGATCATTGCTTGTACAGCCCTCTCGCAGTGTCCGGAGCAAGTATGGTGGGTCTGACACACCGGTGTCAATGTGTTCTTTTTTCCATTTCCAGGAGTGTACATCTGCACATATCTTCGAGACCAATATTATATGTGAAAGCTTTGTTTTTCTTGTAGCAACACTATGTATATTAATTTAAACCATTAACTTTTCCTATTTGTGTGTTTGCTGTACTTAACAGTGATGTTACTATTGGCTGACTACATCACATGTCCTATACTCTGACTTTCCACTGTCATGAGCTGGCAAGATCACATAACATGAGCTGTGACTGGGTTTCAGAAGCGCATTGCAATCTCGATTTCAACGCTTCGGAAAGTAATATGCAGTGTTTGGTGGAATTCAAATTTATACTTTCGTAATACAAAAATATGCAGTGTACATGTTGCTGCACATCAAAGATTTTTCCAAAACATGTTCTTTCTTTCCTTGAGTTTCATTTCCTAAAGTGCTGAGAAATTCTACACCATTGTATAAAACCATAACCGTTCAAAGGATTGATAACTCTTACATTTTCATGGAAAAGTATACTGTCACTTACAATGGAAAAAGTGTATTTTCACCAGGGAGAAAATGTATTTTTAACCAGGAAACCCAACAAGTTCAATAAGAAAACTACACCTGGTCATTTCATTGGCTACATGAGTGGCAAAGATGGTTACAGAGCGTGGAGTCCATAAAAGATATGTACAACTGGAAATTCGATTGAGTTGGAATTTAATTCCATACCTGAATAAACAGGAGAGAGAAGTGAATCTACTGTTTATCAGATTCAGACTAGTGACCAAGAATATTTGAATGAGTTACTAAATCAACATCCAGTTTGTGAAATACGTCCTCCAGTGAAATTTAGTGACTATGAATGAGGATACTAGCCTCACCTGTCTCAAGAAGCAAATGCATTAGTTTTCCTGACAAAAGCAATCCATGAAGAGCTTGCACCAACAAACTTCAGCGGAGCCAATGAAAGTAGTAATTCCAGTAAAAGGTTTAACGCAATGACAGAAGAAAAGAAAGCATTTGATGAAAATGATACAAGGGATTTGGTGGATTTACCTGAAGGAATCCCCGTTATCAATATTTGACGGGTACTTCATATTAAATAGAAACCTGATGTATCAGTTGATTGATATCATGCTCACTTGGATGTGTGCAGTATGTTTCATTGTGCCGGACTTGATTACGATAGAATTTTTAGTCCAATTGCTCATTATGATGCTATTCAAGCTGTTATAGCGATTCCAGCAGAAGAAAAGTTGAAACTTGGTCAATTCGTCATTAGAACTGCATTTGTGTATTGTGACTTCGATAGAGAGATATATGACTCAACCAGATGGTTTTGATGATGGGTCAGGTCATGTTTGGCACCTCAAGAAATCACTGTATGGACTTGAGCAAGCATCCTGTTGCTGGAATAATAAGTTTCACTCGTTCATGAAAAGAATGGCTTTATTGGTTCTACAGGAAATCCTTGCATTTACAATCACAAAAGCATAATATTAAAATTGTTGATTTCTACTTATTTTGGTGATGGACTTATTGTAGGAACAACTCAAAGTACAGTGAATTAATTTTTAGATTTGTTAAAATCAGATTACAAAATAACAGTGAGATCCTTAGACTCATTTTTAGGCATGCAAATATAGCAACAAGAGTCTGGCTTATTTATTTCACAGTGAGCATATACAGTTCAAGAACTCCAGTTAGTCCTCTCTGGTACGGGTCCCACATACTTGAGCAGTATTCTACAACTGGTCACACGAGTGATTTTTAAACAATTTCCTGCATAGAATGATTGCGCTTCCCCAGTATTCTACCAATTAACTGAAGTTCACCACCTGCTTTATCCACAATGAATGTATGTGATCATTCCATTTCATATCCCTACAAAGTGTTACACTGAAGTATTTGTATGAGTTGGTCAATACAGACAGTGACTCACTGATATTGTAGTCGCAGGATACTACATTTTTTTTCATTTTGCTAAGTGCAAAATTGTACATTTCTGATGATTTAAAGCAAGTTGCCAATTTGAAATCTTATCAAGATCTAACTAAATATTTATGCAGCCTTTTGTAGATAGTACTTCATTATATATAACTGCATCATCTGCAGAAAGCCTGGTTTTACTGTTAGTATTGTCTCCAAGATCATTAATATACTAAATGAACAGCAAGAGTCCCAACACATTTCCCTGGGACACACCCAAAGTTACATCTACATCTGTTGATATAATAAAATAATGTCGTGTGATGAGAGCCTCCCATCGGGAGACCGTTTGCCTGGTGCAAGTCTTTCGATATGACGCCACTTCAGTGACTTGCACGTCGATGGGGATAAAATGATGATGATTAGGACAACACAACACCCAGTCCCTAAGTGGAGAAAATCTCCGGCCCAGCCGGGAATCGAACCAGGGCCCTTAGGGTTGACATTCAGTCACACTGACCACTCAGCTACCGGAGGCGGACCATCTGTTGATGATTCTCCATCAGTGATAACTTACTGTGCCTTCCCGAGCAAAAATCCTCAGCCCAGTCACAAATTTCATTTGATACCCCATATGACTTTTGACAATAAGCATAGATGTGTTACTGAATCAAATGCTTTTCAGAAATCAAGATATACTGCATCTACCTGACTGCCTTGCTCCAAATCTTTTTGTATGTCATGTGAAAAAAGTGCAACTTAGTTTAACATAGTCGACATTTTCAGAATCTGTGCTGACTGCTGGTGAGGAGGTGATTCTGTTCAAGATACCTGATTATGTTTGAGCTCAGAATATGTTCTAAGATTCTGCAACAAATCAATATCAAGGACATTGGATAGTAGTTTCGTGGATCATTTCAGCTGCTCTTCTTATAGACGGGTGTGACCTGTGCATTTTTCCAAGAACTGGGCAGTTTTATGTTCAAGGGATCTGCAATAGGTTATAGTTAGAAGAAGAGCTAACTCAGCTGCAAATTTGGTATAGAATCTGACAGGAATTCCATTGGGCTGTGGAGCTGTGTTCAGTTTTAACAATTTCAGCTGTTTCTCAACACCACTGACAGTAATACAGATTTCATTCATCTATTTAGCGGTTCAAGGGTAAGCTACTACAAACAGTGTAGTGAACGCATTATTGTGGCCAAGATAGAGGAGGAGGAGCAGGAGATTTAGTGTTTAACGTCTTGTCGACAACGAGGTCATTAGAGATGGAGCGCAAGCTCGGGTTAGGGAAGGATGGGGAAGGAAATCGGCCGTGCCCTTTCAAAGGATCCATCCCGGCATTTGCTTGAAGTGATTTAGGGAAATCACGGAAAACCTAAATCAGGATGGCCGGAGACAGGATTGAACCATCGCCCTCGCGAATACGAGTCCAGTGTGCTAACCACTGCGCCACCTCGCTCGGTGCCAAGATAGACACGAAGCCCACGCCTACTACAGTAGTACAAGTTTATATGCCAACTACCTCTGCAGATAATGAAGAAATTGAAGAAATGTGTGATGAGATAAAAGAAATTATTGAGATAGTTATGGGAAACGAAAATTTAATAGTCATGGGTGACTGGAATTCGATATTAGGAAAAGGGAGAGAAGGAAACGTAGTAGATGAATATCGATTAGGGCTAAGAAATGAAAGAGGAAGCTGCCTGGTAGAATTTTGCATAGAGCATAACTTAATCATACCTAACACTTGGTTCAGGAATCATGAAAGAAGGTTGTATACATGGAAGAACCCTGGAGATACTAGAAGGTTTCAGATAGATTATATAATGGTAAGACAGAGATTTAGGAACCAGGTTTTAAATTGTAAGACATTTCCAGGGGCAGATGTGGACTCTGACCACAATCTATTGGTTGTGAACTGTAGATTAAAACTGAAGAAACTGCAAAAAGGTGGGAATTTAAGGAGATGGGACCTGGATAAACTGACCAAACCAGAGGGTGTACAGAGTTTCAGGGAGAGCATTAGGGAACAATTGACAAGAATGGGTGAAAGAAATACAGTAGAAAAAGAATGGGTAGCTTTGAGGGATGAAGTAGTGAAGGCAGCAGAGGATCAAGTAGCTAAAAAGACGAGGGTTAGGAATTTTGAGGTTTTGGAGGGAGTGGAGCTGGAAGTGGGAGATTGAGTAGATGGGAGAGACTGGGTTTGTGTGCAATGAGAGGAGGTTGAGGTTTGCTGGAAAGGTTGTGAAGGGTGAGTGAGTTGCCTTTCTGGAGGTGGGAAACCAGGAGATTGGATAGTTTTTTGAGGTGGAGGGTGGCATGCTGTTCTAATTTATGGTTGGCCTGTAGGAGGATGCTCTGAACAGCCGGTGTGGATGTGGGAGAGGAAAGATTAAGGACTTTTATTAAGGATAGGAGTTGACGGGTGTGTTTATTGGCTGAGTTGATGTGTAGGTGAAGGATTAGGTGGGTGAGGGCACGGATTGTTCAGTTTGGAACTGGTATAGGGACTGATGGAAAAAAGGGTTGTAGCCAGAGATGGGAACTTTAAGTGTGAGGCCTTTGGGGGTAATGCCCACATGCACACCGGCTGTTCAGAGCATCCTCCTACAGGCAAACCGTAAATTAGAACAGCGTGCCACCCTCCACCTCAAAAAACTATCCAATCTCCTGGTTTCCCACCTCCGGAAAGGCAACTCACTCACCCGTCACAACCTTTCCAGCAAACCTCAACCTCCTCTCATTGCACACAAACCCAGTCTCTCCCATCTACTCAATCTCCCACTTCCAGCTCCACTCCCTCCAAAACCTCAAAATTCCAATCAACACAATCTGGAAACACAACACCCTAATTCAGTAGTTAACCTTTCCTCCAAACCTCTCTCCCAATCCGAAACCTCTGTCCTATCCAAAGGCCTCACCTTCAGCCCCACTCCCAGATTCAACCAAACAGCCCTCGTCAAAGATTTACTGTATTACACTCGTACTCTCTGCTGGAAATATCACTTTGCCATGAAGAAAAATGATCCTAATCCTACTCCTAATGATCCAACTCCCCAAGACACCATCCAAATTGAACCCTGCCTGGAACAGTTCCGTCCTCCGTTGCAGCGGGACCCACCTCCTCTTCCTCAAAATCACCCTCTCCAAACCTTCCACGAATTTCTGACTTCCAGCCTTGCATCTCAATCCTTCTTAAAAAACCTTAATCCTACTCCCAACATCACCACTGCTGAAGCCCAGGCTATCCGTGATCTGAAGGCTGACCGATCCATCGTCATTCTTCCAGCGGACAAGGGTTCCACGACCGTGGTACTTGATCGTCGGGAGTATGTGGCTGAGGGACTGCGTCAGCTTTCAGACAACACCACATACAAAGTTTGCCAAGGTAACCCCATTCCCAATGTCCGGGCGTAGCTTCAAGGAATCCTCAGAACCTTAGGCCCCCTGCAAAACCTTTCACCTGACTCCATCAACCTCCTGACCCCACCGACACCCTGCACCCCTACCTTCTACCTTCTTCCTAAAATCCACAAACCCGATCATCCCAGCCGCCCCATTGTAGCTGGTTACCAAGCCCCCACAGAACGTATCTCTGCCTACGTAGATCAACACCTTCAACCCATTACATGCAGTCTCCCATCCTTGATCAAAGACGCCAACCACTTTCTCGAACGCCTGGAATCCTTACCCAATGTGTTACCCCCAGAAACCATCCTTGTAACCATTGATGCCACTTCCTTATACACAAATATTCTGCACGTCCAGGGCCTCGCTGCGATGGAGCATTTCCTTTCACGCCGATCACCTGCCACCCTACCTAAAACCTCTTTCCTCATCACCTTCATCAGCTTCATCCTGACCCACAACTTCTTCACTTTTGAAGGCCAGACATACCAACAACTAAAGGGAACAGCCATGGGTACCAGGATGGCCCCCTCGTACGCCAACCTATTCATGGGTCGCTTAGAGGAAGCCTTCTTGGTTACCCAGGCCTGCCAACCCAAAGTTTGGTACAGATTTATTGATGACATCTTCATGATCTGGACTCACAGTGAAGAAGAACTCCAGAATTTCCTCTCCAACCTCAACTCCTTTGGTTCCATCAGATTCACCTGGTCCTACTCCAAATCCCATGCCACTTTCCTTGACGTTGACCTCCACCTGTCCGATGGCCAGCTTCACACGTCCATCCACATCAAACCCACCCACAAGCAACAGTACCTCCATTATGACAGCTGCCACCCATTCCACATCAAACGGTCCCTTCCCTACAGCCTAGGTCTTCGTGGCAAACGAATCTGCTCCAGTCCGGACTCCCTGAACCATTACACCAACAACCTGACAACAGCTTTCGCATCCCGCAGCTACCCTCCCGACCTGGTACAGAAGCAAATAACCAGAGCCACTTCCTCATCCCCTCAAACCCATAATCCCCCACAGAAGAACCACAAAAGTGCCCCACTTGTGACAGGATACTTTCCGGGACTGGACCAGACTCTGAATGTGGCTCTCCAGCAGGGATACGACTTCCTCAAATCCTACCCTGAAATGAGATCCATCCTTCATGAAATCCTCCCCACTCCACCAAGAGTGTCTTTCCACTGTCCACCTAACCTTCGTAACCTGTTGGTTCATCCCTATGAAATCCCCAAACCACCTTCCTTACCCTCTGGCTCCTATCCTTGTAACCGCCCCCGGTGTAAAACCTGTCCAATGCACCCTCCCACCACCACCTACTCCAGTCCTGTAACCCGGAAGGTGTACACGATCAAAGGCAGAGCCACATGTGAAAGCACCCACGTGATTTACCAACTGACCTGCCTACACTTTGATGAATTCTATGTGGGAATGACCAGCAACAAACTGTCCATTCGCATGAATGGACACAGGCAGACAGTGTTTGTTGGTAATGAGGATCACCCTGTGGCTAAACATGCCTTGGTGCACGGCCAGCACATCTTGGCACAGTGTTACACCGTCCGGGTTATCTGGATACTTCCCACTAACACCAACCTATCCGAACTCCGGAGATGGGAACTTGCTCTTCAATATATCCTCTCTTCCCGTTACCCACCAGGCCTCAATCTCCGCTAATTTCAAGTTGCCGCCACTCATACCTCACCTGTCATTCAACATCATCTTTGCCTCTGCACTTCTGCCTCGACTGACATCTCTGCCCAAACTCTTTGTCTTTAAATATGTCTGCTTGTGTCTGTATATGTGTGGATGGATATGTGTGTGTGTGTGAGTGTATACCCGTCCTTTTTTCCCCATGAGGTAAGTCTTTCCACTCCCGGGATTGGAATGACTCCTTACCCTCTCCCTTAAAACCCACTTCCTTTCGTCTTTCCCTCTCCTTCCCTCTTTCCTGATGAGGCAACAGTTTGTTGCGAAAGCTTGAATTTCGTGTGTATGTTTGTGTTCGTTTGTGTGTCTGTCGACCTGCCAGCACTTTCATTTGGTAAGTCACATCATCTTTGTTTTTAGATATATTTTTCCTACGTGGAATGTTTCCCTCTATTATAACCATATCATCCCTCTCCTTCCCTCTTTCCTGATGAGGCAACAGTTTGTTGAGAAAGCTTGAATTTTGTGTGTATGTTTGTGTTCGTTTGTGTGTCTGTCGACCTGCCCGCACTTTCATTTGGTAAGTCACAAGATATATATATATATATATATATATATATATATATATATATATATATATATATATATATATATATATATATATATATATATATATATATATATATATATATATATATATATATATATATGCTCATTTTAGTTGTAACCATGTCATGATCACTGATAGCAGTTTCGATGTGGACACCCTCAAAGAGGTCAGGCCTATTTGTTGCCATTAGATCCAATATATTTCCATCATGAGTAGGGTTCCTAACTATCTGTTCTACGTAGTTTGCAGAGAAGGCATTCAATAAAGTTTCACAGGATGTATAATCATGCCAGCCACTAACAAAACTGTAATTTACCCAATTAATTATTGGATGATTAAAATCTCCACCGATGATTACAGTATGATTGGAGAACTTGTATACAGGTGAGCTGATGTTTTCTCTAAAATTTTTGGTTACATCAGGGGATAAGTCTGGTGGGTGATAGAAGTATCCAGTTATCATTTTATGTCCACCCCTGATGCTGAGTCTTGCCCAAATTATGACACATACAGCTTCAGTGTCTACATCATTAGATTTGAGTTTCTTGCCTGCTACGACAAATACACCACCTCCATTTCCCATTTGCCTAGTCATTCAATATACACTTCCCCGTAAATCTCACTGCCATCAATTCCAGCTTTCAACAAGCTTTCTATACCTAGTGTTATGTGAGCTTCACTGCTTTTCATGAGCGCTTCAAACTCTGGAACTTTGTTGTGAATACTTTGGCAGTTTACCATTAGGATTTTAATACTCTCATCTATGGAAGAGGTTTCTTTTGATCTTACACTAACAGTTCTAGATACCTTGTAGTTGTCATCATCTGGATTGGATGGTGAGTCACGTAATCTAAGAAACGATTGTGTGCACTGCACATACAGTCAGCTACCTGAGTAACAGCCTCTGATGTGTAATGCACACCTGATCTACTTATAGTGACCCTACAATTCTCAACCCTTTGGTACAATTCCAGGAAGTCGCAACCTAGCTTCCCACAGAACCTTGGAAGTCTCTGGTTCAGTTCATAACTCAGAACTGAATGCACATCATCAGTTCTACAGACAATACTGCAATTAACTTCATGCGCAAGACTGGTCTTAGCAACCTTCTCTGCCAGTCACCAGAATGATGCAAGAATGACCTGAGAGCCCAGATGACAGGCATCATTTGTTCCAACGTATGCCACAATCTGTAGTTGGTAGCACCCTGTTCCCTCAGTGGCTGCTAGAATACCCTCTTCAGCATGCTGAATGAGACCTCCAGGCATACACATTTAGTGCATCTGGTCTCTTTTCCTGTTCCTTGCTTCCAGTTCCCTAAGGAGTACCATCTTTTGCCATACATTTGAACTCCTGACAATTAAAAGACCCCTACCATTTTGCATTTGCCTCCTCCTGACACCAGACAAAACAGATTTCTCTAAAGCAGGTGAAGTCCTGTCCCACTAGCTCAATTTCAGTTTCAGTGAAAGACAGCACCTCAAATGTTTTGGTTAGGGAGTTTGGTACAACACCCTGAGTCCTCCCTGGACCCCATCCACCCAGTACAGGATGCCTAGATCTAATGTTGAGACACCACTTGCAAGTGGGCAAGTAATGACAGATCCTGTACTTTCAGCAGAGGAGACAGGATACATGGGAGAGGGTAGTACTTGAGGTATCTCTGGTAGAGGCATCACAGTGGACAATTCTTGGGAGCTCTTCTAACACATTGATTCACAACAGTTGCCAGTCTTTTGACAGTAGGCAGGGTGATTCCCCTGTAATACCCCTGTTTAATTCTGGAGCCACTTCAAAGAAACATCTACAGTTGAAAAGGGCTGCAGGACTGATAGACACCCTGTCAGAGTCCACGCAGATTTTGCAGCTGACTTGGATCGCATGTTACCCATAATATTCCAAAGACTTTTGCAAAAAATCTGTGCACACTGAGTAGGAGAAAACATAGGTCACACTTATCTACAAAAAGGACAGCATCCAATCTCATTGATTTAATAATCTTCATTGTGACAAGATCCACAGCTCTGATGATGTTTTTTAAATGATTTTGTGATGTCTTCAGCAGACATTGTCTTCATTTGAGGTATTGTTATTCAGTTTTGTCAATTATTCAGTTTTGGCCTTAGGCTTTTCTAGTATCTAAAACAGAATCATTATACAATGGATGCATAGCCTAGGGCAACATTGGATACATCCAATGTATAACACTTCGATTTTAAGTAACTGAAAATCGCATAAGGTAAAAATTGTACAATAGTACATGGAATAAAGAAAATGTCAGCTTAAGGCAGGCTGTTCCAACCGAGCTCCAGGGAGCCGGAGCGCTCCGGAGTGCTCACTGCGGCAGCTCGGAGCCCGCGTGGAGGGGGAAAGCGAACTCACTGCCCCCTGGCCGCATGCAGCCGTAATAATCCGTGCTCAATGACAGCTATGACTAGCTGCGGGAGCTCTGTACCTCTATTGGAGGATACCTTTCTATTCATTGAGAGGGATGGTCGACCGCAGTGTTTTGTATGTCATAAAGTATTTAATTCTGCGAAGAGGTACAATATACAGAATTAAATACAGTCAGGTAGAAGGCGTTGCACGCAGAGAACTGGTAGCCAGGCTTAAGAACGACATACCAGTAGACGTATGTTTAAAAACGGATTCGTAATACGGAGGGTATCAAAAACATGCAACATAGTTCGTGTTCTGTAATGCACCAAGAGGCACTGTGTGCTGAAACAGTAGAGCTAGGTGGCGTAATGAAAGATGTCGTGAACTGTGCGTCGTCAAAGGATTCCTGAAAGATGTGGAAGTGGAGTATGGGGATATATCTTACCACAGTACAGTTCATTGGCTGAGTCGGGGAAAAGTTCTTGATGGTTTCTTTGCCATTAGTGAGGAAATACCCATTTTCTCGAAATGAAAGGGGAGGAAATGTGTTGTCTGAAAGATATAAAATGGATATCAGACCTGGCGTTCCTAGCTGACATAACTATGCATCTGAATAATTTAAATCTGTTATTGCAGGGCAAAGGGCAGCTAATCGTTAACATGCACGACCAGATCAAAGTGTTCATGGAAAAGTTACGTTTATTTGAGAGACAGATGAGTAATGGACATCTAACGTTCTTCAATCATCTTGCTTCTTTAAAACTACCTAATGGTACTACTTTCGGCGATTACCAAGCAAAGTTAAAGCAGCTCATCACGTCGTTTGAAACACGATTCCGAGACCTCACTAGTTTGGAAATGGAACTTAAGGTATTCAGCACTCCTTTTTCAGTTTCCACCGATGACTTGTCATCGTCGCTTCAATTGGAGATTATTGATTTGCAAAATTCAACTTTGTTGAAAGAGAGGTACTACATCACGTTGTATTTGTCATGATGGTAGTGTTCATTACAGAAAAAACATTTCCCAAACTTCACAATAATGCCGCTCAGATCATGTGCATGTTTGGATTTACATTTTGATGTGAGCAGCTTTTCTGAGCAATGAAAACAGTTATAAAGTAAGGAACGATCGCTTCTTCAGGATGCAACAATGAAGGCCATCCTCCGCATTAACGCTGCGAACACTTTGACGCCTGATATTTCCGATCTTGCAATGAAAAGAAAATTTCAAACTACAGAGGCCCAATAAATTTAGTATGCAATTTCTTGTAAAACATTTGTTTCTTATTTATTTCCTGAAGATCGTATTTCCTGGTGTAGCACGTCACCACATCTTAGCAGCTAAGAGTGTGAAGTTTTCGATCTTGTAAGATGCAGCTGGCACATCAAAACCCTTGCCTTGCCGCCTGCCTCAGCCAGCCGTGCCACGTGCCAGCGTGCCGGCCCACTTGACTGGTAACAGTGAGCGACGCGGCTCCCTGGAGCAGGGAGCGCTTCGCGGCTCACAGCGGAGCCCACGAGCTGGAACAGCCTGGCTTAAGGCATCACATAATCATTTAAGAAACAATCTCATTGTCATTAGAACATATTCTGGATGTAACGAGTTATCTTGAACAGAGTTATTTTCTCAGTGCCGATCATCATGGACTCTAAAAACATCATGTTTTGTCCCAATGATCTCCTGAAAACCATGGATCAAGGCAATCAGGTGGATGCAGTATTTCTTGACTTCCTAAGAAACATTAAATGCTGTACCATACCAACCTTTCTTAAGAGAAAGCATATCATCATGTAACATATCATAGAACTGGAGTCATCAACAAATTAAAGGTAACATAAAGTGTGCTCCAGAGAAGTGTTTTGGGAAACTTGCTGTTCATGTTGTATAATAATGACCTGGCATGCAATATTAATAGTACCTCAGATTTTTTTTGAAAGTATGCAGCTATCTGTAATTATGTTCTATCAGAAAGCCAGTCAAATCTCGATAAGATTTAAAAGATGTGCAAAGGTTGGCAACTTGCTTTAAATGCACAGATACGCAAAACTGTACGCATCACAAAATGGGTTACTAGTATCTTATGACAATAGTAGTTGTGAGTTCCCATTGTAGTCATTTAACTCATAAAAAAACATGTGTATAACAATTTGCGGGGAAATGAATTCGAATGAACACAGATAAGACAGTTGGTAAACTTCGGTTCATTGGCAGAATGAAGATTTACAGGTTTGTTTGATTCATGGGGGAGTATCATGGAGATGATGAAAAATATGGTTTTACAGATCCTTGGAGGCAGATGGCAATTATTCCCCAAAAGCTCAATTCCCAGGTTTCAGTAAGCAGTATTTAGTGAACAATCTGGAGATTTCTTCTGCTGCCTATGGCTACTCACATAGGGGTCACTAACACAAGATTAAACTAATGACAGCACACATTCCATATATGAATGGAACAGAAAGAAACATTAACATGTGATGCAATGGCCTCCATGCACAAAAATAATTTGCAAGATATGTATATAGATGTGGATTTGTAATTATTTCACTCTTTGAAATGTACATAAATGCTCTTTATCAGGATGAATGTCTGTGTCAAGTTAAAACAGTTTTACAGACTCAGTCAGTCTGTATTCTTATCTTTTACTGGCAGTATGCTACTGACTTGAATCATCAGGTGAGCCACACAGTCCTATTCAACATTTCATTTTTCCACTCGTTTCTCTCTATATCTTGGAGATTAAAAGACCTGCCTCCAACAGGTAGAGATCTGGGTTTGAGTTGCAGTCTAGAGCATATTTTAACTTACGATAAATCTATATTAATTCATTTTATTAAAAAACAACTGTAAAAAATATTGAAAATACATATTTTGAGGTTTCATCTTTCCTACAATCTGTGTAGAGTGGACAGTTGCATGCTCTTAGAATTATCTAACAAATTTAGATACTGGTCTTCGTATAAAATTATTTTATCCATTCTGTAAGATGTAGTTATTATTGAGCAACATGTACTGTCCCAATTAGCTGTTCATATATGTTTAATCATTTGGACTCATCAGTGCTGTTATGTTTTGTTATCATTACTCTGAATACAGCGTATGTTTAACAAATCTGCAAAAGATAACTGTTTTCTTCTAAATCTCTGTCTACCCTAAAGTATATATCTTAGCTGTCATTTTCTCCTTCTTTTCCTTTAGGTGACTGTTATTGTTTTAGGAAAAGATGAATACCCACACCAGTTATTTATTCTGTCGGACTTATATAATTTCATTGGTCTTCTCAAGATACACAGCCATTTCTTTCTCCTCTGTGTGACTTTTCAATTAAATAAGTACAGATCACCTGAACCAAAAGGTTTGTTTGAACACCACAGTGCTTTACTAGGCGTGACCCTGTTGCAGGTGGTATGCTCTTTGTCTTCCTGTTGTTGAATTTATCTACATAAATAGTTACAGGGAGACCTACAGTTTAATACAGATTCCAAACCACAGCACCACTTCACGTTCTTCCATTAACAAATCATTGCCAGTGGTGAAAGAAGTGATAAGTGGGAGTCAAGGTCCTGGGACTGACTCGTAATAAAATCTACTCATAATTGAATCACAAATTTATAGTCTGGGATTTACCTTGTAAGTCACCAAGACACACTCTGAAGAAATAGTTTTAACCAATATTTGACATTCCATGACTGGAATATTAGATTCCTATAACATTTTAGAAGAGTGGTGTTTCTCTGATTATTGACTATTGGTCATGGAATTAGAGTAAGAACAATTCACTTATCTCTGTGTTTTAGGACTCTGAAGGTTTTGTTAAATGACATGTATTTCATCAAGTTACAATCCATGACAGAAACATTTTTTTATGTTGCAGGGAAGTGTGGTGGTACTCTAAGAGCATACAGAGGTGTGATAAAATCACCTGGTTATCCAGGGAAATATGAGAGAAATATCAAATGCGAATGGAATGTTCGTGCTCCATATGATTACTATTACATTCTGAATTTTCAACTTACGGACCTGGATTTGCCTGGCTATGGTTATTGTGAGGGCAATGACAATGTCACAGTCTCACAAATACTTCCATTCAATGATACTGGTAAGCTAGTTGAAATATCGTTATTAATATTGCTTGTGCAATAAAGTATCCATTACTAAATGAATTAAATGAAACACCCATGTCTACACACACACACACACACACACACACACACATACACACACAGGGAGAGAGAGAGAGAGAGAGAGAGAGAGAGCATGTTACATACTCTTCGCATTACAGCTTGACTGATGTCTTTTTGTGTGTGGCATGTGTATTCGTACCCAAGAATTTTCAGTATTGAGTAACAATAGAATGTACAGAGTAACAATTATTGAACTACATGAAGTAAAATCATAATAACTTCTGAACAATTTGCGTTAGGACGTTCAAACTGCACAGTTAGCCACAAGGTGTGATGGGCTTTAGTATGTGTATGCATGCATGGTTTAGCAATGATGCCCACCTTCATTTGGATGAGTTCATCAATAAGCAAAATCAGTCAAGTTGTGTATAGATATTGAACTAGCAATTAAACATATTTAATGTAATGAGGAAGCAGTTGAAACCTCCCACTTACCCGCACACACACACACACACACACACACACACACACACACACACACCTACAAATTGGTGGATTTTCAATTTAATAATATGTAAATCTAGCTGACTAAGCAAAAAACAGGTTTAACAGTTTAAAGGCAAACAAGTATGAATCCACCTTTCCCCATCCAGACACAAACCATGAACACTGCTGTAATGAGATGGCTTGCACATCTCAATTACATAGATAGCCATATTATTTTTGCAACCACATTGGATGGGTATCCAGAGTCAGGAAGACTAACGTGTAGTTCCTTTGGAGTGGCAGCAGCGTTTTCAATAGTTTAAGGAAACAGTCTGGATAGTTTACTAATCTATAAATCTGTTGTTGTAACATTACACTAGAACATTGATTACCTGTCATTTTTGGGGCCAGCGGGTGGTCAGAATACTAAAGAAATGTCGGATAATCATAGGAGATAGAAAATATTATTTGCAGGAGTCAAAATGATACAACAAATCAAAATTAAGTAAAAAAATAAAGTTTCATTCCTAATAAAGAAAAAGGAAAGCATAACACTTTTAATTCCAAAAATCTGTTTAAAAAAGTGTGAAGTGTTTTTTGTTTCAGTTTCATAAAGTTTCTCAAGGTTTGACTTTGTGGCCGAATCATGGCACTTCTTTGCTGACAATATGTCCATTGCTGTAGTGGTTGGTTGTTGTTCACAGTGTCATCCAAGAGCTCAAGTTTTGGTTGGTCAAGAGAATATAGGTTTATCAACATAAAATCAAATAAGGATAATACAGGAGCTGGTCAGTTAATGAATAAGAAAATTGAAATCTGGCTAAACTACTGTGAATAGCTTAGTGCATAGATTATCTGAGCCAAGAAAGACACTGAAGCCATGACTCACCACAGTAGTACAAGGTTATATGGCTACTAACTTCTCAGATGATGAAGATAATCAATTTTTGTAAATATAATGTGACTGGATGGGTAAAAAATGTACTCATCAAGCAGTGGCAGAAGAACATACTTGTAAAAGATATTAAAGTTTACTAGCTTCCAGAGCTAGTGGCTCCTTCTTCTAGCATAAGGGATGATGGGGAAGAAAGAGGTGTAAAGGAAAAGGACTGATGAGCTTTAGTGAAAGAGATAGAGTTCGGGAATACCCTGGGTCAGTGGAGACTTACCACCGCTTGATGAGTAGATTTTTTATGTATAGAATTACATTAGATGATGAAGAGAATTAAAGAAAATACGCAATGAGGTAAAAGAAATAATTCAATGTGTTAAGAGAGATAAAACTTTAATTATGATTGGGGACTGAAATTCAATAGAAGAAGAAAGAACATAGGGAAAAATAGTGGAGCATGGACTGGGGGAAAAGAATGAAAGGGGAAAAGTGGAAGCTGTGTGGTAGATATTGTACAAAGCATAATTTAATCATTGCAAACACTTGGTTTAAGAATCATAAATGACGATTATATTCATGGAGGGGATCTGAGGCCACTAGAAAGTTTCAGAGATTTTAGATAATGGCAAGATGGATATTAGAAACCAGATTTTAAGCTACAGTGCATTTCTAGTAGCAATTGTGGACTCTGACCATAATGTATTAGTGTATTAGTTACAAAATGAAGTTGAGAGAAAAAAATTAAAGAACATTTGAAAATTAAAGAGAAATGACATGTATAAATTGAAATGACCAGAGTTTGCAGACTTTACAGAAGCTCTTCTGCGAACCTTGCAGAACTAGCACTCCTGAAAGAAAGAACTTGTTTAATCACCACACTTGATCACTCCATAAAAAAATCTACTCCATGTATTTTCTTACATAAAATTATCTAAGCAAGGAAACGGCTTAAGATATGTACATTGTTTACTTTTAAAAAGAAAGAGAGAGAGAAATGCAACTAGTAACTTAAGCATTTGAAGCTGCGCACAGTATTAACATTTTTTAATAGTAAGGAGCACCTCATCATAAGTGAAGGGAATTTCCATTCCTGGTTATGGATAAATACACAATTTGTTCAGTCTTCATTATTTAAATTCTCTGACATGATATTCATAAAGTAATCAATCTAGGAGTAAAGGAGACACTCTGTGAACAAATCAGTGCTCACGATATTTAGTGAGTGGTCTCGTCTACTGCTAAATGATTTACATTCCAACTGAACTTTTCTTGACATGCTATTCAGTTTGATATAACCCTAGAATGTTATATTTGCAAGAAACTCTTATATTTTAATAGTGTAGCTGTTGTAATCACAAGCAGTTGTTATCTGTGAAAAAGGACATTCATTTGACATATTTTTATTTTTAGCTGTGCCACTGGCAACATACTGTGGGCCCATGGAAATTGTCAGTGACAATTTGCTTAATCTACAAACAACTTACTCAAGAGCCCGTGTCACTTTCATGACTTCTGGAGCGAGAGGTTACAGTGATTATGCTTACAAAGGATTCCGTTTTACTTTCAACACTACTTGGAATCGTAAGTACATGGGTTGCAGCCTTTTGGTTGAGTACCATTGAATTAAAAAGCATTTAAGATACTTCTGATTGTAAATTAATTTCATTATATGCATGAAATACATTTTATGCCAAATATTTGTATTTTAACATGAGAATCACGGGACTTCTCATGTACCTAAAACTGCAGCAATGGTCATATTAACTGCAGTGGCAAGCTGCCATTTTTTCCATTTTTTTCCATTTTAAGACATTGTTAATTGAAAAAATAGTTTGTCGATTCAAGGAACATTCAAACTGAAGTCATGTTTTATTTTCATTTCTGGTTATCATTATTCTTTGTGCTTGGATTCATTTTGGAATGAGAATACATTAGAAACTAAAACTGTGTACTCTGCAATCCTGAGCCCTGCATGCAAACAATACATTGCTCTTTTTTAAAAATAAAAAAATAAATAAAAAAAAATAGGTGCAACATCAGTCAGCTTATTCTTTTCATTTTTGCATTCTGCTCTGCCATCTATGTTTCTGACTTACTGGTTTGTCTTCAGTATTTGAGCAACTACTGATTACAGAAAATTCTTGTCGACTATTATTTTCATGTGTTCATGTCTCAGTTCTACACTGAGGTGCTGCAAGAATTGCTTATGCCTGTTGTATTTCCCAGTTGCTGCTCTCTAAAGAACTCATGTATTTATTCCAGTGAAATCTAATATATCGAAAAGAAATTTGTACTGGCCATCTCCACAACACTGCTTGCACTGAATATTTTCTAGCCACCTAGTTCAGTGTTTCTATTCAGTATTTCATTGTGCTATATAATTCTGCAATTTTTGGGAGGCATTTTTTACTATTCCCAATTTTTATACTTGAATGAAGTGTGCTACAGTAGAAGGCATGTAGGGGTCAGGAGCAAGTGTGGATGCTGGTACATTAGGGAGCCTTCCACCAGACCAATGCCACTAATGATCGTGTCTCCTGACTGGCTTGGAGACAGCAGCAGCAAGGCCCCCATAGGTCTTGGGCGTGACTGACTGGAATGGCAGGTCATCTGCTCCTGACCAGCATCCACCACAAACAGATAATTACCTTTATGATCTACCACTAAACCTTGCTGCCAGACGAAATATTGTGCCCAAATGGCAGCGCCATAACTGTAACAGGGCAAGCTGCAACAATCCAGGGCGTATGACCTGGTATGTAACAAATCCCCACAGCTGGCAGCCATCCAGACACTGTGCCAGACTACACTTGTTAACTGATGTTACCTTGTACATGGCAAGAAAACTAGACAGTACGTCATCACAGGATGAGATCGACATGAACTTTTCCATTTGGGTTTTCTCCTCCAAAGTAGAATTGGGCTGAAACACGATGGTAGTGAGATGATAGATACCAGTGCTTATATAAGAATCCACAAACTCCCTCAACATGTATGACCAATTCTTATTGGAGACAAGAGTCTGAGAAGAGACCTCAATAGCAAAAATGACTGACAACTTCGGAACAGTGACTGTCTGTTGGGTAGTATACAGCAAAAATTGACACTGCATCTATCACCAACAACTACACACTTCCCAAAAAAAGGCCCACAAAATTGACATGCAACCTATTCCAACGTTGTTCTGGCACTGCCCAAGACAGGGTCTATATGACCCGGGAGATCCGGGAAAAACCCGGGAATTTTTTCATCTGAGAGAAAACCGGGAAAAACCTGGGATTTTTTTAAAATTCTGGGAATTTTTCATTGTTTTAGTTTTCAGTTAAATTTTTGTAATTTTGACTGGTAAGAACCGATACTCTAACAAAGGATATTACTGTACCCCACTACTGCAGAATAATACTTCAACAATAAAACATAAACGAGAGAAGAAAAAAAAAAAAAAAAAAAAAAAAAAACGAAAATAACTTAAATTGCAAAGGAAATGCGCCATATACAACACCGACACACAATGCTCATGCAAGCGTCTGCCAACTGCAAAATGTGTCAAAGGCTGTAGGAAGACTATGCAATGTTTCATAACAACAAATTGCCTCCAATGAGCGTGAAGTCACAACTGTTTACATTAGATTCGTTTCAGCAGTTATAAGTGGGCTCATACGCATGCGCAGTTGAGTCGCATTTGAGTACTAGATTCTCGTGCTTCTGGCTACAGGAATGTGACTGTTGCCTGTGAAAGCAGTCAGAGCAAGCAGCTAGATGCTACCGGGAAAAGGGGGCGCCAGATTCATATTCTTGATGAAAAAACTTGTTTTACAAAGCGCCTAGCATCCAGCGGACGTTTGTCTATCGATTACACACAGTTTTTTTAAAATTTTCCCAATTATTCATATGATTCTGAAACGCTTCCTTGTTGGTTTTTGAACATTTTGAACCCATTTTAAGTTTATTTCTGAATGAATCATTAGTTGATTTTTGAATGCATTCATAGTGTACATGATGTCTCTGTCAGGAGAATCCTCGTTGCAACTAGAAATGAACTTTCCGCAGACAAAAGGGGACGGGGCTGTACAAGCTGAGCGGAGTAAAGCCAAACGGATGAATGCCAATCGCTGTCTGATTATTTGGTTGGTTGGGTTTGCGAATGATCAGTGTATTTATAATTACTAGTGAAGTCCATAGATTCAGATTACCAGAATGGAAATAAATGACTAACAGGAATAACAGGTGAGCAAGATTACATATTATCTGTTAGGTGTATCCAAGAAAATGAAATTTTGACAGAAAATTTTTGGCCAGATCGCTCCACTAGTAAGGACCAGTAGTACAGTCCCCGCCTAGCAACCGCTTAAGTTCTATTCTGCAAGTAACGCAGAAAACGTGTTGTACAAACACGTAATAATGCCTAACCAGAAAATAATCGCGGGATAACTAAACCTGTGATTCTGGCAGGTTTAGCGAAGTTAATCGGCGAACAAATTTTGACAATGGCAGGAATAGCTACAGAATTGGTGATGACGAGATTACTTTAGAATGAGGAAGGAGAAGAAACGGGGACGTCACACAAATTATGGAAGAATAAGACAATTCTAAATTTATATTAAAATTTCGTTTTAATACTTTTCGAACTCTTGCTTGAGAAGCTGATGAACATAAAGCTTTTTGCTTGTAGTAGGCCTAATAGGCATTTGATATTGGTACTAAGTGAATTATATTCTGTCATGTTATAACAATGAACATTTGTGCCGAAAGAGTCTCATTTATTTGGTGTGTGTTACAAAACTGCTGCAATATTAGAAAGGCCTATTTTGTTTTATCCAGCAGACTGTGACAAAATAGACATAATCAGATCGAGAAACCACACCAGCCTGGGTATTTGTATTAACAGCTTTTTCAGTATTAGGTAAAGACATTTTGATTTTTCATGTAGCAAAACATTTGACAAACTTTGATGAGGTAATAGATTCTTTCGCAGAAAGGAAGGTACGCCATCTAAAGCTGTAGCAACATTCAGGGAAAAAAATGCTAGGAACTAAGGATTGAAGTAATGTATACTTTCTTGCTTATCTCTTGTCTTTATATGTTTTATGTATCCTATATTTAATTTTATGTCACACAAAACAGCAAATTGTTATCTAATAGGCAGTAAAGAGTGCAAATTTTCAGAGGAGTTCTTGTTCTACCGATTACAAATAATCCCATGTGCTATTAACTGCGAGGTGTTTTTTTATCAGCTGACTGTAAGCAGGAGAGGCACCACAGGACATTTCAATTTCCACTGTCCTGAATATAGTTTGATGGCATCCATTCCAAAATATACATTTTTCAATTTCACAGAGTGAAATACAGTGACTTTTCAGAAAGATATGCACTACAAGATGAACATATTTTTGAAAATTCGATTTTTTTTTAGTACTGACCCAGTTCGCAAATATTGTAGATCCGGGGCTGATGTGCAGAGCAGTCTAGTGGGTAGTCTCCACGTGACCCGTGTTTACATTTAGTGATTTTGGTTTCCCCTATGTTTACTCTCACATCAAATGAAAACAAAACAGATATCTGTGGCCAGTAGCTATCAAGTGAATTAAAATACATTCACATAATTACGGAAGGCTAAAATACATCATTAGTTTCAGATTTTATTTTATTTCTACGTTTCTGACAGTCAAGCATTAATCACCTTGCGGAACAATGAAGTTATTTTTTTCTGTTTGCTAAAGAAATTTGACTTTTATTAACCTTTTCCGCAGAGGCAGTCAATGTATTTAAAACAAAATGTTGAATTCCACAGTACTGGCTAGTTTCAACTGTTCACTGCATTTCAAGTGCACGTTTCCGTTTTCTAGCACGTATTGCATTATGCCATAGTAGAGAACCAAACATGATATAATACAGTACTGGTGCTCCAAGAAAATTTACATCCCGAAAACCACACTGAAAAGCTTAGTATCAAGTCGAGGTCTACTTCATTGGCAATCTGGACATACGAATGTGCACTTTAAGTATGCATGTTAAATCTGCACATTTTAATATGGTTCACGAAATTCCGATGCTCTTGGAGTATCCTCTGATGTCTTGTTTCTTTTATGACATAATGTATGATCTTCCAATGTTTTACACGTACATACATATGGGCTTCCTATGTCATGGTAGCTGCGCATGTTGCTTGTGATCTGCGCTCTCTGGCATCTGCTGAAACGAACCTATTTCTAACAGGTCGCGGCAAAATATTGTTAATAGTGGTTTGAAAAGCTTTACTTTCAAAGTAAATATCCTTTTACATAAGTTGAACTATGTGCAAGAATGTACCATGTATCTCAGAGCATTTGACTCTCATTTAAAAATCAACTCTTTGATGACGAGCAATTTAAAAATAAATTTGTTGATGATGAGCTATTTAGAAGAATTTCGAGCCCTGAAGATCAGACATTTATTTCATTACTAAAAATTTTACTGGCACTTTTGTGTGATACATCTTAAAGTGTACCATAGTACGGGCAAAAAAGATCAACATTATATGCGAAACTTTAGCTTCACTTGCAGCTTGAGGTCAATATTATATGTGAAGGCTTTGTTTTTCTTGTAGCAACACTATGTATATTAATTTAAACTATTAACTTTCCCTGTTTGTGTGTTCGTGCTACGTAACAGTGATGTTGCTGCTGGCTGACTACATCACGTGTCCTATCCTCTGAATATCCGCTGTCATCAGCTGGCGAGATCACTTGACATGAGCTATGACTGGCTAACAAAAGCGCATCGCAATCTCGAGTTCAGTGATTCGGAAAGTAACATGCGGTGTTTGGTGGAATTCCAATGTATATTTTCGTAATACGAAAATACGCAGCATACAGGTTGCTGCACATCAAAGATATTTCAAAAACGTGTCTTTTTCCCTGATTTTTGTTTTCTAAAGTGCCGAGAAATTCTACGCCTGTGTATAAAACCATAACCATTTAAAGGATTGATAAGGGAAAATATACTGTCACTTAACACAGAAAAAGCGTGTTTTCACCAGGGAGAAAGTGTATTTTTAAGCGGGAATTCGGGGAAAAATCTGGGAATTTTTTTTCCTTGTCCACGTATACACCCTGCAAGAGGAAAACAGCACAGCCTAATTCTGACTACAGGCCATGCCCAGCCTGCACAGGAATTCTATATCATGATCAATTGCCAGCTACTAGACATGAGACCATGCCCTAGCCTTCAAGTGTGACATACCCCTGTGCAACACTTGCAGCAACTGGAGTTTGCAAGAATGCGATGCTGGAGGGATGATCACTCAATATTTTTCCTCCACAGTGGCAAGCATTAAGACCCTGTGGATAATGTTGACCCAACCCTGCAGCAGAAAAAAACATATGCTTCACCAGATCTGCTGAAGAAGTATTCTGGACAAATGCATTCGGACAGCTGAAACATTTTGCCAGAAAGGCAGGTTGGCGGCCATGTGGCCACAACATCTAGTTCTGTTAAAGCAAATTCCAGCAATATCTGCTGCCATGTATTGTGCAAAACAGAAACTAGAGCCTCCTGTCAATCGAACTTCGGATTGGGACTGGCCAGCAACTGCATTAACACATCCACAATAGCACACTGGGTTTTGGACCAGTAGCAAATGGCATAACTTTAATTACTGAGAAAAAGGACCACCTCTGTAACTGGTCAGCAGTCCAGTCCAGTAGCTTAGAGTGAGGGCAGAAGAAGGAAACCAGGGTCTTGTGGTCAGTGGTGAGTAGGAAGAAGAAAACATGAAAGCTTTTAATGCTGTGAATGATAGCCAGCACCTCCTTTTCCACCTATGTTGCGCCCTGGAAAGTGTCTTCAATGCATAAGCAATTGACTGCTCAGTGCCACCTGGGTTCTGATTGGACAGAACTGAACCAATACATACTGGGAGACATCGGTGGCCAGGGTTAATGGTTTACCCAGCATAAAGGAAGACAAACAGAGAGCAGAGCACAGATACTGTTTCAGAGACTCAGAAGTGAGTCCCCAGACCACATGAACTTGATGTCCTTTTGGCGAAGCTGGCAGATATGCATCGCCTGGGGAATGAACATTGCACACTAAAAGATCTTACTCAAAAAGAACTGGAACCTACTTCAGGTTCTTGGGCACTGGCGGGTTGCCAATTTCTATGACATGCTCATCCTTAGGGATAAGGCCATCTTTGCTAAGCACATATCTCAAGATTCTCACCTTTGGGGAGAAAAAACTATATTTTTCAAGCTTTTAACGAGGGCCATTTTCCATTAAGTGTTGGAAAACTGCCAGCAGATTTCACAAATGCTTCTCTCATGTATAGTGCATTACCCAGATGTCATCAATGTAGTTTACACAACAGGAAATGCCCACAGTCAGTTACTCAAAATATTGTTGACAAATTTCCAATGCCAACAAGATTCCAAAACACAAGCAATTAAAATGGTGAAGCCCAAAGGGCATCTTGAACAACAAGAAACTCCAAGAAGCTGTGTCCAAAGCTACAGCAGGTATGTGTCGTGCAAGGTGACATGTGAAAAATAGCATTTCCAACAACTCTTCCAGCCACAGAATTGGGTATTAATCCACAACACTTTTCGCGTTGACTGTCCATTTAAAATCACTGCAAAGGTGCAGAGCACAATCTGCTTCCTGAATCTCTATGAAATGGGTGGCCTACTCTGCAAAATATGACAAACAACACCAACGTTCTATCAGTGCCCCCGTTGGAGGTTCAAGTCTTCCCTCGGACGTGGGTGTGTGTGTGTTGTCCTTAGTGTAAGTTAGATTAAGTAGTACATAAGCTTAGGGACTGATGACCTCAGCAGTGCGGTCCCATAAGACCTTACCACAAATTTCCAAATTTTTCTATCAATGCTGTAACTCAGCCTTGGTCTTGACATGGATTAAGAAGGGAATGGGGTGTGGATGGCAAAATTTAGGTATCGCTGGGAGATAAGTACCTTGAAATTTTTGGCACATCCCAAGGTATTCTCAAACAGCTGCACATATGACCATAGTAGGGAATCCAGATCTTTAAAGGGGCTGATTGAGAAACTAAATGTGCTTTATCAACCGTCTGGCAGCTCAAAACAGAAAAGGCATGTTGCTCAAACATTTGGTACCAACGGTGATGAATTTTCCAATACCAACATAATTTACTGTTCCACATTCTTATAATGCACAGAGGTGGAGAATTTCCTACTCAAATGAATAGTGGCTGTTGCAACACATGGCAGCCCAAAAGTCTGTACTTATCAAAGTTAATTAACCTGACCATCACTCTCGTGTCAACCTGAAAGTCAGTCAATCACTCATCCACTGTTAATTACAGCAGAATATGCTGGGGCAATGCTTGCAGGGCATCGGAGGCAGCTCAGAGTCCAGGGAAACTCTGGGTCTCTGACAACTGTCCAGTGACTTGCCTTGAGTCACAAAACAGTTGCCAAATGGGTTTTTTTGCAGCCACACCTGACCTCTACATGTGGGCAGTCCTGTTTAACATGTGCCAGATGATAATCAGAGAAGGGCCACTAGCTTGCATATTGAGCAGAGGCAGGTCCAGATGAAGATTGATGGAAAGAACTTTTTTTTTTGTGAGCGGATTACTATGCTTCAATTGATGCGTAAATACTGAGCCCGATGTACACATATCCAGACAGAGCCATTATGACAGCAGTTGGATCATCAATGACACCAACGCATGGTGGTTCAATGGTAAGCAGGGCTATCTGGATCATCCCATTGGGCACCTGGTGTTTTTTACCATGCTCTTCTGATTGAACCAGCTACCATTGTTGAGAGAGTACCTTGCTTGCTGCTGCCAGAAGTTCATGTGAGTCAGAAATCCCAGCGACTTTGGCAAAAGAAGAGTCAGAGAGGGCTAGTGCCATATTTTGAACCTCTGGGTCGTGTGTTAACCAGACATTCATGTCCCTAATTAGTGAATCTGCATATAAGGTAGCACATTGGGAACACCCAAACTAACACCTGTGCAAGAGACCTTGCAGGTCAGCAATCTACGACTACTGAGGGTGCTTGTGGTTAATCTGTAACCATGCCACCACCACATGGATTTGATGACCACAATACTGCATGAGCAACTGACAAATTTCATCAAAGATAAGTTTCTCAGGGCTGGTAAAGGGGTTCAAATTCTGTATGATTTTGTATAATCTCTCACTGCTGGACAATAACAAGGCAACTTTATCAGCTGGTTTGATGACATGCCTTACCAGGCAGTGCAGCAAGAACTGGTGCAGGACGTTTTACCATCTTTCTGTAGCCTTGTTGAAATTGGTGAACAGCATAGGGGGTGACAGGGAAGAAAGATTCTCTGCCAGCACCTAGATTGCTATCGGTGTGATGTGAGTACGGGGCGATTCTACATTCTGTTGAGCAGTTCTTGCATTTGTTCCTGCTGCAGCTTTTATTGCTGCTCTTGGAGGCACAACTGGGTGGGTTGTCTCCACGCGACCTGTGTTAATGTTAAGTGATTTTGTTGTTTCCTCTTTGTTTATTGCTCTCATGTTAAATGTTAACAAAACGGATTTTTGTGGCCAGGAGCTATCAAATGAATTAAATACGTTCACATAATTATGGAAGGCTAAACTATGTTATTAGTTTTAGATTTTATTTCCACCTTTCTGACAGTCAAGCATTAATCGCCTTATAGAACAATGAAGTTATTTTTGCCGGTTTGCTAAAGAGATTAGGCTTTCATTAAGCTTTTCTGCTGAGGCAGTGAATTTATTTGAAACGAAGTGTTTAATTTCACACTATTGGCTAGTTTCAACTGTTCGCTGCAATTCAAGTGCACGTATGGCATTATGCCATAATAAAGAACCAAACATGAGATAATACAGTACTGGTACTACAAGAAAATTTACATACGAATGTGCATTTTAAGCCGAATTATGAATTTTGGTATGGTTCATGAAATTCCGACGCTCTTGAAGTAGCCTCTTTTGTCTTGTTTCTTTTATAACATAATGTAAGATATTTTAAAGTTTTACACGTACTAACATAGGGGCTTCCTTAGTCATCATAGCTGTGCAAGTGCGGTGACATGTGTTATCTGGCACTCTGTTGCAACTGCTGAAACAAAACTATTTCTAACAGGTCACAGGAAAATATTGCGAATGGTGGTTTGAAAAGCGTTACATTCAAAGCAGATTTCCTCTTACGCAAGATGAACTATGTGAGAGAATGTACGATGAATTTCTTAAATCACAAAGCGTTTGACTCTCATTTAAAAATCAATTCTTTGAGGGCGACCATTTAGAAGAATTTCGAGCCCAGAAGATCAGACATTTACGTCGTTATTAAAAATTTTACTGGCACATTTGTGTTATGTATCCTAAAGTGTAACATGCGCAAAAAGATCAACAGTATATGTGGGGGTTTAGGTTCTCTTCCAGCTTATTAAGCTTCGAGACCAATATTGTATGTGAATGCTATGTATATTAATTTAAACCATTATCTTTCCTTACTTGTGTGTTCGCACTACTTAAGAGTGATCTTGCTATTGGCTGACTACATCACGTGTACTATGCTGTCATCAGCTGGCGAGATCATGTGACATGAGCTATGACTGGCCTACAAAAGCGCATCACAATCTCGATTTCTATGCTTTGGAAAGTGACATGCAGTGTTTGGTGGAATTCAAATTTATACCTTTGTAATACGAAAATATGCAGCGTACATGTTGCTGCACATCAAAGGTCTTTCAAAACGTGTTTTTTTCCCCCTGAGTTTAGTTCTCTAAAGTGCCAGGAAATTCTACGTCGGGATATAAAACCATAAACATTCAAAGGATTGATGAGTTTTACAGTGCCGAGGAAGAGTATACTGTCACTTAACATGGAAAAAGTGTATTTTCACCCGGGAGAAAGTGTATTTTTAACCGGGAATTTTTTTTCCTTGTCCACGTATACACCTTGTGAATACAGGAAAATGCCTTCTTTCAGAACATTTTGCATCATTCATTGTCACTGTGCTACTCCTGTCAGTAAACAAAGAGATTTGAATTTTAAACCTGTATGACAAGTTGTATGCTAGTAACATAACCTCATTGTTTTAAACCACTCATGAAACTTAGTATTATCAATTTTTTGTAAGCTGATATTGTGATGCACAATGGCCTGTTTTCTTGTCAGTGGGTACTGGGCTGAATAAATGTGTCAAAATTCATTTGAACTACTGCCAGAGGTGAAATTACAGAATAACAGCTGCATGTGAAACACTGATTTTTGCTGGGAATTACTTATTACAAAACCTATAATTCCGTACAATAATTCATAAAGAAATCATATTTATGTGCTGTGCTATGTCGTGCATTTTCTAATCTACATACTCATGTATTTGGTTCTTTCTGCAGGATGTGTCCAAGAGCTAACAGGGCCAGAAGGTGAAGTAACAAGTCCTGGATACCCAAATGCAAGGGATCGATTTCAGTCATGTCAGTATGAAATTACAGTTCCCAAAGGCCGCCGTGTTTCCCTTGATGTGCTTGACATGGACCTAGACAATAGCCTAATGTACAACAGACCTGCCAGCTTTATATCAGTGAGTTATTGGACTCTGCTTGCATGCTTGCATTAAAAAATAGTAAAACTTTTTATAGGCTTATTGTGCACTACCTGTTGAGTGGGCGAGGGAAAACAAATATGAAGGGGGTCGTGTCAGAGAAAATAGGATATCAAAGAGCATTTTGCTGTCCGCAGTCCAGAGAAGAAAGAAGGACAAAATGAGAAGTAAATATGGATAGAGAAATAGAAATGAAAAGTGAAATTAATAATACGATTAAGAATTAACAGGAAAGCAAAACTGGCGGTGGGGCAAATAGAAAGGGAGAAGGAGAGATGAAGATAGTAAAAAGAAGTAAGGAGAGTAATCAAGTATGTGAATAAATGTAAAATATAATAAAAAGGAGTGGGGTATTTTGTGTTAACAGAAATTAGCGACAAGAAAATTATGGATTGCATGAACAGATTTGAAACCAAGTTATCCTTCCCTGTTTTTTAGGGAAAAGTAGTATCGACTGGGAAAATCCAAATAGTTCTTGTGATGTAGCAGGTACTTAGATGCCTTGGGTCAGATTCAGCATATGGCAAGCAGGTGCCTGAGACATAGAGTTTGTCTATGCCCATTCAGGCACTCACCCAGTTTAACAGTCATCATTCTTATAAAAATGATGTGCAGTGAACACATGTTACTTGCTAAACAATATACATGATTTCATGTATGGCATCGACTTAGATGTTGTACAATTTACCAGTGATGGGGCTTTTGTGATCTTTAGTGGGTGGGTGCATGGGGCCAAGTATGACCAATGCAATAGGGATAATTGTATGATGAGGATATCAGAAAGACTTGATCTCACTTCAGGGCTTGGATTGTGAAGGTCATGTCTATTGGTAGAGTAATGTATAAAGAATATTCAAAGCCATTGTGATGTGGGGTGATTCTAAGTTTTCAGAAGTAAGAGCTCCGTTTGTCAGAGCACTAGAAGGTTACTGTCTGGGAGATTTATTTGCGGACAAGACCTGAAGATCTCTGGAGTAGATGTGATATATAAGTTTAGGAAAGGCTGTTGATGTATGTGTTGAGGAAATCTACATATACATCTATACTACATCTATACTCTGCAAACCACTGTGAAGTGCATGGCAGATGGTACTTCCCATTGTACCAGTTCCTATGGTCTTTTCCCATTCCATTCATATATTAGCATGGGGAGAATGACTGTTTCAATCCATCCATGCATGCTGTAATTAATCTAATCTTTTCCTCACAGTCCCTATGGTTGTAGTATGTTACTAGAGGCATCATAGTTCTTGAAACTTTTTAAGTAGACTTTCTAAGGATATGACTTTTCAAGCTTTCCCATTGAATCTGTTGCAAATACATTTCTGGGGATTGCTGCCAGATCATATTGTGTAAATCGCACAATATTTCATTGATGCAATTTCATGACATCATCAGGTGCTGGTAATTGCTGCTGTCACTGGTGCATGGTACAAAAGATGATAATCAGATAGCGGCGTAAAAATTTATAGGGCCGGTAGTAAGCAATACACATGGGCAGGACGATGCTCACAGTTGGAGGAAAGTGGTACTCCTAGTGCCCCCTGCTGAGAGCCACAGAAAGACCGTTCGTGCATGCGCTGTGGGCAATGACTGTGCTGCCAAAGCTCCTGTGGTTAAGAGCTGAATTAAATATCAGCAGTGCATTGTGTCGAGTCATGAAGCAGAAGTTCTTGTTTTCCGGAAGGATAGTTTACATCCATCTTTAAGAGTCTGCCAGATCAGCTTCTTCATCTTTGTAACTCTCTCCCATGAATCAAACAAACCTGTGATCATTTGTGTTGCCCTTCTCTGTATAAATTGAATATCCCCTGTTAGTCGTATTTGGACAAATCCCACAAACTTGAGGAATATTCAAGGCTGGGTCACATGAGTTATTTATAAGCAATCCAATTTGTAGATTAGTCGCATTTCCCTAGTATTTGGCCAATAAACTGAAGTCTGCAACCTGCTTTGCCTATGACTGTGCTCATGTGATCACTCCATTTCATATCCCTACAAAGTGTTACATCCTAATATTTGTATGAGTTAACTGATTTCTGCTCTGACTCACTGTCCTATTACTTTTTTGTTTTGTGAAATATACAGTTTTACATTTCTGATCATTTAAAGAAAGTGGCCAATCTTTACTCCACCTTAAAATCTTATCAAGATCTGACAGAATTTTTGTTTACCATCTTTCAGACAGTACTATATTATATAGGGTGTATCCGTAGGATGAAGACTGTGCTATACTTTGTAACAACAACTGCTTCTGATGAGTGTGACAACACAACTGTATAAATTTGGTTCATGTGAGCAGCTGCCAGCGGGCTCATGTGCCACAGTTGCCATGTATCAGTAGTACCATCTCCCACTTTTGGCTATGTGAATCCGGATGCTAACTAGAAAAATTTTTCTGGCCTGCGCAACCAGCCAGATTCACACATGCGGAGAGCAGTCTTGAGTTGTAGTGGGTAGGGCAGTAGTCTCCACATGACCTGTGAGTTGCAGTGGGTAGGGCGGTAGTTTCCACATGACTAGTGTTTACGTTTAGTAATTTTGCTGTTTACTCTTTGTTTACAGCTGCCATGTCAGATGCACTGTTTACTCTTTGTTTATAGCTGCCATGTCAGATGCATACAAAATGGATTTCTGTGGCTGGGACCTATCAAGTGAATTAAAATACATTCACATAATTACAAAAAACTAAAATATATTATTACTTTCAGTTTTCTGATTTTTATTTGCACGTTTTTGGCAGTCAAGCATTAATTACCTTGCAGAACAATGGAGCTATTTTTTGGCAAACAAATGTGGCTTTTATTAATCATTTACACTGAGGCAGTCAATTTACTCAGAACAAAGCATTTCATTCCACAGTATAGGCTGAATTTCATGTGCACATTTTCATCTTCTGCCATGTATGGCATTATGTCATAATAAAGAAGCCAAACATGAGATAGTACAGTACTGGTACTCCAAGAAAATCTACATCCCAGGAACCACACTGAAAAACTTAATATCAGTTTGTGCCCTACTTCATTTTGAATCTGGACATATGAATGTCCTGTTCAAGCCGAATTATGCATTTTGGTATGGTTTACAAAATACTGATGCTCGTGGAGTATCCTCTGATGTCCTGTTTCTTTTATAACATAATGTAACACCTCTTAATTCTATGTACATATGAACATACAGGCTTCCTAGGCCATCATAGCTGCGCACACTCAGTAAATGCCTGTTTTCTGGAGCTATAGCTGCGCACACTCAGTAAATGCCTGTTTTCTGGAGCTCTCTGCCAGCTGCTGTAGTGAACCTATTTTTAACAGCTCTCAGGAAAATATTGCTAATGATGGTTTGACAAGCATTATTTTCAAAGTAAATTTTCTTTTATGCAAGATGAATTATGTTACACATGAGAACGTGTGATGGAAGTTCTTAAAGCACAGAGCATTTGACTGTTGTTTAAAATTTAACACTTTGAGGACCAGCCACGTAGAAGAATTTTAAGCCCAGAAGACCAGACATTTATGTCATTATTTTAAATTTTACTGGCACATTCGTGTGATGTGTCTTAAAGTGTAACACATGCAAAAAAGGCCAGTATTACATGTGAGAGCTTAGCCTCTCTTGTAGCTTAATGATCTTTGAGATCAATATTATATGTGAAAGCTTAGCTTTTCTTGTAGCTACACTACGTATAATAATTTAATCCATTAACTTTTCCTATTTGTGTGTTTGTGCCACGTAACAGCGATGTCGGTGTTGGCTGACTACAACACATGTTCTATGCTCTAAATATCTGCTGTCATCAGTTGGCAATGTCACATGATGTACGCTATGATTGGCTTACAAAAGGGCATCACAGTCTTGATTTCAATGCTTCGGATACTAACTCACTGTGTTTGGTGGAATTCAAATTTATACTTTTGTAATATGAAGATATGCAGTGCACATGTTACTGCACATTATAAAATGTTGATCATTCAAAGGACTGATAAGTTTTATGGCTCCGTAGGAAAGTATACTGTCACTTAACATGGCAAATATGTTATTTGTTAACCAGGAATAATCTGGGATTTTTTTTCCTTGTCCACGCGTACACCCTGATATGATAATTGTATCATGATGATAATTGAATCATCTGGAAAAAGTTTGAGCTTACTATTAAAATTGCTTGCAAGGCCATTAATATACAATATGAACAGCAAGGGTCCCAACACACTTCCCTGGCACACACCCAAAGTTACTTCTACATCTGTTGATGACTCTCGATCCAAGATAACTTGCTGTATCTTCCTTACAAAATAATCCTCAGCCCAGTCACACATTTTGTTTGATAGGTGATACGATATACTTCTGATAATAAGTGTAGATGTGGCTACTGAGTCAAATGCTTTATGGAAATGGAGAAATACTGAATCTTCCTGACTGCCTTGATTCAAAGATTTGAGAATGTCATTTTAGAAAAATGTGAGTAGAGTTTCACAAGATAGATGTTTCATAAACCATGCTGGTTGGCATGGAGGAGGTCATTCTGTTTGAGATACATCTGCATCTACATCTAAACTCATGCTCATAAATTAAGGATAATGCTGATACATGGTGAAACAATGCTCTGGTGGGTGGTTTGCAGATTTAAATCACCTCGAGGTATGACCATGTGGTGCATTTGACCTGTGGTCATCGCATGTTGGTGCTGGCAGCTGTCCACATATGCAGAGGTGTGTTGGTGCACGTCAGAGTACAATGCAGCGAATAAGTGTGCAGACGTTTTCAGATGTGCTGATGGTGACAGTGTGTTGAAAATGGGTCAAAGAACATATATTGATGACGTTATGAGGGGTAAAATAATAGGGTGACTGGAGGCTGGTCAAACACAGCAGGTCGTAGCACAAGCCCTCCGCGTGCCACAGAGTGTGATCTCAAGATATGGCAACGATTCCAGCAGACAGGAAACGTGTCCAGGCACTACTGTTCGGGATGTCCACAGTGTACAACACCACAAGAGGACCGATATCTCACCATCAGTGCCCGCAGACAGCCACGTAGCACTGCAGGTATCCTTGCTCAGGACCGTACCGCAGACACTGGAACAGTTGTCTCCAGACACACAGTCTACAGATGACTGAACAGACATGGTTTATTCACATTGAGACCTGCAAGGTGCATTCCGCTGAACCCTGGTCACAGGAGAGCCCGTAAAGCCTGGTGTCAAGAACACAATACATGGTCATTGGAACAGTGGTCCCAGGTTATGTTCACGGACAAGTCCAGGTATAGTCTGAAGAGTGATTCTCACTGGGTTTTCATCTGGTGTGAACCAGGAACCATATACCAACCCCTTAATGTCCTCGAAAGGGACCTCTATGGAGGTCATGGTTTGATGGTGTAGGGTGGGATCATGATTGGTGCATGTACACCCATGCATGTCTTTGACAGAGGAACTGTAAGAGGTCAGGTGTATTGGGACGTCATTTTGGACCAGTAAGTTTGCCTTTTCAGGGATGCAGTGTGTCCCACCTTCCTCCTGATGGATGATAATGCACAGCCCCACCGAGCTGCCATCGTGATGGAGTACCTTGAAACAGAAGATATAAGGTGAATGGAGTGGCCTGACTGTTCTCCAGACCTAAACCTCATCAAGCACATCTGGGATGCTCTCAGTCTTCAAACCCCTGGGACACTTCAGGAACTCCGACAGGCACTGGTGCAACAATGGGAGGCTATACCTCAGCAGCTGCTCGACCACCTGATCCAGAGAATACCAGCCCATTGTGCGACTTGTGTATGTGTGCATGTTGATCATATCCCATATTGATGTCAGGGTACATGCACAGGAGACAGTGGCGTTTTGTAGCACATGTGTTTCGGGACAATTTTCTCAACTTACCACCAATACCGTGGACTTACAGATATATGTCATGTGTGTTCCCTATGTGCCTATGCTATTAGCGCCAGTTTTGTATAGTGCCAAGTTGTGTGGCACCACATTCTGCAATTATCCTTAATTTATGAGCATGAGTGCACATCTGTATTCTGCAAACAACTGTGAAGTGCATAGTGGAGGGTATTTCACATTGTACCAGTTATTAGAGCTTCTTCCCATTCTATTCATGCATGGAGCCCGGAAAGAATGATCATTTGAATGCCTCTGTGCACACAGTAATTATTCTAATCTTATCCTCACAATCCTTATGTGGGCGATACATAGTTGGATGTACTATATCCCTAGCATCATCTTTTAAAGCCAGTTCTTGAAACTTCATTAATAGATTTTCTCACCAAAGTTTACATCTGTCTTCGAGAGTCTGTCAGTTCAGTTCCTTCAGTATCCGTGTGACACTCTCCCATGAATCAAACATATCTGTGACCTTTCGTGCTGCCCTTGCCTGTATACATTCAATATCCCATGTTAGCCGTATCTGGTATGGGTCCCATACACTTGAGCTGTATTCTATAATGGGTCTGACAAGTAATTTGTAACCAAAGTCCTTTGTAGAATGATTCCACTTCCCCACTATTCCTACAATAAACCAAAGTCTACCACCAGCTTTACCCAGGACTGAGCCTATATGATCATTCTGCCTCATGCCGTACAAAGTGTGACACCCAAGTATTTGTATGAGTAGGTTGATTCCAACAGTAACTCATTCATATTATAGTCATAGGGTATTAGTTTTTTTCATTTTGTGAAGTGCACAATTTTACATTTGAGCTCAGAATATGTTCTAAGATTCCACAACAAATCGATGTCAAAGGTATCGGACAGCTGTTTTACAGACCATTTTTACTACCCATCTAGTAGGTGGGTGTGACATGGGCTTTCTTGCAACTACTGGGTACAGGTTTTTATTTGAGTGATCTACAATATATTATATTTAAAAGAGGAGATAATTCAGCTTCAAATTCAATATGGAATCTGATAAGGATTCCATTGGATCCTGGAGCTTTGTTCAATTTCAGTGATTTCCTCAGTTTTCAACATTAACAACATTAATGCTTAATTCAATCATCTTTCAGTGATATGAGAAATAAATTTGGGCAATTTATGTGGCTTTTCTTTTGGAAATGGGCATTTGAAAACATTTCTGCTTTTGCTTGCTGCCATCAATTTCAGTTCCTGTCTCAGCCATAAGTGACATGAGACTAACTTTGGGCCACTAACAACCTTGACATACAACTAGAATTACGTTGAATCTTGTGAAATATCATTTGACAGTATTCTGCTATGATAGTCACGGAAGGCTTCATGCATCCCTCTTTTGCAGCCAAATGAGTTTCATTCAGCCTCTCAGTATCTACAGCCATCTGCTTTGTTTCACACTTGTCATGCAGTTGTCTGCTTTTTCAGAAGCTACTTTATAGTGACCTCACCATGATGGGTCCCTGCCATCCTAAAATTTCCTACTGGGAACATGGTTAGCTATTCTTTTAAACTTGAGTGATAGTTCCTCTACATGCTCCTGTCCTGTGCTAAAAATTTCAGTCCTCATTGAGATTTGACACTACTGCTTATTTATCTAGTTTGTTGGACATGCAGATTTTTCTGTCGTTGAATTTGCCCTCTGTACTTTGCTAATAAGTTTTGGTACAATTGCCTCATGGTCACTGATATCAGTTTCAATGTAGGCATCCTCAAATATTTCAGGCTTATTTGCTGCCATTAGATCCATCAAGAGTGGGGTTTCAAACTGTATGTTCTAGAATAGTTTGAGATAGTGAATTTAGTAATGTTTCAGAAGAGGTCTTACCACGTTCACAACTGACTAAACTGTAATCATCCCAGTTGATTTTTGAATAAGTCAAGTCTTCTCCAGTAATATCAGTATGATTGCAGAATGTACACATAAGTGAAATGAAGTTTTCTCTAAAGTTTTCAGTCACATCAGGTTATGAAACTGGTGGTCAATAGTATGACTCAGTCTTTCTCAAACAATCTTGCATGCAGCTTCAATTTCTGTCTCAATGGTTTTGAGATTTTTGCCTACTGCATCAAATACATCACCTCCTTTTACCATTAGCCCATTCTTTTGATACCTGATTAATTTTCCCCAAAAATGTATCCCGTAAAATTTCAAGTTTTAACCAGCTTTGTATACTAAGTGTTATGTGAACTTCAGTGCTTTTAGGAGAGCTTCAAACACAGGCACTTTATTTTGGGACCTTAAAGATCTCAACCATAAGAAGTCACAGCCCTGCTTGTTTCAGAATTTTTGCAACCTCTATTTCAAGCCTGCCATTCAATTCAGAACAAGGGGGCCATGATCTGCTCTGAGGACAAAGATACAGATTGTGAGCTCAATTGAAAGTCCATGAGCAAGGCTAGTGTTATCAACTTTCTCTGACAGTCAATGAAATGATGCAATTATGACTTCAGGGCCCAAACCACAGGCACCATTCATCCCAACATGCATAACAACCTGCAGTTGGTTGCTTCCCTCAGTGGCTGCCAAAATAGCCTCTTCAGCATGCAGAATGAGGCCCCCGAAGTATACACATTGTGTGCACGTGGCATTCCTTCCCATCCTTTTCTGCCCTTTCTGTTAGAGCTACCATCATTAGATGTACATTTGAACTGTCAATGATTAATAGACCCCTGCTCTTTTGTGTTTGCCTCCCCTATACCCCCAATAAACTGCCTTTCATTTGACAGTGGTCAGAGTATTTTCGAGTTGCTCACAAATAGCAGCTTACTCATCCTGTACCTGAGAACAGCATACGCAGTAGTGCTGCATTGTACCTAGTGCAGTGTTTCATGGAACAGTAATAAAATAACTTTAAATGAAACAATGGAAAGTCCAGGATGGGAGTAGCAATCTATCCTTTATATAATATTGTTGTAACTTTACACTAAGTTTCCTGATTCTCTTTTAGTCAATTGGTCTGTTATGTTACAAGTATTATCAATAGCCTTTTAGAACTGGGGCCATTTACAGCCAGAACAAGATATTTATTACCACAACAGAAAAACTTAATTTTGGCGTTTCTCTGACACATTTTTCATGTTATGATCACTAAAATTAACAATATTGTTAATTTACCATGAATGCAGATAATATGAATTGCTGTCAAGAGAGAAAACTAATGCGACCTGATAAGTTAGTTATTTACAGTAACTCTAATAATGCATATTTGCTACAACACTCATAACTTAATGTAGGTTCTCAATAACAGATGTTTGCAAGAATATGAAAACAACACTCACAATTGAATGTTTTTCATAAATGTATGTTTCTCCAATGTTAATATACACTGAAATTCGATGTGAACGATTCCATGGGTACCTTGTGTGTAAGGAAGGGAGTGTATGAAACAAAAGGGATGGCAGTCGTGAAACTGTAGGTAATGTTCCTTATTGGTAGGTTTCATGTTGACCAAGCTAAAGGAGTAAAAGAGGAGAGGAGCAGGGAAGGGGAAAGATGGATAGGTGTATTGACACAGGATGGTACACAAAGAGGGCAAGGGCATGAGAGTGGGAAGGAGGTTATAGGACAGAGGGGATGGAAACTGTTGGGTGGAGGGTGTGAGTACTGTTGGTTGAGTGCGGGACAATTTTGGGAACAGAGAATGTGTTGTAAGGAATACTCCCATCTGCACAGTTCAGCAAAGCTAATGGTAGGTGAGAAGATCCATATGCCTCAGGAAGTGAAGCAGCCTTTGAAATCAAGCATATTATCATCATCTGCATGTTGTGTCACAAGGTGTTTAGTGTTGCTCTTGGCCACAGATTGGCTGTGGCCTTTCATCCTGGGGGACAGCTGGTAGGCAGTCATACCAATGCAGAAAGTTGTACAATGATTGCAGCAGAGCTGGTATACGATATGGTTGCTTTCACAGGTGGCCCTTCCTCTGATGGGGTATGATAAGCCTGTGACAAGACTGGAATAGGAGGAGCTGGGTGGGTGGATTGGGCAGGACTTGCACCTGAGTCTTCCACAGCCATATGATCCTTGTGGCAAGGGCTTGGGTTGGGAATGGCATAGGGATGGACTAGAATGTTGTGGAGGTTAGGTGGGTGATGAAACACTACTTCAGGAAGGACAGGAAGTATCTTGGATAGGATGTCCCTCATTTTAGGGCATGATGACATGTAACCAACAACTTCCTTCACCAATTCTCCACCATGCCTACCCTTTTACTTCATGGAACCACATTTATCATTTGATGCCACTTGCCTCTACATGAACACCCCCATGTTCATGGTCTTACTGTGATTGAACAACACCTTTCCCAACTTCCTTCAGGCTACAAACCCACTACCTCTCTCCTCATACGGTTTAATGACTTTATCAGGACCCACAACTGATTCTTCATTGAAGGGAAGGTATACAAACACAGCCAGGGGGTTCTCTTATGCCAACCTGTTTATGGGCCTTCTAGAGGAGACCTTTCCAGCCTGCCAAAATGCCAAACCCCTAGTCTGGTTCACGTTCATTGCTGACATCATGACCTGGACTCAAGGCCACAACACTCCATCCTCATTCCTTCACAACCTCAACACTTTTTCTCCCATCTGCTTCACCTGGTCCTCCTCAATGCAGCATGCCACCTTCCTGACACTGAACTCCTCCTCTTTGATGGCTCTGTCAACATTTCTGTCCACACTATACTCACAAACCACCAACAGCACCTGAATATTGATAGCTGTCATCCCTTCCACACCAAAAGGTCCCTCCCATACAGCCTGGCCACCCGGGAACGGCATATCTGCAGTGATAAGAACTCCCTTGCCCAGTGTGCTAAGGATCTCACCAAGGCCTTCACAGACAGGCACTGGACTCGAGACCTAATCCACAAACAGATTTCCCATGCCATTTCTCCACACACTTCCAATCCTCTCACACCCCCAACAACCAGCTAGAAAGGAGTGTCTCCTTTGTCACGCAGTATCACACTGCACAGGAACAACTGAGCTACATCCTTCATCGGGGCTTTTGATTATGTATCATCATGCCCTGAAATGAGGAACGTTCTACTCAAGATCTGTCTCACCCCTCCTAAAGTTGTGTTGCGTTGCCCACCCCACCTTCACAACATCCTATTCCATCCTTATGCCACTCCCAACCCCAACCCTAGCCACAGGGATCATACTCCTGTGGAAGACCAAAGTGCAGTCCCCCACCTAGCACCTCCTATTCCAGTCCTGTCATAGGCTTACCTTACCCCATCAACGGCTGGCCACCTTTGAAAGCAACCATTTCATGTACCAGCTCAGCTGCAAACACTGCACATCTTTTTACATTGGTATGACTGCTAACCAGCTGTCCACCAGGACAAATGCCCACAGCCAAATTGTGGCCAAGAGCAAAGTAGATCACCCTGTGGCACAACACGCAGCTGAACGTAATATGCTTGATTTCAAAGGCTGCTTCACTACCTGAGCTATGTAGATCCTTCCCTCCACCACCAGCTTTTCTGAACTGCACAGATGTGAGTCATCCTTACGACTTAATAGCCGTTACCAAAATTATCCTGACCTCAACCTACTGTAACCTGCTGTCCTCACACTCTCCATCCAACAACTTCCGCCCCTTCTGTCCTATCACATCATCCTTATTCTCATCCATTTGTGTGCCCATTGCCTTCCCCATCCCCTCCATATTTCTGCCTCTGTTCTGCATGACAGTTGCATTTTGGTCTAAGCTGCTTGAGATAGCAGTCCTGTGTGCATTAGGTGTGCTTGCTTGTGTCAGTGATGGGGATGGTGATGTGTGTGTGAGGTATGCTTCCTAATGTGAGTGAATGTGTGTGTTCATTTCCTGAAGGTAGCTGTGGCTAACAGTTAATTTGTAAGTGTCTTTTCATTGTGCCTATCTGCAACTCAAAGTGTCATCTTCGTAGTGTGTAGCAGTCTACCTTTTTTCTTATATGGTTGACATCTCGTGCTGAATTTTCTCTAGCATATATTAAATAGTTACAGTGTATATATGCTGGCTAGGGACTGTCATTATGCCTAGAAATTTAAAGTATGTGATCTGAGGCTATCCCAGTATATACGCTGATTGAACGGTTCTCGGGTGTCCAGCCAAATACGATCAGCAAATGCCCATAATATTTCAGCGAATAACCAGTCTGCCATCACCAGGTAGTGCTGATACAGTCCACTCACTGCCACTGGTATTTATCTCTTGCAGGTCTAAGTGCAAAGCTGTGCGCCAACAGCCACAGCATGTTCAGTGGCGTGGAAAGCGATGGCTTTTGTTTGGGGGGGGGGGGGGCTATTGCAGTAGGCAGCTGTGGCAGAATGATCTTGTGTCCGCTTGCACCTTGATAGAGCTTAGTATTTGTTGCCATGCCTTCCTGAGTTGGTAACTAGTGTCCCTGTTAATGAGGTTGTCTGTTACGCGAATTTCTATGGCCTCTTTCAAGATGCAGTCCCAGTAGTTATTTGTGAAGGCCATTACTTTTGTTTTGTCATACTTCACTGCATGTCCAGTGTTTATGCAATGTTCTCCTAGGGCAGATTGGCTTGGTTGGCATAGGTGGGTAAAGCGTTGGTGTTCTTTGCATCAATCTTCCACCATACGAACTATTTGGCTGATATAGAATTTGTCACAGCTGCACGAAATTTCGTGTACGCCTGCTTTCTTGGTGCCGACATTGTCTTTCAGCATTCCTAGTAAGACAAGCATCTTAGCTGGTGGTTGGAAGACTGTATCGATCTGTGTTGCCTCAGTAGTCTCCCTATTTTGGATGACACGTTGCCTGCAAAAAGTAGAAATGCCAGGCCTTTTTTCTCTTCTTCCATTTGTTCTTCATCTTGGTCCCTACTGTGCCTTTGTTGTCAGAAGGCCCTTTGGATTTAGCTGTTGCTGTATCCATTCCTGTGGAACACAGTTTCCAGATGTTTGAGTTCCGTTGATAGGTTTTGATTGTCCAAGATCGTGTGTGCTCTGTGTATCAAAGTGTTGAGAACTCCGTTTAGCTCAGCCAGATGGTGGCAACGGAAGCTTGTAGGTACAGATCAGTGTGTGTGGCCTTGCAGTACACACTGTGAACTAGCGAGTCATATCACCAAAATATTGTGGGCATCAATGATTGTATCTGGCTGGACACCCGAGAACTCTTCAAACAAATTTGAAGTAATTTCTGCAGGCCTCTGTCGGTGATAATACTAATAGGCATCTGAGAGATTTCTTCTATCAATTGACAATATGTTCAGGGTGATGATTCTTCTGGAAAATCTGTAATTCTCAGGGACTTATATTTTACCTGGAAAACTTAGGGAATGTCAAGAATTTTAGAGAATTCTGTGTTTTTAACGTAACAGTGGAATTTAATTTATTGAGCTTTATAAATCACAAATTCTAAAATACTTAATTCTTTGAAGTGTGCTAATTATTTGAATATTAGTCCGTTACAAATTATTGATGTTAAAAACTGTGGTTAAGCTACAACTAAGAGGAAAGAAAAGTTATTACTGTGAGCTGCTAAACCCGTACCCTCCTCACCCTTGGTCTCTATTAATTTATCAGGAGCTTCTTGTGACATCATCTTCCTCCCCATACCTGGAATTCTCAGAGATCACACCACCCACTCCTGCCCTGCCTCAAATAGCCACCCTGACGTTTAGCTATTGAGGAATTATTCCAAGGCAAAATTCCACACTGTAGATGGAAATGGAAGAAAGCAAAGAAAGTGTGTTTGATCAGCCTGTTTCTTCATTTCTTCAATAAAAAAAGGAACATGAGCTGGTTTTGTGCACATATAATTGGTGTGTGCTTCCAAAGAAAGTTTTATGTCTGTGATGAGTCCAAGTAATGTCACTCTTTTATTTTTACTTAGACTGTCTTTTTTCTGGTTAATTCATAATTGGGTGGCCTGGTCCCAGTGGATAGTCATTTGCATCATTTCTCTGTTGTAATCTCATACACTTACTGTTGTCATATAAGACATTCTTATATGGGAAATAATTTGAAAAGTCATTAATGTAGACAATGAACAGGAATGGCCCAAGAACAGAGTCGTGGGAGATTCCTCTTTTATTGGGGGTAATACTGATCTTTGCTGATAGAAGATGTGAATAAATTGAGTGATTTATCTACAGTGCTATAGTATTTTAACTTGGTGATCATATTGTCACCACAACCTCATCATCATGCTTTTGTTTTCCAACTACAGTTTTCTGTAGATGTGGATATAAGTGAAACTCACAGGGTGCCATATTAAGTGAATGAGTTGGCTGATCTAACTCATCATACTTTATATTTTCCAGTTTACACATTGTCAAAGCACTATTTTCAGCATGTGCAGGAAAAATGACAACCCCTTAGGGTTTCCCTCATTTTTGTCAATCTCCCGTGTCATTGTTTTCTTCCACTCATTCATTCATTGTGTTCTGTAGATCATGTCAAGATAAGAACCTTAGGATGCAAAAAGAGTCAGGATACTTTAACCTGGCACAAAGACAAAATAGACATTTAATCACTATTTTGCACTCATGGTAAATTAGGACTGCACTACTTATTGCTAGTCACACTTACTCCATCTACAGGGTTGGACGTAAATAAAGAACACAACACATTAACATCTCAAACATGGTGTAGGAAAGCCATTGACATTCAAAACATCTGTATCTACATCTACCTCTATACTCTGCAAACTGCCTTGTGGTGTGTAGTGAGGGTACTACAGTGTACTAGTGTCAGTTCACCTTTTCCTGTTCCAGTCACGTATGATTCACAGAAAGAATGATTGCTGGTAAGCCTCCATGTGGGCTGAATTTCTCTAATTTTACATTGATGTTCTTGTCATGAGATATAAAGAGGAGGAAGAAATATATTGATGGACTCTTCCAGGAATGCGTAATCTCAGAACTAAACTGTACGCCATACAGTGATGCAGAACACCTCTCTTGTTGCATCTGCCACTGGAGTTGGCTGAGCATCTCCGCAAAACTCTTGTACCTGCTATGTGAAGCTGTAATGAAATGTAGAGCCCTTCTTTGGATTGTCTCTGTTTCCTCCATCAGTCCTACCTGATACAGATCCCATGTTGATGAACAGTATTCAGGTATCGGTTTAACGAGTGTTTTGTAAGCTACTTCTTTTGTTGATGAACCACATTTCCTGAGGATTCTTCCAGTGATTCTCAGTCTGACATCTGCCTTACTTGCAGGTAATTTTATGTGGTTGTTCCACTTCAAATCACCTCATACACGTACACCTAGATATTTTATAGAAGTAACTGCTGTCACAGATTGTTTTGAAATTTTGTAATCATACAATAAAGGGTCTTTCTGTCTACTAACTTGCAGTACATTTGTTTTTGTTGAGGGTCAACTGCCACTCCCTGCACCAAGTATTGATCCTCTGCAGGTTTTCCTGCATTTCACTACAGTTTTCTAGATCAACGGGGACAGGTGAAAATGTGTGCCCCAACAGTGCGCAGCTGACGGTATTAATATAATTCTAATTTCGTTCTAGACAGCTGCAGGTCATCAATGATGTCTGTTCTTTTGGACATGTCCGAAAGAACAGACACCGTATCCATATAAGTATACAGTTTTCTAGTGTTGCAACTTCTCGATACACAACAGCATCATCCACAAAATGCCTCATGGAACTTCCAACATTGTCTACTATGTCATTTAAGTATACTGTCGAAAGTAATAGTTCTATAACACTTCCCTGGAGTGTGTGCAAAGTTACTTTTAGATGAGAAGACTTTTTTTCCACTCAGAATGATATGCCCTGTTTTGTTTACTACAAACTCTTCAATCCAACCACGCAGTTGGTCTGATATTCCAGAAGCCCACGTTTTGTTTATTAGGCAGCAATGCAGAACTGCAACAAATGCCTTCTGGATGTCAAGAAACATGGCATCTACCTGATCACCTGTAACTATTGCTTTCTGGGTGTTGTGGATGAACAAAGTGAGCCAGGTTTCACATGGACCATTGTTTTTGGAACCCATGTTGGTTCACAAAGAGGAGATTCTCTAGAAATGTCGTAATATGCAAGCATAAAACATCTTCAAAAATTCTACAACAGGCTGATGTCAGAGATACAGATCTATAGTGATGTGTTTTTGTTCAGCAACCCTTCTTGAGAACATTAATGGCCGTGCTTCTTTCTAATTATTAGGAATGCTTCACTCCTGTAGAGACCTGCAGTACATTGCTGCTAGAAGATAGGCAAATTCTTTTGCATACTTTTTGCCATATTCAGTGATGCTGTAATAGCCTTACGATCACTGATTCCCTGTTCTTTGCGGAGTTGAAACATTTGGCTCTGTTTTTTAGTACCAGGTCTAAGATGTTATCTTCAAAAGTAATTTCTCTGGTAAATTGCTCTAGTTAATATTTGGGTAAGGTACTTAAAACAATTTCACATGATTATCTATCCCTGTTCCTGCTACTTTGGTAAGTTAAAATCTTCATAACATGGTCAGCAAATTTATGGAAAATATTCTCCAAATTTCTCTCAATTGTTCAGCCACAGCTGTTGCTGAGGCAGGGGTTCTATAAAATCAGTCATCATGGAATGTATGGACACAGATCCTGCATGGTTTTGAAGGGAATTTTATACAATTTTTTCTGCAAAATAGTGGCAAGTTCAGGTAATGATGATGGAGGTGGACTGCCATCACGCACCCTTCTCTCCAAAGCAGAGTACAAAGTCTGTATAATATTTGGATCTGGTGACTGTGGTGGCCATGGTAGATATGAAAATTCATCCTCATGCTTGAAAAATCACTCCTGGACAATGCAAGCTATGTGAACAGGGACTCTGTTACCTTGGAACTCAGCATCACCCTTGTACCATGGGACAGACATGATCAGCCAAAATGATCACATAATCCTTGGCAGCAATGCAGCCTTGCAAAGTAACCACAGGGCTTGTGCAATACCACTACATGGCTGTGCATATCGTTACTGAATCACTGCCATATTTCCTCTTGGCAGCAAACTGTCTGCAACATAGGCTTGGCAGCCAGAATTTGGAAACTATGCAAAAAAAAAGCTCATGTGACTAAATGACTTTTTTCAATTGCTCCATAGTCTTGGTTTTATGGTTTCAGCACCACATTTTCATATTAGAGGGATTTGCAACACTTATGTATGGTTTTGGAATTCCAGCTTGTCCTGCAATTCTCAATTTATGGAGCTTGCTTTGTGTAATGTTGGTGCTGATAGGGTTTTTTTTGTCACAGTCGTCTTCAATGACCACCTCTCATGAATACGTAACACATAGTTTCTTTGGTGTTGTGACCTAGGGAATGATGTTTTTCTACTTTCCCTATAAGTGGTAAAAATCTTCAATACAGTCCCCATATAACACCAGCTCCCTTAGTTATGAAATCACTCACCACACGAGCACCAACAAATTACTCATATTTGAATTCGCTTAGCTCCAACATAATGTACTCACAACTACATAGACTACTGTTCTGACCAACACTGACACTTGCAACTTATTGAGGGCATTTTACAGGTGCTATTTATAGTAAAGTATAACAGCACTACCTGAAGAGTTGGCTAGCATGTGCATTTATGTTCAAGCAAGAAATTTTGTGGTGTTTCGATATTTTTGCCCAACATCTGTATATTGAATTGAGTAAATTAGTAAGAAAGCTGATATTTTGAAATCAGCTGCTACCTCCTATATTTCATTAAATACCTTCTGTGCTGTTATTAGCTTAATATAGGATTCATCACAGAAACCACATGGTTTTGTATTGGATTATACGGCCAAGCATTTAGCCTCTGATAGTGGAGGATAACCTTGATTTTTCCATTAGAGTGGAAGCTTTGGTTGTCACAATGTTGTGGAATTGGGAACGTTATATGTTAGCTCTCTTCTCTCTTGCGATTGTTCATGAATGATGAGTGTGTGACGCAACATGACCTTTGAAGCTGTTTTACTGTTCCAGTCTGCCGACATGTTGCAGACCACAACACCATTTTAACATGGGTTGAAAACTTCAACACAATTGGCTTCACGATGAAGAAGAAATACAGTACCTGTACTCAAGAAAATGTTAAGTGAGTTATGGCATATGCGATAGAGAACCTTAGACTGTTGGTTCACTAGTATGCTGTGAGTTTAGGGACTAACAAGTTAATTGTGTGAAGGATCTCACACAAAAATCTTCATCATTTCCCATACAAAATTCATGTGTGTTACTAACTTGGTGGACACAATTGGGAAGAACAGCATCATACCTTTTGTGAACCCATGCTTGTCAGTAATCTTCACTGGCTTCCTTGCTCCTTTTGATCAAAGCTTATGTGACTTCTTTTTGTGGTGATATCTCAAGTCCTGAGTATATGTTAACAAATAAGATTGCCTTGAAGATGTGCAGATGAGACTCCGGGAGAAAATCATTTGTATTCCACGTAAGATGTTAATCGATGCTACATAGAGTTTTGTGACCAGCTAGGAATCAATCTTAAACTTCTCAGGATTCCTGGTGTAATATATTTCCTGTCACTATTGAATTCCTGCTATAACTCTGCTCCTTTCACTTATACAGCTTTTTGACTGGCAGTTTTGGTTTGGTTTATTGATAGATTCTTATTTAGCGCCGTTTGTCTACATTACTTACAGAGTGCGTACTTACTATATAGGACAAGTTAACTAAGTAGTGCACATTTATTGTTAAACTAACTTCAAAAAATTTATATACACAACTACGAGTAAAATGTTAATCATTGTGTTCAGAAATGTTCAGTCCAATAATTGGTTTGCAACATTCTCCCAGCTCAATTCTTTCCTATAGTGTGCTACTCTTTTCAAATGATTATAAATCCATCTCCTTAGATCTATCTTTATTTGGCCTATATATTTTGTTCTCAGTCATCCTTTTATGTCCTGATCACCCACAGAACCTGGAATACACACTGCCTAAAAAAAAGTGGAGCACCTAGAAGACATGGTCAGATGTCAATGTAATTTCTGACTCATACACACCATCAGTGTGTATATGAAACATTAGAGAGTTGCAGTTTCCTGTGACAGCCGCCAGAGTGCATTAGTGTTGTTCATGTTTAGTGGCAGTAGTGTTGTTCATGTTTAGTGATGTACCAGGCCAGGTAGGATAATTAAGGGGCACAAATAACATCTGATGTTGAGTGATACCTGTGAAGGACATGGAGATGCTGCACACCAATTTGAGACAGCAATTTCAGCATATGACATGTAATATAATGTGGCAAAAATGTTTTTGTGTGATGAAGTATTGTTGCTTAAAGCAATAAAAACAGAATACCATGTCATATTATGGATATCCTACACCAAATAAATAATTCATATCTTGTGTAATTGGGGGTACTGCTTCTTAATGCTGCTGTAGGTTCATCTTGAAGTTACTGCATTGCCACACGGGAATCATACAATGGTTAAAAAAAATTCTAGTAGTGCATAGAATTGACTTAACACTGTCTCATGACTGATGTAAGACTGACCTCAGACTGACCTCTGCCTCACCTATGGCGGCATACAAGTTGCCTCTATTAATATGATTTTAAACAATTACTGCCATTGTTACATATTACACTTTTAGATTTATACAATTAAAATTTTTGCGTACATCTTCCCAAATTACATAGAAATTTACATGAAATAAAAGTGAATGATTTCATACAAACACTGGAAAGAATCTGTTTCTGTTAAGACTATAAATTACATGTTTTATCATTCCAACAATATATTTCGTTAATTTGCATATTTCATTTTACTTACTTAAAGAATGATCACCGTATCATTTTCAGATGAACAGAGGGATTAGTTTTATTGAATGAAAGGCCTGGAGTTGATTAATTAACTTTGGACGCATAAAATTTTACATTTCTATATAGTCGTGATTACAGTTCTATTAACTAACACCACGTAGAACATGAGCATACTTGGTTCTGACTGTAAAATCATCATGTCATATTTCTATTAGGGAGACAAACAATTTTTTTTTTTTTGGCTTGAAAACATAAAAATAGTTGTCTTTTGATGACTAAAAATATTGGAACTTTAATCATTAATTATTCCATAATTACAATAGCAAAATTATACCTACCATGTGCCTGAAGTTTGTCTACTGTACAAATTGTGGTGGTACATCAGCTTTTAATCCAACATGTTTCCTTCATTCTGCCTACTGGTGAGGCCCAACATAAACAGTGTCAAAATAGTAGCTTAAATTAGTGCAAATTACTTCAGATCCAGATAACTGGAAAAGACAAAATCAAAGCAGCAGTTTAAATTTGTGTAAATTTACTGATATTAAACGTATGCCCTCTTTGGGAGAGTAGGGATGAGACTGGAAGAGGATACATGATCCCAAAAAGGGGTCCGCCCCAGTAGCAGAGTGGTCAGCGTGACGGATTGCCGTCCTCTGGGCCCGGGTTCGATTCCCGGCTGGGTCGGAGATTTTCTCCGCTCAGGGACTGGGTGTTGTGTTGTGTTCATCATCATTTCATCCCCATCCGGCGCGCAGGTCGCCCAATGTGGCGCCGAATGTAATAAGACCTGCGATATGGCGGCCGGACCTGCCCCGCGAGGGGCCTCCCGGCCAATGACGCCAAACGCTCATCATCATCATCCCAAAAAGGGATGTGGTATTACAAACAGAGTTAAAAACAGACCCCATGGTGGGTCTCCATTTGATTGGCTGCTTGAACTGTGCAATAATGAGATTTGTGGGGCAGTCAGATGTGACAAAGGCCTGAAGCTGGACTGCATGGGAACACGAGAGCAGGCCTACTTGTTGTCAGGGTTCTGGTTGGCTACAACTGACCACCACAAGGGAAGATTGCCATATTGTTTACCTAGAACATTCTAATGCCATCACTTCTACACCTGCCATACTGGGAAAAGTAATGGCCTCCCTGCAATATTTTGTGTCATCTCGCACCATTAGTCAAAGACCAGCAGAGGCCAAGCTAGGGAGTTACCATCCCACGGGTAGGCTGTTGTGAACACCACGACACAGACAGCTACATTTGGAGTGGTGCCAAGAAAGGAAGCATGGGCTGCTAATGAATGGCATCACATTGTGTTCAGTGAGGAATTGTGGTTCTGTACCACAGCAAATGATCATCATCACCGATTATGGTGATGACTGCAGCAGATATTTTTGAGAGGCACAGCTATTTTGCTCCTGGCATTATATTGTGGGAAGCCATCAGGTTTGACTTCACATCATGGCTGGTAGTGATTGAGGGAACTCCTGACAGCTTAACAGTGTGTCACAGACATCTTGCGCCCTCATGAGTTGCCTCTCATGTGAATGTATCGTGGTGACATTTTTCAACAGAATAGTTCTTGTCCACACATTCGTTTGCAGTAACAGTCCTGTGTAATGTTGATGTAATCCCATGGCCAGCAAGATCCCCAGGTCTGTCTCTCATGAAAACATATTTGGGATAGCTCGGATGTTAACTCGATCACAGTTCCAGTATACTGGATATTAAGGACCAGATAAAACATCTGTGACCCCGTTTGTCTCAGGAGCAGGTACAGTGGCTTTACGAAGCCTTCCCCTGTAAATCAGTGCATGCATCCAGGCCCTAGATGGGGTGTGATGTTATACTGAAAAGTGGGCTCATACTGTCAAGTTCTTTGTAAACATGATTTAATACTGTACTCACTGAAATAACATTACATATACCCTCAACCCATGAACTTTTATTTTGTTTCATCTTCCATTCTTCACTTTTTTGTCAGGCAGTGCAGTTTCTCATGCTGAAGTACATCACCCATGCAAGAGTCACATCATGTCTTAATGATACTTAATGCCATCCCACATATTTGTCCCAAGGGCCTTTTGATTTAGTAGATATGGCTTGAAACTACATATTATGCCATGTTGTTCAAGGATGTGACTTCAAAAGCAAAATGCTTTATCAATTAGCATGTGATTTGGGAACTGCTTGCAGTTACTAAACATAAGTAAGTAAATTAGTTCTTTAACAGGAGTTCTCACTGGTTCTTCCACCATAATTCTTTTATCTGGCATACATCAAAGTTTACAAAGTTTCACAGTTGTTTGAGTGTTTCATTAAGTTGAAAGAAACATATTACTGAAAGCTGAACAAACTATCATAGCAACACCTGAACTGGGAAACATGTCTGGATAGATGGCAATAACACATGAAAGCCTACTTTATATTTCTGTGAACCACTATTAAATGATGAATCAAGGAATATACGACACCCATCTATGTGTTGATGCCTAAAAACATTTGAGCAGTCATTATTCCGGCACTCCGTACACAAATGAAATTTGAAGAAACCCTGATACATGATGTAATGGAAAGTCCTTGCTGCTGTGCACTTTGTACTGGTTTTCAGAGTATCCCTGTAAATGTAGATAGTGTGTGCTGAAATTTTGCATTTTGAGTTGCAAAATACTCAAAATTTTTGTGAAGTAATATACATACAATTTTAAAAATTTGAAAAGAATGTAAATATTTTAATAGAGATTATGTTCCAAAAGGAATGATACAAACAATTGATGAGTCAACCTAGTTTAATTAAAGTATCCTTCATCAGATAATATAATACTTCTATGTGAACAGGGAAGTATACTTCTATATTTTCAGGAATACATACAATCTCCCTACTTATGACACAAAAAATTATAAATTTCTGATGCATAATATAACTAACCACCATTAAAACACAGAACTGTTTCATCTTGGTATACTGGATGGAACTGAAAGCATTGTTAAGTCTTCCTCTCAGATGTAATGATGATTTCTCTGAATCTATGTTTTCCAGTCTTTCTCCAGATTAATGTCGTAACAGATATTCAGTGGCTGAGAAACTAAAAGAAGTATTACATACTCATTACCAATCATAATTCCCATTCAAAATTCAACACAATCAGTAATAATTACATGGCTATCACGATTTAATTATATTACAATGAAATAGTGCAGTTTGTGTAGTCTCCTAACTAAAATATATGTGTTACAATGACAGGTATCTGATGGTGGAGAGCGTGGTGTGACATTAGCACGATTAACTGCTCAGAATGTTTCTGCCCATATTGAAACCTTTTCCAATCGTGTAACACTTCATTACTATAGTCGCAAAACCAGAGGACATCGTGGCTTTAAACTGCGCTACTCATCAAATGAACAACAAGGTGAGCTTGTAGAAGTGTATGTATTCATATCAATTGCACACTATGTTACTTTATCTCTTATGTTGTTTCTCATACTGAAAATTTTCGACTCTCTTCATATCCCTAATGAAACAAAATGATAATTAGATGGAGGAATAATAACAATAGGCTTAATAATTATTCTAAATCACTGTCAATATAAACTAAAGGATTTTAGATATGTCAACCAGGACATAAAACAAAAAACTAGTTAAATTTATAAATTTCAGTCAATTCCTCTATGGCCGTTATATACATAAAATGCTTTCATGAATTATATTTGGCTTGAGATACAAATTGTAAAGTATAACACTTAATGCATTTACACAAACAAGCTTGCCTTGCATACGCATATCTCTGCTGCTCAGGCCAAACTGAACTTGAAATGCCTCAAACGGCAGAAACAATTCATTGTGGAGTGGGGAGATGGAGGTATAGCAGGGCATGGGTGGGGAAAAGGAAACAGTGCTACCTGGCAAACCATGCAGGGACTAGAAGTGGCAAACAAAGCTACCTGGTGCAGCAAGGCTGTGTGGGAGAGAGGGGAGGGAAAAATGGAGCAGAAAGGAGAGGATAAAGAAGCGGAAAAGAACAGTGGGTGCACTGGTAGAGAGCAGTGCACTGTGTAGTAAGGGACATTAGTTGGGAGAGGTGATACTCTTTTTGGGTGGTGGATGTGGGGGCAGTAGGTTACTGTGGGTTGAGACTGGAATGATTTCAAGAGTGGAGAATGTGTTGTGAAGATAACTCCTATCTGCACAGTTCAGAAAAGCTGTTGGTGGCGGGCAGATTCAGATGGCCTGGATTGTGAAGCACCCCTGGCATCAAGTATGTTGTGCTTAACTGCATGTTGTGCAACAGGGTGGTCCAGTTTGCTATTGGCACAGTCTGATCGTGGCTGTTGGTCCTGGTGGATAGCTGGTTGGTCGTCATACCAAAATAAAAAGCTTTGCAAAGATTGTAGCAGAGGTGGTACATGACACATCTGCGTTATAGGTTACCTGGCCTCTGATGGGGTAGGATAACTCTGTGATAGGATTGGAATGGGAAGTACTTGGTGGGTAGACTCGACAGGTCTTGCACCTGGGTCTTGCAGCATCCCTATGTCACTCCCAATCCCAACCCCTGCACCAAGGGGTTGGGTTTTGGAGTGGCATAGGGATGGACTTGGATGTTGGACTAGGAAGTTGGATGGGTGATGAAACACCACTTTAGGGGGTGGGAAGGATCTTGGCTACAACGTCACTTATAGCAGGCCATGATGGTAGGTAATCAAAGCCCTGATGAAGGATGTGGTTCAGTTGTTCCAGTCCAGGGTGATATTGGGTGCTGAAGAGGGCACTCATTTGTAGCTGGTTCTTGGAGGTGGTGGGAGGATTTCAGATCTGTGGGATATAGCACAGGTAATCTGTTTGTGGACTAGGTCTGGGGGGTAGTGCCCTGATGTGGAAGAGATGACAGCTTTTGAAATGCAGATACTGTTGGTGGTTGGTGGGTTTAATGCGGACAGAGAGTGGGTGGAGTCCTCAGAGAGCAGGAAAGTGGCATGGTGGGTTGAGAAGCACTAAGTGAAGTGAATGGGAGAGAAGGTGTCGAGGTTGTCAGGGAATGAGGATGGGGTGTTGTAGCCTTGAGCCCAGATCAGGAAGATATCAATGAACCAGAACCAGATCAGGGGTTTGGATTTTTGAGAAGATAGAAAAGTTTCCTCTAACCATCCCAAAAACAGTTTGGCCTAGGAGGATGGCTTGAAGGTGACCAGGCTGGGTGCATATTTATTTGTATATTTTCCCTTCAAAGATGAAGCAGTTGAGTGTTAGGGTACAGTTAGTAAGGTGTACAAGAAATGAGGTAGTGGGTTCGGAGAGGTAGTGTTGAGTAGTGGAAAGACCATGAGTATGAGGGATGTTGGTGTATAGGGAAGTGGTATAGACAGCGACGAGTGGAGATCCGGGACGTAACAGGTTGAGGACAGTGGAGAGTCAGTCAAGAAAATGGTTGGTATCTTTGATGTGAGGGCTATATTTTTGACAATAGGTTGGTGTTGATCACTGAGGACCAAAATTCTTTCAGTGGGCACACAACAACCAGCTACAATGGGACATCCAGGATTGATGAGGTTATGGATTATGGAGAAAATGTTGAAGGTGGATATGCATGGTGTGGTAGGGGTGAGGAGGGAAATGAATTCAGGAGAGGTGTTCTGGGAGGTGTCTGAGTGTGTAAGTAGGGATTGGAGGTTATGTTATGACATTGAGTGCTCAAATTTGAAGTTGCAATTTTTTCTCCACTGTGGCAATTAAGTATTATCTCTAAATAACATCTGATTTCTTACATAAAGGACTATGGCTCTAGATATGATGTCAAATGATCTCCATTCCAGTTACACTTTCAGTCATCAAACTGACATTTGATGACACTTTTGCACAAATTATCATACAACAAATGGCACATTTGAGAGATCTTTAATTAAGTGGACAAATTAAACTAGATATATTCATAGTATGCATGTATAACTATGAAAAACACCAAATACTTTATTTGAATTTTACAATCATGTAAATCAGCATGCTGTCTGATACCTTTTGACCTAACCTAGACCCCAGCTTGTGCAACAGATCGTGCTCTGACAACATACTTTATTCACAAAATAGTTAAAGTAATATGAATAAATATTCTCTGTGTTATGTTTTACCTCCAAAATCACATTTGTATGACACCATGTGTACTATGCTGTGATTGGCTGCTAGAAGCAAATCAAGTGGACAGGACATTGATTTCTCTTGTTTTGTAGCATATTTGGTAAATTATATATTTATACATACCTACTACAAAAATATATAGTTTAGTTGATCCACCATATAAAAGTCCTCTCTGAACTGTGTAATTTTTGTGCGATTTGTTGTGTAAAAATATCAGAAATCTGACATTGCTGAAAAAACTTTATCTGTTATCCAAGTTAAAAGCAAAGATTGTTTCATTATTGTTGGAATATGAAATTTGCAACTAAACCAGTAAGCTTTTGAGAAATATGGAGGGATGAATACATCAGGCAGATGTGAAACACACTGGGTTGCATCTTGAGACTCCTTGCTCAGCTGGTTTCAACATGTGGCATCACGCATGATGTGAGTTCAATCTACCAACTCCATTACAAGAAAAAGTAGGCACAATAGTTACCTTACTTCTCAACATTCTTGATGAAGTCAAAGTGCAAAATTAATATCTTCAGGCTCAGAGTCTCTGGAACAGGAATACTGGATTTTCAAGCCATACATAAACAGCTAATTATTAGTTTCAACAATATTCATAAATGATTCTAGCTTGTAGTTCCACATATTTCTCACAGTTATGAAAGTTGCAACATAAATGCTTCACTTGACACATTAGCAATGCATGAGGAGCATTCTCACAACATACGTTTCCTAGCATGTCTCACCAGCTTGTCCTCTTCACTGATCCCAGGCACCATTCACACTGAGGTGATGCGATATGATGTAGAAGCAACATGCATTGGTGGAGTGCATGGAAACATAATGGAAGTAACTTTACTGAATCGCACTGGGACAACAGCAATATGACACTGTTATGTGTCTCTGTCCTATCACTGGACTCAACACAGAGTGCTGGTTGCTCCACACAGCTCATATCTCTACAATAGGTGGGAAGAGAAGTTTCATGTCATCCGATTTGCCTTTTTGTGTAAAAAAAACGAAAACCATTGTTTTGGAGTCACGTGTTTTCCACGATGCAGTCTTCATCATTCATTTTTGAGGAAATTGTTCAGTAAAAAACAAAAAAAAAAAAAAAAATCTATAACTTATAACATTATAGCATGACAGTGAACTGGTTTTCTTTTCATTATTGCCTGTAGTTATTGTTATACTTTAAAATAAAATACTGCACCGCACATACTTTGAAAAGTTTTCAGTGAAAAATGTAGTTGCTGGCCAGTTTACATTTGATTTATTTTATAGAGTATATTCCTGCTTAAGAAATGTAGCTAGCTGCAATGAGCTATGATGTGCCACACACAACACTATGACTGTGTGCCGTGCTGTAAGGAGCTGTGTCATTTCGATGCCAATACAAGCTGAAGCATTCACTTACATGTATGCTTTCAAGCTGGGAAGACATCTTGACCTGTTCATTTCTTGCTGTGCTGCATATAGTGAACATGTCCTTCAAACAAGGACTGTTTGAAGATGATATCTTTCATCCAGCTTCTTGAGAAAAGCACTCGTTTGTGGGATTACACTATGAAGTCATATTCAAGGGCAAAATTCTTGTTGCTGTTGAATGAGCAGCTTTACGAAACTGAGAAGGAGATAGTGGAATTTTCCTCATCATTATCATCAGTGCCTTCTTCATATCTAACACAACATCATCTATCCCTACACACAACTCACCATATAATGCCACAACATCAGTAATGACTTATCTGACTTCAGATATGGCAATGTTACTTATAAGTACATGTGAATCTGAATCATATTCTAATGCAACATACTAATCAGTGGCAGCTTTTGAAATTGTATTCTTATTTGCTGTACATGTGTACTTCACTGAATAAACTATCACACTACATGGTCTCATTAAAATAAACTTTTCATGGTGTCATTTTTAACATAATTCACTGATCTTTTTTGTAATCCCTGCTTACTTGCCTGTCAGCAGAAGAAAAAGCAAATCAAAATTTTGTGTCCTGCAATCTCAAGATCGCTGGTATTAGTTGCTAGAAAAAGTGGAAATGTCTGGATTAATTTTGTGGAATTTGTGTTTGTTTGGAAGGAGATCATGAGAAACCACAGATGACCTATGATCGGTTTTAATAGCATTGTATAGTTGCACACAGTACTTCTTTTTCAGTTGTATGAGCTTTAAATATTGATAAGTCACAATAACATCCTCTTCAGAAGAGCTCATGATTGCAGCTGAGCCAAAAACATGAGTCGTTCTGTCTTGTTTGTTGTAACGCATGTCACATCGCATTGTATATCGTACTGGCCCAGTGTGAACACAAGAGTTGCAACAACAGGTGTTATGCTGCACAACCTTTACTACAGTGAATCATATTGCATATCATATCACCTCAGTTTGACCAACACCTTAGTGCTAAACTTGTTGCACTCGCTCCATTGTCAATGGAACATTTACATTTTAACCTCTTTACATGGGTCACTAATAAATATTCAGATTTATGTTAAACAAGGGACAGATATTCGTAATTTTTGTATAATATTTCTACATCTTTATAATGATCAGTGACTATAGCAATACAATATAACTTTCTTGTTTTTAGCAATGCTAGGAACTTGATTTCAGCAGTTGTTATATTCGTGAAGACAACATTACATTATTATTTTACTTGTCTCTGGAAATTACTTTCCAGTTTTTATATATTGTTTCAGCGTTACTTAAGTTCATGTGTGATACTAACATCAATATTTGTGAGAATAAGGTGTGTTTTAGCAATTCTATTTGAGACACAGGCTGTGAATTTAATAATTGGATTTAAGTCCAACTCAACATGTCTGACAAAAATTAAGAGTTATTTTTTTGTGTTTACTCCGTCCTCTAGGTTTTTTAATGAACTATAAATTATTGAAAGGTAACAACTTTCTATAAATATGTAACTTTTGAAGTTAAATTTTTTATCAGATTATGAATCAGTTTGTATTCTGTATACACTGTGTCTTGCGAAAGACACCAGGGAGGGGTCCTTGGGTTGTGCGGTGCATTTGGCGGCTGTTGCCACTGTATCTGCCAGCTGTTGCTATGCGTAGTTCTTGAACCCCAATACTTTGCATGTGCCCCTACACTGTGTGACTGAGCATACTGGTGTTTTCTTTTGAGTTTATTTATCAAGTTTAATTGCTTCAAATATTGTTACTAGATGTCATTGTTGCAACTGCGCCAATTCCGGGGCTTTCCCTGCCCGTTTGTTATTGGACCCAGTCCTCGGACAGAAATACTGTGCACATGTCTTCTGTACTGTGCGACTGAGTGTTTGGGTGTTTTATTTTGAGTTTCCTTTTGAGTTTCCAATCAGTATGGTTCACATGAAGGATCAGCAAGTATTTCTTGTGTTGAACTATGCAAAAATAGAATCAAATGTGGAATATTGGGTAGAATTCATATGAAAATTTCCCAGTGTGCATGTTTGCAATGTCTCAATGTTATGCAGGTTAGTGAAGAAATTTCAGGAGACTCGATCTATGTCACACATACAAAGGCCTAGAGAACCTAGTTTCTTAAACAAAAATAACTTAGACATGATAGGGAAAGCCTTGGAAAGAATCCAAGAAAATCTTTGCACCGTTTATCACTTCAGACTTGTGTGTGAAGGGCATTTACTCACAGAGCTGTGCACTAACTGAAATTGAATCATATGAAATACTGGTAGTGCTTCAACACTTGGATTCTGTTGCTTGATGCCATGATTGCAACTGGCAGTTACAATCTGTGCACGATGGGGATGTTTATCATAAGATGCTTTTTTGCTGATTAAGTATGGCTACATTTGTCAGGGCACTTAAATTCTCAGAACAATCGACGTTGGAGCTCCAAAAATCCTCATGAATTATGTCAACAACCTCTGCATGATGTGAAGTGTCATGTGCAATTAGTGCAAGACAAATGATTGGATCAATCTTTTTCCATGAAACAATACATTCTGACAGGTATTTGAATGATATGTTGCATCCTTTTTTTTTGAGAACTAACACCTAACAGACAGATGTATGATTATTTTATGTAAGACATTGCAAGACCACACATTGCCAATGCTTCTATGACAGCAATACAAGGTGTTTTTTTTTATGTAGGATAGTTGACTGGCATCCTCATTCTCCAGATTTAAATCTGTGTGACTTTTATCTTTGGGGAATGTTAAAAGACAAGATTTATGCAACCAGTACTCCAAAAACAAGCTGCCAGAATCTAATATGAACATAGGAAAAAATAACACAAAAACCAGTAAAAAACACCAATAACAACAGAGAATAGCACTGAAATAGGCAAAAAATAACGCCAAAATTGAAATAAAATGACATCAAAAGTGGACATAGAATAAAACGTTTTTTTCCTGTCCCCACTTATAGATTCACAAGGAATAGGCTCCGAAGTATTGAAAGCTGCAACCTTATTATTAGTTTGATATGTTGTGATTCATCAGGTGCAGGGCACATAGTTTAATTGATGGGTTGCTGATATTGTATACCCTCAGTTTCTTGAAAAGAAGGTCATGGTTTACTGAGCCAAAAATCCTGCTCATGTCAAGAAATATTAAAATAGAGCACGTAGCCTGTTCTGCATGACTATATAAATTATGGAAGAATCTGATAACAGCATTGATGGTGCTTAGATTTTCTTGATATTGATGCTGAGATTAGAAAAGGATTTTGTGTCTGTAGAAGAAAACAGTGAGTCGAGATTTGATAGTGGTTTCAAATATTTTGCTGACCTTAACGATGAGCATATATCAGTCTATAATAGAAAGTTCTTCCTTACTTCCCATATGTTCTCTCTGAATCATGCTTGCTTTTAAGGCAGTGGAAAATTTGCGATGGAATAACAACAATATGAATTAGGATAGATTTCTAAGTGCCACATGGAAGAGGGGTTGAGTGGCAGACATTTAAAAGTCGACTGTTAGGTAATAAAGCTAGTTATATATGCTTCACTCACTCATTAAATTTATTCTGTATATTTGCCACTTGATTATATTCCTGTGAATTATATATTGATGCACAAATATATCCATCTTCTGTGTCAAATATCATACATATGCATGTTGAATTCAGAAGCTTCTCCTAAGATAATTGATTATAAACTGTTTTTAAACTATTTCTAACAAATATACATGTTAGTATATCTTTGTTTATGTTTACAGTATGTGGTGGCACCTTAACGCCTCTTGGTAGTGGTGTCTTGTCCTCTCCAGCTAGTAATGGTAGTGCTTATTATTGTGAATGGCAATGGGATGCTTCACCAGTATTGGGAAATCAGACTGTTGCACCAAGTACACCAACTGCAAAAACTTTCACACTTAAGCTTCTAAGTGTTAATGTTTCTGGTCCTTACGAGGGCTTCTGTAGATGGTGGTATAGTGGAATAAATATCATAACAGGTATGTGCACTTTCCCATGTCTCATGTAAGATGTAAGAACCTTATTTTTGTGTGCAAGTGTCATTCAGGATGTCAATATTGATAGTCCTCCTCTTGTAGAATGCTCTTAATTTTGTGATGTGCTACCAGTGATCATCATCTTCTACCAGTGATCATCGTCTTTCACAGTGAAGTATGGAAAATGATCTCTTTCTTCTGCCACAACATGAACAAACTCTTGGTGAGATTTAGAATGAACTTATGTAGTTTACGCTTACAAGTGAGGTCCAATGACATGTGGCACACCATTAAGGCAATGTGGAAAATCACCAACTGTTAAAAACAAGTTTCCTTTATATTTTATCAGACTAGCAGCTTTACTACCTGGAGTACTCTCATGTGTTGTATATCTATTTTTCTTGAATGTAGAACTATGTAAGTTGTAAACTCAGCATTACATCTACTTATACTTCTGTGCCCCTCAAGCCACCATGCAGTACCTGTTGGAGAGCATGAGGTGTACCAAAATTATGGCGGCATTCTGTGTTCAACTCTAGCAAATAAGTGAGGACTGAAAGGTAGCATAAATATATAGAAGGACTCAATAAAGGAAAGAAATGTGTAGGAGATGTTATGGAAAGGGAGGAGGAAGTGAATATAGAAGAGATTAGGGAAGCTATACTGCATGAGAATGGCACTTTAAGTATACAAAATTTGCTCGGAATTGTTAAGATCCTTGGGAGAACCAGCCATGACACAACTGTTCCACCTGGTACATAGGATATATTAGTTAGACAAAATTCTTTCAGACATTCAAGAAGAATGTAATAACCTGAATATCAAATACAGCAAGTGCAATGTGAATTTTACCAACCGTCAGTTTCATAAATCATGGTTGCAAAATACTAACATGAATACAATGATGGATCAACTAGTTGTTTCTTCAATTTATGTACTTTTGCATGACATAATCTTAATATATATTGAGATTTGGCTGAGATCATAGCATTGATCATTGCATTGCATGCAACTTGCCTGCAGATCTGTGTAATAGTTGTCAATAAAGCACCTTCATACAGTTATGTGGCTTTTGGAAACACCTCATCATTCTTGACTTTTGAATTTTTATAATTTTTATGCTTATTTGAATGGTTAATGAGTGTTGAGTGTAGTTACTGTTATTTGTAATATCTCTGAGCTGTGGTTGCCCTGCCCAGAAAGTTGTTTTATACAAGTTTAATATGTACAAGTATCTCCTGATATCTGAAAACAATGTTAGCCCATTCGTGTATACAATAAAAAATTTGTTCCTGGTGGTGATGATTTGAACAACATTTAAGGAAAGAAAATATTGTAGTAAAGGAGAAACTTACACTTTCAGATTCGAGTAATTTTTGCACTCACACCAGATTATTAGAAAATATCAATGTTTTCTGCTTTGGTTTATGGTAATAGGTATTCAAAATATTTATAATTTGTTCTAATCACAGTTGTTCCCATTTTCATGCATTTCAAGACCCTGAAGTATCTCTGCATCTCGAAGTGACTAGCATGCTTCGCAGTTTCCATCTTTCACACCATTTCTTATTACGGGACACTGTTGATACACAATGTCGTTAATGCATTTCCAAAAGAAATTGTCAAGGGGGATTATGTCTTCCAGTTGTGGTGCCAAAGTCAATGGCTCCCTCTAAAAATACACCCATCAAGAAGACCTTGATTTAAGGCACACCTGGTCATGAAGGAAAAATGTACTGGACATCAATATTGCTGCCCACTTTAACAGCTATTTTGCTAGTGGAGCATCTTTTAGCAATTCTTCGGTGTATATTGGAGAAATACAGACTGATAACTCATCATTCAGTTTTTTATAAAAAATGGTTCTACAACTTTATCATGGATGAGTGCACACCAAGAATTAGTGCTGCAGGTGTGTTGGTTGCCTTACTGATGTAACCAATTAAGGTTTTTGTCTGACTAATTGAGAGCTTTGTGGAGAATTACCTTTCCTTCAACTATGAAAATGGCTTCGTTGGTCCACAGTCCAATAACAGTGAAGACCACATTTTGGTTTAAAACACAGTTGTAGGAGTCAGTTACTGCCTGGAAGTCATCTTCATTTAACGTATGATGAACATGAATATGTGGACATAATCAATGGTCATGTAATTTTGAAGTTGACTTTGCTTTCTCAGTTTTCTGGCAGATTCTGGGGGATGTAATGTTTCTGCGAAATGGTACTTGTACTGTAGGTCTGAAGCACCTCGTGTATTCTATGAATAGTAATGGTTCTGTAGGTACTTAATAAACTGTACACTTCATCTAAATATTGAACTTTAGAACAAGATAAATAACTACTATTACAGGTAATATTATCTTTTTGCTGGTTATTTAACACACTCATGCCTGACAAATGTATACACACTGATGCTCACAATGTGACAGATAGTGATTTGTTGACTGCAGGAGAGTAGAGTTCTTCCAGTGATGATTATTCTTGATGATGGTGATCGATTCGTCTGGAGTGAGCTGTGAACTCAGGTCACTACATTACACCCCCACAAGGAAAAGAAAGAAAAATAAATAACTAGCTTGGACTAGAAAATATCTACTGAACTGAAACAGAACTGTGCTTTTCATCCATAATGAGGTTCCATCCCAGCTGAATGCTGCTGGGTCGGTTGTTGTTGTGAGGTGGCTACTGCATCTGGGTGGGTGGTAGTCAGCCTGTTTTCACGTGGGCAGCACTACTATGGATGATGTTGTGGTGCTGTTGGCTGTAGCTAGTGGCAGTTCTATGTCTGGTGTTGGTCTGCATTTCAGTGGCATCTTCTGCACTGAGGTAGGCCGTCTTAATGGACACCCTGTGTCTGTCCTTTTGATGCAGAGAGCGAGTGTCCTATCGTTTCATCCTGCAACCTTGTATAAGCATCAGTGAGGTGGCTCCAGTATCTGCACAGTGGGCTTTGTCGCTCCCAGCTCTTAGAAGACAGAAGTAGCCTGTTTTCCATGCCAACTGCATGCAGATTGTGGCACAGACCATGTGTTAATCATATCCCAAATGAAAATAGAGCTCAAAAGGAAACTAAATAGAAGTAGCATGGAAATTTCTAGGTACAACATAGGAAATCTAGTGGAAAAAAGGGTAAAAGAAAACTTTACAAAACAGATGGAAGGTCACTTAGTAAAAACTAGACTGGTTCCTACGGAACAACATGAGGAAAGCAGATGGAGACGCATAAAGACCAGTTGCCATGAAGTAACTTCCAGTATTATAGGAAACCGAAAGTGAACTAACAAGGAAATACCGCATCCAAAAAGGGAGCAATATTATCACAATATCTGCCAGGTCACTCAGTGAATCCTAAGACTAGAGAAAGGGAATATTGCAACAATACGAGTAAATCTTTTGGAAAATTCAATAAGGGAAGAATTTATAAAGTATCAGCATGGGAAAACGCAACATACAAAAAAGATGAAAATGTACTTTTCACAACCACTCAACTGCAGTGATCCACCCTGGATTACATTGTACTTTAAGTTTGAAGCACCTGATACAGTTGACATACAAGTTTCTAACCCAAAAGTTAATTAAATACAGCTACAGCAAGAAATAAAAAAATTAAATAATAACAAGGCTTGCAATTAAGAACAGACACATGGAGTTATTTAAAAATGGAGGACCACAACTGGAATTAGAACTATAGTCTTCAATGGAAACAATTTTCAAGATGAAAACCATACCTGCAGACTGGAAAACAATCCATATTAGATAATTTATTCATGCTAAGATGTGTAACTGAGAAGGCATGGGAATTTAGTGTGTATGTCCACATATTATTTATCAGTTTTAAAATTGAGTTTGATTAATACACCAACAGACAGTCCTAAATATAATGAAGGAATCTGAAATACCCTCAAAGTCAGTCAGATTAGTTAAAATGTATATAGGTGAAACTTCACATCATATAACGAGGCCTTTATGAGAAACTGAAAATTTGAAGGTATACACTGAACTGAGACAAGGTATACACTGAATTGAGACAAAAGACACCATTTCACATCTTTTATTTAATTTCACCTTAGAGAAGATGGATAGGGGACTTATTAAAACTATTCCACAAGGTATCCAACTGCAGGGGATGAATATTACTAGGCTTTCCTGTGCAGATGATGTAGCATTGATAAGTAGTTCCAAAAAAGAATTAATCACTACAATGCAAAATTATTAGAAAATATCGGAGTAAACAGGATTACATTGTAATGAAGGAAACACAGAATATGTGGCCCTAAATAAGAAAATCTGAAGTAACACAACTTTTTTTGTAGAAGGGTTCACTTTATAATGTTCCTCTCAGATTGTCACATTTAACTGAACTTTCTATTTCCTGGATTTCATTCTATGAAAGAATATAACAGTTTCCAACTTCACAAAACTTATTGACAAATGAGCTGCATACTCATCACGTTAACGAAACACTGACTGACATACTTCACAGATCTCTTTGACTGCCTGATAAGACAACTCAACAAATAACTCCCCCACAGCATTGCTGCTTTGCTTTATATGGAATTTTAACAATACATTTCAAATGAAACCATTTTTAATTTTTTACAATTTTGATGTTACAATCAAAATTTACAAAACATAAAGAATTTGATATTACAGCCAAAGAAGGTATAACATACAATATTAATTGACATAATTTTGATAGTATCATCACTAGTTTTAAATATGAAAATCAATTTGAACTTTAATTACAATAATGTCTCTTGCATTATTTTACATAATTGTTTGTTACTTTTGAATACATTGTGGGAGTGAGCAGTGATCAATGTGTTACAAATATTTACTATCAAAAACAGTCTTGATCACAATTTATTTATTACGGTGACTGGTTTCACTAACAGGTCTTGAGAGGGCAACCCATTGTACTGTCAAAACAAAGTTCATTTATCCTACATGTTTAAATATTTTTGACGCTTTGCCTGTCTTTCTGGTAATCTCCTTTTAAGTGCATCAATCAACATCATTTTGAAGTTGGTTCTTACAAAACTCTTTGAAAGTGCCATCCCTATTCCTACAATTAGAACCATTCAAAAATTCGCTTTTGATGCTCTCCTGTTCAGCTTCCGACCAAAATTTGTGTAAAAACTTTTCTCAAAACTCTAATATGTTTCCCACTGACTTACATTTAAATTTCCCCATGACAGAACTTTGCGTTAAAGAAATCTTTTAACAAATTTAATTTTTTGATTGTCATTCATGCCTGACACAAAAATATCTGTGCAGTGATGCAGAAAATCCACTGAATGTAAATTATCTGATGGAAAACTTTTGATAGGAGTATTGGACCATGCAGTACCACTGTTTGCACACAGATTTTTGTGAATGCAAATTTTCTGAACTGCTGAAATTTTTTGATCTAAAGCAGTTATGTGAGTCTGCATATTGATTTCTACATTTAAAATTTTTTAGTTTAAACTGGCAATATTTTGTTGTTTTTTCTTTTTTGTTTCTGCTGCGGCCTTCTGTTCAACTCTTAAATCATCAACATTCTTTGATCCTTTTGCTGACTCAGCTACAAATTCATTTTCCAAAAGAATAAGTTTATTTTCTAAAAGATCAACTCTTTCATTCACAACCAGTTTTTTAACTCTGAAACTTGATTACTTGTGTGATCTATGTGATCTTGTACTCTGTCCATTTTGCTATTGTTGTCATACTTATTTTAGTTAACTGATCATTAACAGCCCTAAATTTGCTATTGGTATCTGTCTTCATTTACTGTAGTTTTGCCAAAATTAACTGCAGAATAACAGTTTTTACTGTTTCTTTAATGACTACAATTTCACTCGGCTCAAACATGTCCTGATAGAATCCTGCAACTTTCATTTGTACCTCTCTTTTGCTTTTGTCCCTATTCATTTTGTTAACAAGCACTTGAGTCTACAAACAAATTAACTTCACAAATGGTGTGTACTTATCTTTCCTTTTTGATGTCCCTGGTTGTAGTTGTAAAATCCTCTGCAGTTTCATTTGATCCAGTCTGTCATTAATGGTAGTACATTATCACTGTTGGGCAGCCTTCAGTTATTGCTCCATGTGACTGAAAATTTATCTGTACATAAATTACAAAAATCAATGAAATGAAGCACTTTCTGTAAAAGACAAAACTTCATTATCAATTAATAATGAACAACACCCACACTTGTAATCTCCCCCCACCTTCCTAATTTCTGCTGTTGTCTACAATAAGCAAAGTGTTTTCTGAAGGTTTGAGAGGAGTAAGATTACAATAAACTTTCTAGTTTACTTATCTTTTCTTGTAGAGTTGGCTCCAGTTCTTCTTGTCCTGGGGTCTGATTCTTGAAGGTGAAATTGTCACATTTTAGGTCCTCATGGGTGAATTGATCTAAATAATTTTGAAGATTGTTGTTGCAGAATTTTCGGTCTTATGTTAATATATTTTATTCAAAAAGATTTCGGGCTTTCAGCCGGTCGTTGTTAGCTTCCATCCACAATATTTCGACTGGACAACTGCCAGCCATCCTCAGGTGAGCCATCGAAGACTGACGAAGATGCCCTCCATTCCGCAATATATAGCGTGCAGCGAGTATTCCGCACATGCGTCAAAATCATATTGACAGATGAACCACACCTCCTGCCAACAGCGCCCTAGCTGGTGGAACTGCAGAACTCAGCTGTCTTCGGCGTTGTCCCTTGCCGTGGCCATCGGAGTACTCTGACATCTTTGTCTGGAGCAGATCTTAGAGATGACAGGGTTCCACACATTATCTAGCTGGTAGCCATTGTCACAGTTCATAAGATTGTCTGTCATGCGAATTTCCACTGAGTCTTTTATGACGGAGTCCCAAAAGGATGTTGCTGTGGCCAATATTGTTGTCTTGTCATACTCCATTGAGTGTCCAGTGGAAATGAATGCTCAGCAATTTCAGACTTGCTAGGTTGCAAAAGGCGAGTACAGCATTGATGTTAGTATATTTTGTCGCATTTTAGTACATCATACCTTCTTTTGAATTTTCACATTAACAAAGCCAAAATTACATTTTTCGCCCAAACTATAAAAATATGTCTGATCACATCACAGGCGTGCTTACTACTACTTCACTCTGCGGTAATAACCATATTCCAAAGGGTTTACAATTTTCCTTGGCAAATGAATTTATATTAGTTTTGATTATTATTTCATAAATGAATCCAGAAATAAACACAGTAGACAGTACTAGATTTTGTAATTAACAATAGAAATTTTTAGTGTGCTAAATAATTTGTAATTTACACTGTCTCTAAAAAAAATAATTTTAACTGTACATTCAGTCTAGTACTTATCAGTTGTTACATCAAAAATAAAGTAATTCCTTTTCATAAATTTTAGGTTGAAATATAACACATTATGTATAAAGCGCTGGCAGGTCGATAGAAACACAAACAAACACATACATACACACAAAATTCTAGCTTTCGCAACCAATGGTTGCTTCATCAGGAAAGAGGGAAGGAGAGGGAAAGACGAAAGGATGTGGGTTTTAAGGGAGAGGGTAAGGAGTCATTCCAATCCCGGGAGCGGAAAGACTTACCTTAGGGGGAAAAAAGGACAGGTATACACTCGCACACACACACATATCCATCCGCACATACACAGACACAAGCAGACACAGAAAAAGAAAACTGGAATAACATTGCCATGGATGGAGCTTGTGTAGTATGCATAACAGCTGCTAGAAGTGTTTTATGTAACTCATTGCCAGTTCAGTGCCAACTGAGTTTCTGACCTGGCTTTTCTGTTCATCTGCAGTGATTGTTTTTACTAACACTGTTCTATTGTTGTTTCATTTTTTATGAGGCAAGTTTAAGTAAACAATGTGCAGCAGTGAAATTTTGTTTTCTACTCGGTAAAAATGCTGCTGAAACTGTATTAGTGTTGGAAACAGCTTACCAAATGACTCTACGGGAAAGCTCAAGTGTACAAATGGTTTGCTGGAATGAAAATGGCAACATGTTGATAGATGACAAACCTCATCATGTTGATTGATGACAAACCTCATTCTGGACGTCAGTCAGCTGCCCAAATTGACCAAAAACTTGAAAAAATTCAAGAGCTTGTGCTCATAGACCATCAGCAGACTATCAGATCTTTTATTTGGAAGTTTTAAGAAGGTTGCACTGCAGTGTTAGTCAAAAAAGACCTGATTTGTGGCAGACAAGAGACTGGTTCTTCCACCACGACTATGCACCTGCATACGCAGCCATTTCTGTTAGGGAGTTTTTGGCTAAAAATAGCATGGTTCTGCGGCCCAAGCACCTTGCTCACCTGACTTGCCTCCGTGCAACTTTTTATTTCCATCCAGGAAAAGGGGCATGAAAGAACACTGATTTGACAGCATTGAAGAAGTCAAGAAAAAAATGTAGGAGGAGCCGTCAGCCATTTCTAAGGGTGACTGCAAAAAATGTTTTGAAGAGTGGAAGCACTGGTGGGACAAATGTATTAGTTGTAATGGAGAGTATTTTGAAGGGGGTAAGGTTCTTTTGAAAGCAATTTGAAAATCTATAGCTTTTAAAAAATAATACCTTTTATTGGTTACCCCTTCACAGCTATTGTAAATGCTATCGTAACGAAATTTGTAAATACACATGTAATGTTGTCAAAATTGTCAACAGAGATAACTTTTATAGTTTAAGACAAGAATCAATAGCTTAAAAAGTTGACATATTTATCTTCATTTGGGTCTCATATTTGGGATCAATTATGTCCTAGAAAATGGGCTTATTTTCTAGATCTATATATTCCCTTTCTCTTGTTTTATGTGCTGCATTTTTATATTTTTTTCCTTTCATGGGCTAAATGCCCCTGGAATTGCCTTACAGTTTTAAATCAGGTTTTGAGATCTCTGTTTTACCTTCATATAATCAATCTGAAACCCTCCAGTGTCTCTTCCTTGTATACAACCTGCTTTCGTGATTCTTAAACTAAGTGTTATCAGTGGTTGATTATGTTATGTACAAAATTGTATCAGACAGCTTTTCCTGTTCCATTCCTTCTCCCCCCCCCTCCCCCTGGGGGACTGATGACCTTAGCTGTTTAGTCCCCCTTAAACATCCCAACAAACCCCCCCCCCCCCCCCCCCAGTCCATGTTCTCCTACTAATCCTTCTCCTCCATTTCCTACCATCAAATTCCAGTCTTCCATCACAACTAAATTTTTGTCTCCTTTAACTGTGTGCTGTGTGAATAGTATTTTTTTTCCAGTCTCTTTAGCATCTGTGGATCTAGTTGGCAAATAAACATATACTACTGTGGTAGATGTTGGCTGCTTGTCTATCTTGGCTATGATGATATTCTCACTATCCTGTTCATATTAGCTTACCTATATTCTTATTTTCTTACTCCTTATTAAGTGTAATCCTACATTATCATTACTTGATTTTGTATAATAACCCTCTATTCCCCTGACCAGAAGTCCTATTCTTTGTGTTACAGCACTTTGCTAATTCTTACTATACCTAAATTCAACCTATCCATTTCCAATTTTATATTCACCAGCCTACCTATCTGATTAAGGGATCCAACATTCCACACATCAAATTATAAAATGCCAGTTTTGTTTTTCCTGATAACACGATCCTTACTTGTAGTCTCCCAGAGATCTTAATGCGTGACCACTTTACCCCCAAAATATTTTTTTGGAGAGGATCAGATCAGTCAATTATCCGTAACATTTCCCATTCATGTACTGAAAAAGCTCTTTCCCCTCTTCAGGAACTGTAAGCTAATCTTGTCTCTCCATGGGTACCCCTCCATTCTGGTTGCACCTACTGTAGAGCTATCTGAATTACTGAGGTACACAAGTGATCCCACGTGGGAAAGGTCCATGGTTCATTGGAGGGTTTTGTTAAATATACATAAATTAAGTGATCTAAAAGTAATTTCCACAATTGTCAATAAGAGTAGATTAGCAGCGTTCATACTTTGTTGTTAATATGCTTCATGTTAACTCCTCTTCAGCAGTTGCTTCTGCCTATTAATGTATAATTGGACTCATTCCAGATCATTGAAGGTTGTACCTCAAGGTGGGATTTACAAAAAATTATTTGTGAATTAATGATTCGTGAAAACAATTTCTATTTCAAGTACCTCATTTCATGCCTATTTTATGATTTTCTTTCCTAGTCATAAGACATGTTTTTCTGTCTCTAAAAATATAATGATAATATTATGAAAGTGATGATTGATACTCATCATACAGAGGAGATCTTAAGTCACAAATAGCACAACAAAAGGGCTGCTATACATTTAAGCTCTCAGACAAAAGGCCTTCTTCAAAATATAATATATTATTGACATTGCTGCAAAAATTTTTAAATCTCACGTTTCCTAGGCAGTAACTATTTCTGTACCAGACAACGTGTATTTTTTTGTTTTTGAATGCTGGTTGTAGTGCAATTTTCAATTGAATATCTTCATGTTTTTTAAGTAAATGATAAATGATTTTGCACTGTTACTCTAGCAGGGAATATCTCTTATGCACACAGTTCTAAGATTCTATCCCATACATTACTATTTCCAACTTAAGGTATGTTATTTACTGTATTATTTCATCATCTGTGTTTTGACACTTCATCTCCTCTTACAGTCACTTGCTGGTATGTTTCCCACAATTTTAGTTCTTTTTTATGGCTAGTACTACATCTACAACTTTAGATTATATTATATATCTCTTGCTGTTTTGTAAATAATCATATAATTCCTCTTGTTCAATAACTCTTCTCGTAGTATTGGATCGATCACTCTTGTCTCACAATACCTGTAACTGTTAATAAATGGATGATGGTGTGTAAAACCTGTTATTTCAGTTCAGTGATTTGGTTTATCGAATAAACTGTACTAAAATAATAAAATGATTTGCAAAAGTCCGCTAACATAGGCTAAATAAAGGAGACTTCAGATTTTCTGTGTTTATATTTATACTATTGTTTGTATATGTATATTACTATCAATTTGTTTCACAGTGTAAGGTAATTTACAGCTTCTGTTTCATTTCTATTACTTGTGTGTTCATTGTGCTTGTTAATCAAACCAATTTGGATGTCCATTTTCTGCAGGTGAAATCAGTGTGTCAGTGTGTAAAAATATTACATCACCAAAATACTTCAGCAGCCCATTTCCAACAACCAAAATTGTGGCCAGGCAGGATTCCATTGGAACTTTGCGCACATTACAGTTCTCTGGTCAATATTCTGTTTCTGATTGTGGAGGAGTAATACTTGGACCTGAGGCAAATATTACAAGTCCTGGTTACCCTTCACCACCATCCAAAAACATTCATTGTGCATGGGCTGTCACATATCCTGAAGGACAACGGATTAAGGTAAATTTATTCAGATTTTTCATCGTCCCCTGTTTTTTTGAGGAGTCAAAAAGCAATGTAAACAGTTAAATACTTTAGCACATCTTGTATGTGTAATAAGATTCCAAAGAAAGAAATATCTCTTCCTTCCTTACTTTCTCTTCATTTTTCTGTTCCCATTTTTATGTCATTAATCTTGATTTTTTACTGCGATATGTCAAACAGCAGCAAATACCACCATCAAATGTTTATTAAATGTGAGATTATGAACCTGTTGCCAAACCAACAAAGAATTATTCATAGAATTCAGACAATCTCTTTGAAACATGATGCAAAGCTTTCACATTACTGATTTTCCACTTTCCTGTTGCTATTTTATAACCTAGAATTTCACATAAATATAAAACTGATCTTCCCCGAGGTTGGCTTCTACCAGTTTTTCCATTCATCTGTAAATAATCTTAGAAAATAGATTAAGGAAAGGCAAACTTATGTTTCTAGCATTTGTAGACTTAGAGAAAGCTTTTGAAAATGTTGACTGGAATACTCTCTTTCAAATTCTGAAGGTGGCAGGGGTAAAATACAGGGAGTGAAAGCCTATTTACAATTTGTACAGAAACCAGATGGCAGTTATAAGAGTCGAGGGGCGTGAAACGGAAGCAGTGGTTGGGATGGGAGTGGGACAGGGTTGTAGCCTATCCCTGATGTTATTCAATCTGTTTATTGAGCAAGCAGTAAAGGAAACAAAAGAAAAATTCGGGGTAGGAATTAAAATCCATGGAGAAGAAATAAAAACCTTGAGGTTCGCCGATGACATTGTAATTCTGTCAGAGACAGCAAAGGACCTGGAAGAGCAGCTGAATGGAATGGATAGTGTCTTGAAAGGAGGATATTAGATGAACATCAACAAAAGCAAAATGAGGATAATGGAATGTAATCGAATTAAATCAGGTGATGTTACGGGAATGGGATTAGGAAATGAGACGCTTAAAGCAGTAAATGAGTTTTGCTATTTGGGGTGCAAAATAACTGATGATGGTCGAAGTAGAGAGGATATAAATGCAGACTGGCAATGGCAAGGAAAGTGTTTCTGAAGTTGAGTATAGATTTAAGTGTCAGGAAGCCGTTTCTGAAAGTATTTGTATGGAGTGTAGCCATGTATGGAAGTTAAAAGTGGATGATAAATAGTTTAGACAAGAAGAGAATAGAAGCTTTCAAAATGTGGTGCTACAGAAGAACGATGAAGATTAGATGGGTAGATCACATAACTAATGAGGAGGTATTCAATAGAATTGGAGAGAAGAGAAATTTGTGGCACAACTTGACTAGAAGAAGGGATCGGTTGGAAGGACATGTTCTGAGGCATCAAGGGATCACCAATTTAGTATTGGAGGGCAGCGTGGAGGATAAAAATCATAGAGGGAGACCAAGAGATGAATACACTAAACAGATTCAGAAGGATGTGGGTTGCAGTAGGTACTGTGAGACAAAGAAGCGTGCACAGGATAGAATAGCATGGAGAGCTGCATCAAACCAGTCTCTGGACTGAAGACCACAACAACAGCAACATAAAACTGATGGTGGTACTCAGTTGGTATTTCCAGTACGGACTACACGGTAACTGTACAAATCATAATGACTACTGATTTCCAGTCACAAATTTTATTTATTGTGACTAACTTGCCTATAAACAGGGAAACGCACACACACATTTATTCACACAAGCAGGCACACTTCACACACTCATGACCACCAACTCTGGCAGTTTGGACTGGAATGCCAACCTGGAGTTTCCATTGTTTCACTTGACTATAAATAAGATGATTTCATACTCTGTTACTCATAACATTTCACTGACTTCTACCTCCAGGTGTTATTTTGGTTTTTAGGTGTAGGTCACTAAACATAGTGTTGTTTGCTGGCTAAAATTAGTACTGACAAGCAGTCCACCAATGCTGAACAATGTCATTAGACTGTTTTTATCCTCTAGCTGCCATCAGCCAACCTCCTAGAGTCTTCTTAGAGAGCACATCTAATTCTTGTTATTCTACAAAGTACTGAAAGAAGGTGGAAGAACCAGAATAGAAAGTAATCTTATATGTGGAATAACCTCTTCTTCTTTGTCTTTTTCTACTTTATTCTTTTCAGTTCTGAGATTTGGGCAAAAGTATGATTTTTCTTCATTCCAATCATCTTTTTCTTAAAATTATCAGCACTTGTTTCATACTGTGTGATTTGTTTTTTACGACTTTTTTCACAAATTGGTTGTTATTTATTCTTTGAATGTATTTTTCTGCTTCCATGAGCCTTCCTGCATTCTCTCATTAATGTAGAATAACTTTAATTTGACCTTTATTTCACAGTTTGTTAATTGGTCTCTCTAAGGCTGAGTTACTTGTTCTTGAAAATTTCATCTTGACTAATTATTTTATCTATCTAGTTTACTCATACATGTGAATGTGTGTTTTTCCTTCTCACCCGGTCCAGTAAGTCTCCTCTGACTTGGCGTTCTGGGGGATTTTTCCAAACTCTCCCCATTTCATACACCTCACCACACCTTTTCCTTTAGCCTTCTTCCTTCTCATTCAACCCTTATGCCAGTAAAAGGAGCCACTGGCTCTGAAAGCTTACAAATTTCGGTATCTTTAGAAGTGTGTTCTCCTGCCTTCAGTTGATGAGTAGATTATTTTTGTATCCATCCAGTGATATATAGTTTACTTATGCAGCATGATTCACTGATCTATGTTGTACTGAAGTAACTGTTAAATCATGCAAAGTACCAACTGCACTAATGGACACAAGATTTCTGGCCGCTGTAAGGATTTGCATCAGCTGGGCAACTGAGAGATGGATTGCTCCCAAGGGAACTCAGATATCAAATTAAGAACTGTTGCATAACAGGTTTAACAGTGTTAAAGGAATGGTCATGATAAATGAGTCCTGGTGTTGGTCTACACAGATACCATTAATAGTATACTGCAAGGAAAAGAAATTCACTAGCTACTGAATTAAAATCATGGCCCTAGTGAATATAAGTTTATTATAATCATTCTCATTATGCACAAGTCATATAATGACATTAACATTGATCTTAATGAAGCACATAGGGAAAACAACATGAAATGAGATATGATTAGCACTGGGTTAACTTGGCAAAGTTCCAGAAAAGGCATTAGGGTTCAGAACTAATTATCAGTCTAATAAATTAATCGCATAAAACATAGCCATGGGTGGATACACGGTGATCATAGGATTGTACCAAATTGTGAAATGAAAATAGCATGCAAGTATCCTTGCTCCCCAAGTCATGGATGAGTCCTCACAAATATAATTAAGTGTCGAAAAATCTGTAAACTTCAGTCAATGCTGTCAGATAATCTCACCACAATCGCTGTGTAGAAAGGTAAGCTGTGTACAATGCAAGTGACTTCTCTCAATTATCTCTCCTGTCCCAATTCAGAGCAGAGTCTTTACCATGAAGATAATTCTCCAGTGAAAAATGTACACCAAACATTGGCCAATAACATAATTGTTAAGGGTCTGTCTAGCCAAGGAATCTATGAAAAATGATCTCCAATCAGCTGGCTTCCCACCAATGCTGTTTCTAGAGCATTCTGTGTCATGTTCCTACTACATTGATTGCTTTTTCAGTCAATCAGTATAATGTCTTGCCATGCACAAAATTTCCAGAAAGTCAGCTTCTAGCTCCCACACTCTTAGACTTTTTAAAAAACACTCAATGAGCACATCTCCCACTTTTTGGTGGAAGAATTCTGCACCCACTGGGGCTAGTATTGTTTTGATTTCAACTCCCTTTCACTGGGAGAGAGAAAACACGTTAAACAAGGCAGAATAGTGTCGCTTCCTTTGGGATGGCAGGAGATAGGGATCTGTTCAAACTGCTCACCACTCCACCTGCATTCTGAGTAGCCATTGAACTGAGTACAATGCTCTCTGCTAAGCATGCTTTTTGCCACCTAGGCCTGGTTGTAAAACTGCCATTTACTGGCTACAGGCAACTCTCCCATAATCCATTATTCTAGCATTTGACTAGATGCATGCTGCGTACACTGGCTGCCTATAGGTCATGGGAATAAATTTGCAGGGACTGACAAAATGGGTGGCTCAGATGTGTACTTGCACTACAGTTGACCTCAGTCACTACCCGTCCTCTTGTCGACAGGGGCTGATAAGTCAGTCTGTCTCTGAGGGAGTGTCACTGGAGGGATCTCAGCCTGCAGTCCCTGCTGTGGCTTATAACTGGCTCAAAAGACTGTGGCTCACAATTGATGTGTACTATTCCACATGTAGAAATTCCTAATTGGTATAGAGAAGGTTCATAGATAGGAATAGACAGGTTGACTATTACAGTCACTGATATCATTACTGTAGTTAGCATCAAGCATAAACTGATTGACAGGAAGATAACTAATTGTGATTAATGGAATTTATGTAATAAATATGAGGTGTGTCAGACTGATAATGGACTGACAACTCTCAATTGTCACGTTTAATTGTTGACTCTGGTGTTATTTTGTATCTCAGTGTTCTGTGTTTAACACTTCAAATAATTTAACATGTGTGCATTTTGTTGTCCATAATTATTTTTGTTTTTATAATTGATGTCACAGTGTGAATAGGTGAAATGTATTGTGTGTTGTACATTAATCATGAAGAATGTTCATGAAATTTACTGGAGATAATGGGACAGACATTTTAAAGATACAGGTCATATATTGTATGAAGTGTTACTTTTGATGTGTTCTAGTGTCATAGCCATAAATGGAGAGATGTGCGATTGCTTCTGGCACAGTTGCTGAGGTTAAAGACTACATTGAAGTGGACCTGGGGACAGGGACCACTTGTGTGCAAGGTTGGGTTGTGGCAGTGGCTAATCTGCAGGACAGTGGCAGTTCAAATAAAAAACATTAAAAGTCACATATTTTATTAAAATGAAAGCAATTGCAATCATAGCAACACAGTGCAATAGACATGTCCCCATTAAGCACATGGCGCTTGGCCAGGAATGGTGATACAAAGAGGTCGCTCATGGGAGATGCAAAGGTTGTGGAAGGCTGCCTGAGTACTTGCAGTGGATGACAGCCTCCAGTTGATGGATCTTGCTCTTGTGAGTCACGGCGCATCTCACTAGGGTGCCCATATCAGTGCAGAAGGGTGAGTCTCATTCTCCTGGGCTCCTGGGCAGGAGTCTGCCTCAAATACTAGGAAACATACTTTGTAACACTACTTGGATTGCAGTGTTCTTGCACACAACACTCTCCATTTCCATTCTGTATACCTCATACATGATTCGTGATCCAGTGTTCTTGAATCTGCATTACACGGGGTCATTTGGGTAGGTGGCTCTCCATCTAAGAGAGGAGAGAGCCGCAAAGAACGAAACCGAGAATCTATATTGTGACATCCCAGGTCACAGTAATTGAGCATTGTTTTTCGTGATATTGGTGTGCATGCTGTAGCATCCATTCTGCCGAAAAATGTCCTCAGATTGCTAGGAACTGCTTCAGTGAGAGGATTAGGTCCAGCTTAAAGATGTTATGCACTCCTAGCAGTTTTTCTGGCCAGTACAACTGTGGCTATGTTACGTTTAACTAGGTAATCCCTGTAATGGTGATTGCAGGTGGAATGTCAGTCCCATTATGCCACAAACTGCCCCATTAATTAATAAACCACTGCAGTGAATTTCTCTTCTCGCATGTGACTAGCCTGCCTCTAGCATTTTGCTACCACCACTATGGTGTTGTACATATACTAGATTCAGTTTAGCTCTCTTTGTTGGAGGTAGAGTTGAGGCTCCTGGATGTCATGTGGACAGCTCTGCCTGCCTGTTTTGCCTAGGAACAAGTGAGCTTCACATGTGCCTGTGCTAGTCTGAATCATTTGGGTTGAGCAAATTGTAATCCTGTCCCTCTGACAGTCATGGAGTTCCTCTGTCACCATTACTGCATGCCTGTTGACCTCCTTGATAACAGCAATATTTCCCGTGTTCTTACCTATACACATTTTCCTTAGGTTCTCAACCTTAATGAGCATCTATAGTTGTGCTTGGTGCGTCCTAACATCCACTCTTGCAATACGGTAGAATAGTGATAAATTTTGCTTGTTTGGCTCCTCAGTGAGTCCCGACTCCTGTAGTACCTCCTCCTGTGCCTTCCACAAACTTATCAGCTACTTCTCTGGTGCTAAGAGTGCTGAAAGTAACTGTCTGTGTACTGCATTGTGAATGGCTTCGTGCAAACTGACCATTACTCGTGCAGCACAAATGCTGTTGATGAACAATTTTAGTAACCTTGTAATTGTTACCCTGTGTCCAACACATCCACTCCAGTCTGCATAATGCCTAGATCACAGTTCACTGTGTCAACCAGTGGCTTCACATACTCCACTACCATACATACTCCACTACCTCAGTCTTCTTCCATAACAAGTGGATATCATTCAAAACCTCCTGTTACTGCAGATTATGCCAGTGCACCGTCCTGTTGTTCCCGTTTTTCATTACCTTAATTCGTTCCATGGTACCGTTCAGCTCCATGCTGTTGCTCTCATCCACTGTTCCGAACACGGTTTTTAATATCCTTCCACCAGCTTATAACCAACACCCCTTGCATTGCTGGAATGTGTGCTGCACCACATCTGTTCCATGCTGAATTTGTGCCCTTAATCATTCATAGGACTTGTGCATTTATTGTACTCCTACCACACTTCTCTGAATACACTTTTTCTCTCTGTTTCATGTCACAGTGCTGAAGACACATCCTCCAGTATCCTCACCTCACTTCTCACCTTCCTTGCATTAAAAATTAGCATCAAAGTCCATTAATGATGGGTGGTAGCCACATACTCTTGTCCGATAAACAGCACTCGGGTTTCCAGGCACTGATCTTGTAGGGCCCCCCATTCCATTCTCAGTGAACAGGTGAAGCACTGCCATGATTAGGACTCCTCACATCCTCAACTCCGACACTCTGCAATCTCATACCAGGGATCTGCAGTTACTCTCCCTCCCCCCTTCAGAAAGGTTTGTTGTCATGTAACTCACTTCTTACACATACATTGACCATAAACCCCAGACATAAAACTACAATAACTGTGGCACACAAAAACTTATTTTGTACCATGCTGCTTCCTGATAGCAAAATTTTCCAAACAACCACCAGTACCATAGCAGTGGTGATTTATAAAGAGAAGGGACATAACTTTATAAAATTTATAAACCAGAGGCATAGCAAGTTAAAGCATATATTAATTATTACTTACTGGATACTACATGTCAAAATATTATGAAAACGTGATGAAAAAATTTTTTAAACCCCTACTGTGTACTGCCCACAAAGAAAGCTGGAATCCCCAGTAGTGGGTGATAAGAGACCAAATTGATTACCACTGCTCTACACTTAAATGCAGCCTAACTTCATAATCACATTACAGCATAATACAAAATACACACACAGGTCACGTAGCATCTTCGTACTCACTCTTTTTCTCACTTCCTTTCTCCTTTTTCTTTGCTGTGGGTGTTCGTATTAATGGCAATGCATCTTGAGCACCTTTAAATGGCTGTAGGCATCCAGCGTGAACTGTCATTGTAGTTGGCAACTGAAGCTTGATGTCGACTGGTAATGTTGTTTTTATCACATGGCACAATCCCTTTTAACTTGTCCCAAACTTTTTATTTTTTGCGGTATAAGGGCTTGACAACATTACCAGCTGCCCTACCCTACAATGCGACAATTTCTCAGTGTATTTCCACACTACCTCTTGTCATTTTAGTGCTTTGCTGTTTGCCCTCTGTGCATGCCTCCACACCTCTCTTAGTATCTTGGAGAAATTGCGAACCATCTCTCAATCCCTACCAATTTCCAGTATATTATTAGCAAATGGTGAAGTAATCTTTCTTGCATATGCTACCAAATAAGGGAGTAGTGGAGTACTAAAGTGAAATTTTTAGATTAGGCTACCAAGGCAAATGTTCCCCAATAATTATGGTGATCGTTTACATAGCAGCATCACATTCTACCAGTAGTATTATGCAAATGCTCTGTTCTTCCATTAGTTTGTGGGTGCAGTAGACTAGTCCTTAATTTCCAAATCTACATCTACATACGTACTCCACAATCCACCATACGGTGCATGGCATAGGGTACCTCATACCACAACTAGCATCTTCTCTCCCTGTTCCACTCACAAACAGAATGAGGGAAAAATGACTGCCTATATGCCTCTGTACGAGCTTTAATCTCTCTTATCTTATCTTTGTGGTCTCTCCGAAATATAAGTTGGCGGCAGTAAAATTGTGCTGCAGTCAGCCTCAAGTGCTGGTTCTCTAAATTTCCTCAGTAGCGATTCACGAAAAGAATGCCCCCTTTCCTCCAGAGACTCCCACTCGAGTTCCTGAAGCATTTCCGTAACACCCGTGATGATCAAACCTACCAGTAACAAATCTAGCAGCCTGCCTCTGAATTGCTTCTGTCCTCCCTCAATCCGACCTGATAGGGATCCCAAACGCTTGAGCAGTACTCAAGAATAGGTCGTATTAGTGTTTTATAAGCGGTCTTCTTTACAAATGAACCACATCTTCCCAAAATTCTACCAATGAACCAAAGACGACTATCTGCCTTCCCCACAACTGCCATTACATGCTTGTCTCACTTCATATCGCTCTGCAATGTTACGCCCAAATATTTAATTTACGTGACTTGTCAAGTGCTACACTAGTAATGGAGTATTCAAACATTACGAGATTCTTTTTCCTATTCATCTGCATTAATTTACATTTATCTATATTTAGAGTTAGCTGCAATTCTTTACACCAGTCACAAACCTGTCCAAGTTGTCTTGTATCCTCCTACAGTCACTCAACGACGGCACCTTCTCGTACACCACAGCATCATCAGCAAACAGCCATACATTGCTATCCACCTTATCCAAAAGATCATTTATGTAGATAGAAAACAACAGTAGACCTACCACACTTCCTTGGGGCACTCCAGATGATACCCTCACCTCCGATGAACACTCACCATCGAGGACAACGTACTGGGTTCTATTACTTAAGAAGTCTTTGAGCCACTCACATATTTGGGAACCAATCTCATATGCTCGTACCTTAGTTAGGACTCTGCAGTGGGGCACCGAGTCAAACGCTTTCTGGAAGTCAAGGAATATGGCATCCGTTTGATCCCTTCATCCATGGTTCGCAAGATATCACGTGAAAAAAGGGCGAGTTGCATTTCACAGGAGCGATGCTTTCTAAAGCCGTGCTGATGCATGGGCAGCAACTTCTCTGTCTCAAGGAAATTCATTATATTCAAACTGAGAATATGTTCGAGAATCCTGCAACAAACCAATGTTAAGGATCTTGGTCTGTAATTTTGAGGATCCGTCCTTCTACCCTTCTTATATATAGGCATCACCTGCGCTTTTTTCCAGTCGCTCAGGACTTTACGCTGAGCAAGAGATTCACGATAAATACAAGCTAAGTAAGGAGCCAATGCAGTAGAGTACTCTCTGTAAAACCGAATTGGAATCCCATCAGGACCTGGCGATTTATTTATTTTCAACCCATTCAGCTGCTTCACAACCCCAGGGATGTCTATCACTATGTCCTCCATACTGGAAACTGTATGAGACTCAAACTGCAGTATGTCTGTATGATCCTCCTGCGTGAAAGATTTCTCAAATGCTAAATTTAAAATTTCAGCTTTCATTTTGCTGTCTTCCGTTGCCAGGCCAGACTGATCAGTGAGTGACTGGATGGAAGCCTTCGATCTGCTTACCGATTTTACGTAAGACCAGAATTTCCTTGGGTTTTCAGCAAGATCTTTTGCTAAGGTATGACAGTGGTAGTGGTTGTATGCTTTGCGCATTGCTCTTTTTACAGCAGCATGAATCTCTACTAACTTTTGCCTATCCTCATTCTCCCGATCTTTCTTGTTACGCAAGTGCAACTGTCTTTGCTTCCTGAGCATTCTCTGAATTGCGCTGTTAAACCACGGTGGGTCTTTTCTGTCCTTAACCCACTTTTTCGGCACATACTTCTCCAATGTGTGATTCACAATGTGTTTAAAATTTGCCCAGAATTCTTCCACATCCATCGTACCGGAAGTAAATGAAGTCGGTTCATTTACTAAGTGGGATGCTGACAAGTGCTTATCTGCTCTTTCTAGTAAGAATACTCTCCTAGCCTTCTTGACCAATTTTTTAACTTTCGTGACCATAGTTGTAATGACAACATCATGATCGCTAATCCCTGCCTCAACACTGACATCGTCGATGAGGTCTGGTCTGTTCATGGCTACCAGGTCTAAAATATTTCCATTATGCGTTGGCTGTCGATTTAGCTGCTCAAGACAGTTTTCAGATAATGTGTTCAAAAGTAGTTGACACGACGGCTTGTCTGTGCCACCTGTAATGAATCCATAGACATCCCAGTCTATACTAGATAGGTTGAAGTCGCCTCCGATTAATATAGCATGATCCAGGTACATATGCAATACAGAGTGTAGACTCCCTTTGAATGATTCTAGAACTGACACGGTGGAACCTGGTGGCCGGTAATAACACCCAACAATTAACTTTATTTCTCCTAGCCAGATAACTTCACAATCACACTCTACTTCGACTTCAGTAGACACAATATTTTTGTCAACTGCAATGAAGACACCACCTCCTACGGTGTCTAATCTGTCTTCCCGATACACATTCCAACCCTCACTAAATATTTCAGAACTTCCTATCTCAGGGTTCAGCCAGGTCTCAGTCCCAAGAATAATTTGTGTGCCACACGCTTCGTGGATGGCAGTAAATTCAGGAACTTTATTCCGAATATCTTGATAGCTGAAGTGTCTTTACACTGAGCGCGTTCTGATTTCCCTGCCTGCACGTTGACTGGTGAGTGTTCATCAGGACACCTCGCACTACTCCCTAGCCTAAAAAACCCCCATGTGCAAGTACTCTGCTACCCGAGTAGCCGCTTCCTTTGTGTACTGCACCCCTGATCTATCTGTCCTAGTTTCACCCAAATTTGAGCAACCAGTTGTTGGCCATTACTTCTGCCACCATAGTTGCTTAATGATTCGGAATGGTGATCAGTTCCATATGCCATGAGAAGCAGTTAATAATCATTGAAATGAAACTGTTTCCACTGGAGTAGTGTCAAATCGATGTAGGCTATCCATTATCATTTCAGATGGCCTAGTTACCTCTTGTAACAATTGTGATGGCACTTGCCTGTGGTTCATGTCCACTTACTGTGCACATTGTACACTAGCTATACGTATTAGTCCACTTCTTCATCTCATTTCAACAGTACTGTTTTTCCACCCTCCAATTTGTTGTCCTCTGATCTCCATGCTCAGGTAGCACGTTGTATGTTTCCCTTAATGCTTCTTCCTCAAACATAACTGGTACTACCACAAGTGTCCCCAACCTAGTTGACTTGAATGAAAGGCTGTCACACACACTGAACTGCACTTGTGTTATGTACAGCTTACAATCATTATCAGTGACTTGCACTGCTTGCCATTCAAAAAGACCATGGCTCAGTTCCTGTACTGTAGGCGCCCTGGTGGTCCCGCTCGACTACGGTGGACTGGAGGCCGAGCGGCGACCTCTCTAGTTGTCAGGGTGCTAGGAAATGACTGTGGACGGCTCAGACACGCCAAAGAAACATTATTAATTCATAACACCTTTATTCCTGCTGAGTACAATGTGGCCTGCGTAACACAGGTTGGATGAACTTGGTGATATCAACGACCTTCCCCGAGTCCTCGTTGACTCATAGCGATGACACCAGCTCCGGCACCAGTCTTGCTAGCGCAGCGCCGCGTGCTCTGACATAGCGGCGGAATGCCCTTACTTCCGCCGCGCATGGCGGGCGGTGCCCGCCTGGCCGCCCGGGTCAGAGGTGGACAGCTGGCCGCTGTGTGTAGGAGGCTCCGGGTTGGAGTCCCAGTGCTGTCGGCATGAGAGGCATTCTCGTAGTGCAGAGTGTACTCTGTCCCACCCTGTCTTCTTCCCTGCTCCTTCTGGTGGCTCGTCTGCGGTGGATGGGCGGAGCGGGCCGCAATCCCCCAGCGTCGTTGGCTCACCCGGTACGTGACGGCAGATGCACAGGGCCTAGGCCCCACACGATCTCAACGACGGCTCACTGATGTGGTCAGCATTGGCGGCAAGCGAGTCTGCCGCGATGTCTGCTAATCCTGGGTTGATGATTGACAGCAGCAGCAGAGAGGACCAGAGCTGGTACTGTCCCCACATGTCTGCTGCTGGATGGGCCGCCCTTACTGCAATATCTCCTTAATAAAGATTAACATGTCGATCACCGAGCTTAGCGCTATGCAGCATCCCAGTACACATCTAACTGCGAGTGCCTTGTTGCTATCAAAGCTGGCGTATTTAAAGGAAGCATGAGCAACGTCCTGACGTCATGCTCGTTTGTAATGAACGCATTCGTTCCACTCATACTGCTGACTTATCTGCTGTACTCGCCCCTTAGATGTTCTTGTGACAGAGCTACGTGTTGTTACGAGAGACTTATGCAAAGTTGTGAAATGCTGTACAGCTGATGCTATACCTCAGTCTTACACTCTACAAAAGTCTCCGTCTATAACACAAACCCACGCGCTAACCAATTCTCTCTCGCCTGTTGTGTGTAACCAGGCCATTGCTCCTGCGTAATGACACATTCCGATACATGTGCAATCCTCTTACCTCTTGGCTAACCTACTGCCTCTGGCTCTCGGCATAGGCAACGAAACTTTGACAATGTTCCACATTTCCAACTCTTTACTATTCCGCGACACTACAGTACTACTGCTACCTTCGTGTTCATATCATCTGTATTACCGTGCTTCTTTCCTGGCTTATGCACAGCTTCATAATCCAGTTCACACAAACTCAACACCCACCTTGTGGGCCTGGTAGAAGGGTCCTTCAAACCTAATAACCATTTTAGAGGTGCATAGTTGGTTAAAACCAGAATTTCTTTCCACAAAGATAACAATGAAAATACAGAATTCCATACATTAAGCTGAACATTTTTTCTGGGCTCAGTGTCAGAGCTTTATCCAAGCCCATAATGTGGTTTGACACTCCTTGGTCTACTTGAATTTCACACCTTTTTTTCAATAGTTGTTTGAGTTGCCTGCAATATCTGCAAACTCCTTGACGAATCTCCAGTAATCATTGGAGACCCACAAAAATGTCTGTAGCTCCTTACTTGTCTTAAGAACAGGAAAGTCCTATATTGCTTGTACCAATCTTAGGCCCTTTGTTATCCCTTCTTTACTAATTACATACCATACCCAACTTTCTCCAAGGAAAATGATACTTCTCTGTGCTTAATATAAGATGTGCAATACATTACCTTTTAAAAACATCTCTTAATCATTGTATATGGTCTCCCACATCCATCAAGAAAACAATTATATCATTAAGGCACACCAATCACTGATGAAGTTTCAACCCTCTCAGTACCCCATCCATCAATTACCAAATGTTGCTGGGGTCTGCAGATGCTGGTCCCCTGAACCTCTAACTTAAAGTACCCACTCCTTACATCCCCAGTAGAGAAGTACTGGCACTGTCCCAGTTACCAGTTGTCACCATGATGTTGAGTATTGGGTACACATCTATCATCGTTTTACTATTAAGATATTGATAGTCACAGCAGAATCTGTGTTTCAGGTTGTTGTTTGATGAAATTCTCCATAATTGTCTGTAAATGTCAAGGTATATGGCGCAGTTCCTGATATAATGATGCTTCATTTCTGTTGGAATTTGGTATTATGTCATAGGCGTCTCTGGCAACAGACTTTGAGGATAAAATAAATCCTCGAATTCTAATAGCAGCTTCTTCATCTCTGTCTTTTTCATTCCTTCCAGATGCTCCATCATCTTTAGTAGCATATGCAGTTTTAGTGGCAGACTGTGTCTGACCATGGTTCACATTTTGCATGTCCCAATCATCTTCCTCTAGAATTACTAAATTCATTACTAACAGTTCCTTTGTTAATTTCATTTCATCTGTGTCAAAATTTTGTAAATTCACAGGTAACATTTTTCCGTCTCTCTCCCAAACAACATGATGTGTCCACTACATTGTTCTCGTCTAGTGGTTCTTTTATAGACAACATATCGACAGGCAACTTAGGTTCTAAACACACCCAAAGAAACTTTCCAGTGCCCTCTGGCTTAATATCAAGCTAATCAAGACTTAGTGATTTTGTACACAATTCGGCCGATATGTCCCTAAGTTAGATGAACCTTGCTACAATACTCCACAGTTTCCCCTAGTCAGAATATCATCCCTCTAAGTTCCATCATATGTCACTGAAGGCCAATTTTGACATGTTGTTCTAACAGAAAGTCTAACCCCAGAATCATGTTGTAATAGAACACATTACATTATCATCTGCAGGAAGTGTTCCTGCGATAGAAGGATATCATCAGGAATGCCACAGGGAAATTTGATAGGACCGAGAGTGAGCAGCAATCTGCAGGTGTTTACTGAGGTAGCTGTGGTGCACAAAATTTCTTGTTTGTGTGATGAGTGGCAGCTTGCTCTTAACATAGAAAAATGTAAGTTAATGCAGATGAGCAGGAAAGACAACCCTGCAATGTTTAAGTACAGCATTATTAGCATATTGCTTGATACCGCCATGTTGATTAAATATCTAGGTGTAATGTTGCAAAGCAATATGAAATGGAATTATCCTACAAGCTTGATAGTAGGATAAGCAAATGGTCGACTTCAGTTTGGGCAAATTTTAGGAAATTGTGGTTCATCTGTAAAGCAGACTGCATGTAGGACACTAGTGGGATCCATTCCTGAGTACTTCTGAAGTGTTTGGGATCCCCAACAGGTTGGATTAGAGGAAGACATTAAAGCAATTCAGAGGCATGCTGCTATTTTTATTACTGGTAGTTTCAATCATTATGCAACTGCTACAGACAGGATTCGTGAAGGACTGGCAGTTAAAGCTGATTGCAGAACTATTCTACTGCCACCAATGTACATTTTGCTCAAGGACCACAAATGTAAGATAAGAGTAATTAGACAATGGAAAATCCAGGATGGAATAATGACAGTATTATGGAAAGGATAATTGCTACTACTCGCCATATAGAGGAGATCCTGAGTTGCAGATATTGACAACATTGTTTGACAGTCTTTTTGTTGGGCCTATCTGCTACTCAGCATCTCCTCTGTGTGGGGAGTAGCAACTATCCTTTTCATCATAGTGTCATAAGAAAAATTAGGGCTCATACAGAGGCATATAGACAGTAACTTTTCCCTCACTCTATTAGTGAGTGGAACATGAAAGCAAGTAACTGGTATGATACAAGGTACCCTACACCATGCATCATATGGTGGCTTGCGGATTATGTATGTAGATGTAGATGTTGATACTTTGCTTAATGTAGATGTTGATATTTTGCTTGCATAAAGCACTACTTCCACACATTGTTCAAACTGAACACCCACAACCTGAAAATGTAATATCACTTACCCTAATGTCTTTATGTCATTGTCCCTCACCCCACATGGCCTGTAGTGTGGTGGATTCAATTGCTTCCAACCTATAAGGTCCCGATTTGCCACTACTGCAACATAACAGGAACACCGCTTGGTGGACTCTCTTGTGTTCTCTCTTGTGTTTTTGCCTGTCGTCTTCTGCTTAGCTAGCCTTGCCATTATTTCTACCATCCCATTGTTGGTAACTGCTGACACCATTTGAACTGTGTCCAAGGGGTATACATTCTGGGACAACCAGGAAATCTGGGAAAAATTTTGGAATTTTTTCATCCGGGAAAGACCAGGAAATTTTTTAGAATTCCAGGAATTTGTATTGTTTTAGTATTCAGTTACAGTTATGTAATTTTAACTGGTGAGAAATGACACTCTAACTAAGAATTTTACTTTAGCCCACTGCAGCAATAAAACATGAATGAGAGAATAACAGAAAAATAAAATTCTAGTTCCAAATAAACAGCGCCATTTATAGCATCAAAGCACAATACACTCAAAAGCATCTGCCAACAACAAAATGTTTCAAATGCTTTAGGATGAGGACTAAGCAATACTTCATAACAACAGACTGCTTTCAGTGAGCATGATGTCACAACTGTTTACATTTATAACAGGTGACAGGAAATTATTGTCAGTGGTCGTTTGGGAAATGTTTCCTTTTAAGCAAGATGAATTATTTTATGTGTGAGAATATGTAATGAATTCTTAAATCACAGAGCATTTGACTCTCATTGAAAACTTAACCACCATTAATGCCACTATTTAAAATTTTAGTGGGAAATTTATCTAGTTTGCTGCATACTAATCTCGTGGTTCTGTTGAATGCCTCCTTTGCTATAACAATGTGCATTTTCACTTCCTGGTTGCATCTCAAGTCCTCAGTGGTCATTCTCCCAAGACATTTAAATGCTCTTACTTGACTAGTAATAACTTCTCATATCTTAATATTTTCCAGCATCTCCTTCATTTGCCAATTGCCATATTCTGTTTTTTCTGTATTGATACGCATTCCATATTCCACACAAACCTCATTCAGATCATTTTATTTACAGTTTGTTCATTCTCTGCCACTAATAGTGAGTTATCAGTAAATCTTATACATTCTGTCCTCTTTCCACCAATACATACTCCTCTTTTCCCATCTAAGCCATTTGCAATAACTTCATCCATGTATAAATTGAGCAATAAAGGGTAGAGGAAACAACCTTGTTTAATACCCCTTCCAATGCTATTTCCTTCTGACATTTCATTTCGAATCCTTATTCTTACTTACTGTTGTAAATATAGATTCTGTGCCATTGTTTCTGCTTCAAGTTTACTCCTTTTCTCTTCAAAATATACACCAGCTTCTTCCATTGTACTATGTTGAAAGCTTTTTCCATGTCAGTATAAGCAGCATAAATTTTTCTGCCTTTCAATATACCTTTCCCCTATGATTCTTAGCAGGTCAGTAGTATCTTTGTTCCTTTTCATCTTCTAAATCTCAGCTGTTTCTCCCCAGTTCACCTATCCATACATAAATGTAGTAGCTGGATTATTATGCAATACTTCAGGTCCTGTCATCATTTTCTTGTTACATGAAGAGAGCATTATGAAGGTTACTCTCCAGTAGGAGGAGGACTCAACTTTCTACACACAGTGATTTATCATGCAGTGCTTGGTTTAGTGTGATTAATTCCTGGTTATAACATGTGCATTTATGGTTGTGTAAAATTCTGAAGCTTTCAATGTGATGTTTAGAAAACTGTGGCAATCAAAATGATGTGTTGAGCATAAACTCTGAAGGTGAGATGCACAAAATTGTGGGATATGCCATTGTGTAGTCTACAATTTTATATATATTAGCTTTACAACTTATGCTGCTATTTTCACACTTGCGGAAATAATAATCCAATCCTATGATGAATCAACTTACATTTACAAAAACAGAGTAGCCTAGTGGAGTGACATGTAGCACTGCCCGTACGAGCAAAAGTAAGATCAACGAGCCCAACAGCTGCATCTGCAGTGAGACATGTCATCTGATGATGCCACATGTTCAACATTAGTCATCATTCTAGGGATACATTTGTGACTCCATGTGTATTATATCAAATTACTCATCTCAGCTTCATTTACATCACTTTGGGGGTTTTAGATGTTAATAAAATTCTAGTGCTAGTGCTAGGTTACGTGATGCACAGGTAAACAGTAGTGAGTGGCTGTATGTTTGCACCAAGAAAAGTATTGTCATCTACTATAATCAGTCCATAAACTATTTGCAAGATTGAATAAACCAAGCATGTTGGTGGGAATGGATGACCATGGAGGCCAGATGCACACTATGTATCTATGTTCACTGTTGTGAGCAGCACTTTGCAGGAGATCTCATCTGGAAATCCAGTATTTATCACTGATAATTTTTTTTTCTATAAAAATAATTTTGTTGATGGTTTATGCAGCAGGATACAATCTTTCTTGGATTTCTGTCATCTATACTATTTGCTTATTGAAGGGCCTTCACAACACATCTGTGGCCTTTGCAGATTCACTGTGATATGATGGCTGTAAACCACCATTATTTATTCATCGTCAGTATACATGTAGGCCCCTTTCATGACTCCTCAGAGGCGAAGTATCATTTGTGTGGCCCACTTTCTTACTGTACCTCAATTCTTTCAGCTTCTACGTATAGAGACATGTGGAAGATATCTTGTAAGTGAAGCCCACCTGAGGCCTGTCAGTTCTGGTATGGCACATTCATGCTGCCTGTAATGATGTTGGCTGCAAGCTGATGTATTTAAACAAGTGGAGAAATTCACACTGCAGGTTGTGCAAAGTACCACAAGTTACCTAGGTGACAACTCAGGTTCCTCCTCTAGGATGCACATCATGGTTTCATCCCCTGGAAATTACTATGTACAGTAAGTAAAATCATCTCCAACTTCTTTGAAATAGTTTTCCTGAACATATGTCTGTCCAACCTCAGCTTTGTTCATTATTCTCTGAGATACTGTCTCCCACAGTTTTTCCATACTGTTCAGTTTTGTACCTTATACATCTTCCAGCTGACATATGCTGATGAGCTGAATCATTATGACCATCTGCTTAATATCATGTTTGTCCACCATCAGAATTCATTACAGCAGTGGTTCTGAATGGTGTGTATTCAGTAATTCCTTGGTAGGTTTCCAGAGGGAAGGGGTACCATATTTCTTCACACTGGTCACATAATACCCGTAAATTATGAGCTGGTGGTTTGTGGCCACACAGATTTGTCCCAGATGTATTTCATTGAGTTCACATGAGGTGAATTTGATAGCCAATACATCAATGTGTGTTCGCTATCAAGTTCCACATAGCACTGTAGCCCTTCTGGTCTTATAACATAGGCAGTTATCATGCTGGAAGATGCCATTGCAGTTGGGGAAGGCATCAAGCATGAACGGTTGAGGTGAATGTCCCCCATACCATAATATCCTTCAGCCTGCATCCATGGTGCGTGCTATAGTTCACCTGAATGATGGTGCATCCAGACATGATCATCAACCTAGTGTACAAGAAATGTGATTCATCAACCAAGCAAACACAAAAGATTAGGGGTCTATTAATCATTGGCAGTTCAAATGTACAGTGAATGATGGTACATTTTAGGGGAATGGCAGCACGGGACAGGTGTACCCAGTGTGTATGCCTGGAGGCCTCATTCAACATGTTGAAGAGGCTATTCCAGCAGCCCTTGAGGGAACAGGCTGCGACCAACTGCAGGTTGTGGTGCATGTTGGAACAAATGATGCCTGTTGTCTAGGCTCCGAAGTCATTCTTGGGTCATTCTAGCAACTGGCAGGGAAAGTTAAGAATACCAGCCTTGTATGTGGAGTTTCAATGAAGCTCACAATAGGTAGGATTGTTCCCAGAACAGATTGTAGCCCTTTGGTTCTGAGTTGAGTGGAAGGACTGAACCAGAGACTTCAATGGTTCTATGACAAGCTAGGTTGTGACTTCATGGACTTGAGAGCTGTAAGGCCACCTAAATAGGTCAGGTGTGCACTACACATAACAGGCTGGCACTCAGGTAGCTGACGGTGTGTGGGATGCACTCAAGGGTTTTTAGATTAGGTGATGCACCATCCTATCCAGATAACAATAGCTGTAGGAAACCCAGAAGTATCAGTATAATATCAAAAGAAATGCCTCCCTGGGGTGAGAGTATTAAAATTCTAATGATAAGCTGTCAAAGCATTCTCAACAAGGTGTCAGAGTTTGAAGTGCCCATGAAAAGTAGTGAATCTCACATAATACTAGGTACAGAAAGCTGTTTGAAACCTGAAATTGATAGCAGTAAGATCTTTGGGGAAAATTTAAGCATATATTGAAAGGATAGGCAAATGGGAAATGGAGGTGGTGTATTTGTCACAGTAGACAAAAATTCCAGATCCACCGAGATAGAAATTGAAGCTGCATGTGAGATTATCTGGGCAAGACTCAATATCAGGGGTGGGCATAAAATGATTATTCGATCCCTGAAAACTTCAGAGGAAACCTGAGTTCACTTGTTCTCAAGTTCCCCAATCATACTCTGATCTTTTGTGGAGACTTTAATCATCCAACAGTTAATTGGGAAAGTTACAATTTTGTTAGTGTAAAACTTTACTAAATGCCTTCTCTGAAAACTACCTAGAACAAATAGTTAGGAACCTACTCCAGATGGAAATATATTGTATCTAATGGCAACAAATAGATCTGACCTCTTTGAGGATTTCCACATCAAAACTAGTTTCAGTGGCTATGGCGCGGTTGTGGCAACAATGATTACCACAGTACAAAGGAAAACTAAAACAAACAGAAAGATATATATTTTCAGTAAAGTAGATAAAAATTCAGTAATGTCACATGTCAATGAGGAACTTGAAACTCTTGGTACAGGTCAGGAGCATGAAGAGGAACTTTGGTCCAAGTTTAAAAGAATAGTTGACCACACACTGGATAGATATATACCCAGTAGAACAGTTCATAGTGGGATGGAACCTCCATGATATACAGTCACTGTAAAGAAACTCCTAAAGAAACAGAGATTAGTGCACAGTAGGTTGAAAACAAAGTGGAGAGATACTGAATGAAACACGTTTGGCTGTCAAGAGAGCAATTTGTGATGGCTTCAATGACTACCATAACAGAATATTGTCAAATGACATTGCACAAAATCCAAAGAAATTCTGGTCGTATGTAAAGACTGTTAATGGCACCAAAGTTAGTGTCCAGTCCTAGCAAAACTGATGGTAGCAAAGGAAAAGCTGAAATGCTTAACTCTGTTTTCAAATGTTTTTTGAAATGAAAAGCCCAAGAGAACTGCCCCAATTTAATCCTTGTACCACTGAAAAATGAATGAAATAAATGAAATAAGTATTAGTGTCAGTGGTGTTGAGAAACAGCTGAAATAATTAAAATTGAACAAAGTTCTAGGTCCCGGTGGAATCCCTATCAGATTCTATACTGAATTTGCAGCTGAGTTAGCCCCTATTCTCATTGTAATCTATTGTAGATCCCTCAAACAAAAAACTGTGACCAGTTCTCGGAAAAAGGCACAGCTCACATACATCTACAAGAAGGGTAGTAGAGCCACAAAACTACTGTTCAATATCCTTGACATCAGTTTGTCGTAGAAACTTAGAACATATGCTGAGTTCAAACACAGTGAGGTATCTTGAACAGAATGACCTTCTCAATGCCATTCAGCATGGTTTTCAGAAACATCGATCATTTGAAGCCCAACTCACACTTTTCACACATGACATACTGCAAGCTTTGGATCAAGGCAACCAGGTAGATGCAGTGTTCTGTTTTCTGAAAAGCATTTGACTCAGTGCCACACCTGCACTTATTGTCAGAAGTACGATCATATGGGTTATCAAGTGAAATTTGTGACTGGCTTGAGGACTTTTTGGTAGGGAGGACATAGCATGTTATCTTGGATGGAGAGTCATCATGAGATGTAGAAGTAACTTTGGGCATGCCCCACAGACATGTGTAGAGACCCTTGCTGTTAATGTTGTGTATTAATGATTTTGCAGTTAAATCAGGCTTTTTGCAGATGATGAAATTATCTATAATGAAGTACTATCTGAAAGAAGCTGAATAAATATTCAGTCAGATCTTGATAAGATTTCAATGCAGTGCAGAGGTTGGCAACTTGCTCTAAATGTTTAGAAATGTAAAATTTGGCACTTCACAAAACAAAAAAACATAGTATCCTATGACTATAATATCAGTGAAACACTGTTGTAATCGGACAGCTCATACAAGTACCTGGGTGTAACATTTAGTGGGGATATGAAGTGGAAGATTGCAAAGGTTCAGTCAAGGGTATAGCAGGTGGTAGACTTTGGTTTATTGGTAGAATTCTGGGCAAGTGCAATTGGTCTTCAAATTAGATTGCTTACAAATCACTCATGCCACCCATTCTAGAATATTGCTCAAGTGTGTGGGACCCATACCAGATAGAACTAACAAGGGGTATTCAATGTATACAGAGAAGAGCAGCACAAATGGTCACAGGGTTGTTTAATCAGTGGGAAAGTGTCACAGAGATACTGAAGGAATTGAAATGTCAAATTCTTGAAGACAGGCATAAACTCTCCCAAGAAAGTCTGTTAACAAAGTTTCTAGAACCAACTTTAGATGATTACTCTAGGAATATACTACAGCCCCCTTCATATACCGTATTTACTCGAATCTAAGCTGCACCTGAAAAATGAGACTCGAAATCAAGGAAAAAAAATTTTCCTGAATCTACGCTGCACCTGAAATTTGAGACTCGAAATTCAAGAGGAGAGAAAAATTTTAGGCCGCACCTCCAAATCAAAACAAAGTTGGTCCATTGTAATATGAGACACAATGTAGGTCGAATGAATGACGATACAGCTACAGTAGTTTGGTTCGAGTCGTAAGTTTAGCAGTTAAGCTTAACCAGGTAGCCATTGCTATGCGTCAGGTGCTCCGTCCGTATTTATATGGGTGTTGTTGTTGTGGTCTTCAGTCCTGAGACTGGTTTGATGCAGCTCTCCATGCTACTCTATCCTGTGCAAGCTTTTTCATCTCCCAGTACCTACTGCAACCTACATCCTTCTGAATCTGCTTAGTGTATTCATCTCTTGGTCTCCCTCTACGATTTTTACCCTCCACGCTGCCCTCCAATACTAAATTGGTGATCCCTTGATGCCTCAGAACATGTCCTACCAACCGATCCCTTCTTCTGGTCAAGTTGTGCCACAAACTTCTCTTCTCCCCAATCCTATTCAATACTTCCTCATTAGTTATGTGATCTACCCATCTAATCTTCAGCATTCTTCTGTAGCACCACATTTCGAAAGCTTCTATTCTCTTCTTGTCCAAACTATTTATCGTCCATGTTTCACTTCCATACATGGCTACACTCCATACGAATACTTTCAGAAATGACTTCCTGACACTTAAATCAATACTGGATGTTAACAAATTTCTCTTCTTCAGAAACGCTTTCCTTGCCATTGCCAGCCTACATTTTATATCCTCTCTACTTCGACCATCATCAGTTATTTTGCTCCCCAAATAGCAAAACTCCTTTACTACTTTAAGTGCCTCATTTCCTAATCTAATTCCCTCAGCATCACCCGACTTAATTAGACTACATTCCATTATCCTTGTTTTGCTTTTGTTGATGTTCATCTTATATCCTCCTTTCAAGACACTGTCCATTCCATTCAACTGCTCTTCCAAGTCCTTTGCTGTCTCTGACAGAATTACAATGTCATCGGCAAACCTCAAAGTTTTTATTTCTTCTCCATGAATTTTAATACCTACTCCGAATTTTTCTTTTGTTTCCTTTACTGCTTGCTCAATATACAGATTGAACAACATCGGGGAGAGGCTACAACCCTGTCTTACTCCCTTCCCAACCACTGATTCCCTTTCATGTCCCTCGACTCTTATAACTGCCATCTGGTTTCTGTACAAATTGTAAATAGCCTTTTGCTCCCTGTATTTTACCCCTGCCACCTTTAGAATTTGAAAGAGAGTATTCCAGTCAACATTGTCAGAAGCTTTCTCTAAGTCTACAAATGCTAGAAACATTTATATGGGTACCATTCCTTTTTCACGTGTTTCATCTGGTTTGAATTGATTGCATATTTTTCTGTGAACTGATAAGTGCGCCGTTCTCTTTGTTATAGGTGTTTACGTCACTCTAAGCTGTAAATGCATTACTGTACTGTGTCATGCATTGTTTGTCGTGGCATGGCTTGCTTTTGTGCGCGGTACCGCGTCATTTAAACATGTTATAACATGCGCATTTATGGTTGTGTAAAATTCTGAAGCTTTCAATGTGATGTTTAGAAAACTGTGGCAATCAAAATGATGTGTTGAGCATAAACTCTGAAGGTGAGATGCACAAAATTGTGGGATATGCCATTGTGTAGTCTACAATTTTATATATATTAGCTTTACAACTTATGCTGCTATTTTCACACTTGCGGAAATAATAATCCAATCCTATGATGAATCAACTTACATTTACAAAAACAGAGTAGCCTAGTGGAGTGACATGTAGCACTGCCCATACGAGCAAAAGTAAGATCAACGAGCCCAACAGCTGCATCTGCAGTGAGACATGTCATCTGATGATGCCACATGTTCAACATTAGTCATCATTCTAGGGATACATTTGTGACTCCATGTGTATTATATCAAATTACTCATCTCAGCTTCATTTACATCACTTTGGGGGTTTTAGATGTTAATAAAATTCTAGTGCTAGTGCTAGGTTACGTGATGCACAGGTAAACAGTAGTGAGTGGCTGTATGTCTGCACCAAGAAAAGTATTGTCATCTACTATAATCAGTCCATAAACTATTTGCAAGATTGAATAAACCAAGCATGTTGGTGGGAATGGATGACCATGGAGGCCAGATGCACACTATGTATCTATGTTCACTGTTGTGAGCAGCACTTTGCAGGAGATCTCATCTGGAAATCCAGTATTTATCACTGATAAACTTTTTTTCTATAAAAATAACTTTGTTGATGGTTTATGCAGCAGGATACAATCTTTCTTGGATTTCTGTCATCTATACTATTTGCTTATTGAAGGGCCTTCACAACACATCTGTGGCCTTTGCAGATTCACTGTGATATGATGGCTGTAAACCACCATTATTTATTCATCGTCAGTATACATGTAGGCCCCTTTCATGACTCCTCAGAGGCGAAGTATCATTTGTGTGGCCCACTTTCTTACTGTACCTCAATTCTTTCAGCTTCTACGTATAGAGACATGTGGAAGATATCTTGTAAGTGAAGCCCACCTGAGGCCTGTCAGTTCTGGTATGGCACATTCATGCTGCCTGTAATGATGTTGGCTGCAAGCTGATGTATTTAAACAAGTGGAGAAATTCACACTGCAGGTTGTGCAAAGTACCACAAGTTACCTAGGTGACAACTCAGGTTCCTCCTCTAGGATGCACATCATGGTTTCATCCCCTGGAAATTACTATGTACAGTAAATAAAATCGTCTCCAACTTCTTTGAAATAGTTTTCCTGAACATATGTCTGTCCAACCTCAGCTTTGTTCATTATTCTCTGAGATACTGTCTCCCACAGTTTTTCCATACTGTTCAGTTTTGTACCTTATACATCTTCCAGCTGACATATGCTGATGAGCTGAATCATTATGACCATCTGCTTAATATCATGTTTGTCCACCATCAGAATTCATTACAGCAGTGGTTCTGAATGGTGTGTATTCAGTAATTCCTTGGTAGGTTTCCAGAGGGAAGGGGTACCATATTTCTTCACACTGGTCACATAATACCCGTAAATTATGAGCTGGTGGTTTGTGGCCACACAGATTTGTCCCAGATGTATTTCATTGAGTTCACATGAGGTGAATTTGATAGCCAATACATCAATGTGTGTTCGCTATCAAGTTCCACATAGCACTGTAGCCCTTCTGGTCTTATAACATAGGCAGTTATCATGCTGGAAGATGCCATTGCAGTTGGGGAAGGCATCAAGCATGAACGGTTGAGGTGAATGTCCCCCATACCATAATATCCTTCAGCCTGCATCCATGGTGCGTGCTATAGTTCACCTGAATGATGGTGCATCCAGACATGATCATCAACCTAGTGTACAAGAAATGTGATTCATCAACCAAGCAAACACAAAAGATTAGGGGTCTATTAATCATTGGCAGTTCAAATGTACAGTGAATGATGGTACATTTTAGGGGAATGGCAGCACGGGACAGGTGTACCCAGTGTGTATGCCTGGAGGCCTCATTCAACATGTTGAAGAGGCTATTCCAGCAGCCCTTGAGGGAACAGGCTGCGACCAACTGCAGGTTGTGGTGCATGTTGGAACAAATGATGCCTGTTGTCTAGGCTCCGAAGTCATTCTTGGGTCATTCTAGCAACTGGCAGGGAAAGTTAAGAATACCAGCCTTGTATGTGGAGTTTCAATGAAGCTCACAATAGGTAGGATTGTTCCCAGAACAGATTGTAGCCCTTTGGTTCTGAGTTGAGTGGAAGGACTGAACCAGAGACTTCAATGGTTCTATGACAAGCTAGGTTGTGACTTCATGGACTTGAGAGCTGTAAGGCCACCTAAATAGGTCAGGTGTGCACTACACATAACAGGCTGGCACTCAGGTAGCTGACGGTGTGTGGGATGCACTCAAGGGTTTTTAGATTAGGTGATGCACCATCCTATCCAGATAACAATAGCTGTAGGAAACCCAGAAGTATCAGTATAATATCAAAAGAAATGCCTCCCTGGGGTGAGAGTATTAAAATTCTAATGATAAGCTGTCAAAGCATTCTCAACAAGGTGTCAGAGTTTGAAGTGCCCATGAAAAGTAGTGAATCTCACATAATACTAGGTACAGAAAGCTGTTTGAAACCTGAAATTGATAGCAGTAAGATCTTTGGGGAAAATTTAAGCATATATTGAAAGGATAGGCAAATGGGAAATGGAGGTGGTGTATTTGTCACAGTAGACAAAAATTCCAGATCCACCGAGATAGAAATTGAAGCTGCATGTGAGATTATCTGGGCAAGACTCAATATCAGGGGTGGGCATAAAATGATTATTCGATCCCTGAAAACTTCAGAGGAAACCTGAGTTCACTTGTTCTCAAGTTCCCCAATCATACTCTGATCTTTTGTGGAGACTTTAATCATCCAACAGTTAATTGGGAAAGTTACAATTTTGTTAGTGTAAAACTTTACTAAATGCCTTCTCTGAAAACTACCTAGAACAAATAGTTAGGAACCTACTCCAGATGGAAATATATTGTATCTAATGGCAACAAATAGATCTGACCTCTTTGAGGATTTCCACATCAAAACTAGTTTCAGTGGCTATGGCGCGGTTGTGGCAACAATGATTACCACAGTACAAAGGAAAACTAAAACAAACAGAAAGATATATATTTTCAGTAAAGTAGATAAAAATTCAGTAATGTCACATGTCAATGAGGAACTTGAAACTCTTGGTACAGGTCAGGAGCATGTAGAGGAACTTTGGTCCAAGTTTAAAAGAATAGTTGACCACACACTGGATAGATATATACCCAGTAGAACAGTTCATAGTGGGATGGAACCTCCATGATATACAGTCACTGTAAAGAAACTCCTAAAGAAACAGAGATTAGTGCACAGTAGGTTGAAAACAAAGTGGAGAGATACTGAATGAAACACGTTTGGCTGTCAAGAGAGCAATTTGTGATGGCTTCAATGACTACCATAACAGAATATTGTCAAATGACATTGCACAAAATCCAAAGAAATTCTGGTCGTATGTAAAGGCTGTTAATGGCACCAAAGTTAGTGTCCAGTCCTAGCAAAACTGATGGTAGCAAAGGAAAAGCTGAAATGCTTAACTCTGTTTTCAAATGTTTTTTGAAATGAAAAGCCCAAGAGAACTGCCCCAATTTAATCCTTGTACCACTGAAAAATGAATGAAATAAATGAAATAAGTATTAGTGTCAGTGGTGTTGAGAAACAGCTGAAATAATTAAAATTGAACAAAGTTCTAGGTCCCGGTGGAATCCCTATCAGATTCTATACTGAATTTGCAGCTGAGTTAGCCCCTATTCTCATTGTAATCTATTGTAGATCCCTCAAACAAAAAACTGTGACCAGTTCTCGGAAAAAGGCACAGCTCACATACATCTACAAGAAGGGTAGTAGAGCCACAAAACTACTGTTCAATATCCTTGACATCAGTTTGTCGTAGAAACTTAGAACATATGCTGAGTTCAAACACAGTGAGGTATCTTGAACAGAATGACCTTCTCAATGCCATTCAGCATGGTTTTCAGAAACATCGATCATTTGAAGCCCAACTCACACTTTTCACACATGACATACTGCAAGCTTTGGATCAAGGCAACCAGGTAGATGCAGTGTTCTGTTTTCTGAAAAGCATTTGACTCAGTGCCACACCTGCACTTATTGTCAGAAGTACGATCATATGGGTTATCAAGTGAAATTTGTGACTGGCTTGAGGACTTTTTGGTAGGGAGGACATAGCATGTTATCTTGGATGGAGAGTCATCATGAGATGTAGAAGTAACTTTGGGCATGCCCCACAGACATGTGTAGAGACCCTTGCTGTTAATGTTGTGTATTAATGATTTTGCAGTTAAATCAGGCTTTTTGCAGATGATGAAATTATCTATAATGAAGTACTATCTGAAAGAAGCTGAATAAATATTCAGTCAGATCTTGATAAGATTTCAATGCAGTGCAGAGGTTGGCAACTTGCTCTAAATGTTTAGAAATGTAAAATTTGGCACTTCACAAAACAAAAAAACATAGTATCCTATGACTATAATATCAGTGAAACACTGTTGTAATCGGACAGCTCATACAAGTACCTGGGTGTAACATTTAGTGGGGATATGAAGTGGAAGATTGCAAAGGTTCAGTCAAGGGTATAGCAGGTGGTAGACTTTGGTTTATTGGTAGAATTCTGGGCAAGTGCAATTGGTCTTCAAATTAGATTGCTTACAAATCACTCATGCCACCCATTCTAGAATATTGCTCAAGTGTGTGGGACCCATACCAGATAGAACTAACAAGGGGTATTCAATGTATACAGAGAAGAGCAGCACAAATGGTCACAGGGTTGTTTAATCAGTGGGAAAGTGTCACAGAGATACTGAAGGAATTGAAATGTCAAATTCTTGAAGACAGGCATAAACTCTCCCAAGAAAGTCTGTTAACAAAGTTTCTAGAACCAACTTTAGATGATTACTCTAGGAATATTCTACAGCCCCCTTCATATACCGTATTTACTCGAATCTAAGCTGCACCTGAAAAATGAGACTCGAAATCAAGGAAAAAAAATTTTCCTGAATCTACGCTGCACCTGAAATTTGAGACTCGAAATTCAAGAGGAGAGAAAAATTTTAGGCCGCACCTCCAAATCAAAACAAAGTTGGTCCATTGTAATATGAGACACAATGTAGGTCGAATGAATGACGATACAGCTACAGTAGTTTGGTTCGAGTCGTAAGTTTAGCAGTTAAGCTTAACCAGGTAGCCATTGCTATGCGTCAGGTGCTCCATCCGTATTTATATGGGTGTTGTTGTTGTGGTCTTCAGTCCTGAGACTGGTTTGATGCAGCTCTCCATGCTACTCTATTCTGTGCAATCTTTTTCATCTCCCAGTACCTACTGCAACCTACAACCTTCTGAATCTGCTTAGTGTATTCATCTCTTGGTCTCCCTCTACGATTTTTACCCTCCACGCTGCCCTCCAATACTAAATTGGTGATCCCTTGATGCCTCAGAACATGTCCTACCAACCGATCCCTTCTTCTGGTCAAGTTGTGCCACAAACTTCTCTTCTCCCCAATCCTATTCAATACTTCCTCATTAGTTAGTGATCTACCCATCTAATCTTCAGCGTTCTTCTGTAGCACCACATTTCGAAAGCTTCTATTCTCTTCTTGTCCAAACTATTTATCGTCCATGTTTCACTTCCATACATGGCTACACTCCATACGAATACTTTCAGAAATGACTTCCTGACACTTAAATCAATACTGGATGTTAACAAATTTCTCTTCTTCAGAAACGCTTTCCTTGCCATTGCCAGCCTACATTTTATATCCTCTCTACTTCGACCATCATCAGTTATTTTGCTCCCCAAATAGCAAAACTCCTTTACTACTTTAAGTGCCTCATTTCCTAATCTAATTCCCTCAGCATCACCCGACTTAATTCGACTACATTCCATTATCCTTGTTTTGCTTTTGTTGATGTTCATCTTATATCCTCCTTTCAAGACTCTGTCCATTCCATTCAACTGCTCTTCCAAGTCCGTTGCTGTCTCTGACAGAATTACAATGTCATCGGCAAACCTCAAAGTTTTTATTTCTTCTCCATGAATTTTAATACCTACTCCGAATTTTTCTTTTGTTTCCTTTACTGCTTGCTCAATATACAGATTGAACAACATCGGGGAGAGGCTACAACCCTGTCTTACTCCCTTCCCAACCACTGATTCCCTTTCATGTCCCTCGACTCTTATAACTGCCATCTGGTTTCTGTACAAATTGTAAATAGCCTTTTGCTCCCTGTATTTTACCCCTGCCACCTTTAGAATTTGAAAGAGAGTATTCCAGTCAACATTGTCAGAAGCTTTCTCTAAGTCTACAAATGCTAGAAACATTTATATGGGTACCATTCCTTTTTCACGTGTTTCATCTGGTTTGAATTGATTGCATATTTTTCTGTGAACTGATAAATGCGCCGTTCTCTTTGTTATCGGTGTTTACGTCACTCTAAGCTGTCAATGCATTACTGTACTGTGTCATGCATTGTTTGTCATGGCATGGCTTGCTTTTGTGCGCGGTACCGCGGCATTTAAAAAAAAAAAAAAGAAAAAAAAAAAAAAGAAGAAGAAGAGAGGATGGTCTCATAACCGAAACAACGGAAAGAGACTGCTATTTGTTGTTACGTACACTGCTGCTTTCTTTGATAATGATCAACAATAACAAAATAATAGACTGAGTATGATAGAAGATGTTCTGAACGAGAGTTTAGCGAAAATTTTTCTCCGTTTGAAAATCTTTGCAGGCGCCTCTTTAGTACATTACATTCTCCACAGAAATTAGAGTCGTCTTAGATTTAAAACTCTAGTCAATTACCGTGCTTCGTTTCTGACTGTATCACTATCAGGCATAAGAATAATACGAATATAAACATGACATGATATGTATATTCTTACACGTTTGCTGTTGGCTCACTCTAGTTTCGTAGTTTATTAGGCAGACAGGATTTAAGTGAGATAGCAGCAAACACGAAACAATACATGGCAAAATGTTTATATTCGTATTATTCTTATGGTGAAGAGAATACTGCATGTGATTCACAATTCATAAAAGTTCCTATTAGTAACCATCTCTTCTCACGGGTATGAAAAAATTCAGAACGTAGAGATGGCCATATTGACAACCATCCCAAAAGATTAGAATAATTACTGCTGACATAGAGGCACTTAAACTATCATTCTTCCCACACTACATACTTGAATGGAACAGGAAGAAACCCTAATATCTGGTACAATGGGACGTACCCTCTGCCATGCACTTCATGATAATTTGCACAGTGTAGATGTAGATTAGTACATAAATTTATCCAGTCAATGGAGTACATATTTTATTGAAACAATGATACTGAATTTAACCATAAATGTTGGGAGTATTTTATTTCATCCTCTGATGCTGTATGTCAAACTCCAGTGAATTAATCCTCCTGTCCATCTAAACAAAGGATTGTTAAAAAGCACTGAGGTGTGGAGGTTCTGCAGATGATAGCACTCATCACATTATTTATTTATTTATTTAGTCCTTCAAATCTTATATGTATAGAATATATACAAGGATATTGGACATGGTTAGGTATTTACAAGATAAAATACAGTTTGTATTGCAATCCTAAGGACTAGATATTGAAGTAATTTAGCACAGATTCATAAATACAACAAACATTACAGGCAACATACAAAGTAGAATATTAATAGTGCATCTTTATTTTTGTTGTTTGGCTTTTATATATTCTGTCAGACTGTAAAAGCAATGATCAATTAAATATGCCTTTACTTCAGACTTAAAACTACAGAGTTTACCTATTGATTTAATATGTTTAGGTAGATTATTGAAAATATTTATCCCAGTATGTAGTGTGTCTTTTTGGCACAATGATGTTCTCACCTGTTTCACATGAAGGTCAGATTTTTGCCTTGTATTGTGTGCATGTATATCATCATTTTTAATAAGATATCTGGGTGTCTATCGATATATTGTTTGATGAAAACTGATGTTTCATAGATAAAAATGCAAGGAAGAGGAAGAACTGACAGTTTTTAGAATATTGGTCTGCACGATTTCGTATTGTTTACCCCTTCAATAATTCTTAGTATTCTCTTTTGCGTCCTGAAAAGTTTAATATTTGTTGTTGTATTGCCCCAGAAGATTATGCCATATTTAATTACAGAGTGCACATAGGAGTAGTATACATTTAACAGGCTGGCTTTGCTGCAACAAGTTTTTAAGATCCGTATCATGTAACAGGTTTTGCTTAGTTTTCTTTGCAAATATTCAATATGTACCTCCCATTTTGTGTTGTTCTGGAGCCAGAGTCCCAGAAATTTAGTGCTGTCAACACTTTCAAGAACTCTGTCCCTAAGTTCTATTTCTGTGTTTGGGTGGTGTCTTCCTTTTACATTATAGAAATTCAGTGCTACTGTCTTTTCTTTGTTTATAATTAGCTTGTTGTAGCTGAACCACTGTTCTACACTGTTCATTGTTTGGATAGTGGAGTGTTTTAGTTTTTCTTCTGTTTTACCACTAATAAGGAAGCTTGTATCGTCTGCAAATTGGAGGGTAGTTTGGCAATACTTGTTGTACATAAGATCATTGACATAGAGGAGAAACAGAATGGGTCCTAATACTGATCCTTGAGGGACGCCATATTTAACATTTTCATATCCTGAATAGTAGTAGCTGATTTTGTTATGGTCAGTATATTGATTAGATTAGATTAGATTAGATTAGATTAATACTAGTTCCATGGATCATGAATACGATATTTCGTAATGATGTGGAACGAGTCGAATTTTCCAATACATGACATAATTAGGTTAATTTAACAACATACTTAAGTTAATATAACAACTTTATTTTTTTTGTGTTTTTTTTTCTTTATTTTTTATTTTTATTTTTATTATTATTTTTTTTCAATATTTTTGTTTTTTTTTTTTCTTTTTTTTCTTAATTTATATCTAAAAATTCCTCTGTGGAGTAGAAGGAGTTGTCATTCAGAAATTCTTTTAATTTCTCCTTAAATACTTGTTGGTTATCTGTCAGACTTTTGATACTATTTGGTAAGTGACCAAAGACTTTAGTGCCAGTATAATTCACCCCTTTCTGTGCCAAAGTTAGATTTAATCTTGAATAGTGAAGATCGTCCTTTCTCCTAGTATTGTAGTTATGCACACTGCTATTACTTTTGAATTGGGTTTGGTTGTTAATAACAAATTTCATAAGAGAGTATATATACTGAGAAGCTACTGTGAATATCCCTAGATCCTTAAATAAATGTCTGCAGGATGATCTTGGGTGGACTCCAGCTATTATTCTGATTACACGCTTTTGTGCAATAAATACTTTATTCCTCAGTGATGAATTACCCCAAAATATGATGCCATATGAAAGCAATGAGTGAAAATAGGCGTAGTAAGCTAATTTACTAAGATGTTTATCACCAAAATTTGCAATGACCCTTATTGCATAAGTAGCTGAACTCAAACGTTTCAGCAGATCATCAATGTGTTTCTTCCAATTTAATCTCTCATCAATGGACATACCTAAAAATTTGGAATATTCTACCTTAGCTATATGCTTCTGATTAAGGTCTATATTTATTAATGGTGTCATACCATTCACTGTACGGAACTGTATGTACTGTGTCTTATCAAAATTCAGTGAGAGTCCATTTACAAGGAACCACTTAGTAATTTTCTGAAAGACAGTATTGACAATTTCATCAGTTAATTCTTGTTTCTCAGGTGTGATTACTATACTTGTATCATCAGCAAAGAGAACTAACTTTGCCTCTTCATGAATATAGAATCACTTCAACCACCTGTTTGTGACCACATAGGTACACTCTGTCATGTGTGAAACTTTGAAGATACTTCCCAATACATAATATGATCTAGATGTCGAAAAAGAAAACATCTGCATATTCTAAATTTCACGTACCGGAATGTAGATTCCAACATGTAACAGAAGTACTGCAGCATGGAGTGTGCAGATCTTTGTAAGGCTTGTTGTTCATTGTTGATATTTAGAATGTCAGTAAGATGACCACTCTTAAAATGGTTCACTTGCACTTTTCAATCCCCAGTGTCTCGGAAACTCTTATATGAAGTGAAGAATTTTAAGTAATTTATGTGCTGTTTCAATATTTATCTTTGTATTCTACCAAAATTTTCCTCTTTCTTCACTAAAAAAATTACTAACTTTTGTTAACACCTTGAAATGTTAGCCGCTGTGGTTTTCCTACTCTTATTTTATTGGTCAGTTCTTTCATTTTCTTAACAAGTAATAGTGTGCTCCAGGGTGTTCCACCAGCTTATTGTTTCCATTTTTATGCACAATATTTTGATGACTGATCAAGTCATTTTCTTCTGATGCTGTGATTTTTGCAGTTATGTGTATTCACTGCTTGGACTCCAAGCAGATGTGAAGTAATGTTGGTATTGCACTGCTATTTGTAGCTGAGTTGAATTTCTGACACTACCATGCCCTTTGATGCTGTTATGTTTTTCAGAGCCTGTACTGGTGTTCTTTGAAATGGAAATTCTCTCAGTGTTTTTCAGCTCTAGTGGATGTGTTGGACAGTGAGATCTTAATAAACTTGTACGGGACTCCGTGGCTTATTTAAATTGAAATCTCCATCCCTGTTTATTAGGTTTTCTGACATCTTTGTTTTCATAGTCTTCATATTTATGCTGTCCCAGAAACTAGGCATTTATGCCATGATACTGGTTTCATCCTATTTCAGTTCCTGATTATATTTAAGGCAGTGCTGGGTGACAGCTGATTTGCTTGGTTGTTTTAGTCAGTTCCTTGCATTTGTCCTGGACTGTTCCAATAATCTATCCCCTGTAAGACATGCTGCATTCACTAGAAATGTTCAGAGACTTAACCATACTAGGGAAACTTGCTATCTTAGTTGCAAGGAATGAAGTGCAATGGATGCCATTGTACTACCTTTCTGGATATTGCGCCAGGGTAAGGTAGGTAACTGGTTGACTTCTCTTCCTCAGTCTCAGGTGTTGTTGATTCTGACTGCAATTTCCATTCAATTTGATGATCTGAATACCCATCACTTTTAGAATGTTATTTGTAGCTAATTCTTCAGTGAAGATTTCCTTGCTTGAAAGAGGTGGAGCTCTCTGCATCAGAGTCTTTTCCAGTGAATTTCTTTGTGACGGATGGTGATCGTGCAAGATCTAGAGAGAGAGAGGTCAGTGTGCATAAGTTCAATATATACACCATGTCCCATTGATCTCTCCATTCTTTTCTTAATTAATACATCGAGGGAAGGTTTCTGGCCCTCTTAAGTTCCATTGTGTATTTCATGTTATGACTGATAGAGTTTAAATGTTACAGTAACTCTTGAAGTTTTTCACCTTATGTGCTGATACTACAAAATGTGTTGTCCATATATTGATAGAAAAACATTGTTATCAAACTGATGGTCTCTAGTGCCTTTGCTTCAAAAGCGTTTGATGTATAGGTTGGCCAAAGTTGACATCAGAATGTACCTAAAAAGTTCTGTAAAACAAACATCGAACTTCTCTGTGATAAGTGTTACTCATGCTTCTCCAGATATTCACTGGTAATGCATTTCTAAGACACTTAATGGTTTTTTTTTTCTCTCCACAAGCCTGACTAATACAGAAGAGTCATCATCTTCCCCTTGATTTTATTTTCAGGGTTGACATCTGTCTGTCTGTAGACAAAATCATTCAAAATATCAAAAATCTTCTTATTGTAGACCATACAGGACATTAGGACCATAGCACTGCCCTTGTCGGCTGGCAGAACTACAATTTCCTCATGCCCCTGCAGGTTTCTCAATATTACTCATTCTTCCTCGGAGATGTTGGATCTTAACATTGTTGTCTTGGTAAGTGCTCTGCAGGTTTGATGGAATACCTCTTCCGTTCTGTGTGGACTACAATAAGAAGATTTTTGACCTTTTGAATAACATTGCCTACAGGCAAATATATGTTGCTCCTATGAATAAAACTGAGAAGAAGAATGTAAGTCTTATACACATTGAAAATTTAGCAATGTTCTTACACGTCCAATGCAGAGCTCTTAGAGACATGGAGATTTTATCAGCTAACAAATATAACTACTTTGGTCATCTACCTGGATACATTTTATGCAGTCATAGTCAGTGTAGGGAATGTGGTGCTCTGAATAGCTCATGCCCCCCTCCCCCCCCCCCCCCCCCCTCCTACCCCTCGGCCTGACCTGACTCTATACCCTTTCTGTTTATTATAACTGTGTGTATGTGTGTGTGTGTGTGTGTGTGTGTGTGTGTGTGTGTATAGACACACACGCTGGAAAAATCCTGTTTATGCCTCAGTAGATGATATATATACAGATACAAACCCACACACACACTGAAAGTGGAACTGGGTCATATCTCTGTGTGCTCTGAGAGATCCTTTCAGATGCGGATGTAGATTGTGGTCAAGATATTTAAGGTGCAGGAGTAAAAAATTGCACTACCACTTCACCATCTCGTCTCAACAACATATTAAAATTTCAGAGTTATAAGTTTAAATCAAAACATAGTTAATATATACAGATTTTATGAAATATGTGCAGAAAATTTGCTGCGTAGTTGCCACCAGAAAGCTTCAGTCATTAAAGCTTGTCATCCTAAGTGAAGTGGATCTGTCAGATACAATAGTCTAATTCATTTCATCATATGCAGATTGCCACATATTTAGCACAGTCACCCATAAAGAAAATATCCAATAAAAAGCTCATACTGACTGATTTGACTATTGCAACAAAGTTCTGGGAATTTAAGTCTTATACACATTGAAAATTTAGCAAAGTTCTATACATCTAATGCAGAGCTCTTAGCAACATGGAGATTTTATCAATTAACAAATATAACTTCTTTGGTGATCTACATGGACACATTTTGTGCAGTCTCAGACAGTGTAGGGAATATGGTGCTCTGAATAGTCATGCCCCCTCCCTCCCTCCATCTGACCTGGAATGGCTCTATACTCTTTCTGTTCATTATAACTGGCCCTTGTTGTCGGGAAATATCAGGGAAATTTCGGGGGGAAAAAAAACTGGAAAAATCTTGTTTTCGTCTCAGTAGATGATTGATATATATATAGACACACCGACACACATCCACGCACACACTGAAAGTGGATCTGGATCTTTTCTCTGTGTGCTCTGAGAGATCCTTTCAGATGCAGATGTGGGTTGTGGCCAAGATATTTAAGGTGCAGTAGTCAAAAATTGGACCACTACTTTACATTCTTGTCTCAACAATATATTAAAATTTCATAGTTATAAGTTCAAATCAAAACATAGTTAATATATACAGATTTTATGAAATATGTGTATCTCTATTTTTTACTGAATTTAATCATCTCATACTAATACAGAGAAGAGAAATCTTTTTAAAGTCTTGTGAGAAGTAATGGGCTAGGAACCATTTATTAATATCAACGAAAATTTCATTAATAGACCTTTATAAAACTATACTTGATTTGCTATTGATTGTAACATCTGCAAATGAAACAAAATTGGCACCTCATAATGGTCCTGCTGAAAACGCAAGAAAAAGTATGAGCTTTAAAATGAAACATTATGGGACACCACAGATAATTAGTTCCCAGTTGTTTGATGATTGTTTCTTTTTTTCCTTGTCAGAGAGACAATTTAATCCATTTTGTGGTAGTTCCTATTACACCATAAATTCTAATTTAGTTAAAAGAGTACTGTGATTTACACAGACAAATGGCGTTGACAATTCACCAGGGTTGCCACAAGTTCTGGAAATCAGGGAATTTCAAACATGTCAGGAACATCAGGGGGGAAGAAAAAGACACTGGAAAAATGTTGTTTTTGTCTCAGTAGATGAAATGGTTTAGTTACTGAGATGTCATGCATCATCACTGGCTGGGCGCAGCTGAATAAGTACATGTGCTGCTTCTGTACTCCTTCATTCTTATTGCTTCTCCCATTCCTACCACCCCCCTCTCAACTTGTGGTCAGCGCAGACATGAGGAGTGGTTTGTTTTGGTCCGATTCTAAGAGATTGTTGATGCAGTGGCTGGAAATGGCTGTTACGTGTGCATGAGTTGTGTCTAATTGATTGTGTTAATGTGTGTCTGCTTTCATTTTCTGACAAAGTCTGTGGCCGAAAATTTAGTTGTGAGAGTGTGATTGTCTTTTCTATGTGCCTGTCTGCAGCTCACCGATCATCTTTACTATGAGTTGCTACCTATCCTCACTAGTATTGATTCTCAGAGTATTTGCACAAGTTGTCTGCTGCATGGATTGATCAATGTGGTGTCATTTCATCAACATGGTATCTGTGACATGTGAATAGCTGGCCACATGAGTGGACTTCCATGATGGGCCAAAACTGCAGGCCATTTCTGCTGGTATCCCTAATGGATCGGGCCTGCTGATCTGAAGCCCATTTTTCCCACTAATATGCAAGCCCTGCCCTTCTGATCTAGTCTTACTGATCTACCTGCAGGCCAGGTCTGTCTGTGTGTTGTTTATCCGAGGACCCAGGACTGCGTGCTCTGCAGTAGGCCAGAGGCCACAGACATTGGATTTCAGGAATGTTGACTGTCTCACCTTAAGTATGTTGTACAGTGCAGCGTTTTATAGACTTTTTTTATTCTAGTACATTTTGGCACTTCAAAACTAATGTGTATATTGGAAAGTATTGGCAATAAGAAGAAGAAAATTGTGTCAGTCGCTGGTGATTTGTACGTTATGCACTCATATATTTCTTGAAAGAAAAATCATACAGTGAGTAATAACTGACAATAACGAACATAGTAGAACCAACATTTTGTTAGTGGTCACCGATAGTGTTGGTTTACACAACTCTTCCCTTTCTTATAAACTTCTTTCAAGAGGCTTACCTTTTTCTGAGGTTATTTCTGAAATCAGTGAAGGTATTTTAAATCTGCCTTGCGACTCCAAGGAAACGCGTATTTTAGTCACCAAATATGTTTCGTTTTAATGGAATAAAATAATAGCTGTGGTCTTAATGAAACACATATATCATTTTGCTTGCCTTCTCCATCTAAAAACAGCTTATTACAAATGATGTTGATGTTGATTTTTGCTCACACGGGGGTGAAATACAGGAGTCCTTACATTTTTTGTCAGCTTATGTCTTTACTTACCGTTCATCGTTGAGGTCTCCAGGGAAAAATGCTAAAAAATTTGTCCGAAATGAGGGAAATATTAGGGAGTTTCACTTGGGGGAAACTTGTGGCAACCCTGTTCACAGAAAATGCCAGTGGGTTTTTCCCCCCTAATGATTTGAGTTATGGCAATTCCTGATGAATGTAGGAACTTCTTCTCACAGAAGTAACTCGCTAACCTAAATCTAACATATCTACACCAGTAATCACATAATGTTTAATGAGCCAGATTATGTCAGACAGGTTTGGTGATTCTAGTTTATCAATGCAGAGCAGTAGTTCATTAAATCTACTCCTCACTGCTCAAATATTTTGATGGAATAAGGACAGTGGGCATCTCACGTTGACATAGATACACTGGGTGGAAATAAAATTTCTGTTGATTGCTGAAAATTTTCAAATAACAGTAATTTTTATGGAATCAGTATGCTAGACTTATACTATTTCGTTTTTTTTCTCAAATAGAAAGTTTGTTTTTATCCCAATATCCCATAAAACTTTGTTTCTTCACGTTTATATTTTTATACCTTTATGTGTGATGGTAGTAGGTCACAGATTTATAGGTCAGTGGTAATATTGTAGCAGCCAATCATTAGTGTAGATAGAATCCTTTTAAATCACTGTACTTTGTCCAGTTTTTTTCTAGTGAATGAATTCCATCTTTGAAGTGCATTTCTCAAAGGCCTGCAAAATATCAATATGTAGCTGATGTAATGTCTTCCTGAGATTTGCTGTAGTTTGTAGCCACAAATTCCTTTTGTTATTGTAGTATTGGATGCCAAAGAGTGTTGAATAGGGTGGATATTCGAATAATTCATACTTCAGATATCTTAGTTTTGTGATTGGCCATCCAGATTTGTGATAGATGGAATGTCCTGCCAATACATAACTTTTTCTTTCTCTTTAGGCTTTTTCTCTTGTATGTTTCCACTCACTTGAACCATAACCTTTCTGCAGCACTTACTAGTCCTTAACGAAGAATTCCTTGTGCATCTTATAAAACTGTCTGTAACTTTTCCATCTTTTGTTTTAGGATCACTGGCTTCCTCCAACTAGTTTGGTCACTGTTTCATTTTTGTAATGTATTTGTGCAATCATATCTGATTCAAGGTATCAGATCAGAGTGCAAAATCAATTTGGTCTTTCTTAAAATAAAAATGAGATATTTTTTAAGCATTCATCAATTGAGCACTCATTTTTCACTATGTTCTCTTATCTTTAATTCATTATGTAATATGAATTGTACACTCTATGCCTACACCATCAGCTATTTTATTCCCCCTTAATTGAAGATCCTCTGATTCCATATTTTCACTTTCTCCATTTTTACATATGTGATTGAAGTTTTGGTTCCTTCTTCGGGTGGATCATCTCTGAGAGAATAATAGTCACATTTGAATTTAATTGTTAATTTCTTAATAGTTGAGAAATTTTGTGCATAAATGGATATAATAACTAAGTAGAGCATGCTGAAGAGCACCATTAAAATTTCATTTGTACTAAAACCATCTCTGTTGTAGACCAATAGTTCTTGCTCCTGTCCTCATACAGTCATGAGTATACCCTGATTAGGCTATATGCTTGTGTGAGTTGTTTATCATACTGAAGTTTTATGCTGAAAAACTGTGTGTAGAAAGTTGTTAATGTAGAAATGTTAAAGTAGTAATGTTTTTGAATGCCTGTTCTGTTTAAATATGTAGGTGCTGATGCCTTAATAGAAGGATGCTTTCTTGTCTATATGAGGTTTCTAATGCTATTTATTGTGTAAACAACATCATATTATAGCTATTTTGTAAACAACATCGTATTATAGCCACTTAGAGTGGTTTTATGGTTTGAAAATCCTATCTACTTTGCAGGATCGTGAATGCACCACGAGATCAGTCGGACTACCTTTTTAGCACTAGTGCCTATACCATACAATTTGTTCAATACACTCACATTGATTGTCAATACTGATTAAAAAATAAAGGAAAATTCAGTCAAGGATATCACAAATTATGAGAAAGTATTGCTGATCCGCACTTACTTTCAGGAGAAATGTCGATACTTCTGACAGACTTGTATAAAACTATATACACTATCCTAGCTTTAGAAATTAATAATTCTTTCCTTGGGGAAGGAAAGAGGAATGGATTGGGGAAAGTTAAAAATGAGTGGGGAACACTCAGACTCCAGGATAAGATGGGCCCACCCGTTGTAAGGATGTCTGGGGTCTGAGAGACCTGCCCTTACTTTTTTATCTTCCCCAATTCATCCTTCTCTCCTTAATTGCAAATGTTAGGATAGTGTGTGTACTTTTATATGAGCCTATTGGCAGTGTGACATCTCTCCACAATGCAAGTACTGATCAGAAATTCTGTTTCTTAACAACTAATCTGCAGTTTCATATCACTCTCCCACTTCTTATTGTCTTTATTTAATCTACTTCATATTACCTTTCTTATGCCTTATTTCATTTTCTTTTGTTCCCTTTACCACGCAATATTATTTTTTCTAACCATTCCACTGTTCTCTCTCTCTCTCTCTCTCTCTCTCTCTCTCTCTCCCTCCCTCCCTCTCTCCTTCTCCCTCTCCCCCTCCCTCCCCCTCTCTCCTCTCTTTCTCTCTCTCTCTCTCTCTCTCTCTCTCTCTCTCTCTCTCCACCCCACCCCACCCCCCTCCGCAGATTCGATTTGTTCAATTGTCCCTTTCATCAACTCATTGTATCTTGCATAATTCCTTAGCTTCTGATCATACTCTTATTTCAGTTACCCTCATTCACCCACTGCCATTAGTACATTATTAGTGTCTTTCTAATGAAAACTTTGTTTATTATATCTTAAATCATGTATATCAGGATGTCATAATCACAAGAAACAAAACTGACATTCTGCAGATCGGAGTGTGGAATTTTGGTTTCCTTAATCAGGCAGATTGGTTAGATAACTTAAAAAGAGAAATGGAAAGGTTGAAATTAAATGTAGTGAGATTTAGTGAAGTTCAGTTGCAGGAAGAACAGGACTTTTGGTCAGGTTAATGCACAGTTATAAATGCAGTCATATAGGGGTAATGCAGGAGTAGATATAATAATGAATAAAATAGAAATGCATGTAAACTACTATGAACAGCATAGCGAATGCATTAAAGGAGCTAGGATGGATTCGAATCCCATACCTATCACAGCAGTACTGGTTTGTATGCCAACTACCTCTGCAGATGATGAAATGACTGAAGAAATGTATAATGAGACAAAAGAAATTATTGAGATAGTTATGGGAGATGAAAGTTAAATTGTGATGGGTGACTGGAATTCAGTAGTAGGAACAGGAAGAGAAGGAAAAATAGTAGGTGAATATGGACTAGGGGGGGAAGGAATAAAAGAATGAAAGAGGAATTTGCCTGGTAGAATTTTGGAGAGCATAATTTAATCATCATTAACACGTGATTTAAGAAACATCAAAGAAGACTATATACGTAAGAGACCTAGAGTCACCAAAAGGTTTCAGATTGATTATATTATGGTAACACAGAGATTTTGGAACCTGATTTTAAACTGTAAGAGATTTCCCGGGACAGACTTGGACTCTTGACCATGATTTATTGGTTATGAAATATAGACTAAAACTGAAGAAACTGCAAAAAATGAGTAAAGTGAGGAGATCGGACCTGAGTATATTGTAAGCTCCAGATGTTGTTGAGAGTTTCAGGGAGAGCATTAGGCAATGGTTGACTTCAGCAGGTGAAAGGAATACAGTTGAAGATGAAGGGATAGCTTTGAGAGATGAAATAATGAAGATAGCAGAAGATCAAAAAGGTAGAAAGACAACACCTACTAGAAATCCTTGGATAACACAGGAGAAACTGAATTAATCGATTAAAGAAGAAAATACACTAAAGCACCATAGAAACTACTGTAGGCATACATATTCAAATGCAGAGATATGTAAACAGGCAGAATACGGCAGTGCGGTCAGCAACACCTATATAAGACAACAAGTGTCTGGCACAGTTGTTACATCAGTTGTAGCTGCTACAATGGCAGGTTATCAAGATTTAAGTGAGTTTCAACATGGTGTTATAGTCACTGCACAAGCAATGGGACACAGCATCTCCAAGGTAGTGATGAAGTGGGGATTTTTCCGTATGACCATTGCATGAGGTACCGAGAATATCAGGAATCCATTAAAACATCAGATCTCTGATATTGCTGTGGCTGGAAAATGATCCTGCAAGAACAGGGCCAACAATGAGTGAATAGAATCGTTCAACGTGACAGAAGTGCAACCCTTCTGCAAATTGCTGCAGATTTCAATGAGCCATCAACAAGCGTCAGCATGCAACCGTTCAATGAAACATCATCAATGTGGGCTTTCCGAGCCAAAGGTCCACTTGTGTACTCTCAACGACTGCATGGCACAAAGCTTTACACCTTGCCTGGGCCCATCAACACTGACATTTGACTGTTGATGAGTAGAAACATGTTGTCCGGTCAGACGAATCTTGTTTGAAATTGTAACGAGTGGATGGACATGTACGGGTATGGTGACAACCTCATGAACCCATGGACCCTGTATGTCAGTAGGGGACTGTTCAAGCTGGTGGAGCCTCTGTAATGGTTTGGGCAAACATATGTTTATAGCATTTGTAGACTTAGAGAAAGCTTTTAACAATGTTGATTGGAATACTCTTTCGCTCTTTGATATTCTGAAAGTATCAAAGTAAAATACAGGCAGTGAAAGGATATTTACAACTTATATACAAACCAGATGGCAGTTATGAGAGCCATGGGCCATGAAAGGGAAGGAATGGTTGAGAATGGAATGAGCTGGGCTTTTAGGGTACCTCTGATGTTACTCAATCTGTACAGTGTGCAAGCAGTAAAGGAAACCAAAGAAGAATTAGGAGTAGGAGTTAAAGTTCAGGGAGGAGAAATAAAAACCTTGAGGTTTCCCCGATGGTACTATAATTGACCTGGAAGAGCAGTTGAATAAATTGGATAGTCTCTTGAAAGGAAGATGTAAGATGAGCATCAACAAAAGTAAGACAAGGGTAATGGAATGTAGTCAAATTAAATCAGATTATGCTGGGGGAATTAGATTAGGAAACAAGTCACCAAAACAGGGTGTATACGACCCGGGACAACCGGGAGATCCAGGAAAAACCCGGGAATTTTTTCATCCGGGAGAAAACCGTAAAAAACCCTGGAATTTTTTAGAATTCCGGGAATTTTTCATTGTTTTACTTTTCAGTTAAATTTTTGTAACTTTGACTGGTAAGAACCAATACTCTAACAAAGAATATTACTGTATCTCGCTACTGCAGCAATAAAAAACGAACGAGAGAAGAAAAAAGAAAATAAAACTTAAGTTGCAAAGGAAATGCACCATATACAACAACAAACCACATTGCTCTTACAAGCGTTTGCCAACTGCAAAACGTGTCAAAGGCTTTAGGAAGACTATTCATGACAACAAATTGCCTCCGATGAGCGTGACGTCACAATTGTTTACATTAGATTAGTTTGAGCGGTTGCGAGCGAGCTTACGCGCATGTACACTTGAGCCGCGCTTCAGTAGTACCCTCTCCCGCTTCTGGCTACAGAAGTGTGGCAGTTAGCAGTATAAGCAATAGCAGCAAGCTGCCAGATGCTATCCGGAAAAATTTTACTGGTGCGCCTAAGCTGCCAGATTCACGTATGCGCAACAGGCCCGGAACTAGGGGGCGGGGGCAAACAGGGGTATCTGTCCCAGGCGACAGTTTCAGTGGGGGAAGGGGAGGGAGGCGCCAAATTCATATTATTGAGGAAATAGACCTTGTTTCACAAAGCGCCGAGCATCCAGCGCTAGTTGGTATATCGATTACTCGTATGATTTTGAACGCATCCCTGTTGGTTTTTGAACAAATTCCAAGTTGATTTCTGAAATAATCGCAAGTTGATTTTTGAATGCTTGCATAGTGTACATGATGTCTCTGCCAGGGGAATTCTTGTCGCATCTAGAAATAAACTTTCCTGCAGACCAAAGGGGACGGGTCTATATGAGCTGGGCGGAATAAAGCTGAACGGGTGAATGCCAATCGCCGTTTATGTGGTTCATTGGGTTTGCAAATGATCAGCGTTGTTATAACTACTAGTGAATTCCATAGATTCAGACTACCAGAGTGGAAATCAACGAATAAAAGGAATAACAGGCAACAAATATTGCGTATTGTCTCCTCCGTATATCCAAGGAAATGAAATATTGACAGAAAATTTTTGGCCAGACCGCCACACTACTAAGGGCCAGTTATACAGTCTCCGGCTAGCAGCCGCCAAAGTTCTATTGTGGGAGTAGTGCGGAAAACGCGTTGTACGAACATGTAATAACACCTAACCGGAGAATAAATGCTGGTTAACTAAACTGGTGATTGTGGCAGGGTTAGTGAAGTTAACCAGAGAATAAGTTTTGACACTGGCAGGAATAGTTACAGAATTAGTGATGAAAAGATTGTTTGTTAGATTAAGGAAGGAGAAGAAACGGGGGGACACACAAATTACGGAAGAATATGACGATTCCAAATTTATATAAAAATTTCGTACTATTACTTTTCGATCTAATGCTTCAGAAGCTAGAGAGTATGAATGAAATGTGAAACTGTTTCCTAACATAAAACGTTTTGCTTGTAGTTGGCCTAATAGGAATGTGATATGGTACTTAGTGAATTATATTCCGTCTGGTCTTGGGTTCAATTTGTATTAACAGGTTTTTTAGTATTAGACAACATCATTTCTTTTCTTGAAGTGGCAAAACGTTTGATGAAGTTTGGTGAGATAATAGATCCTTTCACAAAAAGGAAAGGACACCATGTAAAGCTGCAGCAAGGTCAGAGAGAAATTAAGGACTGAAGCAATGTGTACTGTCTTGCTTGTCACTTGTCTTTACTCGTTTTATGTATCCTATATTTAATTTTATGTCACACAAAACAGCAAGTTATTAGTTAATAGGCTGTAAAGAGGGGCAGGATGTCAAACCGGCCAACTTGGAGCAGGAGAGGCACCACAGGACATTTTAATTTCCACTGTCCTGAATATAGTTTGATGACTCCCATTACAAAATATTATATGTTTGAATTCCACAGAGCGAAATTCAGAGACGTGTGACAGAAGAATGCTGTGTGAAGAGGCATGGCACTGCACTTTGGCACACTTAAGACCAAATAACATGTCTCACTTTCCCTCGAGCATATATGTTTCATGTATCAGACTCTTCAGAAATATGTGCGCTACAAAATTAAGATATTTTATAAAAGTTGATTTTTTTTAAATTTTTGGCGTTCAGCCTCAAACGCTCGAGGGAGGGGGAGCGCCACTATCTAGTATTGCCCCAGTTTGGAAATATCGTCGATCCGGACCTGATGCACAGAGCAGTCTGAGTTGTAGTGGGGAGGTGGTAGTCTCCACGTGACCCATGTGTACGTTCAGTGATTTTGCTGTTTCCTCTTCGTTTATTGCTCTCACATCAAATGAAAACAAAACGGATGTCTTGGCCGAGAGCTATCAAGTCAATTAAAATACATTCACATAATTACGCAGGGCTAAAATATGTTGTTAGTTTCAGATTTTATTTTATTTTTTTTCTATCTTTTTGACAGTCAACCGTTGAGCGTCTTGCAGAACAATGAAGTTATTTTTGTCGATTTGTCAAAGAAATTTTACTTTTATTAATCTTTTCTGCTGAGGCAGTCAATTTATTTGAAATGAAGTGTTTAATTCCACACTATTGACTAGTTTCAACTGTTAACTGCATTTAAAGTTCACGTTTTCATCTTTTAGCACTTATGGCATTATGCCTTCATAAGGAACCAAACATTAGATAATACAGTACTGTAGAGATTGGCAAACTGAAACACGTAACTGTTTCGAAACAAATGAAACACTACAATGTAATGTTTCGATACGCTGTTTCGAAACAGTGAAACAGTTTGTGTTCTGTAATCTAATAAACCTACACATTTTATCATCTGGAATGTCTACTGTATAAGTATGTCCACATAAACACAAATGAGTTGCGAGAGCGCTAATCATATCCCAGAAAGTATGAAATTATCACTTAGGCGTCTTGGCAGTTTCGTATTTCTGCAGAAAATGTGCTGCTTTTGTGTCGTGTGGCTTTCATACTTTTCAATTGGCTGAGGACAGCCATAGCTGAAGACAGAAAGGCCACCACGAACGGAACTGGAGGTGGGAGCAAACTGCAGAAACAACGGATATGCTACTGGAATTCCCACATTCCGTTAGTATGGGTAATATACCCATCCTGCTAATTGCCATGCACACAAAGGGAATCATTGAGGATAATAGGCACAGTGACTATAGACTCACAAATAACGCCAAATAATTCGAATAAATAACAAAATATAACAGAAAAAAATTTTGTCTTTCAAGGTGTTTCGAACCGTTACTATAAATTCACCATGCTTCCTAGTCCTTCCCGTTCACCATTACACTATCAGTGATATGTCAAACAGATTGCTTGCAATTATACCTACATCAGATTTATGTATATGTCTAACAACTGTCACTCTACGCCTTTTTTTATTCAAAATGTTGTAGGCTTACTTACGTTTCTTAATATGATTACTGTACATGAACAGAGAAGCGTATGTTATCAAAAAGTGTAATTTAACTGAATGATTTTCACATATTTATTATTTTGAATGTGAATAGTATGCGTTGTTTTATTGCTTGGTTAGTGTTTATAAAGCAGATATTACGCCATTTTGGAATATGACAGTCAGCTAGAAACGAAGCTTTATTTTCGGATATCTTAAGCTTCATGCTATTGTTTGTCACAAAGATTTTGACACTCTTGAAAGTGTTTCATGAAGTGGTATGTTAAATGTGTTTCAGTACCTGTGCCGAGCCCGAATCTCGTCCGACACAGAGGGGAATGAAACATCACTGTTTCGATACAATTAGTCCGTTCCAAGCACTGGTGGACTGAAACAGCCTTATTCTGAAACAACGATACAGTTTCTGTGTCTGGCTCGAGACCGAATGTGGCCCAGTTATCCGAGACAGGGGTGGAATGAAACACCTTTGTTTCGAAACAGTGAACCGTAGCCGTTCCGAAACACTGAAACAGTTCCACGTATCGATACATTGTATCAAAACATAGAAACAGTGGCCAAGTCTTCAGTACTGGTACTCCAAGAAAATTTACATCTGAATCTGGACATACGAATGTGCACTTTAAGCCGAATGATGTATTTTAGTGTGGTTCACGAAATTCCGATGCTCTTGGAGTATCCTCTAATGTCTTGTTTCTTTTATGACATAATGTAAGATCTTTTAATGTTTTACACGTACGAAAGCAACGGGCTTCCTGCGTCACTGTAGCTGCGCAAGCACGGCGACGCCTGTTATCTGGCAGTGTCTGACAACTGCTGAAACGAATCTAACAGGTCGCGGGAAAATATTCGGAATGGTTCTTTGAAAAGCATTACTTTCAAAGTACAACCATTTACAATATTTTCGAGGCGGAAGATCAGACATTTATGTCGTTGTTAGAAATTTTACAGGCACTTTGTGTGATATATCTTAAAGTGTAACATGCGCCAAAAAACACCCTTGCAGCTTATTAATCTTAGAGACCAATATTATACATAAAAGCTTTTCTTTTCTTTTAGCAGCACTATGTATATTCATTTAAACTATTATCTTTTCCTATTTGTGTGTTAGCGCTACTTAACAGTGATGTTGCTTTTGGCTACGCTCTGAATATCCGCTGTCATTGGCCGGCGAGATCGTTTGTAATGAGCTACGACTGGCTTACAAAAGCACATCAGAATCTCTATTTCAGTCCTTCGGAAAGAAACGTGCGGTGTTTGGTGGAATTGGAATTTATACTTTCGTAATACGAAAATATGCAGTATGCATGTTGCTTCACATCAGACATCTTTCCAAAACGTATTTTTTCCCCTGAGTTTCGTTTTCTAAAGTGCCTGGAAATTTTACTCCGATGTATAAAACCACACCCACTGAAAGGATTGATAGGTTTCACTGTTCCGAGGAAAATTGTACTGCTACTTAACACAGAAAAAGTGTGTTTTCATCCGGGAGAAATTCTATTTTTAACCGGGAAATCCGGGATTTTTTTTTTTCTTTTTTTTTTTTTCTCGTCCACGTATACACCCTGTAAAAGTAGTAGCTGAGTTTTACTACTTGGGCAGTAAAATAACTGATGATGGCCAAAATGTAGACTGACAATGGCAAGAAAATAATTTACGAAGAAGAGAAATTTGTTAACATCAAATATAGACTTATGTGTTAGGAAGCCTTTTATGAAGGCATTTGTCTGGAATGTAGCCATGTATGGAAGTGAAACACGGATGACAAAAAGTTTAAACAGGAAGAGAATAGAAACTTTGAAATATGGTGTGACAGAAAAATACTGAAGATTAGATGAGTACATCACGAAACTAATAAGGAAGTAGTGAATAGAATTGGGAGACAAGAAGCTAGTCTCACAACTTGATTAAAAGGAGGGATTGGTTGCTACAACACATGCTAAGATATCAAGGGATCACCAATTTAGTATTGGAGGGAAGTGTACATTGTAGAGGGAGAGCAAGAGATGAGTACCATAAGCAGATTCAGAGGGATGTAGGTTACAGTACTTAATTTTTTGGGGGGGAGGGGGGGGGGGGAGGTATTTCTGAACTTGCTAATCCAAATACAATTTCTTCCACTGCTTTGTCTCTATATCTCTCTCTCCCTTTTGGGTTATATTTAAAGCAATTATTTTGAGTTAAAAGTTCTGATGGTTTTACATTAACTGTTCTTTTTTTCTATTAGTAAAAATAGCTATCTATTTACTGATTTAATTTGTAGCCTCAGTTTTCAGATGTGTGTTTCATATAAATAATTGTTAGCACAGGTGCATTTCTACCAAGTGAACTTTCGTGGAGGACCTGGAGAAGAACATTATTTTGCCATTCATAATGGAGGAAGCATTGATTCCCCAGAGATTGTGCATTTAACAGCAGGTACAATCACTGCAACAGATGTAATTTCAGAAACCAACTATGTCTGGATTGAATACCACACAGGCCCTAACCCTTCAGGGCCTGGCTTCAGTCTACACACATCTCCAGTAATTTCAGGTTAGCCATTTCATGCCCAATTTATGAAATCATTTGATGAATCCTTCATTGACTGCTACAAATTCATTTTTAGAGTTTCTCTCTGCATGAACATGAATAGGATATGTGCTTACAACTGCTTTACATGTTTAATGTAAAATAAACTTCTTTGATTCAAGTCTGCTGTAAAGTCTAGTTACAATCTGAAGTATGGGGGCTACTCATTGCCCAATTAAAAGATTGCCAAGAAAGACTCTTGTAGTAGTTTTATTTTACAATTACATGCTCTGCATTACTGTAGAAAAGGAAACAGTGAGCAGCTAATCGGCACATAAACCAGCTATAAATCATTGCTAAGCTTTTGCATTATGTCATTCTTTGTGCTAACTTGCATGGCTATGTTGTCCTTGTGGTACCACAGTATAGTTAGAACAGGTATCCAGCTGGAAAAATGCGATTTTTTTAGTTAATTTTGAGTCCAGACATTGTCTGCCTGAGGAGGAGACCATGTTTGGAAGAACATTGATTCAACTCTCCATCTGGCCACTGAGTTCTCCGTTTTTCATGTTGTCCCAAAATCAGTTAAAGCAAATACTGCAATGGTTCCATTGGAAATGGTACAGTAAATTGCCGTCTACAGTCTGATACCATGCTCCACCTTCAGTGACCTCTAGATTGGTGCTACATTCACCTTTATTTCCTTCTGTCTTGTTTATGTACCTGTCAGTGATCAACTCCTCAATTATGCAGTGAGTGATTAGCTGTACTCCTTCCTATATTTACGTTCCACTCAGAGTTTTCCAGTGTCATTTGACTCTTCCTCTTCTCCCTCTTCTTCTTCTTCTTCATCATCATCTTCTCTATGTACATATTAAGTATATAAACCCAAACAACTGATACAATTCGGAACTGAGTTATTATTACCCTGCTTCATATTCCTATGACACCACATTGTGGAAAAGGACAGTAATCATGTTCATGACTTCCTGACTGTGCAGTTGGTTTTCTTGTAGACTATCTCTGACATTTATAGAGATGTGATAGTCAAGATCCTGTTCCAGACTGTATGGTGGTGACAGCAATTTCCGCAGTGTACCTGATGCATTAGTTTCCATATTTTCTTGGTAATGTGATTGCTCACATTATTATGGAAGATCTCATTGGTACAGTATATTGAAGTTTACAGGCAATTTACAATCTTAGTAAATAAAAATTTGAGTGGCAGGTTTACTGTAGAGAGTACCATTTATTCCAATGCTCAAGTTAGTGTTGTTACTAATAATATTCCAGAGTAGACAGTAGAAGTGGATTGTAATATCAGAAAAGATGACAGTATAAAATATTTAGAAAGACCCTCCACAACTTTTATTTCATGAATGTGGCAAGTGGAAGGGCAATTGGGTACCATGCTGAACCCATGAAGTTCCAGGATAAATGCAGAGAAATAGAAGAAAGAAGACTTTGTTGCTGATACATACAGTGTTCAGTTTTTGACAAGGTGCTCCTAGCCATTCTCCACAAAGTAAGCATTATTAATTTCCAATTGGGCTCTATCCTTAATATATTTGTATCTCAGTTTCTCTTTTTCTTCATTCTCTTTAATTTTGATCTACTGAAATCTCTGAAAAACCAAATCTGCATCTACACAATGGTGTGCTTTGCAGTTCATTTTCGTACAAGGTTATATTCCAGATGAATACTTTCAGTAAAGATTTCCTAAAGCTTAATTTATATTCATTATAAATAAATCTCTTTTTTCACAAATCCTTTTCATGACTTCGTGAGTCTGCATTTTGTATCCTCTCTACTGCATCCATTTTCAGTCGTTTTGCTCCCTAAATAGTAAACTGATGTACTACTTTTAATGTCTCATTTTGTAATGTAATTCCCTCAGCATTGCCTGATTTAACTTGAGTATCTTCCATTACTCTTGGTTGACTTTTGTTGAAATATGCCTTCTCATCTCTTCTCAAGACACTTGCGTTTTCTTTTCAACTGATTTTCCAAGTCCTTTTTCATCTCTCACAAAATTACAATGTTATCAGTAAACTTCAAAGTTTTGATTTCTTCTGCTTCATCTTTAATTCCTTTTCCAAATTTGTCCTCATTTTTTCCATTATTGCTCGCTCAAGGTACAGATTCAATAACATGGAGATAGGCTATAACCCTTTCTTACCCATCTGAACTACTGCTCTCTTTCAGTGTCTTTTGACTCTTATATTTGTCGTCTGGTAGTACAAGTTGTGGAAAACCCTTCACTCCCTGATTTTATCCTTGCTGCCATCAGAATTTCAAGGAATGTATTCCAGCCAGCTTTGGCAAAAACTCTCTCTAAATATACAAATACACCAAACAAAAGTTTGCCTCTGTTTAGTCACTATTCTAAGATAAGTCACAGTGTCATGCTGCCTTACATGTTCCCAAATTTCTCCTGAACCAAAACTGATATGTGAGGTAACTTTCTGACATGTATTCCAGTCTTTTGTGAACAATTTGTATCAGTATTTACAAACTAATGATTCTGTGATATTCACAACTGTCAATACTATTCTTCTTTGTAATTGGTGTTATTGCATTCTTTATGAAGTTTGAGGGAAGTTCACGTGTCTCATATACTGGGTGGAATACTTGTGTCATGATTGATTCTCCCAAGGATTTTAATAATCTGAAGTGAATGTTTTCTATTTCAGGCACCTTGTTTCAGCATGTGCCTCAGCACTTTGTCAAATTCTTCTCACAATTTCATAACTCTCATATCTTCATCTACTTCCTCATCCATTTCCATAAGGTTGTCTACAAGTTGACTGCCTTTGCATAGCTCTTCCATATCTTCCTTTCACTAATCTGTCTTGCTTTTTCTGCAGTCTGGTGCCGTTGATAGCAAGACATCTGATTCTCTCTTCTTTGAAAGTTTCTCTAATTTTCCTGTAGGAAGCACCCATTTTTCCCATTGTAATGCATGCTTCAATAGGTTTTCAGTTCCACTCAAGCCATTCCTGCCTTGCCATCTCGAAATTCCTGTCATTCTCAATTTCTGTACATCTGTGTTCCCTTTTGCCAGCTTTGTTTGCAGATTTTTTTACATTTTTTGTTTTGTTTTGTCAATTAAATTTAATATCCTTTGTTTAGAAAAGGATCTCTCCTTGACTTTCTTTTTACCTCTTTAGTTGTCAGCTGCCTTCACTATTTCATCTGTTAAACCCAGCAGAAGTGATAAAAATGGTTTATACAGCAGCCGCATCATTACAGTATGTTTAGTCACATCTCATGTATCACAGAAATGTTTCTGTATCTAGATACATACTCAGCAAGCTGCCGTATGATACCTGGTGAAGGGTGCCCTGTACCACTACTAGTCATTTTCTTTCCTATTCCATTCACAAGTAGAGCTTGGGTAAGACAACTGTCTGCAAGCCTCCACAAAAGCCCTAATTTCTCTGATCTTACCTCTGTGGTCCTTATGCAAAATATATGTTGGCAGCTGTAGAATCATTCTGCAGTCAGCTTCAGATTTCAGTTCTCTAAATTCTCTCAATTGTGTTTCTCAAAAAGAACATCACCTATCATCCAGCAATTCCCATTTGACTTCCCAAAGCATATCCACAATACTTATGTGTTGTTCGGAACTACTGGTAACATACCTAGCAGCCTGCCTCTGAATTGGATTGATGTCTTCCTTTAATCCACTCTCAGGCAGATCCAGAACACTTAAGCAGCACTCAATAATGGATCATACTAGTGTCCTATATGCTGTCTCCTTTACAGATGAACAACACTTGTCTAAAATTGTCCCTATAAACTAGAGGTGACCATTCGCCTTCCCTACATATTAATTCCATTTCAAATAACTTTGCAGTGTTTCATCAACATTACTCTGTCAAGCAGCACACTACTAATGCTGTATTGAAACATTGCAGGTTTGCTTTTCCTGGTAATTTGCGTTAACGTACATTTTTCTACATTTACAGTTAGTTGCTATTCATCACACCAACTAGAAATTTTGTCTATCTCATCTTGTATCCTCTCAGTCAGTCAGTGACGTACCTTCCCATATACCACATCATCATCAGCAGACAGCCACACATTGTTGCTCGCCTTGCCTGTCAGATCTTTCATGTATATGAGAAATTATATATACAAAATTACAGTGGTCCTATCCCACTTCCCTGGGGGACTCTTGTCTTTGATGAACACTCACCGTTGAGGACAACATACTGGGTTCTGTTACTTAAGAAGTCTTCGAGTCACACACATATCTGGGAATATATCCATATGTTCATACCCTTGTTAACATTCAGCTGTGGGACACAGTGGTAAATTTTTTTCATAAATATAGGAATATGGAATCTGCCTATTGCCCTCATCCATAGTTTGCGAGATATCGTGCACGGAAAGGAAAAGCTGAATTTCGAACTAGTGATGCTTTTTAGAAGCATGCTGATTTGTGGACAGGGGCTTTTCAATCTCAAGAAAATTTATAAAATTCGAACTGAGAATATGCTCAAGAATCCAGCAGCAAACTGAAGTTAAGGATATTGATCTGTAATTGCGAATGTCTGATCTTTTACTAACCTTCACTTTCTCCCAGTTGCTTGGAGCTTTGTGCTGGAAAAGAGATTCATGAAAAATGGAAGTTAAGTAAGAGGCCAGTGTTGCAGAGTACTCTTTGTGAAACAGAACTGGGAGTGCCATCCAGACCCGGGAATGTATTTGCTTTTAACTTTTTCAGTTGTTTCTCTGTGCCAGGGATGCCTATTAGTATGTCCTCCATAAAGGAGTCTCCGCAATTGCAAAATGATGACATGTTTGTATGATTCTCCTGCATGAATGATTATATTCTACTGTCATAGCAGACTGGTCAAAGAGTGATGGGCTAAAAGCCCTAGACCTGCTTAGTGATTTTATGTAGGCCAAGAATTTTCTCGGTTTCTTGGCAGAATCTTTTGTTGAGGTATGACAGTTGTATGCTTCGTATATCAATCCAGTACAGATTTACGAATTTCTACTAACTTTAGCCTGTTGTCATTTCCATGTTTTCTTTTGAACTGTGAGTGCAACACCTTTAACAATCTCCTGTGGAAGACATTATAGGAAGGTTATGTACACCATTTAAATGCCAAAATTTCAACATATTAAATCTTTTCACATACATCTTGACTGTCAATCGTTATGAGAAAATTAGAAAAAAAAAAGTTATTTTGTAATTACTTCTGTGGATATGATGTATGAAGAGAAAAAAATGATGCTGATACATTACGTATGCTCAGCTATGCCAACAATGGCGTACAAGGTAGTGCACTAGGCCAATTTCATAATTATTTTAATTCATAATTATTTTGGTAACTATAGTATTTTGTTAACTAGTGTAATGTAGTCAATCATCCCCCTTTGTTAGTTTATATATATTGGTTAGATATCCATTATTAGTATTTGACTGTATGGTAGCTCTTTTAGTAAAATACTACTCTGTAAATTTCAGGCTGTGGTGGAATCCTACATGATAACAACCGAGAACTTGTGTCTCCCAACTATCCAAAACAGTACCCAATTAACAGTGAATGTGATTGGGATATTCGTATTCCTGATGGCTATCATGTTAATCTTACTTTTATTGAGCGCTTTCAACTGGAAAACAGCACCAATTGCCAGAAGGATTACGTTGAGGTTAGTAAACATGACCAATTCTTTGTCTCACAACTTTCTCTTGTACCTTTTTTAAAAAATAAGATCTAGGTTTCTGTACCAAGACAAAAAAATTCAGGGCCTACTGAAATATTTTAATGTGTATTACAACAAAAGCTACTCTGAAAGTGCAATTTGTTTGTCACATTTTTGTGTCTTGTAGTTTAGAAAATTTATTTTTGTTCAATTTGTTTGTCGCATTTTTGTGTCTTGTAGTTTAGAAAATTTATTTTTGTTATATCTGCAGTTTATATGATACTGTAGACAGTTATTTTTCCTGTATAATTTTTGAACTTCATTTTATTTTAGCTACACTTGCTTTTAGTAAAAGTACTTTTGTGACATTTTGTTTGTATTAGTCAACATTAAATGTTTAATTGTGTCTGCATGTACTTGTCATGTGTTTTAAAGTTTTTAGTCAAATTTTCTTCATATTTAGATGAAGTTATCACAGGATTTACACTTCCAGCTTTGCAAAATGTACTTTTTATTCTAGAGTAGCAATTGAGAGACTCTAGAGTTATTTTGGACAATGGTTCAAATTCCTGTCTGGCCATCCAGATGTAGGTTTTCCATGATTTTCCTAAACTGCTGTAGGTAAATGCCAGGATAGTTCTTTTAAAAAGGGCACAGCCAATTGTAGTAACTCACTGGATACTACACCACCTGCTCATAACTGATGCAAGTTGGGCCGCTACAACAAGTGTAGTGCACACCAACATTCAAACAGCATGCCCGCAGCTACTCAAAGCGGCTGCCAATAGGGGCAGCCTGGTCATCGGCCTCCCTCACCAGCTCTGCCGTGTGAGCGCAGCATTATACCAGTGACACCTGACCTAGAGAGACTTTTTATAAGGGCATGCACGGGTCTCCAGGTCCTGTGTTGGTAAAAGTGTTCGAGATGTGTAAACTACAGTGAAACCCTGCTTTTATACTTTTCAAGGGACTTCAAAAAATGGTGTTAAATGCACTAAAATGTAAAATGTGGGAAATACCATTTTAATCTGTAAAAGTAACATAGTAGGAAACCCCCTTGCACTTTATATGTGATATATGTACATAACAGGCATCAAAAGACTTGTCAGAGACTTGTTTATTATCTAATGAAGGTTTATTATCTAATAAAAACCACTGATGTAACTGGAACTGACAACTGTCTGGGAAGTAGGAACATTTGACTCAATGCCATATGTCATAATTGATGTTTTTGAAAGCCTGCATCTGTCATTCATCATTTAAATAATGCAATACTGCACTAGTTATGTATTCTTTCATGCTTAGCATGACATGTTTTCAGAATTTTTCCTCTTTGTCAAGTGCAAATATATATTTTGTGTGGTGTTGGAATGTGTGTTATTCTGCATCTCTTGCACTGCAGTCGTCTTTTTGAGGTTATTAGGTACTGTTCATCATCATTTATGTAGAAAACCAAACACACACTATCACTCACATTGTTTGTTTGTGTAACATCACAAAAAATACATATGTAAATAACGCACTTGACAACGAGAATAAATTCGTGAACTAATGGGTCCAAAGGAACAGTTCACCAAGATGAATGGAACGAGCGAGGAATGAATTCTAAGGAACTGTCTTTCACAGTTCACTTCAGTCACGGCTCTTTACTTATAGTTCCCGGGAACGGGAAATGACTGGTCTCGTAACCGGAGTCGGCTGGTCTTGTTCCAGCCTTGGTTGTCTTTCATAGTTCACTTCAGTCGCGGCTTTCTACGTATAGTTCCCGGGAACAGGAAACAGTTGGTCTCGTTCCTGAACAGCACGTTGTCCAGTCTTGATCCAGCCTCAGTCCCTTTCCCGTCTGCCTTGGACTCAGTCTCAGTCTTGCTCAGCCGGACTTGTCCTTCTTTGCATGGCCACAGGTCGCAGTTCTGTCTCGAGTTCTTGTTTGTTTCATTCACTTCGCATGTCCATTCTAGATCTGTTTCAAACCTTTTTTGAACTATGAACTTCTGGTTCTTTTCATATTCTATTCAGCGCCTACGACCGGTAATTAAAATGTATTTTATAATTATATAAATCACTTAAAACTTATGTGGCATGTAATACATACATCTTTTCATATAACAAAATGACCTATCAGCTTACTTCAACATTTCGATAAACAGCAGAAGAAATACTTGTAAAAAGGCAAGATTTTTTTGTTACTACACATGCAAAGGACGTCGGCACGGCACACACAAGTGGCCATTTTCCGTCTTTTTTTTATCCAAGGTAAAATAGTATGTTTATTGTTATGGAAGGCAGATCAACTTACAACTGAATGAAGACCGCACTTCGTAATCAAGTGTATGGTGTCACATTTTGTAAAGACAATATGATAACTTCTACAATAATGTCACAGCAGGAGCTGACTGCACCGCCGTGTAGTGGTTACAATATTTAACTGTTGCATGAAGGGTCGTGAGTTCAAAACTCAGCTGAACTGTACAATTTTAATTACTATATTCAGTTCAAGTAAACTCTAGAAGTATCCAGAAATGCCAAGAATCATTGTCCTGGAATATTCTGTAGCTGTATAAATACTGTATGTGTTCTGGACGGAGGCAGTTCACTCTGCGCTCTTGTATGTGCAAGTGCTGAATGAACCTTCGTTAAGTGAAGTTAGTGTCCGTTATTCATCTAATTACACCTTCTCCTACGTGACATTATTCTGGTGGAGATGCTGGGTATTGGAACTTATGATAGCGCACATTATCGACAACATAGTGGCTTCCATCAGGCCACAACAGAGCCACCGTTTACATGGCGAGAAACCCGAGTTCGAGCCATATTCAACAGATTGCAATCTATCAGAGACAGAAGAAGAAGAGGACATTACGATGACAGCAACTATGTGCCACCACATGAGACATCCTTCTGGGTTCTCTGGTGACGATGGCCAAGATCCAAACAAGTGGCTGAAGGTATATGAATGTATAGCCAAATTTAACAAATGGGATGACACCATGTGTTTGGCTAACGAATTTTTCTACTTGGAGGGCACTGCCAAGCAATATTATGAGAACAATGAAGAGAGGTTCACAAGCTGGGAAGTATTCCAGGCGGAACTGAGCAAGTATTTCAGTGACACACGACGACAGAAGTGCAAGGCTGAAGATAAATTAAAGTGCAGGGCACAGCGTCCAGGAGAAACTACAGCATCCTACATTCAAGACATCTTGGAGCTGTGTAAAATAGTGGATCCTAGAATGAAGGAGGAAGATAAGGTTGCACATCTCATGAAGGGTGTTGCTGAGTACATGTATAAAGCCCCACTCCTGAAGGAGGTTTCAACAGCAGATGACTTGATAAAATGGTGCCAGTTATCGAGACAATGCATAAAAAAAGAATTACCCACAAAAAGTTTGAATGGCTTCCAAGTGTCATATCTACGTCTGTGATGGAGGAAGCAACTGATTTCACAAGTGTTCTTCGTCAGACAGTGAGAGAGGAAGTTCAGAAGGCACTTGGATGCACTTGGATTGCACAGCGAGCAAAAGACTGAGACGCTTCAAGATGTCATAAGGGAGGAAGTGGAACAGACATTGAACCCAATCTCTCGGCCTTCATTTCCCTTTAAAATGGTGAAAAAGTCGAGAACCAGGCAGAGTTACATCCGTACAATGCCGCATGAGGAACCTGTTTTGGCACCAAGGAAGACTGACACCTGGAGGACCCAGGATAACCAAGTAGTATGTTTCCACAGAAGGATGTAGGTTGCAGTAGGTAGTGGGAGATGAAAAAGCTTGCACAGGATAGAGTAGCATGGAGAGCTGCATCAAACCAGTCTCAGGACTGAAGACCACAACAACAACAACATGTTTCCACTGTGGACAACCGGGACATGTGGTGCACTATTGTCGAGAAAAGCGATGGATATTTGATGACACCCGCGCCAGAAGACAGCAGACCGATCTTAGCCTACGCCAACTCCAGGACAACGAAGATGAATGAGAAGATGTAGGTCCAGGACGACGTAGGTCACCATCGCTGCAAGCTAGCCACTGGAGAGGACACTCCCCAACACACTGATCAGGGTCTCCATCGCCATTTAGAAGCTACACCCGATCGCCTAGCCGCCACAACTTGGAAAACTATAGGGTACAACCTTCCTGGGAAGTGAGGCCGCCAAAGAGAAATCCTCCCCTATTGATCACTACAATTGATAGGAAACTACGTTGATATCCTCATGGATGGCCTATCAGCCCAAGCTTTTGTGGACTCTGGAGCATCATATTCAGTCCTTTCAGAAAAGTACCGTCGCCAGTTGCAGAAAACAGTATTCATCGACAACAAAACATCTCTGCTGAAAGTGGCTAATGGGAAATACATAAAATGTACAGGAAGATGTACCATTTGTGTGGGTATAAGTGGCCTTAGAATTCATTGTCTTACAAGAGTGTAGTCATAATGTCATTTTCAGATGGGACTTTTTGGAAGCTTCTCTGGCAATTATAGATTGTGGTTGCTCGAATATTATGCTAGACGAGATGAGATACTCTGGGCAGGAAGATGCACATTCAAGTGTGTGGTGACTATGTGTGCTGGATAAAGTGATCATTCCTGCAGTCAGCGCTAGAAAGTTAACTGTCACGTGTCATGCAAGCATCAACCCATGGATCTTGCAGTGGAATGTAAGAGAAGCATACCACTGAAGAATAACTTGGTCATCCCAGCCTCTGTTGTTTCATTTAAGAACAGATTCGGTGAATTGTGGATAGTTAACTGTTGCCAAAAACCGCAGATCCTTACAAGATGCATGTGCATAGCAAATGCTGAGCCGTTAATTGAAGAACAGCTGAGCGTCATAGAAACCTCCCATGTCGAGTCTGTGGGCAAAATTAGCACTACAACTACGAGACAAGATCTTCTAGATCGACTATGACCAGATGTCACTAAGAAACAACAGAAGAAGCTACTTGCCATTCTTCAAGAGTTCTCTGAATTAGACATATCGATGGTGAAGCACCGAATTAGCACTGGAGACCATCAACCAATAAGCCAGAGAGCATACCATATGTCAGCAATGGAATGTCGAATAATTCGCAACGAGGTAGAGAAAATGATGAAGAATGACATCATTCAGCCTTCGCAGAGCCCATGGTCATCACCAGTGTTCCTTGTCAGAAAGAAGAATGGCAGTTGGCACTTTTGTGTTGATTACAGGAAACTTAATAAGATATCTGAAAAGGACGTCAACCCTCTTCCACAAATTGACGATACACTAGATTGTCAGAAGGGGGCTAAGTTTTTCTCAACCATAAACGTGTACTCAGGATACTGGCAGACCAAAGTAGATAAGGCTGATCGTGATAAAACTGCATTCATTACCCCTGAGGGCCTGTGTGAGTTTAAGGTAATGCCGTTTGGTTTGTGTAATGCACCAGCAACTTTTGAGCAGATGATGGATAATCTTCTACGTCACCCGAAGTGGACGATGTGTCTTTGTTATTTAGATGACATTATAGTGTTCTCAGAGACATTTGATGAACATATAAAAAGACTGAGGGCTGTTCTTAAGAGTCTCCAACGAGGTGGACTGAAACTTAATCCAAGAAAGAGATTCTTGGGAGCAAAAGAAATCTTTCTGTCAAATGAAGATGTGTGGCCAGACCCAGAAAAGGTGAGATCTACAACAAAATTTCCTATTCCTAAAAGTATTAGAAATGTGAGAAGCTTCCTCCTATAGTGTTCTTATTACCATCGTTTTATCAAAGACTTTCGTATGAACGCCATGCGACTCCAAGAGTTGTTAAAAGCTGATGCTAAATTTATCGGGGGTGGTGCTCAACAAGATTCTTTCGATGTGCTGTGAAAAGCTCTGACAACTGACCCTGTGCTTGGTCTGTATGATGAGAGAGCACCTACAGATCCCTGTGGGTATGGGATCGGTGCTGTTGTGGTGGAAATTTTGGATGGAAAAAATGAAGGTTATAGCCTATGCTTCTAGAACACTCACAAAAACCAAGAGAAACTACTCAACTACAGAAAGAGAATGTCTTGCTTTGATCTGGCCCATGTGCAGATGTCAACAGTATCTCTGTGGAAGGCCATTCACAGTTGTTACAAACCGTCATTCATTTTGTTGGCTGACAGGTCTTAAGGGTCCAACTCGATGACTCGCCAGGTGGGCACTACATGTTCAAGAATATGACACTACCATAGTGCACAAAAGTGGAAGAAAATGCCGAGATGCTGGCTGTCTCTCAAGAAACCCTGTGCAAGGCCATCGTGACTTTGATGAAGATAGTGACTCTCTTGCTGCACTCTAGGATCTCTCTGCTGAGCAGAAGAAGGATGCCAAGATATCCCAAATTATGCTTGCCTTAAATTGGTCAGAGTATGTGAAAGGACAATTTAAGGTAGTTAATGGTTTACTTTGCAAGAAAAACTTTGGTCCGTTTGGAAAGAGGTGGCTACCAGTGATTCCTAAACACATGTGCTTAGATGTTCTACAGAAATTCCATGACACACCAGAGGTCAGACATTTAGGATTTATTAAGACCTACGATAGAATGTGCAAGAGATTTTTCTGGCCAGCTTTATTTAGGAGTGTCCATCACTACGTGTCGCACTGTAGAGAGTGCCAGAGGTGAAAGGCAGTTCCTCAGAAACCACCTGCCTGACTCATACCAATTCCACCAGCGGAAACAGCTTTCTAGTCTGTTGGGATTGACCTCTGACGATTTCCAGTGTCTGCTAGTGGCAATAAATGGATTAATGTTTGCACTGTTTATCTGACATGCTATGCCATTACAAAAGCCTTGAAAACACCCAAAGCATCCAAGGTAGCGAAATTCATCATGTAAAACATTGTATTAAAGCACCTGTGCCCCAAAGTCATTAATTACGGATTGAGGGAAAGTTTTTCAATCGAATCTTGTGACAGACATAAGCCATCAGTGCAACATTACTCATCACATGGTGACTGCCTACCATCCACAAACTACTGAACGCCTTAATAAGACCTTGGCCGACATGGTATCAGTGTTCGTCAATGCTGAGCAGAGCAACTGAGATGAGATGCTACCCTTCGTGTTGTTTGCCTACAACACTGCCAAACAAGACACCACAGGGTTTACGCCATTTTTCCTGGTGCATAGGCATGAGGCGACTACAATGATGGATACAGTGTTTTCGTTACATCCTGATGACGTGAACAACAACTACATCGGCCAGGTGTTAACCAGAGCTGAGGAAGCTCGGCAGTTAGCTCGACTCCGTACGCTGCAGGCTGAAGAAAACGATCGCCGAAGGTATGATGCGATGCGCTGCCCTGTTGTCTACCAACCTGGTGACCTCGTCTGGATCTTCACTCCTGTTTGGAAGGTTGGTCTCTGTGAGAAGCTCCTCAGGCGCTACTTTGGACCTTATAAGGTTGTAAGACAGTTGTCTGATGTTACTTATGAAGTTGAAGATTTCGACCCTGACAAAAGACTACAAAATATCAGAGATACGGCCCCCATCCTTCGAATGAGGCTCTACAAGGATCCTGCCATCCAGGGCAAATTCGAAGCTCCAGCGACAGGCAACAAGAGGGAAAGTGACAAAGAGTTAAGTGGCAAAAGAAGTTTTGAGAAGATCACCACCAGGGTGAGCATCAGTCATTGGGCATCGAAGTACGCAGGACTGATGACTCGTTCCCGGACTAGGAGGACGTAACACTGAGACACTGTTCTCTTAAGGAGGGAGCAATGTCACAGTAGAAGCTGAGTAGCAGTGTGGTGTAGTGGTTGTGATACTAAACTGTTGAATGGAGGGTGTGAGTTCAAAGCTCAGCTGGACTGTACAATTTTTATTTCTATATTCGGTTCTAGAAGTATCCATAAATGTCAAGAATCATTGAACTGGAATATTCTGTAGCTGTATATATACTGTATGTGTTCTGGCCATAGGCAGTTCACTCTGCACTCTTGTACGTGCAAGTGCTGAATACTGAATAAAGATTCATTAAGTGAAGTTAGTGTTTATCATTCATCTAATTACACCTTCTTCTATGTGACAGTATTATTTCAGTGGTACAGGGTGGTGCACAAAAAATCGGCTCTGAGTATTAGACTGCTCATTGTCGATTACCAATCATCATCTATTGTTTCAAAGTTGTTTGCATTAGCTTATTTTTTATTTCTTCATTGTCTAATTATTACATGTTCATCTGTTCTGCTTGTAGCTGTCAACAACTCATCGCTGTCAACAACTCATGCATAATTGGCGAGCAGTCTGTACTCGGGGGGTTGTTTTTCGTGTGCCACCTTATATTATTTCCCTGCAATCAGCCACATAACACTACAGTTTGCTACAGTTTGCTAAACGAGAATTACGAAAATTATGAGTGTGTGAGAATTCTGTTATGAATAAAAACTCTGTACTCCATGGGGGAGGCAAATGCCCCCTCTTGGTGCCTTCCATCTTCATTCAGCTATGCTACTAATTTTCAGTTTTTCATAAGAACCGTATACCAAGCACAATGAATGGTCAACTAGTAAAAATGAATGGTTCCCAAAAAACAGTGATCACCAGTGAACTAGTTCCCAAGGATGAATGACTTTGCCCATCTCTATTCTCGAAACAGGTTTTGCTCAGCATGAATAAAATATGTAACCAGCGCTATTTTTAAACTAAAAACATTTGAGCTACGCAAAGTGAATGACGGTGTCAACTAGCGCTCCAAGAGGCCAGACGCTGAAACACACTAAATATGGTTCGACAAAGGTGTCACGATGAACACAATAATCATCAACAATCATGAAACTGCTTTTTGCGCAGTAGAGACAGTTTGGTAATGGTTGTGATGGTCTTCATCCGAACGAACATATTTACTCCCATCAGCGACCATGCCAAGTAGAGCTTGGCAGCAGCAGGAGATACAGCACGATTTGTTCCATTTACCGGTTCACTGAGCAGAGTGCTCTGGTGTCAAGAAACTTAACCACATAATATTTGTAAACACTACTGGATGGCCAACATCATGCTAGTGACATTTTTCCTCCACAAACAGTTTTTCAGAATGCGTAAATTGCGGAAAAATTATGAATATGTTGACGCAAAATCAGGTGCAAATTAACATTGTGGGCATACAAAATTTGATGGGACCAATAAAAAATATAAACAGTGCAAAAACGTTAATTGCGGGAACATAAAAGTGGGGATATATTGTATTTTCATTGACACTGTGACCCAATAAATTGTGTCTCTCTTACAGCCATGTATTTTCTTGTGTTCCTAATTAGAACACAAGTGTCAGCTTTGAGGGTTGAATTTTCATGTGTTTTGGACTCTGTGGTTTTTCTGCCATTTGCCTCTTTCATGCAGGCTTTATTCTAGTCTCTTCTGCAGTGCAACAACAGCAGGCGCATACAGTTGTGTTGGAAAGTTGTTGTCTATGTTGACCCAGGTTCAGTTGCCAGTTGTTCACCTGCCATTATTCCTCCCTTGCAGAAATCCATGAAAAACTGAGGTGCTTACGAGAAGCAGCTTTGCCAACATTTCGTGATATTCCAGGTGGTTGAGACTGAGACTTGTTATGCTCTTTTCTTATTTTACCCTCTCATATGTGTCATGTACTCTGCCAGTTAGCTCCATTGCAAGAACCAGTGTTGCTTTCTTTTGATGATATGTGTAATTTGCTGTCCTCTTATAACCAAAAGTGTACATATGTGATTGCTTTGTGTGTTGATTTCTACCAGCTGTCTGCAAACAGCTGCAGAAAACCTATTGAGCTTGCTCAGCTGATCTCCACATTCTCACCATAAGTGTCGGTTTTTCAAAAATAAGTTTCAAGAGCCTTTTGCAGGCATGGTGGTCAGAGACACAGTCATTCATCTGACCCCATATAAGGAGGTGTGTCAGCTTTCCCTACAATTTGAGGTCCTTATCTTAGAAGAGGTTTTGAATATTATACAGTCATTTGAAGTATTCTATGCTGCGGGCCACCTATGAGAGACATTGAGTGATGTTACCACTGTTGATAGCATCCAGCCCTGCGACATAGAGCCTAACCCACTGTGGGAAGAGGAAGTAGCTGCAGTACAAACAAGTCAACTGGGCCAACAGGGACAAACTTATTACCGGCAGCAGGAACAGTGAATGTCACTTCCTGTGTGCCCCTCTTGTTTCATACAGCATGAACAACATACATCAAGCCTTGGTTGGTAAGGCCTTTATAATAAATGGCAGACTCCTGTTCTTGGCTAATTTGCAGCCGATGTGATTTACAATACTTGGTGGTTAGCAAAAGGAGGACTGAAAATGGGTTTAGGTTAGATGTCTTTGCTACTTTATGTTTTTCTGTTGCGGATGTTGTGCATCTCATGTCAAACTAAGTGCCTTACCATGAACTGGATTCCAATTGCCCTGTGGTTTTGGATATATCTGCCCCAGCGTTAGATTGTGCAAACAATTTCGCAGCACACATTGCCCTCAAACCCTCCATCAGGCCTCACTTATTTTGGGGGCAGCCACTGGTACTGGCTTTATGTGACCAGGTTAAGACAGAGCTGGATTGCTTAACATCATTGGGAATGATTAAACTAATTTCTTCAAGTGAGTGGGCTATGACCTTAATGATTGTAGAGAAGGCATCCAGTCAGCTTTGGTTCTATGGTAACTTCAGGGTCACTGTTACTGCACATAGACACTCACCCCTGTCCCACCCAGAGAGTTTCTCTCAAACTTGGCTGATGTCAATTCTTTTTGAAAATTATCTTGGCCAAAGGCTACCTTCATGATTCCATTGGAAGAGGCATCAGAGAGTTTCTTGTGGCTAATACACCTTTTGGGTTCTGTCAGTATCAACAGCTAATGTTTGGCATCGTTAGTGTCCCTGCCATCTTTCAACTGTTTTTAGAACAAGTTACGATGATAGTTCCTCATTGCATTAATGATCATGATGATATTGTCATGACAGGTGCCACAAAGAGGTATCACCTACCTGACTTGCATTATTTATTTACTATTGTCAAATGTAATCTCACGAAGTCTCACTTTATCCAGCCTTCCAGTGTTTATTTGGGTCATGAAATTTCCTTGCAGGGCATGTGCTGCATGTAACATGTCACCATCATTAGGGCTTAGTACCGTCCATTTAATCTATGAGAACTTAAGGCTTTCCTCAACAGTGTGGCATACTATAACAAATGTATCCCCAGAGCAGCTTCTATTGCCCAACTCTTGCAACTGTTTCTTTGTACAGTGGTCTGCAGCCTGTGAGCATGCTTTTCTGCAGCTTAAGGATAGTATTCACTCTGTAATCTCTTGCAACATTTCAACCCAGCAAACATCTGGTCCTGGTTACCGTTGTGTAGCAGTATGAGGTGGGGAGGCAGTCCTGCCCCATTGCCATTCAGAATTGAAAACACTCATTTTTGCCCAGCAACATTATTCTCAGGTGGAGAAAGAAGGTCTTTCTGTGCCTTCTCCTTCCCCACCTCCTTCTCTCTCTCAGACAGCACCGACATCGGGGTTTCTTTTCTGCAGCTGGTGCCACCACCTCCCACTGCACTAAACTTGTGCTGCTGTCAATGGGGCCAGAAGCCAGGTCTCCATTGCCTCACCTCTCCAGTTGTAATCTTACCCTCCCACAGATCAACATTAAATTTTTGTCTCTTCATTAGTTTCAAAAGCTTTGAGAGGTGTAAGATACACAAAAAAACTTTTTTACTTATCTTCATTTTCTCATTGTTGCCTGCAGTCACATTTAGGGGTACATTCTTGAAGCTAAAATTTCTTTAACTTTATGGGTTCCAGTTGACATAATAATGTTTGAAGATTTGCCTGTCTTACTGATGAATTTTACTTTTTGTCATGTTCTTTCAATATTACACCATCCTTACAATTTCCACTTCTGTAACATCACAAATTACATTGTTATTGGCAGATATAAAAACACATCTGTTTCTATCAGAGGCATGCCCACTATTACTTACATTCTGCGGTACTAACAATATTCCAAAGAGTTAACCAAACAAAAAGGTTTAAAAACTTTCTTGACAATAGAAGACTCTTCACCAAGCTATATCATTATTTTATAAATGAATCCAGAAATAAATTTAATAATTAGCATTAGATTGTGCAATTAATAATATGAATTTTAAATATGCCAGATATTTTGTAATTTCAAATATATCTAAAAGAAGAAGAATTTTAGCTGTATCGATTGTAACAATTTAATTTCTTTGTATACATTTTATCCTGAAATATAATACATTGTATACAAAATCATATGAAATTCTTTTAGTGAAACAGCTGAGATAATTTTAACCTATTCAAGATTTGAAAGTATTTTTTGGCATTCGCTTTTTCTATATAAAAAAGGGTAATGTTGGCAGAGGGCGTCCAGTTACACAGTCCACCATTGTTGCTTTCTGTGCAGCTGCAGCTCATTGTGTACTCCGACAACCAGAGGGCTCCTGCCCTTCTGTCACTGGTCCTGTCCAGTGGTCATCCTGGGGTCGGTGGGCAGTGGGGGTGCACTTGTCCCACTCAGTTTCATCTGTACATGCCAGTCCAGGCAGAGTGGTAACTTCTGGGACCTTTAAGTGCCTCCCCAGAATTGCCACAACAGCCATGCACATATTTTCTGTCACAACATCATATATGGAGACACCTGGTCTCCCCCCCCCCCCCCCCCCCCCCTCCTTGCTGCCCTTCCACTCACAGAAAAAGGGGTGTAGTAACCGACCGAGCAGTTACTACACCTACAGCCCACATTGGCCATGAGTCAGGCCACTATGGCAAGCATATTCAAACAGCATGCCTACAAGTACCCGAGAAACTGTCAGGGACAGCTCAGTCACTGGACACTGTCACCAGGTCCATCGTGCATGTACAGCACTACATCATCAACAACAGTGTTTTTATCAGCACGTGCATGGACCTCTGGGTCCTCATGTTGGGGACAATTAAATTACTTTCATTGTATTTTTGTTGATGTCACTCTGTGATCCAATGATTTGTACCTTTTTTAGGGCTTGTGTATCCATGTGTTCCTAGTCAGAACACCAATTACCTTTCCCACCCTTTTGTAATACTAGCGTGGTCTACATCTTAAATGACTATTCTGTTAACAGGATGTTACTCTCTAACTTTCCTTCCTTTCCTTTCCTTCTCACCCCATCCAGCATGTCTCTGCTGATCTGAGGCAAATTTTCCTAACTTTCCTCATTTCCCAAACCTCATCAGTCATTTTCCTTCATCCGTCTTCTTTTCCCTTCAACACTTCTAACAAAAGAAGGAGCCACGGGCTCTGAAAGCTTGCATATTTCCTTAACTTTCGTATGTGTTTCCTCCTGTCACCATTTGGTGAGCAGACTGTTTATCCACCCAATTATATGATTTTCCTTTTTCTCAGTTATATCAAGCAACAGTTCTTTGTTCACACAATGAACTATCAAAGATTTTCAAACAAAAGATAGTATATCATCTGAAATTTTTATTTCTGCAACTGGTCAAAGATTTTTTTCCTTTTCTATCATTCATCACATTGTTTAACAAATTGAGATAATAAAGGAGTTGTTGAGCAGTGGCCTTTGTTAGATGTACACACACACACACACACACACACACACACACACACACACACACACACACACACATAACCACTGTCTTCAGGGATTGAAACCCAACAGACGTGAGCAGTATCACCTGTGGTGGATACTGAAGTTCAGAAGAGGAGTGAGATGGAGTTTGGAAGGGGGAGGTATAGTGATGTAGGGGTGGGGGAAGATGCAGCAGTGCTGTGCCAAGTTGTTGCTGGTACAGGATGGTGGACTATTAAGTGCAATTTCAGGAGGCTGTGCTACTGGGGAGAAGGAGCAGGGATGCGAGAGGACAAAAACAGAGAAGGTGAAAGAAAGGGCTATTCAGGTGTTGATAGAATCAAACAATGGAATATCCAGGTTGGAATAATGACAGTATTACGAAAAGAATATGTTGCTACTTATGGTATAGCAGAGTGCTGAGTTGCAGAAAGGCACAACAAAAAGACTCAATCAAGCATGCTCTTGGCCAAAAAGGGCTTCATCAGAATAAGACAACACACACACATATATACCAAACGAGAAAGTGCTGGTAGATAGACACAATAAAAAACACACACACAAATTCAAGCTTTCGCAACCCATGGTTGCTTCATCAGAAAAGAGGGAAGGAGAGGGAAAGACGAAAGGATGTGGGTTTTAAGGGAGAGGGTAAGGAGTCATTCCACTCCTGGGAGCGGAAAGACTTACCTTAGGGGGAAAAAAGGGACAGGTATACACTCGCGCACACACACACACACACACACACACACACACACACACATATCCATCCGCACATACACAGACACAAGGTAAGTCTATATATATATATATATATATATATATATATATATATATATATATATATATATATATACACACACACACAGATGCAACTTACACACACATGATGTCTCTGGCTGCAAAGGTTGTGAGTAGTTTGGTGTCAGCAGCCAGATACTGTGGTCATGTGTGGGGAGGTCAGTATAAGGTGTATGTGAGATTGAGGTAGGATCAGGGAAGGGTATAGGACCTGGTGGTGGACAAGACCGGTGAAAGTTGAGGCCAGGTGCATTTTCGGCCTCAACCTTCACTAGCTGGTGTTCTCCAACTGACTCTGTCTCCATCCCTGCTCTCATTCCAGCTTCACACATGCCTTCAGGGTCAACCACCCCCCCCCCCACTCCCCCCCCTTAGCCTTCATACTCACCCCCCCCCCCCCCACTCTCCCCCCACCCCCCTCACCCCACCCATAAGACACCTGCATAGCCCTTTCCACTTGTCCGCTTCTGTCCTCTCCCTTTCCTTAGTCCCTAGCACAGCCTTCTGACACAGCATCTAGCAGCCCACTACCCTGTTCCTGTTCAAAAGTAAACAATTTTTGGAAATATTGTATAATTGTATAGATAAAAAACCTACTCACCAATCAGTGGCATGAGAAAACACTTTCAAAAGTATATAAATTTGTTAGCTTTTAGAGCTTCTGGCAGAAGGGTTGAAGGGGTAAGAAGAGGCATGAGCACTAGTGAGGTTTAGGAAATGAGGAGAGTTCAGAAGAGTTGCCCAAAACACCAGGTTAGGAAGCTTTACCAGACAAGATGAGAAGGAAAGAAGACAGTTGTGATCTCAGAACCTGTTTTTCCACACATGCCATGTGGATTCTTTGCCCAGACACCAGTTTCTCAAGACTCTGCAGGTGGGAACTGGTGTTTTAATATGCCCTTGGTTCTTGCCACTAACTGGCATTAATTTCTTCAGCCTCAGCATTGCTTCTAACCAGCTGTTCCTTCGTTCACTCCCTTTCAGTTTTCTACACCTTTTCATTTTCTGACCTGTCTATTTTTTGTCACTCCCACCCATACCACATACAGTGCACTTAACTTTCCATTCTAATTAACCCTTGTATGATGTTTTGTCATTAGGAGTTCAGGTTTTCAAATCCTGCCTGGTGCAGTCCCTAACAATCAGTCTTTCTTTCTCATCCTATCCAGTAAGTCTCCAATGACCCTGAGTTCTGTGTCTTTTCCAAACTTTCCTCATTTCCTAAACCTCAGTAGTCCTTTTCCTTCACCCCTCTTCCCTGTCCTTCAAGACTCTGGCTAGAAGAAGGAACCAGTGGTTCTGAAAGCTTGCAAATCTCAGTACTTTTATATATGTTTTCTTCTGCTGCCCCTTGATGAGTAGATTTTTTAAGTATCCAAGTTGTCTGATAGCTTACCCAACAGTCTGCTTTCAAATGTGCCCATCAGCTGCTCAACACTATCTTTAAAATGGTGAATTGTAATATTTGCTTGATTCATACTGTTATTCCATCCTGGATTTTCCTTTGTTTCAATTCACCACATAATTTCCTTCTTTCCACATTTCTTTTAAGTTTCAGCAATGACATAGGTAATCAACAGACATTCTAATTTTTAAAGAAAATGCCATCCCTTTCGGATGCAATTTGAAATATTTCTTGTACTGTCTATAAAAGTCAACACCATAATTGTTCATATCAGGAAAACTTGTATCTTATCTATCATGAATCTATAGATTTCTGCAGGTGACCCACACAAATTCATTTTTGCACTCATTTTGATTATTATGTTATTTAAAATTAACCTGATTCTGCTTATCTTCCAGGTTTTTGACTATGTTGCATTGCAGTGGCTATCCCTTGGACGTATATGTGGAAGAGCAGGTCTTCAGCAGTTCAATTCAACAGGAAATCGAATGAGGATCCTTTTCAGATCGGATGATGCTACAAACGGTGATGGCTTTAAGGTACTATATACATGTGTGTCCCCCCCCCCATGAACCATGGACCTTGCCGTTGGTGGGGAGGCTTGCGTGCCTCAGCAATACAGATAGCCGTACCATAGGTGCAACCACAACGGAGGGGTATCTGTTGAGAGGCCAGACAAACGTGTGGTTCCTGAAGAGGGGCAGCAGCCTTTTCAGTAGTTGCAAGGGCAACAGTCTGGATGATTGACTGATCTGGCCTTGTAACAATAACCAAAACGGCATTGCCGTGCCGGTACTGCGAACGGCTGAAAGCAAGGGGAAACTACAGCCATAATTTTTCCCGGGGGCATGCAGCTTTACTGTATGATTACATGATGATGGCGTCCTCTTGGGTAACATATTCCGGAGGTAAAATAGTCCCCCATTCGGATCTCCGGGCGGGGACTACTCAAGAGGATGTCGTTATCAGGAGAAAGAAAACTGGCGTTCTACGGATCGGAGCGTGGAATGTCAGATCCCTTAATCGGGCAGGTAGGTTAGAAAATTTAAAAAGGGAAATGGATAGGTTGAAGTTAGATATAGTGGGAATTAGTGAAGTTCGGTGGCAGGAGGAACAAGACTTCTGGTCAGGTGACTACAGGGTTATAAACACAAAATCAAATAGGGGTAATGCAGGAGTAGGTTTAATAATGAATAGGAAAATAGGAACGCGGGTAAGCTACTACAAACAGCATAGTGAACGCATTATTGTGGTCAAGATAGATACGAAGCCCACACCTACTACAGTAGTACAAGTTTATATGCCAACTAGCTCTGCAGATGACGAAGAAATTGAAGAAATGTATGATGAAATAAAAGAAATTATTCAGATTGTGAAGGGAGACGAAAATTTAATAGTCATGGGTGACTGGAATTCGAGTGTAGGAAAAGGGAGAGAAGGAAACATAGTAGGTGAATATGGATTGGGGGACAGAAATGAAAGAGGAAGCCGCCTGGTAGAATTTTGCACAGAGCACAACATAATCATAACTAACACTTGGTTTAAGGATCATGAAAGAAGGTTGTATACATGGAAGAACCCTGGAGATACTAAAAGGTATCAGATAGATTATATAATGGTAAGACAGAGATTTAGGAACCAGGTTTTAAATTGTAAGACATTTCCAGGGGCAGATGTGGACTCTGACCACAATCTATTGGTTATGACCTGTAGATTAAAACTGAAGAAACTGCAAAAAGGTGGGAATTTAAGGAGATGGGACCTGGATAAACTAAAAGGACCAGAGGTTGTACAGAGATTCAGGGAGAGCATAAGGGAGCAATTGACAGGAATGGGGGAAATAAATACAGTAGAAGAAGAATGGGTAGCTTTGAGGGATGAAGTAGTGAAGGCAGCAGAGGATCAAGTAGGTAAAAAGACGAGGGCTAGTAGAAATCCTTGGGTAACAGAAGAAATATTGAATTTAATTGATGAAAGGAGAAAATATAAAAATGCAGTAAGTGAAACAGGCAAAAAGGAATACAAACGTCTCAAAAATGAGATCGACAGGAAGTGCAAAATGGCTAAGCAGGGATGGCTAGAGGACAAATGTAAGGATGTAGAGGCCTATCTCACTAAGGGTAAGATAGATACCGCCTACAGGAAAATTAAAGAGACCTTTGGAGATAAGAGAACGACTTGTATGAATATCAAGAGCTCAGATGGAAACCCAGTTCTAAACAAAGAAGGGAAAGCAGAAAGGTGGAAGGAGTCTATAGAGGGTCTATACAAGGGCGATGTACTTGAGGACAATATTATGGAAATGGAAGAGGATGTAGATGAAGATGAAATGGGAGATATGATACTGCGTGAAGAGTTTGACAGAGCACTGAAAGACCTGAGTCGAAACAAAGCCCCCGGAGTAGACAATATTCCATTGGAACTACTGACGGCCGTGGGAGAGCCAGTCCTGACAAAACTCTACCATCTGGTGAGGAAGATGTATGAGACAGGCGAAATACCCTCAGACTTCAAGAAGAATATAATAATTCCAATCCCAAAGAAAGCAGGTGTTGACAGATGTGAAAATTACCGAACTATCAGCTTAATAAGTCACAGCTGCAAAATACTAACACGAATTCTTTACAGACGAATGGAAAAACTAGTAGAAGCCAACCTCGGGGAAGATCAGTTTGGATTCCGTAGAAACACTGGAACACGTGAGGCAATACTGACCTTACGACTTCTCTTAGAAGAAAGATTAAGGAAAGGCAAACCTACGTTTCTAGCATTTGTAGACTTAGAGAAAGCTTTTGACAATGTTGACTGGAATACTCTCTTTCAAATTCTAAAGGTGGCAGGGGTAAAATACAGGGAGCGAAAGGCTATTTACAATTTGTACAGAAACCAGATGGCAGTTATAAGAGTCGAGGGACATGAAAGGGAAGCAGTGGTTGGGAAGGGAGTGAGACAGGGTTGTAGCCTCTCCCCGATGTTGTTCAATCTGTATATTGAGCAAGCAGTAAAGGAAACAAAAGAAAAATTCGGAGTAGGTATTAAAATTCATGGAGAAGAAATAAAAACTTTGAGGTTCGCCGATGACATTGTAATTCTGTCAGAGACAGCAAAGGACTTGGAAGAGCAGTTGAATGGAATGGACAGTGTCTTGAAAGGAGGATATAAGATGAACATCAACAAAAGCAAAACAAGGATAATGGAATGTAGTCTAATTAAGTTGGGTGATGCTGAGGGAATTAGATTAGGAAATGAGGCACTTAAAGTAGTAAAGGAGTTTTGCTATTTGGGGAGCAAAATAATTGATGATGGTCGAAGTAGAGAGGATATAAAATGTAGGCTGGCAATGGCAAGGAAAGCGTTTCTGAAGAAGAGAAATTTGTTAACATCCAGTATTGATTTAAGTGTCAGGAAGTCATTTCTGAAAGTATTTGTATGGAGTGTAGCCATGTATGGAAGTGAAACATGGACGATAAATAGTTTGGACAAGAAGAGAATAGAAGCTTTCGAAATGTGGTGCTACAGAAGAATGCTGAAGATTAGATGGGTAGATCACATAACTAATGAGGAAGTATTGAATAGGATTGGGGAGAAGAGAAGTTTGTGGCGCAACTTGACCAGAAGAAGGGATCGGTTGGTAGGACATGTTCTGAGGCATCAAGGGATCACCAATTTAGTATTGGAGGGCAGCGTGGAGGGTAAAAATCGTAGAGGGAGACCAAGAGATGAATACACTAAGCAGATTCAGAAGGATGTAGGTTGCAGTAGGTACTGGGAGATGAAAAAGCTTGCACAGGATAGAGTAGCATGGAGAGCTGCATCAAACCAGTCTCAGGACTGAAGACCACAACAACAACAACATACATGTGTGTAACAATTCTAATACAACATGAGTATGTTGCTAATTGTGCAGCTATATGTATGAATTCTCAGTTTCTGATATTAATTCAGAAAGCTATAAATCATTTTTATTTGTTTATAATTGCATAATATGAGTTTTTGTAACTTTAAGAATTTAGCTGTTTGCTGTAAATAAATTGTAAGTCTGCTTCACTGTTTTTCTGCTTGCATCTCATCAGCAAAATCACAATTTTTGAAGAGCCCTCCAGTTGTGTATGTGAAACAAGTAAATCAGTTGTATATGTCAGAAAGAGGAGTTTGAAAGGCACTGATTCCCTCAGTCAAATTTAATCTGGCATGGTTCTTCAAAATAGAGTAAGCTTATTATTTTCCTTTTGTCCTTTAATCCTCTTGTACTGTGATCTGTTGCACGTCTAAACTGTTGTGATCTTTGAAGATTTTGAAAATAATTGCCCAGACACTTGACTATACTTTAAGCAATAATAGCTTTCAGTGAGTATAACTGCTCACTCATGAACAATCATTCTGTAACTGCTACTGTGTGTGCTACCTCACCTTCATGCAGTGGCCCATATAGATCAGCTGATCCAACTTCCGCAACCCTTTAGATACAACTATAAGGTATCTGTAGAAATTATTCAAAGATTCCTTTTTAGGTAGATTATTTTGATATCCAAATGGTAATAATATTTCATTAGTATAAGCTAAGTAACTAGTCCTATTATATTAATATGAAAATGAATGTCACCATTTTGATTCAATTATCTTAATGTGCACCCTACTTACAGTAAACTTCAGGACATTCAATGAATTATGACAAGAAATAGAATTTTTTGTATTGATAATGTTAGGTAGTCACCAGAAATTTAAAAAATCTCTCATTTATCAATGCTAAATTTGCAATTTAATAGGGTCACTGACATTCATTCCTAGACATAGGCAAGACTTCTTTTATAAAAAATATAATACAGTGAAACCCATATTTTATGTTCTCATATGGTCCAGACTTAAAAACGTAAAATTGAGGAAAATGCAGAATTGAGGAAAATGTTAAACAATCCAAAATGTAAACAAAAACACATGAAATTGGCATATATGATTAACAATTGGAATCCTTTTCAAGATTTTAAACATGGCTGCAGCAGCAACTGTTAAAATTCTTCACAATAAAGGATGGCAGCCAAAAACAGTTGCAGGATAGAATTTTTTTATTAAAATTCTTGACCAAGGTTTCGGTACATATAAATATACCTTCATCAGAAGTACATTTCTAAAATTACATCATGCACTGGAGAATAATGAAACAATTATGCCAAAAGGCGTCGTCAGTAATTAAAATATCATCTCCATTTGTACAACATGTGTAATGGGTACAGGATCAAAGCGAACAGTTTAACAATGTTACTTCGCCTATGAACTGTTGAGACACGAGTGTCGGAAAATTGGTGTTCGCAATTGACAGTTCTTTTTGCATGAACAACATTAGATTTTGGGGTAACATTTTCCAGTTTATGAAGTTTAAAATCATGTCTACACTGAATTTCAATCTTACGATTGTGTAACCACTCATTAACACTATGCCAAACACTGTCTACGTGAAAGTTAAAATAATCTTTAAAAGTTCTAGTAATATAGAGATACAAAGAGTAAGCTTCTTCATTTAGTTTATCTTTCTTCTTATAAAGGTCACTGATTCTGTCACTCATAATTTGTTTCACCAGTTTAGCTTTAGTAGATGGAAACTTCTTACACTGTTTCACATTGATAAAAGCCTTCACATAATTCGGTGTCAAATGGCGTCTCTCACACTGTTTAGTGAAGTCAATAGCCATACCTGTTTTCAGGATTTTAAATGAGATGTCCACGTATTTTGAAACAGCCTTTGAAACCTGGGCAGGTACATATTTCAAGATTTTAAACATGGCTGCAGCAGCAACTGTTAAAATTCTTCACAATAAAGGATGGCAGCCAAAAACAGTTGCAGGATAGAATTTTTTTATTAAAATTCTTGACCAAGGTTTCGGTACATATAAATATACCTTCATCAGAAGTACATTTCTAAAATTACATCATGCACTGGAGAATAATGAAACAGTTATGCCAAAAGGCGTCGTCAGTAATTAAAATATCATCTCCATTTGTACAACATGTGTAATGGGTACAGGATCAAAGCGAACAGTTTAACAATGTTACTTCGCCTATGAACTGTTGAGACACTCGTGTCTCGTGTGTTATTTTAGGCTTGATGAGAGAAACAGAAATGCAAAAAAAAATGAGTTTACTTCCCCAATTGATGTTACAAGCTCATTTACAATGTGTAAAATGTAAATTTGAAAGAAAGCTTGGATGCTATACTTTTGCTTCATGACCTCTGTCACTGCTCCCAATCTTTATGATCTACAGAGTGTTATGTGTGTAGCACAAAGTACATATATGAGTAGTGAATGTAGCTGTTGCAGTTGTATCATGTCAGATTTGAACACGAAAGTCTTTAAAATGTGCTATTGCAAAACCTTTGTTCTATTTCCATGTGAAATCTGTCTTAGCTCATGATCTGCATGAAAAGTATATTTTCAGCACTTCACAAAATGTCTTCACACCTACCAGCACTCCCATAACTGAAGAGCCACTCCTCCTCTCCACACATTCAGTAGGCAAGCTCATTTTATGCATGTTAATGTTGTGTGGTGGCTGCACTGGCAGTTGGGTGTATTAACAAGTCACCAGCCAGTAAAAGTTCACTAGCCAGAAACAGGTGACATTTTCTCGATTATGACTGAGCATATTCTTTGAAACTCAGTGTTTGAATTTAAAAGGTTGATGATTGATATTGTTGTTTAATACAGTACATCAGAAATACATGCAAAAAGATGAGACTGGGTTGTTAGTGACACAAGCAAAGGTGGTGGCTGGGCCCCTTTGTCACATATCGACTCAGTCCAGAACACTTTGCATCAGCTGTCTTGCTTTTTCATTACTGCTGCAACTAGCAATAGTTCTAGCATAACTGTACCTTGAAGATAGATGTTGCAAGTTGTGTTGGGAACACCGATGGTGGATTATGCCAACATTTCCTCTCTTACATCTCCCCTCTCCACAACGGTCTAAAATATTCCCTTAACTTTGCCAACACCCGTGATGTGAACCATCTGTCTTTTGTGCCACTTATAACTCGTTCAGTCACATCATATGTAAATAGGAACAAATGGGATAAAGTCAAGCAAGGTGCCAAGTAAGAACTTAGAATTGAGGTAAACCTTACTAGGAAGAAATGTAAAATCAGGGAATTTATACCATTGGTTTTATGGGTTTTCACAGGGGCTACGAATATATGGTGTAGAATCGCAAAAAAACATAAAATTGATGAATTTAAAATCAAAGTTCCTCTGTATATGTATACCCTGAGGTCGCAGAAGGGTATGAGGGTGTGTGGTACAGTCTGTGCCTATGCATTCAGTTTTCTATTTTCAGTCTCTTACATTTTCTGCAGGCTTCTAGCACAGCATTAATTTGTCTATTCAGATTAGTAGATTAATAAATATCCTAAATAAATAAATAATAAATTACTGTGCTGAATGCACTTCTCCGATCCATCATGTCCAAGGCCCTTGTAAATGAAGCAAAGTAATTTTCATACTTTTGTGGATGGAAAAGTTAGTTAACTGTGTTCATATCACTTAATTTACAGGTGCAGTACACTTTCAAAATGCGGGCAACAGTCCCTATTACATGGTGATCAAATTTTGTAATAAATTTACAAAAAATTATAAAAGCTCAAGTGGAAGCTGTTTTCATGTGGCCTTGAAGGAGTTTCTTGACAATTAATGTTTTTATATTATTAAGGAATTTTCAAAGTGGTAGAACATTTTTATTTGTGCAAATAGTATTTACACATACAAGTAATCAAGCTATATAATTTTTTATCTTCATTGTTTATTATTGTTCCCACGAAGTTATGACACAAAGAGTAAAATATGTCCAAAGTCCAAAACAAATACTTGTATTTGTCTGTGAAGAATAAATAAATAAATAATGACAAGTAGATATTCTCTTTATCCTTTTATTGTTGCCCATTCTTCAACAGTTCAGTAAGAGGTAGGAAGAGATGAATTTATTACTTCTTATTCATGATGCCATTCATTAAGCTTCTCATATTATGGATGAGGTCTCCTTCTTTTAAAAAATGTCCCTGGAACTTGATGTCTTTGTCATTATGGCTCCATGATTGTCACCTCCAAAGGTGAGAAGATATCATGCTCATGTACTGAATCAGAAATTAAGTTCTTATAAAGGCAACATCCGTCATGTAAGGTGCTATGGAGAAACTTGATTGTCATTAAAAAAGTTAAGGCTTGGTCATCAGTGTGAATTACTATTCAGTGCCCTGCTAAAAGGTTTTGAAATTTTTAGAATGCTGACACAACTGTCAGTTTCCCCTTTACCATGACAAAACAGTTCATTTGACATGTAGTCAGTGTTCTCCTGGCGAATTCAGTGGTATAATGATTCTCATTCTTTTCAACTGATTCACAATTAGAAATGTCACATAGCTAGAAAGTTCCATGATCAAACTCTTCTTTATTATTCGGGTCATAAACCCCTTTTCTTCCCAAATGCCATAGTAAGCTAGACATCCCATGTCCACTGTGTTCAATGCTTTAATAGCTGTAGGATTTCTGGTGAAGTGATGACCTGTCTGTAAAATTCTCATACAAATATGAGTACATCAAGAAAGTTGAAAGAAGGCCAGCATGTTTTGAATTATTGAGAAATACAGGAGAGATGGCCATGGACATGATACAGGAGTTGGGATGGACATCATTAAAACAAAGGTGTTTCTCGTTGTGGTGGTAATCTTCTCACAAAATTTCAATCACCAACTTTCTCCTCCAACTGCGAAAATATTTTGTTGATGACAACCTACATAGGAAGAAATGATCATCATAATAAAATAAGCGAAATCAGAGCTTGCATGGAAAATTATAGGTGTTCATTTTCTCCATGCGAGCTGTCCAAGAGTGGAATAATAGAGGAATATTGTAAAGACAGGCACTTAAGTGTGATTCTCAGAGTATCTGTGTTGATGCAGATGTAGGTGACCAAACATAATAGAACTTTAAAAATGGTAGCAAGAAGCTGAAATGTCTATTTCTTTAATGCATTTTGCATTAAGATGTATCTCCTATTAAATTTCCAGAAACAATTGATGTTGTTCAAGAAGGAGCAACAGAAAATTCATTTGATGGTAAATTTGTGGTGAATATTAAAATTAGTGGGAAATCATTAGCAACAAATTGATCAGCTGTACATTTGAAATCACAGATTAAAACTGTGTGCCCGCGAAAGGCAAAGGTCCGAGTTTGAGTCTCGGTCCGGCACACAGTTTCAATATGCCAGGGAGTTTCATATCAGCGCATACTCCGCTGCAGAGTGAAAATCTCATTCTGGAAACATCCCCCAAGCTGTGGCTAAGCCATGTCTCCGCAATATCCTTTCTTTCAGGAGTGCTAGTTCTACAAGGTTCGCAGGAGAGCTTCTGTAAAGTTTGGAAGGTAGTAGACGAGGTACTGGCAGAAGTAAAGCTGTGAGGACGGGGTGTGAGTCGTGCTTGGGTAGCTCAGTTGGTAGAGCACTTGCCCACGAAAGGCAAAGGTCCCGAGTTCGAGTCTCGGTCCAGCACACAGTTTTAATCTGCCAGGAAGTTTCATATCAGCGCACACTCCGCTGTAGAGTGAAAATCTCATTCTGGAAACATCCCCCAAGCTGTGGCTAAGCCATGTCTCCGCAATATCCTTTCTTTCAGGAGTGCTAGTTCTACAAGGTTCGCAGGAGAGCTTCTGTAAAGTTTGGAAGGTAGGAGATGAGGTACTGGCAGAAGTAAAGCTGAGAGGACGGGGTATGAGTCGTGCTTGTGTAGCTCAGTTGGTAGAGCACTTGCCCGCGAAAGGCGAAGGTCCCGAGTTCGAGTCTCGGTCCGGCACACAGTTTTAATCTGCCAGGAAGTTTCATATCAGCGCACACTCCGCTGCAGAGTGAAAATCTCATTCTGGAGTCTTATAGCTGTTCTACATTTAGTAACAAATGCTGGAATGCCATTTTTTGTATTAATTTCTAATTGTGGCTAACATTTCTCCACACATCCTTAACCATACTGGACTGTCAGTTTACTTGTGTTTGATTTTAGGTGCACCTCGTGCTCCTCCAGGGCTTATGAATCACACAGAGAAGCTTCTAAGATAATTCTCATCTTTTACACCATTGTCCTATTCCTCTGTAGATCTTTGAGAAAGATCACACACACACACACACACACATACACACACACTGTGTATTTGCTTTTTTTTATGTTTATCTGAAATAAAATTTTTATAATTGGAGCAAAATTTTGGAATTTTACTATTATGAAGTGACGTGTCAATGATTAAAAAAATGAAATGATCACTACTGTGAAAATACAAGAGCATGATGTGAGAATGGTAGAATATTTGAGAAAATTGACAATTTATGAGACAGAATTGCTGGCAGCATCTGCCTTCAGGAGGCAAAATGTGTAGTACTGTTGATACAAACATAAAAGTGAAAGTAATACATTTATTAGCTTTCAGAATTAGTAAGGTCTTCCTTGAGGGGAAGAGAGAGATAAATTGGGTAAGGTTGAAAAGGAGGACAGATCACTGAGACTCTGCGAAGAGAGAGACCCACCTGTTGTGGGGACAAGGGAAGACAAAGCCAAGCAGCCTTCAGCAGTACTTACAGTTATCCTGAAAGTAAATACTAGTGTCTCATAATTTGTGAGAAAATATTTGTACAGACAAGCAGGCAGCCATCAAAGAGACACACAACCAATCTACTTGCAATTCATAGATTATTTAAGAGTTGCAGCATATTTTGTATGACACTTCCAGCACCTGCAACAAGGACTGAGACTTGCATCTTACTGCCACTGTATTTTATTCCATTTGGTAATATAGATTTCCAGATACAGCAAATTTAACAGGTTTAGATAAGTTCTTTCTTGCTTACTGTTTCTTAATTAAGTGCAAAGGGCACTTTTATCCCTAAACTGTGGTGTATTATATAATACCTGACACCATATTCTCTTGTATATGTGAGTGTGCTTTATAAACTTATCTTTACATGATGTGTAATTTTTCCTCTAATATAGAAATAGTTTTGAACATTACATGTTTCTTACCTATCAGATGAAACATGAAAAATCTAATATTAATAGAGATCAACCACATCAGCATATAAAATTATTTTACTGATGTAACAGTTTATACTGATGTGCTTGAACATATAATTGTATTACATGCGGCTACAATCTAAATACCAGTACATCTAACAGTGTATGAAGTGTGATCTATTAATTATAGAAGCTGTAATATCTCATATAATAAATGAATGAATGAAATTTAATTTTACAGGCCTTATGGAATTATGCATGTGGAGGAATTATATCAAACAGAACTGAGGGAACTGTTATGTCACCTGGTTATCCAAATGGTTATGCTCCAGATCTTACTTGTAATTATACCATCGTTGCACCAGGTCATGTTATAGAAGCTCACTTTTTGGATTTCAATATTGAAAGAGGTATACATTTATGGCAACAGAATGGCAGTAATATTTGACATTGTACACAAATTAATGCATTTTCTCTACGTTTGTAACATATTTTGTCACAAAAGTTTTGTATTAATTAATATTTTGCTGTAGTGTTCGTTGACAGTTCATTAATGCCATAGTGAATTTTACAAAGCATTGTATAAAATATTTCTAACTGGCAGTTAACACCGTAGGCAATAAAATAAATTAATGTGGGCAAACAATGGAAAATTGAGGGTGGAATGTAACAATATTATGAAAACGACAGTTGCTACTCAGCATGTAGTGGAGATGCTAACTTGCAGATAGGTACAACAAAAAGACGGTCACAAAATAAGCTTCCAGCCAACAAGGCCTTTGTCAAAAATGGAGAACAGACACACACACACGCACACGAAAAAACAGCTCATACACACGACCACAGTCTCCGGCAGCTGAAGACACTCTGTGAGCAGCAGCAGCAGTGCAACTGGGGGGGGGGGGGGGGGGGGGGTGGGTAAGGAGGAGGCTGGAGCAGGGAGGGGATGTATACCAGGGTAGGGGTGGGGGACGGTGATGTGCTGCTGGGAGGTGTGCACTGGCCAGGAGGGTAGGGAAGCTAGGTTCAGTCGAGAAGTTAGACAGAGGGCGGGTGAGAGGTGGGAGGGGGGGGGGGGGGGGGTTGTAGCGGAAAAGTAGGGTATTAAAAAGACTTGGTTGAATAGAGAGCTGTGTGTTGCTAGAACAGGAACAGATAAGGGGTTAGATGGATGAGGACAATGACCAATGAAGATTGAGGCCAGGAGGGTTACGGTAACATAGGATATATTGCAGGGAGAGTTTTCACCTGCGCATTTCATAAAAGGGGTGTTGGTGGGACAGCTCCATATGACACAGGCTGTGAAGCAGTCATTGAAAATGGCCACAGTTTGTCTGCAGCCATTCATACGAACAGACAGCTTGTTGGTTGTCACACCCACATAGAATGCTGCACAGAATGTACAGCTTAGCTTGTAGATCACATGACTGGTTTCACAGCTAGCCCTCCCTTTGTTGGGATAGGCGATGTTTGTGACCGGATCTCAGTTTGGCAACATTTTGTATAGCTAATTTTATGTGGTTACTCCACTTTGGGTCACCTCTGTCATGTGTTCCTGCTATTTTTATAACTGTTTGCAGTGTAACTGAACAACGACAGAACTTTCAGCCTATTTATCTGCAAGTATCTCATGTATTTATGCAAAGGGGCAACTTCCATCTCTGCTGTGACCTTCACATGTACAACAATATTATCTGTAAACAGCATCTGAATGGGCAGAAAGAGATTTGATGTTATACGTAATTAGATTTATTTGTATAGTGTAAACAATAAATGCTGTATCATGCTCCTTTGGAGCACTCCTTGAGTTAACTTTTATATTTGATGAGATCTCTTTCTTTTTCTCACACGATCCTCTTTCTTCTGTTTTATGACTGTTAACATAATTATTTCTCACATTTCCACTTTTGTTAATTTTTAATTTTTGAAATCACTGTTGGGATGGATTGATATTGGAATAAAAAAGCAAGCTGCTTTGAATTTAAGAAGAACACGTTTTTTACAATTCTGAAACCAGAAATTGGAAAATCCAGAATGTAATAACAACATACCACATACAGGAGGTGTTGAGTTGTAGACAGGCACCGTGAAGAAGAATGTTACATATATCCAGCTATCAGACTATGAGTACAACTCATACTAACATGGTCTCTGGACACTAAGATCTGCCTGTGACTGTGTCTGACAGAAGCAGAAATCTTTGTTGGGATGGGTAGTATGGGTGCAAAAGGCACTTGGGGCAGGGAGGGGGAGGAATAGCAAAGTAGGGTTGGGTCAGGAGCCTAGTGATGCCTTTAGGAGCATAAAGGGGAAATTATAGGGCTTTTATGTGCAACTCAGGACGGCTGTGCCTGGAAGGGGTTGGTGGGAGGGGGGAGTAGAGAACGGGAAAGAACTGTGCAGGTGCTTTGGTGGGCTAGAAGGTGTGTGTAATACTAGAGTAAGAGCAGGGTACAGGATAAGCAAGAGGAGAAGAGGAGGAGACTGGCTAGCGAATGTGGAGGCCAAGGGGATTACATAAATGGAGGAGAGTTGCAGAGACAATTCCAAACTATGAAATTCAGAAAGATGGTATTGTTAAATCCAGAGGTACTGGCTGTGAAGCAGTTGTTAAAGTGAAGCACATGTATTGTGTAGGATGTGTGACATCTGGGTGGTCCAACAGTCTCTTGGTCACAGTTTGGTGGTGTGGGTGAAGATACAGTTGTTCACGGTTGCCAGGAATGAGATTGAAAATTTAGAGTCAGAGTTTGGGAAAGTTAGTTTTCAATAGCAGCAAGGCTATGGACATTGGGGATGTTCACATAGAGGGAGGTGGTGTCAATAGTGATGAGCAGGATGCTGGGTGGTAAAAGACTAGAACCTGTGCAGAGTCAGTACATGAAATGGCTGGTGTCTTATAAACAGGAGGATAGGTTGTAAATAAAAGGGTGAAGGTATTGGTTCACAAGGTCAGATATTGTCTCTGAGGGTGCAGTAATCAGGCACAATGGTACAGCCTGTGTGACTGGGTTTACAAACTTTAGGAAGCATGTATAAAACAGTGTGGCAAGTGGTGGGGATGAGAAAGAGATAGACTAAGGAGAGATGTTCTGTGATGAATGTAGGGATTTGAGGAGGGACTGGAGATCCTGTTAGAATCTCCAATACCTGAATAACAGGCAGCCTCATCATAGTTCCTTTTTTATCCAAATATTTTACCACTTTTAGCTTTGTATGTCTGTATTACAGTGCATATGTATTTGATTATGTTTCTCATTTTTCTACGATTTGCCATAAAAATCTCCGTGGAATGGAAAATATGAAAAAGAGATTGAATTCATACATTTCTTAAATCTGTCTGTCAGTTGCATTTCGATTTAGGCTGCTTGAGGCGTGTTCTTCTGTGCTTACTTCTGTGGATGAATGTGTGTGCTTTCGGAAGAATGCTTTGGCTGAAAGCTGAAAGTGTAATTGGCTTTTCATTCTGCTTGTCTGCAACTCAACATGTCATCTTTATGTGAGTTGCAATCTATCTTTTCCTTGTTGTTCTTCTGGTCCAGAGACTGGTTTGATGCAGCTCTCCATGCTACTCTATTGTGTGCAAGCTTCTTCATCTCCCAGTACCTACTGCAGCCTACATCCTTCTGAATCTGCTTAGTGTATTCATCTCTTGGTCTCCCTCTATGATTTTTACCCTCCATGCTGCCCTACAATACTAAATTGGTGATCCCTCGATGTCTCAGAACATGTCCTACCAACCGATCCCTTCTTCTAGTCTAGTTGTGCCACAAATTTCTCTTCTCCCCAGTTCTGTTGAATACCTCCGCATTGGTTATGTGATCTACCCATCTAATCTTCAGCATTGTTCTGTAGCACCACATTTAGAATTTTTGATATTCCAACGTGGAGTTTCCATTGTTTAAAGCTGGCTTTATCAGATTCAGTCTTTATGAATGCCATGATTATTATTATTGTATTTTTAAAATCACTTGGTGGGCTTTCGAACCATTTGTCATCCAGCGACAGTTTATTATTTCCAGTTAAGATTTATGAGGTTTTGTTTACACATGGTCACATCTCTTGTTATATATAAATTTCACATTCAGGCATATTATTTCATTGTTTTAGTTTCTGAAATTATTTAATGCTGTCTAAATGTAAGAAGTTGTAAATGTCGTCACTCCAGTACTTATAAATTTGGATTGTACACTCATGAGCCAAATCATTATGATCACCTGGTTAATAGCTTGTTTGTCTGTCTTTTGAACGAAATACATCACTGATTCTGCGTATGAAGAATGAGACAGTTTATTGGTAGGTTTGTGGAAGTATGTGACATTAGATTTCTATGCATATGTCATGTAATTCACATAAATAATGGGCTGCTGATTTGCATAGCCGGTGATGGCACCCAATAGCAACCCATATGGGTTCCTTAGGATTTATATCGGATGAATTTGGTCACCAAGACATCAACATGAGTTCACTCTTATGCTCCTCAAACCACTATAGCATTCCTGAGACAGGAACAGTTACACTGCTGAAAGCTGACATCACTGTCGGGAAACACATCAAGCATGAAGGAATGTAGGTGGTCCACAGCTGTCAGCATGTTTTTAATTGTTACCACAGGTCCCATGCAAATGCAGGAGAGTGTCTTCTATAGCATAATACTGCTCCCACCACCCTGTGTCCGAGGTACACTGGATGTTTTGAGGAGCCATTCACCTCAGTGGTGACATTTGTGGAGACAACCATCACCCTAGTATCCCAAAGAGCCAACATGTATTACTGATTGATGATGGTATCCTGATGGTCCTGTGCCCACTGTAATCATAACTGATGCTGTCATTGAGTCAACATGCGAAAACATAGGGGTGGTCTCCTGCAGAGCTCCATGTTCAACAATGTACGATGAACAGTGTGCTCCGAAAATATTGTAAATGCATCAGCATTGTGTTCTTTCAGCAGAGATACCACAGATAACCATCTATCCTACTTTACAGAGAAGACAAGCCTCTGAACCCCACATTCTGTGAAGAGTCATAGACATCCTACCATTTAGCGCGTAGTGGTAGTTTCACAGTTCTTCTACCCCTTTCCGTAGATGCTCGTGACAGCAGCATGTGAACATTCAATCAGCTTTGCCATTTTTGAGATACTCTTTCACAGGCTCGGTGTAATAATAATCTGTCCTTTGTCAAAGTCGCTTATTTCAATGGACTTCCCCATTTGCAGCTTGTATCTTTGCTAAGGTGATCCCCCTTTGTGTCTGCTCCAGTTACATACTTTTGCTTTTGGTACTGGGTCACTTGCCTGCAACACCACCAGGTGACATCCAATGTTACGGTGGGCATTGGTCATAGTACAGGGTGTTTATAAATGAATATCGGGGTTTTAACGCTTTATAATATTTATTATATTAAACTTACAGTTATAAATGATATGTCAAGTGAAAGAGCAACTCAATCAGTTTTACCAAGAACCTTATAAATGTTCAATGTGAGCACCATTTGTCACATGGCATTCATCAAGTCTATAGCCGAGTTCTTCCCAAACATTGATAAGTGTGTCTTCAGTGATTGTAGCAACAGCTGCTTCAATTTGGTTTCTTAATTCAGGGAGGTCTGCTGGTAGCGGAGGCACATACAAGCGATTCTTGATGAAGCCCCAAAGGAAAAAATAGCATGGTATTATGTCAGGTGAATGTGGAGGCTCTGCAAAACAAGCCCTGTCATTGGGGCCCTTGTGGCCTATCCAGCGCATGGGGACAGTGAAGTTCAACCAAGTCTAGCAGATCGCAGCAGAAACATTTCACACTGCGCATGCGCACTGGTGCCAAACACAACTGTTTGAGTTGCTCTTTCATTTGACATATCATTTATAACTGTAAGTTTAATGTAATAAATATTATAAAGCGTTAAAAGCCCGATATTCATTTATAAACACCCAGTGGTTTGGCTTATCAGTGTATTTACACTATGCATAGAGAATACTATGCCAGTGTTGCCTACAGAAGATAAAGATTTGGCATTTATGCATGTAGTTGCAAATAATTGCTATTCATTGAGTTTTAACAAAATCATCTGACATATGTAATTTCTGATTATTTATTCTATTTTCAGGACGTGATGTTTGCTCATTTGACAATGTCACATTATTTGGTGCATTGCGTAGATGGGAAAATGTACCAACAAGTTTGGGAACATATTGTGGCCAGGAACCACCATCTTCTGTCACATCCAGAGACAGATTGTCTATCATTTTCAGGAGTGATGAATACATTTCTAAGAGTGGTTTCTTGCTCAAGTACCAGGTTTACAGTAAGTAAAAGCTTTCTATTTGAGAAACATATATTCTAAGTGCTTCTTACACTTCTGTTGCATGATAAATACTATTTAATGTTGCCACCTTTACAGAACTAACATCATTTCTGAAAAGCACTTTATTTGCTGATTTATGCAGTTTCTTCAAAAACAATTTAAATTTTGTGACAATATCTGCAACATGTTTATAAAAAAAGTGCTCTTTGAACATATTGAAATTGTGAACCTGTAAATACAGTGAAAGGAGGAAGGGATGTGCTAATAGGAAACTCATACAAGTCAGAACATAAGTTTATATGACGGATCAGAGCAGCTATGGCATTATCCATGTGAACTACTTATGTCTGCATTCAGGTACATCAGCCATTAAATTATTGGCACTCAAACAACTCTGACTGACAAAAATTTATTAACACAGACACATTGATTGTAATCAACACCATGAGCATTATAAATTGCAGTAAATTAACATAAGACGTGCGAATAAATTCTCACTGTCGAAAACGAGGAAGCATACCAAAACAAAACAAGAACCAATGTCTAAACAAGAGTACCTCTGGCAGCGGGGCTGTAAACTCAATGATGGCTTGTAGGTGACTGATTTGCTATACCAGATCCCTAGGGAGAAGTGGAGCATCATCAAAATGCATTTTCAAGCAATGAACTCAACATCCAGAGTTCATTCTTTGGTCAAAATTGTACATCTGTTTTGGATAGTGGTACCTGTGTGTGCGGCTGAGGATGGTTTTGAGGCACAAGTGTAGGTCACACTTCTAGAAATAAATATGCAGATTCTATCCTGTAATTTGAGACAGTAGTAGTTTCATTACTTAGTCCAATAGCCAGTGATCATTCTCCTCTTTTGATTACGTAATGAGGGCCTGTGTACAGAGTTTGTAGAGGTGAGGAGTCATGGACCTGCAGCTGTGATCTCGGATTGTAAGACTGTTTTTTAAATAGTGCAAAGGACAAATGAGACTAAGTAATGCAATTGTCCAGCTCATGGCATGACACATTAATGCAGTCTTTAAAGAATTGTGCCATTGTTCGACCATGCCGTTGCTCGCCAGGTGGTAAGTGGTTGTCTGGTGACATGGCATGACACATTAATGCAGTCTTTAAAGAATTGTGCCATTGTTCGACCATGCCGTTGCTCGCCAGGTGGTAAGTGGTTGTCTGGTGATGGAGAGTGCCGCAGAATTTGCTGTATTGCTTAGGTAACTCAGCTCTGACTTAGACTCTCTCCCACAGCCCATAGTAATGTGCAGCAGACAAATGAAGTGAGAAACTCAATTTTAAATTAATGTTGTCAACCGATATAGCTTCTGGCCAACAGGTGAAATGAACAGTGTAGATAGTATAAGTGGCGTTCAAAAAGAAACGAGCCGGAGGTATAATTACAGAAACCAGTACCTGTATGTTAGAAGTATTAATCCTGGGTCTTGAGACACTTGTCCCACTGTGACACAAGGCAGTGAATGGCTGTCTCATAAAATTCCTGGGGCTGTGATCTTAACCAGTTCCGCACGTACAGCTGGACATTGTCATCTGAGGTGAATTGTTTGCCCCTCAGAGCCTTTTTAAGGAGACCAAAAATGGCGTAATCACAGGAAGAGAGGTCCAGACTGTATGGAGGGTGGCCGAGAACCTTTCATTTGAATTTCAGCAGGAGTACTGCGACTATCTTGGCTGTATGAGGATTTGCATTGTTGGGGAGCAGAATGACCCCACAAGTGAGATAGCCTGGTCGTTTTGATTTGATTGGTTACTGAAGGGTGGTTAAAGTTTGCGAGTAATGGTGGCCATTCATTGTTGTGCCGTACTGCAGGAAGTGAATCAGAAAGGGGTCATCTTGGTCAAAGAAGAACATCAGCATAACCCTTCCTGCACTTGTGTGGATGGCCTTGGCTTATTTTGGTGGTTGTGTCCCTGGATGCTTCCACTGGAGACTTTGTCATTTTGATTCTGGTTGGAAGTGATGGCACCATGACTCATCTCCAGCCACACTCATGCCTTCCCGAGCATAACACTGCAGATGAGCAAGACAGTGGGCCATTTGACATGCATTCTGGTGTGGTTGAAGACTGTGGGGCACCCATTTGGGCACTCACTTTGCACATGTGCAGTCATTCCTTCATGATGGTGTGAACACTTCCAATGCTCAATCCATCTACAGCGGCTTTGGCTTTCACTGTCACACAGTGGTCCTGAGTAATGAGGACATTCACCAGCTGGACAATGTCATTGGTGTGCTCCAGACCGTGCATCATCGGTTAATGATACTCATCCTTCCCTGAAGCGCTTGTGCCATGCCTTGACTCTTGCAAGGGACATGCAGTGTTTGCCGTGCACTTGCGACATTCAACGGTGAATGTCCATTCCTCCTACTCCTTCCACAACACCTCTGTGCTCTTCTTTTGACACCTCCATGTCACTGTTTGCAATGCAACTGGCAGCATTTGGATGATTGATGTATGCTGCTGCTAGCTCTGTATAGTCACGTGATGTGCACGTGTGTCCTCTAGTGAGGGTTGTGAACTTCCATGCTCTGGTCATAACCACACCTCGTTACACACACCGTGATATTACCCTCCTGTCACCGATTTGCACATTCCAGGCTCTGGCTGTCTCTTTTTGAACGCCCCATATATTTATCACCAAGAGGAGGAACTGGACCCACAACATCAGTGTGGACATGCACGATTCGCATTGCCATGTCTGGAAATTATCCAGTGGGTACATGCACATGATGAGCTATTTTATTGCCCTGATGTTGAAGGTCTATATAAGCCCATTTGTGACAATTCTTCTGCAAACCAGGCCAGACAAAACGTTTGGACACAAGGCAGGGTGATGGTCTATCATCAGGGTGGGATAGGTTGTGGAGGCTGTTTAAAGTATGTCTACAGAAAGTGGCTCACAGAAATGGACGAGACCTTTCAATGAAAATGTTACAATACAGTTTGATGTCAGAAACAGGAATGTCAATGATTTGTAATTCAAGGCTGGACAAAACATTGTGCAGTAACTGCTGAAGTTCCTCATCAGCTGAGCTGAACAAAACCAATGTCTTTTGTCACAGTGTTAACCTGCAGCAGACAGTCAAGAGCCACATTGTTTTTACCACCAGTGTGGTAGATATTTGTGTTGAACTAAGCAGTGATTCAGGTGCTTGTATTGCCATGGTGAACATTTGTCTGAAAGCATTGATCAGTGGCTTGTGACTGATAAAGATCATAATTTCTATGACATCCAACTATGGTCAAAGTTACTTAATTGCTTTGTACATAGACAGAAGCTCATGATCATAAGCACTCCCTTTTTGTTGAGAAGTGGAGAGCTTATGTGAGGAGAAGGCAAGTGGTTGCAAAGCACCATAAACATGCTGCTGCAACACTGCACTAACTGGCATCAGCTACTAATGTGAGTGGTGCACCCAATGCAGGGTGTGGGCATGCAGAATTTGCTAGGCTTTGCTTCACTGAATTAAAAGCAGAGCTCCTGTCATCTGTCCAGTGGGTTGGTGAAGTCCACTTAGTTGTGGGGTCTGTAAGAGATGCAATTAGTGGTTCTTCCAATTTGGCTGAGTGGGGCAGACGTTGCCCATAAAAATTCAGCGCCCACAAGAAATGGCATAGCACCGTGATGCATCCTGACTGTGGTACCTTCATGATAGCTTCCACTTTTCTCTGGTAATGGTGACCCTGCTAGTGAAATTAGATGACCCAAGAAGGGAATCTGAGGTTCCCCAAAAACTCACTTAGCATTGATCAACACCACATCAGGCTCTTCTAGGCATTTGAAAATCTCCACCATGTGTAACTGCTATTGTTGTCCTGTGGCTGAAAAGACAGGGATTCATCCAAGTATGGAAAACCAGGTGACGGGCTCTGCAGCACAGAGTCAGTAAACCTCTGCCATGATTGAGCAACATGATTCAAACCAAATGTCATATAAAGACTTTCTAATAATTCGAATGGAGTGATTATAGTAGTCTTTGAAATGTCTTCATTTGCCAGAGGAATATCCATAAAAGCCTTCGCACAGTCCAGCACACAGAACACAGTCACACAATCGAGAGCCTAATTTTAGTCCATTAACAAAAGGCACTGGATATCTCTCTTGAATTCTTATAGCATTTAACACACACTAATCACCACATGTGCCATTTGCCACCCTTTTTGAGTACCAGATGCAGTGGTGAAGATTAAGACTACAAGAAGAGCAAATAACATCTTCCCGTAGCATTGAGTTAAACTTTGCATTTACAATAGTGAGATGATTGGAGACTAAACATCTATGTTGGTTGAAATGTATGGGCCACAGATGTTTTGGTAAAATGCAAAATGTTGTGACGAACCTTCCCTTCATGTGCTGTGTGGTCAGGTAGGGCAGGAAACCGGTCAAGCAACTTGGCAGATCTGTTTCCTGCTGTCTGCACTACCTTGGTGCTGTAAATTACCACATTGCATCAGAATCCAGCAGTACATTGTCCAGTGATGCTATTGATGTGCCATGCATTTACTACGTCAGGTTACAGATGGTAATGTGCCAGAAGGTTGGCACAGATTATATGCTCCGTGACATCTACAACAGTAAAATTCCAAATGAAGGCATGATACAGGTCCAAGTCCAGATACATATGCTCTGAATCATAAGTGGCAATTAATGAGTTGTTAACAGTGGAAAGGAAGAATGAAGTTCCACTGAGAGACAACTGTCCAGGAATTGGTGCACCTATTTGCAACTGCTCCTGCCATTTGGATATGTTCAAGGTGAGGTACACCTGCACACCAACTCCTCAAATTTCTGGTGATATCAACATTTTGTATGTGATTTCTCTGTTTTACTTACAACTGACAAGTATGTTTCGGAATAACTGTAGGATTTTCTACAGTAATGATTTTCCTGTAACTGTGTTGAGCCAGCAGTTCACTAAGTTCACTAGCTAGAGCATTTGACAGGCAATCCTAATCTGCCCACATGAGTGACAATGATGAGACACTGTTGCATGGTACAACTACAGTACTGATTGATGACAGGATTATTGCATCCTGAGTCCTGTCAGTCAGATCTGCATTGATGTCCAAGGGCAATTTTGTCTGAGATGCTACTATGGCTTTAGATAGATACCCCAGAGCATATGAAGTAATGTTTTGGGTACAGTTCTCATGTTGACTTTACCATGCATGTGCCTTAGGTATTGCAAAAGCATCCTGCCGCTGATGTCTTCTTGCATTAACACTTAATGCACATGCATTTATTGTGCTGTAGACATTCAGTGAATCAATTCTGTCTTCAGTTAACTGTATGAAACTTGTGTGGGAGATGCTGTGATCGTGTCATCAACTTCAGCCACATAGTGTTGGCTGAGCTGACTGGCCACTAGAGCAAACTTAATAGATTCTGTGGCTATTCCTGTGTAATGAAAAGTGGCTCACACCTGCTCAAACCAGACCACTGGACTGTGAGGCAAGAATGGTGATAATCACACAGTGGACGTTGAGTGCCTGTGGAATTTTTCATTTTTGTATTTTGAAAATTTTGTGATCAGTCACAATGGTACTACTTATGTGTGTGTTAAGCTACATCAGCCATGTTAGCACACAAGATATTGGCACTTGTATACCTGCAGATAACAAACATTTATTTAGAGATACACGATGAAGATAAACATGACCTTAGACTTACGTTGTTGTTGTGGTCTAAAGCCCATAGACTGGTTTGATGCAACTCTCCATACTACTCTATCCTGTGCAAGCTTCTTCGTCTCCAAGTAACTACTGCATCCTACACCTGCCTCAGAATGTGTCCTACCAACTGATCTCTTCTTCTAGTCAAGTTGTGCCACAAATTCCTCTTCTCCCCAATTCTATTCAGTACATTCTCATTAGTTACATGATCTATCTTTCTAATCTTCAGCATTCTTCTGTAGCACCACATTTCAAAGATTCTATTCTCTTCTTGTCTAATTATTTATCGTCCATGTTTCACATCCATAGGTGGCTACACTCCATATAAATACTTTTAGAAAAGACTTCCTGACACTTAAAATCTATACTCAGTGTTAAAAAATTTCTCTTCTTCAGAAACACTTTTCTTGCCATTGCTAGTTTACATTTTTATCCTCTCTAATTCAACAACCATCAGTTTTTTGCTCCGCAAATAGCAGAACTCATCGACTACTTTAAGAGTCTCATTTCCTAATCTAATTCCCTCAGCATCACCTGATTTAATTAGACTACATTCCATTATCTTAGTTTTGCTTTTGTTGATGTTCATCTTAAATCCTTCTTTCAAGACACTGTTCATTCCGTTCAACTGCTCTTCCAAGTCCTTCGCTGTCTCTGACATAATTACAACATCATCGGTTAACCTCAGTGTTTTTATTTCTTCTCCATGGATTTTAATTCCTACTCCAGGTTTTTCTTTTATTTCCTTTACTGTGTGCTCAATATACAGAATGAATAACATCGGAGATAGGCTACAACCCTGTCACCCTCCCTTCTCAACCACTGATTCCCTTTCATGTCCCTCTACTCTTATAACTGCCATTTGGTTTCTGTACAAATTGTAAATAGCCTTTCGCTCCCTGTATTTGACACCAGTCAAGATTGTCAAAAGCCTTCTCTAAGTCTACAAATGCTAGAACTGTAGGTTTACTTTTCTGTAACCTATCTTCTAAGGTAAGTCATAGAGTCAGTGTTGCCTCATGTGTTCCGACATTTCTATGGGATCCAAACTGATCTTCCCCAAGGTCAGCTTCTATCAGTTTTTCGATTCATCTGTAAAGAATTCGAGTAAGTATTTTGCAGCTGTGACTTATTAAGCTGATAGTTTGGTAACTTTCACACCTGTCAACACCTGCTTTCTTTGGGATTGGAATAATAATATTCTTCTTGAAGTCTGAGGGTATTCACCAGTCTCTTACATCTTGCTCACCAGATGGTAGAGTTTTGTCATGGCTATCAGTAGTTCTAATAGAATGTTGCATACTCCTGGGGCCTTGTTTTGACTTAGGTCTTTCAGTGCTCTGTCAAATTCTTCACGCAGTAATATATCTCCCACTTCATCATCATCTACATCCTCTTCCATCTCCATAATATTGCCCTCAAGTACATCGCCCTTGTATAGACCATCTATACTCTCCTTCCAACTTTCTGCTTTCCCTTCGTTGCTTAGTACTGGTTTTCCATCTGAGCTCTTGATATTCATATAAGTGGTTCTTTTTTCTCCAAAGGTCTCTTTAATTTTCCTCTAAGCAGTATCTATCTTACCCTTAATTATCTATGCCTCTACACCCTTACTTTTATCCTCTAGCCATCCCTGCTTAGCCATTTTGGACTTCCGGTCGATCTCATTTTTGAGACTTTTTGTATTCCTTTTTGCCTGCTTCATTTACTGCATTTTTATATTTTCTCCTTTTATCAATTAAATTCAGTAGCTCTTCTGTTACCTGAGGATTTCTACTAGACATCGGCTTTTACCTGCTTGATCCTCTGCTGCCTTCACTATTTCATCTCTCAAAGCTACCCATTCTTCTTCTACTGTATTTCTTTTCCCTGTTCCTGTCAATCATTCCCTAATGCTCTCTCTACAACCCCTGGTTCTTTCAGTTCATCCAAGTCCCGTCTCCTTAGATTCCCACCTCTTTGTAGTTTCGTCAGTTTTTATCTACAGTTCGTAACCAATAGATTATGGTCAGAGTGCACACCTGCCCCTGGAAATGTCTTACAATTTAAAACCTGGTTCTCAAATCTCTGTCTTACCATGATATAATCTATCTGAAACCTTCCAGTGTCTCCAGGCCTCATCCACATTTACAACCTTCTTTCATGATTCTTAAACCAAGTGTTAGCTATAATCAAGTTATGCTATGTGCAAAATTCTACCAGGCAGCATCCTCTTTCATTCCTTACCCCCATTCCATATTCACCTACTACTTTTCCTTCTGTTCTTTTTCCCACTATCGAATTCCAGTCACCCGTGACTCTTAAATTTTCATCTCCCTTCACTATCTGAATAATTTCTTTTATCTCATCATACATTTCTTCAATGTCTTTGTCATCTGTCGAGCTAGTTGGCATATAAACTTTTACTACTGTGGTAAGTGTGGGCTTCATGTCTATCTTGGCTACAATAATGCATTCACTGTGCTGTTTGTAGTAGCTGACCTGAGCTCCTATCTGTTATTCATTCTTAAACCTACTTACCTGACCAGAAGTCTTGTTCCTCCTGCCACCAAACTTCACTAATCCCCACTATATCTAACTTTAAGCTATCCATTTCCATTTTTTAATTTTGTAATCTACCTGCCCGATTAAGGGATGTGACATTCCACACTCTAATCTGTAGATTGCTAGTTTTGTTTCTCCTGATAACCATGTCCTCCTGACTAGTCTCCGCCTGCCGGAGATTCGAATGGGGGACTATTTTACCTCCGGAATATTTTACCCAAGAGGATGCCATCACCATTTAACCATATAGTAAAGCTAAATGCCCTCATCAAAAATTACGGCTGTAGTTTCCCCTCGCTTTCAGCCGTTCACAGTACCAGCACAGCAAGACTGTTTTGGTTAACATTACAGGGCCAGATCAGTAAATCATCCAGACTGTTGCCCTGCAACTACTGAAAAGGCTGCTGCCCTTCTTCAGGAACCACACATTTGTCTGTCCTCTCAACAGATACCCAGCTCCATTGGGGTTGCACCCACGGTACGGCTATCTGCATCACTGCGGCACGCAAGCCTCCCCACAAACGGCAAGGTCCTTGGTTCATGGGGGGCTTAGACTTATAAATTGCAGTAAATTAATGCTTCCTATGATGCGTAGTCTATTAAGCAAAGAATTCCTTAATGTCTAAACAAAACACCTTCCAGTGCTGAAACACAAAATGTCTTAACATTTAAAGATTCTATTAGGGACCAATGCTCTTCAGTGTGCTTGAAAGCTACAGATTGCTACAGAAAGAATGCAACAGTGCTAAGTGAAGACAAAGAATCAGGACAGCTTGAGAGAAGGACGTGTGTGGAGATGGATTCTTTCTCACCTGTTTATTTAAATATGACTGTTGTACAGAACTGACTGTAGGATATTAACAGCTTCAGGTTGTGGTACAAGTTTCTTTGAGTTCTGATTCCCAACAACAAGGACTGTATATTGTGAGTTTTGCTGCATACATTGTAGAGCAGCAGCTAGCATTGCTAATTGGCATGATGTGGGCCATCAGTTGAAACCCTATCATGATCAAATATTGGTTATTTGCCTGTGTATGTATCATTTCTGGAAGATTATCAAAGCTTCTTATGTTTGTAATGTTTGTTTGTTCTGGAATATTCAGTGTATGTGTAACAGCAGCGCTCTCTGACCATGAAATGAGTTCTGTTGTAACTGTACATTGATGTCTGTAATAAATGCTCTTTCAGTACTAATCTTGTTCCTCGTCGATGATTCTGGTTATGTTGTGATACATCACCATGGCTCCAATCAGGCAATGTAAAAGCCATCACCTAGATGTACAGGAACCAGGATACATTAAGTAAATCATTTGAAAAGTTCATATATTTAGGAAAGCAATGGATTCCAACCAGCAGTAAGGTAGCTACATATGAGGCTCCCATCAGCGTTCTCTGGAAACCTGTGACGGCCTCCCGAATGTGATCACTATGGCATTTGTAGAAGACCACTATGACCTCACCTCTTTCATACTCCATGTAGTAAAGGAGAGATACTGCAGTTTTATGCAGCCAGAAATGTCAGACCAGGAACATACGAGATATCAGCCATGAATGTTGATCCCATCCGTCAGGAGAAAATATAGAATGTTGAACAAAGGTCTATCAGCGTTTGGCACCAAAATTCACCACCATTTGAATGCACCATGAAGAATGGATTGGCCAACTTGGACGTATGCCTCAGCTATCAAACGGCAATCCAGTAACTGACAAATTCATGTACAGCAAATTTCTCTGCCAAGTATAATGCCCAATAGAAAAATACACTCATGCTCATAAATTAAGGATAATTGCAGAATGTGGTGCCACACAACATGGCACTACACAAAACTGGCACTAATAGCATAGACACATAGGGAACACACATGACACAGATCTGTAAGTCCACAGTATTGGTAATAAGTTGAGAAAACTGTCCCGAAACACATGTGCTACAAAACGCCACTGTTTCCTGCGCATGTACCCTGACATCAATATGGGATATGATCACCATGTACATGTACACAGGCCGCACAACTGGTTGGCGTACTCTGGATCAGTTGGTTGAGCAGCTGCTGGGCTATAGCCTTCCATTCTTGCACCAGTGCCTGTCAGAGCTCCTGAAGTGTCCTAAGGGTTTGAAGATGGGCAGCGATACGTCGACCAAGAGCATCCTAGATGTGCTTGATGGGGTTTAGGTCTGGACAACAGTCAGGCCACTCCATTCGACTGATATCTTATGTTTCAAGGCACTCCTCCATGATGGCAGCTCAGTGGGACTGTGCGTTATAATCCATCAGGAGGAAGGTGGGACCCACTGCACCCGTGAAAAGGCAGACATACTGGTGCAAAATGATGTGCCGACACACCTGACCTGTTAAGTTCCTCTGTCAAAGACATGTAGGGGTGTATGTGCACCGATCATAATTCCACCCCACATCATCAAACCATGACCTCCATATAGATCCCTTTGAAGGACATTAAGGGGTTGTTATCTGGTTCATGGTTCATGCCAGATGAAAACCCAGCAAGAATCACTGTTCAGTCTATACCTGGACTCATCCGTGAACATAATCTGGGACCACTGTTCCAATGACCATGTACTGTGTTCTTGACACCAGGCTTTATGGGCTCTCCTGTGACCAGGGGTCAGTGGAATGCACCTTGCAGGTCTCTGGGCAAATAAACCATGCCTGTTCAGTCATCTGTAGACTGTGTGCCTAGAGACAACTGTTCCAGTGGCTGCGGTAAGGTGCCAAGCAAGCTACCTGCAGTATTCTGTGGCCATCTATGGGCACTGATGGTGGGATATCGGTCTTCTTGTGGTGTTGTACACTGTGGAAGTCCAGTACTGTAGCGCCTGGACACGTTTCCTGTCTACTGGAATCATTGCCATAATCTTGAGATCACACTTTGTGCCACACGGTGGACCCGTGCTATGATCTGCTGTGTTTGACCAGCCTCCAGTCGCCCGAGTATTCTACCCCTCATAACGTCATCAATATGTGTTATTTGAGCCATTTTCCACACACAGTCACCATTAGCACGTCTGAAAATGTCTTCTCACTTACTCGCTTCACTGTACTCTGACATGCACCAACACAGCTCTGCGTATGTGGACTGCTGCCAGCGCCACCATGCGATGACCATACCAGCCACCAGAGCATTGTTCACCGTGTATCAGCATTATCCTTAATTTATGAGCATGAGTGTAGATATTTGGAGGATAGATGTCAGCACAGCAGTCTGTTTTCACTATGGACGCTGTGGACTTGATGTATGCTGTTGCAGAGAAAGAAGACAAGTGGTTGACAGCCACTGTGTCACCAGTTGTCAACCATAACAACAGTTATGTTGACACCATTCAATGGCAGATGATTATAGTCATCCTGTGGGATGAAGCTTATCGCCATACAATGGACAAGGTCATTCCCCAACATGCCATTGCTGTTCCCCATCACTGTACCGAGCTGCCAGCTGCTTTCCTAGCTCCCAAAAACTTAAGTGGAGCAACCTCTATGAAGGAGAGGCCACCGTAGATGAAAATCCTCCCATATGGCATTTACCAAATTGTCAGGAAATCTCATTGATGGCCATCCTGTCTAGGTACTGACTAAGGGGCTCCTTTTCTGTTATGTCAAATGTTTATTGTTACCAGCTATAGACAGACAGTGATTGTTTCAATGTCACAAAGGGGAAATTCATCCAGCTGATGGGAACATGTTTTGCAAGAATAAATATCACTGACAGAACACAACCCTTTGAAACTGTTGTTTAGAAAGACTGAAGTCATAATTTTATTCTTAGATGGGAGTTCTTGCAGGCATCACAGGCAGTCATAGAGTATTGAAAATCTGTGCTCTAGGTTAATGAAGCTGTTCCAACAAGTGCACGTGTTTGCCATTGAAAATATTATCCTGCCATCATCAGTGAGATGAGTTCCAGTCATCAATGTAGATTCTCAGTCAAACTGTGAAATTTTTGTTGATCACAAAAAGCTACCCAAGCTCACGAAATAAATGCCACTGATGATCATAAGCACTTGCAGATGTTCAGGAGAAATTTTGATCACTAACTGTAATGAGCAGCCACAACTCAGCCTTAAAAGTACTTTCATAGGAAGAACCAAATTAGTCAAAGACAGGTAACTCAGAGCCATCAACAAAGAATCATGCTCTGCTACCACTACAGACAATGCAGCGGCAGAAGTTACTGTTAAGCTGCCAGTAGGACCTGGCCTCTCTGAGAAACAATATCGGTGAGAACTACCCATTACGCACCAGTTTTCAGATACTTTCAAATCTCGAATGGAGAAAAGACACACCAAATACCCCATTATAAAGCACTGTATAAACACTGTGGGCCATACACCAATTAGCCAGCATTTGTATAGGTTGTCTCCGATGTCTCATACAGGGTGTCTTCAACAATTGATGCGTAATTCAGAAGGAAGTCAAGAAGATGTTGTAAGATGACATCACAGAACCTTCAGCAAGTCCTTGGTCCTCTTCTATGGTCTTTGTGAGGAAGATGGATGGCATGGGATGTTCCCCCGTTACCTGCTAACAACTAAACAAAATCAAAAAGAAATACATTTATCATTTGCCACATATTGATGATACCCTAGACTGTTTGAAAGGGGCAAAGTATTTCACAACTGTGGGCATGTAGGCAGGATACTGGCTAACTGAGGTTATTGGAGAAGATTGGGAAAAGACTGCCTTCATAATGTGTCATGGGTCCGTGAGTTCAAAGTTATGCTGCTGGGTCTATGTAATTCTCCAGCCACCTCCAAGTGAATGATGAGCAACTTGCTTTGACACCTTAAATAGATTACATCTCTTTGCTGTCTGGATGAAACTGTCATTTTTTGAAGACAGTTGAAGAACATCTAACATCTGTGTTGTAGTATTTTGAGACTGCAGGTCTCTGCTAGTGTCCAAAAAAAGTACCTTTTTGTCACTCAAGAAACAAACATTTAGGATTATCTGGTTAATGACAGGAGTCTGTCCTGATGCAGAGAAAATAAGACCAGTCACTAATTTTTTGAGCCCTCGTCATGTTTGTGATGTGAGAACTTTTGTTGGAATGTGTTTGTGCTACTGGTGATTCATAAAGGGCTTCTCTACCAAGGCACGTTCCTTGCAAGAACTACTACAGGGAGACACCAAATTTTCCTGGAACAAAGTGCATAAAAGATCTTTCCTTGTTCTTAGGAAGTGCTAACATCCCCCAAGCCCAGCACTGCATGGTGAAAATTCTGAGACAGAACTTGACACTGATGCTAGCTGATACGGGATAGATGCAGTTCTGGTACAAATATAGGAAGTTGCTGAAAAAGTGATAGCATTTATTCACAGAGTATTCTACAATCCTGAGATGAACTACTCTACAGTTGAGAAAGAGTGCCTTGCAATTATTTTGGCCATCAACAAGTTCTGTCCGTATTCACCATGTGATGGACCACGATTCTCTATGCTGGGTCAACTGGCGAGTTGAGCACTGACGCTTCAGGAGGATGAGGTCACAGTGGTATGCAAAAATTGACACAAATGTGAGGAGCCCAATTGTCTTTGAAGGAATTCTTTGGTGAACGACAGCAGCATGGACAAAGTCTCAGACGTCACTGCACTAAATGACACTACTGAGGAAAGATTCAACATTGCTGAAAACCATAGAGGCATTGAAGGAGGAGGAACTGACCAAAGGATAATTCCAAGTAATAAAGGGAACTTTCTGATCTGTAATTATTATATAGAGAATTATTATGTAACAACACACAAATATTACAGATGAGTGAAAATACTTTACCAATAGTAACTGGACAAGTGTAAGTATGGCTTGTATACTGATATTTCTGTACAAACTTCATTATGTATACAGGGTGATTTTTTCCACTGTGGAACTCTAAGGATTGATCGATGAGAGGATACGTAACAAAAAGGGTCTAATGAACTTATGTCTTATGGTTTCCATGCTAGAGACCATTTATTCAGTCATACTTTGTCACAGAGATGTGGTCTAAAACGCACTGTACCATGCAGCCAGTCACGATATCCATGGTTTCCTCCCAGAGGGTGCTACTGTTCCTCATACATCATGCTCTAATGCCCTCTTCTGCCATAGTAATTAGTAATATTGTGTCTGATTCACTTCTCTTGCTGACTCACCTTTTAGTGGTTGTGATACAGCATTGTACACAATGGGTCTGTATTCAAATTGAAAGCTTGGCAACATGGTGTTTACTTACGGAACACAGATGGCAAGGTTGTATCAGGAGACCTGTCCACACCAACAACAATCACAGCATTCAATGTTTGCAAAAGTGTTTCACCAATTTTCTGAGACGGTCATTACAGAAAGCAAGAAATCATGAAGGATGTACCCAAAATATTTGGACACCAGACTTGGAGGAATATGTGATTAACACTGTGGAAGATGACCACAGTTGGCCTGACAGTACAAAGTAAATATTGTGAGCAGTTTTGTCATAGGTTTCTTTACAAGGCAACCATGATTCCGGGTTTTGTGTCATCTATCCTATTCATGGATGAGATGAGGCCATCTTTACGTGGACTAGTATCTTCAACTTTCATAACAGTCATCTATAGGATAGTATGCAGTATCCCCATAATATGGTGACAGCGAATCATCAGCATCAGTGCAACCACAATGTGTCGCAATGTGTGGGCTTGGGTAATTGGCAACCATATTTTGGGACCAGTCTTCCTTCCACATTGCCTAACAGTCCAGAACTATTGGTGTTTCTTGTGGGCGACTTTGCCTCCCCTGCTGGAAGAAGTGCCATTGATGATTCGAAAGGTTATGTGGCTGCTACATGATGGTGCTGCAGCCCACTTTGCCGTTAACATCTGGACACATCTCTGTCATGTCTTTTTTGGTCAACGGATCAGGTGAGGGGTCCCGTTGCATGACCTTCTCATTTACTGGATCTCAATCCATTTGATTCCTGATTATGGTGCCATCTCAGAAGTGTCATGTATACAGAGCCCATTCCAGATGTGGAGACACTAGAGCAGCGTGTTCATGCTGCTTTGATAGTGTTTGGATGCAGCCTGGCTGATGTGAATGTGCGAGACAACATGCTATGACATATACACATGTCCTTTGAGGCACATGGAAACCATTTTTAACACATACTGTAACTCTGGCTGCATGATACAGTGCCTATTAGACCACAGCCTCTATAACAGTGTATGATTGAATAAATGGTCTCTAGCATGGAAACCATGCTTTTATGGACATAACTTCATTAGATCTTTTTTGTTCTGCATCCTGTCATCGATCAATGCCTAGAGTTTGTACATTCTGGAAAAAATCACCCTCTACTCAGGTAATTCATTTTCAGGTTTTGATGAGTGAGTTTGTGAGAATCAATATGTGTGACATAAATGACTGTATCTTTTTATTTCATTGACTTAGAAGCTTCCATTTTTTACATCACCAAAGAACAGTAGACCTTTGTAATTGATGTAAATTTCAACTTGATACCTGTTCCTGAGCAAAAGCAGCTTAACAGATAGACACACAGACAGACAGACATATGGATAGACAGACAACAAATGGGAAAAAAATTATGTGATATAATTACAGATTAACAGTTTTTGGATTGTTTCCTTTACTTCTTCACTGAAACCTTGCTTCTCATCAAATTTCATGATTCTAGACCAACAGGAAGAGATAGAGGCCAGGCACATCATGAAAACAAAGGAAATGTTCAGCAGTTGGATGACCCAGCTGTCTCTTGGCCACATTTTGTCAGTGCACATTCATGTGGACAGACAGCTTGTTAGTTGTCATGGCTGTTTTCACAGGTAGCCCTGCCTTTATTGGAAAATAGATGCCTGTGACAGGTCTGTAGTAGTTAGAGGGTGATAGGACAGTCTTGCATCTAGTTCTATTGCAGGGATATGGGTCTTGAGGCAAGGGGTTGGGAGCAGAAGTGGATTAGGTATGATCAAGGATATGACATATGTTCACTGGATGGTGGAGTACCACAGTGAGAGTGGTGGGAAGGATATTGGCAGGATATACCTCATTTCAGGGCATGACAAGAAGGTAGTTGAAACTCCGATGGAGAATACAGTTTACTTGCGCCAGTTGTGAGAGGAGTGCTCCTTTATGGCCAGATGGTGGGTACGAGAACGGTGGTGGGTAACAGGAGAGACAGGGCACTGGATACCTGTTTCCAAACAAGGTTGTTAGGGCAACTTCAGTCTGTGAAGGCCTCAGTGAGATCTTTGACACATTTGTAGAGGGGATGCTCCTTACTACATATGTGACAACCATGGGTGGCTAGGTTGTATGAAAGGGTGTATGAAAGGGACTTCTTGTTATGATGTGGGTGGCAGCAGTTGTTGAGGTGGAGGTATTGCAGCAGGTGGTTAGTAGGTTTGACGTGGACAGAGTTCAAGGGGATAAGGTGAAGCAAACAAGAGGGGTAGGGGGGGGGGGGGGGGGGGGAAGCGGTGTTGAGGTTCTGAAAGAAAGTGGATAGGATGTCCCCGCCCTTGGCCAAGATAGTGGTCACCTACAAACAAGTCATGGTACAGCAGTAGGCACCTACCAGGCACCATTAATAATATCTCATGCAGCATGCACTTAGGCCTCTTGAGTCATGCCATAGCGCATGTTGAATGACTGTCTGCTACATATCCCTATTGCATAGAGTTCTTTTATGCCGTTCCATGTGCCTAGCCAGTGTAGCTGTGTTCATTCCTATAGCAAATACTGCACAGTGGACACAAGTTACTTAATTAACAAAATGTGTAGTTTTTAAAGTTTCTGTGCATTTCGAATCGTATAATTACCAGTGGTGAGATTGGAGTAGGTGGCAATGGGATGGTATGTGGACAGGGTTCACAGCAGGAATTATTGCAGGCTTAGCAATATTAGTGTAGGGGTAATGGTTTGGAGTACAATGGAAGGCAACCAAGTATGGAGTGAGGAGAATATCAGAGAGAAAGGATCTCATTTCAGTGTTTTCTTTGAAAAAGCCAAAGCCGTAGCAGAGTAGTGTGTTGGGTATTGTGTGACAGGAGGGATGTTTTGAGTTTTTGGAATTGGGAGTTGGTAAGAGGAGAATACTGTCCAGAAGAATAATTTCTGTTTGTTAGTTGTTGAGGGCAGATATGTTTGCTGTGGTGCTTATGCTGTTTGGAAAGAAGATTTGATGTGGACGTAGTGGCATCTGTCAAAGTATAGGCTTGTCGGTTGGTTTCTTATGCACTGCCTTTTGGAATTGGGTTCCAGTCATGAGGAAGTCAAGACTTTGAAAATAGCCAGGTGAATTTAAGCTGTGAAAAGAAGTTATTCTTTTGCAGAAAGTAGAGTGGTTCTTCATCATCATGAGTCCAGACCACAGATATGTCATGATAAATCTGTACCAAGACAGGAGGCCCAGCTTGTGAGTCATGAGGAATCCCTCTCCCATGCTGTCTATGGGAAGATTGGCACAAGATATTACGATCAAGGTTCCCATATCTGTTACCTGGATTTGTTTGTAGGTTCCAAGCTCCTAAGTGAAGTCATTATAGGTAAAGGTGAAGTTGAGTAGGGGGACAATAAGTGAGGGTTTACAAAGTCTTTCAGGTGTTTGTTGGGAGAGGTAGGTTCTAGAGCTGAGAGTCTGCATGTATGTGGGATGTTGGTGTAAAGAGTGGTCACATCAGAAGTGACAGCAAAGGTTTCAGATGGGAGAAGAATCGGAACCAATTTTGATACATGTCAGGAACTGATTAGTATCTGTTATGTAGAAAGCTCTATGTGATGGGTTGGAGGTGCTGATCAACCAGGACTAAGGTGTATTCTATTAGAAGCTTTAAAGCCTGCTACTATGTTGCAGCTGGAATGGTTGTTTTTATGTACTTTTTGAAGTTGGGAGAATGTGAGGGAGGGGGTTGTGCATGGATTCACCATGTGATTAATATTGTTTATGTCGTTTATCACTGTATATACAGAATTGGCACCTCATTTTGTTGTTTTAGTGTCTCATCAAATGTGCTGACAACATGTAAGTATTTTGTAGTAAAGAAGATAAAATACGTTTTGAAAATGTTATTTCATTGAATCTTTTACAATTTATCTTCGGATGTGGTTTATACTGGTTCATATTTTATGTTTATTGAATGGTATTTACCACTTAGCTTTCTGAAACACCTTTGTCAGAGGTATTTTGAAGTTAACAAGACATAGAAATGAATGTCAGGGCACAAGCAGGATTTATGTGTAACAATGAGTGTCCTTCCCATGCATGATTGAAAATACACCAAAAAAAATGTTCGTGAGCTTTATTTAAGGGTATTCATTTTGTTCCTGTACTTTTGTTGTTGTAATTTGATAATAATAATAGAAAATGGCCTCTTTTCTGTTTTTGTGTTCAGATATTGCCCTTGCAATCTACGTTGAAACTGCCGTGGTTTCTTGTTTGTGTTTCAGCATGCGGAGGTGTTATGTCTTCTCCTGGAATAATCAAGTCTCCTTGGTCAATGCAACAACCAGATGATTACGCAATGCTGAACTGTACGTGGCAAATTGTTGCACCAGCAAATAAAATCGTTGTTCTTAGGTAGGAAGCTGCAAAATTTGAATTAAAACTAGCTGTATATATTATTAATTTTGAGTTAAACAGTCCAATATATGTGGGGTTTAAAACATAAAAGGTTATGGATGTGGATCATTCCACAGATGCTTTTAAATCCACAGATGAGGCAGCCACTAGTATGTGCTGACAAAATAAATTTTTCATTCAGATCTCTGTGTGAAATTGAAGCCCCTTTAAAGCAAAGTATTTGTTCCTCATTTTACATTTTCTGTGGAGCCAAAAGTATTACAAAAGCTATTACTTTAAACAAATATTATTGTCATCTCAACTGTAACTGACCCACTTTTCTTGTGTGGTTGTGTGAACCTAGTCTGTGGCATTTTTTGGGCATTTAAGTGTCAACTTCATTATAAGCTGTAAGTGAATATTTTTTAGTCTTTATAGCTGACATTAAGAGTTATCTTATGACTGGATGAATACAGTGAGTTTGTGGTTTGTATTAGATACCCTTATTTAATAATTCGTTGTTTTGTTACTTTGGTAACAATTACTGCAGAAAACTGACTGCTTTGTTCAGTTGAAAATCAAACAATGGCATCAAGTGCCCAGCATACTTTTTTCTCTGAGCAGAAGGTGTCATTTGCTGACCTTGAACAATTATAACAAATCATTATATAGCAGCATGAAAATTCTCAATATTCAGCTGAACAGATAATGAAAGAAAGTTTTGATAAATTAAAACTGTTATGCCTGCTGTGTGGTGAAGTCAGTATGTACTTTTCAGTAGGAACCATGGAGAAGTAATTGCATTTTGAAGGTTTGTGCCCATATTAAACTATATATAATTACACAAATTTTAAAATGTCATATTGTAATTCACCATTGTACAGAGTGCAGACTGACAGGTGCTGCAGTCTCATAAACAAGCTATTTTCTGAATTTGACTCATTATGTTTTTCCAGACAGTTCTTCTCTTGTTGTGAATCATGACATACAATATGCATAAAAATTATTGTAAATATCCAAAGGTTCAATATTTTCAGTTTAGCATATTCAGCCATTGGCCGTTGTTATTAAAATACAATTGACACATTGCTTTATGCCTACGTTTTATTTATAACACGCCAGCATTTCTAGTAATGTATGCTCTTCCTATGCAGAATCTTTCATTGCAACCTATTTTTTCTTGCTAGTGCCCTTAATCTAAATTAAGACATAGATTTGTGATGACAACATTTGGTTTCTTTAGCTTCTTTATGCTAAATAGTTCATTGCTGATAGTTAATGAGACAGCTGTCAGATTAGTTACGCTAGTGCCTAAGTCTTCTGTGTCATAGTATAGTTTGTATCTCTTTTAGTGTCAGTTACAATAATGAAAATTAACAGAAAAAGCCACTCACCTCCATCTCCACAGCTAAATATCTTTTATCTGTAGATGAATTATTACTTTCCTGATTTTATGTGTGTTCTCTATACTTTCTGCTGCCTGATTGCCCCTTTAGCTAACTATTCTTGATTTATCTTACATTTTTGAACTAATTGACTACCAAGATCACTTTACCAACTTTAAGAAAGTGGGAAATTATATTTCAAAGGATTTTTATAATGCTTGTACCAAACTATCTGAATTTGGGCACTAGATTTTTGCAAGACGTCTACAAACCGAATGGAAATCAGAACTTATGGTCTCCCTCGACGTGACTTGAACAAAAAGGTGACCACCCATGACTCCATTTAAGATTCATCATCATCAGTTTTCTGCTATATTAGCAGGTCCTTTGCCTCCCCATTTTCTGTGATCCATTGCTTCCTTCTTAAGGCTGCTGTATGTTGTATCATCCATCACATCATCCAGTATCTGAAATCTCTTCTTTCCTCACTTCCTTTTCCCTTCTACATAACCTTCTAAAACTGTTTTTATCAGTCCATCATTCTTTCTTAAAATATGCCCAATCCAATTTCTTTTTCTTCTTTTTATTACATCTAGTAACTGTCTTTTCTCTTCCACTCTTCTCAGTACCTCTTCATTTTTTATTCTGTCCATCCAACTTATTCTTTCCATCCTCCGCCATGTCCACATCTCAAATGCCTCCAACCTTTCTCTGTCTTTCTTCCTCAAAGTCCATGTTTCAGCACCATACAGGAGTACACTCCATACAAGACATTTTATGAGACTCTTCCTGAGTTCTCTGTTCAGACCGCTGCAGAAAATTCTCTTTTTCCTATAAAATGCCTCTTTTGCCATTGCTATCCTTGTTTTAATTTCTGTGGTGCACTTCCAGTCGGTGTCTATCCTGCTTCCAAGATACCTAAAATTTTGCACCTGTTCTAATATTTCTCCATTCAGCATAATTTTTATTTCTTTATTTCCTTCTAGTGCCAATACTTTTGTTTTCTTTGTGTTAATTTTCATTCCATAATTTTTTCCATTAGCTTCAATGGTGTCCACCAGATCCTGTAATTCTTTTTCCCCTGTGGCTACAAGGACCATGTCATCAGCAAACCTCAAACACTCTACTCTCCTTCCTCCAATTTCTACTCCTTTGTCATCCAATGAGCATTGGCCAATCATTATTTTACTTTAAACAACAATTCATAGCACCTTGTTGAAAATTTCATAATTATATATATATATTTTTTTAATGTACATTGTTACCATGAAATCAACTTCTGGTTTCATAACGAGATTGGTAAAACTCTTCAAGGTTTTGTGGAATGTGAGGTTGTGGTTGGGCAGTCCTTCAAAAACTTCCAGCTTTTATGAACAAATAGGTGTCAGTATAGTCCATGAGTGCTCTTACAGCAGTGAAAATTTGTGCTTTGTGCCTGTGTGGAAGTAAATAACAGAGAAATCAGACAACTTTTTGAAAATGTGCATATATACAGGTATATGGATACGGCACAGGTATGAAGTGTGATCAAAAAGTAGTGGGAATTTGTTAATTCCAAAGGCTTTAAATACTCAAATTTCAATTTTTTTTTATCTTCTGGATACAGTTGTTCCTAATGCATGTTTGCTTTTTTCAGCTGTTTCGAGTATTAAGCTTACTGTTGACAACTGAAAAGTCTAAACATGTTTTTGAGTGCTTAGTGAATTTTTAATTTAAAAAAAAGATGGATCAAAGAATTTGAATTAAATTTTGTTTGAAAAATGGAATAAGGTCCAGCACTGAATTCCAAATGTTGACTATGGCTTTGTGTGAGTTTACTATGAGTAAGATAAGAGTTTACAAATTGCATAAACATTTCAAAGATGGTTGAGAAGACATTGAAGATGACGACCACCCTGGGTCCCCTAGTAAATCAATTAACTGGTGACATTGCAGAAGAAGTAAGCAAAATGGTAGTGTAAAATCACTGAATCACCATCAGAGAGGTTGCTGATGATGTTGACATATCCTTTGGCTCATGCCAAACAATTTTTAGGATGTTGTGGGCATGAAACATGTAGCACCAAAGTTAGTTCCCATTCAGAAGTTGTTTAATGAAGTCAACAATGATTTAGAACTTCTAAAGAAGGTTATAATAGGTTACAAGACATGGTTTTATGGGTATGACATGGAATCCAAGATTCAATCGTCCCAATGGAAACTTCCTGAAGAGCCAGGGTGGGGGGGATTGGCAAGTTTGATAACATGTGAAGGGTCTTTTCACACTTTTCTTCGATTATAATGCAATACTGCATCATGAGTCTCTGCCTTGTGATCGTACGATCAATAAGGAATACTACCTGGAAGTTATGTGCCTTTCGCATAAGCGATCCAAAGAAAACATCCAAAATTGTGGCAAAACTGATCGTGGAAATTGCAACATGATCATGCTCCCACTCATGTCAGTGCTTGTACATGATTTTTTTGGCAGAAAAACAAAACTCTTATGTTGCCTCAGCCAACATGTTCACCGCACACGGCTCCCTGCAACTTCTTTCGATTCCTGAGGCTGAAGAGATTCATGAAAGAATTTCATTTTGCCACCATTGATGAAATAAAAACAGAATTCCTGAAGGAACTGAATAGCACAATGAAAAGTGAGTTCCAGAAGTGCTTCCAAGATTGGGTAAAGGCCTGGCTCAAGTTTAGCCTTGGCACAAGTGTATTATATGATGGAGATTACTTTGAAGAGGACAAAGTTGATGTTGAAAAAAAAATTAGGATTAATTAAGAAAACAAATTTCGTTAACTTTTTATTGCACCTTCTAAAGCTGTTCACCATAAGATCAATAGGTTTCAGGAGCACGTTTACAAGCTACAAGCTCAGAGTTGATGACAGTGTGCTTTAGGCCTTATTTTTCTCTGCCCCTCAGTTATAGTGATGACTATGCTCAAGAACTGATTATTCCTGGAATTTGATGTACTATTGTATAAAGTCACAAAGAAAATCACTTTCATAATAATAGGAGGCAACTTTAATGTAGATATGCTGAAAGGCAATGGATATACATGAAGTTGTCATTATATTATAAAGACTTGCAATCTCCAGTTTACTGTAAAAAATACAACCTGCACAAACACATCAAGCACATTAATAGACTATATTCTTTCAAATGTGCCCACTGACAGACAAAAACTTCAGACTATGAATACTTTTGGCACAGACTATTTTAGATAAACAATTGAACTACAACATGATATAAAGACTGACAACAACATGGTTTACAAACTTAGACAATCTAAACCAGGCAATAAAGTAGGCTAGAATTCTTGTTAAAATGAAAAAATTGAATTTGTGCTAATGTAGAGGTCAGTGTAGAAGCAGTCTAGGAAACTTCATACAGAGTAAATTTTCTACAAATACATGAATGAAATGACGATGATTAAATGTGTAAGGACGTTAATGTTCTCACTGTTATTTGTTGTTTAGTATAATTATTTAGAAAAACCTAGTAGCATTATTGCAACATCTGGAGTTCATATTTGTAGAAGTAATAATAGATTAGTTATTGCAATATGATTGGGGTACAGAAGTATGCCATGCACAGAAGCAAACAATGCAATTCTGTGTTTACAGATTCAATAAGCCAGTGTCCCGTCCAACTGTTTATTCTCAAAATTTACAAATAATATTAGTTTTTTCGGCTCATACACTAAAGGAGCATTCATGTCTATAGTCGATGCTATTGTAGGGACTTGTGCTACTTAAATGTGCAGAGACAGTGAAAGTACTAAATATTCTGTGTGTCTACTTTTCTGTCATGTATTTATGGCATTACCTTTTTTCTCTGATTACAACTTGCTCCTTACTGACTAATGTAATTAGCACTACGAATAGCACACATCCAGTAATTAACATGTATTTGATCAGACTACGACATATTTGGTCACCCTGACATGATATGAACATGTTAGTACAACCTCACCAGCTTCGACATTCCTAGTTGCTGCAGAAAATAGATGTGTGTTACTGCTGTGCCAGCCACACCTGGTTTATTTTCACAGAAAAATGAACACTGCAACAGATATTACCAACCTAGCCCAGAGCTGTGGGATGATTGTAACGATCATGATAAAACCACTGCCCGTCCGGCAGTACATGAATTTGTGCAGCTAGAGAGCCAGTTCATTTTAGCGCGAGTTTCTTCAGATGAATCGAAGTATAATTATGTGGTTGCAGCAGTAGCGGAAGACTTGGTCACTGAGGTGCAAGATATCCTTGTGACACCATCAAAGGCAGAACAGTATGCTGCTATGAAGAATAGTCTGATTACACACCTGTCTCAGTCGGGAGCAAAATGCCTTGAAAACTCCTATGGATGGAAGAACTAGGAGACGGCATGCCATTGCAGCTCCTATGGTGTCTACATACACTAGCCAGCAACACAGCCGGTGATGATGTGTTACATAATATCTCGTTTCCAAGTGTACCTGCTGATGCATAGGGAATTCTAAATGCATTAGCACAAACAGCAGATAAGATTGCAGAGACATAGCCCATAATGAGTGTAGCAACACTGGTGATACGGCAGGATAACACAACTACAGTGACTTTAGCATTGTTGCAGTCTCAGCAGAACTAACTACACAGGCTGCCACATTGCAAACAGCATATACCGAACAATAGCCATATTGACACTTGTTGAGAAGTCATAACCATTCGCCTGCAGCTCAAACACCCACTGGTATCAGAAAAAGTTTGATAAGGATGCACGAAAATGGACACCACCATGTAAATGGAAGAATGACAGAATCTGTGGCAGCTGCAGCTATCTCCACTAGTAACATGCGACGATTATTCATCATAGATCAAAGCACAAAGGTGCAATGAATATTTAGTTGACACAGCAGCTGAAGTGTCCATGTATGCAGCAAATAAATTACTGTGTCACAGCTGTGATGATTATCGCTTATACACCGCTGATGACTTGAAGATTAAGACCTGTGGATGAGTTACATTAATACTCAATCTCGGTCTCCATCGAATGTTTGAATAGCAGTTCACAGTGGCCGACATCTCAGAATCAATCTTGGGGGCAGATTTCCTGTCTTTCTATGATTTGGTTCCTGACTTGTGATGGCAGTGTTTAAGCGTTGCAAATCTAAATGCTCAAGGGAAGGTCAACTATACTGCTACTCTGACAGTACATGTAATTGCTGAGGATATGCAGTACACGCAACTATTGAAGGATTTTCCTGAAGTTAAGAGGCAGTCACCTAGCCTACCACAAGTCAAGTGTACAGTGCACCACATTCTCACCACACCAGGCCTACCTACAACCATCCTAAGCTTCTGGCAGCTGAAAAGCTAAAAATAGCCAAGCATGGATTTCGCAGTGTGTTAGTACAAGGCATATGTCTAACTTCAAGTTGCAGCTGGGCAGGCCAATTGCATCTCATAAGGATAATAATAATAATAATAATAATGAAGAAGAATAATGATTAGCATCCATACAGTGACTACTGCTAGTTAATCACAAGGAACATTACAGACCAGTATCCCGTGCCGCATATAGAAGAATTCTACAGCGATGTGCACGGTAAGACAGTCGTTTCCATGAACAACTTAGTAGACACACATTACCAGATACCTGTCCGCCCCCATTAGCTGAGTGGTCAGCGTGACAGAATGCCATGCCAAGGGGCCCGAGTTCAATTCCCGGCTGAGGCAGAAGATTTTCTCTGCTCAGGGTCTGGGTGTTGTGTTGTGCTCATCATCATTCATCCCCATCTCCGATGCAAAAGTTGCCCAATGTGGCATTGAATGGACTAAATACTTACTCTCGGTGGCCAAACTTCCCCGAATGGGGGACTGCCGGCCTCCAGTGCCGTACGCTCAATTCCATTTCCACCAGATACCTGTAGCCACAGAAGATGTCCCTAAAACAGCTGTCACTACACATTTTCTACTGTTTGAGTTTATGAGACTGCTGTTAAGTATCTGTATTGCAGCACAAACATTTCAGTGTTTCATGGATGAGGTCACACAATACTTTGATTTCTGCTACGTCTGCATAGATAATTTTTTCGTAACATTGACGCCTGAGGGTGAACATTTACAGCATTTAACTCTATTGTTCAACCATTTATGCATACATGTTCTAGTAATAAACCTTTCAAAATGTATTTTTGGGGCAACAGAAGTTCATTTCCTGGGATACACTGTAGATGGAAATGGCATATGCCCTTCTCAAGATAAAGTAAAAGCCATAATCACATATCCTCATCCAATCACTATTAGAAAGCTCCACCAATCACTATTAGAAAGCTCCCTTGATTTTTGGCATCATAAATTTTTACTGACGCTTCTACTACTGCTATTGGAGCAGACAGTCAGTAGACCATTGTTGGCAACCACTCGTGTTTTACAGCCACAAGCTGTTACCCTTCCAACAGTGATGCGGGACACATGACTGTGAGTTATATGCTGCATATACTGCTACCAGAAAATTCAAAATTACTTGAAAGGTTGACAATTGAGTATTTATACAAACAACAAGCCTTTGACTTATGTTTTTAAAGTCAAACAAAGCAAGATATCACCAAGACAGTTGAGACAATTAAACTACATTGGTAAATTTTCAACTCACTTTGTTTATGTACAAGGCAACATCAATGTGCTCACAGATACACTACCTTGTATTGAGATCTTGAACGTAGCGGAGCACAGATTGAAACTATAACTATAGCCATTGATTTTGATGCTCATGCACAGGCACAACAACATTATGAGGAATTACACATGTTTCTTGCGCAACAGTCGGGACTGAAACTATGCCAGCTAATCACACCTGAAACCAATGACAAACTATATTGCAACATTTCAGGAACAAGCTCTGTCTGTTTGTACCACAACAGTTTTGAACTCAGGTGATAGCAGCTGCACACGGTCTATCACGTCCTGGAGTTTGAGGCTCCATAAAGTTTGTCAGCAAAGTTTTGTATGGCTTGAATTGCAAAGCATTACTCAAGAGCTGCGTGACATGTCAAAGGAATAAAATCTCATGACATGTCAAGACACAATTGCTCATGTGTACCCCCTAACCAATGATTTGAACATGTCCACATTGACATTGTAGAACTGCTTGCCATTTCTGAAGGCTGCAGTTATGACCTCTCAATAGTAGACTGATTCACCAGGTAGCCAGAAGCATTCCCAGTGACAGAGATCACAATGGAGGTGGTAGTGCGGACATTCCTTCAACTGTGGATCGCTCTGTTTGATGTCCTTTATGCATTACTACTGACCTGGGACATCAGTTTGAGGTGTATCTTTTCAAAGCACTGGCAATGTTACTAGCTATTAAATGCATACACACCATGACCTGCAGCAAATCGCATGGTTGAGTGACTACATCAGCATCTGAAGTCAGGTCTGCAGTGTCATGCTGCACAAAAGTGCACTGAGGCACTACCTCTTGTTCTCCTTGGGCTACGAACTTTTTTCAAGATAGATCTTACAGCCACTGCAGCTGAACTCATCTACTGTCAAACATTATGATTCCTGGCAGAATTCATGCATGATAGAACAGATAACAACGTAGCATTGTTAGATTTTGCTATTAAACTGAGAGCACATGTACACTAGCTTCAGCCCATCATTGCCAGAGAGCAAACTGGATAATGTCCATTGATTTTAACAGACTTAGACAACTACACACATGTATTTTTATTCAGTGACTCTGTTTGCAAACCAATTCAGCCACTGTATGAGGGACCATATGCACTAAAGCAGAGGCAGCAACACGTTCACAGTTGGTGTTCATGGTGCCCTTGACCAGATCAAGGTTGCATTTCTTGATGTGTAAGATGCCACTAAAAAACTGGCACCACCAGATATGAAAAGTGAAGATGTCACAACTGAAGATCCATCTTCATGCCACCTTTCTGACACACCACAACAGACACTGGATGTTACCTTGCTGAAGACAATGCCAAGCTTACTCACCCCTCAACCAAATATCCCTGGATTCAAGAGTGCTGTGACATCTGGGCATCATGTCAGCTTCAACATGAAATACTGTTGACACAGAGGAGGGGCAAAATCATATAGTGACTCACACTTCTTGAGTGAACGTGCAGACAGTGAAAGAATAAAAATAGTCTGTGTGTCTTTTATGATTTCTTTGATGTTACATCTTTCTCTGATTACTGGTGATTCTTATTGAGAGTGTAATTAGTACTATCTAGTCTGAAAATCTGTTTCTTTCTCTTGTCATATCTTTCTCATGGCAGGGCATTAGGTGTCTTCCTTAGTATCTGAAGTTGTTTCACTCAACATGGGAAATTATTCCATTAACCATTTTTATGAGAATTTTTGATGCATCATGGCCACTGTTTAACAACATGGTTGAGTCATTTAAGATCACACTCCTGCAGTCACTATCTTTTATTGACTTTTGGCCACTGGTAAGAGTTTATTGCTGTTTGCTAAAAAATTACTTTCAGAAATGTAATTACTTTCCTTGTGGCTTCCATATATAAACTAGTTTTGTGAATAATAACTTCTATTGCACATACATATCATTACTTCACAGTCATATTTGCTATGTTTTGATTGTGTTAATTGCTCTGTAGTGGAATTAATACTTCTGCATAGTGCAGTAGTACACCCTTATACCTGTCCACCTTTACGCCGGCAGTGCTGTGAATATATTGATAAGGTTCTGTGTTTATAACAGTTTTGCCTTCCAAGTAAAGTCAACCATTGTTCCAGCATTTTGTTTTGTCTATTTTTTTAATTAAAAAAAAAGGAAGGTGTGCAAAAGAGTAAAATTTTCTCAGGCACAGAATTCAAATTTAAATATTTTTATAGTCGAGCCATAACTGAAGAAAATAGTGTGTTCATCTGTTTAAAATTTTTCTTAATGTAGCTGTTTTACAAAACCTGTATTTTTTCAGATTTTCAGAATTCAGCATGCCTGCTGACACACACTGCTACTTCTCATCAGCAAGGTAATCAGTTTTATATATGTGACTGATGAAATTTTAGGTCTCATTAGTCTTGTATTTTATTATTGTGAGGGCTTTCAGTAAATACTGCAACACATTTTCTTTCTCGGCCAATTTTGGTTGAAAAAAATGCAGAATTTGTTGTGGGACATCATGGAATATTCCAACGATAGCCCCTGTGAAGTTAAATGAAGTTCTGATCGTTGTTAGTGCTATAAGTAGCCTTCAAAATGGTGTCTGTAATGGAGATATGTTCCAAGCAGAGAGCTATCATTGATTTCCTTTTGGCGGAAAACCAGAGTGTTGCAGATATTCACAGGTGCTTGCAGTATGTCTAAGGAGACCTGACAGTGAATAAAAGCACAGTAAGTCATTTGGTGAGTAATCTGTCGTCATCACAATAAGGACGTACAAACCTGTCCGATCTCCCGCACATGCCAGGCAGCTGCATGCAGCTGTGACTCCTGCAATGCTGGAATGTGCAGATAGATGGGAAAGATGACTCACAATCAAACACATTGCTACTGAATTCTGCACACCCAAGAGGAGCTCACAAAATGTTATTGGACTCTTGTTCATCATCCACCCTACAGCCCAAATCTTGCATCTTCTGACTTCCGTATGTTTGCTCCAATGAAAGATGCATTACATAGGAAGTATTATGTGGATTATGGGGATGTTATTCACACAGCAAGATGGTGCCTCCAATTTCGAGCAGTAGAATGGTACCACAATGGCAAACAGACAGTCCCAGTAAGGTGGCATAAGGCTATTGCATTGAACAGAGATTATGTTGAAAAATAGGGTTTTGTAGCCAAAAGAGTGTGTAGTAATATGGTGTACTGGAATCCTGAATGAAACCAACCTGCTTCCTTAAAAAACATGTTGCATTACTTACTATATGCACCTCATAGTATTGACTTTCAATGGAACTAGTTTTGATAGAGAGTCATAACTGGTAGAGCACTTGCCAGCGAAAGGCAAAGGTCCCGAATTCAAGTCTCGGTTCGGCACACAGTTTTAATCTGCCAGGAAGTTTCAGAGTCATAACTATGTATATATTTTGCATTATTGCACAGATATTGCACAGATATAATGGTAAGACAGAGATTTAGGAACCAGGTTTTAAATTGTAAGACATTTCCAGGGGCAGATGCGGACTCTGACCACAATCTATTGGTTATGACCTGTAGATTAAAACTGAAGAAACTGCAAAAAGGTGGGAATTTAAGGAGGTGGCACCTGGATAAACTGACTAAACCAGAGGTTGTACAGAGTTTCAGAGAGAGCATAAGGGAACAATTGACAGGAATGGGGGAAAGAAATACAGTAGAAGAAGAATGGGTAGCTTTGAAGGATGAAGTATTGAAGGCAGCAGAGGATCAAGTAGGTAAAAAGACGAGGGCTAGTAGAAATCCTTGGGTAACAGAAGAGATACTGAATTTATTTGATAAAAGGAGAAAATACAAAAATGCAGTAAGTGAAGCAGGCATAAAGGAATACAAAGTCTCAAAAATGAGATCGACAGGAAGTGCAAAATGGCTAAGCAGGGATGGCTAGAGAACAAATGTAAGGATGTAGAGGCTTATCTCACAAGGGGTAAGATAGATACTGCCTACAGGAAAATTAAAGAGACCTTTGGAGATAAGAGAACCACTTGCATGAATATCAAGAGCTCAGATGGAAACCCAGTTCTAAGCAAAGAAGGGAAAGCAGAAAGGTGGAAGGAGTATATAGAGGGTCTATACAGGGGCGATGTTCTTGAGGACAATATTATAGAAATGGAAGGGGAGGTAGATGAAGATGACATGGGAGGTACGATACTGTGTGAAGAGTTTGATAGAGCACTGAAAGACCTGAGGCGAAACAAGGCCCAGGGAGTACACAACATTCCATCAGAACTACTGACGGCCTTGGGAGAGCCAGTCCTGACAAAACTCTACCATCTGGTGAGCAAGATGTATGAAACAGGCGAAATACCCTCAGACTTCAAGAAGAATATAATAGTTCCAATCCCACAGAAAGCAGGTGTTGACAGATGTGAAAATTACGGAACTATGAGTTTTAATAAGTCACATCTGAAAAATACTAACACGAATTCTTTACAGACGAATGGAAAAACTAGTAGAAGCCAACCTCGGGGAAGATCAGTTTGGATTATGTAGAAACACTGGAACATGTGAGGCAATACTGACCTTACGACTTATCTTAGAAGAAAGATTAAGGAAAGGCAAACCTACGTTTCTAGCATTTGTAGACATAGAGAAAGCTTTTGACAATGTTGACTGGAATACTCTCTTTCAAATTCTAAAGGTGGCAGGGGTAAAATACAGGGAGCGAAAGGCTATTTAAAATTTGTACAGAAACCAGATGGCAGTTATAAGAGTCGAGGGACATGAAAGGGAAGCTGTGGTTGGGAAGGGAGTAAGACAGGGTTGTAGCCTCTCCCTGATGTTATTCAATCTGTATATTGAGCAAGTAGTAAAGGAAACAAAAGAAAAATTCAGAGTAGGTATTAAAATCCATGGAGAAGAAATAAAAAGTTTGAGGTTCGCCGATGACATTGTAATTCTGTCAGAGACAGCAAAGGACTTGGAAGAGCAGATGAACGGAATGGATGGTGTCTTGAAGGGAGGATATAAGATGAACATCAACAAAAGCAAAATGAGGATAATGGAATGTAGTCGAATTAAGTCGGGTGATGTTGAGGGTATTAGATTAGGAAATGAGACACTTAAAGTAGTAAAGGAGTTTTGCTATTTGGGGAGCAAAATAACTGATGATGGTCGAAGTAGAGAGGATATAAAATGTAGACTGGCAATGGCAAGGAAAGCGTTTCTGAAGAAGAGAAATTTGTTAACATCGAGTATAGATTTAAGTGTCAGGAAGTCTTTTCTGAAAGTATTTGTATGGAGTGTAGCCATGTATGGAAGTGAAACATGGACGGTAAATAGTTTGGACAAGAAGAGAATAGAAGCTTTCGAAATGTGGTGCTACAGAAGAATGCTGAAGATTAGATGGGTAGATCACATAACTAATGAGGAGGTACTGAATAGGATTGGGGAGAAGAGGAGTTTGTGGCACAACTTGACCAGAAGAAGGGATCGGTTGGTAGGACATGTTCTGAGGCATCAAGGGATCACCAATTTAGTATTGGAGGGCAGTGTGGAGGGTAAAAATCGTAGCGGGAGACCAAGAGATGAATACACTAAGCAGATTCAGAAGGATGTAGGTTGCAGTAGGTACTGGGAGATGAAGAAGCTTGCACGGGATAGAGTAGCATAGAGAGCTGCATCAAACCAGTCTCAGGACTGAAGACCACAACAACAACACAATAGCAGATTATATGGAAATGTTGGTTTTTAAGTGTTTCTGCAGTACATGCAAGAACTGAGGATGTGAGGTAAATATGGTGGTCTAGTATACTTAGAAGCAATTCATTGCAATTTATATTAGCATGTGAATATGGCAAAAGTAGACTATAGTTTATCTTCTTTGGTTTAACTTTGATTCTTGGGGAACATTGTCATTATTACACAAGGAAATGTACTTCTTTGCCAATGTTTCACAGATTTTTATTTCGCATGAACTAGATTTTGGGTACCAAGCCAATCTTTTAGGAATCTCTCATTGTTCTGAAACATTAACACTAGGAAATAGGCTTGGATGTTGAAACATGAGCTGAAATAAAAATAAGTGGAACATAAGAAAAAAACTGTTTTCTACAGTTCATGCTTTTACCAATCTGTACACCAGAATGTGATACAAATTCTGAAGTGATTAAGTAGCCATAAAAAACTGAAAGCTCACTATCGCATGGCTTTTGTCACCTCAGTGTATTTTTTGTCCATGTATTCTCCCTAAACAAAAAAACCTTGTAATTCATTGTTCAGATTCCCTTAACCTGAGTACAAATAAGTGCAGTTGTTTCTGTGGTGCTGATCAGGTCTGGCTCTAGCTGCCAGAGACTGTGGTCATGTGTGGGTGAGTTATGTTTACATGAGTATGTGTATATTGTCTACTTTTGACAAAGGCCTTGTTGGCCAAAAGCTAACTTTCCAACAGTTTTGTTGTTGTGCCTTCCTGTGACTTCAGTCTTTCCATTATATGGTGAGTGCACAAACTTTTTAGATCAAAGTCTTCAAATATTTGCAACAAGCTATTTGACTTTCTCATCCTGATTTATGGCATTCTCAAGACTGGTTCCTTCTGCCTGACAATGCAAGACCCCATACTGCTTTATCTGTTACCGTGTATCTGGCCAGACATTGTGTTATTGCCATTGCAAATCCATCATATCCACCTGACTTTTTGCCTTGCAACTTTTTCTTGTTGGCACAAGTGAGTAGGCAACTGAAAGAAAAGCTTCACCAAGACATCACAGACATCTAACAGCCTGTGACAAATGAGCTTACAAGTATCACAATTGAAAATTTCCCTGCTTGCTTCCAAGACCTCCACAAATGTTTGCAATTTTGTATAAATAGCCAAGGGGACTACTTTATTAGATGCTAGGATCATTACTTGGTAAGTGCAATTTTCTATTCTTAAAAAAATCCATCCTGGAACTTTTCTGACAAAGGAAATATAAATCGTACTTCAAGTGACAGAACTTGAAATAAGTGTAAGTCACGTAAATTTTTAATTGAATGCCTGGTATTCACTTTTAAATTGTCTGCATAATACTCATCTGTCTAAGTTTGTCCTCCACAAGTCTGGGGCGTCTAACTGCAGATCTCCTGCCTGGATAATTAATATTGCGAAATAGCGGGATCTGGTTTCATGAGGAAAGATCTAAAACACACTTTTTAATTTGAACTTCAAAATTTTATCACTTTCCTCATATCTTGACATCACAAATTAAAATAAACTGACACTCTTTACAGATGTGAATATCAGGGAAAAATTGATTAAAACTGGTCATATGTTTACATGTCAAAAAATAATATGAAAACGGTAACATGACTGCCTTCGCAGTTCTGAAATATTTAGTCAACATGAATGTTCTTGAATAAGCTATATTATTGTCTTTACATAATAAATGGATTTATAATGAAAAACATGATCTTATGTACATCAGCTTGTAACAAACATGTCTCCACATTATACATAAATTTTGTTTCTGTTTAACTTGAGCTTTGCATTTATAAAATCAGCTTTTACTTCATGTTGAAGAATATGTATTACCAAAGTTGCAGTAATCCCTTAATTAATTCATATATTTTATTTCTATCACAGAAACTGCATCCTGTTATACGGTATATCCAAAACTTTTCTCTTCTTTGGTAAAGCTCTTGCATAATTTATAAAGCTCTTGCTTAATTAATGAGGTACACTTAGAAATTAATTGTTAATGTAATTTGGCAAGACTTCCTTCTTTATTTCAGTGTTATCACTAGATTTAAGTACAATATCCTGTTCTTTGGAGCTTTTTCCTATTTCTCTTTTAACAATTTCCCATGTGGTCCTTGATTTATTGTCTGACTTCGTTATTAGTCTATCGTTACTTAATACTTTCACTAGATTAATTACCCTTCTATATACCTTTTTGTAGTTACTAACATGTTTTTTGAAATTAGGGTCAGTATTGGTTTTCATTTCTAAACAGTCTTTTCATAGTGTTGGAAGAGTTTTTGATGCCAGATGTGATCCAAGAATTTGTGTGTCTATGGCTAGATGTGTTGATTTTAACTAATCTTTTTGGAAAGCACATTTCAAAATTTGTCATGAAAAGAGAGGAGAATTCAAAATGTTTATAGTGGTTACATCTTTATTTACAAACTTTTTTTATGGTATGTAATGATAAAATTTTAGCTCAGCACACTGTAATATGTTCCTTAAATTACTGTTGGTTTGTCCTGTTGGATCTTAGGTTGGAAGTCTATGATGGTAATGCCACAGACACCGGAAAGCGTCTGGGGCTTTTCTGTTCCAACCTCACAGATGCTCTCCCTGTTATTTCATCCACCAATAACTCAATGGCAGTCAGCTTCCTCACATACTCATTCCAGCCACCATCTAATTTTACTGGCGAAGTAATCTTCATGTATGGTAAGTAGTTATCATCAAAATAACATTGTATGCTTTGTCAGCATATGGAATAAATTCATGCACAGAAGACGCATTAATAACTAGACAGAAAAAATCATTATTAATTAATGTGTACTTGAATCATGGTTTTTACTTGAATCATGGTTTTTGTGTAGCAAGGGTATTATTATGAGCATGTATTAAGCTTGGTAAAAAATAGTACCTAAGCAACATTTTTGTAATTTTATAAATTTGTCCATCTACCTTTATCCCAGGAAGAGTTAAAATTCTTTCATTTCAGGAAATAAATTGTTTCATACTTTTGATGACTCCATCGTTTCTTTCATTTAAGCCATCATTTGAAATTAAGAAAGAGAAAAAGAAATCAGACGATACCAGATCTGATGAATAGGGGATGAAGGAACTATTTGAAAGTTCAGTTGCTGCACTTCTGCCATCACAATTATCAATCAGGAGCCAGGCACATGACAAGAGCATTTCTTTATGTGGTAGACTAGTTGTCTTTGTCTCAACTCTCTAAGAAGAAAAAGAAAAACAATAATGCCATAATGTTTCATAATAAAATGCTGTCGTTGTTTTGCTCTTTTTCAAAAGTAAATAATTACAATGGAGCCCACGAGACCCAAATAACCTTATGTACTGACAAAAATGTTGTTGCTTTATTGATGCAGTTTTTACCTATGTGAACTCATTGTCTTGATTGCAGTTTTGCATTCAAAGTGTATCAGTAAGACGACACTTTGACTGCAGTTCGTTATATTTCTGAAGGCCCTTCAAATTGTAGCTTCAACAATTTTTTGTCTGTACTTCACAAATATAGCACCCATTTTGCTGTTATTCATTGATTCATTTGGTAATTCATTCACCATTTTCTGTAGAGTCTATAAAGGAAGGAAATCTTCAAAGATGATGGTCGTAGGATACATTAACAAAATGAAACAGTTGTTAAAAGTACTTTACAATACATTAACATTACACTACAATGTACAGTTTGTTCTTACTAAAGCCAAATTTAAAACAGTAAAATTAACAAGAAACATACTACTTTTTAAAAAGCCAGTGCTTTCTTTTTTTATGCTAAGCAACTGCTGTTTTCTTTTGTTACCATTTCAATATTTACACAAAAGAATTATTTAGGTGTAATAGTTTGTTGTTGACCCTTCAAGATTATCTTTATTGATAGAGTATACGGTACACAGTAAATGAATTAATTAATAATAGCACAAGGCCAATTTTGTAAATGAAAACAAGATTTTAATGCTCTCCTAAAAGAACAATAATTGCCAGAATTACGACTTGTTAAAGATGTAATGATTTATCTAATCTCCGTAGAGGCTGTATTTGAAACTGTGGTGTGGCAGGTTTGTAAACTGAGTCTGCCAGAGTAAATGTAATGCATCTTGATAATTTATTAGCAAGAGTAATGTTTACTGCCATAATCACTGAAATTGATGGCCAGATTACAACATATTGTCATTTCTGCTCAATTTTTATCTGATAAGCTGATTTAATTCACCTCATTCTTTTTATTTGTTTGTTGTTTAATTACCATGCTTTAATATTTAAGTGCTTTATTCTCTCTAGTGCAACTATTTTCCTTTCTTCATGCCAAACTGAACAATTTTACAATATTATGGTTATGGGTCTTAACTCATAATTACAACTTGTCCTCTAAATTACAAAGCAGTTTCTCTTTCTGGTACAATAGACTTTAATCCCACACATTATCCAGCAATCTGTTTTTATTACACTGTTGTTGTTGTTGTTGTTGTTGTTGTTGTGGTCTTCAGTCCTGAGACTGGTTTGATGCAGCTCTCCATGGTACTCTATCCTGTGCAAGCTTCTTCATCTCCCAGTACCTACTGCAACCTAAATCTTTCTGAATCTGCTTAGTGTATTCATCTCTTGGTCTCCCTCTATGATTTTTACCCTCCATGCTGCCCTCCAATGCTAAATTTGTGATCCTTTGATGCCTCAGAACATGTCCTATCAACCGATCTCTTCTTCTTGTCAAGTTGTGCCACAAACTTCTCTTCTCCCCAATGCTATTCAATACTTCCTCATTAGTTATGTGATCTACCCATCTAATCTTCAGCATTCTTCTGTAGCACCACATTTTGAAAGCTTCTATTCTCTTCTTGTCCAAACTATTTATCGTCCATCTTTCACTTCCATACATGGCTACACTCCATACAAATACTTTCAGAAATGACTTCCTGACACTTAAATCTATACTCGATGTTAACAAATTTCTCTTCTTCAGAAACGCTTCCTTGCCATTGACAGTCTACATTTTATATCCTCTCTACTTCGACCATCATCAGTTATTTTGCTCCCCAAAAAGCAAAACTCCTTTACTACTTTATGTGTCTCATTTCCTAATCTAATTCCCTCGGCATCACCTGATTTAATTAGACTACATTCCATTATCCTCGTTTTGCTTTTGTTGATGCTCATCTTATATCCTTATTTCAAGACACTGTCCATTCCGTTCAACTGCTCTTCTAAGTCCTTTGCTGTCTCTGACAGAATTACAATGTCATTGGCGAACCTCAAAGTTTTTATTTCTTCTCCATGGATTTTAATACTTACTCTGAATTTTTCTTTTGTTTCCTTCACTGCTTGCTCAATATACAGATTGAATAACATCGGGGAGAGGCTACAACCCTGTCTCACACCCTTCCCAACCATTGCTTCCCTTTCATGTCCCTCGACTCTTATAACTGCCATCTGGTTTCTGTACAAATTGTAATTAGCCTTTCGCTCCCTGTATTTTACCCCTTCTACCTTCAGAATTTGAAAGAGAGTATTCCAGTTAACATTGTCAAATGCTTTCTCTGAGTCTACAAATGCTAGAAATGTAGGTTTGCCGTTCCTTAATCTACCTTCTAAGATAAGTCGTAGGGTCAGTATTACCTCACGTGTTCCAGTATTTCTACGGAATCCAAACTGATCTTCCCTGAGGTCGGCTTCTACCAGTTTTCCATTTGTCTGTAAAGTATTTGCATTAGTATTTTGTATCCATAACTTATTAAACTGATTGTTCAGTAATTTTCACATCTGTCAGCTCCTGTTTTCTTTGGGATTGGAATTATTATATTCTTCTTGAAGTCTGAGGGAATTTCGCCTGTCTCAAACATCTTGTTCACCAGATGGTAGAGTTTAGTCAGGACTGGCTCTCCCAAGGCTGTCAGTAGTTCTGATGGAATGTTGTGTACTCCCGGGGCCTTGGTTCGCCTCAGGTCTTTCAGTGCTCTATCAAACTCTTCACACAGTATCGTACCTCCCATGTCATCTTCATCTACCTCCTCTTCCGTTTCTATAATATTGTCCTCAAGAACATCGCCCCTGTATAGACCCTCTATATACTCCTTCCACCTTTCTGCTTTCCCTTCTTTGCTTAGAACTGGGTTTCCATCTGAGCTCTTGATATTCATGCAAGTGGTTCTCTTATCTCCAAAGGTCTCTTTAATTTTCCTGTAGGCAGTATCTATCTTACCCCTTGTGAGATAAGCCTCTACATCCTTACATTTGTTCTCTAGCCATCTCTGCTTAGCCATTTTGCACTTCCTGTCGATCTCATTTTTGAGACTTTGTATTCCTTTATGCCTGCTTCACTTACTGCATTTTTGTATTTTCTCCTTTTATCAAATAAATTCAGTATCTCTTCTGTTACCCAAGGATTTCTACTAGCCCTCGTCTTTTTACCTACTTGATCCTCTGCTGCCTTCAATACTTCATCCTTCAAAGCTACCCATTCTTCTTCTACTGTATTTCTTTCCCCCATTCCTGTCAATTGTTCCCTTATGCTCTCCCTGAAACTCTGTACAACCTCTGGTTTAGTCAGTTTATCCAGGTCCCATCTCCTTAAATTCCCACCTTTTTGCAGTTTCTTCAGTTTTAATCTACAGGTCATAACCAATAGATTGTGGTCAGAGTCCACATCTGCCCCTGGAAATGTCTTACAATTTAAAACCTGGTTCCTAAACCTCTGTCTTACCATACTGTACCTTATTTTATTTTAGACTAAATCAGAGTCAAAATGCTGGGAGAATATCTTTCAGAAAATGTATGTTTTCTGCTTAGTAAATATGTTGCTGCGATAGTTCTTCCCACTAGCTTTTTTAAATAATTGTGATTTATTCATCAGTTATGCTTCCATTATACAGCATTTTCCATAAGTGACCTGGTATGTTTTACTGTCAACATCTTCAGATACAGAATTTAGAACTGAATCCATTCTCATGAGATTCTCGTGAAACTGAACAGGCAGATGCTTGAAGGTATATGCAAACTGTCACGAAAAGCCTACTTACAAACTTTCAAGAGCCAACTTTAATTTTAGGAATATACTAGAACCTCCTAATCATCACTCCCATAGGGATTTGAAGGACAAGATGAGACAAAGAACTGGTACAATGCACCCCCTCTAATGCACTTCACAGTAGTTTGCAGAGTATGGATTTCGACGTAGATGCATATTAGACTGACTGGACGTGGAGGAGTAACACCTCATTAAAAAACTTGGGTCCATCTGGCTCCAGATGGTAGCACCCTGTAAGAGCCCCTGCCTAGGATTACTAGGTGAAACCTGGTCAACAGTTGCAAAGGCAGAAGAGGAAGTTCAGAATCCCAACGGCAGAGAGAGGGGAAGAACTACCTCGAGGACTCACAATCTTGGTTGTATTTTTTTGTGACCACTGGGCCACACCCAAAATAACTTTCATCAGTCATGGAAGTGTGTGATGTTAAGTATTTTACCCCGGGTGGACAATCCACCGCCAGTATGTCAGCAGACATTCAGATTCTGGGGAGTCTGCAACATTGCACAAAGACAAGTCAGTGTGTCTTGGAATCTCATCCAAATTTCAACATAGGCAATCAACGTGCCTAGCAACTTTCAATGCAAACTCATTGTTGAAAACCGGAAAACTTAAAGCTCTAACAGATACGCTAAAGAACCTCAACATACTCATCAGCCATTCAAGAAACACGATACATGGATACAGATACCTTCAGTTCCAAAGGTTTTAGGATGTACAAAGGGAAAGTGGGACTGTGAGTAATGAAAAATGTACCATATCTTGGAACAGCCTTTATAATCAACAAACAAATCTTTAACTCGATAGTTGACTTTGATTCCCAATCAGAAAGACTCTCAAGTCTTACATTCACATGCACAAACAAAATCTACACAATTATCAATGCACATGCCCCTATAAATGAGGATAACAGGAAAAACAAAGAAAAAGTAGAGGCCTTTTGGAATCATGTAGATGACATTATTCAGAAAATTCCAGATAAAAACATCATCATTCTTCTTGGAGACTTTAATGCACAGATTGGTAAAGAAAAAAGATATAAGAAAATAGTTGGAGACTATCCTGCACACAAGAGAACAAACAGAAATGGCATGAGGCTAATGGAATTTTGCCAAGCACACAATTTAATTCTTAAATCCACAGCTTTCAAGAAAATACCACCAAGACAGAAGACGTGAATATCCCCAAATCCTAGCCTTGGGGAATTTCAACTTGACCATGTGGCAAACAAGAAGATTTCTCGCAAAGAAATCATGAATGTTAGGGTACTCAGTGGTGAAAACCTGGATTCAGACCACTACCTTTCTAAAATTAAGTTAAGGAAAAGTCACATGAAACAAATTAAGGGTCAGAAGTACAGTACAGAAAAGATATTAAAATCAGATGACTTCACAAAAGCAACAGAAACCTTTCAGACACAAAGCTGGGAGGATATCAAGGAAAACCTCATTACTACAGCCGAACAGATAGCACCTAACATAAAAAGTACAAAACATGCCTGGTGGTGGAATATGATGACCTCATTGAAACAAGAAAACAGGCATGGCAAAACTGGCAATCACAGAAAACAGGAGAAAGCAGACTGAATTTCATTAGAGATAGAAAACTGGTAGATAAAAATATAAAAAAGATTAAGACGACACATGAAATCAAAACTCTCCTCCAAATTGAAGAAGAATTTACTAAAAACAACACAAGAAGTTTTTACAGAACTTTCTGACAAAGGTTATCAAGATACAAAGCACCCACCCTCCAATTTCGAGATGTAAATGGGACCATCGCTCACAATAACATGGAAAATTGCAAAATACTAGCAGGCTACTTTGATAAACTCTTGAATTGTGAACCCATCCTTGGAAAATTTGAATCCATCCCAAGTAACCGTGAGAAGCTGGATTCAGAACCACCGACGACTGAAGAACTATAGAAGGTCATTTCAGAACTTAAAAACAACAAAGCATCTGGAGAAAACCAAATAGTGGCCGAACTACGGAAAAAACCTGACAAAAATGCAATTATATCCCTTCAGTGTGTTTTCGATAAAATAAGGAAAGAAGAAGAGATCCCCACAGAATGGAGAACAGCTCTCATCCACCCTATCCACAAGAAAGGTTTGAAGACACACCCCAACAATTTCAGAGGAATTTCACTGCTGGATACAACATACAAGATTCTTTCTAAAGTCCTTTTGCACAGGGCAGAGCCGTAATTGGACCTGCAAATCGGGAAATACCAGGGAGGATTGAGAAACGGTAGATCATGTTCGGAACAAATACTAAACCTCAAAAACATCATGGCATACCAAAAATCAATGGCAAAGGCATACGTAATCTCCCTCATTGATTTCAAAAAAGCATATGATTCGATGGATAGAGAATCTCTATTATCAGCCCTGGAAGGAATGGGTTTGGTTAAGAAAACAACTAATATTATAAAAGCAACCCTTACAAATACATCTTCGAAAGTTAAATTTATGGGCAAATTATCAGAACCCCTTGAAATAAAAACATGGGTTGGGTTCTCACCGTTGCTGTTCAATTGTGTGCTTGAGAAAGTTGTCAGAGGATGGAACACAAATATTAAGAGTAGTATAGGACAGGGTTGCAAAAAGAAGAACCTTAAAGCAAATTGCATTGCTTTTGCAGATGATATGGCCCTATTTGCTAAAACAATGGAAGAAGCATCGGAGCAAATCCTTGAACTAAAGAAACCAGCAGCTAAAATAGGTCTTCACATTGCCTTTGATAAAACTAAGATCTTGACAAACATCAAGCACTCATGTGAATACCTCAAGGTTCAAGAACAAAAGATTGAAATAGTAAAAGAATTCAAATATCTCAGAGAATGGATTAGTTGGAATGCTGAGGAAAGCATAGCAATGAAATCCAGAAAAAATAAACTTGAATTGTCCTTCCAACTAACAAAAAATATATACAACAAAAAATCCCTTTCATGGGGGTCCAAAATTACACATTACAAGTCAGTGATTAAGCCAGAAGCACTGTATGCCGCAGAAACACTAAACATGAATGGAGAAACTTGAACTAAAGGAAAGAAAAATCATAGGACAAAAATTTGAAGACAGAAAGGTTATATACGTCAAAAATGAAACTCTCCACGAAAAACTTTCAGATACTACGCCAAAAAGGAGAATACATTTTTAAGGTCATCTACTCAGGATAAATTCCAACAGATTAATCAAACAAATCTTTGACATTTTCCGTAACCACAAAACGAAACCCAACTGGTTTAAAGAAACTGAGAAAGACCTAGTAGAATTAAACATTTCAGAAAGTTCACTTATCAATCGAATAGCTAAATTAATTACTAAAGATGAAAACATAAAGTTCCAAGACAGATCTACACAAAAGTCCAAACCCTTCATCTCGGAAGAAGAGAGGAAAAGAAGATTAGAAAGAATGAAGAAATACTGGACCCAAAGAAACGAACAACACACAAAGAAATGATTGATCCAGCGTACCCCAAAGAGTGTGAAATGGAAGAAGAAAAAAAAGAAGAAGACTGACTGGAAAACTGACAGCCATGAATGGTGTCTTTCACTGATGATACAAGCCAGGGGTGGAGTCCAGGGACTAAAAAGTATAAGGTACCACTTCAGAGTTGCTGTTATAAAGAAATTCCTGCATCGGGATTGTCCAATAAGGAGGAGTAGTGCCTCAGTGAGGAAACACATAAGCATCCATTCCCAGTAATTTTTCTTGGTGTAACTGAAGAAGCTTTGTCCTCAGAAATAATTCATATAATGGTGCCATTGCTGCAGTGTCTTGTGGAATATAATAAGTTAAGATCATGCCTCCACTCTTCCAATCTCACTTTCTCCCCACTTATGGTTAACCTGAAACATTTTTTGGTGGTAATGGGTCAATATGTTTCCACTGTGTTCATTGCCATTTGTTTCAGGATTGAGAAATGACATCCACATCTCATCCATTGCGACAGCTGATAAAAAGAAAGTCTCATTCATGTCAAAAATACATGAAACTTATATAACCATGTAGCTTTGTATACAACAATCACCATCGAGCTATCCACCATGAACACATTTTCCACGTTTTAAGTTCTTCATGTGGTATGGTTTGCATAAATGCCATGGAAGTGCCAGCTTTGGAGTGTGTATCTGTTACAGCTAGTCAGTTATCTTCCATTATCATTTGTTCCACTTTTGCAATCATATTGTCAGTTTGCTTGTTTGGTTTGTGGATGTGCTTGCTATGGTACACTGTGAGAAGCTGTTCAGTCTCCTGAAATGTTCCACCTATGCTCATATGTTTTCCACATGTACTACACCATTTCTGTATCTCTTATTCATTTGGCAGCAATGAGTTTCATAGCTCATTAAAGAAGAAAACAAATGAATATTGTATCATTCAATATGGAAAACACAATGCAGTCTACCAGATGTTGGAAGTACTCCGCATGCTGGCAGTGTTAGTGGTTGTTCATGAATAAAGAAAGAGATGCTACTTGTTTTGAGCTTAAGTTTGTATTTCTATCTGCACCCAACATGGATTAAAAGAACTGGAGTCCAACATGTATGTTGTGAATGCAGGTAATTTTCTTTATGTCCATTAATGCCTCTTTTTCTTACAGGTCCATCCCAGGGCTGTGGAGGTATTATTCATGTATCAGATAGTCCTCAGATAATTCAGTCAGTGGATATTGATCATAATGGGCAATATGAATCTTTCCTTGATTGTCACTGGACAATTCTTGCAAATGTATCAAGTATAATTCATCTAGAGTTTGATTCTCTCAACATTGAAACATGTCACAGTCCTTTACAAGCAAGCACAGAGTGCAGCTGCGACTATATTGAGGTAAATATCATGCATGTTTCTTTGTTTTCTTTAGCATTCATTTGGTTTACAAAACTGAATGTCAGATCATGTGTTATATTGCATTTTTTTCCTGCTTCTTAATCACAATTAGTGACGTGTAATGTGATTTTACAAGGAATACTTTTGTTGCTGCTATTCCTGTTTCTTGGCAGTTTTATGTAATGTGCAATAATTTTGTGACAAAATTCATTCTACCACCAAGAACTGTCCCTTGCTGCATTTTAATTATCACTGTAATTTCCTATGGTTATCAATTCATTTACACTGTAACTTACAGGTAAAACAACAAGGAATGTGGAAATATTCAAGTAATACGAATCAGTGATTATACAGTATTTTTTGTCTTACACAATTTTTAATAATAATCTACTAAGGCAGTATTAATGAAGGGCATTTATGTTACTCCATTTAAGCTAACTGAATAAACACTTGCACTTATTGTTGGCACTCAGTTGAGAATTCTAAAGACTTTGAAGTAAGCTAAGAGTATTAGTTATTGCAAATTAACCTAACAAAAAATAAATACAAACGAAAGAAGAGTGCTAAGAGACAATTTGTGGGAGTGGAAAAGGAGATGATTGCAGAATGAACTGCTGTAGGAAACAAGAGTATTAAATACAACCTCAGAGAGCTGAAGAATAGAAAATTATTGTAGAACTTGTTCAAAATAACATGGCTCCGCCCCCCCCCCCCCCCCCCCATAGAAATATATCCTCATCTTGACTACTGGGTGGGTCCATTCTTTTGTTGTGAAGGATGACCACCTCAGTTGCATACCACCTGCTGAGCTGTGCACTTAGGAGTAGTCATTTCTGTTCTCCACTGCCTGTCACTTGCCAACCCATGAACTCATCGCTACTTCATTTTCACACAGCAGGGCACCACAGTCTCTATGCACACTATGCGTCAGAGTACCGCTTCATGATAGATGGTGCGCAGTGTCATAAAATTTATATCAAAAGAACAACGTGAAGGAGCAAAAATCTCATTAAAAAGTGTATCAACGAAAATAATCCATTTTTAAAAATATAATATAACTGGATAGAGAAAAAAATCTACTCACTAAGCAGTAGCAGGAGAACACACACATAAAGATATTGAAATTTGCGAGCTTTTGGAGCCTGTGGCTCCTTCTTCTTTTAGTAAAAGGTTTCAAGGGGGAGGAAGAGGACTGAACGTAAAGTACTGGTGAGGTTTAGGAAATGGGGATGGTTCAAAGAGTCACCCAGATGGGATGAGGAAGAAAGACTGATTGTTGGGAGCTGAACTGGATGAGATATCAAAATGTGATAGGTTGTAGATGGAAGATAGGGTAATATGCAAGACAGAGATTATGCCTTAAACAATGTGCATGCATGAGTTAATAAAGGCAGAAATCTAAGCGTATTGCAAGTGTTTGGGGGGGGGGGGGGGGGGCGACAGGTCAAGAAATAAAAGATATAGAAAACTAGAAGGGAGTGAAGAAAGGAGCAGGTACTGAGAAGAAATGCAGTGATGTGAGATATTAGTGTGAATTAAGATTGGATGGCTGGCTGGATGGCTGGCAAGAACTAAGGACATATTGTAACAAACTTTTCCACATGCATAGTTCTGAGAAACTGGCATCTTTGGGGAATAATCTAAATGGCACATGTGAGAAAACAGGCACCAAGATCATCACTGTCCGGTTGTAGAGCATGCTGTGCAATAGGATATTGTGTGTTACCAGTATATAATCACTGCCTATCCCATTCAGTCTAACTATAACTTGGGGGTAAAAAGGCAAAACAGTGTTAACATAACAGCTGGTGCATGACATGTCATTTCATAGGTGGCTACCCCTTGGGTAGTACATGTTTTGCCAGTTACAGGGCTAGTATAGGAGGTGGGAGGCGGGTGCCTAGGGCAAGTATTACCAGTGGGGACGGTCACAGGGTTAGGAGCCATAGGGTAGGCAAATGGATGCACAAGGAGCATAGGATCTGACAAGGATACTGTGCAGATTGGGAGGGTGACAAAAAGCTGTTCTATGTGTGGTGGCCAAATTTTGAGACAGAATGGACCTAATATCAGGACATGATTTTAGGAAGTCATAGCCTTGTCATACTAGATGATTAATACATTCTGGATAATACTGAGTGACAATTGGTGCACTCAGCAGTACCAGGATTGGATGTGATGGCCCAGGAAATCTACTGTTGAATTAGACTGATGGGGTAATTACATTCACTGAAGGCTGACGTGATAATGATGGTGTATTGCTGTAAAAAGAGTTTGCATCTGAACAAATAAGTTTGCCTTGTCTGCCAAGGCTGTATGGGAGGGAACATTTGACATGGAAAGGATGGCAAATGCCAAAATATAAGTGCTGTTTTTTGTTAGTATGTACAGTGTGAGCAGATGTGTGTAGTTGAGCCTCAATGAGGATGATGTCAGCATCAAGGAAAGTGATGTGTGATCCAGAATAGGGCCTCGTGAAATTTAATTAGGAGAATGCATTTAGAGATTCCAAGAATTCTAACAGGTCAGCCTCACCATGAGTTCATGTGGCAAAGGTGTCATCAATGTATCTAATACAAACCAGGGGTTGAAGGCTTGCGGATCCCAGGACAGCCTCCTCTAAGTGACCCATGAAGAGGCTGGCATAGGAAGGAGCCAAATTATGAGTTAGGTTGAATGGGTACTGGCAGAGAGTTTGGGCACAGGCAGATTATTTATACTGACAACACACAATATCGTGTTGCAGAGCATGCTCTACAACATGACAGTCATGACACAGGTGCCTGTTTAACAACATGTGTATTTTGCATTCATCCAACAGACACCAGTTTCTCAGAATTCCGTTGGTGGGATCTGGCATTACAACATATCCTTGGGTCTCACGCACATAAAGGTGTTGAAATCTGAAAGCTTTTGAAATGAGTGGCTTTTTCTTCTGGCAGAATGGTTGAAGAGGAAGGGAAAGGAGAGAATGAAAAGGACATGTGAGGTTTAGGAAAGAGGGATAGCTACTGCTACATGAGTAGATTTTTTTTTTAATTCTTCAGGCTTTCCCGGCCATCTAATGACATATTGGGCTGTGGGTGTTCTGCCAGATACCAGCGTCATACTTGCACGATATTTCGGTAACATAACTTGTTACCTTCATCAGGTGCGACGTGATATCCAGCAAAACACCTGACAACCCAAGATAGATTTATTTATTTATCCAGTTACATCATATTTTCAAAAATTTATTATTTTCATTGATATACTCCCTTTGTCAGTTACATTGCAGGACAGTATTTTTTATTTCTGAGTATGCAATACCAAAAAAGAACAAATGTTTTTATGTTACCTAGTATGTGTTTTTCCATTGGAGGTGTCACAGTACTCCATAGTGTTTACCTCAGGATGTCAATGAGCATGAGCTGCAGGCCTGCTGTAGAATCGTTTAAGCAATCTTGGAGTTCTTGGTTAGACTGCTGTGCTTGAGTCAGGCATGTTAGATTGATTATCTCCGTGATGGTGCTGATGTGCGACAAACTGTCTAGTTTGCCACTATGTTGTGTAATCCTGAGATATGTTTAATGTTGGTGGATAATTGAACAATAAATCCTAGCTGATTGAACTGCTTTGGAGAGCATTTGCCGTTATTCTAGAGGAAGGCAAAGGTCAGAGGTTTGTGGTTCTTATAGATTGTAAATACTATTGCCTCTAGCTGTGGATAGAAATACTTCACGGATGTGTAGATTGCCAAGAATTCTTTGTCATATGTGCTCTATTGGTGCTGAGCTGGAGACAACTTCTGAGAGAAAAAAGCAAGGGGCTGCTAGGCCTCATTAACATACTGTTGCAATGCGGAACTGATGGCTGCCAGGTCCAGTTCCAAGTGCTGCATGCTGTACATTACAATGGCAGAGCTGTTAGTGACCAACAGTCAAAACATGGTGTTCAGACGGTACATCTGTAGATTATCCTGTGGCAGAATGCTGAAATCAGATCCAGTATCTATCAAAAACTTTCTCCTCCATCTTGTGATCCATTATGAATAAGTATACAGAGGGTACATGTACCTCCATCTGATGTTTATGGCTGACTTACGCACACCGAAGGATACTGTCATGTGCCTGATCTTTGAATCACGGGTAACACCAACATATACTCACTGATTGCGAGTCACTGGGGGAGAGTACGTCTGATAAAGAATGACTCCACGATCTCCGTCAGGGCTGTACTGTAATGTTTCAGCAGTGAACAGCTACATCAACTCTTTACTGAGGGCGTTGACCTTTCTCAAGAGGCTATCATTCAGCTGTTTGTTCAGTACCTCAACTTTATTTAAAACAAGAGGATACCATTAAGCTGTTTGTTCAGTGCCTCAACTTTATTCAGTAAACTGTCGTAGTCAGGTCTGGTTGCAATTGAAGTGCTGTTACGTACCATTGCCACTTCAGAACAGGAGGTGAGCACAGTTGCTTCTTGAATATGGACAATTACATCAGCTACAGCATCGAGCAGCATATCTACTTGTGCTGCGGTGATAGCTTTCTCCTCAGCTGGCAATCTACTGCTCCACAATGTATGAAGTAGTGTTTGTCTGGAACTGTGCGTTTGTTGGCTTAACTCTTCAACTGATGGAAGTATTGTGATGGTTTCTTGTCTCCAATATTCTCTTTTGTTAGTACTTGTTGCACTCTCTCTTCTTGTGATGCTGATGCTCGTTGTATTAATTCCATCTTGGTTGGTGAAGTTACAATTTCTTCCACTTCGGCAGCATATCAATGATTCAGTTGACTAACTACTAAATCAGACTTTGTGGACTCAGGTGTCACACCAGCACAAAGGAAGCTCACCTCAATCTGCACAAACTGTAATATGGGATTGTGAGCCCAGAACCAAGTTAACTGTACCACCAGCCTTGAGATTGTGAGTGCATCTGCCTCTGACATGTTCCTGGTATTGAATGTGTTCTTGAGCTTTGTAAATTGTATATTTGATCACAAATCATGTCGGGGTCACCACTATTGCAAGTCTTGCTGTGAGTGAGGCTTGCAGCTTAATTTCATGCTTTTATAGTGGAAGAATTGCATTGAGACGGCTCCTACATTCAGTGCTTTTTATTTCCATAATTAGAGTGTTCCAAATTACAAGAATCACAAGAAACATGAAAATAGAATTAACATAACTGGAGGAAACAATTGACAGCTACTAAGAACAAGAATCTCAGAAAGTAGTCAACAATGGAATAATGTAATGTATAACATTCAAAAACCTTGGAATGTCCTTGTGCTGAGGCAAGAAGTAACCACATGTTAGCAATCCTAGCAAACAGCGAGCAAACTCAGTTGACAGGTAGTAAGCAATCAGCTGATCATGTGATGACAGCTGTGTGATCGCCTATCACCACAACATATTACATTCAGTCCTTTCGAAAACATAATTTTTGCACTATCAAAACGAAGCACCCACATTTCATTCCTTGAAACCAGCTTGAGCCTGAAAGTATCAATCAAAGCCCCTTCATTGAAAGTACTTGTTTCAGAATGTAATCCTACTCTATATCAGCCCCTTTTACAGTTTCAAATACAGTAATTCTTGCACTTACTAGCTAATCTGTAATCCGTATGCCCCATCTGCCAATTTCCAATCCACAAACTTCTCTGCTTCTACGAAATCCTGCAGTTACCTGTCTCTCATGTTTTCTTGGATCATGTCATCTGCAAAGCCAACTTCAAATTGCAACAACAGACCAGACTTTGCCTCAGAAAGCTGTCCCACTTTCTCCTAAAATACCCTAACAATAGTGTTTCTCTTTCTGTCCTTCTCTGGTTGCCAAAACAGTCACACCAACAGCCACCACTTCTCTCCTACAAACCGAGCTTGGCCAACCTTCTTAACATGCCCAGCCATCACATTGCTTCCAAGGGCAATGATAACTCATGGTCATGGGAATTGTATTGTATTGTATGGAACCGGGGACCTAGAAACGATGGAGAGGCTTCATCCCCGCCATAGCCTGAGGTGGCACACAACCCCACAACAGGCTACAGCAGTCCACTCACCCCACTGCCGCCCCACACCAACCCCAGGGCTATTGTGCAGTCCCCCCCCCCCCCCCCCCCACACACACACACACACACACACCCACACCTCAGGAATGTCTCACACCAGACGAGTATAGCCCCAATGTTTGCGTGGTAGAATAACTATGGTGTACACATACGTGGAGAAAGTGTTGGTGCAGCAATTGGTGACATAGTGTAACTGAGGTAGAATAAGAGAAACCAGCCCGAATTCACCAAGGCGGATGGAAAACTGCCTTAAAAAACATCCACAGGCTGGTCGGAACACCAGACCTCGACACTAATTTGTCAGGCGGATTCGTGCTCAACATCTCATCTGTGGCACTCTTCCCTCCTGAATTATCTGTGTTATCCAAGAGTCTCACTTTCAGCCCTAAACTTGCATTTAGTCATGCTGCTTTGGTGGAGGAAATACTTTCTTTCATATGTAATCTCAGTTGGAAGTATCACTTTCCAATCCAATCCCAAAAACTTTCTAACAGCAAACATGACATTGAACCCTGTGTTGAACAGCTCAGACCATGATCACAATTTGATCCACCACCACTATTTCAAAATAATCCCTTGCAAGCCTGCCAAGAATTCCTGAGATTCATCATTGCTTCACAATCCTTCCTCAGTTGCTGACCATGATCTCTATAGAACTCCAGGCACTTTATTCCCAAAGAATTGATGATTCCATCATTATCCTCCCAGTGTATAAGGGATACAAACTGACCTATAGTCCCTTCTCAAAAGCTCAGGCCATCACAAAGACTAACACCTCAGTCCGTAGGACTTACGTTCTTCCTAAGATCCACAAACCCAATCACTCTGGCCATCCCATAGCTGCTGTCTTCAAAGCACCCACCAAACATATATCTACCTTATTTGATTAACACCTGGAACCTATAGTATAATGACTTCCCCCCGTACATTAAAGACACTAGCCATTTCCTAGATCATCTGAAATCTGTGCTTGTCCCATTCCCTCTACAAACCTTGCTTGTCATGTTTATTAACATTGATGCCACCTCCCTCTATACAGACATCCCCCATGTATATGGTCTGTCTGCTGCTGAACATTTCCTCATTCAGCACCCACCTGATTCCAAACCTACAACATCATTCCTGCTCAACTTAATCAGTTTTATACTTACCAACAAATACTTGAGGGTCAGACGTACAAACAGATCATAGGAACCAGGATGTTTCCTTCCTGTGCCACCCTCTTCATGGGTCACTTGGAGGGAAATTTCCTGGGATCCATAAGCCTTCAGATCCTGGTTTCATTTAGATACATTGATGGCATCTTTGCCATATGGACGCACAATGAGGCTGACCTGTTAGAATTCTTGGAATCTCTAAATACATTGTTAGTTATATTTTGATGGTTGTCATCCTTTCCATTTCAAACATTCCCTCTCATACAGCCTTGGCATTTGAGGCAACTTATTTGTTCAGATGCAGACTCCTTACAGATACATTCTCACCTCAGCATTTACTAGACGTAATTACCCACCAGCATAGTACATAAGCAGATTTCCCAAGCCGTCACATCCAATCCTGGTGCTGCTGATCCTCCCAAAAAACAATTAGGAGTACACCTCTTGTCACTTAATATTATCCAGAATGTATTAATCAGCTACATTGCCAAGGCTATGACTTTCTAAAATTATGTCCTGAAATGAGGTCCCTCCTGTTTGATATTTTGCTCACCACACCTAGAATAACTTTTTGTTGCCTTCCCAATATCCGCAAGATCATTATCAGATCCTATGCTCCTTGTGCACCCATTTGCCTACCCTATAGCTCCTAACTCTGTGACTGTCCCTACTATTTGACTTTCCCTATGCGCTTTCCTACCATCACATCTACTAGCCCAATAGCTAGCAAAACTTTTACTATCAAGGGGAGAGCCACCTTTGAAATGACATGTCATGTATCAGCTGTTATGTATCAGTTAGGATGAATGAGCATAGGTGGTGGGTGTACACTGGCTACACACAGTATCCCGGTGCAGATGAATGAGCATAGGCATTGGGTGTATACTGACAATACACAGTATCCTGTTGCAGAGCATACCTTACAACATCACAGTCATGACTTCAGTGCTCATTTCACCACAAGTACCATCTGGATTCCTGCTCCAGATACCAGTGTCTCAGAGAGGTCTGCAGATGTGAACTGACATTATGTGTCCTTGGTTCTTGCCACCCACCCATCCTTAATTTACATTAATATCTTCTATCTCAGCATTGCTTCTCAGTAACAATTCATTTCTGTGCTTCCTTTTAGTTTTCCATATCTTTTATTTTTGGATCTGTCTACTTTTCCCTGACCCCTCCCCCACCTCTGCCACATAGCTTTCTGCTCTTACTAACTCATGCATGATGTGCCAGTAATCTCTGTCTTGCATATTACCCTATTTTCACCTTTAAGCTTCAGGTTTTACCCAGCAATCAGTGTTTCCATCTCATCCCTTTCGGTAAGTCTCCCTTGACTCTAGAGCAAACTTTTCCGAACTCTCCCCATTTCCTGCATCTTGCCAGTTCTTTTTCTTCACCCTACTTCCTTCCATTTCAGCCTGTCTGCCAGAATAAGGAGCCACTGGCTCTGAAAGCTTGCAGATTTCAATACCCTTATATGTGTGTCCTCCTGCTTCCACATGCTGAACAGAGTTTTTATCTGTCCAATTACATTACATTAAAAAACTGTGCTAGAGAAGGTGTCATCGGCTGTTGGAATATCTTATCAGACAATAAAGAGAATAAAGGAGTAAGGAGCTGCAGATCCTTTCTACACTTATTATGCCTTCATTTATGTGATCATTATTTTTTGGTACCCCAGTCAGAGACTGTTGATACTGAACTTCTGTATTTGTTGATTTGCTGATCCTACTGATACAAACTGTTAATATGATCATTTGCAGGCTCGCTAGCTGTAGCTTAGAAGATCTGTGTAATAGGTGTTGCGCAAAGGCTTCAGCTATTGAGCTGCACCTCCCCTGTTGTGCATTGGATGTTTACCGTGGAACTCCCACTCCTACCATTATCCCCTCCCCAACCACCCTGTTTGCAAACAGAGGGTTAAGTTATTTTGTGCATACACTACAGAGCACTAGAGATACAACAACCTGCCTAGTACAGTCAAATATAACTTTTTCAGCCAAAGGAAAGCAGTAGTGTCAATTATTGACAACAAAATTAATAACGATAGTGAGTTTACACTCTCTCTCTTTCACACCACTATACTATTAGGAAATATTGATGCATTGGGAAGGATTTTAACTTTGTTGTTACAGAAAGATGTAATGCCTGATTAACAAGACAGTATTGAATATTGATACTGGAAATATAGTTGGCTGTATAGTTGTAATTATTCTTTAATTATATTCATGTATACACAACAATATTTCATTGGAATGCAGGTACGTGATGGAGGCAGCCAGTACTCAGAGTTGCTGGGAAAATTCTGTGGCAATCAAATTCCACAGAAGATTATCACATCCTCAGACCACATGTGGGTACGCTTTGTATCTGATGGAACCTACAATGCTCCAGGGTTCAGAGCACGAGTTTTTCAGAGAGCATGTGAGTGGATTTTTGAATCACTTTTATTTATTTAAAATATCTCAAAAATTTGAAAAGTTAGTGTCCTTTAACAGACAACCGTCATAATAATCTCCATTTCTTTTGAGACTGGAGAGGGCAAAGGAGAGTTGGTGGAAGGTGTTATGTGTGTGTATGTGTGTGTGTGTGTGTGAGGGGGGGGCAATTTCCAAGGACATTTGCAACATCGTAAGTCACATTACATACACGGTTGACTAAAGGCATTCTCCAAACTTCTGCTTGCATTACACTCTTCAGCTGTATGCCACCATATTGTGTCTGAATATTTTGTAATGTGGTCTACCCATCTTCCTTTAAGCTGCTGCTTTGGCCTTTTCTTATCTGTTAGAGTCTGGCTAAAATATTCCATATTCCTCCCCTCTCTATTTTCCTGGATATATATCCCACCCACATCCAGTTGATGTGTTTTTCTTTTATCTCCCAATAATTCCCACTATTCATCTCTATATTGCTCAAAGAATAACCCTCTGTGTTTGCAATGAAGTCCATGTATCAGTCCCATAAATCAACTGGAAGTACATACAGATGATAAACTTTCTGTTGGGAGCTTGGTTTTGAAACAACCATTTAGTATTCAAAATGCACTCCAGTGCACTGTACATCTTAGCTTTATTTCTTTTGCACTACATCCATTCATTATCCTTAACTTATTGAAATACAAAAACTCATCTATTGGTTCTAAAACTTCATTATTAACCCTTATCATGCTACTTTTCATGTGTTCTTGGTACATTATTGCAGGCTTATTATAATACAGTTGTTGCAATCACCTGCACTAAAGGCAAAAAGTACATCAGCAAAAGAAAGCTGTTTCGCTTATGTGTGGTTAGTGTATATTGCTTCTTTTTCTAGTTGAGAGATTTTAAAACTTCCAGTAGGGCTTCCAAGAACAGTTATAGTTATGTGGTATCTCCATGCCTGATTCCTATCTTTCAGGTCTGAATTTGCCAGTACCTGAATGAAGTCTGATGGAATTTCTAGCATTGACATATACAGTTTTTGAGTATATTAACTTAGGTTGAATCAGTACAGTGTTTAATGACTGTTAGTATGGATTTAGATGAAACTGAGCCAAAAATTTCCTTAGAATCCATGAATCACATAAAAAGTGACAAAAGCAAACTTATTGCACAATTATGTGTCTCTGTTCATGATGTGGAATTGCTCTGCACTGCTATATCCATTCATAAAGCTTGTTATGACATTGTGTGTGTGTGTGCGTGTGTGTGTGTGTGTGTGTGTGTGTGTACGTGTGTGTGCACATGCAAGTATTGTCTACATCTGATGAAGCACTTACAAGAGACCTTACAGAGTGGGCTCCTCTGATTTCCTTCATACTTACAGGCTGTGAAGCTCAGGTAAGATTTCCGAGTCTGTACACTTTTCATAAAGCCAGTCAGATTGTATTCACAAAGGCATTGTATTCACAAAGTCACTGGTCTAAATCTTGCTACTGGGAATATTTTTTTCCCCCCATCTACCTCCTCTTCCATTACTATAATATTGTCCTCAAGAACATCGCCCCTGTATAGACCCTCTATATACTCCTTCCACCTTTCTGCTTTCCCTTCTTTGCTTAGAACTGGGTTTCCATCTGAGCTCTTGATATTCATGCAAGTGGTTCTCTTTTTCTCCAAAGGTCTCTTTAATTTTCCTGTAGGCAGTATCTATCTTACCCCTCTTGAGATAAGCCTCTACATCCTTACATTTGTTCTCTAGCCATCCCTGCTTAGCCATTTTGCACTTCCTGTCGATCTCATTTTTGAGACTTTGTATTCCTTTATGCCTGCTTCACTTACTGCATTTTTGTATTTTCTCCTTTTATCAATTAAATTCAGTATCTCTTCTGTTACCCAAGGATTTCTACTAGCCCTCGTCTTTTTACCTACTTGATCCTCTCCTGCCTTCACTATTTCATTCCTCAAAGCTGCCCATTCTTCCCCTACTGTATTTCTTTCCCCCATTCCTGTCAATTGTTCCCTTATGCTCTCCCTGAAACTCTGTACAACCTCTGGTTTAGTCAGTTTATCTAGGTCCCATCTCCTTAAATTCCCACCTTTTTGCAGTTTCTTCGGTTTTAATCTACAGTTCATAACCAAAAGATTGTGGTCAGACTCCACATCTGCCCCTGGAAATGTCTTATTTAATTTAACCTGGTTCCTAAATCTCTGTCTTACCATTATATAATCTATCTGAAACCTTCTAGCATCTCCAGGGTTCTTCCATGTATACAACCTTCTTTCATGATTCTTGAACCAAGTGTTAGCTATGATTAAGTTATGCTCTGTGCAAAATTCTACCAGACGGCTTCCTCTATCATTTCTTAGCCCCAACCCATATTCACCTACTACGTTTCCTTCTATTCCTTTTCCTACTGTCGAATTCAAGTCACCCATGACTATTAAATTTTCGTCTCCCTTCACTACCTGAATAATTTCTTGTATCTCATCATACATTTCATCAATTTCTTCATCATCTGCGGAGCTAGTTGGCATATAAACTTGTACTGCTGTAGTAGGTGTGGGCTTCATGTCTATCTTGGCCACAATAATGCGTTCACTATGCTGTTTGTAGTAGCTTACCACACTCCTACTTTTTTATTCATTATTAAACCTACTCCGGCATTACCCTTATTCCATTTTGTATTTATTACTCTGTATAAACCTGACCAAAAGTCTTATTCCTCCTGCCACGAAACTTCACAAATTCCCACTATATCTAACTTTAACCTATCCATTTCCCTTTTTAAATTTTCTAACCTACCTGCCCGATTAAGGGATCTGACATTCTACGCTCCGATCCGTAGAACGTCAGTTTTCTTTCTCCTGATAACGACGTCATCCTGAGTAGTCCCCGCCCGGAGATCCGAATGGGGGACTATTTTACCTCCGGAATATTTTACCCATGACTTTACCATAATGATGACTTCTTAAAATTAAATGGCCCATTGCCATTTTTCACTTCTTTGGAAGAACAAATCTTTATCTGTTGAAAGACATGGGCACCTCATGTGTTGAAGACATTTAATGCAATGAAGAAGCACAATGCTGAGTGTCACTACTTGTTCCTTTGCACGACACAGTATGACAAGCTGGACAGTGAAGTAAGGAGGCAAACTCATTGCCACACAAATGTGTGAAGCAGAGCAACAGGTACATCTGAGGCAGAAAAGCAGTCATACACAGAGCTCCTTGATGTTCTTGATACGGATCAGTTTCAACTGTTGTACATATTTCATTCCATTGATACAGCATTATGAGCAAGTTATAAAACTGCACATATCATGGCACAAAGTGACACGCCATTTTCAATGGGGGCCCCTGTCCAAATCGCGTCCCGGCATTTGCCCGGAGCGATTTAGGGAAATCACTGGAAACCTAAATCAGGATGGCCGGATGCGGGTTTGAACTGTCATCCTCCTGAATGCAAGTCCATTATGCTAACAACTGCACCACCAGTTGCAGCAGACACCATGCCTTTGAAAATGTAATTAGAAGTGAGTAATTTACGAAACTGAATTTTTCTCAAGGACAAGTATTACCAAGCAACAAATTTGTTACAGTGGTTTCACATTCGACACGATACAAGAAGTTCCATAGTGGTGTTGGACAATCAATGAAGTTACACAAGAGTTAATAATTTAACTTTTGAAACTGCTGGTTTATTGGCATTTATGGAAAGAAAAATGCTCTCATGCGGTCAGCAAACTTCATATAACATTTTGTGTGTGTAATGGTCCTTACTACGTCACAAGTTGTTCTAATGAGTTAATTAAGCTGCTTTACAGTGTTGCTAGGCAATGTAATCAACAAGGTGATATGTGTCTCAGTTAAAATTGGACCTCGATATTTTGAATAAACTTTCTGTTTATTTTTTTATCAAAATCAGCACTTGTCTCAAAATTAATTTCCAACTTTATGCATTAAGTCCAAACGCATTTGTAACTATTGTATGCGATTTACTGGACAGCTCGATCACACACTGGTGTGTAACATATTTCAAATCGAGCCCGCAGGTTTCAGTTTTCCCCTAATGGGCTAAATGACTCTTCTGTAATAATTTGATGTGTCTATCTCACATAAAGTTTAAATGAAACTGGATTTACTCTCCATTTGGGTCAAGATTACAAAATAAAATTCACCACATAGGTCAGCGAACTGTACACGCGCACTTTTAGCACTCTAAGTGATAACTCATCTCAGAGTAATAGCCGCACATAAATTCACACTTCTTTTTATGCATACAAAATTCAAAACACCTTTATATTAAACAAATAAATTATGGCATGTAATTACTAATGAAACATTTCCAATTCTGAATAAACTTCAAGAACTTGTATTTCATAATCAATAAAATTTTATCGCCTGATAGAAATGATTAGTTTGCTAAAATTGATTCAGATTACAGTCAGTTCGTTTCTGGATGATGACGTCATGAATTGACACTTGCTTGGAATGAATGAAATACCTGTACTGAAAAATACTGTCCATTGAGTAATTTACTGACTTTTATAACAAATTTTCTGTCCCTTGCATCACTACAACATTATATCTATTTTGGGTCAGGATAATGTTGTGAACAACCTTTTTTCGTAACAAAGAGGATAAAAACTGCAGAAAGGTCCAGGTTAACAACCCAACATTGCCAACACTGAAGAGCATTCTGCATCTTGGCACTATCAAGGAGTCTCAAACCAAATATTTCATCTCTCGAAAAGAAAATTAAATGTCTTGTTTCATAAATGTAACAAAATGTTCTGATCAGAGCTGTCAGTGGTAGTTCTTATGTGTGCAAGATTTATGCGTGCTTGTGTGAATGTGTGTGTGTGTGCTGAAGAAGGCTTTGGCTGAAACCTATAATGAGTAACAGTCCTTTCATTTTGCCTGTCTGCAACCCCGCGAGTCATGTGAAGGGTGAGTAACAATCTGCCCTGTTCCTAATACTGTTGATATTTCAACCTGAAGTTCCCATTGTTTAATAAAATATTTGTATTTTTCACTTGGATTGAATGGTTCTGTTAAACATATCCAGTTGCAATGTGATCATGGTCTCCCCACTAACCACCAGTTGTATGTGCACAGTGTTGACTATCCACCCGGGATCCATTTACCCACCCCTGCCCATGTACAGCCAGCTCCCTGCCTGCCTGCACATGAGCACTTTGCCCACCCCTGCTTCCATGTGCCCATGCGCACCAGCTTTTCTGCAGCAGACATTAAGGCTGGAGCAGCCTGCGATAAAAGGTCTTTTCACATATTTATGCACATCTAAGCACACCTATTCTTTCACCACATTAAGTTATGAGGAGTGTTTTAGATGTGATAAAACTGCTTTCAGTAATTTATTTTCAACTGTTTTCATCATGGAATATAGGATTGTAAGTATAGTTATGTATTGAATGTCAAATATGATGCATCATAAGTCGTTATCTTTACAATTTGTGCCTCCAACCTTTGATTTCACTAGAAACTAAGCTTATAAAAATTTGCAATTCTTCATAATTATGCGACCATGTGTATTTTTGCAACAGCCCCATGTGGTGCTCCAGTTCTGAATGTTGGACATGAACCACAAGAACTAAAATCTCCTGGATACCCAGGAAATTATCCAGCAAACATCCGTTGCCGATGGTTGTTAAGTGGTCCTCCTTATGAATCAATTGATATTCATATAGCTGATCTCCAGATCAGTGGTGGCGGACAGAACTGTGAAAAAGCAAGACTGAGTGTGAATGATAGGCGGGTATGTATTTTGATTTAATATGTGCTCATTAAATAATTTTTAATGGAACTAAGATGGTGCATGTTCTTTAGTTTCCCTGACTAATTTATGGTCTGACCTTTATAATTTAGTAACGATAATTCTTCAAATAGACATGAGCAATATTAACCATTCAAAAGATGGGCACAACAGCTTCCTCAGATTGCACTATTGCGCATTCTGTGCATCGAGCATTGTTTGCTAAAAATAATTTTGAATTGTTAGAAATGATTACATGTTCTGCTGTTGTACTGGTATTTTGGAATGTTCTGCTTATGTAACACGAACAGTAGAAATTAAAAATAAAATAAACAAAATTATCATGAGCGTGAAATGCTCACACCTTGCATGTGCAGAATCTACCCTCTTCTTACATAATCACCATGTGTGTGAGTATATTGTTGGCTATTGATGGAAAATTGCCATTATTTTGAATGATACTGAAGGAAAAGGAGCATATTACAATGTATGGAAGGTATACTATTTTAATGCACACAATGCAGGGGTATCTGTTAAGAGGCCATACAAATGTGTATGACACACACCGTGGTTACGGTTACTACAAGCCACACCACAAGTTGGGAAACGGGGCCAAATTTCTAGTAGTTAACTGTTGAGTTGAGATTTTCACAAATGTTTTATTCGTACCTTACAGAAACTAGCAGTACGGCAATAAACAGCCTTTTAAGCATGTCGTTAATGGCAATCAAGTAATTTATAGCAATACAACAATTTAAAAAAAAAATACACAGAAGCTAACAGTACGGCAATAAACCACCTTTTAAAACACGCCGTTAATACCAGTCAAAGTAATTTACAGCAATACAACAATTTTAAAAAATTTAAAGAACATTAGTAAACAGGCTACTAAAGTAAATACAGAACTTCGTTAATAAGGTACCACCATTAAAAAGATTAAACAGGTCTTAGCAAACACACGAGTAATGGAAATAAAAGGAATTTACAAACTTGGAGGAATTTAAAAAAAATTTTAAACAAAAGTGTCCTGGAATATCGTTAGAACATAACAGATGCGACAGACCCGTGTAAGGTGGCCACAAATCACCCACTCGGGGATGCTCAGGCTAGACAGAATACTGACCAATTTAAATACGCCCATAAACACAATTGCCACTCTCACTGCACCAACTTTTAGCCAGCGAAAACTTGTTATAAGATGGCTTAACTTGCTGACTGAATTAGAGCTAACCTCGTGCAAGGAAACATTACACGACACAGTCCTGAATGAGCAACCATATGATCAACCAACAAGAAGCATGAATTTACTCACAATCCTCGACAGAATAGCGAAACAATTAAACTGCCAAAACTATACCTCCCATCGGACAGTAACGAGAGGAGTAGGAAAGATCACTGTCTTCAATTATACTGGTGCCAGGGACAGGAAACCCAGTCGCCGGAGGCCACAAGGCAGAAGAGATGCTGATTACACAAATTTATTACTTAATGATTAAACCTTCAACGAACTTAACTTGCAATGATGCTCGAACAGGCAGTACACGACCTCCGATGGCAAGGATCCACACATCCGACCGTGCACGCATCACCAGCGTACCCAACAAGCCACAGTCACGCAACACCACGCTCTGTCACCGGAGTTCACGTCTTCTCTGCAACGTTGACGGGTAGTGACCACTCCTTCATGTTAGGTGTCTCCTTTTAAACTCCAGTGTTGAAATGGAGGATTTAAAGAAGCTTGTTAATGTCCCACCTAGGCGAAATGAACAGCAACTACCCGTGGGGCGATTCTGTCTACAACCAACACATGGGGAGCTCTTCCGTCAACTCGACCTGCTCGTTACACACAACCGACATAACATCACATAGCAACTCGGTACAACCGACCACACCTGCCTCGCTGGAGAGCCACACTCCCTCCTGTGTCCACCACACTCTCTGTGCGCAACGTCCCTACTTCCGCGCCACCACACGAGCTTACAGCCAGTCAAAGATCTCACTTCCTCCATAGCAGTTTCCTGGAACCAAAAATGCAGATATCGATAGCAGAGGGAAAAGACAACCAAGCAACCACTTAGTGACAGACAACATATCAACAAATATGTCAGGGGAAAAAAGGAAAACCAATGCACTCTAAACACAAGGTGTAGCACGAGTCGATACACGGCTCAGTGTGGTTCCTGAAGAGGGGCAGCAGCATTTTTAGTAGTTGCAGGGGCAACAGTCTCGATGATTGACTGATCTGGCGTTGTAACACTAACCAAAATGGCCTTGCTGTGCTGGTATTGCGAACGGCTGAAAGCAAGGGGAAACTACAGCTGTAATTTTTCCCGAGGGCGTGCTGCTTTACTGTATGGTTAAATAATGATGGCGTCCTCTTGGGTAAAATATTCCAGAGGTAAAATAGTCCCCCATTTGAAACTCCAGGCAGGGACTACTCAGGATGACATCGTTATCAGGAGAAAGAAAACTGGCATTCTACAGATCAGAGCGAGAAATGTCAGATCCCTTAAACAGGCAGGTAGGTTAGAAAATATAAAAAGGGAAATGGGTAGGTTAAAGTTAGATACAGTGAGAATTAGTGAAGTTCAGTGGCAAGAGGAACAAGACTTTTGGTCAGGTGAATACAGGGTAATAAATACAAAATGGAATAGGGGTAACGTAGGAGTAGGTTTAACAGTGAATAAAAAAAAATAGGAGTGCTGGTAAGCTACTACAAACAGCATAGTGAACGCATTATTGTGGCCAATATAGACACGAAGCCCACGCCTACTACAGTAGTACAAGTTTATATGCCAACTAGCTCTGCAGATGAAATTGATGAAATGTATGATGAGATAAAAGAAATTATTCAGGTAGTGAAGGGAGACGAAAATTTAATAATCATGGGTGACTGGAGTTCGACAGTAGGAAAAGGAATAGAAGGAAACGTAGTAGGTGAGTATGGATTGGGGCTAAGAAATGATAGAGGAAGCCGCCTGGCAGAATTTTGCACAGAGCATAACTTAATCATAGCTAACACTTGGTTCAAGAATCATGAAATAAGGTTGTATACATGGAAGAACCCTGGAGATACTAGAAGGTTTCAGATAGATTATATAATGGTAAGACAGAGATTTAGGAACCAGGTTTTAAATTGTAAGACATTTCCAGGGGCAGATGTGGACTCTGACCGCAATCTATTGGTTATGAACTGTAGATTAAAACTGAAGACACTGCAAAAAGGTGGGAATTTAAGGAATTGGGACCTGGATAAACTGACTAAACCAGAGGTTGTACAGAGTTTCAGGGAGAGCATAAGGGAACAATTGACAGGAATGGGGGAAAGAAATACAGTAGAAGAGGAATCGGTAGCTTTGAGGGATGAAGTAGTGAAGGCAGTAGAGGATAAAGTAGGTAAAAAGACGAGGGCTGGTAGAAATCCTTGGGTAACAGAAGAAATATTGAATTTAATTGATGAAAGGAGAAAATATAAAAATGCAGTAAATGAAGAGGGCAAAAGGGAATACAAATGTCACAAAAATGAGATCAACAGGAAGTGCAAAATGGCTAAGCAGGGATGGCTAGAGGACAAATGTAAAGATGTAGAGGCTTATCTCACGAGGGGTAAGATAGATACTGCATACAGGAAAATTAAAATGACCTTTGGAGAAAAGAGAACCACTTGTATGAATATCAAGAGCTCAGATGGAAACCCAGTTCTAAGCAAAGAAGGGAAAGCAGAAAGATGGAAGGAGTGTATAGAGGATCTATACAAGGATGATGTACTTGAGGACAATATTATGGAAATGGAAGAGAATGTAGATGAAGATGAAATGGGAGATTTGATACTGCGTGAAGAGTTTGACAGGGCACTAAAAGACCTAAGTCGAAACAAGGCCCCGGGAGTAGACAATATTCCGTTAGAACTACTGATAGCCTTGGGAGAGCCAGCCCTGACAAAACTCTACCATCTGGTGAGCAAGGTGCATGAGACAGGCAAAATACCCTCAGACTTCAAGAACAGTATAACAATTCCAATCCCAAAGAAAGCAGGTTTTGACAGATGTGAAAATTACTGAACTATCAGTTTAATAAGTCACGGCTGCAAAATACTAACATGAATTCTTTACAGACAAATGGAAAAACTGGTAGAAGCCGACCTCGGGGAAGGTCGGTTTGGATTCTGTAGAAATGATCGAACACGTGAGGCAATACTGACCCTACAACTTATCTTAGGAGCTAGATTAAGAAAAGGCAAACATAAGTATCTAGCATTTGCAGACTTAGAGAAAGCTTTTGATAATGTTGACCGGAATACTCTCTTTCAAATTCTGAAGGTGGCAGGGGTAAATTATAAGGAGCAAAAGGCTATTTACAGTTTGTACAGAAACCAGATGGCAGTTATAAAAGTCAAGGGACATAAAGAAAAATTCGGAGTAGGTATTAAAATCCATGGAGAAGAATTAGAAGCTTTGAGGTTCTCCGATGATATTGTAATTCTGTCAGAGACAGCAAAGTACTTGGAAGAGCAGTTGAACGGAATGGATGGTATCTTGAAAGGAGGATATAAGATGAAAATCAACAAAAGAAAAACGAGGATAATGGAATGTAGTTGAATTAATTTGAGTGATGCGGAGGGAATTAGATTAGGAAATGAGACACTTAAAGTAGTAAAGGAGTTTTGCTATTCGATGAGCAAAATAACTGATGATGGTCGAAGTAGAGAAGATATAAAATGTAGACTGGCAATGGCAAGGAAAGCGTTTCTGAAGAAGAGAAATTTGTTAACATCGAGTATAGATTTAAGTGTCAGGAAGTCGTTTCTGAAAGTATTTGTGTGGAGTGTAGCCATGTATGGAACTGAAACATGGACGATAAATGGTTTGGACAAGATGAGAATAGCAGCTTTCGAAAAGTGGTGCTACAGAAGAATGCTGAAGATTAGATGGGTAGATCAAATAACTAATAAGAAGGTATTGATTAGAATTGGGGAGGAGTTTGTGGCACAACTTGAATAGAAGAAGGGATCAGTTGGTAGGACATGTTCTGAGGCATCAAGGGATCACCAGTTTAGTATTGGAGGGCAGCGTGGAGGGTAAAAATCGTAAAGGGAGACCAAGAGATGAATACGCTAAGCAGATTCAGAAGGATGTGGGTTGCAGTAGGTACTGGGAGATGAAGGAGTTCGCACAGGATAGAGTAGCATGGAGAGCTGCATCAAACCAGTCTCAGGACTGAAGACCACAACAACAACAACATGGTATACTCGTCACATGAAGTACATAGAACTCCTTAGTGAAAGACTAATAAAAAAAATTTTGTACTTAAAAAGAAAATACACAAATAAAAAATTTCTTGTACTTCAAAAGAAATTACACTCTTCATAAAATATATTTGGTTGCTTTAATTACCCAGTGTTTAAGTTAGTGGAGATATCAAAGCAATGCCTGGTCAGGCAAGTGAGAATGGAAGAAATTATTATGAGTAACAGAACATTGTAGGATAAGAAATACTTATGTTATTACCTGTTTTTAAGATGTCCAAATAAGAAACAAAATAGTCTGTGCATTCCAAGTTGTGTATGCACAACAGAAAAGTTACACCCTGATTAGAAGAACAAAGTGATTTGACAGCAAAGCATAGTTGAGTGTGGAAGGGGGCAATGTTGTCAGCTCACTGGTGCGTATGTGCGCAGTATGGCTGCAGCTGCAGCTTGAGTACTTACCAATCACTGTAGTGCGAATGCAGAGCGTTATACTTGTGCAGGGGAGTATTCCTTAATAATGAGATGAGACTTATTGTGCAAATGCAGTACATACCATTCAGTCAAAAATTCAAAATACAAAAATAAAGATGAATTAAAGGCAAAGGGTAAATGCCACTTAGTTCAGAATCACTTTCTTCCTCGACATTGCCATTATCTGACCTGTGGTACGTGAACGAATCACTGGAATTCCCCAAGGATATAGTTATATTTTCAGTATTACAGTCTACACTCGCTCCACTTTTCCACAGTTCTTTAACAACCATATCTGTGTGATGTACAACATTATCCCACTTCTCTGGTGTTATTTGTGCCACTGCTTCCTCTAATGGTCTTTGAATTTCTGCCACAGTGAAGCTTTTGTTATTTGTTGCCACGTAACGTCTAGTCTGGGTCCAAGTCATTTCGATAGCATTAAAATGGCAGTGGTATGGTGGAAGCCTAACCCTGTGGCCACGTTCTTTAGCTACCTCTTCCACAACTTACTGTTGAAACTGTGGATTATTTTTTCACTACCTCTGTGAGCTGCATCCTTCGTAAATCATCCTGACTTTTCACCTTGTGGAGTTTCAACCATCCAATGTCAGCCTTTTTTATTTCCATCGTTGGAGCTTTATCTTTAATAACTGAATGGTAGGAGCATTACCCATTACAATGACACATGACCAGTTCAGGTTTTCCAATTAGTTGCCAGTTAAACCACTTAAGAAAACTGTCATGGTTCATAACCTCATGGTATTTGCTTGTTTTTCTTGATGTGTAAATGAGGAGATAGTTAGGCACAAAACCAGATGTAGCTACAGCATGCAAGACAATAGTTCTTGATCGCTTTCCCACAGGAACATCATAATTTTCACATATGCATCGCCTGTCAGTCTATTTTTACAGAATGACTAGTGTTTATCCAGTTTTTGTCGAGCCACACAATGTTCTCAAACAGCACTTTAATGATATTTCTCAAAAGTCGACAATGCCAGAGATGATATCACTTCTCTCCATTATAATTTTCTGTATATTAATTTTTTTTATACCAAGAACTGGGGCCCTAACAAACTTTTAACAAAAATGTCTTGCTGCTACTGAATAACTCCGCCTCACAAAGAGTAACATGCAGCTTTTTTAAAAGTTGGATCTCCTTTTTTTCTCATAAAATCCATGTATATGGTGACAAACAGCATCTTGTTGAAAAGAATCCAAGTTTTTTATGTGGGGTTCTGTCTTCGTTTTACTGGGTCTCCACATTTTATATGAACCAGGCTCTTCCCTTAGTGCACAGTATTTCTCCTTGCAAATTTTGATGACAATATTTTTAGTATCTTCAAAGCATCTTCAGTTCCTTCAACTACCTTTGTTAGAGGCAATAGAGTTGCATCATTGTCTCTCTCCTTCTCGAAATATTCTCACACAGAACATACAAACTCACGTGTCTGACCACACAAAACGAGCAGATCACTGAACTGTCCATTTAGCAGCCACACATTTTTGCACATGCCCTCTACAAGCTACAGACATTCTGTGGCACAAAATAAATTCACCTCACAGAGAAACAAACTAGCTACAGTAGCCGCTACCTGCCATAGCAGAAAGGTGTGACAATGGTGAATGGAATATGAGGTGAGGCCAAGTGCATTCTCTGATTGGCTGTTGCTGTAGTAGCAGACTGGGAATCAGCTAGATGTCAGTCACTTTGTTATTCTGATCTGGGTATAGCTAAGACATTTCAAGTGCTGTCATTTTCAGTGCAGTGTACATGAGGAGCATGTAAAGCAATGGGATGGAAACTCATAATTTATGATGTTTCCTCAACATATTTGATAGATGGTATACTGTCCAGGTTGATATCTCAATGCAAGCGTTTTCCAGTAGGAACACAGAAGGAAGTGGCACAGTCATATTTGGGTTGAAGGGAGTTCAAATTTCCATCCAGCATTCCAGATAAAGATTTTGATGGTTTCCCAAAGTGACTAGAGGTGTATTCCAGGAAAGCTCCATAAAAAGGACATAGCTGATTTTCCATTCTGTTCTTGTTTAATCTGTGCATGCACGTTGTTCTGATAACTTTGTTGATAGGCTGTTAATCCATAATGATCTTCCTTCCTTCTTTCCTCAGACAAGGCTGTGGCCAATCATTGTTAAATCTGAGCTTGCACTTTTACCTTTTAATATCTTTTTTGCTGTAAAGTTCTGACAAAATGTACAGAATTGGTGTGTGTGTGTGCGGGGAGTGGGGGTCATGTGCAGGCATGAACCTGCACTCTGCAGCTTGGAAAAGGATTCTTCAGAAAGCTAGTGAAGTTTTCAGTCTTGTTTATGAGCCTGGTGACAACACAGTGGCTCCACACTTTGAGAATTGTGACCTTTGCATCAAAATTGTTCATAATCTTTTGGCTGATAGACATAAAAATCAAATGTTACTTCTTTTTATCAACTGGAATGAGCAGTCTCAGTGTGTATCCTCATACTCCTTGCTGGCGTTTCATAGTCTATCTTGATGAATTGTTGTTTGACGTCGTTCACAAACTTTGTTACTGGTTTCCTTCCTATGGTTTTGTGTACTTAGGTATTGTTAAAAGCTCAAAATATGGTTTTCTTTTACTTGTATAAGAATGGTAATTCCCTTGTGTAAAAGCACTGATGTTTAACATATTTTAGTTACTTATGGTAATAAGTTCTGGTTTTCACTAACCAATTGGTTAGTTCTGGTTACTACAAATAGGCCTGTATCAGCTGTAATGTATGGCAATACTTACATATGTGGTCACTCTCATGAGTTAAAAAACTCATGAGAGTGACCACATATGTAAGTATTGCCATACATTACAGCTGATATAGTGACAATGACAATTACCTATGCACTGAATTTTACTGATGGCCATTGTTAGATGTCATAGAACATTGTTGTCTTGATTTTGAGGAGTGAATTTTGTATAGCATGCTATGCAACTTGCTTGTGAGAGGCTTTGACTTCTATAATCCTGCTCTCTCTTACTGTAAGTATTGAGGCGTATTTCAAGTGAAAATTACTTCCTATGGCTTTAATAAAAATTAGAAAACCTAGAACCAAAATATTCAGATAATTTGTTGAAATAATACTGGTAATTGACAAGATAAAGAGAAAGCTTTTGACAATGTTGACTGGAATACTCTCTTTCAAATTCTGAAGGTGGCAGGGGTAAAATACAGGGAGCGAAAGGCTATTTACAATTTGTACAGAAACCAGATGGCAGTTATAAGAGTAGAGGGACACGAAGGGGAAGCAGTGGTTGGGAAGGGAGTGAGACAGAGTTGTAGCCTCTCCCCGATGTTATTCAATCAGTATATTGAGCAAGCAGTAAAGGAAACAAAAGAAAAATTCAGAGTAGGTACTAAAATCCATGGAGAAGAAATAAAAACTTTGAGGTTCGCCAGTAACATTGTAATTCTGTCAGAGACAGCAAAGGACTTGGAAGAGCAGTTGAACGGAATGGATAGTGTCTTGAAAGGAGGATATAAGATGAACATCAACAAAAGCAAATGAGGATAATGGAATGTAGTCGAGTTAACTCGGGTATTGCTGAGGGAATTAGATTAGGAAATGAGACACTTAAAGTAGTAAAGGAGTTTTGCTATTTGGGGAGCAAAATAACTGATGATGGTCAAAGTAGAGAGGATATAAAATGTAGACTGGCAACGGCAAGGAAAGCATTTCTGAAGAAGAGAAATTTGTTAACATCAAGTATAGATTTAAGTGTCAGGAAGTCTTTTCTGAAAGTATTTGTATGGAGTGTAGCCATGTATGGAAGTGAAACATGGACGATAAATAGTTTGGACAAGAAGGGAATAGAAGCTTTTGAAATGTGGTGCTACAGAAGAATGCTGAAGATTAGATGGATAGATCACATACCAAATGATGAGGTATTGAATAGGATTGGGGAGAAGAGAAATTTGTGGCACAACTTGACTAGAAGAAGGGATCGGTTGGTAGGACATGTTCTGAGGCATCAAGGGATCACCAATTTAGTATTGGAGGGCAGCGTGGAGGGTAAAAATCGTAAAGGGAGACCAAGAGATGAATACACTAAGCAGATTCAGAAGGATGTAGGTTGCAGTAGTTACTGGGAGATGAAGAAGCTTGCACAGGATAGAGTAGCATGGAGAGCTGCATCAAACCAGTCTCAGGACCACAACAACAACAAATGGGTAATTATCTTTCAGGGCTTCACTATTTCATATAATGTGAAACATTCCTGAACAGACAACTCTAATTTTGTAAATATTTCGGAATACTGGCATAAAACTTAGGATGAGTAATATTCTTGATGATGAATTGATAGTAGCACATGCTACGGCATTACCATAAACATACACTAATGTTCAAAATATACCTTTTATCAAGAAATATGAGCATATTTACAGGATGTTTGAAAGGTTCCAGAAAAAGATGAACCTTAATGACTAGTAATTTGGGATACAAAAATCCTGGAAACATGTAATTAGAAAAGATCTATATATAAACATACCCAGTATACAAATTGAAAATCTTTACAACTATGGAACAGTTAGTGAGGGATATGGTAACTTTCAGCTGACACATATGTTTAGCAGCAATGTGGCAAGCTGTCTATTTGGTGATATATGAGATCAAGAGCTTTGTTGGCAATTAGTCTGATTTCTGAGAAAGATGTCAACAGAGATCTCGAAGCATCAATAGTGGCCATTGCTGGGCTACAGTTCATCCACATAGTGTGCCACAAAGTGGTTCTGTAAGTTTTAGATCCAGATATCTCACTGGCAGTACATATGTCAGATATATTCACTAATAAGCCCGTAAAGAATGAATAATGTCAATGATCACTTTCATCCATTAAGACATATGGACAATTGGAACTTAAGAAAAGTCTCAGTTGCTGTACCTTTCTTCTGTACTTTATTTATTGAGCAAGGAAGATGTGGCACTACATATGCTCATGCTACAGAATACCTCCAAAAACAATGGCCCCAGAAGACTGGTCTTTTTCTGTCAGGGTACTGTGAATGTATGGACCATTGTCCTTCAAACTAATGCCAGGTTCACCTGTAGAAAATACATTTATCCATTCACACATGGTTCACTATCAGTGTAGCAGAATGCTGTACTGCCATGAGTAGGACACACAGTAGACTATTCTGCTCTATAAAGCAGGGTCCCAGTGAAGTCACTGTGGCATTATGCTGTGAAGTTTGCCAAGAGTCTACACTCCAAAGGGAATTAAATTGAAAATATGACTTAAGTATTATGGTCTTAATCCAATACTTTTGGGTTTATAAGAATATTTGGCAGCCAATATCATGTGTTGAAATAGCTTTTTTTATTTTTATTTAATTTTATCCATGTCTGGTTTCAACAAAGTCTAGGTGTCATCTTCGGATCTACAATGTACCAGGAGAAAAACATTACTATGAGGAAAAAAAATATTATATGACAATCCACACAACTGTACAACCAGTATACACTGGGAAAATAACATATTACCTCGATTTCACAGTGTTTCTAACATACTTCCTGGAAATAATATTGCTGTATATGAATTGCATAAAACAAAGCTGCCACATTGGCTTGTCAGTTACATAGGGCATGTCTCTATCTATAGCCCTATCCTTTTTTTTATCAGTATTATGCAGTAGCCTCTGTTTCTTTAGGTGACAGTGACTAGCCCAATACATCAGTGACATAACACCAGTGACATACGACATCAAGATTTCATTAGAACAGTATGAAATTACATTGTAAACAGAAATTACATTGTAAACAGCATTTACTTTCATCATGCCAATGCTATGTCATTATGAAAATGTCGTGGTCTTTTCCAGGTATTTGTATGTACATTTCCTCTTGTTTTAGTCCACAGTCCTGATGTATTTATGAAGGATAAAACCATTTTATCCAGTGTAGACTATTTAATTTATTGATACAGGCTGAACTTTTACTTCAACATTTATTTTGCATTGCTACCTAATTTTGGGCAATGGCCATTTTCAGATATATATTATATGTGTATGTCATTGTATTTAAAACCAAATCATGTTACATGGAAACAAATTTGTTCCCACATTATAAATATGATAATACCAGAACAGCTATGAAAAAATTTTGCACTGTGTATCATAAATTTGCAGTCACATGGCCTGTAGAGTAACGTGTGCTTGAGTTGTTTTCGCTGTTCTTGTCTTTATAAATGAAGAAATTTAACTTCCATGTGGGAAAAATAAGTATTCCCATGTAACATAAGTTATTGATTCCAAATACGGCACCACACACGTCATCAGTAGACATCTGTCTATACATCTACATCTGACAGTGGGCATGTAGTGAAGTTTGCCAGCAATGTGAAATAATTGTTCACTTGTTCCAATTAACTGAATAGCCTGTGGTGTTTGTGTATTAATGGTATTCTTCTACGTTAATCTTAATGTAGCATAACATTTTTGCAAATCGTAAAAGTGCACTTCCACTTACATTTGCAGTCTTTCCACTCGTTATTTACCACTGGAGGAAAAAAAAGTTCTTCCCTTGATTTAGCTTCATTAAGATATTCTAATTTGAGTGCAGGGGTAAATAAATGTTGGGTAACAATTTTAACTTGTGTATCCAGAAACAAAAATATCACAACTTTCATTTTCCAAAATACAAAATGTCACAACATTTGAGTGTTGCCTACTTAACTATGGAGTTCCAGTTGTGTGTTAGTTCTGTGTTTTTTTGCTAAATTCATGTATCTTTTCAGAATGCTGAATATATCAGAGAAGGCCTTGGTGAGATGATGGTATATAGTGGGAAACGAAAAGAGGGCTATGTTTATGGTGTAAGTAATCAACTCAGAAACATTTACATAATTTTAAATGTACTTATTACAGAATGTCTCAGTTATTACCAACAATTAAATGATTAGTGTAGAAGAGAATTATTGTAATACATCGTAGTGATAGGTATTTTTTACACCCAGTGCCAGTGTTACTTAAAATGTTGTTAGAGTAGAGATAGATGCAGGTTGAAATTATTCAGATCTGTTCAGTGACATATCCGGGAGAGGGAGCAGATGTATAGTAAAGTGTAACAAATTGTCATTTTCTGTTTTTCTTGTATGCTGCTCAGCATCATCTCTGTTTGGTGAGTAATGACATATGCTTGTATATTTCATCCTGAATTATTGTTTGATTTAGTTTGACAGAAAGGATTTTATAATGGTGTGCAGGAATTATTTATTTTTGTTGGATTATTCTGTGTTGAACAAATGTGCTTGTAATACAGGACAAGCTTTTTTGATGCAACATATTATAAAAGTGTTTGACCATTTATATCTTTGAATACCCACATTAAGCAAGATTACTGTACTGCTTTTATATGACTTTAAAATGAAATGCTAATGACTTTACCATCATAATGTAGCAACTTAATTTGTCATCATGTAAATTGTTGATCAGAACATGGATATTTTTTTTTTTTTTTTTTTTTTTTTTTTTTTTTTAAGGGTGTACTGTCTTGGCTGTACTTCTCCAAGATTTTTTGTTTTTGAGTGTAAGTCATAAAACTTGCATTTGCTGTCAGGTTCTGAAAATCCTTTCTATTACTACATGTAGTTTTTATACATTTGCTTTTAACATTCCATCTGTATTGGCTAGGAGATGTCGCAGGATTAATTTGACAATTCGTGAATTCCCAGAAGTATTCAAAGATCAACATGTCAGGTGAGTGGCAAATTGGAGTGGAAATCATACATGTTGTGCATACTAATAATGTTGAACACTTTGAAACATGTAGGTGAGTCATGTTTGCTCGAATACAGCTTGAGGAATATGTTGAACAGATAATACATATTTGGGCTCTCAGTTGTTACCCCTACATTGGAGAAAGTGTTGAGTTCCCAACCACCTGACATCAAACCTCAAGTAACGACAGCAAACTTCCTGCATTGTAATGCTAGATAATGCATTCTAGACAGTGCCATATACCCCATACAGCAGTTCAGATGTATGGCGCTCTATCTCAATCCGTACTGAAGACCCATTATTTGTTGCTGATAAGCCTATTGTAACTGTAGACATTGTTGTTTATCAGGCATATTGGTCACAAAGGAATATATGCCCTAGTATTGTGCTAACACCTGAAATGAGATCTTGCAATAACTGTGGTATCATTGAAATTTCTTTCTTTGACTGATAATAGGATGTTTTGTAGGGTCTAAGATGTTCCCTGTTCTCTTCAGCTGTCACATTTTCATCATCACTTATGATTATGTTAGCAAAGACTGCAGTTTAATGTTTTCTACAGCTATTTATAGGCATACACAACATGACCATTTGGAGGATTTTGATAGTCTATCCATAGACTTCCTACTTGAATTGATTATATGCCATAAAGTGGCTTTTTCACATTCCATGAGTTTTATATCATTCACATGCTTCTATCACAGATTGAATTGTTTATTTGTGATGTTCAACATAAGCAATAGATTTTTTATTTGTTATTGTAACTTTAGACTTGGTTTCAGTATGAAAAAAAAAAAAAAACAATAGGCCAGTTGCACATAAAATTGTACATCTGTATATTATTTATAAGTTCAGATTTAATATTATTTTGTTTCACTCTATTACTGTAAAATCTAGAAGCTTGGAAGCTCACTATAAAATCTAGTGGCTTGGAAGTGTTACATATATTCAGTGCATATTTATACATATATTCAGTGCATATTTATTTCTGTACTAATATGACCGAAAAGGAGTGGCAGTCAAGGCCACAATATCACCAGCAATGACAGGCTTCTGATCAGAGGAATAAAATTTAATTAGAAGGGAAATTGACAAGACACTGAGGAAAATGAAGGTAAAATCAATGAATATTGCCTGAGAAGAATGATTCAGGGGCAAAAGATGCAAAACATCAGCTACGAGGATCATAGTAACATGTCATTTTCCTGTGTACAGTATTCATAGCAGAAGAGCCTACTAAATTTCTTCACAGTAAACCATTAAGGGACAAGATCTCTCTACTCGCATTTTGTTATGTTTTGTGTCAGACTAAAAATTCAAAGTTCTGTAGTTTGGTATCCAGTTGGTCTCATAATTTCATCCCCGATAATGATTTGTGCATGATATCAAGTTGCACCATGGCATGATTTGATGTCCATGTTAAACTGTAAGTCTCCTGTAACTGGCCATTTAATTCAGAAGGTGAGGAAAGTAAAGAGCTTACCATCTCCAACAGGACCATTCCAAGTAAATCACAGCAGTTTTCAAACAAACCTTCAAGTTGGCAGCAGTTATAGCTAAAGACAAATAGTATTGCTACACTGAAGCTCCAAAGAAACTGGTATAGGCATGCGTATGCAAATACAGAGATACGTAAACATGCAGAATACGGCACTGTGGTCGGCGATGCCTGTTTGAGACAACAAGTGTCTGCAGCAGTTGTTTGCTCAGTTACTGCTGGTACAATGGTGTATTATCAAGATTTAAGTGAGTTTGAACATGGTGTTATAGTCGCTGCACGAGCGATGTGACACAGCATCTCCAACGTAGTGATGAAGTGGGAACTTTTCCGTACAACCATTTCACAAGTGTACCGTGAGTATCAGACATCTGGTAAAACATCAAATCTCAGACATCGCTGCAGCCGGAAAAGATTCTGCAGGAACGGGACAAACAACAACCGTACAGATGGTTCAAATGGCTCTGAGCACTATGGGACTCAACATCTTAGGTCATAAGTCCCCTAGAACTTAGAACTACTTAAACCTAACTAATCTAAGGACATCACACACACCCATGCCCGAGGCAGGATTCGAACCTGCGACCGTAGCAGTCCCACGGTTCCGGACTGCAACGCCAGAACCGCACGGCCACCGCGGCCGGCAGCCGTATAGAATCATTCAGTTTGACAGAAGTGCAGCCCTTCTGCAGATGGCTGCAGATTTCAGTGCAGGGCCATCAGCAAGTGTCAGTGTGTGAGCCATTCAACAAAACATCATCAATATGGGCTTTCGGAACCTTCGTGACTTCACAACACAAATCTTGATACCTCAGCTGAGCCCATCAACACCGACAGTGGACTGTTGATGACTGGAAACGTATTGTCTGGTGAGAAGAGTCTCATTTCAAATTGTATCTAGTGGATGGATGTGTATGGGTATGGAGCTGTATGGGTATGGAGACAACCTCATGAATCCATGGACTCTGCATGTCAGCAGGGGACTCTTCAAGTTGGTGAAGGCTCTGTAATGGTGTGGAACATGTGCAGTTGGAGTGATATGGGGCCCCTGATACATCTAGATACAACTCTGATAGGTGACACATATGTAAGCTTCCTGTCTGATCACCTGCATCAGCATCCTGTCTGATCACCTGCATCCATTCCTGTCCATTGTGCATTCTGACAGACTTGGGCAATTCCAGCAGGACAATGCAACACCCCACATGTCCAGAATTACTACAGTGGCTCCAGGAACACTCATCTGAGTTTAAACAGTTCTGCTGGCCACCAGACTCCCCATACATGAACATTATTGAGCATATCTTGGATGCCTTGCAACGTGCTGTTCAGAAGAGATCTCCACCCTCCCACACTCTTATGGATTTATGGACATCACTGCAGGATTCATAGTAGCAGTTCCCTCAAGCACTACTTCAGACATTAGTAGAGTCCATGCCGTGTCATGTTGTGGCACTTCTGCATGCTCACGTGGGCCCTACACAATATTAGATAGGTGTACCAGTTTCTTTGGTTCTTCAGTGGATATAGATTACTGAGCAAATGTATCATTACTTTATGTGTAAAGGGTTCAGATGATGTATTTAAAGGTTTTCCTGCCACCGAAGCAAATGTTATCCCACAGAAGCCGACTCATTGCCTCAGCTCCGTTAAATATAAGAGTGTCCAATCTCTCATTCAACAATGGAAACTCTAGGCTGGAATGTCAGCACTGTGTGGAAAAGATAGATTGCTGGTTACCGTGAAGATGACACATCAAATTGCAGAGAGGCACAATTACGATACACTTACACATTAGCTTTCAGCCACGACTTCATCGGAAAAAGAGAGAGAGACAGGAACCCACACCATACATTCATGCAAACAAGCACACCTCATGCACACGACAGCCAACTCCGGCAGCTTCTGGTCCGAGTTGCCGGAGTTGGTGGTCATGTGTACACGAGGTGTGCTTTCTTGAGTGAATTTATGGGGGTGTTTCTGTTTCTCTTTCTTTTTCTGATGAAGGCTGTGGCCGGAAGCTAATGTAAGTGTTTTTTTAATTGTTCCTGTTTGCAACTTAACATGTCAATTTTATGGTAAGCAGCAATCTATCTTTTCCTTCACTGTTGTCACTCATGGAAGCTTTTAATCAATGTTCATCATTATCAATATAAATTCACTGCTAGCTGTTCCAGCAGAAAATTCTATGTTCAGAACTAGTGGCCTTACTGCCACTCATACCACTGTGTGACTGCCCCCCCCCCCCCCACCCCCCTCCCACCAGGTCCCAAGACCAACTGTATGCAGCTGCTCTTCCTATTCCACCTTCTCGCAGGTCATTTAAAGTATTCCCCTACCACTTTGCATGCAATGGACCAACCTCTCTGCAGGTCAGTACATAAAATTATTATTTAATGAAATTAATTGAGGAACATGGTCATGCATCATTGATAAATTTTCAAAATTATACCAAGTGATAACAACATAGAAAATGGTTCAATAATAATAGCAAGAACAATTGTGGCACATTAATTACTCTATTTCTGCCTGCTGATTTCACTGGCACAGTCAGTTTATGCATATTGTGCACTTTGATTTATAATTATTATTTAAACACTAAAACTACATAGTTGTGGAAGCACTTCACCCTCTGAAAAAAAATGAAAGAAAGAAACACAAATATCTCGCTACCTATTTCAAAATTATACAAAGCCTATTCACTTGTTTTACTTTTTTGTATGATGCTGAGTAACTCAAGAGCCAAATTGTTTAAAACAAAAAAAATGTAATCAGCCTCTGGAGGCTGTATGTAGGTTCTTGCACTACTGATGTTGAAGTCAAATGAAAACCCTTCCCAATGGCATTCATTTGAGCACTTAGATGTTGTAGCCTTATTCTATAAATTGTTATTAATTTACAAAGATTGCTTGTGTATAGCATCCAAAGTCAAGCATCACAGGTGGAGCATTTATACCTCAAGAATTGCCTTTAAAAGAGATTCAGAATCATATCTCTGTTTTCTGAATCCAAAGAAATAGAAGCCGTTGTATATGATGTATGAACATACATCTTTATTATGTGTTCACCTGACCATTAAGCACTTTGAATTCCAATTTGTTACCTTGCTCTAAATGCAAATCTGTCAGAAGAAGTGTGACAGCATCACAACAACTCACTTCACTTGCTCCATACAGACATGTACGAGGGTGATTCCAATGAAAACCTTAATTACACTCCTGGAAATGGAAAAAAGAACACATTGACACCGGTGTGTCAGACCCACCATACTTGCTCCGGACACTGCGAGAGGGCTGTACAAGCAATGATCACACGCACGGCACAGCGGACACACCAGGAACCGCGGTGTTGGCCGTCGAATGGCGCTAGCTGTACAGCATTTGTGCACCGCCGCCGTCAGTGTCAGTCAGTTTGCCGTGGCATACGGAGCTCCATCGCAGTCTTTAACACTGGTAGCATGCCGCGACAGCGTGGACGTGAACCGTATGTGCAGTTGACGGACTTTGTGCGAGGGCGTATAGTGGGCATGCGGGAGGCCGGGTGGACGTACCGCCGAATTGCTCAACACGTGGGGCGTGAGGTCTCCACAGTACATCGATGTTGTCGCCAGTGGTCAGCGGAAGGTGCACGTGCCCGTCGACCTGGGACCGGACCGCAGCGACGCACGGATGCACGCCAAGACCGTAGGATCCTACGCAGTGCCGTAGGGGAGCGCACCGCCACTTCCCAGCAAATTAGGGACACTGTTGCTCCTGGGGTATCGGCGAGGACCATTCGCAACCGTCTCCATGAAGCTGGGCTACGGTCCCGCACACCGTTAGGCCGTCTTCCGCTCACGCCCCAACATCGTGCAGCCCGCCTCCAGTGGTGTCGCGACACGCGTGAATGGAGGGACGAATGGAGACGTGTCGTCTTCAGCGATGAGAGTCGCTTCTGCCTTGGTGCCAATAATGGTCGTATGCGTGTTTGGCGCCGTGCAGGTGAGCGCCACAATCAGGACTGCATACGACCGAGGCACACAGGGCCAACACCCGGCATCATGGTGTGGGGAGCGATCTCCTACACTGGCCGTACACCACTGGTGATCGTCGAGGGGACACTGAATAGTGCACGGTACATCCAAACCGTCATCGAACCCATCGTTCTACCATTCCTAGACCGGCAAGGGAACTTGCTGTTCCAACAGGACAATGCACGTCCGCATGTATCCCGTGCCACCCAACGTGCTCTAGAAGGTGTTAGTCAACTACCCTGGCCAGCAAGATCTCCGGATCTGTCCCCCATTGAGTATGTTTGGGACTGGATGAAGCGTCGTCTCACGCGGTCTGCACGTCCAGCACGAACGCTGGTCCAACTGAGGCGCCAGGTGGAAATGGCATGGCAAGCCGTTCCACAGGACTACATCCAGCATCTCTACGATCGTCTCCATGGGAAAATAGCAGCCTGCATTGCTGCGAAAGGTGGATATACACTGTACTAGTGCCGACATTGTGCATGCTCTGTTGCCTGTGTCTATGTGCCTGTGGTTCTGTCAGTGTGATCATGTGATGTATCTGACCCCAGGAATGTGTCAATAAAGTTTCCCCTTCCTGGGACAATGAATTCACGGTGTTCTTATTTCAATTTCCAGGAGTGTATTTATTATTGTGCAAGTACGGCAATAGAGAAAATTTACAGCTGTATAATTTTGTGATACATGCCACTCTTTCAGAACTGCATAGGTACCTCATGAGAAGAATTTTTTTGGTTGTGAATGCTGCCATTCATGCACCAAGGCTGTCACCTCTTCATAGATGAGCTATGGCTCCTTTCTTTGCTTGCTCTTCATTGATGTGACTGGCACCCATCGTCTGGACATTTTATTGAATCACTGTGCGTATGGACAATATTGTGTGCTGAACTAATGCTGATATCCAAAATAGTGGCTATTTTGTTTACACCAGTATCGCTATTTTTCTTCACAAGCTCTTTCGTGACAGCAGTATTTTTGCTCATTCCTATGAAGTGTGCCTGGCCTGGACATGGAGAATCTTCCACAGACATTATTCATCTTTTAAACTCCCTACCACTTTGTCCAGTTGGTGCAGGGACAACAAATGAATTGTGGTACTGTGATTTCATCCTGTGAGATGTTACCACAGACTTAACAGTTTCACAGCTCAGAAAATGTATTCCGGTGTTCGCTGCTCCAGTGTGGTGCAGGTCAACAGTGAGCAGCCATCTTTGCACTGACACAGCTTCCTTTTCTGTGCTATCAACTGTTGGCAATTTATAAAAATACAAGGGTAATTACTGCTAAATGTCAAATCAATAGTATAACTTTTAGGAATTTATTTTGCTTTTAAGGGTTATATTTGAATCACACTTTTAATATGACAATATTCAATATACCTTGTTACTATTTTACAAACGTACACCATGTGAAATTTGGAGCCATTACTTTCACACATTAATGCTTTGTTGTAATTTCTGTAGTTGCTGTTATTTATTAATAAACATGCTCTCTTAAAAGCATTACTGTAAATAGCCATGGAATTATACATTTGTGTTTCATGTTAAAAGTTTTTTTCCAGCACTGAATGATCCGGAGTGATTTGTACTGTTATATAAATCATTGTATCTTCACATTATTACAGTTTATGGCTGATCCTATGGCTTCTGCAAAATTCTGTGGAACTGTTCAGCCCATGGATTTTTATTCAGGCACTGGTGATGTTGAAATAAACTTTGTAGCATCTTCTGAAGTTGATTGTGGTTTTAAACTTATATATTCCTCAACAGGTATGTCTTATAAATCTACATACCATAACTAAGAATTTGCAAGCTATACTGTAAAGCTTATCACATATGTTCCGTTGAAGAATGACTGTCAATAATTCTTGGGAAAAGTTTGTGATTTATGTAGTTCATTTCTGAAATGCCATAGAATAATCAATAACAGTGAAACTACATCTATTGAGTTTTAGTGTAGCACCAGAAGAAATATTAGATGGTGAAGTGCATCTGAATATTTGACATTTATAAACAAACTTTCACAACTGGAAACATTGTGAGTGTCACTCTTCTGTTGAAATGAGCATGTCTGGAATATGTGAATGTTACACGATATGGTGTGAAAGCTGTATAATAGGTGACATGGAAATCAACAAAGCCTTGCATCTAGCAACTGAAATGGTGAGGCTTGTTGAGAGCTCACATGCAGTCGCTATTAATATCTATTATTAGGCAGTGCAGACTTTGTTCCTGGCTGTAGTTAAAAATGTCTTTGTTGTGTGACTTACCCATAACTGTTGTAGTTCATAGTAGAGCATGTAGTTAACTAGCAGTACACAGCAAAAGTAACTGCAGCAACTAGTTTTTCCAACATGCAACAGTGTACTTTTAACTGAATTAAATTTATTGGCACAGAGTAGAAGGAAAGACTGAAAATTCCAACAGGAAATACAGCAGAACATGCTTTAAGAATGTTGAAGCAGATATCATATGCAAAAAATTGTATTAGCAATGGGGGAGTACTGAAGATGCAGCAGCATCACAACATCTGACACACACAGATGGATGTCAAGAAACTATAAGAAAAATTATCCCATCATTACCATTTTAAGAACAGCAAGTTTTACAAAGTCATCATTTGCAAATCATGAAACATAATAGCAAAGAGGGTGTGCCATATTAAAAGATTTAAAAAAAATTAAGTATCAGAATTCAAATGGCCAATTTAGTTAAGATATATATTCAAACATATTACAATGGGAATTGTTATTAGGGGTTTAGTATGTGACAACTCTATTCTTGTAAGAACAACAAAAAAATGCTTGTAAGAACAATAAAAAATAACAGTAATAACCGACCGCGACAGACACAGCAACAGATAAGTAAACTTCCTTTGTGACATTTACAAGTTCCTAACCGGGAGAAAATTCTATTATATCATCTGTGTGCTTTAATAGTTCAGTTTCTTGAGTTCTTGCGTGTAAATTTAAAATTTAATAGCCACAGTTCTTGTGTTTTCATTTGCGTCAGAAAGTAAACCAATTTTGTGATATATTACAAGTTCCTAATCAGTGGCAAATTATTTAGTTTCACCTGAGTGCTTTGGTTGGTAGGTTCTTGAATATCTGCATATTACTAGACCCAGTTCATGCATTTTCGTCAGGGTCTACATTAGAGTTGTGCAGCACGTGCTGATAGTCCGTTTATCTGCATAGTTTACTTTTCCGCGGTCTTTGGTATGGACAGGGACTGCGATTAATGTGTGCAGATGTGAGCTGAGTTGGTGACACTTCGCTCTCAGCTTCAGGTTGTGATGGCTTCGATTACACATCTTGAGGCTGCAGTGCATGGGCACCACTGTTGTGGGCCGGCCGTGGGGATCCAACGGGCGACCAGCGTGTCAAGAGTCCTCCGACCGGTCCTCACCGGTGGCCAACCCAGTTACCACTCACACTGAGGCTGACCCTTCACCTGTGGTCGAGTGGGAGGTCGCCCTGGGGCGAAGCAGGTGGCGAAAGACTTCCCAGGCGGCCGCACATAAGGCCTCCTCGGTTTGTCTAACAAACAGGTTCCAGGTGCTGTCTGTGGCTGACACTGTCGCTGAGCCAGATGCTGTCGCGTGTCCTGTTTCAGAGGAAACCACTCAGCCTGCAAGATCTGGGCAATCGCAGAGGGTGGGACTGTTGGTAGTTGGGAGCTCCAACGTTAGGCGCGTTATGGGGCCCCTTAGGGACTTGGCTGACAAGGTGGCTAAGAAAACCAATGTGCACTCCGTGTGCATACCGGGTGGAGTCATTCCAGACGTGGAAAGGGTCCACCCAGATGCCACGAAGAGCACAGGGTGCAGCCAACTGCAGGTGGTTGCTCACATCGGTACCAATGATGTGTTTCACTTTGGATCAGAAGAGATTCTTTCTGGTTTTGAGCGGCTAACATAAGTGGTAAAGGCTGCCACTCTCACTTGCAAGATGAAAGCAGAGCTGACCATTTGCAGCGTAGTCGACAGGACCCATTGCGGACCTCTGGTACAGAGCCGAGTGGAGGGTCTTAATCAGAGGCTCAGACAGTTCTGCGACCATGTAGGCTGCAGATTCCTCGACTTGCGCCAAAGGGTGGTTGGGTTTCGAGTTCCACTGAATAGGTCAGGTGTCCACTATATGCAGGGGCTGTGTGGCGTGGGCTGGGCGGTTTTTTAGGTTAGAGGGTCTTGAGAAAACTTAAGATGGGCTTCAGTCACCAAGGGTGCCGGCTGAACACAGGAAGAACATAGATACAGGAACCATTGGTATAACAGCTGTAAATTGTCGTAGCTATGTTGGGAAAGTAACAGAGCTCGAAGCGCTAATAGAAAGCACTAATGCTCAAATCGTTATAGGCACTGAATGCTGGCTAAAGCCGGATATAAGCTCAGTTGAAATTTTTGTAAAAAACCTAACCGTGTTCCGAAAAGATAGGCTAAACACGGTTGGTGGTGGCGTGTTTGTTGCTGTTAGAACTACTTTAACTTGTCGTGAAGTTGAAGTAGGTACTTCCTGTGAGTTATTATGGGCAGAGGTCACTGTGGGCAACCAGAATAAAATAATAAGTGAATCCTTTTACTGACCTCCCAGTTCAGATGATACAGTTGCTGAAAAGTTCAAAGAAAACTTGAGTTTGATTTCAAACACATACCGAACTCAAATGATAATAGTTAGTGGTGACTTTAATTTACCCTTGATATGTTGGCGAAAATACATGTTTAATTCCGGAGGTACGCATAAAATATCATCCGAAATTGTGCTAAACACATTCTCTGAAAATTATTTTGAGCAGTTAGTTCAAGAGCCCACACAAATAGTAAACGGTTGTGAAAAAACACTTGACCTCTTAGCAACAAATAATCCTGAGTTAATAACCAACATCAAAACCGATATAGGGATTAGTGAACACAGGGTTGTCATAGCGAGATTGAATATTGTAGTCCCCAAATCCTCGAAAAACAAGCGAAAAATATACCTATTCAAAAAAAGCAGATAAAAATTCACTTGATGCCTTCCTGAGAGACAATCTCCACTCATTCCAAATTAATAATATAAGTGTAGACCAGATGTGGCTTAAATTCAAAAAAACAGTATCAGCAGCGACTGAGAGGTTTATACCGAATAAACTAACAAACGACGGAGCTGGTCCTTCTTGGTACACAAAACGTGTTAGAACACTGTTGCAGAAACAACTAAACAAACATGCCAAATTTAAACAGAGGCAAAATCCCCAAGATAGGCAATCCTTTACAGAAGCTCAAAACTTAGCGCGGAGTTCAATGTGAGACACCTATAACAGTTTCCACAACGAAACTTTGTCTCAAAACCTGGAAGAAAATCCAAAGAGATTATGGTCGTATGTGAAGTATGTTAGTGGCATGAAACAACCAATGCCTTCTCTGCATGATAACAATGGAGATGCTATCGAAGACAGTGCTGCCAAAGCAGATATACTAAACACAGCCTTCCGAAATGCCTTCACAAAAGAAGACGAAGTAAATATTCCAGAATTCAAATCAAGAACAGCTGTCAGCATGAGTAACATAGAAGTAAATATCCTCGGAGTAGTGAAGCCACTCAAATCACTTAATAAAAGCAAGTCTTCTAGTCCAGACTGTATACCAATAAGGTTCCTTTCGGAGTATGCTGATGCATTAGCTCCATACTTAACAATCATATACAACCATTTGCTCGACGAAAGATCCATACCCAAAGACTGGAAAGTTGCACAGGTCACACCAATATTCAAGAAAAGTAGTAGGAGTAATCCACTAAATTACATCGATATGCAGCAGGATTTTAGAACATATATTGTGTTCAAGTATTATGAATTACCACGAAGGAAATGGTCTATTGACACACAGTCAACATTGGTTTAGAAAACATCGTTCCTGTGAAAGGCAGCTAGCTCTTTATTCACATGAAGTGCTGAGTGCTATTGACAAGGGATTTCAGATCGATTCCATATTCCTGGATTTCCGGAAGACTTTTGACACTGTACCACACAAGCGGCTCGTAATAAAATTGCGGGCTTATGGAATATCGTCTCAGTTATGTGACTGGAATTGCGATTTCCTGTGAGAGGGGTCACAGTTCTTAGTAATTGACGGAAAGTCATCGAGTAAAACAGAAGTGATTTCAGGCTTTCCCCAAGGTAGTGTTATAGGCCCTTTGCTGTTCCTTATCTATATAAATGATTTGAGAGACAATCTCAGCAGCCGTCTTTGATTGTTTGCAGATGATGCTGTCGTTTATCAAGTAATAAAGTCATCAGAAGATCAAAACAAACTGCAAAACAATTTAGAAAAAATACCTGAATGGTGCGAAAAGTGGCAGTTGACCCTAAATAACAAAAAGTGTGAGGTTGTCCACATGAGTGCTAAAAGGAACTCGTTAAACTTCGGTTACACGATAAATCAGTCTAATCTAAAAGCCATAAATTCAACTAAATACCTAGGTATTACAATAGCAAACAACTTAAATTGAAAAGAACACATAGAAAATGTTGTGGGGAAGACTAACCAAAGGCTGCGTTTTATTGGCAGGACACTTAGAAAATGTAACAGACATACTAGGGAGACTGCCTACACTACACTTGTCCATCCTGTTTTAGAATACTGCTGTGCGGTGTGGGATCCTTACCAGGTAGGACTGATGGAGTACATCGAAAAAGTTCAAAGAAAGGCGGCATCTTTTGTATTATCACGAAATATGGGAGATACTGTCACAGAAATGATACGGGATTTGGACTGCAAATCATTAAAAGAAAGACGTTTTTCACTGCGATGGAATCTTCTCACGAAATTCCAGTCAGCAACTTTCTCCTCCAAATGCAAAAATATTTTGTTCACACTGACCTACATAGGGCGGAACGATCACCATGATAAAATAAGGGAAATCAGAGCTCGTACGGAAAGATATAAGTGTTCATTCTTTCCGCGCGCTATGAGAGATTGGAATATTAGAGAATTGTGAAGGTGGTTCGATGAATCCTCTGCCAGGCACTTAAATGTGATTTGCAGAGTATCCATGTCGATGTAGATGTTGTTATGTTCGTCTCTCTCAGATCTGAAAATAATAGTATTGTCACACTGGTTGGAACTTGTTGTTTGGTTGTACTGTAAGTAGACCAATGATAGCAGAACTGCTTGTAGACAACAAGTCATTGGACATCCTTTATCCCAAGATCAAAGAATGTGGAAACTGTTGGAATATCTGCTCTGTAAAAGTGTACAGATGGAATTTGTGCTCCACTGGCAGTGAGATGTGATGCTCGGTAATCCACGTGTTTTAGAGAACATAATCATACTGATTTGCTGCAAACAGACTCTCAAACCAGATAATGTGTGCTAAATTTACATCATTACTGCTGCAGGAAAAACAATATATTTCTCATGGAGATGAGTTGTTTGGCAGGTGAAGCATGGTTTCTAACAGATTACACAACAGCAATGCAAGCACATTTCATCTAAAAGGAGAAAACCTGCTTGTCACATTAATCATAGAATGTACACTGACCATTGGTAGCAGCATTACACTAGCAGCAGATGGTGGACTTCTGTGGGGCTTATGATTGTTACGCAAGATGCCTTGGAAGGTGTCTGTACCAATAATGTTTACATCCACTTATACACTTCTATGGCTGATGTTGTCTCCAACAAATGTAACATTTTTTTCAAAAAGACAATTTCCTACAGAAGGTCATAACTGTGAGAATGAGGGAGACATATTCCAGTTGAAAAATATGGGACTCAAATTTGCTATATATCAAGACTAGCAGCACATGGTGTTTTATCATCGTAACTTCCCATAAGGCTTTATATTTACTCCTGGAATAGAATATAAACTACCAATTGTACAGTTTCTTGCCTTCAGAAATAACCTTGTTAATTTTTTCTACAGTGGGAAAAATTCATAAAAAACTTAATGTTGTTAGTTCTGGTGTATAGAAGCAAATTTTTTTTTATTTTTGCAAAAAATTTGTATTCCTTCGTACTAGCTTTTTGTAGCGCTGCTAGGATGAGTGGATGAATAGTATTGTAGAGTATGGATATAATAATAATAATAATAATAACAATAACAAAATGTTATAGTCATCATGTAGTAAAATATTAGGATACCTTAAGTTACAGAGTCTAGTTTTGAAATGAATATTATGCCAGAGCTTTCTTATTTTGAATGTCATATCTGGGTAGGATATGATAAAACAATTGTCCAAAATAAATAACTCAGTATGTCCTCTCCTAACAATGTACCGCAGTGCCACACTTGATCACGTGGTGCCCTACTGCACACAAAATTCCAAACAGAAATGTGACAAAAGACATATGAGCAGAGCAAACACTGAGAACAAGCTTCTTATGTCGTCATAGCTGTGTATGTCCAGTAACCCCTGTTTTCTGGTGTTCTCTGGCAACTGCTCAAACAAACCAGCTTCTAAGAGATTGTGGGAAAATATTGTGAATGGTGGTTTGCGAAGCATTACTTTCAAAGTAAACTTCCTTTTACACAAGATGAATTATGTTATGAGTGAAAATGTGTAATGAATTTCTAAATTACATAGTGTTTGACTCTCATTTAAATCTTAACACTTTGGGGACCAGCCACTTAGAAAAAGTTTAAGTCCAGAAGACCAGACATTCATATCATTATTTAAAATTTTACTGTCATATTTGTGTTATGTGCCTTGAACGGTAAAATACGCAAAAAAGATCAATATTATAATTGTAGGACGTGGGGTCCACCGTTATGCAAAATACAATTTTTTCAAGTACCCAAACATGTTTCAGCACCACTGTGCCATCATCAGTGGGTTTCCGTTTTATTTAACCTGTAATGATTACAAAACTATGTGGATATTTAGTTCAAACAATAGTTTGTTTCTTTTTGTTCATACCTTTACACTTGGTGTGCATGATTTTTCAGCACCACTTGTGTATTATTTACTACACAACCAAACAATGTTGATGAGAAATTTTGTTGGGAGTCTAAACGTAATTTAGTTTGTCACAATATTTCACACCTATATTCATTTTTAAACAAATGTAAACAAAATTCAAAGTTGGCGCCAAACTCTCTGGTGCACAAATGAACACTGACTGGGCTGGGACACAACAGCCACAGTTACACTATGTTTTGGTGAAGTGCAAAGTGTTTTACGACCTTATTTGTGAAAATATGTGTTATATTTACATGTGCACCATGACACCTCACCATGATGTGAGAATAAAAGGGCTTTCCACACGAAAACGTAAGTAAAAATTAATGTAGGCGCAAAATATCGCAACAAACTAAATTACTTTAAGATGACAAGTTAACTCCCAACAAAATTTCTTATCAACATTGTTTGGTTGCAAATGACAAGCTACATGTAATAAATAATACACAAGTGGTGCTGAAAAATCATGCACACCAAGTGTAAAGGTATTAACAAAAAGAAACAAACTACTGTTTGAATTAAATATCAATATTATACATGAAAACTTACCTTTTCTTGTAGCTGTACTGTAAGTATATTAATTTAAACTATTAGATTTTTCCATGTGTGTATTTGCACTACTTAAACTTCACAGTGGTGTCGCTGTTGCTTGACTACATTACATGTCCTATCCTCTGAATATCTGCTGTCATCGACTGGAGAGATGACGTGACATGATCTATGATTGGCTAACAAAAGTGCATTGCTATCTTTATTTCAATACTTTGAAAAGTGCAGGGGAGTTCTATGCTGGCATATAATACCTGAACCATTCAAAGGATTGAAAAGTTTTATAGCTCCGAGGGAAAGTATACTGTCACGTAACTCGGGAAATGTGTATTTTCACCAAGAAAAAGTGTGTATTCATCTAGGAAAAAGTGTATATTCATCTGGGAGGAAGTGTTCATGCACTTGGAAACAAGTGTATATTCACTTGGGGAAAAGTGTATATTCACCCAGGAAAAATTGTATTTTTAAGCAGGAAATCTGGAAGAAATTCAAGAACTATTTTTCCTTGGCTGCATAGATACCCTGTACAGCCAAGGCATTAAAGAGATCCAATATTCCTGAGAGTGCTACCCCAAAAATGGAAAATAGGGTGTCCTGATAAGGAACTTGTAATATGTCACAAAATCAGTTTACTTTCAGGTGCTTTCTGAGCTTTGCAATAAAGATTGTTTCATCCAAGTTCTTGCAATATACCTTAAGCTTGCAGTATACCTTAAGCTGTATGATATACTAAGAACTTTATAATGATGGAGAGTCCTGACAATTGTATTATGCTTTAACATTTCTGAAATATCAGCAGCGTAAGTTCATCTGTTTTTCGCGAGACTGAAAATTGATTTGGTGGGTGGAAGATTATGGGGAATGAAATTTGCTTATAATGAGTAGTGTAAAGTAAGTGATTTGGTTTTTGAAAAGTTGTAATAGACATTATTTCAATAATTGTTTTTGTTAGTTCCTGCAAATTTGAATGAAACATGTATTCATGTTAGAAAATATTGATTATCAGACAGAAAGGCATGTAACTTCCTATGAGCAGATAGTTATTTACTTCAAATTATAACAGGATCCTTTAGTATGCAAAGTAAAAAAAATGCAAATTACTCTATGAATAATATCTTGGTATACTTCTGTACATGGGTACTATAGTCATTTTGCAAAGTTTGGATCTAATAATGAACAGATGATAAACTAACTCTGGAGAAAGCTAGTTTAGCTAAGTAATGGCTTAAGTATTAATTTCATAAACTTATGATCACTATACAACTATGTTTATATTGACTAGCCGGGGTGGGTTAGGCCGTAATCTATCTGATCCATAAGTTAGAGTTACTCTATTTGATTCACATAACACACAGTTTATTTCAAATTCAAATACAATGTTAACCATGTGCTATATACTACTTATATATACTTTTTTCAGGATGTTTTTCTCTTAACACTGTTCTCTCAATTTTTGGACTACTCATATCTCCAATTGAGTTTGGAATTTTTCTTCACTGAATATATCTTATGTATAGTAAAGTGTGCATTAAACCACACAAAGACTGATACTAAACTGAATTTTTCAAACTGTGTTTTTTTATTCTAAATGTTACACAATAGATCATCGGAACCTGGAGTATTTTTATGTACGTGTTATGGTCATTGTTCACTGTCTTGATTTTATTTTTTGTTTTGCTGTGATGAAATATAATTATTAATGTTCAAATCCACAAAATCACTGGTAGTGATCTGTTCATCACACATGCTTACGGTGGTTCTACATGAATTCAACCAAATTTTGGCTCCAATGCGTGTGCACTGCCTCTTAACTATTGGCTAATATTGGTGCCAATGTTAGCTCCAGTGTGTGGATGAAGAGAAATAATACATTGCACATTTTCCCAGGGACTCAACTTCTCCAAATTTATCTTCAATTTTTTACACAAGAATAATGGTTTCATCACAGCAAAAGTATCTTAATCTGTTCAAGTATATACCAAATGTTCAGTAAATTGTTTCACCCCGAAGCATCTAGCTTGTACATCTTCCCATGAGGTAAGATCAGCACAGTAGGGAAAGTAGAAGGATAATTACTGTTCACGTTGAAATTTCGGTACCTGTCTCATGAGATGACTGGATCAGAAGGGCAATGGTTTTGGTTTTATTTGATGAGGTTCACGTGTGAAATGTCTGTTCTGATGCTACCCATTCTGATCACGGGCTCATCTGATGGATGCCACAGAGCTGCAACCAAAGATCATCATCTGGCACAATGGAACATTGCCATGAGTCCGGATGCCCCAGGATGAGGGAGATCTACTCTTTGGCAAGTGTGGGGAGCTAGCAGCTCCCGCATCAGCAGTGTGATACGTTTGGTGTCAGGGCTCTACCAAAAGGGTATATAAAGACCTCACCATGTCAGATTGGCTATCGTGTTGGCTTTTAAGCATACATATGCGACTATGCAGATATTACGGGCAGATTATCTTGAATAATGCATGCAATTCTTGCTATTTAAGGTGTCTTTTCCCAGTCAGTCCAGGCTAAAGAAAAATTTTAAGAATGAAGGTGGAAATCAGAAGGATACCAAAAATTACTTCAGCCAAAAGGAGATGCTAAGTAAAGGAATGAATATGTTAGGAAAGGAAAGCAGAACCTAGAGAATAGCTGGGTCAGCATCAAATGCTGTCATCATGAGAACATAAGTAAGAGAAGGAAGATTGCAGCACAGGAAAGGAAATATGTGCTGCAATTGCTTCAGGCTCCATGCTAACCACACATGTACACACAAAAGAGTTGTGAGCTGCCTGAGTTATTGATTCTTGTGTAAACAAGTCATGTCAGTATTTTGTAGCCATGACTTAATGAACTGATTGTTGTAAATGTTAGCACCTTCTTTATTTGTAACTGGGATTATTATATTCTTTTTGATGTCTGAAGGTAATGGACCTGACTCATATATTACATGATTATGCCATGGATGGTTCTCCAAAGGATCTTAATAATCTGATTGAATTTTATATATTCCAGGTGCCTTGTTTCAGATGAGGTCTTTCAGTGCTTTGACAAAGTCTCCTCACTGTATCTTATCAGCCATCTCATCATTGTCTACTTCCTCTTTCTTTTCCATAACCCTGCCTTCAATTTAGTTTCCTTTGTACAGCACTTCAACAAATTTCTTCCAACTTTTAGCCATCCCTTCTTTGCTCAGTACTGTCTTACCACCTGAGCTCTTGATATTCACACAAGTGTGGCTCTTTTCATGAAAGGTTTCTTTTATTATCCTGTTGGTGGCATGCTGCATTTAATGCCATAAATGCTCTATTTCAGGTTGTAATCGTAATTACTCCCATGTGCAAGGACGGATCCAGCTTGACAGATTTACAGCTTCATGCACAATAGTGATTTCAGCACCTCAGAATAGTACAATATCTTTATATGTATCTGACTTCTATATTGGTGGTGACTGCAATGCAGACAGTATGAAAGTAAGTATAAATTCATTTAGCTTGAAAATGAATTCAGGTGCACAATTTAACTGTACTAAGCAAGGAATTTTTAATTAGGTATAAGGCATTTTAATGTTGGTGCACATAAAGTGTGGAAGTCCTAAAATAATGAACAGAGCTTCTTATCGCTTTATCTATTTTACAAGAGAGAATGGGTTTGAGGTAGAGGAGGAGGAGGGGGGACACATTCAGTGAACTATTAAAATTGTCAGGTTCTATTATATGATGATTTAAGGCACACCAAAACACTGAGAACGATCAACACAAATCAGCTTTTTCAACTGTTCAGTGTGTGATTTCACAGTATTTTAAATGTGGATAGAAAGCATTTTGGAATGAATACACCAGTGATGACCAAGACAGTGGAAATATTTGTTATGTTCCTGATCTTAGTGGTTTCCAGTTCTAGCCACACATCTTCAGAAATTAATTTGCAGCAGGAATACCATGCACAGTTTAGCTCAAGTGTGCAGGAGGTCAGTTACCACTTATCTCCCAAGGAAAAATTGTAAATTTGTCGCAAATTCCAGGTGGTGGCAGTATTTGCCAGTACCCCCTGCCAATCCACTGGAATCTGTAGAATAGAATTTTTATACATCTATTCAGTAGGCAAGTAAATTTTTACTGCCACCTGTAAAATTTAGATCTTAATGCATGGGATTTCTTGAAATTGGCCATCTCATTTGTACAAAAAATGTCAATTTAAGAGTCAGTGGATGCCCATGGTACCTTTTATGGCTTGTTTGCAGAGTATGGCACAGAAAGTTAAGAGCAAGAGTTCCACTCTGATACTGTACTTTTAATCTGTAATGTAAGTCTTTGTTTAATTTCTCAGTTATTGTTTTGAACCCATCGAAGATTTTCACTCTGCATATTTTTAATATTTTTTGTTGTATCAGTTGTGGAATTATAGTTGAAAGTATATAAAGGTAGCATTAATTCAAATGGTGAAATCAAAGAAATGTTTTGTTGATACAAAACTGAGAAATGTGAATAAATGTAGAATCAAACAGTGGGAAGTCCAGGATGGAATAATGACAATATTATGCAAAGGATAGATTCTACTCACCATATAGAGGAGACATTGTGTCACAGACAGGCACAGTGAAAAAACTGCTAAACACTTAAGCTTTCAGCAAAAAAGCTATTAGAAAACAGACACACTTTCACATAACTTGTTCCGGTGTGAGTGTTTTCTACTTCAGAAGGGGGCCTCTTGGCCAAAAACTTAAATGTTTAGCAGCCTTTTCGCTGTGCCAGTCTGTGACTCAACATCTCTTCTATTTTCTATATGGTGAATAGCAATCCACCCTTTTCAAATTATTGTTGAATAGTTCTCTCTCTCTCTCTCTCTCTCTCTCTCTCTCTCTCTCTCTCTCTCTCATTTTTTTGCATTTTATTTTTTTCCAGTATTGGTTGTGATGATGCATTACTTATTTCTACAGGTATATGATGGAGGTTCAACCTCTGCTCCATTACTGTCAACTATGTGTGGCTATAAATTACCTGATCCTGTGTTTTCTTCTGGACCACTTTTGCTACTGCAGCTGACACGCCAAACTACATACTCAGTAACTAATATTGATCTCACATACACGACAACTGATAAAGGTAACTACCATACAATAATGTAATATTATTATTTAATTGCATAGATAAAAAAATCTACTCACGAAGCGACGGCAGAACACACACATAAAAGACTGTTGTGATTATACAGAGTTCTTTCATCAATTCTATATGTCATGTACAATGAGTGTAAAATAGTGATTATATAAGTAACAAACATGCAAAAAAAGTTCCATGTAAATCAGATGTTTCACGCTTTAATAAGTAGTTGACACTCACAGTAGTTTGGTTTTGACCCCTTGATTATTTGGTAGTGCTCCACCTTAGTTCAGCATTGTGATATGCGACATACTGCAACTGTATTCTTCTACCCATATTTTCACACTACCACATTCACACATATTGTAAACTTACAACTATATTTACTTACGGTGTGGCCCTTTCTTATGTTTATATGGTACCTACCACTCGACAAGCATTTATCTTTCTTCACTTTAGGATACTAACAAAAAACTAAATCTTCAAAGATAAGTGTACAGTGGTTCGATGGTCACTAATACCTCTTTCATATATTCAACCATGTATTCATTTACTTTCGTGTGCAGTTGTGCTATCACAAACTTAATCAATGTCATATTTAAATCTCTACTTACCTTATAAATCTGAAAGATAAAGTGTATTATAAGTGTGATGCGACATCTTATTCAGTTCACCACTCGTATTGTACTTACTTGTTTACCTGCAGCAAGGATTTTCTGGCTCCTTCATATAATTAGTGTGTGTACTTTCAATACCTTCCCCCATGAACCATGGACCTTGCCGTTGGTGGGGAGGCTTGCGTGCCTCAGCGATACAGATGGCCGTACCGTAGGTGCAACCACAACGGAGGGGTATCTGTTGAGAGGCCAGACAAACGTGTGGCTCCTGAAGAGGGGCAGCAGCCTTTTCAGTAGTTGCAGGGGCAACAGTCTGGATGATTGACTGATCTGGCCTTGTAACATTAACCAAAACGGCCTTGCTGTGCTGGTACTGCGAACGGCTGAAAGCAAGGGGAAACTACAGCCGTAATTTTTCCCGAGGACATGCAGCTTTACTGTATGATTAAATGATGATGGCGTCCTCTTGGGTAAAATATTCCGGAGGTAAAATAGTCCCCCATTCGGATCTCCGGGCGGGGACTACTCAAGAGGACGTCGTTATCAGGAGAAAGAAAACTGGCATTCTACGGATCGGAGCGTGGAATGTCAGATCCCTTAATCGGGCAGGTCGGTTAGAAAATTTAAAAAGGGAAATAGATAGGTTAAAGTTAGATATAGTGGGAATTAGTGAAGTTCGGTGGCAGGAGGAACAAGACTTTTGGTCAGGTGATTACAGGGTTATAAATACAAAATCAAATAGGGGTAATGCAGGAGTAGGTTTAATAATGAATAAAAAAAATAGGAGTGCGGGTTAGCTACTACAAACAGCATAGTGAACGCATTATTGTGGCCAAGATAGACACAAAGCCCATGCCTACTACAGTAGTACAAGTTTATATGCCAACTAGCTCTGCAGATGATGAAGAAATTGATGAAATGTATGACGAGATAAAAGAAATTATTCAGGTAGTGAAGGGAGACGAAAATTTAATAGTCATGGGTGACTGGAATTCGTCAGTAGGAAAAGGGAGAGAAGGAAACATAGTAGGTGAATATGGATTGGGGGGAATAAATGAAAGAGGAAGCCGCCTTGTAGAATTTTGCACAGAGCATAACTTAATCATAGCTAACACTTGGTTCAAGAATCATAAAAGAAGGTTGTATACCTGGAAGAATCCTGGAGATACTAATAGGTATCAGATAGATTATATAATGGTAAGACAGAGATTTAGGAACCAGGTTTTAAATTGTAAGACATTTCCAGGGGCAGATGTGGATTCTGACCACAATCTATTGGTTATGAACTGCAGATTGAAACTGAAGAAACTGCAAAAAGGTGGGAATTTAAGGAGATGGGACCTGGATAAACTGAAAGAACCAGAGGTTGTACAGAGTTTCAGGGAGAGCATAAGGGAACAATTGACAGGAATGGGGGAAAGAAATACAGTAGAAGAAGAATGGGTAGCTCTGAGGGATGAAGTAGTGAAGGCAGCAGAGGATCAAGTAGGTAAAAAGACGAGGGCTAATAGAAATCCTTGGGTAACAGAAGAAATATTGAATTTAATTGATGAAAGGAGAAAATATAAAAATGCAGTAAATGAAGCAGGCAAAAGGGAATACAAACGTCTCAAAAATGAGATCGACAGAAAGTGCAAAATGGCTAAGCAGGGATGGCTAGAGGACAAATGTAAGGATGTAGAGGCTTGTCTCACTAGGGGTAAGATAGATACTGCCTACAGGAAAATTAAAGAGACCTTTGGAGAGAAGAGAACCACTTGTATGAATATCAAGAGCTCAGATGGCAACCCAGTTCTAAGCAAAGAAGGGAAGGCAGAAAGGTGGAAGGAGTATATAGAAGGTTTATATAAGGGCGATGTACTTGAGGACAATATTATGGAAATGGAAGAGGATGTAGATGAAGATGAAATGGGAGATAAGATACGGCGTGAAGAGTTTGACAGAGCACTGAAAGACCTGAGTCGAAACAAGGCCCCGGGAGTAGACAACATTCCATTAGAACTACTGATGGCCTTGGGAGAGCCAGTCATGACAAAACTCTACCATCTGGTGAGCAAGATGTATGAGACAGGCGAAATACCCACAGACTTCAAGAAGAATATAATAATTCCAATACCAAAGAAAGCAGGTGTTGACAGATGTGAAAATTACCGAACTATCAGTTTAATAAGTCACAGCTGCAAAATACTAACGCGAATTCTTTATAGACGAATGGAAAAACTGGTAGAAGCGGACCTCGGGGAAGATCAGTTTGGATTCCGTAGAAATGTTGGAACACGTGAGGCAATACTAACCTTACGACTTATCTTAGAAGAAAGACTAAGAAAAGGCAAACCTACGTTTGTAGCATTTGTAGACTTAGAGAAAGCTTTTGACAACGTTAACTGGAATACTCTCTTTCAAATTTTGAAGGTGGCAGGGGTAAAATACAGGGAGCGAAAGGATATTTACAATTTGTACAGAAACCAGATGGCAGTTATAAGAGTCGAGGGGCATGAATGGGAAGCAGTGGTTGGGAAGGGAGTGAGACAGGGTTGTAGCCTCTCCCCGATGTTATTCAATCTGTATATTGAGCAAGCAGTAAAGGAAACAAAAGAAAAATTCGGAGTAGGTATTAAAATTCATGGAGAAGAAATAAAAACTTTGAGGTTCGCCGATGACATTGTAATTCTGTCAGAGACAGCAAAGGACTTGGAAGAGCAGTTGAACGGAATGGACAGTGTCTTGAAAGGAGGATATAAGATGAACATCAACAAAAGCAAAACGAGGATAATGGAATGTAGTCAAATTAAGTCGGGTGATGCTGAGGGGCTTAGATTAGGAAATGAGACACTTAAAGTAGTAAAGGAGTTTTGCTATTTGGGGAGCAAAATAACTGATGATGGTCGAAGTAGAGAGGATATAAAATGTAGACTGGCAATGGCACGGAAATCGTTTCTGAAGAAGAGAAATTTGTTAACATCGAGTATAGATTTAAATGTCAGGAAGTCGTTTCTGAAAGTATTTGTATGGAGTGTAGCCATGTATGGAAGTGAAACATGGACGATAACCAGTTTGGACAAGAAGAGAATAGAAGCTTTCGAAATGTGGTGCTACAGAAGAATGCTGAAGATAAGGTGGGTAGATCACGTAACTAATGAGGAGGTATTGAATAGGATTGGGGAGAAGAGAAGTTTGTGGCACAACTTGACTAGAAGAAGGGATCGGTTGGTAGGACATGTTTTGAGGCATCAAGGGATCACAAATTTAGCATTGGAGGGCAGCGTGGAGGGTAAAAATCGTAGAGGGAGACCAAGAGATCAATACACTAAGCAGATTCAGAAGGATGTAGGTTGCAGTAGGTACTGGGAGATGAAGAAGCTTGCACAGGATAGAGTAGCATGGAGAGCTGCATCAAACCAGTCTCAGGACTGAAGACCACAACAACAACAACAACAACAACTTTCAATACTTAAACTTGTAAATATATAGGTATAATGAACATAGTAGCATAACTTCGGTAAATATCTCATAGTTTAGGATTCCATTTCCATGTATGCAATTCCTTAGCTTATCCTTGTTTGCGCGTATTGTGTAGATAGACTCTTCCTTAATTTTCTATGTCCCAATTTATGCAATAGGTTTTAAAAATGCTAGTGCAGGCTGTAGCTCATACGGTTTGTTATTTTTTGGGGTTTGTTTGTTGTGGGTGTTCCAACAGTTTCAGCTGTGTTTGGCAGGCATCCACTTGCGGTTTGTTGACTAACTTACTCTCCTATGTGCATGCGCTGCATCGCTCTGTTACCACTAATGTCATGGCAAGTTGTGTATTGCAGTGCACGCTACCATGTGTTTCACAAGTTCGTTTATTCATTTACAACTAGGCTGCCCACTAGGCAAAGTGTTGTGTTTAAAGTTTTGTCATCTCTAGACACATAAAAGTAAAGTTCTTCCTCGTTACTTCCACCCAACTTATCATTTACACAGGTGACATACAAGGGGAAAAAAATAAACAAAAATTTTCCTTACCAGCTAACAACATAAATTCTGAAATGTGATTTTCCAGCATCCTAAATCTAATATTATTATACATATGTACAACTTAGAGGTGTACAAATGGGTGCCTACCCTCTCGTTTGAGATATTAATAACACTTCCATTTTGTGCACAAAATCCTTAATAATACCTGGTCCCTTTTTTTTAAATAAATGTATATGAACGAATATCAGTTCCGTAAGTTCTGCTTGCTGTTCTTTAGACAAGCACTTTGATTCACTCATCTTTGTGTGTATTGTGCAGACATTTATTTCTTCTGCTTATGACTGTTCATCACTGTATGTATTGACAAACATAATATGGGATTTACCTATTGAACTTCTAGGTTGTGAGTAATTTCAGTTTTACATCTATTAGTACTTCCCCTGATCTGGTCTGTTACAAACAATTGGTTATTTACAGTGAAAGGACATTGGCCCTTACCTATATCAATTTGTACTTGGTATGTCCTAAATGTATCCATACCAATTAAACAATCAACTATTATTTTCTCTAGTATCAAAAAATTGCATCATACAGAAAACTGTCCTAATTGAACAGGAATTAAGGCTTGTATCTTGACTCCTCTCAATTTCTGACCAGTGGCAGTTTGTACCTTGCAATTTTGCACTGGCATCTACGTCTACATCTACATCTATACTCCGCAATCCACCTGACGGTGTGAGGCGGAGGGTACCTCGAGTACCTCTGTCGGTTCTCCGTTCTATTCCAGTCTCCTAATGTTCGTGGAAAGAAAGATTGTCAGTATGCCTCTGTGTGGGCTCTAATCTCTCTGATTTTATCTTCATGGTCTCTTCACGAGATACACATAGGAGGGAGCAATATACTGCTTGACTCCTCAGTGAGGATATGTTCTCGAAACTTCAACAAAAGCCCGTACTGAGCTACTGAGTGTCTGTTGCAGAGTCTTCCACTGGAGTTTATCTATCATCTCCGTAACTCTTTCACGATCACTAAATGATCCTGTAACAAACGTGTATCCACAGGACATGTGGCCTGTAATTGAAGAAGTGTCATGATGATCTCTCCATTGGCAAAAGATTCCGGAATAGTCCCCCATTCGGATCTCCGGGAGGGGACTGCCAAGGGGGAGGTTACCATGAGAAAAAGACTGAATAATCAACGAAAGGATAACGTTCTACGAGTCGGGGCGTGGAATGTCAGAAGCTTGAACGTGGTAGGGAAACTAGAAAATCTGAAAAGGGAAATGCAAAGGCTCAGTCTAGATATAGTAGGGGTCAGTGAAGTGAAGTGGAAGGAAGACAATGATGTCTGGTCAGATGAGTATTGGGTAATATCAACAGCAGCAGAAAATGGTATAACAGATGTAGGATTCGTTATGAATAGGAAGGTAGGGCAGAGGGTGTGTTACTGTGAACAGTTCAGTGACCGAGTTGTTCTAATCAGAATCGACAGCAGACCAACACTGACAATGATAGTTCAGGTATACATGCCAACGTTGCAAGCTGAAGATAAACAGATAGAGAAAGTGTACGAGGATATTGAAAGGGTAATGCAGTATGTAAAGGGGGACAAAAATCTAATAGTCATGGGCGACTGGAATGCAGTTGTAGGGGAAGGAGTAGAAGAAAAGGTTACAGGAGAATATGAGCTTGGGACAAGGAATGGAAGAGGAGAAGACTAATTGAGTTCTGTAACAAGTTTCAGCTAGTAATAGCGAATACCCTGTTCAAGAATCACAAGAGGAGGAGGTATACTTGGAAAAGGCCGGGAGGTACGGGAAGATTTCAGTTAGATTACATCATGGTCAGACAGAGATTCCGAAATCAGATACTGGATTGTAAGGCGTACCCAGGAGCAGATATAGACTCAGATCACCATATAGTAGTGATGAAGAGTAGGCTGAAGTTCAAGACATTAGTCAGGAAGGATCAATACGCAAAGAAGTGGGATACGGAAGTACTAAGGAATGACGAGATACGTTTGAAGTTCTCTAACGCTATAGATACAGCAATAAGGAATAGCGCATTAGGCAGTACAGTTGAAGAGGAATGGACATCTCTAAAAAGGGCCATCACAGAAGTTGGGAAGGAAAACATAGGTATAAAGAAGGTAGCTGCGAAGAAACCATGGGTAACAGAAGAAATACTTCAGTTGATTGATGAAAGGAGGAAGTACAAACATGTTCCGGGAAAATCAGGAATACACAAATACAAGTCGCTGAGGAATGAAATAAATAGGAAGTGCAGGGAAGCTAAGACAAAATGGCTGCAGGAAAAATGTGAAGACATCGAAAAAGATATGATTGTTGGAAGGACAGACTCAGCATACAGGAAAGTCAAAACAACCTTTGGTGACATTAAAAGCAACGGTGGTAACATTAAGGGTGCAACGGGAATTCCACTGTTAAATGCAGAGGAGAGAGCAGATAGGTGGAAAGAATACATTGATAGCCTCTATGAGGGAGAAGATTTGTCTGATGTAATAGAAGAAGAAACGGGAGTCGATTTAGAAGAGATAGGGAATCCAGTATTAGAATCGGAATTTAAAAGAGCTTTGGAGGACTTACTGTCAAATAAGGCAGAAGGGATAGATAACATTCTATCAGAATTTCTAAAATCATTCAAGGAAGTGGCAACAAAATGACTATTCACATTGGTGTGTAGAATATATGAGTCTGGCGATATACCATCTGACTTTCGGAAAAGCATCATCCACACAATTCCGAAGACGGCAAGAGCTGACAAGTGCGAGAATTATCGCACAATCAGCTTAACAGCTCATGCATCAAAGCTGCTTACAAGAATAATATACAGAAGAATGGAAAAGAAAATTGAGAATGCGCTAGGTGTCAATCAGTTTGGCTTTAGGAAAAGTAAAGGGACGAGAGAGGCAATTCTGACGTTACGGCTAATAATAGAAGCAAGGCTAAAGAAAAATCAAGACACTTTCATAGGATTTGTCGACCTGGAAAAAGTGTCGACAATGTAAAATGGTGCAAGCTGTTCGAGATTCTGAAAAAAGTAGGGGTAAGCTATAGGGAGAGTTGGGTCATATACAATATGTTCAACAACCAAGAGGGAATAATAAGAGTGGACGATCAAGAACGAAGTGCTCATATTAAGAAGGGTGTAAGACAAGGCTGTAGCCTTCCGCCCCTACTCTTCAATCTGTACATCGAGGAAGCAATGATGGAAATAAAAGAAAGGTTCAGGAGTGGAATTAAAATACAAGGTGAAAGGATATCAATTATATGATTCGCTGATGACATTGCTATCCTGAGTGAAAGTGAAGAAGAATTAAATGATCTGCTGAATGGAATGAACAGTCTAATGAGTACACAGTATGGTTTGAGAGTAAATCGGAGAAAGACGAAGGTAATGAGAAGTAGTAGAAATGAGAACAGCGAGAAACTTAACATCAGGATTGATGGTCACAAAGTCAATGAAGTTAAGGAATTCTGCTACCTAGGCAGTAAAATAACCAATGACGGTCGGAGCAAGGAGGACATCAAAAGCAGACTCGCTATGGCAAAAAAGGCATTTCTGGTCAAGAGAAGTCTACTAATATCAAATACCGGCCTTAATTTGAGGAAGAAATTTCTGAGGATGTACGTCTGGAGTACAGAATTGTATGGTAGTGAAACATGGACTGTGGGAAAAGCGGAACAAAATAGAATCGAAGCATTTGAGATGTGGTGCTATAGACAAATGTTGAAAATTAGGTGGACTGATAAGGTAAGGAATGAGGAGGTTCTATGCAGAATCGGAGAGGAAAGGAATATGTGGAAAACACTGATAAGGAGAAGGGACAGGATGATAGGACATCTGCTAAGACATGAGGGAATGACTTCCATGGTACTAGAGGGAGCTGTAGAGGGCAAAAACTGTAGAGGAAGACAGAGATTGGAATACATCAAGCAAATAATTGAGGACATAGGTTGCAAGTGCTACTCTGAGATGAAGAGGTTAGCACAGGAAAGGAATTCGTGGCGGGCCGCATCAAACCAGTCAGTAGACTGAGGACCAAAAAAAAAAAAAAAAATGGAGCGCACTGATCTCCGTTGGATCTTCTCTATCTCTTCTATCAACATTATCTGGTATGGATCCCATACTGGTGTGCAGTATTCAAGCAGTGGGCGAACAAGTGTACTGTAACCTACTTCCTTTGTTTTTGTATTGCATTTCCTTAGGATTCTTCCAATAAATCTCAGTGTGGCATTTGCTTTACCGATAACTAATTTTATATGGTCATTTCATTTTAAATCAGTGCTAATGCCTACTCTCAGATAATTTATGGAATTAACTGCTTGCAGTTGCTGACCTGCTACATTGTAGCTAAATGATAAGTGATCTTTCTTTCAATGTATTCGCAGCACATTACACTTGTCTACATTGAGATTCAATTGCCATTTCCTGCACCATGGGTCAATTTATTGCAGATCCTCCTGCATTTCAGTACAATTTTCCATTGTTACAATCTCTCAATATACTACAGCATCATCCGAAAAAAGCCTCAGTGAACTTCTGATGTTATCCACAACGTCATTTATGTGTATTGTGAATAGCAATTGTCCTATGACACTCCCCTGCGGCACACCTGAAATCACTGTTACTTTGGAAGACTTCCCTCCATTGAGAATGACATGCTGTGTTCTGTTATCTAGGAAATCTTCAATTCAATCACACAATTGGTCTGATAGTCCATATGCTCTTACTTTTTTCATTAAATGACTGTGGGGAACTGTATCAAATGCCTTGTGGAAGTCAAGAAACACAGCATCTACCTGGGAACCCGTGTCTATGGCCTCTGAGTCTCGTGGACGAATAGCGCGAGCTGGGTTTCACACGATCGTCTTTTTCGAAACCTATGCTAATTCCTACAGAGTAGATTTCTAGTCTCCAGAAAAGTCATTATACTTGAACATAATACGTGGCAGTGTAGGTATACATCGACGTTTCTTCAATTCTTGAAAGAATCCCTGTGACATCAAATTAGTCGTAACCGCTGTGTCAAGCACAATGGGTACACCAAGGTCAGATATTTTGGCTTTAACAGTAGCTTGTGCCTTGTCCTCTGTCAAGTTTTTCTGTGCACCCTCATTACCTTGATACAGATAATCTCCCACATCATTATCATGATCATATGTGATAAAGCAAGTATTGATCAAGCTCGTGTCCCCAACTCTCCTCCAAGGTCATAGAACATGGGCCTACCATGACCGGTTCACATTTTCCAGCATCGCGGTGGCATCAACCTATAGGTTAGGCATATCTTCCACTATGTTGACTCTTGGTGTTTCGTTACACCAATTATTGTCCTGAGAGGCTCTCAACTGAAATTCTCTTTGCCTTTGGGTGTTATTCGGTATATGTGTGTGTTACTTTGCTGGCTGAAATCCATTGTCTGTGGGTTTTCAGTTGTCTGTTATTGTTTGGCGCTTGGCAAGTGATCGGCTAATTATTGCCACAAGCTTGTGTCTGGCCTCACTTAGGAGTTAATTTGTCGGTTTCATCACTGAAAGAAAATTAAACTGGTATTCCTGAGAGATTTCCTTTAAATCATTAGAAAAATTACTTCCCTTATAGAAGAGGCTAAGGGTCAATTTTAGCACACCAGAGAGTTGTAGAAAGAAGCAACCATTAAGGAGGCAAATTACTGTTGTTGTGGTCTTCAGTCCAAAGACCGGTAGCTCTCCATACTACTCCATCCTGTGCAAGCCCCCCCCCCCCCCCCCCTCCCCGCCCCCCTTCATCTCTGGAGTAACTACTGCAATGTACATCCTTTTGAATCTGCTTACTGTATTCACCTCTTGGTCTCCCTTTATTATTTAACCCCTTCTCTCTCCCTCCACACTTCCCTCCAGTACTAATCTGGTGATCCCTTGATGTCTCGGAAAGTGCCCTATCAACCAATCCCTTCTTCTAGTGAGATTGTGCCACAGATTTCTTTTCTCCCCAGTTCTATTCAGTACCTCCTCATTAGTTTGTGATCTATCCATCTGATCTTCAGCATTCTTCTGTAACACCAAATTTCAAAAACTTCTATTCTCTGTTTGTCTAAATGTCTATCATTCATGTTTCACTTCCGTATATGGCTACACTCCATACAAATACTTTCAGAAAAAACTTCCTACTTAAATTTATACTCCATGTTATTAAATTTCTCTTCTTCAGAAACACTTTCTCTTGCCGTTTCCAATTTGCATTTTGTATCCTCTCTACTTCAACCATCAGCAGTTATTTTGGTGCTCAAATAGCAAAAAGTGTCGCATTTCCTAATCTAATTCCCTCAGCATCACCTTATTTAATTTGACTACATTCCATTATCCTAATTTTTCTTTTGTTGATGTTCATCTTATATCCTCCTTTCAAGACACTATCCATTCCCTTCAACTGCTCTTCTAAGTTCTTTGCTGTCTCTGGCAGAATTACAATGGCAAACGTCAAAGTTTTTATTTCTTCTCCCTGGACTTGAATTCCTACTCCAAAATTTTTCTTTTGTTTCCATTACTGCTTGCTCAATATACAGATTGAATAACATTGTGGACAGGCTACAACCCTGTCTCACTCCCTTCTCAACCAGTGTGTCCCTTTCATGCCACTCGACTCTTTATAACTGCACAAATTGTAAATTTGTTTTTACCCCTGCCACCTTTAGAATTGATAGTCATACAGGTGGTTCTCTTTTCTTCAGAGGTCTCTTTAATTTATGTTTAGGCAGCATCTATCTTTCCCCTTGTGATATATGCTTCTAGATCTTTACATTTGTCCTCTAGCCATTCCAGCTTAGCCATTTTGCACTTCCTCTGAATTTCGTTTTTTAGACATTTGTATTCCCATTCATCTGCTTCATTCGCTGTATTTTTATATTTTCTCGTTTCATCAATTAAATTCGATATTTCTTGTGTTACCCAAGGATTTATACTAGCCTTCATCTTTTTACCTACTTGATCCTCTGCTGCTTGCAGTTTCTTCAGTTGTAATCTGCAGTTCATAACCAACAAATTGTGTTTAGAGTCCACGTCTGCCCCTGGAAATGTCTTACAATTTAAAATCTGGTTCCTAAATCTCTGTTTTAACATTATATACTCAATCTGAAACCTTCTAGTGTCTCCAGGTCTCTTCCGTGTATACAGCCATGTTCCATGATTATTAAAGCAATTATTAGCTGTGATTAAATTATGCTCTGTGAAAAATTCTACCAGGTAGCTTCCTCTTTCATTCCTTCCCCCCGTGCATATTCACCTACTACTTTTCCTTCTCTTCCTTTTCCAACTACTGAATTACAGTCCCCCATCACAACTTAACTTTTCATCTCCCTTAACTATCTGAATAATTTCTTTTATCTCATTATACACCTCTTCAATCATTTCATCATCTGGAGAGGTAGTTGGCACATAAACCTGTACTGCTGTGATAGGTATGGGCTCCCTATGTATCCTGGCTACTATAATGCATTCACTACGCTGTTTTTAGTAGTTCACCTGCATTTTGGTTTATTCATTATAAACCTACTCATACATTACCCCTAAATGACTTCGTATTTATAACCGTGTATTCACCTGACCAGGAGTCTTGTTCCCCCCCACAACTGAAACTTCACTAATTCCCACAGCTAACTTCAACCTTTCCATTTCCCTGATTAAATTATCTAACCTACCTGCCTGATTAAGGAATCTAATATTCAACACTCCAATCTGTAGAATAATAAGATTTGTTTCTCTTGATGATGATATCCTGGCATACATTTATCTTGTTAAACTAAGAGGAGAAAATGTAAGAAGAAGTGAGCGATATTTTGAAATTGTATTTGCCAGCCCTGGGACTACAAGATTTCACCAAAAAAGCAGGTTCTACAAACCCGATATGCTGCATCTGCATATATCTTAAGCCATTAAATTGATAGAGTTATTTTTAACTGGAAAACTGTAAGCATGTGAGTCTCTAAGTGGAGAAAGACATTGTCAAACTGAATCAGTAACTGTGATTTTACTCAGCTTTTAATGGTGCAGGTGACTGGATTATAGGCAACACATTTTGCATACACTTGCTGCAGAGTGCCTATGCCCTCCTGTCTTTCAAGGGCATAACCAACAATAAAAATACATCACCAGGAAGTACCAGGGAATATTTTGTCTGTAACAAAAGTTGTTTCTCGTGATGTGATCTGCCACCACTCAACATGTGGCGCAAAAACTTTGAAACACCCTGTACTTCCATCATGAGTGGGGTTCTATACTATCTGTTCTAGATAGTTCAAACAATGGAAAATCCAGGATGGAATGTAACAATACTGTGAGAAGGGAAGTTGCTACTCACCATATATGTTCTAGATAGTTTTCAGAGAAGAAACTGGGTAATGTTTCTCATGATTTCTTGTCGCACCACCACTAACAAATCAGAAATTATTCAAATTGATTTTTGGATGATTCAAGTATTCCCTCATGATTACAGCATGATTGTGGAACTTATGTACTAGTGAACTAATGACTCTGGTTACATATTGGTGTGTGCGTATGTGGGAGGGGGAGGGGGGGGGGGGATGGTGGTTGGTGGCAGGATCCAATGATGAATTTATGCCCATCCCCATGATACTGAGTCTTTCCCAATTAGTCTTACATACACCTTTGGTTTCTGCTGTAAGTGATTTGCATTTCTTGTCTACTGTAACAAATACACCAACAGAATTTCCCAGTAGTGTATGATTTTGATATGCACTTATATTTTCCCAAAAATTTCACGGCTTTCCATTTCAGGTTTTAACCAATTTTCTGTACATAATATTATGTGATGACCACTATTTAGAAGTGCTTCCAACTCTGTTACTTTCTTGCAAATACTTTCGCAGTTAAGCAATATAATTTTAATACTCTTGCCTATGGGGGGGGGGGGGGGGGGGGGGTAGTTCTTACACAGATTCTTCCAGACCAGCTACAGCTATCATTATCTGGAGTGGATAGAGATATGCCTGTCACAAAAAAACTGTAGTGCACCCCTGATCCATTTAGTGGGACTGGATAGTTTCCAGCCCTATGGTGCAAGTCCAGGAATTCATGACCAAACTTGCCTCAGAACCTTCAAAGTCTTTGGTTCAGGCCTTCCATTCAACTCAGAAACAGGGGCCCATGATCTGTTCCTGGAGCTATGCTGCATATTGTGAGCTTCATTGAAACTCCATGAGCAAGGCTGGTGTTCTCAACATTCTCTACTAATAACTAGAATGATCTAAGTATTACCTCAGTGAGCAAATGTCAAGCAAATTTTGTTTCAATGGGCACAACAATCCACAGTTGCTTGCACACAGAGACACAGAACATTTTCCGTAACCTGTGAAATGAGTCTCACTGGCTCAGTTTCATTTTCTGTGCAAGACAGCACCTCAAACTCGTTGGTTCGAGGGATCAGTATAATGCTATGAGTTCTTGATCCATGAGTCCCTGTGTCGGATGCCAACACAAGATGACACAGCACTCACGGCCAAGTGGATGAGTAATGATCCACTACGAAGCCCCCAATTCTTTAAACAATCATATTCCTATGTGTAAAACAGCTTCAGACTTTTGAGTACAAATGTTAATGTATTAAATATTTGACATTAAGCAAGTAAATGAGAAAAAGTTTAGAAAAGATTTGAAATTATGTTTAAAGTTTGTTGCAAGTCACTGAGTGCTTTCATTATCAAATATTGGATGAATATGGTCTGGGTAATTTGTGCATTATTTTAAGGAATATGTGGTTTTTCAAGCATCTTAATGTTTTGACATCATATCTCCTAAGCTTTGTGCATTCAGTTATGTAACTTTACTGGTATATATGTGGATACTGTCTGCAAAATGTGTTGTGAAGGGAGTTAATAGAAAGGAAGCAATGAATTAAAACACCGTGCCTGGTGCTGAAGTTTTAACGCATGAAGGCAAAAATTTAGTAAGAGACAAACTTTTCCTTTTCATCATTTTGTATGTGTGCATGGGGGGCAGGAATCAGCAAGAAAAAGTTTTGTAAAGGTTTGAAATTATGTGTAAAGTTTGTTACAAGTGCTCTCATTCTCAAATCCTACATGAATATAATGTGGGTATTTAGGCATCGTCAGTTATGCTGCCTAAAGACATATACACAGTTTCTAACTGTAATACTTGTCTTCTTGCATTAAACCTTCAACACAAGATTATACCTCTTAATGAGTAGATTATGACATCAAAACAATGTAGAACAGATATTTGTATGGTGCAAAAATTGGCAATCGACCCTGAGTAATGAAAAGTGTGAGATCATCTGCATGACTGTTAAAAGGAATCCATTAACCTTCGTTTACACTTTCAATCAGTCAAATCTAAAAGCTATTAATTCAACTAAATACCTAGGCATTAAAATTACAAACAACTTAATTTGGAAGGAACACAGAAAATGTTGTGGGAAAGGCTAACCAGAGACTGTTTTTCATTGGCAGGACACTTAGAAAATGTAACAGATCTACTAAAGAGACTGTCTACACTATGCTTGTCTGTCCTCTTTTAGAGTACTGCAGCGTGATGTGGGATCCTTACCAGACAGGATTGATGGAGTACGTCATAAAAGTTTAAAGGAGGGTAGCACATTTTGTATTATTGCAAAATAGGGGAGAGAGTGACACTGAAAAGACACAGGATTTGGGGTGGACATCATTAAAACAAAGGCGTTTTTCGTTGTGGTGGAATCTTCTCACGAAATTTCAATCACCAACTTTCTCCTCCAAATGTGATTTTCTCCTCCGAATGCAAAAATATTTTGTTGGTGCTGATGTACATAGGGAGAAATGATCACCATAATAAAATAAGGGAAATCAGAGCTCACACAGAAAGATGTAGGTATTCATTTTTTCCATGCACTATACGAGATTGGAATAATAGACAATTGTGAAGGTAGTTTGATGAACCCTCTGCCAGGCACTTAGATGTGATTTACAGAGTATCCATGGAGATGTAGAAGTGCATTTTAAATTTTTAAATTCAGTCAATAATGATGCAAAATGCTGAAAATCAAATTTTACTGCCTGTGGTAGCCATTCGATAGACTACCTGCAACTGGAGTCATTAACCATGAACTGGGATGGCCATTTAGTAATATAGATCCTGTACCTGCTGCAGAGGAGACAGCATCTGAAGGCAAGGCTGGTACTTGAGGTATCTTTCGTATCCCTGATAAATCATGCACAGATGACACGAACAGTATAATACCAGGATGTATAATGTCAGATTGGAACTATCTGGTACACCTGTAGCATCATTTTATCGCAATCAGAACAGTGAAAATTTCTGGAGCACCAACAGAGCACGTTGGGGTGGCTCACAATGCATTTTTCGAGAAAGTTACAAAACTGCTGAGAAAACAGGATTATTTGTCAATGAGGAGAGGAGACGTAACTGTTGATGGGTATGAAAACCAAACTGATGCACCCTTGACTGTTGATGGATTAACCTTTAAGTGAATTTAACACTTCAATACTAAGGGAGTCCCTTAAATAAGGACAATAGAACAGGTATAGAAATAGATGCATGTCTAGCAGGATCCAGCAGAACATTCTCTAACATCCAGTTCAAAACTGAACAATATGGTACATCTTTTATCATATGAATGTGAAACATTAATGTTTAGGGAAAAAATGTGAGGAAAGCTATTAAATCTTGAAAGGGAAACATTTATTGACATGTAATTGATGAGAATTCTTTTGAATAAAAAATTTACAGATCTATGAGACTGTCTGCCTAACTGGCAATCATGAGTTGGAGACAATAGCCAGGTACATGTGAATTGTGCTTGTGTGAATGTGAGTCTGTGTTCTATTTCCAAAGAAGGCATTTTGGTGAAAGCCTTAATGTTCAGCAGTATTTTCATTGCACCTGTCTTTGACTCAGTGTCTCCTCTACATGGCAAGTAGCACTCTATACTTTTCATAATATTGTCAATATCATAATATTATTTACTTAACATGCAGACATACCCATTGTAGTTGATTGTCCTATGCTCAAAACCATTTCACCAAAGGAAAAACATTCATGAAGAAACATACAAAAAATCTGAGTTTTATATTGGTAGTACAAATTTTCTCAGATTTCTTTAACAGTTCTCCAGTTCATTTTGCAGTTTCTTGAACTCCCAGTTCACTTCTGTATGTCTGTTAAAATTGTAAAACAATAATAAGGGACTTCACTTGTAATCCTTTGCCACACGGAATGGCCGCACAGTTTGAGGTGCCATGTCACGAATTACGCGGCCCCTCTCATGGCTTATGCAGTCCCTCCCACCGGCAGTTCAAGTCCTCCCTGAAAACTACCTTGAGCAGTTAAACAGAGAACCGACTCGTGGCGATAACATATTAGACCTTCTGGTGACAAACAGACCCGAACTATTTGAAAAAGTTAACGCAGAACAGGGAATCAGCGATCATAAAGCGGTTACAGCATCGATGATTTCAGCCATAAATAGGAATATTAAAAAGGATAGGAAGATTTTTCTGTTTAGAAAAAGTGACAAAAAGCAGATTTCAGAGTACCTGTTGGCTCAACACAAAAGTTTTGTCTCAAGTACAGATAGTGCTGAGGATCAGTGGACAAAGTTCAAAACCGTCGTACATTATGCGTTAGATGAGTATGTGCCAAGCAAGATCGTAAGAGATGGAAAAGAGCCACCGTGGTACAACAACCGAGTTAGAAAACTGCTGCGGAAGCAAAGGGAACTTCAAAGCAAACATAAACATAGCCAAAGCCTTGCAGACAAACAAAAATTACGCGAAGCGAAATGTAGTGTGAGGAGGGCTATGCGAGAGGCGTTCAATGAATTCGAAAGTAAAGTTCTATGTACTGACTTGGCAGAAAATCCTAATAAATTTTGGTCTTATGTCAAAGCGGTAGGTGGATCAAAACAAAATGTCCAGACACTCTGTGACCAAAATGGTACTGAAACAGAGGATGACAGACTAAAGGCCAAAATACTAAATGTCTTTTTCCAAAGTTGTTTCACAGAGGAAGATTGCACTGTAGTTCCTTCTCTAGATTGTCACACAGATGACAAAATGGTAGATATCGAAATAGACGACAGAGGGATAGAGAAACAATTAAAATCGCTCAAAAGAGGAAAGGCCTCTGGACCTGATGGGATACCAGTTCAATTTTACACAGAGTACGCGAAGGAACTTGCCCCCCCTTCTTGCAGCGGTGTACCGTAGGTCTCTAGAAGAGCATAGCGTTCCAAAGGATTGGAAAAGGGCACAGGTCATCCCCGTTTTCAAGAAGGGACGTCGAACAGATGTGCAGAACTATAGACCTATATCTCTAACGTCGATCAGTTGTAGAATTTTGGAACACGTATTGTGTTCGAGTATAATGACTTTTCTGGAGACTAGAAATCGACTCTGTAGGAATCAGCATGGGTTTCGAAAAAGACGGTCATGTGAAACCCAGCTCTCGCTATTCGTCCACGAGACTCAGAGGGCCATAGACAAGGGTTCACAGGTAGATGCCGTGTTTCTTGACTTCCGCAAGGCGTTCGATACAATTCCCCACAGTCGTTTAATGAACAAAGTAAGAGCATATGGGCTATCAGACCAATTGTGTGATTGGATTGAGGAGTTCCTAGATAACAGGACACAGCATGTTATTCTCAATGGAGAGAAGTCTTCCGAAGTAAGAGTGATTTCAGGTGTGCCGCAGGGGAGTGTCATGGGACCGTTGCTATTCACAATATACATAAATGACCTGGTGGATGACATCGGAAGTTCACTGAGGCTTTTTGCAGATGATGTTGTGGTGTATCGAGAGGTTGTAACAATGGAAAATTGTACTGAAATGCAGGAGGATCTGCAGCAAATTGACGCATGGTGCAGGGAATGGCAATTGAATCTCAATGTAGACAAGTGTAATGTGCTGCGAATACACAGAAAGATAGATCCTTTATCATTTAGCTACAAAATAGCAAGTCAGCAACTGGAAGCAGTTAATACCATAAATTATCTGGGAGTACGCATTAGGAGTGATTTATAAGGGAATGATCATATAATGTTGATCGTCGGTAAAGCAGATGCCTGACTGAGATTCATTGGAAGAATCCTAAGGAAATGCAATCCAAAAACAAAGGAAGTAGGTTACAGTACGCTTGTTCGCCCACTGCTTGAATACTGCTCAGCAGTATGGGATCCGTACCAGATAGGGTTGATACAAGACATAGAGAAGATCCAACGGAGAGCAGCGTGCTTCTTTACAGGATCATTTAGTAATCGCGAAAGCGTTACGGAGATGATAGATAAACTCCAGTGGAAGACTCTGCAGGAGAGACGCTCAGTAGCTCGGTACGGGCTTTTGTCAAAGTTTCGAGAACATACCTTCACCGAAGAGTCAAGCAGTATATTGCCCCCTCCTACGTATATCTCGCGAAGAGACCATGAGGATAAAATCAGAGAGATTAGAGCCCACACAGAAGCATACCGACAATCCTTCTTTCCACGAACAATACGAGACTGGAATAGAAGGGAGAACCGATAGAGGTACTGAAGGTACCCTCCGCCACACACCGTCAGGTGGCTTGCGGAGTATGGATGTAGATGTAGAAGTCGTATTTTCATTCTTCAGTAGAGGATGCATGGACAGGTATATTCATACATGTAATAAACTCCCCCTCTCGCCACATGCTCTCTCTCTCTCTCTCTCTCTCTCTCTCTCTCTCTCTCTCTCTCTCTCCCTCCCCCCCCCCCCCCGCCCCCCTTTTTGCAGAAAACTCTTCAAGTATAGTATAAAACCTGATCTAGTCTTCCACATTCCATAACTGCTACATATTTATATATATGCTTCAAGTAGAGTATAAAGTGGTTGAATTTTATGCAGGCAACAAGTAACAAGTTATTAAAACGTTAGTTTAAATTAATACAGAAAAATATAGAAGTAGAGAAGCAAATTGTGTAAATTTCCATCATCTTAAAACTATAATTCAGTTTTAAAATTAACTTAATTTTACTCTGTGTCCAGACAGTTTACAGAATTTTTCATCTCTGAAAAGGCTTTAATGACAGAATTTTACATAAATTTGTTATGGTAAAGCAAGATCAAGAAATCATTAATTGTTAGAATTATTGTTATCTATAGTTCTATAACTATTTCTAAATCTATGAAAAGTATTTATTTTTTCCAGGTAATGGCTGTGGAGGCAAATTATTTAACACGGCAGGCACATTCAGTAGCCCTATGTATCCAACAAACTTCCGAAATATGTCTGACTGTCAGTGGGAGATTTCTGTTCCTAAAAATTTGCATCCGTATCTCACTTTTAGACGTAAGTAATAAACTAGTAACTTGCATTGTTTTCCATATTTGTTGTTAATAATAATAATAATAATAGTGAGAAGTTGTTCAGTTACTGAGAGGCACTATATTATATCTTAATGTTATTACTTCGCTGTCTCTTTCACTCATCATGTATACCATACATACTCCAGATAGTGACAGTGAAGTATTTACACAGGTCTTAGAAAAAATGATCTTACACTTTGAAAAGTTAAGCAAATATAGAATATTAATATTTGGAGACATAAACATTGATATAAGGCTAAAGACATCAAAGCAGCTTTATCTACAGAATATGTTAAGATCACATGATATATATTGCATTAATAACAATCCAACAAGGCAGTTATGCTGTCTTGATAATGTTATCACCAATGTTGAAAAAGATCTATATGAGCTAGGGTTTTTCACTATTTATTTTCTTTCAGACCATGAGGGGATATGGATAAAAGTAAAAATCAATAAACCTATATCTAACTGCCCCAAAGCAAAGCATATGAGGCTACTGTATGATCAAAATATTGACAACTACAGGACACAGTTGCAGATGTTAGATGGAATGACATCCTACTTGATAGTGAAAGTGTCAAGGATGCATTTATAGTTTTTATCAATATACTCGCAGACGTTTTTAAGACCTGTTGTCCAAAAGTTCTGGAAAGAAATACGGCAACAACCAGAAAACATGACTCTACACCCAAGTGATTCACACCCACTCTGCAGAGGCTTAGAGTATTGGTTATGATTTATTATGATAAATATAAAAATCATGATGCAGACAAAGCTAGTTATATTAAGTTAAAGAGTAAATACAGATCAGAAATCAGGTTAGCAAAGTGTGAGGCAAATGACAATTACATTAATAATTCTGACAACAAATGTAAAGCTTCATGGAATGTTGTAAAGACTAAACTGGAGAGAAGTAAGAACTGTAAAAGTGATGACTGTAATGTGAATATCACACCAGATGAATTCAATGCCTATTTCGTTAGTGCTTGTGACGTAAGTTCCTCTGCTGCATCTGAGTCAAATAATAAACGTCAACAGGACCTGAAGGATGCTGTATCTTTCCTACAACATTTGGAACACATTTCTCCTACATGTGAGTGGAAAGAGGTCCAGTTAAGTGATATCATGAGATCAATTGCAAAATTAAGAAGTTCAAGAGCAGAAGACATTTATGGTCTTTCTAATTTTGTAATTAGAAAAATAGGAGATATAATAGCATTTCCACTCTGTGTACTTGTAAATTGGATGTTTACTAATGGTTGTTTCCCAACATGTTTAAAAATGACAGTGGTCAAACACACTGGGTGTAACACGAGGTGTGCCACAAGGATCCGTGCTTGGACCCTTGCCTTTCATAATTTATGTAAATGGTTTGTCCAATATGATGCCTTGTAAGTCCATACTATATGCAGACGATATCACCTTTCTTACAGTAGATAGGGCCTTGGACATACTCAAGCACAAAAGTGCAGAACAACTCAGAATATCCAGCATATGGTTCGGAGCAAATGAATTACAAATTAACCACTCTAAAACGGTAAACATTCTATTCAGCCTATGTAACAATGACAACTGTAGTTCCTCAGTTAAGCTTCTTGGCATTCATCTGGACCCAAAATTAACCTGGGAAACTCACACCAATTATGTATGAAAAAAGTTATCCCGAGTCACCTATCTGCTAACTAAGCTCAGGACTTGTGTGACGGATGAGCTACTGCCAAATGCCTGTTATGCTTTTTTTCATAGCCACCTCACGTATGCAGTGCTGTTATGGGGCAATGCCTCTGGGACAAAAAGAATTTTTCTTTGGCAGAAAAAGGCCGTTAGGTGTATTGCTGGAGTGGGAAACCATGTATCATGTGAGACTATTTCAAAGAGTTAAAAATACTGACACTTACATCACTGTTTTTTCTCAGTTGCTTAGTGCACATAAAGGAAAACCAAGAAAGCTATAAACTGTGTGAGTCTGTACATAGCCATGACACACGCCAAAGGCAGATGATGGACATCCCAGTTACTAGGCTTTAAAAAACCCAAAACAGTTACACACAGACAGGGATGCAATTATTTAACATGCTACCACCTACAGCACACAGTGTATCACTGAATGTCTTCAAAAATATTACAAAAAGATGGCTTGGACAAAAAGCATTCTATACAATAGAAGAATTTAAAGTATGTAATAAAAATGATCTAATCTATTAAAACTGCTGTATGACATGACCACCATATTACATGAGCACTTCTGAAAATGTTATTGTATCATGCGGTTGTGCTTTATTTAAATAATGTATTTTTACTCAATAGTTAACTTCTGTATGACATGACCACCCTATTACATAAGTTCTTCTGAAAATGTTATTGTACCATGCTGTTGTGCATTATTTACATAATGCATTTTCCCCAATGCTTAACATGTATTAAGCCTGTCTCATTTATATTTGTTAAAATGTTTTTCTTAGCATGTGTATTGTGTTACACATACAGTATCTCCTTTTGTCATTCTGCACGACACATTTATGTTTAATGACTACTAAACATGTGCAGTATAAAACATATTTACTCATTCAGAATGTTAAAAATGTACGACTTATTTTGTAATTATATAATGTATGTAAAATGACGAGATCAATTGCATGAAAAATGCTTAAAGATGGATCAATAAATCAATCAATCAATTAATCAGTGTATGTGAAAAGAGATGACAATATGGTACATCATACATAGAACATGAAATATACAGGGTATCTCTCCTAAGAGTTGTCAGGTACATTTTCTCTGATGTTTTTAGCAGATATTTGCAGTATCATTTCTGCAATATAATCTTCTATTGTGCCATGACTCAGCAACAATTATTTTCATGTATCTTCTAATGTGATTACATCAGTAAAATAGTTCCAGTTCAAGTACCTCAAAGCTTGAGATGTGACAAAATCATATTGTCTTCATTCCATAACAACTTAAGTATTGTAAGCTGTATGGCCACATGTCACAGGCTGCTTCTCATAATGTGAGCCCTCCATGCTTTTACATTTGTCATTGAGTAGTGCATAGAATGGAGTCACAAATCATTCTCATCTGAAAAATAAAATCTATTGATTTGCTGTAAAAATGAAATCTCTTGATTTGCTGTAGAAATGCTGTTTATAGAATTTTTGTTTCTCTAAGAAACTGCACAATAATGATGTCAAAAAGTAATGCCAACTAACCACATATAGTAACACTTTAAGCTGTGACATATATCAAAATTTAATATACAGGTTTTTGCTCTATTTACCACTACAAGCACTTCATAAAGTTTCTCTTCTGTGATGGCTACACGTGAGGTATGACTAGCACCTATCATTGATTTGAAAGATACTGAGACATTTTACCAACATTAGGACTGTATTTTGCAAAAATATTGGCTAGTTACTGAAGTATATGGGCAATACTTTCCAGAGTTTAGTATTGGTTCAAGAACAACCTGCAGCACAGACTTTTTGGAGATCTATGACTTGAATCAGGCCACTGGTGCAAAAACACTCCGCACAAAATATTGTGGAGAGGTGAGTTGCTGCATTCTTATACATACAAATAATGAACATATATTAAATATATACATTTTCTACTTTTTGCCATGAACAATTAAGTTTAGTTTATAATATTGTTCTGGGACCTAGAAGTTCACGTACGGAAAACATAGTCATACTATCACAATAGTAGATCGAAACACCGCTGTATTACATACTCATTTTAAATCACGAAGTTGGTACTTCTGTACATTCGTGTTACTATCTGTGAACTGTACAGAGAGTTTAACTTTCTCTGAGTGATTGACTTTGAAGTTTTTTAATGCTACTGCTGTCTGTTTTTATGTAATAGGAAAAAACTTAAATTTCTTGCTTTTTGATTCTACAGGATCAGCCAGCACCATTTGAAGGAGCCACGACGACTACTGTTGTCCGATATGTGACTAGTGTTCATAATGGTGGAAGTGGATGGTTCATACATTTTATAGCAAAACACCCAGGTAATTTGATAATACATAGTTTGTTATTAATGCCAATGCAGTGCATAATAACTGCATAATTATTCTTGGAGAGACGTACTGGTCAAATAATCATTCCTTCTGTTACCTGAGAATATAAGAATTATTCTGTTGTTGTATGACGCCTTCCTAAGTTTTTCTCTCATCCAGACTACTGCATGTGTAGTAATATCCTGTATAATGTGTTAAAAATAAAATAAGTAGGCAGAATGGTTACCACACTTACAGCCTGTTTTGTAATGTCACAATGTCCGCCCCCAGTAGCTGAGTGGTCAGCGCGACAGAATGTCAATCCTAAGGGCCTGGGTTCAATTCCCGGCTGGGTTGGAGATTTTCTTCACTCAGGGACTGGGTGTTGTGTTGTCCTAATCATCATCATTTCACCCCCATCATTGCGCAAGTCGCCGAAGGGGCGTCAAATCAAAAGACTTGCACCCGGCGAACAGTCTACCCGACGGGAGGCCCTAGTCACATGACATTTTTATTTATGTCACCATGAAGCAATTTTGTTTATTAGTGGTTGAATGCCATGGCCCACTGAGAAAACCAAGGAAGTTTGCATTAGGGTATCTTTCACATGTCATCTGAATGAACATTGCAATTATAAAATACTTAACAGAAACTGCAACAATAATTATTGGTGCATTTTCTGATTGTAGCAGTTTAGTCATTCTGCCAGAATCAGTGAGGAAGAGAAAAGTGCAGGGACGGTCAACCATACATAGATGCCCACTCTTAATATGCTATTAATTCTACCATTATATTTCAGAAATAAGTTTAAAGACTCAGCCTGGCGTAAAGTAATAGGTCAACATTACCGAAGAACAAGTCTGGCAGAGGTTGTAATAGCCCTTGAACAGCAGGTAGACACTTGTGCAGAATAAATTTATGTTGTGTCAAATCAGCTTCTGTGGCAGTTATTTCAGCCCATATACATGAATATGCAAAATCTCCCTTCTGTGTGTCTTCTCATCCCAGTTATTTATCTGTGTCATATGCTACAGTAACCATTAGTCATAGAGTATGTTACATGTTATTTATTGAATAGTGCAATGTTTTATCATGATTGAACTTTTGTCAATAGTATGATATATAATAATGATACATGCATAATGTGAAGTCCTTGTGTTTCACTCATTGCCTTGGTGTTGTAAGTCGAGGTCACAGACTTACCTTCTTGATTACCGAAACTGATGTGGCTGTGCCAGTGTGCTCTGTAGTATGGCCTAGTTTGCATGAAGGGATAATGCTCCCCGAGTTGCTTAAAATTTTCCTAAGTCCATTATCTCCTTTGTCATCACTGCTTACTGAATAAAGTGCCCATTTTTGCTGTAGTGACCAGTCAACTTTGCCTAAGTGTATAGCTACTGTTGTGCTTTACTATGCCCCTTTGGTGTTGTAATTGGTGTCACTATCAACATTGTGTTCCACTTGTTAAACTTTATCATCGACAAAGGATTATTCCAATCATGAAGGGTTTCTGTGTGGACAGGAGGTGCATGTATTGTGTTCATGCAGAAGAATGATGTTTGTTTGTTTATAGGGGCTGAAATATGCATCACAAATGTACTATTGAGCTGTTCCTGTCTTGCTTCTGGTGGGGACAAGTATTGATTTATAGTCTTCTTTCCTACGTTCCAAAATGGAAATAAATAAAAATCTCTCTATCTTGTAATTCTTCTCCTTCGGACCACCTACTCTGGTTTGAAGTGCCATGTTACATCAAACTACACTACTGGCCATTAAAATTGCTACACCATAAAGATGACATGCTACAGACACGAAATTTAACTGACAGGAAGAAGATGCTCTTATATGCAAATAATTAGCTTTTCAGAGCATTCACACAAGGTTGGCGCCGGTGGCAACTCCTACAACGTGCTGACATGAGGAAAGTTTCCAACCAATTTCTCGTACACAAACAGCAGTTGACCGGCATTGCTTGGTGAAACGTTGTGATGCCTCGTGTCAGGAGGAGAAATACGTACCATCATGTTTCCGACTTTGATAAAGGTCGGATTGTAGCCTATTGCGATTGCGGTTTATCGTATCGCGACATTGCTGCTTGTGTTGGTCGACATCCAATGACTGTTAGCACAATATGGAATCGGTGGGTTCAGAGGGTAATACGGATCACCGTGCTGGATCCCAACGGCCTCGTATCACTAGCAGTCAAGATGACAGACATCTTATCCGCATGGCTGTACCAGATCGTGCAGCCACGTCTCGATCCCTGAGTCAACAGATGGGGATGTTTGCAAGACAACAACCATCTGCACAAGCAGTTTGACGACTTTTGCAGCAGCATCGACTATCAGCTCGGAGACCATGGCTGCGGTTACCCTTGATGCTGCGTCACAGACAGGAGCACCTGCGATGGTGTACTCAACGACAAACCTGGGTGCATGAATGGCAAAACGTCATTTTTTTGGAAGAATCCAGGTTCTGTTTACAGCATCATGATGGTCGCATCCGTGTTTGGCGACATCGCGGCGAACGCACATTGGAAGCGTGTATTCGTCATCGCCATACTGGCGTATCACCCGGCGTGATGGTGTGGGGTGCCATTGGTTACACGTCTCTGTCACCTCTTGTTCGCATTGACGGCGGCACTTTGAACAGTGGACGTTACATTTCAGATGTGGTACGACCCGTGGCTCTACCCTTCATTCGATCCCTGCAAAACCCTACATTTCAGCAGGATAATGCACGACCGCATGTTGCAGGTCCTGTACGGGCCTTTCTAGATACAGAAAATGTTCGACTGCTGCCTTGACCAGCGCATTCTCCAGATCTCTCACCAATTGAATACGTCTGGTCAATGGTGGCCTAGCAACTGGCTCATCACAATACGCCAGTCACTACTTTTGATTAACTGTGGTATCGTGTTGAAACTGCATGGGCAACTGTACCTGTACATGCCGTCCAAGCTCCATTTGACTCAATGTCCAGGTGAATCGAGGCCATTATTGCAGTCAGAGGTGGTTGTTCTGGGTACTGATTTGCAGGATCTATGCATCCAAATTGTGTGAAAATGTAATCACATGTCAGTTCTAGTATAATATATTTGTCCAGTGAATACCCGTTTATCATCTGCATTTCTTCTTGGTGTAGCAATTTTAATGGCCAGTAGTGTTTTAATGGCCAGTAGTGTACTTCTGGCAGTTTAGGCTGCAGTCTAAAGCTACAAGAAAAAAGCTTTTATCTTCTGCAGGCTACTAAATGACAAAAGCCTTTCTTCAGTTAACAGTCTATATATTTCCTCTTCTCCATACAGAGCTTTATCTTATTTCACAAGACAAGATGTCATCTACTACATAATTCAATAATAAAAACAGAATAACATAAATTCCACCATTTTTGTAGCTTCTCGCGGATTATTCATGGCTCAAGTTCCATGGTCATAGCACACCTTTGGGCTGCACATTCTAAGAGTAGATAGTCCCCCCCTTTAGCAAATCGTTCCACCCCATCCGTCATTCTACCCAGCCGATACACTGCACTCTGTAAATCCGCAACATCTGCACTTAACAGCATAGCATATCCTACACAGTGGGCTGTTCCTGCCTTAATTCTAAAATAAAATGAGGACATAACTTCATCATCACCTTTCCTCATCTAAAAGGGCATAGGTGTGACCTATAATTACCATGAAATGACGTGTCATACCTCAGATTCCCCAACTAAGAGGAAAGATGTCATGAAAATTAACTCTGTACAATAACTTAATACTTGTGATATTTTGAACAGTTTTAAACCCAAAAGGAAAACTTTCTTCATAATACATTTAAATTAAATGAGCATAACTAACCTTTATGACATCTCTAGCATATGAGTTGAGTCATTCTATCACCTTACCCAAATACTCTAAAATGTCTTTGCATTTTGAGTTTGTTAAATTATATTGTTGGCTGTAATGTCACATTGCTTCAGAAAATCACATTTAAGGAGGAATATAATCCTTTCACTGCTGTTGGAGTGTACACACACATCACGTTGGTTTTCCTACAGTGCTATGGACATCTGTATGCGTTCTGAGCTACAGACCTCTCACTGCTGCACCCGAGTTACTTCCATATCTCAGTGAATAAAAAAATTTTGAGTATTTATCATACAACATACATGCTTCATTGCATGCTGTCATTTGCAGACAACATCATTTTGATCTCTTGAATTGTTAATGAGATATGAGGATTATTATGAGCACATTATTCTTGATAAGCAAGGACGGCAATGGGTGCATTGTGAACAACTGGCTGTTGGATATCAAACCAAGTAACTCGAGAACAAAGTGAGATATTTTCTGCTGTCAGTTTCAAATAATTTTTCACTATGTTACCTACATTTAATTCACTGCAGTGTGTGTGCTAAAATTAACCATACACAAAGTTTATGAACACATTTTAACCTTTGTAAAATCTTTAAAGTTTCATTCAGTGTTTTACTTCAGTTGATGCAGTGCAGCAACTATGGCATACAGTGAAAAGAAGTTCAGTCCTTTATTGAGTGAAGGTATCAGACTGTACAATGTGCAAACATCAGATTTTTCCACCTAATAGTTTTCGAAAAAATGGTTGATGAGTACTTCATATCGACTGGAATGCAATCTTTCAGTGCAGGCACCAGCACTTGGTGAGCAGTAAAGCCATGGAAAAAGTTGCCCTCAGCATGGAATACAGAGAGCATATCAGTAGCAGGGAAAGGGTTAATATGCACACTTCATTGTGATTCTAGAACCTTTAGTATCTTTTCATTTCTATAACACATTCACTTTATCTCTAGTTACAATACTGTGTTGCTCTCTGTTCTTACAAAACTAGGTATTGTAGTTTAGGAAGAGAGTTTTGTTATCTCCTCTGTTCTAAGCTAACCTCCCATACAAAAAGTGTTATAAACCCAACTATATAGTAGAAATTATTCAAAAAAATACAAATATTCCTTATATAAGAATTTCAACAATGTAAGAAAAGACAGACTGCTACTTACCGTAAAGAAGACGTTAAGTTGCAGACGGACACAATTAAAAGGCACTTACATATAGCTTTCGACAAAACATGCCTTCATCAGTAAAAGAGACACACACACCAACAAGCAAGCAGCCAACTCCAGCATCTCCAGCCAAAATGCAACTATCATGTGGGATGCAATCAGCAATCTGGAGTAGGGATGAGATAGTAGTGTATGGGTGGGGAGACAGATGAATGCTCTCTGGTGGAGTGTTCAGGGACTAGAATGCCAACAGGTACAGCATTAGGAGGTTTTGGGGCACAGAGGTGGGGAAAAAAAGAAGCAAAAAAGGAGAGGAGCGGGAAAGACGGAGTGATGCGTTGGCAGAGGGCACAAATAAACGTGGTGGGATGTGAGAATGGGGAGGAGATGATAGGACAGAGATTGCGGAAACTGTTGGGTGGAGGGTGTGGGGACAGTGGTTACCTTAGGTTGCCAGGATACTTACGAGAGCAGAGATTGTGTTGTAAGGATAACTCCCATCTGCACAGTTCAGAAAAGCTGTTGGTGGAGGGAAGGATGCAGACAGCTCGGGTTGTGAAGCAGCCATTGAAATCAAGTGTGTTATGTTCAGCAGCATGTTGTGCCACAGGGTGGTCTGCTTTGCTCTTGGCCACAGTTTGGCAGCGGCCGTTCATCCTGATGGACAGCTGGTTGGTAGTCATACCAATATAAAAAGCTGTGCATTGACTGCAACAGAGGTGGTGAATGACATGGTTGCTTTCACAGGTGGCTCAGTCCCTGATGGGGTAGGGTAAACCTGTGACAAGACTGGAACAGAAAGTGCTGGGTGGGTGGATTGGGCAGCTTTTGCACCTGAGTCTTCCACAGGGATATGATCCTTGTGGCAGGGGCTGGGAGTGGGAGTGCTATAGGGATGCACTAGGATGCTGTGGAGGAAGGTTGGGTGACTAAACACCACTTTAGGATGGGTGGGAAATATCTTGGGTAGGATGCCTCCCATTTCAGGGCATGACGATAGGTAATCAAAGGATGTGGTTCAGTTGTTCCAGTCTGGGAGGGGGGGGGGGGGCTGGTTCCTGGTGGTAGTGGGAGGATTGGTGGTGTGAGGGGAAATGGCAGAAGCAATCTGTTTCCAGACTGGATCTAGGGGTTAGTGTCTGTCTGTGAAGGCCTTGGTGAGACCCTCAGCATACTGAGCAAAGGAGTTTTTGTCTCTGCCGATACACTATCCCTGGGTGGCCGGGCTATCAAAATGCAGGCACTGTTGGTGGTTGGTGCGTTTGATGTGGACAGAAGTGCAGATGGAGCCATCTGAGTGGAGGAGGTCAACATCTACAAAGGTGGCATGCTGAGTTGAGGACCAGATGAAGCGAATAGGACAGATGATGTTGAGGTTGTGAAGGAACAAAGATAGGGTATCTTGGCCCTGAGTCCAGATCATGAAGATATTTTCAGTGAGCCTGAACCAGGCGAAGAATTTTGCATTTAGGGAGACTAGAAAGATTTCCCCTAGATGCCCCATAAACAGGGTGGGATAGGAGGGTGCCATGCTGGTGACTCTGGCTGTGCCACAGATTTGTTTATACACCTTCTCTTCAAAGGAGGCATAGTAGTGAGTTAGGATAAAGATAGTAAGGTGTATGAGGAGTGAGGTAGTGGGTTTGGAGTCTAAAGGACATCGAGAAAGGTTGCGTTCAGTAGTGGTAAGACCGTGGGAATGAGGGATGTTGGTGTACAAGGAGGTGGTGTCAGCACTGATACATAGAGATCCAGGAGGCGCATACTTACTGGTGTAACTTATCAATAAAAAGTTAATTGTAAAATGAGCTTCTGGTCCCTCTGTTCTACTCATCATATTCATATCTAGTTGTAGTCAGGGAAGTACATCAGGTACTGTACGTAGTGATCCTTTTATGTAATTTATCTCTGTAGGAAACTCCTGCAGAAATAATATCCATCTCATCAAACTGGGGTGAAGTAATTTACTTTCCATTAAGGCCTGATGATCAGTGCAACTTTTTAAAGCCCATACTAGCATTTGAAACTTTTGAAAACTCTACACAATTCCAAATAGTTTTTTATGGTAGCTGTAAAATTTAATTCATTCTAATTAAGACTTCTGCAAGCATAGGCTATGGTATTTACACGGTTTATACATGATCAAGAACAAAATATTCCCGGATTTTGCACAGATTTCCTATTTAAAAATGCACTGTTTCCTGGGTGCAAATACGCCATACCCATAGTGAAAGTACATTTTTTCTGTGTAAAGTGAGAATATACTTTTCGCCTGAGCTGTGAAACTTATGAATCCTTTGAATGGTAAAGGTTTTAAACCCTGGCATAGAATTCCCAGCACTTTAGGGAGGGGGGGGGGGGGGGGGGGGGGGAGGCATTTTGGAAAGATCTTTGATAGGCCTACACAGTGACATGTACATTGGATATTGTTTTGTTTTGCAGAAGCATAAACACAAATTCCACCAAACACAGCATTTTAGCTTCTGAAGCACTGAAATCGAGATTGCACTGCATGATGCACTTTTGCCAGCCAATCATAGCTCGTCATGTGATTTCACCAGCCAGTGATAGCAGATATCCAGAGCATAGGACGTGATGTAGTCTGCCAATATTAAACTGCTAATGTGATTTCTCCATGTAGTTCTAAATAGTTACGACGTGTTGTAATAGACATTCAGTAACTATAACAAAATATATATTAGTCCTAAGTTGATAACTGATACGACCAATTATAAAATAAAATACCTCAGTCAATAAATCACTACCTATTGAGCATACATGACACAAAGACTCCAAAAAAATAAAAAAAAAGGAATGAATAAATAGTTCTTCGCTGTTATAGCTTGCCAGGTCAGTGTATCAGACTATGTTGTCTGCTATTCTGCCGGCGTGATGATGTCTTGAAATGTATAGACGAATACACTCACGACGTTTTATTGGTGGCGGCTCGTGTCATAGCTGTGCAGTCAGGCACCCCATGGTAAAGTTGAAAGGTGTATGGACTCCCGTCGTCTCTCTCTTCCAATTCATAGACTGTTTTCATCTTGGAAGTCATAATTTGAAACGGTAGTCAAAGAAAGGTATTAAGTGCTTGGCTACCAATACTGCCTCACTTCAGGAATTGGCTGTGTAATTTAACAGCATGTATGCTGCATCTTATCAGTGCTGTTATTTCGTGTTTTCATGGACAACAATGTATCTTTCTTGCATATTAATGTAAAATTTTCATAAAAATCTTTTTCTTAATGTAATTTCACTCTCTTTTTGGCACAATTTTACCCTGACATTTCAATGAGTTACCAAGATGAGCTGTTCCTGTCCCACTTCTGGTGTGGAATAAATCTAAATTTATAGTCTTCTGGTCTATGTTCCATAATATAACTAAATAAAAATGTGTCACCTCTATCTTGTAATTGTTCCCTTGCAGACCACCTACTCTGTTCTGCACTGCTATGTTACATCAAACTACTTCTCCTGGCAGTTTAGGCTGTGGTCTAAAGCTAAGGTTTTTATCTTTTGCAACCTACTAAATGACAAAAGCCTTTCTTCAACTAACTGTCCAAGGCAAGACCTCATCCCCTGCTGTACAATTCATTAGTAAAAACAGAATAATATAATTTCCACTGCTTTTATAGTTTCTTACAGATCATCCATGGCTGGTGTTCTGTGGCCATAGCACATCTTTGGACTGCACGTTCTGAGACTTGGTGCTCCCCCTCCCCTTCCCTTCCCTTCTGTAAGTGGAAGTGATGCCACCCCGTTTGTCATTCTGCCCAGCTGATAATGCTGTGCTCTGGAAACCTGCAACATCTGCACATAACAGCACAGCACTTCTGACACTATGGACTGTTCCTGCCTTAATTCTAAAATAAGACAATGACTTAACTTCATTGTCACCTTTCTTCATCTACAAGGACATAGCCATGACCTGTAATTTCCCCTGAAATGACGTGTCACATCTCACTATATGTTGGTGCTCCTGTTGATACCATTCTGCATGATGAAATAAATGCTACAGAAGCCGATTTAATGAGATGTAAAGTTATTCTGCAGAAGTGTTGACTCGTTGGGTATATCTCAAACACAATTTCAACCCCTTTCATGCTTGTTCTTATGTGTAATTAATCTGTTACTTTATCACACCTTGAGGCTCTGCACATATTTTTTAGTTGTAATTTTGGAGCTAATAGTATGTTGAGAGGTTTGTTGTTATATGTTCAGTATAATGTACATTCTAGTCAAAAATGGAAAATCAAGGATGGAATGTGACAATATTATGAAAAGGATAGTTCCTATTCACCATGTAGCAGAGATGCTAAGTCACAGATAGGTACAATAGAAAGACTGTCAGAAAGCAAATTTTTGGCCAACAAGGCCTTCATTGGAAATAGAGAACAAGAAAACATAGGTGCCTGTGCACACCTGTGTCCCCCTCCACACACACACACACACACACACACATTCGCTAATGACCATGGAAGTTTTGCGCCCTAAAAAAAAAAAAAAACCACACACACACACACACACACACACACACGACCTTAGTCTCTGGTAGGATCCATATGCTTTTTGCCTTAAAAACAAATCAGTTCGAATCTAGTCTGTCCACATATTTTCAAGGTAGAATACAAAGTGAAGTAATTTAGCAATTACTTAGGTTCAGAATATGACTGATCCATGGTAATATACGAGGGCTATCCACAAAGTACATTACGTTTTGGAATTAAAAATAAATAAAGAATTGGAATTTTTTTTTATTATATACGGTTGAAAGCCACACTTAAATACTACTTTTCTACATAGTTGCCATTTAAATTAAGGAACTTATCGTAGCGATGGACGAGCTTGGAAATTCCTCCGTCATAAAATTCAGCCACCTGCACTTTCAACCACGTCTTTTGGGACAGAGAAGGTGTGATTTTTGTGGATTTCCTGGAAAGAGGCACTACAATAAACTCTCAAAGGTATTGCCAAACTCTGCACAACCTCAGAAGAGCAATACAAAACAAGCGCAGGGGAAAGTTGGGCTCAAAGATCTTGCTGATTCACGACAACACCCGGGCCCACACGGCAAATGCCACTCGTGAAGTTCTCGAGCCTTTTAAGTGGAGTTGTTTCCTCATCCGCTGTGCAGTCCCAACCTGGCACTGAGCAACTTCCACTTATTCCCAGCAATGAAGAAGTGGTTGGCTATGCAGCGTTTTGATGACGATGCACAGCTTCAAGAAGAGGTAACCATGTGGTTGAAGGCGCAGGCGGCCGAATTTTACGACGAAGGAATTTCCAAGCTCGTCCATCGCTACGATAAGTGCCTTAATTTAAATGGCAACTATGTAGAAAAGTAGTATTTAAGTGTGGCTTTCATCTGTATATAATAAAAAAAATTTCCAATACTTTATTTATTTTTAATTCCAAAACATAATGTACTTTGTGGATAGCCCTCGTACATTACATGCTTTGTGGAATGAAATCATCTGGCGTACAAGATTTTTCACTTGCTTCTTTCCTGATACAGAGTTTTTAATGACTATTTTCTTCCTATGTTATGTCACTTTCATTTACTTTCCCTTTATTTTCTATTTGTCTGTCAATGGAACAGAAATTCCGAAACCCGGAGTTAATGATTCTGAATTGACAGTAACAGCATTCTCCTCTTGCTTGCCATATGTTCCTTCTTTTATCATATTTTGTCCATTAATGCTGTTTTTTGTTTGAATACAATGAAGACTTTCATCTGGTTTGAAGTATCACCTTACCTTTAGATTCAGATATGCTACGTATTTCTTCAGTGAGTGTTGTTTCTAACATAATCCCTAATTTAATGTTTCAGAGTCCACAATAATTGCGGTTTGAATGTGCTGAAGATGTGGATAAGAGGAGGATGGAGTGCTGAGGTTTCTTCTTATCATGATATGAAACTCCCATGCACATGAATTCATGAAAAACAACTTGCTGTAGTTATTGTACATACATTCAATATACAGAGCTCTGTATTTTATCATAGGATATTTGAGAATTTTTTTACTGTAAAGAAGACTGTAAATATTCTAGTCCATAACTTGGTAATAAAACAACTTTAATGTTCTATTTTTGTTTTCCTGTCTGGTCTGTATCAGAATAGATTGATGAAGTAATGTAATGAGAACTCTTTTGAGATCTGGGAAACATCTCCAGTTACAGCAGATGACATCTGTAGGTGATACCCACACATTACACAAAATACCTCACAAGGAACGGAAACATACAGAATTATTTCTTATTTCTAACAATACAAATACATATCTGTAAAGGAACACAGATAATGTGACACAGAGAGTAACTTCAAGGACACCCCTTTGTGTTACATGAAGGGAGAGCTCCAAAAGCTGTATTTCATTGTGACTCTCTCTAATTTCGTTGTCAGTGTTACACAACTGCTTTTGAGTATTTTCTGTTGTTATGATGGCATGTCTAACTGTCCATTGTTAGGGTAACCAGCTATGCTTACACACAACATACACGGAATTGAAATGTAAAAACTTACATTTCATTTCTAGCAACACAAATACTGTACAAACAGATAACTTGACACAGAGAATGTAACTTCAAAAATACTACTGGTACAAGAATTAACACACTCTACAGCCAGTTGCTGGATTATTTATATTCCTACCTTATCTGAATCATTACTATACCATGGAACTGAGTGTAGAAGCCATTACACTAAAATATAATTGGGACATCAGTCTATTATTTGAGTAACAGACAATGGGGAAAAAATTACTTGCTCCTCAAAAACTTAGTAATCCCCCCCCCCCCTCCCCAAATGCCTTAATCTCGTCTTCCTATCATACTTCTATAGAAACGAGTGGCTACCATGACTTAATAAAAGTAAAATTTCCTAGCCCTTTGTCCAACATTTCCAATTTTTACTAAATTTAAAACAACTACATGTAAATTTGCTGGTCAAAATTACTGTGATGATACGGTAATGAAAATGATAGACTCAGTGACACATCAGAAATTGTAAAGTTAGCTAACACTTTGAATATTTAAGCATTATCCTATAATGCACCAAGCATTAGCTGTCACAAAAACTGCCTTTTCCTTAAGGTCACAACAATTTTTTGGCTATTGGACTTTGTTTTGGTTATGGTACTGAACCAGATTCAATAATATAGTCCATGCTCATTAAAAAGCATAAGTTACTGATGATAAAAATGCACATTCTACAAAAACAGCTGGCACACTCTGTTCTTGCTATGCCAGGGTCATAAAAGTCCATACAAAAAATTTCTGCTACTGACAACAGGCTGGGCCACGACCACCATTACTTTCACTCCCTTCGACCCCTCCCAATCTTCCACATATTTGGTTTAACTGACTTATTATGAAGTAAAGCTTGCTACAGTCATGCCACTACTTGACATCAACCACAGATCTGAACACAATGAAGAGACCAACAACATTGAAAAGTGTGTGGCTATTTTATGGAATGAGACAAGTTGACATATACATGAATAAGATGAAAAATTAAAGATAACTAGTAAGTAGATATTCCAGGCCATGTGTTACTGTGACTCAGTCTGGTTAAACAGAAAAGAAATATAACAGAAAGCACACATTTCTAACATTTATGGATTTCTATGTCCACCTTCTCCTCCCTCTGTGTCTCCATTTCCTCCTCTCTGAACATTCATTAGAGCAGTATGTGAAAATTTAAACTAAATTGATCAATAATTTTAGGTTTTTTGGTAATAACTTTCCCCTTTGTGTTCTAACCAAAAGAACACACAGACAGTGACAGATACAACACTTCATTGTATCTAGAAATAACTTGTTACAAGAAGACACTTGCCATGAAGTGGCTACACTGCTAGTAAAATAATTCTTAGAATGTCAACATGTAACTGAGGACAAGGCTGGCCAGGCCCAACCCTGTAAGCTGTGGGCTGGCCAGTAGAGTACACAGATGAGAGGCTGTGCACGCATCTGTGATTGGTGGCCTCTGACAGTTTTAGCATCTGCCGACTTCTGAGGCACACCTTACAAGTGTGCGTCCAGATCTCGCATGTGGAATCTGTGTGGGTCACTACACCCCTCCCTTTTGGGGACGGAGTGTCACCGACTTCCCAAGCATGGTGTGGATGGCCATGATATGGATGCTGCATCCACATCCATGATGGCCCCAGAGGTGAGAGGGGAGTGCAGCTCCTGGTTGCTGGAGACCTTAGAATACAAAAGAAAGTGGCTGGCGCAAAGAGCACCATGAAGAATTTCATCTATCGGTTGGCGGGAGGAGATATCCGAATGAAAACAAAGGAGCTCCTCTCGATCAAACTCAAAGTCTTGTCCAACGAGCAGCTTGAGTAAGGCGTCTGTGTTGGCATGGTGTCCAGTGGGGGCGAAACTTAAAGTTATAGTTGTTTTTGGAGAAAAACAAGGCCCACCGCTGCAACCTGTGGGCTGCTTTATCGTGGGGCTGGGTGGACAGACTAATAAACAAAATTAATGGCTTCTGGGCCATAATCAGTCGGAATTTTGTTCCTTGCAAGAAAATATGAAATTTGGTGACCATATTTGCAACAGCCAGAGTCCCCTTCTCGACCTGACAGTACTGCACCTGTGCTGGACTGAGAGTTTCGGGTGCAAACACCATTGGCTGCTCCAAGCGGTATGCATTCCGATGGGTGAGGACTGTTCCCACACCATATTGTGAAGCGTCTGTAGCCAAAACCAATGGTTTGTTGGGATCGAAAATAGCTAGAGACGGTGGTGACCCAAGGTGTTCCTTCAGTGTGGTGAAGTCCTGGCCACATGCCAGAGATTACACAAAGGAAACACCCCTGCACAGAGGAATTGGTAGAAAGGGCATGAAATGGTGGACGGCCCACGAATGAAACAGTGATAACAGACAATTTTACCCAAGAAAGCTTGCAGTTCTTGTAGTCACAAGGGACACAGCAAATCTGTAATGGCCCCAACAAAGCTCTACACGTGTCAGACAGCCTGCCATGAAATGGCATGGCCCAGGTACTCAAAAAATGGTTGGAAAATATTTGAGCTTCTGCAGATTGCAATGGAGACACATGGCCCAGAGGTTTCGGGAAAGGGCGTAGAGTTTGTGCAGGTGCTCACTCGTAGTACATCCAGTAATGACAATGTCATCCAGGTAGAAGAAACAGTTCAGAATAGTGGATGTGGCATGTTCCAGTTAGCAGTGAAAAATAGTCGCAGTCATGGCATCCCAAACATCAACTGCTGGTATTGATACAGGCAAAAAGGCATATTAAAAACCGTGATACCCTTGGACTCCTCATCCAAAGATCGAGTTTGGAGAAGAACTGATGTCCTGCAATGCATGAAAACAGTTTGTCCAGACATTGCAATGGGTATGTGTCTACTACAGACTGTGAATTCACAATAACTGAAAATCACAGTTTACCAAAGGATTTCTTCATGATGACGAGGGATATGACCCATTCACTATTGGAAATGGGAACCACAACCATGAGAGAAGCAAGCTGCTTCAAGTTCACCTTGACTTGGGAGTGTAGGATTTTAGGAATCTGCCTAGTGTGAAAAAATATAGGATAGGCTGGCTGCTTCAATATTATATTGGCTTGAAAATCTGTGGGGTGCCCTAGGCCTTTCACAAATATATCCTGAAATTCTGAGCACACAGAGATTCCAGTGATTGATAGGGGACTTTGGCAGATATCAACTGTATGGAGTCCGTGATTGAAAAGCTAAAGACCTGAGAGCCATCAAACCTGAAAAGGTTCGCAGAACTTGCACTATCGTTGACAGTAATGGTAACAGGCTGAGTCACTGATTTATAGGTAATTTCAGCTGTGACTTGACCAAGCAAGGGGATTTGTTGTTTACCGCATCCCTGGAAGCACCTGTTTATAGGTGACAGTCACACGTCTGATATGTTTAGGCATTAAGAAGGGAAATGCTGCTCTGGTGTCTATCTGGAGGTGAAGGTGTCACGAGAGAACAAAAACCTCAATAAACAGCTTGTTGGAATCCTGATCAGAAACTGCTACTGATGACAACACTTCCTGGACATCCATATCCATGGTCTCTGATGGTGTGTTCTGTGGAGTGGAATAGCAGACTACCACAATGCAGCCTTTTTTCCGACACTTACTGCAGATGACCCAACGCTGGGGACACTCCAATCTGTCATGTTGAGAGTAACAAGACACACATGGCCACAACAGGGAGGAGCAGCTGGAACATTGGTTATGCTGTGCTGTGAGGAAGCCACTGTATCAACCGGCTTGCACCCCTGCTATGTTGCCCTCCCCGGACACAGCCGGGCCACCCTGTACCACTGCGACATCACACCACACTTTCAGCTGCTGGCCTCATATGACTGGACAATTGACAAAACCTCTTCGGGGCAGGGGTTCTCTTATTGGAGAACCTGTTGCCAAACTTACCTATCTGGGGCAAAGCAGATGATAACATTGTAAACTGTGATGTCTGCATAAGACTTTTTTTTGATTTGGCAGTGACGAGATACCAATTGTGACAGACTGTTAGGGATGCTTCTTACATTGGTAGTATTCAACCCTAGCTGCTGTGACATGCATGTTGTGGCAATAATAAGAAGACAAAAATAAACATAAACTGTCAAACAATAATGGGGAAGGTTCCTGCAATGGGGTCAACTGCTGCAACACCTTATACAAGGCAGGAGAAATCCTTGGAAAAAAAAAAAAAAAAAAGAAACAGTGCACCACATACATCCATCTCTGCAACATGGAAGGTGTGGAAATGGTGCTGGAGGCAGTGTTCATACGCTTCTAATGTTGCACTACCTCGTTAAATGGAACAGCTCCAGGAGGTTCAGAGAGCAATGCCAGCAAAACTTGCTGCATGACTGTGATGAGAGCCTTCTGTTGTTGCACCAACATGTGAAGCAGAGACTCTATGTCACAACAAGATGTGAAAAGCAATCACATGAGGAAAAACAGATCAAAATACAATCCTACTCGTCACCAATGTTTTCTAACCACATGAAAACATGGACAGTGGTGGACACAACATTTTATTACGTCTAGACATAACTTGCTACTATAACAGGCTTACCATAGAGTGACTACTAGTACGATAATCCTAGTCAGAATATCAACAAGTAAAGGAGGAAGTGGCTGGGTGGGCCTGACCCTGTTGGCTATTGGCTAGCCGGTAGACTGCAAAGAGGAGAGACTCCGTGTGCATCCCTGAATGGCAGCCTCTGATGGTTCTAGCATCTGCCAACTTCTGTGATGCACCTGGATCTCAGGTGTGGAATATATGTAGGTCACTACAGCTTGCATTAACTGGAATAGTGTCCATTCTTTCTGTGTGATCGGTATTTGACCTCAATACTGGTATTACTTCAGACTGTGCTCATTGTACCAATGAGACATAACTGTTACTAAGGGTCTTTGATTGCTCAGAATTTTGACTTCTATTCCATATTTAATACATCATAATGCTCATAATGTTCTTTTAACATTTTATTTTTCTCCATAGTTTCTTACGTTTCCTCCTTCCACGTGTATTCTTTGCTAACTTCATGATTTTTATCTTATCTCGAACCTCCATATTCTTCATCCATTTATTTCCCATAAATTTTGGAATGGTCATGTATTTCAGTGCCTAGTGAAATTGGATTTTATTATTTGTAACACATACCATGCAGAGGTATATGCACTGCCATATGAGTGTAACAATGGCACCTTAGACAGTTCTATGTATTGTTGCCAACAGCAACTTTTTACTGGTAAATGCTTTAAATGGTGTATGCTATGTCGATACAGATTATTTCATACAGCTTAAGGTAGTAAAGGTATGCAACATATGCGAACATTCACATCTACATATCAATTCAAGAGAGATATTTGTATGTCCAAAGCGAGTCAAATTGAGTTTTGTCAGAATATCAATGTAGCAAATCCATTTCAATTTCTTATCTATACAACCACAAAAGAATTACTGAAGCTTCATTGTGTGTATTTTCTCAGATTAATAGGTTTATTTGTTTATAAATGCAAATATTTGCTTTTGAAAGCAATTCATAAAATATTTCTTGCAAATATATTTTATCAACCTGTGGAGCTGCGAGAGTCATGTCATCAAGTCAAGGTCTTGATCAGTTACTGATATCATTAGTAAACATTACAGTACTTCAAATAAATTTTCCTTAGCAGAAATATGTTTTACGCAAGACACTGCACGAAATGGGATTTACCTGCAAAAGATCTGTAAGTAAATGAAAGATTCTGGTAGCGAGAATGGATATAATTGACTGGCAATGTAAGCACCTGATCCAAGTGAGGAAATTAGGTGAACGAGGCAGACACTTCTTGTATAATGCTGAAACTTGGGTGGGCAACAACATTATTTGCAGATAATGTAGGCAGGTTTTTGGTTTTGAAATCATTATGGACTATGTTAGTGGAAGCAATAGGATTATTGTGGTCAACATTGGATTGAAATATAGGTTTTTACACAACGCACATTTAATTTATGAAGCAGGATGTGCAACAGGGGACTACAATGGGTGAATGAACTACAAAAATGTTTCAAATTGGATATCAACAAAAGTAATACCAAATCTGCCACAAAACTGTGTTATGTTTATGGACAACAATTCATAACACAAGAAATAGGGTGGAAGCTGATTTGTCAATGAGAAAAATGAAATTATTTGATTTAATTAAACAACATAAGCCAGAAGATAAAGTATTCGAAATTAAGTTAAATACTTGAATCATATGGACACACTGCATTGCGACTTTCACCATATAACTGTGACTTCTATCCAGTTGAATTGGCATGGAAAAAACTCGAAAATTTCGCCAGAGAACAAAATATTCTTGTTGATATTTACATGACTGCAGTTGGTGAAAGAAAGTGTGCAGCAATTTTCTGAGTATCCATTTCTTATTTCAAATTAAATTTTGCAGTAACAGAAAAAAGCATGTACAGATACTTGTCCCGATTGTTACATGTTTTGAAACTATAAAGAGAGTACTGGGCTAAGGATGGGATTATTGACGACATACTACAGATAATAGTTATTAATTTAGAAAGTCACAATGATGATGACAGTGATAATGGTAGTGACACTGTTTATGATGAGCTCTAAAATAACACATATGTAAATAGGCAATGAATAATTTGTTATAAAATATGTTGTGTATTTTTTCAAAACTGACTATGTGCATACACAGAAGTAGTAGAAGTATGTAGCAGTATATGTGGTATATGGTAGTAAAAGTGTTTAGCAATTTTCCAAGATAAATGCTTTCAAATGTAGTTCAAAGCAATAAATATCTTTATCACTAATTGTACAAAATCAGCAATAAAGAACTTCATCACAAAATTAATTAATTTCTTGCATGTGATTCAATTGTCACCAAATATCTATCTTGGTTACTATTAACCTTATTCTAAGACATTTGCTTAAAACATGTATACAGTAATTATCTAACATTGCTGAAATTTCCTTTGAAACATGTACATTGATTCTGAATTTCTATGTAAAAAGCTTGAGATACGAGATGTGTTCACATATTAATTTTTATTTTTTAGTAAGAATTTTATCTGTTAATCTACAGCAATGTTGTCCTCTTCAAAATATTCCCCATTACATACTGTATACTTATGTCAGTGCTTTCTCCAATTTCCAAAACACTTTTGGAACTGTTTCTTTGGGATAGTTTATAGTTCTCCTAACTGCATTTTTAATCTCATCTATGCTTGTAAAATTGTTTCCCTTTAAGGCGTGGTTTGAAATGTTTGTACCATTTGTAAGCCCTCATAGCAGACTCTCCAAACACAATATTTAAAATTTCTAAAAATTTGATATGCTTTATTCCATTCTCATAACAAAATTTAATACAGATTCTCTAATCTATTTGTAAACAAAACAAATAATCATTGATATTACCAAAACAATGTAACCTTCTCGACAGCTGACAATAGACTAAATACCCAGAATGCATAACATTATACAGATGATTTTAGATATGTTTACGAAGACAGTGACAAAGAAAGTAGTACGAATCAGACTAATACAACATGCGAAATTATAAATTTCTCATTACTTTTTAAACACTCTTCATGTTGCAAGAATTGTTATGTTTCACAGCAGCCCTTCAAAGAAAACTTCTACTTTTCAGTAGATCCTCAAAGAAAGAACAAGCCTTAAATTCTACAGAATGACTGCACTTTGTAGTCTTCATTTTATGAAGAGGAAAATACATTCACGTGAACAGGCATTCGGTTCCATGTTTGTAGTAGAATCCTGACTTCTGTTCCTATGTTTTACTCTATAATGTTGTGTTTCGAAAGAAGCTATCGTCTTTTGTATTCCTTATGGTCATAACGCATTTATCTAAAAATAAATGCTGTTGGGCTGTATCTGTACCTGCTGTCGCCACAGATTTAAGTCGCATGCCACTGCAGGTCGAGGACTATAATGTGAAACAGCCTGTGAAAGTGCCTTGTGGCATAGCTCGGTAGGCAGAATGGGCTCTCGCTTGCTCCCAAGTATACCGACAGGCTGTACCTTAAAGACCAAATGGAGATTTTCATACACCCTTGCAACAAACAAAGTTTGATCAGCCACTGTTTTCTCAACCATGAGATGATCTGACAGCTTAATGACGACAAACTGGGAAACATCAGTGCAGTACCCACTCACAAGGAAAACTCCCCATCACACGTCCATCAGATTTACTACTAAGATAGCCCATCAAAAACTGAACACAGATCACGCATAAGACAGGAAGAAAGTGTGCTTAACTTTTAAAAAAAAGGCAAAAGTGCAATAGTAAGCAAAACTACAGCAGTTGTGTCATGCTCAGGGGTGGTCATGGTGAGCCGTGTTCAAAATTCCATCATGCCACTTATTTTTATTTTCTTTTTTTTTCACAACAAAATGAACTGTCTGTCCAGCCATCAAAATGTCTGCCCTCTTCCTTTAGTCTTGGCAGTTGTCATACTGTACATTGGTTATGGAATATGAGTCACTTGGTAAGAATGTGCTACTGATGCAGGTAAATGTGATGGATAGCGAAAGCAGGCGAGATATCACATAGACGTCTCACAGAAATGAAAACAACAAATAAATGAGTGTGAACTATGTTACAAGGGAATTCAAGAGTCAAAACTTCCAAAACAGAATGCAATTTTTAAAAAAAAGTTAGAACATCTTTTCACAGAGCACAGATAAACTGCATAGCTTTGAAACTGTTGCATTGATTTGTTACTGCTTATGTGACAAACTACTATGTTTCCAGCATTTCCTGGGGAGTGATCACATTCACATTTATTCAGACACCTAAATCAGGCAAGGAGGCATGTCTAACTCACTTACCAGGAGTACAAATTAGGTGTGTCGGTAAGAGATTCCTATCATATGACACATATAATGGCACTAATGCCATGTATGACACATCAGATGTGTTTTCTGGTGTGCCGGCCGAAGTGGCCGTGCGGTTCTAGGCGCTGGAGTCTGGAACCGAGAGACCGCTTTGGTCGCAGGTTTGAATCCTGCCTCGGGCATGGATGTGTGTGATGTCCTTAGGTTAGTTAGGTTTAACTAGTTCTAAGTTCTAGGGGACTAATGACCTCAGAAGTTGAGTCCCATAGTGCTCAGAGCCATTTGTTTTCTGGTGGAGGATTCGGGTGACTTGTCATGATGATATAATGATGAATGACACAGAGTACCATCAGCAGCTTTGTTCTGAATTACTAGAACAGCATGTGAATAATACTGTTGTGTTTACATTTGCTCAAGTGGAAGTGAGACTGGCAGTAATTAAGTTAAAGAGAAAGGAAGCACCAGGATCTGATTAATAGTGGCAGAAGTTCTGCATCAGCTAGTGAACCACACTGTGCCATATATAACAGTTTTATTCAACAAATTTGTTTTGCAGGGTCAGTTGCCCAGAATTTGGAAAATTTCCAATATCATTATATTGAAAAAAGGGGAGAGACGAAGACCCAAGAGAACTGAAATTTTACATGGTGATTTGTTTGGTAAATCCTCTACCTAAAGTAAAGCAAAGCTTCAGTGCCACTGCCTAAGGGACCAAGGGCAGACAGTAGACATGAGTCCCCTGCAGTATGGTTTCACGAAAGCGAAATCCACTGAGGATGCGATAAATCATGCAATGAATATTGTGAACATTTCAGAGGACCAGTATGTTATTGGCTAAAGACTGATAAAGCTGGGACATTTGATAATTTTCGGTGGCCTGCCTGCCCTGTTCAAAAGACTAAAACAGATGGACTGACCCAGATGTCGCTATAACAGTCTATGAGATTAATGCGCAGACATGCAGATGCAATCAGAATGTCCTGGAAAGAAAATTATGAAAGACAGCACAAAAGCCTGGCCACAGGGCTTTGTATGTGGTTCAGAGTTCTGGGATGTTGGCATAAAGCCATTTCTGAGCAAGCTTCAGAGTGTAATAAATACTATATGCTGCTTATTTTATGCTGATGATCTATTAATGATAATATCTGCTAACACGAGGGCTAAATTTGAGGAAAATAGTAGGGTAGTTCTTGAATTTCTAAGCAACTTGTACATAGAAAACTAAGTGATGCAGTGCACAAACAGTTTATGCATTACTAAAAGGAACATTATCGAGAAGAAGAAATCCCACAATCAGAATAACTGGCCAACCTGTGGAGAGAGAGAGAGAGAGAGAGAGAGAGAGAGAGAGAGAGAGAAGTTGTCAACGGTCACAAAGTACAAAAAGTGCATACCACAGACAAATCTTTCTTGCTTTTGTGGGCTACAGGTCAAGTGTTTGGGTTCTTAGTTTCAGAATGTTAATGACAGAACAGGCTCTACAACAAACACCGAGAAGTGTACTCCTATGCCTGACAGGCACGTATAGAACAACACCAACTGATGTGCTGTGGTATTAGGCTTACTACTACTGGATGTAGTAGTAAGAAAGAGAGGTCCACAATATTGGCTCAAAATGCAAAAACATGATACGATAAAGGAGGTACTAGGCACAAGTGCCATACTGAATAAGGAAACAAAAGCATGCATTGATAGGAAATGGCAATAAATCTGGTGCAGACCAGAAACAGTGAGGAGAACCTACCAGTTCCTTCCTAGCATAAAATGAAGAACAAAAATGTCATACTGTCTGCCAACCAAGGGAGCTACACATTATCTGACGGGACATGGTCGGTACCCCAGCTACTTACTAAAAACATGACAGTGCACCATAGATGCTTGTGAATGTGGGGTAATTGGTACTCCGGATCACATTGTCTGGGAACATGTCATCAGAAAGGCGTTACAGATCAGGACAGGAAAGTGCTTGGAAATGCAACAATATAAGAAATGTGAAACTGTGGTATAAACTGAACTTGCTGACAGTTAAAATATCAGTGTCTGAACTGCAAGCCTACATAGCTGAGAGACAACCAAGAATAGAATCATGATAACAAAACATGCCATGGCAGTATATCCACTTAACAACAACCTAGTGGAAGCAGTGGGGAGATGACCCTCAGGAAGGACCATGAGGGATTTCCTGAGTCCCTGACAGGCATCTCCTAATCTCCACACATTGGGTGGAACGGCAGCACAGCCCCTGTGAATCCAGGTTGCATCTCAGTGCACCGGGGGTAAACCTTCCAGACAAATGAGAAATACAGTTTGGTTCTGATACCATGTACCGTAGTCCAGTGTATTGTTGTATAGTAGTGTAGTCCAGAATAGTGTAATAGACTAGTAGCGTGCGCCTTCTTAATTCCGGATGAACAAAAACCAGTGTGCCAAATGGTAGTAGGTAGATTTTTTTTCTTTTTGTAGATATTGTATGCAGATTTTTCCCCTCTCAAACACCATAATGATAAGTTATCACTAACACATTTGAAATTATGTTAAAGTACGAGGTGTTCAAAAAGTCTCTCCGCAGTGCCGTCCGATTGTTAGCCGCGTGTGCCATATGATTGTCCTACCTGGGTTCCTTTGTTCGTTTGTTTCGTTTTTGTGACTGTTAAAATGCTAACCATTTTAGTTGAACATGTGTTCAAAGCTGGCAGTAAATACACAGTTTCAGTTCGTCAAACATTTAATTTAGTTTTCTCGGAGACAACACTCCCACAACGTGATACTGTGCAAGATTTGATTTACAAATTTTGAAGTACGGGTTCAGTGACAGATGCACTGAGAAGTGGTCATCCTAGCGTTTTGTCTGAGGATAAACTACTCGATATTTCTAATAAAATGCCCATGAGTCCGAAAAGTCAGTAAGAAAACTCACCCAGGAAATTGACGTTAGTGTTGGAATGGCCCATACAGCTGTAAGGAAAAAATTAGAACTTTTCCCGTACAAAGTGACAGTCGTGCAAGAACTGAAAAATACTGATCATGGCATGTGACTGCATTATGGTCAATGGTTCAAAAATTTCGTTCAACAAAATGAAAGGGATATTCTTAATGAAAGGTTTTTCACAGATGAGGCTTGGTTTCATTTATCCGGGTACATGATCTCGCAAAATTCTCGTATGTGGAGTACTGCAAATCCATTGTGTTTTCAGGAGGAACCACTTCATTCTGCAAAAACAAGAGTTTGGATTGCAATTTCTAAATGTCGGATTATGGGTCCTATATTTTTCAACGAAACAATAAATGAACAACAACACTGCAGTGATATTCTGTACCCATTCATAAGAGAACTTGTGTTAAGTGAAATACTGAACGATTATTTTCAACAAGATGGTGCAACCACGCATGCAGCTCGCGTTTCAGTGTCACTTCTTGCTGATGTTTTTGGTGACTGCATAATTTCACAGGGACTTTGGCCTCCACAATCGCCTGACCTGACACCACCTGACTTTTTCTTCTGGAGTGCAGCGAAAGCAACTGTCTATAAAAACGATCCAAAATCCATCACTGAATTGAAAACTGTAATATCCACTTTCAGTGCTTCTGTTACAGCTTGTGTTTGGAAACATGATTAGATGAATTGAATTGTGTATTCATCAACAGGGGGGACACTTTCAACATTTAATGTGAAAATTTGTAAGTAAAAATGAATATTTAATTTAGTAATAACTTGTATTTCACTGAGTTTCATTTCGGTATATTCATTGCGGCATATGGCATGCGCGGCTAACAAACATATGGCACTGCGGAGAGACTTTCTGAACACCCCGTATTATGTGCTATATTCTTGACAATTCATGTGCAACATTTGGTCTGTTCTTTTTCATTGGTAACACCCTTTAAAAACAAAAATGGTTCATGCCAATATAAAAAGCTGAGCAACGATGACAGCAGAGCTGGTACATGACATGGCTGCTTTCGTGGCTGATATCATAGAATAAGACTGTGACAGGACTAGAACAGGAAGTGTATGGGTGGATTGAGCAGGTTTTGCACCTGAGTCTTCCATAGGGATATGATCCCTGTGGAAAGGGGTTGGAATTTGTAGTGGCAAAGAGATAGACTAGGATGTTGTGGAGGTTGGGTAGGTAACACAACACCACTGTAGGAGGGGTGGAAGATCTTGAGTATAATGCCCATCATTTCAGGGCATGATGATAGATAATCAAAGCACTGATGAAGTTGATCCAATCCAGGGTGGTACTGGATGAGGAACGGTGCACTCATTTGTAGTTGTTTCTTGGAGATGGTGGGAGTAATGGGTTTTTGTGGGGATATGGCATGATAATCTATTTGTAGACTTTGTCTGTGAAGGTCTTTGTGAGAACTCAGCATACTGGGCAAGGGAGCTCCAGTCACTGCAGAGACACGGACCCCGGACAGTCAGGCTATATAGGATGGTTTCTTTGGGGAAGGGATAACAGCCATCAAAATACAAGAACTATTGGTGGCTGGTGGCTTCAATGTGGACAGGGGTGTGGGAGTGTGGATGGAACCATCAGAGTGGAGGAGGTCAATGCCTGAGAAGGTGGTACACTGGCTTGGGGGGAATCAAGTGAAGTGGATGGAAGATAAGGCATTGAGATGGTGCAGGGGTGAAGATAAGGTGTCCTGACCTTGAGTCCAGATGATGAAGATATCATCAATGAACCCTAGAACAGACCAGGGGTCTGGGGTTTTTGGAGGCTAGGAAGGTTTCCTCTGGATGACCCATAAACGTGTCAGCATAGGAGAGTGCCATGCAGATGCCCATGGTTGTGTTACATCTTTATTTGTATGCCTTTCCTTCAAAGAAGAAGTAATTGTGTGTTACAAAATAGTTATTAAGGTTTATGAGGAATGAGGTAATATGTTTAGAATTTGAAGGATGTTTGGAGAGGTAGTGAGTGTTCAATACTGGCTAGACCATGAGCATGAGAGATGTTGGTATACAGGGAAGTGCCATTAACAGTGAGGAGTGGGGTTCCAGGATATAAAGAGATGGGGATGGTGGAGAGTTAGTGAAGGAAATGGTTGGTATTTTTGACGTGGGAGGCTAGATTTTGGGCAACAGACTGGAGGTGTTGGTCAACAGGAGCTGAAACTCTTTCAATGGGAGCACAATAGCCAGCTACAATGGGGCATCCAGGATTGTTGGGTTTGTGGATTAAGGGGAGCATGTAGAAGGTGTGTGTGCAGGGTGCCATAGGTGTGAGGAGGGGAATATATTCAGTGGAGAAGTTCTGGGAAGGCCTAAGGTTTTAAGCGGGGTTTGGAGGGATCTATTTTGAGGTTTTGTATGGCAGTCCTTTCTCCTGTGGAAAGGATGGGTGTTCTTAGAAAGGGACATAGAGAAGGGTTGTGAGGCCAAGTAGGAGGTAAGGATGAGGGGATGGTTAGGTGGAAGGGTAAAGAGGTGGGAAAGGGTCACAGTTGGATAATTGTATGAACTAGGAGAGTCAGGATTCAATGTTTGGATTACGATGGCTACGATTGGGCGGAGTGGTGGCAAAGAAGCATTTCCTTTGCAGGATTTGTTCATCATAAAAGTAAAATTGATGTACAGAAAGCACAAATGCGATGATTGGTCAGCAGCTGTAGCTCTCATACAATGGTGGTGTTCAGCTCTTGGAAGGAGGTCCAACTTATGTATTAGATACCTTATTACTGTGTCACTGTAAATGAAACTTCAAGACATTCTGATGTATTAACAGCCATCAACGTTTTTCTTTATCATACTTTAGCTATGTAATTTTTATTTCAAAAATCGCGTACAGTCACAGTCTCTATAAATGCTACTTGTACTCTGATTGTTCAAATGGCTCTGAGCACTATGGGACTTAACATCTGAGGTCATCAGTCCCCTAGACTTAGAACAACTTAAACCTAACTAACCTAAGGACAGCACACACATCCATGCCTGAGACAGGATTTGAACCTGCGACCATAGCAGCAGTATGGTTCCGGACTGAACTGCCTAGAACCGCTCGGCCACAATGGCCGGCGTACTCTGTCTCGCCGTTCATATGTAGCATGAAAATGGGTGACACTGCTTCCTGCTTTGTAGTGACACACACATGTGGCAGAATTAGTTAGTTACATGTTCCACTGAGCAATCTCACGGTAACCGTTACGACGTGGAACGTGTAAAGTGCTTAACAAATGTACACATGAATCAAGGCTTTTTTTAAGCTTAAAAATTTTATTACCTACTCCACTCTCTTAAATGGCACAAAATGCATATATCATACCTGTAGATTTATTTATTCCTATTCAAGAATTCATCTACAGTATAGAAGGAGTTGTCAAGGAGACATGATTTCAGTTTGTTTTTGAAATTATTACTGCTACCTGTCAGACATTTTATTTCATCTGCTAATTTCTCGAATAAAAGATTGGTTTCAAGTTGAGGATAGTGTAAGTCTGTCTTTCTTCTGGTGTTATAATCATGAATGTCACTTCTGTTTTTAAACTGGTCCATGTTGTTGAGAACAAATTTCATTACTGAGTAAATGAACTGTGAGGCTGTTGTAAGAATTCCTAACATTTTAAACAGATGCCTACAAGAAGTGCGACTAAGAGCCCCAAACGTTATTCTAAGCAATTTCTTTTGAGCAGTGAATACTTTTTGCCCAAGTGTTGAGTTACCCCACAATATTATTCCGTATGACATCAGAGAGTGAAAGTATGTTAGCCTACTAATTTCTATATCCTCAAAATTTGCAATTATTCTGATTGCAATAGTTGCTGAACCTAGTCGCTTTAGGACAGGGCTTAACAACTGGCCGGTTTTGAACGCGAATACTCGCGTCTGCTCAGACACGTGCTCGCGAGCAGGTGCAAGGTCACGGAGTAGGGAAGGAGGGGAGGGAGGGGAAATGCGCGCACGTTTGAATAGGGCCGCAGCATGCCTATTGCATTCGCACCGACTGTGTAACGTTTAAAGTACTACGATCAGCTCTAACAGTCACTTCGCTGGTTAAGAATCATGTCAAGTTGCCATTGTGTAACCCCAACCGTGCTTTCGCAGTTCAATCCCCATTGGGAGGAATTGTATCTGTTTACAGAAAAAGATGGAGTTGCAAGATGTTTAGTATGTCACAAAACGCTGAATTCTATTAGGAAATTTAATTTGCAGCGACATTATATGTCGTACCATGCGAAAGACTATGGAAGTGGAAAATGTGATGGACCAGATCGTGCACAGGAAGTTATTAAACTTAAAAGGAAGCTATCCGAAGAAGATCTGGACGACGAAGAAAAATCAACTGAGGCAGCTCTCAGAGTGAGTTACAAAATTGCTTTGCTTTTAGCAAAATCCCTGCGCCCCTTCACTGATAGCGATTTAATAAAAGAATGTTTGGTAGCTGCAGCGGAACATTTGTGTCCATCTCAAGTTGAACAATTTCGGATTGTGCCATTATCTAACATAACCATTACGCGTTGCATACAGGACATGGCAGACGACGTCCAGAGCCAGCTTGTAAATATCTGTAAAGATTTTATGGCATATTCTCTAGTTCTGGACGAAAAAGTTGATATCACTGTAACAGACAGCTTGCCATATTTATTAGAGGCGTTAATAGAGATCATCAGGTGAGGGAGGAGCTCCTCGATGTAGTAGTCATGAAGAACACTGCAACTGGAGGTGATATTTTAAGTAGTGTTGAAGAAAGTGTTGAAAATATAGGATTGTCATGGAATTCTTTAGTTTCAGTGTCTACAGATGGTGCACCAGCGATGACAGGGAAAAAATCAGGTATCGTCGCGCTGTTGAAGGAGAAAATGCAAAAACTGACCGTGCCGAATGAAATAAGCGGCGTTCACTGTGTGATCCACCAGGAAAACTTATGTGCAAAGAGTATCACTCTAAAAAATGTGATGAGGGTTGTTGTTCGTACAACCAATTATATAAGGAAGCATGGGCTACAACACAGACAATTTAAAAGCTTTCTTGCGGATGTACAAAACCAGTATGGTAGCCTGCCTTATTACAGCGAGGTCCGCTGGCTTAGTCGTGGCGAATTATTAAATCGATTTTTTTGCCTATTAGATGAGATAAATATGTTCATGGAAATAAATAACATGTGTGTTCCTGAATTGAAAGAGCCTTCATGGAAATGTGATCTCGCGTTCTTAGCAGAGTTAACTAGCCATCTGAATGCTTCGAACATTTCACTACAAGGTAAAGATCTGCTAATTACTCATTTCATAGATCGAATACGAGCTTTTAAAATGAAATTGACACTTTGGGTCAGTCAGCTGGAAACAGGAAATCTAGCTCATTTTCCTAAATTACCATCCATGCAAGATGTTCACAAAAACTGTGACCGTTATTCACATAGTATAGTTGCCCTTAAGGAAGAATTTGATCAACGCTTTCAAGATCTGACAGCACTAGACAGTGATTTTGATCTGTTCTCCTCTCCATATTCAGCGAATATTGAAGAGATTCGTTCTGAGCTGCAACTAGAAATTATTGACCTGCAGTGTGACAGAGAATACGGAGACAAATTTCAGAACAAGAAAAACATTTTGGAATTCTACAGACACTTCCCTCAGGATAGATTTCCTCGTTTTCACAAACTGGCGGCTACAATAATATCAATGTTCGGTTCCACGTATGTTTGTGAACAACTGTTCTCTGCAATGAAATGTAACGAGACACACCTGAGAAACGCATTTTCTGATCGAAATTTAAACTGCACGCTGCGCCTACAATGCACAAGAATAATTACTCCGAACATAAACGCAATTGTAAAGGGCAAAAAGTACAAGATAACCGAGAATCCCACACTTCAGTGACACCTTTTATTGTGTAACAGTTCACAAATTAATACGAATGTAGAGGCATACACTAAGCTAATAAAATTATCTGGCAAGTGTACATTCTCCTTTATTTGTTGCATTTGTCGCAGTATAATTCGTGAGTGATATCCCTGCAGGTGGCCGCGGATTTACATTGACTGGCGGCAGGTGTTGTGTGCCTCACATGACTCTCCCCACTCTCTGCTCTGGTTCGGTAGTGGGGGTAGTGTGCTCGCGCTGCTCCGTGCTTGCGCCTTGCTGCTCACAGCTTGCTCCGCGAGCACATATGTTGTGAAGCCCTGCTTTAGGAGATCCAAAATATGAATTTTCCAATTAAGATTCTCATGTATAAGTGCACCCAAATACTTAGTGTGCTCTATCCTGGCTGCTGACTTCTGTTGATGTGTTATATTTATTGAAGGAACTGTACTCCTTGGAGAAGAAAGTTTGAAGTACTGTGCTTTTTCAAAGTTCAGAGCAGGCCCATTCACAAAAAAACAATAACTCTTCAAAAGACATTATTTGTATCATTTTCAATCAGTGTTTCTTTCACTGGTGTAATAATGCTTCTATCATCAGCAAACAGTGTCAGTTTAACTTCTTGTTTCAGGTAAGAAGGGAGGTCATTCATATATATCAAGAACAGAAGAGGATCCATGATCGAACCCTGTGGAACATCTAATGTAATTTCAATGCAGTTAGATGAAGTGGCAAACTTCCTTAAATCGCTTAAACCACATAAAGAAACTTTCTGCTTCCCGATCTACAGATGTGACTTAAACCACTCATATACTGTTCCATTTATACCATAAAATTGTAATTTCTGTTACATAATGCCATGGTTCACACAATCAAATGGTTTGGATAAGTCACAGAAAATTCCTATTGGTGACATTTTACTGTTTAAAGGCTCTATTATGTGGGCAGTGAAATTGTATATTGTTGTCTCAGTAGAACAGCATTTTTGAAATCCAAACTGTGATTTACTAAGTATCCCATTACTGATGAGATGGCTATCCAATCTTGCATACATTGCTTTCTTTGTGATTTTTGAAAATGATTTAAGCAAGGATACTGGCCAATAATTATTGACATGACAACGGCATATTTTAACCTGTCTGGGAAAATACCTAGAGTTAGTGATGCATTACATGTGTGACTCAGAACATCAGCTGTAACTGCTATATCAGGATTTATTCTGTTAACAGCAAGAAACAAATTGTTGTTAATGTTTTTCACAAGATTGCAGAGAAAAAAATCAGCTTTGTCATTTTTTGAGGAACACTATGTAATAAAAATGAAGCAGCGTGTTTTAGGTTTGTGTGTGGCGTAATCGGTACTGTCGTAGTTTGATAACATGTGAGCTGGTGGGCGGCTGCTGAAACTTGTTGTGGTCTTTTTTTTTCAGGTTGAATACCTAAATCATTTAAATATGAAGTGCATCAAATATATGGTAATTAATTCATCATATTAACAGAATCTTCTGTCGATTCTTGGTAGAACAACATTATAATAAATGAAAAGCACCAGTTTGCTTTTGTTCTGCAATATTACTTTTATTGTAAACTGGTTTTCGGCTTACAAGGCCATCTTCAGACATTTACTCAGTAAATGTCTGCAGAAGGCCTTGTAAGCCGAAAACCGGTTTACAATAAAAGTAATATTGTAGAACAAAAGCAAACTGGTGCTTTTCATTTATTAATTAATTCATACTTAACCATCATTTCCTGAGAAAAATGCATGTCTTCTAGTTTCTAATATGTATAATGCACAAAATTCTGGTTTTCATTGCAATAGACATTCTTAATTATCAATATTTTATAAAAGATTGTTGAAGATTATTGAAGGTAAGGAAACATTACACAATTAAATTTTTAAGAGATAAATGAAAAATCAACTACTTTTTGTTTAAATATGCCCACTGCTTTGTAGGACAGATGTGATCTCACATGAGCCAGAGTGATATATGTCATAGAAGCATGGAAAACAATAATTTTCATGGCATCAAGCATACTGTTCAAATGCTGAATTTTTACAGTTGTCACCTTAACACTGCAATCTGAACCCAGCAGAATTGATCTGGAGCCAAGTCAAAGGATTTGTCGCAAGACATTGAAGATGCCAAACATACTGGAAATAATGCACGAAGCTTTCTGACACTTTACTGCCGAACAATGGCGAAGTGCAGAACAGCACATCATAAAAGAGGAGTAGGAAATATGGGTTTTTTTGGTAGCTTGGAATTCTATTGCGGGTCACCTCGTTATCAACGTAACAGTACTGCAATGTGTTCCTCGGAGTTCCATATGGAAGGAGTTCAGAGATTACCAGATGACTGAGTAATACCTTCAGTGGCTTCAGGATTTAATTTCGTGGTGAAATCCCAGCAGTGCATTTTTATGCCACACATAGGTTGTTAAAGTCAGAAATTTCCATCACTCTTGTTTTTAATTACAATACTTTGTTAGCTAAGATTGAGAGCATGTTATGTTTTCCATCCAGTCATCTAAGAAGCATATCGGCTGAGTTTTACAATATATTATTTCCTTCTGTTTAAAAATTAAATGCCATTTGACACTATATTGTTTTCTGCTTGTCTCTTTTTGCATCTTTACTGCAACTGTTCATATCAATGCAGATTAGCTGAATCACTTGCCTAGCCCATGATGTCGAAGTTAAATGCGTCACTAAAACTGTTGCCCCATATTATCACTGAGACAATATACGCATAACGCACAGCATAAAACATATCCTCATTATCGTACTTGACTGCACTCAAGAAAATTTGGCATCTGATCCACATGAAACGAAATCCAATGAGGTTCCAGAAAATGTGGAGGAATACCTTGTGTAGTATTTACATGAGGTTTACTCTTACGATGAACCGAGTACAGGTCTTTGACAAGTGTAACATAAGTAAATCTGGGTGTATGGCTAAAAAGGAGGCCTTTGGATAGACTGATACTTCTGTGGGGCCAAGGATTTTGGTGGAAAGATTAACAACAGTGCACTAGGATTGGTTCTGCTCTGGATTTAGTGCACTGGTGGAAGGGAAGTTTGTGGGATATGGCAAATTAGAAAGATCAGCTAAGCAGGGTTTGTGTGTTATGAGGGGTTGACGAGGAGGAACACCATGGGTAGGATAAGTGTTGGATAGTGGTACCCAAAGGCAAAGGCAGATGTCAGCATGCTGGATGACTTTTGAAGATGCTTTCTGGGATACTCTTCCAGGTGCTGGAGTGCAATGCACTAAGTTTCAGAGATGTGAAAAGTTATGAAAAACATTTTTTTAAAATGTTCACTGGCAATCTATGTACAAAGCTTTAAAATTCTTCAAAGTAGTTATAGTTAGCATCTACATATTTTTCCACCATTTTTCCAAGATTTGTAAGCCTCCTGAAAGGTCTCAATCATAACATCGTTTAAGAGTGTCGACACAGTGTTTTGAGCATCCTCAATGCTCTCAAAATGGCATCCTTTGAGTGTGGTTTTAATGCTGGGGAACAGGAAAAAGCGTAACAGAAAGACGTTGGGACAGTAGGGCTGCTGCAGCAGCACTGACTAGTTGTGCTTGACCAGGTAGCCATGGACGTACAAAGACATGTGGCTGGGTGCATTGTCATGATGCAGCAGCCAAGTAGCGCTGATGTCTATTCACACTCTGAGGACCTTTTTCTAAATCTTTCCAAGACATCAACATAGTAATGAGCATTAACAGTCTGTCCTCAGGGAACAAGCGGTTTGTGCACCACACCCTTGCTCTTGAAGAAGACAATCAGCATCGTTTTCTCCTTGTATTTACTCATCCATGTCTTCTTCACTTCTTCACTGAGGTGTACCATACCAAACTATGGATGGCATTTCATTTCCAGGTCCTATGTGAAAGTCCATGTCTCATCACCAGTAATACTGCTGTCCAAAATAATCCAGTTCACTGTCCACACATTCCAACAGTTCACTTGCAATCAACACCCAACTGGCCTTTTGCTCGTTTGACAGAATTGTCAGCACCAGCTTGGCATTGGCCTTCCTCATGTGCAACTCCACCGTAACACTGTTAAACACGGAACTTTTTGAAACATTCGCAGTGTCATATAAATTTTGAACACTCAATCAGCAGTCAGAATTCAACAATTCATGAACATGATTCACTTGTCTTCAATTCTACTTGTTGATTGTCTTTCACAGCAAGTGCGATCATTCACCCCTTCTTCGCCCACCTCTTAACTCATTGCAGACTCCCCGTTGGTTTCTACATTGTTCAACTGAATCAACCATCGCAAGTCGTGACGAGGTTGCAAAACAGATGTGCACTTATTCAACAATGCTCAGAGCAGACAGAGCTTTGGTATGCTGTAAGGTTGGGGGTGGAACAAAAAAATATATTTCATTACTTTTTGGACAGATCTTGTATTCAGTAAGCATTTTATAGCAGCATTATCTTGAAGAGGGAGCAGAGGTGGTTCTAGGATGACTGTGCCACTGAGATGTATTTTTGCAGTACCGTGTTTGTGAGGGCCAGGGATTGGCACAATCTAAAAAGGTGTAAATATTGTGAAAAAGAGAGGTGGGATCCAGAGAAAGGAATCTTTATGCTAAGGCCATTTGGTGGATTCCATGCTTTAGGCAGCATTTGAGAAACAGGATGTGGGACTGGGTTACAGGCAGAGAAAACGATACTTTTCTGAACTGGGGCAGAAAGATGGAGCAAATGGGAAATGATCTAGGAAACGGGCAGATGAAGGGGTTAGGTGGTTTGTGAGGTGAGCTGGATGACAGGAAAAGACTTGTAAACGGCAGTTATCTTTACAATACATTCTCTGCTCCTGAAATCATCCCAGTCTCAACCTACAGGAACCCACTGTTTCCTCCCCCTAGTGTTTCTGTCCCCTGTCATATCACCTCCTCCCACATCCACTCACCCTCATTGTGCACTGCTGACTGCCAAAGCACTCACCAATCTCTTCCTCTTTCCTAGTCCTCTCATTTCCACTCTCCCCCTGCCCCTTCCCTCACAGCCTTCCAATGATGCTGCACCATCCTGCCACCTCTAGTCCCTGCATGCTCCACCAGGCAGCACTGATTCCTTTTCCCCCACCTTACTCCAGACTGTTGAAGGAGGTAGTGCTCTCGTGTGTGTGTGTGTGTGTGTGTGTGTGTGTGTGTGTGTGTGTGTGTGTGTGTGTGTGTGTGTGTGTGTTTGTTTCCTGCAGAAGGCCGTGGCCGAAAACTCATATGTAACAGTCTTTTTATCATGCCAATCTTCACCTCAATGTGTCATCTTTATGGTAACCAGCAATCTGTCCCTTTCATAATACTGTTAATATTCCATCCCAGATTTACTTTATGAGATTAGAAACTAAAAAGTTTGCTATGAAGCACTTGTAGCCCTGTTGAGCTATTGTCTGTGTGGCGTCTGCTGAGGTTGAATTTGGAGCCTTGATTGGTATGCTTGTGAACAGTGAATTTTAAAATTTCTTAATTGCCCATTAAAGTCACTGGAAGATCATATATGTAGATTAGGAACAAGATTCGACCCAGTACAGACCCTTGTGGTACTCGGCACATTATGTTCCCCCATTCTGACATTAGATTCATGCCTGAAAGACAGTCTTAACAAGATCGTCCACTTTCTGTTATGAAAGTAAGATTCCAGTCATCCATGAGGGCCACCAGTGACGACGTACTGCGTTAGTTGGCCATGTGGAATTTTGTGGCTGTGCCAATCAAAGGTTTCAGTAAGGTCATAAAATACACTAACAGGTTAATTTTTCTTGTTTAGCTCTGCAAGCACTTCAGACATGAAGAAGACAGCTTTCTGTGTGTATAATACTTTAGAAAGTTAAACTTTGAGGAGGTTATTTATTTGCTTTGTCTGTGAATCACAATTGCAGCTATCACTGTGATATGGAGTGAGTAAACAAATTTTGTCCAGTTGAATGAGTGAGTATTCATCACTGACAACTTTCTAATAAACTTTGAAAAATATTGGAAGGAGTGAAATACATCTGTAATTAGATGTAAATGTTTATTTTCAGTTTTATAGATAAGTGTTACTAAAGCATATCTAAGTCAGTGAGGACATATGCTTCAAGTGATCCACACCAGACAAGTTCTTCAGTTTCCCCTACATTCACAACACGTCATTGTTTGGTGTACACTCTTGCAAGTTGGAATAATTGGTCCTTGTTGTTTGAAGAAAAATGAACGCACATGTGTCAATGACTGTTTTGTGGCAACACATGCCAGGATGCATGATCTCCATGAGGAGTGATCTGCACTGGCCAGCACCTGATTTAACCCTTCTGCGTATTTTTTATGGGGCTACTTAAAATCACTTGTTTGTGAGGATTTTCCTAGTATTCACCCGAAGAACAACGTTCACCAATCCATAGCCTACATACCCTTCAATATGCTGGAAAGAATGATTTGAAAAACAAACAGGTGATGCTATGGGAACTCAAATGAGAACCCCCAGTGGGAACGTTCTTTTCTAGGAACTTCTTCTTCTTTCTTGGCTCTACAGCTCATGATGAGCCTTGGCCTCTTCTACAATATCCTTCCATCTCTCTCGGTCCTTTGCCAATACTCTTCAGTTTCTATAGCCCATCTTCAATTACTCCATCTTCCCATCTGGCTCTTGGTCGATCACGTCCTCTCTGCCCTCCTGTTATATGTTTAAAGCCAGCGGCAGGCATCCGAAATTGTACTGAATTAGTTCATGAGCCCACTCAAAGCGTAAATGATTGCAAAAGCATACTTGACCTTTTAGCAACAAATAATCCTGGACAAATAGGGAGTATTGTGACGAATACAGAGATTAGAGACCATGAGGCAGTTACTGCTAGGCTGAATACCATAACACCTACAAACACAAAGTATATCTATTTAAAAAATCTGATAAAAATGCCAAATTTAAAAGAATGCAAAATCCCCAAGATTGGCAAAGTTTTACAGAAGTTCAGAATATGGCGCGTTCTTGAATGCGAGATGCTTTTAACAATTTCCACAACGAAAGTCTGTCTCAAAATCTGGCAGAAAACACAAAGAGATTCTGGTCAAACATAAAGCACACCAGTGGCAAGGCGCAACAATACCTTCACTGCGCGATAACAAGGGTGAAGTCACTGATGACAGTGCCACTAAAACAGAGTTATTAAATACGATTTTCCGAAACTGCTTCACCAAAGAAGAGGAAGCAAATATTCCTGAATTCCAATAAAGAACAACTGCCAAGATGAGAAACATAGAAGTAGATAACCTCGGAGTAACAAAGCAGCTTAAATCACTTAATAAAGGCAAGGCCTCCAGCCCAGATTGTATACCAGTCAGGTTCCTCTCAGAGTATGCTGACAAAATAACTCCATATTTAGCAATTATATACAATCACTCGCTCACAGAAAGACCTGTACCTAAAGACTGGAAAACTGCTGAAGTCAAACCAATACCCAAAAATAGAAGTAGGAGTAATCCATTGACTTACAGGCCTATATTACTAACGTCGATTTGCAGTAGGGTTTTGGAACATATACTGTATTCGAACATTATGAATTACCTGTAAGAAAATATACAATCACTCGCTCACAGAAAGACCTGTACCTAAAGACTGGAAAATTGCTGAAGTCAAACCAATACCCAGAAATAGAAGTAGGAGTAGTCCATTGACTTACAGGCCTATATTACTAACGTCGATTTGCAGTAGGGTTTTGGAACATATACTGTATTTGAACATTATGAATTACCTGAAAGAAAACGATTTATTGACACACAGTCAGCACGGTTTCAGAAAATACCATTCTTGTGAAACAGAACTAGGTCTTTATGTTCAGGAAGTAATAAGTGCTATCGACAGGGGATGGGGATGTCAAATTGATTCCATATTTTTAGATTTCCAGAAGGCTTTCGACTCCATTCCTCATAAGCGTCTTCTAAGCAAACTGCGTGCCTACGGAGTATCACCTCAGTTGTGCGACTAGATTAGTGATTTCCTGTCAGAAAGGTCACAGTTCGTAGTAGTAGACGGAAAGTCATCGAGTAAAACAGAAGTAATACTGGCGCTCCCCAAGGAAGTCTTATAGGCCCTCTATTGTTCCTGATCTGTATTAACGACATAGGAGACAATCTCAGTAGCCATCTTAGATTGTTTGCAGATGATGCTATCATTTACCGTCTTGTTAAGTCATCAGATGATCAAAATGACTTGCAAAAAGATTTAGATAAGATATCTGTATGCTGTGAAAAGTGGCAATTGACCATGAATAAGGAAAAGTGTGAAGTTATTCACATGAGTACTAAAAGAAATCAGCTAAATTTCGATTAGGCCTAAGCGATAAGACATACAAATCTGAAGGCTGTAAATTCAACTAAATACTTAGGGATTACAATTACAAACAATCTAAATTGGAACGATCACATGGATAATATTGTGGGTAGAGCAAAGCAAAGACTCAGTTTTGTCCTCCGATTGCAAAAACGTTCTGTGAGCACCTACCTACACAGGGAGAAATGATCATCACGATAAAATAAGAGAAATCAGGGCTCGCACAGAAAAATTTAAGAGCTCGTTTCTCCCGCGTGCTGTTCGAGAGTGCAACGGTAGAGAGACAGCTTGAAGGTGGTTCATTGAACCCTCTGCCAGGCACTTTATTGGGAATAGCAGAGTAATTTTGTAGATGTTGATGTAGGTAGATGTAGACGTATTTTACATCTAATATCCTATAGCAAAAATTATACATGACTTAGTTACTGTATTTGCAATGACAGTTGCTAAAAGTAGCTCTGGATGTAGAAATATTAGATACAAAAGATTTATGATTCTGTCGCTCATCAATAAAATGTCTATTCAAAGGACGTCTAGCTCTGACCACTATGAGTCTGTAAACGTTATTCAACTGGTAAACGCACAAAAAAGTGTCTGTGCAAGAATGTTCGAACTTAGTATACCTGCCACTAGGGCTCCGGAGAGGGGATGCTTGCATCTCATTGGCAGCGGGTTAATCGTTTGTGGCAGCGCCTTCATGCCATAATGGCGACTATAAGAATCCCTGTGGCGTAACTGGCAACCCATGTATTTGAAGGTGCTTCTGACCAAATAGCAGCCAATACAGCACTAGTAATGCATGATCTTTATTTGACTCTAGAACTGTGGCAACAGAATCAGGTGGCCCATAAAAACATCCAATAATTAACTTGGTTTCACCTAGATCTGTTATATGCGAGCAGAACTTCTTTGTCTCACTCAATTTCAGACTCAATGGAGAGAATGGTTTTGTGAAATGCAATTAACCCCCCTCCCCCACCTTCCCATGGAGTATAATCTGTCCTTCCATCAAACTTTCATGACTAGCTGAATATCTCAGAGTTTCCTATTTTGGGTTACATCCAGCTTTCTACCCCAAGAATAACTTCACCATGAGAACTTTCCTAGAAAGCAGTAAATTCAGGGAACATTGGTATGAATACTTTAACAATTGCAGCATCACTGTTAAGTAGCGCGAACTCACAAACAGGAGAAGTTAATGGTTTAAATTAAAAGAAGTAGCGCTGCTACAAAAAAAGCATAGCTTTCAGATACTATATTGGTCTCTACGGTTCATAAGCTCCAAGAGAAGCTAATCTTTCACATTTAATGTTGATCGTTTTTGCGCGTGTTACGCCTCAAGATATATCACAAAAATGTGCCAGTAAAATTTTTAATAACGACATAAATGTCTGATCTTCTTGGCTCGAAATTCTTCTAAACGGCTCGTCATCAGAAAGCTGATTTTTAAATGAGAGTCAAATGCTCTGTGATTTAAGAAATACATCATACATTCTCGAACATAGATGAACTTCCATAAGAGGAAATTTGCTTGGCATCGACTGAAATTAGTTTTGCATTCGGTGGCCGAACTTCACCACATGGGACCTCCCAGCCAACAATGCCACACACTCATTTGATTTCCCTTTTAAGTAATGCTTTTCAAACTGCCTTTCCCAATATTTTCCCGCAACCTGTTAGAAATAAGTGCGTTTCAGCAGTTACCAGAGAGCACCAGATAACAGGCACCACCGCAGCTATGATGACGTAGGAAGCCCGTATGTTCGTACATGTAAAACATTAAAAGATCTTCACTATGTCATAAAAGAAACAAGACATCAGAGGATATGCTAAGAGCGTCAGACTTTCGTGAACCATACTAAAACATGCACATTTAAAGTGCATACTTAAAGTGGTATGTCCCGTTAGCAATGAAGAGGGCCTTGACCTGATATTAACCTTTTCAGTTTGGTTTTTCGGGATGTAAATTTTCTTGGAGTAACCGTACTTTATTGTCTCATGTTTGGTTCTTTATTATGGCATTATGCCATACATGCTAGAAACTGAAAACGTGCACTTGAAATTCAGTGAATAGTTGAAACTAGCCAATAGTGTGGAATTAAATACTTCGTTTCAGATTCATTGACTACCTCAGTGGAAAAGATCTATAAAAGCCAAATTTCTTCAGCAAACCAACAAAAAAAAACTTCATTGTTCTGCAGGGTAGTTAATGCTTGACTGTCAGCAAGGTGGGAATAAAATAAAATCTGAAACTAATAACACATATTAGCCTTCTGTAATTATGTGAATGTATTTTAAATCACTTGATAGCTCTCGGCCTCAGAAATCAGTTTTGTTTTCATTTAACGTGAAAGCAGTAAACGAAGAGGAAACTGCAAAATCACTAAATGTAAACACGTGTCACGTGGAGACTACCCACTTCCCTCTAAACTCAGACTGCTCTGCACGTCAACCTCGACCTAAGATACATGGTGATTATAATTAAAGTTAAACTTTCTAAACTGTCTAGAAATAACACCACTGATCAGAATGACTTCAAATTGCAACGGAATATTATTGGAGAAGGTGGAAAACGTAAGTCAGAAGAAAAAAATAGTGTGAAAATTGATCAATAGATGGCACTGTAAGTGTCAAAGTGTAAATGAAAACACCTGTCATGCGCACGACCCATTGAAGTTGGTATAAACACGCTGGGTACGCGGCTTTGCTTCCTTTTGCGTCTGCAACATTCACCATGACTGTCTCAATCCAGGATCACACTGTGCTTGTAAAGCTGTATTACAAGAATGATGACTGTGCACACATCGCTCTGCAGAAGTTCCAGACACTGAAGGGTTTGAAAAACGGTGCTGGGCCCATGACTGCCGTGGGTCTGGAGAAAATGATTCGGGTTCGTTTTGTGTGAAACCTGGTAGTGGGAGGAAAGGAATTGATTCGACGTCAGTGGAAGCAGGGACCACAGCAATGCAGGACGAGATGAGTGGTTGTGTACAAATGTGTAGAGCACAGAAAATGGACCGAACATTGGACATACCTGTGAGCATGATGCATAATATCCTACGAAACGTCCTTCTTTGCTATCCATTCAAAAGTACCCATGTGCTCAAGTTGATTCCTGTTGACCTGCCAGCAAGAGAGACCTTTGCTTTAGAATTTATTGCTCCCATGGAAGTGGACAATGATTGGCCGTGGAAGATTTTGTGGACAGACAGAGCCCACTTCCATTTGACAGGATATGTCAATACACAGAATTGTCGAATATGGGCAATGGAAAATCCACACGCAAATTAACCAGTACCAGTTCATCCTGAAAAAAAGATCACTGTGATCCGGGTTTACGGCATCATTTATCGAAGGGCCATATTTTTTCGAAGAGACAGTGCCTCCAGTCCTGTTACCTCTACTGTTACTTGTAAGCCCTATGAGTATCTTTTGCGCAACCACGTCATTCCATCCCTCCAACAGCGTAGATGGGGTTATTTTTATGCACGATAGCGCACCTCCACACAATGCAAATCCAGTTAAGCAGCTACTGAAGCGCCATTTTGAAAATGCTAGAATTATCAGCCGCCATTTTCCTATAGCCTGGCTGTCCTGATCACCTGATCTTAATCCGTGTGACTTATGGCTGTGGGGCTATCTGAAAGATGTTGTGTTCAGTGTTCAGATTGGAAACAGCTGTATTGAAGGCACGCATTGCGCAACGCATTCTGAATGTGACTCCGGAAACACTTCGATTAGTTGCGGAACATGCTGTGTCTCGATTTCAACTCTTTGCAGAAAACGGTGGACAGCATATTGAACATGTTTTGTACCGGTCACACGGAAATTAATAATTTTGATTTGTGCTTTTTATGCAGTTTTTAGTCTCAGAACAATTAAAAACAGATGTGATTGATGCTTTTTTGCGAGTTTTGGCCTCAGGACAATTAAAAACCGATTTTTCGCATCCGATGTGATATGACTTTGCCGTGGTGGATGGGTACACCCATGCACACTAAGTAGTACAATTATGTTTTACGTCAGACGTATACCTTAGGCATTGTTGTTTGATTCACTTGTCATTTGTAGGCGACCTTTATTAAATTATGATACGTACAGCGCTATATATCGCTATGTTTTGTAAGTATTTATTTTTCTTCTACCATATGTTTTCCCCTTTCTCCGATAATATTCCGTTGGAATCTGATGTCATTGTAACCAGTGGTGTTATTTCACACCGGTTTGAAAGTTTAACTTTAATTATAATCACCTTGTATTTACGAACAGGGACAATACTAGATAGTGGCGCGCTCCCCCCCCCCCCCCCCCCCCCCCCTCAAGCGTTTGTGATGTGACGCCAAAAGTTTAAAAAAATTGAATTTTCAAAATTTTTTTCTATTTGTAACGCACAGAAGAGTCTCATACATAAAACATGTGTGTTCGAGGCAATGTATGACATGTTATTTGGTCTTAAGTGTGCCAAAGTACAGTGCCACACCTCTTTACATGGCATTCTTCTATCGCACGTCATGTCCGGCCCCGGTAGCTGAGTGGTCAGGGACTGGGTGTTGTGTTGTCCTAATCATCATCATTTCATCACCATCGACGCGCAGGTCGCCGAAGTGGCGTCAACTTGAAAGACCTGCACCAGGCGAACGGTCTACCCGTCGGGAGGCCCTAGCCATACGACATTTCATTTCATCGCACGTCATACTGTATTTCGCTCTGTAGAATTGAAACTTGTGAATTTTGTAAAGGAGGCCATCAAACTACATTCAGGACAGTGAAAATTAAAATGTCCTGTCGTGCTTCTCCAGCTCCCAGAAAATTTGCACTCTTTATTGCCTGTTAGGTAATAACTTGCTGTTTTGTGTGGCATAAAATTAAATATAGGATACATTAACACCATAAAGACAAGAGTCAAACAAGACAGTAGGTACACATTTCTCAATCTTTAGGTCCTAACATTTTTTCCCTCTCTAATCTTGCTACAGCTTTACGTTGCATGTTTTCCTGTCCACAAAAGAATCTGTAACCTCATAAAACTCTTTGCTACAGGAAAAATCAAAATGTCGTTGTCTATTACTGAAAAAACCTTTTGATATAGGTTGTATCCTAGACTTGTGTGGTTTCTCGATCTGACTACGTCTATTTTGTCACTGTCTGCTAAATAAAGCAAAATAGGCCTATCTAATATTGCAGCAATTGTAATACAGCAAATAAAAGAGACTGTTTTGATACAAATCGTTATTTTTATAACACGACAGAATATAATTCACTAAGTACCAATATCCAATTTAAAGATTTTGCGGCCCTAGGCACACCATATTATACGCCCCCGCCCCCCCCCCCCTTTCCCAAAAAAAACAGGTTTTAAATAATAACTACTACCCGATCTCTTCACAATTGCCGTTTTGGGTGGGAGTGCTGTGAGCTGTTTCCGTACTCTGCTATTCGTTGTTCTGAAGGACGTGTCAGCGGTTTAATCGCGCTCATTCAAAATGTAATATAGTCTTGTAGGGAGCACATTGTGCTCATGTGGGAGCGATCTAGATGGTTGTAAAACAATAAACTGGTAGCCAAGATCGCAGGAATTCTTTTTATTCCATGATTACCGGTTTCGGCGAAACTAAAGCCGCCTTCATCGGATCTTAGGACACATACAGGTTACAACATCACGGCAAACAGTGGTGATGCGGCTTCCGGTTCACCGAAACCGGTCATCATGGAATAAAAAGAATTCCTGCGATCTTGGCTACCAGTTTAATGTTTTATGTAATATAGTCCCTGAACTGTGTACTTGGTGTACGACAGTGGATAAAACAAAACTTAAAACTGCAGTGTGTTAACATATTCTTTTATCGAAAGACAACAGAAACGAACATAAGGAAAATAACATTTCTTTTGTGGCTTAAAGATTCGGGCGAGTGTGTAGGAGACAACGGATTTTTGTTATACATTCACTTTTAATATGTTTTACACGAAACCGATGAAATTGAAAAAATTGTGTTACGATTTAAAAATTGAAGCCAACGTGTCATACATTAGAAATTAACATATACTTCTACAGAAATGCGTTCAAAATTAAAATTAAAAGCCCGTTCTACGATCTAAAAACTTGAATGTAAAGCAGCTTTAAGAAAACACGTTCGGTATTATTAAGTTTAGCGTAAAGCATTAAGTCTGTGTGATGCTGCATATTAAGTGTACACAATATCTTTAATCCATGTAAGGGCTGAACAATTTTGTACTGCAGCTACTGCTCTCACCATATCTCTTTCTAACGGTATTAGCAAAGCTTTTACGTATTGAACTGAACTACTGATTAATACTTTTTCATCTGAGCGTACTCTCCCATAACGTATAATTCCGCGATAACTATACATTTCATCAGACGCCAAGAATACGCATCAGTTGTAATATACTACAGTATCAGGTATGACTTGAGTGTACAGCGCCGAGCGGCCTGGATAATTCGGGTATTGTCTAGTATTGTCGGGCGCCTTCGGTCACGTCTGCACATAGACGAGGTTTAGTTCCGCGTTCTGCCATCGGCAATTGTAAAATAAACAGGTAATGGCCTATGTAGTTTGTAAATCCAATGAATGTGCTCCAAGTTATAATAAAGATCACATTGTAATCTTAAATTTTTAAAACTAATATGAATAAATAAACAAACTCACTAGTCAGTATAGCTTGCGCCTGGGTTTGACGGCAGAAAGCTCGTTGATAGTATCTTCATGGTTCAGACGGTTATCAGTTAGGAGATCGGCTTCGATGTGAAGAATGGATAAGGCGATCAATCTCTTCTCAGACAACGTAGAACATAGGTACGATTTCAGTCTTTTAAGAGCCGAAAAAGAGCTTTCTGCTGAACAATTTATAAGTGTCATACCATAGAAATATTCTAAGATAAATGTCAGCATTCGGAAACACGGACTGTAACCTCTCTTTTCGTAAAAAAAATTACTCATTTCGACTGCTATATCACTAATCTCAGAAGATTTCAAAAGTTCCGCGAAATGCACACATTCACGGGGAAGGAAGACTCTAAATCTGTATCATATGACGCTTGGAGTTTTGCTGCACGTTTAGCAATATCGAGAGGTGAACTGTCCTTAAGGTTACTGAAAACTGTGAAGGGGTCCAACAGTGTTCTATAGTTTTCCTTCCTCCTTACTAATTCGGTGTACAAGCCGTCGAGTACTGGGAGAAATGTTTGGACTCTAAATTTTTCCGTTCCAGTCAGGAAAACTTCTTCAGAGTCCACTTCTTCGTCATCATAAAGTTTGCATTTTCGCAATCTTTTATAGGTGCATTCATAGTTTATATCAGTCACAATCTCCATAGATTTATTTTCATAATAGCCGAACATGCCACGAACAGATGCAATAAACCCTACAAGTGATTCATATAATTCATGCTCTATTTTAGTATCAATATTTACACTTAGCAATTTCAGATTTACACTGTTAAATCTCTGGTGTATGTCATTCCAAACTGTCATCATGAATACTGTTTCTAGTCTGCTGAGTTGATTCAATAAAGCTGAAGCCTCATTTCGCAAAAGTGGTTTTTCAAACGTATTATTGGCAATATGTGCGGGGGCATTGATAACGCCCTCCCAGTTTTCATATAGACTTACTCATGCTTCTTCTCTTGTTTACCAACGTGTTTTTTGATAAACTTTTTACCGTTTTGCTTCCTGGTTTCATGAAAGAAGTTTATCCCACAGCTGTGCAATAGCAGAGAAAAAAAATTTAAAGATTTTGCACTACATTAAAAAATGAACAGTTGCGTTGTCATGACTGGCCTCTAAAGTCAATATTATCAATGGAATTTGTAGACGGGACTTTTAGTACGGCCTTAGCTAAGTTTTCAGACTTGGGTCCCGGGTTTGGTAAAAACAGAAGGAAACGTTCAACACGTTCACCATTCTCGTTCACATATCTTGATATGAAAGATAGTTGATCAATATGTGAAACGCCCACAGTATCATCTACTATTATTAAGAAATATTAGGCATGTTTTGTTTGAATTATGATAAATCTTTTTATTCGTTCAGAAAGAAATTCTATTATTTCATCACAGATTGATGAAGAAAGATAACTTGTATGTCCCTGCCATGGATTTCCATATAGTTCAGTGTGCTCTACGAGAAAATGATCAAACTCGGCTATAAGTTCACGAGACATCATAAATTGACCATTATGTAACGAATGGAATCTTTCAACGTGTCCACGTAGTAGTCCACAACTTGTTAGCTTCTTCACTACTGCAGACACACTTTTCAACACACTGCACCAGTACATTTTTACTGTCTCCACATGTGACTCGAAATGGTTATCTGTTGTTCCAAGTGACTTTTTTCTTGTTAAGAGTGATAACTCAGAATTTTTGTGTTCAAGTGAATTCTCATGATGAGATAAAATATTAGAAATATTTTTCCAATGTGCAATACCATTAGCAGCAATCGCAGCCTTACCTCCGAACAATTTACATTGTGCACAAAAAACAGCACCGGTACTATATGTGTATACTAGAAAAATCAAACAAAGTTGATTCACCATTTAAAAGTTTAAGGCATTACATTTTTGTTCAAATATATTGTTTTATCGCCTATTGACACTTGGTTCAAGAATCATAAAAGAAGGTTGTATACATGGAAGAAGCCTGGAGATACTGACAGGTTTCAGATAGATTATATAATGATAAGACAGAGATTTAGGAACCAGGTTTTAAATTGTAAGACATTTCCAGGGGCAGATGTGGACTCTGACCACAATCTATTGGTTATGAACTGTAGATTAAAACTGAAGAAACTGCAAAAAGATGGGAATTTAAGGAGATGGGACCTGGATAAACTGACTAAACCAGAGGTTGTACAGAGTTTCAGGGAGAGCATAAGGGAACAATTGACAGGAATGGGGGAAAGAAATACAGCAGAAGAAGAAGAATGGGTAGCTCTGAGAGATGCAGTAGTGAAGGCAGCAGAGAATCAAGTAGGTAAAAAGACAAGGGCTAGTAGAAATCCTTGGGTAACAGAAAAATATTAATTTAATTGATGAAAGGAGAAAATATAAAAATGCAGTAAATGAAGCAGGCAAAAAGGAATACAGAAGTCTCAAAAATGAGATCGACAGGAAGTGCAAAATGGCTAAGCAGGGATGGCTAGATGACAAATGTAAGGATGTAGAGGCTTATCTCACTAGGGGTAAGATAGATACTGCCTACAGGAAAATTAAAGAGACCTTTGGAGAAAAGAGAATCACTTATATGAATATCAAGAGCTCTGGTGGAAACCCAGGTCCAAGCAAAGAAGGGAAAGCAGAAAGGTGGAAGGAGTATATAGAGGGTCTGTACAATGGCGATGTACTTGTGGACAATATTATGGAAATGGAAGAGGATGTAGATGAAGATGAAATGGGAGATACGAAACTGCGTGAAGAGTGTGACTGGGCACTGAAAAACCTGAGTCGAAACAAGGCCCTGGGAGTAGACAACATTCCATTAGAACTACTGACGGCCTTGGGAGAGCCAATCCTGACAAAACTCTACCATCTGGTGAGCAAGATGTATGAGACAGGCGAAATACCCTCAGACTTCAAGAAGAATATAATAATTCCAATCCCAAAGAAAGCAGGTGCTGACAGATGTGAAAATAAGTCACTGTTGCAAAATACTAACGCGAATTCTTTACAGACGAATGGAAGAACAGGTAGAAGCCGACCACGGGGAAGATCAGTTTGGATTCCGTAGAAATATTGGAACACGTGAGGCAATACTGACCCTACGACTTATCTTAGAAGCTAGATTAAGGTAAGGCAAACCTACGTTTCTAGCATTTGTAGTCTTAGAGAAGGCTTTTGACAATGTTGACTGGAATACTCTCTTTCAAATTCTGGAGGTGGCAGGTATAAAATACAGGGAGCGAAAAGCTACTTACAATTTGTACAGAAACCAGATGGCAGTTATAAGAGTCGAGGGGCACGAAAGGGAAGCAGTGGCTGGAAAGGGAGTGAGACAGGGTTGTAGACTATCTCCGAGTTATTCAATCTGTATATTGAGCAAGCAGTGAAGGAAACAAAAGAACAATTCGGAGTAGGTATTAAAATCCATGGAGAAGAAATAAAAACTTTGAGGTTTGTCGATGACATTGTAATTCTGTCAGAAGCAGCAAAGGACCTGGAAGAGCAGTTGAACGAAATGGATAGTGTCTTGAAAGGAGGATATAAGATGAACATCAACAATGTAGACTGGCAATGGCAAGGAAAGCGTTTCTGAAAAAAATTGTATGGAGTGTAGCCATGTATGGAAGTGAAATGTAGACGATAAATAGCTTAGACAAGAAGAGAATAGAAGCTTTCGAAATGTGGTGCTACAGAAGAATGCTGAAGATTAGATGGGTAGACCACATAACTAATGAGGAGGTATTGAATAGGATGGGGGAGAAGTTTGTGGCACAACTTGCCTAGAAGAAGGGATCGGTTGGCACGACAGGTTCAGAGGCATTGAGGGATCACCAATTTAGTATTGGAGGGCAGCGTGGAAGGTAAAAATCGTAGAGGGAGACCAAGAGATGAATACACTAAACAGATTCAGAAGGATGTAGGTTGCAGTAGGTACTTGGAGATGAAGAAGCTTGCACAAGATAGAGTAGCTTGGAGAGCTGCATCAAACCAGTCTCAGGACTGAAGACCACACACACACACACACACACACACACACACACACACACACACACACACACACTGCCTATTGATGATCTTGAATTAGAAAAATTACCGTTACAACTTTGATTAATGCCACATTGTAAGAGAATGTCGATTGTTGATTGATTGACACACCATTCTCCAGGGTCATCACTAACGAGGTTATTTCTTTTTGTAATGTCTGACTCGACATTTAGTTTTTCGTAAAACTTGAAATCAGGAACAACTTGCCTTTCTTCATTTTTAACTTTTGTTACATCTGTATTTACTTCTTTTACAACAGCCGCAGTCCCAGAAATATCCTCCATACTACTTGAAATCGAACTAGCAACAATTTTTGCGAAACATTTACCTACTCTGCCACGCATTTTTAGAACATTGGCTTCTCGTTCTCGCCTTTCCTTCGATAATTACCGAAATGCCGCCCCACTTAATTGTGCACGTTTGCTTTTTTTCACTGTTTTTCATGTTAAGGCAGTTACAAAATTGTCAAACAACAGTCAAAACAAAAGAAAAAAATTGTAAAAGGAAAGAAAGAAAGACTGTATCCAGTCCCAACCGAGCACAAAGATTTTCCCTTTAAACACGGAACAATGAACTGACCAATTCGGATTACCTGACGTAACTGTGCTATGAATGAACAACAATGCAGAATAATTTAATTTTATTGTCGTCTGGTTCTCTGTTTTAAGTGAACAGTAGAAGCACATCTGCCGGCAGGAATTCCTCTCGTAAAGAAAATGGGACAGTCCCTTTTTTGGCTCCTGTTTCCTGCGTCGCCGTAATTTAGCTGGGACGCAAATGTGTTCCGAATATTCTTGATATTGTCTATCTAATTATAAAGCAAATAATTTTTGCAATTTCTTTCAGAGAGGTGTGCTGGATCGACTCTTAACCCACTTATTCTTATAGCATTTTAGCTGTTTCTGCGGGCAGAGTAGGCAGACTACGAAGTTTAAGTAGTCTTGTTGGCAATTGATGTGGTGTTTTGTCATTTGTGTGAACACTGCTGTTATGTCTACACGCAAATGCACCTTTCGTTCAAACATAAAAATAACCTTTCCTAGAAGAAAAAAGCTTAGTTAAGAAGTTTAGTATAAAATTCTCAATGCCACATACTATTCGATTGCACGGAGTGGGAACTTTGATGTCGTGCAGGCTGCAGCACAATAAATGAGACAAACGAAAGTTGTTTTCTTCTTTTTTCGCCAAAAAAATTAAGTAAGTAAATAAATAAAATTTTTAAGCTGTTTTGAAGTGTATTTCACACATTATTAGATATTCTGCTTATGTTCTTTTTGTATAAAAATGTAAAACATTCCCAGTAGCAACATCTTTCGTTAAAAGGGTGCTATTAAATGAAAGCTTAGATATTGGAGACCACAGAGCTTTTATATTAATTACAGTAATGGAGGGCTGATTTGATACTTTTCCCTAATTTATACAAGAAATTTAAGTAGAGTTGGGTTTTACATACTGAGGCCCACACGTTACAGTATTTAAGAAACTGCTGATTAGTTCATCACAGCTTTTCAGGATTCCCGGTATTTTCAGGGGGAAAATGTGATAGGATTAAGTAAAAGTCGACAACATTCTCGAACTAATGTTTCAAACATTGTATTGAAGATTTCCGTCCTGACAGCTTATTTCAAAATATTTTGAACAATCATGAAGGTTATACCTGACAGAAACCCAGTGTTAAATTTCCATTCAGTCACCAAGTAAACTATGTATATTTCCAAACTTGTGTTGTCGAATTTCGTTCTTAAGGCTTACTTAAACTAGCAAGTTGTTTAAACAATATTAAAAATTTTCGTCATTTGTAAGCGCAATTATTTTAAATCGTAACAGGTTAAAATGAGTAAAGAGCAAAAAATGTCGTCCCCTTACGTTGCCACCCCTAGGCCCGTGTCTAGCGGGCTTCTATGTAAATCCGCCACTGCTAATATCAAATGCTTATTATGCCTATTACGAGGGAAAAGCTTGATGTTAGGAAATAGTTTCGCATTTCATTTGTACGATCGAAAAGTAGTGGTACCAAATTATTATATAAATTTGGAAGCGTCATATTCTTCCATGATTCGTGTGACGTCCCAGTTTTTTCTCCTTCCTCATTCTAACAATCTTCTCATCACTAATTCTATAGCTGTTCCTGCCATTGTCAAAACTTATTCGCCGGTTAAGTTCACTAACCCTGCCAGAATCAATTAATTGTCCTGCGATTATTCTCCGGTTAGGCGGCGTTACATGTTCGTACAATGTGTTTTCCGAGCTACAGAATTTAAGCGGCTGCTAACCGGGGACTGTACAATTGATCCTTGTAATGAATCATTATTTTTTCCACTCTCGCTCTTTTCTTTTTATACGTATAAGATATGTACCAGCGATACTACTGAGACACAAAAAAACAAGAGATACGCTCTTCAATTGATTAATTTCTGTATATTCATCTGTTTGTCTCTGAGTGGTAGCGGTCGGGCGTATTACAACTTCCGCCGCATTAATATGTGTATTTTAGCCGGCCATTAAAGTAGTGTTGTAAAAGGTATTTGGGAGACTGAGTTTATTAATAACCGCATCTGTTCATCATTTCGTCCGCACCGAGAATTCTGCATGAAGATCGAAACAGACAAGAATAATTTGCATGGGCAGGGAGGGTTCGATCCGGAACCAGTTTTGTCATATCAATACCTCTGCTTAATAGTGATAACAGGAAAAAGAAATGTGTAAATTTACGAACCTTAATCCAAAAATTGTATTGACTTTTAGGGTCTGTTGATATTACTGCGATTAAGTTCACTCAGGATATGTGTACCTTCCAATTTCTTTCAGTTACTCTTTCCAATTTTTTTGATTAATCAGGAAGCAATTATTAATCAGTTTCATTACATATTACATTTTATGCCTGCCCCCTTTTCTAGCCACTATTCACCCCTACTAGTGTAGCAATACATCAAGAAGATGGTACGTAATCTTTCTTACATGTTATTCCCATTAGTCATTTATTTCCACTCTGGTAATCTGAATCTACGGATTTCACTAGTAATTATTAAAACGTTCATCATTCGCAAACTCAATCAACCACATAATCAGACACCAATTGACATTCATCCATTTGGCTTTATTCTGCTCAGGTCGTACAGCCCTACTCCCTTTTGTCTGCAGGAAAGTTTATTTCTAGATGTGTCGAGAATTCCCCTGACAAAGACATCACATACACTATGCACACATTCAACAATCAACTTGATCATTCAGAAATCAACTTACAATGTGTTCAAAATTCAAGGATGCGTTTTAAAATCATATGAATAATTGATAGACCAACGTGCGCTGGATGCCAGGCGCTTTGTGAAACAAGGTTTTTTTCCCCCTCAAAAATATGAACCCGGACCATATACCTTGTTCTGCGCGTGCCTCCCCCCAATCACATTCAATATGATAGCTAGTGGAAGAATTATTTTTGTTGCCCATTTCCCATGGAGTGTTGTCCTCAGTTCCCTCCAATCAATTTATGATACCACGTGTTTTGAAGCATTTTTCCACCAATGGTTGGCGAATGGAGTCGCATGCACATTTCACCCAACCTCAAATCCTGGACAAATCTGGTCACTTGATTTTTCTCTTGACGTGAACTTTAGGTTTCCATTGGCTATCCAGAGCAGTTTAAGTGTAGCTTCACATGGCCGATTTATAAACATATCTAGTGATTGCAGGATGGACGTCGGGATGATATTTTCAGAATAGTTTTCCTCTTAAATATCACATAAGGTGGTTTCTTTCATTCATTGCCAGTTAACGCACATCATCACTGTACACCTCTGCTTCTCATTGGTACCAGTTCGTATCATGCCACTCGGTTCCCATTTCCTGTTCAGTGTGATAAGAGGCATCTCAAAATAGACTATCATTTCACATGTTTTCGATTTGATTTTGATTTATTGATCCATTTTCATCTACAGCTGCACAATGTGCAAGAGATATTTGGATTCTTATGTTAATACTACAGCCGTAATTTTTCCCGAGGGCATGCAGCTTTACTGTATGATTAAATGATGATGGCGTCCTCTCGGGTAAAATATTCCAGAAGTAAAATAGTCCCCCATCCGGATCTCCGGGCGGGGGCTACTCAAGAGGACACCGTTATCAGGAGAAAGAAAACTGGTGTTCTACGGATCGGAGCGTGGAATGTCACATCCCTTAATCAGCAGGTAGGTTAGAAAATTTAAAAAGGGAAATGGATAGGTTAAAGTTAGATATAGTGCGATTTAGTGAAGTTCGGTGGCAGGAGGAACAAGACTTTTGGTCAGGTGAATACAAGGTTATAAATACAAAATCAAATAGGGGTAATGCAGGAGTAGGTTTAATAATGAATAAAAAAAATAGGGGTGCGGATAAGCTACTACAAACAGCATAGTGAACGCATTATTGTGGCCAAGATAGACACGAAGCCCACGCCTACTACAGTAGTACAAGTTTATATGCCAACTAGCGCTGCAGATGCTGAAGAAATTGATGAAATGCATGATGAGATAAAAGAAATTATCCAGGTAGTGAAGGGAGAGGAAAATTTAATAGTCATGGGTGACTGGAATTTGAGAGTAGGAAAAGGGAGAGAAGGAAACGTAGTAGGTGAATATGGATTGGGGCTAAGAAATGAAAGAGGAAGCTGCCTGGTAGATGGATACTACGATGGATAAGGCCATTTTGAAATAACTGTGTTGGCGCTTTGAACATGTACATCCAATTTTTGTCTTGTATCACAGCTGTGTATTGTGTGATTTTGAGTTATAAGTGGTCTCTTTGTATGTAAGTTCACTACCTTTTCCTTGTAATCGCCTGGAAGACAATTGAGTGATGGTAGTTTTCCTTCGGAAGCCTAATCTATTTGAATGATAATCTTGGAAGCCAGCCCCAGCTAGCTACCTTTGAAACTGGTGATGCCCAGTTCTTTGGCTAAAGCCAATGTGTAGAGTTGGTACATTTCACTAGTAGTCATCATGCAACCATATTGTCGCTTCTCACCTATACAATCACAGAGGTTTTTTGCAAGGTCCATATGCTTCGCTTTTTGGCTATTAAGTGCCCAGTGATTATCATTTGGGTTTTGAAGCCGCACTTTGGTTTTTTGACAGTTACGAATGTAAAATTTTCTCATATTGCACTTTCTTCCCATTGCATTGTTTCCAATATTCTCTGCTTCATCAATAGTTTGAAGTTTTTCTTTAGGTATGTACGAGCGATAATGAGAACTTGTAGCCATTATTAAGAAGTTAACATGGGATTAATACTTTATTTATAATGTGCTATTAATGAGTCACAAACTGTGGCCACAACAACGCTATAGTACAACGGGCTCAATTGGTGGAGGTGAGCAGTGCCAGCCTTATAAAAAAACTAAGTAAACTGATACTCACCATACAGATGACATGCTGAGTTGCAGACTGGCCCGGCATGATAAAACAGCGTGCGCGCACACACACACACACACACACACACACACACACACACACACACACACACAGTGAGAGAGAGAGAGAGAGAGAGAGAGAGAGAGAGAGAGAGAGAGAGGGGGGGGGGGGCGGTGGAGGGAATTGGCAATGCCTGTAAGGTCTGTTAAGTGGCAGGACAGTGTTCCCAGGCACTGCATCGGCAGGCTATGGGGGAGGGAGAGGTGGGGAAAACCGGAAGCAGAAATGAGAGGTGCAGGCAAGGGATAAGGACTACTGGGTACACTAACAGAGAGCAGTGATGAGAATGATCGGAGGCAAATTGTGAGCACTTTACAGGATACAGGGAACGGAAACAGTTAAGCGTAGGGGCAATAGGTTAGCGTAGGTTGACGCTGGGATGATTTTGGGAGTTGGGAATGTCTTGTAAGGATAAATTCCTCCAAGTGTGCAGTTCAGAAAAGCAGGTGGAGGGGAGGATCCAGATGACCTGGGTTGTGAAGCACCCATTGAAATAAAGCATGTTACGTTCAGCTGCATGTTGTGCAACAGGGTGGTCTGCTTTGCTCTTGGCCACAGTTTGACTATGGCCATGCCATTCACCCTGGTGGACAGCTGGTTGGTAGTCAGGCCAACACAAAAAGCTGAGCAATGATTACAGCAGACCTGGTATATTACATTGCTGCTTTCAGATGTGGCCCAGCCTCTGGTGGTGTGGAATAAGGTGTGATGAATAGAAGAGGATGTGCTGGATGAGTGGATTGGGCAGTTCTTGCACCTTTGTCTTTCATAGGGATATGAACCTTGTGGTAAGAGGTTGGGCTCTCGAGTGGTATGGGGATAGAAAAGGATGTTGTGGAGGTTCAGTGGGCGACACACCACCACTTTACGAGGAGTAGGAATGATCTCAAGTACGATGTCTCTCATTTCAGGGCACGATGACAAAGCCCTTATGAAGGATAGTTGTTCCTATCAATGAGTATTTGTCATCAAGCCCTGACACTAGGGGTATAACAGTGACAATAACTATAGCCTTTCTAATTCATTTATTTAAATCATTTTTTCACTGGTGCTCTCTCATAAGAGACAACTTCTCTCTTATATTAATACCACATGTCAGTTATTAACTATTTATTCATTAACATCTTCTGACCAGAGATAACACAAGCCTTATTATTATTTTACCACTATGGAGGCGAACAATGAATTTGGCGAACTGTTACTTTTTCGCTTGAATGTTATACAGCTCCTAGGGAATGTTTTCTTTTCCCTTCCTCTTCCCGCTGTTCACATGATGTTGGTAACTTATCATAAATCTTTGCATGCACAAAGGCAGCCACAACATGAGCGACCTCCATAAGTTTCACACTCTCTTCGAACATTCCTCCATGTATAGTTCTATGTTGTAATGTACTCTAGCAGACTTAAAATCCAGATGTCAAAATTAATAAAAGTAACTGTCGCTAGATATGTTATTGGTCATAAAATTGGGGAGGCGCAGAAATCTACAGAATACCTCTGCTGAGTGACAAAGCCTACATTTGTCAGACAACACTCACAGTGCATGAAACATGCATTGAACATGATTGACACACTTGCCTTTCATAGCCCAGCAAGTCAGCCATAGCCGAGTGTTGTTTCACTAAAGGACATTCCATGGATTATTCTGAAACAGAAATATTTGCTGTGACAAGATCCTTCTGGAATTCAGTTATTAAGAAATTGGTGGAAATACATTTAGTGCAAGATCTTATTAATCATGGAGGTTTTCAATTAGATAAGGCATGGTACCCAGTGATTGCTTTAATTTCTCAGGAAGAAAACATTTTATGACTGATGAAATGTCTAGCAACAGTTAATTTCATTAATTTTACATTTGAATTTTAATTCCGAGAGTGCGCATTCCAACAAGTGCATATTATGCATGCGCCAGCACACCATACATAGAGCAATACTCAAAGAGGGTGCAAAACATGACAGAGGTCACACATGTAGTAGCTGCCTTTGCACATGGGTCTCTGCATTAGTTTGCAGTATAAAGTTAGCAATGTAAACTAGCAACACACAATACAAAACACTCCCCTAGAGATGGCCGAGTGGTTGTCAGGCAGAATATTGTGGCAAGAAGTTGACATTATTCAGTTGTAATCCAGAAACTTCAGGAATCACACTTAATAATATTCATTTTTATTCTATTCTAATGAAGTGAGTATGATATTTACTTCACAGCAACACTTTTGTGCCTGCAAACAATTTATTTAATGTTAATATTACATTGTCCGCAACTCGTGGTCTCGCGGTAGCATTCTCGCTTCCCAAGCACGGGGTCCTGCGTTTAATTTCCAGCAGGGTCAGGGATTTTCACCTGCCTCGAGATGACTGGGTGGTGGTGTCACCATCATCATCATCACCATTCATCCCCATTACAATCAGAGGAAGGCAATGGCAAACCACCTCCTCTAGGACCTTGCCTAGTACAGCGGTGCAGGTCTCCCGCATCGTTCCCCTACACTCTGTTAGGGGGTATCGGACTTCATCACCACCACCACCACCACCACCACCACCACCACCACCATCATCACCATCATCAATATTACATTCTGTTGGCAAACCAGTGACCTTCTTTTACACTATCCTTCTGCCACAGCAATTAAAAAAACTGCATGACAAATAATATTTCTGTCATATTGCAATAAAACTTTTACAATTTCATTTCCTTCATTTAACACTAAATAAATACATAATAAGACAATATGCCTCAGGTAAGTAAATAACATAACTAGAAAATATAAATCTTAATAATCATGATGTACTGATACATAAAATTCTTTCCATAACCACTCACCTTGTCTTTTTAAATCTAAGGTCGCTTGTCCTTGGATTTTAATACTATTACATAACTCTTCTAATCTTTTAATAACAGGCATACAATATAGACAACAAAGTATGTACTTAATAACACCTAACTAATATGAATGCTCTCTTCTTCTAGCACATCAAATTCATCTTGCAGTAGATTGGCACAAGGCATGCATGCTATGTCACCCGGTTGAAGTGTGTGCCAACTTATACCTTACAAATATCTTGCGGTCGGATCTTGTGGTTATTTGATGTAGCGGACCTGCTATGCAGTGACACCAGACTGTAACAAGTGACTACTTCACCATTTGCGGTGGACTGACGCTGAGAGAGAACTACTGTCTATTCACAATCGCAATCTATTCACAATCACAATGTTTCTGCTGTACAACTTCTTTTACAATTGAACGTAAAATAGAATTCTTAACTGGAAGCACAACATACATTGCAATATGTATTTATGTATCGATTTGACATTACAAAATGAGTGATTTTGTATATTCAGTTATTCTGGTAGTGACATTATCACCCGCATCCTTTGCTTCGTGACTTCCAAGGCACTGACAAGTCAAACCGCTAAAGCATAAGCAGTCCTCCACACCATGTGGAGAGGCTCGAGCACCATCGCACCTTATCAATGTTCTGAGGTGATGCCTTTTATGCTCCATCTGCATATATCATAAACTAAAGTGGACGCAATGGGATGTTCCACACTTAACAAGCAACTAAACATCATTTCCAGTTTCCATGAACAGCTTTCGTTGGCCTAAGTAGCTAAGACGTGGAACATGTTATCCCACAGAATCAACACGTTACACCACACTATGTATACACAATATGTTATGCTGTTTACGTTGGGAGTCAATTTGCACTCCCAGCACCAAACCTTAATCCTCTGCATGTCTTCCTATATTTCGCCACAATCCTCCAGTATTGTAACTTCTCTTTATACAACAGCATCAACTGTGATAAGCCTCATGGAACTTTCTACATTATCCAGTAAAGCTGATCCAATATTCCTATGCTTTCTTGAAAAGGGGAGTCACCTGTATCCCCCTCCTGCAATCATTAGCAATGCTTCTCTCCTACCCAAGAATTTATTTATTTACCATCAATACACATCTATATGTGAACCATTTGTATCACGAAGTAAATTGAGTCTATATGCAATTTCTTGCCAAGTTCTTTGTAACATTTCCTCTGTTGTTGTTGAAGACGCATTAGTGATACAATGTTGCGACATACGAATATCGCCCACTTTTATCACATACATGCGGTCCTTCACAAATCCCCACATGAAGAAATCAAGCAGCGTAATGTCAGGTGAACGTGGCAGCCAGGCAATGGGTCCTCCACATCCAATCCAACGATTGGGAAAATTCCTATGCAGGAACTTGCAAACAGCCGTTGACCAATGCGGTGAAGCTCCATCTTGTTGAAAAATTATATTGGGTTGCAAGTCTTGTATCTGAGAGTACACAAACTGCTCCAAAATGTCCAGATACACTGACCCATTTACCGTTTGTTCTGCAAAGAAGAATGGTCCAAAAATCCTGTCATGCATTAGCACTCACCAGATGTTTAGTTTAGGGCTATCACGAACATGTTCAATGACAGCGCCAGATTTTGTGAGCCCCAAATCCGAACATTGTGCTTATTAACCCTTCCTGATAGATGAAAGGTTACCTCATCTGAGAATAAACATCTGTCCAGGAAGCTGTCATCCACATCAATACGCTGCAGCATATTCACAGCAAATTATTGTCAGCGTGGTGTGTCGTTCGGCATCAGATGTTGCAGAATTTGCACCTTGTAAGCACCCATACGAAGAAGCTGGTGCACTACACCAAGTTGCAAGGATGCGTGACGAATTGACTTACGTGGGGTTCTGAGAAATGTTTGTCTGATGTACTCCACTGTCTCTTCTGAAACTCCGTCACGTGTACCGTCAGAATGTTTCAGAACACCTACTGTTGCCAGAAACTTCCTACACCATTCCTAATTGTTTTCACATCAGGTGGATCACATTCATACATATGACGATAATTTCTTTGCACAATAATTGGCGATTTTGTTTCTGCAAACCACACTACTGACTGCTCGCATGCGCTGCTGTGGAGTCGCCATTTTTACTTGATGCGACCATGCTGCACTCTGGCGATGATACTTGGCACTTCTGATGCGGGAATATAAATTCATTGAGATTCTCTACAATGTAGTTCATTCTTCATTGTCGTATCTACTGTGGTTTTCCTCTCCTGGGTCCTTTAAGTCAGGGAGGTTTGGGTAGGACACCCTGTACATTCCAGTCGGGGTGTACACTTTTGTTAATCTTCATATCTGGTTTCAGCCAGCTTTCTGTCCATAGTACTATGTGGACATTGTTAGTGTTTATAAGCATGAGTAATTCCAGGGCCTTTCCACAGACATTTTGACAGTTTACTAATAGTACTAACATTTTCTTTCTCCGATCAATGCTATCCTGTCTGGAACTGGAACGCATCTTGCTGGGATTTCTCTATTTTAAAATTCAACATGTACATGCCACACACACTCTGCTACCTTAGTAGCAGCCTCCTGTGCATACATCATGCCCGATTTATTAAAAGGATCCTATGCTTCTCCATCTGATAGCTGAGGTCAGAAAATTCGCATGCCATATTGTCACAGAATCACCAGAGCCTCTTGGAGCCAAGTCAACCAGAAGACTGTGAACGGTTCTGAGAATTATGCTGCAAAACATAGCTTTACTTTCACCCTGAGTGCAAGGCTCACTGTCTTCATCAAATCAGCCAGCCACATGTAGGAACCAAGGATAACCTCTCAACCCAGGCACCAGATGTCATTCATTCTGACGTGAGACATGATTTGCAGCTGGGTGTACCCACTGTGCTCAATTGCTGCTGGCAGAGTCTCCTCCACATATCTAACAAGAACACCTCCCCTTCAACAAGGAAACAGATTCTTTTCTGACCTTCCCAGTATTTCACTGAGCTCTGAATGACAAGCAATCCCACCTTCTGAGCTTGTCCACACCTCTCCGGAAGATAGGCCACAGTCCCAACTGGTGAGGCATTCTGTTCTGGTGTAGATGTACTTTCGGTAGTGGGCAATACCTCAAACCTGTTTTTAAGGCTTAAGGGGACAGCCACGCAGCTGAGTACCTCCTTTCGTCTTCTGTCCAGAGATCCATGACCCTTCCACTGTTTGCCCATCCTCATCAGGTAAGTGACAATTGCCTGAGACTTGCAAATCTGAAGGCGCACCAGCATCAGGGATGCCAAGTGATGCTATGCAATCAAGAAGTACCAAAGCGCGTCTTAAGTGCCCCAACACCACTACAGTTCATGGCAGCAGCCTGAAGCCCTTAAGACCATGGCCTACGGCCAACAAAGCTTCCAGTACTTTACAGACAGTGGCCAAATTTGCCCAACATCTGTATACAACAGGTGCAGTTCCTAACCAGGTTTATCTATATCACAAGTAATGTAACACTAACCGAAGACGTAGCTGGGCGTAAATTTAAGTTCTGCTCCTGCTTCTAGTTTATACTACAAGTCAAAGTCGGATCAGCCAAACGTAATGCACGAAAAAACACACCTTACTAAGTTAAAGGAAGTTACTAAACACTAGTCTACACATTAAAATATACAAGCAAACACACTTCTTGACGAAGTATGTGAAAACAAAAACTAAACTAAATATTGCATACAAAACAGAATCTGCTACCGCTCCAGGTGCCACCCCTCAGCTCCACGACAGCCACTACACTTTTGACAAATGATCTTTTTCCAACTTTCGGACCTAATCCCTGAAAGGCCCAACTTTGTCTAATGTTTTCTTGTCTGTTAACATATAAAAGAATTTCTGGTTCCAAATCCTGGTGTGCGTCACCATAAATTCACACCTATCTACTGTCAAACAGTGAGATTACATTAAGAATGTTTACATTTGATTGTTGTTACATTTTTGTGTGTCCTTTCTTTTGTGAGATATAAACTACATTTATTGTTTCACCTGACTGCTATATAATCTACCCAGAATTGAATGAAGTTCATAGCTACATATGCTAGTGTCCAGTTTATTCGAAGACTGGCAATGATTGTGCATTGGGTATTGGTCATAGCGATAATTTCACACTTGTCGATAATTTACTTGATTTATATAAGTTGGCATGTCTATGTGAACCTATGTAGATAGGCATGTATGTTTGTCAGTTGATTTGGGGGAGGGAGCTAAACAGCGAGGTCATCGGTCCCATCGGATTAGGGAACAATGTGGAAGTCAGCTGTGCCCTTTCAAAGGAACCATCTCTGAATTTGACTGAAGCGTTTTATGGAAATTGTGGAAAACCTAAATCAGGATGGTTGGGATGCAGGTTTGAACCACAATCCTCTGGAATGCGAGTCCAGTGTGCTAACCACTGCACCATCCCTTGGTGGCATGTATGTGTAACTTATGTAATTGACAGTTACTGGAAAATTGCACAAAGCTGTCCACAACCTGAAAGTTAGCTTGATCATTACAGAGCTTTACTGAGTACGGTCCTACTGGAACAGATATGCACTTGTGATCCTACAATCTGTAGTCTCAGGCACTCTGCTATATGGTGAGTAGCAACTTTCCTTTTCACACTATTGTAAGTCGTTTGTTAAGTAATCAAAGGTCTGAAGCTGTTTACTCAATACTTAAGTTCAAAATTTCAAACAAAATAATTTCAAGAAAATAAGTTGTTAAAAGAGTATATTTTTTATAACTTACATAGAACTGTGTAAAACATTTAATACATTTAAGACATTCAAGTGATAGAAGCAGTCAAAAGAGCCCTGTCTCACTATTATCTTACACTATCTACAAACACTGAGATGCCTGAGTTGCAGAATACGCTTCATTGTAATTTTATCAGTTACTGGTGCAACCAGTCTTCACTGCTCTGGTGCAACCCTAACTGTAGTTCCGTATCTCAGAACCAGTCTTCATTGCTCTGATCCATATTGACAACCCTTACTATAGTTCAGTATCCCAGAGTACAGTGATTCATATTGGAACTGATATTATTTGTTGTCTGAGAAAATCTAGAATACAGTTTATCTTCAGAGTTAAAAAAACTGCAGGAACATTTCCACTTACTCTGTACAGGCATATTATATGTAAATCTCCCTCTCCCCTCCATTTCCACTGACGTCCCCTCCCCTCCATTTCCATTGACGTCTTCAATACCTCTTGTGTACCACACATAAGCACTAACTGTACAATATAATGTCACATTTGTACTAAAACTGGTCTTCTCTTGAAAGAGTGCTTCTCATCTCCTTTAACCGTAGCCCACCTAATGACTTGATTCTTGGTATTCTGGACACTGCGTAGGCACCGACTGCTGGTTGTGGTTGCTTTTCACCTTCCTTCGCGTGTCCATTCTGCTCTTGTTGTGACGATGAACTGCTGTTGATCGGTGTGCTTGATCGGACTTCTGCAGGTGAAATACCTGTAATGCAGATATGGTTAAGCTATATTAAATCCACAGATTTTGAAAATGTGAAAGAATCAATATTTTTAACAGTACAATTTCCATAAAGGAGCTTGATAGACATTTTGTGATGTAGAAAACACGTTATAAAATGCTATTTACATTTTTATACAAAAATGAAACATTTACCAAGAAACAGTCACCAGATACGGATGTAACTTTACTTTTTTGTATACAGTATACACATGACAAAAACACCTCGCAATTTGACTTCCCGCCTCCCTTCTGCGCAATTATTAGGGTGGGAACAAATAGGGAGACTACGCTGTGTTGAGCTGGCTAGAGTACCGAAGTGGCCTTGTTGTGTTAGTGAGACATGCTCCTTAGCTACAGATTTTCAGAGTGCCTGTGCAAGGACTACAAAAATGACCCATTCCACTGCATATCCATATCAAATGACAGTGGCTACTTTAGTCACTAGTCTATCTGTCAGTGGCAGTTCAACAACCAGGAGTTTCCACTGTTTGTAGGTGGCTGGTTTTCATATCTGATGACTTTGTTGCCGATTTTGCGCTCAGAATTCCCACAATCTACATTTACATAGTTACTCTGCAATTTGCAATTAAGTGCCTGGCAGAGACTTCATCGAACCACCTTCAAGTTACTAACGGCGTGTGGAAAATAACAAACACTTAAATCTTTCCATGTAAACTCCGATTTCCTTTATTTTATTATGATGATCATTTCTCCCTACATAGGCAGGTACATTTCTCCCTACATAGGCGGGTACCAACAGAATATTGTCACACCCTGAGGAGAAAGTTGGTGATTGAAATCTCATGAGACGATCCTGTAGCAGGGCAAAACACTCGTGTTTATGACTGGAAACGAGCTGCCCTTCTTTGAACCTTTTCGATTGCTCCTTCAATCCAATCTGATGTGGATCCCACACCACACAGCAACACTTCAGAAGAGGGCAGACAAGCATAGTGTAAGAACTCTCTTGTAGACCTGTTACATTTTCTAAGTGTTCTGCCAATAAATCACAGTCTTTAGTTTGCTTTCCACACAACATTATCTACATGATTATTTCAATTTAACTTACCTGTAATTGTAATCCCTGAGTATTTAGTTGAGAGATCAGTCTTTAGAATTGTGTTATTTATTTTGCAACTGAAATTCAGTGGATTCTCTTTGTGCTCCAGTGGATGACTTCACACCTTTCAGGCTTTAGAGTCAACCGTCACTTTTTGCACCATACAGATATCTTGTCAAAAGCATTTTGCAAATGGTTTTGAATCATCTGATGATTGTCTCCTAAATCATTTATATAGATCAGGAACAACTTTCTTGGGGAACATGGGTATTACTTCTGTTTTACTTAATGACTTGCTGTCAATTATTACAAACTATGACCTTTCTGACAGGAAATCACAAATCCAGTCACACAACTGAGACAACTCTCCACTGGCACACACAATTTGATTAGAAGTCGCTTGTGAGGAATTGTGTCAAAAGTGTTCTGGAAATCTATAACTATTGTGTCAGTATGACGTCACCTGTCGATAGCACTCATTAGTTAGTGAGAATAAAGCTGTGTTTCACAAAAACAATATTTTCTGACTCCATGTTGGCAATTTGTCAACAAATCATTTTCTTCGAAGTGATTCATAATATTCGAGCACAGTATATGTTCCAAAATCCCACTGAAAATTGATGTTAGTGAGATGGGTCTGTAATTCAACGGATTACTCCTATTTCCTTTCTTGGTATTGGTGTGACTTGTGCAACTTTCCAGTCTTTGGGTACAGATCTTTGGCTCTGAACACTATGGGGCTTAACATCTGAGGTCATCAGTCCCCTAGAACTTAGGACTACTTAAACCTAACTAACCTAAGGACATCACACACATCCATGCCCGAGGCAGGGTTCAAACCATAGTTGAACAAAAACAAAAACACAGCTGATAAACGCAATTTATTAGTGATATGCCTAGTTGTGACAATATTATCTGGGTAGAATCTGGTGAATAAAAATGAAAAAAAGAAGGAATTATATTACCACTACTGACGATTGATTTTACAGAAACACACCGGAAAATAAAATGATAGGCAGGAAGGCAGACACACAATTTTTTCTTGAAAGTAAATAACAAGGTGGTGACAAATATTATATTGCTGATTGTGTTATAAATCAGAGAGAGAGAGAGAGAGAGAGAGAGAGAGAGAGAGAGAGAGAGATTAATCATTACATAAAAGAGTCACTTACAATAGACAGTGATGTAAGTGCAGTCTAGCTGCGTATCATGACGGGCTGTAACATTATCATTTTGTCCTAAATATCAATAGGAGAAATAATTTTAGAGTGACTATTAATATAAATAAATTAAATTGGGCTATGTTTATGTGAAGTCAGCAAAAAGATTATTCGCAAGTAATCAACAGAGGGCGATGCTGGTTTATTATTACTTGTATTATTCCATCTCTCAGTAAAAATATACCTATTGCTTACCAATACCTAGTACCTTGGAGAAATGAAAGCAAAATTGTAATGGTAGTGAAGCACTTGACATCAGGGATTTACACATGAACACGGATAGTCAGGGTTGCCCCAAGTTTCCCTATTTCCAGACAGGTTTTAGCATTTTCCCTGACAAATTTTGAGATCTCAAGGGTGAATAAAGTTGGCAAAAAAATATGCAGGGACTTCTGTATTTCTAAATGTGTGAGTAAAACTATTAAGTACTAACATTGATGTAATGAACTGGTTTTTAGGTGGAGAAAGCAAGCCAAATGGTATATGTGTTTTACTAAGACCACAGATGTTATCTTATTTCAGTAACATGACAAAAGTACGCATTTCCTTTGAGTCGCAACACAAATTTAAAATATGTTCACTGATTTCAGACATAACTTCAGAAAAAAGTAGGCCTCTTGAAAGAAGTGTATAAGGCAGGAAAGAGTTGTGTAAACCAACACTATAGGTGACTGCCAATAAAATGTTGGTTCTACTATGTTCGTTATTGTCAGTCATTACCTACTGCATTATGTCTATTATTTCAGAGGTGCTGTGTGTCCATTTGCTTAGCTGAATGTAGAACTGACAGAATTTATGTATCTTATAATTTAACAGACAAAGTGTTGAAAACACAAACTGTTCCCCTTAGTTTTTCCGATCACAGTGCATTGTCAACCTGCATAAATTTAAACCACAACCTACCCAAAGAGTAAGAAGCCAGTGGAATCTAAATATATCGTTACTATCAGAAGATGACTTAGAAGATTCCCTAACCAGTGCTTGGGAAATTGTCTCCGTTCACTGAACAACTTTCCTACTGTTCTAGAATGGTGGACCCTACGGCAAAACCGAAGCTAAGGAAAGTTTTAATATCTTGTAGTACAGATAAGGTCAGAGAAAGCAAACAGACTATAGAATTCTACTATAGTGTTCTAAAGGACCTCTATGATCAGACAGATTCAGTTCCCACAAGATTAAAAGACATCAATCAAATAAAAGCAAAGTTAGTCAATTTGAACATAAGGAACTGGACGGACTTAATATAAAACCCAAAGCAAAGTCAGTCATTGAAGATGAGACTGTTGCATTGTACCATTTTATCAGACACATCAAGAATAGAACAAGCATTTTCATGGATGAACTTCAAATCGATAATGGTACCAAACCACCACCCAGAAGGGAATAATTAAAGAAATCTCAGTGTACTATGAATGCATGTATGCATCAGAAAAAACAAACATAGAAATATGATGAGCTCTTTGGTGCATATCTCCCATGAATATCGCAAGATTGAAAACACTTCTCACGAGCAGCTCCCCCACTAGGAAATCTCCAGGACCTGACGGACTGCCCACTGAATTATATAAACGTTTTTGGACCCCAAGCGGAGAAAAGTTCACCGAATTGTCAATGAAGTCTTACGAGGAAAGCCAGTGCCTGCAGAGTTTATAGCTCGAGTAACTAATAAGTGCTTTATGTCATGCACCGCTGACATCATAGGCCAACAGCAGACTTTTGCTTTTAGAAGGAGAATTTTACAAACTGCAGCTTTGTACCGCAATGCCATTGTGCTAACACAGACAAGTAACATAAAATGTGGACTGCTTTCCATAGACTTCCATAAGGCATTTGATCAAATTAATCACAAATACCTGATAGAGACAATGCGCTGAATGGGCTTCCTGCCAAAAACCATCAACATCATCAAGAAAATGGCAATGGGTGTTACTGCACAAAGCTCTATTAACTGTCAACTGACAAAACAAACTGAAATAAAAAGGGGTGTTACCCAAGGAAGCCCCTTATCCATGCTTCTGTATGTTATATCACTGGAACCTTTCCTGAGGCAGCTACAGCACAGACTAACAGACATTACTGTTCAAGGAGCGAAGACCATGGTAGGTGTCTAGGCAGGCGATATATGCTTAATCGTCAGAGACCATGCAGATGTGATACAATTAGATGATTCTTGCAAAATGTTGCTCCGCATTAGGTGCAAAGGTAAATGAAAACAAAAATAAATTTCTAAATATAAAGGGACTTGCTAACTTGTTAATTGAGTGGGCGAACCATGTCAGTGAATATAAGGCATTGACAACTTACATTTTACGAATGAAAGCAAGAAATTGGCGGGAGCTGGCAAGAAAAATAAAGGGAGCTTTGACTGAAAACTGTCAATGTAGCATAGGCCAGTTCCAGAGAAAACAGTTTATCAACACGTATACTTTACCGAAGGTCTACTACATAGCACAGGTTCTTCCCATTCCATCATTGATGGTGACGACAATCATCTCCACCTTAGCAAAGTTTTTATGGAAATGGGAACTGTTTTGAGTGAAGGCAACTGTGTTAGATCCAAGCAATGGAGGAATGGGACTAAACAACATCAAGTCTAAAGTGATGGCACTGTACGTCAAACAAACATGGAGCATAATGTGTAACAATGTGGGATGCATTACAGCAAAACTATACAACATTGTCAGGCCAGAAAGTGTAGAGCCACTGATAAATACACAAAAAAAGTTTTAAACGAAAACATATTAGGTATTTTTACCTTGAATAAAGCAACATCAGCAAAAAGATTTTAAAATCCAAAAAATTAGAGAAAATGAGATTTTAGCGGAAAAAAGGAAACATGAAATGAAAAATTACATAGCAACTAAAGATACTGGAATAGCATGGAATGTAGTCTGGAAAAACATCAGTAGTGGTTTTCTTTCGTCTGACGTGAGAACAGCGTGGTACAAGGTAGTCAGTAACACCTTCAACACTAATGAGCATCTCTTTGCCTTTGGTTTACGTGACACTAACCTCTGCAGTAAATGCAATCTTGCTGATGCTGTGCCACATCAGTGCATCTGTAGAGAGGGCGATCAACTGATATATATATAATAGAGGGAAACATTCCACGTGGGAAAAATATATCTAAAAACAAAGATGATGAGACTTACCAAACAAAAGCGCTGGCAGGTCGACAGACACACAACCTGTCCCATGCACCCACCCACCACCACCTAATCCAGTCCTGTAACCCGGAAGGCGTACACGATCAAAGGCAGAGCAACGTGTGAAAGCACCCACGTGATTTACCAACTGACCTGCCTACACTGTGAAGCCTTCTATGTGGGAATGACCAGCAACAAACTGTCCATTCGCATGAATGGACACAGGCAGGCAGTGTTTGTTGGTAATGAGGATCACCCTGTGGCTAAACATGTCTTGGTGCACGGCCAGCACATCTTGGCACAGTGTTACACCGTCCGGGTTATCTGCATACTTCCCACAACACCAACCTGTCAGAACTCCGGAGATGGGAACTTGCCCTTCAGCATATCCTCTCTTCTCGCTATCCGCCAGGCCTCATCTCTGCTAATTTCTAATTTCAATTTGCCGCCGCTCATACCTCACCTGTCTTTCAACAACATCTTTGCCTCTGTACTTCCGCCTCGACTGACATCTCTGCCCAAACTCTTTGCCTTTACAAATGTCTGTGTGTGTGTGTGTGTGTGTGTGTGTGTGTGTGTGTGTGTGTGTGTGCGCGCGAGCGCGAGTGTATACCTGTCCTTTTTTCCCCCTAAGGTAAGTCTTTCTGCTCCCGGGATTGGAATGACTCCTTACTCTCTCCCTTAAAACCCACATCCTTTCGTCTTTCCCTCTCCTTCCCTCTTTCCTGACGAAGCAACCGTTTGTTGCGAAAGCTCGAATTTTGTGTGTCTATCGACCTGCCAGCGCTTTTGTTTGGTAAGTCACATCATCTAAAAATTATATATAAAAACAAAGATGAGGTGACTTACCGAACGAAAGCGCTGGCAGGTCGATAGACACACAAACAAACACAAACATACACACAAAATTCAAGCTTTCGCAACAAACTGTTGCCTCATCAGGAAAGAGGGAGGTTTGTCTTTAAATATGTCTGCTTGTGTCTGTATGTGTGGATGGATATGTGTGTGTGTGTGTGCGCGAGTGTATACCTGTCCTTTTTTCCCCAAGGTAAGTCTTTCCGCTCCCGGGATTGGAATGACTCCTTACCCTCTCCCTTAAAACCCACTTCCTTTCGTCTTTCCCCCTCCTTCCCTCTTTCCTGATGAGGCAACAGTTTGTTGCGAAAGCTTGAATTTTGTGTGTATGTTTGTGTGTCTATCGACCTGCCAGCGCTTTCGTTCGGTAAGTCACCTCATCTTTGTTTAAGTGCTGGCAGGTCGACAGACACACAAACGAACACAAACATACACACAAAATTCAAGCTTTCGCAACAAACTGTTGCCTCATCAGGAAAGAGGGGAAAGACGAAAGGATGTGGGTTTTAAGGGAGAGGGTAAGGAGTCATTCCAATCCCGGGAGCGGAAAGACTTACCTTAGGGGGAAAAAATGACGGGTATACACTCGCACACACACACACATATACAGACACAAGCAGACAACTGCTGTGTCTGTATGTGTGTGTGTGTGTGTGTGTGTGTGTGTGTGTGTGTGTGTGTGTGTGTGGGCGCGCGCGAGTGTATACCCGTCCTTTTTTCCCCCCTACGGTAAGTCTTTCCGCTCCCGGGATTGGAATGACTCCTTACCCTCTCCCTTAAAACCCACATCCTTTCGTCTTTCCCTCTCCTTCCTTCTTTCCTGATGAGGCAACGGTTTGTTGCGAAATCTTGAATTTTGTGTGTATGTTTGTGTGTCTGTCGACCTGCCAGCACTTTCATTTGGTAAGTCACATCATCTTTGTTTTTAGATATATTTTTCCTACGTGGAATGTTTCCCTCTATATATATATATATATATATATATATATATATATATATATAAAGCAGTGATTTGGTTAATGGCCAAATATACAAGTTACATTTTTAACAATATCAGAGTGATGAACATATTGAATAAAAGATTTATATGGAAAATGAGATCGAGAAAACACTTAAGTATCCCACCACAATAAGAAATATGGTACCATGCACTGAACTGTCTTCCAACAGAATTGGTGTAAGTTAGGTACCAGTAGATTCCTAATGGAGAGGGGAGGGTTGGGCCATGAAGCACTAGCAGTGCCACGGAGAGGCCTCTCTACTTCTGTGGCACGTTCTCGACCCTAACCTCCCCTACAAGTCACACATGAAAAATAAATCAGTAATACAGCAGATACAAGAATATGACGGCAAACATTTGGTGTCATAAAGGAAGATCTTCAACACACTCAGGATGCTGTTAGAAGGCTGAAACTGACAAAATTGACAAGGCAGTGAGGGACTTTGCGAAGTTGCTGTTCGGGACTGTTCTTCTGTCCCTGTAATTTACTCTGGGGGAGATTTAGGAACTTACAGGGATAGGCAAAATAATGTGAACAACTGTACTTATTTGGGATTGGTTCATTAATAAGGTGTTGGACCCTCATTTGCCCATTCGTCTTGGAGTACTGGCATAAAATGATTGCATAGTCTTCAGTGGAATGTTATGCCACTCTTCAGTCAGAGCCTCTTCTAACTTCTGTAGTGATGAGGGAGGCGGAAATCTGCTCTAGAGTCTGCACTCTAATACCGCCCACAAGGGTTTGATAATGTTCAAGTCCATGGACTGTGCTCGCCAGGGAAGACACTGCAGTTCAGTTGCACTCATACCGTAACTGTACTGTCCTGGCTGTGTGAATTTCTGCATTTTCGCCATGAAATATGGCGTCATTGTTGGGGAACAACATCTGAATCATAGAGTGCACTTGATCACCACATAATCGTTGGCTGTAAAACGGCCTGTGAGAGAAATGATGGAACCAGCAGATTACCATGATACGGCTGCCCACACCATTGAACTTCCACCTCCATGTTTAACCACTGGAATCAAGCAATCAGGATTTACGGTTTATTTTGGCATTCTCAAGACGTAAACCCTGCCTGATGTTGGAAATAATGAAAACGTTGACTCGTTGGACCATATGATATGTTTCCACTGATCAGCCATCCAGGATTTATGCTCCTGACACCACCGTCCAGAATTTATGCTCCTGGCACCTCATTTTGCACTTCTTTGCATTGGTTATCATCACCAATGGTTTCAGTACAGTACCTCATCCATGAATATTCACTTTATGGAGTTCTCAGCAGACAGTGTTGGTAGATAGGGGGTCTCGATTATGGCTATTGAGCTCTACAATCACTTTAGCCATCATAGTTTTGTGTTGTTTTGACACAATTTGTGTTAGTGTACAATGATCTCCATCATTTAGCTTTGATTTTCGCCCACTATTATGTTTACACGATAATGTCTTCCCATGTTTTGTGTAGGTTATCATGAATGTTGAAACAGTTGTTCTTGAAACATTCAATAAGTTTGCTGTGTTGGTTAATGATGCTCCATCTAATTGGGCCCCCACAATCTGCCCTCTTTGTAACTCTGCTAGGTCTTTCATTGCCCGTCAACCTCAGTCTCTGAATGCACATACAAAGTGTGCACTACTCGTAAACAACCTGCACTGATGCCTAGTCTGTACTGAGCACGCACAATCCAGTGCAGCACATGCCTTACCTGCATTGTTGACCATCAAACACAACTGTCTCATAACTACCACTGTTCACATTATTTTGACTATCCCCTGTACATCAAGGATTCACTGAATGGTTAAGTTTGGTTTGGGAAGTGATGAAGAGGAAACTCAGGCTGCAGAAGAAGAAAATGTGAATGCTGAACTGCCATCAGCTGACGGTGACAGTGAAGATGCTAAATGTGTGCTACTGCTAAAGACTAAATATCATTCCTCATTCTATGAATAGTGTAATTTATGACTGCAGTTAGCTGTCACCTTACTAATGTCATTTCATTATAAGCTAGTCATTTTTGTTACTGTTTTTGTGGAGAAAAAAAATAAAAAAAGAATTAGTAATGTGTTTGCCTACCACGCAGTGGGCCCAGGTTTGATTCGTGGTCGGGTAGGAGATTTTCTCTGCTTGTGGACTGGGTGTTGTGTTGTCCTCATTTCATTTGACAGGTACTGTGTGATGTTTCTTTCTAGAAATATATGAGTACATATTGTACAAACCACCAGTGACTGCCGCCATTTCCTTCTTCTTATCAAACATACTTTCTAAGTAAGAACTACTTTCAAAGTGCCAAAATGTACTAGAATAAATGAAATGTCTATAAAATGCTGCACTGTCCAATGTACAGTCGCAATTCCTGAAATCCATGGATTCCTGGTCCATGGATAAACCATGAAAATCCACCGTATTACACTACACGCAAACAGACCCGGCCTGCGGGCAGATCGGTGAGACTAGATCCGACGGCAGGACCTGCACATAGTGGTAAATGAGGGGCTTCAGATTGGCAGGCCTGATCCGTTAAGAGGTACCTGCACAAATAGCCTGTGGTTTTGGCCCGTCGCTGAAGTCCACTCGTGTGGCTAGCTATTCCAGTGTCACAGACACCACGTTGATGAAATGAGACCACAGTGATCGATCCATGTAACAGATAACTTGGGCGAATACTCCGAGAATCAATACTAATGAGGATAGGTAACAACTCACCGAGAAGATGATCACTGAGCTGCAGATGGGCACGTAGGAAAATCACACTCTCACAACTAAATTTTTGGCCGCTGGATACTGCACCAACAGTCTTTGAGGATCAGATCCAAACAAACCACTCCTCACGCCTCCCTGCCTCTCACTGCTAGTTGCTAGGCTACACGCAAGAGGTGGTTGCAGCACTGAGTGCAAGCTGAGGGGAATGGTAGGAAGGGGAGAAGCAGTATATAAATTTTAATTAGTTGAAACTATAACGGATGTTATTTACCTGTAATTTTAAGTCTGACAATGTACTTTCAACTGTGTAAGATAGAGTGTATATGTGGACAAGAAAAATAAATTCCTGGATTTTGCCCCAGATTTCCTGGTTAAAAATACACTCCCCCTCCCTCCTGAGTGAAAATACACTGTACCACGGGTGAAAGTACATTATATCTCTTTAAGTGACAATATACATTCCCTGTGAGCTGCAGAACTTATCAATCTTTTGAATGGTAAAAGGTTTTATACAACAGCACAGAATTCCCCACATTTTACGACAAATCTTTGATGCGCACCAACATTTACGCTAAATTTTTAACATTATGAAAGTATTAATATGAAATCAACCAAATACAGCATGGTCGCTTCTGAACCACTGAAATCGAGTTTGCGCTGTGACATGCGTTTTTGCCAACCAATTACAGCTCATGTCGCGTGATCTCACCAGCCAAAGACAGCATACATTAAGAGTATAGGACAGGTGTTGTAGCCAGCCCATAGCAACATTACTGTTCATTAACACACAACTATAAAAAATTCATGGTTTAAATTAATATAAATACAATATCCTGTAGTTACAAGAGACGCTAAGCCTTCACACATAGTATCGGATATATATATATATATATATCCGATATATATATATATATATATATATATATATATATCCGATACTATGTGTGAAGGCTTAGCGTCTCTTGTAACTACAGAATATTGTATTTATATTAATTTAGGATATATATATATATGGTGGATGGATATGTGCGTGTGTGCGAGTGTATACCTGTCCTTTTTTCCCCCTAAGGTAAGTCTTTCCGCTCCCGGGATTGGAATGACTCCTTACCCTCTCCCTTAAAACCCACTTCCTTTCGTCTTCCCCTCTCCTTCCCTCTTTCCTGATGAGGCAACAGTTTGTTGCGAAAGCTTGAATTTTGTGTGTATGTTTGTGTGTCTATCGACCTGCCAGCACTTTTGTTCGGTAAGTCACCTCATCTTTGTTTTTATATATATATATATATATATATATATATATATATATATATATATATATATATATATATATATATATATATATATATATATATATATATATATATATATATATATGAAAGCGCTGGCAGGTCGATAGAAACACAAACAGACACATACATACACACGAAATTCAAGCTTTCGCAACAAACTGTTGCCTCATCATGAAAGAGGGAAGGAGGGGGAAAGACGAAAGGATGTGGGTTTTGAGGGAGAGGGTAAGGAGTCATTCCAATCTCAGGAGCGGAAAGACTTACCTTAGGGGGAAAAAAGGACGGGTATACACTTGCACACACACACACACACACACACACACACACACACACACACAGACACAAGCAGACAAATTTAAAGACAAACTCTATATATATAAAATAGAGGGAAACATTCCACGCGGGAAAAATATATTTAAAAACAAAGATGATGTGACTTACCATACGAAAGCGCTGGCAGGTCGATAGAAACACAGACAGACACATACATACACACAAAATTCAAGCTTTCGCAACAAACTGTTGCCTCATCAGGAAAGAGGGAAGGAGAGGGAAAGATGAAAGGATGTGGGTTTTAAGGGAGAGGGTAAGGAGTCATTCCAATCCCGGGAGCAGAAAGACTTACCTTAGGGGGAAAAAAGGACGGGTATACACTCTCGCGCACACACACACATATCCATCCACACATACTTGTGTCTGTATATGTGTGGATGGATATGTGTGTGTGTGCGAGTGTATACCCGTCCTTTTTTCCCCCTAAGGTAAGTCTTTCTGCTCCCGGGATTGGAATGACGCCTTACCCTCTCCCTTAAAACCCACATCCTTTTGTCTTTCCCTCTCCTTCCCTCTTTCCTGATGAGGCAACAGTTTGTTGCGAAAGCTTGAATTTTGTGTGTATGTTTGTGTGTCTGTCGACCTGCCAGCACTTTCATTTGGTTAGTCATATCATCTTTGTTTTATATATATATATATATATATATATATATATATATATATATATATATATATTCCCTCCTGAGGTGGTTGTTAGACAGGATCCTAACAGCACAGCTTAAATTGCAGCAGCCGAACATTTCGTGGGCTACCTGGTTGAGCACATGACCTGTCAAGCACTTCAGTTTTCCAGAGAAAATTCAGTTATGCATAAAATTGCTCAAGAACCGACCTCATACTTGTTTTTTGAAGGATAATCATACTTTTTAACATTGTTATTGTATAATTTGTAATCTACAAAAGTATTAAAATAAATATGAAAAACCATCCTTCAAGCTTCGTCTTTTTTCCAGCATGTGTTACTCTTCAAGGCATGGTAAACACTAAGGTGCAAGTAACAATTTAAATAATGGCATAAATGGCTGGTCTTCTGGACCATGAATTTTTCTAAGTTGCTGTTCCTCAAAGTTTAAATTGTGAATGAGAGTGATTTAAGTAATTCATTCCACATTCTCACACGTACCATAATTCATCTTGCATAAAAGGAAATTTACTTTGAAATTAACACTTCTCAAACTACCATCATAATATTTTCCCACAACATCTTAAAAATATAAATAATTTTGACATCACAGACATCAAAAGCAGTTTGTTGTTACGAAGTTGTCTTCGTCCTAAAGCTTTTGACACATTTTGCTGCCTGCAGACAATTGTGTGTGCACTGTATTTTTGTTGTTGTCGTAAATGGCACATTTTCTTTGCAACTTAAGTTTTATTTTGGTATTATTCTTTTGTTTATGTTTTGTAGAGAATTAAAGCAAAATTCATTGTTAGATAATCACCAAGTTCTTACCAGTCAAAATTACAATAAGTGAAAACTGAAACAAAAATAAAAGAAAATAAAAAATAGAAATAATTCCAGAATTCTAAAAAATTACGATGTTTTCCCCAGATGAAAAAAATTGCCGGATTTCCCGATTGTCCTGGGGCGTACACAACCTGTAGCAACACCAGTAATAATGACATACGTAAGCAGTTCACATGCAATCTTGTGAACAGTTGCTTGTATATATTCAAATAAATAAAATTTAGTCTTGTATTGAAATTGGGAAAATATCACTTACATGAGGGAGGCACATAGATATTTCCTTATACACGTATGCCCATCCTGAGCACTGTTTCCAATGTTCTGGCAGATGACTGCCTTTTTAATACCTGACGCTTTCTATGAGTCCGAAGTTATGCCTTTTATCTTGCTATCTATATGACATTGCCGTTTTTCTAAAGACATCTGAAGAATATCTAAGGCTAATGAAGTTGACGTGTGTTTAGACTGCAGGCCTACTAAATTCAAAATAGCACCTCTTTTAAGCTCCAGTTATAAAAATCAGGAGGCAGCTAGTAAGTGGCAGTTGAGTCTATCCTAACCCAGAGAAAATAAGAGCTGCCAAAGATTTTCCAACCTTGTGGCACATTCCTGATGTGTTGCATGTCCCTTGCAAGAACTACTGCAGGGAGGCGGCAAATTTTCATGGAAGGAGGTGCAAGAAAGATCTTTGCTTGCCCTTAAGATGGCACTAACATCTTCACCAGCCCTAGCAGTTACTGAATGAGTGCAGTTCTACTGCAAATTTTGGAAAGTGCTGAAAATGTGATAATGAGTGCAGTTCTACTGCAAATTTTGGAAAGTGCTGAAAATGTGATAGCTTTTGTTTCCAGATTACTCTCAAAATCTGAGACAAACTATTCTACAACTGAGAAAGAGTGCCTTACAGCTGCCTGGACCATTAACAAGCCCCGGCAGGATTTATTTTGCAAACCATTCACCTTTGTGTCAGACCACTGTTCTCTACGCTGGCTAACTAGTCCGAGGGATACATCCGTTCAGCTGGTGAGATGGGCACTGAGGCTTCAGGAGTACATCATCAAGTGGGATACCTAAATGGACACCAACACAAGGATGCTGACTGCTTCTCAAGGAATCCTTTTGTGGACCACAATAGAGTGTGTAAAATCTGTCTTCGCTGCATTAAATGACATTGATGCTGAACAGAGGGAAGATCCAACACTGATGAAAACCATACAAGCCTTGAAAGGAGGAGGAACTAACAAAAGAATTCCGATTAACAAACAGAACACTGTATAACAGGAAATATGATCCAAAGGGGCTGGTTGTCTATGCTGAAGTATTTCTGAGACACTCTAATATCTGGCCACATGGGATTCATGAAGACTAGACAGATTCAAACACAGATATTACCAATCAATTATATTCTATGCCAACGATGTAAGCACATGCTGTAGTTACTTTTGAGACATTCGATATCATTCTGCCTGCAGCAGCACTATTTCACTGGGTTAGAATCCTCCTCTGAAGTTCCTGAAATCAACAATCTGAAATCAATGTACTGACTAACTCAGCCAGTATGTGTTCACTTAGCAGTGTCAGCTTCTGAAGCTCTAGAAATTGTTAGGTTCCTTGTAGAAGATATCATTTTGAACACTAAGCACCCTGAGAGATAAGTTACATGGTAAAGTTTCCCAGTTGAGACTAGGATCAAGAGGTAATTTCACATTGCACCACAGGATAATTATTTACATCTACAATCTGCAAACCACTGAAGAGGATATGTCCCTTGTACCAGTTATTAGGGTTTCTTCCAGTTCCATCCAGGTATGGAGGGCATGAAGAATGATTGTTCAAATGCCTGTGTGTGTGTTGTAATTTATGCAATCTTGTCCTCATGATCCATGTGAGAGAGAGAAATAGGTAATTATAGTTCATTCATAGAGTCATAATTTAAAGCTGGTTTTTGAAACCCTGTAGGTAGGCTTTCTCAGGATAGTTTATGTCTTCAAGAGTCTGCCACTTCAGTTTCTTCAGAATCTTTGTTGACACTTGCCCATGGACCATTTGTGCTGCCCTTCTCTGTATATACCGTATTTACTCTAATCTAAGCCGCACTTTTTCCGCTTTTTGTAATCCAAAAAACCGCCTGCGGCTTAGAATCGAGTGCAAAGTAAGCGGAAGTTCTGAAAAATGTTGGTAGGTGCCACACAACTAACTTCTGTTGTCGAATATATGTAGCGCTACACAGGCATGCTTTGCAGGCACAAAGATAAATACTGGCGCCAAAACCTCTGTGTCAGTAAATAAATTAAAAAAAGGTGGAAGACGAGCTTTTTTCTCTGCCCCGAGTTTCGACCACTGCATTTTCATACATTATCCAACGAAGTAAATACAAATTCTGTATTGTTCATCTTCGAATGTAGCAGCATTTCAATGTACTACGAAAATCCGACTGACCAGACTGATTGGGATGTTTGTCAATATGGCCAATTCTACGTTCTGAATGTTTTCCTACCTGTGACAAGAGATGGTTGCTATTTGCTAATAGGAACTTTTATTAATTGTGAATCACATGCAGTATTCTCTTCACCATAAGAATAATACGAATATAAATATTTTGCTATGTTCTGTTTCGTGTTAGCTGCTATCTCATTTAAATCCTGTATGCCTAATAAACTACGAAACAAGAGTGAGACAACAGCAAACGCGGAAGAATATACATATCATGTCATGTTTATATTCGTATTATTCTTATGCCTAATAGTGATACAGTCAGAAATGAAGCACGGCAATTGACTAGATTTTTAAATCTAGGATGACTAATTTCTGTGCAGAATGTAAAGTATTAAAGAGGCGTCTGCAAAGATTTTCAAATGGAGAAAAATTTTCGCTAAACTTTCGTTCAGAACATCTATCATACGCAGTCTATTATTTGGTTCTTGTTGATCAGTATCAAAGAAAGCAGCAGGGTAAGTAACAACAAATAGCAGTCTCTTGCCATTGTTTCGCTAATGAGATGGTTCCTCTCTCTCTCTCTCTCTCTCTTTAACTTGTAAGCGGCGGTAGCGCGCTCAAAAGCAAGCCATGCCGCGAGTGGCGACAGGCCGTAAATACTCATTATCAGAATGCGACAAACAATGTATGACACAGTACGATAAAGCATTTTCAGCTTAGAACGGCACTTATCAGATCAAAGAAAATAAGCAATCAATTCAAACCAGACGTTGCACGTGAAAAAGGAATGGTACCCGTATAAATACGGACGGAGCGCCCGACGCCTGGTAAGCTTAACTGCTAAGCTTACGACTCGAACCAAACTACTGTAGCTGTATCGTCATTCATTCGACCTAAATTGTGTCTCATATTACAATGGACCAACTTTGTTTCGATTTGGAGGTGCGGCCTAAAACTTTCCTCTCCCCTTGAATTTCGAGTCTCATTTATCAGGTGCGGCTTAGATTCGAGTGCGGCTTAGATTCGAGTAAATACGGTATTAGTCCTATTTGGTATGGGTCCCATACACTTGAGCAATATTCTAGAATGGATCTCATGAGAGATTTGTAAGCAGTCTCTTTTGTAGACTGCTTGCATTTTTCCAGTATTCTACCAATAAACTGAAGTCTGCCACCTGCTTTACACATGATGGCCTATGACGCCATTCCATTTCATACCCCTATAAAGTGGGGGAGGTACCAATGAAGCTGAAGGGGATGGAGAAGTGGGGGGGAGGGGGGGGGGGGAGACCAACGATTCACAAGGGAGAGGCAGGAACAGAGCCCATACATGGGTTATATGATGGCCCAATTATGAAGAGAAAATTGATGGACTTTTAACGACACAGTATATTGGAAAATAAAGAGATCTGGCAAGTTGCCACCTGAGGAAAGGGATCTAACTTCTTTGCAGCACTTTCAATGCGAAAACTGTCAAGAAACTATGACCATGAGCTGCTGCACTGCCATGACTGTATGTTGTTGTTGTGGTCTTCAGTCCTGAGACTCCTTTGATGCAGCTCTCCATGCTACTCTATCCTGTGCAAGCTTCTTCATCTCCCAGTACCTACTGCAACCTACATCCTTCTGAATCTGCTTAGTGTATTCATCTCTTGGTCTCCCCCTACGATTTTTACCCTCCACGCTGCCCTCCAATACTAAATTGGTGATCCCTTGATGCCTCAGAACATGTCCTACCAGCCTGGTCAAGTTGTGCCACAAACTTCTCTTCTTCCCAATCCTATTCAATACTTCCTCATTAGTTATGTGAGCTACCCATCTAATCTTCAGCATTCTTCTGTAGCACCACACTTCGAAAGCTTCTATTCTCTTCTTGTCCAAACTATTTCCCGTCCATGTTTCACTTCCATACATGGCTACACTCCATACAAATACTTTCAGAAATGACTACCTGACACTTAAATCTATACTCGATGTTAACAAATTTCTCTTCTTCAGAAACACTTTCCTTGCCATTGCCAGTCTACATTTTATATCCTCTCTACTTCGACCATCATCAGTTATTTTGCTCCCCAAATAGCAAAACTCCTTTACTACTTTAAGTGTCTCATTTCCTAATCTAATTCCCTCAGCATCACCCGACTTAATTCGACTACATTCCATTAGCCTCGTTTTGCTTTTGTTGATGTTCATCTTATATTCTCCCTTCAAGACACCATCCATTCCGTTCAACTGCTCTTCCAAGTCCTATGCTGTCTCTGACAGAATTACAATGTCATCGGCGAACCTCAAAGTTTTTATTTCTTCTCCATGGATTTTAATACCTACTCCGAACTTTTCTTTTGTTTCCTTTACTGCTTGCTCAATATACAGATTGAACAACATCGGGGAGAGGCTACAACCCTGTCTTACTCCCTTCCCAACCACTGCTTCCCTTTCATGTCCCTCGACTCTTATAACTGCTATCTGGTTTCTGTACAAATTGTAAATAGCCTTTCGCTCCCTGTATTTTACCCCTGCCACCTTTAGAATTTGAAAGAGAGTATTCCAGTCAACATTGTCAAAAGCTTTCTCTAAGTCTACAAATGCTAGAAACGTAGGTTTGCCTTTCCTTAATCTTTCTTCTAAGATAAGTCGTAAGGTCAGTATTGCCTCACGTGTTCCAACATTTCTACGGAATCCAAACTGATCTTCCCTGAGGTCGGCTTCTACTAGTTTTTCCATTCGTCTGTAAAGAATTCGCGTTAGTATTTTGCAGCCGTGAATTATTAAACTGACAGTTTGATAATTTTCACATCTGTCAACACCTGCTTTCTTTGGGATTGGAATTATTATATTCTCCTTGAAGTCCGAGGGTATTTCGCCTCTTTCATACATTTTGCTCACCAGATGGTTGAGTTTTGTCAGGACTGGCTCTCCGAAGGCCATCAGTAGTTCCAATGGAATGTTGTCTACTCCGGGGGCCTTGTTTCGGCTCAGGTCTTTCAGTGCTCTGTCAAACTCTTCACGCAGTATCGTATCTCCCATTTCATCTTCATCTACATCCTCTTCCATTTCCATAATATTGTCCTCAAGTACATCGCCCTTGTATAGACCCTCTATATACTCCTTCCACCTTTCTGCTTTCCCTTCTTTGCTTAGAACTGGGTTTCCATTTGAGCTCTTGATGTTCATACAAGTGGTTCTCTTCTCTCCAAAGGTCTCTCTAATTTTCCTGTAGGCAGTATCTATCTTACCCCTAGTGAGATAAGCCTCTACATCCTTACATTTGTCCTCTAGCCATCCCTGCTTAGCCATTTTGCACTTCCTGTCGATCTCATTTTTGAGATGTTTGTATTCCTTTTTGCCTGCTTCATTTACTGCATTTTTATATTTTCTCCTTTCATCAATTAAATTCAATATTTCTTCTGTTACCCAAGGATTTCTACTAGTCCTCGTCTTTTTACCTACTTGATCCTCTGCTGCCTTCACTACTTCATCCCTCAAAGCTACCCATTCTTCTTCTACTGTATTTCTTTCCCCCATTCCTGTCAATTGCTCCCTTATGCTCTCCCTGAAACTCTGTACAACCTCTGGTTTAGTCAGTTTATCCAGGTCCCATCTCCTTAAATTCCCACCTTTTTGCAGTTTCTTCAGTTTTAATCTACAGGTCATAACCAATAGATTGTGGTCAGAGTCCACATCTGCCCCTGGAAATGTCTTACAATTTAAAACCTGGTTCCTAAATCTCTGTCTTACCATTATATAATCTATCTGATACCTTTTAGTATCTCCAGGGTTCTTCCATGTATACAACCTTCTATCATGATTCCTAAACCAAGTGTTAGCTATGATTAAGTTGTGCTCTGTGCAAAATTCTACCAGGCGGCTTCCTCTTTCATTTCTTACCCCCAATCCATACTCACGTACTACGTTTCCTTCTCTCCCTTTTCCTACTCTCGAATTCCAGTCACCCATGACTATTAAATTTTCGTCTCCCTTCACTATCTGAATAATTTGTTTTATTTCATCATACATTTCATCAATTTCTTCGTTGTCTGCAGAGCTAGTTGGCATATAAACTTGTACTACTGTAGTAGGTGTGGGCTTCGTATCTATCTTGGCCACAATAATGCGTTCACTATGCTGTTTGTAGTAGCTTACCCGCATTCCTATTTTCCCATTCATTATTAAACCTACTCCTGCATTACCCCTATTTGACTTTGTGTTTATAACCCTGTAGTCACCTGACCAGAAGTCTTGTTCCTCCTGCCACCGAACTTCACTAATTCCCACTATATCTAATTTTAACCTATCCATTTCCCTTTTTAAATTTTCTAACCTACCTGCCCGATTAAGGGATCTGACATTCCACGCTCCGATCTGTAGAACGCCAGTTTTCTTTCTCCTGATAACGACATCCTCTTGAGCAGTCCCCGCCCGGAGATCCGAATGGGGGACTATTTTACCTCCGGAATATTTTACCCAGGAGGACGCCATCATCATTTAATCATACAGTAAAGCTGCATGCCCTCGGGAAAAATTACGGCCGTAGTTTCCCCTTGCTTTCAGCCATTTGCAGTACCAGCACAGCAAGGCCGTTTTGGTTATTGTTACAAGGCCAGATCAGTCAATCATCCAGACTGTTGCCCTTGCAACTACTGAAAAGGCTGCTGCCCCTCTTCAGGAACCACACGTTTGTCTGGCCTCTCAACAGATACCCCTCCGTTGTGGTTGTACCTACGGTACGGCTATCTGTATCGCTGAAACACGCAAGCCTCCCCACCAACAGCAAGGTCCATGGTTCATGGGGGGGAGGCTGTCGAATGTCTGCAAAGAGGGCATTCCTCTGTGGCCTCCTCTTGGCAATATGGAAGCAATGTATAGCTTGGCACGCGTGTAATTTCTTTTAGTTTGATCATCATCTACAGGAACTTAACCTCAATGATAGTGACTTGCTTGCGAATTTTGACACACCACAGTACCACTAAAGGAATCCACTGAATTGATAAACAAAAAATTTGTGACTAACCTTATGACAAATTTCAGGTCTGTGCTCACCTCAACTTACTTCACATGTGATGGAAATTATTTTGAACATACAGATGGCTCTGCCATCAGCTTGTCCTGTAACACTGGCTGTACCGAATTTCTTCACAGAAGAATTCAAGGAGAAGGCCCTAGATCAAGCCTAATTAAAACCAACATGTTTCTACCATTATGTGAATGACACATTGATCATTGGCCACACACAAGAAACAGCTTAGGTGAATTTCTCCATAATTCAATCTGCTCCACCCGAACATACAAATTACAATGGAGGTGTAAATAGGGTGGTGTCCTCTTGTTTCTTGATGTCCTGGTGAAGCAGTAACAAGATGGCGAGCTGGGATGCAGTGTGTACAGAAGACCTATGGTGATTTGTATCTACATGCCTCCAGTAGTCACAACAACTGCCAGAGTGAAAGCATTTTACACACACTCATTTCACAGGGTATAAACCGTCTGTGATCAAGACATTGTCCCAACGAAATGAAATACCTGAAGACAACATTCTGAAGGAATGAGCACAGCAGGAAGCAGATCAGGTTGCATTGGACAGGTTGCATCTAGATGACAGCAGGAGGAGAGAACCACAACTCGCTAGTGCGCTTTCCATCTATCAGCACTACCTCCAGAGCAGTCAGCCAAATCTTGGGTCAACTTACCTGCGGGTGAAAGGGCAACACTAAGAATTCGTTTCAGGTCCTTCTGGTCATCCCAATGTGCAAGTGATGAGTCGGCATTGGATGACATATGCATAAAATCCAAGCTTGTATGCTCTAACATGTGAATACCGGTCATATTGCTACCTGGCGGTGAGGGCGAAGAACTGCTGTCAAAGACTGAAGATGCACCTAAAATAGAAAATAAGTTCGAGTAACGCAAAGAAAACAGATTTCCAAGCAATGTTGAGTACAAAATGTACGCTTATGAATACCTTTTACAGTAGCTAAGTTCTTAGCATAAAAAATCTTGATCGTAATAGTCATTGGTTTTAATCTCTGAAATAGCAATATTTTTTTACATGAATATTTCTAACAAATGAAATATGAATTAACACAATTACTGATTCATAATTTTTAATAAAAATAAGATATTTTAATTACTGACCTGATGAAAATCATTTCAAATTTGATACAGACATCTGAGGCCTTTTTGATAAAATAATAATGTTTATTTTGTAAAAATAAGATATTGCATTTCATATCTGATGTTTTACACAATCTTTTAATTTATTAAGAATATCTGTATTTTCCCATGAAAAGAAATTGAAAATAAAAAGGTATTTTTATTACAAGATTTACTAAAATTGTCTTAGTAACTAAAAATAAGTTACTCTCCTCATGACCTCCTAATATGGGCTGGATGAGAAAACTAGGAACTGTTCTGTGGCAGGTTCACTGTGTGCCGATCCTCAACACTGTTTCATACTTCATTGTTTATTAACAATAAATCAATGTTATCAGCACTACCAACATTCTGTACACAATACCAAAGATCTGTTTTCTCTCCTAAACTGTCATGTAACATAGTCTCAAACTGATTTTAGCAGTTTTTCAAGATATATTTTATTTGTTGACACAGCAAATTCAGCAAAACTCCTTAAGGATGCAGGGTACTTTTCTGGCTCAATATTATATAAAAATCAACACCTATTTCTTTCAGGCACTGTTTACACTGTATATATTTTACAGATATTTTGTTGGTATCAGGTAATGCAGCACACTTTCTAAACATATTGTAAGTATTTTGAATATTTTTGAACCTGCTTAGAAAAATTACAAAGAAAATGATGCATTCCTCCCCTCCCCCAAAATGCTTCCTCAAATTGAGGTACCATTTCATCCAATGTTATAAATTTGAAGGAGACCAAATTTTTACCAGATATGCATTAATTCTACTTATTATGTATATTATAAGGATAAAAAAATATCACATCTTACCTTTTAATTTTTATAATTTTTTTCCCTAATAAAAATGTTTTTCTTTTTCCTATAATTTAGTTGATTCTGCAATAAAGCTAGGTCTACTACATAAGTATGGACTATTGCAAGTTACAGAAAAAAAATTAGAGCAATTCTTTATAAACTTTAGGAAATATTTGTACCTGAATTCTGAAAAATACGACTTGCGGGAAATTGCAAATGAACATAGGAATCCAATTACACTGTGCCTCAGAATATTCTCAAAGCAGTCTTCATCCTGCAGCATTTCTTCATCTTCAAGCTTCCTCTTGGCATTCCTATTAGCACTTCTTCCTTCTTTGATAACTTGGACAGCGAATCTTTCAGCTTCATGCACCCATTGTCTGTCACACACAAGCAATTTATCTTCCATATTAGAACCACATTTTATGCCTAAATTTCTCAGGACTTCTAACCTTCCTATCACTGCATGTAGTACGCCAACTTTTAATGTATTCCTACTAAAACATTCTTGGGTAATCTTTCCCATATGCAATTGTTGAAACTTTCATTTGTATTCTAAGTGCCCCCATGAAGACATTTACTAAGCAAAACAGGGTCACTCAGGTCTCTCAAAATTGGTTTTATTTCATTCATAACGGGCTCAGGAAGAGAATGCTTATGATGGTATATTTGACCACTTTCTTTTGCTTGTGGGAGTGGCAGCATGCATGACCTTTAAAATTTAGTATATACCGTAGAGTCTCAATTCTCCGACCTAAATCGGCTGCGGCAAGGTCGGATAAGCGAGAAGGTCGGATAACATGGAAAATAACACAAAAATAAAACTAAAGAAGGCCAAATGAGTTAAACATTTAATACAATACAAATCAAATTAGACTGAACAGATATTTACTGTGTGAAGAAGTTAGTAATTGTCTTTTGTTTGCCTGCTGTTTGCCGTTTTTTTGCTGCTAAACCACGTAGTCTCTTAAGAAATAAAACCTCGGTAGACGATGTTTTCCTGCAGTTGCTCTACATATTTTAAAGCAGTTTCTGAGGCCTTGTGTCCTTCGTTGTGAGAAATCTTGGGCGCACTTTCCTCCAGTGCATCCGCTTCTTCGTCTTCTTCTTTTCCATTTAGCATGTTGACTATTTCTTCATCTCTCACTTCACATTCTTCATCTTGGACAATCCATTCATTTATGTCATCTTCTGTGGTGTCAGCACATCGCAGAACTTTTCGTAACAATGAAAGCAGGGTAGTATTTTCTGGTTCGGTCTGCTGCTGTAGATTTTCATCATCTGGAGAATTTTCTTGATTTCCCTGTAGCAAAATTGCCCAGGATTTTGCAATTGTATTTGCTCCAACACTCTCCCAAGATTGGGCCACGTCATAGCTACGTCTTTCAAAATTTTGTATTATACAACAGCCGCTGATTGACAGCCATGTTAAAAACCTGAAGATCAGATAGTCGAGACTCTACTGTATAGGTCATTGTTTATATGAAACCCTATAATGTATATATCAATGTAATAAGGAACGACTATAGAATTTAATAAAGTCATAAAACAAATTTCGATTCCCATTTATAAGTACCTCATATACTCAAGTTAGTTCATATTCAATGGACTACTTACATACCTCCAAAACTAAGTTATTAAGATAATATTTCAAATAACTAGTTGCAGGCTGGTGATTCAGCCTACAACAGCAAATAGCATAACTAAGGTCAAATGCTCAATTTGAAGTTTATCATTGATTAGTGTTAGTAGAAGCAGTCAATTATAGTAAACACTATATTAATATGTCTCACTTAATACACTACTCTCACTAGGAAACATTCAGAGATCCCTACGAGTGTGTATCTTCAGATGATAAGTTTTGCACCACTGCACATTTGAGAAGACTATATGGGGAAAACGCAGTCAGCTGTTGGACATTATCTGATCTTTCACAACATATGCTATTTGGTTAGGAATAGATGTGTGCAATATAAATAATCATAACCGTCAGAATTTATTACTTACCCATCAAACTACCATTGGAGTTTGTCACTGCTTGCATGAAATTATGAAATTCCTGAAAATAGAATAAATTCTTCTATTACATGAAACAACAAAACCAGAAAAATTTGGAATATTTTAAACATATAATTATGGTAATAGATCATTCCCATCTCAGCTGGATATCAAACATTTATAAGAACACATTACTTAAAGTAAGTCTTCCACAGCTGATTATTTTTAGTGACAAATTTTGTTAAGCGGTGTAACTGCTGGTAAGGTTGATTCTTTTAATAGTTTTGTTCTAACTCCCAAGAAGCTGTAAAAAAGACTGCTGTTTGTTGTTAGTTATGTTAAGTAAACAGAGAATGATTATTCTTGTTTTCTTCCTTTGTTTCACCCACCTTTGGACCTATGTTACATCAATCACTTTTTAATGTTCCGTGTCTTTCTTTTAGCCCAGCATTGTTTCATTCTTTTTGATTTTGCTTTCATTTCTTCTTTAACGATTTGGATTGATTGATTGTTTTAGAATTTGACGGGGGACAAAGTTCACTGGCACACTGCATGAACACAAAACTTTTTAAGAGGGGAAATTTGTAGCCCCATGTTGTCAGCTCCTTCACCTCTCCTCACTTTGTGTGTGTTACCTCCTTTAAACTTCATATCCTTCTCTCACCATTCCAACTTCTTTCACTCCAGTCCTCTTCAATAACCTTTCACCTGCTGCCACCACTGTTACCCCATGGTGCAGGCATGCACACAGCTGAATGCTGAATTGACATACAAGTGGTTCACAGCCAACAGTTTTAAGTCTTAAGCTCACAAAGACTCATATTATGCAGTTTCAAACAAACTATAATAACCTTATAATACCAAAGATATTGCCACACAGTGAATGAAGCACAATATGTAAAATTCCTTGGGGGTTCAGCAAGTTAAAGCTGAGTAAACACAAGGAACATTAACCAAAAAATCCAGCTCATCATGTTATGCTGTTTGTAGCTTCTACCCTTACCTTTACTTGCAAGACAAGATGGTTAACTTATTTTTGTATTGGAATTATCTTCTCAGTCAATGAATGTAAAGTAAATAAAGTGTGTTCAGCAGAAGCCAGCAGTAAGAATATTGCATATAGCAGATTATCATACATCTTACCAGGTATCCTGGAATTCTTACTCTCGGTTCCCAATATGTTTACTCTTAATGTCTTTTGATGCTGCGGGTAAAAATCTATTTCAACTGAACCGTGATATGCACCATCACAGTAAATGACACAAAAATGATTTTCATGTGGACTATGCTCTTATCCAGTGTTCAGAATAGAGTTCTAAACTCTGGTGGTAGGATAATCAACAAGTTCATGTCTAACAAAGCATGAAATTGGGAATCCCCATCAATCCAAAATAAAATTAGAAACATCTCACCAATTACTGGAATATGTAGATTCTAGGATCCAAAATTCCTGGTTACTACATGGGAAACAGCAGTGTTTGTTATAATGCTGTATGACAAATAATTTATTGCAAATAAAACTGAGTATTAATCGATTTAAAAATATTTTATTTGAAAATTACCATTGTAACCAAGAAACCTTCTTGCAAACAAATGCTGTAAGCATAAACAGCATTAAGCAATAAAGTGATTGTTTATTGTTAATACAGTATAAAGATTAAATATTTATGATGTCTTTATCATATGCTAATGCATTTCTTGACTTGTTCCACAGTCTTCTAGGTTCTCCTCCTTGACCTAAAGAACATGATGAATGAATGAATTAATTAATTAATGACCTTCATTTTGTGTGTGTGCTTTTTTTGTTGTCTTACACATTCCGTAGATCATATGAAGGATTCTTTTATCAAAATGATGTGGAATGAGTCAGTTTACAGGACATGTATACACAATTAATGTTGACCCTTTCTTTGCCACGGACAGCTTTAATAATACACAATAAAGATCCGTCTTCCCTCTAATGCTGTACACATGGACCTCACTTTTCTTCACAAAATACAATGGGTTATTTATGACAAATTTCATTAGAAAATATGAATATTATGAGTGCAGATTAAATTCCTCACTTCTTGGAGAGATACATACATCCCGTCTGTGGGTAAACACCACATATTCTCACTGCTCGCTTTTGTGCAATCAATACTTTCTTTCTGAGTGATGAGTTACCCCAGAAAATCATTCTACAAGACATTACTGAGTGGAAATATGCAAATTATGTCAAGAGGTTAATTTATTTGTTTCCAAGATCAGGAATCACAGAAGAGCAAAAATAGGTGAACTTATTTGTTTGACAAGCTTTTTTCAGTTCAAGCTTTCATCAATATGTACACTCAAAAATTTGGAGCATTGTACCCTATTTAGTTACTCCTGCTCCTGTGCATGATCCCCCTAAATCAATTGTTGGCATGTCTATTTGTTGTGCAGAACTTCATACAATGAGTTTTCTCAAAATTTAGACTGAGCCCATTTTCTGAGAACCATTCAATAATTCTTTGGGAAAACATAATTCACAATCTATTTTACTGCTTTCTCACTACTGAGATTTATTATAACACTACTATGTCTGCAAAAATTCCCAATTCTGCTTGTTAAATGTTAAGTGGAAGATCATTCACTTAGATACTGAATAGGAGCGGGTCCAAAATTGAATGGTACTCTCTATATGATTTCTCCTGGTCACTACATTTTTATACCTTTCCAACAATGTTTGAATTATTCAGCACAATTTTTTGCATTTTGTTTGTTAAGTATGTTTCAAACCAGCTGTATGTAAAACCACCAATTCCATAAAACTTCCCTTCTGGAACCCAAACTGTGATCTGTTCAGCAAATTGTTTCTATTTAAGTGCAAGACGAGTCTAGAGTACACTACTTTTTTGAATATTTTGGAAGAATGTCAGTAAGGAAACCGGATAATAGTAATTTATGACTTTCTGGACATATTTCTTATAAAGAGGCTTACCAATTGCATATTCAGGGTTGCCACAAGTTTCCACAAGCGAAATTCTCTGATATTTTCCCGATTTCCGGACAAGTTTGAGCACTTTTCCCTGACGAATTTTGAGATCTCAAGGGTTTCTGAGTGTGTTTTCAATTGGTGAGAGATCTGGAGAATGTGCTGGCCAGGGCAGCAGTCGAACATTTTCTGTATCCAGAAAGGCGACATGCAGTCGTGCATTATCCTGCTGAAATGTAGGGTTTCGCAGGGATCGAATGAAGGTTAGAGCCACGGGTCGTAACACATCTGAAATGTAACGTCCACTGTTCAAAGTGCTGGCAATGTGAACAAGAGGTGACAGAGACATGTAACCAATGGCACCCCATACCATCACACCAGTATGGCGATGACGAATACACGCTTCCAATGTGCGTTCACCACGATGTTGCCAAACACGGATGCGACCATCATGATGCTGTAAACAGAACCTGGACTCATCTGAAAAAAATGACATTTTGCCATTCGTGCACCCAGGTTCGTCGCTGAGTACACCATTGCAGGTGCTCCTGTCTATGATGCAGTATCAAGAGTAACCACAGCCATGGTCTCCGAGCTGATAGTCCATGCTGCTGCAAACATCGTCGAACAGTTAGTGCAGGTGGTTGTTGTATTGCAAGTGTCCCCATCTATTGACTCAAGGATTGAGACGTGGCTGCACGATCCGTTACAGCCATGCGGATAAGATGCCTGTCATCTCGACTGCTAGTGATACAAGGCCATTGGGATTCAGCACAGTGTTCCGTATTACCCTCCTGAACCCACCGATTCCTTATTTTGCTAACAGTCATTGGATCTCGATCAACGCGAGCAGCAATGTTGCGATACGACAAACCGCAATCGCAATAGGCTACAATCCGACCTTTATCAAAGTTGGAAATGTGATGGTACGCATTTCTCCTCCTTACACGAGGCATCACAACAACGTTTCACAAGGCAATGCCAGTCAACTGCTGTTTGTGTATGAGAAATCGGTTGGAAACTTTCCTCATGTCAGCACGTTGTAGGTGTCCCCACCAGTGCCAACCTTGTGTGAATGCTCTGAAAAGCTAATCATTTGCATATCACAGCATCTTCTTCCTGTCGGTTAAATTTCGCATCCGTAGAACGTCAACTTCGTGATGTAGCAATTTTAATAGCCAGTAGTGAAAGTACTTTTGAAGTGCCAAAATCTATTAGAATAATTAAAAAGTCTATAAAATGCCACAGTGTACAATGTACTTGCGGTGAAACAGTCACAATTCCTGAAATCCATTGTCCATGGCCTCTGGACTGCCAAAGAGCACTGCAGCCCTAGGCCAATGGATAAACCATGAAAGTCCACCACATTAAGCCACACAGAAGGATACCTCGCCTGCAGACAGATTGGTAAGACCAGATCTGACAGGCAGGGCCTGCACATTAATGGGAAACGATAGGCTTCATATTAACAGGCCCGATCCTTTATAGATACCCACAGAAATGGCCTGCGGTTTTGACTCGTCGTGGAAGTCCACTCGTGGGGGCAGCTATTCACGAGTCACAGACACCACGTTGATGAAATGAGACCGCAGAGATAAGTCCATGCAACAGATAACTTGTGCAAATCCTCTAGACAGGTAGCAAATCAGCATAAAGATGATGGCTGAGTCAGAGTGTCACATGGAAAAGACAACCAAGTTCTGACAAGTAAATTTTTGGCCATAACAAGAGCACACACACATTCACACTATCAATCAGACACACTTCATACACACCATTGTCACTGGCCACTGCATCAACAGTCTCTGAGAATCAGATCCAAACAAACCATTCCTCACGACTCCCTTTCTCTAGTCAGCAGCTGCTAGGCTAGCAGTAAAGAGTGGGGCAGCACTGACTGCAAGCTGAGGAGAGTGGTGGAAAGGGGAGAAGCAGTAAGAATCAGGGAGTAGGGAAGCGGCACATGTACTAAGTTGTGCCCAGCCAGTGACTATGCATGACATTTCAGTGAACAAACCATTTCATCTACTGAAACAAAAGCCAGATTTTTCCAGTGTTTTTCCAAATATCCCTGATACATTTGAAATTCCCTGATTTCCAGAACTTGGGGCAACCCTGATCTGTCCAGAAAAATTCCCTGTGAAGTGCTGCAATTCTTATGTTACTAAAAACATTACATACAAAGTTCGAAAAACTTTTCAGAATTCTGTTTGAAAGGCCATCAACACCATATGAGCTTATGGGTGCTACTTCTAATTATGTTTTGGGAATGACTTTTTAATATATTCTCTTATTCCTTAAATTGCATCATTTAATCCTGTTTTTGCCACTAACTTTGGAAAATTATTGTTAAAAGTACTCACAACTTGTCAATAATAAATCACAAAATTGTTATTTACTTTAATTGATATGGTATCTTGTACAATGGCAGTCCTGTCTGCTATCTATCAATATTCCATATTGTTTTAATCTTACACTGAGGGGAGAAAGTCATGGTATACATCCTGCTATCGTGTTGGGTCTTCTTTTGTCTGGCAACTTGACACTGTATGGACTCAACAAGTGGACGGAACTCCCCCGTAGAAATATTGAGCCATGCTGCTTCCATGCTATTGTTGTTGTTGTTGTGGTCTTCAGTCCTGAGACTGGTTAGATGCAGCTCTCCATGCTCTCTATCCTGTGCAAGCTTCTTCATCTTCCAGTATTTACTGCAACCTACATCTTTCTGAATCTGCTTAGTGTATTCATCTCTTGGTCTCTCTCTCTATGATTTTTACCCTCCACGCTGCCCTCCAATGCTAAATTTGTGATCCCTTGATGCCTCAGAACATGCCCTACAAACCGGTCCCTTCTTCTTGTCAAGTTGTGGCACAAACTCCTCTTCTCCCCTATTCTATTCAATACCTCCTCATTAGTTACGTGATCTACCCATCTAATCTTCAGCATTCTTCTGTAGCACCACATTTCGAAAGCTTCTATTCTCTTCCCTGTCCAAACTATTTATCTTCCATGTTTCACATCCATACACGGCTACACTCCATACAAATACTTTCAGAAACGACTTCCTCACACTTAAATCTATACTTGATGTTAACAAATTCCTCTTCTTCAGAAACACTTTCCTTGCCATTGCCAGTCTACATTTTATATCCTCTCTACTTCGACCATCATCAGTTATTTTGCTCCCCAAATAGCAAAACTCCTTTACTACTTTAAGTGTCTCATTTCCTAATCTAATTCCCTCAGCATCACCCGACTTAATTCGACTACATTCCATTAGCCTCGTTTTGCTTTTGTTGATGTTCATCTTATATCCTCCCTTCAAGACACCATCCATTCCGTTCAACTGCTCTTCCAAGTCCTATGCTGTCTCTGACAGAATTACAATGTCATCGGCGAACCTCAAAGTTTTTATTTCTTCTCCATGGATTTTAATACCTACTCCGAACTTTTCTTTTGTTTCCTTTACTGCTTGCTCAATATACAGATTGAATAACATCGGGGAGAGGCTACAGCCCTGTCTCACTCCCTTCCCCACCACTGCTTCCCTTTCATGCCCCTCGACTCTTATAACTGCCATCTGGTTTCTGTACAAATTGTAAATAGCCTTTCGCTCCCTGTATTTTATCCCTGCCACCTTTAGAATTTGAAAGAGAGTATTCCAGTCAACATTGTCAAAAGCTTTCTCTAAGTCTACAAATGCTAGAAACGTAGGTTCGCCTTTCCTTAATCTTTCTTCTAAGATAAGTCGTAAGGTCAGTATTGCCTCAAGTGTTCCAACATTTCTACGGAATCTAAACTGATCTTCCCCGAGGTCGGCTTCTACTAGTTTTTCCATTTGTCTGTAAAGAATTCACATTAGTATTTTGCAGTTGTGACTTATTAAACCGATAGTTCGGTAATTTTCACATCTGTCAACACCTGCCTTCTTTGGGATTGGAATTATTATATTCTTCTTGAAGTCTGAGGGTATTTTGCCTGTCTCATACATCTTGCTCACCAGATGGTAGAGTTTTGTCATGACTGGCTCTCCCAAGGCCTTCAGTAGTTCTAATGTAATGTTGTCTACTCCCGGGGCCTTGTTTCGACTCACGTCTCCCAGTACTCTGTCAAACTCTTCACGCAGTATCGTATCTCCCATTTCATCTTCATCTACATCCTCTTCCATTTCCATAATATTGTCCACAAGTACATTGCCCTTGTGTAGACCCTCTATATACTCCTTCCACCTTTCTGCTTTCCCTTCTTTGCTTGGAACTGGGTTTCCATCTGAGCTCTTGATATTCATACAAGTGGTTCTCCTTTCTCCAAAGGTCTCTTTAATTTTCCTGTAGGCAGTATCTATCTTACCCCTAGTGAAATAAGCCTCTACATCCTTACATTTGTCCTCTAGCCATCCCTGCTTAGCCATTTTGCACTTCCTGTCGATCTCATTTTTGAGATGTTTGTATTCCTTTTTGCTTGCTTCATTTACTGCATTTTTATATTTTCTCCTTTCATCAATTAAATTCAATATTTCTTCTGTTACACGAGGATTTCTACTAGCCCTTGTCTTTTTACCTACTTGATCCTCTGCTGCCTTCACTATTTCATTCCTCAAAGGTACCCATTCTTCTTCTACTGTATTTCTTTCCCCCATTCCTGTCAATTGCTCCCTTATGCTCTCCCTGAAACTCTGTACAACCTCTGGTTCTTTCAGTTTATCCAGGTCCCATCTCCTTAAATTCCCAACTTTTTGCATTTTCTTCAGTTCTAATCTACAGTTCATAACCAATAGATTGTGGCCAGAGTCCACATGTGCCCTGGAAATGTCTTACAATATAAAACCTGGTTCCTAAATCTCTGTCTTACCATTATATAATCTTTCTGATACCTTCCAGTATCTCCAGGATTCTTCCACGTATGTAACCTTCTTTTATGATTCTTGAACCAAGTGTTAGCTATGATTAGGTTATGCTCTGTGCAAAATTCTACCAGACGGCTTCCTCTTTCATTTCTTACCCCCAATCCATACTCACGTACTACGTTTCCTTCTCTCCCTTTTCCTACTCTCGAATTCCGGTCACCCATGACTATTAAATTTTCGTCTCCCTTCACTACCTGAATAATTTCTTTTATCTCATCATACATTTCATCAATTTCTTCATCATCTGCAGAGCTAGTTGGCATATAAACTTGTACTACTGTAGTAGGCGTAGGCTTCGTGTCTATCTTGGCCACAATAATGCATTCACTATGCTGTTTGTAGTAGCTTATCCGCACCCCTATTTTTTTTATTCATTATTAAACCTACTCCTGCATTACCCCTATTTTATTTTGTATTTATAACCCTGTATTCACCTGACCAAAAGTCTTGTTCCTCCTGCCACCGAACTTCACTAAATCGCACTATATCTAAGTTTAACCTATCCATTTCCCTTTTTAAATTTTCTAACCTACCTGCCCAATTAAGGGATCTGACATTCCACGCTCCGATCCGTAGAACGCCAGTTTTCTTTCTCCTTATAATGACGTCATCCTGAGTATTCCCCGCCTGGAGATCCGAATGGGGGACTATTTTACCTCCGGAATATTTTACCCAAGAGGACGCCATCATCATTTAACCATACAGTGTAGCTGCATGCCCTCGGGAAAAATTATGGCCGTAGTTTCCCCTTGCTTTCAGCTGTTCGCAGTACTAGCACAGCAAGGCTGTTTTGGTTAGTGTTACAAGGCCAGATCAGTCAATCATCCAGACTGTTGCCCCTGCAACTACTGAAAAGGCTGCTGCCCCTCTTCAGGAGCCACACGTTTGTCTGGCCTCTCAACAGATACCCATCCGTTGTGGTTGCACCTACGGTACAGCCACCTGTATCGCTGAGGCACGCAAGCCTCCCCATCAACGGCAAGGTCCATGGTTCATGGGGGGGGGGGTGCTTCCATAGGCAGTGAAAATGTTGCAAGTGCAGAATTTTGTGCATGAACTGACCTAACAACTATGTTCCATAAATGACGCTGGGATTCATATAGGGCAATCTGGATGGCTAAATCATCATCTGAATTGTCGAGAACGTTCTTCGAACCGATTTTGAACAACTTTGCCCTGGTGATGTGTTGCATCATCATACATAAAAATTCCATCTTTGTTTGGAGATATGAAGTCCATGAATGGCTGCAATGGTCTCCGAGTAACTGAACATAACCAATTCCAGTCAATGGTCAGTTCAGTTGGACCAGAAGATCCAGTCCATTCTATGTAAACACAGCCCACACACTATTAAGAACCCACAACCAGTTTGCACAGTACTTTGCTGACAACTTGGGTACATGTCTTCTTGGAGTCTGTACCACACTCTAACCCTACCATCAACTAATACCACCTGAAATCGATACTTATCTGACATGGCCACAGTTTTCCAGTTGTCTAGGGGCTAACCAATATGGTCACGAGCCCTGGAGAGGCACTGCAGATGATGTTACGATGTTAGCAAAGGCACTTGCGTTTGTCATCTGCTGCATAGCCCATTAATCCAAAATTTGTCGCACTGTCGTAGCAGGTACATTCATCGATATCCCACATTGATTTCTGCGGTTATTTCACTGTGGTGTTGCTGGTCTGTTAGCACCAACAACTCTATGCAAACGCCACTGCTCTCAGTTATTAAGTGAAGGACGGCCGTCACTGCATTGTCTGCAGTGAGAGTTAAAGCCTATAATTTGGTATTCTTGGCACATTCTTGACACTGTAGATTTCAGAATACTGAATTGTCCAACAGTTTCTGAAATGGAATGTCCCATGCACCTAGATCCAACTAGCAGTTCATGGTCATTAATTCCCGTTATGGGGCCATAATCACATCAGAAACCATTCCACATGGATCATCCAAGTATAAATGCACTGACCTTTTAGACCTTCAGTACACGATACTACTGCCATCTGTATATGTGCATATCACTATCTCGTTATTTGTCACCTCATTATTTATCCACATTATTAATTTCTGTTAGGCTGTACATAAGTCTTGACATTTTAACAACTTTCCTTAAAATATTACAGAATTTTTTGTAGTATGCGAATAATGTCAGATCTTACTTGTTCTGGCCTTTATATGAATTGTAGTATGCGAATAATGTCAGATCTTACTTGTTCTGGCCTTTATATGAATTTGTCTTTCCATCTTACATTCATATATGTCTCCCACTGTTGCACAGTTTCAATGACTACTGATGTAACAGTCAGCCAGGCGAAGAGCTGCTATACTGGTCCGCTATCTCCCTCTCCTCATTCATGCTTGGTACCTCTGTCTCACTCTAGATGCTAAGTCATCAAACACTAACATCTCCCAAACCCATGACCTTACCGGCATGGAATAGAACCTTTTCCAGCATCTTGTGACACCAAACCCACAGCTTCTTACTTATTACTTTTGGCCAACCACTTCCTGGCATAATTATTTCTCTTTTGACCAACCCCATGATTTTATTCCCACTGCTTCTGAACAACCAGTTCATGGCATATTTTTTTCTTTTTTGACCAAAGTGACGACTTCTTTCCTATTACTTTTGGCCACCTACTTTCTGGCCTAATTATTTCTTCTTTAATGGTCAAAACATCCGAGAAGTCCATAAGGATGTCACAGTTACTTACACAGTACCTTCATACACCTTCCTTTGTATAATTCAGATTGATTAATGACACCTACATATTCTGTGCACATGGCAAAGACTGCCTTTGCTCTTTCTTTCAGATCATCACCATCTACTACCAAGTACATTTCACCTGGTACTTCTCAATCCTACCTTCAACCTGCCAAAGTCGCACACTGTTCTCTATCCAACCTATGAAATATGTTGGTCCATGTTTACATATGTCCTGCTTCGATTCCTACGTCTCTCAGAGTGTTCTCCTTAAATAGGACAAGAAAACTGTGTGCCGGACTGAGACTCGAACTCAGTATCTTTGCTTTTCATGGGCAAGTACTCTACCAACTGAGCTACCCAAGCATAACTCACTACCCATCCTCACAGCTTCAATTCTACCAGTACCTCATCTCCTACCTTCCAATCTTCACAGAAGCTCTTCTGATAAACTTACTGAACTAGCAGTCCTGGACGAAAGGATATTGCAGGGACATGACTTAGCCACAGCCTGGGGATGTTTCCAGAATGAGATTTTCACTCTGCAGCGGAGTGTGTGCCGATACAAAACTTCCTGGCAGATTAAGACTGTGTGTTGGACTGACACTTGAACTTGGGACCTTTGCCTTTTGCTGCAAATGCTGTACCAACTGAGCTACCCAAGTGCGACTCACGACCCATCCTCACAACTTCAATTCTGCCAGTACCTCACAAGTCGTGCTTGGATAGCTCAGGTAGTTGAGCACTTGCCCGTGAAAGGCAAAGGTCCCAAGTTCAAGTCTCGGTGCGGCACACAGCCAGGAAGTTTCATTTCAGCGCACACTCCACTGCAGAGTGAAAAATCTCATTCTGAGGACAAGAAAAATCATTTTATTTTATGATCAATTTTGGCAATATTTTCTGATAAGGTTTTTCCAATACTCTATGTGATTTATTTTTGTCTTCCACTATTGTTTTCCAATATTATGTAGAAAATGACAAAATACCTATCAATTACTTTATATTTATTGGCATAATACATCACATTATTTAGACTATAGGGCAAAAAGGAACATTTACATTAAATCAATTAAATTCAACTGACTAAAAGCAAAATTTCTCTATGACCATTCATCACTATAGCTGAAAAAGAATCTCACAGTGTAATAGCAGACATTTGACCATGTCCACACTTCCTGCTACTGTGGGGCTGCTATTCCACTAAATTCTGAATTTAGTGGAATAGCAACTTCCCATGCCAGTGGCTGTTTTTACACTAAACTGATGTACTGACAGATATGTGGTATAATATTCCATAACAAAACTTTCAAGTTGCGGCAATACCTTCTTTCAAAAAACTCCCAGTAATGTATGGTTGCAGATGAAGTTTTTTTTCCTTTAACTTATTAAATTTAAAATGTTCAACATCAATAACTTTGCTGTTCAATAATTTCATTTCAGCTAAACATAATATCTGTCAGGTCAGCACCAAGAAAGTTCATCATCTGTGTCCTGAATCTGTGACTATAAAGATGTCAGCCCAGTTTGAAGCAGCAACCAGTGGGTTTTACTGTTTCCTTTGCCTCTGTCTGAAGTATTTCTCACTTCACATTTTTTCAAAAGCTTGCACAACAAATCCAACTAAAGCCAACGTGTTTTGTAGAGATCTTTAATGTGGTGTATCAATTACACTGCGTACTTTTGTAGTATGTGGGTGCAAGTACAAAAATTCCAAAGTACTGGCACTTGCAATGTAATGGTACTTGCTGAGTTTGCTTCCATAAGAAAATCACAGCACAGTACACATCACATCACAAAAAAGTGTTTCTTGCGCTACAATATAACAATGAGATTGCATATTTCAATACCTATTCAACTTTTTTTTTTTTTTTACTATTTTGTGAATGAAGTTCATGGTGAGACAGTTATCTGGGTAGGAGTTTGGATTAAATGTAATGATTTAGTGATGAGGTAGGGATTCAAGAACACGCCATTATACTCATTTTGTGGCAAGATTTAAATTCTTCCATCTACCGTATATGACACAAACGGCCTTTGCATGACATCACTTATGCTGTGCTGTGGTAGAAACAAACTGAACAGGCACTAAAGTGGCCATTTTCACACTACATCAATGGTCTGCATTCTACTGTCAAGTGCATGGCAGAGGGTACTTCCTATTTTACTAGATTGGTATATTTGGTGGTTTTTGTACTTAAACATATCCTACTAAACCATGTAGCTTAATTCACAGCATTGAAGACCTCCCTAGAACACATTTTTAATACAATATGTTGTGCCAAAGTGTCATGAAATATGACTGCTGTGAATAAAATTGTTTCTGAAATGAAGTTTGTTGGAAATGAGGTACTTGTATCTGGTACCACATCTAGAGCATCAGTTCTTCATGCAGGAAATGACAGTTTTAAGGTTATATCAAACCTCAGCCTTGACAAAAGAATTCAATATCTAGTACTAACATTAAATAACTATTAGTTACCAATATTAATAAACTGCTATCCTCAAATTCATAGCACTATTGGACCCTTGGCGATTTTTGTTTTAAGGCCATTAGGCTGTGGTCCAAGGCATATTTCTGTGCCTAACATTTCATCTCCTAATGCTGGAGACAACATTAGAGACTATAAACAACTCATACAGGGGTTTGCAACTTAAGCAAGCTCAACAAGCCGAACTGTTAATAAGTATCCATGCAAGTATTGGGACATGACATTTGGCTGCTGCTTGAGATCGCACAGCTGCATTGATGTGCCATAGATTTTGCAGTGAGGAAAAGATGCTGCCATTTGCTTCATTTAGCACTAAGAGTGACAGCTGGTCTTAATTTCAAGCATCATTTTTTGTGTTAAAGTTGTTTTTTGTGCTTTTAAATTTCTGTTGTGTCACTGTGTATCCCAGTAAAGTAATGTGTAGCTGCTGAAAATAGCATACTATTGGGGAAACAAATTTGGTGGTTTTCTGGTCCCTGTGACTGATCAGCAACTTTAGATTTACCCATATTTCCCAGATGACAATTTCTTGGGTACCTTATGTCAGGTGTTATGCTTCTCTTTGTAGTTCCTATGTACACTTTAGCCCATGTCTATAAAACAAAGATCACCAGGGACTGTGGAAGCCCGCTTTATATCGCATTTTGCAAGAGACTGGGGAAAATGTCAAATTTCACGGCATTTTTTAATAACATGCAGATTTCACCACGTACAATTAAAAACTGCAGATTTAATAGTACTTTACAGATATCTTATGCTTGTAAAATTTGTCTGTCCTCGCCTATCAATAACTTAGAAGAACTGTTCCTTACAACAAACCACGACTCACTACTACAGTACAGCAAGGGCATTTCCTGTCTGATCAAAGATAAAGGCACAGGCATTTCTGGCCTGGTCAAAGATAAAGGCACATATGAAATCCACATCACATACCTGTTATATGCGCATATGAAACATAACCTAATGTCTGTTTGATTGATTGGTGTGTGTGTGTGTGTGTGTGTGTGTGTGTGTGTGTGTGTGTGTGAGAGAGAGAGAGAGAGAGAGAGAGAGAGAGAGAGAGAGAGAGAGAGAGAGAGAGAGCTCTTTTTACCATCGCTGTGGGCGCAGCTTGTGTAGTACGCATTTCTGCCAGTAAGTGTTTATAATGCAACTCGTTGCCAGTTCAGTGCCCCCGGGGTTGTCGACCTGGCTTGTTCTGTTCATCTGCAGTGACTGTTTTTGCTAGCATTGTTCTGTTCTTGTTTTGTTTTTTTATGGAGGCAAGTTTAACTAAACAATGTGCAGCTACGAAGTTTTGTTTTCTACTTGGTAAAAATACTGCTGAAACTGTTTTGATGTTGAAAACAGCTTACCGACACTGATTCATATTTTCTGTCAAAGGTCATTACTGGTCATGAGTCAAGGTGCTACAGTTATGACCCGGAAACAAATTAACAGTCAAGCCAATGGGAGACGTCATCATCATTCTGTCCAAAAAAATGTTGTCAAGTCAAATCAAACATCAAAACAATGCTGATTTGCTTTTTTGACGTTAAGAGTGTAGTTCATTCAGCGTTTGTTCCTCCAGATCAAACCTTTTATTTGGAAGTTTTAAGAAAACTGCGCAACAGTGTTACAAAAAAGACTCAATTTGTGGCAGACACACGAGACTGATTCTTCCGCCCTGACAATGCACCTGCACACACAGCCCTCTAGGTTAGTTTTTCGCTAAAAACGACAGTTCCGCTGCCACGCATCTTACTTGCCTGACCTAGCTCCCTGTGACTTTCATATTTCCACATATAAAAAGGGGCATGACAGGACACCAATTTGACAACATTGAATACGTTAAGAGAAAACCGAAGGGGGGGGGGGGGGGTGTTGTCAGACATTATTTCAAAAGTTAACTATGAAAAACATTTCAAACAATGGAAGCACCAGTGGGACAAATGTATTAGTTGTAATGGACAGTAATTTGAAGGGGATAAGTTTGTTTTGCGAACAATTTGGAAATACATAGCTTTTAAAAAATTATTCCTTTTTTGGTGCCCCCTTGTATGTTAACCTACATTTTACAGAATATCACTACTCCTACTGCTAATACATATGGGACAAAGAAATTTTGCACGATATGTGTATGAGCAAATGGGTGTGAGCTTAGTTTCAAGAGGGGCAGCGAATGAAACTTACGCCGGAAGAAACAAAACAATTACTTCATGTAAAATGCTAAACAATCAAAATAACGGCAATCTATTCGAAAGCGCACATCTTTGAAATCAAAATACGCTGTTGAGTAACATAAAATACTGCAGAAATCCTGTTGGTCCACTCTGTGGTGTAGATGTTGCTGTTCAAACCTGCCACAGTCAATGATAGCAGCTTGTCAGACAGAATCCAATATGTGTCTAGGGTTCCAGTGGTCATGGACGTAAGCTTCAAATTATACCTGTCAGCAAATATTGCAGGCTATTCAATTTAGTTTATTCCTGTCCTACTGGAGGATAGTATTCAGAAGGTGGATATAAGGTGCCTTTTCAATATCATCTTGAAACATGAACCAAGTCCCGAACTGCTGATTATTGTGTTGTTGTTATGGTCTTCAGTCCAGAGACTGGTTTAATGCAACTTTCCATGCTACTCTATTCTGTGCAAGCCTCTTCATCTCCCAAGCCTCTTCATCTCCATGTAACTACTGCAACCTACATCCTTCTAAATCTGCCTCTCATGGTCTCCCTCTACGATTTTTACCCTCCACTCTTCAGTACAATACTAACTTGGTGATCCCTTGATGCCCCAGAACGTGTCCTACCCACCAATCCCTTCTTCTAGTCGAGTTGTGCCACAAAGTCCTCTTCTCCCCAATTCCATTCTATTAGTTACATGATCTACCCATCTAATCTTCAGCATTCTTCTGTAGCACCACATTTCGAAAGCTTCTTGTCTACACTGTTTATCATCCATGTTTCACATCCATACAAATACTTTCAGAAAAGACTATGTTAACAAATTTCTCTTCTTCAGAAACGCTTTCCTTGCCATAGCTGGTCTACATTTTATATCCTCTCTACTTCAACCATCCTCAGTTATTTTGCTCCCCAAATAGCAAAACTCATTTCCTACTTTAAGTGTGATTTCCTAATCTAAATCCCTCAGCATCGCCTGATTTAATTAGTCTACATTCCGTTATTCTTGTTTTGTTTTTGTTGATGTTCATCTTATATCCTCTTTTCAAGACACTGTACATTCCGTTCAACTGCTCTTCCAGGTCCTTTGCTGTCCCTGGCAGAATTGTATTGTTGTCGGCAAACCTCATAGTTTTTATTTCTCCTCTATGGATTTTAATTCCTACTCCAATTTTTTTCTTTTGTTTCATTTACTGATTCCTCAATATACAGACTAAATAACATCGGGGATAGGCTAAAACCTTGTCTCACTCCCTTCTTAAGCACTGCTAGCCTTTCGTGCCCCTCAACTCTTGTGGTCTCTGTACAAATTTTACATAGCCACCTTCACAATTGGGAAGAAAGTATTGTCAAAAGCTTTCTCCAAGTCTACAATAGCTAGACATAGGGTCAGTATTGCCTCGCATGTTCAAACATTTCTACGGAATCGAAATTGATCTTCCGTGACGTCAGCTTCTACCAGTTTTTCCATTCGTCTGTAAAGAATTTGTGTTAGTATTTTGCAATCATGACTTATTAAACTTATAATTCGGTAGTTTTCACACCTGTCATCACCAGCTTTCTTTGCAACTGGAATTATTATATTCTTCTTGAAGTCTGAGGGTATTTTGCCTGTCTCATACATCTTGCTCACCACATGAAAGTTTTGCCATGGCTGGCTCTCCCAAGACTATCAGCAGTTCTAATGGAATGTTATCTACTCCTGGGGCCTCGTTTTGACTTAGGTCTTTCAGTGCTCTGTCCAATTCTTCATGCAGTATCATATCTTCCATTTCATCTCCGTCCTCTTCCAAGTGCATTACCCTTGCACAGACCCTCTATATACTACTACTTCCATCTTTCTGCTTTCCCTCCTTTGCTTCTGACCTCTTGATGTTCATACATGTGGTTCTCTTTTCTCCAAAGGTCTCTTTAATTTTCCTGTAGATAATATCTATCTTACCCCTAATGATACATGCTTAGCCATCCTTTCATCTGTCCTCTAGCCATCCCAGCATTGCAATTTTGCACTTCCTGTCGATCACATTTTTGAAATGTTTGTATTCCTTTTTGTCTGCCTCATTCATCAATTAAATTAAGTATCTGCTGCCTTCACTATTTCACCTCTCAAAGTTACCCATACTTCTTCTCCTGTATTTCTATCCCCTTTTCTTGTCAATCAATCCCTAATGCTCTCTCAAATTCTGTACAATCTCTGGTTCTTTAAGTTTATCCAGGTCCCATCCTACCTTTTTGCAGTTCATAACCAATAAGTTGTGGTTAGAGACCACATCTGCCTCTGGAAACGTCTTACAATTTAAAACTTGGTTCCTAAATCTGTCTTACCATTACATAATCTATCTGAAAACTTCTAGTGTCTCCATGCCTCTTCCATGTATACAACCTTATTTCATGATTCTTAAACCAAGAGTTAGCTATGATTAAGTTATGCAAAATTCTACCAGGCAACTTTCTCTTCCGTCCCTTACCCCCAGTCCATATTCACCTACTACTTTTCCTTCACTTCCTTTTCCTACTATCGAATTCAAGTCCCCCATGACTATTAAATTTTCATCTCCCTCCATTATCTGAAGAATTTCTTTTACCGTATGATACATTTCTTCAATCTATTCATCATCTGTGGAGTTAGTTGACACACAAACTTTTATTACTGTGAAAGGCATGGGCTTTGTGTCTATCTTGGCTACAATAATGCATTCACTATGCTGTTCGTAGTAGCTTATCTGTGTTGTTATTTTCTATTCATTATCAAACCTACTCCTGCATTACCATTATTTGACTTTGTATTTAGAGCACTGTATTCGTCTGTCCAGAAGTCATGTTCCTCCTGCCACCTAACATCACTAATTCCCACGGTATCTAACTTTAACCTATCCATTTCCCTTTTTAAATTTTCTAACCTACCTGCTCGATTAAGGGATCTGACATTTCACGCTCCGATCTGTTACAACTGTAGTTTCCCCTTGCTTTGCACCTCTTCGCAGTACCAGCACAACAAGGTCAATCATCCAGACTGTTGCCCTTGCAACTACTGAAAAGGCTGCTGTCCCTCTTCAGGAACCACAAATTTGTCTGGCATTTCAATTGATACCCCTCTGTTGTGGTTGCACCTACGGTACGGCTATCTGTATCACTGAGACGCAGAAGGCTCCCCACAAACAAGGCCAATTGTTCAGGGGGCAAGGCTGATTGTAGTACTGAATACCAGAATAAGAATCGTGTCTCGATACTACAGAGCCTTCAAATTATCCTTGTAACGAATGCAAGTGTTCCAACATTTATGCATGAAACTACTCCAAAACATGACTGACCCATTTCCCTGTAGAACTCCTTGGACTTCTTATCTCAGATGCGCATTGATACCTGGTCATCTTACCACACTGTTATGACACTCATCAGATGTCAGGCAAATCCTGTAATCATTGGTGAAGAGAACCTGATTCCCTTAATCCAGACACCATTCCAGATGCTCCCTTGTCCACCTTCAGACAGAGTGTTGCTGGCAGCTTTCTACTGTTGTTTGTAATTGATGCCTAAAGGTCCAACCTGATCATATGGATAATGTTTGTGTTCGATCTAGGCTGACGGCCCTCTCAGTTGCCTCCAAAAAGGCAGCACACTGTTTTGTTGCATTATTTGAGGGTACCTACTAGCCATAATTTGTGTGTAGCTGTTATCAGCTGGCACTGGCCAAAGGTGGCCACAAGGAAGTAGATCATCAAAAAAATGTGTGTGAAATCTTATGGGACTTAACTGCTAAGGTCATCAGTCCCTAAGCTTACACACTACTTAACCTAAATTATCCTCAGGACAAACACACACACCCATGCCCGAGGGAGGACTCGAACCTCCGCCAGGACCAGCCGCACAGTCCGTGACTGCAGCGCCTTAGACCTCTCGGCTAATCCCGCATGGCGAAGTATATCATCAATGGTTTTCATCTCATGATAGCAAATGAATGGTTTGTGGTGTCATTTGCACAATAAGGTACCTTGCAAAAATTAGTACCTGAATATGGCACCACAACTAAAGACAGTCACTGCCAAACATAGCAACAAATTGAACACATCGGTGCAGACACCGATGTGCTGCCAGAGCTGGAAAGTTATTTTTTCCAAGTTCACACTATATGTAATCAGCGACTAATTGTACTCATCACTTATGACAGTATCACCGTAGTACAAATCCTGCTGCACACAAATCAGCTATTCTGAAGTTTGTATCAGTAAGAACTGAACTCTGATATGAAACTGTCATTCTGTAATGAAGTGCTAAAAGTTGAACATGTGAGTGATAGTACCAATTTCATGTCGTGTGAAAACTACTTCCAAACTTCCAGGTTCGCAGGAGAGCTTCTGTAGAGTTTGGAAGGTAGGAGACGAGGTACTGGCAGAAGTAAAGCTGTGAGGACGGGGCATGAGTTGTGCCTGGACAGCTCAGATGGAAGAGCACTTGCCCGTGAAAGGCAAAGGTCTCGAGTTCGAGTCTCAGTCCGGCACACAGTTTTAATCTGCCAGGAAGTTTCATATCAGCGCACACTCCGCTGCAGAGTGAAAATCTCATTCTTCTACTTCCAAAGTTAAGTCTTTATCATGTTTGAGTTTTAATAAATTATTAAAATTTGTGTCAATATAATGGAAGGAAACATTCCACGTGGGAAATCCACAAACCCAATCATCCCGGCCGCCCCATTGTAGCTGGTTACCAAGCCCCCACAGAACGTATCTCTGCCTACGTAGATCAACACCTTCAACCCATTACATGCAGTCTCCCATCCTTCATCAAGGACACCAACCACTTCCTTGAACGCCTGGAATCCTTACCCAATCTGTTACCCCCGGAAACCATCCTTGTAACCATTGATGCCACGTCCTTATACACAAATATTCCGCACGTCCAGGGCCTCGCTGCGATGGAGCATTTCCTTTCACGCCGATCACCTGCCACCCTACCTAAAACCTCTTTCCTCATCACCTTAGCCAGCTTCATCCTGACCCACAACTTCTTCACTTTTGAGGGCCAGACATACCAACAATTAAAGGGAACAGCCATGGGCACCAGGATGGCCCCTTCGTACGCCAACCTATTCATGGGTCGCTTAGAGGAAGCCTTCTTGGTTACCCAAGTCTGCCAACCCAAAGTTTGGTACAGATTTATTGATGACATCTTCATGATCTGGACTCACAGTGAAGAAGAACTCCAGAATTTCCTCTCCAACCTCAACTCCTTTGGTTCCATCAGTTTCACCTGGTCCTACTCCAAATCCCATGCCACTTTCCTTGACGTTGACCTCCACCTGTCCAATGGCCAACTTCACACGTCCGTCCACATCAAACCCACCAACAAGCAACAGTACCTCCATTATGACAGCTGCCACCCATTCCACATCAAACGGTCCCTTCCCTACAGCCTAGGTCTTCGTGGCAAACGAATCTGCTCCAGTCCGGAATCCCTGAATCATTACACCAACAACCTGAAAACAGCTTTCGCATCCCGCAACTACCCTCCCGACCTGGTACAGAAGCAAATAACCAGAGCCACTTCCTCGTCCCCTCAAACCCAGAATCCCCCACAGAAGAACCACAAAAGTGCCCCACTTGTGACAGGATACTTTCCGGGACTGGACCAGACTCTGAATGTGGCTCTCCAGCAGGGATACGACTTCCTCAAATCCTGCCCTGAAATGAGATCCATCCTTCATGAAATCTTCCCCACTCCACCAAGAGTGTCTTTCCGCCGTCCACCTAACCTTCGTAACCTGTTAGTTCATCCCTATGAAATCCCCAAACCACCTTCCCTACCCTCTGGCTCCTATCCTTGTAACCGCCCCCGATGCAAAACCTGTCCCATGCACCCTCCCACCACCACCTACTCCAGTCCTGTAACCCGGAAGGTGTACACGATCAGAGGCAGAGCCACGTGTGAAAGCACCCACGTGATTTACCAACTGACCTGCCTACACTGTGATGCATTCTATGTGGGAATGACCAGCAACAAACTGTCCATTCGCATGAATGGACACAGGCAGACAGTGTTTGTTGGTAATGAGGATCACCCTGTGGCTAAACATGCCTTGGTGCACAGCCAGCACATCTTGGCACAGTGTTACACCGTCCGGGTTATCTGGATACTTCCCACCAACACCAACCTATCCGAACTCCGGAGATGGGAACTTGCCCTTCAGTATATCCTCTCTTCTCGTCATCCGCCAGGCCTCAATCTCCGCTAATTTCAAGTTGCCGCCACTCATACCTCACCTGTCTTTCAACAACTTCTTTGCCTCTACACTTCTGCCTCGACTGACATCTCTGCCCAAACTCTTTGTCTTTAAATATGTCTGCTTGTGTCTGTATGTGTGGATGGATATGTGCTTGTGTGCGAGTGTATACCTGTCTTTTTTCCCCCTAAGGTAAGTCTTTCCGTTCCCGGGATTGGAATGACTCCTTACCCTCTCCCTTAAAACCCACTTCCTTTTGTCTTCCCCTCTCCTTCCCTCTTTCCTGATGAGGCAACAGTTTGTTGCGAAAGCTTGAATTTTGTGTGTATGTTTGTGTGTCTATCGACCTGCCAGCGCTTTTGTTCGGTAAGTCACCTCATCTTTGTTTTTATTAAAATTTGTGTGCATGATTTATCCATTCGACCTCGTCCTGAACTAGACTGCCTAAATTTGCCACAGTGGGGACAAAGATGGCCCTTTCCAGCTTTTCATGTGCCAGAATGGTGATGAAGGTGGCCCTTTATTTTCGTCTGTCTGTTTTTTCAGTGAATAGTCTTCCAGAACTCCCTTGTGGCTCCTCAGAAACTGCAAGTTATGGTGACACTCACTCACACCTTTGTCTATGATGTGTCAGATAGTATAACGTAAATGGATAGATAAAATATCTACCCACCAAGTGGCTGCAGGGAAAAACACACACACACACACACACACACACACACACACACACACACACACACACACACAAAAGTAGCTCCTCCTCCTAGCAGAAAATTTGAAGGGGAAGGAAGAAGGGTGAAGGAGAAGGACTGGAGAGATTTATGAAAAAGGTTACAGTTCAGAAAAGTCATCCAGAGCACCGGCTCATGGGAGACTTACAGGATGGGATGAGAAGGAAAGACTGATTGTTGGGGACTGCACTGGATGAGATTTGAAAACCTAAGAGCTTAAAGATGGAAGACAGGATAATACGCAAGACAGAGATTACTACTAATACATCATGCACGGGTTAATAAGAGTGAAAAGCTAAGTGCATTGTACGTAACAGAGGTGGAAGGGGGATGGCAAAAAATAGGCAGGTCAGAAAATGAAAGATGTAGAAAACTAAAATGGAGTGAAGAAAGGAGTAGTTACTGTACAGAAATGCTGCGATGGAAGGAGTTAATATAAATTAAGGCCAGGTAGGTGGTGAGAATCAAAGACACGTTGCAGTGCTAGTTCCCATCTGCAGAGTTCTGAGAAACTGGTGTTTGGGGGAAGAATCCAGATGGTGCATGTGGTGAAACAGGCGCCCAGATCATGAGTGTTATGTTATACAGCATACTCTGCAATAGGATATTGAGTGTTGCTTGTATACACACTCTGCCTACGCCCATTCATCCTGGCTGATAACCGGGTAGTAATGCCGATATAAATGGCTGAACAGTGTTTACATAACTGCTGGTATGCGACATGTCGTTTCACAGGTGGCTCACCCTTTGATAGTATGTGTTTTACCAGTTACAGGGCTGGAATAGATGGTGATAGGAGGACTGATAGGGCAAGTCTTCCAGTGGGGACAATCACAGGGGTAGAAGCCAGAGGGTGGGGAGATGAGTGCAGGGGCACAGAGTCTGCCAAGGATACTGCAGAGATTGGGAGGATGATGAAAAACTATTCTAGTTGTGGTGAGCAAAATTTCAGACAGAATTGATCTCATTTCAGACAGAATGGACCTCATTTCAGGGCACGATTGCACGCAACTAGAAGCCCACTTCAAAGTTTACAACATTGAAGGTATGGCATGCATACCGTACTTCCTGCCTTATGGTAGGAGCCAATATGTACAGACTCTGTCTTAAGTTATACCAGCGCAGTGTCGATGGAGACAGACTGTTCTGATGCCGTCAATGTCTCTGCCGGTCCAGCTGTCAGAGTCAATGTCTGATGATGTGGTGCCACAGACCAGGCAGCACTATGTCCCTATAGTTCCACCTGCAGTCAACCCGACCACAGCAACTGTGTCACTGGATGCAGGCGTGCACCCCATGGCCAGTTTTTCAGGCAGTGTTTCCAGTCACTTGCAAGGTGGATATCAAGTGTCATTACATTCCTTGTCTTCTCACCTATGACCACACTCAGGCCTCCCCTTCCACTGCAGTCACATGACACAGCACTACATAAGGATGGAACGTATGGGGTGGTGGGTGGGGCAGGAATATAGCGTCTTTCACTGACTGAGGTATCCTTTAAAAATTGGTACCTCAAGATAGCGCAACCAGTAAAGTCAGTCCCTGCCAAACACACTAACTAACTGAACAACTGTAATCATAACTTATGATGACAGTATAGTTGTGGTACAGCTCTGGCTGTGTGCCAATTGCACAATTATTCTGAACATTGTATCAGTTAAGGAACTGAACAACCATTTTGTATGGAAGTGTCAGTGACAGCACTAAAGCCACATGAGAGCTCTACTTGTTTTCAAAATTAAGTATTTACCATGTTCGAATTTCAATAAATTACTAAAATTTGTGTGTGTTTTAGCATCCACTCAACCTCCTCCTGAACGAGACTAGATGTTTCAGTGATCTCTCCGTGGCATACGCCAATTAAGGGGCCTTTTTTGAGATGCGGCAATGTGGGTATGTTACGAGCGTCTGATGTCCCTTCAGGACGTGACACATACTGTCCACATGCCATGCTGTCCCACTGATTGTCAGAGACAATGAAATGCATTGTGAGTGCAGGTTTCCTTTTACATCCATTACACAGGTCGCTGAATGTAGTAATTTTCTGAATAATTATTTTTTTAAATAAGAGACACACATTAAAGTCCTAAGGATAGGGCAAAATTTTATTCTTGTTTAAGTTTATAACATACCTGACTGAAATTTCCACTGGCGAAGATATCAGAGATCCGACTATTTTCTTCTTCGGAGGAGTGTCTTCCACTTGGTCTATGATGAACAGGGACACCACTTACTTTATTCTGATCCTGAATGATCAGAGCTTTCACTGCCTCTGAACTTGAAGTTCCAGACCTCAGCTGAAGCAGTCCTGGAAATACTTGATTTATCATTTCACTTCCCAAACCGGAATCTGGTACACCCAAGACATGACACTCAGTTCCTCCTTGGTTATTAACTGCACTATTAATTGTTAGGCTGCTTTTCTCAAGGTTCCCAGTATCAGATGGAAGTTCTGCATGCAGTGTTTTCTTGCTGACACAGTAATTTCTAAAGTTTTCAGAATCTTCAGTCCACAAGTTATTTAATGATTTCACTGGATTTGAAGTCCTCTTATTCGGCTGTGCGAGAGGTGTGTCAGTAAGGCTTTCCGGTGAACACATTCCATTTTGAAAATAACTAATGGGATTTTCTTTCTGCTGGTTTTTCTTCTTCAGTGTGGAGAGTAGGAGAGCATGTTTCCATGTACTGCCACCACATTTACGTTCAAAGCATATCGGCTTCAGCAAGTTTGTGTCTAAGGCCACAGGAGTATATGATTCTGTTACGTCTGTCATATCTTCTTCATTAACTGCATCCGTCCTGGAGGCTGTATCATCCACAAGAAGAAAACATGAAGTTAAATAAACTTTTACTGCCTCAGTTAACAACAAAGAAGGAACAAAAGCAGTTAATCTGTGCCAATATCTCAGCAATTTCCATCACACAGTTCAGGCACTGAGTCATTGACAAGCATATAAACAAGACAGAATATTGCTAGCTTTTGGATGAATCTTTCATCAGAGCTATAGATTACACACAAACCTGTACAGTTACATTGTTTTTGCTTTCTATTCTTTGAGTAAGTTTTATCAGATTCAAAAATGCATTTTATTTTTAAGGCAAATATTGAGGGCGATATACACAATGCTTCAACAACCAAACCAGCTAAAGAAAAACAATACCATAAATATTATTACACTAAACATGGTCATACGAATTACATCAATGCATCTACATATACAGGGTAGGAAAAATAAAAGTAGCCAGATGAATGGATACCATTTGTGGAAGCATTGACAGAGGAGGTACAGACCTACATTTACTTTCAACAGGATGGAGCAAGGAGCAACTGCCCATACAGCCAGCCAAACCACATTACACAATCTTCATGCCTGACATAAGATGTTAGCAGAGGTCAGACAGTTGCAGCTTTAGCTGGCCACTTGGTCACATGATCTGTTAGTGCATGATTACTTTGCATGGGGAGCCCTCAAGTTTAAGGTGTATCGCAATAACTCTCGAAGTCTTCAAGGCTGCATCAGAACATTTCGGATCAGATCACAACAATTCTAGCACTCTGGCTTCGATCTGCCTTCAGCATCTTGCTGACCAGGGCCTAAATGTGCCAAGAGATGAATGGTGGTCACTTTCAACATCTGTTATAGTCAGGTTAGTACTGCGTTTCCTTTCCTCTGTTGTGTTTCTTTATATACTGGAACTCTGTTCTCTGAGCTACTTTTACTTGTTCCACCTTGTATGTGGGTGCCACTCAGCCCACACACTATGTGAATAAGTGACCAACTGTCATTATCACTTATGATGACAGTATCGTTGTGGTACAGCTTAGGCTACATGCGAATTCTTAAAATTATATCAGTTAAGGAACTGAACTACCATTTCCATGCAAGCTCTGATTTTATTACAATGATCCTTTCTCCTTATGTACATTGGCATTAATAAGATATTTGCACATTAGGAAAGAAAGTTGGTAATTAAAATTTCACAAGATCATGCCGCAATGAAAAACTCCTTTGTTTTAATGATTTCCGTATCAAATTCTGTATTATGACCATGACATGTTCTCTCCATTTCTCGATAATGCAAAACATTCTGACCTTCTTTGAACTCTCTCAATGTACTCTGTTAATCCTCTCTGATAAGGACCCAAATCATGTAGTAGTACTCCAAAAGAGGATGGACAAGAGTAACGTAGGCAATCTCTATAGTAGCGAGTGGTTATAATTAACCTTTCCCTATGTCTCATGTCATAACACGGAAACTAAATTACCATACAAGAAACAAACTTGGTAGCATTAACGTAAAGGGCATGGGAAGGAGAAATAACGCAGAAACAATTCACCTGAAACACTTTGGAACATTATACCATTACATACCGTTACCATTACTGCTACAGAAGGGGATCAATATGGTGCCAGAAGAGTCTGAAAGCACAGGATTGTATTCTGCAGCGCAGAATGAAGCGTGTCCGTAGGTATGCTGGCTACCTCTCTTGATATGCTGTGCTTCAGATCAGCACATGTGTGAATGTTCCCCTGGTAAACCCTGTCCTTCAAGTAGCCCCCCAACTACAAAACACAGGAAGCGAGATCAGGTGATAGTGCTAGCCAAGCATTTGGAAACAATGCCTGATAAACCAAATGTTTCCAAACGTGTTTCAGAGAAGCAGGTGAACTTCCGAGCGATGTACAGTGGGGCCCCATCTTGGATGAAAACTGTTGAGTTCAGTGCATCTCTCCTGTAGGGCGTGTGTAACACGCTGGTGAAGCAAATCACAGTAATGCTGACCAGTCACACTGCATGTCTTTGGTCCTTGAGTGCCAACCCGTTTAAAAAAGAATGGGCCAATGATGACTGTACCCATGAAGCCACACCATATGGTAACATGTTCATCATACAGAAGAGATTCATGCACAGTGACTGGAGGCAAATATCCCCACACTCAGCAATTCTGTGTGTTCTCCTCACCTGTCAGAGAAAAATGAGCTTCGTATGTCCGTAGAATGGTCCAGGGCCAGTCCTCGTCAACTTCAATCCTTGCGAGAAAGAGGAGAACAAAGTCAATATATCATTGTGCATCTTGTGATGCAAGCTGCTGTATGATATGGACCTTATATGGATACCATTTGAGAATGGATCAAAGCACCTTCTGAACAATGGACCACGGGATGTTTAACTGTCGTGACACAGCAGACGCACTGCCTGATAATCGAGAATTGCGTGCAGCATTGTCTGCCATAGCAACAACGATTTCATCAACCACCTGTGGTGCAACCAGTCATCGTCCTCTTCCTGGAGCGACACACAGTTCAACCAGTTGATTCGAACTTCTTCCTCATGCTCTGTACAGCAGGTGCAGAAAGGGGACCCTTCCGTCATCCTTTCAGCCGGTGATATTCTCGAAATGCAGCTGCAGCTGTACCGTTTTGATAATGGAGCCTTAACAATAACGCCCTGCTGCCTTTTGTCCAAGCTCATGCTGACACACATCAACAAATGCAATGGGAATCGTCAGATCGTGAGACTACGAATCATGATGACTGATCATGGCACCTGGTGGCCATAGTTGGAACTGGATGGCGGCACTGTGACACATGGAAATCATGCACCGCCATACTCTGGACACTAATGTAGCAACTCTTACGGTAATTAGTTTCTGTGTTAAAAATGGAAAGTTTAATTATAGCTACCCAGTACATCTGTAGCATCTTCCAAATGTTCTGCCAATAAAACGCAGTCTTTGGTTTGCCTTACCCACAACATTTTCTACTATGTGTTCTTTCCTATTTAAGTTATTCGTAATTGTAATTCGTACGTATTTAGTTGAATATGAGGCCTTTAGATTTGATTGCTTTATCATGTATCTGAAGTTTAACGGATTCCTTTTAGCACTTACGTGGATGACCTCATACTTTTCATTATTTAGTGTCAATTGCAAGTTTTTACACCATACAGATACACGTGAATTAGGGCCAGGAAAATTACAACCAATGCCTGTTCTGCATATCAGTGAAAAAATGTCGAAGTTTGATTGACACAAAATTAAATAAAAATTATTATAAAAAAAAAGAAGTAGAAAAATGTGCTGTTACCATTCTGTGATTCTGTTTCATGATTTTTCATTGGAGGTGTACACGTGAGTTCAGCGATTCTCAAGTTTCTGAGCATCTCTGGTGGTGTACTCTCGCACAGCTTATTGATGAGTGCTGGAAACACAGTGCTAGCATAAATACAAATGATACCGCCACAGGAAACAGATGCATTGTGTTTCACAATAAAATTCTGTGATCATTTCGCGAATATATTTTTATTTAGTTTTGCCAGTTTTGACAAATTAATTTATCATATTCAGGAGCTTGATATTGGATTAGGAAATGTCATGAGCTTCTTCACAGCAGCATAATGCCGTGACATGTCCATAAACGCACATATTGCATGCGATTAATAATTTACAGTAACTGTATCACAGCATTTCTGTAACTGTATCTATACACAGACGTGATTTAGTTACTCCAAATTCTCGACCTGTGTTTACAACAATCACATACAAAATGTACATTTTTTGACATATGACGGCATTATGGTTCGGCGAAGAAGAAATTAACAGATGTTAAACCAAATACTAAGATTCTGAAGATGACAAATTAAATTTATCAAAACTCGTAAAGTCAAATAAAAACATATTTGCAATTAATGACAGAATTTTATTCTGAAACATGAACTACAGCAGTCGAAAATTACAGCCATGAATAAAATAATGGAAATGAAATGAGCGTTTGGCGTCATTGGCCGGGAGGCCCCTCGCGGGGCAGGTCCGGCCGCCATATCGCAGGTCTTATCACATTCGGCGCCACATTGGGCGACCTGCACGCCGGATGGGGATGAAATGATGATGAACACAGCACATCACCCAGTCCCTGAGCGGAGAAAATCTCCGACCCAGCCGGGAATCGAACCCGGGCCCAGAGGACGGCAATCCGTCACGCTGACCACTCAGCTACTGGGGCGGACAATAAAATAATAAATCCTCTTATATAAATAATGTAAAAACAATATATTTAAATTTGTGATAAAGCAATAGTAAACCTGCATTAGATCTACTGGTCGTGTACCTAGGTCTTATAATAAAACATTCTGGAGAAGATATACTAAAATGAAGTTTGCATTTTGTTCCATTCTGCTACTCAAAAACTACTTAAACACTGAAACACCTTACGAGATGTTGAAAATACAGCAGCTGATGAAAGCCACAACTGACAATCTCCTCACATCTACTATGATCACTCTACAAGTTTCAAAAAAGATAGGGACTGCCCAAGCAATTCTGCAAGTGTAAAAAGACGCATATACAACTGCTGACAATAAAGTTTGGTGAATGAAGTAAGAACCGTGGATCGGGCAACACTGGCGACTCACAACGCTGCACCTGCATAGTGGCCGGTGTTGACAACCTGCCCCCACCGTAGTCCAATTGAGCATTGTGTGTGTTCTGTGTTAGACCTGTCGGACGAAGTTCTTGTTTAGTGGGTTGGTTATGAACTGAGAACAGGACAATGAACGAAAAAGGGTCAATTTAAAGTTTTGTTTTAAGCTTGGCAAGACATTGAAAGAAATGCATCATGCATGCAATGCTGGTACGTGTTTATGGGGATCAAGCGCTGCCCATGAAGTCCATGTACGAGTGGTTTGCCTGTTTTCAAGGAGGCCAAGAAAGTGTTTCTGACAATCCCCCTAGCGGACGACGAGCAACCACTGTCAGTGACGAAAATATTGAGAAAGTGAGGACATTAATCATGAATGACCACCGATTACATGTGCGCATGACAGTGGATGAACTGCAGATGAACTGTGAATCCATGCAACAAATCCTTACCCAGGAGTTACAGAAGAGAAAGCCTTTGTTGTCTTGTGCAACATCACTTGACTGACGATCAGAAGCAGGCACATTTAGAGGCTTCATAGGATTTTGTCGAAAGAGTGGATGTGACGTACAATTTCTTGAACCGTATTGTCACTGAGGATGAAACCTGGTGTCTCCGGTACAGCCCGTAACGAAATGGCAAAGCATGGAATGGCGCTCTCTGACATCACCTCACCAGAAAAAGGTCAGAGACAAAAAAAATCACGCATCAAAATGATACTTATGACCTTCAATAGTCAAGGCATTATCCACAAAGAATTTCTACCTGAAGGAAAGACGGTGAATGCTACACAGTACATTGAAATTTTGACATATTTCATGCAACGTCTAAGCAGGGTCCAGTATGCACAGCAAGGTTCACAGTTTTTTGTTCACGACAATGCTGGCCCACACACAACCAATATTCTCAAAAAGTTCCTGGTAAAAAAGGGAGTGGTGCAACTTGAACATCCACCATACTCGGCGGATCTCAATCCTCCAGACTTCTTCCTATTTCCTCAGATCAAACCCACTTTGAAAGGAAAGAGATTTGACGATATTCCTGACATCCAATGAAACGTGATGCGGATTTTCAACACCATCCTAAAGCAAGACTTCATGCAAAGTTTCCACAACATGTATCGCAGAGCTCAGCGATGCACAGCTATGGGAGATGATTATTTCGTAGGACAGTAAGATAACTTTAGTTCATCTACGTTAATTTTACAGGACTATTCACCAAACTTTATTGTCAGAGGATGTATACTTCTGTAACAGGCAGCGTTTAGTTCATTTTTTTATACATGTTGTGTGATTCTGAGAAGTGTTTTTTTAATTTTTTTACGTGTTTACATACTTAGCTAGACACAGAATCTTGGGAACTGACTCTTGTGTGCTGTGTCACAGCACCATACACTCAGACTGCTTTGGTTAATAGTTTCTTCATGATGTTATACAGGTTTACATAGTAAAATCCATAGGGACTGGGTTCATTGTGTCCATAAACAAGGTGAAATGGCCACTGCCAGAAGCAGCTAGAAGTTGCGTTGACCACAGGTGACAAGCTTCAGGCTGCTGCCATTGAACCTATTAACAAGTTCATTTTAGTGCACAACAAGAGAGAATGTAGCTGCGCAGACTTTTGAAACTTGTTACCCCTAACTTGCTTCTGAATGTTGCATGTATCTGAACAGGAGTATATACATCTGTGCATGAAAGTGCATACCACGATACACAAATGCTGCCGAACAGAAGGCTAAGCATTTACTTTCATATGTGGGCTTTCAAAAAGTGAAGTCATTTGTGGGTGCGCACTGCACACTTACCTTGGCATGCTGACTACATGTAATTTCGTGAAGGACGTGGCAACTTGATGCAAACGACACTATTATTTTAGCTGAACAATATACACTGAAGTCATGTTTTTTTGATATTAGAAATAAAGATTATCTGAACAATAACAAATGTGATACAGCATTAAACGAAATATGTTGTATGCTAAAAGAATGGAGGCCACAGACAACAGTGGAGGAAATAAAAAAGAAAGTGCAAACTCTGCATTCACAATATTTCTGAAAAAAGACATGTCATTAAGATCTCAAAGAGAAGTGGTGATGATAGTGAGAATGTTTATGTACCAAATGTACAGTTTTTTGGCAGATTTTGATTCGCAAGTAGCAAATGAAGGAAGGAAGATTAAGAGTTGAACATCCCATCAACAGGGTGGTCATCAGAGACTGAGTACAAGCTTGGCTTACCAAAGGATGGGGGAAGGAAATTGGTCGCGCCCTTTTACAGGACCCATCACAGAATTTACCTGGAGCAATTTATGGAAATCATAGGCCCACCATTTATAACATTTTTTATCGCTCCTGACAAATTTCCTATGTTCACCATGTTAATTCGCACCCATTTTTATGTTAACATACCAGTAACTATCCCACGATTTAAGTTTTATGAACTAATGTTCGTGGGGGGTGGGGGGTGTGTGGGGGTGGGGGGACCTTGTGTGATTGACATAAAATGATGTAGGTACTGCATTTGCCTTCAAAAGGTGTTTACATACATTACATGGTTAACTCTGTTGATACCAGGGCGCTCTACTCAGCAAATATTAAGTCAGAACAAATTGTGATTTGTATCCTGCCACTGCCAACCACAACTCGGCATAGTGGCTGATGTAAATATTACACTAGAAGCTGGAGGAATGTGCAACTTCTGAGGAACATTCATTTGTTTCTAGTTGATACCAACTTTATCTGTCATTATTGTGTGCTACAATAAGTAGTACCCTTATTTTATTGAAGCTGCATCGTTTTGACATTAATTTCACCCTGTGATAATCATCACATACAGAGGATATCCATTTCCCAGTATCTGTAACTTGCTAATATACGGTAGTTTCCTTTATGGTTCGCATACACATTGTACAGTGCGTCATTTGCTAGCTAAGATTGACAACGTTGGCAACACTGACAAGCCTGATCCTACAACCGAACTGAGTTGATTTCAATCGACACAGCTACTCTTGACAACTACCGTGCGAAGAGATGGTGTTTGTTACTTTGTTTGTGTGTACCGTGTAGCATGTTCGTAGCCTTGGGTGAAGTGATCGAAGTCTGTGGTTACTTGTTTCTTCCACGTTGTTGTTTTCTGTTGCAGTTTAAGATGGAAAAAGCCAGTACTGCTAAAAGAGACAGTAAAACCCTTTCTATGGAAGAAAAGGTACAAATTCTAGGAAGAGTTGAAGCTCACTGTGGAACACATGTTGCATTAGCACAGAGCTTAGGAATACCTGTACCTATGTGGAACGCTATCGTGAAAAACACTTATTTTGGAAAGTGCGAGTGGTGCGGAGAGGGGGAGGAGGGGGTGCCAGCTATTCAAAATACGCAGAGCTGGAGAAAATTACGAAGAAATGGTTTCAGGCAGCAAGTGCATCGAACATTCCAATGAACGGTGTGATGTTGCGCGAAAAGGCGCTGAAAGTTGCCAATGTACTTGGGATCAAGGACTTAACAGCATGTAATGGGTGGATAGATAGATTTAAGAAGAGGTACAATGTAGTTTACAAAACAGTATGCGGTGAAGAAAACAGTGTGGACATAAAATCTGTTACGGAATGGCAGAGTGACAGGTTACACGAACTTTTGAAACAATACAAACCGAAAGATATCTTCAACATTGACGATTGAGAAGCAATTACATCGCCTTGATGCAAGAATGGGTAATCACAACAGAAAATTTTTCCCATTAGTGGATTGTAGCCCTATGCATCACAGAAATATAAGTCTGCATAATGTGCAATTAGAGTTTCTGCCAGCAAACTGCGCAAGCAAATTACAGCCTTTAGATTTGGGCATTACCCATGCCTTCAAAACACGCTATAGGAAGGCAATTGTGCAGAAGGCATTAACTCTGATGGCAGCTGGGAAAAGATCCAGTCTTCTTTTAAAGTGTCAATTTTAGATGCTCTGCATTATAGTGCGAAAGCATGGACAGAAATTACAGAAGCCATCATCTCCAATTGCAACCAAAAAGCAGGATTCATTGAAGCTAACAGAAATGTATCTGACACATCACGAGTGAGTGTTAATGACAACGGTGAAAAACTGCTTGCTTCATGATTTCTGACACATTGATGACGATGTTGTCACTGTGGAAAGTGTTTCTGTTGATGACGTGATTGACTTTCAAACAGAAGAAAACACAGAAAGTGACAGTGACAGTGATGAGGACAACGAAGTTCCCTCATTCGCAGTTGTTAATGCAGCAGTGGAAACAACTAAAGATATGTATTTCAGCTGCAGATGTTGATGACAAAGTTTTCCATTGTGTTTATGAACTCTGAAACCACACAGAAAAAATTCATCAGAAAAAATTAAAACAACCCTCAATTTTGGATTTTTTTTGCTAAAAAGTAGTAACTACTGTACCCATTTGCTCACATCGCATTTAGAGACCAACTAAATTGAAGGTCAGTATAATAAATATAAATGGTATATTAATGTTTTGTAAATGTGTGTTTAAAATCCACAAGTGTAGTTTGCTTTCCTTCCCTGTAATATTGCTCTGGATACAGACTGATTTCTATCGTTAACCCGATGTCTACATTGACTTGAAAGTGTCAATTTGGCTGTGAGCTGAGGAAGCCGTTGAGTAATAATAATGAGCGTATGGCACTGGTGGCCGGCAGACCCCTCGTGGGGCGGTTCGGCCGCCACTCCCCAAGTTCTTTAACGCCACTATGGCAACTTGCGAGTGAATGAGGATGAAATGATGATGAAAGACACACAACACCAAGTCATCTTGAGGCAGAGAAAATCCTTGACCCCACCGGGAACCGAACCCAGGACCCCGTGTGCGGGAATGGAGAACGCTACCGCAAGACCACGAGCCGCGGACAGCCACTGGGTGTGAAACCAAGACTGCAATGACAATTTGATGTGTAATGTAGAGCCATATTTAATGCACTTTACAATATTTCACACATCTACATCTACATAGATACTCTGCAAATCACATTTAAGTGCCTGGCAGAGGGTTCATCGAACCACCTTCACAATTCTCTATTATTCCAATCTCATATAGCGAGCTCTGATTTCCCTTATTTTATCATGGTGATCGTTCCGCCCTATGTAGGTCAGTGTCAACAAAATATTTTTGCATTCGGAGGAGAAAGCTGGTGAGTGGAATTTCGTGAGAAGATTCCACCGCAACGAAAAACGCCTTTCTTTTAATGATTTCCAGCCCAAATCCTGTATCATTTCTGTGACACTCTCTCCCATATTTTGCGATAATACAAAACATGCTGCCTTTCTTTGAACTTTTTCGATGTACTCCGTCAGTCCCACCTGGTAAGGATCCTACACCGCACAGCAGTATTCTAAAAGAGAACGGATAAGCGTAGTGTAGGCAGTCTCCTTAGTCGGTCTGTTACATTTTCTAAGTGTCCTGCCAATAAAACACAGCCTTTGGATAGCCTTCCCCACAACATTTTCTGTGTGTTTTTTCCAAGTTAAGTTGTTTGTAATTGTAATACCTAGGTATTTAGATGAATTTATGGCTCTGAGATTAGACTGATTTATTGTGTAACCGAAGTTTAACAAATTCCTTATAGTACTTTTAGTGTGGATGACCTCACTCTTTTCATTATTTAGGGCCAACTGCCACTTTTCGCACCATTCAGATATTCAAACAACCGAAGTTGGCTGCTTAGATTGTCTCCAAAATCGTTTATATAGATAAGGAACAGCAAAGGGCCTTTAACACGACCTTGGGGAACCCCTGAAATCACTTCTGTTTTACTCTATGACTTTCTGTCAATTACTATGAACTGTGACCTCTCTGACAGGAAATCACAGATCCAGTCACGTAACTGAGACGATATTCTATAAGCACACAATTTTACTACGAGCCGCTTGTGTGGTACAGTGTCAAAAGCCTTCCGGAAATCCAGGAATATGGAATAGATCTGAAATCCCTTGTCAATAGCACTCAGCACTTCATGCGAATAAAGAGCTAGTTGTGTTTCACAGGAACGACGTTTTCTAAGCCCATGTTGACTGTGTGTCAATAGACCGTTTCCTTCAAGGTAATTCATAATGTTCGAACACAATATATGTTCTAAAATCCTAATGCATATTGATGCTAACGATATGGGCCTGTAATTTAGTGGATTACTCCTACTACCTTTCTTGAATATTGGTGTGACCTATGCAACTTTCCACTCTTTGGGTACAGATATTTCGTCGAGCGAACGGTTGCATTTGATTGTTAAGTATGGAGCTAATGTATCAGCATACTCCGAAAGGAACCTAATTGGTATACAGTCTGGACCAGAAGACTTGAATTTATTAAGTGATTTGAGTTGCTTCACTACTCTGAGGATATTTACTTCTATGTTACTCATGTTGGCAGCTGTTCTCGATTCAAAATCTGGAATATTTAGTTCATCGTCTTTTGTGAAGGCATTTCAGAAGGTTGTGTTTAATATATCTGCTTTGGCAGCTCTGTCTTCGATAGCATCTCCATTGCTATTGCGCAGAGAAGGCACTGATTGTTTCTTGCCGCTAATATACTTCACATACGACCAGAATCTCTTTGGATTTTCTGCCAGGTTTTGAGACAAAGTTTCGTTGTGGAAACTGTTATAGGCGTCTCGCATTGAACTCCGCGCTAAGTTTCGAGCTTCTGTAAAGGATCGCCAATCTTGGGGATTTTGCGTCTGTTTAAATTTGGCGTGTTTGTTTCATTGTTTGTGCAGCAGTGTTGTGACCTGTTTTGTGTACCAAGGAGGATCAGCTCCGTAGTTTGTCAGTTTATTTGGTATAAACTTCTTAACTGCTGCTGATACTATTTCTTTGAATTTAAGCCACATCTGGTCTACATTTATATTATTTATTTGGAATGAGTGGAGATTGTCTCTCAGGAAGGCATCACGTGAATTTTTATCTGCTTTTCTGAATAGGTATATTTTTGGCTTATTTTTCGAGGATTTGGGGATTACAATATTCAATCTCGCTATGACAACCCTGTGTTCACTAATCCCTATATCGGTTTTGATGCTGGTTATTAATTTAGGATTATTTGTTGCTAAGAGGTCAAGTGTGTTTTCACAACCGTTTACTATTCGCGTGGGCTCATGAAGTAACTGTTCCAAATAATTTTTAGAGAATGCGTTTAGCATAATTTTGGATGATATTTTATGCGTACCTCCGGAATTAAACACGTACTTTCGCCAACATATCGAGGGTAAATTAAAGTCACCACCAACTAACCAACTATTATCGTATGAGCCAGATACGTGTTTGAAATCAAATGCAAGTTTTCGTTGAACCTTTCAACAACTGTATCATCTGAACTGGGAGGTCGGTAAAAGGATCCAATTATTATTTTATTTCGGTTGCCAACTATGACCTCTGTCCATACTAACTCACAGGAACTATCTACTTCAATTTTGTGACAAGATAAACTAATTCCGACAGCAACAAACACGCCACTGCCAACCGTTTTTAGCGTATCTTTTCGGAAAACCGTTAGGTTCTTTACAAAAATTTCAGCTGGTTAGCCAGCTTTCAGAGCCTATAACGATATGAGCATCAGTGCTTTCTATTGGTGCTTGGAGCTCTGGTACTTTCCCGACACAGCTACGGCAATTTACAACTGTTACACCAATGGTTCCTGTATCTATGTTATTCCTGTGTTCAGCCTGCACCCTTTGTGACTGAAGCCCCTCTTGTGTTTTCCCAGACCCTCTAACCTACAAAACCACCCAGTCCATGCCACACAGCCCCTGCTACCTGTGTAGCCGCCTTCTGCGTTTAGTGTGCACCTGACCTATTCAGCGGAACCCGAAACTCTACCACCCTTTGGCGCAAGTCGAGGTTATCTGCAGCCTACACGGCCGCATAACCGTCTGAGCCTCTGTTTCAGACCCTCCACTCGGCTCTGTACCAGAGGTCCACAATCGGTCCTGTCGACTATGCTGCAAATGGTCAGCTTTGCTTTCATCTTGCAAGCAAGACTGGCAGCCTTTACCACTTCTGTTAGCAGCTCGAAACCAGACAGAATCTCTTCTGATTCAAAGCGACGCACATCATTGGTACCGACGTGAGTAACCACCTGCAGTTGGCTGCACCCTGCGCTCTTCATGGCATCTGGGAGGACCCTTTCCACATCTGAAATGACTCCGCCCAGTATGCAAACAGAGTGCACATTGGTTTTCTTACCCTCCTTGTCAACCAACTCCCTAAGGGGCCCCATGACACGTCTAACGTTGGAGCTCCTAACTACCAATAGTCCCACCCTTTGCGATTGCCCACATATTGCAGGCTGAGTGGTTTCCTCTGAAACAGGACAGGCAACAGCATCCGGCTCAGCGACAGTGTCAGCCACAGACAACACCTGGAACCTGTATGTCAGACAAACCTGGAAGGCCTTACGTGTGGCCGCCTGGGAAGTCTTTTGCCACCTGCTTCGCCCCGGGGCGACACCCCACTCGACCACAGGTGAGGGGTCAGCCCCAGTGTGAGCAGTAACTGGGTTGGCCACTGGTGAGGACCGATCAGAGGACTTCGACATGCTGAACGTCTGCTGGATCCCCACAGCCGGCCCACAACAGTGGTGTCCATCCACTGCAGGCTCAAACTGTGTAACCAAAGCCATCACAGCCTGAAGCTGAGAGCGAAGTGCTACCAACTCGGTTCGCATCCGCACTCAATAATCGCAGTCCCTGTCCATACCAAAGACCGTGGAAAACTTAACTATGCAGATAAATGGACTATCGGCACGTGCTGCGCAACTCTAATGTAGACGAAAACGCACGAACTATGTCTAGTAATAAGCAGATATTCAAGAACCTAATTACTGAAGCACTCAGGTGAAACTAAATAATTTGCCCCTGATAAGGAACTTGTAATATATCACTAAATCGGTTTACATTTTGTCGCAAACGAAAACAAGAGAACTGTGGCTATTAGATTTTAAATTTACACGCAGAAACTCAAGAAACTAAACTATTAAAGGACACAAATGATATAATAAAATTCGCTCCTGGTTAGGAACTCGTAAATGTCACAAAAGCGGTATGCTTATCTGTTGCTGCATCTGTCGCGGTCGGCTACTACTGCCTGACTATATATTTACAAAATCAAAAACAGCACTGTAAAGTGGCCAGTGCTGTATACATCTGCTGACATCACTTTCGCAAGTAAGTTACACTAAAAATGACTGGAAGCTGTTTTGAATGCCAACTGTAGACTAGAGCCGGCTGGAATGGCCGAGCGGTTCTAGGCGCTTCAGTCTGGAACCGCGCGACCCCTATGGTCGCAGGTTCGAATCCTGCCTCAGGCATGGATGTGTGTCATGTCCTTAGGTTAGTTAGGTTTAAGTAGTTCTAAGTTCTAGGGGACTGATGACATCAGAAGAGAAGTCCCGTAGTGCTCAGAGCCATTTGAACCATTTTTGTAGACTAGAGACTGTCAGCCACTCACTCTCAACTGATGGGAAACACATCACAGGAGGCAGTTCAGAAGGCACAGCAGCAACAACTGCAGTTTCTAAGGAATTCCATTGACTATCTTCACTCATGCTCGGACATTCCTGAAGCCTGATGTCCATTCACACATCCTTTGAAGTGCAGAATGCAGTGTGCACTTAAGTAAATGTGGAAAGTCATTTGTGGTTAGAGGGGCCACAGAGTGCACATATGTACTGCATGTATGTGGAGCAAGCTAATGTGGCTCTGAGTACGAAAAGGAAATCAGCAGTACTTGCTTTCTCTGCGGCTGCTGTTTCAAATGCTGTACGGTTACTCTTAACTTCCAAACTGCTGCAGCTTGAGGTTATGTTCAAACTAACTTTGAAGTTTGCATGAATGTCGACAATTTAAGCACTGCAGCTCCAAGATGGAATCAAGAACTTCGATATTTTAACTTCATACTCAGTAGTAATAGTAGTAGTAGGCACTTCTGAAACACTGTTATATTGTTCCTTCTGCTACATTAAGGCAACAAATCTGACAGATAACTGAATGTCATGATACAGGCTGGGATGCTACAGCACAGAATATTGTCAAGCCAGCTAGTACTATTGTGAGACCACCTGGAAGATGCACGGTGTCCATCCGCGCCAGTTTATGCGCTACAATAACTAAACTTACTGTTTGTTATTTTAAACTACTTACCTAATAAAAACACTTTTAACTATCGCGTCTATCATTCGTTGGTTAGTTAGATATAAGGTAACACTTCGCTACCAAAATGATACGTTACACCACACAGTGGGAGTGGGGGACAGGGGGGAAGGCTGTTAATAAAGGTAAAAGAAATGAATGAGCAGACAGGACAACAGGGAAAACTTAACATTTCTTTAGAAATAATTTCTTTTAGAGGTCAATTACTCATTTTGAAAGTGTCGATGAGCAAGAATAACCATCAATATCTTCCAGACTTTACGCAACAGAAATAAATGAAGCAAGACACAGTGATACGGAAAGAAATTAGTACAGCAGAACCCCCCTTTTGCACTTCTCAAGGGACTTGAAAAAATGGCATAAACTTTGGGAAAATGTAAAATGTGGGAAATGACTCTTAAGTTTTGCTGGTTATGTATGAGGCCCCCTTTCCATATTTGTAGTTTTGTATGATATATGTAGATAATAGGAAACAAAATACCCACCTAAGAATGTTTATTATTTAATAAAGGTTATCTGAATTTAGTGCTTTGTTTAGCAGGTGAGATGACATTCACCAATACTTTAGCACAACAAATTGCATTCAAAATAATGCAAATCACGTGGTTGACATGTTTATTTACATGTTTGCAAAGCTAAAGTGATGCAATTGGCAGTTTCACTATTTATACTTTATGCCTACGAAAAGTGCAGTCAAGTGTATACAGCATTAGTTTTGCTATGAGTTGAGGTATCTGCTAGCTTGGCATCCCGGCTCAGAAAAGTGGGGCACACCATAAAATAAAGGAGCCTCCTTGACAACAGTGCTGATATCACAGAGGATATACGATGATTACACTCCATCAGATTTGTACAAAACTGTCATTAGTATCGTCAGATCGAGTTTATGTAACATCAGAGCGAATCTATGAGCATTTCAGATACAGTGTTTCCTTACATCATCAATGTTAACAGAAGATGTAATTGTTGTCGGGACAAATACAGGGTGTATACGGGGACAAGGAAAAAAAATTCCCGGATTTCCCAGTTAAAAATATACTTTCTCCGGGGCGAAAACACGCGTTTTCCGTGTTAAGTGACAGTATATTTTCCCTTATCAGTCCTTTGAATGGTTATAGTTTTATACACGGGCGTAGAATTTCCCGGCACTTTAGAAAATGTAATTCAGGGAAAAAGACACGTTTTGGAAATATCATTGATGTGCAGCGACATGAACACTGCGTATTTTCGTATTACGAAAGTATACACTGGAATCCCACCAAACACCGCATGTTACTTTCTGAATAATTGAAATCAAGATTGCGATGCACATTTGTAAGCCAGTCATAGCTCATGTCACGTAATCTCGCCAGCCGATGGCAGTGCGTATTCAGAGCATAGGACACGTGATGTAGTCATCCAACAGCAACATCACACACAAACAGGGAAAGTTAACAGTTTAAATTAATATACATATTGTTGCTACAATAAAAGCAAAGCTTTCACATATAATATTGGTCTCTAAGGTTAATAAGCTGCAAGAGAAGCTAAGCTTTCACATATAATGTTGATCTTTTTTGCCCGTGTTACACGTAAGATATATCACACAAATGTGCCGGTAAAATTTTTAATAATGACATAAATGTCTATCATCAGGGTTCGAAATTCTTCTAAATGGCTCGTCATCGAAGAGTTGATTTTTAAATGACAGTCAAACGCTCTGTGATTTAATAAATTCATGGTACATTCTCGTGCATAGTTCAACTTACGTATACGGATATTTACTTTGAAAATAATGCTTTTGAAACCAACATTCGCAATAACCTGCAACCTGTTAGAAAGAGGTTCGTTTCAGCAGTAGCCAGAGAGCGCAGGTAACAGGCGACACCGCACTTACGCAGCTACCATGACGTAGGAAGCCCGTATGTACGTAGGTGTAAAATATTAAAAGGTCATACATTATGTCATAAAGAAACAAGAGATCAGAGGATATACCAAGAGCATCGGAATTTCGTGAACCATACTAAAATGTGCACATTTAAAGTGCATACTTAAAGTGCACATTCGTATGTACAGATTCCCAATGAAGTAGACCTCGACCTGATATTAAGCTTTTCAGTGTGGTTTTCGGAATGTAAATTTTCTTAAAGCATCAGTACTGCATTATATCATGTTTGGTTCTTTATTATGGCAAAATGCCATATGTGCTAGAAGATGAAAACGTGCACTTGAAATGCAGCGAACAGTTGAAACTAGCCAGTACTGTGGAATTAAACATTTCATTTCAAATACATTGACTGCCTCTGTGGAAAAAGTTTATAAAAGTCAAATTTCTTTAGCAAACAGACAAAAATAACTTCATTGTTATGCAAGGCGATTAATGCTTGACTGTCAGAAAAGTGGAAATAAAATAAAATCTGAAACTAATGACATGTTTTAGCCTTCCGTAATTATGTGAATGCATTTTAATTCACTTGATAGCTCCTGGCCACAGATATCCGTTTTGTTTTCATTTGACGTGAGAGTAAACAAAGGGGAAACAGCAAAATCACTAAATGTAAGTACAGGTCACATGGAGACTACCCACTACAACTTGGACTGCTCTGCGCATCAGCCCTGGATCTACGATATTTGCGAACCAGGTTTTTTTAAAAAAAAAAAAAACGAATTTTCAAAAATATGTTCATCTTGTAGCGCATATCTTTCTGACAAGTCTGAAACATAAGACATATGTGTTCGAGGAAATTGTAAGACATATTATTTGGTCTTAAGTGTGCCAAAGTGCAGTGCCATGCTTCTTCATAAAGCATTCTTCTGCCGCACATCACTATATTTCGCTCTGTGGAATTGAAACATGTATATTTTGTAATGGATGCCATCAAACTAGATTCAGGACAGTAGAAATATTGAAATATCCTGTGGTGCCTCTCCTAATCCCAGTCGGCCCGTTTGACAGCCTGCCCCTCTTTAAAAAAGTCTCGCAATTAATAGCGGATGGGATTATTTGTAATCGGGAGAACAAGAACTCTTCAGAAAACTTGCACTCTTTACTGCATTTTAGCTAATAACTTGCTGTTTTGTGTGATATAAAATTAAATATAGGATACATAAAACCAATAGAGACAAGAGATAAGCATGAAATTGGACATTTCTTCAATCCTTAGCTCCTAACATTTTTTCTCTCTAATCTTGCTACAACTTTACATGGTGTGCTTTCCTTTCTGCGAAAGAATCTACACTCCTGGAAATGGAAAAAAGAACACATTGACACCAGTGTGTCAGACCCACCATACTTGCTCCGGACACTGCGAGAGGGCTGTACAAGCAATGATCACACGCACGGCACAGCGGACACACCAGGAACCGCGGTGTTGGCCGTCGAATGGCGCTAGCTGCGCAGCATTTGTGCACCGCCGCCGTCAGTGTCAGCCAGTTTGTCGTGGCATACAGAGCTCCATCGCAGTCTTTAACACTGGTAGCATGCCGCGACAGCGTGGACGTGAACCATATGTGCAGTTGACGGACTTTGAGCGAGTGCGTATAGTGGGCATGCGGGAGGCCGGGTGGACGTACCGCCGAACTGCTCAACACGTGGGGCGTGAGGTCTCCACAGTACATTGATGTTGTCGCCAGTGGTCGGCGGAAGGTGCACGTGTCCGTCGACCTGGGACCGGACCGCAGCGACGCACGGATGCACGCCAAGACCGTAGGATCCTACGCAGTGCCGTAGGGGACCGCACCGCCACTTCCCAGCAAATTAGGAACACTGTTGCTCCTGGGGTATCGGCGAGGACCATTCGCAACCGTCTCCATGAAGCTGGGCTACGGTCCCACACACCGTTAGGCCGTCTTCCGCCCACGCCCCAACATCGTGCAGCCCGCCTCCAGTGGTGTCGCGACAGGCGTGAATGGAGGGACGAATGGAGACGTGTCGTCTTCAGCGATGAGAGTCGCTTCTGCCTTGGTGCCAATGATGGTCGTATGCGTGTTTGGCGCCGTGCAGGTGAGCGCCACAATCAGGACTGCATACGACCGAGGCACACAGGGCCAACACCCGGCATCATGGTGTGGGGAGCGATCTCCTACACTGGCCGTACACCACTGGTGATCGTCGAGGGGACACTGAACAGTGCACGGTACATCCAAACCGTCATCGAACCCATCGTTCTACCATTCCTAGACCGGCAAGGGAACTTGCTGTTCCAACAGGACAATGCACGTCTGCATGTATCCCGTGCCACCCAACGTGCTCTAGAAGGTGTACGTCAACTACCCTGGCCAGCAAGATCTCCGGATCTGTCCCCCATTGAGAATGTTTGGGACTGGATGAAGCGTCGTCTCACGCGGTCTGCACGTCCAGCACGAACGCTGGTCCAACTGAGGCGCCAGGTGGAAATGGCATGGCAAGCCGTTCCACAGGACTACATCCAGCATCTCTACGATCGTCTCCATGGGAGAATAGCAGCCTGCATTGCTGCGAAAGGTGGATATACACTGTACTAGTGCCGACATTGTGCATGCTCTGTTGCCTGTGTCTATGTGCCTGTGGTTCTGTCAGTGTGATCATGTGATGTATCTGACCCCAGGAATGTGTCAATAAAGTTTCCCCTTCCTGGGACAATGAATTCACGGTGTTCTTATTTCAATTTCCAGGAGTGTATTACCTCATCAAAGTTCGTTTTGTTGCATGAAAAATCAAAATGTCGTTATCTAATACTGAAAAAGCTGGTAACACAAATAATACCCAAGACTGGTGTGGTTTCTCAATCTGATTATGGCTATTTTGTCACTGTCTGCTAGATAGAACAAAATAGGCCTTTCTAATATGGCAGCAATTTTGTAACACACACCACATAAACGAGACTGTTTTGACACAAATGGCCATTTTTATAATAAGACAGAATATAATTAACGAAGTACCAATGTCAAATGCCTGTTAGGCCTACTACAAGCAAAAAGCTTAATGTTATGAAATAATTTCACATTTCATTCATACGCACCAGTCTGTCAAGCACGAGACTGAAAAGTAGTATTACGAAAATTTTATATACATTTGGAATCGTCTTATTCTTCCATAATTTGTGTGATGTCCCCGTTTCTTCTCCTTCCTCGTTCTAACAAACAATCTTCTCATCACTAATTCTGTAGCTATTCCTACCATTGTCAAAATTTGTTCGCCGATTAACTTCACTAACCCTGCCAGAATCACAGGTTTAGGTATTCCGCGATTATTTTCTGGTTAGGCGCTATTACGTGTTCGTACAACACGTTTTCCATGTTACTTCCAAAATAGAACTTAAGTGGCTGCTAGCTGGGGACTGTACAACTGGTCCTTACTAGTATAGCGATCTGGCCAAAAGTTTTGTCAAAAGTTCATTTTCTTGGATACATTGAGAAGATAATACATAATCTTTCTCATCTGTTACTCCTGTCAGTCATTTATTTCCATTCAGGTAGTCCGAATCTATAGATTTTGCTAGTAATTATAGCAACGCTGATCATTCGTAAACCCAGTCAACCACATAATCAGACAGCGATTGGCATTCATCCGTTCGGCTTTACTCCGTTCAGCTCGTATAGCCCCGTCCCCTTTCGTCTGCAGATGCGACAAGGACTCTCCTTACAAAGACATCATGTTTTCAAAACTCGACTTAAGTTTCATTCAGAAATCAACTTAAAATGTGTTCAAAAATGTTCAAAAGCCAACAGGGAAGCGTTTCAAAATCGTAAGAATAATCGATAGACAAACGTGGGCTGGATGCTAGGCACTTTGTGAAACAAGTTTGTTTCCTCAAGAATATGAATTTGGCGCCCCCTTTTCCCAGTAGCATCTGGCTGCTTGCTGCAACTGCTTGCACAGCCAACAGCCACATTCCTGCAGCCAGAAGCGGGAGAACCTACAACTCAATCGACTCAACTGCGCATGCGCATGAGCCCGCTCGTAACTCTAAAACGAATCTAATGTAAACAGTTGTGACTTCACACTCTCGGAGTCAATTTGTTGTTATGAAGCATTGCAAAGTCTATCTAAAGCCTTTGACACATTTTGCTGTTGGCAGACGCTTGCATGAGCACTGTGTGTCGTCGTCGTATATGGCGCATTTCCTTTGCAACTTTACGTTTTTTTCTCTCGTTTATGTTTTATTGTTGAAGTATTATTCTGCAGTAGCAGGATACGGTAATATCCTTTGTTAGAGTATCGGTTCTTACCAGTCAAAATTACAAAAATTTAATTTAAAATTAAAACAATGAAAAATTCCCGGAATTCTAAAAAATTCCCAGGTTTTTCCCAGTTTCCTCCCAGTTGTCCTGTGTCATATACGCCCTGAAATACTTTCTACAGGCCGTATATGCAGGCAAAGACAAAAAAAATTCCGGATTTTTCCCGGATTTCGCAGTTAAAAATACACTTTTTGCTGGGTGAAAATACACTTCTTCCGTGTAAAGTGACAGTATGCTTACCAACTGAACCGTAAAACTTATCAATCCTTTGAATGGTCAATGTTTTATACACCAGCGTAGAGCTTCATGGCACTTTAGGAAGCAAAACCCAACATAAAATTAAATAAAAAGTTTTGGAAAGATCTTGATGTGCAGCAACATGTATGCTGCATATTTCAGTGTTATGAAAGTATAAATTCGAATTCCATCAAACACAGCAAGTTAGTTTTTGAAGCATTGCAATCAAGATTGCAAGGCCCTCTTGCAAGCCAGTCATAGATCATGTCACATGATCTCGCCAGCAGACGACAACACATATTCAGAACATAGGACACATTATGTAGTCAGCCAATAGTATCACACTGATAACTAGCGCGAACACACAAATAGGAAAAGTAAATGCTTAAAATTAAGATACATAGTGTAGTTACAAGAAAAGCGGCTTGAAATTATTCTAAGTGGCTGGTCCTCAAAGTGTCGAACGCTCTGTGATTTAAGAAATTTATCGTGCATTCTTACACGTAACATAATTCATTTTGTGCAAATGGAAATTTACTTTGAAAATAACACTTTTCAAACCATCATTTGCAATATTTTCTCGAGACCTGTTAGAGATAGGTTCGTTTCAGCAGTTGCCAGAGAGCAGCAGAATACAGGCAATAATGCACATGCAGAACTAGGGTGACATAGCAAGCCTGTATGTTCATACACCTAAAGCATTAAGAGATCTTACATTAAGTCATAAAAAATAGTACATCAGAGCATACTCCAAGAGCATCAGAATTTTGTAAACCATATTAAAATGCATAATTCGGCTTTAACTGCATATTCCTAAGTCCAGATTCACAATGAAGTAGGTCCCAACAAGATATTAAGCTTTTCAGTGTTGTTTTCAGGATGTAAACTTTCTTTGTTTGGTTCTTTATTATGGCATAATAATATACATGCCAGAAGATGACTCTACAGTGTATACACATGAGCCCGCAGGCAACTGCTCAAACAAACCCAATGTAAGTGGGAGGGAGGGAGTGGGAGGGAGGGAGGGAGGGAGGGAGAGGTCCAATGAAGAGCAGCACATTTAGTCACAAGATCATATAGAAGAATGAGGTAAGGAAGATTAGTGTTTTAACATCCCATCAACAATGAGGTCATTAGAGACAGAGCACAAGCTGAGATTAAGAAAGGATGGGGAAGGATATCAACTGTGCCCTTTCAAAGGAATCATGGGCATTTGCTCAATGTGATTCAAAGAAATCACGGAAAACATGAATGTGGATGGCCCTAGTATGTGGATTTGAATCGACATCGCCCTGAATGAAAGTAAAATGTGTTAACCACTGCGCTACTTCACTTGATACATTATTTAAAGAGCATTACCAAAATGCTCAACCAACTCCAGTGTCAAGCACAATAACAAAGGTGTAGTACATCATAGACAGGCTTTCTGCAGACAATCTGAGAGTACACATTTCCAGTAGGACAATATATTACTTCCTCCCATGTACGTCCTGTGAAATGAGAAATTAAAGCTCATAAAGAGGCTTGCCGACAATCATTCTTCCCGCATACTATCTGCAAATGGTACAAGGAAGAGAGCAAATGTAGGGCTACCAGAAGTATCCTCTAATACACTGGCATTCACACTCCTACCACTAATTAAATCACAAGTAAATTCAAAATTATATTATACAATTCAGTACATCAGTTAATATATTTTGTATTTTAGTATTCTACAAATTTAAAATCTTTAACAAGTATCATAATAAATGATTTTGCTATTTTGTCTTTCATTTTCAAGCAGAACAAGCTAGTGCCAAGGCCAAATGAAATTTGTACATTACAAGTAACGAACAGGTCACTATTACGCCAACCATACCAGCTTAAGTTCCTAAAAAGATGAATATCAAGACATTGTCCAGTCTCTGTTGTTTGAGTTTTAACAATAACTTGCTACTTCTTTTGTTTAGTTGTTAAAATGTTGACAAACAAAAACACTGGAAGATGTTACTTGCATCAAAATTCTAAGTTTGTTTTTTCTGAATGTGGTGCTTTTTGAAAATATCACCAACAATGCAATCAGAAATACTGAGAAAAATACACCCCACTCTAGAAAAAAAACTCTGCGCAACCCCTCAATTTAAATAACATTTACATTAAAAAAGACGTACTTCAGAACAGGAGCTGGCTGAAACCTGGGTAGAAAGCTCAGATATATAGCGAGTCATGGAACACGCATCGGATAGACAAACTAGACACCAAATACTGGGGAATACTCACTGCAGTTGATTAATATATTGCCTCTATTGAGGTCTTAATTGAGTGCGACACTGAAGTTACGTGGTTAAATATAAGAGGCCAAGATGAAATTGTAGATGTTTTTACCAGCCACCCAATTTCGCTGTGACAGTTCTAGAGTCATTAAAAGAAAGCTACAGTCAGTAGCATGTAAATACCCAAATGATGCAATATTAGTTGGTGACAATTTTAATCTACCGAGTACAGACTAGGACATCTATGGATTCATTGCAGGAGCACCAACAGACAATCTAGCAGAGTATTTTTTGAGTATGTTTTCGAAAACTGTCTTGAGATCTAGTTTGGTAGCCCATACACAATGGAAATATTTTACACCTTGTAACTACAAACAGGCCTGATCTTGCTGACGGTGTCAGTATAAAGAGAGGGATTAGTGATCATGATATCCTAATGACTGTGGGTACTAAAGACAATAAATCAATCAAGGAGGCTAGGAGCGTGTTTCTGCTATAAAGAGCCGATAAGCAGCTGTTAGTATCTCGCTTAGACAATGAACTGACATTTAATTCCAGTATGATGGACAAAGAGTAATTATGGGCAAAGTTTAAACAGATTGTAAGCCATGGTCTGGAGAAGTATATGCCTAGTAAGTGGATTAAGGACAGAAGAGATCCGCCATGGCTTATCAACAAAATTTAGATAATGCTGAGAAAGCGAAGTCTGTTGCACTCTCAGTTCAAAAGAGAAAGTGCAAATGACAACAGACAAAGGTTAGCACAAATTCATGTGTCTTAAAACAGTATATGAGCGAAGCATAGAACAACCACCACTGTCATACTTTAGCAAAAGATCTGGCTGAGAATCTGAGAAAATTCTGGTCCTGTGTAAAAACTAAGCGGGTCTATGGCTTCTATCCAGTCACTTGTTGACCAGAATGGTGTGGCAGTAGAAGATAGCGAAAGGAAAGACGTAATTTGATTTTACAAAGAGTACTCTATGCATTGGCCTCTTACTTAGCTCACATTTAATGTGATCTCCCACCCAACATGAAGTCCCAAGTAAATGGAAAAAACTGCAGATGACTTCCGTATGTAGGAGGTGTAAAAGGACAGACCCACAACATTACAGACCTTAACATTGATTTGCTGCAGAATTCTTGAAAATATTCTCAGTTCAGATACAATAAATTTTCTTGAGATTGAAAGCGTCTATTCACAAGTAAGCATTTAGAAACCATCAGCCACGCAAAACTCAGCTTGTTCTTTTCTCTCAATATACTGTGAATTGCAGCTGAATGGCAACAGGCAGATTCCTTATTTCCAGATTTCCAAAAAGCATTTGATATTGTGCCCCACTACAGACTGTTAATGATGGTATGGGCATAGGGAATAGGCTCCCAGATATGTGAGTGACTCTAAGACTTCTTAAGCAATATAACCCAGTATGTTGTCCTCAACAACAAATGTTCATCAGTGATAAGAATGTCATCAGGAGCGCCACAGGCAAGTGTGATAGGACTGCTATTATTTTCTATATAGATCGAAGATATGGTAGACAGCATGGGCAACAATCTGCACCTGTTTGGTGCTGATGCTGTAATATACAGGAAAGTGTTGTCATTGAGTGGCTGTAGGAGGATACAAGAAGAATTTCTTGTTGGAGTAATGAATGGCAGCTAGCTTTAAATGTAGAAACACGTAAGTTAACGCAGATGAGAAGGCCAAGCAAACCTGCAATTTTCGAATACAGCATTAGTACTGTGCTGCTTCACACAGTCACATCTTATAAATATCTGGGTGTAATGTCGCTAAATGATATGAAATGGAACAAGTATGTGAGGACTGTGGTAGAGAAGGCAAATGGTCAATTTCAGTTTATTGGGAGAATTTTGGGAAGGTGCAGTTGATCTGTAAAGGAGACCGCATATAGGACACCAGTGTGACCTACTCATGAATACTGTTCCAAGTGTTTGGAAGCCACACACCATTGGATTAAAAGAAGAGAAAGAGGCAGGCTGCTGGTTTTGTTACCTGTAGGTTTGAATTATATGCAAGTATTACGGAAATGCTTCGGGAGCTCAAATGGGAATCCCTGGACATAAAAAATGTTCTTTTTGAGGAATACTACGCAGAAAATTTAGAGAACCAAAATTTGAATTTGACTGCAGAATATTTCGACTGCCTTCAACATACATTTCATGTAACGACCATGAAGACAAGATATGAGAAATTAGGGCTCGTACGGAGGCAGAGAGGCAGATGTTTTTCACTGTATTTGGGAGAAGAACAGGAAATGAAACGGCTAGGAGATGTACAGAGTACCCCCCGTCACACACCATACAGCGGCTTGCAGAGTATATACGTAGATGTTGATTATTAGAGGACACCATTGCCTTGCTTAAAAGATGATGATGATGATGATATGAAGACGAAGAGGAAGAAGAACAACAACAACCTGCTGAAGACTGGGGGAAATTGCAAAACCATAATCATTAGAACAGCAAAAGACCTGATCCCTTTTCACAAGAAACCAAACACCCTCAGTGGAAGCAAGAATATGAGGATGCACTAGAAGACAGAATAAAGGCATTTCAAAGTTACAATTGGAACAAATCAGAAGAAGCACAGAAGCAATTCCTCAATGTTTGCAAACAAACTTCCAAGCTCTTAAGATAAAACAAATAAAAATATGTCAATGACCAACTGGAGTCAATTGAAGACAACTTCAAACATTATAACACGCACCTTTGTGAACCAATTCAAAGGGTACTCACTACAAAACTTCTGCTTTCGAAAACAAGACGGTAAATCAGCCTTGAAAAATAAAGAAAATGGCCAAGAACTAGCAACATAAGAAATAGTTTATTCACATATCAAGACACTTAAAAACCACAAAGCATCATGGGAGGACAGAATTGTAGCTGAACTCTTGAAAATTTTAGGCCCAAACTCACTCAAAGATATTACATAAGTAATCCAAAACATTTGGCAAACTGAAAAAATCTTTGATGACTGGAAGATTGCTCTAATCCATTCATTACATAAGAAACGCAATAAATCATATGTAGACAACTACAGAGGTATCTCCCTTCTACCGGTTACCTACAAAATCCAATCAGCTGGTCTCTTGAATAGAGCACATAAGCAATTAGACTGGTGACATCATAAGACACCACTCGTGTGCTGGCCGTCAAAAGCCCGCCAGCGCAAATGTTAGTATCTGCGGACCCCAAGGTGTAGTGCCAGAATGGCAGTTTACCAAAATAAAGCACCACACCTCTCCCTCTGGAAAGGTTACATGACAACAGCGCTCTATCCAGTGCTGGTATAAAGGACACAGACTACAGCACTCCGGGGCCAGTTTGTCATCGCAGATCATCTCCTCAGTTCAACAGCTCAGCTGCATGGGACAGTGGCTGCCAACATTGTCATAGTTAGGTCTGCAAGAACGAGCACAGCTACAATGGCAGTTTGTTGTTGAGTTGGCAGAAGACTTTACTCAGAGATTGGAAATGCTTGTAGTGTTCCACGTGGCTGCTTTCCAAAAGAAAATTAAATGTGTGTGATTATACAATAATAACCCGGTCTACTGATATTCTGTACTGTGCCAAGCTACCCTGGTCTGTCTCCTGTTTATTAGTCTATGAATTACTGTTGTGACCACCCAAGATACAATAATTAGAGCCCAAATAAGCAGAATTCAGACCAAACAGGTCATTCCCAGAACAAATTTTTAACCTCAAAGCCAGACTCAAAATGCGAGTCCTCAGATGAAAACCTATGTATGCATATTAGTAGATTTAAAAAAGGCGTACGGCTCAGCAAACAGAGCCTCACTATTCTAAATTTTAGAAGAGCGGGGACTAGATTCCAAAACACAAGAACTCATGAAACAAACACTAATTGGCATGAAATCTAAAGTAAAATTTATGGGGAAAAACTGAGAACCCTTAGACATTCAAATGGGTGTGAGAAAATGATACGGACACTATCCTATTCTGTTTAACGTTGTCCTAGACAATGTTGTGGAAGAATGGGAGAAAGAACCCAAGAAATTTGGGTTTTGGATGCCACTTCTACTGGGCTTTCCCAAAAATAACTTCTATACACCATACCTCACATTTGCAAACAACCTGGTGATACCCACCGAGGATGAAGAGACTGCTGTCAAACAGCTTGGCACACTTATAGAATGTGCAGAAAAAGTAGGGTTACAGACCTCATTTGAGAAAACTGAATTTTAATTTTCAAAGACAGACACTACAAGCTTGAAAACAAAATTTGGTAAAATCAACGGGGTCCTGTACTTTAAATACCTCAGAGAATTCGCTGAACTGACAGGCCTTGAAAAAAATCACACAGCAAAATCACCTCCAAAAATTCAAAAAAGCATTTAGAATTAGAAAACACAAGACTAATCAGCATTTTGAAAGAGACACAAAGTAGGCAAATAGAAAGTTACATCCGAGCAACCTAAACAAAAACAGTACAGACCAAAGTGCTGGAAGAAAATACACACTCCTTCAGAAAGAATACAAGCCTACTGGTACAACAAGAAGAACCTAAGAGAAGCTGATTGAGTTATTTTCTTAACATCTTCAATTTATTGGGAGAATTTGATGATAATAATAGTAATAATGAGGAGGAGGAGGAGGAGGAGGAGGGGGAGAAGGGGTACCTGAATGCAAATGATATAATCTCACATTCTCCTTAGAAAGTGTCTTGAGTTCTTTCAGTTTAATAAATCCAAGTGAGTCTGCAATTTGCTGCACAATTTAGGGTGTGTTCTATGTTGTGAGTAAATGTGGGGATATATGTACACACCTTTCTAGGTTTGAGAAAGTCATTCCTTTATCTTTTTGTCAATGTGTGTCCACAGCTGCACCAAACCAACCATCACAGCAAGAAAATATAAGCCTTTGATGGAACTCCTGATATAATAGCCAACTAAGTGAACCGTTTGCCTGGAGTGATACTAGTAGATTTTCAAAATAAGCACTGCTAGCACAAGTTGCATGGCCAGTACAGTCGGTTACAGGAGTGATTTTGTGATATTGTAACTGTGCTTGTTAACACACTGTAGCCCAAGTCCAAGCATAGTTTGGACACAACTTTGTGTTAAAAGACTGCGCCTGAGTATAGATTGGGTTACAATTTTCTCGACATGTGAGCCATCTATTGCTCAAAAACTGTAGTTGCTGTATATGACAACAATGAATGAAAGTCTCGCTGCCTGTTCCCTGAATGGTGCTGCCTTCTGTTGTCAATTTATAGAATTATTTCAAAAGAAACATTAGTGAACATAACAGCTATTGTAGCAAACAGCTGAGCCAATATAACCACACTGATGTCATTTCATGTGTGTACTGATTCACAATTTGCTATAATTCTGCTACAAATATGTCTTTTGTTGAATGAGTAACAAATTTTGGAAGCTCATGAGGAAGAAACTGTTCAATAACTCACTAAGGGTCATTATACATTCTACCACCATAACTTGAAATTTGTAATCTATGAAAGAACAAAAGTAATATGTAAAATAAATCCTGTAGCTTCATCCATTTTTTAGTATGTATTATTCCTGAAGATATATCAATTCTATATGTGCCAATAACACTTTAAATAACTGCATAAATACATGTTTTCCTAGGCCAGCCTCCAAAGTGTTAGAGCAAGTCATCATGACACACATCAGAGAGAAATTAGTTTCATTCCCAACACATATCCCAAATACGATGCAAAACCAGGTATGTTCATCTGTCCAGTTACTTTCTATATTGATAAATTGGCCACTGAAAAATTCAGGTAATGGGACATATTTAAGACGATACTATCGATCATCAGTAATAATGTATTCATTTTGGAGTCACTGCATTTTGTAACTTTACTATATTTGCCAGATATCGACATGAGCAGATATAAGGAAAAATTGGCATCATTGGAAGGACATCACAAGCAAGTAATGCAATGCTCAGCCCTACATGCCAACAGTGCCACCTGGGCTGACCCACAGACAGCTGTGTTTTTTTAAAATTACAACTTCAATATTGCCTAAATCAATATTACATTGCTTGTGGATGTGATTACTGCTTGGGTTGCTTCTTGGATGGCCTTATGTTGGTAACGGACACATTTGAAAAAAGCGGACAGAAATGCTTGGCTCAGGATTACCAAAGACAAGGATCGTACTCTTAGCAAACGGGTGATTCACATTTTTTCACATTCTCTTTTGTATAGGAACTGACAGCAAGTGTCAAATTATTAGTATAATATAACTGCATTCTTATGATACAAAACTAATGAGAATACAGCCTAAGGATAAATTTTGACTGCTTCGAGAATGATGCTAGTGTAGTTGAACATGTGTCACTTGACAGTAACTTCAAATGCAAAAAGTGAAAGTAACTTCAAATGCAAAAAGTATCTTACAAGACAGATTTCAAATACCATTTTAGGATATGTGGAGTCTGGGATGTCAATTCTGGTTACAAAGACGTTCATATAAAACAGGCTTTGCGTTTTCTACTACAGAGAAAGAGAGAGAGAGAGAGAGAGAGAGAGAGAGAGAGAGAGAGAGAGAGAGTTGATAGCATTGTCTGAAATGGTAAAATTACATAAAGGCTTAGCAGAGGATGTTGATTAAAACAGCAGCAGACTAGTGTAAAAGTACGACCTGTAGCTTTTGCCCAAGTATTTTATAAACATAATCTCCTGATTAGGGTGGGACAGGGAGCACTTAGAAGTGGTCCCCATAGTTAACTATGTGAGCAGATAACCACTAGTTTTAATTCAAATGTTAGCATACTTCATGCTGGAAAGTAATGTCTGAATTTTTAATGTGAAAACTGTTGAAGTTTTTTTAAAAATGAAACTGACTTTATTAACGTTGTATGTCTTTATTCTTTACGTCCACATATTTATTTCACAACATAGTCACCCTGGTGACCAACACATTTCTCCCAACAAGAAATTAGTTTGTTGATACCATAACTGTACAATGTTTGACTTTGTTGATGAAGTCACAATCTCACCTCTGCATGCACCACTTCATCACTGTCAAAGTGAAGTTCTCAAAGGCACTCTAAGTTTTAGAAACAGATGAAAATCAGATGGAGCCCAGTTGGGACTGCAGGGAGGACAACTGATGACAGTGAACCCGAGGCATCAAACTCTTGCAGATGACACAGCACTTGTGTGTGGTTTGGCATTGTCACCTTGAAGGAGAAGGTGTTCGATGGGTGGATGAACTCTTCGAATTCAAAACTTGATTATGGCATGCTGTTTCTCACACACCAACTTAGTCATATTACACACTAAAATTCAGAGTCAACTAGTGACAAAGGGCTGCAAGTATGGAGGCATGAAGATTTTTTATTTTTATTTTTGTTGAGTCATGAGTCTCCTGACTGGTCTGATGTTGCCTACCACGAATTCCTCTCCTGTGACAATCTTTTCATCTCAGAGTAGCACTTGCAACCTATGTCCTCAGTTATTTGTTGGACGTATTCCAGTCTCTGTCTCCATATATTTATTTCCTCGCTGATTCTGCTGAGAACCACCTCATTCCTCACCTTATAACAGACCACCTAGTTTTCAATGTTCTTCAGTAGCACCTCATCTGAAATGCTTTGATTCTCTTCCATTCCAATTTTCCCACAATCCATGTTTCACTACCATGCAATGCTATGCTCCAAATATACATTCTCAGAATTCTTTCTCAGCTTAAAACCTATGTTTGATACTAGTTGACTCTCCTTTGCCAGGAATGCCCGTTTTCCCAGTGATAGTCTGCTTTTTATGTCCTCCTTGCTCTGTCAATCATGTGTCATTCTGCTGCCTAGGTAGCAGAATTCTTTAACTTCTTTTGATAAGTTTTTTGCTGTTTTCATTTCTGCTACTTGCCATTACTTTAGCTCTCAATTCATACGCTGTACTCATTAAGCTATACATTCCATTCAACAGATTCTAAATTTTTCTTCAATTTCACTCAAGATACCAATGTCATCAGTGAATCTTATCACTGATATACTTTCACCTTGAAATTTAATCCCACTTTTGAACATTTCTTTCATTTCCTCAATCACTTCTTTGATGCATAGGTTGAACAGTAGGAGCAAAAGACTACATCCCTGTCTTACACTCTTTTTAATCTGAGTACTTCATTCTTGGTCTTCCAGTCTTATTGTTCCGTCTTGGTTCTTGTACATAGTGGATATTATTTGTCTTCCCCTATAGCTCACTCCATTTTTCTCAAAATTTCGAACATCTTGCACCATTTGACATAGCTGAACACTTTTTCCAGGTTGACAAATCTTAAGAACGTATCTTGATTTTTCTTTAGTCTTGCTTTCATTCTCAAACGCAATGTCAGAACTGCCTCTCTGGTGTCTTTAATAAACTGACAGTTACCTAACACATCCTCAGTTTTTTTATTTTCCATTCTTTTGTATATTATTCCTGTCAGAAATTTGGTTGGAATAGCTGTTAAGCTGACTGCGATAATTCTTGCATCTGTTGGCTTTTGCAATCTTTGCAATTGTGTGGATGATGTTTTTCCAAACGTCTGATGGTATACTGTCTCATACATTACACACACACACACACACACACACACACACACACACACACACACACACACCAATGTGAATAGTCATTTTGTTGTCACTTCCCCCAATGATTTCAGACATTCCGATGGAATATCTATCCTTTATACCTCACTTGATTCAAGTTGTCCAAAACTTTTAAATTTTGATTCGAACACTGGATCCTCTATCTCTTACCTGTGACTCCTGTTTCTTCTTCTATCATGTCATCTGACAAGTCCTCCCCTCATACAGGCCTTCAATATACTCTTTCCACCTATTTGCTCTCTCTTCTGCATTTAACAGTGGAATTCCCATTGCACTCAATGTTACCCTCCTTCACCATAGGTTGTCTTGACTTTTCTGTATGCTGAGTCAGTCCTTCCGACAATTATTCCTGTTTTGGTTTCTTCACAGATTTCATGCAGCCATTTCACCATAGCTTCCCTGCACTACCTATGTATTTCTTTCCTAAGTGATTTATATTTCTGTATTCCTGATTTTCCATGCACGTTTTTGTACTTCCTCCTCTTGTCGGCCAACAGAAGTATTTCTTCTTAAACCCATGGTTTCTTTGTAGTTGCCTTCCTTGGACCTATGTTTCTCTTCCCAACTTCCGTGATTGCCATTTTTAGAGATGTTCATTCCTCTTTAACTGAACTGCCTACTGAGCTATTCATTATCGCAGTACCTATAGCCTCAGAGAACTCAAGCAAATCTCTTCATTTCTTACTACTTCTGTATCCCACTTCTTTGTGCACTGATTCTCCCTCGCTAGTCTCAATCTTCAGCCTGCTCTTCATCATTAATAAATTGTGATTTGAGTCTATATGTGCTCCTTGGTATGTCTTACAATTCCATATATGATTTTGGAATCTCAGTGTGAATCTTCCAGTATCTTCTGGCCTTTTCAAAGTATTCATGAACTTCTTTTGATTCTCGAACAGAGTACTCAAAATTAATAACTGATATTTTCTGCAGAACTCAATTAGTCTTTCTCCTCTTTCATTTCTACTACCAAGCCCATACACTCCCATAACCTGTTCTTCTACTCCCTACCCTAAAAGTAGTGATGTGGGCCGGCAAGTAGTGATGTGGGCCGGGCAAATGCCCAGTGGGCAGAACATTTACAAATGGCCACATTTGCCCAGCAACTACCGAAAGCAGTTTTAAATGCCCAAAATCTGGGCTTTTTAAAATAAGTTTTTACTGCTATAATGTACAATTCATCAATTAAAATAAGGGATGGAACAATACTCCCAATATTAAAAGTTAGTAAATGTTTACATTTAAACATGTGAATGTCATTCACTGCCTTTGTTACTAAGACTGAAAGGAAAGAGGAGAGAAGCATGTTTTGTTTACTAACATTCCAGTTTGTTGTACCAAGGAAGGGCACATGTTACTGACAGCTCCTTCTCATTTACAATGTCCTTGTTATTTTTACGAGTTCTACTTCTCTCTCGTATGCATTCAGGGCATTTGCCCACGAATTCATCTTGCGCATTTGCACCAACTTGTAAATGCCCAGGCATTTTACATCACTACCTACAACTGCATTCCAACCTCCCATGGCCATTAGATTTCCCTCACCCTCTATGTACTCTATTACCCATTCTGTATCCTTATATATTTTATCTCTTCACCAGCTGCTTGCAGTGTTGGTAGGTAACCTGAACTATCATCATCATCATCATCATCATCATCATCATCATCATCGGCCTGCTGTTGATTCTGACGAGAACAACTCTATCAATGAACTGCTCACTGTAACTTAGTCTGTGCCCCACCTTCCTATTTGTAAGGAATCCTACTCCTGTTATCCATTCTCTGCTGCTGATGATGATGATGATATTGTCCTATACTCATCTGAGCAGAAGTCATTGTCTCCTTTCCATTTCATTTCAGTGAACCCCACTATATCCAGATTGAGTCTTTGAATTTCTGTATTTTAGAATTTCTAGCTTCCCTATCACATTCAAACTTCTGACATTCCATGCTCCAATTGGTAGAATATTACCCTTTCATTGGTCTTTCAAGCTTTTATTCATGGTCAACTCCCTCCTCAGCAGTCCCCTTCTGGAGATCAAAATGGGGGGAATACTCCAGAACCATTTGCTAATGGAGAGAACACACCACACTTCTTCAATTACAGGCCATATATCCTATGGATACTGCAGTTGTTTCCATTGCCTTCTGCATCCTCATGCCATTGACTGCTGCTGATTTTTTCAACTTTTAGGGACAGGTTACCACCCTGACGGCAAGAGAGTGCCCCGAATCTCTACCCGCTCTTCTGACCTTTCTCACAAGGCCACTGGCAGAACAAGGGTGACATCTTATGCCAGAAGTCTTCGGTCGCCATTGCTGATGGTTTTTATTCAAAATTTAAGCAGTGGTGAGGTTTGAATCTGGAATTGAGGATGTTTTTACTACAACTCAAAGATGCTGTGCCTTGACCACAGGTGCATAACAACAATAATACAGGAACAGAAAGTTAATAATGTTTGTTTTATTTCAAAAGTTTTCACAGTTTTCACATCAAAATGTCAGAAGCATTACTTTCCAGCACATCCTCACAGCCTGCAACAGTTCTCTTTTCCCGTTAATGTTATACGATTTATGGAACGTAACAAGTAAATGACTGCCTGACTGAATGAATGAACGAATGAACAAAATCAAAAGAGAATCAACTACAGCATTAGATATGAACGCAGCTGCATCAGGCATCAACATGCAGCAGTAAACCTAGAAGCCCCTCTGTCAACATTGTCACTGGTTTCCACAGAGTATAAAACTGCATAGCCTATTATTGTAGTATCCTCCAAATGATTAATCTTAACTGCTGCCTCCACACCAGCTTCAACCTTTCATTGCTACAGGCCTTTCTGCTATCAATGTTCAGCACTGAAGAAAAACTGTTGCCAGCACTTTCTATTACACTCTCATTAGTGACACCCGATGCTGATGAACTCTTGGAACTCCTTCTACAACAGGACTGCTTATGATCATCACAAGTAAATAAAGCTGTGGCTGTGCTTCTTCTTCTTCTGATGATGATGATGACATCACTTGCACTGGTGAATGAAATAACACTGTTGGAAGGGTTGCAACAATTGAACTGGTCAGCTTGAGCTACTGCGTGTCAAAAAAGAGCGGGCAGCAGCGGGGGTAAATCTTACCAATGTTCTATGAGACTGACTATAACCGCCCCCACTCTCCCCCCCAAAAAGTTGCCTAAGACAGTGGAAACATTCAGCCTATTTTGGACATGTTGAATGTAAAAGCAATACCATACAGTACTGCACTGGGTGAAATCAATGAAAAACACTTTTTACACACCAACATGCTGGAGCAGTTGGCCAGTTTTGAATTTGATCGACAACTCATTTATATTAGTCGAATTCGCCCCATCAGCTCGTATGTGGTGCATCTGTCTAAGCTGTTAATATTCAATCTTATTGATAAAAAATTGTAAACATGACCCAATGCAAAATTTGGAGTCATGTTTAATTAAGCAATCTCCTACACGAAACTAATATGATGTACCAATTTTTACAACATACATTAACTAATTCCTTCAGGAATTGAAAAATTAAAAGCAACCAATTAATTTTTCTTATGTAGCAGTAGTTAATAATGTATTGGCCTACTTACAGTGCCCACAACCAGCAGCCTCGTCTTCTACAATTTTCGCTTCCAGCTGCTCATCAGAGAAAAGTGCAGCTTCCAGTCGTGGGATTTGTGTTTCTGTTTCATCGTGCAACTGGATAATGAACTGAGAACAGTGAGACACAATATCCAACATATCTTTAAACTCCTTTGTCAGATCCTCTAGCTCAGGGATGTATGGTGACAGATCTGCAGGACCTTCAAGACGTAGTGCATTTAAAGTTTCTTCTGCTTGCCTAAGCAAATTATTCAGGAAATCTTCTGGAAGCAGCCCATTCTACAACAGCAATTTAAGTGGCATTTTACACCTTTATATACAGTATTGCAACATTGTACAATTTACAACTGTATATTATTATCTGTGGCAAGAGGCTTCCTAAACAAAATACCATAAAGAACAGAGTGCCAGTCAACTATCCTTCATACTCAAGCAACAAACTTAATTTAAGATGCCTTGTAAAAATGTCTAAAATGTGAAAAAAATTATGAAAAAGTTTTCAAATGATTTCATGGAGGATTTATCTAACAAACACAGGCCTCACCCAGTGCCACACTAGATGCAGAGGAATAAATGTATGTAACAAGTAAGCTCCCTCAGCACAGCAAAAGCCAGACTCGAAAATGATTTCACAGGGAATCCCAAAGATAACTGAGATAACTGTTCTGTATCAATACAATCTTCCCCCCCCCCCCCCCCCCCCCCCCCCCCCACCTGAGAATATAAAATCTCATGCAGTTTTATTTGCAGATGATGCATTTGTAATAACTGAAAATGGAACAATAAAACAAATTCCCCAAATAGTCACTGATACTAAAAACAGTTTAGAATATTAGTTTATCTAAATGGATTAAAATTAAAGATGACAAAGCCCGATTAATACTTTAAAACCAAGCAGTCCAAAACAAAGAACTTCCAAATTACCAATAAAAATCAGGAAGTTAGGGAAGTAGATAATGTCAAATTCCTGGGGACATCTGTGGAAGAAAATATATATCAGTCTTACAGCCTATTTAACAAAAAAATTGAAGTCTTGCAGACACCATTATAATGGTAGTACCCAAAATAATACTCTTCACTCAGAGCATTCCAAGAGCTATAGCTGAAGAGGACAATGTTAGTCTAACTGCTGCAAGATACAGAGGTTGGACAAAAATATGAGGACACCACAAATGAAACACATTACCATGCCTAATACAGCATTAAAAACCCGATGAAAGAGCTTCCCGTTGTCTCCAAATGGGTGAATGCAGGTATTGGATGGTTTCAGGACTATCTTATACCATTCTTCCTGCAAAACAGTGGTTGAGTTCAAGTAATGATGATGGAGACTGATAGCGATCATGCACGTTTTTCTCCAAAGCAGACCACAAAGGCTCAATAATATTGAGAGCTGGTGACTATGGTGGCTACGGGAGATGCGACACTTCATCCTCGTTCTCACGAAACCAGTCCTGGATTATGTGAGATGTATGAACAACAGTACTGTCTTCCTGGAACACAGCATCACCATTGGTGAACAAACATTGTATCATAGGATGGACCTGGTCAGCCAAAATCGTCACATAAACCTTGGCATTAATGGGACTTCACCAAGTCACCATGGCTTGAATCCACGATAACACTGTCCAAATTATCATAGAATCTTGCCATATTTCATTCTTGGGACATAAACTTGGTCACAAATTAGAAAGGGTGTGAAAGATGACAAAAAACAAAATTACTTTTTTCCATTTTTTCATAGTCCACATTTTATAGTTTTGGCACCAAGTTTTTCTGTTGCGTGTATTTGCATCACTGATGAATGGTTTTGGAATTTCAGCTAACTCTGTAATTGCCAGCTTATGGAGCTCTCTTTTCTTCTTCTTCTAGACAGGGTTCACGAGTACGACATTCAGTTCTGCCGTGACTATTGCCGCTGACTTCTGCTCATTATTGGTCACAATCATCTTCAATGACTGCCCGCCATGATCATTTAACACACACTTTTGTCTGCTCTGTGACTTGACGAATGATGCTTTCCCTTCGGTACCTGTATGTGGTATGAACCTTAGATATGGTGCCTCTTGAAACACTGGACACTTTGGCTTCCTTGCTTATGGGAAGCAACCACCATACAGCATTGATAGTTTCCTCATGTTAAAATTCACATAGCTCCAATGCAACGCACTCACATCTGTATAGAACACTTTTATGACAACTGACACTTGCAACATATTGAGGTCACTACACAGGTACCGCTCGTGGTCAAATACAACAGCACACCCTACTGGCTGGGCTAATATCTGCATTCATGATGAAGCAAGCATTTCTCATGGTGTTTCTACATTTTTGTCCATGTTTAATACTACCTAACTGCATGTTAATTCTTCCCTAGCCTGCCATCTGAAGGTATCTGGAATTTCAACTGCTTGTATCGAACTCTCAATACTTCTGCAAGAGCCAACAGAGTGAACTTTTGACTGAAGAAAGGTATAAGGTATGCCTTTATCCACAGAGACAATCAAATGTGTATCATGACACCAATCAAACAACTGGTCAAAAGTCTCCAGACAAAAGCTGCTGGACATTACCCAGATGGTAGCAATGTAATTAACATTACTGTTGCTAGCGTCACAGAAAATCTTCTTTGGAGAATGCTTCCCAGTAAAAAGGCAGAATTTGTTTCATTTGTTCTTGTAATTTTTCACAAGCCACAACTCTGACATAATTAATGAATGATGTACTGAAAAATACCAAAAGCTGCTACATAGATAATTTTACTTCTGTCAATGACCACATGTAGGAGAGAGAAATCTACAATTACACCTTGTAAAAAGTACCACTATTTGTAAAGATATAGCTGCTATTGTACAGCACAGAATTCAAGTGAGTTTACAAACATGTGCAACAGAACTTTATAGTGGTTAGTGACATGACTGACGTAATCAGTCGTTGCAGGAGACTACTATAATTTTGAACTGTAGTCTTTTTATGAAAACTTATTTACTTGCCAAGATAACTGTGTTGACACATCAGTGGATTACTAGTTTTGGCAATATAAACAGTCATCTTCAGCTCGAAAACCAATCAGTTACTCTGTTGCAGCCAAAATGGCATTAAACCATGGAACAAAATTATGCGGTGTGCATCTGTTTTGTTCATAACATACAAATTTTAAGCTGTGTATGCATAATGTTGGCATATCCGGCATGTTACTGTAATGCCTTGACTTTCTTATGCACACTGTGCGTTCTTGTGACAGAATGGTTTGATCAATGTTTGATGTGGCTACCACTGTCCAGTTTTATTGATCTGACAGTGGAAATTTATATTGCCAAAATCAGTAATGCACTAACGTGTTAAAAAAGCAACCTTGGCACATGTAAGTTTTCATAAGAAGACTACAGTACAGAATTTTGTAGAATGCATAAACTGCGATGGTACAGAACACATACAATTTAAAAAAGCACTGTAGAATAACGCTTGTTTAATCAACTCCCTTTCGCATATTATATAACTGTATGTATTGTAAAACAATTTGTACATGGTAATACAATTACTTAATCTAGCTAGGAAGGCTCCTAGTTTTAGGGGACACTGTGCAGACATATCTGCTTAGTTTAAACACTAATCCACAGAGAGGTGGTGTGGTGCTGTCATGCTATTTTGGAACTACTGACGGCCGTGGGAGAGCCAGTCCTGACAAAACTCTACCATCTGGTGAGCAAGATGTATGAAACAGGCGAAATACCCTCAGACTTCAAGAAGAATATAATAATTCCAATACCAAAGAAAGCAGGTGTTGACAGATGTGAAAATTACCGAACTATCAGCTTAATAAGTCACAGCTGCAAAATACTAACATGAATTCTTTACAGACGAATGGAAAAACTAGTAGAAGCCAACCTCGGGGAAGATCAGTTTGGATTCCGTAGAAACACTGGAACACGTGAGGCAATACTGACCTTACGACTTATCTTAGAAGAAAGATTAAGGAAAGGCAAACCTACGTTTCTAGCATTTGTAGACTTAGAGAAAGCTTCCGACAATGTTGACTGGAATACTCTCTTTCAAATTCTAAAGGTGTTGTTGTTGTTGTGGTCTTCAGTCCTGAGACTGGTTTGATGCAGCTCTCCATGCCATACAGTAAAGCTGCATGCCCTCGGGAAAAATTACGGCTGTAGTTTCCCCTTGCTTTCAGCCGTTCGCAGTACCAGCACAGCAAGGCCGTTTTGGTTATTGTTACAAGGCCAGATCAGTCAATCATCCAGACTGTTGCCCTTGCAACTACTGAAAAGGCTGCTGCCCCTCTTCAGGAACCACACGTTTGTCTGGCCTCTCAACAGATACCCCTCCGTTGTGGTTGCACCTACGGTACGGCTATCTGTATCGCTGAGGCACGCAAGCCTCCCCACCAACGGCAAGGTCCATGGTTCATGGGGGGGGATTCTAAAGGTGGCAGGGGTAAAATACAGGGAGCGAAAGGCTATTTACAATTTGTACAGAAACCAGATGGCAGTTATAAGAGTCGAGGGACATGAAAGGGAAGCAGTGGTTGGGAAGGGAGTAAGACAGGGTTGTAGCCTGTCCCCGATGTTGTTCAATCTGTATATTGAGCAAGCAGTAAAGGAAACAAAAGAAAAATTCGGAGTGGGTATTAAAATTCATGGAGAAGAAATAAAAACTTTGAGGTTCGCCGGTGACATTGTAATTCTGTCAGAGACAGCAAAGGACTTGGAAGAGCAGTTGAATGGAATGGACAGTGTCTTGAAAGGAGGATATAAGATGAACATCAACAAAAGCAAAACAAGGATAATGGAATGTAGTCTAATCAAGTCGGGTGATGCTGAGGGAATTAGATTAGGAAATGAAGCACTTAAAGTAATAAAGGAGTTTTGCTATTTGGGGAGCAAAATAACTGATGATGGTCGATGTAGAGAGGATATAAAATGTAGGCTGGCAATGGCGAGGAAAGCGTTTCTGAAGAAGAGAAATTTGTTAACATCCAGTATTGATTTAAGTGTCAGGAAGTCATTTCTGAAAGTATTTGTATGGAGTGTAGCCATGTATGGAAGTGAAACATGGACGGTAAATAGTTTGGACAAGAAGAGAATAGAAGCTTTCGAAATGTGGTGCTACAGAAGAATGCTGAAGATTAGATGGGTAGATCACATAACTAATGAGGAAGTATTGAATAGGATTGGGGAGAAGAGAAGTTTGTGGCACAACTTGACCAGGCTGGTAGGACATGTTCTGAGGCATCAAGGGATCACCAATTTAGTATTGGAGGGCAGCGTGGAGGGTAAAAATCGTAGGGGGAGACCAAGAGATGAATACACTAAGCAGATTCAGAAGGATGTAGGTTGCAGTAAGTACTGGGAGATGAAAAAGCTTGCACAGGATAGAGTAGCATGGAGAGCTGCATCAAACCAGTCTCAGGACTGAAGACCACATTACTTACTTATTAATCTTCATCACCTTAAACGTTGATTTTTCTTCAGAATAGCAAATCAAATGCTATTCAATCCGCTATTCACTTCAGAGGGGCCCAATTATCCCCCCCTCCCCCAATATTATCACCAACTTTTCCTCCCTGTTTGCAGATATCTCTTCTGCCAGCTCAAGGGTAGAGGTCGCGCAAAATAATGAGGCCCGTATCCGCACAAACAGTGTGATAAAGGAAGGGGGGGAAGGCAAAAAAACCTCTTTTGGTAAATTTACTAAAAGGGAAAAGTTTATAAAGGATCAGCATGAGAAAATACTAACCAACGTGAGTGGCATAAAAAAGATGGACAACTTACTTCTCACAGCTATTCAACTACAATGATTCATAGTTTTACTTCAAATTTCACGAACCTGATAGCATTGATGCACAAGTCACAAACCCAACAGTAAATAAATTAACGAATAACAAAGCTTGGGATGAAGACCAGATATACAATGAGGTATTAAAGAATGGAGAACCTGATCTGGAATTAGAAGTACATTCTTTAACAGACCAAATTATGCCTGCAGACTGAAAAACCAAAATAATATGATCGTATTTAAGAAGAATTATCCCCTTGTCTGTGATAACTACAGAGGGATTGCTTTACTGGATGTCACTTATAAAAGCCTAGTAATATGCCCATTCAACAGACTGCTCCCAATAACAGAACTAATTGGTGACTACCAATGCAGTTTCTGCAAAAATACATTCACATTAGATCATTTATTCACTCCATGACAGCTTAATTAGAAGGTGTGGGAAATCAATGCAGATGCCCATATATTATTTCTAATTTCATGAAGGCCTACAACAGCATGCACTGACATATACTCCTAATATAATAAGGAAATCTAACATACCAACAAAGCTAACCAGATTGATTAGGATGTTTACAAACAAAAATTTGTCATATAAAGACGACGGTAGGAGAAACTGAAAATTTTAAGAATTTCACTGGGCTTAAGACAAGGGGATGCCATACCACCAATTTCATTTAACACTTAATAGGAAGAATGATTTTTATTACTTAACTGGAAATGTGTGTCTGACAGACATGGTAACGAAGAAAGCGAAATACATGTTGCTTTCTCACAAAGTAGGATTTTCATCTGTTAGTACAATGAACAAACTGAACAATAACTCCATAAACCCCCTTAACACGTAACAATTCTAATATGGATTACTTTAATGAATACTCATATAATGGAACTCTTTTAGAAAAAACACCACCACCACCACCACCACCACCACCACCACCACCACAACAACAACAACAACAACTGATGAATTTGGAAAAACTCTCTGAAATGTATGCTGATTTGTCTCCCTCTTTCTGTATTTCTCTTGTTTCAGGGTCATCAAATCATGAGTACCGAGATTTGAAACCGCTTTAAGAGCATTGCACCTCTAAATATAGGTCTTCCAATATAGTCAGTAGAGACAAATGATAGCCTATCTTCGTGCCTAGATTTACACATGGAAGTTAGCATACAAAGCACCATAAGTGCTTTTATTTCATACAGATCAGCAGATTTGTAGTTACTTTGCTGATGTACTTCAATCCTGTTTCTGTATCATTCCAGTTTAATATTTGCCCATTTCACAATTACTTCTATGAGTTTGTCATCAAATATCAAAAGACCAACTATCTTCTACATTAGGATTATCACCCAAATTTTTAACAACCCTTGTTTTACCTGGTATTACTCTGATTATGTTATCATGAGATTCTCATCTAGCTTTAGTTGGTTCTTTTGATTCCCAACAAAATCCATTATTGCCTTTGTCAACAAAAATAACTGACATTTTATTATTTGCTTGCTCACATGTGCAGGAAAAGTCAACACTTGCAACTGATTCTTTTTCATCAGAGGAAGGAAGATCTGGAGGTTGCTTTTTCTTGAGAGAAGAAAGGACCACAATTGGAATCTGTCAGAAAATAAATCCTCTACTTCCACATCTTCTCCATCTACTTCTTCGCACATCTTTGCAAGTTTCTCTTCAAAATTTGGGTCATCCACCCCCAATACTTCTTTTTGTCTTCTTTTTTCTGATGTAGATAGAACCTGCTCCATTTTTTCCTCTAGTAAAATATTTTACAAAAATGCTGAGAGTGTAACTTAACTGCATGTCTAAAGGGAAAAGCAATTAGCCGCACGTAGTTCTATGCACCAGAAGTAGGAGTATAGATTTAGAAATGTATGTCTAATAGACACGCAACAAAACTTGCGTTAATGGAAATGTGTGTCCCATACACACTGTAGTATTTGAGGAAACAACAATTACTTCATGTTTAACTGTTACTGTCAACAATCAATCACACCAAAAGGCTGACAAAAAAACTATGTGAAGCTACAGAGGCATTCTTGCGAACAGCGCAAACAGTGCTGTCAGTCTAACAAAATAAAACTGCATGTGTGTCCCTCAGACCTTGTCTTAGAGAAGATCGACAAAGAATTTAGTGAAACTAATCTACAATGCAGGAGGTGAACATTGCTCGACTTAACTGCGTTGATGATGTAGTATTAACAAGTAGTTTCAAAACAGAATTAATCAGAATGATGCAAAATTATTACAAAGTCACTGAGAAAATGGGATTATGCGTTATTGAGGAAAATACAAAATATCTGGTCGTAAGTATGAAAATCCAAAATGATGTAGTTTTGGCAGCAGATGGATTAACTTTCAAGACAGGTGATAACTTCAAATACTTAGGGAGCCTTTCGTAACACAGAACAGATATAGACATAGATGCCTGTCCAGCAACAGCTAGCAAAACACTTTTTAGTTTTATCAAAATCTTAAAGAAAAGAACACTTAGTAGTAACTTCAAAATACACATGTATGAAACTACTATTATACCGGTAACCTTATGCAGGTGTGAAGTATTAATATTTAGGAAGATATATAAATTTTGGACTGGTATATGAGCAGCGGCGGAGGGGAGGTGAGGGGGAAAGAGAGAGCTGTACAAACATAATAACATCGTTGAAGTGCTGAAGAAGAGAAGGTTTAATTGGGCACACTGCATTTTCTTTAAATAGGAACCCCCATTTTTTATTACATATTCGTGTAGTATGTAAAGAAATATAAATGTTTTAGTTGGACCACTTTTTTCGCTTTGTGATAGATGGCGCTGTAATAGTCACAAACGTATAAGTACGTGGTATCACGTAACATTTCGCCAGTGCGGACAGTATTTGCTTCATGATGCATTACCCGTGTTAAAATGGACCGTTTACCAATTGCGGAAAAGGTCGATATCGTGTTGATGTATGGCTATTGTGATCAAAATGCCAAATGGGCGTGTGCTACGTATGCTGCTCGGTATCCTGGACGACATCATAAAAGTGTCCGGACCGTTCGCCGGATAGTTACGTTATTTAAGGAAACAGGAAGTGTTCAGCTACATGTGAAATGTCAACCACGACCTACAACAAATGATGATGACCAAGTAGTTGTTTTAGCTGCTGTCGCAGCTAATCTGCACATCAGTAGCAGACAAATTGCGCGAGAATCGAGAATCTCAAAAACGTCGGTGTTGAGAGTTCTACACCAACATTGGTTGCACCCGTACCATATTACTATGCACCAGGAATTGCATGGCGACGACTTTGAACGTCATGTACAGTTCTGCCACTGGGCACAAGAGAAATTATGGGACGATGACAGATTTTTTGCGCGCTTTCTATTTAGCGACGAAGCGTCATTCACCAACAGTGGTAACGTAAACCAGTATAATATGCCCTATTGGGCAACAGAAAATCCACGATGGCTGCAACAAGTGGAACATCACCTTGGCAGGTTCATGTATGGTGCGGCATTATGGGAGGAAGGATAATTGGCTCCCATTTTATAGATGGCAATCTAAATGGTGCAATGTATGCTGATTTTCTATGTAATGTTCTACCGATGTTACTACAAGATGTTTCACTGCGTGACAGATTGGTGATGTACTTCCAACATGATGGATGTCCGGCACATAGCTTGTGTACAGTTGAAGCGGTATTGAATAGCATATTTCACGACAGGTGGATTGGTCGTTGAAGCACCATACCATGGCCCGCACGTTCACCGGATCTGATGTCCCCATATTTCTTTCTGTGAGGAAAGTTGAAGGATATTTACTATCGTGAGCCACCGACATCGGCTGACAACATGCATCAGCGCATTGTCAATGCGTGTGCGAACATTATGGAAGGCGAACTATTCACTGTTGAGCGGAATGTAGTTATACGTATTGCCAAATGCATCGAGTTGACAGACATAATTTTGAGCATTTATTGCATTAATGCGGTATTTACAGGCAATCACGCTGAAACAGCAAGCGTTCTCAAAAATGATAAGTTCACAAAGGTACATGTATCACATTGGAACAGCCGAAATAAAATGTTCAAACATACCTACGTTCTGTATTTTAATTTAAAAAACCTATCTGTTACCAACTGTTCATCTAAAATTGTGAGCCATACGTTTGTGATTATTACAGCACCATCTATCACAAAGCGAAAAAAGTGGTCCAACTAAAACATTCATATTTCTTTACGTACTACATGAATATGTAATAAAAAATGGGGGTTCCTATTTTAAAAATCTGCAGTTGATATCTGTTTGACCTATGGCAGTGCCATCTAGTGGGCCAACCATAGCGCCATCTGGTTTCCCCCTTCAAGCTAGACAAGTTTCGTTCTTTGTAGTTTTTTCGTTTGACGATTATTTCGTGAGATATTTGGCCCGGCCACGATCAATGGACCACACTGTATATACGGGTTTGCTGGCCCGAGGAGGGAGGCACCAAGTTTGGGGATTGGAGGCAGCAATGCGAGAAGAGGTGGTCACAAGGTCCAAGCGGCCAAAGCCACATGTTATGCAAGGAGGGCCTGTGCGGAGGAAGGATACCGTAGTACTTCACCGGGGTCAGCGTCGACTACAAGCAGCAGACCAACATCCATTTGATTGGTTGGCAACAACTGTGTAGGGCAACCGATCATGGCCTGACTGCCCCCTTCTACCTGGCTGTCATCAGCACCACCCAGCAATCGCCGTGACGCACTGCGGATCCACGGATCTGGCTACTGATAAAGGGGAGTAACATTCTGTAAACCTCACGGTGATTTGTGTCACTGTCTACCCTACCTTCTAATTATTTTCTGGTTTGTACCTGACCCTAAGAATTTTACTCGGTCGACTCTTTGGATGTAAATACAGACCGCAGTATTGTACTAGACAATAGTTGTCGTACGAAAATTTGTTCTGATATTATATTGCCCTTCCTTTCTGGTTCATACCGGATCATTAGTGTTTTAATGAGTCAGCTCTTAGTCAGAACAATTATAACAAGGCACAAGTTGCTTTTAAACAAACAGGGGTTTTGTGGTTAGATTTAGATGTTAACCAGTTCAATTCCTTGATTGTAGAGATAATCTGAACAACCTGTTATACTAAGCTGTGCTTTCCTGGCTTTGAAAGACCAGGTCATTATTAGTGCATTTTAACTAGATCTTATGGTTCTGTGGAGTGAGTTCTCTTGTAACAGTGCTCATTCGTAAAGTTTTAAAACGTTCCTTCAGAGTGGCCTTCATAACTGAGAAGCAATTCAACTTGTGACATATTAACAGCCAACTGTCACCAAGGCTTTAGTCAGTATAAGACTGTCAAAAGGGACGGGTTGGGATCCAGTCACACCGTGCCACTGATTGAAATGAAAAGGCTGCTCACTTTGAAGCAAGCCTTATCATTGTCATAATTGTTTCCTAATTTGTTTGACCTTTAAGCACAGGTGTGCATCTTAACCACAAACCTTTCGACATACAGTTTCCAAATAAAAAAAAAATTAATGTCATTTGTTTGAGTAACTGAAACACCCTTGTCATCAATATTACTTACATGTTTTCATGTGTTGCGGAAGGGCATTTAATATGAGAAACAGTGTCCAGCATGATAGTAAACACGGCTGTTTCACTCGATAACGGGCAGGCTGCAGGTCCGGGCCCTTGTAATTATTGTCATCTTGTTCTTGTTTTGATTTCTCTTACAAAAGCTTATTCATTTCACCAATTTGTTAATTTGTAAAGACAAAAAATTTATGATTATATATTGTTAAATAAACAGGTTGTGTGAAAAGAAAGTTACATTGGTGGGTCCTCCCTTCCACGTTTTCTTGATACCAGTAACTACCACATTTCATGTGTAAAAACAAGACTTTCTGAGGGAAAGAAGTTTGTTTGCTGCACATATGTATGTAGACATAGATGCAGAAATTGATGAAAACATGCAGGCAAGTATTAAAAAAAACTGTTAAAGATTTAAGGTTTATTGTGTTAAACATACCAAGAGAAAATCATATTTTTGGGTTACTAGTAAGAAAACTTCACAAAAGATGATAACAATCTTAATTTTAGGTGAGTATATTCTATTTAAAAGTTATAAAGCTGTCTTTTGTAATTCTATTACAACTAACATTATCATATGCAAAGAGGTAAAATGTATTAATTATCATAAAACTATAATTTGTATTGTTGCAGTGATCACATCTCAGCTTTATCTTATTCTTTGGATTGATTTAGTGACAGCTGTGTCACATACTTTGTCTTGCATCAGTCATAGGTATATTTTTCATTTTGATCAAGTTTCTTAACATTTCTACCAGGTAATAATTCCCTTACTATCAGTATGAGACCTTGGATAACAAATATTTAATATCCATATTGATCATAAACCAGTTTTACAATATTTCTTTGTTTTCTCTCATGAACTGTTATTACTAGGTTCTACAGTCCAGGAACCATGTAGCCGAATTGCCCACAAATCATCCAATCGAGTACATTTGTACTAAAACTCTTGCTTTTCTATCCGTGCTCATGAAACTTTCAGAAATCACTGGGTGTCTGCTATATCTCGGTCAAGCCTCTGAATACAGAATTCAATAAACATATATAAGAAGGGTTCCACGACGGAGACTACTGAATATTGTAAAGAGGGTGGATAGTAAAAGTATTCACATAAGAGAAGGCAGGAAAAAAAGACTACAGACGTTAGGACCTAAGAGAGAAAGACGCTAGACCTCTCTCCCCATCATAGAGTCCCTCATGGACAGGTTCACTGAGGAGCTGGAGGGTGAAGTTGTTTGGTGTATTCCAAAGAATGGATTTCCCCATTTCACCCATACTGGCCCCTAAAAGTTATCTTAACACCCTACTATTGATGCCAAGTGGAGAGGGTAGCAACACAACATAGCAATCACCTTTGCTTGTGTAAATCCTATGGTCACATTAAACCAATCCCATGGATTAAATTACCCAAACATTCCAGAAACAGTTCTTAAAAACCCAACTATATTACTTATCTCCAGTAAAAATCAAAAAGAAAATAGTTATTCCTCTAGGAATACACGGGACTCAAAATCTCAGTACTATATGGGGATACAACCCTACATAGTTACAGAGAACACCACCTCCACTATTATGAGACCAGGTTCCTCATCAAGCACCTTCAGCCTTCATTAACTGCCACCATATCAGAGGAGCTAGATGTTTTGAATAATTAACAAGTTCCTCAGAAAGGTTCTCTCTACACAGTCATTTAATTATCCAAAGCGGTAGTGTCCCTATTAATGTATCCTCCTTTATCCTTCATGTATAGGTTATCCTTTTTCTCTCGGCCCAACTATCCTTTTCATCACACCATACATACGGGTTAGGGTCCAATAGCCTATTAATAGCATTTACAATGCTACTATTTCCTTTTTTACATATATATCGAGGGCACCTACTGCTTCTGTAGCTTTTATTCATACCTGGTTTTTAATCTATTTTCTGTGCTGTATTTGTCTTACTCCTTCGTACATACTCAGGTCTGAAACTCCGAATGTCCTTACATTGTGTGTCTCAATGAAAGTTCTCCGATTATATAGTGCAAGAATCCAAGGCAGGACCTGACAATACAGAATAAACTTCTCAACCAGCAGGTACTGCGGATGTGACATGATGTTTATTTTCGTCCTGGCTTGCACATATGCTGCATCTATCCATCTCATGATACATTCAATCAGTAATTTGTCTAATTTGTTATGAAAATAAGCTTTTTATGAAGATGATCATCATTTGTCGGTTCAAAAATGCTTGTGCAACCCAGCCTTTCATCAGAATTATGTGTTACACCATATTCTCATGTTCCTTGTTGTTCTTTTATAAGAAGTTACACTTCTGTAATTGCTGTTATATCCCACAATATAGCACAGAAAAAGCCAAAGAAAAAACAATAATTCCTTATCTTGCCACTAACATCCTTGAAATTTTGTCTACAAGTCACACATTATGTATTCTTGTCCATTGTTACTCTTTGTTCCTTATATTTATTTCTGTAATACTTTCTGACTGGCCCAATACAGTTGATTAAAATCAACTGAAGAGAAAGAAAGTAATTTCCATACAAACATCTTATTTCAAGACCCATAGAATCTGGCAAGTCCTCATTGGGAATACCCCTCTGAATTGCCAAACATAATCCATGTATGTAATAATCTAGTAAACATTTGTTGTATTTTACTAGGTGCTTATTTTGTTTTGCTGCAATTATGATATTTTACTATGGTTGAGAGAAAACATATTGTTGTACAATCAGTTTCAAAACGAAAATACCTATCTCAGTTCTGGTTGTCAGGCCTTTCTTTGTAATTAACCAGTCACCCTTTCCTTTTTGTACATGAGTTCTATTGGAGTTGTGCAGCCAATTAAGATCCAAAATTACAAAGTGGCTCTGGTTATCCTCATCCCCTCAAACCCAGAACCTCCCACAGAAGAACCCCAAAAGTGCCCCCACTTGTGACAGGTTACTTTCCGGGACTGGATCAGACTCTGAATGTGGCCCTCCAGCAGGGATACGACTTCCCCAAATCCTGCCCTGAAATGAGATCCATCCTTCATGAAATCCTCCCCACTCCACCAAGAGTGTCTTTCCGGTGTCCACCTAACCTTTGTAACCTCTTGGTTCATCCCTATGAAATCCCCAAATCACCTTCCCTACCCTCTGGCTCCTACCCTTGTAACTGCCCCCGGTGTAAAACCTGTCCCATGCACCCTCCCACCACCACCTACTCCAGTCCTGTAACCCAGAAGGTGTACCGGTATACACGATCAAAGGCAGAGCCATGTGTGAAAGCACCCCGTGATTTACCAACTGACCTGCTTACACTGTGACACAGGCAGACAGTGTTTGTTGATAATGAGGATCACCCTGTGGCTAAACATGCCTTGGTGCACGGCTAGCACATCTTGGCACAATGTTACACCGTCTGGGTTATCTGGATACTTCCCACTAACACCAACCTATCAGAACTCCGGAGATGGGAACTTGCCCTTCAATATATCCTCTCTTCCCGTTACCCACCAGGCCTCAATCTCCGCTAATTTCAAGTTGCCGCCGCTCATACCTCACCTGTCATTCAACAACATCTTGCCTCGACTGACATCTCTGCCCAAACTCTTTGCCTTTACATATGTGTGCTTGTGTGTGTGTGTGTGGGCGAGAGAGAGAGAGAGTGTATATACCTTTCCTTTTTTTCCCCCTAGGGTGGGTCTTTCCGCTCTCGGGATTGGAGTGACTCCTTGCCCTCTCCCTTGGTACCCGCATCCTTCCGTCTTTCCCTCTCCTTCCCTCCTTCCTGGTGGGGTGACCGTGGGTTGTGAGGGCTTGAATTTTGTGTGTGTGTTTGTGTCTCTGTCAGCATGCCGGCACTTTCGTTTGGTGGGTTGCATCATCTTTGTTTTTGTGTGTGTGTCTATATATATATCTCTCTGGAAACAAGGATGATGTGGCTTGCCAGGCGAAGGCGTTGGTGTGTTGATGGGGACACTGACAAGCACAAGCACACACACGGGGTTCAGGCTTTCGCAACCCACGGTTTGGGGGGGGGGGGGGGATGGTTGGGGTGGGGAGGGTTGGGGGAGAGGGTGGGGGGGGGGGGGGGGTGTCGTTCCGGTCCAGGAGCGGAGGGGACTTGCCCCTTGGGGGGGGGGGGGGGGGGGTGCAGTCGCGCACATGCACATGTCCGTCTGCACATGTACGGACACAGGCAGTCTTGTGTCTGTATATGTGCGGATGGATGGATGTGTGTGTGTATGTGAGTGTATACCTGTCCTTTTTTTCCCCCGAAGGTAAGTCTTTGCGCTCCTGGGATTGGAATGACTCCTTACCCTCTCCCTTAAAACCCACATCCTTTCGTCTTTCCCTCTCCTTTCCTCTTTCCTAATGAAGCAACCGTTTGTTGCGAAAGCTTGAATTTTGTGTGTATGTTTGTGTTTGTTTGTGTGTCTATCGACCTGCCAGCACTTTCGTTTGGTAAGTCACATCATCTTTGTTTTTAGTTCAGGGAAACTAGTGCAGAGCGAGAGAGTCTCAACAACCTGTATGGCGTAACAGGCACTCAGGTGCTTCGTGTCATGCCATAAAGCATGTTCAGCAACTTGGTACTGGAGAACCCAAAAGTACACAGCACTTATATGCCTATTCATGTGCCCAGCCAGTTTCGATTTGGCCATTCCATTATGCACTGAGGTGACAAGAGTCATGGATAGCAATGTGAACATATAAAGATGGCAGTAGTATCATGTACTGAAGGTATAAAAGTGCAATGCTTTGGCAAGCTGTCATTTGTACTCAGATGAATCACGTGGAAAGGTTTCTGATGCGATTATGGACGCACGACAGGAATTAACAGACTGTGAACAAGGAATGGTAGTTAGAGCTGGACACATAGGACATTCCATTTTGGAAATCTTTTCAGTGTCAAGAGTGTACTGAAGATATCAAATTTCAGGCTTTACCTCTCACCATGGACAACACAATGGTGAATGACCTTCTCTCAGTAAACAAGAGCAGCAGTGTTTGCATAGAGTTTCAGAAAAGAAACACTGCATGAAATGGTTCAAATGGCTCTAAGCACTATGGGACTTAACATCTGAGATCATCAGTGCCCTAGACTTAGAACTAGTTACACCTAACTAACCAAAGGACATCACGCACATCCATGCACAAGGCAGGATTCGAACCTGTGACCGTAGCAGCAGCATGGTTCCGAACTGAAGTGCCTAGAACCACTCGGCCACAGCGGCCGGCCCTGCATGAAATAACGGCAGAAATCAACATGAGACTTATGACGAACATACCAGTTACTACAGTACAGTGAAAATTGGCATTAAAGGGCTATGGCAGAAGATAACCAATACGAATGACTTTGCTAACACGACAATATCATCTGCAGTGCCTCTCCTGGTCTTGTGACCATATTGGTTGGACTAACTGATGACTGAAAACAGTGGCCTGGTCAGATGAGTACCAATTTCAGTTGGTAAAAGGTGATGGTAGGGTTCGAGTGTGGCACAGACCCCACAAAACCATGAACCCAAACTGTGAACAAGGCACAGTGCAAACTGGTGGTGGCTCCATAATGGTATAGGCTGTGTTTACATGGAATGGACTGGATCCTCTCGTCCAAATGAACCAATCATTGACTGGAAATTGTTGGAGACCATTTACAACCATTCATGCACTTCACGTTCCCAAACAATGATGGCATTTTTATGGGTGACAATGTGACCTGTCACCAGGTCACAATTGGTATGAAGAACATTTTGGACAATTCGAGCGAATGATTTGGTCACCCAAATCACCCAACATGAATACCGTCGAACATTTATTGGACATATGCAAGAGATCAGTTCATTAAAAAAATCCTGCACTGGCAACACTTTTGCAAGTATGGACAGGTACGGGGGCAGCACGGCTGAATATTTCTGCAGGGGACTTCCAGTGACTTGTTGAGTCCATGCCACGTCAAGTTGCTGCCAAGCAAGTAAAATGTTAGTTTCCAGAATGAGATTTTCACTCTGCAGCGGAGTGTGCGCTGATATGAAACTTCCTGGCAGATTAAAACTGTGTGCCCGACCGAGACTCGAACTCGGGACCTTTGCCTTTCGCGGGCAAGTGCTCTACCATCTGAGCTACCGAAGCATGGCTCACGCCCGGTACTCACAGCTTCGGTAGCTCAGATGGTAGAGCACTTGCCCGCGAAAGGCAAAGGTCCCGAGTTCGAGTCTCGGTCGGGCACACAGTTTTAATCTGCCAGGAAGTTTCAAACTGTTAGTTGTTTGGTATTGTAGAGTTTATCAATGGTGAGGCTGAGATATGTTGTAGTGGGAAGGTACGTGGACAAAGTTCACAGAGTGACTGCAGGAGTAGGAACCATGGCAGTAGAGACAATGATTCAAGAAAAATCATATCGTCTAGCAATTACATTGGGTGGGTGACAGAAAGCCAATTTGGGGGGAATGTCAGGAAGACAACAGGATCTCTTATTTCAAGGCTAGACTTGAGAACGTCTTCTTTAGCAGAGTAGCAGTGTGTTGTATAGATGGATCATTACCCTGTGACAAGCAGCATGCTTCTGAATTTTTGTAAGTGCGAGTTGTACAGGGCTATTACAAATGATTGAAGTGATTTCATAAATTCACTGTAGCTCCATTCATTGACATATGGTCACGACACACTACAGATACGTAGAAAAACTCATAAAGTTTTGTTCGGCTGAAGCCGCACTTCAGGTTTCTGCCGCCAGAGTGCTCGAGAGCGCAGTCAAACAAAATGGCGACAGGAGCCGAGAAAGCGTATGTCGTGCTTGAAATGCACTCACATCAGTCAGTCATAACAGTGCGACGACACTTCAGGACGAAGTTCAACAAAGATCCACCAACTGCTAACTCCATTCGGCGATGGTATGTGCAGTTTAAAGCTTCTGAATGCCTCTGTAAGGGGAAATCAACGGGTCGGCCTGCAGTGAGCGAAGAAACGGTTGAACGCGTGCGGGCAAGTTTCACGCGTGGCCCGCGGAAGTCGACGAATAAAGCAAGCAGGGAGCTAAACGTACCACAGCCGATGGTTTGGAAAATCTTACGGAAAAGGCTAAAGCAGAAGCCTTACCGTTTACAATTGCTACAAGCCCTCACACCTGATGACAAAGTCAAACGCTTTGAATTTTCGGCGCGGTTGCAACAGCTCATGGAAGAGGATGCGTTCAGTGCAAAACTTGTTTTCAGTGATGAAGCAACATTTTTTCTTAATGGTGAAGTGAACAGACACAATGTGCGAATCTGGGCGGTAGAGAATCCTCACGCATTCGTGCAGCAAATTCGCAATTCACCAAAAGTTAACGTGTTTTGTCCAATCTCGCGGTTTATAGTTTACGGCCCCTTTTTCTTCTGCGAAAAACAGGACACGTGTATCTGGACATGCTGGAAAATTGGCTCATGCCACAACTGGAGACCGACAGCGCCGGCTTCATTTTTCAACAGGATGGTGCTCCACCGCACTTCCATCATGATGTTCGGCATTTCTTAAACAGGAGATTGGAAAACCGATGGATCAGTTGTGGTGGGGATCATGATCAGCAATTCATGTCATGGCCTCCACGCTCTCCCGACTTAACCCCATGCGATTTCTTTCTGTGGGGTAAGCAGTACCAGATGTCACAATAAAATTTTATCAACCCAAGGAATACCTCTTCAAGTGGCATGTGCAAACGTCAATTCATGACAGCCACCCTGGTTATCAAATGATTTGCTTATATATGTGGCCCTCGAGGGTGAAGTACCGTATTTACCCGATTATAAGGTGATGTTTTTTCCCCCAAATTCGTCATTTGAAAATTGTATTTGCAGATTATACTATTGCTGCCGATGTAGATGTTTTTAGTGTTCAATAGATTAATACAGGGGTTATCTTACATTTACAAATGTAGCTTTAGCTATTGAGGTTTCGTACAAATTTAGTTTCAAGAGTTCCAAAGGGTAGGGCTTCGCAAACAATACTTTCGATTAAATAGGCTCGAGATTCGCTGATAAACAGAAACTCTTCATAGAATATTGATCTTGTTTGATATATCACGCAACATTTGACTAGCAGCACTAGTGCAATGGATGGCGACATGAGAAACTACGAAATAGGCGCTATAACAATATAATGCTCTGCTTAAAAAATTGACAGCATTAAACTCTATCAACTCACAAACTGTTGTCTTTGAATAGGTCTACAATAGAATTTAACATACATGTATAGATAACGTATACACATATTTATGCTGCTTCTTAAGTAAAGGTAACATTCAAAGGTGAAAATCATGTCCTTCATAAACCATTACATGATTCTGAACCCATATCAGTATTTTATTTGCTTATGAGAAAACATTACCAGCTTTTAATGAACTTTAGAACATGGTAACATTCAGATGAAATGAAAAAGAAAATTAATTGTGAGTTAAATGTCTAACAAACAAAATAAATCACATTAAACTGTCCGTAATTGTTATCGCAAGAATAATTTACAGCAGAAAGACCCGCTACAGAGATAGTACCGACAGAAGGTACTAGATCCCGGGACGAGCTGTAGTTTGAGAATTGGACTGTATCATGATTGCAATCTTTTATTCACGTATTAGCTGCTGTTGATACATATGACCTGCACCCTAGAATATATAGTCATCCATGCTTCATAGTTGTTCAAGCACAGCACTACAGAAGGCTTGGAGGGGGAACACTGACTCGATCTTAGCCAAGAACTATAATTACTGAGGGGAGGGGAGTGGTGAGTGGCCAGAAGATTTCGTCTTGTTGCCAACCATGGGAATTTACACTGCATACTTTGGCTTTTTATGAACATCCACCATGCTTAAACTGTAGTTTGCCTGACTCCATTTGTACTCTATTTGGCTTTAAAATAGGCTAAATACTAAACAACAGCATACATTTCTACAGGATATGCTAAGTCTAGACTGGGGCCAGTGGCGTACTTACTTGTTTCACGCAGCAATGTTGTGAACGCTTACCATGAGGTATGGCACAAACAATAAGGGGGTGTCATCGGCAGATTCTACACAGCCAATGAGAGAGTGGAGGGCAGACGGTAAGTTTTTGTGGCAAATTACATTGTAACATTCTCACGACAATACAGAAGCAAAATCCACTGTGTGTTCAAAAATAAAATAAAACACACCATATTTGGAAGAAACATCCAAATATTTGTGAGAACGAAGATAAAACTTTCACTGTTTCCTTGTTAGTATGATGACAAAAGTAGTGGTACGACCGATGACAAGCTAAACAAAAGAGGCAGTGAAGATAAAAATTAATGTAAACAATCTTTTCATCTTATTTCTCCTAGTATTATCAAAATGTAGACAACCAATAAACGGCATAAGCTTAGAATAGGAGTAATGGTAACTTTTCAGGCACATAACTTACATTAATACAAGTTTGTAACTTTTTATTAGTCACAATATGTTAAAAAATAATTTTTTCTCATGGAGCTTCTTAAAAACGGGGAGGGGGGGTCGTCTTATACTCAGGAAAATATGGCAGTTACAGGTAAGAACGAAGTTGACTAGTGTGGCATAAACAAGGTTTTAGAAAGACTTTCAAGTCCCCGTTGAGAGAGGTAGAGTTCTATGGCAAAGAGGCTGTGTGTATGTGTTGTGATGGTGTAAAGAGAGGTTGCATCGACAATGACAAGGCAGGTTGTTTTCCGTATTTTGGTAAGTAAGGAGAAGGTAAAAATCAACAGCCAAGATTGCTTTTTCATAGTCTGGGGCGCTTGCTCCCGATGCCTCCTCCCCACCTGCAGTAGCGGTCTTGTGCGCCTGTTGTGTTTGCGGAATGTAAGTGCCACAACAACGAAATAAACTATTGCGGAGTTAACATGTTAATTTCCCTATTAAGCATGCAATAACAAGAACTTGTAAAGGGACTGAAAGAATTAAATATATGTTTCAGTTGTTAGTAAAGTACAGTTTTGTGATCTTTAGTATTCTTTAAGACCAATCACTTACTAAAGTAGTTAATTTTAAATATGGAAGGAGTATTATTTAGATCTGTTACGTGGTTCAAATACAAGAGTCACCTAGTGACTGCAACACACTATACATATATAAGGGGAAAAAAAGGTGATTTTGGCTGTTGAATGGTTTTTAGTAATTACAACAGATAGCTCTTCAATACTTTTGAAATGAGAAAATTCTATGGGTAGAAGGTTATGGTGTTGTGACCCCTTACAAAGGGCCTATTATTTGAAGGGCTTTCTACAGCTCAGTATGAATGGAAGAAATTAAGTCATTAGAAACAGTTTTGTGTGTTGAAGAACCAGAGATCTGACATTGCCCTCTTCTACATCTTCCTCAGTATCAAGTACTACAGTAGTGATTTCGATGATATTTTTCAGGAAGAACTGAGAAACAATGCTGGAAGTGAGGAATTCATGACCAGAAAGGTTTTGGGTGGAGGGGGATGGGGGGATTAGAAGGAGGAGGAGGAGGAGGAGGAGGAGGAGGAGGTGGTGGTGGTGGTGGTTCCTTTGGGATTTGGGTTAGAACTGTTCTAGGTAGATTTTAATGCTCTCTAATTTAGTTGTGGGTTGAGACTGCACTCTAATTTGGTTGTGGGTTGGGACTGGATGATGATGACTGGGCTCTTGAGGGCAAGAGGGACAGGGGTGAAGATGTGCTGGAATCAGGACAAGCCCAAGGCTGGACTTACTGGCTAGGAGTTGTTTTTTGGTGTTTTTTTCTGTATATAATAACTGTGTTAGACAAGGAGAGGGACACCACTGAGGTTTATGTTCCTCAATTCTAAGTATGAAATTGTACCACCAAGCAGCAAATGGCCTGATGAGTGGATTTTTTCATATTGGTAAAGTTAACAAGGAGTTACTGCACTAGATGCACCATGCACTTTACACTGTTTATGTCATTTCTATTCTTCACTATATTTTCAGAATTGGCACCTCATTTTATCATATTGGTAACTCAACACTTGCCAACAACATTCAGCTGATTCCAGATAAACATGATAAAATTTTTCTTGAGAAGGTAGTTTCATCAAACTAGTTTATCTTATGGTCTGGTTTTTATGGGTTTAATGTTTATATCTGTAGAAGTTTGATGGCATCCTTCACTAAGATCTCTGAAAACCCTTCGTAGCAAGTGTTTTGTAGTTAATGAGGCACAAAAATCGAATGTCCGGTCACGTAACCTGGATTCCTGTGAAAAAATAAACAAGGGCATCCCTGCAAATGTGTCATCCAAAGGTGGTCAGACTTATGGGGGTGATTCTGTGTGTGGAAGGGATCTAGTACTGTTGACTGGTAGTGGGAGGATTTCCTTTGTGTGTGTTTCCTGAAGGTCTAATTAAGGTCTTTAAGAGACAGGTACTATCCCTCACACTTCATCTGCAAACTAGAATTTCTGTGTCACATCCTCAACCTCTTCCCCCACCCCCTCAAAAAATACACCACACCCCAAAAACAAGCAACAAAGGAGCACCCTCCTCATCACCCAAGATCATCCCAGACTGGAGCAACTGAACCGTATCATTCACCAGCACCATAACTATATCACTGTGCATGGAGATGAGATATGTCTGCAGACTGTCCCTCCCACACCTCCAAAAAGTGGTAGTATTACATTGCTGCCCCCCCCCCCCACCATCCAACCTACATAATATCCTTATCCATCCCCATGGTACACGCACTCCCAATCACATGCCGCGAGGGTCATATCCCTGCGAAGACCCAGGCGCAAGGCCTGCCCTGTTCCTGCATCTGGCACATTCTGCTCTAACCATGTTACAAGCTGATACTGTACTGTCAGAGGCAGGGCCACAAAACTGTGATCAAGAGCAGAGTTCATCATTCAGAAGCAGACAAAGCTGCTGAATGCAATATGCTCAATTTGAATGAGTGTTACACAATGTGTGTCTCTGCCCCCTTCCCCTCAGCATCAGATTTTCTGAGCTATGTAGATGGAAGCCTACATTCTTCATTTACATAATCCTCCTGGCCCCAATCTCCACTAATCCCCTGTGCCCACATCCCGATCCCCACAGTCTCCCCTTCCTCTATTCTGTCACCCCTCCACGTCACTACCATCGTGAACTGCACAAACTCACTGGTCCCTCCACCTGTGTGTCACATTACTGTCTCCTATACCTGCTGCCTCCCTCCAAGCTATTACTCACACTTATCCCCCCCCCCCTTTCTCCATGACTCTTTTCTCCACTCACCCACTCCACCTGTATACATGCCGAACTGCAGTCCCACTATTGTGTACCAACGTGGCACAATGTAGCTGTAGCCAAATGTCGGCACTCTACATCGAGAAAAGATTTGTACAAAAGCTAGCAAAGTCTTTATTCTTGTTTGTGTGACTATCAATGTAAAGCCTCTACTATTTGGTATGTTGCTTCCTTCACTCCTAAATTTTTTACATATTGCCTGATATTTCCAAACCATATTTATTTCTTGTATCAGAGTTTGTTATCATTTCTGTAACATTCCTGCACCTTTTATACCTGGCTATTCAACTCAAGTGATGATTGGCAGGCAGCCAGGAGCATCTGCTGGTGTGAGCCAACAGCTGGTGCTTATTCAGACAGCCAGGCCCTAGGTTATGTGACCATACTGCCTTGGCAAAGTGTCCATAAGCAGGAGGTAGCCAAACGGCCAATGTTCATTGGAACAATGTGATCCAAACAAACCTGCACTTGATACAGTGCTTCTCTAAATCCAATCTCATCATTATAAGGAAGGTCATAGACTGTCACGTAACATTAAAGACTTAGTTCAAAGATTGTCTGTAAGCTGCCTCCCACGGAGGTGAATTACAATTCACTAGGTTGCTTCTCTTCTTCTTCTTCTTCTTCTTTTTCTTATTTATTATTATTATTAGTGATTTAAGGTACTAGGTGGAGATGTCATTAGTGTCCTTGCTTGACGTAAATAAAAATGTCGTGGGTCAAAAGCTACTGAAAAATAAAAATAAAATTTAAAACCAAGTTATATCCCCACACAAAAATAGACAGATATACAGAAGACCAACCATAAAAATTGGACAAAAAGCAGCAGAATTACTAGGTAAAATCAAGGATAAAACACCAGTGCAGAAACAGTTAAAAAGGGGAGGGGGGCAGATGACAATGGCTGGGTGAGTACTTAGAAATAATGGGTGACTGGGCTGCACTGCAACACATCAAATCTCACACCCAATTTTTTGGTAGTAGTCCTGACATGAAAGAAAATCTCAAAACACACTCACCTCATTATCAGTTAAAGCAGAACTGCTCCTGTGGGAGCTACAGATCTGTCCTCAGGTCACAGGTCGTAATAAAATATACTCAACATATACTGTATCGAAAGCTGTGTTCCACACCTGTGCCATACAGGGGGTTCCTCGTGATGTAAGAGAAATCCACGAGTAAAAGGATTGTAAAGTTCTACTGGCTCAGTTCTTCATGGTCAGAAGGAGTGAAGCCACTATTGCTCTGAACGTTTCAATGAATGCAGCTCATTATTCTTCACTTCAAGCCACTAAGTCTCCCACCAACACACTATCTTCCACTTCACAAATGTGGTAACAGTCAGCAGGGGACTAAACAGCATGCAGGATGTGGAAAGGAGCAAGCCTCCTTGGCAACTGCATCAGAAAATTCATTTCCCTGGACCCCAACATGCCCTGGAACTCAACAGAAAGTAATTTCTGAATCTTTCCTCTGCAAGAGAAGAACATCCCACACTTCTTGCACCATACAATCTACTAGGTACTACTGCTCAAAGCTAGAAGGGGATAGAGCAGATGAGGAATTCCTTTCCACGATGATGTTTCATATGCTCTAGTGCCCTCAGGATAGCAAACAAACTGAAAACTGCTCTGGGAACCCCATTCTAAGGAAAATGTTGGGGAACGTGACAGAGCAGCTGATAAAATTTCCCTGCTTGCACCCATCCACATAAATGTAAAATAAAATCGGGGTGTTGATTTAAAATCTCATTAAATTTAATTTTAAAAATATAATTTGGAGTATAATGCTTACTGTAGATAGTCGTACAAGACATACCGTGGGCCTCTGTACTAGCTAGGGGGATCTACTCCACCTTTGGCTGGACTCTAATTCCCTCCACCTGTAACAACTCAAGGCTCCCCCTGAAACAGATCCCAAATGGCCTAACTGTCCACAGAAGAATATGAAATAGCCATTCAAGTGGTGGCTGGGTAATGGAGTTGGATGCTGGCAATTTTGGAACAGGCAGAGCCCTATATGCTTGGCATGCCCACAAGGAGATGTCAAATAGTCAGTGGACGCTCACCAGCTTCTGCACACTGGCCAGCAAATGAACTCATGCAACAAGCTCCTGTTGACAGCTTAATATCCTCATGGTGAATCGCGTCCAGCATGTTTAGGTATGAAGCCCAAAGTCACATATAAATCTGACATCCATATTCAATCCGACACCTCACAAAGGTTTTATGAAGTTGGAGCAGAAGGGCATTTAAGGATTGTTAAAACCTTGAGGCACCTCAATTTAGTTCTTTAAGGTGTGGTAGCCACATTAGCCTTTCATCGAAGGTCGAGACCAAACAATTCACATTTTCCTTAAATTTATTGCTCCAATCACTTTACTATCAAAAGTAATTACCAAGTAGCTGTTGTATGAGTGGGAGATGTGCTGAACATGGAGAAGTTGTCCAAGGACACTCTGTGGGACTCACTCCTCAACACCAACATAATACCCTTGCTTAAAACACTACTTTGAGGGACACTATTCTCCTGCTTGCAACGGTCAGACAGGGCATCCTCAACCTTGTATCTAACATAACTTTCTGAGAGGAAGGAGTGTATGGAAGTGGTGAGACATACATGGAAACACCACCTGCAGAGCCGCAACAAAATATTATGTCTCCAGGCAGTATCAAAGGCCTTTCCCAAATTAAAGGAGGCACTGACACGTGTTGCTTACTTAGGAAAGCTTGTTGACTGCCACGTCAAGCAGCATCAGATTATCGAGTATGGGGCAATACACCATGAATCCACAATGAGAGTTATTTGTTAGCAACCAGGTTTTAAGAGCCTACACTAGGCACCAGTTAACAGTACACTCCAGTGCTTTTCCTATGCAGCTTTTGAGACCAATAATACAATCACTACTGCTGTTAGCCCGATCCTTCCCTGATTTTAAAATCGGGACGAAACAGATCTTTCCAGGAAGTGGGAAGTATTTCTGTCAGATAAATTTCATTAAAAACCTAACAGAAGACCACCTCCTCCTGTCATACAGCTGCTGTTGACAGTTTTGAGTTCCACCTGGAAATTTTTCCCATACTTTGCTTGTAGGTGTGGACTTATTAATGGAGTTCAGTTACTTTTGATAAGACCCCTACTTACTCTCTCTAATTATTCTTCTCGCCTTTGATGGTGCCATTCAAAAAGTCACAAAATTTGAATCTTTAGGGCGTCAGCTGAATGTTTGCATAGCCGCCCTCTTGTCTCTGAATGCATAAAAATACTCATCATTCCACCAAGGGACAGGCTGCCTCCCAGATGTTCCTGTTGACTTCATGCTGGATGCATCACCAGTTTGGTGAATGATTATTGTAATGTGATCCGCCCAGTCCTGGACACATTCACACAACTTAAAAACACGTAACTGCCTCCATTAAGCATTTCTGAACCACCATCTGAGCGGCTTCCTTTCATGATCTGCTCCATAAACCAGAGAGGTCATCATCCACTTCCTACTGAGTAGTGTCTGCTAGCACAGGTGACAACAGAAGATGTCTACGATTGTAGAATAACCTGTAGGGCACTGAAATGCGCAGCTTAACCCATGATCAGCAAGATAATGACTTCAGTTTGTGTGACAGTCTCGAGTAGCTGACCCCTGAAAGTAGTGGTGTTGGATCTCCATAGCGCACTGTGTGCATTAAAATCTCATAAAAGGAGAGAGGAGAGGGCAGTCCACCATTAAGCTGTGTGAGGATCACACTGTTGGTGGACTCACATGATGGTGGAACAGTGAGCACACCATGACAAACTTGAGCTATTATCATAAACTATTTCAAATGTCCCCTCCTTCCTCTTAAAACACTAGAAGTACACAATCTGATTTAAGACTCACTGAGCCCTCTTACTACAGGCAACTTCATTATCAGGAGGATTAGCATCCCTTGTTTATATGGATGAGTGGGTGTGAGTACTCCCAGATGGTACACCTACCACCACTTTGAGTGGCAGTATTTATTAGATTTGCTGGGTGTCCATGTAAGAAACTAGGAACATACGAGAATGGTTTGACACTCCGATAAAAAAAGCAAGAAAAAAAAGGTTTGTTTCGAATACAATTCACTTTACTTCTCAACAGTCTCATTTGACAGATATACTCTTGACCCAAGAGTTCCTCCAGCTTTTTTATCCCATCGGAAAAATAATTTCTGTCAAACTCTGCAAAACACTCATTGTCTACATCTTTCGTTTCTTGATTTGATTAACATTTATTCCCAGCAAGCCAAAGTTTCAAGTTAGGAAACATGAAGAAGTCACCTGGGGCTAAGTTTGGTAAATAGGGTGGATGAGGAACCAATTCGAAGCCCAATTCATGTACTTTCACCATTGTTATCACTGATATGTGGAGTGGTGCATTAGCCTGGTGAAAGAGCACTTTTTTTTCATGTCAATCTTGGTCCTTTTTCAATGGAAGCAAGTTTCAAATGATCCAATAATTTAGTGTAATGTGGTCAAGGTTTGGTTCTGTCTTCTTCTAAGTAATCCATGAGGATTATTTCTTGGGAATCCCAAAAATCATTGGCCCTCGCCTTAGCAGCTCACAAAATTGTCTGTGCCCTCTTCAGGGCACTTTCACCAACCTCTGCCCATTCTTTTGACTGCTGTCTCCACTCTGACGTGTGATGATGAATTCAGGTTTCATCAAATCAGCACAAAAAAAATTGCAGATTGCAATTAAACATCACCAAACATTGTGTTGAAATGTTATGATGGATGCACCTTTAGTTGACTGTGAGCAATCGTAACGCGCCCCCCCCACCCCCCCCCCCCCCCCCTCGCCACACTTTTCTTCATACCAATTTTCCATGCATGATATTATGCACTTGCTCAGTTGAAATGCCTACAGTCACAGTAGTCTCACAAATTTCTATTTGGCAGTCTTGCAGTACTGAATCGCTGATTTTGTCAATGGTTTCCTATGTGGCAATCTCAACTTGATGGCCAGTGTGCACTTCGTCTTTGCCACTTGTGTGACCACATTTATATTCATTAACCCATAAGTAAATGGTCTTCAATGAAGGTGCAGAGACCGTGTGAACTTCATCCAATTCCGTTTTTATTTTTGTGGCAGTCCAACTTTTCAAATGAAAATGTTTTAGAACCAGCACAAAACTCAGTTCTCTCCATTTTCAATTGCAGCCAACAGACTGACCAACACAGACAGCTGTCAACAATGAGCTATATGCTGTACACGGTTGAAATTCTTTATACGAACTTTGGAATATTCAAGCTTAACAATCATAAAGGCACAACAAAAATGCTCCATTCCTTCATGAAAATGTACCAGACTTATCAAACCACCCCATACAGTTCACCCAGACAGGGTCCCACTCAACCTGTTCATAGAAAATAGGAAAGTTGTATTTATGGTTGCTGTCTTACGATTACGAAACTACTGTGGAATCTGACTTATCAGAAAGTTTGTAATCCTGCCATTCACAGGTTACAACTACGCAAAGAACTAACATTGAAGGTATTATCCCGACAGGTCTAGCGGCTGCAGAGATCTCTTTCTCATATCCCATGTATCAATCATCTGAATCGATTTGCTCATTCATTTTAAGTGACTTCTATTCCCAATCAAGGTTTCATTTGCGATGTCAGTAAACCAGGCTCATTATCAGAGAGAGGAGGGAAGGGAGAATGGAGGAGGGGGGGGGGGGGGGAGGAGGAAATGGATGTAGAGTATGGGAATGAGTCAACTGACAGACAGGAGAGAGTGGGAGAAGGAGATGAGAAATGGGGTGGAAGAGGTGATACACAAAGAGAGGGGGAGGAGGAAATGGACTAAGAGAGGCAGGAGAAGGAGGTGTACTGAGAGGAAAGAAGTTTAGGGTGTCTATCCATGTCCTGTACATACACTGAAGTGCAAAGAAAGTGGTATAGGCACACTTATTCAAATACAGAGATATGTAAATGGACAGAATATGGCCACTGCTAGCGTCGGGAAACACCTGCATGTCAGCAGGGGACTGTTCAACTTGGCGAAGGCTCTGTAATGGTGTGGAGCATGTGCAATTGGAGTGATATGGAACCACAGTATGTCTAGATACTATTCTTGCAGGTGACATGTACGTAAGCATCCTGTCTGATCACCTGCAGCCATTGATGTCCATTGTGCATTCCGACACACTTGGACAATTCCAGCAGAACAATGTGGTACCCCACACAACCATCATTGCTACAGAGTGGCTCCGGGAACACTCTTCTGAGCTTAAACACTTCTGCTGGCCACCAAACTCACAGACATGAACATTATTGAGCATTTCTGGTTTGTCTTGCAACATGCTGTTCAGAAGAGATCTCCACCCTCTTGTACTCTTACAGATTTATGGACAGCCCTGCAGTATTCATGGTGTCAGTTCCCTCCGGCACTACTTCAGACATTAGTCGGGTCCATGGCACATCGTGTTGCAGCACTTCTACATGCTTGCGGGGGACCTACACGATATTACGCAGGTTTATCAGCTTCTTTGGCTCTTCAGATGATTTACCAATTGTGAAGCATTGCCAGGTTTGTTAGTAATTATATACATCAGTTCATTGAAAAAACATTCAGGCTAAACTGGTATTTATTGTGGATTTCCTTTCAGTCAGTAGAAAGCATGTCTCAGTACTATCAAGTCAATGAAGAAAGCTGTTACTGTTCAAGTAGCTCTCAAGTTTTGAATACATACAAATAGGGATACAAAACATTTTCCATAACTATTTCGTCACTAAATAGTTGCACAGTTTCATCACTAAATTGTTGCACAGCAAATTACTACTGCAAGAAAAATTTCAAAGTTCTTCCCTGGCAATGCTGGAAGCAGAGCAGCACGGTTCGATAGCCAAGTGGAATGCTGGCAAGAAAGAACTACTGATGGAGCTGCAGTGAACACAGAAGTTATTCTGACACCCTGTAAAGGCTGAGAGCTCTAGAAGCAATGTAGCAAAGTGACAACATGGCAACTGAGGAGTTTACTGACACGGCAGAAAAGAGGGTTGTGAAAACCTGAAGCCCCCGAGAGAGATGTCATTGCCACCCCACTGTAGCAGAGCACACAAGCTCATCCTGTGTAAATACTATTAATTTTCTGTGCTGTTATCCTGTCTAGTGGAGAGGCCTGTCTCAGTCAACCTTCTGCTTGTTGAGTAGCCTTTGATCTTCTATTGTGTCAAGAGGAACTTGGTCACTGATAGCCACAGTGACAAATACCAGTGAAGACTGATGGGTAGCTGTGGCCATCATTATCCAGTAGACCCTCTGAACACCTCACTTGTAGGACCTGGGGGCAGTTCGTTACCCTTTGCCATGAGGGCAAGCCACTGCTGCCACTCACATCTGTTCCTGTGGCTGATGTTAGTGTTGCCAGTATTTCTTGGCAGAGGGCCACAGCACTTCACTGAATGATTTCATGTACTCGAAGCAAAGCTGGTAGATCCCTTGCCTATATATCGTCTAGAACAGGATCATGCATTCTCTGGCTATCATCTCACAAAAGTTGTGTGCAGCCACATTTTGAACAAACACAACAGAGCACTAACATATACGAGGTGACGGGCCTTATGATGTTGCTGCTATTGAACTGATATATTAACAGCTGCATGTCACATGCTAACCAATGCATTCTGCGGCAGTAAACTACCACCACCCTTGCCCACACTGGCTGCCTAAATGTCGAAAGCATCAAATGCTGAATTTTGAGGACAATAAATGTTTCCTGAAGAGGGGCAGCAGCCTTTTCAGTAGTTGCAAGGGCAACAGTCTGGATGATTGACTGATCTGGCCTTGTAACAATAACCAAAACGGCCTTGCTGTGCTGGTACTGCGAACGGCTGAAAGCAAGGGGAAACTACAGCCGTAATTTTTCCCGAGGGCATGCAGCTTTACTGTATGAGTACATGATGATGGCGTCCTCTTGGGTAAAATATTCCGGAGGTAAAATAGTCCCCCATTCGGATCTCCGGGCGGGGACTACTCAAGAGGATGTCGTTATCAGGAGAAAGAAAACTGGCGTTCTACGGATCGGAGCGTGGAATGTCAGATCCCTTAATCGGGCAGGTAGGTTAGAAAATTTAAAAAGGGAAATGGATAGGTTGAAGTTAGATATAGTGGGAATTAGTGAAGTTCGGTGGCAGGAGGAACAAGACTTCTGGTCAGGTGACTACAGGGTTATAAACACAAAATCAAATAGGGGTAATGCAGGAGTGGGTTTAATAATGAATAGGAAAATAGGAATGCGGGTAAGCTACTACAAACAGCATAGTGAACGCATTATTGTGGCCAAGATAGATACGAAGCCCACACCTACTACAGTAGTACAAGTTTATATGCCAACTAGCTCTGCAGATGACGAAGAAATTGAAGAAATGTATGATGAAATAAAAGAAATTATTCAGATTGTGAAGGGAGACGAAAATTTAATAGTCATGGGTGACTGGAATTCGAGTGTAGGAAAAGGGAGAGAAGGAAACATAGTAGGTGAATATGGATTGGGGGACAGAAATGAAAGAGGAAGCCGCCTGGTAGAATTTTGCACAGAGCACAACATAATCATAACTAACACTTGGTTTAAGAATCATGAAAGAAGGTTGTATACATGGAAGAACCCTGGAGATACTAAAAGGTATCAGATAGATTATATAATGGTAAGGCAGAGATTTAGGAACCAGGTTTTAAATTGTAAGACATTTCCAGGGGCAGATGTGGACTCTGACCACAATCTATTGGTTATGACCTGTAGATTAAAACTGAAGAAACTGCAAAAAGGTGGGAATTTAAGGAGATGGGACCTGGATAAACTAAAAGAACCAGAGGTTGTACAGAGATTCAGGGAGAGCATAAGGGAGCAATTGACAGGAATGGGGGAAATAAATACAGTAGAAGAAGAATGGGTAGCTTTGAGGGATGAAGTAGTGAAGGCAGCAGAGGATCAAGTAGGTAAAAAGACGAGGGCTAGTAGAAATCCTTGGGTAACAGAAGAAATATTGAATTTAATTGATGAAAGGAGAAAATATAAAAATGCAGTAAGTGAAACAGGCAAAAAGGAATACAAACGTCTCAAAAATGAGATCGACAGGAAGTGCAAAATGGCTAAGCAGGGATGGCTAGAGGACAAATGTAAGGATGTAGAGGCCTATCTCACTAGGGGTAAGATAGATACCGCCTACAGGAAAATTAAAGAGACCTTTGGAGATAAGAGAACGACTTGTATGAATATCAAGAGTTCAGATGGAAACCCAGTTCTAAGCAAAGAAGGGAAAGCAGAAAGGTGGAAGGAGTATATAGAGGGTCTATACAAGGGCGATGTACTTGAGGACAATATTATGGAAATGGAAGAGGATGTAGATGAAGATGAAATGGGAGATATGATACTGCGTGAAGAGTTTGACAGAGCACTGAAAGACCTGAGTCGAAACAAGGCCCCCGGAGTAGACAATATTCCATTGGAACTACTGACGGCCGTGGGAGAGCCAGTCCTGACAAAACTCTACCATCTGGTGAGCAAGATGTATGAAACAGGCGAAATACCCTCAGACTTCAAGAAGAATATAATAATTCCAATCCCAAAGAAAGCAGGTGTTGACAGATGTGAAAATTACCGAACTATCAGCTTAATAAGTCACAGCTGCAAAATACTAACACGAATTCTTTACAGACGAATGGAAAAACTAGTAGAAGCCAACCTCGGGGAAGATCAGTTTGGATTCCGTAGAAACACTGGAACACGTGAAGCAATACTGACCTTACGACTTATCTTAGAAGAAAGATTAAGGAAAGGCAAACCTACGTTTCTAGCATTTGTAGACTTAGAGAAAGCTTTTGACAATGTTGACTGGAATACTCTCTTTCAAATTCTAAAGGTGGCAGGGGTAAAATACAGGGAGCGAAAGGCTATTTACAATTTGTACAGAAACCAGATGGCAGTTATAAGAGTCGAGGGACATGAAAGGGAAGCAGTGGTTGGGAAGGGAGTGAGACAGGGTTGTAGCCTCTCCCCGATGTTGTTCAATGTGTATATTGAGCAAGCAGTAAAGGAAACAAAAGAAAAATTCGGAGTAGGTATTAAAATTCATGGAGAAGAAATAAAAACTTTGAGGTTCGCCGATGACATTGTAATTCTGTCAGAGACAGCAAAGGACTTGGAAGAGCAGTTGAATGGAATGGACAGTGTCTTGAAAGGAGGATATAAGATGAACATCAACAAAAGCAAAACAAGGGTAATGGAATGTAGTCTATTTAAGTCGGGTGATGCTGAGGGAATTAGATTAGGAAATGAGGCACTTAAAGTAGTAAAGGAGTTTTGCTATTTGGGGAGCAAAATAACTGATGATGGTCGAAGTAGAGAGGATATAAAATGTAGGCTGGCAATGGCAAGGAAAGCGTTTCTGAAGAAGAGAAATTTGTTAACATCCAGTATTGATTTAAGTGTCAGGAAGTCATTTCTGAAAGTATTCGTATGGAGTGTAGCCATGTATGGAAGTGAAACATGGACGATAAATAGTTTGGACAAGAAGAGAATAGAAGCTTTTGAAATGTGGTGCTACAGAAGAATGCTGAAGATTAGATGGGTAGATCACATAACTAATGAGGAAGTATTGAATAGGATTGGGGAGAAGAGAAGTTTGTGGCACAACTTGACCAGAAGAAGGGATCGGTTGGTGGGACATGTTCTGAGGCATCAAGGGATCACCAATTTAGTATTGGAGGGCAGCGTGGAGGGTAAAAATCGTAAAGGGAGACCAAGAGATGAATACACTAAGCAGATTCAGAAGGATGTAGGTTGCAGTAGGTACTGGGAGATGAAAAAGCTTGCACAGGATAGAGCATGGAGAGCTGCATCAAACCAGTCTCAGGACTGAAGACCACAACAACAACAACAAATGTTTAACATTGTAATACTGTTTTAATACTGCCTTCAGCTGACAGACACGCGTCTACTCTCCACGTCAGCAAATCCACGTCTCTTGGGTGGTCAAGCATTGATGTCATTCCTACCCCTAGAACGCTACAGAATATAGATGAATGAAGGCATTCAAAACTAATGCAAAGCCTGACTTATTTCGTCAGCAGTATCGAACAGCAAATATAACAACTTCACTCACCAACGGTTCATTTCTGAGATACGATGAACATTTCCCAAGTGTTCCATTTTTCTTTTGGGTAATGGCTTTATGAAGCTGAGATATATTCCACTTAATGTTTTTAATGACCTCGGCATCTTTTTGCAGGTTTTCACACCTTTGACTCAGTGCTGTGGACCACTCTGAAATAAAATAATTTGTCAAACAATATTTCATTTCAAAGTAGAAATGTTTGAAGTACTTAAATAGCCACATATCTGTACACACTTACAATTTTAAAAAATAAGAAGAAAAGGAGTGAGAGCTTTCTAGCTTATTTTACATATTTTCACTTACCATTGTTTCATACACTTTTCTGTAGCAATCAATGTATTTAGTCAGCAAAAGGAAACAAAAAATGTTGTGTATATATTTCCTCCTTAACGTTATTTGTTGCCAATAATAAAAATAAGTCTCCCTTTAACAATGAATAATAATACCACATTTAATAAAATAAAAATTATTTCCATGTACATACTGCCTTAGGGGTCATAGTCAGGTTCCATATTTCAGTGTGAATGTCTTCAACCTGCTCCCATGACAAAGAAAGGAACCAATAATCCCCCCAAGTGGAAAAGAGAATTGGAACTGTACCTCCTTAGCCACCCTTACTAATTTTCTTATCATCTCAAAACAGTAGCAGAGAAGTCCTGTTATTTTTATGACAAGCAGAAATGTTAACTGTCTGCAGGCATCTGTTCATACCGCATACAGATGGCTTTTTATTCCATAATTATTATTATGGTGGTGTAAATATTAAGCTATCAGTAGCAGATAAACAGTAGCTGTTTAATAGAGCTGAGAAAGCTTTGAATGCAACTGGTGTAAGCAAGTATATAGCACTGTAGTGATAGTCTGTTGTTACCAGAGTGAACAAAATAAGTTTAATTGCTTAACTTGTTCACTTACTTGAAGGATCTCCCTTATGGGATCCCAAAAAAAAAGAGTGAATGAATGATTGCATGAAATAAACATAACTGATCCCCACAGTAAGTGCCATAAGAACATCTTAAAAAAGAGGGAGGGAGGGAGGGGGAGGGAGGGAGAGGGGGAGGAGGGAGAGAGAGAGAGAGAGAGAGAGAGAGAGAGAGAGAGAGAGAGGGGGGGGGGGCAATGACACTTAATATACACACACCATAATCATTCAACCCAATGGTAACGTAGCTCATACAGCCTCTAGTTCTATTTGTGTGTGGGTACTGGTACCATAGAACACTGTACACTGTGATAAACTAATTTAATAATTATTTACTTTGCCCCATTACCAATCTTGCTTTTATTTACCTTTTAACTACTGTAACTTATTTCCATATATTATTTAGCAGCCACATGGGGTAGCCGCGCAGTCTGAGGCGTCTTGTCACGTCCGTGCGGCTCCCCCCATCAGAAGTTCAAGTCCTCCCTCGGGCATGGGTGTCATCCTTGGCATTGGTTAGTTAGATTAAGTAGTGTGTAAGCTTAGGGACCGATGACCTCAGCAGTTTGGTCCCATAAGACCTTACCACAAATTTCAAAATATTATTTAGCACCTGACTTATTTAGCATCTGACTTTCTTATTTGTATCACTGACATTAGTAGCACTCATTGTCATCCTCCTATCTATCTTCCTTTTAACATTGTTGCATGAAGCTTGTTTTTGTTCTATTAAGATATACAAAGGGCGTTCAGAAAGTATTGCACAGTCTCTAATTTTTTTATTTTTTGCAGGAGGAGAATTAAATTTTTTTGAACATACTTGAAACATTTAGCTGTAAGTTGGTAAATAAAAGTAATTTCTTTTATTTACAGGTGAGCCATAATGGACAGTGAAGTAGAGGTCAGGTTGCGACATCAGTCGGTGATGGAGTTCCTCTTCAAGTCCGGCGATGACTCTGCCACATCAATTCACAGGAAGTTGCTCCCTGTTTATGGGGAGGATACAGTGGATCGCAGCACCATCCAGCAGTGCACTAGGGTACAGAAAAATGTGTACATGTTAGATTCCTACATTATTGACGAGCGAAATGGAAATGATGAGGAAGAATGTGTGGAAGGGTCTCACGAAAACCTTTACTGACGAGTGGCAACAGTGCTTTGATGGTGTCATTATCCTGGATGAAACATGGTTGTTTTTGTCCAAATCTGAGAGCAAAACTCAATCCATAGACTGGCGTCATCCGGATTCCCCTCGGAAGAAGAAACCAAGACTTTCATGAACAGCAGGCTGAAAGATGATGGCCTCCTTCTTCTGTGATCAGTGTGGTGTCATTTTCATTGACTTTCTGGAACCTGGCTCCACAATTAACTGAGACCATTACTGTTTGCCATTGGACAAGCTGTGATGTGCCATCAAGACCCACAGACCACAGCTTCAGGGTCACCTCATCAGACTACACCATGACAAAGCCAAACCCCATACAGCCCTTATGACGCACAAGAAAATCAGGAAAATGGGTTGGAAAATTGTTCCTCATCTTCCCTACAGTTCAGACTTGGCTCTGTCTGATTTTTAACTCTTTGGTTGTCTGAAGGCCCACCTGCATGGTAAAACATTTGATAGTGAGAAAGACCTTATTTCCTGTGTCAAACGATGGTGTAAAAGTCAATCACCAGAATTTTACCAAATTGCATTTACATCATGGAAAGAATGTTGGGCCAGATGCATCACAGCTGATGGAGGCTACATTGAGTAGGCTCAATGTATAGCTAAATGTTCCAAGTATGTTCACAAAAAATTTCATTCTCCTCATGCAAAAAATAAAAAAATTAGAGACGACTGTGCAAAACATTTTGAATACCCTTTGTATTCATTTTAGATGGTAGCACACAAGACTGCCAAGTCACTGGCTCAGGTTAGATACATGCTTCCATCCAATATCCAATTTCTGTATTGCTCTGGTTTGGTTTGAAGAAACTGAACGAAGAGCACATTTGGCAAGTACCACAAGGAATATTGATTCGGATTTCCAAAAATGATCAAATGACTATCAGATAAAATTCTGCTACACAAGCTGATACCATTAATGTCGATTGCTCTCATAGTGTGCACTGTTGCCGAAGCGTGCGGCATGTCCCCGCCGGCCGATGTGGCCGCAGTACGCTACCAAGCACAGCCTCGGCCTAACCGTAAACAACCCTCTAAGAAACTGCAGCAAAACCCACGGCAACTTACTTCATGTCCGCGGTGTTTTACGAAACATTCATGAGAGAATTGTCCCCAACGTTGGGCCGTGTGTCACAAATGCAAAAACAAGGGTCATGTGTCATCCGTTTGCAAATCCGACCGCATACCTGATGTTCATGCACATAACGCTGACTCTGCTTCTGTGTTGTCTGTCAATTGTACTACTTCCCTTTCAGGGAAGTTATTCCTCACTGTCCAAATACTTCGTCGGGATGTTCGCATGCAGGTGGATACTGGTTCTGCTGCCACTATCATCAATTCTCAGACTACCTTCAGTTGGGTTCTCCAATCCTGTCACCCGTCACTAGGCAATTACAGACTTACAATAAACAGAAGATTTCTCTCTTGGGACAATTTGATGTTGAGGTATCTTACAAATCTGTCGTTCACACTGTTCCCATATTTGTGGTCAACCATAGTAACGCAGAGAATCTTTTTGGTTTCGATGCCTTTCACGTTTTTGGGTTCTCCATAGATGACTCTGTCAATATCGTCTCTGATGCTACTCCTTATGCTCAATTGGATTCCTTGTCGACGACATTTTCGTCCCTTTTTTCTCCTGGGTTCAACTCTCTCGGGATGGTATTCGTCCGCTTCAGCAAACTGTCACTGCGATCGATGCCCTTCCTCACCCTGCATCTGTTAAGGAACTGCAGGCCTTCTTGGGGAAAATAGCATACTATCACAAGTTTTTACCGTCTGCTGCTTCGGTGGCTCAGCTGTTGCATCGCCTGTTGCATAAAAACGTGCCTTTTCACTGGTCTGCGTCACGCAATGCGGCTTTCCAGAAATTGAAGACTATGCTGAAACAGGCCCCGTGCCTGGCTACTTGTCGACCTGGCCAACATCTTGTTCTTACTCTGTTTACTCGATCTGTGACTTTCATGTATTGCGTCTTCCTTGAAATATATTTGTTCAACTTGAAGTTATAACAAAAACATGCAACATTTTCAGAAAATGGCTCTGCATATTCCTTGATGGGGCTTTCAGCAACATGACCTACAAATCCACAGTCAAAGCTGTAGAAGTGCATGGAATTGAGACCATAATATGTACGTGGATTAATACCAAGCTGAGTGGATGGAAGACAGAAGTCATCGCGATGGGATGTGAAAATGGTGACAGCACCACTACAGGGAGTACGCACAGTATGTCCCCACACCTGTGAAAACTAGAGGTGCATCAGCTCATTAAGCAATATATGTGTCAAGGATACACAGACAATTTAGTCATATTAATACCTGGCAAATTTGTAACTACTGATAGAACATTGGCACAATAAGCTCTGAACGTTGTGCAAAATTGGTATAGAAAACAGGATCTAATGGCTATTCCAAGCGAAACTGTTGTTGTACAGTTTATGAGAAAGGGTATCTAAAATACTTACTGGAATCTTATGCACTTCAACAAAATTCTGCAAATAGGGGGGTGTGGTGATGAATCCAGGGATAACCATGGATGAGAAAATTACATGCAACCCTGAGTTAAAGAATACATGTTGCAAGGCAAGACTTGCTCCAATCTACATTAGGAAAGCCTGTGAAAAAACTGGAGTCCAGGCCCAAGAGCATTAACTGGATTTACATCTCTGTAACAACACGTATAATAATTTATGAGGCTAGAGTACAGTGGAGTAAAGTAGAACAGAAGGCAGCTGCTAAGAAGCTCAAGAAGGTGCAGAGAAGGCAGCTGCTAAGGAGCTCAAGAAGGTGCAGACAAGGGCCTGCCTAGCCATAATCGGTGGAATTAGCAGCACTCCCACAGCTTAGTTCGAGACTACGTTGGACATTCTCCCATTACATCTTAGAGCTACAATCGCATACAGGTTAAAAACTGGAAATCTTTAGGATTTTGGTCCTGTGCAGATCAGTTATCTGAGCAACAGTCAAATTAAGACTACTACTTAACTCATTAAAAAAAGAAAAAAAAAATTAAACAATCAAGGTCAAGTGAAGGGAGTACACAAGACTATAAATTTATACTGTTTCAATAGTTGTGATATTTGTCTAATTTTGCAGTTGTAAATGAACAGAATTCAACTCATGTAGTTTAAAGGTTTGGTAATAGGCAGACACATTTAGGTTGAGAAGATACTTCAGGTCACAGATTAATCATTTTATACAGAACAACTCAAATTTGAACCAATAGCAATGTACAGAAGAGAGACTGTAATCAGGAGTCCCAATTAATCACCAGTGCAGACCATCATCTGCTGAGAGAGTTGTCTGTTAGTTAAAGGGGGGAAGGATTCTGTTAAGTTGTCTTGGGTGCTGGTGACAGCATGTGCAACAATATCAGGTGCGTGCTCGAGTCTACTTTAGAGGCATCAAACAGTTTACGTTGCTGACTGGCAATTTTATCCCTGAGCTACAAAAATTATTACTTACTTAAATTCTCCACCTTTACACAAGGGCTTTCAGAACTGTTGAAACACAAAATATTTCACTATTAGCTGCTTGTTTCACAAGCAGGATCAATTTTCCACATTTTATTGTAACCTATAATTGGGAGAAGTAGTTTATCTAGAAGCCGATGCCTGACGTAGTTGAGAATTGTTGCTACCTTATTAACTGGCAGAGATAGGAATATATGGCAACTCGGCTGCAGGAAGTATATTGATTTAAAATTAAAAAATAAAATTTCAACTTGCCTTATAGCATAACAAATAGAAAAGCCTGATCCTTTTATTTGTTAGTAAGACTTGATCATATGATGATAAAAAAATTATGATCAAAGGATACAAAAGTGCTTCACAAAGTAAATATGTGAAAAGAAATAATACTCATTTCACTGACAAATATATTTTCAATAACTACAATCAATATTTTTCTAAATAATGAAAAAAAAATTCACACTCCAATACTCCGGTAAGAAAGACTGAGACTGCATAATGGAATTACACGAACACTTTTTCAAAACCCCATAACTGTCTCCTACTCCAATGGCCAAGTTTGAATTTTGGCTCAAAGGTGCCTACAACCTTCCTCTGTAATGGTACTAAGACATGGCACCCAGAGACCTCTCCCTTGGGCTCAACAATGCTTCAGGTACGAGAAAAAGACCACAGCTCAGATGTTCATGTGACAAAGTGCATTAATAATTTCACATTGGCATCAAATTTCACCACAATCCTGCCATACACCACCGTGGACTTGTCACATGATAACAAGGTTGACACAGCCACTCTTATCCACATTTCACTGCTGCTTTTTTCGCCTCTCTGATGGAGGTCAGAACCACGATGGCCAGCCATTGGAATCAGATGGTTTTCTTATGAGAGCCCAAGGGTAACATTTCACACACACTGTCACTCAGAACCAAATGAAAAAGTCTTAAGGGGTAGCATAAGGTTGTCAATGAAAACACCCCTTTTCTTGAGACATTGATTCCCACACATTTTGCAGTGAAAAATAACAGTTCGCAGTGCTATGAGCAAAATTACTATATACTTGACAATCTTTGGCACTGGTAACTCCTCCTAGGCGATTCAACCATTCTCAGCAGATATCACAAGACAGCAACCCCACTTAACATGATCACACCTCTTTCAATTACAGATGCAAATGCAATTAAGCTCTGGTGTACAGGGTGGAACCACTAGGGAGCGTTCAAAACCATTCAATGAAATCTGAACTTGATCAGTAGCAGCAAAGGGTCCTTATGTTTTTTCAGTGCTCCTGTTTCATGTCCTTTCGTGACGTGATCACGGGGAGGGGGGAGGTGTTGACACAAATGGTTGTTCTAAGGCCCTCCAGTTTGGCAAAACTCTTGGTGGCACCAACCCACATTAACTGAGTATTTTCAAAATTAGCATTGACAGAGAAAACCTGCAAAATACTCCTAGGTGGCTGCAGGCGGGCAACTAGCCTTTGAGATGCATAAGCCAATTGGGTAGGTTTTCTCTGTAATGGTACATTTTTAAAGTTGGATGGGTGCCATTGAAGGTTTTGCAAAACTGAGGGGTCCTAAAGGCACTCTTTGTCATTTTATTCTCACACATGTCAATGTTACAGCCCGCTTTGATCATGTCACAGGAGTGCGCAACAGGAGCACTGAAAAAGCACTAAGACTCTTTGCTGCTCAGATCACATTCAAATTTCATCCAAAGACTTTGAACTATACCTACTGGTTATAACCTGTACACAAGAGCAAAAATTAGTCACATTGCACGCCGAAGGGGTACGATCAAGTTCAATGAGGATTCAGCCCCACAGAGAAGGGTTGAAATGTCTGAGGGTGGAGGCAGTGTCAAAACAATCTTCCTGTTGCTTGTTGCACTGCGAACTGTCATTTTTTTTACCGCACAACGTGTGGGAATCAGTGTCCCAGGGAAAAGGTTGGTTTCACTGACGCCCTTTATGCCGCCACCTCGCATCCACGAGGCCTTTTCATTTTGATTCTGAGTGGTGGTGTGTCTGAAATGTTTTCCTTGGCCACCCATAAGCAAACCACTTGACTTAAATGCTGGATATTGCAGTTTTAACCTCCACTACAGAGGCATCAAAAGCATGGCTGAAATGTGGGAAGAGGGGCTATTACAACCTTCACATCATGTGACACGTTCAGTGTGACATAATTAACCCACTTTATACATCAAATGAACTTCTCATCAGTGATATTTTTTTGCATGTGTAGATACCTTGCTGTTTTCAGTGTCAATGAGCATGAGGTTGAAGTCTCAGGGTGCCATGCTTTCGCACCATTACAGAGAGGGGTTGTAGGTACCTTTCAAGAAAGTTCAAACTTATGCATCAAAATGGGAGACAACTACTGGGCTTCGTAAAAGTGATACTTTAATTCTGTTGCGCAGTGTATTTACAGACTGTTTACACCTAAAGAATATTTATGTACTGTCACAAAGGAAAAAAATCAAACTAGAGAGCTACAGGGCATACTTTGAGGCAGTATATATTCCAATATTTTATACAAATCTAGCCACTGCATGGGTCTACTGTTGGGCTGTCTCTTTGTGATACATTGAACACTCTGTCTTCCACTCACTTCTTATGGTTTCTGTATGTACTGCCTAATGACTGGTCTCACCACAAAAGAATGATCTTGAATGAGAGAAAGGGAGATGATGCAAGTAAGCCACAAGGAGGATGTAGATACAGAGGAGGGAGCAATGTAAGAGGACATGAGAGTGGCCACATAGAGGCTCCTGAACAACAGTAAATACCAGAAAGTGTGTCACATAATTTTCTCTCTCTTCAATTTGTGATTGATTTTAATTTTAATTGGTAAAGTTTAAAATATACCTGCCACAAATGAGTGCGCTTCTCCAACATAATGTTTCTGCATTTAGTCTGTTTGTAAACAAATTTGCACAAAACAATTATTTCATTGATTCATTTGTGACTATTGGAATAGTTTTTATAATTTAACAAAAGAACAGCCATATTACCTTTTATGACTTTTTGGTCATACCCTGAGAAGACCAAACTTTTCATATGTTCTGGAAGACTATACTTCTCCATCTTCAATTTAAGATCTGCTGTCAGCTCCATCAGCACCTTTCGCTTTCTCTCTATTTGTAGCTTTAACAATCTTGGAAAAAGAGACAATTGTTACACTGGTATTACAAATGATAGTCAGTGGGCAATTTAGTCAGTGGTATATTTACCTTTCCTTATTCTTGTTCTTTACATATGATTGCTCAGCACACTTGGTCTGCATTTTCAAATGTTCGTCTAATATATCATTCATAGATTCTAGTTTTGTTAATTCTTCCTCATCCTTAGGTCTTCTTGCTGGATGCATTACGATCCCTGAAAGTGTAAATACTGAGTATTTGATATCATTACTTGTGAGGCAACCACTACCAACCACATTCAATGAGATTAAAAAAGTATTGCAAAATCAGTCATCATACCAGCCATTTTAAGATCATTTTTCATTGCAATTAATGTAAGTTTGTACAAGTATTGCACATATTTTTCTCCTGAAGGCATAAGGAAAAATGATTTAACCACTTTTGGCAGGTTTTCCTCTGGATATTCCTGAGCAGAAAAGAAAATAGAATAAAATGAATAACAAACCTATTATTAATGCCGGTGTAATTTAAATGAAACAACATACTTACATCACTTATATCTTTTGAAAAGTTGTGGACCTGAGAGTAAAAACTATTTTCCCTTTTCTTGTCTAACATGATGTAAAGCAAATTCTGCTTGATGTTGTATTTATCTCCATCAATGAGAGAGAAAAGGTAACAAATTAACTCGTCTGATGCCCTCTTATTTGGCACTGAAAACAGATTCTTAAAAAAAAAAAAGGATATGAAAATACTAATGTTTCAACACAATAGTTTTGAGAAAGAAAAAAGATAAGCTAGCGTGTACAACACAAAATCCATTTAAAATCAAATCTCTACACTTACTTCTTAAATTAAACTAATGGAAAATGAAGTTTCACTTCTCCTTGATCTTAAATCTAACCTGAAAGTACATGGCCAATTACCAACCCCAATGACAATGAGTACAGGAATTACTTACAGGCTCACTATAATTTTTCTTACTCATGTGCTCAAGCAGACCTCTACTAGCCATTAATTTTAACAAAATTCAGATAGCCTACAAAATGCCACTAAGAAATAAGGGAGACCAACAAAAGTCTTGTCTCAAGCATTACATACCTGTTTGTCATTTACTGCCAGAATGAAACAAGTTGAAGCTTTTATGAGAAAGGAATGTCAGCATTTCAAAGAGAAGCAGTACAGCTTACTGTTGAAAATGTTTAACCAATTATTTACCAACATATTATTAAAACATATGATTTGTTGCTCGGACACTCAACAACAATAATCAGTGATTTTCCTTAAATAATCAAATGTAAATGTGAAAAGGCCTCAAACTGTGCAAGTGAACATAAAGCCTCATAGCACATTATATGCACTGAAAGCTCCTATAGGTAAGAATGATGGTAAATCATATGCTAGAACATGACTCTAATGTGGGACCTTTGTGTTTCACAGCCAAGAGCTCTGCTGACTGAGCTAGCCACGCATGACTCACGACCACCCTCAGGGCTTTACTTCCGCCTCCTACTTCCAAACTTCAGTATCAGCACACACTTCACTGCAAAGCGAGAATTCTTTCTGCTAGTAAAAGTTGTTTGAAAAAGCCTCTATAAACACAGCTTCACAAAACAAAGAACAGCATTCATATGGTGACACCAAAAAAGAAACTGTAGTTTTATAGTAGCTTCTATGCTGTCATAGTAGGAGGAGAGGTCATACTCCTACATGGCGCGTCCCAGGCGGCGGATAGGTTAGTCCTCACCGGTTTACAGGTGGACTTGAGTGAAATAAAATAGCTTTTGCGGACCACACACCCTCTGTGGTTAACAACAGTAGTTGTAAATCGGAGCTTGCTCCAACTAACGTTGACAACCTTCGAAAGTCAAAAATGGAAAGGTCTTTTAGGAAAAAAATTCCACTGTCCTGCTCAAAAAGGTAGGAAAAGGCTACATCGGATTCGGTGGGTAGTCAACTAGAAGACAGCAACGAATTGGAGTGTTTGCAACCATCAAAATGCGCACTAAAACACAAAAAGAAGATTAAACATGAGCAGACAAATTATATAGCAACACACAACATAAACTCACTACTTCAGACCGGAAAACTCTAGGAGCTCACAGATGAACTAAATAAACATAAAATTTTAATAACAGGGATCCAAGAAATGAGAAACACCACAGAGGACCTACTCGAATCACAAGGATACAGAATTTATAATGGGAAACCAGGACCGAGGGCAATGAAACAATGTCCCCAGTTTGGAACAGGGTTTTTAGTAAACATAAAAATAATAGATTCAGTAACGGATTTCCAAGCAGTATCACCAAGAATTGCGACTCTAAGCTTTAAAACAATAAATAAAACCTATACAATAATAAATGCTCATGCCCAAAACAAATGAAAAAAATTGTCTATCAAAACAAAGGAAGAGGTAGATAAATTTTGAGACCTTCTACAACAAACTGTGAACAGAGTAAATAAAAAGAATGTAAAAATCTTATTGGGAGATTTCAATGCTCAGTTGGGAAAAGAAAGGAAATATAAAGATATAATTGGAAAATGGAGTCCACATAAATTTACAAATAAAAACGGTCAAAGACTTGTAGAACTCTGCAGAGAACACAACCTTATATCTAAACCAACATACTTTAAGAGGAAGCCAAGTAAACTTAAAACATGCAAACATCCAGACTGGAGAAAGGGGGAGTGGCAGCTAGACCATGTCTGTATGGACAAAAATTTTCATAAGGAGATCCACAATGTTAAAGTACTGAGAGGAGTAGACACAGGCTAAGACCATTATATAGTTAAAATTAAAATCAAATTCACTCCATTAAAGAAGAGGATCGGAAAAACTAATAAAACAAAAAGGAGGTTTGACCCACATAAGCTAATTAAAAATAGTAAATACCAACAAATAACACAAACCATCAAATTAACAGATGATTTAGAACAACTAGTACCAAATCTTAAAAAAGAAGCAGAGAATCTAGCTCCCTTGAACCCACGAAGGAAACATGCATGGTGGACATCAGAATGTGACAAATTCCATGAAGATAGACACCAAGCATGGTTAAAGTTTCAAACACACAAAACTGAAGAAAATGCCATCAACCTAAAACATGAAAGAAAAAAATTCACACAAAATATTAGAAGAATCAAGAGAGGATTCCATAAAGATATTATAAACTCTATAGAAGATAATCATCATAAAACCAACTCCAGGAACTACTATAAAATCTTTGGGAAACAACTACAACAATATGAGGCCCCTACACTAATACTGAAAGACGAAGATGGAAGACTGACACACAGTAACAAGGAAAATGCAGAAATCATGGCAAAAGCATTTAACAAACTTGTGAATTGCGAGGAACCCAAAGAACCCTTACAAATCAACATAAATACCCCAATAAAAACCAAACCTAACAAACTAGACCCTCCAACTTTCCAAGAAGTAGAAAAAATTCTTAAAGAACAAAAACATTATAAGGCATGTGGAGAAGATCAGGTTTTTGTTGAAATGTGGAAATATGCAAGTGACACAGTCAAGACCTCCTTACACATGGCTCTAACAAAAATTTAGGTAACAGAACGATTCTCTGAACATTGGACCACAGCTGTCATCCACCCACTACACAAAAAGGGAGATAAGAGCAACCCAGACAACTACAGAGGAATCTCTCTCCTAGATTGCACATACAAAATTCTATCCAAGATCCTATATGAAAGAATCAAGGAGCAATTAGAACAGGAGTTAGGGGAATATCAGGGAGCTTTCAGACAATGGAGAAGCTGTGCAGAGCAGATAATTAGTTTAAAATTGATTATGGCATACTACAAGAAACGGAACAAACCTCTGGCAATAACATTTGTAGATTTTAAGAGGGCATATGACTGTCTCCACAGACCTTCAGTATTAAAAATTTTAAGAAATCTAGGACTCCATCCAAAACTAATTAAAATAATACAACTCACTCTAACCAACACCAAATCAAAAGTGAAGTTTAGAGGAGAAATTTCGGAAACATTCCTCATAAAAACAGGCTTAAGACAAGGTGACTGCCTATCACCATTACTGCTCAACTGTGCACTGGAATACATAATGAGAGAATGGTACAAGGACAAGGCAAAGATGATGATAATTGGAAGTGCAGAAGATGATATCAGCTTGAACTGCTCGGGATTCGCTGATGATCTTGCTCTCCTAGCCAACACCGTTCAGGAAGCCAGGCAACAATTGAAATCACTACAGGAAATAGCAGAGAAAGTAGGCCTTAGAATATCATTTGAAGAAACAGAGATAATGCTAACTGATCCACCACTTGCAAGCAAAAGTACAATAGGAGAACAAGAAATCAAAATTGTTGATAAATTTAAGTGTTTGCGCAAAATAATAACATACAATCTAAATGAGAAGCCATCATGGCAGAATAGAATAAAAAAACTGAACTACACAAATTACATTATCAAAACTACATACAACAAAAAAAAGCCTATCTATAGATGCAAAACTAAAACACTATAAAACAGTTACACAACCAGAAATAACGTATGCAGCTGAAACTATCTTCAAAACAACTAATACAGCAGAAATTTACAGAATACTAAAAATAGAAAGAAGAATAAGGACATGTATAAACAAACAGTATACGAGGGCAATTCAATAAGTAATGCAACACATTTTTTTCTGAAACAGGGGTTGTTTTATTCAGCATTGAAATACACCAGGTTATTCCCCAATCTTTTAGCTACACAACACTATTTTTCAACGTAATCTACATTCAATGCTATGGCCTTACGCCACCTTGAAATGAGGGCCTGTATGCCTGCACGGTACCATTCCACTGGTCGATGTCGGAGCCAACGTCGTACTGCATCAATAACTTCTTCATCATCCGCGTAGTGCCTCCCACGGATTGTGTCCTTCATTGGGCCAAACATTTGGAAATCCGACAGTGCGAGATCGGGGCTGTAGGGTGCATGAGGAAGAACAGTCCACTGAAGTTTTGTGAGCTCCTCTCGGTTGCGAAGACTTGTGTGAGGTCTTGCGTTGTCATGAAGAAGGAGAAGTTCGTTCAGATTTTTGTGCCTACGAACAAGCTGAAGTCGTTTCTTCAATTTCTGAAGAGTAGCACAATACACTTCAGAGTTGATCGTTTGACCATGGGGAAGGACATCGAACAGAATAACCCCTTCAGCGTCCCAGAAGACTGTAACCATGACTTTACCGGCTGAGGGTATGGCTTTAAACTTTTTCTTGGTAGGGGAGTGGGTGTGGCGCCACTCCATTGATTGCCATTTTGTTTCAGGTTCGAAGTGATGAACCCATGTTTCATCGCCTGTAACAATCTGTGACAACAAATTGTCACTCTCAGCCACATGACGAGCAAGCAATTCCGCACAGATGGTTCTCCTTTGCTCTTTATGGTGTTCGGTTAAACAACGAGGAACCCAGCGGGAACAAACCTTTGAATATCCCAACTGGTGTACAATTGTGACAGCACTACCAACAGAGATGTCAAGTTGAGCACTGAGTTGTTTGATGGTGATCCGTCGATCATCTCGAACGAGTGTGTTCGCACGCTCCGCCATTGCAGGAGTCACAGCTGTGCACGGCCGGCCCGCACGCGGGAAATCAGACAGTCTTGCTTGACCTTGCGGCGATGACGACACACGCTTTGCCCAACGACTCACCGTGCTTTTGTCCACTGCCAGATCACCGTAGACATTCTGCAAGCGCCTATGAATATCTGAGATGCCCTGGTTTTCTGCCAAAAGAAACTCGATCACTGCCCGTTGTTTGCAACGCACATCAGTTACAGACACCATTTTAACAGCTCCGTACAGCGCTGCCACCTGTCGGAAGTCAATGAAACTATACGAGACGAAGCGGGAATGTTTGAAAATATTCCACAAGAAATTTCCGGTTTTTTCAACCAAAATTGGCCGAGAAAAAAAATGTGTTGCATTACTTATTGAACTGCCCTCGTAAAATAAATGGACATAAGAGAATAGCATCAAATGAAACAGTATATAAGAAAATAGAGCCAGTCATGAGCACAATCAGGAAGAAACGCATCTCATTCTTTGGACATCTGAGAGAACTCCAGAAAACAGAATTAGTAAAAAATAATACAAAAATTGTGGAATAGCAAGAGCAACATTAAATGGATCACAGAAATTAAGGAAGATATAAAAGAACTCCAAATTACAGTAGATGACCTAAAAAACAAGACAGAGAAAACCAGAATACTGCAAGACCCGCAAACCAGACTACAAATGAAAATCAATAAAAGGAGTACAGGAAGAGTGGTCTCAGATGAAGAAAGAAAGAAAATATCGGAAAGAATGAAGAAATATTGGGCAGACAGAAGAGCAAAACACCTTTCATATAAGAATATGACTCTAATAATTATATTACCTAAATAACATATTAAGTTATTGTTGAGCCAAATTGTATCCCTGTGTAACAACTTGTTTACAACGTTGTATTTTTGACTAGAGTGGTCCAATGAAGGCCATAAAATAAATAATAATAATAAAAAAAGTAGCTCATTTAATAACTCTCATGAGAGAAAGAGCAGTAGCTTTATCTTTGGTGTGCCCCTACTGAAATAATTCATTTGGTGAACACTGAACCCCTAGGAACAGAAGCATCAGCATGTTTGAAATCTCCATCTTCAAACAAGTAAGTGTTTTGAAGAAGTAGCTTTTTGTGATCTCTTTTTCAGTGCAGCTGGGAATGATGCAGCAAAATTTAGAACCTCTTGCATCCTTTCTGACTCAACATATAAACTACACTATAACTGTAATTTTTGTACTTTTTCTTTCTTTCTTTCCAATAATACAAACCAATCTGTAATCAGAACTTGGAGGTTGGGTGGAGACTTAGTAACATCTATATCTATACTCTGCAAACCACTGAAGTGCATGGCAAAGGGAATGTCCATTGTATCAGTCATTAAAGAGTTTATTCCTGTTCCATTCATATATGGGGTGTAGGAAGAATAATTGTTTAAATGTCTGTGTGTGCTGTTATTATTCTAGTATTGTCCTCATGATCCCTATGTGACCAGTATGTAGAGCGTTGTGGCATATTCCTACAGTCATCATTTGAATCTACTTCTTGAAACTTTGTAAGTAGGTTTTCTTAGGATAGTTTACATCTTTCTTCAGAGTCTACCACTTCAGTTCTTTCAAAATATCTGTGACATACTGCCACATGTCAGACAAACCTGGGACCATTTGTGCTGTCCTTCTTTGTAACATTCAATATCTCCTGTCAGACCAATTTGGTCTGGTTCCATACACTTGAGTAATATTCAAGGATTGGCCACACAAGTAATTAGAAGCAAACTCCTTTGTAGACAGATTGCATTCCCTCATATTCTATGAATAAACCTAAGTTTACCAACCTGCTTTACCAACGACTGAGCCTATGTCATCATTCCATTCAATATCTCTACATAGTGTTACACACATATATTTGTATGGGTTGAGTGATTCCAACTGTGACTCACTGATGTTATAGTCACAGGAAAGGTGCAAAGAAACAAACAAACAACTGGCACAATATACACCGCATTTGGTGACCTACCATGCACGACCCACAGTTTTGTAAAATTTGGGAAAATAATAGCAGGTCAAACCCAAGAATGGGGACCACATACTGAAGAATGAAAAGCCGAATAATGCCAGAAGCGAAGAGAAAGAGTGTCCAAAATCAAAAACCAAGTCCAAGACAGCTGGCATCAAACAGACCGTCCAATCGAAAGGCAGAGGAGAATAAATAGTAGTATATGGATAGACTTGCAGCATGGAAATGGAAATAGGTCTGCAAGGGCTGGGACCCAATGATGGCCAAACATGTACTCACACAAGATGTGAGGTCCCCCAGGAGTCGCATAGAAGAGTCGATACCGTCGAAACCGAAGCGGGAACTAGTCCAGAAGGCACCAGAAGCAAATCACATGCCATAGTGATGGACAGGGTCTAACAATTTCAAACCAGCAGCTGCCACAAAGCCATGTACTTGATAGTCCAGTAGAGATGAGACCAGAGCCTCGTAAATATGGGTCAGAGAAGCACAATCTATACCTCAACAGATTTGGGCATGGAAGGAGAGTGTTAAGCTCCACATGCAGCTAGTCTTTAGTTAACTAATATGGGGCAGCCAAGTCAGCTTGTTTTCGAAAAGGAGGCTCAAAAACTAGGACTAGGCAACAACTCCAAAGTGCTGGATACCCAAGTCGAGTGCTGGCTCATGATGGACCATTGTAGAACAACAGAAATGCATGACTGCGTACTTGCAGTCGAGAGAAATGGAAATCATGGGAAGATGTCCAAGCAGCGGCCCTTCGGATGGCAGCTTGGAGCTGATGTTCAGCCAAGGTTAATGAGTGGGAGCTGTACCAGATGCGAAGTCTAAATACACGACTGGAGTGACCAGCACCCTGACAGAGGTGACTAGCCCATTAATGGTTAGACGAGGAAGCGTTCACCTCACAGAGAGGTTCCTAGTTGTGGGATCAAATTTCTGAAACAGTCTATATGGTGACGTTTACACTCTCCAGCTGTTCATCCTGGTGCGCCCTCATTTGCGAGTAATTGATAAAAAAATTTCAGACTTTCACGTGATGTTCTATAGCTTTAAAAATGGTAACAGTTTATAGACTAATTGCACAGTTCATAATATGGATTGAAAGGGCGATGAGATGACCAACTGCAAAGCGCTGCTTACAAAATCCATGTTGTGTATTTATTAACAAATTCAGATACTCAAGCCACCAAACCAGCCGACCATTGATCATGCATTCCATTGCCTTGCAGACACTGCTGGTGAGGGAAATTGGACAGCAGCTGGATGGAAGACGGTTACCAGGCTTGCGTATGGGGATTACAGCGGTCCACGCCAGCACCTAGGAAATGCACCATCCTTCCACAAGTGATTATACTTACAAAGGTAAAAGTGCTGGTCATCAAGAGACAGATGCTGCAACATCTAAATGTAAAACCGTCCAGTTCTGGAGTGCAGGCTTGTGATGAGGTGAAAGTAAATTTGAGCAATCTGGAGATGCGCCTTTTTCCAGAAATCCAACGTAAGTTACCACAAACAACAGAAGACGGAGTAAAATGATTAAAAAGAATTGGTAAGAGATGTCTAACAAGCTTCTTTGTTATCTTTCATAATGCGACGACACTTTGTGCACAACTGTTTATAATGAATACAGTTTTCCTTCATGGGATGGCATTCAAAGACACAGAGAGCATATCTGCGCATGCAAACCATTGACGGCATTCTTCAGTCCACCAGGAGACTGGGACATGTCGTGGTAGAGAAGAGTTTCAGAGGATGGAACATTCTACACTGGTAATAATAACATTCGTAAGATACTCTACTTGATGAACACTGCTGTGGAAAAGTTCGCCAAGGTTACTGATGAAGATCAGAGAATCCAGTAAGCTTTAGAAAGCTGCCAGTTTGTCTTGCACACAGATGAGACATGAGTTACCAGATGAATTAAGTGTGGGAAATGGTAACTCGAGTATGTGCTGGGGCAATGGACCACTCTAGATGGTGGGCAAGATGTGTATTACAGAATGAGAGATCTAGGAGCGAGAAAGTGTACGGAATCTGAAAGAAATGTGGGTCCACCAATGTCGAGAGAAGTGAGAGTAAGCTGGTTCAGAATATCTGCCAGGAGATAGCCTCCCGGTCAAGTTCTTAGAGAGCCCCACATGGTACGGTGGGCACTTAAGACACTAAGCAGCGAAAAAGTTTAAGGGAGCTGAGTGATAAGCTATTGGATGTCTGCCCTGGTGAGATCAGATGATGGGGTAAACTAGATATTACAAAGATAAAAGGTACAAATGGGGAGAAAACGACTGTCAGCAACAGCTTGTAGCTGGGTGTTCAAAGAAATTGTTTGGTAAGAGGTTAAAGCGGTCTTGAGGGCGTAATTTCGTTTCTTGGAAGCATACAACAACTAGGCACAGCAATCGCAATAGCAGCTGCAAGTCTGTCTTGTGAGATCTGATGCCACAAATGTTCCATTGCAGAACTTTCATCTGAGGTAACAGTAACCTCCCTGGGGCTGTCAGTGACTCCAGGGTGGAGACTCAGTCGGTGATTTGCACCAGTGGAATAGAGGTTGGCCGGTGTGTGTGTGTGTGTGTGTGTGTGTGTGTGTGTGTGTGTGTGTGTGTGTGTGTGTGTGTGAAGTTCACAGGTGCTCAATGCAGATGTTATCTGTTCCCTTACACATTTTAAAAGAAATAAATGTGGGTTAGATGTCTCATATTGTTGTCGCACAATGAGGAGGAGACCTATAAAATGACACTCATTCTCTCACTCCCACCACACTCATGTTGGTCCACACAATCACACTATCTAATGGGCCTTAATACAAAAGAGAAGAGTGAAAGGTGTTGTACACGAGATTAAAACTGAAGTAAAACCACAGAAGAGCTAAAAGAATGGCACAGGGAAATGCGACTGGCTGATCACATAAAAAATGGAGCCACCATGTTAACACATTATGAACATCTCCCTAAAATTTTTGGAAACATGTTGGACACATCACAAAATCTTAAAACTCTAATCACATTCATTTCGAAAGAGATGATAGATGTGCTGACAAATCTACCATTGCCCTCTTGTCTGAAAATAAAACACAAACTAGTAAACAGTGGTGCGCAGTTATTTGTCTGCCACTAACACCACACATTGGAGGATCTCTAATAGGAGCAAGAAGCCACATGTCCTAGGATTGATCGATTGATTAATTGAAGGTATATGGAACCATACAGTGAGGTCATCGGTACCACAATTCTGAAGTTACTAACAGAAGAAAGAGAATTCACTAAAAGTGGACAGATCCAGTCAGTGAAGTTAAAACACACAGTAGAAGGCATAAAACATGAGACCAAATCTAAAAACTGGAAAAAAAGGGGGCGGTCTTTCCATGCGGTGCTGGGCCGAGAAGACATAAAGAGAGGTACCAATCACAACCACCCTGCCCCTGCACCAACAGTAAAGTAAAAACTTACATCTGGAAATAAAAATCACTTTCACAGAAGAAACTGAGGACCAGTTCACCCATACGTGAATCACATGCTAATACAAAATTTAAGGAATCAGGAAGATTATACTTAGCACAAAGGGCCAAAAGAAGGAGACATTCCACCAATATGTGGGACACCGTCAGTCTCGTTCCACAACCACATTGTGGGGGGTGGCTCGTTATGAAGGAGAAAACAATGGGTGAGACTGGTATGACCAATGCGTAGACAGCACAGAACAGCGGGCTCCTTCCAAGAGGAGCGGAAGGAAGAGCACAAAATTACAGTAGACTCCTTTATTGTGCGGAGTTTATTACTACGAGCAGAAGCGCACAAGATGTCATTCCACTTTTGGGCAAAGAGAAATTTGATGTAGATCTGCATCCTGCAGGTGAATCACGCAAGAAATGGAAGTATCTGCCTCTCTAGCCAAACAGTCAGCCAATCCATTCCCTCGGATGCCCAGATGACTTGGGACCCAGAGAAAGACACTTGAGCAGGCAGCACAGCCAAGAGCAGAGAGAAGGCCATGGATAGTGGAGACCAAAGGGTGATGAGAGTAGTATCGGTCGATAGCCTACAGGCTACTCACAGAGTCTGAAAAAATTAAAACACTGTGGAGGGAAGCCTCAGAAACAAAATGGAGGGCTCTGTGAATGGCTAGAAGCTCTGCTGTGAACACACTGCATGATACCGGCAATAAATAGTGTTCTAAGCCACTGGAAGACGTGGAAGCGTATCCCACCTTATCGATAGTCTTTAGAACCATCAGTGTAAAAGATGGTGGCACCCTGGAACTCTGCATGGTTGGCACAGACAAGAAGCCAGAAAACCATAGGGGCAACAGAGATCTTAGGACCCAGGAACAGACTGGTTCTAATCTGAGGTCGAAGCACCATCCAAGAGGGACTATGAGAGGAAACACACATGGTGTATTCCAGAGTGTGGAGATGGAGATCCCGACAGAAAGAAGTGAGACACGTGCCAACCGACAATCCCACCTACCAGCGAGTGCCAGGAAGGAGACATCCCTCATTTGCAAAAAGGACAGAGTACACCGGATAGTCAAGGAACTGGTGAATGGGAATTGCGTAAGAAACCAGGAGTTGGCTCCGTCATATTAGTAGAGGGGGAATCCCCGCTACTGTGACGAGACTGTCAACGAGACTAGTGCAAAAGGCACCAATAGCCAGATGCACCCCATAATGGTGAACAGGGCCAAGTAGTTGCAAAGTGGACACAGCTGCTGAGCCATAAACCTGACTACCATGATCTAGTTTGGACAAGACCAGAGCACGGTACAGATGGAGAAGAGTGGTACACCTGCAACCCAAGATGTGTGGGCCAGGAGGTGGTGAGCATTAAGCTTCTGCATGCATGTTGCCTTCAGGTGGTGAATATGGGGCAGCCATGTGTTTTCTTTTTTATCAAAAATAAGGCCCAAGATACAAGGCTCTGGTACAACACTGCAGAGCTCGTTGCCTAAAGAGAGTTCTGGATCGAGGTGTACTGTGGGTCAATGACGAAAATGCATAACACACATTTTGGAAGGAGAAAACTAGAAGCCCTGGGAGGTGGTCCACGCAAAGGTCGTTTGGATGGCGCCTTGGAGCCAGCACTCAGCAGATGCTACCGAGTGGGAGCTGTGTCAGATTCAAAAAATTGTTGATGTACAACACTCGGGTACCCACCACCAAGAGAGGTAACAAGCCCATTGAGGGCTTTGAGGAAGAATGTGGACACTTAGCACAGAACACTTGGGATACTGTTCTCCTGAATCTGAGGGATGCTGAGTGAAATGCCAACTCAAAGCCGGGAGAGATAGTGAGAAAAAAACTCGCGGATAAAAATCTGAAGGGGACCTCGGAAGCCCCAGTCATGGATGATAACTAAAACATGATGGCACCAAGCCATGTCATATGCCTTATTTAGGTCAAAGAAGACTGCGACAAGTTGCCGGCGGTTAGTAAAACCCTTTCGGATGGCTGTTTCCAATCTGAGTAAATGGTCAGTTGGAGATTGTCACACCTGGAAGCCACACTGACACAGGGACAATAGGCCCCGAGATTCTGGTACCCAACATAATCTGAAGCTAACCATCCTCTCGAGCAGTTTACAAAGTAAATTTATCAGGCTAACTGGGTAGTAGCTGTCAAGAGATGTTGGGTTCTTCCCGGGTTTAAGGACAGGGATAACTATACTGTCTCGCCATTGCAACCGAAAAGCAGCACTGAGCCAAAGGCAGGTGAAATCCCTGAGGAGGTGCTACCACTGGGAAACGTTCAAGTGTTGGATCATCTGGTTGTGGATGGAATCCAGGCCTGGGGCCGTATCTTGTGAAGAAGTAAGAGCCTGCAAGAATTCCCATTCAGTGAAGGGTTCATTCTAGGGCTCAGCATGGTACAGGATTAAACAGGGGGGTCTGTTCAGTTGCATTTCTGCCGGAGGAAGATATCAGGATAGGAAGAGGACGCCGATGCTGTTGCAAAGTGTGTTGCGAGGTGTTCTGCAAGGACCAATGGATCAGTGCACAGAACACCTTTAAGGTTAAACGCTGAACACTTGACTGTCGCTGGCAACCTAGAAGGCTATGGATTGGTTGATTAATTGAGGGGCATGGGACCAAATGGCGAGGTCATCAGTCACGTGATTCCGAAGTGAGTTATAGAAGAAAGAAGGTCTGCTAAAAGTGGACAGATCCAGTCAGGGGAGTCAAATTAGAAACTAATGAACATTAAACACACACAATAAAAGCATAAAAGGTGAGAACAGATCTAAAAAATGGAAAAAGTGTGTGTGTGGGGGGGGGGAGGGGGGGGCGGTCATGGGATCACAGGCCGAGAAGACTCAAAAAGAAGTCCCAACCACAACCAACTTGCCCCTGCTCCAAGACTAAAGAAGAACCTTATATCTGGAAATAAAAACCGCTTTCACAGAGGAAACGAATTATGATATGTGTGTATCTGTAAAGTTAGGAAGTAATTTTAGGTTCATAGGGTGTGTGTAATGCAGCAAGTTATTACGAGATGACATTCGTTACAGTAAGACACACAGCCATCTGTATGGCGATGTTTTTTATCTGCTTTGCTCACAGCACAGCTGATGCTGCCTGCTGTGAGAATTGCATAGTGTAACATTCAGTCAATACAAAGATTTCTACCCTCTACAAACCTAAATAATCCATATTAGTTATGATCCGATTTTGTTCAAATCTGATACACAACCTTTTGTTATTAATGGAATGATGCTGTCATAATTTCAGATTTTTATTTACTATAGTTCCGGAGATAAGGAGAATTACCTAAAACTCCTAAAACCTACACTTGTTTTTTAAAACCTAGTTAGGAACAATAACAGATTGACTTTAATTATCATTTGGAGCCATTCCAAAATTATCAGTGTATAAAAATCAATTAATTAGAATTTTTTTAAAAACTTTAATCACTGTGCATTATATAATACAAAAACCGGTCAAAAACATTATTTGATTATTTTTGCCATGTGAGTGCATGAGAATGATTGAGTGTGTGTATGTGGGACATACATCAAAATTTAATATTTCATTTTACATAAAACCTTGTACAAATGAACCTTGGGAAAGTTATGTTGCAACCATGATTCAGGTGACTATGTCAGTGTGTGCTTGCTTTTGTACAAAAGTAGCCAGAATGGAAGTTAGAGACGGAATATGTTTGTTTATCAATTTGAAGAATATTTCGCACTTCGTTTATTTTGATTAAACAAAATACAAGAATTTGAAGTTTTGCTGACAATAATTACCATCAAATTAGTGATTGGATAAGGTAAGATTTGCCATGAAAATGATCTGGAAGGAATGATCTGATGGTCATCTAGATCAACAGACAATCAGAATTAAGCTGTTCCCACGTATAGAGAGGAGTTGGTAGATATGAGAGTACTTCAAGAGGAGTCGCTTGCTAGCTGGTCTACAGATAACACAATGTTAGATTGCTCCTTAAAAATACTCTGTAAGATGAGGAAATAGTGAGCTAATTTCGGTTTGAACATATTGTGACTGAAGCACCTGGAGTTGTGAACATTTTAATGAATGTTTGGTGTTTCTAAATTAAATAGTTTGAGAGATACGAGCATGTGAACTTTCTGGTAATAGTAACAGCTCTGCGTGGCGTGTTTCGTGCTGTGTACGAAATATTTAGGCGAGCACCTCTTACGAAGAACACAACTGAAATGACTGAATGTTTAAATCGCGAATAGTTGTGAGTCTGAGAGTGGTAAAATGTGAAAATTAGTCGGATTGGACTTCTAAAATTCTGGCTGTTTTTCGAGTATCTGTTATACAGACAGTGAACTTTGAATGATAACCTTTTCCCATATTAAATATGGACTTGATAGTCATTTCATGTGTTTCAATATGAATAAAAAGCAGAGTTAATCTAATTGTAAATGCTTTTCTTCAAGTAAACTGAAGATCCTGTATGCCCAATTTTTTTTATCATGAACTTTCAGGAGCTGACTTTCAACTAGAGTTATGCGGCCTCTGTTTGGTAGGTACTGGGTGGTGGTTTCATCAACACTGCGTAGTACATATCTGCTACCACAGAGTGAAGGGATATCGGCAGGAATCCTATCGAGGTAGGTGGATTGAACAATAGCATCAATAAAAACACAGTTAACTGACCCCCCCCCCCCCCCCCCCGCAACTGCAATGACATCCTGATCAGAGAGGTAGGTTTGAATCTCAGCCTCAGTCAGACTATCCTGATCCTGCAGCCTAGTGTAAATAACACCCCAGGAAGAGTTCAGCCTTCAGTGGACCTTGGCACAAACAGGAGAGCCCTGGAGGAGCGAAGCTGCAAGCAGTTGTTGTGCTTGAGAATCAGAAGTAATCTCCAAAAGCAAAGTGACATTTCATAAAAAAAGGGTGGAATTTCACAGGCTAGCAGCAGCATTAACACCTTTCTGAATAATTAACATATTTACCATAGTGAAGGATTGACTGTCTTCGCTACATGGAACAACAAGGAACTGCGGTGCAGCTGGGAGGGTCTTTGAATCATTAGCCTCATTTCATTTACTTTTGGTAGACATTGATGCTGAAAAGAATGATTGGCTCATTGTGAGAAAATCACCCATGATTGCCAGCGTCTCCTATGGCGCACTCCTTTCAACTGCGGATTGCCCCATCAGAAGGGGGCACACCCACCTTCGGTGACTGTTCACACCCCAGGTCACACCTCCCCAACACCTGACAGAGGGACCAATCGGCAATTTAGGAAGGTAGCAGCTCAGGTAATCACCCTCCCTGGGTCTGGCCTTTACCAGGGGATACATGCAAACGCTACCTATCAATCCGGGGCTGGGAGTTATGCATTATCCAGTGACCTGTTATGTCTTAGGCGTATGAGCTGGCCTTAAGGAGTGTACAGGAAGAAAGAAGGAAAAAGAGGAACCTCAAACACTGGGGCAGAGGAAGGATAGGAGAAGGGGGATGACAAAAAGGGAGAAGGAATGACAAAAAGAGAGAAGGAGCAAAAGACAGTGGTGAGACTATTCTGATATCGGCGACTGAATATGCAGAACACGTTTCCAACAACAGGGGAGGGGAGAAGGAATAGCGAGAGGACAGACATGCAGCACGAGCGGAAAAGGATGCTGCAAGGGTTGGGGCCCCATGGTAGCCAAGCATGAACCCGCCAAAGAGAGGCTAGCAACCTGGGGGAGTGGGGCGGCAATTTCTGATTGATACCCTGTTTTTCTCTACAGTGACCAGCAGATAGCAGGGTCAATCCATATGAAGTGGTCCGATAATGGTTCTTGACCATTTTTAAATATTTTAATTTTTTAAATATGTGATTGCCCTATATATGAGAAGTTCAAAACAGGTTTTTTTTTTTTTTTTTTTTTTTAAAATAATTTATCTTGCACCTTTACTGAATGGTGGCCATTTTCATTTGTAAGTATGTGACGATTTTCATTTTTTGTTAAGTTTGGGGTTAGTTATCTCAGGTGGGGCTGGATATAAAAATGTGCTGTACAAGTTTCAACACTGATATCTGACTGAACAAAGATATGAGTTTGTAAAAATGAGGAGATAATTCACATTACTCTACAACTGATCTTATGGCTGTTGCCTATTTCATTGGTTTATTGTTTCATTGAATAAAATTTAATTCTGATATATTTAGTTAACACATCACCCAATATTGATTTAGTTTATTTATTCTTAATAATGCAATGTTAAACAATATGAGCTTTTGCTTTTGTTCTATGGTTATAAAAATGCCCATTTACATTTAGGTGTTGGAGGTTAGTGCTTAACGTCCCGTTGACAACGAGGTCATTAGAGACGGAGCGCAAGCTCGGGTTAGGGAAGGATTGGGAAGGAAATCGGCCGTGCCCTTTCAAAGGAACCATCCCGGCATTTGCCTGAAACGATTTAGGGAAATCACGGAAAACCTAAATCTGGATGGCCGGAGACGGGATTGAACCGTCGTCCTCCCAAATGAGAGTCCAGTGTGCTAACCACTGCGCCACCTCGCTCGGTTTTACATTTAGGTTTATTGTCAATAAAGAAGTACATGATTTCTAGGTGTGGCATTGTAGAAGTACATTATTGCTGGGTGTGGCATTGTAGAAGTACATTATTGCTGGGTGTGGCATTGTTGTAGTCAGTCCGTTCTGAAACCTCTATTAGAGTGGATGTACATACTTCGAGTGTAGAATGTGTTATGTGCTGTGTTCTATTTGTAATTAATTTTGAGAGATTAACTGGAATGCAAAAACATGGATGAACAGTGCTCTGTTGGACAGATAGCAAGTGAAGTGTGTCACAAAACAGTTTACAGCTCAGTTACAAAAAAACTTTAAAATGCCAATGACTTTCATGAAGTTAGACAAACTTTGTTTAAATTTCGAGTAAGTTCTTGTGTAACATCAGTGTGCGAGTATCATGAGAAGAAATATATTTTGCAGTACAATAGCAATGACTGTGTTTCGGCTAAACTACATTGGATCCACCTTTATTTGAAATTAACATGGAAAAGCCATACTAATTACACCTGTACAAAGTTAGTTAATGTTGCATAGCTCTTAGGTAAACTATGGACTTATGTCACAGACCATATAATACAACTTTCCCCCACACCCCGACATCACATATGCCATCTTTTTGCAGGGAAATCCACTGAAGAGAGAGGAGGGAAAAAGGCAATCGGATGCATCTGTGAAGTCAGAAGTAATTAATCTTGTAGAGGATATTAAAAAAAAAACTAAAAATACCAATTACAACATCGCTCTTTATAATAAGTTATGTAATGCATGCAAAAGAAAACCAAAACACACTACGACACACTATCCAACATAACACATGCCTAAAACAGAAGACTTGACATCACAGTTGCTACACCCTAGAAAACTCAGGATAGTTAGACGGAGATAAAAGTGTTTAATATGGTAACACTACATACACACAATGTGTCACTGAGTATGCTTTAAAGCACCACACAGAAATAAACTAGAGAAAAAGCATCTTATACAGAAGATAAGTTCAAAACGTGACCTAAGCGCGATCTTCAGTAGGAGCCTACTAATTCTCTTTCATTATGATAAAAAACTTATATATGAATATACTGAATATATCATCTGCGGTATTGTGGACAAATATATTTTTAACATCATGTATGTCACTTATGTAACTTTGTATGTACACAAAAAGCCGACATTGATTCCATTATTAATGATTAAAGGTGAATAATTCATAAATCTAAAAATGTAAATCAATGAACAGTAATCCAGAATTAATAGAAAGCGCACTGACAACACGTCGGTCTGTTCGAAGTATTTGATCTAATACTTTTTAACAATTTCTGAGGTGGGAAACAATTATGTGCATGAAAGAAGTACAAATATGACGAAACAAAATCGTACCCACAAAACATAGGCACGTAAGCGCCGTACATTTATGTGAACGCTTGAATTATAACTCAATGTAGTTTACCGCTTACCTTTTGTAATATCCCCTGTAGCTCTGGTGCTGGAGGATGATTCATGAACAACAATTCAAGGTTCGTTAACAAGAGTTCTGAATATATACTAGGTTTCGCCATCTGTTCGAAATTAAACAAATCTGCTATTAAATATCACACAACACTTCATACACCTTACTGTAGAGTATAATAATTAAAATTTAATTCTCCGTAACTTCGTTAGACGTCAACTTCGCACAATTCTCAGCACACATACACATTACATTCAAGCGTCTTTCAATTCTTAGCTCAATTCCCGCCACGAATGAAGTTCCAAGTTCGCTTTCTGGTTCGATCGTCACAAATATCGATAGTCGAATCCTGTAGACAGAGGAAAGTAGTATTTATTCTATCCTTCACGAGAAAACCCACAGGATAAAAATATCCGAAAGCGAAGCAATCTCGCATGAGTCAGGAGTACTCATCATCTGTAATTTTATCAGCTTCTAAGAGTGTACTACAGCATTGTCTAGAATTAAATGCCCAACAATGACTATCTACTTCAAATTCGATCTTTGTATTACAGATGCCGAAACACGACAAACAAATTACATTCATGTGGATTAAAACCCATTGTGGAATTACAGACAATTAGAAAGCAAATGACTTGCCAAAGCAAGCTGCACGGAAGGAAACCCCACTAGACATACAACTTCCTTCCAAATCTACAGCTACAAGAAAGCAAATGACTTGCCAAAGCAAGCTGCACGGAAGGAAACCCCACTAGACATACAACTTCCTTCCAAATCTACAGCTACAACTAGGCCGTCACCGCTATTCTCTCGCCACTGTGACGTGCGTGGCATGCAATATTCCGTGTTGAACCAGTTATTAAGGCTTTTCCCCGTTCCATTCACGTATGGAGTGCAGAAATAATGATTGTTTAACTGCCTCTGTGTACGTTGTAATTCATCCAATCTTGTCTTCACAATCCCTATGTGAGTGATAAGTATGCAGTTGTAGTTGTGGTTATGGTACAGGCCACATTACTAGAGTAACCATTCAAAACTAGTATCTGAAATTTTGTAAGTAGGCTTTCTAGGATAGTTTCCATCTGCCTTAAAGATTCTACCGCTTCAATTCTATCAACATTTTATAAGCATTTTCTCAAGTCCATTGATATCTTTTTAGCTCTTATGGGAAGGGCACCAAAAAGAATTTTGGAATGATATATTATACTTTTTTGATACTGAGCTTTCATGTGTCCTTCTCCTTGGAAGTCAGTTCTATATCTAGTTTCATCGACATGGAAATCATTGTTCAAAACAAAAAACTGTGAATGGGATTTCAGAAAGCTTATGAGTAAGATTTAAACAACGTGTGAGCAGTGCAATGGACTCCATTGCACTACAATTAGTTTATTAAGCAAAATGTTATGATCAATAACATCAAATACCTTACATAAGTCTAAAAACAATTCACAGTTTATTTCATTATGAACAATGGAATTTAGAACAAATTTTGGGAAATTATATATAGCAGTTACAGTCGCCATATTTTTTATAAGATCATTTTGTTCATTGACAAATATTCCACATTTGTTCAAAACAGCACAGAGTCTTTCATACATGATTATCTAAAATTATTGAGAAACAAGACAACTTTGATAAAGGTCTGTAGTTTTTACCTCATAAGGATCACTGTTCTTATATAATGGTTTTATTATTGATAGCTTAAGTTCTCTAGGAAAAGCACCAGTGCTGAAAGAGGCATCAATTATATCAACAAGCAGAGGAACAATATATTTACTGTGTCTAGTTACTATATCGGGAACGCTACCTGTACCACAGGAAAATTTATTTTTTCGTCTGCTAATTGCATTCTCTGCCTCTTGTACTGTTACATGATACAAAAACATAGTTTTGGATTCACATATATGCTATGATTAGCCTTTATATGATTTTGGTTTTTTGTAGGATTTTGTATTGTACTTATATAGTATCTATTGAATATAGTGGTAATTTGTAAAGAATTATTTATAGTTTTATAGTTTAGTCCTAGCCTTTAAGAACAATGATGATGTTCTTTGCTTTGCTTCTGTCGAAGTTTGTATTTATCACATTCCAAACTGATTTCATCTTTCTTGTCATGCTGGTTTCTGTTAATGTATGAATGTTGTTTAGTTTCTTTGCTGCTGTAATGACTTTCTTCTACATCTTTCTGTAACAGTTTACTGACTGTGCTGCTCTCACAGTGGTCAACTGTGACCATTCATGCTCCCCTTCTCTATGTATGTTCAATGTCCCCTGTCATTCCTAGCTGGTACAGATCCCAAATGCTTGAGTAATATTTTAGGATGGCTCGCATGAATGTTTTACAAGCAGTCTCTTGGTAGACTGGTAGCATTTCCCCAGTATTCTACCAGTAAACCAAAGTCTGCTATCTCTTTTACCCATGACTGAGTCTACCTGATTTCCATTTTGTGTCCCTACAATGCGTTACATCCAGTTTACTGATTTCAGTTGTGACTTGTTAGCATTAAATTCTTAGGATACCACGTTTTTTCGTTTTTTGAAGTGCGCAGCTTCACATTTCTGAACATTTAAATCAGGTTGTCAATCTTTGCACTATTTTGAAATCTTATCAGGATATGACTGAATATTTGTGCAGTTTCTTTCAAGCTGTGCTTCATTATGGATGACTACATCATCTGAGAAAATCTGAGGTTGATATTAGTAGGAGGGGCGTTCAATAAGTAATTCAGCATATTCTGTTTTCGGCAAATTTCGGTTGAAAAAATGTGGAATTTGATGTGGGATATCGTGGTATATTCTTGCTTCAGTCCCTATAGTTTCATGACAGCCCAACACATGCCAGAGCAATACATATCCTTCAAAATGGAATCTGTAACACAGGTGCAATCCAAGCAGAGAGCTGTCATTGAGTTTCTTTTGGCGAAAAACCAGAGAATCGTAGATATTCATAGGTGCTTGCAGAACATATATGGAGACCTGGTAGCGAACAAAACGCGGTGAGTCGTTGGACGAGGCGTCCGCCAACACCGCAACAATGTGGTGCACACCTGCAATCTCCCATGCACCAGCGTGTGTAAAATTTTGTGTAGGCTTATGCAAAGGAAGATAGAATTGATATGTCGATTGAGGATCAGAGTGTCTGTATGGCAATATTTATGCTACCTGTACAAATAAATGGTGGCAAGCCTTCAATTTTTTTTCTTTGAGGGCAGCTAGGAGACGCCTCGCTGTTCGCTTTTGTCTTTTACCAATCTGATCCTGTAATATAGGCATCATTGTCTGTAGTTCTGAACAATTTATAATACATTGAGCTAATTTTCATTCAAAATGTGTTCAAATACTTTATTACAAAACCAGCCCACATATTTATGTCAATAAACAATGTGATATTAGTTGGATTTTTCAGGTGTTTTTAGCATTGGAGAGACACAACATTTCGAGTTGGCACCGATCCACCACTGGCATAACCTTGTTACTAACTTTCAATATCTTTTTCTCTTATCATATAACCCGTCCTGCAGTCACTCAAGGAAGAAGAACAAGAATTTTAACTAATCACACAGCATAGAGCTGTTATCAGATCGTGATGTGCAATTTGCTTTTTCAAAAATTCCATTGGTTCATATCTTTTGCAACGTTACTCCCAACACCAGTCTGAGACAATTACAATATACAGTCTTAAACTGCTTTGGAATTCATTTAGTGAGTGGAGATGGAAGTCAACTTACTCTCCGTTATTAATAATTACTGTACCTGATCATCGACATGTAACTATAAATTATTTGCCTGTTCAGTAGAGAAATGTTCTTGGAAATGAACTTCAATAACAGAAAAATAAAAAAGTCCAGTTAACCACGTACAGTCAGAAACCAGTCTCCAGAAGCTGTTGATGAATCCATTTATCTTCATGACAAAATGAAACTAGGTAAAAACAATCAAAGTTCAGAAATTCCTCTCAAAATAAAACTAAGCAGGGCAACATTCCAGAAACTAAGGTCTAGCCTGATCAGCAAGGATGTCGCGTGCATACTACCAGTTACAATCTACAGTCTGTAAACCATGCCTCCAATGCAAGTGCTCACATACTGCAGTGCACACATTGAGCCATGGAGCGACATTTGGTATGTGTCAGGCCCAGGCATAAGATTCCGTCACAGGACATTGGAAAGAGTTCAGAACTAACAAACATCATTGAGTAAATTGTCAGACTGAAGTGGTAATTGGTCAGAAACATAATTCGACAAGAGTACAGCAAATGGGACAACATAATTGTTCACTGGACACAATCGGACCACAAGAGAGCACTGGAAGAAGCTGAAAGATATGGATTATTAATTTGAAGCTGGTGGCTGAAACACAATGTTAACAGGTGGCTGAAAATAGAAGGCATGGAAACGAGGCCTGTATCCAGCAGTGGTCTCAGATGGAGTTAAGAAGAGGAATAAAGAAGAACAGCTTTTACATACGTTTTGTGAAGGATCACTCGACAGTATGCTGCTACTGTAATCAATGAAGGCTTCGCGGATTGTCTCTTGACAGTCAAACTTGTTCGATTCAGCATCTCTCTATTTATAGTCCAACACTTTGTTTTATACCTATTATGAAGTATCCTCTGTTTCTTAGAGGTATATTTACATTAACTGTGGCTCCTGGACAGACCCTCCCATCATGAAGTGCTCTCCTGGTTACATAACGATGCAGAACATGATCAACTATTCTTTTAAACTTGAGCCATAGCTCCTCTACTGGCTCCTGTCCTAAGGTAACACTTTCAAGTCCCTCATAGCTCATAGAGATGACACTACTCCTTCTATAGCCCTTTGTACTTTGGTATTTTTTGTTGTTATAACTGCCTCATGGTCATCGATACAGTTTTGCTGTGGACATCCTCAAAGAGGTCAGGTCTGTTTGTTGCTATTATATCTAATACATTTTCGTCATGGGTGGGGTTCTGAATTACATGTTGTAAGTAGTTTTCAGAGAAGACACTTAGTAACTGATACATTGTAATCGATTTTGCTGTGGGCACAATCGACACCAGCGACATAGCGATGGACTGCTGGAGGGGGCATTCTCCGTGGCGCGAAAATGGTTTTTAAGCATCATCCTGGTCGAAAGGCGGTGGCTGGACAGAGCTGGAGGTTGCTGAGCAGCTGAGAGATGGTGTTGAAGACTTCAGAGCCAGCAGCGGCTCTGTGTGTGGTAGCCACGAATGACCGGTGCAGTCCATGAGAGTGAGCGAGCACTGTAGGCTGGGTTAGAGACCTTGTTTTGTTAAGGTGTAATGCGTGGATGTCCTGTGCGGTGAGAGGCGTTTGGCAATGAAGTTGGATGGCTGTTTCTACGGTGAACTGGATTTTTGAGCTTTGGGTGACTGCGTTAGAATTGTGGCTCCTTAGGTATGTTACACAGTGCCTTCGCTGCAGTCGCTAGTTTTGAACTGATATCGTTATGAGAATTTCAAGGCTTTGATTGGTATTTTTAATCTCACCTCACTCTCTGTTCAAGTGGCTGTTTGCTTATTCCTTCGCTAGTAGTTGAAATTGCAGAAGAAACTATTTTGGACAGGTAATATATCTCATCACAAAGTTTGACATTTCGGAAAGAAACTTTATGTCTTGCTATATTCTGTCAACTGTGGACATTGCAACTGCTAATTAAGCACACATGTGGAAGTGTATGTCTTTTGTGTTAACTAATGTCACTTCTCTGTTTGTTGTAATTGGCTGATAATACTCTGTGCACTAGTTTTCCGTGCTACCACGGGATTGTTTCGTAATTGCAAGTGGCCTGCAGTGGATTTGTCCACTCTCTTGACCAACCAACCAACAGCATAGTGCATATTCTGGCTCTGGTCCTGTAATGATTAATTGAGCTGGTTATCCTGATATGGTTCTACACGAATTTTCCAGGCTTAAACTTACTTTTGCTACTTTGTTCTTACTTAGTGTTACTACAACCAACTGCCAATGATCCGTAGTCTTTTGCTGACAGCATATTGTATTTAGATTGGAAGTTGTGAGTTTGTAATCTTTTGTAATATACTAATATAAGGTGGTTAAAACTGACCTTACACAGTCACCTATTGGTATTTGTTAACGATGAAAAAAAATTCATGCTGAATACTTTAGAATTTCCTTTAATAACTTCATATTACAGGCAAGGACCCATCGAGATATGTTTCAGTGTTGCAGTGTCTTATATTGTTTGATGTACAAGGAGTGGAACGAAATTGTCCTGTTTTAAAACATAACTGTGGATTAATAGTTCCCATTTGATTGTATCATTCTGTTTTACATTAATATTATTTCTGCTCGTACTTGGTCATGTGTGTTTTGGTTTTTAAAGAATTTTATATTTACTGAGTAAAAGAGTTCTATTCTGATCAATGTATTTCTTTTGAGTACCAAAAAATGTAGCTTTTACACTAATAAAGTTTTTATTAATAAGTGTAAAATCTTAAGTAAAAGTTCAGCAGCGTTCCTCTGAAGGAGCCCTATTTCCTAGCCAAACTGCTCAACTGGTGTAAAATCTTAATAGAGTGTGGTATCAAAATGATAGCAATGAGCATGGTTACTTGGAAAGATTGCGTTCCCCGATATGGAATAGTTAAGTTAATTTAGTGATTTAGCGTAAAATTATGCGTCATTGTCTAATTACTATGTATGTTTGCAGTTACCTTACCATGATGCCAAGAGCCGTTTTGGCACTGAAATATTTGAGGAAAGATCCACTACAGTATGAGTTATGCATAGGAGGCAAAGTGGACAAAGGCAGTCCGGCTGAAATGAGCCATTGTTTGTGGGCCATGTTAGACAATGTGGTCCATTTCACAGTGAATGTCATTCAGGAGGTGAGTCTTGTTTGGTATAGTTAAAGAGGGTGTCGATTTTTTGGATTACTGCTATGTCTATACACTCTTGTAGACCACGTTGTCAATGGTGTCAGTGATTTTCAGGTTGTTTATAATGAAGCTAAATATCTGGTGGATATTCATGTATTACAGGAGAAAATTATTTCGGCACAGAGGCTCGTTTCCCTTCTCAAATGGCGGGAGAGTTAAGAGAAAGGAAGGTTAGATGTTGGAGAAGGTGTAGGTGCAAAAAGGACCACGTGTTTGTGGGGACAATTTAATGAGCTTCTGAATCCACTTCAAGGGGAAAACATTTTATCTGTTAAAGATGCTGATGACATTAAAGAAGTTTTGTAATTAATTGTTAAACTGCAAGATCAGACACAAGTTATTGGAGTTCCTGAAGAGTTAATATGTCACATTATTTCATCTCTGGCAGAAGGACAGCTGAACTGAACATAACTCAAGTATTAGAACGGTGTGGAGCTCTCACCATTCTCTGGGAGAAGATTTTAGGGTAATGCTTAAGTGCACACAGATACAAAGATCTTACAGATGCTTACTTCTATCAAGTTCAACATGACATTGTCAGATCACACAGGCAGGGCGAGGATGGCTATGGTTGTCTTGTATGTCAATATATCTGAAAGAGAAGCATCCTAGGACGTATGCGGCCACAGGATCGATCACAGGTGATATTGTTGAACAGGCCTCATTTGTTTTCTGGCTTCGAACACATGATTGTGAATGTAGACAATGCGTGGTACGGTGATGAGAAAAACAAAGAGGTAAGGCTACCTAAGAGCAGTGACATGGCTGCTATATTTAATCATAGTCCTAAATAGCCTCAAAGATGAAGTCTGGGGTGTTTTAGATGCAGCAGCACGCTGCATTTTGCATGTGACTGTACTAAACAGCAGGGGGGAGGGGGGGGGCGGGGCGTAGACAGAGGATACAGGGGGAAAACGAGGGTGGTGGCGTACCAGCCTACCACTGAAGGATTGTCGCAAGGTGTGTGGGGTTGATGCCTCTTTCGATTGCTGTTCATGTGTGCTTATGTGGGAACTGAACCCGTGTGTGGACTACTCGAGTCTGTGAGTTGCATGTCGTTGCTTAACTATGATCAGTATGTAACTAATAAAAGGTGTGGGTTTACTGTGATTACAGTCAGCTAAGGAGAACTGTTGGTCTGTTGCTAATGAGACTTTGGAGATTGTTGGGCTGGTCGACTGCAGACTTGGGATAGCGATGTGAACCTTGCCTTTCAAATTTTTAGTTTAAGCACTTAATGGTGCATATGTTGTTGCAGTATGATTTTCTTACACAAACCTTTTGCATCCTGATCTACGAGTATGCTCAGAGAGAATTTTACTTTTACTTTAAGTTTAGGTCTTGACGAAAATTTTGCATTCTGTAATTGTTGGGTTCAGGGAGGGAGCTCCAGGTTTGATGTCAAACATCTACCAGAAGTTCAGGCTAAACAGTTATTGCAAGTACATTATCAGTATCTATATGCCTTTTCAGAGAAAAATGGAGTAACACACAAGACATCCTATCAAATCAGGCTGACTCATTATGCACCAGTCAGTCAGTCAGTCACCTTATTGGATTCCCCCCCCCCCTTCCCCTTAAAGATGACAGAATTGTGTAAAATTGTGGCCAGGTTGTTGGAGGATGGTGTTATTAGTGTCTGTTTCTTACTATGGTTCTCCAATTTTTTGTACCAAAACCAAATGGCGTCTGGTACAGTCCAGTAGCAGATTATCAGTTACTGAAGCCAAAGGTCGTTTTGGAATCTGTTCCACTTTCTGACTTCTACAACTGTTTTACAAGGTTTGCTGGTCTTGTGTTTTCTCAGTATTGGACCTAAACCAGGCATACTATCAGTCATTCTTACCAACGACTCTAAATCATTGACAGCTCCCTGTATAGATTATAATTTGTATGCATTTAACTGTTTGCCATTCTGGTTGTCCACCTGAGCATTGGTGTTGCTCCACCTGTTGGGTTCTGTTTTGGGAGAGCTGAAGTTCAAATTCGTGTACGATTACTTGGACAATGTAGTTATTTACGGTAAAAAGCTCTGAAGAAAGTGTTGACGGTCTTAAGATGAAACCAGGCAATGTCACCTTGGCCAAGAGTGAAATCTCAATTTTATTGCACAATGTGTCGAAGAAAGGGGTGAGAATGGATCATCTTGAATCAGTGCTATCTATAAGTTTCCTGTCCCATAGTAAGAAAGATGTCATCAGATTCATCAGGAGGAGTAATTTATTTCGCAAAATTGTGAGTAACTTTGCTGACCTCCTGGCTTCTCTTAATCAGCTGAGGAAGAAGGGTAAAACGTTTAGTTGGGGTGAAAGTCAGCAGGCTGCCTTTGAGGAACTGAAGACGGCCGTTAGTAACGCTCTGGTCCTGGGGATTACGGATTTCAACTTGCCATTCGTTGTGCAAAATGATGCTTCAATAGTGCTAACTATGGCGGTCCTCTTCCAAGAGCAGAAAGTGAATACTGTCCATAGCATTATGCTTCAAAGGCATTCTCAAGTCGTAAATTGCATTATTCTTTGTGAGAACTGGAAACGTCAGTCGTACTATTCGCCATTGAAAAGTTTAGGTTTTACCCAGAAGAGTGGGCAGTTTCAGCTGGAAAAGGATAATAAAGTACTAAGCTGGGTGTTGCCCCTGCCCTCGCGAAAAACAGGAAGGACAGCCTAGTGAGCAGTCCGGATTTCGGGATCCCTACTTGATGTGGTTCACTTTCATGGTTTCCAAAATCAGCCACATGTTTAAATGGGAAGGGGAAAACAGAGGCAAAGGTGACTCGAAGGTGCTATCATCTGCTGAGACTGTGGAGGTGCCTGGGCCACAAGGAGCTGCTACAGTTCTTACTGATTTTCCGGTGTTATTCAGTGTTGTCAGGGAAGAGCAAGAGTAGGATTTCGAGCCTGGTGCCATCTGCAAGGAATTAAAGGAGGGATGTTCTTTGGAGAGGTATTAGTTAGAGAAGGTGTACTTTATTATCAGGGTCGGCATGACCAGAAAACTAAAATCTGTCTACCTAGGAGTCTGATACCAGTGGTCGTCAAATACTGTCATGTAGTCTCTTTGTGTAGGTCACCTCGGTGTCTGGAAAACGTGAGTGAAGATAAGCGAGTGCGTTACCTGGAAAGACATGGCAGTCGAGATCTGGAAACTGGTCAGTAGTATTAGGACAACAAGGACACGGTCCCACAGTGAATTATTACCAAAGTTATTGAAGATGGCGGATCCAAGATGGCGGCGATAGATATGGCAACGTCACAATGATGTCATTGCGGGAAGATAAAATTTTGGCGGAAAATAGGTCAGTTTGACGACCTCCAATAACCTAACCCCCTCCCCACACCCGGCGCCTTCCCTTTACCCAACCACTCCAAGATGAAAATGGCACGATGTTCAAATTTTGTCGAGAAAAAGGTCACTTAAGCTACCTACACTAACCTAAGGATGTGGTGGGAAAATTTTGACAGGAAAATATGTCAACTGGGCTACCTCTACTAACCTCTGTCATCCGATCACCATCTCTTCCTTGGAACTGGCAAGAGAAAGACTCACTCTGTGCTGGGCTGCTGGATAGGATGGATGTAAGTCTTTATCTTACATGCATGTTTATTTAAACAATTTGAGTTGTCATAGGGAGTAGCTCCATCCACTGCATTCACCATGAGGTCTGGAGTCCAACTGACCTAGTACTGTACCACCACCAGTGGACACTGTCGTCCCATGGCGCTGGTGGGAAAAGGACTCTGTCTGTGTCCAGCTGCTGTAGAGGATGGAGTGTAATTAATTTACTTTCAGTGGAAAATTGGAACAGTTTATTTCGAGACGGATTTTACGGAGTTTACTTATTATGCTGATACAAAACACTCGCCCTGGCGTCCTTGTAAATAGACTACAGATCTGCAAACTACTCATAAATTACCGAAATAATTCAGTACACTGATGTACAGACACAAAAACAACTCGTAAATTGTCAAAATAATGCATGTATAACACTCTGCATGTGTAACGCTATGAAAACACGCTCACAAAGCTTAAACAGCCGAAATAATGCTGTGCACAAACACTCATTACATTTAAAAACGGTTTCGGACTATTGTTAAGAAATTCGACCACAACGTATCAGCTAACTGCTCCCTACAGAGTTCCAAGGCAGACTGATGACCAGATGCATTCTTCCTAGCAATCCTAACAGGACAGCCTGTCCCACATGCGAGATGTGTCTGGCTGCACACATCTTTGCCTTGGGTCCAGCACCGAGTGAGATGTTTGCATACTGGCTTACCCTTGCAGGCGCACCAAAAATGTTGTCAGTGTTGTACTGATGTCACATGACTATGTAAATAAGAGCCAAGTCTCCCTCTCCAAAATCGTAAGTTAACGATCGCTTCTGTTGTTGTAAACACTTAATGTCACAGCTAGCCACGTGGGAATTCTTGTCCTAACTGGACCTGTTCACGAAAATAGCCCAGAATAACACCGAATGCATTCTTTCTTATGGTCCTAACGACGCACCCTGTCCATCACGTAATACCCTTCCTGGAAATCAAGACATCATGCTTTCAGCAAACGTCTCCGATATGGTAAACATTCGAGGACTATGTACAGGCTCCTCTGTCCCAGCACAAAGGATGTCTTGTAAATGAATGGAACATTCTGACTGGCTTTTACTGAATTTACCTGCCAAATTGCTGATGCTGCCGGGGTGGGAGAACTGTCCACCTTCTTTTTTTCTGTAGACGAGACTTTCAGTGGCAAAACTATTTTGTACATTTGCTATATTGTACGGACAGTAAAATCTTCCAAAAGCGGTCCGCAGATCGTCAAATAATGGAAGATACTTCTTCAATTCCACTGTTCTGCCACTGACGACGGAAGCATGAATATTTCAGTAAGAAACCGATCTCCAACCTGGCTATATATCACTACATATCGTCTCGATGTATTAAACACACAATTTGTATCCTACACCAAACAAAATCATCACTTCTGCTTCCTGGATATTGCTAGCGACCACCGTACACTCGTACAAATACCGCAAAGACAGACAGGATACGCACATGTACCGTAAATAGTCCTCACAGCACTAGATATTTCCCGTGAGGTCGGTAGGTCATTCACTGCAGCCGATGGTCACAAGTCATCTTCCCCCCCACACACACACTGGCCCAACATGTGAGCAGAGCACCCTCAGCGGACACAGATCATTCTATGAACTGTTGTACAAAGGCTGGGTCGGTTCCCCCTCGGCACAAAGGCGTTACAGTTTCTGGTCCCGACCTGCTTGCTGGCTGTCTACACCCATCTTCAGACTCTGGGATTACAAGAGCATATGTATTTTCACATGGTGAATATCATACCATTTTCGCGATACTTCTCGATATCATGCCCATAGCAGTATTTTACCGATCTCTTACACAGTATAACTCCTAAGATATAGACAGGAATTTATATCTCAAAAAACTCGAATCTTTAGCAGGATGAAGCGTTCTATAAACCACTGACTAATTGAAAACTTGTCACATCTGTGAAGGTCTTTACGTGAAAACTCGAAATAAATAGAGGAAACTGATATTTCCACTCATGAATACCGATGTCAGTGATGTAACAGATTCCAAATCATTGTTATAATTTACAAAGTCAATTAAGATGTTTCTCATGCCTAGAGAACCAGGAAACGTGTCTTCCACCCACCTTACACCTACTAGATGCGCGCACCACAGTCGATGCTCTCTGAACCCAATAAAGGTGGGAAATGTGCAGAAGCAGCCAACCGGACAATCTACATGGGAGGGAATAAGGGTCCAGCGTAAACACATGTCCATGTGGTATAGTCTCAGATTTCCACATGATCATGAAGGCTGTCCAACACATAGTGGGTATTAGTTCACTATTTAGCCGTCTAGAGGGCGACACAGTTAAGTCAACTACATTCCTGTACCCCAACCCGTCTCTGCCACGAGAAGGCTCCCGCCATTAGCTGGAAATGTGAATCTATTCGTGCAACAGGCCACTGCCACCACTTACTCCTCACATACCTGGCTGAATCGTGCTAGGAAACTGGCTACATATACGAGGGCGGTTCAGAAAGTAACCTCCGATTGGTCACAGTGCGGGTTGTGGGGGGAGTAGCGACGCCATCTGTGCGTTCACGCACTCAACAGGTCAGTCGGCATCAAGCCGTGGTCGAGTGAACGTCGTACCTGCGCTAGTTTAGTTTTTGTGGCAGTTTGAAATGTGTGCTGCAATAGAAAACCCCGCCAAATGTGAAGTGCGTGCTGTCATAAGGTTTTTTTACAGCCAAAGGATATTCTGCAGCAGCTTTTCATCGTGAGCTTTGTGCCGTGTATGGACCAAGAGTTATGAGTGAAGGAGTTGTCCGTGAATGGGTACGTTTATTTAAAAGTGGACGAGAAAACGTTCATGATGAAGAGAGGAGTGGTAGACCATCATTGGTGACTGACGAACTCGTTCAGACAGTTGATGCAAAAGTTCGTGAAAATCGACGTTTCTCAATCTCGGAGTTGTCTACTGGTTTTCCACAGATTTCTAAGACTCTCTTGTACGAGATAGTGATAGCAAAATTGTGTTACCGTAAGTTCTGTGCACGATGGGTGCCCAAAATTCTTACCGACCACCACAAAACTCAAAGAATGGCCTCTGCATTAGACTTTCTGTCACGTTATGAGGACGAAGGAGAACCATTGTTAACCAGAATCGTGACCGGTGACGAAACCTGGATTAAGTACGTGAACCGTGAGACAAAAGAACAATCAAAGCTGTGGGCACATTCAAATTCGCCTACCAAACCAAGAAAAGCCTCGCGAGATTTTTCTGCCAGAAAACTGATGGCAACGGTCTTTTGGGATGCCAAAGGGGTGTTGTTGGTTGAATTCATGGAATGTGGTATGACCATTAATCAAGACGTGTACTGTGAAACAATAAAAAAGTTACGACGGGCTATACAGAACAAACGCCGTTGGTATGCTGACTTCCGGTATCGTTTTTTTGCGCGATAACGCCCGTCCTCACTCTGCTCGCAGAACAACGGCCCTTCTTGAGTCCTTCAAGTGGGACGTTATCAACCATCCACCTTACAGCCCAGACCTGGCGCCAAGTGATTATCACCTCTTCATGCATTTGAAGAAATGGCTCGGGTCACAGCGGTTTGATGACGACGAAGAGCTCGAAGATGCGGTCACAGGCTGGCTCCAGGCACAAGCGGGTGATTTTTATGCAGAAGGAATTTCAAAGCTTGTGAAGAGATACGATAAGTGCCTCAATCGCTATGGAGACTATGTAGAAAAATAGTGCAAAGATGTAGTTGTAAGATGTATATATTAAAATATTTTTATTTAACTTGGTGTATTTTTTAAAATCAACCAGAGGTTACTTTCTGAATGGCCCTCGTATATTTTATCACTGTAGTTACAATTAAATTTTACCATTGCGGTCTCAATTGGACGGCATTCGACAATGAGTGAAGTATCGGAAATACCCCCTGCCGATGGCTGTGGCTCTGGAAACCGAAATATCTGTACCATTCTTATGACTTGACAAACTTTTCCAAGTAAAAGAAAATCTTCCATTCCCTTTGCTATCGCAGTATTCCATGTCAAATCTATACCTTTTTCTGGTCAGGCAGCGTTTTGTAGCACTGTACTCGACCAGAAAAATAATGCATTTGAGCTAGGTGTTCGCAGCTGTACTACATTTACAAGAAATTTTAGATCATGGAAGGAGAAGCAATCTCATGATCGCATGGATAGAAGTGACATAAAATCGATAGAATTTCGAAAAATGACGGAAAATATATATAAATTGTGGGGAAAGACAGCAAAATGCGGGTAAATTGAGGAAATACTTGATTGTTTTCTGACTGGCGCAGAAAAATTGTTGTACACGGGAACAAGTATGCGACAAAAATAGGAATCCAAGAAAACGTTGACATGAAAGGGCCGGGAACCAGGGAAACCATCAATTTTTTTTCCGTTGAGGCAAAGTTCTAATGTATGTCTATTGAGGTAACAGTGATACACCCGAGTTCACTACTGTATTTGACGCTTTCCAGGAAAACAGAGAACCAATCTGCCTCTAAACTTTCATGTATCTGCGTTAAAGGGTGACAGAGAGTGGGTGTCGTGATAGGTTGAGATTGAGCTGTAACAAGGTACGATTTAGTGGTTGACCATTTTTTACGTTGTTCTGTCAGGCTGCAACAGTTTTGTGACATAGCCTGCGTTCGACTCGTATACAACCACGTGTTCTGTGTGTGACTAAGAGCACTGTCTACTTGCGATCGTTAACAGCAAACCTCTCTGCCATCATAGGATTTCCATCTCATGAGTGATGAATCGTGACCATCCTGTTTCGACACATTCCTCTACACGAACGAACATTTACGTGACGTATTCCATTCCACTGTCGCATTTTGGGTATAAAATCGAGACTTCAGTTTCATAACTAAGGAGATTCTACGTTAGCGACAGTTGTTTATAAGGCACTGCAATCCCTGTGTATACATCTGCTTGACAGATGTCCTGTTTACAGAGTTAGTGGCGACATGACGTATAATTTCACATGTCAAACGACTCTGCTATGCGTTTATCTGTTTCCTTGTAAGTGGTATTACCTGTTACTAACGATCATTTTATAAAGGATTGATGTGAGCGTAGTATAATTTCTGAACCGTGATCAGATGTGAACAGTGGACGCTACACATCTCTGGAAAGCTATATTGTGCATGACACAGAGTCGATATTTTAAGGAAGTAGATTTTTAGTTTTACAATTTGTTACCATAGTTTATTGTAGAGAAACCTGCAAGAAGGATGTATGTCATGCGCTGGAAATATGTTTTTTACAATGGAACTGATAGCATAGTTGATTTATGTAAAATGCTTCGAACTCCATCTGTCTGAAGCTTCCTCATGCATAAAAACCACCCGTTTCTTGTTCTTCTTAATCGCCTGCTATTACATCACAACACTTTCAAATCTACTACCATACGCCAATAAGTGGTGCTAACCTCCTCGACATGTGCGCGTCTGGAGAAATCTTGTTCACTTGGATGGGTGCAGACTAGGCAAGCTCCATTCTTTCACAAGAGGTGCAATGTAGCAGTCTACTTCTGGTCAGCTGCAAATTTAAGGGTGCTGCAGGGCAGGTTGGTCAAAGACAGTGCGAGAGGATCTTTCAGTCTTTAACTTTATCCTAAGAATACGAGAATGCCCTGTGGATCCCATCTGCATAGCGAAAGATCTAAATCGCTGTCTGGTATACTTTGATGATGTACATGTTTGAGAATTAACAATGAATGGACGTACTGCACAGTCATTTATCTACATCCACATTGGTACTCCTGAAGTAGAAGAGGGTCGGTTTAGCAATGATACTGAAACTGGGAAGCATGCTGTCGCACCATTGGCCGGTGTTGAAATTACCGTAAAATTATTAAAATTGTTCGCACTATCAACTGTGATGCTTATTATGGTACATCGACGGTGTCTTTTCCATCCCATCCATCCACTTGTATACTGTTGATTACCACATAATGACTGACTTATATCGCTTGTTTGAGATGGAAAAAGGGTCTTGGTGGAGGGGAAACACCTTCTGGGGATGGCTAGCACCGAAACAGTAATCACGTACATGACTGCAATATGAGGAATCAATCGAAATGGAACACAGAATCATCAGCTATCTTGACATTGTGGCAGATGAATTTAAATGTAGAGGTCATCGATCACCTTCGGGCAGCAGTTTGGAAACGCTCCACAACACCACAAAACTCTTCCAGTTCCCTTATGTTGTGACTGTCTTTTATTTAAAATCATCCAGTGTATGTGTGTGTGTGTGTGTGTGTGTTTTGTGGTAGGAGCAGCAACAACATGATTTACACTGTGCGACATCTACACTTCTGGAAATGGAAAAAAGAACACATTGACACCGGTGTGTCAGACCCACCATACTTGCTCCAGACACTGCGAGAGGGCTGTACAAGCAATGATCACACGCACGGCACAGCGGACACACCAGGAACCGCGGTGTTGGCCGTCGAATGGCGCTAGCTGCGCAGCATTTGTGCACCGCCGCCGTCAGTGTCAGCCAGTTTGCCGTGGCATACGGAGCTCCATCGCAGTCTTTAACACTGGTAGCATGCCGCGACAGCGTGGACGTGAACCGTATGTGCAGTTGACGGACTTTGAGCGAGGGCGTATAGTGGGCATGCGGGAGGCCGGGTGGACGTACCGCCGAATTGCTCAACACGTGGGGCATGAGGTCTCCACAGTACATCGATGTTGTCGCCAGTGGTCGGCGGAAGGTGCACGTGCCCGTCGACCTGGGACCGGACCGCAACGACGCACGGATGCACGTCAAGACCGTATGATCCTACGCAGTGCCGTAGGGGACCACACCGCCACTTCCCAGCAAATTAGGGACACTGTTGCTCCTGATGAATCGGCGAGGACCATTGGCAACCGTCTCCATGAAGCTGGGCTACGGTCCCGCACACCGTTAGGCCGTCTTCCGCTCACGCCCCAACATCGTGCAGCCCGCCTCTAGTGGTGTCGCGACAGGCGTGAATGGAGGGACGAATGGAGACGTGTCGTCTTCAGCGATGAGAGTCGCTTCTGCCTTGGTGCAAATGATGGTCGTATGCGTGTTTGGCGCCGTGCAGGTGAGCGCCACAATCAGGACTGCATACGACCGAGGCACGCAGGGCCAACACCCGGCATCATGGTGTGGGGAGCGATCTCCTACACTGGCCGTACACCACTGGTGATCGTCGAGTGGACACTGAATAGTGCACGGTACATCCAAACCGTCATTGAACCCATCGTTCTACCATTCCAAGACCGGCAAGGGAACTTGCTGTTCCAACAGGACAATGCACGTCCGCATGTATCCCGTGCCACCCAACGTGCTCTAGAAGGTGTAAGTCAACTATCCTGGCCAGCAAGATCTCCGGATCTGTCCCCCATTGAGCATGTTTGGGACTGGATGAAGCGTCGTCTCACGCGGTCTGCACGTCCAGCACGAACACTGGTCCTACTGAGGCGCCAGGTGGAAATGGCATGGCAAGCCGTTCCACAGGACTACATCCAGCATCTCTACGATCGTCTCCATGGGAGAATAGCAGCCTGCATTGCTGCGAAAAGTGGATATACACTGTACTAGTGCCGACATTGTGCATGCTCTGTTGCCTGTCTCTATGTGCCTGTGGTTCTGTCAGTGTGATCATGTGATATATCTGACCCCAGGAATGTGTCAATAAAGTTTCCCCTTCCTGGGACAATGATTTCACGGTGTTCTTATTTCAATTTCCAGGAGTGTAGTTTTCTGTGAGAGGCAAAGGATCAGAATGTGTTAATGTCAGCTTAGAATCTTACACAGATCTCGAAGTCATGGAGATAAAAACAAAATTTTTGGCAGTGTACAAAACGTGTGACAGCAGAAAAAAACAGTGTTTCAGACAATGACACAGGGAGCCTCTCTTGCGACTGACAGTATGGTCTGTGGGATATGGTCATCCCCCTCCTCCTACAGTGCAAGTGTTGACACTTTGCATTGGTTGTGCAAGCGACTTCGATCACTGGCCACCTGCTCCAGTGGATCGATATCTGTATATTTAATAGGATCACCGAATGTGCTCAATGTTGGCATGCAGACGGTATTTGTTTTCGATATATCAGAAGAGAAGAGTCATGCGGTAAAAATCTTACCGAGTTCTCTATCCGATGAAGTTAGCGGAGTTTTTATAGTTCGTAATTTTTCTCTGTTGCACGGTACAGAATAATGATGATAGAATGTTTGGGTGGTAGACATGAATGCACCCTGAGGGACGCGGATCTGCTCCGGACTGCAGTACCTGTACGAAGTTGAGGCTTCCTTATATTCCTGATAAGAAACACCACCATAACTGTTTGTACTGTCTTTATACTACTTTGTGTAGCAGGAGCGGGTTTCGTTTGGCGCCGACCTTACACAGCGTACACGGCTGGCAGAGCTACAGCAAAGTGTTCCCATTTCCATTGAATGGTCAAAACACAGTCCTGTCGCACTTAGCTTAGCGTGTTTCTACACAGACTGTAGAATGTGGTAGATGTAGCTTTCTCCAATTTCTGCTCAGTTCCATCTTAAATTGGAACGATCACATGTGCAAAGCTGGAGGGGTGGCAGTGCTGGGTCTGAGGGGTAGCTGCAAGATGCATAGGGACTATCTAAAATCGTACTGTAGCAGATAGGTTCGAAAAAGGTGACTCTTTTCAAGATATGAGTGTGCCAGAGATTTGATTCACTAGTGGTTGTAATTATTAAAAGACTTCTCCGTAGGATCCAATGCAGGTATGTGGTTGAATGGAAAGACTTGATTCCAAACCACATACAGCATTTCTACCAGAAAGCGTAGCACTAGGGATCTGAAAAGCCCGTGTACGTTTCTTATGACCTTAATCAGCGCACCACCTACTGTTTGTGATCCTTCTCAATCAACCTGCGCCTATAACGCAGTGGGTATATTGCAGAGCCTCTGACATGGCATCGTTCTGTTGAACGGTTACAAATACTGGACAAATATCTAGCGACAGCATGAGGCGGTTGCAAATACCAGCTTCATACCACTTTCCTTAGCCACATCACTTTCTAAATTCAGTGATTTTATTGCGGTCTTCAACCCATCGGCGACGTGTGACAGCACCATTGGTCTGCTAATATACACACCAGCGATCACCGTCTATATTCAGCATCACCTCGATTTATAATGCTTGTATAGTTTTTGACTTGGATATCGTTAGCGATACTAGTGAGCACCTGCAGAACCAAGACCGCTTGTGACGGTAACATAGGCACTGCAATCGTTTTTTTAACATCTGGCGGCTTGTAAGACGTTTACGTTTCTCTTTCTAAGACACTGTGGTACCACTTACAAGAAAAACTTATGAGACATGTCCACCCATTGCTGATTGTTTCGTATCGCCAGCAATCAGTTATTACCGAAGTATTATACTTAGTAGTAGGGGATACGTGAAAGGTTCACTTTGAACAACAGGCTTATAAAGTGTGTGTGTGTGTGTGTGTGTGTGTGTGTGTGTGTGTGTGTGTGTGTGTTACGTCATGTGCAAAGAAAATGACTACGTTCAGTTATAAGGAAGTTACGGATCTGACATAGAATACTGCGATAGTAAAGGGAACGGAAGATTTTGTTGTTACTTGGAAAAGTATATCAAGTAATAAGAATGGTGCAGATATTTCTATTTCCATAGTCACAGCCGTCAGCAGAGAGAATTTCTGATACTTCACTCATTGTCGAATGTCGTCCAATTAGGACCGTGATCATAAAATTTAATTGTAAGTACAGCGATAAAATATATATGTAGCCAGTTTCCTAGGACGAATCAGCCTGGTGTGCGAGGAGTAATTAGTGGCAGTGACCTGTGGCCGGAATGATTCCCGTTTCCAGCTAATAGCAGGACCTATCCAAATGGAGAAACAGGTTGGGTACAGGAATGTAGCTGACTTAACCATGTCGCCCTCTAGACGGCTGAATAGTGAACTAATACCAACTATTTGTTGGACAGCCTTCATGATCACGTGGAAATCTGAGACGATTCAATATGGACATGTCTTTGGGCTGGAGCCTTATTCCCTCCCATGTAAATTGTCCGGTTGACTGCGTCTGGACATTTCCCACCTAGCAGGTGAAAGACGGGTGGAAGACACGTTTCCTGGTTCTCTAGACATGAGAAACACATTAGTTGACTTTGTAAATTATAACAATGATTTGGAATCTGTTATACCACCGACATCGGTATTCTTGAGTAGAAATATCAGTTTCCTCTATTTATTTCGAGTTTTCACGTAAAGACCTTCACAGATGTGACAAGTTTCCAATTACTCAGTGGTTTATAGAACGCTCCACCCTGCTAAAGTTTCGAGTTTTTTGAGATATAAATTCCTGTCTGTATCTTAGGAGTTATACTGTGTAAGAGATCGGCAAAATACTGCTATGGGCATGATATCGAGAAGTATCGCGAAAATGGTATGATATTCTGGCAAACCATGTGAAAATACATATGCTCTTGTAATCCCAGAATCTGAAGATGGGTGTAGAAAGCCAGCAAGCAGGTCGGGACCAGAAACTGTAACGCCTTTGTGCCGAGGGGAACCGACCCAGCCTTTGTACAACAGTTCATAGAATGACCTGTGTCCGCTGAGGGTGCTCTGCTCACATGTTGGGCCTGTGTGTGTGTGGGGGGGGGGAGATGACTTGTGACCATCGGCTGCAGTGAATGACCTACCGACCTCACGGGAAATATCTAGTGCTGTGAGGACTATTTACGGTCCATGTGCTTAACCTATCTGTCTTCGCGGTATTTGTACGAGTGTCTGGTTGTCGCTAGCAATATCCAGGAAGCAGAAGTGATGATTTTGTTTGGTGTAGGATACAAATTGTGTGTTTAATACATCGAGACGATATGTGGTGATATACAGCCAGGTTGGAGATCGGTTTCTTACTGAAATATTCATGCTTCCGTCGTCAGTGGCAGAACAGTGGAATTGAAGAAGTATCTTCCATTATTTGACGATCTGCGGACCGCTTTTGGAAGGTTTTACTGTCCGTGCAATATAGCAAATGTACAAAATAGTTTTGCCAGTGAAAGTCTACAGAAAAAAAGAAGGTGGACAGTTCTCCCACCCCGGCAGCATCAGCAATTTGGCAGGTAAATTCAGTAAGAGCCAATCAGAATGTTCCATTCATTTACAAGACATCCTTTGTGCTGGGACAGAGGAGCCTCTACGTAGTGGTCGAATGTTTACCATATCGGAGACGTTTGTTGAAGGCATGATGTCTTGATTTCCAGGAAGGGTATTACGTGATAGACAGGGTGCCTCGTTAGCACCATCAGAAAGGATACATTCGGTGTTATTCTGGGCTATTTTCGTGAACAGATCCTGTTAGGACAAGAATTTCTATCTAGACAAGATGAGACTTAAAAAAAGCTCCTACAGCAACTAAAGCGACTGTTAACTTACGATTTCGGAGATGGAGCCTTGGATCTTATTCACAAAAATACATGTGATTTCAGTATAACACTGACAACCTTTCAGGTGTGGCTGTGAGGGTGAGCCACTATGCAAACATCTCGCTCGGTGCTGGACCCGAGGTAAAGACATGAGCGCCAGACAGGTCTAGCATGTGGGATGGGCTGCCCTGTTAGGATCGCTAGGAAGAACACATCCGGTTATCATTCTGTGTTGGAATTCTGTATGTAACAGTTCGCTGATATGTTGTGGACGAATTTCTTAACGATAGTCTGAAAGCGTTTTTACAGGGTGTTTCAAAAATGACCGGTATATTTGAAATGGCAATAAAAACTAATCGAGCAGCGATAGAAATACACCGTTCGTTGCAATATGCTTGGAACAACAGTACATTTTCAGGCGGACAAACTTTTGAAATTACAGTAGTTACAATTTTCAACAACAGATGGCTCTGCAAGTGATGTGAAAGATATAGAAGACAACGCAGTCTGTGGGTGCGCCATTCTGTACGTCGTCTTTCTGCTGTAAGCGTGTGCTGTTCACAACGTGCAAGTGTGCTGTAGACAACATGGTTTATTCCTTAGAACACAGGATTTTTCTGGGTTTGGAATTCCACCGTCTAGAACACAGTGTTGTTGCAACAAGACGAAGGTTTCAACGGAGGTTTAATGTAACCAAAGGACCGAAAAGCGATACAATAAAGGATCTGTTTGAAAAATTTTAATGGGTCGCCTTACCGGAACTAAACCCTCCCCCTACTATCCTCTTCTCCACGATGATCACCCCTTCCCTGACACCCTTAGTAAGGCCAATCACTTTGCCTCCTACCTCTCCGATGTTTTCTCCATCCCCGACGATCCCCAGTTCGATTACTCCCTCTTCCCGGATATCCGCAATCGAACTGACACCTCTGTCCCTCCCCTCGCTCCTGGTTTCCAGTACTTGGACAACATTACACACACGGAACTCAATGCCCCTATCACTACACAGGATCTCATTGATACACTCCGCACAAAACGCAACACCGCTCCTGGTCACGATCGTGCCACCTACCGTCACCTTCGTGAATCTCCTGTCTCTTTCCTCTCCACCCTGGCCAGGCTCTACAATGTAGTCCTGTCCACCGGTTACTACCCCGAACTGTGGAAAACCTCCCGTATCCTCATGTTCCTTAAACCTGGCAAACCGCCGTCCGCCGTCTCCTCCTACCGTCCCATCAGCCTTACCTCGGTCTTCAGCAATGTCCTGGAATCTATCCTCACCCGCCGCATCCACCAGCATCTCCGCCAGCACCGCCTCCTTCCCGTCCCCCAGTGTGGCTTTTGGCCATCCTTCTCTTCCGACGATCTTCTCCTTCCCCTCACTCATCTCCTTTCCGAACAGCTTAATTCCCGTCGCTCCGCAATCTTCCTCTCCCTTGACCTCGAACGCGCTTATGACCGCATCTGGCATTCCGGTCTCCTCTTCAAGCTCCAAACCTTTGCCCTTCCCATTAACTACGTCCGTCTGATCGGTTCCTTTCTCTCCCGCCGTCCTTCCTATGTCACCATCCATAACACAGATTCCTACACCTTTTTCCCCTCCGCCGGTGTGCCCCAAGGCTCCGTCCTCTCCCCCCTTCTGTACCTTTTGTACACGGCGGACATGCCGCCGCCGTCGCCCCCCGTCCACCTCCTCCAGTTTGCCGATGACACCGCCTTCCTCGCCCTTGCCCCCACCCTGCAACGCTCCCAACGCCTTCTCCAATCCCATCTTGACCGGTTCACCGCTTCGTGCAACCAGTGGTTGCTCAAGGTCAATCCCTCCAAAACCCAGGCGATCATTGTAGGCAAAACCACCCCTTCCTTCCGCCTCCTTGATTTCTATCTCACCGTCTATGGCCGTCCTATCGCCCTCACTCCCACCCTTAAGTACCTTGGCGTCACCCTCGACCGTCGCCTCTCCTGGACTCCCCATCTCCAGCCGATCCAAGCCAAGGCACGTTCCCGACTCCGTCTCCTCAAGCTCCTTTCCGGCCGCACATGGGGTCTGGACCCCTCCACAATCCTCACAACCTATAAATCCCTCATCCACCCTATCCTTTGTTACTCCCATCCAGCCTGGATCTCCGCCCCCCCTACCTTCTATAAATCCCTCCAAATCCTTGAACGCCATGCTCTCTGCCTTGCCTATCGCATCCGTCTCCCCTCCCCCACGCGGATCCTGTATGATCTCATCCCCTTCCCCCACCTCCTCCTTTTCCTTGAAAGGATACGGATCCTGTACACCTCCCATAAACTTGATCCTCCTCACCCGCTCGTGTCCCCGATCCTCTCCCACCCCCGCCCGCTGCCGCGCCTGTATTCCCACGTCCCACCCGGTCTCCATCTCTCCACCCTCCTTACCCTCTCCCAAGGTGGCTTCCGCCAGCTCCCCTTCCCTGATGATGTCCTCCTCCCCTGCATCTACCCCTCCTATCAACTTTGATCCTCCCCCCCACCTCCTGTGTCCTTTCCTTCAGGCACCCTCCCTCCCCCCCTTTCCCTTCCCTTCTCTTTCCTTTCCCCCCTCCCTCCTACCCTCTCCTCCGGGCTTCCCTCCCCCTTCCTCCCTCCCCCTCTCTCCTTTGCCCATGGCATCTCTGCTCTCCCCTCTCCCATTTCCCCTTCCTCCTCCTCCACTTCCTCTCTTGGCAGGTCCCCGGACTCGTACATGCTGAGTGGACATTCGCGCGCCGGAGATCATCGCCATCAGTGTGTCATGAGTGCCGTCGTGTTTCGTGTTCAGTGTTCCCGTCATGCTCCATCGTTCACCTGTGCCATCGCCATCTTCAGTGTTAGTGCGTCGTGACAACAGTTTGTAGTGAATTATCGTCAAGTGTGAACGGCTCCGTGTTTGTCTTTATGTGTCTACTGTTTTATTACCCACCGTTATGTCACATTTGTGTATTCTTTCTGTTCTTTCTTTATCTTCTCTACGGCTGAAGAGCGGCGTACCATGCTACTGACAGCCCGCCTGTTTGTACGGGTTTGAAAATAACAATAAAGAAAAAAAAAAAAAAAAAAAACAAATTTTAACGGACTGGGAAAGTGACGGATGAACGTGCTGGAAAGATAGGGCGACCGCGTACGGCAACCACAGAGGGCAACGCGCAGCTAGTGCAGCAGGTGATCCAACAGCGGCCTCGGGTTTCCGTTCGCCGTGTTGCAGCTGCGGTCCAAATGACGCCAACGTCCACGTATCGTCTCATGCGCCAGAGTTTACACGTCTATCCATACAAAATTCAAACGCGGCAACCCCTCAGCGCCGCTACCATTGCTGCATGAGAGACATTCGCTAACGATATAGTGCACAGGATTGATGACGGCGATATGCATGTGGGCAGCATTTGGTTTACTGACAAAGCTTATTTTTACCTGGATGGCTTCGTCAATAAACAGAACTGGCGCATGTGGGGAACCGAAAAGCCCCATGTTGCAGTCCCATCGTCCCTGCATCCTCAAAAAGTACTGGTCTGGGCCGCCATTTCTTCCAAAGGAATCATTGGCCCATTTTTCAGATCCGAAACGGTTACTGCATCACGCTATCTGGACATTCTTCGTGAATTTGTGGCGGTACAAACTGCCTTAGACGACACTGCGAACACCTCGTGGTTTATGCAAGATGGTGCCTGGCCACATCGCACGGCCGACGTCTTTAATTTCCTGAATGACTATTTCGATGATCGTGTGATTGCTTTGGGCTATCCGAAACATACAGGAGGCGGCGTGGATTAGCCTCCCTATTTGTCAGACATGAACCCCTGTGACTTCTTTCTGTGGGGACACTTGAAAGACCAGGTGTACCGCCAGAATCCAGAAACAATTGAACAGCTGAAGCAGTACATCTCATTTGCATGTGAAGCCATTCCGCCAGACACGTTGTCAAAGGTTTCGGGTAATTTCATTCGGAGACTACGCCATATTATTGCTACGCATGGTGGATATGTGGAAAATATCGTACTATAGAGTTTCCCAGACCGCAGCGCCATCTGTTGTTGAAAATTGTAACTACTGTAATTTCGAAAGTTTGTCTGCCTGAAAATGTACTGTTGTCCCAAGCATATTGCAACAAACGGTGTATTTCTATCGCTGCTCGTTTAGTTTTTATTGCCGTTTCAAATATACCGGTCATTTTTGAAACACCCTGTACATGCAATGAGTGTTTGTGCACTGCATTATTTCGGTTGTTCAAGTGCTGTGAGTGTTTGATAGCATTACACATGCGTTATTTCGCTAGGTTTGCGCGTAGTTAACGTGTCTGTGCATTAATGTACTGTATTATTTCGATAATTTACGAGAAATTTTGCAGGTGTGTGGGCTGTGCAGTGCATTATTTCGACAGTTTACAATTAGAGAGCGTGTGTGCAGAGTATTATACATGCATTATTTTGACAATTTACGAGTTGTTTTTGTGTCTGTACATTAGTGTACTGCATTATTTCGGTAATTTACGAGTAGTTTGCAGGTCTGTAGGCTATTTACTGTGTCGCCATTCAGGCCAGGGCGAGTATTTTGTATCAGCATAATAAATAAACTCAATGAAATCCGTCCCTAAGTAAATTTTTCAAACTTTCCACTGAAAGTAAATAAAGAACATTCCCTCCTCTCCAGCAGCTGAACACAGATAGAGTCCTGTTCCCACCATTTTTCCCCATACAACCATAGGATGGCAGCACCCTCTGATGGTGGTACTGTGTACTAGAATAGTTGCACGCCAGACCTCTTGGTGAACACAGTGGATGGAGCTACTCCCTATGACAACTCAAATTGTTTAATAAACATGCATGCAAAATAAAGACTTACATCCATCCTGTCCAGCAACCCAGCGTGGAGTGAGTCGTTTTCCCACCAATTCCAAGGAAAAGTGGTGGTCAGATGACTTAGGTTAGTGGAGGTAGCCCAATTGACCTATTTTCCTGCCAAAATTTGAACTTCCTACGATGAGGTCATTGGGATGTTGCCATCTCAATCGCTGCCATCTTAGATCGGTCATTTTAAATAAATTTGGCAACAGTGCAGAGTGTCCTTGTTGCCCTTCTATTACTCCTGTCAGTAACTGTCAGGGCTGTAAATGCAGGAAAACCAATGGCGATAATGAAAGAGGTTTTTGCAATTTTCTCATGTTTTTCTCCTATTAGATAAGCGGTTTGTGGATTATGTGTGGCCACTGCCATGCACTAAGAATAGAATTTGGTCCATCTTTATGTTGATGGGCGTTTTTATCAGTTAATGTCGCTCCTTCCTAGTCAGAATACTAACACTGACATGAGCATCCACCATTTGTCCTTCAATTTTGTGAGCTTCAGGTCACCCTGAAGTTTGTAAAGTATTAACTTTCACGGCCGGAATTGTCACAGTTAATAATATATTCCGGGATATTATGCCGTGTTTGAAGGGATTTCACTTTAAAACCTGACGTTTCATACCCATCTGCGAAGGGCTTTTACAAGGGAAATCGTAACTTTGTTGAATATCCGATTCATATCCTGGGTCGTTACTGACTATATTTTGCTACAGTCAGTAGCGAGCCAGGGTGTGGATCAGACATTCAACAAAGTTACGACCCCCCTTGAAAATGTTCTCCACAGATGGGGATGAAACGTCGGGTTTTAAAATGAAATCCCCTCAACCACGCTATAACAGCCCGGAATATTTCATTAATTGCTCCACGAAGTTTGGTTAGTGATAATACACCAGCATTCACTTCATGTGAGTTTTGCAAGTTCTGCTTTGGGCATAGATATTATCTTTATCCCTCCTTCACAGAGCGGATTAACTACAATCTCAAATCAGCCCTGCAAATTTGTTGTTCAGGTTCCCAGTGGAAGTGGGACCTTTAATTGACCAGTTAAGCATCGCATTCAATACTGCATGGTATAAAATCCAGAAAACGTATTCGGCAAGGTTAATGTTTGGTTATGAAGTCAACAACCCGCTAAATAATCTCTAGTCTTTCAATGACCTCTTGCCATAGCGTATATATACCCAAGTAATCTGAAAGCTAAATGTGAAGCCACCAAGAGGAACACCATTATTGCATGCCAGTGGGAATCCCAAGCTTTTAATAAGGGATGGTGTGCGGTGTCAGTTGCGGTGGGCAACCAAATGTATGTAAAAAATGCGTGGTTGTAGAGCAGTGAGAAAAAGGGAATAACAAGGAAAATGTCGTCAAGATTTGTCAGTCCATATGAAGTGGTTAAAATCCTCGAAATGGTTAACTTCTCTGTTTACAGATCAGTAAACACACAGGGTAGTCCAGACTCACTCGAGCCAGTTCAAAACTGGAAGAGTGAGGAGTTACTAAAGTGCTTGTAAAAACAAAAGGTGGGGGTTTGGTAAACCCCTCCTCCCAGGCCCTCTTTTTCTTGGGGTAGGGTGGGGGGGGGGGGGAAGGTTGATACATTTTGATGAATGTGGGAGATGCAATCAAGTCAAGTGACATTGCTGGTAGGTTGCTGGAGGGAGAATGCTCTGTGGCGAACAAAAGGCTATTAACCAACTTAAGCAGCTTGCTGGATGAAAGGTCGTAGTTGGACAGAGAGGGAGGTTGGTAAGCAGGAAGCGAGGAGGCACAGAAGAATCTGGTGCCAGCAATAGGTTTGCATGTGGCATTCACACGAGACCAGTGTGGACAATGGGAGTGAGTGAGAACCATGGGCTGTATTATATGTATTGTTTTGATGAGGTGCGATGTGTGGACGTCCTGATAGGGGTGTGGCGTTTGGTAGCAAAGTTGAGCAGCTATTTTTATAATGTACTGGAATTGTGAACTTTGGGAAACGATGTTGCCGTCATGGTTCATTAGACATGTAACACAGTGCCTTCACTGCAGTCGCTAGATTTTAATTTATGTCGTTGTGGGCATTTAAGGCTTTAATTGCTAGTGTTAACTCAAGTTCTGTTCAAGTGACTACTCGGATATTTCTTCGGTCGAGTTTGCAACTGCGAATGAAGCTATTTTGGGAATGTTGAAATATTCCCCCACCGCCGGCCGTAGTGGCCGAGCGGTTCTAGGCGCTACAGTCTGGAACCACGCGACCGCGATGGTCGCAGGTTCGAATCCTGCCTTGGGCATGGCTGTGTGACATGTCCTTAGGTTAGTTAGGTTTAAGTAGTTCTAAGTTCTAGTTAAGTCCCATAGTGCTCAGAGCCATTTGAACCATTTTCCCACTAGGTGTATGACAGTTGTGAAAGAATCATTCTGTATACTCTGTTTGTCGATTGTACATGTTGCAGCTGCTAATTAGGCACACATATTGAAGCATATGTTGTTTGCCGGCCTCGGTGGTGTAGCGGTTCTAGGCGCTCAGTCCGGAACCACGGGACTGCTACGGTCGCAGTTTCGAATCCTGCCTCGGGCATGGATGTGTGTGATGTCCTTAGGTTAGTTAGGTTTAAGTAGTTCTAAGTTCTAGGGGACTGATGACCGCAGATGTTAAGTCCCATAGTGCTCAGAGCCATTTGAACCATATGTTGTTTGAGTTAACTAATTTCACTTCTCTGTTTATTATAGAAGGATGATGATATTCTGTGCTCTAGTTTCCCATGCAACCACTGACTAGACTGTTCTGTAATTGCAGACGACCTGTAGCAGGTTTGTCCATCCTTGACCAACCAGCAGGATGGTGCACATTCTAGTTCTGGTCCTGTAATGCTTAACTGAGTCGGATGCCCTGGCATGGCAGTGCACGAAATTATAGGCTTAAGTTTCGATGTTATTTTAGAGCTTTTTCTTACTTGGTGTTATTGTTACCACTGGCCAATAGCAGATAGTCGTTTGTTGATGAGAGCACGATCTTCTTAGATTGGAAGTTGTGCGATTTGGTTATCTTCTGTAATGTACTGCTAAAAAGGTGGTTAAAGCCGAATTAATGTGCTCACCTAGTGGTATTAATTAACAATAAAAAAATTTCTGATGAATGCTGTAGAATTTCCTTTAAATAATGCCATATTATGGGCAAGAACCCACCGAGATTTGTTTTAATGTTGTAATGTCTTATATTGTTCGAGGTACAAAGAATTGAACGAAATTGTTCTCGTTTTAAACAAAACAGTATATTAAAAGTCCCTGTTTCATTGTACCAAACTTTTTTACATTAACGTTGTTTCTGCTGGGACATGGTCTGCGTGTTTTGTTTTTGAAAGAATAATATATTTACTGATTAACTGAGTTGACATTTTATCAGTGTATATCATTGAGCGCCAAGGAATGAAAGCCTTTAATGCAAGAAAGTCTATGTTACTAATTCTAAGATCTTGAGTGAATATTCAGCAGCTTTCCACTGAAGGAACCCTGTTACCTAGCCAACCTGCTCAACTGGTGTAAAATTTTAATAGAGTGCAGTTGCACACTACTATCCATACGCTTTACCTGCTGCCCCCTAAACACGTACTCCACCATCCCATCTTCATACACACACACTGTCTGCCAGCCACATGAACTGTCTCGTCTCACTCTCAAACACAATATTTTCATCCTAAATACACAAAAGTGTTCCTCAGTCTCACATTCCCTCTACACACATATACTCTCCCCACAAACACACACACTTCCTCCCACACACTTATATTCAACCACACTATTCTTCCCTAGCACTTAAACACTATCACATGCTAAACATCACATACATATGCACTCCTTCTCACACACAGTCCCACTCGACCCATTTTCTCCCCTCACAACACATACACACCACCCCCACAAAATGTCGAATTCCTCCCCACACACTTACCCCAAGATATATAATCTCCCCTCCAAACACACTACCCAAAACAGTCACCCTGCCCCTCACACACACACAAACACACACACACACACACACACACACACACACACACACACTTTTCACTCTCTTCCCTCACACAAACACTCTCCTCCTTCTCCCCCCCTCCACACACACAATCCAGACCCTCACACATCCTTTCACTCCCTTCCCTCACACAAACTCTCTCCTCCCCACACACTTCTCTCTCTCAAACACACTTGCCCCACCCAAACATATCTCCACTCTTCTACCCTTCCACACACAAGCTTCCCCCACCCCCGTCACTCCATCCCCAATTACAATTGTCTCCACACACAATGACTGTCTCCCATATACATGCTTCACCCACAAACACTCTCCCCACCACTTAGTCTACCCCCACACACTTGCTTCTTCCACACATATTCCCCCTCCAAACAAACACTCTCCCCTAGACACATACTTTCTCCCACACACAAACATAATCAGCCCACACACACTTCGCCCTACACCCTCTCACCCTACAAATTCCATCAAACAAATCGACTCTCCCTGCAGACTGTCCCCTACCACATACAAATGTACTCTCCCCTCACCTGTACTACACCCTGCACTCACACAAATTTTCCAACTCACAGACACTCTTGTCCATTTCCCACACCTTACCTCTTTGCCCCCACTCCCCACACACACTTTCCCCCACATACTAACCCATACACACAGTTCGCTAACAAATAGCCTCTCACCCTACAAACACACCACCAGTCTCCCCACCCCCACCACATATTCCATTCACCCACACTCACACACACAGAAACACCACACAAACACCTTCTCCACACTGCACACACTCTATTACCCCAAAAAACACACACACATTTTATTCCTGACAACTATTCTTGCCTCCTTCCCACACCCCCCACACACTTCCTCCTACACAGGTACACACTCACCCCACATTCCCACTTTCCCTCACACTCTCACTGACCCCCTACCCCAGACTCCCCCTCCATACACACTTCCCAGGTACACAACCTAGGGCCCCTCACCCACACTACGTCCAACACACACTCTGCTTCCCCACACACAAAGTCCCACCTATCACACATGCTGTCTCCCACACATATGCTGCCTACCACATGCAAGGTCTATCTCCCTAAACACACTCCACCCTTCCACACACCAACCCCCCCCCCCCAAACAGACAGTCAACCAAAGACACACCCACAAACACATTACCAAACATCTAACCACTCTCCCCCACACAGTTACTTTCCCCACCAACATACACAATTTCTACTTACATACTGACACATTGCCCCAAATACACAGTCTTCAGCAACACACACACACTCCCCCTCCCCACAGACATACACACAATCCCTAAGCACTTGATCATCCACATTTGCACTACTCGCAAAAACACTCACAACACACAGAAACATACATACAAACACACACACACACACACACACACACACACACACACACACACACACACACACACACTCACAACCCCGCAGCTCCACACAAACACTGTACACCCATCAACTCTCTCTCCCTAATCACCCAGCCACTGCCACCTACACACTCACATAAACACAGGTGTTTCCATCTTGCATGTTCACCCCTTCTGCCACACTCACAGTCACACCTACGTCCCTAACACACACACTTAATAATGCATATATTAACTTCTACCCTCCTACACTGCCCTACACACTCCACCATCCACTTACATCACCAGTCATTCCATCCCCACACAGACACTATCCATCTGCAATACATATCATCTTTGTATCTATGTGCACTTCTTCCCCATCGACACTCACACACAATGCCCCAATACTCACACATATTTCCCTCAAACACACACTGCATTCCCCTCACATACACACAGCACCCCACTCACACCGTCCTCCCTCAACACACTACGAGCATATACACATCACACCCCACCCCACATACTTTCCCCATCACACACACTCTTCCCCCTTCTCTCTCTCTCTCTCTCTCTCTGTTCCACACACACACACACACACACACACACACACACACACACACACTATACCTACAAACTCATCCATTCTAAACACACTTTTGCTCACCAACAAATACACTGTCTTCCAACTTATGCACTCTCCTCTACACATTTATGTACTCTCATAAATACACACTATTCCTCATAAACTCATCCACAGCCACTCCCCCCATATATACTATTGCTACACCCATTACCCCCCCCCTCCCACACACCTACAAGCACCTCAACCCAACAGGCACAAACTCAACACCACATACACTCCCTACATAGCCACAAATACAGTCCCTTCGCACACATTAAGTGTTCCCCTAACCACAATCAGCCACATCCTCTCCCCACACTCACACAACCACTATCCTTAACCACACTCGTTCCCACAAGCACACTATCCCCACACAAGTGCCCCCCCCCCCCACCCACACACACAGTCTCCCATTCCATACACACACTTCCCTTCACATGGGTACACTCATTCCCACAACAAACACTCCCCAACACCCAAACACTCTCCTTCTACACAAACACTTGCATGACACAGTTTCCATACTTCTCAGACATACACTTCCCCATCCCACTTACAAATCTCCCACACACCATGCACTACTCCTCTATCTCAAACCACTACACAAAGTCACCTGCAACACAGGCACTGGCCCCATGCACACATTCTTCCCCAACAGACACACATTCCCCCAAAACACATACACTCTCCCCATCACTCAGATTCTCATGCTGCCACACACATGCTGCCCCAAAAACACTCACCCCCTCACTCCCTCCACACTTCAAACCCTCAACACAGGCTTCCCCTCTTCCTGTGAACTATAAGGAGGTAGTTTGTGTTGCCCCGAATGATGATTACGGCGACCAGTTGCACACTCATGTCACAGTGCGCCCGGACGCACGTCTACTGACCTAGCAAATTGTCAGCACTCCAGATGGGTCGGCTGGCGAGCGTGTGTTAATGTACTGTACAGCTGTGTGCAACCCATAGACGCTTAGAGAACAAATGTTTCCTCTACACACACATTCCTCTCCACAAACACTCTCCAACCACACACAAATTCCCCCACACACACCTCAAAAGAAAACACAAACTTTCCACACACACACACACACACACACACACACACACACACACACACACACACACAAACACAAACACATAAGCCTCAAATCATGCTCACTCCCTCCTCACTGATGTACTTCCCTCCAGACAGATCCTCCTCCCCCTACACATGTACTCTCACCCACACTATCACACTCCCCAACAAATACAACGTTGCCACATACATATTCTCCCCTCATGCACACACTCTTGCCCCTAACACACACACACACAATAAAACAAACACAAACACACACACACACACACACACACACACACACAAATTCCCCACTGCACAGGACCACACTCCCCTCACAAAAACCTCTCTCACACTTTACCTCACAGACACTCCCTCCTCAGAAACTATGCCCCCATACACAATCACTCTACGTACCTGCCACAACACACACACCCCTCACAGTTTTCACACCCAAACTCACATTATTACCCTAAAGACAGACCCACCATACCCATTGTCTCCAATTGATATACACTGTTTCCTCCAGACACTATCTTCCACAGTTACACACCCTTCTCTTTACATATACACACTCATCCCACATACAGCCATACACTTGTACCTTCACTCACTCTCAGCCAAGTGTGTTCTTCCTTCACACACACACAGACCACCACATGCACAACCTCCTCCCTATACCTTCATCTTTCCAAACACACTCCTCCAACAGAGACAACCCTACTGCAACATCTACCCTCCCACCCATACTCATACTCTCTCTCTCTCTCATTTTCCTGCCCCTGTCCTACCCCACCCACATACACACATTCCCCCACAATTTCACGCAAACTTACCCAAAAACTTACACACATACTCCCATCCCTCCCATACTCACTCTTGTGACCCTCCCTCCTCCCCTCTCCCATAAATAGAGGCAGAAGCACTTTCACTCCACACATGTTTTCCGCCACAAACACATCACCACCAACTCACAGAATCAAACTTACCCACCCACATCCCCCAACATAGGCTTACTCCCTCCCCGACACATAGTCTTGCCGCTCTACCCCACACATGAGTACCTATGAACACACACATATACTCACTCACTCCCACAAACATATTCACTTCCCCCACTTACACTCTCCCCTGAACAAACAACTACTCTCAACAATACATGTACAAATTCTCACCCTACCAAATAATCAGTCTTGCAAGAACACACAAACTCTCCCCACACTCTCACATATTTCTATACTGACATAGTATGTGACACACACACACACACACACACACACACACACACACACACACACACACACACACACACACACACACACACAAAATCACTCAATCACTCTCTCTCTCTCTTCCTCCTCCTCCACAAACATACTCACCTCTCAAGAGCACACACTTCTCACCACACACACTTTCTCCCAATCCCACTCTCCCATTCACCCACTCACTCACCCCCCACACATACACCCTCTCCCTCCTGTTATACACACACGCAAACATGCACAAACGCATACAGACACACACACACATTCTCACCACATACAGCCTCTCCCTCCCATCAATACACACACACATACATTCTTTGCCCTTGTAAAGCCACTCCTCTACCCCATATCCACACACACTGTATCCTATATACTCCCCTCCCACTCACACACACTCCCAAACCCATGCTCAGATTGTCCCCACCCCTTCACCCACAACACTCCCCAGCATATGCACAATCTTTGCCCCTTCAACATGCCCCTTTTCCCCCAAACAAAATATTTCCCACCACATGCACACTCTGCTTCACACTGTATGGTAATAAAAATAAATAAATAAAAATGCACACATATGATACATAGAACTCGTAATACTTCATATTTAAAATCACACATCTTCATCATTATTCCACCTACGAGAGTGTGTGTGTAAAAGAAAACTGTACAAAAAAATGGAAAGTTTTTTCCTTTCATTTGTCTGTGCCTTACCATGCATTCATAATTACCATCTTTGCTAATGCTTATGAGCTATCAGTTTTCCAGCCTTTTTGTTTTTCAATAAATATTAACTTTACGATATCCTGGGGGTCTTTCATCATGCACCTACACAACACCTACGCTCTCAGTCACTCTCCACCACAAACAATCACTCTCAGCATATACACATTGTCTCCCTACACACACACTACTCCAAACATACATTCTCACACAATACACACACTCGACCCAGACACAATATCATACAACACATTTTTCTGACACTCTGTCCCATCACACACATTCCTCTCTCTATCTCAGACACACACACACACACACACACACACACACACACACACACACACACACACATACTTCCACACACACACCCCATACACACACATTCACCTCCTTTCTCATTCTCCCTCCAAACACACTCAGACCCTATACACACATACTCTCTGCCCTCAGTCATATCATGCAGGTGGCTGCTATACGAGTCCATGGGTGCAAGCCTACCATGACTCACCAACAAAGCATATTCCCCACCCCAGCCCTCTTGAAGATGAACATGTGCTTAGGCGAGTGCCACTAGCATATCATGGCTGGTGGGTGTCATGAAGGCTAAGCCCAGGGCCCAAATCAGCAAGACAGCATACAGTCAGGGAGGTGGTACTATGTACAGTTACGAAGGCAGTACTCAGATGTCTCACTCAGTAGGTTAAATGCAACAGTTTGTAGTCACTTGGTACGGCCCTTCACCAGAGGAAGGCCCAGGCTCATGGAGGTGACGAGACAGCAGTATTGCTGGCTGGCCATGATCTCAAAGGCAAAGTCCTCTCTTGGTGACAGACAGCAAGTTACGTTTTGCCAACCAAGTTACACTGTAGCTAGTGAGACTGACATTTAATGGGAATGAGAGATGCAGATGGCTCCACTGGACACTGAGACTGAGACTTCTGAAACTGGAGTTGATAAGTTGGACATAATGTCATCATGACCAGCGATGTGGTCATTCGCCCTCGATATTCTGAGGTATCAGCAGACTTGTCCTCACTGTGATGACTCAGTTATTTTTAGTTCCCCTTGCCTTCACATTTTCTGTCAGTTCTGGAACGCCTTAGAGTGGCTGAGCTCGGTATTGAAAGGCTCACAGAATGATGTATTGGATGCTGTCATATTGCACAATTTGCACTCCAAGACTATGGCTTGGCTCAATGTGGCAATGTACCACTTTCGAGCGGAAATTTTGTAACACCTGGGCAAAGGCTACACAATCCTCATTCCCTCACGAAGATCATAAACAGATGTTGTACAACACCTAAAACATACCTATCACTGCAGCTCAACAGCAGCAACAGTATGAATCTCACCAATGCATGGAAGCCAATGCTCATGTCACAGGGAGTCATCACCCAGAACCACAGCTCTCGAATGAAGACGACTACCACCTACCGACAGAAGAAGAAGGAATGGGCTTTTTCCAGTTATCCTCAGAGAGGAAGACAACAACTCATCATTCCTGGATGATGATAAGTCCACGACTGTGCAGTGTAAAGGACACAGGGAAGCACAAGCGGAAGACATCCACAACTCAAGGGAACGAAGAGTGGAAAAGGAAATTCCGACTGCTATACCCCATTTCCAAAAGGGAAGCAACGCCATCCAGGGCCCAGGAAGAACAGCTCCATCAAGAGCAGGGCCACAACAATGACGACACCACGGAACACCACTCGCCACTCGCAACACAATTTCAGCTGCCCCATTAGTGACAATGTACCAAACATCGAATTATCTGGAATCAAACAAGACCCCAAAGACACACCTGTAAAGTGAAGTTATGGAGATCCACCAAGCGCATCGCATCAGAAGCCACTTTTCGCCAATCATAAAATTCACTTCTTTATGCACCACTCATCCGAAAATCGAAAACTTAAGGGTGTCATCAAGAGGCTCGTAGAGTACATACCAGCTAAACAAGTTATTGCAGCACTACAGGAAACTGGCTTCAATGTCATCAACACCCACGAGTATGAAATAATCTGTATTCAGCCTAATGTGTAACGCTTCCAAAAGGAGAAGACAGTGCTAAAATTTATGGCCTTAGATATTTACTTTACGTCAGGGTTCGAGTTGAAACCTACAATAGGAGACACGGCCTGGTTTAGTGGAAGCGGGACCTACACTATGAACACGATGCAAACTGTTGCTGCCTGCCGGCGCTGTGCGTCCGATGCGGCGGCCACCATGCCTCAGCAGACTGCCTGCTTGCCTAAACACAGAAGTCATCATATGCTAATTTCTGCGAAAAAAACCCTGCTACATGTAAAGGCCTTGCAAACTATCAAGAACGGCAAAAGAGATGAAACCAAAGTCGAACAGCCAACCACCAAAAGTAAGACTGTCATTACTCGTCGTAGTCGTCAGGAGGAAATACAGGAAATGCAACAAGAGGCAAAACGAAGGCCCCAAGTGGAAACTTCGCCCTCAACTCTTCGCCACAACATCGCACCAGAAAGCCACAAAATACAATGCGCGGTCCATGGTCGTCGGCTTTTATGGACATCGCAAAATTACTGACAGTCTCTCAGCAAAAGTTTACCACCATTCTCACACTATTTTTTTAATAGTGCAGGACCTCATTGCAGCCTTTGTTTCGCCGTCAATGGCGCACAATTGGCTCACCACTCACCAGTGTTTATGCATTTGCATAAAGACTGACCAATTCGAACTCATGATTTTCTGACACCACGTAGAATACATGTGGCATTCATCTCAGAGACGCTTATACGTGAGACGTCACATTTCCGTCTCCACAATATGCACATTCACCACACGGATAGGAGGGGACAACGATGGAGTAGGACAGTTAGAAGAGAAATTAGATATTCTAACCACCCCCATATTTATTTAACAAGTCTCTTGGCTATCGCACAAACAAGAGAAGAGTATTAGCGATTACATCCTGATAAGTAGGCGATTGTATTAGGCCTATACCTTGTGCCTGGGACCAACTTATGCACAGCTTCCGAAAATTATAGGGATCTATATTGAACGATTTTCTTGAAATTAATGAACTGTTCGGAATCTTAATTAAACGGATTTTTCTTCATATTAGTATTAACCGACCGACACTGGGACCGCATCCTGACCATCATCATTGGCTTATCATCCCTGACTGCTCTTGCTTCTCATGTACGTGCCTAGCCATATGTGAAATAATGGGGGGGGGGGATTCGCCATCGGTTGTTGTGAATCGTTATGTTCTGGAAACTTCCAGAAGGCCAGAGATATGATATCTACCAGAAACAAGTGGGATCACACCCTGACTGTCATCACTGGCCGGTTATCCCAGACTGCACTAGCTCATAGGTCTGCCTAGCTTAGGATGTCCATTCGTCCCGTTTTTCCCGGGACAGTCCCGTTTTTTACCAAAATGTCCCGCTGTCCCGAAAGTTTTTTTGGGGACGCTCAAATGTCTGTCCCGTCTTTTTTTATGATTCTGCTTGGCTAGAGTATTTTACGCTACTGGTTGTTTGACTTGCTATTAACTGTGCAATTATTTACGCTAGGAAGCGTGTGATGACTTTCAGCATACCCCAAACATGTACCGAATTATCAAAAATCGCAAGTAATTTTAAGCGCACTATAGTTTACGAATAACAACGAAAATTCTTCTCTTCTAAATCGATCTACTGAAGCCGTGCTTTCGGTCCAGAGATACTCTACACCACTGATACTTGTTCTCTGGCTTTCGTCACCACACAGTTAACGTTTTGCACTGTGCAATCACTGTTTCATTATGCCAAAACGAAAGTGTAATTTTAACAGCAATATAAAAAGCGAGTTTCCTTTTATCACTGGTAGAAAATGTAGAATGTACGTTGTGCAGATCAAAATTTGCTATTGGTCATGGTGGAAGGTCTGACATTGTAAATCACATTAAGATGAAGAAACATCGCATGAGTGATCAAACGAAAAGAGCAAATAAATGCGTGAGTGACTACTATGTAAACTTAAAATCATTAACAGAAATGGATACGCAGTTGGTAGCACAAGAAGCTGCATTTGCATACCGTAGTGCAATGCATAACCACAGATTTAAGTCAATGGACTGTACAACAGCAGTTGTTAAATAACTTTTCAATCCTAAATTCACATGTGGACACACAAAATGTAATGCAATCATTTCAAATGTTATTGCACCATATGCAGCTCAGCGGGTTTTAAATGAACTGAAAAGTCCTCGATTCATTTCTGTAATGATTGATACATCGAATCATCTGGATTTGAAGTTGGTTCCTCTCCTTATCAGGTATTTTCACCCTGAAAATGTCATCATGGTGAAAGTGCTCGAATTGGTTAATTTAGCTGGAGAGACTTCAGATTTACTTCAGAATTATGTGCTGGAGGTTATAAAGAAATATGATCTTGAGGAAAAGATGATTGCAGTTTCTGCAGACAACACTAACACCAATTTTGGTGGTAAGCAGAGGAAAGGAAAAAACAAGTTGTTCTATGCAACAGAACACAGTGAATAATATAGCAGGTGTTGGCTGTCCAGCATGTGTGGTGCACAATTCCTTACAAACTGGCTCAGATTGCCTACCCATCGACTGCCAATTAATTGTAAACAAAATCTACCAGCATTTCCACACGTATACAGTAAAGGTTGAAACTCTGAAGTCATTCTGTAAGTTTACTGAAACTGAATACAAAACTGTACTTGGGCACAGCAAGACAAGGTGGCTATCTCTGCTACCAGCATTGGAAAGAACTGTAGAGATATTTCCTGCTTTGAAATCATATTTCATTTCCCTTGATAAGTGTCCTGTTATCCTTAAACAATTCTTTGATAACCCTGTGTCTATTGTTGTTCTACATTTTCTTGTTAGCCAGCTAAAACCTTTCTCCACAACAATTAAATGTATTGAGAAACAAGAAATCACAGTAGTGGAAGTTTATCAAGAAATAAACAAATTATTGGGCAAATTACAATGTAGAAAATCTGAAAGATTTCTCACATCCTTTGTGCATGAGACTCTAAGAAAGCTGGAAGAAGAGGGTGAAATTACTGTAGAACAATTTGCTATTTATGCCGCCATCTTCTATGACTCTTGCACTGAGTATATTACAGAATGGTGTTTACCATTTCTCACACCTTTTAAAGGATTTGACTGGGTTAATAGTGAAAAGTAGCAGCTACAGTGGAAGGATATTCAGGACTGTTGTGTTGTTGTTAAAAGTATTGAACCAAATTTTCCTGTTGATGAAGACGAACTGTTCGATGAATTTTTATGTGCTCAGAAGTTCATAAAAAGTGAAGAAGGAGACAAAGAAAGTGTTAGTGCAATGTAGTGTAAAATATTTGCGTATTTCAAAATTAAAAACATTAACATGAAAAACATGATTAATTTGGTGGAGTTTTGTCTGTCAATTCCTGGGTCAAATGCTGCTGTGGAATGTGTGTTTTCGTTAGTGAACTCTTTGTGGTCAAATGAAAAAAACAGAAGGAAAGTTGAAACAGTGAGGGCCTTGCTCATTGTTAAAACACACTTTAATGGTGTATCGTGTACTGACTTTTGTGATACAATTTCAGACGAAAATGCACTTCTTGATAAAGTACATAAAAGTGAAAAGTACGGTAATAGTGTGGCAGAATAATTGCAAGAATTGATTTGGGATCATCTTAGTGCATGTCGTAAAGGTAAACTTGTATGTGTATTAAATTTAGTCAATACAATATTTATGTTTTTTTTTGTTCATTGTCCCAGGTTTTTCTTTAATTTATTTTAAATGTCCTCTTTTCCAATGAAAATGAAATGGATACCCTAGCCTAGCTGTATATGATATAATGGATGTTTGAGACTCCTCATCAGTTGGCCCGAAACGTTATGTTCTAGAAGCTTCCAGAAGACCAGTGATATGATGTCTACATGAAACAAGTGTTAACAATCGATTATTTGGCAAGGGTATTGACAATGGTACCTTTACATCATCACCATGAACAACTGCCACAATTAAAACAAGTCAGAGCCATGATAGTTAACATCACGGCTATGATTGGAAACATAATGTGCATAATGACATACATCAACCCTAACAGACAGCTTCACTCCTAAGACCTACACTGTCTCTTGGATGGATCTGACAATGTCCTCCTCGACGGCAACCTCAGCAGTAAGCACAAAGCATCATTTTTCACAAAGTTTCATATTCACATTAACATTGGTCTAACTGCATATTTTATATGTGCATCCATGTGCTTTCCTACGACTCCTCATTGCTGAAGAGGTCATTTATGTATATTTCTTATTTTGCCCCACAGTGAAGATTGATTGCTTTTGAGTTGCTGCTGATTATCCTGTACTGAAAATTTGAATGTGTGAGCCACTGCATGAGCATATTGTGACTATTACAATACCTGTCGGAGAAAACCTCTCTCCCCTTTTATCAGCGAAGTCATTAAGAAAAAACTGATCATTTTTACTGTACTTAATCCATTCTCAGATGTAATAAGTCAGTCTAGCTCCTACTTATTTCAGTAAACTAGCCTGGAGTAGCTCGTTTTGAACCGAATAGGACACTGGGAATATGAAACTGTTTAGGTGATTTAATGGTTCACATTTACTACGAATTAAATACCATAGATTTAGTTGTCACCTTTTAATCTCTCAAACAAGGGTATATGATTTGTTTAACTGAGATTTTGCCATTGCTGTTCTTAAGATGTTCTTACATCATTCTTGGAAAACTAGAAATTAGAGAATGGTAATAACAGTCGACTAATAACTTCTCTGTTACAACTAAACAGCTAAAAGTGCACACAAGTGGATCAGGTGCAAGTTCGAAACCATAATGTTCTATAACCTCCCTATATGATGATAATGAACTAATTCCTCAGTAAGAGTCCACAGAGAATACTGAGCTGGTGGATGTGCAGTCGGCAGGGCACACATGGGAAGAGTGGCAGTGGCAGGCGTAACAGACAAGTGCTATAGGGGAAATGCCGAGTGCTGTAGGGGAAGAGCCACTCTAAACTGAAACCTGTGTTCACAATATTAAGTGGAACACCTCCTCCACGCCCACACTTGCATAGTGAACATTCAAAAAGATCTGTCACATCTGCTTTGATTAATATCTAAAAAGAATTCCAATGAATTCTACCGAAAATTGTCTGAAAACTTTGTCCTCATGTACCTGGTTCGATCCCCAACTGGTTTCATTATCTAATTTAAGTTTGCCACCTGATATAAAATAGTGTCAGAAGCAAAATTTTCAACGTTTTTAATGATTGTGGTAGTGTATACTTAATTTACAGTGCCAAGCATTCCAGAATCTGAATTATGAGGCGGTAACAATTCGTGACGATCTTGTAATTTGTTTTCTGGAGACAGCAAAAACTTATTTCACGTTTGGAGGACGATCATGACTGCACACCAACTCCATAATATTTATTAAACAGAAGAATATAACAGAATTTTGATGAAAGAAAAGGCGAAGATTTGGATGATATGTCTTAAAAACCTAAAGAAGCAAGTAACAATCACACAACAACAAACGCGTTAACTAAGAAGGATTTAAGGAGTGTAGGCAACAATTCTGCTCACAGTCATTACAGGCAACCATTTTACTCAGGCTTGATTGAACAATTATTGCGATCATAACTTTTTTCGTGATATTTGGCAGACCTATTCAAATTTAGTACAGAGAACTTTAGAAATATAACATATCTATCAAGAACTCTAGAAAATGTCTATTTCCTGAGTGAAGTGCAGGCCCATGTGCCACATCGCCATAGCTGTCTCTATGGTGTGAACGTTGATGGTGTGGCTCTACGCAGATGACCAATTAGGTCATCCTCCTCCCCCCCCCCAACTCCCCACAAAAAATCAGGTTGTATGAGGTTCACCTATATGGGGCCTTGCAGACTGCTTGGTATCCATGTTCCTGGTCTCTACCCACAACAAATGGATACGAAATTTTGGCGTACAAGAGACCGAAGGAATCTGTTATGCCTCCCCCAATGTAAGATCCATGTACCACTCTGTGTATAAACAATGTGTGTGTTAAGTATACATCCTTATTACCATTATCATCACCATTACCTCAAGCATTAAGACATTGTTCTTCCGGTTACTCTACCCATCACTTTCTCAGTCTTCCTTGACTTCTTCTTTCAGCTGGTTTAAAACTTATTATCTGGAGAGGTAGTCTTTCTCGATTCATTCATTCGAGATATTCATTTCAATTTCTTGTATTTTGTTGAGGATGTTAAATAAATTCCAGAGAGTCTGAGATATAATATTGTTAAACCCGTCTTTAAAAATCTGATATGAGAGATGTCATTAACGACTGACCTGTTTCACTGCTAACTTCATTATCGAAAATTTTTGAGATGGTGGTGTATTCTAGAATAGTATCTCACCTTTGAAACAATAGTATCCATAGCAAATCACAATTTGGACTTCTGAAGCGTTACTCTACTGAGTATGCCAGTTACACAGTCACTCACCAGATTTTACAAGCACTAAGTAATTAAATATCGCCAGTTGGTATTTTCTGCAATCTCTCTCAGATATTTGACTGTGCTAACCACAGCATTCTCCTGGATAAATTGACATTTTATGGGATTGATGTCATAGCCAACCAATGGGTGATGACACATGTAACCAAAAGAATGCAGAAAGACGTACTTAGTAATTCAAGCAATATAGTCCAGGGACATATATCTGACTGGGGAGAAATCAGATATGAGGTACCCCAAGGTTCAATCATATTCAATACTATTCCTCATATATGTAAACGGTCTTTCACATAGGATACAACAAGCATATCAGTTGTTTATGCAAATGACATTAATATTGTAATCAATCCTAGAATATATACAGAAACAGAAGAAATGTTAAAAAAATTTCTTTAAGGATACAGGGTATTTTTCTGGCTCAGTATTATGTAAAAATCATCACCTATTTCTTTCAGGCACTGTTTATATTGTATATGTTTTACAGATTTTTTGTTGATATCTGGTAATGCAGCACACTTTCTAAACAAATAACAAGTATTTTGAATATTTTTGGACCTACTTAGGGTTATTAAACAAAATTACAAAGAAATTGATGCAATTTTTTCCAAAATTCTTCCTGAGATTGAGGTACCATTTAATCCAATGTTATACATTTGAAGGAGACCAAATTTTTCCAGATATGCATGACATGATGACTGAGGTACTAGACTGATTTAATTCCACCTATTATGTATGTTACAAGGATAAAAAATATCACTTCTTAAATTTTAAATTTTATAATTTTTCCTAGTTAAAATGTTATTTTTTGTACAATTTAGTTGAATCTGCAATAAAGCTAAGGTCTACTACATAATTATGAACTATTGAAATTTACAGAAAAATATTAGCGTGATGCTTTATAAACTTAGGGAAATATTTGTCAACTATATCTCAGAACATTTCTGAAGCATAGTCTTCATCCTGCAGCACTTCTTCTTCTTCAAGCTTCCGCTTGGCATTTCCTTTAGCACTTCTTTCTTCTTTAGTAAATTGAAGAGGTAATCTTTCAGCTTCATGCAGCCATTATCTGTTACATGCAAGCAATTCATCTTCCATATTTGAGCCACATTTTATGCCTAAACATATCTCTGCATCTAGTGCACCAACTTTGAATGTATTTAGTCCTACAAAAACATCCTTGGGTAATCTTTCCCATATGCAATGGTTGAAACTTTCATTTGTATTCTGAGTGCCCCAATGAAGACATTTACTAAGTGAAACAGGATCACTCAGGTCTCTAAAAATTGGTTTTATTTCATTCGTAACAGGCTCAGGAAGAGAATGCTTATGATTGTATATTTGACCACTTTCTTTTGCTTTTTGGTAACCACACGAAGAATCAGCTCCTTTAGGGCAAAGTCCGTTAAGAGGGTGGTCATCTGTGGATAACTTATGAAAGTAGATGGCCCATACAGCTTTTCTCATTGCTGTAACATCATTCAGAGGTGCAGTTCGTCTAATGGCCAGTCCATAATAACTCTGCAGAAAGTCTATTTCAGTTCCTGTCAATCTGCCTCGGCCACACAGAGATTTTCCATCAGATAGCAACTTTCCTTTCATTTCTCTTCATAGCTTCCTCAATCTAGCACCCATCCTCTTTCGCACATGTCCACAACACTCCAGTTTTGTTACCAAGGTCTCACCATAAACATTGAACTCATTAATTTTATTGAAAGCTTTAGAGTCCCCATCGCCTAGGTACTTCGTATGTCTAATGTTAAAAATGGGCACCGACCTTTGAAATATTTTTAGAGCTCCACCACACTCCATACCTGCACTGTAACCATCATAATTCTTAGAACACTGAATTTCAATATGTCCTTTAGTGTTACCATTGTAGGTGTGGCAGTACTTAGATAAGCACTCAACATCAACAACTTTTCCATTATCCAGATAATTAGCACTTACTACACCATTCAAGGAACGATGTCCAGCCGGCAGCTGTGACCGAGCGGTTCTAGGCGCTTCAGTCCAGAACCATGATGCTGCTATGGTCGTAGGTTCTAATCCTGCCTTGGGCATGGATGTGTGTGATGTCATTAGGTTAGTTAGGTTCAAGTAGTTCTTGCGTGGTAGTCGGAAACGCTACCGCTATGCTACGGAGGTGGACACATCAACAACAACAAATCCACTACGAACAGAGTCATTGTTAACACCCAAAAAGTTGAATCACTAGGAGGCGTTAAGTCCCATAGTGCTTAGAGCCATTTGAACCGTTTGAAGGAACGATGTCCGCGATGTTGCCATGTCCCATCAAGTGCAACAACAATGTTCCTGGTTCCACTGATATTTACAGTTTCTTCTACTGCACGTTACATAGATGCTCTAGACACAATCATTAATCCACCTAAAAGTATTTTTATGTACTTGCTGAACCTATTGGGAGGAGGAGGAAGATCCATGAAACCATAAAACATTTGAGCAACCTTTTTTCCTTTTCCTATTGCACGCATTGCATAGACTAGCTTCAAATTCACATCCTATGAATTATGCACAGTGTTCAAAGCCATTTTCGAGGTAGATTTATTGCAGGATCCACACAGAACAACTAATTTTTACGCTAAATCCTTCCTGTTTCTTTGTTGTTCAATTATACTATCACATTGCTTACATTTCGCCACTTCCTCTATCAAAGAAGATTCGATGACCACATCAACAAAAAAAAAAAAAAAAAAAAAAAAAACGATGGTATGGCATTGTTGGCCGGGAGGCCCCATGTGGGGATGGAGTTCAGCCATCGTATTGCAAGTCCTTTTTAGTTGAATCCACTTCGGCGACTTGCAGGTCAATGATGATGAAAATGATGATGGAGGACACACTACACCCAGTCCCCTGCCAGGAACCAAACATGGTTCCCTTGCGTGGTAGTCGGAAACGCTACCGCTACGCTACAGAGGTGGACACATCAACAACAACAAATCCACTACAAACAGTGTCATTGTTAACACACAAAAAGTTGAATCACCAGGAGTCGTACCCTGTGGGAGTTTCTTCCCTGAAGAACTGGTACATAGGTTACTTTCAACGATGTGGCTTGCTATGTTTGTGAACTGGTTACCACAGAATTTCCTTTTATTGAATTTCTTGATGTGTGACATTGTTCGTATTTATTGCACACTAAAGGATATGTACTTCCACAAATATATGTAGCATTTGGGTAACAAACATTCAGTAAGACATGAACAAACTGCTTCAGCGAAACAAAAGTAAATACTAGCAAAGATAGTCATTTACCAACATACACAATGTATCATACGTATAATTGCTGGAAACAGAAAGTTCACAGTTATTTTCGAAATAATGCTGGTTTCTGTAACAGATGTAGAGGGGGCATAGCGGGATACATGACTGTAACTTTAACATTTGCTATATATAGGTTATTTTTCATTTGAAACCCTATAATGTATATATCAATGTAACCAGAAGATACTATAGAATTTAATAAAGTCATAAAAAATTTCGATTTTTCCACCATTTATAAGTACCCTGTATCCTTAAAGTATCATTAACTGATGTTCTAAGAAAGGTCTCACCATCAATTTTAAAAAGACTACACCAATGATAAGTTAAACACATAGTGAGGAAATAATAAAACCTCAAATTCCTAGGGGTCCATACTGATGAGAATTCAAAGTGAAAAAAAAAATCTTGAACTCCTAAAAAACTTAATTTGGTCATATTTGCGCTTAGAATCATTGCAAATCTTGGGCAGAGACACATCAGTAAGTTGACATAGTTTGCAATTTTCATTCAGTATTGTCATAAGGAACAACTTTCTGTTATAACTCATCTTTAAGAAAGAAAGTCTTTATTGCACAAAACTTGCTATAGGAGTGCTCACCCATGGTCACCTTGTAGTCCTCTGTTTAAGGAGGTGGTAATTCTGGCTGTTGTGTCACAGTATAGTAGTAACACTACTGGTAGTAGTTTATTCAGACAGAGACGATTTACACTGCATGGATTTCGTCAGGTTATATATATATACAGTATCCTACAAATACAAGGGTGTACAGCACCCCATACAACGTTATGCGAAAACTGTAAGCACAACTTTGACTAATTACATAAAATATATTTTGCATGGAATACTTAGTTGCGATTTAAATAAAAACACATGTACTTGTATCACTTCTGTTCAAAATACTAATTCAACCATAGCAAACGTTCGATTGTAAATACTATTGATATTGACTATGACATATAGCTTCAACAAAGTGCATGAATACAACTATTTGCCACTAGGTTGCTGTAGGTATTCGTTTGCATGTACTGTAATAGCAGTTAATCATCAAAAACTTGAATATTGTTTCCTTAAACGTAGAGAATTTTTTGTTTCTTTAATATGTGCTGGAAGTTTGTTATACACTTTTGAACCTTGAAGATTTGTTTGTTTCTGTGCAAAAGCCTTGTTTACTCTTTTTGCAAGGATATAATTGTACTTTTTTGTATTATATGAATGCAGATCTGAGATGTTTTTGAAATTTTCAGTGCCCTTTTTTTTTTTCTTTTTTTTTTTACTACAAACATGCCATCTGAGGATCACATTCCAATTTCAGTTCTTTATTCATTGTTCTTTTCTTTTCTTCCAAAATACTCTGTATTCTGAGTTTTAAAATCAGTATTTTTAGCTGCTCTGCCTTGGAATCCTTCCATTTTCAATACTGTTTCCTGAAAGGCTTCTCTGTTTTATATTGTTTCTTTCTAAACCTGTGTTACTTTGTTGACCCATCTTGTTGTAGACTTGTTACCCCACAGACATTTGAAAATCTTATTAGTAAATCTACTGTCTTGCATTCAATAAAGTCCAAGAACCTCGAGTCTTCTTTTTCTCACTACATTTGAAGTATAAGGGGCGTTCAAAAAGAAACGAGCCGGAGTCTGGAATGTGCAAACCGGTGACAGGAGGATAATATCATGGCGTTTGTAACGAGGTGTGCTTTCGACCAAAGTGTGGAAGTTCACAGCCCATCACTAGAGGGCACACATGCACGTCACGTGACTATACCAAGCTAGCAGCAGCATGCATGAATCGTCCAACGCTGCCAGTCGCATTGCAAAGAGTGACGTGGAGCCATCAAAAGAAGAGCAAAGAGGTGTGGTTCGTTTTTTAACAGTGGAAGTGGAAGGATTACGAGGAACGGACATTCATCGACGAATCTCACAAGTGTACGTCGAACATTGCATGCCCCTTGCGAGAGTGAAGGCGTGGCACAAGCGCTTTAGGGAAGGACAGGTGTCATTAGCTAATGATGCATGGTGTGAGGCATCACACTGCATTTCCGATGACGTCGTCCAGTTGGTGGATGCACTCATTACCCAGGACTGTCGAATGATAGTGAAAGCCATAGCTGTTGTGGTCGGATTGAGCATCAGAAGTATTCACATCATCATGAAGGAACGACTGCACATGCGCAAAATGTGTGCCCAGTGGGTGCTCCACAGTCTTCAACCATACCAGGAAGCTTGTCGAATGGCCCACTGTCTTGCTCATATGCAGCACTATGCTCAAGAAGGGAATACGTTCCTGGCATGAGTGGTGGCTGGAGATGAGTCATGGTGTCATCACTTCGAACCAGAATGAAAATGACAAAGTCTCCAGTGGAAGCATCCAGGGTCACAACTACCAAAAAAAGCCAAGGCCACCCACATGATTGTAGGGAAGGTTATGCTGACGTTCTTCTTTGACTGAGATGGCCCCCTTCTGATTCACTTCCTGCAGCACAGGACAACAGTGAATGCCCAGCGTTGCTCGTAAACCTTGACCACCTTCGCCAAGCGATCAAATCAAAACGACCAGGCAATATTACCCATGGGCTCATTCTGCTCCACGACAATGCAAAGCCTCATATGGCCAACACATGTACTCCTGCAGAAATTCAAATGGGAGGTTCTTGGCCACCCTCCATACAGTCTGGACTTCTCTCCCTGTGGTTATACCAGTTTTGGTCCCAATAAAAAGGCTCTGAGGGGCAAAAGATTCAACACAGACGACGATGTCCAGCTGTACAATGCATCCCCGGGCAATTTATGAGACAGCCTTCATTGCCTTGTGTCACAGTTGGACAAGTGTCTCAACAGCCATGGTCAATACTTTTAACATACAGGTACTAATTTCTGTAACTATGCCTCTGAATCGTTTCTTTTTGAATGCTCCTTATATTCTCTATGTTTTGGCATATTTCAACATTACTTCATAATTTCCAATTTTCAGCTGTGTTTCGTGGTCGTAATATTTTCCTTATAATTCATCTTTCTAGTACTCCTAATTTATCTAAATTATAGTTTAATGTCAAGCATTCGCTTGCATGTAGGCATTCTGGCTTCATTAATATGTTGTAATGCCTTATTTTTTCATTTCTGAAGAAGCATTTTTTATTTTAGGTGTCTTTGGTGATACCATACACTCTCTGCATTTTACGCAAACTTTCTTCCAGTGCAGATTTTTACAAAGCATTTTCTTGGAATATCTCCCATAGATATTTGAATTTTTTGATCCTGTCTATTTGGCCAATATCTGTTTTTAGGAATTTTCGAGCATCGTTAACGTTTGTTACAAATTTTGTTTTTCCCACTGAAATACTTAAGCCAATTCTGATGGCTACTTCTGCCAGGAGATTTATTTGTGTTATAGCAGATGCCACATATAGCAAAGTCATCTGCAAATGTAAGACAGCTGATTTCGATCTTTTTGCTCCCTCTTCCTAGCCTTATAGGCGAGATGTTGATTTCAATAAGTTTTTAGTTCCAAATTTTCACTATTTTCTCTAACACACTATTAAAAAGAAATGGGGATAAGTCATCAGCTTATCATACACCTGGTTCTACTTTGAAAGGCTGTGAAATTTCTTCCATAAATTTTACTTTACAGACTGTATGTGTAAGTGTTTATGGACGGGGTTTGCCAGTTTAGACTGTATACCAAATTCTCGAATAATTTCGTCTCTTGTTTCTCTGCCAACACAATCAGAAGTTTTTTCGAAATCCACAAATATAACTACAGTGCCCTTTGATTTAACCTTCCGTCGGGCGCGGCTGTTCGAATTGATACACCTCGAAGTTTACTGTAAATTATTTGTCATCGAGTGGCAGCACTGACGCCTACTCGCTAGCAGCTAGCCTTTTCCGAACGCTTGTCATTGTTGTGTGCTTCAGTGTCGATACGACTGCTCTGTTGTCGACATATGTGCTGATTGATCAGTTTGATACACTGCGCCCGTTTGTGCTGCATTTCAACAATTCATTTCTTTGGTTATCAACATAACTTAGTAAGTAGTACAATGTTAATATACAATGTGTAATGCACTTATTTTCTTTTTGGACCGTTTAATGGTCAGTTAAGAATGTTTGAGTATCAGGTATCAAATTGATACACTGCGCCTGACTGCGTTATTTTATAGGAATTTTATCATTTTAGATGTGAGACACTTGATCATGGCAGGCTACAGTAAGACGTACAACCTCCTTGACCCAAATCATGTTGCAGAAATACAAAAAATGTTGTTCGTAGAGGATAATGATGACATTCAAGAGGATTTTGAAGATGAAGTAGACACAGATTGTGATGACGAAGTTGAAGTTCGGCAGGAAGATACAAAAACAGAGGAAAACGACAGTGAAAACGATGAGGAGGTACTTGAAGATTCCGTGGAAGGTGCAGTTTTCACCAATACATACCTAGCAAACCAAACAAATATGGAATTAAGATATATGCTCTTGTGGATTCCCAAGTATGTTATCTCTATAATCTGGAAATATACGCTGGGCTGCAGCCAGAAGGATTGTACCACACTATCAATAAACCTTCAGATGTTGTTCTGTGACTATGTGAACCAATTTATCAGTCAGGTCTAAATGTGACAGCAGACAATTGGTTTACTAGTATTGGTTTGAGAGAAGAACTAAGGAGAAAAAATCTTTCTTTTGTTGGGACGATGAAGAAAAACAAGCGTGAGATTCCTCTGGAGTTTGCTACCAGTAAAGGCAGGGCTGTCCATAGTTCACTTTTTGGCTTCAAGAAAGGCTCTACTCTAGTTTCCTACGTTCCTAAAAAGGGGAAGTGTGTTATCTTGGCATCAAGTTAGCATGAATATAAACCAGTAGATGCTGACACTGGAGTTAAACAGTAGCCATCCATTGTAACATTTTACAATAGCACCAAAGGTGGAGTCGACACCACAGATAAGTTGACTGCTTCATACAATGTAGCAAGAAATGTGTGCCATTGGCCCATGGTCATATTTTTTGCAATTATCGATATGAGTGGAATCAGTTCACAAGTAATTTACTATGGCAACAACGAGAATTTTATCCAAAGAAAAGGATTCATGAAGCAACTCTCACATGTGTTAGTTCTACCTCACTTGGTTCGTAGATGCTTGGACACCTCAGGAAATCACAGAGATCTTCAACTGCTGCTACAACAATATAGACCAATGTGTGAAGAAGAAGCAGAAGACACAAGCAGAAACGAAGAACAAGGGACCGGGATAGAGAGGAAAAGATGTAATACCTGCACAGAAAAAAAAGACTGACAAAATATTGTTGCAAAATGTGTCAGAAGCCTATCTGTTTGATACACATTGAACCTTTCTGCTCTGAATGCGGAAAAATTCCACATTTGTTACCACAGTCAAAAAGTGACGATGAAACAAATGAATGAGTTGTAATATCATTGTTGTTCTGCTCCAGTGTCATAATAGCCTTTCTGTAAAGATAATTGTCATTTGTAATGTGTTTTATTAGTGAAATATAATAAAGAAGCAAATGAAAAAGCGACTTTTTTAACATTTGTTACTAAAGCCCAACACTGACGATAAGAAATCTGAATGATGAATATTTCTACTGCAGTTGTGCTCGTATGTCATCTTTGTCTTTCTTTCAATATATTTAGCACTTATAATATGTTTTGTGAACAGAATTTAATAAATGATAGATGTGATCAATTTGATACACTGCGCCCGATCTCGCTGCGACAAACACCACGCCCAACAGAAGGTTAATTAATCTGTGCCCAATTACTGACTTGAGGTTAAATATTTGATCTTCCTTTCCTAAAACCACTTTGATATTCACCTATACTACTGTCTAATATTGTTTCTATTCTGCTTAATGAAATATTGGAAAATACTTTATACGCTACTGGCAGTAAAGAGCTTCCTCTGCAGTTGTTTATATCCTGTTTATTAGCTGTTTTGTATAGATGATGTTTCAAGGCAACTTTATATTCTTCTGGGATTTTTTTCGGTTTTCCAGATTTATTTACAAAGTAAATTTAGCTCCTTTGCTACATTTGCCAAGGACACTTCAAAAGTACAGCTGTAATTTATTCTTTATTTGTCTGTGGGTCATTTCTTACAACAATGTTGGACACATCATGCTTACATAAAACTTACATATACATAGCGAAAATAAGGTGATATATGTCAATTTATGGATGAAAGCATTTATAATCTGACTGCTATATTTATTTGATAGTTACAAAAAGTACACAAGCAAAGTAGACTAGCGTATAAATATGCCACGTTATTTTAGGAGAATGAGGCGTATCCACCTTACAGTGTATAAAGCTATTGATAATATATCTATTACTACAAATAGTGGAGTATGTGTGCATATTATTCTTCATGGTCCTTCAGTATTTTGTGGATGCATACTGAATTTTACACTTACTAACGCTGATGCTAGAGCACATGGTAATGGTTGGGATACTGCGGCTCCAGTTCATGGTGGTAAAGTGGAGACTGTATCAGGGCTGGAGACTTTTAACAGCCAGGAAGTTATTGCTTATTGTATATTTCAGATATGTGAGTTTATAACAGAGATTGTGGTTCATCTTACTATATGTCTACAATGCTGTTGGTTCTTAGGACAAGGAATCGTCATAAAGTAAATGAATCAGAGTTTGTGTCCATATGTGTTAAAGATCCAATGAATTGTGCAAAGATTAAAGTTGTTGGTGGTGTCACGCATTATTATAGAAACTGAAATAAAGCACCTGTCCTTTCCTTGTTTGACCTTGAGAAAATATAAAAATATTACACAACAGCTAAAGAGAAACCTATTGGGTAAATGTAGGTATTTTCACAAAAAATGTCATTAAAAGCACATTATAAAAGACGCCACTGTTACTATAGTTCATTTTTCTGTAAGTTCTTGGTCTTCACTCAGCACTGTCAATAAAAACAGAAAAAGTAGATGACAGCAACATCAATGTTTTGACACAAAATATTATTTCGTACATCTTACATACCCGAAGTAATTTTATACACTGTTTTACATTTGTTGCAGTTTCCCTTTGCAATGTGTACTGACAAACTATTTAATTTTTTTAATTTCACGATATTCTTTACCGCTGTAAGGGCAACTATTGATCAGATATCTTAATTTTCTTTTAAAAAGAGACATACTTCCTAGCATCTTTAGACACTGCAGCAAACTGTTTTACAGTAAGCATCCAGCATTTACAGGTTCTTTGTTAATTTTAGCTTACTTCCTTCTATATAGTATCTTCTCCACTAGCTTTTCTTTATTTTTGAGGGTTTTAATTACTTCTTCCTAATTTTCGTTACTATCTGAGTATTCCAATTTATGACAGGTTTCAGGGTAGTTCAGAAGATGACGAAAATATCTTGCTAATATTTCACAATTTTCTCGTTTTCATTATTGAAACAGACATTTTGAGTTTGGTACCTCTTTAATTTGTTCTTAAAAGTTGGATAAAAATCACGAATATTATTTCTTAGAAATTTTTTTCTCTTTCCTAATGTTTCTTCTTTTCAAAGGCTCATTTGTTGTTTCTGATTAACTGGGCTGTTTCCGTTCTTTTCTTTGTTATTTAAATTGATTATAATCTTGAATGTTCTTTGAGCATTTCCATTTTTCCCATTTTTAGCTCTCTCTGCTATGGCTTCTTCTCATATATCATTCCACTGCATTTACTTCCTTTTATTTTTTATTGACCAAAAGTTTCTGTAAAACATTATTAACTGCTTTGGATATTTCTTGCCAGTTGCCAGGTTTAACCACTTTAATTTTGCCTTCAGAGTTTTTCATTGATTCTTTTCTTATAATAAGTCTGTCTGCATTATATTTTATTAACCTTTGTGACTTTCTTTGTTCTTAATTAGGCAGGAGATTGACTTTAATTTTAGATATTTAATGATCAGATAGTTAATGATAATTCATAATTTTCATTGTACTTTTCTGCAAAATATTCATATGATCTAATTATCCTAACATTGGGCCAGGAGATATCCGCATTTTAACTTTTTTGGGAGTTTGCTAAACAATGTTGACATTAGTTTCAGGTGAGAGCTTTGACACAAACTGATTAACTTCCTATCATTTGTGTTGGTTATTCTATATACACTCCTGAAAACTGAAATAAGAACACCATGAATTCATTGTCCCAGGAAGGGGAAACTTTATTGACACATTCCTGGGGTCAGATACATCACATGATCACACTGACAGAACCACAGGCACATAGACACAGGCAACAGAGCATGCACAATGTCGGCACTAGTACAGTGTATATCCACCTTTCGCAGCAATGCAGGCTGCTATTCTCCCATGGAGACGATCGTAGAGATGCTGGATGTAGTCCTGTGGAACGGCTTGCCATGCCATTTCCACCTGGCGCCTCAGTTGGACCAGCGTTCGTGCTGGACGTGCAGACCGCGTGAGACGACGCTTCATCCAGTCCCAAACATGCTCAATGGGGGACAGATCCGGAGATCTTGCTGGCCAGGGTAGTTGACTTACACCTTCTAGAGCACGTTGGGTGGCACGGGATACATGCGGACGTGCATTGTCCTGTTGGAACAGCAAGTTTCCTTGCCGGTCTAGGAATGGTAGAACTATGGGTTCGATGACGGTTTGGATGTACCGTGCACTATTCAGTGTCCCCTCGACGATCACCAGTGGTGTACGGCCAGTGTAGGAGATCGCTCCCCACACCATGATGCCGGGTGTTGGCCCTGTGTGCCTCGGTCGTATGCAGTCCTGATTGTGGCGCTCACCTGCACGGCGCCAAACATGCATACGACCATCATTGGCACCAAGGCAGAAGCGACTCTCATCGCTGAAGACGACACATCTCCATTCGTCCCTCTATTCACGCCTGTCGCGACACCACTGGAGGCGGGCTGCACGATGTTGGGGCGTGAGCGGAAGACGGCCTAACGGTGTGCGGGACCGTAGCCCAGCTTCATGGAGACGGTTGCGAATGGTCCTCGCCGATACCCCAGGAGCAACAGTGTCCCTAATTTGCTGGGAAGTGGCGGTGCAGTCCCCTACGGCACTGCGTAGGATCCTACGGTCTTGGCGTGCATCCGTGCGTCGCTGCGGTCCGGTCCCAGGTCGACGGGCACGTGCACCTTCCGCCGACCACTGGCGACAACATTGATGTACTGTGGAGACCTCACGCCCCACGTGTTGAGCAATTCGGCGGTACGTCCACCCGGCCTCCCGCATGCCTACTATACGCCCTCGCTCAAAGTCCGTCAACTGCACATACGGTTCACGTCCACGCTGTCGCGGCATGCTACCAGTGTTAAAGACTGCGATGGAGCTCCGTATGCCACGGCAAACTGGCTGACACTGACGGCGGCGGTGCACAAATGCTGCGCAGCTAGCGCCATTCGACGGCCAACACCGCGGTTCCTGGTGTGTCCGCTGTGCCGTGCGTGTGATCATTGCTTGTACAGCCCTCTCGCAGTGTCCGGAGCAAGTATGGTGGGTCTGACACACCGGTGTCAATGTGTTCTTTTTTCCATTTCCAGGAGTGTATATATATATAAGAACGCACCTTTTTCTGTTAATTACACTTTTTTTGTATGTAGAGGCATGGTAAAGGTAGAATATTTAGCTGCTAAAATAGCTCCCTGGAGGATATTAATCTTGAACTGTTGGCAATCATTCTAACAACTCATTCTTGCAGTGTGAAGATGGATTTTATATTCGTCGTATTTATGACCCCACAAAGTTAGGTCATAGGTAATAACAGTGTGAATGTAAGCAAAGGAGGAATCCTGCTACACTGTTTGCTCGACACATTACTAATTACACGTAGCGCAAAGCAAGCAGAACTTAGCTTGTGAGTGATATAGTGGATGTGGGCTATTCAAGCTAAATTTTCATCTATATCAACAACAAAAAGTTTTGTGACAGCTACTCTCTTAACTTCTTTATTTTGTATTGTGAGGTAAAGGTATTTGTGTGTCTTTATTTTCCTTGTTACTTTTGAAATATTTAAAGCTAACTTCCTGATGGTATGGGCACTACACTTTGGAGTTTGAATAGTTCGGCTCGAACCCCCATGTGCTATGGCACGAAAATACGTATATTTGTTACATTCAGCTTAACTGAGTGGCCCAGAGATCTGGCTGGTCTCAATGTTTGGCTACGCTTTTCGTCATATGGTGCCAGCCTGTCCTAAATTCAATTTTTATGCTGAAATAAAGTATAACAAAACAATGCAGGCAGATATTGCGGTGAAATTTAAAATATTGAGTCAGTCAAGTTGATTTACAATTTGAAAAAGTAGTTTATTTTTCTTCAACGTATTCATTAAACACTTAAAATGAAACCTGAGGGTCTCTTACATAAGGGCGGCTGTTAATAACTGACACTACAACTGTTCACTATAAAATTCATATGTTGCAATCATGACACTCGACAGCCTGTTCACAGTTCACAAAATACACTCTTGTCTGCTGTCCTAAACCGCTACATTGCTCTTCACTTGATCGCTTTCGAACGTCGCTACATACATACTTGTCCCCCAATGTGGCTACCAACCCACACTGCCTCCAGATGGGCGGCACGCCCGTCTCTTAGCGTCGCTGAAACTCAACTCCCTATCACGGAAGGTGGCCGCCCATCCAACCCTCCAAAACGACTGACTAACTCAAAACAATGTTTGACAAAAATTATGAGTATTCTAAAACTAAACACAAAAACATATGGTATATTGAAAAACATGGAAATTTTCCAAGTCATAACAATTTAAAGTACAATTTTTAGTGTCTGCCTCCATTTTTTCACAAATAATGTTCTTGTGGCGTGATATTGCTTTTCCCAGATTTTTTTATACTTAACATAAATAAACAAATAAAAATATATACTTGACTACTCATCTACCTCTCTACCGCTAGTTTCGTCACTTTAAATTTATTTATTACCAAAAACACAGTTTCTCTCAGTCAAATCCCATATTCTGATCTCTCATTCAAACTTGGTACATGTTTTGCTAAATCGGCTATGATTGCTCGATGCAGCTCTTTTAGCTACATCAGTAGACACTTTGTCCATATTAATCAGACAAAGCATTGCCATGATATTAGCTTTTGAAGTTCCATAAATTTACAATTTTTAAGACAACAGTAACTTTTTAATTATTATATATTTTTGTGTTGTGTCTAGATAATTTAGCTTTACATATTTTTCTGTCCATGCGAGCCAATTCACACCCCATGTCACTCTTAGTTTTGTTTTTATCAATTTTTCTGTGGCATATAAATTTCGCCAAGAGCACAAACATGACCATATGCGCCCCTGCCAAGCGTCCACTCGGATTTTTCCAGTGCCACGTACATGCTAGCCCCTCGCCATGGCCCTGTAGCAACCGCCAGCCACATGCTCTGCGGTGGGAAACTAACTGCCGCTGTAATCTGCTGCCACAGCTTGTAGGCTCACAACTTGTTCATTTCAAACCGATTTTGTAAACATTCCAAAACTCCAGCTGCAGATTTTGGCAATACTTTGTTCACATCAGTTACAACAAGATTTGCATCATCAGTAAACTGGATTCAATGAGTACCTCTGAATGGAATTTTGATGGCATTTACATAAATTAGAAATAAGAAATGTCCTACAACACTTCCCAATGGTAACCCGATCGGTACAGTCCAACAATCAGATCTGTAGGTAATACTTTGTTTTTTTAATGTTAGCTGAGGTAGTTTCTTCTACCTGTCTTCTATTATGGAGACAAGACTAGAACCATTTTTTCACACCTTCACGCATACCAATAGCTTTTAATTTGTCTAGCAAGATATCATGTTGGACAGTACTAAAAGCCTTCAGTAAGACCAAATTTATTCCTAATGTGCTGTTGTGTCTGTCTAGTCCCATTACGATATTTTCAATGAAATGGGAATTAGCTGATTTTGTACTCAATCTTTCATGACAATCTTGTAGGTTTACTGACAAGAGATTGAATTTTTCAAGGAAATTTGTATTTCTATGTTCATGACTGTCTGTTACTTTTGAAAATACAGATTACAAAGCTATTGGTCTATAATTTTCCACTTTATATAGATTGTCCTTTTTATTAAGTGGTTTTATTTTTTTAATTTTTAATCGTTGAGGGAACACTCCTTCTGATAATGATATCACGGGGGGGGGGGGGGGGGGGCTAGTCCACTCACTCAGTTTAATAGGCTGTATGACCCACAGCAAAGTCAGCCTGTCACTCTCTGCTTGCACCTGATCAGACAAAGCCACTGGACTAGGCACATGCAGAAAAAATGCTGCTGCACTATATATATCAGGACAATGTGGACACAACCTAAGAGAACTCGGAGAACAGAGAATCTAACTGAGGGTAAGGGACCTGGTCAGAAGTTGAGGTGCCTCATATCCAAAAATGGAAAAAGCAAAACCACTAAAAGCAACCAGACTAAACAAATTTGTGGTGTCCGCATCATCCATACCAAAAAACCAAGGAACAGCTTTATACAGAGTGGGAGCCTCAAAGTGCCCCAAACTTGGAGTATACTGATTTTTGTAACTCACCAAATGTCAAGTAGCTGGAGACAATGCTGAAGATCCCAAAACCACATAAGTTTGACAGTTCAGTAAAGTCATGGAAGTCTGACCACTTTGTCCATCACTCACTCTTCGATAAATGATTTATTATGATTTGTAAAGGCTGCAGAAACACAATTTACATCCATTTCCATGTCCACAGGAGGGGGCTGCGAGGGACACACAGACATTGTATGTTCTTTTTTGGTATAGTTGTTATGTCGCCCAGTGCTAGCAGCACATGGACCTGTCATGCTACATGAAACAGTATGGGAAAGATGGGAGCACAGAGCCCTATCATTGTTGTGGTTGTTGGAGTGCTTGTTGTTTGGCATGTCCTGGCCAGCAGGGTGTGGAGACCACATGTGTAAGGTTGTCACATCATCCTCCTCTTGAGAATGGACTGATGCCCAATGACCAGGAATGCTGACAGTCCAGTAATGGCGTCACAAAAATGGCTCTTTTTTTTTGCAAAAATGAGGTAGATAATTTTATTTCTTTATCTTGTGTATAGAATTGAGAGCATGTTGAATCCAAGTTTTTGATCTCCAAAACCCTCGGGACAACCTTTTGTGGCCAAAAAACCAAGAAATTTTGGCACCTTTTTCAGGTTTTTGTCCATATATTTATGTTATGTGAGAGCAGTTCTGATATGACACCAGCAAATTTTTTATGATTCAACCACGTGCTTTGTCAATCCTGGAAGATATTTTATTCCTCATCGTTTTTATTATTTTTAGAACGTCTAATTTATTTGTGGGACATAACAGTATTGAATTGACACTTTGTTCTCTTGTATCAGAGGTTCCACTATTCTTAAGGCAATTTTTATTCGGATTGAAATGGAGTATTTATTAAGTAATGATTTACCTAATTTTCTATGGTAAACTTTCTGAATAACACACCATGATCATCTTTTAAAACAATGTTCTCTTGATTTTTAACATGTTTGTTTATTTCTTTCCTTACAACATCCCATACCGCTTTTGATGTATTTGCTGGCCCTAAAATTACTTTGCCACTGTGCATTATTTTAGCTCTTTTAATCACCTTACTATAAATGTTCTTATACATCTTAACATTATCCTGAACATTTTGCAAGTATTTTTGTTTTCGTAATTGCCCAGTAATATGCTGCTTTCTTCCCAATGGTTGTTACTTACCTGCGAGTTTTCAGGCTGATTTGTCACAATCGTTTCCTTTTCTTGGTTTGAAACCATAAAAAGTCCTCATTAAGTGGAATAGATGTCTTTGGCTTCTCCTCAAGGAGAGTTGTGCTCACACAATTGTTGTTGTTGCTATTGGTGCTGACACAGATATTTTTCTTTGGATGGTAGCTGATTTTGCTTCTTTTACTGATGTTGCTGGTACTTCTGATGTTGCTGATGTTGCTTTAGCTGCTGTTATTGGTTTTGTTGCTGTTACTGGTGACGGGTCTACTATTTGTGTTGAATCTTTTGCTGCTAATATGTTGATCTTGTTGTAGTTTTTATCAGTGGTTGTGGTGTTGGTTGTACTTCAAAGTATCAGCTGCTACTGGTATTAGTAATGTTACAAGTACTGATGCAGTTGTTGGTGATGCAGATGCTTGTTTGTGCTTGTTGATTTCTTTGAGTAACTTCTGCATCAGTGATGTTCTTGTTGCTTCTGTTGTTGTTGTTAGTGGTGGTTGTGGTGTTGCTGCTGCTACTACTGCTGCTACTTCAGTAGTATCAGCTACTACTGGTATTTGTGATGTTACTGGTACTGATACTGTTGCTGCTACTGCAGATGCTTATTTGTGTCAATTGATTTCTTCCAGGAATTTCTGGGACACAATTTATTCCCTCGTGTAGTTTGTTGTAAATAATCCACTACAGTTCAAAAGGAACAATGAGGTACATAATTACAATACCAGAACGAAAATGACGTTCATTACTCCACATTAAGGCTGCCCTTAGCACAAAAAGGGATGTGTAATGTTGCAACAAAAATTTTTGATCACTTATCCAGTGATATAAAGTGTCTAACAGACAGCAAACTAAAATTTGATAACAAACATGAGAAGGATTCTTCTTAACAACTATTGTAGAAAAAATTCTTTTGCTGCATTCCTGTAAGGCATAAAAGATGGTGGGCTGCAGTTACTAATTCACATTTGTACATCTTTGTTCTTTTTGTAAAAAAATGAGAAATGTTCAGAATGTAACGATATGTACAAATTAATGTGTGGTGTGAGTGTAAAATGTTCTTGTTCCACATCATTACGATCTGTCGTGCAAAATGATACATGGAACATGTAACTAACCAACTAACTAATTAGATCTTCCCTAATTTCCGAATTTCTAAATCTGTTCGCTCTTGTGCATCCCTTTGCTGCCTTAGTTGTGTGCATATTTCTTAATGTTTACTTATAACCCACAATTCACCTTGGTAAACAAGTACTGAAACTGCCATTGTCTTATAAAATATCGATCTTGTTTCTTCTCTCATTTTATTTTTTAGACACCTGTTTATTGTTCCACACGCATTCCCAATCTTTGCTTATTTCTTCTCTATGTCTTCATCACACTTGTGGAGCCTCTGGCGTAAACCGCCATATCTTTGGACTCGATCATCTTTGATTTATCTTTGTCTATGTTCTCTCGCCATACTACATTTGTATTGCCATGTCGTATTCGCTTACATCTGTGCTAAATTAGACGTCTAAAGCGAGTTGTTACTGCTCTACAACACATAGTAGCCAAACTGGTGACCCCTCCTCCTGCCAGCAGAATTCGTGGAGAATGCACCGATGGCTGATGCCATTGACCTTTTCTGGCCCTTGTGGAATGGATGCGCGCACATGTCGCTCGCCTCTGCCCTGCCTCGTGTTGCCCTCATACCACACTGCCGGCGTTTGTCCAAAAGGGCCTGGCATCATGTGAATTTGGGATGCTGTGCGACGACTCTGTGCGTGCGGCACTGCAGTCGCCTTATTCGGGTCTGCACTGCGCCTTACATCGCAGAGAAAATACTTTTGTATAACATCTCAATGGTTGACCTCAAACAGTTTCCGTTAACCGCTTAAACCGGGGTTGTCCCTCTCCGAACCGCATTCCGATGCTTCACATCTGCGTGCCTTCGCTGCCACGCTTGCTGACGACGCTGATACGACCTTGTGCCACTGGACTCGCATTCGGAAGGACGGTGGTGCAATCCCGCATCCGGCCATCCTGATTTAGGTTTTCCGTGATTTCCCTAAATCGCTCCAGGCAAATGCTGGGATGGTTCCTTTGAAAGGGCATGGCCGGCTTCCTTCCCCATCCTTCCCTAATCCTTTGAGACCGATAACCTCGCTGTTTGGTCTCTTCCCCAAACAACCAACCAATCGACCTTGTGCGACGTACTGTCACGTGTGCAGCACTCCCACACACGTGACTGAGTCAGCTTGGTTTCCGACGTATCCACTTCTCGCGTTGGACGCCGCCTCGAACCGCCACGCTGGCACAAAGATTTTGTGTTAGAGTGAGAAAGCTTCCCTCTGCCATGCTTCGTACTGCAGGGGGGGGGGGGGAGGGGGAGGCTTTGTGGCGCTTCTGGCTTAAAGCGCCATATCTTTGGTCTCGATCGTCTTTGATTATCTTTGTCTATGCTCTCTCGGCGCGCTACGTTTGTACTGCCATGTTGTATTCGCTTACTTCTGTGCTAAATAAATGTATATTCGACGTCTAAAGTGTGTTATTACCGCTCTACGACACGTAATAGCCACCCACTAATGTGATGTCTAAATCTCAATAATTAAAATGTTTGACCTGTTCTGTTGTTGACCATAATTTTTGTTCGTACATAGAACGCTAGGGTGACCCACTCTTTTCATGAGGCACTATTGCGGGAATTCAGAGAACCAGCATTTGAGGCGACTGCGGAACGATTTTATCGTCGCCGACGTACATTTTGTGTAAGGACCTATAACTGCTGTAATGTAATATTTGCGGCAGTTCCAAAAAGATGTTGCTCGACGATATTTAGTTTAATTTTAAATCACCAAGAACACACGCCACTTTGCCTGCTTAAGACTTCTTTATTGACTTCTTACTTAGCAGCTGTCCCAGAATCATCACATCTTTGCTACCAAAGAATAAACAAAAAAAAATTTAAAGATATTACATCATGTTATCAGTAATGATCTATAACTATTAACGGTCTTGGCAACTTCATAAAATATAAAAAATCCATTTAGATTCATCACTGTTGTCTTTACACTACTCCCCCACCAGTAACATGGTTACGAATTAATACATGGTGATGAAGGAATTTTCTTTTTAAAAAAATCAGCACAACATTAACATAAAACACTTAAAAAACATATTGGAATGACAAAAGATATGATACAAAAGAATTACAAAAACTTTTTACAAATTCTGGTATGATATTTGATTAATTCTCCACAGAGACAACTGCTCTAAGAATCGAGGTGGGAACCTCATAATCCGTCCTGACTTCGACACTCTGATATTTGGAGATGGTTCCTCTGTGGGATGTTGTGGTTCAGTGTCCTTGGAAAAGGCTGGAAGTTCCTTCTCTGATTCCCTTTCTTCTTGCAGGAGATAAGCTGATTTAAGTCAGTCCACTGACAGACACATTTATGTGTTTGTACGTTACGGCAGTTATATTTGGTGACCCCGACGTGATAATAAGAAGATATGACGACACACGGGAGCGTTTCCGAAGATCGCCTGGAAGCATCAAGGTTAGCATCAAAATTCCGCCTGTTTTGAGTGAAAAACCCGAAATTTGGTTCTGTCAAGTAGAAGCACAGTTCAGCATTTGCAAAATTGTCACAGAAGAAACTATATTTAACCACCTAGTGTCACAATTAGAACCAAAATACATCGAGAATATTTGGGACATTATTTGCCGGACAGATGCGAATAATTATTCGTTGGCTAAGGAATGTCTACTGAATATTTTTAAAGAAAGTGAAGATATGCGTATTAAGAGATTAGTTACTGGAACTGATTTGAGAGACCAAATTCCTAGTGAGTTATTACACAAAATGCACGCTTTGGCAGGTGTAGATGTGTCAGAAAAAGTCCTAAAGGCACTTTGGCTAGAAAAACTTCCGGATTCTATAAGGAACATTCTAATTGTCAGCGACGAGGGACTCGAAAAGGTGGTTATAATGGCTGATAGGATAACAGAAATAAATCCCCGTAACGAATTGTTCGTCACAAAAAGTGATGCTTGTAGCCAACAGGATGTTTCGATAACCATGAGTGACTTGATGACAAGAATTTCGGAGCTAGACCAACAAATGGCCGCGCTGTCAACTGGTTATCGAGGCAGGTCTCGTAACAGAAGCTGTGAGCGTCAATGTAAAAGACGTCGTAGTAAGTCTCGAAATAAATACAACCCCAAGGGCAAGTATTGTTATTACCACTTTCGCTTTGGGCAGAACTGCAAGCCTGAAAAATGTACACCTCCATGTAGCTGGACTGAAAAGGGAAACGAGACCCAGCATCTGAATTAGCGGCAAGTTCTGCTGCCCAAGTCCATTGCCGCAAAACCCGCTTATTTGTAATCGACAAGAAAACGGGCTTGCAATTTTTAGTCGACAGTGGGGCGGATGTTTCTGTAATTCCCGCTCACGCAAATGTTAATGGTGATTCACCATATAAATTGTATGCTGCAAATGGTACCGAAATTTCTGCATACGGAATCAAACTTCGTACTACTGATCTGGGACTACGACATCAATTTCAATGGCCATTTATAGTTGCGAAGACCAATAAAGCTATATTGGGTGCCGATTGTTTTAATAAATTATTAGTAGACGTCCATAATAAAAGATTAATAGATGATGTAACCAAGCTCAATGCTGAGGGTAAAGTTATGTCAATCTCAGGGGAAAACGTCCTGAGCACCATAAGACAAAACACAAAATTTACAGATCTACTGTTACAGTATCCAGAAATAGCTGAACCTAATTTGGTACCTAGCGAAATTAAACATGATGTCAAACACTATATTATCACTGAAGGCCCAGCTGTGTCTTCTAGGGCAAGACAATTAGACCCAAAGTGCATGGCGATGGCAAAAACAAGAATTTAAATTCGTGTTGGACAATGGCATCATTAGACCATCTAAGTCTGCATGGGCAAGTCCTCTCCATATTGTAACTAATAAGGACGGCTCAATACGTCCGTGTGGAGATTATAGACAGTTAAATGAAAGAACAATTCTAGACCGTTATCCTGTACCTAGAATAGAAGATTTCCATTGTATTCTTCAAGGCAAAAACATATTTTCTAAAATCGATGTCTTCAAGGCCTATTATCAAATACCTATTGCTGAAGAAGATAAGCACAAAACAGCTCTAATCACACCACTTGGACTGCATGAATTTAATGTCATGAGCTATGGCCTGCGGAATGCACCTTCAACATTCCAGCGATTCATTAATGAAGTTATGTTTGGACTAGATTTTGTGTTTCCTTACCTCGATGACATTTTAATCGCCTCATCCAGTGTTGAAGAACACTGAACACACCTGACACTAGTCCTGGAGCGATTGTATAATTATGGACTTCGAATCAACATATCAAAATCAACCTTTGGAGTAAATGAAATTGAATTCCTGGGGTACTGGATAACATCAGAGGGATCCCGTCCACTACCTGAGAAAGTACAAGCAATTTTAGAGTATAAATTACCTGACAAACTGCATGAGCTCCGCAGATTTCTTGGCATTGTCAACTACTACCGTCGCTACCTTAAAGATGCGGCACAGACTCAAGCTGTTTTACATGACTATCTAAGGGAGCAAGAAAGAAGGATAATAGACAAATTCAGTGTACTGTAGAAGCAAAGAAAATGTTTGAGAAATCTAAACAAGATATAGCAAATGCTGCATTATTCGTTTTTCCTAACTCAGAGTTACCACTAGCGTTATGTACAGACGCATCAGATATTGCTGTTGGTTCTGTGCTCCAGCAACTGGAAAATGGAAATTGGAGACCTGTTGCAGTCTTTTCACAGTAACTGAGTAAATCACAGTACCTGTTGTTGTTGTTGTTGTTGTTGTTGTGGTCTTCAGTCCTGAGACTGGTTTGATGCAGCTCTCCATGCTACTCTATCCCGTGCAAGCTTCTTCATCTCCCAGTACCTACTGCAACCTACGTCCTTCTGAATCTGCTTAGTGTATTCATCTCTTGGTCTCCCTCTACGATTTTTACCCTCCACGCTGCCCTCCAATACTAAATTGGTGATCTCTTGATGCCTCAGAACATGTCCTACCAACCGATCCCTCCTTCTGGTCAAGTTGTGCCACAAACTTCTCTTCTCCCCAATGCTATTCAATACCTCCTCATTAGTTATGTGATCTACCCATCTAATCTTCAGCATTCTTCTGTAGCACCACATTTCGAAAGCTTCTATTCTCTTCCTGTCTGAACTATTTATCGTCCATGTTTCACTTCCATACAAGGCCACTCCCCATACAAATACTTTCAGAAATGACTTCCTGACATTTAAATCTATACTCGATGTCAACAAATTTCTTTTCTTCAGAAATGCTTTCCTTGCCATTGCCAGTCTACATTTTATATCCTCTCTACTTCGACCATCATCAGTTATTTTGCTCCCCAAATAGCAAAACTCCTTTACTACTTTAAGTGTCTCATTTCCTAATCTAATTCCCTCAGCATCACCTGACTTAATTCGACTACATTCCATTATCCTTGTTTTGCTTTTGTTGATGTTTATCTTATATCCTCCTTTCAAGACGCTATCCATTCCATTCAACTGCTCTTCCAAGTCCTTTGCTGTCTCTGACAGAATTACAATGTCATCGGCGAACCTCAAACTTTTTATTTCTTCTCCATGGATTTTAATACCTACTCCGAATATTTCTTTTGTTTCCTTTACTGCTTGCTCAATATACAGATTGAATAACATCGGGGAGAGGCTACAATCCTGTCTTACTCCCTTCCCAACAACTGCATCCCTTTCATGTCCCTCGACTCTTATAACTGCCATCTGGTTTCTGTACAAATTATAAATAGCCTTTCGCCCCCTGTATTTTATCCCTGCCACCTTTAGAGTTTGAAAGAGAGTATTCCAGTCAACATTGTCAAAAGCTTTCTCTAAGTCTACAAATGCTAGAAACGTAGGTTTGCCTTTCCTTAATCTTTCTTCTAAGATAAGTCGTAAGGTCAGTATTGCCTCACGTATTCCAGTATTTCTACGGAATCCAAATTGATATTCCCCGAGGTCGCCTTCTACTAGTTTTTCCATTCGTCTGTAAAGAATTCGTGTTAGTATTTTGCAGCTGTGGCTTATTAAACTGATCGTTCGGTAATTTTCACATCTGTCAACACCTGCTTTCTTTGGGATTGGAATTATTATATTCTTCTTGAAGTCTGGGGGCATTTCGCCTGTTTCATACATGTTGCTCACCAGATGGTCGAGTTTTGTCAGGACTGGCTCTCCCAAGGCTGTCAGTAGTTCCAATGGAATGTTGTCTACTCCTGGGGCCTCGTTTCAACTCAGGTCTTTCAGTGCTGTGTCAAACTCTTCACGCAGTATCGTATCTCCCATTTCTTCTTCATCTACATCCTCTTCCATTTCCATAATATTGTCCTCAAGTACATCGCCCTCGTATAGACCTTCTATATACTCCTTCCACCTTTCTGCTTTCCCTTCTTTGCTTAGAACTGGGTTTCCATCTGAGCTCTTGATGTTCATACAAGTGGTTCTCTTATCTCCAAAGGTCTCTTTAATTTTCCTGTAGGCAGTATCTATCTTACCCCTAGTGAGATAAGCCTCTACATCCTTACATTTGTCCTCTAGCCATCCCTGCTTAACCATTTTGCACTTCCTGTCGATCTCATTTTTGAGACGTTTGTATTCCTTTTTGCCTGCTTCATTTACCGCATTTTTATATTTTCTCCTTTCATCAATTAAATTCAATATTTCTTCTGTTACCCAAGGATTTCTTCTAGCCCTCGTCTTTTTACCTACTCGATCCTCTGCTGCCTTCACTACTTCATCCCTCAAAGCAACCCATTCTTCTTCTACTGTATTTCTTTCCTCCATTCCTGTCGATTGTTCCCTTATGCTCTCCCTGAAACTCTGTACAACCTCTGGTTCTTTCAGTTTATCCAGGTCCCATCTCCTTAAATTCTCACCTTTTTGCAGTTTCTTCAGTTTTAATCTACAGGTCATAGCCAATAGATTGTGGTCAGAGTCCACATCTGCCCCTGGAAATGTCTTACAATTTAAAACCTGGTTCCTAAATCTCTGTCTTACCATTATATAATCTATCTGACACCTTTTAGTATCTCCAGGGTTCTTCCATGTATACAACCTTCTTTCATGATTCTTAAACCAAGTGTTAGCTATGATTAAGTTGTGCTCTGTGCAAAATTCTACCAGGCGGCTTCCTCTTTCATTTCTTAGCCTCAATCCATATTCACCTACTACGTTTCCTTCTCTCCCTTTTCCTACTACCGAATTCCAGTCACCCATGACTATTAAATTTTCGTCACCCTTCACTATTTGAATAATTTCTTTTATTTCATCATATATTTCTTCAATTTCTTCGTCGTCTGCAGAGCTAGTTGGCATATAAACTTGTACTACTGTAGTAGGTGTGGGCTTCGTATCTATCTTGGCCACAACAATGCGTTCGCTGTGCTGTTTGTAGTAGCTTACCCGCATTCCTATTTTCCTATTCATTATTAAACCTACTCCTGCATTACCCCTATTTGATTTTGTGTTTATAACCCTGTAGTCACCTGACCAGAAGTCTTGTTCCTCCTGCCACCGAACTTCACTAATTCCCACTATATCTAACTTTAACCTATCCTTTTCCCTTTTTAAATTTTCTAACCTTCCTGCCCGATTAAGTGATCTGACATTCCACGCTCCTATCTGTAGAACGCCAGTTTTCTTTCTCCTGATAACGACATCCTCTTGAGTAGTCCCCGCCCGGAGATCCGAATGGGGGACTATTTTACCTCCGGAATATTTTACGCAAGAGGACGCCATCATCATTTAATCATACAGTTAAGCTGCATGCCTTCGGGAAAAATTACGGCCGTAGTTTCCCCTTGCTTTCAGCCGTTCGCAGTACCAGCACAGCAAGGCCGTTTTGGTTATTGTTACAAGGCCAGATCAGTCAATCATCCAGACTGTTGCCCTTGCAACTACTGAAAAGGCTGCTGCCCCTCTTCAGGAACCACACGTTTGTCTGGCCTCTCAACAGATACCCCTCCGTTGTGGTCGCACCTACGGTACAGCTATCTGTATCGCTGAGGCACACAAGCCTCCCCACCAACGGCAAGGTCCATGGTTCATGGGGGGAGGGCAGTACCTATGACCGAGAATTATTGGGAATTTACCTTCCTGTAAAAAAGTTTAAGCATTTACTGGAAGGAAGAGACTTCATAATCTTCACTGATCATAAGCCACTCACATTTGCATTCAAGCAAAACAATGATAAGGCATCTCCTCGACAGATGAGATAGTTGCAGAACATTTCACAATTTTCGACCGATATTCGTCATGTCACTGGCCATGACAATAGTGTTGCAGATGCCCTATCCAGAGTTGATGAAGTAGTAATACTGGACTAAGATGAAATTTCCAAAAACCAGCAACAAGATCAAGAACTACAGTTACTCCGAACAGGGAACAACTCCTTAAACTTCAAGTCATATCAACTTCCATCGGGGTCACCAAATATAACTGCCGTAACGTAATATTTGCGGCAGTTCCCAAAAGATGTTGCTTGACGATATTTAGTCTAATTTTAAATCACCAAGAAAACACGCCACTTTGCCTGCTTAAGACTTCTTTATTGACTTCTTACTTAGCAGCTATCCCAGAATCATCACATCTTTGCTACCAAAGAATAAACAAAAAATAAATAAAAATTTAAAGATATTACATCATGTTATCAGTAATGAACTTTAAATATTAACGGTCTTAGCAACTTCATAAAATATAAAAATTCCATTTAGATTCATCACTGTTGCCTTTACAGACCAATAAAATAAGATCCGAGAAATTAGAGCTCGTGAAGAGGCTTTTTAGGCAGTCGTTTTTACCTCGGTTTATTTGCGAGTGGAACAGGAAACGAAATTACTAGCAATGGTACGTGGTGCTCTCTCCCGAGCGCCGTATAGTAGCATGCGGATTATCCGAGTATTATATGATGTAGTTGTAGAAGTATGAGGTTACTGGAGATATGTTTATTGGCTAAAGTGTATTTATATTGCATGCTGATGTTGGCAATACGTTGACCAGTTGTAATCAATCACGTTACAGTGTACGGTGGCCTATGAGAGTTAATGAGTCAGATCATTTCTTTCGGCAGAAGATGCGAATTGATTACATTTTGTCGAAATAAGAGTGCCAGAATAACTTCTACTCGACTGGTTATTGTAGGTTTTAAAGTTGGTTACTGAATTTCGTATTTTTATGGTTTATTTTTTGTTTCTCAAAAGATGGCAAGAATTTTTGCGATATTGTTTCGTATTCCAATGCAGTTGCTTTAATTTGCCGGGTGAAGCTGTAAAACGGTGTTAATGGGAAAAAAATTAGCAATGCTGACAGGCTGAGGTGTACCGTAGCCCGGGGCCAAGATTATGTTGGACAGTGACAACCTGTTTGCGAACTGAAGAAGCCAACAGATTATTAACACGAAAATACTATAGGGTAACACGAGATATATGTTTGTCATTGCAATAAACTAGTGGTATGTCTTATTTCCGATTTTGCCGAAGCTTCCGACGATGTGGTTAGATTTTAACCTAAAAGAACAATAATTATTTAAATAAAAAACTTTCTAATGTAACACTTGTAACGCATTAAAAAGAATAAATGATTTCTCCTACGCCATACAGATTCCTAACCGCATGCATGCAGTTCTGAAAATATGTGACTGCGAATAGTTACCAAAATAATTGGAAAACCTATAACGAAAAATGTGGGGCGGATCAGTAGATAATAGTTAGGGGTTGAATTATTCATGCATTAATTGTGCATTGCACGTTTTTCGTTATAAATCGGACGAGTATTTTCATAGCTATTAAAAAATTCACAGTCGGAAATTTTCAGAACTATCTGTGTGGGGTTAGAAACCTGTATGGTGCTAAGAGAAATTATTTTTACCTTTTAGTCAATTTTCACAACGCGTTATATTAAAAAGTTTTTATTTAAATCGTAATTATTTTCTGTATTTTAGTCCTGTGTGTGTGTGTGTGAACATTTGCAATGGATTGTGAACATTTTGATGACATTAAATGGGAGACATATATTTTAGTGCCTTTTCACCTGGTCATATCTGAAATAGAATTACTGATAAAACAACAATCTGTATAATTATTTCTTCCTAAAAAATAAAATAAGCAAGAAATAAAAACAAATTACCCTCCGCCACCCATCAGACACAAGAGCGAGTTACTACTCCATCATTACCCAGCTCTGAGCTATGTAGAAAGTTTCATTGGGAAGTTAGTTTGAAATCAAATACACCATTTGTACGGAACACACAAGAAAGCAACATAATAAAAAGGTTTTGAAATACTAGCTAACTTTATTTACGAACCATGGGAAACTACGAACAAGCATGCACATTTGCTATCGACAACCGACTCACGATACATAGTATTCAATTTGCGTTGCCAATCACGCGAATTACTACCAACATAAACACGCAACGCAAGAGCCGTGGACACCGTAAGTGCACTTTTACCTCTTTATTTGACCTTTTTTTCTCAGAGGAAATGTATAAGTAACCACAAAGTATATGACTGTCAATGTTTATAGTAGTTTTAATTTTGCGAACTAGCCACTTCAACAAGCTATGGCTCTGCTTTAAATTTGGCAGTTTCGTTAAACTCAGAAGGAAGTAGTATTAAATCTTACCACGACACTAACTACTGTTGTATTCGAATAAATTCACAGCAAAAGTTTTCGTACAGTACCAGTGTACCGACATTTATGCTGCTTTTTCAGAAAAGGTAAAAGGAAAAAAACGAAATTACTTGACTGACTCCAGTACAATATTTTACTTGTTTTCGGGAGGCTAATGATTTACGAAGTGCGTTGCAACGTGGCATTGCCATCTCTGCATAAATACCGCTCTAATAGAACATTACAAATGAGTTTGAAAACAAAATGGCAACATTCAACCTAAACAAGGGAGAAAATTAGTCAAGAATCAAATGTCTAGCAAACGAAATATATTATGGAAAACTTACTGCAATTGCTATCGCGAGAATAAATTACGGCGGCAGGACCTGTGTGAAGATAGTACCAGTAAATGTCACTAGATGACGAGACCAGCAAACGGTTGAGAACCAAACAGAATCGTGATTGCGGTCTTTCATTTGTTTAATAGTTGCCGTTGTTACATATGACCTGCACCCTAGAAGATATTTTCGTCCGTGTTTCACACTTATTTTTGTTACTAAAACCCACAGTGCATTAATAAAGCCAAGACAGGTCGAGGGGATCGTACTGACAACAGTCACTAAAAAATACCCGGCCGATGGAAAGATCGAGTAGAATCCGAGACATAAACTGTTCGAACTTCATGTTCAACCATGGAAGACTGCAGTTCAGATATTTCTGTACTCGATCGATCACCATCTGTGATTTCGATGTATCGAAGCTAATGAACCTCACTGACCATCAGCAACGCCTCCTCGTGGCATAATTTGCAATGGGAAGCCAGTCGACAGCGTTCGACTGTGGGAGGTGAACGGTTCAGAAAGCAATGATCAAGTTGGTGCTAGTTTTCACCGAGAGTGGCGATCTCCGCTTCTTTAAATTGTACGACGAGATGGATGACGGGCAGCGGCTCGTCTTACAGGCGCGGCTTATAGCTCGCGTGCAGGAGCGCTGCAGGCACAACATGAGCGAGATATTTGACTGCGCGGACCTGCTGGGGACGGATTCGCGTGGCGCGTTCCGCCGACTCGACACACTCGTCGTACTGTTCGGGATAGACGGAGGAGAATCGCCGCTCTACATCCTCGATCTGATCGACGCCTTCATTCACGCGCTACGCGCGCACTTCGGAACACCTGACCAGCTGGTGGAACGTGCTTTCGCGCTGCGTCTGGACGAGGTGTCGCAATTGCTGGACGAGATGGTGCAGGGCGGCCTGGTGCTCGAGGCAGAGCCTGACGAGGCGGTGGCTCACCTGAGAGCCCAGTTGGACAGCGACCCAGCAAGAGACCGGTCTTCGTCAGTGAGCTGCTTCCTCTCGGGTCTCGCCACGAAGCTCCGCAAGTGAAGCGAAACTCTATTGGTGTACACGAGAACCCTTGTATTTGCCCGGCTGTCAGAGTTTTGCAGCTTCCAGCAGACAGATAAGCACAGGCAGAACTTTCACTTAGTTATTAAAATGCGTTCTACTCAGCGTCAGCGATGCAGTTAGTTACTTATTCTTATAATTACACTGTGATAAACTTAACAAATGTTTGCTGGTTTACTAGCTATTCTACATTTCGCTAAAACTTTACAACGGGCCACTCACCTCTACTGTGTTTTGGTAACGCTTAACACAGCTGGTCATGTTATATCTGAACAGCTGATTAGTATACTTACTAACGTAACGATATTTTGTCTAGATCGCGGGTAAATATTAAGTAAATAACGAAACATTTTTACGTATAGAAGGCGATGGAACTGATTTAAGTTTTTTTTCTCGCCACTTGGCATTTGTTATTAATGTACGGTATGGGAAATACGGAAGCGTCCGATCTAACCCGTCGGCTTTGACCCATGACGTCACAAATATAGCGGAAACGACAATTCCAATATGGCGGATATAGAAACGTTGCATACGTATCACAAAGACGAAAACATAGAAAAACAACACACACAAAGGTTTCACAAGAACAATCTGCTAACATTGATAGCAAACAAAGTTAATAATAAACAAGTGGTACTCAAGGCCAGGCAGGGCCCCCCCCCCTTGACCACCCCCCCCCCCCCCCCGCCAAAAAAAACTCCCAACCTAACCTCGTATTCAGGGCTACGCTACAGATCAATGTGTAGGTCAATCAAAAGATAAAAAAAAAAGAAAACAATATTGATTCATTAGACATAACGAGTAGCGACAAAACATATAGACCATAAAGATTGAACAATCTAATGGCAAACTGATAAAAGCCTCATAGACGACGTTAAAACAAAAAGTACAGTAAAAAGGTAAACTATATATTACAGGCCCTAAAACTCCTACTAAGGTAACGTCAACGAGGCAACATCTACAAACACGCCACACTCACAAACCAAACTCCGCACCGTAATGACGTCACACACAACACCCTTACGTCACGGGTCAAAGCCGACGCGTGAGATCGGATGTTTCTGTTGACCCACGGTATGTACTGCAGGCCGCAGGATATAAGTTAACAAAAGTGGAAAGCGAAATAAACGCCCAAGCTAACATAGACATCCGGCTACGCTACATATGTCTGCGGCTATAGAAAAGATTCCACATTTACATCCCCTTGGTTTTGCCAGCTCATTACTTTCCATCCTAACGTAGACCTCGGGCTGCACTATAGATCAGTCACGCCACAACGTAGATTAAGTCTTTGAGGCGAATTCATTAAAAATATTTAAACACAGGTTGTGAAAAAGTGTTGTACATATCAAACGAAACGTGTGTGTGTGTGTGTGTGTGTGTGTGTGTGTGTGTGTGTGTGTGTGTGTGCCAAAAGCAGAAAATTAAGAAAGGGCCGTACACAGCGCGAGTAGTTCTGTTGGTATCTCCAGGTCTGGATGACGCTCTTGATAAAACTGTTGTTCAGTCAATGATACGCCACTCCAATAGCATTTTCTATAATTTCATTAAGTTCACACGACCTGTTTCGCCCCATTGTATTAGGCCATTATCAACTGCATCTGTTAAGTTATGCTGTAACTTTGATTGGTGTTGCTACTATACAGCATAGATTTTTGATACACTTCGTAATGGCCTAATATATAGGTCGAAGTCGTTCGTGTGATCTTTACAGTGTTCTAAGAAAACAAAATGGAACAGCGTTTCTTTAATAAGTTCTTATTTCGTCACAACAAAGCTCCATGTTTCAGGTGAAGTTATAAGTAGTAAGGGCCTACAAAGTGCTATATATTCAGTATGTAAGGAAACACCATCCACAAAAGAGATTAATTTGTATGTTTCCAGCATTTAGACGTATCCTGTTAACACCTGCCTGTAGTCTAGTATTAGGAGTGAGCAAGTAATCGCATACCGGTTGTTACAAATCACAGTGGTTAAGTCGCAATTTCACAATAACAGCTGTACAGTATCTGGCTGCAATTTGTCCTAACTATAAGTCACAAGCAGCTATTAAAAGAATTTAAGCATTAGAACATTAAACTGCTAGGAAATCTGATACACGCTATTGGTGTATAGCCTACCTAGAATCGAAGAAATGAACGAAAAATCTAGATTTCTCTGAGAAAAATTTTACTTGTTATCTGGCAGCGGCACTGGTGCCCCGCTAGTGTGAGCTATTGGTCGTATAGTGTAGTCTGAGGGTTAGGGTAAGTTTAAAGGGTCATACCCGGTTGACAGTTCAAGCCAACGAATTTGAATGCCAAATAGAGGCTGCGGCAACACTGACCTCTTAACCATAAAAACTAAAAGTGAAAGGTAAATTTAGAAAAGGTATAGCAGATAATGGACAAGGTTCCGTCAAGTACATTGATGTCCTATGCACGTAGGCCTACATCGTACATAACAATACAAAGGGTGTGGGGCGGGGGAGAGGAGGAAGACGATGAGCGAGCGAGCTCCAGTTGTAACTACTAACAAATGTTTAACAGCAGTGTATTCACAATATTTTTCAACACTGATACACAGGTAGCTTTAGGTATTGCATTTAGACTATTACAATGTTGACATTTAACTGGAAGATACGTGGTTTGAACTTGATAATATTAAATCTGAGTTTAATGCTGGTTTAACAGGAGAATGGACTTTTCATTATTCACTGTGTACTTCATTTATCATACTTTTCAAATAACGAAATGTCTTCAGTGAAACACTATTGAAATACGCGGTTTGCAAGCATTAGTCAGTTGCACTGACAGTTCACCTGGCCAGATACAAAACTTAGTAGTTATACTTGACAGTATGTTCGCTGCTATTGTGACTAGACACAGAACAACATGTACAGTGATAAATCGCAGCAATCGCATTTTAACACTGCGGAAGTTTAAAAGTTGTGAATCCGTAAACTGCGATTTTTAACTGTTAAAAGTAGCAAATAAAATCGCAGTTACCGATAAGTGCCATTCACAGAAATCACTGATACCAGAAGCCGGCCGCGGTGGTCTAGCGGTTCTGGCGCTGCAATGCGGAACCGCGGGACTGCTACGGTCGCAGGTTCGAATCCTGCTTCGGGCATGGGTGTGTGTGATGTCGTTAGGTTAGTTAGGTTTAAGTAGTTCTAAGTTCTAGGGGACTTATGACCTAAGATGTTGACTCCCATAGTGCTCAGAGCCATTTGAACCATTTTGAACTGATACCAGAAAGTTTGCCCATACGTAGCTACAACATACTATCCTCTCATTATCTGCATTCAACTTCACAAGGAGGCACACTGCCAACATCTACTGACCGTGCACGGCCCTTTATAAGGTTTAGCTCTGTGTATCTCTAAACGTTCACCAGAAACAACGCTGAACGTAACTTATATTTTCACAATGCGAAGCAACTAATCTTAGCCACTTAATGCGGCCTATGCTTGAAGCATATCTCGCTGTTTTACATGTCGTCAGGAATGTGCTGCTACATTTATCCGTCTGCATACAGGACGATGTGGCATACCGATAGTGGTAAGACCCTAGAGTCGCATACTGGAGGTCGAAGGGTCAGATCGCCGTCCAGCCATTCAAATTTAGATTTTGTCTTAAATCGCTTCTGATCAGTGCCAGATTCTTTGTCCATCCTTTCCCAATCCTCACTTGCGCCCCGTTTCGACCTCTTCAACTGGACGTGACAATTCCAATGTTCCTTTTCACTGCCTTGTTTCCTATCCTAACTGACAATTTGAATGATTTTGACGAATATCTCATGTACTATGAATCTTTAATTCTCCAGCGGTGCATACGCTTGTAACTGAAATTAGGAGAGACGTACCGACAACATGAAGTAGTGGGAACATCATGAACTGGCTGTCACTAATAGCATTACCTCCATAGGTAAATGGCCAGTACAGAGACCGTCTGGCACGCGATTTGTGTATCAGTTTTCTTGCGCTTTAATGCCAAGAGCGCAACTGTCAGAGCTCTTACGGTATTTTATTAAAGGAACAGTAGGTAAAACATGGTAGGGAAGAGTGTTGTACGTAGGATAACAAGTTTTGGTCGGTACTAGAGCCTAGTCCAATGGTCGTGAAACGGAAACCCGCGAGCCGCATGCGGCCCGAATCAAATATTCGTGCTGCCCGCTGTTCGCAGGTTGTGTGTGTGTGTGTGTGTGTGTGTGTGTGTGTGTGTGTGTGTGTGTGTGTGTGTGTGTGTGTGTGTTTTATTTATATAAAGGCGGCTTCACGCTTAAGTGTGCCTGAAAGCACGTTTACGCAAGTGTGCTTGCCCAAATATGCTTGAACTTGTGTAGGAGAAATCTGCACAAGCATCAGGAATGTCCGAGCAGCTTCATGCGTGATCGAATTCAGATTGTGCATGCGTGGGCGCGCTTGAGCCTGTGTATGAAGAATAGGGAGGCTTGTGCAAGCATTTGTCAGTAATCTGGTTTGATTTCATTTTGTCCTGTTAAATTACATTCTATACAAAGGCTGTACTCTACTGCAGGTCAAATGAGTGTTCAATTTTACACGGAGGAAGGTAGAAGAAAAATAAACAGCTGTGAGGTGATTTCCATAGCTTAACTACCACGAATAGTTAAAAGGGAATGTTTTCGTTTCTTTAACCACTCATATCACGTTTTTTTCGTAACACAAGCAAAAAGGTTACCAAAGACAGTGTCGTCGTCGGCCTCTACATTTTCTGATAAACAATCTAATGCATGTGCAAGAATCCTTGAACCGTGGGTAGGCGCCATGAATTTATGCGTGTTTGCTCAAGCAAACTCTTGAGCAAGTGTACTTGTAAAGCAAGCGGTTACATGCCTTAATATGCATCTAGCAACTAACAGCCAAATCCAAAAACTTCAACTACTTTTAAGAATTTCAGGCTGTAGTTGTTCTCAGTAACAAAAATAGTTATATTTTAAAATCTGCTTCATTTTAATTCACGTAGGTGAGTTTGGTCGTGAGCAGAGTGTAATTCACTGCCTACATCAGGGGTACTGGAGTAAGTAGCGTGGTCACTGCAGGGTTAAAAGATTAGCAGCTACGGTATAAATTTCAAATGCGACTTATGTGGATTCGTGAATGTGCTTCAAACCGGGTTTTCACAGGCATGAATTTCTTATACGTCAATCTCCTCAGTACCAGGCTTACATGCACGTTAGCGTTTCCACGCGTCGGAGTCGGTAATGCTACTTACGCGACTTTCTAGATGGCGACAAGTGATTATTCGTACGGGAGTTTGGCAGTTTTTTGCCAAACGGCTTATAGTGACGTTGATGAACAAAAATGGGGCATACAAACGTTGAGTATGGAAATGGACATCTCGTAGGAACAATTTGAGAGCACCCAATACGCTAGTGATTGAGTCATCTGCAGAGGACGACGTTTCATTCGAAAACCTATTTTGAAATCTTTTTGAGCCATATTTCCGGCTCTGTCTAAAACAGTAATATGCGTATGTAAGAAGCCGTTCCATCTCGTATTAAATTAAAAGCAACACTGAAATATCTGGCAACTGGAGCCACTGCAATACATGTATTGCATTTCGAAGAGGACTATTTTAAAATTTTGTTATCTACCGTTCACTGAAGGTAAGTAGGAATGTAAGCTTTTTGTCCCAAAGCTCCAGCTTTGTTTTTATTTTCAGGATTAGTCAAGGTTCTGACAGGTCACTGGTGTTGTAAATGTCTGTTTACCGGTCGGTACTTAATTTTGTAACCAAATTTTATACTACTGTATAGAACAGTCATTTCTCAACGATAACGCCAATACGAACACTTATAAATCTACATACCGTTTTAAAGGGGGTGAAGAGTAGATTTAAATTCCTGAAGTCACAGTTTTCCGTTTCACCGTGATATTTACTCAATGACAAGCAAAAATTATCAAAATGAAATAAAACAGTTTCGACTGTTCTGCAGTGATATGAACCTCAGCAAGGCCACACTCTATTAAAATACTTTTTAATCCAACTCATCACTTCAAAGGATATTGTTTACAAATAAGTGACCATAGTGTTGCTGAATGCTAAAACGTTGTTCCTGTCGCATTATTTAAGAAGTCACTTTAAAAAGTATTCATTTACGAAGTTAGACTAACCCTGTTATTCTGGAATGACCCCAACTCTTCAAGTAAATAAACACGCGATTCTACAACAGGAGTAGAATGAGAGCAGATCCACCTATCGTTAGTTGCTGCGGCTCATAAGCGATGATGGGGAAAGGGATATCGTGCAAGAAAGAACGGCTTTCAACTTTAATTTAGGCGTAAACGCCCCTACACTCGCCACAATTTGATTGACCGACCAACTTCGTGGTAGCCTTCGCACTTCCCGACTACATCTACATTTATACTCCGCAAGCCACCCAACGGTGTGTGGCGGAGGGCACTTTACGTGCCACTGTCATTACCTCCCTTTTCTGTTCCAGTCGCGTGTGGTTCGCGGGAAGAACGACTGTCTGAAAGCCTCCGTGCGCGCTCGAATCCCTATATTCGATACCTCATCCAGAAACGCACCCTCTCGAAACCTGGCGAGCAAGCTACACCGCGATGCAGAGTCTGCCACTTGAGTTTGCTAAACATCTCCGTAACGCTATCACGGTTACCAAATAACCCTGTGACGAAACGCGCCGCTCTTCTTTGGATCTTCTCTATCTCCTCCATCAACCCGATCTGGTACGGATCCCACACTGATGAGCAATACTCAACTATAGGTCGAACGAGTGTTTTGTAAGCCACCTCCTTTGTTGATGGACTACATTTTCTAAGGACTCTCCCAATGAATCTCAACCTGGTACCCGCCTTACCAACAATTAATTTTATGTGATTATTCCACTTCAAATCGTTCCGCACGCATACTCAGATATTTTACGGAAGTAACTGCTACCAGTGTTTGTTCCGCTATCATATAATCATATAATCATACAATAAAGGATCCTTCTTTCTATGTATTCGCAATACATTACATTTGTCTATGTTAAGGGTCAGTTGCCACTCCCTGCACCAAGTGCCTATCCGCTGCAGATCTTCCTGCATTTCGCTACAATTTTCTAATGCTGCAACTTCTCTGTATACTACAGCATCATCCGCGAAAAGCCGCATGGAACTTCCGACACTATCTACTAGGTCATTTATATATATTGTGAAAAGCAATGGTCCCATAACACTACCCTGTGGCATGTCAGAGGTTATCTTAACGTCTGTAGACGTCTCTCCATTGATAACAACATGCTGTGTTCTGTTTGCTAAAAACTCTTCAATCCAGCCAAACAGCTGGTCTGATGTTCCGTAGGCTCTTACTTTATCAGGCGACAGTGCGGAACTGTATCGAACGCCTTCCGGAAGTCAAGGAAAATAGCATCTACCTGGGAGCCTGTATCTAAGATTTTCTGGGTCTCATGAACAAATAAAGCGAGTTGGGTCTCTCACGATCGCTGTTTCCGGAATCCATGTTGATTCCTACAGAATAGATTCTGGGTTTCCAAAAACATGATACGCGAGCAAAAAACGTGTTTTAAAATTCTAAAACAGATCGACGTCAGAGATATAGGTCTACAGTTTTGCGCATCTGCTCGACGACCATTCTTGAAGACTGGGACTACCTGTGCTCTTTTCCAATCATTTGGAATCTTCCGTTCCTCTAGAGACTTGCGGTACACGGCTGTTAGAAGGGGGCAAGTTCTTTCGCGTACTCTGTGTAGAATCGAATTGGTATCCCGTCACCTTCAGTGGACTTTCCTCTGAGTGATTCCAGTTGCTTTTCTATTCCTTGGACACTTATTTCGATGTCAGCCATTTCTTCGTTTGTGCGAGGATTTAGAGAAGGAACTGCAGTACGGTCTTCCTATGTGAAACAGCTTTGGAAAAAGGTGTTTAGTATTTCATCTTGACGCGTGTCATCCTCTGTTTCAATGCCATCATCATCCCGGAGTGTCTGGATATGCTGTTTCGAGCCACTTACTGATTTAGCGTAAGGCAGAACTTCCTAGGATTTTCTGTCAAGTCGGTACATAGAATTTTACTTTCGAATTCACTGAACGCTTCACGCATAGCCCTCCTTACGCTAACTTTGACATAGTTTAGCTTCTGTTTGTCTGAGAGGTTTTGGCTGCGTTTAAACTTGGAGTGAAGCTCTCTTTGCTTCAGCAGTAGTTTCCTAGCTTTGTTGTTGAACCATGGTGGGTTTTCCCGTCCCTCACAGTTTTACTCGGCACGTACCTTTCTAAAACGCATTTTACGATTGCCTTGAACTTTGTCCATAAACGCTCAACATTGTCAGTGTCGGAACAGAAATTTTCGTTTTGATCTGTTAGGTAGTCTGAAATCTGCCTTCTATTACTCTTGCTAAACAGATAAACCTTCCTCCCTATTTTTATGTTCCTATTAACTTCCATATTCAGGGATGCTGCAACGGCCTTATGATCACTGATTCCCTGTTCTGCACGTACAGAGTCGAAAAGTTCGGGTCTGTTTATCAGTAGGTCCAAGATATCTCCACGAGTCGGTTCTCTGTTTCATTGCTCGAGGTAATTTTCGGATAGTGCACTCAGTATAATGTCACTCGATGCTCTGTCCCTACCACCTGTCCTAAACAGCTGAGTGCACAGTCTATATCTGGTAAATTGAAATCTCCACCTAAGACTATAACATGCTGAGAAAATTTATGTGAAATGTATTCCAAATTTTCTCTGTTCTGCCACTAATGCTGCCGAGTCGGAAGGTCGGTAAAAGGAGCCAACTATTAACCTAGCTCGGTTGTTGAGTGTAACCTCCACCCATAATAATTCACAAGAATTGTCCACTTCTACTTCACTACAGGATAAACTACTACTAACAGCGACAAACACGCCACCACCGGTTGTATGCAAGCTATCCTTTCTAAACACCGTCTGTGCCTTTGTAAAAATTTCGCCAGAATTTATCTCTGGCTTCAGCCAGCTTTCTGTACCTATAACGATTTCAGCTTCGGTGCTTTCTATCAGCGCTTGAAGTTTCGGTACTTTACCAATGCAGCTTTGACAGTTTACAATTACAATACCGATTGCTGCTTGGTCCCCGCATGTCCTGACTTTGCCCCGCACTCTTTGAGGCTGTTGCCCTTTCTGTACTTGCCCGAGGCCATCTAACCTAAAAAACCGCCCAGTCCACGCCACACAACCCCTGCTACCCGTGTAGCCACTTGCTGCGTGTAGTGGACTCCTGACCTATCCAGCGGAACCCGAAACCCCACCACCCTATGGCGCAAGTCGGAATCTGCAGCCCACATGGTCGCAGAACTGTCTCAGCCTCTGATTCAGACCCTCCACTCGGCTCTGTACCAAAGGTCCGCAGTCAGTCCTGTCGACGATGCTGCAGATGGTGAGCTCTGCTTTCATCCCACTAGCGAGACGGGCAGTCTTCACCAAATCAGATAGCCGCCGGAAGTCAGAGGATTTCCTCCGATCCATAGCGACACACATCATTGGTGCCGACATGAACGACCACCTGCAGATGGGTGCACCCTGTACCCTTCTGGCATCCGGAAGGACCCTTTCCACACCTGGAATGACTCCGCCCGGTATGCACACGTAGTGCACATTGGTTTTCTTCCCCTCTCTTGCTACCATATCCCTAAGGGGCCCCATTACGCGCCTGACGTTGGAGCTCCCAACTACCAGTAAGCCCACCCTCTGCGACCACCCAGATCTTGCAGACTGAGGGGCAACCTCTGGAACAGGACAAGCAGCCACGTCCGGCCGAAGATCAGTAACAGCCTGAGACAGAGCCTGAAACCGGTTCGTCAGACAAACTGGAGAAGCCTTCCGTTCAGCCCTCCGGAATGTCTTTCGCCCCTGTCACACCTCGAGACGACCTCCCACTCTACCACAGGTGAGGTATCAGCCTCGATGTGGGAAGTATCTGCACTTAGCTATTTGAGCCGTTTAGGTACACTCTATTCCTTCTACAGGATCCCTCTTGGTTTTACGCAGAAAAAGGGGGTTTACCTTGGCTGTTTTAGAGGTAACAGTGCCATGGAAGCAGAGAAAGCTGTGGGCAAAGAGGTGGCTAATGCAAGGAAAAAATTTTAACCGCGTTCTGCTAATTAGGCGGCTGGGATCAGAAGATTTTCGTAATCTACGAATCTTGCATTTCGGAGTTGCTGAAAATCATCAAACCATAATTAAGAAAAAAATAGTCATGAGAGAGATGGTAGCTACGACGAGATGCTGTTAGCAGCTTTGATTTCTAGCCACTGGCAGTAGTTAAGAGGGCTTCAAATTCAGTGCTGCTGTAACTCACAATAATCAACTAAAATGATTCCTCAAACATGCAACGTGATGTATAGCTGACTGAGGAAATACATCATGATAAAACAAAGTAAATAAAATACTTTCATGTAACATGTATTTAGCATTACAGATTATCTGTAAGTTAAGAAACTCATTTCAGATTCGAAGAAGAAAGACTACACGCTGTGGTAGCGCACATAATCTAATAAATACAGCAGCAAATACATAAGAAATGAAGCATGTAGCCACTGTTAGCACTGTGGAAAAAATCCCACAATTTACTCATACCAGAGACCTTGGATATCGTTTGGACTTTCTTGACACCTATAACAATGAACAAAGTATATTTTATCAACTAACGTCCATTTAATGTCGATATTTCGGTTTTTAAATTTCATTTCCAATAAGTATCGGGAATAGAACATGAAAACAAACGGTCAACGGACTTTTCTCATTGTGCCACACGAAAGCATTATGGATTTGCTACAAAACAAAAAAGTGCTTCATTTCTTTCACCTATATTGCTATACTCTTCGCACAACGTTTCCATAAATATCTGCAGTTTATAAATTTCTCCAGGAACTCTGTCCTGAAAGTTTCGTCCTTAGAACTGCATTTATACCCGCGCGCAGTGACAAAAGACGAAGTTTTGTCGAGCAGTTGGCCTGACAGCGTTTCACACGCTGCAATATGTTGGATTGAAATAATAAATTCATGCGTCTGGAAACCCGGCTTTAATGATAGTCGATCTGACGGTAGTGACTCTAATAGCAACCTCCGTGCTGCTGATTGTGTTGTATTACTACAGGTTTTATTTAATTTGTCATTTATACAAATAAACACCGCTCTTGAAGACGACCGTCTCTATAATGGCCTTTCACGAATCGTTGCTTCCGCGTTAAATACGCTAATCCGTACTTTACGCACACATCATCAGGTTAGTACAAGCTGATGTTAGATGTAAGTGAGGCTCAAGATGCTCCGTAGCCGCGTCCTTATAACACCCAGGAAACACATTTCAGTTGGAAACAGTTTCGTGAAGCGTTTCACATCTGCTTCCGACTTTGTCTCTGTTTCCGTTAACATTGGCAACAAACATTTCTTACTGTAGTGTATTCGCATTGTGTACAACGCTATTTGTTGTTGTTTTCGTAATGTCTGTTACGTCATGCCAAGGGATGAGGAAGTACTGGTGCGCTATTGATACTCGAAGTTTCAAGCAAACAAAACGAAAGGCGTCGTCATCGTTTTTTTCTTATTTATCGTGACCTTTGGTCTGAAAATCATAAGCAGATGGTTGCATTTATCCAAGAATTGCTCATTGGTTTTACAACTACGATATTAACATATTTCGATCAATGAGTGTTTGTATAGTAGATGGTAATGGACAAGGGCGTACCCAGGATCTGAACTAGGGGTGCAGGTCATACTAAAGTGCGCGTCATTTATGTTGGCGGCGGAGTTTAGGTTCGTTCTGCGCAGCTGACGTCACAAAACCCAGTCAGCCAATGAACAGAGAACGACGTTGCCAGGTCTCGACTGCAGTGCTGAGCAGGGACGAGTGTCTCCAGTTTTAGAAACGCTCAGTCATAAATAAAGTAATAGGACAAAAGCAATGTCTTGATAGCAGACTTTCTTTTATAGAAAGTTTGGAAAAAACATTCTTTATACCAGTTGCTTCATATTCTATTAATTACTTAAACCAAACAACCAATAAGACTCCTAACTCAGGCGATAGCAAGGAAAGGTGTTTGTATGAATCTTACAAACCGCTTTTTCGCAATAAAGAACAGCGGTAATTGTTTATTTCCTATTGTACTTCGACGAAGCATGAGTAATTCATAGTCATACCAAGTGTTTGTCAGTATTTTGCGTGACGTGTTAGTCTTCATGGAATATCACAGCCAACGTTAGCATCATGGCTAAGGTATTGGGCTACAAAGTGAAAGGTTACGAGTTCAAACCTTGTGCAGTGCATAATATTTTCTTTATTTAAAAACAATATCGAAGTGTCTTACTTCACGAATTTTATTCGTTTGAATGCAGTTTTTTGAAATTTCTAGTGCTTTGCCTCTTCATTAACCCTTTCGCTGCTGCAGACACTTGCTCTCCCCATTCCGCGATGTGCGCGATTTTGTAATTTCTCAATATTACATACGACACCTATGTGGTACTTAAATTAAATGAGATATTGTTATACAGTAAATTTTATATGAAATTTAGGTATCTTGTCCACATTTCATTCTCAACATTGTGGCAACTAAAATCGACCATACGGAATGTGTACACTGTGGACTTTTACCTCTGCAAACTCTTCAAAATTTCGTGCAATGGTTTACTACATTTAATGCTGCACAATAACTGCGTTGAACATCGAAACAAAATTTAGTCATTTATGGGCGGAAGGTATCAGTCAAGAAGATGTGTAAAAATCAAATTTTTGGGCCAAATAGTTTTTGTGAAATCGAATGATAAGTTTGTCAAAGCAGTGGGAACAGTATGTGTCTGCACAGGCGAGCAGTGCAGTGACAAAATCGCGCACAGCGTGGAATGCACGGAGCACGTCTCTGTACCAGCGAAAGGGTTAACGCGGCCTTGGTGGCTTTACTTCATGAACTGCGCGCTCCCCCTAAACGTAAATTTGCGGACTATGCTATACCATGGCGCTGCTTCTCTTGACACGTGCGTCGTGTGCAACTGGCAACGCAGCAATCTCCCGCGTCTGGACGGGCATGCGCGAGCCGCCAAGATAAAAGAATTGAACTATAGTCTCGGGAAACAAGGACTCGAGACAACATACAGCACTTCTTATTAAATAAAACAGCAAACCAGTGAAAAACTGCGAATATCTTCTGGAGGGGGGGGGGGGGGCAGCTGCCCCCCCCTCTGCCCCTCGCTGGGTACGCCCGTGGTAATGGATTAGGCACGGGGGTAAAAAAAGAAGGGAGGTGCCACTACAGACTTAAGCTGTATGTTCTGAAGTTAGAGTGGGCACCATTTTAAGTAGCCCAAAACGCGAGCAGACAACTGTTCACAAGTGCTTGTTTTTCATTATTTCCATCTTGTGTGCGCAATAACTGTTTCAAATACTAAGAATTGTAGAGCGTACATAGTGTCAGGAATGCAATTTCTAACGTTTTTTCCGTTCTTGAATGCGTATTTGCTGTAGTAATAACGACACTGACGTCACGAGAAGTGTCACAGCAGTGCAATGGTCTAGGTGAGATGGCAGACATCGGCTTGAAGTTTGTGACGTAATGCCACCTCCCCTTTTTTACCTCCATGGCATTAGGTGTATGAAATAGATTAGCTCGTTTGTGTAGTATTTCATACAGTGGTCGTCGGTGAGCGAAACCACACTACAGGAGAAATGGTGGGAATAACATGATATGGGGACTGAAAATGGAAAACAACTCTAGTTTCCATAATTTTACTTGTATATCATGTAACAATTTTGAATTTCGGGCAAATATGATAGCACCATTTTTAAAAAAATGAGACAAATTTCAGAAACTTGGTTACAACCAGACATGATTTTAGTCTTAAATTTTGGTAATGGGAGATTCATTCCAGAGTATTAGCACCCCCTCACCCTGGTCCATTGATACCTCTACAGTCTGCTGCCTCGGCCACACAATTTCTTTTCCCACAAAACTTAATACAGCAAGAGAAAACAGAAAACCTAACAACTCTATACAACAGATGACAAATGAGACATGCAAACATACACTAGTGCTATGAAGCAGTGACATGTTAGATGACCTGACACATTCTTTCCTTTGATCTGCATTGATACTGCTACGGTAGATGTTACTGTGTTTTAAAACATGCTGCCAAACCGTGTCCACATAAAGTGGCTGGAAACATGTTCAAAGTTCAGTGTGTGTGTGTAGCTTAATATGACCACTTCCACCCTCTTTCTCACCCAAGACGTCGCTGAACCAAGTGACCTCATTGTTGGCAACAAGCTGAAAATTTTGTGCCAGTGTTCTCTGTTTACGAAGACTACCAACTTTTAACTAATATAGTGGTAAAAGTTCTAAGTACAGTAATATTATAGAGATTATCAATAACAATCTCACATTAGAGCACAAATATCTTTTTAATGTGGTTTCACGAAAGACCTTTGGTTCCATGTTTTAATTACACCATTTGACATTATCGGAACAAGAGGGAAATCTGCATGTGCGTTTGTGTGTCAGCCCTTGGTCACTGCTTTTGTGATTAGTGCCTAGTACACTGTAGAGAGTGATGTCGAGAGAGCTAATTGCTGTTAGAAAGAAGAAAAAACAATTATTTCAGATTTTTTAATAGGCAAAATTTGACATGTTTTAATTTCATATTTTGAACACTATAAAGGAAACAACAGTTACAGTAATTTATTCATTTTTGGTTGTTGTTTCCAATACTTTCCTGCATTTTACACGCTTTTGGATCAGTCCACTGAAAAGTGTAAAAATGGCATTTTCTTTACAGGGCTGCTGGAGGTGGTGGCAGGAGGGTGCATAGGTCACGTCATACAGTAGGGACTGTCACAGCAGCATGAGCTACAGGGTAAGGAAATTGCTGCAGGAGCGGCATACGGTCAGATAGGGATATTGTGGAGATTGCAAGGGTGATGAAAAGCTATTTTAGGTGTGGTGGGCAATGTCGTACAGAGTGGACCTCATCTCAGGACATGATTTTAGGAAGTCATAGCCTTGTTGAAGTATGTGATTAATATATTACAGACCAGGATAAAACTGAGTGGTAAGAAGTGTACTCCTAAATTATTTTCTGGATGTATCAGCAGTACAAGGATTGGATGTGATGGTTAGGGACTCTGCTTTTACACTAGGCTGGCATGGGTAATTACATCCACTAAGGACTTAAGGGATAATGGCGGTATATTGCTGTAAAGAGTCTGCATCTGAACAAATACATTTGTCTCAAATGCCAAGGCTGTGTGGGAGGCCGCATTTGATGTGAAAAGGATGACAACTGTCAAAATGGAAGTACTTTTTGTTGGTAGGTTTAACATGGGAGAATGTATTTAGAGATGCCAAGAATTTTAACAAGTCAGCCTCACCCTGAGTCCACATGGCAAAGGTTTAATCAAAGTATCTAACCAAATCAGGTGCTGAGGGCTTATGGAGCCCAAGAAAGCCCCCTCTGAGAGACCTATGAAAAGGTTGGCCTAGGAAGGAACTATTTTGGTCCCTATGGCCATGCCCCAGATCTGTTTGTAGGTCAGCCCCACAAAGGTAAAGTAGTTGCTGGTAAGTACAAAATTAAGATGAGCAGGAAGGAAGTCATCTTCGGAATTCGGCGGGTGCTGATTGAGAAGTCATTCAGCGGTAGACAGACTGTGTACATAGGGGATTTTGACACAGGAAGATGTGGCATCAATGGCGACAAACATGGTGTGAGTGGAATGGGCACAGATTTCAGATGCTCTAGGAAATGGTTGATGTCCTTAACATAGGTGAGAAGACTCTGTACCGTGGGTTGTTGGTGTTGATAAACTAAGGCAGATATATGTTTGGTGAGTGCTTTGAAGCTAACAGCCTTGGGGTGGCCAGGGTGGGTTTGTAGATCTTCAGAAGGTAAAAGGTAGATCTTAAGAAGGTAAAAGGTGCTCCATTTGGGTGGTATAAAAAGTTCTATGGATTGAGGTGTTCGTCCTTCAACAGTTCCAACCATGACCTCAGCTTTATCTACCAATACCACCTTAAAATCATTTCTTACAAGCCTTCCAAGACATATGACCAGAATTTTTTTGGATTTTGTTCAATGTCATTTGACAATATTCTGCTATGATGGTCATTGAAGGTGTCATGCATTGTTCTCTTGACAGCCAAATGTTTCATTCAGCATATATCTATAGTCCAGAATGAGATTTCCACTCTGCAGTGGAGTGTGCGCTGATATGAAACTTCCTGGCAGATTAAAACTGTGTGCTGAACTGAGACTCAAACTTGGGACCTTTGCCTTTCACAGGCAAGTGCTATACCACCTGAGATACCCATGCTTGACCAAGGTAGGAAACAAGGTACTGGCAGAATTAAAGCTGTGAGGATGGGTCGCGAGCCGTGCTTTGGTAGCTCAGATGCGCTGGCCAGTGTGGCCGAGCGGTTCTAGGTGCTACAGTCTGAAACCGTGCGACCGCTATGGTCGCAGGTTCGAATCCTGCCTCGGGCATGGATTTGTGTGATGTCCTTAGGTTAGTTAGGTTTAAGTAGTTCTAAGTTCTAGGGTACTGATGACCTCAGATGTTAAGGCCCATAGTGCTCACAGCCATTTGGACCATTTTTGCATCGTCCTCGGTAGTATAGTGGTTAGTATCCCTACCTTAGCTGGCACAGTAGCTCAGTGTTCAGACAGACAGCTGGTTGGCCTCTGTAATAAAGAAACTGAGTGAAAAGATCAACAAAGAACTTGAACGTATGTCAAGTGACATCTGCAATGACCAAACACAACGCTCAACAACAAACAAAATGCAAAAGAAAAAAGCACTTGCCCACGAAGGCAAAGGTCCCAAGTTCAATTCTTGGTCTGGCACACAGTTTTAATCTGCCAGGAAGTTTCATCTATCTATAGTTTTACTTTTGCACCTATTATGCAGTAATCTGTTTCTTTACAGGGACTGTATATCGTGGAGGTTCCCTCCCATTATAAACTGTTCTTCTGGGTACATATATATCCAGTGCATGGTCAAATATTCTTTTAAACTTAAGCCAGTGTTCCTCTACATGATTCTGGCCTGTGCAGAAAGTTTCAGGTTCCTTATTGAGATAAGGCATTGACTTTTTATCTAGTTTACTGAACACACATCTTTCTGTTTGTTTTAGTTCTCCTTTGTGCTTTGTTAATGACAAGATCCCTGACCTGATCATGCAGGGATCACACTGTTGGTGTCTGTGCTGACTCCTCCCTGTGTATGCCAAGGATTATGGAGACTCTGAGCAATGGATTACTGGCCAGGTGGCTGTTCCTGAAGCTTGGTGGCACTTACAGCTAGAGCCCCTGTTTGAAGTGGGTGGCACCCTGGCAGATGACTCACATAAGAAGTGGATGAATCTTTCCCCCACAAGTAGTCATATGGCCCCAGGAGTCTCTGTAAAAGGGTAGAACTTGGCCAATGCAGATAGATGTGACCCCAAGACACTTCCTTTCCTGGCTGTGCTGTGGAAGGAACATCAGGCTAAGTAACAAGCAGAAGAATAGCCCCCCCCCCCCCCTTCCAATACCGGTTTTGTATGAGGACGACATGTGGGGATTCTTTTTTGGCATCCTCCTTTGTAGAGACAATAGAGAACAAGTCTTTGGAAGTTGTAACCATCTTTGAAATGAAGAGACGATCATGATTGGTTTTGATTAAAACAGCATTCTCTGCTCAGTCAAAGGTGTCACTTGCTGCTTGCTTGTCACAAGCTGAGTAACATTCCAGTGACTATCACTCCCCATAACAGTCCAAACATGGTTCAGTGCATCATGACCACCTCTTGCAGTCTGATAATGAGCTACATGCCAGCCTGGAATAACAGGGTGCACACTTTGTCCATCATGTCCATAGGGGCCAAAAAACAATGGGATTGCTACTGGGCCTTCATCTTGGGCTTAGAGGACACTTCATTGCCTGAAAAGGTAGAGGTGTTGGCACATTGATGTGACATGAAACCCTGTATCTCCTTCCCCTTCCCCCGAGTTGCTTCAACTGTAGGGATTTTGGATGACTGTTGCACATAGACATTCCTTATGCTCCCTTCTGCCCATCTGTCAACTGCGGAGTGCATCATTCTCCCTGTTCACCAGACTCTGTCTTTCAGAGAGAAAGCCCTTCCTGTCTCCTTGGTCCCTTCACACCCTCACAGTATACTGAGAGCATGATTCTACAGTGTAATTGTAGTGGTTTTTTCCAACACCTGGCTGAGCTATGACATCTCTTAATCTCTTCTTCTGCTTTCTGCATTGCCCTTTGTGGCTACTGTGGGTATTTTGAGAATTGTGCTGATTATGATAGTGTCAGGTGGAGTTCATGCATATGTTCTGAACCCTGTATATTGTGAACTTGTCCCTCTTGGTGAAACTTTGAAGGCTGTGGCTGTTGAAGTAAGGATATCTCAGAATGTTACCATCTGTGATGTTTATCTTCCTTGTGAAGGTGAAATTCCTCAAAATATTGTCTGCATTGATTTTTCAGCTCCCCCTACCTTTCCTAATCATTGGCAAGTCCAGTGCCCTCATCCCTTTGTTGGTCGAACCACAATCACTGACCGCAGTAACTACATCGAAAACATACTGACAGATCTCTCTCTCTCTCGAATACTGGTGCCTCTACTCGTGTCAGTGTGACATGTGGAACTTACTTGGTCATTGCTATCTCTGTTTACAGCCCTGGTCTTTTCTCATCCATCCACTGGAGGATCCACAATAATCTGTGTGGTAGCAACTACTTCCCAATCTTACTGTCCCTCCCTCAGCATCACTCCCCTGGGTGCCTGCCTAGATGAGCTCTCCATCTCCATTGTTTTTCTGAGCTCCCCACTAAATGGAAGCATTGACAAAGCTGCCCAGAATGCAACAGTCATTTAATCAGCAGCTGACTTAGTGATCCCCTTTTCTTCAGGAACCCCCCCCCTGCCCCTGCGCCCCCCCTCCCCCTCCCACACACACACCCATTGTCAAAGGCAATAAGTTGGTGGACCTTAGAAATCACCCAGGCCATTAGAGGCTGCAGCTGGGCTCTCAAGTGCCATCCATTGATCAAGCACCTCATTGTCTTCAATGTTTCAGACTTGAATTCTTCCTGAAGGAAGGAAAACTTTCCTTTGTGGTAATCCTCTTAGGTGGTTTTTTAATGGTTTTAGGTACAGGATGTATAAAGAATCTGTACCCATTTTCAAAACATTGTTTGAACACTTGACTTCATTTTGTGGACCAAAATAACACAGAATATTCTCTATTGTAGTAAATAGTAAAATGATTATTCAGTAATTATCATGCAAAATAGCAAAACAATATTCATTTTTACAGTGGAATATAGTGAAACAACTACATTAATGTCTTCTGGTGGTCATGAGTTGCTGTACTCTGCTACATTAACTTGCTGAAATTTTCATAGTGATGCCCCTACATTTGGCAGTCCTTGTGCATGATGGATGTTGTAGCCAAATATTTTACTCTGCATTATGCTCAGGCCTCTGCATCTGAGAACTACCAACCTGCCTTTCTTGTCCTTAAGCGGTGGATCAAACAACTGCACTTACCTTTCACTACGTGTCATTTGGAGCCTTATAATGCTCCATTCACTGAGTGGGAATTCTTCAGTGCCCTAGTCATTTGCCATGATACAGCCCCAGGGCACACCACATCCACATCCAAATGCTCCAACATTTGCCAGTGGATTGTAGTGTCATACCCTTACCATCCTCAACCGTATCTGAAGTGAGGGAGAGTTCCCATCTCACCGGTGAGAAAGCACTATTACCTCAGTACTGAAACCAGGCAAGCGTCTGCTAGAGATGGACAGCTATCATTCAGTTAGCCTCACATTGTTGTCTGTAAGTTGCTCAAATGCTTAATGAGCGAGTGGCTGTGTTGGCTTCTCGAGTCTCGGGGCCTTTGGGCTCTGTCTCAGGGCAGTTTTTGCCAAGGCCATTCCACTGTTGATAATTTGGTTTGCCTGGAGTCTGCCAGACAGCGGACAGCTTTTCACCACTGTCAACACCTTATTGTGCTCTTCCTCAACATACAAAAAGCTTAAAACATCACATGGCAACACCACTCCCTTGCTAACTTGCATGACTGTGGTCTCTGGGGGCCACTTCATATTTTCGTCCAGAACTTCTTGTCATACCATACTTTCTGTGTTTGAGTTCATGCTTCCCACAGTACTGCCCATATCCAGGAGACTGGGGTCCTGTAGTGCTCTGTATTACTCTTACTAGTGGCAATCAAGTCTAGCAGCAGCTGTGGGATCTTCAGTATCCCCTTACTTATATGCAAGTCTAGCAGCAGCTGTGGGATCTTCAGTATCCCCTTACTTATATGCTGTCAATTTTTGCGTTTACTATTCTTCTCTAGTGTGGATGGTGCTGAATGCCAATTGCAGGATGCCATTCAAAAGGTGCAATTATGATGATAACTCATGGCTTTGTTTCCTGTCCCAAAGACTCATGCCATGCACTTCTGTTGCAGTCATACTGTTCATCCACAACCATAACTTTACTTCGACCACAGATTACTCTATGCAGTGGACACTTGCCACTTTTTGGGACTGGTCTTTGGTTCCTGAATGATGTGGCTTTCCAATATTCACCATTTTAAGCAAAGTAGCTGGCTGCAAATTATTAAGCTTTGCTGCCTCAGTGACACCAGCTGGGGTGCAGACTGTTCTACCTTTCTGCAGCTCTACAAAGCCCTGACCCTGTCCTGTCCTGTCTCGATTATGGGAATCTGGCATATGGTTCAGCATTGCAGTCACTGGACCCAACACACCAGTGGGAATCTGGCATATGGTTCAGCATTGCAGTCACTGGACCCAACACACCAGTGTGGGGTCTGACTTGCAACAGGAGCCTTTTGAACTGGCCCTGTGAACAGCCCACTTGCTGAGGCTAAGGTCCCTCCACTATGGATCTGTTGCCAACAATGACTACTCAGTTATGCTATACATGTTTGCAGCTCCCCTAAGCATCCCAACTATCTTGTCCTTTTTCCTACTTGGGATGTACACCTCCCACAACAGAGGCTCATAACTTGGGGAGACAATTGCAGTTCAGTTACAGTATATCTCCTTTGAACTCCAACTTTCCCTACTGTCACCTATTGTCAGGGAGCAATTGCATATGTCCGCAGGGCATGTACCCCTTTAAATCAGTCTAGATTTAACCTGTGGGATGAAAGATTCAGTTGACCCCATGGTGTTTCACCATGTCATTGCCTGTCCTCGGTGCATGTACAATTTCGAAAGTGGTGTACACTGACAGCTCAACGGTTGGACGAACTGGTTTGCATACACATATACAAGGTGCAGTGAACTACACTCCTTGCTGTGTGTTCACTACTGAATTGGTGGCTACCAAATAAACGCCGAGCCAAGCTTGTTCTTGCACTGGCAAGATACTTCCCATCTGCAGTGACTCCTTGATCAGCCTTCAGGCTATAGAACAGTGCTACTCTCGTCAGCCGTTTGTCATGACTACCCAGGATCTTCTGACTTCCGTTGAGCTTGATGGTCAGTCATCTTTGTTTGAGCTCCTGGATATGTTGGTATCTCATGGGACAAAGATGCCAACCACTTGGTAACATTAACTACCAATATATCAATTTTGGAAATGGTGTCCCAGAACTGTACCTTCGGTCGACATTGTACTGTCAATTGTTGGATTTCTGGAACTTGGAATGGGTCATCTTGGACTCCTGAAGCAAACTGAGGGAAATAATAGACAAGTTTTCCCTTTACACTTGTCACGGGGAATTGAATGTTCTTTTTTTTGGCTACACATTGGCCACACTTGGCTGATCCACAGCCACACTCTCAGAAGTGACGACCCACCTTACTGCCGATGTGGTGCCTTCCTGACTGTGGCACACATTCTACTAGACTGCCCAAATTTGGCTCCTTTGTGGCAATCTCTTAACCTTCCTGACACACTACCTCTGGTGGTAGTGGATGATGCCAAAGCGGATGACCTGGTTTTATGTTTCATCCACGAAAGTGGTGTGAGGTGCTTTGTCCTCATTGACTCCCTGAGGGGTTGAAGTGGCACTTCTCACTAGTTCTGGCCCAGGGGTCCTATGGTGACCCTTTCTTGGTATTGTGGACTGTCTCCTATTCTTCCCAACTTTTTATCCTACTTGTTCTTTTATGTTTGACATTTTTAATTTTTTATCATTTCTAAATTTTATCATAATGTTTATGCTGCTCATTTTCTTGGGTAATGGATAGTGAATGAGGACATTACCTCTGTTGCAGTAAGGAACAGTCTAGCTCATGCAATAGCAACAATAAAGCTGCTGGAGCTGTGACTGGGCAGCATCTGCTTGGCATCCCATCGTGAAGTGGCTCTAATCGCAAGTGGGGCCATGTCACTGCTGCAGAGGATGATTGATGTATTGAGCTGCTGGAAGCTTGGCATAGTGCGTGCGAAAGGTTGGGTCCACCAGATCCCATGTCAGACAGAAACTTGCAGTTTCATTGTTATGATGCCTATAGAGTGGTACTGAAGAAGGAACCAGTGGCTCTGAGAGCTTGCTAATTTCAATACCTTTATATGTGTTCGCTACTGCCACCACTTGGTGAGATTATTTTTTTTATCTATGCAGTTGGTCAGCACTCAGTAATACCACGTGTAAGTAATATAATGTTGATGAATAATTCCACTATGTAGATCAATGAGAAAGCTGAGATAATTTACTCATATTTCTCAAATACAGCTGGATGTATTATGTACATACAAAAATGAAAAGTACCTCTTGTTTAAGAACTTAATGCAAAGGTAAAGGAATTGTAGCACAGAACTATTCATCTAAGTAATTATTAAAATGTGGACACTTTATTACAAAATCCATTTCATTTAGTAGTTAAGCTAGGTACAGTCACTGAAATTGTCTTACCAGCACTTCTGGAGTCAATAAATGTCTTGGCACAATGGTTCAAATGGCTCTGAGCACTATGGGACTTAACTACTGTGGCCATCAGTCCCCTAGAACTTAGAACTACTTAAACCTAACTAACCTAAGGACATCACACACATCCACGCCCGAGGCAGGATTCGAACCTGCGACCGTAGCAGTCGCGCGGATCCGGACTGCGCGCCCAGAACCGCTAGACCACCGCGGCCAGCCTTGGCACAATAAGCAGGTGCTACAGATGCCAGTCTTCTACATACTCATATTTGTTACCACAAGTAGTTGTAAAAAATAATTTAGATATAGTACTCAGCAAAACCATGTAAATATTACTCTTAAGCAAGAAAGTTTTGTATGAGTACAAATTCCTAGCTTCTTGTGGTTTTGAACATTGTTCAGTTTGGGCCTTTATTTTCCTTCGCATTTAGTTTTGCAGTTGATATACCACAAATTGACTTGATGTGACAGTCTGTGTCAGTTTTGTTGCTCTACAAATAGAAAATGTCAGCTCAACCTTTCTAAGGTGTCCTAATGTAAAGTAAGGATATATGCTGGTCAGGTCTGATTGTAACTGATTTGGGAAAACTGTTGTAAATGTATTCTATTGTAATTTATGGGAATAATCTTCATGCCACAAACTGGGCTTACTGTTTTGTGAATACATGTTGGTTAGAAAAACAAGCAAAAGGCACTTCTATTCTGTGGGGAAAAAAATATAGGCTGAAATGTTGAACTATTGGACTATGATGTGAGCTCAGTTTCTTGGAAACAACTCTTAAGACTGTGAATAAGTGACGTGATACAAACAGTGATAAACATTTCAAAGATAATAGTGGCATTGTCTGAGCTACCATGGTGATGAAAGGTGTTACGAACTGCAACATGAACTAACATACTGCCAGTGTACACCTGTTATGAAATATGGCACTCACCAGTGATGATTTAGTCAGCAATGATTCATTTGCTATTTGTGTCATACAAGCTTTCTGACAGTGTGATCTGGTGTGAAGTAAAACATCTGCTCGCACAGTGCATAAACACTCACACTGATTGATGCACAGTTATAAAATGTTGGAGTTGGCAACCACATTCATGTGCTTAGTGGGTTTCCAGATTGTTGCTATGAATATGTAGCGGGCCAGGATTGTCAAGTTGGAATGTGTCTCTTGAAAAAATTAAAAGGACTTTCTAACAGAGACACTAAAGATGTGCATGATGTTACAGGCATTACGTAAAGTAATGACTTTACTTCAAAGACTAGTTCATCATGAACTTCAGTAACTGTAAGCTGTATAAACAAAACTGAAATTTTGGAAAATGTGAAGTATAAAAGAATCTTCTTCTGTGTAATGCCTTCACGTCCTCTTTTGGAATGGAAAGTCATCTGCTGCCACCTACATGTGGGGTGTTTACTGCGGAATTGATGGCAATTTCCCAGGCCCTTACCTTTATTAAACAGTCCCAACACAACCGCGTTTTGTTATGTACGGACTCGCTGAGTGGCCTTCTTGCTATTGACCGGTGTTTTTCGCACCATCCCTTGGTCTCTGCCATCCATGACCATCTCGCTGATATTCACCATGCTGCTTGTTCCATTGACTTCCTTTGGGTCCCTGGCCATGTGGGTATCCCGGCTAATGAGCTTGCTGATCGTTTGGCTGGGGGAGCAGTTAGTTACCCCCCATTTTCTGTAACCCCTCCTGCAGTGGATTTACGGCTTCACATCAAATCCCACTTCGCACAGTCATGGGCCACTTCTTGGGAGGCTACTCCCCTGTCTAATAAACTTCGTGCAATTAAGGTGACACCAGGCCCGTGGCGTTCTTCCTTTCGCCTCTCCCGAAAGGACTCTACCACACTGTATCGTCTCCGCATTGGCCATACCAGACTGACCCATGGGTTTCTTTTGCATGATGAGCCACCCACACTATGTGGTTGTGGAGCCTTCCAGTCAGTAGCCCACATTTTGGTTGAATGCACCCTTCTTTTGGCTCTGCGTGCTAAGTACAGACTCCCCCACACTTTACCTTTGATGTTGGCTGACGATTCCTGGATGGTCTCTCTGGTTCTCGGTTTCCTCCGGGAAAGTGGTTTTTATTCTCAGTTTTAAGGTTTTTAATCTCTCTCTGGTGTTGGGGCAGGGCAGTGAGTGTTTGGGTGTCTCCCACTGTAAGCAGTGTTCGGAGATTCCCAATTCACCTCCCTGACCGAAATCCTCTTTTCTTCCCCTTTTACTCTGTTTCTACCCTTTTCTTTTTTAAGGCTTGGTTAGTCTTTCTATTCCCATACGTACTTTCTACATTCTAGCAGTTGTACCTTTTATGTCACAGGTGGTCTTGCCTATGCTGCTTCAGCATAGTGTTGGGTTCGTTCTCTTGCCAACTTCCCTAATTTTGTTTTTTACCAGTGACAACATGACTGCCCTTTTACGTTTTTACCTTTCTCCGTTTTATTTTTCCGACTTTACTGAGATGTCCCATTAGCAGAATGGAGCATATTTGAAACAAGGGACTGATGACCTTGCTGTTTGGTCCCTTAAACCTCAAACAAACAACAATTCTTCTGTGTATCATATAAAGAAAAATCTGTTATGGTATAATATAACTCTTAATATAACTTGAATTGGCTTTCCTCTACATAGTAGTAATAGAATCATACAATTATTTACATGATCCACGATACGATGGTGTATGAGGCAACATGAGACTAGAAACTCTGGGCAAATTATCATGCTTGCTGTTAGATAGTGAACTCTCTTGCCCAAAATAAAATCGTTCAGGTGGGACCAATCTCATCTGGCAACACCACTTCAACCAAATTCTTGACCTGCCACATCTGATCACCCTGTTGTAACCTTCAACCAACAATCATAGTACAACCAACCTGAACTGTTACCACAATTTTGTAAAGCAAGAATAAAATTCATACTAGGCAAGATCTGTGATCACCAGCATTAAAACATTTACAAGACTGTTAAAATCAATGAACTTCACTTAAATTACTATTTGTTTCAAGAACTAGACTATCTGAAATATATTGTATTCTAGTCATTAAATCAGGTTCTAATGTGTTATTGATGGAAAAACTAAACTATACATAGTAATGACTGACTTGAAAGAAGTTATTAAAAAAACCCTATGTATTATGCCTTGGACTTAAAATATTAATGCAAGAAACATAGTGTAGTGTAACCTCACACTGAATGAAATGTTACAATGTATCAACTATTGCAATTCATATGTACCATGTTATGCAAAATTTACCCCTTCCCCTGAGATGACTGTTGAATGGCTACTTCCAAACTGATGCCAAATGTCGCCAATATTCAAGGAGGCAGTGTAAGCAAATATTTCGATGTCACTCACATATTGCTACTACATACCTACAGCAATCTTGGGTGTGAATGAAGACTTTATTTTGTAAATAAGAGAGACAATTCACCTCTTATTCTTTACTAGTTCTCTGTAATTCTTCTCTCTCCTGCAGCAGTTTAGCACATCAGCATCAATTTTGTGAGTGTGTGTGCTTGGTACACACAGGGCCTCTTTTCTAGTAGTACTCCTTCCTTTCATATGCTGTGTGTCTATCTTATTCTTTCCCCTCTTCCTTGGGATCATGTCTTGTGTAAAATTGGGAAACTGAAACTTGTGAAAGTTTTGGAAAACTTTGGTGGATTTCAAATTTTTCTTCTCCTTTCTGGTTTTGCCTTCTCTTGTCTTTCACCCACTTTGGCGTTTGAGGTCTCCCTCTGTATATTTCTTTCCCCTGTGTGTGCCTGAAGGCCAGGTCATGTGTTTGACGCATAATGGGAGACTGGGTAGTGCATAGATTCCAGCACCCGAGTCGACAGGTAGGGCTAGCATGTACCATCTGATAAAGGCCAGGTCAGGGGTGACTGTCTGAGCTGTTACCTTCCCAACATCCAATTGAGCCCTCTATCTGGAGTTTAGGACATGTGACCTGAGCTATTATCTTACCAACTGATCCTGTTGTCTAGAGTTTGGTGTATCTGACATAAGGTGTGAACAATCACATAAGGTGGGTATACTCCCTTCTGTGGGGGCCCCCAGCAGGAGGAAGCATGCTGTTGGAGATATTTGCAATCTTGAGGATTCACTTAAGATAGTTACATAAACTCCAGCAATGCAACCTCTGTCTAATAAACAGAAATGAAATGTGGCCAAAGATGCAATGAACCTTCCAGTTGCACTCTGATACCTTGTGGTGTCATGCACAGGAAGTTGTCAGAACTATTCTGCAATGAACCTGTTCATCATTCAGAAAGGTTTGGATACAGCTGTGGTCATCCTAAAGTCCTGCAATCTCTTATGTAACTTGTCTTCTAGAGACAGTCAGTGACTTCAAAGCCCAGAAACTGCTTAGTTATGCTCATCCATGGATACCCTGTTTATGTTCAGACTCATCGAACACTGAATTCCTCACACAGTGTCTTATACACTCAGCTGATTGATGGTATGGTTGAGGGAGGTATACAACATTCTCTCTCTGATGAGGGTGTGATCAAAAACCATCAGGTTATGAGGAGGGTTGATGCAGAATTAGTGTCTACCTGCACCATTTTCTTACTGGTTGATTGAGTGGAACTCCTGTCAAAGGTCAAGCTGGGCTATGAAGTCAACCTGTGGATGCCCAGTGTACCTCAAAGAGCAAGCCATTCAGGAGATCTGTGTGAAGGAAAACATACCCCTGAATGTTGTTCACAAAACATTACCTAGCCAAGCACTTTGAATACCACTATCTGGCAGATAAAGTTGCAATAGCCACTGTTGCTGTGTCACAACCCGTGAAAGATATAGCTGCATAGCCCTGTGAACTCCAGGTCAGTGATACACATGTGAAATTACATAGTGCTGAGGTGACATCCTCACCTCTGCACACTACAGTTGCTAAACACACAAAAAATCCTTTGCTCACATTGGTGAAGTCACTTGTGATGCAACCACAAGAACTGAAATTCACAAGGAATACTCCTGAGATAATTTTGTGCACACCTCAAGTCAGCAAATGTCAATGTCTGACAAATGCAAAGGTACCAAGAAGTTGAACACAGAGCAATGTTCTTCACCTTCTCCAATTCAGAGATCCTCTAAAACAATGACACCATACAACACCTCTGTCTGGCCACCTTCCATTTGACCGATGGGATTTGTCAACTGGTTCTCTACCCTGAAGTCAGCTGACTCACCCAGGGAGAGTACTGATACCTCTTAATGATGGAACAGTGTTCTCCAGCCTCAGAACCCTGTAGTAGTATGCAGCCAAAATCTGGCACTCTGCAATCATCTAAGTAATTTCCCCATACAAGGGAAATATCGCCAATCATCTAATATAGCTTTTCGCCAATGGAACATTTGTAGCATAGATCACACAGGGCAGACTTACAGCTGCTATTGCAACTACAATGCCCAGTTTTATGCCTCCAAGAAATGAAACTATGACCTAAAGACTGCTTTGAATTGTTACACTTCACTCCAGTATGTTTTGACCTTCCTTTCAAGGTACAATCGTGCTCATTTGAGATGACATCCATAGCCAAACCAGTTTGTTGAACACCCAGCTACTAGCTTTTGCTGTCTTTCTCGCTGGTGGTGAGCCATTGCCTGTTGGCTACACTTAAGGGTTACTACAACCCCCAAATGCAGATACTTATACTAATGTAATGCCTTAGTTCAGGAAGACAATACAATTTAGATACTTCAGCATTACTGACTATATAGACGATATGTGCATGCAGGGTGAAATTGAATATGAAGTGAAGTGACCAGGCACCTGAAACATCACATGTTTGAAACTTCCTGGCAGATTAAAACTGTGTGCCCGACCGAGACTCGAACTCAGGACCTTTGCCTTTCACGGGCAAGTGCTCTACCATCTGAGCTACCGAAGCACGACTCACGCCTTTACAGAAGCTCTCCTGCGAGGAGAGCTTCTGTAAAGTTTGGAAGGTAGGAGACGAGATACTGGCAGAAGTAAAGCTGTGAGTACCGGGCGTGAGTCATGCTTCGGTAGCTCAGATGGTAGAGCACTTGCCCGCGAAAGGCAAAGGTCCCGAGTTCGAGTCTCGGTCGGGCACACAGTTTTAATCTGCCAGGAAGTTTCATATCAGCGCACACTCCGCTGCAGAGTGAAAATCTCATTCTGATCACATGTTTGATTGGGCCTCCTTCCAGGCTGGTCTCCTTTTATGAGTTGACAAGCTGGAAGACGAAATACTGGGAGATAGTACAGAGAAATGTAACAATGTCATTTAACATCCTGAGAATGAAGATGTTATGGAGTTCACAAGAAATCCAACGCCACAGGCAAACACAGACAACTGCACACTACCTGCACAAGTAGAATACGATGCAACCAAATGTAGACCTTATATTACACCGGTTTGTTTTGTCTACGTGGGTAGCACACAGTCACTACAAAAAACAAATCAGTAAGGTAGCTGATCGGAAAGACTCATTCTGCACTAGCACAACACCAGACATAACCACCCCAGAAACAGACATACAACAGTCACCTTACATGAACAAGTACCTGGTAGAGATAAAAAAAACAAGAAGTCACTGTCAGGGGAAATACTCAGCAAAAATGCATGAAACTCCATACTGCCAGAAATGATAAAGCAGGAAAAACATACTGCACTCAAAATTACTCAATCAGAGCAACAAACAAACACCAACCAGACACAACCAAGGACCCAAAGCTGAATACTGTTAATCATGTTAACTACAAAAACTTAGAAGCTAACCTACAGCTCAGCAGACTAGAAAAAAAGGATATATTTCAAACAGCTCTTTGCTATGTGATGTGAACTAAGCATGAAAATGGGGATAAAATCTGCTTCCCCACTACAGGACGAACTGACAGGATATCATAAGAGTTGAAAATCTGCCAACGAACCCCAAAGGACTATGCAAGCTTTTGGGGAGGCATGTGAACAAAGGGGTTAGGGACTAAACCTATGGGAGAAGTATACAAGGACTTTGTGAGAGCACATGGATGTGTTTCTGGATTTTAAAGAACCCACACCCAAGAGGTTTTCCTTCACTAGATATTCCTTATGAAGTTGTATATGTCAATACACATAACATGGACCATGAACAGCAACATTTACTCATAGGAAGAGCCGACTGGCAAAACATTAGAGATGTTGTTGACATGTCATTACTACACTGTTGAAGGCAGTATAGATTACAAAACACATGTACTGACAGGTCCTACAAAGAGCACAGGCAGCAGCTACACCAGTGGCAAAAACTGGATGGGGCAGAAGCAACTGTGGTCAACAGAACTGGCAAGATTAAGAAAGGATTCACTGGACAAAAAGTACTACCAACAAGCAAAGACAGCTCCTGAAAGACAGATAGGACTTGACCTGTATTGTGACACTAAACAGAAATACCAGAAACAACGAAAGACAAAACAAGGCAAGACTACTGGACCAATTTTGTCAAAACCCCAGAATGACATCTGGGCACAACCATTCAAGATAGAAACAGAATGAGTTAAGAAAGTTCTGTCAACACCAAAACAAGCTGATGGTACAAAGGCTAGAGGATGGAGGAGCGCAGCAGAATATCTCCTGAACAGCTTCTCTCAGATGACGAACCCTACAGAAGACAGGTCAGTGTGGTGTCACTTAAGGCAACCATACATCTGACAGTGTAACCAAACCATTCTCACAAGAAGTCACAACAGCAATCAGCAGGCTTAAAAACTGGAAAGCACCCAGACCAGACCAAACTTTCAGAAACATTAAAACAAACAGTAACACAAATCACACCTTTTCTTACTAACATGTTCAAACCTCTGGAAAACTGCTAACTAGTGATAGTACAGAAATGGCAAGACAGAGCCAACAGACTCCAAAATATACTGACATATTGGCTTCTTAAACACACTCTCCAAGGTACAAGACAGGCTCCTTTGTGACTGGCCTAATGCCCCATCGATTCGGCTTCAGGGAAGAGGCATCAATAGATGATGCCATCAACCAAGCACTGACAGTTACAAATAGCATCAGCCTCAGATACATGGCCACCATACTGACAGACATAGCTGGGGCTTTTGACAACTTGTGGTGGCTGTCCCTCTCTCCCAGGTTAAGAGAAATGAGGCTATCAGCCTCCCTCTACAATAGCATCCTCAACTGCTGCAGAGGCGGAGTGGAGGGCTGGTACATGTAAGGTTGTCAAGAGAATAACAAAGGGACACCCACAGGGATTGATCTGTGGACCAATATTTGGGACAAGACAATAAGGACCTATCACATTGGTATTTCAATCCATTGCATGCTTTGTCACAAGTGCTTGGGCTCAGACAGAACATACAGATAAGACAACTGAAAGATTAGGTCAACATAGTGTACGCATGAGAATGAACAGAGCCTTCAACACCACTCCACTAGAGGCACTGTGTTGATAGGGACTGGCCCTATAGACATAACAATGTTATAGAGGCCCCAACTATAACTGAATGGGAATCACAGTTCTTTTTCAAAGACAATGATGAACCTTCTCAGTGTCTATTAGGCAGTCACATAATCAAGTACTACAGATTTGTTACAGAATGACATCACAATACCATGCACAAAAAATGCAAGGATTTGGATGGCACTGAAAGAGCAGGAAATTAAAATGATCAGTAAATGATTTGAACTGGATCCATTGCTTTGTCCATGGAGAAGCACATTGGTTGGTTGGTTGGTTGGTTGGTTGGTTGGTTGGTTGGTTGGTTGGTTGGGGGAGGAGACCAGACAGCGTGGTCATCGGTCTCATCGGATTAGGGAAGGATTGGGAAGGAAGTCGGCCGTGCCCTTCAGAGGAACCATCCCGGCATTTGCCTGGAGTGATTTAGGGAAATCACAGAAAACCTAAATCAGGATGGCCGGACGCGGGATTGAACCGTCGTCCTCCCGAATGAGAGTCCAGTGTCCAACCACTGCGCCACCCCGCTCGGTGGAGAAGCACATTGCTCCAAATTTGCAGGCATGGAGTTTGTGATGAAATTGGTGATTTGAATATAAAATTTTCTGAAGCCTCAAGGTTATTACATCAGCTTCAACAGTTCTGGATGTAACTGAACAAAGAGTACATCACTGAAGTACATTTGTTAAGGGGTAGGACATACCTGGAATAACTTTTTTGATTGATGTGACTGTTACGAATCTGAAAGTAAGAAAAAGAAAAAAAAGCAGAAAACAATTAGGTCTGGATGGCTTGCAGATTTAGTATTTTTAGTGGATTTCAACACTCAGTAAGTTGGATTTGATTTATTGGAGAAAATGGAAGCATTTGAAAAGAAAATCGGATTGTGAAAGGAACAACTTCTAAAAACAAGGCTGTCCATTTTCCTAAGCCTTCTGGTCTTAAAGGAGGTACAAATTTTGAAGAACTGACTGTGGCATTAAAAGAATTACAGGTACAGTTGTCTAAATATTTTCATAGCATGACCAGTTAACACTTGTTTTTTGAGCCGTTTGTCTCTTGAGCTGTTTGTCTCAACTGGTTGGTGGTTACAGTTGAAAATGCCTCTGTGCATGTGCAAGTTGGAGCTGGTAAAACTGTCCAGGAGTACCATGAAGTTTTCCTCAAGAAGACTTTTCCACTTCTCCATAATGAGGCTGCAAGAATAACTATGTTTCGATCAACATGTGTGTGAAAGATTTTTGAATTATGAAACTAAATAAACCACAATTAAGTGGCAATCTGAGTGATGCAAATCTGCAAAACTGTTATCATTTGTTAGTGTGCTGATGATCCAAAGCAAGCTTAAATGTTGTAAGGCTTTTACAGGAAATGTCACTCCCAATATTGCTGGTGTAATGCAGTTGCAAACTGAGCTTTGTTATTACTTTTGAAGGTGTGTTGTCTTGTCCCAGTAGTCAGGAACAATATACTGTAATATTGCTCTTCATGTGAGTTGTAAAGAACTTCAGATTTTATAATATAGCATAATATTGGAAAACAAACCACATACGAGCGATTCATTGATCTGCACCAGTCAACAACCTATATGGTGAATCACCCAATAGGTCCTTCATGTCATCACTCACCGCATGATGAAACAATGCCAGTCACCAGTAAGTACTACCGCCTGACCTTTTGCTGATTATGACAGCAAGTCATTAATTTGGCATGACACCCAAATTCTACCTCTGCTGCTCAGCACAGCAGATGCATTTGCCACCACTGTGACATGAACAGTTGCCTTCTACCAAAGCAGCTGGGAGCTAGGGTGGCCCCACACTTTGCCTCCATCCTGGGAGTACAATGTAAGGGTACAGCTATGGTATCAACAGAAGACAGCTGTGGTATCAACAGAAGACTTACACTCTGGACACTGGAGCATTATGCAGGCAGACATCGTCACAGTAACTGCCTACGGCCATGCCTCTACTTGCTGCAGCAGCAGCAGCAGCAGCAGCAGCAGCAGCAGCAGCAGCAGCAGCAGCAGCAAGGTACACAATAAGCAGATGGAGGCCGAATGGGGAAACTCTGCAAGATTCACATTGATCACCATTGTTTCTACATTGCAAGCCAATATTTGTAAACAAGCTGCAATAAAGAAGTTATTGTAACCCTGATAGGACCTTCTTTGACTGTACACATTCTTCTTCAGCATCCAGGATATTCCACTGTAATCAGTACTGTAGAAGCAAGCAAGCAAGCAAGCAAGCCAGCCAGCCAGCCAGCCAGCCTGCCTCAATACTGTTATAACATGTCAAAATACTGTTGAAGTCAAAGGTAGAGGACAGGGTAGCAGCCAGAATCATGAATCTTCTGCATCTGGGATAAACTATGTGACAGTGCCAGTAAGTACCAAGTTTTAAATATTTTTGGGCCTGTATGGTTGTTCCCCTGTTCTTTTTTTTCTACCTTTATATTGTCTTCTTGGGTTTATTTTACATTTGTATCGGCAGTAGGTTGACAATATGGAAAAACAAATTCCTGCTCAAAATCCGATTCAAATGGGTAGGTTACAGGCAGGATAAGGCAACTAAGGGAGGAAAATGGGCAATTATCACTTCCTAATACAGCTGTCCTGAACACTAACACCACTGAATTTTCAATAAATGTATTCGTACATGATTTAGAGACAGCTGCTTTGTTAGGAAATTGCAATGAGCAACAATTATTGAGTGTGGCCAAGGCAAAAGTAACAGGAGGAACTGGGACACATGTTAAGTGCCACAAAAAGTTGAGGGTAGAGCAGTCATTTAATGAATTAAAGGAAGGGTTAGTGGAAAGATATAGGAGAAAAAGATACCTCAAGATACTACCATGAGCAACTTACTGAATCGTTTCAAGAGAACAGAGAATCAATAGGTTGTGTAGACCATATTTGCAAAATAAATGCCAGTATGTGAGAATTTTCTGAGGATGGTAATGCTGACAAAGCTATTCTGCAGGAAGTGGTATGTTAAATCTTGTCTGATGGAATTTCCGAAGACTCTTAATGAGGCAGTAGAAGCCACAGCAGCATTATCAGAGACAGATGTGATCATCAAGCTGCAGGAGAAGAGTGTAAAACTTGGTGCCCTGGATGGCACTGTTCCAACTCTCTCCAGGGGCCTCACTGTTCTTTGGCAGTTTTATGCTTGGCATTTGCACCTTCTTTCCCCTTCCATTCTGCATGTCTGTCCTCTTGCTATTCTTTTTCCCCTTCCTAGGGGAACATGTCTGGGATGTTTTCCGAAATGTGTTCTGCATTTTCAGTAGTGTGATGTCAGGACAGTCCCTCTGTTGTTTATTCATTTTTTTTCTTTCTTAATTCCCTTGCTCTTATGCTTCTGCTGTTTCAGCATTTGAGCTTCTTCTTTTTCTTCTTCCTCAATGTTGTGCACATGAAGGCTGGCACATCCATCTGATGTGTAACAAGTGACTGGGTAACATGTAATTCCCAGCCCTGGGTCGACAGGTGGGGTTTGCATGTACCCCTGGTACAGGCCAGGCCCAGAGAGGGGTTATTGCCTGAGCTGCTACCTTCCCAAATTCCTGATTGGTCCCTCTGTCAGGTGTTCGGGAGGTGTGACCTGAGGTGTGAACCATCACCTAAGGTGGGCCCCAGTTGGGAGGAGCACACCATTGGAGACACTGGCAATCATGGGGGGGTTTTCTTGTAATGAGCCAATCATCTTCACAGTCAACATCTACTAAACGTAAACAGAATGTGGCTAATGATTCAAAGACCATCCCAACTGCACCATGGTTCCTTGGGGTTTCATGTACTTAAGACAGTTAGTTCTTTGCTAGGTAAATCCATTTACTATTTAGAAATGTGTTGATGCTGTTGCTGGCCCTGTGGAATCCTGCTCTTGTTTATGAAATGGCACTTTGCTTAGGATGCTACTACTGATTCTAAAGCACAACTGCTTGCAGCTTCACTGTTCCATGGCTATCCTGGGCGTGTTGAGGCCGTCGAATGCGGAATTCTTCCCATGGCGTTATTTACACTAGGCTGCTCCCTTGTCTGACCGAAGTAGAAATCCAAATGCACCTCTCTGATCAGTGTGTCCCTGCAATCTATCAGATGATGAAAAAGGCAGATGCATCCTCAGTGTCCACACACACTCTCTTTCTCACTTTTGATAGAGTGGCATCTCCATCGAATATCAAAGCAGGCTGTGAAGTTATCACAGTCTGTCCATACATTCTAAACCCAATTTGCTGCTACCAATGTCATCATTACAACTACACTGGGATGTCCTGTCGACAGTTGGCCAGGATGCTCACAAGGGCGATTGTCGACCTACTTTTCCCCACTCTGTCAATTGCAATGGCGACCATGCAGCCTCCTCCTGAGATTGTCCTGTGTATCTTGATGAGTGGGCCATTCAGATCTGGGTGAAGGAAAAGTGCCTTACCTCATTCCTCATAAGTTGTTGGCTAGCCGGAAACCCTGCATTCTAACATCTGGCACTTACAGTACAGTTCTTGCTACATTTTGCTCCATGAAGGACATGGGCACACAGACTTGCTACCTCACATTCAACATTGCAATTGTAAAATTGCCCAGTGTCATGGTACCATTCCTGCCTCCTCCTACAGCTGTGCAACAAGCCACCGAACTATCACCTCAAGGGGTGAAGTCACATGCTACACAACTGGCAAGCCAGAAAGTGCAGCAGATATACTCCTGCAAAGGCTCCTTATGTTCCTCCTGCCAACAAACATCTGACTTTTCCTTTCCAACTGGAAAGGCTTCAAGAAATCAAACAAAGGCAAACAGTCTCCTCCTCTGCTGACTCAGAGATGTTCTTCAAAGGTGTCTCCATGTGATACCCTCCCCTGGCTATCCTCCGTTTCGCTGGTGCACACCACCAAACGTTTTTCTGTCCTGGACTTCACAGACCAACAGAACGAGAGTGCTGACACCTCTGTAGATCTCATACAGCATGATCCTCCAGCCTCTGTGCCCTGTAGCAGTGAGTCTCCAAAGACTGACACTTGGCAGCCACCAAGGTGACGCATTCACTGTCTTTGATCTGACAACGAGGACTTCCAGCTGCTCTTGGAATTGTCTACTTGTTCTGTCTCCAGGAAACAAAATTGCATCTCCATGACTGCTTTTGAGCTCTCACATTTTTTCTAGACCACTTTGACCTTCCCCCCGAGGACGGCATTCCATCTCGTGTGGGGAGGGGGGGGGGGGCAGGCGGCCATGCTGCTCATCTGAGATGACGTTCACAGTCAAGCCATCCTCAAGCTGCTACAGTCCACATTTTCCTTCTTCACTTGCCCTTTCCCCTTTGTACTGTTTGTATCCCTCTGTCATTCAGTGCCACCAGGGCAGACTTCCTCCAGCTTGTTAGGCAACTCCCTCATCACTTCCTGCCGCTCAGTGATCGTCCCCTCTGAGCTTTTCCCAGAACCTGTCCGAAAGGTGCCCTCTTGGCTGACCTTCTCAATCAACTTAAACTCATCTGCCTTAACATGGAAACACCCACTTTCCTTTCAGACTCCATACACACATATTCCCATTTAGTCCTCTCCTTCTGCACTGCCTAACTTACCCATCGCCTTGAGTGGTCCTTTCTCCCTGACAGGTTCCTGAGCAACCATTTCCATGTGCTATTTATTTGCTGACTCCTACCTCATGTATGTGCACACCGAAATGGCAGATTTATAGGTCTGACCTTTGACAAATTGGTTGTGATAACAAGGTAGAATATCTTATAAATGTTATCCTTACCACCACGGAACGTACCATTCCCTGCACTTCCTCTTTACTGTGCCATGTCCCTGTCCCTTGGTGGACTGAGGTATGCTGCGACATAGCTTGCACGTGGAGGCATGCTCTCCTCATTTTTAACCATCATCCTATGATGGCAAACTGCATTCATTATAAACAGTTTTGTGTGCAGTGTCATCGCGGTCTCCATTTCTCGATTTCTGGACTGACCATAACAGGTGATGTCACAGTGGACCCTATTGCTCTCTCTGTCACCTTGGGCTGCTTTTTTACAGAGATTTTGAGCACCAACCACTATCACCTTGTCTTCCTCCATCAGAAACTAGAAGAGGAGGCTTGGGCAGTACCCTTCTCTTCTCTTCTCAGAATTGAGTGCTACAATGCTGCCTTTACTATGAGACAGCTAGATAAAGCTCTCACTTCATCCTGATCCTCCACCCCAGGGCTGGACAACGTTCACATTCAGATGTTACAGAACCTTTCTCTTGTGGGCAAGCACTTTCTCCTTCATACATACAACCATATCTGGGCAGAGGGCATGTTTCCCAGATGCTGGCATGAGGCCACTGTCATACCCATACATAAGTCTAATAAGAACAAACATCTTCCTCCTAGTTATTGCTCCATTTCTCTCACAAGCTCTTTTTGTGAGGTGATGGAATGTATGATTCATGCCTGGTTAGTATGGTGGCTCGAGTCTCAAAATTTACTAACCACTGCACAGTGTGGATTTTGAGCAAGCTGTTCTGCAGTTGACCGTCTCATCACTTTGTCAACCCATGTCATGAATGGTTTTCTGTGTAAACACCAGACTGTGGCCATGTTTTTCGATTTGGAGAATGCCTAAGATACCTGTTGGAGGACTGGTATTTCCATACTTCAGGAATGTTTAAAAGATAGTGTTTTCAAGGTACATGTGGGTTCTGCCTTGTTTGACACCTTTACGCAGCAAAACAGTGTGCATCAAGGTTTCGTCCTGAGCATCATCCTCTTTGCTATTGCTATTAAGCCTATTATGGTCTGTCTTCAACTGGGCATCTCTGATTCCCTTTTTGTTTGCGATTTTGTGATCTATTGCAGTTTTCCACGGACTTGTCTCCTTGAGCATTATCTTCAAAGATGACTCAATTGTCTATACTAATGGAACATTGACATTGGCTTTCACTTTTCCAGTGGCAAAACCATTTCTATGAATTTCTGGTGATGCAATTGGTTTTTTCCATCGTCTTTACATCTTGGGCCTGTTGCTCTTCCATTTTTTGAAACTACAAAATTCCTGGGGCTCATGCTCAATAGGAAACCTCCTTGGTACTCCCACGTGTCTTACATGGCAGCCTGCTGTATATGGGCCATAAATGTAATACTTGTCCTCGGCAGTACTTCCTGGGGAGCTATTTGGACCACTCCCCTCTGTTTGCACCGGTCCTTTCTCTGTTTAAACTTGACTTTGGGTGTTTCATTTATGCATCTGCACTTCCATCCCTCTTACACTGTCTCAATACTATCCACCACTGTGGCATCTGTATGGAGAAGTTGCCAAACTACTGCGGTCATACTATCATGACTTCTCCTCAACAGGTATGCATGGCGTCTGTTTGCCACGCCTGGCCACCCATTCTATGTCTCCTCCTTTGATGACTCCTTTGACTTCCAGTACAGGGTGTGTCCCTCTTCTCTATTACCTCCTGGAGTTCGCTTTCAGCACTTGCTCTGGCAGCTTAACTTCACACTACTTGACACTTTCCCAGTGCCTGTGAAGCCTTCACCACCTTGGCTTTGTGCAGCAGCCTTCATTTGCTTCCTAAGGACACTACTGCAACCTTGCTGTATTGCCGTAAGTTTCATGACCTTTGCAAGGAACCTTGTGATAGTACCTTAGTGTGTATACTGATGGCTCTTGGACTGTTGGTGGTGTTGGGTCTGCCTTCGTCATTGGCACTGATGATTTTTGGTATTGGCTTTTGGAACACTGCTCAGTACTCACAGCAGAGCTCTTTGCCCTTTATCAGGCCATGCAGTACAACCGGAGACACAGGCTTTTCAATTGTGTCATCTGCTCTGACTCTCTGTGCCCTTCAGAGCCTCTGTGTGTTGTACACCATCCATCCCTAACTGCAATGGGTCCAGGAAAGCTGTCACTTGCTCACTCTTGATGGAACCACTGCAATATTTATGTGGGTTCCCAGTTACGTCCATCTGGTGGGAAATGAGGCTGCTGACACTGCTGCCAAGGCTGCAGTCCTCGTATCTCGACCCACTAGCTCTTCCATTCCCTCCAATGATCTTTTTGTTGCCATCTGTCAGTAGGTTGTGTCACTTTGGCATCACCACAGGTCCTCCCTACATGGGAACAATCTCTGTGAAATTAAGCCTCTACCAGCAGCTTGGATGATCTTCTCTTGGCCTTCTCGCTGAGATGAGATCATTTTAGCTTGGTTGCATATTGGGCACTGTCCTTTTAGCTATCACCATTTATTAAGTGGTGCTCCCTGACCACTTTGTGCTCATTGGCCTTAACCTTTGACAGTTCACCATTTCCTAATGGAATGCCCTTTTTTTAACCATTTACATTCTCATTTATGTTTGTTGTCTGAGTTTTAGCAAACTACATGCAGGCTGTTGACTGCGTTTTACTTATTACTCATTGTAACAGTATGGCGAAGGACATTTAATCTTTAGTTCAGGTCATTTCTCTATGGCATATTTTTTGGACCTTTCTCCAAGTCCCTGTTCTTGGCTGTCTTTCTTTCCATCAACTGGGTTAATATGTAGTTGTTTTTGACTTCTTTTTTCCTTTGTGTTCTATGGTTTTGACGTGTGTGTATTTCACTAGTTGTTTTTGCACCCTAAAACAAAACAGAACAAACTGCTCCAACTAGTAACCTAAGTTGGCAGTACTTCTGCCAGCATTAAGTTTGAGCAATGGCAAACTGTACATCTAGTGTTAGTTACAGAGTCAGTATCCTAGTGGGCCTGTGGTACAGAAGAGTGTGCATATGTGGCATATTTAGTCAGCCTGGGCTACTCAAGTTCATCATGTTAACAGGTACTGTTATATTTGCTCACTTCTGTTATGGATCGCAGCTACCTGTGATGAGTCCACTGGCAGACTGTGTTCTTTTTTTTTTAAGACACAGTGTGTTTCGATTGGCTTTGACATGTCTGCATATTAGCTTCTGAATCCAAGTTGGGCTCATGTAGTTGACAGTCAATTACTAGGCTGTGTACTGGTATATTCATGGGGCCACATTTGTAGTCAACAGAAGAATTACTGGATGGCCTTGATTATAAGAAAAGTGGTGGCCAGTTTTTAATTAAAGTTTGTTGCAGGTTTGGCTCCATTGTACATGCACCACCTGAATGAATCTTGAATGCCTACCACATATAGGAAGGAGGGCTGTACCAGTACAGCACACAGTGAAGAAAGGAAGCTAACATTGTTCATATCCTTACATAAACCTAAGTGTACTGTTTCTCTTGCAATAGTAAGTTGCTCAAATTAGTTGGATGTGTTAAGAATACAGTTTTTTTATGATTACGTAAACAGTAATCATAAGTCTTTTTCTTATTGATAATAACTGTACTTTGAATATTGGCTGATCTTATTTTTCAGATAAACTTTTTAATTAAATGTTACTTGCCAGTCTTTTTTAAGTAAGTACCGCGTAATTGTTTTAAGTAAATATTGCTGGAATAGCTGCAGAAAAATTTGGCTGATGTTTTTAATTGTTATATGCCAGCATATTTTAAATAATTGAAAGCATAATTGTTTCCTGGATTGTGTGTTGCTGGCAAACCTGTTTGAATAACTAAAATGTATATTGGCTGATGCTGTCTCAATGAAACATTACTTGCCAAGCTGTTGAATAATTAGATTAATGTTCTGTTAATTGAGTGTTAGTTATCAATCTATTGAAATAACTGTTGTGACTTGAAACTGGCTATTTTGTTGAGACTTCCTTATAGTGAGCTGTGAGTTGATGTTGAATTGAATTTTTTCCACTGGATTATGGTCATGTTACAGTTTATTAAAGTTTTTAATAAATGTGATTATGCAGAATGTGAAACCCCAACTCAGTCACTCCATCCTTTTATCCTAATGGCCCTGTACTCCGCTAAACTTAACACAGATGTAACGTGTTTCAGATGTGGTCATACAGTGCATATTAAGCATAACTGAAGAGAGCAATAGTGTTGGATGCACAAGTGAATTGGGCTTTGTAAGTAGAATTGTAATAGCAGGAATTTGCAGAGACAGAGATGGTCTCAGGTTGGCTCTTGTATCCCACTGTTAAATGGTGCAGGGGGCAGTGTGTCCACAGTACAGTGCTCCCAGTAAGAGTTACTACAGGTCTCCTCTGAGCAGAATCAGAGACAGACTTCTTTCTGACCTTTTATGTGAAAGGGAAGTTGCATAAATTCCTATTAGATACTGAATCCCAGGTATCTGTAGGAAGTAGGGGCATACTTGATAAAGTAGAATTAAATCCACCAGATTTGGCACTAAATGGTGCAGGTATGGGTCATGTACATTCACTTGATTCAATGATAATACATTTCTAAGTGGAGGGAGATAAATTACGAGATACTGTAGAAGTCCTTCCCATAGTCAGCAGTGGCTATGAAAGCATTCTCGGGTTAGATTTCTTGGTTTTGCATAACTCCAATGTTGACTTTGAACAGCATATAGTGGACCTATTTAGAGCATTACACCATTGTGGCTCTATGGCTGGAAAACCATTGCTGTCACAAAGAACATCCTGGATATTGGGTGGACAGCTGAAACAGGGTACAAGGTCCCTTAAAGTTGACTTAAGGGATATCACACTGGAAGGTACTAGAAAGTTAATCTGGTTTGATGTAGGAGATGATCTGTTGATGAATTCTTTGTTTACTGTTGCATCTGTGTCTGAAAAATGAAGCATTGAATAAAGTGATATGATCTGCACAGTGTAGTTTTCTAAATATGAGAAAGAAGCAAATTAGTGCTGTCAGTATTGATAAATTTGGCCAGGAGTTAGTATAGTTATCAATATGGTAATTTAGAAACGTTAGATGAAGATGAATTGGACAGGGATTTCACAACAAATTTCACAACACTGGGACAGTCTGTCAGTCTGACTGCACAAAGGGTAAACAGCACATCTATAGGGACCAGACAAAGACGTTACAAGAAAACATAGGGTGATTTAATCCTCCTGGAACACTGTTTACCACACCACTAACTCAACCTTATATTCCCACTGAAAATGAAGCACTTGTCTATAAAATACCATATAGAATCCCACAACTACTACAGCCTGTGATGGAAGAACTTATAAGTCAGCAACTTCAAGATGGAATTATAGAAACAAGTAACGGACCATAGTCATCACCTGTTGTCACCATCCTCAAAAGAATAATAATAACTAAATAGATCACCAGACAACAGTAAAACATGAAACTACCACTATTTAAACTGGAATATAATATTGGAAGCTTAACTCGTCAAAATATAACAGAATCCTTACGTAATCTGTTCCAGTATTATTATTTTACAACTATGGGGCTATGAAGTGGGTACCACAAATTTGAGGTAGCACCTGGAGATCATCCAAATACAGCATTCTCAACACCATCTGGTCATTATCAATATTGTCACATGCCTTTTGGACTGAAAAATACACCAGCTACTTTCCAGCAACTAATGATGAGGATTAAAACTGAAGCAATGCATGACCTATTTGGATGATATAATTAAGACCACCATATACATCCAGCAGCATATAGTGCGTTTTGTGTGAAGTTTTTGATGGTGAACACTTAGTCTGGAAAAATGCTATTTTTTTTTGCAAGAAGTTATTTGGGCCACATAATTGGCCAGAATGGCACATGCACTAATTGACAATTTGGTGGTGCCATGGAAAAATTTCTGACACCCACCACAATAAAGTAATTATCATTTCTAGGCCTAAAATTTTTTTATTGAAAATTCATTCCAAAATTTGCTGAAATTGCCATACCTCTCACCCAGTTACTGAAAAACAAATGAAATTCCATAGCTCATCCCACTGTAAAGTAGCATTTCCAAGACTAAAAGATTTAGTAACATCTAGTACAGTTGTTGACTTTCCAGATTACCAGATACTGTTTATACCATCATGTAACTCTAACAGTTTTGTCTTAGGCAGTGTTTTAAGTCAGGAGGTACATGGACAAAACTGCTCCATAGTGTTTGCACCCTGACAGCTTAACAGAGCAGAAAAGAATTATCTGACAAAGATATACTTGCATTTATACATGGAATAATGTATTTCTGATGTTACTTTTATGGATGATGTTTTAAAGTAACAACAGATCATACCTAACTCAAAAGGCTATTGGAACTCAAAGATCTAACTAGTAGATTAACTAGACAGCATTGTCTTTCAGTGAGCTTGATTTTGAAGTTATAAATCACCCAAGGAAGTCACTTGCAAACGCAGTTTTAGCTGAAAAATACATGATGCACAATGTGCTGGGATAAATGAGGATGAGTGGAAAGAAGCACAGAGCAATGACGCATATTGTTGATAGTTCACCAGACAGCTGCAATGCATCATGGTACTAGTACTAGTAATACTAGTAAAATTAAGAAATGAGGTGCTGAGGCAGTCCCATGGCTCTATTTTAGCCAGACATGATTGTCAGAGTGCAGTGGAATACAAAGCAGTGCAACATTACTGGTGGCTAACATGTAGACAGGATGTTGATCATTAAGTCAAGAATTGTATTCCTCTCACACAAAGGGTGAGGCTCACTCATGAAGGATTGTTCTAAATAGGTTACCTGAGGCAGACAAGCCATTTCAAATTATTGGAATGGAGATCCTTGGGTCATTTGTCTGAACACCAGCAGGATATCATTACGTATTGACAATAAATGATCATTTTTCGTGTTTTGTGTATCTGATAGCCGTACCAAACTAGCAGGCAGAAACAGTAGCACATGTGATGTTGATCCAATGGATACTAAAATTTGGAATGCTTGAAAAATTAATTTCTGATCAGAGAACAAATTTTATGTCCAATTTCATGAAGCAGTTATCCTGGTTGTTGCACATTAAGAAACTTTGGACCAGTGCTTTACACCCACAGGCAAATGAGTGAACGTAGAGAATCCATCATGTGACTGCAAAAATGCTAAACTACTACATGTTCCCAATATACTGCTGATTGGAACAGCGACCAATATATTAGAACAATTACTTTTTTTAGCCTACAGTCACACTTTTTCTGCAATTTGCCTACTTTACTACTGGTTTCAGTACATAGTACCATCCTCAGACCATCCTATGATAAAAAATATCACAATACATAGTTAAAACAATAATATGAGAAACATTTGCATAATACTTTCTCTCTATAATGGCAAACAATTGGCATTAGTGCAAGCTTAAAATATATAAGCAGCCCTTATCCCTAGAACAGAATTGGCCTGTTTGCTTCCCAAGTAGGAGCATCAAAATTTAAATGTAAAAATCAGTGCTAACCTTTAAAGAAATGCAAATTGCTGCCACCTATAAGTGTGCCCCCTATACACAGAATTTTTCTTCTTAAAAAGAGTTACAAATAATATCTAAAATTATTTAATTGGATAGATAAAAAAATCTACTCTAAAGTGGTGGCAGAAGACACAATTCAAAAACTGTTGTGATTGACAAGCTTTTGGAGCCAGTGGATCCTTCTTCAGGCAGAAGGGTTGATGGGGAAGGAAGAAGGGTGAAGGAAAAGGACTGGAGAGGTCTAGAAAAAGGGGTAGATTTTGAGCAAGCCACCCAGAACCACAGGTCAGAGGAGACTTACTGTACAGGATGACAAGGAAAGACTGACTGACAGGGTGTTCCATTTATCTTCACCACCCTAAATAATTGTTTGTCTAGATGCAAATTACAAAATGTTTCAAGCAAACGTTCTTAAGACATCAGGAGGACATCAAACAGCATGATTGCCTTCATTGTAGCTTTATTTTTTACGAAGATATGAACAGTGGTATGACTCTTTTAAATGGCACCCTTTTTTTTTTTATTCAGTAATTCAGTTTCTCTCCTAAAGACTTATTCAGAAATGTATCACAGTGTACCATTCACTGAAACATAACATTATTAAGTGCATAACACAACAATGACGTTGGAACTCCCAGCGCTTAGTGCAGGTACTTGGGGTAATGGAACATGTCCACATGCTGACATTGACAGAGGACAAATGTAAACATAAGTAGAACGCACACCCATCATTCCATCAACCATCGTCAGTTGAAGTGTTGTGCGAGTAGAATGTACAGCAACGAAGAGAAGGTAGAAATGCTACTCATATATGGGGAATGTGAGTTAGCAGAACAGTAATTGCAATACTGTTTTCTTATCCACGGGTACATTTAGTACAGTAGTTTAGTACTTTTAAATACTGTTGTGTAGAGTAGGCATACAATAAATGATGTCCTTCCTACAAACTGTATCGACATAAGATTCCTTTTATTGTTGTTGTTGTTGTTGTTGTTGAAGGTAGATGAAATTCTACGCAGGCAGGAGAACTGTACAGAGAGCAATATCCTGACAAGAACTCACCTTCCCAATGAATGTTTTCTCATCTTGTTGCAACGTTTCAGGAAATGGGAAGTTTCAACCCACGACAACGCAATCGTCATAGCACTCGCACAGACGAAGCTGCTGAATTTACAGTTCTCACTTCCATTCCTATGAATCCACTTGTGAGCACACGACAGCTTGAACATGAGATTGGCATTCTTAAAACCAGTGTACATCATATTCTCACATGTCACCAGTTCCATCCTTACCATGTACACCTACACCAAGAATTGCATGAGAATGATTTCCAGAATCGTGTACAGTTCTGTCAGTGGACACAGCAGCAAATCCTTGCCAACACGATCTCCAATGTTCTATTTACCAATGAATGTTCCTTCTCAAACAAAGGACAAGCAAATACAAGGAACATGCATTATTGATCCAGCGACAACCTACAATGGTTTTGACAGTTGGAACATCAACTTCAATGGAGAGTTAATGTCCGGTGTGGGATGCTTGGTACTACAATTATTGGCCCTTATTTCAGCAATCATAGTCTAAATGGCACAGAGTATGCCAACTTCCTCAGACAAATACTTCCTCCTCTTCTGGATGAAGTGCTGCTAAGAACCAATCAACATGATGGATGTCCAGCACGTAATGCCTTGTGTGTCATGTTATGAACTGGAGGTATCCTGCCAGATGGATTGGTTGAGGAGAAACAATTAGGCAGCCTGCTAGATCTCCTGACTTAAATCCGCTGGACTTTTTTCTTTGGGGATGCATTAAAGATGTTGTCTTTTGTGATATTCCAAGAACTCCAGAGGACACGGAGGAATGTATCATAATTGCTTGTCATTCTCTTCAGCAGGCAACACTGGAAGCAGTAAATAATTCTTTCATTCAATGAGTGAACCAGTGTATCAGTGTCCATGGTCACCACTTTGAGCACCTTTGAATGTTCTACTCCTGGGCAGTGGTGCAGAAGAGTCAAAGTCAATTTTGTGTCATGTTTTTACTTGGTTTTCATTTGTTTTCTGACAACTCCAGCAAGTGGATGTGTTTGTGATCCTGGGCTCAAAGTCAATGTTGTGTTATGTAATTAATAATGTTGTGTTTCAGTGAATGGTACACTGTGATATGTTTGATATGTTTTTGAATAGGTCTTTAGGAAAGGAAATGAATTACCAAATAAAAAATACAGGGTACCATTTAAAAAAGTCATACTGCTGTTCATATCTTTGTAAAAAACAGAGCTACAGTAAAGGCCATCATGCTGATTGATGTCACCCTGATGGCTGAATAACATCTGGACAAACAGTTATTTAGGGTGGTCAAGTTATATGGGACACCCTGTATATAAATTTACAAACTCACATAATATAACAAAGAATAAAACAGTCCCCACTGTAATAAATCATTAAAAGCAAAATTGCAAATTTTTGCTTGTCATGTTTACATGAACCATTCTTAATATGGCTTATATCACTTAAACATCAATATGATCACAAATCATTTTATCAAGTAAATATCATCATAACAGCAGCTTTATTCACTGAAATCCCAAATCATTCTTACTTAAAACATGTGTAAAGCATCCAGGAAGAATAGCAGTGCAGTGTGGTTAAGTATTACTCTGAAACTGTCAGTTGAAAATCTTTGACAGCATTTCCAGTTTCCTGTTTATCCCAACACTGTATGTGTGTACTCTGGGCTTTCAATGGAACTACATCATGCTTGATGCATGTTGTGTCACTGAGCAGGCATCCATGGCCACGATAGTCATTCCTCATATATACTGTGCAGCTGTGCCATGTTGGATTGATGGGCATTGGTATTAAAAGACCATGATATTAATTTGTACAACTGCTTCATGCTGTGAATGTTATTCTACTGTAGTAGTTAAATCCAGTACATATGTTCTAAACTTTAATTTTTTAATAGTGGTGGAGCCCCTCCATGCCTACACTGGCATGATGGCCAACACAGAAGGTCTACTTCCATCTCTGCATAAGGGTTAGTTTTCGCTAAAGTGAGGTCTTGCAGGATGCAGGTACTGTGGTGTTTGCATATGTCTGGTTAAGGTTAACCATTAATACATGCTCATTTGGAGATAGACTGGGTAGCAGTTTGAAGGGCAGAGGGGAAAACAGTGCTAAGGCAAGACCCAAGGGAAAAAAAACCTCTGTGATAGTTGGGTCAGGTTGTAAGAGCAATAGCAGTTTTCTTGCTGCCTGTGACAGGTCATACAAGGGTAGGCTTTGTTAGCAATGGGTATAATGCAGGTCAATACCTCTGACATTGTGTGGTGGTGTTACTTGGGGGCTGCCACTGGGTGCTGATGGTGATTTCTCAATCAGCATCAGCATACTTGTAACAGTTAAGCTCATCATTGTTTTGTGTCCAATAGGTCATATATCAGATTCAGTGTAGGGTAATGTTTTCGTTTTTTTTGTGTGTCACTGTGCGAGCTTGTTGGTTTCCCTGCTGTAGCCTGTTGGTTGGCTTTAATAGCAGCTGACATATCCAGTAAACGTTGCTGATATGCAGGGGCTTGCCTACATTGTTGCTTATGGGTGTATGTTAGCTTGCTATGGGTGGTTATGTCCTAGCTGGTAGAGTCTTTGGCCGCTTATGCTTCCACCTATGGTTGTGATCATAGTTTCCCAAAGTATGGCTGAAAGGATTGTTCAGGGTCTCAAGTTCCTGTATAGTCATGTGGCATGTTTTTTTTTGAATACTTCCTTGAGGGTTTCAAGGCGGTATTCATTGTGAAGATTCATGGTGCATGTATAGCGTGGAGCATTGCTAATGATGCATAGCACTTTGTCCTGTATGATCTGCAGGTGGTGCAGGTGTGTAGGAGCTGTGTATTCCCAGATGGGAGCTGCGCACATCATAAGAGGTCTAATCAGTGTCATGTTTATTGTACTTGACACCCCCCTATTCAGTGTACTTTCCCTGTCGAGCATTGGGTAGTGTTTTTTGAGCCTCGCATGTGCTCTGTTGGCAACGTATCCAATGTGGTCCCCCATGTAAGTTTCTGGTTCAGCCAAACACTGAGATATCTGACATTTCTCTCAGAAATGTATTGGGCATGTATATAGTGTTTCTTGTTGACAGTGTTGATGTTTATGCAGTAGTTTTGGTCAGCATGTGAACAGAACTGCTTTGCACTTGTCGACATTGACTTTAATACACCACCGTTCCAACCAAGGCTCGGCAGTTCTGAGTGTCATCTGTACTCATGAATTTATGTTTGACTGTTTCCAGTCTTGCACAAGGATGGCTGTGTCATTGTCATAGATGGCTAACATCATGTTTTGTATTGCTGGAAAGTCATTAATGTGCAGGTTCAACAAGATGGGCCCCAGGATGCTTCTCTGGGGTACTCCAGATTGGATACCGTGTTGTTGATTGTTTCCCATGTGCATCAGTGTTAAAACATCCGTTTGTGAGATATGAGATGTACAAATCCATCTGGAAAACCAGCTTCACTTAGTTTGCGTATAAGGACGTTGTGCCAGAGATGGTTGAAAGCTTTTTTGATGTCCACAAATATGGCCCCTGTGGCTTTGTTCATGTTTTAGCCATATGTTATATGTTTGACTACATGGGGGAGTTCTAAACTTGGTAATGCTGTGTATTTATAAATGATGACACCACTTTACGTCCCTAGTTATCTTGTGCATCTCCAGCTTAAGACAGTAGGTCTACTGCATTTAAATCATCATGCTGTTATGACCCCTGTCATCATAAAATCAATTTTGATGTCAATAATTTAAAACATAGCAGACGGTGGGGTATATAGGACTAAATACCATACATTTGTGCATTACATTGTGTAGGTCAGTTCTATTGGTTCCTCCTTCCCCTATGCCTCTTACTTTGCATCTCCTCCCCCCTCCCCCCAAACACTCAATGTTGTTGTTGTTGTTGTGGTCTTCAGTCCTGAGACTGGTTTGATGCAGCTCTCCATGCTACTCTATCCTGTGCAAGCTTTTTCATCTCCCAGTACCTACTGCAACCTACATCCTTCTGAATCTGCTTAGTGTATTCATCTCTTGGTCTCCCTCTACGATTTTTACCCTCCACGCTGCCCTCCAATACTAAATTGGTGATCCCTTGATGCCTCAGAACATGTCCTACCAACCGATCCCTTCTTCTGGTCAAGTTGTGCCACAAACTTCTCTTCTCCCCAATCCTATTCAATACTTCCTCATTAGTTATGTGATCTACCCATCTAATCTTCAGCATTCTTCTGTAGCACCACATTTCGAAAGCTTCTATTCTCTTCTTGTCCAAACTATTTATCGTCCATGTTTCACTTCCATACATGGCTACACTCCATACGAATACTTTCAGAAATGACTTCCTGACACTTAAATCTATACTCGATGTTAACAAATTTCTCTTCTTCAGAAACGCTTTCCTTGCCATTGCCAGCCTACATTTTATATCCTCTCTACTTCGACCATCATCAGTTATTTTGCTCCCCAAATAGCAAAACTCCTTTATTACTTTAAGTGCCTCATTTCCTAATCTAATTCCCTCAGCATCACCCGACTTAATTAGACTACATTCCATTATCCTTGTTTTGCTTTTGTTGATGTTCATCTTATATCCTCCTTTCAAGACACCATCCATTCCATTCAACTGCTCTTCCAAGTCCTTTGCTGTCTCTGACAGAATTACAATGTCATCGGCGAACCTCAAAGATTTTATTTCTTCTCCATGAATTTTAATACCTACTCCGAATTTTTCTTTTGTTTCCTTTACTGCTTGCTCAATATACAGATTGAACAACATCGGGGAGAGGCTACAACCCTGTCTTACTCCCTTCCCAACCACTGCTTCCCTTTCATGTCCCTCGACTCTTATAACTGCCATCTGGTTTCTGTACAAATTGTAAATAGCCTTTCGCTCCCTGTAATTTACCCCTGCCACCTTTAGAATTTGAAAGAGAGTATTCCAGTCAACATTGTCAAAAGCTTTCTCTAAGTCTACAAATGCTAGAAACGTAGGTTTGCCTTTCCTTAATCTTTCTTCTAAGATAAGTCGTAAGGTCAGTATTGCCTCACGTGTTCCAGTGTTTCTACGGAATCCAAACTGATCTTCCCCGAGGTTGGCTTCTACTAGTTTTTCCATTCGTCTGTAAAGAATTCGTGTTAGTATTTTGCAGCTGTGACTTATTAAGCTGATAGTTCGGTAATTTTCACATCTGTCAACACCTGCTTTCTTTGGGATTGGAATTATTATATTCTTCTTGAAGTCTGAGGGTATTTCGCCTGTTTCATACATCTTGCTCACCAGATGGTAGAGTTTTGTCAGGACTGGCTCTCCCACGGCCGTCAGTAGTTCCAATGGAATATTGTCTACTCCGGGGGCCTTCTTTCGACTCAGGTCTTACAGTGCTCTGTCAAACTCTTCGCGCAGTATCATATCTCCCATTTCATCTTCATCTACATCCTCTTCCATTTCCATAATATTGTCCTCAAGTACATCGCCCTTGTATAGACCCTCTATATACTCCTTCCACCTTTCTGCTTTCCCTTCTTTGCTTAGAACTGGGTTTCCATCTGAGCTCTTGATATTCATACAAGTCATTCTCTTATCTCCAAAGGTCTCTTTAATTTTCCTGTAGGCGGTATCTATCTTACCCCTAGTGAGACAGGCCTCTACATCCTTACATTTGTCCTCTAGCCATCCCTGCTTAGCCATTTTGCACTTCCTGTCGATCTCATTTTTGAGACGTTTGTATTCCTTTTTGCCTGTTTCGCTTACTGCATTTTTATATTTTCTCCTTTCATCAATTAAATTCAATATTTCTTCTGTTACCCAAGGATTTCTACTAGCCCTCGTCTTTTTACCTACTTGATCCTCTGCTGCCTTCACTACTTCATCCCTCAAAGCTACCCATTCTTCTTCTACTGTATTTATTTCCCCCATTCCTGTCAATTGCTCCCTTATGCTCTCCCTGAATCTCTGTACAACCTCTGGTTCTTTTAGTTTATCCAGGTCCCATCTCCTTAAATTCCCACCTTTTTGCAGTTTCTTCAGTTTTAATCTACAGGTCATAACCAATAGATTGTGGTCAGAGTCCACATCTGCCCCTGGAAATGTCTTACAATTTAAAACCTGGTTCCTAAATCTCTGTCTTACCATTATATAATCTATCTGATACCTTTTAGTATCTCCAGGGTTCTTCCATGTATACAACCTTCTTTCATGATTCTTAAACCAAGTGTTAGTTATGATTATGTTGTGCTCTGTGCAAAATTCGACCAGGCGGCTTCCTCTTTCATTTCTGTCCCCCAGTCCATATTCACCTACTATGTTTCCTTCTCTCCCTTTTCCTACACTCGAATTCCAGTCACCCATGACTATTAAATTTTCGTCTCCCTTCACAATCTGAATAATTTCTTTTATTTCATCATACATTTCTTCAATTTCTTTGTCATCTGCAGAGCTAGTTGGCATATAAACTTGTACTACTGTAGTAGGCGTGGGCTTCGTATCTATCTTGGCCACAATAATGCGTTCACTATGCTGTTTGTAGTAGCTTACCCGCATTCCTATTTTCCTATTCATTATTAAACCTACTCCTGCATTACCCCTATTTGATTTTGTGTTTATAACCCTGTAGTCACCTGACCAGAAGTCTTGTTCCTCCTGCCACCGAACTTCACTAATTCCCACTATATCTAACTTTAACCTATCCATTTCCCTTTTTAAATTTTCTAACCTACCTGCCCGATTAAGGGATCTGACATTCCACGCTCCGATCCGTAGAACGCCAGTTTTCTTTCTCCTGATAACGACATCCTCTTGAGTAGTCCCCGCCCGGAGATCCGAATGGGGGACTATTTTACCTCCGGAATATTTTACCCAAGAGGACGCCATCATCATGTAATCATACAGTAAAGCTGCATGCCCTCGGGAAAAATTACGGCTGTAGTTTCCCCTTGCTTTCAGCCGTTCGCAGTACCAGCACAGCAAGGCCGTTTTGGTTATTGTTACAAGGCCATATCAGTCAATCATCCAGACTGTTGCCCTTGCAACAACTGAAAAGGCTGCTGCCCCTCTTCAGGAACCACACGTTTGTCTGGCCTCTCAACAGATACCCCTCCGTTGTGGTTGCACCTACGGTACGGCTATCTGTATCGCTGAGGCACGCAAGCCTCCCCACCAACGGCAAGGTCCATGGTTCATGGGGGGGGAACACTCAATGACACAGCCTAATTTTTTAAAAATTCTTTAGATATTTTTTACAGAGTAACTTTTTTTAAAGAGAAAAACAAACTCTGTACATAGGGGCTTTCTTATCACTGTTAACTGCAATTTCCATTTCTTTAAATCTTAGTCAGACAAGTACAGAAAAAAAGAGTGAAAACTTTTCTAGCTTTCAGATGAAGCCTTTAACAAGCCAAGACCCATTAATTTTTTATTTAGGGATAATAAATTCCATTATTTTAGGATTCATAGGTAGGTAGGTGAAATTGAAAGATGAACTAAATAACATCAGATACAACTGGATTAACTGAAGCATTGGAGAAAAAAGGAAAAATAAAAAAATAGAATAAAGATCAGGAAATAACATTTTACTACAGAGTATCAAAGAAGAAAGAATAACAGCATATGTTTTAATTACAAACAAAAGACATTTAGGTTCATGCACTAAGATGAACATTATTAGGCCTGTAGAAATACTTGGAAGAACTTTCTTGAGAAGCACCAATAAATAGTGTTCCCTACCTACCTTCCTGCCTGTCTGCTAAAACACAGGAACTGTTTAGTAGTGACTAGGTTAGCACCCACTCCTTCCCTCACATGGACTGTTTGGCCTGCAGAGACTTTTTTTGTTTTTATTTAATTGAATTTTTATGTTGTTCACAAACTGAAACACCTTCTAAGCTCTTTACATTAATTAAGGCCATATAAGCATGGTCTTCTCTAAATGTACTTCTGACTATAAAGTGATTCTGGTAAATGGAGTCCAAGGTCTTTGTTAATCATGGCTTTTGCATTCTTTTGGAGATATTTTCATAGTAACTTTAATCCCTTAACAATTATTTCTTTGTATCTAAGCCAGAAGTGAAATACCAATTTTCATAAATTTAGTGTCAAAATTTTTTTAATGTAACAAAATATTTTTTATAAAAATTCTCTTCCTCTATTGCACTCCCTTAGGGAGTGACTCTCCAGAAACACTGAAACACATCAAATACCAATTGTCATAGATGTAGCCTGAAAAAATCCTTTAGTAGTTCCTTAGTAATTATTTATTTTTTAAAAGAAACTTTCAGCCACTATTTTACCTGCTTAGTGGCTGAATTGTCAAAAATGCTAAAACATGTACTTTTTATTTTCTGACTGGGAAACCAAATACCAGTTTTTGTAGTTCTAGCTTCAAAATTCCCTTAATACTGACATACTTTCAAAAACCCTTTCACCCCCTATTTCACCCCCCTTAGGGGGCTCAGTTTACAAAAACACGAACACATTTTTTTAAAAATTTGTAGCTGAGAAGTAAAATACCAGTGTTCATAGACACAGCTTTAAAAATACTTTAGTAGTTCTTTAATAATGATATATTGTCAAAAACAGCTTTCACCCTCAGAGTGTTAAATTTCCAAAAATGCTGAAACACATATTTCTTTATTTCTGGCCTAGAAACCAAATACCAATTTTTGTAAATCTAGCTTCAAAATTGCCTTAATAGTGACTTTTTCAGAAAAACTCCCACCCCCTTAATGTTGGCATTTCGAAATAGAGTCACTTCTTAAACAAGGCCTACAGTATAAGATCCACACCTTATCCAAATTTCAAGTTATATCCTTAGTGATTGGGACTGAGTGATGATGAGCCAGTTAGTAAGTCAGTTAGTAAGTCAGTTAGTAAGTCAGTTAGTAAGTCAGTAAGTCAGTTAGTAAGTCAGTCAGTCAGTCACTCACTCACTCAGTCAGGACAATGCCTTTTATATACAGAGATAAAGACAAGCTCACACTGAGTACACTTGATGTCTATCAGATCCCTGGCCGATTCAGCATCACACATGTAGAGTTTGAAGACTGCTGCCAAGAATACCAGCAGCATACTTCACAACTGTAATGGAACATGCCTATGGTCACATAACAATGTCTGTCCGCAATACCTGGAATAGATTACAAATGGATAAACATTATGGTACAAATGCCAAAGGATTACATCACTAAACAATCCACTGAGACATCAGCGACAGATAGTCACAAACATCACTAAACCTTAGTAAGGTCTGGGCACCTGCACTTTGATCAATTAAAAATCAGAAAGAAGGAAACTTGGGTCTGGAAACCAATGGTTTTCCCTGATATTACATGTGAACAAGTGCAGCCATGCCATTGGTATGTAACTGTTAATGTCTAAGGCTACAATTAATTCAAAATATCATACTTGAGGTGTAAATTGCAAAGTTATAAACTGCTCTCAGTTGCTCTTATCATTCTTCTAGTTACCTAAGTACTGATAAAGAGCATCTGAACAAGTACATCAGTCATTAAACTTCCTGGCAGTTTAAAACTATGTGTCAGACCAAGACTCGAACTCGGGACCTTTGCCTTTCGCGGGCAAGTGCTCTACTTGCCTGCGAAAGGCAAAGGTCCCAAGTTTGAGTCTTGGTCCTGCACACAGTTTTAATCTGCCAGGAAGTTTCATATCAGTGCACACTCTGCTACAGAGTGAAAATCTCTCTGGATATATCAGTCATGGCTTATCAACACTGTGGTCTCCCAGGTCCTCCTCCATGAAATCTTTGGGTTTTTCATGTGGGGATATTTAAAATATTTTGTGTATTCCTCTTCTGATGATAGTGTTGATGAACTCTTGGTAACGCTTTGTAGATGGTTGTCAGTTCATTCAGAAGCCTGGAATGTTTGAACATGCATGGCCACAGATGAGGAGAGGTGCTGAAGTCTGCCTTCACGTGAACAGTGGCCATGTGGAACATTTGTTGCTGTGTGTTTGTCCTCAAGTGAATATCTGCATTTTGGATCCTTGCTGGCTCTGTTATAGGTTTCACATGTATTCACTCATAATATATGGTATTGGGGAAGCCATTCTATCCCTCTCAAGAACCATTGATTTTCCTGTGGTGGGGTGACTTGCACACCTTGATAATACAGATAGCCACTATGCAGGTACAACCATGTTTCAGGAACATTTGTGAGGAGGCAAGATTAACCTATGGTTCCAGAAGAGGGGCAACAACCATTTTACTAGCTGCAGGGGCAACTGATTTAACCTTGAAATATCATCCAACATAGCCTTGCTTACATTGCTACTACAGCACAACTGAAAGCAAGGCACTATATTTCCTGGACACATACAACTATAGAAGATAGTATCATCATGGCAACCACATAATTATAGGCCTATACTGCTGATGCCAATCTACTGTAGAATTATAGAACATGTTTTACACTAAGATATTATGATGCTTTTGAAGAAAGAAAATCTTCTCTCTAAAAATCAACACGGATTCTGCAAACAGAGATACGGAGCACTGTAGATATTAGCACTCAGTTTCATGTAGTGCTTCTTGACTTCAGGAAGGCATTTAGCAACTTTCTGCTCTAGTATTTAATAATAAATAAATAAATAAATAATTAAACAAGACAAGTGTGACAGGTATGAGTAGGACTCACATTCTTAGGGTTCCATATAAAATTACTTATTTGTATAGATATTTCATCTATAAGTTTTGATGAGTGGGTTTGTACCAAAATATGTGACATAAATGGCCATATATTTTAATTGCACTGACTTAGGAGCTTAGATTTTCTACACTTCTAAGCGACCTCAGACCTTAGCATTTGACACAAACTTCAGCTTCATAACTCTCTTCATTTTTGAGAAAAAGTTATCTTAACAGACAGACAAATGGAAAACAAAGTGATCCTATAAGGGTTCTGTTCTTACTGACTGAGGCATGGAACCCTGAAAATATGAGATTAGCAAGTATTGGACTGGATTTGTGACAGGAGTTAGTAGTTCCTTGCAGATAAAATTCAACATGTCACTCTCAACAGAAAAAATTGACAGATGTACAGTTGATTTTGGGAGTTACCCAAGGAACTGAGATAGGGCCTTTATTGTTTACAACATATATCGAATATGTATGAATAATGCTGCAGGACCTGTGAAGCTAATTGTGGATGATATTGTTATCTATAGGATGGCTGCCATGCCACCATACTGAAGCAAAGTGCATGGAAAGCAACAGAGAGTTGATTGTTGTAGGGACTGGCAGGTGTACATGAATGTAAATAAATGTAACATTCATGCTTAAATAGGTGAAATAGTCCACTACTGTCACACTTTGTGACAAATTACTGGAAACAGTAACTACCAGGAGTAATGACCCAGAGTGGCATAAACTGAAATGACCTATAAAATAAAGTAGGAAAAGCAGATGCCAGGCTGATAATAAATTTACTCACCAAGCCATGTAAGAACACACACACAAAAGGAAGTTACAATTACACAAGCTTTTGGAACCAGTGACTCCATCTGGCAGAAGTGTTGAAGTGGAAGGGAGAGGGGTAAAGGAAAAGGACAGGATAGGTCTAGAAAAAGGGTTAGATTCTGGAAAAGTCTTCCCTGACTTGCAGTTCTGGTGGCTTTTCCAAAATCTACCTCTTTTCTTAGACCTCTTCAGTTCTTCTCCTTCATCGCTCTTCCTTCCTCCTCAACCTCTCTGCTGGAAGGAGGAGTACTGGCTCTGAAAGCTTGCTTAATTATAACCTTATATTTTATTATAACCATTTTTATTTTTATATTTTATTATAACCTTATATTTTATGTGTGTTCTGACCCTGGTTGGTGGGTAGATTTTTTTATCTGTCCAATTACATTATTTTGTCAAAAACTGATTGTTTTCGTTGTTATAAATGCCATGCTGAGATTTATAGGAAAAGTCAGTGACTTACAAAATAATTCAATGTATTCTTGAATATTGCTCATCAGTCTGGGACACTTACCAGGTTGCAAAGTTTCAACAAAGAGTGACACATTTCATCACAAGACTGTTTAGTTAGTGTGACAGTGCTATGTAGACACTCCAAGAGCTTCATGATAAAAAGAGAGGCACTATTCATAACAGAGTGGTTTATTAATCAAATTCGAAGAGAGTACATTCTGGGAAAAGTCAGGCAACATATTACTTCCTTCTATATACACCTTATGAAATGACCACATCGAGAAAATTTGAATTAATACGGAGGATTACCAACAACCATTCTTCCCATCTACCATTTGCAAATGTGTTTCTACAGTTCAGAGTGTAGTGTGATAGATGCCTTAATTTGGTAGCCATTTTGAAAAGAGAAATAGATAGGTTCAATATCAACATAGTGGGATGAAGAACAGGACTTATGCTCAGTTGGATACAGGGTTGTCAATGCAAAACCAAATAGAGGTAATGCAAGAGTATGTCTAATACTAAAGCAGATACACTACTATGAAAAGCAGTGACTGAGGGACAGAAATGGAAGTGGAAGCTGCCTGGTGGAACTGTACACTGAGCACACTTTAATCAATAGAAACACTTGGTTTAAGAATCATGAAGGAAGACTGTGTAATTGGAAGAGCTTGGAGACACTTGAAGAAGACAAGTAGAAAATTAAGGTCCTAGAACCTGGATAAGTTGAAGGAACCCAGAGATTGTTGGTAGTTTCAAAGAAAGCATTAGACAAGTGCTAACTGATATGTTGTGAATGAAAAATGTGTAGCTTTGACAGATGAAATCATGAAGGCAACAGAGTATCATATATGCAAACGGAGAAGGCCCAATAGAAATCCATGCATAGCACATGTGACAGTGAATTTGATGGAAGGAGGAAATATAAAAATGCATCAAATGAAGTAGACAGAATTACATTTACACCTTTTGTACAGTTAGAGAAAACTTTTTACTATGTTGATTATGTATATTCTTTGAACGGTGGTGGGGCAAAATATAGTGAGCAAAATGTTATCTACAACTTCTTTGGGAACCATACTGCAATTCTGTGAATCAATGGACATGGAAGGGTGGCAGTATTTGAGAAGGGAGTGAAAGAAGATCATATCCTATCCTCCATATCATTAACCTTAAATGTTGACCAAGCAGCAAAGGAAAAGATGAAGAAATTTGGAAGGTATGTTTGTAAATAAGTTCAGGGATAATAAATGCAAACATTAAGGTCTGCTGACAATATTGTAATTCTGTTAGAGAAAGTGTTGGAGTTGGTAGATAAGTTGCATGGAATTGATAATGACTTGAAAAGAGCATATAAGATGGACATAACAAAAGTAAAACAAGGGTAATGGAATGCAGATGAATTAAATCTGGTAATACTGTGGGAATGAAACTAGGAAATGAGACACTAAAAGATGTAAAAGAGTTTTGCTATTTTGGCAGCAAAATAATGGACAATGATCAAAGTAGAGAGGGTATAAAATGTAGACTGGATATAGCAGTAAAATCATTTCTGAAAAAAGAAATTTGTTAATTTCAGACATAAATTTAAGTGTTAGTAACTCTTTTTCTGAAGGTATTTGTCTGGAATTTAGCCTTGAACATAGATGATAAGCAGTTTGTACAAGAGGAGAATAGGTGGTTTTGAGATGTGGTGCTACAGAAGAATGCCGAACATTAGATGCAGGGACTGAGTAACCAATGAGGAGGAACTGACTCAAATTGGGGCGAAAAGACATTTATGGCATAACTTGACTAAAAGAGGTTATTGCTTGATAGGGCACATCCTAGTGTACCAAGGCATTGCCAGTACAGTAATGGAAGTAAATGTTGTGGGTAAAAACTCTAGGAGACAACCAATGCTAGGCAACAGCAACTAAGTTTAAGTGACTAGGTTGCAATAACTATGCACTTATGAAAAGATTTGCACAAGGTAGACCAATATAGGGAACTGCATAAAAACAGTATTTAGACTGAGACCACACAAGAAGTTTAGTGTCCTAGAAAATGAAGGTGAAATTGGTATAGGAAAAGGGGAAATTATTTATGTCTTAAAAATAAAAGTGTTTCAGATACAAGAAAAATAAAATAACAGAAAATCTCGAATGTAAATGGCAATTGCAATGACAGCTTCAAATAAACAATATTATGTATTTTATAGAATATATTAATTAATCAGATGTTTGGAAATGTCTGAAAGAGGTCATAAAGAGATATGAAAATATGGCAACAGAAACAAATGAAAACGGTGTGGGTATGAAAAAGAATTTAAGAGTAAAGAAGGGATAAACATCCAAAATAACCAACAACTACAGGCATTCTATAAATGTATTAAATATTTGTACACATTAGAAATTCTAGATGAGATATTTGAAGGTATTAGAGTTGTGAAGCAAGGGAAGGTATCAGGAGGTGAAAGAAATGGTTAAAACTGGACAAAAATAATGCAAGAACTTGCGAAATTGATTGTTTGCTGTTCTGGAAATTAATGCAGTTCCCTAAAACTGGAACACTGATTTATTGTACTACTTCTCAAGGGATAAAAAAGTCTGTAGAGCTGTCAGCCTAACATTAACACCAACAAAATAGAAAAAAAAAAAAAACATTCAGTTTCAACTGGGCAATGGAACAAGATAAGTTTACAAGTGTTTATAGGACAAAGGATCTTTAGTAAATCCTGAACAAAACTACACAAAGGACCAAAAACTAAATTACTACATTTGAGATTTTGGAATTACGGGAAAATATTTGTCTTGGTTCTAATAGAATTGGTACAGTCAGTACATGTAAAGCTAAGCATTAGTTCAACATGTTGATAGCCCCCATTACTTTTCATCACAACAGTATAACTTTTATAATTGAAAGTTAAACTGTACAAGGAGATTCCACACCATCAAATCTCAGTTTTAAGATACATAAACTTTACAAACAAAGAAAGGGTGTAGTTTAATTGAATATATTGTTTTAGTAACATTGTACCATTTGCCTCTAGTGTGGATTAACTTCAGTAACTATTCCAAAAATTAATAAAGCTAACCTGAAGATACTACCAGAATCAAGGAAAAAGTAGAGTCCCTAAAGAAAAAGGTACTAAGGGGCAGATCTCTCCTTCGAATAACACTAACTGCTGTCATGGAACTAGTCAAGATGCTAAAGAGAACAGACATAAAAGAATGTGCAGTGTACTGAGTAACTATATGAAAACAGAAAAAAAATCATGAGTAGAAGCAATATCTTGTATGTGATGCCTAAGGATGGGCTCTTAAGGCACTGGAAATACATGATATGTTCAAAGAGTTTATTAAGTGATTTGAAGTTAAATATTTTCAGAAGTTCAACAAACAGGTAAGTGAATGTGGTTCCACTTCTACATCTACATCCATACTATGTAAACAACTGTAAAGTGTGTGGTAGAGGATTCATCCCATTGCACCAGTCATTAGGGTTGGTTCCTGTTCCATTGTCATATGGAGCACAGGAAGAATGATTGTCTGAATATCTCTGTGCATACAGTAATTATTCTAATCTTATCTATATGATCCCTGTGTGATTGATATGTAGGGGGTTGTAGTATATACATAGAGTAATCATTTAAAGCCAGTTCTTGAATCTTCATGAAGACATTTAATCAGAATAGTTTATGTCTGTCTTAAAGAGTCTGCCAGTTAAGTTCCTGGAGTATCTTTGTGACACTCTCTCATGGATTAAACAAACCTGTGACCATTCACACTGCCCTTTTCTGTATATGTTCAATATCCCCTCTTAGTCCTGTCTGGTACAGGGCCCATAATATTGAATAATATTCTAGGATGAGTCACATGAGTGATTTGTAAACAATCTCTTTTGTAGAGTGAGTGCACTTCCCCAGTATTCTACCAATAAACTAAAGTCTAACACCAGCTTCACTCACAATGAACCTATGTGATCATTCCATTCAATATCCATACAAAGTGTTACATCCCGGTATTTGTATGAGTTGGCTGATACTAGTAGTAACTCATTGGTATTATAGTCATAGGATACTACAATTTTTCGTTTTGTGAAGTGCAAAATTTTCCATTTCTGAACATTTAGAGGAAGTTGCCAATCTCTGCACCATGTTGAAACCATAAAGATCTGAATAAATATTTATGCAGCTTCTCTCACGTAGTTCTTCATTACAGGTAACAGCATCAATACACTTCCCTCTGGCACATCCAAAGTTACTTCTACATCTGATGATGACTCTTCATCCAAAATAACATGCTGTGTCCTCCCTACCAAAAATTCCTAATCCAGTCACAAATTTCACTTGACACCCCATGTGATCTGACTTTTGACAATAAGTGTAGGTGCAGTACTGCTTTTCAAAAATCAAGAACCACTCCATCTATCTGGTTGCCTTGATCCAAAGATTTCAATATGTCATGTGAGAAAAGAGCGAGTTGGGTTTCACATGATCAAAGCTTTGGTGTTGAGGAGGTCATTCTGTTCAACATATCTCATTATGTTTGAGCTCAGAATATGTTCTAAGATTCTACAACAAATTGATATAAAGGATAATCAATGGTAAGTTTTGTGGATCGCTTCTACTACCATTCTTGTAGATGGGTGTGACCTGTGACTTTTTCCAAGAACTGGGCGTTGTTTTTTGTTTGCAGTATCTATGTTAGATTATAGTTAGAAGAGGCAGTATAGAATTTGACAGGAATTCCATTAGGGCCTGGAGCTTTGTTCAATTTTAATGATTTTAGCTGTCTCTCAACACCAATGGCAGTAATACTTCTTTCATTCATCTTTTCAGTGGCACAAGGATTAAATTGGGGCAATTCTCCAGAGTTTTCATTTTTAAAGCAGCATCTGAAACTGGAGTTATGCATTTCAGCTTTTGCTTTGCTACCCTCAATTTTGGTTCTTGTCTCATTTGCTAGGGATCTGACACTAATTTTGATGCCATTAACAGCCTTTACATATGACCAGAATTTCTTTGGGTTTTGTGAAATGTCGTTTGACAATATTCTGCTATGGTAGTCATTGGAGGCATCATGCATTGCTCTCTTGACAGCCAAATGTGTTTCATTCAGCATCTATCTATAATCCTACACTTTGTTTTACACCTATTATGCAGTAATCGATGTTTCTACAGCAGTTTCTTTACAGGGACTGTATATCATAGAGGTTCCCTCCGATTACGAACTGTCCTACTGGGTACATACCCATCCAGTGTGTGGTCAACTATTCTTTTAAAATTGAGCCAGAGTTTCTCTACATGCTCCTCATCTGAAAGTTTCAAGTTCCTAATTGTGATATGACACTACTGATTTTTTATCTAGTTTACTGAACATATATATCTTTCTGCTTGTTTTAGTTGTTCTTTGTACTTTGGTAATTATCGTTGCCACTACTGTATCGTGGTCACTAATATCAGTTTTGATGTGGACACACTCAAAAATGCCAGGTCTATTTGTTACCATTAGATCCAACATATTTCCATCATGAGTGGGGCCCCTAACTATCCATTCTACATTGTTTTCAGGCAAGGCATTCAATAAAGTTTCACATGACATTTTATTGTGCCCACCACTAACAAAACTTTAACTTTCCCATTTAATTGTTGGATGATTAAAGTAAATGGTAACAGTAAGATGGGGAAACTTATGTACAAGTGAAGGTTTTCTCTAAATTTTTAGCTTACATCAGGAGATGAGACTCATAGGTGATAGAAGGATCCAATTGTCATTTTATGCCCACCCCTGATACTGTGTCTTGCCCAAACAGTCTCACATGCAACTTCAGTTTCTATCTCGGTGGATTTGAGTTTCTCATCTACTGAAACAAATAGACCTTTTCCATTCCCCACTTGCCTATCCTTTTGATACACAGTTACATTTTCTCCAAAAAATCTCATTGCTATCAGTTTCAAGAATATCAACAAAATTAATGTAATTCAATAAAAAAATACTGTGAATGGTTGTCTAGAACTGTTCATTACATTAATCTATCTATGTGTGAGCCCACAGCTTGTGGTCTAGTGCCTATCGTTGCTGCCTCTGGATTGCAGGCTCCCAGGTTCGATTCCCATCTGGTCCAGGGATTTTCTCTGCCCATGGGACAGGGTGATTGTGTTGCCCTCATCATCTTTTGGGAAGTGCTGGTGCCGAGACTGGAAATGGAAAGGCTAGGACCTTGTATGGGTACTGATGACCATGATGTTGAGCCCCCCACAAACCAACATCATTATCAACACCCATAGTGGAAACAATGAGGTGGATATTATTATAGGGAAGAAAGCTCTTATTATAGGAAAGGAGCAAGACACAGGGGTAGGAGACCAGTAATGATTTTGGAATGAGATCTGTTCAGAATGGTAGAGAATTTGATGCAGAAATGAGAGGACGAAGAGGTCAAAGATTTTATTGATGCAGAAAGAATTAAGGTGATAGGGAACACAACATGGGAAATGGTTCTCCACATCAATAAAGAGCTCAAGTGGGGCAAAAGATGAGCAGTGGCCCAATAATGTTTACAGACAGTGTACACTGACAAAGAGAGGATGGCGGACTAAATTACACGGAAACAGAAAAGTTAGTGGCTGGAGTGAATTTAATTGCTGGGAGTCAGTTGCAAGAAGAGCATACTTTTGGACGAATAATGTAGGGGATTTGTGAGAGGATGGAATTGAGGTCAACAGAAATGGAGTCCAGAACTCATTGTTGATGCTCAGAGGAGTAGCAGGAAGCAATGGTGCTGAAGATAGCACTATCTTTCTGCATATACTTGGAAGAGGATATATCCATTCATTTTTCACCTTCACACTACTTGTGGGTTCAGGTGGTATGAACTGTGTACTGTATAGTGGAAAACTGTTCACTACCTGTTCAAAAACCTCAAAGTATACTATCCATTTGGCTTAATTACTGTGCACATATGTTCTAATGAACCTGTTAAATTATCAAAATATATGTTCACTCAGATGTCATGATGCAGAAAACATGATACTAGTACCTGTTTAATGCCATATTCATGTAAAAATGTATTCCTTGTTTGACAAGGGAAGTGCTGACATTATCTGAATTACTGCAATCATATTCCCTTCTTCCACTGTCAAGGCAGTAGGCTTACCAACTGTTAATGTATCACTGTTTACTATTCACTTGATAATTGGATAGGCTGCAGTAGACCTTGTAACATACAGTTTAATATACTTGTTGAAAATGTTGTAAATTGATACTATGTACTTTACTCCACCTCTAGGTGATGATAAAGGCCCTGCAACATTAATCATGACAATTTGCAGTGGTTTTGTTGGTATTATAGGGTGCAACTCTGTATGATGGCATTTGTTTGTTGGCTTTGCTTTTTGACATATAAGGCATGTTTTTAATAGCTGCTTATGCATCTTCTCATGTTTGCGAAATATCAGTATAAGGTGATCTTGCTGATAGCACTCAGCTGCACCATAGTGACTCCATGTGTTATATGTGTACCAGATTATGGCATCCTCCCATGCAGTTAGAATACAAATACAGCACATGACAGATCATGGAATGTGTTGTTTTAGTTTATCTGTAGGTTTAAAGTACTTTGTTCCAGTGTGGATCAGTATTCTATATCCCGGGTTCGATTCCCGGCGGGGTCAGGGATTTTCTCTGCCTCGTGATGGCTGGGTGTTGTGTGATGTCCTTAGGTTAGTTAGGTTTAAGTAGTTCTAAGTTCTAGGGGACTGATGACCATAGATGTTAAGTCCCATAGTGCTCAGAGCCATTTGAGCCAAGTATTCTATAGATCTGCCACATTTCTATATGTATCTAACAAATATTGATGATAACTGTTAATTTACTGTCCATAAGTATAATAATTAAATTTTTAAATACCTTTACTACCCCTTATGTTTCCAGTTCTGCAGCTGACTATGCATATTCAGACTCTGACAATACTTGACTTGCAAAACTAATAACACAAATATTTTGATTTCCATCTTCATCATTTACTTGAAACAGACGGACATGTCTGGGTAATGTAAAATATTTGAGTTCACTAAGGCATCTTTGGAAGTGGGACACATTAGTGACCCCAGCAGGAGTATGATTCCTGTACGTAGGTCAGTAAAGGTCCAAATACAACTCTGTTACCTTCTGCATAAAATCTATATTTTTAGCCAAGTTTGGAGTCATTGTTGGAGTGCAGATAGGTCTAGTGATGACAAACCATGCTAATTATGAGATATAATGTGACAAAGTTTTGCTTTACACAAAAAAATGTTGATCGGACTTCATGAAAGAAATTTAGACTGCAAAGTTCAACTTGTAAGAATATAAATCTGCAACAATGGTGGGTGGATGACGTGCAAGTTGGTACATCACCAAACCCATCAGTTCCCAGTGTGATTAAAATGTGGAAACATTAAAACCAACTTTACACATCATTAGTAAAGGATAGTGACATCATTTCCAATAAATAAAACATACATAAGGTCAGAAAAAGGTCACAGTTTTTTTTTTACCAGACAGCGAAGTCATCAGTCTCATTGGATTAGGGAAGGACAGGGAAGGACGTCAGCCGTGCCCTTTCAAAGAAACCATCCTGGCAGTTTCTTGGAGTGATTTAGGGAAATCACGGAAAACCTGTATCAGGATGGCCGGATGTGGGATTGAACTGTCGTCCTCCCGAATGCGAATCCAGTGTGCTAGCCACTGTGCCACCTCGCTTGGTTATTACTATCTAAAATTTACAACAAGCAAATAAAATGGCATGTTTAAAGTATGCAAGATGACAGAAGGTAGATAAAAGTCAGGAGATGATATGTGTCTCAGTTATTTATTTATTTTTTTAGCCGACAGTCAAAAATATGTTATGAATGTTATGTGTTTACAAAGGAACTTGATGTATTTAGATTTAGGATCAAGCATAATGAATTAATTTATTGTATACCCTTGGATTGACATATCTGATGCAACTGCTCCTCTTAGCAGCTGTAAATACCTTCCTCAACTCAGGATGTAATTAGTTTCATATATGGGGATGTTCACATTATATCCACTGCTGTTGGCCTCAAGCATGGTCTTTGATTTCAAGTTGGAGAGCCATCACTGTACATAATGATGCTGTAATTGCCAATACATGACAAAATGATTTCTCCTGTCTGATCATTTATATAGCAATGCTACGCTGTTGGAAAATTAAGTCCTGGGAATCTTCCATAACTTGAGGGAACAGCCATTGTTCCAACATGTCCAGGTATGTGATTACTGCTACAGTTCTTTCCGCAATGAAAAATGGTCCATAAACCTTTGTATGGGATATGGCACAGAACATGTCGATCTTCAGTGAATCTCTTTCATGTTGCAATGGTGAATGTGAATTTTCCAAACCAAATATGTGAACATTGTGTCTTTTGACTTGTTCAATAAGGTGGAATGCCACTTCATCGCTAAAAATTACACACTATTGAAACACGTTATCATCCATCTTTGCTAGCACATAACCACAAAATGCAAGATGCTCCTCTTTGTCATTGGGGTTGAGAGCCTGCACAAGTTGTAATCGGTAGGGCTTGTACAGCAAACACCATCTCAGACCTTTCCATACAGTTGGCTGGGGTAGTCAAAGTTCTTGACTGGCTCTATTGGTAGACTTACTGAGACTGAGCAAAAAACTTTCTTGCATCTGTCAGACATCATCATCTGACACACGCGGTCGGGCTGTGCTTTTCCCTTTGCACACGCTCCCAGTCTGTATAAATTGCTTAAACCCTTGGCTAATGCTTTTGTGATTTGGTGGTTGAATACCTAACTTGTTGCAAAATGCCTGCTGCACTACAATTTGCAACTCGCTTTTTGCGAACTCAAGAACACAGAAAACCTTGTGCTCCACAGTCACCATCTCACTCACAACTGGCAGTGAAACGGAAAGACAGCCCTATTGCCATGTAAACTCTTCTGGCCACTTCTGAAATGATCACTGCCTGCCTGCCACTGCCTGCCAAAAACTTTGAAACTTCCTGTTTTTATTAGTATAAAGCTTATTCATTTTGGATTTGTACTTGAATATGTACAAACTTTTGAAAATGGCTCCATCATTTACAATTACCCCGTATTTCAGCGAGTTTTTGTCACTTATTATTATTATTATTATTATGTTCATGTCATCTGAGAACAACATAATTTTGGTAGCAATATTTGAACTCTTTACATCATTTATATAAAGCAAGAATTTTTTTTTTTTTACATCTGAAACCAACTTGATTTTCTGGTCATTATGATCTAAGATGATTTCTACAACCTGAGTTCTGTTTTGAAGGTAAGATTGAAATCATTTCCACACAACTCCTCTTATTCCTATTGCCTCTACCTTGCTTAACAAAATTTGGTGATTTACTGTATCGAAGGCTTTCAAAAGATCTAAGTTAATTCCTACTACACATTTTTTATTGTAAAGATTTGTGACAATCTCTTCAGCATAGGCACAGATGGCTGATTTTGTGCTGTGGCCTGAATAGATGCCATGTTGATTGCAGTCCAGAAGTTTGTATGCATCTAAGTAATTTACGAGACTGATTTCCATAGATGTCTCTAAATGATTTTCATAGGTGTCTCTAAAATTTTGGAAAATTATTGGAGAAGGGAAACTGGTTTGTAATTTTCTACCTTATATCAATCTCCTTTTCCAAACAGAGCTCTAACCTTTCAGATTTTCAACCTCTGTGGAAACACCTCTTTGCTGAATGACAAACTGGCAATATGCACCAGGGGCTTTATAATTTGTTGGGCAACTTTTTCAATTTGTGACACAGGCATTTCATCCAAACCTGTAGACATTTTTTGTTTTAGACTCTTCATCACCTTTATCATTTTCATTTGTGGGTGTTAACATGATACTACTGTCTATTTTTGAAGCTGTTAATTGCTTTGTTTGATAAAGTTTTTGCCTAATGATAAAGGTACACTTAAAAACAGTTAGTAATGTAATTTACCAGAGTTTCATCTTTTAATTCAATATTTTCACTATCTTTGAGTACTATTTCCTGATCCATGAGGCTCTTACCTATTTCCCTTTTCACTATTTAGTGAAAAGGGAAAGTAGTTCTTGATTTATTGCCTGAGTTTCTTACTTAGTAATTTTGCTTTTGTAATTACCTTTCTATATATTTTTTGTAGTTTATTATATTTTCTTTAAACTTGTGGTCAGTACAACTTTTCAATTTAGAATTAAGCATTTTCATTGTCCTGGAGGAATTTCTAATACCTGTCATAATCCAGGAAATGCTCTATAAGTTTGTTCCAACAAGTTTTTTTTTTAGGAAAACACATTTCAAATTTTAAAATAAAGAGGGAAGAGAAAACATTATATGCAGCATTTGTGCTTGTTTTTAACAATACTTCTACCCTTGACTGGTTAAATAGTGTAGTTATGAAATGACAGCACCTGTTAAAGGAGAAAGTTCTTTTGTACATTTGATGTGAAGCATTTTTGTCAGTGTGGTTGTGAGAATTTTAAGGTTTAGTGTATTGTGATCAGATACTCCTAGGTTGACATTAATTCCTATCTATGGCTCCTATATTTGTAAAGAAATTATCCATGAGATTGCTTTTGAGCAATATGCTTTCCATTCTAGCCAAGTGGTTGGTCATAACAAAATCATTATTGCTCTGATTATGTGATGCTGTAGTTAGAAGTACACAGTATATAATAATGATATCACAGCATAGGCTAAAGAATGTTAGTTGGGTGGCAGCAAATTGAATGAAAGGCACTGTGCCAAAAAGTATCTGAATGATCTGACAGCATCACACCTGTGTATACGGCACTTATGTGGTATATACGCCAGCATAGCACCACCATTACACCTGCATAACACTTGTGTATAATAGTAGTAGTAGAAGTAGTAGTAGCAGTAGTAGTAGATGACATTCTATTAAGTACGATACCATAGTAAAGTCCATGTGATGAGCCATTGCCTGGAGTTGCTGTGTTATTAGAAAGTAATGTCCGTTGCCTAGACATGACTAGCCTTCATTCTAGTCTGATACTCTGTCTGTAGTTTAGTTTTACGTTGTATCATGACCCTGGAGAAAGGTTCTTCAATAATTTTAGTACGATGGCCAGTTTGGACTTAGCCGCTCATCGTTGTAAGTCATGTTTTGTGTGTTTGCACATATTACACCACTTATAAACAGGCGCGAATTCAAGGAGTGTGTCATGTGGGTAACTATCCCCTTCAAAGGACAATGCAATAAAAACACTTAAAAATTTAAATTTCAGAACGTTTCATTAAACTTATGGAAAATACTACATAAAGAAAACCAAGTGTCGCGATAATGGCAAGGAATTCCAGTTTTTAGTGGCTTGCTGAGGGCTAGCCCACGTGGATAGGTTTACAGAAAATACGCCAGCCATCCAAAGGCTGACCACAGTTGTTGCAAACAACAAATCTGTGTGCTCGGGAGTACAAGGAAGGTGAGTAATGAGAGAGAGAGAGAGAGAGAGAGAGAGAGAGAGAGAGAGAGAGAGAGACCTCGCACTGAGAAAATATGAACAGAAAGTTCAAACTTCCCCAAAGGTAGGTGGGAACTACTGAACCAAAAAATATTATCTCCGTTTACACGGTTCTCTAACTGCACACTTGTGTTCACAGTCGTAAGAGAGTGAAATACTGGTAAGGGTGAGTGCACTCTTCGGTTTTAAATAGTGTAAATTACTCCGCTGGCAAAGTTATGAAAGTCTGTTGCTATTTTAGTTCTTAAAATTGCACTACACGTGTACACGTCAAAATTTTTGACAAGCGCTTTCTAAAATTATATGCATTTAAATTTAAATTACGCTATATAGACGTACTGAGCGCAGACGGAAATAAATTAATGCATCAGAAAATTTTGTATTTATTGGTACTGCTGTTATAATTAAAATTCTGGGCATCTGTGGCGTATCAAAACTTGGGCTAATGGAAAATTATATGTGAAAGGGGCCTCTACGCAGTATCGGTACATCAACGGAACACACTGGAAGGGGTACAGACGTCACTGTTATTCCCTATTCCTCGAATAGGGACGACAGAGGTTGAAACGTATCGTACAAACGATGTATTTTTATTATTTTTCACGAAGAAACCCTCATTCTGTAAGAACTTTTGTATCACAAAATGTCTAAGTTGTAACGAAGATCGAATAACGGATGTCAATTAGAACTCAGTCAGTATGCATAAAGCTTAATAAGTAATTTTTTTTGTGTAAAACAAACACCACCTTAGGAAGCGTGGACCACCTCTTCTGGCTGCTTTTGTTTCTGACTGGGGCATTAAGAGGTACGTGTTGTCCTGTCTGTGTAATATTTATTCAGTAATAATTGTTTTATCCACATTATCCATAACTGCTGATGTCTGCCTTCAATGTAGAAACCTTTTTTCATTACCATATTAATTTTATTCTGGTGATTTCATGCGTTCCAGGAGATGTGTCAGCAAATAGTGCAAACATTGATTGAGGGCAGAACGGCTGATTGCCTATCGCACCGGGTTGTTTAAACACCGTAATCTCAACTAGTCGAACCTGTAGATTTATTTTAACGAATCGGAGTTAATACTGATTACCACCTTTTATGTGGAAGTCCATGTAGTATTTTCATCGTCAACGAGCCTTCAAACAATGATGTTGTTCAATAGCCACGAGGGGGATGGGGGGGGGGGGGGCGGAATACATCAAAACCTCATGATGAGCAATGGTATGGCATTTAATGACAGTGATTCAGTCCAATAGAAAATTTAGTTGTTCTTTAATGCGCGTCATATTATTAACGATATCGCGCCATCGCATTTGTAGTGTGTCTTTCCTGAGGTAAACCTTCATTCATGCACTGCATAATTTCAGCAAGATTTATAGTTTTCTTACTTTTATTTGCCAGAAAGGAAAGATACGTTACAAGGTGAAACATACTTTGCAAGTCACTATAAATTACGAATGAACGGTAAATCCCACCAAAACAGCATACTGGATCCACATCTGGTTTCAATTCAGTGTAATTATTAGCTTCTCCCTGATTCACTGCCATCTATGCTTATCTTCAGCTATCGTACGTTTATTTCCTCATTGCATGAGGATTCAACAGTCTGGAAATGGTGTCACACGATTTCATGTTACTGGTGAAACCACGGTAAAACTTTCTTAAAACACTAAATAAAAGGTTATGACAAAATTTCACGTCTAGTTTGCAAAATATCGTGGTGCTAAATTACAACAGCTGCAGATTTGAAGACAATCCGAAGATCGCGATGTTAATAGTCTCGTTTTTACTACAGGTCTGTTTAACCCCAGTGTATTAACTAACTTTTGCGTAACCTTGGTGTTTAATAGTTAGCTAGAAGTCATCAGTGCAACTAAACAATAGTCTATGTGCAGTTTATACCATGGGGTATGATAGTACTTAGTGCGCATAATTCTTGATGATGTCTTCTTGTTCATCGCCTCTCTGTAACGATTATTGATATTGATAGCCGGGCGGAGTGGCCGCGCGGTTTGAGGCGCCATGTCACCTATTGGGCGGCCCCTTCCGCGGGGTGTTCTAGTCCTCCCTCGGTCGCGCGCTCGCGCGCGCGCGCCTGTGTGTGTGTGTGTGTGTGTGTGTGTGTGTGTGTGTGTGTGGTGCACGCGCGCTCTATGTTAGTTTGAGGTAGTTTAAGTAGCGTGTAAGTCTAGGGACCGATGCCCTCAGCAGTTTGGTACCTTAGGAACTCTCACACATTTGGTATTACTATTTAAGCTCTTGATTTACGCGCCTCTATATATAATTATGTGGGCTCTTCTGCTGTTACGTAGGGGAGAGGTATTTGTAGAGGGATGAAGATTCTTTCCTTCACATTATGCCTCGGTCATAAAACAGAGACCTAAGGTTCTCGCGCGTTCTGATAACAGTGGCGTCGTAATTTATTACGAAATATTTTATACTTACTTTGAAGTGAATTTTCTCAAGAACTATCTTCTTCCAAGACGAAGTATCTCGAAGAGAAATAACCTCTTCCCTGCTAACCAGCATGGATTATGAAAACATCGAGCGTGCGAAATCCTTCTTCCGCCTTTCTCACATGCCTTTCTGAAAGCATGGGTCGAGGGAGTCAGGGGTATTTCTTGACTTCGGGACAGTATTTGGCTCCGAACCAGACCTACACTTATATCGAAAGTAGAATCATATGAGGCATCAAGTGAAATTTGTGACTGAATAGAGGACTTCTTGGCAGGGAGAACCCAACATGCTATCTTGTATAGCGAGGACTAACAGATGTTGTATATTAATGATCTTGTAAATGCGCAAATATTCAGTCAGATATTGATAAAATTCCAAAGTGGTGCAAATATTGATAACTTGCTTTGAACCCTCTATAGTGTTAAACAGTACACTTCGCAGTACAGCAAAACGTAGTATACTACGAATAAAGTATCAATGAAGCACAACTGCAATCTGTCAGTTCGTACAGTTAGCTGGTAGTCAATCCATCACACACATTTCAGCCTTTCTAAATCTGCGCAAGTCAACTGTCGGTGAAGTGACTGTGAAGCGGAAATACAAAGGAACAACCACAGATGAATCAATAGCAGGCAGACAGGAACCGTCGAGCATAGCGGAGGGTGGCTCTAACAAAGCTCATAAATTCAACGGAAGGAACCCTCTTGCTCCAAAGTGCTATCTGCAATCCAGCTAGCACACGTACTGTGCGCAGGGAGTACAACTGATGAGGTTTGGTTTGTGGGGCACTCGACTGCGCGGTCATCAGCGCCCATACAAAGTCCCAACTTTTACACAGTGCAATCTAGCGACTGTCACGAATGGTGGTGGCGATGAAAATGATATGATGAGGACAACACAAACACTCAGTATCCTGGCAGAGAAATCCCCCAACCCAGCTGGGAATCGAACCTGGGCCCCTATGATTCAGAGGCAGCAACGGTAGCCACTAGACCACGAGCTGCGGACGCAGGGAGTACAAAGAATGGGATACAGTGGTCGAGCAGCTCGTCCTAAGCCTGACATTTCTGTAGCCAGTGCTAAGCGGCGCTTGAGGAGGTACGAAGAGTGACACCACTGGGCAGTGGATGACTGGGATCGAGTGATCTGAAGTGATGAAACACGTCAAACCATGTGGCAGTCCAGTGGAAGGGTTTGAGTTTGGCGAAAGCATAGAGAACTATCTGCCGCCATGTGTAGTGCCGATAATGAATTACGAAGGAGGTGTTATGTACTGAGCCGTGCGTGGCTCATTTTCGTGCCATCTATTATGTAACGTCTTATTTTACCATACGGCCGCCTCGTCACTTTAAATTTCAGTTACTGGTGTCACTGAATTACTGTCTTGCCTGCCCATGAGTAGCAGCAGCAGCGCGTATCGATATTTGCCCCGCCGTATTATCTTTGCTGGACGGCTATTACTTCCTGGTCGTGTTGTGTCGTGGAGAGAGATCGGACCTGGAGTAGGAGCGCGGCAGAGGTGCAGTCGGGGACGGAGCGCTAGGTAGGCGCGGACAGCCGGAACTAGCCGACAACTCGCGACACAGGATGAACTGTCCGACGAACGGAGATGGCAGCGGGATCGACCGTTGATCGGTCGTTCAGTTGGTCCCCGCTTTCGGCGACGTGTGTTTGGTCTTTTGACCGTTTCTGGGCCTCGTCACTGGGTCATCTTGCTGGACGTGGCTCTGTTCCTTCTTGTGCGGAGACGTCGTGGCCGATGCATGATTGGGTCCGAGCCAGTGTGCCCGGATCACCGTGTCTCCCAGTTTCCCGAAGGACAGCGGACGCACATTGTTTGAATGCCAACGACCTTGGTTGGTTGTTGGTCAGACGTCGTGTGTTTCGCCACCGACCGTCCTTCGGGTTTGTGTGAGTGTCCGCGGGTGAGTTGTTCATCAGTGATTCGTTCTACGAGTATTCGAGTTTCTTGTGGCAGTGTTTCGTGCAACACTGTGTACCTTGTGTCAGTTCGACTGAGCAATGCTTTAAATGCTGTAATGCTGTCTGCGTACTGCAGTAGCCAGTTGGTCGGTTGCGACAGAGCAGCGAGTGAGTGTTTTCTTACCGTGTTGATGCTGTCCGCCACGGCGTGTAGTTCCACAGCCGTCGCGATGTTCATGTATGTCAGTAGTTATTGTGCCTGGCTTATTAACAAACCAATATTTGAAGACGTGTGTTACTGGTATCTTCGCCTCACTGGCAATTTGGTTGTAGTGTTTTTGGTCTGGTCACCGAAATCAGGTAGTTGCATGGTTCGTCGGCTGTCTGTCGGTTGGGTTGCCCTCCGATTTAGAGATTGTTGGTCAGGCTGCCTGCCTGCCTCGCCTAAACGTGTGTTGGTGTTACAATTCCAGGCCGACCCTTGGAAACTTCCGAGCGCCGTTCTGTGTCTGTCACATAGTAACTTCCCTGTTTGAGTTATTTGGTTGATTTGCGGCCTTCAGCCGAGTTTTTATATATCCTGAATTAATGTTCCTGTCTTGCCCTTTAGAGATAAGCTTGTTATTCCTTATATGGGGCTTTCAGCCGAATTTTACATCAGATCCTTTAATGCCTTAACATGTTAAATTGTTTTGTTGATGTGTGGCCTTAAGCCGAGTATTAATATCTCTTAAATTAATGTCCTTGTCTTGCCCTTAAGGCATGAGATTGTTATTCTTTATTTGTATGAAATGTTTTAAGATAAGGCCTTCTGCCTTTTGATTGAAACTCCTCTTATTGCTTAATATGCGACCTCCAGCCTAGTTCCATTAAAATTAATTTTCTAAGGCCTTCAGACGATTAGATTGAAGATTTAGAAAATATTCTTGGGCGAAACCTCCAGAAGAATCTTGTATTTCAGTTTTGCTTAGGCCTTGTGTCTTGGATTTTCAATGTGGCCTTCGCCGATCTAAAGTCAATCAAAGGAAGTCTATTAAAGTTTTGTAATATTGTGTGTTGATAAATAAAGTTTGTATGTTGAGTGCAACTGACAGGAACTCATTTTGGCCCCTTTCCACAACCTAATCCGCTCTGACCTGCTAGCCCAGGCGTTTCATGCATAGAGGTGTTTTTTGTGGTGAGGATGTGATTCAGTTATTGCACTTACGAAAAGGCTAAATGCCGAAGGGTATAAAACCATTTTGCGGCACTGTGTACTGCACACAGAAGAAGAACAGTTCGCGGACTGCTTGTTTGCAATGCTTATTTATACTAGCACAACAATGCACTTAATCGAAAAGCAGCATCTCTGAGGCAAAGATTTCTTGGCAGCAACATTCCTGAAATGGACTTGCCTGCTCAGGGTCCCGATCTGAAACCAGTGGAACACGTTCTGAATGAATCAGAACGTCGACTTCATTACAGATCGTAGCGTACAACGTCACTATTTTCTCTGGTTTTGGCTCTGGAATAAAAATAGGTTACCATCTCTCCAGACGTTTAGACCCATCACTGAAAGTGTTCTCAGCAGAATTCAATCCATCAAAGGTGGAGTGAGCACACACCTTACGTTAATGACCAGTAAGAGGTTCAAATGGCTCTGAGCACTATGGGACTTAACATCTGAGGTCATCAGTCCCCTAGAACTTGGAACTACTTAAACCTAACCAACCTAAGGACACCACACACATCCATGCCCGAGGCAGGATTCGAACCTGCGACCGTAGCGGTCGCGCGGCTCCAGACTGACGCGCCTAGAACCGCTCGGTCACTCCGGCCGGCCCAGTAAGAGGTGTCTGGATTCTTTTTACCAGATAGTGTTTAAGACCCTTTTGCAAAATACTGACAGAATTATTTACAGAAGAAAGGAGAAGCTGGCAGAAGCCGACCTCAAGGAAGATCAGTTTCGATCCCAAAGAAATGTAGGAACACGAGAGAGGGAAGACCCTGTGACTTGGCTTGGAAAATAGGTTGCAGAAAGGCAAACCTACGTTTCTAGTATTTGTAGATTCGCAAAAAGCTTTTGATAAAACTGACTGAAAAACACTCTTAAAGTCTGAAGATAAGAGGAAAAAAATACAGGAAGCGAAATGCTGTCTACAACTCGTTCATTATCCAGACTGTAGGTTTGAGATACGAAGATCTTGAAGTGTAGGTAGTAGCTGAAAAGGGAGAGAGACTGGTTGGAGCCTTTCTTCAATGATATTCAATCTGTGCACTGAGCAAGCAGTAAAGGAAATCGAGGAGAAATTTGGAAATGAAATTGAAGTTCATGAATAATAAATAATAAGTTAGCTGCTTACTGAAGACACAGCAAACGACTTCGAAGGGCAATTGAACCTCCTGAAAATGGTTTATGAGATGAACACCAACAAAAGTATAACGAAGGTAATGTAACGTAGCTGAATCAAATTAACTGATTCTGTGGGAATAGTTCTGGGAAACAAGACACTAAAAGCATTATACGATTTTGCTATTTGGACAAAAAATAACCGATAATAGCAGAATTAGACTTTTACAGAAGTGAAACGTGGAGGATACGTAGTTCAGACAAGATGGTAATAGCTTTTGAAATGTGGCAGTATAGAAGAAAGTTGAAAGTAAGATGGGTAAATCAAATAACTAATGAGGAGGTACTCAAACGATTTGGGAAAAATGAAATTGAAGACAAATGGCTCTGAGCACTATGGGACTTAACTTCTAAGGTCATCAGTCCCCTAGAACTTAGAACTACTTAAACCTAACTAACCTAAGGACATCACACACATCCATGCCCGAGGCAGGATTCGAATCTGCTAGCGTAGAATTGAAGACACTTTGTTATATAAAGGGACTGCTTGTTAGGACATACATTAAGGAATCAACAAATCGTCAGTTTTGTGTGGAGGCAGCGGTGAAGGGTAAAACTGCACTGGGAAACCAAGACTTGAATACTATATGCAGGTTGAAATGGAGGTAGTTTGTTGTAGTTATTCGGATGTGAAGAAGTTTTCACAGGGCAGGAAAGCATGGAGAGATGCATCGAACCAGTCTTCGGACTGAAGACCCCAACAGCAGGATTAAGCTAACAGTTTAGTACCGCATAAGGCAATTTAACGCCCATACAGTTTGGGAAGACCAGTCCATAGAGAATACGTTTCTTTTATTTCTTTAAATTTTATTTTACGCTTCGAGTTCTCTAGGTGCAAACTGAGGAGTAAATGTCGTGTGACTAGGGCCTCCCGTCGGGTAGACCGTTTGCCGGGTGCAAGTCTTTTGATTTGACGCCACTTCGGCGGCTTGCGCGTCGATGGGGATAAAATGATGATGATTAGGACAACACAATACCCAGTCCCTGAGCGGAGAAAAATCTCCGACCCAGCCGGGAATCGAACCCGGGCCCTTAGGATTGATATTCTGCCGCACTGACCTCTTTTTAAGTCTCATTTTGTTCGTTGTATCTACTCGGGGCGGACGTCGCAAGACACCCGTTTCAGCTCGTCGTTGATCCATTAACTCAGTTTTTTTTATTACAGAGGGCAGTTAACCCTCTGACCGAACACGCTGAGGTACCGTGCCGGCGTCACTCAGCTACTGGGGGCGGACAACTGAAGAGTAAATGTTCATGGTCGTGGAACGAGTCAATACAAGAAACTATCATAGATAAAACAAAATGTAGACGAATCCTATGCAGATGACAAGCTGCGACTATATATTACCATAATCAACAATATAACACAGACAGTCTTAATTTCTTTCCAGAAACTCCTGGACAGAATAGAAGGAACGATCCATGAGGGAATTCTCCAATTTAGACTTAAATGTACCAGGATTTCTGCTAAGATTTTTTAATTTTTGTAGTAGCTTACAGAAAATTGACGCACCTGAATTCTTTCTGCAGAGGAGGTAAGGAGGTGCAATCCAAATGCCGATTGGTTTTCTGCCCAGTAATTAACTGTAAGAAAGCTGATCGTTGAGAATAACCTCACATTCTTAACAAACGACATGAAGGAAAATAGATATTGAGAAGCCACTGTCAGAATTCCCAGATCCCTGGAAAGGTTTCGACAAGAGGTTCGCGAACTTACACGAAATATTGCTTGACCTGCCCGTTTCTGAGCCAAAAATCGCCTTTGTGAATTGGAAGAGTTAACCCAGAAGATAATGCTGGATATCCTAAGTGAACTAAAATAAGCAAAGTAGACTAATTTTCGGATTGCACCCTCGCTTATTGCAGACGCTGTTCTAATGGTAAATATAGCAGCATTCAGCTTTTGAACAAGATCCTGAACACGGGTTTTCCATGTCAGTTTACTATCTGTCAGAACATCTAGAAATTTGAATTGTTATTGTCTGCATCACTATTAAAAGTTTGTTTCCATGCAAGGCAATGTCTAACTGCCGGTTTCGACTGTTAGGAGAAGATTACAGGATGCAAATATCCACGAAACACACACACACACACACACACACACACACACACACACACACACACACACACACACACACACGCGCGCGCGCGCGTACGTACGTGTATCATCATATTGCTTCCGAGTATTTAGTATAATTTGAAACCTGACTCATCCTGAAGATCGTAGCTTACTGACTGGCGATGCGATAGATGCTTGCACCAGAAGTTGGTCACGAGAATGCATCCCCATTCACCACCACAGAATAATAGACTCTCCAACTTGTTCCTGAGACTCAAAGTTTTTTAAGTCGCTTATTATTTTCCTGTGAGAAGTATCACGATCAACGTGTCACCATGCACAAGAGACCAGCAAAGTTGAAATACCAACTCCCATTACATTTACCATTAACTTCTCTTCAGGATATACGACCTACGGCATCATTGTGGACTTTTTAACAGATTGTAACTCATCGGATTTTTATTGAAAGTCTTTGTAGTATCTCATTGCTCTCAGTTGATGGTGTTAGGCCTACTCATTGCTTAATATTTGCTTTACAGGAAGCCATCGTATTACCTCATGGTAATGTCATAATATCACTTCAGGACAAAATAAGTGTATTGGTACTAGTTTCTCAGACATTTTACATCAGTAATCTAAATAATATTGTATGTTACCTGCTACCATGACGTTTTATAACGATCCGTTATCAGTTACTATATGCATACTTACACAAATTTGTTTTCATCGTCACATGTCTCAAATAATATAGCACTGACTACATGGTCTGTGCACCACACGCCAAAAGATAAAACAACAGGAAAGATTAAAGTGTTTTATCTACCGCGAAAACAGTGGAGGCCTTAAAATGTGCTAGAAAATTTTGAAACGAAATGAATAGCTATTTGTCTTATGAAAAAGCGTATGCATCGCAATCTTTGAACCAACAGAACAATCCTAGACGCGCTATCGACTAGCCCTGCGCCGAGTGAGTGATGGTACCAAGATCTACGGCCTTTCTGCCTTACCCGAGGAGCACTGCCAATAACAGTGGTTGCATTTTGCGGAAATACGATGTGAAATGTGTTTTCTGACCTTTATCTAAGATTAGGATCCTTTTACGTTCCGTTAACGGTGATTTTGGTTTGCATAAGTCAGGTGGCTGTCTTATTCCTTGCAGTTGCGGCTAGTCTAATACTAGTCCGTGGAGGACCGATGTACTGAGCACAAGGGTCATACACGCTTACAACAGCTGAGCAAATCTGCTGTTGTGTAATATTGCCTTGGCACTGGTCATCATATGGAATGTAACAAATCAGATTCTGGCATGCACTTCCAGCTATTGTGGCAGTGTTATTAAGGAAGCAATAGCAATTAAATTGGCAAGTGAACTTATAAATAAAGATGGAGGTTTTCGCTTAAATTCAGGGTGGAATCCTGCTCTCTCCCTTGTTAATGAACAGAGGAACACGGTTAAAGCTACCTCGGTACTGATGACCTCAGATGTTAAGTCCCATAGTGCTCAGAGCCATTTGAGCCATAAAGCTACCTCACTCGTTGGTTATTAATTCTCTCCCTCGATGACTTCTGATGGCGCGTGTGTGTGTGTGTGTGTGTGTGTGTGTTCGGGAAACAGCCCCTACTTGCTGCAGAGTTTTGCCTTGCAAATAATAGGGTGTGCACCAGTAGGCGTATCGGCGGTTATCGTCAACGTTACCCGGCTGCATTCCCGAAAGTTATTGGAACGTTGTGTGCGCGGGGAGAAACTCAGATCTCACAAAGATCAGATACGCTTCGAAATCTGTGGAATAACGATGACTATCGCATAAATATTTGGCGATGTGTTTCATGGCAAATATTCCGGATTAATGATACAATGGATTTTAAAGAATAAGAAGAATTTTGCGTTGCCGCGAGTGAGATGCCACTTTTTGGGGAAATTCTTCATGATAGCTACGCAAAGCGTGTTACCGAAGCTTAAAGAAGACAGTCTAGGAGGAAAATATCCCAGTTTTGAAGAGACCACCGGAAGAGCCAGATTTAAATTCCATTTAAAGTCTGTAAGATGATACCCGTAAAGCAAGAAAATTTTCCGCACTCTAGAATGCGTTAAAAAACACTTTGTATTGTCTGTGATGATGAGTATAGGTGTTTGGTGAGCTCAGTGAGCAGAACATATAAAGCTACGCTGGATATTACAACATTCCCTGCTAGAGTAGTTGTCTGAAGTACAGGAATCAGACAGTTTATTAAAGTTGGGTTAGTTATTTCGATCCAAAGCAAAGGACACTTAACATAGCATAGTTTAATTTACGTACTTGCATTGTTATTGGCAAACAGGATAAATAACTTAATTTTTTTCCAAAATACAAAAGCGATTAATCTGTACCATCAATATTTGCTGTTATTTCGTAATAATTATAGCATGTATACTTTTCTTGTCATTGTCTTGTCATTGTAGACTGAAGTGAAATTAAGACTGAATACAGTATCATGGGTTTGAGAAAGAAAGAGGAGAATTCATTTTGGCAGGGAAAGATCTTCGGAACAGAAGAAATTTACCAATGGTGTAGTGATAGTCCTTGTTATTCAGCAGAAAGACAATCTGGTTTACCAAGGAACGAACATGTTCAGACTGTAATTTAGGGGAGTGAAGGTGATATTTTGTGGGACGGGAAGAAGGTAAGAAGAAAAATAACATGAAAGTATGACAGAGTGGACTAATTTCAAAGAACCATCTGTGCTAGGTTACAATAAACGGTGGCTGCTCAACATCACCATAGTTCACTACTTGATGCTTTTCTGCATCTATCCTTCATACGGAATAAAGTGTTAGTTTTGTTTAGAAAGTGTCATGGGTAAGTCATAGTTGGCACGCTACCTTCATTAATATTGATGAGCAATTTTACTTTTCATTTTGGAAAACGCCAGAAATAAAATCTGATTTTTTGATACATTGGACTAAAGGTAGGTGTATTACACCTTTGATAGTGATGTTTCGAGTAATGATAACTTTTTGATGTAGTAGAAATGTTACATATTCAGTGGATATGATATACTGTCATAACGCGATAAACACGGGTTGGCCCGCTTCTAAGATTTGATTTTTTTATTTTAAATGAGTCAAGTCGTATAAATTAATTTACGGGAGTTCCACTGATCATGTAATCAATAAGACGATTCTGGTTGCGTTTATGTCTTATTGGAGTACAATACATTTGGCTACTTTAGTATTCACTGACATCAGTGCTTAAACTATCTTAGGAAAATAATATAAAATACAAGTATTTTGACTTTTTCGAATTCCACTTCAGTTCATACGTGGGCACACATTGTTGCAGCCGGCATCAAATTAAGTGCTGTCCTGCGCAGACAGACATTCAAGCTAAACTTTGTGTGTCAATTTTTGAACGAAAGATTCCATTTGGGACGCCATACACGAAAACACTGATGGTTGTGCAGGTACATAAGGTACAGATTGCTCTGTGTTTTAAAACTAAATGAAATATCTCTTAATTAGGGTATTACTTGGTATATATGTGTATATTTCATAACTAAAAGTAATCACAGAAACAATTACATTATGAATGCTGAGCAATATTAAAACAGTATCAAAACACGGAACACACTTCTTCAAGCAACAAACACTTTTTTTTCTAGATGCATCAGGTTTACTAATTTAGTTCACTATTATCAATTTTTATATGTGAAACGGGCTTAATTGACTTTGGCAATAGTGCACATTGTCTCATTTATATGCTTCCTGAAAACTCTTATGTGAATATGAAGAAAAAGTACACATGATTTTTTTAAATTCAAATTCTGTGGCATTGTGCAATATTTACTTGATATGATTTGCAGTGCTTCTGCCGAATAAAATTTTAGTACAGTTTTGGATTGGGAGACTTTTTCCATTGGTAAAAACAAATTTCTCATGAAAAACATTTCTGGTTTCTGAGTAAAATTACTTCCTATTCATACTTTTCCTTTAAATTAGTCTTATACATTATTCTTCTGTCGGAATGTCCCTACTTTACTATTTGAGCAAAGAGTACCAACGTTCTCTCGGCAATAATCTCATATTTTAGGTGAAGTAGCCATTTCAGCTCAATATGTTAATACAGACTGGCAAAAGAATAGATATATATATAATAATGATGTTTGTTCTGCTTTCCTCCACGTTTGGCTTACTGGCTTAGTTTCAAGACTATTCGCGTTGACTTCCCTCCACAGGCTTCATGTTCACCGAAATATTTAATTTTATTTGAAATTTCACTCTCGCTGACTCTTCACTGGCGCTCATATCCTGGAGAAAGACACGTAGTTTTTCAGCTCGCCGAGAAAAGCGAGCAGCGGTGATCGGCTGATCGGTTAAGATGAACAACATATCAGTATAACAAATGTAATCTGCGAGTGGCGGTAACATGTCCATCACTTCCGTCTCTCGGCTGTCCCGAAATGCTTTTCTATGCGCACTTTTTCCTGCGCTTGCCCACCGTATTGTGAGCAGTGCAGGAGTGAGATGATGTGAAAGGGATGAGGTTTCCACCTCACAGGCAGAGCCTGATTGGTCGCAGCGCGGGGCACAGTCTCTGGGCTGGCCAATCACGATTCGGCTTCGGGGTCGGGGTCCGTGCTGATGTTGTTGAGCAGAGTGTACGAGTCCCGGAGTATGAGCAGCCGGTGCTGGCCGTTGACGATGAAACTGCTGCCCCGGCGCAGAGTCTTTTTGCCCCTTTCCAGGGTCTCCTTCGTGAAGACGACGTTCTTGTATGTGCGCACGAACATGAAGGCTAACACTGCCAGGCCGGCTACGATGCAGCCGTAGTTCAGGATGGGTACCGCTATGTCAGCCACAGTTGTCGCCAAGAAGATCCACCGCTTAATCGGAGGCGTCAGTTCTTCAACCCCCTGTCGACAAAAACACACACATTTGAGAAGTTATAAAAAATAAGTTATAAAATACATTGAATATAAGTATCCAAACAGAGAATGTACATAGTCTACATCTACGTGATTACTCTGCTATTCACAATATAGTTCCTGGCAGAGGGTTCAATGAACCACCTTCATGCTGTCTCTATACCGTTCCACTCTCGAACGGCACGCAGGAAAAACGAGCACTTAAATTTTTCCGTGCGAGCCCTGATTTCTCTTATTTTATCGTGATGAGTCCTACACACTGATGAGGCAAAACATTGTGACTGCATGCTAAACATCTATTATTTCGTTCCTAAGACGGATAGACATCACTTATTCTGCGCAACAGCGATCCGAAAGTTCGTGGAGGTATGTGGCGTTGGATGTCTACGCACAGGTCATGAAATTCGCGTAAATAACGGGTCGCTGAAACTTCCTGGCAGATTAAAACTGTGTGCCGCACCGAGACTTGAACTCGGGACCTTTGCCTTTCGCGGGCAAGTGCTCTACCAACTGAGCTACCCAAGCACGACTCACGCCCCGTCCTCACAGCTTTACTTCTGCCAGTACCTCGTCTCCTACCTTCCAAACTTTACAGAAGCTCTCCTGCGAACCTTGCAGAACTAGCACTCCTGAAAGAAAGGATATTGCAGAGAAATGGCTTAGCCACAGCCTGGGGGATGTTTCCAGAATAAGATTTTCACTCTGCAGCGGAGTGTGCGCTGATATGAAACTTCCTGGCAGATTAAAACTGTGTGTCGGACCGAGACTCGAACTCGAGAACTTTGCCTTTCGCTGGCAAGTTTCTGGAAACATCCCCAGGCTGTGGCTAAGCCATGTCTCTGCAATATCCTTTCTTTCAGGAGTGCTAGTTCTGCAAGGTTCGCAGGAGAGCTTCTGTAAAGCTTGGAAGGTAGGAGACGAGATACTGGCAGAAGTAGAGCTGTGAGTACCGGGCGTGAGTCGTGCTTCGGTAGCTCAGATGGTAGAGCACTTGCCCGCGAAAGGCAAAGGTCCCGAGTTCGAGTCTCGGTCGGGCACACAGTTTCAATCTACCAGGAAGTTTCATATCAGCGCACACTCCGCTGCAGAGTGAAAATCTCCTTCTGGAAACATCCTCCAAGCTATGGCTAAGCCATGTCTCCGCAATATCCTTTCTTTCTGGAGTGCTAGTTCTGCAAGGTTCACAGGAGAGCTTCTGTAAAGTTTGGAAGGTAGGAGACGAGGTACTGGCAGAAGTAAAACTGTGAGGACGGGGCGTGACTCGTGCTTGGGTAGCTCAGTTGGTAGAGCACTTGCCCGCGAAAGGCAAAGGTCCCGAGTTCGAGTCTCGGTCCGGCACACAGTTTTAATCTGCCAGGAAGTTTCATAACGGGTCGCTGGTTTGCGTTCGCGGTGATGACGCCCGATAGCGATTGAGATGGGTTCCGTACGATTTACTTCAGGCAAATTTGGTCTCCGAGATGTCAATATGAATTTACTATAATGCTCCTAAAACCACTGTAGCGCGGTTCTGGCTTCGAGACATGGACAATTTTACTGCGGAAAGATGACATCACTGTCGGGGAAGAAATCAAGCGTGATGGGATGCAGGTGGTTCGCAGCTGTAAGCGTGTCTTCGATTACTACCGCAGGTCCCATGCAAATGCAGGAGAACGTCTCCCGTAGCATAGTGCTGCTCCCAACAGCTTGCGTCCGCAGCGTGCTGCACTTTCCGGGCAGCCGTCCACCTCGATGACAGCGCTCGAGACGACGACCTCGACCTAGTGTAGCAAAAATGTGATTCACCCGAGGAGTCGACACGTTTCCGTTGATAAACGGTAGAATCCCGATCGTCCAGTGTCCACTGCCATCGTAACTGGCGATGTCGTCAGGTCAACTTATGAACACGTAGTGGTCTGCTGCGGGGCTCTATGTTCAACAACATATGATGGGCGTTGTGCTGTGGAACACTTGTGCGTGTATCAGCATCCCGCACAGAAATGCCACCAGTCACCATCTATTCTACTTTACAGAGCAGACAAGCCTCCGAACCGCACGTTCTGTGTAGAGTCGTGGACGTCCAGCCAATTAGCGCCCAGTGGTGGTTTTACTGTACTCCTTCTCGCAGATCTCACGACAGTAGCACGTTGACATTCGACTATCTTCGACGTTTTTGAGATCTTCGTTCACAGGCTGTGCGTAATATCTGCCCTCTGTCAAAGTTGCTTATCTCAATGGATTGCCCCCATCTGCAACCCTTATCTTCTCTAAGGTGGTCCCAGTCCATGTCCGCTCCGTTCCCACACTTCTGTTACCGAGTCACGTGCCCGCAAACGCCTCCAGGCGGCATCCAACGCCGGGGTGGGCAGTGATCATAATGTTTTGGCTTATCAGTGGATTATTATGTCGTGCAAGTAGGAAGGTGGGTGCATGGAGAGGGATGGAAAATACTTTCCGATATCACAACAGTGCTTTTTGTCCTTGTCCCATGCCGCTCTTTTGCTGTTGCCTACACTGCTAGGAAACCCACTTGACCTTTATAGATTCACAAAAAGCATTTGACATGGTTAATTGGAAATTGTTATTCCGAACAATGAAGGAAATAAATCTTGATTAGAGGTACAGAAGATTAATCTGGAACCTGTGTAAAAGGCAGGAAGCAGAGATAGAAGTGAATGGTGTGAAGAAGAAAGCAAAAATAAGGAGGGGGGCAAGGCAAGGATGCCCATTATCACCATATTTGTTCAACTTGTTTATTGAAAAAATCATTGAAAAATCGAAAAGAATAACCAAAGGAATTAACGGGGAACGAATACACTGTATCCGTTTTGCAGATGATACAGTAGTATGAGTACTTGCTGACTCAGAAAGGAAATGGAGTTTATGTTGCTAAAATTTGCCAAAATCCTAAGAGAATTTAATCTAAAAATAAATAAGAAGAAAACAAAAACTATGGTAGTAGGGAAGATAAAAGAAAATGGTAAAGTTAATATTAAACTCGAAGATGATGTTCTAGAACAGGTTGAGAACTTCTGTTATTTGGGGAGCACAAACACTGACGACAATAAATGTAACACAGATATAGAGAGAAGAATAGCCTTGGCAAAGCAAACTTTCCAAAATAAAAGGAATTTACTAACATACAATCATATAAACCTAGAAAGTAGGAAAAAGTTTGCCAAAACTTTTGTTTGGAGTGTCTTAACACACGGATGTGAAGTGTGGACTCTGGGAAAGGCAGAGAAAGAGAGACTGCAAGCAATGGAAATGTGGATATGGAGAAGAATGACGAAAACAAGCTGGGAAGATAGAAAAAGTAATGAACAGGTCTTAAGAGAAGTGAATGAGAACAGAATGCTGCTAAATTGTATAGGAAGAAGAAATTCAAAAATGATAAGGCACATAATGACACAATCAGTTCCTAAATAATGTATTTGAAGGAAAAGTTTTAGGGAAAAAACCAAGAGGCAGGCTAAGAGCAATGTATTTTAATAACTTCAAAGAAGGTATAGGGATAAAATCGTATGAAGAATTGAAGAGGATGAGAATGGAGAGAGGGACTTGGCTAAATCGACAAGGCATAGCCTTTAGTTTGTGATGACTCTTCCTAGAAAAAATAGTATGCTCTGAAAACTCTCACTAGTTCTTGTTTAATGAATACTTGTCGTCTGGATGAATTTTTATTCTGCAGCCGAGTGTGCTCTTATCATGCAACTCGTGGCAGATTAAAGCCGTGTGCCTGACCGTGACTTCTACGTGTGCTAATTCTGCAAGTTTTGTAAGAGAATGTCTGTGAAGTTTGGAAAGTAAGAGATGGGGTGCCCTCGGAAATAAAGCTATGAGGACGGGTTGTGATCGAGATTGGCCAGCTTCATTGGTAGAGCGCTTGGACGCGGAAGGCAAAGGTCCCGGTTTTGAGTCTCTGTCCAGAACAGTTTTAATCTGCCCAGAAGTTTCAGTATTTTTGTTTCTTTTATCAATCTCGATAGGAACCCACACGACCGTGCGAATATGGCTTTCATTTTTTTTCTGCCGGACTGTTTCTTTGCCTTACTTCAAACTCAATAGCATGAAGTGTGCATATTTGCTCAGTTTTTCTATTAATTATCCTTCCACTCGGCGGCAGTACACCGTCCTACATGTAACTGAGTTTTATCAAGACAAAGCGCCATCCTGCCACTAGATCAGTAGTTGCTAACTACGTCAAACTGAGTTATTTTACCGTCCTATTGGCTATGTTTATTCGGAAAGGAAATAACTGGTGTAAGGCGTGCTATCAAGAGTTGCAGTAATCGAAGTCTGTGCGTAGCAATTTTGCATTAAGTTTGTACTAAGACGTTTGTCCGATTTGGGTACTGCACATTATAACTTCAGGCAGACAGATACGGTCGTGTAGTTCCACTATCATTGTTATTTGTACATTTTTTTGAGAAAGATTCTGTGCTGAGTAGTTTTGTTACATGCCAGTTCAACAGAAGATCAGATTCCCTCTCAGAAGATTCTGTTTTCAGTGGCGCTTTGTCAGAGTTTGCTGCATTTTGTAAATCTTTCCGTTGACAGCTGCTGGTATCAGTACAGAGAACACTGCCGCTAGAACAAAGTGGCAGAAAAGAGCATTTTGGAGCTCCTTAAACTTAGGGTATATCTGCTAGATGCTCTGTTGGCTTGTCTAGACAGGATGAAGAGGGGTGAAGCACTTTTAGAAAATGAGTTAGGCACCTGAAGAAAGGCTAAAATATGCAAACATACTCCAAAATCAGGTTTGAGTAAAGGATATGATGGATTCCCTCACTGTCTGGCAATGGATAGCATTTTGTCACCATGCACGTGTCAATACGAGTACTGCCGTAGCAGAACTAAAACTACGTAAAGTACAACCAGTAGCTCTGTCTTGCAAGACGATATGATTGGAACTCTTTCACAAAAAGCGAAGCCTAGACCATGTCTTTGTACGACAAAAGTTATAATATTTTTGTTGGTATTACATTTTAAATATGAGCTGCAATCTGTGTAATACTTTTCTGGCATTTCTCTCAATGTTAAAATAAGAACAAACTTGTATTCGCTACTGTTATTTACAATACCTGATATGTAACAGTCATTGGACAGTTAAGCTGGAAAAAATGGTTCAAATGGCTCTGAGCACTATGGGACTTAACATCTGAGGTCATCAGTCCCCTAGAACTTAGAACTACTTAAATCTAACTAACTTAAGGACATCACACACATCGATGCCCGAGGCAAGATTCGAACCTGCGGCCGTAACAGTCGCACGGTTCCGGACTGAAGTGCCTAGAACCGCTAGGCCACCGCGGCTGGCAGTTAAGCTGAAATAAAAACTAACCTACGCGATCGTGCTAGCGGTTTTCCCATTAAACTTTTAGTGAAAGAATTTTTTCTCTCTTTTTCATTGTCTGATATGCCAAAACATTCAGAGAATCGAAGTTAAATCATCATATGAAAGAGCGTGTTCTGTTGCGGAAACTGATACGCCACCCATAATGAACATTGCAGTGTCTGAGTACCTTCACCACACCTAAGTTAACATGAAAATCGACACCAGATGTCCTACGCGCAGCCAATGCTACAGGCTGACGGGACAGAATGACGCCGTTGGCTAGAGCGTCACGAGGGCAATGAACAGCCCCTTGTCACTGCGCATCGCATCGCTACCCACCTTCTTACGTCTTACGTGCACACCCCGACAGCAATGGCAAAAGGGAAGTAATGTAAATGAGCCTGGGTATTCGCGGACGGGGAATATTTCAATGACATTCTTCTGAGTCTGGTAACTAGGCCGTGATGTAATGTGATTAAACTGACGACGGTTCGGCTACTATCGCAAACCTCGGTAGTTTAATCGCATCATGACGTGGCTGCAGTTCAAGGAGAATTTTATTGGAAAGGAAAATACAGTGTTCTGATATGATGTGTTCTGAAAAGCTGGCGAAGTTAATGGAAATAAGCCCATGACTACAGTGAACTGTAGAGAACAAGAGTGAGGAAGCTGTGATGCAAATTTCAAAGCTAATGTGGAAACCTACTTTGAGAAAGCTCAGTTTTATAGTAGTGCAAAACTGAAATAGCGAAAAACGTACGGCAGTTTAAACTGCGACGATGCTTCACACTGATTACGCCACTTGACTCTCATTCTGGGTTATTGTATGGAATATCAGAACTTTAGGCCTCCTAAATAGGGAGTATTGCGGAGGAGCCAGTTGTACCTGAGCCGGCCATCTTAGTTTAGTTTCCTTTGGCGAAGCTCGGATGGTTCCTTTAACAACACCACGACAAATTACTTCCTCACTACTGCGCCAGAGTCAATATTCGCTGCAATATTGTTAAATCAACAGCTAAAAATTTGATCTCTCAGAAAGAAAAATACGTTTACAACCCTGAAATTGGCTCTTTCACTGCTCACCTCTTCCAACCAGATGATGGGAAACGTTATAGAGGGGAAGTTTGAGACAACTGACGCGCTGGAACGCTCTGTCCTCAGATTAAGCTGCACTCGAACTTCGCCTTCGACTGGTACTCCCAGTTTCTGAAAAAGAAAAGCATAATTAGATGAAGTTGTTATGTTAGCGTTATAGCGAGTTGGATATGTTTATTCTACTGTCGGTAGAAGGGATATAATACACCCCACTTTTTATTGCATTTCAGTATACAGATATGTTAATAATGATTTTGTTGATGAATCATATTCAGTATCTGCTGATATATCCATAAGATAGCTACTCATACCTTTTGCATACATTTGTGTGCTATTAGAAATACATGTTTAATAAAATGTTCGTTGACCCAACGATTGCTGTTCGCACTCTTATTTGGTGTTACGGTACTATAAAATTTCTTGTTAAAGTTAAGTCGTGTGGCTTGTTTAGCAGGGATACGGCGAGGGGCAGATAGAGCTACCCAACTGAAAAAGCTATTTTCTTTTTTTCTTCCCGCAAGCTGGAACGCTTCGTCCCCAGATTCTGAGTCTTGTGTCAGAAGTGTACATGTTGAATGTAGATGACTGCGATGAATGTATGTGCACAGTCGAGTGCAGTGTTCATGTTGTATTTCAGTGAGTGAAGGAAGAGGGTGAAACCCGATGCCAGTACATCGTCTGTCCATCTCTAACAACACTGGAAAGGGTGTCGACAGAAGGACAGGTGTATCCACATCAACAGTGTCAAATGCTCTCACACGACGAGACACTGCGGAGGCATTAAGAATACAACCCAGGACATTGGCGAGGGGCTAATTATCAGGAAGTGACCACCATCACCACCACCACCACCACCACCACATTATCTCCTCTGCCACGTACTAGCGATGAAAATGTCTCAGTATTCGAAGTGGGTACTTCTGAATTGAGCGCCACTGCACAAGTGTGCATTAGCGTCCTAGTATATGGAGCGAGCATGCGCTTTCCTAAGGTTCGCAGCACATACACTCCTGGAAATTGAAATAAGAACACCGTGAATTCATTGTCCCAGGAAGGGGAAACTTTATTGACACATTCCTGGGGTCAGATACATCACATGATCACACTGACAGAACCACAGGCACATAGACACAGGCAACAGAGCATGCACAATGTCGGCACTAGTACAGTGTATATCCACCTTTCGCAGCAATGCAGGCTGCTATTCTCCCATGGAGACGATCGTAGAGATGCTGGATGTAGTCCTGTGGAACGGCTTGCCATGCCATTTCCACCTGGCGCCTCAGTTGGACCAGCGTTCGTGCTGGACGTGCAGACCGCGTGAGACGACGCTTCATCCAGTCCCAAACATGCTCAATGGGGGACAGATCCGGAGATCTTGCTGGCCAGGGTAGTTGACTTACACCTTCTAGAGCACGTTAGGTGGCACGGGATACATGCGGACGTGCATTGTCCTGTTGGAACAGCAAGTTCCCTTGCCGGTCTAGGAATGGTAGAACGATGGGTTCGATGACGGTTTGGATGTACCGTGCACTATTCAGTGTCCTCTCGACGATCACCAGTGGTGTACGGCCTGTGTAGGAGATCGCTCCCCACACCATGATGCCGGGTGTTGGCCCTGTGTGCCTCGGTCGTATGCAGTCCTGATTGTGGCGATCACCTGCACGGCGCCAAACACGCATACGACCATCATTGGCACCAAGGCAGAAGCGACTCTCATCGCTGAAGACGACACGTCTCCATTCGTCCCTCCATTCACGCCTGTCGCGATACCACTGGAGGCGGGCTGCACGATGTTGGGGCGTGAGCGGAAGACGGCCTAACGGTGTGCGGGACCGTAGCCCAGCTTCATGGAGACGGTTGCGAATGGTCCTCGCCGATACCCCAGGAGCAACAGTGTCCCTAATTTGCTGGGAAGTGGCGGTGCGGTCCCCTACGGCACAGCGTAGGATCCTACAGTCTTGGCGTGCATCCGTGCGTCGCTGCGGTCCGGTCCCAGGTCGACGGGCACGTGCACCTTCCGCCGACCACTGGCGACAACTCGATGTACTGTGGAGACCTCACGCCCCACGTGTTGAGCAATTCGGCGGTACGTCCACCCGGCCTCCCGCATGCCCACTATACTTCCTCGCTCAAAGTCCGTCAACTGCACATACGGTTCACGTCGACGCTGTCGCGGCATGCTACCAGTGTTAAAGACTGCGATGGAGCTCCGTATGCCACGGCAAACTGGCTGACACTGACGGCGGCGGTGCACAAATGCTGCGCAGCTAGCGCCATTCGACGGCCAACACCGCGGTTCCTGGTGTGTCCGCTGTGCAGTGCGTGTGATCATTGCTTGTACAGCCCTCTCGCAGTGTCCGGAGCAAGTATGGTGGGTCTGACACACCGGTGTCAATGTGTTCTTTTTTCCATTTCCAGGAGTGTATTTGTGTTCTACTACATACAGAGAATCTCTCAACAGTCATCCATTTTATTACTATTACTACTACTACTAAGGATGACTTTAGGAACCACAAAACACACGACTTTTACAAAACGTTCGTAAATCAAATCAAAGAATACATTCCATCAAACCTTTGTTTCAGGAAATAAAAGGGGAAATTCACAATAACTAATAAGGAAAATTGTCAAGAATTAGTCAAATATTTCTCACGCCTTCTGAACTGCTCACATCCAAGGACGAGATTCCCTGGATTACAACCATAATACGCGAATGAAACTTCACTACCGCCAATACAAGAAGAAATTTATAGTCACAGTAAAAAGCTCAAAAATAATACGTCATCGGGAGAAGATGGAATTGTAGCTGAACTAGTGAAGAACCTTGTTCCAAATTCCTTAAAAGAGATTACTCAAATCATCCAAGAAATTTGGCAGACGGAAAATGTTCCAGAGAATTGGAAATGCGCACTAATTCATTTATTGGACAAAAAGGGTGAGATCAGATGTAAAAAAAAAAAAATAAAAAGGTATTTCACTTCTGACGGCCACTTACAAAATTTCATCCACCTATCTCCTGAAGAGCGCGCAAGAACAACTAGAATATACAATTTCAGATTACCAAGCAAGCTTTAGACCTAATAGGTCGTGACCGGAACGTATCTTTAATCTTAAAATTATTTTAAAAATTAAACCATTACTCCGCACATTCGTTGATTTTCAAAGAAACCTACGATTCTATAGACAGACAATCTCTATGCAGTTTTCTAGAAGAAGATGGACTAGACATCAAAACTCTAAAACTGATCAAACAAACACACACGAACCAAATCGAAAATTAAATTCATACATAAAATTTCGTAACATTCTTAGTTAAAATAGGAGTAAGAGTAGGAAATGGGATCCCGACGCTATTATTCAACAAGTTTTAGACGAAGTAGTGAAAGTATGAAATAGGAAACTAAGAAAATAAAACTTTTGGAATCCAGTCCAACTAGGAACAGGTCAAGGGAAGTTGAACATTCCAAATCGAGAGCCTCAAAGAATGTGCAAAGGAGGTTGGCCCGTAAAATCTCTTTTGAGGAGACTGAGTTCATGTGTACCAAGTTAGATACTCCGAAACTTAAATTATGGTGAAATTAACAGAGTCAAACACTTTAGATATCTCAGTGAAATTATTGAACCAACAGGACTTGAAAAAATAGCACAAAAAACAGATTGCAGAAAACCAAGAAAGTGTCCAGGCTTTTTTCACATTTTTACGACAAAAAATGCCTGTCAAGAGGCACTAAGATAAGACAATAATACAGTAATCAAACCGACAGGCATATAAGCAAGTGAAACGCTCTCATTGAATTGAAAACTAGATTTACAAGAAATTAAGGAAGTAGAAGAAAGACTATCAGAAAAATTCTAGACTACGATTCACACAAGATGGATACAGGCTGCAAACAATCGAGACAACAGAATTAGTATCAAACATCAAAACTGATATAAGAAAGAGACGAATGAAGTTCTATGGATATCTAGACTGATTACCTGGAAACAGAGTAACTAAAAGTGTATTGGACTATGTGACATCACTTCCAGCATCAATACTCTTGGTAACTGATGTTGAGGAGGATTTGACAGAAGCAAAAATTGACGTAAGAAACACATCAGACAGGGATGCATTCAGAATCAAAATTGATAACTGGAAGTTTACTCTAGAGACGGAACCAAAACCATACCGAGCAAGTGGATCGAAGAAAGAAAGAAAGAAAGAAAGCCTTTTGGGAGAAAATGAAGAAATATTGGGAAAGTAAGAACAATGCTAAGAAAGACTGAAAAATCACGTGCATATCGTTCTCGGTTGGGGACATTCGCTAATAATAATAACAATAATAATAATACTAAACAGAGGTGATATCTTCTAGCTGAGGCATCTCACGCTAATGTCCGTTGTCTTGGTGCAATGATTAGTCGGCAGACATTTAAATGTTCTTTGATTGTATTGGTAAATCGGTTGCGATCATTGGTATGCGGGGTATGAGAGAGAAGCTTGTCCAGTTGCTGGATCTGTGATGGTAGCAATTTCAATGAACTTATTTCGCATGGTTTTAACTCTTCAAGCCGGTAACAGTATACAGTCTGCACGACTCAGACTGTGCAATACGCTTGACAACATTGGCCAACGTACCGTAACTATAACCTTCCTAATTTACAGGTTTTCTGTTAAAATGGACTGCGAAAAAGAAAACTGCACATTTGTCATGGCGCAGAGCAACCTTTTCTTTCTCACAATCCGTCGTTAACAAAAACCCTATATATCATTGTTTAAAATAATATATAACCTACGTCGGTCCGAATGTTTATTGGAGAGCATCGTGTAAAAATTTGAAGTATATCTATGAAGAACTTTGAGATTTTTGCTAAAACCGTTTCCTCACTGTACGCTGGTGTGCAAAAATTAAGGTCGAAAGTAACCTTCGTATGATGGTTCAGACTTCGATGAAACTTCGCCCATGCATGAAAGTAACTGCTACGATATAGTACAGAAGGTAATTGACAGAAATATGCAATGCGACGAACAGAAGCGACAGTTCTATTCGAAGACGATAATTGTACTGAATTATACGATGCGTGATGTATTCTCATATGGTGAGAGACGGGAACACGTAATCCACTCAGGAACATAGTCGACCATGATAAGTTGGTGGTCCAGGGGTTATGGTGTGAGGAGGAATCATATTGCACTGACCTCCAAATCTAGGAACACTGCGCACTCATTGGTCAACGTAATTGAAGGTACTGTAATCTTTCGCCTGTGCTTCTTTTCAGGCGTGCATTCCGCCCCGACTTCATTTTTATGGGTAACAATGCGCGACCGCGTCGAACAGGGCAGGTGGAAAAGATCTTGGAGCGAGAGATATTCGGCAAACTTACTGGCCTGCTCGTTCATCCGAGTTAAATCCCGTCGAGCACGTATGGGATCCGTTGGTAAGATTTACTGCAGCACGTCCACATGCACCGACACCATCCAGCTGTTGTCTCTTGCGGTAGTTGAGGAATGGAACGCCCTACCACAGTAATTCCTTACCGATCTTGTGGTCAGCATGGGAGCACTCTGCAGACCACGCACTGCCGTTCGTGGCGATCTTACACTCTATTAATAACCGCGTTCTGCCTCTTGTAGTGTCTGGGTGACCGTCATGAATCGCGGTGACTTCAGTATAATTATTGACCTCTAATAAAAAGTGACATTTCTGTTCGTAGCATTCGTATTTTATCAGTTACCTACTGTACTACATAGTACCAGTTTTTTCTATATGTGGTCCAAATTTCTTGTAGCTATATTACTAGATGTTCCGTCAAAGTCTTGTCAATAGACGTTTTGCTGACATCAGGGATCATTTCGGAGAGCTCACGAACCGTCACTCTTCGATCTGAGAGCACCGCTGCCTCCACTTTTGCGACTGTTTCGTCAGAAACAGATGGCCGTCCGGAACGCTCATCATGGACGCCAGTACGCCCGTTCTTGAACTCTCTGCGCCATTTGCGCACATGTTGTACCCTCATACACTTGTCTCCATAGATTTCGCATAGCTGGGAATGGATTTCTGTCGGCGTAATGTTTTTTGCAGACAGGAAACGGATCACCGAGAGCAACTCACACCTGGCGGGCAAGGCGATTGGGAGATCCATCACGTACAGCTGCCAGGAAGGGGATTTGGAGTGGGGGATCCAAGGTACACCACAGAATCGCGGGATCCACCGTAACAGCGCTTTTCAGGACTGTAGCGTCATGGGAACCTTCTTTTACGGACAACCCTTGTACTTGGCAGTGACATGTGCGAACGTTATTTTCGGTCTTAAGGGTTCTGCACACCAGAGTCTATTAGTATAGATTACTACTGCTACTACTACTTTTATTATTCGCTGTTACGATTTGTGTTGGTTATTATAACTGCTCTCGTTATAATTTCTTAGTTGTATGTAATTGAACCATGAGCATGCACAGAGGCAGAGAACGTTATTGAAATATTTTATGGTACGTCATGTGTGTTATTTCTGGACTGATGTAAGAGAGGCACTTACGGCGCCAATCTGGTCAAGCAAAATAAATAATTAAACAATTAACTAAACAATTAATTAAACAATTAATTAAACAAGTACACCAATAAGTACACCAATAAGTATGTACTCTTAAGGAAGTACATAAATAACATACCTGAAAGTTGATTGCTAAGAAATGATTTTGGTTCGTGGTAACGATGAAACATGTTTATAGAAGATGACCGACGTGTTTAGATAGAGTTACGGAACACGCAACATTGACTTACAAATATGTGACATATTTCTCCATCGTTAATGAAAACCTGTATGATAATTTTAAAAAAAAGTGTCTTTAGTTTTGAATTTATAATGATTTTAGATAGTTGTACTCAGGAACTGAGCGAAGAGTTTGTCAATGGTCAGTGCAAAACAGCTTTCACTTACCGGCTGAATCTTGAAAAATGTCTCATGTTTATCCTTTTCAGGTTTCAGTCCCACGACGGCTTCAAGGAGAGACGGGTCAGCTTTGTAGAAGTGCGGAAACGACAGGTAGACTGGGGCGGCTGCGAAGCAAACAAATTCATCGGTTATACTCATTTCAGTTTGTGCATTCAACGACGTAGATTTAAACAAACTGATAGTTTAGTCTTTTATGCTTATAACCAGTCAGTCTACAACAGACAAGCATTACTGTTGTCGTAGTCTGTGGTTTTTTGTCAGAACTGTCCTGTATATTGTCTTAGAATATGCTACTAATAGAAGCAGAACAGAAGTTATAAAACAGCGTTCATATATAAATGTAAACTGTATGCACGAAAGTTTCAGCACCGCATACGTTCAGAGGGCTACGAGTTTTGTTTTAGGAAGGCTAAAGCCACCCGTGTGGAAGTTATAACGTTATTCGTGGCAAAGGAGCATGACATACGGAAACCGAAGACTTAAAGTGCTATTGGTTGACCTATAGCAATTGTTCAATAGCATGAGGTTCTGTAAGATGATCGAAATTCTCAGGATAATCCTAATACGCTAAGGGTAACTGGAACGAATTTGGGACAGTAAGAATAAAAGTCCAAGAACCAAGTGCTCCGGTTAAAAAGGATATAAGCCAGGGATACAGACTTTCTCCTGTACTGTTCGAAGAAGCAAAGGAGGATATTAAGATAAAGGCCCAAAAAGTAGAATTAAAATTCAAGGTAAAATTGTGTCTCTGACAAGGTTAACTGATTTCATTGTTATCCTCTGTGAAAGTGAGGAGGAATTACAGTACCTATCTAATGAAGTCTAATGAGCAGAGTATGGACAGAGTTAACCAAAGAGAGACGAAGGCGTTGAGGAGTAACAGATGTGGGATTAGCGGCACACACAACATCAGAGTAAGCGACCGATTCTCTACTAAGTTGCAAGCAAAATAATGTATCACGAGCGTAAGAACAGTAAGAACACAAGGTAAGAGAGAATTCCTCGCCATAAGAACGCAAGTATTATCAAACGTAGGCCGTAATTTGAGAAATAAATTGGTGAGAATCTACATTAAAAAAATAAAATAGCCTGATGCACCACGAAGGAATTATCCAAATTGGACGAAAATAGGAACATGTGATGTATATGTACAGACAAATGATTACAGTTACAGAAAACACGAGACATTTGGTGCAAAATCTGCGGTAACAGCTCTATCTCATCGTAAGGTGGTTCGTCGACTTAGTGAGAAATTTCGGAAGGCAGACTCAAACTCTAAGATCAAATAGGCTACACGAACAGACGTAGTTGAATATTTCTACATCTAGCAAATAATTGAGGACATAAGTTGCAAGGGCTACTCTGAGATGAAGATGTTGGCACAAGAAAGGAATTAATGGAGGTGCAGCATCAAACCAGTGATGACTCAAAAGTGGCTTGCGAAGTATACAGTGTGGTCAGAAACAGCCTGAAAAGCTTGTAAGGATGTTGTTTGGTAGGCTGTGTTGAGGATTAATTGTTAGGAAATAAAATTATATACGTTGCGGCGTTTTCCCGATTTAATTAGCATTTAGATCAGCCAATCAGATCAATGCAAAAGAAAATTCAAGTGGCCCGCCAGATACAATTATGGTCAGTTGATCTCATACTGTAGATGATAGTGCACGAGTAAGGGTACCAACTCTCCCATATTTCCTCGTATCTCCAGTATAATAGCAATTTCTTCTAAATTCTCCCTGCTCCCTTACAGACAGCCTCTCTCTACCGTGTATTTCGTCAGTGATCACTGTTATAAATGTTAATCCCGTGAATTACTATCGATAGTTCCGACAGGTCTCGAAAAGTTTTCTTGTAATAATCGGTACTGTTGTCGAGTTGGAGTCCTTTTTCTGTTCGTGTTTCTACGGGAAGAAGACAGTGTGACTTAAGTGAATGAGAGGAGCGGAGAAAGAATGACATAGCCTACGCGTCTCGAGAGATCGTGAGAGGGATGATTTTTTGTTTGTTTCTCGAAGCGCATGGAATTGCATGACGAGTACAGCTCAACAGCTGAGGTATATACATTACACACTGAAGTAAAAAGGACTCACGAAAGCGGATTATAGAGACGTTCATATTTAAGCACACTGATTACATATCGTATTTCTCAATTGACACACACAACAAAACATTTTGGAACGCTTTGAAAGAACCAGTACTTATGGATCGCATAAGTTGTGAGCAATCCAAAACAGAGGACGTTCAACACCAAATGTTCCGATTTGTTTGGTCGTCCTCCTGCGAATGTGCTTATTACACTGTCAGCGTTCAAGTGTGTCTGCATTTGCTGCTAAACTGAAGCAATTTCCATCATATGCTCTTCCAGTGAAAATGGAGACATAAAAACTCCACAAAGCACATGGCCTCCAAAGTTAAATGAGCTTGCTGCATACTATTTTCTTCCTCCTGCTTTGTGAAGTAACGCCGAAATATGACACCGTATGACAAAAGAGTAAAAGTTAGCAAAGTACGCCAGTTTTTTTCATATTTTTATAATACCATTGTCACCCATTCCAAGAAAATACCATCTAGTTGTGCTGTTGCAATTTATCGCTACTGAATCTCCCTTAAACCTCCCTTAAAATCATAGATATTGGTCATATCCCATAAAACTATGATAAAATATTGGTCGTCTTACTCACGAGACAGCTCAGCATTTAGCTCGGGTATGATATCTACCATATTTGACAGACAACAGGACGCACGTTTTTCTTCGGAAAATTGCCTCGTTCAAGTTCGTTTTATGCTCGAAATCAGTATACAAATTTCCAGCGTTTGGTTTAAAGTTTCTGACGGTCTCAAAAATAACCATGTATTTGATGGCGCGGGAAACCCATCATAGGCTTGCTAACACTGTCTCCCTCCCACCCCGTCATCACAAACCTGGAACACTATCTAGCCTATGATGCGTCACTGCAGTGCACAGTGTCAGTGAAAAACAAAGTCGCGGTTCTAGGCGCGCAGTCCGGAACCGTGCGACTGCTACGGTCGCAGGTTCTAATCCTGCCTCGGGCATGGATGTGTGTGATGTCCTTAGGTTAGTTAGGTTTAAGTAGTTCTAAGTTCTAGGGGACTGATGACCACAGCAGTTGAGTCCCATAGTGTTCAGAGCCATTTGAACCATTTGAAAAACAAAGAGGAAGAGGGTGAGGAGGAGGAAGAGGGTGGTGAGGAGGATGAAGAAGAAGAGGAGAGAGGAGGACGAGGAAGAGGAGGAGAGAGGAGGAGGAGGAAGAAGAGGAGGAGGAGGAGGAGGAGGAGGAAGAAGAGGAGGAGGAGGAGGAAGAAGAGGAGGAGGAGGTGGAGGAAGAAGAGGAGGAGGAGGAGGAGGAAGAAGAGGAGGAGGAGGAGGAAGAAGAAGAGGAAAAAAATGGCTCTGAGCACTATGGGACTTAACATCTGAGGTCATCAGTCCCCTAGAACTTAGAACTACTTAAACCTAACTAACCTAAGGACATCACACACATCCATGCCCCAGGCAGGATTCGAACCTGCGACTGTAGCGGTCTCGCGGTTCCAGACTGACGCGCCTAGAACCGCTTGGCCACACCAGCCGGCAAAGAAGAGGAGGAGGAGGAAGAAGAGGAGAAGGAGGAGGAAGAAGAGGAGAGAGGAGGAGGAGGAGGAGGAGGAGGAGGAGGAGGAGGAGAGAGGAGAAGGAGGAAGAAGAGGAGAGAGGAGGACGAGGAAGAAGAGGAGAGAGGAGGAGGAGGAAGAAGAGGAGGAGGAGGAGGAAGAAGAGGAGGAGGAGGAGGAAGAGGAGGAGGAGGAAGAAGAGGAGGAGGAGGAGGAGGAGGAGGAGGAGGAGGAAGAGGAGGAGGAAGAGGAGGAGGAGGAGGAGGAGGAGGAAGAGGAAGAGGAAACTCAGAAGACGATTTTCAGGGATTTGAAATGTAGGTTCGGTTTTATAAACGAAAAAAAAATGGGGCCAGTTTTGAAGTCTAATAATAAAAATGGTAATGTCATTTTTTTAAAAAAATGCTTAAAATTAAGGTACGCCTTATAGTCCGTAGCATGTTACAGGCTGTAAAATACAGTACTGCTGCACTATGGCCAGTTTTTGTGCAGCTCTTGTTTGATTTTAGAAAACCAAACTAAGAACGCAGTTGGCGACACTGTCTCTGGCGAGCCGCTTGAATTAGAGCGTGCAACGGCCTGATTGGCTGCCTTCAATGTTAATTAACCTTCAATGTTAAAACGGAGGAATGTATCGAATATTTCTCTTAATTTTTTTTTCTTCGCACAACTTACCCTGCAACAGCCTTGCAAGCTATTCAGGCTCTGAAGGAGAGGAGTAGTGGTAGAGAAAGTCTGCAGTACTCACAATACTGGCAGGGGCTGATGTTCTGCAGACCTCGGGGCGGGCAGGAGCCATCGGAGGCGGGACAGAAGCAGCGGTTGTCGGGCTTCTTGTCGGGCGCCTCGAAGACGTCGTCGGGCGGGACGTAGTAGCCCGCCTCGATGCCGTCCTTGGCGGTCATGTGCGTGAAGCGCAGCGGCAGCACGCGGCACAGGTCCTTGTCGTAGACGTGCACCACGTCGGCGCCGGTGAAGTAGCGCGGCGGGAAGAACGACCCCTCCGAGGCGCTGATGCTGTTGCACGGCGCCTCGGGCCAGTACGGCAGGTGGTCCAGCCCGTTCAGCCGGTTGATCAGCCCGAACTCCTTCATCGTCGTGTGGCCCGTGTAGATGGTGGACACCTCGTCCAGCGTGCCGTTCCGCTGAAACAGGCCGGGGAGCTCCAGTCAGTGTACTCACTAGCTGCAGGGTCACTAATGTCGCTATCATCCACTGGCGTATGTTATTAAGCTTACTGCTCATCTTGTACGTATGGTGAACAGAATATGAACTGAACGGAATGGGAGTGAACCGAAAAAAGGTCATTCCCGGTTTTAAGAAGGGCTGTAGGACAGATGCACACAATTGTAGACCTATATCGTTGACGCCAATCTGTTGCAAAATTGAGAGACACGTTTCATGCTAAATAATGATGACTTTTTGGAGAATGAAAATCTCTTCTATAAAAATCAACATGGATTCCGCAAACGGGTCTCCTGCGATACTAGGCTCTCTCTATTCCTCCAGTGGATCCACAGCGCCGTAGACAACGGCGGTCAGTTTGGTGACGTATTCCTTGACATCAGGAAGGCATTTGACACCGACCCGACCGCCGTTTAGTGACAAATATACGAGCTTATCGAGTATCGGAGCATATTTGTGACTGGTTTCGAGACTTCCTGGCAGACAGAACTCAACATGTCTCTCTTAACGGAATAAAATCGACGGATGTAAAGGTAATTTCCGGAGCACTCAAAGGAACTGTGATCGGACCGTTACTGTTTATAGCATATATAAATGACCTAGTAGAAAGTGTCGGATGCTCTATAAGGCTGTTCTGTAACACTGTAGCAATGCCAGAAGATAGTATCGTAGTAACAATTTGCAGAATAATCTCCAGAGAATTGATGAAATGTGTAGGCTCTGGCAGTTGAACATAAAAGTAAAAAATTTTGACATATTGGGATATCTAGGAAAAAATCCACTATTATATACCTATATTGCTAATGAAAAACCGCTGGAAATAGTATTGTTGTTGTTGTGGTCTTCAGTCCCGAGACTGGTTTGATGCAGCTCTCCATGCTACTCTATCCTGTGCAAGCTTTTTCATCTCCCAGTACCTACTGCAACCTACATCCTTCTGAATCTGCTTAGTGTATTCATCTCTTGGTCTCCCTCTACGATTTTTACCCTCCACGCTGCCCTCCAATACTAAATTGATGATCCCTTGATGCCTCAGAACATGTCCTACCAACCGATCCCTTCTTCTGGTCAAGTTGTGCCACAAACTTCTCTTCTCCCCAATCCTATTCAATACTTCCTCATTAGTTATGTGATCTACCCATCTAATCTTCAGCATTCTTCTGTAGCACCACATTTCGAAAGCTTCTATTCTCTTCTTGTCCAAACTATTTATCGTCCATGTTTCACTTCCATACATGGCTACACTCCATACGAATACTTTCAGAAATGACTTCCTGACACTTAAATCTATACTGGATGTTAACAAATTTCTCTTCTTCAGAAACGCTTTCCTTGCCATTGCCAGCCTACATTTTATATCCTCTCTTCTTCGACCATCATCAGTTATTTTGCTCCCCAAATAGCAAAACTCCTTTACTACTTTAAGTGCCTCATTTCCTAATCTAATTCCCTCAGCATCACTCGACTTAATTAGACTACATTCCATTATCCTTGTTTTGCTTTTGTTGATGTTCATCTTATATCCTCCTTTCAAGACACTGTCCATTCCATTCAACTGCTCTTCCAAGTCCTTTGCTGTCTCTGACAGAATTACAATGTCATCGGCGAACCTCAAAGTTTTTATTTCTTCTCCATGAATTTTAATACCTACTCCGAATTTTTCTTTTGTTTCCTTTACTGCTTGCTCAATATACAGATTGAACAACATCGGGGAGAGGCTACAACCCTGTCTTACTCCCTTCCCAACCACTGCTTCCCTTTCATGTCCCTCGACTCTTATAACTGCCATCTGGTTTCTGTACAAATTGTAAATAGCCTTTCGCTCCCTGTATTTTACCCCTGCCACCTTTAGAATTTGAAAGAGAGTATTCCAGTCAACATTGTCAAAAGCTTTCTCTAAGTCTACAAATGCTAGAAACGTAGGTTTGCCTTTCCTTAATCTTTCTTCTAAGATAAGCCGTAAGGTCAGTATTGCCTCACGTGTTCCAGTGTTTCTACGGAATCCAAACTGATCTTCCCCGAGGTTGGCTTCTACTAGTTTTTCCATTCGTCTGTAAAGAATTCGTGTTAGTATTTTGCAGCTGTGACTTATTAAGCTGATAGTTCGGTAATTTTCACATCTGTCAACACCTGCTTTCTTTGGGATTGGAATTATTATATTCTTCTTGAAGTCTGAGGGTATTTCGCCTGTTTCATACATCTTGCTCACCAGATGGTAGAGTTTTGTCAGGACTGGCTCTTCCACGGCCGTCAGTAGTTCCAATGGAATATTGTCTACTCCGGGGGCCTTGTTTCGTCTCAGGTCTTTCAGTGCTCTGTCAAACTCTTCACGCAGTATCATATCTCCCATTTCATCTTCATCTACATCCTCTTCCATTTCCATAATATTGTCCTCAAGTACATCGCCCTTGTATAGACCCTCTATATACTCCTTCCACCTTTCTGCTTTCCCTTCTTTGCTTAGAACTGGGTTTCCATCTGAGCTCTTGATATTCATACAAGTCGTTCTCTTATCTCCAAAGGTCTCTTTAATTTTCCTGTAGGCGGTATCTATCTTACCCCTAGTGAGATAGGCCTCTACATCCTTACATTTGTCCTCTAGCCATCCCTGCTTAGCCATTTTGCACTTCCTGTCGATCTCATTTTTGAGACATTTGTATTCCTTTTTGCCTGTTTCACTTACTGCATTTTTATATTTTCTCCTTTCATCAATTAAATTCAATATTTCTTCTGTTACCCAAGGATTTCTACTAGCCCTCGTCTTTTTACCTACTTGATCCTCTGCTGCCTTCACTACTTCATCCCTCAAAGCTACCCATTCTTCTTCTACTGTATTATTTTCCCCCATTCCTGTCAATTGCTCCCTTATGCTCTCCCTGAATCTCTGTACAAGCTCTGGTTCTTTTAGTTTATCCAGGTCCCATCTCCTTAAATTCCCACCTTTTTGCAGTTTCTTCAGTTTTAATCTACAGGTCATAACCAATAGATTGTGGTCAGAGTCCACATCTGCCCCTGGAAATGTCTTACAATTCAAAACCTGGTTCCTAAATCTCTGTCTTACCATTATATAATCTATCTGATACCTTTTAGTATCTCCAGGGTTCTTCCATGTATACAACCTTCTTTCATGATTCTTAAACCAAGTGTTAGTTATGATTATGTTGTGCTCTGTGCAAAATTCGACCAGGCGGCTTCCTCTTTCATTTCTGTCCCCCAATCCATATTCACCTACTATGTTTCCTTCTCTCCCTTTTCCTACACTCGAATTCCAGTCACCCATGACTATTAAATTTTCTTCTCCCTTCACAATCTGAATAATTTCTTTTATTTCCTCATACATTTCTTCAATTTCTTCGTCATCTGCAGAGCTAGTTGGCATATAAACTTGTACTACTGTAGTAGGCGTGGGCTTCGTATCTATCTTGGCCACAATAATGCGTTCACTATGCTGTTTGTAGTAGCTTACCCGCATTCCTATTTTCCTATTCATTATTAAACCTACTCCTGCATTACCCCTATTTGATTTTGTGTTTATAACCCTGTAGTCACCTGACCAGAAGTCTTGTTCCTCCTGCCACCGAACTTCACTAATTCCCACTATATCTAACTTCAACCTATCCATTTCCCTTTTTAAATTTTCTAACCTACCTGCCCGATTAAGGGATCTGACATTCCACGCTCCGATCCGTAGAACGCCAGTTTTCTTTCTCCTGATAACGACATCCTCTTGAGTAGTCCCCGCCCGGAGATCCGAATGGGGGACTATTTTACCTCCGGAATATTTTACCCAAGAGGACGCGATCATCATGTAATCATACAGTAAAGCTGCATGCCCTCGGGAAAAATTACGGCTGTAGTTTCCCCTTGCTTTCAGCCGTTCGCAGTACCAGCACAGCAAGGCCGTTTTGGTTATTGTTACAAGGCCAGATCAGTCAATCATCCAGACTGTTGCCCTTGCAACTACTGAAAAGGCTGCTGCCCCTCTTCAGGAACCACACGTTTGTCTGGCCTCTCAACAGATACCCCTCCGTTTTGGTTGCACCTACGGTACGGCTATCTGTATCGCTGAGGCACGCAAGCCTCCCCACCAACGGCAAGGTCCATGGTTCATGGGGGGGGGGGGGGGGGGGGGGGAAATAGTAGATACTGTAAAATATCCAGGGGGGAAATAGTATATACTGTAAAATATCCAGGGGTAACTATCCAAAGTGGCCGTAAGTGGAATTTCCACATAAAGCAAATAGTGGGAGAAGTAGATAGCAGACTCAGATGCACAGGAAGAATCTTAAGGTAAAGTAACTGATCCATGAAGTAAGTGGCTTATACGGCGCTTGCTCGACCTATTCTTAAATATTGTTCATCTATCTCGGGTCTCTGCCAGATAAGACTCATAGAACCGACATAGAAGATGCAACGAAGAACGGCGCATTTCGTCACGGGATCATTTAGTCGGCACGAGAGTTTTACGGAGTTGCTCAACGAACTCCATTAGCAGGGGTTACAAGAGAGGCGTTGTGCATCGCAGAGATTTGCAATTGAAACTTTGGGAGAGCACTTTCCGGGAAGACTCTGACTACTTGTTACTTCTCTCTCTCTCTCGCTCTCTCCCGCCCGAATACGTCTCGCGTAATAACCACAAGGGGAAAATTCGAAATCAGAGCCAATACAGAGGCTTGCTGACAATCATTCTTCCCACGCGCTTTTCGTGAGTGGAATAGCGTTCCAGGCCTCAGTTAGTGGTACAAAAAGTACACTCCTCCACACGCCATTAGATGTCTTGCGGAGTATTATGTGGATGTAGACGAGTAGCAGTGGGATTAGCGATAAACTTATAGCTGGTGACCAAAAAGTAGATGGAATGAAGGATTTCGGTCAGCTTGAAGACAAAATGATTCATGATGGCCGAAGCAAGGAGGATATAAAAATCAGGTTACCCGAAAGGAGTCTGCTAGCATCAAACACAAGTTTTAGTTTGAAGAAGAAATATCTGAAAACTTAAGTTTAGAGCATAGCATTACATTTGAGTTAATCAGAAACTCTTAGAAAGCTGATAAAGAAGAACAACGTTGAAAATTATGTGGACTGATACGAAATCAGGAGTTTCGTTGCAGAAACGGCGAGGAAAGGAATGTATGGAGAATACTGACATGAAAATCGGATAGAACCATGGGATATTTTTTAAGAGATCAGAAAATAGTTTCCATGGTGTTGCATTGAGCTGTGGAGGGTAGGGAAGACAGATCTGAATATCTCCAACGAGAATGCAAGTGTTATTCTTAGCTGAAGAGATTCGCGTTGGAGAAGATCGCAGGCCGCAGCAATGCAGTCAGAAGAGTGATGGGAGAAAAAGAAAATAGTGTGAATCCGAGCCTCACAGACAGGGATAACTTCGATACAACGGCCGAAGGGTCTCCGGTGAGCCTACATCTATATTCTTTAAAGAATGTCAGAGTGTGTTTCCCATACCAATTCTTATTAGTGTGACTTCGCGATCCACACCCATGTTGAGCATAGGAAGAATGACTGCTGTTTAAACGACTCTGTGCGTGCTGTGATCGATATAATTTTGCCTTAGAAATCTCAATGGGACCAATATATATGCGGTTGTAGTATATTCTAGCTGCTTGACTTCGAGCTTGTTCTAGAAACTTTGTAACTAAGCTTTCACGAGATAATCTGCGTCTGTCTTAAAGCGTGTGCCAGTTCAGCCTCTTCAGTATGTCTGTGACCTGACAGGTAGGTCAGACGCACCTGTGACCGTTCATGCTGTCCTTCGATGTATACGTTCCATATCTCCTGTCACTCCTATTTGCTGCAAATCCCACGAATAGCAATATTCTAGAATGGGTCACACGATCGTTTTGTGAGTAACACCCTTCGCACACTTATTGTATTATTCCAATATCCTGTCAGTGAACCGAAGTTTGCCATCTGATTTACCTGCGACTGAGGCTTTGCGAACGTTCCATGTCGTACTTCTACAAATTGTTACTGCCACGTATTTATATTAAGTAACTGACTACAATTGACTCTGTGATAGTGTAATTTTAAAATGCTACATTGTTCCGTTCTCTGAAGTGAAAAATTTTACAAGTTTGATTATTTACATCAAATTGCCAATATTTGCACCACTTTGAAATTAATCATAATGTAACAGAATGTTCGTCCAAGTTACTTCACACAATACTTCATTACAGATAAAAGAATTATCTGCGGGAAGTCTGAGGTTCTGTTAATATTGTTAGCAGTACCATTAATATACAGGATATCCGGGTTAGATATGTAATAATATAAAATGTAATAACTTGAGAAGTAAACGAGATATTTATTGACGGTACATTTCTACGCGTATGGTAACTTAAAAAGTATTTTACACATAACACACGTCGATATGCGCATTATTAGTGGCGCGACAGATACCATATCTCTATTCCACTCCTGCTCAAGTGTTCTGAAACATTGAACACCTGACATTTTGTGGTATCTGCACGAATGCGAAGGCACATATCTGGTATATTACAAACTAGTGTCTGGTACACCTATTTCTTGATAAACCCCCATAGAAAGAAAAGTATGGATTAATGCAACACTAGCCTCTGTAACTTCGTGCTTGGCGCGGTGGTCCGATATCGAAATTCCCACTTCCTTAAGGCTATTGTCCTATTTCTTGATTGTTACGTAAGTGGGATAACCGGCAGCTGGACGCAGTGAATACTCACGCAGAAAACGACGTTGTACCAGTGTGACAGACTTAGCTCCACGACAGAAAGCACACAGAACACCTTGTGCTGTGGAGTCCACATGTGTACTGATGCCCGTTTACATGAATAAAGCAGTTACGTGCATGTGTACACAGTACCAATTGCAGCATGCAAACACAGTAAACATTTCACAATTAATAAAATGTTCCCAGCTATTATGCCGCGGTCGAATGGATTTAGATTTAAAACCTGACCTTTCGTTCCCATCTGCGGAGAACATTTTCGAGGGGAATCGTAGCTTTGCTGAATGTCCGATTCTCACCCTGGCTCGATACCGACTACAGCAAAATTCCGCTTCCGTGTGACGTCACATGTTTTGATTACGCGGTCGCAATTGGCCGTTGTCGACTGCCGTCGTCCGCTGTTGCAGTCATCCCGTTGTGGAAGACTGATACACATCTTCAGCACCGGAATCCCAATGCCAATTTCACGCCCTTCTCCTTCCTACTGAAATTCCTGCGGTGTTTTGCAATCTCTGTGATCTCACTGTATAGCCTTTCACGGTATAGGCTTGTAACTGCCAGTACTTGAGTTTTATCAAAATGAATGTGGTGGTTTCCTGGCTGTAAGGAATGTTCCGCAACAGCTTATCCGTCAGTCTCCCTTCTTCTGCAATTGCCGACTCTTCGAGTCGTTTTTGGACAGTTCTTCTTACGGAATCCTATTAATTGTAGCTTTTACCTGCAGTTGGCATCCTCGGCCGATTTTAGGTGATCTTTTATCTTCCGTGTGGGTGTGTAAATTACCGCGATGTTCAGCTTTTTGAAGATTTTTTTCTACGCGGTCAGTCACGTCTTTAATAAATGGCAGGAAAACTTTCGATTTCACCGGCGCTGGAGTATCGCTATGATTTCTAAGCGGTGGTACTAAAGCTTTTTCCACGTCAGTGTACGAATAACCATTCCTGAGCAATGCATTGGTGAGATCCAGAAACCGGTTTGGAAGGTAGGTACTGGCAGCAGTACAGCTGTGAGGACGGGGTGTGAGTCATGCTTGGGTAGTTCAGTTGGTAGAGCATTTGCCCGCGGAAGGCAAAGGTCCCGAGTTCGAGTCTCGGGATCGCCACCAGCCACCTCACCACACTCATCACAAGAAGAACGTGTGCAGTGATAGTGAATAAGAGCAACAGAAAATATAGTGCTTTCTGCTCTCGCCTCAAATAGGTAAGTATAGTAGTATAAAGTGTTTCTTATTGGTGAAATCAGTGATACAAAGTGCTTCTCACCAAACATCTGTCATGCTCGCGGCCAAATCAGTGTCAAAAGTATGCCCAGTAGTACTACGAGTGTTTTTCTTTTTCGTTATTTTACTGTATTGTGTAGGATAAAAGCTTTACTTACAAGGGAACCTCCGCATCGCACCCTCATCAGATTTAGTTATAAGTTGGCACAGTGGATAGGCCTTGAAAAACTGAACACAGATCAATCGAGAAAACAGGAAGAAGTTGTGTGGAACTATGAAAAAAATAAGCAAAATATACAAACTGAGTAGTTGACGTGTAAGATAGGCAACATCAAGAACACTATGAACGCATAAGCGCCGTGCTCCAGTGGTTAGCGTGAGCAACTGCGGGACGAGAGGTCCTTAGTTCAAGTCTTCCCTCGAGTGAAAAGCTTAATTTTTTATTTTCAGTTTATGTGACAAACTCTTATGTTTTCATCACTTTTTTGGGAGTGATTATCACATCCACAAGAAAACCTAAATCGGGCAAGGTAGAAGAATCTTTTTACCCATTCGCCAAGTGTACAAGTTAGGTGGGTCGACAACATATTCCTGTCATGTGACGCACATGCCGTCACCAGTGTCGTATAGAATATATCAGACGTGTTTTCCTGTGGAGGAATCGGTTGACCTATGACCTTGCGATCAAATGTTTTCGGTTCCCGTTGGAGAGGCACGTCCTTTCGTCTACTAATCGCACGGTTTTGCGGTGTGATCGCAAAACACAGACACTAAACTTATTACAGTTAACAGAGACGTCAATGAACGAACGGACAGATCATAACTTTGCGAAAATAAAGAAAGAAAACTTTTCACTCGAGGGAAGACTTGAACCAAGGACCTCTCGTTCCGCAGCTGCTCACGCTAACCACGGGACCACGACGCTCGTAAGCTGTGGCTGTCCTTGATGTTGCCTGTCTTGCCCATGGACTATTCAGTTTGCATATTTTGCTTATTTTTTCCATAGTTCCACATAACTTCTTGCTATTTTCTCGTTTGATCTGTGTTCAGTTTTTCAAGGCCTATCCACTGTGCCAACTTATAACTAAATCTGAGGGGGGTGCGATGGGGAGGTTCCCTTGTTAGTCAAAAGTGCCAACTACTCATTTTTTCTTTAATGATTTCCTTTACTATGTGCCCTATAAAATTTATATTGTTTACTCACTCTTCGCTCTCTGCTTCTCTTGTATGACATAAATTTCTCTCTTCTTCAGTCTATGTATAATCTGTAGTATATGTAAAAAAGTTTCTTCCACTTATGCTCCATCTATCATGCTGATGTTTCCCTCATACTGCCCCACCTAACAGTGCAAACAAGGAAGAGATCAAACCTGAATGCACAATGTGCCTGTGGCATCACAAGTGCATGACATACAGAAACATGAACTCAAAATCAATGTGTCGATGCTACATATAAATTATTATGCCTGTCCTGCAATGTTTTACCCAAAAAAAGATGACAAATGGCCATGTAAAAGGGTTCAAGAAATAAAAATAAGAGCAAAACGGAAAAGAAAAGAATATACAAAGGAAAACCTATAAAATGACAGTAATGTTAAGCAACACTAGGAATATAATAGGTTAATAGAATAAATTGTTTTTTTTTTAATGTATCATTGTTAATATATTTAAATAAATATATATGGTTACAAAAAAAGGTCCGGCACACAGTTTTAATCAGCCAGGAAGTTTCATCGGTGAGATGTTTTAATTCTGCGTTAAGCACCTGTGTAACATTTCCGGCCATGAAAGTTTACATTTTACCATACTTTTAGAAGCAAACCGCCAATAAATATTCAGCTACATCTCAAATTACTACATATTGTACTATTATATGTTTAACCCGGTCACCATGTACAATATGAACAGTAAGATAAGAGAGAGAGAGTCGAGCTCACACTGCGGCTTTCCAACACACGCTCTTCCCGAGCATCAGTCACGACTGGACCGGGAGAGGAGAAACTGTCAATGAAACACAAAGTACACCACAAGGTGGCTTGCGGAGCACTCACAGTGAGCAGTAGGCCCATCTTGGCGTTGGGCCGCTGGCCGCGCGGGAAGACCTTGCTGGCGATTTTGGTGAAGGGGTCGTCGTAGCCGAACATGAGCTCCTGCGCCGTCACGTGCACGAACGGCTTCTGCTTCCACACGCGCAGCACGATGTTGAGCGCCCTGGCCGCCAGCCGCGGTATGCTGTTCATGTGCGAGGACAGCGTCTGCAACACACCAGCTCCACTTACGTACCTGTCACTTTCTTCCATATCCACAGCACTCATCTTTCGGGCATCCTCTACATCAACATCTGTTAGAATTACTACAAAGTTGACAAATTTACGTTACTCGTAATTTGGCAGTTTATGTCGGTACAATATGAAGTCAGTCGCTTTCTGAATTTGATACGATTTCTTGCACCTGAGAGGTGGGGACGTGTGAAAAAATACGTGGGTACATATAAGTTAACGTAACTTTTTCACATGTCACTATGTTACTGGCTGTAAACTGTCTTTTTTTTCTTTTTTCAAATGATTTTTTTCGTGGCATTGCTGGATACTTTTAGAACACACACTATCAGATGAACTTTTTCTCAAAGATTTCTTTACCTACCAATTCCAAAATGTGGTAGGTTATTCTTAGTAATCAGATAAATTGGGTACCAGTCTTTTAAAATCAGTCTTAGAACCCTTGCAACAAATTTTTATGAAATAAAATTTGCTAAGTCTGATAGTAATGCACACTGAAAAATTCTGTACCACAGAAGGATGTTTTATAGTATGTACATGGTCCGTAGCTAATCTCACCTTTTTATCTTCAATGGTTCAGCAGAAAATGTTCCTTATACACCTAAGAATTAAAGTTGCGACAAATGCAGAAAAAAGATTTTATCAGCATTTATGCCGGAACCAAACACTTAGTGTCTTTGATCTTCATATACACTCCTGGAAATGGAAAAAAGAACACATTGACACCGGTGTGTCAGACCCACCATACTTGCTCCGGACACTGCGAGAGGGCTGTACAAGCAATGATCACACGCACGGCACAGCGGACACACCAGGAACCGCGGTGTTGGCCGTCGAATGGCGCTATCTGCGCAGCATTTGTGCACCGCCGCCGTCAGTGTCAGCCAGTTTGCCGTGGCATACGGAGCTCCATCGCAGTCTTTAACACTGGTAGCATGCCGCGACAGCGTGGACGTGAACCGTATGTGCAGTTGACGGGCTTTGAGTGAGGGCGTATAGTGGGCATGCGGGAGGCCGGGTGGACGTACCGCCGAATTGCTCAACACGTGGGGCGTGAGGTCTCCACAGTACATCGATGTTGTCGCCAGTGGTCGGCGGAAGGTGCACGAGCCCGTCGACCTGGGACCGGACCGCAGCGACGCACGGATGCACGCCAAGACCGTAGGATCCTACGCAGTGCCGTAGGGGACCGCACCGCCACTTCCCAGCAAATTAGGGACACTGTTGCTCCTGGGGTATCGGCGAGGACCATTCGCAACCGTCTCCATGAAGCTGGGCTACGGTCCCGCACACCGTTAGGCCGTCTTCCGCTCACGCCCCAACATCGTGCAGCCCACCTCCAGTGGTGTCGCGACAGGCGTGAATGGGGGGACGAATGGAGACGTGTCGTCTTCAGCGATGAGAGTCGCTTCTGCCTTGGTGCCAATGATGGTCGTATGCGTGTTTGGCGCCGTGCAGGTGAGCGCCACAATCAGGACTGCATACGACCGAGGCACACAGGGCCAACACCCGGCATCATGGTGTGGGGAGCGATCTCCTACACTGGCCGTACACCACTGGTGATCGTCGAGGGGACACTGAATAGTGCACGGTACATCCAAACCGTCATCGAACCCATCGTTCTACCATTCCTAGACCGGCAAGGGAACTTGCTGTTCCAACAGGACAATGCACGTCCGCATGTATCCCGTGCCACCCAACGTGCTCTAGAAGGTGTAAGTCAACTACCCTGGCCAGCAAGATCTCCGGATCTGTCCCCCATTGAGCATGTTTGGGACTGGATGAAGCGTCGTCTCACGCGGTCTGCACGTCCAGCACGAACGCTGGTCCAACTGAGGCGCCAGGTGGAAATGGCATGGCAAGCCGTTCCACAGGCCTACATCCAGCATCTCTACGATCGTCTCCATGGGAGAATAGCAGCCTGAATTGCTGCGAAAGGTGGATATACACTGTACTAGTGCCGACATTGTGCATGCTCTGTTGCCTGTGACTATGTGCCTGTAATTCTGTCAGTGTGATCATGTGATGTATCTGACCCCAGGAATGTGTCAATAAAGTTTCCCCTTCCTGGGACAATGAATTCACGGTGTTCTTATTTCAATTTCCAGGAGTGTAGCTCCGTTCTTCTAATCTGACCCTCCCGTCACGCCTTTTTTGCAATATCCTTCACTAACCATTCAGAACTAGCAATACGCACATCATCAGTCATCTTCAGCTGGTTTTAGTGAAGTAACCAGCATCAAATCTCAGTCTCTTAACGGCCCTGATTCTTCCAGTGTTATCATCATTAAACACCAGACAACCATCATATGACGAAATTCTGACGATAATACACGAGAAAACGTTTTCTTCGGGCGTCTCTTGTAAACAATTATATTAAAGATTTCGTTCGGGTTGTGTGTTCCACCAAGTGTGCATTCCTTTAATGTATCGTAATTAATCACACCGTAAATGGCTCACAGCCTTCTGTATTCTACACATGTCTTCTCTGATGACACGAATCTATAAAATTTCCCAAACAAGGACAGAGTCGTGTAGAAAAGTAGGCGTGGCACTCGCGAATTGTTTGAAACAAGATGGGTTTTACATCTTTGTATCACGAATTAAACTCTGAAAATTGGAGACAGTATTTCTAACATGCTACAGAAATATCTGTTAGCAAAAAGTTTCAACGTTTTGACCAATTTTTCATACATTCTCCCTTAAACTAGATTTCTAGCCACTGCAGGCTCATCATCAGTTAGAAATGAAGGAATGTTATTTTCTGGACCGTGTGCAGTCAGATAGTAGAGTAGTCGTGATTACACTGCTTCGTCGTATCCACGACAAATTCATTCTGATAATGCACCTTTAGTTAGGTTACACACACACACACACACACACACACACACACACACATACACACAGTAAAGAGGCCTTGCGTTTGTTTACTGTGAACCAAGTGCACCTAAATAGTGTGTGTGTTTGTGTGTGTGTGTAAATGTACATTATTGGCTTGAGTTTCTCATGGATACAACGAGGGAGTGTAATTACCACAACTCTACCGTTTTCCTGCACATAGGCCAGGAAATATTGCTCCTATAACGCCTCGATCAGATGATGAACTTACAGTGGCTGGAAAACTATTTAATGGCGCAAGGAATCTTATCAAAGTCAGAAAGCGACTGATTGCGTATTATAACCACATAAACCATCAATTTAAATCACAGATGCAGTTCGCCATTGACAATAGATGTAATGAATTCACTCAGAACTGTTTCTGCCTTAATCATTGTCTCTCAACTCGTTATACACTATTTGATACAAAGTATCTGATCTCGAGGTCTAATTTACGTTCAAAGGTGATTGATCCTAGTTTCGATATGCGTGGACGCCCTCACGGGAACTGTCTTAGTCACGGATCGGTAGTCATGGCAGAATGTGCTCAGGTGAGAGCAGTAATGAATACTTACCAGTAGAGGGATGTTGGGCACAGTCAGCTTGAGGTTCTTGTCAGCAGAGATTTCCGGGACGAACTGCAGGATCTTGTTGTGCTGGTAGGTAACGGTACCATTGTCGTGGAACTTGATGTTCACCTTCTCCATGTCCTCCCTGCCAGGCAAAAACACGAAAACTGTTTAGCTCACGATTCGTCTGCATCATCGTGTTTCGCGCACTGGTTGACTTGCGTAATATTTATATCAAAAACTACAGCAAAGACGAATATTACTCCGATCACAGGTAAGTGAGTGGTTCATCTACAACAGTTATTAACAAATAGACGACATAAAAGTACAAAAACATCTTGCATTGCGTTCACACAAAGCGGGAATACGGATGGGTAACTGCAAAAATGTTTCTGCGTTGCCTTGACAATTGTTAAAATATTGTTTGGAGTGGTTTGTTGTTACGTCCTGTATTACTTAATATTTTCCATCATCATACGTTTTTGACCCATTTGAGTTTCAGTAACCTGTTCAATAGTTTACTGGCTATTCGCTTGTGCAACAGAACAACATACGTCGGAGATGTTTCCTGTTTTATTTGCAAGACCATAATCAGACCGTTGAAGATTAAACGGTACTAGTAAACATCTTTCTGCGCTTCCAGAATGAGTTCAACACTTTACATTACAGTGTACACTGTTGTCGAACTTCGTGAGAGATTGACATTTTATGTTAGATAGGAGATTCAACCTTGACACTTGCTGTAGAATTAATTGTCTTACCGACTAAGGTGTCTGGGCTAGATTGCCAACCGTGTTCACGATTCCTGTATTCCTGTCTATAAGTAAGTCTGCCATGAAGGTATCGTACCAATTTTTTTTGTAATTCCAACATTTCTCTCTCATACACGTTTCCGTTTCACACTGTATTTGAAAGGCGCAACTCAATGTAAGTAGGCTAACTAACGAACCGTTTCAGATCTAAAAAACCAACGATTGTATACAGCGAACAAGGCTTGCAAGTATTAAGTTCTTTTGTACCACTGATGAGGTGATTAAAAGGCGAGCTATTTCTGACGTGAACATACACCGTAGTACTCGGTTGCAGAAGGGACGATAGCAAAAACTAAACAAATTTCTTTAATATTTACATTTAACCGTGTTGTACATCAGCAGACAGTCTATTATCTACAACAATATTACAATATTTTATGTAAAGACAATAAAATCAATTATCTCTGTAGCGTGTGATTTTTCAAATGTGACTTTCCTTCATTTTTTTTTTTTTTTTACAGGCTCATTGCTTTCAAAACTTCTGAGTTCAGATTCGTAACAAACTATTTTCCCTGTAGAACGGTATATGAGTTAGATCTTTCCGTCGTTGTGTTATCTATCCTTTATTTGTATTCGCTTATAAGAATCTGTCATCTCTTATCTATACTGTTAGAATCGTTGGCTCGTCGATTAATGATGTGGAATGAAAACTGGTCGGAGTCTAGCAGAGCAAAACCATCAACCCTTATGCCATTACCTCCGGAAGTTCTCACATACATCTGCTTGATAGATGCTGACACTCGAGGAACACGATTGAAAATAACTCGCCTTATTTGGCTGTTGGTATTAAAGATACCAAGCATTTGTCTCCTTTTAGATGTACAGGCCATCTGGTATTGTCCTAGTAGATACTCTCTTCGAAAACATTGAAGCCATCACGATATGATAGAAGACGTCGTAATGACGAAATTGACAGCTTTGGTTTAGCGCGAATGTTAAAAGAGACTGCGAAACAGGTTTACAATTGGAAAAGAATCAGATCTGTACGTTCCACTAGGGTCATTGCGGGCAGAGCACAAGTTCGGATTGGGGGGAAACTGGCGACGGATCCGGCTTTGCCAATTTAGATCATCTGAAATAAACAATGCTCGCTGAAAGTGCCTATTTTGGAATTCCTAAAACAACTTAGTTCACCCACATTTGCACTTAGAATTATTACGAATCTTGGTGAAAGACAAGTCAATAAGTTGACACATTTTACATAGTATTTTTTAACAATGTGATTAGGATGTTGTTCTGTGGTGTCTCATCTTTCAGAACGTCTTCATAGCTCAGAAACGTTGTAGAAGAATATGTGGTGCTCACCCACTATCATCTTGTTGACATCTGTTTAAGAAGGTGGGTGTCTGATAATGCTTCACAGTATACTTATTCCCTCATGAAGTTTATTAGAAAAAATCCATTGCTGTTCAAAGGTAACAATGATGTGCATAATTACAATACCAGAAGGAAAAATGACAACCATTAATTCACATTAAGGTTTTCCTTAGCGCAAAAAGTGGTGTACAGTGCTGCAACTCAAATTTTTGTTTATTTACCCGGGTATATAAAATTGAGAAACAGCAAAGTAAAATTTGAAAATAAACTGATACAGTTTCTCCTCGACAACTACCCCTGTTCCGTAGCAGAATTTCTGTTATTGTAATCTGTAAAAGGTGGTGGGTAGCTACTTATACCTGCGTATATAAAAAAAAAACCTTACAAATGCTCATGTGCAGCCATATTTACAAATTAATTTTCAATGTGAATGTAAAATGACTTGTTCAACGTCATTAGGATTACTCGTCCAAAACTATCAATGAAATACTAAGTTAATTAACTCGTTCTTCAGTCACTGTGCTGCGAGCTGTGAGTCTAATGCTACCATGTCCATCATGCCACTGATTCGATCTTTCTCATGGTCCGAAAGGTAACGATAAGCTACACATGCGCGTATTCTGTTGAAGCTACGTTACGATCTCCGCTTGAAAGTTTCCACTCTTATTAGACAACCCAATAGCCATAAAGTACTCACGCCATCCATCTGTGGCAGTGCCTTTCCCCTAGAGGAATATCTTGTCGATAGCAGCTTCGAGCACTGTAAAGGTGACTAAGGCAGTTGATAATGACTGTGCACTGGAGAAAATTGGTACCAGGACATAACTCTTTGAAGGAAGCTACTGGATAATGAGGAAGAAAAACTTTTCCACGCTGTTGCCAATTCAGATCATCTGAAATAAACGATGCTCCCTGAAAGTGCCTATTCAATCTCTAAGCTATTTGAAACGGTAACCACATTTTCAAAGAATTCTGACGGGAGGATGTTGCCAGCAAAGGAGAGGGAGGGAAACAAAACTTTTTCGTTCATAGTGATGTCTAATATACAGTACATTTCAGAATTCTTATTTTTTTTCATTTCCCATTACAGGTCAGTTGAGGATCATCTTTAAGAAGCTTATCAGAGATTTCATTTCTTCAATTTTATCTTCCCTTTCTCTTCCTTCGGTTCCAGGGTTAGTAATGTATCTAAAATCTTTTCACTTCATAATTTTCTTACTATATTTTATGCTGTTTTAATGGGTTTCTTATTCATGGTAACTTCCTTCGGCTATTTAACCAGTTCTTTAGGACAGTTATTTTTACGTTTCAGTTTTAAAATGTTGTTAATTTTTTTTCTTGTTAGTCTGTTAAGTTCCGTTCATGCGACGTGCCTGTAAAAAATTAACCTCTGCTAATTTCGTGTGCATTTGTGTTTGACTTTAACGGTGCAATATTATTGTTAGCCGTAAGACTTCCTTACGTCTTTAGTTTGTCATACATTGTTTTTTCAAGTTTTCTGTATATAGACAATTTACATCTTTGATTTTATAGTCTTATGTCCACACTAGCATTTTAAAAAATGGCCCAAGAACGAGAAGATATAATTTTCCACCTTCAACACTGCCGTGTATTTAACAACAGCGCAGAGACCAAATACGGGTGCAGATTTCTAACAGTTTACTTATATGAGGAACGACGATGGATCTAAGACTGAGCCCCGGGGAACGCCCATACGTTATTTCTCCCCAGATATAATAAACGAGATAGGCTCAAGACAACTGTATGGCAAGAGGAATGAACACGAGTCTTTCCAGAAGGCCTACACCATGAGGAGAAGCATGACTCTCTTACTGGTTGTGCAGAGTATGCGTGTGAAAAGATGTGATGGCAGGTCCTAGTGGTACACGAACTCAACTCTGCTCGCAACACAGGTTGGCAGGCTCGCTGAGACTCTTAAGATGTTCTTGGTGGCGATTGAAGAGCATCCCAGAAATGCGTAATAGGACTCAGAACTGCAGTCCTGACTGGGTGGTCGGCGCTTTGGATATCTTCAGAACAGTTCAGTATGAACAGGCTTTATCGTCTGTTTAAGTGTGCCTTAGAAAAGTCACAGATGTGGTTCAGTGCCTTATTTCTGTGACACCGGACATTAATTTTTTTCAGACCACCAACAAAGACAAGAAGCTCTGTACTCACATCTAGTGTGTTTTTCTATTCAAAAGCATAATGAGGTTACTGAGGGAGAGGGTAGAGTAGTATCTACACCCAGCATCCTCAGTTACTTGTCCTGAAAGTTCTACTTTATGTCTTCCTGTACAACATTTTGTACATTTCGGCAGCCTCAAGTACCATCACGTCATGTGCTTAAGCCCTGTTTGTTATGTTATCAGCTCAGTTTTCAGCATCGTCCTTTATTATATCGTCTAGGCAGGCCTGATGGTGTAATGGTAAAGTTCGTGCCGTGAAATCGAAAAGTCACAGTATCGAGTACCCATCGGACGACAGTCTAACTTAGCCTTCAACTCTCTATGATATGAAAATTCGCTGGGGACGAAACATGGTGTGGATTCCACGTTAAATTGTAGGACCCATTTCCCAGATAAAAGTATTGGGATAGGAACACACAAATCGACGAAACGACGTCGAGCTGAAAGTCTTGTACCGGGTTGTTAAGCCGCACGAATTTATTATTATGGCACAGCATCTCAACCGTTTAGATTCTATTTTCCGACGTTCACTGATTCAATGACTGAGTTGCGTACATTGCTGAACTTTCGCTCTCTCCACGTACAACTGAACCAGTCCTCCGCTTCTAAAGATATCGACGTCCACAGGACGTTCAACCTTAACATTCCCGCCTCCGTTCTATTCAGAAACTGCTGGTACGCTTGAGTCCAACATTTTTCTAACATTATTCTCGTCTTTAAACGACGTAGAATACGTTATAAGCGAATAAACAGATGACTTAGTGATTTTATATAATTGCGAGCGAAACAGAACGTCACTTAAAGTGTTTGGCTTATGGAAACTTTCTCGGCCATTGCATACCATTCTCTTTAATTCCCTACGCACAATCATCGTGCTAATGAGACTGCTGATATGACTTTGGAGCTCACGAGTTATTCCCTCCGCTGATATCATGTGATTTTTCACAACCACTCTCCACAATGCTTGACGATCCCTGTCCGTCAGTAGATGAATTGGGTGTCGCTCTTCCTTTCCACTGAACAGTCACATCAACAGTCGCCGACCGGAGTGGCCGTGCGGTTCTAGGCGCTACAGTCTGGAACCGACAACCGCTACGGTCGCAGGTTCGAATCCTGCCTCGGGCATGGATGTGTGTGATGTCCTTAGGTTAGTTAGGTTTAAGTAGTTCTAAGTCTAGGGGACTGATGACCTAAGAAGTTAAGTCCCATAGTGCTCAGAGCCATTTGAACCATTTTGAACCAACTTTAGGAGGGATAAACCATCCTTCATGGATTTGCTGCTCAGGTGACATCCAGTAGTTAGTCCATGTTAGGATTTAGTGAAGTCTTCTGACCGACTCATTCTACTGTTAGTGCTTCTCTGTTGACGAAACGGTACTCGCTGCCTCTTTTTATATTGGCGCGGTCGCTTCTGCTGACATATTGTTGTCAGTTCCGCATTACGTATGGGTTCAAAAATGGCTCTGAGCACTATGGGACTTCTGAGGTCATCAGTCCCCTAGAACTTAGAACTACTTAAACCTAACTAACCTAAGGACATCACACACATCCATGCCCGAGGCAGGATTCGAACCAACGTACGGATGTCCCAATACTTTTGATCAGATAGTGTACGTCATGGATATAGAATAGACCACTTACAAAAATTCGCTAGTTTGCACTTGAACCATAGTGATTAACACCTTTCTAACCGGCGTTGAATAACCTTTACCCCTAATAATCTAGATGGCGCGATACCACGTACGCAGACCTTGACCGCCTTCTATCACAAACATGCGTCTAATGGATCTTTTACATTAGCCGGCGTTATAGAGGTTAATTGCTGAGGTATTTGCCGCTCGTAAAATGAGACGGCGCGGCGCAACTGACTTGGCTACACCGATGAAGTACGCAACGCACCTGAGACTGAGGGGCAGTCGGACACGGCGTGCGTACACGTGTCTTGATGTGTGAGCCAGACGAGAGGTCGGCCTCGTGGATGCGAGTAAGTGTGTTCCTAAGCGAGGCACATGGCAGACCTCCGCAGTATTGCGACACAACCGCAGCACAGATACGTTCTTGACAGCACTCGCCTTTATGGGCCTAGCTGTTCTTACCAGCAAACAACTGCCGTGACTGACGTCTAAATTTACAAAACAAATTACTCCTATGGTTGTAATTGACTGGATGTTAACCCGTCCTTCTACACCACTGTAACTGAATGAAGGATCTTAACTACTTCCAAGTTCTTCTAATCTTTTGGCCAAATGCATTCTAAGTGGGAAAAAAAGAACGACAAACCACGAAGGTTCAAACGGCTCTGAGCACTATGGGACATAACATCTGAGGTCATCAGTCCCCTAGAACTACTGAAACCTAACCAAAGGACATCACACAGAGCCATGCCCAAGGCAGGATTCGAACCTGCAACCGTAGCAGTCGCGCGGTTTCTGACTGAAGCGCCTAAAACCGCTCGGCCATCGCGGCCGGCTAAACCACGAAGGAATTATCAGAAGGGACGGAAATCGGTAGATCTAATGTAATGTACAGATAAGCAAATGATTACAATCTCAGAAGAACTGGATGATTTATTGACAAATTGAGCAAGTCAATAACGCTTTGGGCCACCTCTGGCTCTTATGCAAGCTTTCAGTCGGCTTGGCACTGATTGAAAGAGCTGTTGGATGTCTTCCTGAGGGACATCGTGTCTAATTCTGTCCAAATGGCAGTTGTATACTGTCCATAATCCTCCACGCCTTCTCAGTTTGGGGAGAGATACGGCGACGTTCCTGACTAAGCAGCTCCAGACACGTATTCGCTTGCCATCGGGGCTCAGTTCGAAGTCTGACTCATCACTGAAGACAATTCTGCTCCAGTCAATGCGACTCCAGGCCAAAGACGTAAATGGGTGGATCAGATTAATATAGAGGAGTACCCAATGGAACTGGGGAGAAAAGAAATTTATGAGGCAAGTTGGCTAAAAGAAGGTATCAGTTGACAGGACGCTTACTGATGCAGCAAGGAGTAGTCAAGTTGCTAACAGTTTGAAGTGTAGGGGGTGACTGATAGTTGTAGAGGAAGACCGAGACTTCTCTGAAGTAAGCATATTCAAATGGACGCAGGATGCAGTAGCTCCACAGAGGTATGGTGGCTTGCACATGGTAGGCTAGCGTGAAGAGCTGCATAAAACCAGTATTTGGGATGATGAAAACCACCACCACCAAAAACAGCTTGCATATGTTGGGCAAGTCCAAAGGGCTCACTGATGGCAACCAAATATTGTAGTTCTTATCTCAAGTATGATAATCAGCGTAAATTCCAGCACTTTATGGGGCTGATATCAATGGAAGTTAGGAGTGTATGAGCATATGCAGTGAGGGCTAGGAGAGTCCCTCCTTCCACCCCCGAGAAAGCAAATCTCTTCTGAAATCGGTCTAGCGCTCGTCTCAGAGACAACCGTATCAGTTCAGTACAACGCAAGTTTGAAGAAATCCAGAATGCGTTGTGGATATTGCCTAGTAGCTGATGTACCTGGAACCATTTGTCTCAGTAACGTTTTATCTTCTGTTCACCATTTTTCCCTCCTATCATCGGCCAATGTCGAAAAATATTAAAAATAAGAACAATGAAAGTATTCACATGTGACTGAAAATTGACTCCCTGACATCAATATAATATGTCAAAATCTCATATAAGATACACCCTCTCAATTAAATACGTTGTATGTACCTATTATGAAGTACTAGCATAAGTATGTTAAGTGATTGATACATATCGTTATCATAGAGTAGCAGTTGTGTTGCTGTTTTCAGTTCAAGAATGGTTTGATGCAGTCCTCCATGCTAATGTATAGTGTACAACCCTCTTGATCTCAGAGTAACTACTGCAACCTACATCCCTCTGAAGCTGCTTACTGTGTTCATCTCTTTGTCTCCATCTGCAGTTTATACCCCCAACACTTCCCTCCAGTACTAAATCGGTGATCCCTTTATGTCTCAGAATGTGTCCAACCAAACGATCCTTTCTTCTGTTCAGGACCTCCTGATTAGTTACGTGATCGTCCCCTCTAATCTTCAGCATTCTTCTGTAGCACCACATTTCAAAAGCTTCTATTCTGTTTATTGTCAGTATTTCATTTCCATACATGGGTCCTCTCCATACAAATACTTTCAGAAAAGACTTCCTGACTCTTGAATTTATACTCAATGTTAACAGATTTCTCTTCTTCAGAAACGCTTTTCTTGCCCCTGGCAGTCTACATTTTATACTCTCACTACTTCGGCCATCAGTTATTTTGCTTTCCAAATAGCAAAACCTATCTACTACTGTGCCTCATTTTCTAATGTAGTTGCCTCAGTATCACCTGATTAAGTTCGAGTACATTATTGAGTTATCAGTACAATTTTATGACAAGCCCGTTATGTAATGTCATCTCAGGCAAAAAGTGGTTAATAAACAGTCAAGAGGAAGACAGTGACTTACTGTTATTTTGAATATTAGAAGCATTTGACTTTCTACGTATAAAATGCTCGTTTTCCTAAACATGAAAGTAATATTCGTTATAATCTGGCTACAACAAAATAGGATCCTAGCAGTGGTGCATTTTGGCATTTTCACGTGTATAAATACAAGTGAAATCACTTGAAATGCTATAAAAATTTCTTAGGACCGATGGAGAATTGTTCACTCACTGTTACAATTAGAAGTCTGGAACTTTAGCTCACCAGAGAAAATTTTAGCCTCTCCCTTAAGAGAGCATCGTGGTCATTTAGAAGCTCCGTACCAGGTGTATATGTGGTACCAGGTGTCCAGGTAACCCTCCACCTCTTACGTAATCACGACATTGCAGTGATGTGCGTGTGCCTGAGAAGACCACAGATGGGCATTTGGGGTCGGGTACCTTGCAAAAAGCCATTGCTCTCATGTGCACATAGAGCTGACGACGTTAATGGCCCGAACGGCAGAGAAGATTGACAGGAGCTGATTGAAGGTCTTTCGTGTGGTCTGACGAATCACGATTTTTCTTCTTTTCAAGTGGTGCAAGGCGCAGAGTGCGCTGACGACCTAATAATGCGTTTAACCCTCAGCGTGTGGAGGGCATAGTTCAGACCAGAAGTAGTTTGTGGTTTTTTGGGTGTGTTTTTCACACTATGATTTGAACCCACTCATTCATGTTATTGTGATAATGAACGAGGCCGTTTATTTCAACTTTCTCGACGACCAGTTGCTGCCCTTCCCTCTACATCTGCATGACGTGTCTTCTCTGGAGACTCCCATCCTCGCAGATGACAACGGTCACTTTGGCAGGGCTGGAGGGACATATGGTCCTGGTTAGACGAATAGTCAGGCATCCTTCGCACCTCTACTGGCTCACATCACCCGATCTTTGAAGGGGAGGCGACGACGTTCGGATCACTGATTGCTTCAGACTTTGTTCACTTTTAATAGTCCATTAGGACATCATGATGTGCAAGTAGCAAGGCATCCTACTGTGACGATTGCGATAAAATCCGAAGAGAAGTTTCACGCGTCGGTGATTTATGTGTGAGTTGCGGTCTGAGCACGAGCTGGCGGCCGTCATGTGTTTAGCGCTCGAGCTCCGTCATCGGTGGGTCTCTGTATCGAATCCCGGTAATTTTTTGCAACACCACTTGTATTATTTTGTAGGCTACATATTACATTTGAAAGGTAATATGATCAAGCAACATACGTATGTATTTGCATAAACTTTTATTGAATTTCCGATGTTACTTCCTTGGTTACTAATTATTATTACAACAAATATTATTCGAATTTTATTTCTATAGGCAATATCAAGCGCCTTCAGATTTATTCGTATTTGATTGACAACTGATGAGAAATTGCTTTTAGTGAAGAAGCTATTAAAATACTTTCAATCGTACGTAGCCAGTTTCTAGCACGGATATTTACGAAAATGTTGCGTTACGCATGATTTGCACCCAGATTATCGGAAGAAAGAAATTTTTCAAAATCTCAACGAGATCTGCTTTTCCTTAGAAACTCCTAAGATTCCTTGTGCATGAGGGAAAACTGCATTCATTTGATGTAGTAGACGCCGCTTGTGTTTTCCGTGTCTGTATGAAAAATCGTTCTGCATCTTGTATTGTAAAAACATCCGACGATTAATTGTACACTATCCCCATAGTCTGCCGTAATGTAACTGATTGTATTATTGGATAGAGCTATTAGCACCTATATTTATCGACGTTTGTAGTGTGCTTTCCAAGCCTGTACCTCGTCCTTGAAAGATTGTGTCTGTAGCTCGAAGGGTCCAGGTGCAAAGCAGTTCTCGGTACCTTACCAGATTGACAAGATTGCAGGTAAAAGCGATTTCTGGAATCACGACAAGAATTCATTTTCAGGGAAACGTTACCTGTTTTGTTGTTTACTTGTTGATGATTACAAATGTAGCATTTGATGTGATAGTAAAAATTAGCAAATAACCAAATGACATTGGAAATTCAGTAGGAGTTCATGCAAATACTTGTGTCGTTGCATAATATTACCTTTCAAATGTAAAACGCCTGAAATAATATGACTAGTGTTGAAAAATATAAAAAAAGCATGAGCAGGACTCAATCCAGCGATCCACGGATTAGAAGGCTGAAAGCGTACCACACGATAGCAGCCAACTCGTGCTGAGGGTAGCAACGTCCCGGCAAATCACTGACACGTAGGAGTTCTCTTGCGTAGTACGCCTTACTACTCGCACATTATGTTGTCCTAATGAACTACTAAAAGTGTACGAAGTCTGAACTGAATCCATGATCCAAGCGTCGTGGCCACCCGTTGTAATTCCATAGAAATAATCTGGAACTATTTGGAAAAGCGGGCCTCCGCTGGAGTTCAACAACTTAGAGAAACACGTTTCTTGTCTGAGTGCGAAGTTACGGCCCATGATACCGGGTGATCAAAAAGTCAGTATAAATTTGAAAACTTAATACATCACGGAATAATGTAGATAGAGAGGTACAAATTGACACACATGCTTGGAATGACATGGGGTTTTATTAGAAAAAAAAAATACAAAAGTTCAAAAAATGTCCTACAGATGACGCTTCATCTGATCAGAATAGCAATAATTAGCATAAAAAAGTAAGACAAAGCAAAGATGATGATCTTTACAGGAAATGCTCAATATGTCCACCATCATTCCTCAACAACAGCTGTAGTCGAGGAATAAAGTTGTGAACAGCACTGTAAAGCATATCCGGAGTTATGGTGAGGCATTGCCTTCGGGTGTTGTCTTTCAGTATCCCTAGAGATGTCGGTCGATCACGATACACTTGCGACGTCAGGTAACCCCAAAGCCAACAATTGCACGGACTGAGGTCTGGGGACCTGAGAGGCCAAGCATGACGAAAGTGGCGGCTGAGCACACGATCATCACCAAACGACGCGCGCAAGAGATCTTTCAGGCTTCTAGCAATATGGGGTGGAGCGCCATCCTGCATAAACATCGTACTTTCCAGCCGGTGTTTATCAGCCAGGCTGGAGATGATGAGATTCTGTAACATATCGGTGTCCCTCTCACCCGTCACGGTAGCAGTTACAAAACCAGAAACACGCATTTCCTCGAAGAAAAAAAGGCCTGATAACGGTAGATATGGTAAATCCAACCCGTACCGTGACTTTCTCGTCGTGCAATGGGAGTTTCCACGACAGTTCTAGGATTTTCGGTAGCCCAAATTCTGCAGTTGTGGGCGTTGACAGACCCTCGGAGCGTGAAATGAACTTCACCGGTCCACAACTCATTACTCAACCAATCGTCATCTTCCACCATCTTTTGAAACGCCCACACCGCAAATGCCCTCCGCTTCACTAAATTGCCAGATAACAGTTCATGATGCCGATGGATTTAATACGGATAGCATCGGAAGGTACGCCTAAGTGCCAACCAAACAGTAGTGTATGGAATGCCGGTGCGACGTGCGACTGCACGAGCGCTGACTTCCCCTGCATAGACGAACCCGCTACAGTCACCATTTCTTCCTGAACCGTCTCAGCAGCATTACGCCTTGTGCTCGGTCGGCCATTACGGGGTCTATCGTCTAAACAACCCGTGGCCTCGAACTTTGAAATCATTCTCGCCACAGCTGCATTTGTCAACGGACCTTTACCCGTTCGAATCCTCTTCCTATGGCGATAGAATCGTAACGCTGAACTAGCACATTCCCCATTCTGATAAGACAGCTTCACTAATACCGCCTTTTCAGGTAACCTTAACATGCTGCGACTGCTGGTGCATCTGATTCTCTCTCTCATTACAGCTCCTTTTATACACTGACGTTTTGCTGTCCAGCGCCTTCTGTCGGACATTTTGTGAACTTTGTTTTTTTTTTTTTTGGTTCTAATAAAACCCCATGTCATTCCGAGGATGTGTGTCAAGTTTTACCTCTCTATCTACATTATTCCGTGGTTTATGAAGTTTTCAAATTTATACTGACTTTTGGGTCACCATATATATATATATATATATATGTGTGTGTGTGTGTGTGTGTGTGTGTGTGTGTGTGCGCGCGACACTCTTTATTTACTGTCTTTGCTACACAATGATAGGTCGCAATCGTTGGTAGTAGGCGACAGTGGCACGGAAATTACCGACTACTTGCGAAATGTGCCGATCTGAACATAAAGAAACAACATTGAAGACGCGTAAATAAAAGTAAACATCTAGGGATGGGTTGAACATAAAACGAATGTGCTGCCAAAAACGCGTGTTATGAGACAGGAAGTGTTGGTGTGGTGTGTCAGGAAAGAGGTGCCGTTCATCTTAGTGCCTCACTCCATTAACGTTAATGACACTGACTCTGCAGTTTTGACTTTATGCGCCAGGAGCGCTGCTGCCGTGTCGTGACGAGGCGGTTGGCGAGCTGAGTTAATATGTGAATCAGGCCCGTGGGGTCAGCAAGGTTGCCCATGCATTGTCTAAACACACCGCTCTCCCGGCCGTTTTCAGCTTTCCCGATCATGTAGCTCGTACGTAACCCGCCACTTTGCCTCACGAGGCTGACAGTGCACCCACCTATGCCAAATCCCTTGTGGTACTGGGAATTGAACCCGATACTCCGCAAGGGACTCGGTCGCGCTGGTCTTTCAGCTACAGAGTAGGGTATTTTTATCCACTGCTCATGTGGTATAGTTACGAGACCAAAACATAACAGCATAATTTTTGCTTTCGTAAACGTAGCAAGAAAGCATCCAGAACTTTGGTGATGTATTTAACAGCTGCAGGGGCTATTATCCTTCGCACAAGTGTCGGCTGATTCGTTTCCTGGACGTATCGTGTGAGCGCTGTCTGATGTAGAGCGGTTGTCCACCTCCTCCTCCTCCACTCTTTCTGTGTGTGTGTGTGGGGGGGGGGGGGGGGGATGGGAGAGACGTGTCCAGGGCGGGAACCGGCCAGCCCACTTTCGTTTTTATCTCGCTGCGGTCGCTCGGCCCAGTCTCGTAAACTGGAACCACAGTGGCCGGCCTCCAGCTGCGATATCCGCTGTGCTCTCTGACTGCACACGTGAAGGTGACGTTCACGGCTGAAGCACTTTGTGCACAACGCAATCTACGTCGTCTCGAATCCGTTCTTACAACTTCCTGAGCTGCTCAGCTACCGTGGATCCTCTTCTCAGCTTTTCGCGTGGCTTACTAGATTTCAAAACAATCAAATCAATGTCGCGAGATATTTTGCGTATTTCTACTTAATGTCTTTTGTAGTCTGCCTGCGTATCCTCAAGCGGCCACCCCGGTTCGATTCCCGATAAAGCCATGGTTTGTTTCCTTGGTGGGAGGAGTGGCCTTGGGTGCAGCCAGCCTCGTGTGCTAATTGAGGAGCTACATGACTGTCAAGTAGTGACTAGGTCGAAACGTTGACAATGGCGGGGAGCGCGGTATGCTGACCCCATGCTCCTCCGTACTGCATCCGATGATGAATGACTGAGGATGACACGGCGGTCGGTCGACTAGCGCGACATCTTCAGAACCTTATCAAGTTTGTTTTTAAATGTCTTTTGATATATTTTTTGCGATAAGTCATCACTTATGAAGAAAATATAGAAACTTCCTGGCAGATTAAAACTGTGTGCCGGACCGAGACTCGAACTCGGGACCTTTGCGTTTCGCGGGCAAGTGCTCTACCAACTGAGCTACCCAAGCACGACTCACGCCCCGTCCTCACAGCTTTAATTCCGCCAGTACCTGTGAGGACGGGGCGTGAGTCGTGCTTGGGTAGCTCAGTTGGTAGAGCACTTGCCCGTGAAAGGCAAAGGTCCCAAGTTCGAGTCGCGGTCCGGCACACAGTTTTAATCTGCCAGGAAGTTTCATATCAGTTCACACTCCGCTGTAGAATGAAACATTCATTCAAGAAAATACAGTTTTAAGGTGGAAGACGAATGAGAATGTGTGGTGTTCACCCAAATGCATCTTGCAGGTTCCTCTTGTAAGCGCGTCTTAACAGTATGTATGTATTCATTACTGATTTTCATTATAAAGAATCAACTGTAATTTAATAAAACTAGTACTGTCCACAGTGACCCACCCGACTAGCCGAGAACGTTAACATTCAGCTTCTGCCATTTGTGGAGACGAGCTTGCCCCCGATCAAATCCACCTCACCGGTTAACGACGAGGCCTGTTCAGTCTGTCAAGCCGGCTGACATTACTACAGCTCACATTGACTTTGGAAGGAGTTCAGTATGGAACCACAAAAATCGTATTTCTTTGTATGGGAATCGTAAGACCTAAATACACCTGCTTTCAAATGCTTCGTCTCCTTGAGGAAGAACTGTAGTAGTAAAAATACCAGGACCTCTTGCAACCTTTGCGATATGTCACAAAAACTAAAATAGACAACAAGATAAAGAGTAAGAGGAGACAAAAGCACAAACTCAAGTACTGTAATGAGAGGCAGTCAGATTATAACCTAGCACCCGTCACAACGCCACCATGGAATGATTCCATTCAAATGTTATCACCGCACCTACTGGGAGATGAGACGATCAATTCCTGTTTCGTAGAAGGCAGTCGGCCGCTAACCGATCCACTACCGCACCTACTCGTGCACTTCCTCGTCTTATGAAGTCGATGTCCACGCATGTCTTTGTTCAGGTCGCCAGAGTTGTGATAATCACATGGTCGAAGATCCGGGCTGTACAGAGGATGTTGCAGTGTTTCCCAAACAAATCGCTGAAGCGTAGCCTTATTCCGATTGGTAGTGTGGGGGCGGCTGTCATCATGCAACAAAATGATTCCGTCCGATAGCACTCCTGAGCATTTCGACTTCACAGCGCGTCGCAGCTTCTGTAAAGTGTCTTCATTGTGCTGAGCATTGATTGTGGTTCTACGCTCGAGCAACTCTACCTGAAGTTGAAAGAGGTCATCACGACCTTACCTGAACTTGTGTGACGAGCGGTGGAACTCTTTTGCTGGGTGAGACATGGCTAGTTTACACTGTCGACTTTGCCATTTGCTCTCGGGCTCGAAATGGTGGCACATTGTTTCGTCCCGTACGACGATACAGGACAAAAACACATGCCCGTCCTCGCTATACCACAGCAGATAGAATTGACGCCATTCTGTCTAGCTTTTTTCCTCCGTCAAATGAAGCAGCATCCACTGCGCGAAAATTTTGTTGTAATGCATGCACAAGCCATGCGTAATGCTGGCTTGAACCCGAATTTCATCCTTGTGATTCGTCGGCCACCCCGGATAAGGACATAAGATTGTCTTACAGTGATCTACGCCCTTTGTATTATAATAAATAAAAATAAATGGAAATATGTTGAAAGTATAGTACAATTGCATTATTATAAATGTTCTGCGTGTACGAATTTAGGCCATTCGGATTTCCCCTCTTACATTTCAATTGTAGATGCAGGCAGCCGACTTCAAGGTCACCAGTGCGTGTCAAAAAATGAAGAAAATCCTCCTTGCTTGGCTCCACTTCAGTTCAATAAAATACTTAATACTGTTGTTAAGTCTTCCCTTATTCAGACTTACATGTAATACATAACAGTACTTCGTACTTTGAGCTATAGATCTTAAGCATCCTTCTACACACGAGAGTGTGAAACAAAATCATGTACAAAGAAAAATGAATGATGTTTTTTGTTCGTTTGTCTGCGTCTTCCCGCGAATTCATAACTAATGTCTCTGCCGACGAATATGGTGGATCGCTATTTATTTTTTATAAATTTTAACTTTACCATATCCGGGGGGTCTTTCATCACGTGCCTACACACCTTGTCTGAATCTCCGCTGCCATTAATGTACAAACGTCGGGGATATGAGACGATGAATTTAGCACCGACAGCCACCAGAAAACGGATCATATCTCTGCGCTCTCCTTTGCATGTCTTCATGTCAACAGCTGGACCGACACACTAGACCAGTCCCTCAATAACGAAGGTCACAACATAACTGCATGCACCTGTGATGTGGCGCTGTGCCATTCCCCTACCACATCGGTGACAGTATCGAAACGTAACAGTGAGGCCACCTGTCCTATGGACTTGTGTTTTACGGTGAGTGTTCGGTTTTCATCTGGCTGCCCCTTATTAGAGTGTGCCGGGAATTGGTTAAATTCCGTTATTAGGAGTCAGAGCCACGTCCCCCCGTTTCTACAGCCACGCTGCGTGGTGTGTGGTGGCTTATTTACATGCAGACACGTAACACGCACCCAACACGAATTGTCCATTTAGACCTGCAAGTTGCTTGTGTATACGCGCTTAAGCTATCTTTACAGATAAGTACCAATAAAATAAACACTCAGTTCGCTATAGTCTGGTCTGCTGTACGTCATAGACAATTTAAAATTTTATATTAAGCCTATACGTGAACAAGGCCTCTCGACAGCTTGGGGTAGCGTCAGAAAATGCGTCTTACGATATGATCTTGGTCTGAAGCTGTTGAACGTTTCTCCGTTTCAGTCATACGAGTCATGCCCTCCTGCTGGCTGCCTCGCAGTAATGCAGCTTGTATCGTATCCCGGCTGGAGGTTTGCTGCATTGGCGCCCTCCGCGGTGCCGGAAGTTCGCGGGCTCGTGCCATGTGTGCGCGGCCGCCCCCGGACGGGCTGACCACTTTCGCTGTCGCCCACCTCCGCCGGCTTTCTCGTTAGCTGCAAAGTGGACACTTGTCTCATCTGTACGCGACTGTCCAGGCAATGTCTCCGGCTAGAGACACCTTTGAAATGCCGACAACAGGTAGGAAGCAAAGACAGAAGATTAAACCAAGATCGGAGGAAGGGCAGCATCAATCGTAAATCTTGATCGGTTTATTGCACATCGAATTCAGCTACCGTGTAGCTATCTTAAGTACAATTATATCCAAGTAATGATGACTCATCCGGATTATACACTACTGGCCATTAAAATTGCTACACCACGAAGATGACGTGCCACAGACGCGAAATTTAACCGACAGGAATAAGATGCTGTGATATGCAAGTGATTAGCTTTTCAGAGCATTCACACAAGGTTGACACCGGTGGCGACACCTACAACGTGCTGACATGAGGAAAGTTTCCAACCGATTTCTCATACACAAACAGCAGTTGACCGGCGTTGCCTGGTGTAACGTTGTTGCGATACCTCGTGTAAGGAGGAGAAATGCGTACCGTCACGTTTGCGACTTTGATAAAGGTCGGATTGTAGCCTATTGCGATTGCGGTTTATCGTATCGTGACATTGCAGCTCGCGTTGGTCGAGATCCAATGACTGTTAGCAGAATATGGAATCTGTGGGTTCAGGAGGGTAATACGGAACGCCGTGTTGGATCCCAACGGCCTCGTATCACTAGCAGTCGAGATGACAGGCATCTTATCCGCATGGCTGTAACGGATAGTGCAGCCACGTCTCGATCCCTGTGTCAACAGATGGGGACGTTTGCAAGACAACGACCATCTGCTCGAACAGCTCGATGACGTTTGCAGCAGCACGGACTATCAGTTCGGAGACCATAGCTGCATTTATCCTTGACGCCGCATCACAGACAGGAGCGCCTGCGGTAGTGTACTCAAAGACGAACCTGGGTTCACCAATGGCAAAACGTAATATTTTCGGATGAATCCAGGTTCTGTTTACAGCATCATGATGGTCGCATCTGTGTTTGGCGACATCGCGGTGAACGCACATTGGACGCGTGTATTCGCCAAGGCCATACTGGCGTATCACATGGCGTGATGGTATGGGGTGCCATTCGTTACACGTCTCGGTCACCTCGTGTTCGCATTCACGGCACTTTGAACAGTGGACGTTACATTTCAGATGTATTACGACCCGTGCCTTTACCTTTCATTCGATCCCTGCGAAACCCTACATTTCAGCAGGATAATGCACGACCACATGTTGCAGGTTCTGTACGGGCCTTTCTGGATACAGAAAATGTTCGACTGCTGCCCTGGCCAGCACATTCTCCAGATCTCTCACCAATTGAAAATGTCTGGTCAATGGTGGCCGAGCAACTGGCTCGTCACAATCCGCCAGTCACTACTCTTAATGAACCGTCGTATTGTGTTGAAGCTCTATGGTTAGTTGTAACTGTACACGCCATCCAAGCTTTGTTTGACTCAATGCCCAGGCGTATCAAGGCCGTTATTACGGCCACAGGTGGTTGTTCTGGGTACTGATTTCTCAGGATCTATGCACCCAAATTGCGTGGAAATGTAATCACATATCAGTTCTGGTATAATATGTTTGTCCATCATCTGCATTTCTTCTTGGTGTAGCAATTTTAATGGTCAGTGGTGTAATAGCATAGACAACTGTGTTATAAGTAATGTATGTAATATCTTACGATATAATTGCCCTGAAAATAGCTGCACAGTAGCTGAAATCGGTCTGCAATGAACAGATTAAAAATTACGACCGATGTTGCCGTTGGCCTTCCTCCTATCTAGGAACTCATTGACTCGTTCGTGGATACGCTGTTCCTCGTGGAAACAAACCTCAAGAAAATTTATGTTCAAAGTGACGTCGACTGCGAACAGAGCAATCTAGGACACTTAATATACATCATTATTTCGGGTCCTGCCATCGGAACAAAAGTTAAAACTTTTAAAACAACTTTTGTTTATCAATCAAGTCTATGCTTATGCGGGACATGAGTTGACACCTCGTTCAAGCATAGTTTTTATTGATACAGATTCTGAGCGTTGTTTTACAAGCTCTAAGTTTTGATCTGATGATGGCAGTATTCGAAACTTCATTCTAAATAAAGAAACATCATTAATCAGTCTAGACGGTTTGATTCACGAAAACTGAATAGTCGTAGACATAGTCGAGATATTTATTTCCATTATTAATAAGAAAGGAAGCGTAATTACCTCGCATCTACGTCATTAGAGGAGTAGAACATGCTCGAATTGGACAAGGAAGAGGACACTGACAAACTGTTCGACAAACCATGACCACCTTAACATGACGTATCGTTCAAAATTCTGGATTTTTAAAAAGTGATTATCTTTTTTCTGCCTTTGTCCCGCATCTGCGCAGCGTCGCTGTGGTTATTACGGTATGTGGCATAGCTACTTTAAGGCGTGGCTGGTTGCCCTTCCTGCCACCAGCCCGTTACCCTCCTCCCCCCCCCCCTCCTCCCCTCCCCACTCCCCGGGACAGAACGTGTCTATTCAAGCTAAGCTGTCTGCGTGTAGTGTTAGTCATGTAAAACTATGTGAAACGCTTCTACAAGTTTGCGAATCGTGACTGAGGCGACACTTCAACGCCTACAGTTATTTTATACAGGTATTTTATATAAAAACGTTGCGCGGCGATAACCGGTGACAAATCATTTGGTGATTTTTGCTTTTAATGAACGCTTGAAGACTTCGTATTTTTCCTTGATTCTGACGAATGTGCCATACTTAGGCCGGCTAGTCCACACCCTTTTTCCACTTCCTTCAAGTCTTTCTGCGGTTATTTGGTCTTCAAAGATTTACTGTCGGCGAGGTGTAGAACTCCAGCCTTCTCCTTCCTTGTAGATCGGTGTTAACTTATTGTCGTCTCCTGAGCAAGCAGTTTTAGATTTATAAAGGTGTGGATTGGTAAAATTATTATGGTTACGGATCAGCGTAAAACGAAAGTATTTTTAGTTACTCGCATACCACGTCAAGAATATTCTCTTCTACGACGAAAGTGTTACCATAATTTGAGAATTTTTTAGTTTCAGTTTTAGTAATCCTGAACTTAATGTGCTCCATTCCGCTTCCATATGACACTTCAGCTGCGACGACAGCGTTCTGATTATACTGAAGAAAAAAAAAAAAAAAAGCTCAAATGGCTCTGAGCACTATGGGACTTGACATCTGACGTCATCAGTCCCCTAGAACTTAGAACTACTTAAACCTAACTAACCTAAGGACATCACACACATCCATACCCGAGGCAGGATTCGAAACCGTGACCATAGCAGTCGCGCGGTTCCATACTGAAGCGCCTAGAACCACTCGGCCACAACGGATGGAAAAAAAGCCTCTGAATTAGCCACAAATGGTTTTATTGCCGTAGGAATACTGAAGCTATTTATGAAAGATCTGGAGCAATGACATTAAGCAACTGAATACAAGAGTGCAGAATGAATTTTCATTCTGCAGTGGATTTACGCTACTTTTGAAGTTCGTGGCCGATCGAGAGTTGGCCTCGGATTGGGACTCGAACCTCGGACCTTTGTCTTTCGCGGGCAAACGCTCTAGCTACTGAATTATTCAAGCGCAGTTCACGACTTTGCTCAAAGCTTTACTTTCCCCAGTACCTCTCTCCTGAAAAACTTTCGGTCTAGCACTTCTGGAAGAAAGGATATTATGGAGAAATGGATTAATCACAGCCTAGAGGATTGTTTGAAGAACGAATTTTCGCTATACAGCGGAGGGTGGTCAACTGTGAAACTTTCTGGCAGACGAACTGTGGGTCCGACGTGGACTACAATCCGGAACCTGATCTTCATTGCCTCGAGGCGTGTTGGTTTTGCATTTCTCCGTCATATAACGCAGTGAATTTTTGAGAAACAGCGCAGACAGCTAAGACTTGATAAGATAAACAATACAAAATGCTATAGCTGATAACTCTCAAGTTATCTAGCTGGTGTAATCTACAAATTGTTTTATGTTATTCCTATAGTGGCATTTCAATTGACTTAGAACGGTAGTATATTTCACACGTATTATTCTTGTATGTATTGCAAGACTGGAAGCTAATTATTTTCTTTGTTTACTATGCATGGACGTCTGTGACGTGCTCGGGAATACCTTGAGAGCAAAATGATGTGTAAGGATTCCCCTTTCGACAACAAAGTTGTGTCACTCTAGATCGGACTTTTACGTCTTTAAGAGGCGAAGATCACGCAATAAAGTTGCGAAGTACTACGGCTTACATCGTCTGTATGTAACAAGGTCAGACTGTGTAACCAACTGCCACAGCTCGATAACACCTAGTTTCCGAATGCGAAATAATCTGGGCGAATGTGTGCGTCAGAGATAGGCCAAACATTGTAATAAAATGCTTTTATAGGTCTGTAGATGTTGCTGCAGAATGCACAAGAGAAAACTTGGTATTGCGGTTAAAGTTTTTAGATCAGCTAACAACTAATACACTCAAATACTGACTGCTATTGAGTTACCACAGAGAAAAGAATGTGTCTCCAGCATGCTGTTGTAGCATCTATTACTAAGGATGGAATTTTAAGATACGTAGGAAAATATTTGTGTTTAGCAAGCCTAGAATGAAACAAATTGCAGAATATCTTAACAATTATTATCAGTCAGTTGTCTCTGAGATGGTGGGTGTCGCTGGATAAAATTCGAAAGTATTGTACGTCACACCTTAGACGTGTATGTGCCGCGAAAGGTTGTGATGATGGGGAAGACCCACCGTGGCTCAATAACCGTGTTAGAATGTTGCTTCGAATGCAAACATAGCTTCACCATAGATTAGAACGAAGTAAAAGCTCTGTTGGGAAACAAAAGCTGAATGAAGTCAAAATGATCGTGAGGAGAGACATGCGAAAGGTATCTTAGGTATTCGAATGTAAACTTTTGTTAATCGGTGTGATGAAAAGTAAGATTTTTTGCACTTAATTAAAATCAGCAAACATAAAAAAATCAGCTATTCACTCACTCAATAATTTTTCTGAAACCCAAAATCACAGAGCAAAGGCTGAATAGAGTTTTCGGTCTTCTGAAATGGTTGCACAGCAAATAATCATACTCAATTTCCTCCTTTCAGTCATCAAATGTAAACTGAAATGATAGATACAGAGACTGGTTACCGAATAGAAACCCAAGTAAAATTGCTCAACACAGTAACGGCAACTGGACTGTACGATTCCTTACAAATTAAGGAAAAGGACTTTATGGTCTTCTAGCTGCAGTTTGTCGTACGTCCGCGGAGCAAGTGGTCGGAAAAAGACGAAGGTCATTCCCGCTGTTGTGCTGAGAGACAGTAGTAGAAAGAAATTAGGTAAGTTGTGCCGTTTGCGAGTTTGAAGTTAGCCAACCAGGCCGCTGAGCGCGAAAACAAGCGTCCCGCCACATACAAGGAGAGAGAGTTGCATAGCGTAGATGACTGCTCAACCGTTGGGTCGGACTCTATCTTTACTACCGTTCCATGTCCAGTTTTTGTATCGCTTCATTGTTCGAAGTTAGGAAGCCAAAAGATTAACACCTTTGTCAACACCGTTTCTGAGTGGCCGCTTGCACGTTTTTACGAAGCTGTCAAACGCTCAAGATGTATTATCACTTGTTATTGAGAATTCTGATATGTCTCATTAATTTTGTAAAGGGAATCATAAAAAGCATTTTGTCCTGTGTTATTTGTTTAAAAATGAATATTATGTGAAGTTTGATTTCTGGAACATGTAAGCAAATAGAGAACAAATACTGGGATCAATAGCAATTGGATTTTACTTAAACACACCTAAAATATCGGGAACCCCTAGACTATAACAGCAACATGATTGTACTTCCAAATGGACTTCGAGCTACCGACACTGCACCTAAGTACCTTGAGTAAACATTGTTATAGCGCTAATTTTCCAGTGTTTCTGATTATATGCTTAAATAGCTGTTAATAATGCTGATGAAACATAAAAAATTCGTGGTTTCCCTACATCCGTGGAGGCGAATGCTACCTTTCAAAAAAATACGTAAATGGCCAATTTTCCGTGCCACCCTCGGGCCTGGTAGTCTAGTGGTAAAGCACGTACCTGTAAATCGAATCCCGGTCGGACCCCGGAAACATTGAGTCTACCTTTAATCTAGCCTCCATCTTTCAAAGAAGTGAGTTGCCAGCAATGACAGGTGGCTCGGAGTCCAAGTCACACTGTTAGTTCCCTTTCGCTGACTGGATGACTAGGGTAGACTAGGGACACTGAAGTCGACGAAGTGGCGTCCAATTGAAAGACTTCCACCAGACCAATCAGCAACAGGAAACCGCCACAGTGCGGAACCTGTAGGTCTGAAAAGGCAGCGTGCAGTATCGCTGTTGGCTAGGGGGAGTCTCTGAGTTCGGCCTCTATGTCCTCTCGAACAGGGAGTATACAGTTTTTTTGTTTTTTCCGGACCAGTGGCCATTTCTATAGCCATTCGAACATCTGTCTTACTGCAGCTACGTTACAGTATATTAAGCAAGGTTTGAATGACGAACAGGAGCTGTCGCCCCGGAAAATGGTGCGAATGTATGAACTACTTTTGGAAAAGATTTTAACTGGCATGAAATTAATAAAGTGACCTGAAATTAATTAATGGCGTCATTTGTATGTACAGCATGCAAAAAAAATGCAAAATGCCAGTTTTTTGAGAGTTTTTGATGTGTACCACTTCTATGTTTCAAATTTATGCGAATCAGTTCTTATTTTGTAAATTTTGTAAATATGTGTGATTAATGGTCGTCCTGTTTGGTGAAATCTTTATCCGTTGACAAAAGTTAAGCAACATGGTTTGAAAGAAAATAAAATAAGACTTTTACCGGATCATCCGCCATTCGAATGAACAAAAATATGACGGTATAGTGTCTAAATTATGGCAGAGTTTGGATCCAAAATAATAAATGTTCCTATCATAACAAGAAGAATGGCGAATATGTCCAGGGCAGAGTTATGGATGTCAAAGGAGGGAACTACAGTACTGGCCATTAAAATTGCTACACCACGAAGATGACGTGCTACAGACGCGAAATTTAACCGACAGGAAGAAGATGCTGTGATATGCAAATGATTAGCTTTTGAAAGCATTCACACAAGGTTGGCGCCGGTGGCGACACCTACAACGTGCTGACATGAGGAAAGTTTCCAACCGATTTCTCATACACAAACAGCAGTTGATCGGCCTTGCCTAGTGAAACGTTGTTGTGATGCCTCGTGTAAGGAGGAGAAATGCGTACCATCACGTTTCCGACTTTGATAAAGTTCGGATTGTAGCCTATTGCGATTGCAGTTTATCGCATCGTGACATTGCTGCTCGCGTTGGTCGAGATCCAATGACTGTTAGCAGAATATGGAATCGGTGGGTTCAGGAGGGTAATACGGAACGCCGTGCTGGATCCCAACGGCCTCGTATCACTAGCAGTCGAGATGACAGGCATCTTATCCGCTTGGCTGTAATGGATTATGCAGCCACGTCTCGGTCGCGGAGTCAACAGATTGGGACGTTTGCAAGACAACAACCATCTGCACGAACAGTTCGACGACGTTTGCAGCAGCATGGACTATCAGCTCGGAGACCATGGCTGCGGATACCCTAGACGCTGCATCACAGACAGGAGCGCCTGCGATGGTGTAGTCAACGACGAACCTGGGCTCACGAATGGCAAAACGTCATTTTTTCGGATAAATTCAGGTTCTGTCTGCAGCATCATGATGGTCGTATCCGTGTTTGGCGACATCGCGGTGAACGCACATTGCAAGTGTGTATTCGTCATCGCCATACTGGCGTCTCACATGGCGTGATGGCATGGGGTGCCATTGGTTACACGTCTCCTCTTGTTCGCATTGACGGCACGTTGAACAGTGGACGTTACGTTTCAGATGTGTTACGACCTGTGGCTCTACCCTTCATTCGATCCCTGCGAAACCCTTCATTTTAGTAGGATAATGCACGACCGCATGTTGCAGGTCCTGTACGGGCCTTTCTGGATACAGGAAACGTTCGACTGCTGCCCTGGCCAGCACATTCTCCACATCTCTCACCAATTGCAAACATGTGGTCAATGGTGGCAGAGCAACTGATACAAGATGCATTGATTTAAATGTGCCTTCTTTTCCATCTGTTACTCTGCCCAGTATATATTTGCCTTTTTTGTGCTACGATAGCAGCATTTTTCCATTCTGGTTACTGCTATGTGCTCTATCTACGACGATCTCGCCGAGGGCGCAACAGTAAACCTTGATCCTGCTTCCTTCATTCCTTCCTTCCTTCCTTCCTTCTCGAGTAATCCTGGAAGTGTCTTACAGCGGGACCCGTGTCATCCTCGTGTCTGTGTCGATGGCCCCCTCCGGCCCGGCTCTGCCGTTAATACAGGCGGGGTCCTCGCGCTTAGGTAAGCAGCTTGCGTAAGGCGGCTGGAGACACACGCGGACCCGCGCGCCGGCCGGCGGCGCCCCGGGCGTCGCGGTAATTGCGGAAGTGCCGCGCGGACGGACGGCGGGTGGGCTTTCTCCGCTCAGCGCGTAGGCTCGGAAATGGCACGGCGGGATACGGCAGCCCGCACCAGACAGGTAGCAGGTGAGCGACCGGCCTCCTACTTATTAATGGTGGAGCCCTGCTGCCTAGAACTAGTTCTGGCTAGATCTGATGCCGTCACACTATACTGTCAGCACACCAATGTTTCCAGCAGACCTAAAACTGCCAATAATAAGTCACTTCACAGAAATAATGATATTCAATCTATCGTCTTCCTTCCTTAAAGTAACTAAAAATGTCATGTGTAAACAGTTGTCTTACTTCCATACATATCATAAAAATATATGTGTATGTATGGATAAATGAATCAATGAAGGAACAAATGAATGAACGACTGAACAAATGAATGAACGACTGAACAAACGAATCAATGAATGAATAAATGAATCAATGAATGAATAAATGAATCAATGAATAAATGAATGAATGAATAAATGAATCAATGAATGAATGAATAAATGAATCAATGAGTGAACGAATGAATCAATGTACAGATGAATAGATGTTCCACATCTCCTGAAGCACTGGACCGATTTCAATACAATTTTATAGACATATCACTCAGTGTCTGGAAGGAATTGCTGTGGGACAAGAACCACGTACCTATCATGCCCTATGCTTTATTTTACACTTGTTAGCTGTAGTTTCAAAAATGGCTCTGAGCACTATGGGACTTAACAACTGAGGTCATCAGTCCCCTCGAACCCAGAACTACTTAAACCTAACTAACCTAAGGACATCACACACATCAATGCCCGAGGCAGATTTCGAACCTGCGACCGTAGCAGCAGCGCGGTTCCGGACTGAAGCGCCTAGGACCGCTCGTTCACCACGGCCGGCATCCGTTGTTTCATAAGTTTCTTTACAGTGACATTATATCATGGAAGTTCACTCTCAGCATTAAATGTAATATATTCGCGTCCAAAAGTGACACAATCGCGGAGAAGAGGAAAGTGAAACTAGGAAAGGTGAGCAATCAGCCAACATCACCGTAAATGTTTACATACAAATCTTATTTGCTCGCTTTGTATAGGGGGGGACTACTTTATGCTGTGAACAGCGGGGAAACACAAAAGGTAAAAACAAACAATTCATGAGACCACTCATGTTTCAGTCTTGTCAGTTCGTAGTGAGCAGAGTGTGGTCTCTTGGTAGAGTTGACAACATAATGCCACAAAGACGCTGTTTGGATCTTATTTTGCAGGACAGAATACTCGACCGCCTAGAAACAGGCCAGATACAGATCGAAGTCTCGGTATCCTTGGATGTGCCACAGAGTGATTTCGAGGCTTTGGCGACGTTTTAGGGACACAAGAGATGTTCGTCGTAGGCCAGTACAAGGCCGACCAAGAATAACCACCCCACGGTAGGACCGATATCTGGCCTTAAGATCGTAATTGTCCGACCAAATCTGAGTACACCTGCAAGAAAACTGGGTGCATAGCTTGCAGCTGCCTCAGGAGTTGCTGTTTAACTACGAACTGTGTATCGCAGGCTCGGAACAACAGGTCTTGTTTGCGATACGTCCAACAGTGTGTATCCCGCTCACTCCAGCACAGATTAGAGAAAGGTAGATTGATGGGCGCTCTAGAAGAAACTGAAATATGTAGCGCCTTTAAAGAACAGCCTCAATACGTACTGAGTGAACAGGATGAAAAAATTTCCAGACAGTTTTAGACATTCTCTCAAATACACTGTAAATATACATTTTTAGTTCTGCGACATTTACAGTCCACTCAAAATCGCAGGACATGAAATGGAATATTGACTAGTAGCGCTGTTTACTTATTCCTTGGTGCGCAGTTGTGCATATTACGTTGTTATCTCTGCCTGTATGTCAGTATCTTGTAAATATAATATAAGAATTTCAAATAACTACAAAACTGATTGTACCTATTGTTAAACCCACTGTACATTTTCTTATTACATTGTATTATGTTTTGTAGTTGCTTAAAAATGGCATAACGTCGAGATTTCAATTGCAAAATAAAGTTGTAACAGCTGAAAGTAAGACAAAATAACATAAAAAATTCTCTGGAGAATCTGATAGCCGATACAACCCCAGGGACATAGTGGAAAGAGACTAGTTTGGTGGCGATGGTAAGCATCACATGGAATGCCTGTAAGGAACTGCACATCGTTGGGGGTATACTGTAAATGCTCAGAGGTACAGAATGAATGTTCAGATGGATGGTTTTCTTGAAGGTGAAGACCTCTGTCACGTGGACTTTCCAGCGAAGTCTCCAGATCTGAGTTCTACAGAACAAGCCTGGGATGCATTAGAGAGGTGAATTTAATCCCACTAGCCTCCACCAAGGCCACTTCCAGACCTCTGCACCGCTTTTGCTGAGGAATGGGATCGACTGCCGAGAGAGCTTTCTAACTACCTCTTAAGAGTCGCTGCGCAGCATTAAACGCTTCTTTTGTTGCGGACGAGATTTTCCGGTTGTGTTATTTTATTACAAATATGTATCTTAGCTATTAGAACTTTTCTAACATAATGTTTCGGGCACTGCTGTATGCCAAATGGTTTATGATTAAGCTATAGCTTGTTCAGTAATCCTTCCGGCATCCTGATAAGGCAGTGGTCCTCTTTTCGTTAGTATGCTTAACTTTTGGACACTCGTGTACTAGGAATATATCCATCACAAGCGTTGTCCACAGTTCGTCTAAATCTGTGCCACTGTTCTGCCACACGCTCCTCTCCAGAGCCAAATGTTTCGACTTCCTTATTGAGATATGATACGACTAATATGTAGTACTCACTACGATCACCTTGTAGACACCTGTCTAAGAAGTAATGCATTCTGACTACTGTTTAAAAATATATGCTTACTGTAAATAACCCACTACAGCGCAAAATGAGCAATGACATACACAACTACAGCACCAGACGAAAAAGTGACTCCTGTTATTCCACATAAGAGTTGACTGTAACAGTTTTAGGGGCAGTATTGTGCAGTCCTTTCTGAGATAATCACCTCGCCAATGATATAAAATGTCGGGCTGATAGAGAAGGTAAATTTGATGAAAAACCGAAAATCTTGTTCTTGACAACCTCTTCTGTTCCGTAGAAGAATTTCTATTTATATAATATTTAAATGGTGATGGGTGGGAATTAGTAAATTACTCGTAAAAAAAGACAACTTGTAAATGATCAGCATGTAGCCACATTTACTTAAGAATGTGTACTACGAGTGTAAAACGACTCGTTACGATTAAGTTTACAAATGATCCATGGAACATAAATCTAATTAAACTAAACCCTTGCAGCAAGCTTTGAATGCTACACATCAAGTTTAATTAAACTGTGAGGTTTTTCTAGACCTATCTAAAACCTCTGATATGATTAATCATGATCTGCTACTTAGGAAATTGTACATATACAGCACTCATGGAGTTGGCAATAAGTGATTTAAGTTTTATCTTGCAATAGACAGTAAGTGGTTGACATGCCATGAAAGTAAACGTTATTTTTTCATTTGTAGACAGCAGAAGGAGTCTTTCTTGCAGATGATACTAACATTTTTATTAAAGGATACAAGCAAGCTAATTTACAGCACACGGTCTCTGGACAACAGAAGTAGCAGAAATATGATTTACAGTCGAATGCATGGAGGTAAAGAAGAAGAAAACAGCATGGATGAGGTTCAAAGAGTAATAAAAAATACCATGTGCCATGTAATGAAAGAATGAAGTGGCTGTAGCATCAAACAAACATCTTACAAGATGTTTCTAGGAGTTTTGTTTGGTGATAGTTGAAGGTAGGAAAACATGTTGAACTACTGAATTAAAGGTGGTGTAACTACTATAATGCCTTAAGAACGCATTGAAATAGTACCGTGTGCTTACTATGCAAATGCGCAAAGTCTTAAGGTATAGGGTGTTCTTGAGGAATGAGAGATTTCCATGATTGCCCTTAATCACTTAATGCGAATTACGGGATGGTTCCTTCGAAGAGACGCAGCCGATACCTTCCCCATCAATTTTTAAATCCGTTCCTAATGGCTTCGTTGTTGGCGGGACGTTGTAACCTAGTCTTTCCTTCAAGACGAGTCGAGATGACCCTACATTCTTACATTAATGAATGCTACGTTCCTCAGACATGTTGTAACAATTGTCAACACTAACGCAGACTGTGTGCTGGAGGGTATCTTTTGTTTTGAAACTATTAAGGTTTCTATGAAACGTTCCTTTTCCTAACCTAAATGGATCTTTTTAATAGCTCATATTTCTACTTCCTCTTCGACAGATCTGGTTCTGTATTCGGAAAAGCGCTATATACGAGGAGACAGTCTTCATATCCAGGCTGTTTCTGGAGGTAACAGACATGCCTTAACAGCTTAAAGAGTCAAATACGTATGTGCTCTGTTCCCCATGGTTCCCGAAATACAGGAAGTTCAGATACATCAGAAATAAAGGAAGCATAGATGACAGCACGTCAAGAAGTCGGCTTTGTCAGTCGATCTTTTAATGTGCGTTGGTTGGTTGGTTGGTTGGTTGGGGGAAGGAGACCAGACAGCGAGGTCATCGGTCTCATCGGATTAGGGAAGGATGGGGAAGGAAGTCGGCCGTGCCCTTTCAGAGGAACCATCCCGGCATTTGCCTGGAGTGATTTAGGGAAATCACGGAAAACCTAAATCAGGATGGCCGGACGCGGGATTGAAAATGTGCGTTGGTTCGGGTCCGAAGTCTACAGGCGACAGAAGGGAGAAACTGTTAGTTGGCGTCTCAAATGTTTATGCGCAGGTTAAAAAAGAATGTAGGCATTAGCGCGGATTAGTAACGCAGTATAGGTCTACAATAGCTACAAAAACATCGAAGAAGGCGATGGCAATTTCGAATATGAGATGTAAAGAAAACTGGACAATCAAAAGTAACAAGTGAGTATCTGTTAATTCGCTGTTACCTGCGCCTTTTTCTGAGTTTGGTAACAATATGGTCAGCGTGTCCTGATAGAAGTTTCCCGGGGATTCTTTAATCCATTTCAAGCGAAAGTCGTGATGATACAATTGATTTCCATCTCTCTACTAGGACAGTCCGAGCTATTGCTTAATAACAAATTACTACGCTGTCTGAGTATGCAATAACTACTTCTTTGAGCAGTTTCCTTTCCTGACAAAATCAAAGAGCTGCATCTCCAATATCATTGAAAACGAAGCATCCTTCTGCATTATCCATATTCCACAGGGTTTGGACTGAAGCTGAAAACAGTAAAAAATAGAGTGACATGTTATACACATACACTGATTAGTAACCAATAGCAAACTCAGCCAATTAGCTATATGAATTAAGCGATATTTTATAACCACTTCCTGGACTGTAAAGCATACAGCACAATTGTGAGCATATCTTTCACGTTGTAGAACCAGTTTGGTGACATTTTACAGGTCCAGTTCATAAACTCCTATGCATTTCCTTTTTTTTTATGAGAGTACCTGACATCAAATACGTCGTGCTAATCTTTGCAGTCCTCCGTACCCATTACACCCAGTATTATCAATAAGCTGTTCAGATACAATTTTCCCCTCGCTAGTTCTTTCCAGTGCCTAATTAACCATTTCCGATAACGTCTAGAAAATTTTTAACAAATAAATTACTTTTTACAATATTTTCACTTGTCTTCCTATGGGTTGCGAATACGCCGCAGATAAATAAAAAATTGTCCTGAATAAAAGACTTACTTCATTACTGTTTTCAAGAGTCACTAATTTTAGTACTAGATTTAAAAACAAATTTTGAAGGCTAGACGTAAATGACTAAAGGAACACATGAAGAAATGAGACTTACCTGTAGACAAAAGGACCCACTTCGACGAGTATTGGCTTCTCGCCGTTATTGAGAAAGCCATCAGGATTGGTGACATTGAATACGTAGACCTTAGTTAGTCGTATAACGCCTGGCTTCTGCCAGTAGTGGTAACTGATGGTTCCATTCCACAGCCGAAGATGCTGCAACACGAAACCATACGCTACCGTAAGCATTGTTACTTATTAAGGTTGAAAAACATTTTTCAGAAATTTCTTTGCTTGTAGGCCAGTGCAATACGGATCAGAAGGAAAATAGTAGATATTAGTTGTAAAGATACTTCCTTGTCACAATAGCGCTTGACGTCAAGAAGCTCGCAGCTTATCGTTAAACTATAAATAGTGCCAATAAGGACGATCTGGTTTATTTTAAATTTTTTATTTGTCTCCTTTTTTAGGGTTTGGTGAAGCTTAGCTCAGTTTTTGTAGAAGTATGGGACTGATGTGTTAATATTGGGAAAAACTTACCGATCAACAAATTATTGAAATCTTCACGGGTTATCAGCCAAGTGTCGTCGTCTTCTAGTCGCAACGTTTCCATGGGTTGCGTATCCATCTTCATGCAAAGGCTGATAACCCGTGAAGATTTCATAAATAAATTTCAGTTTTGCAAGAACCCATTCGTGATATTTCCAGTCTGCATATTTTATATCCTCGTAATATAATACAGTCTTTATTTGATTTTTCTTCTAAACTTATCCAGGTACATCCCTAAAACAACTATCGATTCTAAAAAAAATTTAAAAGACTTCGTATGAAGATGATGGATACGCAATCCATTGAAACGTTGCAACTAGAAGACGACGCCACTCTGCTGATAACCCGTGAAGATTTCATAGCTGAAATACGCCGAGGAAGCCTGCAGTCGCATACAACGAATTATTGTTGATGCACTGTTATTCTATGATTTGCAAGGGTACCATAAATATCGGTCGGGGAAGGAGCCAAGCTCTTTAGGGAGGGGACATTCATTGGACTTTATTTTGCTGTAAATGAGACTTTTTCAGATTCCTGAAGACTGACAGTCACGTGTACAAGATGCGAAATATTAACTACTCAATGCGAGATTTCATCCGAACTTCAATAATTCTCATGCGGAAATTTCCAGAACGGCAGTAACTTGAGGGAAATAATATTGTGAAAATAATGAACGCGAATGCGAATGAAGTATTGTTACGTTGTAATTCTTTTCTAATAAACAGAGACTATACTGCAGAAGCGTCGACAATCAAAATTATTGAATAAAATCAATGTGCATCCTATAATTTCTGACACAGATGTAATTGAGCATCGTGAAAGTCTAAGAGAGACAGGGCATTGATAGTGGGTCCATGGTCACAGCTCTTCAACGTTTCGTTGCTTACCTTCGAGTTCTTCGTCTCCCCTATCTCATATCGGCTAATATGCACAGAATTATGACGTACAAGCGTAATTACTGGAGAGTTTATAGCTTTGGTGATCTGTAGTTTGGAATAAGGTTCGCACTTCATTTTAGGAACAACGTGAACTCTTAAGGCTTCAGGGGTGATTGCACGGAAAAAATTATAGTGTCGCATTTAGTTTGCCGATAAGTATAAAGGTACTCCAATTTTAGGGCTTTTGGTATTCTGATGTTAATGTAATTTTACTTTGGTCAGATCTCTTTATGTTACTTTGTACATTTTTCGTGTGTTTCTCATGATTGCACCACAGTTTTCGGTTGCTTGCATTACAATCGTCGTCCGCCCCCCCCTCCCCCCCCCCCCCCCCCGCCCCCGTAGCTGAGTGGTCAGCGCGACAGAATGTTAATCCTAAGGGCCCTGTTTCGATTCCCGGCTGGGTCGGCCATTTTCTCCGCTCAGGGACTGGGTGTTTTGTTGTCCTAATCATTATCATTTCATCCCCATCGACGAGGAAGTCGCCGAAGTGGCGTCAAATCGAAAGACTTGCATCCGGCGAACGGTCTAACCGACGGGAGGCCCTAGTCACACGACATTATTATTATTACAATCGTCTACAGTTCATATAATTTAGTCCTGTACTTTCTGTAACATTTCATGTTCCTTGGTTTCATGCCAGACATAATATATAGAAACCTCAATCGAGGGTCAATGGCTTCTTATTATTATTATTTACCTCAGCGGTGAAGAAATTGCTATGAAGTGCTTGTAAGTGAACTTGCAGTTAACGTTTTGAAGGTCAAAACTCAGGAGACTGGAAAGTACTGTTTCCCAAAAACGCTAATCACGGCGTCGGCAGCACAATGGATACAATTTTCTCAAATGGCGGAGACAGCTGAAAGATTCGTTGCCTGTCGCACGAAACACCAGACGGACATGTCCTGGCAGATGCTGAACTGCTGCCGTCCCTGGTAGGGGAAGGATCTTCTCCATTACAGTAATTTCGGCGGTTTCACTCCAGCGTGTCCACTAAGCAGCTGGCCGTCACTCGACTGCAGTCACTGCACGGCGGGGAAGCCGTCGCATCCAGCCTGCGTTGAGTGCTGGCCGTCACAGGCGGAAAGCGACGCGTTTCTGAAACTGACTTGCCTTACTTTTTAGGTTGGTTTCCGTTCGAAAAGACGACAACCGTTGTATTGGAAACTCTCTAAGCAGTTATTCTGAATGTACACTACTGGCCACTAAAATTGCTACACCAAGAAGAAATGCAGATGATAAGCGGGTATTCACTGGACAAAAATATTATACTAGAACTGACATGTGATTACATTTGCCGGCCGGGGTGGCCTAGCGGTTCTAGGCGCTAAAGCCTGGAACCGCGTGACCGCAACGGTCGCAGGTTCGAATCCCGCCTCGGGCATGGATATGTCTGATGTTCTTAGGTTAGTTTGGTTTCTAGGGGACTGATGACCTCAGAAGTTAAGTCCCATAGTGCTCAGAGCCATTTGAACCATTTGATTACATTTTCACGCAATTTGGGTGCATAGATCCTGAGAAATCAATACCCAGAACAACAGAACAACCACTTCTGGCCATAATAACGGCCTTGATACGTCTGGGCATTGAGTCAAAAAGAGCTTGGATGGCGTGTACAGGTACAGCTGCCCATGCAGCTTCAACACGATACCACAGTTCATCAAGAGTAGTGGCCGGCGTATTGTGACGAAGCAGTTGCTCGGCCAACATTGACCAGACGTTTTCAGTTGGTGAGAGATCTGGAGAATGTGTTGACCAGGGCAGGCCCGTACAGGACCTGCAACATGCCGTCGTGCTTTATTCTTCTGAAATGTAGGGTTTCGCAGGAATCGAATGAAGGGTAGAGCCACGGGTAGTAACCTCCACTGTTCAAAGTGCCGTTACTGCGAACAAGAGGTGACCGAGACGTGTAACCAATGGCACCCCATACCATCACGCCGGGTGATACGCCAGTATGGCGATGACGAATACACGCTTCCAATGTGCGTTCACCGCGATGTCGCCATCACGGATGCGACCATCATGATGCTGTAAACAGAACCTGGATTCATCCGAAAAAATGACGTTTTGCCATTCTTGCATCCAGGTTCGTCGTTGAGTACGCCAACGCAGGTGCTCCTGTCTGTGATGCAGCATCAAGGGTAACCGCAGCCATGGTCTCCGAGCTGGTAGTCCATGCTGCTGCAAACGTCGTCGAACTGTTCGTGCAGATGGTTGTTGTTTTGCAAACGTCCCAATCTGTTGACTCAGGGATCGAGACGTGGCTGCACGATCCATTACAGCCAAGCGGATAAGATTCCTGTCATCTCGACTGCTGGTGATACGAGGCCGTTGGGATCCAGCACGGCGTTCCGTATTACCCTCCTGAACCCACAGATTCCATATTCTGCTAACAGTCATTGGATCTCGACCAACGCGAGCAGCAATGTCACGATACGATAAACCGCAATCGCAATAGGCTACAATCCGAACTTTATCAAAGTCGGAAACGTGATGGTACGCATTTCTCCACCTTACACGAGGCATCACAACAACGTTTCACCAGGCAACGCCGGTCAACTGCTGTTTCTGTATGAGAAATCGGTTGGAAACTTTCCTCATGTCAGCACGCTGTAGGTGTCACCACCGGCGCCAACCTTGTGTGAATGCTCTGAAAAGCTAATCATTTGCATATCACATCATCTTCTTCCTGTCGGTTAAATTTCGCGTCTGTAGCACGTCGTCTTCGTGGTGTAGCAATTTCAATGGCCAGTAGTGTAGTTTGGAAAAAAAACCATACGGAATTAAGCTAATTTTATTAAAATACAGTCACCCCTTTAAAAAAAAAAAGCACACTTTTCACTTTGCAGCTATGTAGTCCGTGTAGAAGTTGTACCAGGAGATCATGTGACCCTCCAATGCTGAAGTCAGTCATGGCAGTTAAATGGTGTGTATGAGGTGTGTTCGAGGAATCTTCTTTTTTTTTGGAAAGAAATTTATTTATTCGTCTTCATTCATGTTATCTCCTTCACTGCAGTTACCAATAGATACTATGCACTTTTGCCAGTGTTTCTTCTAATCCACCAAATACTTCTGAAGCTCTGTCTTTGGGATAGTACTTAGTTCTTTCAGCTATGCACTTGTAATCTAAGCTTATGAAACGGTGTCTCTAAGATTCTCTTTATTTTTAGAAACAGAAAAAAGTTACACGGAGCTATATCTGGCGAATATGAAGGCTGAGGCATCATTAATGTTGTTGTTCGTCAAAAATTCACGAACATGCAATGAGATGTGAGCCGGTACATTATCGTGATTGTTTCATAACAGATTGTTTCATAACAGATCCGGGCGTCTCTTTCGCATGAATTTTACGCAAATTTTGATTATCTTTTAGGTAGTACTCCTTATTGACCCGTTCTCGCTTCCCGCGCCCGGGTCACTGGGTTCGATTCCCGGCGGGGTCAGGGATTTTCTCTGCCTCGTGATGACTGGGTGTTGTGTGATGTCCTTAGGTTAGTTAGGTTTAAGTAGTTCTAAGTTCTAGGGGACTGATGACCATAGATGTTAAGTCCCATAGTGCTCAGAGCCATTTGAACCTTATTGACCATTTGGATTTTTGCAAGCACTCTTTATGAACTGCGCATTAAAATCGAAGAAAGCAGTGAGCAGAACCTTCACACCCGACCGCACTTGCCGAACCTTTTTCGATCTTGTCTATACAGCCTGCCTCCAGTGAGACCACTGAGCCGTAGTTTCGTCGCCATACGCGTACAGCCATGTTTCGTCACCTGTTATGACACGTTTCTGTAGTTTTGCCTCGTTGTAGACTTCATTTAGCAACTCCTGGGTAACTTACATTGGTCGCTGTTTTTTCTCGAAATTCAACACCCATAGCGCAAGTTTTGCTGCCACACGTTTATACTACAACATCCGAAAAGATTTCATGGCATGAGCCAATCGATACGCTATCACCATAAACTTCTCTGATTGTGATTCGACGATCGTTCGTAATCATTTCTTTCACTTCTTCCATGTTTTCATTCGTTGTGGATGTGCTGGGGCGTCCTGAACGTCCGCCATTTTCAGCTCCTTCAAAGCCATCTCGGGAACGCTTACACTACTCGTAAATTCTTGTTTTACTCGTAGCAGACTCACCAACAGCAACTGATCCATCAGTTTAGTAATCACCATCCGTAAGCAAACATATATAACGTTCTTGACAACTGACTACAGACTAAACATCTAACATGCCAACAGTGTATAGATCCCTTCGATCCTCTTTTGTTTTCCAGAGCTCGCACAATTATTACTCAGCGTTTCCCGGCTATAGTGGGCGTAATGACCTGGGAAATCTTAACAAACTGAATTCCAGACCCAAATACTTGGTTAAATTGAAACCTCCGCCTTTGTTTAGTAGGTTTTCTGACATCTTTAATTCGATAGACTCGACGTCACCATATTTTATTTCATGATTATATTAGAGATTTTGCCTAGAGAGCTGATTTGCTTTTTTTAGCCGGTTTTGTCGATGTTGTTTGCATCTCTCCCAGACTTCTCTAATAGTCTGCCGAACGTACGATATGCCACATTTGCACGGCGATACACACCCATCTTTCTGAGGTCTAGATTCTCTTTAATGTTACAAAGATGACATCGGCGGGAGGCAAATACATTGGATACCAAGTTTCCGCAATAGTCGACCGATCTTTGCAGATGCTGGACCAGCATTTCTCTTTATCCGTCTTAGTTTCAAGCTGTTTATCGGGTGTTCTATATTTGTGTTAAACATCCACTCAATCTGACGACCTCATTAGCAATTCCTTGAGAACTGTATCCGTAGGTATTTTAATTCTTCAGTGAGGTGCTTCTTAAGAGGAAGTGTTAGAACTCTATGGAACAGAGTCTTTAGCACCCAGTTTTAATGTGGGCTTTGGAAAAACAAGAGCATCAAAGGGCGTATCGTGCGTCAGCTCAGCGATGAATAGTGGCGCACGCTGGCTTATTTGAGAAATCACAGTGTTAAGATAGTCTCGCTGCCATTTAACTGACCAGTCTGTTTATATTTATTTTCGCGCAATCTTCCGTTGGTCCTGTGCTTTTCAGAGGCAACACCCTCACTAACTTACTTTAACACGTTTTTCTTTGGTCGCTTTATTGTCTGTCTGTATTGAGCACGATTTGTGCAATATATTTTAAACTATCTTCCCGATGAGCTGCAGAATTGAAATTTTAAACACAGATCCGAACTGGGTAACAATGCAATTTTAGTTCGCTTTCCTATCCTTCTGTTCGGTAGGGATAGAGGTACGAGTTGAAAGAGGTTGGTGAAGCCTGACATCTCGCTATTGTGCAGAACTGGTGTGAGGGCGGTATATGAATGTGTCCATGTGTAATGCGGCCAAATGGGCACAGCTAAGAGAAAGAGAGGGGAAGAAGAGGGGTAGAGACTGAAAGAGGGGGCATACATTTGTGTACACAGGTGACGCCTTGGGTAAAAAGCTAGTAGTATCTATAAATATATATTTTTCTAAATAACAAATTCTCATCAAAATATTTAAAATTCTTTGATAAATCACACACACACACACACACACACACACACACACACACACCATAAAAAAATCAGGATATAATTTAAAAGAGGAATTTTTAATGTAACATGTCTTACATGAAACTAGAAAATATGAAAATATGTGATTGTGAATTTTTAATATCTGTGAAATTACTTATGAAATTTAAAATGAAAAACGTCAGGTGCGAGCATTACACAATTATTGCATGAATAGTTCTCCTCCTCATATTATCTGCTGGCGTGCACCCACATCTTTCATTTTAAATTTTACCATTATTTTCATAGGTATTAAATGCTTGCAATCAAATATTTTAATAATTGTCTGTATGGGTTAGTAGTCTGTATGTGACATACTTTTTAGTATGATTTGAAAACGTTATAGTACACATTTTTATATAAATAATTATTTATTTTGAAACTCATGAGCTGCTCTTCATTTTCTCTGCCTCCTCGTAGCTTGCATACAGAAGTTGTCGTACATACACGCTAAATGTATCGTGGTCTAAGGCTTGTAGCTTTTTATATCCAACCTATTTCGTTGTCATGTTGCAGTTGCCCAGTATTCTGCCAATGAAATGAAGCCTACTACTTGCTTGGACACAAATGAACAAATCTCATCTCTCAGTTTAATATCGCTATGCTTTGTAAGTCGATCATTTGTGTATCAGTGTCTCTTACAGTATTCCACTGTTTTCTATAGTTTTGTGGTGCACTACTTCACAATGGCACTATTCGTAATGTATTAGATTTTTTACAGCTGGTTCAGCTACCGGAACACGCGGCAGGTACCTCTGCAATTGTCTGCGACCTGAAGGGGGTGGCGGGGGAGGAGGAGGAGGAGGAGGAGGAGGAGGAGGGGGAGGAGGAGGAGGAGGGGAGAGAGAGAGAGAGAGAGAGAGAGAAGGAAAAGGGGGGGGAGATAGAAACGTGATTGTGTGACCGGCGCACCTGCTTCTCGGTAAGTGGCGCAAAGCCATTCGTGCTGCCGCTATCCTGACCCCGATTTTCCTAGATGGCGATTGTGTCTTTAATAGCGTAGTATTTCGCAGTGTGGGGTTTTGTTAGGTCGAAAGTGTCAATAAGTAGAGTCCACAGTGTTGCGAACGTCATCTCAGTGCTCTGCTAGAGCAGGCATCGCCGTGCAAAATTATGACTCACCAGAGGCGAACCATTGAAAGAGCTAGCGCATTTATTGACCGCAACTCTGGCACAGAATAATACATGTGGATCCAGCTGTCTGTCATGGGTGCGACTCTACGCACGCGATTAGCTGCTCATTCGCATTAAACTTTCAGTCTTCGGATACTGACGCGGCTCTACATTGTTATAGATACGTCGAACGTCCTGAGAAGTCTTTAACACATGCCGTTATCTGTGTAGCACATACACATACTATCTCAATCTAAAACACTACTCTGCAGATCACATTTAAGTGCCTGGCAGAGGTTTCGCCTTACCACCTTCAAGCATTCCAGTCTCGAACAGGGCCTGGGAAAAACGAACGCCTAACTCTATCCGAGCGAACTCTGATTTGTCTAGTTACGATGATCATTTCTCCCTTTTTATGTGGGCGTCAACAGAATTTTTTCGCCTTCAGAGGAGAAAGTTGGTTATTAGAATTTCGTGAAAATATTTATTGCTACCAGTTTGGGGTCGTCTATATTTGGCATCAGGATTTTCGATTGAGCTATATAGGTTAAGTGATATTTTAGATGCCATAATTCGTTAATTTTCGCAATTTTTGGCCATCTGTATTGGTACCTGATTTTCATTTGAGCTACACTGAAGATCCAAAGAAACTGGTACACCTGCCTAATAGTGTAGGGCCTCGGAGAGCAAGCAGAAATGTCGCAACATGACATGGAATGGACTCGACTAATGTCTGACGTAGCGCTGGAGTGAACTGATACCTTCAATCGTGCAGGGCTAGGGCTGCGCATAAATCAGTAAGATTACGAGGGAGGGAGGGGGGTGGGGGGAGTGTGGAGATTTCTTCTGAACAGCACGTTGCAAGGCATCCCATATATGCCCAGTAAAGTTCATATCTGGGGCGTTTTAACTAAGAACAGTGTTCCTGGAGCCACTGTGTAGCAATTCTGGACGTGTGGGGCTGTCAACTGTCCCGCTGAAATTGCCGAAGTTCGTCGGAATGCACAATGGGCACAAATGGATCTAGGTGATCAGACAGGATGATTACGTAGGTGTCGCCAGCCAGCATCGCATCTAGACGTATCGGGGGTCCCATATCACTCCAACTGAACACACACCATACCATTACAGAGCCTCCACCAGTTTCAACAGTCCCCTGCTGATATGCAGGGTCCATGGATTCGTTAGGTTGTCTCCATTACCGTACACGTTCATTCGCTTGATACAATTTGAAACGAGACTCGTCCGACCAGACAACTTGTTTCCAATCATCAAGAATCCAATGTTAGTGTTGACGGGCTCAGGTGAGGCGCAAGGATTTGCTTCGTGCAGTCATCAAGGGTACACGAGTGGGCCTTCGGCTCTGAAAGCCCATATCGATGCTGTTCCGTTGAATGGTTCGCCCGCTGATACTTGCTGATGGCCCAGTATTGAAGTCTGCAGCATTTTGCAGATGGGTTGCACTTATGTCACCCTGAACGATTCTCTTAAGTCGTCATTGGTTCCGTTCCTGCAGGTTATTTTTCCGGCCCCAGCGATGTCGAAGATTTGATGTTTTATCGGATTCCCGATATTCACGGTACACTCATGAAGTGGTCGCACTGGAAAATTCCCACTTCATCCCTACTTCGGAGATGCTATGCCCCATCGCTCGTGCGCCGACTATAATACCACGTTCAAACTCACTTAAATCTTGATAACCTGCCATTGTAGCAGCAGTAACCGATCTAACAACTGGGCCAGACACTTATTGTCTTACATCGCCGTTGTCTACGGCAGCGCCGTATTCTGCCTGTTTACATATCTCTGTATTTGAATTCGCATGCTCTTCAGTGTTTATAGATCAAGTTAAGATTTTGCCGTACCAATTACATTGTTTTCCCTGTAAGGTTGTATTTTTTGTGTCTTTGATTCTACCATCGTATAGTGATTTTCTGTTTGTTTTGTAAATTTTGTTACCTTCGTGATATTGTTTTAGATTTTAGTGTGTCACTGCACAAGACCGCGAAGTTCCCGCGTTTGCCCGGTTGGATTCAATAGTTATTATCAACGATTTGCGTGATTTTTTATATATTTACATTTTCGTGCCATGGGACGAGTTTTATCACAGTCGCTATTTTGCAATCATGTTGTGTTGAGTTTTAGTAATTTGATGACATCATTAATCAAAGGCGACGGATGGTATCAGTCTCTGGTTTATCTATCCCAAGTGGACGGTGGTAATATTTCCAACTTTTTCTGCGAACAGCATATATTAACAAGTCTACCATTTAGCGAGGTATAGAGTCAGTAATGGACAAAGTCATATGGCTTTGTTTTTGGCAACACATCGAAATCTACCCATCATTTAAAGTAAGAAAAATAGAAGTCTTACGAGTACCTCAGACGCTTTCTTTATGAGGAAGTGTAGCGCGACAGCTACACGCACCAAACAGTCTCAAACAGCCTAAAAAAACCTGGTGTGTTGTTCTTCTAGTCGTGGGGAGTGTAACTTCTAATTCTGGCATTATTACTGGAAGTGGAAGGACGCGATCCAAATATTTTTAGTGAAAGAATTCGATGGCAACAAAAGCAGCGAACACTCAAGTGTCGATTTAAGTACTCTTGAGTTTTCGTAATCCAATGTAGTACACGCCTGCAATTGTGGGGAACGAATCCCCATTCATTCTCCAGCGCTTTGACTAGTGGCATTAGCCCATCAGATACTGTATTATAACGACAAGGAACTATGATGGATCCGTAATCCGACAGTGTTCTCAGCGTAAGCAAAGTGGTGGCAGGAAGTTGACTAACATGGCTGAAAAAATGAAAATGAAATGAAATGCCTCCCGTCGGGTAGACCGTTCGCCTGGTGCAGGTCTTTCGAGTGGACGCCACTTGGGCGACCTGCGCGTCGGTGAGGATGAAATGATGATGATTTGGACAACACAACACCCAGTCCCTGAGCGGAGAAAATCTCCGACCCAGCCGGGAATCGAACCCGGGCCCTTAGGATTGACAGTCCGTCACGCTGACCACTTTTTTTTTTTTCTTCTTACATTAACACGCAACTTGCCAAAGAGGTGTCAATTCCATCAGCTTCGAAGCCCTACGAATTTACTTCGTATGAAAATATAACTTGCTAGTGGACCGGCGTTAGCGACACGTCTGTTCTCTAGACAATTCTTAGCTAGTCCCACCGAACGATTATTTTGTTGTTCATTGTCACAGATTGTTCAGCGACGGAAAAAAAGTAGCCTGGAGGCGCCGGGTATCGATCCCGGTACCCCTCACATGCTAAGCGAGCGCTCTACCATCTTTATTTATTTATTTTTTTATTTTTTCTACAAAATTAGGCAGTTCACAAACACTAAATGAAATGCATCCTCTGCACACAAAAAAAAAAAAAAAAAACAAAAGAAAATTATTTTAAAACAAATCACAAATTTGAAGGAACAGGGATTTTGTTTTGTTTTATTTATTTATTTATTTTCAATAAAGATCACTCTGTTAAAAGGAACACGTAGTCATTTCATCGTATAGTATGTGCATTACGTACTGAGTGGTGAGAGAAGCGTGAGGGCCATTATCAGCTGTCAAATGTGCACACCGACTGCACCCGGCACTTCCCAACTGCGTGGGGGGTCAAGGAAGACTGCCTGAAGATAGTTGGCAAAGGTTTTCCGATAGTGTGACCATCTATGAACCTCATTGTGGGCTTGCTGCAAGAAATACCAAAAGTCAAGTCGCGACTTGGCAACATCCCCATAGAGGTACGCGATCGTCCAACCTTTGACCCAGATGATCGACTGTGATTTAGTCGCCGGAAAGTAGTCACTCTCCGGATGTAAGAAGGAAGCAGGTGTAATATGTTGCGGGGTCACACGGAGGTAGCAAGCCACCATCTGCCTTCCTAGGAGCCAGACGTCCTCCACCGCGATACAAGTTAAGCGGTGATGGTCGTCATCCACTTGGTGACATTTTGGGCATAGTGGAGTGTCCACTAGTCCAATTGCATGGAGCCGTTGGTTGGTGTTGAACTTGCCACAGGCGACAGAGAACCACAGTGCCCGAACGAAGGTAGGAAGGAATTTTTGGTGCACATGTCTCCAAATTTTCGGCCAATGCAACCTAAGGTGTTTGAGTTCAATGACATTACGACTTATCCGTCGTAGCAGCCAAACATAAAAATCCTTCGCGCATGGCGATCTCGTGCGCGGAAGCTCGTCTCTGATATAACTAAGTTCCACTATAAATGTTGAGACATGCGCAGAATGTGGCGTAATGTTTCCCACCGCCACCGGAGGTGTGAGGGACGCTGGAACCAGGAGATCCAGTAGGCAGGATGTAAGGGAATCACGCCCGCTACGCTATTGCTTGTACATCGTGGCTAGAAGGAGCGCCGTCGCTCGGCAGTGAACATTCGTAAGTCCGAGTCCCCCCTTGTCCGTAGGGAGCGTTAGCGTTTCGTATCGCACCTTGAGGGGCGATCCAATCATCACAAAATAGCCTAGTACTGATTGAAGTCGACGTCCGAGCGTGAGTGGTAGGGGCAGGATCTGTGAAATATCACCATTCGAGAAACCACATAAGTGTTCAGATACTCGCTGCAAAGGATCAAGGCACCGTAGGAGATGTTGTCGGACCATGGTACGTGTTGTCTGTAAAATACGTTGGTAGTTAACTGCCGCAGTATGTTTCACAGATGAGGTAAAGTCTATGCCGAGATAGCGGAATCGTTGCACATAAGGAAACGGACTGATTTCTTCCGGCGTAAGGCCCCTTCCAACAGGCATTGCCGCCGATTTGTTCATGTTCACTGCACTACCCGCCGTCACACTGTGGTCCAACAACAGTTCAAGGACCGTCTTCACCTCTTCCTCAGAACGAACGGGCAGCAGGAGGCACGACATTTGAAGGTGTAGCCCCGTAGTTCCTTCCCAGAAAGAGAATTGGTTAGCCTCCCAATTAATGGTTCCAACGCTATCGCGAACAGCAGCATCGAAAGAGGGCAGCCCTGGCGAATGGATCGTCGAATTTGAATGGGCCCTGCTATACGCCCATTAACCTGTACCAAGGATTGTGCGCCCCCATAAAACCTTCTAATGAGACAAGTAAAACGGTCTGGAAATCCCATTTGTTCCAGTACAGCATACAGATAGTTGTGGCGCACCTTATCAAAAGCACTGTCAAAATCAACCGCCACCATCGCCGCTTTAAGCCGGCACTCCTCCGCCAGCGCTATCACATCACGGCATTCGCCAGTAGCTGTTTGTACATTCACCGATCCACCCGGTGTCGTCTGTTCTGGAGAGAGAACGCTACGAATTAACGTACGACATCGGGACGCTAGCAACCGTGCAAAGATCTTATAGTCGGCATTAAGCAGGGTGATGAGGCAATAATGCGTGACCGTAATTCCTGGTTTCGGTTTATGTACTGGCACCAAGAGGCCTTCCATAAAAGCCGGTGGAATAGGCGCATCGGAATTTAACATCTCGTTGTACATTTCCGTCCATCGCGGTGCCATTTCGTTGCGAAATTCTCGATAAAATTCAGCAGGAAGCCCATCAATGCCTGGGGACCGATTCAATGCACCTTGTGCGATCGCATCATGTACTTCCTCACAGCTAATGGCTTCCAGTAAGGTTCCCGCGGCTTCCACCGTCAGTGTACAGGAGACGTACGTGGCTATACGGTCGAGGTCATCGACATTGGCTGCTTCTTCCCGATAGATGTGTTGGTAATGGTCGACGAATGCAGAGACAATGTCCGCTTGACGCATCACTCTTCGGTCTTCGCGAGTAATTAATTCCCGTACCAAAACGCGTCGTCGGTGCTTTCGTTCATTCACGACGTGGTGCATGGAAGGAATCTCGTGCCTTATCGTATCGTGACATCTGGCGCGCACCATGGTTCCCTGAAGATGTTTCCGAGCTAGAGCCACTAGTTTAGCTTTTATCCTTTTGCGTTCGATCCAGATGTCCTGTCCCGGCGGACCATCATCCAGGTCGCGCAGTGCTGCAAAATAAAAGTCGGTCGTACGGCGGCGCCATTCTGCCATCTCCCTGCTATATGAGATAAACATACGGCGAAGCGCCGGTTTAGCACAAGTCAGCCACCAATCAAGCATCGTCGTATACCTTCCAACCCTTCGCTCGCACATCGTCCATGTCTCAAGGATCCGTTGACGGCATTCAGGATCATGTAGATGTTGAATGTTTAGTTTACACGTGGCCTTACTGTTCCACACCTCTCTACGGGGAAGAAGCACCGTACAGATGTAAGCGCTGTGATCGGAAAATGCCAATGGCCAGCGTTCCGCGTCCTGGACATCATTTGCTTGAGCCCGTGAGATATAAATGCGATCTAATCTGCTCGCCGAATGACTTGTCACATAGGTGTATCCCGGTGCAGCTCCATGTCGTAATTCCCACGTGTCACTAAGTACAAGGTCGTTGACAACGATTCGCAACTCCTGGCTGATGTTTGCTTGCTGCCATTGGTCTTTCTGGCAGAGAACACAGTTGAAATCTCCACCAATTATTATACATTCATAACGTCCATGGAATAGTGGAGCAATATCTTCTGCATAAAATCGCGCCCTTTCCCGTCGCCGATTATTTCCCGACGGTGCATAAAGATTGATGATGCGTGTCCCAAACGTCGTGAAAGCCATTCCCCTGGTAGACGGAAGATAACACACGTTTTCCACTGGGAAGCCATCTCGCACGTAAGCTGCCACCCCAATCCCATTGTGATCTCCATGTGACGAATAGGATTGGTAGCCTACGATGTATGGGAGTGCAGCTATGTGGACTTCCTGCAGCAAAGCAATATCCACATCAGATGCCCAAATCGTTTCCTTCAGGAGGTGTATTTTGGCCGGTGAGCGCACGTCATTTACATTCAATGTCGCAATACGGTTCGCATGGCGTTGAATCCCACTCTGTCGAGGCGCAACAACATCTCCCTGCATCGGCGCTGGGGGCTGAGTTAGAAGACGTTCTCTCACCCCTCTCCCTTCACCTTCAGCAATTATTAGGCCGTCTTAGTGAGTGCCGGCTGCCTCTGTATGACGTCCGGCGCCTCCTCAATATCGTCATACCACATCTTTTCAGGCTGTGATATATTCGTGTCCATAGCCACAGCATCTGCGTCTGGAGAGCCAACTGGCTGTGATTCCTCTTCAGCATCACCACGTCCCGGTACCGTCAATGTGACAGACCGCTATGGGTCTGATCGAACAGTTCCCATTGCCGCATCCTGTTTCATAGAGGCTGTTGTGTCGTCTTGGTCCACAGGCACATCGTCGTCGGGGCAAGGGGAGCCATCCCGAGGAGATGTCGTGCGACCCCGCCGTTTCCTCCTTTTCGGGGAACGCTGTTTGCGTGATCTTCCTTCCGTGTCCTCAGATTGTAGGGAATCACGGCTGCCAGACAGAAAAGCATCCGTAGGAACTGGAAGTGTTTCGAGTCCCATCGTTGTACTTGGCGGGAGTTCGGTCTCAGAGTGCGTTCCAGACGGAACAGCATCCGTAGTGGCTGGAACTGTTTCTTGTACTATCGGTGTGCTTGGTGGGAGTTCGGTCTCATCTGATGTTGGCGCCGTAGATTGTATGCTCGATGGAGCAGCATCCTCTGTCATCCCGACGTCTGCGACAAGGTTTCGGAGAGCGCCATCTTGATCTTCCACCGGGGCTGTGTCCTTTCGGTCATCAGCGGACGCAGTGCGGGCTTTGGCATAGGTGATCGGTAGTACTGTCATCGCCGGCGACGGCTCCCGCACATCTGAAGGCAGTTGCGTAATCCGCCGTTGCATACAGTTCGACCTGAGGTGTCCCTCCTGGCCACAGCCAGAACATATACGTGGTTGACCATCGTAAATCACCACCGCCCGACAACCACCAATTGTCAGATAGGACGGTACATGCTTCTGAAGATCAATAGTGATCTGTCGCACTCCGTTAAGAACGGGGTACGTGGCGAATTGTGTCCAGCGTTCTGCCGTGTGACCATGTACCGTGCCGTATGGCTTAAAAGCCTCGATAACTTCTTCAGCCGGGAGCTCAAATGGCAGCTCAAAAACACGTATTGTCCGTACACCCAGACCAGCATGTTCTACAGTTACCGTGCCGACATTCCCGTCACTATGGCAAAATCGGAGACCTGCTTTTGTCACCTGTAGAATTCTCTCACATGCCGCGTCAATTACCATCTTAACATACACTGTGGGACCAACGATGGACAGGTGAATTCCGACAATATCGTTTGGCGGTATCTTGACTTCCTCTCGAATGAATCGTTCCACTGCTAAAGCCTTTGGTCGTTCGTAGTCTTTGCAGAAATTGAATCGTAGTGTAGTTTCCTGTACTTGTTCGCCATGATCGTTGTTACTAGCCCGCGCGCAGACTAAGTCCACAAGTAAACAAACACTCGCACACGCCGCACAGGCGGAAGTATCGGACCTCCGCTTCGCACGGCCGCTAGCGCCGAACGACCACTCAGCTACCGGGGGCGGACTAACATGGCTAATAGCGCCTTAAAACAGTTCCAAAACGTCAAGGTACACATGACGTCTTACAAAACTTCTTTTGAGTTGTACTACACGGCCTTTAGCAGTTATCGAATCACATCTAGCTGGAAAACCGTCACCGACCACGCTATGGTAATTTTGTATTTCTTTACTAGATACAGATGACCGGCCATTAATCAAAGCTACCCACTGGACAAACTTATTGCCATAATACACTGAGGTGACGAAAGCGCCGGCCGCTGTGGCCGAGCGTTTCTAGGCGCTTCAGTCCGGAATCGGGCTGCTGCTACGGTCGCAGGTTCGAATCTTGCCTCGGGCATGGATGTGTGTGATGTCCTTAGGTTAGTTAGGTTTACGTAGTTCTAAGTCTAGGGGACTGATGATCTCAGATGTTAAGTCCCATAGTGCTCAGAGCCATTTGAACCATTTGCTGTTTGTGTCAATTAGCTAGCAGTTACGGTGCACTGTGATGGTCTTCGCTACAAAATGTCGCGGCGATAACGCTTGGATGATTTCACGCGGGTAATAATGGGCGGGAAACTGTAGGATCGATGAATGGTGACGAGTGTGGATATTGGTACTGCTCACAGCATTGTTTCAGGTGCTCGGCAGCGTTATGAACCACATGCACTGTGACCGAAGGATAGGAGATGGTCGACCACGGTTAACTGCAGCAGTAGATGACCGCTACATTGCGCAACAGATGAAAAGAGACCGGTGTCAAGTAATGGCTGAAATTGGAAACACATTTAACAGGGTTGCAAGGCACGCAGTCTCGCGCTGCACAGTGGCGCGGCGACTGCCTGGTGGTGGTCTCTTTGCCCGCGACCAGTACGTTGTATTCCCTTGACACACGCTCATCGGCGGTGCCGTTTGCGACGGTGCCTTTTGCGATGGTGCCAACAGCAACGAGCAGTGTGTCGCGTACTCTTCTAGGATGAGAGCAGATTCGGTCTGAGGAGTGGTTCTGGACATACGCCCATGTGGAGAGAGGTGAGTACACGTAATGCAACCACGAATATTGTCGAAAATGATCGCTTTGGTGGTCCAGATGTTATATTGTTGGGTGGCATTATGCTGCATGGACGTACTCACCTCCAAATATTTGAACCGATACGCTCTCCGATCAGCTTCAAGATTTCCCTATGTGTATCATTTCTGTGGTGCGCTTCGCCCTGACTTCATTTTTGTAGAGGACAGTGCACGACTGTATCGAACATCGCAGGTGGAGCAGCTCTTGGAACGAGAGGGTACTTGGCCTATGGACTGGCCTACTTGTTCCCCCACCTCCTCGGACTTAAATACCATTTAGCACATGTTGGATACGTAATGCAGCATGTCCCCTTGCCCAACGACCATCAAGCAATTGTCAATCGCGCTGATGGAGGAACTGAACATCCTATCACAATAACTCTTTACCAGCATTGTGGCCAGCATGGGAGGACGTTGCAAATCATGCACTGCCATCCGTGATAATTTATTTATTTAATCGTATGGCTAGGGCCGGGCGCCGGTCTTTCAATTTGACGCCAATTCGACGACCTGCAGTCGATGATAATAGGATGACGATGAGGACAGCACAACAACCAGTCCCTGGGCGGACAACATTCCCCGACCCAGAGGATTGACAATCCGTCACGCTGACCATTCAGCTACCGGAGGCGGACATCCATGCTGATTAAACATCGTATTAAGAACCATGTCCCGCCCCATGTAATGTAAAGGTGATCGTAATTAACTGCGGTGGCTTTAGAGTAATTATTGTCTTTGAATAGAAGTGTCATTTGTGTTGTTATCGTTGCCTATTTCTTTCAGTTATCCTACCGTAGCAGTTCTTTCTATATATGCTCTAAGTTTCATAGAGCTAGTTGGCAGTGACAAATCATACGAAAATTAAGTTTTGCACCCCGGCGTATAATTTTACGATCGAATATAAAAGTAAAAAATCAATGTTTCGAGGAGATGCCAGTACCACCTACACTATTCCTGTTTAATATTACTGAAGACATAGCCTTACGAAGTGGCCAAATAAACTGCTACCAATCTGTTGTGGACATGAAGCACGTAATGGGGGAAAATCTTATAGCGAGCCGAGTGTTTCACTGTTAAGACCGGGCCAAATGCATGCTTTGTTCCGCCTGGAGTCAATAGCGGCTGCGTCCTCACCTTCAGGATGATGTAGTCCGCCCACGGGATGGTGGACAGGATGATACCCAGCACCAAGGTGAAGACTCCCACCACGATCACGGCAAGCCGACCTGCAACAACAAATGGACATAAGTTCAAAAATGGTTCAAATGGCTCTGAGCACTATGGGACTCAACTGCTGTGGTCATAAGTCCCCTAGAACTTAGAACTACTTAAACCTAACTAACCTAAGGACAGCACACAACACCCAGCCATCACGAGGCAGAGAAAATCCCTGACCCCGCCGGGAATCGAACCCGGGAACCCGGGCGTGGGAAGCGAGAACGCTACCGCACGACCACGAGATGCGGGCTGGACATAAGTCTACCGTGCAAAGGAAAAGGTACACACGAATAGATACGAAAAATAATTATTTTGACGTGTGTCAAAAATTTATTCGCCCTCCAGATCTGTACACGAATCAAGTTTAATTGTGGTGTGTTGCAGCTATCTCCTATGATGCTGGCGCGACGCGGACACCACGCAAATTATCTACTGTACCACTGAACGACTAAGTCGGTTCATGGTTCGTGGTGCAATGTTCCAGTTCCTCGTTGCCAAGCTAACGGTTTCCAGGAACGAAAAAATTTTAATTTTCAACACTTCGTATAGTTATTGACGAAATTTAAAAATTTAAAGTGCTGTTATTATCTGTTCATTAAGAGGCATAATCTTAAGTAAAAGTTTAACACAGCGAGGGAAGTATTAAAGTTAGAAATATGTTGAGGCAACGTAGGTCACGACTAACCCAGACCATATTCATCCAGAATTTGAATACGAGAGCACTTAGCGACTTCCAACGAAGTTCAAGCAGAATTCAGAAATTTATCTCACTTACATGCTTACATTCAAATATTTACCACGTTAAATAATTTGTGAAGTAATCAGTCGTTTGGAGCTACTTTATACGTGGGTGTTCGAGACTTTATAAAAGATCCAGAGTGTGAGTCTACTGGCCTATGAATACTGTACCCACACTCACGGCTGTAGAAAGATACTATATCCGCCCACTTTACTCCCAAAGAAGTCTGTGAACAATCTTTAGACAGAATGCACTCATGTCATCTCAAACAACAGTAAAAACGAGTCTGCAACATTATTAAAAATAATTAATTTCTCTATCACCAGAAAAACAGACAATCCTCATTGTCGTCTCAAAACAGTTACGACAAAATGGAAACGCATTTTGTTGCGACGGTAGGGTTGGGTTGTTTTGGGGAAGAGACCAAACAGCGAGGTCATCGGTCTCATCGGATTAGGGAAGGATAGGGAAGGAAGTCGGCCGTGCCCTTTCAAAGGAACCATCCCGGCACTTGCATGGAGCGATTTAGGGAAATCACGGAAAACCTAAATCAGGATAGCCGGACATGGGACTGAACCGTCATCCTCCCGAATGCGAGTCCAGCGTGCTAGCCACTGCGCCACCTCGCTCGGTGCGACGGTAGTATAACAATGGAAGCTTTTGTGAAACTCTTTACTACTGGATGCAGAGTTATGACTTACTGGACTTGAATCAAATTCACAGTAACTACTAATTAGTGCTATGGTCATCTGTGAAAGAGCAACGTATGTTCATTTAAATTCGATATACGGACGAATACCATTCGTTTACTGATGTTTTGTTATAATAAACGACCAGTTTATCTCTTGTCTAAGCAGAATGTTACAGAAATACGTCAATAAATTCAATTATTTAACCAAAAGTCCTCATTTCATCTGTCTGTCATGGAAATACGAAGGGCGTCCACAAGCTTCGGTTACTGATCCTCCTCGTAATACGTAAACGGCCATCCATTTCTATTGAAACAAGAGATATATCTACAAAGCGCCAACGCACGAGTGATCTTGAAAGTCGCATCCTAAAATATGCCGTATTTTGTTGGGAAAAACTGAAATAGGAGACTAATGTTTGAGAACAGACCAAACTATTTGGCAGTATTTTAAGTTGATATTGATAACAACTGGTTGTTTCGAAGCATTTCGCAAGGTAGCAAGTTAGCGAATTTTTCACCCGCTTGTAGAAACGAAAGGTTAGTTATGCATAGTATTTTTTACTTGGTTTCGATGTTATTCGAGGCTGTCAGAAGCAAAAGTGGTTTTTATCTTCCAGTTAAGGATACGAATAAACGAATACATGAGCTTCTAGTCGTAATTACATCCTTGATAGAGATTTCTGGCGTACGTTAGGCCCAAGCGATTCGGCCTCAAGGACTCAGGCATCCTGTAAACCGGTCCTTTGTGTAGGCGAGGCTTCCCATGGACGCAATTACGCCGCCTTCTCGCTTCGTCTTGACCCAAGTGCCTCGTTAACATGGCTGGTGTCACTGTCAAGGACACAACTGAAACTGCGTGTCGAATGAGAGTCCTTCGAAGAGAGAATATAGTAACAGGCTTTGTTCTGTTGCTGCTTAATGACATCCTCTGTAGAGTTTACTGGTACACAAGATATACGTCACCATTCTCTCTGCTCTGAATGTTAACCGTTTCGCAAGTGAAGACATAATGGCACGCCTAGTGGCAAGAAAGCCGTTCATCACTTAACGTCGTATGTGCCATACCATTAATGTCTGTCTTAATTATTTTTCTACTTAATTTACGAAATAATTGTTACATTTTTGCGCCCCAAGCCTTCGGAAAATATCAGGAGACCTGAATAATCGTTTAATGAATGTAAACAGAGCCCAAACTCATGGACAAAATAACATAAGCTACAATGTGTTCCTGTAGAAATACTTGAAAAACTGTATGTAACTGCAGCTCGGCCCACTGAAAGCAAAAAGATATAAACACAGTGTTTCACTCCTAAGAATCACATAAATCTGTTGCTGACTTATTAAGATTGGAATTTTACTCGACATGCAATAATTTTTCCCGAAATCTAAAGATTCGATCATTGCTGCCCTTCACTCGTGTTTCTGAATTAATATAAAGTGGTAAGTTGTTCTTCAACAAACGACTGTGTTGAATAATTTTGACATTATGGCTCTGATGCAGCAGCAATCACGGAAATGGTTTCTTTATAGAGTCGGCAAATAGTTTTATTGTTTTGGTCGTTTTATTATCATGGTAGTTTTCTCTTCAGCTACGGTTATGGCAACTTACTTGGTACGTTAAATAATGTAGATACTGAATTCAACACCTGTTTCCTACTTCATGCAATCACAAATTGATTTACTTCCAAGTGTAATGAACGGGACTTCACGTTCTATTGATATACGGCACCTTCCAGCTGTTCGCCGTGTCTTCTACTGTGTACTGTTTATTTTTTACTCTTAAAAAGATACATGATTCTTCAGTAAATATCTGTAGGTTACAAGAAAATCTTAACTTAATGGACCTCTAATGTGCTGTTTCGTACATCCTGTGATGCTTAGGAAACCTATAGGATGACAAATTGTGTGTGCTCTTTCTGTTATTGGTACAACTTATTGCACTAAGTTAACTCCCTTTTGGAAAAGCCGTGTTACAGATCATCAACATGTTCAACAATGCAGCTTACGGTCCGCTTGGCGCGTTACGCCGGCCGGAGTGACCGTGTGTTTCTAGGCGCTACAGTCGCAGGTTCGGATCCTGCCTCGGGCATGGATGTGTGTGATGTCCTTAGGTTAGTTAGGTTTAATTAGTTCTAAGTTCTAGGCGACTGATGACCTCAGGAGCTAAGTCGCATAGTGCTCAGAGCCATTTGAACCATTTTTTGGCGCGTTATAGTCGCAGTGCATAGCAAAAGTGAGCGGAATTGTCGCGACAGTATGTGCTAAGTTGTAATAATAACACAGATAGTATCACAGTCTAATAAACACAGTCTAATAAACACAGTCTAATAAACACAGTCTAATAAACACAGCCAGGACACACACTGGTGCTAGTGTCATTGCTGTTTAATAGCTGGAGCAACACTAGCGCTCCAAGCGGTGAGAAAGCAGAGTGTCACAAGCGTCGTAAGGATAATGTTCGTTTTTAATTATTTCTACTTAATTAACGGAATAGTTTATTATATTTTTGGTTTCCATGTGTTAGTAAGTTACCTAGAGACATGAATGATCTTGAAATACACGTAGAAATAGCTGCATCACATTGATTCAGTGACATAAACTACAACCCATTCATGAAGAAATACTTTAGAATGTATCTGTGTTTACAGCTTATTCCGCTAAAAACACGTTTTAAGCATGAAAAGCATATAATTCTGTTACTGTCTGTTGTTATTATCATAGACACTTTCACAGACAAAATTTTTTTATGGAGTCCAATGAGTCGCGCAGTCTTACACTTCACTCGACAAAAATGGTTCAAATGGCTCTGAACTATGGGACATAACATCTGAGGTCATCAGTCCCCTAGAACTTAGAACCTCTTAAACTTAACCAACCTAAGGACATCACACACATCCATGCCTGAGGCAGGATTCGAGCCTGCGACCGTAGCGGTTGCGCCCACTGCGCCCGGCCTTCACTCGACTTTCTAATACACTAGTATTTTTGTAAATGTAATTGCCTTTGCTTAAAAAATGAATGTGTCGAAGATTCTTTCCTTATTTGGCTCGGACTGAGCAACAATTGTGGAATCGATTTCTCCTGTGCCGGGAAAGAGTTTTATACCTTTTGACGATTTGTTATCATGTCTGTGCGTTTTTGCCTTAAGCTACAGTTGTGATGGATTTGTTGGGTAGATACACGATGTTTTTCTGTAAAAGATCGGGTCTTCTGATGTTTATTAGCAGATTTTTGTTATTAATGGAAAACGATATTATTCAATAAATGTCTACTTTATAACATTATCGTGAACAGACTGTCCTGTAATGTACCTTTTCGTATCTGCCAGAGTCTTCAGGAAACTAAGTGTTCACAAATGTGGTGTAATATTTAGTTTTGTCGATTTTTATGGCAACACGTACATTCCCTATTGCAAAAAACTATGTTACATATCAATATAAACGTTAGTATGCGCACTCATCCGATATCCTATTCAGAAGTTTCACTTGCCGGCCGCTTGGGACGCTGCTGTCACTGGGGTAACAAAAATGAGACCGAGAGACGCGACAGTTATGTTAGACTGTGGTAACATCTTTGCATCTCTGCTCAATAGTAGCTCTTTGGTTACATATCATAACGTTTTCTGTTGTAAACTCTTAGAGCAACAATATCTCTGCAGTGTGCATAGCGTAATTTGTATGTACGTATACTGATAGTTCCAGTAAGATGGGTTACCCTGTAACTACGAGGAATGATCTGAAGATGCCGGAAACCAGTCATGAAATAATACACAGCGATCGACAGAGAATAAGGTAATTTAAAAAAAAAATATTTTACTGTATTCAGAGTCAATGTTTTTTGAAAGGCAGCGATTTTGTGTTTGCTTTTCAGGTTTACGTAAGACACCAATGCTTATATTCATACATACCGCATGAGAACTCTTACTGCGAAATTGGTTCACATACAAAGTTTGTGTGGTATTAGGATTTAATGCTACTTTCTTTTGCGTTTCATGAAACTTTAATAGGAGCTGTAGCACATTAATGTGAGTAGTTTGCAGTCTCTGGAGTATCGCTTACACTCGCGGCGTCTTAGTCGAATATCTGACGGTTCTTGCTGCGCTCGATATTGTATCGTTGTGAAATACAAAAATATGGGTGCAATAATTGACCATCACAGGGCAGCAGAGAGTTCGAGGCTAATAATCCGTTGAACCTGTTACGAAGGCTGCCGCTTTGCAGTATAACAGCCCTTACATCTCGCATTTGGTTGTAGCGTCGTTAACGCTGTCAAAGACGTGCAGGGTGAGGGACGAGCGAGGTAGCTCAGTGGCTAGCGATAGAAAAACCGGACCGTTTAAAACTGATTCCGGTATTTAAATTCTGAATAACAGGTATTATTCGGTGTTTGACTTGGTTATAACAGGTATTCATTTTTGGTAGTAGTCGTGAGGAAGACCGAAATATCATTAGCCATAATAACAGTGCTACAATTTTTAGTTTTTAAATAACTTTTTTTTAAAAAAAGGAGTAATTTTTATTCGTAAGCTTTGCATTGGTTTGAAGTATTTCGTTATTGTAATATGTGAAAAGCGATCAGTGGTCGAGCGGTTCTAGGCGCCTCAGTCTGAAACCGCGCGACCGCTGCGGTCGCAGGTTCGAATCCTGCCTCGGGCATGGATGTATGTTATGTCCTTAGGTTAGTTAGGTTTAAGTAGTTCTAAGTTCTTGGGGACTGATGACCTCAGAAGTTAAGTCCCATAGTTCTCAGAGCCATTTGAGCCAAACGAACAACAAACACATGGTATAAGCACTGGTACAGCATTACTGTCAAAATTTCCCTGTTGACGTAGATGGTTCGTTGGTTTAGGGGAGGAGACAAAACAGCGAGGTGATCGGTCCCATCGGATTAGGGAACTGTGGGAAGGAAGTCGGCCGTGTCCTTTCAAAGGAACCATCCCGGCGTTTGTCTAAAGCGATTTAGGAAAATCACGGAAAAGCTAAATGAAGATGGTCGTGGGTTTGAACTGTTGTTCTCTCGAATGCGAGTCCAGTGTACTAACCACTACACCACCCCGCTCGTTCCCTGTTATCGTATGTTGTGGCATAATGTAGGCAGTATGTGCAGTGTCCAAGACTTGCTCTCACTGGTCTGTACGGTAGTTTCTCGCTATCGTCGTCGTAGTTCAGAGTGGCACCAACATTAGTCTCGAAATATTTTTACGAAGTGACGTAGCAATGAAGTACAGTGCTTCATTTGCTTTAAAATTTTCAACATTTGTCTGACATTCTTTGAAACAATAAAAGAGGAAGGAAATTATGGTTAACAGTAATAAATTAGGAACTTAGCAATTCACTAGTAGTATACAATAAAAATAGAAAGTAGCTCATCTGCTGTCTGTGTCTACATAATACGCCTTTATATACTTGTAGCCCTTGAAAACGGACAAATTAACACAAAAAATATTTTTCAGTCGCGGTTTGTACCCCTTAATACTGACTATTCGTAATGCCCAAATAGTGGTGTTGTTCTCGTTTACATGATTTCTGAGCAGAGTATCAAAAAATAAGAATCATTAGGAGGATATGGTGTTTTTTTGTAGTATTGAAGCACTTATCATTTTTAGAGAAAAGTAGCGAATGGTGGAAGGACTATTCTGTTTTATTAGCCTATTTAATATTCTCATTCTATATGCTTGAAACTGAGTCAAAACTTTTCGATCTTTATACGATTTTTACGTTTATTACAGAAAATAATAGGAAAAAACCGAAACCTGTTATTTTGAGCGATTTTAACTCTGGTTAAGGTGGTGTGAAAAAAGAAAGATATAACGGGAAAGTAGTCGTTTAAGTGATAGCCGCCATCCCATCTCTGACACGCGCGGGGCTGTTTAACGTCGATGCAGCGACAGTAAAGGGTCAGGTTAGTCGGCAGAAATGAGAGAGACCACCGTGAGCAGTCTGCTCGCGCCTCTTAACACGGGTCATTATTAGATCCAGCACTGGAACGGCAAGCTACTTCGACAAAAATGACGTCTCCAGGCCGGGGATTTACCTCTCACCCTCGGCGGCTGGAATTGTGGGTTCCGACACAGCGGCCTCGACGTTGTATGAGTAATTGGTTTTCGAGGACAGCACGGCTTGAAAAAGTCACGTAATTAGCGAGAAACCGCAGTAGCAAGAATGCAGGATTATCCGTCTGTTGATTACCTGTAATTCAGTTTAAAGACAGAAAAGCAGGTGTCCTGCTTGATGGGCAACTATTGCTGCCGTGAGTAAGAGGCTATTAAATGACAACTTGATAGAGGCAAGGGCGCGGTGCATCAGAGTTCACATGTCCAGGTTACTGCAACTTTATCAATGTTGATGTCCCGAAAGCCACTACTCACGAATGGCGCGCAGGGGAAGCGACTTTACCATCTGATTTTCTGGTTGTGGTCATTTCGCGAGACATGTGTGAAGAAGTAAGCTGTTTCTGGCCCTTCTTCGAGAGTACGCTCTGGGAATTTCGGGAGTAAATCTGTTCATGATGCTCTGATAGCATCTACCACTGAAGTTCGTTGAGCATTTCCGTCGAGCTCGTGCTTACGGAAAGATCCCGTGACAAATCAGGCCACTCTTCGCTGACACTAGTCTATCTGTTCTATTAATGAAGTCTGTTAAAGGTCCCTGACTGATGAGCGACACTGAAGAATCGGTCTTTAAGAGTTTTTGTAGATGAATTATACAACCGTAACATTCATCAGTAGAGCAGTAATTTCTTCTCTTGGTCTTTGAGCTGAAACTGCTGCCGATCAGTAGGTGTCGTCAATGAAATAAAATGTCTCCCTTGTTCTCCTTCAAGTTTTGTTCTTGTTATGAAGCTTTTCTTCATTATTTCTTACTTGTACCAGTGAAATAACAGTACGACGATATTTTTCATGTTTTTCTCACGTACTGGACTAGAAATGTTGGATTAATGCCCAAGGATAAATCTCGTTTATACTCATAATTAAACTTGATAAAATAAGATAAATTTATGTAGTGAATGTTTATTGTGATTATTTTAATTTTGGCATTTCATATTCAGACATTGATTTTTGCGTAGTTTTTCCAATTAAGGCGGTTTTATGACATAGCTAACAGCAGATGAAGTACTCCACATTTGAGAAATCAACCACTTTCAGCTGTATATGAACATTAATTTACAGGAACACGACCAGTTTCGTGATATCAAATCATATCCACAGGTGTTCATATGTAAGCAAAACATTAAACCCATAAAAATGTGGAGGAAGAGGACTCTACCTGCTCCAAAATAAAATGCTGTTGCCCACAGCAAGCAGGGCGTCACAGATTAAATTCACCAGTGGAAAAACTGACATTTTCCACTTAAGAACTTCTCGCTAGGTGTTAACATGTGCTATGATGATGTGTCACAGACACAAAGGTCCAGTGGAGGAAACATACTCAAAAAAATAAGCTCTCTGGCACAATGTCTCGTTTCACAGTCTTAGAAGAAATTCCACTGTTTGCAGTCCCGCTTGCAACAGTAAATGTGGCAGGTTATTCGTTCTCATTAGTCTCGAGGTTATGAACCTATACCTTCTCTGGCAATGTTAATGCTTACAATCAGAATGTAAATATCCTGGTTACCCATATTCTTTCTATCATTACTAAGCATTGTCTTCCTCTGGCAGATTTTATCTTCCGTGAAGTCAAACCGATCTTCTCTAATACACAAGGTGCAGTTAAAACCTGCGCTGAATGGCATCTCAAAACAAGGAACACATTATAACAAAACGTCCTCGTCTTTAGCGTTTCACAGAATAATATTTTTGGTCAAAATAAGCTTTTGGCAATATTTATATATTAGCCGAGCACTGTCAGCAAAGACACTGTGGAAGCTAATGAAGCGTTGAAATGACATCTGCTTCAGTGTGCTGAGGTGTGCACTTGCTACTGTTATCGCTACTTATCCTGCTCAAGATCGAACTAACCCATTTGTGATCTTTTCAAGTTTTGCAAAAATGATATATTTTATTCAGTCGAGTCAGTGAAAGCTCCAGCAATTTCGACTCCCGTTGCTCTCCGCCCGTCAGTGAATTTGTGCACCTCACATCGAGAACGGACATCTCTTTATTCAAATCTTGCAACGTTAGCGCCAGCCGGTGGGGCCGAGCGGTTCTCGGCGCTACAGTCTGGAACCGTGCGACCGCTACGGTCGCAGGTTCGAATCCTGCCTCGGGCACGGATGTTCTTAGGTTAGTTAGGTTTTAGTTGTTCTAAGTTCTAGAGGACTGATGACCTCAGAACTTAAGTCCAATAGTGCTCACATCCATTTTTTTTGCAACGTTAGCACCGTATTTGATATCCCCCAGTTTCCCTTTTATCAATCGCAGAGACAGCCACCGATTTCGTGGCAACATCTTTACCGGTTGACCGTGAAACCGAAGGTTCCTCTTCATAAATGTCCTTCCTGCGCAGTACGGTTTGAACCTATTGTTAAGACGTTCTCTCTCTACGTCTGCAGTTGTGTGCGTTAATTTTGTAGGTGTTTCCGTTTTCGTTTTTCGTAGTTTGTAGCAAAACTTGAGATTTGTGTGTTGCTACATTGCAATATGATAAGTTTTGAGATTTCACAACGTTAGGTTTCCATCAGGCGTATATTTTGACATACGTTGCCGCTTGGATATCTATCAAATCAACAATTATTTGCGACACAGGAGCAGTATGAGCGCTACCCGCCGCTGTAGCCGAAGTCGCAAACGCACGCCTGTGCATGGTTATGGACTCTGAGGTGAGCCTGTTCGAATCCCGAAGATGGTGATTGCCGTTTTGGACTGGTAAGATGAGGAGAGGTTGTAGCATAACGTTCCTGATCTTGCGCCATTGTCCTGGATTAGATTCCAAAAGTGCCCTCAGTGTCTTATGAAGCAAGGGCATGTGGCACTATTGGACGTAATCTGTCCGTCAGATTGGGGTGTTCAGCTCAGCAACTACGGTGGTGCTGTTCGAGAAGAGTAAGCTATGTGACGATACTCCCTTCACTCGCTCGCTCGCCCGACATCATCATCATCATCATCATCATCATCATCATCATACATGAACATAACGCTACACTACACATGCATCCATTACACTCTACACACAGGAAAGGTGGGCAAGGTACTCTGAGGAAGGAGACACTTTCTGAACCTTCCTGGCAAATTAGAACTGCTTACCGGACCGAGACTCGAACTCTGAACCTTTGCCTTTCGCAAACAAGTGCTCTTCCAACAGCGCTACTGTGACCCGTCCTCACAGCTTTACTTCCGCCAGTACCTCGTCTCCTACCTTCCAAACTAGGTGGGAGATGAGGTACTGGCGGAAATAAAGCTATGAGGACAGGTTGTTGTGCTTGAGTAGATTAGTTGGTACCGGCACGGCAGCTCAGCGTATTCTTTCAGAGGGTTAGCTGCCCTCTGTAATAATAAAAAAAAAAAAAACTGAATGAATAGATCTACAATGAACTTCAGCGGGTGTCAGGGGAGGTCCGCCTCGAACAAATGCAACAAACAATCACGAACGAAATGAGATTTAAAAAAAAAGAAATGTTGGCAGTGGACTTGCCCGCGAAAGTCAAAGGTGCCGAGTTCGAGTCTCGGTCTGGCACACAGTTTTTATCTGCCAGGGAGTTTCATACAGCACAAGTTCCGCTGCAGAGAGAAACTTCATTCTGGAACAAACTTTGTGATAGGCGGTTGAACCTTCGCCGTGGGATATCCCAAGCAAAAATGCCATACGACATTTGCACTTATATTTAGCGTGAGCGCCGCCACTGGATACAATGTAGATTAATACGATTTTCAAGTTGACACTATTCGCAGTTGGAAACTGCCTTCTTTTTTTTTTTTTTTTTTTTTACCCCGATGATTTTACGCATTGATGAATGGAGAACTTGAAAGAGGTGCACAGTAACTTTCTGTGGAGCGCAGTGGGAGGACTGGAAGTGGGGCAAAGGCAGGTCGTTATTCCAAGGCGGGGCAGTGTCCGTCCTTCCATGTTCTGTAGGCAGCTGCAGAATTCGCAGTAAGGCCGAAGGTCCCACAGAATTGCGCTGGAGGTCGAACGCGTGTGTCCCTTAGGTGCGCGATGCGACAACACGATTTTGTACAGTAACTGTGCCTAGCTTTGCCAACCTGTACCCTGAATTTACATTCCAAGAAAGTTCTCAGACGGAAAACGTGAATTACGATGCAAGTCATGTGTAGATTGCTAGAACACACACAGTGTTAAGGGATTTCGTTACATTGAGGATGCTACACAAGTTATCATGAAAGCGCCTCGTTGTGCTACTGCTTGTTATTTTTGTTAATTAATAATTTCTTGTAACTTTAAATTTCTGTATCAATAGGCATTATCATAGAATGTATCACTAATGTAAGGAACTTATTAAGAGGAAAATAATAAAACTGTAAATCTGAATTAAGAAATTTACAAACTTTCAGCATACTGGAGTACCCTGAATCAGCGATTTCTGTTAATCAGTAAAACGGAAAACATGTCCAAAGTCAAAAATTTTACTTTTTATTCACTCTATGACTAGTTTCTGGCCACGACCTACTTCCAAATCCTCTTAATATAGTCGAAAATTGCATTTCGTAAGATGTCAAAAATGTGCAATGAAGAGTTACAGCGCATTTAGGCAACAGAAGTTATCTGTATGCGCTGTAACGTTCGTTGCACATTTCTGACATCTTCGGAAATACCATTTTCGACTACTTCAAGATGATTTGAAAATGTCTTCTTTCGGGCCGAGACCCATCTAGTGAATAAAAAAAGTAAGATTTGCAGCTTTGTACTGGTTTTACCATTCTACTGGAGTACGAAATGTACATATAAAAATGATGAAACACAACAAAAATGATAATATTACAAAACGCAATAATGCCTAAGGAACGGGAAACATCTATCAATTAAGGCTCACCCCAAAATTCGATTTAAATGAATAGTAAGAACCGTTGAAAATTTGAAGCATTTGATCTTAATCTTCTTCACGTGGACAGCGTGTTCCTACTGAATTACAATTAATAGAACAAATTAATCAAGCCTGAAATATATAGATACAGTACTTTCTACTTTTACACTTATTTCAGTCAACTACAGCCCCATAACACAAGAGTACCTTTCGTATCACAACGGGAAATATTAACAATTTACCACCACAAAATGCTTCAGTTTGCATTTGAAACTGTTAGTTTATCCGCAACTGGCTTCACCTACTGTGGAAGCCTTTTGAAAACATGTGTTTTTTGGACAGTTGCTACGCATGTTGATATATGGAGCATAAAGCAGCAGAGAGAGAACTGTTCAGCATTTGGTGACGTGGATGTAAGTGGCACAACTTTGCATCATAGCAAATCATATCAGGAAACAAGAAGAGTATAATCTCCACGAAATTTTGAACGAATGTCGTATAATCCGTGTACGGACGTAAAATACGTAAACGACTTCAGTAGTATAGGAACATTGCGTTTAACAATGAAAATAAGTGGTGGCAAGATATCACTCAGGGTAGTACTAAGCGACGGAATGGATGAACTAGTCATGTATTCAACACAGCAAACAGATATCTGTGATGCTACCAGGACGTCCTAGGGTGTAAAATCAGAATTAAAGCTATCGGGAAACAACGGAAGTTCAGTTTAAAGTACAACTTTGACATCAGATTTTCAGACCGATGCATTAACGTCACATGACGTTTCAGCACATTAACTAGAAACTTCTACATATCACTACAAGATGTCTGTGTCGAAACGAACCAGAAATGACATCACATTAACTATCGACTGAACTAATTAATACAATTTCTACGATTGAAATTTCGATCTTAGGTCAATTTCAGGTACTTAAATGTGCTGAAAACATCACTTCGAAAAGAACTAATATCGAAGTTACAATCGTGGAAACTGTAATAAGTAGTTAAGTCAAAGCGAATTCGCTGCAGTTTAAAAAATTCTACGAGACTACGATCTCACAAGAAATACACTTGTGTGAACGGGAAATGGTTTACTCCTTGATGCTGCTGCAACTGCTGTTGAGTTTTTCGTTTCTTAGTTTTATCTGTTTTACTCTCTGTTAAGTATCGAAAAAGGCTACCACTGTTGATAGCAATAGTGCAGTTAGTGTCCGGCAATATTTTCTTGTTGGATTCTGGGAACACCGTATCTGCCTGTGGTGCTACAGTGTATACACACATTCTGTGTTCATAGGCTGTCTGTAGTTATTTCAGATAGGTACCCAGTACATGTCGAATTTCATCTACTTGTCATTGTTTGATAATCGAGCAAACGGACACACATTAGATGTTTGTAGTTAGGATAACGTTCCAGAAATTAAACAGATCCAGATCCAGTTTCTTCAGTTTCAAAGAATGTTTTGAGCATTTCTGTTGGTTGTAACGCGTTGTTGGTAAGGGAGTAGGAAAAGTAACAGATGTACTTGCAGTTCCGTGTTTAATGACGGTAGATACCAAGAGAATGGATGGTTCGACCGGGGAACGACGCCGGCGGAAGGGTTCGAATCCTAGTCAAACCACGAGTATGAAAGATAACATATGCCTAGAAATTTGTAAAACTCTGAAGCTAGCAGTTAGACTCGACACGTTTGCACAAGCTCCTGTATTGCAAGCAAGAAATTCGCCACCTTACGTAAAGCGCAGAGAGTTTTGGCCCGGATGCTGGCGGTGCTGAAAGCGACAACAGGAACGTTATCCGCAGAGATCCTGCACCGCCATCCAATTAGGACCAGTTCCTTTCTTGAGAGACTTTCTCTGCAGATACCTGCCCCAGTAACTTGCTCACTTGTACAAGAAATGCACAGGACACGGAGCAATCTCAATGTCGTTGATGAACGATCCCGGCTGAGAGAGTGTTTCAATCATGGCGCGTCAGGCTATGAACTGTGCATAGCGTAGAACTCAAATTCATTCGCTTTTGTATGTTCTGATGACAGTTTTCGGTTATTTTCCACGATACATACAATATGTGATCAAAAGTATCTTGACACCTTGCTGAAAATGACTTAAAAGTTCGTGGCGCCCTCCATCGGTAATGCTGCAATTCAGTATGGTGTTGGCCCACCCTTAGCTTTAATGACAGCTTCCACTCTAGCAGGCACACATTTCATCAGGTGCTTGGAGGTTTCTTGGGGAATGGCAGCCCATTCTTCACGGAGTGCTGCACTAAAGAGAGGTATCGATGTCGGTCGGTGAGGCCTGGCACGAAGTCGGTGTTCCAAAACATCCCAAAGGTGTTCTATAGGATTCAGGTCAGGTCTCCATGCAGGCTAGTCCATTACAGGGATTTTGTTGTTGAGTAACGACTCCGCCATAGGCCGTGCATTATGAACAGGTGCTCGATCGTGTTCAAAGATGCAATCGCCATCCCCGAATTGCTTTTCAACAGTGGGAAGTGTGGTATCGATAGTTAGGATGCCACAACGTAGATGCGCTCTGCTAGGTTGGCACTACGACACCGACGACAGCGCCCTCTAGCCGGCGCTGTGCAGCTCTACCAGCGCCGTTCCAGATTCAGCCCATTTGATTCCGAGTAGATGACCAAGCAACATTGTTTCCAGTTCATAGCTGGCGAGCCACTACAGATTTTGCCTTTGTAACTTCTAGCCGATGTTAGATGTGATTGATGTACAGCTTCGCACCTACGTGCTCCTCAGTGCAAAGTTATGTATTCGAATCCTTCCTATAGTAAAGGTGATTTAAATTGAAACGCTGTACCGAAGCATTTCACCTTTTTCTGCTCCTACTCGCTTCCTACATTCGGCTTATCCTTCAGTTTACAGGAGCAGACCCACGCGCCGCCTTCCAGGCGGGATACAAAAAGAAGCAAGCAGGTGCTTAAAACATCAATATAAGCCTGTGCTGTGATAGTGCCACGCAAAACAACAAGGGGTGCAAGCCCCCTCCATGAAAAATACGAGCATACGATAACACCACCGCCTCTGAATCTTACTGTTGGCACTACACATCCTGGCAGATGACGTTCACCGGGCGTTTGCCATAGCCACACCCTACCATCGGATCACTGCATTGTGTATCGTGGTTTTCACTCCACAAAACGTTTCTCCACTGTTCATTCGTCCAATGTTTACGCTCCTTACACCAAGCGAGGGGTCGTTTGGCATATACGGGTATGATGTGTGGCTTATGAGCAGCCAAGTTTTCTCACCTCCCGCCTAACTGTCATAGTACTTGCACTGGATCCTGATGCAGTTTGGAATTCCTGTGTGATGGTCTGGATAGATGTCTGCCTATTACACATTACGACCCTCTTCAAGTGTCGGCGGTCTCTGTCAGTCAACAGACGAGATCGGCCTGTACGCTTTGGTGCTGTACGTGACCCAACACGTTTCCACTTCACTATCACATCGAAACAGTGGACCTAGGGATGTTTAGAAGTGTTGAAATCTCGTGTACAGACGTATGACACAAGTTATACCTAATCACCTGCCTTGTTCGAAATCCGTGAGTTCCGCGGAGCGCTCCATTCTGCTCTCTCTCACTATGTCTAATGACTACTGAGGTCATCGATATCGAGTGCCTGTCAGTAGGTGGCAGCATAATGCACCTAATATGAAAAACTTATGTTTTTGGGGGTGTCCGGATACTTTTGGTCAGATAGTGTAAATAAGCTGTGTCTAGATCACAAGTATTTGTTACCGACTACCAGTTTCAATCTGCGGTGCAGACCATCTTCGTCCTAGGTTGGAACGTGCAAAAACGTAACAATAAAAAATTTACGTAGATGTGTCGTGACAAACACTTCTCTCAAAGGTGGTGCAAATAACAAAATATTATGAACTAACACATATCAAGCGTCGCAAATAGCACTTTGTCAACAGTCGTGTAAAACTAAAGTAAAATACAAAGACGTTGTGCGGAATGAAACTTCGTATAGTTAGGTAACGTGTGTAATACAACAAAATAGTGTAAGAGAGATTCTTCCATCATAAAATAAATTAAAATCATTAATAGAAATCAAATATTGCATTAAGGTGGACAGGATTCTTATTGAAAACAAATAAGAACTGAATAGTTTTGTTCTAAATCACAAAATAGAAGACCATAAACAATACTAGAAGGAACATGTGGAGCGGATGCAAAGAACAATACAAATACAATACAATACAATACGGTCTATTTAAAAGATGGAACCGAGGACAGAACAAGATTATAGACCTAAGAGAAAGAAGAATAAGAATTCAAAGACCCATTAATGTAATACAGTTCAACACGTGTGATGCGTTATTCAGCAAAAGATGAAAGACAGAGAACAGATGTAACAAATAATTACACAGTACATTGTGCGTCGTTCATTTTAGTTCTTGTTTATATACTTCTTAAAAGACATTATGAAATTAACGGACGTATTTCATTTGTATAGCTTGAGTCCGCCATCTGTTTAACAAAGCTTTAAGACTTTACCTTCATTTTACTAAATAAAAAGGGGAGAACAAAGGAACATAATTACAAAAATAAATTTAGCTTTTAGCAAACATTGTCTTGAAATTAACGATTATGTTGAGCGATAATAGTTCGAGAAATAGAGAGTAGCCTATAGAGTGCGTCACCGCCAATAACAGGCTGAGTGACAAAGATACTGAACAACATGTGACATTATTTTAACGGGAGGCGGCGGTTCTTGAAGCTGCGCCGATACCCGACGCGAGCGCTAATGGAGTGTGGGTAACGGTAGTGAAAACGTGCTAATCAACGAGCTAGTCTCTTTCACCGACAATTGAGTACCGTTGTCGTGTTTATCCTCACAGCTACCATAGGCGGAGGCAGCAGCCTGGTGTAATGCGACGTGTCAGAGCCACAACAAGTAATACGGATTTGAAGAAAATTTTACCGGGTCAGAGGCGGATGCTGACGTATGTTTCTACCAGAGGGAGAGTCTCAGATTGCTTAGCATAGAAGCTGTACTGCTTTTGTATGTTACGAAGAATAAATGTAGTGGAACTTTGCTAAGGGTACAAGGATTGTACCATTTATCATGACCACCACAAATAACTTTTTGCCCCGAGGCAAAATAAAAAATGTCATGAAAATGTTGTATAACTACCGGAGGGATATTAACTAGGATGATTGGCTTTCTCCGTTCGCTACGAAAATATGAGCAACAACACGTCTGTTTTAAAAAGCGCCTTATATTTTTTATTATGTAGTCCACTTCCTCTCCTCAAGATCTGTTCAAAAGCGTGTTACAGCGTACCATTCAGTAAACATGACATTAGAAAAGTAGAATAAAACTGACTACTCTCCAGTGCTATACCCAGTGCAGTACGAGGGGGTAACGTAGCTCGTCCCCTTGCTGCAGTTGACTGTAAAGACACGAAAACATAAGGAAAAGACTCACCACCTAGGCAGGCAACCGTCTCCAATTGAAGATTTGTGTGAGTGCAATGTACAGACTCAACTGTATTCACGCAAACCTTCAAGTGAAGACAGCTGGTTGACCGATGATATAGCCCGCCATGGGACAGAGCCTTTCCTTGCAATCCAACGAAGAGGGCATATGCTGTTTAGATGCTGTCGGGCGTTAATACTAACGTGAGGTTGGACATCGTCTTGTTGAAACAACGTAGTAGTTTCTGACTGCACCGCTTGCTGTGCCAGTAACTAAGCCAATACATCTCTATACGCACCACGTAACTTGCTACATTCTAGAGTCGTGGAAACAAAATTTACATCTGCAGCTAAACAGATACTCCGAAAGTCCCGTGCGGTGTGCGAGTTCCGCGGAGCGCCCTATTCTGCTCTCTCTCACGATTGTCTCTGATGAACACTCGTTGTTGAGCACAATGTACAAGGTTCTTTTGCTTAAGAAGTCTCCGAGCCAGTCACATATCTGAGAACTTATTCCATACACTCGTACCTTCGTTAACAGCCTGCAGTGGGACACCGTAAATATAGAAATATCGACTTTGCCTGTTGTCCTCCATTCACAGTTTCTAGGATGTCATGTGAGAAAAGGGCAAGCAGAATTTCGCACTAGCTATGCTTTCTAAAACCGTGCTAATACACAGACCAAAGATTTTCTGTCTCATGGAAATATATTACATTTGTTCTGAGAATATCTTCAAGAATTCTGCAACAAACCAATGTTAAGGATATTAGTCTGTTCCATTAACTTTTTTATATACAGGAATCACTTAAGTTTTTTTTCAGTCACTTGAGACTTATCTCGGAGCGACAGATTCGCGATAAATGCAAGCGAAATCGTGTTACTTTAACAACTGCAGTGCACATTTGATAAAGAATTGATGGTGAGACGGTCGTGGCGCCTGGATATTAGTCAGAGCAGAAGTGGCTATTGCATACTGGGAGTGGTATCAGCTTAAACTGTTGTTACACTGATGGCCATTAATGCTGCAACACCATGAAGTTGTTATTCACCCAATGTCACCTTGGCACACTTAAATATGCAAACGATCTACTTTAAAATGCAGGTCTATAGTGTAGGTAGGATCGTCGGTATTTGTGTTTTATGAATGAGGAAAGATCACGTAGCCAGTTTCTAATTAAGAAATCGCATTAGAAGGTTTTAAAAATAGTGTATTTATGTCGTGTAAGGAGGAGAAACTTCTGTTCCTACGTCTGCTCAGGTTCGTCACTTATCGAGATTTCAGTTTATCGTTACGGGATATTTCTGCTCATGTTACTCGAGATAAAACGATTGTCAAGGAAACATGGTATAGATGCTTATAAATGGGTCGTACTCAACGTGTTACAGAACCCTACGGCCCCACTCGATAAGCGCTCGAGAGGGCAGTTCTAGTTCAAATGGCTCTGAGTACTATGAGACTCAACTGCTGTGGTCATTAGCCCCTAGAACTTAGAACTACTTAAACCTAACTAACCTAACGACATCACACACACCCATGCCCGAGGCAGGATTTGAACCTGCGACCGTAGCAGCAGCGCGGCTCCGGACTGGAGCGCCTAGAACCGCACGGCCACCGCGGCCGGCGGGCAGTTCTAGTGTTCGCTCAGCCGTGCAGTATCGAACAACGTCGTCACGTACCTTCAATCAGAGAACTGTTTCGACTGCAGCAAGACAAGAAACTAAACACAGCCCACAGCCTTGGCGATCATTGTTGCAGCTTCCCTTGCCGCTGCAGCAGCCGAGAGAGAGAGAGAGAGAGAGAGAGAGAGAGAGGGGGGGGGGGCGGGGATGTCGAACGACAACACTGGACAGAGGAGCGTCAACACGCCCTCGTTTCAGACGAATCTCGGTTCCGAGTAAACCAAGACGGTGAAGGTATCGTTGAGGCAGTGTGCCAAATTATATTCGTCATCTTCAAGTGGGCCCAGTACCTGTGGTGATGGTCAGGGTGCACAAAACCACCACCTCCGGTTACTACAGCCCGTAACTGGCACAACAGCCACTTTCTTTGAGGTCTCCGTGATGTTATCTCGCGACGTGCTGATGCAAGACCTCATTTCTACTGGGGTGTCTTGACCTATCTCAGTAGAGGGCAGTCGACTGTTTCTGTGGCAAGCACGTTACTGAGAGCTCGCAGCCATTAAGAATACCCCATAATGGATGTTCAAAATGGTTCAAATGGCTCTGAGCACTATGGGACTCAACTGCTGTGGTCATAAGTCCCCTAGAACTTAGAACTACTTAAACCTAACTAACCTAAGGACAGCACACAACACCCAGCCATCACGAGGCAGAGAAAATCCCTGACCCCGCCGGGAATCGAACCCGGGAACCCGGGCGTGGGAAGCGAGAACGCTACCGCACGACCACGAGATGCGGGCATAATGGATGTCCGAGAGTGGAAAGTCACCACCCTCCAGCCACTGCGATCGATGACTGCTGACATGTAGCTACAATCCCAGCTGTCTGACTCAACGCCCCGGCGGATTAGAGCCTGTGAGAATACGGGTGTGTTTAATAAACTAGGGGTGAGCACAGCAATTCTACCACTGACAATAATTATAAGGATTGTTCAAATGAAAAGGTACGAAACGTTGTAACAACCAAACCGGCTGTAATTTGCATATGCCGCATTGGGGTAACTTAGACACCTAGAGACGAAAATTTAATGTTTGGCGCAGTTCTGCATCAGCACCTGCCTCTAAAAGATTCAGAGCTGTGCCCTCAGCAGACAAGGTGATGCTCACCGTCTTTTTCGACTTCCGAGGCCCAATACTCATCGAATTCTTTGAGCACGGAAAAACCGTTAACAGCGACGTGTAATGTGGGATACTCCGTAGTACATGCAAGTCAGTCACGAGGGTACATCATGTGCTGCTCACGGAGGGAATGATTCTGTGGTGTCACCGCCAGACACCACACTTGCTAGGTGGTAGCATTTAAATCGGCCGCGTGTCGCCACTATCAGTGATTGGAGACCGAGCGCCGCCACACGGCAGGTCTAGTCTAGAGAAACTCCCTAGCACTCGCCCCAGTTGTACAGCCGACTTTGTCAGCGATGGTTCACTGTCTACATACACTCACTTTTGCAGAGACGACAGTTTAGCATAGCCTTCAGCTACGTCATTTGCTACGACCTAGCAAGGCGCCATATTCAGTAATTAGAATGAATTCTGAACAGACAATATTGTGAATCATGTATCGTCAAGAGCGACGTTCATCATTAATGGATTGAAGTTAAGTATCAAACTAATTACATCCGCTTTCTGAATTCTAATTCCTTGTCATGTTCCAGACCTCACGTCAGTATAGTCCTTCCCTCCTCACGCCAGCCTGCGTGAGCTAAGCCGCGTGCATTTCGGCCTACACTAGTAACACGGTGTTGGCTCTTCAGCCAACACAACAGATTCTGCTCTACGATAACGAGCGTCCACGCATCTCCAAGGCCACACAAAGTGGAATGGCCAAGATCAAGTGGGAGCAGCTTGAGCACTCACGCTAGAGCCAGGACATGTCGCCATCCGATTTCCATGTGTTTGGTCCACTAAAAAAACCATAACAAACGGAAGCACTTCGACGATGAACTGAAGGACACAGTGGAAGACTGGCTCCCGTCACAGCCGCAGGGATTCTGGGAACAGAGAATCCTTCGGCTCAGGCCTCTGGTGATCACTTGAATAAATACTTCCATTATACCCACAGTGTTGTTTCGTACCTTTTCTTTTAAACACCACTGATGTAACTGAGTAATGGTGAATAGCTTCAAATACAGGGCGTTCTGATAGGAAGAAGAAGACTATGGTTTCACATCCCGTTGACATCGAGGTCATTAGAGACGGAGCACTATCTTTGATGGCGTCAAGGAGAGGGAGGAAATCAGCTGTACCCTTTTCGAAGGAACCATCCCGACAATTGCCTGGAGCGATTTAGGGAAATATCGGTTAATCTAAATGTGTGTGGCCGGACACGGATTTGAAACTTCGTTCAAATGGCTCTGAGCACTATGGGACTTAACATCTGAGGTCATCAGTCCCCTAGACTTAGAACTACTTAAACGTAACTAACCTAAGAACAGCACACACATCCATGACCGAGGCAGGATTCGAACCTGCGACCGAAGCAGCAGCGCGATTCCGGACTGAAGCGCCTAGAACCTCTCGGCCACAATTCCGGCTGAAACTTCGTCCTCCCGAATGCGAGTCCTGTGTGCTGACCACTGCGTCACTTCGCTCGGTTGTGTTCTGATAGGTTCGGTTGTTATTAGATGAAGTATTAATGCGATTCTGGGTTTGTTTGTTTGCTTGTTTGTTATTTTATGTTTGAGGTACTACTGGTGCGTCGTGCGGCGTTGAAAGACTTCCATTCGACATGCTTACGTCGGCGTAATTCCTCGGAGTCTGTAGCCCCATTCGCCGCATCATGGAGCCCCTCTATCATGAAGTTCTGTGGCTTGGACTTCACAGTAGTTCAATAAATTATCTGTGTGAATGCATTCGACAAAGAGAACATTGTCCGTGAGAACTGAAGTGTTTCGTACGTCAAGCCTTTCCGTTGTTGAACGTTCATGTTGTAAAGGAGATAATAAATCCAAACCTTGTTCGGTATACACGATCTTTTACTTCGCAGAGGTAGTAGCATTAAATGAAAAATGTCTGGCAGCAGCATGGGTTCCGACTGGCACACACAAAAATTCAGTTCACTGCTGTCGAAACCCTCGAAAGGCGTTATTGTAGTGTCGTCTGTATTTACTAAATTTCACACCCCTTGCAGACGCTTCCTTTCCCTCCCCACTTTCGCCTACATACAGGGTGTCCCAAAAAGAATGACCCGATTTTAACTTGTAATAATATTGAGATAAACGTCACTAGGTAACTGAAATAGCTCTAGATGTAATCGGTATGGTCTAGAGTTTCAGAAAAAATCCGCTAGATGTCGCTACGAGCGCTGACCTGGAGCGTGGACATGGAAGATGACACTTTTATGTCACGGTTGATATTCAGCGATGAGGCAACTTTCCACATTAGCGGTAAGGTTCACCGTCATAATGAGCGTATATGGGGGCTCGAAAATCCTCATGAAACAATTGAACACGAACGTGATTCACCAAAAGTAAATGTTTTTTGTTCTGTTTCGCAAAGCAAGGTTTATGGACCACACTTTTTTGAGGAAGAAACCGTAACAGGACAATCATACCTTGCAATGCTACGGAACTGGTTATTCCCACAACTTGACTCTGCCAATTTCATCTATCAGCAAGATGGAGCACCACCGCACTGGCACAACAACATGCGCAGTTTCCTAAATGCCAACGCGCCTCAACGTTGGATAAGGAGTACAGGACCGCGAGACCAGGCTTTACACTCTTGGCCTCCTAGGTCCCTTGACTTAACACTAGGTGATTTCTTCCTGTGGGTATATGTTAATGGGGATGAATTAAACAATGTGTTTACGTTCCTCCCTTACTTGGTGACACTGATGAACTAAAAACCAGAATATCAGCTGCTGTAGCTTCAGTGACAGAAGACACCTCACGCTCAGTTCGGGATGAATTCGGCCATCGGTTAGATGTCGTCCGTGCAGCCAATGGAGGACGTATTGAACATTTGTGATGGATTTTTATAAACTTCTGTCTTTTCTGAGTAATTTAGTATGAAATTTGTTGGTGTTAAGCCCTTCTTCCTAATAAATAATTCTATTTAAAATCGGGTCATTCTTTTTGGAACAACCTGTTTTTAATAACATTGTTTATGCTCAGGGAAGGTCATAATTTTAAATCCTTCCTTGTGTATCAATTTTGACAGCTACGAGTAAATGAGGTGTTTGCTGTAAGGGTAAATAGAAAGTATTCATTGCTGATCATTATTATCTGACCTCGTCATGCTCAACGTAGGATTGTCCTTGTCAAAGTGACCGTGAAGGTTTGTGTCATCCAATACTGTATAGTTCTTTGCTAACCAATTCGTTCCGTCTTTGCAGCACTTATGACTTCGCGTGCACTGGCTGTGCGGTGTAGCGTCCAGCGTGCAGAAGACGTGACGTCAGAGAGCTGCGAGGAGGGGTTGGTGTGCTGTCTACGGCACCGCTGGGCTGTGACCACCCAGCGCCGACTTCCTGTGCGGCCCGGCGCCTCCTTTCCCTCGTTTCGTTCTGCTCCAATGTCAGGAGCGCCATTACCTCGCCGGATTGCACAGTAGCAGCCTCGGCAGCCGCCACGATCACGACAACTGCCGCTCGGGACACGAACTCTTTTGTCTCGAGGCCGCCGAGTGAGGCTATGTTTTGACAGGTAACTTGGCCCTGACTGACGAAGAGCCAGGGGAGCTCAGGGGAATAACCTGTACATAGTGGGAAGGTTTTTTGTATTATGATGTGATCGTTGTTAACATCAAGAGCGCAGAGTACGCGAAAGAACTTGACCCCCTTCTAACAGCCGTGTACCGCAAGTCTCTAGAGGAACGGAAGGTTCCACATGATTGGAAAAGAGCACAGGTAGTCCCAGTCTTCAAGAAGGGTCGTCGAGCAGATGCGCAAGACTATAGACCTATATCTCTGACGTCGATCTGTTTTAGAATTTTAGAACATGTTTTTTGCTCGCGTATCATGTCGTTTTTGGAAACCCAGAATCTACTCTGTAGGAATCAACATGGATTCCGGAAACAGCGATCGTGTGAGACCCAACTCGCTTTATTTGTTCATGAAACTCAGAAAATATTAGATACAGGCACCCAGTAGATGCTATTTTCCTTGACTTCCGGAAGGCGTTCGATACAGTTCCGCACTGTCGCCTGATAAACAAAGTAAGAGCCTACGGAATATCAGACCAGCTGTGTGGCTGGATTGAAGAGTTTTTAGCAAACAGAACACAGCATGTTGTTATCAATGGAGAGACGTCTACAGACGTTAAAGTAACCTCTGGCGTGCCACAGGGGAGTGTTATGGGACCATTGTTTTTCACAATATATATAAATGACCTAGTAGATAGTTTCGGAAGTTCCATGCGGCTTTTCGCGGATGATGCTGTAGTATACAGAGAAGTTGCAGCATTAGAAAGTTGTAGCGAAATGCAGGAAGATCTGCAGCGGATAGGCACTTGGTGCAGGGAGTGGCAACTGACCCTTAACATAGACAAATGTAATGTATTGCGAATACATAGAAAGAAGGGTGCTTTATTGTATGATTATATGATAGCGGAACAAACACTGGTAACAGTTACTTCTGTAAAATATCTGGGAGTATGCGTGCGGAACGATTTGAAGTGGAATGATCATATAAAATTAATTGTTGGTAAGGCGGGTACCAGATTGAGATTCATTGGGAAAGTCCTTAGAAAATGTAGTACATCAACAAAGGAGGTGGCTTACAAAACACTCGTTCGACCTATACTTGAGTATTGCTCATCCGTGTGGGATCCGTACCAGGTCGGGTTGACGGAGGAGATAGAGAAGATCCAAAGAAGAGCGGCGCGTTTCGTCACCGGGTTATTTGGTAACCGTGATAGCGTTACGGAGATGTTTGATAAACTCAAGTGGCAGACTCTGCAAGAGAGGCGCTCTGCATCGCGGTGTAGCTTGCTCGCCAGGTTTCGAGAGGGTGCGTTTCTGGATGAGGTATCGAATATATTGCTTCCCCCTACTTATACCTCCCGAGGAGATCACGAATGTAAAATTAGAGAGATTCGAGCGCGCACGGAGGCTTTCAGACAGTCGTTCTTCCCGCGAACCATACGCGACTGTAACAGAGAAGGGAGGTAATGACAGTGGCACGTAAAGTGCCCTCCGCCACACACCGTTGGGTGGCTTGCGGAGTATAAATGTAGATGTAGAACTTAAGCGTGTAATTATTTAGCACCTAGCGTACGAATTCGACAAAATAAGAAGAAAGGAAATGACTATATTTGCCGGCCGGCGTGGCCTAGCGGTTCTAGGCGCTTCAGTCTGGAGCCGCGCGGCCGCTACGGTCGCAGGTTCGAATCCTGCCTCGGGCATGGATGTGTGTGATGTCCTTAGGTTAGTTAGGTTTAAGTAGCTCTAACTTCTAGGGGACTGATGACCTCAGCAGTTAAGTCCCATAGTGCTCAGAGCCATTTGAACCATTTTGACTGTATTTGGATATCACGTCCCAACCTAGTGCTTTCTACAACTTGCTGTAGCCAACTCCTAAGGTTCAATGTTTAATTCATTCAATATTTCTATAGATTACGATTTCACCAACAATTTGATTCTACAGTCTAAGTTACATGCCTCACGCAGCTGAAAATTAAAAAGCGTTATAGTTTATCTTTCACATAACTCTCGGCTACTCTTGATTCTATACAATGAAATTTATTAAGCTTAAAAATCAGTTTCAGGAAGTTAACAAAAGAAGATTTTATAGTCCTCATGTGGCAATTTGGAAAGGTACAGCAAAAATATTGTTCGAACGCATCGCTCGGGAACATAAACCCACGTAAAATTTCGCCAAATTATATGATAATCAAGTTTAAAATCAGTCACCGCATTACTCCTCAAATTACAAATCTTTTCCATATGTAAACTGATCTTACAATTAGACCACAAATGGCAGTTACAAGATGAGGCCTCAGTAAGGAATCATGTATGAACCATCTGACTGTGGATTAAAGAAAATTCGAAACCAGATAAATGTATAAATATTTTTATACCATAAATATTGCCGGTTGCTGTATGCAAGCGATAATCTGTGTAATTCTGCTACAGAAATATTTTAAGAAATATCTGTTTTCGACAGGAAAGCGGTTTCACTTTTGTGCGCAATATTTCACTACCGATGACATCACAAATGCCTTCTTCTGAGAGTTCCGATCTTTCATGTGATCGCTGCCTAGACTTCAATCAAAGCACTGCTCGACAAGGTCAGTGGTCAAAACATCGTGCGCTGCGCGTAAATGAAACCATCAGGCCAGATCGGCGAAGGAAAATTTTCTGTCGGTAATGCTCGAAAGGAGTGTTCGAAACTGAAATAAGGAACGAGACAAATAATCTACAGAACTCGACTGAGAGCAACATATATGCAAAAACTAATAAGTAAAAATTCTTTTTAGGAACTATATAGGTCAGGATTGCAATTAATTGCCGCAGCAATTTGCCTGGTGTGACGCATAAAACATTGATCACGTTGAAGGAGCTCCTGGAAAAAAGGATAAAGGTGAAAAGGGATCAGATAACAAAAGAACGTTCGCAACACTGAAAGCGTTTTCCGCATTATTCACTTTCACTACTGACAATAGTCTGCAGTTTTGTGTCATAAACTGCTTTTGTATGCACATTAAAAGTGAAACGCGGTCTTACGTGCAGCTAAAACCAGAAACCTACCTGAAGATTCGTACAAGTCATAGTTTTGTCAGCAAGAGAGGATGAAGAAGAAAAATTGTTGAATTTAATACTAGTAATTACTTAGTCCAGAATGATGGTTAAGAATGAGTAAGGGCAATATAAAAGTGTTTAAGACTATTTACTTGATAATCCTGAGTATTGGTGGAGAAATAAGTGGAACGATTCTTCTATTTAGGAAACGATATTACACATAGTGGATTTAGAAATATAGAAATCCGATGCAGTAAGGTGCAGAAGGCAAAATTGGCATCAATGAAGTACTGGTATGGAAACGGGTAAGATTTTATTGTACATTTGAAGCACTGTCATGCATAGGGGTGAAACGCGGCCTTCGAGAAATTCGTAAAGAAGAAACTGGTAGCGTTTAGGACATGTTGATACAGAAGAATGTTGAAAATTAAGTTTAGGGCTAAAGCATTGTATGAAGAAGTAAGAGAGAGAATAGATGAGGAGATGAGCTTGCGGAAAATTCTTACTAGTAATAGACGGCTAGTGAGAGAAATGCTCAGTCATTCAGGAATAGCTTACCACTGGAAGAAATTAGAAAGACGAAAGATTGTGGTTGTAGACAAAGACGGCATTACGTAAAACAGATTGATAGGAATGGTGGATACGTGTACTGACCTACGGAGGATTATTTGAGGATTGAAGGCGACTACTGTACAACTACACTACCGATGAGGAACTGCTGGAAACAGTATCCACCGTAAAATATCTAGGGGTAACTATCCAGAATGACCGTAAACGGAATGACCACATAAAACAAATAGCAGGAAAAGCCGATTCCAGACAGATTCATAGGAACAATCTTAAGGAAATTTAACTGATCCAAAAAGGAGTAGCTTATAAGCTTTAGTTCAATCTATTCTTTAGTACTGTTCATCAGTATTTTATCCTTATCACTTAGGACTAATAAAAGAGATTGAAAAGAGCCAACGGAGAGCGGCGCGTTTCGTCGCGGGACCTTTTAGTCGACGCTGGAATGTTACGAAGATGTTGAACGAATTTCAGTGGCAGACGCTGCAAGAGAACCATTGTGTATCATAGAGAGGTTTACTTTTGAAATTTCGAGAGAGGAGTTCCCGGGTAGAGTACGACAACGTATTACTTCCTCCCATATACATCTCGCGAAATGACCTCTACGAGAAAATTCGGGCCAGTACACAGGATTACCGACAGTCAATCCTCTTACGCGCCATTCGCAGGTCGAACAGGGCACGGTAGATCAGTTAGTAGTACCAAAAGTATCCTCCGCCGAACACCATTAGTTGGCTTGCGGAGTGTGACGTATATGTAGAAACGAATAATTAGTGTGAAGGAGCTGATGTTTCTGGGTGATGATCCTAATTCTGGTCCATGGAGGTAGTCCTTTATCTTGTGTCAGATTGGATGCGTCGAGAAAGTCTCTCGTCAGCGCGCCGATGCACAAAATAAACTGCGGACACGGAAAAAGTTACGAGCGAAATTGCGTATCTGACGACGCGGGGAGAGCGCGCAGCGGCAACGTGACCTGTTTGCGTGAGTGCATGAACGCTAGGCATTCTGGGAAGCGGGGACCTTAGGGGCTTGTAGCGAGCGGTTATTTCTTTTGTAGAATACTGAGGAGGCACGCTCTGCAGCTGCCTGCCTCATCTGAAAGTGTGTCGCAGCATATATTTCCATCTTTGCATCCGAGCTGAACATCCTGACCACCTCTTGTTGACGAACTTGCGTCCTGACAGTACAAAGCGTAACCTATTACCATCTTCACATCTCTTACATCACACGTTATGCTCCTGCACCTGCGATCGAATGCCACCAGCGACTTGAAAGTAAATTTTATCAACTCTTTATTGAAATAGCAACACGGGCTGTCAATGTTAATAAAAATCAGCACAGTGTCTGAAGATGTTTATTAAGAACGGAACCGATTTTTGCGTATTGACGTACCTGAGCTACAGCCGTCGTGTATATGAGGTGTCTGTTCTTTCAGACACCATTTTCATCCTGCAGCCGCTATGAATTAGTAAGCAGGAGACCCAGGTTAGAATCCCGCTCTGTCACAAATTTTCAACTTATTCCACTGATGTAGATCAATGCCCAAGGGTAGCTGATGTCTTTAATTCCTTTGTCTGCAGCTGCAGTGGTTTTAATTAAGATTTACTTGAACTAACTGTTGGCGCACGAAATTATAAATATTATTTCGACAGACTTTCTTTTACGCCACTGTATAAACAAAGAGGAAGAAACTGATAGCATTCCATTACATGATCAGACTCGAACAATCGTCTTGCAAATATCACGTTCAGCTATCTTGTGCAGAAACTGAATACTGCTGTCGTCACTAGGAGTAGTCTCCACTATCTCTGAATCGGGAAGAGGAAGGCTTGTTTTCTATCCTCAGTCCCACTCTATTAGCTCCTATGACGTCATATTTTGTGCCGTTCTCCGCACTCAGCAAGAATATCTCTGGCACAGAGCAGGGCGGTCACGCAGATCAGCGGTGTGTGTTCTCTGTTTTCCTGTGGACACTTGTTTAGGTGTCTCGGAATTGTGACTCTGCCATCATTATCCGTATAGCCCATCACGGGGTTTATTCTTGACAAAATGACTGTTTCAGAATAAAATACTTCGTTCAGTGAACACGAAACAGAGAAAGATATGCATATGGATAACACTTCCTTAAGCACATAGGTGTGCGAGCTATTCACTTGGTTTCATTTTCAATCGCTTTCCAGCAGAACCGAAAAAACTGAGCTATAGACCTTAACGTCAAATCTAAGTTGATAGGTTCCTTCGTCGAACACACTTTGCATTCTATACAAGAGTTCCTCGTAATAGTTCAGAACTTGTCTCTGGCCGTATACCCTCTGTAATTGTTTTTGATGTTTTCTTAATTGTTTAGCTTCTTTATCTATACATTTTACACCAGCATTGTGTAAACTACGTATGCTGTAGCTATCGCTCACACGAAACCTGATAAATAAAGAAAAGAAATCAGTAATAGGAAAGGGGAATCGAAGAATTCAGTTTTTTGGGAGTGTGTGTAACATCACAGCGCATCTGTGAAGCAAATGGTAAATAAATACCAGTGTGGCCAGGAGTATTGCTTCAGAGGTTGAGTCCAACCTTATGAAGTAGGCACAATAGCAGTTACTGAACGAATTTAGAGACGCTCTGCTACGATAGTAATGGTTCAGTGAAGAGCATACGAAAGTCTAACAAATTCTCGAAGAAATTAAATGAAAATCTTCGGTAAAAGTACGTTCGCGTGAACGCTGTTGTGTAAATTCAGAGAAACGGTATTCTAGCAAAATAGTGCAGCTGTTGCCTTGCGATAATATGAATAAGACGAGAGGGACAAAGGCGTGTACTGAGTCATAAAGGTAGTCATTTTTCTCTCGCTTAGCACGTGAATGACAGAGGAGGAAAATCCCTAATACTGGTACGGAGTCCTCTTCAACACCCACTATACAGTAGATTACGGTATTAAAACTGCATTTAATCCCGCTCTATAAAACGCATCGACGTTTATCAAGAATCGAGCCTGGGAATTTCTCGTAAGTCGTCAGAGATGCTGTAACTTAAGCTGCGGATACGGTCAGATGGTTGCGATGTTAGATTATTGCGATGAGAGAACCTTATTCCGATGCTCACTTCTTTGGAAGCATTCTTATTAGCATTGGGTGTTCGAACTCGGGAAGGTAATAGTTACGACTGGAATTTGAATTACCACCGGTGACGATCATACAACATTACTAGCATCTGTGTGACTGAGGTAGAATGAAAATTCCTAGCGGGAATATTTGGTCAATAGGTACTTCTGCTGTGTTTAAGGCAGCTTTAAGGACTTTACACTTGAATCGCAACGTCTTCATTGTGCTTCTTTTAAATGAGATCGTAACTCTGTCCTAGCGAATAATGTCGGAAGTTCCATGAGGCTTTTCACCGATAAAACTGTCGTATGCAGAGAAGTCACAACGCTAGAAAATTGTGATGAAATGGGGAAAGAGCTGTATTGAATGGAAGCTTCGTCCAACTATTGTCAGTTGACCCTCGACATAAACGAATGTAGCGTAGTGCGCATAAATTGCCAGAAACACCAATTACTGTATCGTGCGGGTACAGAACAAACACTCGAAACAGCTAAATCTATGTAATACTTAAGTATGTACGTACAGATCAATTTCAAATGGAGGAACCGCATAAAATTGATCTCAGGTAAAGAAGTGACAGTCAAATTCATTGGAAGCATTGTAGGGAAATGTAGTCAACCACGAAAGGTGGTAGCTTACAAAAGCCTCGTTCCACCTTTACTGTAATATTGCTCGTCAATTTGGGATCCATATCAGAAAGGATTGACGCCGCAAATAGAGAAGATCGAAAGAAGAGTAGCGTGTTTCGTTACAGGTTCGTTTAGTAAGCGTGAAAGCGTCATAGAGATGTTCAGCCAAAATCATTGGCAGAGACTGCAAGAGCGACGTTCTGCATGATGGTGTTTACTGGTGAAGTTCGAAAATGGTACGCTCCTTGAAGAGTCAATGAATTAGTTCCTTCCTCGTACCTGTATCTCGTGAAAAGGCCATGAAGATAAAATCAGATTTGAGACTACACGGAGCCTTACCAACAATCATTTCTCCCGCGGACCCATTCGCGACTGGAACAGGAAAAGGGGAAAGTGACAATCGTACACAGAATATTCTCCGTCACACATCACAAGGTGGCCTGCGGAGTACAATTATAGATGCAGATGTAAATGATCACCTTGCTTTAACAGCCTATCCTCCACCATCGGTCTATAAAATGTGAAACATTTTCGTTACTTTACTTTCTTCTGTCTATAGAAACTTACCTTCTGCTCGTGGAATGTTTCCTTGAAATTTGGAAGAGATACTGCCATGCGAGTGCACTCTTCACATTTTGCTTTACATATGTACAATACTGTAATGTTCAGGTTAGAACTAAGACAGCGTAGCTCAAGATGTGTTGGCTCTTACGGCCATAATCTCTTAGTCAGTTTAAATACGGGCAGTAATTGGCCACGTTTGGGTTGCTCACATTGTTTTGAAAGTGCCCTTTCAAATTTTGGTAGACATGAAGGGACGACTTATAGCATGTTTTCCTTCTCTATTAATTGTAAGATATTTTCTATATTCCTTGTTACGTGACCATCCGTACTGTTTTGAATAAGATTTACTATCAAATGTTTTTTTTCGGCTGAACTTTCCAGGTTCCTCAAGGCGCTGTCTATCCTGATTCGGTGCTGCGTGTTAACTAATGTACAGATAAAGCCTTCGATTATACTTTTATTCTCATATGGAGAAGACAGCAATTGTCGCCCCAGTCGCTCTGTACTTCTTGAACCAATATACGGTTCTCCTTTCATTCCTGTTTGTTCTCTCTGATATTTTCGCTCATTTATTTTCATCTCAGACTCTTCGTTTCTCAACGACTGCAAAACAGAGTTTGCAAATGTCTGTAAATCGTGAGAGGTGGTATTGTAGCTACGAAATGCAGTCGTGTTAGTGCAGTCTGGAATTTACAGATCTCAGTCTGAGCAGCCCATTTGCGATGGACCTCTAAATACATTCACAGTGCATAACGCTCCTACTCTCACCAACTGTACTACTGCTGTGTCTCGCGAGCTCTCGACTACCGTGAGTCATCAAACTTTAATTTTATTTCCTTATAACAATATATAGTGCAGTGCCATCGCTTGAAGCTGGCAGAGTGTATTCTTCGCATTACTAAAACTGACAAAATTTACTGTTTATAGCTAGGCGTATTTGACCTAAAACTTTGGCGGATGGTCGTATCTTTGAACGGGCAAATGAGAACAATGTATCAGTATAGGATCGTGGACGATCCCAGTAGAAACGTAAATGTGTACGGCGTAGTTGGCTGGGAGACCCCAAACGGCACGTTATGCCTCCTAAATGAAAGGGTTTTCGTATCTTTTGCCCACGCTGATACATATCGATGAGTGAAAATTGTCTGTTAAAGTGTATAGTATTTGGAAAGTGTAGGTGACTGTAATTGGTGTGTAGTGTGAGGTGCCATTTTTGGGCTTGTGATGATGATGATGATGATGATGTAAATGAGAAGGTGCCAGGTTATAGCCTACTCCTGTCGAACGGCATCAGGAGGGCCGCAGAACTTAAGGTCTCATTCGACAGACGAAACACCATCTAGACTGTCAGACGCCCTCACTTCATGAAATATAGCGGAGATGTTTTGAATTTAATCCAGACCACTGTCGCATCGACTGGTCATGAGGCACTTCACGCGACCCTCCCTCTTCCCCTTTGCCGTAAAACTAAAGGGAACGTGGCCAAAAGCGTGTGTTGTACATGGGCGATTACCAATCCAAGTACGGGTCACGCCCGACTTTGCTTGGCTTCTGTGATTTGGCGATAAGCGCTGTCTCGAACGAGGCAAGACCGTTGGCTCACTAGCCTAGTGAAGAGCTGGGACGGCGCTCCAGGCGCGGTCGCGTGGGGGTTCCGGAAGTGGTCCAGCAGTCAGCGGTCGGCTCGGCTGACCCTCGGCGAAAGCTGCGAGGCGGGGGCCGCCACCACGTAGCGCCGTCTTTCTCCCGGCCTGTTACCTCACACCGTGTACCCGTGGCCGGTGGACAGGTCCTGCACCAGACCAGACCCGCTCTCAGCCTTGGCTGGTTACAACGTCTGTTACCGATAGCTGCCACCAGCTGTGGACTGTTTGAAACAACTACTTTTGTGCTATATAAGCTACCGTATTTTATATAGCAATTAGAAGCATCCTGTTTACACTGATGAACCTTATTATTATGATCACCTGCCTAATTGCGCGCTGCTACGTCTTTCACGCACTGTACAACAGCGATTCTGCTTGGCGTGGAGCCGACTTCCTTCATTTTCGGAGGTATGTGGCACCAGATGTCTAAGCCATGTCACGCTATTCCTGTATACTACGGGCGGTTGTGGGCTCAAGGATGGCGTCCAATAGCGTCCCAGATGTGTCCCACCGGATTCATGTCAGATGAAACTGGTGGTTGAGTTCACTACAATGTTCCTCAAATCACCACAGTACGATTCTGGCCTTGTGACACGGACAATTATCCTGCTGAAAGATGCCACTGCCAGATAAGACATTGTTCGGGCTTAAGTTCGCATGATCCACAGCTATGTTGGTGGCTTTTTTTTTTACCACCACAGGTCCCAAGGAAGCCAAGGTGAACGTCTCCCACAGTATAGCACCGTTCCCACAGGGCTGCACGGTGCATGTGTCGAGCAGCCATTCCCTGGATGATGGCACATTTGGAGATGATATCACTCATTTGTTACACGAAACGTGATTCATCGGACCACGCTACACGCTTTCACTGATCCAGAATCCACTCTAGAATATCCCGCACCCATCGTAGTCCGAACTGACGACGTCATTGGGTCGACATGGGAACAGGTAGGAATCGTTTGCTGCGTGACCCCATAATCAAGAATGACCACTGAACATGGTGATCCGAAACACTTTTTTCTACATCAGTGTTTGTCGTCATACCTGTCACAGATCATTGCCTATCCTACTTTACAGAACAGGCAAGCCACAGAATTGTACGTTCTGTAATGAGGCGTGAACCTCCAACATGTTATCACCACTTGTGGTACACCATACTTCAAACTCTTTCCGGAGATGCTAACTACAGTACCATGCCAGAAGCCGACTAGAGACTGCTTCCGGAAAACTTTTTCGGAGGCGCCGGACTGACACAGTCAGTCCTTTATCAAAGTCTACTACGTCAGGGGATTTCCACGTTTGAGGCTCGTATCTTCGCTAGAATGATTCCCCATTCGTCTTGCTACACTTAGATGCAGGGGGTGGACAAAAATGTGTAAACACCAAAAACAACACAATACAGTACAGTACCATGCCAACCTAAAGCTGTTGGCATTCTTAATAGCTTCCAGTCGTCTCTGAATGGATAAATACAGGTCCTGGATGGCTTTCAAGGGAATCTTAGACCATTCTGTCTACAAAATAGAAGTAAGTTCAGGCGACGATGACAGATGAATAGCGATAATGCATCCTTCTGCCCCAAGTAAAGCAGAAGGGCTCAATATTATTGAGATTTGGTGATTGTGGCGGCTAGGGGAAATGCTACAACTCCTCCTAGCGCTCAAAAAACTGGTGCTGGACGATGCGAGCTGTATCAACAGGGGCACTGTCTTCTTGGAACGCATCACCACCACTGAGGAACAAACACTGTACCAGTGTATGGACCTGATCATCCAAAATGGTCACATAATCGTTAGCAGTAATGGGACCTTGTAGAGCACCTATGAGGTGCATGGAATACCACGATACGGCTCTCCAAATCGTAACCGAACCCCCGCCATGTTTCACTCTTGGTACGTAAACTAGGCCAGAAGTTGCAAACAGTACGAAACAAAACTCATCCGATCAAATGACGTCGTTACATTGCTCCATAATCCAGTTTTTTACAGCTTCGGCACCACGTTTTCTGTTACGACCATCTGTATCACTAAAGGGTGGCTGTTGAATTCCAGCTCACCCTGAAATATCCTGCTTATGGGCCTCCCGCTGTGTTTTCTCGGTGGTGACAGGGCTCGCGAGTGCGACATTCAGTTCTGTAGTGATTTTTGCAGCTCTCATCCTGTCATTTATCATACCAATCCTCTTCAATGACTGTCCGTCACTACATCTCAACACACACTTTCCTCGCATTATGACATAGTGAATGATGACTACCCGCTTTTCCTGTATGCGGTATAGTCTTCAGTACGGTGCCTCTTGAAACACCCAACACTTTGGCTGCCTTGGTTACCAGCGTACCCAGCTTACGAGCACCAACAAGTTTCCCATGGCCGAATGCACAGAACTCCTATATAATACACTCTCCCCTACACGGAACACTGTTCTGAGCACGAGAGATACTTACAACATATTGAGGATATTGCACAGGTGACGCTTGTGATCAAATACAACAGCGCCACTTGCAGGTTTGGTTAGCGTCTGCGTTTCTGTTGAACACGCATTTCTCACTGTGTTCCCTATTTTTATCCACCACCAGTACCTTTCGTATCGCGCAACGCACCAAGTCTTGCGATGTGCAGTGCGAACAGTATTTTGTCTCATATTCTCTACAGTTGGTAGCGGAGATGACTTCGAACTTATCCTGTCTCTCTCTCGTAATCCGTATCCGTACGGAAAACAGGAGAACTAACTGTCTGCCACTGTTTCGGCTTACTTCTCTTATTTTTCTGTAGCTATGCGAGTTTGCTATGGTGGCTCTAGAATAATTCTACAGTTTACCTAGAATACCAATTTCAAGGTTCGTTTCATCCAACGATTTCTATTTCAGTTGCCTCACAACGTCTCATATTTTCGTATGGGCTACATCGGTTTGTTTCGATATGAGAAACGCGTCTCTGATTTCTTGTTACGTCTACTGTCAGGACAAATTTATAAGCGTGCCAAGGACTGGATCTGTACTTAAGAATAGGGTGGCTACAGTCTTGTATGTAATCTTTTCAGCAGCTGAACTGCACTCTCCTAGAATATTCTCGAGAAATCGCTGTCTTCCATTCACCTTCCTCACTAAAGATGTTACGTGATAATGCCATTTCTCTCGCATTGAGACACATTAAAAAAGTCCTACCACTCTGTACACAAGCTCGAAATTGTTAAGTGTCGCTTCCCACAGCACCCTCTTCCTATTCCATTCCTTAGTGGAGCCAAAGCAAGTCGGTATGCCTCCGTACGGTCACTAATTTCTTCAACTTTAGGGTCGTGGCCATTATATGAAGTATATTTGGAATTATTAAGTCGGCTATCGTTAAGTTAAGAGTAGGCCTATCTGCATTTTTTTACTATTTTCTCGTACGTGATTCTCTCCTGTGGAATATAGAAATCTGTGAGAACCGTACTGCTCGTTTTTGAATCTCTTATCATTTCCACTAATTGAACGTTATCGAAGACCCAGGTGGACGATTAGTATTCGTAAAACGGTTGGACAAAACGGTGGGAACGTTTATAGGCACATCATCAGCGTTATCTAAGACGAAGCAATATATTAAGTAAATATTTTTCCACCTGGCAGTATGTCACGCCTTTACATATTTGCGTTACGCAACAGATGAAAATGTGTTACTAAATAGAGGGAGAAAAGGGTAGACAATTAAATTTTCTTTGATGTGTTACTCAAGAGAGTTGGATGGCAATGATAAACGCTACTAAACATTTTACAGTGTTTTGCGTTCTGTTTTGCAAGAGCTATGACGTCCGTGTGGTTTGCTGCCGTAACAACGACCGTCCTTGATAGAGTAATGACTTTGTGGGAGCAACAAAATTACACAATCTAGAAGTCAAGGGGGGAGGTCGAAACGCTTGTGTCTGGGTTTTTCCGGGTATGGCTGGGAAAAAGAGCACAGCCTAACCTCAGAAATGCGCACATACTGCTCGCTGCTGGCTATGGTCAGTGATCTCGGTGGCGGGAGGAGGACTATGAATCAATCGCTCTGACGTCACTGAATGTCTCGTTTTCAGCGCTCTGTACCTAGAAGTTTTCGTCACTGGCGATGATTCGCAGCTCCCGTGGTCTACATCAACACTTCAAAGAATGAAGAAGGGTGTGGTTGTCCTTGCTTGGGTAGCTGCTGTTATAATATCTTCACAGCGAACGATCCCACTATGGAACAGCATCTGGTATCATAAATCTCATGTTAAAGATCGTAATTCGAAATCGGGATATTATCATGTACAGAGTAAAAGCGCGACATGGAATGACAGGATAACTAAGTACATGGCAAAGATTATACCAAAGCAAAATCAGTGATGATTACTAACTTGTAGCATGAGGAACATCGGTGCCTCAGACAAGTCAAGATCACTGTATGACCTCTAAACTTTAACTGCAGTTGATTTTCTCTGCCTTGTGATGACGTGTTGTGTGATGTCCTTAGTTTAGTTAGGTTTCAGTAGTTCTAAGTTCTAGGGGACTGATGACCATAGATGTTAAGTCCCATAGTGCTCAGAGCCATTTTTTAACTGCAGCTATTACAGGAAGCATCTACATCGTGGGGGTCTGGTCGCATTCCCACTGCGAGACTGCGGTGAAGAGAATGTCAACGACATCGTTCCTGGATTCCCAAACAATTACAACAGTAATGATCATCTATAACAATGTATGGTCACAATCGGTGGTTGTTTGCGGACACCTGTAATAGTACTGTTTTTTTTTTTTTTTTTTTTTTTTTTTTGAAGACTTCAGAAGATATCGCGTTTTAGTTTTACATACATTTTTGCTGAAGGGCGAAGTCAGATTTTAATTTGGTTCTACTGTAATTTTATGTTGTTGTCGTTGTTGTTGTGTCACTCTCGTCAACAGCACAGTTTGACCCACTGGTTGATACCTACAATATGTTGTCTGCAGTGTTCACTGCACTAGGTAACTGTGTATGAACAGAGTGATGTTTGCCTTTCAAGGACAGACTAACTGGAAGTGATACATCCTATTCTAGGTTACGAACACACTGAGCCTGTGTTTAGGCGTCTAGCCTGGTTTGTAAGTTGTGTGAACCGCTATTAAAGATAAAAAGATAAGAGTGACTGGGACATTATATCTTGTGCCCCGAGAGTAAGGCCCCGCAATTAGGCGCCGTAACGGCTCAGGCAGTCGCAGGCTAGTGAGCTAATGACGGCGCTCTGGCAGGTCGTTTGCTAGCCACGTGACCGACCAGCAGCCGAATGCGCGAAGCCGCTGCTTTCACATTTCTGGTCGCCTGTGATTATTTCCGCCATCGGCCCCTGTTCCCCTTTCGTGAAGTTTCGACCGCATTGTCTCCATGCTAGAAGACTAAAGCATGGTTTTTCTTTTAGCGATGGTAAAAGACAGTCCATTTCGTAACAGAATGCTGAGAAGTTGTCTAATAACATTCCCAGGTACAGGGGAAACAAATTTCTCTTCTCCCTATGGTCTGGGATGAATTAAAAGTCAGCTGAGGCAATGTTTAGTTAGCATTGTCTTGCTTCTTGGCGTAAGGGAATGATCCTAACATTCCATCTTCTATGAGTTCAAAGTTCTGTACGTTCAAGCTCGTGTGTTACTTGCTTTCCATGGACTTCAGACTAATGGTACCATTGTATCATCAAGTCTATCCTAAATTTCTTCATCCTCGTTGTAATGATGCTAATGTAGACATGAAGTTCAGCGAGACGACTACGTTATGACACATGACAGAATCTCGATTTAGATTTTCGCATGACATCTCAGTAGAAATTTGCAAAATTAGTGTTTTTTTGCAGTTTAAAAAATTTTAAACATTACGAAGACACAGAAATTGGAGACGGCGAAGTAGAAGCAATGAAGGAACTGCCCTATCTTGAGCGTAAAATAACAACCGATGGTCGGGGACATGAAGAGACTAACAAAAACGAAGATGGCATTCCTGGGAAAAAGATTTACAACGGTCTTAATTCGAGGAAAGAATTTCTGAGAATCTACGTTTGGAGCACAGCATTGTATGGTAGGGAGTCTTGGACTGTGGGAACACCGGAAAAGTAAGGAATCGAAGTGCTTGTAATGTGGTCCTATAGTAAGGCTGTTGAAAATTAGGAGTGGTGAGATAAGGAATGAAGAGGTTCTTCGCAGAATCGGCGAAGAATGGAAAATGAGTGATATATTGACAAGAGGACGGGCCACGATGATAGCACTTGTGTTGACGTCAGGGAATGACTCCAATGGTAGCAGAGGTATCTGTGGGGCAGTGGTGGTCAAACTTCTGCTCAAGAGCTAAAACTGACATTGTGGGTCGGCATCTTGGGCAGCATATGTACCAATCTTAGTACTAATTGCTAAAACACATGAAGTGGTATGTTGTGAGCACTGTATTGAATCATATTTTTCTTTCTTTTCTTCTATATAAGCTATGGGGCTGAATGAGCTAGGAACCAAAGAGACCGCCAAAAGTAAATTAACGAGTTGTTTTGTGGCGAGGATAATGTTTCGATACATCGTTAAATATCTGTATGAGACAAAGTAGGAAATACGCTCTTCAATTTATTAATTCATGTATCTTCACCCTTTTGTTTCGGGAAGTGGTAGAGCACGGACATGTGCTTGGATCCTTCGTACTAGCATTGTTAAAAATGTGTCCGTTTATTAAAAGTATTATAAAAAGTCATTAGAAAGGAATATTTATTGGCATGATTATAAATTCCACTTCTACTTGTTGATCATTTCACTCGCCGTCGAGATCCTGCTTCAAGAGTTTCGTTGCAGACAGGAATAATTAACGCCGTATGTGGAGGAGTGTTCCTGCATCGACGTCGTCAGACTCAAGACTAAAAACAGTGGAATTGATGTGAAGGTAATGACTCAGACATGAACGGCACCTACTTGATTAACTTATACTAAAAATATTGTGCTTCGTGTGTTTAAAAAGTTTTTGACAGATCGACAGTTTCAGTGGTTGCGGTGATTATTTGGTACCGCACACTACTGAAACTGCACTACGTAATGCAAATTACGTTTATTGGCTTTAAATGTAATGATATTCAAGGTCTGTTGATATTGGTAGCAGTTAAAGTTCATCCAAGATTGTGCACATATTCATAAATTACCTTCAAAATTTTTTCAACTGTTTTTTCCAATAAATTTTACCAATTATTCAAGCAATTATTAATCAATTTCCATTTACAAATGCCTACCCAGCACATAATAGACTCTCTGTAGAAAGGGCGCGATTCTAGGCCGCCGGCCCCTTGGTAATGATCGTTAAAAGTCGTAAAACTTCGTTTAAACTGTTCTCTCCCAGACTGCTGCCACCCTCGGCAACCCTAAATTGCGACAATGTAATTGACTGGCGTAGTCTTGTGTTGTCTGAGGGGATGATTAACTGGTTAATAACAGTAACAGTACTGTACTTAAATGCATTGCCCAATACGAGACACGATCAAAAATGTTTACTAAACGTTCCTAATATTGTCCTCTGTTCATTACACTGTATTACAAAAGTGTTAATTTAATTTCATATTCCTTGCTAGAAACATGTACCGAATTTGAAGATGACTATTTTTATAAGGCGCATTCACGATTCCATGTTACTTCCTTCTCAAGATTTATGTCATAAGCGTCTGTATGGTACTTTCGCTCGCGCCCATGTGTCGTCACTACTGGAAGACAAACGACAAAATCTTCTCCCTGTCATAACCTCTAATCCCGCAGTGGTAGTCCTACTTACCCCTATGCCACTGAGGTGAGCGACCAACTTTACTCAGCTGGTAGCTAATTAACTGACATGAATTAAAATTAACCACGTCTTAAAAATACTGAGTCTGTAAGTTATTTTTGCTGTTACTAAGCATGAAATTACTCACTTATGTATGCATCGTGGGAGCAGACAGTGATCAATGTTGTTACTGAGAGTTACTATTAAAATCAGTCTTGATCACAAATTTATTTATTCTGGTAACCGGTTTCGACCACGCCTGTGGTCATCTTCAGACCAAAATGCTGTATGAGCAGGAGCCTCCTCCTGGTGGTAAATCACTGCAGTGCTTCTGCTCATACAGCATTTTGGTCTGAAGATGACAACAGGCGTGGTCGAAACCGGTTACCAGAATAAATAAATTTGTGATCAAGACTGATATTAATAGTAACTATTATGAAATTACACCGTTAAGCAGCTTTCAACGTTAGTCGATGTTTTGATTTCGGCTGTTAGTCGCTGGGTGTATATTGCTTTAAAATACGGCTGCACGAATACTCGACTACGGCCGTATGCGGCCCGCGAGCCGCAGTTTGACAGCCACTGCTATAAGGGTAAAAATTGTAGGAGACGTCAGAGATTGGAATAGATGAAATTAATAATTAAGGACTTACGGTGCAAGTGGTACTCTGACACGAAGAGGTTGGCACAGGAGCGGAATTCATGCCATGCAGCATTATACCAGTCAGAGGACTGTTGGAAAAATAGTTATGTTACAAACTGTACTTCACGAAACAGTTTCAACCTCAACACTGAGGAGGCCTTCCTGATGAACTAAGCGGAACGAAAATAACCGTGTTCGATGGTGAAACAAGTTTCAAATTAGGTAAATCAGATTAAGTGTACCCACAATCGGCGGCCATCCTGAAACCTAGCAGCCATTCTGTTATTCGGCTTTATGGATTTGCCCAGGAGAGAGCATTGAAAAGGCTAGTAGCTGAACAGTGGTCAGGCAAACTCGCGTTACAGATCTCATCTCAGTCACGAAGCAATCGTCCGTTCCAGTGGTTTCGCACGTGACTCACGGTGTAGGTTATGTGGGAGCCTCGGGGTTGGCTCATATTTCTGTCACAGGAAGGCTGGTTAGGTTGGCACAGAGTTACCAGATTTCCTCATAATGAATACGTCCTATCAGAAACCCTACTAGACTTAAACCAGTTACCAAAATAATGCTGAGGAACATGAGTCAAGCACTTAATTTCACCCATAAATGAACGAGTTAGAATTACTGCCATAATGGAGACACGGCGTTCCAGTCTCCTCTAGAAATGCAGTTGTTACTATTTAAAGTTTGACGTAAGATAATCCATTCTGCCCTTTTTAACGAATTGTGATCAATTACAACGTGCGCTATGAATTAGCCTACATTGTAACTTATTTAGACAGCATATGTAGTTTCAAGATGGGAAGGAAGATTCGGATTTAACATCTCGTCAGCGGCGGATCGTTAGAGAGCACAAGCTCTGATACCGCAAGGGGAGTAGAAATCATCCACACACTTTACGAAAGAAAGATCCCAGCATTCGCGTTAAATGATTCTGCAAAATTTAGATGACCGTATGAGGACTTGATAACCGCTCTCCTTGAACATGAGTTCGAGTCCACTGCATAGTATCGTTCGGTATCTGAATCTCGAATCTTATTATCGTCGTCTTGCATACAGTGATTAGGCATTTGGCTGTTTCCTTATCCCGCTATATTCTATGAATTGCATTCTACTTATTTACGGGCCTTGCACATACCAAGTTCCTCTCTATGAAGCAGCGACGCTTTTCAGAGACCAGGCTGTCGGCAGTTGGAGTTGTTCGCTATGTGTATGTCCGTGATGAGTAATTTTGTGCTGTCCATTTGAGAGACAAGACGGTGAATATACTATATCCCAGCGACTGTGGACCGACATTCGGATATTTCATTTCTGTAGTCGTATATGTACTGGACATTTCACAGGCCGTCTTGTCAAACATTAACAATATGTACCTCGACTCGAGTAAAACTGCCATCGCTGCGCCGGGGACATTTGAACAACAAGAAACAGTTTGGAATTTTTTCGATTACAACAGAGGAATTCGTGGAGACAGTGTCACAACTCATTTATTTGATCGTTGACAACAGTGCAGTCGTTGTCGTAATGCGAAAAGGGTGCGTTTCTTCTGAGCTCCAAAAGAGCATGATCATTGGCTTTCGAGCAAAGGGTGGAAGCATTTACGAACAAGCTAACTTATTGACTTTCGATGTAAATAAGCCATCTAGTGACAATTGCTTCATACAGTCATCATATAGTTGACAATTTTATTGACTGTGGTTATTCTGCAACAACAACTTGCAATCGTATAACATTGCAATGGTATAACATTCCTACCATTTATGCCTGCTCAGCTTGAAAATTCTCTATGGCCGATACTAGTTGAACTGTGCAAAATAAGACAGCTGAATGATTTCCACCATAAATATCGTTTAGCAGCTAATTTTCTCACCTGTATGCATGCTACAGGGTGACAATTATTGAAATATATAAAATAAAATTGTCGTAACTGCTGAACGGTTCGCGTTAGGAAGTCCAAAATGCATGGTTGGCCGCGGGGCATGATGGTAATTAATAAGCGCTGTGTGGTTTGGTTTAGCGAAGCAGCCCACTTTCTTTCGGGTGGGTTCGTCAATAAGCAAAATTCGTGTACTTGCAGGACTGAGAATCCGCATTTCGCGTACGAGAAGTCTCTTCACCCTCAATAGGTGACTGTATGGTGTGCAATGTCCACTCAAGGAATAACAGGTGCGATATTCCTTGATGGCACGGTGACTACCGAACCGTACTTGAAGATTTTCGAAGATGATTTCATCGCCATTATCCAAAGTGACCCTGATTTCAACAAGCTGTGGTTCATGAAAAACGGAGCTCGACCTTATCGAAGCAGGAGAATGATGTCCTGGAGGAGAAGCTTGGGGACCGCATTCTGGCTCTGGGGTGCCAAGAGGTTACTGGAATGCGTCGCTATTGGCCGTCGTATTCTCCGGATCTGAACACATGCGACTCTTTTTTGTAGGGCTGTACTGGAGACAAGGTGTACAGCAATAACCCCAAAACCATTGCCGAGCTGAAAACAGCCATTCTGGAGGTTATCGATACCATCGACATTCCGACACTTCAGCGAATCATGCTGGATTTCGCTACTCGTCTGCGCCGCATCACTGCCAATGGTGGCAGGCATATCGAGCATGTTATAACCTAATTGCGAATATCTGTTGTGACGTTAACATGGTCCACGCCGTAGTTTGTAACTGATTTACATTTCTTCTTTTTTCATATAGTTCAATAGTTGACAACCTGTACCTTCACTGATTTTGACTCTTGAGGAAGAATGAACTGCCGTTCCTCTACAGACACTGAGACACCTTCCTGTATGCGACCCCAGCAGTTCTAGCCGTCATGAAGGCGTAGGGTAGACGTTTCCGGATACTTTTTGTCAGGACTGTTCCTAAATAACGATCACGATCACGCTCGTCGAAGCAAGCACTTTTGTCTCGCCTCTGGAGGAGGCGGAGCGAACGTGACCAGTGCAGCAGCGACGGCCGGCGTGCCCAGAGGCGAAGGCATTGTGACTGGAGAGGGCGCGCGCGCCAGCCGGCCGTCCAGAAGTGTGTCAGTGTGCCGGCGTCCGTAACAGATCTGCTTGCCGCCTGCAGCGAGGATCCACCGATGCCTCCCGGAAGTCGCCGACGCACAGTCTGCAGGATCGCGCTCTTCTCACGTTCTCCAATGCCAGTAACACAATAAAGCGCTCCCAAGGCGATACTGCCAAGTACTGCCATATGCCGCCGAAGTTACGGTCTTTGCAGTGGAGTGGAGGCCCATTTGAAATTTACAGGCTTATTAAAACTGTGCTGCACCGCGACTCCTGCCTGGATCCTTTAACCTTACGCGGGAAAGTGCTCTACCGATTTAGCTACCTCCGAACGAGTCACGTGCTCCCATCACAGCGTGCTCGTCGCTGATTGGCTGTCTTGTGGCCGTAGTTCAATAGCGCAGCATTTCCGAACTGTGGTTATCTGGAGAACTTTCCTCTTATTACATGACCATGCAACATATAATAGAATTAAACTTTTAATAATCATTTTCGCCACTACATGAAATCCCAAGTTCTAGCACTGTAAGTGGTATTAGAGGGTGAAAATTATCTAACTGTATGAAAAAAACGTGAATTAGCTACAAACTACGGCATGCACCCACTTTATTCAACATGTAAACGTCACAACAGATATTCAGATTTAGGTTATAGCGTGTTCAATATGCCTGCCATCATTAGCGGTGATGGGATGCAACGAACAGCGAAATTCTGCATAACCCGCTGAAGTGTCGGAAGATCGATCCTGTCTGTGACCTTCTGAATGGCTGTTTTCAGCTCAGCAATTGGTTTGGTTATTATTGTACACCTTGTCTTATAATATCCCCCACAAAAGGAGTCACGTGTTCAGATCCGGAGCATATGGCGGCCAATCGAGGCCCATGCCAGTGGCCTCTGGGTACCCCAGGATAAGAATGCGGTCCCTAAAGTGCTCCTCCAGGACATCAAATGCTATTCTGCTTTGATGGAGTCGAGCTCCGTCTTGCATGAAACACGTCTTGTCGATTTTCGGATAAATGGGATGACATAATCTTCCAAAACTTCACGTACCGTTCGTTAGTCACCGTGCCATCGACGGATATGGCACCAGTTTTTCCTTGACTGAACGTTGCACACCATACAGTCACCCGTTGAGGGTGAAGAGACTTCTAGATGAAGAAATGCGGATTCTCAGTTCCCTAAGTGCGCAAATTTTGCTTACTGATGAATCTATTAGAAACAAAATGGGCTTCGTCGCTAAACCAAACCATGTATGCGCTTACTAAATCCCATCGTGCCCGCGGACAACCGTGTAGTTTGAACGTCCTAATGCGAACCGTTCAGAAGGTATGACGATTTTATTTTATGTAGTTGAAAACTGCACTCTGTTCGTGTGCACAGACTTTCACCATTTTAAATTGTAATGAGTGTAAAGCCGACAAAAATTGCATTTTAGAACAGACATCGCTTTTGCATTTCAAACGACACGCGCGCCACTAGACGGCATTACGGCATTTCGACATTCATGTTATCACCAGCTCCCCCTCCCCTCCCCAAATGGTCCCAATAATGAGCCTTTGAGGGACACCTCATGTCTCTCCACTAGCCTCTATCCAGCATAAAAGGTTGGTGACTTAGGCTACACAATTCATTCTATGATGACTTGTGACGGAGCCCCAGTTACATCGATTTGGCAAATATTTTGTAGAAATTAACAGTACGAAATGGGTTCACGATAACATTAACAGTTTGGTAACATTTTTCCTTGTCTTCCACTACCAGCTATCAATAACTAATCAGTGATGAAGGTCCTGCAGAATTTTACCCATTAACTCCCCCTTTTCAGGAAGTATTAAGCTGCTTAATCGCCCAGAAGATTTTAGCTTTGGTTAACACGTAGTTTCACATAGTTTGTCTGTCTGCGCAGTAGAGTTGTTGCAATACTTTCCAAATATACAGTTGGGAGAAATGAAAGTGAAAATTCAGTATGTGCAACAGGGCAAGTGATAGTACACTGTGCAGCGTAATCAACGTAATATTTACATCCATAGTATTTCACACACAGGACGCGACATTTAGATGATTTCGGCGTACGATATTACGTAGAAGGGAGAATATTTGACTATGTATACCACTTTCAATAAACTTTTTTCTTGTGATGTGCTGAAAGTGGTATACCTCTCAGTGACACATGGAGAGAGGAATTCATTGTTACAACTATTAGTAATTTTTGGAGAAAAAATTTTTGCATAAATATGGAGGAAACTTGTAAAACGTGGGACCAAAGTGTGCCGATACAATGATGTTTCAGCCCCGTTGTACTACGTTTACTTGCTAAACTAAGTTGTTACAGCGGCATTGAGAACATTTAAAAGAATAGGCAATACCTTTAAAACTTATGTTGGTCTAATTAAGTAACTATAATGGCTGTAGTATCTGTACACATAAAGGATACTTGACATTACAGGAAAGTATTTACCTCTGTTTGCACTGTCAGTTTCCGGAAACATTTTTTCTTTGACGTTAACCATTTGTTTAATATCACGCTCATCCTCGTTACGTGTGGCATCCTTTGTGCTCTAGCTACATCTGCAAGTGGTGTAAAACAGATGAACACATGGTCAAGCCCAACACTAGTCTTAGTGAAAGTAAATAATTCCACATTTTACTACAGAGTCGGTAGAGCCATTTTCTCGTAGGTTTCGTATACAATGTAGATTCTGCCGATCGCTGGAATGGTCACTTTAACAAGGGGATGCCACGATGTTGGGATCAAGGATTTACTTTAAACTTTGTACACCTTCGAGTGAAACAACACAATGTGCAAGTAGTCAGGTGCACTACTCTGGCAATTCTGAGAAAAACGTAAGAGAAGTTTTACGCTACTATTATGTAACTGATGTACCTGTGCGTAGGTGCCGGACGTTAGAGTTTATGGTGGTCAAATGAGTAACGTTCCGCCTTCATAAGACATATGTATGAGGCGACGGTTCGACTCCTGCTCAAACCATCATTTTTGTGATACAAGTGTAAATTCTGTGTTAAAAATTTGCACTTACACTATTCGTTCTTGCTTCATTAGCAGCGTCTCACCGCTTTGCAGGTTGACTGCCAAACGGGGCCTGCTTTTGTGTCTGCAGCTCGAAGCGTCGAGGTGGAAAGGAGTTCCGGGTACCTTATCAGATTTCGCAAATCACGATAGGCATACGCCTTCAGGAAAACTGAGTTTCTTCATTTACTTGTCAAAAGTTTTGGTATGTTTGTTCCAATAATTAAATTTAATTAAAAATAATTAAAATTAGTAAGTAATCAAATAACATGAAATTAACGAAAACTTCATGCAAAAACACGTGGGTTTTTAATTATATTACCTCTCAAATATCATAAATTAAATAATATGACCAGTGACGAAAAAAATAAAGATTAAAAGTTAATTGTGAATGGGAGCCGAACCGTCGCTTCATACACGTCCGGCTCACTACGCTCGAACGCTAACCACCTTTTTTGTTGATCTCATTTTGTTCGTTACATTTGTTCTGGGCGGACGTCTTGTGACACCCTTTCAAGTTCATCGTTGATCCGTTCACTCCCTTCTTCTTCTTCTTTTATTACAGAGGGTACCTAACCCTCTGACCGAACACGCTGAGCTACCGTGCCGGCGCCGCTTGACCACCATTAACTGTAACGTGTGACGTCTACACACACATACATCAGTTACATAATAGACACGTAAGACTTCTCTTGCAAATTTCTCGGAATTGCCAGAGGATTGCATCCACTACTTTCACTCTATGATTTTTTAACGGCCTACTAAAGGACTGAAGGTGTACAAAATTTGAAGTCAATCCGTCGTGGCCCCCCCTTGTAAGTAGAACAGAACTGAGAGATTGTCGAAGCTCATGTCCCGTCTCGATTAACTTTGATGTCGTTGGAACACTTCGCTATAAGTTGGTCATATGTAAAATAAAGCTACGAAGGAGTGCCTTGTAATGGTGAAAAATAGTTCTATCTGCGACATCATGTGAAACAAGAAAAATACGTCGTAATGTACCGGGACACGTTTAGATAGAGAAGGAGGGGAAAAAACTGTTTTGCAGCGAGTCTGATCACTGCGTTTCATTTCTCAAGCATAAACAGGGCGCAGAAAAAACTCGCTGCGCCGCGGGTTAAACACACGTGCTACATTTTTCTTGTTGTGCAGGATGGCGGAGCCAGTGTTCACCCGTGTGACGGGTTGACAGTTGAGTTTATTCTGTCGGAGGAAAAAGGGGCGCTGCAGGTTTAGGTTTTATGGGGGTGGGGAGTGGACGACAGAGAAAGCTGCCCGGTTAATAGCACCAAAGTGCCCGCCAGTCGGCAAACATCACTTTTATAGAGCGACCGCGGGCCGACAGATCGGTAAGAAGCTACGAACTGGCGACACACAGACTGTGCAAAATCACTGCGGCTTCCAGCAGGCACGAATAAGGAAATTCAGAATGGACTCAGTCGGGAACAGTTAGCTTTAATTTGCGGAGTATCTGTGCCGTGGCTTACGGGTGACGAAGAAAGCGTCTACAGTGTAGTGTCATAGTTTTTTTGTTGCTGACGATAAAAAAGGGGTGATAACTAATACTGGCTACTATGCTGGATTCGTGGTGTACTGGTTCCCGGTGAGCATATCAGATTGTTATACAGTAGTGAGGCGTGCAGGAATGTCCATCAGTTTCGTTAAGCCAAAAGAAAATAGCTTGAAAAAATAAGCAATTAAATTAATACACAAGCTGCCGAAGTGGCATAAAATCAAATTTTTTGTTCCATTCTGGGAGCCACTCGAAATTTATTATTTACTGAGCAAACTCTTCTCGAATGACCCATTTAGACTGCTGGGCCTGATTTCCCCATCTGACACGAGTTCTGCTATATGCCATCACTGCACGTAAGACTGTAGACGTGATTATAATGTAGCGCACGATACTGGCGTACAGTTTAGCGTTCAAAAAGTATATACCAGAACCTCCGCACACATTTCCATCCAAATACTGGTGATTAAAATGCATAGGACTCGATCCAGCCTCAGGGTCACACATCGCTCCATATCATTTAGCATTTGCCTTTGTCGGCATTAGCATTATACTAAAGACATTGTCTACTCGACGTCGTTTCTTTCTTAAATATCAATTTCTTATTGCAAATTTTTGTTGAAAAGATGAAACCCAAATATAGGGTTATTTATTAGCAACTGCAGCGTCCTTGTAGACGTCTGTGTGAAAACTCCAAGGCATACGAAGAAATGACGCACGGCAGTGCATGGAGGGTCTCTCGAAGTGTGGAGCACACATTACAGGTGCCCAATAAGGCGGCCGTTTTCGACACGGCGAAAGTCAGTACATGGGTGCAAGTAATTGAAGATGCAGACACGAACTGACCGCCAAGGTACGACAGCAGCCTGCTGTGGAAATCGCCTCATTGGGCTGCCTATCTGCAGGCACGAACTAAGTCGATGCATCAATATTAAGAATATGATTTGTCTACACGTTCTGATAAGCCTGTAGCGCAACTACAGGATGGAAAATATTATGAAGCGAAACTTGGAGATATGCTCTATCCACTGATATGTGTCTTTTCATGATTGGCTTTTAGTTTTTATGCAGTCAACTTCTGGAACCTCTGAATAACCTGTAAATGCCTTCTCATGCGTTAGCACTCCGCCAAAGAAATTTTCTTCTCGAGGAGGTTTCTTCTTTGTAAAAATAAATTAACGCCTGCTAGTTGCTGCTTTAAAAAACAAAGATACGATAGCTTTTCCTGAAGATCTTTTCTTGAGATGAACAGAAGGACATCAACTTTCCAGAGCATGGGGAAATTAATGAACAGGAATTTTACTTCATGGGGATGAAATGTCTTCTTCATGCCTTCTTAATGTTGTTTAAATTGATCAAGAATTTGAAATATATTTCTTGTGAATGGCTTTTAGTGATGACCATAATAAAAATTCTTATTAAGATACGAAAAAGCATGATAATAGGTTCTTTTTTTTGCGAATCTTTAACTGCGCCTTCAGATTTGATTGTTTCTAGGACTTTTATGGATGGGGAGGATTATATCTACAATATTTTGAAACGGTTTTCTGTATCTCTCTCTAAATTTTGTTTGAAGGTTTCAGTGCTGACCAGTTAGATACAGTGATAAATAACTATTGGGGTTTGATGTGTTAAGTATGTAATACGCAATATGACTGGCTAACCGAGAGTAACTGTTGCATTTAGTTGCAGGGAACTTTCGGCATTCGGCTCTCAGAACATGCGTGATGTTTATCGTAATTCCAGCGATTCTGTCCGAATCAGCTAATCTCTTTAGAGCCCAATTCTGTACCTCAGACTGTAATTCAATGCTCTTCGTTTTTTAATGTTGAAAAACAAATTGCGTCTTTGTTTTACTAATTTTATTTACTTCGAAGGTTCATAGGACCATCGTCAGGAAGCAACTAAATAGCTCTTACAAGAGAAATTAGTGTGTACGAAACCCAACACTAGAAATAAAGATGGTGCGACAATAGACTTTTCACACTATTTATTTGGTTTTTCCTCGCAACCTGTAGTACTGTATTCACACAACTTATACACTTTAATATTGTGCTTTCCCTTACATATATTGTTTAATACTACCGATCTTGTATATTTTAACGCTATAATTTAACATATTTAGTGCATAACATGAGTGTCGAGTGCTCGATTTGACTCTGTGTGTGTTGATAGTGTCTTTGTTTCTAATGTTTGGCTTCTTATACGCTAGAGGCTCTTGTGAATGCTGGTCAGTTGTTTCCTGATGATGGCCCAAAAAGCTGAAAACCGGTACGAAGTAAATATTAGTAGAACAACAACTTTGTTATTCAATATTAAATATGAAATTGTTTTATTATAAAGTGACGAAAGAATCGATAAATATGCTCTTTATTTTATTTTCCCACGATTGATCTCAAGATTTCTAGCCCCATCAGCAGAGAACACTTTCCATGTCATGACCAAGCTAGAAGCTTTCAAATAGATCATGGTATAAGGGGCGATCAAACAGTTTTCGTTCGAAGGCCATTCAGTCCAGAATCGGTATATCAATCAGGCAAAACTGTCGTGAGCACTGAGGCAGTTATCTCACCGAGGCATCCAAGAAAGGTCTTGTTTGGACGATTTAGATAGTAAGGTCGCTGTAGTTTACGTTTCCGCATTTCCCTTGCTTACATGCCGATAGTTATATAGACGCATCGAATTCGTGCTATGTTGCATATACCCTGCAGCAACGCTCACAAACGGAAATTTTTTTGATCGCCCCTTCTATAACAAAATGAACATTTAACTTCAGTCTGCGTCAAGTTCGTTTTCCGTTATTTAATGAGATGAGATGACCATTCCCCGACGACGGAATGATTAAATATCTGTTTCATGTCATGCCAGTCGAGATTTGATAGGACGTTTTATACACTGAGGTGACTGAAGTAATGGGACAGCGATGTGCACATATACAAATTACGCCAGTATCGCGTACGCAAGGTGTAGAAAGGCAGAGTATGGGTGGAGCTGATATTAGCACTCAGCTGATTCATATGAAAAGGTTTCCGACGTTAGTGTGGTCATACGACGCGAAATAACAGACTTTGAACGGGGAATGGTAGTTACAGCTAGACGCATGGGTCATTACATTTCGGAAATAGCTAGGGAGTTCAACATTCCAAGATCCATAGTGACAAAAGGTTGCCGAGAATACCAAATTTCAGGCATTACCTTTCACCATGGACTAAGCAGTCGCCGACGGCCTTCGCTTAACGACCGAGAGCAGCAGCGGTTGAGTAGAGTTGTCAGTGCTAACAGACAAGCAACAGTGCGAAAAATAACCACAGAAATCGATGTGGGGCGTACTAAGAACGTATCCGTTTAAACAGTGTGGCGAAATTTGGCGTTAATGGGCTGTGGAAGCGGACAACCGACGGGAGTACCTTTGCTAACAGCACATCGCCCTCAGCATCTCTCCTGGTCTCGTGACCATATCGGTTGGACCCTAGATGACTGGAAAACCGTGGCCTGGTCAGTGAGTTCCGATTTCAGTAGGTTGGAGCTGATGCTAGGATTCGAGTGTGGTGCAGACCCCACGAAGCGATGGACTCTAGTTGTCAACAAGGCACTGTACAAGCTGGTGGTGGTTCCAAAATAGTGTTGGCTGTATAAACATTGAATGGACAGGGTTCTCTGGTACAATTGAACCGATCATTGACTGGAAATGGTTATATTCGACTACTTTGAGACCATTTGCAGCCCAAAAACGATGGATGACAATACGCCCTATCACCAGGCCACAAGTTTCGCAATTGGCTTGGAGAACATTCTGGGTAGAATGAAATTTTCACTCTACTGCGGAGTGTGAGCTGATATGAAACTTCCTGGTAGATTAAAACTGTGTGCCCGACCGAGACTCGAACTCGGGACGTTTGCCTTTCGCGGGCAAGTGCGGGCAAGTTTGGAAGGTAGGAGACTAGGTACTGGCGGAATTAAAGCTGTGAGGCCGGGGCGTGAGTCGTGTTAGCTCTTGCCCGCGAAAGGCTAAGGTCCCGAGTTCGAGTCTCGGTCCGGCACACAATTTTAATCTGCCAGGAAGTTTCACATTCTGAGTAGTTTGAGCGAATGATCTGATCATCCATTGAACATTTATGGGACATAATCAAGAGGCTAGTTCGTGCACAAAATCATGCACCACCAACACTTTTGCAATTACGCACGGCTACAGAGGCAGCAAGGCTCAATATTTCTGCAGGTAACTTCCAACGACTCGGTCAGTCCTTGCTTCGTCGAACTGCTGCGCTACGCCGTGCAAAATGTGGTGCGAGATGATATTAGGAGATATTCCGTATCCCGGTGTATATTAGCCCAGATTGCAGTACAGTCCTTTCTTGGGCATGTTGTCACTACTGGATTAGTGGAGGAGTGTTTTACGAAGACTCGATACATTTCCACAGTCGCGGTTGCAGAGAGGAGCGTGAATCTCGGCGGTCACAGGATTACAGACTCCACTGGCTGGCTAATAGTGGACGCTTGAATCGACGCTGTGCCTTGCCTTCCCCTCCTGCTGCGACAATCTTACGCACAGTAGCTCTACGGCGACATTCCTGCTCCCTACCGGTCTACCTGCTGCAATAACCGGGGGCTTGCCGCTTTCTACTACACGCAACGGACTCTGTTTCGTCAGAGGTCGCTACGCCAAGTCCACCATCTCCGTATTTTGCTTTGGAAGGTTTGTCCCGTTTTTGTCTTTGTCCAGAGCCTGCACTCTCCGGCGTTTTTAGGCGCTCGAAGAAATGCTAGGGGGAGATCAAGTACCATAGGACTCATAAGCTTTTTCGAAATTCTAATATATTCTAACTATTGTATTGGAACATTCTTCACATTGAACAATACTACCATACATTACTTAATGTATACTACTATATGAAGACAAATCGTTTTTTAACTTTATCACCAAAAATTTCGAGAAGTTCTCGGCCGATTTACTTAAGATTTCTACACTGTAACAGTTTTCGATCTGTAAACCCGAATTCCTTTGTCCGATACAACTCGAAGATGCCACTGATTACTTTCACATTCCCATCGTTATTTCTTCTGATTTACATATTTTCACACACTACAATGTACATCTACCTCTACATTTCGCAAGCTGTGTGTGGCGAAGGGTTCTCAAAGTACCACTGTCATATCCCTCCCTTTCTCGTTCCAGTCAGGAATAGCTAGCTAGAAGAACGATTGCCGGTAAGCATCCGTGTGGGCTCGAATCTCTTTAATTTTTTATTCTCCTTTTGCAAGATATACGTGAGAGAAAACAATACATTTATTGACTCTTCTAGGAACATACGCTCCGGAAACTTAAACACTAGAGCACACCGCGGTTCAGGAAACCATTCTTGCAGGGTTTGCCACTGGAGTTGATCTTCCCTGTGATGCCTCAGTGCTTACTAAAAGAACCTGTAGGGAAACCCGCTGAAGTTCTTTGGATCTTCTTTGCTTTCGCTATCAATCCTATTTGGTACAGATCCATGCTGACGAGCATAATTTCGTTAAGCTGTATAACTTGTTTCACCCACAATGTAGTCTTCCAGTTGCTCGTACAGTTGATCACGGAAGTCTCAAATGTCATCTTGAGAGCAGTGTTCTACACGTGCTGATTGCACTTCTCTGGGCTGAGCTCGGTTCCTCTCTCATCAAGTGACATCTGCTTCGAAACTGAGATACCTATTCGTATGAAAGTGCTTCTCTGTCCAAGTACCATGTTCGCAACTGCGCTTCGTCGTTAACCTAATTCGTTCATGCCCTGTTTCAACAAGATTTTTAAAATGTTCAGTAACTAGTACAGTGTTATGGTAGGATATAAAATGTAGACTGGCAATGGCAAGGAAAGCGTTTCTGAAGAAGAAAAATTTATTAACATCGAGTGTAGAAAAATTTATTAACATGGAGTGTAGCCATGTATGGAAGTGAAATGTGGACGATAAATAGTTTAGACAAGAAGAGAATAGAAGCTTTCGAAATGTGGTGCTACAGAAGAATGCTGAAGATTAGATAGTTAGATCACAAAACTAATGAGGAGTTATTGAATAGAATTGGAGAGAAGAGGAGCTTGTGGCACAACTTGACTAGAAGAAGGGATCGTTTGCTGGGACATGTTCTGAGACATCGAGGGATCACCAATTTAGTATTGGAGGGCAGCGTGGAGGGTAAAAATCGTAGAGGGAGACCAAGAAATGAAAACACTAAGCAGATTCAGAAGGATGTAGGCTGCAGTAGGTACTGGGAGATGAAGCTTGCACAAGATAGAGTAGCATGGAGAGCTGCATCAAACCAGTCTCAGGACTGAAGACCACAACAACAACACAGTACCTAGTGCTCTGGTCATGGCATTTCAGCTCCAGAACCGAAGTCTGACACGAGAATTAGAAAGAAGTTTAGGAGTCAATGACTGTCAATGCCGAAGTTAGACTCTAACACAAATTCGGATGAGACAACACTGGGGAGGTAATCGGTCGAATCCTTTTCGAGGAAACCAGCACAGCACTCACTCTGATTGAGGGTAAAAAGAGAAAACTACGACAAAGCAATGTGTTGATAGGCGAATGAGGTTTTGAAACCGGCTTCTCCAGCATAAGCAACACATCGTTCAGTTTACGATTGTTCTGTTTCTATTCTGAAAGTATGAAATACAGGATGGGGAAGAAACAACTTCATTACTTCAGAGAAGGGTAAGGGGCGTCCAACAAAGTATTCTAAACTATCCTAGTGTTGGAAATGGACCGTTGTGGTGTTACGATAACGAATGAACGACGAGTGTGTGAAAATTTGTCCGCCAAGCGAACATTTTTGGGAGTGTCTGGCAGTGTTCTTCGACTAAGCTCTTGCTGTTACGTTTGTTGCGCTCCACTGCAGTAGTACTTGCGTACTGCGAGACATGCGAGTTAAGGAACGAGGTAGGTTTTAAATTTTGTATCTGTGTTCACCCATGTCATACTTCAGACGCAGCACAGCAGTAAGAGTGTTGATATGTGCTACAGTAAGGTACAATGGTACGAATAATTAAGTCTAAATCCAATTTTTAATTATCGTTAGAATAACAGTGTACTTCATCTCTCCGTATATTATTTATAAGATTGCAGCTTACAGTATTTTTTTATAATTTAATATAAATGCTTCTGCAGCATAGCTTAAGTAATGACTTTACGGTACTTTCAGCGAAATTGATTTAATAGACAAGCTTTACCCAGTAAACATACGGAAAATTCGCATTTAACGTAACCAGCCGTGGATAGGAAGTTGAATTGTGCGTAGCTTTTACTGGTCAGCTGAAACTATTCTCTTCAGCTGATTTACGTAGTAGTTGCACTCTTTAGAACAACAGGTACCAGGCTGTAAGAGAAAATGGTCAATGGTTCACTTTCACTACGTATTTTAACTCTCGAGAAATTGAAATAAATATACTACCGGATTTACTGACATTCATTACAGACTGAAAAATTCAAAATCCATATTTATGAGTAAACTGGCAGTAATATATTGTTTTATTTATATTAAATTATAGAAATATCTAAAGAAGAATTATTCCGAAGAGAAAAAGAAAATACCGAAAAGTTTCGATAGTCATTTTTCAAAAATTTGAAGGTATTTTAAATAATTATTATTATATCGATGATTTGAAAATATTATTAAAGTAGCCTATTAATCAGATATGACTTCCTTTGGATGTATAAATCGGTACATGGTAATATTTTTGTGCTGCGAGATTCGTAATCTAGTTGTCGGCGCATGTTAATGGATTTGTGTTGGAGAAGTGCTGTTCCTGTTAACAGTTCTGGTATCTGTTTGAATGTGATGTGCCAAGATATTTTGTATGAAGCAATAAATAGTGAATATTAAAGAAACAACGTTTTATTATACAACTTAATATATATATTGAAAAACCTATATAACGTTATGAAGTTGAAACCTACTCAAATGAATACTGAGCGACCTAATAAAAGGAGCTCCAAAGAGTTTCCATAGAAGAGAGAAACTAAGTACCATAATTTTTCCCGTAGTATTCTGTTCGAATCTTCATGATCATTTGCCTCTCTTTTATATATTGTCATGTGCAGCAGACAGCAATTCACGCCCATGTCTGCTGACGAGCTTCAGTTACTCGATATTAGTAAATCGCAAACCAACCGGACGAGGCCAGAAGCTGGAGGAAGATAGTTTAGTTTAGAAACACACACGTCCGCGCGCTCGTCACTGATTGGTTGTTTTATGGCTGTAGATCCACAACGGTGCATCTATGACCTACGATCGTTTGGAAAAATTTCCTAGATTCGTTATCTCCCCCCCCCCTCCCCCAATCCCCCTCTAGTCTGCCCTTATCAGGTTTTCTTCCGTGCAGTATATGGTAGCAACTGTAAGGTTGTCACACATATTATCGCAACTTTTATGGGGCTGTCCTTGTTGCCTCTGTCCGTCAAGTACAGGACTACTACAAATGATACATCAGTTTTTGAGATTCTGTATTATCAAATTATTAAACGAGTCAATATGGCTGATGCAGAGTTTGCATTGTGCTCTCCAGTTTCCGCAGCGTGTGCAGTGTCTTGTCAAAATGGCGAAAAAAGAGTTTGTGCATGTTTGAATATGCGAGATGTTTATTCGTTACAACAGAGCAGCGTGCGTTCAGAAGGATCTGTGGGAAAAAAACCCGCCAAGTAAAGAGCTTTTTGCGTTGGTATCGAAAATGTAGGGACACTTGTGGTCTGTGTGAACAGGACAGTACCTGTCGACCGAGTGTACCAGATGTAACCCTGGAGAATATTAGGGAAAGTTTCGTACGCAGTGCAGAGAAACTTAAAAAATGTCAAAGGCCCACATAAGGCACAAACTCGGAATACGGCAGCAAACTTTGTGAGAGATTTTATGACGGTTATGTTTGAAACCGTGCAGTTCATTCAACAGTTACAATCGGAAGTTTGCGGCTAGGGCTTTAAATTTGGCATCACAATGTAGGAAGCAGATGGACATGTCGTCTCCTAGCAGATGTTCAGTGCGAAGCAGCCTGGCTGATCGCCACGCTGTGAAAGAGTGGGGCACCGACCATCCTCATGAAATTGTGGCGCATGCACCGGTTTCGCCGAAAGTCATGTTTTCTGTGCAGTGTCACAGACGCAGATGTGTGTGCCGTTTTTCTTCTGTGAGAAGACTCTGACGGATAGCTTTTACCTCGAAATCTTGCAACCGTGATTACTTTCGCATTCTGACTGCTGATACCGATAGTTTGATCTTCCAACAAGACTGGGCACCTCTTCATTGGATCATCGATGTTCATCGGCGGCACCTAAACTATGAACTTCCGCATCACTCGATTGGGCGTAATGGTGAAAATGATATGGAACTGTTTCCTCCTCCTCCTCCCCCGCCCCCTCTCTCACTTGGTCGCCTGACCTAACCCCTTGTGGCTTTTTCCTTTGGGGATATCTCAAAGACTGTGCTAGCACACCACCACTGAGAAGGACTGGAACAGCTCAGAGAACGCATCAATGTTCCTAAGACGAGCAGTGGCAGGATGTTACTGCATAGGATATTGAACGAACTTTACTACCATCCTGATCTTGCGCTGTGTGACCAGAGGGGAGGGCGGATCAATCATAGAACATTTTTAGAGAGCGGAATGCAAACTTGATGAATTGATTGTTTCACATTTTTGTACAGGGTGACAATTACTGAACTATATGGAAAAAAGTAAATAAGTTACAAACTAAGGCGTTCGCACCCTGTATTCAACATGTAAATGTCACTTCAGATATTCGTATTTAGGTTACGACATTTTCGCTATGCCTGCCGTCATTGGCGATGATGCGGCGCACACGAATAGCGAAATTCTGCACGATCCGCTGAAGTGTCGGAACATCGATGCTGTCGAAGAACTCCAAAATGGCTATTTTCAGCTCAGAAATGGTTTTGGAGTTATCACCGTACACCTTGCATTTAGTATAGCCCTATAAAAGAGAGTCGGATTTGCTCAGATCCGGAGAATTTGGCGACCAATCACGGCCCATGCTAGTGACCTCTGGGTACCCCAGGGTCAAAATGCGTTCCCCAAAGTGCTTCTCCAGGACATCAAACACTCTCCTGCTTTTTGGGGTCGAGCTCCGTCTTGCATGAACCACATCTTCTCGAAATCAGGGTCACTTTGGATAATGGGGATGAAAGCATCTTCCAAAATCTTCGCGTAGCGTTCGGCAGTCACCGTGCGATCAAGGAATATTGGTCCAGTTATTCCTTGACTGGACACTGCACATCACACAATCACCTGTTGAAGTTGGAGAGACTTCTCGATCGCGAAACGCGGATTCTCCGTCTCCAAAGTACCCCAGTTTTGCTTATTGACGAACCTGTCCGAAAGAAAGTGGGCTTCTTCGCTAAACCAAACCATACATGCGCATACTAATTCCCATCGTGCGCCGCGGCCAATCGTGCAGTCTGAACGTCCTAACGCAAACCTTTCAGAAGTAATGATCATTTTATTTCATATAGTTCAATAATTGTCATCCTGTACATGCAGTACTTTGGAAAAAACGGTGCTTTGATAACGAATGAATAATTTACATTAGCTCTGTATTTACGGTGACTGCTAAATCACTTTTGCTTGTATTTCAGATGCTTCTAAAATAATAGCTGTTCCTTACAATGGGTAACAACACGTTATTAGGGCACGTAAATGTTAGCAACTAGCTAAAACCACATAGTAATTATAATTCTCTGAGTGTAAAGTTATCAGCGCGGCCGTATAGTAATGTAAATATTTTATATAGCGAATTAAATCTGTCAATGACAAGCGGAAATGATAGTATTTGTATGTACAATTATTTTATGCTGTTATACACAGTTCCACCTAAGTCACGCTACAAGTAACCACAACAGGAAGAAAATTAACGAAACCGAGGACAGTCTAAAGCCTATTAAACCGCATGTCTGAAACAGACGGTAGAGGTGCGGAGCTCCTACGCTATTAGCACCAACCAGCAGGTAATGACACCGTTCGCGAGACGACTTCCGCAGACAAGTGTGTCTAAAGACGTGTTCGCTCGAACCCATTAAATTGAGGCGGAACTGGGTTGGGAGTTTGCAGTAAAGCAGAATCTTAAGTACAGTATCAGTCCTTAATTGAACAGCAGGCGAGCCGCCTGGGAAACGTATATTAACTTCCAGTTAGGCTAATAAGAATTTCAGTTCACTCCTGTCGAGACCTGATAATATTAATCATTCTATAAGGGAGAACTGATGACGAGGTTAACAAGGTAGTTTGAAATATTCGCTTTTTTGCATGTTCTTAAGTTCGCTCCGGCAGCAAGGTCGGTCAGTTTAGATCTATAAGAGCAACACTTTACGTAACTCTATGTGGCTAAAGACTAAAAAACCAGCTATTTGCTAGTTCGGAATTGCCATGTATTTTGAGATGTGTGTATCCTACCAAAAGTTTTAACTGATCGTATTCCTGTGTTGATCATGTTCTACGTTGATGGTCTAAGCTGTATTGATTAATATTGTGAAGAGGGCATCATATTTTGTGTACTACAGCTATTCGGAAAGTAAGTTCCGATTGGTCGTGAAATGGAAACCACTGTGAAAATCCTATAAATCTTTGCACAAATTTGTTGGGCAGTGTCTCTACTATGCCCGCCGATCACGTCACGTCGCTCTTTTTAGTTCTGAGCTCACAGTGAGCACGAAAAGATGCCTAGAAAATAGCGACACCTTCCGAGTAAGAGAGCCTGGTGAGAAATTTCGCCTGAAGTACTGTAGCCCACATAACTGACATGCGTTTCCTGCAAGACAATTCTCAAACACATTCTGCAGGGGCAATGAAGGTGCTCCTAAGAGTTTTCGGTGGGAAGCGTTCGATCACCGACAATACAGCCCGTAACCGGCTCCATCTGAGTTTCATCTCTGCTCACATGAACCGCTGACTATAAAGACAATATTTTGGCCCAGATAACTAGCTGTATAACAGCGTAGAGAACTGGTGGAAAGTAGTACCGGCTGCCCTCCATGACGAAGGCGTTGGAAAGCTGGTACAACGCTGTGACAAATATTGAAGTCTGAGCGGCGACTATGGGGATAAGTAGCTGGAGGCTGTAGCTAACTGTTGCAAATAAAACATTTCTGATTTTCGCAGTTTCATTTCGCCGCCGATCGGAATTCTCTCTCCTAAAGCCCCCTTATAAATTAACGCTAACTCAGATTCGGCGGTGCAGAGAGAGAATACAAAGAATTGTACTGTACAGTAAGAAATCCATTATACATTTTTTGTTATAAATCAAGAGCAAACCAAATTCTTATTGATAATTCGCCAATAAATAACCATATTTTGACACGAAATATGAGTGTGGTTTTACCCTTTAGGAGCAGTAGAAAGCTATCACATAAAGCAGAGTTGCAGTTCAGTTATGTCATCTGTACAGAGCACACAAATCAGTGTTTGAAAGTAGGACGGCAAGAGTAGACGGATGGGCATCAACTTTGTCATTTACTGCTATGGTAGACCTGTGGGACACTGGAATCGCTTCAGACTCTCTCTGATGTGGCCAGGTGCTTAAATTTTCATTTGTAGACTGTTTATTGTGGCAACAATTTGAACCAAGTGTTAGGCTTTTAGCAAGTTTAGTCATAGGCGGCGGAAAACTATGGCGCTTGACGATGAGTGGTAACCGCAGTTATTCGTTTGAAGAAACAGTACAGCGAACTTCAATCTGTTCTTGCTGTAGTCTAATCACTAGAAATGCGATAAGGAGTAGTGTAAATGGGAGGCTTTTGAACGTGGTATGTGTACGAGGAGATCAGCCACGTATCAACTTTCATATACTAAGAACATGAGACGTTGATACTTCACTTTGTCGAATCTCACGGATAAGAAATCATTTCTCTAGTGCCTGATTTTAAAATTAGTTCTCCTAATATGTTATATATTACAACCCCTTGTAGAAGATAGGTGCAAGACCTTTCTCTCGCTACACTAAACGTAGTGTGTCATAGTTTTGAGTGATAAACGAAAGAGTAACTGAAAATTCTTACGCTAAAAGTACAGAATACCAAAAAACTTATTAATGTAAAGGATGTGAGTGATTGATACACACCTAACTCTGTGGTGTAAATGGTGTGCTAAGCTGTTATTGTTACATCTATGATGTACTCACACGAAACTGGAAAGTACAGATATCATCATAACCTCATTTCTTGACAAGCATTTCTACCACGTTTTCTGTCTAAGAGCTTGTGGAGACTGTTCCGTCTCAAAAATCTGTTTCTCCACATTACGACGCGTTCATTTTCATAAATCTAAGAGCACTTGTAATTTATACGTTAATGTGTTTCCGTAGAAGAAAATTAATAACTTTATATTGAAATAATAATGTGTCTGGCGGTTAGGAGGTACTCCACAGTACAACAACATACCGAATCTGTTTCAACGAGACATGTCTAACAGAGGATACATACGAATTACAAGTAATTATTTTTAATTAAGTGTGCCAGATACGTCACTGAAAGGATATGAAAACAGTATTTTAATCGTGTACATCAGAAAAAATAAGAGAAAGAAGATGGTCTCCCTGCACAAGTGACGATGTCATTAGAAACATAACAGAAGCTCGGACTGGAAAAAGGTGAGATACGAAGTAAGCTGTGTGCTTTCCAGGTCACATTAGTTTCGAGTAGAAGCAATTCAGGAAAACCATGGGACACCTAAACTTGAATGACCAATCAGAGGTTTGAACAACGCTCCTCTTGAAGCTTAAACACCTCATGAAACTCAATGAAGATAGCTATCCAGTTTTTAAACTCTAAATAGGTTTATTAAGTAACTTTCAAGCTTGACATCTTCATGAATTTTGAATTGCATTTTTAAAGCATTCATAAAATTTCGTTTTGCTCCTCTTCCTGGTTTGAAGCTTTGAACGCCAGAATTCCTTCAATTTATTCGTCAAGAATTTTTGATGATAACTGAAGATACAATTTAAATACATCTTCATATTGGTCTGTCAGTAGCTAGAGATGAAGTTCACAGGCGCTTTTTTTTTTGAGATTCGGCACAGACGGGATTCATCGCCACCATGCAGATATACCAGTAGCACAAGGACTCTGATTAATTTTCAACTCGCGTCAGCGAAGTTATGAGTAGGGAAAGCCATCCGCTAGTCTGACAGCAGCGATATGTAGCTACTTGTCAGGGCGCAGTAGAATGGTACATATTAATACTCTCCATAAAGTAATGCCTTCGTTAAGGAGACATAGGAGGAGCGTGTTAGGAGATTAGCAACTGTAACTCACATGCGGCAAATTGCTCTGTGCAGCCTACTATACGACCTCCTGCGTCAAGTCACTATGTGGATCAGCTTGTCTAGTGTGGTTCATTGCCTGCTACTCTGACTCAGATTCTACCACTGTATAAATCCTAATTTACCTGATTTTACCATCATTATTTATGGGGGTTACGTGTAGGAAGAATCACTATGCTGATTGATTAACTGGAATGTGGGCTCTCGAAATTTTTATTAGTAAGCCTCTCCGCAGTACACAATGGTTCACTTGTAACGTCTGCCACTACACTGGGCTGCGCATTCCTCTGATGATTCCACAGTTCGTCGTCTACTGCTTACCAGTTTCGAGGGTTGCGGGTTCGAATCCCAGTCGTATAGGAGATTTTGTTCGCTTGGGAACCGAGTATGCTTATTATCGTTTCACCTCATATTTACCAAGGAGCAAGTGGCCGAAGCGGCGTCAAATAGATCTGACGGGTCTCTCGACCAGTAATGCCATTCAGTCATTTCATTCTAGCAGTTGGGAAAGTGAACCAGTGGCGGAACGTATAGCTATCTTTTAAATGGTGCCTATTTCCTCTATTAGTGTAGTATTACCTGGTAAGCGTCCCAGACTAAGAAATATTACCTGCACCAATCAGTCGAACGAGCGTTTTATTGGAAATTTCCTTCGTAGATAAATTTACTTTCGTAATAATGCTTTCAAAGAGTATCTATCGCTAAAAGCATTACCGGACACCGCAAGCGTCTCGATTTGAGTCCCGGTAGGGTGTACAGTTTTTCTCTGTCAGTTTCTTAAGAACTAGTTGGCCATTGTCAGGAAAGGGAATCTCGTACTTTGTATTTATTCAGATTTTCTTGTGGGTAGTGGCTCTGAGCACTATGGGACTTAACAACTCAGGTCATCAGTCCCCTAGAACTTAGAACTACTTAAACCTAACTAACTTAAGGGCATCACACACATCCATGCCGAGGCAGGATTCGAACCTGCGACTGTAGCGGTCGCGCGGTTCCAGACTGAAGAGCCTAGAACCGCTCGGCCACCAGCGGCCGGCTCTTGTGGATAGTTCGTGTACAACCGTTTAGGAGATTATATTTATATAAAGTTAGGGTTAGTAATGTGCTAGATATGGTATTAGTGTTGAATCTAGATAGAAAACGAAATTCGGATGAGTTGCCACTGTCGATGCTAAATATGTAGTGACCTACATATTGTAGGTAAGAGCCTCTCGCTTCCGTTTATTTGTCGAAATATCATAGCAGCTCGTGGATGAATTTCGGCTGAAATCCTTTAATGTCAAATGTTTCAGTATATGGATAACACCCCTTGAATGGCACCAGATATCAGCAGTACCCAAATACTGGACGGGCGGTTATCAATTATCTGTCTTTTACGAAGGACGTTATACAGACATCAATACAAATGCAATGAACGAAGTTAAAATACTAATTACGGATCATTCTTTTTTTGTTAAATGTCGAGGAGATAGGCGATACAGTACACTTGTAAGTATACATCTAAAAGAAAAAAATGCAGTTCCACTATTTCTTTTTGTGTCGATGACTTATTAGTAGCTCCATTACATGCAAATTTATTTGTACGTCGTGCATAAGAATTAGAAAATATCCATATGCACTTCTGTGGAGTTTTTAGTAAGAATTGGATTATATTTTCTTTTTGCATGATTCCACTATCATTATTGGTGAAGGGTGGACTCTGTCACTGATGTGGGTCCATTACTAGATACGATTCTCCACAGGCGTAATGAATAATGTTTACTGAAACCACATTCATGAACACGTGTGTCTACATGTCCGTCAGCATATAATTTATATTAGAGAAGTTATTAATTCTGTAATAATCTTGTCGGGTTCGCAGCTGAATCATACTGTCTTCTTGACACAATATTTGAGCGATCCATCTGGCCTTCATCTACAGCGTTCTCTCCTCTAGATGGCGGCCATCTGGACCTCTGAAATATTGTGTCAAGAAGACAGTATGATTCAGCTGCAGATCAGAGAAGACAACAGTTGTAACAATAATTTCGTGTGGCTCAAATATCTGTTGCAAGTCTTTCAATTTTCTGTCGCTTCGGTGATTTGTGTATCCCCAACCTATCCCAGTAATCCTATCGTGTAAGGAGGCCTACAGTTTAACTTGGAATGCGAAGCACATGTCGCTCCTGGCAAATCTTCACCCCTTTAAGCGGTGAACGGTAGGTTAAAGACAAAAAAATATTCTCGTGGTTCGACCGGGATTCGATCCCGCGACATCTGTTTCCATGTACGCGATTCGCCGCTAAACCAAAACCACAAGACCCGACACTAACAGTTAATACTTTGGGACAGAAGTCACAGCATACTAATGCTGTATGATGAGGATAAGTAGCACACAAAACTTAGTCGATTGTCTTCCTGTTCCAGTCATGAAGGGTACGTAGGAAGACCACCACCACTAAGATATAATTTCTCTACTTTCATCTATATTTTTCTTTACATTGACGGAAGTCAGTATGACTTCTGGAGGTAATTTAGAAGTACGTGGAAACAGTGAATAGGGGTTTTTCACTGTTTCCGTATTCAGCTACACTGCTGTGCATAAATTAAGGACGAAAGTCACTTTCGCGCACGGTGTCACTGGCAAGTAACGTAGGTCCATGAAACTTGGACCATACATAGAACAGCTACACTATAGTACAGAAATTAATGAAAGAAATAGACAAAGAGACGAACAGAAATGACTCTTTTATCCAAAAAGTCACACCCTAACATCTGGACCACCGAAACCATCGTGTCAGACAATGCTGGAAGTATCCTGATATGCTGAGAGGAAACGTCGAGTATAATCGTTTTGGTGGTCCAGATGATGTTAAGGGAGGTATAATGTTGCATGGGCGTATTGCCCACCAAATCTTTGAACATGGTATATTCACCGGTCAAAGTTATTACGACACTGTTCTCCTTCGTCATGTACGTTTTCTCAGGGGGTGCCCTCGGCCCTGACTTCATTTTTATAGATAACAATGCGCGATTCCAGCGAACACCGCAGATGAAGGAGCTCTTGTAACTCTATTATAGACGACGTTCGGCGAGTGAGCTGGCGTCCCCGTTCCGCCGACTTAAGTCCGACCGGCTGCGTGTGGGGTGCGTTGGGGAGACGTAATTCAGGACCGCAAATGAGTACGGCTGTTTAATAATATTGCTCCCATTTCTTTAGAAAAATTTTCATTTTTTTCGGGGTTCCAGGTCATAGTCCTTTTTGCATGTATTATCTGACTTCATGGAGTTAATTGTCGGTTTTACAGTCTCTTTTATAGCCTCTGTCCTAGTTATTGACGTGACGCTGTGGCGACCATCTGGCTACTGGCTTACAAACCACTTCTTGGACAACACTCCTTTCTTCGGCGCTCTATTGTCGGTTATCAGCTTTCACTTTATGTAACTAGCGCGACGATCTTCTTTACGCGTTTGCTCTCTGCCTTTTTTAGTTCTTTCTTTAACGTGTCCCGCGCAAAGGCACATAAACGGCTGATATATTAGCGGCGGCTGTGATTAGGTTGGTCGGCAGAGATGGTGCCCTTTGCACGACTACAGTCTGGACCAGACGTGCCGACTTTCACCGCAGCACTTCCTGTACCATCTGCATAGACTTCCGCTGTCACACACATTTCCTGTGTCACGTAACGATTTTGATGGCTGCTGGCAATGGGATCTTAGTAGGGGAATGGGATATGTCTGTTGTGTACCAGTTACGCACGTCAAGAGTCAATTTATAGCGTTCCAACTACAGGACAACAGGTTTTCTAAATCCCTGTTAAATTAAGCATTTACCTGCATTACTAATAAAATGGTAGCCGCAGCTATTGACGAATAAATCAGATACGCCCAGCGTGTCTTCAGAAAGGGAAACACATACAGAGACGTGTAGTCAGATACCGAAAAACGTACAGATGTTAGTTTACTGACATACGGGGCTTTCGGAGTTTACGAAATACGTGTCAGGTTGGAGCTGAATTCATCATTTACAGTGCTACAGAATAAAAGAGAGAATGAAAAAGTTTCCGTTCGATGGCCTTGCTTTCCAGAAGTGATATGCCAATCAGGCGAAACCGCCATGAGCACTGAGAATCATCTCATCGACGCACCAGGAGGAAAATACCCGGTTGGCTGGCCGGTATGGCCGAGTGGTTCTAGGCGCTTCAGCCTGGAACCGCGCGACCGCTACGGTCGCAGGTTCGAATCCTGCCTCGGGCATGGATGTGTGTGATGTCCTTAGGTTAGTTAGGTTTAAGTAGTTTTAAGCTCTAGGGGACTGATGACCTCAGCTGTTAAGTCCCATAGTGCTCAGAGCCATTTGAACCATTTTTGATACCCGTTTGGTAAAACATCTCCTGCTGCGTGAGGAAGTCCGTGACTGTTTGCTGCCCAATCTCATCCGACAGTAATCGTCGGCCCTTCAAGACGTTTTCTAAGGAAACGAAGACATGATAATCACATAGTGAGAGATCAGGACTATGAGGAGGGTGCTCGAGTGTCTCCCGTATGAGTTAGCGTAACTTTTGTGTTACATATGTGGTGTGGGGACGTGCGTTATCACGAAGCAGCAGCACCCGTTTGCGCACCATTCCACAGTGGTGGCTTTCGACAGAGATGCTGTTCCATATGTGTTCTTCATTCTCCGATGAATGTCTACCGGAGATTATCATTCGGCAGGCAAGAAAAGAGTAACATCATTTTGGTCCTGTTTGGACGATATTAGTGACAACGTCCCCGTAGTTCACGTTTCCGCATTTACCGCACGCACATGGGAAAGACACGAATGCCACACAATTCCTACCCTACTTATCCGTGCTTATGTGTCAGAAACGAAGTCGCGCTACGTTGTATATTCGCTGCAGCAACGCCCTCAAAAGAAAACCCTTTTTTGCGCCTTCTAAAAAGAATCAGTGTCCTTAAATTTCACTCCCATGAACGATGAAGACGAGCGTCTTTCATATGAACAGCTTCAGAAAGTATTTCTGACAAAACCGTGTAGCATACAAGGAAGCGAATTCTAACTATTGCATTTGGCGGGTATACTCACAGATAGACACAAAGTTCCAATTGCTAAACCGATGTATTAAAATGTGTCTTTTAACTCAATATGTTGGCGAGGTTCTAATAAATAATTGTTGCAAGCAATAAACTGCACTTTCACTATTAACTTTATACATGTTATAACGACCTGATGTAAATTTTACAAAAGAATTACCTAACGATAGCGACATGACTGAAGAGCAATCCCAGGCTCCCCAGACTCTGGTGCTCAAACGAGTGAAGTTGCGTATGAGTATGATAAAAAAAGAGAGTGGAATTATTTGCATTACGCCTGATTGCATCTAAAATGGCCATAAAAATGTCTGCCGTTACATGCAGAAATCTAATTACATATCTGAAATACGGTTTTAAGTGCTTGAAATCGGGATATCTTTAAGCGAAGTTTCATAGCCGTCGATATTTGTGCTATGTAACTAGACGAACACTGATTCGTAGTCATACAATTTATGCTTCCATAACCGATGTTTACTTCAGTTACAACGTTCCGGTTGAGAGGTTCAAAAATGGTTCAAATGGCTCTGAGCACTATGGGACTTAACATCTGTGGTCATCAGTCCCCTAGAACTTAGAACTGCTTAAACCTAACTAACCTAAGGACATCACACACATCCATGCCCGAGGCATTATTCGAACCTGCGACCGTAGCGGTCACGCGGTTCCAGACTGAAGCGCCTAGAATCGCACGGCCACACCGGCCGGCTGGATGAGAGGCATGGCGGAGGTAAACTTGTAAGTAGGCTGTTTAGGTTTTTATTTTGGGTAACGCCACGTAGCCCTCTATATGAAAATCACTAACTGTGCTGTGTGAAGGCTGTGGTTGGTTTGCATTGTTGGAGTAATATTCGCCATTGTAGTGTTGGGCAGTTGGCTATTGGCTGTTAACAGCCAACTGCCCAACACTACAATGGCGAATAGTACTCCAACAATGCAAACCAACCACAGCCTTCACACAGCACAGTCAGTGATTTTCATATAGAGCGCTACATGGCGTTACCAACATAAAAACCTAAACAGCCTACTTACAAACTATTCCCCGACGTTTCGTTTCCGACTGCTGGAGACATGTTCTGAGGTAAAACTGCAGCTGCATGGTTTCATAGTGTCCCTTAATCTGTTGAACTGTGCGGAGGACACCAACATTCGTCAAGCGACGACGATTGCGCCATTATTACTGGCTGGTGTCATTGTTGTCAGTCAATAGAATGACTATCGATTACTATTAATCTAAAATAACGCTGCCAACCAGAGAATATAACGCAACTGACATCACATAACGAAAGGTCGAGCTCTCTATCTAGGTGTAGAAATTAAGAAGACTTTTGATGAAGTTCCAGTTTTACCTCCGAAGATACAGTCGGAGATGAAACGTCAGGAAATAGTTTTGCATATTTATCCCGTCTCTCAGCTTTGAAGTTTTGGTTGTCTGGACCATAATATTCTGTAGCAACTCTACTCAATCTCCAAATAAACTTTTTGCCATGTTACACGGATAAGAAATATGAATTATAGCTTTTCGATAATTTTAACACACCGAATCACCCGTAGTTAAGTTTGTTTCTGTGATTTAACGAGATTTTCAGTCTTAGACTATAGGAAGAATTTGGGTATTACAGGGAAGCTAACGTGGGAGCATTGATACACATGAAAAATGTAGATTAAGTTATAGACATCACGTTCGAGATACCGCTGATACTACAATTGTTAAATATCTCTTAAATTAAAAAATCAGAGGGAAACGAAATATTGGACCGTGAGCAATTATTAAACTTCAATGTGCAAAACATTATATGACGTCAAATATAAATTTACCTATTTGCAAATGTGAGCTGCACGATTAGTGCAAGGTTACCTGCAAGTTTATGTGTAGGGGCGATCCACTGCAATCTTTTTGAACGAACTGCGTCTCTAATGACCAAATAACGTGGTAATCGCTGTTCGGCATAAGAGGTCGTCGCTAAAGTGCCACTTGAGCGAACTACACTATAAATCAGCGGTAGCCAACAACTTGATGAATGGTTAGCAATCATCCATTGGATACGAAGGAAATAAGTCTATTATTCTGGCATTATGCTGGTATCAATACAAACACAGGGAACGCAGTTAAAACTATCTACGGATTACGTCTTTTTTATATGACAAATTGTTTGGCGGTATTCTGCATTTATAGTTTCGTATCTACCTTCGTAAAAATGAAACGTGGTGCACTTTGTGTCAATGATTTCTTCATGGATCCATTACAGCTAATTTCTTGCACGTCACGCACGGGAGTTACAAAATATCTGTATTCTCTTCTACTGGTTATTAGCAGTAACTGAAATTATATATTCTTGCATGGTTCTACTGTTTATCACTGTTAGTGCAAAATGAACAGCTTTGTCACTGTCTTGTGTTCATTAGTAGCCACACTATTGTTTGACCTTCGCTGCATGCGTAATAAACGTAATTCACTGGAAAGAAGGCACGAAGGTCGCTGTAGCTTGTTCACTTCCGTTGAAAAGTGTATGTACATGCCCGCCAGCATCTAATTTAAATTTGAGAAGTTACCGAAACTGTAAATTGAGGGTAAGGGGTGTACAAGAGGGTAAGGAGTGTATCACTCATTGATGGTAAGTTGTAAGAATCATTTTTTACATAATTGCTCTTATTTTCTGTTTTTTTTTTTTCTGGGTGATACCACAAATTTGTAATACTTCTGTTGCGATTTCGACTTACGTGATTATTGTGAACAGTGGTTTTTCACTTATTTCGTACTGAACTGATCTGTATCTTTATTCTTGTTAACACACATCGAGTAAGTTATATCTACGTCGATTATCGTCTGCTAGTTTTCCAAGTATGCCGTCACACTGGAAAAACTTCCCGAACTACATTTAAGGAACACAGAAACATACTTAGAATTAACACCACAGAAATATGCCATAGACGCACAACATTAATGAAATAGGGCTTGCTATAGACAACACAGACTATAATCTATTGACACATTTTAAATTAAGTCCCATATATGAATCCCTTTTAAGTTTCGAAAGTTTTGTTAACAACAGAAAACATTGACAGAACGTATTCAGTGAAGAAGCTGGGACTGTCTCAATGAACATTTACAGGCTCAATATGTTAGACTATATTCGGTATTTCCTGTCAATTACTCGTTATTGACTGGAATTATGGGAGCCAACACTCAGTATCTAAAGAATCAAACCAATTCATTATCAAATACATATACTGGTACGTATATAAAACGCTTTTTTTGATAATAGCTGTCTTTATGTGACCAATATGTGCATACGTGTACATACATATGCATGAAATGTGTATCATTGATTCACAGTGTAAACTGATAATTTTCTCTTATTTACAAAGCACATCTATACTACGATCTCTGGACTCCTCTTGTTTTAGTTATGTGTTGTATTCTCTGATACAAATGTGTGTATGTAACGAAGTGCAGTATATTTTACTGAAATATTTTATACGTAGCTCTGTTATTGTTTATAAGGTACAATTTCAGTGTCATGTTTGGATAGCAGCTAACGCGTAACAACTAATCTCTAGCAAAATAAGGAGTGGGTGGTAACATCCAGGAAAGCAAACTGATGTAAACCAGTTATCTACCTGAAGAGTGGGTTTAAGTCTTGAAAACGGGTCATGGACGAGAATGAAAGTGACAAACAGGTAAGCGTTTTAATTTGCCTTTTATATCATAAACAGTCAAATTCCTGAGCACGAGCAAACATACACGAAATAACGCCATGCCATTACTGAGTCAGCGTCGTCAAAGTGTCGTTGTTGTGATATTCATTTGGAAGACTGAGGTGTTGCAGCTAGTCTCGTGCAAGCATAGGCGTCGGCAAGGGATGGGCGGTGTGGGGGGGGGGGGGGGGTGTAGGGGGTAGGGAGGGCGAAATGAGGGTGCTTGTCCCCTGCTGGTATATGGGAGTATAAACTACTTTGGTCATTACAGAAGTCTAACGAATTTTGAGCGACGATTGTCTGTCACCATACCAAACTGCGTATTAAACCTTGTCGAGCTCGACGGGAAACATGGTGACCTTAGCAATTACTACATCTTGGGTTTTTGTTGTTGTCGTACTGCCCACTGGAAACTATGCCGATTCACTGGTGCGGCGAAGGTTTCGGCGCTATTCTGCAGTCAGGATGGACGCGAACGTCTACACAACAGTGTTGAAAAAATATCCTGAGACTTCTCTCTGTCCTTTCCACGTACAGCCTTTTCCGAACAGCGGTCCAACATCCTAAATGAGCGGATTCCCAGCACAACATGGCGGTCAGGCCAGCATCTAGTGAGGGGTGCGGGGGGCAGCAAACCGGCCGAACTTCCCCTGGTGGCAACTTTCAGGGGGCATCAAGTTCATATTCTTGAAGAAGAAAGACACACCTTGTTTCACAAAGCGCTTAGCATCCAGCACATCTTGGTCTACCGATTATTCTTATGATTTTGAAAAGCATCCCCGTTGGTTTTTGAACACATTCACATCGCGCCCATCTTGACGGCGGAATAGTGTCGAAACCGTCGCCGCACCAATGAATCAGCATAATTTCCAGTGAACAGTGTGACAACCGAAAAAGCCCAAGATGCAGTGATTCTTAAAGTCACCGTGTACTCAGTTACTTGAGCTGAAAAAATAAAATACCATTCGCTGCACTAGAAGAGTGGGAAGAATGTGTCACATTTCTAGATCTAAAATATGTCCTCATCAGGAATTGGTACTTTCTCAACTCAATAGTCCTAGTCTTATTTTGCTCCTGAACTACATTCTATTCACCGAACCCCAAAAATGTACGTTTAAACAGAATTATTTTGTACAACTTTTGTTGCTGTGGGCAACATTAAGAAGTAGCACGAAAGCATGGAAGTGGTGCAATAAATCCATTAAAATGTGAAGCATAAGCAAACAAAGCAAGGGTGCCCATATCCGTTGTTGGGAAAGAATCTCCCGTCCTCGCCCCCCCTAGTTCTCAAGGAAAGATGATTTTCTTTCAAGGAAATTATTAGAAAGTCAGTATTACACAGATATTTAACAGGGTCAAAACTGAATCTTTCTAGTGGCTATTTTCAAGTCGCCATTTGTCTTCCAAAATATTAAAAATACTCCCTGTCCAAGGTCTAGCCGCCTCCCACCCGCCCCCCCCTCCCCCCCTCGTCGTCCCACTAGTATGGGCGTCCTTGGGTAAAATAGTGCATCATTTTGGTAGCGTAAGACTTTTCTTCTCTTTTCCTCCAGTTCGAGGAGTATTAATGGGGCATTATTTGTTTGTTATTTTTGATAGTATCCAACAGGATTTTACCAGTCGTACTGATTTTTCCTTTCTAGTTCAGATTTCTAATTTTGAATTTCAACCTAACGTTATCGGAATGTGAATAACATTTTGTGAATACGTTGTAGCCTTTATATTCCATAACTCGTTAGGTATCGTGGATTTAATCGTATATGGACGTATTTTTAGACTTAAGAAAATATCGCATCCATATTCATCTTAATAACGTAAACCGTATTTTTGGTGTATGATTTGCCTACCGTAAACGTATCAATTTACGTTAAAAATTATAATAAACATAATTGTCAATCATTTCACATAATATAATTTTTTATACTTTGTCAAATTTAGTTCTTGTGATGTGACATTTTGAAACCAACTGAGTCATTTCTATAAAAAATTGCAATTTTAGAATCTTGTCCCCTCTTGGAAAAATTGCTGAAGACGCCCACGTGCACAAGAGTATTTATTTCTGCGTGACTACTGCAATCCATATCCGTTTGAACCAGCTAATAATAGTGGAGCCCTATGGTAAAGCCAGAAACATCTCCCATCCAGATACGGTACGTGACATCAATTATTGGAATAAGACTGAGGCACCCCATGTCTCACTGTGCACTTCTAAAGAATCGGAATGATCGACTTCCACACATGCAGCGAACACCTGAAAGACGACAGCGTTCGCGATAATAACATTTTGGCAGTTCCAAATAAGCTCCACATCAAAATGAACTGTCGCTAAACCTCGAAAATGTAAAGATACCCTTGCTAACGAATGCCGAAACATTAATGATTGGGAACAACGCCAAAATTAACGATTTAATAGTGCGTCACGTACGAGAAAAGGATATAAAGCGTTTAAATATGAAATAATGAATTTGTAATTTTATATACGTATAGAATAGTTGTGTATTTAAAATTTAGCTGTAGTCAGTAACAGGAGCAATTGAAATGGCTGTATTGTTTGCTGCATGAATCCAATAAAATTAATCAAGTACAAAAAATGATTGCTTCGCTTTAATGCCCTTAGATTCTCTATAACTGCTGTCTGATAGATGTTGTAAATCACCTTTCGCTCACTGTATTTTATCCATTCTACATTCAGGATTTCGAAGTACGTATTCCAGTTAATAGTGTCAAAAATTCTATCTAAATCTACAAATACCATAAAGATTGGTTAACGAGCTCCTTGCCACGCCGTAGAGGCCCAAGGTGTATCTACTGACCGCAGTGCCACCCTCTGCTTGCAGCGTCACATGGAGAGCCACGTTGTCATGGCACATCGCTCTTCCGGTTGTTTTGCAGTCTTTCCAGAGCGTGTAGCCGCTACTTCTCAGTCACGTAGCTCCTTAATCATCATCACGAGGCTGAGTGCACCACGTACCAATCCTCCCACCATGGAAATGTCATTGACAGTACCGAGAATCGAACTTGTGTCGTCTACATGGCACAATCTACGCTGACCACTCAGCTACAGAGGCGGACATAAACGTAGGTTGGTCTTCCTTTAACCTATTTTATTACAAAATTCTTGGAGTCAGTACTGGCTCTCGCGTTCCTATATTGCTCTGGATGGCAAACTGATCCACCCCAAGGTCGGTTTCTACAAGTTTTTCCGCTCTTTTCCAAATATGTGGGCGTGCTCGCGCTGATGACCTCGACGTTGAGCGCCCATAAGCACCAAAACACACACACACACACACACACACACACACACACACACACACACACACACACACACACACGAGGGCGTGCTGAAATTGTAATTGTTTATGTGAAGACTCAAAGATTTTTAAATAAAGCAAATGCTATTAACATTCTTCATCTTTATTCTTTATGTCCACATATTTGTAGCCATCTGACGCTAGAGGACTCCTAATTGTAGCTTGTGTTGTAAGAGAGTTTAGAATTCGAAGAGTCTGTCAGCACTACAATGACAGACCACAGACGGGCGCTGCGACATCTGCAACAAACCGACGGCTTGGAATCACTGTCCTCCGTCCCGATTTGCCCCCATCCGATTTTCATCTGTTTCTATAACTTTAAGAACGCCTTCGAGGACTCCACTTTGATATTAATGAAGCAGCGAAACCAGCGGTGAGGTGAGGTCAACAACGTCAAACATAGTACAATGACGGCATCAACAAACTAGTCTCGCGTTGGGAGAAATACGTTAGTCGTCAGGGTGATTGTTCAGAAATAAATACGTATACATAAGAAAGATGTAGATTGTTAAAAATGTCCAATAATTAAAAATCTTTGTAGATTTTCACATAAAAAAATCAGAGCTATTACTTTTCAGCTCTCACGTGTAACTGATAATCGTTTCATTTAGGAGTGAAGATGGTAGGCATTCCCAATATTTCGGGCTAGTGAGCGTGCAAGGTGCACCGAGAAGAAATAGAAACATAACTGCCAGTACTTGATAAGTTGCCCTGTCGTTACGAGTACCGTACAGCTGAAGCTCCCAGGACAGAGAAGTGGAGTTTAGGAGCAGTGAGGCGGTGGGAGCGAGGAGACAGCCTAATTGTAGAGCTGCGAGCGAGTTCTGCCTTAGGCGGGCCCGACTCGCCTGCCAAGGCCGCGGTGGGGCGTACAACGGCCCCGCAGTCTCCCCAGACCAGGTAGGCAAGCGCTCGCTACACGCCGAGATCCGAGATCCGAGATCACGTGCCCGCTCAGCGCCGTCCCGTTCACGCACACAGTGTAACCGTCCTCACTAACAGTAACCATCTACGGAAGGCAGGGCGGAGTACTTTTGAAATTTCATTTCCTGGCTGCCCACGTGTGCTAGCGCTACTGACTTACAACCGCCTGGTCCGTTCACCGGCTGCACGTGATAGGGAGTTGTTCGTCAGTCTGCAGCGTAAGAAAATTCAATGGGTTGTGACCGGAGCCTATACGGCGGACTTACAGCAAAAGTGATTTCCCCACGATGGGTCGTGTTTCCACAATCTGTTGCACAAAAGATGCTTATTGTCTTCACAGGAGGCAGCACCTCAGACGACCGTGTTTTCTCGGCAAGAAGGTCACAGTTCGTAGTACCTGTCACACTCCTCGAGAATAACAGAAGCGACATCTGGCATTCAACAAGGAGGTGTCATAGGCCATCTGCTGTTTCTAATCTATAAAAGCGATTTGCGAGTCAATCTAAGCAACCTTCATAGATTGCAGATGGCGCTGTTGTTTACTGTACAGTCATCATCGGAAGATCAAAGCCAATTGCAATTCTCATTTATTGTTTCGTCTCAGTTGCCCACGTTTTTAATTCGATTACTCTGGATCATCTTCAGATGTAAGTAACTGAATCAGAAACCCGTCTGGTTTACTCAGAACAACATACCAGAGTACTCTGAGATGATATTCTGAGTAGACAGGACGGGTGCTGATGCAATCAGTTTGATCTAAAGATAACTCAGAGTAACTGAATTAAAGTGTACAACTGACACGGAGCAATAAATAAGCATTATCTGAAGTATCTGCTCGTATAAAATTGCTGAATTTTCTCAAGACGATTGTGTCGACTACAATGAATTGAAAATGATTTGGACAAATTATCTGTACGGTGCGAAAAGTGGCAACTGACCGTAAATAATGAGTGTGAGGTCATCCAGCCGAGTCCTAAAACGAATCCATCCAGTTTCGGTTACACGATAAATCAACCAAATATAAAGGCTATCAGTTCAAATAAATACGTATCGATAACAGTTATGAACCACTTAAATTAGTACGAGTACATAGAAAATCTTCTGTGGGAGGCGAACCAAAGATTACGTTTCATTGGCAGAATACTTAGCAAATAATACAACAGGTATGCAAAAGAGACTGCCTATACTATGCTTGGTCCATCATATTTCGGGCTTGCAGCCGGATCACGTTGACATCTTGGCAAGTGCCAAGATGTCAACGTGATCCGGATGCAAGCCCGAAATATGATGGACCAATCAATACGCCGGGAAAACTTCAAGATACACATATACTATGCTTGCCTGTCTTCTGAATATTGCTGAGCGATAAGGGATTCTTACAGGGAAGGATTGACGGAGGACGTCGGAGCAGCTCGTTTTGTATTTTCCCGACTATACGCAAGCTGGGGTGGCAATCTTTAAAAGAAATGCCTTCCTCGTGGCGGCGGGATCTTTCTAAGAAGTTTCAGTTTCCAAGATGAGATTACTCGTATGCATTAGAGTCCACACTGAGGCATACCAACAGTCGTTCTTTCAGGGAACCACACGCGACTGGACGAAAAAGAAGATGAAGGAGACACTGGTAGCTAACGTACCTATCGTGCACAACACACCGTAAGGTGCATTGCGGAGGGTGAAGGGAGACGTAGATGTACTCTCAAAACTTCTGTGATAAGAGAAGACAAGTTGCTTCAAAAAGATTCACCTCTTCGCGCTAATTTTCTACATGAATCTAGATAGGAGCTTGTGGCAAACTTTACTTACGCGTAGCCCTATGAAGCTTATTCAAAAGTATCACTCGATTGTGCGCGGGAATATCTTTTATATGAATGCATATACAAAAATGGTGCACTCTCAATGTTCAACGTACCCTTCATAGGGCGCACAACAAACATGCGGAAGATATTACGACTCGTTCGATACTACTGCGAGCACTTCTTCAGTGGTAACCACATGTTTTATAGTGTGTTTATCCACTTCTGGAACACAGTACGGAAGCTATTTTAAGTGGCATGGATTCAGCAAGTACTTGGTAGGTTTCTGAAGGTATGTGGCACCAGATGTCTAGGCACAGAACACACAGTTTACGTAAATTACTCGCCGGTGGTTTGTTGGTGCGTAGCTGGCGATCAGACGTGTCCCATCGGGTTAAGACCAGCAGAATTAGGCGGCAAAGACATCAACGTGATTTAACTTCTACACTCTTCAAACCACTGTACACCATTCTGGTTTTGTGACACGAAGAGTTATCCAGCTGGAAGATGCCACACCATCGGGGAAGACATCAAGCATGAAGAGAAGAAAGTGGTCGGCCACAGTGTTCACGTACTACACGGCTGTCATGGTTCCTGAAAAATTAGTACCGCAAGTCCCATGAAAGTCCACCCGAGTCTCACCCATAACATCATAATTTCTCCACTTGTCTGATCCTTGGAGCGGTGTATGTTTCAAGAAGCCGTTCGCCTCGATGATGATTTATTCAGACGCGACCATCGGTCTGGTGTAACGAGAAACGTGTCTCATCCGACCAGACGACGTATTTCCATTGATCCAAGGTCCAATCTCTATGTTCCCGTGCCCGAAAAACGTACTCCTGCACTGTACACTGTCATCATACACTCCTGGAAATTGAAATAAGAACACCTTGAATTCATTGTCCCAGGAAGGGGAAACTTTGACACATTCCTGGGGTCAGATACATCACATGATCACACTGACAGAACCACAGGCACATAGACACAGGCAACAGAGCATGCACAATGTCGGCACTAGTACAGTGTATATCCACCTTTCGCAGCAATGCAGGCTGCTATTCTCCCATGGAGACGATCGTAGACATGCTGGATGTAGTCCTGTGGAATGGCTTGCCATGCCATTTCCACCTGGTGCCTCAGTTGGACCAGCGTTCGTGCTGGACGTGCAGACCGCGTGAGACGACGCTTCATCCAGTCCCAAACATGCTCAATGGGGGACAGATCCGGAGATCTTGCTGGCCAGGGTAGTTGACTTACACCTTCCAGAGCACGTTGAGTGGCACGGGATACATGCGGACGTGCATTGTCCTGTTGGAACAGCAAGTTCCCTTGCCGGTCTAGGAATGGTAGAACGATGGGTTCGATGACGGTTTGGATTTACCGTGCACTATTCAGTGTCCCCTCGACGATCACCAGTGGTGTACGGCCAGTGTAGGAGATCGCTCCCCACACCATGATGCCGGGTGTTGGCCCTGTGTGCCTCGGTCGTATGCAGTCCTGATTGTGGCGCTCACCTGCACGGCGCCAAACACGCATACGACCATCATTGGCACCAAGGCAGAAGCGACCCTCATCGCTGAAGACGACTCGTCTCCATTCGTCCCTCCATTCACGCCTGTCGCGACACCACTGGAGGCGGGCTGCACGATGTTGGGGCGTGAGCGGAAGACGGCCTAACGGTGTGCGGGACCGTAGCCCAGCTTCATGGAGACGGTTGCGAATGGTCCTCGCCGATACCCCAGGAGCAACAGTGTCCCTAATTTGCTGGGAAGTGGCGGTGCAGTCCCCTACAGCACTGCGTAGGATCCTACGGTCTTGGCGTGCACCCGTGCGTCGCTGCGGTCCGGTCCCAGGTCGACGGGCACGTGCACCTTCCGCCGACCACTGGCGACAACATCGATGTACTGTGGAGACCTCACGCCCCACGTGTTGAGCAATTCGGCGGTACGTCCAGCCGGCCTCCCGCATGCCCACTATACGCTCTCGCTCAAAGTCCGTCAACTGCACATACGGTTCACGTCCACGCTGTCGCGGCATGCTACCAGTGTTAAAGACTGCGATGGAGCTCCGTATGCCACGGCAAACTGGCTGACACTGACGGCGGCGGTGCACAAATGCTGCGCAGCTAGCGCCATTCGACGGCCGACACCGCGGTTCCTGGTGTGTCCGCTGTGCCGTGCGTGTGATCATTGCTTGTACAGCCCTCTCGCAGTGTCCGGAGCAAGTATGGTGGGTCTGACACACCGGTGTCAATGTGTTCTTTTTTCCATTTCCAGGAGTGTACATGCCACAGATAGGCCGCATATCTTAAGTGCACATTTTTCGTACTTTGAATAGGATGGTATCCCCAGACCTCGATTGATTTTGCTTCCAGTACAACAGCTCTTTCTTTCCTAGCCTATATCCCTTCATAGGAAGGCCACCGTTTTCATGCTGCAACTTCTAGTAAGGGAAATAATGGAAAATCTGTGTTACGCTCTCTTGACACTGCCGTACCGGTTTGCGAAGTGCCAAATATAGGTAGTATTTTGCCTAGATTCATTGATTTTTTTTGAGCTAGTGTGACCCTGAGTGCTTCATTTTTCGACCAACAGATAACCATAGCGTGTACATCGTTATTTTGTCGATAATCTCGTGGATTTAATTATAGATACCGGCTGAACAGATGATTAAGAACTCTTGAGGAATAGCCAAGGCATAGCTGGTGACTAATAGAGCAGGAAGCCCGAACGACCGCTGGGAAGCCCTGCTGCTTACTCAGACACGTCGCCGGACCACTGTGAAAGCTTCGCTCTGCCGACACGCACCTGTTTTTACGCAACTGCAGTCCACATTCTTCGTGTAGGTCGACCGCTTGACCGCGAAACTTTGAAGTTAATTCTACGTTCTGCATGTTACTTTCGAATGGCTCCAGACGCACCATATGCTACTTAAAATACTTTATAAATGTGAAGCCGTGTGGGACTGTTCGTCGGAATATGACTGGGTTGGCAACTGATCGATATAAATGGAGAGGTTTCCTTTACTCGATTGATTGATTGATTGAGAGGGGTTATAGGACCAAACGGCGAGGTCATCAGTCCCGCGATTCTGAAGTGAGTCATAGATGAAAGAGTGTCTGCGAAAGTGGACGGATCCAGTCGGGAGAGTCAAATTGTAAAATAATGAACAGCAAAACACGCAGTACGAGTAATGGCATAAAATGTGAGACCAAACACAAAAACGGGAAAAAGGGGGGCGGCCATGAGGTCACAGACCGAGAAGACTTAAAAGTGCCAACCACAACCAACCCGCCTCTGCTCCAAGACTACAGGAGAATCTTATATCTGGAAATACAGACCATTTTCACGGAGGAAACCGAGGACCAATTCAACCATCTACGAATCGTCTGCTAATATCAAATTTAAGGAATCTGGAAGTCTAAACTCGAAGGGCCGGAATAAGGGGACACTCCCCCAATATATCGTCAGTCTGGCTCCACAACCACATTGTGGGGGTGGGTCGCTACGTAGGAGGAAACAATGGGTGAGACGGGTATGACTAGCGCGTAAACGGCGTAAAACAGTGGACTCGTTACGAGAGGAGCGGAAGGAAGAGTGCATAACTGCAGTACACTCCTTGATTGTGCAGAGTTTATTACTGAGAGCAGTAGCGCTCCAGATAGCATTCCACTTTTGGGCAAAGAGAGATTTGACGTAGATCCGCATATCCGCAGCTGGAATCATGCATGGAAAAGGGAAGTAAGTATCTGCTTCTCTAGCCAAACGGTCAGCCAGTTAATTCCCTGGGATGCCCACATGACTTGGGACCCAGAGAAAGACAACTGAACAGGCGGTATGTTCAAGGGCAGAGAGGTGGTCATGGATAACGGAGACCAAAGGGGGACGAGAGTAGCATAGGTCGATAGCCTGCAGGCTGCACATGGAGTCTGAACAAATTAAAACAGTGTGGAGGGAGGCCTTAGAAACAAAAAGGAGGGCCCTGTGAATGGCTAGAAGCTCTGCCGTGAACACGCTACATGGTTCCGGCAATAAATGGTGTTCGAAGCCAGTAGGAGACGTGAAAGCGTATCCCACCTTATCGATAGTCTTAAGAACCATCAGTGTAAAAGACGGTGGCACCCTGGAACTCTGCAAGGTTGGCACAGACAAGATGCCGGAAAACCTTAGTAGCGACGGAGGCCTTGGGAGCCTGGAATAGATCAGTCCTACTCCTTCACTCGATTGCGTCGGCATCGTTGCTTCGTATCTGAGTGTTATTGTCCGATTAAGCAAATTGGCTTCGTCTATAAGCATAGATGTTAGTGTATCCCTGAGCGATAGGCATTAATATTAATGATAGTCAACGCGAAGATTCAGTCATAGAAGTTACAAAATGGTGTAGGACGTCTTTATGATCTACCCTAGACGGGTTTTTACAAAAACTTGCCCGTAAGTTCATTTTTTTAAGTTCCCAGTCGTCAGGATTGCAAAAATATTTTTTGATAGACCAAGGTCGTTTGTATCTTCATCCTTGTCGAATTGTGGAAGTAGATCATTCGTGACCAAGCCATTGGTGAGAATGTGTCTTAACTCTGTCATTTTATTTTCAGATCGTTATCAGATGGAGTCAGATTTTCAATGAACATTGTATTAATCACGGAGCATGTCAGAACTCTCTCTCTAGTTCACTTCACAATGTAACTGCCTGTCTTCTTTATTGCACTCTGCATTGAACAACAGCTTCTAATGTGCCAGTCCAATTTCATATAACTTCCAGCATTAAACGGGAACAAATATGCTGATCTCCAAGTATGTAGTATCTGATGAGCAGACTGTTCGGTTTTGACGGAAAAAGCCTGAAATAGAGAGTGTATCCTGTAATAAATGAAACTGCAGAAGGAAGAGACTGTAGAGGTTCAGTTTGCTTTGTTACATGTTCGTTTATTTGTACGTATGGTATGGGAGGAGAGCCAGATTCTTGCTTTGAGTGAACGGCTTGCAGTCCCTGGAGATTGCGTTGCGGTTTGACTGGTCAGTTGCTAATATCCGCGGCTGGACCCAGGTAGCGGGTAACGGAATCGCGTGCCGAGCCGATCCGAGTCGCGTCGCGTGTGGTCTACCTCACAGGCGCTAGGTCGCCGCAAGGTTACTGCAGCCGTGCTTGCGAAACGTGAAAGGAGGTTTCCAACGGAGAACAGAACTGTAGATTAACATAACAACAAGTGCACTTAATTCTATAGTTATGTTCGCGAGCCACAGAGTCAACGGTAAGTTCAAGCGAATGCAATAGAAAATAGTCGCATAGCACTGAAATAATTTGTAGGTTCTTTCTATCGTGGTGCGCCATATTCTTAGTATTGTTGCCATCGTTTCGATGCCACTGGACAAGCCCTCCTCGGAACTATTATTCACTAATCCGCATTTAATGCTGACGTTGACTCGACATTTTACTAACAAGATTATAACATGAGTGTGATTTGCGCTTTTCTGCTGTGATGCCTATAAATGGTTTGCTTGTCTACTTTCTTTCGTGTGCCGGCTGAGCTTTCTAATTTTGCTCTATAAAATGACTGAAGTCTTCCTTGTAACTGCACGGATACAATTTTCAATTTTATACGATTTTTAGCATTCAGAGAAACCGGGCAGAGGAAGTATACCAGCAAGGATTTAGTCACGGCCAGGAAACACCTCGCTAATAACGTGTTCAGCGCCTCAGATCTTGATAATGGCTTCATTTTGGCGAGGAAGGGAGATCACAAATTTATCCAGATATGCTGGATGCATCTGAAGCTACTCATAGACGACTGGATCAGTACAACTACCAAATTGTGTATATGTTGACTGCTACAGTCGTAGATATTTTCTACGAGATTATGATGGGTAGTTATGATGGACTTAGGTGTGTTAGGATGCCCACGTGTTTGTGAAACTAGGCATAAATGTCTGCAAGACCTACTTACACAACTGCTGTCGTCTTTGAAGACGGGGCGTAACCACAGCAAATACATCATGAAACTGTGAAAGAGAGGGCACCACTTGGACCCAGAATATTTATTTAAACATTCTTCGTGGCCATCTTCGCGGTATCCTGAATGAGGTGGCTCAAATCATGATAAGAAAAACACCCCCAAAATCAAAACAGAGCTATCTCCAAGAGGAATTATACCCTGTACACATTGCGGGTGCGGAGGCCTCATTGGGCCGTCTGTGCATTTTACGCTTTGCATTATTTGGAAAGAGGGGAAATAACGACTAGTAGGAAAGGCCTACAATGAGCTACTTTCCGGTTTCTGTTTTGTTTGGCGCACCGAAGACGTGCAGCTTTATACGCCGCTGCGATCAGTGGCCTCTCGCGTGGTGACGAACGCCAAATGCCGGTTTCATGCAATGTTCACTCGTACGGAGGTTAATATGTACCTCTATTCACTGATAGCCCCCGAGCGTCTTTGACACGGCGTGACATTCGTCACCAGTCCCTGCGCTAGTATATGTTTACAGCCACTGTTCTAATGCCGTGCTACATGGTTGCGAATGGTAAGCTGTTCATTGTAGAATCGCTGGACAGTATGCCAACAAATCTGGCACCTTCACTCACTGTGTGGTCATGGACATGTCCAATTTCAGCCACTCACTTCTCTACATCTACCGAACCTACTGCACAAATTTATAAAACCGATTGGTAGATACCAGTTCCCCGCCATGGCTTCCGCTGGTGGCGGAGGGTCACCTGTCCACCTAATGCTAGTTCTACAGCGTGTACGGCGCTCCAAAGCGACCAGCTTGCTCTTTTAAGAGAAGTCCAGTAGGTCAGACGCGAGAGGAGTGTGCGGGCTGTAGCATATTTGGGCGGCTCCGCGCTCAGTTTGTCCCGGAGGGTGTACGTGGTCAGTGACAGCGGGTGCTTACGTAACGCAGACCGGCTGGACAGGCCAGCAAGCCAGACGAGGGGAGCGGGGCGGGGCGACTAGCAGTTTCTCTGGCGCGCGGCTCCTGGTCTCCATCTGACGGCTGCAGCCGTGGGAATCGGCAGCTGCCAGCCACTGCTCTGCCCGCGATAAACACGCCACCGAGCAAGAACAGCGCGTGCGTATGCACGGTGCTTATGCACTCTTCCGGCTCCAACAAGAGTAGCAAGCGATAGCTAACAGGCTGATTGCTGGTCAAGCTGACCCCATGCACACCAACTCAACGAAACGATGACAGCTGGTGTCATTGATAACCTGTACAAGGATAATTTTGCTACTGAAAAAACGTCGTCTAAACCACCGAAAAGTATTGAAATGTGTTGTGTGTTTCAAACGAGAATTATGAGGTTACGGAATAACAGTACGTCAAGCGGTTGGGCCTCGTAATTTGGCGATAGCGTTTCTGTAAACCGAGAGATCGCGGGATCGAATCCTGGTCGGACTAGGGATATTTTCAGTTCGCCTCAAATCTAACCTTCACCACTTAACGATGTAAGGAAGCGCCATTAAAGACACCCGGTTCATATTCCAAGTTGTACCCCAAGGTGGCTTGTGAAGTACAGGGAGTGGACAACAATATGGAAACACCAAAAATAGAGGCTTTCAAGAAACTTCCAGTCGTCTCAGAATGGATAAATATAGGTCCTGTATTGCATTCAGTGGAATATTATGCCATTCTGTCTCCAAAACTGTGGATAGTTTAGGTAACTATCATGGAAGTGGATGGCTATCACGCACCCTTCTCTAGAAGTAGACCATAAAGGATCAGTAATAGAGATGTGCCGACAGGTGGCTAATTTAAATGTGACAGTTCATCCTGATTATCGCCAAACCAATCCTGGACTATACGAACTGTGCCCTGTCGTCTTTGAACACAGCATCACCATTGATGAACACTGTACCATGGATAGGACCACATCAGCCAAGATGTTCACATCATCCTTGCTGTAATGCAGCCTTGCAGAATAACAATGGGGCCCATAAAATACCATGATGTGGCTGTCCAAATCATCACTGAGCTCCTGCCATGTTTCATTCCTGGGAGGTAAACTCGCCCGGAAATTGGAAACAGTGTGGAACAAGACTTGTAAGAGCAAATGACTTTGTTCCATTGCTCCACAATCCAAGTTCTATGGCTTCGGTAGCACGTTTACCTGTTATGGGCATTTACATCACTGATGAGTGGGTTTGGAATTTCATCTCGCCCTGAAATTCCCTTCTTATGGAGCTCCCTTCGTATTGTTTTGATGTGGACAGGGTTCGCAAGTGACACATTCTGTTGTTCAGCGACTTTTGCAGCTGTCCTCCTCTCGTTTTTCTACACAACCTTCGACGAAATTCCATCACGATCACTCAACACACTTTCGCTCGCGCTGTGATTTAGCGGATGATGTTTCTTAGATTTCCCTGTGTGCAGTATAAATCTTCGATACGATGGCCTTGAAACAGCAACAAGTGAAAAACAGGGCATCTATTGGTAAGGCCTATGCCTGGAAACCGGGATATCTCGGGATCTACTCCTGGTCGGACCACGGAAAATCTTCATTTTACTTTTCATCTAGTCGTCACTGCTCATCGAAGTGAGGGGGCGCCAGGAACGATGTGGTTGTATTGTAGGTGCTCACACCGTATGGTGGGTTGCTGACTGTAGATGTCGATGTATTCGAACGCTGAATCCGTAGAATCTTAACAACAGTTCCTTCAGAGGTCTACAGCGGTTACGTTTCTCCAGACTACTGTCTCTTTCTTCGGGGTAACTGTATCTGCCATCTTCCGCGTTAGCATCTCTCGGTTCAGCGCCGCGCCAACCTATCTAGACAGCGTTATCTGCTAGCCCCATCGACATAAAGTTAGTACGCTCCGTTCCAGCTGTGTCACTGGCCGTTTGCGTAAACGGTCATTAGTATCTGCTTTCGATCTGCGCTTTCTGCTCGCAGGCGGAACAGCTACCTGCCTGCGTCTGCTGCGGGCTTTCTCGCAAGCATCGGAGCGAGGCCGACTGTTTCCGTCTGCGGCAACGAATCATCTTGGCAGGTTCCTGCGCTCTGCTCATGCTACTACTCTCCTCGTTCCATTTCAAGTGTGCCAGACAGTTGTTGCTACACTATGTGATCAAAAGCATCCGGACACCTGGCTGAAAATGACTTATAAGTTCGTGATGCTCTCCATCGACAATGCTGGAATTCGCTATGGTGTTGGCCCAGCCTTAGCCCTGATGACAGCTTCCACTCTCTCAGGCACATGTTCAGTCAAATGCTGAAAGGTTTCTTGGGGAATGGCAGCCCATTCTTCACGGATTTCTGCACTAAGGAGAGGTATCGATGTGGATCGGTGAGGCCTGGCACGAAGTCGGCATTCCAAAACATCCCAAAGGTGTTCTATAGGATTCAGGTCAGGTCTCTGTACAAGCCAGTCCATTACAGGGATGTTATTGTCGAGTAATCACTCCGATACAGGCCGTGCATTATGAACAGGTGCTCCATCGTGTTGAAAGATGCAGTCGCCATCCCCGAATTGCTCTTCAACAGTGGGAACCAAGAAGGTGCTTAAAACATCAATGTAGGCCTGTGCTGTGATAGTGCCACGCAAATCAACAGGGGGTGGAAGCCATGACCACAACACCACCGTCTCCGAAGTCTCCGAATTTTACTTTGGCACTACACACTGTGGCAGATGACGTTCACCGGGCATTCGCCGTACCGACACCCTGCCATCGGATCGCCATATTCTGTACCGAGATTCGTTACTCCACACAACGTTTTGCCACTGTTCAATCGTCCAATGTTTACGCTCCTTACACCAAGCGAGGCGTCGTTTGGCATTTACCGGCGTGATGTGTGGCTTATGAGCAGCCGCTCGACCATGAAAGCCAAGTTTTCTCAGCTCCCGCCTGACAGTCATAGTACTTGCAGTGGATCCTGATGCAGTTTGGAATTCCTGTGTGATAGTCTGGATAGATGTCTGCCTATTGCACATTACGGCCCTCTTCAACTGTCGGCGGTCTCTGTAAGTCAACAGACGAGGTCGGCCTGTACGCTTTTGTGCCGTACGTGTCCCTTGACCTTTCCAGTTCACTGTCACATCCGAAACAGTGGACCTAGGAATGTTTAGGAGTGTGGCAATTTCGCATACAGACATATGACGGGTGACACCCAATCACCTGACCACGTTTGAAGTACGTGAGTTTCCCGGAGCGCCCCATTATGATCTCTCACGATGTCTGATGACTACCGAGGTCGCTGATACGGAATACCTGGCAGCACAATGCAATATGAAAAACATATGTTTTTGTGGGTGTCCGGACACTTGATCACTTCGTGTATTTCAAACCCTGGAAGCTCAAGACGACTTCCATAACAGCTGCTGGAAAGTATATGCAAGATTTGCTCAAAAAGCTACGTAGGATTACAGTAAAATGAAGTGCTCTAAACCACTCACCTGAAGTGGACTATCTGGTCTCTTGGCTCTGCATTCTCTCTACCTCTAGTGGGATTAGTGTAAACTTTAGTCTACTACTTTGTAACGGGGTGCACAAATCCCCCATTTCACTTTTTGGATGTTCGCAATCATGTTTTGACAACGGAGACATTTTTTACATTTTGCTACAGTTTCGGTCATTTCTCCTACATATTGGCAGGTAAGCCTTTCAACATATGAGGGCGTGCTGAAAAGTAATGCCTCCGAATTTTTCATACGAAAACTCTTTATGCTTTTTAAATAAAAGGACCCTTGCCAACATTCTGCGCCTTTGTTCTAAATGTCTATTCTCTGCATCTTGTGGGCTCCAAACTGCAGCGTGTAACATGACGGTGTGCGATGAAAGGATGTCGACGCGTGAGAAACAGCTTGTTGTAAACGAGTTTCGATTTAGGTGAATTCGTCCACACACTGAACATCCTCTCTCTTTCAGCATGGCAACGCCATACCACACACGAGCGCTACAACATCTGTAACAGTCCGACAACTTGGGTTCATTGTCATTGATCTTGCTCTAGTCGGCCCAGGTTGGCTCCATCCGATTGTCATCTGTTTCCAGAACTTTCGAGGACATCACACTGATAGTGATGAAGTGGTGGGGGTGACGTTGTGGCTCAGCCATTCCGTCAACAAAGTCAAACATTCTACAGTGACGTTATCAACAAGCTGGTCTCCCGTTCGAGAAATGTGTTCGTCGCCAGGGCAACTATGTTGAGGAACGCATGTAAACATAAAGAATAAAGATTTAAAACGTTAATAACGTGTGTTTTATCTAAAAATCTGTAACAGTTCCACATAAAAAATTGGAGGCATTACTTTCAACTCACGCTCGTAAATGTATTATTCAGCAGTAGATGAACACGAAAAAGTGAGGGGTTCGGTTTTAGGAACTGAAGGGGCATCCGAGGTCTGCCTACATTAGTACACATTAGTTTTCTCTTGGAACCTGTAAGAGACGTCAGAGAAAATGGAGCTTGCCTAAAGTAACTAAAGTTATTGGGTTGTTCACTAAAAGTTGTATTGGAAGAGGAGAACAGTTTAATGTTGAAACAGGCAGACCTACAATTTTGGGTAAAGATCTTGAAGAGGAGCTGGAAGTATTTTCTTGCTGTGGTAACTTCTTCAGCCTTCCTCGTAATGTTCAAATGTGTGTGAAATCTTATGGGACTTAACTGCTAAGGTCATCAGTCCCTAACCTTATACATTACTTAACCTAAATTATCCTAAGGACAAACACACACACACCCACACACCCATGCCCGAGGGAGGACTCGAACCTCAGCCGGGACCAGCCGCACATTCCATGACTGCAGCGCCTATGACCGCTCGGCTAATCCCGCACGGCTCCTCGTAATGACTTATGAAGAATTTCCGTAGAATTAGCAGAGAGAAGTGACACTGAAAAACCTTTCAAAAACATAATTGCCGGGAAAAGTGAGTTGGTCTTTTTCTTAAACGCTATGAAAGCAAACTGTGAGAAAGAAAGCCTACAGGTGCACCCTGTAACAGGGCTTACCAGGCTCTTGCGTTGAGCAAATACTGTAATCCTCTGCAAGATGTTATATTACACCAGTTTTGAAACTACGTTATATTTTCTCTCATTTAATACCCATCGAGGCGCGTTGTAATATAAGGTAATTTTAGTGTGAATTTGTGGCAGTGAATTGCAGCCGTACCCGTAAGTCAGGCGCGGACTTGCTGATAATACCTACTTGCAACGTCAAGCAACGAAGTATGTCGGGCCGACACGGGCGCAAGATTGCCGAAACGGCCAGCACAGCGGAATTGCAAGTAACTCTTCGCAAACCGACATCGAAACCAGCGCACTGGCGCTAACGTAATGTTTCAGTACCTGACTTGAAGAGGCGCATTCGGAAGCATATGCGCCCTGGCGATTATGAATACTGTGGCAGTCAAGTAACAACAATGTCTCTAGTGTCACAGCTCTCCTGAATGACGGTGCTGTGCCACACGGCTGGCCATATAAAGCTTCCCACAGAAGACCACAGTTCGGGTCTGTGGGTGGGCCACGGTTCGACCCTCTGAGTTCGCAAGAGACTCAGAGCAAGCCAGCCAGCAGCGGGTCAGACCAGGCCTTCTAACAGCACGGTCGGCTCCTGCTCTAAGGCAGGAGGGTCGCATCCCGGCTGCTGCAGAGGATGTCCACCCACCAGCTTCCACCTTTCGCCTTTGCGTGGCCCGAGTGGCACTTGTCACCGGAGGTCGGCGCCCTACCGGCATCGGAAGATTCACTGCTGGGGTAGCGCGCGTCACCGCGGCTGTCGCAACTGGGCCACGGGCAACGGGGCTGCGTCCGTAGCAAAGCAGAGCGGCCAAACCGCCGAGTGAGCGGAATTAAACACGATCGGGACAACGGACACCAGCACCGCCTGATGCATAAGAAAAATGTTTACAGATTGTCGCAGCGTCTGTCTGCAGCTGTGATCTGCCCAGCGCCCTGCCCCAAAGCCTCCACGCCTGCATTCCCGTACCTCTGGCACCTCCACCTTTTTCTGTTTTTTTTTAGTATTTCTTTGATGATTTTTGCAATGGGTTCGATTCTGGTAAATGTAATGTTTTCTGGTAATTTTTTCGTAATAACTTGTGAAACACGTATGTAACGTAGCAGCGATGGTGAGGCATGATAAAATCTTTGACCAGAGAGCCTTTTATCGTGGTTAGTCTGCGCTTGACCGCGCGAGAGTTGCGAGCAGTACTCTGTCGGTAGCAGTAGCTCAGTTCAGTTGCGTCCAGTAGTCGGTCGGTAGTAGTCGTGCAGTACAGTTGCGAGCAGTCTGTCAGTGGGCAGTCTGTGAGCAGTGCAGTATGTCGGTAGTAGCAGTCGAGTGCGGTTGTGTGTGAGGAGTCGGCGGGCGTCGACATGGCATTCTGGTCAAGATACAGGATGAGGTATATTATTTTTAAATGCGCTCAGCTAATAATGTAAATTAACTGTAACTAATTTGTGCAATAATCGCCCAAATAATAATTTTGATTTCAAAGAAATTTTCAACAAAAGAACCAGTTAATTGAACCAACGATTTCCTTCCATTTCCTTTAAAGAAAAAATTTCAGTTAAATTTAAAAAAAAAAAATATTATTTGCAATGCATTTCCTCCAAGCCGTGGCCAACAATAAGAGCATAAATTTGACATGCAGTTATACTGAGGTAAGAAATTAATCATGATTTTTTGCACAGGGCCAAAGATCGATATTTCGGTCTAATTGAGTTATCATTATCACTGAAGTTTCATTAGTACTGAATTATCTTGTATTATATTTTTTGTGGGAGCTTACACCAGAGTCAGATTGCGAATTTCACATTTTTATTGCCTTTGTCAGTACATTTCATTGCAGGGAGGTTACGTTTGGCTCCCATTTCTATTAAATATTGTCTTTTAAATTACGGTGGAAAGGTTACACTTAGCTCAATGACCATTGGCATTTCTATTAAAATAATATCTCTTAAATTTCTGTGGAAAGGTTACACTTGTCATCAGTTTTCTAAGAGTAAAATGTAAATGCTGCATAACATTGTGAAGTTAACACTAAAAGCTTGTAAAACGTGAATTTTTTATGGTTTTCTCTTTTAAAGAGATAGAAATCACAAGGGAGTCCAGTTTAGGGCACTTTCCTGTTTTATTCATTGTACCGAAATCGATGATTGTTAACCCTGTGTCAGTAGTGAATATGATTTATCATAATTAATAACGAAAGCTGACAGGTGTGAACTTTATGATAGTAGAGGCAAAAACTTTCCACTTAACATGGATCCCGGAATGCGCCATTAGCGAGATAATTGCGAATGTTTGGTTACCAGTAGTCACTGCGTTAGTATGAAGTACTGATCTTAGTACACATGTATTGTATTGTATATTAACCGGTGACCTAGAAACGTTTGAGTTCAGCTACTTATGCAATAAGGGTCATTGCAAATTTTGGTGATAAACATCTTAGTAAATTAGCTTACTACGCCTATTTTCACTCATTGCTTTCATATGGCATCATATTTTGGGGAAATTCATCAGTGAGGAATAAAGTATTTATTGCACAAAAGCGTGTAATCAGAATAATAGCTGGAGTCCACCCAAGATCATCCTGCAGACATTTATTTAAGGATCTAGGGATATTCACAGTAGCTTCTCAGTATATATACTCTCTTATGAAATTTGTTATTAACAACCAAACCCAATTCAAAAGTAATAGCAGTGTGCATAACTACAATACTAGGAGAAAGGATGATCTTCACTATTCAAGATTAAATCTAACTTTGGCACAGAAAGGGGTGAATTATACTGGCACTAAAGTCTTTGGTCACTTACCAAATAGTATCAAAAGTCTGACAGATAACCAACAAGTATTTAAGAAGAAATTAAAAGAATTTCTGAATGACAACTCCTTCTACTCCATAGAGGAATTTTTAGATATAAATTAAGGAAAAAAAGAAAAAAAATATTTAAAAAATAAAAAAATAAAAATAGAAAATAAAGAAAAACTAAAAACACAAAAAAATAAAGTTGTTATATTAACTTAAGTATGTTGTTAAATTAACCTAATTATGTCATGTATTAGAAAATTCGACTCGTTCCACATCATTACGAAATATCGTATTCATCCATGGAACTAGTATTAATCTAATCTAATCTAATCTAATCTAATCTATCCCCGCCGCAGCCGCACTGATCCACAACCCCAGACGACTACCGCAGTCCACTTCACTCCTCCGCCGCCCCACACCGAACCCAGGGTTATTGTGCGGTTCGGCCCCCGGTGGACCCCCCAGGGAACGTCTCACACCAGACGAGTGTAACCCCTATGTTTGCGTGGTAGAGTAATGGTGGTGTACGCGTACGTGGAGAACTTTGCGCAGCTATCGCCGACATAGTGTAACTGAGGCGGAATAAAGGGAACCAGCGCGCATTCACCGAGGCAGATGGAAAATCGCCTAAAAACCAACTACAGACTGGCCGGTTCACTGGACCTCGCACAAATCCGCCGGGCGGATTCGTGCCGGGGACCAGGCGCTCCTTCCCGCCCGGAAAGCCGTGCGTTAGACTGCACGGCCAACCGGACGGGTTAGTACACATGTATTTGAAATGCAAAATTTTCTATATAGTCCGCATCAAATTGGGCTCAAATATCACCTGTTGCTTGTGGCTGGCTGGGTCGAACTGTTAGAGGGACGGAGGGAGTCCCAATTGGGAATATCTGGGAGGTAATTTCCCGTTCCTACATTTGCACAGGTTCAAAGGAAAACGTCCCGAAATCCTTGGTCAGAATCCGAGGGGAGAGGAGGCACTATTTTTAGTTGTATTCTGGGACCTTGAGCCCCAGACTAAATAATTATGTTAATTCCAATTGAAGGTAATAGTGCGTATGACTTGCTCAACATGCGCAGTATTGTATTGTTGTTATGTGCTTCTCAATTAACTATGGAGATGAAGCGAATGATGGTTTTTGGAGTAAATGCTATCGGTGTAGATTAGACCTGCGTTTCAGTTGCTATTATCTATTTACTCATTTAGAATTATGTAGTTTGTACTGTCGAAGACTACAGAGCAGGTATTTAATACTAATGCAGACCTGTGAACTTCATTATACATTCGGAGCAGCAGTGCATGGCTGTAAGTCTTTGAAGGATAGCAATTCGAGAGGTATTCTCGTTTCGCAGAAAAAGGAGAGACGCTTTGAATGCCATACCCTCCATCGTTCGGCATACTTGTCTTATTTGGACGTTCAAGGCAACTGCCACAGTGCCGTGTGGTGACCTGGAGGTCGGAGAGACCTCTTCTCTTCTGCCACGAAGCCTTTGTATGCAGCCCAAAAATTGGAGGTATCGTTCTAAGAACAGTAATTTTGAGGAAAAATTACACCTGCAAACGACGTGCCACGGTTGAGTAGTTGGCAGCCCCCTGTTTGCCTGCAGTCGGACCAGTGTGGAATCCCAAGAAGCCGACGAGTTTTCAGTGCGGTGGCACAGGTTACGTCACGGGAAAATTTCCCAGTCTGACCCCACAGATGGCTATCGGTGTTAAGGCTATCGTACCATAAATTGCATGTGCTGTGCACCACTATTCGCAAGTAAGTTGCAGCGTCGAGAAAAAATGAGGTAATTTAACAACATTATCACATTGTTTATTGTGTTTCAACACCTAGATCTATTGTACGTCTGTATTCTATTGGTCGCCGTACAGCGTGCAGTGGAATGTACATACTGAAATACACAATTTTATTTCTTTCCTGTTCCATTCACGAATGATACATTAGAAGAAAGACTGCTGGTACCAGTCATCGTAGTTACTAATTCCTTTAACATTACTGTCATGGTCATTTTGCGAGATGTGTACTGAAGGACTACTGTACATTTTGAATTTGTATTCAGTAACGTTATTTAGTCATATTAAGGTAGGCCAGTGAGCGAAATATATCGAGAATATTCTCATAGGCCACAAAACAACATTTAAAGCTTATTTGGAGCTGCGTGAATTGTGGAGACCACACCACTAAAGATACTCTTACTAACGCTGAAGCGTTTTTGATTTTAAATGCGCGAAACAGGGTTTGGAAACGTGTGTGTGGACATTAGCACCAACAGCGTAAGAGAAAATTTGACTTTCGTCGTTTTTCCGTTCATCGACTTTCATATCGGAAGGAGGACGCTGTTTTATAGCGGGCGGTAATATTTGTGGATACTTTCATCATTGGCTTGTAACTATCTTCAAAGCGTCGCCTGATTGTGTTATCTGTCGACCCAGTAAACGTCTGAACTCATATGGACATTATTTTTTTGATGTTAAATATTTCGTTAGCGACTCGTTCCAATTTGAATAGTCGTAGCCATCTTATATGCCGCCAATTATTCTAGAGTTTTTCGTAAACGGTAAAATGAGTGAGGAATACCATCGTATTCCAAGAGAGTACTTTGTCTCTCGTCACGTACCTACGTGATGTCTGAGGCCTAAGGCGAAAGTCACGGTAGATCACAACGACGTGGCTCTAGGCGCTCAGTCCGGAACAGCGCGACTGCTACGGTCGCAGGTTCGAATCCTGCCTCGGGCATGGATGTGTGTGATGTCCTTAGGTTAGTTAGGTTTAAGTAGTTCTGAGCTCTAGGGGACTGATGACCACAGATGTTAAGTCCCATAGTTCTCAGAGCCATTTGAACCATTTGAACCAACGGCGTGTGTGTCTTTAAGGCTTTCCGCGATTACTTGTGCGTGTCCAACACAGATGGAAAATTAAATGATACTTTGATAAAGAGAGAATGGAACTATTATCTAGGTTTGTACAACACTGAATTCGCTCTTTATGTGGTGTAGATGGTTAAATGAAAAAGGTCCAACGTCAAGTTTCTTTGAGCGAAAGAAGGGTAATTTTCTTTTCCTAAGTCTTCGTGCCTGCAATGTGTGTACTAACTGTTCTTGCTTTTTTTTTCTCCCTGCTAACCATCAGCTAGCAGTGTAAGGCTATAACGGCTGCAGCTTACTCACTAATGTGAAGCCCAGAACATACATATGGATGGCATGAACGAAAGCAATGCGACTCTGATGCTGAACACCTGCTTAGGAACTTTTGCATTCGTAGTATCCCCCACATTCATTCACATGCTAGTGCACAAACCGCTACATTCTTTCCTGTTGGACACTCAGCTTGGCCTAACGGAAATAGGAGGAAACATCTGCTCAAGCGGGAATTCTAAACCACAATGACTACTGCCAGCAAAGCTTTTACAGGTGTTTGCCCCTTGATACTTATTTTTCAGCTTTCTTTTATTGATCCGTACTACCGACAGTTTGGTAAAATATGAAATATACGTACAGAGATGTCTCAAAATAAAATGTTTCATCATTGATTTAAAATTATTTCACCATGTCTATAAGAGTACAGTACATATAGCTAAAGAAAAATGACTTACTAACAGGGGACAAGACTGAAAATTAACTCAGCAGAAATTAGAAAGCGTATACCGGAAGCTTCGTGTGAGTATTCAACCACAAAAAAACATGAAGCAAAAAAAGGCATTGTATAATTTGGGGATCTTCATGACATGGTAAGATAGGAGCACTTGTGGGCAGGGGCACCTTCGATTTCACAAGGTTTTTCAGTAAGCGATTTTGCTGTGTTCCGAAGAAACTGCAGGAAAACAGCAGTTGGTTCACGTCACCTTCTTCACTGTTCTGACAGCCGCAGAAAGATTTTTCCTTGATGCGTATGCCATGCAAGTGGGTTGGAGTTTAACCGTGGTTAATACGTGTTAGTACCAAGGTTCCTACTCACCTAAAATTCTCGAACTCAGGGGGTGCTTCCAATTCCTGGTACTATTGATCGTCATGGTGGACTGTAAGGTGTCTTAGAAGCAGGAGCTCTGTCAGTGTCTTAGAGCTTGGAGCTCAGTCACCTGTTCCCTAAAACATTAGAGTCATATAAAAGAGATCGAAATGAACGGGCGCCTGGCGGGGTTTCAAAAGCAACCTGCTCCGCGACGACGCTCAGCAGTACAGTTTAGGGGAAAGCGATACTGCGCCGCCAACTCGTTGAGCAACAGACACCTAAGAAACACCGAGTCGACCTGGTATTTCACCAGCTCAGTAAGTGTGTTATATTGATATCGGTTGGCCTACGGAGGGAAAAAAGAGAGGGACGCGTGTAGAGGTCACAACAGTTATACGAAACCAATTGATAGAGTACACGTCGAATCAGTTACCAATTTTCATTTACTTTTAAACTTAATCCATGTCTCGATACCGTTGAGGATATCTTCTTCAGAAGAAAAAGGAGTTATTTGGATTACATTACATTACGTAAGACATGCTACATCTATCTCTAGCTGAGGAGCTAAAGTCACTTACGGACAATATAATTCAATTCCGTTAAAAATATAAAATAAAAACAGGATCGAATATGCAAACGTCATACTAGTCGTGTCGAAAGTATTTTATTAATTGGCAACTTACAGTTGCTACTAACATCAGTGTTGAAGACTGAGTAACGAGAAACTGTGTGATCTGGTGTATAACACTAACACGATATCGTGTGTAGCTCCATCTTTTGCAGCGGACTGCGGGAGACAGAGATAAAATAGAACACGCGTGAAACACTGACAGCTTTTGGAAGAACGATCTAGACGATCACTCAGAATTTAATGGGCAGGGGTGAAAAACATCTAATATGATATAGCAGGCGTGTAAAATTATTACGTTATAACATAAAGTGAAAAGCAAACGAAATTTATGGATTTAGACTGGTACGTACTCGTGTATTGTTGTACTCGTGTACTGGTTATTTCCTTCTTTCTTTCGTCTGATTTGTCTACATTCCTACAATATTTAGCCATCGTGCTCGTGGTGTCCCGTTCAGACCATCGGATCCTACGGGAACAAGCTGTTCCGTTCAGCGACAGTGGTGCAATTAGTAACTTATACTTACCCACAGATTCCTAATATTTTTATTCATCCTTATTGCTGTGTAAGATAGAGGTATTAAAACAGACAAAAATACTTCGAAACGCGCAAAGTTTTACGATTATTTGCGTATACTTTTTGTTAGGTTCGTGTACGCATTTTTTAAACAAACAATTAGTTTACTATATGATGAACCCAACAGAAAAGGGAGGAAAAGTCTGTAGTACACCATATGAAAAGGAGACACCTCCATGTGGACATTTCCTCCCGTATCAGACGAACATTAAGCAAAATGGGGCCCCAAGCTGAAGTAATCATCTGAAAAAAAATTAGGGGGATGTTCTAATTAGTTTCCTTTCCCTTCTGTTATCGCCTGAGTGTAATTTTTTTCAGATTTATCAACTTCAAATATCAGAAAATATGGTTTTCACGTTTTTGTTCTTTAGGTGTTCAGTTGATTCATACAAGGATTAGCGTAGATCACTACATGTTGTGCCCGCATCTCGTGGTCGTGCGGTAGCGTTCTCGCTTCCCACGCCCGGGTTCCCGGGTTCGATTCCCGGCGGGGTCAGGGATTTTCTCTGCCTCGTGATGGCTGGGTGTTGTGTGATGTCCTTAGGTTAGTTAGGTTTAAGTAGTTCTAAGTTCTAGGGGACTGATGACCTAAGATGTTAAGTCCCATAGTGCTCAGAGCCATTTGAACCAACCACTACATGTTGAAGAGGTCTTTAACAGAATTTACCTACCTGGTTGGACAATTACTTTGACACCATGCGCAACTTCTTGTGACTCATTATATTTCCATTATATTATAGTATTAGAAAGACTTTAGTAGACCTTATACTACTTCTCGAAAATCTTGCTATGTGTTTTATGAAAAAAGTATAAAGAGATCTTTCACAATCGTTTAGAATGTAGGGAAAGTTATCCGCTAGAATAAAAGTATAGAGGACATGCTTCTTGGTGCTTATTTCACGGGTAGAAGAACTTCTTTGGGAACTGAAGAAACGAAACATCGTAGGTTCAACCGACGAGGGGTCTAACTTACCGGGCAAGGTGGCACGATTGTAAGCAACTGACCACATAAGAGGAAATGGGACAGTGCAGACTCCATGACATGATAATAATTAAGGTTTTTCACCGTTTCCAGTCCAACTCGTTAAACAATGATTCTCCCCTCCAGCAGTCAGACACCCTGCCCCCCCCCCCCCTCCCCAAATCCTTACGACTTGCCACGAAAACAGAATATGGTAACAGCCGGAACATTTGAAGTACGTTTCGTCGAGACAACCAGCACAATGGCACATGTCAAGTCATCAATAGTGCTGAAACGTACCGGTGTGTACTCCTGACACTTTTTACCGCTGTTGTTATCTGCGGATTCCAGTGACTTTACGCGCTGCCGAAGAGAAGCTGCAGTATTAATTAACACCAGTTCGGGTTAGAAACGGGATAACTACACTGAGGGAATTCCAGGATGCTCGGTTTTCCCGTAAAAGTATCTGCAGGTGAGTCTGCTCCCGGGAAGACCGGCTTATTTCAAACCGGTGCTCGCTTTGACCTCACCGTGACTTCAGCTCGGGTTTCGACCAGTCTGAGAACCGGTCTGGGGAAAAAGATGATGTGTTCCAAATGACATACATATGACTAGACTGACATGCTCCTACAGTAGGGGTTATAAAATATATTTCTCAATGTCACTATATGCTAAAGTGAATATATTTTAATCAGTAACCACTAAGTCAAATAAATGCTGACTTCCCTATGTTTGAAAAGAATTCCACTATATTTTGCTCTGAAGTAACTATTGAGAATAAACAAAAACTGTGATTTATTTCGTAGGACTCAATTATGGAGAAATAAATACCGTGTATATTACAGAATTTGCTGTTCTTCATGCGGGATTTGGAGTGAAAACACCACATGCTACTTCAAGATAGGAGTTTTCGTTCCCAAGTACGTTCTCTCCTTCGAAAGATTTTAATGGAATGCAGCAGAACCACTGTATATGTAGGTCACAATTGTTGCGAAATTATGTTGAGTTTATTTACGGCATGTTGCTATTAATGTTTTAACAGTAGCCCCTATTGATTTAGGGAGCCCATTGCATTCACCTGCCACGTTAAATACTGTGACTTCTTCCGCTACAGGCTCGCATCTGTTTCTCTATGAAAGAAAGAGAGAGAGAGAGAGAGAGAGAGAGAGAGAGAGGGGGGGGGGGGGGGGGCAGGCAAATGGACAGTGAGTGAGGCGGTGGAATAGTTAAGAAACTGGTCACACAATCAACGTGATCGACGATCAAATTCCCGCCCGGCCGTTCTGACGTAAATCTTCTCAAAATGTGATGTACTTATCGAGACTGAAGCGAGGAGTTAAAATTTGTACACAGGCCGAGACTCGAACCCTGGTCTCCCCCTCATTACACCTGTCTGGGGTTCTCCAGAGGATCTGAGGATGCTACGGCCACTAATGTCTTTCTTCAGGACTCCAAAAATATGGAAACCGCATGGGGAGCCGGCCGCGGTGGTCGTGCGGTTCTGGGCGCTCCAGTCCGGAGCCGCGCTGCTGCTACGGTCGCAGGTTCGAGTCCTGCCTCGGGCATGGATGTGTGTGATGTCCTTGGGTTGGTTAGGTTTAATTAGTTCTAAGTTCTAGGGGACTGATGACCACAGCAGTTGCGTCCCATAGTGCTCAGAGCCATTTTTGAACCGCATGGGGAGAAATCGGGACTGTATAAAGAGTGCCTAAGGGTTTTCCAGCGAAACTTCCTCCAACCTACTAGAAACTGCCTTGGCAACATATGGGTGGGTATAATCCTGCAGCAGAATGATGCCGTCCGTCAATATTCCTGGGCCTTTGGACTTGATGGCGAGCTTTAGTTGTTGCGAACAGTCCACCTAACGCTGTGCGTTCATTGTGTCAACGTGTTCCGGACAGTCACAGCAGCGCGGCTTTGCATTCAAAGAAAAAGGTGGTCCTGACTTTCACGGAGCTGGTGTGCCTGTTCTTTCGACTACGGTGCAGAAGTTTTGCTGCGAAGCCCCTGTACATCCTCCATACAGTCCCGATCCCTCCCCATGCGATTTTCGTATCTTTAGAGCCCTGAAGAACGACATCCGTGGCCGTCGAATTACTTCAGGTGAAGATGTGCACACCTGGATACATTCATTATTCCATAGGCAACTGCGAACATTTCTTCATGACGGCACCGACGTTTATTAACAGTTATTCTGATTATTTTTAAATAACAAACACTATACGTAGTGTTTTTCCATCTGTCTTGTTTTCACTTAACTGTCTCTTATCGGAATATGGAATCTGCCTGCTCCCCTTTACCAATCGCAAGCTGAGTTTTGCACGGGTGATGTTTTCTAAATTAGTGCTTATTTTTGAACATGTTATGTTAGAAAAAATATACTCAATAATTCTGCAGGAAATTCATGTCACGATATGGGTTTTTAATTTTGCGATCCATTTCTTTTAGCCTTATTATATAGGGTCACTCAAAAATAACTGTATACACTTCATAGGTGTAATGTGTCGATCAAAATAAGAGTAGAATGTTAAATAATATTTTGCCTGAAATAGCTTTATTTCCGAGCTATGATGCATAATGTCACTTGTGGTGTGCATTAAATCATGGGCCAGCACAGGTTTTTGGCGTGTCGTGTTCACCTGCATATCGACTGATGTTGCTATGTCGGCAGCGGCCCTGCACATTTCAGTCGAGAAGCAAGAGTGTGTCTGGAAGTTGCTTATCCCGATAAGTTGACAGATCGTGCAGAACCAGTTGCTTGGGACGCCAGGTCTCCGGATCTTATCCTCTGGACGTCTATCTTTGATGCCGTCACAGGGAGCTTGTGTTTCATGTTGTAAATGGGAATGTAGTAGAACTACAATAACGAATTGAAAATGGCCGTGCAGAATGAAATGAACAGTGTCTGCAACCTTCCGAGAGCAGGAAGAAGTCTAGCACATCACTATCATTGTCTACACGGATATCATTTTGAACGCGTGTTATGGTAAATATACATTACACAGTTGTGTTGAATTGCGTGTCCCTCCGTGTCGGTGCTTTCCGAGAGGAATTAATTTTGTGTTGTTTGTGTTGCACTTGTGATCTCCACTTATCTCCGTAACTCTGAAAAAGCTTTTTTTGATGCATAGATTATATCCACGAAGTTTGTCCAATTAGTTTTGAATCGTGCTGTATTCAGGCTCTCGTGCGGTGTTTGTTTTTCTGTCACTTGGAACTTTGCACTGGTTGACAGATTCCCGATAAATCCAAGCTTGCTCTGTTTGCTGAGTCATGATTGCATTAGAGATTTTGCTTTTATTATAGTATCCCTTTATCCATAACAGTTTTCGATATTAATTAGCATTGTTCTTGATATCAAGCATTTGAAGAACATGTTGCACGGCAGCTCAGTGTGTTCGAAGTATTGGCCACCCTCTGTAACAGAAATGTGATAAAGTTCTCATCTAGAGAATCTGAAAGACGCCATGCGACATCCGCAAAGATCCTTTGACGACATAGGGCCGGGAAAATAAAAGAATACACAAAAAATGGATAGCGTTGACGCCTTCGATTAATAAGGACCCGGATTCGATTCACGGTACCTCCTGTTGAGTTTACGATGAATCGTGGCAAACACTGACAATTTCCGGTCAGCGATGCCAGGCAAGTAGGAGTACGTGTTGTTATTTTGTGTTATAAATTTTATATGAACTGATGTACTGAAAATTTTTGTTTTCAATTTTTTCATAATCCACTATCGAGTTCGGCAAGGTGTTAAAGTGCTGTTCTGAAGACGTGGCAGTGGGTGAATCGGGCGCTATTGGAGTTCAAGCGACGACAAGCGGGCGGCAGACGAACTGGAAGATATAGCCGAGATATAATGTCTCCAAATTTGGAAATTAAAGACAGCGTGAGTTTTGTGACTCAATGTCTGAAGTGTACAGCAATTATTTTTAATCAGAGACATGGTCTGAACAATATAGCTACCATCCATGACAAATGCTATTATAGACAATAATATCTTTCCTTGTTCTATAACAGAATCGATCGTAATTGCCGCTATGTCATCCGTCTTTCTTATTTTTGTTTTCGCTGTTTTTTGAGTGTCGTTTACATTGAGATGGTGCGTATGTTGTAATTGTCAATGTATATATGACATTCTACCCTTGTTGTTATTGAAAGTAACCTTCCAATCCCTCACGTCAATGTTCTGAACATTTAAACAATTTCTAGCAATTTATAAATGCCGCACAGTCAGGAAACAGAACATCGCTGATGTGCAGCAATCATCCACCATTACACGGCAATTTCAAATATTACAATTACATTACTACAGTAGCATCCAGAAAGTAGTTTAAACCATTTCATTTAATAATAGCTTGCGTAACAAAGAGTTTATTTTATTACAGTGTCAATATTTACCAAATTTAAAATCCAAGTTAGATACAACAGCTTCGGCATTGACTACGAAGAAAAAATCTTAAAATATATAAACCGTTTAGACGCGTTGTATGATAAAAATGAACCCACCAACAAAAAGTAAATACTAAGCCACTATTTTGTTCTCTTTACATTTTCTTACTTCATTGGCTAGCCCACGGAAGTCTGACCACTATTGCGTAATTTATTGGCAGACTTTGTGTTGGAATATCAATTAACAGGCCTGTAAGCAAGAATAAAACGAAATAGCGACTGAATTTAATTATTAAAAATGTCTTACCAATAAATGAAATAATGAACTGTATTCACTTTTGTACCTGAGATGCGACTGTGAAGCTTAAAAAGTTATGGTGTATCATATTTGTGTATGTTTTTTGATTGTACGTAATAAGAGCTCAGAAGATATGTTAAGGTATCCCAGTTGTGAGAATTACTTAATACGACTATCATTAATTCTGAGAGTTTCGAGTTGAATGGAGATAAGCCAACCGGCTTTGAATGGAGATTCTTGCAGTACAGGGGAAGTAAATAGAAGTTTAAATTGAAATTCAAATGAGAGTAATTGTGACTTTCCTAGATTACTGTTGTCTTGCAAACCAGTTATAATTAACTTAGGAGTGACATTTTGTCACGCATTACTCCGATTATCAGTAAGCGTGTTATCTCCGATTGCGATTCATAGCTGACGTGAAACATGACAAATTCTAATAACGAAGTGTAGCTAATGATATCACTGTGTTATTGAAACGCTTACGTACTCAAGAAAAGGCTTACAGTTACATACTTTCATTATGAAAGTGTACGAAAGAGGAAATTGACACCAGGAATTATCGTGTTACTGGAACATCGATGCATGAAATCTTAGTTTGTTTCAAAATATTGCAAACTTTTCTCACGAATTTAGTTCAACATTCTACATCCAAGTTGTCCGGATACCTCCTTGGCGCTGCCGCCCATGCCTTGGCCTTCAGGACAATTTCTGCCCACTTCTCTGCTGGCTGCCTTGGCTCTATATCCTCTAACTCCCATTCTTCCTCCACGCTGTCTGACCATCGGGTTCTCTGTCTGCCCCTCATACGGCGTCCACCTGATTTTCCTTTGAAAACTGTCTTGACTGTCCTGTTCTCCACCATTCTTTTTACATGTTGCAACCAACGTAGTCTGTTACTCTGTATTTCTGTCAAGATAACTGGTTCGTTATACAAATCTCTAATCATGTTATTTCCAATTAGCCAAAACCCCCTATCGTTCACTGACCCCTGGAGTTTCTTAAGTATCTCCCTTTCCCATCTCTCCAACAACTCATTTTGCGTCATTGTCAAAGTCTCTGAACCATGCATCACCACAGGTCTCACTACTGTACGATACACAGTCCATATGTCTACTCCTTATTAGCGAAAAAGATTTGCTTTTGAGGAATCGTATTTCAATAGAGGAAGATTTGACTTATATGAATATTATTGCGAGTTCGTGTGGGTCCTGGCTATACAGAGATTTACACCTGCGGTGTGGCCACACACGGTCACAACAGCGGCTATTTGAGAAATTACAGACCTTAACCCTTAATTTGTGGCAGGCAGCTTATAATTGACGACCGGATAGGAGGGTCAGTGCTATCCTCAGATTTTTTTCTGACGTAGTGAGGTCTGGTCTACTGAGCCATTGTGAGGCCAAATGACGAGATGGTTGAATGAAAAGGCATCATCATCATCAGGATTCGCCTACTTGTAATAACGAATGGAGGAATTGACGATTGATCACACGTCCCAAGATCGTAGATGTATCCTCCTACTGCCTTGTGGGCCAGTTGGAAGAGGTCTAAAGTCTAATCCGTAAGTGGCGTTTAAACCTGTTTAATTTGTACATGGATTTTAACACAAATTTAAATCTTGAATTACAATATTTTGTGAAGTAGCTCAACGCCTCTCGGCAAGATCGATTTACAGCAGCAGGCGTGGCGTCGAATTCTCGTCTAAGAATCTGTGCTGTGCCGTATCGGTCAGACTGGGAGTAGCCGGCGCAGCACGTGGAGCGCGTCCTTGGAAGGCCGGCCTGTGCGGGGCTATTGGGAAGCGCACGTGGCGAGGTTACCGCGCTCGGGGGTCCGTCTGGACCCACTGAACCGCTGCATGCCTCACCAACGCTCACATTTGTGGGCCACACCTCGCACAAAGGGAGATCGCGCCACCCACGAGACTATAGTCTTATCAGGCATCTACTCTGCCAAACGGCCATTACTGGGCGTGCTGTAAGCACACCGCTGAAAAACATCAGTCGCGACCAGCAGATATCACTCTAATACCGTGCAGCACAGCGTACGGCCTTGATAATGGCCTCAATTTGGAGAGGAAGAGTTTGCAAATATCTTCAGGTATGACACATCCAACTGAACTTCGGTTGATTCAGATTTGCTACTGCTGTTGTGCTAAAACTGCTTACGAAAAAGTCGCAGGCATTGTCATTCCGGTACGTGTTTTATAATGATCTAGGCCATGTCCTGATACTTTCCCCCCAAGCTTGCCAGTTAACTTGTAAAATTTTAAGAGCTTTGCTGCACGTAACACACACAGGTTCTGTAAGAAAAAAATCGAAACAGCTCGTAAAATGTTAGTAATAGAATGTCACAAACCTGTTCATTTAATCCGACCTCTAGACAGTGTTTCTATCATGAACTAAAGCGCCTCGGATGTTATCTGATAGATTTCGCCGGTCGCGGTGGTCTAGCGGCTCTAGGCGCTCAGTCCGGAACCGCGCGACTGCTACGGTCGCAGGTTCGAATCTTGCCTCGGGCATGGATGTGTGTGATGTCCTTAGGTTAGTTAGGTTTAAGTAGTTCTAAGTTCTAGGGGACTGATGAACACAGATGTTAAGTCCCATAGTGCTCAGAGCCATTTTTTGATAGATTTCGTCAATCTGTAATGAACGTATACTGAGATCGCAGTTACGGGACAAGCATACTTCAATCACGTGTAAAATAAATACGTGTAATTGGGGCATATAAACAGATAAAATTTCTACAAATAGTATTTAGCAAGAGCTGCTGTAGTAAGAAGAATAACTCTACATTACTGTTTGCTAATGAAGAGAGAGATGTGGAAAGGCAGTACAACTATGTTATACGAAAACGTCTTTCATAATACTGGTAAATCTAATGAGTATTGGCTTATTGTTAATTAAAATTCAGAAATGTTAGTATTCAGCTAGCCTTTGGTAGGTAGTGAATCAACAAATAAGTAAATGATCCTTCGCTGGAATAAAGTTAATGTCAGCACTGAAGAATGAGTGATGACCTGGCTGGAAAAGACATAGCCGCAAACAGTTTCGACTTCAAGTCGTCGTCAACTGGTTATAAATGACTGCATTGTTTCACGAGCACTATCTTCAATAATTTGAGTTCACAGCATCAATAGAATAAAATTCTTCAATTTTTGTCAGAATAAACGCTAGGACAACACACTTCGTTATCTGACAACTACGAAAATTTCTCACATCCACACTGTCCTCAACAGCACAAATGTAATTTTAATTTGAGGGGTTACTGAATGAGAATTGTTGAAAGATAAATCGTAAACTGACTTGAGTCTATGTAACACACTTTAACAATGTTTGTCTATAGGTGTTTGTTTGTATTGTTGGCCAGTGGCAATTAAATGCCTGTTGACAACTGACACTCTGATTGCGGCAATGGACGATTGGCAGCTTTCTATCTGAAACAGCTGCTGCGATATCTCTGGTGCCCATGTTCTATCGTCTCATCGATCGCCGGTTCGTCGGGATACACCATGACTAAAACTTCTCTGGTCCAAACGCACAACAACACAGTGCTAATAGAGTTAATTTAATACTAAGAACGTAGATCATTACGCGTAGTCCGGCCGTTTATTTTTCCATTCACCAAATATTAACCGTTCATCAGCTCAGCCCTTTCACAGATTTCGATTCAGTTTTGAGCATACAAAGTCAGACCATAGGCGGCAGATCGCGGTCCCAAACAAAGACAATCCGTTCCACTCTCAATATTCAGCTTCACTCGTCGTTGCAAGGCAACATAGCTCAACGTTGCTCCTCAACTATCTTCCTAACATTATTCAGAGATATTAACTTTCCTAACGAGCCGAAGCTCCTAGGCGCTACACTCTGGAACCGCGCGACCGCTACGGTCGCAGGTTCGAATCCTGCCACGGGCATGGATGTGTGTGATGTCCTTAGGTTAGTTATGAAAGTATTTCTAAGTTCTAGAGATCTGATGACCTCAGAAGTTAAGTCCCATAGTGCTCAGACCCATTTGAAGCTCCTAAAATTTACACACGCATCTGGAATTAACATTACACAATAAATAACAATACTGACTGTACGGAATACGTCATACTGCGTCTATACGTACAAATTCATTACAATCTAAGATAACGTTAGCAGATAAAAAGAGAAAGAAAACAAAAAAAAAAAGAAAAAATACCTGTTGACTTCATCAGCGTTCTACAGAACACTAAACGGTTGTTAGTAGTAGTAGTAGTAGTAGTAGTAGTAGTAGTATTAGACATTGACTGGTAGATCACTTGGGTGCCCTGCAAGGGCGGTTGTTGGCGTCTTGGAGGATGGGAGCAAACTGATGAGTATGTAGAAGAAAGGGCAATACTTGGTCACCACAAATGATGAAATGAACTTCCTGGTTCATGTGTATGGTACCCTGAATGAGCGACGTCAAGTGATGATCAGAAAAATATCACTAAAATACCACAAAATCACCTCCGGAATCATCTACGTCCTCCACTGAGAGCGAGTTAAACGACTCGTTGAGTCCACAGTGTACTCGCCTTATATTTCTGAATTGCTTGGCCCATTGAAAACTCTCATCTTTATGTGCCACTGTGAGTAATGAACTTTTACAACCTACCAGACTCCAGATGTCCATTGAATACTGTTCTCTTCCAAAAGTCCACTCGAAAAGGGGTTGAGTTAGACCTACATTCCCTAACAGCAACAGTTCCTGTCGGATTTGAAAACTGACTAACTTGCTGACAAGAAATGACACTTGCATCTGGTCATTGATGGTTAGGACCTTTTTATGTTCACTGTTCTTACACCGTGTTAGATGACTGTGTGGTACACCATTTCCTGCAGACCCTTTGGACAGTCCACTTGGATACATGAACAAATCTGACGTATTCGTTCAAATGTTTGAGTGCGTCCAAAAATGATAGCTCATTTTCGCCACCATGTTACGTTTCAACGTCTATCCATCTTACAGCGCTCATTCGATACAACCGTCTAGCACGGACACATAATTTGATAGCCATGAAACTACGGAAGATCTCATGACAAGTTCTACGGCATCTACAATGCTCCAAAGCAATCCGTGTGTCCGTTAAGGGAAGGGAGTACTAATATTTTGTCCGGTCAGCTAACGTGTAACGTTGGCACCTCTAACATACCAGTCTCTGAAATAATCGTAGAAGGTACGAAGTTCGTATGGTTTCTCACGAATCGTAATTGTCCTACCTGTCTGCTGCCATTATAGAGTAAGCCCACCGAGCGAGGTTCTGCTCAGATAAGATACTGAACTTGCAGTCACGGTGACGGCTACTCAAATCACATTCCAGCCATCCAGATTTAGGTGTAGCGAAGTGTTCCTAAATCGCTTAAGGCACTATCGCTATGATTTCTCGTAAAAAGAGGCAACCGATATCCTTCCTCAATCCTAAATTAGTTTCGAAAAGCTTCGCTCTCTACGGGACATTTGAAGCGTATCTCCCTTTTTGTTCCAGTAAATCTATGATTCTGCGTATGACTGAAAGCAGTGCGATCCAGAGATAATACTCGAGTCATGTTTATACTAGCTATGAACAGCATATAGTCTTATGATGAAATTTACAACCGAATTCACGAAGATTTTCTCTTTTCGGTAAGCTCTTCAGATTGTCATTTAGACAGTGAGCTGTATTTACCTGAACTATAAGTTTAGAATATTGCACTCAAATGTCTTCATTTATGATGTTCACATTTAATTAAATCACCGATTTTGGAGTTCTATAATTTGACTGTGGAGTGAATACGGTAATTAACAGCATATGCATAGACGATCAACTGTACGAGCGAAGTTCAGAAGACACTAGAAACAGTTATACCGAAGCCTGGACACACGTCTACGTAAAACACACACACACACACACACACACACACACACACACACACACACACACACACACACAATAGGTGAAAATGTGTCTTATCAAATAACCAAAGCTACTTCAATATCTCAGTAGATAAAAAGTACTCGTGCTTGAGTTTTCTGCAAAATGCCGAAAACTTCGTTTCATTGTGTAGATGCAGATAAAAATTCAACTTCTGTCCCACGATTTTAATCAATGAAGCCTGTTCAGTTCAGCAATTTGTCTCGCTTCTTGCTGTTCGCATGTTACGCAAGCAGAGGCGCAGTCAACGCACAACTCTCTACTCGATTGTGGAGTGAACAATCAGTCAGCCGTGATCTAACAATACAGCAGCTAGGGCTGGAATCTGGTAAGTCAACATTCCGGAGCGCGCTTAATTAATCGTCGCTCGTTACAGCTAATACCCGGTTCCTTCGCAGCATCGATCAACACGCAACACGCCTCCAGCTTGTGGAAGATTGCTTGCTCGACTAAACGGAAGCAAATCCTTGTCTTCGGTTAATGTAGTCAACTTCTTCCCCCCACCATGTTTGACACATATGCCTGTAATGTGTTCTTCCTATCTCTGTGGCCGCGACAGCTACATTGCTATCTTTTATCACCGATATTTTTCTTTTGTCCGTCTTACGGCAGTGCGTTCGCTGCACTTCTATTGGCCAACCCGTTTCTTGCCATTCCGCGAGTGTGCTGACTAACTACCGAAACTACATGGCTGCAAAAATGTGTGAGAAGTTGTATTTTGGACAGATCTTTCTGTTCTATGGATGAAGAAATACGCAAGTACTTGAACAATATTGGTTTCAGCATACAATTACAGCACTTGTTTTACGCACTGAAGCGTTGAAGAAACTGATATAAGCATGCGTTTTCAAGTGCAGTGATATGTAAACAGAATACGGCGCTGCGGTCGGCAACGACTATAATGACAAGTGCCTGGAGCAGTCGTTAGATCGGTTACTGCTGCTACGATGGCAGATTTAAGTGAGTTTGAATGTGGTGCTATAGTCGGCGCACAAGCGATGCGACACAGCATCTCCGAGGTAGCGATGAAGTGAGGATTCTCCGGCACGGACATTTCAGGAGTATACCGTGAACATCAGGAATCCGGTAAAACGTTCAGTCTCCGACATCGCTGCGGCCGGAAAAAGATCCTGCAAGAACGGGACCAACGACGACTGAAGAGAATCGTTCAACTTGACGGAAGTGCAATCCTTCCGGAAATTGCTTCAGATTTCAATGCTGGGCCATAAACAAGTGTCAGCGTGCGAACCATTCAACGAAACACCATCGATATGGGTTTTCGATGCCGAAGGTTCACTGATGTACCCTTGATGACTGCATTACACAAAGCTTTAAGCCTCGCCTGTGCCCGACAACACTGATATTGGACTGTTGATGACTGGAATTATGTTGCCTGGTCGGAAGAGTCTAGTTTCAAATTGTATCGAACGGGAGGACACGTAAGGGTATGGAGACAACCTCAACAATCCATGGACCTTGCATGTCAGCAGGGGACTTTTCAAACTGATGGAGGCTCTGTAATTGTGTGTGGCTTGAGCAGTTTGTGTGATATGGGACCCCTGATACGTTTAAATAAGACTGACATATGATACGTACGTAAGCATCATCACGTCTGATCACCTGCATCCATTCGTATCCAATGTGCATTCCGACGGACTTTGGCAATTCCAGCAGGACAATGCGACACCCCACGCGTCTAAAATTTCTACAGACTGGCTCCAACAACACTCTTTCGAGTTTAAACACTTCCGCTGGACCCCAAACTCTCCACACATGAACATTATTGAGCATATCTGGGATGCTACGCAACGTGCTGTTCAGAAGAGCCCCCTCGTACTCTTACGGATTCATAGTGTCAGTTCCCTCCAGCACTACAGACATTAGTCGAGTCCATACCACGTCGTGTTGTGGCACTTCTGCCTGCTCGCGGAGGCCGTACACGATATTAGGCAGGTTTACACGTTTCTTTGGCTATTCAGTGTATATGTATGTGTATCTAGTTTTAAGTAAAGAATGTCATTTTACAGAAATAATGTCGAATGCAACGTCACATAATAGATATTTTAGAAATGATTTGTGGAACATTGAATTAAATCACTAGTATCAAGGGACTGATATTGAGTCGACGTCGAGATGACTGCAAATGCTACACTAGAAAAGAACAATGCCTATAGCGGCGGGTAGTCTTTAAGTGTGACAAATGCTTAACTGTAAGCGTAGCCAGAACGCTCATCAGGGTTCACGGAATAAAATTTTATTGACTACGTGTTTGTAATAGAAACACCAAATGTTACAAAAGCACTATAGAAGGTTTCTTATTTAGAGGGAAGTAGGTTTGCTCCGTGTCATGTAAAGACACAACAAGAAAGTCGATAATAACTGTTTTGGAGAAATGTCGTTGCCATTTCTTATTTTTATTTATCTCCTCCGCTCTTCAGTCTCTCACAAGTTGAGGAAGATGTGAGATATGTAATGGCCACTAAATACCGCTTTTCCCGTAGAGCTTAAATTTATACATTTGTCGGCGTGTTGGCGGGAAGCCTGCCGAAAGATGATGAGAAAGAAGATAACATTATCTCAACTTTTATTCAAATATTTCATTTGTCCTACGGCAGTATCGCAAATGAGAAATATTATGGAAAAAATTAGCCTGTCCAACTGCAGATATCTAAAGGTTTCCGGAATGAAACAAACTCTGGGTGATTTTCCTTGTAGCATTAGCACTCTTAACTTACCCAACTACCCTTTGATAGAAACAGATATATAAAAATTGAAACTTTTTCTGGCAAGCATTTTTTTCCTACGGGAAAGTGGACGTGTCATTACGAAAGACATTCATGGGGTACCAGCTTGGCATTCGTGCAGAAAAAGGTGGGCCACAACAGAATGGCTCGAGGCGACGCACAAAAACAGCGCAGCGCCGTGTGGGCGACAAGGATAGGTGACGGCGAAAGCTGGCGCATTGTGCTTACGAAACACGCGGCACCCTGACAATAGATGCAGGGAGCGCCCGGCTGCAGCAGGGACACACGCCATCAGGCACCAGGAAACAAACCACTCCCTGTGCAGTCCGTATGGAGGGCATTAGGTCGTTCACTTCAACGTACAACGGAGGCGAAATTTATGTTGTTTTCGATTAGTAATAGTGAGAATAATGAATATAAAGATCAGTTTTTCGACACCGGAAGTAGTGTTAGGCTAAATTTTTGGACTACTTGACGTAGTATAGCAACATCTTGATGGCATCACTGAGTTAATGTACTATTATTTAAACACGGGTTCCATCACTGCCAATAACGCAGGTTAATTGGATGGTGTCGGATTCGGAATAGCTAGTTCGAATCCCAGGACGGAAAAAAAAATTTATATTACCTTTATTTATCCAGCGAGGGAAGAACATACACACACACACACACACACACACACACACACACACACACACACACACACACACACAAACACACAGTTTTACATCAAAAGACTATGCAACAGTGTCGTAAGTGCGCGTACTTGGAACGAAAAAATGAGAAAAAAATCAACATCTCTACGGAGCCCCGTGGACTGAGATGTGCTGCTTTTGTTTGTGATAAATTTGGTTGCTGCTATGGTGCTATTCAAATGTAATACGCAATGTGCTGGCATTGGATTTCGCGGATTGCTTGTGTAATAGTCATCTACATACCGAATGCAACTCTAAATTGTATCCACATTCAGAATACTCACGCTGAACAGACCTCTCGTGCAACTTCTACACTTCGTAGAGGGCAGGTGCTCAATGAGAGCGAAGAAACAAACAGTTGATATCTGGGCGGTTTGACCCCTTGACGTCTCCTAAGCAACAACGCCACAAAACTTTGTATTTTATTTATACTACATATTTTTTGTAAATATCCGAGACTGGAAAACATGTCCCTTCAGCTGTTTGGTGACGACTTTTATTACTAGTTGTTCTAGAAATTTCTCATACATACCCATATGCTTGCTAATTTTGGACCTTGTATTGTTAACTGCGAAACTACGGGAGAAAATTTGCTATTTGCCGTAACGTGATTTAGGCATTTATACTGCCGGAAAAGAATTCAGCAGCATCAAGGAATGCCTTCAGTGACACCAGACTATAATTCACAGCTGGAAAAAAAAAAAATGCTAGGCCCAAAAGAATTGTGATCAGTGGCACCATGGTATAATATGTGCATTCTGAGTGGGTGTGGTGTTAGTGATTTGTCACGGTTATCGGCGATCAGTTGGGTCTCAGGAGGCCTGTCTGCGCACCCTCTGTTTCGTCTTTGCAAGCAGCAACTTTGCTGGGTTTAGAGGCGAACAGTGTTGGGAACAGTCATTCTGGGGTACAACCATGTCCATCCGACGAATACGTACTCCTTTTGAAGTTTCAAGCACTTGAATGAGGTCGCATATTGTGCCTGCGGGAAGATGTTGTTGTTGTTGTGGTCTTCAGTCCTGAGACTGGTTTGATGCAGCTCTCCATGCTACTCTATCCTGTGCAAGCTTCTTCATCTCCCAGTACCTACTGCAACCTACATCCTTCTGAATCTGCTTAGTGTATTCATCTGCGGGAAGATAGATGGAAGTATTGACGCCATTGCTACTGCTGTTGGACACGATGTATCGATGGTGTGTCGCTGCTTTCGACAGTGGTCTGTGGAAAAATCCGCGTCAAAATCCATGGACTGTGTGAGCAAATGTGACGGACCGAACATGCCATGAAATTTGGGCACATATTGCGCCTGCTGTAGCAGTGACTATTGGGAACCATCTGCTTGCAGCAGGATTAAGATAACGTGTGCCTCTCTCCAAGTTCCCACTCACACCACGACACCGACAAGCATGGCTACTCTGGGGTCGCGGAATAATTGACTGGAGTGTGGAATGGCGCTCTATTGTCTTCAGTGACGAGAGTAGGTTCCGTCTGTATGTGAGTGATGGACGTACAGATGTATGATGTAGACTTGGTGAGCTGTCTATTTCATACTGCTTTCGCCCACGAGACACAGGGCTCGTATCAGGCTTCATGGTGTGGGAGGTTATCAGATACAGCTCGCGATCACATTTAGTGTTGCTGCAGGGTTAAGTCATCAGCGCCCGCGACATTGCTGTGATGCTGCCATTTCTTCGACAAGAAAGTGGCGTGCTATTTCAGCGGGACGGGATACATCACTTACTGCTGCTGCGACGTATAGTGATCTGCATGCTGTGAACATCTATCCTAGTTAACAAGACCAAGAGATCTTTATCCAACTGAATACGCATGGGACATCATGAAGCGGGAACTTAATCGTTTTCCAAGGCCTGCCGGAACCATTACCAAATTGCAGCAAAAGGTGCTAGATGCTTGGGACAATCTATTGCAGGATGCCATTGTGCACCTTTATGATCGTTTACATGCGAGAACACAGGTCTGCAGCGCCCATAGGGGAGGTGCACTGTACTGATGCAACTGTTTGCGCACATTTTTCGACAAGGTGACGGATGAATTCTCAGAGTTCCACAGTCACAGTTCGATGTCGGGAGTTTTCGCCAACTATATAGGTTTTCTGCACAAATAGCGCGTCCTGCGCGAAATCTTTTTAAATATTCCGAATGTGATGGAGCTCAAAACCACTCACCATCTCTGAACGATTTATTCTCTTAGCTAGTAGGAGGTATTTTCATTTCACATTTCTGACCATTTGTCACAGACTGCAGGTGTCACCAGCGAGCTGTTGAGCACGACACCAGTGTAAGTTTCGGATCGTAGCCGATTTCTTGCCCGCCAAGGTCTGTCCTGGTGAATAACCAGTTCAGAACTGTTTTCAGAATGAATTTTCACTTTGCACCAGAGTGTCTGCTGATGTGAAACTTGCTGCCAAATGTAAACTATGTGCCGCACCGGGAATCGAACGGGAGACCTTTGTCTTTCGTGGGCAAGTGCTCCATCAACTAAGATTCCAAGCACAGCTCACGACCCACCTCACAGCTTCACTTCACCAGTACCTCACTAGCAATGGTGTAAGGGTGGGTCATGTGTCGTTCTTGGATAGCTCAGTCGGTAGAGCACTTGCCGCCGAAGGAGAATGGTCTCAGGTTCAAATCCCAATGTTTAATGTTAAAGGAACCTTCAATTCAGGATTCGGGGGGAGGGGAGAGGTGGAGCTGTGGAGCTATATGGCTCTGAGTGTTTGAAACGAATACAGTGGAGTAGACGTCATGCACTTGAAAACCACCCTCATTGTCGTATACATCCATAATTTTTGAGTGAGCACTATTCAACCAGACTAGCGGACAGTTTGCAGAGTATACCAAGCTTAGTGCGGAACTTCTTAATGTGTTTGCCGAAGCTCACCAAGTACCGGCACTAAACTTCTCGGAAAAGTTCTTACATATCCTTCTCTGGGAGGGAGTATTTGCAAAACACTGTTTTAAAGATGATATTCTGTCCAAAGTCACTCCGATATGCATATCTGAAGGCTACGAGCACATTTTCCTATTCGCTACTTTGAAACACCTACCTTCTAATGCAAACACTCTGCTATTACGAACGATCTGCGGAATGTAGTGAAAAATAGTCACGTTCCATTGTTACCGTTACCGTCTATACATGGAGTAAACAGCAATTAGTTCGAGGTAAGAGCAGTGCATTCATTACTTCTATTGGTACTAATTTGTGTTTTTATAAGTTTGTGAAATCATATTAAATTGTAGGTTGACTTGTGTAGGGTATCGTCAGTTCTTATCGAAGATCTTGTCTACCCTTGTAGAGGTGGTACCATTCCAACAATGGCTAGAGATTTAGTTCTTGCATGATGAAGTACCAGTCTATGTTCTCAGAAATATCGGAGAACACCGCACACACGTATTTAACGTGGAACGGATTTCTCGAAGAGTTCCAGTACTTTGACTGGCTAGTTGCTCCTACTCTAATCTCATGGAATTTTGATTGTGGTAACACTTCAAAACTTTGGTTTAAAATGGTTCAACTGGCTCTGAGCACTATGGGACTTAACTTCTGAGGTCATCAGTCCCCTAGAACTTAGAACTACTTAAACCTAACTAACCTAAGGATATCACACACATCCATGCCCGAAGCAGGATTCGAACCTGCGACCGTAGCGGTCGGCGGTTCCAGACTGTGGCGCCTAGAACCGCTCGGCCACCCAGGCCGGCAGAACTTTGGTGTTTAAAAGCTCCATTAATGGTATACTATCTGTACAGGCACGCGTCGTGAAGGCCTGTGAGCGCATCCGTGACCAACCTGGAGTTCTTCAGAGTATGCTTCTTTCCCTAACCCTCCAGACAGAAACATGCCTTAGTACGAACGTATACCATATTAGGCAACTCCTGTAGTGATGGCTCACAAGTACAGGTCGTACACACTAACAAGCAGATCACATTGAAATGTTTTCTCATTTGTTTACTCAGTTGTTTAGTGCATTCTGTAGGTCGTTTGTGATGGCAAAGAGCTTGCAGTAAAAGATGTTTCACAGTTGCGGAGATAACCAAATACTCTAAGCTCTTAAGCTTTGCCAGCCGGTGTGGCCGTGCGGTTCTAAGCGCTTCAGTCTGGAACCGCGTGACCGCTACGGTCGCACGTTCGAATCCTGCCTCGGGCATGGATGTGTGTGATGTCCTTAGGTTAGTTAGGTTTAAGTAGTTCTAAGTTCTAGGGGACTGATGACCACAGATGTTAAGTCCCATAGTGCTCAGAGCCATTTTTCTTAAGGTATGCATTTTAGAGTACATGTTTATTGAACGTTTTGTCTTCATTTGGTCTTTGCTACCGCTTATCAAAATACGGAATACATTTTTTTAACGTCATGTACTTACCGGGTTGTTATTCTTAAAGTGTAACTGCTCACTGAGATACAGTGTGGACTGTAATTATCGTATGGCAACGAAACTTGATAGATATTGTAATGCGCTAATGCGGAATCTATTTACGCCCGAAAAAAAAAAAATGCTCCAAGTTTGTCCAGCAGGAGCAAATCTGGCGTTGTGAATGCAAGAAAGACGTATTGAAATGTTTTATGTGTAATGGATTAGGAACGGGACGTAGGCAGGAAAAGTCAAACAAGGGAGAAAGTGATTTTATTAACCGCTGCTTACACACTTTACTGAATATGAGCACTAGATACGAGGACGAGACACGGTAGAGCGCCAGGCTTACATCTGGTAGCCAAAATAGGAACTAATTTTTTTCCAGCGTAAATAGGTTCCGCATTAACGCATTAGCGTTTCTACAAAGCTTCAGTGCTATACGATAATTACAGCCCACACTAGACCTCTGTGAATGACTGCACTTTAATTACGACCATCCAGTATGTGGTGCTTCTGGTGTTTGAACACTGTGCTAGTAGAAATGTTTTACAGTTTACGTTCTACATCTCTGTTTATGGGAACCCGGAACCTAAAAATGATGAAATTTTGGGTTTTCAGTTTATTGCGAAATAAAATACTACAGATCTTCCTCTTTAAAACGACATATTAATCTTACCTGTAGCTCAGCTCCAAGTATTGAAAAAATATTTTCAATAATGTGCTGTAGAGGGCATGTCTTGACATTGAATTCCATGGATACATGTTCATTAAAAACATCGTTTTTTCAAAACTTCCGGTCTTTCCAAAGACTTTATATTACGTTGGCAACACGATTTGATAGGCAATTGTTTTGTCTGCGTATTATAGTCTTTGGATACTGTTGTTTACATTGAGCATTTTGTGGTTATTGCACGATTTGTGTTGTATTTCTATTGCGTAACTGGAACTTACCAAATATGCCCCGATTTAGTAACAGAGTTTACAAGAGGAAGAAACCTCCTCCGAGGTACACTAGTGGAACTGTGACAATTTCTCCGACCTTGGGAAATGACTCTGAAAATAGTGAGGTTATTCATGAAGTGAAATCTACTCCTGTCTCTAGCACAAGCAAGAAGTTGCATGGATCAACTGAAAAATACTGCAGTTTATTGGAGAAGTGTAGTGAGGATAATTTGAATTAAATAATTAACATTTGATTGCTCTCAAATGTGATTGAGAGCTGAGTATTTCGTAAGGAATGTTGCAAATTGAGTATGTCAGTAAATGTCAAGCGACACATAGGACTTGCAGCAGAAATCTGTCTCCATTGTACTAGTTGTCATTACAGTGTTTCATTTTGGAACTCAGAATATGTCGAAATAGGTCAAGGTGAAACTGATAGTGAGAAAAGCAAGTACTATGATGTAAATGGGCCCAGGAAATGACCTGGGGGGGTCTCTGCAGACATCATGAGACTCTGGCATAAAATGGGGGTGATACGCGATTACAAGAACTCAGCAAGAGAGTTCTCACAGCCTCTGTCACCTCAATTCTCCAATTTCCTACCTACACGTGGTGCCCCTGTTAAGCCGAGCAACTCAGCGGAAGGTTGGGTAACCAACCCCAGCGGGAAACTGAGTCGGTGAGCAGATAGGAGTTGGAGGACAGTAGAAGGCAACGGGAAACCACCACTGAACTGTCCCAAGAAAACCCCATGGCTTCGCTCAGCTCAAAATGTTCCGGAGTTTCAAGTTCCCCGATCGGATCTCCGGGGGGAACCAGGTTGAGAGGAGCTTCACGAAGAGTAAGATGGTGCAAAGAGAAGCACTGCATAGGAACATGGAATGTAAGATCCATGTATCAAGGAAAACTAGACATAGTGAAAAGAGAAATGGAGGAAATTAATATCGACATATTGGGAATAAGTGAAATGAGGTGGACTGGCATGGGAGAATTTGCTTCGGACGGCCATATGGTGTATTATTCTGGGCACGATAACAACAGAAGTAATGGAGTAGCCTTCATAGTTAGTGATAAAGTGAGAAAAGCTGTGATGGGATGCAAATATCAAAATGATAGAATGATGTCCATCAGACTTCAAGGTCAGCCCCTCAACATCACAGTAATTCAAGTTCATGCACCAACAACCGATGCTGAAAAGGAAATTATTGACCAGTTCTATGGAGATTTACAAGAATTACTACTGTCAACACCAAAAAAGGATATCGTCTTCATAGTTGGAGATTGGAATGCAAAAGTGGGAAATGAAGCTGTAGAAGGTATAACAGGGAAATATGGTCTTGGTACAACAAATGAAGCTAGACAGAGACTCCTAGAATTCTGCCAATAAAATTCATTGATAATTACTAATACACTGTTTCAACTACCAAAACGACGCCTATATACCTGGACTTCGCCAGATGGCCAACACCGGAACCAAATTGATTACATACTTTGTAATCAGAGGTGGAAGAGCGCGGTTCAGTCAGCTACAACAAGACCTGGGGCTGACTGCGGATCAGATCATGAGCTCCTGATTGCAAAATTTCGGCTGAAACTTCAGAATGTAGCAAAAAGTACCCCAACTTGCAGATACGACCTTAACTCTATACCCTCCGACTATGCTGTAGAGGTACAAAACAGATTTAATGTATTACAGCTGGAGGACAAAAGCTCGCAAGAGATGTGGACAGAAGTAGCTAATACTGTCAAGGAGGCCGCAGCCCAAGAAAAGGAACAGTAATAAGGCTAGATGGCTATCAGTTGAGGCACTGTAAGTTGCAGAAGAACGAAGGAAAGCAAAAATCAAGGGAGATAGATCAGCTATGTTTGAATTAAATAAAGATTTTCAGAAATTAGCTAGAAGAGATAAAAATATATTCTTTAATAAACAGTGCAAGGAAGTTGAAGATAGTAACGTAATGGGGAAGACAAGAGATCTTTATAAGAAAATTAGAGAAATTAAAGGAAAATTCCAGGCAAAAATTGGAGTGATAAAAGATAGAAACGGGAAAGATCTGAGTGAAGCAGAGGATGTTAAGGAAAGATGGGCAGAATATGTAGAAGACCTATACAAGAAAGAACTGCATCATGACAGGGCTCCTGCTGCTGATGTTAATGTTAATTTAGAACTAGAGCCAGATATTTTGGAGAGCGAAATCCAGTGGGCCCTCGAAAATATGGCTGATAACAAAACTAGTGGACATGATGAAATACCAGCAGAATTGTTTAAAGTCACTAGAAAGGATGCAGTGAAAGTGCTGCACTCAATATGTCAAAAAATATGGATCACGCAGCAGTGGCCAGAAGACTGGAAAAGATCAGTATTCATCCCCATTCCAAAGAAGAAAAGTTCTAAAGAATGCTCAGATTACCGAACAATCGCACTTATTTCACATGCTAGCAAAGTATGTTGAAAATCTTACAAAATAGACTTCGCCAATATCCAGATCGAGAGCTGCCAGAAGAACAAGCTGGATTTAGGAAAGGAAGAGGAACTAGAGATCAAATTGCTAACATTCGGCGGATTATGGAAAAAGCGAGAGAATTCCAGAAAGATGTGTACCTCTGCTTTATTGACTACGCCAAAGCCTTTGACTGCGTCGATCACAACAAATTATGGAACGTACTGAAAAACATGGGTGTACCAGACCACCTCATTCATCTGATACGGAGTTTATACCTTGACCAAGAAGCCACGGTGAGAACTGTGTATGGAACAACGAAATGGATAAAGATTCAGAAAGGGGTCCGGCAAGGCTGCATACTGTCACCGTACTTATTCAATCTGTATGCAGAACATGTCATGAGGAATGCGAGGCTAGATGAAGGAGAAACAGGAATTACAATAGCTGGAATAAATGTAAACAACCTCAGGTACGCGGATGATACGATCCTGTTGGCAGAAAGTGAAGAAGAATTGAGAACACTCTTACTGAAGGTGAAAGACGAAAGTGAAAAGGCTGGTCTTATGCTGAATGTGAAGAAAACGAAAATTATGGCAACTACACCTACCAATTCATGGGATATAGCAGGAGAATCCATGGAGGTAGTGACCACATTCAGTTATCTCGGTTCCTAGATCTATGCTGACGGTGACTGCAGCCATGAAATCCGGAGACGCCTGTTGCTCGGTAGACAGGCGATGTCAAACCTTGACAAGGTTATAAGGTCCAGAGATATAACACTAGCAACAAAGATCCGTATTGTGAGGGCTATGGTCTTTCCAGTTGTGATGTATGGATGTGAGACCTGGACCATTAGAAAGGCTGAACGGCGAAGAATTGACTCCTTCGAATTGTGGTGTTGGAGGAAACTTCTTAGAGTTCCATGGACGGCAAAGAGAACCAACATATCAATATTGGAGCAAATTAAACCAGATTTCTCCCTGGAAGGTCTAATCTTAAAACAAAAGCTGACCTATTTTGGACACACAATGCGAAGGCATGCCTCGCTGGAATAAACATTAATGCTGGGGAAGATTGAAGGAACTAGAAGAAGAGGACGTCAGAGGATGAGATGGATCGATGGCATCACAGAAGCAATGTGTTCCAACCTGGAAGGTCTACGGGAGAAAGTGCAAGGCAGGAAAAAGTGGCGTGATTTGGTTCATGGGGTCACGAAGAGTCGGAACCGACTAAACGAATAGAGAGAGAGAGAGAGAGAGAGAGAGAGAGAGAGAGAGAGAGAGAGAGAGAGAGATGATGTAAATATTAGATGTGTTTATGCTCTAAGGTCAATTGATAAGGGATACTCTGCTGGTCAAATGTTTTGTGGTGTAATGAATCTACCACCACCACCACCAACGAAATTCTGAAAATATAACTCGGTTGTTGGATCCTGTGTTGAAAATATTGCCCAAGAATCCATGAAAGAAGCAGTGGAGGAGGTTGTGGTGGTGAATGAAGAAATCCCAGATGTTTAGAATCCTCGGGACCTGACTGTCGCACTAGATGGTACGAGGCAGAAGCGCGGGCACACTTCACATAATGGGGTAACAACGGCAACAAGTGCTGATACTACAAAAGTTATAGATGTTGTAATTAAATCCAAGCACTGTAGGTGCCCTAAAAGAGTGAAGGATGAGCATGCAGAAAACTGTCGAAGGAATTACAGTGAGTCTAGTAGGGCCATGGAAGTTTCCGGTGTGAAAGGCATTTTCAGTCACTCTCTTCTGTGGTACAAGGTCAGATACATAAAGTTCCTGGGTGATGGTGATTCGAAGTCTTTTGCTGCTGTATCTGAGCTGAAACCTTATGGAAATGATGTTATCATTACTAAACAGGATTGCATAGGTCACGTTCAGAAATGTATGGGAACAAGGCTGCGTCGACTGAAGACCACAATAAAAGGCCAAGTACTCAGTAATGGAAAACCTTTTGGTGGAGCTAAAAGATTGACCGACAAGGTAATCAACAGATTGCTGAGAGACTATGGACTGGCAATAAGACAAAATACAGTGTTGATGCAATGGAAAAGGCTGTAATAGCACTTTACTACTACACCTTATCGACTGAGACTATGCCCACAGGGACCCAATTCCTGGTGCAAGTACAACAAATATCAGGAATCTGAACGTGTATACAAGCATCACAGTCTACCAGAAACTGTCATGAAGGCTATAAAACCAATTTTCAGAGATCTTTCTGCAACTGAACTTTTGAAGAAATGTCTCCATGGACGTACACAAAATCAAAATGAGAGCGTGAATAATGTAATTTGGACCAGAATCCCAAAAAATGTGTTTGTGGAAATTCATATTGTTCATTTTGGAGTATATGATGCCATTGCTACGTAAAACAAAGATAACATTATAAAGTGCAATGTGCTGCAGAAGTTGGATGTGATTCCCGGAAAGTACATGGTGAGTGCAATGATGTCGATAGACAATGAGAGGAAATGGTATGCTGAAAGGAAAGAAAAGGAGTGTGAGAGGCAAGCCAGAATGAAAGGTGTGAAAAGAAGGCTAGATGGGGAGATGTCAAGTGACAGTGAAAACCCCTCTTACGGTGCTGCACTCCACTAAAATGTTAGTGAAACTTTGAAACTCGTTTTCCACAAGTTCACTTTTTTGCCATATAAGGAACATTTTCTGCTAAACTATTAGAGATAAAGTCTTAAAATTTTCAAGTAATGTAAACAGTGCCAATATACATAATTGATAACAGATTTATTTCAAAGATACTATGCCAAAAAATGTGTCAATTATTTTCAGTAACAAAATAATTAATATCTTCCCAAAAAACACCAATAAATTAAAATCCATATGGTACATGGTATTAAATATATGTAATATTATACTGTAAAAGTTTCATCATTCTGGTGTTAATAGTTCATAAGAAAATGTTCCTTACATTTAACATTGGAGGTATAGGACGTTCCGGGTCCCCTTAAGTGGAAGCAATTAGCTTTGGTCTTGTTGACATTTGGTACAAACGTCCTTTTGCTATCGAGAATGTGACTGTGTATAATGGAATAGCGGCGGCGAGGGAGGTTCATTTGGGCGCGTATCCGATCGGCGGCCAGCGGCCAGCTGACGGCCGCAGAGACAGAGGTGGAGATGCGTTGCGTGAGCGTCGCGCCGCGCCGCGCTTGGGTCAGCCGCGCGAGATGTCCGGAGAAAGCTGGTTGCGCAACGCTCCGACTCGTCCCGTGGCTAGCCCAGCCTCCAGAGCTGCAGCTGTTGCGCAACTCCAGCCCCGGCGGCACGCGCATCGGTCCCACGCCGCCACCGGCCACGAGCCACAGGCGCGCCTTACGGCCACAATAACTCGTCGACACATTCCCGTCCAGTCTGCGCCGAGGTCGTCGCAGGCATCTAGGCGCGTCTCGCTGTTCACATCCGAGAGGTGAGCGTCCCCCTAAGCGTCTATAAATAAACACGGGCCACTGCACGAACTGGCAACACTGCGAGCCGTGTCTGCCGTCCTCTTGGTTCATTTCCCCCGCCTATAGTTTTATGCAACCCGCAACGCCTTCAAATACCAGAAGCAAGATTTTCGTATTCTCTGCCTCTATGAGCAAACTTCTAGTCCTACAGAAATAATGAAGAGTACCGTTTCGTAGACAATTTAATGTAATTAAATTTTGTACTGGCATAAGTTCCCGCTATACGCCGTAGCTTTCGAATTACTCAAGAGAAACGTTCAAACGTGACCTTCAAACGCATTTTTCTTGAATAACTCTATAACTGCGGCGTCCTGTGAAAATGTATGCCAGTAAAAATTTTAGCTACAGTAAATTTCCTACAAAAAGGTATTTTTCATTTTTTTCTGTAGAATTACACTACTGGCCATTAAAATCGCTACACCATGAAGACGACGTGTTACAGACGCGAAATTTAACCGACAGGAAGAAGATGCTGTGATATGCAAATGAATAGCTTTTCAGAGCATTCACACAAGGTTGGCGCCGGTGGCGACACCTACAATGTGCTGACATGAGGAAAGTTCCAACCGATTTCTCATACAGAAACAGCAGTTGACCGGCGTTGCCTGGTGACACGTTGTTGTGATGCCTTGTGTAAGGACGAGAAATGCGTACTATCACGTTTCCGACTTTGATAAAGGTCGGATTGTAGCCTATCGCGTTTGCGGTTTATCGTATCGCGACATTGCTGCTCGCGTTGGTCGAGATCCAATGAATGTTAGCAGAATGTGGAATCGGTGGGTTCAGGAGGGTAATACGAAACGCCGTACTGGATCCCAACGGCTTCGTATCACTAGCAGTCGAGATGACAGGCATCCTATCCACATGGCTGTAACGGATCGTTCAGCCACGTCTCGATCCCTGAGTCAACAGACGGGGACGTTTGCAAGACAAAAACCATCTGCACGAACAGTTTGACGACGTTTGCTGCAGCATGGACTATCAGCTCGGAGACCATGGCAGCGGTTACCCTTGACGCTGCATCACAGACATTAGCGCCTGCGATGCTGTACTCAACGCCGAACCTGGGTGCACGAATGGCAAAACGTCATTTTTTTCGGATGAATCCAGGTTCTGTTTACATTTCAGATGTGTTACGACCCGTGGCTCTACTCTTCAGTCGATTCCTGCGAAACCCTACATTTCAGCAGGACAACGCACGATCACATGTTGCAGGTTCTGCACGGGCCTTTCTGGATACAGAAAATGTTCGCCTGCTGCCCTGGCCAGCACATTCTCCAGATCTCTCACCAACTGAAAACTTCTGGTCAATGGTGGCCGAACAACTGGCTCGTCACAATGCGCCAGTCACTACTCTTGATGAACTGTGGTATCGTGTTGAAGCTGCATGGGCAGCTGTACCTGTACACACCATCCAAGCTCTGTTTGACTCAATGCCCAGGCGTATCAAGGCCGTTATTACGGCCAGAGGTGGTTGTTCTGGGTACTGATTTCTCAGGATCTATGCACCCAAATTGAGTGAAAATGTAATCACATGTCAGTTCTAGTATAATGTATTTGTCCAATGAATACCCGATTATCATCTGCATTTCTTCTTGGTGTAGCAATTTTAATGGCCAGTAGTGTAATAGTTTGGGCATAGCAAGCGAGAGAATATGAATATCTCGCAAGTGGTTTTGAAGGTGGTGTGGATTGCACAAAACCTATAGATAGAGGCAGCAGCTGAGTCAGCCTGTATGTGCAATCGCCTCGTAGTGTTCAGAGTCGAAAAATGGGTAATATGACTTATTTGTGCTGTGAACTCAATGACGTTCTTGCAGAGAGCACTGATCAAGAAACTACTTGGCTGCCCTACAGAACGCAGTAATCAAATGACACATTCCTGTTAATGTCCATGGGCATTCATACAGTAAACATGTGTTAAGTGTTGTTACTGTAAAGCGTATTTAGAGTTATGGGTAAGTGCAGCACATACATTAATTAATTCTAATTGTCTCCAGTTAGCGTTTGTTAACTTTTTGAAATGCTTCTTCATTGCAGTTTCATCTTTGCAATAACCAGCACAACGAAATCCTATTATTCCACACGGGAAATGGCAGACACCGTCTCGATAGCTGCTTCTATCTATCCGGCCATAACGGAAGACACATTTGCCATTTCCAGTATGGAATAATAGGCTTTCATTACGCTGGTAGGAGCAGAGATATAACTACAACGTAATAGCATTTCACAAACTTACCAAATCACAAACGTATATGCTACACTTACCCGGAACTTCGAATACGGTTTACAGTAGCGACACTAACTGTTGCTTACTGCGTGCTGTATTCAAGGACTATCAGAGAGGAATGTTCACTTATTTCGGTACTGCATTCTGTAGGTCGTTAGTCATTTCGAAGAGCATGTATTGGTAGAGCTGTTTTTCACAGTAGCTAAGATTGCATTTTAGTGACCATGTTTACTGGACATTTTTTCTTGCTTTTGGTCATACTACTAGCTTTCAAAATATGGAATACTTCCTTAATATCCACCATATCCCTTTTTCAGTCCAACGGTTCAGTTCATGGAATCAGTACCACAAATAAGAAAAATCTTCATAAAGATTTGAAGAAACTCACTTCGGTCCAGATACATTTCCGTTATTCAGGAATGCACGCTTTCAATAACTTTCCAACAGTGATAAGTTCAGTTTAAAATGAACCTAAACTAATTTTTGGAGGCCAGTTCCCCCTATTAAATTGAAGAATTTCTTAGCAAGACCCCTGATGTATATGTTATTACCATCATCCAATAACGTTACTGTTACGTGAAATCTGAGTCCTGAACATTTTCTGTGCGGCAATGTGATCAGCTGGTTTCCTGTTTGATGATGCGTAAACACAATAATCCAAAAAATATCATATACACCTCTATGTTATACATTTACAAGTTTTTTAAAAGTTTATTACTTCTTAAATGAAAATGTGTTTAAGATTTTTTTGAGTTAGTCTACATCTGTGAGAATAATTTCACCTGGGATCTTTGGAAGAGACTTTTTTGTATATACGTATTATTTATTCTTGTTTTATGAGGTCCAGCCCCAAGGATCTCTTCATTATGGGACTATGAAGCAAAAATGTATCTCACCTACTGTATGACTATCAGGAGCTCAGATGGAAAGCTGAATGGTGGAAGGAACATACTGTCTTCAAGTTAAATGACAAGGGAAGAAGAAGTAGCTGAGGATAAAGTCGGGGATACGATAGTGAGAGAAGAGTTTGGCAGAACAGTGAAGGCCTAAGCCTAAACAAAGACCCCGGAGAACACGACATTCGCTCAGAATTGTTCAGATTTAGAGAGAGCCAGCCGTGACAAACTATTTCATCTGGTGAACAGGACGTATGAGACTATAAGTGCCCATGGACTTGAGGAGTGTAATAATTCCCATTTCAAACAAGCCAGGTGGAGCTGACAGGTGTAAATACTGCCGAACTATCTGTTTAATAAGTTATGGTTGGAAAATACTGACAATTATTTACAAAAGCAGACCCAGTGGAAGATAAATTTGATACGGAATATGTTAGGTGAAACAATGCTCTTTAATAGCATTGCGGACATTGCGGAGGTCACCGAGTTTTGTCTACACACACACACACACACACACACACACACACACACACACACACACTATCACATGTCGTCAGTCCCGCAAGACGATGTGCACTGGTTTCCATTTTAATCCCGGATATTAGTACTCCGGCTGACTACCTTTTTGCACATGGTATCTAACCACTTACTTCGGGTTGTGCTACCCTAGCGTCCCTTAGAAACCGCAGTTACAAACACAGTAGTGAAACTGATGATTTTAGTTAAATCGAACAACGTATGTGTTTCAAGTGTTTTAGTAGGAAGCAGAAATGACAAATCTATCACACGTCAGTTAGGATTAACAGAGGATGCGCAGGAGGTCCAAAAATGAGCCGCTCGTTTCGATACGCGTTCCTTTAAAAAAGTCAGGGTATCATGAAGGGGCACATCCAACTCTGGTGTCAGGTGCCCGAAGAGTTGGTTTACTGTTAAAATTCCGAGAACGCGCCTTTCAAGCACAGATGAGAAACAACAGTTCCTTTCACTCACGTACCGCAAAATAACATTCAGGCGAAACCGGATTCATACGAAGGGTAACCCACAGCAATTATTCCTGCACACTTTTTCCGAATGGGACAGAAAGACGGCTATAATGGTAACCGTGCGTGTACGAGGAGCCCTCCGCCACACATTCAATGTAAAATCTAGATTTTAAATGAAAATACAGATGTAATTGTTTTGTTTTACATGTAAACTTTTGCAGAAATAGAAACTAGAGGTATGTGTTGCTAGTTCATATCGCTGGAACGGGCCAGCAGCATTTCTTTATTCATTCATTCATCCATTATCATCGATCATCTTGCAATGATGTCAGATTTCATTAAGCTATAATGAAATCGAACCGCTCAGACACACACACACACACACACACACACACACACACACACACACACACACACACACACACACAGGCAATATGTAAGTATGCTTTGTGAGGCTGGGACAGATATTTCACTGTGGCCTTAATAAGCGATCACGGTATTTGCCTGAAATGTTTTAGGGAAAGCCACGGGAGACCTTAACCAGGATGTCCGAAGGTAACCTCTGATTTGACGCAAAAAATGTCATTTAATGCTTATCATATAATTATTTTTCTTGCACGTGTTCCTGGGCGTTATTTGAAATCTGTTTCAGCATCCAGTCCGAATAATTTATCCACCTATGTATCCGTAATTGATAATGGACGCTAGCGCGATGACTGTCGACATGGAGAAAGCCAGTTAGAACCCTGTTTCTGGAAGAATTACCGGCCAGGGGTAGGGGAAGAGGGAGTATTGTATATCTACGTCGATACTCCGCAATCCACTTTCCGGCGCGTGACAGAGGGTACCCCGTGCTACTGCTAGTCATTTCCTTTTCTATTCACTCGCAAATAGAACGAGGGATGAACAGTTGCCAATACGCCTCCGTATGAGCCCTTATTTCTCGTATCTTCGTGTTCCTTATGCGAAATGTATGTTGTTGGCAAAACAATTCTTCAGCAGTAACTTTTAAACGCTGGTTCTCTAAATTTTCTCAATAGTGTTCCTCAGAAAGAAGGTCGCCTTCCCTCCAGGAATTTCCATCTTAGTTCCCGAAGCATTTCCGTAACACTTGCGTGTTGTTCCAACCATCTGGCAGCCCGCCTCTGAATTAACTCGATGCCTTCCTTTAATCCGACCTGATACAGATCCCAAACACTCGCGCAGTACTCAAGAGCAGGTCACACTAGCGTCACGTATTCGCTCTTCTTTACAGGTGAACCACTCTTTCCTAAAATTATCGCAAAAGAAACCTAAGTCTTCCATTAGCCTTCCCTACCACTGTTGTCACATGCTCGTTCCACCTCGTATCATTTTGAATTGTTACACCCATATATTTAAACCACTGCGTCAAGTATGACTCTACTAACGCTGTATCCTATTCAGCAGCATTAACTTACATTTTTCTGTATTTGGAGCTCCTGATTACAGCAATGCTCGCTAATGTCGTGGGTTAAGTCTCATACATCTCCACAATTTCTCACGAATAAGTGCGTAACAAACTATGATCTATGCGTCGGATGCCACTTCCGTTCTCAATTTTCATACGCAATACCATACTGTACATTCACTCACTGCAGTGCACAACTCCAAACTGATACTCAGTTAACACACTTAAGAAAAAGTAATGACTAGACGTCACCAATCAGTGAGAGATTTGTGTGTAAGTGAATAGGACCTTAACGGTTCGTGACTCCTCGCACGGCTGCTTCTGGTTCATCCGGTATTTTTTACCGGGCGGACTAGTTCGGCTACTATTCGGCCAGCCTATGTGGGACGCCGGTTAGTTAAGTCGTCCACGATCTCTGGAGCCCACGGGGGACCGCGCGAGCTTCCGGCCGCTATTCTGCCGTGGAAGAGAGGCGGCGTGGGCCCCGCAACCCACTTGCTGTCCCATCACACCACAGGAAGACGCCGCTCTCTGGAGAAGACGCGCCGGCCGTCAGAGTTCAGCTTTACTAGGCCATTAAAACAACACAATGTGCAAGTAGTAAGGTGCGCTACTCAGGCAATTCCGAGAAAATAGCAAGTGGAGTTTTACACGTCTATTACGTGGCTGATGTGTCTGTGTTAAGTGTCGGGCATTAGAGTTAACGACGGTCAAGTTATTAGCGTTCGAGCGTCGTAAGACGAACCTGTAGAAGGCACGGTTCGACACCTGCTCAAACTTAATTAGTAATCTATCTTTTTTGATCGCTAGTCATATTATTTAATTTTCAGAACGTCAACGATGTGTGTTTTTCCTTAGAAACTCTAAGGATCCCCTGTAAATGCGAGAAAACCACATTCATTGGATGTAGTAGTTGCCGTTTTAGTATGTGTTTCCATGTCTGTGTAACAAATACCATTCTGCAACTTGTCGAGAGCACATACGACGAGTAACTGTACGTTACTTTTGTGGTCTGGTACACTGCGACTTACTGTATCACTGATTGTGAATAGCGTCATTCCCATCGTTATTTATCGAGGTTTGACTTGGGCTTTCCAAGCCTGCCCCTCGTCCTTGAAAATTTAATGAAAATAGTAAATAATCAAATAATAATTATGAAATACACTACATCTTCATGAAAACACACGCAATTTTTTCATTATATTACGTCTCAAATGTCAAATTAAATAACGTGACCAATGATGAAAAAAATATAGTTTAAAAAATAAGTTTGCGCGATTCGAACCGTTGCCTTGTCCACGACCCTGTCGTCATGCACGAACGCGAACAACTTTTCTTGTCTCATTTTGTTCGTTATTGTACGTTGCATTTGCTCGGGGCGGACGCCTCATGACGCTTGTTGAATTCACTTTTTTTTTATTTATTTGCAGAGAGCAGCTAACCCTCTGACCGAAAACGCTGAGCTACCGTGGTGGGGATTACTCGGGCACAAACACTTTTTACTACCGGCCCCTTCGCGTAGATACGTCATTTGCATAACAGACGCGTAAAACTTCTCTTGCGACTTTCTCGACATTGCCAGGGTAGTGCACGTTGTGTTGTTTTAATGGCCTACCGAAGGTGTACAAGGTTTGTAGTAAATCCGTGATCCCAACGTCGTGGCCTCTCGTTGTTAGTAACAAGCTCACAGAGCGCTGTAATAATCTTGATGTGGTGCGTCATCATATTTTTTGTAAAAAAAGTAATCAGCAAATCGTAATTACTTTTTTTTTTTACAAAAATCGCGAAGTGAACTGTTTAATAATCTAAAACTAATAAAACTGTATCCTTATAGATCCCACAGATGATGCCTTAGAACAGGAGAAGACGAAACGCGTATGGGATAAATAAAGTAACTAGCAGCACGAAAAGGCAGTTTTATTTACAAAACAAATATATACACAGTTGGATATTAGAACTGCAACTTCGTGGACAATAGTAAATAATGAAAGTTTACTTATTGTGCACATTCATTAAACACTGATGAAAAAATCGCGACACGAAGGGGGAGTTATACGACATACATGAAAGTCGGTAGGCGTGTTTCTACATCTGGAACATGACTTCTGTTCAAATTTCGCGCCAGTCGCGTAAGGGTAGCGCTAGTAGCGCCGCTATGAGAATGAAAATCAGGTTTGCTTTAAATACGCGCTGTAACGGTCGTGAGCGTTAGTTACTTTTGAGATTGGACGGGGTGTGTTGGTATTAGTGAAAAATGCCTTTAAGGCGACAGAGACGCTATATTATCAACAGCTCACAGTTTGACCCAGCTCGTGTAGTAGAGTAGGTGTTGTTCGTTAGGAGGAGGCCAGTGGAGGACCTGCAACCAACCTATCTGCGTGCTATGTACACTGGACCTATACCTTGAGCTATGGTCTGGGGGCGCGATTTCGTACGACAGCAGGAGCACTCTCGTGGTTATCCCACAGACCCTGACTGCAAATTTGTACGTCAATTTGGTGATTCGCCCTGTTTTGCCACCATTCGTGAAGACATTCCAGGGGGTGTTTTCCAACGCGATAACGCTTGCTCACATACCGAAATTGTAGCTCAACATGCTCTACATAGTGTCTGTATGTTGCCTTGACCTGCTCGATCACCAGATCTGTCTCGAAACGAGCACAATTGGACACTCCCACTACTCCAGCTTCATCCTCGATCAGCATTAATCGCCCCTGTACTGACCGACCAAGTGCAACAGTCTTTGAACTCCATCTCGCAAACTGACATTCCGCACCTGTATAACAGAATGCATGCAGATTTACATGCTTACTTTCAACATTCTGTCGGTTACATCGGTTATTAATGTACCAGCGTTTCATATTTGCAATGGCTTATCTAGCACTTACATTAACCTGTGATCCTGCAATGTTAATTACTTAAATAAGTTACCTAGACAAACGCGTTCCCGAAATTTCATTACTGTACGTTATTTCTTGGTGTTGCGATTATTTTCCGTCAATGTAGTAGGAAGAAGAAATCGTTGACTTTGTACTTGAGTTGGGGGTGGACAATATGGTGATATTTAGTGCACAGAGGTGCCACCTCTGGTACCAACAATGGCGCTGACGCAGGTATGTATCAGGTCGGACTGAGTTTGATTGACAGGCTGCGTATTGCTTGAACTTTGTACTATAGTTCAGTGTTAGCGGAGGCGAGACCGTGTCCCGGAACCTGTGATCAGATGTTTTCAGTGAGTGGTGGTGTGGAGAACTTGCAGGTCAGGACACCAGCTGAACGCCCTCCGTATTGAGGTAGATATGGTCTGCACGAGCAAAAGTTAAAGATAGTGAAGTGGAGAACTGGAAAACAGGACACAGCCATAGAACAGAACACGTGAGAAATTTGAAGGCTGCTTTCCAAAATACCGACTGTATGAGCCAGAAGTGATCGTGCTGTGTACTCAATTGTATCACATACAAGCCCGCCAGGTGCCTGTATGACGATGACGAATGCCGTATGGTGACGTTCTTTCTTCTCGGTCCCTCAGCACACGGTATGTTCATCTTGATACTTTACGCAGAACGGGGAACCTTCGGCTCTCAGTGTTGTCGTTCGGCGCACCACAACAACACCGACTCAAAGGAAGGCCTCGGCGCTTGTTGGTGACGTCACGTCAGCTAGGCACGGCGAACGCCAGGTCTGTTGCAGGCAGAAACGCCTGGGCGTGCTTATCACTATAAATCATTTTTGGACAAACTGTTTGGTATTGTTTTGGGTTCTTCTGTTTTATTTAGATGAAAGATTTTCTTACCATCGTAAAGCTACAAATGAAGATCATAGTTCTGTATTATTGAATCCTGTCGAAACAAACGTAGATCAATATGAGAAGATGCTTTGCCGCATTGCAAGCTTCGGAAATTTTACATTCAAGAAACTATATTTACTTTATCCATTTTGTTATCGAAACTTATCCCAAACCCCCTTACAACGAACTCGTTTCTTTTATTTATTTTCGTTTGAGATTGTCACTGGAAATGTGAACTAATTTACATGTGTAAATGTCCAACTGTTGTCAGTCATTAGATTACAGTCGTTTTCAACGAAATGAATTCTAAACAGGAAACATAATAGCTTCATATATCGAAAATGCTGCTGAGCTTAAACTTTTTTAAACATGCGCATTAGAAAAGATAAATATTCCCCTCTTGCAACTGAAAGGAAAAACTTTATAAGATAAAAAAATTTTATAAGATAAAAAAAATTTATTTGACAAAACAAGTATCTCTCTTTAGCCTCTTCTTCTGTCCCCCACCCCGTCGCCCAAAGTGTACAATCGCAAGATATTTCATTAACATTCAGTGCTCCTCACCCTATAGGCAACCAAGATACCTAAAGAAGAGCACCAATATGTTCACAATTTCTTGTAAAAGCAACCCAGTACAAACGTAACTTCCTCAGATTTACAAATAAGGTAAAGAAGCACGAATTCTGTTGCTGCTGGACCATGAAGTTCTTTTGTATGTCAGTCCTTAAAACAGGTGGAAATTTAATTTCAGGAGTACACTATTTGTTAAGAAGTGTAATGAATTGCACAATTAATTGATTGCAAAATCTCTCAGAACAATGTGTGTTGGTCAACTACCGCCAATAGTTTCACATTTTCCTGTGTCAGAGAGGGAGACACCATTATGAGTAGGCCTGCAACAGACCTGGCGTTCGCCGTGCCTAGCTGACGTGACGTCACGATCAAGCGCCGAAGCCTTCCTTTGAGTCGGTGTTGATCACAGTCGGCACTCTACTGCCCAATGTCGCAATACATACGAACCTGTTATACGGAGGCAGCTCTTAACGGCAATAGAGATGTTAGCAGACTTTTTCCGATGTGTAAACGAAAGTGTTTACTGGAAGTTGCTGGTGAAAAATTCGTAAACTTGAGCAAAGCAGACTCCGCGGCGCTCTTACTGTGTGCTGCTGTGTAGCCCGTGCCTCAGTTGCAGCCTCACTTCCGCCAGTTGCACGCCGCGTGCGTATTACCGTGTTCGCTATTGCGCTTCCTGCCACTCTCGCTGTGTTACGACTTGATTAACTTTCCTTCTGAGAATTTCTCTTTTCCCTCAGAATCCGGCCTGCAGAAACTGCGGTCAGGCACCATGAGAGTACTGCGGTTACAGACGAGGACACGTAATTTTTTCGCAACCTTCTACACTCTGGTTTTGCCTTCATGCTTCAGCTACGCGGAATGATGAGGAGAGAGAATTGACGAATGCAACCTTTCGAACCACAAATTTAATTAATAGTTAATGCTTGTTATTTACTGAATGCTTAAAAATACGAACCACATCGCTGGTCGTGTGGTGTGTCTTTGGTCGTAATCAGCTGGAGAGAGAGAGAACAGTCGCTTTCTGTAAGACTTTATTACGTCCAGAAAATTACTAAAATAGTTTAATGCTGTTACGGGTTTCTCGTTCTTTTCTTGATCTCATTTTTCATGTAGCAGGCGACCCTGGGAATTAACAGCTCTTTAGGAAAATTCGAGGTTCGTGTGAGACTAAAGAAATTCTTATTTTTCGCTGATCTAAAACATACAAAAGGAGGTTATTAGTAACAAAATAAATTTTCAAGAGGAGTCGCGTCAAAATAAAACTAAAAAGCTCAAAGCACGCTGACATCTCAGTTTTCTGAATGACAGCCTACAGGATTAGTAAACACCCAGAATAAGACAACATGAGAATGTGTGTATTGCTCCTCAGAGGAGTGCGCACTACCATGAAAGCTCCTGGTAGATTAAAAGCTTGTGCTCAAAATTAAAAAATTGTTCAAATGGCTCCGAGCACTATGGGACATTACATTTGAGGTCATCAGTTCCCTAGAACTTAGAACTACTTAAACCTACCTAACATAAGGACATCACACACATCCATGCCCGAGGCAGGATTTGAACATGCGACCGTAGCGGTCGCACGGTTCCACACTGTAGCGCCTAGAACCGCTCGGCCACTCCGGCCGGCCATGTCAGGTGTGACAGTCATCTATGGTCTTCCCGACCGCTGCAAATCGTGGAGCTCTGCTGAAATGACTTCTGATGACCTCAACCTCCGTACCCAGCGAATAACTGTACTACTGTCTTCAGCAGATGCTCCATAGACTGTGCACAAGCGTTTGAGAATATTTCCCACACTATCTTTCTCTGCAGTGAGAAAATCAATGACGGCACGTTGCTAGTAACGTACATCACCTACATCTGCCATTTTGAAACTGTCCTGCAGCTACACTATCTGTCGGAAGTGACGGAAACTTGGTGCGTTCACTCAGGAGACTTCAAACAATACGTACGTAACGTTTCGCATTCGTAACATTCTTATCGGCTGAGAAAAGAAAATGCGGTACATTACTTCCTGGGCAACGCTCTTATATTATCTGGTGCACCCCTAAGCAGCTTGTTCTCACTTTGACGGCCAGCAGAGGAGAGAACAAACATTGCATTCGCTCATTTTGTACGAACTAAAATTCGTTTTGCAACGAGCGTTGCAGCTACGCTTCTTGAGTGGTCAAGGCCTGCGACTTGGTTTTCTAGTTATTTCCACATAAACAAAGGAAATGCAGTTAAGAAACCGAGTAAATCATAATTAATCCATTACTTTGTAAGGAGCTACCACAGATAACGGGTTCATTATACCAAAATAGAAAATGTCCCTGTACGATCTTCGAAATTTTGGCGGTGCAGTTCGGGTTCCGCTGTATAAAGTATGTCATCTGTCAGGCATTACTAATGCTTATTACCTTCACTAGATGCTCGGCTACGCGAGCTGCGATAATAAAAGGGAGTCGACGAGGAAGTACTCGGCTAGGAAAGACTGGGGAACAAGTGAGGTCATGTCCTTTTCATAAGAACGATTTCGAGGTTTGCTTTAATCGAATTAAAGGAGATGCCAGACTGAGATTCATTGGAAGAATCCTAAGGAAATGCAATCCGAAAACAAAGGAAGTAGGTTACAGTACACTTGTTCGCCCACTGCTTGAATACTGCTCACCAGTGTGGGATCCGTACCAGATAGGATTGATAGAAGAGAGAGAGAAGATCCAATGAAGAGCAGCACGCTTCGTTATAGGATCATTTAGTAATCGCGAAAGCGTTACGGAGATTATAGGTAAACTCCAGTGGAAGACTCTGCAGGAGGGACGCTTAGTAGCTCGGTCTGTCTTTTGATGAAGTTTCGAGAACATACCTTCACCGAGGAATCAAGCAGTATATTGCTCCCTCCTACGTATATCTCGTGAAGAGACCATGAGGATAAAATAAGAGAGATTAGAGCCCACACAGAGGCATACCGACAATCTTTCTTTCCACGAACAATACGAGACTGGAATAGAAGGGAGAACCCATAGAGGTACTCAAAGTACCCTCCGCCACACAACGTCAGATGGCTTGCGGAGTATGGATGTATATGTAGACCGCAGGAACCTTCAGTCTCGATGTAGGGACTGGGATTTGAACCCCTGTTTCTCCTGAATGCATATTCATAGCTTTAACCACTGCGCCACCTTGCTGTTGCAGCAGCCTCTGTCTGTGGACCACACAGCGATCAGAACTCTTATCTGCTGTCGAAAGCAAGGCTGGCTGTTTTGGGATCAGGGACTCCCTCGGGTTAGTTTCTCCGGCTAATAACATTCCTTGAGTGACCTCCACTCTTAATAGCCGCTCTAGTTAAATATTTACTTTTCAAACGGTCCACTACACGGTTCTGTTGTAATCAATTGCTTGACGTTACCGAATAACACAGTAATTATATTTCTGCTCCCTGTCTTACGTGTGGGTCTTTTTCGAGTCTTGGCCTTAATTAGGAGGTTCACGTGCGCTACGTGCGCATTTCAGTTATTGACGCGATACACGGCCCTGACGCAGAAGTAGTTTCGCAGTCTATGTATTGATTTGTGGTCCACAACGATTCCCCCGGCGACGGCGTCCGCACCAAATAAAGGCCAGGAGACAGGAGGCCTACTTATTTGCAGATCAGGTCGCCTTTTTTTCTCTTTAACGTTCCTACCTTTCTCCCAGCGTCGAAGGAATGCCTGCTGCTTACAAAGGAAAGCTGGTCTGCTGACCCCCATTCATGGCAGTGTATCACCACCTGAATTGTAAAAGTCCTTGCGACGAATGTATTTACATAAGCGCACAGGGAACAGATCCCAACGTAAGTGTGAATCGCTGAGTAACTCACTTTGTTAACGAAAAGAGATAGTTTCAGTTAACGGCGGACGACGTAACTCGTTTCATTTTAGTATTAAAAATGTACAGAATATCGTAAAGGAGTAGCGTAAAGTGTTAAGTAATGTTGTCAAGGCCATATCAGCACCCAAAACGTAACTTAAATAGGGCCGATTTTTGAGTAAAGCACTTCATATTGAAATGAGATAACACACAGGAGCCTAAAAGGCGGTAAAAATAAGTCCTATGGAACTGTTTGCAGGCAGACGCCGAGAGCCATATTCGGCCGCCTAATTGGAAAGATTTTTCCAATCTTTCGCGCTCACTGGCACCGGCAAGAGACAGATAAATGGTTCAAATGGGTCTGAGCACCATGGGACTTCATCTGTCATCAGTCCTCTAGAACTTACAACTACTTAAACCTAACTAACCTAAGCATATCATACACGTCCATGCCCGAGGCAGGATTCGAACCTGCGACCTAGCGGCCTCGCGGTTGCAGACTGAAACGCCTAGAACCGCTCGGCCACACCGGCCGGCACCAGTCACTTCTTAGGTTTATTTCTGCAAACTAGTTTTCAAGCCTTTTCAGGCTCATATTCAGATGGCGAATGATGACGTTACTTATTTTTGCAGGGTGATGCTAGATATTGGCTCTGTGACCACATAATGGGAAACGCGTAGCACTACGGGAGTTACGTGGCGTTGTGTTGAAAATTAGTTCTCTTACTTAACGTGGCAGTACGGACGGTACTTTAAGTGTTATCCACATGCTAGATACACTGTAATTGCCCATTTCCCCCAGAGTTAAACACTTTTACCTTCAAAATCGAATTATTCCTGTAAATCTATGAGTATCCAGCATCCGCTGTAGAACTGACGTATACTACAAACACTTTCACTCGACTATGTAATATTTTTCTCTTGGGAACAGTTTTTTGGTTTTTGTATATGTAATACGTTATAAACGAATGTTTGGTTTCACGACGACATACATAATGTTTCAGGCGTCTAGGGGTAATATATCACGCCACAGAGCACAAATTTTGGAGACGGTGTTCGTTCAGCGACACTACCCGGCGACATAGGCATCCTTTAGTATCCGCTAATCCGGGGACGTAGAGATTTCAGCGACGTAGCAGGGTCTACTAAACAGGTATGCTGCATATTACGAACCCAAGTAAACTACAGGATTATTTTCAACAAGAAACCCTAAGTGGAGAAAGATATTTTTGAGGCGAATCAGTACCTGGAATTAACCCGGTTTGTCCCCTTTCTGGCAAGCAGACGACTGGATTATAGGCAACACACATTGCTGTCGTCCGTCAGGGAGTACCAACGCCTTGCTGCCTCTGAGGGACATCACCAATACAGAATGACACCTTGCGCTGCCAGAAAGCATTGGCCAACATTTTGTCCAGAATAAAAGTTGTCTCCCATGGCGTGATCTATGACCTCTAGACGTTTGGTGCAAAGATTTTGAAACAACCTGAACATGGGTAAAATTTTCTCGAGTCTCCAGCCTCATGAAGTCGTTAAAAATCCATAATCTGTAGGCCAAGTGTTTCTCGGCTTTGTGATATGGTGAATGTTGTGTGTTTACTGCTGCCGTCGTTATATGGTCGTACAATCGCCTCTGACGTCACTGGTGCCCTCTCCAGCACCATATGGAACAGGCAACAGTGACCTTACGGCAGCAGTACTCTCACGAATGTCACCATTCGGTATTGGCTGAAGAGAACTCATCCGAAAGTTCGTGCGCTTTGCACAGCAAGACGCTGTTGGAAGCTCGAGAAGATTAAACATGATCATTGTATTCGTAGGTACCTGAATTTGTGCTCAATTTTAAAGCCGTTCTCTGCCAGTTGACGACTGGGAAGCTCGTGGACCTTTAACAGAATGCCGTAACAACAATATAAACAGTAGTAGTACTGAACATGAGTGCACACCACTCGAATACGGAGTGAACGGAATTTAAACACGGTTGCCGAGAGGTGTCCTTCATATCCCTAAGAAAGAAATAACCTTGCTGCCTCAGTCCGCTGCACTGCAGAATGAATGCATCTTGACTAAGAAGTAGTGCTCGGTAAAAGAAGTGCCCTTATTTGAATAGCTGTGAACACAGTGATAAGTGAGTCTTGGGCCGGAGTGCCGCTGAAGTATGTTGTGTGTGTAGCTGGGGGGGGGGGAGTCTGTTGTGCCGACCACAGTTGCAGTTGACGCTGACGCCTGTCACTGACGCTCTGTGTTTAGATAGCTTGCAACACGCGCTAAGGGAGCCCACACTGAGGCCTCGCACAGAGAAAGTCGCACATTTGTTAACGCCTCTTGAGAAATCACGTAAGAGTTCCTCTAAGTGGACACTCTCCAATTCCTTCGTGCCATACGAGAGGTGCGTAATCGCTAGTTTCATTTTGTAACACGTGGGCTCCAAATACGACTTCAAGATGTCAAACAAACTGCTCAAGCAAAGGATTTGCATCACTTGGAAATTTGAAAATGCGTTTGAGCTTAGATTCAAAAGGAGCAGGGAATGAGGAAAAGAATGTGATGAAACTAAGAAGAGACTTCGCTGTTTAGAACCAATCAAGATCTGCTGCTGGGTAACATTCAGTGTCCTGTTGCTCCTCTCTATACGTTGTAACGTGCTTGGATCCACCTCACCATGCTGCCCAGTTTTGTTCAATTCTCTAGGCGGTACCTTAGAGCGATAATTTTTAGGCCGCGCTCATCAGCCAATATTGTTGACCGCGGACGATCACTACGAGACAGATCTTCAACGTTTCATGTTTTGCCATAGTGGTTCGAACGACAACGCTACGATGTACATTAATTCATCGGGCAGCTTCCCCTGTTCTTGATCGTTCTGACCGAAAAATGAAAACACACTCTCTAAGGTATAAATGATCCTTAGATTGACGTAAACAGACTGAACAGTGCATGCGAGTCGTAACGTTTACGATTGAAGACATAATAAGCTGTAGTAAAATGTATTAAGAAATTAATTTTGCTTTTCCTCAATTACAAAGAAACATTCTGTAGCGATGCCGTGTGGTCAAAATAACACTGATGCTCAACAAACGCCATTCAGAGACGCTACAAGACAGGGTTTGTACCATTAGAGTGATTTTGTTGTTGTGGTCTTCAGTCTGAAGCCTGGTTTGGTGCAACTTTCCTCGCTAGCCCGTCTTGTGCAAGGATTTTCTTCTCTAAATTACTACTGTTCACTACATCACTACATCTGAACCTGCTTGTATTACTCATCCCTGTGTCTCGGTATACAAGTCTGGACCCCCTACTTCAACCCCTTTTCATACTCCACTAAATTACCAAACTGACGATTCCGTGATGTCTTAGGACGTGTCCTTCAAGCTTATCTTTTTTTTTTTTTTACTCAAGTTGTGTCTCAAATTTGTTTTTCCTCCGGTTCGGTTCAACTCATTACTCATTCTACCCATCTCCAACAGTCTTCTGTAGCACCACATTTCAAAAGCTATTTTTTTCTTGTCTGATTTGCTTATCGTCCACGTTTCCGTTGCATACAAGGTCGCGCTACCGACAAATACCCCCAGAAAAGATATCCGCATACTTTAATTTGTATTAGACGTTAACAAATTCCTCTTTTTCAGGAATGATTTTCTCCCCATTGCGGATCTTGACTTTACAGCCTCTCTACTTCGTCCATCATCATTTATTTTGATGGCTAAGTAACAAAACTGATGTATTACATTTAGTGTCTCATATCCTAATCCAAGTTCCTCAGCATCGCCTCACTGAAATCGACCACATTCCATTAATGCTGTTTTAGTTTTGTTGATATTCATCTTATACCATCTTTTCAAAAAACTATCCTTTCCGTTCAACAGATCATCAAAGTCCTTTGCTGTCGTCTGAAAAATTTGTAAGAAAATAAATACTCGTCTTGTATTTGGTTGCTTACTAATATCCAATGGCCAAATTAAATTTATGAAAATAAATAAAAAGAGCTTCAGACAAATTCTCGGACGGTGCTAGTTTGTCCCCGCAAACCGTCACCATCTGAGCGACATACGCCTGAAGACCTAGACAAAGACGAGGTATTTAATTATAGCCTTCCTTTGTTGCTAAAGATATTTCCGTCTAGCTTTAATTCTCGTATGTGAGTTCGGAAAGCGAAAAGTGGTGGTCCGATCGAAATTACAGTGTTACAATAGCGGCAGTGCAAAAATATATAGCGCGATAGCGGAGAGCTGACCTGAGAAGAAAGATGCTGTACCATATCCTGAGAATGAGAGAGATCCACACTGCGGTATTTATTTTTAGGGCTCTTACAAATACCATCAGATCAATAATTGTGACGTCTAGTCGTTGACTGACGGACGTCTTCCATTTAACTTCACCAGTTGGTGAGGGAGTTGCTCCGTTATCGGTGGACTGGTCTTTCCTTTCGGATGTTGTGTAAGTGGCGGTCCGCACAAGGGCAATGTTTGCAGCAGCGCGACCTTCACAAGATTAGTGGCCGTTGGCGGAGAACTGCGAGTTCCCACCACATTTGCTGGTCACGAGAGCTGTTGGCCTCCCGTCAACTTCCCTGCGAGTTCAGCTGTTTTCTGGTGGCTTGGCCTCCGAATACTAAAAGTTTCGTACATGAGCGACGCAAATTCGCCCACAGAGCATGAGGCACTCTTCTGTAAAATACAGACATTTAACAGCTCTATAATTTGTTTGCGTATGTCCGTCTCACTATTGTATTATTAACACTTCATGAGATAGCAATTTCACCAACAAACATCTGAATGGCGTACAGTTATGAATCCTGAAGACGTAATGTTCACTTCATAAAATCCGATGTTATCTCCATCTATATCCATAACCCACAAACCATTGTATGTGCACGATATTTCCCAATGTACCACGTATTAGAGTTTCTCACAATTCTATTCGCATACATACTGCAGTGAGAATGTTCAAATGCCATCTCTTCGCGGACCGTTTAAGGTTCAAATGGCTCTGATCAGACTGGGACTTAACATCTGAGGTCATCAGTCCCCTTGAACTTAGAACTGCTTAAACCTAACTAAACTAAGGATGTCACACACATCCATGTCCGAGGGAGGATTCGAACCTGCGACCGTAGCGGTCGCGCGGCTCCAGACTGAAGCGCCTAGAACCGCTCGGCCACAACGGCCGGCCCTGATAGTGGAAACACCCTCGAGGGTGTCAGAGGATTATTGTTTCCAGTGTCGTCTGTGCTTGTGAACTGCAACGGACAACACAGTCGTATCCGTAATGATGTCCTTTCGTAGTCCGTAAACTTTTCGTGCGACATAGGTGAAAGACAAGGAACGATCAAAACGAGCGTCGCTGCGTCACATACGCAACGTAACGCTACACCAATGCAGGTATGTAACTACCGACATGTAGGAAACTGTTTAGTATGGCATTTGTGTCTTTCAGACGAGCATGCGGTAAATGCGGAAAGTGTTCTATGGCGACATTATTGCCAAATGCGTCCAAATAGGACCAACGTGCTGCAAAAAACAACTTGTCGAACGGTGCGCAAACTTCCGTACTGCTTCATGACAACGCATGTCCCCATATTGCAAACGTCGCAAAGCAGAAGTTACGCCAGCTCAAGTGAGACACACTCCAGTACCCGCCCTATACGCCTGATCTCTCCCCATGCAATTTTTACGTCTTCGCTCCCCTAAAAACAGGTTATAACAATGGAAAATTGCACTGAAATGCAGGAGGATCTGCAACGAATTGACGCATGGTGCAGGGAATGGCAATTGAATCTCAATGTAGAGAAGTGTAATGTGCTGCGAATACATAGAAAGAAAGATCCTTTATCATTTAGCTACAATATAGCAGGTCAGCAACTGGAAGCAGTTAATTCCACAAATTATCTGGGAGTAGGCATTAGGAGTGATTTAAAATGGAATGCTCATATAAAGTTGATCGTCGGTAAAGCAGATGCCAAACTGAGATTCATTGGAAGAATACTAAGGAAATGTAATCAGAAAACAAAGGAAGTAGGTTACAGTACACTCGTTCGCCCACTGCTTGAATATTGCTCATAAGTGTGGGATCCGTATCAGATAGGGTTGATAGAGAGAGAAAAGATCCAACGGAGAGCAGCGCGCTTAGTTACAGGATCATTTTGTAATCGCAACAGCGTTACGGGGATGATAGATAAACTCCAGTGGAAGACTCTGCAGGAGAGACGCTCAGTAGCTCGGTACGGGCTTTTGTTGAAGTTTCGAGAACATACCTTCACCGAGGAGTCAAGCAGTATATTGCTCCCTCCTACGTATATCTCGCGAAGAGACCATGAGGATAAAATCAGAGAGATTAGAGCCCACACAGAGGCATACCGACAATCTTCCTTTCCACGAACAATACGAGACTGGAATAGAAGGTAGAACCGATAGAGGTACTCAAGGCACCCTCCACCACACACCGTCAGGTGGCTCGCGGAGTATGGATGTAGATGTAGACGTGCAGCAGGCAGTTACGAACTACTTAATGCAGCAGGCACTCTGCTCTATTAAGTGGGTATCTTCAACTTGGTTCGTCTCTGGCACGATTGCCTGAATACGCACGGTGATTTTACCTGATTGGCATATCTATTCTCGATCGGCCGGTCTTCGACGCAAACGTTTTGATCGTCCCTTATAGTACAGAATCACCCGTTTAGACCAACTGCAGTAACTGGGACTTTTATCACGAACTTCTGTAACTTCAGTACTTAAGACAGTTCTCTCTCGTCACATTCAAACATAGGAACTGTAATCACTGGTACCAATTTATTAATTGCGGGAGGTAACACTAATTACGAAGGGTAGTCATATTCGGGTCACATATAAACATCAAGGACGTGTCTGAATGATTACGATTTCATTTACATCGAGAGTTCAAGTAATCTTAATATACAACGATAAATTAATAATTCCTTAAAGTGAACGATAAAAATACACATGTAAGTGAGCCGTGGTGTGCTTTTCTGGCGCATCAGCTCCTTGGTGTGACACTATCGATTACCCGGCTGTACTAGTATCTTTGCCCCTGTTGTGATCTCGCGGGGTTTTTGCGCTCGGGGCAGTTGGTGTTTGACTCGCTACGAGGCGCAAGTACGTGCTTGCGCGGACGAGAGAGGAACACACGCGGACTCAGCCAGCAACGGCACGGTCGGTCCACCTCGTAAGGTGGTCGCGACTTTGTGGTGGACCTGCCTGATGTCAACTCCGGGCGCTGTTCGTCGCACTGCTTTGGTGCCTATTTTCTCGGAGAGACCCATCCCTGGAGACCATCTCTAACAACGCTCTCCATCGAAGGAGTAAGTGATTTTGGTGCCTCCGTTTCGTTGAATGATTTGCTTTGCAGCCAGTCTACTGGTTGCTTGGTTGCCCTAATGTACGTGCTGTTGCAGTAAGAGCAGCCGGCAGAGAGTGTAACCGCATGGAGACCAGCAGTTATTATTTCTTTTTAAAAATCCGCTGGTCGGATTAATATTAGGAAGCTGATTAGTTCGAAGATGTGTGTGTGTGTGTGTGTGTGTGTGTGTGTGTGTGTGTGTGTGTGTGTGTGTGTGTGTGATATTTTGGCTTTTTGGGACAGCATCCAGAAGTTTATGTACTGTCTGTATGAGATTTCAGGGTATTTGATTGCCTTCAACTCGACGTCCCTTGTATATTGCTGTAAAATTTGGGTCACTCCTATTGAAAGCACTTATTCAGTTAATTAGTAAAGCCTCGTATTCTGTAGAAGGCAATCATTCGTACGTAGAATTTTATGCGCGTGCATTTGACTCCGCTCGGTCAGTATTAGTACTTTTTATTAGTATTTATTTGTTATTTATTGATCTCTTAACTTATATTAATTGATGTTTGGTTGGTGTTTGCCGTGTCTCATACAGTCTGTTTGTGTTCCAGTTTTCTGCGAGTTGGGGTGTGTGGGAGCTGCGCCACGTTTCGCTTCGGTGCACAGAATCTGTGACGTGCCGTCTAATGGGAAGTGACGACCGGCGTTAACGTTATATATATATATATATATGCTTGGGAAGGAATTGTATTAAATTATAATTTCTTGTACTGCTTGTGTTATTTGGGTTCTTAACGAACTGGTGTGCGTTTCATAAATCACTTTTATGTTGCAAATTATTGCTCCTTTAAATAAATTATGTGTGACATTCCTTTAAATCACTTTCTGATTGTAATTTATTGTTCCTTTAAGTATTGAAATCTCTGTGGCTCATCTCTCTACGTGAGTTTTGTAATTGCGATTTGCTGCCTTGCTTGAGAAGCAGGCTATCTGTGATATTTTGGTATTATCTTAAAGTTGGCCACGTGTCGATCGTCTCTTAGCTGTTTTATAAATATTGTCTTTGAATAAATTGTTAATTTATTGATTTGGTAGTTGTGTTTAAGGAGTGACATTGTAGGGTTCTTGACCTTCCATGCTAAGTGTACCCCCTCATCCCGACTTCCTCTGTTACAATAAGTAACGCGCAAAAAGGAAATCCAAATAATGTCTTAACAGGAAGCGTGGGAAGGCTATAATGGAACGTTGGTAGTGTGTAGGTTTATCAACTTCGTTGCTACTTTAGAACATGTTAGGGATCTAATATGATACAGGCATTTCGTCTTGATAGTTACTGCCCCATTCTCAGTAATGTGAATATCAAGTTTTGGTAGTTTTGTTAATAATATTTTTATGAGATCGCTGTGACCTTTGTTAGGAAATAACGCATGTGACAACCTTGTATTTATCGTATATCTTGCAATACTTCATCGTTAGGTATTGGATTTACATTTGTCACACAAATCTACTGGGTTGGCACACGGGCTGGTGGTTTCTGAGCGCGGAGTTGGTCCCCGATAGCGTCCCAGTTGTGTCCCATTGAGGTTAAAATCAGGCGTGAGCTAAAGCACAGAAGCCCTATTCTCACTGGACGATGCCACCATAGCCGGGGAAGACATCAAGCGTGAAGGGATGTAGCTAGTCCACAGCTGTCGTGGGGGCTTTGGTTACTACCTGAAGTCCCACCGAAACCTTGACGGTGTATGCAGACACGGATCATCTACCTTGTGTAGCAAAAAACGTGACTCGTCCGACCAGGTGACACGTTTTCATCTATCGACGGTGCAGTCTCGATGCCCCAAGTTTAACAATGTATGCTGAACGGTGCACTCCGAAACACTTGCACCTGTAGCAGCACTGTACTCTGCCGTGAGGTCTTCCACCGATCGCCGCCTAGCCTATTTCACAGAGCGGGCACACCTCCGACGTCCACTTTCACTCATGAGACGCGGACATCCGAAACCTTGTAGCCCGCTCGTGAATGCACTGTCCTTCAGCCACTTTCAGTAAGTGCGGACGACGGTACTCAGAGGCACGCGAACAACAGACCAGCTTCGCCATTTCCGAGATTCTCGCTCCCAGGCGCCACGCTGTAACAATCTGCCCTCTGTCAAAGTCGCTTATGTCAGTGGGTTTCCCCGTACGCGGCCCCTATCATCGCTTAACTTTCCATACTGGTTCTCGTGCGCTCAGCGTCACCAGGCCTCATGCGCTTTTGTCGTGGGTAGTGCTCATGATGTTGACTTATCAGAGTAGTTATCCTGCTCTCCCTAATGATCCCGTGTCGAGGAACTTACACTATAGTCCTCCGCCTCCCGCAACGCACGTACAGACGATGAAGAGCCAGCACACTTTCGGCAGTTCCCATCACTCCACGCTACACGATACTAGCTACACTACTGACCATTAAAATTGCTACACCACGAAGACGGCGTGCTACACGAGCGATATTTAACCGACAGGAAGACGATGCTCTGAAGTGCAAATGATTAGCTTTTCAGAGCATTCACACAAGGTTGGCGCCGGTGGCGACACCTACAACGTGCTGACATGAGGAAAGTTTCCAACCGATTTCTCATACACAAACAGCAGTTGACTGGCGTTGCTTGGTGAAACGTTGTTGTGATGACAGGTGTAAGGAGGAGAAATGCGTACCATCACGTTTCCGACTTTGATTGTAGCCTATCGCGATTGCGGTTTATCGTATAGCGACATTGCTGCTCGCGTTCGTCGAGATCCAATGAATGTTAGCAGAATATGGAATCGGTGGGTTCAGGAGGGTAATACGGAACGCCGTGCTGGATCCCAACGGCTTCGTATAACTAGCAGTCAAGATGACAGGCATCCTATCCGCATGGCTGTAACGGATCTTGCAGCCACGTCTCGATCCCTGAGTCAACAGATGGGGACGTTTGCAAGACAACAACCTTCTGCACGAACAGTTCGACGACGTTTGCAGCAGTATGGACTATCAGCTGCATTACCCTTGACGCTGCATCACAGACAGGAGCGCCTGCGTGGTGTACTCAACGACGAACCTGGGTGCACGAATGGCAAAACGTCATTTTTTCGGGTGAATCCAGGTTCTGTTTACAGCAACATGATGGTTGCATCCCTGTTTGGCGACATCGCGGTGAACGCGCATTGGAAGCGGATATTCCTGATCGCCATACTAGCGTATCACCCGGCGTTATGGTATGGGGTGCCATTGGTTACACGTCTCGGTCACCTCTTGTTCGCAATGACGGCACTTTCAACAGTGGACGTTACATTTCAGGTGTGTTACGACCCGTGGCTCTACCCTTCATTCAGCCCTTGCGAAACCCTACATTTCAGCAGCATAATGCACTACCGCATGTTGCAGGTCCTGTACTGGCCTTTCTCGATACAGAAAATGTTCGACTGCTGCCCTGGCCAGCACATTCTCCAGATCTCTCACCAACTGAAAACGTCTGCTCAATGGTGGTCGAGCAACTGGTTCGTCACAATACGCCAGTCACTACTCTTGATGAACTGTGGTATCTTGTTGAAGCTGCATGGGCAGCTGTACCTGTACACGCCATCCAAGCTCTGTTTGACTCAATATCCAGACGCATCAAGGCCGTTATTACGGCGAGAAGTGGTTGTTCTGGGTACTGATTTCTCAGGATCTATGCACCGAAATTGTGTGAAAATGTACTCACATGTCAGTTCTAGTATAATATATTTGTCAAATGAATACCCATTTATCATCTGCATTTATTCTTGGTGTAGCAATTTTAATGGCCAGTAGTGTATTTGTGAATCTGTAAACCTAAACAAATGAGAACTGTGTGCAGTTGTGAGGGATAGCCTGGCCCCTGCTGTGCGCCATTTAGCGATCGTGTTCCTGGCTGGATGATGTGGGCTTATGCAAGCTGGAAGTGATGTGTCCGTGCCCCAGTATTGTGGCGCCGGGCGGCCTTCGCCGAGATCTAGGCGTTCACAGATCAAGAGCGCGCTCCCGTACCAAAATATCTCCACGCTGACACTGAACTGAGACATTCAAATAACACCGGCTGAAACACTAACCCACTAAATCCCGGCGGGCAGATAATTTGTTTCTCAGTGTTGAGAGTCAAGAGTCCACAGGTCGATATTTGCGCGCCTTCACAGGGAGCCAGCTAGACAGCATAGCGTCAGGTGGTAAACTCAACGTTATCTGTTTTCCATCAGTTTATACATTTACTAACAGGTGATTTTCCACTCTCTCATATCTTCCCAACAAGCCAAAGTCTTCCATTTGTCTCTCATAATACTAATCTGAAATCTTTGTTGGAGTGTCACATACTCTGATGAAATAATGCACCCTCTGTGGGTATGTAAACAATCAGATTTTGAGGCACTCTTTCAAGAGACCAACTATTCACATTATATACCCACTGAGATCAATCGGTGTGCATAAATGCAGTACTGACGTAATATAGAGAGATTCGAAAGAAAAATTTTATGCCCAAAATTAAATAAGTAATTATCGGCGCCCTCAAACAGTCTGTATGTAGCGTTGTTATCTATGGGGTATTAGGCTGCCAGTGACTGTGAAACAGATGTTTTCGTAGGAAGACAGCTGACAATGATAAAGATTCATTTCAGCGGTTATATAAAAAAAAGACGATGTAAGACTTTACAAACAAACAATGGCTACACCTAAAATGTCGGATCTCCCGCCTGTGCCGTAGAACTTGCAGTTAACATTTAATTTTCTAGGCTGCTAGATACCATACACGCCAGAAGCAGATAGTGACTGGAAATCCTCAGCTTCATACACTCCTGGAAATGGAAAAAAGAACACATTGATACCGGTGTGTCAGACCCACCATACTTGCTCCGGACACTGCGAGAGGGCTGTACAAGCAATGATCACATGCACGGCACAGCGGACACACCAGGAACCGCGGTGTTGGCCGTCGAATGGCGCTAGCTGCGCAGCATTTGTGCACCGCCGCCGTCAGTGTCAGCCAGTTTGCCGTGGCATACGGAGCTCCATCGCAGTCTTTAACACTGGTAGCATGCCGCGACAGCGTGGACGTGAACCGTATGTGTAGTTGACGGACTTTGAGCGAGGCCGTATAGTGGGCATGCGGGAGGCCGGGTGGACGTACCGCCGAATTGCTCAACACGTGGGGCGTGAGGTCTCCACAGTACATCGATGTTGTCGCCAGTGGTCGGCGGAAGGTGCACGTGCCCGTCGACTTGGGACCGGACTGCAGCGACGCACGGATGCATGCCAAGACCGTAGGATCCTACGCAGTGCCGTAGGGGACCGCACCGCCACTTCCCAGCAAATTAGGGACACTGTTGCTCCTGGGGTATCGGCGAGGACCATTCACAACCGTCTCCATGAAGCTGGGCTACGGTCCCGCACACCGTTAGGCCGTCTTCCGCTCACGCCCCAACATCGTGCAGCCCGCCTCCAGTGGTGTCGCGACAGGCGTGAATGGAGGGACGAATGGAGACGTGTCGTCTTCAGCGATGAGAGTCGCTTCTGCCTTGGTGCCAGTGATGGTCGTATGCGTGTTTGGCGCCGTGCAGGTGAGCGCCACCATCAGGACTGCATACGACCGAGGCACACAGGGCCAACACCCGGCATCATGGTGTGGGGAGCGATCTCCTACACTGGCCGTACACCACTGGTGATCGTCGAGGGGACACTGAATAGTGCACGGTGCATCCAAACCGTCATCGAACCCATCGTTCTACCATTCCTAGACCGGCAAGGGAACTTGCTGTTCCAACAGGACAATGCACGTCCACATGTATCCCGTGCCACCCAACGTGCTCTAGAAGGTGTAAGTCAACTACCCTGGCCAGCAAGATCTCCGGATCTGTCCCCCATTGAGCATGTTTGGGACTGGATGAAGCGTCGTCTCACGCGGTCTGCACGTCCAGCACGAACGCTGGTCCAACTGAGGCGCCAGGTGGAAATGGCATGGCAAGCCGTTCCACAGGACTACATCCAGCATCTCTACGATCGTCTCCATGGGAGAAAAGCAGCCTGCATTGCTGCGAAAGGTGGATATACACTGTACTAGTGCCGACATTGTGCATGCTCTGTTGCCTGTGTCTATGTGCCTGTGGTTCTGTCAGTGTGATCATGTGATGTATCTGACCCCAGGAATGTGTCAATAAAGTTTCCCCTTCCTGGGACAATGAATTCACGGTGTTCTTATTTCAATTTCCAGGAGTGTATGTTGAAGCCTCAAAAGGACGCTGATTAAAAGTTCAGTAAGTAACACTAATTAAATTGTAAAGACAATTTGTACGAAAAGAGGAACTTAATTTTTTTTGCAATTATGTAATGTTTGGCGCATAGTACCTACGACAAACCATGCTCACTACTGTAGAAAAAAAGTGTATTATAATTTCAGAATAATCCCTTTTGTCACAAACTGCAAAATAATTCAACACTGGTCTACATGTTATATTAAGGTTACACCTAAATTCTGATTACTTGTGATATTTCTTACACCTAATGCATCCCAACCGTACATACAAAGCAATCGCGGCTGGACTACTACAGTTAATCGCATCATTCGTTTCTGATTCCGTGACGAGCAAATATTTATGCGGTACATTATATAATTACTCTAATAGCGTATCATCTAATAATCTTTGCAAAATGTGTTATCCGAATTATCCTTTTATTCACATACTGAAATATGTATGCTGACCATCGAGGGAAAATTTATTTTTTAATGAGCTGTTATATATCTGAGCATCTCGTCATGGAATAAGCGCAACAAATATGTAAATAAAAAGAGAAGATTGTAAAAGAAAGGAAGAGAATGGAAACAAAATCCAAACTATGCAAATGACGTACCTGAGGTGAGTTACAAGAATATAGAGAATGAGAACTTTGGACAGCTGTACATTTGAACGATAGGGAAAGGAATGTAGCTTACACAAATAAATGGTAGAATCCTGTATAGATTATTCAGAGTGAAATATTAAATAATTATAATTAAGAATGCTCAATTACCACCCAAGAATAATAATAAATATTTGCAAACCAAACAAGTTGTATGTAACACGCACAGATTGAGACTCAATGGAAATCAAGAAAAGAAAGCAAGAAAACGAAGAAGTAGAAGATTTAGAAAAAAGGTTAACTACGTTTTCTACGCCAATTAGATTTGCAAAGTAGTGAAGTAGATGTGGACGTAAAGACAAATGACACAGCGGTACCTCACCTGCCACGCCCACCTTTGCGCAAGTGCGCCCTCGCCTTGTGTAACTAAGGCGACAGTGCGAAACACACACACACACACACACACACACACACACACACACACACACACACACACACACAAAGGTACTACAAATAACAGAGTGGCGACGTCGGGTGAAATAAGACGCACTGAGCAGCGTGGCCTTAACACGCTTCCTTCGGCAAAACCGAGCATATTTGCATACTACGGCCGACCTGCGATTGAGGGGGGATTGGCCATGACCGCAGCAGTGGCGTAAGACGGAAAACTACAGAGACAAGCAGATACAGATGGAACTTTTATCTGTAGCCACTTTGTTTAAGGCATTGTCTGGACCAGAGCTACAATGTTTCTTTTTTCTGCTGCAGTGTCTACAGTTAGCACTATTGCATATAACATCGCAGTCATCATACAGTTATACTCATCAGACTCTTAAAGTTATTACTACTCATTTTATTATTTTGCATTTTGTGTTGTACTTCGAAGTGGGAGGCACACGGTGTGAAGCCTCTGAGCCCCTCATTCATGCTCGAGGCACTACAACGAGATCATATAGCGCCAGCACAGAACTTAACTATGCTAAGAATTTTGCTTTAAGACTACAATGGTTACTCCGCTATATTTTACAGTGGGGAAAAACTCATGAGTGGTCTTGGAATATAACTGTTCGATAATTCGTATCGTTCGCTCACAGCTTCTGCCCTGTCATCCAGTTGACTAACTGTGCATCCTGTTTCTGAGGCTGTTAGAGGGAATCAGTTCGCATATAGACAGCCTGAACACCACACACAGCCTGCCGGAGTGGCCGAGCGGTTCTAGGCGCTACAAAAATTGGTTCAAATGGCTCTGAGCACTATGGGACTTAAAAACTGGGGTCATCAGTCCCCTAGAACTTATAACTACTTAAACCTAACTAACCTAAGGACCACACACACATCCATGCCCGAAGCAGGATTCGAACCTGCGATCGTAGCGGTCGCCCGGTTCCAGACTGAAGCGCCTAGAACCGCTCGGCCACAGCGGTCGGCTGTCTACGTTAATTTTCCATTTCTCCTCTATATCAAGAAGTAATACCGTTTCAATTTATTTAGTGTAGGCAAACTGTGCTACATATCGAATAGCAGGAATGGCACATTCTCTTTTCACGGTCCACTGGGTCCTTTACTGCCATGAAAGGGACTTGCCTAACGCCTTCTGGTACCGGATCGTCCTGTGGAGGTCGGCTTGTTGGCTACGTGTCCCCCAAGACGTATCTCACGGCCTACATCTCGACGGAAAGGTATGTAGTCCGCGATAGCTCAGCATCTTCCGAGAAGCTCACGCAACTCGTTACATCGCTGGCATGTGAGTAGCAGCGCACGTATAGCAGGTAAGGCCCTTGCTTACATCTGGGAAGGTGGCTGCGCCTTTGACTTTGTGACTTGCTCAAGAACTGGATGGTTGTAAAATATTTTAAACACATTTTATGAATAAATCTCCTTCGCATATTTTAATTTTGGTTGTTTAGATTTTTATTTCTGATAAATTTTTGCAAAGGAATAAAAAGTGGCATTTGACATCACGTCGATCACAGAGTTATTAGAGATGGAGTATAGACTATGGTATTGAAGGGCGGAGAAGCAATTCAGCAGGGTCTTTTCAAAGGAACCAACCGTGTACTTACCTTAAGCGATTTAGGCAAATCGAGGAACACCTAAATTTGGTTGGCCAGACGGAGATTTATACCGTTGTCCTTCCCAATGCGAGTCCAGCGTGCTAACCATTGCTATGGCGGCCCGGCACAGGTTCCTTCCCCTGCGTGATCCATCAGGACGTTAACGACATTGTGAATTTGGTTTGCTTTGTAATCAGCCTTTATAGCGGAGATGAAAGGAAGAAAATCTCCTCGGTTGGAGGGGGTTAGGTTACAGAAGAATGGCAACTCTCGTGGAGAAGACAGGAATGGTTGCCTGAAGCAGCAAGTCTTTCTTTAATCAGTTGATTGTTCTAGCGAACACATTTACCTAGTGAGGTGTCTGAACAAAACTCCTTATTAGAATGTCAGATGCTTCCAATAATTACTAGAAAAGTTCTCTATCAAAGACGAGTGCTCGGTTGTCACTTGGTCTGCAAACTGCCGGTGAGCTGGCTTAACTAATGAATCACCAACACGTTGCACTACTTCTCTAGTACTCATCCGGCACTTTGTCTTTCGTAGAAGAGACAAGTACCAAGCAGTAACTTGTTTGTGCCATTCACTGAAATTCCGCTATTCTACCTCTTTGAGACAGTGATACACTGTTCAGCTCTACTCCCTACGAATACTGTAAAACGCTGGATAGTTTGCACTTACTGTCTGTCCATCAGAGTCCATCAGCGTCTGGTCCTGGATGAAGCTGCTGCGGAGCGTCACTGCCCTCTGGTCTGGATGCTCGGTACTGGAACTGATTACTCACTCTATTCACTGCATGACTGACTGCAGACGTTCCTCTTCCATCTCTTTGGAGCATTCCCTTCTACCCTTCTCTCGACATGGAATAGCCTTAACGTTTGATTATCTCTCTATATCCTACCCGGGATTCTTCCATCACGCGCCTTGGGAAATTTCCTCTTATTCCGTTGACCTCGACTCTCGGCGCCATTGACGCCATGGTCAAATGTAGAGCCCGGCTGCTTTGGGAAGCGTCATCTCACCCCGATACCCTATTTGGCTTTCCTATGTAACGCACGCACGTTGTCTTGCTTAAGAAACCCGGCTCACTTCTCTCGTCATGATCTGACATAGCGCGGAGTTGCATATTTCGAAGCGAAAACTCCACAATCACTAAGATTCACTTGAGGATTTTCATTATGACTTGGTAAAATAGTCGCACCTGAGTAAGACGTAGAAACGGGAATAAACATATGAGCGCTATAAATGGCCACCACTTGATAATGCAGCACTTCTTGCGTCGTAATGAAGTTAAAGACTAATATTGGTCATTTAGATTTCAGCCTGAGGCGTTTGTTGAATTGTATAACTTGAGCGAATGTTGCTGTCGTTCTTCCTACAATGGTTTCTCTCCGTCGAGAAGGAAAGTATTCCGCGCGTGGGCAAGCGAGGAACTGGTACGTCTCGCTTTTCGATCCTCGCGCGAGACTGGTCTCGAGTAGCGCAAGATTCGAGTTTAGCCAGATAACTGCTCGCCTTCGTAGTACAAACGTTGGCCTAACATCGTTACGTTGCCGGTGGGAGTGGAGCGTAGATAGCTCAATTTAAGCGCCACACACACTTAACACATTTAGCTCTAGCGCCTGCCGTATACCGAAGCGTAATAGCGACAGAGCTACATCTGGTGGCGCGTGTGGACACAACGTCGTGACGATGTCTTAGCGTTCAGCAAACACGGCGCTCGACACTTGCCGAAGCAGAGCGGCTAAGCGAAGGGCCGTGTCTCATAGGCGGCGTGACGGTGCACTTCGAGCCAGGCGATTTCTAGGGCGCCGTTACTTCTGCCAGCGTATTTTTGCAACATTTTGGCCGAAAACCTTTGTTTCTCGTTCACTTGGGAAAACCCGCTTTCTCCTGTGGGGCGATGTCGACAAGGAGACTTTTGCAGATGCTCTATTGCAGGAGCTATGTTGCTGCGGTAAAAGAAAAAAAAGTTTCTACTGCGAAATTTGGTTTGGTACTGCAATGAAGACGTCTCATGAAAGAAGGAAGGAAAGTTGCTCTCTAATCTCCTATCACCGTCAACTTCATTTGAGTCCGAGCTCAAATTGACTATTCACAATATATTAAAATTTGATGCATCAAACAGAAAATAAAATACATTTCTATTTTTAGAAGTTGAACACTATTGTTGTATATAGTTTCTTCATCTAGCGATGAGACATGTAGTATCGCTGTATGAAATTTTAATTTATCTTCATGCAGTTAGTAACTAAAATAGGAAAACGTTATTTTTGCTAAAAGTAAGATTCAGTATTTGACAATTAGCGCATCCATTCGATAGTAAGCATAAAATTTAAGTAAGATATTACAGAAAATTTAAAAATTTAAGTAAGATATTAGAGAAACCCGAACCTGCGGTTTCGTGTTTGCCACAGCAATACGCAATCCACTCAGTTACAAATGACATTTGTTGTTCAAATGTGTGTGAAATCTTATGGGACTTAACTGCTAAGGTCATCAGTCCCTAAGCTTACATACTAGTTAACCTAATTTATCCTAAGGACGAACACACACACACACACACCCATGCCCGAGGGAGGACTCGAACCTCCGCCGGGACCAGCCGCACAGTCCATGACTGCAGCGCCTTAGAGCGCTCGGCTAATCCCGCGCGGCCGACATTTATTGAAATGTTTAAAATGTGTACTTAACAGCACTCTGAAATCTTTTAATCTTCAAAACGATTTTTGCAAGTGTTTTTGGGAATTGCCCCTTGCAGCTTTAGTAAATTCATGTTCGGGCACAGAACTACGAAGGAATTTGAAGAGGGACAGTTCATAAGATCCACTTGTGAAATCAGTTCAGGTGTCTTGTATGCTGTGTATGCTGTAGGCAAGCTTGAGATTTCGATCAATATGCAAACATCTTATCTTGTGAAACACGTCTGATTCATTTTACAGATAATAAGAACCGCTGCTGTATTAAGCAAATGCAAACATGCGAGTTTCTGAAAGTCTTTTGTCTGTGACAGGTCACTTGTATGGGTTCAGATGTGCATCCTGCACCAAACCTTCAATATCATCGCATTCCGAATGTAGTTCTACTCATGTAGTGCAGTCATTTCGATCATTTGCTTTCGGCATGAAAGATGTCTGTGCAATTGGTTAGAATCATAATGCATTTCTGAATATATGCATTTATGTTTTTGTCATCCGTATATACAGCAAATTCGACGATCTGTTAGCGTTTGACCATTTGTTCTCAGCAACTTGTTGCGTAAAAGCGCTGAAAAGCTGTCTTTCATGAATGGACCATGAGTAAAGACAATGTCTAGAGGTGTGGTTGACAGTAGTGTTAACCACATTCAATTTGGAGAAAACAAACTTAGGGACTGGAGATTCAAAAAGTTAGCGGATTAGAGAACTATACGACAATAACAAATAAACGACGTAAATTTCCAATAATTACGTAAGTATTTCCTTATAATGTATAATGAAAAAGAAGGTAGACTCGTATGACTATAGTCAGAAGTACCATTTTTCGAATGCGAACTCAAGGCTTGTAATAGAAAAAAGTTCAGCACAAGTCAAAAACGCAATGATTGGCGTGACTGGAGAATCCGTGGTCGAAAGGGGAGGGGAAGAAGTTGAGACAATATCGCTATTCAGAAGACAGCGCCGTGGTGGTACGAATACACCATCGGAAGGGATGCGGCTGATTGTTTTTGAAATGTACAGTTCCGACATGCGCTGAGGAGTCAGTTAGTTCATCGGCTGTTCGGAACCTCTGAGGCCACAGCGTTCTAACTTTCTTGGTTACCATCATCGTCGCCTTCAGATCTCATTTCGGAACTGACACGTGCTCGACCATTTCTGAAGTCAACTAACACTATACAGGGTGATTCAAAAAGAATACCACAACTTTAAAAATGTGTATTTAATGAAAGAAACATAATATAACCTTCTGTTATACATCATTACAAAGAGTATTTAAAAAGGTTTTTTCACTCAAAAACAAGTTCAGAGATGTTCAATATGGCCCCCTCCAGACACTCGAGCAATATCAACCCGATACTCCAACTCGTTCCACACTCTCTGTAGCATATCAGGCGTAACAGTTTGGATAGCTGCTGTTATTTCTCGTTTCAAATCATCAATGGTGGCTGGGAGAGGTGGCCGAAACACCATATCCTTAACATACCCCCATAAGAAAAAATCGCAGGGGGTAAGATCAGGGCTTCTTGGAGGATAGTGATGAAGTGCTCTGTCACGGGCTGCCTGGCGGCCGATCCATCGCCTCGGGTAGTTGACGTTCAGGTAGTTACAGACAGATAAGTGCCAATAACTAACCTTTTTCGTAGGACTCTCCATACAGTTGATTGTGGAATTTGCAGCTCTCTGCTAGCTCTGCGAGTCGATTTTCCTGGGCTGCGAACAAATGCTTGCTGGATGCGTGCTACATTTTCATCACTCGTTCTCGGCCGTCCAGAACTTTTCCCTTTGCACAAACACCCATTCTCTGTAAACTGTTTATACCAACGTTTAGTACACCACCTATCAGGAGGTTTAACACCATACTTCGTTCGAAATGCACGCTGAACAACTGTCGTCGATTCACTTCTGCCGTACTCAATGACACAAAAAGCTTTCTGTTGAGCGGTCGCCATCTTAGCATCAACTGACGCTGACGCCTAGTCAACAGCGCCTCAAGCGAACAAATGTACAACTAAATGAAACTTTATAGCTCCCTTAATTCGCCGACAGATATTGCTTAGCTTTGCCTTTTGTCGTTGCAGAGTTTTAAATTCCTAAAGTTGTGGTATTCTTTTTGAATCACCCTGTATTTGGAATTGTTAGCAGTGACCAAAAATCTAAACATTTAACATCCCGCATAAGGTTTATGCAATACGTGTTAACACCGCTAATAATCGGAGCATCTGACAATACTAGATATGGATTTCACCTTCAGGCCAATTACTGTTCGGGGGTTGGTTCCCTTGATGCTATAGTCACCAATTCAACGACATATCTTACGTAACACTTGTGAACACGATTGATTTGTGTTCAGCTACCGAAGACACCATTAACAGTGCTACCTCCAATGGTTGAAGCATTTTTCACGATAATACATGGACGAACGACAATCGCACAAGGGCGGCGATAGACTTGTGAACTTGTCTCCAATGTTGGTTCACCTTCAGCGTCAAACACGACTTTAACGGCTCCGGTTTCAGGGTTCTCAACTAATCAGGTAGGTGGCAGCAGCGTCGCCACGCCAGTCGGATCTCAACCGAACAGCCTTCTGTTGTTCCAGCTCTGGTCAGGGGCAGTGCTTCAGCGGATTCGTGGAAATTTGTGACAGCTCCACAAACAGTGACCGACGTATTTTTTTTTTACTAGTGAATGAAGTGATGTACAACTTTATTTTGATCAGGATTAAACAACCTTGGTTCTCAAAGATGGCGATTGGTAAGTTTCATTTCTAGTTCATTTTCTGTTGTCCTCTTCCAATGATTTCCATGTCACGTAACTTAAGTTGGCTTAGTATGACGTATATTGATCCTTCAATTATCATGAATCTCAGTTCGCTTTCATATTTTCGAGCATTAAATTTAACTATCTGCATAGAGTTCCGCATCAAATTACTTTCTTTCTCCTCATTATGTTTTGCTGTCCGAACGATCTAACGAACGATCACATTTCACCTTCAGTTTATCTTATTTCTAGGTTCTAGCTTGCTTTTCCTGTGTGTTGTCATATTATTCCATATTTTTACTTACTTTATACTTTTTGTACTGCTCCAGATTTCGTACCGTTTTATGCACAGGTGCCTAAACTGAGTATTTTGTTTTTAATGTGGTAGCCCTTTCTTAATTCCATTTATTTGACCATTCTTTCTTGATATTTGCTTCTGTGATCCAAATAACTGGCTATTTCTTCTTTTAAAATTACTCGTTTGTTAGTCTCGCTGATACGTCCTCAGTGAGTCCGTAAATATATCCAGAAAAATTAATTTTATTTTTCCCCACCTTTTTTCCTTGTTACCTCATCGTTTTGTGTTTTGAACGTATTTTTACTTTTCTCCTATTTCTTCTTTTTGCTTCTCTAGCTTACGTAGCCTACTACTAGCTTTTAAATGTGTAGATACGTTCTGGTCTAATTCTTTTAGCGAAGCATTCTAGTTTTTGTTACTAGACGTGCACTTCTTGTTGCAGGTATTATAATTCAACTTATAAGCTCTTCTCATTATTATTTCTATTGTAGATCTTTGTTCCACTTCATTCGTGTGTATCTACAAGAAAGAGAAAGCTGCTTAGATTATCTATTTAAACTACGTCTGTTAGCAATTATTTTGGTGAATTTTTGATATAGCATGATTTGTTGGTCATCATTCTTTTTCTGTATTTGTTATTCTCTCAAACATTAATTTAGCTACTTATGTTACATGTTCTGAATTTATATAAGCTAGTATTTTCTGTTATTAAATCAGTTTTATCTTCAAAATTTAATTCTACAGTTCCTTCCAGACATAAGTTTTAGTTAATGTGCGTTTTTAATTATATATCGCCTCTAACGAAATCAAGTCGTTTTCGTGTTTCGTGTTTCACTAATGTCTGAATTATATTTTATGTATTCGCATTTCATTTTTAAAGACAACATTTCGGCATTACAGAGAGGTTAAAGCTGGTCGCACTAGCGATGCTATTAAAATGTGTGACAGAAGGTCGACTAACTCCGCATAACTTCTGGGAAACTAATGGCGCCCACCAGTTGGACTATTATAATTCTGTAAATCACACTTTGTTGAAAAGAACATCGCTATTAGCGCCTACGTTAGTCATCAAATTAGGTACCTCAGCCCTAGAACACAAAAGGGGTAATATATTACACTGTTACTGAACCATCGTAAATTTTACTACTACATGTTTTATTCGAATGACGCCTTTTATAGTTTATGAACTAATTAATTGCAATTTTAAGGTCCCAAATGGTACGTCACATGCCATGTAGGTACTAAATGTCACGTTTTACATCCAGTGCTTACGATACCAGATTGGTGGGAACCGTAAAATGGTACCAACTGCAATTGCAACTTCTACGAGACTGTAATAATTTAGAATTAAGATATTCTGGGCAAATTTTTGTTCAGAGATTGGCTGACCCACTATATAATCTTCCGAAATACTAATATTTACAACATTCTTGGAACCCATAAAAATCTCTTTCGTTGTGCTCTATTCAGATTAAACATGGCAGTGCGAACAAACATATTTCATAAATGCTTGAAGGTATCGAAATAAGAATTTTTGAGCGCTTGTAAACATAAGGCGTAATTATTGAATTGTTGATGAATATATCTTTTTAAATAGTACTTCATTTGTTTAATGACAATGTATGTAAGCAGGTATCGTGGTATGTTGCTTGTCACCGTTTAGAGCGAAACGTTTCGCAAGACAACTGGGATGTGAAATTTTTGTGCGGCTCAATTCTCCTGTCATGGCGCTAGAGACAGAGGTCTCTTGTTACATTCCATTCCCGAAAATGCTGTTTCTCTAACTGTCTGACACTGACCTCAGGGAGTTCAGGTCGGGACGCACTATGTGTAGCTCCAGCAGAAGCTTCTGTCTCGCTGCGGTTTCTTCCTCTGCGGAGCGTTGGTTTGTCGCGTGACGTCCGGCGGTGCGGCAGCAGCCATAAAACGCCGGGCACGACTTCTTCAGTTTGCGGGCAGTCACGAACCCTTGTTGTACAGTTCGCAAGTGCTGATGAAGACCGACAGCATTGGAGACACGCTAGGCAATCACAACGCAGAAGACTTCCTCGACACGCCTCGCCTAACCGGCTGGTTTACGGCGCAGCCGAGACCCCGAGGCAGGTCGTTCCCGAGCGGCATGTTTACATTCCGTCACCGCAGACAAAGTGTTAGCCGAGGGAAGGGGAGTATCGTGTAGCAACCAATACTCTTGTCCCACTTGCAGTTATTGAATTCAGTGTCAAGTATCCGCAGGTGTTCCCTTACATTCAGGCACTGTCCAAACTATTTCGTTTGCACATTAATGAAGAAGCTGTTCTGGTAGATATTCATATGCTTACCGAACCTTTTTAGCTTCAGATCAAACGAATGGAACCATTAAAAAGTTTCGACTTTTTTAAAGGTAGTTCAGTACGCATCCTTTTCATGAGATACTTTGTGCCATATTCAAAGCATCTTATGGGAACAGGTGAAAACCGGTTACGACGCCATTTGTGTGACCCGTACTTTGCTCGCGAGGCGGCTAGACAGTATTTATCGGGTGACTGCTCCGTAGTTCACGTTCACAAGATATTGTTACGACGTTTGTACGTTAATTGGTTTATAAAAATATCACATTTTGCGACTGTATGGAAAGGAAGGAAGAGTAGTGTTTAACATCCCAACAGCATTCGGGGGGAGAGAGAGAGAGAGAGAGAGAGAGAGAGAGAGAGAGAGAGAGTAGATTGCACGGAACGTTTACATAGTATGCTAAAAGTGAAGTCCAAGGCCTCGAGTTTAGAGTCGTCAAACAGTAACAAGGATGCACATGTGCACTCTTATTTCTATGTATCATTCTACAAAAAAATATTCTCTTGCATATTGCAGTTTTTTTAATGCAAAGCAAACACGATACTAATATACCATTTTACCCATGTTTTATCATCTTCTGTGCTATCTTCTTTTACTTAACACTGCAATAGTCTTACACCGACTACACCATCTGATACACAGTAAGTTATTGCTGCGTGACAGACTGAAAACAGTTGTGCTAGGCATAATACGAAATTCCTAGGAAAAGAAATACGATTTGTACCGATACCTAGGTGCAAAGATAAAAGAGCTTTAAACATACTACAAAATTCTTGTTCCTTTCCACACCAACTCTGACTTAAAACCTAGTTTTAGTATCCTGAATAGAAGTATTAACGGTATCATCGTTACATCTGACAAAATGGATATTCTTCACGGCAGACAAAATCAAAATGAGCAAAGGTGAAAGCGCTATGTACAACTACCAACGCATCTCTTCAATATAAGTAAATTTCAATGTAAGTATATTTCAAAATGATACGTGTGCAACCAATAATAAATATATTGTTGAACATACTGTAAGTAGTTGTTCATATGACAACAGAGATTCACCCATCCGAAAAAATGTTTTCTGGTCAACGACTCTGGTATGAATCGCATAGGTCTGCATACCAATCTTTCCACTCACAAGGGAGCCTCCCCATCGCACCCCCCTCAGATTTAGTTATAAGTTGGCACAGTGGATAGGCCTTGAAAAACTGAACACAGATCAATCGAGAAAACAGGAAGAAGTTTTGTCGAACTATGAAAAAAAATAAGCAAAATATACAAATTGAGTAGTCGATGTGTAACATAAGCCACATCAAGGACAATGTGATCTGAGGAACGCCGTAGTCTTGCCGCCACGGTAACTCAGCGTGTTCGGTCAGAGGGTTAGCTACCCTCTGTAATAAAAAAAACTGAGTTAATCGATCAATAATGAACTTCAACTGGCGTCTGGGGACGTCCGCCACGAACAATTGCAACGAACACTAACGAACAAAATGAGATTAAAAAAAAAATAGTCTCGTGGTTAGCATAAGCAACTGGGGTACTAGAAGACCTCGGTTCAAGTCTTCCCTCGAGTAAAAATTTTAACTTTTTTATTTTCTAGCAATTGACGTGTGTCAATTATCAAAGTTCAGGCACGCACACAATCAACTTCGATCTCGAAAATTCCAGTTGAGATTTGCTTGGACATATGCAGGATTTGACGGTCTACACACGGAAAAAATTGGAAAACGTTAAAAACATATGTTTTGACAGAGCACAGGGAAAACTGTGTGACTGTGAAACTGTTGCATTCATTTGTTGCAGTTTATGTGACAAACTCTTATGTTTTCATCACTTTTTTGGGAGTTATTATCACATCCACAAGAAAACCTAAATCGGGCAAGGTAGAAGAATCTTTTTACCCATTCGCCAAGTGTACAAGTTAGGTGGGTCGACAACATATTCCTGTCATGTGACGCACATGCCGTCACCAGTGTCGTATAGAATATATCAGACGTGTTTTCCTGTGGAGGAATCGGTTGACCTATGACCTTGCGATCAAATGTTTTCGGTTCCCATTGGAGAGGAACGTACTTTCGTCTGCTAATCGCACGGTTTTGCGGTGCGGTCGCAAAACACAGACACTAAACTTATTACTGTGAACAGAGACGTCAATGAACGAACTGACAGGTCATAACTTTGCGAAAATAAATAAAGTAAAATTTTTACCCGAGGGAAGACTTGAACCAAGGATCTCTCGTTTCGCAGTTGTTCACGCTAACCACGGGACCACGGCGCTCCTGAGCTGACACTAAGCTCGATGTTGCTTATCTTGCACATGGACTACTCAGTTTGTATATTTTACTTATTTTTTCTGTAGTTTCACACAACTTCTTCCTGTTTTCTCGATTGATCTGTGTTCAGTTTTTCAAGGCCTGTCCACTGTGCCAACTTATAACTAAATCTGAGGGGGGTGCGATTGGGAGGTTCCCTTGTCAGAACGAATTATGCTCAGTGCGGCGTCGATACTCGTAAAGGTAACACCGCTTTTTATTTAAAAAAAAAAAACGGGAAGTGAATCTGGGGATATAAACATGGCCATTAACACTGAAATTCTCTTTTTTGGTAGCGGATTTCATTTTCGAAGTGGTAGTCTTGTACGAAATTCCTATTTCATGAGGCATCAGCACTTTTCTGACACCTCGGACCAATGTAGTAAGATAGGATTACTTAAGTCCGAAACACATTGCACTTGAAATGGTATCCCATCCCTTATGCAAAAGGTCAACAATAACGTTTTAACCTAATAATGAATAATTCTGCCTCTTTATCATCCCAGTATTGGCACCTTCGTACATGACTATTTCGCTCATTGCCTCATCGTATTTTCGAACCAGGCCATTTAAACGAGGCAGGATGAAATGCAATGCTCTTGTTTCACGGGATCTCAGTTGCGTCAGTACGCAGTTTCGACCTGAGTTTCTATCATTAGAGACACGTAACAGCGATTCCATGAACAGCAATTATGCGTTCAATTGGCTATTGAATTTCGTCTGCAGGTTCTGCAGGTCTGTTACGCAAGCTCTAATCACACATCGTGTCATTACATGGAGTCGCACGCCTGTAGTAAAACTACCCACCGTCCTCGACCCAGTCTGACGTCGCGAAGTCTGAGGTGAGGGCTTGCCGCGTCGCCGCGTCAACCAATCATCTGCAAATTTCCCTCCAAGGGCAAAGCAAACTTTCCTGACAAGTGTCACGGCTATCTGGCCGTGCTGACATTCGTTTACTATTGTTTCTTTGCAGTCGGATTCATTCTTGTTAGTTATACTTGGTATATAGTAATATAATACTAAGCAGTGTTGTGCAATTGAACGAACATGTAAAATCAGGATTAGGGAAGGGAAAAGGAAGACTTAGATTTCTCGGAAGGATTCTGGGAAAGTGCATCACTAAAGCAGACTCCATTCACCAGCCAGCGTGAATATGATACGAGAAATTAGGATGCGTACAGAAGCATGTAGTCATTTTTTCCTTGCTCAATACACGAGTGGGAAAGGGCAGCAGTTACATTAGTACGAAGTATTCTCCGCCATGCACGGCACAGTGACGTAAGGAATATATATGTAGATACAGATGTAGACAAATACAGTGCTCATGACCTACCATTTCTGGCTTTCACCTGGAGAGTAACTTCAGTATTAATGAATAGAAGTGCCAACAGCTCACCGATTTTGTCATTTTGCTCTGTGATAGTGCACACTTATACACTGAAGAATCAAGGAAGCTGATACACCTGCCTAATATGTACGGACCCCGCGAGCACGCAGAAGTGTCGCAACACGACGTGGCATGGACTCGACAAACGTCTGAAGTAGTGTTGGAGGGAACTGGCATCATGGATGGTGCAGGGCTGTCCATAAATCCGTAACAGTACGAGGGGATGGAAATCTCTTCTGAACAGCACGTTGCAAGGCATCCCATATATGCTCAATAATGTTCATGTCTAGGGAGTTTAGTGGCCAAGTGTTTAAACTCAGAAGAGTGTTCCTGGAGACACACTGTATAAATTATGGACTCGCGGGGTGTCGCATTGTCCTGCTGTAATTTCCCAAGTCCGCCGGAATGCACAACGGACATGAACGGATGCATTAGATCAGGAAGGGTTCCGTACGTACATGTCACCTGTCAGAGTCGTATGCAGACGTATCAGGGGTCCCATATCACTCCAACTGCACGCGTCCCACTCCATTACAGAGCTTCCACCAGATTGAACAGTCCCCTGTTGACATGCAGGGTCCATGGATTCGTGAGGTTGTCTCCATATCCGTACACACCCATCCGCTCGATACAATTTGAAACGAAAGTGATCCGACCAGACAACAAATTTCCAGTCAACAGTCCGATGTCTGTGTTGACGGGCCCAGGCGAGGCATAAAGTTTTGTGTCGTGCAGTCATCAAGGGTACACGATTGGGCCTTTGGTTCCGAAAGCCCATATCGATGATGTTTCGTTGAATGGTTCGCACGCTGACATTTGTTGATGACCCACCACTGAAATCTGCAGCAATTTGCGAAAGGGTTACATTTCTGTCATATAGAACGATTCTCTTCAGTCGTAGTTGGTCCCATTCTTGCACGATATTTTACCGTCCGCAGCGATGTAGGAGATTTGATGTTTTACTCGATACTCACCGTACACTCACGGGAAAATCCCCACTTCATGGCTACCTCGGAGATGCTGTGTCCCATCGCTCGTGCGCCGACTGTAACGGCACGCTCAGATTCACTTAAATCTTGATAACCTGCCATTGTAGCAGCAGCAACCGGTCTAACAACTGCACCAGACACTTGTCTTCTATAGGCGTTGCCGACCGCAGCTTCGTATTCGGTCTGTTTACAGATTTCTGTATTTGAATACGCAAGCCTATACCAATATCTTTGGCGCTTCAGTGTATAAATGAATGTTGCTGTAGTATGATGTGCTTTTCGGGTGTTTTTAAGAAACTGAAGTCCAAATGTTTACGAGCCAGTTCACTTCGTTTCTAGCGCCACCGGACTCCTGATTGGTCAGTGGACGCTGCATTCTGGGAATCCTACAAGCGGAAATGGAACAGGAGCTATCGCGCGAAAACATGATAATCGCTGAAACTAATGACTTTTGTTTGGGAGGAAAATACGTATTATTACTTTTCTTTTTGACGTGGATAGCGCGATACTGACGATTATTGATCACTGGTTTTGTATATATTTTTTGTGTTTTTCTCGGGACGTGACAGAACATCTAGTGATATCGTTTCGTATTCTAATGTTATAGTTTGATTGTGAGTTGGCGAAGCCAACTCAAATGACTGGAGGAAAACTGGCGATAGTAACGGACCAACCCACAGCATAGTCCGAGAAATGGGTTACACTGAAATGTTACAACTTCGTTGTGAGATGGCGAAGCCAGCGCATGTGACTCGAAGAAAACTACCTATGGTGACGGACTGATCTGCAGCGTAGGCCCATGATCGTTTCAAAAAGTTTGTCAAGTGTTTTCGGACGCTCCCGATTTCAGAGGTGGTTGTAACGTAGGAACAGTTTAAATTTTGCGGCATATACTGTTTTATATGGCAACATTCCATATAATACGTACAATTATGTTCAAATGTGTGTTAAATCTTATGGGACTTAACTGCTAAGGTCATCGGTCCATTAGCCTACACACTACTTAACCTAAATTATCCTAAGGACAAACACACACACACACACACACACACACACACACACACACACACACACACACACACACCCATGCCCGAGGGAGGACTCGAACCTCCGCCGGGACAAGCAGCACAGTGTACAATTATGCCACTAAGTAATTTCATAGATTTCTGAAGAAGAGAAATTTGTTAACATCGAGTATAGATTTAAGTGTCAGGAAGTCGTTTCTGAAAGTATTTGTATGGAGTGTAGGCATGTATGGAAGTGAAACATGGACGATAACTAGTTTGGACAAGAAGAGAATAGAAGCTTTCGAAATGTGGTGCTACAGAAGAATGCTGAAGATAAGGTGGGTAGATCACGTAACTAATGAGGAGGGATTGAATAGAATTGGGGAGAAGAGGAGCTTGTTGCACAACTTGACTAGAAGAAGGGATCGGTTGGTAGGGCATGTTTTGAGGCATCAAGGGATCACAAATTTAGCATTGGAGGGCAGCGTGGAGGGTAAAAATCGTAGAGGGAGACCAAGAGATGAATACACTAAGCAGATTCAGAAGGATGTAGGTTGCAGTAGGTACTGGGAGATGAAGAAGCTTGCACAGGATAGAGTAGCATGGAGAGCTGCATCAAACCAGTCTCAGGACTGAAGACCACAACAACAACAACTACATTATGGCGATGTTGATTGATCATTATTATCTCATTGGCTCCAACGTCTTGTCTAAACATCCGACTTATGATTCGTCGTGTTCAGCTCCCATTATTCACCGCGGAAACCCTTACCAACAGCGGCACACAATAGAAAAGTTGTGGACACCGTAAGTGCGCTTTCGTCCAGCAATCGACGGCGCCAACTTGGGAGTCGCCAGTAGTTAAGCTTTCAGCCGTGTGAAGCGAGCATAACGACGCTGTTCGATGACTGGTGCTTTCCCGTGGTATTGAACAGGCTCGTTAGAAACTTCCTGGCAGATTAAAACTGTGTGCCGGACCGAGACTCGAACTCGGGACCATATCAGCGCACACTCCGCTGCAGAATGAAAATCGCATTCTGGAGGCTCGTTAGACTTTGAACACTGATTTCTCGGGACCGCTTTGTAACTGCGTAATGACAGTTGCGCCATCTTAGGGTGTACTACAAGCGTGTGAAGGAAGAGCAGTACCGGTGACTCTTTTTCGTGTATATGCTTTCCTTGTAGGTGTAAACTTCCACTTGGTAATGCACTTGTGGGGCACCCTTGGTAGGGGCTCGCTGCAAGTCGACTTGGGCTGTGCCCGCGGTGTTCTGCACCAATCGGAGCGCAGCGTGCGGGGGCCGGTGCAGACACCTCCTGGCGTCCGCTTTCTCCTCGCCGCCTCGGGACGGTAGCTGCAGGGCATTCGCGGACCAAAATTCGCTTCCGGAAGCCTGCTGCCCGTTCAAGCCTATCAACTTGCCCCGATCCCAGATATTTGCTTCTCAGTTCTAGTGCCCATTTCCCAAATTATCTGCGTCCAGCTCTGCTATCAAGAGCCGTGTAGAGCTTGAGATGTGATAGCTCGCAATATTTTGATACTGTTATATTACGTACATTGGAACGTGGGATTTCCGCGGCAGCTTCGCGCGTCTAGTCGAACGAGTCACGTAATTGTATGTGTCTACAAAGGCTCTGTGTTGTCGCAATTTTATATCGTGCCAGATATAAAAAATACACGCACCGGACGAGAATCTCTTTAACTAGTGCTAGTATTCAAGTCTTCAGCCACAAAACGCCAGTGGATCGGCCTCGCGGGGTAGCCGTGCGGTCTAGGGCACCTTGCCACGGTTCCCGCGGTTCCCCCCGTCGGAGGTTCAAGTCCTCCATTGGATATGGATGTGTGTGTGTTGTCCTTAGCTTAAGTTGCTTTAAGTGGGGTTAAGTAGTGTGTAAGCTTAGGGACCGATGACCTCAGCAGTTTGGTCCCACAGAACCTACCACACATTTCCAATTTCCTTTTGCCAGTGGATCGGCTGGAGAACGTATACGTTACGTTCGGCTGTTCGAGTAACGATCCATTGCAGAGCTTGTTGGAGAGCACAGAGAGTCCCGATTGGGAATACTTGGGAGGGGAGCTACCCTTCCGGCATTCACCTTACAGCCTAATGAATTCTCTGTAAAACCTTGATTCAAGAGTGGCCACTATTTTAACACGTTTTTATTATGTCGCTTTCCTGTAAGACGGACTAACCCCAAACAGATAGTTATGAAAATTTGTGACTGAATTTTTATTAACTGCAAAAATATTTTTAAGATTGGAAACGAAAGACATAGGTCGCATGCGATACATAATTGATGTATGAATAGTTCATCTCCTCAGTATTATCTATTGCATGTGCTCCACACGTTTTTCCATAGCTAATAAGTGCTCCGATCTTCAAACTTTTTTTGTATTCAAACGATACATTTCCGGCCATGGGTTCCTTTTGAAAACGTTATCTAGTAAGTTCCATCTACAACCCATAGAAACAGGTGCTGAGAAAAACTGTGCAAGACCTGCATTGTTTTCAGTCAAGTAGCTTCGGTATCGCCATGAACAAACCTTTACTCGTCGCAAACGTAAGGTGGCAACAGAGACGCCAGCTTCAAGGTTCCTCCCTTACCACAGGAACTACAGACCGTTACATGAATAAAGATTTTCTTAAACAAAAGCTTATTTTGTATCTGACACTACTTTACCATGCGTGGTCCTCACCAGTTGTACTCTTGCGATTCTATGACTACTTCTGAACTCACCTAGACATTTGTAGGAGGACCTGCTGCCTAACGTGTGCGCTCAGCGCTCAATCACTCTTCAGCTATGCGTTCTTAACGAGTGTGTATATATATATATATCCTCTGAACCATAGACTTTGCAATTCGACATTCAGCAGTCTCTTAAAGGACGCTATTGTCGTCTTGATTGTAAAAAATTACCTACAAACTTCATTTTTGCAGTTGCAGCCTATCACCGTTTTCCAGCGCAAAGAAAGTGCTTGGATGTGGTTTGCGGGTAAAATTTCAACCGTTTCCTTCATAAATAAATTTATTTTAACAATCGTAGGTGACAATGAAGTTTTTTTAATGTCTTATATCAGTGTCAACATGGACACTAGCAAGTAATGATGAGCAGCAACTGAGCGCAGGATATTTGAACGCAGGATTCTACGCAAGGTCTGTGGGGCAGTTCAGGATAACAATGGCTTCTGGAGATCTAGAAAGAGCAATGAGTCGGTCGTCTCACACAAGGTAGGAGAATAGCCTGGCTTTGACAGATCCTTAAGATGGATGCTGGGAGGACAACTGAAAAGGTTTTTGGATGGATGCACACTGGAAGAAGACAGAGAGGAAGACCAGAAAAGCGGTGGATGGAGGATGTGGAATGAGCCATAAAATTTCCTAGAGTCAGAGGATGGCGGAGAACCACGCTGGAGAGTTCTGAATGGACGAAACTTGTTGAAGAGGGTAAGAACCAGACAGGATCGTGAGGCTGTGAGGAAAATGATGATTTGCCAGCATCTCGTGGTCGTGCGGTAGCGTTCTCGCTTCCCACGCCCGGGTTCCCGGGTTCGATTCCCGGCGGGGTCAGGGATTTTCTCTGCCTCGTGATGGCTGGGTGTTGTGTGATGTCCTTAGGTTAGTTAGGTTTAAGTAGTTCTAAGTTCTAGGGGACTGATGACCATAGCTGTTAAGTCCCATAGTGCTCAGAGCCATTTTTTTGAAAATGATGATTTGAAAGTGAATTCCAATAAAGAAAGGTAATAACTTAAGCATTTAGTAACCACGTCTCCCACTAACACAAATATTATGCTAAAGCACTGTCTGTACAACATTAAGTTAACAATAGTCTGCGCTTTATAAAACGTGGATATTGGAATGAGTAATCTACGTACCCTGAATCAGAGTGGTAGAAAGGTTAACGCACTGGGTTGTATCTTTTTGTGGTAAGATCAAGTGGCTCACACACGAGCAATACCATCTAAGGCCCCTGACTTTTCTCTGAACTTAGTTACTCATTTCTGATGGGTTCTTTTTTATTAATTACTTCTTTCTAGCTTTCGTCAAGTTTCTACTCCGTCTAATACGGGGCCCCATGTTTTTCGGGTTTTGGCAAGTTTTCGTTTATTATTCAACTTTGTCACAGGATACCCTTCCGCACGCCACAGTCGTTAATGTAACCTAATGGAGGGAAGTCGCTTGCGTTGTCTGCCTGTGAATTGCGGAAACTTTGCTCTGTGTTATCGTGTTTTAGTTGTTCCCGTACAGTGCTCTGTGAGGCGGAAGTTGGGGGACCAGCCCAGCATAAGGCTAATAGAGGAAACAGAGTCAAACAAATGCCGCACGTTTCGTCACAAGTTCATTTGGTAAGTGTGAAAGCGTCACGGACACGCTCAGCCTAGTCCAGTGGAAGGAGCTGCAGGAGGTGTGTTCTGAACCTCGGTATGGTCTACTGTTGTATATCTAGCGAAAAGACCCACCAAGATAAAATCAGAGAGACTGGAGCACACACGTAGACTCACCAGTAATCTTTCTTCCCGTCACCGATACGCAGTGAAACGGAAACTGATACAGATACACGAATTATCCTTCACTACGTACCGGAAAGTAAGTTGCGGACTGTAGATATACACTCCTGGAAATGGAAAAAAGAACACATTGACACCGGTGTGTCAGACCCACCATACTTGCTCCGGACACTGCGAGAGGGCTGTACAAGCAATGATCACACGCACGGCACAGCGGACACACCAGGAACCGCGGTGTTGGCCGTCGAATGGCGCTAGCTGCGCAGCATTTGTGCACCGCCGCCGTCAGTGTCAGCCAGTTTGCCGTGGCATACGGAGCTCCATCGCAGTCTTTAACACTGGTAGCATGCCGCGACAGCGTGGACGTGAACCGTATGTGCAGTTGACGGACTTTGAGCGAGGGCGTATAGTGGGCATGCGGGAGGCCGGGTGGACGTACCGCCGAATTGCTCAACACGTGGGGCGTGAGGTCTCCACAGTACATCGATGTTGCTCCACAGTACATCGATGTTGTCGCCAGTGGTCGGCGGAAGGTGCACGTGCCCGTCGACCTGGGACCGGACCGCAGCGACGCACGGATGCACGCCAAGACCGTAGGATCCTACACAGTGCCGTAGGGGACCGCACCGCCACTTCCCAGCAAATTAGGGACACTGTTGCTCCTGGGGTATCGGCGAGGACCATTCGCAACCGTCTCCATGAAGCTGGGCTACGGTCCCTCACACCGTTAGGCCGTCTTCCGCTCACGCCCCAACATCGTGCAGCCCGCCTCCAGTGGTGTCGCGACAGGCGTGAATGGAGGGACGAATGGAGACGTGTCGTCTTCAGCGATGAGACTCGCTTCTGCCTTGGTGCCAATGATGGTCGTATGCGTGTTTGGCGCCGTGCAGGTGAGCGCCACAATCAGGACTGCATACGACCGAGGCACACAGGACCAACACCCGGCATCATGGTGTGGGGAGCGATCTCCTACACTGGCCGTACACCACTGGTGATCGTCGAGGGGACACTGAATAGTGCACGGTACATCCAAACCGTCATCGAACCCATCGTTCTACCATTCCTAGACCGGCAAGGGAACTTGCTGTTCCAACAGGACAATGCACGTCCGCATGTATTCCGTGCCACCCAACGTGCTCTAGAAGGTGTACGTCAACTACCCTGGCCAGCAAGATCTCCGGATCTGTCCCCCATTGAGCATGTTTGGGACTGGATGAAGCGTCGTCTCACGCGGTCTGCACGTCCAGCACGAACGCTGGTCCAACTGAGGCGCCAGGTGGAAATGGCATGGCAAGCCGTTCCACAGGACTACATCCAGCATCTCTACGATCGTCTCCATGGGAGAATAGCAGCCTGCATTGCTGCGAAAGGTGGATATACACTGTACTAGTGCCGACATTGTGCATGCTCTGTTGCCTGTGTCTATGTGCCTGTGGTTCTGTCAGTGTGATCATGAGATGTATTTGACCCAGGAATGTGTCAATAAAGTTTCCCCTTCCTGGGACAATGAATTCACGGTGTTCTTATTTCAATTTCCAGGAGTGTAGATTTGTCGAAACGAGCGTTGGAAAGCTCTCTGAAGTGTCAATCAGTCCAGCCGGTGTACCAGCCCATGGTGGTTAATCAGCTGTGCCTCACCTCTGTCTCGCAAGCTAGCGGGCTTTGCATTACGCTTACACGGACAGGTTCTGTATCTTTTAAGTAAGAACACTGAAATTAAAAGTAAATCACTTACTGTGGTACATTACATTATGTGAAACCGTACACAATTCGACTACAACTTTGAAACTCTTAATCCAAAACCGGTTATGGAAGTGAAATTAGAGGCAAAAATGTAAGGAAGGGAGGATCATTAGGGTTTAATGTTCCGTAGTGAAATCATGGACGTCTAATATTTGGTGAAGATATATTTCTTATGGGCATCACAGTTAGTGCAATTTCTTTTCAGCTGTAGAAGACGGCAACCTGGTCTTTCTGCAGAATGCGTATTTTTAAAGCCGCGGTACGCAATCACCGACGTGCTGTAGACCGCCGTTTTAAGAAGAATTGCGTAACTCTGGAAATTAGGCTGGCTGTGAAGTTCTACAGGAAAGTATCATGCTGTACTGTGAAAATAGATCGAAAGGGTATTCATTTCCCCCACGTGGGCGCCTTCCGCGAAAATTTCACAGACGGATCCGATGCGCCTAATCGAGCGTGAAGGGACACTGATCGTGTTCTGTCGGCTTAACATCCAAGCGGCCCCGCCGCGTCGTTAATGACAAAGAACTTCAGCGGGAACAGTAACCTCAGCGCTGTGTCTTAGAACGATCGTGGCTACGAAGTTGTGTCAGTTGTGAAATATCCACAACGTCTGGCGCTCAACAGCTCACTACACCTTATTTCAGCTGACAAAATCACACTCAAATTCATTTCGTGCCATGTTACTCGCCGAAGCTGATTAAAACCTAGACTAGAAATCAATTCTCCATGGACCGAACTAGGCACTCTACCAACCTGAGGTACTTAGCACTACTGTGTAGTCAACTCTATGTTGACTCCTAGTTAAGCGAGGTGGCGCAACGATAAAATATGGAATTTTTGTGCCTCAAACCGCGAAACTATCACCCACGTTTCTGTTTATAGTGGTTTTCGGAATCTCTTCAGCCTTATGTCGTAATGCGTACTTCAGTTATACTAAACCGTATCTTTTCTCCAAGTTTATCCACCTGACAAGAAGAATCATCCATATGTCGTTCTCTGACGCAGACGAAACGTTGCACGGCGGAAGAAGGATGAAAACAAAGGAACACCTTTTCACTTGGGTGACAAGATTCAACAATTTCTGAGAAGACAATTGTCAAACTTTCGACGTAGCTTTATCAGTCTGCTTGCGCAGTGTGAAAGAAAGTGCGTTGCTAGCGTTGTGCTGTAGTCCCAATTTTTGTTCCCGGTGTTGAAATACAATACTGTTTTTTTCTGTACATTTCGTTGTCGCCGAAGTATGTGGCATTTTTTGGGACAATACGAAATATAATTGTTGACAAAAGAAATAAGTGTTTCAAATGTAATTAAAAATAGATTTTTATCATGCAAACTTATTTCTTTACACGATGGGCTGTTTGCCTATGAAGTCAGAGTACCAACGTGTTCATTGAAAGTAATTCCAGTGAAGTGAATGTTATTCTATAGACCCTGGCTTGTGTAAATTAGCATGTAGATGAATAACTACATGGAAGTTCCCTAATCTCATCTGACACCAAAGGGAAATCTTAAATGACGTATTTTAAATATTTGCCTTCATCCATAATCAGTTACAGGCTCCACTTTTCGCCAGATCGCCAAGTATTTAGCAACGATAACGCGGGATTGATTTTCCTAATGATATTCACACTGATAAATGCGTCTTTGTATCTTTCTTGTGGTGTTCTGATTTTTTTGTTTAGTTAACGTGTTTCTGTGATAGTTACCGCCATGGGGAATGCAAAAATTTATCTTGAATCACCTGAAACTCGACCGCAAATATTGCGAAAATAGAAAGTGCTATCAACATGCGGTTTTCACAGGATGTATTGGTAGTTAGGGGCTAGTATTGCTAGGCAATCAACGGACTGTAACAATACTTAGTGTATTTTTGTACAAACGAACACTTTTCAAAGTAGGACGATGCCTACTTACGTTAACGGACTAAAAGTAGGGTAAATGTCAATGTTGTTTGTTGTTGAATTCAATAATTGCCACCACGTAGTTTTACACTACGCGAGCTGACTGATAAAGTAACTTGCAGACTTTAATCGTCGTTTCCTCGGAAACTATTGAATGTTGGCACCTAATCCAAAGTAAGAGTCCTTCTATTGTGACCCTTCTTTCCCCGTGCGATGTTTGGTCTCTGTGCGAGTGTTACCTACAAATGTTTCTCCTTTTGAGATAGAGCTCCGCTTCTAATGATCGTTACACTGACAAGATATCAAGATCTACTTTTTCTCCTTTTTCTAAAAGCTACAGGGTCTGTCCTAAAACTATGCAGAATAGGCACAGCTGAAACAGAGGATGCTGAATTTGAGCCATAAATCCATAAATTTATTTTATTTTCCAAACTAGTCTGGCGAACAGAAGCGACTGTTAGCTTATTTGTTTTCAAGTGGGGTATATTATTAGGTGATAACACAGAGGGCTACTTTTTATTTATCTATGTATTTCACCTTATAGCCTGTTACGTAGTGTCCGACAACAGACCAGTTTCTCTCATTATGTTTATGTTTCTTCCTTGTCTTCGGTAAGCAATAAAATATAAGCAATACCAGTACTGTGCCCAGTGCCTCTGCTACTGCTATGTCTACTAAATCTGCTACTGTACGTGTGTGCCGTTATTATTGTTACGGACGGAGAAAGCTGCGACAGAGGTAAATACACTGGACTTTTATTGGAAAATCTCTTTATAGCGACGTAGATTTTTCTGTCGATTCCTTAAATTAGTCCATGAGAATGCTGTGATGTTTTCTTTTTAAAGGCAACGACCGATTTCCTGCTCCATTATTGACTAAGGTTCAAATTCGTCTCTTCATTTTCACGGATCTCTAAACCTTAAACTTACTTCCTTTACCAAAACTGCGGTTGTTATCTTATTGATTGCTGCCCTGTAGAGCCCTACATCAATGATAAAAATCAACGCAGTGGGCCTCGTCATGGACAGGGGCTGTCCTAGAAGGCCACCAGCTAGGTGTGGAATTCCTGCGTTCTCCAGAAACGGAGATGGTGCGCGGCCGCCGGTTCTGCGTCGACCTCCGCCTGCCTCAGCTACGAAGGGTTACGCTCCACGGACTCCCCATAATTTTCGCCTCCGTCGGCAGCCCGGACCACGCCTCCGCGAGCTGGCCCTGATAATCAGGTAATCACTACCCTTACGCCTACTCTCATTAGCGATCTCCGCACCCTTGCACCTCATTTATTACCTGGTTTTTTTTATTTGTGGTGTCCTTCCTACTGCGCATATTTCAGCGTATAAAGGGCAAGGCCACTGCCTCCTCTCTTGTGCTCCTCTTCTACATCCGCACGGTCCAGTCGCCGCTTACGTTCGACGTCAACGTGCAATAACCACTCACACACGGCAGGTGGCAGCTATAGTAGCGGAGGGCATATAAAGCGTGTCGGGGGCGACGCGAAAAACGCAGCAGTCGTCGCCGCAATGCTGGAAGGAAGCCATTTATCTTACGTCCAAAAGGGCACGATTATCGTTTTTTTTGGCCAAGGGTAGAAGCATTTCAGAAACGGCTAAGTTTGTGTGCGTGGCAAAATGGCGACATCCATAACTGGAGTCGAGGCAAATGTGATGCACCACCGACCATTAGAAGGAAGTGGTTAACGACGGCTGCGGAGATTTGTACGGGCGAATAGACGTGCAACTGTTGAGCAACTGACAGTCCAGATAAGCCCAAGGAGCTACCAACAATGTCTCCGCAACTATCATTAAGCGATCGTTGTTGCTTATGGGCCTGCGCAGTAGGTGGTTAGTTCATGCTGACTGCCATGCTGGGTGCTGTTCATCGGCGACGAAGGCTGGGATTTGCACATCAGTACAGCACTGCACGTCCACTGAGTGGCGACTGGTGGCCTTTTCAAATGACAGATGGTCGTTGGCGTGTACGGCGTGAAATGTCTGGAAGCAAACAATCTACAACAATTATCGGAACGGCCGAGGTCAGAGGAGAGTGTGTTACGATCTGGGGAATGCTTTCGTGGTACATCCTGTGTGATCTCGTCATTCTGGAAGGCACTATGCATAAAGTATTCTGTTTTTGGGGACAATAGCCACCCCTACATGCAGTTTGTTTTCCTTGGCACGATGGCATCTAACAGTTGGACAGTGCAGTACGTCACACAGCTCACAGTGTACTTGCGTGGTCCGACGAACGCCAGAATGACCTTACTGTACTCCCCTGGCCACCAAACTTCTCAGATTTAAACCCAGTCCAGAATCTGTGTTACTACCTCGATCGGGCTATTCGCGCTATGGATCCTCATCCGAGAATCCTATCGCAAATGGCCGTGATATTGGGGTCGTCATGGCTTCAGATCTCTGTCGGTACCTTCCAGAATCTCAGCGACTACCTTTCTGTACTTTTCGCGCTGCAAAAGGTGGTTATTTAGGGTTCTGAGAGGGGGTCACAGTGTGTCTGAACAGTGTACATCTACGTCTATGCTCCGCAAGCCAGCGCATTTTACGTCCATGGCTTTTTTGCGAGATATACCTAGGAGCAAGCGATGTATTGGTTGACTCTTCTAGAAACGTACGCTCTCGTAAGTAACGGTGAACCACTCCGTGAAGCACAACGCCTCTCTTGTAGCATCTGCCACTGAACTTTGATGAGGGTCCCTGTAGCGTTTTCACGCTTACTAAATGAACCTGTGAGGAAACGCACTGCTCTTCTTTGGTTCTTCTGTATTTCCTTCTTATCGTCAAATCCTGAACCGGGAGAACAGAATATGAGGTCCTGTTCCGAGACGACACAATCAGCTCGAAACAGTGATCGCTAATACCAATTTAGAATAATTGGAAATGCTCCATCTTATATGATTCGACTTCTGTGGAATGAGGATCTTCGAGGTCCACAGTGGTTGCTATGGGCCTTCGCCACTAGTAAGGAATTAGTTAACTGCTTGCTCAGGTCAGAGAAGACAAGCAATAAATTGGCTTAGAAAGCAATGGATGGGTTGCACAAAGTAAATTACTGTAGATCAAGTCCTTGAAAGACAGATTTATGTACTTCCGCGGACGTTCGTGCAAGGTGTGCTAGTGCAGTGTAATTCGTCCATCATCTCCCTAGACTTGAATCTGTACGAGTCGAAAGTTTCGGTCGATAGCCATTGTTTGGTAGCAGTCGACATTACCAAGCTTAGCACTGTGTGAAGTTACCTAATGTTGTCTGCCGTGTTACGGCATTGGACATCTCTCTGTCGTACATTTCCTATTCCTGTGACAAGTGTACATACGTAGGGACTTAGCAAACTGAGTTACCGCGACGTACCCAGCTAAGACAAGACCATTACGCAGCTAGGGTGACTTATTCTCACAACAGGGTACGTGTTCAGTTTTTCCTGCAGACACAGTTATGCTGCCGAATGGATAAACAGGTGTATCACAGTGAGCGGAAACTGGAAGCGTATTCTAAAGTTGATCTGAGCGGGACAGTACCATCCTTGTGGTCAAAATGACTAAATTGCACACCAGCTCTGTGAAATACTGATGGTATGTGGACGAATGTAATGTCGAATCCAGACGTAGTGAAATGGTTTATCGACGCCACACGGGCGAAAAGGGAGGAAGATCTCGCAACATGCGGTTTATGTCTTGTGAGAAATCTGAATAAAGATCTGGGAGAGGTGACATTTTCCAAGGACGAGAACGTTCACACAGCGTTTCTCGAATGGCCCCGTAACCAAGGAGCTTATTTAAGTTGTCGTGGAATTAAACATTTGGTAACGTTTCGACTGTTGTTCAAACAAACTTCGTTGAAAAATATTGTCGTATATCTGTGTCACTTTGAAGTGTGGCGTAGCATTGAGTGGAAGTTACTTTGTCTGCCATAATAACTTATAACTTAGTTTTCGATGTCCACTCGTAACTGTTGCAATTACGATCTTTATCATACAAGTCAGCACATAAGACGAACAACTTGTAAGTGACTTTTATATCCGTACGAGAGTTCTGTTGTCGCGGGAGCACGAAACACAGATGAATGAGCCAGCGCTGCGGGACGCAGACGTTTCGACCCCACAGCCAATCCGTGGCTGTCCATGTGGTGGCTGGGCTTGTTTTCCCACAATTTACAGTTTTGATGCCGTATATCTACTACTGGTGTACCAACCTCGTCTACTGACCACAATCAGCTTGAAACAGCTGATTTACTGACATGTTGTTTTGAGGAACTAGTATCATATATTCTACAGGACAATGCCCGCCTACGTAGCTCAGTGGTAACGTGCTTGCCTACCACGCAGCGGGTCCGGGTTCGATTCCCAGACGAGGCTGGAGATTTTCTCCTCTCGTGAATTGGGTGTTGTGTTGTTCTCATCATTTCATCCTCATCACTGGCGCACAAGTCGCCCAATGTGGCGTCGATTGAAATAATACTTGCGCTCGGCGGTCAAACTTCCTCGGATGGCGCCTCCCGGCCAACAACGCCACACGATCATTTCATTTGCGGAACAATGTGTGTGAGATTGGCCATAATGTTGTCAACGATGGATTCTATTATCGACAGGACTACTCAGATTTCCGTAAGTCGGGGGAGATTGCAATCCCCATTCTGGTTATAATATCTACCAAGAACGATTTTCAGGCAGTACTTTTCATCGCCTTTATTTAATTTTAGTTTTTATTTTATGTGAATTATGAGCTGCTTTTCGGTAACTATCACGAGTCATATCGAAATTAGATAGTTGGTACAAATTACAATTACCAAAAAGACAACTGCATACATCCAGTAGTTTATTTTACTCTCGCAGCAGATAACGACGGAAGTTTTTCGGCGTAATGCAAATGCCCGTATTATTCCGTTCCCGTAGGTCACGTTGTCCCTTAGGAGAAAATGTGCTATTGAAACAGAGCGACTGATAGTACAAAAGATATCGGGGTTTGGAGTTTAGGGATGCTCACGTTGCTAATTAAAAGCAGCTATTCGGTATTTACCTCAATATGTAGACAATGATGGTGGTGGAGCGGATCAGGGAAAGATGGTACACGATACAGATGTAACTTTCCCGTCGTTTACCTAAATCGATTAAAATGAACGCCGGGTTCGTTCCATTGAAAAGATTGCGTCAGATTTCCTACACCAGTCTCATGTCTTATTCGAGCGTGCGGTCCGTCTCCAATGACGTTAAAAACCCGTTTTTTTTGTGGTCGGGGATGCTGGGAGGGGGGGCAGGGAGAGGACAGGGGTGGGGGGAGCTGACCACTACAGTAGCTGAGGCGTCAAAACCTTTGCTCGGACGTGGCGTGAGGTGGCGGCGTTTCGACACGCTGACCTTAAGCGCGGCGGCGACTTTCTCTGGCGGGCCCACTGGGGCTGCGACTGGCGGGCTGCTCCCAGCCGGAGGCAGCGGCCTGACCACCAGCCAGGGTGCCGCGTGGCGCGCTCCGCACGTGACCGAATTCTCTGCCACTAATGGTAGGAGAGGCACGAGCGGAACGCTGCTCTCTAATAGTCATTCCGATATCACCGAGTGTCATGGGCCAGGAGTGAGGCACTGGATTCCATTCGGAAGGACGGTGGTTCAAATACAGGTACAGTCGTCCAAATTTATGTTTTGCGTGGTTTCCCTAAATCAGTGGAAACGAATTGTCGCTTTGAATATGATTGGTCAGGTTCCGTCCCCATGCTTTCCTGACCCAAACTTCTCTCTCCAATGAAATGAAACTATGTAGTTCCAGAGAACTTTTCAAATCCCAAACACTTAAGATGTATACAGGGTGTTACAAAAAGGTACGGCCAAACTTTCAGCAAACATTCCTCACACAGAAAGAAAATATGTTATGTGGACATGTGTCCGGAAACGCTTACTTTCCATGTTAGGGCTCATTTTATTACTTCTCTTCAAATCACATTTATCATGGAATGGAAACACACAGCAACAGAACGTACCAGCGTGACTTCAAACACTTTGTTGCAGAAAATGTTCAAAATGACCTCCGTTAGCGAGGATACATGCATCCACCCTCCGTCGCATGGAATCCCTGATGCGCTGATACAGCCCTGGAGAATGGCGTATTGTATCACAGCCGTCCACAATACGAGCACGAGGAGTCTCTACATTTGGTACCGGAGTTGCGTAGACAAGAGCTTTCAAATGCCCCCATAAATGAAAGTCAAGAGGGTTGAGGTCAGGAGAGCGTGGAGGCCATGGAATTGGTCCGCCTCTACCGATCCAACGGTCACGGAATCTGTTGTTGAGAAGCGTACGAACACTTGGACTGAAATGTGCAGGATCTCCACCGTGCATGAACCACATGTTGTGCCGTACTTGTAAAGGCACATGTTCTAGCAGCACAGGTAGAGTATCCCGTATGAAATCATGATAACGTGCTCCATTGAGCGTAGGTGGAAGAACATGGGGCCCAATCAAGACATCACCAACAATGCCTGCCCAAACGTTCACAGAAAATCTGTGTTGATGACGTGATTGCACAATTGCGTGCAGATTCTCGTCAGCCCACACATGTTGATTGTGAAAATTTACAATTTGATCACGTTGGAATGAAGCCTCATCCGTAAAGAGAACATTTGCACTGAAATGAGGATTGACACATTGTTGGATGAACCATTCGCAGAAGTGTACCCGTGGAGGCCAATCAGCTGCTGATAGTGCCTGCACACGCTGTACATGGTACGGAAACAACTGGTTCTCCCGTAGCACTCTCCATACAGAGACGTGGTCAACGTTACCTTGTACAGCAGCTAATTCTCTGACGCTGACATTAGGGTTATCGTCAACTGCACGAAGAATTGCCTCGTCTATTGCAGGTGTCCTCGTCGTTCTAGGTCTTCCCCAGTCGCGAGTCATAGACTGGAATGTTCCGTGCTCCCTAAGACGCCGATCAATTGCTTCGAACGTCTTCCTATCGAGACACCTTCGTTCTGGAAATCTGTCTCGATACAAACGTACCGCGCCACGGCTATTGCCCCTTGCTAATCCATACATCAAATGGGCATCTGCCAACTCCGCATTTGTAAACACTGCACTGACTGCAAAACCACGTTCGTGATGAACACTAACCTGTTGATGCTACGTACTGATGTGCTTGATGCTAGTACTGTACAGTAATGAGTCGCATGTCAACAGAAGCACCGAAGTCAACATTACCTTCCTTCAATTGGGCCAACTGGCGGTGAATCGAGGAAGTACAGTACATACTGACGTAACTAAAATGAGCTCTAACATGGAAATTAAGCTTTTCCGCACACATGTCCACATAACATCTTTTCTTTATTTGTGTGCGAGGAATGTTTCCTGAATGTTTGGCCTAACTTTTTGTAAACACCCTGTATACGCAGACTGAAGCGACGAACAAGAATTTGTAGCACGGGTGCGTATCCTACTCACTGAGCAGATGCACTAACTCAACCTGCCACAGTGGCTTTGCAGAGCTGCACGGACTACCCTAGCACGCCTCCCCTCCTGAATCTGAATTCCCATTCACAACTCAGCCCACGTGGTATTCCCCCTAAACTCACGAGTTTAAGGTGAATACAGAGTGGGCTGAGGTACGAATAGGAATTCGGACTGAGGAGTGAGGCGTCCTAGGACAGCAGTGCAGCTCTGCGAAGCCACTGTGGCAGGTTGAGTTAGTGGTTGCTGCATCTGCTAAGTGAGTAGGATACTCTGATTAGAATCCCAGCCTTTGCACAAATTTTCATTCGGCGCTTTGGTCCGCCTATATACTCTGTCTAATGACCTCGTCGTTGATAGGGCATTAAGCCCTAATCTTCCATCCTTCCTTTTCCCATAATCGCTTTAGTATCTTATTTGAGGTTGGATGACTTACGGAAGTTCCTTCTTCTCTACCACTTCCCAGCTACCATAGGTTTGGGAGATAAGAGCAAACTGAGGATCATCCTATAGTATAATTAACGTCCACATTTCCCTGTAGTCGAGCCGGTGCAGGAGGATCCCTGACAGTTGCAGTGGGCTGAGTATGGCAGCTTCGTGTACCTACCTCAACCAGTCAAGTGATGCGATTTTGTGAACGTCTCTACGGCAACGCCTCAATGCTGTGCTACCCATACAGGGTTTTTCAGGACGAACGGTCAGTATTCAGCAACATAACAGGAAAGATCATTCGAAGCTAAAGAAGGCTTGTAAACATATGCTCTAAAATGCATTATTTCAGAGCTATGAGCAATTCATCTTCACTGCTGTGAATCATCTGTTCTTCTAGAGGTGCACGTAGTTCTCAATGTGTGAATTTTAGTGAACCCATGTGTACTATAAGAATTTTATTCTTGTTTTGGTCCATACTGTCTCCTCTCAAAATATGCAAAGCAGTGCGGTTGCAGAAGAAGAGATTTGGTTCACAGTATCGAAGATGAAGTTATCATAGCTCTTAAGGCTACGCATTATGCAGCTCATGTTTACTGGACTTTTTTGCTTCGAATGATCGTTCCTATCCCATTTACCACTCCTCCTTTGACATCCTTTGTGTACACGTATTTGTTTCCAAGTACAGGCGTTAGTGCTAGCCGTTCTTTTCATACACTGTCTCAATCTTCAGATGTTAGCGAACTTCCTGACAGATAAACGTTATGTTCACTATTGTCTTTCACTTCTTCTTCTTCTTCTTATTTACATCTATATGAAGTCACCTTACGTTGTCTGGCGGAGGGTGCTTCTAATACCACTATCATTTCCTCGGTCTGTCTGTCCGAATCGTTAATCGTCCGTGGGGACAACGATCCGCGATGACTCTTCACAAGATCTCTAATTTCTCTGATTTTCTCGTCTTGACCATGACGAGAGGCATATGACGGAGGAGGTAATATGTTGCCGTACTCTCGCTCAAACGTTCGCCCTAGAAATTTCAACTGTAAAGCTCTGCGAGATGTACATTTCTCTCGAAGCGAGTGCTGCTGCAGTTTGTTAAGCATCGAAGTAACCCTCTCTCTCTTACTAAACGATCCCGTGAGGAAATGCGTCGCTCTTGACAAACCTTCAATATTTCTTGTATTAACTCAACCAGTAGTGGGTTATACTGAAGAACCGGTAGCACAAGTGTTTTGTAAGCCATTTTTTTGTGGTAGAATCACATTTCCTTAAGATTCCTCCTGTGAATCTCTGTCCTACATCTGCTTTGTGTACAATTTATATGGCCTTTTTACTTTAGTGATGCCCTGATAGTGACTTCTGGGTATCTCTCAGTTGTTACTCTTCCTAGAAGTTTATCGGCAAAAGCGTAATAAAACAGCCATGGCTCTGCCGTCAATTCTCTGCATGGCTTCTACATGTACACGACATCTACAGCTATATGGCAACTGCAGCTCAAACTAAAGTTCCTGGCAAAGGGTTCATCGAACCACTTTCACACTAATTCTCTACCGTTCCATACACTAACAGCGCGCTGGGGAAACTAACATTTAAATTTTTTCATTCGTGCTCTGGTGGGTCTTATTTTATTACGATGATCATTTCTCCCCTTGTAGGGGGCGTCAAAGAAGTATTTTCGCATTCCGGGGGAAAATTTGTAGAAGACCTTTTTTTTTTTCAATAATATCCACCCCAAATAACCTGTCATATTAGTGACACCCCCTCCCCCCTACATCGCGATAATTAAAAACAATCTGCCCTTCATAGAGCTTTTTCCATACCCTCCGTCAATCCTATCTGGTAAAGATCTCATGCCGCACAGCAGTACTTTAGTAGAGGACAGACTGCTGTAGTGTAGACAGTCTATTTAGAGGATTTAGCACATTTCCTGCATCTCGTTTCGGTCTTTTAGCATTACAGCCTTCGTGCAAGCAACGTCATCAGCGAACACGCTCATAGCGGTTCTGTAACCCTCTGGTGTACTACACTAACTACGTTTACGTCTTTCGATTTTGTTCAGTTGCAATGGGGTAACCGACATTAAGTTATGAATCCGGTTAGAAATTTAGTGCGATTCTCTGTAGGCTCATATCTGGATCGCTTAACGCCTTCGGGACTCAATGAGCGCGGCATCAATCTAATAGCGAAGTCTACGACTCTCTAGACCTCATGGACGAATACAGCGAGCAACGTTTCGCAAGACTTATGGTTACAGAATCCATCACGATTCTTATGGAGCGGATTTTAGTTCGCAAAGGAAGTCTGAACGCGTGCTTGTGAAACGTCTTCCATAATTCTGCTACAAATTGACGTCAGCGACTTAAGTCATAATTATGAGCATCTTTCCGCACTCGGTCTTTGATAACGGAAACCACCTGCACATTTTCCAATCACTTGGTACTCATAGTTGATCTAACACACTGGTTATTAACTGTGCATCCCACAACATTGTAGTGATAAAATACACTGAAAAAAAAGCTACGCACTCAAGGTTAATATTTTGTGATATGACAGATAGTTCACACAGTAAAAAAATTCCGACTAAATATGTCACAAAAGGATGCCCAGACAGTAGCACTAATACACAATGTGCCCCCATCAGGCGGTAATGCGGGCGTGCATTCAAGTATGCAAACGATCATAAATGATCCGCATGGTGTCCTGCATTTTGCACCTCTTGTTGCAGTTCGGCGATGTATCTTACAGGCTCTGGAGACACATGAGCTCCTGCATTACCACGTCACACACGTTCGTAATTGGCGATCTTGCTCGCCATGGCAGTTGTTGCACACCACGAACAGCAAGTTGCGTCACAGAAGTTGAATATGGACGTGCACCGACCGTTTGCAGAAGCGCAACCTTTGCGTCGAACAAATGGCAATGCCACAGGGATACCAACGTCTTGCAATGAAGGGGGTACAGGCTAATTCAACCTGCAGGAACGCTAAATATGATCGCTTGTTTTAGCTGATGGCCACCACACATTCAAGGCCTCGGGTGGAACCTGCGCATCGTGGGTGAAAGCAATCTGGAATAGGCCACTCACCAGGTCTACGCCGCATACATCTACGTTCTTCAGTCGCATACAGACAGAACCTACTCTCATCACTGAACACAACAGAGCACCATTCCACTCTCTAGCCGTCTCTTTCACGACAGCGGAGTATCCGTGCTTGGCAGTGGTGTGGTATCATTGCCAGCCTGGCCAGAGGTGATCTTATTCCTGCTGCAAGAAGACGGTTCCATGGTCCTTGGTGACAAATCAGATGCAGGTTGTCTCTCCTGCATGATGTTCGGTTGCTGCCGCCGCTCACACAATGCGTCGACATTGACGTCCGACTGTACTACGCGGACGCCCAGAACCTGGTCTAGGGCTGTGGGAATGTTCCACAGACCACTACAGAAAATGGCGACACGCCGCTCATACTTTGCGCCAACATGTGCAGCAGTCTGTCGATGCATCCATCCATCTTCTCGCAGGCCCACAATGCGACTCCGTTGAAACTGCTGAAGTAGTTGAACAAGAGTATGTACGAGTAATCACATGCGGTGCATGGTTGTACCCTAGAATGAATGTTGCCAACAGTGTTCACCTCTAAACTCAGGACAACACTGCCTGCAGAATGAAAACAGATGGAGCACAGAAAGGCTTCCTGAACGCCATTTGATCGCCGATGACCAAACAGGTGAATCACTAACTCTAGAACCCTTGCTACTGAACACAGTCCTTGAGAGTGTTTTCTCGGACGACTGCAAATTTTCATGAAGATGGCATAATCGATGATGAGGGCGGTGAACGTAAAGTGTGACTGAGTGAGTGAAATCCGATGTTCTTTGTGCATTATCATCCCGCAGTATTCGAAAAACGGCCAGTTTGTTGTTGTTGTGGTCTTCAGTCCTGAGACTGGTTTGATGCAGCTCTCCATGCTACTCTATCCTGTGCAAGCTTCTTCATCTCCCAGTACCTACTGCAGCCTACATCCTTCGGAATCTGCTTAGTGTATTCATCTCTTGGTCTCCCTCTACGATTTTTACCCTCCATCCTGCTCTCCAGTACTAAATTGGTGATCCCTTGATGCCTCAGAACATGTCCTACCAACTGATCCCTTCTTCTAGTCAAGTTGTGCCACAAACTTCTCTTCTCCCCTATCCTATTCAATACCTCCTCATTAGTTACATGATCTACCCATCTAATCTTCAGCATTCTTCTGTAGCACCACATTTCGAAAGCTTCTATTCTCTTCCTGTCTAAACTGTTTATCGTCCATGTTTCACTTCCATACATGGCTACACTCCATGCAAATACTTTCAGAAACGACTTCCTGATACTTAAACCTATACTCGATGTTAACAAACTTCTCTTCTTCAGAAATGCTTTCCTTGCCATTGCCAGTCTACATTTTATATCCTCTCTACTTCGACGATCATCAGTTATTTTACTCCCTAAATAGCAAAACTCCTTTACTACTTTAAGTGTCTCATTTCCTAATCTAATTCCCTCAGCATCACACGACTTAATTCGACTACATTCCATTATCCTCGTTTTGCTTTTTTTGATGTTCATCTTATACGCTCCTTTCAAGATACTGTCCATTCTGTTCAACTGCTGTTCCAAGACCTTTGCTGTCTCTGACAATTACAATGTCATCGGCGAACCTCAAAGTTTTTATTACTTCTCCATGGATTTTAATACCTACTCCGAACCTTTCTTTTGTTTCCTTTACTGTTTGCTCAGTATACAGATTGAATAGCATCGGGAAGAGGCTACAACCCTGTCTCGCTCCCTTTCCAACCACTGCTTCCCTTTCATGTTCCTCGACTCTTATATCTGACATCTGGTTTCTGTACAAATTGTAAATAGCCTTTCGCTCCCTGTATTTTACCCCTGCCACCTTTAGAATTTGAAATAGAGTATTCCAGTCAACATTGTCAAATGTTTTCTCTCAGTAAACAAATGCTAGAAACGTAGGTTTGCCTTTCCTTAATCTTTCTTCTAAGATAAGTCGTAGGGTCAGTACTGCCTCACGTGTTCCAACATTTCTACGGAATCCAAACTGATCTTCCCCGAGTCGATTTCTACCAGTTTTTCCATTCGTCTGTAAAGAATTCGCGTTAGTATTTTGCAGCTGTGACTTATTAAACTGATAGTTCGGTAATTTTCACATCTGTCAACACCTGCTTTCTTTGGGATTGGAATTATTATATTCTTCTTGAAGTTTGAGGGAATTTCGCCTGACTCATACAACTTGCTCACCAGATGGTAGAGTTTTGTCAGGACTGGCTTTCCCAAGGCCGTCAGTAGTTCTGATGGAATGTTGTCTACTCCCGGGGCCTTGTTTCGACTCAGGTCTTTCAGTGCTCTGTAGAACTCTTCACGCAGTATCGTATCTCCCATTTCATCTTCATCTACATCCTCTTCCATTTCCATAATATTGTCCTCAAGAACATCGCCCCTGTATAGACCCTCTATATACTCCTTCCATTTATAGACTAATTAAGGATGTCTTTATTTCGTACGCTGGGCTCACTACTTTTGAACGATGTCTTGCCGCTGCCACTCGGGAGCGTGGCCAGATTAGGTAGCAGCAGGAGGGAACAATGGCACTTGCTGCGGGCCCCCATAAAAAGACCCGCCGAGTCCCGGCCCGTCACGGGAAAGGGGTTACACGGTTTCGGAGCCGCGCCGTTCGCGCTCGCCTGCCCGTGACGCCGCTGCCGCCTTTCTAGCGGACAAGAGGTGAAGGAGCTGCAGAGTTACGACTGAGGCTGAACCCAGACGTGTGGCTGAATAGCCGCCACGGCGCTGTAAAAAAGACACGTGCCGCGCGCAGCCAGAAACAAACATTGCGAGAGCGATGTGAACGAGGAACCGTGACACAGTGCTGTAATTTTTGTAACTGACGTGGAAACCTTTGTTGCTCTTACACGATAATTATCCACACACCTATTAGTGAACGTTAATGTGGGTTGTGTCCACCCTTCGCCTTTATGACAGCTTGAACCCTGGTGGGGACACTTTCTGTGGAGGAATGACCGCCCATTCTTCCTCAAGAATCGAAACCAGAGAAAGTAGTGAATTTGGACGCTGGGATGTCGATCGAAGTCGGAAAGGTGTTCTACTGGTTCTGATGGGGATTCTAGGCTGGCCAGTCCATTTCAGGAATGTTACTGTCCACAACCCATTGCCTGACAATTTTGCTTTATTACGGGGTGCATTGGCGTGCTGACGCCATCAGCTTCTTTGGACTGTTCCACTAACATATGCAGTACACAGTGTTATGAGATGCATTCATATCCTTCTGCATTTAGAGTTCTCTGAAGTGTAACAACAGGACCACACACTAACCATGAAAAACGCCAAAATATCATACCACCACCTCCTCTGTCACTATTGACACTACACATGATGGCAGGTAAAGCCCAGTAGGTATTCACCAAACCCAAACTGTTCCATCGGGTTGCCACAGGGTATAGCGTGATTCACCACTCCACGTCTCTCGTTTCAAGTTATCCACGGTTTAGTGGCGCCGATCTTTACACCAACTAGAGTGTTGTTTAGCACTGACTATGGAAATGTGTGGCTTATATATTTTCAACCCCTTACACACAGCCATTGTGTCAGCTTGTCTGCTGGTAGCTCTTTGGAACTCAGAAGTGAAGCATTCGGCTGATTCCATGCGACGTTTTACAACCGCCCTCTGCAATGTTCGACGGTCCCAGCCTGCCAGTGCGTAAGGTCACTCCGTTCCTGGTACAGCTGTGGTTGTTCCCTCGCATTTCCACTTCACAACCACGTCATCAAACGTTGGGCAGCTTTTGAAGGGTTGAAACGTCCGTGGTGGATTCGTTACTCAAGTGACCATCCGGATTCGAAGTCTCTGAGCCCTCCTGACCAATCTACTCTGCTATTGCTGCTTTTCTGCTGACAACACAGCACTCGCTACCTCCTTTTATACTGGGAGGTCCGCCTCTCGTGGCATGTATTGGCCAGTTCTGCATTGCATAGAGGTCCCCAGTTACTTCTGTTCAGATAGTGTACATAACATTCATATCGGTAATAACGCATTTAGTTAAGGAATACTGTCAGCTCACTAACAAACTGAGTGCAGAGACGTTAAGATAAGCGTCTTTCTATTTGAAGAAGGGCGTGAATGACATCTAAATGCTTCGGAACGACATTGCATATGATGTGGGTAAAGACAATGTGTGAGTGAGTGAGAGTGTGTGTGGTGTGTGTGTGTGGTGTGTGTATGTGTGAGTGAGTGAGTGAGTGAGTGAGAGAGAGAGAGAGAGAGAGAGAGAGAGAGAGAGAGAGAGAGAGAGAGAGAGAGAGATCCCAAACTGCTGGATCGATTTGGTACAGATACAGCAGGCCTCTTGAGTATTAGTATTGTGGGTTTTTCCTAGCTGCAATAGGAGCAGAGATATGGGCAAAAAAGTTTTTACTCCAGCCTCTGACATGACAGGCATATTGCATGTGAACAGTATCGACCTACCACATCAACCTACTTTGTAGGGCAGCATTCATGTCAGGGACAAGGAATAGTTTTCTGTAGGCTACCCTACATGGCAGGCATGTTGTGTTGGAGTACTATCAGCCTGCTTTATCGACCTGTTTTGCATGGTGGCCTGTACATCAGGGGTAAATAAGGGATTTTCAAGCCCTTAATGAGTGGCCTGCACTGCATGACAGATGCATTGTGGGAGTAGTATCTGCCTGCTTTATTGGTCTGTATTATAGGGGATGTGTGTGCCGATGAGCTTGACTGGGGACAGATTGAAATGGAGGAGGGGATGGACAAGAGAGGGGATGATGGGGAGATGCATAAGGCAGTTGATAGGTGTAGAGGGGCAGTGAGCAGGTGGAAAAAGAAGAGGGGAGAAGCGCATGGTAACAGGGAGAGGGGGAGGAGATATGATATGAGAGAGGGGATGAGAAGATGAAGAAAGGTTGGGGAGGTTTCCTTGTTTGGTAAGTAAATACTGTAACTGGTTATTCCTCCCCAAATATTCCCTATTGGAACTCCCTTTTCCCTACTGCCTATTTCTGCCTACTCCGTCTTTATCGATGGAAAAGGAAGAAAAATAGTCTGTTAGAACAAGCTTCTTCAGCAGGTCACTGGTTTCATGGAGGTTGCCTCATCTTTGTAACTATATGTTGGGACAGTAAAATTAGGCAGCGTATCCTTGTCTGCTCATACCAGGCGACTGCTGTTGGCTGTTGTAGAGAAACCCCCCTCCCCCCCTCATCCTCCTCTCTGCACTCCAATAATGACATTCTTTTTTGTTCTTTATTTGTACATGGCAAGAAGCAAACGGCAATATCATGAGAGCGGCCACCACCACATAGGTACATTCAGACGCCAGGCATCCTCTCTGGATGATGCTCGCTCATTGGGATTACACTCTGCTTCCATGCCACATCCATCAGCTCATACTTGTCAGCAAATAGTGCTGTCAGCCGCCAGAGGGAAAGTGCTGTCAACAGCGGACTATTTCACTTCCGCCTAGTAGCGATGTGTATGGAGATCCATTTGCGAACAGGCGCAAAGGAGATGCGTCACCGTCGCTTATTACCTACAGCGCCAATAGTGTATACATTTCCTGCAGTTCTGACAATTACGCTATGGAACATAGATTCACAAATTACGTTCAGAAAACAACGGTTCCGACTTAGCACTCGCCATTTCGGGAGCAGCAGAGAAATTTATGAGTCTCTGCGCAGTACTTTGTCATAGTGACAAAATCAGACGTCGAGAGACAAAAGTTTTATAGAATTTCATTATGTTAGGTATAGGACCTAAAATGCCACTTAAAGTTAAGTAAGTTTTAGGTATCACTATTAATAAATGTTATTGAATATTTCTTACTGCGCTGTCACATTTCTGTTCTAGTGATGCGCTGTCAAAATATTAAGCAGATTTTGACTTGTGTGCATACTGCCGCCTTTTTAGTGAACTGTAATAGAAATAAGTTTTCTACTACCGTCAATGTGTGGGTTGAATTGATAGTAACATCCAGTTAAATCATCCGAACAGCTCTGAACGGACTTTCCCTGGCGTGCTGGGTCGTTATTGTGCGAAGGCAACAGAACGACTTAATATCTGACCTGCAAGCCGGGCTGGAATAGTAATAGAATGAAGGACTGGCAGTAACTATTTCCGTTCTCTAGCAATCAGAAACGACACTAAATAAATTCTATGAACGGCGTGGGCTGTGGATGCTGTCACAGCAGGCTGCCAATGAATGAGTTAGATTGCGCCTCCTTGCGGTGCATTCTGATTTATCTGGGGCAGGTGCAGTTCCGTATTGTGGATGTGGGGGTATGGAAAGGTACTAGGAAGCATCAGCCTGAAATAGCTCACCTGCAAAACGCTGCAATACTCTGCGAATGTTTGGGTCGCATGTTACATCGGTGTAGCGGATGACATCGAGTGAGTGTGATAAAAATATTGAATAATTCATAATGCTGACACCAGGAAAGGATATCGCGGCAGTTCGTTTATGAAATTTAAAGAGGCGGCTTTAGGGGCAATATCTATGACTCTATATCATCGTACGTGTGATTATAGGACTGAACGGGAGAAAGACTCTTATCCAAAATGCCCATGTAGCTTTGAACAGCGAATTCTATCAGAACGTTTTCAGAATGCGTATTGCGTCAGCCTCTATCCTTTCATCAGTCAACATTCACATTACTAGAGCAACAATATTGCTGCTATTACTTTACGAAATATACACCATCTCCAACTACGGGGAGTAGAGTTATATCCGGAGCGAATTAGTCAGGTGGGTAAACGCACCGATTCGATCCTACATTAACTATACTTGGTGTAGGCTTTGAGTAGTTTTCCTCACTCGCCCAGGCAATTACTAATCTGGTTGCTCATCTCCAAACCAGAAACGTGATGTGCAGTTAACTCTACTACAACACACCTCATGCTCGCACCGACTGTTACAATCTACAGCTCCTCTGCAGCTATTTTGTCACATTTGTGTAGATACATCAAAACGACAGGAAAATTATTGTAACTATCGCAAATAAAGTAACTACGCGTAATTAGGATCAGAAAATTATGAGCAGGTGTTTGAATTCAGAAGTACCTGAGAAACGTGTTAACCAATGAAATTGTGAGTACCAATACGGAGGTTTCTTGTTTCGCCAGCAGAGGCGATAACCATTCTAAGGCAGAAGGAAAGCAAAGATCGTTAATTCATGAAGATGCCTGACAGATAAAAACGGTGCGCTGGAACGAACGACGATGTGAACCCGAATGGTAAGAGGATTGTCTCAAAAAGGCAAGGATCTGTGTTTCAGTCCCGCTTCGAGGTATGCTTTTCTTCCGTCAAGTATGTTAACGCCATTGCAGTGTGAAAGGCGCATGCTGGTTCGTAAATTAATACTCGTCATTTTTATCTCAAGATTTGTGAGAGACGAAAAGTGCTCTCTCGTTGTGTGTGATTTTAAGTGAGAAAAAACAACAGCAGTGAAACAGGTTTTTAAATCGTTAGGGATTGGGGATGGAGTCCATTTCAAGAACAGATAGGCCATAAACAACAAAATACATAACGACTGCAGAATCGAATCATCCTAGTATTGATTTACTAAATTTTTGCTATTTATTTAAGTCATATTATTACTTATTTGGCAACACCTGTGTCACCACTGCGAATAAATCGTTTAGAGCACTGGGAAGGTACGAAGGTTCATTCCACCAGGTATACAAGATATTAGGAGTTTAAGTGCAATTATTGTGATCGTTGGTATCCTAACATGAACCTGCTTTAGGTTATTCGTTTTTTTACCTCTGCAACTGACAGTCTTTCCGCAAAAACGTCACATAATTTACTACCTAACGTTTTCTGTGCGGTCATCATTGCACCACAAAGTACACTACACCTACCAGTATGGACTAAACGTTTTGCGTTCACCCGTCCGCGATTCAACACCTACCTACTGCCCAGGGGAAAATAAGCATTAATTGCTTGCTCTTGACACATGTACTTGGAGGTACTAAACAACCTAAAAAATACTTCTAATAGCTATGATATTTAATCTGCTATTGAAGTAAATACTGATGTAATTTTATTCAGTACACTGTCCTCAGTCGTCAGTAAAGATATCTGCATTTACATCTCTTACACCTGTGTTAACTAATCAACGAGTACCCACCAATTCCAGCGACATCAGTGCCCTACCCAATGGAGATATAAGAGTCGATAGTATCGGTACCTGAAAGAGTCGAACATGAGTTAGATACTTTTCGGTCGATACAGTTTCCCTAGACATAGTGAAGAATGGTACATGCAGCTTTCATACTGACGACGCACACGACTGATATCTGTAACTAATGACCGTGGCTACAAGAAGTTCTTTTGGCCGCAGACTATAAGTAACTGTTGTAATAAAGCACGCGGTTGTTGATCATTGACTGGCTCTGCTGTGGGGGGGACAGAAGGTGCTTGAGAGGAAGATCAACCTGACGCTGCCATCACTGGAATATGTGGAGCAAGTGATGATGCAGTATGCATAGCGACAGACATGTTCCAATACGGCGATGGCAATTAACGAGGTGGCGGCAGCGTCTGGCACGAGGAACTGACCGGCCGGCCACGTGAAGATCAAATTAAGGTCGCTTTCCACACACGCGCGTCACGCCGCCGGTCGTTCCCATTGACAAGACTCTGATTCTAAACTAGCACCACTTACATCCACGGTGTGACGTAAGAGGAGCCGAGCAGCTGTTCCCGCTGCAGTGTGTCTCTCCACTCTTGTCCGGCCTTAACTCTAGGCTTATGGGATGCAAAGCCATAACGGAAAAAAGAACAGTCTTGTTTCCAGAATAGTTTTTATTGATTTATTCAAGACGAGAGTTTCAGCCAGTATCAGGCATCTTCAGACTGATCGTTGCAGTGTAGGTAAGTGGGATTTTGGTACCACCATTAAGCCATCGGTAAAAATAAGAAATAAAGAACTGAGCATCCGAAGACAACGAACAACAAATTCAGGCTGTAGTGGAGATTTGGTCAACTTGAGATGGTCATCACTGGACGAAACCATCAAAAGAATTAGCCCACGTCCCTCTCGAAAACTGGTAAGCCTGGAATCACTCGACGGGCTTCGACGGGGACGAGATCTATCGGGGTACGCAACAGAGTCTCTTCTGAGCAACTGTTGTGAGATCGAAATAATCCAACACATTTATGATCTACCCCGTCCAGTATAGCTTCGAGGACGTCTTGTTAGTAAATTCTGACGTAATTAACAGCACCTGCTTCTGGGGCTAAACTAGTGTAACTAGTACACACTATTTGTCATTGTAATTTGTGTTACGAGCGTAGAACAATTCTGTTGCCTTAAATTATACTTTTTTGTAAATCAGTAATTTGTCGTTTGTGACATGAAGAGAAAGGAAGATTTTACGGCACAACGGTCCTTGCGTTCAATGCCTGAGGAAAGACGAAACCATCAAACCATGTATAATTCAAATATTTTCCTAACAGGTGGCGTCTCACCCGTAATAAATTGTTGAATAGAAGGTTTTATCCGGTATTCGCTGTAAAATTCTTATAGCCAGCGATCGATATCCACTGCCATGTCATTCTCAAGCAAGCATTTTCGCTCGAGTGCGTGTGTGGCAGTAATTACGTCTGCCGTATGTATACTACATAGAAAGAACTGAAATTTGCCACCGAGAAAAAATTCAAGAGCGCAATTTGACCCTTACGAGCGTTATCGTCACATGAAGAGGAAGTTTGGAACAACTTTGTTTCTGAAAATTACCCACATGTGGCTGCAGTAACCCCCCCCCCACCCGCCGCATCGCTCCATCCGCCACCCCCTACTACCCTACTAGTAATCCAGCCATCAACGAGGACGTGAACCTCGGTTACACCGTCATCATCATAATGCCCCATCTCACAAAAACCCAGCTACGGTCGCAGGTTCGAATCCTGCCTCGAGCATGGATGTGTGCGTTGTCCTTAGGTTAGTTAGGTTTAAGTAGGGGACTGATGACCTCAGATGTTAAGTCCCAGAGCCGTTTGAACAAAACCCCATACACACAACCACCACCACAACCACCACCACGCTATTGTTCTACTACATTCACATGACTGTACGGCGACTTCTTAACCTTCAAGCGAACCTACAACGACAACTTCTTTGAAAACTGATATATTCATCTTACATTAATTCACGGCCCATATTTGATGTTGCTGTATTAGTAATCAACGGGCACGTGTCTGCACTGTTGCGAGTTGAACACACGCTGCCACCCGTCATGAGCTCCAATACGCAATCATCCGTACTGGACCTGAGGGCCCTCCGTTCAGAAATCTGATGTTTCGTCACTAGCTCACGGTCGTTTACCGCAGTACTAAACTGCGCGGAAGGAGTCTAGACAGGTTAATTTGTTCTGCTTGTTATTTTACACGTTCAGCCCAAGGCTGTGGCTAGGACATAATACAGAGCTTTACGACGGTATTTTTCCTCTGGCGAGTTTCAAAGCCACGTCTGTAGCAACTACTTGTTGTTGTAGCCTAATTTATCTCGCTCAAAATGCTACAGAACACTTTTCCTGCTTCACTGTGATGTGGCAGACAAAGCATATCGGGGATACCACGTATTACATGGAGCGACAAAGAAACTAGTATAGATATGCGTATTCGAATACAGAGAGATGTGAACATGTAGAATATAGCGCTGCGGTCAGCAATGCCTATATGGGACAAGTGTCTGGCGCAGTTGTTAGTTCGGCTACTGTCGCTACAATGGCAGGTTATCAAGATTAAAGTGAATCTGAACGTGGTGTTTTAGTCGGCGCACGAACGATGGGACACAGCATCTCCGAGGTAGCGATAAAGTGGGGATTTTTCCCGTACGTCCATTTCGCGAGTGTACCGTGAATTTCAGGAATCCCGTAAAAACATCAAATCTCCGACACTTCTGCGGCCGGGAAAGATCCTACAAGAACGGGACCAAAGACAACTGAAGAGACTCGTTCAACGTGACGGAAGGGCAACCCCTCCGCAAATTGCTGCAGATATCAAAGCTGGGCCATCAACAAGTGTCAGCGTGCGAACAATTCAACGAAACATCATCGATATGGGCATTCGGAGGCGAAGCGACACTCATGTACCCTTGATGACTGCAAGGCAAATCCTTACGCCTCGACTGGGTCTGTCAACACCATCACTGGACTGTCGATGACTGGAAATATATTGCCTGATCGGACGAGTCTAGCTTTAAATTGTGTGGAGCGGAGGACAACCTCATGAATACATGGACCCTGTACCTGAGCAGGTGACTGTTCAAGCCGACGGAGGCTCTGTAATGGCGTGGCGCGTACGCAGTTGAAGTGATATGGAACCCCTGATACTCTGGATACGACTCTGACAGTTGACACGTACGTAAGCATCCTGTCTCATCACCTGCATCCATTCATGTCCATTGTGCATTCCGACAGACTTTGGCAATTCCAGCTGGACAATACGATACCCCACACGTCCAGAATTGCTACAGAGTGACTCCAGTAACACTCTTCTGAGTCTGAACACTTCCGCTGGCTGCCAAATTTTGCAGACATCAATATTTTTGAAAATATATGGGATGCCTTGCAACGTGCTGTTGAGAGGCGATTTTCACCCCTTGTACTGTCAGCAGTTTATGGACAGCCCTGCAGGATTCATGACCGTCAGTTCCCTCCAGAACTACTTCAGTCATTAGTTGAATCCATGCCACGTCGTGTTGCGGCACTTTTGAGTGCTCGCGGGGGCCTTACACGATATTAGGCAGGTGTAACAGTTTCTTTGGCCCTTCAGTGTTCATTTGCATTAGAAAACCCTGCATAACGTGAAATTTCCTTTTCAATACACTAAACCGCTAGTCGACCGAGACATTAGCGTGTGTGTCACTGCTCTTATGAGGTAAATGGATGGATCAATACTGGATTTTCGATATAGAATTAATGTAGGGATGGTTCTTTCAAAACTACGGCAATCATCCAGAATGAGATTTTCACTCTGCAGCGGAGTGTGCGCTGATATGAAACTTCCTGGCAGATTAAAACTGTGTGCCCGACCGAGACTCGAACTCGGGACTTTTGCCTTTCGCGGGCAAGTGCTCTACCAGCTGAGCTACCGAAGCACGACTCACGCCCGGTACTCACAGCTTTACTTCTGCCAGTACCTCGTCTCCTACCTTCCAAACTTTACAGAAGCTCTCCTGCGCAGGAGAGCTTCTGTAAAGTTTGGAAGGTAGGAGACGAGGTACTGGCAGAAGTAAAGCTGTGAGTACCGGGCGTGAGTCGTGCTTCGGTAGCTCAGTTGGTAGAGCACTTGCCCGCGAAAGGTAAAGGTCCCGAGTTCGAGTCTCGGTCGGGCACACAGTTTTAATCTGCCAGGAAGTTTCATACGGCAATCATATTTCTTCCCCGATTTTATGCAGTAGAACGTGAAAAATTATAACGCGTAGAGAAGGCGCTAAATACGGATCTTCGTCAACATTGCAGGCCTCATTGCAACTGGAGTAACAGCAGGAGTTTGTCAGCTGCTAGTGATTTTGTCATTGTCGTCGTCGTTTGAAACAGATTCACCTTTTCGCTGTATTCTTTGTGACGTCGTTCAAACAACGCAAACTATTTCAGGAGTGTGACTTGTCTTAGGCACTTCTAATAGATTATCCAGACTTTCAACAAAAAAGCAATGTGTTAGAGATGAAAGAACTGCTTTTCCTAAGGAAAACTAGCTCCACGTTATGGCATCCATAGACCAAGGGATGTCGACGGGCTGCATTGCAGCGTCATGCGGATGCGGTATTGAGGGGCATGTGGTCATGACACCTCTCCAGACTGTTTTGCCTACTTTCCAGATGGTGGAGCCGCTACTTCTCATTTGAGTATTCTCTCAATTGGCATCACGAGGTTGAGTGCACTCTCCATACCATTCCTCCTCTATGCTGACCTGTCAACTACGGAGGCGGAAATTTTTCCATCAGTAGAGTGATAGGGTAATTACAGAGAATCTCAATCGAGGAAACAGGAAATAGTCTGCAGAATACGGCTAAAGAGCAAATGGGAGACGACGAGGCATGTGGGTTGTCACGAGCCTGGGAGGCAGTCGACGGCTATAGACGGCACTGATATGGACTCCTCTTTTAATAAATAAGAGAGAACAGTGGGTGAGAGAAGGGGTAGAGTAAATGAGGCGCGACGATGGTGACAAAGAGAAACAGGAAGAGGAACGGGGAGGCAGAGCCCTAGAGAAGAGCCTTCAGAAGACTGATGTAAACTCTAAGGGAAGGTAAGAAACAACTACTAAACTCCACTAATGGGTTATGCGAATGGGTCAGAGATCTGTGTATGTGATGTATATGTACAGATAAACAAATGATTACCATTTCAAAAGACAAAAATGTGAATGATATAATCAAGAGAGCCCTTCGCAAATTGAGTGTTGGTCCACCTTTTGCGCTTAAGCAAGCATTTATTCGGCTTGGCATTGATAGAATTGTTCCATGTCCTACTGAGGCTGGTGTGTTAGATCTGCAAAATACCGACCTATTTACAGAGCCTGACCATAATGCCACTAACATTCTCAATTGTGGAGAGATCCAGATACCTTGTTGGATAAGACAGGGTTTGGAAGCACGAAGACAAGCAATAGAATCTCTCGCCGTGTGCGGGCGGGCATTGTCTTGCTGAAATGGAAGCGCATGTCGTCTTGCCATGAAGGACAACTAAGCGTGGCGCAGGTATCGTCGACGTACCACTGTGGTGTAAGGGTGCCGCTGATTACAACCGAAGGGGTACTGCTGTGAAAACAAACTGCGGTCCAGGCCATCACTCTAGGTTGTCGAGCCATATGGCAGGCGACAGTCAGGTTGCTATCCCACTGCTGTCTGAAGTGTTTCCAGAAACATCTCCGCTGATTAATAGGGATCATTTCGAAGCGGGACTCATCACTGAAGACTGTTCTACTCCAGTCAATGATATTCCAAACTGAAGACGTGTATGGAGACGCACTAGATAGCGGAGGGGTACCAATTTACCGTCCGCCATACGGACTGACAACCAGAAGTGCCATTTCTTTTCATAGCAGGACTCCTTTGGTTTTCATCCGCGGCACCCTTACAGCACAACGGTGCTTCGACGATCTCGTTTCACTGCTCTTCAAGTCAAGCCATCTCAGGCTTAAATTTCAGCAAGACAATGCCCGCCCGCACACGGCGAGAATCTCTAAAGCTTGTCTTCGTGCTTGATAAACACTACCTAGGTCAGAAAGGTCGCTCGATCTCTCCTCAGTAGAGAAATTTTGGAGCATAACTGGCAGAGTCCTCCAACCAGCTCGGGATTTTTAAGATCTAACGCACCAGTTGCACAAAATTTGGCATAATATCCCTCAGGAAGATATTCAACAACAGTCAACAGTCAATGTCAAATCGAATAACTGCTTGGGTGTACCAATGCGTTATTGACTTTCCCAAATTGTGAAGCTCTTTCTCTTGAATAAATCATCCAGTTATTCTCAAATTTTAATCACTTGTTTGCCTGCATATATCACAGCGACCTTTTCGATCCCATTCGGATAATTCCTTCGTGGTGTGTCTTTTTTTGTCATAGGGTGTACAAAGCCGCTTGTAGAATTACTTGGACAGAGTGTTACTTACGCAACAGAATAATGACGTGGGCGTAGGCAAAGACTCCATTGCGTGGTACGAGGCGCCAGTGCAGTCTGCCGGGAAGGAGATCAAGGCGACCAGCCGCGCGAGCGAATTATTCGCCAAGGAGCCCGTCACGTCACCACAGAGTGCCCAATCTGTTAAGAGACGGGCCTGGACAGCGCGGTCCATTACGGCGTTGTAGCAGAGCAAAGGTGCAGGGTCAGCTGTCACCGGCTTGCAAATGACGCCCAGCCTGAGTACAGCCTTGTAGCTCCGCGTATCGCCTCACCCCAGGCACGGCTGGCTGCTCTCTACACGCTAACGCTCGACAGCGCAATACGTTTTTAATCTCATGATGTATAAGTATTTGATACACCAGTACGTCTATGTGCCAAGTATGTTGTAGTGTGCTCTTTGATCTCCTAAATAATCTTAATCCTTTTGAAGATTTTTGATTGGATTGCAGAGTTACTAGCAAATAGAACACAGCATGTCATTCTTAAAGGAGACAAATATTGTGACGTAAAAATAACTTCAGGATTGGTCTAAGGGATCGTTATAGGACCATTGCTGTTCACAATATTCGTATAACGTGGCGCTTGAAAGGTTTTGCGTCAAAAGTCTAGGAGTGAAACATCACGCCTTGGCGAACAACTTTTATTATAGAAGTAATGTTTACTGACGTTTCCTGGTGACGCTAGCCATCCTTCGGTATTCTCCGGCAGTGGGACGCTGAGATTTCACTAGCAGGGCCTACTGAAAGATGTGCTGCATACTACCTACTACAGTAAATCCACAGAGTAAGTTTCAACCAGAAAACCTTGAGATTGACTATCTGTAAGCGGAGAAAATTATTTTAGAATCGAATCAGAAACTGTAATTTTGCTGGGTCTGTCCTTTTTCACAGAGCGGGTGACTGGATCACAGGCAACACACAAGGCACACACATGCTGCAGAGTGACTACGCCCTGTCACCTCTCAGGGCCATAATTAATACAGAAGGACGCCTAGCATAGCTGGACAGCTTCAACAAACACGTTTTCTCTAAGAAAAGTTGTTCCCTCTGATGTGATTTATCATCAATAGACATGTGATGCAAAGCCTTTGAAACATCCTGCATATAAATGAACTATTTGAGAGGGAAGTTCCATGAGGCTACGGATGATATATACAGCAAGTCACAAACCTGTAAACTTGTAGTAAGACATACGATCTGCAGAATATCCATGCTTGGTGCAGAGATTGACAGTTAACCCTCAACATTAACAAATGTAACTATTACGCATAAACAGTTGGAATAAATCATTACTGTGTGGTTACACGACCGCCAACAATAAACAAACACATCCATTAAATATCTTGGAGTATGCATACGGGAAAATTTAAATGGAATGACCATTCAAAACCAAACGTAGGGAGAGGAGATTGAGTTTCATTAGAAAAAGCATTACCTAGCCAACTCACGAAAGAGGTAGCTTACAAAGCACTAGATCGACCGATACCCGAGTATTGCTCATCAGTCTGGGACAACCACCACAAAGGGTTGATAGATGATGATGATTAGATACAAAGAAGAGCAGCGCCTTTCGTGACAGGTTCGTCTAGTAAGAGAGCAGACACTACAGGAGCGGCATTGTGGTGTCCTGGAGAAGTTTCCTGTTACAACTATGGGACCTTCCATTTTTAGAAGAGTAAACAAGTATATTACTCCCTCCTACATATATTGCGAAAAAAATATAGAGTTGAAATTAGAGAGATTTGGGTTGACGCGGATCTTATATCTGAGCGCCTGTTAGCAGGAAACAAAATTGACAGCGGTGCACAAGTGCCCTCCACCACAGAACAATGAAGTTGGCTTGTAGTCTAGAAGTAGGTATAGGTGTGAATGGAGCCAGCCGTCGATTTCGTGTTAGTGGGCTCATTGTTAGAGGTTAAATTTTCTGTGGTAAACCTCCCTGAACCATGGACCTTGCCGTTGGTGGGGAGGCTTTCGTGCGTGAGCGATACAGATAACCATACTGTAGGTGCAACCACAATGGAGTCGTATCTATTAAGAGGCCAGACAAACGTGTGGTTCCTGTAGAGGAGCAGCAACCTTTTCAGTAGTTGCCTTGGCGAACAACTTTTATTATAGAAGTAATGTTTACTGACGTTTCCTGATGACGCTAGCCATCCTTCGGTATTCTCCGGCAGTGGGACGCTGAGATTTCACTAGCAGGGCCTACTGAAAGATGTGCTGCATACTACCTACTACAGTGGATAATTAATTGTTCTGGCCTTGTAACATTAACCAAAACGGCCTTGCTGAGCTGGTACTGCGAACGGCTGAAAGCAAGAGGAAACTACAACACGAGGGCATGCAGCTTACCTGTATAGTTCAATGATGATGGCGTTCTCTTGGGTAAAATATTCCGGAGATAAAACAGTCTCCCATTTGGATCTCCGGGCGGGAACTACTTAGGAGGATATCGTAACTAGGAGAAAAAAAAATTGGAATTCTACGGACCGGAGCGTAGAATGTCAGATCCCTTTATAGGGCAAGTAGGTTAGAAATTTTAAAAAGGGAAATGGATAGGTTACAGTTAGATGTAATGGGAATTATTGAAGTTCGGTAGCAGGAGGAACAAGACTTCTGGTCGTTGAATACAAGGTTACAAATCCGAAATCAAATAAATGTAACTCAGGAGTGTGTCTCATAATGAATAAAAAATAGGAACGCGGATAAGCTACTACGAACAGCATAGTGTATGCATTATTGTAACCAAGAAAGATTCGAAGCCCACGCGTAGCACAGTAGTACAAGTTTATATGCCAACTAGCTCCGCAGATGAAGAGATAAGAGAAATGTACGATGCTATAAAAGAAATTATTCACATAGTTAAGGGAGACGAAAATTTAGCCGTCATAGGGGACTGGAATGGGATTGTAGGAAAAGGAGGAGAACGTAAAGTAATATGTGAATATGGACTGGGGATAAGGAATAAGAGGAAAAGCCGCCTGGTAGAATTCTGCACAGAGCATAACTTAATCGTAGCTAACGCTTGGTTTAAGATTCATGAAAGAAGGATGTATACATGGAAGAGGCCTGGAGACACTGGAAGGTTTCAAATATATTATATACTGGGAAGACAGATATTTAGAAACCAGGTTTTAAATTTCAAGAGATTTCCAGGGGCAAATGTGGACTCTGACCACAATTCATTGGTTATGAATTGTAGATTAACACTGAAGAAACTGCAATAAGTTAGGAATTTAAGAAGATGAGACCTGGATAAATTGAAAGAACCAGAAGTTATACAGTTTCAGAGAGAGTGTTAGGGAAAGATTGAGAAGTACAGGGGAAAGAAATACAGTAGAAGAAGAATGGGTAGCTTTGAGAGGTGAAGTAGTGAAGGCAGCAGAGGATCAAGTCGGTAAAAAGACGAGGGCTAGCAGAAATCCTTGGGTAACAGAAGAGAGATTTAATTTAATTGAGGAAAGAACGAAAATATAAAACGCAGTAAATGAAGCACTGGAAAAGGAATACAAATTTCTCAAAAATGAGAGCGACAGGAAATGCAAAATGGCTAAGCAGGGATGGCTAGAGGACAAATGTAAGGATATAGAGGCTTATCTCACGTGTGGTAAGATAGATACTACCTACAGGACAATTAAAGAGACCTTCGGAGAAAAGAGAACCTCGTGTATGAGTATCAAAAGCTCAGATGGAAAACCCGTCCTAAGCAAAGATGGGAAAGCAGATAGGTGGAAGGAGTATGTAGAGGATCTATACAAGGGCGATGTACTTGAGGACAGTATTATGGAAATGGAAGGGGACGTAGAGTTGTGACGAAATGGGAGATGATATACTGCGTAAAGAATTTGGCAGAGCACTGAAAGACCCAAGTCGGAACAAGGACCCGGGAGTGGACAAAATTTCATTAGAGCTACTGACGGCCTTGAGAGAGCCAGCCATGACAGAACTCTTCCATTTGGTGAGCAAGATGTATGAGATTGGCGAAATACCCTCAGACTTCAAGAAGAATAATTCCAATTCTGAAGAAAGCAGGTGCTGACAGGTGTGAAAATTACTGAACCATCAGTTTAATAAGTCACGGTTGCAAAATACCAACACGAATTCTTTACAGACGAATGGAAAAAGTGGTAGAAGCCGACCTCGGGGAAGATCAATTTGGATTCCGCAGAAATGTTGGAACACACGAGGAGATACTGACCCTATGACTTATCTTAGAAAACAGGTTAAGGAGAGGCAAACCAGATTGTGGAAGAGGCAGAGAGAAGAGGATAACTAAGAGCATACTATTGATACCCACTGTAAGTCGACCTGAGTACGGAATAGTTTGTCATATTAGGGTTTGTATCTCTTGTAAACCAGTCTTGACTCAAGAGCTGAGAAAGTGAGCTTGCGAACGTTTGCATTGCTAGCGCCTCTCCGGGTCTGAGTACAAGTTAGTCTAGCTTGTAATTTACTTTCCTATTATTTTACTATTTCTTTTAGAGATAATGTAGTGATCAACTGGCTGTAAGCAGAAATTTACGATACCGTTTGAAACCGAGAGTTGAGGGAGGGAGGGAGGGAGGGAGGGAGGGAGGGAGGACGATTAGAGTGTAATGTATTGTCGACATCGAGGTTGTGAGGTTGTTAGAGCCGAAACACTCACTGACTTTCTAAGATGGGGAAGGAAATCGGTCGTGCCGTTTCAAGGGAATCGCCCTCGCATTTGCCCGGAGCAATTTATGGTAATGCTGAAATATACATGGTATTCCACTTATCTTGATCCTCTCAAATAACTTTCTGTCCAGAAGCACATTAAGAAATGTATGAGCAAATGATGTTTAGCCACGAGTGTAAATTAACCAGCATGACTGCTTTTCCCGCAACTTTCTTCGCTACGAAAATATGAAATACAGCTCGCCTTTTTTTTTTAGCAGCACACTATTTTTACGGTTCCGTACCTCAATCGGTAAAAAGCGGAACCCTAGGTCACTTTGTTGTCCATCTGTTTAGCTCCCTTTTTCTCAGCTGCGGGTAGAGGCAACGAGTTTAAATCAATGTCAACTACTAAGGTGCACGGGCAATTGCCGGTATAAAAATTTAAGCTTTAAAATCAATGCAGTAAAAAGATACGGATATTTGTGTCACATATTTTTATACTTGCGAATTCTCTCAACAAAACCTATAGGTAGAGTAACTATATACATAAGTAAGTTTGTACGGAACCCTCAGAGCGATGGTCGTACTCTGATTTATCCAGATTTTATTCAGTAATTTACTTAGTGTCCTCAAAACCTGTTCAGAAACTTATCACAACGTACCATTTACGTAAACGTGACGTTATTAAAAACGTTGCCAAAGGCTGTCTCCTGTAGCTGCACACGGTGGAGGTACCCGGAGTAACGCAACTCGCCCACTTGCTGGAGTTGGCAGTAAACAATGGATACAGAAGGAAAATGCGCGAAGGTCAGCCACTCAACCATGTGCAGTTGAAGGATTGTCACTAATAAATGACACTGCTTCTACTGTCCACAATATATCGTTTAAAAGTAGTACGTATACTCATACTGTAAATAATGAAAAGTAACTGCTGTTACTGTATTGGTAACTTGCTTTCTCCTTGGATGAATACCATTGCTGTCGTTGTTCGTTGTACTCAAGCCTTTAATAATAGACGGTTGCCTGGGTGACCACTGAACATCTTCCTCTTGTTTCCATCTTTTTACAGCACGTGGACGAGCAACATTACCCCGCAGTGTGTGCGAATACAGTAGAGTTAAAGTCAGTTATGTGTCACGTTGTTAATAACGTTATGTATACGTGAATGGTACTTCGTCACACGTTTTGGTCAAGTCTTAAGGAGAGAAAGTAGAACCCCACTTAAAATGTCTTCGTGACGAAGAAAGTTATGAGGGGGCTACATAAAATTTCCGTTCGAAGGCCGTGCAGTCCAGAATCGGTATGAGGTATGAGGAAAATTCACAGTGAGCACTGAGTCAATCATCCCTCCGACGCACCAGGCTGAGGGTATCATAACACCGTGTCCTGCTGCGTGACCGCGTCCGTAACTGCCTCCTGCAGATCTTCGTCCGATAGGACTTGTTGACCCGTCAAGGCCTTTCGTAAGTGGCCGAGGGCCTGATATTTGCATGGGGAGAGATCTGGATTGTAGAGCGGGTGCCTGACTATCTTGCACTTTAGTTGGCGTAACTTCCGCTTTACGACCTTTACGATATAGAGAAGTGCGTTCTCATGAAGCACCAGGACCTCTGCTCTCCGTTTTCCCGGACGTGTCCCCGTAATTGACAGCCTTAATTTTTCAAGCGTTTCGCAGTACCGTTCACCAGTGATGGAGACACCAGGTTCCTTGAAATCAGTAAGCAGTGGGCCCTGATAATCAAAGAACAGGGTGATCACTGCACTTGGCGCACCATTCCACAAAGGTGGTTTTCAGCGGGCATGTTGTCCCTCACATCATTTTCACTCTCCGTTGCATGTCCACCGGTAATCGTCCTTATGCAGCCAAGAAAACAACAACACCGCGTTGGTCCTGTTTGGACGCATTTGATAATAACGTCGCCGTAGTTCACGTTTCAACATTTAAAGCACGCACTTCGGAAAGACTCGAATGGCACAGTAATCCACTGCCTACATGTCGGTGCTTATATACACGCTTGGGAGTCGTTCTACGTTGCATACAGGGTGTTACAAAAAGGTACGGCCAAACTTTCAGGAAACATTCCTCACACACAAATAAAGAAAAGATGTTATGTGGACATGTGTCCGGAAACGCTTAATTTCCATGTTAGAGCTCATTTTAGTTTCGTTCTTCCACCTACGCTCAGTGGAGCACGTTATCATGATTTCATACGGGATTCTCTACCTATGCTGCTAGAACATGTGCCTTTACAAGTGCGACACAACATGTGGTTCATGCACGATGGAACTCCTGCGCATTACAGTGGAACTGTTCGTACGCTTCTCAAAAACAGATTCGGTGACCGATGTATTGATAGAGGCGGACCAATTCCATGGCCTCCACGCTCTCCTGACCTCAACCCTCTTGACTTTCATTTATGGGGGCATTTGAAAGCAACCCCGGTACCAAACGTAGAGACTCTTCGTGCTCGTATTATGGACGGCTTTTATACAATACGCCATTCTCTAGGGCTGCATCAGCGCATCAGGGATTCCATGCGACGGAGGGTGGATGCATGTATCCTCGTTAACGGAGGACATTTTGAACATTTCCTGTAACAAAGTGTTTGAAGTCACGCTGGTACGTTCTGTTGCTGTGTGTTTCCATTCCATGATTAATGTGATTTGAAGAGAAGTAATAAAATTAGCTCTAAAATGGAAAGTAAGCGTTTCCGGACACATGTCGACATAACATATTTTCTTTCTTTGTGTGTGAGGAATGTTTCCTGAAAGTTTGGCCGTACCTTTTTGTAGCACCCTGTATAAGCTGCAGCAACGCCCGTAAACGCAAACTTTTTGGCAATCCCCTCCCCCTTATACCCGTAAGGCAATTTGCTTGTTAATGTTTCCAGGTAGCTAAACAACATTTGTATCGTACTCTTTTTATTTTGGTTCTGGACAAGAAGTTGTTTGGTGAGGTAAAGGTAAATTAGACACCCCGTATAATGTTTTGTTGCAAGGCGCTTATGGTGTTTACCTTAGGCAGTATACCTAGCTAGCCTGTGCAGCATTTTCCGCCTTAACACGGCTGGAGTGGTCAAGAGAATGGCGAGTGAGCAACCTTCGCAGCGTCCGGCCTGGCGTCGAGGTGAGCGTGGTGCGCGCGGGCAGTTGCGCCACGCGAGGTGTCCGGCAGGTGGATGGACCAGGGGGCAGTCCGGAGGGCGACCCTGGCAAGGCCGGCGGCTGCCAGCAGACGGTGTCACGGTAAGTGGGGCGCGCCGCGGGGACGCGGTCGCAGTCGCAGCCGCTCGCTCTTGACCCTCCTACGCCGCTCCTCCCACGCAGCACGGCGGTGTCGGCGCAACGCAACTCCCCGCGCGCCCGTAAAACTCGCTGCTTCCACGGCTGTCTCATTTGAATACGCACACAAAGCGAGAGACCCGAGACACTCACCTCTGGGAAGCTGGCTGTTCCGCACACTCTGTTGCCGCGTTTACTTCAAATGCGAATGTTTCAAAGTTAGACCTAACCGTGACTATGTTCACGAGTAAAACATCCGCTAAAGTTGTACAATGACTAAAGTTTTTACGCTAATAGGGTCCAAGGACTCATCTTCAGGAGCACGTGTAAGTTAAAATAAAACATCTCTTTACTGAAAGACCACAAGCAAGCTATCAGTGCTGGAACAAAAAAAGGTAACTGTGGGTCACTGAAATCCACTCCATTGAGCGTATCTGTGAACAGCACGTCGAGGCGTCCACGTCAAAGCTAACTTACAGGAAAACGGATCTACTGTACATATCTCATCAGATTGAATACCTAAATGTGCCTTCGTGACAAGCACCTTTCAACTGTGATTGACGTAAGTACCGGCGACACGGGCGCTTCGACCTACTGTTTATATGCATGCTCTCTGGAGTGCATTTAAGCGATCTTCATTTTTTTCACTCTATCACTGTTAGCTTGTTTGTGGAGTGCATTTAAACGATCTACATTTTTTTCGCTCTATTACTGTTAGCTTGTTTGTGGTTTTTCAGTTCAGATGTACCGGTTTATTTTAACTTGCAGCAGCTAGTTGCAGCATTAGAAAATTGCAGCGAAATGCAGGGAGATCTGCAGTGGATAAGCACTTGGTGCAGAGAGTAACAACTGACCCTTAACATAGACAAATGTAATGTATTGCGAATACACAGAAACAAGAATCCTTTATTGTATGATTATATGACAGCGGAACAAACACTGGTAGCAGTTACTTCTGTAAAATATCTGGAAGTATACGTGCGGAATTATTTGAAGTGGAATGATCATATAAAATTAATTGTTGGTAAGGCGGGTGCCAGGTTGAGATTCATTGGGAGAGTCCTTAGAAAATGTAGTCCATCAACAAAGGAGGTGGCTTACGAACCACTCGTTCGACCTATACTTCAGTATTGCTCATCAGTGTGGGAACCTTACCAGGTCAGGTTGATAGAGAAGATCCAACGAAGAGCGGCGCGTTTCGTCATAGGGTTATTTGGTAAGCGTAATAGCGTTATGGAGATGTTTAGCAAACTCAAGTTCAAAAATGGCTCTGAGCACTATGGGACTTGACTTCTGAGGTCATCAGTCCCCTAAAACTTAGAACTACTTAAACCGAAATAACCTAAGGACATCACACACATCCATGCCCGAGGCAGGATTCGAACCTGCGAACGTAGCGGTCGCGCGGTTCCAGACTGTAGCGCCTAGAACCGCTCGGCCACCCCGGCCGGCGCAAACTCAAGTGGTAGACTCTGCAAGAGAGGCGCTCTGCATCGCGGTGTAGCTTGCTGTCCAGGTTTCGAGAGGGTGCGTTTCTGGATGAGGTATCGAATATATTGCTTCCCCCTACTTATACCTCCCGACGAGATCACGAATGTAAAATTAAAGAGATTCGAGCGCGCACAGTGGCTTTCCGGCAGTCGTTCTTCCCGCGAACCATACGCGACTGGAACAGGAAAGGGAGATAATGACAGTGGCACGTAAAGTGCCGTCAGCCACACACCGTTGGGTGGCTTGCGCAGTATAAATATAGATGTACTTTTGAATAGTGTTCAAAATGGTTCAAATGGCTCTGAGCACTATGGGACTAAAAATCTGAGGTCATCAGTCCCATAGACTTAGAACTACTTAAACCTAACTAACCTAAGGACATCACACACATCCATGCCATAGGCAGGATTCGAACCTACGACCGTAGCAGCAGCGCGGTTCCGGACTGAAGCCCCTGGAACCTCTCGGCCACAGCGGCAGGCACTCTTGAATAGGAGGCTGAGTTCTTGAAACTTGGCAGTGTAAAAACTTTATAAATCACCATACAACTGTAGCGAATGTCGTAATTATGAATATTAAATGTAACAATTGTGAGTGGCCCCCCTCAGCAAAAATTTATGCTACTCGTGACTACTACGTCCCTGAAGTAGCATTCAATTAAATGGCCTGTACCACGATTTTATTATTGTTATTATATCAATTGAAAAAGTGATTACTATCGATGGTCACATTATTGACCTTCCTGCTATGCAGTTGTTAGAATTGTTTCATAATTGACGAATAGATATTTTCTGATAAAGAGATACGCAACCTGGGCCACTGTATATGTTTGTAAGGACAACCAGTTTCGATCACTGATAAAGGCGACACTGAGATCCATACATCTAATTAATGCGAAGCACTTTATTTCAACAGCTCGAAGATTTAGTTCTAAACAGAGGTTTTTGACTGAATCTTCTCTGTGCTGACAAGCTGCGCTTTGCAGTATTTGGGAGTACGGACATAAGTATGACTTGTACCAAAGGACAAAACAGGTTATGCTAATGCACACACTAACTTCCCCAGACGGTATATTTCTTCATTAACTAAGGACTGTACCTGCATCATCAGATTTATTTAAATTCGCAATACGTATCTACTTTGCAGCATTTGTACATTTAGAGGAAGCTTTAAACGAAGTTCCTTGGATTACCCTCTCCGGAATTAAGAAGGTATTAGTGATAAACAACAGGGAGCGAATAGTTACCTGCAACCAGAACAGAAACTGGGCTGCAGTTAACAGTCTGAGGTCATGAACAGTAGATAGTACTTGAAAAAGGAATGAGATGTCGGGAGAGTGTGGCTGATGTTATTCAATCTGGGGAATTTGTAAAGGGAATTAAAATTCAGGGAGGAGAAATTGAAACTGGACAGTTCGCCGATGACACTGTAGTTCTGTTAGAGAGCTTAGAACTCAGAACAGAAGTTGAAAGAAATGTGTAGCGTCTTGAAAATATATGAGGAGAATATCAATAAAAGTAAAAGAAAGGTAATGGAATATAGTCGAATTAGATCAGGCGAAGCTGAGGGAATTTGATTAGCAAATGACAAAGTAAAGGTAGTCAGTGAGTTTTACTATTTGGGAAGCAAAATAACTGATTATGACTGAAGTAACGAGGGCACAAAATGCAGGATGGGGATAGTAAGAAAAGCGCTTATGAGAAAGAGGTCTTGTTAGCTTCGATATAAATTTAAGTATTGGGAATATTTCCTGAATGTATTTGTATGGAGTGTAAACATTTACAGAAGTGAAACATGGGTGATAACCAGTTCGGGCAAGGAGTTAATAGAAGCATCTGAAATGTGTTCCTACAGGACAATGTTCAAAACTGGGAGAACAGATCGAATAGTTAATGAGGCGGTGCTGAAACTAAAGGAAGAAAAAGAAATTTGAGGCACAACTTGATGAACGGAAGATAAGACACATCCTGCGCCATCAAGAAATCGTTCAGTGACTAACAAAAGCAAGTGTGGGAGCTAAAGCAGTAAAGGGACACCAAGGACTGAGTACAGGAAGCAGCTTCAATTGGGAGTAGACTGCAGATGTTATGCAGAAATGAAGAGTTTTCCACAGTATAGAGACTCTTGGAGAGCTGCTTCAAATCCGTCTTCGCACTGGCGAGGGCGACGAGGGCGACGAGGGCGACGAGGGCGACGAGGGCGACGAGGGCGACGAGGGCGACGAGGGCGACGAGGGCGACGAGGGCGACGAGGGCGACGAGGGCGACGAGGGCGACGAGGGCGACGAGGGCGACGAGGGCGACGAGGGCGACGAGGGCGACGAGGGCGACGAGGGCGACGAGGGACTATAAATTAAACACTTTGTGTTGACTGTGGTGCCGAGCCATGCTTTAAAGGTCTAACCTCTTGTCATTAGGATAATACATAAGTGAGGATGATCCTGTCTCATGAGGGGAACTAATCAAATAAGTCAAATAATATGTGACATGTGGTGGTTTATCTGTACATTAATTACGACGGTCGTTGAGTCCCATCTGGGCGAAGCCTGATTTTGCTACTTCACTGTGGTCTCACAAAGAACGACAGTTCCTTCCGGTGATCTAGATGTCTAGTGTTTCAGAGTACAAGGATCGATGACTCTCGGCAGTGCTAACAGTGACGGCAGAAAGATAACGAGTGGGCACGTTGCAGGAGTGGCCGCTTTCTTATTCCACTTTGCGGCATATGGCCGCCTTTTTACTTTCTCTGTAAGCGCGCCCCGCAGTCGACAAACTGCTGGACAGAATGGGCAACCAGAGCGAAACCGCCAGATTCCGATCCGCCACGCTGCCAACCTAACGCTTCAATTTCTACGCAACATAGCTTCGCTAGACGAGTGCTACGTCACGTCAATGCTAAATTGGTCTGAGTAGTCTTATCTAGTGTTACGTAAGATATTTTTCTATCGCTTGTAGGCACCATATGTTACATTCCACAACTTTCCCGAATTGTGTAACACAGTTTATTTACGACTATGAACACTCACTGTCATGAAGCATTGCTAAATAAGTAACGAGTTTTGCAGGTTTTGGTGGGGTGCATTACTTTGTCAGCTTTCCCTGAACGGTGACGAGTGACGAAAGGGGAGTGAACATTATTTGCAGGTTGTGAGGAGACCGTGCAGGCCACACTGACAGCCGTATCTACACAATTGCTTTCTTATATCACTGAGGTACACTGTTCTAGATTTCCATACTCAGCTCCGAGAGAAGACTATACTACTTTTCTATAAGACCATGTTGTTGTTGTGGTCTTGTCCTGAGACTGGTTTGATGCAGATCTCCATGCTACTCTATCCCGTGCAAGCTTCTTCATCTCCCAATACTTACTGCAGCCTACATCCTTCTGAATATGCTTAGTGTACTCATCTCTTGGTCTCCCTCTACGATTTTTACCCTTCACGCTGCCCTCCAGTACTAAATTGGTGATCCCTTGATGCCTCAGAACATGTCCTACCAACCGATCCCTTCTTCTAGTCAAGTTGTACCACAAACTCCTCTTCTCCCCAATTCTATTCAATACCTCCTCATTAGTTATGTGATCTACCCATCTAATCTTCAGCATTCTTCTGTAGCACCACATTTCGAAAGCTTCTATTCTCTTCTTGTCTAAACTATTTATCGTCCACGTTTCACTTCCATACATGGCTACACTCCATACAAATACTTTCAGAAACGACTTCCTAACACTTAAATCGATACTCGGTGTTAACAAATTTCTCTTCTTCAGGAACGCTTTCCTTGCTATTGCCAGTCTACATTTTATATCCTCTCTACTTCGACCATCATCAGTTATTTCGCTCCCCAAATAGCAAATAGCAAAAATAGCAAATAAGACCATCTGCACTCAAAATGAGATCTCTTCTTATTCCGTGAGATTCCTATCCTCCTACTATTACATGAATGTCGTTATTCTTTATCAGCTACGTCTTGTCTATAACCATTTTTGCTGCTTCTACAGTCTGAACAAATGACTATGCTTTACAATCCTATCTCACACGTAAACTTATTGTTAGAAACTTTTGTCGAGTCCTTACCTTTATACTCGCGCCTACACAGTATCCGAAATAGCTGAATAGACATTGTGCCATTATCGCTCCACCTTCTCAGAATAAAAAAACCACACGGCAATTTCAGTTTAATATTTAACAACGAAAAGAGATACTAAAAGCAGTGCACATACTGTAATTGTAAAACCGACGTGTGACTAAAGAGAATCAAAGACCAAGAACGAAATTTGAAGTGAACATATGAAAGAGTCCACCACAGATATGAAATACGTACTTCGAAGACTGAGTCGATTTTGTTCGTGAGTCGAGCAATATGACTTGTGTGAAACACTGTCGTGTTCGTTGATCTCTGGTTTCTGAGACCGATGGAGGTGGGGCGGTGATCACGCCATTAGACTCGCATTCAGTGAGAGGCTGTTCAAAAGGTCGTCCAGCCATCGAGATTTAGTTTTTCATTAAGTCCCCTACATCTGTTACGGGATATACTAGGATTTTTCCTTTGAAAGGAAAAAAGGAGAAAAAGAGCGAGGTGGTGCAGTGGTTAAGCTACCGAACTTGCATTCAGGTGGTCGTCACTTTAAATTCCCGTCCTGTCTTCCATATTTAGATTTTCCATGCTTTCCATAAATCACTCAATGCAAATTTCGGGATGGTTCGTCCGAAATGGACACAGCCAATTGCCTACCCCATCCGGTCCTCACTTCAAGTTCGCGATTCGTTTCCAATGATCCAGTGATCTCGTCTTTGAAGGGACGCTAAGCCACAGTCATTCTTCCTTCATTTCCTTCTGTCTGACAACAAGGATCATACTCCTATTACTAAGATTATCTGCCGAAAGTGTTCAGGGAAGTCATATTGGGGTCTGTGATAAGTTGACAATGAGAGGATACATGTTACCCAAAATAAAAATAAAAAGATATCCTTATTTGTTACTTTAATTTCATATTTTTTACACCACAGAAAATGCGTCAGGACGCTGGCTAGTCTACCGTTCAGCCGGAAGAGTAGAGATTCTCTGTGTGCAGTAATAGTAGTCTGACGTTAGCTAGAGAGCTATGTGGTGTCACCGCCAGACACCACACTTGCTAGGTGGTAGCTTTAAATCGGCCGCGGTCCGTTAGTACATGTCGGACCCGCGTGTCGCCACTGTGTGATCGCAGACCGAGCGCCACCACAAGGCAGGTCTCGAGATACGGACTAGCACTCGCCCCAGTTGTACGGACGACTTTGCTAGCGACTACACTGACGAAGCCTCGCTCCTTTGCCGAGCAAATAGTTAGAATAGCCTTCAGCGAAGTCAATGGCTACGACCTAGCAAGGCGCCATTAGTAACATTGCATGTATCTAAAGAGTCTCACTTTTATCGCCACAATCTCCAGATGTACCAAAAGGATGGATTAAAGTTAAGTATTCCCGAAGCTACGTACTTTTCTTTATAGCCTTCATTACGTATCCTGTTTCAGACCTCACGCATCCGGCTTTAGCTTAGCGCGTGCCTTTCGGCTTCCTCTCATTGTGTCTAGGCTGTCTTGCCTAGACACAACAAGCTACATTGTATCTACAGCGTAGGTTAGTCCATATTTTCTAGAGGTCGTGGCATGGACCAAACAAGAAAAAATTGTAAATATGGGCTCTCAAATGCATTCCTGAAGAGCTGTGGTGGGCGCTTGTCCTCTTTTGCTACTTTGAAACACATCTCTCCTACTGCAAGCTCTTTGCTGTTAATAATGATCCAAAGAATGGAACTAAGCAAATGAGGACACGTATGTCTTATCGTCCATGCAAACAATATGCAGTAAACACCTATTAGTGTTGTTGCAGTAAACCGTATTCACCACACTATAGGTAAATGCAGAGCATACATTGCTTCTAATGTAATCAGTTCATGATTTGGTAACTTTTTAAAATGCTTTTACACTTTAGTTTTGTCTTTGCTCTTGCCAGCATAATGGAAGCCTTTTATTCCACCCGGGAAATAACAGACATGATCTTCTGTTATGTTCTGATACCAGCCCATTTTCTTCCGAAATGTCCGAGAACACCTCACTTAGATATTTAATGTGCAATGGATCGGTCGGGAAGGTCCAGTCCTTTGGCCATCTCGTTTCCCCGACATTAAAACCTTGAAATTCTGGCTATGGGGACACTTGAAATCTTTGGTGTATGCAAGCCTCATTGATGACATACGACGCTTTTTTTTTTTGGGTAATCACCGTTTTGAAGTAGAATAAAACAAACAGACTTTGCTTAGCAGTTTTTTTTATGTGAAAGCCTGTGCTTTAATTTACATTTATACACAGTTTCCGTCAGTGTTAAGGCGCTTATCATGTCGTGAAATCAGCTTTTGAATTCCATTCTCGTACAAATCTGACGCCAAACAGACAATATCTGCATAAAGCACACTTCTTGACACTTGAGGACATAACGTCGAAATCGTAAAGCGCCTGTTCTCTTTCACTTTTTCATCAACTTTCTGAACCAAATCGTCTGTATTGACTGGAGATAGCCCATTTCTTTTCTCATCATGCACATTCGTACGGCCATCTCTAAAAGCTTTCAACCATTTCCATACCATACTATCATGTTTTCCCCGTACACATCATTGATCTGACGAATTCATCAACTTTCATGCCTTTAGCACCAAGAAAACGAATCACAGCACGTATGTCACAGTCGACGAGCAGGAATTTCTCACAGACAAACGTAGACACGGCGGATATAGACAGGAATTATGTAGGAAACTAGATTACAGTAGCGGCTTTCACGTAAAAATGAAATTGAGGAAAGTCAGCTTGTTTTGTTTTACTTTATTTCAAAACGATACGCACTTAAATTGCAGAAACTCGTCAGCAGTGACTGCTAGCGGATCCGTGACCAAGCTGGAATTTTTCGGAGTGCATGATTCCCTAACACGTCAGACAGAAGCTTGCCTTAGTATGAATATTAATAGCAAGCAAATTACATGAGAAGCTCAGCTGTTTACCGCTAAAAGAATGTGTTCTCATTTGTTTACTACATTCCGTACCTCAATAGCTTACTGTAGAAGACGTGTTTCACAGTAGCGAAGATGAAAAAGTGCTCATATCTCTTAAGGCGTGCATTTTTTGAGCCCATGTTTACGGTCATTTTTTCTTGTTTTTGTCCATACTAACGCCTCCTAGAATATGAAATACATTTGTTTAAAACCATGCACACTCCTAAAGCCAGCGTCCAGTGCGTAGAGGAGGATACATCTTATCAATATTTTAGATCATGTTTCTTATTCTATTTGCTTATGGAATGAAGGAAATCGTTTGCATTTCGTCTGTACGTGCCCTCATCACACCTCATTATCATGATCTCTAACCCAGATATACGATCGCGGCAGCATGTTGCTCGCACAGTCATATTCGAATGTGGATCCTCTATATCTAAACATGGTTTCTCAAGAACTACGTCTTCTATCCTCCAAGGACTTCCATTTAAGCTGCCCTCGGTGACCTCCACAAAGTAGAAATATGCCTTCGTTTCTGGCGTACCAGTATCGAGTACGGGGCCGGCAAAGAATGCCGTGTCCTAGAGGAGACGGCGCAGCTGTGTGTCGGTTGCTGACCTAGCCTCTTATCTGCTGCTGAGGCTCTCTAGCGAGACGACGTGCCGCTTGCTAGGACGCAGAGCACGCCCACTGCAATTCCTCTCCAGTTTGCAAATGCAGTGACTACCATGTCTGTTATAACGGCAGCATTAACGTAGGATTAAATATCGTACTTTATTTTTTTACTTCTTATGTCTATGGACTTAATCTTCTTCGCTCCTTTGAAACTTAACTGTACTAATGAGCAAGTGCTCATAACTTCTAAGGTACGCATTTTAGAGAATATCTTGGCTGAACTACTTTTTTTCCATACCACCACTTCCCAAAGTATGTAAAGCAAAGAGGCTGCAGAATGAGAGATTTGTTTCACAGTATCGAAGATCAAGAATTCCTCATAGCTTTTAAGGTATACGTTTTAGCGCCCATGTTTACTTGACTTTCTTATTTCGAATGATCATCCCTGTCATATCCCTGAATATTGACCATCATTTCTGTATGTTTTTCATTGTTTTCTAAGAAAAGAGAGAGAGTGGTGTATCAGCTGTCTAGTCGTCGAAGCAACGGAAAGAACTTGTATATCGAACGGGGCAATGCCTCGCAGTTGTATGGGAACTGTATGTACATCCAAATCACCTACTCCCCACTCATTGGCCATCTCTTCCTCCTACCTCCTCCATTTATCTGTCCATCAACTTCTTCCTCTTGTCTCTCTCCATCTTCTCCTCCCCCATATCTCCCTCCATCTCCAACCCCTCTTCAGTTCCTCTCCACAGAACCTTTCCCGCTCTCTGACGGTCTCCTCTTCTCCCCTCCGATCTTGGGTCTTGTGTATTGTGATTGCAAACAGAACCTTGATTGGAAACTGGTGTAACTTTAAATGAATGTGTAAATCGGTTGAGCTTTTTGGTATATGGGGTATGAGACAGATCTCTCCAACGGCTGTATCTGTGAGGATAATACCTTCGATGATAGTATTCCGCCTAGTTTTAATCTGCGCATTGGTAGGATTACAAAATTCCGAACCATTCAGATTGCATAGTAGTACTCTAATGATAAGCCGAAAAGCCATAAATGCAAATTTGCTATTTTCTGTAAAACGACAGCGACGAAGAAAATGAAACCGCACTTTGTTGTGTACACAGTTTTTGTTTAAAATTACATATAAGGAGATAATATGTATTCGGGAGAAAAAATTACTTTTGTGATTTACATGCCCAGAATTGTAGCTAAAATAGAAAGAAAACGAATCATCACAATTACACACCCCAGAATTTTCTTTCACGCAATCGGTTTTAACAGAAAACCAGTATAGTAATTTGAAGTAAGTCTGTCAAGAGGTTATCAAGATTTTTGTTAAAACGTTTTAAACTTTATATTTTACACATACAATTACACATTAAGTTTATTAAAATAAATAGCCATACGTCCGTCCGAGCATCGTATAAATATTAGAGAAAAATCTGTCCAGCAGTTTCGAGATTTTTGGTAACAACATTAAACCGCTTGCCTCATACTATCCTGGAATTCTGTACATCACAACAGGTGATGAGATTCTGTTACTTCACGATTTCCGTGTATTGTGCATCAGACGTTACACTGTGATAAAAAGAGCTTTCACAGTTGGTTGCGCGGAAGGAAACTGTTAAAGAACTGCCTAGCGGCGTCTATGGAAAATCCAGGGTATGAGAAATAACAGTGCCAGCAAGAGAACGATGCTACGGCTTAACTGCCGAACAAACTGCATTAGCCATGCTTTCCCGTTGCTTGAGGACCAACTGAGTTGACTGACAAATACTTACATCGCTATGGTACAGTGATTTCATCCTGACCTAAGCGTGTTTTCGAAGCATCGGAGAAGTTTTTAACGAGACATACTGGCAGGTTGCTGTCACTTTTGTAATAAGTGAGCATCTTTTGTGGACGTAAATATTATAGACGGCTGACAGTAGAGGCCGCAGATGAGATAAGCACATTTGCGGGATTCATGACCCGTATAAAAAGGTCAATGGCGAAGACCATGCACTGTCGATGAAATTCGTGCCAAGGAGAACCGTTTTCTTCCACATCTAGCGAAACGAAAAACTTGTTCGCGCTTTTCGTATCTCCCATCTCAGACATGCATTTCACAGCAGTCAGTAAAGAAATAAAGAAAAATCGCAGAAGGTTTCGTTGCACGGTGGTTTAGCAGGTGTAGTAATTAGCGCACCAGTAAGAAAATAAATACTGCAGAATATTTAGGAAATTAAGTTAACGACAGTTTCGATCACAAATATTTTAAAACGTGGCGAAGTTCAACAATACTAAGAAACATGAATAAACACTTCCACTACAAAAATAGTGTAATGAGATGGATTTACAACTGCCGCAGCACGCGCGATGTTTAAACTTGTTACTTCTTTGCTACTATCTGTATTCGCAACATTGGATAGCGGTGTTCAGTGCTAAGAGCGGAAGCGGTCATCTGCAGTGTCATTGTGTAAGATAAAAAAGCTTCAAGGAAGGATAGAAAATGGAGTTAAGAGAAAGCATCTACCTTTGCAGGAAAGGAGCCAGTCACGTCAGGGAGCTGCTTAAGTTGTCTGCTAGCCATGAAAATTAACTCTCAACCTGCCCCATCGAAATCTTGAAAACTGTGCAGCGCGTAGGTCAAACACTCATGAAAGGAAAGATTGTTCATTTCCTTGACCACAATGGAGGCATTCAAATTTTTGCGACACGTAAGTGACTGATAGCTCAAAATCTGCAGTGGTACGCGTCAGGACATGATTGATCAAGAAAAAAATTAGGATTTTCATTTCACTTAAGCACAAGGAATGATTCAACTCGATTACTTTTCCGTGTTTCGGAAAGTAAAAAAACCCTGATCTTTGTTGGTTCTCTTGCACGACAGTAAAATTATTCCATATGCTGACAACGTGTACGATCTTTCATCAATATGTCACATCGTATTAATGTGTCTGTTTTGTATGGGGATTCGTTTACGAAATGTATATGTGAACTGAGTACGTTATGACTAGTATGCGTGAGCAGAACACTGAGCGGCCGCAATAAACGGTCATGTCGTGTTTTCAGTAAAATCGCGAATGGCGTGGCAAGCATTCTAAAGTTAAGGATGAACTGAATATTTACGGGACCCTGGAGTTTTTAAGGAGAAAATGAAACGATGCTGCGATTCCTCTGTCACGATTGTTTGTTTCAGCTGATATTACAGCTGTTTCAAAAGTAATGATACTGTATCACTCATTTCCTGTTGGTCGCAATTGCCATCGTTTTTGACACTGACTACCAAGCGTTAGATTACGAACGTTTTTCTCTTCTTCCAGTAATTTGTAGATTTTCAGTACACTCTCATTTTCTTACAATGTTTTCTTTTTATTACCATTCCATACCCTTTCTCATACAAATGTTTTTAAATCTTAGAGATATAATTTAATATTTATCTCTTAAAAATATTTCCTCCCTCATTTCTTTGTTTTTGTCAAATTCTAGATTTCTCCCATAGAAACTATCTAGGATTTACCGCCTCATAAAAAGCAGAAAATTGTATTGGTTTACTGCACTAGGAGAGAGAGAATCTTCGTCTTCTCCCAGATTAAACAGACACTCATAAATACCCTTTACTGTGTTATTTCCCTGACGAGGAATGTTTGAGACATTAGAGACTAAAATTATGAACCTCATGTATGAAAAAAAATCCTCTCTTTTATCATTACTGTTGTTCATGGAGTAATTATAGTTATTGCCATAATAACCGCTTTAATGTTAACGTGTATTTAACTGAATAAGAAAGTCTTTAGTATTGTGGAAGTTGAGGTCAATGTTTTCTAAAAGTTTTATGTTTAGTTCCTGAAGGCCATAGCCTCATTGTAACAAATAACCCAATAACTATATATACAAAAATAAAATGAATATCATATGTGAAGTAGAAAAATGATAACTGAATGCATTGTATGCTCTCCTATTCAGAACGAATGCATATAAGAAATGTTTGAAGCCTCGAACCTCCCTGTTCATTTTTCGATATACGTCCCCTCAGTACAGAGAAATTTATTAAAGGACAGCTGTAATGTACAAACAGTAGTATCACGTGTCATGTCGGCTAATGTTTAAAAGAGTGCAGACGTGGATGTCTGCTGTCACCCTTAAACTGCTTTGGACCGAGCGCTCGGAAATCGGAAGCAGAACATGTTCAGAAACTGTAGCATCACCTAACAATCTGTCATTAGGGTACTGTATACATAGTGCTGAACAGTGTCAGCAGGTAATATTAGGTTACTAGAGATACGACGCTAACTCAGGTTTAGTAGCGTGACTGAAGATTAGCTGTGCGATTGTTTACAAGCGCCACCCTAACATTCACGTACAGTGATATCGGTCGTAGTATCACATAATGTTTTTAAGTGGCAGAGAAGGTTGAGAAAAGCCTACATGGAGGTGGTTTCGAGGTTAGTACATCGCTCCAAGAGCCCACTGTGCACAAGCGTAACTAATCTGCATTTCGATGCAGTAGAAAGGCGACAGTCTGGCAGAAATATTCTCTTCCGCCATTTTTGCTGTCGTTCAAGTTCCGCCTACGCTGCCGCCCCCCCCCCCCCTTCCCTTCCCTACCCTTATCTTCCCTTCCCTTGCCTTCCCTTCCGTACCGTGCGGTAATGAAACTGCAAAACTATAGGCCAAATATCAGAGTTAATGCTGTACACTGTTCTATCTTCGTGTTCCTGGTGCTACAACAGTTTGACAGCTGTTATCAGTAAGACGATATTTTAAGTGTAATATTTCGTGTAAAAACTGATTTTCTTAGGATTTCTTAACTATATAAAATTGTCCTGATACTGCCACAAAAACTAGCCATCTATAATGTCAGTTTCAGTTTCAGCAGTTGCTGTCCTAAAATAGTCGCCTATTTTATTATTAATGCCTATCGTTTCCAGAAGCTCTTTTCTAGCTGTTGCCTTGCATCTTATCTGCTTGAGGCATGGTCAGTTATTTTTCAGCCTAAATAGCGAGAGCCATATAGCTACGGTAAGTTTTTCATTCCCTTATGCAACTCCCTCAGCACCGCCTCATTTAATTGGACTACAATCCGTTAGAATTTTGATTGCCATTCATCTTATAACCTCTTTTCAAGACTTCTACGTTCCATTCAGCCCTACTTCCCAGTACTTTGCCGTCTCTAGTAATATTACAATGAAATGGGCAAACATCAAAGTTTTTATCGCTTCTCCCTGAAATCCAAGTCATTTACGTGCTCGAACAACATGAGTAGAAACGGTCGTACGAAAAAGAAAAAGTCGATGAACCACGAAGGAATTATCCGAAGGGGACGGAAATTGGTAGAAGCGATGTACATGGGCAGACAAACAAATGGTTACAAATGCAAAAATATTGGGCGATTCATTAAAGAGAAAGGGGTTCGCAAATTGAGAAAGTCAGTAATTCGATGGTCCACCTCTAGCTCTTACGCAAGCAGTACTCGTCTTGGCACTGATTAACAAAGTTGTTGGATTTCCTCCTGAGGGAAATAGTATCAAATTCTGTGCAATAGGCGCGTTACATCGACAAAATCCAGAGCTGGTTGGCGGGTCCAGTCCATAATGCTCAAAACGTTCTCAACTGGGAAGATATTCGACGGCACTGGTGGAGCAGGTACAGATTCGGAAGCACGAAAGAAGTATTAGAAACTCTCATCGTGTGCGGGCGGGAATTATCTTGCTGGAATGTAAGCCCAGGTTGGCTCGCCATAAAGGGTAACAAACGTGGGCGTAGAATATCGTCGCCGTACCTCAGTGCCGCGGTTGACAACCAAATGGACACTGCTATGAGAAGAAATGGCACCAAAGACAATCACTCCTGGTTGTTGGGCGAGAGTCAAGTTGATATTCCACCGATTTCGAGCGTCTCTAGACACGTCTTCGGCCTGAGATCTCACTGACTGGAGTGAAACTGTCTCCACTGTTGAGTCCCACTTCGAAATGAGCCCCAATAACCAGAGAAGACGTGTCTGGATTCCAGCCTGACTGTCGCCCGCCATACGGCCCGGCAACCAGGAGTGACGATCTGGTGTGGTATTTCATTTCCTAACAGAACCCCTTTGAAATTTTCTGGCAGATTAAAACTGTGTGCCGGACTTAGACTCGAACTCGGGGCTTTGTCTTTCACAAGCAAGTGCTCTACCATCTGAGCTACCGAAACACGACTCACACCCCGTCCTCAAAGCTTTATTTCTGCCAGTACCTCGTCTCCTACCTTCCAAACACTACAGAAGCTCTCCTGCGAACCTTGCAGGACTAGCACTCCTGAAAGAAAGGATATTGTGGAGACATGGCTTCGCATATCACCGCATATCAGCGCACACTCCGCTGCAGAGTGAAAATCTCATTCTAGAACCCCTTATGTTGTCACACGTGGTATCCTTACGCCAGAATGGTTCGGCGACGATATTCTGCACCCCGTTTTGTTGCCCTTCATGGCAACCCATCCTCAGGGTTACATTTCAGCAAGATAATGCTCACCCCCACACGACGATAGTTTCTACTGCTTGTCTATGTGCTTACGAAGTCCTACATTGGCCAGTAAGGTCGTAGGGTATCTCCCCAGTTGAGAACGTTTGGAGCATTATGGACAGGGCCCTCCAGTTAAGCATTTTGGCGATGTAACGCACAGATTGGATAGAATTTGGCATTATTTCTCTCAGGATGACATCCAGCAACACTACCAATGAAGACAGCGGGGGCCAACGCATTACTGACTTGTTCAGTTTGTGAAGCGCTCTCTCTCTCACTCTCACTCTCTCTCTCTCTCTCTCTCTCTCTCTCGAATAAATCATCCATTTTTCTGAAATTCTAGTAATTTGTTTGTACATGTACATCGCATATACCGAATTTCCGTCGCATTCGGATAGGATCTTCGTGGTGGATCGCTTTTTGTTCTTTTGTCTTAGAGTGTATTACTTAAATACAAATAAACAGCCGCCATGGAAGTGTTGTCTATATGATCCCTTCTACACGCTATTGTTTATCGTCAGTATGGTTTGTCCACATGCAGTTACTAAGCAAATGAACTGGTAAATACACCAGACTCACTATCGGGAGGAGTGTTCATTATTGCAGTTGACTAATTACAGTTAGCTATTGCACTACAGTAAATATGCAAGGTTAAGGTGATTATCGCAGTTCTCGTTAAGTGGGGATCAAAACAATTACTGAAGTCACTTTAATGAAATTTGATTATTAACTTCAAATCCCCCTCCTACCATCATCATTGTTCTTCCGTACTTCCCACCAATAATCCTTGTCTTATTCTAGACAATGGTCTGCACTTTTAACCCCGAAGTGGTGGGTACGGTAAACTCCAAGCCCACCACAGTTCGCTTTTTCTACCTCGTAACTTTCTTCACATTCGATTAATGGACGGCGACGGAGTTGTTCTTGAGTCAGAGGGAGCACAGCAAGGTGCGCGGGTTAGTCGTTTAGCCGCAGTCCTGCCATCTGGCCTCAGCCACGCCTCGTCCGTTGTCTCAGGGACGACGTGTTGCAGCGGTCGGTTAGAACACCTTCCACCTGACGTCAGCAGACCTGCGGATGTAACACATTTTATTTTTGTACGAAACGGAGTCTGTGCGAGGTTTGTTTGTCAGCTTCGCCGTGGAAGTTTTCCACAGCGCCCATCTGGTTTTTCCAGTACTCTGTGCAGTTTATCGGGTTACCGAGGAACGTGCTACTAGCGTGCGCTAGTTTCTTGTAGCATTTCTAAGAAGTACTTGCTGTGGTCTTCCCACCACACTGTACTGAACCGTATCAGATTTCCGAAAACATATTTTAAGGGATCTGCAGGAGTCTTACGTAAGAGGCACACGTGACTCGTTTGAAGCGTCGGCGGAAACTACGGGAGACCGGAGTGAAGACAATTTAACAGAGGCTCTAATCGTGAACGAGGTCAACATCGCACGCCACTCGCGCGCCGCTTCAGTCGGCGGCAATTACAATCACGCAACGAAGTCCCACGCAGATACGCACCTTTTCTAGGAAACTAGTCGAGTCGTTCGTGGGAGGAGAAAGGGGGGGACGAACTGTGGGTCTTAGAGCAGCACTTGCAGAGACTAAGTGGACCAGCGCGTTCACCTGAAATGACCTACTCATACGAATAGGGTTGTCGCGTTCCTAATTCGTCTACGTTTCTTGTAGCTGATTTCTATCAAATAAATTCTTGAGATTGAAATTTCGTTTTTAAAAAAATCACAAACATATACGTTGCTAAAGGTGCAGTTGTTTATTGAAAAGCTTTTGAATATATTTACAGTCAAACAATTCAATTAGGTTTGAAGAGAAATTACACATTTCAGTAAAACAAACAGTTCCTGTATGTAGAGACTGTTTCCTTATCAGATTCCTCAGATTTTGTTAGCACAATATGTATGTGATTTTTGCCGTTTTTGTAGCTAATTTCTGTATCTTATGCTGAATACGAAGATCATTACTGAGTGAAGAGAATACTGAACAAAAAGCTCGTAGTGCTAATGGAGACGTCGGAGGTATTTCATGAAACGAACTGATAAGCCTTTCTGAAGTGTTCGATGCAAGGCGTACGAATTTCACGCGGAAGAATTACTTCATTGCTTCTTCCGATTAAGGTAGCGCAGTGGTTAACACACTGGATTCGGATTCGTGAGGACGACGGTTAAAATCCGCGTCTGGCCATCCCGATTTAGGTTTCACGCGATTTCCCTAAACTGTTTAAAGCAAATGCTGGAATCACTCTTTGAAACAATACGGCCGATTTCCCACACTGATCTTCCGTAATTCGAGCATGTACTCTGTCACGAAAGACCTCGATATTGACGGGACGTTAACCTAATTTACCTCTTATTTTATTTTGTTTTTCGTACATGCATCTTTATATACTTGCGATGAAGTGCTGGTTTCGAAAGGTGCTCGACGTTGTTAACATTTATGCTCCATCATCTAGTTTTGATACGCGTCAAGGATGCCGTGTGTGAGTATTTAGAGATGTTGGCACAGTCCACGGGAAACGGTCGTTTAATCATAGAATCATTACTGGAATGAGGTAAATTGAACATTTGCTTACAAGATGAGACCACGGCGTCCGGATCACGGATTTACTTCCAAATTTACACACATTTATTAGTCCATTAGGGCAATTCAATGTGCAAGTAGGAAGGCGTACTACTAAGGCGACTTCAAGAAAATCGCAAGGAAAGTTCCACGCGTCAATGATGCAGCGATGCGTTTCGACCCGAGAACGAGCTGTCGGCGGTGATGTTAGTGGCGTTCAAGTTCCGTAATCGGTTTATTTATCGCTGGATCCAGTCCCACTCAAGGTTCGTTTAATATCCTCTTCAATACCAGTCCTCTTATTTCGTAGATATTACATTCGAACGGCAATATGATGAAAAGAAACGTGAATTTCCATGACCTTTTATTGAATTTGCAATGTTGTTTGGCTGTTTACTAATTTTTATTATTACAACAAATATCATGCGATTTCTTCTATAGGCAAGTTAAAAACTTTATCAAGCACCTTCAAACTTACTCGTATGTGATTGAGAACGAACAAGAAACTGCTTTTCGTGAAGATGTTATTAAAATACATTCACGCGTACGTCGCCAATATTCTACACAGATATTTACGAAAATGGTGTGTTACAGATGTCTGGCCAAGGAAGTCTACTAGAATCAAACACAGGCCTTAATTTGAGTAAGAAATTTCTGGCAACGTACGTTTGGACCACAGCATTGTATGGTAATGAATCATGGACTGCGAAAAAACCGGAACACAAGAGAATCGAAGCATTTGAGATGAGGTGCTACAGGCGAACTTTGAAAATTAGATGGACTGATAAGGTAAGGAATGAGCTGTTTCTGCGCAGTGGAGAGGAAAGGAATGTGTGGAAAACTCAAGTAGAAGGGACAAGATGATAGGACATCTGTTAAGACATCGGGGGATGACTTCCATGGTACTAGATGGAGCTGTAGAGGGCAAAGAGACTGGAATATATCCAACAAATAATTGAGGACGTAAGTTGCAAGTGCCTCTCTGGATGAATTCATGGCGGGCTACATCAAACCAGTCAGAAGACTGATGACTCCTCCCATCCCAACTCCCGCCCTTAAAAAGAAAAAGTATCTTGTAGGCGGAAGAACGGGATAGTTTTCAATATGACAACAGATATCCACTCTTCCTTAAAAGTTCTGAAGATTCCTTGCGCATGCGGGAAAATATCATTCATTCCATGTAGCAGATGTTTTCTGCGTCTATATAAAAAATACCACCTGCATCTCGTAATGATGAAACGACATCCGACGATTAATCGTGCATTGCCCTCATATTCTGGCATGTTTTAACTCATTACATTACTGAATAGAATTTTGTATACCTTTATGTATCGATGTTTCACTTGGGCTTTCCTAGCCTGACCCTCGTCCTAGAAACTTGTGTCTGCAGATCGAAGCGTCCAGTGCTAAGCATTTCACGGTACATTACGCAACTGCAGATACAAGGGATTTCGGAAATCACGACATACATTTTCAGGAAAATTCCCTGCGTTTGGCAGTTTACTTGTCGATAGTTACAATATTTCTTGTGATGATAAAAATTATAAGCAACCAAATAACATTGGAAATTCTGTGAAGGTTCATGCAAATGTATGAAATAATATGATTAGAGAACATACAAAAAAAAAGAAAAAAAAACAAAGGCGGGACTCGATCGAGTGAGTCACAGATTACGGAGCTTGAACGATGGCCATATGACCGCCGCAATCTCGTGCTCAGGTCTCAACGCACCGGCACATCACTGACTCGCAAAACTTCGCTAGCCATTTCCTCGAAATCGCCTACGTAGTACACTTTGTTACTTCCACATTAAGTTGTCCTAATGGACTATATGGGATGTACAAAGTTTGACATAAATCCGTGATCCGAACGTCGTAACCTCCCCTTGTAATCAGAAATGTTTACCTGTATGGAAACCAATCTGAAAGACATGGGAACAAGATCACTGCTGTAAAGACTCACAGAACTCAATAAGCTTCGTAAACCGGTCGTGACTGAACAAATAAATCTGTTTACAACTAAAGCGGTTTATTATCTGATTTTCCGATAAACTTCATCATAGATCCAATAATAAACGGTGAATCTGAACAGCAATGGATGCGATTCCACAGCTCTTTAGTAACCATGTGAGATTTATTATGGAGAGATGCGGAAAAGATGTGAGATAAAACAGTTTAACACGTGAACGTGACCTATGCGTTGTTATTTGCATCGAATCAGCAGTCGATGGACCGAGACAATATGCAAATGGACCGGTGGAGGAGTTAACCCTCTCGGAACAGCGTAACCTTCAGACACACCTTCTGTGTGCTGTCACTACATGTGTTGGGAAAAGTACAGCAGACCTTCAGAGACATTACTGCGTTTTTACTGGAAACCGGCTGCAGTCCATTGCCACGTATCCTTGACTTCCTAACCGACCGGTCGTGCAAGCAGAGCAAAAAATAGACCGAACGTCGCGGAAACTTCCTATGGGTTTCCATTGCAGTTATTCGTGAGTATGTGGACCTGCCCAGAACGATTATTGGGGCCGTTGTGCACTATTGATGTGTACGTGCGAAAGAACAGACACCATATATATGACTCGACGGCCCAAATAATCCGATATCTAAATTTCAGAAAAGTTTCCGGCTCCTTACACAGCAAAAGACGAATAACATCAACTGTTTCAGAATTGTGAAATGTGCTCAATAGAGGAGCCATGACGAAATATAATGGATTCTGAACAACAAAACAACAATAGACATGGTAGAATACTCTGAAAACTTCTGTCTTTAACTAACTCTGGCCGTGGAAGCCTAAGCACTTTTACCTGTTTATTAGTTTCACTTATTTTAGAGTAATTTTAAAAAATAGCTATCTCCTTTATAGCAATATTACATGCTGTTCGCTTTGACACTAAACAAGACGTCAAACGTAGCAAGATTATTATATTATTATTATTATTATTATTATTATTATTAAACATCTGAATGATTTACTCGGTAATTATTACTGAAGAGTGGAAACGGAAAACGTTCTAAGTGCGTTTTTTCAAAAGACTTTTTTCAGTGCTGCTGTGTTGTCGGCACTCTGTTTTATGTTCATAGACTTGAGCCACCTACCAAACCATGGAGACAAGCATGCGTTAGTGGATGGCGCAGGGTTTTTTTGCCAAAGTATGCTTCCAATTTGGAGTTCATGAGAAGTGGTTTCTGTTGACTACTGTTATATTACTTGAAAACCTAATGATGTATTTCTGTACTTGATAAACTGAACGTAGCGTATCACTATTAAGAGCACTTTAAGCAAGAACTTTCTTCCTGCTTTTTTGTCGAAAATTGACATTTTTGAGACTGTGGCTGTGTACAAAATCCAAGATGATTCTTGCAAAGAAGGAAACAGCTGTAAGTCATTGTTAATGATACTATTTATTTAAACAAATAGCGCCGTTACCAGTTTCGAACCAATAAGTTTATCTTCAGGCGGCTATTCACTTTTATATTACGTCTGTTTTTGTTGACAGTTGTTGGAGAAAAATAGCCAAGACCTAATGCAAACAACAAAAAATTTAACACAATTTGAACAGTCATTTCACAATTTGCCTAAGTAAATTTGCATAAATAAATGGCTGGTTGCTGTTTTCTTTTCAAGAACTGACTGATAATCATCTTATTGGCACCTAAAACCAGTCAGTATCCTGGTATGGCACTTAACATTTTTAATGAAGTATTTATTTTGTAGTTTGTCTCATGTTTTGCGGTGAGCAGCATAATTCAGTGCTTTCAGAATGCATTCTGAACTTTTTGCATACAAATCAGGATCTACAAGGAGAGAGGCATTGTATTTCATTTACCTGTCAAAAGTCAACTTAGGTAATTAGAACGTTTCCCCATTCACACTCTTCAATTGTTCTCACGATAGTACGTCGGATGTTTATGTGACTGAGCCACAAGTAGGTTTGTAAATAATATTAAGTAAGATGCAAGACTCATTCCAAATGTGATTCACCATTCGGTTCGTTATTAAAGCCCCGTTTCTACACCTGCGTACAACTGGAACAATTAAGAAAATAAAATATGCCACACCGCAAGTCTAGAATACAACCTACATAGTCGACGTTGACAGTCGTTCCGAGGTACTGATATATCAGACATCTTGTTTTACATGCACGTATTTTCGCCTTCAGAGAGCGACGAAGCTGTGACGACCCAGCGAGTCGGTCCCTTGTCACCGTTCTTGCCGCGGAACCGAGCAGCCGCCGCTAGAACAAATAACAGGTGGCAGCGTGCAATTTGCTAGCAGTCAGCTCGTCAGCGAAACGAGTCTTTTGAAGGCGGCCGCCATTGTCATACCCGTTTCACGAAATCCACGGGACTGCTCGCCCTGAAATCCTCTAGGTGTACAGAAACTCAGTTTATCCCGATAGCAAAACAGCTTGTAGGTGACCAAGGTACAGAAAATCATGTGCCTGGTGTCCTAGCTAACACACTAGTTCGACGGTGTTATTCCCTAATTATTTTAGTTAGCCTTATCAATTTAGCTGTAAACTGAATGAAACTAGGTTGGTTCGGATGGTAAAAAATCGCAAAAAAATCTCAAAATTGAACATTTCATGTGTATAAATATTTATAGTAGTTGATGAAAATTCTATAACGCTTAATGAGAGTAATAAAATGTATTCTAGGGTTTTGGGTGTCCATTAACACATTTTAATGTTGTTGTGAGAAAAAGTGAGTTTCTCATCCCTTCAATTTTAAATGAACTACGTTCACTTATTACGTTAAAGACATTTTAATTAAAAATTAGTAAATGTTTTTATATAATTATAAAAGACCGCATTGAAATGCTCCAAAATTTGAAGGTAGCAATAATTTGTTGGTTTCATCATTTCATAACATAAGAAGCAAAAGTAACGTTTTAAACAGCTAATTGGATGTCGATGACTAAATTTAAAACGTTACATTTTAGATTCAATTAATATTTCACACTATTATTCTAAAATCACGCGAAAGTAGGTATTTGCTTTTTTTTACATTTAACAACTACGTCGCATATTTTTGAACAGGGAACTGCCACAAAGTATGCTCGACTGCAGTCTATCCCCGATGAATGAGAGTGTCACCAGCTGTAGGGGTTCGCTATTAGATTGGCGTGCTTTCCCATACAAGGATACTGTCTCTCTAGATGACTAAACCTCAGAATGCTGTTTTGAAACCATGCTTCGATAGATCTAAGTGGCAAGTTACTCAACTGTTTTTCTGGAACCGCGTATCTTATATTTTTGTCCTCGATTTAGCAGACCTGCATGGACGTAACTGCATCCCGTCACTCGACACCGAAATAAAATAATGTCCTTACGTAAACAAATTGTCAGCAAATCCTTTGTGACACCGCTTAGTAACAGTTCTCGTATTCGTTTGCACTTTCTCAACAGTCGTTCGACTTGTTTAATGATCCTGACTATCACATCTACTAATCTTTTCATCGCAGCCTAAGTGCTACACTCAGCATCATGTGTGATATCTTCCACATTTTCTAATCTTCGTCTCCGCCTACAATTTTTGCCACCTGTTCTGTGTTCTGGTGCCAATTTAAATATTCTTTGATGCCATAGCAGATGTTCTGCTAACTTGTTTTGTCACTTGGTAAGCGTCTTACATAAGCTTCTTTCTTCCTATTATTTTTAGTGCTACATTTTATCTGCTCACTTGATTTTTAACATTTGATAGCAAAATACTTTGAACGTTTTGAGTTTCTCCTCCTTCAGATTTTCGACAGACCTTTCACTAGCTTGTGGTCCAGAATACATTTTCAGGAATCTGTTTCTAAGCTCCATACCAACATCTGATACCAGTAAAAGCCTCTGTGTTTGAAGGAAGCTTTTCTTCGCTTGTGACACTCACTCTATCTTCGTGCTCGGGTATCCTGTGTAATCTTAATTCCTAGTTACAATTATATTACTTCTTCCACTACTGTAATAAAACAGTAATAAACATTTATTTTTTGTGTTTCCCAAATTTCATAAAGGCTATGTGCATCCGGAAGTTTAACTGTAACTTTCTTCGTATTTTACCGGATATCTCACCTGGATTCTAAGCAGAACAGTTTGTGTAACGCCGTAGGAGACTGATTCTTTCAGTAGTATCAAACGAGTTTCTTTAATGTCATCCTTTCCAATACTGAGACTAACATTTGTATTACTTCTCCGTCAAACTGCTTGTTTACCGAAAGAATAATTTGTGATTGCAATTACAGTGTACGATGAATTATCAGGAGTACCACCCTCTTAATGCAATCTAAACGAGTTTTGGAGTTAGCTTAACTGCCAGCGCGATATGAACCAGCTATCTTTCTCTCTGAGAAGAGCCAAACGCATTTCCAGTTCGATCGGGGGATAAAACTGATGCACATTTATAGTTTACATCCAAACGTTACCTACAAAATTTTCGATGGTTTGTTAGATTTGTTTCGCAGATGTTTACCACACTAGTGCAGTTACAGGAGGGGCAGAATGTGCAGTGAACAGTGTTGCCATCATCATCATCAGCCAGCAAAGCTTTTTTTCACCGATGCACTTTTCACAGAATACGTTTCTATAACAGAGTGGAGTGCAGTGCAGTGCAGTGCAGTGCAGTGCAGTACAGACTCTGATGTTTATGATAAACTGAACTAATTACTCTTTATCAGTACACCGGAGACCGACGTTGCTTATATGAAAACGCTCAGCAAACAATTCCTATCAGCCTAAAAAAATAATTTTCAGCGTATTGTGTGCTGTAGTGAGACTCCCTGACAGACTGAAAATGACTGCAGATTCAAGATTCGATCTGAAACCCTACCGTTTCGCAGGCAACGATCTTACTATCTGAGTTACGACCTGCCCTCACGTATGTAATGCTGTCAGTAAAGCACAAGGGACCTGTTGCGAGTCCCACCCCGGCACACATTTGTGTCTGTCAGTACTTTTAAGGTACAGTGTGTTTGTGGCACTGAGAACCGGATGATAGTACACAAACATTCACTACAGCCATGGCTCTGTGTTTTACGTCCCAGTGGGTCCTTAATGCATTGATAAGTATAGTTCCCAGAATGAAATTTCAGTCTGCAGTTGTGTGTGCGGTGTGCGCTGATAAAAACTATGCGCCGGACCGAGACTCACTCCGTACCTTTGCCTTTTGCGGGCAAATACTATAGTTGTCAGGATATAGCAGTCAGTGCAGCCAGCGAGTTTTGTTATTCGCATTTTTGTTGGAGCTGAATCAGATGAATAGTTTAAAAGAAAAGAGAAAAGGATCTGTGATTACACGGAGCAACAAACAGCTGGATGACATTACGATTTCAGATTCTTTGCGCGACCGTCTCACGCGATACACAACAACGTGGCTAAGTAATTATAGCTATAGTCGATAGCAATAGCCTGAATTTTTGTAGATAAATGGTTAACCGTGCGTACAGACCTACCAGTAGTTCGCGTGAAGACTGCAGCCGTCCTATGTCCTAAGTTAGTTGGGTCCAAGATTAAGCACGGACGTCAGCTATGTATGGGCTGTGTGCGAACCAGCCGCGTCCCATGCACCGGCAGCGGCCACGCCCACAAAGCCGTTCGCGTTGTTTTTCTCCTCCTCGTCTCTATGCCAGGTCTCCTTTTACCGCCTGCAGCACCCCCACTTAACAGTTACGACAACAGGTCGCCAGAAACGACTTTGTCTGGCCTTGTTTTGCGTAGGAGACTGAACTTTGCTAAGAACGTATCAGAGGTGGACAATGATTATTTGTCGTGTATAACGAGCACAGGTTCTCCAGCAGATTGTTAAGGAATGATTCATTGTAATTGCCACCAAAGCTACTATAGTGAGTATGCAGTTACACATTTCTTAAGAGGTTATGTATTGTTATGTACCATACGGGAGGGTAGTATGTTTGTTGCATAACACTTGTCTTTATTCTACTAACATGGACTAGCGTTTTCAATGTACAGTCCTGCAGTAGTACATTTAACTGTTTTATTAACAGCATGTATAATGAATCAGTGAATGTTTTACTTACAAACACCATACACTCACGTATATTAATCTGCAAGTGTTTGAATACAATTTAGGCAGAAGACAAATGATATAATTAACCGAATGAACTTCTCGGTAATGTGCCTTGTCGTTGATATAAATAATTGAAAGAAGAAAAATCTGAAAAATACTTCAGAGCCAAGATCGCACTTAAACATTTATTTTGAATTACAATCTACAGGTCGCCCCATGATCATACTGTCTAATGTATGAAAATAAAATTTTCTGCCCTGCCTTTTCATTTTGTGGTGAAACAAAGGCTGAACAACAAGAGCATCTGAAATTTTTCTTTAAAACTGTTGAATCTGTTAAAGGAACAAGTTACGTATATTGATCATGTTCCGAGAGATCTAAGGAAACTTAGTGCGTAATGAAGTCTAGTAGCACGCAGAAGCTGTACTAAAGATGATATGAAACACTTTAGTCACGTAATTTGATTTGTGTTGTTCCTCACATATCCGGATAAATAGCTTCTAACGTTGATATCTAAGTTTTGCTTATGGAGTACGTATCATTTATTAGGCATTTAGAACTACATCGAATTGTTCAATACATAGTTGTAAACAATATTCGACAACAAATATACTCTTCGAGGAGATCTATTATTGAGCTCTACACGTATTTCCGTACATTTCATAGTATAACATCCGGAGATTTCAATGCTACGTTAAGACACGAACTCCTACAGTATAGGTTTGGTAAACAGGCAGAATTCAATGCAAGTCTAGGACACGAACACTTAATGTTCCTTCAAAGTTTGTGTATTGCCACTTGTGAATAAACTGACAGCAGACCATGCCGTACAGGAGATGTACCCCCGTCAGAGGACAAAGAGGTGGCACAGAAAGAGAATACACTAAAATGAACAGACAGATACAAAGGAGCACCTCATAGTGTGTAAGCACTTACCATGGTTGATCTTGCCCTGCTCGGAGATAAGCATCTGAATCGGGGAGACTGTGTCACCATTAGCTGGCGTCCTTTTACCAGAAGGAGGAATACCGAAGAGGCGGTTCTTGGCTGACCGACCAACTTGCAAGTACTGCTTGTGTAGGCCCATTTCTAATGGCTCCTGTTGTAGCAGTTATCAACAATAGTATATTCACTTATTAACCACTAGGCAGAGAGTAGTAGCTGCGGAGTAGCTTTCACTCTTCAGTTAATACTTGTCACACTTTCGGAGAACTGGCCTTTTGAGGTAGTGCAGTGAAAAACACAGCGCGGTCGCGGAAGACTACAGCGTTTAATAGGCGCTCGTCACTAGCTACTTTAGAGTCACGGCTGCTTAGGGAAGATGCGGTGGTCGCTAACTACTCGCGAAAGAAAGAGCGTGATTACTGGTCCTGGGAGCGGTTACGGAGAACAGCGGAAGGCTCTCCATCCGGGGTCCACTGCACTTCACTGGCGCGGTCCCGTTGTCCCGCGGTATCGCGGTGCTCGGTGGAGCGTCGCGGAGATCCCGCTGCGCCGTCGGCAAACCACCTGCGGAGGCGCGCTGTCGTCCAAGTCTTTGCTCCAGAGGGTGCGCTGCCGGCTGGTGGCCGCTGGAGCTGTCTCGGCTTCGTCCTGCTGCGGCCGGCTCTCCCCCGGATGGCCAGAGAGAAACTGCGCCCGAGCCGAGTGGTGGGGCTCGCCTCGTCTGCAACACAGGGCACCCGCTCCGCGTCACTCTCGCGACGGCAAGTAGGTCGTCCGCCGTGGACCCACACTGACACACACACACTCACACACACACACACACACAGACGCGTGCCCAGTGCCTCCGCCGTCACGGCCCTGCTTCCAATTACACCCCCGTTACTCACCGTGACGTCCTTAGGAATTCCCCACCAGCTGCGTCTATATGCGACGCGATATGTACCTGTCTGGCTGGAGACGGCCTTGGCGGAAAATATATGGAACATGGCGTGTTGCTGACTTATTAAAAGAAAACAAGTGACGTACGTTCTTTTGTACGAGAACTTCTGTCTAGTTCATCACTGCCTACCTCACACTTCCATAGCAGAAAGTGAATACGCTTTCGGCAGAAGTTTAGTTCAGATCACAGTTCGGCCATTCAGAATAGTGTTAGGATTACCATCTTGCCGGAAAAAAAAGCTACTGTACTCTCGTTGCGTAGAACAATGAACTATTTATTTTTCTTGCGATACAAACTTCACACAGCAGAATTTAATCTTGTTTATTAATCGATATCTATTTCGAAATGTACGAGTTAACTTGGATTAATGTGGAGCGTTACTTGAAAACGAACCGTGATTATGAAATAATAGTTTGACTGTCAATACTTGTCTGATGCTGATGATGCCTTCGGTGATACGAACTCGACAGCAGTTAATACATCATATTAAAGACAACCGTGTGAAGCGGAAGTAATAAAAAAGTGCATAAATAGTTCAGAATTCTCCGCGGCGAACAGAATACAGGTTTCTGTTTTTCTGTAAATTACTCGGACGATTCCTTTCGAAAGGCCGCAGCTGGTTTCCTTTTTCCATTCTTGAATAAACTGATCTCATGCTCGGTCTCTAATAAGCTGGTCTGCAACGATACAGATATTCCTAACTTCTTCGCCTTTTTAAAAATCTGATGTCGAACACTATGTAGCAGATCACAATGGTTCACACCTCCCCAATAAACTATAAAAAATCGATGTCGGTGATTAATGAATGAATACTGCTGCACATTTGAAAATTAGGGATGTTCGTTACAGATATAAGAACGCGTGTGACAGTGTGAATTGGATATAAGCACATAACTGCCATCAATTAATTTCGAAATATTAGTTTATATCCATACTAGGTTTCCAAGACTTTTCAGGCTTACCTGCGGATGGAGCATACAGAAATTACATTTATTCGGGAGGTGGTGCTAGCAACTAGCTATGTGGCAAGAAGTGAGGAAATACATTAAAATATCACCATGACAACGTCGAAGAACGAATTTGTTTACTTACTGCTGCGGTAAATAAAGAAATTCGTTTTTCGACTCAAATTACCTTTTAACTATCAGTTATGATGATACACTAAGGTATTTCTTATATGCGTGTCAGGGACAGTTCACAACTGCATGTTACGAAATTATGTATCCAGCTTCCTTATGAATTTCATAAGGTTTGGAAACTAGTTTATGGAAATAACAAATATCACAAAAGTGACTAGTCTGTAGCAGTACACACACACACATTATATTACGAAATACTGGAATGATATTAAACTATTATATACATAGCACAATTATAAATATAGGATGCAAAAAGTGTTTTCTATTTTATTTTTATTGTGTGCATTAAAATTCAGTCCAGGCAAACACTATTTGCAGGCTATTTCACGAACACCCCAGTACAAAAGGACATGTTTCCATTCTCACTGTAACAACAGTGTTGATTCCAATGTAATTTTTATGTGGCCAATCGACAGAACGAGCGATATTTAGTTCAAGGACTCTTACTGATGATAGCAGCAACGCATAAAGGATAATCAGTATTTTAGCTAGTAACTGAGTATTGGGAGTAACTGGAACAACTTAACGTTTATTTTACTACATGTTCTCAGCTTTGTTTTTACGATGTGTGTCAGCAATCAGGCAATGCGAACATTGCGTGTATAGTATTTCAAAAAGGAAACAGTCTCGGTTGGGGCATCATCACGAGATTATCTACAAAAGAGGGCAAAAAGAAAAATATTAATACGAAACAAGGGACAAGGGACAAGGTCGTTTCATAAACGTCTACAGTGAGCAAATAACTAATTGAAAAATTCGTCCCAAGGGAAAACTTCCGCACTATTCTGCAAATAAGCATGCGTCAAAAAAGGTGCGCGGTAGGGCATGGACCTATAAATAACGTATAGCCGTGAGAAGTTCTGAAAGTAATAGGCAAAAAGAGACAGAAAATTCAAAGAAGCCAGGGCAGAAAACACAAACTTTACCATGAACACACCAACATCCGCAGACGTGTAAGCGATAATATAGGACCACTATTACAAATCTGTGCAAATGTGGCATAAATTGTATGCACAGCAACAGTTTCCTCAAAACACACTTAAACATGTACGTCGAACTGGAGGAAAACCGTACGCCGCGAGAAGTTTACTTAGGGAAACTACGACTAGGTGGCGCGGATGGACGTAACGTAGCAATTACAGCATTTAAAGGTCCCTACCGATGTACCAATTCATGACGCCGTCGCCACCCATATCCCCACCAAAGCCATCCACACTCACCGCCTCGCCCTGCCTCCACAGGCCGTCCTTCTCCTTCGAGAATCCCGCCGCTTCTACCGCTCTTTTCTCCTCACTCGTGACAGGGATACACTTACTCGCCACCGGCAATTACAACGACACATCCGCAACCTGCTTACTGCGAAGAAACGCCGTGCCTGGCGCCAGACATGTACACAACTCAACACCATGCTCCCCATAAAATCTTCCAAGTATTGGTCTGCTTTCCACCGCCTTACTGGGAACTGCCCCACCCCCCAGTACCCTTTCCTGACAACCTCAGTAAGGCCAACCACTTTGCCTCTCACCTCGGATGTTTTTTCCATCCCAGATGATCGCCACTTTGATTATTCCCTCTTCCCTGACGTCATGGACCGTACGAATACCTCCATTCCTCCCCTTGCTCCTAGCTTCCAGTACTTGGGCCACACTCCACCATCTGAACTTAACACTCCCGTCACTACACAGGACATCAGCCTCACACTCCGCACTAAACGCAACACTGCTCCCGGCCACGACTGCATTACCTACCGCCACGTCCAACACTGCCCTCCCTCCTTCCTTTCAGTCCTTGCCACCCTCTACAATGTCATCCTTGCCACTGGCTTCTATCCCGACCTGTGGAAAACCTCCTGTATCCTGATGTTCTCCAAACCCAACAAGCCTCCACCTGATGCCTCTTCCTATCATCCTATCTGTCTCACATCGGTGTTCAGCAAGCTCTTGGAATCCATCCTTTCCTGGCGCATCCATCACCACCTCCGCCAAAACCACCTCCTCCCCAACACCCAATGTGGCTTTCGACCTTCCTTCTCTGCTGATGACCAACTCCTCCGCCTCACTCATCTCCTCTCCCTCCAGCTTAACTCCCGTCGCTCCGCCATTTTTGCCTCCCTTGACCTCGAAAAGGCCTACGATCGTGTCTGGCATCCCGGTCTCTTGTTTAAACTCCAAACATCCGCCCTTCCTATCAACTACATCCGTCTGATGGCCTCCTTCCTCTTCCACCGCCCCTCCTATGTTACCATCCATAATACCAATTCCCACACCTTCTACCCCTCTGCAGGTGTGCCCCAGGGCTCTGTCCTCTCCCCTCTCCTCTACCTCCTGTACACAGCAGATATGCCCCAACCCCCCCCCCCCCTCCAGTACACCTCTTGCAATATGCTGATGACACCACATTCCTCGCCCTCGCTCCTACCCTCCAACGGTCCCAACGCCTTCTCCAGAATCACCTTGACCTTTTTGCTGCATGGTGTAACCAGTGGCTCCTGAAAATCAATCCTTCCAAGACCCAGACAATCATCGTAGGTCGTACCACTCGCTCCTTCCGGCTCCTGGATTTCTCCCTTACTGTCTGCACCCATCCTGTCCGCCTCACCCCCACCCTCACCTACCTTGGCCTCACCATTGACCGTCACCTCACCTGGATCCCTCATCACCGCTCCATCCAATCCAAAGCCCACAACCGCCTCCAACTCCTCAAACTCCTCTCTGGCTGGACATGGGGTTGCACCCCTCTACCATCCTCCACAGCTAAAAATCCTTAATCTGTCCCATCCTCTGTTATGCCAGTACTGCCTGGATATCTGCCCCCCCCCCAAATTCTATAAGTCCCACCAGATCCTTGAGCGTCATGCACTCTGCCTCGCCTTTCATATACGCCTCCCGTCCCCCATGCGGATCCTCTATGACCTCATTCCTTTCCCCCATCTGCTCCTATTCCTCAAACATATCCGCATCCTCTACACCTCCCGCCGCCTTGATCCCCCTCACTCCCTGGTTGCTCCTCTCCTCTCCCATCCCCGCCACCTGCCACGTCTTCACTGTTGTGTCCCCCCTACCCTCCATCTCCGCACCATCTCGTTTCCCAAGGTGGCTTCCATCAACTCCCCCTCCTGGATAATGCCGTCTCTCCCTCCATTTATCCCTCCTATCAACTCTGATCCTCACTCCCCCTCCTTTCCTCTGTCCTTTTCCCAGGCTCCCTCTCCCCCCCTTCCATCCTCTTTTTTCCCCACCTCCCCTCTCTCTGCCCCCTTCTCTCCCCTGAGTCCTTTTGCATTTCCCTCCTCTGCCTCCTCTCATTCCCTCTCGTGTCTGCCCTGCCCCTCACCCCCTTTATTAGTCCTCTCCCTCCTTGGTTCCCCCGCCTTTTCAATTTTTTTCCTTCCTCCCTCCTTGTTCTTCCCCTTGCTCCAGATTTCCCCCCCCCCCCCCCGCCCCCATCTGCCTTTGCCTCGGGAGTGTCATCTTTGTGCCGCCCTTTTCGTGCAGTGTTTTACAGTGAGTGTTCTGTGTTGTGTTTTTTTGGGAAGTGTTGCGAACGGCCATCATACTGTCACTGGGTGTGCTTTTTATCTCTCGCGAACAGAAACCAGACTGTTGCCGTGTTTTTTTTAATTGTGTTTGTACTATGTTACTTGTCTGATTCCTGTGTCTTTTATTAACATTGCCAACCCCTTTTGCTTTCTGTTTTAACTTTCCGCATTTTTCCGCCATTTTACACTTTATGTCACCGTTTTATCGCCTGTTTTTCTTGTTTCTTTTCTTCTTCCGTATTTTAAAATAAAAGTCTGTAGGCTGTAGAGTAGCGTACAAAGCTGGTGCCAGCCCACCCCGTTCGGGGGAATTGAAAATCAATAAAGGAAAAAAAAATACCAATTCATTCGCCGACCGACGGACCGTCCTATGTTGTGGCAGCCTACACGCGTCCCAAAAGACTGCACTCAGCGATTTTTTATCTCATGTGTATTGAGGTTTACGAGATCCCCTTTGGTTTTACACAGGAACAGAAATTGGCATTTGCCTTAGCTGTTTTAGAGTAACAAGAATAAAAAAAGAATCCGAGAGATAGAGCTGTGGACAAAGCAGTGGCTAACACAAAGAAAGAAATTCACCCACACTCTTACTTAAGAAAGTAGGAGCTGATGATTTTCTTAATTATGTAAGAGTGGATGAAACAGTCATTTCCGAGCTGGTGAATATCATAAAACCATTCTTAATGAAAAATAATGCAATCATGAGAGATGCTATTAGCTATATTACGGTTTCTAACCACTGGCAAAAGTTGAATGCTGCTATTATATAAAGTGGTAGATGAAACCTGCAACGTTATTTATAGTTGTCTGAGGAAATACATTATGCTAAAGCAAAATAAATGGAACAAAAGATGTTCATGCAAACCTTGATTTATTTGTGTATGTAGCATAAAAGATGTCTCTATACGTTTTAGATATTTGAAATGAGAACAAGAAAGGTGGTGACTCGCATCATCTAATAAATACAACAACAGTTTTGTAAGAAATGAAGCATTTACCAACTGTCAGAATAAAAAGCTCTCATAATTTGCATTTCATAGCTGAACGCTTGCATACAATTTGGCCTTTTTTTTAACAATTATAACAACGGTGCACGAATATTCGATGAATAAAGGTCCATTGACTGTATTTTGGATTTTTAGGTTTTACTTCCAGTATTTGTCTGAATCTAAAACCCAATGTGTCTGTACTTCGGTTTTAGATTTCATTTCCGATGAGTATCTAAAATCAAACCTGGAAACCGAAATACGGAAGGTCACGTACTTTATTCATAAGAAACACGTGCTTCATTTCTTGCACTCCGTTGCTATACGAGTACTTCTCACACCACCCGCCACACAAATACTTCGAGTTCCCATATTTCTTCAGAAACTGTGTCATAGTTTCGTTCGCCTCGCGCTCTGTACAGTAGAACACCAGGAAAGATTTTTTATAGGGCGGTTGGCACAACAGCGCTACACGCGACGCAGTCTGTTGGTTGAAGTGGTGGAGAGGGGGCAGGATATCGTGTGACCCCACCCGCCCGACATCTCCACAAAAATTTATCGGTCGGTCTGTCAAAAACACCAACGTATGTCCAATTTGTTGGTTGGATGGTCAGCCGGTCGGCGTGGGTGTGTGTAGGGCCCTTAAGATACGATGAAAAGTTATAACCCAGAATAACAACGAAGACTACAAACGTTTCAAAATAATTACAAAAAAAGCCGAAAAGATGAGTAAATGCAAAATATTCTTATGTGCAGTTTGGGTATGTGGGAAGAGTGCTGCTGTAGATTTAGCAGCGCACGGGATATGCACTAACATGAACCGCCAGCTGTGTCCACACCCTTCTTATCATTATGTATATATTTACGTGTCTGTTTTGAGGTAACTACTACTGTGTATGCAAATTATGCCACATTTGTACGGATCTGTAAGCGTGGTCCTATTGCTGCGCTTCTACGTCTGCGGATGGTGGTGTGTTAAGTTAAAGTCTGCGGCTTATGCTCTGGCTTCTTTGTGTTTCCCGGCTTTATGTCTGTTACTTTGAACTTGCAGAATATTACGTAACTTTTCCCTTACTACGATTTTTTAGTGCATGTTAGCATCCTGTCTCTTTTCGTATTAATATTTTGTTCCCCTTCTTTGTAGATAACCTGATGATTCTGCAAAAGAGTGAAACGCGTTACTAAATAATCATTATTTCGCAACCAAGACTTTTTTGAAGTAATTCGTAACGGTTGCTGTACCAGCCAGCCAGTGAAGTGGGTGAGATTTTTTGTGCGTAAGGTGATTATGTTACTGTTGCCGCGAGCCCGCATCCACCGATATTGCTGAACCGGGGCGAAAACTTGATAGTCTGGTCTCCCCTCGAGCGTTTGAGATAGCACGTCAAAAATTTTAAAAAATATATTTTTCAAAAATATGTTCATTTTGTAGCTCACATCTTGCTGAAGATCTTGATACATAAAATATATATGCTCGAGGAAATGTTAGAAATGTTATTTGGCCCTAAGTGTGCCGAAGTGAAATGCCACGCCTCTTCACACAGCATTCTTCTATCGCACATCACTGTATTTCGCTCTGTGAAAATCGTGTATATTTTGTAATGAAAGCCATCAAACATATATTCAGGGCAGTGGAAATTAAAATGTCCTGTGGTAGTCGGCGGGTTTGACATCTTACCTATCAAGGATATCTATTGACGGTAACAGGAAACGCGAAGAGCAAAAAAAATGGCTCTGAGCACTATGGGACTCAACTTCTCAGGTCATCAGTCCACTAGAACTTAGAACTACTTAAACCTAACTAACATAAGGACATCACACACATCCATGGCCGAGGCAGGATTCGAACCTGCGACCGTAGCGGTCACGCGGTTCCAGACTGTAGCGCCTAGAACCGCTCGGCCACCCCGTCCGGCCGCGAAGAACAATCGATATTTTCGGTAACGACTACTTAAGACTGATGGATGACGGCAGTAATTTTACTCAGTTATTCTTCGTGCGTTGTTGCTAACACTCAATAAGCATCTTCTCGTTCCAGAGCTTTTTCGTTGACAATGACTTTTGTATAATGACACCATGCCTGCCTGACCTGTATTTGGACTGACTGTTTACTCGTTACCAACATTACTATCTCTGGACACACTTGAGAAATTTAGAAAATTTTGTAGTCATTGTGGTTATGTCAATGGTCAGAGACGTCATGGAAGATGACGTGGCGGAAATGGAAGGGGCACCTGATTTCAGAAAAGAAAGAAAGTGTGAAACTATCTGTCGGCTGTATTCAGATCCTTGCATAACGAAGAAAAGCAAGCGGGGTTACAAGTTCGAAGGAAGATGGATCTCCCTATGAAACATATCCAGGTAGAAAAGGAGAACAATTTATCTCTACTACACCAAGTAGTATTAACCATGAGGTCTCTAGCTACATGCAGCTGAACTTGAAGTCTCTTTCGTTCGTCGAATTTGACTCAGCACTAGTAGACTACAAGGATCACTACACGAGTGCATACGTTTAATCCCAACGGCAAACGAACAAACCAGCTTGATCTTTGTTGAACAAGTCTGTCGCTAATACATGTTGTCATATCGTTTCCACAGCGAAATGAAAGAATAACGAAATCTACATAAAAGTGCGATTAGTTCATGTAACTCATGTGAGGCAGCTAATATCCTGCAACAATTTTTACCTGAAGTAGCGATGTGTGTTGTAAAATTTTTGATTAATTTCATGAGCTTTATCAGTGCCCTCATCACGAGTTACGACCACTCGTCCAGTTTGAAAAAGAGCATCACCTTTTAACGGATCTTTTGCGACAGCCGCCAGAGCTCCGGAAATTGTTTGCAGTAAGACAGTAAGGTCTAATATTAACCTCCATAAAAATGTATGTCAGCAGCTCGTGGTCTCGCAGTAGCGTTCTCGCTTCCCGGGTTCGATTCCCAACGGGATCGGGGATTTTCACTTGCCTCGAGATGAATGAATGTTGCTGTGTCGTCATCATCATTATTCATCTCCATTAAGGTCGGAGGAGGGCAGCGGCAAACCACCTCCACTAGGACCTTGCCTAGTACGGCGGTGCGGGTCTCCCGCATCGTTCCCCTACGCTCTGTCAAGAAGCATGGGACTTCATTCCCATAAAAATGTATACACGAAAGGCAATGCGCACCTTCTTCTTCTATTGTGCACAGATTTTCTGTTATAATATTGCAAGTAATTCAGTCAGGATTAAAAGGTTAAATATTGCCGCTATCCCGAAAAGTGCGGCGAGCTTTTACCAGGTATTTTTGAAACAATAACTAAAGAATAAGAACATAATACGTCCAGAATGAGATTTTCACTCTGCAGCGGAGTGTGCGCTGATATGAAACTTCCTGGCAGATTAAAACTGTGTGCCCGACCGAGACTCGAACTCGGGACCTTTGTCTTTCGCGGGGAAGTGCTCTACCAACTGAGCTACCGAAGCACGACTCACGCCCGGTACTCACAGCTTTACTTCTGCCAGTATCTCGTCTCCTACCTTCCAAACTTTACAGAAGCTTTCCTGCGAACCTTGCAGAACTAGCACTCCTGAAAGAAAGGATATAGCGGAGACATGGCTTAGCCACAGCCTGGGGGATGTTTCCAGAATGAGATTTTCACTCTGCAGCGGAGTGTGCGCTGATATGAAACTTCCTGGCAGATTAAAACTGTGTGCCGGACCGAGACTCGAACTCGGGACCTTTGCCTTTCGCGGGCAGGTGCTCTACCAACTGAGCTACCGAAGCACGACTCACGCCCGGTACTCACAGCTTTCCTTCTTCCAGTACCTCGTCTCCTACCTTCCAAACTTTACAGAAGCTCTCCTGCGAACCTTGCAGAACTAGCACTTCTGAAAGAAAGGATATTGCGGAGACATGGCTTAGCCATGGAGAGACGAGGTACTGGAAGAAGGAAAGCTGTGAGTACCGGGCGTGAGTCGTGCTTCGGTAGCTCAGTTGGTAGAGCACGTGCCCGCGAAAGGCCAAGGTCCCGAGTTCGAGTCTCGGTACGGCACACAGTTTTAATCTGTCAGGAAGTTTCATATCAGCGCACACTCCGCTGCAGAGTGAAAATCTCATTCTGGAAACATCCCCTAGGCTGTGGCTAAGCCATGTCTCCGCAATATCCTTTCTTTCAGAAGTGCTAGTTCTGCAAGGTTCGCAGGAGAGCTTCTGTAAAGTTTGGAAGGTAGGAGACGAGGTACTGGCAGAAGTAAAGCTGTGAGTACCGGGCGTGAGTCGTGCTTCGGTAGCTCAGTTGGTAGAGCACTTGCCCGCGAAAGGCAAAAGTCCCGAGTTCGAGTCTCGGTCGGGCACACAGTTTTAATCTGCCAGGAAGTTTCAACATAATACGTAGCCGATAGGACGGCCAAGTGAACGAATTACAGAATCTGACGTTCCTGTCCGTAACGTAACCATGTAGCAATAAAATTTGTTGCCAGTTTAAAACGGTATCCTGGCCGGGTATTCCAAGGCACCACGTTCTGTTTTTGTAGGCGACGCGCTGCTACTCAGTCACCCCTACACGATAAGGACCTTTCTTCACGTGTGTAGGTGTTTGGCAGCAGTAGGCAGCCTACTGACTGATGGAGGTTTGAGATATGGCGTGAGAAGTGCGCAACTGGCTCAGGATTGGAACTCTTCTGAAAGAGTCAAGGGTCCAAGTTCAAGGTTCTTTCTGTATCACAGTTTCAGCCTGTCATAAAGTATGAGTTGAGGAGTGCTTTTTACATACGTAGTATTTTAGATTTGCGTTAAACTTTGCAAATGTGAATGTATACGTCCAGGAAAGTGAAATCAACAGGAAAGTGAGATGAAAAAGTTTCTACAGAATTGAAATGTGACTTTCTGCCATGTTCGACGATGTACCCCCTCTCTTGGCAGACATGTATGCTAACTACACGGATCACCTTTTAAGTCATTATTCAGTTTGAAGATTACATTACAAACGAATGAAAGTTGTTAGATATACACACTAGCATGGGTTTGCCTTAGATTCATTCAAGGTTTACGAGGCAAATCATTATGCAATTGAAAGTTCACGTCAAGACTAATACATTAATAATTATCTGTGATTGTAGAAGAAATTATATGTCGGACTTCAATTTTTAGTTGGTGATAAATTACGTTTCCTTTGGTAGCAGCCAATTTTAATCGTAATACGTCATCTGTTTTGTATCTTTGTCAACGTAATATATACTTAATAAACGCAAACATGGTCCGTAGTAGGCTGTAATGCGAAGTTTATTTAATCGTGCGATTAGCTAATTTCGACTAAGCGTCATTGTCAAGCATATTTGTAACATCTGTATTTCATGTCATTTTCAAATCACTCTTAATTATAAGTAAAAAGTAGCCACACGCCTGCAGTTTACGAAAGGATTCACATTACAATGACACCTTTTAAGATCGTGTTCTGAACTGTGCTCTATGTACAACAATGTCGCACAATTAACTAAACATCGCGTTACAGCCTATTAAAGACCATGTTTACGTTTATTAGGCATCTGGAGGCTGTGGATCCCCACCAATAAAATTTTTTGAGATAAACTTGTTGCCTTCCTCGTACTATCGAGGTCGTATTTTCCTCATTTACGTCAGTATGAGTTACTGTCAGGCTCGTGCATTTAAATACTGTAAGGTCTTTCGCTTGACTTTATTTGTGATGACTGTATCATCTTTGATCTCATAAGTTCGTTAATTTCGTCTTTTTTAGGCGTAAAAAACTGAAAAGCAACTCGAGAAAGACCTTATTTGAATACTTGCTGGTTTAAGTAGCCCTCTGGCGGCATGAACAGTTTTCATGTGCTCAGGAGCCCCGTTGATGCGACATTGCACCAAGTAGGCGATGTCAAGGAAGACGCTATTCAGCAACGCGAGGGCTTGGGCACCATCCATGAAGGACGTACCTGTTGGCAGGACGACAAAAAGACGAAAGAATTACTGCACACAGCGGAACGGAAACCCCCACAGTTGGCGGAGAGTTACTGACCTCGAAGAAAATAAGACGACCCGGTGTTTCCCTGTACTGTAGCGTAACAAACGCAACGATTAACGTTAAGACACAGCCTGCTCATCATACATGCACGCCGTTTTTCTTCAACCACTGTGAAGACTAATCTCACGAAAGCATGTTTTCCTTCTTTTGTTAGTGTTTTTGTTCCGTGAGGCTTAACTTCCTCTCTATGTAACTCATTCGACGAGAAACATTAGCTCTCTGATACACAGTAAATTCTGTGAAGACAACGAGAAGTAACTTATTAGAAGGAATACTAAGTGCTCTTTGACTGGCACTGTAAAGAACTTTAATCTATATAAATAAAAACCATTTGCCGTTTGTAGGAAAGATCATCTTCGAGAACGGCTCGACCGATTTTTTTGTTGTGTTCTGGTTTGTAAGAAATATAATTTTTGGAAAATTCACCGGAAAAGTCGGAGATTTGGATGGTAATTTTCTATTATAATCTCAATGAAATAAATGTAACGGTCAGTCTGATAGTTCAGCTGTCTCATTTTCATAGAAGAAAATGTGACGTTCAGTTTGAAAATTCTGTTGTCGCATATTTTCATAATAACAACAAATTCCGCATTGAATATTACTATGCGAAAAAGATTATAATTGAAAGCGATGGTCATCGTGTCTTTGGTGCGTTGCAGAGATTGAATTGATGTCACTTCGTAGTAATTTGGAGTGTTGTAAACATACAGTGAGTTCAGTTCGTGGTTCATTTCTTTCGATAAAATGCCTATAGAGAGAAGTCGAAATATAGGTCTGTGTACGCGCAACGGAAGCGAACTCAATGATCCCCAGTCAATGATTCTGACGAAGTGTGTAGACAGCTTTTGGAGGCCAGTCAAATAAAAATTATACAATACACACTTCCTGTTAAAATGGCTGCCAGAAAGACCGTGCTACGCTGTGCTGTGAAAATGTGCTGACTTGTTTACCTTTTCGCAGTCATTTTCAACAGGAAAGTTGAGTTTGCGACTTACTGTCATTAAACCTGCTATTCTCACAGATGCAGCCCTGGAAAAGTCTCACACGCAGTGTATTAATAATTACAACAGATTTACCCATTCATTTTGACTCTTATTCCTAAACAAGGACCCGTTTGCAACAATAAATGAGGTCAGAGAGAGGGGGAAGGAGGAGATGGACATAGAAGAGGGGAGCAAATGGATGTACAGAAGGAGGAGGAGGATATTGACAGAAAGATGATGGAGGAGAAGATGGATAGAGAGAGTGTGGGATAAGAGATGTAGAGGGAGGAGGTGAAGGTGATGGACAGAGCTAGGGAGGAGGAGGAGATGGACAAAGGGAGGGAGGGAAGTGAGATAAAGAGAGGGAGGAGAAGGAGATTTGGATGTATATCCAATTCCCATGCATATGTAGTAGCTACGAAGCATTGCCGGGTTCGGTAGTCTCCATGTGTAAAACGGAACGCCCTAGCTGAATGAATGACAGTTTCATCATTGCCCAGCCCAAACCGCTAAGTGTAAAAGCTTTTAAATTTGGAGAGCGTGTTGATCTTGTTGTTTAGGCGCCGTTTAAGAAGGAATTTTTGAAATTCCATCCCTAAGGCGGTGAAATTTGGGATGAAAGTTTTTTTTCGAAAATATATCGCTATTAAGGCAGTTTTGAAGCTAGAACTACGAAAATTGCTATTTGATTTCCCGGCCAGAAATAAAAAAAAGGTGCTTCAGCATTTTTTGAAATTCAACCACTAAGTGGGTAAAATATTATGTGGAATTTTGTTCTGAAAATAAATCATTGTTTAAGTTCTACTAAAGTACTTTTAAAGCTACGTCTATGAGAATTGGTATTAGACTTCTCGGTTAGAAAAAAAATGTGTTTCAGTGTTTTTGGAAATTCAGCGCTTAACTGGGTAAAATAGAAGATGCAAATTTTTATGAAAATATTTCATTATGAATTAATTTTAAAGCTAAATCGATGAAAATCTGTATGTGGGTTTTAGGTCAGAATTTTTAAAAATACATGATTCTGTGTTTTTTGGAAATAAAAGTGAGGGGATGACTTAGGGGGTGAAAATTATTTTATGACTATATTTCGTTATGTTAAAACACATTTAAAGCTGAAGCTAAGAAAATGGGTACTGAATCTAAAGAAATATGTGTTAGGGGATGAAAGTTTGTATCGAAATATCACCACAAGAACTCAAAAGGCAGGATTAACAAAGAGCTCAGATTCCATCCACCGGCATCGCTTTGTGGTCAGTTGTACATTCGGTAAAGATCATGCTTCTATGGTCATAATCAGTGTGAAAAGTTTTGAAGACGTTTAAATTTGTGAACAGAAGAAAAATACGATTAAAAAAAATAGTGTGCAGACCATACAGTTTACGCCAGCGAAGCTGTGGGCGCTAAGCTACCGAATAGACACCGATCAGCCAGAGCATTATAGCCACCTACCTAATAGCTTGCATGTCCAACTTTGGCACGCAAACAGAAGCGACACGTCGTGGCATGGTAGCAATGAGGCCCCGGTAGGTCGCTGGAGAGAGTTAGCGCCACATCTGCACACAAAAGACCCCTAACCCCCGTAAACACCGGGGAAGGGGCGATGAGCTCTGACGCCACGTTCAGCCACTCCCCAGGTGTATTCGGTCGGGTTCAGATATGGCGAGTTGGGACGGCCAACACGTCAACTGGAGCTCGCCAGTGTGTCCGTCGAACTACTTCATCACACTCCCGGCCTTGTGACATGGCACGTTATCTCGTCGAAAAATGGTACTGCCGTCGGGAAACATGATCGTCGTAATGGGGTGTACGTGGTCTGCAACCAGTGTACGATACACCTTGGCCGTCGTGGTACCTTGCACGAACTCCAGTGAACCCGCGGATGCCCATGTGAATGTCCCCCAGAGTACAATGGAACCGCCACCAGCTTGTCTCCGTCCCACAGTACAGGTGTCAAGGAGCTGTTCCGCTAGAAGACGACGGATACGCGCCCTCCCATCAGCATGATGAAGAAGCTGTCGTCATTCATCAGACCATGCAACGCTCTATCACTGAGCCAACGGCCATTGTCGATGATCACGTGCTATTCCATTAGTAGTTGGCGATGTCGTGGTATTAACATTGACACATGCATAGGTCGTCGGCTGCGGAGGCCCATCGCTGGCAGTGTTCGGTGCACTGTGTGTTCAGACACACCTGTACTCTGCCCAGGATTAAAGTCTAATGTTAGTTCCGCCGCAGTTCGCCGCCTGTCCTGTTTTATTAGTCTGCCCAGGCTACGACGCCCGGCGTCTGTAATTAGGGGTGGCCGCCTAATCCCACGACGTCTTGATCACCCGACAAGTTGCCCAGTTTCCGAAGTGCTCGTGCCGAGCCTCCGGGTCACCAGAATCTGTCCTCGGTAAAACTTGGATACTTCGCGCGCCTTCACCATTCTACACACGGACACGACGCTCACTAATACCACATTCACCGTGCGTGTGCCTCACTAGCAGTCATTACTCGCCAGGTGCTGCTACCGCGTGGATGGCTTCATGTCGATAGTAGGCCGGTGGTCATAATGTTCTGGCTGATCAGTGAATAGCAGTCTGAAATATTATGAATCTACTTTTGTGGGACTGTTTTCGAAATGTGCAGCACGATCTGCTGCGAAAGTATTAAAAGGACTTTCTAAATTTCTAAATCTGACACTTGTTCCTTTGCGGTAGGACCATGATTATGCAAAAAAACTTCTCGTTATATATATATATATATATATATATATATATATATATATATATATAAGTTATATTAAGGCAAATATAACACAAGGAAGACGACAAAAAAATTAGAATTATACAACGTGCAACTGTTCTGCTCCTGTGATCTTTCTGTCAACTTTGAGTGCCTTTAATAGTTGCGTCTCAGTCTACATATAAAAACGGTTTCATGTTACCGATCAACTACTGTGCTAAAACTTACACGCTGAGCTACCTAACAGTAAAGTGACTGAAGCTGAAACTGTTGTTACTCTGAGTGGTAGTGATGAGTTGTTCCTGTTATGGGCCATGAAATGGGTCATTACTCTTTTCCATGCTAAATAATCGAAACACAGCACATCAACAGGAACACTGCAATCATAGCTGTGCAATAGTTTGGTTATGCAGACTGGCGAACACATCATTTTGTCGAAAATTTTCGATTACTGACTGTTCGGGATTAAGGAGTGGAGAGGCAATTCGTATTTTTCTGTGTTAAGGTACAGTTGCCAATACTTGCACCAAGTTAGAAACTTATAAACATCTCAACTGATATTTATGAATTTTTTATAATATAACACTGCAGATAATTCATTATCTATGAAAAAGTTCTGACACCTTATTCGGTAGAACATTAAGATGTGATATGAACGACACGTGTCTTTTCGTATTTCATGGGGTCAGAGTCGTAATCTCAGCTCCATCTTGGAAGGCTTAATTTCACTAAATTTCTGGTATGTATTTATCGCAGCACTGTGTGGAAATAGGAGCTAATGAAGATAAAATTTTCCTTTTATTATGTCTCAGAAGTTGAACATTTTATGTTATGCTAGAAGGAAGATCGGTTAGGCCTCTTGTCGATTACCACGTCACTATATTTTTAAAACCATGCTCTTTTTATGGTGGGAAAGGAAACCAGCAGTACACATTTTGAAAACTACGTCCGATAATTCACTCTAAGTGACTTGGAGAAACCACAGATAAATAAAAATTGGTATCGTTGAACGTATATTTGAACTTCGCTGTTCGCTACGAATGGACCCCAGTCTCATAAACCATGCAGCACCTTACGCTGTATGTTTTCGACGTAGATAAAATGCTGCTCGATATTGATATACAGAATGTTTCTATCTCTCTGCTTCTTTTTACGTAAGGTCAACGATAGCCGCTGTCCGAGGATATGGAAATTTCCTGTGTAGCTGTTACGTAACAGCGTCGCCAGCCAACCTCTCGAAAGCTGGTCGCTGAGAAGAAGAAGATGCCGGTAATTTGGAGGGGTCAGGGCCATCCATACGAGAGGGCTTGCAGGATAAATATGTACAGGCCACTTTGAGAGCGTCCTAAATATCGTTTCTATTATCTGCGGTGAATCTATCGTATTTGTAGTATTCAAGCCGAGGCATAAGGCCAGGCTGGTATAAGATTTGTCCATAAGGTGAGAAAGGAAGTTGTGGCTTGTGCGCACTTAACAGAAAAATGGATTTGCTTCTCCTGACTAGTCAGATTAAATTTCCCATTTTATTCCACCTAGTTCGATCTGTGAATGTTTGCGTGCACTGCTGAGGTCATCAGTCCCTAAGTCTACACACAGCTTAATCTAACTTAAACTAACTTACGCTATGGACAACACACACATACCCTTACCCGAGGGAGGACTCGAACCTCCGACGGGGGGAGCCGCACGGACCGTGACAAGGCGCCTTACACCGTTCGGCTAACCCGCGCGGCGAGAAAATATTTCTTCTACAGCTTCAGTACGAAAACAATGTGAAAACATTAGCTTTCTTAGTCACTCTACTTTTGTAACAGGAGGCATCAATATTTTTTAACAGCAGTTGGTAATGGGTACTAGTTATCGGCTATGGATTTTCATGACTCACTCGTGGATGGTTTGTCTAAGGACTGATTTTATAGACAATGATTGGCCCTTTTACTCAGTCATAAACATACTAAGCAGTGTCATCATAGTGTTTTATGTCAATCGATTAGTGTTAAAGAGCAGCGGAATTTAAATTCCCATCCACTCGCCCTGATTTAGTTTCAAAAGATTTCCATTTGCTTCTGCGTCGGCATAATACTCCGCAAGCACTGTCCAGTATGGGGTGGAAGGCAATACGTGCAAATCTTTTCCAGTTTCGATTCTATTACATTAGCGCTTACATAGAGGCAACAATAAGTGTTTGTGTGACTCGGCACGTGCCGTAATCTCACTAATTTTGTTCTCGTATTTCTAAAAGGCGGATGAAGTGTTATACATTCTGACGGTTCACTCAACGGGGTTATCAGAAAAACAAGTCCCTCTCATCTATCGCTTTTCATTTAGTTTACCTATGCATGTCTGCCACCAAGAAAAGGGGCGAGGTGATTAGCTCTTGGACTCGCACTCGGGAGGACACGTTTCAAATCCCATTTCGGCCATGCAAATTTACGTTTTCCGTGGATAGTTAAGTCGTTTAACGCAAATGTTGTGATATATCGTTAAAAAAAGAAATGGCTGATTTCTTTCCACATCCTTCCCCAAGTCCAGTTCCGTCTCTAATTACCTTATCAACGACGTTACATATAAACCCTAATCATCCTTTCTTCATTTAATATCTCTGCTACACCGCCGTATAGCCTCTACTAACCTATTAAGATCATAGCAAAAAGTCTCTTATAATTACTTCGATATATGTTGCCAGGTATACTTGCTAAAACTCTAAAGCTGTACTCAAGAATACGTTGCACTGCAAGCCGTGGATGCGGTTTCCTTTTAAGATGCAAAGCAGTTTGCCAGAACTCCCTCATGAAATTAAGTCTTCCACTCATCTTCCGTACTATTCATTAGCTATGTTCGTTCTATTTCATATCCTAGCTACTGAAACGATGTGACATGCTTCTGAAGCTTAACACCAATATTGTAAAATGATATTATCTTTCTTGTCTATGCTGCGGGCATTATATTGTATTTCCTCGATGCGGCCGAACAGTTTAATAGTAATATAGTTTTCTACCTCCTTTAAATTTCCTATTTGCGGCAACGGAACTATAAATGATCACAAGAGAACGAAATAAGAGTATCGGTAACCACGGCGCTGTACTCGTACACCACTGCAGCACCATCGTTGTGTCACAGTTCCTGTTTATATATGTTTGCTTAGGTTCGCCACATTGTAGATATTGAAAACTTTAACAGCCTTGATCGTATTAAAAAAGTAAAATTACCGCTTTCCTAACTACCGGTTTCGTTTGGCTAATAACCATGAAATCTATGAAAATAAACAAAAAATTGTCTTTTACTTAATGTGGAATTCGCAATCTTTGAAAAACATAGCTTGCTTAAAAAGAATAAAAATACAAAAATAGTAAAAATCGCACTGTGCTTACTAATGAATCAGTACCAACTCGCCATGGTGGCATAGAACCATCGTTACTAACAAGGAGACCACAAGACTATCGGAGTTTTATAATTTTTTATATTTATGATATGTGAGGTTTAGAACTCAAATATCAATCCTCTCAGAACAATTGGATGCATCATTCAAAAATTGTCGAGAAAATCGACTTTAAAGTGTTTCGATGATCTTAAATACGATAAAGTAAGGTTGATTTATTGACAAGTAGTGTGGCTCTGTGGTACAGTAATCGCCTGCCCCGTGGAGGACCTATGTTAGATTCCTGGCGGATTCAAGTTTTTAAACAATGTTACACGTTTTACGACCAGTACTATAAAGCATAAAATATATGAAAATGGAAAAATTCGGTAGCGCTCGAGCCATGTAAAAGGTGGCACCAAACTCGTTTCGATCGTTGTTTTTTCTTAGTTTTTTTTCGTTTTTTTTTCGTTTAGTTTAAATGACTACTCATTTAATATCAAACTCATGAATGCATGGTAACTAACATATACAACTGTCTTTATTACCAAAAATGCACGTCTTCTTATTTCGAATTCCACATCGCAGACAAAAATCGAGCTCTCATTGCAAATATAAAGTCTTAATTATCGATCTTTATAAAAAGACTTTTAACCAAGATTGTTTCAATAAAATTTTTTTCCATCTTTATGCACTTTAAGGTTTGCGCAAATGCTTGTAGAAGATGCACCATTGTTTAAAATTTTGAATCCGCCACGAATATATTTCTGTCATCTTCATCCATATGTTTATATGCTTTATCGGTTATTTACAGTATATTCCAGAAACATGAATAGCTGTAATTGAAGGATTATATTTTTCATCGATTAACACTAATACTTGTTTATCATTGTATGTTGGTGATTTTTATTTGAAAATATTTTTATTAGAAATTTTTTGTAATAAAAATAATAATGAGAAATAATTCTTTTATCTCATTTAATATTTCAGCTACCTCTTATAGCATTTTTAAAAAATACAATACAGAAAGTTGAACATTTAGCTACTATATAATTCTTTTATCTTAGTCATTGTTTTTCTATTAACTGGAAATGATTAAAACTAAAAAGTTTAAAAATGTGCAGCATTGAGAAATCAACTGATAATTTTAATTTACAGAAATTCACAAAAGATGGCTATAGGACAATGTGGACATGCTTTAACTAGGATTATAATATATGTATAATAGTAAACGAATTCTGTGTGTATGTGGAAAATATATTTCTAAATGTTCCTGTAAGGAACATTTAAAAAATTTCCAATGATGAATATCCAAAGATATTATTATGGATGGAGAACTTAAGAACACATTGAGTGTGATAGAAAACAAAAAATTAAAGATTGGATTGTTTTTACAAAAAATCTATCATTTAAAGACAAAACATACAAACAGATGTAAAAATTGTATTCGGGAATATAACAAAAGGAGATGTTTGTGGAAGTATCGTCGGAATTAAGTTCAAATTCAGTCCCTCGACCTCACCACACCGACAAGCGAACATTTCACCACTCAGCATCAATACTTTTACAAAAGCGACCTTACCATAGCTTATTACAGATGTTTGCAAAACGTCAAAGTATTTTCTCGAGAATGTTTGAGAGTTCCAAGATTTATATTTGAGTTCTGAATTTCACGCACAATAAATATAAAAAAATACAAACATCCGATCGCCGTGTGGTCTCTTTGAGAGTGTAACATCATAGTTACTAAGAAATCGGAACGTAAGTACAAAGTTTGCTGGATCGTTTGTCTTCTCAAGGTTTCATATATCAACAGCCACACTTTGTCCAGTTTTTTACTGCTAACGCGTTACACGTAGTAGCGTTGGTATTGTGGCCAACATTTCACCTAGTTCCCCATTACTCAGCTTGGCACGCTTGCTCTTATTTTCATGATTTGATACTTTTTAAATACTGTTTCTTTAAACATTGCTAAGTTGACGTGAACTGAAAGGTATTATCTTTTTATTTTCGTAGACCTGAAGATGCTATTAGTCAACCGAAATCGGTAATGAGCAAGTTTTAATTTTTATTGCGATCACGAATACGGAAATGTTAACATATAATAAAGATCACTGTATCTCATTCAGCCGACGATGTCATTCTTTACGAACGTAATAGATGTTTGCCTTGGACAATCAGAAAACGTCCCCCATATTGAATAACGCGTGGAAAATATTAATTCTGCGGAACCGACTTTGTTACCGCACAAAGACCTTGTCCGTATTTTTCTTCCACGAATGTTTCGATCGGTGCGTCAACCGTGCGTCTTTCTCCGAGAGAAAATACTGCGAACGGTTCGCACCAATTTGGCGAGCACGGGATTTCTGGTTTCGCAAGAGGCGACAGCAACTGGCAAACCGGTCAGGTGCCTCGCAGAAGTGCGGGCTTCAGAGCTGCATTCTGTCGTTCAGAACCAGTTGCGTGTCCAGCTGCGAGGAAAGTGAGGGTAATGTTCTCCGGAGCGCGGTGTATTCCGCGCAGCCATAGGCGGTCTGTGCGGGGCCAGAGCTCAGTGACCAGTGGACCCTCCGGGAGCCACAGGGCACGTCGCCCTAGAAACGGCGGCTTCCGATATCTCAATGTTAGTGCTCGCTGAACCACCGTCATAAAGCACTGAGGAGGAACGCATCCGTGTTGCAACCACGCTTCTCTCCATCTGTAACTCTCGGTTGTAACTGCTGCAGTTCACACTTTGCAGTATACATTTTCTATGCCTACATCTTCTTCTTGCCAGGATTTTTACTTCGAAGTAGTTCTTTACAAAGTTGTGTGCCAGAGCAGTGAAATTAGTTGGCCACTTAATGTAGGACTTATTTTTTGAAGGGTTTTAATCTCTTTCATGTTTATTTATTTTAACATTTTCCTTTTGATTTTTCCTGGTATTTTTGCCTTTCTCTCCAAGTCGACGTCTTTATTACTTCTACATTTTCCTTTGATACTTCCGGAGAGCGTGCTCAAAGCTACGTCCCAACTCTTTCTGTTTATTTTCAGTTTCTATTTCTCCGCTTCCACTACAAAAAACATATTGCTTAAAACAGTCCAAGTAATCTACATGAATTTCTCCCTTATTTAAATAAGAAAGTGATTATTTGTTAGTCTGTCTCTTTTATTACTGACAACATATTAAGTGATTTTAATTCTTTCAATACAAATGAGTCATCATTTCTGTTAACCCGTGATAGTTGAAATAGTAACTTTTTCTACTTTCTGCGACGCCCATCCTACACTCCGGCCTCGCAGTGTAGGTGGAAGTAACTCTCTTCTCTCGTGTTATTGTTTTGCACAGTACTAACATGCATTCGGAACTCGAGATAACTTTAAATATAGATCTTGTGGATGGAAAAAGAAGTATATTCCATATACTGTGCCTGTTGCTTGTTTCTGTGAAGTACAACTGACTATAAAATTGAGACTCTACAAGTATATTGTATATAAGTATGAGCGAGAAACCGCCAGAATCCTAGAAACCAGTAGGGAAATAAAAACATTTTTCATGAAACTTTTATGAACATGTTTATATTTTCCGTGAAAGTGATCTGTATATTATGAAGTTTGTTTCTACAGTTTTAATATTATCTGTAATCCAAATAACTGAGTTATTGCCCAACTTTTCTTTGTTTCCGCATGTCAAACAAGAAATGCGTCGGCAGTAATTTTCGTCGGGACAAGGACCTTTAGAATGCTTTCAACATATTTTTGAGGCACCAACATTACAGCGCCAATATATTCTAACACAAGCAAAAGTACGTGTTTTGAGAAACGATTTTTGCAAAAAATTCTTTTGTTTTTGTAAAAATTTAGAAGGGGAACGATTAGTTGCAGTTTAGAAATAAGCACATCACCTGATTTTCTCGGCGCGCTACTCGCTTCCTAAGATTGCGTGAGTCTTACCCATCCGGCAGATGTGGCGCCGAAGCACGCGTCGATGCTTCCATCCTATTCCCGCCCCTCCCCCTCCGCCACCAATCCCACTGCAGCACGAGACGGAAGAGAACGGAACCGGTTGTCTGTGAGGTCTCCATCTCCATCCAGAATGCGTTTTAGCGCGCACCTTTCTCCGGAGTCGCGGATCCTCTTGTGCTACGCAAGAAAAAACTATTTACTAACACGTACTACTAGGTGTGAAAAGGTCTAGGAAAAATGTGCTCCCAAGATGGAGGCAGAGGTTTACGAAAAAATCAACATCGAATTCACACTTAGAATTTCGGAGTGTAAAAAGTTTGCCTCGACCTTACCAGCATTATGAAAAATAGAATAAGCGACTGTGACGGTCCACTATTCGGTTTTGAGTTGCCTGCACCTCACGTCGTCTGACATACGTTAGGAAATATCCTGCATCTATTTTACAGCGGTTAATAGCACCTGTACAAAGGAGATGAACTTGTAGGCAATGTTATAGAAAGAGAAGAAGACGTAGATGAAGATGAGGTGGCCGATATGCTACTGAGACAAGAATATAACACAGCACTAAAAGACCTACGTCCAAACAAGACCCCTGGGGTAGACGACTCTCCGTCAGAACTGCTGATAGCCTTGCGAGAGCCAGCCATGACAAGAAAACTCTTCCATCTGGTGTGCAAGGTGTATGAGATAGGCGAACCCTCAGGCTTCATGAAGAATGTCAAGATACCGGTTCCAAAGAAAGCAAGTGCTGGCAGGTGTGAATATTACCGAACTATCAGTTTAATAATTCACGTTGCTAAATGCTAACACGAATTATTCACAGAAGAATGAAAAAAACTGGCAGAAGACGACCTTGGTGAAGACTGGTTTGTATTCTGGAGAAACACAGGACATGTGAGGCAATATTGACTCTACATGTTGTAAATTTGGAGAAAGATTTTGACAACATCGATTCGAATACATTCTTCCAAATTCGGAAAGTAGCAGGAGTAAAACACAGGGAGCGAAAGGCTATTTACAGCTTGTACAGAAAACAGTCGGCAGGCGTAAGAGTCGAGGGGTATGCAAGGGAAGCAATGGTGGAGAAGGGAGTGAGACATATTTATAGCCTATCCCAAACGTCCTGCACACTATAAAGGAAACCAAAGGAAATTTGGAGTAGGAACTATAGTTCATGGAGAAGAAGTAAAAGCTTCGAGGTTTGCCGATGACACTGTAATTCTGTCAGAGACAGCAAAGGATATGGAAGAGCAGTTGAAAGGAATGGACAGCGTCTTGAAAGGAAAATATAAGATGAACATCAACAAAAGCAAAACAAGGTAATGCAATGTTGTCGAATTAAAGCAAGTGATGCTGAGGGAAATTATATTAATAAACGAAACAATAAAATCAGTAGATGAGTTTTGCTATTTGGGCAGTAAAATAAATGATGATGGCCAAAGTAGAGAGGCAATGGCAAGAAAACCGTGTCTCATTAAAAGAAATTTGTTAACATCGAATATAAATTTAAGTGCATGGAAGATATTTCTGCAGGTATTTGTCTTAAGTGTAGCCATGTATGAAAGTGAAACATGGACGGTAAACAGTTTCGACAAGAGAAAAAATAGATGCTTTTGAAATGTGACGTTACAGAAAAATAATGAAGATTGGATGGATAGATCACGTAACTAATGAGGAGTTACGGAATAAAATTGGAGACAAAAGGAATTCTTGGCACAACTTAAAGAAGGGTGTGGTTGATAGGATATATTCTGAGACATCAATGAATCACCAATTTAGTATTAGAGGGAAGTGTGTAGGGTAATCATCGCAGAGGGAGACCAAGAGATGAATACAGTATGTTGATTGAGAAGGATATAGGTTGCAGTAGTTATTCGGAATTGAAGAGGCTGGGGCAGGATAGAGTAGAATGGAGAGCTGTATCAAACCGATCTTCGGACTGAAGATAAAAGTAACATCTGGGCGTTTAGTAGATTCTCGCTCTCTTCCCCTACGCGAAGAGTCTACTGAATCTACACACAAGTAATTTGACACTCTAATGAAAGCATGTATACAGCCACTGCACATTTTCTTTCCTCGCACGAATAACACTCTGCGTTGACGACAGCGCATTATAACGTTAAGTTCCTTCCTCCTCCTTACGAATTCTGAAGTAACCTTGATTCATCGTCGCACGTACACCAACGATAAATATCATTTGGAGCCGTTGATCATGTATTTAGTACGCGTGATTTCGTGTCACTCAGTTAGCGATGCTTGACAGCATCCTGGCAGTTAATAATACCTACGTAAATGCAATCCTAGTCGGAAAAGTAGTTTTGCACTGTTTGAGGTGTTACAGAAATACCTATAATTTGTTGAGTTATTACTTTTTTTTCATTTTACTTACATTTTTTTATTGTTGTACTCCTACAATGTTTTGAAGCATTTCTCGATAATTCAGGACCACAGAGATGTGTAAAGAGGAAATGAGCACTGTTGGTGTTTACCCGTTCCAGTCTCTCTCAAGTTTAATGCTTTTCACTGGGTTTGAAATTTCTTTCCAAATAGAAGACTCACCGAAATTTATGGTAATAACGAGAAAGAACAAAAACACCAATTGCATTTAAAATTATGGAGCTGTTAATATCTGCTATACAATTAGGATCTTGAATGGCACTTGAGGCTGACGTGGATTTGCATGAAAAGCTCGTCAACTTACTATGTGTATACTAGAGGACAGATATAAATCGTAGAATAAAACATTAAGAACACATGCATATTTTTCTTCAAACAATAGAAGTTTGTACGACTAACATTCGGAAACTAAGGCTGAAATTAAAATTCAAGCTTCATAAATTTTTGTGTAACACACTTGGATACACTTTCTGAGGGAGCTACAAGGAAGGACTTTAATCTTGGACAAAGTTATGAAACTTGCTTATGAGAAATATAAACACAAACAACAGAATGTACTACGAATGTTTACAGAGTGTCCTTGGACACAGATTATCAGCAATAGCAACATATTGTGAACCAAAGAAGGACAAAGGATTTAGGGAGACAGAAGAATAAATGGGTATCGCCAATAGGTTTTGTCCTCACCTGACCTCTGACATGAGGGTTTACAATCGTTGAAACAGTGGCGATTCTCTACATCTTCCATCGAACATAGGGTTCATACTACTTTGACTATTCCTCTATCATTCCACTCTCGAATCGCATTCAGGGAAAACCTTTCCGTGCAATCTCCGGATTACCATGATGATCTTCAATCCCTACGAAGGTGAGAGTCAACAAAATATTTTGGTATTCAGAGGAGAATGATGGTGGTCGAAATTTCGTGAAAAGATTTCGCCGCAACGAGAAAACCCCTTCGTTTTTACAATTGTAACCCGACTCACTAATCATATACGTGACACTTTCCCTTATTTCGTGAACATTTTTGATGTCCACCGTCATTTCTGCTAAGGCTACCATATAGCGCAGTTATGCTCCAGAAGAGGATGAACAAATGTAATTCAGAGAGTTCCTTTAATAGATTTGTTGCACTTATCGATGAAACAATCTATGGTACGCCTTTCCCATAATATTTTATATGTGATAGTTTGAATCTAAGTCTCTTTTCTTTGTGATGGTTTGAATTTAAGTTTCCGTAACTATGATCCCTAGGTTTTTTTAGTAGTATCGACAACATTTAAATTGGAGTTACTTATCGTGTAACACAATTTAAGGTTCAAATGGCTCTGAGCACTATGGGACTTAACATCTATGGTCATCAGTCGCCTAGAACTTAGAACTACTTAAACCTAACTAACCTAAGGACAGGACACAACACCCAGCCATCACGAGGCAGAGAGAAATCCCTGACCCCGCCGGGAATCGAACCCGGGAACCCGGGCGTGGGAAGCGAGAACGCTACCGCACCACCACGAGATGCGGGCCACAATTTAAGGTGAATTTTTAGTACTCATATTGAAGACATTGCAATTTTTACTGTCCAGGGTAAATTGCCGCTTTTCACACTATGCAGATATCTTGTCTAAATAATTTTGCAATTTATTTTAATCTTCTGATGACTTTACTAGACAATATATGACATCATAATTTACAAACAAAGAAGTCTGATCAGATTGTCTCGGATATGGTTAAAGAATTAAGAATAGCAGAAGGTCTGTAATTCTTCGTGGAGGAATCTCAGGCGATACTAGTTGACTTTCCACCAGTTTCTGCGCGCTATGACGTCTGTGACCTAAAATCAACGAAAGTATGTAAAGGTATGATTTGTTGCGAAACAATAGAATTTTCATCTTGGCAGAGACTTTTCAACACAACAGAATGCACTATGCTATGAGAGCGGTCATATACTCTGAGGGATGAAGTACATGGGTGTCCTATTGGACTGAAGTTTGGCTGACGAAGTAAAGTGACCGTGCGGTACTTTCTCCCGCAGTCAAGGCGTAACCGCCCTTAAGTACCGAGTACCTGCACCTCAGAGGTCACGGACATTAACATGCCTAGGTTTCGAAGTATCCCTCCGCCGCTAACCACGTCAAGGACGCACATCAATTTAGTCCTGTGCGGTAGCACGCACGGTGCATGAGGAGGAAGGATCGGCATTCCAAACGACGACAGAAGGGGTCATTTGAAGGAAGTATGTTATAAGCGACAGTGCATTTTACGAATATTGGATTTTTCTGCTAGTAGCGCATAGTTTCCATCTATATTAACTAAACTCTACTTAGAAAGCCATTCAGCTATTAGTAGTCCTACCGCTGTGTGCACAAAATACAATATATTTCCAGCGTTATATAATGGCTTCCAGTGAACCATAACCTCTAATCGCAGAATTATTTCATTGGTGGCTGTAGTACCATCATTTAGCCTTCAGGCTCTCCAGACCAAACGTCATGGTTGCAAGAAATGAACTGCTATGTATCATCGTAACTACTATTGTTGGCCGTAGAGCGATCATTCACTACTGTTGAACAACAGTCAACACATAATCTTGTCCTCTGAATGTAAAGATGTAAAGTAGCTGACGGTAAACTTAAAGAAAATTTGTGGACTGTTTACAATAAACTAGGAACTGCAGGCAGTTTATTTACAGCTCTTGTAATTGTGTGATGTATTGTTATCAATTTGTTGAGACCTATTGAAACTATATTAGTAATTAAGTATATTTATGGTCTGGCAAATAAATATTTCTCACCAAACACTTTTGTGACTTGCAAGTAGAAAATGTATGGTTGTAAGCAGCTGATACAGTACCGTATTTATAAAAGTTCTGAATCAACAACAAAAACCTGCCGCACTCCCTCACCAACAATAAATAACAAAGTTACATCGCCGTACTGAAATGGAATACTGTCACACACTATAAAGCGTCAAAGTCTACAATGTACACATCCGAAAAGTCGATAGAGACGGCGACCATTTCCAAACCTAGGACGACTTTACGTCGTATCGTTCCTTTCGGTCAACGTTTCCATTCAGCTTGTTTAATTGGATTTCCCAATTAGTTCCTCAGCTTTCAGTATACATGTAGTCATTTACAAATTCAGGACCAAACACGTTTCAGTGCCATTTTATAGTTACTGCCAAGAACTGACCGAAGATTACTTACACGGAGCTCAAGTTCAACTAGGAAAATAACTACCACATAAAGAAGCCCTTTCCTAAGTTCATAACTTACTCACAACTTCCCGACGATTGACAGCTCATCTCCGAAGGAGTTTGTTATGTACGATTTGCTCACCTGACCACTTAAACCAGTTGTTAAATTACGCCCCGATGGTATTCCACAAGGTGAGGGTCAGCCAGTCGCAAAGTATTGTCGTGGTCGGGGAATTTCCGCCCGCTCCATCACAAAGAATTCCGATGCTTGATATCAGAAATTTAAAATTGTACTTTCATATTTAACAATTATTGCATGTAAGAAACAAGATATATTTAAAATACTGTGAAACGCACTTGATAGCTGAAGACAAGAACAGGCATTCTGTTCTAGATTTATAGCGCAAAGAAATATCAGTCGACCGTTCCGAAAGCATTCTTTTCCACGATGCGATGTTGATGAAGTCTGAGTGCGAGTGGGCACGTTTGGAATGTAGTGGATATCCGTCAACGCAATACTGCGAATAAAAGTGTTTACTGTTTTATAAGCAATTGCTAACTTCATTCGACTGTATATTACGGCGCTGAAATAGAAGTTTGCAGGCAGTTATCGAAATAACAGAACACCTGAGCTGACATTATTAACATGTATTTCACAACCGTTAACATGCAGCATTGAATCAATGAGGAATGAATACGTGGTACTCTTAAATAGCTTACTAAATAATCAAGTACTTTTTGTAATACAGCGCAGTACTCAAGTCCATCAACGATATTTTTGGGTCTGTGTGCATGTGTTTATGTATGGGGTGAAGAGGAGGAATTTACATCAGCTCCTTCGCCCTAGGCCGACTAGATATTCGATACGTATAATTACTATTATATTTTTAATAATGTCTACTTCCGCAATGGAGACTGGAATAACGGAATGTAACTGACATCCATATTTAAAGTCACAGGGCGGAAGAATAATATAGGGCGGAAGAATGATATACAGAACAACAGGAAAGAAAATTGAGGATATGTTAAATGACGATCAGTTTGGCTTTACGAAAGGTAAAGGTAACAGAGACGCAGTTCTGACTGAAGAAAAATCAAGAAATGTTCATAGGATTTGACGACCTTGAAAAAAAGTTCGACAGTGTAAACTAGATGTTCGGAATTCTGAGAGAAATAGAGGTAGGCTATAGCGAAAGAGAATGTGTACAAGAACCAAAAGGTAACAATGTGAGTTGAAGACCAAGAGCGAAGTGTTCGGATTTAAAATATGCAAGACGGGGATGTAGCATTTCGTGCCTACCGTTCAATCTATACATCGACGAGGCAACGGCAGAAATAAAGGAAAGATTCACGAATGGGGTTAAATTTGAAGGAGAAAGGATATCAATGATGACAATGAAGAAGAATTACAGGATCTGTCGAATTGAATGAACAATCTAACGAGTACTGAATGTGGATTGACAGTAAATCGGAGAAAGACGTAAGTAATAACAAGTAGCAGACATGAGTACAGCGAGAAACTTAACATCAGAACTGATGACCACGAGGTAGATGAACGAATTCTGCTACCTAGACAGCAAAATAACTGATGATGACGGAGCGATGAGGACATAAAAAGCAGACTAGCACTAGCAAAAAGGGCATTTCTGACCAAGAAAAGTCTACAAGTATCTGTGGGAAATCAGAAAAGAGTCGAAGCATTTGAGATATGGTGCTACAGAAGAATATTGAAAATTAGGTGGACTGAAAGGGTAGGAATGAGGTGGTTCTCCATGGAATCGGTGAGGATAGAAATATACGGAAAACAATGGCAGAAAGAAGGGACAGGATGATAGGACGTATGTTAAGATATCAAGGAATAGTTTCCTTAGTGCTACAGGGAGATGTAGAGGGTAGAAAGTATACACGGGGACAGAGACTGGATTACACCCCGCAAATAACTGAGTGATACTCTGAAATGTAACGCTTGTCAGTGGAGAGAAATTCATGGCGGGCCGCATCAAACCAGTCAGAAGACCGATGTCACAAAAAAAGGGGCGGTCCAATAATTTTAAGCTAGTCTCTGTTGAAGGTGAGTACAAACGGACTTTCCAAGGTTGACCGAGGTTGAGTAGTGTTTGTTTGGATCTAAGCGACTAGTGGTCTCCAGTGGCCAGTTACAGGCAGTAAGTTTGTTTCGCTGCGTAACAAAGACTGTTTCCTCACATTAGCTGTTGAATATTTCACCCATCATGATCGCGGAATGTTGTAAATTAATTCAACATAGAGTACTTTAAACATTCCGTACTGTTAACTGCTGTGTTGACCGTAACAAGGTTGCTGGGGTACTCTGTTTAACTTTCTGTCACACCTACTTTCTTAATGTAGTTTTAGGCGATTTTCCGCATGTGCACAGGAAAATATGGGGTCGTTGGCCTATCTATGCCTCAGTAACGCTACGCAAACTCAGTCAACACGAAAACAAACACAGCCGAGTAAACAATGGTATCGTGACAGCAACGACCTATGCCTGCAAATTAACTGTAATTCCAAAATCTGAGATTATCGAGTGTCTGTGATATGAGGGTGGGAATAATACGAGACAGTGATAGTGACACGTACAACGAACTGTTACAACAATATACAATAGCAGAGGTTTCCAACTAAGTACCGTCAATTTAAATCATATTTCAAGAGTTATTACCAATAGTAAATTCGATTGTAACCTGGAGTGGAGTCTAAACAACTTTTGCCGCAGTAATAAACTGATTTAACAACATGCAACGGGACCTTTAGCATGCATAAATACGTGTAACCTAGTTTGCAGACAGCAAAACATATTACCATGACCCGTAGGAGAGGAATAATAAAAGCGAACGAAACGATACAGGCAGGCAAAGGTAACGTCAGCACAGGAGTATTAAAATTTTCAGTAAAGCAGATTATAATAATATATGGTAGTTCGTCCAGTGTAATGTAATGGTCATGGCTGGGTACGTGCGGAGTGCAGGGTCATGTCTAGCGTAGCTACTTAACATTGCGTTGCGGGTTGCGGAGTTTCAGGGGACACGGTGATACTGAGCAGTCTCGCTTGCTATGTCGTGAAAGATATTTGCGGAGTTTCGTGAAGAAGAATCGACCTGGAAGAGAACACGTTTTCAGAAGTTAATTTTTTGCGAGAAAGGACTTACTTCTTCTATCGTGTCAGCATGAAATACAGAACTTCTACACTCGAAAATGCAGAAAATTTCGAAGAAAGTACCACTACCTATATAGGAGATGAAGGTAAGCGCTAGATGTGATATAGCGTATGTTACTCGAAAACCATAAATAGTATGCTTATTATGCCATTAATTAATCTAATTTATGAAATGAATAAATAAAAATAAGATATATTTTGTGTGCAAAAAATGAAATTTTTCAGCGCATTTCACGACGGACTGTAAGTTAAGAGACTGCATTCGTTCCCGGAAGCTTCGTGCTTCAAGTCGTTGTCCAGCCATCTAGATCCAACGCCTATTTTGCAGGCGATTTCCAACAGCAGTAAGAAATATTTTTAAATGCATGACACAGAATTGTATTAATGACTTTTGTCACAATCGGTTTCGGTACTTCAGTTTGTACTCGGTATTCGTATCAGCCAAAAAGGTTACAGATACCGAGAAGATGGGACATTACCGAAACAGACTGCAACAAAAATACAGATCTGTGCAATGCATTTCAAATAATATATCTAGATTTCAGTTTTCAGGGCGTTTCCTAAAGGCGAATGTTGGGATGGCTCGTTCTGCGTCCTTCTTCAACCCGCCTATAATGACCTTGTCGTAGATGGAACATGAAACCCTGATCTTCCTTCTCATCCATTTACCACTTGAATCATAATGTTCTCTGAAATTCGTCAGACCTCGGCTTGAAACCATTTACGATCATGACTCACTCAGGTAAGCACTAGCCCGCCTGCGACCGTCTCTGTGTTGAGCTCTACTTGTGTGAGTCACCTGAGGCGAAAATTTCATTCTCTTACGGCTCTGAGCACTATGGGACTTAACATCTGTGGTCATCAGTCCCCTAGAACTTAGAACTACTTAAACCTAACTAACCTAAGGACATCACACACATCCATGCCCGAGGCAGGATTCGAACCTGCGACCGTAGCAGTCCCGCGGTTCCGGACTGAGCGCCTGAACCTCTAGACCACAGCGGCCGGCTTTCTCGACGGTAGTCAAGGCTTTACAATATCGCGATTTCAGTATTGTTGTGTCTACTCGGCAGTCACCGGAATAACTGATGAACCCAGCAAAATTATAATGAGAGATTTAGTTGTTAACTTCATAACTGGGTCAACAGCCATCAAATACTGGTTAACCATTTCACTACCATTGTCACGTATGTATCCCACAATAGATTATCAATTTAGAAAATTTGCTGAATTTTATTGCTATCAATGCACTACTACTAAGTAGAAGCCTGCTAATGCCTTGAAAAATCATTATAATTCAATTTTGGTCCTGTAGGTGGGACTGTCTGCAAGTTTCATTGTAAAGCCTCTGCTCAGTACTCTCGCATCGAATTACTTCGCCTCAACAGAGGAAACCCAAGGAACGTATGTACAAAGCGAGCTGTTGTCACGTCTTCGTCGACATTTCTTGTCAATGGATCGCAAGCATTTATACTGATGTGATGAAAGTCATGAGATACCTCGTAATATCGTGTCGGACCTTTTTTTGGCTGGCGCGGTGCAGGAACTCCATGTAGCGCGGATTCAACAAGTTGTTCGAAGTCCCTTGCATAAAAGTTTAGCCGTCCAAAATTGCGAAAGTGCTGCATGTGCATGAGTTTGCGCACCAACTGACTTCATATGTCCAGTAATATATGATGGGATTCCCATCGGACGATTTGAGTGGCCAAATCATTTGCTCGCATTATTCCAAATGTTCTCACATGACGCAGTGTCACCCATAAAAAATTTGTCTTTGTTTGGGAACAGGAAGTTCATGAATGACTGCAAGTGGTCTCCAAGTAGCCGAACATTACCATAGCCACTCAATGATCGGTTCATTTTAGCCAGAGGATCCAGTCCAATCCTTTGAAACATAGCCCACACCATGATAAAGCCACTACCAGCATGCACCGTGCCTTGTTGTCATCTTGGACCGAGGGCTTCGTGGGTTCTGCATCACACTCTAGCCCTACCATCAGCTCTTAACCCCTGAAATCGGGACTCATCTGACCAGGCCTCAGTTTTACCATAGTCTAGGGTCCAACCGATATGGACACGAACCCAGGAAAAGCGCTGTATATGATGTCGTGCTGTTAGGAAAGGCAGTCGCCTCGGTTATCTGTTGTCATAGCCTTTCGGCAGTTGTTTTCCGCAGTGTTGCTTGTCTGTTAGCACCGGCAACTGTATCCAAACGCCGCTGTTCTCTGTCGATAAGTGAAGGCCGTCGGCCGCCATTGCGTTGTCCGTGATGAGAGGTTATACCTGAAAGTTGGAGTTCTCGGCACACTCTTGACATGTGGATCGCAGAATATTGAATTGTCTAACTACCCGAAATGGAATATCGCATGCCGCTAGCTCCAACTATCATTCTGCGTTCAGAGTCTGTTAATTCCCGTCGTGAGGACTTTTGTGTATTGAGGTATCCTGCGTCACAAACGGTGCTCATACTGAGCACCCGCAGTGTGGATTAAATATTTGAAGAGATGCTCCATCGGCAAATGTGTGTCTGTTTTCTGTATGTCGTGTAGTCTCCTGAAGCCCGGAGGTAATCCTGTACCTCCCATCCGTCCCTGCGTTGGAAAACGAAACGGCCTCAAATATTTTATTCATATTGATACTTTCGACTACAGCATTAATTAAAATAAACAATGCTTTGACATTGAAGAAATGAAATGAAATAAGTTAATATGAATAGAGAGGAACTGTTTAGATGCTCCTTTGTATTTTTGTCCTCAGTAGATTACTATCACTTAATTTAAAAGCTCTTCCTATTAATTAAGAGAAGACACGTGTCCTAAGAGTCTGTAACTGTATATATTACTTTTATTTTGTACTGAACAGTTTCAACTATATGGCGAGTATCAAGCATTTGCATGTAAGTGATTGTATCCTGATCAGTTCCCCTAGTAGAGAAATATGTTCACCCATTTAATATTTCTGTAACATGTAACTGACGACATGGAGCTCTGAAAGTTGTAGCAGTTGGTAATATCACCTTACGGAAAGTGAGAAAATTGTTGACTTGTGTATCTTTGGCTTTACATGGAGTTTTTACGTAGATAAGTTACTAGTTCAGTGTGTCGTATAAGATACGCTGTAAGCGAAGAGAGGGTTTGTAGACTATAAGTGGAGTCAAAAAATAAAATATTAGAAAGAACGCCGTTGTCGAACCGTGAAATGTTTCCGTGCAAAACGTAACAGCGACACATGTGCTCACTTAATTACTAATAAAAGCCTTTAAATTAAGACAAGAGTAATCTACAGAGGAAACAAATATAAACGAGCATGGAAATAATAGCTCTGTCTCCGCGTTACTGTACTCAATGGCCGTTTTGTGTAATGCTTGTATTGAGTGCCCTAGATCTACCAGATACAGAGTTAGGGAGAAGACGTGAGGAGTCCCTGTGTTCACTGCAGCAGTGCAGAACACAAAGGCACAGCGAGTTGCAGTCGGTGAGAGGGACGCAGGCCAGAATATGCTGAATAGCCGTAGAAAGTGCTGCCGAGAGGCAGGCGGAGACAGGCCCAACATCACGTGGTCTGGAGTGAGTGAGTGAGTGAGAGAGATAGAGATAGAGAGAGAGAGAGAGAGAGAGAGAGAGAGAGAGAGGTGAGGCTCAAATGCAAGGATATCGGGACCGGTGCTCGCTAGAGCAGAGCCCTGACGCCTGTCCTTGTACCCATAACACAGAAATACTTGTAGCCAACACAAAAAGTTAAAGCAATTCTAGAGCTCACACTAGCCTAGTCATCACTCACGGCGGCCACTTAACGCACTTCATCACTTACCTGTCTTCCTTCAGCTGTTTACGTGAAAGCAGTAGTCCAGACTCTTGGTGCAGCGTGAATTTCCGACTGTTAAAACATTTATATAAATCTGACAAATAAAAAACTGGAATGATGAATGAGTTTACGAGTCTTAAAATATGTAACGTATGTGGCCGTATCTTTCGATTGCATTGGCTTAGAACTTAAATGTTTTACATAGCCAAGGGACCAAAAGACCTTAGTGTTTCACATTGCTGGCCGGAGTGGCCGAGCGGTTCTAGGCGCTACAGTCCGGAACCGCGAGACCGCTACGGTCGCAGGTTTGAATCCTGCCTCGGGCATGGATGTGTGTGATCTCCTTAGGTTAGTTAGGTTGTAGTTCTAAGTTCTAGGGTACTGATGACCACAGAAGTTAAGTCCCATAGTGCTCAGAGCCATTTGAACCATTTGTTTCACATAACTTTTAACTTGATACCTCTAACCGTTCCTGAGAAAAAGGAATCTTAAGAGAACGGGTTCCGTTTTAACCCAATGAGGTACGGAGCCCAAAGAAATGCACCAACTCCATAGAAACGCCAGTAAGTAAAAATACAGCGAGTTGGTAAATTTAAATACCTTGGAAGAATCATATCACAGAATAGACTAGGAAAAGTTGCAACAGACGTATGAGTTAATAACATGAAAAGAACATATGATTTGACAAAACGACATCTACAATAAGAAATTCATATACAGAAAAAATCTAAAGAGCAACACCACAATGGTATGCCCAAAACGTTTACGTGCATGTGAATACTTAACGATGAATTATAAGCTCGGTGGAATAAAGGTACCTGAAAGACAGATTATAAAAAAATAACATATGCAATACAAACTACAGATGCTTGGAAAAGGAGAAGTAACCAGGAGTTCTATGAAAACACAGAGAACAAAAAATCAGAAGCAGTGGCAAAGCGAAGATTAATATCATTTTGACTCCTCTATCGAATGAATGAGAAGAGGCTAACGAAAAAAACTTCCTGTATTTCTGGTAAAATAAAGCGATAATGACATGAATTACAGAATAAGAACAGATCTATAAAATAATTAATTTAGAAGGCTTTCGAGGCAGTAGAAATAAGAAATACGTAACGAAATTCACAGAAGAAAGGAAACTAAAACATGGAGAAGATAAAGGAATACTTAAAAAAATATGAAACGGAGAAATAAGAGGAAATTGGTACGTGTTCTACTTGGGAGTACGAAGATAAAAAATCAGCACATCAGTGCATCATCACACACTCTATTTTCTGCTCGTACTGTAAAGAACTATCCTGCCAAGGTGAAGCCCGAAGGCTCGATTACCGAACAACACGTCTAGTCTAATGTCTCCTGAATAATCATACTGAAAATATCTGCCATCACAAACAGGATTCCTACTACGACAGAACTCTCGAGAAAAATGAATCCATACATTCAAAATCAGTGCAGAGCAATAAACGAGGAAATGGGAATAACAAAGACCCATGTGGGGGACAAAAAAGACAACAGGGCTCAAGTGGACTGCCTAGCCTTTGCAGATGACATAGCTATAGCAAGTGAGACGGAAGAAGACGCAAAGGCACAACTCGACAACTTAAGTAAGGTAGCCAGAAAGGTGGGACTGAGGATCGCCTATAACAAGAAAAAGACATTAAACACCACTGCAAACTGGGAAACACCGGAAGGCACTGTGCAAATGGTGGACAAATTTAAATACCTGGGAAAATTTATAACAGGAAGGAACAGGAGCAAGGAGGGAATCACAGAGAGGATAAAGAAGATGAGGTCAGCCTTCTGCATGACGAGAGAGGTATACAATAAAAAGAATACATCCACAGAGGCAAAGATAAGCCACTACAAGGCAACAGTGAGGAATGCAGTATTATATGCTGCTGAGACAATGACACTAGGAAGAAATGGCGCAGAGCAACTAAAGAAAGAAGAGAGGAAAATACTGAGAAAAATACTAGGTCCAAAAAGAGGTGGAGAGAGGTGGATGCGAAGACCTAGGGAAGAATTGTACCGGAACATGAGAACAATATCTGGGGAAATCAGACTCAAAAGGACAAGGTTTGCTGGGCATGTAGTTAGGATGAGTATGGACAGAATGACGAAGAGAGTGTGGGAAACAACAGGGAGGACAAGGGGAAAGACAGGAACCAAGTGGATTGTTGAACTTCGGAAGGACTGGTTGGAATTGGGGATCAAGGTCGAAGGAAAGGAAAATTGGAGGAACAAACACCGACAAATATGCTGGAGTTCAATTACAGAGAAGAATACAGGAAAAGATTAGAATGTCACCAGTGGAGCCGCCAGGAGAAACGGAAACTGAAGATCTCGGAAGAAGAGCGGGAGAGGAGAAGAGAAAGAATGAAGAGGTTCTGGGAGAAGAAGAGAAAAATACAGTCCACGAAGGGGCTACCCGTGGTCCCACAGATGCCGTAACGCAAGAAGAAGAAGAAGAAGAAAATCACCTTTCCCACAAATATTTTCACCAAGTTCCAGGGCGTAACATCGGCGCGGCAGCTACCCCCTAACATCGTAAAGGTTACGTATGTTCACAGTTTAAAAAAATAAACTGATGCTCTCTCTCGACTCTAGGTAAGGATGTAAAGATTATAGACAGAGACTAAGGAATAACGAAATCAAACAGGTTCGGATGGTTTGCTGTAGCTATGTAGAGGAGAAGAGCCTTGTACAGTATAGGCTGGCGTGGAGAGCTGCATCAGACCTATTTTCAGGCTCAAGCCCACAACGAAAGGAAGAAGCAAACTTGATTTTACTAAACTAGAAGGTTGCTTTGTGAGTCACCGCCTTTTCAACCGCATCGCAATCAGCGTTGCTGCTTCTAAGTGTCTGTGCAAAGAAAGTTTGATATTGTTATTCGCGTTTTGGCAGCGCGAGATGACGCGGGGACCGATGGCAAGGCAGCGGAAAACACGAAGGCCTCGGGGCAGCGGCGTGCTAAGTGAAAGTTCAAACAGTTTCCCCGGTAAGGAACAGCGCGGCGCTCTTAAGAAATGCAAAGCACGCAGTGTGCTCGGCGCCGCACCCATCAGCCGAGAACGCACAGTCGGCTGATTCGGGTGACGTGAGAAACGGCCCGAGAAGCGGCACGGCTTGCTACTCTCCGGCTGAAGCGTCTGCCGCGAAGAGAGAGGAGGTGCAGCGATGTGGCAGTTAGCAGCTAGCAGGCAGCCACAGTGGTCAAGCGTCGCTGTAATTAGCGCGCGCTTTACCACGGCGCTTGGTGAATCGAAGGGCAGTAGTGAATGGAAATGTAGCCTACCACGAGACAAGAAAACCAACAGCGTGATTCCGCCTGTTCAGTCTGACTCTTGCGTACCTGATGCGCAAATGTAACGTCGCTTTCCTGTTAATTTATTCATAGTCTGATTTAAATTAACTGGCGTCTGACGGCGAAGGTTCGAAGCTACGACGTTGTTGAGACAAATACTGTCCTCATGGAGTCGCTGCAGCTGTTCGCACACTACGATGGTATTAAAATTACTTTAGTCTCTATGCTCTACGAAAAGCACACAAAAAAATTCACGTATGTTTCGTGTGTCTACAATTTTTTTAAGATGCCTATTTCCTACTGCAGTGGCGGAGAAAACTAAAAGAAAAGTTCCTGTGACGGTTTTTCCGAGGAATATACCTATTGACGTTGTGCATGAGCCGTTGGAGATCCGTATCTCACAGCCTGTATTTTACTTACACGCAGATGAGACAGGACCCACAAAAGATGGCAGAGTAAATTACCATAATACGTACGTGTAGGCGGATGCAAAGCCTGGAGCAATCACGGAGGTGAGGTGATGATCGCCTCAGTATCAGTGTGTGTAGTAGTAGTAGTAATAGCAGCTTTATTCATCGGTAGATCTCTTTTTGCAAGGATACAGGACATGTCAAAGTATTTAGACAAATTTAAAATAAGGTAATTCGTACACACATACATTTACAGACTTCTAGTTTGAGACAATCATTAGATTTACTCCCGGTATACAATACTTCTTTTACAAATAACATATTTAATTATGTAATGTCACACTCTTCACTCATATCTCACTATGAGTCACTGGACATATTATACACACATTGTTTTATAAGACTTAACTCACTACACACACACACACACACACACACACACACACACACACACACACACACACACACACACGCAGACACTGGTGATATCTGGGCCATTCTCTGTACCACAACTTCACATTTGCTCTCCTGAAAGACTGAGTCAGCATCCCTCTATAATGAGTGAGATGTTGAGATAAGAAACAGGAAGCGGTGCTAGTATTGTGTTTTGCATAGGTTGGAGTAAGTTTTTCTAGAAAAGGAAACAATAAGAAAAAAACACAGTGTGAAGGTGTTATGTGGACCGTTGGATGTTTTATAATCATTATTATTATTTATTTGTATAAAATTTTTTAACCAAACCCCTACTCTGTTTTATATAAGTAATCCTTCAATGTATAAACTTCTAGCTGCCTTTTTAAATAAGTGTATTTTTGCAATTTCTTTAATCTTAATCCGAAGATCGGTTGCTTGCAGTTCTCCATGCTACTATCTCCCGTGCAAGCGTTTTCATCTCCGAATGACTTCTGCTACCTACATCCGTTTGAACCTGCTTACGGTATTCATCTCTTGGTCTCTCCGTACAATTTCTCACCAGCCGCTTCCCTCCCCCAGCTCCCCCGTCCATGCACACACACACACACACACACACACACACACACACACACACACACACACACACACACGCGCGCGCGCGCGCGCGCGCGCGCGCGCGCGCGCGCGCGCGCTTCCCTCCACTGCTAAATTGATAATCCCTTGATGTCTCAGAACGTCCCATCAACCAATCCCGTCTTTTAGTCAAGTTGCGCCACAAAGTTCTTTGCTCCAAAATTTTATTCCATTTGTCGTCACCAGCTAAGCGATCTACTCACATAATCTTCGGCAGTCTTCTGTAGCACATTTCAAAACCTATTCTCTTCTTGTCTGGAAGTGTTATCATTTACGCTTCGCGTCCTTAAAAGGCTACATACCAGACCAGCACCTTCGGAAAAGGCTGCCCAAAACTTAAATGTATATTCGTTGCTAAGAAATTTCTCTTCTTCAATGTATGGCCAGGAGCTGCCGGTGACAGACTTTGCCAAACAGATAAACAGGCGCTATCGCTGATTTCTGCGTGAGAAATTACCACCCGAAAGATAACGATCGTGTCTTACGCATATTTCCTACGAGTCGTGCGACTGTACCTCGCCGAATTGTTTCATGGGCGATGGGTTGGACGCGGAAGTCCGGCAGCATGACTTAAGCGTTCAGGGAGTTGAATCCGTCGAATTTCTGGCTGTGAGGACCCGTCAACAATGTGTAGACGTTACAGGAGCGTGTGACCAATTTTTGTGACGAAACCCCAATATAACGAGATGTATTTAAGGCAGTACGCAATTTACTGAGAAGAAGGTCTGACGGATGTGCCAAGATGCGTCATAGCTCGATGCAGCACTTTTACGTAACATATGGGAATGAGAGGAGCGTTTAGTCCATATCTTAAGAGCTATTGGTTTCTGTACATTTCATTATAGGAACTTTACTTCTATTTTCAACCAACACTACCTCCTACAGGAATATGAGGCCTTTTTCTTCAAGAGCATGTATATTTAAATAAAAGATGTATAATGTATATGCCCACAAAGGTGACAATAAAATTGCAAGGAAATGAACAGACACACAAAGACGGCACATCATCCGAATCAACTGGTTGTATAAAATAAGTTTCTATGATCCTAATACAGTCAAGGTAAAAAAAAATGGAATTCTCCTCTAAAATACATATCTTTGGCACAGTATATTGAACAACTTACTGAAATCTGTAGGGTACGGCATCTTCATTGGAAATGTTCAGCATGGGAAACGGCCAGATAATGGCTAGATAGGATCCGTGTTAGACAGTGAAGCGATGGAAAACACAGAATTTTCAGAACGCTGAATGGTGCCTATTTTGGCTTGGATTGCTGATTATTGAAATAAATGGTGGTGGTGGTGATGGCGATGATAAAGATGAAGATGCAGATGAAGATAAGGGTGTAAAGTTGCTGATATCACGGAGAACAAGCTTCCTTGATGCACTCTTTGAAGTTTTTCTCGGTTAGATTGTAGAATGTATCCGCGCACTGCCATATTCAAGGCAGGTTTGAATGCACAAACAAGCGGGGCTTTGGCTACCACGAATTTAAGCATCGAATAAACATGGTACAGATATCCAATGAGTACGCTGGCGTGTTCTTGATGCTTTACGTTCTGAACAACATCTAGAAACAAACAATTCGAGAAATGGCGGTGGTAATAGATGAAGACCAGCAAAATGTGTGGATGCAGAAATGCTTGTTTTAGCTGCAATACATCACGAGCCTAATCTCACCTTAAGAGAATTTGCTTCAGACACCGGTAGCAGCCTCACATCCGTGTGGCAAGGAATACACGGTCAGAAATTTCTCCAGTACCTATTGTTACCAAATGGTTCAACTGCCTCTGAGCACTATGGGACTTAACAGCTGAGGTCATCAGTCCCATAAAACTTAGAACTACTTGAACCTAACTAACCTAAGGACATCAACACATCCATGCCCGAGGCAGGATTCGAACTTGCGACCGTAATGGTCAAGCGGTTCCAGACTGAAGCGCCTAGAACGGCTCATCCACAACGGCCGGCTCACTGTTCCTAACACTGCAGCCGTATAGGAACAATTTCAGTAGGAGAGTTATGTTCTGCGAATGGGCTGTGATAAATTTCGCTCCGAGCGGCTGAGAAAATGTGCTTTGATGGATCCAGGATTCCAAATTATGGCGCATTGGTCGGTCATAATACGCATTCTGGGCCACAGAAGAGCCTAGGTAGCTATGTCATGTCGATCTCAAAGGAGGTGAACTATTAATGTGTGGTGTGGAATCCTTGTAAATGAATTCATCAATCCACACAACTTCTGAGGAATCTTGATAAATGAGATTTATCGAGCTTTTGTCGTTGACAGTTTAGGTGCTACCTTTGATACTCTCAGACATTATAGGTCGTATGTGGATGCAGCATAATGATCACCCAACCCATAATGCTCGTGATTTGCAAGAACAACTGATTTCCTGGAAGATGGTTAGGACGCCGTAGTCCTCAAGGATGGCCCGCACCGTCTCCAGAATTAGCGCCAATAAATCTCGTTTTGTGGAGATGTAAGGAATCGTGTTTATGTAACCGAACCAACAACCATAGATGGCTTCAAACAGCGAACTGTAGAAACTTGTAGCTCTGTGACACCAGCAACTTGATATCTCGTCCGCTCAGGCAGCAGATCTTCCATCTGATCACAGCCAATTGTGTACGGCATTTTGTATCCACCTGTAAGACTTTGAAAGGTTTTAGCTTCCTAACTAAAATTGACAGAAAGTTGATTTTTACGAAGCTGGTTTAAATATATCGGCTACATGATAGATAAAACTAATGTTTTATTTAATAAAATCATAACTCTTTGCTGTAAATCTCTGAAAAACAGCTAAATAAACTGTGAACGTAGCACCGCAGAAAGAGTAACGTTTCTTACGTTTACCTACCTAAATAAATGCCGGCCATTGTGGCCGAGCGGTTCTAGGCGCTTCAGTCTGGAACCGCGTGACCGCTACGGTCGCAGGTTCGACTCCTGCCTCGGGCATGGATATGTGTGATGTCCTTAGGTTGGTTAGGTTTAAGTAGTTCTAAGTTCTAGGGGACTGATGACCTCAGATGTTAAGTTCCATAGTGCTCAGAGCCATTTGAACCATTTGAACCTAAATAAATAGTCATTTCTCTTATTACTCTGTAAGTTATAGAGAGGAACAACTTATCTCAGACATGTTGTGCATGACATGAACAGTAACAGTCCTAGGATAGTCGTTTGGGATCATCATGGAATTACTTTTTTATTTGACGGCTCCAGTCTGTTAAGAAAGACAGCTTGAGTTTCGAGAGAAGCGCCCATTGAACCTTTCCTACACACGTGGAGACTTCAGGGAAATAAGTTAAACATGTAGTCCCACGCTAAGACCATTGAATGAAAAGATGGTGCTCATAGTGTGCGATTGAAATCATCCAGCTTGTGGACAATATGTCTAAAAGTAATCGGGATTTACCATGAAATTTTTGCGGTTTGGGAATTAAGTGAAATGGTGTAAGCAATTTGACCCACGTTGCACAGGTGTGGATGGTGCTAATCGGTATATATAGATCTTGGTCTTGAGCGGAAGCGTATACACAGTCGTTTTACGCTCGCCCCATTTGCGAGCAGAACAGGGAAAGCAACGACTAGAAGAGGTATATCGTACCATCCGGTATGCACCGTACGACAGCTTGCGAAGTATCTATGAAGATGTATTTGTGTATGTTAAGAACGCACGCCAGGCCGATTGAAGAGGAGAATCATAAAACAGTGTAGTTCATCAACAAAGGAGACAGTTTATAAATTGAGTGAGTATATGTCAAGGATGGTCCTGTTTGTAGTTTCACGTGTATTATGATCGAATGTTGCTGCTAGTATTGAGATTTGGCGCTAGAATATACACGATATCCAATGGGGCTGTGGATTGGAGAATCTACTGGCGGGGGCTTATATATACACTGCTCTGCAAAACTAAGGACAAGATAGATAAGAAGCATAACATATTAACAGTTCTGTGGAAATGAATAAAAATGGGGTTGCCTGAGGTCTCCCAGTCGCGCACAGAAAGTTAGACATCGTACGATGTGAGGTAACAGTGGCTGTAGCGTCAAAAGGGGCTGGCTCCGAAACACGAAACTTGAAGGAACGGAAATTGCAGTGTGTATGTGTGTGTGTGTGTGTGTGTGTGTGTGTGTGTGTGTGTGTGTGTGTGTGTCAGCGAGCATTTGGTTGTGTTCATCATCACGTGGCCTAGAGACAACATCTAGATGCCTTCACACAGGGAAGAATCATTTGGAAACGGAAAGGAGGACGAAGTGTGAAGAGTGGAGCTCTGGAATTTGATATCCCTGACAGCGTTGTCTCACGTGCATGAGGAGCATTGTGAACTATTGTGAACTACAGGCAGTGCTGCCGGAAGGAGAAGAGATGGTCGACGACGTTCAGCTACAGCAAATGGTTCAAATGGCTCTGAGCACTATGGGACTTAACTTCTAAGGTCATCTGTCTCCTAGAACTACTTAAACCTAAGTAACATAAGGACATCACATACATCCATGCCCAAGACAGGATTCAAATCTGCTACCGTAGCGGTCGCGCGGTTCCAGACAGTAGCGTCTAGAACCACTCGGCCACCTCGGCCGGCTCAGCTACAGCAGCAGACGTCCGCTACATGGTGCAACATTCGAGAAGGGAGCCACGCTGAACAGCGGGTGCTGTTGAAATCACATTGCAAGGTACGCAATCTTAGGCTTCACAATAGCACCGCTGACATCTGCACATCGGCAGCAACGTTTGCGATGGTGCCAAGAGCATAGGACCAACTAGGCGTGAGATCGCGTGCTCTTCCGGGTAAGAGCAGCTTCGGTCTGAGTAGTGGATCTGAACGTACCCTCATATGGTGAGAGATGGGAACACATATTGCTCACAAGAACATCGGCGAACGTGAGCGTAGGTGTTATGATGTGGTGAGATATAAATTTGAATGGGCGCGATGATATCCAATTTCTTAAGCATGGCGTACTCACCAGTCAATGTTACTGTTACACTGGACTGATTTCGCATGTGCGTATTTTATGGGTGTGTTGGGTCCTGTTTTCATTTTTATTGCTGACAGTTCGCGACCACATCGACGCGCACACGTGGAGGAGCTCTTGTAACGAGAAATTATTCAGCGAATGGACTGGCCTGCTCGTACCCCGGCTTACATCCGGTCGAGGACATATGGATGCATCGGGGAGACGCATTGCCGGACGTTCACATGCACCAGCAACGGTCCAGCAGTTGTCAACAGCTTTGATGGAAGAAAGGAATGCCCTACCACAACGACTGTTTACTAGGCTTGTGGCCAGCATCAGAGCACGCTGATGAGCGTGCACTGTTGTCTGTGGTGTTCACATATCCTATTAAGGACCATGTCCCTCCTTTTGTAGTGCCCAGGGCATTATCATTAATCGCACTGTCTTCAGTGGAATAATTGTCTTTAAATAAACGTGTGATTTCTCTTTATCTCATTGCGTAGTTAGACTGAAGAGCCAAAAACTGGTACACGTACTGAATGTCGTGTACGGCCCCCCGGAGGACGCAGAAGTGCCGCAACACGACGTGGCATCGACTCGACTAATGGCTGAAGTGGTGCTGGAGGGAATTGACACCATGAACCCTGCGGGGCTGTCCATAAATCCGTAAGAGTTCGAGGGGGCGGAGGTCTCTTCTAAACAGCACCTTGCAAGGCACCCCTGATATACTCAATAATGCTTATGTCTGGGGTGTTTGGTTGCCATCAGAAGTGTTTAAACTCAGAACAGTGTTCCTGGAGCCACTCTGTAGCAATTCTGGATGTATGGGTTGTCGCCTCGTCGCCCAAGTCCTTCGGAATGCTCAATGCACATGAATGGATGTAGGTGATCAGACAGAATGCTTACGTACATGTCACCTGTCAGAGTCGTATCTAGAGTATCAGGGGTCCCGTATCACCCCAACTGTACGCGCCACACGCCATTACAGAGGCTCTACTAGCTTCAACAGTCCCTTGCTGACATGCAGGGTCCACGTCCATCCGCTCGGTACAATTCGAAACGAGACTCGTCCGACCAGGAAACATGTTTCCAGTCATCAACAGTCCACTGTTGGTGTTGACGGGCCCAGGCGAGGCGTAAAGCGTTGTGTCGCCCAATCATCAAGGCTCCGAAAGCCCATATCGATGATGTTTCGTTGAATGGCTCGCACGCTGACACTTGTTGATGGCCCAGCAGTAATTTGCGGAAGGGTTCCACTTCTGTCGCGTTGAACGATTCTCGTTGATCTCGTTCTTGTAGGATCTTTTTCTGGCCGCAGCGATGGCGGAGATTGATATTTTACCGGATTCCTGATATTCACGGTACGGGAGAATACCCACTCCATCGCTACCTCGGAGATGCTGTGCCATCGCTGGTGCGCCGACTATAACACCACATTCAAACTCACTTAAATCTTGTTAACCTACCACTGCAGCTGCAGTAACCGATCTAACAACTGTGCCAGGCATTTGTCTTATATAGGCGTTGCCATTCGCAGCGCCGTATTCTGCCTGTTTATATATCGCTGTATTTGAATACGCATGCCTGTACCAGTTTCTTTCGCGCTTCAGTGTATTTTTTTATCTACTGTACTACCTGTAGCTGTTCTTCCTTTGTATGGTCCAACTTTTATCGAGTTATTTGCTTATCAGCGACACATCATACGAAAATTACTTTCGTCCTCAAGTTTTTCACGCCAGTGTATTTCGTAAACGAGAGACGCTCCTACAGAGCACAAGAGTATAGTCTGGTACAGGAAGCGATTGGTGGAGGACACGGTTGGCAGTGTGGCGGTGGCCGTCGTGTGTGTGCGCGCCTTCCGACTCTCGCAGACTGTCGGGCGGTGTGTGTCCGGCGCGGCTGGCGGCGAGTGGCTCTGTTGCCCAGCGGTTCGTAACGCGCCGCCGCGCTTTCTCGGCCTTACACTCTCGCGTATTATGCTTTGCAGCACAGGCGCGCCATATGGTGAGCACTCGGCCCTCACCGCTCTGGCCGAGCGGAAGAGTGGCGAGCCGCGGCCGCTTGCTGAAATCCGCAGCCGGGCCCCGTCTTTTCGCCATCCGGAGGACTCGGCGGAATGTCAGTGAAACTCAGCACCACATTACATAACGCTCTCTCTCTCCCTTGTAACAAGGCCCAGTTCTTGCACACACAGATTCCGAAGAGGACCCGGACGCAGAAAATGAGGAAAATTTAGAACTTTTTTGTTTTGTCTTGCACATTGAAATGGAAAAGGCTTTGCTCTTGAGAATGACGTACGTAATCTGCTTTAATTGTAGGTAAGAAGTTTTGGCAATGAGTTAGAACATCACGAAGTGTTACTTTATACACGGTTCTTCGTAGTTGATGTTACTCACTTCTACAGGTCGTAGAGGGAACTTAGTAGATCAAGCTTTGCGTAGGAGACCATAAAAACGTCATCCAACGACGCTACAGAACATCAAAGTTACAGGTGCCGAGGAGTTAAATGTAGGTATATGTATATACAGGGCGATTCTGTGATGGTGTTACAAACTTCTTATGACCATGGAAAAGGATAAATGTATTAATATGAGATAAAGGAAACTAACGAGCCGGAAGTTATATGCGAAAACCATTCTGATACCTCTTACAGTGGCATACATGTACCCCTATAGTTGCTGCTAAGATTATAGGGTAGCAATTTTCAGAGGCGGTATTATGGACCAGGCCAGCCGGAGTGGGCGAGTGGTTCTAGGCATTACAGTTTGGAACCGCGCGGCCGCTACGGTAGAGGGTTCGAACCTGCCTCGGGCATGGATGTGTGTGATGTCCTTAGGTTAGTTAGGTTTAAGTAGTTCTAAGTTCTAGGGGACTGATGACCTCAGCTGATAAGTCCCATAGTGCTCAGAGCCAGCCAGCCATTATGGACCAAGACAATAAAAACGTCGAGTAAACATGGCCTCTGAAACGTATATCTAAAGAGGTATCAGCACTTGTTCAGTAGAGGAGATGTGGTTCACACTAGACAAGATTAACATGTGCTCATAGTTCCTCAGGTATGCATTTGACAGCCCGTATTTAAGTTACATTTTTTCCTTGTTTGGTCCATACTACCACCCCTGAAAGTTTCCTACCCTACAGTCTTAACAACAGCAACACCGGTACATGTATTCCACTGTCAGAGATAAACGAATGGTTTTCGCTTAAAACTTTCGACTCGTTCCTTTCTGGTACAGGGACCCTTACCTCAAATTTATACATTTATTCTTCTCCATCATCCTAGAAAGTCCTTAGGATCATCACGGAGTAATCCTGTATATACATACACATGCAGGAGCCGGCGCCTATGAAATGGTTCAAATGGCTCTGAGCACTATGGGACTCAACTGCTGAGGTCATTAGTCCCCTAGAACTTAGAACTAGTTAAACCTAACTAACCTAAGGACATCACAAACATCCATGCCCGAGGCAGGATTCGAACCTGCGACCGTAGCGGTCTTGCGGTTCCAGACTGCAGCGCCTTTAACCGCACGGCCACTTCGGCTGGCCCGGCGCCTATGATTTTGACGTTCTGTAGCGTCGTCGGATGACGTTTTCGGACATGGGTTCCTACGTAAAACTTGATGTACTAAGTCCTCTCTACAACTTCTACATGTGTATAACATGAATAGTGAAACACTCTGAATAAGTATAAAAAGTAAGTCTAAATCGAAAGGAAAAAAGCCATTGGTGGGTTTCGGGCTGTGAGAGCTTATCGTGAGTCCTGCTTGGACAGCTGACTCGGTAGAGCAGTTACGCTTAAAACAAACGGGCTCCATTTCGTGTCCTAGTGCGGCACACAACTTTAATTTGCCAGGAATTTTCAGATCAAATGACACTCAGCTGCGCCGGGCTGTTCTAGGCGCTACAGTCTGGAGCCGCGCGACCGCTGCGGTCGCAGGTTCGAATCCTACCTCGGGCATGGATGTGTGTGATGTCCTTAGGTTAGTTAGGTTTAAGTAGTTCTAAGTTCTAAGGGACTGATGACCTCTGAAGTTAAGTCCCATAGTGCTCAGAGGCATTTTTTGAACACTCAGCTGCAGAGTGAAAATTAATTCCGGGAACAAGCTTCTACCCTGTATCTTAGCCATTTCTCCGTCGAGTGTGGCAAGAGCTATCTTCGATGTGAGATGACACTTGTAAAACACAGCAACATACAGGCAGTACACAAAGTGAATTGCAAATCTCTTTCATGAGTGAGTATCGTTCGACCATCGGTACAGTTTCTAGCTATGCAGCGTCCTCTCACATTAATGTGACCACCAGACGTGCAGGAACTGAGTGAATGAAGTTGTGACTGGTAACAACAGAGATGTGCAGCCCTGCCGACTCCAGTGGCGTGGCCAAAAATGGTTCAAATGGCTCTGAGCACTATGGGACTTAACATCTATGGTCATCAGTCCCCTAGAACTTAGAACTACTTAAACCTAACTAACCTAAGGACAGCACACACATCCATGCCCGAGGCAGGATTCGCACCTGCGACCGTAGTGGTCACGCGGTTCCAGACTGAAGCGCCAGAACCGCACGGCCACACCGGCCGGCTGGCGTGGCTAGCTGCACTACGTTTCTTGGTTGAGGATCTTTGTCACGAACGGCCCTACCGAGGTGGGCTTAAATCCGAGGAGCTTGGCAGCCAGGGGAGTAAGGAAAATTCATCCTGCTAGGTGTGTGAGACGTAGCATTGTCCTGCTGGTAGATGCCATCGTGCCGAGGAAAACCAAACTGCGTGTAGCGGTGGACATTGCTCCTTAGGATACACGCATACCTGATACATTGTTCCTTCCTGAATGACGAGATCACCCAGGCAATGCCACAAAAACATTCCTCGGACCATAACGTCCCCTCCAGGTGTCCGAGTGTTTGCTTTCATACGTTTCATGCTGTACACGCTAACGGTCATCTGTTCGATGGTGCATAAAACGTGAATATTGTGAAAAGCCCACCTCTCGCCACTCAGTGGACGTCCAGTGACGGTACTGGTGTGCAAATTCGAGGCTTCGTTGTCGATCAACATGTCAGCATCGGTTTATGAATCAGGCGCCTGATGAGGAGGCCAATAGGCAGCATCGCTTCCTGAACAGTCATTGAGGAGACACTGTCGGTAACTCCTTGTTCCATATGGGCCGTCAGCTACTCAACAATTGCACGTCTGTACGCCCGTACACATCTCTGCAGCCGCCGTTCACTGCTGTCATCTACCGCCCGGGTGAACCACAGCTGCCTGAGGACCAATTTCGGATAGCGCCATTCAGTCAGCTACCGCGGGGTAGCCGCGTGGTCTACGGCGCATTGACATGATCCATGCGGCTCCCCCCGTCGGAGGTTCGAGTCCTTCCTGGGGCATGAGTGTAAAATGGCTCTGAACACTGTGGGACTTAACATCAGAGGTCATCTGTCCCCTAGAACTTAGAACTACTTAAACCTAAATAACCTAAGGACATCACACACATCCATGCCCGAGGCAGGATTCGAACCTGCGACCGCAGCAGTCGCGCGGCTCCAGACTGTAGCGCCTAGAACCGCTCGGCCACCGCGGCCGGCATGGGCATGAGTGCGTGTGTCGTCCGTAGCTTAAGTTAGATTAAGTAGTGTGTAGGCTTAGGGACCGAAGACCTCAGCAGTTTGGTCCCGTAAGACCTTACCACAAATTTCCGATTTAACTACTGTGGCACCCGAACAGTTTACAAACGTAGCCGTTTCGGTAATGATTCCAACCTTGGTCCGAAAGCCAATGATCATGTCCTTTTGGACGTCGGGTCGGGTTGGGTTGGGTTCGGTTGTTTGGGGAAGGAGACCAGACAGCGAGGTCATCGGTCTCATCGGATTAGGGAAGGATGGGGAAGGAAGTCGGCCGTTTCAAAGGAACCATCCCGGGATTTGCCTGGAGCGATTTAGGGAAATCACAGAAAACCTAAACCAGGATGGCCGGACGAGGGGTTGAACCGTCGTCCTCCCGAATGCGAGTCCAGTGTCTAACCACTGCGCTACCTCGCTCGGTTTGGACGTCAGATAAATCGCTCTGTTTCCGTATTGTAACAACGACGCCACAGTTTCCCGCCTCCTTCCCACTCCCGGACGCATTTCACATACCCTCCACCATTAGTGCTGCCATCTACCGTCCGTGAGTTGTTATTGGACTTTGACATTGAGCATTGGCGGTGATCACATTAATGTGACTGGACCATTTATTTTATACCATATTTGATTTCAACCGTTAGAAATGCGTAATGGAGGGATGCAACCGTAAGAACACTATCTCCTTTCGAAATAATTTTTTCTGGTACCAGTCAACATTTTTTTCTTATTTATCTTTTGCACTACGCCGTGGGAAATCATTCCAACTTTTAAGTGCGTTTATCATATATTATGCCATTTGTCCGTGAACGCATGCCAAAAATTTCATTAACAGATGTCATAAAACACGAAAAACGCATCCTGTAAAAGAGAAATAATAAGAAAATCGTGACTGGTAGCAGAAAAAGTTATTTTCTAAATTAACCCCTAATAATAAGTTCATCAATAAAATGCTGAACCAAAGCTGCTACGCCTTCGAACAAGCGCCAGGTGTTATAATATAGTCCAAACTTAATGAGTGTTTCCAATAGTATGTTAAGGCAGTGGTTTCGGATGACATACTTTTTCTGCGACGTATGCCCGATGTCATCTACAGCGTAAAATATGTGTCTATGTGTGACTGATTCACTACGTATCTCCCTACTCAACTTTTCACAGAATTAAATACACGCCCAGTGAACTTGCCAATGGGCAATGATTTTTGTAACTTATTTTTGGAGCACTTCATCACATGGATCACTGCCCGTAATGACCGGCCGATGTGGCCGTGCGGTTCTAGGCGCTTCAGTCTGGAACCGCGTGACCGCTACGGTCGCAGGTTCGAATTCTGCCTCGGGCGTGGATGTGTGTGATGTCGGTAGGCTAGTTAGGTTTAAGTAGTTCTAAGTTCTAGGGGACTGTTAAGTCCCATAGTGCTCAGAGCCATTTGAACCATTTTCGAACTGCCCGTAATGAAAAAAAAAAGACTGAACGGCAAGCTTGAATTTGGGTGAACATGACGTGCAGAATAGCATGAAATCAGTATTAATATTAGTCCACTTCCGCCTTATTCAACAACAGATATGATAAAGAAAAACTGTAATTTAAATACTGCCCTTAGGTTTGTCCTTTTTATAATGTTTCTCAGTGTTTGCAAGGACAAAAATCGAGAAAAAAAGCTAAATGAAACATTCCGATTTAGTTTTAAGGTCCTAGTTGGTTATTACACACACCAATAAAAACTGCAATAATGGCGGAAAATTACGGGAGGGGTTTTAATATATACCTTCACTTATGCGTCATCAGACACTCAGGGTCTGTTTGCTGGGCATACCGGCAGCTAGCGCAGGAGCCGATAACATTGATATACGGCGCATAATAACGGTCATTTCGCAATGGGACGACCTTGTTTGTCGAGGCGAAGTGGATGGAATGTGCGACAACGAAGCTGACCGCAGTAGAGTAATTACCTCAAAATGCAATCTCAGTGACTTCACACGTTACGTATTAAGACTCCTGTTACTATAACAGGGGTCACGGGTCTAGAAGGGTGTCGTCGAATCTGGCAACAGTCGAAACAGAGTCGGACAAATAATGATTTGAACTTCAAATGGAATTTTCCTGTTTGGGGCCTTTTATTCCGAAAGTTCTTTAACGCACGTTATTTGAAAAAGCATTTCACTCATTTCAACAGCAGTATATTCACTACACCACGAAACTTCTCAAACAGTAATCCGATGTTGCAGAACTGTTCAAAACTGTAGTAGAGACCACAAAACGCCTGGTTCGTCGCCACAAGAAAATATCCACAGGTTCACTACTTACAGTAAACACTATCTGCGTGTCGTCGCACAGTTCGTGGGAAAGGAACTGATACTCCATCGCGAATTAACGCCAGTACATAATATCTATCACTTCGTAGTCTGTGTACCGAACTTTTCTTATGAGCAGAGTGCGTAACCACGTGTTTTGGTTGTACTAGCTGCATTTCCACTCCACTCATACTTGACACAGCATATTCAATGATTATAAGGCGTCGTATATTTTCCAAATAAACCACTCTTCGTTGCCTGACGGATGTGACATATGTCCAAAGGGCTGTTAAATCGAAATATAATGGCTTGAACTCAAATTCAGTGTGGTACTTAGCTATGTTTGTACACACATTTGCTTTTTTATTTATCTTACAGCCTACATAGGAAAAGTGACAGGTGAACTGAAGAAGAAAATTGTGAGCAAATGATTATAGTCTGATTTACCAGCCAAAGAACTACGGGGGAAAACGTAATATTAAGAGGCCTACTTCTTCTATACATGGAATTTTTTTGGTAAGATTTTGTGTTGGTATAGATAAACAACTCGAAGGTATCGAAATAAACGAAAACTCACTTGAAGTGCTTCAGTACTGATTTTCGACGAATAAACTAACGTGAATGAATATCTGAGAATTGCCAGGTTGATAGTTGCTACTACAGTAGCAGAAATTATGACGGAGTACGAGGGTTTTCTTTTTTTCAACCTCCGTTCGTTTGCGAGATGGAAACCACGATGAAAATAAAACATGCGGTATTTGCAATATTTAGCTAAACTTTCCAGCTACTTCCCTACATAGTCACCGAGCGAGATGGCGCAGTGGTAAGACACTGGACTCGCATTCGGGTGGACGACGGCTCAATCCCGCGCCCGGCCATCCTGATTTAGGTTTTCCGTGATTTCCCTAAATCACTCCAGGCAAATGCCGGGATGGCTCCTTTCAAAGGGCACGGCCGACTTCCTTCCCTGTCCTTCCCTAATCCGATGAGACCGATGACCTCGCTGTCTGGTCTCTTTCCCCAAAAACAACCCAACCCTCTCTACATAGTCGCCTCTCTGACTTAGACACTTATCCTAGCGTGATAAATGTAAATGAGCGTTTGACGTCATTGGCCGGGAGGCCCCTTGCGGGGCAGGTCCGGCCGCCTTGGTGCAGGTCTTATTACATTCGACGCCACTTTGGGCGACCTGCCGGGAATCTAATAGGCCCGTAGGACGGCAATCCGTCACGCTGACCACTCAGCTTTCGGGGCGGACATCCTAGCGTGGTACCACCTTACCAATAACCTTATCACAAAAGGCAGGCGTGTGTGATTTCCCCCAGTTCCCCACGCGGTATGCAGATCATTGTATGTGTAAAATGCTGTCCTCGTATTCAGAGGTTCATGTGAGTGAAGAGATGAATCTCAGAGAGGGTGAAGTCCTGGCTGTAGTGTGAGTGATCGAACACTTCCCATCGAAATGCTGCAGGAGCGTCTTAGCTGCACACTTGGTGAGAGACACTATTATTGTAGGCATCTTTACTTGCTCACTGTCCGTTCAGAACTGAAAAGTGTGATGTGATGCGGTAGTTAGCCATGCTGGAGATACTGAGCGGTACATCTGCGCAAAGTTTCACAGGAATTTCCCTGAGGTTTTAATTTCGCGACCGGCCACAAGTTGATAAAAAAAATAGCCCTCTTAGATTCTCGAATAGTGGACGGTTTGCTCTAAAATTTGTGTTTAACCTACAGGAAATGTTATTGTGAAAGATGATAATCTTTCAGCCCAGCTTGAATTGAAATTTATTTTGCTAAGTTTCATGACGTAATTCGGAGCAGTGGAAGCAATGTCAGACGGATTAGATGACACTGTACATCTCTCATACTGTGAATCAGAATTTCTCTGTCACAAAACGGGTTGAAGTTAATATGTTTCACGGCTGATCCACGTTCATCTGACAACAAAGTATGAAACGTTTTACAATAGATAATAATGATATCATCTCCTGGGATAAACTTATTCTTTTGCGGTGTACAATGAAGTGCTCCTTCATTATTTTCTTGACATGTCTGACGGAATCTTTTACGGTGAAAGAGTCTTAACTCATACTCTTTGCTTGTTTTTATACCCTCGTTTACAAAATTTGTACGGTAAAAAGCGACAAACCCATTTCCAAGCTCGGCGTGTTTCTTGCTCTGGTACTGATTTTGTGTACCGTTTGCGATCTTAGATGATGATCTTCACGCAAGATCAGAGACGAAACTGAAAAGCGACAAGTGCACGATAACATGGACTTGATACATGAACGATGCAAGAAATATACTGTTTCAGTCCTCTAAGTACGAACAATGTGTACCCTGATTACGTACCGTACTTCAGGAAAAAAGCTCAGGAGTACTCACGGCAGTGTGCTACAATTATTTTGTCGCAGTTTATACATGCAGCGATGACGACGCATCATATTATGCGTAGTGCTCTCTCCCATAAAGTCTCTAGTGAAAAACGGAGTAGAGAAACATGTTCGTCTGTAGATGCAGAACTGCTCCGGATGAGCACTGCGTAGTGGAAGGCGACCGACAAACGCACGCTGCTGATCTCTTAACTACAGAGCCATCTAGCGGTACCAGCGTGCACTCACTGGAGCTAGTTGGCTGGTTCCTGAAAATCTGGTTTTAAGCCTTCTGCTGAGAAGTTCAGGTTTCAGTCTAGATACCTAAACGAGAAAAGATGCAGCAGAGAAACAGACTTTTGCGAGCTTGGAAAAAAGAAATTTGTTGAAGTTAGGTAAAGGAAACTCGTGGCATCATCAGGTAACAGGAACAACGGCACCTCTGCGAACCTACTATTGTATTCACAATTACTTTTTCAACGAAGGTCGTACAGGTTACTATAACATCACGACACGAGCAGTAATATGCAAATACGGTATTAAAGCGATAACTGAAATTGTTAATTTAACACAGAATTTTATTCAGAGCCTGAAGACATTAATTCAGAATACAATCTGGTAACTCGTAAAATAAATATTTTTGACCCGAAATTGACAACCAAGGGCAAATACCTTCACTGAGGGCCAAACGTAGTACTGTGATGTCACACGCGGAATTCTCGTATTACTGACTACATGAACACCTACATTGCAGGGCACAGTTGTTTCTCAAGTATTAATGCGTCGTCAAGTACATATACCTCACTTGGTACACAGGGGTAGACTTCATCAATGATGTTTGCATCGAGCATGCCTCAGGAGCGGGTCGCATGCAAACCACGTATACTTGCGATTGCCGAACAGTATTTAAATTCAACAATAGTGATAGTGATGACCTGACTGAACTGAAGTATATTGATAAGAGCGTGCAGTCCACTTTCACAATACGATGAATATGATTGTCCAAGGCCTACAGCCACGGTATTATTACTATGGGCCTTCTTCGTATTTACCAGAGGCATATATGGAACACGAGGGCAACGTAGTTCAAATGGTTCAAATGGCTCTGAGCACTATGGGACTCAACATCTTAGGTCATAAGTCCCCTAGAACTTAGAACTACTTAAACCTAACTAACCTAAGGACCTCACACACACCCATGCCCGAGGCAGGATTCAAACCTGCGACCGTAGCAGTCCCGCGGTTCCGGACTGCAGCGCCAGAACCGCACGGCCACCGCGGCCGGCAGGGAACGTAGTTACGAAAATTACGTTGTAACCTTATAAACATGCACTTCATATTTTTCGAAAAAAAACGTATCCAGTATGAAAAGGTTACACTATTGAGAAAAAGGGAAAACAGTTTTTAATCGTAATTATAAGCGCTTTTTCAACGATATTACTTTGCACAGTTACTTTCGTTGCTCGACCTACTTACAAGGGAACCTCCCCATCGCACCCCCTCAGTTTTAGTTATGAGTTGGCACAGTGGATAGGCCTTGAAAATCTGAACACAGATCAATCGAGAAAACAGGAAGAAGTTGTGTTGCACTATGAAAAAAATAAGCAAAATATACAAACTGAGCAGTCCATGCGCAAGATACGCAACATCAAGGATAGTGTAAGCTCAGAAGCTCTGTGGTCCCGTGGTTAGCGTGAGCAGCTGCGGAACGAGAGGTCCTTGGTTCAAGTCTTCCCTCGAGTGAAAAGTTAACTTTCTTTATTTTCGCAAAGTTATGATCTGTCCGTTCGTTCATTGACGTCTCTGTTCACTGTAATAAGTTTAATGTCTATGTTTTGCGTTCGCACCGCAAAACCGCGCGAGTAGTAGACGAAAGAACGTGCCTCTCCAATGGGAACCGAAAACATTTGATCGCAACGTCATAGGTCAACCGATTCCTCCACAGGAAAACACGTCTGATGTATTCTATACGACACTGGTGACGGCATGCGCGTCACATGACAGGAATACGTTGTCGACCCACGTAACTTGTACACTTGGCGATTGGGTAAAAATATTCTTCTACCTTGCCCGATTTAGGTTTTCTTGTGGATGTGATAATCACTCCCAAAAAAGTGATGAAAACATAAGAGTCTGTCACATAAACTGCAACAAATGAATGCAACAGTTTCACAGTTGCACAGTTTTCACTGTGCTCTGTCAAAACATGTTTTTAACGTTTTCAATTTTTTCCGTGTGTAGACCGTCAAATCCTGCATATGTCCTAGCAAATCTGAACATGTCCTGGAATTTTGGAGAGCGAAGTTGATTATGGGTGAGTGCCTGAACTTTGATAATTGTCTGGAAATAAAAAATTAAACTTTTCGCTCGAGGGAAGACTTCAACCAAAGACCTCTCGTTCCGCAGCTGCTCACGCTAATCACGGGACCACAGCACTCCCGAGCTCAGACTACCTTGATGCTGGCTATCTTGCGGATGGACTACTCAGTTTGTATATTTTGCTTATTTTTTTCATAGTTCCACAGAACTTCTTCCTGTTTTCTCGATTGATCTGTGTTCAGTTTTTCAAGGCCTATCCACTGTGCCAACTTATAACTAAATCTGAGGGGGGTGCGATGGGGAGGTTCCCTTGTTAGAAATAAGAAAAGCGCCATTAAAGGCCTAATACCGATGGCGTAACGAGTATTAGGCGTCAGGCTTCAATTAAATAGGTTCGAAGATGCGTTATTCGGGATTATCAATTTATCCTAGAACTTTTTATGATATAAATCTCAAATTTCTTCTTAAGCAGTTCTTTGTGTATGTGAAATACAACAAAATGCTCAGTAGGTCAAATTCCACATTGAGCTGAAACTTTTCCCAGAACTGAATAAGGTGAATCAGCTCTCAAAGCGGAAAAAAGCAGGGGGTACGTAAAAACCACGCGTATTCCAAGTAAACGAGTGTGATGTTCGAAACAACTTTCTTAGTGGCTGCTGTTCCACTTCAAACAAAAATAAAACCACTAGTATACAAGTATGATATGCCGTTCCCCGTAACAGAAGATATTCTGAGTATATTTTAAATGAGAGGTGTACCCACACTGATTTTAGCAGTCATTTTCGCAAGACATTCCAGGACTGAAACTAACTGCCAGATTAGTGTTGTGTGCCCGTTAGGGCCTCAGACAACAACCGTACTTTCCACGATTAACCCTTGTGCAGACTGATCTGTTCGCTCATGACTCGCGATTCGCTGTCGTTTATGTCCGAACATCTCTCCTTCTTTGCATGCACAATACGTGGTTCTGGGTTCGAGTGTCGATGCGGCATACACATTTATTCTGTCAGAAAGTTTCAAAACTGTGCTCACTACGCTGCAGAGAGAAAAATTGATTTATTTCGAGGTTATTTCAATAACAGGCCAGCTACAAGCAAAAATAAGTATCATTTAGCGTCCTGATGCTTATCTGTTTTCCATTTAACATGGCTTTCATCTGTCCATCATTTGGCCGTTTCTAATGCTGCAAATTCTCGTATCGGGTGTCACAGCCACAAATTTTTAAGACACTTTCATTTTACATCTTGGATTTATTATGACCACAGTAATTTATTTCACACGATGAGCTGTTTTTGGTAGTGTGCTATTTTCAAGTGTTAACTCATACACTCGCAATTTAGCAGTTACCTTGAGTAGGTGTATACATCATACATCTTTCACTGAAATATGTAACTGCTATCGTAGCAGATTCGAATGAGTGGGGAACATTGTTCCTGTCGAGTCGTCTGCGACAGCAGTTGTATACATTGCCCGATAAAAAAGTGAACACCCAGAAGCGGAGAAAGAAACGAAATGAAACTTCCCGGGCCGAGAGGCTACATGATGTTATTTCGGTGGTTACAAGATCGAGTCGAATTTACACTACTGACCATTAAAATTGCTACACCAAGAAGAAATGCAGATGATAAACGGGTATTCATTGGACAAATGTATTATACTAGAACTGACATTTGATTACATTTTCACGCAATTTGAGTGCATAGATCCTGAGAAATCAGTACCTAGAACAACCACCTCTAGCCGTAATAACGGCCTTGATACGCCTGAGCATTGAGTCAAACAGAGCATAGATGGCGTGTACAGGTACAGCTGCCCATGCAGCTTCAACACGATACCACAGTACATCAAGAGTAGTGACTGACGTATCGTGACGACCCAGTTGCTCAGCCACCATTGACCAGACGTTTTCAGTTGGTGAGATATCTGGAGAATGTGCTGGCCAGGGCAGCAGGCGAACATTTTCTGTATCCAGAAAGGCCCGTACAGGACCTGCAACATGTGGTCGTGCATTATCCTGCTGAAATGTAGGGTTTCGTAGGGATCGAATGAAGAGTAGAGCCACGGGTCGTAACACATCTGAAATGTAAACAGAACCTGGATTCATCCGAAAAAGTGATGTTTTGCCATTTGTGCACCCAGGTCCGTCGTTGAGTACACCATCGCAGACGATGCTGTCTGTGATGCAGCGTCAATGGTAACCGCAGCCATGGTCTTCGAACTGATAGTCCATGCTGCTGCAAACGTCGTCAAACTGTTAGTGCAGATGGTTGTTGTCTTGCAAACGTCCTCATCTGTTGACTCAGGGATCGAGACGTGGCTGCACGATCCGTTACAGACATGCGTGTAAGATGCCTGTCATCTCGACTGCTAGTGATACGAGGCCTTTGGGATCCAGCACGGCGTACCATATTACCCTTCTGAACCCACCGATTCCATATTGTGCTAACAGTCATTGGATCTCGACCAACGTGAGCAGCAATGTCGGGATATGATAAACCACAATCGCGATAGGCTACAATCCGACATTTATCTAAGTCGGAAACATGGTGGTACGCATTTTTCCTCCTTACACGATGCATCACAACAACGTTTCACCAGGCAACGCTGGTCAACTCCTGTCTGTGTATGAGAAATCGGTTGGAAACTTTCCTCATGTCAACACGTTGTAGGTGTCGCCACCGACGCCAACCTTGTGTGAATGCTCTGAAAAGCTAATCATTTGCATATCATAGCATATTCTTCCTGTTGGTTAAATGTAGCGTCTGTAGCACGTTATCTTCGTGGTGGAACAATTTTAGTGACCAGTAGTGTACAAAGAACTTGGCTGTATGGAGCCACGTATCATTTTGACATTGCGCTCCTGTGGCTTGCATGTATACACTGATTTGCTTGTGTAGGATGTTAAAATGCTGTTGCATCCTCTCCTGAGACACAATTTTTGTGAATGGTCCTTGATACCCTGGGTGCTGGTTGTAGGAGGGAGTTTACGTCCGAACTAATGACATATATTTTCTCTCTGGAACAAATATGGGGACGTTGCTGGCCGCGGAAGTACCTTGCGCAGACAGTTCATAGAGATATGTTCCATTAGTGGAAGAGCAGTTTCCTGTTGAAAAATGGCACCGTCACATGAGTATTAACATATGGGGACGCAGGTATCCGTGACGTACCGTCGTGCCGTCATAGTTGGCACAATCACTACCAACCGTGACCCGAAGTAATATCCGAAGACCACTATTGTGCCGTTTCGAAACACTAGAAGAATGGGACATCTCTCCAGGTCGCCGTCATACTCCCTGACGAAGGTCATGCGGGTCAATACCGAACCGTGATCCATCGCTCAACACAATGCGACGCCATTAATTAGCAGTCCATGCTTCCCGCTCACCGTACCACTTCAGAGGCACCCGTTTGTGCTGTTATTTTAACGACAGACTAGCGCATGGAAAGGCAATTCCCTTCTCTGGCTGTTGCTAGTCTGATACCAGTGGTGTGGGATGACATAGACTGTTATTTGTTCTCGTATGGGATGTGCAGATTTGAAGGGGCTGCAGTGACTTTGGTGATCCTCCCCTATGATGTCACTGGAATCTTGACGATGAGTTCTTATGCCCTCATGTTCTCTTGTAGCCCAACACCAGCCCACTGCTGCATCCGAACCCACACATATCTGGGTACCGGATACCAATAATGAAGCCTGTTTCAAATTCTGTCAGGCGTTGATAACGATCACATAATCATGCAGCATAATGACCCTTCTTTATTCCTATCATGCTGGTAATACAGCCAACCATTAACAGCACTAATGCACTCTGTTGGCCTTTTTATTAATCGCAGAGAGTTGCATCTCCAATCATCTATATACTCTCCGAAAGTGTGTTCGTGTACAAGTTACATTGCCATTCGTACATATGTTCTGGGTGCTTCACTTTCTTGGTCAGGCATTGTATTTAAAGGAGAGATGTATGTCAAATGACTGATCGTGGGAAATAAATCACTGAGATGGTCATACCTCAGAAATATGACTTTCGAGCTGGTAACTGTTCCGGCGTACCGACAAGCGCCTGCACGAAGACGGAGATCGCAAGAGCAAAGAAGGCGGTGAGACGTCAGCCAATAGCCCGCTGACAAGGACCGCACCGCGACAGAAGCGCCCTATAGCCGAAGAGAATATAAACGCCGCTCATGCCAGCCTCGGGGGCAGTACTAGCACAGTACTAGGAGAACACTACGATAGCTGTGACGTGTGATCCATATCACTTCCTCACATGGACGTTGTATACAGCAAAGGACTTTGATTGTTTGCATGTCGCCCATCGCTTGCGACACGATCTTATAAATACAAAGTTAAGTATTGTCAATCTACTTTATTGAAATAAAACCATTAACGTTGTTTACTTGAATTGTTGTACAGCATTCCGAGAACGCAGTGTCCTCTAGGCAACCGGTACGAGACGAGTGGGCAGGTCTGCACAGTAATAGTTGTGTGTATCCGCGTTTCCCGTTTGTACATGCGTGCTTTTTAAGCTCTTCCTCCATGTTTACAGAAAGAGACACTGATATTTTTATGTTTGACTCAAATATGTTATAGATGTTCGTAGTTCAACTGTGTTTGCTGTTCGTCTTATGAGTGCAGAAGTTTGTGTGTTTCCACTTCAGTCTTGTCTGTCCTGACTGTTGTGCTAGGCATTTGCCTCTTTACAACTAAGAAAGAAATCTTTTTTCACATAGGCTAGGACATTCAGAGAAACCAGTTTGATGTCAGCTGTAATTGAGAATTATGACTATTATAGAAACAAAATTATGTTCGTCTCTAGTGACATGAAATCTAATTTTAATGTTCGTAGCTCTTGTTCTTAACGTCTGTTTATTTAATTAGTTTGACTCAATGCGTACACATAGTCATGTACATTTATTGTTATTCTTTAAATACATTTGATTATTATTATTTAATATGATGAAGGTAAAGAACCTGGAAAGAAGAGAAATTCTGCTGACAGAACGGTTGTAAAATATCACGTCCTAGATCTAAATTTTCATACCCACCTGCAAGTCTTCTATACGGTTTACGTCCATTGCTTTATCAGCAAAATTTCTACAACGCGATCACTCACTTGGTGGTGAGTGTAATTGCTCCCATTAATCATGTCAGGTGATTAAGCAGTGACTCACTAGAGGATTGAGAGGTAATCGGTAATTACAGTCACGTTTGCAGCCAGATACCAGTTAATAAATATGAGCAGGGAAATAAAAATATTACTGCAACATATGGTGCCACACATAATTCTTCTGTCGCTGAGGTTTGAAGGTGAACGGAAAAATTTCAAGAAATTTGAAAGCATCTTATAAACAGAAGAATTTTTTTATCCACAATTACGTCTATACTTATGAAGTTACTGTGATGAGTCATAACTGACGAAAAATATCTATTAATCGACAAAGTATTTAGTTCAGTGTCTTTGAAGATAGATACTTTCTCATTTGCACAGAAAGTTGTATGTATATCTGCGTAACAACAATAATAAATTATCTGATGATACACTAGGAGGCCGTAAACCGATTCTCAACGAAATGTTAAATAAATAGTACTGTGGAAAACCAGTACTGTGTGATTTAGTTTTTAACATGATTATTTGTCAAAAGTACCGATCCAAATTACCGACAGAATATTCCATAAATTAAATTTCTGTATTCTTCTGTAGCACCACACTTGAATATAGTCTATACTCTTCTTGCCTGAACTGTTTATTGTCCACGTTGCACTTCCGTACAAAGCTACACTCCAGATAAATACCTCCATAAGAGACGTCCTAACTCTTAAATTTATATTTGATGTTAAGAAATTCATTTTTTTCGGAAATGCTTTTCTTACGATTTCCAGTCTGCGTCTTCCCTACTTCGTACATCGTCGTCATTTCGCTACCGAAAAAGTTAAACTCATCTGCTACTTTTAATGTCTCATTTCCTAAACTTTTCCCTCGGCGTCACCTAATTAAATCACACTATATTCTATTACCCTTTTATTTTTGTTGGCATTCATTTTATAACATCATATCAATACGCAGTTCATTCTAGTCAACTGATTTTCAGCGTTCCTGACATAATTACTGCGCCATCGGCAAACCTCAAAGTTTTTGTTTATTCTCTCGGAACTTTAATTCCATTTCCAGATTTCGTTTAGCGTATGCCCAACGAACAGATATATAACAATGGGGTCAGGCTACAACCATGTCTTACTCCCTTGTCCACTACTGCCTCCCTTAAATGTCCCTCGATTCTTACGGCACCCGAGCAGTTAGCGACACTTACCAAGCAGTGTGTAGCGTCAACTTTCATCCTGATGATGGTAGCGATGCTTTGTGACATGGAGTCCACGAGACATTCAAGCCATTCTGAGTCACAGCTGATCGAGTGTCGGGCACAATTCACAGATACTGATTGGAAGCTTGGTCCAAGGAGAATCACCTCTCTCTATTGCGTCCCAAAGGAAGTATAAATCGGCCATTATCTGCTCTTTGAATAACTGAAGCGTTAGCAGAAGTTTATGGTAATCGAATGATGATGATGATGATGATGATAATGGTGATGATGTTTGGCTTGTGCGGTGCTCAACTGTGCGGTCATCAGCGCCCATACAAAGTCGCAAACGAGAGAGGTGGCGCAGTGGTTAGCACACTGGACTCGCATTCTGGAGGACGACGGTTCAGTCCCGCGTCCGGCCATCCTGATTTAGGTTTTCCGTGATCACTTCAGGCAAATGCCGGGATGATACCTTTGACAGGGCACGGCCGACTTCCTTCCCCATCCTTTCCTAATCCGGTAAGACCGATGACCTCGCTGTTTGGTCTCTTCCCCCCAAATCGAACCAAAGTCCCAATTTTTACACAGTCCAATTTTTCACAATCCAATCTAGCCTCTGTCACAAACGATGATGATGATGATGATGATGAGGGCAACACATCCAGTACTTGGACAGAGAAAAATCCTCCAACCCGGCCTGGAATCGAACCCGGGACCCTGTGGTCCAGAGGCAGCAACGCTAGCCACTAAACCACGAGATGTGGACACAATCGGACGCGTGAAAGGAGTTTGTTACATCAGATATGCAGTTGGCTATTAAACCGAACCTTGCGCCTAAACCAATCTGCGTCCTATATGTTTAGTGGGACTATTTTGTATGATTATTCTGAAATGATAGGTCACTTAAATTAACCACAATTTATTTGTTGACCTGTAGCAAGTTTGTGGCTCCTTATCAGTTTCTCTTAATGCATCGTAACCATCCTGCTTAGCCACGTAAATCATTTTTCTTGCAATTATTTCAGCGCGCGAAAGTACAGTTATTTAGTTAATTCACCGGAAATTCTTCTAGAGTACTTCTGATCTTACATACGAGGCCGTGAAAGAAATTAGTTTTCCATTTGCTACTGATGACTGCCATTCACGCGACACTCTACGATCTTCAAACTTTGCAAAACTCAATATTATACTCTCTTTTGCTTTACAAATATCGATTTTCAATCACAAACACGACTTAGATACTTGTCTTTATCACTCATTGTACTGCAAAATTAATCTCTTGCTCGTCCTTCTGGGCTGCAACCCGGCCTTCACCCACCCTTGACCAGTCACTGACAGATTTACACCAACGTGTCGAAAGCCCGCGCAGTTTGCATGTGATTGCATGATCATTGGCGCATGGCTGTAACTTCTGGAATCTTCTAGAACATCAATGTTATCGCAGTTATCGGGAGTGAGCTGCTAACATCGAACTTTGGTAAGTGGATCGATTGTGCAATCCTTACGGAAGGGTTTAACTTTCCTTCGTAAAAGGAATTCTGGAAGATGTCACTGCTAGGATAACATTGCTCGATGGAACTTGGACCATACGTAGGTTGAAGTGCTGTAGTATAATGCAGAACCTGACAGAAATACACAATTAGACGAACAGATACGACACTTCCATTCACTTCTGATTACTCTGAAGGCACCGCGATTTATGATGTTCCCTCGGACATTACAAAAGAGCGGACATGGTCCTTAACAGCGTGTGTCATCACCAAGAACAGCAGTGCGTGCTCTGCAGCGTGCTCCCGTGCTGCTCACGTGATTGGTAAGGAGTGCTTGTGGTTGGACGATTTTTTTCCTTCGCAAATGCGGTAGACAGCTGCTGAATGGTCTTTGGCGCATGTGGACATGCTGCAATACGCCTCCCTAACGCACGCCACATGTGCTCGATGGGATTCGAGTTGGTGGAACGGGCAAGCCTACCCAGTCACCAAACATCCTCTCGTTCCAAGAGCTCCTCTACCTGCGGGTTCAGGACGGTCTCGCATTGTGATCCATGACAAATGAAGTCAAGAACGAATCCAACCTTGAAAATACGCACGTGGGGAAGGAGTACAGTGTCACAACGGCGTTGTCTAGTGAGTCTGCCTTGTCCAAAGACATGGATTTCATTAGTCCCCCATCGCCCACATCATAACAACTGAACAACAAAAACGATCATGAAACTTCCTGGCAGATTAAAACTATGTTCCGGACCGAGACTCGAACTCGGGACGGGGCGTGAGTCGTGCTTGAGTAGCTCAGTTGGTAGAGCATTTGCCCGCGAAAGGCAAAGGTCCCGAGTTCGAGTCTCGGTACGGCACACAGTTTTAATCTGTGAGGAAGTTTCATATCAGCGCACACTCCGCTGCAGAGTGAAAATCTCATTCTGGAAACATCCCCCAGGCTGTGGCTAAGCCATGTCTCCGCAATATCCTTTCTTTCAGGAGTGCTAGTTCTGCAAGGTTCGCAGGAGAGCTTCTGTAAAGTTTGGAAGGTAGGAGACGAGGTACTGGCAGAAGTAAAGCTGTGAGTACCGGGCGTGAGTCGTGCTTCGGTAGCTCAGTTGGTAGAGCACTTGCCCGCGAAAGGCAAAAAGGTCCTGAGTTCGAGTCTCGGCACGGCACACAGTTTTAATCTGCCAGGAAGTTTCATATCAGCGCACACTCCGCTGCAGAGTGAAAATCTCATTCTGAAAAACGATCATGTTCGACAATGGTCCTGGGTACATGACTTATTCCAATCTCTCGACGTATGAGGGTACGTCCAGACCATCCAGCAGTCGTCAGCCGCGCCGATGGAGTATTGGAATGCCCTCTACAAGAACTCCTTATTGGCCTTGTGAACAGCATGGCAGCACGTTGCAGAGCATGCAGTGGTGATCACATATCCAACTAAGAACCGTATCCCGCCATTCGCAATGTCCAGGGGACCATAATAAATCGTGGTGATTTCAGTGTAATTATTGACTTTGAACAAAAATGTAATTTCTTTTCGTGTCATTGCGTTACCCTCTGCACAGCCTGCCCGGCTAGCAGCGCGGTCTAACGCGCAGCTTCCCGAGCGGGAAGGCGTGCTGGTCCCTGGCACGAATTCGCCCAGCGGATTACTGTAGAGATCCGGCGTGCCGGCCAGCCTGTGGATGGTTTTTAAGCTGATTTTCTATCTGCCTCGGCGAATACGGGCTGGTTCCCTTTGTTCCACCTCAGTTGCACTATGTCAGCGATTGCTGCTCCAACACTGCCTCCAGCTACACGTACATGTACACCATAATTGCTCTACCAATCAAACATTTGGGGTTACATTCATCTGGTATGAGACGTTCCTGAGGGGGGGTCCACTGGGAGGCCGAACCACACAATAACCCTGGGTTCGGTGTGGGGCTGCGGTGGGGTGGGTGCTGTTGCTTGTTGTCGGGTTGTCAACAACTGAGGGCTACGGCAGGTCGAAGCCTCTCCGTCGTTTCTAGGTCCCCGGTTTAACACACAATACCCTCTGCACTATACTGCAGCAGTTCTTTCTTTGTATGGTCCAAGTTACATCGACCTATGTCACTTGGCAACGACACATCAAGCGAAATTTGCTTCCGTTCTTAAGTCTTACAGATGGATAATGGGCCAAGGTTGGAGAAGACTGTGAAAGGAAACAGGACATGTCATTGGAATTGCACTGTACAGGTGCTCACTTTACGCGTTGTAGGGAAACGATGGGACACCTTAATCAGGATGGCTGTACAGGTACTTGAACCACCGTACTCCAGAATGCGCGTCCAGAGTCGCACCATTGTCCCACGTCACACGGTGATGGCGACACAATATGTTTCCTTGGGCCGAGGAGGCATGACCACATAAGCACTCTCATGAGTAACGCGTTGCTCTCAGACCATTCTGGTGCATTTTAGAGGGCGATGTGTTGTAAGGCAGTGGTCATGGATAGGCTGCCGTAAGCGATCAAACGAATGTAATTACTTTATCGAGCGGTAAGTTTCTGTTTGGTACATTATTTATTGGGTCCATCCCGTGAGGCGATTTCTGCACTCCATAATAAGATGGTTGATCTGTTTGATATGTCTGTTCATACATTTTTCCAGCATTAAATTATTAGGCGAAATGCTGTACTAAATCTGTGGCAACCCTCCGTAGTCACCTGCGCGTTTTCTCGTTAGCATGTTTTTGCCCACTTCAGTCGACTGTGGCACTGTGGTTTTGCCCATTCAAGATGCTCACGGTGCACACTTTGGAGGATAACATTTGATTTGGAGAGTTTTTCCGACAGCATCTCGTAGTGGATAGTTGCACTTTTCAGGTTCATTGTACGTATCAGTTACTGGAAGAGCCATGGTTCCGGAATTCCACTTTGCGTGTGACGGCTGGAAAAACTCGTTTCCGCATCGTTTTCATAGCTGGCTACCTGTCGTTGATACCTTGCACGAACTACAGAAACCTTCTTGGCAGCTTCATCCAGCCCTTTACAGCTGTTCAACCTTCACCTTCTCTCTTTCAATTCTTTCATTTTACGAACAAGTCTTCCACATTCTTCTACACTTTGCAGATGATTCTCTCGTATTGTATCATTTTATCTCTAAGATTAGAAATATTTTTGAACGTTCATAGTCATAAAAAGTTATTGTTGGCTGTAAACAACTGTCAGCACAACTAAACATTCCCAATTTTCAGAACCATCATCCGAAGACTAAATACATTCTTTTGACGTATGTTTCAGCGAGTTTCAGTTGATGTCAGGGATATGTCGTTCCGTATCACATAGCAAATCCGTGCTTCCTTAACTATCAATTATTTTCCTTCAATTTTAAGCTGACAGTCACAAATCGCAGAACGCAGCGGATTTTTAAATGTAAGAATAATACACTAGCTGTCCTTTATTGCCTATAGTAATATCATTGACTGGATTTTAAACAATAATCTCCTTTTTTCCTTTTTCTTTAATTATGCTTTCAATCTATTCATCTGCGTGTGAACCAATATGTGTCCCAAAACACACATGATATAAACAATTGAAATATTACTGAATTTACACATTTAGAATGACATTTTCTTCAATTAAAGGGCTTGCTCGATGCTGAAATTAAGTGAAGGTGCATCTAAGGAAAGCCTAAAATGCAACGGTAGGTACCTTGGCACATTAAATCACGTTATATTCAAGAGTTGTGTATGGAGTAAAAGATCGTACTTATAACTTGCTTGGCTGTAGACAATAATTTTAGTTTATCTGATATATATATATATATATATATATATATATATATATATATATATATATATATATAAGTATTCAACTCTGTTGTGTAAATAGGGAAACTAGTAGAAATTTAACGAAGAAATAACATCAATTAAGAACTCATCACTACGGACGTCGTTGTCGAAATCAAACCCTAAGCTTAATAATCAAGAATTTCCCGTAAAGAAGCAACCTTCCCTATAATCAAGCAAGTTGGTGTTGCAGCCCAATACCTTAGTGTTAAATGAATACATGAATTAAACTTCAATATGAGTAAATATTTCGTAGTAACAAAATAGCTCTTATCTTGATTAAAACACACACACACACACACACACACACACACACACACACACACACACACACACACACACACACACAAACATACACACACACACACACACACACACACACACACACACACACACAAACACACACAAGGAAAATTACTAGCCGACTCTGTGTATAACAATAAACGGTGAAATGTTGTTGAACGATACTGGTACACAAGCTTGTAGTTATTTAAAAAATGCATGTTGTTGTTGTTGTGGTCTTCAGTCCTGAGACTGGTTTGATGCAGCTCTCCATGCTACTCTATCCTGTGCAAGCTTTTTCATCTCCCAGTACCTACTGCAACCTACATCCTTCTGAATCTGCTTTGTGTATTCATCTCTTGGTCTCCCTCTACGATTTTTACCCTCCACGCTGCCCTCCAATACTAAATTGGTGATCCCTTGATGCCTCAGAACATGTCCTACCAACCGATCCCTTCTTCTGGTCAAGTTGTGCCACAAACTTCTCTTCTCCCCAATCCTATTCAATACTTCCTCATTAGTTATGTGATCTACCCATCTAATCTTCAGCATTCTTCTGTAGCACCACATTTCGAAAGCTTCTATTCTCTTCTTGTCCACACTATTTATCGTCCATGTTTCACTTCCATACATGGCTACACTCCATACGAATACTTTCAGAAATGACTTCCTGACACTTAAATCAATACTGGATGTTAACAAATTTCTCTTCTTCAGAAACGCTTTCCTTGCCATTGCCAGCCTACATTTTATATCCTCTCTACTTCGACCATCATCAGTTATTTTGCTCCCCAAATAGCAAAACTCCTTTACTACTTTAAGTGCCTCATTTCCTAATCTAATTCCCTCAGCATCACCCGACTTAATTAGACTACATTCCATTATCCTTGTTTTGCTTTTGTTGATCTTCATCTTATATCCTCCTTTCAAGACACTGTCCATTCCATTCAACTGCTCTTCCAAGTCCTTTGCTGTCTCTGACAGAATTACAATGTCATCGGCGAACCTCAAAGTTTTTATTTCTTCTCCATGAATTTTAATACCTACTCCGAATTTTTCTTTTGTTTCCTTTACTGCTTGCTCAATATACAGATTGAACAACATCGGGGAGAGGCTACAACCCTGTCTTACTCCCTTCCCAACCACTGCTTCCCTTTCATGTCCCTCGACTCTTATAACTGCCATCTGGTTTCTGTACAAATTGTAAATAGCCTTTCGCTCCCTGTATTTTACCCCTGCCGCCTTTAGAATTTGAAAGAGAGTATTCCAGTCAACATTGTCAAAAGCTTTCTCTAAGTCTACAAATGCTAGAAACGTAGGTTTGCCTTTCCTTAATCTTTCTTCTAAGATAAGTCGTAAGATCAGTATTGCCTCACGTGTTCCAGTGTTTCTACGGAATCCAAACTGATCTTCCCCGAGGTTGGCTTCTACTAGTTTTTCCATTCGTCTGTAAAGAATTCGTGTTAGTATTTTGCAGCTGTGACTTATTAAGCTGATAGTTCGGTAATTTTCACATCTGTCAACACCTGCTTTCTTTGGGATTGGAATTATTATATTCTTCTTGAAGTCTGAGGGTATTTCGCCTGTTTCATACATCTTGCTCACCAGATGGTAGAGTTTTGTCAGGACTGGCTCTCCCACGGCCGTCAGTAGTTCCAATGAAATATTGTCTACTCCGGGGGCCTTGTTTCGACTCAGGTCTTTCAGTGCTCTGTCAAACTCTTCACGCAGTATCGTATCTCCCATTTCATCTTCATCTACATCCTCTTCCATTTCCATAATATTGTCCTCAAGTACATCGCCCTTGTATAGACCCTCTATATACTCCTTCCACCTTTCTGCTTTCCCTTCTTTGCTTAGAACTGGGTTTCCATCTGAGCTCTTGATATTCATACAAGTCGTTCTCTTATCTCCAAAGGTCTCTTTAATTTTCCTGTAGGCGGTATCTATCTTACCCCTAGTGAGATAGGCCTCTACATCCTTACATTTGTCCTCTATCCATCCCTGCTTAGCCATTTTGCACTTCCTGCCGATCTCATTTTTGAGACGTTTGTATTCCTTTTTGCCTGTTTCACTTACTGCATTTTTATATTTTCTCCTTTCATCAATTAAATTCAATATTTCTTCTGTTACCCAAGGATTTCTACTAGCCCTCGTCTTTTTACCTACTTGATCCTCTGCTGCCTTCACTACTTCATCCCTCAAAGCTACCCATTCTTCTTCTACTGTATTTATTTCCCCCATTCCTGTCAATTGCTCCCTTATGCTCTCCCTGAATCTCTGTACAACCTCTGGTTCTTTTAGTTTATCCAGGTCCCATCTCCTTAAATTCCCACCTTTCTGCAGTTTCTTCAGTTTTAATCTACAGGTCATAACCAATAGATTGTGGTCAGAGTCCACATCTGCCCCTGGAAATGTCTTACAATTTAAAACCTGGTTCCTAAATCTCTGTCTTACCATTATATAATCTATCTGATACCTTTTAGTATCTCCAGGGTTCTTCCAGGTATACAACCTTCTTTCATGATTCTTAAACCAAGTGTTAGTTATGATTATGTTGTGCTCTGTGCAAAATTCTACCAGGCGGCTTCCTCTTTCATTTCTGTCCCCCAATCCATATTCACCTACTATGTTTCCTTCTCTCCCTTTTCCTACACTCGAATTCCAGTCACCCATGACTATTAAATTTTCGTCTCCCTTCACAATCTGGATAATTTCTTTTATTTCATCATACATTTCTTCAATTTCTTCGTCATCTGCAGAGCTAGTTGGCATATAAACTTGTACTACTGTAGTAGGTGTGGGCTTCGTATCTATCTTGGCCACAATAATGCGTTCACTATGCTGTTTGTAGTAGCTTACCCGCATTCCTATTTTCCTATTCATTATTAAACCTACTCCTGCATTACCCCTATTTGATTTTGTGTTTATAACCCTGTAGTCACCTGACCAGAAGTCTCGTTCCTCCTGCCACCGAACTTCACTAATTCCCACTATATCTAACTTCAACCTATCCATTTCCCTTTTTAAATTTTCTAACCTACCTGCCCGATTAAGGGATCTGACATTCCACGCTCCGATCCGTAGAACGCCAGTTTTCTTTCTCCTGATAATGACATCCTCTTGAGTAGTCCCCGCCCGGAGATCCGAATGGGGGACTATTTTACCTCCGGAATATTTTACCCAAGAGGACGCCATCATCATGTAATCATACAGTAAAGCTGCATGCCCTCGGGAAAAATTACGGCTGTAGTTTCCCCTTGCTTTCAGCCGTTCGCAGTACCAGCACAGCAAGGCCGTTTTGGTTATTGTTACAAGGCCAGATCAGTCAATCATCCAGACTGTTGCCCTTGCAACTACTGAAAAGGCTGCTGCCCCTCTTCAGGAACCACACGTTTGTCTGGCCTCTCAACAGATACCCCTCCGTTGTGGTTGCACCTACGGTACGGCTATCTGTATCGCTGAGGCACGCAAGCCTCCCCACCAACGGCAAGGTCCATGGTTCATGGGGGGGAGGAAAAAAAAAAATGCATAGAACCATAAAACGGATTCACTGATGATATCGATAATCGTATTATTATATAGCAGTTTCTGAGGTTTTAAACAATACAGGGAAATAACATCCTTACGTAATGTCAGTCATAGTTTTTGGGACATGAGTTTTAAAAGACACCAGAATAAATGAGTCATCGTGTACGGAGAGAACATAGTTGCAAAAAGACTGCCAAATTTTTTTTACGAAAAATGTGAAGCATCGGAACTGAAGTGCCCGAGATTTATTCAGGCGAACCTTGGATTCCTACTCAGTACACTGTGAGTAAATGTCAACAATGCCAAACAATAGTCCACGGCAACCGAACTTGTGGCATTAACGCAGGAGCACCTACCATCTCCTGTTTATTACATAGATTTAATTTTTAAATAAAATTTTTCCCCTCCTGCTTTTGCTGTACCATCTTTACCTAAATTCTATAGAACTGATCTGCAACCTAGCAAGGAGTAAGATCTGTAGTCGTAACAGGTTAGGCATCTCGCTCTCTGATCTGAAAAAATAGCAGCTGCAACTTTTGCTACTAATAAACAAACGTCGTGTCATCCAACCTGATGCAAGCCCTTCAGTGTAACGCCACTTCGGTGAGATACGCTGCACGCCCTGTCTACGTTCTTGTTAAAAACGAGCACTTCATTCAGTGGCACGTGCAGATGGGTAGCGTATGACAGCACCCTGCTTGTAACAGCTCTGAAGTGTACGCTATTACTCCCCTTCCTGCTTTTCGGGCTTAAAGACAACAGTGTTGCCACCCTGGTCGGGTATTCAGTTTGCCTTGCTGGTACTAACAACAAACGCGGAGAAACACATAGCACAATGTTTATTCCCTTCTAAGCTTGCGAAGAACATAGTAGGGTGAGGGGACAACGAACACGAGAGGCAAAGAAAGCGCGTGCCGCGTGCTAAGCTGCCCGCGGCACGTGTGGCTATACCCGGGACGACCTCCGCGTGGCCTTCGCTGCAGCCTTTATATTGCTACGCCGCGGGCGCAGCGTCGCGCCTGCGCGCAGGCTGCACCGCCGAACAGCCACCTGTCGTGCGTAGCTACGACACCTCGAGAGCAAGACTTTAGAACGGTCAGCTCTTCAGTGGGCAACTGCTTCTGCCCTCTCAGGACGATGAGATGTGGCGAACGCATCGCGAGCATATAACGCAACGCCAATGATGATGATGATGTTTGGTTTGTGGGGCGTTCAACTGCGCGGTTATCAGCGCCACTACAAATTCCGAACCTTTTCTCAGCCCAATCTCGCCACTTTCATGATGATGATGAAATGATGAGGACAACACAAACACCCAGTCATCACGAGGCGGGTGAAAATCCCTGACCCTGCCGGGAATCGAACCCGCGACCCTGGGCTCGGGAAGCGAGAACGCGACCGCGAGACCACGAGCTGCGGACGTAACGCCAACGGCGTCAGGAAGCAATCTACAGACTGCACCTTAAAAGTTGGTGAGTGGCCTCAGAAAATAAAGGAAACAAGCAATAAAAATAAATGAAATAGGCTCAGGCTGCAGTTGTGCTGTTACAAGTTTTATTGCTTGATCGATTTCGGGGCCTTAAGTCTCATCCTCAGACGCACCTTTTTAACATTACTTGTCAGCAAACATACCGGTAACTACTTCTTATGTTTGCAGGGCCAAGCAACGTGTCGCTTGCTTGTGTGTTTGTGTGATCTGGGAAAATAAGGCGTCATTGTCGATTAGAGGTGTACGAAGGTGCATCTGAGGATGAGACGTGAAGCCTCGAAATCGATCATGCAATAAAACTTGTAATACCGTAACTGCAACCTGAGACTACTTTATTTATTGTTGTTATTTACATGCGACAACATTCCCATCATTCACTGTGATGGACAATGAAGAAAGGAAACAAGGAATAGAAACAGAACACCTTCTTCTGGCCTTCGAAGTAATCACCATTAACTACAACACACTTCCGGCATTGTCTGTAAAGCTGTTGGACACTGTTAGCAAAAGCTTCTTGCGGAATCGCTCGACGCACCGTCGTCACGCGTTCTTAGGTACATGCCAACAAATCTAAGTGCTCCATTAGGGATCCCTACTACTGATTTTATATGTTCATTCCATTTAGTATCGCTTTTTAGTATTTCCCTTAAATTTATACACGACTGCCCATCATGTTACTGGGCATCTCATTGTTTGTACAGCTCCCTGACACGCTGACAGAAATGCATTGCAAAAAAAAAAAAAAAAGGGAAGAAAGGCTCTGCTTATCATCAAGCGCTGTCCTACATTTACGTGCACTGCAATTACTACTTCAGTTGCTTTTCTAACGAGCAGTCTTAAAGAACTACTGAAGAGCTGCTTGAACAGAGAAGTAGTGTCATAACCAGGATTCATCTGCTGGCAATATCGGCTAGAGGGGCTTCGATTTAATATCAGAACAATGAATAAATGCGGGTTGTGTGCTGACTGAGCATATGGGTACATAGCACGTTTTTCTGACAAGAGGTCGGTGGTATGAAAAGAAGAGCGTAAAATTATGTAACGTATTTCTGACAAATGTTTCGCTAATAATCTTTCAACATCTAAAATACAGGAATGCAGTGCAACCGCAATTTTTGCTCTGTTGTACAGGTGGAACCACTAGGGACCGATCAAAACCATTCGACGAAATTTGAACGTGATTCGAAGTATTAGACTTTTTCAGAGCTCCTGTTTCGTGCTCTCCTGCGGCATGATCGTGGAGGGTTGTGACATTGACAGATGTGTGAATAAAACGAGAAAGGGTTCCCATAAGACTCCCAGTTCGGCAAAATCCTCGGTGGCTTCCACCCACATTTATTGAACGTTTTAAAGATAGCCATTTACAGAGAAAACCTGCGTAATACTCCTAGACGCCTCCAGGCAGGCAACATGTGATGGAGGTGTGTCAAGTGATTGTCTACCTGCAGGTGCCTTGGGCTACTTCACAGGTTTTCTGTATAAAAGTACATCTTTAAAATTCTCAATAAATTTGAACAGGTGTCACTGAGGGTTTTGCTGAACTAGAGGGTCTTCGGGGGACCTTTCGGCATTTTATTCCCACGTGTGTTAATGTCACACGCCTTCATGATTATGCCATCAGAGGGCATGAACAGCACCTCTGAAAAGGCCATAAGAATCCTTTGCTACATCTGATCGGCATCACATTTCGCCGAGTGCTTTTGGAGAGTCGCTACTGTTTCCAGCCCGTATAGAAGAGCAAAAATTGAGGTTGTGCAGAGGAGTGGATATTATTCAATAGGAATGCAGCCCCACAATGTCCATAGAGAGGGGTTGACACATCTGAGGATTTCAGCAGCGTCAAAAACTGTTAAGAACTTTTCCCTTCTGTTCATCACACAGTGAACTGTGCGGGAAACAATCATTTCATTGATGCTCTTTATGCCATACCCTGTGGACTTTTAGTTTCGATTCTGAGCCGCGGTGTGTCTGTAATATTTTCCTCAGCAAACCATAAGAAAATCGCATAATATCAATGCTGGGCACCGCGCGTCTGAGCTCCATCACAGAGGTGTTAAAGAATGTGTTAAATGTGGGTAAGAGGGACTCTGAAGACCTTCCGATGGTGTGACACGTCCGCAGTGGCATTGGGCAGAATTGTGGTGAAATTTGGTGTTGGTGTGACATTAACCCACTTTACACGTCACATGGATTTCCGAGCTCTGGCGCTCTTTTCGAAAGTATCGACACCCTGCTGTTTGGAGCGTCGTCAAGCCCGCGTGTGACGTTGCAGGTCGTCACGCGTTTTGCACCATCACAGAGGAAGGCTGTAGGCATCTTTAAGTCTAATTTCAAACTTATAAGTCGTAATGTGACACAAATACGTGATTTCGATAAATGATCCTTTAGTTCTGTTGCGCAGTGTATGGTTGACGGCATTTTGGCGTGTAGATGAAGATAAGATGAAATGACGAGGACAACACAGACACCCAATCCCAGAACGACGAAAATCTCCGACCCGGTCGGGAATGGAACATGGGACACGGTGATCTAGATGCAGCGGCACTAACAAGTAGACCACTCGTTGTGAAGGAAGTCTAGGTAAGGGGGTCCTGTAAGGCGAAGCAGCGGTGCAGCAACGCAGCTGATTGTCCACCACAGTTAAAAAATTAATTTATGTAGCGGCCTAAACTCAGGCCCAACTTCACAACTTGAAGTTGAAACCAAAAATGATAAGCCAACCGGTAAAAATTTAATATACTGTCATCTCGTAAGATTTTTAGAATTCCTCTTAAGACTCTGTTCACATGATTTGCGATGTGAATGTAAAATGTCAGGTTTGCGTCATTACAATCCATCCTGAAAAGTGATCCATGGAACTAACTAAAAGAGTGTGATTGTGGGAGACGCTGTATACGTGAGTATATGCTGCAGAATAGACGTATCCCCTGGTCACTGTGTGCAGAGACAACGCGTGTGGTAAAAAAAAAAAAAAAAAAAAAAAGTAGAGAAGAACAAGACGGAAAAGGAGGAGCGTCGGAGTAAGCGCTTGCGTTGTTACGTATATATTTACGCGCCTGCTATTAGCGACGAAAGAGGAAAAAGAAGAACGGTGCGTCGGTCGACCTTCTTTCACCGGTGGAAGGCTGCAGGGAAACCACGTCAAGGACGCGCGGCACGCACGCCTGCGGTGGCGGCAGGGGCAGCCACGAGACCGTCTCCCAGAGTTTCCGAGAAGCTGCGCCTTCCAATCGGAATCTGCTGCCGCTTCATACGGACTGCGCGTGATTCACCCAAAGTTCCCCAGACGGGTTGCGCTGCTCCAACTACGCACGGCTCACTACAGCACGTGGCCTAAGGATGTACCAACAATATTCGAGAAAAAGGAGAAAGAATGGTTCACCGAAGCGATATCGGTATCCTCTGCTCATACATCGGGTTCTGTTGGTGATAAAAAGGTAGGGTCAAGTGTTCTTGATAGCCCTTGGGCTAGTGACCATTTGTATACCCAACAGAAGGGTCGTCTTAGTGTCACTGTTCTCCAGTACAGGGTCAAGGTATGAGTGTTACACACTTCCACCTACTTGGGCAACTGGAGGAAATTGCATTTGATGTGGTCTACAGGGGGCTTTATGGGACTTAGGGAGGCACCATTAGTTATTGGTTGATTCTTCGGTCAACTCCGAAAAGGGTTCTTTTCTACTGCATTTTCCGGTCACCAGTAGACCAAAACCCAGACGGCCGTCTACACCAAATACCTGAAATTTTTACGATATATTTCTTAAGTCCCGATCTCGAACAATCTTGAAAGTTTTCTTGACGTCTTTATTCGTTTACGAGATACACAGGTTCAATATTACCTCACTTCTACACGAAAAATCCGCTATGAGGAGAAATCTAAATAATAAATAACCACAGAAAATTGCTCAAATTTTAACGGTATATTCCCTAGACATTTATCTAGAAGGTCCGTGTCCCCTTTTTCAAAAAAACTTTATCCGACATCGAGAAACATCCCAAAAACGTGTTTCGTGGGTACCAAAACTCAGCTGTGGATTCCGAGACGGCTGTGCACAGCCTCATTGTACCTATCTCAATAGCTTAAGAAATTTTCCCAAAAACTTTGGCATGCCAACATATGCGTGTTCTATTATTCTGAGAGAGAAGATATTGGCAGTGCAAAGAGCCGGAAAAGTAATAACTACTGGAAGATACCTAACAGCGGTTGTGTTAAAGAAAGAGCGAAGGAGACAATGGCAGTCTAAGAGAAAGTGGCAGTGGAATAAGTTTGACAGTGACAGAACAGTGGTAGGAAAAGAGTGAAGGAGACAATGCCAGGAGAGAAAGAATGAAGAGAAACAGAAAGTGGGTAGTATCCAGCGATAATGAGAGACAGAATATATGAAAAAGAAAACGAAAGACAACGAGGGAGACAGAATGTTGTAAGCGAGAAGAGATAGCAGCAGTCGGAAGGAAGAAACAGAGAGAGCAAAACCGAGACAGTGCCAGTGCGAGGAGAATGTTGTAATAGGACAGAAAGCAGGGGACTGGCTGCGACATAGGAGGCAATGACACAGAGACACACAAGGAGACAATGAGACTGAGATGGGGTGAATGAGTAAGTGTGAAAGGGCACCTGGGAGTGAATTGGTATGGGCGATTTACAGTGATGGACTGCTGGATGTAAGTGAGTTACTGTTAGGGGAGTTTGTGGGAGTCTGTGGTGAGTTCTACGTTAAAAAAAAAAAGCTCAAATATGTTCGCATGCCAAAATTATTGTGAAGATTTTTAAAAGTTCGGGGGAAGGTAGAATAAGTCAGCTGGTATACCACTTTACAATGAATCTATTAAATAAACAGGCACATATTCGCATTTTTTGTGCTCCGATAGGAGCATTTTTCCACTGATGTATGTATGGTTGCATGAGCTGCGACATAATCGCGAATAGAGACAGGGATGCAGCAAGTACAAATTTGTTTATTTGAAGCCAGGAAATGATAACAAAAATTGTCATCACATCATAGATTTCGGTCCTTAATGACTATATTCATATCTGTCAGGAAAACAGAAACCAAATACGTCTGCTGTGTAGTATGCTTCCAGTACGACAATAAATTATAAAATAAAGAAAAGGTACTAATTTCACATTTACAGTGCTTGGTTCCTAAATAAATGGAGGTTCCTGTGACCTTCGACGGGGTACTTTTGAAGTTTAGACTTCTTAAAACTCTTTTCAGATCATTTGAAAAGAGTGAATACAGCATTTGTTTTGCATCGCTTCATCACAACATAAATTCTGTCGTACCACATCTCAAAATCTGTGGTTCCAATTTGTTTTTCGTCAAAGGTACCAGTACGGCCTACCGGCGCGTACTTCTTTAAATCAAGCACATATAGAAAAGACGAGATTAAAAATATAGTGGGACATACCTGATCAGAACCAGTATATGATCCTAATATGTTCAGGCCAAAATGGCATCGTCATATGATGTAAGCCAAGTTAGTCTGGCATCGTCGAACAGGCGCAATAATACAGTGCAATGAAGTAGACCGTGCCGGAAGAGGCGTTTTGAGTATTTATTGGAATTTTGGAACATCAAAGCTCTGATGCTCAGTCCGATCAGTCTCATGTTATTTATCCACCGCTTCTCTCTGACATTGTTTGTTGATGTGAAATGTATCGAGTTTCACAGTCGTTCAGAATGCACTATAAATTGTAGGTCCTGCTATAACTGGCTGTAAAAGTCAGTTAAAACGATCGGAGGAAAGTTAGGTCATACCATTTCCTACAGTACCACTCCCAGTAAAGCGCTGAGGTGTTCATACCAATTTTAGGACCGATAACATCTTCAATCAGTTATGATCTGTGCTGTAGAATAATAAATTCTGCTGTTCAAAAAGTACTTGTAGCTGAAAAACGGTAGAGTATGGTTCACTGGATGTGAATCACTAATTTATGTATAATGAAAACATGATGTATGATGCGAAACGTTGAAGTCTTTACCATGCTTTATTATTTAAAATTACTAATAGCTGTAAAGAGATATAAGAAGAACACAACAAAGACTAGTATTAACACTAAAGTAATACTTTGTTGCGCTTGCGACTAAATATTTATTTGTTTTGACTTTTGCATGGCGTATTGACCTCTTCAGTCTCAGAAATAGTTTCCTTTCCACATGACCATAGCCTCGTAGCTCTGATAGGATGAAGGAAGACGATGGCGTAACACATCACGCATGTGGAAGCTGCTTACAAGACAATGCTATCCACAAAAGTTTGCATTGTCCAAAATATTGCTATCTCTGTTTTCATATGTATGTGCAGCCATCGAACCATTAGCAACAGAGTAATCAGCTCCGTAGAATAGTTGGAGACAGCTTTAGTACTTTGTATGGAAGTTTGCATTTGGGTGAGATACTTTCTTATGGCAATGTGCTCTTAACATTAATATTTTAAAGGACACTAAAAATTATTGCTGGTCGTGTTATCCCATAACCTTCTATCTTCTTTTGTCAATTTTCATCATTGCACTAACAAATTTAGTACGCTAATGCACATGAAATGCCGCGCGGCGTAGCCGTGCGTTCTGAGGCGCCTTGTCACAGTTCGTGCGGCTACCCCCGTCGGAGGTTCGAGTCCTCCCTCGGGCGTGGGTGTGTGTGTTGTCCTTAGCGTAAGTTAGTTTAAGTTAGATTAAGTAGTGTGTAAGCTTTGGGACCGATGACATCAGCAGTTTGGTCCCATAGGCTCTTACCACAAATTTCCAACTAGCACATCAAATGGCTAAATGTGTGTCACATACTACTAAATTATTGTGACATAAGTATCACTGCCACCAAATATACCTGGCAGTAAGTAAAAAAGTAAACATACTCGCTCTTCAAACTCTGAAATATAACGTAGATCAGTTCGTAGCAGCAAATGATACTTAGGAATCTGAGGAAGAATATAAGAAATGGGGTTTGAAAATAAATTTTGAGAAAGTGGAATACCTACGTTACGAAAAGGGGGAAGAAACTTGGACGTTGGCGGACATCAAATTCTGAAGTGTGTTAGAAGTTTAACTGTATATCGCATGAAGTGGGAAAGAGTGGCTATTCAAAAATTAAATTTTGTAGTTTTTTGCTCAAAAATGAGTTTAAAAGTCAAAATGCGGTTATATAAATTTATCGTAGATCCAGTACGCAAGTTACAGGTGTGAGTGTTGAGAAATCACAGACAGAAATGAAAAGAGACTTAGAGCTTTGGAAATTAACCTCTTGAGAAGAGCATGTAGAATTTCCTGACTTTACCGCGTAAGAAAGAGGAAATAAGTGAAAGTACGTAAACCACCGAGGTATTCTGTATAGAAAAAAAAAAAAAGATCGGCTGAGATGGTTAAGGAACGTAAATGACCATGACAGCACTTTCATGGCAATCTCCTGGAAGGAAAAGAAAAGGAAGACCACGAAAAGTGTGGCTTAAGGAGTATATAAAGAGGCGATGTAGATCAGTAGAAGAAGGTGAAGAAGATTGATAAGTTCGAGACATTTGGCGACAGAGATGTGGGATACGGGGACAGCTGTAGGACCCCAGAGACTAGAAAACGAAGTAAAGATTATTAATTTTATTCTGTGGCATGGTATTAATTTCCATACAAGAAGTTGACTTGAATACTAGGCACTGTCACCTTGGTTAAAGTCCATTAGCCTCGTGAGAAATCCAGAGGCCCTAGCTCCGAGGCTCTAACGCAGTTAATCTGAGACTTCGTGGAATAAGCTGCATTCATTAATATTCGACGTTTTACGGTCGATGACAGAGAAGCGTTTGTGTGTTGGTATGGATAAATTTTAGATCATCGTCCGTCGACAATCTATTATTTTACTGCCGTTACTTGGGTAGTCGCCGGCCGAAGTGGCCGAGCGGTTCTAGACGCTGGAGTCTGGAACCGCGCGACCGCTACGGTTCGAATCCTGCCTCGGGCATGGATCTGTGTGATGTCCTTAGGTTAGTTAGGGTTAAGTAGTTCTAAGTTTCTAAGTTCTAGGGGACTGATGAACTCAGCAGTTAAGTCCCATAGTGCTCAGAGCCATTTGAATCATTTTTATACAGAGCTCAACAGAGCGCAATAAGGGGACCACAAGCTAACTATGAAGAACACCCCCGCACCTTAACTCCACCTCCTCCATATTTTACTGCCGGCGTTACTCACTATGGCAGGTAGCTATTTTCGGGCCCTCGCAAAACCCATAGAATTCTGTCGGATTGCCAGAGGGTATACCGTGATTCGTCAGTCCGAATCACTCGTTTGCAGTCATCCATTGTCCTGTGGCGTCGCTTTTTACGTCACCTCAAGCGACTCTCAGCATTCAGTACAGAAATGCGTGGCTTATGTGGAAGGAGCTGCTCAGCGATTTTACCCGACTCTCTTTGACTCTCTACACCCGGTCAGTGTGCATCTTCGCGTTTACACTGCAGAATTACACCACGTCATCAACAGTCGACTAGGACAGATTTACAATGGTTGAAATGTCTCTGGCGCATTTTTTAATTAGGTAACATCCAGTGAGTACACCACGTTCGAAGTCACTGATTTCTCCTGACCGACCCACTGTCACTGCTTCTCTACTAACAACACACTCCTCCCGGCCCCATTTTATTCTGCTGGGTCCGCCTCTAGTGGTGAATTCCGCATTACGTAGGAGCGTCCGGAAATTTGGGATCAGATAGTGTATCTGGCCGCCACATCGCTGAATGTTCATATTACAAGTGTGGAATGATGACACCTTGAATAGTTCTGGAATGAATTACAGCGGCCATTTTGGCTGAAATTCAGCTGTATTGTTATTGTGTGCACGGTAAGTATAGATCGAACACATGGTTCAAATGGCTCTGAGCACTATGGGACTTAACATCTTAGGTCAGCAGTCCCCTAGAACTACTTAAACCTAACTAACCTAAGGACATCACACACATTCATGCCCGAGGCAGGATTCGAACCTGCGACTGTAGCAGTCGCGCGGTTTCAGACTGTAGCGCCTAGAACCGCTCGGCCACCGCGGCCGGCTATAGATCGAACAGCTGTCATGATGTAACATCACTCATTGTCATTTAAAGTGTGTGTATAAAATATAAGGCATCTAGTGCGATATGTATATGGCGGTGTCTTCGGGTACACAACTAAATAACTAAATGACAAATCGTCTCCATTTGTCCACAGACAACAGCGAGGATTTATCTCAACGTCTAAGACACTCTCATTACCTGAGGGCAACTCCTGCTCCTTCTCATCTAAGTTCACAGAATACGTCAATGTTTACGTTGTGTACGTAACCGGATAAACGGCTTTGGAAGAGTATCTATGCCGCGACACGTGCTGTAATATTACTACATGTACTTCCCGGAGCATAAATCTGAAGTTTTTTCCGCAACTAAGAAGAAACTAAGTACTGTATTTTAAAAGTGTACATTCCCCAGGTGTTCCAGCTAAACGCTTACGAATCGAGAAGGAGTGACGTAACAGGGGTATGTAAGGCTAATGAATTCATGTGCACGTACGGCCTCGTGTCGTGGCTGGGCGTTTCCTGGGCCTCAGGTTTTCCTTACGGAACAGCCTGGCCTTGCTGGGACCGCGTCCGTGGCGCCTGCAGCGTGCGCCGCTGGTGGAGAGCGCACACCGCCGGCCGCTGTGGGAGCGGTTCTAGGCGCTTCAGTCCGGAACCGCGCTGCTGCCACAGTCGCAGGTTCGAATCCTGCCTCTGGCATGTATGTGTGTGATGCCCTTAGGTTATTTAGGTTTAAGTAGTTCTAAGTCTAGGGGACTGATATCCTCAGATGTTAAGTCCCATAGTGCTTAGAGCCATTTGAACCATTTTTAAGAGCGCACACTTGTCCCCACTACCCAGTAATCTGTTGGAGGCGCAGTTAATTGTTTACTTCGCTGTGTGCCCCCTCTCCAGTTTTGAATGTATCTTAAATTTTGTCGAGTGTCTGCTCAACATTTAAAGACAGTTTCCAATTCTTATTTAAATATTCTGGGCTATCCGCGGTTTCTCGCAACCCACTACTTGAATACTGGACTGGTACCCAAATTCCTCCTATGTTACACGATTGACAAACATTTATAAAATTTTCTCTCACTTGCACATCAATAACACGACGCACCGACAGTCGAAGTACATATATTCAGTCCGTGATAGGGGTGGGGGATGGTTGGCAATAGGAACTGCATGCAGCCACCCCTTAAGTTAATCACGCCAAATCCCTCATCAGCCATGCTGGCCCAGCGCTGATGCGGGACGAAGGCACAAGAAAAAGAAGGAGATTAAAATATGGGCTACTATGTCCAAGGTTCCGTCCCGGTCTGCAGACGACATTTTCAAGAGGGGCTGTAGCTTTTTCGGAGGCCCGATGCGCACCCTGGATTGCTATTCACTTCCTTTGAAGATGTACTTCGCAGATGTGTACGAAGGTTTGGATTTAAACAAAAAACTTGTACAACCACGTCATAACAGCCAGGTACACTTTAATAAAGTTTGTATTTTACAATTGTTTCCAACAACAATCTGTACGTACGGATATATTATAAGCGTCACTTGATCGAAGTGATGCATTACACACAGAACCACATTTATGTTCGGCAGGAGGGTGGTTAAAATCTCCGTTCGAAAATCCAGAGTTAGGTTTTCCGTAATTTGTCCAAATCAATTTAGACGAAAGTTGCAAAGGTTCGTTTGGAAAGTCCAGCACTGACTTCATACAACACTAAAACTCACGCGACCTACATGTCTTAGAGTTGTAATACGTTGCTTTAACGTGGGAAGCAAAGAGCATCTACGTATGTGATAGTTCATTAAGATTACTACAACAGACACAAAACTTTTTAATCATCTATATCGTGAACAAAGTTGAGTATGAAAATCCTTTGTGGTCAAAGATCTTTGATTAAAGTAGCTCTAGTATATAGATATACTACATTGGAGAAACAAGATTACCGTGAAAGACTATAATTTTCTAGAACTACTAGTAATTGAGGAGAAAAGGTAGAGAAGTTTCACTATGGACCGCTACAGAAGCATATTCGCACAATACCCAAGTATTTTATAGCCGTGTAGTTCACTTTACTAGGGCTCTTACGTTTCCTTGTTTATAAAGCAATTAGCGACCAAGCCCCGCTTCACACAGGTAGCGCTATCTACGACCGGACGACTTTTCTGGTGTAGCGGTAATACACGATCTACACAAGCCTTCCACGTTAATCAGTCATCTAGTAGCGAAAATCGTATCAAAAGTGTTGCAGTACCCAGAATTTGAAACTTGCAGACAATTAAAACTTTGTGCCGAACTGGACTCGAATCTCGAACTTTGCCGGTCATTGTGAGGGCGGGTTGTGAGTCGTGTTTGGATACTGAAGTCGGTAGAGCACATACCCGCTAAAGGCAAAGGTCGCGGGCTCAAGACCCGGTCCCGCACACACTTTTTATCTGCCAGGAAGTTTCACCCCTGCAGCAGAGGACTTAAACTTACGATATACATAAACATCATCTCACTCACGTGTGACTGTTTCACCAGGCCAGGCCTGTGAGAGAAGGAAGTAAAATAATAACTTAGGCCTGTAATTGCGGGTGTTTCATCTTCTTTATTTTTTGTACCAGCGTTCATATATTTTTCCGTTTATATAACAACTAGCATTTTACCCGTGGCTTCAACGGCAGACGCGAATGTCACGCTTGTTGCACACATCTCCAACTGCCCCCTCTCTTTTTCCATCTCCTCCTCCCCCTCTCTCTGTCCTCTTCTCCTCTGCCCTCCATCTGTACATCTCCTCCACCCACCTCTGTCTGTCCGTCTATGAGACCCCGTTTTCACCTCCATCCCCTTCTCCGCCGCACCTTAACGAATGGTGACTTTTATCCCCACAGTGATCCATTCCAGGCAATAAGTGATATACAGGAAATGTATTCGCAACTGCGAATGTGAAAATGGTTCAAATGGCTCTGAGCACTATGGGACTCAACTGCTGTGGTCATAAGTCCCCTAGAACTTAGAACTACTTAAACCTAACTAACCTAAGGACATCACACACATCCATGCCCGAGGCAGGATTCGAACCTGCGACCGTAGCGGTCGTGCGGTTCCAGAGTGTAGCGCCTTTAACCGCGAATGTGAACCCCCATCGTATGTGTACCGGAATGACTACAATGAAAATGTATGCCGAACCGTGACTTCCCACTTTACGCTAACAATCGCTTTAATCACTTCGGCTATCCGTGCACAAATCACTGCTACGCCCAAAGTTCCGTATGTCGTCATCCGTGTGCCTCAACCTGCAATCATCCGTTATGTATATTCGCGTCAAGGCAGGACGTATTTATTGAGAATCAAGGGCTTGGTATTGACGAATATGCATACATCTCCGGAGGACTATAGAACGTGCTTCTTAATAACACAGGCACTGCTCTTTCGTAATAAGTGATACGTTTGCGAAGTTTGCTTAAAATCGATTCATTCTTTTAGAAGGACGTGTATATATACTAAGTATTCTACGTGAAACCATTATGAATTCGTTAGTAAAATTGATATTATTGTTTATGAGCTAAGGAAGTCACTCTGTCGGTCCATGAAACTTCCATCTCTTTCTCGTAGTTTAGAGATGTAGCGAGGCTCCCAGATCGGCAGTGAGAGCCGAGAATTAGACACTCATTTCCCCGGAATGAGAGTCCGCGGGCCACAGCGCTCGGCTCCAGCAGTGTGAGGTGTGTCAGCTCTAGCAGCAGCAGAAGCATGTGACGAAGTACCGTTTGGAGCCGCCAGATCGTTTTTATACACAACCTCCTCTCCAGTCTCGGCATAAACAACTGTGGAGGTGAAAAAAGTTGGTGGCCAAGGTGGCTAATTAACTGCGCCTACATGACATGCACAGAGGCCAAGGAAATTTCTGCTAAGGACGCAACAGATGGCATTGGCATTACCTACTGCGCAAGCGCCGACCCGCTGTTAAGCAGCTGCCAGATATTCTGAACCCAAGCTTGTCCTTCGCTCACTTAATAGTCCAGATTCCTACACTAACAATCGAACAACCACCACTGCTTCAACTTCTTTCTTGGAACGATAGAAAAAGGTGGTTAACGTCCCTTCATCAGCGAGGTCAGCAAATACTTTACTAGCCCCAGAAAAGTAGTATCCCACGACTACAATGAAAATCAGCCACAAATGAAAGCAATGAAACTATAAAAATATGTGTGCGTAACAATTTGTATGGCAGTAACAAGGAATGATCACATAAACTCAATTGTGCGTAATGCAGGTGACAGACTATGCTTCTTTACAGGATACTGCGAAGTGTCACTCGAACTTCAAAGGAGATTGTCTGCAGAAACCTTGCGTATTCCACCTTAGAGCACTGCTCAAGTGTGTTTAGTACCCATACCAAACATTATATCGAATGTATTCACAGAAGGGTAGCACGAGTGGTTACAGTTTTGTTTGACACACCGAAAATCGTCACGGAAAAGCTGAAAAATATGTTGCATGTGAGTAGTTGGCAATTTTCATGCGAAAGCTTACTTACAAAGAAACTGACTTGAATGAAGTATCTAGAAATAAAGTGAAGCTCCTTACTTATGGCTCACGTATGGGCTGTGAAGAGAAAATTATGTACGATAGTTTGGGGGGCGACTGGCTAGACCTGCGGTAATGGATATTTTAAATATTTTGGAAGATAAATGGCGACTTGTAAGTAGTCATAAAAATGTTCCAGATCCAACCCAGTTAAAAACCTACCTAATAGCGACTTTTGAATAATTTTCTTGAAATAAAAACACCTGATTACACCGTATTCTTTCCTTTCCTGCCCTCTTCCCTCCCCCCGCCCTTGTCCATGGTTCTGGGCGAGCTTGTCGTGACACAACGACCAAGTAGTTCCTAGTTGCACGCTAGGCGGCTTTGTGAATTGGACTGGACTGTTGAGCAGGCTGTCTTTCCACTGGGCAATACTTTGTGGTGTACAGATTCGTTTTGATCAGTTTTCTAATGACGTCTTTGATGTTTAGACCAGGATCTCGGGAAAGCACTTTCAGGGGGGCAGTTTCATTTTGACCGTCCAGCAGAACAGGGGATGGACGAGAATACAGAAAAACTGCAGGAAATGCGTGAACATAAGTGCAGATGGTAGTTATACCTGCAGGCTGCGCTGTTGTATTTGACCACGAACGGCACCTGTACAATGTACGACGTTGCGAGAGTCAGTCGTGGTCAGAACAGCTTTTTGTGTAGCTGTGAGCGCATTATGTGCGTGCTAAGTGAATTAGAGCGTGGGCGAATTGTTGGCGTTCGTATGGTGGGTGCTTCCGGAAATAAGGAAGCAGAACATTTTGCTGTTTCTAGAGCCACCGTATCGGATATGGCGAAAGCAAAAACCATCACCATCATCCGATGTCACCACGCGGACGCAAGTGCGTTGAATGATCGTGACAGGCGGTCTCTGAAGAGTTTTGTGACGAAGAGGTTTGTGACGACAGCTGCAGATCCCACTGCAGAGCTGTATGTCGCATTCGCGAGCCCTGTCAGCACCGTAACAACACGAAGGATTCTTCAGAAGGGAACTGCACTGCGAGCTGGAATTCCAAAATCACACATCAGTGATGCAACTGCCCGGAACAGAAAAACTCGAAGACGAATTTATGAAACCTGGACTCTGGAGCAATGTAATTGCAAGTATTTAAGGAATGGTTAAGAAACACTCATAAAATGACTATTTATGATAATCGGTTCAATAAAAGTGTTATACTGCTTACAGGAAACAATTCAGTATTAATGAATACAACAGAAGACGTTATTAGAAAACGTATAATCTTCGGGACAGCCTTGAAAAGAAAACTGAACGGAAGAAATATTACTGCAAATTTAGAAGCCGATGTAGTAGTATAATGCGGCAAAAACAGCCAGGCTGAGAAATTTAAACGCGCTTCTTTAAAAGCCGCAAAATATTTCTTGGAATAGTCCTTTTGGAGATGGCCTTTGACTTTCTGAAAACTGTATTTATTGTGGGGTACAGATTTACTCGGAATCCGTACAAAATTTGCTCTTGCTTATTTTACTTACGCAAAGAGTTACCACAGATGAAGATAACCTTACCTGGCAAATACAAATCGTTGGATAAACTTAGGGACGAAACGTAGACTCCAAATCACGTTTTATGATGAAACCTTTGTCGATTTTATTTAACTCATTCCATTTATTTTAATTAGAAATCTCAATTTTAGCAGATGTGTGGAAACTGAGTCTCGTGAAGTGTCTTGTTTCGTGTATTACTTTGCAATATAATTAATATTCACAAGGCCATTAAAAGTATTTCGATGTATTACAGCTACATAAAATATGTAAAAGAGACTTTGTCTATATACTGCTACGGGGCCCATCTTACTGTTACATGTATTAGGTACTCATATTGGTCTGCTCCTGAGTGTCTGAGCTATCGAAATTGTGCAGCGATGTGAAACAAAACATCTTGTTTTAAATAAATGGAGTGTCCCACATGTGAAAAGTGTTATGTTGATCGATTTATGGTGCCTGTGTACCCTGAGGACGAAGCAAACAAACACACATCTGCGCGCGCGCGCGCACACACACACACACACACACACACACACACACACACACACACACACATTACGGCTATCGGTACCGTGTGGCACGTAAACTACTCAACCGCAAAAGACCCTCAGTATTGGATGTGCATATACAGCAAGCACGTCTTCGTTAAAATCTCTGCCATCTTTTCAATATCCTCTTCACACTTTTGTTTGCTTATGATAACAGATTATCTTATGTGTAACTTGTTTTTTATATCTCGCACGAAGTCCATGTCGAGAATGAAAAGTAGACATGAACATTAAGTACTAATCTTTTTTCTTCTCCCTTTCTAATTTACACATAGGACACATGAAATATCGATGTACGTAAGACCAACTCAAGTATGCAAACCTGGGCTCGAAACTTCGATAGCCGCTTGGCCAGCGAAGCAATCTGTAGATCAGAGAGAGGCGCGAGCTATTCACCTGACCACCACACCGTGGAGGTCACGTGAGTAATAATTTTGTGACTTAATCTTTCGGCTGAAATGACTGGTTCCTTCAGAATAAGAACATTCCCACATTCCTACATAGATAAACTGTCAGCAGAAATGTGAACAAGCTTCGCTGACGATTAGAGGAGCGATTTCGTGACTGAACATTGCTGCAACTGCGAATACCTCACGTAAACGCTACAAGGAAATTCCTAGTTGCCCATGACACAAGACCGGACTCGGCTATCCAACCTGCGTTTCGTAACATATTTTTGTTCAAGTCTAACACGCTAACTTTTACGGTTCCGATGGAGTAAAAAGCAGGAGATGAGATGTTTAGAAAATCACTGATCCAATCGCAATGAAGGTTGTTGTCTGTAGACTTACCTTGTGCGTTCGATAGCAGGAAAGCAAGAATCCCTGTGCTCCCTCTATACCACTGATTCTGAACTAAATGAAGCACTAGGACTTACTTTTCTGAGGAATTCGATTAAAACTCAGGCCGACAGTCCGTAATTAGATTTTCCTAAGTCGCTTGCGACGAATACCAGCATGGTTCCTCCGATAACGGCAAGGTCGATTTCCTTCCCTCTGTCCTGTTCGAGCCTTAGCTCCGTCTCTAACGACCTCAGCTGCTACGGCACAATAAACTAATTTTCCTTCATTTCTCTTCATCAGCAATTAGGAGACAGGTCATTACCTACTTTAAGGTTATGTGTGGTAATTATAATAGAGCTTATTAATAAAAACGCTACCATATTGTTAACTGATTCTTGAAGAAAACAGTTTTATCGAGGATAACTAATTGTATGAGAAATTGTTCTTTATTTTATTCTTTTATCGCGCTCAACTAGTAAAATAATAAACTCATGTTTTAATTGCACCTTAAAATCTATCAACTTCGACATTTTGCAATTAACCATGTTGGAAGCAGTCGTAATGGAGATCACCTGCTGCGTGCATTTGACTTAGGCTGACGTGTACTGAAAAAGGGCAACTAATTTTGCATGTAAATAAAAAAAATAAAGGTGCGTGTCAACACGAATCCGGTAACGCTTTGCTTTTATTTTATGGAACTATATGTCATTTTAAATATATTGTCAATATCTTTGTAATTTGTTGCTTTTTACGAATGGTTCGCAAAAGAATTCAAAATATCTCCACTCCGCCGGAATACATTCTGTTCGGACAACGTCCCAACACGCGTGGTATGACGGGTATTGCCTAATTAACTCGCGCGAGAACTGCCACCTCTTTGTAGATGGTGCGTAAATATCAGACGTGTCATAGGCCACGAGGAGAAAGATAATTGAGATTAACTCAAGTGAGTAGTGGGTCAACGAACTGGTCCACATGTAAGTATCTACCAATGAGTGTAAGGTGTATCAATGTGCGCTAGACCGAGGAGGGTGAAATGTGCAGGACCGCAGTCAAGGTTCACATGCAGCTAAACTGCTACTTCTACATCTGAATGCAGGGTGTATAGAAAGCAGTGATGAATAGTTGGGGGTCAGATTCTTCGAATTAACTCAGGAAGTAACATTTATTTCGACAGATTTACGTATTTGTTTCGTGTGGGACTCGATTTGAGCCAGTTGCTAAATCGACCCGATTTGAACAACCTGATCCACAACTATTCGTCACTGCTTCCTGTACACTGTGCATGCAGACATATAAGTGGCAGATTGATTGCTTTTTAGATTTTCAGATTACTCTATACCTCAGGGGAAGAAATATGATACAAAATCTGGAGGAATCCAATAGCGAATGGGGTTCCAATGGATTTCTATTTAGTATCAATGTGTAAAACAGATACAAGCAAATAAGGGAGTCTTTACACGAACACTGTGCGAATATCGCGAAACAGTATAGACACAAAGCTTCACAATCTATGAATCTAAGAAAGCTGTGGTCATGTTTAGATTTTCGTGGTAGCTGATTATGGAAACTAATCTACTGGAAATAAAATCATGATATTTTATAAATCGTACTGAAGATATAATCAGAGCAAATTTCAAAATAAGAAAAAGATGATAATGCAGTAAATAAAACTTGAGAAATGTAACGTGAACGACTGGACAGAAGAGACCATGAAGATGAGATCTACTAATCTGCTATACTTAGTCATATTGTGAAGGTAGAGTACGAGATAATGAAAAAATACCAAGAATTTACAGGAAGAACTTCATTAAAATTTTTTGGATGGATGTATTCCAAACTTGTCAGAAGACGTTCATCGTTATTAAAGAAGTGGAACACATACCTTGGCATTTATAAAAGTTAAATAAAATAGGTATCTGCAATAATAAAACTTAACAAGTCCGCTACTATCCAGTACACAACTAGAAGGAGTAAAAGAAATAAATATTTCTCGTGTTTAGTGAGGTTTTTCCTTATTAATGACTTGTCAGAATGCCACTATACCCACCCTGCCTACACTATGAAATATGTGCCTCTTGTCTAACTTGTATTCCCAAATTTAAGACGACAGTGCTGGAGAAATTTAGACAGGAAAGAAGTAGAAGTGAAACTAATCAGAACTGTGAAATCAATTGGCTCTCGACATACGAGGGCTTTCCTCAGCTTTAGTAATCACGACAAATATTTGAAAGGAAACGAACACTTCTCTTTCATTTGGACAATATGTTACCTTATTCGAATCCTTACGTTCATTTTAGAGTACAGGGAGTGTTATAGAAGAAAAAGCGTACACATTAAGAGAGGCCATTTGGGAAATTCTGGAGGCAAAACATCATATAAATGTACATTCATTCTGAATGATTTCCGAGATACAGTTCCATGAAACACATAGCGTTTACCATTTTGGTAATTTGATGTTCCTCGATAGATTATTTATTCTGCGTTTCATTATAGTTTCATGTTCAAATTGAAACCGATCTCTAATGACATCGTTGTCGACGGCACGTTAAACACCAACTGTCCTTCCTTTTATAATCGATATATCAAGGCAAAAACGTGGAACCAAAGGAGTACATTCTTTCATAAACTTTAACTACTTGTTCGGACTTCAAAGACGTATGTTGGTACCAATAACGAGTAGCGACAGAGCATCACCAGACCGCTATATGCATTGAAACTGGTGTTCAAAGTTTGGCAAATTCTGGAGGCAAAACATCATATAAATGTACATTCATTCTGAATGATTTCCGAGATACAGTTCCATGAAACGCATAGCGTTTACCATTTTGGTAATTTGATGTTCCTCGATAGATTATTTATTCTGCGTTTCATTATAGTTTCATGTTCAAATTGAAACCGATCTCTAATGACCTCGTTGTCGACGGCACGTTAAACACCAACTGTCCTTCCTTTTATAATCGATATATCAAGGCAAAAACGTGGAACCAAAGGAGTACATTCTTTCATAAACTTTAACTACTTGTTCGGACTTCAAAGACGTATGTTGGTACCAATAACGAGTAGCGATAGAGCATCACCAGACCGCTATATGCATTGAAACTGGTGTTCAAAGTTACGTGCACAGCTTAGGAACGGAACTGGCAACAAACTTTATTTGCCAAGTATCTTCATTTACGATTTGGAGTTTGGCTACGCTGTCCTAGAAGAAGTCATTGAATTTTAATGTCTCAGGTGTCATCAATATCACTACGAAATCAAACTGTGTGTGGATACATGGCTGATCACACAGTTACGACCCATTTAAAACGCATTCCCAGTGATCCTGCGACCACGGTGGTAAACAGGTTTTAAAAATGGTTCAAATGGCTCTGAGCTTTATGGGACTTAACAGCTGTGGTCATCAGTCCCCTAGAACTTAGAACTACTTAAACCTAACTAACCTAAGGACATCACACAACACCCAGCCATCACGAGGCAGAGAAAATCCCTGACCCCGCCGGGAATCGAACCCGGGAACCCGGGCGTGGGAAGCGAGAACGCTACCGCACGACCACGAGATGCGGGCGATAAACAGGTTTAGCACGACCTTCATCGTCGCTGTTTATGACATTTTCAAATAGCTTGAAAGTCACTGAGCATAACTAAAACGGACATTTAATATTTTCTCTTCAGAATGGCCTGTTTTCTGAGTGGTCTCAAGATGTTTCCGCACCGTCATGTATACAACAGATCCGAAATTATTGTTTGGTCCATAGTGTTTCCTATGTTTGCACTATCACTTTGCATATGTTTGCACTATCACTTTGTATTGAGATGTGAGATTCTTCAGTGGACACGATGTTTAAGTGCATTACACATCACTGTCAGAATACTGGCACTGTTTCAGTAGACAACAATGTGTTTCACCCAAGAATACTACAAAAGGTTAATCTGTCGGCGTCATGGCAGTCGCTGTTACATACGTCTTGTGTAAGATCGTCCAGTCCACTAAAGAGCAGTTAGTGGCATTATACTATTTCACACACATCATTTACACATCTAATAATCTTGTCTTCACTTAACGTTACAGCGGCGATCAAGCTGTTTCGTAAAGTTTTCACGTTTTCCCTCGCTTTGTCACAATTTATGGCTTACGATGAACACACTTTGTAGAATTGTGAGGCGAAGTAGCGCACCCTTTGCAACATCTGCCGGCAACAACTTCCGCGTTGACGCGCGCTCGCTGTCCACGGCAAGGAAGTCGTAGCACACGAATATGCCAGCAGTACTCACCTGCTACGCTGACACGAGCTTCTGCGAGAAGATGCGTCGAGTCGCTCGCGCTGGGAAAAACTGGCGGAGCGTGAGCACCTGTTACGTCACCACACCCACTCTTCTCGACGACGAGAGGAGGAATGAACAGAAACACACTCGCACGACCGAATACGTTGCTCTCCGCGACAATGCCAGCCTCGGCGATGCGAGGTTTTGCATAAATGAAGACTAGACCTAGCCGCGCCAACTGTTTTAACCTAGCGCGGGTTTTTCCCCTCCAGTGCAGGCCGCGGCGGCTCGACGGCCTCCTATTGGTCGACTTGCGACCTGCGTCATCGGCCGTGAAAACGCTAATACGACAAACGAAACAGTCGTGCGGCAACAAAAAAAGGACGGGACGCGCACACCTCCGAGGATTCGTCCCTATGCGTTGTCGCCGTGGTCCTCGCGTCAACGTGGCCTGCCTGCTCCCAGGCGTCCGTTCTGCGCCAGTAAGGCCTTCCGTGGCTCTTGGCCGGTGCGAGACTGACCTACATCTCCGCGTCCTCGCTAGCGCGGGTCGCAAGGGTGGCTGTGCCAGACAGCAGGAATGTTTTGGTGTGTTTGTGCATGCGCGCGCGCGCGCGTGTGTGTGTGTGTTGCGTCCGGAAACCACTAAAGTACAAGGCAGACGGTACTCAGCGTGATACTACATAGACGGTACGCAGCACGGCACCACACTTTAGGTGTTCTTCCCATTCCAAATCGCTTATGGACCGCGGGAAAAATGACTGTTTAAATGGCTCCATGCATGCAGTAGCTAGCCTAATATTGTCTTCGTTATTTCTACGGGAGCGATACCTAGTGTTATGTCCCCTCTCCCCTTTTGTTGTCGCTGTAGATTTTGGGCCGCTACTGCTACAGCTCGGTCGGTGAAATGGAGACGCGACGCGCAGTGATGGTTGTCCCCGTCGGATAACGTGGAACAGCACCTGAAAATCTCTAAAGAAAATTGTTCCTCGCGTAATGTATGAAAGTCTGTTTGCGAGTCCGCACAGTTTTCTCAGCGATGCGAACTGCTGATTTTAGTTGTCTGTTATGGCTTTATGATGATTTGCTATGCCCGGTTAGTCAGTTATTGCAGCATTGAGTGAATCATTCATCACCGGCGTCGTTTCACACCACTGAAGCGAGGAAAAGTTCATTTGCGGTTCAGTATCAGTGATTGTTGCGTTGGTAGGCAGAATTGTTCACTACGACACGATGCAAATCGAAAGATAATCTATAATGCTACCTTGCTTTCGTGCGTCGTGATATTATTTCGGCAAAACACTCCTTTCAATGCTCAATGTTCATCAAGTCACACTTTCAAGTAAAATGTTCACAGTAAATTAACTATGATCATCAACTACCACACAGTTCAATTAATGATGGAGCCAACACGTGAGATTTCCATTACTGACGAACAATTTTATTGTTCCTTCTTAGTAGTTGGTTTATAATCATCACATCACACGCACACCGATGGATCAGATCAATTACGATTCTTTTCAGTCCGGTGCTCGTGACAATTACAACTTTTACAATCGGAGTATCTGTATTATTTTCGCGTGGTCGAATTAATGTTTCCTACTCCAGGCTAATCAGGTATTGCAGTCTTCGGTACTATGTCCATTCTTCGTTGTAACTGTTCACTTTGATGAAGGTTGAGTCCAACAATAATATCTCCAATAATTAAAGTTCATTAACTCGTCGTACACTATCAGAATATCACTTTAGTTCAAGTTCTCGAGTCAGAATAACTGAGAACAAAGGCCGCACATCTCTATCACACAATTTTACTTTTTTTGAATAGAAACAATCTCGTAGCGTTCCGTTTGTAGTACGATAACAAACGGTGCTCTCTCTCGTCTTGATAGCAAGCAAGCTAGCAAGCGACTAACTTTTCCATGATCGAGATTTGTAGACGCATTGAATTTCATTTCGCCGCATTTACGACTCTCTTTCACACTAAATGTTATCTCTGGCCGACATATTACTTTGGACTTAACTTTCGTCGTACTGATTTGCAGTTATTACTAAGATGTTTGATAGGTAATTAAAAATAACCTTTCTTTCTTTCTTTCTTTCTAGCTTTACATCATGATATACTCAGTAATTGTTGAAATTCGTGTTCATCAAAACTTTAAGGTGTTATATTATTGTCAAAGATGTCGTACCTGTCAGGATAACACTGTTCCCTACTTTAAATTATCATGACATTCTTATTTGGGTTTTCGGATTTCTTGGGGAGTTGCACTAGCCGACTGGAGAATATCTGTACCGGGATCGGTGGCGACGTACGAAACTATACGTACAATGTGCTGCCTGTGTGGGGTCCTAGTTTCGGTTTGTCTCAACACCACTCGGTTCTTCTCGTATTTGCTGGTCCTTCTCTGTACAGCGTGACATTTCATTTAGCAGCGCGATACGACACGTTCTTCCAGCATTTCGTGCGGTTGATTAGCTCGAGTTTCCTCAGTTCGGTGGAATCGTGCTGTAAGTACCTTTGTCGTTCGCTCTTTGTTCGTAGTTTAAAGAAAGCGCAGTATACAAGTCCAGTGACTGTTTCCGCAAAAGAAGGCAGTCAAACGATCTACTGTCGGAATCCTTTAGCCGTCGGGTGCATAAGGGACTTGACTCGCAAAAATGTATGAGCAGGGTCCGTAAGACATCTACCGCAGTACAAATACTAAAGGCTAACTATTAAAACAATGTTATCAAATGGGCTTGGGGGTACGGAAAGCATAAGGAGTATTTATTATGACCTATCCTTCATTTTCGTATGTGAAATACAATATCCTAAATTAAGTCATAACTTTTCTGAGATTAAACGATAAACTTTCAATTTTAGTGGACTTACATCAGAAGTTCTGCTCTTGGAAAATACTCCCTTTTACAAAAAAATTAAGTCATGTTTTTGCAAATATCTTTCTGCATTTGCTGCATGTTGAACATTGTTTCGTTGGAATCTACGTCAGCACACGAAACGTCGTCGTTTTGCTGATCTTGCAGTTGGCGCCATCTTTCCTGTTGGCCCGTAACTCCACAACGAGCTATGGCTAGTAGAACATTATTTTGGAGTCGTGACTTGTTGAATATTTTCTCCAGCTCAAGATGTATCATTTTTTGTCCTTATTCTTTGAAGAAAATTTCCTTCTTTATCAGATCTGGTTTATTAGACATTGGGATGTCGCTTTTGAAAACAAAAACACAGCATTTACAGGCGCTGCATCCGTTACATGTGTCCTTAAATCAAAAAACTATGTTCTCGATTCTCTCTTGCGTATGTATGTACGTCCGTTCTGCTAAAGAGAATCAATTCCTGATTTAGCTTTATTACTGAATAAAACATTTCTGTCTTATTTTCTCGTCTTTCGTCTATAGTAGCACTGTGGTGCAGTATGACACTTCCGTATTTTTTTTAACACGTAACCATGTAGTAAAAATAAAACTTTTCTGATCTTGGAAGCTTTCATTTCTGGTGGAATTTCCTTGCTGTTTTGTTTCAAAGTTCGAAATGCCGTAATCTTTTCCTCTAGCCGTTCTTCAAATAATGGAGCCCTTGTGAAAGAAAAAATGGATTGTAATATTTGTTGAGGTACCTCCCAAAGTCTGTGTTAGTATATTTACCGTAGTAGAAGCAACAATGATTTGTTTTGTCTGATCAGGGTTCAAAAATGCATTCCTCATATTCTGCTACATTTTTCCTAGATAATAACAATGCGATACCTTCTAAATCAATAAAATGAATCTCTTCTTACGTTTTTTGCTCAATAAAATAGTCCCATGCATGATTAGAACGACAGTTACACTACCTGTGGCTGATTCAGGTAGAATTTTCATGATATTCTGTAATCGAATTTTGCTACACGATGGCGATGTTTCACTCCACTGAGTCCTATCACGTCCAATGAAGGCGTCAACAGTTCTGTAGTCTGTCTTCACTTGGAATACTAAAAGACGTAGTTTCATTGTCCTGTGGACCATCAGTATTCTTTTGCTTCTAATAATATGGAACCCATGCTGCAAGTAAAGAATAAAAGTGCATTGTATAATTTTTCTGTTCATGACAATTTTGGCGTAAAGAAATACACTTATATTCGAAAAGAATAATCAGTTGTAGCTTTTGCAGTACTTCTGACTTTTCAACAATTATTGTACTTGTGCCGTATTGTTAATTGTTATCAGATATCTTAGCCATACAATGTGCCAATCGGACCGAAGATAATGAAACCATTTGGAAGCTGGCTTTTTCGGTAAGGCGTCTAAAGGACGTCTGTCATGCATTAAACATGTAGGATTTCAAAATTAGAAAAGAAAATTATTAATTTCACTTGCACCAAAAGACTTCTTCCCAAACAAAGTCAGTTGTATATCCAAGGATTACAAATAACATATTGTAAACTAATATAAACCATTTTTAAGATAGATTTTTGATAACAATGGAAGCCAACCGGGTCCAAAGGACCCCTGTTATGCATCCAAGGATTGAAAATTAATGGATTCACAAAGGAAGATGATGAGAACTCTCAATATTTATTATACAGTCGCACAATCGACGGGTACCTCAGATCTGCTACGAAACGGCATTACAACACCATGCAGAAATAATTGAGAGCTAAGAGCCATAATAATCGATAGGTGATTTGTACGGGATTCACCTTTTTGTACACATTGTTTTGAATGTGCAGGCATGAAACACGTGAAGGAACTGCTATCGCGGATAGTAAATTTTCTGAATTTGTACGCATTATTAAATCGTCAGTTGCCTCAGTTTTTTATGGGATTGGACGAAGAGTACGGAGATGTTATATTCCTGCAAAGTACGTTGGTTAATTCAAAACACATGCCTGGAAAAGGGAAAACTGAAAGATCCGAAATGGACTGCAGACCTTGTAGTTTAAATAGAGCCAACTGCTGACGCCCCTCAGCAAGAGATGACACCGAGCGAAGTGGTGCAGTGGCTAGCACACTGAACTTGCATTCAGAAGGACGGGGGTTCAAACTCGCGTCCGGCCATTGTGATTTGGGTTTTCCGTGATTTCCCTAAATCGCTTCAGACAAATGCCTGTATGGTTCCTTTGAAAGGGCACGGCCGACTTCCGTCCCCATGGTTCCGGTATTCGGGATGGGACCGATGACCTCGCTGTTGGCCCCCTCCCCGGAATCAATCAACGAATCAACCAAACTAAAAGATTGCAAGGTGAAATAAAACTTAAAAAGGAAATCACATTGTGGGAGGAACATCTTCTGACAAAAAAAATGTCCATTTCTTTCAGCTCCCTGGTGTCTAAGAAAATGCGAATTTTGAACAATCCTTTGTTGCGTTGAACTAATTTCAGGAATAGCTTTTTAAACGACTGATGACACTGCCAGTCTTAGGTCTGTTATCAACACCGTTTGCCATTCCATTTCAGTTGAAAGCGCTCCTGTGCATGTGCAGATGGAACGGTCGATCTGTAATGTATTTCTCGTTTAAAAGACAAATTATGTTACGTTAAAGTGTCCGGGAGTTCTACGTCGTTTTCTTCGGGAAGAGTTTCCTGTCTCCATAATGAGGTTAACAACATGATATCAATGTTTAGATCAACATATATGCATGAAAGGCTTTTTCGATAATGAAACTGAATAAGTCACTGTTACGTGGCAGAGCGAATGACGAAAATATGCATTTGTGCATATGGCAACAGTTTGTGCCAGATATAAATTTTATGATGTATTCAGGACGCTAAAAATAATTAAATATCGGTAAAAATTTGTTTTATTTGAGATCTATATTGCTGGGAAATATGAAATATGACAGAAAACAGCATGCTGTGTTATCGCAGATTTTCATTCTTCCCTCTCACCACTTTCCCTCTTCCAGCTCAGACGTTGTGGCGTGGTCGAGGGGGAAGCGTAACCTCGGGCGAGAGACAATGTCATGTGTGCACGAGCACAGCACACGAACGGAGTTCTTGGCTGTTCCGTTGTATATGGGTCACTTAATGTTGGTTCTTGAAACTTTGCAAGAAAGCTTTCGCAGGATAAATGGCGTCCTTCAGCAAACGTTCAATATCCTCTGTTACTCGCATCGGGTAATGCCTGCCACGCACTTCGGCAGTATTCTCGAAGGGATGCACAAGTCATATTCAAGCTATCTCTTTTGGTGACTGACTGCATTTTCTAAGTGTTCTGCCAGTGTGTCAGTGTTCACACATACCGTTAATCATTCCACGTTGAATAATAACACCAGTGCAGTCTTTGTATCACTTTGGAGTGCACATTACAAAGGGAACGTGGAAAGTTGGTCTGTCAGTGACAAACAGTCAGGTTTTTTGTTGCGAAATGATTCCTTTTCGAAAGGTCAGCATAGCTGCAACTCTTTATTAGGTTCTATAAGATTTCTCAGTCGTAAATTTGAGATGTCAGTATACGTGGAAATCAGAGGTCCCCTAAACTGGTGGCGCACACAGTAAACGAAAGTACCAAGGGAACAGTCGAGCTTAACATATCGATCCGACTGACGTACCCTGATTTGTTTTGTTTTCCTGTCTCTTCTAGCAGTTCTCAATACGAATTACCCACATGAGACACTGCGGGGAGGTTTGGAATTTAAACGAGGATATTAGCGCAAACTGTGGCGCTTAAGAATTTTATACTGTCATCTCTACTCTTCTTGCACGCCAAATACTATTATAGGAATTTTTTTCCACGGCAAGGTTTAACCGGCTATCTTCGAAGCTAGCGCCACCGAAAGGCGGACCTTACTGCCAGTAGCTGCGGAGGTGGGTGAGTAAAAAGTCTGTAAAAAGGATTCTGTAAGAAATTTTTTCTTTGCCGCAAAACGTATATCATAATCATCGTTATCATCATCAACAACAACAACCATTGATCATCTAACTTCCACATTTACACGTATCCATTCGTTATAATCCTATAGTATCACAGCTGAGTCACTTGGGTAGATTTTCGAAAGTCATCCACCTACCTTCTACTAGGTCATCTGTCTTTTCTTACCTCTTGGAATCCAGCATGAGTATACGCTCGGGCGACCTCTTACTCACATTTGTTACAGACATAATTACACATTCAAATACAATCTGTTTCCCGATTGGTTTTGTTTTCGTGTTTCTTCTAACAATCTTCAATTAGAACTGCTCCATTGCTGCGTGAGCAACCCTCAGTATTTGAAAGGTTTTCGCATTAAAAGTGAATTTCTCCCTACCGCTGCTCAAAATTTGTGATAGGGTATATACTGATTACACGGTTTTCGTTTCAGACGTGTTCACCAAAACAACTCCAGGCCGTTTTCACTCTTCTGTTTAACTCTTTTGCTATTGATACAGTCTTCTTCAAGTGCGCTAAATACAAAAACACAAATGGTCCTTTGACTTCGTACTTAATCGGTGTCATTTTCTTTTCGGTAAGTTGTTTGATAATTATTTCAAACTAATTATAATTAGTCTACCCTAAAATTTACACCATTCATTACATACATACCTTGTTGAAGTTTAGAAACTATAAGCAAGAAGTGCATTTCTGTCAGAAAACCTAAGACGTTTCAGATATGTTCTGGTAACACGTATTTCTTTTTTCACCCAATTTCGCGATTGAAAATGGCTACTAGCGCTGTTGGTGATATGAAATTTCCTAGCCCAACTATCGTTTCTCATTAGTACCTTTTCATGTCATCTTTAAGACAGTTTAGAACACTTTCATTCTGTTCAGCATATTTTATGATATTCCTATTGTTTGATTTAAAGTTTCCCCTTTAACAGTTCTGTGTTCCTTGACATTTACAGTTCCTTTGCCTTATTCATGTCCTCAACGTGTCTTGGACTTTACCTAAATAGTCTATATAACAATTTCTCTTTTCGTCTGCGTCGGTGTAATCTTCATTTTCAAAATTGCTGAAACTGTTTCTTATGTTACAGCTCCTCATACCTAAATAAATTCTCTTAATGCGCATTTATAATTTCCTACCCAATGAATTTGTTTCTTTTAACCTTAGTGCCTATGTTTTTTCCGAATCTTGAGCTCTATGATAGTTCGAATCTAAAGTGGTTTAGAATCATTATATTATGATTGTGATTGTATTATAAAATATAGTCCGTTCAAGTCTTAGTTCTCGTTGGTCCTTGCCACTTTATTTCTTTCTGGATTAATAAGCGAAGGCTGAAGTTTTGTCATTCTAGCCAAATTCTCTTGTAGTATTACTTCACTACTGTTTGGTATCACACCTAAAGTTTCCCAATGAAGAATTGTTCTTTTTTCCTACTTTCACCTGAGAAAAATATCAGTTCCTGTAACTCTTTGTAGAGGTCTTCTGTCACCTCATCAGAATGTGAGGCCATGTTGTAAAGACTTGAAGATATCCAAGACACGTCTTTACTTATTCTTCATAAGTCTTAATACCCTATCAGAGACGCCATCATTATCTCAAACACTGTTTTTAATATGGTTGTCTGCAGTAACGTCTACACTTGAATTTTGTCCCTGCTCTGGTTCTCAGTAACTAAATGAGTGTTATTTTAAGTCTCTGTCCACTTTGTAAAAGATGGTTGAGGGACTTTGTCTGTTCAGCATAAAGTACAAAATGAAAACGCATCCAGCCGCCTGTATTTTGAATGTATTTGTTTATATATATTTTATTTATGGGTATATAAATTACATTCAAAATATAGATTGCTGAAGGTGTTTTAATTTTACATTTTAATGCTGTTTCAATTCTATTTCGTCTTCGCCTTTTGCCGCCTTGCTTCTGATAGGTACAGTGAAAAATGTTCATATTGTAGACTTTAATAGATAGACGTGTTCCCCACTGGTCGAGCCATCAGCCGGGCTACTTCAGTGCGCTACTCTCAATACTCTTTCACGCTGACCGAAAGTCGACCTCCCAGTAATACAGACGTATAAACAGGGCCGCCGACAATTATTTCAATGGTGCACTAGACTGCCTAGGTCCTAAGAGTTTGAGAACCTCAAAAAAGTGGCCGCCTAGGCCTGAGTGCTAATGGTCCTCGCAGCCTGGAACCAACACGATGCATTCACAGTCTGATTACGTACCAGGAAGGACCTGAAATCGGTATTGCCCCTTGGCTAGTGTTTGTATGATTCGTAATGTATCTTTTAGAATTATAAGCAGTGAATTGACAAGCTGCCTGCAGTGCTCAATGGCGAGCAACCAATCTATGTATGTTCTGAAAGGGCTCTGTCCACATTGTTTACGAATGGAGACTGACAATAGGACGGCGGGAATGTGTGGTTTGGGCGTTGGAATCTATCCTAGTTGGTCCCCAATGTTCTTAGTAAGATCAGTTCTCAGTAGTTTCATTTTTTGCAGAACATAACTGGGTCTCGAGAAATCGTCAAATACGTAGAGAGGTGAAATAAAATATCTTAGGAATATAAAAGTTTGCGTTCTACTAGAGAGAGAGAGAGAGAGAGAGAGAGAGAGAGACAGAGGGGGGGGGGGGGGGGGGGGGACGTGACACGTTCTGATATAAAGTATAGCCGTACTGACAGTAATCGATAGCCAAATAGCGGTTCTAGGCTCTTCAGTCGGGAACCACGCGGCTGCTATGGTCGCAGGTTCGAATCCTTCCTCGGGCATAGATGTGTGTGATGTCCTTAGGTTAGTTAGGTTTAAGTAGTTCTAAGTCTAGGGAACTGATGACCTCAAATGTTAAGTCCCGTAGTGCTTAGAGCCATATGAACCATTTGAACCATTTCGATAGCCCATTTGGAAAGAGTGGTTACCAACCAATTAACTAAATAATGATACTGTGTCATCGCGCTGGGAAAGGAATACTGAGATCCGTCAGAGAAGATGAACTGAAATGCTCAGTGCAACAGAATCCCGCTCCTCCCTCTCTCCCTCCCTTTCTCTCTCTGTCTCTCTCTCTCTCTCTTCCTCTCCCTCCCTCCCTCTCTATCTCTATCTCTCTCTCTCTCTCTCTCTCTCTCTCTCTGTGTGTGTGTGTGTGTTTGTTGGTATGTGTGTGTGTGTGTGTGTGTGTGTGTGAATCTTTCAGTGGGCTCTAGCGTGTGAAATTCTGTGAATCCGTAACCGTTTCCCAGCAAATAATTAAGAGATAGCAGCCTCGCTGAAAGTGCTTTACCTCATACTCTTTGAAATGCACTTTGTTCGATGCAGTGCTAACGTTAGAAAGTAAAAGTAGTAGCTCCGAAGGATAAGCCGTCATGTTAATTCACAACGAACCGGATCCGCATTCGTAATAAGTATTTGTCTAGAAGGAAAGGGGCAAGGTCTTTAACGCGGTTGGATATTGGTAGGCACTTGTGATGTCGGGCATGTTGTAGGATGTCCAACGTAATCTAACGAACGACGCATGGACGCAAATAAATAGTCCATCTCGTAAACGCAACTATACACTAGAAAAATGTAAGAGATCGAAATAATATAATCAACAACAAGATCTACTAAGAATGAAAAAGACGTCGAGCTACTCACAGTTTCTTCTAATGTGGCATTTACTTAAGCAGTGTATCTGGTAATGGTCCGACAGTTACACTCTGAACGGTTGCAGAGTTCTATTATTCCCAGAAGGTATAAGGTGACTGATGACCTGAGAAGTTAAGTCCCATAGTGCTCAGAGCCATTTGAACCATTTGAACCAGACGGTCTTGAATAAAAGGATATCTCTTAACATATTTAAGTAAAAATTATTAAACCGAAAAATTCTCCGGTCGGAGCACAAAAATGGCGAAAATATTCCTCTTTCAAAGTCCCTGAGAGAAGAGTGGGAAACCACCTGCCTCAATACTCATTCAGCATTCATCACAAAAAATTTTGGCATGCGAACATTTTCGCACTCTTTTAACACAGAACATTCCAGACCCTTTTACTCAGTCTCTCTTTGTAGTTAAGCCTTTGTACACAGCATCTCCCTCTCACTGCCAAGCTCTATATGTATGTCTCTTTCCCATTGTCTCCTTTCTCTCCCTTTGCTTTACATTATATCCCACCACCACTATATTTCCTCTCTCACTTACAATGTCTCTTTTTGTCTTTCTTTTCCACTGCCACTGTCACCAGCGCACTTCGGCAGCACAAATATTCTGGAGGGTTCCTCTCATTTTCCCCCTACACCCACGTGTTTAAAACTTCGTTCCAAAATGGGTCCTCCCCTATACCTAGTGTTAAAGTTCGCCAGTCTGGGAGGGTACAGACCACTACAAGCCACTTATCTGTATTTTTTATTTCCACTGTTCGCTCTGCCTTTTGCTCCCACTGCTTCTACCTCCATCTATCTCTCTTTTCCTTCCACTGTCCCTCACTGACCGTCAATATCTCCCCTCTTTGGCTCCCAGTGCTATTGTTTGCATCCATCTTCCTTTCTCTTCACTCCCACGTTCTCCCACCTACCATCACTGTCTTCTCTCTCTTTCCTTCCCACTGGTATTATCTCCTGCATCTTCTACCGTCACTGTCTGTCTACTGCTATCTTCCAGCACAAAAAAGCGAGAATATGTTCATGCAAAATTTTTGGTGAAGAAGCCAGAAAATGGAGGCAGCTGGTTCTCCACTGTCCTGTCATTGTTGGTAAGCAGGAACTTGTTCGAACTTTTTGTACTCCGACAGGAGCACTTTCCGCTGGTTTTCTTTTTTTCCCGATTCAGCAGGGTGTACTTATATAAAACGAATTCTAAACGTCAGTAAAGTTTTGGCAGTTTATTTATTTACTTAGACAGTATTGTACTTTGATACGTATAAGCATCAAATAAGTACGCATAATTTAAGGTTAACACAAAATGGCTTGCTTTATATTTCCTCTGGATGCTTTGCTGAACGATCGTAGTTCATCGAAGACGCTTGGCCTATGAAATGTTACCTAAAGGTATAAAAATTTTATTACAAATGTTTTACTGAACTCGCAGTCTTACCAGCTTTACATAGTTTTTTTGCAGTCATTTTAAGTTCTCTCCTGGCATGCTAAAGCCCCTTTTAGACCATTTTTTGGTCACTGCAATACAACTTTGGGCGTATTTGTATAGGAATGAAATACCCATTACACAGAGACGGCGCGTCATGAAGTTTTATTGGTGAAAAAAAAGTATTACCTGAAAACATGGTTTGGTCACCTCAGAATCTTTGCGATGACTCTAGAACCCTTTCCATGTGTTCTCTGCCCCAGACGAAACGCCTCAGACCGGATAATTATTACGTGCATAGCTTACGTCCATAAGTGCGGTAACTTTGAACTTCTGGATCTCGGTAATGGATAATAATCTCCAAAAATGTTTCGCCGTTTCCCGAGAATATCGTCTTAAAAACACATGATCGAAATTTCGACGATCTGCTACGAACATAAATTATAGAGGTGCCCATCCCCACAACTGGTACTTTCGCACCCAAAAATTATGGTTTTTCGGGGTTTTCTCAGGAACTGCCTATGTAAAAACGGTACTTCCATGAGCGAACTATGGTTCCCCTGGACTTCACCCCATGTAAAAGAACCAACCGATTTCCTCAATTTTCCTGGGGTGGAGGATGTGTCTAATATTTAAATTTTGACCCTGTACTGGAGGATAATAGCTACAGTATTATGCCCGAGGGGAGAAGGAACTGAGCAAAGAGAAAGAGAGAGAGAGAGAGAGAGAGAGAGAGAGAGAGGGCGGGAGGGGAGAGAGAGAGAGAGAGAGAGAGAGAGAGAGAGAGAGAGAGAGAGAGAGGAGATGAGCAAAGAGAGAGGGGCATGAGACGGATAGGAAGTGCGAGGTGGAAGAGGTGGACAGAGAAAGGAGGAAGCAGGAGATGGAGAGAGAGAGGAAGATGGGGGGGGGGGCGGAGAAGATGCACCAATAGAAGACTGGAATGAAGACATGCCCGGGCAACGCCGGATTCGCAGCTGGTAGCTGATAAACATGGGGAGCAAATGAAACATAAATGTTCTGATTTTCTAAATAATGGAAACATGATATGTTAAAACTTCTATGGGTTGCATATTATTGTTGTATGCGTAGTGTTTCCTTTTCTTTTGAGCAGCTGTTTGAAAAGCCAACTGACGTAGTTGTTGAAAGCTGCATAGCAACCTTTGTTGGACTGTCGCAAATGACAACAGCCGCTGTGCTGCAATGAGATTCGTGGAAGTAACTGCAGGGCTGCAGGGGTCAAGCACGCCACGCATCCCACGTCATCCAAGTACAAAGCACCTACTGGCGTCATAAGTAGTTATCGATCTGGGCGTCAGAGAGGACCACTAAAACCAGTTTGTCTCTAATTAAACTGCCCGATGTACTGTTCGCTAAATACTGTACTGACCACAGCGAATAAATATGAAAGGTAGATCGGACTGCTAAATGAAAAAAAAAGTAAGTCAAACTTATCGAAGAGCATCATCTTCGTGTATTAATATGTACAGTGAACTCAGAATTTCGTAATCTCGGACCATTTTGTTACCATTACCGAACATCACGTGGACTCTTTTTGTCACAGGAACTGACAGAAAGGCGTAAATAAATGTTTCGTTTGAATTCTTTTCACTGTGTAGTGGATCACTCGAACACAACAGTACATGGTACCAATTCAAATTTGGTCATGATTGGCCTCTATAGCATTATTTTACACCGAGGTTCGTCTACAGAATACGCAAAATCATTATAGTGCTTTGTATGTAAATAAACTAACAAGATATATATTTATATTTGACTCCACTTATACTCAGATAGATTAAATATCATAACAAAGTTGCAACAGACTGGAGGTGGCAGCATTAGCAGTGGAGGATGTATTAAGAGGGTCGGAGGGCGGGAGAGGGCAGGGGCACACAAGATACAATGCAGTTGTTGTAATGCCGGAGCGGGGCGATTTATCTGACGTCCAAAAGGACATGATCATTGGCTTTTGGGCCAGTGGTGGAACCTTTTCTGAAACGGCTACATTTGTAAAGACTTGGCGTGCCGCTGTGGTAAAAGTATACCGTGCACAGCAAAATGGCGCTAAACAAAATCGGCGTCGAGGCAACTATGGTGCATCACGAGCCACAGAAGACAGACGCGAACGGCGGCTGCGGAGATGTGTACGGGCGAACAGACGTGCAGCTGTTCAGCAGCCGACTGTCCAGATGAAGGAAGAGTCTACAGTGTCTCCTCAACGACCGTTCAGCGAACTTTGCTGCGGAAGGGCCTCTGCAGCAGGCCCCTGGTTCATGGACCCATGCTGACTGCTGTTCATGGGCTGGAATTTGCACACAGTCACCGCGACTGGACGTCCACTGAGCGGCCGCTGGTGGCCTTTTCAGATGAATCACGTTTTACACTCCATCAGGCAGATGACCGTCTACGGGTACGTTGTGAAACACTGAAAGCAAACGCCCTGCGTGTATTAGGGCCTCGGGACTGGTTTCGTGGAATTCGCTGGGTGATCTAGCCATTCAGGAAGGTACAATGGATCAACACAAGTATGCATCCAATCTTCAGGATCATGTCCACTTCTACATGCAGTTTGTATTTCCTGGAATGGATGGCAGCTACCAGCAGACCAATGCAACGTGTCACACAGCTCACAGTACGTGCGCTGCGTGAAGAGCACCGTATGAGTTTACCGTACTCCCCTGGCCTCCAAACTCCCCGAATTTAATTCAAATCGAGAGTCTGTGAAAGCTCCTCGATAGGGGTGAATCCTCAACCGAGAAACCCAGCGCAGTTGGCCACAGCACTAGAGTCGGAATGGCTCCTCAACCCAGTCGATAGTTACCTTCCAGAACCTCACTGACTCTACCTCTCGCACCGGTCCGCGCTGCAAAATGTGTTTATTTAGGCTTCGGGAAGGCAGTCACATTACTGTGACTAGACAATGTGTTTAATGGAGGGGCAAGCCTTCTGTCAGAGTTTCATTGTCCCGAACGAGTTGACGGTGTTTTACCCAAAATTTAAAATCCCAGCACAACTTTTCATTTATCAGTGCAGGTCACTTACAACAATGACGTCAGTCCATGTCAGTACGGAGGAATACATGGATAGACTATAGCTTTCTTCACTACTGGCCATTAAAATTGCTACACCAAGAAAAAATGCAGATGATAAACGGATATTCATTGGACAAATTTATTATACTAGACTTGATTTGTGATTACGTTTTCACGCAATTTGGGTGCATAGATCCTGAGAAATCAGTACCCAGAAGAACGACCTCTGGCCGTAGTAACGGCCTTGATAAGCCTGGGCATTCTACATCTACATCTACATCTACATCCATACTCCGCAAGCCACCTGACGGTGTGTGGCGGAGGGTACCTTGAGTACCTCTATCGGCTCTCCCTTCTATTTCAGTCTCGTATTGTTCGTGGAAAGAAGGATTGTCGGTATGCCTCTGTGTGGGCTCTAATCTCTCTGATTTTATCCTCACGGTCTCTTCGCGAGATATACGTAGGAGGGAGCAATATACTGCTTGACTCTTCGGTGAAGGTATGTTCTCGAAACTTCAACAAAAGCCCGTACCGAGCTACTCCTGCAGAGTCTTCCACTGGAGTTTATCTATCATCTCCGTAACGCTTTCGCGATTACTAAATGATCCTGTAACGAAGCGCGCTGCTCTCCGTTGGATCGTCTATATCTCTTCTATCAACCCTATCTGGTACGGATCCCACCCACACTGCTGAGCAGTATTCAAGCAGTGGGCGAACAAGCGTACTGTAACCTACTTCCTTTGTTTTCGGATTGCATTTCCTTAGTATTCTTCCAATGAATCTCAGTCTGGCATCTGCTTTACCGACGATCAACTGTATATGATCATTCTATTTTAAATCACTCCTAATGCCTACTCCCAGATAGTTTATGGAATTAACTGCTTCCAGTTTCTGACCTGCTATGTTGTACGTAAATGGTAAGGGATCTTTCTTTCTATGTATTTGCAGCACATTACACTTGTCTACATTGAGATTCAATTGCCATTCCCTGCACCATGCGTCAATTCGCTGCAGATCCTCCTGCATTTCAGTACAATTTTCCATTGTTACAACCTCTCGATATACCACAGCATCATCCGCAAAAAGCCTCAGTGAACTTCCGATGTCATCCACAAGGTCATTTATGTATATTGTGAATAGCAACGGTCCTACGACACTCCCCTGCGGCACACCTGAAATCACTCTTACTTCGGAAGACTTCTCTCCATTGAGAATGACATGCTGCGTTCTGTTATCTAGGAACTCTTCAATCCAATCACACAATTGGTCTGATAGTCCATATGCTCTTACTATGTTCATTAAACGACTGTGGGGAACTGTATCGAACGCCTTGGGGAAGTCAAGAAACAGGGCATCTACCTGTGAACCCGTGTATATGGCCCTCTGAGTCTAGTGGACGAATAGGGCGAGCTGGGTTTCACACGATCGTCTTTTTCGAAACCCATGCTGATTCCTACAGAGTAGATTTCTAGTCTCCAGTAAAGTCATTATACTCGAACATAACACGTGTTCCAAAATTCTACAACTGATCGACGTTAGAAATATAGGTCTATAGTTCTGCACATCTGTTCGACGTCCCTTCTTGAAAACGGGGATGACCTGTGTCCTTTTCCAATCCTTTGGAACGCTACGCTCTTTTAGAGACTTACGGTACACCGCTGCAAGAGGGGGAGAGAGGGGGGGGGGGGGCGGCAAGTTCCTTCGCGTACTCTGTGTAAAATCGAACCGGTATCCCATCAGATCCAGCGGCCTTTCTTCTTTTGAGCGATTTTAATTGTTTCTCTATCCCTATGTCGTCTATTTCGATATCTACCATTTTGTCATCTGTGTGACAATCTAGAGAAGGAACTACAGTGCAGTCTTCCTCTGTGAAACAGCTTTGAAAAAAGACATTTAGTATTCAGGCCTTTAGTCTGCCATCCTCTGTTTCAGTACCATTTTGGTCACAGAGTGTCTGGACATTTTGTTTTGATCCACCTACCGCTTTTACATAAGACCAAAATTTCTTAGGATTTTCTGCCAGGTCAGTACATAGAACTTTACTTTCGAATTCATTGAACACCTCTCGCATAGCCCTCCTCACACTACATTTCGCTTCGCGTAATTTTTGTTTGTCTGCAAGGCTTTGGCTATGATTATGTTTGCTGTGAAGTTCCCTTTGCTTCCACAGCAGTTTTCTAACTCGGTTGTTGTACCACGGTGGCTCTTTTCCATCTCTTACGATCTTGCTTGGAACATACTCATCTAACGTATATTGTACGAGGGTTCTGAACTTTGTCCACTGATCCTCAACACTATCCGTACTTGAGACAAAACTTTTGTGTTGAGCCGTCAGGTACTCTGAAATCTGCTTTTTGTCACTTTCGCAAAACAGAAAAATCTTCGTACTTTTTTATATTTCTATTTACGGCTGAAATCATCGATGCAGTAACCGCTTTATGATCGCTGATCCCCTATTCTGCGTTAACTGTTTGAAATAGTTCGGGTCTGTTTGTCACCACAAGGTCTAATATGTTATCGCCACGAGTCGGTTCTCTGTTTAACTGCTCAAAGTAGTTTTCAGATAAAGCACTTAAAAAAAAAATTCACTAGATTCATTGCCCCTGCCACCCGTTATGAACGTTTGAGTCTCCCAGTCTATATCCAGCAAATTAAAATCTCCACCCAGAACTATAACAGGTGGGAAAATCTACTCCAAATATTTTCCGAATTATCCTTGAGGTGCTCAGCCATAACAGCTGCTGAGCCAGGGGGCCTATGGAGACATCCAATTACCATGTCTGAGCCTGCATTAGCCGTGACCTTCACCCAAATTATTTCACATTTCGGATCTCCGTCAAATTCCTTCGATACTATTCCACTTCTTATCGCTATAAACACGCCTTCCCCTTCACTGTCCAGCCTGTCTCTGCGGTATACATTCCAATCTGATTTTAGAATTTCATTACTGTTTACATCTGGTTTCAGCCATTGCGTCAAACAGAGCTTGGATGGCGTGTACAGGTACAGCTGCCCATGCAGCTTCAACACGATACCACAGTTCATCAAGTGTAGTGACTGGCGTATTGTGACGAGTCAGTTGCTCGGCCACCATTGACCAGATGTTTTTAATTGGTGATAGATCTAGAGAATGTGCTGGTCAGGCCAGCAGTCGAACATTTTCTGTATCCAGAAAGGCCCGCACAGGACCTGCAACATGCGGTCGTGCATTATCCTGCTGAAATGTAGGGTATCGCAGGGATCGAACGACGGGTAGAGCCACGGGTCGTAACACATCTGAGATGTAACGTCCACTGTTCAAAGTGCCGTCAATACGAACGATAGGTGACCGAGACGTGAAACCAATGGCACTCCATACCATCATGCCGGGTAATACGCCAGTATGGCGATGACGAAGACACGCTTCCAATTTGCGTTCACCGCGATGTCGCCAAACACGGATGTGACCACCATGATGCTGTAAACAGAACCTGGATTCATCCGAAAAAATGACGTTTTGCCATTCGTGCACCCAGGTTCGTCGTTGACTACACCATCGCAGGCGCTCCTGACTATTATGCAGCGTCAAGAGTAACCGTAGTCATGGTCTCCGAGCTGATAGTCCATGCTGCTGCAAACGTCGTCGAGCTGTTCGAGCAGATGGTCGTTGTCTTGCAAACGTCCCCATCCGTTGACTCAGGGATCGAGACGTGGCTGCACGATCCGTTACAGCCATGCGAATAAGATGCCTGTCATCTCGACTGCTAGTGATATGAGGCCGTTGGGATCCAGCACGGCGTTCCGTATTACCCTCCTGAAACCACCGAGTCCATATTCTGCTAACAGTCATTGGATCTCGACCAACGCGAGCAGCAATGTCGCTATACGATAAACCGCAATCTCGATAGGCTACAATCCGACCTTTATCAAAGTCGGAAACGTGATTTTACGCATTTCTCAACTACTGTTTGTGTATGAGAAATCGATTGGAAACTTTCCTCATGTCAGCACGTTGTAGGTGTCACCACCGGCGCCAACCTTGTGTGAATGCTCTGAGAAGCTAATAATTTCTATATCACAGCATCTTCTTAATGTCGGTTAAATTTCGCGTCTGTAGCACGTCATCTTCGTGGTGTAGCAATTTTAATGGCCAGTAGTGTAGTTCGTTATGTCGCCTTTTCCAAACCGAAGTCGTTACTTCCAGTTCAAGTAGGAAAATAGTTGCTCTCTCTCTCTAGACTGTTTCTCCTTTCCTACCAAGGAAAAATCCTTGGATCAATCCAGGATTGAGCTCGATCCTGCGCACTGCAGCCAGCCAGACATGCAGGCCAAACAGTTACGAAGGCGTGCGCTAATTTGGTGTTAAACTCAAAATTCGAGCTAACGTGCAACCGTCGTTTAAAGTTCGTAATACCTTCTATAACCGTCCAAACGACAAGCACTGAAGATTCCTTATGAGCATTGATGCAGAAATAACTTCACATAGTATTTATTGGAAATAATTTATATGCTGTTTTGTCAATTGAACTTTTTTGATCTTCCATGCAGTCCGAAGCACAACAACTAGGGAAGAAATAAGAATGAACTAGTAAGCAAATACCTGTCAGACGTTCTCATTTTCACGTGTTCTGTGACAGTCTTTATGTTGGAATGTGTCGGTCTCACGGTGTCCTTACTTACATCTTATCTTTTTCACTGCTTTTGCTTTTCAGTTGCTTCCTCTACAATTCTCATGTGATGTATACAGCTCTCCCCTTAATAATTTATTTTATTTTAATGCGCTTGTTTCCTCTCTCAGTCACATTTTCAAGGCTATAAATGAAGTGACGCAACAGGAAAGTAGTGTTCTATTTTTCATATGGTGCGTTCAGCTTTTGCTACTTTGTCCTAGTACTTATACTTCAACTTCATTGGACAGGTCTGGACTCTATTTCATGTTATACCTTTCCTTAATTCGGCATTAGCTGGATCCTAATATTTAGTGATGTTACTTATGCGTGATGAGACAGTTATTTTTCAGTATTTGTGTATGCAAATGAGGTGTATATGCCTCTTATTATTATTATTATTATTATTATTGTTATTATTAGTATTATGGAGTTTTTATTTTTCAAAACCGCTGTAAACTATTTCCCTATTATCTTTCATGTTCCTCTGCATCTTATCATTCGTGAATGTCTCCTGTATTAGTTCCAAGCATTTAGAACCATTGTATTTTATTCGCCTTTCTTGTGATGCGGTTCTCAAACATCTTCCACCATTGTTGGCCATAACTTCAGAGGGCGACTGTGAATAGTGAAAAGTCCTCAACTAGTTTGTGTAATTTATTATGCAAATAGTTTAATTTTTGTAGATGTACTCAAGAACGTTATCACGGAAGTAGCTGTTTCTATAATAAAAGCCATGACGTATGATAATTGTGGACGCCAAAGAACACATGCTATTTCGTTCTCAAGACAAACTTAGTGCTGTCTTGTTCTTTATTGGACAATATTCCTCTCAAGCAACACAAAATTGCTCATATTTTTCTCCTTGTTTCTTGATTGGATGTGTAATGATTCTCGCGAACAACGCTTACGTTCTCTGATCCATCACTATTCTGTTCTCTCTGATGCAGACAGTCCGAACAGTATGCGTCTTTAGCAGACACCATGTAAGGTCACATATCGATTACCTGTGTAGCAGTCTGTTTCAGTTTCGTGGCACTGTTTTATCTTGTGCAACAAAAAATGCTCATAAACGGAAAGAGAGTCTTGAAGGTGAGCTATTATACAAATACGTTAATAAATTGTTGTTGCCTGGGTTACTGTAAAGGGGCTGATGTTTTCTGGGAAGACGAAGCATGGCGTATGACTACTGGATGGGCAACCAGCCTACAAGGAGAAGGGTACAGCAGCTCCTATGCCAGTGAATGTTGTATGGTATGACAGTTTTAGTCACTGTGCAGACTATGGGCCGAAGGGAAGATGTAGGCATTGCCCTCAGGGGTATTTTATCGTAAAATGTGGAACTGTTCCGTGCTCTGTACCAAAAAGGAATTGTTTTAAGATACTTTACATGAAATAATGCAAAATGAAATCATTTCAGCCACGGGAAAAATTACAGTTTTTGTATTATAGCACCCATGCGTTTTTTACCGGCAATGATCCTTACAGACAAGACACTGTATTTCGAGAAAAAAATCCACGGAAAATTGTTCACGTGACCATGTAGCAGTAGTAGTAGTTGTTGAGGTCTTCAGTTTGAAGATGCTTTGATGCAGGCCTCTATGTTTCTTTATTCTGTGTAAGCTTTTCATCTCCGAGTAATACATCTAGTTTAAGTAACGTAATATTTTCTATTTATAATCTTCCCGTGTATGACCAACTAAAGGTTAATAATGTTTTGGAAGCCCTACTATTTGTACAGACGACCACAGAGGACACAATAGTCATCGTTTCTGATAATATGCCAGCCCTACAACTGATCGTAATAGTTATACCAACCCCATAGATGCAGCAATTGTCGACCTTGTGTAACGGGTACAGAGGAACTATCGCATCATCGTGGTGGTATGGATGAAAGGCCACACTGCGATACCTGATAATGAACAAGTAGAGGCCCAGCAAGACAGACATCTCTTCGTGGAGCTATCAAGTATGATAAACTCCCTCTCACAGATATGACACTCACGTTCACGGACTGGCAAGAGGAATGGTCACGGACATCTAAAATCAAAGGCAGTCACTACGCACTAGTTCGTTCCACGATTCCTAGAGTACCGTGGTATAATAAAGCACAAACATTAAGGAGCTTCAAGACAGCTATAGCATGACTGAAATTTAATCATTGTAAGTTTAACAAACACCTCTGTCTGATCATCTTAAGCGCCACACCTCTGTGTGTTTTCGGACAGGAAGAATATCTCAACCATGTATTCCTAAATGTCCTCGGAACACGTATCACATAAACTTTATTGCAAGTAATTTTCGGGCTCTTGGTCATCAGATTCTGTGTAGCCTCCAAACCTTGTTGGTATCCAACGATACAGCGACGTACAAACTGGTATAAGAGTTCGTCAGCAGTACCAACATCAAAGGTATTGCTCCCTGCGCTGCTAATCTAATGCTCCTGTTACTTAGAATGCCAAGGGAAGACCAGGGCTGTCTATATCCCCATGTGCTACTTTGCAGAACGTGGAACACTCAGCCTTTAAATGTATGTCACTATGCACTTCCTATATTTATGTGTGTGAATAGTGTTGTGTCTATACGTCTGTTCTCCTGTTGTGTCTAGATATTGCTTACAAACCTGCACAAATATTCACTTCTATACCCGCAGCTTTTGAAGCATCGACCCAGGATATACAAAGAACATTTTATTGTTAATTTAGATATGTAGTTATTAGTATGGACCGAACTGGGAAGATCCAGAATGTGTACAAATGACGATTTGTCTTTTTATGTTGTGTTGCCACTAGCGTTTCTACAGCATACTATCACTATTTGTCCTGTGTTCCATTTTCGTATTGTTTATTCGATTTAGTGTTTTGTGACTATAAATCTCGTTTTGTGTCGAATCAGTCCTTTGTTAATCCTCTTCAACTTCGTACCAGGATACGACTTAAAATAACGTCTACCATGAATTTTTTTTAAAAAAAAAAAGAAAAAAAAGAAATATAACATTTTCTGTATTGAGAGGTTATATGAGCACGTTCCGAAAGGCAGTGAATTAAAAAAAAGTTTAATAATTCTGTCACTATTTTTGACGTTATAGATAGCTTCTGTTTCATGGTTTTCTGTTTTTTACATGGGACATGTACTGTCTGCAGGCATACATCCATGATTTTTCATAGTTCTGGCATTTAACATTCGTTTCAGTCGAACGACGACACGTATTCAAGAATGAGGAAACAACGCTGGTATTCGTAACATATCAAACCACGCAATGTCAGACACTGCTGACCTGGAATGATCGGAATGGAGGTACAGAGCGCAAGTCACTGGCGTGCAGTCACGTTAAATGCTCGTAAGTTTCAGAATGGCAACCGAGACGCAGAGGAGTGCGTTTCAAAGAGCGCCGTTCTGCAGCGCTTTCCCTTGAACTAAAGGTCTCGCTGGAAAGGACATTCGCAAGGAAACGCTGCCAAGCAATTCGATGAAATGCCCAGGGATAAGGCTCCATCGCGACATCGGCATTCTGCACGTAGTACGATCCTCCACAGAGAGAAATAACGTGGAAAATGTGCAACGTTCTACGTTATTGTTCTGTCATGATCCATATGGCCGTCGACGGAAATCTAAACTTCGTTTTCTTTTATTTACCCACTAGTAAGAGTCCATAATCTTGGTCCGTTGGGGTAACTCTTGGATTCTGTAACTTACCAGTAGAAGTTACTCTCAGCTTTCTGGAAACCGTCCATCTTCATAGACGATGACGACAACGGTGGTGGTGGTGGTGGTGGTGGTGGTGGTGGTGGTGGTGGTGATGATGATGATGATGATTATGATCATGAGTTAGTACTTAGGGCACACGATGACTTGTGATTAGCACCTTTTCTGTTTTCACAATGGTATGAAAATAATGAATAGATAAAAAAATTATGCAATGTGAGCGAGAATTGACTAACTATTGATAATAGTTAATAACTTTTTTTAAAATCTTAACTAATTTTCATGAAACAAAAAAACATTTCGCTCCTGAAATAGTAAAATTTATTACATTATGTCTCATATGTCACTACAGGTATCAGTGACCGACCGACCATGACGCAACGTCTAACCTTGCACGAGCATGATGATATGAAGTATGGCGATCCGTGGTACAAGACAGAGATGGTGGCGAAGTGCAAAAGTGACCTTGTGCCTCGAAGGTAATGGACACAGATTCTACAGGGTGTTACGAAAACGTACTGCCAAACTTTCAGGAAACATTCCTCACACACAAAGAAAGAAAATATGTTATGTGGACATGTGTCCGGAAACGATTACTTTCCATGTTAGAGCTCATTTTATTACTTCTCTTCAAATCACATTAATCATGGAATGGAAACACACAGCAACAGAACGTACCAGCGTGACTTCAAACACTTTGTTACAGGAAATCTTCAAAATGTCCTCCGTTAGCGAGGATGCATGCATCCACCCTCCGTCGCATGGAATCCCTGATGCACTGATGCAGCCCTGGAGAATGGCGTATTCACAGCCGTCCACAATACGAGCACGAAGAGTCTCTACATTTGGTACCGGGGTTGCGTAGACAAGAGCTTTCAAATGCCCCCATAAACGAAAGTCAAGATGGTTGAGGTCAGGAGAGCGTGGAGGCCATGGAATTGGTCCGCGTCTACCAATCCATCGGTTACGGAATCTGTTGTTGAGAAGCGTACGAACACTTTGACTGAAATGCGCAGGAGCTCCATCGTGCATGAACCACATGTTGTGTCGTACTTGTAAAGGCACATGTTCTAGCAGCACAGGTAGAGTATCCCGTATGAAATCATGATAACGTGCTCCATTGAGCGTAGGTGGAAGAACATGGGGCCCAATCAAGACATCACCAACAATGCCTGCCCAAACGTTCACAGAAAATCTGTGTTGATGACGTGATTGCACAATTGCGTGCGGATTCTCGTCAGCCCATACATGTTGATTCCGAAAATTTACAATTTGATCACGTTGGAATGAAGCCTCATCCGTAAAGAGAACATTTGCACTGAAATGAGGATTGACACATTGTTGGATGAACCATTCGCAGAAGTGTACCCGTGGAGGCCAATCAGCTGCTGATGGGCCTGCACACGCTGTACATGGTACGGAAACAACTGGTTCTCCCGTAGCACTCTCCATACAGTGACGTGGTCAACGCTACCTTGTACAGCAGCAACTTCTCTGACGCTGGCATTAGGGTTATCGTCAACTGCACGAAGAATTGCCTCGTCCATTGCAGGTGTCCTCGTAGTTCTAGGTCTTCCCCAGTCGCGAGTCATAGGCTGGAATGTTCCGTGCTCCCTAAGACGCCGATCAATTGCTTCGGACGTCTTCCTGTCGGGACACCTTCGGTCTGGAAATCTGTCTCGGTACAAACGTACCGCGCCACGGCTATTGCCCCGTGCTAATCCATACATCAAATAGGCATCTGCCAACCCCGCATCTGTAAACATTGCACTGACTGCAAAACCACGTTCGTGATGAACACTAACCTGCTGATGTTACGTACTGATGTGCTTGATGCTAGTACTGTAGAGCAATGAGTCGCATGTCAACACAAGCACCCAAGTCAACATTACCTTCCTTCAACTGGGCCAACTGGCGGTGAATCGAGGAAGTACAGTACATACTGACGAAACTAAAATGAGCTCTAACATGGAAATTAAGCGTTTCCGGACACATGTCCACATAACATCTTTTCTTTATTTGTGTGTGAGGAATGTTTCCTGAAAGTTTGGCCGTACCCTTTTGTAACACCCTGTATATCAGATGTTCGGAGAAGAAGCCGACCATCCGCCTCCAGTCTGGAGGAAAATATGTAGGTATTTCAGGAGATGTTCACTCGAAGTCCTCAGAAATCACAAGGGCAGACATCTCGAGATAGTGGTTTAATCTGATGCACAATCCGAATTGCTGTGAAGAACACACTACTGCCAGGAATTATTGCCGGAAGACTGTGATCATTGGTTGAAATATGGGGAGATGGTTCTTGCTTGGTATGAAGACGAAGACTGGTCCAATACTTTCGGTGATATCCTGTGGTCAGATGAAGCCAAGTTTCATGGTGGGGGGTTTGTTAAGCGGCATTTAGTTACTATTGGGCAACAGAGGATAGGACGATGGTTGTTGCAAAAGACAAGTTGCGGCTCAGTATGTCATTCGAGACATAACGAATGCAGGACGGTACCTTCATTTGCTTGAAAATTACGTTCACTGTGTTGTATACGTATGGGACTATTACAGTGACCTGATCTTCATCCAAGATGTGGCCCCGCCTCATTCTTCGCATATTCTGTTCTTGTGTGACACGATACCCATTTTCCAGGTTGATGGCTGGTACCTAGTGGCCTCCTTAAATGGCCAGAAAGGAGTGCTGACTAACGCTCTGCGATTTCTTTCTCTGAGGGTGGGTGGAAGAGTAAGTTTTTCTACATCTAAATCTACACGAATACTCTGCAAATCTCATTTAAGTGCCTGGCAGAGGGTTCATCGAACCACCTTCACAATTCTCTATTATTCCCGTCTCGTATAGCGTGCGGAAAGAACGGATGCCTATATCTTTCCGTAAGAGCTCAGATTTCCCTTATTTTATCGTGGTGATCGTTCCTCCCTATGTAGGTCGGTGCCAACAAAATGTTTTCGCTTTCGGAGGAGAAAGTTGGTGATTGGAGTTTCGTGAGAAGATTCCGTCGCAACGATAAAGGCCTTTCTTTTTATGGTTTCCAGCCCAAATCCTGCGTCATTTCATTGACACTCTCTCCCATACTTTGCGATAATACAAAACGTGCTGCCCTTCTTTGAACTTTTTTCGATGTACTCAGTCTGTCGTATCTGCTGAGGATCCCACATCGCGCAGCAGTATTCTAAAAGAGAACGGACAAGCGTAGTGTAGGCAGTCTCCTTAGTAGATCTGTTACATTTTCTAAGTGTCCTGCCAATAAAACGCAGTCTTTGGTTAGTCTTCCCCACAATATTTTCTGTGTGTTCCTTCCAATTTAAATTCTTCGTAATTGTAATTCCTACGTACGTAGTTGAATTTAAGGCCTTTAGATTCGACCGATTTATCGTGTAACCGAAGTTTAACGCATTCCTTTTAGCACTCATGTGGACGACCTCACACTTTACGTAATTTAGGGTCAAAAGAGTTATCGCACAAAACCTGAAATCCTTGATGCACTGGAGAAGCAAATTCGCCAATTTCTTGGACTGTACTGCTGGTTTATCTCCAGAAGTCCGTCGCAAACATCACATCCACATCCGTTTACGGAAACTGGTAGAGCAAGGCGGTGCTTATGTTAATTTTAACAATGATTAACAATTCTACATCTACATCTACATCCATACTCCGCAAGCCACCTGACGGTGTGCGGCGGAGGGTACCTTGAGCCCCTCTATCGGTTCTCCCTTCTATTCCAGTCTCGTATTATTCGTGGAAAGAAGGATTGTCGGTATGCCTCTGTGTGGGCTCTAATCTCTCTGACTTTATCCTCATGGTCTCTTCGCGAGATATACGTAGGAGGGAGCAATATACTGCTTGACTCTTCGGTGTAGGTATGTTCTCGAATCTTCAACAAAAGCCCGTACTGAGCTACTGAGCGTCTCTCCTGCAGAGTCTTCCACGGGAGTTTATCCACCATCTCCGTAACGCTTTCGCGATTACTAAATGATCCTGTAACGAAGCGCGCTGCTCTCCGTTGGATCTTCTCTATCTCTTCTATCAACCCTATCTGGTACGGATCCCACACTGCTGAGCAGTATTCAAACAGCGGGCGAACAAGCGTAGTGTAACCTACTTCCTTTGTTTTCGGATTGCATTTCCTTAGGATTCTTCCAATGAATCTCAGTCTGGCATCTGCTTTACCGACGATCAACTTTATATGATTATTCCATTTTAAATCACTTCTAATGCGTACTTCCAGATAATTTGTGGCATTAACTGCTTCCAGTTTCTGACCTGCTATATTGTAGCTAAATGATAAGGGATCTTTCTTTCTATGTATTCGCAGCACATTACACTTGTCTACATTGAGATTCAATTGCCATTCCCTGCACCATGCGTCAATTCGCTGCAGATCCTCCTGCATTTCAGTACAATTTTCCATTGTTACAACCTCTCGATATACCTCAGCATCATCCGCAAAAAGCCTCAGTGAACTTCCGATGTCATCCACAAGGTCATTTATGTATATTGTGAATAGCAACGGTCCTAGACACTCCCCTGCGGCACACATGAAATCACTCTTACTTTTGTTTCATGAAAACTGGTCAAGTATTTAAAAACTCATAAACATTTTTTAATAAAGAGTTAATTCTTGTCCAGCCCGTGTATACATATGCTGCTCCATACACACATCTTAGCTTTTACTTTCTTGAACCATGGCCCATAGTTCCTAACAATTTGTTAAATGATTGCATCGGTTCTACAGCAGCCAATTTTTGGCTTATTTTCTGTACTAATCAGCATCTATTTTTACATTTGTACTTAACAGACCGTTGTGAAGTCCATTACACTGGGTGTCTCGCATTGTACCAGTTGATAGGGCTTCATCCCATTCTATGGAGAGTCAGGAGGAGACATGCTTAATCGCCTCCGTACGAGAGTTATACGTAGATGACTGTAGTATATTCACAAATTCGCTTAAATCTGGCTGTTGGAACTTTGTAAAAAGTCTTTCTCGAGAAAGTTTGCTTCTGTCGCCAAGGATGATTTGCCAGTTCCGTTTTCCGTCATCACCGTTACGCCCTCCCGTCGGTGAAACAAACCTATGACAATCCGTGCTGCCATTGTTCGTATATTTCTATCCCCCTCTGGTTTTGTTCTCACAGACTACTGCAATATTCTAGTAGGATGGGGCGTACGTGGGTTTGCTAACAATCTCCTTTGTAAACTAATTGCATTTTCCTATTATTGTAACAATGAAACGAAGTCTGTCTCTTGACAATATTTTTTTTCTTTTGTGATGGACAGTTTCTCATTACACAACATTTAAAGTATGTTTCCCATTTTCGCACTGTTTTGTAACCTAATGAAGGCCCGACTCAATCTTTGTGCAGCCTTTCCAGACAGCACTTCATTGTAGATAAAAGATTCATCTGCGAGACGTCTGAGGTTTCTTCAAGGCCATTAATACAGAACATTCTCTGGGCCACACCTGAGGTCACTTAAACATCTGTTGGTGACTCTCCATCCAATATAATATGCAGTTTCTCCTTACCAATAAAGCCTCAACTTAATCACAAATTTGGTTTGATGCCCCAAACGATCGTACTTTAATAGAGTAGTTGTGGTAGTGAGTGAAATATTTTTCGGAAATCGAGAAATACTGCACCTTCCTGATGCCGTGACCCCTGTCATAACGTGCGATTTGTGTTTCATGTGGTAGATATTTTTTGGATCCTTCGAATTATTTTGGTCTTAGGTAATTGTCGAGTACCCGAATACATTTGTTGTCAGTATGATCAGCAACGTCTCTGATGGCAAAACGCTCGTAATTATGCCTTCAGTAAATGTTCACTGCCTGATAACAAAAGTACCCAGAATCAAAGAGGCAACAAAAAGGAACTTGACGGGTTGAAGGAGTATGTGACGCACTTTCAGTGATCACAAAGTCGCGTCATTTTACAAAGTACTTGACCGTATGAGCCCATTTACCATTATGACGTTACACCCTCTCTAGCCTGGATGCAAGCAATGATTCGGTTTGGTCGGGTGTCACGAAGCAGTTGAATCCTTTTCCCGAAGTACGCGGACCTAAAACTGTTGTAGCTGGTCTTTTATATCGTGGATGCAGGAGCTGGGACAGAGTTCACGTCCAAACTGGTCGCACATATTTGCTATCGGGGACGGATTTTGGGATCTTCCTGACCACGGGGATACCTCAGCATCACACCTGCAGTTCACAGAAAAATGTGCAATTGGTGGACGAGCATTGCCCTGTTGAAAAATGGTACCACGACACTGTCAGCTGAGAGGTAACACATGAGAATGCAGACTGTTAGTGACGTACCGTTATGATGTCAGAATTCCCTCAGACATTACCAGTCGTGACACAGAGGGGGAGGGAGAGGAAATGGGAAGAGAGGGGTGGGATGTAGGAGATGGAGAGAGAGTGGTGGGGAGAGGAGATGGATGATGAGAGTGGAGAAGAGAAGCAGATGGACAAAGATAGCGGGAAGAGTAGGAGGTGGACGGAGAGAGGGAGGAGGAGGACAGTAGGACGAATACATAATTCCCGCAGATATTTAGCAATTGTAAAGGATTGCCGGGTTCGCTAGTAATAATAGATAATAAACAATTTAATTAAAATGTTGAAAGTAGACCTGAATTCGATGATCTATAATTAAAAAGAGGTTTATTTCCAGGGACTGAAAACAAAAACTTCAAAATCGAAGCAGTAATGGTGCAAAAATATTGATTTCAAATGGTTCAAATGGCTGTAAGCACCATGGGACTTAATATCTGAGGTCACCAGTTCCCTAAACTTAGAACTGCTTAAACCTAACTAACCTAAGGACATCACACACATCCATGCCCGAGGCAAGATTCGAACCTGTGACCGTAGCAGCAGCGTGGTTCCGGACTGAAAATATTGCTTTAGGTGGGCGATAGAGCGAATAGCAATATTATTACTGAGGAGCCATTGATATATACCGAAGCTTCCAAATATTCTAGATTTTCCTTGTAGCATAATCGTCCATGTCACAAAGCCAGAATCGTGTTACAGTGCTTTGATAAACATGCTACTGAACTTAAAAAAATGTCGAATCAAAACAACTTCAACCGTCTAAATTTCCAGTTGTTATTTTATTTGAGCTACCAGTTTCGGCGCCACATTACGCCATCTTTAGACCCCCTGACCGACGTGTAGGAAGAATCCCACCTCTGGTCCAGCCAAAACATTTAGTAACTGGTATCTGTAGATTTTTGATGCAGCCATTCCTTACGAGTGATGATCGAAGCGATCCCTGAGTCAAAAATCAACGAATACAAATCACTGAGTGCCAGCGGCTCTTTCGACTGGATCAGAGGTGAACTGTTTCCTACACGTCGGTCAGGGGGCCTAAAGATGTACTGTAGCGCTGAAACTGGTAAATCAAATAAAACAACAACTGGAAATTTAGACGGCTAAAGGTGCTTTGATTCGACATTCGATAATGAACGGCTGAGGCCCCGCAGAAATCTGTTGCTTATAGCCTACCAGTACAGCGCCACGCCCACTTCAAACGTCAAAACATCGCAACTCGTGGTCAACGTCAGTTGGTGAGTGAAGACAACTGGTTAGCATAACATTAAATTGCAGTATACTGTCTTCACGATAAATAAACAGTTTTAAACTGTGTTTCACCTTAGGAGAAGTGCCCAATTACAGTAATTTCCGAAAAGTTTGCGAAACATACTCTGAAATATAGCATACTTATTGATGCATACTGCGCTGTCTAAATGGTGATTATACAGATATGCTCATCGTTTTTGGAGATTTTACATTTATAGATTTAATGAATGGTGTGATTTGTCTTATTTAAAAGGTTTTGAGAGTTGTTATGTTTAGTACTCATACGTATTGTATCAATTTTGGGAATAACTGAAAATACTACAGATACTGTTTGATTAGTTTAGCGGTAATTAGGAGTGTTTTGGGTTACTAGAGGCTATTTTATATTACTTGCCTGTGCATTAAAAATAAACCAAACATGTCTACTGAAGATAAGCAGGTTTGTGAGGCAGTAGTTGAAAGGAAAGGGATAAGACAGGAAGACAGAGATGATTCAGGAATCAGTGATTATGGATTGTCATTAGAAAGCCCATTAGCACATTCAACTAGTTACCCCGAGACACCGGGGCAAACGACGAGAGATAAGCCAGTTTCAGAGGGTGAGGATATACAGTCGATGTTAGCAGACTTGTTAAAGGAAAACAAGGCAACAAAAGTGAGGGAAGAAATATTCCGCAAATCATTAGAGAAAGGTTTACAAGAAACTAGAGAAAGGGAAGAAATATTCCGAAAATCATTAAAGAAAGATTTACAAGAAACCAAAGAAAGCTTAGAAAAATCATTTAAGGAAACTCTAGCACAAGAGATCAAAACATCGCAAATGAAGATAGAAAATAATCTGAAGAAGGAAATGCAGGAGTTACAAGAACGACTGAAGATGGACATCAACGAGAGAGAGAGTAAGCTACAGAAGAGCATAGACCAAATCCAGGGAGACGTGGAGAAGATGGAAGGAAAGTTAACAAAAAAGATAGAAGACGATATTGAAGAAACTAAAGCCGAATTGGGAGAAAGGATCACCGAAGTGGAAACAAATTGCAATCATCGAATCGCCGAGGTGACGCAGATGCAGAAACAATGCAATGATGCGGTTAAGGGGATAGGAGATAGGCAAAACCAACTGGCTGTCAATCTGAGAAATGCTATAGCCGTGCAACGAGAAGAGGATAACAAGAGGGTTGCAATGGAGGTCAGGCAATTACAACAGTGAGTGCAACAATTGGAGAGCAAGACAGAAGAAATTGATAAACGAATAAGCAACGCCACTTTAACCGTTTGGGAAGGTAGAGTCGTTACCTTGATGAGCAGTGATAATCGGTACGTCCAAAATAATACAGGGCAGAAATTTAGACCGAAAGGAGGGTTGCACCCAATGATATTTATGAAATGGTTAAAAGGAGTTTACCCAACACATTTTAAAGACGCAGACAAGATTCAATTTGCAATAGATAGGATGGAAGGTGAGGCCTTCTCTTGGGGAGTCAGGAAGAAGGAAGGGACTACTAGTTATGATCAGTTTGAAGGGGAATTCTTGAAGAAATACTGGTCCAAAAGTCATCAGTGTGCAGCACTTGAGGACCTACTACACCGCAAGTCACTTAATACATGGAGAGGAACGTTGAGAGAGTTTGCCTAACATTTGTGGGAATTAAATGAGACCTTGGAACAACCCCTGAGTGATGACATAATGATATCAGTGATAAAAAGAAGATTGAGCCAGAGAATGCAATAAAACTTATCGGGAAGCCTGATTAAAGATAAAGATACTTTAATGGAAGTATTGGAGCAATTAGAAACTATTCGTGCACAGGAAAACAATCAGATGTGTGATCAGAACCAAGATGGAAATAATTACCATCAAAGTCGCTTTAATGGCCCACCAAATTACAGAGGTAGAGGTGGGGGTAATGGACGTAGGAACCATGGCAATGGTCAACAGTTTCACCACAATCATGGGAGAGGTGATGATGATAAAGACAGGAATTATGAGAGAAGACATGATAGACAAAGGGATCAAGAGGTACAAATTGAAGAAAGTTAGGTGTAGGGAGCTAGCAACTCTTTTGCTGGTATACCAAGTGGCGACTGGTACACTCCCAGCTGGGTGAGACTTTATTTCTTATTTCAAGTTTCACTCCTCTACCATCATTCTCTATCCCTAGGTTAAGAAAGATAGTGTAGTAGTTAGGATTGGTAGTGGTCATCCAAGTAATTCAGTCAGGAACCATGTAGTAAATTTATAGTTGACTTAAAATAAGGATAAGTAGTTACTGTTGATGTAGTGTGTGAGGTGTCAAAGAATCAATAAGTTGAATGCTCAGTTTAGTGTCAGTATATTGCATAATTATTAGTGCCAGAAGTAATAAAATGAGAACCAGATAAGAAAGCTAATGTTTACAAAATGTCGTGGGAAGCTAATTGGTCAAACGAGAGTTTGTGTAATCTTATAGAGTTGTTTTGTGAGGCATGAAAATATCAAACTGTTGTAAGAAAGTTGAAGTAATGTATCAGCTTATAAGTAGATGAACATATAAAGAAACAGATACATGAGGAGATAGTTGTTCGAATAAATGATGTGAAATATTATGAACGGAGAGGCCAAGGAGCCTGGAATAGTATTTTTATTTAGTTATTGCAGTGAATATGGAGGACTGATGTAGGTTGAAGATATATATTTATTTGCAGCTGAAGTTGCTGTTAAGTTGAGGGAGTTATATGTAATGAAGTGTATTGAGTATGAGATATTTGAAGTATTGAAGTATATGGAGGACTGATGTGGGTTGAAGATATATATTTATTTGCAGTTGAAGTTGCTGTTAAGTTGAGGGAGTTATGTGTAATGAAGAGTATGGAGTATGAGATGTTTGAAGTATTGAAGTATGTCATTTAGCACATGAGCAACTTCTGTTTGCAAGTTATTTGTAGGTATACATGTTTATCTGAAGTATGCTGATAAAACAAAGTGTAACTAATGAATAATTAGTAATTCATGTATCCAATTAGCTATCAGAGTCAATTATGGTTATACATAGGTCAAGCTTTAGAAGCAGAATTCTGGCACTGAGTAATGAATAACAAATATCCATATGGTGGATTTGAATTAATGTGAATATAACAGGAAATATTGTACCTCTCATCTAAGCTTTCTTGATAACAATTCACATATGGCAGTAATGTTTGGCAAAATGAAATGATCAGTAGTTTAAAATATTTCATTGGGTGACCACATTAGTTATAGTGTTGCAAATAGTTATGTAAGGCATACTTAGTGGTATAATGGAACATTTAATATTATGGAATCTGTAGAGGTATGAGGGATTGTAAAATAATTGCGTAAGTCAAGGAGTAAATGCTATATTTAGTTTTGGTATTCAATTTTGCTTGTGCTAAAAACTCAAATGAATAAGTTGTGAATTTCTTCCTTAACTTTTATGTGTGTTGGCCAAGTGAGTTATAAGTTAGTGTGATAGTAGTATGGACGGCAGGAACCCTGCTGAAAGGACGGCATACCAAAGGGGTAGCTGGCATTCAACTAGTCTGTTTTCTTGTCTTTGCTGTAGCAGGTTATAACAAATATGTAGTTAATGACTCGTACAAACCTTTGAAAGTGAAGATTTTTGGTAATTGAATGTAAGATAGGTTTATAAAAATATTTACCATGCTATGTTAATTAAGATAGATTGATGTTGTGTGTTACATTCAATATGGACTATAGAGGATTATTGCTGCTTGATAAAAAATTGTGATTTGGACAATGCCATGTTTGTAAGATGTAATAACCTTTTGTAGAATATTGTTGTGGAGGCAGCCCACTACCGGAGTCGAGGGGTTATTTGGTGAATTGTAATTTCATTAATTATTTTCACTGTGTGTTTTGTTAAGATGTAATGATATCTAATTTCCTTCCCGATTCTTTTCGCCAGAGGCTCCAAAGAAGTTTTCGAGGGCGGGGATGTAAGGGCTCCGTAGGCCCTTACTATAAATTTGCACTCGGCACAGGTCGATAGGGCAAACAATCGATTGTGTCGTGTTGCGAGAGCGAGTGTAGAGTTGAGCGAGTGCCACGTTGCGGGTAGAGGTGTGTGGAGGCCAGTTGTTGAAATGCAAGGCTTTAACGGTGAAGGGAGTCGCCATCGCCGTGGTTAGACCCCTTTGTACTAGAATAATATCGAGAAGGCGAAGAAGTATTATTACAAAAGTGATTAGTGACATTTCTAGGGCCGATATTTTGGTTTCGCGTCTACCGCGCCGGCATCACCTTGGATTGCAGTGTTGGATTGCGGTGTTGGATTTGCGTGTGATGATAATGGAAAAGGAAGAAGCCTGTGCTGAGATTAGCCGTAATTACATATGTATGACGAAGGCAGTGGCTGTCTCCTTTTTTGTGTTTTTGAGACGAATACAGGTTCGTAATTAGTGAAACTGTGTTGGTGTTTTTCTTGTTACCAGACATTTCATTATTACAGTATTGAGAAGGACGAACTGGAAAGTAACAGCTTCCGTAGCAGTCAATTCCGATTAGTAGCCCCATTAGGTACACGGTCATATTAATAATAAATATTGGGCTGCTATTCGATCAGATCAGGTCGGGATAAATAAACGGAGGTGTTACAAAGGCCATGGCACAAAACGGTATTAAATGCGGCCATAAGATCAGCACATGCTGCTGCAGTATTCAGTCTTACAGGTAGCTTTCTTCGATAAAAGATGTTCATTTCGATATCTCATCACACAATTGCGATTCTTTCGAAAACGGGCTTGTTGGAGTGGATTTACTAGGCCAATAAATAGCTGGATTCTATTTGGCACCATTCCTTCTAGTAGTTTACAAACTCCACTGATTAGTGATATAAGTCAAGAAAGTGATGCACCGTTGCCTTTTTTCCAGGTTTCGGCCGCTATTACTTTTGCATCCCTAAAATTTGTTTACAGTTTCCAACAATAGAAATAAAAAATACAGATAAAATATCATCATTTAGAGGAAAGCCATGGGCAAGGACTCCACCCTAGTGGGAGTCTAAAGAGCATATGTTATAATTGTCATTGTTATTATTATTGTTTCTTTACGAGTTTTCGGTATATTCGCTATACCCATTCCTTGTACATATTTACATAAAATACACACTAAGACTACAAATATTAACTGAGGTGATGAAGAGATCATATAATGACAATGACCTCTCTGACACATAGACAACTGCTTCTGCGATAGCTATGGAACCAGAGTATTGCCCTTTTTCGAGAAATTAAGTTGGTACATTTTCATAAAAACAGGGTCATTCATAGGTGTGGGCAAAACCACACTTCTAAAACAGAAACAGGTGCAAAAACGGGAATTTAAAGTCAAGCAGTATGGCGTGAGAGAAGGAAACACCTGAGACGCTATGTTATCGTTACAGCCGCCGTTCTAGAATCGTCCATTTTGGGAGTAACACATAATTTTCAAATGGAAAGGAAGTCATGTGATGTATGAACCAGATAGAGAATCACATCGGAAGAGCTTTGAAGTTCTTTCCGTAGTCTTGTGAAATCGGATAAGCATCCTGGTTGCGTAAATGTAGAACTTTAGACTTTAAAGTCTACAGGAGTCAGTCAGTTTTAGACCTTCTCCTTGCAACAAATTATGTTTGAATTCAGCAGATGATTGTAAATGTTTAACAGCGCACAGCAGCAACTAGCTACAAATTGGTTTTAGGTTGCTCTATTCGAAAAGTACAGTTTCACATTAGCACAATACTTCATCAGACGGCCTGTTACTTTGTTCTAATGGTGAATAGTGTTAGGATAAACAACACTTCACTGTTACAAAAGTGTAATAAAGATAGTTGCGCCACAGACACGGGTTGGAATGCAACTTACGTGAAATGTCCGCACGGAAATTTTATTTTATTTATTTATTTTTTTTTTGCAGTTTTCGTCCAACGAAACATATTTATATAACTTATGAAATTTTAACATTCCCTCCCTCTGGTTTTCATTACTTGAGCATTTTCGTTGGACTGCAAAACAAATTGCCGATACAGAGCACGTATTTTCACTCACTCACAAAATATGAAAACAAAGTCACAGTGGCTACAAAGTGCATGAGCGTCAAAGAATCTGCAATACTCGTAAAATAATACATTGCAAACTTGTAGCATTTCGGAAAAGAAGCAATATTACTGGTATATCAAACTGAAATTGGATTTTAGATTAAATGTAGGTTGGAATGTAAAGAAATAAATGGAGTTTTACTGAATTACACATTGCAAAGTTATTTTACAAACTGAGAAACTACTGAGAAATAAATGTAGATTAGCAGGTATGCGGATAACTTTCTATGCTATTTCAACACTGCTGTCGACAACACATTGAAATTACTAAATATTTAGTCCCAAGAAAATAATTTACTATAAAAGATACACACAATATTGTAAGATCACTTGTCCACGGAACAGCTATCACAAAACGTTCACTCCAAAACAAAACAGTCTCCCACGGAAACCAAACCTAAACATTCTGTTATCCGATACGTAGGCCAGGTATTACACCAAATAGCGAACTTATTTTAAAACAAGAATATTAAAATCGACTCCTCTACTAACAATAAATTAAAGCAAAAAGTAATTGATGATATAAATTGTTCCAGTGCTTCCTACAATAAATGAGGAATACGCATGTTCAGATGGGATTAATGACTAAAATTCTAGATTGATCAGACAGGAAGAAGTTTTGAAATTAAATACAAAATACAAGCAAATCTACATCTGTAGCCAACATTGCCGAAGAAAACCACTGAGTGAGAAACACTGAGAACAACATAAAAATATTACATTTAGCAGAAAAAGAAGCCACTACGTAATATAAATGTACACACAAAAAAGCTCTCCTGATGATATCCTTAATTGGTTAACACTTCTTTCCTGAAAACTTTCAGGAAGTACTTTCCGCACTGTAATATAAATAAATCTTCTTAATCTTGAAATCAAGTAACAAATATTACAATCAATTTGTGATTGTTTGCTGCTGTGTCCTACCAAAAATCGGTATCATAATTACAGCTACGGTTGCCTATCATTACTTTATTTAATAAAATTATAATATAAAATAATGCCCATCTCGGCCTGTCTGTTATGGAATACCCGATACTTACAAGAGCTGCAAATTACACACCATACTTTCCAAAATCGGGCTTGAACGGGATTTCTTCAGGCTGATAATCTTAATTTCAACGATTTCTACATATCCATTCTCCTCCTGATATTTTGGGTTGTTTCGCAAAAGTTGTCTTTTTTGAAAGTATCAGTACGCACCATAGCCATTCAGTCACAAGTGAACTAGTAACTTTCAGAGTTTAATCCGTAGTCACTGTACACTTTAATTCCGTATGTTACGTAACATGTGGCCGATAGTATACCCAAATGGGAATGTCAATAACTCTCTCGTGCAGATTGCGATTGTTAAGATGTTGAACTGAAATTTGGGAAGAAAAATTTCAAATCTCCATTCGTTCACCGTTGTTTGGGCATGTCATTATTTTTCTAAATAGCTTCAGATGGATGCGGGGGTGCTTCCTTACATATATGACATCGCATTCTTCCTGCGTCCTTCCGTAACACGGTGATTTGCCTGTAATGACATTATTAAATAAAAGTTAAATTCTACCTGTCCTATTTTATGTCTTGTGAGATCTCCGATCGCTAATTTATGAATAACACGAATATTAACAATGGCCTTGCAGAGAAGCATATAACGGACCCTCACATTTGCTGCCGGGATATTGAAGGATAAAAGCGAGATAAAGTCATTTTACGCCACGAAAATGGATTAATGCGTCATACGGGCGTGTGCTCGAAAACATTCAGCAAGCCCAGCTGCAAATTTGTGAAGGACTCGACAACTGTAAAGGTTGGATACTTTGACGCTTTGCATTCACATCCGTGACCCGCACGTTTCTTGGTACAATCTGTCCATTGGCATTTACATGGCGCTTTGTCGCAGAGAGAGTTGTGGATATGTGTACTTTTCTGGATTTAACAATGCCGTAACCGCATACCAAGGTCAAGGACCTATTTTTATAGACGTGGTGAACATCGAGCATCGCGTAGCCGGGTGGTACTTTACAGAATGCCTGACTTATGTAACAAAACTATCACGAGGTATTCTAATAGAGTGTTTCTTTCTCTGATTAGAGCTACCGTAGCAAAGAAGCAATAGTCCACTAACTATAAAACAAAAAAGGAGAAGAGACATCTAAACTACGTCGCTGATACTGCCGTGGGAGGCTAACAAAAACTCTTTCGGGAAAATGACTACAACACTTCGCTAGAAGTCATAAAATTATTTCGTAATTTGCAAACGTAGATTAAACAGTTCAAACAAAGACGTCAAAAAATTCCGCATGACGTAGGAATGTGTGAAAACCGCTTCACAAATGACTCTTACAGTCCATTGCATCTGTAATGAACTTGTCACCTATGAAGTTTTAATGTGCCGGCTGACGTCATCCGGGCACTTGAAACACCGACTACTTGAGCGCACACACTTATATAAGATTGCGCACCTGAAAATGAATCGGAAAGACTTCCTCGTCAATGAATATGTGGTGTGAAATTTTCCATTTCTTTTATAGTAGGTACAAATAATTTCAATAGGTTGGAAATAACAGCCAACCAGTTGCAAAATACAGGTTTCGACAGTTCTAATTAGTGTCTTCTTCAAAAGATATTGTACCTATTAACAAATAATACGACACTGTACGTGAAACAGATGTGCTTTCCTTATAATAAGCAAAATTACAGGAAATTTTTACAAATTATTTTAGTGAAACACACTCACGTAGAATCACATGTTATCTACATCCGATGTGGGAATCATTGACTCTGTCTTGCACATGAGCGTGTCATCCACTTAATCACCATTTAAAATAAGTGATTTAAAAGTAGTAGCTCTCTACTGTAGGGCTGTCTTAAAACTTTTTAAAGTAGCATCCATTTCACAATGGACCCAACAACGTGTAGTTTTGCCACCTGAAAGATTTGTCTATAAATATAAAACGTGGCATCGGATCCCACAGAGCGTAAGTTTCATAGCTGCATATTTCTCTGTAACGAAATTAGATTTGTTAAAGGGTAATGCAGATTATGTTTTCCTCTAGCGATGTACTTACGAACACCTCTGTTACTCTCAAACTCAGATGAACTGTTGATAACATTAAACGAATAAATGCACTGTCAGCCTCCATAGCTCAGTGGATGTCGGCACGGTAGCTCAGCGTGTGTGGTCAGAGAGATAGATGCCCTCGGTAACAAAAGAACTGAATGAATGAATGGATGAACGATGCACTTGAACAAGCGTCAAGGGACGTCCGATCCGAACAAATACAACGACCAGTGACGAACAAAATGAAATTTAAGAAAAAAAGAAGTGATCAGTGCGGCGGAATGATGTGCAAAGGGGCCAGGGTTGGATTCCCGGCTGGGTCGGGGATTTTCTCCGCTCAGGAACTGGGTGTTGTACTGTCTTCGTCATCTCATCCCCATCGACGCCCAAGTTGCCGAAATGGCGTCAACTAAAAAGAGTTGCACTATACGACCGGTCTATCAGACGGGAGGCCCTCGCCACACGACATTTCAGTTTTCAATAAATGCACTGTGGCATTGTGCCGAATATTCCCAGTTGTTAAAAGAGATAACTGCAAGATGTACGTTTGTAAACCCCACACATAATTCTAATTACTTTCTTTTGTGCAATGAATACTTTTTCCCTAAGTGAGAAGTTGCCCCAGAATATTATCCTACAAGGTATAAGTCAAAATATGCCAAAAATGTTAACTGACTGAGTTGCAGGTTTCGTAATATTATTCTTCTGCATCCGGCAGCCCTCTACAGTTCCATAAGGCCATTCCTTCTTTAATGCTGGTAGCAAGCGAAATCTATTGCTTAACGGAATTTCGAATTTCCTAATAAGATTTTCCCCTGTGCGCGCTTTCCTTGCCACCTCTTCCTAGCACCCCTTCTCTTTTTTTTCTCTCTATCCAACAACCGTAATTCAACTTTCGCAGTTTCTAACTCTGCCTAAAGGGCACAAATCTTTGCTTCCTCTTGATCTATTTCCAGTCTGTCTGGGATAGACTAGCCCGTCCTCTTCCCTACTGGAATCGCTCCAGTGAATGCATAACGTATAGTTTTTGCTAAACGCTACATGTGATAAGTATGAATGTTATCGCAGACCAATTAAAATTGATCTGCGATAACATTCATAATTATCACATGTATCGAATAGATTGTAAAAAGCTTCAACACTAGGTGTAACGAAATAAAAACAATAGATATAATGAAAAAGAAATTTACGTTGCCATCTTCATATTATTCTCGAACGTAAAATTAGGCTTAAAATTACGGCACCAGGAGCGAGGACAAAAAACACGTTTTGCACTGTTTTACTGTATTTAACACGACATTAAGACTTGCGCTAATGAAAGTACATTAATATAATGTTTGTAATGTTAAGAAACATTTAAAAGTAAATGCTAATTTCTTATTTATGTAATTATTTACGACAGCAGAATTTCCAACAATCTCACCGGCACAGTCTTGTCAACAATATACTAGTAAAAAGCTATTTATGTGCTACTGTGCTATTAGAGATATTTAGCTGTATAAAGAGTCTCTCTCTCTCTCTCTCTCTCTCTCTCTCTCTCTCTCTCTCTCTCTCTCTCCCTGTGTGTGTGTGTGTGTGTGTGTGTGTGTGTACGTGCGCGCGCGTGCGTGCGTGCGCGCGCATATGTTTTGGAAGACACAGCAGATGAATGACTTACATGTGCTTAGGCAATATGTTTTTCAGTTCGCTTCTTACTCTAACAGTTTTTCTTAAACCACGCCTAAAGTCTGCGAAAAATAAGCACTTTAATTGTTCGAAATAAACACGACTTTTTTTCGCATGTGAAGACTTCAAATTTTCCTGTCACTACTAGCGGCGAGGCATATGTGCTTCACAAGTAATGATCTGATCCACAGGTAATATCTTCAAAAATCATTACGCTACACTGAAGAGATTTTTCTTTTGTCTTTCTTCTGTTCACAGGTCAAGTAGTATACAGGGTGGTTAGAAACAGTCTGAAAAGCCTGTTAAGGTGATGCAGGGGTGATTGTGCTAAGGTACGTTGCGTTGTTTCCGAGTTAATTAGCACAGAAGTTAGGCAGTCAGGCCATTCCACGAGGAACTTCAAGCGACACGGTAGATACAATTAGTGTCAGTTGTTCCCATAGCATGGATGATAGCGTGAGAGACAGCTCAGCCTTTGGCTTGGGCTCGATCCTCACTACCATTCTCTGACCAATTTTTGTAGCACTCTCTGGCAGACCGCTTGAATTTGTGCGTGTAGTGGCTTGATTAGCTAATTTCTTCAATAAAAGCGGTAACGGCGCAACATATCGAAGTTTTTTCTTAAAAATTGTTTCTCAGCATAACCTACCCTGAAACAACCTTACAATCTTTTCAGACTGTATCTGACCACACTATATACTTCACCACTGCGTGTGCACGACTTGCAGTGCATTATTATTGGTGGAGGTAGTTGAAAGTCCTTAGAGATCTATTATTGACAAATTCCAGTATTTTTATGACATTTAAGTTAGTTATTTTGTGCTATAGTTACAAGGTTACCCTAGTATTGCGAAACGTATTTTTTTGATTCGTTTCAGATTATAATAGAACACGCGTGAACAATTATATTTTATAAAGACATGTTAGAAGGTGGTGAACGACCTCGGAAGTTGCAGTTTAGCCGCGCGGGATTAGCCGAGCGGTCTAGGGCGCTGCAGTCATGGACTGTGTGGCTGATCCCGGCGGAGGTTCGAGTCCTCCCTCGGGCATGGGTGTGTGTGTTTGTCCTTAGGATAATTTAGGTTAAGTAGTGTGTAAGCTTAGGGAGTGATGACCTTAGCAGTTAAGTCCCATAAGATTTCACACACATTTGAACATTTTGAAGTAGCAGTCTAGCTTGAAAGAAATATTACTTCGCAGCCCGTGCACCACCATCTGTTACGTGTATATGAAACGGACGGTATTTGAAGTAACATTTACGTGTGAAGCAAACTCTGCCTTCTTTCTTGTGCTGTTCAGTTTGCTACCCAGTTGGTGGGAATTCCTAGTGCGGTTAATGGATGCGGCTTTCTGTATGTATTCCTTTCGACATTTCGTTGGCTGCTGGAAAATCCTGGAGAAAAGTCACGAGGCCTACCAGCAGGAAGAGCGTTAAAGTGGTCTACAAATTCCATCGAAGATACGAATATTTTATCGCACCTGCAATGGAGCATTCCGTCGGAAATGACATGATGGTGTGTATTTTCAGTCATGGAAAATTTCTTCCTGAAGTTCGGATGGAGCTAGCAAGAATATCAGACGGTCTGTTGAGCCGATGAACACCAGACGGGGAATTTCTGTATGGGATACCGCCACTGTCGGCCATCAGGACTAATGTGTCGCCTGATTACCGACGGCCACGCGTTTCGATAATCTACTGCGGCTGCGCCGCCACGGAGTTCCTCAAAATGTGCTGTTCAACCCGTACTGGTCATTAAGGTGTGTGGACGTGAGCGTTGGCTGCCTGCTATTTTCGCATCGTAGTTCCCGCCCTCGTTATTTTCCTGAGCATGTAGCATGTCTTACAAGATAGTTTAGCATGGTCGAAAATGTCCGCCGTGCTGCACACGTCTCTTAAATTTTGTGATATTTTAATTTATTTGGCCACTCTCCTCTAACTCCTGTGAATAGCATATTAGTGATGTCGTTTGAGTTACTGACAAATGAATCTCTGGTAGCTACCCTAACTTACAAGTTTAAAAAAATAATTAAAATTGCTTTTTGAGACGGAGCTTATTCGTGAGGAAAGTTCTAGTAGCGGAGTCGAAACGTAAAGCATCGAAGAAGTTGTTTGACGAAGAACATGACGTGGCCTAGATGACTTTGCTTTGGATCAATTTCTTACCCCATTTTTATTGAAGCAGTGTTTCGCTCCGTTTTTAATATTTCGATGTCGATGGAAGAAATCTCAAACTTATTTACTTTTATGTACGATTTTAGGATACTTCCAGGCTTCCTCAGTTATAGGCGTACCTACGTTATGTCACTGGTTTTCTCAAAATCTTTTTCATTGGCACGGAAATTATTAATTAGCTCTGTTACATTACGTGTCGAATAATATTAGAGTAATGTATGTGACTGAGAGTGTTCGATATAGAATCTATCCGTAATGATAGGAGTCGGCGCTTTGAAATGGACGTACCAATGCTATTATTCCCTGTGAAAACTAGAATGAGAAACGCTATAGGAATTATGTCATGCAGTAAATCCTAACGGTTGTACTCATTGTACTGAGAAAAAGGTATTTCCGTGAATAGTTTCTGTCCATCTTATAGCCTTTAAGAAGTCGTAGTCGTTAATGTTGTTGTTGTTGTGGTCTTCAGTCCCGAGACTGGTTTGATGCAGCTCTCCATGCTACTCTATCCTGTGCAAGCTTCTTCATCTCCCAGTACCTACTGCAACCTACATCCTTCTGAATCTGCTTAGTGTATTCATCTCTTGGTCTCCCTCTACGATTTTTACCCTCCACGCTGCCCTCCAATACTAAATGGGTGATCCCTTGATGCCTCAGAACATGTCCTACCAACCGATCCCTTCTTCTGGTCAAGTTGTGCCACAAACTCCTCCCCAATTCTATTCAATACTTCCTCATTAGTATTGTGATCTACCCATCTAATCTTCAGCATTCTTCTGTAGCACCACATTTCGAAAGCTTCTATTCTCTTCTTGTCCAAACTATTTATCGTCCATGTTTCACTTCCATACATGGCTACACTCCATACAAATACTTTCAGAAATGACTTCCTGACACTTAAATCAATACTGGATGTTAACAAATTTCTCTTCTTCAGAAACGCTTTCCTTGCCATTGCCAGTGTACATTTTATATCCTCTCTACTTCGACCATCATCAGTTATTTTGCTCCCCAAATAGCAAAACTCCTTTACTACTTTAAGTGTCTCATTTACTAAAATAATTCCCTCAGCATCACCCGACTTAATTAGATTACATTCCATTATCCTTGTTTTGCTTTTGTTGATGTTCATCTTATATCCTCCTTTCAAGACACTGTCCATTCCATTCAACTGCTCTTCCAAGTCCTTTGCTGTCTCTGACAGAATTACAATGTCATCGGCGAACCTCAAAGTTTTTATTTTTTCTCCATGTATTTTAATACCTACTCCAAATTTTTCTTTTGTTTCCTTTACTGCTTGCTCAATATACAGATTGAACAACATCGGGGAGAGGCTACAACTTTGTCTTACTCCCTTCCCAACCACTGCTTCCCTTTCATGTCCCTCGACTCTTATAACTGCCATCTGGTTTCTGTACAAATTGTAAATAGCCTTTCGCTCCCTGTATTTTACCCCTGCCACCTTTAAAATTTGAAAGAGAGTATTCCAGTCAACATTGTCAAAAGCTTTCTCTAAGTCTACAAATGCTAGAAAAGTAGGTTTGCCTTTCCTTAATCTTTCTTCTAAGATTAGTCGTAAGGTGAGTATTGCCTCACGTGTTCCAGTTTTTCTACGGAATCCAAACTGATCTTCCCCGAGGTCGGCTTCTACTAGTTTTTCCATTCGTCTCTAAAGAATTCGTGTTAGTATTTTGCAGCTGTGACTTATTAAACTGATAGTTCGGTAATTTTCACATCTCTCAACATCTGCTTTCTTTGGAATTGGAATTATTATATTCTTCTTGAAGTCTGATGGTATTTCGCCTGTTTCATACATCTTGCTCACCAGATGGTAGAGTTTTGTCAGGACTGGCTCTCCCAAGACCGTCAGTAGTTCCAGTGGAATGTTGTCTACTCCGGGGGCCTTGTTTCGTCTCAGGTCTTTCAGTGCTCTGTCAAACTCTTCACGCAGTATCATATCTACCATTTCATCTTCATCTACATCCTCTTCCATTTCCGTAATATTGTCCTCAAGTATATCTCCCTTGTATAGACCCTCTATATACTCCTTCCACCTTTCTGCTTTGCCTTCTTTGCTTAGAACTGGGTTTCCATCTGAGCTCTTGATATTCATACAAGTCGTTCTCTTATCTCCAAAGGTCTCTCTAATTTTCCTGTAGGGAGTATCTATCTTACCCCTAGTGAGATAGGCCTCTACATCCTTACATTTGTACTCTAGCCATCCCTGCTTAGCCATTTTGCACTTCCCGTCGATCTCATTTTTGAGACGTTTGTATTCCTTTTTGTCTGCTTCATTTACTGCATTTTTATATTTTCTCCTTTCATCAATTAAATTCAATATTTCTTCTGTTACCCAAGGATTTCTACAAGGATTTCGTTAATGTATACAGAAGGATACCGTACTCTACTGCCAAGGCGTTCAGTTTGGGAGACAATAAGCTATAATAAGGTTGCAAATTTTTGATAGCCACATACTAATTTCTGTCGGTAAAATGTAAGTGTCGTGTGACTGGGTCCTCCCATCGGGTAGACCGCTCGCCGGGTGCAGGTCTTTCGATTTGACGCCACTGCGGCTACTTGCGTGTCGATGGGGGTAAAATGATGATGATTAGGACAACACAACACCCAGTCCCTGAGCGGAGAAAATCTCCGACCCAGCCGGGAATCGAACCCGGCCCTTAGGGGTGACATTCCGTCGCGCTGGCCACTTTTTTGCTCTATACTGGTCGAAGAATTTGTTCCTGGCGGACCTCCGATGACAGCCGTTCAGGTTCTTTGTTGATCCGGTCACTCAGTTTTTTATTACAGGGGGTAGCTAACCCTCTGACCGAGCACGCTGAGCTACCGTGCCGGCATTTTTTTTACACAACACATCAACAACTAGAACCGTGCCGGTGTGATTTTATTCGTTGAGGTGCGTTATATTTTTAATCATGACATTTAAACTGTGGATGCGCTATTAACAACAACAGAAGTTTAATCATTGATAGGCGTTTCCCAATACAATAGTATTAACATTCGATGACTATGTTGTGTATTCAGTTTTTGTTTCCTGTTTTCAACACATTGTCTAAGAATCTACAGTAAAAAACAATTAAGGCATCTTCTAGAGTGTTCGTATCTCTATTGACCACTCAGCTACAGGGGGAGGATTTCCGTCGGTGCAGCACGGTATCTGTTAACAGTAGCAGCACCCAGTTTTCGTGAACAAGTAACACCGATACTATTGGTTGCCTGATGCGGTCAGAGAAGCGTCGATTCGAATGATAGTGGTCGCAAAGTTCAGCGTACGTTCCTATCGAGATCTCATACATTATTGAGCTGAGATGACCAAGTAGACACGAAACAAATATTAGTCTGTCACTGGAATGTGGTCGCTACGTCACTGTCCTCCTTGAACTGTCAAATCTTCGCCAAACGCGATGATAAGTTGTTGGCGAGCTGCCAAAATGGAGTATACGGAAATGCCGTCCTTCTGCTACCATGAACGTTTTCGTGTATGCACGTCCTTCAAATGAATGGGCAGTACGACCTCTAAAAACTGCCAATAATGATGGCCCGTACAACGGACAGACAGAGTATAATCTACTGAGATTGTCACTTACAGTGGCAGCCCATACACTGACAGCAAGTACTGTTTGATGACAGTGTCCAGCGAATGAATGTGAGCTCATGTTTCTTCAGATCTCACAGGTTCGTGCTTTTACAGAATGTAACGATGGAAGTCAGATTCGTCTCCACTGTAAAATCGAGTCATGAGTGGAATTCAACTAATTATCAGAACTGTATCGTTTTTACTATATAGTTTTACAAATGTACCGGCGAAACTTTCGATATAATTCTCCTGAATTCTCTGCTCTTTGTGACACTCGAAGATCGATTGCAAGCTCTCCGTTTACATTATTCGTTTGCTTCAGGCGGAAGGCTTTTTGTTCATCACTACTTAAATTTTCATGTAATAAAATTTAGTTCTGATGTAATACAACAGACTCTGCTACAGCATATAATTGCTTAAAATTATCCGTTTCTTTTCGTACTACTCATATTTTTATTTTATCACCCATTACGGCATGGCTGGAGATTTAGCTTTTTTCCTTTTTACAGGTTATGCTCAACATAACCAGCATTCATTGAAAGTCAGAACCGCTTATTATTCGCAGGGACGTATTCTGAAGGGAAAAAAATGCGACACCCTCACGGACAAGGTAATTTTACTAAGTGACGTGACACTTCACCGCTTTAGGAGTATGTTATAACATAAACAGTCGCATCGCAGTAAAGGACGACCAAACACTTGCATCCATACACAGGGTACACGACTCTGGAGACAATGAAGGCGTGTATTCTCACATGCAGACAACAATAAAGGTGTCGAAAGGCATTCTGTGGTAGACTGTCAGAATCATCTTGAGCCTTTTGCTGCAATTAGCCAATGGTCTTAGTAAGCCATGGAGAACGAGTAAGTTCTTGCCTTATCATTCGCTGTGAGTTCAATTGGCGAGAGATCTGGTGACCTTACTTGCAAGGGCAGTTGTTCTGCCCGACGGTGAGCACATTGCGACGCGGCAGTCGTATGTGAACGTGCAGTGTCATGCTGAGAAAAGCAGATCACCTTCCTATCGGAAAAATTGCAGTAGCACGAAGATAACCCGTGTAACATAGCAGGCACTGGTTACTTCATGCTGCAGATACACTCAATGTGGCCTCAACCGCAAGTGATGACTCCCGTCACATACCACAGAGTGTGGGATGGTACCTGTGTTTCGTGGGCGAATTGACTTAGGAGTACGTGGTTCACCAGGTCTACGTCATACACATCTATGTCCATGACGAGCATACGGACAGAACCAACTCTCATCACTGAAGACAACTGAGTTTCACTCCACTCTCCAGTCAACCCTTCCACGGCACCAGAGCAGCCGTACGTGGTAGTGTCGTGATGCCAGTGACAACCTGGCCAGAAGTTCACGTAATCTTAGCCTTATTGCAAGCAGACGATTCCCAATGGCACCTGATGATACAGAAGCTGCAACATGATCTCGAATTTAATATTTGGATGACGTTCTGTCGGTCACCACAGCTCGCACAGTGGAACGACCTTGACGTGCATCTGTACTACGTGGACTCCAGAACCTGGTCTACAGGTGTGAGAATGTTCAAAAGACCACAGTTGGAAGTAGAGCCACACCTTCGATGCCCAATATGAGCAGCAATCCTTTGATACGTCCATCCAGATACCCGCAGACAATGCGACCCTATTCAAATGGATGAAATTGTTCATCAGGAGTATATACTCCTTGGTGGGACATGATTATACCCTAGAATGCATGTTTCAAACGCTGTTCACCTTTAAAATCTGCACAGACAGATCTCCTGAGCGCCATCTAACCCCCGATGTCAGTGACAAATCAGTCACTGAAGCTACAGCACCTCAATACACATATTTAATACCCCGGTGCCACTGAACACAGTCCTTGAAGTTGCTGAATTTTTTTCATGATCGTAAGAGATTTTTTGGATGATAACCTTCATGAAGTAATTCTACTAAGCCTGAAACGAGAACACTGCTGCACCTACCTGGTGACACTTCTTTTTAAAAAGTATTTTGTAGCTATCTCAGTCGAAGTATGAGGTCATAATACTTCAAATAAAATAATTAGTTTCATCTAAAACATATTTTAATTGACATTAATTAATTAAAACAACCATAAATTTGAAAATAATTTGGTTTGACACAGTCAGATTTCAAATTTTTACACTTCTAACAAAACGCAATAGTTAGATATAATTAACTACAACTGTGTGCAGAATTTTTATTTTGGCCTTTTTTGTAATTATGCTTGTGTTTGCATGCCTTTAATCCTGTTGTTATTATAAGAACTCAGTTCAGTCAACATGATATAAATATGATCTCCAAGCGAACAGTCCATGAGAATCTGATTTTTTTTATTGATAAATCAATTTTCTATAAAACTGGCCTTCAGCTTTTTTGAAATCACAGAAAAGACCATTGAAATTATGACATGTTGTAATTATGACCTATAATTTGGGTGACACCATAACAGTGATGTCACCAGTCCCATTACAGATGAAACTGCCACATCTTAGAGTGAGGAGAGTGTTTACAGATGGTTCAAATGGCTCTAAGCACTATGGGACTTAACATCTGAGCTCATCAGTCCCCTAGACTTAGAACTACTTAAACCTAACTAACCTAAGGACATCACACATCCATGCCCGAGGCAGAATTCGAACCTGCGACCATAGCAGCAGCGCGGTTCTGGACTGAAGCGCCTAGAACCACTCTGCCGCAGTGGCCGGCCCGTGCCTACAGAGTGATAGAAGTTAGAGATAGCAGCTGGTTTGAGAGGCACAGCTGTACATCCCTTCATGTGGCACTGTATTTACTGTATTTTTGTACCTGTGATGCCAGTTGCCAGGAGCAGAGGAAACTATCAAGCCTGCGCCACCCCCGCCCCCTCCTCCCATCCCCTCCCCGGGAGCCACGCAGAGAACACGCTCTGCTGCCGCCTGTACAGTCCATGTAAATAACATGAGAGTAGAAGAGCACTCAGCAGAGCACACACGGGGAGAGCAGTAGTGGTGGGGTTACGGGCAGGTGCTGTAGGGGAAGTGCCGAGCGCTGGAGGGGCAGTGTTCTAAATCAGAGCCTACATTCACATTTTTTTGTAAACATTAAGTGGAGCCCCTCCATGTTCACACTCACATGGTGACCATTCAAAAAGATCTGTGTCCTCTGCTTTGGTTACAACTGAAAAGAATTACACTGAAAATGCAGCGATTTATTTTCGCCTGGCTTATTAAACTTTTCTAACTTTCAGAGAAACGTCATGACTCGCGAAATTTGAGTAAAACCTACCTTTCTCTGCTTTCCATGCTAAAATTCGCTTCTTTTGCCAAAACACAGCGGTGTTTACAAAGTGTCACCTCACAAACATATTGTGTAGACCCAGCTGCAAGAGAATTCTGAAACAGTGGTTAATTAATTGAGGAACTGAGAAAATTGAGGTTAGTAGCTTATGAAAACGCGCATCCTCAGTGCCAAATAAACGTGTAGTGTCTACACTTCTGTTGTTCCAAAACTCACAGCATTTTTTTGTTTCACCAGCTATCGATGGCCCTTGAGAATTACATTCCTTCATCGAAAAAGTCTGTAGTTAGTGAAATAACGCGGGAGATAATGTGGTTTTGCGTAATAAGCACATGGAAAAATAATCTCCTCTTTGCATGCTATCATTTGCCAAAATTTAATTTCGATATGTCAAACCGTTTACGAAATATGAGGAATGATATGGACGTTCCACTCTAGTTTTACCACTGGCACAGCGCTATTGCAAATGAGTGTGCAACAGCAGATGAATTTTCTCAAGACTGGCGACAGCTAGACCTGGCTCAGATCTATAGAAAAATTCAGTAAGTTAGTTAAATTTCATATGAAGCAACATATAATGTAATACATGTGGTGTCACCGCCAGACACCACACTTGCTAGGTGGTAGCTTTAAATCGGCCGCGGTCCATTAGTACATGTCGGACCCGCGTGTCGCCACTGTGTGATCGCAGACCGAGCGCCACCACAAGTCAGGTCTCGAGATACGGACTAGCACTCGCCCCAGTTGTACGGACGACTTTGCTAGCGAGTACACTGACGAAGCCTCGCTCCTTTGCCGAGCAGATAGTTAGAATAGCCTTCAGCTAAGTCCATGGCTACGACCTAGCAAGGCGCCATTAGCCTTACATAGCAATTGATACTTATCGTATAAAGCATGTCTCATCAAGAACGATGTATACAACAAGGATGGATTAAAGTTAAGTATTCCAAAAGCTACGTACTTTTCTTTATAGCGTTCATTACATATCCTGTTTCAGACCTCACGACATCCTTCGTGTGTTTATAGCGTGCATTGCGGTCCCCTCAAATCACACTGTGTCGGCACTTCTGTCGACACATCAATACACACCAAACGCAAAACTATAATGACCCCTATCTTTCACGGCAAGCTTTTTCGAATTTCGCGCAGTGTCGTACTTCATGTAAATATCATAATAACTACTACAATTAACGAAATGATCGGTACATAGTCATAAACCTGTCATATAAAACTATAAGAAACGGAATAATGATTTTTTTTTTTACTGAATAGTTTCTGTAAAATCGTTTAACCCACCAGGTTAGCTGAGAGTGCTAATACGCTGCTTCCTGGAGTTGGATAAGCGCGCCGGCCCCGGACAGGTTAACGAGGAGGACCGGTGTGCCGGCCAGCCTCGATGTGGTTGTTAGGTGGTTTTCCACATCCTACTAGGTGAATACTGGGCTGGTCCCCACGGCCCGTCTCAATTACGCGACTCGCATACATCTGAACACGTTCACACTATTCCATGACTTACATTAGATGTAGACAGCTGGGGTACACTAATTTCATCCCAGGGGGTACGAGGTGGCGACAGGAAGAGCATCGGCCACCCTCTGACACTAACAACGCCAGATTCGTAGTAACAAGGCCGACCCCGCTTTGAAGTGGAACAAAGGCATGAGGAAATCGATGAGTTTCCATAAAATTGTTTGAGGAAGATTGCAGAGCGTGCGCCTCGATTTTGTCATTGCCGGTCGGGCAAAAGGTGGCAAACACTGTCGCTCTCCCATTCTGAAGAAACTAATGAAATCGCCCAGCACTTTGCGCGGAAACTGGTCATTGCGCATCAGCCACCATATTCTGCGCAGTCTCTAGAGAAGGCACCACAACCACTCCTTCATGGTTCCGTGAAAGCAGAAGTCAGAAACAGAGGTAAAAATTACTTAATTTTTGTTTTGTAATTGGAACTGAAATCGATATTTCGTGACTTGTTTAGTACAGATCCTAATTGCAACACATACTTATACTTGCAAGGAAAGGAAACGGTATGAAATAGAAGGAATTACAATAGGTTAGTTCGCCACACAGCAGTGTGTACCTGAAGCAGTACTGTTGGATAGGTAAAGTCGGCTGCAACCAAAAGCAAATGACTATCAACCAAAAACTTGCAACTGAATCTACCGATGCAGATCTAGGGAGCCAACTGGACATCTTAGGTTAACATATTGTACATGATTTTAACGGTAATTGATGATGATAATAAAAAAGGATTCTGTACAATTCTTATTGATTACAAAATATTTGAACAAGCAAACATTCACAACTGAGGAATATATTACTCTAACTTCAATATCATCTCGGACATCAAAGGAAAGCACAGGTCTCCAACCAAGGATGAAAGTGCATCAACTGAGGGAAGCATATCTACGAGAGACGTGGATTTGAGTATCTAATGATGGCGGCTCGACTAAATGCCAGAAAATAAACATAGATATATCTAAACCTACAGGCCTTGATGATCTATCAACAAATCTGTCTTCCTTTATTTTCTTCTGAAACATGGGCAACAATATTTTCTTATTCTTCCACTTACTTCAGTAATACATAAAATGCACGTTTAGTTTTATTTTATGTGATACTGTAAATTTTTCTTCAGATAACGGTCCCCACGTGATGACAAGGGAACTTTGTAAACTACGTGGTGTGTGTGTGTGTGTGTGTGTGTGTGTGACTGATGATAATGGCTATTTCAAAATCAGTTTCATCTTTTTTGTTTCTATATTAAGTACTGTTAAAAATACTGCCATACCTGTCCCACGTAAATGTCCAACAGAACACACGAGAGAGGTATCTACCATCTCGGCAGATGTGTATCTCTCCATATTGGAAACCAACAGCGTAATGCAACTGTATCAAACACACTAAAGATACTCATGTGTAGATGAGCTCACAGCAATGTTTCATATCTTGGTCAAAAATGTATCATTCACAGAACAGCTCTTTGGTCTCATGGCTCAAATGGCTGTAAGAACTATGGGACTTAACATCTGAAGTCATCAGTCCCCTAGACTTAGAACTACTTAAACCTAACTAACTTAAGGACATCACACACATCCATGCCCGAGGCAGGATTCGAACCTGCGACCATAGCGGTCGCGCGGTTCCAAACTGTAGCGCCGGCCTGTGTTATTTCACTTTTAGTAATTTGTCCAACGTCCATTCTTCATATTTACCTCAAAAATCCCCTTAACGTTGATTTTGTTAGAATTTGTTGTTTCTTCTAGTGAAACTGTCGCATATTCTTGTTGTATGGCTCTTTTCAGCTCACATACGGCCTCAATTGCCTTCTATTGCGATAAACACGACTTGCAAATACTCCCCAAAGGTTCTCTACGGATTTGGAATCCGGACTACATGCAGGCCAGAGCTAGGCATCGATGTCTTTATCTTCAAACCAGTTTTCGGTTGTAGCAGAAACATGCATATTTGCATTATCTTGTTGAAACATTGGTCTTTTGTCCCTGTAAGTTTTGTTTGTAGAATCACAGTATACACGTTAGAATTCATTCTAGTGTTCAGTCAAACAATGAGTGATTTACGTTTAGTGCAAAAGGCTGCCCAAATCGCAACACTTCCGCCACAAAATTTCTACTCATTCTTACCTGCTGATCGGTTCTCACATCAATAATACTGAAACCCATCAACGCGTCCAAGCTAAACTTTTTCTCGTCACTGAAGATCACTTCATCCAACTACACCCCTGACACCTGTTTTTCAGCAAACAACAATCTTGCCTGTTTATGTTCGAGTGTTAGAGTAGGTCTCTACAGTCGTTTCTTGAATGCAAGGTGTTTGTCATGTGACAAAATCTGTGGCAGTTACTAGTAACCGTAAATCAACAACACGGTGAGAATAGTAATGGTTTGTAGCCCTTGTTTAGCGCAAAAGTAGCCATTTCCATGCCTAATACACTTTACCCATATTTTCCGCTTTGTCCATATCGTGCACCCAATCTAACGAACTTATCTGTCATAATACTTGAACAGTTCAACTTCTTATCGATTTGACGATCGGAGAGTCCCATTTCCTCGTACACACAGATTTTTGCTTTGTGTCATACGATGAAAAATTGCTTTCCATGCGGCTCTGCCACAATCGTGCTTTATGAACACGACACGCAATGTCACTAATGCTGTCTGTTGACGACAGCAGTTTTCTGCCACTTCATCCCCTGACCACATGTGCTTAAAAGATTACACATGCACAGAGCAAACTGGTTCTCTTTTCCTGACAAGTGCTTTGCTAATTTTATCTCACCAACTGGTCGCTATTAAAGTGAATTACTGTCAATGGAAGTGAATGTACACACAAACACACACAGACACACACACACACACACACACACATACACACACACACACACACACACACACACACACACACACATACTGTTGTTCTATAAATATAAGCTACAACTACTGTAAATTAAAGTTACATAATATGGAAAATGCACACTATCCGTCACATTATTCATGATAATTTTTATATAGCATAGTTTACTACAATTTTTACATGATACGGAGGACTGTGTTTAATTAGTGCTCAATAATTTCATTTTAACAGTAATTAATCAGCTTACAAATCAAATGCAGTTGAGATACATTCAGCATCATGAATAGGAATAAAATAAAATTTATTTCCGTGGGCTTCACTTGGAATACCACATGAAATTCGGCACACACATTAACAAATAGTGTTCAGCTAACATAAATATCTTTCAAAATATAAAAAAATACGATTTTGAGATTTTCATATTTTGAAAGAGTTTCGGTTTGGAGAAACTTGGCATTGTAACGAATTTGATGAAGCAGCACATATTTTTAAAGCCTACAATAAACTAAATATGTCTAGATTTCAGGTCTGTACGTCAAATATTGTTTGAGATACGGCCATTCTAAGGTTTTGCAACCTGACAAAGGTTCAAATTTATTTTTTTATTGGTTGATCTCGCATGGAATTCCTGTTACTTTCAATTTATTTAAAGTGTCTGTTTAGTTTATTTGCTTACTACAATAATACATTTAATTTGTTGTGTGCAAACTTTTCATCAGTTTAGTTCATTTAGGCAATATTTTTCAATAATGTTTCTTTCTTTTTATTAATATCCTCAGTTCGTGTGTAGCATACATGCTACAACCGACTTTTCTTCTATGGCTGAGGGAAAGAAATAGGCCGGCCGAAGTGGCCGTGCGGTTAAAGGCGCTGCAGTCTGGAACCGCAAGACCGCTACGGTCGCAGGTTCGAATCCTGCCTCGGGCATGGATGTTTGTGATGTCCTTAGGTTAGTTAGGTTTAACTAGTTCTAAGTTCTAGGGGACTAATGACCTCAGCAGTTGAGTCCCATAGTGCTCAGAGCCATTTGAACCATTTTTTGAAAGAAATAGGCTCACTGCGCCCGATTGTAACATATTCTTTACATCATGTGACCTCTGTGTATCGCGTGTTTTCGTTTCTGCATGTTCACAGTAGGTGGCAACATCTACTTGAAATATGATGTTTGTCGCAGTATTAGTATTTTATCAAGAAATAAAGTTAATATCAGTTTGGTTTTAGTAACGTGTTTAGAATGTGCTGTAATATCCTAATAGAATAAGTGATGATTTATTTCATGACGGCCATATGTCCTGCAGGACGTATTGTTTACGATATAGCACTGTATCCACATTCAGTGATGACCTACAGCTTTTTGAATTTTTACATATTTTAATCATTTTTCAACAAACATAGTACTCAGCTTGAACATGTTCTAAATTTCTGATGAACCACTCCAATTAAAAAAAAAAAAGAAGATATATTAGTCCTATTTGGCCACGAACAATTCATTAATCACCAATATAAACTTTTCATTCATAAAATTTAGCATCAGGGCTGAGGAGGGTAATTCAGCTTACAAGATTATACAATATGCTAAATTTTCGTATAAAAATTGCAGAAAGGCAGTTTTATATGAAAACGGGGCTGTAGCTTTGGCAATTCTGAAAGCGACGCTTGATCACGTCGGCAGGGCTCTGGCTTGCATGCAAACTGATTATCAGCACAGACGGAAGCGTGTTCTGAGTTGTACGTAACATTACTATATTTAAAGACAGGTTGTAAAGGTATGATTCATTAAATTACAGGTCGTCTGTTACTTTTCGGTAAATTGTCGCACGCGAGCTAAACTATAAGTAGCCTCCCAGTAATTTTTAAGAAGCATCTCTCGCGGAGCGTATGCTGGAAGAAAGGCTAAGTAGTGTTTAACGTGCCATGGAGTACGAGAGTACGAGGTCACTGTACACGAAAATCGTGTTTTGAATGGACAAAGATGGAGAAAAAAATTAGTCGAGTCGTATGCAGAAGAATCAACCCGGCATTTGCCATGTCTGATTTAGGGAAACCATGGACAACATAAATATAACTGCTCGGGTATGGATTTGGACCGAATGCGCCATCTCGAATGCGAGTCCAGTGTTCAGACCACAGCGCCATCTTGGTCGGTCCAGTGTTGAAATACAATTTGAAATGTAACGACTGCTCAGCTCCTTTGTGGCGACGTCGGCTTTGAAACTGTGATGGAGTATAAGATAGTATCGCGAGGGCGTGATGGAAAGAAATGGCTCAGAATTTTTTATTCCTTCCTCAATGTCTGTTGAAGCATTATTTGTCATGCGTATCACTCGGTTGGCTTTCCTCTTTCGCTGACACAAGTTGCAACCCTCTGCCGCCAGAAGCTCTGAAACTTAGCGTGTAACATGGTGGTGCGTAACGTAACTACGAGAGAGAGATCCTCAGAAAACTGAAAGTACCAATTCGAAGAGTTCGTCCACACATGGGGTACCCTCTCCTTCAGCATGTCAGTGACTATTTTCATCTACACACATCAAAAAGTTTTGCATCGCCTCGGTTCCGAGAGTTCCGAAACCTTTACAGAAAACTGGAATAGAGACCAACAAAAATAATTTTCACCCTTTTTATTGCTCATGAAAACCACATATGTTGTACCACCATACAGCGAGACCTTCACAGGTGGTGGTCGAGATCGCTGTACACGGCGGTACCTCTAATACCCAGTAGCACGTCCTCTTGCACTGACACATGCCTGTGTTCGTCGTGGCATACTATCCACAAGTTCATCTAGGCACTGTTGGTCCACATTGTCCCACTCCTCAATGACGATTCGGCACTGGTCCATAAACAGCCCGTTTCAGTTTATCCCAGGCATGTGCGAAAGGGTTCATGTCTGGAGAACATGCTGGCCACTCGAGCGATGTCGTTATCCTGAAGGAAGTCATTCATTCACAACATGTGCACGATGGGGGCGAGAATTGTCGTCCATGAAGACGAATGCCTCCACAATATGCTGCCAATGTGGTTGCACTATCGGTCTTGTGGATGGCAGTCACGTATCGTACAGGCGATAAGGTGCCTTCCATGACCACCAGCGGCGTACGTCGGCCCCACATAACGCCACCCCAAAACAGCAGGGAACCTCCACCTTGCTGCACTCGCTGTACAGTGAGCCAAAGGCGTTCAGCCTGACCGGGTTGCTTCCAAACACGTCTCCGACGATTGTCTGATTGAAGGCATATGTGACATTCGTCGGTGAACAGAACGTGATGCTAATCCTGAGCGGTCCATTCGGCATGTTGTTGGGCTCAACTGCACCGCGCTGCATGGTGTCGTGGTTGCAAAGATGGACCTCGCCATGGACGTCGGGAGTGAAGTGCGCATCATGCCGTCTATTGCGCATACTTTGAGTTGTAACACGACGTCCTGTGGCTGCACGTAAAGCATTATTCAACATGGTGGCGTTGCTATCAGGGTTCTTCCGAGCCATAATTCGGAGGTAGTGGTCATCCACTGCAGTAGTAGCCCTTGGGCGGCCTGAGCGAGGCATGTCATCGACAGTTCCTGTCTCTCTTCATCTCCTCCATGTTCGAACAACATCGGTTTGGTTCACTCCGAGACGCCTGACCACTTCCCTTGTTGAGGGCCCTTCCTAGCACAAAGTAACAATGCAGACGCGATCGAACCGTGGTACTGACCGTCCTACATACTTCTTGCTATGTAATAGTGAACTCCTTTCACTACTTAGAGTTTGCTGCATTAACCTTCGCGTGGTTGCAACCCATGGTTGAACTACAGGCAGCACGAGCTGTGTACCTCCTTCCTGGTGGAATGACTTAAACTGACCGGCAGTCGGACCTCTTCCGTCTAATAGGTGCTGCTCATGTATTGTTGTTTACATCTTTGTGCGGGTTTAGTAACATCTATGGTAAAAGGGACTGTGTCTGTGATACAATATCTACAGTCAACGTCTATCTTCAGGAGTTCTCGGAACCGGGGTGATTCAAAACTTTTTTTGATGTGTGTATTTCCCAATACTTAAAGGACACCTCCGACGACTTCACTTTCATGGTTACGAAACGGTGCAAGTAGAGGTGAGGTTGTTGCCCTGTCAACAAAATCAAACATTCTACAGTGACGGAGACAAGAAACTCGTCTTTCGTTGGAAGAAATCTGTTAACCTCCAAAGTTATAGGATGTTGAGACATAAATGTATGTAGATATGAAAAATAAAGATGCAGAATGTTATTACTTAAGAAGCTTTAAGAGTTGTCACACAAATATTCTGAGAAATTACTTTTCAGCACGCCCATGTATTACGTGTAGCATGGCATCCTATGCCTCTGTTTCGGTATATATGCGTTAAGAATATTCCTGTGCAACTAACATCACCGCAAGTCGTACTAGTATTAATCTAACTTGAGTTATACAGTTACAAAGCAAAAGTAAATCGATCATTACTTATACATTTTATTGTGGCTAACTTTTGACTGTAACAGTTCGCTACATGTGACGCAAATATGAGAATTTACTTAACGCTGTAGGCGCTATTTTTCACGGCGGAAATTTACCGGACTGTCTGTCGCCTTAGTAGCACGCAACTGTGAAACCTTTTCCCATATTCCGACCTCATGTTTGACTTGCTGATTAATTAGCCATCGTTGATAAGTCATCCGTATCTCACTACGTCTCCAGCGATATGAAGTTGCACAAACTATTCCGTTGCTGGCAAAGATTGTCAGCAAAATACGTACTGGTGTGAAGATAATGACATGCAGTTCAGTTAAATACGAATTTTCGTTGTTGCTTGTTATCTACGCAGAGTATTTTCGTGTAAATCAAGATCGTAAATCGAGGTGTACCTATTGTACTCATTCCAAAATTCGCAAACGTATTCTAGTATTACTACGATGAATACGTGCTGGATGCTACGTAACTACTAACGATATTAATTCAAATATCTGCCGATATCTGTTTTCAGAGGTATTACGACATTTTAAAATAATTCATAGTGCAGGCGAACATTAAATATTTAGCCCGGTAGTAATTTTTGTGGTGTCTTTTTTCTTCCTTGTTGAGGGCTTTCATGACGTCGTACGAATATTACTGTCTGCCGTGTACGTCGTGTTCCAAGACGCTTATTAATGAGTCCCACGACTTTTGATGTGCTATGCGCATTATTTGTTTTGCGACATTTCATAAAGTACAAAAAGAAACCATAATGAAATTATATAGAGTAATGGCGAGTACGGTCTTATCCTAGGGAAGCGAAATCTGGGTTACCATATAAAACTAGAAAATAAAATTAAAACAGTAAAGTTGGGGTTCCTAAGAAAGACAAAGGGATGCACAAGAAGAGATACGATTAGAAACGAAGATATTAGAACAGGATTAAATATTTTTAGCATAAATGAAAAAATTGAAAAATATCGTGAAGACAGGAAACAATACCTCATGAAAGTGCCAGGTCACAGAATTCCTCAGAAGATCTTTAACTACAAGGCAAATGGGAAAAGAGATACTGGAAGACTTAGAAAAAGAAGGGTATGATTTTGTTTGTGAGTTCGGAACAGGCAACAGCCTAATCTGTGAAAGGAAGATGATGAGTAATTTTTGTTGATTATATAATACCATTCAATTCCGAACACATAAAGTAGAAGGTAACTGAACTTTTCTATTATGTTAGGCCTTTGTGAAAATTTCTAGAGCCTCACGAAATAATTGCTATAAAATGTGTGATAACCATAAAAATAAGTGGAACTTGTGTCATTGACCAGTTCAATTACGTACAACCGAACGGACAACGTCATTCGGTCATCGTCATGGGGCTTGACGTAATAAGGTAAACAGTGAATACGTAGGAATGAACTGCCCGTTCTTATGAGATCTTGGTAGAGCTCGGCTTCCTCTGCATCGTGATGATGGGAATAATAGAAAAATAGCTTTCCGAGTAGCGAAGAATGTAAGTGGAGCAGCTATTGTGCGCCATATCTTGCGCACTTTTTCGTACATACATCTTGCTGTGTAATGTTGAACTCCTTTCACCACTTGGAGTTGTTTGCCGCAGTAGCCTTCGCGTGGCTACAACCCATTTCACTTTAGCTGAATAAGTGGATTCTCTGTACGTTTACACGGACTTTCCAGTTCCAGACTTTGCACAAAAAACTGTTTCGTGCAATGGTTGCGGTCCCAATAGCCGTATGCTGCAAGGTTTGCTAATCGTACGCTTTATTTTATCGATGAAAGAATTTATTTAGTTTATTCCTCATTGGAGTGTATAGGTAAACGTAAGTTTTGATATCTACCTATTATAAATTTGTTTTTCTCAGCTTAAAATCGCCTTTATATAACTATTTGACCTAATTACAGCACATCGCATAAACTACGCCAGATTACATAGGCAGACTAGATTCTGATGCTTACTGGACAGCGTAGTGTCTTAAATACTCTTTCAACGACAGGACAGATTACTGTTCTGACTTACTAGGCATCAATTTTAGAAGATACTTGACTACATTTGCGATGCGAAATCAGGTATACGTTACGTAAATAACTAAATGCGAAAAATGGAGTGTGTGGATTCCGCGCTGTTGTAGAGTGAGACATCTCAGATTTGACCCTGACAAAGAGATATATTACAATAGGTAATGTCTAATAATGCAAATGTCGTGAATTAATGGTAGATACTAACACTGATTAACAAATGTATTAGTAGGGAAAACGGAATATTTACTGAAATCAAACGCTCCAGTTATGAATTATGTTGTTGTCTAACTCGCACTGCCGGTTTCGACTCAATTACGAGTCATTCTCACGTGCATAAAGTATTTATGCTAAGGAAGGCATTGTCACATAATAAATGTTTCAAGTTCACAGTTAATTCGTCGTTGCCAGCATAAGTGCCAACAAGCTCTCTCATAAACAAAACAAGAATGAATATTAATGATTTCGTTTTTTACCAAAATATTTGTTTTCGGGAGTCACAATTGCTATTTCTTAAAGATATCCTGTGCAAAACGTGTTTCGGGAAATGATTTTTGTTATGAAGTGCGGTTTGTATTATTATTTTTTTACTATATTTGACAAATGTGGCGCTTGCTGTGTTCGAATTGAAGCAATATCCCGTGTGTGGTAGGCGAATGAGTTCCTTTTTCTCCTTCTTCCTCTTGAGCAGCATGTTTTAATTGCGCAAGAAATAAGAACGAACATCTTTGGCCGGCTCGCAGAGACAGCTGCAGTTGAGCATCCACTGAAGCTACCTCAGTTTATCGTGTATCTATGACGGAGTCGATAGGAATATTTTGAAGAAGGCTGTTTTGGAGTGGCAAAAAAAAGTAACAGGACGCTAAAACAAGGAAATTAACAAAGGGCATGCTTACCTTCACCATATAGAGTTGGTACTGAAACGGCATACCCTTCGCAAAGGGGCATCAAGATCTTTATTGACAGTCGATTTCATCCCAGGCAAAGTGATCTGAAGATATTTGGAAACACCATGGCTTTTGGCGGAGGGGATGGGCGTGGTGAACTGAACGGGAAGCACCTTCCCAAAGCGTCACAAACAAAATGAAAGCATTAAGACTCGAATACATCGATGGGGAAACCATATGGTGGATTTCTTCTACCTAAGAGACATTCATCCATCATAGCAAATCTTTTTCATCTCAGAAGAGCAAACTAAACTAGTTCTATCCACCAGAATCGAAAATGTGGCTGCAGTATCGCAACTCAGAAATTCTGGTCGTTAAAGGCATTCTTCCATCTGCCACGTGATTGTCCGGAATAGTGGCTCACCTCATCAGAAACCTTCGGCCTCCAGACGATGTTCTTGTTGTAAGAGTTCCATGTTTTCCGCACTGACACAATTTTAAAATGCTGAAGTGCAGCTTCCGTGCCACACCCGCCGAAACGACGCCACGTTCCGCAGTGTCGTTGTCTCTGCAGCGTTTACAACGGGGTACGTGCACTAGGCCACACAATACGGGCCATCCAATGGGAACTATTGACATGATTGTCGAGAGGACTACGCTTTCGGCGCTTGCGCTGGCGCGGCTCGTGCGGCTAACGTTACGAGAAAACTCAGCTACGTGAAAGGATAAGAATCAAACGTCGACATTTACGAGTGTCGCAGTCATTGAGTGATAGATACAATAAATATTGAAACAATTACACCTTTAGTGCAAAATTACGAAGAAGTGTTTAACCCTTCGGTGGGCGCACCAGCGGCAGATAGGCCGCAAGATTTAGTTTTCTGTTAGTGTCACAGATAGGATTACAGTTGCTTCCACGTCCAGATACGTATTTGTTGTTCTCAACGAATATCACCACTTACTACATTTGCGCTATTCATGCTTTCAGCAGTTTGGTCGCTATTGTTGGTTGAACTGTGAGTGTTGCGTTTCTGGTGTGTTTACCAAAAAATGGTTCAAATGGCTCTGAGCACTATGGGACTCAACTGCTGAGGTCATTAGTCCCCTAGAACTTAGAACTAGTTAAACCTAACTAACCTAAGGACATCACAAACATCCATGCCCAAGGCAGGATTCGAACCTGCGACCGTAGCGGTCTTGCGGTTCCAGACTGCAGCGCCTTTAACCGCACGGCCACTTCGGCCGGCCAGGTGTGTTTACCGCTGCGCGTCTTGTGATGATGTAAATATTTTCTATACTTGTGTTTTTCTTTCGCCTCAAGGCAATCTTTCTTTTATATTAGTGTATAATGAATATTCGAATCGCATCGAAGTTCCCATATGAAATTTTCATTACTTTTTGCAGTCTTGAATATTGATTTGATACAATATATTACTTTTACAAGAACATGTGTTTCATTAGTCTCATAAAAGCGTGGAAATGGAGAAAAAGATGGCATTTGACAAGCATCGTCTAATTGTACGCCCTGAAGACTATGAGAAATTACTGCGGGAATTTTCAGAAGAAGAATTACAAGAATTGTCAGATTCATGTGAATCTGAGTCGGAAGAGGAAGTTATTGAAGAAGAAAACCACAGCAGTGACTCCGAACAATCAACAGAGGAAACAGATGACCGCCTGGTTGAAGAGGGGAGACAACAAACAGAAGATTACCGATTTTACGTAGGAAAAGATAAAGAAACTATTTGCATAAGTGAACCGCTTCCTTCTTCTCCTAAAACCAAAGCCAAGAACATCCTAAAAGTTTTGCCAGGTCCATAAGCAAGTGCTGAAATTACGGAAAAAGAAATTGATGCTTTTTGCCTATTTATTACTGATGGGATGATTATTTTTCCTTGGATTAAAAATGTAAAACTAATTGCGGTGCAAAAGCCACACGGGCCCACTCATGGGAGTTTGAAAGCCGCGCCCACCGAAGGGTTAAAATTTAAAACTTAGGGACAACATCTCGACAGAGATAGGAACGTTAATTAAACAACAAGTACACTAGGTGTAACAAATAGCTATTATCAAACTTTCAGGAAACATTCCTCACAATTTGGAAATTTGTAGTTAGGTCTTATGGGACCAAACTGTTGATTCCTCACACGTAGATCAATAAAATTAATTGTATGGAGAACGGTCCGCAAGCCCTTTGTTTCCCTTGTCTCATTTTCTTTTTCTCCTCAGGATCCCATTAATCATGGAAAACAGAAACAGAACGTAGCAGTTAACAGAATCTTCCGTCGGTTCTTGGTAGAACAACATTATAATACATGAAGAGCACCAGTTTGCTTTTGTTCTACAATATTACTTTTATTGTTATTTATTTCGGCTTACAAGGCCATCTTCAGACGTAACACACATCCATGCCCGAGGCAGGATTCGAACCTGCGACCGTAGCAGCAGCGCGGTTCCGGACTGAAGCTCCTAGAACCTCTCAGCCACAGCGGCCGGCTTGAAGGTCTCATTGAGCCGCCGTTGCACCAGACGCATTATATCATTTGAAAAACGGCAAACACACGATTCGTCGGACCACACTACACAGTGAGCTACGGCCAAGATTCTGTGTTGTTCGGCTCATTGAACGGGTGCAGTGTTGTGTGCCCCTGTGGTCAATAGCCATCTGCGATGTTTACTACTTCAAATGTCCACTGTATACAGATTCCTTAGCAATCTTCGCTGAGAAATAGGTTGAGATTGAAAGGTGCTTGTTCACTCCGCGATTTAATGTCACACCATCAAAATTTTTTACAGTGGATTGTGAAATTAATTTTACTTATACGTTACTCGAGTCTGATACAATCGTTTTCGATAAATCCATACAAGCACTGTGGCAGTCACTTTACTTGGTTACTGATGCTGTTCTGCAACTTTGGCGAGTCAGTTTGCTTTCGATCAATAGCAATTGGGTTGCAGGTCCCGTGGTTCTATTCAATTGAAAGAGAATCCGTCATTCTATTATGGTTCAAGATCTAGTTCGGTTCATACACGAATTTGTGTGCCCGCTGGTAGATCTGGGTTCGGGGAGAAGACTGCCTTTGTGAGATGAAGGTATGTGCTGCCGTGCAGATTCTGCAATGAATAAAGAAGCTTTGTTATTGTTCCGGTGTTAGATTAGCATTGTTATGTCACAGTCACATTGTGCGTAGCAGTCAGGCTACGTGGTTATGCATACTGTTGTGTTGGTGCGTATATCCCATATCGGTATTCCGATTGCTATGGGCTTATTTAGCGAGTGTTATTTTTTTATCTGTAGTTCACTGAGGCTATTTGATTTTATATATTGCCATTTCGTTATTTTGAGATAGTAAGTGGAGCTGTGTACGCTAGAAAATGAAGTGCCATATGGAGAAATCGGATTATTTACGACATATTCTTCTGTTTGAGTTCAGTAGATGGGTAGCTACAGCGGAGGCTGTCAGAAACAATTGCACCGTTTATGGGGATAATGCAACTGGACAGAGCATGGCTAGAAATGGTTTTCTCGTTGTAAGGAAGATCGTTTTGACATTAGTGACTCTCCAAGTTCAGGAAGACCTTCAAGGTTTGGTGAAGACCACTTAAACGCGTTGTACTCGAGAACTGGCAAATGTGGTGAACTGCGCTCATTTCATAATTGTGCGACATTTTCATGCGATGGGGAAGGTTGAAAAACGGGGTGTATGGGTGCTGCGTGCTCTAAGAAAATGGTTCGAATGGCTCTAAGCACTATGGTACTTAACATCATTCGTGCTCATTTAACTTGAGCTATGGCGGAGCGTGCTCCTGCAGTGAAGTCGGCATGAAACATTCTTCCATTTGCAAGAACTGCAGTGGACTCAATTGTGAAAACGTCTCAGAATTATTATATGAAGAAAGTGTAGATTTTAAAGAATTTATTAAGGGAACAGACGTCGATATCAGCAATCTGGAAGAAGCTGATTCGCAGTTGGAAGAACAGGTCGATCTTGGACCCATTCGATCCGGTTACCTTGCTTCTACTACTCAAGGCATTTTTCGTGACAGTAAGGAACGTGGCCCATCAAAACATGGACATTGACCCACATGTCCACCTCAAGTGCCCCAGAGGTTCAAGTACACTGTCAGACTTACAACGCATCCAGAAGTGATAATTGTCACTGTCACTGGTTATTTAATTTATATAACATAATGAGTGAATGATGCTGGCCTATAAACGTGTATGAGCCAGGGCTGAAATTCCCCTGAGCTTTACTTCGACGTTTGATGTACGAATCATAACAGATGGATGGCCAGGAATCACACGACTGCACACGGAGTAATTGAATACGGCAAATTGAGGGCTTCAGTTCTAGTATATAACATAATGAATAATATATTTCAACTGTGTAAACAGAAACTGAAATAAAAGTGCTCAAAAATTGGTATTTTTCCATTTTGCATAAAGTTTGAAAAACGGTTTTTTTTTTTGACAATTGGTACTTTGCTCAGAAAAAAGTTGTAGTTATCACTTTTGTACAGAATTTTATGCTTTTATGAAAAAGCAAATAGACGTCAAAGCGCTAGGAGTACAAGAAATCAAGATTTTTTTAAAAAAGACTGACAGAAGTCCAAGGGTTGCAAAGTGTTTCGACTATAGAATGTATAGCCAATATAAATTTAGTTGGCAAAACTTGGTTTTCCAATCTTTCCAAACATATGAACGAGTTAAAAAAGATCTTCCATCCCACTTTCTGCAACGGTTATATACTATCTGACTCGACTAAATATGACTGAGAATCAATCTACTTCTTTCGGGCTTTCTTCGAAATATGCCCTACTTAATGCTGTTTGGTTAATATGCTAAGTCTCTCTGCTCAAAAGTTAAACTGATGTAATTTAGGCAGAACTTTATGGTCAAAAATCTAAATGAAGAAGATATAATATTAACAGACGTCGGGAATACTGACTTGGGCTTCGTGCCTTCGATAAACAATTTGTGGCGAAACTGAAAATTATTAAGCATTTGAAAGCCCAATGGCGTTATCTTTTAGGCATTGAGGGATATAGCAATACCCGCATAATTAAGATCAGATATCAGTGCTGCAATGGAGTGGTTTCTCATAGTCGGCTTTGCACTGGCATACGATAAACATTTCGTGTGCTGCGGAAGTGTCGGCACAGCCCTGAAGAAGCTGTGTGTAGGGCTCGTGGCTGCAGCAGTAGCAGCACCGTCAATGCTGATAAGAAAGTTCCCTGTGTATGATCTGGTTCTAAGTGTCCGAGGATTCTGACATGGAAAACTAGCTCCATACAGGGTCTTTGTTCGCCTCATGTAGTGTGCAGAAGTGACCGACACATAGGTGTGGGCGTAATGAAGTGCAGTTCTGTACCTGTAACTCGCTTTTCTCTTTACATTTTCTTCTTTTCCCGATTGCACTTAAGTTTCCTATACTAGATTTGGAGGCTGTGATTGTATTCTTAGTGGTACGGGAGCACTTTTGTTTTATAGGGGGTTTGTGCATTTGGCTTCCCTTGATTGGCTGCGCAATGTGCTAGCCGGTAAACGTCTTCCGTTAAGACGTTGTGGGTGGCTAGTCTTTTAGATCAATAAATGGAAAAACCCCAGTTCAAATCCAACCAAATTATTGGCTTTATCTTACATCCAACTTCCTTACTCGCTAACAGGCATAAATATCCCACCAATCTGAAACGACTGTACTGAGTGTCCCAGGAGCAATTATCAGTACTCACAAGGGGAACACTCCGTCGCACCCCCCTCAGATTTAGATCTTGGTAAGATGGCCCAGTGGATAGCGGGTCAAAAACTGAACGCGTATCAAGCATGAAAACAGGAAGAAGGGGTACTGAACTGTGAAAAATATCAGCATAGAAACAGTGAATGGTTCAAGCTGAAAAAGTGCTACACCGAGCGAATTGGAGGGGCCACAGCCTAAGGTGAAGTCGTCCCGGTTTTGGACTCCAAAGCGAGCAAGCCGTGTTCAAAATTCACTCGTGCCAATTTTTTTCTTTCTTTCGCAAAGTTATGAACTGGCCGTCCGATCACTGAAATGTTTGTTCTAATTCTACAGTCTTGGAAATTGTCGTACTATGCATTGGTTACAGATTGTCAGTCACGTTGTAAGAATTATCGTCGCAAGTAATTGTGATGAATAGTGAGAGCAGTTGCACCAAAGGAATTCAAGAGTCAAAACTTCCAAAAGGGAACGCAACTTCAAAAACATTGAAAACATGTGTTTTGATTGAGCACAGGGAAAACTGTGTGATCGTGAAATTGTTACGTTCATTCGTTGCAGCTTATGTGACAAACTATTATGCTTTCATAATTTCTTTGGGGATGATCACATTCATACGAAGACCGAAATCGAGCAAGGACTCACGCCTCGCTCACTCACCAGGCGTACAAGTTATGTGCGTCGATAGGACATTGCTATCATATGACATCCATAGTGTCACTTATGCCGGGTATGACACACAAGACGTGTTTTCCAGTGGAGGATTCAGTTGACTTGTCGCCTTCTCATCAGACGTTTGCGGTTCCTATCCGAAAGTCAGTTCCTTTCGGCTGCTAATAGAGCAGGTTTGCAGAATCAACTTTCATTATAGGTCCGTTCCTGTTGCAATCGGACGTTACACCTCGACACAGACATAAATTTCAATACGGCGAACCGACACATCAATGACCGGACAGACAGTCCGTAATTTTGTGGAAAAAAAATGACGCGAGGAAGCTTTGAGCAGAAGCTCGGCCGCTAATACACTCCAACACAGTGGCCATTTAACTACGACGCAGTCGCTCTTCGACTTTGCTTGATGCTGTATTTCTGCAGCTTGGACCGTTCACTGTTTCTATTTTGCTCTTATTTCACAATTCAGTACACCTTCTTCCTGTTTTCATGCTTGATTTAAGTCCAGTTTTTGGCGGGCTGTCCACTGGGCCCTCTTACTATTAAATGTGAGGGTGAGGTGTTTGGGAGTTTCCCTTCTCAGTGATATGAGAGGAACGATTGCTCGAAGAAAATAGTCTAGTGAGCGTGGCCTTTAAAATCCATACGTTAACAGCTATGAGCACTTCTTCCTCTTAGATACTGTGAAACAAATCCCTTCTAATGCAAGCTGTTTGTTTTTCACATTTTGAGAAATGGTAGTATGGATCATAACAGGAAAAAAAGTCCAGTAAATATGGGCCTAGGGAGTATACTTGAAGAACTATGAACGCATGTGCATCTTCTCTACTGTGAAACACATCTCTTCTACCCAAAAAGTGTTCACAGCTCTTGAAGTAGCCATTTTAGAGCCCATGTTTAGCTGACATATATTTTATTCCAGAATGAGATTTTCACTCTGCAGCGGAGTGTGCGCTGATATGAAACTTCCTGGCAGATTAAAACTGTGTGCCCGACCGAGACTCGAACTCGGGACCTTTGCCTTTCGAGGGCAAGTGCTCTACCAACTGAGCTACCGAAGCACGTCTCACGCCCGGTACTCACAGCACAGTAGAGCACTTGCCCGCGAAAGGCAAAGGTCCCGAGTTCGAGTCTCGGTCGGGCACACAGTTTTAATCTGCCAGGAAGTTTCATATATTTTATTGTTTAGATCCATATTGCCTCCTCCAAAAACATGGAAAGCAAAGTGCTTGCAGTAGGAAAAAGACGAAGAAGTGTTCAGGTTTACATTTTAGATTTATTTGCTTCGAATTGTCCTTCCTGTCATATCCTTGAATATTGACAATTCCTCCTGACTCAGGCTGTACTAGTATATTGTCAGGTTGGAGGTAACTGAGATGATATAGCACAGCACCGTGCCAAGAAAATAATACGACAGTGAAGCAGGCACTTAATAATGAAGATAATAATAATTATTGTTTCCATACCTCCTGTGTCTTTATCAAAAAGAAGTGTAGAACATGTAAGAAAACAAATCCAAAACAGAAGTCATGGCAAGAGACTGACGTCATATCATAACGAAGGAGCTATTGAAACCAAGTGCTTTCGTACCAGCAACCAACTCGTACGAGAAAAGAGTGATTGTTAAGCAAAGCAATTGATGTACTGAGGTAATGCTACACGGTTGCGATAGTTTCCTTACCCAGCCATGTTTTGTAGGACGCCAGCCGCCTACTCTGAAAGGTCAGCATCTTTTACTCTTTCAACGCTGGTATTAATTACTCGAATGTAAGAGTGGAATCAGACTTTATCAACGGAAATTAAATTTTTCTGACTGTATACCTATGGCCGTGTATCACTATGATCTTAAGGGGAAACCTGACTGTTACTTTAGGTCAACACTGTATCACTAACTTCCTGTGCTAAGTTTGTAGTAATATTAGATGAGCAGTCAGAAGGGGAGAGAGATTATGTCGGCCACATCGGTCTCTTTCCGTTGTAAAAAAGACAACAGACAATACATAAAGGGCGTTTCCCTCTATAACCAACGTAATCGAGGTTACCATGTCGTTCAACACGAAAATTAGTCTACTTTGGTTATTTTCATTGGATTATGTCGTGTGGTGTTATATTTTGGGGTAACTCTTCCCATTCTAAAAGGACATTTTTGGCTCAGAAACGGGCAGTTCTGGCGATAAGTGGTGTAAGTTCGCGAACCTCTTGCGACCCCGTTCACTGGTCTGGGTATTTTGACATTGCCCTGTCAATATATACATTATTTACTGTCGTTTCTTGTTAACAGTATCAGCTTACTCCCAAGAATTAGCAGCTTTCATTCCGTTAATACTCGGCAGAAATCCAGTTTGCATCTGGATCGCACTTTCTTAACTCTTGTGCAGAAGGGTGTGCAGTATACTGCTGCATCCATTTTCAGTAAGCTACCACAAGAATTCAAAAATCTTAGCAGTAATCCACGCACTTTCAAAACGAAACTGAAGACTTTCCTCATGGGTGACTCCTTCTATTCTGTTGAGGATTTCCTTGAAAAATTAAGCTGATTCTTACGTTATATTGTTGATTGCGTTTATTTAAACTTACGGCTTGACTTTTTTTGGGTTCACAAACATTTTATTTTACCTGTTGTTACTTTTATGTTGTAATTTCATGCACTGACACGTTCCATGACTTTGGACATTCGTTCCTCAATTTGGTCCTACGGAACTAGACGTGTAAATAAAATAATAAATAAAATGTGTCGTTTGCAAGGGACGTCAGTCTGGTGCTGCCATACTCGAACTTTGATATATCTGCGCAGAAGGAAATGGACTGCTGATAGTCTGTACTGACCCTGATAGTGGAGGGACTTTTACAAGATCACGTTCATCGGTTTGATCGCTTGCAACAATCAAAATGAGATGTGTGTGTCCAGCGACAAATAAAACCAAAGTAAGCTGTGTGCTTGAATAATTTGATTCTTGAATCGTCCCTGTATGATTCGTGCTGGACACAAGTGGGTTGCTGTCGAGAGTAATTTAAGTTTATTTTATCCTGCTACGCCCTATTTTAGGTGGCCGCAGGTCATTGCTTGCTGTTGTGGTAAGAGAGGGCATTGGTGTTTCCTGCTCGGTGACCGATTTTAGAATGATATGAGGGAATGCACACTAGAAACCCTCGTAAGTAGTTTACTATATTTATACTTTTTTGCTGCTGTGAGACATGAATGAGGTTGTGCTTTGTGCAGCGATTGTTAATATACTGTCCGTAAAAGACAGTGCAACACCCCCAACGACTGTTTTGAGTGGCACCAGCGTACAATATATGTATACTGAGGGATTGCAGTGTTAGTGATTCATTTGTCACAGTCATCGGCGATAACGTGGCGCTCTGGAGGCGTGTCTGTGGACTGTGTGCCCTATGTTTCGACTATGCAGCCTGTAATTTCCCCCCTCCTTCCTAATTCCAGCTATTGTTCACGCCTTTTATGAAAAATTTTGGAGGAGTGAAGATTACAGTAAACTTTCTAGTTCACTTAGCTTTTCGTGTAGGGTTGGCTTGTCTAGGGGTCTGATTCTTGAAGATGAAATTTGTAACACTCCGGTTTAATCTACTGACTTATCCCGCTCGATTGGGATCTGATAGCAGCCCAAATAGATAATAATTAATGTGACCGTGTACCTAATGGGGCTGGCAATCGGATTGGACTGCTACGGAGATGTTACATTCCATTTTGTCCTTCTCAAATGCTGTAATAAAGAAATGTTTGGTGCCAAGAAGAACGACAACACAGCTTCATTAATCAACGACCTATATTCATCACAAAAACACAAAGTAAGGGGACAGCCACTGCCTTCGTCGTACAGAATTAATAACGGCTAATCTCAGCACAGGCCCTTTAGTTATTCATTATCGTCACACGCAATTTCAATCATTGTAATCCAACACTACAATCCAACACTGCAATCCAACACTGCAATCCAAATGATGCCGGCGCGGTAGACGCGTAATTACAAATATCGGCACAAAAATATCACTGAATCACACCAGTAATTATACTTTTTCACTTTCCCGAATATTCCTAACACAAAGGGGTTAAACCACGGCGATGGGCACTCCCTTTGTCGGTACGGTCTTGCATTCCAGCAACAGACCTCCACCCGGCTCGGCCCGCAGCGCGTACCACACTCTACTGACTCAACACTCGCTCTCGCTCTCGCCACACACTATCGATTGTTTGTCCTGTCGACCTGTGCTGTCTCAAACTTATAGTAGGGGCCTACGGACCCCTTACAAATTCTCACATTATAGGTTCTCATGGCTGAATTGATCTAAATAAATTTGAAGATTGTTGTTGCACAATTTTTGTTGTTTCGTTAATATATTTTGTCACATTTTGTCTTTTGAAGCCGGCTGGAGTGGCCGTGCTGTTCTAGGCGCTACAGTCTGGAACCGCGTGACCGCTACGGTCGCAGGTTCGAATCCTGCCTCGGGCATGGATGTGTGTGATGTCCTCAGGTTAGTTAGATTTAAGTAGTTCTAAGTTCTAGGGGACTGATGACCACAGCAGTTAAGTCCCATAGTGCTCAGAGCCATTTGTCTTTTGAATTTTCACATTAACAAAGCCGAAATTACACGTCTACTATTACTTCTCTCTGTGGTAATAACCATATTGTAAACGGTTTACAATTTTTCTTGGTAAATGAATTTCTATTAATTTCAATTATTATTTCATAAATGAATCCAGAAGTAAACATAGTAAACAGTACTACATTGCGTAATTAATAATATAAATTTTAAGTTTGTAAATTATTCCTAATTTCAAATGTTTTTTTAAAAAAGAGAAAAAACATTACATTCCGAGCTATTACTTATCGATTGTAACATCGATTCCTTTCCATAAATTTTAGCTTGAAATATAATGTATTGTGTATAAATTTATATAGAATTTTTCCGAAAAGCAGCTGAGATAATACTGACCTGTCCAAATTTCGAAAAATAATACTGGTATCGACAACTACTGTTGAGGAAAAGTAATGATAGAGGAGGGTGTCCCGTTGCAAGGCATTAAGTATGCTGAGCGTAGAGCGGGCTTGCGAGACGCTCGATGGACGTATGGAAGGGTTACTGGATGAGTCGAGCAAAAAGTATCGGTGCTGTGTCGCCGCTTGCAGCACTGGTCTGTGGAACATTTCCACGCCCTTAGGCCACTTTCTGTACGCCCCCGTACAGAGACGCATACTGACACCGACGCATTGTGGTCGACCGAGCATTATCCAGGAAGAGATCTAGGCACATATGGCACTATGTATCACCAAGGACCATTGGGAACAATCTGGCCGGGCTACCGCTCACACCGCGACACCGTCAAGCATGCCTACTCTGGTGTAGTGAAAGAGTCGACTGGAGGGTGGAATGGAGCTCGTTTCTCTTCAGTGACGAGAGTAGGTTCTCCTTGTACGCGAGTGATAGACTTCCGCGCATGTGGTATAGACTTGGTGAGCAGCGTACGAGGTGCATTCAAGTTCTAAGGCCTCCGATTTTTTTTCTAATTAACTACTCACCCGAAATCGATGAAACTGGCGTTACTTCTCGACGTAATCGCCCTGCAGACGACACATTTTTCACAACGCTGACGCCATGATTCCATGGCAGCGGCGAAGGCTTCTTTAGGAGTCTGTTTTGACTACTGGAAAATCGCTGAGGCAATAGCAGCACGGCTGGTGAATGTGCGGCCACGGAGAGTGTCTTTCATTGTTGGAAAAAGCCAAAAGTCATTAGGAGCCAGGTCAGGTGAGTAGGGAGTATGAGGAATCACTTCAAAGTTGTTATCACGAAGAAACTGTTGCGTAACGTTAGTTCGATGTGCGGGTGCGTTGTCTTGGTGAAACAGCACACGCGCAGCCATTCGCGGACGTTTTTGTTGCAGTGCAGGAAGGAATTTGTTCTTCAAAACATTTTCGTAGGATGCACCTGTTACCGTAGTGCCCTTTGGAACGCAATGGGTAAGAATGACAACCTCGCTGTCCCAGAACATGAACACCATCATTTTTTCAGCACTGGCAGTTACCCGAAACTTTTTTGGTGGCGGTGAATCTGTGTGCTTCCATTGAGCTGACTGGCGCTTTGTTTCTGGATTGAAAAATGGCATCCACGTCTCATCTATTGTCACAACCGACAAAATAAAGTCCCATTCATGCTGTCGTTGCACGTCAACATTGCTTGGCAACATGCCACACGGCAGCCATGTGGTCGTCCGTCAGCATTCGTGGCACCCACCTGTGACACTTTTCGCATTTTCAGGTCGTCATGCAGGATTGTGTGCACAGAACCCACAGAAATGCCAACTCTGAAGGCGATCTGTTCAACAGTCATTCGGCGATCCCCCAAAACAATTCTCTCAACTTTCTCGATCATGTCATCAGACCGGCTTGTGCGAGCCCGAGGTTGTTTTGGTTTGTTGTCACACGATGTTCTGCCTTCATTAAACTGTCGCACCCACGAACGCACTTTCGACACATCCATGACTCCATCACCACATGTCTCCTTCCACTGTCGATGAATTTCAATTGGTTTCACACCACGCAAATTCAGAAAACGAATGATTGCACGCTGTTCAAGTAAGGAAGACGTCGCCATTTTAAGTATTTAAAACAGTTCTCATTCTCGCCACGGGCGGTAAAATTCCATCTGCTGTATGGTGCTGCCATCTCTGGGACGTATTGACAATGAACGCGGCCTCGTTTTAAAACAATGTGCATGTTTCTATCTCTTTCCAGTCTGGAGAAAAAAAATCGAAGGCCTTAGAACTTGAATGCACCTCATACTATGGAGTGTGTTCGCTCACGATACACCGGTGCCACCTCAGGCTTCATGGCGTGGGGAGCCATTAGTTACAACTCACGGTCACGTTTAGCATTTCTGCAGGTAAAGTAAGCAGTCCCCGCTACTTTCATTGCACAGGTTGTGTTACTGCCACTTCTTCGACAGGAGGGAGATGTGCTCTTACAGCAGGACCAATACATGTCCACGTATGGCTGCTTCGACGCAAAGTGCTCTTTATGGAGTATAACTACCCCACTGGCCACCAAGATCACCAGATATTTCGCCAATTGAACACGTACCCCTTTCCACCCTGGTTTGGTTAGGTTTGGTTTGGTTTTAAGTTTTCCGCTCCTCAAATACATCGCTTTCTGCTTCACTCGAAATTGCAACGACTGTGCAAGCTCCCAGTTTGCGTTTGGCAGCTGTTTTGTTTCATAAGGCGACCACCAGAGGGCAGCAGATGACTTCATACTTCGACGAGAAGAGAGAGTTATGCGTCCGCGAGGTAAATACAAAGTAATTTCCTTCATTTCATTCGTATAAGCGAATACTGTATAATTTTTTTACTGAAAATGTTTCACTCATCATATATAATGTGTCTAAACCAGTGAATGAAGTGCCAGTTGGATTTTATAAATGTATATATTTGGAGTAGCATGCTCGTGTGTCTCAGGTGTTAATGATCAATGCTTTGACCTTAACCTCACTTTCACATACTGACAGAACAGTAAATATTCGCACTAAGACCTATGAACAAATAGTACTGCTTTGGTTTTTATGTACAAATAAAATATCATTTTGTCTTTGAGGGTTAACACCATGAAGGAATAATGCAACTTATTTTGGAGGATTCCGATTTAAGTGACCACTCCAGTGACGACAATGACGACGATTTTGAGTAAAGTAACGTTGCATCAAGTGTGACCAATAGTTGTGCATGTCCAACGCAAATTTTTTATTTACTCGTGTCCAGAACATAACATAGAGATATAGTATTCTGGTGGTGGAAAGATCTGCAGCTAGAATATCTTCCAACGTTGCCCAGGGTATGCCCGGTCGTTTGGTTTTTTCCAACGCAAAAAAACTGCTTTCGTTGATTCCATATGTGTGTGTGTGTGCGTGTGTGTATATTTGTGTGAGAGTAGGTTATTTTGCAACATATATGTTTATATCACTTTTGCCATACTTTTGTATTTAAACCCTTGAAAGAAAAATAAATAAAAGCACTTCTTGAACAGCACAGTACACATTATTTGGAATGGGATAAAGACTGACTTGCACGATACTACTAATGACGTTTTGAAAAACGTGTCATCCTGAGAAGTTTTCCAGTAGTTTTACCTGATTCCACAGGAATGCTCTGGAATTTGCATATTTCAGATAAGTGTTTAAAAAATTTCCTCTCAGGGTGGGAACGGCTAGGGGACATGGTTAAGTGGGAACTTGCACGTTCTCCAGGGCCTGCAAAAAGCATTGCCGAAATGCAACGAAAGATGCAAGGTGATCGCAGAATGCCATTCGGCACCTTCACCATCATCTGCATGCAGGGAGACGCACCTGTGTTGCAGCTAGGGTAGGGTATACTACATTGCTTGATGCGACTTTTTGGGCATTCTTCGCTATGACATGTGTGTTTCATTTGGTATGAATCCGTTATAACATACTCCAACAACGATGAACTACCTACCACATCATTTGCCACTAAAACGATCTTGCCATTGAGGGTGTTGCATTTGCTTTTCGGCCAGTGTATTACGAGTTCTACACGTTGAAATGCTATGAAATATATTAAAACTGTTTGGAGGTTCTTGGTATTTCTTCAGTTACTTAATGTTATGGTGGGTAAAAATTCTGTATATATTTGAAACTAGTTACTATACTTCGTCGGTCATGCACCATCTTGTACCTTGAAGGACAAGAAGGTCTTTTACCATGGGACATGTGATATTTGCAAATGAACAGAGTTTCGTTACTGTCTTCATGATTTTATCTCTCTTTAAAATGATATTTTGTGTTAATTGCCGATAGCTTCTATTTAAAAATTATTTAACTTGTAACTGATTTTTGATATACTTATTCTTAATTTGGTTTCACCTAGTGATTATTGGTGCGTAGTACAGTGACAATGTAAGACATGGATTATTAAACGAAGTACTGTAAAGATTTTCTCGATTATAAAATTTCTAAATCTGAATGAATATTTGTTCCTAAGTTTTGACTATGTTGTAACTTGAAACAGTTTTTCCACATTTGAAAAAAAAAACCTTACGTTTCAGCAGCAATTTTTGTAATTTCAGAAAAAAATTGCAGTGCTCATGAAGTGAATGCTATCGTATTGAAAGGGAATGAGAAAGTACGAGGCGCGTATGGAAAGTTCGGTGAATGGTCTCAGAACAAAAGGACAAAAGGAAACATGAGTTGCAACAAAATACCTTTACTGGCCATCTAAGTAATCAACATTAACTACAACACACCTCTGACATTGGTTGTAAGGTTGTTGGAATCTGTCAACAAACGCTTCTTGTGGTACTGCTCGAAGCACCGTGGACGTCCACATCATTACAGGAGATGACACCTGGTGCTACCAGTACGATCCGGAGGCCAAGCGACAGAAGATGGAATGGCGTTCATCACATTCCCCGCCTATAACGAGTAGAAACTTGTGGCGCATCAAGCCCGCACAGTCGGAAAAGGCGATCAATGTCGTGAGAATATTGAATATTATCAGCTGACTTATTTTAGGAATTGAGGAAGTCGATGATCACAATGGCGCTGACTGTCGATTGGTCTCCGGACACCGTTGGTACCACCAGATTATATCTTCTCTAATGAAACGGATGTCCAACAATGTGTGACCACGGTGCTTAGAACGTTTACACGAGAAGTGTTTTCTGGCGGTTTCCAGAATCTTTACTACCAATGTCACAATCGTGTTGAACCTAATGGTGTTTAACTTGAAGACCAGCAAGGGTAACACTTGTTTCCTTTATTTTCTGAGACCATTCAGCGAACATATCAGAAGGATCTTGTAAATTAAACTTCTATTACAGGGAAGGCTGGAGGCGGAGTTCTTTACAGCATGAGCCCTCAGCTATCGTGTGGTGTGCCGACCGGAGTGGCCGAGCGGTTCTAGGTGCTACAGTCTGGAACCGCGCGACCGCTACGGTCGCAGGTTCGAATCCTGCTTCGGGCATGGATGTGTGTGATGTCCTTAGGTTAGTTAGTTTTAAGTAGTTCTAAGTTCTAGGGGACTGATGACCTCAGAAGTTAAGTCCCATAGTGCTCAGAGCCGTTTTTCGAACCGTGTGGTGTACAAAACACGGTTGCTGACTGGCAAGGCACGCACTACTAGAGAGGATCATTAATGTCGTTGCCACTTATTTTCAACGTCACATCCAACTTTCGTTAGTGTAAGCATGTGACAACTAACTATTTAGAGGGGACGTTTGTGTGTTTCTTTTATTGGATCTTCATTTTCTACATGGTGTTCAAATTTCAATTCCTGAATAGTACTTTTCAAATCCTCTCCTAAGCGTGATAACAATAACAATTAAAAAAAGCTTGCTCGGACGGGCGTCCCTTTGTTGTTCTCCATTTTCTCACGTTATTATTCCTGCGGTGTTTTCTTCTAGTCTTATGCAGTCACAATGCGGGGAATATTTCGGTGTTTAGCAGGCCGAGAACTCCTACAAAAGTGTGTGTTTGAAGAAAACTCAAAATCCTAATGGAAGTTATAGCTCTCTGATGGGAAAAACCACGCCCCAACAAAACTTTGTTTCCATAACTGGTGATGGAGCTGCACTGGATGATGCTTGTTTAGTTTTTAACAATGCTAATGTCTAGGCAGACTAAGGATTCTATAGAAGCGAGCTTTTACACTGACGCCATTGAACGAAATCGATAATGTGGAGAACTATGCAGCTGACATTATTGTTATTCAGTTTAAAAATCAGGTTAACCCAAGTGGACAAGCAAAGAAAAGACAGCTTGAGGATCAAGAGACGAATGCATATGGTTTGCAGTATTTCGCCCAGTTAGGGTAAGGCCTAATACAAACACTGTAACTTTCATTTTGGGAGCTTTATGTACTTTTTCCTCGCAAGCCACTGACATTATAGTACTTAACATTCCCATGCAATTAGTCAGTACCAGAGGAATTTCCATTTGCTACAATAGTAAGGCATTTATGTAAGAGAAAAGCCCTAAGATTTGGTTTATTTTTTTCAAAGCAATTTGGAGAGCTGTAAAAATTTAGCAAAAGGAGATATCAATATTAGTTCCACAGACATTTGTAATAATGATATGTCAAACTCTGTGAAAAAATAATTAATTTCGTTGCGACAGATTTTTCGAAAAAGGAACATCTGTACTCATCATGTTGAAAGAATTTCAATTGCTTGTAATTAAAAACATATAATCTCAGTGAGCATGAAAGTGTATGTGTGTATCTATATAACATTCTTTAAAGACTGTGCCAAATTACATTGAATTGAAAACTTTGGACTTTATAAATTTTTCTAAGAAAGTATTGCAACCTCGAATATGTCCTCCGTCAATTGATTCAGTTGCTACTTCTTGCTGAAACATTTCGTGTTACATTAACTATACGAAATACTTGTTTAGCTTTACTTCACAAACTTAACATAGAATTCCTTAGACATTGATGCAGTGGTATTCAGAGTTCAGCTTGCGTTAAATGTGTCCTTGAGGCTGTGACGGGAACATGTACTAGTCTCTAGTGACACTAGCCTATTAGGACGACTTATTCTCAAAACATTGGGTTTCCTACAAATGTATTGCCCTGAATTTCCTAAATTCTGCAGCGAGTACTGAACTTCCATTACTAGATTGCTCCAATTTTCGTTTAAGTTATTCAGCATTCGTCCTTTCTAGCACACAAAGAGTATTTACTCGGAATATAATTTCACCAGGTCTGTTAAGCTACTTGGTTGAAACAGACGGTAGCTGTATGTCAAAGTTTTTGTGTTTAGAGTGGCAGTAACCGGAATCTAGCGTGACCGTGAGCACTAATGTAACCCGTTGCTCTATTCAGGGGCAGACAGTGGTCATAGCCGTTCCCTAAACCGGTCTGATTGCTGATTCGGATACATTGCTTTGGTTGGAAACTTACTGCTTTCTGTTCTGAAAAGTCTCGCGTGACAAAATTCAGGTCACAGAATGGAGGTCAGTGGGTTTTCACTTACACGAAGCTTGGAGTGAGTCACATTTCAGAGACACAGTTCACTCTTTTACGAGCTTGTAGAATACAGCCTTCACGGTATGGTTGAGAAACAGGACAAAACTGAACTTTGCTCCAAATGACAGAAACGCCGTTGCCTGCGGGTCGGCCGATCCCCTTATTCCGCCTGCGATGTACAGAACATTTGTGCTTCCCTTCCGTACCTCTATTATATTTTATCGGAAGCAGTTAAAAACGAGAAGATCAGAAAGGTAGAATGAAGTAATGGAGATTCAGCATTATGAAATTAAAAGTAACTTTATTGTTAAGTGGAAACATATTTTCACAAATAAGTGCGATGGCTTTCCGTAAAGACAGTCAAACGGATTGCCGCTTATCTCACAGTCTCCATTTCGTTAACGGTGGCTACGTTTCTCGCGATAGTGACAAGTGCAATAGGCGCTGGTGCCAATACAGGAAAAGAGGGAGGAAGTAACATCAGATCTCAAATTCCGTCGACAACATGATCTTTATAGATGGAGCGAAAACGCTGAGTGGACAAGGATGGGACTGGTAGTCAACAGCGGGTTGTTCATTAGAATTTTTTTAACATTAGCCTTAATCGTTTTATGAAACCTCCGGAGTAACTTTAGGTGGATAAACTGACTGGCATTTGAACCTCACTCATTTGGAATGCGAGTGTATGGTGCTAAAAACGGCTTCTACTCTCTCGACTTCTTCTGAGTCTAGTAGTGAAGCACTACTTTGCAGAATAAAATCCACAAAGAGTTTTTTTCCAGAAAAACTAAAGCAGCCACACCTTCCACTCGGCAGACAGAATTGCGGCAAGGCGAGACACCTGGACGACATGACCAAAACATGAAGGAAGAGTCTGTTCCTGGTTTCTAACTACTTTACCACATGTGGAAGTCCTAGAATAGACTGCAAACTGGACTGACTTGCTGCAAACGGACCTTGAAGGTTTGGGGATACATTTCTGGAGATGCTAGGTTGGATGTGGAGAACTTCAAGAAACACAAATCATCTGGGTGTGCTCGAATTTACCTGTAACCTGTGCGCTGGATGATCTAATATCAGCAAATGTAAGAGGAATCAAATCATCCTAACTCAGGGACTCTAAAGCCATACGATGTGCAGAACTGTTCTGTATGTCCTGTAAACATATTGTGTGCGTCTAGTAAATCTGTGAATAACTGTCGGTGATGTCCTGGATACGAAAATAATAACGAATATGGTGGAGTTGTAGGATTTGGAAAAATTCTTCTGACATGAGTACACCAACGTCAACGACATGCGTTTAGGGTTTTGCATATATTTTTGTACAATTTTTTAAACACTGGAACAATCTACGCCCTCTTGTAATCACACGCAACGCTCCATTGTTCCACTGACCTTCGATGAATAGCTGCCGGAAGACGGGCTGGTTAAGTTTCTCAGGGCAATGGACTAACCGCTGGCAACTGACTTTCATTGCTTTCGATATTTCCAGTTATTTATATATTTATCTGAAATTTTTAAATCTGAAGACCTCCAGAATTTAAGATACGGTACATTTCTGCTTTGTGAAACTGTTTCTGAATACAAGTACCAATTTCAGCCATTATTTTATCGTCGATCCGCTCGCCTTATCTAGGTTCAGCAACTATTTTGTTAGTTGGTTATGCCAATTAACTGATTTTATATTCAGTAGATTTCGCACTCAGTAGACAAAAATTTGCGTTCAGATTCATTGAATGCTTCACGTATAATATTCTTTGCTGATGACTTGATATCAGTCATGTCTCTTTGCCGGCCCGACTAGCCGCACGATCTAATGCGCTACTTCCCGAGCGGGAAGGCGTGCCGGTCCCCGGCACGAATCCGCCCGGCAGATTCATGTCGAGGCCCGGTGTACCGGCCAGCCAATGGATGGTTTTTAAGTCTGTTTTCCATTTACCTCGGCGAATGCGGGCTGGTTCCCTTTATTTCGCCTCAGCTACACTGTGTCGCCGATTGATGTGCAAATACCGTTTCCACATACTCATAGACCATAATTATTCTACCACGCAAACATTTGGGGTTACACTCGTCTGGTATGCGACGTTCCCGTGGGGGTCCACTGGGAGCCGAACCGCACAATAAACCTGGGTTCGGTGTGGGGTGGCGGTGGGGTGAGTGGACTGCTGTGGCCTGTCTGGGGTTGTGAACCACTGAGGGCTACGGCGGTACGAACCCTCTCCGTCGTTTCTAGGTCCCAGGCTTAATACATACATACATAAATGTCTCTTTGGTCAGTAGTGTTATTACCTGTTTTCTCTTTGTTATACTTAGCACTGATATTAAACTGTTTCCGACTCTTGTCATCTTTCATTATCTTGTATGGCTCACTCTTATAAGGTGACCGAGTCTACCTGTCATCATACATTCCGTTGAAAATTATATTATATGAAGAGTTTGCCCAGAAATAAAAGTGATAGAAGTGGAAGCTCCAGATGGCAATGTGTTTATCAGAAATGGCGTTCTTGGTGTGAGTCGAGCTGAGCATGAGCCATTTATGTTAGTATAGTTTCAAAGTAGTGTCGCGTGCAACGGAAAGATAATAGAACGGTAATCCAAGGGCCGTGTGGTCTAGTCCCTAGAGGTAAACTTTTTAATTCTCAATTTTTGCGTCGCTTATACTGAAAATGTACCGAAATAATGATCAAAATGTGTATCCTTTCGTTGGGAATCTTTTTCTCGTGGTCAACTCGCCCCGTTGACTGGAATGCAGCCGTAAGGGAAGGATAAGAAGAAAAGACTATAGGAGAATATGGGCTTGGGACAAGATATGAGAGAGGAAAAAGACTAATTGAGCTCTGGAATAAATTTCAGCTCGTTATAACGAATACGTTGCTCAAGAATCACAAGAGGAGAAGGTATGCTTGGAAAAGACAGGTTGATACGGGAAGATTGAGTTAGATTACATCAAGGTCAGACAGAGATTCCGAAATCAGATACTGGATTGTAAGGTGTATCCAGGAGCAGATATAGACTTAGATCACAATGTATTAATGATGAAGAGTATGCTGAAGTTTAAGAGATTAGTCAGTGAGAAACAATACACAAAGAAATGTGGTTCGGAACTACTGAGGAATGATGAGATATACTTGAATTTCTCTAAAGCTATGGATACAGCAATAAGGAATAGCGCAGTAGGCAGTACAGCTGAAGAGGAATGGACATCTCTAAAAAGGGCCATCACAGAAGTCGGAAAGAAAAACATAGGTACAAAGGAGGTAAATACGAAGAAACAATGACAAAAGAAGAAATACTTCAGTCGATCAATGAAAGAAGGAAGTCCAAAAACGTTCAGTGGAATTCAGGAATACAGAAACACTAGTCACTGAGGAATGAAATAAAGAGGAATGCAGGGAAGCTAAGTGTAAATGGCTGCATGGAAAATGTGAAGAAATCGAAAAAGGAATGATTGTCGGAAGGACTGACTCAGCATATAGGAAAGTCGAAACAACCTTCGCTGAAATTAAAAGCAGAGGTGGTAACATTAAGAGTGCAACGGGAATTCCACTGTCAAACGCAGAGGAGAGAGCGGATAGGTAGAAAGAGTACATAGAAGGCCTCTATGATGGGGAAGATTTGTGTAATGCGATGGAAGAAGAAACAGGAGTCGATTTAGAAGAGGCGAGGACCCAGAATTAAAACCAGAGTTTAAGAGAAGTTTGGAGGACTTACGATCACATGAGGCAGAAGGGACTGAAACATTCCATCAGAATTTCTAAAATCATTGGGGAAAGAGACTCGCGACATATTACTTGACTTTCGGAAAAATATCAACACAATTCCGAAGATGTCAAAAGCTGACAAGTGCGAGAATTATCGCACAGCCTGGTTAACAGCTTATACCTCCAAGTTGCTGACAGGAATAATGTACAAAGGAATGAAAAATAAAATTGAGGATGTGTTGGATGAGAATCAGTTTAGCTTTGGATAGAGGCACCAGAGAGACAATTCTGACATTGCAGTTGATAATGGAAAAAGACTAAATGAAAATAAAGATATGCCCATAGAATTTGTCGGCCTGGAAAAAGCGTTCGATAGTGTAAAATTGTAAAATATTTGAAATTACGAGAGAAATGTGGGTAAGGTATAGGGAGAGGTGGGTAATATACGTTATGTACAAGAGCCAAGAGGGAATAATAAGAGTGGACGGCCAAGAAAGAAGTGCTCGGATTAAAAGGGCTGTAAGACAGGGATGTAGTCTTTCCCCGCTACTGTTCAGTCTGTACATCGAAGAAGCAATGATGGATATAAAAGAAAGGTTCAGTAGTGGAATTAAAAATCAAGGTGAAAGGATATCAATGATACGCTTCGCTGTTAACGGATTTCAACCAAACTTGGTTCACATATGCCTTACTGTCACGCAACAATCGCTATGGGCCTTAAGAGCCACCTACCGATTCCAGTTCATGAAACATAACATCATAAACAATGAAATGCGCGAAAAACTGCCGCAACATGCGTTAAGTGTTAATACTTCAATTTTTACTGATACGGCTTTCCGGCAGTCGAGTGAGATTAAGGAAATCCTTGATATCTAGTAGTGTTTTGGGAGCTTTCAATTGCTATGCGCCAACGGCTGCAGGGAAAACGATAGCCATCTATACAGCTATGAAAACGCGTTGCCGTCTACGTCAGTCACACGAAGCAGCTGCGCCCAGCATGCAGAAACTGTGTGAGATCCTCTCAAGCCGAGTTTACTTCAGCACTACACACAAGGTTTCGTTCCCAATTGAAAAATGTCAAAATGAATATACTGGCAATGCCGAAACTGTCAACTAGTACTTTCATGAAAGGCTTGGAAAGGAAACGTAAAGGAAATTTGGAATTGCAAATAAATCTTCAGAGAGGGTTTGTAAAGCGTACACGAGAAATTTGTATATAAAATTGCATTATTTTAGAGCTGATGCTTTACATCGGCTGGCGTAATATTAAACTTCCTGGCAGATTAAAACTGTGTGTCAGACCGAGACTCGAACTCGGGAACTTTGCCTTTCGCGGGCAAGTGCTCTACCGACTGAGCTACACAAGCACGACTCACGACCGACCTTCACAGCCTGGTAGAGCACTTGCCCACGAAAGGCAAAGGTCCCGAGTGCGAGACTCGGTCTGGCACACAGTTTTAATCTGCCAGGAAGTTTCATATCAGCGCACACTCCGCTGCAGAGAGAAAATCTCATTTTTGACGCAATAGTCATCGTAAGAACGGGGGAACCTAGTGTTCGAGTGCAGCTGCGGAGGGCTCCTCGGAGGTCAAAGTTATGATAACGGAACAATAAGTTCTATACCCACTACTTACCGTCACTTCATCGAAAGTTATTCGCAGAGTCCTCGTGAACGCTCGAAGTACAATCGTTTCTTGGAAATAATTTGCAATCCCATTTCTTTGTCTTTTATTTTCGTGTCTTTATACGAAGATATAAAAATTGAATGTAGAAAAATTTAAAAAGTTTCCCCATAGGGACACGAACCGATGACACTTGGATCACCGTTCTATACAATTTCCGGTGCGCCAATGTTAACGTAAAACAGTGGCTCATGCATCACCCGACCCGGACCAAAAGTACTTTTTTTCCCCTAAACGCTTGGCCATATTCAGCTCCCACTTCTCTCACTTCCGTTTCTGGTCAAGCCCTGCATATACCATAAATCTGAACGATAGCGGTGATGCGGTATGCGCGGTTCCATTGTTAGCTAGTGCGCGACTAACACCACGTTGGAATTTGTGTCGTGAGTCGACGCCATTTCGATGCCTACTGTTAATGATCGCAACTGAGTACACTAGTAATCGAACACCCTGATCTTCTACCATACTTCTTTCCGTGCAACTGGTCACTCACGCTGCAACATCCTCGCTGTCGGTTTTTTTTCCGTGCGTTAGACTTGAATTCTCTACAAATCTGTCTCCGAAAGCCACAGCCGTGGCGCCGTGTCTAACAGCTGGCCTCCGACGTAAAACATCGAGGTGGCAGTCCAACTACGCGCCCCCCCCCCCCCCCCCCCAACGCCCTCACCTTTACCGCAGAGTCGCGTCGCTGCTTCGTGTCACCAAGCTCCTGTTCACCTTCACACGGCTATCTGGTAATGCCAGCCAGCCTCTGCCTGTCGTTCTCTGAAAGCGCAGCCTTGACCTCAAGATGTTTGACGCGTTACACGCTGAGCATAAAAAAGCAAACTGCTTTCTTTGAATTGATGCGTCACGAGGAAAAGGCCAATACTAAAACAAAGTTTCAACACGGAACTAGGAAGCTGTTTCCAAAAGTAGGAACTGAAAATTTGAATTCAGCCTACTTTACTGTGGAAATTGTAAATAGTAATGAGAACGCAAATACAGCTCGAAACTTCAGCTACAGTATACCGGGTAAACTTTGACCGCGGTGGTTACCTTGACCACTCATGCACCAAAATTTTTACAGCTCTCCGCTGGCTCTAAGTTCGGTGTTTAGTAAATAGTGTTTGGTGGTAAAGTTCCAGCAATGTACGCTAGATTGTGCTATACAGTGCTGCTTTTCTTGCGCAACAGTTGACGAGTCTGTTGCGACTCATAATTCTATGGGAAAAAGGATGTTAAAGTTAGCTTTGTGCAAAATTCACCGTTATCATTTAACGTGATCGGTGTTTTCAACTGTACCATGTATGTTAATCGATTAATTCTCAAAACAGACATAGATTAGTTTTTTGTTCACATGTATATATCTGTCACTGTATTACAATTTCTGAGGACATGTGCATGGTTTGTCCGTTTAGGGGTTACTTTGACTACTGGTCATAGTTACCCCAGGATTACAGATACACAATTTCTTAAACAGTGTTGATCTTAATGACAGTGTGGAACTAAGGAATACATACATTAACCATCGATATATAGACGAAAGCTCATTTGTAATTGTTAATGTGCCTACAACTAAGAAAAACTAATGTCAGTCATGTATTGCTCAAACTGCAAGCTGTTATGGTTCAGGCATTGATTCAGCAACAACATATAATATCAAATGTCTCCGGAAACAAGGAATGAAGTTTGCTTTTTTCACAAGTGACTGATATTCTCTCGATAAATAAAGAACAGATAATCTTAATTCGAACTGCAACGGATATTTTAAAACTAGGATTTGGGTCTAAGTTGGATGAAATTATTACACACAGCTGAAGTTGCAGCGATGTTTGTAGTACTCCGTCTTAAAACCTTCCATTATATTTATACGTATTTTTATTTTGCGTCACACTGTTTGATTTATCTCCCGTACAACGTTTTTTTTTTTTTGTAGGGCTTGATAAAGCACTTACGACAATTTTAAATCAAAGTATTTATTTGTAGATGGTGAAAATTTCTTTGCGTTTTTGAAATATTGACCAAAAATAGAACGTTAGCTGACTGTTGTGGAGGAAGTGTAGGTCGCTCAATGTGTCCCGAAATCCATGGTAACTTTGGCCACATACATTCTTTTCCATTAATTTCTCTGCATTTTAGAAAATGTTTTAAACTAATTACTATGTAATTCGTTCATAGAAGCTCCAAATTCCTCTAACACAAATGACACAGCAGCTAAAGAACAGTCATCTGAATCTGATAATCGGTGAAAGTATAGTTTATGGTAATTCTAAAGGATTCTAAGTGCATCCACATAAAGCTATCAAGAAGGAAGAGAAAACACTCAAGAAATGGAAATACCTGTTGGGCAGGATCTCAGAAACGAACCTTAAAAAGTGACTCGTTCTGCCGTCTTTTTTAACTCTTCCGTGTCGTCTCCCCTACATCATCTGAATGCCTGGATGAGCCCCTTGAGAACCGTCACGTCCAATTTCTTCTCATTTTTCTAGTAACGTCATTGACGATGTTGCTTTAAACCTTTTTTTCAACCTGAAGATGCAACATTCCCTGAACAACTTCACGAAGACATACCACTTACTCCATTAAAAACGTGCAGGATGTTTCACGGCATCTATCTGCAGTTCATAAATGGATTGACACTTCGTTTGGAAGTACTCTGCTTGTGTAAGTACACTAACAGGTGTCAGGGGTGGGGGAGCTATTGTTTCACTGTATGTTAAGCAGAATCTGTTCCATTTAAATGAGAAAACAAATGCGAAACTGCGAGAGTAGATACCTTGGAGGCATGTCATTCACTATTTTAAGACCATTTATGAAAACATGCTCTTCTTAGCTGCCGCTTAAGCAAATCATTACTTTGTAAGATATACCAATATTAGTGACGGTGTTAGCTTTCGAACATTGCTAGAAATACTTTTTCTTAGGTATTCATACTTATATCTCACAAAAGAATATAATTCAAAGTAATTTCCGTTCAGCTATTTAGCGTGCAGATAACGAATGCCACATCTGCTTCCAAATTTATCCAGTTTTCTTTCTGAGTCGCTCTATTTATTGACAACAAATTGTATTTATAAGCAGAATATTGTGAAGTATTTGTCTGCTTTGCAGAATTACTAACGAAGATGCTGATTTTTGGTCGAGACTGGCGTATATACTCTATGAACCAAAATGTTACGACCCTATACTTATAGCTTGTGTGTACTTCTTTGGAACGAAATACATCACTTATTCTATGTATCTAAGATCCGACAGTTTGTTGGCAGATTTTTGATGTATGAGGCATTGGATGTATACGCACAGATCATGTAATTCACGTAAATAAGGAGCCGCTGATTTGTGCAGGTGGTGATGGTGCCCGATAGCGACCCAGATGGGTTCCATAGGATTCACGTCAGGCGAATGTGGTCGAGACATCAACGTGAGTTCACTAATATGCTCCCCAAACCACTGTAGTACGGTTCTGGCTCCAAGAAACGGACAGTTATACTGCTGAAAGATGACACCGCTGTCTGGGAAGACCAATCATGAAGAAATGCAGGTCGTTCGCAGCTGTCAGCATATCTTCAATTACTACCAAAGGTCCAATACAAGCGGAGGAGAATGTTTTCCATATTATAATAGTGTTCCCAACAGCCTGCGTCTGTGGTGCGCTATACATTCCGACCCGCCGTTCACCGCGATGTCGGCGATTGTGGAGATGACCATCGACCTGGTGTAGCAACATTGTGATTCACCAGAAGAGCCGACACGTTTCCATTGATCGACGGTCGAATTCCGATGGTCCCATGCCCACTGCAATCGTGACGGACGATGTCGTTGGGTCAACATGTGAACACGTGGGCGTGTGCAATGAACGGTGGGCTCCGAAACACTTGTGCGTGCATCAGCATTGTACTCTTTCGGCAGAGACGCCACAGATCACCATGTATCCTATTTCATGCAGCAGACTAGCCTCCAAACCCCACATTCTGTGAAGAATCGTGGACATCCAACCATTCTGGGCACAGTGGTAATTTCACTATCCTTCTAAATCTTTTCGTAGATGCTCACGGCGGTAGCACCTGAACATTCGACCAGGTTCGCCGTTTTCGAGATACTCGTTCATAGGCTGTGCATAATAATAATTTGCCCTTTGTCAATGGACTTCTCCATCAGCAGCCTGTATCTTCTCGAGGGCGACCCTCGTCCGTCTACATACTTTAATTACCGCTTCTCGCGCCCACAACGCTACAAGGCGACATATAGCGCCGCGGTGGGCAATGGTTATTATGTTTTGGCTGATCAATGCATACGCCATCAGTGTTAGCCAAGTCTGCAAAAGACATAGTAGTTGGCGCCGCGATCTGTGAAAATGGATTTTAAAGGCAAACGACACAAAACACAACAGAAAGAGACCTCTTAATATAAAGTTTGCTGCACTATACAGTGACTGACAGTTTCAAACAGCAAGTAAACCACTGAGCATATAGAGTATAGTTATATAGCTTCCTTCATTAAAGAATTATCGACAGCGAAATTAGCGAAATTCAAATTCAAATTTGAGGTAAGTTACTATAGGACTAAACTGCTAAGGTGAACGGTCTCTAGGCTTACACACTACTTAATCTAACTTAAAACTAACTTACGCTAAGGGCAACACACACACCCATCCCCGAGGGAGGACTCGCACCTTCGACGGGGGAAGCCGAGTGAACCGTGGCAAGGAATCTCAGACCGTACAGTAACCCCTAGTGGCGAAATTAGCGGAAAACTATCTCGCCTGTAGATAATTTAGAAGCCCTTTTCATTGGCTTTCACATGTCCATTGTGGCGCCGCAGCCCTACGTGCCTCACCAGCCTATTGCTGGAGGCCCTTGCACCACACTCTCCCTCAGCACCTATCCAGCTTTCGGAAGACCCGCTGCCCTTTTACTTCCGTCACTTTTCCCTTGAACTGAGCTGCATCCGTACTGTGATAATTCCGGCGCAATTGACATCCACGAAGGCGATCTATGGTTTTCTTCGTGAGCACATTTCACCGAATGTGGTTGAGGGGAAGCTTCCCCACGTCGACTGGCGTGCCGTCGGGTGTGCGCTCCTTATCTTAACACTGACGTCCAGCATACACGGTACCTTACTGTGGATGGGAGGCAAGTATGCCGGCCAAGCCTTCACCCGCAGACACCCCGTTGTGTATCGACTGTGATTTTATGGACACAGACGAGCACCAGTTGGTGAGCAGATCGGGGAGAAGACTCTGGTTCTTGGTGCGACAGGTGTTGTCCTTAATTACCCGTACCACTCCTCATCAGATACCTACTCAACTACTTCTCTTTCCGGACGCGGGGTACTTCCCTCAAGTTTAGACGAACTCTGTGAGGTGGATTTGTTGACACGCAGCACACTACTTGTTTGCTGGTGGCGAGGACACTGTCCTTCACTTTTGGTAGTTCCTTAATGAACGTCATTGTGCAATTGTCCGCAATCCAAAATACGGATAATTTTTCTTCAATTTCCTCTGCAGTGTCTTCCTTAACCAACCCCAGAGTTGGGGGTGTTCCTGTCATGAAGAGTAGAGCCCCACCTCTTCCACACTTAGAACCGATATATTTCCTGGTAATCGGAATGTTCTTCTCGGAAAAACTATACGCTGATAGTCTAAATTAGTCTGGCGTCTTGTTCCGCCCTGCTCATCGCGTGAAGCCAGTTTCTTGATATTATTGGTGGCATTAATGACAAAAATAAATAAATAAAAATAAAAAAGAACTAAAAGATTTATTTAAACGATGTTCACTGTACCTCTGCTCCGCATTCCCTACTCTTCCCTTGGTTTCTGGAGGGTGGAAACGGGACAAATATTCAACCTTAACCATTGATAAAATTCAGTGCTCACTAGCAGCTACATATCATAGTTCCTTTGTGTCTACATTGATAAGCTTCAGAACCAAAATAATGTCTGTTCTTTCTGAGATGTCCGAAAGAACAGACACCACATATACAAATAAATACAGTTATGACATTAGAAAGTATTTTTCTTTGTAATATTACTATCGTTTTGCGAAACACCGATGGAAAATCCAGTACATGTTACACATGAATGTTAATAATTCATGTAGTAGTAACTATTTAATGTAAAACTACGAGGTGTTCGTTTTCGGTTTTCTTTGTTGCATGAGCCTCGCAGAGATCAGGCGAAATCTGGAGGCTTCCGTGTCACTCGATTAAATCTTCATCGGGACGAAGGCCGTCCACCCCAAGTCGTGCCAAATATCCTGCGACAACTATTTATAATAATGAAAAAAAGAATTACTTTAAAAACTGTGATGTTGCTGCTAATGCTGTTATCAGTTACGTCCTGGGCATGATATAGTACACATATGTTTTACATTGCTGAACGATTTTGAATACATGTGGTTTTTTTGTGATCTGTGGTTATAAATAAGTCAACTTGAAGTGATTGTTAGGTTTACGAAACGAGCTCTGTATTAACACGTTAGCTACCGTACGCTGAGTGATGGATTTTCTCCAACACGCCAGGCCAGGGCCTAGGGATGGGAGAAACTGAAACATTAAAACCGATACTGATATTTTAGTTGCGAATAACCGGAATTTTCTGTATTTTTTTGGATTCTGTTAAACAGGTTTTTTCACTTTTTTACTAACAACTGGGTAAAAAACCAGCATATCACTTTGCCTTAGCATCTGTGCTAAAATTTTTTGGCTTTTAAATAAGTTTTTTTTTAAAGGAGTGATGTTTATTAGTAAACATTCAGCTGCTTCGAAATTTGCCGCGCGAGGTGCCTATTAGATGGTACACGTGTACAATCAGTGTGCAAGAACTGTCCCCACCTGTGAGATGCGGTAGTTTTTCACTGTCGTCCTTAGACATTAGTTGCGTTGCAGTTAGTTTTTAAGTATTTTACGAAGTGCGATAGCAATGAAGTACAGTGCTCGATTTGCTTTATAAGACTAAAAACTGGAAGAGGCACAACAAACTTATGACATCACATAATGGGAAAACATTCACAATGATCCTTGGTATCAATAGCAAATTTCGTTAATGTACCGAGCGAGATGGCGCAGTGGTTAGCATACTGGACTCGCATTCGGGAGAACGACGATTAAAACCCATGTCCGACCATACTGATTTGGGTTCTCCGTGATTTCCCTAAATCACTTCAGGCAGGTGCCGGGATGGTTCCGTTGAAAAGTAATAGTCAACCTCCTCCCCCATCCTTTCCTAATGCGATGGAACCGACGACTTCGCTGTTTGGTTCCCTCCCCCTTATATCAGGCAGTCAATTAATTGATGGCGTCCGCTGTGGCCGAGCGGTTCTAGGCGCTTCAGCCTGGAACCGCGCTACCGCTACGGTCGCAGGTTCGAATGCTGCCTCGGGCATGGATGTGTGTGATGTCCTTAGGGTAGTTAGATTTAAGTAGTTCTAAGTTCTAGGGGACTGATGACCTCAGGTGTCAATTCCCATAGTGCTCAGGGCCATTTGAACCGTTTGAGCCAATTACTTGATGTAGACTATTTATAGTGTTATTGAAGCGACATAAACTTGGGGTAATAACTAAACCCTTAATTTTGTGGTTGCTTCAGATTGAAAGATTGGTACCCTCCGAAGTTGGCGATTCAGCGAAGTCATCAACTTGTGACCTTCCGCCCTCGCTGTCGCCACGGCCCTCTCCTCCACCTTCGCTATCTTTGCTGGAGACAGCGAGACCTCAGACCCATATCGTTGTGATCTCCTGCTCCTTCATTTTTATTATAATGTTTCAATCTTTGATAGAAGTGTACGTTTACTGGAAGTAAAAGCAATAAAAAACCGAAAGTCAGTTATTTCAGGAACCAGTTATTTTGAGCAGCTTAACAATCAGGTCAAACTGGAGACGAAAAGAACCAGTGTAACTTAAAACCGGTTGTTTAAGCAATAACCACTAGCCCTTGTCCAGGGACACGGCTTTAGACTTGAGGCTGTTCCGTACATGCCGCCCGCCAGCAATGCCACCTAGATTAGCGACTATTGCTGAGCATGGGAGTGCATGAATGCTACACAGTGTAACTGTTCTGTAATGTTTTTAACTCTATTTCTGTGATACACAGTGTTAATTTGTGTTAGTGAAAGACAAACAAGATGTTGTGTGACAGGGTGTAAAGGCAGTTTTCCCACAGGCCCGAAAGTGCAAGTCTTTTCGTTTCCAAATGAAGAAGAATTATTAGAAAAATAGAAACGGGCTATTCCCAGTGAAAATTTAACAATCAACAAAACAATAGAAGTAAGTCATTAATATTCCTTTATGAGTATACTGTAGTATGAAATTAATGACACGAAGCATAACCTCAAATTTATGTAACACTTAATACTTGCTATGTTAATGTTTTGGCACTATGTTACTGATTTAGAGCTCTGCGTATGTGAGGTTTATTACTATGTGAGCCGGACTGCTCATGAAAATCCAACAAGGCCTTGTGTTCAGCAGTTTTAGATATTTAGGCTTGTTAGCTTTTTAGTATGATTACCATGCACTTTGCTTCGTCAACTGTAATTTTAAAGCATTGAAGGAAAGTGCTATCATTAATAGTTTTACTAACAAGATAGAGCACTGATATTTTAATTTCCACAATTATACATTTTAGAACATTGTTGTTGAGCTCATGACAGTCCACTCTGTTCGAGCTGTTCAGCATGTTTACCGATTAGATAAGGTCTGTAGCAGTAATTCTTCTCCGACTGAATCTTTTACCAGGTGTAAAAGTATGAAACTGGAATTTGGTTGCAATAATTACACATCTGTTGTTTGAAACTGATAAACAATATTTTATTCAGAATACTCTCCATTCCTATTTATACAGCTGTCTGGCAGGCTACGAATGCCACGCCAAAAAACACTTCTTCTTTTGAAGCAAACCAGTCAGCGAGCCATTTTCGTACATTTTCATACAAATTGAAGCGTAGTTCAGAGCTCATGACAGTCCTCTGTTCTGGAGCTATTCAGCATGTTTACCAAGTAGATAAGATCTGTATCAATAATTCTTCTCCAAGTGAATCTTTTATGTGTTTTACGCTGTGACTGGAAAGGGAATGCTCCCACATCACATGTATCACTACTTTGTGATACAAGGAAACTTTCAGAATTCTCAAAATACTCGTTGAGAGTCTTACAGTTAATTGGGATAGTGATTTCCTCCTTTCCGATGTTTATTTCACTTTTTACCACATTCCAGACTGCTTTGCAATTGTTATTCGAATTTAAAAAGTACTCCTCATTAACTATGATTCTCGCTGCTTTAATTTAAGGTATGAAGGTTTTTCTTATGCTTATAGAGTTTCTCTTGTTCTCACCACTGTCAGCAGTTATGTCCTTTAGCATGAGTAAAACATCCTGATTTTACTGTGTTGCAGTGTGTACCATTTATTGTATGATGTGGTTGATAACTATTGCGAGTATTGCATATTTTAGAAACAAGATGGCAGTTTCTGTATAGTGTATGTTTCATGATAGAAATGGATGTGAAGAAGCATTCATTAATATCTTTCTCACTGGTTAGTATATTGGACAACTCACTTTGAAGTCATTCCTCATTCTTTCAGTGTTCACTTCATTGAGAACTATGTACATGAAGTTAACATCTTGGAATTTTCAGTAGGCAGGTTTCCAATTTTGAGCCATATGCGATAATGGTAAGATATTCCTGATTTGATGGTGTCAAATTCTACTTAAATCCTACACAAATTGCCAATTGTCAAGGCATGCTCGCTTCCTAGTAATTTTTTCATTCCAGCAATATTTGGGAAACACATCACATTTACACTACTGGCCATTAAAATTGCTACACCAAGAAGAAATGCAGATGATAAACGGGTATTCATTGGACAAATATATTATACTAGAACTGACATGTGATTACATTTTCACGCAATTTGGGTGCATAGATCCTGCGAAAGCAGTACCCAGAACAACCACCTCTGGCCGTAATGACGGCCTTGATACACCTGGTGATTGAGTCAAACAGAGCTTGGATGGCGTGTACAGGTACAGCTGCCCATGCACCTTCAACATGATACCACAGTTCATCAAGAGTAGTGACTGGCGTATTGTGACGAGCCAGTTGCTCGGCCACCATTGACCAGACGTTTTCAACTGGTGACATATCTGGAGAATGTGCTAGGCAGGGCAGCAGTTGAACATTTTCTGGATCCAGAAAGGTCCGTACAGGACCTACAACATGCGGTCGTGCATTATCCTGCTGAAATGTAGGATTTCGCAGGGATCGTATGAAGGTTAGACGGGTCGTAACAAATCTGAAATGTAACGTCCACTGTTCAAAGTGCCGTCAATGCGAACAAGAGGTGACCGAGACGTGAAACCAATGGCACCCCATACCATCACACCGGGTGATACGCCAGTATGGCGATGACGAATACACGTTTCCAATGTGCGTTCACCGCGATGTTGCCAGAAACGGATGCGACCATCATGATGCTGTAAACAGAACCTGGATTCATCCGAAAAAATGACGTTTTGCCATTCGTGCATCCAGGTTCGCCGTTGAGTACATCATCGCACGCGCTCCTGCCTGTGATGCAGCGTCAAGGGTAACCGCAGCCATGGTCTCCGAGCTGATAGTCCATGCTGCTGCAAACGTCGTCGAACTGTTCGTGCAGATGGTTGCTGTCTTGTTGACTGCACGATCCGATACAGCCATGCGGGTAAGATGCCTGTCATCTGGACTGATAGTGATACGAGGCCGTTGGGATCCAGCACGGCGTTCCGTATTACCCTCCAGAACCCACCGATTCCATATTCTGCTAACAGTCATTGGATCTCGACCATCGCGAGCAGCAATGTCGCGATACGATAAACCGCAATTGCGATAGGCTACAATCCGACCTTTATCAAAGTCGGAAACGTGATGGTACGCATTTCTCCTCCTTACACGAAGCATCACACAACGTTTCACCAGGCAACGCCGGTCAACTGCTGTTTGTGTATGAGAAATCGACTGGAAAGTTTCCTCATGTCAGCAGGTTGTAGGTGTCGCCACCGGCGTCAGACTTGTGTGAATGCTCAGAAAAGCTAATCATTTGCATATCACAGCATTTTCTTCCTGTCGGTTAAATTTCGCGTCTGTAGCATATCATCTTCGTGGTGTAGCAGTTTTAATGGCCGGTAGTGTTTTTCTCTTATTTTTGGGTTAATATCCCCTGTGGCAAAAATTTTGTACTGCTTATATTTGGCAGTTATTACAGTTAAAGTGTGCCACTAGTATTATTTTGCCAGTAAAAAGCATTTCTAGAAGTGCCTGTCAGTAGAAACTGTTCTTGGATTAAAAGACCTGAATGACTATTCATGGTAGGCGGCTACTCAGCGCGCAGGCCTTCTCTCTAGGTGGCGTTGCGCCAAACGGCAGTCAGCGTTGAACACGATCTCTGGCTGTGTAAGCAACGCAGCAATCACGAACTATAGTATGACAACTTTGGCCTAAAGTTTTGACAAATATTCATAATCCTTTAACGCCAGTATTCTATGTCAAGAAAGAGGAACATGCAAAGTAATAATGAAGCTAAAAAGACTGATTCAAAATGTTCTCAAGACAGAAAGAAGAAGTGGAATAAACAAATGAAAGTACACTGGAAGAAAAGGAAAGAACAAAAAACGAAGAACTGAAATTGAAACGTGGTCCTTAACGTGCGAATAGGCTTATTTGCAATAAAAGAGGAAGTGGTGCTGCACATGTAGCAATTCACGGTAAAAAAATATCAGTAGTAACGAAATATCACAGGTAAGTGTAAAATCAGTAAATGGGACGAAGTAGTTAAACACGTATTAGGGTGACTGGAAGGTTTAGATTTGCTGCAAGAATTCTGAGAAAATGCAGTGCATCTTTAAGGGAAATAAAATACCAGGCACTAGGGCATCGATTTTTCACTATTGCTCTAGCGTTTGCAGTCCTTATGAAACAGCATGATGGCAGGTATAAAATGAATTCAGAGACGACCTTTTAGGATCATTACTGTACGTTAAATGTAATTTGATGTCAAGTGAGAAGCTTATGTGACTTTCCGTCGCAGAATGTAGCTATTCATCTTCGTGCACTTACAAGACGGAGCATAGCCTCATCGTCACATCGCACGTTACTGAAAGAATTCACCGCTGATGACACTAAAAACTGTTACGTAAGAGGTGTCATTCAGCTCAGGGTGATGGTTTAACCGTCGAAACACTTGGTGGACGAAATACAAGCCTTGTGACTAACACAGAACTATAACTTTTTCGTTCACGAGCAAGATGCACAAGGCGAGCAGTGACAAAGGTATCGATACGCCTTCAAACCGATTCTTTGTTTTTCCTCCTTATGTTTTCAGTTTGTGACATGTCTGGAAAATGATCGGCTCAAAGAATAAACGTTTGCTTCTGTGCTGTTTATAATGTGAGCTTGGAAATTCTGTCACTAATTCTTGTGGCAAACACGACATGTTCCGAGAATCTGTTCTTGTTTCCAAGTATTTAATTCGAGATTTGCTTTCTGCTGAACTACGATCCGCATTTCAGATTTTGCCGTAGTTTTACATCAGGTGAACCGAGCGCTATCACAAACTAAAAGTGATTTCGTTTTCTAGATGGTTTGTCACCGGGAGATGGTAAATCTCTGTCCCGCTGGACGGAACATTGCCGTCCACCGAGGCCGCATGAAGGCAACAGCCTACATCGCGCAGCGCTACAGCGGCAGTCGGCCAGTTCTTCGGTCAGGAAACTTTGTGGCCCAGTACCACGAAGCCGCACAAAGCACGCCGCTTCTTTGAACGAGGGCAGCGCTCGCTTCACCGCCTTCCCTCTCCCAGTTCAAGCGAACACCACCATCGTTCTGTACAGCTGTCCGCATTAATTCTCCGTCTCATTCGCTGACAGCCGCCAGACGTTATGAGCTCGAATGCCTGACATTTGCCACGCCGGAAATTTGCCACACCGGACATTTGCCACGCCGGACATTTGCCACACTTGCCCCTTCGCCAGGTAGCTGGAGTAGCAATCCCTTAGGTAAGGGATGCCCTTCCTCGTACTACTTCTGTCCGCTTTCAAACCACCGTCTCCACATCTTACTCGATACAACCAGTACGTAAGGGACCTTCTTCGCCGACATCTTGGCGAAATACAGAGCTACTTTTCCGAAATCGAAATATTTATAACTTTTGGGAAACGAAAGCAATGCCGACGATTATGTCAGTATGTAATTAGTTCTGCCAAGTATAAATATAGATCCCTCTGTCTGTAGGGTAGCTTCCTTTCACGCTTACCGTTTGCGATAGAAACAGTCCATCGGCATGGGAGCAACAAGAAAGAAACGATGTAAAGAGAATGCGAATGTACGCTAATCAATTCTTTTTGATCACTGCATTTGTGCCTACTTTAATTGCTACAACTGCATGCCCAAAAGACAATAAGGAAAGAAGAAATGTGAATGTTGGAATATAAGAACGACTTACTCCATATTAATTTACTCTTTAAAATCCGATATCCATTGCGGCGAAACATTAGTTAATAAAGTGTAGCGGGACAATGTTCAAAACATGACTGAAAATATGTTCACTAAATAGAGATAAGAACATCTATGATTAACATATCATCTAAAGTCGACATACAATTTTAAAATGTTAGAAATAAGGAAATGAAGTAATACAGAATGCTATGCTTGTAACGTACGTTGTTGTTCTACATTGTTTAGCTCTGGTATTTACAGGGTCACAGAGAAAGCATCCTAGGTTTTGAATGGAAACGCCGTAATTGTAATGATCTGCACTACAACAGAAACAAGAAGCATAACTTAAGGAAAAATAATGTAATGTGTGTTTCAGCTCACAATCGACATTGAAGCAGATAGTTCCTGTGACTTAGTATGGGTAGAGGTTATATTCGACAAACGGAATAAATTAATAACTGCCTCCTTTTACCGACACCCGGCCTCAGATGAAACAATTGCTGAACAGTTCAAAGAAAACTTTGAGTCTCAACACAAATAGGTACGCTACTCATACAATTATAGTTGGCAGTGACTTCAATCTACCTTCCGTATGCTGACAAAAATACATTTTCAGATCCTATTGTAGATAGAAAACAACTTCGTAATTGTTCTAAATGCTTTTTTAAAAAAATTATTTTGAACAATTCGCTCACGAGGCCATTCAAATTGTAAATGGTTACGAAAACACACTTAACCTCTTAGCCACAAATAATCCTGAGCATCACGACGGATACAGGGATTAGTGAACACACAGTCGAGAGAGGCTCAATTCCGTAACAAAGAAATTCACGGAAACTAAACGCAAAATATATCTATTTATAAAAGCAGCTAAAAATTCGGTTGACGTCTTTCTAAAAGACAGTCTCCAATCCTTGCAGACTATGTAAGTGAATACCATATGTGGCTTAAGTTAAAAGAAATAGTATCAACAGCACTCGAGAGATTCATACCAAATAAATTAATAAGAGACGGAACTGATCCCCCATGGTACACCAAACACGACAGAAAGCTGCCGCAGGAGCACCGAAAAAGGCGCGTATAATTTAGACGAACTTAGAATCTCCAAGATTGGCGAAGTTTTATTGAGGCTCGAAATTTGGTGCAGATTTCAATGCGATATGCATTTAATAGTATCCATAACGAAATCTCTCTAGAAATGTGGCGGAAAATCGAAAGAGATTCTGGTCTTCTGTTAAATAAACCAGCGGAAAGGCTCAGTAAGTGTGGTGTCACCGCCAGACACCACACTTGCTAGGTGGTAGCTTTTAAATCGGCCGCGGTCCGCTAGTATACGACGGACCCGCGTGTCGCCACTGTCAGTAATTGCAAACCGAGCGCCGCCACACGGCAGGTCTAGAGAGACTTACTAGCACTCGCCCGAGTTGTACAGCCAACGTTGCTAGGAAAGGTTCACTGAGAATTACGGTCTCATTTGCCGAGACGATAGTTAGCATAGCCTTCAGCTAAGTCAGTTGCTACGACCTAGCAAGGCGCCATTTATCCTTTGCTATGTATCTAATGAAGCATGTACAGTAACAAGACGAATGTTCACCAATTGTGGATTAAAGTTAAGTATTCCAGCAGCTACGTACTTTTCTTTATAGCATTCATTACGTATCCTGTTTCAGACCTCACGCCAGCCTGCGTGAGTTTAAGCGCGTGCCTTTCGGTTACCCGTCACTGTGGACTGGCTGTCTTGTCAGTCCACAACAGTAAGTACCTTTACTGCGCGACAGTGATGACGAGGAGGAGGGGGAGACAAGGGCCCAACCCTTAGGAGCAGATAAAATCGAGGCAAATGTCCGGCGTGTCAAATGTTCGCACACCATGAGCTCACAGGCGCCGCTGATTTCTCCGGTACTGTGCCGCACCGGACTCAAACCAGGACCTATAACACGACCGACGGCGCCCTACAAACCGCCGCCACATCCACACTCTACAGAGTCGCGTGCGTAACAGCGACTTTCCTGTGTTGTGTTGCCAGCATCATGAACCGTGGCAAAATACGAAGGGAAGAGAACTTCGTTATTCTGAGTATTGTCCCTGAGGATATGTCTAACGATGGCGATTCGCAGTAGAAAGAAGCACTATTGAGGCATGGGGTGGTCCAGATTAGATTGTAACTGAATCAGTTATTTTTGAAATACCGTAAGTCACGTAATGCAAACATGTGAGAAAACAGGTAAAAATGTTTGCTGAATAAACTATAAACTATTTGTAGGCTGTTTTACCTGTAAGGATTACAACTTGTGGAAAGACATAATGGAAATATGATATGAACATTAATGGCACATTAAGTTTTCATACAGGTAAGTTTAAATCTCTGTGACTTACAGGATTCTTAAAATGGATGAACAACGTCTTAGTATTGTCTTAAAAAAAATTCATACTCTTGGGATGTACTTATTTGTATATCTATTTCACTTGTGCATAAAAAGTAATAAACATTTGCAGTAGCAATAAAATTGACACAACATTCACAAAAAATATTTAATATGTAATGATACAAGGAACATACTACTTAAATGAAAATTAAAATAAAAATTCCCAGTTAATTCTTTGTGAGTGGTGCTCTTCATTAGACAGGTATCTCTCTAGCTTTCTAAGATACTCCGTTTTCTTTATACCAGTTAGAAGGTTACTGGAGTATACCCTTCTTTCCGGCATCATAATTGGTACTGAGATCCCAGTTCAGAAGTCTGAACATGCGACTTAAAAGGCCATTATACAATGGTTAGTCGTAAGTACACCAAGGTGATCTCTCGAGTAACGACATGGTTTCGTTGTGGTATTAGAAATGAGTTTCGCACTTCGAGGCACTGCTCTACCATGAATTCAACAGATAGGGCATTTTTCATGAACAAGGGAAGCCACCAGGATTTATAAGCTACAATATCATTACGTTCTACTATGTTGACTGCGACTCTATTGTTGCTGGATGCATTAGTAATCACTGCCACATACTCCATCACTGTGTTTTCCCGATAATACGAAGAAATGACTTGTCGATGGGAAATACTGGATTGTAGAATGAAATCTGTCGTTGACAAGTGTAAGAAGCATTCTCACTATGGTATTATTCCTGTTTTGGGTAGAACACCCATATAGGAATATGTGCTATTGTTTTATTTTAGAAATATCTTTAGCCTTTTTTCACTGAACTTATCTCGTCAGGTCATTGGGCGATTAGAGAAATTTGTGTGGTCAACGGCTGATACCGACAACACACTCTTGCAGTGCAACACTGTTAACGTCGAGAAACCTCCCAAGTCAGTGACGTACCGAGTTTCAAACCGAAGCAAATACTATATTTACGATCCTCTCATGGACATTGTATACAGGACACTGCGGTTTCTACCCATAATGATGTATCTATCCTTCAGATTTCATTTCGTCACATAAAATGGAATTGTCATAAAGAATGACTGATGGGGTTTCAAAATAACCGATTCAATTTCAGGTTCCCATCGTAGTTCTGGATGACCTGACTGTCGCAACTCATTACCATCAAGGTCATTAACTGTTTCTCCGACTAACAAGCAATCTTTTATCGGCCTTTTGATGGCCGCATTATTCAATTAAACTGTCTCAACATGGTGCCTGAACGGTGGGACCAGGCGGTCTGGAGACGCGCTTTCACGACTGAAGAATTCCTGTACCAGTGAGCAGAGCTCTTACTGTTGGGGTTATTTACAAGATCGTGTATCTTAGGAAAGGGTCGACTGCGCAGAGGACTAGGCTACTTCCCACAGCCAATCGGAGCTGATCTGCACAGTTTTCGGCAGGATGTTTACCTACCTTTAGTTGCCAGACCTTGACCTCTACTAACGGTCAGAACTGCTTTTCTGGAGTATCCATGAGCGGAGACCCACTCAAATTTAACACAAAGCCCTTCATTTCGGCGAAAGTCACTAACTTACGAATTGCGACCAAGAAAAATTGTGGGCAATATCTCTATAGAAGGGCATCGTTACTTTCTACTTTATATCTCTCATTCACCATATCAACTCGCGCAAAATCACAAATGCAATTGTAGTTACAAGTAATTAATGTAGTACTATTATTTCTTCCTTGTTGTTATGCTATAAAACTATCGTTCTATCTATCGCTTGAGCCTTGTCCCACATCTACGCAGGGTCAGCCATCGTTAATGGGATTTGGCATGTTAATGGTTAACAGGTGGCTGGATGCCCTTTCTGCCGCCACCACCGTACCCCCTGGGACGGAATTAGTGTACCCCAACTGTCTGTTTCGAGTGTAATCCATGGAACAGTGCGAATGTGTTCAGATGTCTGCGAGCCGTGTAACTGATCGGAACATGGGAACCAGCCCAGTATTCACCTAGCGGGATGTGGAAAACCGCCTAAAAACCACATCCAGACTGGCCGGCACATTGGCCCTCGTCGTTAATCCGCCGGGCGGATTCGATCTGGGGCCGGCGCGCTTACCCGAGTCCAGGCATTGGCGCGTTAGCGCTCTCAGCTACCCTTGCGGGTCTATGCTATAAAACTATCGTTCATCTGAGATATAGTCGGTAGCGTCGCCAACAACTCTGTCCATATGACCGGCGATCAGAATGGATCTATTTTGGTTTTCATGTAGACAGTCGACAGTATTTATTAACACTAATCTTAGAATTCATTTTCAAGGGGAAGATGTATACGAACATTTAGATGAAATAGAGGCGAACAGATCAGACAACGTGGTGAACGACTAGATAAAACTGTCAAATCGAGATTGCAAAAAAATTTTGTCTTAGACAGTCGACAGTAGACAATCGAAAATCATATAAATCTTTAAAAAGTCTTAAGAAATTTAACATGCAACTTTTATGCATGCATATCACACAAAACCAAAACAGTGCAAGCAGAATGGTTCAATCCTCTTTGGAGATCTAACTGATAAAGTCATTGAAGCACAACTCTAAATAAGTAACAAAAATAAAGAGAGAAAAATTACCACTTTTTGCGAATTATTAAGTCAGTAATACAATGTTACCGATCTTCAGTGATGCAGCCATCGGCGGAAGTTATAGAATAAGAATGCAACTTCGTTTATACCTTAGCTAAAAAAGATTTTTTCTTTCTTTTTTTTACGATTGGTTTCGAAAGTCACCATTTCGAAGTAAAGTGAGAAATGCAGAATGATGCATCCATGATATAAGAATCAATAATGTTCTTCGCCTTCAGCCCATCGTGAAACAAAACAAATTTCATGTAGCCAAATTTGTTGAACCAGTGTTTGGTTTTCCTTACGTGATTTTAATCTTATCATTTTAATCCTTTTCATTGTATAATATACATGGTGTCCCAAAAGGTACTCTGCAAATCAAATTTAGTGTCACGTAACTCGGTTTCTAATTCACTAAGAAAAAAGTACAATTTTTGTGATGCACTCAAGAGTTTTTTTGTGTAAGGTATTATATAAATGTTTTACCTTTTTCAGGTGATAAGAGCAACATAACTGAAAAGTATTTTCTTTGTTGTTGCAGGGTGATAGATGCACCATTAATGAGTCGAAGGAGAGAATCTGCGTGGGAAAAGGTACAGTGTGTGGCTTAGTTTATTGAAACGAAGCCAGACACCCAAGTTCTCAGAAATTTCATAACGAGGTATGGGAAACTATCACCTTCTCGGTTATCCATAAGAAAATCGCACAAGCACTTCATGGAAACAGGTAGAGTGGATTTGAAACACCCTGTAGACAGGCCAAGGAGAGGTGACGAAGATATAGAGATAATTCGATAGGTTCTACAGCATTCAACACATACGTCAGTTTGCTAGGCATCAAAAGAACTGCGAATACCTCGTATCACAGCGCACAAGGTACACCAAAAAGTCTTCATGTGTTTCCGTAGACACTGCAGTTGTTACCGAGGATCAGACCAGATGACCAACATGTATCTGATTTGAAGATATTAATAACGGTAGCTATTGAGAGAGTTGATATTAACAAGTAAAAATGTTTCTGGATTGAATTGGAATAACGACTAGATGTCGTTCGTCTCACAAGGGAAGTGCTTGTACAAAATGATTACAAAATCAGGAAAAAAACTTTTTCATTTGGTGCATCAGACACCCAAATTTTCAACTTTCCTCATTGATTTCAATCAGTGACCACTCGAATCCAGTGTCTGTAATTCCTTTGCATCTTACTTCATACTGGCTGCTGGATCAAAAAACGGTGTTTCTATTTTTGGACATGTCCGAGGCAACACTTGCATATTTAGTTTTTTTCTCTATAAGTTAGTTGCAAATCGAGTTACATGACACGGAAGTTGTAAAGTACCTTTTGAGACACGTCTGTTTCTACACGCTTACTGATCTACACTAAGAACAGAAATAATTTGTTCCAGAGGAGAAAGAGTGATTGAATTAAAGAAAAAGAAAGAAAGAGACGAAATGCAGGCATGTCTGTCTTGGATGTTAGAAATTCATTTCAGTTTTTACTTGCAGAAAATAAGTTTCGTCGTTTTCGATATCCCAGCCACTTCCAGATACAAAGCAGTCTGCTCTGTCATTTCGCGGAACGAGAGAATATGTCTACGAATAGCAGCGGCGAGATTTAACACTATAAGTTAATTGACTAGTAGGGAATGTGGAGAAAACGTGTCGATGTAAGAGACGGCCCAGCACAAATCCAAGATGTCTTCAATCTGGTATGGTTACGTAGCAGTGAGTGCACAAATCCTCTCGAGAGAGAAAAGATGAAAAATACTTACTTTATCTCCTATTGTCAATTCGATAAACGAGCTCTGTGGGAAGTCTTTCTCCCACACTCTGAACAGCCAAAGCAAATCGAAATCAGACGGAAGCTTCACTGCTTTTGCCACCCAAAGCTGGATTCTAAGAATCTGTTATAAACAGTCAAGTAAATTGCTTTTACCAGTGCAGTGTCTTATTAAGAAGTGGCATACCAGACGAGTTGCCAGGTGCTAATGGAAGGGTTGGGTTGTTTGGCGGAAGAGACCAAACAGCGAGGTCATCGGTCTCATCGGATTCGGGAAGGACGGGGAAGGAAGTCGGTCGTGCACTTTCAAAGGAACCATCCCGGCATTTGCCTGCAGCGATTTAGGGAAATCACGGAAAACCTAAATCAGGATGGCCGTACGCGGGATTGAACCGTCGTCCCCCCGAATGCGAGTCCAGTGTGCGCTGATGGAAGGAGGTAGTTGCCGAAGTGATACAGAATGAAACCAACCAGTGTAGTTGTTATATACAACTTGCGTCCACCTAGTACGCAGTTAATCAGAGCTGGCGAAGCGACAGTATAGCCCACTCTCAACAGGCTTCTTGACTTTGCACAATGACAGTTCAGAATTGGTTGTCACGTGACAATCGAATCAGACGTGCTCAGTTGTGGAGAAGTATGGAGATCGTGCTGGTCAGGAGAGTTGCTATAAGTCTTGCAGAGCACGCTGAGTTTCACGGGCAGTGTGTGGGTCAACACAATTCTGTTGGAAGAACACCATCACCTTCTTGCTGCAAGGACGGCGAAAGAACAGGTCTAACGACATTCTACACGTACCGAGCGCTGGTTAGCGTCCCCTCCAGGAACACGAAAGGTGAACGAGACTTATAGCTTATGGCACCCCAAACCATAAGGCCTGGAGTGGGGCACTGTCTCTTGGACGAATGCACTCTACGAGACAGCGCTCACTAGATATACGTTGTACACAACTGTGCAGGCAGAATCTGGATTCGTCACTGGAGATCACTTTGTGCCATTGCATCTTCCAAATGAGAGGTGTGCGTGCCCATAGTTACACTGCTAATTACCGGTTCACATGAGCTCGTGTTGACGCTAGAGATGGGTCATTCGCGAACTAACGGGTCCAAGGGAACGGTTCACCAAGATGAACGGAACGAGCGAGGAACGAATTCTAAGGAAAGATCTTTCGTAGTTCACTTCGGTCGCGGATTTTTACTTATAGTTCCCGGGTACGGGAAAGGGTCGGCCTCGTTCCCGCAACGGCACGTCGGTCGGTCTCGTTCCAGGCTCGGTCCCGTTCCCGTCTGTCTCTGTCTCGCTTGGCCGGACTCTTCCTTCTTCACGTGGCCACTCGTCGCAGTTCCACTGTCGACTCCTCATAGTTAGTTCAGCGTCGAGTTGTTGTTTGTTTCGTTCGCTTTTCACACCCGTCCTAGATCTGTTTCAAATCTTTTTTGATCTCTTGAACTTCTGGTTCTTTTCGTATTGTAATCAGCGTCCACGACCGGTAATTAAAATGTATTTTATAATTACGCGAATTACATAAAAATACGTAGTATGTAATATAGACTTCACTATTTCGATAAACAGCCGTCCGGTGTGGCCGAGCGATTCTGGGCGCTTCAGTCTTAAATCGCGTGACCGCTACGGTCGCAGGTTCAAATCCTGCCTCGGGCATGTATGTGGGTGATGTCCTTAGGTTAGTTAGGTTTAAGTAGTTCTAAGTTCTAGGGGACTGATGACCACAGATGTTAAGTCCCATAGTGCTCAGAGCCATTTGAACGATTTCGATAAACAGCAGGAGAAATACTTGTTAAAAGGCAAGATTATTTGTTACTACACTTGCAAAAGACGTCGGCAAGGCACACACGAGTGGCCATTTTCCGTCTCTTTTTTATCCAAGGTACAAGAGCATGCTTATTGTTATGGAAGGCAGACCGACTTACAACCGGATGAAGCCCACGCTTCGTAATCGAGTGTATGGTGTCACATTTTGTAAAGAGAATATGGTAACTCCTACAATATTGTTTCAGTGGTACAGGATGGCCTACAAAAAATCGGCCCCGAGTACTAGACTGCTCACTGTCGCTTACCAATTGTCATTTATCGTTTCGAAGTTGTTTGCATTAGCTTATTTGTTATTTCTTCACTGCCTAATTATTATATGTTTATCTATTCTGCTCGTAGCGGTCAACAAATCGTACTTAATTGGCAAGCAGTCTGTACTCGCGGACGGTTTTTCATGCGCCACCTTATGTTATTTGACTGAGATCAGCCACATAACGCTACAGTTGGCTAAAGGAAATGTTTTGCAGATTCAAGAAAATTACATGTGTTATGTTGAAATGTGTGTGAAATCTTATGGGACTGAACTGCTAAGGTCATCAGCCCCTAAGCTTACACACTACTTAACCTAAATCATCCTAAGGACAAACACACACACCCATGCCCGATGGAGGACTCCAACCTCGGGCGGGACCAGCCGCACAGTCCATGACTGCATCGCCTGAGACCGCTCGGCTAATCCCGCGCGGCACACTAGTTATGAATGAAAACTCTGTAGTCCAGGGGGGAGGCAAGTGCCCCTCTTGATGCCATCTCTCTTCAGTCACCTGTGCTACTAATTTACAACTTTTCATAAGAACCATATACCAAGCACAATGAACGGCGAACGAGTAAAAACGAACGGTTCCCAAAAAGGAACGATCACCAGAGAACTACACTCCTGGAAATTGAAATAAGAACTACGTGAATTCATTGTCCCAGGAAGGGGAAACTTTATTGACACTTTCCTGGGGTCAGATACATCACATGATCACACTGACAGAACCACAGGCACATAGACACAGGCAACAGAGCATGCACAATGTCGGCACTAGTACAGTGTATATCCACCTTTCGCAACAATGCAGGCTGCTATTCTCCCATGGAGACGATCGTAGAGATGCTGGATGTAGTCCTGTGGAACGGCTTGCCATGCCATTTCCACCTGGCGCCTCAGTTGGAGCAGCGTTCGTGCTGGACGTGCAGACCGCGTGAGACGACGCTTCATCCAGTCCCAAACATGCTCAATGGGGGACAGATCCGGAGATCTTGCTGGTCAGGGTAGTTGACTTACACCTTCTAGAGCACGTTGGGTGGCACGGGATACATGCGGACGTGCATTGTCCTGTTGGAACAGCAAGTTCCCTTGCCGGTCTAGGAATGGTAGAACGATGGGTTCGATGACGGTTTGGATGTACCGTGCACTATTCAGTGTCCGCTCGACGATCACCAGTGGTGTACGGCCAGTGTAGGAGATCGCTCCCCACACCATGATGCCGGGTGTTGGCCCTGTGTGCCTCGTCGTATGCAGTCCTGATTGTGGCGCTCACCTGCACGGCGCCAAACACGCATACGACCATCATTGGCACCAAGGCAGAAGCGACTCTCATCGCTGAAGACGACACGTCTCCATTCGTCCCTCCATTCACGCCTGTCGCGACACCACTGGAGGCGGGCTGCACGATGTTGGGGCGTGAGCGGAAGACGGCCTAACGGTGTGCGGGACCGTAGCCCAGCTTCATGGAGACGGTTGCGAATGGTCCTCGCCGATACCCCAGGAGCAACAGTGTCCCTAATTTGCTGGGAAGTGACGGTGCGGTCCCCTACGGCACTGCGTAGGATCCTACGGTCTTGGCGTGCATCCGTGCGTCGCTGCGGTCCGGTCCCAGGTCGACGGGCACGTGCACCTTCCGCCGACCACTGGCGACAACATCGATGTACTGTGGAGACCTCACGCCCCACGTGTTGAGCAATTCGGCGGTACGTCCACCCGGCCTCCCGCATGTCCACTATACGCCCTCGCTCAAAGTCCGTCAACTGCACATAAGGTTCACGTCCACGCTATCGCGACATGCTACCAGTGTTAAAGACTGCGATGGAGCTCCGTATGCCACGGCAAACTGGCTGACACTGACGGCGGCGGTGCACAAATGCTGCGCAGCTAGCGCCATTCGACGGCCAACACCGCGGTTCCTGGTGTGTCCGCTGTGCCGTGCGTGTGATCATTGCTTGTACAGCCCTCTCGCAGTGTCCGGAGCAAGTATGGTGGGTCTGACACACCGGTGTCAATGTGTTCTTTTTTCCATTTCCAGGAGTGTAGTTCCCAAGGATGAACGACTTGGCCCATCTCTAGTTGACACATCTGTGCTCACAAGCCATCTTTGCTGTGTTATGGTAGCTGTAGGAACTGCCACTGCTGCCCTTACAATACGACGATTCTGGCGTGCGGCTGTGCTGCATGGACATCCAGAATCTAGTCTACAGGTGTGATGATGTTCACGTGACTGCTGATACGAGCATCGTTGGACAACTAACGCAGAACGTCCAACATATGTGGCTATTCTCTGAAAGAACCATCTCAAACTCAGAAGGCTGCTATTTGATCGCTTTCAAACTCGCTCAGTTGGCTCTTGGAAGCGCAATTGTGTCCTCGTGGCATGGTTGTCTGCTTGCTTCAAACGTCTGCCTTCTAGCTGTGAGAATTCCCTATTAAAGGATAGACGCAGATGGCACTCTGGTAGCTATGCCACCGTGCTCTCTGTTGGCGGAAGACGCTGAAATCATCATCAGTACACGTACCATCCCCTTGGCGGCGTATGCCGTCATCAGTTCAAAATAGACGTCATCTTTCCAGATGTACTAATTTTTTTCCGGAAGTATGTATGTGGTCAAACAAGTTGTACCTATTTCACCGTTTTGAATCGTAGAGCTCTCTTTGTCGCACTGTGAATCACAGGAAAGAAACTGAAGCTATTTCTGTACTTAGATCAAATGTTAAATAGAATAACGGAAATATTTTCATAGAATATGTCTCGTGTTAGCAATCTGACATTCCGTGAGTCAGTTTGACAATCATGTAACTATCTTTTCTCGGTCCTCCATTCTAATGACTGCAGTATTCCTTCATTTATCTATCAATGCTTGTCCGTTGACAGGTGTCTGATACCACCCAGTTCTTACTCTTCAGTTTAAAGAAATTTCATTCCATTGCACTCGTGTTTAGTCATCTTCAACATATTCAAACGCATTTTTGTTCCATCGAGATTTGGCTTTGAGCATCCAAACTCGTGTAACGATAATTCTTATCGGCATCCTAGGGTTCACAGGGAGTTTGTGGTCGTTTCTGTACCGATTGCGTTGCGATCTGTTAAGCAAGCAGTTTTCCTAACTCAGTTGTACTGGGAAGAAGAAAGCCTCTACGGGCATCTTCAAGTTGTAGCTCGTACATTGTAATTACTAACGGCGAGATATGCCGATGTGTATTGCTCGATGTCGGTAGACATTAAAAGACGGAGAACCTTGGGAAAATTGCTAACGCCGTAAGTAAAAGAGACGTAATAGAACTGAGACTAAACATACCTCAGAAACTACATGGAAAGTCTTGTTCCAAGTAAGTGACGAAACGTGAAACAAATACATCAATGAGCAATTGAATTGCAGATGCCGACTGTGTACGACAGAAAGATCCGTATAGGCGGACAGAATACATCAGCGTGGCAGGTAACCGTAATGTCATCAGACCTTCTACTGCTCATCGGAATGGGAGTAAAGCGTGGGAGAGGCAGATACGAGATCTCACCACGTTCGACAGGGACGAAATCAGCTGCACCACGTGCACGGTAGCCCCACATCGTCACTCTTGCTGGCTCTTTTCCTCATACATCCTAATGACAAGTCTGTTTAAAAGTACCTCTGGCCGGCCGGTGTGGACAAGCGGTTCTAGGCGCTTCAGTCTGGAACCGCGCGACCGTTACGGTCGCAGGTTCGAATCCTGCCTCGGGCATGGATGTGTGTGATGTTCTTAGGTTAGTTAGGTTTAAGTAATTCTAAGTTCTAGGGGACTGATGACTTCAGATGTCAAGTCCCATAGTGCTCAGAGCCATTTGAACAATTTTTTTTCGAATACGTCTGTTCTAACAATACCATAACCGCCACAGTCAGTGGTAAATAACTCAGCTGATAGAGGGCGTCGTCGGCCTTCTCGAACTGAAACAGCACAAAATATAAGAATGTTGGAGACAGCTTGTAGTTATTAATTAACGAATAGACTTTTCAGTTGCTAATATGATCATTATTTTTCTAGACAAAATTAAATATTGGGAGTTGCAACCTCTGTTGATTCATTTGATATATAGTTGCAGAAGAACAGCAGTCTCTAAACATTCTGAAACTGAGAGGTTGTTAGCAGTCATACCAATCAGAAGCAACTTCTCATAGGAGGCGCAGAAGTAAGAATCGAACTGCTCTGCTAATAACATGCCACAACGCACACCGCTTACAACTTGTTCTTGACAGAGCAATCGTATTTCGTACGGAAAGGCTACGTGCTGCTAAAAATCTTACTCTTAGCCAAATAGTCGACAAACGTAGAAAATGAGAGAGAGAAACTCAGATTTATAGATGTGAAAGCATCTGGTGAAGGCAATTGTGGAAAACTACGGTTCTTTCTTGAAAAAGATATTTTTGCGAATAAAACCGGATAATATATTTCTTTATTTATAATGGCTTTTAGGCTACTGTTTTCATCAGATCAAAACTTAAAACTTGCAGATCAATGTTCAGTTTCAATGTTTAAATGGGGCATTAACGGTTACGACCCGTTCAGACGTAGATTATATTCGAGGTGATGAAGCATGTTGTTTTGTAAGTTCTAAGAAATATATTAAGCTATCTATGCTGCTTCATTCGCAAAATTCTGCAATCACTTTTAGAAAAATGTTTTCTTTATTAATATAAAGGCAAATTATCTTCACTCCAGACAAAGTTATAAAAACCACACATGAAATTTCCTGGCCGATTAAAACAGTGACCGGCCTGAGATTCGCACGTGGGACCTTTGCCTTTTGTAGGCAAGTGTTCTAGCGATTTTTGTTGTTGATCTCATTTTGTTCTATATTGTTCGTTGAATTTCTCCGTGACGGACATACGATGACACCCGTTCAGGTTCTTCGTTGTTCTGTTCACTCAGTTGTTTTTTTTTATTATGAGGGTAGCTAACCCTCTGACCGAACACGCTGAGCTACCGTGCCAGCGCCAACTGAGCAACCCAAGGACGACAAATGATGGCTTCTCACAGCTATCTTGTCTCCCATATTCCAAACTTCACAGAGGGTCTCCTGCGAAACTAGCAAGGCTAGCACTCCTGGAAGAAAGGCTATTGCGGAAACATGGCATAGCCACAACCATGGGCTGTGCAGTTGTGCTTAGGTAGATCAATCGGTAAAGCACTTGCCTGCGAAAGGCAAAGGTTACGAGTTCGATTCTCGCTCCAGCGCACAGTTTTAATGTGCCAGGAGGTATCGTTTCAGCGCACACTCCGCAGCAGAATGAAAATTTCATTCTAATAAAAACCATGTTGAGATTCAAAAGAAACCTTTGCTTTAAGTGAGCATTTTAAGAATGAAGTAAGAGTGAGTAGCAAAAAGGTAAACAGAGACAAAGTGGTGCGAAAATGACGCAGAAGTTTAAGAGCTACATACACAAAATGCTTGAAATACATAAACTGGGTTACTGGCAGATGGCCTGCTAATAATTGGTGATAAAGAAGATGCCATGCTGTTAACATTTATTTCATAACTAGAGAACACGATATTAACATTTGAATCGATAAGACTAAGTCATCTACGGAGACTCCTTCAGGAAAGTGTAATACAAGCGTTGCCATTTACTTTGTATATGAACGCCTTAGCGAATATTAATAGTCGTTATCTCAGGATTTCTCTGATGGTACTATTGTCTATGAGGAAATTTCATCATGTATATTTGCATTATGTACAGTTTGATACAAAATATCAGCCAGGTGCAGAGACAAGTAAGTAACTCCTAATGTAGAAAATAGCGCAGTTGTGGCATTAACGAAACGTAAAAGTGTGATGTTCTTTGATTACAGGAGTAATGAGTCGTATCACTACTGATGTCACTGATTCAATCGAAAAGCTGGAGAATAATAATTTGTAGAGATATGAAGTGGAAATATCAGGCTCAACGGCACATAAAGCAAATTACAGTCTACGAGTTGTCCGCGGGATACTGAGAAATTACTCTTCATCTGCTAAAGTAATTACATACAAAATACTTTTAAGGTTCATACTTGAAAACTACTCAAGTGTTTGGGACACGTATCAAGCTTATCATGGGACATCCGGATTGTAGAAAGAAAGATTGTGTGAAAGGCCACAGGAAGGAAGATTATCAGTCAACGAGGTCATTAGAGACAGTCAAAAGATACGGCCATTAGTGTCACATATTTTGATACCCGCAAACTCACTAATCAAAAGCTATAAGGTACTACTCATTGGTCTAGAATCATGATACCTGGCCAGATGCAAGGTCTAGAAGTATACAAATGAACGAAAAAAACTGAAGATTGTGGAAATTTATAATTATGTTCCACGAAAAATTATTTATTTTGTCATTTACTATTACATTCTCGAAAGTCTTGGGCCAGCGCAGGATAGCCGTACGGTCTTAGGCGCCTTGTGACGGTTCGCGCGGCTCGCCCCGTCGAAGGTTAGAGTCCTCTCTCGGGCATGGGTGTGTGTGTTGTCCTTAGAGTAAGTTAGTTTAAGTAAGAGTAAGTAGTGTGTAAGCTTTGGGACCGATGATCCCATAAAACTTACCACAAATTTCCATTTCGAAAGTCTTGGAATTCTGAGGAATGATATCGTGTCAGTATGGATGTCGATAATAGACAAAAGTTGTCGTAATTAGAAGCACGATTCCCGGGATGGACGACTGCCTATATACATAATTGATTTTCTACGCAACCCAAAGAGAGCTAGTCCTACTTGCACTGGCCAATTTTTTGATGAAACGGGTGATAGTGGGTGAAACCCGGTGCCGCCGCAACCCCTACTATACTAATTTCTAGTTGGGCCAACGTATACACTGAATTAAGCGATTCCATTCAGTCCATCGCCTAACGTCTTGAGACTCTGCGGAGCTGTTTGCAACTCATCCCAGGTGATAAAAAATTTTGTGGTAGCACCTCTGCTATTTTCTCCGACCAAATATTGGTGATGAAAATTTGTTTTGCCCCACAGGATTAGAAGTCCCCCCCCCCCCCCCCCCCAACCTCGAAACGGTTCGGTTCGGCCCGGCCCTCTTCTATCTCCCGCCCCCCCCCCCCCCCCACCAGCCACCCCATTCCCACGTCCCCTACGAATAGGGTCTTATTCTCATCCTCAGCTCCAAAGCCAAATATCGACTCCGACACAAATCACACACTGAGTATCGAATCAGCATCAGGCGACATTGTAAGTCCTCATGAATTACGACAATTCATCAAGCTTTTCACCTCTCTCTGTCGATTTGTACTAATTCACATACTTGTAAACTCACTGAATGATCACCTAGAGGGTGAATTAGGAAGAATGATACCACAGGTGTTGAGTTTCTCATGTTTGTATTTTGGTCATTGTTTCCAACAGATGAATAATTTACTACAATTTAAATCAAATTTTCAAAATCCAGCCACCAATTCTCTTACAACACAACATACAAAATTATAGGTAGATCTTAGCAAGACGACTTTCAGTACTCCAGTAAGTCACCGATTTGTATCTTAAGCATACATTTTTTTCTGTAGACTTCACATGTCATCCATCTTTTTTGTTGGGAGACGCAGTTGTTGAAATAACATGGTCGCTGCTGCCAACCTACTGGTTAGAAAATGTTAGACCAGGTGATATCTGACGAACGAAATGAGCAAGGGATAAAGTTAAGCCTTTTAACCGAAAGAGACTCATCATGGTTCGTGTAGAAACAATAGCCGTTGTTTTCACCAATATCTGATCCATCATTTATTCACAACTGATTTTTCAAACAATATTTCCCCTTTAGTTACATATTCCAACCATATGTTGTTCTAATACAACGCCGGCCTGTGTGGCCGTGCGGTTCTGGGCGCTTCAGTCTGGTACCGCGTGACCGCTGCGGTCGCCGGTTCGAGTCCTGCCTCGGGCATGGATGTGTGTGATGTCCTTAGGTTGGTTAGGTTTAAGTAGTTCTAAGTTCTAGGGGACTGATGACCACAGATGTTAAGTCCCATAGTACTCAGAGCCATTTGAGCCATTTGAGTCTAATACAACGCTGGGGAGCCTATATGTGGACACTTTACTTTGGAGAACGTGTAGGTAGTTTTAAAAATTCACAGTTTTTAGGGTACTAGTAGTCTAGAAAAAAATGAATGACTGTCTACCTGTGTCATGTCAAGTCAATATGGAAAAATTAATCAAAGACTTTTCATATTTTTTTTAGTTTCATCTCAATTTACTTGGTAACAATTTTAGGTTTAGGTGTAAAATCGGAAAATGAAGGTAAATAAAATGTGAAGCAACCCAGTAAGTGGTATTACTTTCTGTGACTTTTATTTCTGTCAATAATATTTATTACGCGCGGCTGTGCTTGAGAATGTATTGAGATTACGTAACAGGAGCACGTGTGTTTCTGAGTTGGTCCGTGTAACGTCGCCCGACTGTCAGAAAGTCGCGCGGAGACCAAAGGAAAGCTGAGACAAAGACCACGAATGTGTGAGCTGCACGTGCGCCGATATGCGCTTTGTGGTCGTGTCTCGTATTCGCGGTTCATTCTAAGGTCAGTAATTTTATTACACTCGTTCTGGCTGCGGGTGAAGACGCCGTTACCTTAAACCTGCTTGTGAAACCCGAGGGACAGGTAAGTACCACACGTTACGTCAACCACGTACGACGCTGGGAAATCACGGTTCATTTTTACCGTACGTTAACTATTACATCAATCTCGATTATTCCGCACGGCTGCGAGGTAGATTTAGTTGTGTTATTTGTGTACTGTCTTAAATTAAAGTTGTTAAAATCCTTTTAGGGCAGAGTTATTTTGTAAATGATCTTCATGTGCAGTGCATCCCATGTGCCTCTGCGATCAGATTTCCATTTGCTTCGTACGTATCGATGTACTGTACTTACCCTTGACACTATACCATTTTTTTTTGTCTAGGAAGTGATAAGTAGAGCAGACGAATACTGGATGCCTCCTTGTATAGTTTTCGCAGATTATGAAATGGCGTTTGCTTCAGTTAGCAATCCTGCTGCCATGCAAGACTTAGCTGAGAAAAGGTTGAAGGCGGCCTGCAGTAACGTCTTGTACCATATATACGAAATATTACAGCGTTTCTCACTATCAGGGAACCAACTCAAGCGTTTCAAATTCAGAAAGGAGTGAAACAAGATTATCCAATCTCTCTCAACCGGTTTTATGCTTCGTTGGCGTAGCACTGTCAGAATTAAACTAGGAAGAAGAGCCTTAACAACCGAGATTTTCATATGACATTGTGTTGTTTGTGATTGATTTCGAAGCACTACAGATGTTGGTATCGTATCTCGCCTCAGAAGGTCAGACTGTGGGACAGAATATAAACATTTCCAAGACGAAAGTCTTGTTTTCTCTCTATACAATACAACAGTAAAGCAAGTTGTGTAGAAATACTGTATTAAAATTTAATTACAAATTCGTTTCATGTACGCGAATTTTAAATCTATATTTAAGTTGTAATACAGGAAAGCGATAAAAATATGTTATTCGCCAAAGTACATAGGTCAATCATACGCTAATATCTGTTTACAGATGTCGACGTAAATGTTTCCAGAGATTGTCAGTTGCTGATAAGGAACTACCATCGACATAAAACAACAATATGCCCAGCAAAGATGTACAGGATCAGCACTTCAGTCTCAAATTCTTCCCTTTATACCAGCAGTAAGGAAACAACGCCCAAATAATGTGACTTCTGGGGAGAAAATTGTAAGTAGGCTGTTTAGGTTTTTATGTTGATAACGCCACGTAGCGCTCTATATGAAAATCACTGACTGTGCTGTGTGAAGTCTGCGGCTGGTTTGCATTGTTGGAATATTCGCTATTGTAGTGATGGGCAGTTGGATGTGAACAGCGCGTAGCGTTGCGTAGTTGGAGGAGAGCCGCCAGCAGTGGTGGATGTGGGGAGTGAGATGGCGGAATTTTGAGAGCGGATGATCTGGACGTGTGTCCATCAGAGAGAGTAAATTTATAAGACTGGATGTGATGAACTCATATATATATATATATATATATATATATATATATATATATATATATATACTCCTGGAAATTGAAATAAGAACACCGTGAATTCATTGTCCCAGGAAGGGGAAACTTTATTGACACTTTCCTGGGGTCAGATACATCACATGATCACACTGACAGAACCACAGGCATATAGACACAGGCAACAGAGCATGCACAATGTCGGCACTAGTACAGTGTATATCCACCTTTCGCAGCAATGCAGGCTGCTATTCTCCCATGGAGACGATCGTAGAGATGCTGGATGTAGTCCTGTGGAACGGCTTGCCATGCCATTTCCACCTGGCGCCTCAGTTGGACCAGCGTTCGTGCTGGACGTGCAGACAGCGTGAGACGACGCTTCATCCAGTCCCAAACATGCTCAATGGGGGACAGATCCGGAGATCTTGCTGGCCAGGGTACTTGACTTACACCTTCTAGAGCACGTTGGGTGGCACGGGATACATGCGGACGTGCATTGTCCTGTTGGAACAGCAAGTTCCCTTGCCGGTCTAGGAATGGTAGAACGATGGGTTCGATGACGGTTTGGATGTACCGTGCACTATTCAGTGTCCGCTCGACGATCACCAGTGGTGTACGGCCAGTGTAGGAGATCGCTCCCCACACCATGATGCCGGGTGTTGGCCCTGTGTGCCTCGGTCGTATGCAGTCCTGATTGTGGCGCTCACCTGCACGGCGCCAAACACGCATACGATCATCATTGGCACCAAGGCAAAAGCGACTCTCATCGCTGAAGACGACACGTCTCCATTCGTCCCTCCATTCACGCCTGTCGCGACACCACTGGAGGCGGGCTGCACGATGTTGGGGCGTGAGCGGAAGACGGCCTAACGGTGTGCGGGACCGTAGCCCAGCTTCATGGAGACGGTTGCGAATGGTCCTCGCCGATACCCCAGGAGCAACAGTGTCCCTAATTTTCTGGGAAGTGGCGGTGCGGTCCCCTACGGCACTGCGTAGGATCCTACGGTCTTGGCGTGCATCCGTGCGTCGCTGCGGTCCGGTCCCAGGTCGACGGGCACGTGCACCTTCCGCCGACCACTGGCGACAACATCGATGCACTGTGGAGACCTCACGCCCCACGTGTTGAGCAATTCGGCGGTACGTCCACCCGGCCTCCCGCATGCCCACTATACGCCCTCGCTCAAAGTCCGTCAACTGCACATACGGTTCACGTCCACGCTGTCGCGGCATGCTACCAGTGTTAAAGACTGCGATGGAGCTCCGTATGCCACGGCAAACTGGCTGACACTGACGGCGGCGGTGCACAAATGCTGCGCAGCTAGCGCCATTCGACGGCCAACACCGCGGTTCCTGGTGTGTCCGCTGTGCCGTGCGTGTGATCATTGCTTGTACAGCCCTCTCGCAGTGTCCGGAGCAAGTATGGTGGGTCTGACACACCGGTGTCAATGTGTTCTTTTTTCCATTTCCAGGAGTGTATATATATATATATATATATATATATATATATATATATATATATATATATATATAATGACTTTTGAACATTATTAAGGTAAATACATTGTTTGTTCTCTATCAAAATCTTTCATTTGCTAACTATGCCTATCTAGTTAGTGCCTTCAGTAGTTAGAATCTTTTATTCAGCTGGCAGTATTGGCGCACGCTGTATTGCAGTAGTTTGAGTAACGAAGATTTTTGCGAGGTAAGTGATTCATGAAAGGTATAGTTTATTGTTAGTTAGGGCCATTCTTTTGTAGGGATTACTGAAAGTCAGACTGCGTTGCGCTAAAAATATTGTGTGTCAGTTTAGTGTTGATCAGAATAAATAAAGAGAGAACTGCCTCAGTACGTTCAGTTCTGCTCAGCTGTTAGAAATAACAAATAACCTAAGAGGTTTATCAGCACAGTAATTCATTAATTTTTCTAAGGGGATGTTAAAAAATGTTCAAATGTCTGTGAATTCCTAAGGGAGCGAACTGCTGAGGTCCTCGGTCCTTAGACTTACTCACTACTTAACCTTCACGCGCTCGCGCGGGCCGTGAAGTGACAGCCTTTTTGCAATTTCGTGCCATACTTACTCCACAAAGGTAACGGGGCGGCGGGAGGGACATGTATTCTCTAGTTGCACCTTTTCCCGACAGATGCTGCTCAAAGTTCGTCCAAGTCGCACATATCTGCCTCTCAAGACAAGTTCAAATAGGTCCGAACACGTTCGGCGGTAAGTTTACCGCCTTGCGAGCGCTTACGAGACTTTGTTCTACTCGTCTACTTCGGAATGTAAGTATTTCTTTTTGTAATTCCCCTATAATTCCTCAATTTTATAGACTCTTCCAATTCTCTAGTGAATGTGCATTACTTTCTCTAAATTTTGCCATTCACAAATTCTGTTTTTCTTTCTACTTTAGCACTTCGTCATTCTAAGAAATTTCTGTTGGCAAAAGTGACAATTATTTTTATTTTTTAAAGGGAACGACGAAACCTTACGTCTGATGACATACATAGAATCTTGGCTGAATTGGAGAGAGAGGAAGCAGAAGGGGAAAGGCCATGAGGAATCCCTAGAAGAGGACGTTTCCGATGACCCAGATTATGAACAATAAGGGATTGAAGATGATATACATCAAAGTGAGTCGGAAATTGATTTGGAAAACGGGGAAGAAAATGACATAGATCAACAGGAGCTACCACAAATGACATTAGATTTTATATAGGTAAGGACATGGAAACTATTTGGGCTAGTAGTGCCAATATTACCAGCACAAAATCAAAGTCAAAAAATATAATCAAAACTCTACCAGGTCCTAGAGGAAAAGCCAGACAATGTGAAGCTCGACTGGAAAGTTTTCAGTGTATAATAACTCCCGAAATGGTAGAAGGGATCGTAAGGTACACGATTATTTATATTGAAAGGAAAAAATTGGCATGTCAAGCACTGGCAGAAGGAAGCAGTAACTCTGCAGTACGTGAGAGGGACTGTAAGCCGACAACAACCGACGATGTTCATTCATCCAGTACATGTCTCAAAAACCAGCCAAATACGGGTTAAAAATGTATGCATTGTGTGATGCACGCACTTTTTATACATATAATTTAGAAGTGTACTGCGGAAAACAGATGCCAGGCCCTAACGTACTCTCCAACAAACCATACGACTTGGTCGCTAGATTGGTTGAATGCACAGAAGGAACAAATAGAAATCTAACAATATAATTATTTTTCAAGTTACTCGTTGGCTGAATCCCTTTTTAGCAAAGGCCTCACTTTTTCAGGTACAATGAGAAAAAATAAAAAAGAAATTCCCCAGAATTTGTGACAGTAAATGGAAATGAAGTGGCAGGAGACTACATATTCGGTTGTCAAGATGACAAAACTTTGATTTCTATGATTACAAAAAAAAAAGGAAAGCTGTAGTAGTGCTCTCGACAATGCATAATACCGACATCATTGATGAAGATACCAAAAAACCTGTACAAATCACAGACTATAATTCAGCCAAAGGTGGAGTTGATACTGTAGACCTCATGTGCTCCAGAATTTCAACATCAAGAAGAACACAAAGGTGGCCTGCATGTATATTTTTCCGCTTATTTGACTTGGCAGGAATAAATTCGTTACGCATTTTTCAATTCAACACAGGTAATATGAAAGAAAAAACGAGAAGACAATTCTTACATGCGTTATCTTTGGACCTGAAAGAAAGAGCTAAATTGAAGCATTTACCAAAAGATTTGTTAGTATTTTTGGAAAATTACAGATAGAGAGACGTAGTTTATCCAGCTGTATCAACCCCTACAAGGAGAGCAATATGTTATTTGTGTGACTCAGAAAAGAATATAAAAACAAAGCGAGAATGCGGTGAATGTGGAAGAAACCTCTGTCTACGACATACAACCACTACAGTTATGTGCAATAATTGTTGTCAGCGTCAAAACGAAAATGAAATGGATACAGACTGATCAGCATTTTTCATCTGACAGAAATGTTTGTGACTTTTTCAATCAGAAATTCTTTTTTCAAAGCAAAATTAGCTTTTCTTGTGACGAGTTAAGACAGTGAATAATTCTAGTCTTAAGTATTACGTTATATAGTCCCAAAACATTACAATTAAAAAAATGTTCTTATATTTCATTTGGGTATTTGGCTTCCATTTTGTATTCCATTGCATATTTTATTATTAAATAAATAATTTTGATTACAAATGTGTTTGCAACATTGTGTGAGATATCCTATGCCGATATTTTATGGAAATATGACCTTTAAAAACGGAAAACCTCAAGAGATTGATGAAAACTTTCGGGCGGTCGGCCGACCGCCCGCGCGAGCGCTCGAGTGACTATTTCTAGCGCGAGCGCATGAAGGTTAAACTAAGTTATGCTAAGAAAAAAAAACACACACACACGCCCATACCCGACGGAGGAGTCGAACCTCATGCGGAAGGGGCCGATGGGAGAAGAAAGTATCTGAAAGTGTAGTTTGGAACAGTGATTAACAAAGTAAACAGCATTGTTTAATAAGTAATTAACGTGAGGTTAATTCTACCATGATACAAATCAAGGCATTAAAAAGGAAACTAATTTCCATTATATTGTCTATTTTGATAGACTACTTATTGTTTGATTATGAACATTTATACAAATAATAAAAATTTGTATGAACACTTCGAATTGATTAAAAAGAATATTTTGCTTGAAAATATACTACTTTTTTGTTAACCGATATTTATGATAAAATGCTTGTTGTTACATAAAGAAATGGATATTTCAGTCTTTTCCATTACCATTTTCTATAATTTGCCTTTATTTTATGCTTCAGCTTCCGGTATGAGAGTGTATTCTATCTGATGAGCATGTGGGAGTTACTATGAGGTTTGGGAATAATACTATTCAACATTATATAGCTTTTTCAATACGTCTCAAAACTACTGTTGAGCAATATGTCCGCCTTTTTCTCTCAACACGGTTGTCGGTAGGGACACGACCGGAGGAGGGAGTGTTATGGTCTGGCGAGTGTTTTCGTGGCATTCCCTAGGTGATATCGTCATTCTGGAAGGCACGATGGACCAACATGGTTATGCATCTGTCCTTGGGAACCATGTCCGTCTCTATATGTAGTTTGTTTCTTCCTCGAAACGGCGGCATGTACCAGCAGGACACAGATCGCTTTGTACGTGCGTACTGAGAGCACTGAGATGAGTTTACCGTTCTCTCCTAGCACCAGACTTCCCGGATTTGAACCCAATCGAGAACCTGTGAGATCACCTCTACCGGGCTGTTGACGCTATCGATCCTCAACTGAGAAACATGGGGCAGATGGCCTCGTCTGTGGGTTCAGCATAACTCCACATCCCTGTCGATACCTTCTAGAACCTCGCTGGCTCTTTTACGGTACGTCCGCGCAGTAAAATGTGGTTTCTCAGGCTTTCCATAGGTGGACACATTGATGTCACTGAACCGTGCAAATAACTCCGCACCGCTCCCTGTATTACAGGCATTTGACACTATTGATACGATCTGTCCGTTGGCTGAGGAGGTTTAGGTCGGTGACCCTCTTGGTACTATTCCTGTGGATAAGATACGTGTCAGCATAGAGTTTCACCCTCACCTTCGTCATCAACAATACACACAGCACACCCATCACGAGTTCAAAACAGCCCTTTTCACTGAAAAGTTGCATAACACTTGACATGAAAGTCACTGAAGTGTTCCCACACTGCAGTGAGTATGTCTTGAGTTACAGCTACCACAGTTGCTGTTACGCGATGTCTCAGGTTCATCCATTGTTGTTAGTAACGGAGTCTCTTATAAACCCCCACGAGATAATCACATAGACTCAGGTCTGAGGTCCGGCGATCTTGGTCAGTAATGTAAGGGTGGGTCATTTGGAACAGTTCGACCGATCCATCATTTAGTAATTCTTTGATTTAAAGATTCCCGTACTTCCAGATGCCAGTGTGGAGGTGCCCCATCCTGTTGGCAAACGAAGTCGTTCGAATCCGTTTCCAACTGTGGAAAAAGAAAGTTCTCAAGCATATCGAGATACGTGCATCCTGTAACAGTGTACTCGGCAAAGAAAAATTGACCATAAACCTTTTCCCGTGAAACTGCACAAAACACGTTAAATTTTGGAGAGCCCCTCTCATGTTGAACAACTTTATGTGTGAGCCGCGGCGTTTTGCTGGCGCGCCAGCGTATTTGCAAGTACCTCGCCTTCGCGCTCTTATCTTTGCTTGTGACGCGTGCTGAGTCTTGGCTGCCTTATCTTTGCCGGAGGAGTTAACTGGAGGCTCTCCGGAAGAACTTGACAGTTGGCGTTCGATGTCACCTGAGGCCGGAGTGCGCTTGTGGTGGAGCGGGAACCGACCACGTGTGTGGGGCAGCTTGGTGCAGAGACTTCCATGTCGCCTGTGAGAAGGCTTGTTGCTGCCTTGGCTTGCGTGCTGCTACTTCCGGACACGGCTGTCTACGGTCGTCCGCTGCCTTATTGCCGCCTGCTGTACCCGACGCAAGCCATATCGGACGTCTAGGTTAAGTGAATTTGTCCGTGATATGTGACTGCAGATTTGTCAGCATTGCTGTAGTGCTTTAAAGTATATCGAACGTTTTTCATTTGGCTTACGCCTTAATAAACTTCCTGTCGTGTGAATGCATTCTGTGGATCCACTATTGGGTGTATTGCTGAAACCTTGGGTGTATAAGTGCTGCAGATGTCCAGAGTGGTATACTATGTAATAATCCTTCTATGTAGGAATCATTTATTTATTGAGGTGTGTAATTCTTCTTTAACCATCAAATGTGTACGCTTCATTGTATTGCCACAATTAATCCAATATTCAGTATTTTTCATTGAGAATAGGTGCACATATTTGATAAAACTGATTCTGTCTCTTCATCTGTCAGCTAAGTGATAAGACCTGATGTACGGTGTATTTATATTTTGCATGGTCGTCATTCCGGAGGAGAAAGGTTTATAAATGTTAATCGAAACACAAAGTACTTGATCTTAAAGAAGGCAGTGTGCCGTTTTATTAATGAATAATTTAACCTGTTTTAACATCTTTTGGTGGTTTTTTACATTGTCCCTGCAGACCTGGTCCGTGCCAGCTGGCTGGCTGGCTGGTGTTTTGAACTGAGCGCTACCTTCCTACCTACGGGTACCGGCGCTGTGAAATGCTGGGTAGCGGGAGGTGACTCCGGGTCGAAGCTCGAGAAGTGGGTCATGTACGAACTGCCAGCTTCCATCTTGGTTTCTCCAAGTTAAGTTTTCGTTCCACCTTCGATCGACCTGGCGTCACTCCTAACTATTTAATTCTGATGCTAATTATGTTCATTCGGGTATTTATTATATTTATCTACATCTACATCTATACTCCGCGAGCCACCTTACGGTGTGTGGCGGAGGGTACTTATTGTACCACTATCTAATCCCCCCTTCCCTGTTCCATTCACGAATTGTGCGTGGGAAGAACGACTGCTTGTAAGTCTCCGTATTTGCTCTAATTTCTCGGATCTTTTCGTTGTGATCATTACGCGAGATATATGTGGGCGGTAGTAATATGTTGCCCATCTCTTCCCGGAATGTGCTCTCTCGTAATTTCGATAATAAACCTCTCCGTATTGCGTAACGCCTTTCTTGAAGTGTCCGCCACTGGAGCTTGTTCAGCATCTCCGTAACGCTCTCGCGCTGACTAAATGTCCCCATGACGAATCGCGCTGCTTTTCGCTGGACCATGTCTATCTCTTCTATTAATCCAACCTGGTAAGGGTCCCATACTGATGAGCAATACTCAAGAATCGGACGAACAAGCGTTTTGTAAGCTACTTCTTTCGTCGATGAGTCACATTTTCTTAGAATTCTTCCTATGAATCTCAACCTGGCGCCTGCTTTTCCCACTATTTGTTTTATGTGATCATTCCACTTCAGATCGCTCCGGATAGTAACTCCTAAGTATTTTACGGTCGTTACCGCTTCCAATGATTTACCGCCTATGGCATAATCGTACTGGAATGGATTTCTGCCCCTATGTATGCGCATTATATTACATTTATCTACGTTTAGGGAAAGCTGCCAGCTGTCGCACCATGCATTAATCCTCTGCAGGTCCTCCTGGAGTACGTACGAGTCTTCTGATGTTGCTACTTTCTTGTAGACAACCGTGTCATCTGCAAATAGCCTCACGGAGCTACCGATGTTGTCAACTAAGTCATTTATGTATATTGTAAACAATAAAGGTCCTATCACGCTTCCCTGCGGTACTCCCGAAATTACCTCTACATCTGCAGATTTTGAACCGTTAAGAATGACATGTTGTGTTCTTTCTTCTAGGAAATCCTGAATCCAATCACAAACCTGGTCCGATATTCCGTAAGCTCGTATTTTTTTCACTAAACGTAAGTGCGGAACCGTATCAAATGCCTTCCTGAAGTCCAGGAATACGGCATCAATCTGCTCGCCAGTGTCTACGGCACTGTGAATTTCTTGGGCAAATAGGGCGAGCTGAGTTTCACATGATCTCTGTTTGCGGAATCCATGTTGGTTATGATGAAGGAGATTTGTATTATCTAAGAACGTCATAATACGAGAACACAAAACATGTTCCATTATTCTACAACAGATTGACGTAAGCGAAATAGGCCTATAATTATTCGCATCTGATTTATGACCCTTCTTGAAATGGGAACGACCTGCGCTTTCTTCCAGTCGCTAGGTACTTTACGTTCTTCCAGCGATCTACGATAAATTGCTGATAGAAAGGGGGCAAGTTCTTTAGCATAATCACTGTAGAATCTTAAGGGTATCTCGTCTGGTCCGGATGCTTTTCCGCTACTAAGTGATAGCAGTTGTTTTTCAATTCCGATATCGTTTATTTCAATATTTTCCATTTTGGCGTCCGTGCGACGGCTGAAGTCAGGGACCGTGTTACGATTTTCCGCAGTGAAACAGTTTCGGAACACTGAATTCAGTATTTCTGCCTTTCTTCGGTCGTCCTCTGTTTCGGTGTCATCGTGGCCAACGAGTGACTGAATAGGGGATTTAGATCCGCTTACCGATTTTACATATGACCAAAACTTTTTAGGGTTCTTGTTTAGATTGTTTGCCAATGTTTTATGTTCGAATTCGTTGAATGCTTCTCTCATTGCTCTCTTTACGCTCTTTTTCGCTTCGTTCAGTTTTTCCTTATCAGCTATGATTCGACTACTCTTAAACCTATGATGAAGCTTTCTTTGTTTCCGTAGTACCTTTCGTACATGATTGTTATACCACGGTGGATCTTTCCCCTCGCTTTGGACCTTAGTCGGTACGAACTTATCTAAGGCGTACTGGACGATGTTTCTGAATTTTTTCCATTTTTGTTCCACATCCTCTTCCTCAGAAATGAACGTTTGATGGTGGTCACTCAGATATTCTGCGATTTGTGCCCTATCACTCTTGTTAAGCAAATATATTTTCCTTCCTTTCTTGGCATTTCTTATTACACTTGTAGTCATTGATGCAACCACTGACTTATGATCACTGATACCCTCTTCTACATTCACGGAGTCGAAAAGTTCCGGTCTATTTGTTGCTATGAGGTCTAAAACGTTAGCTTCACGAGTTGGTTCTCTAACTATCTGCTCGAAGTAATTCTCGGACAAGGCAGTCAGGATAATGTCACAAGAGTCTCTGTCCCTGGCTCCAGTTCTGATTGTGTGACTATCCCATTCTATACCTGGTAGATTGAAGTCTCCCCCTATTACAATAGTATGATCACGAAACTTCTTCACGACGTTCTGCAGGTTCTCTCTGAGGCGCTCAACTACTACGGTTGCTGATGCAGGTGGTCTATAGAAGCATCCGACTATCATATCTGACCCACCTTTGATACTTAACTTAACCCAGATTATTTCACATTCGCATTCGCTAATAACTTCACTGGATATTGTTGAATTCTTTACTGCTATAAATACTCCTCCACCATTGGCGTTTATCCTATCCTTGCGGTATATATTCCATTCTGTGTCTAGGATTTCGTTACTGTTCACTTCCGGTTTTAACCAACTTTCCGTTCCTAATACTATAGTTTATTAAACTTTGTCTGAAGAACAACATACAATTGTGAATTAATTTTAAGCCATCAGGCGCATGATTGTTAGTGGTTTTAAAATTTTCTTATATATGACATTTGTTTCATAAAAGATATTGGTAGCAGATTAAGATATTGGTGTTTTAAAGCAATTTGTGTATATGATTGATAAATAAAATGAGTGATAACAAAAGGGGTCCAGTCCTTCCTATTTGTTTCCCTATTCCATAGTAGACCAACGTACCAATGTGGTTGATCCATACCGCATGTTCACAGGTTATGACGGTTCACCTTTCCATTGAAATGGAATGTTGCCTCATGACTAAACATTAAGCGTGGAAGAAAACTGTCATTGTCCATCTAGCCAAGAACGAAATTACAGAACGCCACACATTGTTGTTTTTCACCTTCGCGAAGAGCTTCCAGTAGCTGAATTTTGCATGGTTTTACGTATAAAGGTCGACGCAGCACACGCCATACAGACATCGGGGACATGCTGAGCTGTCGAGCTGCTCAGCGAACGGATTTTCTGTTTCTCGGAATTGTTCATGCCATCGTGTAATGCTCTGTGCTGTAGGAGACTACACACCATACCTAGTACGAAAGTCACGCTACACAGTTACTACTGACCCGCACTGCACAAAACGCAAAACACAAAATGTATTCTGTTGTGTCTACACCATTTTTATTAGAACTAAAGTGGGCGCACACTGCCGCTACCTAGCGGGAACCATGTAAAACTCGAGAGTTTACTGTTTGCAACAATACGTTGTTCACGCAATACCTCAAATAACATAATAGTTATGATGTTTTTAATTCTGATGATTCTTTTTGATACATTCTATATGTGTATACATATCTTTGAGTATATTCCAGCGTACTTTGGAAGGACTGGACTCGTTTGAACCTAACTTAGTGCACAGAAGGCTGTCTACAAGAAGTAAAAAATGGTTTGTAGGTAAGATACGTAGAGTAGCCCTAGAGGTGAGAATGGAGTGGTGATGACGAGTAAAAATAATGGATTGATGCCGTGACAGGGAAACATGGACTGTTAAATGGCGTCGCATTGTGTTCGACGACGAATCGTGGTTCTGCACTACCATCGTTGGCCAGTATGGGGGCGGGCTGGGAAGAGATCACATTATTTCAATGTTTTGAAGAGGCGCAACGGTGTTACTCATGGCGTCATAGTGTGGCCACTGGGTATGACTTCAGTTCATAGATGGTAGTGATTGAGAGGACAGGACGGTAAATCACAGATATACTGCATCCTCGTGTGTTAACTGTCATGCTACTACATAGTGGTGTGATTTTGCAACAGCGCAGTGCTGATCCACAAGACTTTTTTCTGTTGGTTTTGAATCCACATTAGTCATCAAAATGGCCAGTGCTTTGTAACTCTTGACCTGGAGATAAGGCTCAATATGTACTACCGGAAGCATCTAGAAAAAAAGATTTAGTTTTAAAAATCATTCCACCAGCTTCTGAACGTATATTTTTTCGGGGAATATAAAGCGTATTCCAAGAGACTTTCTTCAACTATGTTCCAGGAACATACTGCCAAAATTTCACGACAGATTTTTTATCATGAAGAGTGCATTCTGTCGTTTACAATCGGTTATCTGCGGAATCATGCAAACCAGTGCTTCCTTACGCCTGACAGAATGCTGGCCGTATTGGTAAACCTGTGGGATTCAGCACTGATGTTACAGAATGTGCAGTTATGACAACTGAGCAACTTCATTTCCTTCACTCTGCGATTTACAGTCATTCATGTTGCTGTGAGCATTTTGGTGAAAGTCCTCATTTGCATGTGTAGTTAAGATATTTGCTTTGCATTTGGCTTCTACAGTGACATTTGCAGTGGCATCAACATCACGTTTGCAGAGTCTTTCAGAAAATCTACACTCTACGTAATGGTCCTGTAGAGAAAATTTCATACAGACATGTTCCTTCAAACGCAATTACTTGTTAATAATTTCTATTAGATTTTAGTGTCTCACAATTACCATAAGTACCCTCCAGTACTCATATTTGGAGAGTATTTCCTGTTGTTCCTCTTCAGTAAGCACAACGTCGGTCTAATGAATTCATGCAGGATACAAGAAATTTATCGGAGAAGGAGCTTGAACTTGGGTTCGGAAACCCTCACGGAAATATATTTAAAATACGGGTACCTCTGCTGCTCCTCGCTTGCCACTTCCAGACTCAACCCACAGAAGACTTGCTTGGATGGGTGTTGAGGACGAACGTACCTTCTGAACAGCGCGATAGGCTGAAATGAATGCTGACGTGAGCTTCACTCCACGCCGGATCACATGGAGTCACAGAAATGGACGATATAGCACCGGGTAGATCACCAGCTTCCCCGCGCATATGCACCGGACAGAAGAATCCCAGAAGACTGAGGAATGTGGACCGCACAGCTGCGAGTGAAGCGAGCACGTGTGTGGTGGCGCTAACCACGAGTTCACGGCCCGCCTGCTCACAACCGCCGCAATATTTCAATGAAGTGAGAACAAGCAAAGCAACCAAAGCACAAGACAAGCAGACGAGTAGGGGATCGTGTGGTGTGAAATGGATTTCACTTGGGTGTTGCATATGACGAGCAATGCGACCAGTTAATGAACGTCTTGCAAAGGCCTGATTAACTAACAGTTGAGGTAAGGAGTGCATCATCATCATCATCATCATCATCATCATCGTCATAATCATTTAAGACTGATTATGCCTTTCAGCGTTCAATCTGGAGCATAGTTCCCCTTATACAATTCCTCCATGATCCCCTATTCAGTGCTAACATTGGTGCCTCTCCTGATGTTAAGCCTATTACTTCAAAATCGTTCTTAACCGAATCCAGGTACCTTCTCCTTGGTCTACCCCGACTCCTCCTACCCTCTACTGCTGAACCCATGAGTCTCTTGGGTAACCTTGCTTCTCCCATGCGTGTAACATGACCCCACCATCTAAGCCTGTTCGCCCTGACTGCTACATCTATAGAATTCATTCCCAGTGTTTCTTTGATTTCCTCATTGTGCACACCCTCCTGCCATTGTTCCCATCTACTAGTACCTGCAATCATCCTAGCTACTTTCATATCCGTAACCTCAACCTTATTGATAAGGTAACCTGAATCCACCCAGCTTTCGCTCCCATACAACAAAGTTGGTCGAAAGATTGAACGGTGCACAGATAACTTAGTCTTGGTACTGACTTCCTTTTTGCAGAAGAGAGTAGATCGTAGCTGAGCGCTGACTGCATTAGCTTTGCTACATCGCGCTTCCAGTTCTTTCACTATGTTGCCATCCTGTGAGAATATGCGTCCTAAGTACTTGAAAGGAGTGCAGTAAATAAAAAAGTATTCTCACAAAACATCTTGTATTTTATGATGTATTATAAAAATAAGAACCTGTAGATGATGTCACAAGTGTACCGAAACATTTTTGGGCGAGACTAGCAACGTAAGAAGAATTGTGTTTTGTGTAAACAGATGGCAAGCAATGCTAAAACTTAAACAAATATCGTGTGCCAAAGGCATCTTAGTGCTACGCAATCTCCGGAAGCCGTAGTGCAGGGCAGCCTAGAAAGAGGTGGACTATTAAACTCTATTCGCAGAATCAGCTATAGCTGCTGATCTCACTAGGGCGTATAGCCTACAGATTTCTCAGTAGCTAGCAGTATAATCTGGTGGTCTTCTGCTGTAGAATTTCCATTGTCATGACAATTCTGCTGCTGCACATTTTTCAACGGAAATCAACGAACATAAGGACATGACATCTCGTATTGACTCAGTTATTAGAGAAAATGTGCTAGCTCAGTATGGGGAAGGATGGACAAGGAAATCATTCGTGCCTTTTCAAAAGAACGCTCCTAGCATTTATGTGATTTAAAGAAATCGCAGGAAGTCTAAAGATGAACTGCCGCGTGAGGATTAGAGCTGCTTTCCTCCCGAAAACAAGTCCAGGTCCTTCCGCTGCGCCAACTCGCTGGCTGGGTGCTAAGCAGTTAAACTGACTGCTGGTGAAACTTTGTTTTGGTTCACTTCAGATTATATAACCACTTGAAACGTTATACTGAGCCATTGTCTGTCTTGGAATCACCGCAATCAACGTTACGCACAAATTTACGGCCATAAAGTAATATGTTAATGCCATACTAGGCGTACAAGCGTTGCCTCGCTTCCTTCAATCACGTGAATGCCTTCGTCCGTGTTCGCTGTAACAGAGAGTTCCCTTCCTTCGAATATCTATTACTTAGTAACTTTCATGTTCCTGGGATCATTAGTATCATAAATCGTGACGATGTAGAACGTTTTATTTTACATTCATATTATACGTTCATTTCAAAACTCGGCTATGTGCTGCTATTTATAGTTTTCTTTTCGTAGGCAATAGGAGTTGTCAAGGACAATCTTTTCAGATTATTTCCAAGGTTACTTTGATGTCTGGTAGAAAATTTATGTAACTGGATAGATTTTTAAAAATTATGGTGGTAGCACTGGGCATCCTTCCTTGAGCTAAAGTCAACCTTCCTGTGAACTAATGATGTAGTTTTCCTTGCGGTGTCGTAATTATGTACATGACTGTTCTTTTTAAGCTCTAATGCCTTATTAAAAAAAGACGGACTACATCTACTGTGAAACAGTAGCCAAAATGCCTAAGTCCTTAAGCAGAGGTGTGAAAGATGGTCGAACATCACATACTACCCTTACAGTATGTTACGAGCAATAAAAATTCTCTTTACTGAAGTTTAATTACCCCTTAACATATACCATAGGACATTATTGAATAAAAATACACAACATATATTAACTTACTACTTCGTTTTCCCTCGAGATATGCAATAATTCAAAGCGCAGATGTTGTTGAACTGAGTTGTTTAAGCAGTTCTAGGTTGCGTCTTCGCCAGTTTAAATCCTCATCAATGCGAGCAGCTAAAATTTTTGAAATTTCCTCCCAAATATTATTTCCTAACCGTGTGTTACAGTTATAAATGGTGTAGTACTTCTTAGAAGTGTTTTCGAAATTTGCAGCAACACTGAGTAATGCACTGCCCACAAAAAAAGGGCCGGTTGGAGTGGCCGAGCGGTTCTAGGCGCTACAGTCTGGAACCGCGCGACCGCTACGCTCGCAGGTTCGAATCCTGCCTCATACATGGATGTGTGTCATGTCCTTAGGTTAGTTAGGTTTAAGTAGTTCTAAGTTCTAGGGGACTTATGACCTCAGAAGTTAAGTCCCATAGTGCTCAGAGCCATTTGAACCATTTGAACAAAAAAAGGAAAGTACCATTTGGAAGGAAGAAACGATATAGAACTTCACGGCTAGAGACGTTACGTGGCTTTACTTCAGTGGTTACAAAATCGAGACAAAAAACAGCATGACGTTGCATGCTGTCTTGCCTAAATGCGTGCAATGATTCGGTTTGGAAGACTGTTGCAAAGCCGTTGTGTACTCTCATGAGGCAAGCTGATCCACAACTATTGTAAAACGTCTTGGATATTCTGTGTACTAGCAACGGGACAGAGTTGACGCCCGAATTCGTCCAATATATGTTCGATAACGAACAGATCTGGGGATCTTTCTGGCCACAGGAGTACATCAAGCAGACATTTCATGGAGCAGGGATGCACAGACCGCAGCCTGTGGTCCACATGTGGTCAGCCATTGATCTGATGGGGTGGCCCGCCCCTCACTGCTCATCCTTGTAACTTGATAAAAATGGACCCAAAAATCCAAGTAATTATGAAATACATGGCATGTTATGATTCAAATTGTCTAGATAATGTTTCCGTAAAAATAATTTCTTGTAATCATATTTGTTAAGTAAAATGAATATTTTTGGAACGAATTATGTGAATTTTGTTTTTTACGTAGTCTCAGTGAAGGGTTTGTGGCCCGTATTAGTAGCAGTTCTGCACACCCTCGTCACTACTACACAGTCGCATGTGGGATAGCGTATAAGGATGTGTGTTGTCTGTGCAGTACAATTCTGCCATCAGAGTCCCTTAGTCACTACCAGCCCTGGCCTGACTTCATAACCGTTGGTACCCCGCTTCACTCCTCTAGAAGTAACTCCGGCTGTTCCTCTCCAAAACGTTGGAAGAGTTGGATCTCTCCCCAGACGATAATCATCTGGGGTACCGCACAACCGTGATTCATTGCTGAACACAATGCGATGCCACTCACAAGCAGTCCATGGATCCCAACTATGTCTGTTTGTGTTGAAATTTTAACGGCAGGCTTGGCAAGGGACGGCAATTCCCCAGTCTATCAGTCTCTAGTCAATTGTGCGGGATGGAACCCTCCCTCTTTGGTTTTCTACATGCAGGGGCAATGACCTCGATGTGTCATTGTGACATTGAATTCATGACATCACGTTTCTCTCTCCCCTCCCCCCCCCCCCCAACCCGCACCCGCTTCCCTCTTTTCCCCCTCCTCCTTCCACACACATCATCAGCTCTCTTCCAATCACTGCCTAGTATTTTACCTGGCGTTAAAACGAACCAGCCAATCAGTAAGAACCACAGAGCCACATATGTTCCTATATTCCTCCTTTACGCCCTTTTTCAACTCCTCCTCAAGCCACATCTCTTTCTTTGAAACAGGACAGTCAGGGAGATTCTAGGTCAACACCGATATACATATGTAGATCTTCCAATCACAGTCCATTAAGTTACAAGCCATTGAGAGCTCAACAGCTAACCAGTGTGCACCAATAGGATCTCTGTACCTCCTCTTTATCAACAAGTGAAGTTCAATCTTCGTACCCCCTCTTCATGCAAGGCACAGTGAACACACAAAATAAATTTTTGTACATCTAAATTATCCGTTTTACTTATCCACATACATGTGACTTGCTTATTGCCATTACTGATCTAACTTAGAGGGTAAGCTGCACATGGTGTCGCCATTAATTTGGTTTCTGCATCGCACTTGGTGCAAGACTCGATAGACCCTCTAATTGTTCCACATCCAAACTCTCTGTATTATTGGATATACGTGGCAGTACAACTTATAGGTTTGATCTTCGTATCCCACTTGCTGCTTGTGCTATAACATGACAGTTGGTGTTAGCTATTGGAATTCGTAACTCAAACAGAATTTTAAACGAGAAGGTGACAGTGTATGTGCTCTAACCTGACACTGTGTGTCAGGAAGAGTACTGAAAGAGTACAAATAATAGCCTTCTGTGAGAAATAAAATAAACAAAAAAAATCTCACTGAAAATAAAGTGCTGAAACATGCTTGGGTAATAACAAAACTATAAAACAGTGTCTTGCTTAAGGCATAATTTTTCTCCGGTTTTTCTTAGCAAGGGCGGAAAGTAAGAAGAGCTACAACATCCGAAACATGATTAATAAGTGATGCTGTGAGATATAGACAGCAATAGATTAAGGTCTAACAACATTTCATCTAATTCCTCTCATATTTTGTTGACACAAGCTCAGGGAACCTTCTGCTCTTTATTCTTCTTTTACAGAACTATATTCCGCCACTAAGGGAACGTTCCTCAGCTGGTTCTTGTAACGATGGCCATGTAATAACTTCATACTGAGCTATGATTCCCATAATGAGATGTGATAGGTGTGAATACTGGACTGAGCCCACAGTATAGTCCCAGAGTTTCACGGGGACAGCGACAGTCGCAGCCTATATCAAGAAGGCATCAGCATCTCTCCACGCTCCATAAAACTATGAAAAGCTATTTCCTCTTGAGCTGAAAGAAACAAAACTTTAACAAACACTTATACTTCCAATTATTGGTTGCATATATGTGACGTGCAAGGTCTTTCTCAGGAAAGCTCACTGCACCTGGATCTGGTCATGAATGCATGTGTTCGTTATATTTGTGATGTTCGACTCTTTGATCATGTTTCACCGTAATGTGCGAAACTACCCTGGATGTGTCAGAAAAGTGGAGAGATGTCCATGCCTTCTGTCTTCTCTACTACCTCATCAACGAACACTGTCGCCCATATCCGTCCTCGACCTCGAGCTTAAGGCTCTTATCTGAACCACATGGTAGAGGCACAGGTTTTCATGAAAGCAAAATCCTTTCTGTGCCACCCCATCGTTCAGAGACTTTATCGTAATCCTTCTCAGTAGCAGGAATCCGACTCTGACATAACTTCCCGCATTATATTAAAGAACTGAATAACATCTCCAGCTTCAAAAGACAGTTAATGACATATCCAATGAAGCAACAGTAATAACTACCATTGTCCCTGTATGCCATCGTTAGTCTTGTGCAGCCTTCTTTCTAAGAAGAAGTTCCTCTTTTCCCAGGATTCAGTGCAGTCTCCTTAAATTTCTTTTCCCCAGAACTTGCTATATTAGAGAGCATCTATCTTGTACGCTTATAAATTCTTTCTATATCTGTCAGTTTCACACTGCCACTTCAGCCACTCAGATCATTATAATACTGTTTGTCATGTTAAAATTGTTATTTCTTAGGAAACTGTGATCTATATATATCAAAACCTGGTCCGACATAATAGAGGGCCTGATAGCCCTAGTCAGATCAAATTAAACAAATAAAATATATCACAGGCACCTCTATACTCGCAGCTCGGCTCATTAAAAAGAAATCAGAAGGCGGGTGCGTCCTGGAGATACTAGGCGTCAACAGTTACCCGTTGCTTTCATCTCTATATGTCATCGCTACTGCCATCCAGTCTTCTCCATCTCTGACCTATCCTATCTTCTGCTTCTTTGCTTCTCGAAAGTAACCAAATATTTAATTGAATTGAAGGTCTTTTGGTAAGTACACTATATTTTATAAAATATTAGGCAAAGCTGCAGTAGTTACACTTTACTAAAACAAGGAGCTTCGACGTCTCTGTGTGGTGGAACACAGGCTGTGGCACTCTCAGGCCATAGCTGCCTACGTGCAATGACTAAGAGGCCATAAGTTGAAGCATCGCCTGTTGTAATTACTGGCATGGTTGCTCTTTAAATATAAGCAGCAGTGGGGACTATAACATAAGAGTTTTACTGGTGCTTGGTATTTGGCATTGCTTTGTCTGTGTGACTGCTACGATGTACAGCACCTCCGTAGCACACATATAACTCTAAGCCGGACGTCTCTACCTAAGAAATATGCGTTGACAGGATTACAGGTTACAGGAAAGCAAGACCTTACATTTTGTAACGAGGCCACGCCTAGTAAAAAGCACCAGTGCTGAAACCTACCTTCGGTTTGACGACTATGTTAACCTTTTGTAGATGTGGAACAAAAGAACAGACAACTCCGCTGCTTATTTTGCAACCGAAAGAGCCAGCAGTTGATCTCTGCTAATGCAATTCTGATTGTAGAACAATGCGGAGCTGCTTCTGACGGACTGCCGAGCTTGGTGATCATTTCACGGTGGCAGCTCAATAGATGTCCCAATGAAATTCGCTTTTCTTGGCTCAGCAGGACGTATTCGCCGAGAAAATAAATGAAAGAAATCGGTCGGAAGAGAACGTCTGTCTGTCAACAGCTGTCGGTAATGGTTACCACCTAATCACGAGATTATTGCACGTGATCTCCCTTGACGGTTATCGGAAATGCTCGGTCTTCTGATTGGTATGATGCGAACCGCCACGAATTCCTCTCCTGTGCTGACCTTTTCATCTCAGAGTAGCGATTGCAACCTAGGTCTGCAATTATCTGTTAGATGTATTCCATTCTCTGTCTACCGCTACAGTTTTCACACTCTACAGCTCCCTCTGGTACCAGAGAAGTTAACTTTGATGTCTTAATGTATATCCTAACATACTGTCCCTTCTCTTTGTCAGTGTTTTCCACCTATTCTTTCCCTCGTCGATTCTGCGGAGAACCTCCTCATACCTTATTTTATTTATCCAACTAATTTCCAACATTCTTCTGTAACACCACATCTCAAATGCTTCAGTTCTCTTCTGACGGTTTTTCCACAGTCCATGCTTCACTACCATACAATGCTATGCTTCAAACGTACGTTCTCAAAAATTTCTTCCTCAAATTTAGACCTATGTTTGATACCAGCAGACTTCTCTCGGCCAGGAATGTCCTTTTTCCAATCTGCTAGTCTGCGTTTTATGTTCTCCTTGCTCCGTCCATCATAGATTATCTTGCTACTTAGGTACCAAGATTGCTTAACTTCGTCTGTTTCGTGATCCCCAATTCTAAGGTCAAGTTTCTAGCTGTTCTTTTTCCTGTTACTTCTGATCAGTTTCGCATTTCTACGATTTAGTCTCAATCAGTATTCTACACTCTTCACATTGTTTATTCCATTCAACACATCTTGTAATTCTTCTTCCCTTTCACTCACAATAGCAACATCATCAGCGAATCTTATCATTGGTATCCTTTCACCTTGAATTTGATGAATCCCTGTCTTGAACGTTTCTTTTATTTTCGTCATTGTTTCTTCGATGTAGAGACTGAAAATTAGAGACGAAAGACTACGTCCCTGATTTACACCCCTTTTAATGCGAGCACTTCATTCTTCGTCTTACGTTCTTATTGTTCCTCCTCTTGGTCCTTGTGAATATCGTTATTATACGTCTTTCCCCGTAGGCTACACCTGTTTTTATTAGAATTTCGAAGATATTACACTTGACATTGTCGAACGTTTTTCCTAGATCGACAAGTCCTAACGATGTGCCTTGATTTTTCTTGCTTCCATCATCAACCGCAACTGCCTCTCTGGTGCCTTTACCTTTCCTAAAGCCAAACTGATCATCTAGAAGATCCTCAATTTTTCTTTTCCATACTCCCATATAATATACCTGTCAGCAACTTGGATGCATGAGGTACGCAAACAATTTGTGCGGTAGTTCTCGCACTTGTCGTTTCTTGCTGTCTTCGGAACTGTGTGGATGATGTTTTTTCTGATGGTATATCGCCAGCTTACACATTCTACACACGAACGTGAATAGTTATTTTGTTGTCAGTTTCCCCAGTTATTTTAGAATTCCGATGGAATGTTATCTGTCCTTTCAGTCTTATTTCATCTTAAATTGTGAAACCTCTTTTAATTTCTAATACTGGTTCCCCTCTCTCTTCTCTGTTGACTTCTGCTTCTTTTTAGATCACATCATCTTCTCTAGAGTACCACTGGAATTCTCATTGCACTCTTAGTGTTATCGCCCTTGCTTTTAATTTCGCCGAAGACAGTTTTGACTTTTCTATATACTGAGTCATTTGGTCCGATAATCATTTCTTTTTCGATTGCTTCAGATTATTCATGCAGCCATTTCCCCAGCTTCCTTGCACTCTTTACTTACTTCACTCCTAAGCTGCTTGTATTTCTGTATTCCTGATTTTATCTGAACATCCTTGTATTTCCTTCTTCGGTCATGGTTTCTTCACAATTACCTTCTTTGTACCTATGTTTATCTTTCCAACTTCTGCGATTGCCCTTTTTATAGATGACCATTCTTCTTCTACTGAACTATCTACTGAGCCATTCATTATCGCAGTATCTATAGCCTCAGAGAACTTAAAGCGTATTTCTTTATCCTTGTCCCACCTTTATGCGCGTTGATTCATCGTTACTAGCATCTTAAACTTCAAGCTACTATTCAACATTACTAAATTGTGATCTGATTTTACATTTGCTCCTGGATACACGTTACACTACAACATCTGATTTAGGGAATCAGCCTGACCATGATGTAATCTAATTGGTATCTTCCGTATCTTCTGGCCTTTCCGAATTATAACTCCTCTTCTTGCGATTCCTGAATAGAGTAGTCGCTATTACTAGCTGCAGTTTATTGCAGAACTCAATTAATTTTTCTCCCCTCTGATTCCTTGCACCAAGCCCATGTTGTCCAGGCACTCTTTCTTCTACACCTTCCCCTTCAACAGCGTTCCAGTCCCCCATGACTATTAGGCTTTTGTCTCCCTTTATGTACTGGATTACCTATTGAGTACTCTAACTCGTCATCTTCTGCTTGTGACTTGAACTACTGGTATTGGTTTGCTGTCGATTCTGATGAAAACAACCTTATCACTGAACTGTTCATAGTAACTTCCTCTCTGCCGTACCTTCCTATTGATAACGGATCCTACTCCCCTGAGACCATTTTCTGCTACTGTTGACATTACTGTATGCTCGTCTGATTAAATATGCTTGTCTTCTTTGCATTTTACTTCACTGACCCCTAGATTGAGGCTTAGCAATTCCCTTTTCAGATTTTCTAGCTTCCCTGCCACGTTCAAACTTTTGACTTTCCTCAACATGACTCGTACAAAGTTAACGTTTCATTGGACATTCACTCTTTTCCTTATGGACACCTCCCCCTTGGCAGTTCTCACCAGAAAATCCCAATGGCGTACTAGTCCAGACATTTTTGCGAATGGAGAGATAATCATGACCATTTTTTCAGTTACAGGTCATATGTCCTGTCTATACACGTTATATTTCTTTAATGCAGTGATTTTCATGCCGTTGATCGCTTTTGATTCTTCTGCCTTTTAGAGACAGTTCCTCATCCCAGGGCAGGAGAGTGCACTGAACCTCTATCCTTTCGTCCGACCTTTTTGACAAGACCGTTGGCAGAACGACATTACAGTAAACAGCAACCACATCAATGTTTTCGACTGTCGTACACAGTGAGGAAGTCCTGATAGCTTCACTAACAATTTGTCTGGTTGCTGAAAGTGCAAAGAACATTCTGATCGGCTTCAAGCGCACGGGTAAAACACACGAGCGGACTGAAGCGCGCCCACTCCTGGCTGCAGTAATATTTTTATCACTAATATTGCCACAATCGAGCGCTCCGTTTCCTGTAAGTTCCAGTGCGATCCATTCACCGCACATAAACAACACTTTATGTGTAGTGAGTTATCTACGTGAAGTTCACTGTCACCACCGTGTGAATCAATGTCTTAAGTTAAACTGAAAACATCTGCGGAGTAGCGTGTTGTGAGGTAAAGGCAAGTAAATTTTATTTTTTGCTAATCGTCTGTTTGATGTCTCCTCTGTGTTATTCCAAGTGAGGAAGACTAATGTTAAAGGACCCACCGACGACAAAGTTACTAGAGACGGGTCACACACTCACAAGAAGATTTTTGTAGTTTTTTTATATTTGTGATGCGTTAAGTTGAGAACTCAAATATCGATCTCCCAAAGTAGTGCGATGCAACTTTCAAATTTATTTTTATTGTTTTTTTAATTATTTATTATTATTATTACTTGTTTAACGGACAGCGTGGCTTTGTGTCAGAATGCTCGTCTGTCACGTTTGGGAGGCTGGGTTTGATTTTCAGCCAACGCAAATTTTTAAACAATGGTGCATGTTCTACGAGCTTTCTATGAAGCTCTGCAGCAATGGCAAATTGAAATTTCGGTTTCCTGTACTCGGTTATTAGTAAAAAATGAGAAAAACGCCTATTATAACTCAGACCATACACCGAAAAATACCGGTTGTTCAAAACTAAAATAACGGTATCGGTTTTAACCGGTAATTTTTCCCATCCCTAAGAGGAGGTCCCACAGCTAGTGGCTCTGTCGTTTGCGAATGCCTACACCCATGTCCTATTTTAACAGGACAATGTTCGCTGTCATATCACTACATCGAAAACGAGTGAAACTCCTTGCCATGACGTCCAGACCACTGTATTCACAACCATGGCATCAAACGCTGTACTCACACGTACTTTTTGTGGCCGTGTTGCGCAATAATAAAAATCATTCAGTATATGAAGCATCATTTAATTCCCTGTCAAAGTAGACAGGCAGTGGGAGAATTAGATAACCAAATAGTCCAAATGGCTCTGAGCACTATGGAACGTAACATCTGAGGTCATCAGTCCCCTAGACTTAAAACTACTTAAACCTAACTAACCTAAGGACATCACACACATCCATGCCCGAGGCAGGATTCCAACTTGCGACCGCAGCAGCAGCGCGGTTCCGGACTGAAGCGCCTAGAACCGCTCTGCCACACCGGCCGGCTTTAGATAACCTGTAAATGACTTTTGGTGTCATATTACAGCTTTGAATGTTATATTGAAAGTGACTGTCGGCACATGGCTGTGTCACCAAAGGAAGGGAAGGGGAGAGGAGGGGAAGGGGAGACAGGGGAGGTCGTCCAATGCGAATAATGGAGCTTCCTCTCGTACCCCACCCCTCCAACCCCTAACCCCCCGCCCTTTTGTTCTCATCCAATAGAACCATTCGAGTTCAGTGTTCTGCAGGGAGAAGAAATTTTGATCAATTTTTGTAACAGGTTACTGTTATTTTAAAAAAAGTAATTGTCCAATCCATTAATGAGAGGAGCGTCGCGACGCCAGCGTCGCACGGGCATTACGCCGGCTTCGATACCGACATCGACGCCGCACCTAAGCTACACGCCGCTAGCACACGACGTTTACCAGGGCGTCCATCGTACTATGGTCACACATGTTGTGATCTTTTCTCTAAACTCGGCGTCGCGCGAATTTTGCGAACACACGGAAACGATGGAAGCGGGGAAAGACATTAAAAAATTTATCCCGATAATCGAAATGGTTAAATACAAATTAAGCTTGCGCAAATTTTAAATACATTGGCTGGAACCTACGCAACATCACGCACTGTGTCTGCATTATCATCTCCGGTGTACCATAGCCCAATCATTACCTAAGTTAGATCACGCGTAATTATACGCTTCCAGAAAAAAATTAGTACATGTGGATAGACGACGCCGATTTTGATCCGATGACGGCACACGCCACCTGAGGGATACTAGAAGTTTCAATCCGGCCGGTGTGGCCGAGCGGTTGTAGGCGTCGCGCTGCTCCCACGGTCGCAGGTTCGAATCCTGCATCGGGCATGGATGTGTGTAATGTCCTTAGGTTAGTTAGGTTTAAGTAGTTTTAAGTCTAGGGGACTTATGACTTCAGATGTTAAGTCCGATAGTGCTCAGAGCCATTCGAACAATTTTTTAGAAGTTTCAACGTTATCCGCCAAGAGATAGCGTAGTGGCATAGCAACCAGAGCCCCGTCTGTGTGCACGCCTTAGTAGGAACTGCTCACAGCCAGAAAGCCTAGTATGGTGGGAACGTATGCAGCAAGTAGGTAACCGCGCCACGGAAACTCACTCGTGCTTCCTACAGCCAACTGAGCGCGTGTGGAAGGGGTCAAATTGTGGGCTACCGAGTGGCGGTACGGTCCTTTGAGGTAATTGTCTCACAAGTAGGACGTGCTGCATCAGTTGTGCGAAGATGCTGGTGTCACTGGTCACGTGAACGAGTTTCTAGACGACCACACAGCACAGACGCATACCAGGATCGTCGTAATCTATGAGGAGCAGTGGCAGATCGTATAGCTACCACAGCACAGATAAGAGGGCTTATGAGCCCAGACATATCAACACGAACTGTAGCGAAATGGTTATTAGCGTTGAGACTACGCCCACGCAAAGCTCTAGCCCATCTTCCACTCACTCCTTAGCATTGATTTGTACTACCCGACTGGTGCAGTCACAAGATCACTTCGAAGATGGAATGGCGCGCCGTGGTCTTGAGCGGCGAATGCAGGTTCTGTCTGCACGAAAGTGATGGTCGTTTGTGCGTACGACGCAGAGCTGATGAGTGCCGCCATTTATAGTGCATTCGTCCAAGGCACACTGTCCACATCCAAGGCCTGGGGTGCTACAACTCTCGTTGACCTATGGTGCTTCTGGAAGGAACGCTAACCAGCGCTCGGTACCTGCAGATTATTCTTAGACCCGGTCTTTTGCTGTTCTTGCAACAGGATGATGATATACTGTTCTAACGGGGTACTGCTCGCCCACACGCTGCCCGTGAAACTCATTGTCCTGCAAGATACACATCAACTTCCCTGACCATCAAGATTTCCAGACTTCGCTCCAATAGGATATGCTGATGTTGAGCGGGGGGGGGGGGGGGGGGGGGAGGTTGGGTTATTTGGGGGAGGAGATCAGACAGCGATGTATCGCTCTCATTGATTAGGGAAGGACGGGGAAGGAAGTTGGCCGTGCCCTTTCAAAGGAACCATCCCGGCATTTGCCTGGAGTGATTTAGGGAAATCACGGAAAACCTAAATCAGGATGGCCGGACGCGGGATTGAACTGTCGTCCTCCCGAATGCGGGTCCAGTGTGCTAACCACTGCACCACCTCGCTCGGTAATAGGGTATGCGTGTATTATGATGCGACGAGAAGCGTGTCGTGCTACTCGTCAACCAACAATTCTTGCAGAACTACATAAACAGGCCGAGCAGGCGTGGCATTACATATCCCAGGGCAGTATTCGCATCTGTACGGTCGACTGGATCTTGTACGTTCAGAAACGCTTGTGCTGTTGATCTATAAATGTAACGATTCCATGTACTCTATATGCACTGTTGTGTCATAAATCTAGAGTCAACTGGAAACCTCTAAAAGGGTGTACTAATTTCTTTCCCGCAGTGTGTGTTAGAACCTACTCCTGTTAAGCGATATCCAGATAACTGAGATTTATTGCGAATGACAAACACTTCCAGCCCTGACATGAGGCGGAGGTAGGATCACAGTCCCGTCATCACAAAAAACGGTGTTTGCGGCCAGTTAAAACTTTAAAAAAAAAGCGCTTGCAAACGCGTGAAGATGGTAATTTTCATTCAGTGATTATATTCGAAAAAATCCGCGATAAAGCGACAGCTAAGTAACATTATCTCTAAGTGAATGGAATCGTCTTGAAGTAACATAAATATATTTTCATAACAGAGCAGTCGTCAAGTCCCCAAAGCCATAATCATCAATCTATCTTTATTTTAAAAATTCGTGGCAAATGGAAGAATGAATCACAAAGCTATTTCTGAGGGTAGACGGGATTGGAACAGTCACTGTTGTAGAAATGGCGTAGAGTATGGTCTGTGGTAATGGCGTAGGGTATGGTCTGTGGTATTACAACACAGCACGAAAGAGAAGCCCCAGTACTAACACATATGTCATTGTTGCTCCCTGCCAGCAAATTGCGCAAAATCACTTTGATTCCATGTTACCGCGCTGAACATCATTCCTGTAACGTTTGGCACCCAAACAGTACAGCAAGCATTTGCATTAGAATTTACTTATATTTCACCATAGTCCTGAGAAGTACTGAACCAGAAAAAAATCTATGACATGTGTAAATACACCCACGTTTGATGTATATTCAAACACATAACTCCGATATAATTACATGCGCGTCTGTATACTCCGCAGTGCTGACCGAGACGTGACGAGATATGTGGTGAGTCCAAAAAGTATTTTCCCAACTTTAGCGCATATAATTAACAACCATAATCATAAAAATTTACTAAAAACGAACAATTGTTATTTTCCTGATATCTAAATTTAGAAATAAAACGCAGTTTGAGTTCATATGGGGTTTGATTTGGAAAAAAATCCACGTTATTCAAAAATCGTACCGTATTTGATGTCAAACAAGATTCTGAGTATGCTACTGTCATCAAAAATCCCCCTCTCCCCTTCCTTACGCGGTTGTGTTTCATCCAGATTGTTCTCTCTATTTTTTTTTTCAAAGCCACTGTGCGAAATTACGAAAGAAGGGAGAGAAACGTGCATCAGTTTTAAGTTCGTAATCTTTTAAGGCCTATGTAGTTTTAATAAAATAATTCTGGGCAATAGGCCCTGTCATTACAAACTACTAAAGTAATTAAATTGCCGCTGTTTATTCAAAACTGCATCAAGTTCTTTCGAAAAGAAGAATCTGCTATATACGGATATAATCAGAACAAAACGTACGAAAACCAATTACGAGCGATCCTCATGCAGTTCTGTTCGAGTCAAGAAGCCCGTAAAAAATTATACATTAGTAAAATCAACAGGAGGAAGAAGGCTGCATTTGCAATGCAACGTAACTCCAAAGGGTCTGGTTCCTGGAAGAAGGATGAATCTACTGACGAGAGTCAATTTGAGTTGTGTAAGTCAAATAGGGCTAGTAGCTGTATGAAGAAAAAAGAAAAAAAAATTGTGAACTTGAACAGACAAATATCAACTCCAGAAGGTGGAATATGTCGAGTAGTTTTTCAGTCGAGATATTGGTCCCAGCGATGTGTAACTTGCACTGCGGTAACGATAACCTTGGTTAGGACGTGCACGCTCCACCGACATCCGATCCACACAGTCAAATGGCTCAAATGGCTCTGAGCACTATGGGGCTTAACATCTGAGGTCATCAGTCCCCTAGAACTATTTAAACCTAACTAACCTAAGGACATCACACACATCCATCCAGGATTCGAACCTGCGACCGTAGTGATCACGCGGTTCCAGACTGAAGCGCCTAGAACCGCTCGGCCACACCATTCGGCCCATACAGTCAGCAACCATCCCATCTCCCTACAGTCGCAATACAGCGAACCAAAAGGGAAAAAAAGTCGTTCGGGATAAAAGTCTCAAAGTAGCCGAATTATTTGTTGTAAATAACGTACCGCGGTTCATACCGATGTATTGTTTATCTTAACTAAATTATGCTCTGAAGCGCCAAAGAAACTGGTATAGGCATCCGTATTCGAATACAGAGATATGCAAACAGTCAGAATACGGCGCTGCGGTCGGCAACGCCTATATAAGACAACACGTGTCTGCGCAGTTGTTAGATCGGTTACTGCTCCTACAATGGCATGTTATCAAGATTTAAGTGGGTTTGAACGTGGTCTTATAGTGGACGCACGAGCCATGGGACACAGCATATCCGAGGTAACGATGAAGTGGGGATTTTTTCGTAAGACCATTTCACGAGTGTACCGTGAATATCAGGAATCCGGCAAAATATCAAATCTCCGACACCGCTGCCGTCGGATGAAAGATCCGGCAAGAAAGGGACCAACGACGAGTGAAGAGAATCATTCAACCTGACAGAAGTGCAGTTCTTCCCCAAATTGCTGCAGATTTCATTGCTGGACCACCAACAAGTGTCAGCGTGCGAACCATTCAACCAAACGTCATCGATATGGGCTTTCGGAGCCGATGGCCCACGCATGTACTCTTTATGACTGCACGACACAAATGCTTACGCGTCGCCTGGACCCGTCAACACAGACATTGCACTGTTGATGACTGGAAACATGTTGCCTGATCGGACAAGTCTCGTTTCGAATTATATCGAGCGGATGGACGTGTACGAGTATGGAGACAACCTAATGCATCCATGGACCCTGCATGTCAGCAGGGGACTGTTCAAGCTGGTGGAGGCTCTGTAATGGTGTGGGGGGTGTGTAGTTGAAGTGATGTGAGACCCGTGATACGTCTAGATACGACTCTGGCAGGTGACATACGTAAGCATACTGCCTGATCACCTGCATCCATTCATGTCCATTGTGCATTCCGACAGGCTTGGTCAATTCCAGAAGGACAGTCCGAGACTCCATACATTCAGAATTACTACGTAATTATTCCAGGAACACACTTCTGAGTTTAATCACTTCCGCTGGCCACCAAAATCTCCAGATATGAACATTGTTGAGCATATCTGGGATGCCTTGCAACGTGCTGTTCAGAAGAGATCTCTACCCACTCATACTGTTGCGAATTTATGGACAGCCCTGCAGGATTCATGGTGTCAGTTCCCTCCAGCACAACCTCAGACATTAGTCGAGTCCATGCCATTTCGCGTTGCGGCAGTTCCGCATGGTCGCGGGGGGTCTATACGATATTAGGCATGTGTACCAGTTTCTTTGACTCTTCAGAGTAACACGCTGTCGTAACTGTTCATCAGACTCTCAGCGCGATGTGTGTTTGGCTGTGAAGCTGCACATGTAAGGCGCGTGGGAAAGTGTTATTATACTACGAGGCCTGTTCAGAAAGTAAGCTCCGATTGATTGCCAAATTGAAACCACAGTGAACATCAGAAATGTTTTACTTGTAACAATTAGCTACACCTTTCGGCTACTTCTCTACGTAGTCGCCGTTCTGACTTAGACTTTTGTCATAGCGTTGTACCAACTTTTCAATAGCCTCATCATAGAAGGCAGCCGCCAGTGCTTTCCGGCAATTCTCCACGCTGGCCTACACCTCGTTGTCTGTGTCTAAATGTTGTCTTCAAAGACAGCGGTTCATGTGACCAGAGATGAAACTCAGGGGGAGACAATTGCGGACTGTATTGTGGGTAATCTGACATTTCCATTTGAAAACGATGCAGGAGCATCTTCATTGCCCCTGCAGAATGCGGCTGAGAATTGTCGTGAAGACGAAACAGCACGACAGTTATGTAATGTTAGCTGCATAGCTTCAGGCGAAATTTCTCACCAGGCCCTCGTACTTGGCGTCAGACACTATTTTCTAGACATCTTTACGCACTCACTGCGAGCTCAGAAATGAGAAGAGCGACGTGATGCTAACTGGGGTTATACTAGAGACACTACCCAACACATCTGTGCAAAGCTTTATCGGATTTTCATAGTCGTTTCCATTTCGCGACCGATCGGAGCTTACTTTCTGAACGCCCCTCGTATATGCGTACGCTGCAGCAGGAGAGATAGTCGCTGATATGCGTAAATGGGAGGCGTGGCGCGAACCGGCGCTGTGACTGTAAACCTCACGCTTTCCGCCGGCTTAAGTGTTGTGAAATACAAATAAACTATCAAAGCACGCGATTAAAAAGCGCACCGTTCTACTTTGCGCTGAAAATAATTTACAAGCGGACATTAAAAATAATAGCTGCGATGCATAGATTGATTCCTAGAGCACATGCTTTTTACAAGATAGGAGGTGAAGCGTTGCCTTCTTCCCGATATCAACACTACAGTCTTTAAGTGTGTTGTATCATGAACTCACCTCTTGACTGTGTTCCATAAATGTTCGATGGGATTCCCGTTGGTGATCTGGGTGACCAAATCATTCGCTCGAATTATACGGAATGTTCTTGAAACTAATCGCGAACAATTTGGCCTGGTTAAATGGTAAATTGTCGTCCATAAAAATTCCGTCGTTGTTTGGGAACATGAAGACCGTGAATGGCTGCAAATGAAGTCGGATGGAATTCGATCAGCACCACCTGATGATGGCGGAACGGTTATTCGCCGAAATATCGTGAAACATTGACGATCGGATCCGGCTGGACACCCGAGAACCTTGGATGCAGCACATTCGCCGGGAAAGCCTCAGATCACAATGTCCTTTTCATTTACATAACATTTATTGTGTTTTTTATTTCAGGCTGAAACGAAGAGATGTTGGTGAAGAATCGTTGGATAGTGAAGCCCCGATCACCAATCGCATTCCCACGTAACTTATTTCTTAAAATGAAACTGAAGCGTCCCTGAGATACTTGTACCGGTCTGTCTTCAACAGCTTACATAATATTTTCCATAAGAATTGTAAGAAGTAGATCGGCCGCCCGGGCTCTAACAACACCAATTCGCTTAGTGCGATGAGAGAGCCTTTGGGATAAAAATTTACTAACTTTTTGTTGATTGTCAGATTTTTAGTAAGCTTAAAGGAAATATTAAACACTGTTCTGGTCTCCATCTTCAATGAAGATTTTTTCCCCTAAAACGGCATAAGGGTTTTTTAAAGTAACCCTTAAATGTATTCACAGTCGCCTTCGTAAAGACTTGAAGGACGTGATAATGGGAGAGCGTAATACAGTTTATTCGGACCATCCAGCAATCATGAGATGTATAATCAGGAGTATAGTTCAGCAGATAGTTCCAATAGCAGCAGAAAGGTATGAAGATGACCTGAGGGGCCTCCCGAGACTATGGGCTGTATTTTCTGGAACTGCGAGCCCTTTCTGAAATCACCATCGAGTCTTCTTCTTCCAGCACGCACGAAACGCCGTTGAACACACCGAGAACGGAAAGACATGACGTGGCAATTTATTCGGGTTACCCAGTGATCAAGAAATGTATACGTGCAGGGGAGGAAGCTCTGACAGCGCAGTGACACAACCATGGATCCCACCATCACTGATTTTTCCTGAAGATGATGAATTACTGAGCTCGATGTATCGTTTTACAGATGTATCAAAAACCTATAATAAATTATGTTTTTATACAAAATTGTCTTATTCCCCTCTACCCAATCCCGTAGATAGCTACTTTAATGCTTTATTAATGATGATTTTATATGCACATGAGTCTAGAGGGTGATAGAGGATCAGAATAACGTGCTGCAATACGAGTACCTGTCAGTGGAAATTCAACCGTTTGTCTAATTATTATTACGTGTATTCCGTGCAGAGGAAGATATGAGAGTTTGTTTTCGACCCCACATATCCTGGACTTGTGTCAATGTAAATATTAATACTAACAAAAGAATGGAGGTGATGCGCCCTCTCTCTAGCAATGCATTGGCCGTTGATCTACGTATGGGATACGCTTCAGCTTCCAGTGTGATTGAAAATAACAACACTCAGCGTCGTATCAATCAGATGAAATGAAACTATATGGTTCCCGAGAACTTTTCAAGTCTCAAACGCGTATGATGTATATATACTGACTGAAGCGACGAATGAAAATTTGCACCAGGGCCGGGATTCTAACCCTGGTCATCTCCTCTCTAGGCAGGTTAGCTGTCACCACACCGCCGCTCATGGAAGCCGCACGGTCTGGGCGCTTTGTCATGGTTCGCGCGGCCCCCGCCGTCGGAAGTTCGAATTCTCCCTCGGGCATGTGTGCGTGTGTGTGTGTGTGTGTGTGTGTGTGTGTGTGTGTGTGTGTGTGTGTGTGTGTTGTCCTTATCGTAAGTTAGCTTAAGTTACATTAAGTAGTGTGTAAGCCTAGGGACCGATGACCTCAGCAGTTTCGTCCATTAGGTACTTACCACAAATTTCCAAAAATTTAATCGCTATCCCACCCTGTCACAGTGGCTTTGCACATAAGCACGGACTACCGCAGCACGTCTCCTTCCTCAGTCCAAATTCCCATTCAGGCTCAACCCCACTCCTCTAAACTTGAACAGCAATGCAGAGGCTCTTTAACTGTACAGGAATAGCACCTCACTAGCGAACGAAACAGGGGATCCTGCCTGAAACACATAGGTGCGTTAACGAGATGAAACACTATGGCTCCAGAGACCTTTTCAAGTTTCAGACATCGGTGACGTATATATGCAGACTTAAATGACAAATGAAATATTTACCAAAGCCGAGCTTCGAACCTGGCTTCTCTCTTCACAGCCGACTGCGAATCGTATCATGTCACTTATCATTAATGTGTTTCGCATTATATCTCCAAGGGAATGGATGCAGTTGTCTTCACATTACTCATTGTAAAAGACTGTGATAAATCCCATAAAAATGCTCTTATTGTAAGTGAAAGATGTCTCTGGCAAACAGCACACGAGGAAATCGGAGACTCATATTTAAAAAGACAACGATATGCCTACATGACATGAATATTACTCCCTCTTCTTTCTTGAAGCAGATTTTATACAGGTAGGTAGTGCTGGAAGCTCTTGCACTCACACAAACTTTTGACGCTGCTTTCTGACGGTATGATGGAAGTTTAATATGAACAGCAGTAATTTTACCATCAGTGTTCCGGCAGATATTATCCACACAATCTTTACCCTTTACAGAAATTACGAACAGGTGCTTGGAAAACCATACAGCATATTCGACTCATGGAACATGTGTTTCTTGCCAGCATCTTAACCCTACTCCACACTCCACAGTGAAAGCTTGCAGATTGATCCCCATCTCCAATACAGAAGCGCCCAGCTTCACCTAGTTTCTTAGGATGCTGCTTAATAGCCAACGACCAAGCATCGAAGGAAGCCAACCTCGCATTTTATGCTCTGTATTTAATGTGGGCTTTCCCAATGCCTCGCACATCACAAGCTGAACTACACTGTAGTACTGATTACGGATTTGAAGGTGGAGATATTTCCAGTCTGGATGTACTCTTGCTACAAGGACGCTCGCTTTATGACTGTGCGTGATGCACAACACATCTGTAAAATAAGAAGTGCAACTAGCTTTATCGTCAACATTTTTTTTACATGCTGTTATATCACTTCCCTAGTTACGTGTCTCGAAAATAAAATGTGGAGTATTAATCTTTCCCCAGTTGTTGGATAAATCAAATTTTAATTTTACGTAGAGCACTGAAAAAGAGTATCAGCTAATGACTCCGAATCTGCAAAACACCTTATAAGAGAATCACCGCCTTGCTGACATAAAACTCCAATAAGCCGGCCGGCCGGAGTGGCCGAGCGGTTCTAGGCGCTACAGTCTGCAACCGCACGACCGCTACGGTCGCAGGTTCGAATCCTGCCTCGGGCATGGATGTGTGTGATGTCCTTAGGTTACTTAGGTTTAAGTAGTTCTAAGTTCTAGGGGACTGATGACCTCAGAAGTTAAGTCACATAGTGCTCAGTGCCATTTGAACCATCCAATAAGCCGTAATAATGGTTTTTAGACAGCTGATACACATCTACTACAACACAAGAAAGATTCACTACGGTGACTTTAAGCTTAAGATATGTTACCCTTCTGACATGAAGCATTTCTTTGAGGCTGTAATGTAAGGCCTAAAATTTCCGATAAAGATTTTGCATACTTGTGGTCTACAACAAAGCTGCAGTTTCGGTCCACATGTTCCTCAGGATGTCACAAACTCCTCTCTTCGACTAAAAGTTAGTAGCTGCTCATAGTTCACATTCGTCGATTTGAGCGAAGAAAATTAAGTTTTGGATTCGTCCGAAATCTGTTCAAAATGGTTCAAATGGCTCTGAGCACTATGGGACTTAACATCTGTGGTCATAAGTCCCCTAGAACTTAGAACTACTTAAACCTAACTAACCTAAGGACATCACACACATTCATGCCCGAGGCAGGATTCGAACCTGCAACCGTAGCGGTATCGCTGTTCCAGACTGAAGCGCCTAGAACCGCACGGCCACACCGGCCGGACGAAATCTGTACAATCGAGAGATGAAGTCGATTGCATTATGATCACGCACGTAGTGGCATCCTGATTTGAGAACATGAAATGTCTTCGTTCGACAAAGGAACATTCTTACAGAATTTCGATAGTTTCTAGTCGGTGTGAAAAACGTGATACTTTTTTTTTTACTGGCGACCATATAATACCTGGGGGAGGGATTCTAAAGGCTTGTTGTCTATGACACAAGGTAGAATAAAAAAAGTACATTTTTGTGTCATTCAGTTCACTTATAACCCCAACTACCGGCTCCAGGTAAGTATTTAATATAATGGCGGAGAGAATTGCAACACCAAAAAGTAAGTAATTGAAAGTAATTAACTTCGGGAATACATCTATAGGTAAGATATTTGTTGTTGTTGTTGTTGTTGTTGTGGTCTTCAGTCCTGAGACTGGTTTGATGCAGCTCTCCATGCTTCTCTACCCTGTGCATACTTCTTCATCTCCCAGTACCTACTGCAACCTGCATCCTTCTGAATTTGCTTAGTGTATTCATCTCTTGGTCTCCCTCTACGATTTTTACCCTCCACACTGCCCTACAATACTAAATTGGTGATACCTTGATGCCTCAACACATGTCCTACCAACCGATCCCTTCTTCTAGTCAAGTTGTGCCACAAACTTCTCTTTTCCCCAACCCTATTCAATGCTTCCTCATTAGTTATGTGATCTACCCATCTAAGCTTCAGCATTCTTCTGTAGCACCACATTTCAAAAGCTTCTATTCTCTTCTTGTCCAAACTATTTATCGTCCATGTTTCACTTCCACACATGGCTACACCCGATACAAATACTTTCATAAATGACTTCCTGACACTTAAATCTATACTCGATATTAACAAATTTCTCTTCTTCAGAAACGCTTTCCTTGCCATTGCCAGTCTACATTTTATATCCTCTCTACTTCGACCATCATTAGTTATTTTGCTTCCCAAATAGCAAAATTCCTTTACTACTTTAAGTGTCTCATTTCCTAATCTAATTCTCTCAGCATCACCCGACTGAATTGGACTACATTCCATTATCCTCGTTTTGCTTTTGATGTTCATCTTATACCCTCCTTTCAAGACACTATCCATTCCATTCAACTGTTCTTCCAAGTCCTTTGCTGCCTCTGACAGAATTACAACGTCATCGGCGAACCTCAAAGTTTATATTTCTTCTCCATGGATTTTAATACCTACTCCGAATTTTTGTTTTGTTTCCTTCACTGCTTGTTCAATATACAGACAGAATAACATCGGGGAGGGACTACAACCGTGTCTCACTCCCTTCCCAACCACTGCTTCCCTTTCATGTCCCTCTACTCCTATAACCACCATCTGGTTTTTGTACAGATTGTAAATAGCCTTTCGCTCCCTGTATTTTACCCCTGCCACCTTCAGAATTTGAAAGAGCGTATTCCAGTCAACTTTGTCAAAAGCTTTCTCCAAGTCTACAAATGCTAGAAACGTAGGTTTGCCTTTTTTAAATCTAGCTTCTAAGATAAGTCGTAGGGGCAGTATTGCCTCACGTGTTCCAACATTCCTACGGAATCCAAGCTGATCTTCCCCGAGGTCGGCTTCTACTAGTTTTTTCCATTCGTCTGTAAAGAATCCGCGTTAGTATTTTGCAGCCGTGACTTATTAAACTGATAGTTCGGTAATTTTCACATTTGTCAACACCTGCTTTCTTTGGGAATGGAATTATTATATTCTTCTTGAAGTCTGAGGGTATTTCGCCTGTCTCATACATCTTCCTCACCACATGGTAGAGTTTTGTCAGGACTGACTCTCCCAAGGCTGTCAGTAGTTCTAATGGAATGTTGTCTACTCCCGGGGCCTTGTTTCGACTCAGGTCTTTCAGTGCTCTGTCAGACTCCTCACGCAGTATCGTATCTCCCATTTCATCTTCATCTACATCCTCTTCCATTTCCATAATATTGTCCTCAAGTACATCGCTCTTGTGTAGACCCTCTATATACTCCATCCATCTTTCTGCTTTCCCTTCTTTGCTTAGAACTGGGTTTCCATCTGAGCTCTTTATATTCATACAAGAGGTTCTCTTTTCTCCAAAGGTCTCTTTAATTTTCCTGTAGGCAGTATCTATCTTACCACTAGTGAGATAAGCCTCTACATCCTTATATTTGTCCTCTAGCCATGCCTGCTTAGCCATTTTGCACTTCCTGTCGATCTCATTTTTGAGACGTTTGTATTCCTTTTTGCCTGCTTCATTTACTGCATTTTTATATTTTCTCCTTTTATCAATTAAATTCAGTATTTCTTCTGTTACCCAAGGATTTCTACTAGCCCTCGTCTTTTTACCTACTTGATCCTCTGCTGCCTTCACTACTGCATCCCTCAAAGCTACCCATTCTTCTTCTACTGTATTTCTTTTCCCCATTCCTGTCAATTGTTCCCTTATGCTCTCCCTGAAACTTTCTACAACCTCTGGTTCTTTCAGTTTATCCAGGTCCCATCTCCTTAAATTCCCACCTTTTTGCAGTTTCTTCAGTTTTAATCTACAGTTCATAGCCAATAGATTGTGGTCAGAGTTCACATCTGCCCCTGTAAATGTCTTACAATTTAAAACCTGGTTCCTAAATCTCTGTCTTACCATTATATAATCTATCGGATACCTTTTAGTATCTCCAGGATTGTTCCATGTATACAACCTTCATTCATGATTCTTGAACCAAGTGTTAGCTATGATTAAGTTGTACTCTGTGCAAAATTCTACCAGGCCGCTTCCTCTTTCGTTTCTCACCCCCAGTCCATATTCACCTACTATGTTTCCTACTGACGAATTGCAGTCACCCATGACTATTAAATTTTCGTCTCCCTTCACTATCTGAATAATTTCTTTTATTTCATCATACATTTCTTCAATTTCTTCGTCATCTGCAGAGCTAGTTGGCATATAAACTTGTACTACTGTGGTAGTCGTGGGCTTCGTATATATCTTGGCCACAATAATGCGTTCACTATGCTGTTTTTAGTTGCTTACCCGCATTCCTATTTTCCTATTCATCATTAAACCTACTCCTCCATTACCCCTATTTGATTTTGTGTTTATAACCCTGTAGTCACCTGACCAGAAGTCTTATTCCTCCTTCCACCGAACTTCACTAATTCCCACTATATCTAACTATAACCTATCCATTTCCCTTTTTAAATTTTCTAACTTACCTGCCCGATTAAGGGATCTGACATTCCACTCTCCGATCCGTAGAACGCCAGTTTTCTTTCTCGTGATAACGACATCCTCTTGAGTAGTCCCCGCCCAGAGATCCAAATGGGGGACTATTTTACCTCCGGAATATTTTACCCAAGAGGACGCCATCATCATTTAACCATACAGTAAAGCTGCATGTCCTCAGGAAAAGTTACGGCCGTAGTTTCCCCTTGCTTTCAGCCGTTCGCAGTACCACAACAGCAAGGCCGTTTTGGTTATTGTTACAGGGCCAGATCAGTCAATCATCCAGACTGTTGCCCTTGCAACTACTGAAAAGGCTGCTGCCCCTCTTCAGGAACCACACGTTTGTCTGGCCTCTCAACAGATACCCCTCCGTTGTGGTTGCACCTACGGTACGGCTATCTGTATCGCTGAGGCACGCAAGCCTCCCCACCAAAGGCAAGGCCCATGGTTCGGGGGGGGGGGGGGGGGGGGTGGGAGTGGGGTAAGATATTTAATATTTAAGTAAGTAAAATTTCAAGGTCACTGGTTATTGTAAGAGCAAGAGAAATCGTTGCAAATTTGAAATGCTGGTAAATTAATAACCGGTGCAACCGTCAGAATGTTGAATGCAAGCATGCAAAGTTGTGTTTTACAATGCCGGATTCCAGTTTGTGGGATGGAGTCCAATATCTGTTGGACTTGGCCGAGCAGGTCAAGGCAACATGCCGACACTCTGTACAGCATTTTGGATTACAACAGTGGTACGTGGGCAAGCGTTATCCTGCTGGAAAATACATCCAGGAATGCTGTTCATGAATGGCAGCACAACAGGTCGAACCACCACACTGACGTACACATTTTCAGTCAGGATGCGTGGGATAGCCTCGAGAGAGATCTTACTGTCACATAAAATCGAACCCCTGAAAATAACTCCAAATGTAGGTCCAGTGTGTCCAGCACACAGACAGGTTGGTTGCACCCCTCAGTTGGGCTTCTTCTAATACACGGCCATCACAGGCGAAGAGGCAGAACCAGCTTTCATCAGAAAGCACAACAGACCTCCACCCTACCCTCCGATGAGTCCTCTCTTGAAGTCGCAACTGCCGGTGGTTTGGGGTCAGTGAAATGCTCTCTACAGGGCGTCTGGCTCGGAGTTGTCCTTGAAGTAAACTATTAGGAACAGTTTCTAGAGTCACTGTAGTGTCAACTGCTGCTCAAATCGCTGCTGCAGATGCAGCACGATGCGCCGGAGCTACTCACCGAATACGATGTTCTTGGTAGTGCCACGTGGTCTTTCGGAGCCCGGTCTTCTTGCGACCGTACATTCTCGTGACCACCGCTTCCAACAATCATATACAGAGCCTACATTCCTGCCCTATCTGTTGTGTCTAGGAATCCTACATACTCGGTTCGATAAACAAACAATCAAACAACTCGTATTAATGAGTTTTATTGCACTGCTTAACTCTGGTATGTGCCGCAAGGAATGGGCGACATACAAAATAATCAGTCTTCTTCAGAATAGACAAACACAAGGCTGTGCTACATAGAGATAGCTCAAGTAAGTGGCTAACATTGAGACTGCTATCGAAGTGGACTGTTGAGCAGTGGCGACTGGCGCTAGTTATGCTCCACTTGCGTCGCTGATATCGATACTCGTGTGGTCTTGTATCTCTGACTGTTCCGCTTCTGGTTTTCCGGCTTGGCGTGTGGCCCGGGTCTCTCTCCGGTCGGCGTTCGACGAGGCAACATTGTTTTGAAGGGAAGCCTTCGTCTCCATCCGCACACAAATTGCCTGAACTCTTACGGGACTCGGTGGACTGTCTGCAGCGAGTAATGGGTATAATGGCAGGGGCACTACGAATGTACTGTGTGGACTGTAAGTTGAGAATGTGGGTCTCACGGGGAACATGCCGGCAATAAGTCCCTGCTCTGTGCCCTCGGTGGCTCAGATGGATAGAGCGTCTGCCATGTAAGCAGGAGATCCTGGTTTCGAGCGCCGGTTGGGGCACACATTTTCAACTGTCCGCGTTGATATATATCAACGCCTGTCAGCAGCTAATGGTATTGATTTAATTGTAATTTAAATTTAGTTTATGTCTTACAACTCCTTCTTGGTGTTTTTTTTTCCTTCAATGTATATTGCCTATGCTGTTCATGAAGATTTGGAATGATAATTTTTGGGGAGTTTGTCTGTATGACGTCGGAAGTGACTGCAGTCGATGGTTGCTTGCAGCCAGGGACCTCTGAGAGCCTTCCTGTGAATCGAAAAACTCCTGTCGTTTAATATATGAATTGACTACAATCAGTATTTGGAAAATAAACTTTCTTCTTCTCCTCCATGTTCGACAGTTGGGTTGAATTGGTGGAAGAGACCAAACAGCGAGGTCATCGGTCTCATTCACAGGGAAGGATGGGGAAGGAAGTCGGCCGTGCCCTTTCAAAGGAACCATCCCTCATTTGCCTGAAGCGATTTAGGGAACCGCTGTCCTACCGCTCGGACTTCCATGTTCGATCTCTCGAGGTTATCAGTAAATGATATCCTGTATTTATTCATTTTGGTTTCGTGCGTCCCACGATTCCGTGAGCTATCACACGACTCGTGGCAGATGCGCGCCGTGTCTCAATTTCTAATAGGCGCCACGCGACGCAACGTCTGCAAGCGCACGCACACCAGGGTCAGTACAGCGTATCTATGTGGCAGAAATATCGCAATCATTATAAACCAGCTCACCGCGGAATGTTCTCCGTACATCTGCTGCCGGCGATGCTTCGATAAGATTTATGCAACGCCTACAGCAGAACACTATTTGTCATCTAGTAATTGATAGAGTTGTGAGCTTCAGTATCCGACGCCTAGTGTCATACTCTTTCTATCAAAAGCACCGACTGTAAGAACACATATCACGTATTATTGTGGTCATAAATTAATGACATTGTTTGTAAGCACAGCATTGTAAGCGATATTGCAGAGCCTGCGTTGTTAATAAGAACAGTAATACCCGAAGGAACATTGCACCGTTCTTCTTAACAACACTGTCAGTGCAACATCGCATTTATGCGCCGATGCCAGGTAGAAACTTTCAATTAAAATGTCCTCCCCTGTACGAGAATTGCATAATGTGTGTACGAATGCAGGTCGCGACGCTCGAACGACGACATACGGGAGTTGCTCGGATAGCTAAAGCGGTTAAGGCGACCTCTCGCGTAACGCCGGAAATCCCAGTTCGAGCCCCGGCCCAGCACAAATTTTCATTGTCGTCGTTCCCTTATACAACTGATGATCCTCCATATTCACAAAGGCGAACACAGTTCATGTATTTCATAACGGATGTAGTCGCTGCAGTGCTTGTTCTTGGGACATGGACGCTTTTCCAAAGAAATTTTCCATCTTGCTTCTTAACAGCACAGGCACTGCAATATCGCACTGGGTAAGCGACTTTCAATTAAAATGTATCGCCTGTTAGGGAACATACACAGTGAGTGTACGAGTGCAGGCTTGTAGACACATGGTTAACGATATGTGGAAGTTTGGATCTGGCCTTGAGTCTTGCTTGGATAGCCTCATGGTAAGGCGACCGCTCGCGATAAGCGAGAAATCCGGGTTCGAGTCCCGGTCCTGCCCAAATTTTCATTGTCGTCATTCCATTATGCAGCTGATAGTTATTAATACTCGCAAATGCGACTACATGTCATGTATTTCATAGCGGCAAGGAACTTTGCATCGTGCCTCTGAACAATACAGGCAGTGCAGTACAACAGTTGTAGGTCCGCTTTCCCAGGGGAGGATACAATAGCTTCGTGACACTCTTCCCAATCCAACGATTGCGTGCATCCAGACCAGAATAGTCCCCCTCAGGAGACACCGCCTTAACGAAACACTGTCCCTGTGAGCGAGGGTGTTTGTGTGATCCAATGAAGTGGAGGGCTATACCGGCGGTAGTCTGACTACCAGAAGAACCTCCCAAGCTGGACAGATCTCCATAGACGATCGAGACGAACTGTGTGTCACAACGTCCCGTCTAGTGTCCTGTCTTGTCCTATTCTATCGTACCCTATCCCATCCTATACTCTCCCTTCCTTTCTTTTTCTTCTCTGTGACTGTGTGGCAGCGGGCACAGTCCGCTAATGTGGACAGTGGAAGATCCTTGGGAACCAGGACAACGGTGATGCACATAGGTCTTACTGCGAAGGGATGGACAGCGTTCTGTAGTCGTGGTGAAGACGAGCCGTCTAAGGGATAAGGGCCTCAAGTAGAACCTTGACAGGTGTCCAGGCCACGAGATGGCAGCCCCACCAGAACACTCGGCAGCTGTGGGCTCATAACCCGTACAAAAAATAAAAGAAAAAAGAAAAATAGAAACTAAAAGGAGAAACAGACTGATGGATCTTAAGGATATGACCTTTGGCATGAAAACAAAAAACCGCACTGGTTTTTGGAATGTAAGGACGTTGAGAGAGGCAGGAAGGCTACGTCAGGTACAAAGAGAGATGGAGTACTACCGACTAGACATATTGGGACTAAGCAAAATAACGTAGCCAGAATCTGGGAATTCCAAACACAAAATGGTGGAGTGCATCTGTATGCGGGTCAGACAGGTGAGGACGCGATGTATAGGAATGGTGTAGGGCTCTTACTACCTAAAAGCAGTAGGAAGAGTTTAGTGGAGTGGAAGCCAGACTATGAACGGATAATAACCGCACGCTTTAAAACAAACGTGCGATATGTCATTGTAATTCAATGCTGTGCACCTACTGAAATAGCTAAAGGAGAATTAAAAGATGAATTTTATACAGAGCTTAACAGAGTCCTTAGGCAAACATATTCTAGGGACATATAAAATTTGGCATGTGGATGAGAAATGTAAATGGTGAAGTGTTGATAGATACCTACGCTGAACATGACCTAGCACATTGGAGGCACATTGTTTCCACATCGTAAGTGCCGTAAGATAACGTGGGTTTCTCCAGGTCATGTTACTGAAAATCAAATAGACCCCATAGTCATAGGCCGCAAGTTTCGACGCTCTCTTTTAGATGTCAGGAATAGAAGAGGAGCAGACGTTGGACGTGACCAACACCTAGTTTTCACGGAATTCAGACTGAAGATAGCGGCAAATAGTACCAAGCTCAATCAAAGGAGCAAGAAAATAGATGTGGCAAGGTTAAAAGACCAACATATCAAAGAAACATTTGTCTTTGAACTACAAAACGGATTCCAGGTCCTCTCTGAAGAAAACTTTATGGAAGAGGGAATTGAAACAGTTTAGCAAGAAACGAAAGACAGATATTTAGATCTGGGAAAAAAATCTTAGGATTTAAGGCACATCAAAGGAAGGAATGGATCTCCGATGCTACATGGAGTGAAATATGCTCTGGAAAGAAATAAAACTTCAGTTAAATCTTTGTAATACAAGAGCTCAGAAGAGCGAAGCGTATAAAGAATACACAGAGGCAAACAAAAAAAGTGAAAATATGGCTACATCGAGATAAAAGGGATAGATGAGCAATCAGAGTTAGCAGAAGACGCAGAAAGACAAGGAAGTATGAAAGAGCTCTACAATGTAACCAAACGGTTGTCGATGTAGTACTTCAGACGTGAAGTACCCGTTAACAACAAGGATGGAGTGATGCTTACAACTCAACAGGCACAGCTACAGAGATGGGAGGAGCACTTCGAGGAACTGTTAAATTGTGAAGACAAAGAGGAACAGGTAGAAGATGTTCCAGAGGGAGTCGAAGAAAATCAAGATATAAATCTGCAGTGCCCCACAATGGACGAAATTAAGACTTTTTTGAAAACCCTAAAGAATGCAAAGGCTCCAGGCCTAGACAACATAGCACCGGAGCTCTTAGAGGCCGATATTGAAAGTATTGTTAAAATGCTCCATCCATTGCTGAAGCATATTTGCTTAATGAGAAATTGTTTGGTGGTATAGCTCCCAAAAGAGGGAAATTTGTCAGACTGTAATAATTAGCATGGTATTGCATTGTTATCAGTGCCCAGTAAGGTCCTCACAAAAATTATTTTAAACAGAATTAAAGAGTCTCTTGAAAACCGACTGCGTAAAGAACAGGTCGGTTTTAGGGCACAACGCAGTTGTGTTGATCTTATTAACACTCTTAGGATAATTTTAGAGCAAAGCAAAGAATTCCAAGCAACCATATACCTGGCATACATTGATTTTCAAAAGACTTTCGATTTTGTGAAACATAAAGTGCTCTGGCAGGTGTTGCTGAAGTATGGTATACCGCAGAAGATCTTACACATCACAAAAGATCTATATGATAGGTACAAATGCTGCACCCTCCACAATATGACAGAGCCCATAAAAGTAACAACTGGAGTCGGGCAAGGTTGCATTTTATCACCAACACTCTTTCTACTTGTTGTAGACTCAGTTAGGAGAAGAATCACAGCAGGCAGGAGACGAGGAATCCAATGTGGGATCCATGAACGTCTGGAGGATTTGGATTTTGCAGATGATATAGTTTTATTAGCTCAAAGGCTGACTGATATGCAAGCTAAATTAAACTTGCTGAAAGAAAAAGCAGCGACTGCTGGCCTCAAGATAAAGATAGGCAAAACGAAATGAGAGTAAATTCAGGGAACATGGAGGTGCGACTGTTAATAGGGGAGCAGCGGGTGGAGACTGTCAACTCATTCCTGTATCTGGGTAGTATAGTGACGGAAGATGGTGGAGCTGGAGTTGACGTGAAAAACCGCATTTAAAAAGCAAATGCAAAAATCCGTATTTTTCATACAAATGTGAAGGTTGTCCTTTTGTACGCCAGTGAAAGCTGGAAAGTGGATAAAAAAGTAACATCCCAGTTACAAAGCTTCATAAATATATGTCTCCGATGCATCATGAACATCTGGTGGCCAGAAAAAATATGTAATGAGGAGCTCTGGCGAAAAACAAACCAGGTACATACGGAAGACCAGATACGAGAGAGAAAGTGGGGGTATCTGGGGCACACATTGGGAAAACCAGATGGAGCTATCGAGAAAAAATCATTGGAGTGGAATCCCCAGGGAACAAGGAAGAGAGGAAGACCTAGGGGCACATGGAAGAGGACAGTGAATGAGGAAGCAAAAATAGTTGGCCAGAGGTGGGCAGAATTGGGGCAAATGGCCAGAGACGTAAGGCGAGTTCTTCTGGATGCCCGATGCCCCAATTCGGGCCAAAGGAATTAAGTCAAGTAAGTCAAGTGAGACCAGAAGAGTGCAAGGTCACTCTGATAAGTAGGCTCATGGTGTCAAGTTCTATATGAACGTGACTTCTTTTGTAATCGCTGAAATAACATCACACATCCTCTCAATTCGTGAAGCTTTATTTCGCATCCCATCTCCGTTGGAAGCTTCACTTTTTTTGTCAGTGAGTCTAATTACAGTCCATGGTTTGTTCTGGAATATCACTGAACAGTCTTCCAACACCGAATGGATAGTGTCGGTGACAAATGCATCTGTTATTAACTCCCCCAACCCCCTCCCCCGATTCCGCGAGGCCAGCGTGTAACACGTTCAACCTCTTGTAATCCCTATCATTGAACGGAAAAAGTTCCCATTGTAATTTTTCATTTGGGTTACGTAAAAGTTTTACCATGTAAAAATTAGTAATTTTCAGAATAAACCTTTCATTGTGCAGTGTAGTGAATTTGGTTTGGAAATTTCTTAATTCATTAAAACTGTATTGGACCGATACTCGAACCAAAAACCCTGTCTTCATTGGTCATTTCTTCAAGACGTACTTGTCAAGTGATGTAAGCAGGAGTGAAATTACGAAAGTAGCGGAAACGTACTGGCAGTATTAATAATTTACCGAAACATGGAATTCACGTTGAAATTTTCAATTGATAAAACTTGCCTCTTTTCAGATGACGTCAGCTCTAATGCGTAAATCGGTCGCATATATACATCAAACGCTCCTCCTATTACAGCCTTGGATAATACAGCTGATGTCTGCATGACGCTGCAGATATCTGACCACCTTGTCCTACCCTTGACCTCCAGTTGTCGTTTTTCATTAACATTTTTTCCTTGGCTGTTGAATGTAACATCCTTTTGTTCCATCTTTCATTTTTCATGTTAAGATATTTGTGCAGGCACAGAATATGTCTGTCTAAAGTGTTTTGTTTCATTTGCGGCTTTTGAAACTTAATAACATATGTAAGCAAAATCTGAAATAAACTCTCCAAAATGCTAGGAAAGGAGAGTTTGGTAGGAAATAATTACATTATTTTGATTTCGAAATAAATAATGAAAAGCAGAACATCTTATGTATTCATTCTTTACTACAACTTGCTAGCCAATTGTGAAATTTAACCTATAGGCTCTTGCGTTTGCTACGTGTTGATTAAACTTTTCTTTAGTCAGATATAAGAGAAATAAAGATAGTAATTTGCAAGCTGTAATTCTCAATACTAATGCAGACGAATCTAACTTTAGCAAGTCAAGTGTCTTTTCTGTACAACAACCTATAAAGCATCTAAGGAGCTCTCTGTCTTCATTTGTACATTTAGTCACCGGATGGGATACTTAGCAATTTGCCGATTGTTTGTGAACTTCTTTAGTTTTCTCTGCCGTACAGGATCATATAGAGGCACTCGACGTTTCCGTTCTAGAGCTGAGAATCGAATTATGGCTGAGTCATGTTGTCGGATTGTGCAAAGGTCTATAGAGACAGCAACTGGCTCTTTTTGCCTTAGCGTTGGAGGAAAAGGTATGTAGTTATCCCCATACGTATCATTAGCAGCAATTTTGTTCTGTATGGTGGGCAATTACTCATCCACATATGCTAATGCGTGGTCCTGAGATGATATAGCATTATCTGTCCCTCCAGGCTGGAGTAACTGTCGAGACGAACCATGAAGCAGCACGCTGATAAAAGAAGATGATGATCTGTCACAATGTTATTGTGCAATTCCTTACATCTTCATTTGTTTGAAGACATGTTAAATGCCATTGCTTGGAACATCAGACTTTCGTGAAAAATGGACTCCAGGTTACACTAAAATATATGGAATTCACATGATACTGTGAAGCGATATCAAGTCGTTGCCAGATTTTCCTCTCGCACCTTCCTGTGATGAATTTTTGAAAGAATGTTTCCATAGAGTTACTCAGAAGACAGTAGTTTAGCTTAACAATGATCGAGAAAGACATGCCGGCCGTGCGGTTCTGGGCGCTACAGTCTGGAGCCGAGCGACCGCTACGGTCGCAGGTTCGAATCCTGCCTCGGGCATGGATGTGTGTGATGTCCTTAGGGTAGTTAGGTTTAATTAGTTCTAAGTTCTAGGCGACTGATGACCTCAGAAGTTAAGTCGCATAGTGCTCAGAGCCATTTTTGAGAAAGACATAGGCAGTGGACTTCCTGAAAGGGCTGTCTCTACACTCTACAGGAAAAATTTTGCTAATACGGTATGCAACACGTCTTTTGTGGCCAAAAAACGTGCAAAAGCGAGTATATCATTGCAGGAAAAAATTTGCCATCATAGATAGGAGGATTTAAAAGTTACGGCGGCGGTTGGCACTCAGCGCAGCGACCCTAAACCATTGCTTCACCTTTATATGTGGGTTGCCCAGAAAGTAATGTACAGCATTTTATTTTTCTCGGCCGAAAGCAATGCTAAGAATGCGAAACGCTATGTTTGTATTATTTGAAGTCTCCTAAATGAGCGTGTGAAGTTTCCGTCACTTCTGAGAGATAGCGTAGCTGCAGGACAGTTTTAAAATGGCGTCTATAAGTGACGTACGTTGCAAGCAACGCGCGTCATTGATATTCTCTCTTCAGAGAAAGAAATTGTGGGGAATATTCACAAACGCATGTGCAAAATCTGCAGAGCATCTGCTGTCGACAGAAGTACAGTCAGTCGCTGGGCACGGAGGGTGAGGTCATCAGACGACGGTTCGGCGGAGCTCCACGTTTGCAGCGGTCAGCGAGACCATCCACAGCTGTCACACCTGACATATTGCGCCGAGCTGATGTTGTAATTCGTGAGGACATTTTGAGGATGATGAGGGGGTGATTCATACAGTGAAGCAGTGGCTCCGCCACCAGGGCGAGGATTGGTACCGACAGGGCACACACGCCCTGTTTCGCGCTGGAGGAAGTCCATGGAATGGGATGGAGGTTACGTGGAAAAATAGGGTGTGTAGATAAAACAGCATTGTTTCATGTGTGTAATTCTCATTATGTTCAATAAACAATTGTCGAAGAAAAAAATGAAAAATGCGGGGCATTTTCTGGGCAACCCTCGTTTATTGCAGTCTGGTTTCAGTTATTTTTATACCGGGTATGGATCTCTTCACACCGCCTCCCCATTTCTGCTAGGGCTGATTACATTTTATACCACAGCAATAAATTGTTTCAAATACACAGTACTTTATATTTTCAAATAAATAGTGATTCATATGTGTACCAAGTTGGGTTCTGATACCTAACGCCGTTCCAGAGGTATCCTGGGACGTAGATACACATGTTGTTGCTGTTGTTCTTGTTGTGGCCTTCTGCCTGGTGGTGGTAAGTTCCTATGAGACCAAACTGCTGAGGTCATCGGTCCATAGACTTACACACTACTTAATCTAACTTAAACTAGCTTACACCAAAGACAATACTCACACACCCATGCCCGACGGAAGACTCGAACCTCTCATGGGGGAAGCCGCGCGAACCCTGGCAAGGCACCTAAGACTAGTCAGCTACCCTGCACGGCTTTCAGCCTGGAGAAAGGTTTGATTCATCTCTCCACACTAGTCTATTCTGTACAGGCCTATTCATTTCTTCACTCTGGGAAGCGAAAAAAAAAAAAAAAAAACCATTGGCGCGCCACAGTGTACACTGAGGTGACAAGAATCATGGGATTACTTTATGCACATATACATATGGCGGTAGTAAGTTTACACAAGGTATTAAAGGGTAGTGCATTGAGAGAGTTGTCATTTTTACTCTGTTGACTCATGTGAAAAGGTCTGTGACGTGATTATGGCTGTTCGATGGGAATTGACGGACTCTGAATGTGAAATGTTATTTGAAGCTAGACAAATGGGACATTTCATTTCGAAAATTCTTAAGGAACTCAATACTGCGAGATCCAAAATGTCAAGACTATTCCGAGGATATAAAATTTCAGGCATTACCTCTCACCACAGGCAACGCAGTGTCCGACAGCCTTCACTTAACGACCGAGAGCAGCGGCGTTTGAGAAGAGTTGTCAGTGCTAACAGACAAGCAAAAGTGCGAGAAATAAACAGAAATCAATGTGGGGCGTACTAAGAACGTATCCATTTAGACAGTGCGGCGAAATTTGTCGTTAATGGGCTTTGGCAGTGGACGACTGACGCGACTGCCTTTGCTAACGGCACATCACCGTCAGCACCTCCATATTGGTTGCAACTTAGATGACTGGAAAACCGTGGCCTGGTCAGATGAGGTCCACATTCAGTTGATAGGAGCTGATGATAGTATTTGAGTTTGGCACACACCCCACAAAGCCATGGACCCTAGTTGTTAACAAGGCACTGTAAAGCTGGTGTTGGCTGTGTGAACATGGAATGGATTGGGTGCTCTGGTCCAAATGAACCGGTCACTGACTGGAAATGTTTATGTTCTCCTACTTGGAGACCATCTCCAGCCATTCATGGACGTAATGTTCCCAAACAGCAAAGGAATATTTGTGGACGACAGTGCGCCATGTCACAGGCCACAGCTGTTTGCCACTGGTTTGAACAATTCTCTCGACAATTCGAGCGAATGATTTGGCCACGCCGATCGACATAAATCCGTGTGTGTGTGTGTGTGTGTGTGTGTGTGTGTGTGTGTGTGTGTGTCTGTGTGTGTGTATGTGTGTGTGAATTCCTAAGGGACTTAAACTATCTTAAACTAACTTATGCTAAGAACAACGCACCCACCCATGCCCGAGGTAGGGCTCGAAGCTCCGGTAGAAGGGACCGCGCAATCCGTCACCGGGCGCCTGAAACCACCCGGCCGCTCCGCGCGGCACATAAATCATAGGACATTATTGTCAGGTGAGATCGTGCACAGAATCCCGCACTGGCAACACTTTCGCAATCATGAACGCCTTTAGAGGCAGGTCTGCTAGTGCTCTGGCAGTGTACACTGTAACAGTTCATTCCGGTATTTATTCTACACTCCTGGAAATTGAAATAAGAACACCGTGAATTCATTGTCCCAGGAAGGGGAAACTTTATTGACACATTCCTGGGGTCAGATACATCACATGATCACACTGACAGAACCACAGGCACATAGACACAGGCAACAGAGCATGCACAATGTCGGCACTAGTACAGTGTATATCCACCTTTCGCAGCAATTCAGGCTGCTATTCTCCCATGGAGACGATCGTAGAGATGCTGGATGTAGTCCTGTGGAACGGCTTGCCATGCCATTTCCACCTGGCGCCTCAGTTGGACCAGCGTTCGCGCTGGACGTGCAGACCGCGTGAGACGACGCTTCATCCAGTCCCAAACATGCTCAATGGGGGACAGATCCGGAGATCTTGCTGGCCAGGGTAGTCGACTTACACCTTCTAGAGCACGTTGGGTGGCACGGGATACATGCGGACGTGCATTGTCCTGTTGGAACAGCAAGTTCCCTTGCCGGTCTAGGAATGGTAGAACGATGGGTTCGATGACGGTTTGGATGTACCGTGCACTATTTAGTGTCCCCTCGACGATCACCAGTGGTTTACGGCCAGTGTAGGAGATCGTTCCCCACACCATGATGCTGGGTGTTGGCCCTGTGTGCCTCGGTCGTATGCAGTCCTGATTGTGGCGCTCACCTGCACGGCGCCAAACACGCATACGACCATCATTGGCACCAAGGCAGAAGCGACTCTCATCGCTGAAGATGACACGTCTCCATTCGTCCCTCCATTCACGCCTGTCGCGACACCACTGGAGGCGGGCTGCACGATGTTGGGGCGTGAGCGGAAGACGGCCTAACGGTGTGCGGGACCGTAGCCCAGCTTCATGGACACGGTTGCGAATGGTCCTCGCCGATACCCCAGGAGCAACAGTGTCCCTAATTTGCTGGGAAGTGGCGGTGCGGTCCCCTACGGCACTGCGTAGGATCCTACGGTCTTGGCGTGCATCCGTGAGTCGCTGCGGTCCGGTCCCAGGTCGACGGTCACGTGCACCTTCCGCCGACCACTGGCAACAACATCGATGTACTGTGGAGACCTCACGCCCCACGTGTTGAGCAATTCGGCGGTACGTCCACCCGGCCTCCCGCATGCCCACTATACGCCCTCGCTCAAAGTCCGTCAACTGCACATACGGTTCACGTCCACGCTGTCGCGGCATGCTACCAGTGTTAAAGACTGCGATGGAGCTCCGTATGCCACGGCAAACTGGCTGACACTGACGGCGGCGGTGCACAAATGCTGCGCAGCTAGCGCCATTCGACGGCCAACACCGCGGTTCCTGGTGTGTCCGCTGTGCCGTGCGTGTGATCATTGCTTGTACAGCCCTCTCGCAGTGTCTGGAGCAAGTATGGTGGGTCTGACACACCGGTGTCAATGTGTTCTTTTTTCCATTTCCAGGAGTGTACTTCTCTAGGCTGTGCCAAATCGTTAAAACTTCTGCTATGCTGAGATCACGTCAATGGACGGCGGAAATTGCACCCAACTAAATTGGTTCAAATGGTTCTGAGCACTATGGGACTCAACTTCTGAGGTCACAAGTCCCCTAGAACTTAGAACTAGTTAAACCTAACTAACCTAAGGACATCACACACATCCATGCCCGAGGCAGGATTCGAACCTGCGACCGTAGCGGTCGCGCGGTTCCAGACTGTAGCGCCTAGAACCGCTCGGCCACCCTGGCCGGCTGCAACCAGCTGCTCCACAAACTTTTCAAAACCGAACTCACAGTATGGCAATGGATACTGATACACTTATGCAGCCATCAGTGTAGTGATTAGCAGCACAATCGTCGCGTCCAACAGTGCACACGAAAATGTTCTACCTGTCGATGCAACTGTAGCAAGAGACCTGCAGCTTTCGCAGAAATGCAAACGGAACTGCACCAACGAGACAAAATGCAGAAAGTGCTATGAGTCGACGCCACGCGAGAAGGAACCATCACCCATTCAAGCGTAAGTTGCACTGCTAACTTATCGCAACTACCGACAAAGGCCCTTTCATCTTATTTGTTGAAAGTAGAGATAGGAACATGCACAGGCTCCTTCCTATGGCATTATGCGAAATTATTTGATGGGAATGTGAGTCGTTATTCAAGCACATAACTAATATTACGGCAGCTGGCGAAGACAGTGTGTCAAATTGAGGCTGTTTCAGGATTAACTGCCGATTCCTTGGTTCAACAGTCTTTTCTTAGACGAAGCAAATTTGGAGGCCTACATTCCGAAGTTCTCCCCTACTAAACAAGAAATACCAGTCGGTTTCCTCCTCCGGCAATTTGCAATTCGTGCCGTTGCGCTTCTGCCACAGTTCCTCTGTGTTCAACGAAGTGTTGGTTGTGCCTAAGTGCGCGAGTGACGGTTCAGTGGCACTAGCGGCGTCAAAGGTGACAGCGTGGAGTAGTGCGAGCTAGACCGAGCCACCAATTCTTGACTGCATTTGTTTCCGGCCGCAGCTTTGCACAGTGGCACCGCAGCTACGAAGCAGAGAGGTGTTGGCCTGGGTCGTGGTTGCCGCTAGCAAGTGTGTTCGTTGGTGTTAAGCTCTGGGAAAATGTTTAAACAGGTGTGTGGTGGTTTAGTTCTGTGTTGCTGTTCATTGTTTTGGTTATTAGTTGGATTCAGTCAGAATACTGGAGAGCGTAATTCGTCGTCTAGGTTCGTTGTTAGGTTCGACTGACAGTCCTTCTTTCTCTTTAACGTTGCCAGAGGGTTCGATCAAATGGTTAACAGCGCCATTGTAACTTTTATTTCTACCTTAAGAAGACAACGGCGACTGAACACACCGACGATAAGAATCTGTATGGTGTTGCCGCTGTGATTGACTTGGAGCACTGGTTAAGACAGCTTCGATGGTTCTTTAGCGTCTTCGTGGTGTTTTCTATCGTATTAAAGTGCCGGTAACGACTCGAATTGTTAGTGTTATAGTTCAATTGCGTGGGAGACGTTGATTTCCTTGTCTTGTTTTGTGATGGGGCCATTGTGACTTATTGCAAAGACTGGCTCTGACAAAAGCCGTGTTTTTGTGTTTAATGGTTAAAGTATCACCCTAGTATTCAAACTTACTACGGCTCTTTCTTGTTCTATGATATTCATACTTTTCGTCGAGCTACGTAGTTGAGCTTCAGCCATGGGACACACCCATTAGAGCTAAAAAGGCTCGATTAAAAATGTACTGTTCATTGGAAATTTAAGCTGTTAAGGCCACGGCTAAATTTTCGCTAAGTTATTTCCAGTGATTGTGGTCTTAGTTTCAAGGTCCCTGCCACAGCGTGTAGCATGTTTTGTCTGGTTCATGTCTCAACACGCGCTCTTGGGGACCAAGATCCAGAGCTTCATCAAGGCCGAGACGGGGTTTGCTTCCTGTCAACATACAGCGTCTGACGGCCGATGAATATACGGGAGCGCTCGATTTTTTTTATTGTTGAAACCCATTTGAGGAAATTAAAAAGAATGATCATTCCAGCCTCGACATTTAATAATTAAGCCCTCCAGTCCAACAATATCGGAATCAAACCTGGTAGCAGAACGTGGTTTAGGGGTGTTTGGGGATGCTGCGGTCGACGCTGGACTTTAGTGGATTTGTTAGCCATTATTTAGTGATAGTTTCAGAATGAGCGTACGTGCCATAAGAGACACACATGATGAGGCAGGAGGAACTAAAATACGAAGTCCGGATTCGAGAGGACCAGGATGAAGGTACGGAGCAGGAGCTACTTGGCACACTCAAGAGTTTGTGGGAAATGCCTATATCTGTTTCATCCTGTGGCAGTGAACGGTGAGTGACTCGCTATCGCCTATTAAAAAAGCAGTCTCGCCGAGATGCAGACAGTCACAGAACTTTTCGATATCAGTAAACCATCACTGGCTGAGCAGTAGAGACTAAGGGCAAGGATAGTACATTACCAAAACAGGTGAAATGATGCTCGAGAAATTAGAGGAGCGGAGAAAATGCAGAAGCAGTAGGAGCAATTGCAAAATGATCTGAGTGAATCGTTGCAGTGGGTGGGGTCATAGAGTGGTGATGGTGTGGAAGATGGAGAGATGCAGGGTTAGTGCCTGGTGGGAATAACGGGACGAGAGTATTTCATAACCTACCCCATACTTTGCAGAATTTTATGAGTGATATTGGTATGAAGTGTGATAGTTCCATAGATAATACGGTTAAGTATCAGTGTATGCTAGTTGATTTACAAGAGAAGGGTGTATTCCCTGGTATTATAGACACTGAATTGATAGTTTTAATCGCATCTGAGGTGGGGAGTGGTTTCATATCTTATGTGCATAGGGCTATAGATCGTGAGAAGGGATTGATCCAGCTCGGAAGTGAAATTGTAGTGGAAATGATACCTGAGAGCACCGTCCAAGTGTTAGTGTAGAGAGTAGGCACATCAAAAATCGATACATGACTGTCGAAGTGTTAAGGCACTGGAGTTGAGCTCTACTGAAGAACGATTGGTACACCACATTATTAATGGGTTAAGACCGGAGGATAGGATGAGAGCAGTATTGTATCAAGCACCACACAATTATTAACAGTTGGAGGAACTGTCACGCCAAGTTCAGGGAACAATGAATACAGACTGAAGAAAGTAGGTTAATCGCCAGACTTATTGCAACCAAGAGGATGTAAAAGGCAAGATAATCGTAGCGGAGGTCAGATCCAGAGGTTTTGTGATCAGAATAGAGGCAGAAAAGAGATTTGATAATTGCGGAGACAGTGGCGAAAGAGCGTTAAGAACAAGTGCCATTTAGTCGAAATGTTGCAACCAAGGGTGGGGACCCTCCCGTTTGTGCGTTGCCATGTTAACGAGAAACCCGTCTATGGGTTATTGGATTCTGGAAGTGCCATTATGACCACTGATATTCGGTGAATGGAAAAGAGCCGACCACACTGTAAATTTCCGCCAATAAGATCTGACGGAGGAAGGTATACTGCAGCTAACAAATCACGGGTGGGGGTTACACATACTGCTGAGATAAAGCTGCGGATTGATAACTTCACGTGGAAAGTATAGGCTTGTGTCATGGAAAATCTTTCGACAAACCTGGACTAGGTCAGTCTCATGCCCAACTTGGCCTATCCGTATTTTCAGTTTAACTTTGACAATGAAAAGAAATTTCCATTTTGTGAACATAAAGGCGCGAAACACCAAGGGGAGGTACGGGGAGAAAATGGTGGTTGCAGCAATGGGTAGAGTTGTGTGAAATGATAGTACAGTTTCAGATTTTGTCTGAGGAAAGTAAGACTAAGATGAGAATTTTGTGTGATAAATGTCCTGATATCCTACCTGAGAGATTAGAGCTTACTCGTTTGCTGAAGTATGAAATTGAGATAAGTGATGACGAAACCAATGGAGACAGCCTCCTCGCATGAAACAGCTAAAGTTCACTGTAGAGAAGATACTGCAAGAGGAGGTTGTCCAAACATCCTCCTCATCATCTACAAGCGTACTCTGCAAATCACTCTTAAGTGCCTGGCAGAGGGTTCATCGGATCAGCTTCATAATAATTTTCTATTAGTCCAATCTAGAACAGCGCGCGAAAAAACGAACACTTATATCTTTCCGTGCGAGCCCTTATTTCCCTTATTTTGTTATGATGATCGTTTCTCCTTATGTAAGAAGACCTCAAAAAAATATTTTTTGCACTCAGAGGAGAAAGTTGATGATTGAATTTTCGAGAGAAGGTTCTGCCGCAACGAAAAACGCCTTTCTTTTAATGATTTCCAGTCCAAATCCTGTATCATTTCAGTGACACTCTCTCCCATATTTCGCTATAACACAAAACGTGCTTCCCTTCTTTGAACTTTTTCGATGTACTCCGTCAGTCCTATCTGGTAAGCATCCCGCACCACGCAGCAGTATTCTAAAAGAGGACGGACAAGCGTAGTGTAGGCAGCCTCTTTAGTAGATCTGTTGCATTTTTTTCTCCAAATAAAACGGAGTCTTTGGTTTACTTTCCCCAAAACATTTTCCATGTGTTCTTTACAATTTAAGTTGTTCGTAAATGTAATTCCTAGGTATTTAGTTGAACTTACGGCCTTTAGATATGACTGATTTATCGTGTAACCGAAGTTTAACGGATTCCTTTTAGCACTCATGTGGATGACCTCACACTTTTCATTAATTAGGGACAGATGCCAATTTTCACACTGTACAGACATCTTTTCTTTTCTGCGCCTTATTCTTCCCCTATATGCACGGTTAAGAAGCGGCAAGGAGAAATTCGGCCTGATGTTGTCCACTGCGAACAAGGGGGTAATTTTGCGTTCAGTACCGTTTCCAGATCTTCACTCCTCCTTTGCATGGTTTAAGGGACCTAAGCTTTTCAGCACTGTAGATTTAAATCAAGTATACTACCAAATACCTGTTGAAGAGTCATATAAGGCAACCTCATTTAGCACAGATTGAATGTAACTGGGTTCCGTTCGGCCTTTCAACAACTGTCGCAACTCCTGGGTCCAGTTTACAGGGGATTAAATTTGATTTTCCTGTATCATTAACTAGATGTGGTTTATAGTGAATCTGTGGTAGATTATTTCAGACATAGTTTTCGAGGGATTACGTAAGGCCGGCCTGATGGTGAATTCTGACAAGGTGAGGTTTGCTTGTCACTCGATACAGTTGCTTGGGCATGTGGTATTTGCAGAGGGTCTCACTATAGATAGTGAAAGAGTTAGGGCGATTACTAAATTTCCTATGCCCTGTAATGTGAAAGAGGGCGCAAGATTTATAGGCATAACTAGTCTTTTACGAAGTTCATCCTGGATTTGCCCAAACGGCAGCCTCCTTGAATGCTTTGAGGAAAAAAGGAGTGAAATTTCAGTGTGGCGAGTCTGGAGATGCTGCTTTCCTCACTATCAGGGAAGCCTTGGTGGCGAGATCGGTAGTGGCGTTACCGGATTTTGATAATGCGTTTATCGTTCAGAATGTTGTACCGCGGGTACCTATAGGGGCATCCTTCTACAAGAATATGGTGAGGGACGTCACCCAGCTGTGTTTGCTTAGCGTTCACTTAATCACTTGGAGCAGCGATATTCTGTTTACGAGTCTGATGCATTAGCAGTCTTATTTGCTCTGGTACAATTTAAGATTTATTTGGCGCACCAGATGTCTGAATTTTAGACTGACAATCAGGCCCTTAGTTGTGTGCTGGATCGGCCTAGAGGAACTGGGCGTATAGCTCGATGGGGGTAACGAATACCAGCTTTTCAGTACAGAATACATGGACAACATGGTAGCGAATGCCGTAAGTCGAATGTTTGAGGATTAGGACCAGGATGAACAAAATCTGGAAGGAGATGGTCGGTTGCCTTATGAGATCAATGCGATATTGGCTGAGTATCCCGAACTGTTTCATGGAATTGAGAATTATCAGAATTAGGAGTCAGGGTTAAGGCTGGCGGCGAATAAGATCAACAAGGTTGAGGAGAGCTACCCTTATTTAAAGAAGGAAGGGGTTTTGTGTTGTCAGAAGCGGAGGGAAACTCGGGCAAGAGTTGTGTCCCAGATGCCACAGTAGTTTTTCTTCTGCGTTACTTTCATGTGTCTCCAATGGGCAGTCACCATGAACTGTTTAAAACTAGGGAGAAGGTTAAGGAACGTTTTGTTTGGGCAGGTATGGTCAAGGACATAAGAAAGTTTGTCAAGAAATATCAAGATTGCGCGTCGACGGGATGCATGGCTTCACAACCAGCCTAGGATTTTATAAGTCCATAGGGACGCTCTAAGAAAGGAACGGCTACTGCAAGGGCTGCAGCAGAGACTCTGAAAGGTGAAATCTGGGTGTTTGGTGCTAGTAGAGTCCTGGTGTTTGATAATGCTAACGCCGTCACCTCCAAAGAATTTGATAATTTCTTGTTTGATTTGGGTGTGAAAAATCACCGTGCTACGCCATTCTACCCCAGCCACTCTGCAGAAAGGGTCAACCGAAATCTCTGGGCAGCCCTTACCGCTTATCATCAGGAGAATCAGTCAAAGTGGGACGAAGCCTTGAGTTCGTTAGCCCATGCCTTTAATAGACACGAGAGCCATTTGAATACGCTGGCTCGAGTGATGTTCGCTTACGTCCCGATTTCTCCACTGAGCAACTTTTGAGGAATTGGGGATTGTTACCTGAGATTGTCACCTTCCGACATTAAAGAGCAATCGCGTAAGGCCTGGAGGCATTCGCCGGTCACACCAGAATCAGACAGAAGCAGACAACCTTGCAAATACACAGATTTTGGAAGAATTTTGCAGTCTTGAGCAAGGTCAGCGAAAAAACCTCTAAGAAACTGCTACCCAGTTTAAGAGCCCCTTCATCATTCGGGGGATTTATTACGTTGGTCACAGTTATATTGCAAGATGCTCAGAACGAAAAGTTCTTTGGGCACACATATCACAGACCAAGCCGTTTGGTTCATAGGCGTCGTACATAGGGGGAGGTTGCGCCAGTTCGTTTCCTCCTCTGGCAATTTGCATTTCGCGCCATTGCGGATCTACTACTGTTCCTCTGTGTCCTACAGAGTCTTGGTTGTGCTTAGGTGCGCAATTTCGGTGCGGTGGCCATAGCGGCGCCGAAGGTGACAGCGTGGAGTAGTGAGAGCTAGGCCGGGCCACCAGTTCCTGACTGCATGTGTTTACGGCCGCAGCGATGGGGCAGAGAGGTATTGGCCAGGGTTGAGGCTGCCGACAGCCAGGCTGCCGGACGGCGTTAAGCTCCGTGAAAGTGTTGAAATACGTCTGTGACGATTTAGTTCTACGTTGCTTTTCATCATTTCGGTTATTAGTTAGATTCAATCAAGACAGCGGAGAGAGTAATTCGTTCCATAGATTTGTGGCTAGGCTCGTCTGATAGTCCCTGTTTTTCTCCAACGTTGAAGGCTGGGTTCGTTTAAGTGGTGAATAGCACCATTGTAGCGTTTATTTCTGCCTTAAGCATACAATGGCGATAGAATCTCGCCGCCGATAAGAAGCTGTATGGTGTTGCCGCGGTTGCTGACTACGAGAACTGGTTAAGACAGCTACACTGATTGCTTAGCTTCTTGGTGGTGTCCTCTATAGTATTACAGTGCCAGGAACGACTACTAATTTTTAGCGCAATTCTTCAACTGTGTGCAATGTGTTGATTTCATTGTCTTTTTTTATGGCGCGGCTGTTGTTAGTTACTACAAGGACTGGAACAGCTGTGCTTCATAACGTTCTTGCTGCTAAGGAGAGCCGGCCGTTGTGGTCGAGCGGTTCTAGGCGCCTCAGTCCGGAACGGCGCTACTGCAACGGTCGCAGGTTCAAATCCTGCCTCGGGCATGGATGTGTGTGATGTCCTTAGGTTAGTTAGGTTTAAGTAGTTCTAAGTTCTAGGGGACTGATGACCTCAGCAGTTAAGTCCCATAGCGCTCAGAGCCATTTTCTTTTTTGCTAAGGAGAACTGCAAAAGCATTTCCATCGAAGTTAAGTGACGGAAAAGACAGTTATAAACTAGCTGCTACTATTCTAGGGAAGCTGCGTTTGAGTCTTCTTGTCTTGTTGTGGTGTGGTGAGGCCGTTGTGAAATATTGTAAGGTCTGCCTGTGACGGCAACGTTGATGGCAACAGTTTTGTCAGTTGTAACGGAGTATTAGCACTTGGATCCGTCGTAGTAGGGTTGAAAGGATAGTTATTCATCAATGATACAATTCTTGGCTGTGGCGATTCTGGATGGTCCGTATGTGATTGTTGTCCCCCAAAAGTAGGAGGTACTGGTGGTCTGTCGCGTGGGTACCTTGTGTTTTCAAAAAACTGCATTTTTGACTGTTGAAAGCTTTGACGTCCCTATGGTGTATTGTGTGGTCACAATGCGGGAGGTCTTCCTGGGGGGTTGTCCAAAATCAAGAACTCCTTCATGACCGAGGCGACTTTCGCTTCCTGTCATCATACAGTGGGCAACGGCCTTTGAACGTCTGGGAGAGATTGATTTTTTTTTAATGTTGAAACCAATTTAAAGAAATTAAAAAGACTGATTTCATTCCAACCTCGACACTTAATAATCGAACCCCTTTAAGTCCTACCATATGTGGAACAAAGGCATCATCAGTAATATTGGAGGATTAATTACTAACAGAAATAACATGTTCCTGCCATCAGGAGACTTAGTTAAGTTACAATCCTGTATGGGCAAAAGGTGACAAAGCCGTCTTCAGTTTATATTGTGACACGTGTCACAGTGATGTTGGGGCCTGTTTCGTTAAAAACATTTTAAGTATGATTATGGCTGTAATGAATGATATATCGTACTAGCAGGCTACTAATGAGCCCGCTCCAATATTGAAAAAACAGATTCCATCCGGATGTCAATCCATATTATGTTGATCCCACTCCTCACACCCCAAAATGGTCTTTTTTTTTTAAAAAAATGGCTCTAAGCACTATGGGACTTAACATCCGAGGTCATCAGTCCCCTAGACTTAGAACTACTTAAACCTAACTAACCTAAGGACATCACACACATCCGTGCCCGAGGCAGGATTCGAACCTGCGACTGTAGCAGCAGCGCGGTTCCGGACTGAAGCGCCTAGAACCACTCGGCCACCGCGGCCGGCCGAAATGGTCTATAAAATCATGCACTGGAACGCAATACTGTTCAAGCCAAACAAAGTCTGCCATCACCATTTTCTGCTTGAAACTAAAGCAGACATTTGTGCCATCACAGAAACATGGTTAAGACCGAATGAACCGTTCACATTCCGGGTCTACGCCAATCCCTGACTCTGTAGGGAAGCCCCTACTGCTACTACGTGACTTTAACTGACATCATACTCTGTGAGGCTGCAGAAATGCCAACGTAATGGAAAAAATACTAGTGGATTCACTAGATTCGGAAAAGCTTGTAGTACTAAATTATGGCTCCTACCAACTGAAGTCTCGACACAACAGAGTTAAGCATAGCATGCTCTGCATTGTCTTCCGGAACAACATGTGAAATGATATCAGATGCTTTAGGTTCGGAACAGTTGTCTATCAAAATCATAATACACGCACAATCGAGGAAGTCTGTCAAACACGCAATCAGCCAGGAATGGAACACAAACAAAGCCAATTGAAACCTATACTGAAAAATGATGGAGCAAAAACTGGAATCAGTCATCGAAAATGAGGATCCCGAAAGAGACTATAGGGTCATCGTATCGCTTATTAATGAAGCAGATGAAGTCTCAGCATTTCAGAAAGGACATAAGCGGGCTACTCATCGGCCATCACGCTGTTTGTAGGATTCAGAATGTGACGCAGTCCTCAAGAAAGAGAGGGGACAGTGAGAAAATACAAAAACGTCTCTCATGAAACAAACCTTCTTGCTCTTTAGAAAGCACAGGCTATAGCTAAGAAAGTATTCAAGTACAACAAAATAAAATCATGGCACAATTTCAGTACAGCAGTCTGCAAAGATACATAAATAATCAGGATTTGGAATGTGATAAGGAACATAAAAGACGGTCTGGCAATGTACACGCATAACCTCCCTTGTAGAACAGTTCTTGTATATGATAGCTACACCTGACGGGATGGATGAGGCGGAGTATGAACAGTGGAATGAATTTCTTTTGTTTCCGCCAATGATCATAAAACTTTTTGTCTGTAGACTACCGGTCAGCAATGACTATCTTCAAATTTGTTTTATAATATATCCTAGTATAATAAAGCCATAGTGGCATCGTCACAAATTATACACTTGAAAATATTATGAGTATGCACATGAACATATGAAGAGGACGCGTCATTACACAACTCTTTTCGTTGGAAGAACTTCATATTACCCTCTCCCAAGTGACGGGCCGAATTACGTTGACTATCGAATGCTACGACATAGTCCACACACACGGAAACTTTTGCTGCTCAGAATCGAAAGTAGTTTATGGACACCCAAAGATCAAAATCGGCGGGCTGAAAACATGTCGTTTCGTCCCCATCCACATGTCAGGAAAATGGTGTGATGAACCTGGGACATGTTGATCTATCACCTTACCGCTTTGTTCGGCGAAGATAATGGAAAGGACTATTAAACGGCGCTAAGCGTGAAAACAAGAAAATGTTACCGGAAAAACAAGTTGGGTTTCTAAAAGGAAAAGGTTCAAAATGGTTCAAATGGCTCTGAGCACTATGGGACTTAACATCTGAGGTCATCAGTCCCCAAGAACTTAGAACTACTTAAACCTAACTAACCTAAGGACATCACACACATCCATGCCCGATGCAGGATTCGAACCTGCGACCGCAGCAGCAGCGCGGTTCCGGACTGAAGCACGTAGAATCGCTCATCCACAGCGGCCGGCTAAGGGAAAAATCTGAAATTATTTTACGGTTAGTTACCGACATGCAGCTAACTTTCTCTCAAAATAATTACATGGTAGTGGCGTTCATATACTTGACTACGGCATGCGACAACGTCGTCGTGTCAGTTTTAGGGCAAAAAATTGGAGGTTCCAAAGCTACTCGCGCCTAATATTGCAAGCTTTTTGAGCAATAGGAGGACAGTCCTTTCGCAACACGGAACTACAATGGGATCCAAAGGAACTATCAGAGTACACCCACAGAAATCAGTCTTAGCCTCTTTATTATTCATATCTTCATGACAACTTTGCGACTGACATCCTAATATTACAACACACAGACGACGTAGCCATGTATTTCTAAGACAATTCACTTCAGTCCTGTCATCTGAAAATGCACATCGCTCTCATACGTCTGCATGAGCAGTGTACAGAAAGTGACTTCCACTTCTTTGATAGCAAGTCTTATCTTAAGATCTTTATTCGCCTTCGGATCCCAGCCCCCAAACAATTCATCTAGGACAAAATACGTTTCCAGTTACGGACACAGCTTAGTATCTTGGGATGATTGTCGAAGATTAACAAAGATGGACTCCTCATATCCGACATATCATTAACATATCTGAAAAAGCCTGCACTCTCATCACAGCTACGACTGGAGTATGATGGAGCTCTTGATGATTCATACCCACCATTACTGAGGACATACTTTGATTACGGACGCCTATGCTACGAATCAGCACCAGACAGCACGGTACAAGGACTGTGCAGTGAAAAGCCTTGCGTACACAGTCTGGGGCTCCATGTCAACCCCAGCTAATGCATTATTGGCTGAAGCGACGGATATTTTTCTGCAAGAAATTGCTCCTGTGACTCTGTTTCGACGAATACGAGCCCGTTCACGAAAAAAATCCGGGCATTAACATTCTGTGTTTGGAAGATATTGGACAAATGAGCAACTTTCACCCGTGGCTTAACGGAATTCCTGCCGCACTATCAGGATGCCTGCATGTTTATACAGACGGGTCCAAGTTTAGTGAAGGCGCTGGTACCACAAAGCAAACAAGGCCTATACAAGCTGGATCCACGCCCTATTATTATGACAGCCGAGCTGTTTGCCATTTTTAAGACCTACTATTCGCACAGACGGCTACAGAAGATGCAGCAGTCAATCAACATTTCTGATAGTATTTTAGCCCTACAAATGATTAAAAACCAACATAGTAGTTGTGATAAACCCATAGTTGCAGCAATAGTCACCACTGTCTTTAGGTTGCAGGGGGACTGTCGCAGCATCGTGATGATACGGATGAAAGGCCACTCTGGGATACATGGAAATGTATAAATAAATGCCCTTGCTAGGCAGGCATCTCTGGATGGAGATATTAAATATGTGATACCAATGTTCAGAAACCTGTTGTCCTCGAACTGGTAAGAGGAAAGGTGGGGGACGCCTAAGATAAAAGGCGGTCTCTACGCACTAACAATTCCTACGATTCCAAGAGTGCCGTGGTACAATAAGGCACGAACACCAAGGAGTTCCACGACAGTTATAGCACGGCTGAAATTTAATCATTGGGAGTTCAATAAATACATCGGCTCAACCTAAGCGCCACTGCTGTATGTGTTTATGGAGAGGAAGAGCATCCAAACCATATATTTCTACAATGTTCTCGGAACAGGTATCAGATAGCCGGCCGCAGTGGGCGTGCGGTTCTAGGCGCTGCAGTCCGGAACCGCGGGACTGCTACGGTCGCAGGTTCGAATCGTGCCTCGGGCATGCATGTGTGTGATGTCCTTAGGTTAGTTAGGTTTAAGTAGTTCTAGGTTCTAGGGGACTGATGACCTAAGATGTTATGTCCCATAGTGCTCAGAGTCATTTGAACCAGGTATCAGATAAACATACTTGCAAGTAATTTTTAGGCTCTTGGTCGTCAGATCCCAAGCAGCCGCCAAACCTTGTTGGCATCCAATGATACAGCAACGTGTAAACCACTGTACGAGTTCGTCAACAGTGCGAACATCAAGATATAACTCCCTGGCCTGCTAATGCTCTTGGACCTTGGTAATGAGAATTCCACAGGAAGGCAAATTCAATTAATATACTGCCACATACTCAGCAGAATAGGGCACACTCAGCCTCTAACTGTATGTCACTATGTACCTCCTCTATTTAATTGTCTGAATACTGGTGTAACTATACATATGGTGGCACTACCCAAAACTGGTTCTTGTAAACCGTTCTGACTAGATGGTACTTACAAATCTGAACAAATATTCAAATCTCTATGCACAGCTTTAGAAACAGCTCTTGGCAGGACATACAACATTTTATTGTTAATATACACGTAGATATATAGTCATTAATACGCACTGAATTTGGGAAATCCCAAATGTGTACCGCTGGCCGCTGTGAGCGAGCGGTTCTAGGTGCTTCACTCCGGAATCGCGCTGCTGCTACGGTCGCAGGTTCGAATCCTGCCTTGGGCATGGATGTGTGTGATGTCCTTAGGTTAGTTAGGTTTAAGTAGTTCTAAGTCTAGGGGACTGATGACCTCAGATGTTAAGTCCTATAGTGCTTATGGCCAAATGTGTACCAACGGAGATTTATCATCTTGTATAGTGGATTTTAATAGTATACTACTTCTGTGTATCCTGTGCTACATTTTCGTCTTGTTTATTTGTTTGCCCGTTTCATTATGCTGTGGGTTGTAAAACTTGTTCTACGTCGGAATCAGTCCTGTGTTGAACCTATTTAACTTCGTACGACAATACGACTTAAACTAACGTATACTTTAAATTTGTCAAAACAAACTGTAATCTAATATTTCCAGTGTTGCGGTGGCTGTATGGCCACGGTCCGAAAAAAAGAATGCTCTGCAATTTTTACTCCTTATACTTCTCCTCAATATTTAGTTAACGATTTCTTGATGCCTCAGGATATGTATCTTTTTTCAGTTGAGCTGTACCACAAATTTATTTACTCTCCAGTTCTTCAGTGCCTCCATATTAATTGACCGACCTACCTATACATTCTACCATTTACATAATTTAAATTGAAAGCATGCAAGTGGCGAGCATGTAGCAGTATTTTCGTTGAGAAATTGTGTGTTCTTCAATAAATATACTAATTCGTACAAACATATAACGAGTTGCCCCTAATGTAGTGCACAGTACACAAGGCGATTGCCTAAACTTAACTGTAGCACTCGTGCATTTATACTAAAACTCCCATTTCTACTATGACAGTCTTAGCTCTGTTTTAAGTCCTTATGCTGCTAAACAACTAACTTCCTTCGAGATCGAACCCTTCTTGAGACGACCAGAGTTGAGGAAATGAATATGGTGTGACTTTTCCGAGAGGAAGTTTTCTGGTGAAGTTGGGAGTATTGTGAGGAAATACCCGTGAATCGTCGTGAAAGAACCTCGGAAAGGCGTGTGACGTCATACTCTTTGCGGCAGGTCGAGCTGTTGACGCGGAGCTGTCGTCGTTTCGCAGCCACGACACGCACTCGCGGCGAACGCAGGTAATCACTTGTCCGGCCTTGTTGGTCAGGCACAGCCAGCTCACAAGCGCTACTGCTTACTGATGATGCCACTGCTCCTCTTGTCGTACGTGGAAGAGCAGCACTGTGGCCATTCACAAAAGTGTCCCAGACGCGATTACAAAATAGCTACTTACTGGAACCCGCACCCCATTACGCACGACTCAATGAAACAAGCATACAAAACTACGCAATCGATCACGTCGTGTCAGTTGTCATACGACATCTGATCAAACGTATCCAGACATCTTCTGGAAAGGTGAATATGCGGCGTGTTCACCATTCGCCTATGCAGGGTGGTCGGAAATTCCCGTTACAAATCTCTAGGACATGTACAGGTTAGTGAGTACATAACATTTTGAAGAGGAATCTATGTCCGGCAGAACTACTAGTTCTACGACAGTTTCAATGCAGATGATAATCTCATCCACACCCACGTGAGGGATGTACTTAGGCGTGACCCAGTATAATTGTTGCAATCCATTTGAAAATAATATTGACTCGTTCCGTTATTACTTACGCATTTGCATTACAACTTACACTTTATGATTTACATTAGTCGACAACAACAAGGATCCAGCATCTACGGCAACAGCCGCAACGTACCGATGCATTACAATAGCGGCTCGACATGGCGACCACCAGCGTTGTTACACACACTGTACCTCCGAAGCATGCTCTGGTACACTCTCTCCATCCCACCTGGTGTCTCTTCAATGTCTTGTGCAGCGGCCAGAACTCGTGCCAGCAGATCTTCCTCTGTCTCTACAGGTGTCTCATAAATTAGGCTCTTCATACGACCCCACAAGAAATAGTCCATGGGGGTTAATTCCGGCGATCGTGGTGGCCACGTGGATGGACCACCACGGCCTGTCCATCATTGACCATACCGTCTGTTGAGATGTCTCCGGACAGCCAGTGAAAAGTGAGGTGGTGCTCCATCATGCTGAAACCACATTTCCTGACGGACATTCATTGGCACAGTTTCCATGAACGGGTCCAGTACGTATCGTAGGAAGACTAAGTATGCGGGACCCGTGATCTCGGATGGAAGGAGATATGGTCTAATCACAGGACCGTCCAAGACCTGCCCACACATTAATTCCAAACCTGTCTTGAAATCCCTGAACATGCGTGGCATGAGGGTTTTCGTCCGACCAGACATGGCTATTTCGAGCATTCAGAACACAATTCCTTGTGAACCTACATTCATCTGTGAAGAGAATTCGACGTGGAAACAGGGGAGCGTCGATGCAACGGTGCAGGAACCATGTGCAGAAGGCGACGCGTCGTGTAAAGTCTGCTGGACCCATAGCGTGTACCCTTTGTAAGTGGTACAGATGTAATTGTTGCTCATGCAGGACGTCCAAGACGGTACTGTGCCTAACAGCCATTGCACGCGCAATTGTTCGCTGACTCGTTGACGGGGTATCTTAAATGCGACGCAGTACACCTTCTTCAAATTCTGGAGTGCGGCGTCGCCGTGGAACACCACAGTCCTGCCTCCTCACGTTGAAGGTACCCCTTTCTCGTAGCCGTTGTGTAACTTGGGCAAACAGTTTGTGCGATGGAGTATGACAGTGTGGAAAACGTTCATGATACAGCCGACTAGCAGCACTTCTGTTACCTTCAGCTTCGCCATACACAAGGGCCGGCCGCGGTGGCCATGCGGTTCTAGGCGCTGTAGTCCGGAACCGAGCGACTGCTACGGTCGCAGGTTCGAATCCTGCCTCGGGCATGGATTTGTGTGATGTCCTTAGGTTAGTTAGGTTTAAGTAGTTCTGAGTTATAGGGGACTGATGACCTCAGATGTTAAGTCCCATAGTGCTCAGAGCCATTTGAACCATACACAAGGATCATGTCTGTGTATTCCGTAAACGCGTACTGCACCATGTTTCCTCTATCGGGGATGCACAGGTATTGAGTCGGTCTCACAGCAAAGCGGACAATAAGTGACATCTGGGGATCGTTTGACGTAGTACACGTCATCATGTTTACCCTGTTGCATACCAGGACAGGGAACTCTGAGACTTTTCTCTTTCCCTAAGCAGACGTTGACGAGGTACACATATGAATTGAAACTGTCGTAGAACGGAAACGATACGATCCCGGACATGGGTTACTATTCAAAATGTTCTGTACTCACTACCCTCTACGTGTCCTAGAAGTTTGTAATTGGAATTTCCCACCACCCCGTAAGCCTGCTGAATTCTGCTGGGGACACTTCCAGTGAGGTGTCTGCATGTCTGTGGAGGAATGACAGCTCATTCTTCTTCAAGAGATGAAACTAGAGAAAGAAGTGATGTTTGGCGCTGGGATTTGGAGCGCAGTTGACGTTCTAACACTATCCAAAACTTTTCCGTAGGGTTCGGATTGGGAGTCTGCGCAGACTTGTCTGCGTCAGGAATTTGTTGGCCACAAACATTCGTCTCGTATAAGCAAATTATGACGTTGATGCAAACTACAATCGTTTCTGAATTTATCCTCCACTACAAGCAGGACAAAATGCTGTAAAATGTGTTCATATACTTCTGCATTTAAAGTTTTCTTAAGCGCAGTAAGGATACCACGTCTAAACACAAAAATCATCCCCATGCAGCAACACGCTCTCCTTCGTACTTCAACGTTGGCCTTACACATGATGGCAGGTAACGTTCTTCAGAGATTCGCCAAACCCAAACCCTTCCATTGGACTGCGTGATTTATCTTTCTAAATCACTTGTTTCCAGTCATCCGCTGTCCACTGGCATTGCTGTTTACAACTCAAGCTTTGCTTAGTATTGACTATAGAAATGTGAGGCTCACAGGGAGGTGTTCGGAGATTGTACACCACATTTTTTAGCTTCCTACACACAGATATTGTGCTAACTGGATTTCTGGTAATACTTTTGAACTCACGAGTGACTCCTTCCGCTGGTTTTGTGCGATCTTTTACAACCTCGTGCCGCAGAAAGACCACCCCTGTCCGTCAGTACATGAGATCTGCCTAGTCTTGGTTTAATTGTGGTTGTCCCTCGCGTATACGCTTCAGTCACGTGACCAACATCGAGTGGGCACCTTTAGAAAGGTTTGCATGTCCCTGATAGGTTTCTTACTCAGCTCACATCCGGTGACCACTCAACCTTCGAAGCCACTGGCCTCCCCCGACCCAACCAGTCTGCTGTTACTTCTTCTCTACTGACAACACAGTACTCCTCGTCGCCCTTTCGTGACATCTAGCAGTCAACTACGTATCACAGAGCGGTGTCTGGTTACTTTTGATCAGATAGCATGGTAATGTGCCAATGTGCAGTGTTGAACACTGTGCGATGGCTGACAGCTGAAGAGTAAATAACTGCACGAAAAAGTTTTGCATCGCCTCCATATCTCTGAACATGTGTGCGATTGTATTCAGAGAATTCAATTTGTTTTTGAATAATGATCAAAATGAATGCAGTCTTTTCAAAAGTGCATATCTGTGATACCCAAATCTGCAGCTCGGTAATGTTCATTACCACGCTGCTCCACTCCGTGCCTTGTTACATCCCCGCTTCTTCCTTGACATGCTGTCCAGCTTCTTGTTGAGGCATTACTTATCAAGCCTGTCCGACTCTTCGATAGCGTCGCTCCTAGTGTCATCTACTGTGTATGTGGTTTCGTGTGACGAAGCACTGGAAGATTCCGCTGGTGTCATGTTATTCTCAGTCGAATTTATGTCAGCAGATACTGTAGCTCATTTTATTTGTTTGATTTCTTCCACCTGGATAAAACTGTTCTTGCGCTGGGCTCAGTGTTCGCGCGTTATCGACTTGAAACACCCGTACGGGATGTATTGAATGCAGATCTGGATAATAGGGTGGAAAATCCTCTGCCGATATCGCACAGCCCTCAAATTATCCTCGATATTAATGAGAAGCGCCGTCGTCTGTACATGAGACTGGCCTAAGACATGACTGAACCATCACTCTGAAGAACCAGCAGAACTGCTACCTGAGGCATGAAGTGGTGCCAAACCATCTCCACACTCTTCTACGGCGATCATGAAATGTCAGACACACACTGTACTAATCGGTGAAGGGAACCCGACACCACTCATCCACAGTTTCCATTCCAGACGTTCGCCTGCCCCACCACGGTGATGGAACTTGGGGGGAGTGAGACGAGGGAGAGATGGTTGTATTTTTTTCGTAATGGATAACTAGAAGCAAACTTTATCACTTGGAGATGGTTGTTTTGATCGACATAGTCTTCCCCTCTAAAAATGCAGCGCCTCCAAAAAGGCAGCATATAATTGAATTGAATTCACCTCGGGGTAGCTGCAAGCCATAGTTTGTAGGTAAGGGTTATTGGCCGGTGGCGTTTGTCACGTGTGACATCTAAAAGTCGGATCTTCAGTATTTTGTAACTCAAGGCTGCAACTGAATGTTCGAACTGCGTAGCTGTGAGGCCGCCAACTGAGTGGTCAATGTGCCGTGCTGACAACCATTCTTGTCGTCAAGTGACTGCATTCTCCTGTTCACCCTCTACTCAGATGCACTGGAAATGCAGATCTACTTTTGTCATGACGTTGAAATTGCATGTGGTAAAGAGAGTATTGCCAACGGTCTTGCCGCAGTGGTAACACCAGTTCACGTAAGGTCACCGAAGTTAAGCGCTGTCGGGCTTGGGTAGCACTTGGATGTTGGATGTGTGACCATTCGGGTCTGCCGAGCGCTGTTGGGGGATGCAGTCAGCCCTGGTGAGGCCAACTGAGGAGCTACTTGACTGAGGATTAGCGGTTACGGTCACGAAAAGTGACAAAGGCCGGGAGAGCGGTGTATTGACCACATGACCCTGCATATCCGCATCCAGTGACGCCTGTCGATTGAGGATGACTCGGCGATCGGTCGGTCCGTCCCCGTTGGGCCTTCCGAGGCCTGTTCGGACGGAGAGCCAAAGAAAGTATTGAAAAGGAGAGAAATAAAATTACGAGCGTTGTGCACAACTGTTTTGAGCAGTTTATATCGCTCCACCTCGCCAGATCCAAAAGAGAAATACAACAGTTTTCTAAAATATTAGCTAATTCTTTGTAATACCTCTTCCCCCAATGCCTTATCATCCACATTTAGTATTAAAAATACTAAGCATAATTCATTTTCATATGCATCTATATCACCAACTGCGACATAATCGCGTCTACAAACAGTGATCCAATACTGTAAAATGCTTTTTTATTCCAGTCTCTGATTACAAATGAATTCTTTAGACGCTGACCGGTTTCAGTCTGTAATGACCATCCTCAGATGGCCATTATGGTCGTATCATTTTAGGACATGGTGTAAAAAAGATCTGAGGATGGTCATTACAGACTGAAACCGGTCATCGTCTAGAGAATTCATTTGTGATCAGAGACTGGAATAAAAAAGCATTTTACATCTATATCACTGCTCTGCAAATCACAGTTAAGTGTGTGGCAGAGGGTTCATAGAACCATTTTTACACCATTTATCGACTGTCCGCTCTCGAATAGCACGTGGGAAAAAATGAACACCTAAATCTTCCAGTGCGAACTCTGATTTATCTTCTTTTATTGCGATGGTTGTTTCTCCATATGTGGGTGCGTTGACAAATTATTTTCGTGTTCTCCGCCAGTCGTACCTTGTAACAGCCTTTAGATAATTTTTAGGTTTCTGTACCTCAAAAGGTGTCAGCGGAACCCTTGTAGGATGACTTCGCTGTCTGTCTGTCCGACTGTTGAAGTCCCTTTTTACTAGGTTGAGATAACAAATTGAAATTTATATCACATACTAATTTCTATGGTCCCCTAGTGATACGAAAAATTTAAGCTTCATGCCTTCATATAATTGATTCGCCACAATGGGCAATAAATCCACAATCTCTCATACTGCGTAGCAGTACTCTACCAGAGGATGAAGAGTAGTGTACGCAGTCTCTTTAGCAAATTTGTTGCTTTTTCTAAGTGTTCTGCCAACAAAACGTAGTCTTTGGCTCACTTTCCCCCATTACATTTTCAGTGTGATGGTTCTGTTTAAGATGTTCGTCACTGTAATAGTCCGCCTCCGCAGCTGAGAAATCAGCGTAGAAGCTTGCCATCGAGAGGATCCGGTTTCGATTCGTGGTACTGTCAAGGATTGGTCCTTGGTGGGAGGACTGGTACTGGGTGCATCCGACCTCGTGATGCCGATAGAGGAGATACTTGACTGAGAAGTAGCGGCTCAAAGGTCTGGAAAGTCGGCAAAGCGGACGGAGAGCATTGTGCTAGCTATATGGCCCTCCATACCACATATGACACCGCATGTCAGATGATGACATGGTGGCCGGTCGGCATCCCTTGGACCGTCAGGATCTGCACGAGAAACTCGTAATTGTAATCCCCTGACTCGACGATCTTCAAATTTGTATAATTTATCTTGCAACTCAAATTCAGCGCATTATTATTGGTACTTATGTGGAGGGCCTCACTCTTTTTATTGCTGAAGGTCAACTGCCACTGTTTTGTACCATACAGATATCTGGTCTGAATCATTTTTATTTAAATTTTCGTTAATCAGCTGATGACTTCAATAGACGGTAAACGACAGCAGCACCTCAGAACAACTATAAGGGCTGTACACATAGTCTCGCAAATCGTTTATGTACGACAGTGTGCTGGAAAGTAATGCCTCAGAACTTTTTATGTGAAAACTCTTAAAACTTTTTAAATAAAAAAACTTTATTAGAATTTTCATCTTTTTTTCTTCATGCTTACATATTTATTTCTGAACACAGGCACCCCAGTGAGTAACACATTTCTCCCCACGAATGACCATTTTTTTCATACCGTCGCTGTAAAATGTTTGACGCTGCTGACGGAGGCACAACCTCACCTCAGTTTGCTCCGCTTCATAACTATCAACGTGAAGTCCTCGAAGGTATTCTTTAAGTTTTGGAAACAGATGAAAATCGGATGGGGCCAACTCGGGACTGCATGGAGAACGCTCGGTGACAGTGAACCTAAGGTGTCCGATGGTCGCAGATGTTGCAGCGCTCATGTGTGGTCTGGCATTTTTATGCTGAAGGAGCGAGTGCCGCATGTGTGGACAAACTCCACGCATCGCCACAGTTATGTTATACATGGCCAAGTTACACACTACAATTAGGAACGCTCTAGTGCCAGAAGGCTACAAATATGTAGACTTGAGAATAAAGATGCAGAATGTTAATACCGTTTGCTTTAGTTAAATAGCTTTAAGAGTTTTCACATAAAAAATTCGGAGGCGCTACTTTCCAGTACGTCCTCGTAGATCAGAAACAGCTGAAGGCGCATAACACTTGCTTGTGGACCACCAGTTATCCTTTCTGCTTCACTTGATGACTTCCGTTACAACGAACTGTGTCCTTTTTGACAGGAAATCACGAATCCACTCGCACCATTGAGACGTTACTCTGTAGACTCTGAATTTGACTAGAAGCCGCTTGTGGAAATGGTGTCAAAAGCCCTCTGGAAATCTAGAAAGATGAAATGAAATTTAGATCCCCTGTCGGTAGCATTCGTTGCTTCGTGTGAATAAAGGGCTAAGTGTGCTCCATAAGAATGGTATTTTCTTGACTATTGCAGACTATGTGTCAATAAATCGTTTTATTCAGAGTAATTTCTATTAGTTATTTCTTCTGTTATTAGGTTTTCTTATAGTCAGCATTTCCTGATGCTCTGCTTTCACAATTCCCGAAGTTTCTTTCCTACTCTTACACCAGTTTTTCGTATCGGTAGTATTGTGCACTAGATGTGGTAATTTGTTATAGAAATTCATTTCTTAATTTTTATAATAATAATCTCAATGGACAAACTAAGAATTCGATTTTACGATCGGATACATAGAATGAACGACTCCAGATAGGGTGACTGCAAGTTCAAAACATTCGACAAAGCAAACACGATAAAACATGAACGTTAGGAAACATTTAGAAGAAAGTGGCGAATTCCGTCGCCCACAGAAAGTGTGGAATAACTTTCTAGACGTTTGAGACTTTTCGAGAAAATATGGAAAGTTGGTGCCAAAGTACCGTATGAACATCTTTCTAAACGCAGTAAAATTATAAAAAAGATCTGGCTCGAGCGAATGCAAAACGAATGAGAACAGTTGCAGGGTTTGTAAGCTTATAGCGGGCGTTAGATACAGGAACAAGTTTACAAAAAATCTTAATCTAGTAACAAATACTTATTGTACGTTGTCCAATCTGGTAATATCAAGCGTTCAGGGAAGCGAGCTTACGCAGAACTGGAAAAAAGAGTATCTTTTTATCTATTAATAGGTGACTATTCTGCGGTCACCTTTAGTTGTGCAAGATATTCATGGCGCCACTCAGTCTGGAAAATTTCCTCCCTGTGCTTTTTGCACACTGAGGCCTGAGTGCTCATATATACTCCGTTGCCATACGCACGCGGAAGCAAACTTTCCAGTGTGACGTGGAAATCACAAGAGACCGAGCTGGCTTCTACAGAAAAAAAAAAAAATCTCACCTTTCGTGGCGGTGTCCAGCAAACCTGGAAAGGCATCGTTTGCTGGAGCCCGTATTATGTAGCCTGCCTGCTTTAATTATGTTGGAAGAACTGAACGAACTGGGAAGTCTTACCTTTTCGTTATTTCCAGAGTTCGTTTGGTGTTGGGGGGAAAAAAAAGTTGCAGCCAATAGTCTTTGAGTTCAACCCATGTTTAAGGTCTTCGTAATACCTTTTCCATGTTGTAAGTGCACTGCTCAGAAATTGAAATAGAAATGTCTGTCTGCTTCTTGTTAGGGCAGAGCGGCTCCAAAATAAAGTATATGAGCCATGAACAGGGTACCTCACGAAGGCTGCACACAAAGAGCTCATTTGGGCGGAATCAGGTAACACTGAGGATTGAGAACTAACCGAATGTAACTTAATGCTTATCAAACTATTCTGGTGCAATCGTGGTCCAATAGAATGGTGAAATACTTCTGAGCAAACAAGGCTCCTTGGGATACTGAAGGAGAACAGACGGTGAACCGAATCTGTCAGCAAGTCTCTTCTGGGTCGCGTATGATATGCGGCGTACCAGGAAACCCGAAATATTACAAGTAAGCAGGCAGCATTCGAAGACAACGGTTAGAACAATGTTCCTCTCTCTACGTTCTAACACCGTCTACAGATGTATATCATTGTTGATTAGTCACGAGAACATTTTATTCTACTAGAACACTAGCTGAGTTCTGTTACTGGCGAAGTGGCGAGACTCTCATTTTCTGGCTTAAAGTTTGATCCAAACGACAGACACTCCCTGCCCCACACTGAGCCGCCTGACCAACTGTCTAGACTCGCCTCGACTGACCGACTCTGCTCTGCCGAGTTTTTTTTTTTTTCTTTATTGTGATTTCATTCCCCTGCCCCACATGGGCAGGGGAGGGCTGTCAGCAGCACAATCCGCCGCTCTTCAGCCGAGTGACATGACAACTAAAACAAGAATTAAATAATACATACATAAGGAGGTAAAAAAAGGGGAACATAAAACAGAGTAAGGGGAGAAAATGGAGGTAAAAATACACTGACATGTAGACGTTCATTGGGGACAGTTAAAAGAGTCACCAGAAAGTTAAAACACGCAGTTGGCGATTCTTAAAACACAGAGAAGACACTGGATGCGCATGCACAGGTTAAAAGTTGGCCACAGTATTAAAAACACTCCGAAACAACACACTTAAAACCCACTTGGAGCACACACGACGAAGAATAAAACTACCAGGTGGGACCTGCCGAGGGAAAGGTCAGAGAGGATGGAAAAGGAGGGGAGAGCATGGGGCAGCTGGGGAAGCGGCGGGATGAAGAGAGGAGGGGCAACCGTGGGTTCACGAAGAGGCAGGAGACACATGGGGCGGGTGCTCTGCCGAGCTCATAGCACCCCTTAAATGCACGTGAACAGGCAACCTTTCCGCTTCCCCACCGGAGGGAGACACCAAAGCTGCGATTACCACAGCGGCGCCACCGCCAGAAACGGAGGGCGACTGCTTCACCTAACGCGTGGCGGCGCGCTCTTCAAAACAGCAATTTCTTTTATTTATTATTATTATTATTATTATTATTATTATTTTTTTTTTTTTTTTTTTACCGCGGCTCACATCTGAGAACAAGTGATGGGTTCCCTGCAACTTTATTTGTCATCCAGAAAGCAACAGCCGGACTAGAGAACTGCCGTCTCATTTGTGGGCTGCGTTTGTAATGGTGCCGTGGCTGTGAAGCACGGAATGCAGACATACGGAGTCACATTCCGTACAGCGATGAGTCGTGGCTCTGCACTACGCCGGATGACCACCGCCGGTGGGTACGGCGGCGACCCGGGGAACGTGCCGTTCTTTCGATGTTTTAGAGAAGCGCTCGGTTGTTACTCCTGGAGTCACGGTTTGGGGAGCCATCTACTATGACTTCTGTTCGCGTCTGATAATGACTGAGGCAACTCTGACGACGTGTCAAGGACACGCCCACTCACGTGACAGTATTTTGGAGCCATTTATAATAGGACAGCACTCGTCCGCACATAGTACGAATCATCACAAATTGCCTCTGTTATACCGGTGAACTCCGGATCGAACATGTATGTGACCGGTTCTGTTATCCACTCCGTCTTGCTGCCAGTATCCATGGTATCAGGGATTAGATATAACTGTTGTTGGCTAGCTTGTCTCGGGAGTGGCAATAAACGCACGCTTCCAGGCCAAAGAGGGCACAACAAGATACCGGTAAGGGGACTCATTTAGTCAGATTGTTTGTAACTTTGGTTGAACTTCTTAATCATAAAATAACATTATCTGCCCTGTCAACTCATGACTTTTCATTTCCTACCTTCCCTTCTTTGCGCTTCACTTTTTTTTGTCAGGCATTGTAACAAGACCGAATCTTCGTAATAAATGAAAACATTGTATGCCAAGTATTTTGACGTATCTGTTTAAGATGGAACTATCACATAAATAAAGCTTTGTTGAAGACATATGCTAGACTGGAATTTATGAGAAGAAAGTATACGTCATCGGCAAAGCAAGTCGGCTGTAAATTCTTGACTACAGTTCAACGAACTGAGTCGCTTACCGACTCAAATAAAGGTAAAGACTCCAAAAAGAGCTGCATACAACGTCACTGAATTGTTTAGCCGTCGCGACAGCATTCAGAAATACTGCACAGACTGATGCAATAAACACGCCATACATCTTGTAGAGCATTACTCTCAAAATTCCGATAGCCCACGTCCCGTTTGAGTCAATGTGCATATTACATCCTCCAATTCATACATATTGTAATGTCCATGACCGTTAAGTTTAGAACTTTTGCGTAGTGATAGGCAGTCAGAAACTGCGCACTAACCTTTTTAGCCACTTTATGGCAAAACAGTGGGCGGGAAAATGTTTTCACCGCCAGGATTCGAGACGGTTAAAAAAATGGTTCAAATGGCTCTGAGCACTATGGGACTTCACTTCTAAGGTCATCAGTCCCCTAGAACTTAGAACTACTTAAACCTAACTAACCTAAGGACATCACACACGTCCATGCCCGAGGCAGGATTCGAACTTGCGACCGTAGCAGTCGCACGGTTCCGGACTGCGCGCCTAGAAGCGCGCGACCACCGCGGCCGGCGGTGTGTGATAAAGAAAACATTTTATTCGCTCCTCATAAACTATTAATAGTGCATAAATTTATAATCACAAATAAAAGCAAAAGGACTGTGGTTGAATGCTGAGAAGTATTCCTCTACAGGTATTGTGGTTTTTATTATGATACTGCTTTGTATTTTCTTGCTTTGAGCCAAGTAACTTCTTTGATTACGTCGCTGAAGTCATTGGACAGGTGTGTCTGTCGACAAGATAGCTAAAGCTGATAGTCTGCTTACACCCGTATTCCACCATAAGCATCTTTAATTTGCCTACACTTCGTTCAAAAGATGCTGCTGTCTCTACCATTGTCAAAAATACCCTCAAACTTACATCGGTTTTTCGAAAATAAAAACCTCATAACATCCAAATGGGAACCAGTGCCAATGCTCTTTATCATCCCTTTCACATGGAGCTTGATATCAGCTACGTCGTTAACTAACTCCGCTGCACCATTATCCCTGCTATATTTGGCACCATAATGAGCTGCATATTTTTCAGGATAAAACACACACGTTTTATTTAAGATGCCTGCCGAGAGGAAATTCAAGTCAGATTAAATGGCGTGATGAATGTGAGATATGTAATACTATTACTCATTGACACAAGGCTTACTCTGGAATTACTTTTTATTTTTACAGCAGGTCGAGTCAACCGACGCTTGGGAGCAGAGGAGCGGCCAGTAAATTATGGCATATCGGCGCACCTTTTCTGCTTGCTTCCTCCGCCGCCAAGTCTAACTACACTCCAGTCTGCAGAAGTTGACATAAAAGCCTTCAGCAAAATATATTTCCTTCAGCGTCTGGCTGCCGATATTTGAGATCCTACAATACGGTAGCGAAGTAGAAGCAAGAACTCCCTCGTTGAGCACAATAACTGTAGGCGGCAGATGTGTGTACGAAGTGCATTGATTGCAAGTAAAACGTATTAGCCATCGGCCTCTGTTCGGTAGTAGTCGTTTCTTTATGCGTTGTTGACCGAGGAAAGGCCTATTTTTGTAGGCTTCTCCCTGATAATTCTGAGACCACCTTTTTCCGTCAGCTTTTGCGTCCCTCCTTGCCTACGGTCTTGGCGGGAATCTATCACACTTCCACCCCTCAGTACGGCTCTGAGGCCATGGTGATACAATGTCAAGTAATGAGTGGTTATACCGTGGGACTGTGTGTGTGTGTGTGTGTGTGTGTGTGTGTGTGTGTGTGTGGGTGCGCGCGCGCGCACTGCTAGGACAACGCTATCTAGTGTCCGGTTGTGAACCACTAGAATCGCAGCAGGTAAACGTGCACGGAATAGGGTAGTGTGATGACGACCGTTGTTAGTCGTGGAGCTGTGATGCACCAAATAGTTTTATCTTGTGACTGCGGTTTTACATATCGTATAGAAAAGAAGAGAGCAACTTTTTATTTTTTGTGACAATGACTTCATATCAGCTGGTCTGCCTCATGTATCGTTATATCCAAATGATTTATAAATGTTAATCTACATTCAGGTATGTGGTACTGTAGTAATAGTAATGTATATAGTGTAACTCATGTAAACCCTCCCTCAAACCTGTCATGTTATATCTTCACAGATCTGATGATGGCACTTTTAGTGCGTTGAAACCGGTTATCCAGTAAACAGTATTTAAGCGATCTTGGCTTTTGAATTATTTCTACAACAGAATGATCGCTCCACTACGCACTATGTCTTCACTGCAAAATTTCAATAGAATGGCTGTTCTACCTCTGGATATATAAAGTTCCATTCACGTCTCTATGCCTTAATATGCAATAACCACTAACAAGTGTAGCGCGGCGCGGAAAATAGTGCAGCCGTTGTCGTAATGCGGAAACGGAGCGATTTACCTGACGTCCACAAGGGCATAACCATTGGTTGTCCAGCCAAGGATGTATGCATTTCCAAAACGGCCAAGTCTGCAAACTCTTCGCGTGCCTCGGTGGTTAAAGTATGCTGTGCATACAGGGGATCGACAGGGGATCTCAGGTTGATTCCGTATTTCTGGATTTCCGGAAAGCTTTTGACACCGTTCCTCACGAGCGACTTCTTATCAAGCTCCGGGCCTATGGGGTATCGTCTCAGTTGTGCGACTGGATTCGTGATTTCCTGTCAGGAAGTCGCAGTTCGTAGTAAAAGACGGCAAATCATCGAGTAAAACTGAAGTGATATCAGGTGTTCCCCAGGGAAGCGTCCTGGGACCTCTGCTGTTCCTGATCTATATAAATGACATGGGTTACTATCTGAGCAGTTCTCTTAGGTTGTTCGCAGACGATGCTGTAATTTACCGTCTAGTAAGGTCATCCGAAGACCAGTATCAGTAGCAAAGCGACTTAGAAAAGATTGCTATATGGTGTGGCAGGTGGCAGTTGACGCTAAATAACGAAAAGTGTGAGGTGATCCACATGAGTTCCAAAAGAAATCCGTTGGAATTCGATTACTCGATAAATAGTACAATTCTCAAGGCTGTCAATTCAACTAAGTACCTGGGTGTTAAAGTCACGAACAACTTCAGTTGGAAAGACCACATAGATAATATTGTGGGGAAGGCGAGCCAAAGGTTGCGTTTCATTGGCAGGACACTTAGAAGATGCAACAAGTCTACTAAAGAGACAGCTTACACTACACTCGTTCGTCCTCTGTTAGAATATTGCTGCGCGGTGTGGGATCCTTACCAGGTGGGATTCACGGAGGACATCGAAAGGGTGCAATAAAGGGCAGCTGGTTTTGTATTATCATGTAATAGGGGAGAGAGTGTGGCAGATATGATACGCGAGTTGGGATGGAAGTCATTAAAGCAAAGACGTTTCCCGTCGCGGCGAGATCTATTTACGAACTTTCAGTCAACAACTTTGTCTTCCGAATGTGAAGATATTTTGTTGAGCCCAACCTACATAGGTAGGAATGATCATCAAAATAAAGTAAGAGAAATCCTCGAACAGAAAGGTTTAGGCGTTCGTTTCTCCCGCGCGCTGTTCGGTAGTGGAATGGTAGAGAGATAGTATGATTGTGGTTCGATGAACCCTCTGCCAAGCACTTAAATGTGAATTACAGAGTAGTCATGTAGATGTAGAATCGCAAAACCAGCGCCGAGGCAACTGTGCTGCACCACACGCCATGTATGTCAGGGGTGAACGGCGGCTGCGATGTGTACGGAGGAAGAGACATACAATTATTGAGCAACTGACCGTCCAGATGAAACAAGGGGCTACCAATAGTATCTTCTCAACGGCCGTTCGGCGAACGTTGCTGCGTATGGCCCTCAGAAGTAGGCGCCTGGTTCATGCGCTCATGCTGATTTTGTGCATCGGCGACGGAGAATAGAAGTTGCTCGTCAGTACCGCAACTGGACGTCCTCGAGTGGCGACAGATGGCCCTTTCACGAGAATGACGTTTTATGCACTAACGGACAGATGGCCATTGCCTGTACGCTTTAAGTCATGTTCCGTCTTTCCAGAAATTACTTGGTCGTACGCAAATAAAAGAACATTTAAACTTTCCTCATGTCCTGCTTTGAAATCTTAGTGCTCATCCATCCATCCTCATAGGATGTTGATGTCAAACAATACATGTGAGAGGCTACAGCCCTGATATAGGTCCTTTTCGACCTGCATTGCTTCACTCGGTTCTTCATTGATTTCTACTACTGTCTTTGTACAAATATACAGACTTTTGATAACTTTAATTAACTGCCTCATGTAGCCCATTTTATCAAGAAACTCACACAGATTACTTTTTCTCAAACAACTGAAGCCTATAAACGCTGCCGGCCGAAGTGGCCGTGCGGTTAAAGGCGCTGCAGTCTGGAACCGCAAGACCGCTACGGTCGCAGGTTCGAATCCTGTCTCGGGCATGGATGTTTGTGATATCCTTAGGTTAGTTAGGTTTAACTCGTTCTAAGCTCTAGGGGCCTAATGACCTCAGCAGTTGAGTCCCATAGTACTCACAGCCATTTTTGAACCTATAAACGCTAGTGTGTTTCTATACAGAATTCTCAGTGTTTCTCAATAACTTGCTTCACTGCGAATACGTCATCAGTTCATGAGCTGCATTGCGACCCTCCATGGTACACATCTGAAGGCAAACACCATGCAACCAGGAGAAGGCATTAAGGTTTGGGGAATGTTTTTGTGGCATTCCCTGGAGGATCTCGTCTTTCCGAAGGCACCCTGGATCAACACAAGTAAGACTGCATCCTTGGAGACACTGTCCACACCTACATGCAATTCGTTTTTCTTTAGCAGTAAGGCTTCTACCAGCTGGAAACTGCTATATGTCACACAGCTCGGAATGTAAGTGCGTGGAGCAAAGTGCAACAGGTTGAGTTTGGCGTACTCCCAGGATTTAAATCTAGTCGAAGATCTGTGGGGTCATCTCGATCGGGCTCTTTGCGCTTGTAGACCCTCACCAGTGAAAGCTAGAGCATCTGGCTACGGTACTAGAGTCGGCTTACCTTCATATCCCAATTGGTACCTTCCAAAACTTCACTGATTCTCTTCCTGCACATCCAGCAAAAGGTAGTTCTTCAGGCTTTTGACAGCTGGTCACATTAATGTGACTGGACAGTGTGCGTGTTTTACAGAACACATCATGGTAATAACGACCATAAAACATTTCATGATGGGAGCGACCCTCCACGGTACACAGACTCAGAAAAGAAACTTTAGAGGGACTACTGCACAGCAGGCCGGGGTGGCCGAGCGGTTCTAGGCGCTACAGTCTGGAACCGCGCGACCGCTACGGTCGCAGGTTCGAATCCTGCCTCCGGCATGGATGTGTGTGATATCATTAGGTTAGTTAGGTTTAAGTAGTTCTAAGTTCTAGGGGACTGATGACCTCAGAAGTTAAGTCCCATAGTGCTCAGAGCCATTTGAACCATTTGAACTACTGCACAATAGGTTTAAAACAAAATGTAATGTTATAGATTGGCAGATTTTATAAGAGCTGTTTTTTCCGTGGAAATGGCAGTGCATGAAGCTTTCATTGACTGCTGTACCAGAATCTTATATAAAGAGTTCTCAAGAGTCCCAAAGAAATTCTGCTCGTCTATAAAGGCTGCCAGAGGCACCAAAGTTAGTGCCCTGAAACCGAATCTGATAGTGAGTAAATAATTCCGCGATCAGGACCAGGTAACCACGCAGTGACGACCTGCTGCCGTGTCATCCTCTGCCGCAATGCGTCATTTGCCTGTAGTGTGGAGGGGCACCGGTTAGTTCATCGCTCTCCCTGCCGTTGTCGTTTCAGACGGAACCGCTGCTTCTGATTCAAATAGCACCTCAATTCTCCTAACTAGGCTCAGTGGGCCACGTTCCATTGTTCTCAGCAAGGAAAATTTCCTGGTAGTACCTGGAATTGACTCCTGGTCTTCCGCTTGGTAGTCAGACGCGCTGGGCGGACGCTCAGCCACGGAGGCGGACGAAGCTTGAGGTAGAAAAGCAAAAGCAAGAAAGCTGAACGGTTTCAAACGTCTTTGAATACAGGAAAATCGAAGAGTACTGTCACACTTTCGTTCTCACGCCAGTGTACTGCAAATATGAGTGATGTAGAGATTAGTGTCAGTGATGTTGAGAAATATTTAAGACTGGCCAAAGCTCTAAGACCCAAAGGAATCGCTGTCGGACTCTGTACAGAATATATATCGGAATAAGTCCCTTTTTAAACAATAATATCGAACATTCCTGTAACAGAAAGCTTCGTCCAGAACTAGGGAAACAGTATAGGTCACACCTATCCCACAAGAAGTGCAACACAGGTCACTCACAAAACTAACGCCCAATGTGCTTGACATTCATGTGTTGTACAAACTTCTCCTTACTTCAGGAACTGAGCCTTATACCAAGTTCCGGCTTCCTTCATTTTCTCATCAATTTTCCTACGTCCTGTCTGTATTTCCCATTTTTTCCTATAGTCGATCTTATCATTCAGGGAAAAAATGTTTATCTACATATGAATATATTCACCCATTATTCTGTCCTGTCTTGTACATCCCTTTACGAACCTTAAAAAATCTTATGTCTGCTGCTTGTATTTGTTGTTGTTCTTTTTAACCCGGCACCCGTGGTCACTACCATATATTAAACTAGAGACGGCGACTGGACTATAAAACTTCATTCTTTATGTTCTTCTTGTTGTTCCACACGTTAGTCACCACTTACTCACCTCTTCCTTAACTTCAACATTTCTATCATACGGTATATCAGACGCTAGATACTTCAAACAGCTTATTTTATCTATTATTTTTCCATTAATGGCGATGTTAGTTCTTAGAGGATCTTCTCCCCTAAATGTCATTAATCTGATATTGCTCGTAGAGATCTTGAAACTGAGTTTATTGGCAATTTGGATGTCTGTCTACCAGTATATGCAGTTCATCTTCCGTTTTTCCAGAAATTACTTGGTCGTATGCAAATGGAAGAATATTTAAACTTTCCTCCCGTCCTGTTTTTAAACTTTAGTGCTCATCCATCCATCCTCACAGGATGTTGTCAGTATAAATGTGACCGGCTACAGCCCTAATATAGGTTTTTTTTACCTTTATTGGTTCACTCAGTTCTTCATTGGTTTCTGCTACTGTCTTTGTACAAATATACAGACTTTTGAGAACTTTAATTAACTGCCTCGCGTAGCTCATCTTATCCAGAATCTCCCACAAATCCCTTCTTCTTGTACAACCGGAGACCTTTTCATAGCCTATAAACGCTAGTGCGTTTCTATATTGAATTCTCAGTGTTTCTCAATAACTTGCTTCGCTGCCAATACAACATCAGTTCATGAGCGGCATCGCCTCCTCAAGCAGTGAGGTCTCCGTAGTTGCTTTATTTCTTTGAATTATTACTTTTGCACCATTTTACAGCAGGCTGTCGTAACACTGATTCTGCTGTAATTATTGCAAACTGTTTTATGTCCTTTCTTAAAAATTTAAATCACTTTCATTATTGTGTAGTTCTGTGACATTTGTTGTTGTACCATAACACGAACTGTACGAGGGAGGCATACTTAATTCAACGGATGTTCCAGCATACTTCAGAGCTTCTACGATAATCTCGTCTATCCATGCAGCTTTCTTATTCAATTTACATCTACCTCTACGTTCATACTCTAAAAGCCACCGTATATTGCATGGCGGGGAGTTCCCTGAACCTCTACTAATCATGTCCTTTCCTATTGCACTTCCACACAGATCGAGGGAAAAACGACTGTCAATATGTCCCCGTTCGAGTCATTTTTCTTATCTTCGTGGTCCTTACGCTAAATGTACGTTGGTGGCAGTAGAATCGTCCTACAGACAAATTCAAGGCCCGTTCTCTAAGTTTTCTCAATAGTGTTTCGCGAAAACAACGTGTTCTTCGCCCCAGGGATTCACATGTCAGTTCACGAAGCATGTCCGTAATGCGTTGCTCGAACCTACCGCTAGCAAATATAGCAGGGCTGTTTCGTTGACTTCCTTTTATCCGACCTGATGGAGAACTCAAACACTCAAGCAGTACTCAAGAAAGTTATCACACGTATTTTTATGACTACCTGTGGTCATTTGCTTTACTATTCACAGTTTTTATTTGCAGAGATTTATATTTGCTTCATGGGCCTGTCTCGACTGTTATGATAAACTTGGTTCTTTTTTTACTGCTTGCTTTATTTCTTTCGTCCATCCTGACAATCTATTCTTCTTTGGCTTCTCAATAGTTTCCCCCCGGACTTCTCTTGCTGCTTGGTGAATGCAGTTGTGTATTACGTTCCATTCTTCTTCTACATACCAGTTTCTCTACTTGTAATAGATATTGCGATTATCCGTTTTGCTAAAATTTCCTGACACTGTCCTCTTGAAATAAACAGGTTTTGCAGACTGTCTTCCTGTGCTTAGTTTTTATTGTACTCCTCCATTTTGTACGCACACTGTTTCTTGGAACAAGAATGAAAATGAGAATGAGATTGTCACTCTGCAGCGGAGTGTGCGCTGATGTGAAACTTCCGGTCAGATTAAAATTGTGTGCCGAACCGAGGCTCGAACTCGAGACCTTGGTAGAGCACTTTCCAGCGAAAGACAAGGTCCCGAGTTCGCGTCTCGATCCGGCACACAGTTTTAATCTGCCAGGAAGTTTCAAGAATGAAATTGTCTCAGAAGATGTCACATTCACGGTACACTTGTGTGTCAGTAATGAGAGGTGACATTTCCGGTTTACGCTACAAAGTCTATTAATGATCTCATTCCTCTTGCATTAAGTGTGTATTTAGTGAGGTCCTTTTTCCTGTAAATGGTGTTCTTTATTTTCAGCTGTTTGAAATTTGCAAAATCTTTGAGCTCTCAGCCATTGTCTTTCTTATAACGTTCCACATAGATTCAACCAACGCTTGGTGTTGGTATACTGCCAGCTCTTGCATTTAAATCTCCACTTATAACAAGGTAGTCGTTATAGTTCAGTTTATTCAGCTGTTTTTGAGGTGTGCCATAGAACATTTCTGTTTGCCTCTTCCTTCCTTCCTTCTTCTGTTGTGTATACTGCAAAGACTGTCGTATGACTTCTCCCTAGTTCAAATGTCGCTGGTAATATCCTTTCATTTATGTACTTACAGGATACAAATTTTTATTTCATTTAGTACCGGCCGCGGCGCCACATCTGTTTGTGTTCTAGTCTCCACGTCCACCCCGCTTTATATCATTAGATAGTCATCAATACATCGACTTTTCGGAATGACAAGTTTCAAATGAGTTCTTAGTCCGACAAAGTTCTATCGACTTCTGTTACAAATAAAATCTTTATCCCCAAATAAAATTTTTATCCCCTTTAAGACATTTTTTAATTTCTACTATGGCAGCTATATTTATTCTGCCTTGTCTTATTTTCTTAACTCACTCTCTTTTTGACTAATACCATGCACATTCCAGAACAGAAATTCAATCTGTATTTAACGACGAATCGTTCTTTCCTTAGACGTAATCCGTTTGTCACTAGGTGACTTTGACTTACTACAACATCAACTATTATTAATGAAAGTACGATTATGTGGTGTATCGTTTGTGTGGTGTGTTTGTATTTGACCTTACGGACGCTCAACGTCGAAGTCATCATATTACATGAAACAAATGTGGACAAACGTAGCAAAATGGATGCTTACACGCAAAGAAAGCAGGAAAAGAAGAAAAATGCTGTATAAGAAAGGAAAACGAAACCGGAGCGTCAAGAATGCCACAGGGAATTGTCACTTGTTGGCCACTTACATAAAATATTGTCGAGACAGTCACCCTGTGAACAAATTTATACCCTCTCCCTAAAATCTTGGTAAAAACATTGGACAAGTCACAGAACTTTAAAACTTTGACCACATTCGGTTGAGTATTTTCTAAAAGAGATGGCAGATCCGGCGGCAAGTCATCCGCGGCCCGCTGGTTAGAAAATAAAATGCAGTCCAATAAAACGTGGTGCACAGTGACCTGGACGCCACAAGCACCACACATTGGAGGTTCCTCTCGCCGGAACAGGAAGCCATGCGTCATAGGGCTGTGGCCTATCCAAAGTCGAGTGAGGAGAACCTCATCCCGTCTATGGGGCTGGAAGTAAGTACACCACACGCGCCTTGTGGGCTTGACTAAACGGAGCTTATTGTCAGTCATTGCCAGCCACTCATCCTCCCACCGACGCATGATTCGTGAGCTCAACAGCGAGGTGAGTGCGTGCAGGGGGATGGCACACTGGAATACTTGCGGATCGAGACACGCCTCCTTGGCTGCGGAGATCTGCCCTTTCGTTCCCAGCAATGCCGACGTGCGCTGGAACCCAGCAGAAAGCCACCTCCTTCCCCAGTCGTTGTAGTTGGAGGAGGGCATTTATGACAGTATTTGGGATTTGTTAGTCGGAATGGCACAACTTGTTATTCTTGCTGGAGAGTCATCAATAGATCGACTCTTCGGAATGACAAGTTTACAACTGACAAAATCGAAGGAAATGAGTTATTAATGTGACAAGGTTCTATCTAACGTCTGCTACAAGCAAAATGTACTCGTGCTGCAGTCTGAGGAGAAATAGCCGAGTTACAAGAACGTCAAATTTGCAACTCATATCGCTTTGTTTGATTCGTTGGGAAGACGAGGTTCAGTTTGACGGATGAAACTGGGTGCTCCTACAGGCGAATTTCTGCTGAATGGCAGAGTTCCAAGTGCTGAGTTGAAACCTTGTCATACGAAAGCGATCTAGTTAGTGATTTTAGAACCATAGTTTCGACATCTCTGAATTATTTTTCGTTAGTCATGAATCATTAAAAGTATTGTTATTCTGGTTTCCTGTTTGTGTAGTGTTCGTAATAAATAATAATGGATACAAATAAGTATTGGTGAACTGAGTTACTAGAGGATTCCGGTTCGCAGATTAATGTAGAAAATTTAGATGTTGAAACCAGTTCTCCGCTGAAAGGCAACTAACTACACGCCTGTGTCCTCCCAGGATGCCGGACATATACCGGTAAATAATTGTCTTGGGGGCCGAAGCCGATCGGGGTTTTAAGTAAAAAGTAAAATATAACTGGTGCGGACATTTTCTTCAAAATTATGGGAATTTACAATAAGCTTGGCACACATTTCATACCAAATGTCATGTACTCCAACCACTGTAGACAAGGTCAGCTTCAGATTTCGAAGAGGAGGGACACGATCAAAGCGCAGAACTTTCACTTCTAAACATAATGAATGTACGTAATGAACAGAGAGTTAATTAAACCAAATAATTGAATAATATTAAGGCATTACTATCAGAAGATAAAAAGTAGATGACAATGACACGTTGAAGTACATGGCTCCTGCGAATCAAGAATATTATAAAGCTATCAAGTCAAACTTCCATATGAAGAAGTCATACATAGGCTGATTTTGTTGTATTGTAATTTAATTAGACTTTTTTTATTATTGTATTATTTTTCTTGTAAGTAATGATAAATAAAGTTCAATATTTCTTTAATTACTAGTGTTCATTAATCTAATCTTATCACCCTAACCAACATTATGATTTAAATGGAAAAAATACTTCCAAATAAATTGCTCATTTTTTGAAGGGGGAAAAAGGAAAAGGAAATTTGCTGTTATAAACTGAATGAAGAAACAGGCGTAGAGGCGGTGACACGTGGAACTGCACGAGCTGCTTGAGTAGCACGGTCAGATACCAGTTTCTCGTAGTTTTAAAATGTTGTTTGCAGCAATAGCTTAAAAAATGGCTCTGAGCACTATGGGACTTAACTTTTGAGGTCATCAGTCCCCTAGAACTTAGAACTTCTTAAACCTAAGTAACCTAAGGACATCACACACATCCATGCCCGAGGCAGGATTCGAATCTGCGACCATAGTGGTGGCGCGGTTCCAGACTGTAGCGCCTAGAACCGCTCGGCCACTCCGGCCGGCAGCAATAGTTTCACAAAGTATCATACAGCAGCAAGGTGAACACAGTTATGTCGCAATTTTATTATAACGATTTGTAAATGTCCTTTACAATTAATTGTGAGAGGCATTGACTAGAACCATATAAAAAAAATCACTACTGTAGGTAGAGAGACAACTGAATAATGAGTTACTGAAACTTTGACATCAGTTTACACGAAACTAATGAAGCGTTAAGACGTTGTCAATGCAAAGGCTAGAGATGTTGAAGCAACCTCTGGTGTGCCTTACAGAAAAGTGCTGGGACACTAATTGTTCGTGTTGTATAATAACTTCCTGGCAGACTATGTTAATGACTTCCGTTACGAAGATGCTGTAAAGCCTGACATGCCATACTCCCGAAGTTAGACGCCACCTGCACCGCGAATACCTATTTTCAAAGCTTCAAAAGACAGCGTTATGCGATGAATCTAGGACTATACTACAAGCCCTATACACTGAAGTGACAAAGTCATGGAGCAGAGATAAATACATATACAGATGGCGGCAGCATCGTGCACTCAAATAATAAAAGTGCAATGTAACGGCAGAGCCGGCATTTGGACTCAGTTGAGTCATATAAAGAGGTTTCCTGCATGATTATGGCTGCACGACCGAAATTAACAGGTTTTGAACGCAGAATGGTAGCTGAAGCACTAAGTCCATGGGGCATATCATTTCGTAAATCGTTAGGGAATTCAACATTCCGATATCAATAGTGTCAACAGTGTGCTGAGACTATCAAATTTCAGGCATTACCGCTCACCACAGACAACGCAGTGACCGAGAGCCTTCACTTAGCGACCGAGAGCAGCGGCGTTTACGTAGAGTTGTCAGTGCTAACAGACAAGCAACACTGTTTGGACTAACCACAGAAATCAATGTGGGACGTACGACGAATGTATACACTAGGACAGTGCCGCGAAATTTGGCGTTAAGGGGCGATGGCAGCAGACAACGGACGCGAGTGCCTTTTCTGATAGATTAGATTAGATTAGATTTACTTTCATTTCATATGATATGTAGTGAGGAGGTCCTCCAGGATGTAGAACATGTCAGAAAAACATTACATGATAAGTATTTACAACTAAAACAAATAAGCTAATGTACCATTTCACAGGTCCCAAGTGGAATGACCGTGATTTCTTAATGAACACTATATGAAAGAGTCATTTTACAAATACTAATGTACTGAATTTAAAATAAAAAAGTTTTTTATTTATAAGGTAATAAACCTGTAATACAACTACTATAATACTTACTTACGATGAACACATAACTGCACTGAAATGGTGCAGAAGTTAGATTGTACTTACACACACACACACACACACACACACACACACACACATTTCCAATGAAACCATTACTGCGCTGAAATTGTGCAGAAGTTATATTGTACTTTATATATATACATACAAATCAGTTGGTTTTACTGAGAAATTCATCAATGGAGTAGAAGGAGTTGGCCACCAATAAATCCTTTTGGCTTCTCTTAAACTGAATTTCATTGGTTTTTAAGCGTTTTATGGCTGCTGGCAAGTTACTGAAAATGTGTGTTCCTGAGTAATGCACACCTTTTTGTACAAGACTAAGTGACTTTAATTCCTTGTGACGATTATTCTTATTTCTAGTATTGATTCCATGAATTGAGCTGTTGGTTTGAAAAAGTGATATATATTTTAATGACAAATTTCAATAACGAATAAATGCACTCCTGGAAATGGAAAAAAGAACACATTGACACCGGTGTGTCAGACCCACCATACTTGCTCCGAACACTGCGAGAGGGCTGTACAAGCAATGATCACACGCACGGCACAGCGGACACACCAGGAACCGCGGTGTTGGCCGTCGAATGGCGCTAGCTGCGCAGCATTTGTGCACCGCCGCCGTCAGTGTCAGCCAGTTTGCCGTGGCATACGGAGCTCCATCGCAGTCTTTAACACTGGTAGCATGCCGCGACAGCGTGGACGTGAACCGTATGTGCAGTTGACGGACTTTGAGCGAGGGCGTATAGTGGGCATGCGGGAGGCCGGGTGGACGTACCGCCGAATTGCTCAACACGTGGGGCGTGAGGTCTCCACAGTACATCGATGTTGTCGCCAGTGGTCGGCGGAAGGTGCACGTGCCCGTCGACCTGGGACCGGACCGCAGCGACGCACGGATGCACGCCAAGACCGTAGGATCCTACGCAGTGCCGTAGGGGACCGCACCGCCACTTCCCAGCAAATTAGGGACACTGTTGCTCCTGGGGTATCGGCGAGGACCATTCGCAACCGTCTCCATGAAGCTGGGCTACGGTCCCGCACACCGTTAGGCCGTCTTCCGCTCACGCCCCAACATCGTGCAGCCCGCCTCCAGTGGTGTCGCGACAGGCGTGATTGGAGGGACGAATGGAGACGTGTCGTCTTCAGCGATGAGAGTCGCTTCTGCCTTGGTGCCAATGATGGTCGTATGCGTGTTTGGCGCCGTGCAGGTGAGCGCCACAATCAGGACTGCATACGACCGAGGCACACAGGGCCAACACCCAGCATCATGGTGTGGGGAGCGATCTCCTACACTGGCCGTACACCACTGGTGATCGTCGAGGGGACACTGAATAGTGCACGGTACATCCAAACCGTCATCGAACCCATCGTTCTACCATTCCTAGACCGGCAAGGGAACTTGCTGTTCCAACAGGACAATGCACGTCCGCATGTATCCCGTGCCACCCAACGTGCTCTAGAAGGTGTACGTGAACTACCCTGGCCAGCAAGATCTCCGGATCTGTCCCCCATTGAGCATGTTTGGGACTGGATGAAGCGTCGTCTCACGCGGTCTGCACGTCCAGCACGAACGCTGGTCCAACTGAGGCGCCAGGTGGAAATGGCATGGCAAGCCGTTCCACAGGACTACATCCAGTATCTCTACGATCGTCTCCATGGGAGAATAACAGCCTGCATTGCTGCGAAAGGTGGATATACACTGTACTAGTGCCGACATTGTGCATGCTCTGTTGCCTGTGTCTATGTGCCTGTGGTTCTGTCAGTGTGATCATGTGATGTATCTGACCCCAGGAATGTGTCAATAAAGTTTCCCCTTCCTGGGACAATGAATTCACGGTGTTCTTATTTCAATTTCCAGGAGTGTATATTGGGAAGCAGTATTTAGCATCCCTAGTTCCCTAAACAGGCATCTACAGGATGTTCTTGGGTTCACACCAAATATAACTCTTACTGCACGTTTTTGTCGCGGAAAACTATAGCTTGGCTTGATGAATTACCCCAAAAAATAATCCCATATGACATTATGGAATGAAAGTAAGCATTTTCGTTTTTATATCGCCTATGTCTGCCACAATTCGCGTTGCAATAGAGATTTGTTAAGACGCTTCAGCAGTTCTGTGGTGCACTCCTCCCAGTTGAATTTATTATCAAGCTGTAATCCCAAGAATTTAGCACTCTCCACTTCTTCTATCTGCTTGTCATCGTATGTTAGGCATATACTTGTGGGACACCCATTACAAATTCCGAACTGCATATAGTGTGTTTTTTTCAAAATTTAGTGACGAAGAATTGGCTAGGAACCAGTGATTAATGTCCACAAATATTTTATTAGCTGATCTTTCTAAGACTACACTTGATTTGGTATTTATTGCAATGTTTGTATCATCGGCAAACAAAACGAACTTGGCATCTGGTAATGTTACTGATGGAAGGTCATTGATATACACAAGAAAAAGTAAGGGCCTTGTGGGACCTCTACGACGTCGCCTGCGGCGCCCTTTTCCTAGGCTCGTGACTATATGGGTTGGACTCTAAACTCTGGAAAACGGTCTCGTCAGATGAGTGCCAATTTCAGTTGGTAACAGCTCATGGTAAGGTTCAAGTGTGGTGCAGACCTCACGAAGCTATGAACCCAAATTGTGAAAGCTGGTTGTGGCTCCATAATGACGTGGGCTGTGTTCACATGGAACGGACTGGGTCCTCTGATCCATCTCAACCGATCATTGACTGTTAATGATTATTCATGGATATCATGCTCCCATACAATGATTGTATTTTAATGGATCACAGTAGGTCATATGACTGGCCCACAATTTTTGGTGATTGGTTTTAAGATCGTTCTGGACAGTTCGAGTGCCCGACATGAATCCCATAAAACATTTGGGACATAATCGAGAGGTCAGTTTGTGCACAAAACCCTGCACCTCCAACATTCTCGCAGTTATGGACGGCTGAAGAGGCAGCATGATTCCAATGACTTTGAGTCCATGCCACGTCGAGTTTCTGCACTACGCTTGGCAAAAAGAGGTCCAACACAATATTAGGATGTATGCCATGACTTTTGTCACCTGAATGTATATCATTCCATTTCAAACCATGAAAGCAGCATGAAATTAATTCCAGTGGACACAGAGGGCCTTAAGCAATCCTTTTACACAACTGTTTTTTCGGAAATGGTGCCATAATGTATGTAAAATCATAATGAAAAAAAAAAATTTGATCGAAATATTTAATCGACACCGAGACCTGCGATACATAGAAGTACTAAGACTGCCAGTAGCTGACTAATATAATATTACTATTCATTTACTCTGTTATTAGTATTTGCATACATCTTATAAATGAGTGGATGGTGAAATGAGATATCGGATGGTGCAGAAGCACCTGGACCACCGGGGCAGTAAAGCAGGCCACCACCCTTGGAGTCGTTTCTTGACATGGCGCTCCAGAGAGGCGCAAGTCAATGGCTCACACGCCACTGGAAAGCTTTTTGTACTGCTGCACTGGGGCACCCAGGTTATCGTGGACAAGCACAGGTAGGAATCCTTATGGGGTGACTTAACCAATACCAAATGTTTAAGTAAAACAAAAATTGCAGGCGTTGTTAAAGGAGTAAATTAGAGGTGAGACAGAGCAGCGATGCTGACGAGGACATGCCTTATTGCTCACAGAGAGAGATGTAGAGACAGTTTCCGGTGCTAAATGGTAGAATAAATGTTACTGGTTAATCAACTACAGAATAGCACTGGGAAGGGACAAGCATTTTTACTAGTCAGCACTCAGAAGATCTGAAGCCCAGCCAATCTGAATACAATAAGAGACACCAAATGTGGCAATGCATGGTTTTCCTTTAGTGAACATTCGTTCAGAAATTACTTGAGCTTTGGGAGTCTTGATCTTGGGAAGTCTTGATCTTTGGAAGTCTTGATCTTTGGGAGCCTCCATCGCAAGTCATTGGATCCACCGGTCTGCTGGATCAACAGTGCTGATGTATTGAGGGACTTCGAGAAATTTTGGGCTGATTTGCACTTTGCCATTGGGAAGTGTCGTTGGGGCCGCCAGTTCTGAGTCTGTAGCCACTTTAGCCTCCATCTACAATTCACTATGGTGAGATCGAGCCGCAACCATGGGGTATCAGTCATTTTAGAGTATTTCTGTTACTTTTATAGACTTACATTTAGATTCAATGAAGAGTCTCCTTTCAACTTTAACCACATGCGCAATGTATTACCTTCTTTAGTATTATCTGTCGTTTCATTTAACATCATGACACTCATGGAGCAAAATTGCGACTGCAATTATTTCAGTTTGGTGATTATTAAATTCTTCCCACCCCAAACCCCTTTGTCAAAGATGTCAAGGGTTTTTTTTAATAAGAATATTATCATTATCTGTCAGTTGTTTTACGTATAACCAAACATTATTATCACTGCCTGCCACAAGACTGAGTCATGCCTGATGGCAGCGGGAGAGTTACGTAACACGGTTAGGAAAGTACACCGAAGTAATTGTGAGTCTTGTTTAATTTATTATGGACTCCTAATTTCTTATTTTAGAAGGTAATTAATGAAGGTAAGTCAGATACAGAACCCCTTTACATATATAACTGCCTCTACCCAAGTTGTCAACTTGGACGTTCCACACACGAAAGTAATTTCAAGAATTAGAATTAAGAAATTTCAGTACGTCGTGCAATGAGAAGCGTCCTCTGCCATTCACTTCACAGTGGCTTTACAGAGCGTAGATGTAACGTGCACTGCGTTTCACACGACTGGCTTTTTTATGAGCCCTGGTAGAATGACACGCATTCTTATCACTGAAGTTAAGTTTCCTGGGTGAGTTCTTCTGAATAATGATTAACTGAAGCACGATACTACTGAGCGAGCTAGATTTCACAATGCCCAGGTTTCTCGGCTCCAGGTAGCCTCCTTTTTTTTTTAGGTATTTTATTTGTACCAGTGCAGTTTGATCCTGTAACAGGACATGGATATTGATCTCACCAATGACCGGGTGTCCTTTCCATCTTGTCACGGCAACAGGGCAGGGCAGACCATAAGTACAGTGAGAGGGCTATGTATTCAACGATGCTTTTAGCACGGACTGAGGCAGCAGATGTTCAGCAGAATCACTTGCTCTGACGGGTGCGATCATGGAGTTACGGTTTTATAAATTTTCTTTATTTCATCAGCTGTGTGAAAAATTGTAGTTCTGCACAGGAAGGAGAAATAAACGCGTTAAAAATGTTGTTGAAAGAAAGGAAACCGCTATATTAGACTGGAACTTTGAGGCGGTTACAGCTATCCTACAGTACTGAGGGAGATGAGATTTCAACGGAGAATATTCACTGATCAGCCAAAACGTTGTGAGCACTGCCCACCAGAAGAATGAATGATGCCTGCTGCCGGTGGGATGATTATGTGACCCGATTAGGAAAGCACATAATCGGAGAAGAGGGAATGGAGGATCATTCTAGTGACGATATGTGTAGTCAGCTGGGAAATGTACTGACATAGGCGACTTCGACAAAAAGTGAGCCTGGGAACGAACACCTCTGAGAAGGCGAGGCTAGTCGACTGTTGGCGTGCTTCTGTCGCGTGCATGTCTGGCAAGTGGTTGAAACGCGTTGAATCTATGACTGACAAGGTTCTAATAACCCCGTTCCCTCATTCCAATAAACACGAAGATAATTAATTTAACACAAACTGTTTTCAGGACATTTCTGTCGGCATCAACAGACGTACAAATGTATAGTATTACAACGTGGAAGTAAGAGTTGTAGATATGAAGCGCCTGTGATATTTGACGCAATAAACAGAAGCAAAAAAAATATACTCACCTCGAAATCTCATTGTTGTTGTTGGCTCCGCTCGTCTTCTTGTAAAACGTCGGGGTATGAATTTTCTGAGGCCCAGATCTTCTCGATATTAAGAGAAGACATAAAATTACTATTCATTAAATCATTTCTGTCAACAATAGGATTCCGTTTAACTGCGTAAAAAAGCGACTGCATAAAACTGTAGACTTGTGAAACAAACACTGTTTTAAGGTAGACGTCTTGTATATTCCACCGTAAACAATTGCAGAACACTTCTTGAATATAAACGTATTTGATCATAGTCTAACTTCAGCAAGAACATATTACTTAGTTAAATATGAAGGCAAGTCCCAGACTTGGTTCCCCACGTCCAATATCCTCCATCACCTCACACAGATTTTTTTAGAGAAGATATTTCATAGTCAACATAGATACTACATTTCATCAGTTCAAGGAATTTGTTGGATGATATTGCAGCAAATCTGCTAAAACCTTTTCACAGAAATGTTAATAGGAACATAAATAAATTTTATAGAGAATGAATGATTAAGTGATGTAAAATATAATTTGTACTAAGGAGTTTTAGCAATTTGTGTATTGCCGGTAACTGTCAAAATAAACAAATCTGATTTAATAGCATAATTAACGTTTTCAAAGATAAAGTTATAAGGGTAAAAAAGTGGATTCCAAAATTTTACAGACGATATAAAATAGTAAATTAAATATCGTATAAAGATCAGTAAACAGCATAATAATCCCGAAAGCTCCCTTTTCCAGCATTGTGTAAGCAAATTTCAAAGAAACGTCGTCAGAATATGAATGGTATCGATCGGTTCATTTGACACAGATCTGTCGTCATGTTCTGTTGAACAGACGTCAAAAAAGTTTAGATTCGTTTCAAGGTGTTGGCCTTATCACAGAACGTGCAGGTCACAGGCTAACCCACTCTGTAAAGCAGGAAAGACGGCGATCTGCGGGATGTCTGACGATGGAGTATAATGCTGGAGCAGGTGTGAGTGTTTCGGAGCACTCAATTCAGTGCACACTGTTGAACACAGGCCTCTTCAGCAGATGACGTTTACGTGTTCCCATGTTGGTAAAAGATGTCGACAAATACGCTGCAGTAATTATCGATTATGGCGGTGGATCAATGGAAACGTGTCATCCGGTTAGATGAATCATTCTTGTTACACCAGGTCTATTGCCAAGTCCAGATGCGCTGTCATCAACGCGGACGGCTTGTCGGAACATGCACCGCGCCATGGACGCTGGTTAGTGGCGGCAGTGTTAGGGTATGGAAGACTTTCGCCTGGGCTGCCAGGAGCCTGTGGTGGAAACCGAAGACACCATGGCAGCTATGGACTTCGTCAACGTTATTGCGGACCATCTACATCCTTTCATGCTTGGTGTCTTCTCCGTCGGTGATCGCAACATCTAGCAGGATAACTTACCGGGTCAGAAGGTCGGAATCATGCAACAGTGGTTTGAGCAGCGTGTTTCTGAACTCCCGTTGACATCTAGGCCACCAAATTCGCCTTATCTAAACCCGATGGAACAAATCTGGGACCCGATGGAACTCCAGATGCGCACCCACAAAACACCGGCTTATAATTTAGGAACATTGTTTGATCCGTGCACTATCCTGTGTTACATACTCGTATAAATCTACCAAAGAATTATCGATTTCTTGCCACTCTGAAACACAGCTGTACTGCGTTACGAAGGTGAAAAAAGCGGTACTACGCAAGTTGTCATAATGTTTTGGCTCGGCAGTGTATATCACGTATGAAAAGGCCGGCGCCATTATTAATGGTGCCAGTCTGAGTCGCTAAAATACAACTCGAACAGTAAGTAACGAAACACAGCCCCTAGGCCAACCCTCAAGTTATTTCTGTGTCTGTCGCTAAGACACCACCAAGATAACCTGCGTCCTCCCTCCACAATCAAGAAACAAATTTCGTTTGATATACCATATAGTCCTACTTTCGTTAAGGGAGGTGTATTTAAAATTGATCAAATGTTAAAATTTTTTGGCAAACAGGTAGTCCTGTAGGATGTTAAAAATATTGTGTGCGTTTTCTGAGTTTAATTCGTCCTACATTCGATGTGAAAGCCAACTTGTTTCAACCAATGCGTAGTGCCACGCCCCCTTTTTCTTTACTCAACTCTGTCTCTGTTGACGATGTTTTATTATTTCCCGCAATCAGAAAAGACATCTATTGAATTTAGAAGACTGTGAGCACATTTACGATTTATTAAGGAAATGTACACATGCTGGAACACAAAACCTGCCGAAAGACAACATTGTTTTCATCTAATACTGTTAAAATTTCCTCATTTGGTGTTTGTTTGGTGTTCAATGGCAATAACTACAAGAATTAGAACGGTTATGAAACTAGGATTTGATGTAGTTTTCTTCACTGAGAAACTACTGTAGAGGATTAATAGTGTGCATATTGCTAGTTCTGAAACGTCAATGAAGGTTTGTGCCGAAAAGACATGCCAAACGGACCAGTCTATAAGAAAAGAGCTACATGAAGACCAAAAAGACCAAATGTATTGTCATGGCCAACATTAACGTACTTGTTTCTGGCATAAATACTAAGATTTTTACCGTGTAATTTTTTTATTATTTATTTATTTTTGCGGTTCCTGCAAAAATCATTTTTCATTGTATAAAGAACATATCCTGGTGAACAACTGGAGGTAAAAATGTGTCTTTCCTATAGACGTTGCTCATACTATACCACACATTCCTGTGGTATAGAATTTTTCAGAGTGAATTACTGTCAAATTTATTTCCTTTTTTGTGAAAGAAACATTGCTATGAATCATATACATAAATTTAAAAAAAATGCGAGAGTTCTAAGACCTACACTACTGGCCATTAAAATTGCTACGCCACGAAGAAATGCAGATGATAAACGGGTATTCACTGGACTAATAACAACCACCTCCGGCCGTAATAACGGCCTTGATACGCCTGGGCATTGAGTAAAACAGAGCTTGGATGGCGTGTACAGGTACAGCTGCCCATGCAGCTTCAACACGATACCACACTTCATCAAGAGTAGTGACTGGCGTATTGTGATGAGCCAGTTGCTCGGCCATCAGTGACCAGACGTTTTCAATTGGTGAGTGGTGGTGGTGGTTAGTGTTTAACGTCCCGTCGACAACGAGGTCAGTAGAGACGGAGCGCAAGCTCGGGTTAGGGAAGGATTGGGAAGGAAATCGGCCGTGCCCTTTCAAAGGAACCATCTCGGCATTCGACTGAAACGATTTAGGGAAATCACGGAAAACCTAAATCAGGATGGCCGGAGACGGGATTGAACCGTCGTCCTCCCGAATGCGAGTCCAGTGTGCTAACCACTGCGCCACCTCGCTCGGTTTCAATTGGTGAGAGATCTGGAGAATGTGGTGGCCAGGGCAGCAGTCGAACATTTTCTGTATCCAGAAAGGCCCCTACGGGACCTGCAACATGCGGTCGTGCATTATCCTGCTGAAATGTAGTGTTTCGCAGGGTCGAATGAAGGATAGAGCCACGGATCGTAACACATGTGAAATGTAACGTCCACTGACTAAAGTGCCGTCCATGCGAACAAGAGGTGACCGAGACGTGTAACCAATGGCACCCCATACCATAACGCCGGGTGATATGCCAGTATGGCGATGACGAATACACGCTTCCAATGTGTGTTCACCGCGATGTCGCCAAACACGAATGCGACCATCATGATGCTGTAAACAGAACATGGATTCATCCGAAAAAATGACGTTTCGCCATTCGTGCACCCAGCTTCGTCGTCGAGTACACCATCGCAGGCTCTCCTGTCTGTGATGCAGCGTCGAGGGTAACCGCAGCCATGGTCTCCGAGCTGATAGTCCATGCTGCTGCAAACGTCGTCGAACTGTTCATGCAGATGGTTGTTGTGTTGCAAATGTGTCCATCTGTTGACTCAGGGATCGAGACGTGGCTGCACGATCCGTTACAGCCATGCGGATAAGATGCCTGTCATCTTGACTGCTAGTGATACGAGGCCGTTGAGATCCAGCACGGCGTTCCGTATTACCATCCAGAACCCACCGATTCCATATTCTGCTAACAGTCATCGACCAACGCGAGCAGCAATGTCGCGATACGATAAACCTCAATCGCGATAGGCTACAATCCGACCTTTATCCAAGTCGGAAACATGATGGTACGCATTTCTCCTCCTTACACGAGGCATCACAACGACGTTTCACCAGGCAACGCCGGTCAACTGTTATTTGTGTATGAGAAATCGGTTGGAAACTTTCCTCATGTCAGCACGTTGTAGGTGTCGCCACCGGTGTGAATGCTCTGAAAAGCTAATTATTTGCATATCACAGCATCCTCGTCCTGTCGGTTAAATTTCGCGTCTGTAGCACGTCATCTTCGTGGTGTAGCAATTTTATTGGCCAATAGTGTATATTAAGAACTGGTATACGGGTTTGTTTGTCTAATTACTGAGAATAATCTATCATATTTCGAAAGTGATAGGTAACCATTTATAAAATGTTCTCATGTAATGTAATGTGATCTAAAAGTATCCAGCAACGTCATAATTAAATTACTTGTCAAAAAGTCCAGATTATAGCCAATAACATAATGACAACGTTTACAAAATTTGGTAGAATTATCTCTCAAACAGTAAAACTTACATTAGCTTATATGTGTCTGTTTAGTTTTTCACATGTCACCCCCTTAGTATGTTTGGTGTGGCACTCAGAATTCAAGAAACACTTCATCCACCTAATTGCCTTGATCCTTGGTCTTAAGAATGCGGTGTGAGAGAAGCGCGTGTTCTGTGCCACACGATCGACGTTTACGGTATGCTTTGTGTGGACATGGTCCTTTGATTTTTTTACTTTGGGACAACGTTGGGAATGTTCATTAGTCCAGTTGTCACAAGAGCTGAGCTGACTGTCAGAATCAGATACGCATTCAGAACAAGTATCAAGATTGCTACAGCTCTATGCTCTATGTGGTTACACAATCCTGGGGAGAATGTATCAAGCATGTAATGAGGCGCAACACATTATTTGAACACCTATTGTAAATTTGGTTTACCGCAGCGTTAGTGAAGTGTAATGTGCATACCCTGTCAATATCGACCGTCAGCCGTGTCATCCTTCGCCAGTGTCGTCACTGGATGCGGTATCGAGGTCCACGAGAAAGAAAGGCCCCCGTGCGCGCGTCACGTCACGTGGAACTGCAGGTCTTACGAGTGCCAGGAACCGTATCCGGCCGGTAGCGAATAACGATTTCAGGCGAGTTTGATTTCTTGCATGCACTTTTAGATGCATGCAAGCTCTCGACTGCAACCGCCGTAATTAAGACTTTCATCGGCAACCTTTTCAGTTACTTATTGATTTCCCCTCGTCCCCGCACGAAACTGAGCGTTCGGGAAGTATGGTGGACAAGCCGACCAGTGTGACGTGACAAATTTGTTGCGGTCAGTATTTCTCATGAGGTCCGTGTGTTATGGAGGGGCGTGAGCTCAGCGCACGGCTTCCCGGCCGTTGTGTTTTCGTAGCCTGGAAGCACTACTATTCGGTCAAGTAACTCCTCAATCGGCATCGCGAGGCTGTGTGCACACCGTTGCAATCCATGAAGGAAAAACCCTTGGCATTTCCAGGAATCGAATCTGGGTCCTCGGCATGACAGTCTGCCGATCTGACCATCCAGCTTAGAGGCGGACAATGTATTTACAGTAGTTGCTTTTTGACATCAGAACTTTAGAGAAAGCAGATGCACATAAAAAACGATAGGTGTGACACATCGTTCCTATTGCTGTTCATGTGGCGCAATAAAGGTGACTACTGCAAATTACGTGAAGTACGAGAGTTGTTATCTTGAATATTACATTTAATGTTCTGTTTTTTAAAGCTAAGTGCGCCTACCATGGTTATTGCTTCGGAATCATGGAACAGATTTTGTGATGGACTGATTTTAGTAATACAAACTGCATTTAGGCTCTGTTTGCTGATTTAACTTCAGTATGCAGAATGGGTCTTTTAATATGTGAGTGCACATTTGTTTCAGAGTTGCAGATAAATACAGTCCTTTTCTAATTTTAAAGCTGCGTTGGGAGAAACGTTAATTCTGTTATAGATTTTATTAAGATTTTTAACTGTGTATGTATTAGAATACGAATATGAACATAAACTGAAACCTTTGCACAGCGGGAAAGATACTAAAAGAAAAAACAATGCAGACTTCAGACGGATCAAAGAGTTAAGAAAGACTTAAAATGGATTCTTCATTCCCCGATTTTTTTTCTTTTCTTGCGTTTCTGCAAGATTTCTGCAAGGGTTTTTTTTTTTTTTTTTTTTTTTTTTTTTTTAGAAAAAGGACGCGTCAATATATTCTTTCATTTTACTACAATGTGACTGAAAGAAAATGAGAGAAAATGGTTATCTTTTTAAACATTATAGCATTCCACCAACGTTTGAATTTTAACGTCATTAAACTCTGAAATATTGAGCACAACAAGAACTGATCCGTATTTGAAGAATCTCCACGATGGGCACTATCATTTAGACACATGTTTGTTTGGTACCGAGGAAGAATTATTTAGTTTGATGTATAATTTAAGGCGTTTGCATACGCACGTTTTATCTTTCTCACCACAATATTATCTGTCTATTGTGTGGAATGAAAGTAAACTGGAAAAGCAACTTCGGAAACTGTAAGAAGTGTTCACGTTGACACTCATGCCTGCAGTGTGGGCATGTATTTTATCAGAGTTGTCTCATTTTCTGTACTACAAGTACTTTTATTTTTTTACGCTACTAATTATAATTGTAGTGCCTGGCCTGACTTGTTTGCAGTTAATAACCTTGTCGTTTTTGCTAGGCAGTGGGAGCGAATATAATGACCTACATGTGCAACTCGAAGCAGGAAACAAGAAAATAAGTCTTCACTTGTTGAAATAACAACGACAGTAAGTGCTGTTCTGCTCCTGTCATTTGTTATCTACACGTGATCTTGTGGAGAAGGTTTTTCATTATGAAGGAAATATGTAATGACGCAGTCAGACAGATGACTCTGTACTGAAGTTGCAGTGATTTTTCTCTCACAAGTTGTAGGGTAACTCGTAACAAGGTTCGCACCTATATTTATTATTCTACAAGTGATGCTCATGTAAAATTTACACGGGGGCTTCAAACAGTAAGTTACACATTATTCTGGCGGATCAAGTAACTCTTGTTGAATGCTGCACTCCACTACACAGTGACGCCATTACGTGACACTATTTTTCGACATAGTCTATCAATCGTCCTGTTCCTCGGCGATAGAGATCCGCTCCTTGCTCAAAGAGTCACTCGAGAAAGGTCTCATCGGTGTAAAATCTCCCCATCTCTCCTCCCCTTCACCACACGCTCTTCTAGCATGCTGGAAAGATGGCGCTTGCCTGGACATCTGTGGGCGATGTCCATCTCCTTCCTTCCGGATCAGCATCACCCCCATCTGGTTGGCCTTGGTTAAATTGTTGGAACCATTTCACTACGTCTGGCCGCAATCTAGTATTTGGTCTACATACTCTCAAAGTTCCATAGTGAATCTGTGTACGATTTAGACGTTTTTCCCTACAAGAATCGTACTATCCTGCGTACTTCAAATCTGGAGTACCGGTACGTGTCCGGTTGCCGCGCCATTTCAGTCGCACGCTGTAATGCACCTCTTCTTCATAGCGCAGCAGAACTGCGTCTGCAGGAAAATGATCTTAGCGTGGGACAACATGTACAACTTACTTTGGGGTGTGCCTGTGTACTAGGACATGTAGTTATAGGTGGTCGGAATGAGGTCAACCAGATCATTAGAGACAGCACTCAAATTAAGAATGATAAAGATGGGGTAGAGAATCTCTCTCGGATATGCTGACGCAAACAGAACGACCTTTGATTGAAATGGTTTACAGATATAATGAAAAAGTGAACCAGGATGGTTGTACTAGGATTTGAAGTTCAGTCCTTCCGAATATGATGCATAAATTTACTTTCTGTGCCGCTATAAATTTAATCCGAGTGAATCTTACTTCTAATAACTGTCTTGAGCTAAGTAAAATTCTACCTATATTTACTGCATTCCAAGTTTCCATGTAGTTGTTCATAATTCATCCACTGTATAATGAAATATAAGGAACGCTGGCGAAACGAGTCTATGCTTTCTATATCAAAAGGATGTGAATTATCAGAAATTATGTCAAAATATTGTGAAATGCTTTAAAAGAACTGGACCAGGATGTTTCTACATCTACATATACATTTATACTCCGCAAGTCACCCAACGGTGTGTGGCGGAAGGCACTTTACGTGCCACTGTCATTACCTCCCTTTCCTGTTCCAGTCGGGTATGGTTCGCGGGAAGAACGACTGCCGGAAAGCCTCCTTGCGCGCTCTAATCTCTCTAATTTTACATTCGTGATCTCTTCGGGAGGTATAAGCAGGGGGAAGCAATATATTCGATACCTCATCCAGAAACGCACCATCTCGAAACCTAGACAGCAAGCTACACCGCGATGCAGAGAGCCTTTCTTGAAGAGTCTGCCACTTGAGTTTGCTAAACATATCCGTATCGCTATCACGCGTACCAAATAACCCTGTGACGAAACGCGCCGCTCTTCTTTGAATCTTCTCTATCTCCTCTGTCAACCCGACCTGGTACGGATCCCACACTGATGAGCAATACTCAAGTATAGGTCGAACGAGTGTTTTGTAAGCCACCTCCTTTGTTGCTGGACTACATTTTCTAAGGACTCTCCCAATGAATCTCAACCTGGTACCCGCCTTACCAATAATTAATTTTCCACTTCAAATCGTTCCGTACGCATACTTCCAGATATTTTACAGAAGAAACTGCTACCAGTGTTTGTTCCGCTTTCATACAATCATACAATAAAGGATCCTTCTTTCTATGTATTCGCAATACATTACATTTGTCTATGTTAAGGGTCAGTTGCCACTCCCTGCACCAAGTGCCTATCCGCTGCAGATCTTCCTGCATTTCGCTGCAATTTTCTAATGCTGCAATTTCTCTGTATACTACAGCATCATCCGCGAAAAGCCGCATGGAACTTCCGACACTATCTACTAGTTCATTTATATATATTGTGAAAAGCAATGTCCCATAACACTCCCCTGTGGCACCCCAGAGGTTAATTTAACGTCTGTAGACGTCTCTCCATTGAGAACAACATGCTATGTTCTGTTCGCTAAAAACTCTTCAATCCAGCCACACAGCTGGTCTGATATTCCGTAGGCTCTTACTTTGTTTATCAGGCGATAGTGCGCAACTGTATCGTACGTCTTCCGGAAGTCAAGGAAAATTGCATCTACCTGGGAGCCTGTATCTAATATTATCTGGGTGTCGTGAACAAATAAACGAGTTGGGTCTCACACGATCGCTGTTTCCGGAATCCATGTTGATTGCTACAGAGTAGATTCTGGGTTTCCAGAAATGACATGATACGCGAGCAAAAAACATGTTCTAAAATTCTACAACAGATCGATGTCAGAGATATAGGTCTATAGTTTTGCGCATCTGCTCGACGACCCTTCTTGAAATCTAGAACTACCTGTGCTCTTTTCCGATCATTTGGAACCTTCCGTTCCTCTAGAGACTTGCGGTACACTGCTGTTAGGAGGGGAAAGTTCTTTCGCTTTCTCTGTGTAGATTCGAATTGGTATCCCGTCAGGTCCAGTGGACTTTCCTCTGTTGAGTCACTTATTTCGATGTCAGCCATTTTTTACACTGGCAGGTATTTTTATACTGATGGGTACAGGAGCCGACCCATCATCTACTACTTTAGAAACACGTATCACTCAGTAAAAGTTGAATCGGATAGACTTCTCGGAGGCCTCACCGCAGCAAAGGCTTTGGATCACATTGGGAAATAATATTCATCGCGTCCAAGGCATTGACAAGCCACAGGTCGTTCCTGGATCGTGCCAAATGGCGAGTATATCTGGATGCTCGGTCCTTGTTGGCTGGGTACTGGTTTGGTGAACCTGAGGCTCCCGACCTGGGACTAGTGAGCGCCACCAGTCTTCCGTTTCGGTAAGCAGCGACCACCAGGCGTCGCTGCTGTGGAACATTGTGTATCACATTGAGGGAAGGATGTTGGCTTAACAGTTTGCATCGTGAGGATGGTGTGACTTTTATCAAAAACAGCCCTCAACCTCAAAGTGTGGTCGACCACTCTTTCCTTACCTATTTGTAAGACACCATTGCCGTCTAAAACAGCACTAAACAATGCAATCGTTTCGAATGAATCGTAGCAAGTATCGAACATTGACGACAAGAACAGATCGAGGGAAGCCGGAAAACTAGTAAATGGCTCAACCAATGAGCCAAAATAGCTGCTGGTAAACTTTTCGGGATGTGAGGTCGTGGACAAGAAACTCTTCTGTTTCCGACGTTTCGTCCAGGACTGCGCTAGACACCCTCAGAGGCGCTCCTCCGCTGAGTCTTTCCAACTGACCGGTTGGACGTCGGAGAGCGACATGTATGCTGTAGGTAAGGGGGCGAGGTCGAAGTAACACGTGATGAACAGCGATAATCCTTGTCAAAGGTAAAATTGTCTTTTTGTCAAAGATAAAATTGTCTAGAGATTCTGGAGAGTTACCGCTCATACGTCGCTAAGTTTCATTGCCTCCTTACACTGCTAAAAGAGCACAAAAGTTTTTGCCGACTAGGAAAAATAGAGAAATCAGCTGTAGCAGAGCATGCTCTTCAGCCAGGACACCACGAAGTGAAGTTTTCTGAAACAGAAATTTTATCTACAACGTCAAATTATCATCCACGACTATATAGAGAAGCCATTGAAATTTAGAAGCATCAGGATAATTTCAATAAGAAAGAGGAGGCAATGAAACTTAGCGTCTTATGGACAGTAGCTCTCCAGAATCACTAGACAATTTATCTTTGACAAGACGACAATCGATAATTTTTATCTTTGTCAAAGATTGTCTGTGCTCATCACGTGTTACTTCGACCACGCCTCCTTTCCTACAGAATATACGTCGCTCTCGGACGTCCGACAGGTCAGTCGGCAAGACTCAGAGGAGAAGCGCCTCTGAGGATGTCCAGCGCAGTCCTGGACGAAACATCAGGAACAGAAGAGTTTCTTGGACCACGACCTCACGTCCCGAAAGGTTTACCAGCAGCTATGTCACCCGGTCGTGAAAGCCTTCATTCTATAATGAGCCAAAATGCCTGTCTTTATATGAAGGAAAAGCGTAGACATTTGTAAATACGTCTCGCAAATATGCCTCACTTTTATATTCACAAGAGCTTTGCGACTTAGAAGTAAAACCACTTTGGAACGATAGCCTGACATTCGAAACTCTGTTTCTCTAGACTGCTCTAGAAGCCAGGCAGTTGGAGTCGAGGTTTCGCAATATCCATAGATTAGAAAAGAAATTCAAGAAACAATATTGACAATACAGGTCTCTTATGCAAAGGCCAAAAAATAATTTAAGAAGACTAAACATTCAATCTTTGCCATCTCCTATGCTTCTTTGTCAATAAATGTATGACTAAAGCAGATGCCTGGGTGCAAACATCCATTGAAATAGGGACCACACCAACATACCCACTTGAAACACCTGAAATTATACCTGCAAAAGCAAATATGGTAAACAAATAATAAATCATACAGCCACAATACAATAGCAAAATTAGACAGAATTTAATTTAGTCGTAGAGACGGCAGTGTAAAACCAAAGTTTCCCTCTACATACTGCTCCTCCAGCATCCAACAAGGGACACGAAACTATGTCATAGAGACACAACAGATGAGTAGGAGAGTCCCGTCCACCAATAGCTGGCTCACCAACCTCATTCGGGATGTAAGCCACCATCTGAAATACTCGAATACGCGTATGTTGTCCACATTGTCGATAGCTGAGAGCGTTGTTTTTCGGTATGAGCACTCCATTTTTGAGGTAATTCTCTCTTGAATTTAATCCTGTTCACACTAATGGCCATTTTTTTTTTTTTTTTTTTTTGTAGTTCTGGCAATGCTTTATTTTCATATCGCAGCGTTTGAGGATGAAGGGAAATTTCATTTTCCAAATTCACAGCCTCGTATTTTTAGAGTTTTTAACTTAAACAAATGAAGTACAGAATGAGTTGCGACACACTGTCTTTCAGGGTAACACTTCGTTGACTCGGTTAGGATAGCTAATGAGTAATGATTTCACTGATGTAAACGTCTCGAGTGCATACAGTAAAAGTCGTCAGTTTATTTTGCAGATTTCCAGGTATCCCCCTGTCAGGATTGCCTGATCGGTAGTCGCACGTTCTACCATCCTTTACTTTGAAACAAGATCAATATGGCAGCTATTTATGATACGTGCTTGAATGAAGTTTAAAATAACTTCAAAAGTCACGTTGCCCGTTTGGACACAATTGTCTTCCAGGTTTCGATTTGAAGACGTTTACTCGTCAAAAATACTGTTTCTAAATGGTTTTGCTGTAATGTAGTGGTTATTTATGAGATGTCGTCCGTAAAACTATTTCTTGATGCCCAGGTAGTGGCGTAGCTAGGTAGTTGGGCACCTAGGGCAAAGATTTAACTTGTAAAACCCGCCAACCCCACCCGCAACAACCCCACAAACACACCAAATAGTTTGTTTTTTTTTGGGTGAGGGGGAAGAACCAGTTTTTAATACAAGTAGTTAACTAAGTAAAGTATAACCTTAATCATTTTGTAAACAGTTTATGATTCAAAACAAATAAGTATAGCGATTTTTTTTATAAATAACACAGTGAAATTGATTATTAATGAAGCAGTACAAACAACCAAAAATCTTCTTAGCGATAGGCGACTTTAACATCTAGATTAGAATATCTTCCGTCGAACTTTTTCTGCTGAAAATTTTGAACTTCTGTCATCAGTGCGTTAGCGGTAGCTACAATATTTTCGACTGACAAAATGGCAAAGCTTAGACAGTCGTGCCTTATTAATAGTGGGCTTAAGATGATTCTTTATTAGTTTGAGTTTTGACAAACTCCTTTCACATAACTTCTGGTAAACCTTCCGGGATGTAAGGTCGTGGTCCATGAAACTCTTGGACCACGACCTTACATCCCGGAAGGTTTACCAGAAGATATGTCATCCGGTCGTGAAAGCCTTCATACTATGATCCTTTCACATAACCCTACCGAAACACACGAAGTTAAAAAAAATCTTAATGCCTAAATGAGGTTGGGAACAGATTTGGAAATTTAATATCCATCCACGGACTGTAAGCATCATAAAGTTGTCCAACCAACAAACATTTGCTTTAGAAATTCGGCAGCTTGAGGAAATCTCCTTAAGCGTGCAATGATACAGTGTTGAGAAAGCTCATGGTAACTGTCAATAAAACATTTTAAAGTCGTGGGAAGTTTCGTTCCTGTGGTTTTAATCAATTTGCTTGGCTCTGAAACAGCAAAACGATCTGATGTTCGATCCATAGTTTTGTAACGTGTATCGCTCTCTTGCATAAACATGTCGATGGACTCTTTACTTTAATTTTCTTAGTTCCTAGTGCAAAGTTAGCTTCTCATTTGCAGCCTTCTGTCAATGCATAATTTTCTTCTTGCTGATAACTCTACTTTTTCCACATATAGTAACAGGTGTCCTTCGCAAATTGAAGTGCTTCGCGAACGAGATAATGTCTTGTCTTTTAACAAGAGTTTTAGGGTTATCATCTTCGTGATATATATATTCGGAAGCTGACTCCAAGAATATGTTAATACTTTCGAGCTTCTTCTAAGCCAGTATTCTGTTAACACAGGAACACAAAAAAGAGCACTCGTGCAATGCAGACAACAGAGTTCGAGGAGCTTCTGTGGTTGCTATGGTTTTGGAACAATAATACAGTTCCTCAATACCATTCATAATCTTTTCAAAACACTGAAACTCCGTCTTGGTAGCTTCGCAGTGAGCACTTCATCGTGTATCTGAACGATAACTTCTACGTTTTCGTCCATCTGTTTGTAGAATTTGAGTAAAACACACAGTAACGTTTTATGGTCCCAAAAGAGCCAAACATATTGGAACTGTTACAGAAGCGTATAATCCATACAGACTGAGAGAATGGTTTGCACTGGGCTCAAACAGAGTTTAGGATTAAGTTTATAAACTCCTGTTGAAACTGCCGAATACACAAACAATCGACACGACATGGTATACAGGCAGGAGTACCCCAAGGAAGTATCCTAGGGCCCTTACTGTTTAACCTCTACATTAACGACCGCCCAGCTACACATAACACGACGGTAGCAATCTACGCGGATGACACTGCCATCCTTGCGCAAGATTGGAAGCAGTCTAACATTAACTCACGACTACAGACTGCACTCAGAGCGGCGGAGCCTTGGCTGGTGAAATGGCGCATTAGAGTAAACGTCGACAAGTGCGAGGCCGTTCTGTTCATTAGAAGACCGAAGCAACTGCGCAAACATCAGCACTGCAACCCAATATCACTACACACACGCCAAATACGTTTCCGCGAGAAGGTCAAATACCTCGGTGTCTGGCTGGACAGGAAACTACTCTGGGGGGACCACATTCAACACGTGACCAACAAAGCTAACGCGAGGCTCAGACAACTCTACCCTATGCTTAACAGGCGTAGCACACTGAATAGGAGGGTGTCTAGGTCCATGTACATGACACTTATTAGACCCCTGATGACGTACGCAGCCCCTGTCTGGGGACACGCTGCGCCAACTCGCCTGCGCCGTCTGCAGCTCATACAGAACAAAGTACTCAAAATCATAAGCAACGCTCCGCGCTACACACGCATCGCGGACCTTCACCGGGAATACCGGCTAGATACTATCTTGCAGGTATTCCAAAAACTCTCCACACGACTGTACAATAACACGAGACACTCGCGCAACCCGTTTATCCGTTCTCTGGATAACTACGTCCACAACCATAGATTGAAGTATAACAGACCAAAGACATTACTGGCTAGGAACTAAACATCTATGGTACATAGAACGCTAACACGACAGTACTGGCGAGCCCCTGCAACACAGTTATTACTGGCAACCCCAGATGTTCGACCAGCCGAAAAACAGGCAACCGCAGGGAAACCGTACTGTACACAGCACGCAAACCAGCCGCACACACACCCTACACTGTCTGTGAGCCGATCTATGACCGATCGCCCACTAATCTACAACGACCTTGAACTGTTGCAGGGACGCAGCAACTGCAGCAAGCGCCGCAATAAGCTCCAGCAACGACAAAGGTAACGATGCACGATACCTCGAACTAACACAACCACACCTTGCTTGCACTGTCGCAGATAGCAAGCCGCTACTGCCCTTACTACCCGTCCTACTGTCGCAGAGTTTTTTTTCCCTTGGATCTTGCCTTGGCACTTTTTTTCCTCTGCCCTTACAACCGCTAGCCTTCAATCGTTTTCGACCACTTCTATCTCCTGATGGACCATGTTAATGAGTAATCTTACCCAGACGCATGGACAACATCACAGCCCGCATCCTGTGACGCCTGATTCAAAAACTAACATGTTTACGGAGGTGACAGTAGAACTTTTGGTTTGGTCACCACTTTGGTGTGGGCGTGGAGGGGCCCCATCCTTTATCCTTTATAATGCCGAATACACTCCAGCCAATGTAGACACAGTGTCTATACTATCCTGTTCACTAAGCTGTAAATTATCTTCCGTTACTTTAACGGCTTTCTTCGAGATGTGCAGATAACCTATAAATGATAATTTACTTCTACTTTTATGTTTCGTATGCGAACGTAACGAATGATTTCCATGATCTGATTCATGTGTGAGATTTAGAGAGTTTTAGAATCTACGAAAGAAAATTCTCTCAGGTTACTTTGACCCGATGCACGTACTTATCTATTTACATTACAGAATTAAAAAAAGTTAAGCGATTCTGAAAAGAACGCTGCATCCAAGAACGTGCTATCGCACTTACATGAATCACAAACACATACGACCGTCTAGAGTACCTCATCTTGAAGACATTCATAATTTAATATATTTCCATCGTTACATCTATTCAGCTACGCGTTTTGAGGAAAAACGCTTTTTTAATTCAGGAGACCCTAAATCGCGTATCTCGTCTACCCACAACCTCAATTGCGTTACGCTCACAGTGCGTTCGCTAACAAAGGTTCAAATGATTGGTTTTCTCTATTTTACAATCTGAAATCTCTGCTTACCACAAAATAACAACAGCACAAAAATCTTTACAGACAACCAAATCACAAAAAACATTTTAGTGACTGAGAAACTATAGAAACTATGTTAATCTTGACCTCTATTCCTCAAACAAAGATAGTTGACACCACTGTCTCAGTAGTGAGAATAATTTTTATTTACACGCTGTTTTAGTGGCAAAATGCGCTCATGCGAAAAGGGTCCGGCTTAGTCCATAAACTCTCTATTTGTGAGTAATAAAACGACAAAAATATTTTTAGTAGTCATGCCATAGAACCAGGCAAGTTTTGTCACTCTGTGGAGTTGGTAATCTGTGCAAAAAATGGTTCAAATGGCTCTGAGCACTATTGGACTTAAGATCTGTGGTCATCAGTCCCCTAGGCCTTGGAACGACTTAAACCTAACTAACCTAAGGACATCACACACATTCATGCCCGAGGCAGGATTCGAACTTGAGACCGTAGCAGTCACGCGTTTCCAGACTGTAGCGCCTAGAACCGCTCGGTCACTACGGCCGGCGTAATCAGTGCATATCGCACCCCTGGCACCCCCCCTTGCTAAGCCACTGTCTCCAGGAAAAAATCATGGAACCCTGTCATATAAACTCCCTTTTGTACAACAGGCATCGTCTAGTTGATGCAGCAACGTGCAGTCGGATATCGTCGTTTAATGGAGCGGCATCTGATAATGGCATACTTCTTGGTTTGTCTTTATACTCTCAGATTGTTGACACACGCCCTCTCTCTCATCGTCCTTTGCACTACCGAATGTTCGTGATAGAAGTCACCCGATAACAAGTCTTTCAGTAGGACTTCCGGCTTCATTTTTATTTTCTTTCTCATTTAGATGTGTTGCTGTGGTGGTCTTCAGTCCAAAGAAAGGTTTGATGTACATCTCCACATCAGTCAGTCCTGTGCAAGCCTCGACATCTCCACATAACTACCGCAACAGGCAGTCTTGGTCACTCTCTAAAAATTACCCCCCCTCCCCCTCCACCCCGCCTCTTCGCTTCATTTCCAAATTTACGGTTGCTTAATTCTTCAGCATATATCATATCAATTGACTCAATCTTTTAGCCCCCTTGTGCCACAAATTATCTGATCTACCCATCCACTCTTCAGCACTCTTCTGTAGCGCTACACTTCTAAAGCTTCTGTACTCTTCTTGTCTGAATTACTTGTCGCCCACATTTCACTTTCTTACGTGCCTACAGGAAAAGTTTCATAAAATTTAAATTTACATTCTATGTCGGTAAAATTGCTCTTTTTCAGAATGGCTTTTCGTGATACTGCCAATCTGCAGTTTATATACACTCCTGGAAATGGAAAAAAGAACACATTGACACCGGTGTGTCAGACACACCATACTTGCTCCGGAAACTGCGAGAGGGCTGTACAAGCAATGATCACACGCACGGCACAGCGGACACATCAGGAACCGCGGTGTTGGCCGTCGAATGGCGCTAGCTGCGCAGCATTTGTGCACCGCCGCCGTCAGTGTCAGCCAGTTTGCCGTGGCATACGGAGCTCCATCGCAGTCTTTAACACTGGTAGCATGCCGCGACAGCGTGGACGTGAACCGTATGTGCAGTTGACGGACTTTGAGCGAGGGCGTATAGTGGGCATGCGGGAGGCCGGGTGGACGTACCGCCGAATTGCTCAACACGTGGGGCGTGAGGTCTCCACAGTACATCGATGTTGTCGCCAGTGGTCGGCGGAAGGTGCACGTGCCCGTCGACCTGGGACCGGACCGCAGCGACGCACGGATGCACGCCAAGACCGTGGGATCCTACGCAGTGCCGTAGGGGACCGCACCGCCACTTCCCAGCAAATTAGGGACACTGTTGCTGCTGGGGTATCGGCGAGGACCATTCGCAACCGTCTCCATGAAGCTGGGCTACGGTCCCGCACACCGTTAGGCCGTCTTCCGCTCACGCCCCAACATCGTGCAGCCCGCCTCCAGTGGTGTCGCGACAGGCGTGAATGGAGGGACGAATGGAGACGTGTCGTCTTCAGCGATGAGAGTCGCTTCTGCCTTGGTGCCAATGATGGTCGTATGCGTGTTTGGCGCCGTGCAGGTGAGCGCCACAATCAGGACTGCATACGACCGAGGCACACAGGGCCAACACCCGGCATCATGGTGTGGGGAGCGATCTCCTACACTGGCCGTACACCACTGGTGATCGTCGAGGGGACACTGAATAGTGCACGGTACATCCAAACCGTCATCGAACCCATCGTTCTACCATTCCTAGACCGGCAAGGGAACTTGCTGTTCCAACAGGACAATGCACGTCCGCATGTATCCCGTGCCACCCAACGTGCTCTAGAAGGTGTAAGTCAACTACCCTGGCCAGCAAGATCTCCGGATCTGTCCCCCATTGAGCATGTTTGGGACTGGATGAAGCGTCGTCTCACGCGGTCTGCACGTCCAGCACGAACGCTGGTCCAACTGAGGCGCCAGGTGGAAATGGCATGGCAAGCCGTTCCACAGGACTACATCCAGCATCTCTACGATCGTCTCCATGGGAGAATAGCAGCCTGCATTGCTGCGAAAGGTGGATATACACTGTACTAGTGCCGACATTGTGCATGCTCTGTTGCCTGTGTCTATGTGCCTGTGGTTCTGTCAGTGTGATCATGTGATGTATCTGACCCCAGGAATGTGTCAATAAAGTTTCCCCTTCCTGGGACAATGAATTCACGGTGTTCTTATTTCAATTTCCAGGAGTGTACTCTCTACGCTGACCATTGCAATCTATTTTGCCACCGAAACTGCAAAACTCATCTACTTCCGAAATCTAATACCATCCGCATCTCCTAATTTAGCCGGCCGCGGTGGTCTAGCGGTTTTAGGCGCTCAGTCCGGAACCGCGTGACTGCTACGGTCGCAGATTCGAATCCTGCCTCGGCCATGGATGTGTGTGATGTCCTTAGGTTAGTTAGGTTTAAGTAGTTCTAAGTTCTAGGGCACTGATGACCACAGATGTTAAATCCCATAGTGCTCAGAGCCATTTGAACCATTTGAACCTAATTTAATTCGCACACGTTCTCTTAGCTTGTTTTAATTTTGTTGATATTCATCCAATAAACTCCTCCTCCGACTGATCAACAATATCCTTTACCGTCTCTGACAGAACTGCAATGTCGTCAGAAAACATCAAAGTTTTAATTTATTCTTCGTGATTTTTAATTTTCTTTTCAATTTTTCGTTGGTTTGCTTTACTGCTTGGTGAGTACACAGATAACATTTCACTTTCTTCATTCTGTCCCGGCTACCTTCAGAATTTCAGCGTGTGTTTTCCAGTAACCACTGTCAAAAATAAAAGTTAGGCGTTCTGATCCAGAACAGGTTAATTATCGTCTGCCAGTAGCGTCATTGGATGCCGTATGGAGGGGTATGACGGCAGCACGTCGCTCCTCCGGTAGTTATCGGGTTTCATGACTTTGGGACGGCTAGTAATCGACGTAATAGCTCCTCAGTTGGCCTCACGATCCTGTATCCACCTCGTACCAGTCCTCGCACCAAGGAAACGTACCTGGTTGCACTGATAATCGAACCCGGGTCCCCGGCATGACAGTAAGCCGCACTGATTGCTCGGCCACGGGGGCGGATATCATTGTCAAAAGCTTTACCTGAATTGACATATGCTATAAATGTAGGTTTGTGTAATCTGTCTTCAATATTCTCCGGAATCCATACTATTCTTTCCCGATGAAGGCTTTCACCAGTTTTTCCATTCTCCTTTAAATAAGTCATATCAGTGTTTTACAGGCTCATCTTATTGAACCACTGCTCTGTAATATTCTCACAGTCAGCAGTTGCCTGATTTGAAATTGGGGTATTACATCTTTCTTGAAGTCTGAAGGCATTTCTCCCGTATCCGTTATCTTGCGTGCGACATGGAAAACTTTTGTCATGGTAGCTCTCCCAAGGTTCTCACTACTCAGGAAACTACAGCAACGGTAAATATTTATAATGATATCGAAATAAGTACGGGTTGGAATAGTGAAGGCTAATTTATCCTGAATGATCAGCTGTGTAGCACATGTTCACGTATCTGGATATATACACATTACGTCATCGGAGGATCGGCCATAACAGCCAAAAAATGTTCGAAAAAGAAAAACTGGTCAAATATTTTGTGAAGTTACTTGTGTAAAAGTGAGAAAAAAATAGATTAGAGAAACGTTTCATCAACCGTTGAACCTTGCACGGAATGATGTACAGGAAATGAGATGCCGATAGAGAACGCGCATTCTTTTTCCTGACATTTAAAGGATTCTCTATTGAAAAATTTTTGAAAATGAAAAACTGTTGGAACTTTTTTACAGATTTGGGCCTAGATAATAGTGACGTCAAGACCACACAACAGCAAACAGCGCAGTCTACGTAATCCATCAGACAAACATCCTCTAGTACTCTTTAAAATAAAATATTGCACTTTTAATTCTCATCAGCAACTTTCTTGCTATACGTGACTTAGAGCATCATTCAAAGGTGCAGCAAAGGCTTTTCTATATTTTATTTCTTGCTTTCATAAAAATAATTTTAGAGAACATTTAACGATTTTTTTTCCAATTTTTTTAATTTTCAAGTTTTATTCAGAAAGCATGATATTTTTGACATCTCATTTGCTTTCCGAACGTCTTCTGTTCTTTAATGCACTGAATTTATGATTTGACTCGAAAGAAGTCATTTTGACTGTTAAATATCAAGCCAATATAAATTTTTATGCGTGAAACAGCTACGTCGTTGAAGAAATGAACTTTCTTATCCCTCAAATCACTCTATAAGTTTTTGTTAATTACCCTGATTACTTTCAAACAAATAAATAAAATTTTCAAAAACTAGGCCTCATGCTTTTATGTCTTTTATACCCGATATGTCCATCCACTTCTCTTCATTTGGCTGTGAAAGTGTGGACAAAAATTTTTCCTCAAATCACAAATTCACTTACCCTGAATACTGTCAAGTAAAACTACACCTCACGCTGGCCAATTTGATACCCAGTTTGGCCATGTCTAACTCTTCATTTGGTTACGAAAATTCGGATAGAAACCCATTGCGTAATTTATAGTGGTTCTTCTTTTCACTCCCTTCACGGATCTGACAAAACAACAAGAGGATATTAATCGGGACACTGTCTAAAGTGAACAAACAATCATGGACATGGAATCATGAACTTCAGTAAACCAGCTTCACCAGTCAGTGTCGACGTAGAACCATGTAATGTTACGATGGAGTGACACACGCAGCCAGCCAGAAACTGATACGAAAACGAAGTCTCTCTCTCATACATACTTACGATTTGTATTATTATTTATTTATTGGCCTTTGAGTTTAAGCGTTTATCCAGATATGTAAGTACAGACTTCATATACACTACGTTATATACAGAACAGGTATTGTAAGTTACATTAACATCGGTTAAAGTTTATGATACACTTTGTACAATCAACACAGTCCATGTATCACATCTCCTTTGTGGCTGATTTATTGATGTGTCTCCTCTTGTAGGAGTAACAGGGAAATACCGACATAGTCCAACGTGGAGAGCTGTCGCAACAGGTCTGTCACAAATGTAGGCTGGGGAATTCCTGCTCTGATCACGGCCCTGCAAAACTCGCGTGTATGTCTGCCCTAACGAGAACACCCAAGATCTCAGCCATTATCTAAGTGATATACTCTTACGTTAAAAGTTTAACACAATAAATGTAATGAATTTAGAAACTGTGCACATGTTTTTAGGCAGCTTAGCTCACAGTGCTCAAATTATACAACTGATGTTCATCTAGTATTTGAGAATGAGAGCACTTAGCGGCTCCCAGTATACTTCACACATAATTTCAAACTTTTTAGAAACTTTTTCTTGCTAACATGCCGCTACCCCTTCTTTATTACTAACTCAATTCCAATAAATTTGTGAAACAGTATCCACATACACGTACCACTGAATGTAACCACAAAATTGTTTTCGAATTGGTATTTCCTCCATTTGTCTGTATAGAGCATATGCACTCCATCATCTAGATTTCGGCCTTAGGACATTTTCAAGTGTCACGCAGGAATAAATAGACAACAAAAAGTACAAATAACAAAGGGCAGGGCAAAAATACACAAAATAAAGATTACTGTATGACTCACACGCTTTGCTACACTACTTGTGCGTCAAGAAACGTCCAACTTGTACGAGAAATTGACATATCAGGTTATATAAGCGAGTTGTCTCGTGAGTAAGTGTTAGAACACATCTGCGATACAGAAAATTCCTAGAAATTTGCATATCTGGCAAATGTACGACACATGTTTCAGGAGATACGACGTCGTAAGCATTCACATTAGATACGACGATTACGAAGAAATCGGGAATGTGTGTATGGGGGGGGGGGGGAGGGGGGAAGGAGGGGGGAAATACGAGGAAGGGGGGAGGAGAGGGGAGAGGCGATTTACTGTTATGCATCTAATCTCTGTTGTTTCTGCCGCTAACACAGCCCATCACTTGGTTACCATTCTTTCTGTATTAATCATTCCAACCTTGCTCATAAATTTCATAATGAAACTCACCGTTAACCTTAATTATTTAAAGCGCATTTCAAAATTATCAGACTGTAATGTTCAGTATAATGATTAGTGAAGTGTGAAGTGAAGAAATAAATCTTTATTATTTAAAAGACATTCCAAAATTATCAGACTGTAAATTTCAGTATAGTGATTATTTCCAAGTTTGAGGTGAAAAAATAATTTTGTTCTCATTAACCGGCTTCTACGCGAACCGACTATAATCTCTACCTTGTTTCTGATTGAGCAAGTGCTGTTCCTAGTGTAGTAAAAAACACCTGGTAGTTCATTGATGAAACCGTTACTTTTTATCTTAATGCTTTCCCCTTTGGTTACCATTAGATCGGGAATGTGGCGTCATATGATATTGAACGTATGGGTGCAATCATGCCGAAGTTCAATGGGTAAACAAATTTAATGTGGCTGAAGTATAATTTTCTAAATTTAGAGTTCTTTATTTTTACAATTATTGACAGGTTTTTGTTTTGAGAGAGAGAGAGAGAGAGAATGGAGGGTAAATATAGGAGTCCAGCAGTGAGTTAAATCCACATTATTGGTTGTGTCGCGTTGAAAGTTTGCGTCAAACATTACATTTAACTAACGCACTGCAATTGCTGACAAGCATTAGCTTTTGGGTTATTTGCCTATCCAGTCTCAGTTTTATCTGTGTATAAGAAAAAATTTACAGTATTATGCACTCCAATAGTTGTGTTTAGTACTAGGCTTCGGTATGAAACGAGTAGAGAGGAGAATTAGCGCGTTACCGGAATTTAGGACCTAGTCCCGTAACCTAAAATTCGGAACACTGTTGGTAAGTTTAACGTAGAGGGATTATTGATGAAGATCCATCACAATAATTTTATCAATTTCTAAGAAATTAAGAATAATTGTTATTTTATCTCGAGTAATAATAATCGTATGTTTTTGTAGTACGAATCACTTCGGAAAGTTTTTTCAGCTTTCTACATTAAGAACTGCGTCATTGAGACATGTTTGAGTGATAAGAAAAATACAAATAACTGTGTTTTGTAACGCCGCACTTTTAATATAGCATAGTTTCACCAATGTATGCGAATTATATTTGTTTCTGTTGTGAGCTACTTGCCTTTTCACCAAGAAATGATCATCTGTAAGATTCCTTGTACTTCGCATCATTTTCTAATGACATATTTTCTCTATTTGTATGAAAGTACTTCGTGAACGCTATCTTAATTACAGAAGGAATGTCGAAGAAGTGGTTGAAATTTCGAAGTATGAACACTGTACCATAAGCTACTAACAGCTCGGTTGAAATGAATAAAAGTGGGAGATAATGTTTCCAGAAGTGTCCCAGTCGTGCACAGAAAGCTAGACGTTACACTGCGTGAGATGAGGCGTGAATATAGCGCCAAATGGGGCTGGGCACGCAGCAGGAGTTGAATGAGCGGGAAAAGACAGCGTGTGTCAATCATTGAGCAATTGTGATGCGCCGTGGTTGCGTTCTCCGTGACAGCATGGACCGGAAACAAAAATGAGGATGACTTCATAAGGGGAAGAACCATCAGGAAACTGGAAGGGGCACGAAGTGTGACGAGTGTAGCTCAAGAGTTTGGTATTGCTCACAGCACTGTTTCACTAGAAGGAAGCGTCCCAAACCACAGGTACCGCTGTCACATGGAGAGTGAGTGGTCGACCACGGTCAATGACAGTAGCGATTGCCCGCTACATTGTGCAACTTGCAAGGAAGCACCCACGTCAAACACCGGAACCGGACTGCAAGGTTCGTGCTCTCCCGCACCCCAGTGGCACGGCGACTGGATGGGTCTGCTCTCTTTACTCTGCGACAAGTACTTTGTGTTCTGCTGAAACTCACACATCGGCAGCACAGTTTGCGACGTTGTCAAGAACATAGGAATTGGACCAATGACGTGTTGTGTCCCGCGCTCTTTCCAGATGAGAGAAGATTCAGTCTGAGTTGTGATTCTGGATGTACCCCTATATGGGAAGAGGTGGAAACACATATTGCACCAGAAACCATCTCGGACATTAAAATGAAATGAATACCCCTAGCTCCATACAGGCGTTAATATACGTCAACGGGGACAGTTGAAAATGTGTGCCCCGAACGGAACTCGAACCTGTGGTCTCCTGCTAACATGACAGACGCTCCATCCTTCTGAGTCACCGAGGACACAGAGGATCGTGCGACTGCAGGGATTTATCTCTGGCACGCCTCCCGTGAGACCCACATTCCCAGCTTACTGTACCGCACTATATTCATAGTGCCCCTGCCCATTATACTCACTAATCGTGGCTTTTTGCCGATTCCCGCAAGAGTTCGAGCACTGCATCCGCACAGAAGAAGACATATACCACAGAAGAAGATATATACCATATATATATATATATATATATATATATATATATATATATATAAATGGTGTTACAAAAAGGTACGGCCAAACTTTCAGGAAACATTCCTCACACACAAATAAAGAAGAGATGTTATGTGGACATGTGTCCGGAAACGCTTAATTTCCATGTTAGAGCTCATTTTAGTTTCGTCAGAATGTACTGTACTTCCTCGATTCACCGCCAGTTGGCCCAATTGAAGGAAGGTAATGTTGACTTCGGTGCTTGTGTTGACATGCGACTCATTGCTCTACAGTATTAGCATCAAGCACATTAGTACGTAGCATCAACAGGTTAGTGTTCGTCACGAACGTGGTTTTGCAGTCAGTGCAATGTTTACAAATGCGGAGTTGGCAGATGCCCATTTGATATATGGATTAGCACGGGGCAATAGCCATGGCGCGGTACGTTTGTATCGAGACAGATTTCCAGACCGAAGGTGTCCCGACAGGAAGACGTTCGAAGCAATTGATTGGCGTCTTAGGGAGCACGGACGATTCCAGCCTATGACTCGCGACTGGGGAAGACCTAGAACGACGAGGACACCTGCAATGGACGAGGCAATTCTTCGTGCAGTTGACGATAACCCTAATGTCAGCGTCAGAGAAGTTGCTGCTGTACAAGGTAACGTTGATCACGTCACTGTATGGGGAGTGCTACGGGAGAACCAGTTGTTTCCGTACCATGTACAGTGTGTGCATGCACTATCAGCAGCTGATTGGCCTCCACGGGTATACTTCTGCGAATGGTTCATCCAACAGTGTGTCAATCCTCATTTCAGTGCAAATGTTCTCTTTACAGATGAGGCTTCATTCCAACGTGATCAAATTGTAAATTTTCACAATCAACATGTGTGGGCTGACGAGAATCCGCACGCAATTGTGCAATCACGTCATCTACACAGATTTTCTGTGAACGTTTGGGCAGGCATTGTTGGTGATGTCTTGATTGGGTCCCATGTTCTTCCACCTACGCTCAATGGAGGACGTTATCATGATTTCATACGGGATACTCTACCTGTGCTGCTACAACATGTGCCTTTACAAGTACGACACAACATGTGGTTCATGCACGATGGAGCTCCTGCACATTTCAGTCGAAGTGTTCGTACGCTTCTCAACAACAGATTCCGTGACCGATGGATTGGTAGAGGCGGACCAATTCCATGGCCTCCACGCTCTCCTGACCTCTTGACTTTCATTTACGGGAGCATTTGAAAGCTCTTGTCTACGCAAACCCGGTACCAAATGTAGAGACTCTTCGTGCTCGTATTATGGACGGCTGTGATACAATACGCCATTCTCCAGGGCTGCATCAGCGCATCAGGGATTCCATGCGACGGAGGGTGGATGCATGTATCCTCGCTAACGGAGGACATTTTGAACATTTCCTGTAACAAAGTGTTTGAAGTCACGCTGGTACGTTCTGTTGCTGTGTGTTTCCATTCCATGATTAATGTGATTTGAAAAGAAGTAATAAAATGAGCTCTATCATGGAAAGTAAGCGTTTCCGGACACATGTCCACATAACATATTTTCTTTCTTTGTGTGTGAAGAATGTTTCCTGAAAGTTTGGCCGCACCTTTTTGTAACACCCTGTATATATATCCCTGCAGTCACATCATCCTTTGTGTCTTCGGTGGCTCAGAAGGATAGAGTGTCTGCCATATAAGCAGGAGCTCCCGGGGTCGAGTCCCGGTCGGGGCACACATTTTCAGCTGTTCCCGTTGGCGTGTATCAACGCCTGTATGCAGCAAGGGGTATTTATTTCATTGTAATTTCATTCTAACGAGCCGCTTGGTCACCGATGGTATCTGTTTTTTCGTACATGTCCGAAAGAACAGACACCATCTTCACATATAAACATCTCGAACATGATCGTTTTGTTGGAAAAGGTGTTATGGTTTATGGAAGCATAATGTTGCATGTGTGTACTGGTCAAATCTTTGGACACGGTACACTCACCAGTCATAGTTATTGTGACATTATACTCCTTCCGAAAGTGGGTCTTTTCAGGGATGCTTTTATCCTTCATTTTTATGAGTGTCAATGCACGACCACTTCGAGGAGCGTAGGCGGAGGAGCTCTTGGAACGAGAGGATATTCGGGGAGTGACTGGCCTACCCGTTCTTCTGCACCTAAATCTCATCAAGCACGTGTGGGATGCTGTGGTGAGACGTCATATTGTGGCACGTCCACATACACCTACGACCATCCTGAAGTTGTCAACGCGCTGGTAGAGGAATATAACACACTGCCACAAGAACTCCTTGCGAACCTAGTGATAAGCAGTGGAGCACTTCGCAAACCATACGTTGCCGTCAGTAGTGACCACACACCTTATTAAGATCCAAGTGCCGCCTTCTTAATATTCAGAGGAGGTTATATACTGAGGTGACTTCGCTGTTATTTTCTTTGTATAAGTGTGTCATGTCTGTTCGTATTACTGCGTATTTCTCTGGATTACCATCTGCACCATACTGCAGCATTTGTAGTTTCATAGAGCTCCGTAACTTGACAGTGATACCTCATGCAAAAGTTATTTTCGTCCTTAAGTTTTGCCCACCAGTGTAATTCTAATAGAGAGAACAACTGTATGCTTCTGGTGTCGTGACCCCCAGCCACCAAGAAAATACTCTCCTGAGCCAAAATGTTATGACCACTGCCCATCATGAGGTTGTATGATGCCTGGTGCGGCTGAGGGCACGTGACGCGGTAAGAGAAGTGTATGAGCGGAACAAAGACGAATGGGAAATCATTCTAGCGACGATAAGTGGCGCAAATGCGAAAATCCGCCAACTTAAGCGACTTTGCCAATAGTCAGAGTGTCGTGGAACAGTGCGTGGAAGCGAGCCTCTCGGGAACGGCGAAGCTAGTCGGTTGTTGGGAACTGCCGTGAGCATTTATGGAAAAGTGGTAGAAGAATGCTGAAACCATGAGTAGGCGACAAGATGTTGGACGTTCTCCTCATAACAGCACATAGGGATAGGAGACTTGCGCGCTCTCTAGAGCATAATAGGCGCCGATCTATGACAGATCTGAAAACAGAATACAGTACCGGCACAGGCACAGGTGTTTTGTAACACACCGCTCAGCACGCGGTGCTGAACATGGTGTTCCCATGTTGACCCAACAACATCGTCAATTATGATTACAGGGGCACGTGATCACCGAGTTTGTACCGCGGATCAACGGAATCGTGTCGCCTGATCGGATGAATCCTGTTTATTGTTAAAGCAGGTCGATGGTCGTGTGCAGATACGCCGCCATCCAGGCGAACGGCTCCTGGAAATATGCAGCTCGCCACAGACTTAGGCCGGTGGGAGCAGTGTTGTGTTTTAGGGGATATTCACCTGGGTTTCTATGCTGAGGTGATACTGAGGGAATTAAATTAGGTAACGAGACAGTTAAAGTAGTAGACGAGTTTTGCTATTTGGGTAGCAAAAGAACTGATGGTGGCCAAACAGAGACGGTATAAAATGTAAACTGGCAATGGCAAGGAAAGTGTTTCTGAACAGGAGAAATCTGTTTATAGCGAACATACACACATCAAAAAAAGTTTTGCATTATTCTAGTTCCCAGAACTCCTGAGGATAGACGTTCACTGTGGATATTGTACCACAGACACAGACCCTTTGACTCTTCAGAGATGCCACTAAACCCGTCCACAGATGTAAACAACCATGCATGAGCAGCGCCTATTAGATGGAGGGGGTCCGACAGCCGATCAGTTCCAGTCATACCACCAGGAAGGTGGTACACGGCTCGTGTTGTGTGTAGTTTAACCATGCTTACACGGTGAATACCGCGGTTCGATCGCGTTCGCGTTGTTACTTTATGGCGGGAAGAGCTCTCAACAAGGGAAGTGTCCAGGTGTCTCGGAGTGAACCAAAGCGATGTTGCTCGGACATGGAGGAGATACAGAGAGACAGGAACTATCGATGGATGACATGCCTTGCTCAGGCTGCCCAAGGGCTACTACTGCAGTGGATGACCGCTACCTACGGATTATGACCCGGAGGACCCCTGACAGCAACGCCACCATGTTGAATAATGCCTTTCTTGCAGTCACTGGACGTCGTGTTACGACTCAAACTATGCGCAATAGGCTGCATGATGAGAAACTTCCGTCCCGACGTCCATAGCGAGGTTCACCTTTGCAACCACGACACCATGCAACGCGATACAGATGGGCCCAACTTGCCGAATGTACCGCTCAAGACTGGCATCACGTTCACCGATGAGCGTCGCATATGCCTTCAACCAGACATTCGTCGGAGACGTGTTTGGAGGCAACCCGGTTGTGCTCAACGCCTTAGACACACTGTCCAGTGAGGGCAGCAAGGTGGAGTTTCCCCACTGTTTTGGGGTGACATTATGTGGGGCCGACATACGCCGCTGGTGGTCATGGAAGGCGCCGTAACGGCTGTACGATACGTGAATGCCATCCTCCGATCGATAGTGCAACCATATCGGCAGCATATTGGCGAGGCATTCATCTTCATGGACGACAATTCGCGCCCCCATCGTGCACATCTTATGAACGACTTCCTTCAGGATAACGACTTCGCTCGACTAGAGTGGCCAGCATGTTCTCCACACATGAACCCTATCGAACGTGCCTGGGATAGATTGAAAAGGAGTTTTTTTGGACGACGTGACCCATCAACCACTCTGAGGGATTTACGCCGAATTGCCGTTGGGAAGTGGGACAATGTGGACCAACAGTGCCTTGATGAACTTGTGGACAGTATCCCACGACGAATACGGGCATGCATCAATGCAAAAGGACGTGCTGTTGTGTATTAGTGGGCCGGAGTGTACAGCAGTCTGGACCACTACCTCTGAAGGTCTGGCTGTGTGGTGGTACAACGTGAAGTGTGTGGTTTTCATGAGCTGACTCTATTCCAGTTTTCTGTACAGGTTACAGAACTCTCGGAATCGAGGTTATGCAAAACTTTTTTTGGTGTGTGTAGCTCTAAGCGTCAGGGAGTCTTCTGAAAGTATTTCTATGGTGTGCAGCCCTGCATGGAAGTGAAACATGGACGTTAAACAGCCTAGACAAGAAGAGAATAGAGGTTTTGAAATGTGGTGCTACAGAAGAATCCTGAAGATGAGGTGGATAGGTCAAGTAGCAGATGAGGGAGTACTGAATAGAACTTGGGAGAAAAGAAATTTGTGGCACAACCTGACTACCGTAAGGGATGGATTGATAGGAGACATTCTGAGGCATGAAAGGATCACCAATTTAGTATTAGAGGGAAGTGTTTGGGGTAAGAATTGCAGAAGGAGACAAAGACATGAGTACAGTTAGCAGATTCAGAACAACGCGAATTGCAGTAAGTATTCGGAGATGAATATGATGGCACAGGACAGAGTAGCATGGAGAGCTGCATCAAACCAGTGTTGGGACTGAAGAAAACAACAAAAACAACATCCTTTTGAGTGAAGTGGTGTAACATCAAAAACAAAACACAAGAGCCAGTTGGAAAATACATGACTTATACGACGGATACAGAAAGGGAAACACAGAAGGAGACGGGTCTGGTTGTAAGAATTTGCAGAAGTGTGCAGTCAATACACGCTAGGATATGCGGCGACCCGGAGGTACGGATTTGCGTGCCTGTTCCCAGCACGCAGCCTGTAGCTGACAGACGTGCAAAAACGGGCCCCGTCATTGTGTGCCGTGTGGGGCACACAGCACGACGCATGGTCAAGGTAAACGGAACTCCAGCATCAGATCAGTGCCTGTAGTAACCCCCAGCTCGTCTTCTATACCGTTGTACTTCTCCTCCTGCCATTTTGCACCTAAGGTCCTAAGTCTGGAGTATTACTGTGTGAAATTTTTGTATTACTGAGTCGACCTTTTTGTTTATTTCTCCTTGTTACAGATTTAAATGTAATGAAGCTTAACGCATATTAAAAACCCTTCGATACCGGTGGGTACCGATCACTTAACTTAAAGGAGTATAACAACTTGGGTCAAGTGATTTCTGTACTAGGGATACACTTTGTAAATAACTGTTTTCTTTTGATATGAACTGAGCAATCTTTTAGTTAGTTAATTTATAAAATGATCTGCAATAACGTTTTCACTAATTTCTGAAACATTTAAGTAAACAGTTGCGTGAAGTAAATGTAAATACTCTAGTCGTCAACTATATGAAAGGAAATTTGTGGTAAGGTCTTATGGGACCAAACTGCTGAGGTCATCGATCCCTAAGCTTACAAACTACTTAATCTAACTTAAACTAACTCACGCTAAGGACGACACACACACCCATGCCCAAGGGAGGACTCGAACCTCCGATGGTGGGGGGGGCTATGTGAAAGCTAAGGCTCTGGCTTGTAACTGTAGTATCTCTGTTCTTCAGTTTTGCACTTGTCAGAAAGGGGTGAAGTATTAGTCAGTTATGTGGAGTCAGTTGTAAGAGAGAGACGTATTTTTGCATTAATAGGGAGTTTTATTTTTGTGAAAGTTCGTTAATTATTGTGAATGATTGTGCTTGTTTAAGATCACAAAATACAGAAAAAATATGGGATCTCTTCTTATTTACGAGCAGAAGCTATGTTGATAATCCAAATAAAACTCTGGTAATTCCTTCGAAATGATCATGCCTGTGCCAAAAATCATTCATCGAAGAAGACAACGAACGCAATATAAAACCACTAAGTACCAGAACTATAATTTATTAATATGAACATGACCACTTCATGTTTTACGGAAAATGACAAATATCTGTTAAGCTGATACGTCATTTGTTATACCATCCCTATTGAAAGGGCACTGTCACAACGTATAGTAATACTTCTTGTTTAATGCGAGTACACTAAGCATTTGAAAACTACAGTATATTTTTCTTGAGCGAAGGATTGGTGCAACGGACGAAGAAACAGATGCACATGACCTGAAAGTAGGTTCTTGCTCTGTTCGTTAGGGATAGATGATGGCAGACATATAGGGAAACCCATTTCAACCAATATGAATGTCCCCTATTCGATGGCACCTCCATTGCCTACATGGATGACATATCGTTGCCAAACGGGTTGCGTCACCTTCATTTATTTTTAACATATTTGTACCCTTAGATGAATGTGCGTCAAAGTGATCAAAGGGTACAGAACTCACCAGTTGAAGCGACATTCACCTACATCCAATTTTGGTGTTATTTACGTATGCTGGACTCTGTATCCTATGAAGTATCATGAAAGTAAGCGAATATGTAGAGTCGTTACTTCTTTACACCACTGTATTTAGGCGTTTATAGATGGTGTGATAGTTGATCGATTATTGTGTAACATTATATTTTCCTACGTATTCATAGCTGAGTGCCCCACTTACTCGCTGCTAGAATCCAAGATTTCTGTTACCCATATTTTGTTGTCCTTGGCAGTTTCCCGATGGAGTTTCTCTTCGAATCTAGATGCTCTTATTTGTTCAAAAGTTTCCAATCAGTAGAGGGAAGCAACAACAGCAGAACTCACCGTTTAGTAGAGCTCAGTGACTTCGAACGTGAACTATTCACAGGATGTCACCTGAATAACGAATCTATCAGCGACATTTCAGCATTTCTAAAGCTGCCTAATTCGCGTCTTGATGACGTGCTTGTGAAATGGAAACGCGAAGAAACAACCACAGCTAAGGCAAATCAAAAAGGCTGACGGACGGGGATAGTTGTAAAAAATCGCACGAAATCAGCGGAAGTAATACCTCGTTACTTCCAAAGTCCCAACAGAAATCCAGATAACACAATGACTGTGCGTAGGGAGTTAAAAATTACGGCGTACAATGGTAGAGCTCTTCCTCATATGCTACGCATTTCTGTAGTCAACGTTTAGCGTCGTCTGACGTGCTGTAAAGACCGATGCCATAAGACAGAGGATAACAGGAAACGAGTGATTTTGAGTTTGAATCATGCTATGCCCTGTGACAATCCGATAGAAGGTTTTGCGTTTGGCGAAAGCTTGGAGATCAAACTGCCATCATGTGCAGCACCAAAAGTGAAGTACACAGGAGGTGGTGTTACGTTACGGGGCTGCTTTTCGTGGTCGGCGTGTGATTCCCTTATTACGCTTAAGAAAACCCATTTTACAGAATTATGTACCGCTTACAGTATAGCAAAATTTAGGAAACAATGATTGTTTGTGTGGTGTCACCGCCAGACACCACACTTGCTAGGTGGTAGCCTTTTAAATCGGCCGCTGTCCGCTAGTATACGACGGACCCGCGTGTCGCCACTGTCAGTAATTGCAGACCGAGCGCCGCCACACGGCAGGTCTAGAGAGACGTGCTGGCACTCGCCTCAGTTGTACAGCCGACGTTGCTAGGAAAGGTTCACTGAGAATTACGCTCTCATTTGCCGAGACGATAGTTAGCATAGCCTTCAGCTAAGTCAATTGCTACGACCTAGCAAGGCGCCATTTATCCTTTGCTGTGTATCTAATGAAGCACGTACAGTAACAAGACCAATGTCACCAATTGTGGATTAAAGTTAAGTATTCCAGCAGCTACGTACTTTTCTTTATAGCATTCATTACGTATCCTGTTTCAGACCTCACGCCAGCCTGCGTGAGTTTAAGCGCGTGCCTTTCGGTTACCCGTCACTGTGGACTGGCTGTCTTGTCAGTCCACAACAGTTTGCATCAACATGTCAATGACCCTGTCTGAAAGCAGCGTCTGTGAGGCAATGGTCTGAGCACGATAACATTCCTGACATGGTCTGGCTGTGCCAGGGTCTAGACCTGAACAACCAAACACCTTTCGAATCAGTTAGAACATCGACTTCGCACCACATCCCAGCATCCAACATCACTACCTACCTTCCCTGGTTTTGTCTCTTGAGAAAGAATGAGCCTCCATTATTCCACAGACACTCAGGCACCTCGTGGGAAGTGTCCCTAGCGGTATTCAAGTTGCCATTAAGGCGAAGGCTGAATACACCATATTAATATCCACTAAGAGGTGGCTGGATAGTGTGGTCAGATATTGTATTCCAGATGGTCGTATATAACTCACGTTGTTCTTGTACACTCATGCTCATAAATTAAGGAGCCGGCCGGTGTGACCGAGCGGTTCTAGGCACTTCAGTCTGGAAACTCGCGACCGCTACGGTTGCAGGTTCGAATCCTGCCTCGGGCATCGATGTATGTGATGTCCTTAGGATATTTATGTTTAAATAGTTCTAAGTTCTAGGGGACTGATGACTTCAGACGTTAAGTCCCATAGTACTCAGAGCCACTTTAACCATTTGAGCCATAAATTAAGGATAATTGCAGAATGTGGTGCCACACAATGTGTCAATGTGGCATTACACAAAACTGGCGCTAATAGCATAGGCACATAGAGAGCACACACGACACGTAACTGTAAGTCCACGGTATTGGTGATAAGTTAAGAAAACCGTTCCAAAACATATGTGCTACAAAACGCCACTGTTTCCTGCGCATGTACCCCGACATCAATATGGGATATGATCACCATGCACACGTACACAGGCCGCACAACGGGTTGGCATACTCTGGATCAGGTGATCAAGCAGCTGCTGGACTATAGCATCCCATTCTTGCACCAGTGCCTGTCGAAGCTCCTGAAGTGTCCTAGAGGTTTGAAGACGTGCAGCGATACGTCGACCGAGAGCAGCCCAGACGTGCTCAATGGGGTTTAGGTCTGGAGAACAGGCAGGCCACTCCATTCACCTGATATCTTCTGTTTCAAGGTACTCACCCACGATTGCAGTTGGGTGGGGCCGTGCGTTATCATCCATCAGGAGGAAGGAGGGACCCACTTCACCCCTGAAAAGGCGGACATACCAGTGCAAAATGACATCCCGATACACCTGACCTGTTACAGTTCCTCTGTCAAAGACATGCACGGGTGTACATGCACCAATCATAATGCCACCCAACATCATCAAACCACGACCTCCCCACAGGTTTGAGTCCTCCCTCGGGCATGGGTGAGTTTGTCCTTATGATAATTTAGGTTAAGTAGTGTGTAAGTTAAGGGACTGATGACCCGTAATATTTCACACACTTTATTTCCCCACAGGTCCCTTTCAAGGATATTAAGGGGTTGGTATCTGGTTCGTGGTTAACCCCAGATGAAAACTCGCCGAGAATCACTGTTCAGACTATATCTGGACTCGTCTGTGAACATAACCTGGGACCACTGTTCCAATGACCATGTACTGTGTTCTTGACACCAGGCTTTACGGGCTCTTCTGTGACCAGGGGCAGTGGAATGCACCTTGCAGGTCTTCGAGCCAATAAACCGTGTCTGTTCAGTCATCTGTAGACTGTGTGTGTGGAGGCAACTGTTCCAGTGGCTGCGGTAAGGTCCCGGGCAAGGCTACCTGCAGAACTCCGTGGCTGTCTGCGGGAACTGATGGTGAGATATCGGTCTTCTTATGGTGTTGTACAATTTGGACGTCCTGTACTGTAGCGCCTGGACACGTTTCCTGTCTGCTGGAATCGTTGCCATAAACTTGAGATCACACTTTGTGGCCCATGGAGGGCCCGTACTACGACCTGCTGTGTTTGACCAGCATCCAGTCGCCCTAGTGCTCTACCCCTCATAACGTCATAAATATGTGTTCTTTGAGCCGTTTCAGCATACAGTCACCATTAGCACGTCTGGAAACGTCTTCACACTTACTCGCTGCACCGTACTCTGAGATGTACCAACACACCTCTGCGTATGTGGACTGCTGCCAGCGCTACCGTGCGACGACTGCAGATCAAACGCACCGCATGGTCATACTCCGAGGTGATTTAAACCTGCAAATCGCCCACCAGAGCGTTGTTTCACCATGTATCAGCATTATCCTTAATTTATGAGCATGAGTCTACTATCTCTAATACGGCGTGTCTGGGCGTCCGGCGCCTACGACAAGTTTGCGAGCAGATGTTCAGTTGTAGCACGTTCCTTCACATCTCGTAAACGTCTGTTATGTCGACATCCAGTGCAGTCACGTGACACGAAGGACTATTCCATTTGTGGTTGTCACAGCAGTACTATCTGTCCATTGCAGCAACCGTCTCTGAAGTGGTGCTGCTGAGCGTAAACACTGATAGTGAGCTCCGCCGAAGTTAGGCGACGATGGTAGCAGATCCAGTAAGAGTTCAAGCCGTCCTATAGGCGAACGGTAGGCACAGCCACACTGACAGGTGTCCTGATACTTTTGAACGGATAGCGTATACGACATACAGATAATATCGCCACCAGTCTACGGAAGTGTCTCCAAATTTTTAGAGCGGCGAGATATTACAAGAATGAAAGGACTCCTAAACTCGGGGTCTGTTTTCAGGTAGCGGCACAATAGTCTGGGGAAGCCGTAGACCTATCGTGGGAGGTGCCACCCTATCGTCTGTAAACTAGGAAATCTTGAGCTGAACAGTGCGTACTTTTCCACTGTCTGGTCATTGTGTCTGGCTGTCTCTCTAATTACCGTACACGACGACGGGTGTTTGATGGCGCCAGATTCTGCTGGCTCACTCCCGCGTCAGTGGTCGGGTTTTTGTGCGGCCGGGGGTCGCTGAGTGCTGGCCGCTGGACCTGCGCACTCATTAGTATCGCTCGCTGTTTTTGCCCGCGGCATCGAGATTGTGCCTTCCGCACGCTAATGCCAGCGCGCGCTTTCAAGGGCGCTGCCTTCAGTACGGCGATTGCGTCACGTTCCTCTAAAGTGCAGGCGTATATTATCCGCCCTCTTACCCCTGACGCACATACGTCGCGATTTTATAAGGTACGTTACATATCATTATGGCAGGCCAAGTTACTTCTGTTGAGTACTGGACTGCTCTTCGTAGTGACAAAGATATTGTTCAGTGTAATCACCAAGTAGCTACCCGCCAGGATAGCCGAAAGCGCTAACGCGCTGCTTTCTGGGCTCCGGTAGGCGCGCAGGCCCCGGATCGACTCCGCCCCGCAGATGTCGTTTTTAGGCGGTTTTCGACATCCCACTAGGTGAATACCGGGCTGGTCCCCACGTTCCGCCTCAGTTACACGCCTTGCAGACATTGGAAAACACGTTCGCACTATTTCACGATTTACACTAGACACAGACAGTCCTGGGGGGTCCGGGGTGGCGGCAGTAAGGACATCCAGCCACCCCTTACCATTCACATGCCAAATCCGATTAACCATGGCCGACAATGCGTAACTGCGGGATAAGGCGCAAATGATAGAATAATAGTCACCAAGTAGCTGTAAACAATGGGCGGAACTTTCTACCAATCTCGATCATGCTGAGCACTGCACCTCACATTTGCACTGCTTAATTAAAGAATTGGCCAAGTGTGGACAGGACTCGCGCTCCTAGGGTTCTGTATCCTCAATTATGTTCACGTTGTTCATTCATCTTGGGAATCGAGTATCTTCACCATTTTTCCTCTAACACGTGGCGATACTGGCGAGGTATCGGTCTCGGGAATTCCAGTGCTTTCCATAATGTTTTAATTTTAAGTTTGAATTTTAAATTTCGTGTGTAATTTCGCATTTGCCATCGTAATACCTGAGAAAAAGAGTCTTAAGGGTACAGACTGTCGGGCAACAAACAAAAATTCTTTTTCGTGTGTTATAATTTCAAATTATCAATTCACGGATTTTTTTCCTTTATTTGTACTGTGAAACCTTGCTTCTTGTCAACTTTCATGATTCTAAGTGAACAGAAAGTACCCCACAGGTTTTGATGGGTTTGCGAGTATCAAAATATGTGACAAAAATGGCCGTATCTTTTAATTGCATTGACACAGAAGCTTAAATTTTTTACATCGCTAAGGGAGGGTAGGCTGTAGTATGTGACATAAATTTCAACTTGATACGTCCACCTGTTCCTGAGAAAAAAGATTGTTAACAATCGGACAGACGGACAAACAGCTGGGCAGTCAGACAGACAGACTAACAATAAAGCAGTCCTATAATGATTCCGTTTTTACCCATTCATACACAGAACCCTCAAAACCAGCTCAGGTGAGTTATACACTTTTATTGTGTTACGACCGATTTCTTTCACTGAACATGTTCAGGTTGCTTTACTCGGTGCAACTCCTAAGACGATTATCCAGACGATCATCCAACCAATTTTGTTGCATACACTGCGTCGCTACTTCTCGTTAAGAAACCTTATCACGTTACTCATGATGCTCGGTAATTGCCACACGAAGCGATCACAAACACAATAAGAGGTGCAAGTGTTTTGGAATGCTGATTCTGCCGTTGCAACCCACGCTGTGCTGCCACCTAGAGAAGTTCCATTGCTTCTTTGGCGGACATTTCCATTTTGCCTATTCTAGGATGAAACCAGCCCCCCACCCCCACCCCCCATGAACCTTGCCGTTGGTCGGGAGGCTTGCGTGCCTCAGCGATACAAATAGCCGTACTGTAGGTGCAACCACAACGGAGAGGTATCTGTGGAGAGGCCAGACAAACGTGTGGTTCCTGAAGAGGGGCAGCAGCCTTTTCTGTAGTTGCAGGGGCAACAGTCTGGATGATTGACCGATCTGGCATTGTAACACTAACCAAAACGACTTTGCTGTGATTTTACTGCGAACGGCTGAAAGTAAGGGGAAAATACAGCCGTAATTTTTCCCGAGGGCATGCAGCTTTACTGTATGGTTAAATGATGATGGTGTCCTCTCGGGTAAAATATTCTGGAGGTAAAATAGTCCCACATTCGGATCTCAGGAGGACGTCGTTGTCAGGAGAAAGCAAAACTGGAGTTCTACGGATCGGAGCGTGAAATGTCAGATACCTTAATCGGGCAGGTAGGTCAAAAAGTTTAAAAACGGAAAGGGATAGGTTATAGTTAAATATAGTGGGAATTAGTGAAGTTCGGTGGCAGGAGGAACAAGACTTCTGGTCAGGTGAATACAGGGATATAAAAATCAAATAGGGGTAATGCAGGAGTAGGTTTAATAATGAGTAAAAAATAGGAATGCGGGTAAGCTACTACAGACAGCATAGTGAACGCATTATTGTAACCAAGATAGATACGAAGCATATGCCTACCACAGCAGTATAAGTTTATATGCCAACTATCTCAGCAGGTGACGAAGAGATTGATGAAATGTATGATGAGAGAAAAGAAATTATTTAGATAGTGAAGGGAGGCGAAAATTTAATAGTCGTGCGTGACTGGAATTCGATAGTAGGAAAAGGAAAAGAAGGAAACGTAGTAGGTGAATATGGAATGGGGATAAGGAATGAAAGAGGAAGCCGCCTTGTAGAATTTTGCACAGAGCATGACTTAATCAATGCTAACTCTTGGTTTAAGAATCATGAAAGAAGGTTGTATACATGGAAGAGATACTGGAAGGTTTCAGATAGATTACATAATGGTAACACAGAGAGAGGAACCAGGTTTTAAATTGTAAGGCATTTCCGGGGGCAGATGTGGATTCTGACCACGATCTATTGGTTACGAACTGTATATGAAAACTGAAGAAACTGCAAAAAAGGTGGGAATTTAAGGTGATGGGACCTGGAAAAACTGACTGAATCAGAGGTTGTAGAGAGTTTCAGGGAAGAATGGGGGAAAAATACAGTAGAAGAACAATGGGTCGCTTTGAGAGATGAAATAGTGAAGGCAGCAGAGGATCAAGTAGGTAAAAAGACGAGGACTAGTAGAAATTCTTGGGTAACAGAAGTATATTGAATTTAATTGATGAAAGGAGAAAATATAAAAATGCCGTAAATGAAGCAGGCAAAAAGGAATGGCTGGAGGACAATTGTAATGATGTAGAGGCATATATCACGAGGGGTAAGATAGATACTGCCTACAGAAAAATTAAAGAGATCTTTGGAGAAAAGAGAACCACTTGTAGGATTATCAAGAGCTCAGATGGAAACCCAGTTCTAAGCAAAGAACGGAAAACAGAAAGGTGGAAGGAGTATATAGAGGGTCTATGCAAGGGCGATGTACTTGAGGGCAATATCATGGAAATGGAAAAGGATGTGGAGGAAGATGATATGGGAGATATGATACTGCGTGAAGAGTATGACAGAGTACTGAAAGACCTAAGTCGAAACAAGGCCCCAGGAGTAGACAACACTGCATTAGAACTACTGATAGCCTTGGGAGAGCCAGTCCTGACAAAACTCTATCATATGGTGAGCAAGATGTATGAGGCACACGAAATACCCTCAGACTTCAAGAAGAATATAATAATTACGATCCCAAAGAATGCAGGTGTTGACAGATGTGAAAATTAACGGACTGTCCCTTTAATAAGTCACGGCTGCAAAATACTAACGCCAATTCTTCACAGACGATTTGAAAAACTGGTAGAAGCCGACCTCGGGCAAGATCAGTTTGGATTCCGTAGAAATACTGGAACACGTGAGGCAATACTGACCCTACGGCTTATCTTAAAAGATAGATTAAGGAAAGGCAAACCTATGTTTCTAGTATTTGTAGACTTAGAGAAAGCTTTTGCCAATGATGACTGGAATACTCTCCTTCAAATTCTGAAGGTGGCAGGGATAATACAGGGAGCGAAAGGCTATTTACAATTTGTACAGAAACCAGATGGCAGTTGCAAGAGTCTAGAGGCATGAGAGGGAAGCAGTGGTTGGGGTGGGTTCGAGAGAGGGTTGTAGCCTATCCCCAATGCTATTCAATCTGTATACTGAGGAAGCAGTAAAGGAAACAAAAGAAAAATTTGGAGTAGGAATTAAAATTCATGGAGAAGGAATAAAAACTTTGATGTTCGCCGATGACACTGTGATTCTGTCAGAGACAGCAAAGGACATGGAAATGCAGTTGAACGGAATGGACAATGTCTTGGAAGGAGGATATAGGATGAACATCAACAAAAGTAAAACGAGGATAAGGGAATGCAGTCGAATTAAATCGGGTGATGCTGAGGGAATTAGACTGGGAAATGGGCACTTAAACTAGTAAATCAGTTTTGCTATTTGGGGAGCAAAATAACTGATGATGGTCGAAGTAGAGAGGATATAAAATGTAGACTGGCAATGGAAAGGAAAGCGTTTCTGAAGAAGAGAAATTTGTTAACATCGAGTATAGATTTAAGTGTCAGGAAGTCGTTTCTGAAAGTATTTGTATGGAGTGTAGCCATGTATGGAAGTAAAACGTGGACGAGAAATAGTTTAGATAAGAAGAGAATAGAAGCTTTCGAAATGTGGTGCTACAGAAGAATGCTGAAGATTAGATGGGTAGATCACATAACTAATGAGGAGGTATTGAATAGAATTGGGGAGAAGAGACATTTTTGGCACAACCTGATTAGAAGAAGGGATCGGTTGGTAGGACATGTTCTGAGGCATCAAGGGATCACCAGTTTAGTACTGGAGGGCAGTGTGGAAGCTAAAAACCGTAGAGGGAGACCGAGAGATGAATACACTAAGCAGATTCAGAAGGATGTGGGTTGCAGTAAGTACTGGGAGATGAAGAAGCTTGCACAGGATTCAGTAGCATGGAGAACTGCGTCAAACCAGTCTCTGGACCGTAGACCACAACAAGACGAAACACCTTGCATAACCATCAGTCCGTCATTCCCACGTGGTAATTGCAAAACGTGCCGCGGAATATGGACTCGTTCCTCCTGATGGATGGTGGGACTGGATGATCGCCTTAGGAGTTGCGCTGAGTATTGCAACCTGATCCTGTTCAATGAACGAAACCGGTCGTTACCCCCCCCCCCCCCCCCAAAAAAAATGTAATAATACACCTGAGGTGGATTTCATTAAACGTTCGACCAGTCGCTCAATTTCTTGAAGATAGAATTCCGCTCCTTGATCACGGACGCATTTGAAAGACGCTGTTTGAACCTCCTCATTGTGGGAAAATCTTTCTCCCTCCAGATCTTTCTTCAGCTTTATGGAAGATCGTAAGATCTGAACTTTCCAATCAGCATCACCGAGGTCTGTACGGCGTGATCAAATTGTTGGAACCATTCCCCTACAATTGGACGCGGCCTTGCTTTTGGTCCATATACCGCCGAGAATTGTACGGTGAATGTGTGTGCAATTTTAACGTTTTGCCCACAAGAATCGTAGGGTCCCGCATGGTTCAAGTCTGGAGTATGGTTACAGTTCTGTGACATTTCACTCCCACAATGTAACGCACCTGTTACTCAAACTCAGCAGGACTATATCTGCTGGAAACCCAGAACATGTACTGTCTTCTGACAATGCGTCACTTTTGTTACGCAATGTTCTTAGCAAATGTCGACATGTGCAACTTACTCGAATTTTTTGGACCCAACTTACTTGGCAGAAACGATTTTGACGACTGCGTACCGGAGCAAGTCTCTGGCTATAATTTAATGTTGTACTTAAGATATTACATAATAATATGTATGCTGTGCTATTTATGGTCAGTCTTTCATCTGTGTACAAAGCAATGCTCCAGGCAAGTGCTTTCAGTTACGACTTCTATCGCTTAAATGTTGTAAATATCTTTCTTTTTCATAAGCGATACTCTTGCTGTTATCAGTCTGCATTTTACATTTGTCAGCTTCCACCATTGTCTGATATTTTTACTGCACAAATAGATAAACTAGTCTTTCCAACGTGCATGCGGTAAATACGGAAACGTGAAGATATTACCAAATGCGTCCAAACAGGACCAGTGTGTTGTTATTCTTTTCTTGGCTGCCGAAGGGCAAGACATCAGTCGGAAAATGTTGTGAAATGATGCGCTAAGTTCCTTGCTGCTACTTCTTGATAACGCACGCCCCCATATTGCAAATTTCGTGACGCAGAAGTTAGGTCAACTGAAGTAGGAGACACTCGAGCATATTCCCTACAGTCCTGATCTCTCCCCATGCGTTTATCACACATCCGGTCCCTTAAAAAAGGCATTGAAGTATCGAAGATTCCTGTTGGGCTCCTTTACGCAGCAGGACACCGTGTTTTGCATATCGGGTATCTTCAAGCTGGTGCGTCAGTGGGATGATTGCCTCAAAGCTCACAGCGATTTTGCCTGGTTCGCATAGCGATTCTGCACCGTACGGTCTTCGAACGGAAAGTTTTTGATCACCCCGTATGTTTCCACATTTAAATTGTTTTCATTTGGCGTGCTGAGTTGGTGACAAATTGTGAGCGTGGCCTCTTATTTAGTGGCGTGATGTTACAGAGGCTCAGAGATCGATTACTTTTCGTACAGGAAGTGCATTACAGGACTGTGTCCTGATTATCCAGTCTAGAGCGTTATACACTCAGTTTAGTCATTCGCTCCAGCACTACAGTTTGCGCAATGCATTACTGGAAGACGTGTATAGAAAACTTATGTGTTTGTGATTACTAGAAATTATATTCATGTTTCACGTTTATTGTGAGGCCCACGTGTTGTATATCTACTGTCTGAATAATTTGGGGTTAATACAGAATATCAGTTCACTATTTGTCGGCCGCGGTGGCCGAGCGGTTCTAGGCGCTGCAGTCTGGAACCGCGCGACCGCTACGGCCGCAGGTTCGAATCCTGCCTCGGACATGGATGTGTGTGATGTCCTTAGGTTAGTTAGGTTTCAGTAGTTCTAAGTTCAGCACAGGCGACACCCCACCAAGTAACTGAATAATGATGTAGTACAACAATTAACAAAATCTACACGTGCTATTGAAAAAAACTGATGGCCTCACCACCATGTTCTACACTTCAGACTTCAGAATTTAAGTCCCATAGTGCTCAGAGCCATTTGAAGCCAAGTTCACTATTTTGGTTACTCATTTGTGTTCCCTTAGTCATTTATTTCATTTTTGTACGTAATCCTGATGCACATGCAATGCGATGCCATCTTGGACATACGTGTTACCAAGATTCCCTTTGTCAGTTCCATGATAATCTACAATACTAGTAATCAAATAATTCACATACAGTTCATTCCATGGATTAGTAACAAATATCCCGCTCTCTCCATGTATCATTTTCAGATTGTGAGAGTAAGTTTCGTTGATGACGCGGGAACGGATATTTTCTGTGGCACATTTCATAATTTGATTACTGATGTTACTATGAATTAATTAGTGTAGAACATGATGGTGAGGCCATCAGTTTTTTCAATAGCACGTGTAGATTTTGTTAATTGTTGTACTACATCATTAATCAGTTACTTGGTTGGGTGTCGCCTGTGCTGAACCATTTTGACATTAAGGTATCGTGGTTACTTTCAATGGAAGTCATGTAATGGCAGTGTGTTTCGCTACAAGCTGACCACATTTATACTTGGTAAACTTGGTAGGCTTCTAAACGTGATTACATAGTGTTTGATGTTCAGTTATAAAAGCCATAAATACCAATTATTCTTTGTAAGGTTCTTTGCGGGTTTATGAGAAGCTTTTTACCTTTGTATCTGCCCACGTATACATATTTCACATATACTTAACATATTTCACACGCATTTGTACACATATTTTACCTGTACATTTATTTAAATTCTCCGCGCAGTTTCGTTTTCACTCATCCCAGTGTTTCTGATGTCATATATATCCTGAAGTATGAGTCATACACTAACATAATTTCACAGTTACATCCAGTGATATACGGAGATTCCGTCTGTAAAATGAGTTACGAACAGAGTAAGTAGGAAAGAAGTAATATATTAAAACGTCATGCATGATGTCGCTGTCTTTCACACATCTCAGTGTTTGTGAGACGATATCTCCTGAAATATGTGTCGTAAAATGATATTTTTCAGTAGGTACAGTCAGAGGAATATGCACATACTGCCTACGAAATGTATTGCAAAAAGAGTTTGAAGCAAACAAGAAATAATTTTAAACGTCGAACATGAGGCGGCAGCTTTACACGCATTTCAGTGTTTATGACATGACGTCATATCCCATGAAATGCATGTCGTACAGTGACATAATTTTGCAGGAACATTCACTGTTACATGTGAATGCTGTCTGCAAAATGTATCGGAAATACAGTTAGCGGAAAAGAAGTAATAAATTAAAACGTCATGCCTGATGCAGCAGTTTTACAGTATGAAGAGCGAAAATGTAGTAAGCGATAAAGTTTTCTCCTTTCATCATTTTGTGGGAGTTGTCAGCCAGAAAAACTTTCGTAAAGGCTTGAAATCGTATATAGAGTCTGTTGCAAGTTATTAAGTGTTGTCATTCTCAAATACCGTATATATTAGGCTATTTGTCTGGCTAGCTGTTTGCGCGTCATGAGCTACACGCTTTTTCACCGCAACCTCTACCCGTTTGATAGGTAGGTGGTCCTAACCCCCAGGGCTTCTATCCAGACAGTAAGTGATAAGTGTGGTCGAAATTGTTCCAATGGTTCTGGAGGAGATGTGGAACATACACACACATTCACATTTACATGCATACACAAATAAATACATCCATTTTATTATATATATATATATATATATATATATATATATATATATATATATAATATGTGGATACTCAGGTAAAGCGAAACACATTGTTAACACTTTTTCGCTGATTTATCCACACGTAAAACATCCACACCTATCTGCATCATTACTCATTACACATTACATTACCCAAGGGGCGTTTTAATTAAATAGAAAATAGGACTGTTTCTTATGAGAGCCTGTATTTAACTAGTAAGACAATATTTTTACATTCGAAATGGAAGCAAAAAATTAATTAATTACAACATTTAATAATGTTACAAAAAGTAACCACTATTACAAGTATTTTTGTAACGCTCTTCTTTTGCTTTTGCTGTAGTGACCACTGTAAACATACTCATAATGTCCACCTCCAGAGTCGCATGATCAATTTAGGATCGCACGTTCGATATGTATCGTTCGGGCCCCACGACTTCGATAGACAATCATTCATGGAAATTACCAAAATTTGTATTCTTTTCGACTTCCAATCTGTGCATCATATTCAGCCTTGTTGTCTTTTACAATAAATCTTTCTTCATCTAACAGTCCGCAGCTCTTGGTCTAGTGGCTAGCGTTGCTGTCTCTGAATCACGGAGTCACAAGTTCGATTCCCTGCCGGTTGGGGATTTTCTCTGCGCGGGGACTGGGTGTTTGTGTTGTCCTCATCATTTTCGTCATCATTCGTGAAAGAAGCTGTATTAGACTGTGTAAAAATTGGGACTTTGTACGGGCACTGATGACGGCGTAGTTGAGCGCTCCACAAACCAAATATCATCGTCATCTAACAGATACAATCACAACTCAACACAGTATTACTGAATACGTTCAGCACATACCACAGTTCAAATAAGTATGTTTCAAACTTCCTGGCAGATTAAAACTGTGTACCCGACCGAGACTCGAACTCGGGACCTTTGCCTTTCGCGGGGAAGTGCTCTACCAACTGAGCTACCGAAGCACGATTCACGCCCGGTACTCACAGCTGTACTTCTGCCAGTATCTCGTCTCCTACCTTCCAAACTTTACAGAAGCTCTCCTGCGAACCTGCAGAACTAGCATTCCTGAAAGAAAGGATATAGCGGAGACTTGGCTTAGCCACAGCCTGGGGGATGTTTCCGGAATGAGAGGCAAAGGTCCCGAGTTGGAGTCTCGGTCGGGCACACAGTTTTAATCTGCCAGGAAGTTTCATATCAGCGCACACTCCGCTGCAGAGTGAAAATCTCATTCTGGAAGTATGTTTCAGTCTGCGCAGAGGCAAATACTATGTCACAACAAGACCAAAGATTGTTTAACAGCAACGTAACTTGCTCTCTGTCTGACGTGCACATCGACAACTTACGAAAATCAAAATGAGATGTCTACCTTACACTGTTTCGGGAAACAGACATGCTTCTTGACCAACCACCTAACTTGCGCAACACCTGTAAGGCATAAATTTAAATTATGGCTTGATTGTTTTTTGCACACCATGTTATACGCTACTCATATCGTGTACTCCGCCATAACCTTGCGCAAAAAACTTGCTCTCACGTAGTCCCTCCAGTTCTGTGTGTTCACTTAACTGATATTCGACTCCCAATCAAACTTGATCTTTGACGTGGTAGAGGTGGTAAATGTTTCGCATTTGAAAAACTTCCAAAATCAACTTTGATTATTATACCTTACAGAAATACTTCTCCTAATTGAATAATTTTACTAATTCTTCTAATTTTCTTTGCCACGTGTCTTCTTAGACTAAACAATATATTACGACGTGACGCTGTTCTCAACAACAGAAGCGTCCCTGCATCGGCCCAAGCCGTTGCTTAGCAATAGTTTGGGACGAGTCGAATGGTGAGCAGCATGAATTGTTCTTTCATCACTCAACAAAATCTTGAGAAAAAGTGTTAAATATATTAAGACCACGGAACAACGACGTCAGTTGGAAGGTAAGATATCAATCATTTCTGCCGATCTGTGACATCCGAAACACAGGAATCAAATTGACTGATCCTATATACTGATGCATAAAGTAAATTCTCATAGGTTCATACCCTTAATGAATATGCAGAACTTCGAAGGAGTAGTTATACTCACGGTTTTTGATTTTGCAGATAAGTCCTTCAGACTGTTTATTAAAGTTAGTTCGAGGCAGTTTGCTGTGGAAGAGCATGCATTCTATAAATCTTGTAAATATAAGAAACTCGATACATCACAAGTCGTACATTCTCCAATGAAATTTCTCTCTCCGAATACGCTCGTATGTATAATATTCGGCATGTCGAGTGCGTCATAATGATGTATTGAAACACGTTTGCCCTTTACGTCTAATAAGAAATAATAGCCTTTTATAAGAATTTCTGATGCCTTAGTGAGGTATGTCGTGCACTAAGCTGTATTTTTGTCAGGAGTTTTATTTTTGTTTGAAACTGTAAGCGTCTTATTAGCGGAATGAAATATGATTTGAAACTGTTGTTCCCTCTTACGTATAATGAAATAAGGAGGGTCAGCTTTATCATCTTTGTGACACAGTTGTCCACGTCCTCAATCAAAGGACAGTGTGTGCATATTTTACTGGCTCCTCGTCTCCCCTGGTACTGAATCGCTAGCTGTCACTGGAATTCGAGCTACCTATATGATAATTTCTCTTACTGCTACTTTTGGCGGCCAGGTGATACTGCGCGCAATAGACCTGGCACTGCGGTCATCATTGCTTGGTGGACTTCATTTCGGCGATAGGCAATTATGGCTTTAGGTAACATTTCTACATGACCTCTTACGCTATTGTGGACACCATGACCCATTTTTAAGACTGATGATGTAATTTATATGATTATTTGACAATAGTTAATTCTGTATAAATGTGATATATCTAAGTTTTTATCGATGTGCTTTTACGTAGTCTGTTACATTATTCTGTGTCATGCTTTTATTTACAAATGGTTCAAATGGCTCTGAGCACTATGGGACTTAATATCTGAGGTCATCAGTCCCCTAGAACTTAGAACTACTTAAACCTAACTAACCTAAGGACATCACACACATCCATGCCCGAAGCAGGATTCGAACCTGTGACCGTAGGGGTCGCGCGGCTCCAGACTGTAGCGCCTAGAACCGCTCGGCCACTTCGGCCGGCTTTTATTTACAATGAGGAATTTAAGCATTTTATAATTTGACGCCAATCGTTTTACATCACCTAATATGATGTGGTGAATGATTTATATGAGTGAATAACATTTTAATTATGTTGTTTTTTCGTAAATATCTACATTATTCAGCGTGATAGTGGCAGTTCAACTTTGTAATTTTCTTTATACGTACCTTTCGTTAATATACAGGAACCTGATGATGGTGAGTGGACCGAAAATGGTCGTTAAGTAAAAAAGTGCTGTCAATACCTCTTGGCTGTAAATCAAGACGTCCCTTCAAATATTTACGAGCTGTGGAGACCACCTACTTAAAATGTCCTACTGATTCAGCTATAGCTATCTTGTGATCGTTGGTTTGTCCAGGTTGCAGGGCCACGACTTCATATAGTGCTTGAAACGATTTTAAACGGATCCAAAACAACCAAAAGCTTTCCATAATGTTTGCAGCTGTTCTGCACAAAACAAAGATATATCACTCCACTGCCACCTGGCGCAGTCAGTGCTGACCTGCTACTGCCCAATAGAATCAAATCATCAGACTCTGTCAGCTAGTAGCTGGCTATAACTGTCTTCCTTCGGCTGAAGCCGATTATTTTTTATGGTGGCTTGTGACGTCACTCCTTTGACGTCAAACAAGCCATAAATCAAAAATATAAAGTGCCTTCACAAATAAAATTAATATTTCTACAACTTTCGAGGACGTTGAAGACCAATTTCCCGCTTCATGCAGGATATCAGAATAGTATTCACGAATCTTCAAAGATCGTTTCTGTTTGCACGCAAACCGTATTTTCAGTATATTGATTCAGCTGAAAAGAAAGCGACGCACCACCAAGGAAGAATGAAACTTTGTCACAAATTGAAATTCATTCTGTTATCGACGGACAAAGAAAAATTGTAAACTATGGCGGGCGATGGATGAACGTGTGACGCTGTAGCGCAGTTTCACCGTGCGGCTGCCAAGGGTAATTAACAGGGGACATGTTGACAAATTTCTCCCGAACAGGCCACGAAGGCCCAACGGTACTGACCGGCCGCCGTATTATCCTCAGCTCATAGGCGTCACTGGATGTGGATGTGGAGGGGCATGAGGTCAGCACACCGCTCTCCCGGCCGTATGCCAGTTTTTGAGACGGGAGCTGCTACTTCTGAGTCAAGTAGCTCCTCAGTTTGCCTCACAAGAGCTGAGTGCACCCCGCTTGCCAACAGCGCTCGGCAGACCGGATGGTCACCCATCCAAGTGCTAGCCTAACCCGACAGCGCTTAACTTCGCTGATCTGACGGGAACAAGTGTCATCACTGGGGAAAGGCCATTGGCTGGACATGTTGACAGCAGGACATAAATTCTTCACAAATTTCATTCAATATACGCAGCTGGACAGTAACTATGTCTCGCAGAAGGATGCGTGAACAATATACGCGTATCAAAACATTTGAGAGAGGACGTGAAGTTCGGCATAACGAAGCAGGCTGGATTATTCGGCGAATCGCTCCACATTTCAGTAGGAGAGATGCTTTTGATGATGTTGGCAGGAAGATGACCGAACCATGGCTGAACACAGAGCGCCAAGAAGGAAGCGGTCGATCTAGGGAGACGACAGAACGTGAGGCCCAACAAGTCGGCAGAGAGGAATTCAGATCCGCGGATTCATCATTATTACTGATCCGACGAGAAACTGGTGCTTCAGGGACGACAACGACCATTAATAGGCAGATTACAGAAAGGGGGCTGAGTTAGCGTCGCCCCATTGCGCCGACTACCACTGATCTTTTACAGCTGTAATTTCAGAAAAACTGGATGATTTATTCAAGCGAAAGAGATTCGCATATTGAGCAAGTCAATAACGCGTAGGTCCAGCTCTGGCCCTTATGCAAACACTTACATGGCTTGTCATTGATTTAGGGAGTTGATGGATGTCCTGCTGAACGATAATGTGTCAAATTCTGTCCGAGTCGTACGTTAGCTCATCAAAATTACGAAATGGTTGGCGATCCCACCCCATAATGCTCCATGCGTCCTCAAGTGGGGAGAGAAAATGGTTTGCAGTAGTGTCTGGAATATCGTTCACTGGAGTGATGAGTCCCGATGGTCAGCGAAGACTTGTCTGGAGACGCCGGGGAACGGTGGGATACCAACTGCCGTCCACTATATGGTCCTACAACCATGAGTGATAATCTGAGGTGCCATTTATTTTCATAGGAGGTAATGCACGCCTGCACATGGCGAGTGTTTCTGCTATTTGTCTCCGTGCTTGCCAAATACCTACCTTGCCAGCAAGGCCGCCGAATCTCTCCCCAGTTGTGCGCGGCCCCTCCCGCCGGAGATTCGAGTCCTCCATCGGGTATGGGTGCGACTGTTGTTCTTGGCATAAGTTAGTTTAAGTTGGTTTAAGTAGTGTGTAAGTCTAGGAACAAATGACCTCAGCAGTTTTGTCCCTTAGGGATTCACACACATTTGAACATTTTCTCTCCCCGGTTGAAGACGCATGGAGCATTATGGGCAGGGCTCGCCAACCATTTCGTAATTTTGACGAGCTAACGTACGAATCGGACAGAATTTGCCACGATATCGTTCAGCAGGACATCCAACAACTCCTTAAATCAATGCCAAGCCATATAAGTGTTTGCATAAGGGCCAGAGGTAGACCTACGCGATATTGACTTGCTCAATGTGCGAATCTCTTTCGCTTGAATAAAGCATCCAGTTTTTCTGAAATTACAGTTATTTGTTTGTGTGTATAGGTACATCACATTTACCGATTTCCGTTCCATTTGATAATTCCTTCATGGTAAAACTTTCTTTTATATTACGGTATATTTAAACTCAAGGGCAAAGTATATCGAAAGATATCGATGCGCTTGTATTAGTGCTTCACTTAATTAATACTAATTACAGCACTGTGGTCTGTAAGAAACAACCTCTACTTAAGATGACTAACGCACATGATATAGGGGTAGCGTCCTTCATTGGTAATCAATACGTCCTCGGTGCCTGGTTTGAAACCGACCATCGCTAAAATTTTCATTAACAATCAACATTGGCGACCGAAGACTTCCGGTGTAAGAAGTCGCCCTCATTCTGGCAACAGCCTTGCCAAAGATGGCGGAGGAGGGGACAGAGGTTCAGGTCACTCTCTTGCCTTGACGTGGGAAACTACCCCTAAAGGCTGAAGGATCAGCAATGACCAATGGCATGAGAATGCAGAAAGCAATCGAAATCACAGCATTAAACACACGTAACGTGTATCCACAGGACCTGTGGCTTGTAATTCAAAAAGTGTGATGATGATTTCTTCATTGGCAAAAAATTCCTGAATAGTCCTCCATTTGGATCATCCGGGGGAGACTGCCAAAGGGGAGGTGACCATCAGTAAAAGATTAAATAACCATCGAAAGGAATACGTTCTCCGACTCGGAGCGTGAAACATCAGAAGCTTGAACATGGTTGGGGAGATAGAAAATCTGAAAAGGGAAATGCAAAGTTTTAAAAAAATGGTTCAAATGGCTCTGAGCACTATGCGACTTAACTTCTGAGGTCATCAGTCGCCTAGAACTTAGAACTAATTAAACCTAACTAACCTAAGGACATCACACACATCCATTCCCGAGGCAGAATTCGAACCTGCGACCGTAGCGGTGGCTCGGCTCCAGACTGTAGCGCCTAGAACCGCCGGCCACTCCGGCCGGCGGAAATGAAAGGGTTCAATCTAGATGTAATAGGGGTCAGTGAAGTGAAATGGTAAGAAGAGAAAGATTTCTGGTCAGGTTAATATACTGTAATAACAACTGCAGCAGAAAACTGTATAACAGGAGTAGCATTCCTTATGAATAGGAAGGCAGGGCAGAGGGTGTGTTACTGTGAACGGTTCAGTGATAGGGTTGTTCTTATCAGAATCGACAGCAAACCAGCACCGACAACGATAGGTCAGGCATATACACCGACGTCGCAAGTTGAAGATGAGGAGATAAAGTGTATGAGGATATTGAAAAGGGTAATACAGTACGTGAAGGGAGATGAAATCTGATAGTCATGGGGGACTGGAATGCATCTGTAGAATGAGTATAAGAAAACGGTTACAGGTGAATGTGGGCTTGCGAAAATGAATGAGAGAGGTGAAAAACTAATTAATAAATTTCAGCTAGTAATAGCGAATAATCTGTTCAAGTTCATACTTGAAAAAGGCAGGGTGATACGGGAGGATATCAGTTAGGTTACATCTAGGCCAGACAGACAGAGATTGCGAAGTCAGATATTGGTTTGTGAGGCGCACCCAGGAGCAGATATAGACCCAGATCATAATTTAATAGTGATTAAGAGTAGGCTGAAGTTTAAGAGATTAATCAGAAAGAATCAATATGCAAAGAAGTGGGATAAGGAAGTATTAAGAAATGTGGAGATACGCTTGAAGTTCTATAAGGCTATAGGTACAGCAATAAGAAATAGCTCAGTAGATAGTATAATTAAAGAGGAACTGACATGTCTAAAAATCACAATCACAGATGTTGCAAAGAAAAACACAAGTATAAGGAAGGTGGCGGCGAAGAAACCATAGGTAAAAAAACAAATACTTCAGTTGATCAATGAAAGAAGGAAGTACAAAAATGTTCAGGGAAATTCGGGACTACAGAAGCACAAATCGCTGAGGAATGAAATAAGTAGGAAGTGCAGGATCGCTAAGACGAAATAGCTGCATGAAAAACGTGAAGAAATAGAAAAAGAAATGATTACCGGAAGTAGAGACTCAGCGTAAATGAAAGTCAAAATAATCTTTGGCGAAATTAAAAGTAAGCGTGGTAACATTAAGAGTGTAACGGGAATTCCACTCTTAAATGCAGAGGAGAGAGCAGATAGGTGGAAAGAGTACACTGAAGGCCACTATGAGGGGGAAGATTTGCTGATGTGATAGAAGAAGAAACAAAATTCGATTTAGAAGAGATAGGTGGTCCAGTATTAGGATCGGAATTTAAGAGAACCTTTGAGAATCTAAGAACAAATAAATCAGAACGGATAGATAACATTCCACCAGAATTTCTAAAACCATTGGGAAAAGTGGCAACAAAACGACTATTCACGTTAGTGTGTAAAATCTATGACCCTGGCGCCATATCATCTTAATTTCGGAAAAATATCTACACATTTCCGAAGACTGCAAGGGCTGACAAGTGCGAGAAGTGTCGCACAATCAGCCTAACAGCTCATGCATCCAAGCTGCTGACAACAATAATATGCAGAAGAATGGAAAAGAAAATTGAAGATGTATTAGATGACGATCACTTTAGCTTTAGGAAAGGTAAAGGCACCAGAGGGGCAATTCTGACGTTAGCAAGACTAAAGGAAAAAGGAAGACACGTTCATAGGATTTGTCAACCTCGAAAAAGCATTCGATTGTGTAAAATGATCAAGATGTTCGAAATACTGAGAAAATTAGGGGAAAACTAAAGGAATAGACGGGTAATATACAACACGTGCAAGAGCCAAGAGGAAATAAAGAGAGTGGACGACCAAGAGCAGAGTGCTCGCATTAAAAAGGGTGTAAGACAGGGATGCACTCTTTCGCCCTTACTATTCAGTCCGTACATCGAAGAAGCAAAAATTGAAATAAAAGGTTCAGGAGAGGATTTAAAATTCAGCGTAAAAGGATATCAATGATACAATTCGCCGGTGACAATGCTTTCTGAGTGAAAGTGGAGAATAATTACATGATCTTCTTAATGGAATGAACAGTCTAATCAGTGTAGAATATGGATTGTGAGTAAATCGAAGAAAGACGAAAGTAATGAGAAGTAGCACTAATGAGTACAGAGAGAAACTTAACATCGGGATTAACGGTCACGAAGTAGATGAAATAAGGGAATTCTACTACGTAGGCAGCAAAATAACCAATGACGGATGGAGCAAGGACGACGTCGAAATCAGACTAGCACTAACAAAAAGAGCATTCCTGGCCAAGAGAAGTCTACTAGTGTAAAACATAGGCCTTAATTTGGGGAAGAAATTTTTGAGAATGTACGTTTGAGCACAGCGTCGTATGGTAGTGAAACATAGACAGTGGGAAAGCTGGAAGAGAAGGAAATGGAAGCGTTTAAGATGAGGTGCTACCGACGAATGTTGAAAATTGGGTGGACTGATGTAAAGAATGAGGAGATTCTGCTCGGAATCAGAGAGAAAAGGAATATTTGGAAAACACTGACAAGTAGAAGGGGCAGGATGATAGGACATCCGTTAAGACATCAGGAAACGACTTTCATATTACTAGAGGGAGCTGTAGAGGGCAAAAACTGTAAAGCAAGACAGAGATTAGAATACATCCAGCAGGTAATTGTGGAGGTAGGTAGGAAGTGCTGCTCTGAGACGAACAGATTGGCACAGGACAGTAATTTATGGCGGACCGCCTCAAACTAGTCAGAAGACTGATAACTCAAAAAAAAAAAAAAAACATATCGACTGTGATAGTTCAGTTGCTACAAATTACTTTTCGAAAAAGCTAGTTGACCAGTACCCTGAAATCAGGATTCGTAGTATTAGTTCATGGAACATTTCCCTTATAAAAGCTATTACGTCGATAGTAACGAGACGTGTTTGTGACTTCTGATACTTTCTAGTAATGATGGGAATTGGCGAGCTTCTCACCGGCGCGACAGTAGCACCTGAAGATGGTAGGCAGTCGTCTCGCTGAAATATTGTGCGATTTTTACAATATTATCCGGCGATATTCCCGGGAACCTATCAAGCAGATGCAGCACCGGGAAAGCCTCAAACAGCACAATGATGGGAATAATTTTCAACAGATAAACCAAATACGAAAACTAGAGTCACACAAAGCGATCTGGCATATTACTAAGCCGTGCTGAAATGTAACGTTTCCGAATTTTCTATGTGAAAAATCTTGAAGTTTAGAAAACGTTATTAAAATTCTACATCTTTATTTCATGTACACATATTTACTTCTCAACATAGTCACTCTGGCGATGAACACATTTCTCCCACCTGGAGTCTACTCGGTTGACACTATCACAGTAAAATATTTCACTCTGTTGACGGAGCGACAACCTCGCCTCTGCTGGAACCACTTTATCACTATCGAAGAGAAGTCAAAGACAATCTGTAAGTTTTGGAGACACTTGAAAATAAGACAAGGCCAAGCCGGGACTGTACGAAGGATAATAGATGACAGTGAACGCAAGGTGTCGGATTGTTGCAGATGTTTCAGCGTTCGTAAGTGGTCTGGAATTACCATGCTGAAACAGAGGGTGCTCCACGTGTGGAAGAACTGTTGGAATTCGAACCTCGGTTACAGCACTCTGCGTCTCACGGACCGACATAGTGTTGTGGGCAAGCGGTATGACCTCAGCCCGTGTGAGACCAATAGAGGAGCTACGAGGGTCACTCCAAAAGAAATGCACATTATTTTTTAAAATCCATCTTTTGTTCTACATGTTTGAAAGCTTTACAGTGTGTAGATACATCCTTTAGGAAAAATATTTTCATTTCTCCACATAATTTCCATGTTTCAGTGTTGTCCATCCGAGTTTTGTGATCGTTTCTATGGTTTTTTGACTGACATGTGGCCGTGCATTGTCGTGCAACAGCAAAACATCCTGCCTTTGTCGATGTGGTCGAACACGACTCAGCCGATCTTGAAGTTTCTTCAGTGTCGTCACATATGCATCAGAATTTATGGTGGTTCCTCTTGGCATGATGTCCACAAGCAAGAGTCCTTCGGATCGAAAAACACCGCAGCCATAACTTTTCCAGCAGAAGGTGTGGTTTTGAATTTTTTTTTCTTGAGTGAATTTGCATGATGCCGCTCCATTGATTGCCTCTTCGTCTTGTAATGGTACTTGAATTACGTAACCATTATGGTACCTCACCTGAACCTCTCGATACCAGTAATATTCTACTGTATTTCTGTTAACTACTTAACATATTTCTGACACAACATTCAGATATGATTTCACTTTTGATACATCGATATGTTTGTATTGCAATGATATTATTCTTATGTGTATTCTTTCTTTCGTCACTATGATATTTGACGTACTTGTAACTCTGATTTTTGGGCGCGTAACCGATAGTTAGTTGGTTGTTAAGTTGTTAGAGAGTCGGACCTTGAAAAGGTCAAGTCTTGGACGTCATGTTGGAAAGACGCATATTACAGTTGGCTTATAAAATGTGAGGAAGATGTTTTCAAGTATGTTTTGTATTGTGAAGTGATGTTTTGTGTGATACGTGATATTGCAATAAAATCAGTTAAAAGGAAGTGTAACTTAAATTCGGAGTGCTGATTATTTTTTTTTTTTACATCACCATAGTGCTAACTTTGAAAGGTTTAATCTCCAAGAATGGTTTGTGAAGCGCATCTACGTAACTTTTGAATATAGCAGGATAAAATGGTTCAAATGGCTCTGAGAACTATGCGACTTAACTTCTGAGGTCATCAGTCGCCTAGAACTTAGAACTAATTAAACCTAACTAACCTAACGACATCACACACATCCATGCCCGAGGCAGGATTGGAACCTGCGACCGTAGTGGTCGTTCGGCTCCAGAACCGCACGGCCACTCCGGCCGGCATCAGGATAAAACCTAGGCCTCTTTGCATCCGAGCTTGGAATCAAAACCACCTAGATTTTCAACGATTGAGCCATGATTTTATGACGAGACCTGCGTGGGAAACGCAAAAAGATGAGTGCCTAGTTTTTTAATTATTACATGAAATGACTATGACACCTGCCACATAATAAGACTTTTGTTGCCCGAAAATGCATTATTTAGCAGCGTGAGCAACACCACAAGCGTTATTAAAATTTTGACCTTTGTTGTGGTAGGGTTGTTTGAGTCTCTGGTGAAAAATGATGGAGCCATGTTTCATCACCTGTCACAATTCTTCCAAGAAATTCATCTCCACCATTCTCGTACTGTTCCGTAAGTTCTCTGCATACCGTTTTTCTTGTTTCTTTGTGAGCCGCTCTCAACATCCTGGGAAACCACCTGGCACAAACCTTTTTTAACGCCAACACTTTCAGTATTCTGCAAACACTTCCTTCCCCTACCCCAAAGTAGCGTGATAATTCGTTCACTGTGATACGCCTGTCAGTAGCCACCAATTCGTTAACTCTCTGCAGATTGTCTGGAATGTGTGCAGTACGAGACCTGCCGCTGCAAGGACAATCCTCAATATTGCCGTGCCCGCTTTCATCACGTAACCTACTTGCTCACCGACTAATTGTACTGCGATCGACAGCAGCACCTCCATACACCTTTTTCAACCTCTTGTGGATGTTTCCCACTGTCTCGTTTTCACAGCACAGGAATTCTATGACAGCACGTTGCTTCTGACGAACGTCAAGTGTAGCCGCCATCTTGAAGACATGCTGTGACGGCGCCACTCACGGTAACAGGTTGGACTAAGTTTGAAAACAAGCGTGAAGGATGTATCTACACACTGTAAAACTGTAACACATGCAGAATGAAAACTGTATTTTTACAAAAATAGTCTGAATTTCTTTTGGAGTGACCCTTGTACATGACTGAGAAGTAGCGGCACAGGTGACGTAAACTGACAACGGCCGGGAGAGCGGTGTGCTGACCACACGCCCCTCCGCATCCGGCGACCACTATGGACTGAGGACGACACGGTGGCTGGTCGGTACCGTTGTAACTTGAAAGCCTGTTCGGACGGTGTTGTTGTTGTTGTTGTTGTTGTTGGGAGGACTGGTATAGGGTCCACCCAGCCTCGTAATGCTACTAGAGCAATGGCTTGTCCCGGTACTGGAGCCAGCAGGTCTGCTAACACGACAACGACCTGGCGTGCCGTATATCGACCCCACCCCGCCATTCCTCACCCCGACGACCGCGGCTGACGGCTGACACGACGCTCGGTGGGGCCGGTTGGACCGACTGTGGCCACAATGGCGATGGATACATCATCTTATTATTCAATAATCGAACGTATTCGCTTTGTTACATCAAAACCTAGTTTTATTACTTAAAACTGTAGTTACGATCAGTCAGCTAAGAATACGTCGAGTGCTCGCAATCGAGCATTGATTTACAAAATGAGCAGAGAATTCAATAGAAATGTGTCGGAGAACAGCAGCAGTTGAGTAGCCTCAACCTCCAGAACTAGCTCCTCGCAGCGGGCCATAAAAACAACACACTGCACGTGGCTGTCTGTACAAGCGACGCCGCGGGGCGCAGAGGTTACCATGGTCGCAAAAACACCGCCGCTGGACGCTCGGAGCTGTCCGCGCTGATGAGTTTCCTTATATGTTGGTGAGTACCGGTGGTAGGTTGCAAGGACAGCGAAAACCTTATGAAGCACCGTATTCCGCTTGCCAACAGGGTACCATACAGGCGAGTGATGGAGGCTTTCTTGTGTGTGAGAATTATACATACACTCCTGGAAATGGAAAAAAGAACATATTGACACCGGTGTGTCAGACCCACCATACTTGCTCCGGACACTGCGAGAGGGCTGTACAAGCAATGATCACACGCACGGCACAGCGGACACACCAGGAACCGCGGTGTTGGCCGTCGAATGGCGCTAGCTGCGCAGCATTTGTGCACCGCCGCCGTCAATGTCAGCCAGTTTGCCGTGGCATACGGAGCTCCATCGCAGTCTTTAACACTGGTAGCATGCCGCGACAGCGTGGACGTGAACCGTATGTGCAGTTGACGGGCTTTGAGCGAGGGCGTATAGTGGGCATGCGGGAGGCCGGGTGGACGTACCGCCGAATTGCTCAACACGTGGGGCGTGAGGTCTCCACAGTACATCGATGTTGTCGCCAGTGGTCGGCGGAAGGTGCACGTGCCCGTCGACCTGGGACCGGACCGCAGCGACGCACGGATGCACGCCAAGACCGTAGGATCCTACGCAGTGCCGTAGGGGACCGCACCGCCACTTCCCAGCAAATTAGGGACACTGTTGCTCCTGGGGTATCGGCGAGGACCATTCGCAACCGTCTCCATGAAGCTGGGCTACGGTCCCGCACACCGTTAGGCCGTCTTCCGCTCACGCCCCAACATCGTGAAGCCCGCCTCCAGTGGTGTCGCGACAGGCGTGAATGGAGGGAAGAATGGAGACGTGTCGTCTTCAGCGATGAGAGTCGCTTCTGCCTTGGTGCCAATGATAGTCGTATGCGTGTTTGGCGCCGTGCAGGTGAGCGCCACAATCAGGACTGCATACGACCGAGGCACACAGGGCCAACACCCGGCATCATGGTGTGGGGAGCGATCTCCTACACTGGCCGTACACCACTGGTGATCGTCGAGGGGACACTGAATAGTGCACGGTACATCCAAACCGTCATCGAACCCATCGTTCTACCATTCCTAGACCGGCAAGGGAACTTGCTGTTCCAACAGGACAATGCACATCCGCATGTATCCCGTGCCACCCAACGTGCTCTAGAAGGTGTACGTCAACTACCCTGGCCAGCAAGATCTCCGGATCTGTCCCCCATTGAGCATGTTTGGGACTGGATGAAGCGTCATCTCACGCGTTCTGCACGTCCAGCACGAACGCTGGTCAAACTGAGGCGCCAGGTGGAAATGGCATGGCAAGCCGTTCCACAGGACTACATCCAGCATCTCTACGATCGTCTCCATGGGAGAATAGCAGCCTGCATTGCTGCGAAAGGTGGATATACACTGTACTAGTGCCGACATTGTGCATGCTCTGTTGCCTGTGTCTATGTGCCTGTGGTTCTGTCAGTGTGATCATGTGATGTATCTGACCCCAGGAATGTGTCAATAAAGTTTCCCATTCCTGGGACAATGAATTCACGGTGTTCTTATTTCAATTTCCAGGAGTGTAGTATTGAATGGTATGTCTTATATGACTGTCATCATCTCTCACCGACAAACGATACACGAGCCTACTGTTCGACAAATTTCGTTTGCTTGTTCACCTGTAGAAAGACACAGCTGAACATTACCTTTAGCAAGGCAATACACCACACCATTGCTCCCAAAACGTATATGCATAGCTTGATGAACAATGACGTGAGGATGTCTGTGCGCTCCCTGTCTCACTTCCCATGTCACTTGCTGAGAATCCTGTTGAGCACAAAAGCGCTACCGAAAGCTCTAAGCTCTGGCCAGACGGGGTGGATTTTGAGCCGCGGCTCTGCGGTCAGTGGATCAGGATGGTTCCTCGACACCCTTGGAGTCTCGTCGTAATGATGTCACGAAGTCCTGTGGCTGAAGGGCGTACTTTATCCTAACAAGTTGCTGATTCTATTAGCTCATTAGTGACCGTAACAAACTCTGGTTTCATCGTTGAGGTGGTGTCTTCGCCGGTTTTGAAATAACTCAGTAGTACTACTCTATTTTGTATATGTGAAGAAAGTTGATCTGAAAAACAGCTTTTATTCACAGTAACTGAAACAAGTCGTCAGGGCCTAGAAAATATTAGTTCAAATGGCTCTGAGCACTATGGGACCTAACTTCTGAGGTCATCAGTCCCCTAGAACTTAGAACTATTTAAACCTGACTAACCTAAGGACATCACACACATCCACGCCCGAGGCAGGATTCGAACCTGCGACCGTAGCGGTCGCGCAGCTCCAGACTGTAGCGCCTAGAACCGCTCGGCGACTCCAGCCGGCAGAAAATATTAGTCACACATTTTAATTTCAGATCAGCTGTTTTCATGTCTTCATTCATAATGGTAGACAAAATGCAAGAGAACATTACCTTCATCAGGACAACACACCACGCCGTCGCTCCGAAACGTATCTCCATAGCTTGATAAACAATTACATGACTGCCCCACTTATAGAGTTTTTTTAGTACTAGCGGTGGCCTTTCTCACGGTTTGAATATAATTTGCGAACCATCTGGCACGTTATGACTGAAATGGATCTCGTGTAAACACACACTCGCTTCATCGATAGAAACTCGAAATCTACGGTATATTTACATTAAATTTCATATTAAAATGAGTTCTTATGGGGGTACTTGGGAGACCATCTACAAGCATTCGAGGTTCTTCAGTTACTTTTTCAAGGTAATTTTGACCAAAATGTGAGAACAAAATATTTTACATCTCATCTCAAGAAGATTATCCAAACGCTTGCAGTGCATTGACTGTGAAAATACCTGTGCTGCTGTCAGTCAGTTGACGTTAGCATTTTCTCTATGGCAATGTAACGTTTGTTTTCATTCACATTTCAGAACAGGAAAACTATGTTGAATTTTAGTAAAAGTCATGTCTCAATGAAGCCATTTCTTCGTACGAGAGTAATTCGATTCCCGTGTAGCCAGTCGCATGCATCGTTCGAATTTCTGTGAACTGCTGTAAGTAGGCTGTTGAGGTTTTTATATTGGTAACGCCACGCAGCGCTCTGTATGAAAATCACTGACTGTGCTGTGTGCAGTCTGAGGGTGGTCGGCATTGTTGCAACATTCACCATTGTAGTGTTGGGTGGTTGGCTGTTAACAGCGCGTAGCGTTGCGCAGTTGGAGGTGAGCCGCCAGCAGTGGTGGATGAGGGGAAGTGAGATGGCGCATTTTTGAGAGCGGATGATCTGGACGTGTGTCCATCAGAAACAGTACATTTGTAAGAATGGATGTCATGAACTGCTGTATATATATTATCATTTCTGAACACTATTGAGATAAATACAGACGGCCGCTGTGGCCGTGCGGTTAAAGGCGCTTCAGTCTGGAACCGCGTGACCGTTACGGTCGCAGGTTCGAGTCCTGCCTCGGGCATGGATGTGTGTGATGTCCTTAGGTTAGTTAGGTTTAATAAGTTCTAAGTTCTAGGCGACTGATGACCTCAGAAGTTAAGTCGCATAGTGCTCAGAGCCATTTTTTGAGATAAATACATTGTTTGTCCTCTATCAAAATCTTTCATTTGCTAACTATGCCTATCAGTAGTTAGTGCCTTCAGTAGTTTGAATCTTTTATTCAGCTGGCAGTAGTGGCGCTCGCTGTATTGCAGTAGTTCGAGTAACGAAGGTTTTTGTGAGGTAAGTGATTTGTGAAACGTATGTTAGTCAGGGCCATTCTTTTGTAGGAATTACTGAAAGTCAGACTGCGTTGCGCCAAAAGTATTGTGTGTCAGTTTAAGCACAGTCATTAATAATTTTTCTAAGGGGACGTTTCATATGTCGACCCTTAGCCAAGGATACCTCACTGGAATCTTCTGATTTTTTCTTGTAGTTTGTGTAATTAGTGTAGCTTTTGTTTATTGCTAGCGCATAATTATAGAGAGAATTTCCTTTGTAGTTGTAGTTTTTCATTGTTGTACAGTAAAACACTTGTGGCATGCATGTAGTTTTGCACCAAGTATTTCGCAGCTGCGCTTGCAATTAACTAGATATTATTTTCAGTGCTATGTTAATGTGTTTTCTTATTTTGCTCTTCAAATTGTGCTTTTCTGTGTTGTCGTGTGAAATATTGTGACAATAATGGCGTGTGAAAAACGTAATACTAGGCTCCAAAGTAAACTGAGAAATGACAGTGAAGACGAAAGCAGTGTGTTAGCGCCACCGTGCAATGAATTAACAAATGTTCAAACCAATAATTTGGTAATTGTGCATAGGGAAATGGAGCGGGCGGCAAATAATGGTGTAGACAGTGAAACAAGTAGTGAACAGGGAAGCATTATCAATCGATCGGTCGGCAACAGCACGGCTCAGGAATCCGAAATGACAGAATACAACATTGCAAATACTGTAGACTCAGGTTTTGGGTCCTCACCGTTTTCTCAAATAAGTCAAGACACATTTTCTGCTCGTCAAAATGTGAATGTTGCCGGTGCAAATGCACTGCCGAAAAGCATAGAGGTACAGATTCCAGACACTAATACATTATTATTGCAATTAATGCAGCAAATGAAACAAAATCAGAGACAAACACAGCAACAGTTAGACACAATGGAACAAAATCTTCAAAAGTTAGACACAATGGAACAAAATCAGATACAAACACAGCAAAAGCTTCAAAAGTTAGACACAATGGAACAAAATCTTCGGACGTTAGACACCACACTTGAACAAACACGTGAAGATTTAACTACTGAATTACATAAAATCGAAGCGAAATGTCAAAAAGTCTGTAACGACGTAAAAACACAAATTTGTGAGCATTTCCAACCTATTTTTTCGCTTCATGAAAATGCATTACAGAATCACGAAGCAGCCATAAAGGAACTGCAAACTATTGTTCATGAAAATCACGACACCTTACAAGCTAAAATTGACTCAGTTGCATCTACCGATTCGGTTACGCAACTTGCAAAAACTCAGGAAAACTTAAAGGAAACAGTAGATACTCTGAAAATTGGTTCAGAAAGACACATGGAGGAAATTTAGTTCATTATCAGAGAAAGTAGTTGAACTTTGGGATCAGCTAAATAATTTATCTACGAAGGTAGATGATAATCTGAATGACACAAAACCGGTAGTCTTTAATTATACAGAAGAGTGCGAACAAATTCGGAAGTTCAAACAAAATCAGAATCAAATTAATATGCAACACCAAAGAGAAATCCGGGAAGTACAAGATCAGTTGACACAGGTAATACAAGAATTACATATTTTAGTGGACACTCGCGCTCCAATACGGGAAGAGGGACATAGAAATACGGAACAGCCACTAAATAATAACACAGCGTATTTCGAAAATTATGAAAGAAATTGGCTAGGTGCACCGAATTTTGAAATGGAACCGCCGAAATGACGTAACAATGACCGACATGCGACTCGCCGATACGATGATTTTGACTATAAGCTGTTCATTACTACACGCAAATTCAAAACATTTAAGAATTCTGGCAATGACATTCATCCACAAGCGTGGCTTCAACAATTCTCTCATTGTTTCCCCCCCAAGTGGTCATTAGAGCACAGATTAGAATTTATGTGTGGCTATTTAGAGAATGAACCAGCTGTAAGAATGCGATCGGTCATTCACGATTGCCACAGTGAAGGAGGATTTTATCATGCCTTCCTCTCAGCATATTGGTCTCAAGCTACACAAGACCGAGTAAAACATAGCATCATAATGATGAAACATTTCGATCAATCTGAATTTTCCAGTCTTGTGAAATATTTTGAAGACATGTTGCACAAGAATCAGTACCTGTCAAACCCATGCAGCCCCTCAGAACTCATCCGCATTTGCTTAATCAAATTACCTGAACATTTACGACATATTATTTTGGCAGGACGTTGCAAAGACGACAATGAAGCTTTTCAGGGACTCTTACAAGAATTAGAAATTGACACTGACAATCACGGAACGCGAAAACGGGAACACAACAATTACAGGTCACATCCGTCGCAATTCCACGATGAAAGAAATAATAATTGAACACGACAAGGCTATTCTCACAACACAAATCGTGACCAAAACAGACATCACCCGTATGACAACCGTTGGCAGAGTAGTAATAATTACAGGGAAAGATCACCTCTCCGTGGTAATGACTATCACAGAGACAATCAGATAAACAGAGAATATGGGAACCAAAATAATTATTATCAAGGGAGACAGAACAAACGCAACGGTCCACCATGCAGTTACGATTCCGGGAGAAATTCTCTACCACATGATCAACAAACAAGAAACTGTGTAAACTACCGACAAAACGACAGACCTGAATTCCATCAGAACTGGCGAGCTTCAAACAGGGCAGGGCCTTCTCGTCAAGGTGAATTTGTGGAAGTTCGGTCTCCTAATCCCAATAACGATGCGCGCCAACAAAGAGGCAAACAGTGACTCGCACTGCAGGCAGCCACGTGCGCCGGCTGGCTCAACGAAAAATAACATAGACGCTAACCTTGAGAAAAATTTTAGCATTCCTTACTGACGTATACAACATGATAATTGCTTTGAAGTTTAAACTCTGTCCACTAGGAAGAGTAAAGCTTTACATCACATTTCACATGTAAAACCGTTTATTGAGAGATAATCTGTTTTTTTTTTAAATTTAGTCTTTACTATAAAATTTTTCGCTTCACGTTACTAGTACTCTTTGTCACACCTAGAAACTGTTAACATGTAACTATGTTTTAAAATAAACTATCCAGTCTATAACCTAGGGAACATATTTAGACTGTAATTACGAATGCATTGTTATAGTGAACAGACGACACAGTGTTATTGTGTGTGTACATTCTTGCTTGTTAGTGGCACGATTACGTAACGACTATAAGGCTCACATACTTAGAACATGTACCGGTACTGCTAATGAGATTTAAATGCAACATTTTGGTTTACTTGAAAATACATTCTGGATTTAAAGTACTTTCTGAGAGATATCAGATGATACAGTGGTTAGTTTATTTGACAGCTACACAATTATATCACAACGCTACTAATGAGTGACACAATTTATATTATTGCTTTTGCGCTGTATCTGTTTTATATCTGCACAGTTTTTCTGCATTAGTCTGGAAAGTAAAACATGTTTTAGTAGTAACTTTTGTGGTATAGCTACAATGAGACAGCCTTTTTCGTAGCACAACAATACGTTACATTATAGTACTTTCTTGATCATGGTATGGTACATAATAACTACGATATCTATACACAAAGCATTTCGCTTTCGTTTATGATGAGGTAAGTACATTGACTTCAGCAGAACTTTGCTTACAGAGGACGATAACTACGACAGTTCCACAGAATTATCTTATGGCAAGACACACATTTAGCGCTACAGGACACACATTCGAGTGATTAATTTTGTACTTAAACTATTTATTTTTCAAAATTTTTGAATTGCAAAGAAAGTTTTCTGTGATACATTTCATTCCAATCTATAACACCTGAGGGTATAATTACATTAATCCTCAGGGGGGTACACGCTTACTTTGTGTGCCATGTGTTTGGCAAGCACAAGGAGCCTTAGCTAATATGGTATTTGCTTATACAATTTTACACATCGGTACCATATTTCTCGAACACAGAATCACACAGCTATCTGATTATTTAACAGAGAAACAAACATTTTTTTAATACATCAGTGACACATGTTTACACAATTACACAGTTGGATAACTTCACACTTATTAAATTGTATTTTGTCTGCACTGTGTGAACTGTTCATATTTTTTCGGAACCATTGCAATACTATGAGAGCTTTGAATGATATATTTGGAATAGGTTCACGATTTTTACAGTACGATTGAGGTAGATGACACTACTGAAATGAGCAGAGAATTTTTTTAGGTTTTGAAATTATTGCAGAAAGCTATGACATTTTTGAGATTTGGCTGAGTTTTTATGATGTTATTATTACGATGACAATGTGTATTATGCTGTTGAGGTATGTTTATGATCAATAAGCTGAGAATCGTACTTTAAGAGTTATTAAATGTGTGTAAATGCATGAATGTATCACAATGCACGCGAAAATTTTTTGCACACTGTTATATTCATAGGAATTTGTTTCTACACATTTGCAACACAAATTCTCGACCTGTGAAATTTTTATATGAGACTGTCACTGCAGTGCAAACTGGTGTCGTAAATATTTCGGTAAAAAATTTAAGTGGCCACCTTCACGTAATACATCGTGGCCACCCAGCTGCGCGACAGTCGCCTGGAAAAAAGCCATTAGTGCGTGCCTTTCAGAGGCACAGGTGGAGAAAAAAAAAGAGGCCATTATCCTAGCTATTGAAATTCCTTAGTAGAAAGCATCGCAAATACGACACGCTCAAACTTCAAAACATATGATTATACTGTGGAGCACTTAATTTATGATATTTACTAAAATGCCTAATGAAATGATGAGAAACATCTTACGGCTATTGTCTTTCTAGTTGAGAGAATTTTTTTTGCCTTTGGAGACGCCCTTTGCCTAGTGAATGACGTTTCATATGTTGCTTTATATATATATTTGCTCATTTTGTTTAATATCAAGTTTCTAGCTGCAGCAGCATTGGTTAAAATAAAAGTTAATAGATGTACTAATATCACTATTTTCTGTTTACAGACCCAGTAAAGAATAGTTTTATGATGTACTTTCGTAGAAAAGAGAGCACAAATAGACATTTCCCTTCACAGGAATTGCAAAAATAATTTTTTAACAGTTTGGTAACTTGTCTGCTAGAGTAAGTCAAGGTGATGCATCTCACTAGTGTTAAGATGTTACATAGGTATTAGACATGGCCATCTTTACTGTAATATTCTTACTGCTTCAGCTTTGTCATGTTTAGATATAAGTTATTGCATTTGCTGCTGCTGTGTGCCAGGCATAGTGCTACAGAATTTCGCTTTGTATTACTCTGTTAAGCCAGTTTTACTACTGATTTATTTTTCTTGTTTAGTTGTAATAATGCAATTGCTTTGCTAATTTATATTTTTTGCTGCTTGCTTTGCCAATTTGCATTTTTTTCTCATTGCTGTTTGCGTTAATTGTTTTGTGCTGCTGCATTGCCTTGTCCCTTAGTTTATGCATCTGAGCTCAGTAGATTTAAGTTATCTTAAGATGGGGTAGGCTATATAAGAGAAGGAGTTGCGATGAATTGGAAGAAATGCATTGAGAAGCTATAAGAAAATGGTTTGGCCAAAAAAAGTATTTTGAAAGAGGATATGAATAAAAAAGTAGGGTTTAGGGACAACAGGTTTAGGTAGGATTTTCTTGAAAATAAATGATGAGTTAAGATAATGGAAAATAAATAATGAGGTAAGAAATATATGAACATATAAATACAGAAAGCATGCTTGGAGAGGATTTTTTTGGTGGAAACAAATGTTGAAATAAGACGAAAGTTCTAAGGAATGAAGTTTTGGGTTGGACTGCAGTACCAAATGTTACACTGAAAACAAACCCTGTCCTTTCTTTTTGTATTATTCCGCTATGTGTTAATGTACCCTTGTGTATTTGTCTTTTTCCTATCTTTATGTGTTTAGCTAATAAGATTTATGTTGCAGAATTTTTCAAATACTTATTTTCTTTGTAAAGATGTTTAGACATTATTTATTCTGTTGTTTTAATGCTCATGTATGAAATTAATGTTTCGAAAACTATTCTCATTATTTTATATATTTACTTATGACATAATTCCTGTAACACTGATGTATCTGTTTATTTCTATTCTTTTGTAAAGCCTGTACTACTACAAATGTTATCTGTATTGTTATGTTCTTTAATGATGTATTTTGTACCTTTGTAATTGTATTCTTATGTTATAAAATTGTAATTGACATCAGTTCATCAAATTATTAACTAGTAAGTTACATTTCACTGCACACATTTTTATTGGTCATAGTATATGGACAAAATGTGAGAAGTAGGGACTGATAGTGTTTGCACATGTGTTAATAATTCAGCAAGGGACTGGTTGACAGTATTGCTGGTTCTAAGGACATTTCAAAAAAAATTTTTGTGAGTGCACAAGTGGTGGTTCATGGACTTGCTATATTGTCCACAAGACTCTTCGATGGTGATTGTGCACCTGCACAGTCGCAACAGATGTCTGCTGGCCATGTCTACAAGGGCTATGGTGGGTCTGCACCCTTGATGACCCACCAATACCATTATTTCTACAAGGACTGCAGTGGGTCTGCACCTCTGGTGGCCCACCAATACCATACTCTCTACCAGGACTACAGTGGGTCTCCTCTGTGATGACCTACCTACCAATATTCTTGAACTTGAACTGACTTTACTGTGGGTTTGCTCTGTTGTGGCCCATTACCTGTCTCCATGTCAAGAGTCAGCACTGTCTTTCCGTTGGAAGGACAACACTACTTCTTCAAGACTGCATAGAAATCCACTACTTCCGTATGCATTTTCTTTTACTGCTCAGACTTTGGAAAAAAAAAACACTGCAATTTTACTGTGATGGATGATCAGGACTGTCTTTATGGACTGTGAGAAAATTTTAGCTTTTGACCAACATTGTATCAATAAGTGTGTGCATTTAATTTTTCTTTATTATGGTAATTATGAAAAATTTTTGCGAATCTGTATAGGCCAGTTCCCAAAAGAGTTTGTAAAATTTTTTTGTGGGGAGCATGGGGGCTATGTAAGTAGGCTGTTTAGGTTTTTATATTGGTAACGCCACATAGTGCTCTGTATGAAAATCACTGACTGTGCTGTGTGCAGTCTGAGGCTGGTCGGCATTGTTGCAATATTCGCCATTGTAGTGTTGGGCAGTTGGATGTGAACAGCATGTAGCGTTGCGCAGTTGGAGGTGAGCCGCCAGCAGTGGTGGATGTGGGGAGAGAGATGGCGGAATTTTGAGAGCGGACGATCTGGACGTGTGTCCATCAGAAACAGTACATTTGTAAGAATGGATGTCATGAACTGCTGTATATATATTATCATTTTTGAACAATATTGAGATAAATACATTGTTCGTTCTCTATCAAAATCTTTCATTTGCTAACTATGCCTATCAATAGTTAGTGCCTTCAGTAGTTTGAATCTTTTATTTAGCTGGCAGTAGTGGCGCTCGCTGTATTGCAGTAGTTCGAGTAACGAAGATTCTTGTGAGGTAAGCGATTTGTGAAACGTATAGGTTAATGTTAGTCAGGGCCATTCTTTTGTAGGGATTACTGAAAGACAGATTGTGTTGCGCCAAAAATTATTGTGTGCCACTTTAAGCACAGTCATGTACAATTTTTCTAAGGGGTTACTTCCTTGAAGCCACTTCTTCACACAAATATGGTTAGTTTCCCGTGTCGCGAATCACAAGCAGGGATGCAAACTTCGTGAACTGTACCGTATGTTGTGGAAATATACCTGCGTGATTTACGGTCTTTGAAAGAGAATGAAAGCCATTCCGAGTGAATACGTCAGAATTTCTGTCTGTCACTACTTGTCACCCTCTTCTAAAGGACACGATTAACCATGATATCTTATAGTACACTGAAGCGCCAAAGAAACTGGTATTGGTATGCGTATTCAAATACAGAGATATCTAAACAGGCAGAATGCGGTGCTGCGGTAGGCATCACCTATATAATACAAAAGTGTCGGGAGCAGTTTTTAGATCGGTTACTGCTGCTATAACGACATTTTATCAAGATTTAAGTGAGTTTGACCTTGGTGTTATAGTCGACTCACGAGCTATGGAACACAGCGTCTCCGTGGTAGCGATCAAGTGGGAATTTTCTCTCCGAAATCGTTGCGGCCGGAAAAGGATCCTGCAAGAGCGAGATCAACGACTGCTGAAGAAAATTGTTCAACGTAACAGAAACGCAACCCTTCCACAAATTGCAGCAGATTTCAGTGCTGGGCCATGAACAAGTGTCAGCGTGCGAACCATTCAACGAAACATCATCGAAATAGGCTTCTGGAGCTTTCTGCCTCGCCTGGGCTCATCAACACTGACATTGGAATGTTGATGACTGGAAACATGTTGCCGGGTCATACGAGTCTCGTTTCAGATTGTACTGCGCAGCTGGATGAGTATGGGTATGGAGATAACATCATGATGCCATGGACCCTGCATGTCAGCAGGGGACTGTTCAAGCTAGTGGAGTCTCTCTAATGGTGTGGGGTGTGTGCAGCTGGAGTGATATGGGACCCCTGATACGTCTAGATACGACTCTGAAAGGTGACACGTAGGTAAGCATCATGTCTGGTCACCTGAATCAATATATGTCCATTGCGCAACTCGACGGACGTGTGAAATTCCAGAGGACAATGCGACACCCCACACGACCATAATTGCTACAGAGGAGGAGGGGGGAGAGGTTGTGGATTTCCAAGAGGGCTGGGGGAGGTGGAGGGGGAGTAGGAGTGGGTATTTATAAGAAAGATTGATTGCCTTGAGGGGATCATAAGCCCCACGAGGCCATAAATCAATTAACAGAAAATTAGGTTAAGCAGAGGTGTAGGGGGAGGTATTACATGGAAAACCACTTAGCAGAGCAATAGGTTAAGGTCATAAATCAATCTTCTGTCACAATTTAATTAATTTATATATCAATTTGATATCAAAACTGCCCAGAACGCAGAACGCAGAACACTGTGTCCTGATGTGTGAACAAGTCAGCAACCGCTTGCTGCATGTCCTCCTCCGACAAGAATCGTCGACCCTTAATGGCATTTTTTATGGGATCAGGGGTTGATAATAGCATGGGGAGAGATTACGACTATAGGGTGGTTCTTGATTGTTTCTCATTTGAGTTGGCGTGATTTCTCCGTTACAACATTTGTTGTATCGGCACATACGTTATCACAAAGCAGTGGGACTCCTTGTCGCAGTTCTCCCAGACTTTTCGCAAGTCATACTGTTCCATACACATTCTTCATTCTCCAGTGGATATATACCGATGTTTGTCCTTCGACAGCCAAGAAAAAAATAACGTCATGTAGGTTGTTTTTGGACATCTTTGGTAATAAAGATGCCACAGTTCATGTTTCCGTATTTACCACACACACATCGGAAAGAGATGAATTCCACACTTGTTTACATGTCGGTGCTTATATAACTGTGTCGGCGTCGCGCTACGTTGCATATTGCATATACGCTACAGTAAGGTCCTCGAACGGAAACTTTTTGGTCGCCCCCTCAAGTTAGAAAGACCATCGTGTTAAAAGACCAAGTTTCGCTGTCATGAATAAAAAGTGGTTACAAGAACTATTTATTAGTATTTCTAATTGTTATTTGTTAGTAATTCTAATAGTATCTCATTTTGTTATTTGGAAAACTGCCAAAGAAATTCATGAATTCTAAGATTACTTTCTGTGCATGAAAACATATATTTAGATATTGAAATTCGAGTGGAGGTACATTTATTGGACCTGAGGACCATGTTCCAATATCAGTTCTTCATTCTTTGCCCTTTTCTTTTCTACCAGTATGCTTCCATATGCTATCTACTCACTACGTTTCTTCTTCTGTCTGCATATAATTTTGAATGTCTTTTTAGCTATCCTGCCTGGGGATACTTTCATTTTCAATACTTTTTCCGGAAAGGCATCTCTGTCACTTATATGTTTTGTTTTTATATTGTTCCTTTCTAAATCTCTTTCTACTTCGTTGACCCAGCTTCTTGTGGACTTCTTACCCCACAAATATTTGAAAATCTTGTTAGCTAATCTACAGCCTTGCATTAAATAAGTGTCCAAAAAACATTAGTCTTTTTTTTTTGTCATTACGTTTGAAATGTTTCTATATTTTGGTATATTTCAGCATTACTTCGTTATTTCCAACCTTCTGCTGTGTTTTGTTGTCCTAATATTTTTCTTATAATTCGCCTTTCTAGTACTCCTAATTTATCTAAATTATAGTTGAGTGTCAGGCATTCACTTGCATACATGCGTTTTGGCTTCACTGCTGTGCTGTAATGCTTTTTTGCATTTTTGAATAGACACTTTTTATTGTTGAGGTCTTTGGTGATACCATATGCTCTCCCTGTTTTACGCAAACTTCCCTCTACTGCAGATTTTTCCGAAGCATTTTCTTGGATTATCTCCCATGGGTATTTGATTTTTTTACCCTCTCTATTTGTCCAAAATATGTTTTCAACAATTTTGGAGCATCTTTAACGTTTGTTCCAATTTTTTTTCTCTGCATAAATTCTTAAGCCAGTTCTGCTGGCTCTTCTCTGCCAGGAGATTTATTTACATTACAGCAGATGCCATATTTTCAGAAAGTACAGCAAAATCATTTGCATCTTTCTGCTTCCTCGTCCTAGCCTTATAGGCGATATGTTGAGTTCAATAAGATTTTTGTTCCAAATTCTCAGTGTTCTCTCTAACACACTATTAAAAAGAATTGTGTACAGGCCGTCACCATGTCGTGCACTTGTTTTTATTTTGGAAGGCTGTGAAATTTCTCCAATAAATTTTACTTTACAGACTGTATCAGTAAGTATTTCACGGATTAGGTTTGCCAATTTAGACTCTGCGTCAAGTTCTCGAATTATTTTAACTATAGTTTCTCCGTCAACAGAGCGAAAAGCTGTTCTGAAATCCACAAACATAACTACAATGTCCATTGAATAGAGTAATCTATGGCGAATTACTGACTTGAGGTTAAATATTTGTTCTGAGCATGATCTTCTTTTCCTAAAAACACCTTGATATTCACTTAAACATCTGTCTATTGGTGCTTCTATTCTGCTCACAAAATTCTTGGAAAATACGTTGTACGCTACTGGCAGTAAAGAGATTCCTCTGTAGTTGTTTACGTCCTGTTTATTACCTTTTCAACTATAATCTCCTCCTCCTCCTATTGCCTTTTCTGTGGAGTGGATTTATCAAGGGTACTTTCCATTCCTCTGCGCCCAGACTTCTTCGAAGCGTAAATTTGTCTCCTCTGCTATATCTGGCAATGGCACTTCAAAATTTCAGCTGTAGTAGAATCTTCTCCACTACCTTTGTTGTTTTTGGGGGCTTTAATTACTTCTTCAATTTCTTCTGTAGTTGGTGGTAAATCTCCTTTCAAATTTTCATTAATATATGATAATTCCAATTTACGACATGGTTCAGGACAGTTGAGAAGCTGATGAAAATATCTTGCTAGTATTTCACAATTTTTAGTATCGCTTAAGGCAGTTATGGATTTTTAGTTTTTGAAACAGACATTTGGAGGTTGATATCCCTTCAATTTGTTTTTAAAGGTTTGATAAAAGTCAACTGATATTATTTTGTACAAAGTTTTTGTCTATTTCCAAAAGTTTATCCTTTCAAAGGCTTGTTTGGTACTTCTAATTAACCTATTATTACTAGGCCTATTATTATTATTGGAAGAACACTTAACAATACAAATTCCATTTCCCACAAATTACAGGTGTGGAATTAGACCCTTTACTATAGTAGCAATGGAAGCAAAACCGAAAAAGTAAATGAACTTGGAGCATGACTTACAATGTGTAGAGATGAAGACCAAACCAAATATAAAAATGATTTTTAGGAATACGGAGAATCAGATACATCATGGGCTCTTTATTTCTTTTTTTAGTGAAAAATTTAGAAAACGCTTGAGTTTCTTTTGTTTGAAAGTTAATTGTTACAACTGACATTTCACTTTAAAAGCAGAGGTGTTAATTTGTTACAGTTTAATGTGTAGTTAGATACCAGACTTGATGCCTCTTTGGATAACATATCTCGCTCAGAGGGAATGGTCTCAGAGGTCGGAACCACTGTTTCAATGGCCGTCAACACCCCTTAATCAGAATACCTTTCGTTGTTTGTGATGTTATATTTTAGATCTTAATTTAGTGATTTTTTTCAGTAATCTACGGAAACCAGAGTACATGAATTTTTTTTCCTGTATAAGCCCATTTTTTGTGAGTCTACCAGCATCAGATGAAAGTTGATTGCGTAGACGGTGACTGGTGAACTGCCAAGAAGAATGGGGATCTCGGATCCTGGTTCTACTCCCGCAGCTGGTTATTAATCTGTGATGGAAATGATTGTCCACCACCCAGTCTGCGGTGTTGCCTTACACATAAATGCGTCATATCCATCATGAAATAACTACTAGTAGTTTTCCTAAATTGTTCAGCCTCTCCTAAGAAAGACCAAACCATCATTTTTATATTAGCGTGCTTCCAACCGTTTCTTTTTTTCGCACTTTGTTTTACAGGAGAGAGCTGTGCACAAACAGTTCTTCTAACTAGAGTCGTTAGTGTCTCCATCGTTGCTGACATCTTGTTCTGTGCTCTTAGGCGATTAACACGACGCAATGGACTCAGAAGTAGCCGTTTTCCTTGAACCACCAGCAATATCTGACTGATCTAAAAATAAAACTTGTTTATTCGTCTGCGCTGACGCTGCAAAATTCTGTAGTCCTCTCTCTATGCAGTTGGTTTACATTTTTTTAAGTCATCGATAAATAAGCTGGGAAATATTCCGGTCTAATTCGTGGCTAAACAGTGCTGAGTCAGAAATAATCGTGTATCTATATTATATTCTGTATGAAACGTTAGTTTCGGCGCCACATGGTGCATTTGATAAAATGTCATTACTTCGTGATGAAATTGTATTTTATCATTACCTCCGGGCCTCACTTACTACTTTACACTAGACCGTTATTTTAATGTAAATTCGTGAATATTCGATGATCATACAACTTAGATTAACTATTAGTGGAGTTTTCTGGCAATGAAACTGTTAAGGTTACTTTCAGCTACAGTATGTCCCTTATGTGTATTTTAATTCAGATCATCGCTTTCTTTACATCTTGATGTGCACATATTCATAAGTTATATGGAAAGGATATTAAGCAGCAGGAATGTTACTTTATGAAAAATACAAAGCCACATAAATAAAGGGGCGCGTGAGCGCTCTCTCTCTCTCTCTCTCTCTCTCTCTCTCTCTCTCTCTCTCTCTCTCTCTCTCTCACACACACACACACACACACACACACACACACACACACACACACACACACATGCAGTAAAAAATAGTTCAGTCTCCCCGGATCCGACCCAGGCTTGATCCAGGTTTTGTAGATGCTTGCCTTGGTTATTAAGCGACTGCTGCAACGACTGTCCCATTCTCAGCTTGTTGGGATCAGGCTCAAATTGCTTAAGTTTTATAACAGCCCATACCGGCCACTTTAGTAAGGTATGAATGACAAGGTATGAATAAGCTATGAGTGAACCAAGAAAAGTAAATATCGAGCAACTTATGGACCAGATACGTTGACAGTTACGTGCTTCTTACCTTTGCATATATGTGACTGTTGTACTGTTATTCCAGTATGTAAGTGCAAATAGCTCTGTAAGGTGGTGTAGCTGTGAGGACTTCAGAGTGGGCGTTCAGAGCTGTTGATAAATGAAATAACAGGAAATTTGGTCAAATTCAGAACATATCTTTCAGTATACGGGATAAATGGGGCCTGCCTTGTGTAGTAAGTACCAGGTGTAAGCCAGTCTAGGAGATCGAACAAACTAAAGAAAGCGGGCAACGGGAGGAGAGGTGGTTCGTGTTGAGATCTGCTGGTGGCCAGCCATGGGGCGCAGGGTCAGAGACTCTGCCTCCGAAGGGAGACCTGTTCTGTTCGAGGTCTGGATCACAAGGGAGGGAAGCGACTCAGTTCTGCTCTCCAGAATCCTCTAACGTTCACACCCGTGACCTGTCTCCCATACTCGCTCCTGGCTAAACCAATGGTGTGTATTCGCTAGCAACTTCAGCAGAGGGCTGAAGGCGTCTCTTGTCAGCAGCTTTAGTAGGACGGAACTGCTTCGGTTCTGCAAGGAAGGCAGTTTTAGTCATGTAGGCACAGCTGAAGCTAGTCTGGGAGAAAACTCGGATAGGATTCACTCAGACTTTTGAAATTAATTTTATTTAAACTAATTCCTTAAAATTTCCTTCACCGCCTGCCAACCATTACAGTCCCGTTTTAAAGGCTATGACTAATGATTCTGGATTATTTCCTTCACTGTAAGACACTATTCCCAAATGGAAGCTCCCTGTCCCAATTTCAGTTCACTAGGATCTTGCCAGAAAGTTCGTTGCATCAAATTAAATTTAAAATACTTAGTTCTGGCCAAGATTTTCAGTGGCTTTCTCTTGGTTTTAAGGCAAATACCGGAACTAGCAATTACTTCTGAAGTATTCTTAACTGGTAACTCTCTTACTCCTCTGTTATCTCAGCAACATCTGAAATGATTCTAGCTCAAAGTAAGCCGAAATCTAACACTGCAAGACCAGAACTATTTCAGACATATTGTAAGCTATGTCTGAAAGCACTATCTAGTTTACCAAAAGCCATATTTTCCATTGTATTTGTGTTATCCTATGCTCTCCTTTAGTTCTTATCTTTAACTGAACTAAATTTTATCGTTATTCAACTGGTTGCGTGACTTCATTGTTAATTCCTACCATTTTCAAAGCCGGCTTTCAAACTCATTCTCTGAAGTTCTCTCAGTTCTTTGTTCCTTCCCCCCCCCCCCCCCCCCCCCCCCTCAGCCCCATTCACATACTTCCAATTTTTCCGTCAGGCAGCATAGAATGCCAGTAGGACGTTGTTTTACTGAAGACAGGATTCTCTGAATTCTACTTCTGATCTCTTTCTTACTTTGGCAATCGTGTATACTCTCGTTCACGTATGGCAGAATTCTTTCACAACTTACGTCTCATTCCAGATTTATATACCAAGCAAATAACTATTCTTCTTTCTACAATTACGTAATTTCCTCATCATTCCAGATTTATATACCAAGCAAATAACTATTCTTCTTTCTACAACTACGTAATTTCCTCATCCAAGCTTTGTTTACACTTAACTCACTGCCTGTATGGTCCACTTATTAGTTCCTCTGCGTCTTCCTTAATTTCAGCTATATGTATTATATCAACTGCGGCTTTATGCGCTGGTATGTGTCCTTCTGCACCTGTTCCTCTTCCAAAATTATGTTTGACGTCCTTCATTTCTGGACGTACACGTTGCACGACAGTGATGGTAAGCTTCATATGTTAGTTTTATTATATCGTCCTGCTTTTTTCAGATTCTATAGAGTACTCACTTGCCTCTGCACTTCATATTGACTAGTCTCATGATTTTGAACACATTTTACTGTCAAATGTGCTATTTAGGATCACAAATGTTTGGAAGGGATCCTAATTCTTTGAAATTCCTCTCTATAAAGTTAGTAGTCTCAATTCTGTAACCAGCATCTCTGCTAGTGTATCCCTTTCTGAAGCTAAAATTTTCTTCGTCCAATACGTATTAGAAACTTTTTGCTACCCATCCGTACAATTTTCCATTCAGCAGTTTTAAAGCACTTAATGCCAGACTCATAGCTTCACAGTTTTTAATTATATCCTTTCGTGCCTTCTTTGGTAAAGTGAAGATAAAGCTTTTCTGGACACTTTGTCGTAAACATCTGTCTCTAAATTTTTGACGTCACCTGAAATAAGCTACACCTCACAAGAATCAGTGGGTCCGAAGGTCATCTTATCGCTACATGTCTGAGTTTTGTCTCGCTTAGCCTATTGTGCTTTGTCACGGTTCGATTCCTCCCTCGGGCATGTGTGTGCGTGTGTGTTGTCCTTATCGTAAGTTAGTTTAAGTTAGATTAAGTAGTGTGTAAGTCTAGGAACCGAGGCCCTCAGCAGTTTGGTCGTATAGTACCTTACCACAAATTTCGAAATTTTTGTCTCGCTGTATGGATGTTTCATTGTCGCTTAAGTTTATAGCTCTTTCGAAGATATCTTTGAGCCACATTTGATTCTGATCGCTTACATTCTTGGTTTTGTCTCCGACACTGATTCTCAGCATCCGTCCGGCTACAGCTCTCCGTGCGCCCGGTAATTTACGAACACTCTTCATTGTCAGAAACAATTTTTGTGGATCGTGATGTATCGTACACTCCGCTTTTCAGATACATTGGTTCATCGTAGTTAGTGAGGATGAAGAGAAGCTTCGCAAATGCAGTCAAGTTCAACGCTGTGTGGCATAGAATTTCTGTCATTTGATTGACAGTTCCTAGGTAAAGTTAAACAACGTTGATCCAATCGGACACAACTTATAGTGATTTATTGTCAGTCGGAAGCCGTTGGAGGTGCCGACTCAGAACACTAATTTATTTTTTGGCAAACGGTTTCGAAGGTGTGACACTCTGATCGTCCGCCCCGATAGCTGAGTGGTCAGCGCGGCGGTCTGGCACGCCATGGGGCCGGGTTCGATTCCCGGCTGCGTCGGAGATTTTCTCCGCTCAGGGACTGGGTGTTCTGTTATCCTCATTATCATTTCATCACCGTCAGTGGAAGGCAACGGGAAACCACCACTGGAATCACTTCCCTAGACGCTCATGAGGTGGACCTCCCCCCGTGACAAGACCTGCCGTAAAGCAGAACACAAGGTTTTAAAAACACTCTGATCAACGTCTCGTCAAAATTTTACTGAATAAAATTCGATAGTATGTTAAAGTGAAGCACTGAAGCCTGTTATAAGCGTCCAGAACGAAGTAGAGCGTCTCTCTGACGGGCTGACTACGCCATTCTACAGGAGCTACACAGGCGTTTGTAAAATTCGATATGGAATGGCAGTGAAAATTTGCAACATACTCTTACGAGGTTGCCTACTAACAGCCTTATCGGGCAAACATTAGGTGGCTGCCTTCGAGCAACATGTTCCTTACAAGCTACACTTTGTGCAAAATTACTTTACGGTTGACAGTTGCGAAGGGTGTAGCGGTCTGAGGATAAAATGGGAGATGGCACGCATTCAGCCGATCTCATGAGACCTATAGCTGCAGCAACACCCAGCCACCTGCTGTTGCAAATCTTCACTTCCACCACTACACCACTGCCGCTGGCAGTCTGCCTCAGGAAACTTGTTGCCCTGTGCGATCGATCATTGGCCGCTCACAGTTTGTTAGTTTTCATGTCTTTCAGTCGAAAGGTTAATACTATATGTATTATTCGTATTGTTTCTTATGCGTTGTGTGGTACTGAACAACGTTCTTCTAATGTTATTCAATGGAGGTTTTGTCGTCTCTATTTTCTACATCTACATTTACATTACATACACAGATACTCCTCCCCCCATGAACCATGGACCTTGCCGTTGGTGGGGAGGCTTGCGTGCCTCAACGACACAGATAGCCGTACCGTAGCTGCAACCACAACGGAGGTGTATCTGTTGAGAGGCCAGACAAACGTGTGGTTCCTGAAGAGGGGCAGCGGCCTTTTCAGTAGTTGCAGGGGCAACAGTCTGGATGATTGACTGATATGGCCTTGTAACACTAACCAAAACGGCCTTGCTGTGCTGGTACTGCGAACGGCTGAAAGCAAGGGGAAACTACATCCGTAATTTTTCCCGAGGGCATGCAGCTTTACTGTATGATTAAATGATGATGGCGTCCTCTTGCGTAAAATATTCCGGAGGTAAAATAGTCCCCCATTCGGATCTCCGGGCGGGGACTACTCAGGATGCCGTCGTTATCAGGAGAAAGAAAACTGGCGTTCTATGGATCGGAGCGTGGAATGCCAGATCCCTTAATCGGGCAGGTAGGTTATTAAATTTAAAAAGGGAAATGGATAGGTTAAAGTTAGATATAGTGGGAATTAGTGAAGTTCGGTGGCAGGAGGAACAAGACCTTTGGTCAGGTGAATGCAGGGTTATAAATACAAAATCAAATAGGAGTAATGCGGGAGTAGGTTTAATAATGAATAAAAAAATAGGAGTGCGGGTAAGCTACTACAAACAGCATAGTGAACGCATTATTGTGGCCAAGATAGACACGAAGCACACGCCTACTACAGTAGTACAAGTTTATATGCCAACTAGCTCTGCAGATGATGAAGAAATTGATGAAATGTATGATGAAATAAAAGAAATTATTCAGGTAGTGAACAGAAACGAAAATTTAATAGTCATGGGTGACTGGAATTCGACAGTAGGAAAAGGAAGAGAAGGAAATGTAGTAGGTGAATATGGATTGGGGGGAAGAAATGAAAGAGGAAGCGGCCTGGTAGAATTTTGCACAGAGCATAGCTTAATAATAGCTAACACTTGGTTCAAGAATCATAAAAGAAGGTTGTATACATGGAAGAATCCTGGAGATACTAAAAGGTATCCGATAGATTATATAATGGTAAGACAGAGATTTAGGAACCAGGTTTTAAATAATACGTCTACGTATTTAATCGACGTGACACTGTCGAGCTGAGCACAACTAACGCTGCATGGGAGCATTGCTGGATTGTTTTTCCTACTCATTTGCATTTACTTAGATTTTTCAACATTTAAAGGGAGCTGTCATTCATCACACCAACTAGAAATTCTGTCAAACTCATCCGACAGTGACTCATCTTCGACACCGCCCCGTACACCACAGCATCATCAGCAAACAATCGCAGAGTGCTGCCTGTCCTGTACACTACATTATTTATGTATACAGAAAATAACAGCGGTCGTATCGCACCTCCCTGGGGCACTGCTGACAACACCCCTGCCTCTGATGATCACTCGCCGTCGTGGACACCGTACTGGGTTCCATTACTTCAGAAGCCTTCTAGTTTCTCACACATCTGGGAACCCATTCTGTATGTCCGTATCTTGGCCAGAAGATTGCCGTATGTGCTCAGAAGAGAAAACTGGATTTCTGGTTCATGTGCTACACAGTCAACAATTGCTCTAGACGATGCTTGCAACATTCCGTAATAACTGACAAGACGCCTATCACGAAAAAACGAAAGCAGGAGATAATTGATTGGCTTTACAAACACTGCGCAACAACGTCATTGTTGCAAGAACATGAATGGTGTTGTTTTCTAAAGCGTAGGTGCTAAACTTAAAAATTAAATCAGTTTTAGGCTACCGAGATTGGTCAACGTTTTTTGTGACAGGAATCCTCCGTCTATCGAAATCCACGGAAACTCTGAATACTTGGTATTCTTCCGTCGCTTAGATGAGATACTGAGCAAAATCAAATGGCTCTGAGCACTACGGGACTTAACATTTGTCATCAGTCTCATAGACTTAGAAGTACTTAAACCTAACTAACCTAAGGGCATCACACATATCCATGCCCGAGGCAGGATTCGAACCTGCGACCGTAGCAGCACTGCGGTTCCGGACTGAAGCACCTAGAACCGCTCGGCCATAGCGGCTGGCCATCGATTCTACAAGTCCTTGGTAGATTTGCGCATGTATGTCCTTCAGATGTCTTGTCACCTGTTGGTGGTTTTACAGCCCTTCTACCACTTTCCACAGGTGCCCTCGACAGTAGGATGCGAAGAGCCGACAGCTTCGGCGTTTCCCAGATGCTCGTTCCCAGGCGCGAGGCCATGGCAATCTGCCATTTGTCACAGTCGCTTATGTCATTGTATTTCTCCATTTGCGGTCCGTGTCATCGCTAGTAGCGTTCCCTCACTAGTCTCTGCTCCTTTTATATAATTTCCTTAACCTCGTCACGACCCTGTGACGCCACCCGGTGGCATCTCGCGGTGGTCAGTGGTAATAATAATATTTTTGCTCATCTCTTTTTTATCGTCTTATGTCAACCTCGATGGCCTTAAGGAATTTACAAGGGACAACGACGCACTAGCGAAATCTGCGGAGCCTCTGAGCGTCTGACACGTGTGATCCCCCTGCCCTGGATCCCGGCGCCAGGCACTGGTCTCACAGAATGCTCGCCCCCTTACATCCCAAGTTATCTAAGCAGTCCAGTTTCATGGGGTGTCTCAACTTCCTCAAGGCAGTCCGCAACTGCCACCTACCTGCGTGGGAGAAGTAAGAAAATCCGAACCGATTATGGGTCTCTAACGCTGCACAACCCACCAATCATTGCCTGTCACATCCTTTTGAACGACGGATTCGGTCGACTTCTGTGCTAAAGGTGACTGTATACGTGGATATCCTGAATGACGCACCCAATGAAGTACAGTCACTGCGAAAAGCACCAGCACCCGGTGTTCTTCAAAAGGCATAAGACCAGTGTCACACGGTGTTTGTTTAGGCTTAACTTGGCTCGATGGTGCACGTTGTAGTTCCGAGAGCGTACGTTACTATAAAAGTCAAAAAACGTATTGCTTCCTCTAACGTATTTCTCACTAAAACGCCACGAACGTAAAATCAGAGGAACTCGAGCTCACACGAACGTTTACCAGCAATCGTTCTTCCTATGAACCATTTTTTTTTTTTAGTGGGATACTATAGTTTCGTACTTATTTTCTGATAGCGGCTATCGAGACAAATCCAGTATTGTGAAACTAAGGTCTTTGAAGGTCAACGAAGGTCACAAAGGTGGTATGAACGTCCATTTACAGAAGGTGTTGGATGTGATGACCATTGGTATCAATGCAGTGCTGCAATCTTCTTATCATGGATTGAGTAGTATTCCTTATCACATCGGTAATTATCGAAGCGCATACTCTGACAATTCTTTCTCGCATATCTTCAGGGGTAGTTGGAACGTCTTATTAAACAATGTCTTTTACGAATCCCCTCAAGAAAAAATCCAGAGGCGTCAAGTCTGGCGAACGAGCTGGCCACGATACATCTGCTCCGCGTCCAATCCAACGGTTTGGGAATTGTCTCTGCAACTCATTTCTAGCCATCATCGAAAAAAGTGCCGGACACCCATCGTGTTGATACCACGTTCTGTTTCTTGTTCCTAAAGATATTTCTTCCAATAACAGACCTAATGTTTCTTGCAGGATGAAAAAGGGCCTTATGTTTCTGTCCTCCAGAATCGCACACCATACATTCACCGACCATAGTTTATGGTGTGCAGCTTGCCGCAGGCAACATGGATTTTAAGTTGTCCAATAATGCATGTTATGCAAATTAATAAATGTGTCATCCCTCTGCGTCTGAAGTTCAGCCCATCGGCAGAATTCATTGTGACGCATACAATCCCTACCAGTTAATTCTTGCTGGAGCCTGATGTGGTAAGGATGGCGATGCAGAACATGAACAACACTACTTTCGCTCATGCCAGATTCCCTTGCAATTTGTCGCGAACTAACAGAAGGATCTCGAACCACAGTGACAGGAGTACGAATTTCTGTTTCCTCGTTAGTAACTTTCCTCTGTCAAATATTTTCCGATGCGTTAAAGATCCAGTTGTTCTCAATTTATCATACACATATTTAAATGTACGACGTGTAGGATACGTACGTTGAGGATATCTTTCAGCGTATAAGTCTCTAGCTCTCACTGAATTTCTTTGGCATTCTCCGTAAATGAGAAGCATATCGACTTGTTCTTCGAAGGAACACATCATTAACATTCGCTTGATTTGACGATACTAGTCTTACCGTTCCTATTAGTGTTGTATTGCGAAACCGTCGAATGGTGTTTACATGTCAGTGGCATGTTAGATGGATATGCCGTATTCGGCGAATATTTACTATTTGTACGATATACGAGAGAGAATTGTCAGAGCATGTGCTTCGGTAAGTGCCGATGTGATAAGGAATACCACTCAGTCCATGATAAGAAGATTGGAGCACTGCACTGATATCAATGGTCATCTCTTAGAACACCTTTTGTAAATGGACGCTCATGCCAACTTTTTGACCTTAGTTGACCTTCAAAGACCTTACTGTTACACATCACTGGATTCGTCTCGATAGGCGCTATCACAAAATAAGTACCAAACTATAGCATCCCATTACAAAAAAAAAAAAAAAAAAAAAAAAAAAAAAAAAAAAAAAAAGCTGACTTCATATCTCTGAAACGACCCCACCTAGCAACAAAGATCAAACGTCATAATATGGCCCTCATTGTTCCATACAACATTTGTCCCACAAACGTTTCAGCTACTATCAAACTTTCGTAGTTATTCTGGGTGGTAGTAGTTAGTGACGCACCCTGTATATGTAGCTGTCGGCTAGTAGGAAGCGGAAATTGCTAGTTCGCGTACCGAATATTCAATCTTCATACGTTTTGAGATCTTCGGCAAGTTGTTATGTGGCAAACGTCTTTTTAAGCTGCCGACATTCAGAAGAAACTTTTTTGTGCCAGAAGTGCCGTGGTGGTCTACAGGTAGATAGAAGACTCCCAGTGTGGATGTCCTGGATTCAATGTGGGTAGAGGTGGGGATTTTCCTCTTACCAGTCCCTCCAGGACGGATCCAGATACATTTTGTGTGGTTTCTAAATGGATCTCGGTGATCTTTTTCCGGAAAACGAGGGTTGGGGGAGAGATGGAGAGGGGGGAAATAACCTGCGCCTGGTATGGGGAAGTATACTTAAAAACCAGTAGTTTTTTTTGTTCAGGCTACCAGTTTTTAAACTGAAATTCGTCCATGGAATACGAATTGTGCAGCAGAAACGAATTTAGGTTAGATTTAAAACTTGCTTTGTTACCTGTCAGATATTTTATGTTACTGAGCTAATACATATATATATATATATATATATATATATATATATATATATATATATATATATATATATATATATATATATTTGTTTTATACTCCAGTCCTTTTCCGAGCTGTTGACATCTATAATAGTATGTAATAGAAGATCAGTTTATCCTCTAGTTTTGTAGCTATGGATATCACTTTGATGTATTATTTGTGACGAACTTCTTTAGCGAATATAAAAATTCATTCATTTTTACAGGTGAAACACTTGTTTCCAAGCTGAGCCAAGCAGTTTTACAGAGCTTCAAGCACGAAGCGATGTTTGCAGAAAAGGTGTAACCATTAAGGAGATACCTGTTGAAACCTTACCTTTGGGTGTTGTTACTAAATCTTTAAAAGTCGAAGACGTTCCGAGCCTGCTAAATAAGCGCTATGACTCCATGTGGGACGATAATCCAGAACTTAAGTTTTACAGAGAATTTTTGGAGTCTTGCAATTTTAACTTAAAAAAAGGGAGAAGCTGAAGAAGATAGTGAATCAATGAGTGTCAAAGATTCAATTTAATTTCATTCTTCAATGAAGCAGTGCTTTGTTCATCATGAATTGTTATTTTTAAGCTATGTTCAGCTATAGAATATGTTTGTATTCGATGGATGCTATATGAACAGTGGTAAGAATAGCACGTGGATAGCCATGATATCTCAAACATTTTTGAAATTCTGTTGAAGACAGAAGGGCTTCTTTGTTTCAGAATATATTACGAATTACAATTATTTTTAAATACTAACAGATGTATCTTAAATGGGTGAAACTCAATACCCCAAAGTATTTCGCATAGGCAGCTTAAACTCTTCTGAAATTTGTTTGAGAGGGCAATGTTTTTCTCATTCCAGCTGTTAAAAATTACAATTTACTTTCATAACGTACATAATTGTTAAACATTTACTTTAATAATGCAAAATATTCAACTTTGGCAGCTACACTCTTAACCATATCTAAATTGTACTCAGAAAGCAGTTTCTATTTTTTAATTGCATTAATACATAAATCATTATAAAATATGTACATTGTTTACGATAATTACCTTCTTGATTTAACTACTTTATAATTATATTACTTAAGTTAATCTCTCTTAGATTTCTTGTGAAAATTTCATGATTTTCAAAAACCTTCATAGTTTATACATTCCAGATCTCAATACAATCATATTGGTTGATTCAAAACTAAACATGTTCTCTTGTTTTTTTTCCCAAAAGTCAAAATGCCCATTAAACATTCACTATTGTTTGTCAAAAATGGCGTTGTATTTTAGATCTACTACGACACATATGTTTGAAGCAGTTTTCTGCATTTACTTTATATTTCATTGCTTTTTAATTTCAATATAAAGTGACCTAATAGCTCTTCCGTTTTCCTCCTGTCCCCTTAACACGAAAAAGTTTAGTTTTGGAACTAACCGTCTTATGTTACTAACGACATTACTTACTAAGTCTGAACAATTTTCTGCAATTCTGTTTGAAACTCAACGCCATATGAGCCCTTGTTTTTAGAATTTCTAAATATTTCAGGGAAGGAGGATGATGCTACTTTTGCTTGCTTAAAGATTTGTGGAATGATATTTTTAGTACAGACACCTGATATTTGATCAGAATCATTTAATCCTACTTTTTCTCCTACATTTAAAACGTGATTATTAAAAAGGCTTAGGCCTTGTGAAATATCCGTGACAACAATGTCATTTAGTTTAAATGTTACAGTATCTTGTTCACTGATAGGCTGTCTTTTACTGTGTTGGACAATGTTCCACATAGTTTTAACCCTATTATCCGCATTATTAATTTCTGGTAGAAGATGAATATGACTGCCAATTTAATTACTTTCGTTAAAATATTACAGTATTTTTTTGTAGTACGGATGTAATGTTGGATCCTGAATTATTCTGGCCTTCATACAAATTCCTTCTTCCTTTTACATGAGATTTTAATTCCCTTAGTTAACCATGGCTTACATTTTCCGAATAACTTTTCGGAAAAGTTTCTTAAAAACATTGACTGAAATTCACTATGGAATAAACTGGATTTTGCGTCATCATGCCTTTATATACATTTTCCAAGATTCTATCCTCCTATCTGGACAGGACATTGTTGCACCAGGCCACTAAACCACATGAAAGTATTATTATAGCTGCACAAAAATTTTACCAGCTTCTGCTTGTTAATACTTACGCTCTGTCCTGTCCCCACCGCTGTGTGGAATGGAAGCAGTTTTTATCATACCAATATCGTCCACTTATTCAGTGGAATTCGTACGCCAGCTTTTGGTCGACAATTTTAATTACACTCTTTCGCAAATGGGTGAAGCTCCGGTATTTTTGTTTTTTACTGAGCACCTACAGATATTTGTACTCGTGCAAGAAATGCAACTCGTGGACCCATCGCTACATGAGGGGCTCTGTGCTATTTATAATATCGCATGACCGCAGGTGTTCGCCAACAGAGAAAGCCATAATTATCTTTGCCCATTACTAGCTATGAAAGATGGCTCGTGAACTTCGCGGGCCGCTTCGCCTGTCACGTTGAGATATTACGTTCACGACCTGCTCCAAGAACGTGAGGCAGTTAACCCATCTTTGGAAAATGCCGCAACTATTAAGCGGCCCCGTTTGTCGTCTTACAGTTATCCAGTTCGCATCTTTGATTTCACTAACAATTTACGAACGGCGCTGAATATTACTTGTGACGGACTAGTATTTTTCTCTCATGTTTTTGTGTTTCCTTGTGCTCTCTCGAAAGTTGCCGATTACGCGTCTTTCCTAACAAGGTCTCTGATGGAGTATTAAATGAAAACACAATTCTGTCATAAGAATATCTTGTTTGACACTAGTCATTTGTAATGAATGTAATGCTACTAGGCTCTCATATGTGTACAATTTTATTTCCACGTAAGTAAAAAAAAAAAAAAAGATAAAATATGCCTCTGGCCGAGCGAACTTTGGAGTAAAGGACTCAGATCGAACTAGCGTTGGTCACAATTCGAAATTGCAAGGTACTGTGGGAAGTGAGAGGACTGAGTACCTTTATAATTCAAAAGATGCCTACATGTTAGCGCGATGTAAACTACGACAGGAAGTAGTTACTAAGTAGACATACAAAGAATACTGTATAATTTGTAAATTAGTATTAATCACGAAGCAGCAAAGGGAACAAATGTGAATATCAAATAGAAATTTATGTTCCTTAATTGCAAAATGTAGATGTCATATCGTGTTCCTCGACCGACGTGTTACGAGAGTGAAAGGAACCTGTGACCACTGGAGACAGCGCCTAGAGTTCCTCCAAAAAAATCGTAACACAATACACACACAGCTGTCATACTAACAAATGTAAATCCATCTGATGATGGAGGTTTAAACCTTCGAAACGCCTCGTTGAGATAAATGAACAGTGTCTGGTAACAGTAAACTTGTTATTTCATTTAAAGAGTTTATTTAGTTCTTTCGTTTTTCAAACTACATAGAGCTTCCTGAATTTAATGTTTTCATATGATAATACCGAAGTTCGCCAGTATTGTCTATTCGGCACCAGTTAGAAAAGCAAATGCAATCTGAGAAATATAGTTTTTATTTGGTGAAGTTGAGCAGTTCTTTAGACGTAGTTTTTACGTTTTGTATCTGAGAAACAAGTAAAAAACATGAAGCAGCTTTCTACATTGCATATCTGTGGTAAACGATAGCACTGAAGTCCAAGATTTATTTAATGAAAAAAGAGATGTATCTTTTAAATAATTGTTTCTTGGTGTTGACCAATGCGTCACGTTATTGTGTTTACAAATAAAAATTTATTTAATGCTTCTTGTCTCCTTCAGGATACGTCTAAAATTTGCTTGTCACAATGACGACTTGCAGAGCTGTTACTTCTTCTGCATATTCTTAACTTGCAGACATGCTTGTGCACCAGGCAATAGATCATTACAAGCTTCACAATCTTTTGTAATATTTTTGGCTTTGCAGCAATCATATTCGGCCACAAGCAGCTTTTCTTAGAGGGGTTGAGAAGGCAGCTTAGGTAAGATGACGTAATGTGGTGTAAGGCACTGATGATAGATGGTTTGTTCGGTACGGGTATCGTGAGAAAGGCCGTCTAAATTCTGGCCCTTCTCCGCGATTGGTGTTGCGTTCGGAAGTTGCGCGCCAAAATGGTAATTTTCCATTATTAATATTAGATAAACTAAACTGCATATTACTTGAATTTCAAATTAAAGCATCTCTCAATAGCGTATTATCAGCCCATTGTTTCACAAGTGTTAAAAACGGCAAATAATAAACAACTACAAAACGAAAAGGTAGACGATGCACTTCGGTGGTCTTCCGGTCGCGCCTAACTTGGATGGCGGGCGATGTGGTTCGGCTGTAAGAGCAGAGCTCGTTCGGCAGTCTCGGTGGCAGGACATGTTGTCCGCCGCGGTATCAGTTAAGACCTAATTTTCAGTGTCTAGTTTGTAAATGTAAGAGCTGGTGGGGAGGCCTCGGAGGCGAGATATGTTGTCTGCCGCGGTATGTGTTAAGACTTAAATTGCAATGTCTAGTTGAGAACAGTGTGATTGTAATTACAAAAACATGCAGTTAATTATTTTGTTGAAGAATGGAAAGTATTTGTGACTCTAAAGTGGAAAGTAATTTTGCGGTTTCTAGTGTTCTGTCAATAAAAAGCGAGTGGCATCCTGTATAAACAAAGTGATCGAAAATTTAATCATTTCTAAAACAACACTTCCTCGCTAAGAGTTTGTTACAGCATCAAGATTACGGATTCACGATCTACGTGCTGTTTTATGCGCAGGGGATAACAATTATAGAAGACTGCAGGTTGGTAAATATTTGTTAAAACTTACGCATTCCACTCAAGGCGGTGGAAGCGAACAGGCACTTTGCGTGTACTGCAGTCTTAGCACAAATCAGAACAGTGACACATCATCTGTGGCAACACAGAGGAGTTATGAAGGAGAGAAATATTTTTGAGGGAGAGGTTTATCGTACGCACGTATAAAAATCACTCTCTATTTTCCAACTTGCCGTACATTGATGAACGTAAAAGAAGTATCTCAAGCGAAATACTTTGGCGAGCTGTTGAGCTAGCGAATCGGAAGCGAGAGTGGCCGTTTGTTTCGCTGGGAACTGGCAGCTGGAAAGGCACAATGAGAGTCTAGTCTGGTCTGTTCTTGCCGGTTGGCGCTTTTTGGCTACCATGGCGCTTTCATGGTGATAAGAGTAGGGGAATACTAAGTCATGCCTAAGCTGCCGTTAACGCCATAACGGCTGTATTTAGAGCAGTACGGCGAGCGGGGAGCATAGACTGCTCATGAACAGCGCCGCACTGCGTTGAGCAATGAGTCGCGGTCCTGCACTATCCCCGGTCGACCACCGTCGACGAGAATGGCAGCGAGCTGGGGAGGGGCCCCAATCTTCCCACGTTCTGGAGAGGCACAGCGGTGTTACTCCTGGTGTCATGATATCATGTAGGGAGCCAGCGTGTACGACCTCAGGTCTGGGCTCTTAGTGACTGAGGGAACTCTGAAGGCTCAACTGTACGTCCGGAAATCCTGTGTCCTGACGTGTTACCTATCAAGCGACAGCATCGCAGTACCAATTTCCACACATCAATACTATTCTACATATAACATGTGTCTCTGTCAGCTATCTATCTGATGTTAAAGTATTCCCATGACGAAAAACATCCCTAGGTCTGTCTTCGATAGAGCATACGTGGAACAAGTTCGGAAGTCAACTCCTCCGAATGATGATAAGCAGAATGCCTAACACAGCGAGTATTTACAAAAGTTCTGAGACAGCCCGCCTAAGGAGTGGATACAACTGCTTTGGCACCATTCCCAACTGAATCAGTGCATACACCCAGGCCAGAGTAGGTGCAATGTTGTAGTGATGAGTGGGCTCATAGTGCCAAGTCTTTTGTAAATTTGAATCGACGTTGTTATCACAGTAACAAAATCACATTCCCTTTCAACCTGTGAAGTTTTATTCCGTTTCCTCGCCGCCTTCTGGGACATCCACTCTTTTGTCAGGCTGTGTACATCGAGCTAGAGTTCATTTAAGATTTGTATGGAAACCAGAATCCAATTATTGGGGTCGAAGGTCATGAAATGCCCTCCGCCACACACCGTTGGGTGGCTTGCGGAGTATCAATGTAGATGTAGAAAGGGAAGCAGTGGTTGAGAAAGGAGTGAGACAGTGTTGTAGTCTCTTCCTAATGTTATTGACTCTGGATACTGAGCAAACAATAAAGGAAACCATGAAAAAATTAGTAAATGGAATTAAAAAGTCCAGGGATAATAGATAAAGTCTTTGAGGTTTGCCGATGATATTGTAATTCCATCAAAGACGGCAAAAGACCTGGAGGATCAACTAGACGAATGGATATGGCTTCGAAAGAGTTTACAGGATAAAGAACAACTGAAGTAAAACAAGGGTAATGATCGAATTATTAGATTAAGAAATGAGACACTTAAAGTAGTAGATGAGCTTTGCTATTGGGGGAGTAAAATAACAGGATAGCCGAAGTACAGGGGATATAACGTGGAAAATAGAAAATAGGAATAGCATGATAAGCGTTTCTGAAAAAGAATAATTTGGTATCAGATACATATTTAAGCGTTCGGAAGTCTTTTCCGAAGGTATTTGTCTAGTATGTAGTCTTGTGCGGAAGTATAATGAGAACAATAAATAGTTCAGACAAGAATACATACAAGCTTTTGAAATTTATTTTTACAGAAGAATGCTGACGATTCTATGAGTAGGTCAAATAATTAATGAGAAGGTACTGAATCGAACTGGGGAAAAATAAATAAACCATTGTTTGGTAGTACCCATGCTTAGGCATGAAAGACAATTTGGCGATGAGGAGAATTTGTTTGGAGGGGGGTAGTCATAGAAGGAGGCTAGGGTTTGACTACAGTAAGCAGGGGCAAACGGTTACAGGTCATAGTAGTTATGCAGAAATGAGGATGCCTGCAGAGGATAGGCTAGTGTGGCGAGCTGGAGCAAATCCTCCTTTGGAACGAAGGCCGCAGCACACCGCATGGTACAGGTACTAAGATGTGCTCTGATTTATTAGACCGACGCATTCCAGGACGATTCGTGCATCACCCATACGAAGCAAACAGATAAACTGCCTTATCGTGGACCAATATTCGGTTTCTTTTATACAAAGGAAGTTGTGTACCAGTGGGTCCATGCTTCGAACTCTTTTAGCTCTATTTCCCTTGCGTGAAGTATAGTCTCCTTCAGACCAAACAAATAGCATTCATGTTATTCTCAAACATTCGCCGCGGAGCGATCACTGGAAGCGGATGAACATATGGAATTTTATGTCCATTCACTGTCTCTGTTTGGCGAAAGAATCTCAACAATTTTCAGGTACTTGCTCCGTGGTATACGCTATCCTATAGACTTATACAAAAGGTGTTTTTACATCTAGTGTTCCGTAAAACAGAACCCTTTTTTTATTGTACCCGTAGTGTGTTGGGAGCACCTTCATCTTTTCCCCAAATATCACTGAAGTAAAGACCTACATTTAGTCACATTTCCTGATGAGTGTTTTATTTCGCAGTAACTATTTTCGGTGCTGAGCTCATCATCAAAAGGCAGCGAAGATTTTTTCTTATTTTTTTCACCTTATTGTGGTCACATAATACAACGGAACATTCATGATTTTCCTATTTAGAAAAGCTTTTATGTTATATACGATGTCCTTACATTTCATTTAGTCGAGGAAAGGTTTTTCTTTACGCTCTTGCAGCACATTAGTCTGTATCGTCGATAATTATGGCGCATGCTGAACACGAGCTTAGCTAAAGACAAGATCGTCGACACATGTGTTTACATCTGACCAATCAAATTACTAGGCGACTTACATCAGATGTAAACGAATGGGTCCCTCAACTTGTCTTTAGTCAGGCTCATGTTCAACTTATCCCATACAATGGATGAAAACCTCTATGTGGCAGAGCATAAGGAAAAAAACTTTCCTCAGATAAGTAAAATGGAAAGTCGTTGTATGTAAAATAAAATCTTTTCTAAGCGAGAAAGCCGTGCATATTCTGTTATATTAAAGGACCAAAACAATGTGAAAGTTGTTCAAGAAATCCTCGCTGCCATCTGACGATGGAATCAGGTCCGAAGCTAATTACGGTGAAATGAAGCAATCTTAAAAAAGTGTGGCTAAAGCCCTTTAACTACGTCCTTTATATCCGCATTTCAGATGAAAGTTCAACGTGTTAATCATTGACTTCTGTGTGACTATTAACAATAATTTCAAGCATGTAATGAAACTTAATTTCAGTTTTGTCCATACTACACGTCGTTACGCTTGAATATCAAAATGAATGCGATATTTATTGTAATAGTTAGTTCTAATCCAACTCAGAGCGGGTCGCAGGTTTACACTAATCAATCAAGCATACCGTTACGATCAATAAGGTGTAATACTCGCTGATAGCTCACTGGCGACTGCAATTATGTGGCCTCGCTTTCACTTAACTGACCACTCATTCAAAACTCTCTGTTGTATTGCAAGTGCGCGCTTGAGACGTGTTGAAGAAAGTACACAGCGGGTTTATAAACTTGTAGGATTTCTATTTTATTTTACGCCACTGCCAGTTGAGATTCGTCGCGGCTTACAGGATATCACCCAAACATTCAGTTAACTCAGCAGTAAAGTCTCCCTCCGTTAGGTTTGCAGATGTTCTACCTTAGTTTTTAAGGATTCAGACAAGAAATGAATAATAGAACATTAGGACTCAGGGAAGAATTGAATAGTAGAACATCAGGACTCAAACAAGAATTGAATAATAGAAAAATTTATGGATTTCAATTACGAGACACAGGGTGTTCAGTTAACGCGACAATCTAGAAAGGACATGGATTCGAATGGAGAACGGAAAGAAGAACCAGCGTCGTAACATATTTAGCATATTTTCACTGATTAATGTCTAAATTTAAATCGTTTCTTCTGGACAATCCTTTCTCTTCTAGCACAACGTATACAAGACAAAGGTTTTCCAGTAGTTTCGTAGAATGTAAAGACTTTTCATTAGTAGGTGAATTACTTAAGAAAGTGTTACAAGGTTAGTGGTAGATACACACACAGACAAAACACAGATAAGAGGTCTTTAATCTGTCTCATTCCACATCAGATGAGTTGAAGCGAAATGCAAATGATCTATGGAACGAAGAATTAGCTCATCAAAAGACTGGTTTACGTATGCATGGTGTTTCGGAAAGAACTGACACAAATACGCAAATACGCAGATCACAATGTGTGCCTTACTTTTGTGTTTACAGGTAAAAACTGTCACGCAAATTATATTTACTGATCTTCAGATTTGACTTTTGGCTTCTAGGCGTTACAGCCGACTCATCATGTATTTAAATCCTTGCCATCTTTCATATATACGCTGTAAATTTTAAGTTTACAAACCAGAATAACTCGAAAAATAAACTTTGTAGAATCCAAAGTTGATTATTTTCGAGGGGGACATCTGGTGGTGCTAAAATTAGCCCGCCACCCCAGCCCTCTAGGGGTGGGGGAGCGAGGCAACTTTAAAATTTCAAATGGGAACCCCCATTTTTTATTGCAGAATCAGATTATACATAAAAAACTACGTACATTTTGTTTTAAACATTTGTAGTTGGGGCTGTAATTCAAGAAAATCTATGTACTCATTTTTGCGTGGAAAATGGTTATGGATAAATAAAAAATACTTATTTACTTCGTACATTTTGATTTGCTAAAACCAAAACTCTCCCTCTCTCCCAATAGGGTGGGGTTTGAGAGAGAGGAATTAGAGTTATACAAATGTTGACCCAAATACTGTATAAATTAATTAATTAAACATTTGTAAAACTCTATTTCCTCTCTTGGTTCAAATGGCTCTAAGCACTATGGGATTTAACATCTGAGGTCATCAGTCCCCTAGAACTTAGAACTACTTAAACCTAACTAACCTAAGGACATCACACACATCCATGCCCGAGGCAGGATTCGAACCTGCGACCGTAGCGATAGCTCGGTTCCAGACTGCAGCGCCTAGAACCACTCGGTCACAGCGGCTGGCAATTCCTCTCTCTAAAACACTACCCTATGGGGAGAGGCAGAGTTTTAGTTTTAGCGAATCAAAATTTACGAAGTAAATAAGCACTTTTTATTTATCCCTAACAATTTTACACACAAAAATGAGAACATGGATTTTCGTGAATTACAGCGCCAATTACCATGAACCAAAAAAAAGGTTAAGTCAAAATGTACGTAATTTTTTATGTAGAATCTGGTTCTGCAATAAAAATATGGGGGTTCCCATTTGAACTTTTAAAGTTGTTTTCTGCCCCACACCCAGAGGGCTGGGGTGGCGGGCTAATTTTAGCACCAGCAGATGTCCTCCTCGAAAATAATCAACTTTGGATTGTACACATTTTTTCGTGTGAAGCTTATTTTTCGAGTTATTCTGATTTGTCAACTTGAAATATACACCTTGTGTATTACACTGAAATGTTTTAGTTTATTATCTGAAATGTTTTCTACTTTTTCATTAGTATTCTACCATTATATTGCATATGAAATTCGAATATAACGTGGACTTCAAATTATATTTTAACGCAGAAACAACAGTGACTCGTTAAAAGAGATGCACGGAAACGAGGCGGTATTTGAATCAAAAAAATGGTTCAAATGGCTCTGAGCACTATGCGACTTAACTTCTGAGGTCATCAGTCTCCTAGAACTTACAACTAATTAAACGTAGCTAACCTAAGGACATCACACACATCCATGCCCGAGGCAGGATTCGAACCTGCGACCATAGCGGTCGTTCGGTTCCAGACTGCAGCGCCTAGAACCGCACGGCCACTCCGGCCGGCGGTATTAGAATTGTCAGTGTCACCCGTAAGAGGTAAAATCCCTACTCCAAGATCTCGGACGCTGACAGAAAGTTTTATTAATTGTAGCATTGATGTAATATTCATATGACTGTAAGACGCGATGCTAGTTGTCATCTGAGATGTGGGCCAATAATGTGTTTAAGAGAAGACTAAGTACGTATTTAGATTATCAGAGATAAAATGTGTCACGTACAGGGGTGTATAGAAAAATATGAAAACACAAAAAACGGAACGCACTACCGCGCGCAATGCAGCGTAGGGAAGAAGATCGACATTTAAAACAGCTTCTAGTCGTCTCGGATTGGACAAATGCAGGTCCTATATAGTTATCAAGGGGAATCTTATACCATTCCTTTTGCATAATAGCGGCAAGCTGATAATAATGAAAATGGTGGGTAGTCTACTACGCGTGGGACGGTAGTCCACTACTCTCGTTGCTGCTAGTGAATGTTTCGGGGTGGTACAGTATTACCTGCTCTCGGATGGCAGACGCATGTGTGCTTACGGAATGCCTGATTGCGGCGATTCCCCACTGTGGTGGTCAGACGTGGCTGCCCGAAACGTTGCCTGCCCAAACGTTCCCATGCACTCCGAATTCGGACGACTGGCATATCCGAATACTCCACAAACCTGGATATGCGCGATTCGATCAGCCTGCCATAATGAGGTTCATTTCAAACACTGTCAGGTGCTGATAGCGCTGTCTCAAACGAGTAAGCGGCGTCTCCGTGTCCTTCTCAGTGATCACGACATCTGACGCTACCGTACTGGGACTAGGAAGAACACTAAACATGAACAACACTATTTAACTTCAGAGACCGATCTGTCACAGATAATTACAACTTTAATCAGTTGCATACCCAATGAAAATGTGTACGTGGGCGAATTTCGACTATGTTTCCTGTTTCGCTTCTTTTTTCAGGTTCAAATGGTTCAAATGGCTCTGAGCACAATGCGACTTAACTTCTGAGTTCATCAGTCGCCTAGAGCTTAGAACTAATTAAACCTAACTAACCTAAGGACATCACACACATCCATGCCCGAGGCAGGATTCGAACCTGCGACCGTAGCGTTCGCTCGGCTCCAGACTGTAGCGCCTAGAACTGCACGGCCTCTCCGGCCGGCTCTTTTATCAGGAAGTGTAGATTGAAAACAGGGAACAAAATGTACAAGTTCTTCAGATTACACGACATGTTAAAAACAGGATACTTTTCCACTGCTTTCGTGAGTGCCTGCCCATGTGGACGTATGATACCTGATCAGATGCAGATGACATGAAAATGTGCCCATCTGATGACTTACCGTGTTGTAGATTCAAACACGTCCGTTACGATTTATGGATCCACATGTAGAAAAGGCATACCACAAGAAATTGACGAAAGCGACACAGAAACTCTCTACTAGGAAAACAAAAATGGAAAGACTGGCTTCCAGAACGCAGATGGAAGAGACCGAAAACGCATAGCACTGCGACTCTAAAAACGGGTCTGCCGAATAAGGCCATGTGAGCGTGTAAATCAGAGGAATGCGAAGTGAAATGCTGTTAAATGCGAGTGCACTCTGCGATTTCATACCGTGTAAAAATGACGTTACTAGAGTTACGAGAGTTTATTATTATTATTATTGTCAATCTTAAATCAATAATATATATATATATATATATATATATATATATATATATATATATACTTTATAAATTTCCTGACGAAGCCTTAAGAAACGCCATATTTCTCAGAACAGCATACTTTGGGAAGAAATGTTAAACACTGATTGTAAACTAATTTAAATGGCTCTGGTCACTATGGGACTTAACATCTGAGGGCATCAGTCCCCTAGAACTTAGAACTACTTAAACCTAACTAACCTAAGGACATCACACACACCATGCCTGAGGCAGGTTCAAATGGCTCTGAGCACTATGGGACTTAACATCTATGGTCATCAATCCCCTAGAACTTACAACTACTTAAACCTAACTAACCTAAGGACAGCACACAACACCCAGTCATCACGAGGCAGAGAAAATCCCTCACCCCGCCGGGAATCGAGCCCGGGAACCCGGGTGCCCGAGGCAGGATTCGAACCTGCGACCGTAGAAGTCGAGCGGTTCCGGACTGAAGCGCCTAGAACCGCTCGGCCACCGCTGCCGGCTGTAAACTAATTACAATACACTATAATTTCCTAGACTTTCCCAGCGATTTGGTGTCATCTCGAGGAAACGGGTGCACTGCCGGTGGTCTGCGTCCTCCTAACACAGTATTTCGACGTCATAAGTCGGCGTCTTCATCGGGTGTTTCCTGCGACTGGTCGACAAGCTGACCGTGTCCCATATTTACGCCTGCGCATTGTCCGGTGTTTCCTACGCCGCCCGCGCCCGTTGCGACCGTTTCTGGCCGTTCTATTTATCTCTAGGCGTTTTCCGTCTTCCGGACGCACCCGTTTACGCTGTTTTCCACGGTGGCGCCCTGCCAAGGCGTTCCGTACTAGCTCAGTGACCTCCAGGTGCGTTCCCAGCACTATTGACACGCTGCAGAAGTTTCCTTTGTTGTTGGCGACAGCTCCGGCTTTCTATCGTGGCCCTGTCCTTCTCGTGGCCGTGTGTTTTTTCAGGATCCTGCTGATTTTAGCAGATACAGGCTCTGCTTACGACAGAAAGGCTGCCCTCCTAGTCTCTTCTTCTTGTTCTTCTCCCGTCATATCAGGTTGTCTGGTGGGATGTATCCCTTTGCGGATGTCCTTGTTTGAGTACCCGTTGTCCGTAAACACTCAGTATAGATGCTCTAACTCTGTTGTCTGAGTCACACAGTGTCTTGGCTCGGTCTACAAGTGTTCTCAGTACCTCGTTGTGCTGCGCCGGATGATGGCTGCTGTCAGCCTGTAGATGTAAGCCGTGTCTGTTGGTTTCTTATATACACTGTCACCTAATGTTCTGTCTGTCTTCCTTTTCACCAGGACATCCAGGAATGGAAGTTGATCTTCAGTTGAAAGGTGGCTACACTGAGTCACATCGCCAGAGATTGCGCCAAAGATTATTATTCCGCCGCCTCAAAATAAAAAAAAAAATAAATAAATAAATAAATAAAAGGTTCAAATGACTCTGAGCACTATGGGAGTTAACATCTGTGGTCATCAGTCCCCTAGAACTTAGAACTACTTAAACCTAACTAACCTAAGGACATCACACACATCCATGCCCGAGGCAGGATTCCAACCTGCGACCGTAGTGGTCACGCGGTTCCAGACGGCCACACCGACCGGCCCGCCGCCTCGACTGGCGCAGTAGTAGTTCAGAGGATGTCGACAGCAGTCGTTGTTCTGTTGGGCGAGAGAGTAGACGATCTGAGTGTTGACTGAAATGTTGTACTGTTCGGCTGGTGTAATGTATATATGGAAGAAGATGCAATTGTCAGAATGTATTTGAGAAAGGAGATGGACTTTTGATTTATGATGCTGGTGTAATAGAATATATTAGTGAATCTGTAATGAGGTAAAAAGGTATTCCAGTTTTCTTTAATAACAATCCCTCTTGCTCACAGGTACAGTCAACAAAGCATCTGGCTCGTGTTCATTTATTAGACTTGTAATTCTGGTTTCTATGTGCAATTATAGTATTTCTGGTTTCTCAATTAGTTCATTGTAAATGGTGTTTAAAATATTTTGTCGTATTGAGAAAGAACCGAGCCAGATACGTGTACGTTGAGTCACACTACCATACACAGAACAGTTACACTTGTGCTTTGTTGTTTCGTAGCTTTTATAGTTGCAGGGGACTTAATTAATCAATTGTGTCAATGGAAATTCCTTGTCATTCTTTTTTGTTTTCATGTAGTTAGATTGCGTGCTAATAATAGTCAGGGCCAACCGGATACGAGACTTCATGTTCATCAAGGAGGACTTACCCACATATGAAGAGAGATGGGGTTCACGTAATGGACCCATCTTTCCCCACACCATATGACCTGGATGACCAAAACGATCATGTTCGGCAATGTTACTGGGTCCGTTAAGTGAAACCCACCTCTCGCTGTACGACGGTAAGTCCTGAATTGTTGGAGATGATAGCTTTTTGATTTCCAGATGTTACGTTGTAGGGAGGCATAGTGATGAAATGGCGTAATGATTTCATTTTTACCGATGACAATGCGACACAGCATCGAAAAGTACAGGTAGAGAAGCTCTTGGAAATGAGGGCGTATTCGGTCAATGGACTGGCCTGCTCCACCGACTGAAATCCCTTCGAGCATGTGTGGGATGCGTTGGAGACACTTATTCTATAAAAGTGTCATTTCTGCTCGTATCATTAAGTATTTATTTCAGGTGCTTTCTGTACTGTACTGCATGAGTTCTTTCCGTGATTCATCGATCTATATTAATTGACAGTGAGAAACCACGAGAAAATTAGTTTTACCCTTAATTTTGCAAACCAGCGTAAAAAAACACGCTATATATAAAAGGAAACGTCGCGACTGATTCACTCATTCATCATTGCCCAGCTTAAAATGCTAAGGACAGAAACTTGAAATTTGGTGAAGGTGTTGATGTTATCCTGTAGGCATTGCTTAAGAAAAAACTTCTCGAAATCCAACGATTAAGGGGGAAAATAGGGGATGAAGGGTTTTTTGAAAATGTACCACTACTAAGGTAGATTTGAAGCTAGAACTGCGAAAATTGGTAATATGTTTCTAGGTCAGAAGTAAAAAATGGATGTTTCAGCATTTCCGTAAACTGAACCTCTAAAGGTGTTGTAACCGCGACCGGAACGGTCGCAGGGTTGCCGTGAACGAAAGCGCGGAGGGACAAAACGGGAGCGGCCCACGAACAAACAAAACGAATTGGGAAGGACGGACGCGAACAACGACGGTCGACCGAGCAAGACCCAAGGAACAACAACACGCAAACAGCAACGGGGTCACAAGCGAAACCTCACGAAGCCACAACGTCCACTCGTACACGGAAACCAAGTAAACACGCTGTCTGTAGGCGAGATGTCGATAGTCTAACGCGAATATCAGACTGCCTGCTCAGGGAGAGACGGCTCTTTAATGTATTAATTTTTCAGTAGAACGGATATACAGTATGTTTATTACATTATTTTTCTTGTAATTACAACACAAACGCGAGTGAAGCAGGTTGGGGCTAAGCTAGCAATTATTACTATTGTAAGTAGGCTGTTTAAATTTTTTTATTCATAACGCCACGTAGCGCTCTATATGAAAATCACTGACTGTGCTGTGTGCAGTCTGAGGTTGGTCGGCATTGTTGCAATAGTCGCTATTGTAGTGTTGGGCAGTTGGCTATTAACAGGTCGTAGCTTTGCGCAGTTAAAGGTGAGCCGACAGCAGTGGTGGGTGTGGGGAGAGAGATGGCGGAATTTTGAGAGCGGACGATCTGGACGTGCGTCCATCAGAAAGAGTAAATTTGTAATATTGGATATCATGGACTGATATATATATATTATGACTTTTGAACACTATTAAGGTAAATACATTGTTTGTTCTCTATCAAAATCTTTCTTTTGCTAACTATGCCTATCAGTAGTTAGTGCCTTCAGTAGTTTGAATCTTTTATTTAGCTGGCAGTAGTGGCGCTCGCTGTATTGCAGTAGTTCGAGTAACGAAGATTTTTGTGTGGTAAGTGATTTGTGAAACGTATAGGTTAATTTAGTCAGGGCCATTCTCATGTAGGGATTATTGAAAGTCACACTGCTTTGCGCTAAAAAAATATTGTGTGTCAGTTTAAGCACAGTCATGTATAATTTTTCTAAGGGGACGTTTCATACTATTACTGTTTTCGACTATTCCGTTTTAAGAGAGCGACTGAACTTGAGTTAACCATGAATTACCTTCTTCCTTCGTTCTCCCTAAATGCTCTACATACTCTCGCTGTGTTCTCTCTTGCGCTTTTTCGATCTTAATTCCCTCATCTTTTAGGGGCGTGTTTTGTTTAAGTGAGTATTTCTTTATCATGTTTATGAACTGTTCTCGATTGTTTATGATGTGTTATGTGATTCAAAATTCTTTGATGCCTTAGTTTTGCCTTGACAGTAGTAAATTTTTTATTGTAGTGATTTCAAGTGAGCTTATATGCTTTTGTAATTTGGAGATTCTTTCTTGATTGGCTATTGTGTTAAGTCTTGATGATTGGATGGTCTCTGCTAGATATTAGAAGTGCTTGTGTTATTTTACCTTACTGAGTTGTAATGGAGAGACTGTCTGCAGGCTTGCTTTCCATGTATTGAGTTTCATCGCTGGAAATTTGTGAACCAGTTTTCTGTGAGACTGCGTGAAGCTTCTTTGTTTTAAGTCTGGCTTCTACTCTAATGTTCATTAGAATGGCAAAATCGTCCTTAAAAGCCAGACACTTCACATTGATTCTCTGCTTCTTTTTAATTCCGCCTTTAATTCCCGTTATTTCCTTTTACCATGTTCTCACATTTTTTTTTCAAAAACAATTTTGAATGGAAGGGGGAAGGGTACATCTCCTTAGCAAACACCGGCGTCCATACGAAATGCTTCTCACGTTCCTCTCATGAATTTAACTTGGAGGTTGTAACTGTTAATGTGTGTTGGATAATTGACCTTGTTTTCCTGTCAGTCTCGAATTCCTCTATGTTATGGATTAACGTTTATCTATCTACTGAATAATAACCCTTTCCAACGTCGACAAAGTTTACCACAGAATTCTTGCAAAATTGTCTTTAGGTTCCACTGGGCCCTATACAAGATCGACCTTTGCGAAATCATGCCTGATGCTCTCCTATTAATGGGCCTGTATGTTCTTCTGGTCGTCTTAACAGGGACTTTGTAAGAATTTTGTATACTACAGAGAGCAGTGAAATTCCCCTGTAGTTATATGAATTGGTTTTATCTCCTTTTTTGTGTATAAGATGAATTAATGCACGTTCTCACTCTGTTTTATCGTAATTAAATAATCTGTTATTACGAGCGCTATCCACAAAGTACATTACGTTTTGGAATTAAAAATAAATAAAGTATTGGAAAAAATTTTTATTATATACAGATGAAAGCCACACTTCAATACTACTTTTCTACATAGTTGCCATTTAAATTAAGGCACTTATCGTAGCGATGGACGAGCTTGGAAATTCCTTCGTCGTAAAATTCGGCCGCCTGCGCCTTCAACCACGTGGTTACCTCTTCTTGAAGCTGTGCGTCGTCATCAAAACGCTGCATAGCCAACCACTTCTTCGTTGCTGGGAATAAGTGGAAGTCGCTCGGTGCCAGGTCGGGACTGTACGGCGGATGAGGAAACAACTCCCACTTAAAAGATTCGAGAACTTCACGAGTGGCATTTGCCGTGTGGGCCCGGGCGTTGTCGTGAATCAGCAAGATCTTTGAGCCCAACTTTCCCCTGCGCTTGTTTTGTATTGCTCTTCTGAGGTTGTGCAGAGTTTGGCAATACCTTTGAGAGTTTATTGTAGTGCCTGTTTCCAGAAAATCCACAAAAATCACACCTTTTCTGTCCCAAAAGAAGAGGTAACCACGTGGTTGAAGGCGCAGGCGGCCGAATTTTACGACGAAGGAATTTCCAAGCTCGTCAATCGCTACGATAAGTGCCTTAATTTAAATGGCAACTATGTAGAAAAGTAATATTTAAGTGTGGCTTTCATCTGTATACAATAAAAAAAATTTCCAATACTTTATTTATTTTTAATTCCAAAACGTAATGTACTTTGTGGATAGCCCTCGTATTATTAATATATTCCATATTTTGTTATCATTATTACTAAAATCGTAGGAATGGTTGCACGTTTAAGGTGACGTTGACCGGCGCCTGGACTGTATAGAAAGCTTTCAGTAAGTTACGAAGTATCAGCTAGAGCTAGGCTGTCTACAGCTGCCTTCTGTATCTCAAAACCGAACAAGAAGGGGTGGGTTTCACACGATCAGTACTTCCCATATTGGTACGTTGTTAGGAATTGTGCGGTCTCCTGAAAAATCACCTTAGACGAGCACAATGTGTTCCATATTTGAGTAGTTTAGCCTGGTAGGGTTAATAACTCCGTTATTGTCCGTAAGCTAAATATGCCCTCCCCGCCTTCCCCGAGTGCTACTCTACAGAGAGAACCTCACTTCGGGCTGCACAGCCAGTGACGGCTGGGTTCCAGGTTGCTGCAGCGGGGTTTCGCGAGCTGGGGCTGCTCAGCTCTTCGGACTATCCCACCGCTACATCATTACCGGCAAGCTCTGGGCGCGCCTCAGTGTCAGCGAAGGTGCAACGGCGTTTATCTTGGTTTCAGTTCCGGGTCGTGAGTGGGCAGAAACCACTCTCTATTAAAAACCAAACAGAAGAAAAAAAAAACGCTAAAGCTCAAGGTGAACTACATGCTGCTGAAGTGATCAGAAGTAAACGCGATCAATCTCTGGGGCACCTATAGCAAAAAAGCTGCATTAAGCTTGCTTCGTAACCGGCGGCATGCCAGAGTATACATATATTTCCTGTTTATCGTGGGAACAGAACTTAAATGGTTCAAATGGCTCTGAGCACTATGGGACTTAACATCTATGGTCATCAGTCCCCTAGAACTTAGAACTACTTAAACCTAACTAACCTAAGGACAGCACACAACACCCAGTCATCACGAGGCAGAGAAAATCCCTGACCCCGCCGGGAATCGAGCCCGGGAACCCGGGCGCGGGAAGCGAGAACGTTACCGCACGACCACGAGCTGCGGACGGAACAGAACTGATCTCAGTTCACTAACGACATACGGTGACGGCTGGAAAGACATACTGTGACAGAGTAACAACACTCTCGTAACAAGGGGTCCTTGAGATAGCACTCTGACAGAGCAGCACCTTCAGAGAGAATTTTTTCTACAATAGTTGGATTTTTTTCTTCGCCGTCCCGACAGACGGAGGCGAATGCGAAGGAGAAGACTGTATCGAACAATATGCACTATGTTCCCACTCACCATATATATATATATATATATATATATATATATATATATATATACAAAGATGATGAAACATACACACAAAATTCTATTTGCTTCGTCAGGAAAGAGGGAAGGAGAGGGAAAGACGAAAGGATGTGGGTTTTAAGGGAGAGGGTAAGGAGTCATTCCAATCCCGGGAGCGGAAAGACTTACCCTAGGGGGAAAAAAGGACAGGTATACACTCGCACACACGCACATATCCATCCGCACATACACAGACACAAGCAGACATTTGTAAAATGTGTGTGTGTGCGAGTGTATACCTGTCCTTTTTTCCCCCTAGGGTAAGTCTTTCCGCTCCCGGGATTGGAATGACTCCTTACCCTCTCCCTTAAAACCCACATCCTTTCGTCTTTCCCTCTCCTTCCCTCTTTCCCGACGAAGCAACCATTGGTTACGAAAGCTAGAAATTTGTGTGTATGTTTGTGTTTGTTTGTGTGTCTATCGACCTGCAAGCGCTTTTCTTTGGTAAGTCTCATCATCTTTGTTTTTAGATATATTTTTCCCACATGGAATGTTTCCCTCTATTTTATATATATATATATATATATATATATATATATATATATAAATATATAGGGAGAGAGAGAAAGAGAGAGACGCACCAGGAAGGAAGCAATTATCGGAATGAGGCAAAAATCAATAGATATGATGTAAATAAACAGGCAAACAAATGGTTTCAGTTTCAGAAAAATTGGAAGATTTATTCAGGGAAACAGCATCACAAATTAAGCAAGTCAATAATGCGTTGGCCCATCCCTGGCCCTTACGCAAACAGTTATTTGGCTTAGCATTGACTGACAGGGTTGTTGGATGGCCTTGTCAGGGATACCGTGTCAAATTCTATCCAACTGGTGTCTTAGATCGTCGTTGGGGAGTCCCGTCCATAATGTTCCAAACGTCGTGAGTTGGGGAGAGATCCAGCGATCTTACTGGTCAAGGTAGGGTTTGGCAGACATGAAGATAAGCAGTAGCAACTCTAGGCATGTGCAGGCAGGCATTATCTTGCTGAAATGTACGACAAAAAAGTCATGAAGAGCAACAAAATGGGGCGCAGAATATCGCGGATCACAACCAAATAGGTCTTGGTGTGAAAAGATACGCCACCCCAGACCATCACTCATGGTTGTCCAGCCAGATGGCGGGCGACAGTCAGTTTGGTAACCCACCGCTGTCGCGGAAGTCTCCAGATTCGTCTCCCCTGGCCACTAGAGATCGTTTCGAGGCGGGACTGAACACTGAAGACATTTCTACTTCAGTCAATGAGAATCCAGGTCAAAGACGTGTCTGGAGACGTCCCAGACAGCAGTGGGCTACCAACATGACTGCCGCCCGCCATACTCCCGACAACCGGGAGGGATGGTCTGACGTACCATTCCTCTTCATAGTGGGACCCCTTTTGTTGTTATCCGCGGCACTCTTACAGCACAGCGGTATATCGACGATATTCTACGCGCCGTTTTGTTGCCATTCTTGCTAAGTCATCCTGGGCTTACGTTTCAGCAAGATAATGTCCGCCCGCATGCGGCGAGAGTTTCTACTGCCTGTCTTCCTGCTTGTCAAACACTCCCCTGGTCAGCAAAGTCGTCGGATCTCTCCCTGGCTGAGAACATTTGGAATACTAAGGTCAGTGTCATACGACCATGTCGTTATTCTGACAATCTAACGCGCCAATTGGATGGATGTTGACACGATATCCGTCAAGAGACCATCCAGAAGCTCTATCAATCAGTTCAAATGGCTCTGAGCACTATGGGTCTTGACATCTGAGGTCATCAGTCCTCTAGAACCTAGAACTACTTTAACTTAACTAACCTAAGAACATCATACACACATCCATGCCCGAGGCAGGATTCGAACCTGCGACCGTGGCGGTCGTGCGGTTCCAGACTCAAGCGCCTAGAACCACTCGGCCACAGCGGCCGGTTGTCGATCAGTACCAAGCCGAGTTACTGCTTGCATAAGGACCGGGAGTGACCAAAGCGTTATTGACTTGTTAAATATGTTATGCTCTTTTTCCTCAATAAATAAACCAATTTTTCTGAAATTTTAATCGTTTGTTTACCTGTACATGTGCATCACATCTGCCGACTTCCGTCCCATTCGGATAATTCCTTTGGTGTTAGGGTTTACATACGTAGTGTACCAACTAAAATGAAGACTTAATATGTCCCAAGTGATTGTCAGAGGGTGAGTGCTAGACTACGAATGTAAAGATCCGGGAGTGTAATCGTCAACTCTTTCTATGATTTGACCTGACGCTTAAAGCTTATTACACTTATGGCAGTGATATGTCACTGTGGAAAACGGCAAACTGCAGCGTGGTTCGGAGGCCACGTTAAATTTTAGATCTCCCTGTAACTGCTTAGGAAAGTCATTTCTCATATTGCAGGTAAGAAAGGGCATACGACTTAGCATCAGTCACAACATGGTTCGGAGTCCCGTTAAATTCTGGTCCCACAGTAACTGCTTGGGAAAGTCATTTCTCAGATTACAGGAAAGAAAGGGCATCTTTTGATGAAGATTTTACTTAAGTAACTGAATATGTATAAGCAAAAATTTTGGCAGTTATAGACCCTTTGCAACGGTGTTCCATTGCTCGTGATAACACGTTTATAATTACATGCTGATACTAGCAGTGAAACGGTGTGAAAAGAATGGCTGGGGTAAGGGAATGTTTACCAGAGCTTGAACTGCACTTAACTGCTACACCTTAGCCTCGCTTTTACTGTATTCTTCGAAGTTTTTTGCAATATGGTCCAGGGTAAATAACGGATTCTGTTATATGTATGTATTCTGCACTATGGCACAGTGATTCATGGAAGTAGATTTCATTTAAATACGTAATAGCTTCAGCACCTTGGTAGATGTCAAAAAGGTGCGTATACAGATACAAAGAAAAATAGCCATTACTTTGCTATTATCTTCTTCTTTTTCCTGGCCTTTATCTCGTACCTTCACGGGGTCGGCATGTTAATCATTGACCCTGGCACTGTTAGTGACCGAGGGTTGGCGGATGCCTTCCTGTCGCCATCCGTCCCCCTGCGACGAAATTTGTGTGTCCCAACTATTTGCGTGTAGTGCTATCCCATGCATGTGAATGTGTGCGATAGTTTTCTAAATGTTTGAGAATCTCTTAACTAAGGCGGGACGTGGCAAATAGCCCAGTATTCACCTCGTCGGATGTAGGAAACGCCATAAAAATCACATCCAGGCTTGCCGGGGCCAGTTCATTTAGCGGCTTGACAATGTGCGTAGCTGTCCGGACGGCGTTACTCTCGTGCAATTATCACTTCATGAAAAGGATGTTTCGATATCTTGAAAGTGTATTAACCAAAGGTGTCCCATTTGGTTAAAATATTGTCTTTGAAATGTTTTTCAGCATTTCATTCGGCACGAAGATTTAGTGGAAAGAATTACTTCTTACTACCTCTAACAGAAACCAACGGAAATTAAAACTTACAACAATCTCACCCTTGTTGACGCCGATGTTTTCTACAAGAATCATTTTGTATAGTTAAAGGTAAGTTGCCATGGGCAAAGCCACAAATATACGTAAAAGGAAATACGACCTGCGAGAGCATGAAACCGCGAAATTGTGTTTAATTCCACTATTGTGTGCAAATTGTCCGGAAAACTATTTGCTTTGGTGCCCGAACTGCAAGGCTTTCTCTGAGAAAAAGGTAATTGGTCAAACAGTAACGTAACGGAGGTAACTGTTGCGGGCAATTGAATTAATTAGCTGCGTGTCGCACCATCTTTGGCGCTAATGACGAAGGCGGCGGAGTTTCGTGAGTGAATGTGGTCGGACAAGAGGTTCCTTTATGGCTCGAATTGAGGAACGATGGCAGACGTATCGGGATTCATTTCATGCCATCATTTGCCTTAATGGTGTCCTTCTGGCAAGCGGAATGCAACAACTCATGTTGTTGTCAACGTTTCTGTTCTGTGATCCGCGGGTAGCATAGCTTATCAATCAAGCAACCTTTTCCCTTACTTCTAACGAACAACGGGGACGTTCTACCGGCTATTGTAATCTCCGAGGTCTGGCGACATACCAGTTACGCGACAAGTGATACTAACCCCATCGTCGTGGCAACTGGACATCCTCCCTCGATGCTAGTAGCTGTGTCTAATTGTAGTGTTCATAGCGTATTTTCAGAACTGGCAAAAATCGTACAATCTTAAAACCGTTCTGAGCTGAGGCTGCTTTACTGGAAACACACAAAATGTATTCACGCTGCCTTCAATTACTGACGTCCCTATCATTTCCACTGGAAGAGAAATGCTTAATGAAAAGCCTACATAAATTAAAATTGAAGAAAAAATGGCTGGCCCGCATCTCCAGATCAAACTGCAATGGTCTAAAGCCAAAGCACTAACGAATAAGGAGAGAGGAGTTGTCTTTGCACTCTAAGTCATCCGAAGAGGTCTTATTCAGTGCTGCAGCTGGTATTGCTACAGATTCTGATACACGCTTCCTCACTTCCTATACGCTGAGATACGTGACAATGGCTCAAAAGATATCGTGGTGACGAATCTTCCAAACAACATTAATCCTAACAGATTGAAATCTGTAACCTATATCAAGCAATAAACTATTACGCATAATCCGACGACGTCACAAACTACAGCCGTTCACACATACCGGAAAGACTGATAATACGGAAATAGCAGTGCAGTAAAACCATGAGGCAAGGTCATTGTAACAATTACCGAAATACCAGAACCATTTCATGACTGGACACCAGAGGAATCCCAGGGGCTACTCTCACAGTAAACAGTTGCCTTGGCATAAATTTTGTTAGCTCTTAGGCATCTGCAGGATGATTCAAGTGGAACACGCATGCTTTACGGGATGACGGACGTTTCTGCAGGGAAAATTGTTGTAAGGATATGATGTGTTCAAACTGTCTCGGACATACAACTCGTTAATACTGTATAGGAAGTAGAAATGAGAAGATCGTTACCTGTTATATTTTCTTGCCGTTCTTCCATCAACAATAATCAGTATTTTTTGTAGTCCATGTAGACTTACTGGAACTTGGGCTACTCACTGGAATTGAGTTCTAAATATGTGGTTAACGTGCAAACAAGCATTTGAAACGTGAACAACTAATCCGTATTTTCTTTGTGCGTTGTACGTATAGACTTTTTTATTCAGGCAACGTCGCAGATAAGACTCGAATGGTGACAGCTAGTTTACATCTACATCATACTCCGCAAGCCACCTAATGGTGTGTGGAGGAGGATACTTTCGGTACCACTATCTGATCCCTCCAGCCCTGTTCCACTCGCGAATAGTGCGTGGATAGAATGATTGTCGGTAGGCTTCTGTATTGACTTTAATTTCTCGAATTTTCTCCTCGTTTTCAATATGCGAGATGTTTGTGGGGGAAATTAAATGTTGTAGGTAAGTTATATAAAACTGCAACCAGTAACTTTTTCTAATAATTATGTTTTTTTCCATGAACCGGTTTTCGAACCGTTTCAGGTTCATCTTCAGATGGTTTCTGTAAGTTACATAATTATTTCTAGCACAATGCTCTGTGCTGGCTCTATGGCAAAGATATGGAACGTGCTTTAATGTATCGCCATGACTATTGCTTATCTGTCGATATGGATGCAAATTTAGTTTTTTACTCACTGCGACAGTATGGGTGGATTTTTTCGGTTAGTTTCCATCTCCATTTTGATGACCAGTTGTTATATGACTACACGCACTTTCACACAAACTATATTAATTTGCACTCTGACAGCGAGACTTTGCCAGCATCGAGCATGCGCTTTACAACTGTTGCTTGTAACAAAGAACTTGACAAAAAGATATGGCATAGGCCTACTTTGCACAGAGATGTAATTTGTTCTTTTCTACATGTATAAAACTCGATATAAGGGCAAATATTTTCATCAGACTGGCGATAACACGAGAACACAAAATAAAATAAGTAAATAAATAAATTACTACAAGAAGAAACTTCAGGTGATCTGATATCTTACTTCTATTTGTATATTAACATATAATACAGGCAGTTTACAGCAAGTATTTTAATCATGATTGACGTTAACATGAATGCCGAGGAATCATTAACATATGGTTATTGTATTTGCAATGAGATGCAGCTATCTGTATGACTAGGACCTTTATATTTAAATTTAAATTTAAATTTTTAAATTAATAACAAACCTTCAAATGAAATGTTGAAATATTTCAGTCGTTACGTTAACATGATCTGGGATATTAGCAAGGGTAGATTCTGTTTATTTTAGCTAAAGGTATCTGTATAAAAGTTATAGTGTTTGCAATGGACTAAAGCTGTTTGTATACTTTATATTTAAAAACCAAGAACAAAAGTTCAAGTGAACTGTTGACTTATTTTTGTTCTTACATCAAAGTGATCTGGAATATTGGTAAAGGCGGCTTCTGTTTGTTCCAGCTAGAAGTAATATGTATAAAGATACTGATTTATGTTAGTAGTAGAGGGCTTTACCATATAGAAATATAGAACAGGTTTTATTCTGTGGTAGGATATTACATTGACACCAGCATAGGTAGGATCTAAGGAGAGGGATGGTGGGAGGGGTGGGTCGTTAGGGAGGGTGAGAGGATGGGGACGCGGTGTAGGGTTGGTTAAGAGGTTACTTATTTTGAACTAGTAGATCATCAAAGTTCTGAAGGAAAAATTTCTTTCTTAGTTCGATTTGGTCATTGAGTTGGTAGGTAAATATTTCAATTTCTTCAGGAAGGTCAAGTATCGTGCCTTTGTTGGCAAAATGGAGTATTTGCAGATTTCGTTCTATGTTGCAGAATATTTGTGTTGGGAAAGATGTGAGGCAAAGCTGGATTTATTCAGATTGTTAAGATGAAGTGCATCTATGTGTTCTTTAAATCTTGTTGTGAAGCTCCTACCAGTTTGTCCAATGTAGAAGATAGGACATGAGTTGCAATTGGACTAATATACACCTGACTTTTGATACTGTTGTATAGTGGTTTTGGTGCTGTGTATGATTTTATTTTGTACTTTGTTGTTGGTGAAGAAGCTTATTTTTATTTTGTATGTCTTGAAGAGGTTGGCAGTTTGCTGAGAAATATTCCCTAGGAAAGGCAGGCTTATAAAGAAACTTTCAACTGAAAATGCCCTCGTTCTCAGAGCAGACAAGGGCAGCACAACTGTCGTCATATATCAATAAGATTATGCTAGGAAAACTTGTGAATTCTTCAGAAAGTAGAACATAAAAGGAATAGCATATGACTCCCTAATTCCAAGATAATTAGAAAGTTGCTTAAAAACTGCAACTTCTTGTTGACACCAACAGAAGCAAAGCAGACCTTAACTTATCGAATCAGTTAATGTAGAGGAATGTATCAGTGATCATAAGGCTGTGATAGCATCTACACGACGGGTCCTACAAGGAATGTTAAGAAAGGTAGGAAGATATATTTGCTCAGCAAGGGTGACAGGATACAAATTTCAGAATATCTCAGCAATCAGCATAAAATATTCAATGATGAGGACGAAGATGTGGAGAACAAATGGAAAAAAAATTCAAAGGAATAGTTCAATATGCCCAAGACAATTATGTTCCAAGTAAGGTTTTAAGGGATGGGAAGATCCATCATGGTTTAATAGCCGTGTTAGAAGAGCGCTACGTAAACAAAGGGCACTTCATCTCACATTCTAGAGAAGTAAAAACCTAACTGACAAACAAATGCTGAACGAAGTGAAAATGAGCATAAGGAGAGCAATAAGAGAAGCGTTCAATGGTTTTAAAAGTAAGACGTTGTCAGTCAAATAAATGGTTCAAATGGCTCTGAGCACTATGGGACTTAACATCTATGGTCATCAGTCCCCTAGAACTTAGAACTACTTAAACCTAACTAACCTAAGGACAGCACACAACACCCAGCCATCACGAGGCAGAGAAAATCCCTGACCCCGCCGGGAATCGAACCCGGGAACCCGGGCGTGGGAAGCGAGAACGCTACCGCACGACCACGAGATGCGGGCCGTTGTCAGTCGATCTGAGTAAAAACCCTAAGAGATTTTGGTCCTATATAATATCAGTAAGCGGGTCAAAATCATCTATTCATTCTCTCAGCGACCACACCGGTACCGAAACGGAAAATAACAGAGAGAAGGCTGGAATACTGAATTCGGTCTTCCGAAGTTGTTTTACCGTGGAATATCGTAACACTGTCCCTCCTTTCAATCGTCGTGCAAATGTCTAAATGGCAAATATTGAGGTAACCGATCGCGAAACTGAAAAGCAGCTACAATCGCTTAATAGTGGAAAGGCTTCAGGATCAGATGAGATATCTACAAGATTCTATAATAATTATGGAAAGAACTTGCTCCCCTTCTAGCAGCAATTTATCGTAGACCGCTTCAGCAATGAAAGGTACCTAAAGCCTGGAAAATAGCGCAGGTCATTCCCGTTTTTAAGAAAGGCCGTAAGACAGATCCACACAATTATAGACCTATATCGTTGACGTCAGTCTGTTGTAGAATTACGGAACATGTTTTATTCTCAAGAATTATGAAGTCGTTGGAAAATGAACACCTCCTCTACAAAAATCAACATGGATTCCGCAAACAGAGATCCTGCGAAACTCAGCTCGCCCTGTTCCTCCATGAGATCCACAGAGCAGTGGACAACGGCGCCCAGGCTGATGCCGTGTTCCTTGATTCCATTAAGGCGTTTGACACCGTCCCGCATTGCCATTTAATGATAAAATACGAGCTTACGGAGAATCGAAGCAGACCTGCGATTGGATTCAAGACTTTCTTGCATATAAAACTTAACATGTCGCTGTTAACGGAACTAAATCGACAGCTGTAAAGGTAAATCCGGAGTACCACAGGGTAGTGTGATAGGACCGTTGCTGTTTACAACATATATAATTGGTCTGCTAGAAAGCATCGGATGCTCTTTATGGCTATTCCCAAATGGTGAAGTTGTTTATACCAAAGTAGCAACTCCAGAAGATAGTAAGAATTGCAGAGCGACCTGAAGAGAATTGTGGATGGTGTTGACTCTGGCAGTTGACCCTGAACGTAAACAAATGTAACATATTGCGCATACACAGGAAAAGAAATTCACTACTGTACAGCTGCGCTGTTGATGACAACAGCTGGAGACAGCGTCTGCCGTAAAATATCTGGGCGTAACTATCCACAGCGACCTTAAGTGGAATGACCATATAAATCAGATAATGGAAAAGCTGAAACCAGACTCAGATTCATAGGAAGGATCTTAAGGAAATGTAACTCATCCACGAACAATGTGACTTACGAGGCGCTTGTTTGCCCGATTCTTAAGTACTGTTCATCTATCTGGCATCCCTATCAGGTAGGACTGATAAAGGAGACAGAGAAAATCCAACGAAGAGCGGCGCTTTTCGTCACAGGATCGTTTAGCTGGCGAGAGAGCGTTACGGAGATGCTAAATGAACTCCACTGGCAGGCGTTACAAGAGTGGCGTTGTGATCACGGAGAGATTTACTATTGAAATTTCGGGACAGCACCTTTCAGGAGGATTGAGACCAAATATTGCTTCCCCCCACATACATCTCGCGTATTGACCACGAGGAGAAAATTCGGGAAATTTCACGCACTATTCGCGAGTGGAACAGGGTTGGAGAGATCAGATAGTGGTACCGAAAGTACCCTATGCGACACACCATTAGGTGGCTTGCGGAGTATGATGTAGATGTAGATGAAATTTCGGTCTCACCGCCTCGCACCCGCCTCCTTCACCTTTGCCATCTTTCCTGGAGACAAGGAGACCGATTTATGTCACAGCGTCAGCCCCATATTGGTCGAGATCTCCTACTCCTTCACTTTTAGTAGAATATTTTAGTCTTTATTTTACTGGAAATAATGGCAATAAAAAACCGAAAATCGGTTGTTTCAGGAACTGGTTATTTTTAGCGGTTTTAATTGTCAGGTTAAGCCAGAGTCGTAAAAAACGGGCATAACCGAAAAAGGGTATTTCAGCAATAACCGCCATCCGTAGCAGGCACTGAGATTACAGTGTTGATACCAGTATGCCACCTGTCCTGCGACGAGGAGGCTAGGTCCTTCCGCCCACGTACCTCTCATACTCTCCCCCCTCGCCCCACGCCCCCACCCTACACAGCCATATGCTAGACGGCGAGGGCCTGATAATGCTCCCAGCATGTGTGTTTTCTCCTGATACACTTATCAGCTAGAACATTATGACCACTTACGTAGTAACCGGTATAACAACCTTTACCACGGTTTACAGTGGCGACGCGTCGTGGCTTGGAAGTAATGAGGCCTTAGTAGGTCGCTAGAGGGATTTGGCACCACATCTTCACATGCAAGTAAATTCCGGGGATGGGGGCGAAGAGCTCTGACGCCACGTTCAATCACATCCCTGATGAGCCCAATCTGGTTCACATCTGGCGAACTGGGGGGCCACGCACATCAATTGGAATTCGTCACTGTGCTCCTCGAACTATTACATCACGTTCCTGGCCTTGTGACATGGCGCATTATCTTGCTGAAAAATTCCACTGCCTTGGGGAATTATGATCACCGTGAAGTGGTTCACATGATCTGCAACCAGTGTACGATACTCCTTGGCCGTTATGGTGCCTTGCATGAGCTCCACTGGACCCATGGGTGCCCACGTGAATGTTCCCCAGATCATAAGGGAACGGCCGTCGGTTTGTCTCCGTCCCACAGTATAGATATGAAGGAGTTGTTCCCCTGGAAGACGACGGATTCGCGCCCTACCGTAGGCATGATAAAGAGGGTATCGGGATTCGTCAGACCATGCAACGCCCTGCCACAGGGCCAACGTTCAGTGCCGGTGGTAACTTGCCCACTTCAGTTATAGCTGCGGATATCGTGGTGTTAAAATTGGCACATGCATTGGTCTTCTGCTGCGGAGACCCATCGTGAGGAATGATCGGTGCACTGTGTGGTCTGACACACATGTACTCTGCCCTCCATTAAAGTCTGATGTTAGTTTCGTCACAGTTTGCCACCTGTCCTATTTCACCAGGCCGTCCAGCTGACGCCGTCCGGCATCTGTAATGAAAGATGGCCGCGCACCACCACGACATCCGGATGTGGTTTCACCTTGACTCCGCCACGTGTTGAAGACACTCACCACAGCACTCCTCGAACACCCGACACGTTGAGCAGTTTCCGAAATGTTCTTGCATAGCCTCCGGACCATCACAATTTGCCCTGGGTCAAACTCAGGTAGATCGCGCGCCTTTCCCATTCTACAATTGGACAGCACGCTCGCTATTACTATATGCACCGTACGTGTGTTTGACAAGCAGTCATTCCTCGCTAGGTGACGGTGCTACCTTCCAGACGGGTTTATATCGATAGTAGGTCGGTGGGCATAATGTTCTGGCTGATCAGTGTATACTTGATACGGATCTCTGTGTTTTAATAGTTACTGACGAATTTAATTGTTCAGCTATTGACTTTTCTCCTGCCTTTCTATTTGATATCGCTACCGCACAATACCTCACGGGTGCTCGAAAGAGGTAAACCGACGAGAATCCTAATGGGAGAAGGGAGATTCGTGCCGATGGTTACGCCCCTCTATTCGACCCTCTTCAAGTTATTCGTGGGATTTAGATTTCTCGCTGGCAGAAAGTTGCAGTCCCTACCTCACTTTCGTTCCGGTCTCGTCCATATCGGCAGTGACACAATGCCATACTACACAAGAGCTCACACCAACCATCGAGAACAGTGCCCTGCTGACTAGCGAACTGGACAACGCCTGACGTACAAACGTAACGCTGCAGTCTTCGCGAGTTAGCGCTCCATAACCATCCCGCTACAACTCTGGAGATAGTATCTGCGCGAAGACTGCAAAATAAATAAATAAATAAATATATAAATAAATAAATAAATAAATATATATATATATATATATATATATATATATATATATATATATATATAGAAATGTGTTTGTGCGTTTATTCCGAGCGGTCGCTCTCAGATGGTTTCGTTAGCAATTACACTGCCAGAAATAAGTGATGTCTGAAGTGTAAACAACACAAGTAAGCAGAAATGTCATCGCCATAAAATCAGAATCCGGTGCTTACTGAGGAGAAATGCGCGTAAGCGAGTGAATCACGTCATATGCAAATACACTCCTGGAAATTGAAATAAGAACACCGTGAATTCATTGTCCCAGGAAGGGGAAACTTTATTGACACATTCCTGGGGTCAGATACATCACATGATCACACTGACAGAACCACAGGCACATAGACACAGGCAACAGAGCATGCACAATGTCGGCACTAGTACAGTGTATATCCACCTTTCGCAGCAATGCAGGCTGCTATTCTCCCATGGAGACGATCGTAGAGATGCTGGATGTAGTCCTGTGGAACGGCTTGCCATGCCATTTCCACCTAGCGCCTCAGTTGGACCAGCGTTCGTGCTGGACGTGCAGACCGCGTGAGACGACGCTTCATCCAGTCCCAAACATGCTCAATGGGGGACAGATCCGGAGATCTTGCTGGCCAGGGTAGTTGACTTACACCTTCTAGAGCACGTTGGGTGGCACGGGATACATGCGGACGTGCATTGTCCTGTTGGAACAGCAAGTTCCCTTGCCGGTCTAGGAATGGTAGAACGATGGGTTCGATGACGGTTTGGATGTACCGTGCACTATTCAGTGTCCCCTCGACGATCACCAGTGGTGTACGGCCAGTGTAGGAGATCGCTCCCCACACCATGATGCCGGGTGTTGGCCCTGTGTGCCTCGGTCGTATGCAGTCCTGATTGTGGCGCTCACCTGCACGGCGCCAAACACGCATACGACCATCATTGGCACCAAGGCAGAAGCGACTCTCATCGCTGAAGACGACACGTCTCCATTCGTCCCTCCATTCACGCCTGTCGCGACACCACTGGAGGCGGGCTGCACGATGTTGGGGCGTGAGCGGAAGACGGCCTAACGGTGTGCGGGACCGTAGCCCAGCTTCATGGAGACGGTTGCGAATGGTCCTCGCCGATACCCCAGGAGCAACAGTGTCCCTAATTTGCTGGGAAGTGGCGGTGCGGTCCCCTACGGCACTGCGTAGGATCCTACGGTCTTGGCGTGCATCCGTGCGTCGCTGCGGTCCGGTCCCAGGTCGACGGGCACGTGCACCTTCCGCCGACCACTGGCGACAACATCGATGTACTGTGGAGACCTCACGCCCCACGCGTTGAGCAATTCGGCGGTACGTCCACCCGTCCTCCCGTATGCCCACTATACGCCCTCGCTCAAAGTCCGTCAACTGCACATACGGTTCACGTCCACGCTGTCGCGGCATGCTACCAGTGTTAAAGACTGCGATGGAGCTCCGTATGCCACGGCAAACTGGCTGACACTGACGGCGGCGGTGCACAAATGCTGCGCAGCTAGCGCCATTCGACGGCCAACACCGCGGTTCCTGGTGTGTCCGCTGTGCCGTGCGTGTGATCATTGCTTGTACAGCCCTCTCGCAGTTTCCGGAGCAAGTATGGTGGGTCTGACACACCGGTGTCAATGTGTTCTTTTTTCCATTTCCAGGAGTGTATACTGAAGCGCCAGACAAACTGGTATAGGCATGCGTATTCAAATACAGGGATATGCAAACAGGCGGAATACGGCGCTGCGGTCGGCAACGACTATATAAGAAAGCAAGTGTCTAGCGCAGTTGTTAGCTCGGTTGCCGCTGCTACAATAGCAGTTATCAAGATTGAAGTGAGTTTGAACGTGGTGTTACAGTCGACGCACGAGTGATGGGACAGAGTGCCTACAAGGTAGCGATGAAGTGGAGATTTTCCCGTACGACCATATCACGAGTGTACCGTGAGTATCAGAATCCGATAAAACATAAAATGTCCAACATCGCTGCTGCCGGAAAAAGATCCTGAAAGAACGGGGCCAACGACGAGTGACGAGAGTCGTTCAACGTACAAAAGTGCAACCTTTCCGCAAATTGCTGCAGATTTCAATTCTGGGCCATCAACAAGTGTCAGCTTGCGAACTATTCAACGAAACATAATCGATGTGGGCTTTCGGAGCCGAAGGCCCACTCGTCTACCCTTGATGACTGCACGATACAAAGCTTTGCGCCTCACCCGGGCCTGTCAACATCAACATTGGACTGTTGATGACTGGTAACTTGTTGTCTGGTCGGACGAATCTCGTTTTAATTTGTATCGAGCGGATTGAAGTGTACGGGCACGGAGACAACCTCATGAATTCATGGACCATGCTTGTCAGCAGGCGACTGTTCAAGCTGGTGGAGGCTCTGTAATGGTGTGGGGCGTCTGCAGCTGGAGTGATATGGGACGCCTGATACGTCTAGATACGACTCTGACAGGTGACACGTACGTAAGCATCCTATCTGATCACACGCATCCATTCATGTCCATTGTGCATTTCGAAGGACTTGGGCATTTACAGCAGGGCAATGCGACACCCCACACGTCCAGAATTGCTACAGAGTGGCTCCAGAAACACTCTTCAGAGTTTAAACACTTCCGCTGGCCACCAAACTCCACAGACGTGAACATTATTGAGCATGTGTGGGATGCCTTGCAACGTGCTGTTCAGAAGAGATCTCCAACTTCTCGTACTCTTACGGATTTATGGACAGACTGCTGGATTCACGGTACCACTTCCCTCCAGCTCTCCTTCAGATAATAGTCGAGTCCAAGACACGTCGTGTTGCGGCACTTCTGCGTGCTCGCGGGGGCCCTACAGTATGTCAGGCAGCTGTACCAGTTTGTTTGGCTCTTCAGTCTATATGACTTAATATTTGACGGTTTGTGGTATTGTCACAGAGTACCCTTAAGGAAGTTCACGACAGGTTCCAACTCTTCCATTCGCATAATTACTTTCTTTTGAAAAGAACACTGTACTTGAATTCGATGGCGGTAGGTTTGATTAAACATCAAATACTCGATGTAATTGCCCATTTAAGTTTTTTTCTAGTGAAATGGCACATTTTTCGTTGAAGGCGAATGTGAACGTACTAGAGCTTACGAATACGAACAACTATCAGCTGTATAAGGGAATGACGAGAATGAAAAGTAGGCCTGACCGGATCTCGAATCCGGGTTTTCCACTTTACGCTAGCATTCGCTGATTTGACTACCCGTGTACGATTCACGGCCAGACTCAGACTTCCATATGTCGTCGTTCCTGCATCACAACCCGTACTCGTACACAGGTTATGTAATACCCGTAAAAGAGAGAGCATTTCAGTTGAAAGTCGCTGCTCGGTGTCCACGGTTAAATACGATATAGCGGTGCCTTTGTTGCGCAGCCGGCCGAAGTGGCCGTGCGGTTAAAGGCGCTGCAGTCTGGAACCGCAGGACCGCTACGGTCGCAGGTTCGAATCCTGCCTCGGGCATGGATGTTTGTGATGTCCTTAGGTTAGTTAGGTTTAACTAGTTCTAAGTTCTAGGGGACTAATGACCTCAGCAGTTGAGTCCCATAGTGCTCAGAGCCATTTGAACCATTTTTTGCCTTTGTTGCTAAGAAGAATGATGCAATGTTCCTTCGGACATGCATGTGTTTCACAGGGAACAACGTATCGTTCTTCTTAACAGACTTTACTGAGAAAAGATTTGTTCTGTAATCGCTTTAAATATATTGCGTCCTCTTGCCTATCAAGAGCCTGCACGTACGCATGTTTACCAGACTACTGCGGCAGGACTGCCTCACCTTTCTCGACCACCCTTCTAAAATTGCCTAGCCGGTGCGCGGGATTGTATCTGTGCAATTCTGGAGCACTGAAGTCGACACAGTGACGGAGGCTTTACGTAGGGCCTTGAGAAAAACTTCGCAATGGAAAACGGGGACCTCCCGTCAGCAAAGATGTCATTAGGTATGTCGCAAAAGGTAACGGCAATTGTAGTCGTTGGGAACAGAACTGATGGATGGCTACATTGTGCCCAAGGCATATAGTAATGTAGCGGAGTAGGTTTTCCCGGATATTACATTCAGAGATCTATCATGTTTCCAAGCTTTTATTGACATCAGTGCCACGTAACAGCTTCGTGAGTCGTCAGATCTGACCACACCAGCTTCGCAATTGAAATAATTCTGAGAATGAAAGGTAATAAATTTTCAGAGGGAAACAGCCAGACGATAACCGTTGAAGAGGTCGGGCTAATTGCAACAAAGCCGGAAGAAGGAACAGCCTACTGCTTCGACCTTCATTACAAGTTAGGTGTTATACGGCCCATACAACGAAGTGTTGCATTGTCGATTAAATTTCTAGGCGTTCCGTTGAAAGGCGATGTGACATTGAATGAGCACGGAAGGACCGTAGTAGGGAAGTAGAATGGCCGACTTCCATTCAGTGGGAGAATTTCGGGAAAAGTCTGTGAAGGTCACCGCTAATGGAACGTTCGTGCCACTCATTCTTGAGTACTACTCGAGCTTTTGGGATCTGAAACAAGTCGGATTAAATGAGGACATCAAACCAATTCAGAGGTGAGCCGCTAGATTTGTTACCGTTAGGCTTAATCAACGCGAGAATATTACGGACCGGCGATTGAAGCTGACTGTAGAACGATTCTACTGCTGCTAACGAACATTTCGATTAAGGACGACGAAGATAAGATAAGAGAAACACAAGCATTTATCCTTACCAACGGATCGAGAGAATCCTCAGTATGATTAAACCCCTGGAATTACGTCCTGGAATTGCAGGGTTCAAAACCCCTTCGATAATAACAACATACAAATTTCCTCATTTTCCCCAAATCACTGGGGCAGTTGATACATTGCGGTCGAACACAATATTGAAAGTTTCATGTCTCGTACTTATCCAAGCCGATCTGTATCGTATACAATTGTTGCCTGAGAACTCAACTATGGTTTTAGCTGCCTCAGTGCCGGCCGGTGTGGCCGTGCGGTTCTAGGCGCTTCAGTCTGGAACCGCGTGACCTCTACGGTCGCAGGTTCGAATCCTGTCCCAGGCATGGATGTGTGTGATATCCTTAGGTTTAAGTAGTTCTAAGTTCTAGGGGACTGATCACCACAGATGTTCCATAGTGGTCAGAGCCATTTGAAAAAAAGCTGCTTCAGTGGAAAATATTTGTTTTCTTAGCACTGAATGCGTCACTTTACATTACGACGTGAATGCGTGCAGCGTTTTGTGTAGGTGGTTATGATGTGCGCCTGTATAATCGTATTGTTCGTGACGCCTAGGCAGGAGAGTGAAAAACAGTACGCGGTGCACAGCCTATTTCTGCCGAGACTTTACAGCGCAACGGCTACTTTCCGTTTTGGCGATTTACCCTACTAAACTTATTTCCGCTATCAAGGTTCGAATCGGTAGATGCGGGTCAAGTGTCACTACACAAATCTGAATTGGCGATCTGTAATAAGATGCACGTTAAACCACGGAAGTGTTAAATTCATAACGATCTTGTCGTCGACAAGGCATTAACTTGAAACGTTATATCGCTACCACGAGATGCAAGTAATGTACTGCATAACATTTTTTAATTATGAGATTTTCTTTCTTATGCAATATTATGAATAATGGTCAGTTCGCCTCTGAGTGAATATCAGTGAAATTCCCAATTACCGGGTTATTTATCACAATGTTCACAATCTCTAATGATTTAGACAAGACCAGGGAACATAAGACTAGCAATATGAAACATAGGCGTCAAAATGTAAGATCCCTGATTTCAAAATATTATTAACTTTGTTAATTAACTGGAAATAATCTTTTCAAGAGAAAATAATGGCAATACATTGCATTAAACACCGCGTTAATCTTCTGGAGAAATGTCCTAAAACAAATGTCGTGTTGGTCGAGAATATATTGAACTGTCTGTTGGGCATCGGAAGCTCGCATCTTCTCTCGCAGAACTCGACAGTGAATGTGGCGAGGCGCCATATTTTTTTGAAGTAAGCCGGTTGAGTGCAGGTATTGTTTTCGAACTTATTTTTCAAAAATGTTCAAACGTGTGCCAATTGCTAAGAGACCAAACTACTGAAGTCATCGGTCCCTAGACTTGCATACAACTTAAAATAACTTATGCTAAGGACAACACACACCCATGCCCGAGGGAGGACTCGAAGTTCTGACGGGAGGGGCCGCGCATTTCGTTCGTGGCACCCTAAACCACGCGGCCACTCCGCGCGGCAGTTTTTTTTTTTTTTAAAGATTGCTTTAAGACATATGCATGGATATCACTATAAGCGTGTGACTGCTGTTAATGGGTATTATCTTGCCTTTCTAACTGGCCTACCCAAGTACCTGAATATGGCGAAAACAATTTTATAGGGCAAACGCATACTTATTACCGAAGTATTTGACACTGTTTTGGATTTGAATTAAAAAATAATATTTGTTCACTGAGATATGTTAGTAGGTGTTCAATAAATGTGTGTTCGTTGATTGTTACGTTACGTCTGAGTTCTGTTTGAAGCCATTAAACTGATAAGGGTAACAACATTTTGCAACTGAGTGCACTACAACTGCGGGCCAAGATAGTTATGCGTACTTCAGCTGCGACGAGCAGAACGGCTCCAGCCGCTGAGCTGCCCGGCGATCAGCTCTCGTGCCCTGCTCTGTTCTCACCGACAGAATCCGGAGGCGTGTGTCCCGCTATGTAAATGGTAATCGGTCTCAAATTTGCTTCCTACAGAAGCAGGTACAGATAAGCAAGATACCGAACGGGAACAGCCAAGGGAGCTGTAGACATTTGGAGTCGGATACCATTGATCAAAGCTCAACATTGAAGTCTACGCCTTCAACTGGCCAAATAGCAGAGACAGTGGAGCTTGCACTTTGATATGATACGTCGCGATGTTGTCTCTTGTAGCCGGCCGTGGTGGCCGTGCGGTTCTAGGCGCTACAGTCTGGAACCGCGCGACCGCTACGGTCGCAGGTTCGAATCCTGCCTCGGGCATGGATGTGTGTGATGTCCTTAGGTTTGTTAGGTTTATGTAGTTCTAAGTTATAGGGGACTGATGACCTCAGAAGTTAAGTCCCATAGTGCTCAGAGCCATTAGAACAATTTTTCTCTTGTAAAATGAAGCAAAACGTCAGGTCTCAAAGTGGCTTCTAACCCGCAGTCTATGGAGGTTGTAGTTCGGGCTACAGATGGTCCTGTGATACTTTCTGTACCATGAATTCAGACGGTTTATGATGGGCCTGTGAAGTGAAAACGTACAGGAACAACCACAAGTAAACAAAGTCCAGGCAGACCTCCTGTACCGACGGAAGTGTACGGTCCTGCAATGCACGGGGTGCAAGTGAAGTTTCGCATGATATCAGCCGAAAAAAATCACTTGAGAGTCCGAAAGCGCTGCCAGCAATCTGACTGTCATAACAATTGTGAGTACGGAGTTGAAAAGAATGTGGTACAACGGTCGAGCAGCCACCATAAGAGACACATTTCAGTGCTAAGCGACACTTGTGACGGTGTGAAGATCGACGCCACTGGAAAGTGGATGACTGTAAACGAGAGATTTGAAGTGATGAATCACGCTGTAACCTGTGGTAATCCAATGAAAGGGGTGAGTTTGACGAACGTCTAGAGAACATTACCTGACGTCGTATGTAGCGTCAACAGTGAAGTACGGAGGAAGTGGTTAGCACGTGGTTCCATTATTGCGCTTAAGAAAATGTCAAATGCGGAAGAATTTGAAAACATTTTACAGCAAGTACTGTGTACAGTGGCCACTAGAAGAACAGATCGGAGAATATGAAGGTATGTGTTTGTATGACGATGCACCCTGTGATGCAATAATTTGTGGACAACATTCCTAAAACTGACTGTCGTGCACCGACTCCTTACCTGAACCCAATGGAACAATTTTGGGATGAATGAGAACGTGGGCTTCTCTCCAGAACCCAGCCTCCAGGGTGATTCCCTTCTCTGATTTCGGCTCTGGAGCAAAAATGGGCTGTCACTCTTCCATAGACATTCAGACACCACGTCGAAAGTGTCCCCAACACTGTTCAAGCCGTCATAGAGGCAATGAATGGTCGCAAACAATATTAATCTCCACTAACTGCTTGATGGATACTTATTATCATCTAGTGTGAATTTAGACAGTGTGTGGAACATAACAACCAACATCGCTGCAATGTGGTAGCTCTGCGGAATCTGTTCATCAATGAGAAGCTTCCTACCGATGTAGCATAGGCCTACTAGAAGCAACCTGTCATTTACCTTTCCTGCTGAACTGAAGTCATTATAAATGTTATAGGCGGTCCCAGAAGATACTGTTTCGTTCACTTGGGTGTGACTAATTTTTCTCCGTTGTGCTTACACAGAGAAACCGTGTGTAGTAAAGTTACTCGTTCATGTTCTTTTCTGCAGGAATCATACAAACATCTATGGAACATGTACCGGGTGGTTATAATTAAACTTTCCCTATTTAACACATTACAACACGGAAACTAATTACCGTACGAGTGCCAAATTTGTTAACTTTAATGTCCAGACTAGCGGGCATGATTTGCTGCGTCACAGCGGCGCCGTCCAGTTCCAACTATGGCCGTGATCAGTCATCGTGATTCATAGTCCCACACACCTGACCTGTCGCAGTGCATTTGTTGACGTGTTAACACGACCTTGGACAAAAGCATCAGGGCATTACTGGATAAGCTTTGTTATCAAAACAACAGTAATGCTGCAGCTGCACTTTGAGAGTATCTCCGGCTGAAAGGATTACGGAAGGGACTTTCTTCTCCACCTGTTGTGCGGAGCATCATGAAAAAGTTCGAATCAACTGGAGAACTGGTCGTCGATCCGGGAAGATGCAGACGACCGGTTGCACCACAGGTGGTTGGTGATATCGCTGTTGCTATGGCAGACAACGCTGCGCGCAATTCCCGATCGTCAGGCGCTGCACGTGCTGTGTCACGAGAGTTGAACATACGGAAGGAGCTTCGGACCGTTATCAAACGGTATCCGCACAAGATTCTTATCGTACAGCAGGTTGCACTCCAGGACGCACAACGACGTGCCACTTTCTCGCAAGGATTGAAGTTGACGAGGTCTGGCCCTGGACCATCCTACCGACAGACGAAGCTCATTTTTCTCTGACGGGTGAGGTGAACACACAGAACTGCCGAGTGTGAGGATCTTCACCTCCAGTCATCGTGAATGAAGTTCCTCTGTATGATGAACGTGTCACCGTATGCTGTGACTTAACGGCTACGTTCATAACTGGCCCATTCTTTTTTCAACAGGTTGGCGCTCAAGAACCAAAGACGTGCAGTTTGATTGGCCAGTGTAACTGCGATGTGCTTCGCCAGCGTGTCGTACCCGCCCTGTAGGAAAGAGACGCATTGAACTCAACAGTTTTCATGCAAGATGAGGCCCCACCGGACATCTCTCCTGAAGTTCACCTGCTTCAACGAAATACATTTGTACATGATCGAATTATCAGCCGATCGCTTCCAAATGCTTGGCCGCCACAATCACCTCACCTCACTCCCTGCGATTTCTGGCTGTGGCGATACCCGAAGGATAGGATTTACCAGAGGAACATTCACACATGTGCTGATTTTAAGCGCAGCATATCATGAGAGGTAGCCAGCTTACCCACGGACTTGCTTCGTTCTGCTGTGCAGAATGCAATCGTGCACTTTCAGACTTTTCTGGACACTGATGGACGCCATATTGGGCTCCTTTTGTAGCAATAATGAAGCTGATGTATAGTGGTATGGTGTACCGTAGCAGCACAATAAAAGTGTTTCTATGAATTGATTCCCATTTCTTCCCCATGTCCTTGACATTAATGATACCAAGTTTGGTGCTCGTACGGTAACGTGTTAAATAGGGAAAGTTCAATTATAACCGCCCAGTACATGGCAAGCTATATGTTTCTTCATTTAGCATTTGTTGTACCTGAAAGAACGTGATTAGATTCGATCGTATCGCCCAGTATCCCAGTATCCCGTAAGAGACAGTCCAGACGTTGGAGATATTTGTCTGTGTTGCAGGGTGTCTGCAGTGTCCGTACCGCTCTGGAGGTACTCCTCTGTGTGCGTGTAGTGTTGTCTGGAGTTTGGAGAGCCGAGAAGCGCATGCCCGGGATCGGCTGGGGTCAGCCGCAGGCTCTTGATTCCCCCTCATTAGCTGCGGCGCTTCAGATCCTGTCCTGGGAACGCATAGGCCTGTCGAGCCATCGCATTTGTCCTGGTTACAGTTGCAGTTGGCAGTCGCGGATGTCTAGTTCTTCTTATTTTTTCTCCTTTTGTTACCAGACCAGTTTGCATAGAAATCCTTCACATTAAAAAGGTATTAGGAATGAAAGAGCACACGACACTGGTATAACATTCTAGAATATTTATTATTTTACAGACCCGTTTTCTGCTGTTACGCCATCTCCAGGTACAAAGACAAATGTGTGTGGTGAAATTTTTGTGGCATCAAAGATTTTAAAATTGTCAATCTATAGAGTGTCTCGTACGGGGAGGCACCGAAGTTCGGATCACGGGTTTACGTCAGATTTTGTTGGAAATTAGTAGTCCATTGGGACAACATAATGTGCAAATAGTAAGGCGTACTACTTAGATGAAATTCGAGAAAACCGGAAGAGAAATTTTGTGCGTCAGTGACGTACCGGTGAGTGGCGACACTGAACACGCGCTGGTGGCGGTCAGGTCGTTAGCTTCCAAGCTCTGTGATCGGTTGATCGCACCTCGGTCATGTTTTTTTTTTTAAATTTATATTTCCTTACAACACTAGTCGTATTATTTCCTACATATTACACGTGAAAGATAATATGATAAAAAGACTCGTGTATTTGCATGAACTTTTATTGAATTACCAATGTTATTTGGTGGTTTGCAAAAATTTTATCATTAAAACGGTTTTGTGTTTATGATTGTCCACAATTAGACACTCACACGCATAGAGATATCCTGAAAATGTATGCCCTTCGTGATTTACAGGATCTCTTATACTTGCAGTCGGGTAGGTTATCGAGAACTGCTTTGCAGCTGAAGGCCTCGAGCTGCAGGCACAGGTTTGAAGGACGCGAGACACGCTTGGAAACACATCGATAAGGAAAGGTGTAAATAACTTTATTCAAAAATACGATGATTTACTCTATGCTAGAAAATGAGGGTAATGTATGATTGATCGTCCAGTATGCTTTCGATATTACAAGCTGCAGATTATAATTTTCATAGAGTCACGGAAAACATAAATTAAAAAGACACCTACTACAGCAAATGAATGCAATTTGCCCGCAAGCACAGGGAATCTTCAGACTTTAAAAAGAAACATAAAACTCTCTGACATTTTGAAAAGTTTCTTTTTCCTTCGACAACTTGAATGCAAAGAATGTGTAACGCAACATTTTATTACATATCATTGCTGAAATTCGGCGGTCCACGATCGAATGTATGAAGTTTGAAGACGCTTGCTAAAGCTTTATTTTTGCCTATATAATTAGCGATTAGAATTGGTCGTGATAATAAAAATTAGCAGACCGTGACGTAACATTGGAAATTCAATATTACTTCAATTCAATATTACTTTTCAGATGTAACACGTACGAAATAATATGACTAGTTTTTAGATCTGTGATAAGGTGGGGTTTTGCAGCGGTCAAATAATTGTGAAACTTCATTGTAGATTACCATCAGCTGTTTGTTTTTATGCTCATTGCTATCAGTTTCGATCAGTAGACTATTATCAAGCCGAAGCAAAGCGCAATCAGGTTGTCACTACAGCTTTTGAAGCGAACGACTTCGATGCAGATAGCAAAAAATGTAGCTTCTGTCACAATAAATAGTCTCCAAAAGACACAGATACGTAGGAGACGCACACAAGACGATCATACATTAACTGACAACAGGAGGGGGGGGGGGGGGGGACAAGGAGTTTGAAATGTATGATTTCCCTGTGTGCATCTCCTACATATCTGTGTCGTTTGAATATTATTTATTGCAACAGAAGCTATGTTTTTCTACCTACATCGAAGTTGTTCACTTCAAATGTTTTAGTGGCAAGTTGACTACGTTTGCTACGGCCTGATAATGGACTACTGATCGAAACCTGTAGCACTGAGCATAAAAATAAACAGCTGATGGTCATCTAGGATGAAGTTTCACAGTATGACTAGTGTTGAAAAAGATGTACATTAAAAAGAAAAAAATACATGATTGGGACTCGATATAGCGTCCCATCGATGACAGAGCATAAACGATAACCACATGACCGCCACTAGCTCGTGTTCATGGTCGTAAGGCACCGTTACATCACTGACACGTAAGACTTCTCTTCCGGTTTTCTCGAAATCGCCAAGTAGTGCGCCTTACTACTTACAAATTACGTTGTGCTAATGGACTACTAGAAGTGCACAAAATTTGAAGTAAATCCTTAATCCGAACGTCGTGGGCTCTCCTTGTCAGTTGCTTTCCAAACATATCTGGTGTGTCGGTAGTTGAGGTGGCCATTAAAGACAGATTTCTACAGAAAAGGTAACTCGTTTATAAGTTAAGGTACAATATGTACACTTAATAAGTGACGTTTACGTAATTCTGAAGTGCTGTAGGTCGTTCTGTGGTGCTGATTTGTATACAATTAGAGCAATGATCTTGACAGAAAAAAGAATCTTGACTGCTGATACAATCCGACAAGTCGAATGCAAATAGAAATGCTTAGTAGCGTCGTGCTGCGTTGAAGTAATACTTTCACTTCAGCTTCCCGCGCGCTGGCCAATCAGCGTCTCGAGCACGAAACAGGAAATTCATGTGAATTCCAAGTCCTCTCCCCCCCCCCCCCCCACCCCCTCTTCCAATATGCACACACACACACACAAACACACACAAAGGTTTAAAAGAGCCATCTCCGACGGAGCCGCATGTAGCGTACGGCGCGTCAGATGGAGTTGAGAAAGATGCCGTCGGCAGAGTAACGACAGCTGTTACTGTTTGATTTAACACGAAAACGAGAGAAATTATTGCAGCAAAAATGCGATGTAAAACTGTTTAGCTTAGATAAAGCATGTGATACATTATAATGAACTACATGACGAAGTAAAACTATTGTTCTGAGAAGAAACGTTAGTTGAACGATATGTAGTAAAATTTGCTGTCATGTCAAATGGTTCAAATGGCTCTGAGCACTATGGGACTTAGCATCTATGGTCATCAGTCCCCTAGAACTTAGAACTACTTAAACCTAACCAACCTAAGGACATCACACACACCCATGCCCGAGGCAGGATTCGAACCTGCGACCGTAGCAGTCGCGCGGCTCCGGACTGAGCGCCTAGAACCGCTAGACCACCGCGGCCGGCTGCCATGTCACAAAGGATTTATAGAACCGGATAATCTTGCGCTTAATAGGTTTAATGTCATAAACGGGTAAAATTTCACAGCCACATATATTTATCTATGCATTTTTTCGTTAACAATCTATAAAATATTCTACGAGGAATCAACGTAACAGTCAGTTAGCCCGTTTAACTATAGTTTTACCTATAACTAACTTCATTAATCTTATCTCAAAACAATAAATCTCAAGTTGACAAAGATTAGACAACGTTTTTTCACTCTTTCTTGAGATTTACAAATATAATAAATTCGTGTAGTTTTCCAGTGGCAGTTTGAATTAACTTATTTTGGAGGTTAGTCCGCTCGATTATAAAAATCAAACCGAGCGAGGTGGCGCAGTGGTTAGCACACTGGACTCGCATTCGGGAGGACGACGGTTGAATCCCGTCTCCAGCCATCCTGATTTAGGTTTTCCGTGATTTCCCTAAATCGTTTCAGGCAAATGCCGGGATGGTTCCTTTGAAAGGGCACGGTCGATTTCCTTCCCCATCCTTCTCTAACCCGAGCTTTTGCTCCGTCTCTAATGACCTCGTTGTCGAAGGGACGTTAAAAAAAAAACACTAAACTATAAAAATCAAAACTAGTGCTTTATACTTTGAGGTGACAAAATTCATGGGATAGCGACTTGCACATATGCAGATGACGGTGGTTTCGCATACACAAAGTATAAAGGGGCATTTAATTGGCGAAATTGTTATTTGTACTTAAATGATTCATGTGAAAAGTAATTATGGCCGCCTAACGGTAATACACAGACTTTGAATACGGATTGGTAGTTGGAGCTAGATGCGTGGGACATTCCATTTCGGAAATCGTTAGGTAATTCAATATTCCGAGATACATAGGTTCAAGTGGGCGCCGAGAATTTCAGACATTACCTCTCACTACGGACAAAGTAGTCACAGAGGTCTTTCACATTACGACCGAGAGCAGCGGCGTTTGCGTAGAGTTGTCAGTGTTAACAGACAAGCAGCACTGAGTGAAATAACTGCATAAATCAACGTGACACGTACGATGAATGTACGACGAACGTCACGATAGCGTGGTGAAATTTGGCATTGATGGGCTGACAGCAGACTACCGATGCAGGTGCCTTTGCTAACTGCACGATATCGCCTGCAGCACCTCTTCTGGGCTTGTGACAATATCGGTGACACCCTAGTTGACTGAAAAACCGTGCGTGGTCTGGTCAGATGAGTATAGATTTCAGTTGATAAGAGGTGACGTTAAGGTTCGATTGTGGCGCAGGCCCTACGAAGCCATGGTTCTCGGATGTCAGCAAGGCACTGTGCAAGCTGGTAATGGCTCCATAGTAACGTGGGCTGTCTTTACATGGAATGGACTGGTTCCTCTGGTTATGTTCGGCTACTTGGAGATCATTTGCAGCCATTCACAGACTTCAAGTTCACAAAGAACGGTGGAATTTTTGTGAATGACAATGCACCGTGTCACTTGGCCCCAATTGTTCGCAATTGGTTTGAAGAACATTCTGAACAATTCAGGTGAATGATTTGACTACCAAGATCGCCCGACATGAATTCCATCGAACATTTGTTGGACATAATCGAATGATCAGTTCGTGCATAAAACTCTGCACCGACAACACTTTCGCAGTTACGGACGGCTGTAGAAACAGCTTGGCTCAATATTTCTGCAGAGGGCTTCTAACAACGTTTTGAGTCCATGTCACGCCACATTGTTGGATTGCGGCGGGCAGAACTAGGTCTCACATGATATTAGGAGGTATATAATGACTTTTTCCACATCAGTGTGGTACCACGTCTTTATACTCGGAATGCTTTTAATCAGATTTGCAAATTCTGATCTTAGACCTTTTCATCGCGTGATATTTTAGCCTTTCTTAGATAGCTACCAGTAACGCTCCTCCCCCCCTCCCCCCCGCCCCCCCCCCACGATTATTGAAAGAATCAAACGCTTAGGTATAAAACATCCGTTTCATGCATATCAAGTTTTATGATTCGCATCTTCCAACTATTTGTCGTAAACTAATATAATTTTTCAGATATTTCCGGTGGTATACAGGGCGATCATAAATAGAGTTCCAGCTTCAAAACACTGTAGAAAGAGAACCACAGATCAGGATGATGTCAAATTTCAACAGCACATTATGGACGCAGGGGGAGACATTATGTAACTAAAAACAATTACTAAAATTGTAGCAGTATATGGCACTGAAAGCGGCTTAGCGTACATCCGCTACAGACGGATACGGCGGCTATGGTACTGTTCAATGTGAGTGATTCGTCAATCAACAGTTGTGGCGCCATTAGTTAGCTGAGGCTATCCACCACGGCAAGGTCGTACCACATCGGAGGGGAAAAACCGTTTTTAATTGTTCTGAGGCTAAAATCTCGCATAAAATGCAAAATCACACCCGTTTTTAAGTGTACTGTTGCTAAAAACTGCATAAAAAGTAAATGACATCGGTTTGTAATTTCCATGAGACTTACGCAATGCGTGTTCAATATGCCGCCCACCGCTTGTGCCACAAGTTGAAAACGAGAAACACCATCTTCCACAACTAATCGGATCGTCTCGGTGGTCACATTCAGAACGCGTTGTTCAGTGTGTGCCTTCAGTTGAACTACGTTTGTAAATCGAACACTGAACAAGCATATTTCAGATAAGTCCGCAGGTAGAAGTCACACGGATTAACATCAGGTGATCTGGACGCCCAGGCAAATGACGGCTGATAATTCTAACATTTTCTAAACGGCTCTGCAGCAGCCGCTTCACTAGCTCTGCAACGTAGAAGGAGCACAGTCTTGCATAAAAATTATCCTACCTACACATCCACGCTGTTGAGGCGTCGGAAAGACGTTGGTGAGAAAAAGACTCTAAAACTGTTCACTAGTGACGGTGCAGGTAACAGGACCCCAAAGACTCTTCTCCAAAAAATATGGCACCACGATAAACGATGCCGTCACCCAGCAATATATAGCCACGTTTTCAGAATGAAATGGTACCGGTCGATTTGTGTGCGGATGTTCCGTTGCCCATATTATGCAATTCTGCTTATTAACACATCCTTGGAGATGGAAATGGGCTTCGTCTGCCCACGGAATGTTCCTTAGCGACTCATTGTCCAATTCCATGCACGCAAGAAATTCCAGAGCGAACGTTTGTCGTGATGGCAGATCAGCAGGAAGCAACTCCTGAACATGGATGGTTTTGAATGAAAAGCAGCGCAGGAAGTTTCGTGGGATTTTATGGACTCTCCTCGCAGTCATGTCCGACGTTCGGGCAATTCGCTCTGCACTGAATGTTTGCACACCACCACTCGACTCTTCTTGCAGTGCTCTGACCACAACTCAGACACACGTTTGATCAACTGCTTTCCTCCCTCAGCCACATTGCACTTCAAAAGAACCTGTCTTTTCGAATTTTGTACTCATTTCCTCCCGACATTTAGCTGACATTGGACCAATGCCTTTTTTCTTGAGTGTCTGGAAATCTTAAAGCGTTGCTGGCGTGCAGTCACCGTTCCTGAAAAAGACTTTTACCAATAGCTCGCTACCCTTCATAGAGACAGTCATGCTGAGGAACAACCATGTGTTGCCAATCTGTTGCTGTGCATATTCTGACCTGTACAGCACCGTCAGTTGGTCAGATTTTCGTTGAATTTGTGTTGCTCCATGATGTTTTCCCCTGCGTCAATAATATGTTGCCCAGATTTGACGTCATTCTGAGCAGTGCATCCCTTTCGACAACGTTGAGCACCCAGTATGTTGATAATCTTTGAAAAATGTTTTGAGAATACAGTTAGTAGTAAATAAGTAATAAATTGAAACGTTATGCATGATGCTGTTGTTTTATTGCATGTAGAGCGAAAATGAAAGTGAGAAAACTTTTGTCGTAATTTTCTGGGGGCCTTAGCGAGACAATGTTTTGAAAGGGTTTGAACTTATCTGTACTGTTTGTTGGTAGTCGCTTAGTGCTTTCATTCTCAAATACTATATGAATATAATCCTCGTAATCTGGGCGCAGCTAGTTACGCTGCCTCAAACGATGCATATGGTTTCTAACTTCAAGACTTAACTTATTGTATTAAAACATTAACATAAAAATAATACCTCTCAATGAGTGGATTACGTCAGCATTTTAATTTTAAGTTCGGTCAGTAACTGTATGAAGTAATGAAAATCAAATTTGTGTCTGCCCTGGAAACAAACAATACCAGACTTGTGACCAATCATTACAGCAAATGCATCTGTTGCGATTGAACAAGGTCTTTCCCAAAAAATTTCCTGTTTTCCGGTACGTTTCGTAAGCAAGAAAATTTGACATCGGCCATAGTTGTGTCATGCATTGCGATCAGATAAACTTCTTCCATCACGTTCCACGTTGAAGTCAGCGTCAACACCTCTCGCTAACACGGGAAGTTGAGCTACATCACTTACATCAGTGCTTACGTCGAAACTGAAGAGAGAGAAAACTAAGTCTTTTTCCTGAATGTCTTCAGTTTGTCTGTAAAGTATTAACTCTGAAAGATCAACTGTTTTGAAAAGAGGAATTGCAGCTGGACATAAAATTGTTGCTCCTAGAGAGCGCGCAAGTTTTACTATTTTAAGGGTTATGTGATAGATCAGTTTCATTACAGCACCATTATACATCGCATGATAATCTTCCTGTAAATATTTGATGCCGGCCGGTGTGGCCGAGCGGTTCTAGGGGCTTCAGTCTGGAACCGCGCGACCGTTACGGTCGCCGGTTCGAATCCTGCTTCGGGCATGGATGTGTGTGATGACCTTAGGTTAGTTAGGTTAAAGTAGTTCTAAGTTCTAGGGGACCGATGATCTCAGATGTTAAGTCCCACAGTTCTCAGAGCCATTATAAATATTTGATAAGGAAGAGGTAAAATCGACCGCAAAATCTCATAATGCATTATCAGTTGTGACAATAAATTAAAAACCTAGTCATATAGCTACCTAATGCTTACTTCTTACTATCTGTTCTATCTTAGCTTCCTTCTTTTCCGCATTAAAACTGATGGCACATTTCTCAAGAAGCAGTTGTCACTGCTCGTTATTCTTTTTCGACGCTAATAATTTTGTATTACGAAACAAAGACTTACCTTCGCTCTGTGTTTCAATAAAAAGGCAATTTTCTTCACAATGTGCGGTTAAAGCCTAACGATTCATTAGATTTCCGCTGCGAGGATCTTAAATTCTCCTCTGCTATTTCCATCCCATTAGTTCTGCCCTATTACCACAAATGAGATCTTAACATAAGCAATGCTAACGACACAAGGCCAACAGGCTGCGTTCGCGTTTCTGAGCTCGTGTCTGTTTGCAAATGCTCGGTGTCACTATGCTGGTGACAGCTGACAGCTGTAGAAGGCGATGGTGGAGGCGACGAAGGGTCGGTGGGGAAGGAGCAATGACGGGCAAGCAATGCCGCAATCTGTGAACGCCCGTGCCTGCGTTACTGAATCTGCACAACCAGGGTTTACAAGCTTTTTACGGTCACTGTTATGACGCCATGTTACAAGGGTGCTACTGATTTTAATTGGTTTGATGCAGCCGACCACTAACTCCTCTCTTGTGACCACCTCTCATTTCAGAGTAGCAAATGCGTACTAGGTCATCAATCATTTGTTGGATGTATTCCAGTCTCTGTGTTCCCCTACAGTTTTTGCCCTCTACAGCTCCCTCTATTACGATGGAAGATAATCCATAATGTTTTTAGACATGTACCTCTGTCGATTCATAGTGATTACAGTACTGCGACCGATCAAATATTAATCAAATAAAAATCGCCGAACAGCCATACGTTTCCTGGAATTATTTTATTTTGTCGATCGGTTTCAGCATCTCATTAATGCCTTCTTCAGGCCCCTATGCACTCCATGTTTAAAAAGTCACATATATCGATACCTTCATAACTGGTGGATTCCGTAAATTCGTTTTTGGAGTGTTTACTCCGAAGACTCGTCAAGTTTGATAGACTACACATGGAGCGTATAAGGGCCTAAGACGGCGGCTAAAAAAATGGTTCTAAGCACTATGGGACATAACATCTGAGGTCATAAGTCCCCTTGACTTAGAACTACCTAAACCTAACTAACCTAAGGACATCACACACATCCGAGCCCAAGGCAGGATTTGAACCTGCGACCGTAGCAGCAGCGTGGTTTCGGACTGAAGCGCCTAGAACCTCTCGGCCACAACGGCCGGCCCTTCGTCTACTCTATGGTCACCAGTTTTGATGTTATATGAAGCTGGTATCAGTGCAGATACCACTGGAGACCATGCAGCTCTCGAAGAATGTCCCCGTTGACGTTTATCAACCTATGGTCACCAGTTTTGATGTGACATGAAGCTGGTATCTGTGCAGATAACACTGGTGACCTTGCAGCTCTCGAAGAATGTCCCCGTTGACGTTTATTAACGCCTGTAAGCAGCCAAAGGTCTGGATTTCATTATAATTTCAGTTTTGATGGTTGCTTTATCGCTAATCTCATTTCTACTACTTCTCTTTACTTTCACCTTTCTTCGGCTTACTCTCTGTCTGTATTATATACTCATTACATTGTCCATTCCTTGTCCAGATCTTGTAATTCTTCTTCGCTTTCATTGAGAATAGCAACATCTTCTTCGCATCTTATCACTGAATTTTAATCCCCGCCTTGAACCTCACTTAATTGCTATTAATACATCTTCGATGTATTGTGTAAATAGTGTGTGTGAAATACCACATTCTTGTCCTACACGCTTTTTAATACGAGCACTTCATTCTTGACCTTCCATTCTTGTTGTTCCCTCTCGGTTCTTGCACATATCTTCGATTAATTGTCTTTCCCTGTAACTTACACGTACGTCTCCTCGAATTTCGAACATCTTTCACCATTCTATATTGTCGAATTCTTTTCAAGGTCGACAACTCTATGAGCGTGTCTTGATTTCTCTTAAGTCTTCCTTTCATTATCAGTCGTCACATTAGAACTGCCTCTCTGTTACCCTTACCCTTCCGAAAGCCAAACTGAGCGTCATCTAACAGATCCTCAATTTTATTTTCCATTCTTCCCTGTACTACTCTCGTCGACAACATGGGCGCATGAGGTGATGAGCTGAATGTGCGATAGTTCTTGCACTTACCTGACCTTGCTATCTTTGAGATTGTGTGAATAACATTTTTCCGAGTCTGATGATACATCTCTTGACTAATTGTTTCTACAAACGTACTTGAGTTGTCGTTTCGTTGCTACTTCTCCCAATGATTTTAGGAAGTCGGATGTAATGTTATCTATTCCTCCTGCCTTATTTGATAGTAAATCTTCCAAAGTACTGTTAAACGCTGACTCTAGAGATGGATTTCCTGTATCTTCCACATCTTCCTATTTTTTATCCTATTACGTCATCTAATAAGCCTAAGTACTCTACTTCATAGAGGTCTGCAATGTACTCTTACACCTATCCGCCCTTTTCTCAGCGTTTAGAATGGAATTCCCACTGAAATTTTTATGTTAACACTCTTTCTTTTAATTTCACTTACGGCTGTTTTGCCTTTTCAGTAAGCTGAATCAGTACTTCAGACAAGAATTCTTTCTTTTTCGATTTCTTCACGTTTTCGTGCTGCCAATTACCGTAGGCTCCCGTGCTTCCCTGAGAGACTTATCCTGCTGTATTAGTGTTTGCCCAAACATGTATGCGATATTTTCTTTCATCGATTAGATGAGTTATTTCTTCTGTTACCCAAGGTTTCTTCGCAGTTACCTTCCTTGTACCAGTGTTTGTCCGTCCATCTTCTGTGACTTCCCTTTTTAGAGAGATCCATTCCTCTTCAACTGAACTGGATGCTACGGTACTCATTCTTGCAGTGTTTATATCCTTAGAGAACATACGTCTCATCATTCTTCAATGCTACAGTACCCCACTTATTTCCACACTGATTCTTCCGGGGGATTATGGTAAATTTCAATCTACTCGTCATCATTACTGGTTTTCTGTCGAGTCTATAGTTGCACCTAGGTAGGCTTTACAATCCAGTATCTGATCTTGTAATCTTCTGCCTCACTATTACGTAGCCCAATTGAAATCTTGAAGTGTCTCCATGCTTTTTCCAATTATACTATTTCTAATTGTAACTATCGAAGAGTCTATTCGCTGTTACCAGCTAAAATTTAGTGCAGAACTTCATCGAATTTTTCCTCTCTCTTTGTATTACGAAGTACATATTCTACCGTAACCATTTCTTCCGTTTCTTTCTCAAATACTGAGTTTCAGTACCTAATGATCGTTATTTCCCCTTATGCACTGAATTATCCCTTATGCGTAGTGATATACTTCCTCTATATCTTGATCTTCTGCTTGTGATATTGGCAGGTATATCTGAAATGTTGTTATTGGCGCAGGTTTGCTGTCGATTGTCATGAGAACAATTCTATCACCGAACTGTTCGCAGCCACTCACTCTGTGTTCTAATTTCCTATTCGTAGCGAATCCTACTCCGTTTATACCATTTTCTACTGTCTTTGGTGTTATCCTATATCCACCTAACTGGACATTATTTCCTTTCGATTTCAGTTCACTGAAATCCACTGTATCTAGATTGAGCTTTTGAATTTCTCTATTTCAAATTTTTCAGCTTCGCTACCGCGTTAAAAGGTCTGACATTCCACGTTCCTACCCATAAAATTAAAATGTTACTGTTTTGTTGGTTATCTAGTTTTTTTTCTCATGGTTACATCCTCTCCCCCCTCCCCCACCCCCCACCCCTCCTGCCTGACAGCATAATGTTTCCTTCGTGCAATGGTCTCCATTGCCTACTGCGTCCTCATTCCGTTCTCCCTACTTTAATGGGCAGTTTCCCACCTCCCCACTCCACAGGGTTAAGTGGTTTGGCTGAACCTCTGTCCGCTCCTCCACCGTCTTTCACAAGCCATTGGAAAATACACTGCTGGCCACCCAAAACATAACACCGTGAAGGAAGCAAACAAATCAGGTGAAATTTATAATATGCGTTTAGGAGACGTGAGGCGCACATGATTAGCATTTTAGCCCAGGTGCACATCACGGGCGCCAGAGACGCCACCTGCAAACGCTATATAAAGCGGGAACAGACGGCCGTGTGTACCTACTGGAATTGTTCTATCGTGCTGTTGTTTTGCATAAGCAGCTTCAGTATGCCTAATAGAAGACAGCGAGAGTCTTTCGCACACTTTTCGAAGTTCGACCGAGGAATAATAGTGATCTATACGGTTTGCGGATTATCTTTCAGAGAAATCGATGACCTTGTCCGGCGGAACCAAGTAGCTATGATGCCGATCTGTAATTGTTGGATGCAGGAGGAAACGACGGACCGACGGGACAGGTTGCACCCACCTCATTGCATCACTACACGTAATGATAGGCTTACTGTGTGCATGGCAGTGATGGACTGCTCCGCCACGTCACACGAATTCTATCACAACATATCCCGTCTGTTGCGCAACAAGAGGTGTCCGCGTGTACTATTCGACGTCGTTGGTAGCAGAGCGGACTGTCCGCAATGCGCCCATCGCTGCGTTTACCACTGAGTCAACGCCACAGGCGTCTGAGCCGGCAGTTGTGCGATGAACAACGGACACGGACAACCGAATGGAACGATATCGTTTTTACCGATGAATCCTGAATCTGCCTGCACCACCAGGGTGGTCGTATTAGAGTTTGGAAACACCGTGATGAAAGACTGTTGAACTGGTGCAGCTGGTATAATGGTTTGCGGTGGTATTGGATTCCACTCCCGTATTCCCTTAGTACGCATCGCCGGTACAATAACCAGCCGGCGTCACATGAATGAACGTTTGGAGCGAGTTGTCTTCCCATACCTTCGGAGCTTGCCGATGGCCATATTGCAGGGGTAATGAGCGTCAACACGTGTCACGCAATCTTTAATACTTCTCCATGCCCATCAGATTGAATTGCTGCCTTGGCCTCCCAGTTCTTCCGATCTCTCCCCTGTCGGCAACGTCTGGTCGATGATTGCGAAACGACTGGCCCGTGGTACACCACACGCAGCTGCACCAGATCAACTATGGCAATATGTAGAAGCAGCATGGGCTGCTATACTCCAACAACACATTCAGAGCCTCTTTGATTCAATGCCGAGGCGTGTAGCAGCGGTTATAGCCAGTAATAACGGCAACACTCAATACTGATTTCCTCATCTTCCTCACTTCGCATGCGGCCATATTTTCAATCACGTGATCTTCGTACAACGTGTTTTCTCCCAAATAAATTTGGCTGTGATATTTCCATTCCTCCTTGGTGTAGCATTTTTGGTGACCAGCAGCGTAGATCGACGATGACTCAGTATACCGAAAGACTACAGTCGCAATTTGTGGTGATTTGTGCTCAGAACTGAAACAGTGACTGGAATCTGACCCGGAACCTATGACGATTTGATTAGTACTCAGAGATAATACTATTACATCATAGGGAATCCCTTTTAATGTACTATCATATTGGGTATCTTTACTGATGTTGCGGTAACGGGCACTTGTAATTTCAGCAACTTCACACTGCCATTCTGTAACGTTGACTCATCTTATTGTGCTGATTCCATTTATTTGACTGGCACATACTCACCGCTTCACTGCCACGATATTGATAAGCAGTGAAGGGTCATATTGACTCCAGCTACTACTTCTACACCATCTGTAGCGCCCCAAAGAGACCAGTATATCCTTTTACGGAATTATTAATAATTTGTCCGATAGGCTTCTTTAAATTATGGTGGCCGTTTACGTATCATCAAATACCTCACCAAATTCAGCGAGAAGGAATAACTGAACTTGCTGTGATACAACTAATATATAATATACAATATGTTAAAGTTTGGGGCTATCGGAGGAACAAAGAAGTTCAGTTAAGCCGGTATCGGTTAAAGATTAAACAAGCCATAACTAAACAATGTCCTTCACAGGGATCCGTCCCTGAAGTATCGACGGAAGTGAAGGAAGGGAGGAAAGAAGGAAGGAAGGGAGGAAGCACATGACTGGATATCTGCATCTAAATACATACTTCTCAAGTCACCTTATGGTGTGTGGCGCAGGGTGCCCTGTGCCATTACCAGTCATTTCCTTTCCTGTTCCACTCAAAAACAGAGAGAGGAAAAGAACGATTGTCTATATACCTCCTTACAAGCCGGAATTTCTTTTTGTAGTCTTTACGCGAAAACTACGTTAGTGGTAGTAGAATCTTTCTGCAGTCAACTTCAAATGCCGTTACTCTATATTTTCTCGATAGTGTTCGTAGAAAAAAAACGTCAATTTTCCTTTTGGGACTCCCATTTAAGTTCCCGAAACACCTCAGTAATACTTGCGTGTTGATGGAACCCACCAGTAACAAATCTAGCAGCCTGCTTCTGAATTGCTTCAGTTGGCCGAGCGGCCTAACGCACGGCTTTCCGGAGCGGGAAGGAGCGCCTGGTCCCTGGCACGAATCCGCCCGGCGGACTTCTGTCGAGGTCCGGTGAGCCGGCCAGTCTGTGGATGATTTTCAGGCGGTTTTCCATCTGCCTCGGCGAATGCGGGCTGGTTCCCATTATTCCGCCTCAGCTACACTATGTCTGCGATTGCTGCGCAAACAAGTTCTCCACGTACGCGTACACATCATTACTCTACCACGCAAACATAGGGGTTACACTCGTCTGGTGTGAGACGTTCCCTGGGGGCCCACATGGGGCCAAACCGCCCAATAACCCTGCGTTCGGTGTGATTGGTTCAAATGGCTCTGAGCACTATGGGACTCAACTGCTGAGGTCATTAGTCCCCTAGAACTTAGAACTAGTTAAACCTAACTAACCTAAGGACATCACAAACATCCATGCCCCAGGCAGGATTCGAACCTGCGACCGTAGCGGTCTTGCGGTTCCAGACTGCAGCGCCTTTAACCGCACGGCCACTTCGGCCGGCTCGTTCGGTGTGAGGCGGCGGAGGGGTGAAGTGGACTGTGGTAGTCGTCGTGGGGTTGTGAACCACTGCGGCTGCACCCGGTTCACATACAGTGCAGTACAACGTGTAGCACAATGTTCTATACGCAACGTTCTTTACGAAAGAACCACCCTTTCCTAAAACTCTCCCACACACCAAAGTCAACCATTCGCCTACCCTACTAAAATACCTATATGCTCATTCCATTTCATAATACTTAGCAACGTCACTTAACGTTATGTTGGGATGAGGATATGGAAATGATCTTCGATCTTGTAGATGAATATTCCAGAATGTTCTTGAACAGATGCAAGGTATCAATTGAGAACGATGTCTGCATATATTTGAACCCAGCTCCTCCTCAATAAAGGAAGGTGGGATAAAGTGGCCACGAAAAGGGAAACTGAATTTTCACCGAACTATGGTTGTTGATAGAAGCTTACCGCCTACACTTTTTGGATATACATATTACAAGGTATCACGCCACGTATTTCTAAGTGAAAACGAAAACAATATATAGGAGCTAGATGCACTTCTCTGAAGGCTCACGAATTGGCCACTTTTCCCTACCTAGGAAGGTAATGTGGTCAGTTCCATCGCATTAAGATCCCTTGTTACTTGTTCTGATTTTCGGACACGCTTTCTGTACATCTTGATGCCCTATTATCTGAAACAATCCAAGCACCGTGGCCAGACCGTTTTCAATACGATTTTTGTATTGCGCCACATACACTGAAGCGCCAAAGAAACTGGAAATAATCTTTGATCTTGTAGATGAATATCCTAGAATGTCCTTGAATAGGTGCAGGTTATCTACTGAGGACGATGTCTGGATGAATTTGAATCCAGCTCATCCTCAATAAAGGAAGGTGGGGTAAAGTGGCATGCCTATTCAAATACAGAGATATGTAAACAGGCACAATACGGCGCTGAGGTCGGCAACACCTTTACAGGGTGTATCATAATTAATGGCGTAAACACATACAATTGAAAGTACACGATACTAGAAGCAAGCCGGCCGTTGTGACCGAGCGGTTCTAGTCGCTGCAGTCTGAAACCGCGCGTCGCTACGGTCTGGTTCTAAGTCTAGGGGACTGATGACCTCAGGCATTAAGTCCCATAGTGGTTAGAGCCATTTGAAGAATCAGAAAATATTTCATTAAAATATAACGGAACAAACTTTCTGTTTCAAACTCACCGACAACATTGACTGTGCATACTAAAACTAGTCTGACCACTTCTCGGTAGGCAGCAGCACAATTATGTGCAAAAAATATACAATCGCTACTTTGCCACCCTGACCATTTTACCCCAACTTCTCCTACTAGCACTGAGATTTAACCAGTCCGTCACTATGGTCTGCGGAGCGAGTTCATACTTTCTATAGAAGCAAGGAGCTTAGACAAGGATTCCATCCCGCTTGAGATCTAAACTTCTGCTCCTGTTAAACAAGTTAGCAATAGTTGGAACAGTTCCTTTATGCAAGAGGCTACATAGTCACAGTACGCTAAACGATATGATGCGATTAATTTGAAGCTTTCTCCTCTGGTTATAGGAAAGGAATCTGCTGTGAGTGTGTCAAGATGGAAATGAGTGCCTGAATTTTTTTATAGCTAACTGAACGTGAGAAATTTTGGTGCAAGTTGTGTCTAAAATTTGTCGAATGCTGACCAGAATCGACTCGAAAAATAATGTTTGTGCAATTTTGGGGTCGACATAGACATTGCAACTAATTATGAGCACCCATTTGACCTGTTTGCTAGCTGAGAAACAGGCAGATATCAGTGGCTCTGCAGAAAAAAAGATGAAATCGACTTTTCCTACCAGAAGATTATGTAAATGTTTGATTAACCTGTGAAAAAAAAGTATAAACTTGAGACTATTACATCAATATTTTAGAATAAATGGGTGAAAAAAGTGGAGAGAGAGAGAGAGAGAGAGAGAGAGAGAGAGAGAGACGGTGTCTGGTAGCAACCAAGAAAAGCATCTTCCTTTAGGTCTTTTCATTTGATACCGAAGGCAATATTAATGAGAGATCTGGGTTCTGCGATACGGAATGTTGGAACATTCAGATTCACCAAATTTTGAACACATCCAAAGCAGTCTATAGCTGGAAAGTAATTCTAGCACAGTGAGTAGGTTATGCAAACTCTAGATACGCGTTCTGTAAGCCGCCGAACTTTAGCGACAGAATCCACTCTGTGGAAAAACGTCTGTCGCAGAGTATTGCCTTATAGGGGGCCTACTTTGAAAAACACGTGCATCGCTAGACTAAATTAAACACAAAATGTTCTTTCTATCGGTTTGGAAGTTTTTCTTTTTTCTTTCTATCTATCGTAGATCTACACCAAGTCTATATTTGCAACCTAAATTTAAACCTTTGAGACATAAACACGTCTAGGAATGGATATCAGTTACTGCAAGTGGTTGTTAAAGTAAAATACGTTGGAATCCTTGTTCGGAGCTATTTAAAGTGGTATGGCTACATAAACTGTTTTTAGGAAACACTGATACCAAATTTAGAGTCGCTGGAAAAAATAATACGCTGCCTGACAATAAAGTGAAGCACCTGAGAGAGAAAGAGAACACGAAATGAAATTTTTCCGGCTTAGAGGGTATGTGATGTTATTTAATTGATTACAAAATTGAGTCAAATATAACTTGTTAGTGTGAGACACTTCAGTATGATGTTGCACCCTTTCTGGCTTGGATGCACAATCTGAATCGGTTGTGAAAGGTGTCATAAGGTCGTTGTATCATCTCCTATGTCAAGCTGGCCTACACCAGCTGTAACTGGTCCCTGGTATGCTGAATACTGACACAGAGACGAAATTGACGTTCGAGATGGGCCATCACGTGTTGCAACGAGAACAGACCTGGCGATCTCGTTAGCCACAGGAGCACCTCGTCGTCACGGAGACTGTTCGCTGCAAACGTTCTATGTGTGGATGTGCAGGTATCAGAAAAGTGGCACCACGACACCGTCACATAACTCGCAAGACATGGGGACGCAGCTTGTTCGCGGCGTATCATCGAGCCTTCAGAGTATCCGCATCTGTCAGTGAGAGAATAACGACATATTTCTTCAGTGCAAGGAATATTTTAAAACGTGTATTTCTCACCTCTCACCTGGAAGATACGTACGGGACGATGCCTACTTTAAGATACCTCGCCGAAATGATGTTCCTGTTGTGACCGAAAGGTGCGTCGCCTTTAGACGCTGCAAGCGAGCGACACATATCTGTAGCAAGATTAAATCTGAAAACAGAGGTGGCTTTAGGTATTCCATGACAGTGACCTACAATGAACTAGGGAAATTGACGTAATCTTCGGAAAAAGGCAAGTTACAAAGTTTTTAGCATAAGCATCTATACAAGAAGTATGTAGTGCTGTAGGGGACTGTACAGATGATTAAAGTCCTAAGGGAGGTATAGCACCGCCATCGCTAACGCAGGCGAGAGGTGCAAGATGTATCTCATGTGACGTAAATCCACCGTTACAGTCTCAGCGCACCTATAGGGGTTGGCCGAAAGTATGGAAACACCACAAACGGAACACATTACCAAGCATAATACGTTGTGGGAAACCCACTGACATTAATAACAGCTTCTAGTCTCGGAATGGATAAATACAGAACATGTATAGTTTTGAAGAAAGTCTTCCGCTATTCTTCCTGCAAAATAGTGACATTCAGGTAACGATGAGTTAGGTGGATAGCCATCACCCACCTTTCTCTCCGAAGTAGACCACAAAGGCTAAATAACATTGAGATCTGGGGACTGTGGTGGCCAGAGGAGGTTCGACAACTCATCGTGAAACGGTACAGTAGTTTCCGCTCCATAAGCAGCAGGTTTCGCTGCTCACTCGAACCGGGAAATACAAACGGAGACGGCTCCGCCACCAATTTTAGTGCACGACGCGGCCAGCCGCGGGTGCAACAGAACCCATGTGGACGGGTGGAAAGAAATGTGTCAGGATTCATAATACATATTTATATGTGCCATGTATTAAGCATTTCTTGTACGTGAATGTGAATCTGCACACGAACTTTCCTAATCCTCCTCACACCTTTCAATAAAGTGTGGCCAAATCTTAGCTGGGAAGTAGTTCTGTAGTATGCCAGTGTCCACCTTACTCCTGGGAAGGGGATCAGAGAGAGAGCACAGGCAGGTCAAAGTCAAAGACGTTCCAGTGTCACAAGATGTGGGGTGGAGAGTTTGGTCACGGTCAAGTGGTTCGACCATCCCCTCCACTGGGGCCCAGGAAGACGTCTGGGTGCCCGCGATATTCTTGGAGTGTTGCAGAAGACGGGTAAGTGAGCAAACGTGTCCTCAGTGCGTCTGTCTCGATGTACACGCGTGGAAGAGAGGTATTTGAATATTTGCACTAATTATTTTATTTCCAGCTTCGATTATACAGGGTGTTACAAAAAGGTACGACCAAACTTTCAGGAAACATTCCTCACACGCAAAGAAAGAAAGTATGTTATGTGGACATGTGTCCGGAAACGCTTACTTTCCATGTTAGAGCTCATTTTATTACTTCTCTTCAAATCACATTAATCATGGAATGGAAACACACAGCAACAGAACGTACCAGCGTGACTTCAAACACTTCCTTACAGGAAATGTTCAAAATGTCCTCCGTTAGCGAGAATACATGCATCCACCTTCCGTCGCATGGAATCCCTGATGCTCTGATGCAGCCCTGGAGAATGGCGTATTGTATCACAGCCGTCCACAATACGAGCACGAAGAGTCTCTACATTTGGTACCGGGGTTGCGTAGACAAGAGCTTTCAAATGTCCCCATAAATGAAAGTCAAGAGGGTTGAGGTCAGGAGAGCGTGGAGGCCATGGAATTGGTCCGCCTCTACCAATCCATCGGTCACCGAATCTGTTGTTGAGAAGCGTACGAATACTTCGATGGGGGTGAATCGAGGAAGTACAGTACATACTGACGAAACTAAAATGAGCTCTAACATGGAAACTAAGCGTTTCCGGACACATGTCCACATAACATCTTTTCTTTATTTGTGTGTGAGGAATGTTTCCTGAAAGTTGGCCGTACCTCTTTATATCACACTGTATAAGGAAATGAATATTCTCGTTTAGTTTCGGAAATTTGACCCCCTGTGTTAATGTATCTGGTCCCCAGTTTGCCCGTTATCCTCCTCACATAGTGGATGTCCCATGTAAAATATTGGGAGACTTTGGTGGTATACATGTCGCCAACGCAATTCCGTCTTGCCCGTAGAAATGTGCGTGCAGATTAGTATATAATATACCCGAGCTATAAGTTGTAAAATTGTAATATCTGTAAACTGGAACAATTGCTGCAATTGCTGTAAAGTCGAGTGATAATGTTTAAAATAAATAGGTACTCAATTGCCACCAATCTTTAATATACCCCAAAAATCACATAGGAGTCAAGTTAAAGGAATTCATTTAAAATAAAAGATATGGAATGCAGGGACCCACACATCAGCGTGTGAGCCCTCCAGCCCCTCCAGCCCCTTCGTGCCGAAAGGGCACGCTCTCTAGGTAGCGCTCTCAAGCTCCTCTCCCCAGTTATCCGTTGCGCAATGTTCATTCAGGGCTTGACGGCATCAACTTTCATCTGGCGTCCCTAGGCAAGAAGGTTTGACGGTAATATTTCAATCGTGGTGCTCACATCCCCAGTCATGTACTATGAGAGCTGTATGAACAGCAGCTTGTCGTCTTAGAACGCAACAGCACCACGGGGGCTATGGAATACGACGATACAGTTTCCCAAATCGTCTCCAAGCCCACACCAAGTTTCAATCTTGGGACGTAAATTTGGCTAGAAGTTGGAAACAGTGTGCAACGAGATTCATCCGATCAAAAGACTTTTTTCCACTGCTCCAAAGTCCAGGTTTTATGACTTCGGCACTACGTTTTCCTGTTATGGGCATTTGCATCACTGTTGAATGGTTTTAGAATTCCAGCTCGCCCTGCAATACTGTGCTTCTGGAGATTCCTTCGTGTTGTTTTGATGCTGAGAAGATTCGTGACTGCTACTGTGTAGTGACTTTTGCAGGAGTCGTCCTCTTCAGTTGCGTCACACTCTTCTTCGATGACCGTCTCGACCATCGCTCAACAGGCACATTTGCCCACCTTACGACTTAATGGATGGTGTTCTTCCAGTTTTCCTGTATGTGACATAAATCTTTCATACGGTACCTCTTGCAACACCAAATAGTTAGTCTACTTTGGTTACGGAGGACCTATATGAGCACCAACAATTTCACCGCTTTCGAATTCACTTAACTCTATCAGAATGCACTCACAACTACACAAAACACAATTCTGACCACGACCGACATGTGCCACGTATTGAGGGCAATGCACAGGTGCCGTTAGTCTAACAGCCGCGCAAAGTGCATATCTCGCTAGCATCTGCATTTACGTTCTACAGTGCATTTCTCGCACAGTTTCGATACTTTTGTCCAATCCCGGTATGACTGAAGCTAAGGGAACTTTCTGTTTCAAAAATATAAGTAACATTGAAAAATTGTCCCTTGTATGGCGTTTCCCGCGGGTTGGGGGTGGTACTGACTGTAATTATTTATCCTTAGCTGGAGGGGGACTAACCTGTTCCCTGTTTGAATGCCTCTGCTCAGTGCGGGAGCTAGCAACCACGTGCTTGCAGCAAGCCTGATACAACAGTGCGACTGGAAACCTCGACGTGTTCGATACAGGTCAACCGCTGTTTAAGGTAACAGCAGTTACACCGACCAGACGACACAACCAGGTTTTTCCAGGGATGACATTTTGCTCGTGGATACACAGAAAGAGCGTTAGCTTTCCCACTGTTTGCTCATCTGCATCAGTTTGCGCTTCAGGTGTCGCCTCTCGGTTTCTCCCACATTAACACATGCGTTTGCTGACGCAGATAACGACAGGCTAGCGTACTGGTAGAACATGTCTGGTGACTGTTAGCAGTAGTACACATCAGATTTTCGTCATTTCACGCAAGTTGTTACAGGCTAAAAGACGATCTTTTTCTTTTTTCAGGATGGAAAGCTACACGTTAATAATGACAGTTCAATGTCTAGTTACGATGGATCATGATATTTATTGTGTCCAATAACGTTTACTTCGTGCTTGATCAATAAATATGCCTGGAGCCTGAAGTTGTATGCACGCACTGGTTGATTGGTTCAAATGGCTCTGAGCACTATGCGATTAACTTCTGAGGTCATCAATCGCCTAGAACTTAGAACTAATTAAACCTAACTAACATAAGGACATCACACACATCCATGCCCGAGGCAGGATTCGAACCTTCGACCGTAGCGGTCGCTCGGTTCCAGACTGTAGCGCCTAGAACCGCATGGCCACTCCGGCCGGCCCGCGCACTGGAATTGGGAAAATTTTGTACAGTACACATAAATGAAGCACCCAACAGCGGTGCCATGTTGTACCTATTACAAGAGTCAATGCTAAATTGTTCACGCTCTTCAATAATATCTCTTACCTCAGTGATGTCGATAGTAAGTAAAAATGCAGAATAAATCTTAGGAAGCGACGTTGTATGGATACTCCATACCATAACGTTTAAGTAATATCATTATAATCATGAATAATGTAATCATCTTACTAGAGATGTTTATTTGCACAGACCACAGTGAACATGTATATAGACAATTAGGTCTGTACGTTATACTTCCATCTTCAGACCTGAAAAAGTATTAAACAATGTTTCAGCCTAACAATTGTTATTCATTACAAAGAAGAAATTCCTATAAACGTATTTCATATCATCTACATACATAGACCGCTGTGCAACGGCATGTAGTGCACAGTCATTCATTCATGGACATATTTGGGAACAATAGTAATATAGGTGAAAATGGTTATGGAAAATCCAACATCAAAAGTATAAAATGTAACTACCCGGCGATGAATATACCTCGTCGAAGAAGACCATGTAGACAGGTACAATTGTCTACGTATGTAGATGGTACGTATAACAAAAGTATGTTAAAACTTCTTCTTTACAACAAATAAGACTCTATTTTTTTGTAATACTTTTTCAATCTGAAGATGGCAATTTAACTTCCCGAAACTAGTTGTCTGTGTATACATTTACAGAGATCTGGGCAAATAAACTACTCTAGTAAGAACATCACATTATTCAAATTCAGAAACGTTCTCCTGCTGACAATGTCAAGTAACTATTTTGATCATGTTTACTTAAAAAGTACTCTGGTTCTAGAAGCCCGCTCAACGACGCTAGGGATGTCCGATGTCTTCACTGCACTTTGGATCGTAATTAAAAATACTGTACGGCATTTTTGTGACTTGCGTTCTTTTATTGATGTCCTTTAAAATTTACGTATAATCATGAATCCGTTTCAAGAATAACCTTCAGTTGTAGGTGTTGCATAGAGAAGATAAAGTTCCCCTTTCTGGCCCTGACGGGTCAATAGGGTCCGACCATCCTCCATGTCACCCTGTGCTAATGGCATCAGCGGATGCGCTATGGAGGAGCATGAGATGAGATGAGCTTATCGCTTTCGCGGTAGTTGTCGCCGTTCTTGACCTTGGAAATGCTACTGATTGGTCTATTGGCTCTTCAGCTGATCTGACGGGGCTGTGTGCACTTCATACCAGTCCACCCAGCAAAAGAAAATTCTTGACAGTACTGGAAGTCGAACCCGGACCTCCTGCAAGACAGTCAGCTGCAATTATCACTCTGACTCTGAAGCGGACGAGGAGCGTTCAATAAGTATAGAAATCATTTTTTCTCTGTCAATCGTTGTTGAAGAAATTACTTTTGAATACATTGTGGGAGTGAACAGTGATAAATGTTGTTACAAATATTTACCATCAAAAACAATCTTGATCACAAATTATTTATTCCGGTGACCGGTTTCGACCACAACTGTGGTCATCTTCAGACCTGCAAGTCATATACAAAGCTTTGATCAGTGGGCTACATACATTAAAGAAAATACATAAGGCTACAAAGCTATAAAACGATGAATTACCGATGAGTAAGAACCTCCTTCTGGTGGTAAATCACTGCTGGAGAACACACAAAACTTAGCTTGTTCAACAGCTATCGTCAGTTAAGAAGCGTTAAAAATATTTAAACATTTAGGATAAATGAACATCGTTTTGGCAATATATGGGTTGCCCTATGAAAGGCCAGTTGGTGAACCATTTAGAATCACTGGATACTGTGGTGAAATTGGGCACCGTTCCAAAAAATGTGGCAGCAGGCTTATTGTCACTGAAGTTGTGTGTTTATTTTCATTTCTTGTCAATGTTCTTTTAACTAAGACATTTTACGTTGTTATTCGACCTATAACCCATTGGATAGCAATGACATCATTCTGTCAGAAGTGGCCAGAGCCTCCGGTATATATATGTAGTAACACGTGGACTGGTTTCCTCAGTAGTGATCTACCACCAGAAGGAGGTTCTTACTCATTGGTAATTCATCTTTTTATAGCTTTGTAGCTTTATGTATTTTCTTTAATGTATGTAACTCTCTGATCAAAGCTTTGTATATGACTTGTAGGTCTGAAGATGACGATGACCACAATTGTGGTCGAAACCGGTCACCGGAATAAATAATTTGTGATCAAGACTGTTTTTGATAGTAAATCTTCGTTGAAGAAATATGGACTTTGTTGTGGGACATCGTAGAATATTCCCGCTTCAGCCCGTATAGTTTCATGAAGATTCGACAGCATTCAAAATGGAGTCAAGGAACCAGGTTTTAAATTGTAAGACATTTCCAGGGGCAGATGTGGACTCTGACCACAATCTATTGGTTATGACCTGTAGATTAAAACTGAAGAAACTGCAAAAAGGTGGGAATTTAAGAAGATGGGACCTAAATAAACTGAAAGAACCAGAGGTTGTACGGGGTTTCAGGGAGAGCATAAGGGAACAATTGACAGGAATGGGGGGAAGAAATACAGTAGAAGAAGAATCGGTAGCTTTGAGGGATGAAATAGTGAAGGCAGCAGAGCATCAAGTAGGTAAAAAGACGAGGGCTAGTAGAAACCCTTGGGTAACAGAAGAAATATTGAGTTTAATTGATGAAAGGAGGAAATACAAAAATGCAGCAAATGAAGCAGGCAAAAAGGAATACAAACGTTTCAAAAATGAAATAGACAGGAAGTGCATAATGGCAAACAGGGATGGCTAGAGGACAAATGTAAGGATGTAGAGGTTTATCTCACTAGGAGTAAGATAGATACTGCCTACAGGAAATTTAAAGAGACCTTTGGAGAAAGGAGAACCACTTGTATGAATATCAAGACCATTGATGGAAACCCAGTTCTAAGCAAAGAAGGCAAAGCAGAAAGGTGGAAGGAGTATATAGATGGTCTATACAAGGACGATGTACTTGAGGACAATATTATGGAAATGGAAGAGGGTGTAGATGAAGATGAAATGGGAGATATGACACTGCGTGAAGAGTTTGACAGAGCACTGAAGACCTGAGTCGAAACAAGGCCCCCGGTGTAGACAACATTCCATTAGAACTACTGGCAGCCTTGGGAGAGCCAGTCCTGACAAAACTCTGCCATCTGGTCAGCAAGATGTATGAGACAGGCAAAATACCCTCAGACTTCAAGAAGAATATAATAATTCCAATCCCTAAGAAAGCAGGTGTTGACAGATGTGAAAATTACCGAACTATCAGTTTAATAAGCCACGGCTGCAAAATACTAACACGAATTCTTTAGTTTGGATACTGTAGAAATGTTGGAACACGTGAGGCAGTACTGACCCTAGGACTTATCTTAGAAGAAAGATTAAGGAAAGGCAAATCTACGTTTCTAGCATTTGTAGACTTAGAGAATGTTGATTAGAATACTCTCTTTCAAACTCTGAAGGTCGCAGGGGTAAAATACAGGGAGCGAAAGGCTATTTACAATTTGTACAGACCAGATGGCAGTTATAAGAGTCGAAGGGTATGAAAGGGAAGCAGTGGTTGGGAAGGGAGTGAGACAGAGTTGTAGCCTATCCCCGATGATATCAATCTGTATATTGAGCAAGCAATAAAGGAAACAAAAGAAAAGTTCGGAGTAGGTATTAAAATCCATGGAGAAGAAATGAAAACTTTGAGGTCCGCCGATGACATTGTAATTCTGTCAGAGATAGCAAAGGACTTGGAGGAGCAGTCGAACGGAATGGACAGTGTCTTGAAAGGAGGGTATAAGATGAACATCAACAAAAGCAAAACGAGGATGATGGAATGTAGTCGATTTAAGTCGGGTGATGCTGAGGGACTTAGATTTACTACTTAAAGTAGTAAAGGAGATTTGCTATTTGGGGAGCAAAATAACTGATGATGGTCGAAGTAGATATAAAATATCTTGAAGGGGATATAAAATGTTGACTGGCAATGGGAAGGAAAGCGTTTCTGAAGAAGAAAAATTTGTTAACATCGAGTATAGATTTAAATGTCAGGAAGTCGTTTCTGAAAGTATTTGTATGGAGTGTAGCCATGTATGGAAGTCAAACATGGACGATAAATAGTTTAGACAAGTAGAGAATAGAATATGTCGAAATGTGGGGCTACAGAAGAATGCTGTAGATCAGATGGGTAGATTACATAACTAATGAGGAAGTATTGAATAGAATTGGGGAGAAGTTTGTGGCACAACTTGACTAGAAGAAGGGATCGATTGGTAGGACATGTTCTGAGACATCGAAGGATCACCAATTTAGTATTGGAGGGCAGCGTGGAGGGTAAAAATCGAAGAGGGAGACCAAGAGATGAATACACTAAGCAGATTCAGAAGGATGTAGGCTGCAGTAGGTACTGGGAGATGAAGAAGCTTGCACAGGATAGAATAGCATGGAGAGCTGCATCAAACCAGCCTCAGGACTGAAGACCACAACAACAACAACAACGGAGGAGCCTTCCAAGCAGAGAGCTCAATTGAGTTTCTTTTGGCGGAAAAGCAGAACATCGTAGGAGTTCACAGGCGATTTCAGAATGCCTGTGGAGACTTGGTAGTAGACAAAAGCAAGGTGAGTTGGTGAGCGAGGCGTCTGCCACCGTCGCAACAAGGTCGCACAAACCTGTCCGACCTCTAGCGTGCCGGCTGGCCCTCAGGAAACTGAGGAAACGAGTTCAGAGTGTTCATCGTCACAAAAATATAAAATATCTTCTCCTTCCTAATGACCTTGCGACGCCATACACAATTGTGCGTGCCCGAGAGGAGCTCACAAAACTTCATTGGCCTGTTCTTCCTCATCCATATTACAGCCCAGCTATTGCACCTTCTGACTTCCATCTGTTTGGCCCAGCTAAGGATGTATTCAACGGGAAGAACATGGATGGTGTGGAGATTATTGAGGCAGCAAGACGTTGGCTGCGACGTCGACGAGTGGAGCGATACCATTCGGGCCTACAGGACTTGCCAGTAAGATGACGTAAAGCTGTCGCATTGAACAGGGATTATGTTGAAAATTAGGATTCTGTAGCCAAAAGTGTGGGTAATAGTATGGTGTATTGCAATCATGCATAAAACCTGCCTATATTAGCGGAAAAATATGTTGGATTACGTATTGAACAACCCTAATAGGTAAGGTGGCGTAATACACTGAAGAGCCAAAGAAACTGGTACACCTGCCTAATATCCTGTATGGTCGCAGCGAGCACACAGAAGTGCCGCAACACGACGTGCCATGGACTCGAATAATGTCTAAAGTAGTGTTGGAAAGAACTGACACCATGAATCCTGCAGGGCTGTCCATAAATCTGTAAGAGTACGAGGGAGTGGAGACCTCTCCCTAATAGGTAAGATGGTGTAATACACTGAAGAGCCAAAGAAACTAGTACACCTGCCTAATATCCTGAATGGTCGCAGGGACCACGCAGAAGTGCCGCAACACGACATGGCATGGATTCGAATAATGTCTGAAGTAGTGATGGAAAGAACTGACATCATGAATCCTGTAGGGCTGTCCATAAATCTGTAAGAGTACGAGGGAGTGGAGACCTCTTCCGAACAGCATGTTGCAAAGCTTAGTAATGTTCATGTCGGGGATTTGACGTATTACCCTGCTACAATTGGCCAGTTTCGTCACAATGCACAATGGACATGAATGGATGCAGGCGATCAGACAGGATTCTTACGTACGTGTCACCTGTCAGAGTCGTATAAAGGCGTATTAGTCCCATATCACTCCAACTGCACACGCCCCCACCACTGCAGAGTCTTCACCAGCTTGAACAGACCCCTGCTGACATTCAGGGTCCACGGATTCATGAGGTTGTCTCCATATCCGCACACGTCCATACTCTCTATACAATTTGAAAAGAGACTCCTCCGACCAGGTAACATGTTTCCAGTCATCAACAGTTAAATGTTGGTGATGACGGGCCCAGGCGAGGCGGAAAGTTTTGTCTTGCAGTCATCAATGGTACATGAGTGGGCCTTCGGCTACGAAAGCCCATATCGATCACGTTTCGTTGATTGGTTCGCACGCTTTCACTTGTTTATGGCCCAGCACTGAAATCTGCAGCATTTTGCGGAAGGGTTGCACTTCTGTCACGTTGTACGACTTTCTTCAGTCGTCGTTAGTCCTGTTCTTGCAGAATCTTTCTCCGGCCGCAGTGGTATCAGACATTTTATGTTTAACCGAATTCCTGATACTCATGGTACACTCGTGAAATGGTCGTACGGGAAAATTCCCACTTCATCGCTTGCTCGGAGATACTGCGTCCCATCGCTCGTGCGTCGGCTATAACACCACGTTCAAACTCACATCAATCTTGAAAACCTACCATTCTAGCAGCAGTAACTGACATAACAATTGCGTCAGTCACTTGTTGTCTTATATAGTCGTTGCCGACCGCAGCGCCGTATTCTGCCTGTTTGCATATCTCTGTTTGTGAATAAGCATGCCTATATTAGTTCCTTTGGCGCTAGAGTGCATTATGCTACAAATACGGAGGTATACGGTGCTGGACAATAGAAAACAAAACTTATGACATTACTGCGGAAGTCTTTTTTCTCGCATTTATAGGTGGTACACAGCTAAGACAAAGCTCTGCGTTCTGACCATGACGGGCCAGTAGGATCCGACCAACCTCATGTCATCCTGTGCCAATGGCATCATCGGACGCAATTTAGTTTTGACCTTCAACTGTGTTCCGGCACCGTGATAAAGTTAATCAAAATCAGTTTTCTTAGTACCTGTGAGAGAGAAGTTTAATGTAGACGGATCTTGGGTTCTACCTAAAGAAAAAAGTTACTGCGTTCATGCACAGCATTTCGAAAAACATTGCTTAAAAATACTTAGAGCGATGGAAGGTAGGAATGAACAAGTGTTCGGGTTCAAATGGGCCCTACTTTGAAGTCGACCACTAAAAACTGAACATAATTGACAAGTACACAAATTTTTGTCATTTTAATCACTTCATACGCGATAGTTTTCTGAGGAGCCCACAAACAGCTCTGTAGTAAACAGCTTGCCGCCTGCGACTAAGCTAACCGAATTTAATAATTGTATTTATAGTGAAAGTACACATTTCAGTACCAAAATGCAACTGACGAACTAATACATCATGACTAATATTTCTTTAGAAAAGTGTCTCGTCTCATTTTCATATATTGTGTAACGGGAGAATTAAAAAATGAGTCTTCCATGAACGTTCTAGTTTTCATTTGCGGACGAAAAGTGTTCGTCTTCTCCATTGTACAGAAATTGCACTGTACAGTTGTTATGCCCTGTCACGCCAAAATAAATGTAGTATGAAAAACGGTTTCTATCTCGCAGCAGTCGCATCTGTATCTCACTGACTGCCATTCTTCTTGGTGTGGTTTGAGATAGAATAGAAACGGGTTTATATGTAAACATTTGTCGTTTGTTAACAATTATTTTATACAGGAGTCTATGATGGACTAAATGGATTATCAGTTGATGAAAGAACACTTTATAAACTTCGGTGTTGCACTTTTCAAAGATAAGGTCGTATATTTGTTACATCTTCGACACTCCAGCTATTGCCCCTCCAGCTTTTACCCTCTACAGCTCCCTCTAGTACCATGAAAGTCATTCCCTGATGTCTTAACAGATATACTACCATCCTGTCTCTTCTTCTTGTCAGTGTTTTTCACACATCCTTTTCTCGCCGTTCTGTAAAGAACCTCTTCATTGCATATCTTATCATTCGACCCAATTTTCAACATTTTTCTGTAGCACAACATCCCAAATACTTCGATTGTATTTTGTTGCGGTTTTCCCACCGCCCATGTTTCATTACCGTTCAATGCTGCCCTCCAAACGGACATTCATTAAGCCCTATGTTTGATGTTAGTACTCTTGGTCAGGAACGCTTTTTCGCCAGTGCTAGTCTGCTTTATATATCGTCCTAGCTCCGTCCATCAGGGGTTATTTTGTTGCCTAGGTATTAGAATTCCTGAATTTCATGAACTTCGTGATCATCAATCCTCATATTAAGGTTCTCGCTGTTCTCATTTCTCCTGCTACTCATTACTTTCGTCTTTCTTCGATTTACTCTCAGTCTGTTTTCTGTTCTCTTTAGACTATTCACTCCATTCAACAGAACCGCAATTCTTCTCCAGTTGCGCTGAGCATTGCAATGTCACCAGTGAAACATCATTGATAGCTTTCCACCTAGAAGTTTAATCTCATTCTTGAAACTTTCTTTTGTTTCCTTCGTTGTTTCTTTGGCGTGTAGATTGAACAAAATGGACGAAAGATTACATCCTTATCTTACACAATTTTTAATCCAATATTTTGTTCTTAGTCTTCTAGTGTTATTGTTCCCTTTATTTTCCTGTAGAGATTGTATCTTACCCGTATTTACTATATGTTATCGCTACTTTTCTCAGAATTTCGAACATCTTGCACCATTTCCCACTGTCGAACACTTTTAGGAGGTCGAGAAATCCTATGAATGTGTCTTGATTTTTCTTCAGTCTTGTTCTGTTATCAATCGCAACGTCAGAACTGCCTCTCTGGTACCTTTCCCTTTCTTACAGCAAAACTGCTTGTCATCTGACAGGACCTCAATTTTATTTTCCATTCTTCTGTATATTATTCTTGTCACTAACTTTAATGCATGAGCTGTTAAGCTGATTGTGCGATAGTTCTCGCACTTTTCGGCTCTTGCAACCTTGGAAATTGTGTAGATGATGTTTTTCCGAAAGTCTGATGGTATATCGCCAGTCTCATACATTCTACTTACCAAATTGATAAGTCGCGCGGGGTAGTCGAGCGGTCTAGGGCGCCTTGTCACGGTCCACGCCGATCTCCCCGTCGGAGGTTCGAGTCCTCCCTCCGGCATGAGTGTGTGCGTTGTCCTTAGCGTAAGTTAGTATAAGTTAGATTAAGTAGTGGGTAAGCTTAGGGACCGATGACCTCAGCAGTTTAGTCCCATAAGACCTTACCACAAATTTCCAGTTTCCATCGTGAGAAGTCCTTTTGTTGACATTTCTCGCAATGATTTTAGAATTTCGTATGGAATTTTATCTGTACCTTCTGCCTTATTTGATCTCGACTCTTCCAAAGCTCTTTTTAGATCTGATTCTAATACCGAATGCTCGGTCTCTTACTTATCGGTTCCTGTTTCTTCTTCTATTACGTCATTAGACAAGTCCTTCCCATCATAGAAGACTTCGGTTTACTCCCTCCACCTATTCGCTCCCTTCTCTGTGTTTAACATTGGAATTCGCATTGCACTCTTAATGTTACCGTCCCTGCTTTTAATTTCAACTAAGATTGTTTTGACTTTTCTGTATGCTGAGTCAGTCCTTCTGACAATCATTTCCTTTTCGATTTCTTTACTTTTTACGTGCAGCCATTTCACCTTAGGTTTCGTGTACTTCCTGTTTATTTCGTTCCTAAGTGACTTGTATTTCTATAATCCTAATTTCAGAGCACATTTTTGTACTTCCTTTTTTCGTCAATCAGATGAAGTATTTCTTCCGTTATCGCTGCTTCCCTCGCAGTTTCTTTCCTTGTACCTGTGGTTTTCTCTCCCAACTTCTGTGAGTGCCCTTTTCAGAGATGTTCAGTTCTTTTCAGCTGAACTGTCTACTGAACTATTCACTATTGCACTATCAGAGAACTTCAAGCGTATCTCTTCATTACTTAGAACTTCCGTATTCCACTTCTTTGCGCATTGATTCTTCCGGACTAGTCTCTTAGACTTCAGACTACTCTTCATCATTACTAAATTGTGATCTGAGTCTATATCTACTCCTGGGTACGCCTTACAATCCAATATCTGATTTGGGAATCTCTGCTTTGGCATGATATAATCTAACTGGAATCTTCCCGTATCTCCGGTATTTTTCAAGTATATCTCTTCTTCTTTGATTCTTGAAGATAGTATCCACTATTAATAACTGATGTTTGCTGCAAAATTCAATTAGTCTTTTTCATCTCTCGTTGCTACAACGCCTATATTCTCCCGTAACCCTTTCTTCTACTCTCTCTCCTACAACAGCGTTTCAATCACCCATGACTATTAAGTTTTCATCTCGCTTTTCATCATATAATTTCCTATCTCTTCATGCTCTAATTGCGACGTCGGTATGCATACTGAGCTATTGTTGTCGGTGTTAGTCTGCTGCCGATTCTGATGAGAACAATCCTGTCACTGAACTATTCATAGTAACTCACTCTCTGCCCTATCCTAGCTCCCTTTATAACATTTTCTGTTGCTGATTATGATGTTACCCTAAACTCATCCGACCAGAGATGCTTGTCTTCTTTCCGTTTCATTTCACTGACCGACATTATGTCTAGACTCTAATTTAGCATTTCGCTTATCACATATTGTAGCTTCCCTAGTACTTTCATACTTCTCACATTCCACTCCCAGAAACGTGGAACGTTTTACTTTCTTTGGTTGTTCAGTGTTTTTCTCATGGTTACCCCCCCCCCCCCCCCCTTGGCAGTCTCCTTCCGGAGATCCCAATGGGAGCTAGTTCGGAATCTTTTGCCAATGGACCCAATGGACAGATAATCATGACACTTCGTTCAGTTAAATGCTAGATATCCTGTGCAAAAATGTTATGTGTCTTTAATATAGTGGTTTCCATTGCCCTCTGCGACTGGCGTCGTAGAAGGGACACATTCTGACAAACACAGTCCAGTTCCCTAAGCTTCCTACCATTAAAACAAAGGCGATATTTGAGGAATTAATTGTGGCCTTGAGAGAAGTACAAGAATAGTCCCCTCAGCGTTTTGAGGACGCTACCAATATTACATCTGTTTTCGAGCTTTCTCGAGTGCGTTTTACGTTTCAGTTGATTGGCCCGCATGCTAATTCCCGTTTTAATGTCAAATGCTCTTACCTTAGCACTGTTATGGGGTCTTCGTTGGTTTTCTCAGAAAGAGTACAACATCTCCATAATGTTGGAAAAGTGCTACAATGTTTCTATCGACATATTCGTGTGAAAGATCCTTTTTCGATTATGATAAACCACGATAGCTTGGCAACCTCAGTGCCAGAGTCTGTGAACTGTCCGTATAGTGACATTCGATCTATGTTGTTGTGAAAAGAGAAATACAAAACCAAGTTTTAATTAGTGTCATTTAAGCGCAGGGCATTCGTAGTTCCCCCCCCCCCCCCCCCCCCTTCCTCCTCCACGCATTCAGACAGCGTCGTGTGGCGGTGGGGAAATATGCAGAGGGTTGAGCGCTGTGGCACTCTTGCTGCGGCGTGGTTCGCTAGCTGATTTCTTGACCGCCCGTGCCTTACAGCAATTTATCGAACATAGTCGTCAGGAAACCTGAAGAGTGTTATAAAGCTGTTTTAATCGTAGTTGTAATTTCTTAAAATTTAAAATGTAGTACAGCTTGCAAATTCTTAGTATATTATCGTGTTGATATTATATTAGTGCCTCAGAAACATTATTTTATCATCTTTGGAGTGTGAGGTTCGAGCTGAATTGACTTATTAGGCACAATATTTCGGCGTGTGATGTAGACTTTTTTTCCAGGTTCCGTGAGCGATGATCATACTGACATGTTGGGCCTCTACCTTGGCTCCAACCAGTTTGTGCTGCTTGCAGGATAGCATGTGGAGAAGACGAACAGGTCAGACATTGAAATACACTATCTTCTGAAAAGTACCCAGACACTGCTACGACATACGTAAATGACTAGACGACAGGAAAGGTTGTCCCGCTCGAATGAAAGAAGCTGGGGAGTATTGTAAAGAGGCAGTAACAGTGGAATAGGTCTATCGGGAGAGCTGTGTTTGTTTGAATCTGGACTAAGCATTGGTTACCACCTGAGTAACAAATTCACCACTGGGGTTTCAACCTTTCTAAAGCTGTCCATGTTGACTGTCGGCGATGCGATTTGGAAGTGGAAAAGCGAAGGCACAAACCCATGCTAAACTGAGAGAAGATAAACTTCATGTACTGATGGAAATCGACCATCGAGCATTGCGAAGGGTGGTTGTTTAAAAAGTCGCATGGAAGTCGCGGAAGTATTCACTCCTGAGCTCGGAAGTGCCACCAGCAATCCATGTAGCACAATGACAGTATGTACAGAGTTAAAAAGAGTAGTGTTCAGTGGTCGAGCAGCTCCTTATAGGGTACACATTTCTGTGGTCTATGCAAACCTAGGATTGGGGTGACGTAAAGGGCGATGCCATTAAACAGTGGACTACTAGAAACGAGTGATATGGAGTGAGGAATCACCCTATATCCTGCGGCAATGTGAAGGAAGGGTTTGGGTTGACGAATGCCTGGAGATTGTTACGGACCATCACTTGTAGTGCTAGAAGTGAAGCACTGAGGAAGTGGTGTTACGGTATTGGGGTATATTTATTGGTTATTGCGCTTAAGAAAACACTAAATGAAAAAGAATATGAACACAATTTACTGCACTGTGTACTGCGTCCAGTAGAGAAACAGTTACAAGACGATGATGATTGTTTGTACCAACCTCATGCACCATCCGTACCTGAGGTTTACCTCCTTTTAGTCTAGCAGAGGTTTGTCCTTTTGCTTCTCCACTTCCCAATGAGAAGTCCAATCTGCCATCAAGCAGCATCTGAGAGGCAGTGGTTTGTGGACAATAACATCCTAAGATTGCCTGACCGGCCCAAAACCACTATCTGAACACAATGGAACACTTTTGAGACGAGTTAGAATGTCGACTTCGCTCCAGGTCCATATGTCCAATATCACTACCTTCTCTGGTTTCGCCGCGCGGGATTAGCCGAGCGGTCTGGGGGGCGCTGCAGTCATGGACTGTGAGGCTGATCCCGGCCGAGGTTCGAGTCCTCGCTCGGGCATGGGTACGTGTGTTTGTCCTTAGGATCATTTAGGTTAAGCAGTGTGTAAGCTTAGTGACTGATGACCTTAGCAGTTAAGTCCCATAAGATTTCACACACATTTGAAAATTTTTCTCTGGTTTCACCTCTTGACGGAGAATACGATGTCATTCATCCATAGACTTTTCGACACCTCACACAAGGTATTCCAGTAGAGTTCAAGCTGTAATAAAGACGAAGGGTGGACACACCTCACATTAATGTCAACTAATGGGGGGCCGCATAGTGTTGATCAGATAGTGTAGAAATAATCCCAAAGGTGGTCGTTAGTCGTACCTAGATTACGGTTGCACTGAAATGCTGAGCATTAGCTTATGCAGATATGTTCATGCGAATTTGATGTAGTACAATTCATGTCAATTTGACGTTTGTTGATGCCACCTATAAGTTGTGATTTTCATGAACAGCATTGTACTATAATGTTCATATCTTCGGCAAGTATATTCCTTTCCTGTAACAGTGATTTCTGTTATTCTGAAAATAGCCTTATGCAGCTTCCACAACCTCTTCGTGAGACAAAAACTTTTCCAGTCATATATTTCTTAAGATGTGGGAGAAGGCGCAAGTCAGAACGTTGCAAACCGTGCGATGCAGTACGAACTTAAAACAGCTTATTTTTCCTTTCGCTATCTCTCTTCTGAATTAATTTGTCAACATGAAGCTTTGCGCAGTAGTTTCCAGTTACTATTTTCACTCTGTAAGGTATACCCCCTGAAAAGAAGTGAAGCACCTGTAACACCAACAACGATGTTATCTATACTTATCTCAAAACTTCCTTGTCTGCTTTTACTTAAAGTGACGTCTGCATAACTATGACCTTTGATGTAACATCCATTTAAACGTTTTATTCATTATTTTCGTCCATTTATGTTGATTTCATGAATTTATGGATGTAATTTTACAAGTTGTGTACTGTAAAAGAATGGAAATGTTAAAAATTTGCTTGTAATTCTGATTTATGCATAGATTGCTTAGGTTTGAAGTCTCTCTGGAACTAAACCGACTTAGTGGGAACAGAAAAGGTGAGTTTGGTGGTCGAAATGCAAGCTTACTTTGCGGCACAAGTCAGTCGGTGGCACGCAGGCAAAGTGTTCGTATTTTGTGTGCTGAGCGAGCTAAGAAGAGCAGCAATATTGTATATTATAGCCTCGGATGTGAAAGCAATTTGGCTTATTATTCGTAGCATACATTGGTTAGCTCTGTACTACGAAAATCCGATGCTAAGAAAATAATTTTCAGAGCATGTTTCACACGAGGAGACATGAGTACTTTTCCCGCCTTTTTGAGTAGCCGCAGAAAGTCGCGAAGCCACCCCCTTCGTCTCAAATTATCAGCTGAACGCTGCAGAATTGCATGGACGAGTTATTTAGTTTGTTGTTTGAATAATAATGCTATTTTGTTTAAACTTTGTATCGGAGATCCCTCATTAATCACTAGTCATTTACCTAGGCTGGGTACTTTTCCAAGTGCTGCAGTGCTTCCAAGTATCCTATTTTATTGAACTGAAAAGTAATTATTTACTATAACAAAATTTAATTTTTTTTAAAAAGTCTTATGGGACTTAACTGCTAAGGTCATCAGTCCCTAAGCTTACACACTACTTAACCTAAATTATCCTAAGGACAAACACACACACTCATGCCCGAGGGAGGACTCGAACCTTCACCGGGACCAGCCGCACTGTCCACGGCTGCAGCGCCTTAGACCCAAAATTTAATAAATTCTGTGAAGCAGTAAATTTCATAATTGTTCAGTGAGCCTTATTTTTGAAGTACTGAACACTATTTTCATAAAAGTTTAGTTAAAGTTTTACCAAAGCGCAATTGCAACGAAATTATCTAAAGTCTTTTGTTTAAACGTCTCTCTTACAGAAATGTCAGTACAGCGTTAAAGTTATTAGGATAAACCTGGGATTATTTAGAATAGTTACTAGCTAGTAAAATTGAAGGCCTAGCATTAAGAATAATTACTGTACAGATTGGCAATAGTGTTTATGTTTTCAAGTGTATAAAGTTTCTCATATTGGATTCTAGCTAAAATGTTCAGTTTTCATCTGAGTCTGTTCATAGAACAGTTTCTGGGCCCCCATGATAGTTTTTGAGCTACTTGTGTAGTATATGTTACAATAAGAATACTAAAGAAGTGGAAATTTCATTCTTATAACTCGTTTGTGCTACAATAAGTAACTGGTTGTCACTGTTCAAACTGTAACTGATCTGGGAAATACATGTTTCATTTGAGCTGTATAGTCGAAACGCGTGAATGCTCTTAAAGGAAACAAATAGTATTCAGAATACAGAATATAACTACCTGTAGATTATTTCATCGACAGTATTTTCTATCCTCTCGTCCAAGTTAGCAGTGCTCCACTCTTAGTAGTCATTTACCTGTAATGATCATTAGTTTTCCGCTTTAATGTACTGACAGTAAGTGTTACTGAGAACCAGTTGTTGCCAAATCGTTTTAATACTGCTTCTGTGTTGTTCTTGCCACACCACTGGTACACTGCTAGCTGAAGTGTGCTACCGTCTCGTATCTTATTTGCAAAATATAACTTTAGTATCAAGTAAAGTCTATTTCAATAGCTAACTTTCTTTATACGCAGTGCTAGTACTTGGTACAAAGAAGCCTAGTTAGGCTTTTACATAACTAGGCTTTTACATAACTGCGATTTACTTATGACTAATAGAATCTTGCTTCGAATCCCGTTTGTTCTTATATTGCTTATTTCAATAGTAACCTTTCGAGAAACGAAAACAGTCCGACACCCTTCCATTACGCACAATCACAGTCAACTTAAAATCCTATCGGTATGTCGCTAATTTAGTAATAATCGGTAATTTAATAATCACCGGTAATGCTATGCTTGGATTTTCCTGTGACAGGACTAATGATACTGTTAGAGAAACGTGTTATACACCTTGAAGAAATGAGAGGATGTCAATATTATTGCCGGCCGAAGTGGCCGTGCGGTTAAAGCGCTGCAGTCTGGAACCGCGGGACCGCTACGGTCGCAGGTTCGAATCCTGCCTCGGGCATGGATGTTTGTGATGTCCTTAGGTTAGTTAGGTTTAAGTAGTTCTAAGTTCTAGGGGACTAATGACCTCAGCAGTTGAGTCCCATAGTGCTCAGAGCCATTTGAACCCATTTGTCAATATTATTTTGCACACGTACACACCGACGTTCGATGTGTAAATGATTGGAGATGCAATTCTCTGTGACAGGTAGAATGGCCATCAGAGTGCTTTAACGCTGTTCGTTTTTAGTGCTATTATCAGATCTGATAGGCTATGCAAGGGGTGTGAACAGCGTCCGATGTTGAGTGATAACTGTAAAGGACACAGAAATGCCGTGCAGCGTTATCACTACCTTGCAGAGTTTTAAAGGGACCTCTTTGTGGGTCTCCATTTGGATAGCTGGTCGAATTGCGAAAAAAAAAAAAAAAAAAAAAAAGAAGGCTCTGAGCACTATGGGACTTAACGTCTTAGGTTATCAGTCCCCTAGAACTTAGAACTACTTAAACCTAACTAACCTAAGGACATCACACCCCTCACCACTCCCCCCCCCCCCCCACCACCACCACCCCTTTTATGGTCAGTCATGATCGGTTCCAGCGCCTAGAACCGCTCGACCACTTCGGCCGGCCGAATTGTGCAATATTATAATTTGTGCGGTATTCGGGTACGACAGTCGCCCGGTGTTGGACTTCATTGGACGGGCACATACATCGTCAACGTTCTGATCGATCATGACTGACCATACGAGGGGTGGTGGTGGTGGTGGGGGACGTGGTGGTGAGGGGGGGGGGGGGAGGATCGCCGTATTGTGCACCGAGTACAGTCCTTTCACATCTGTGCCTGCTATCTGAAAATAAGCAATTGAATCTCTGCAACGTTCTGTGTCGTCCCTCATCATTAGTGGGATACTAGCAGTATCAAAGCGAGTGCAGTGAACAGGATGCATAGAGGCTGATGAATATCGTCGCATCGTGTTCAATGAGGAATCACGCTTCTGCACTCCACGGATCTATACCTACATCTACATGATTACTCTGCAATTCACGATTAGGTGCGTGACAGAGGTTTCATCGAACCACCTTCAAGCTATTTCTCTACGGTTCCACTCTCTAAGACCGCGCGGGAAAAGTGAACACTTAAAACTTTCTGTACCAGCTCTCATTTCTTTTATTTTATCACGATGATCATTTCTCGCAATGTAAGTGGCAGCCAACAGAATATATTGGCATTCTAAGGAGAAAGTTGGTGATAGATATTTCACGCGAAGATTCTAACGAAACGAAATACGTCTTTGTTCTAATGACTGCCATCGCAATTCACGCATCATGTACGTAGCACCCTCTCCCCAATTTCGCGGTAATACAAAACGAACTGCCCTTCTTTGAACTTTTTCGATGACTTCCGTTAGTCTCTGCTGATGCGGGTTCAGTCCCATCGGATGCGGATCCCACACCGCACTGCAGTACTCCGGAAGAGAGCGGAGAAGCGTGATGTGCGCAGATTCTTTAGTCGATATTTTGCATTTTTAAGTGTTCTACAATAAATCGCAGTCTTTGGTTTGATTTACCCACAACATTATCCATGTGATCGTTTCAATTGAAGTTATTCGTTACTGTAATCCCTAAATACGATGGTTAGTCAAATGAAAACCTTAACTTTGTAATAACAAATCGAAATTTCGCGCCGTTATCCTGTAAGTTGGTGAGCGTGCTACAAACAGCGTGCAGAATGGCCTGTAGGTGGCAGCACACATAGCGTCGCAGTATCACTATAAAGATGGCCGCCCCACTTGCGACTTGCACGAGGGAAGAACAGCGTTCTGTTAATCGGTTTTTGCATAGTGAGGGTGTGAAACCTATTGAAATTCATCGACAAATGGAGGTTCAGTACGGTGATGCATGTTTGTCACAGCAGCAAGCCTACGAATGGAGTAGGAAGATCGCAAATGGTGTGACTTCAGTGGAAGATGCTCCTCGTCCAGATGAGGCGCAACGAGTTGTGACTCCACAGAACATTGCAGCACTTAAAGGCATAGTGAAGAAAAACCGCCGAGTGACACTGAATGACACTGTAGTATGTTTACAGATTAGTCATGGGTCAGCACACCACATTGTGTATGATGTGCTCCAGTTTCACAAAGTGTCTGCAAGATGGGTGCCTCGGCAGCTGACTCCTCAAATGAGAGAACGACGTGTTGATGCTTGTGAAGAATTTCTTCGGCGCTTTGAACGAGACGGTGATGCTTCCTTGCAAGAATCATTACTGGGAACGAAACCTGAGTTCACTTCCACCAACCGGAACGAAGAGAGCGAGCAAGGAATGGCGCCATTCCTCATCACCAAAACCAAAGAAGTTTCGAACAGAACCATCAGCAGGGAAGGTTACGCTGACTCTCTTTTGGGACGAAAAAGGCGTCATTTTGGAGCATTACATGCCTAGAGGGACCACTGTCACCAGTGCATCATACACAGATCTCCTAAAAAATCATCTGCGGCCTGCAATCAAATCAATGCGACGTGGATTGCTGTCAGCAGGTGTCCTTTTGCAACATGACAATGCAAGGCCCCACACTGCCCGTACAACAGTTGTAACAATCACAGACCTGCATTTTGAGTGTGTTTCTCATCCACCATTCTCACCAGACCTTGCCCCAGGTGATTTTCATACGTTTGGACCACTCAAAGACGAAATGTGAGAAAAGAAATTCCGTTGTGATGAAGAGGTACGCCACGCGCTGCGTGAGTGGTTGCGCGGACAACCAAAAGAATTTTTTTCTAAAGGAATTTGTGCACTTTGTGAGCGCTGGAGGACTTGCATTGAGCGTGGGGGAGATTGTGTTGAAAAGTGATACAGCTTTGTACCACTTCTACACAATAAATAATATTTAAAAAAATATTTAAGGTTTTCATTTCAGTCACCCTCGTATTTACAGTGGACAGCAAAAAAAACTGTGTACACCTATCTAATATTGTGTAACGCCCCCGCGAGCTCGCAGAAGTGCCATAATACGACGTGGCATGGATTCGACTGATGGCTGAAGTAGTGCTGGATGGAACTGACACCATGAATCCCGCAGAGGTCTCCATAAATCCGTAACAGTACGAGGAGGGTGGAGATCTCTTTTCAATAGCTCGTTACAAGGCACCTGTGGTGTTCTCAATAATGTTCATATCTGGGGAGTTTCGTGGCCAGTGGAAGTACTTAAACTGAGAAGAGTGTTCCTGCAGCCACTCTGTTGCAATTCTGGAGTATGGGGTGTCGCATTGTCCTGCTGTAAATGCTCAAGTCCTACGGAATGCACAATGGACATGAATGGATGCAGGTGATCAGATAGGATGCTTACGTACGTGTCACCTGTCACAGTCGTATCTAGACGTATTAGGTGTCCCATATTACTCCAACTACACGTGCCCATCGATAGTGCGACAACTATAACATCGCGTTCACACTCACTTACATCTTGATAACCTGTCATTGTAGCAGCGGTAACCGATCTAACAACTGCGCCAGACACCTGTCTTATAAAGGCGCTACCGACTGCAGCGCCGTATTCTGCCTGTTTACACATCTCTGTAACTGAATACGCATGCCTATACCAGTTTCTTTGGCACTTCAGTGTAGTTGAATTTACAGCCTTTAGATTTGTGTGAATTATCGTGTAACCGAAATTTAGCAGATTTCCTTTAATACTCATGTGGGTAACTTCACACTTTCATTATTTAGAGTCAATTGCCACTTTTTGCATCATATTAATATCATTTTGCAGTTGGTTTTGATCATCTGATGACTTTACAAGACTATAAATGACAGCATCATATGCAAACAATCTAAGAGCGGTGCTCAAATCTTCTCCTAAACCGTTTATGTAGATCAGGAACAGTAGAGGGCCTATAACACTTCCTTGGGCAAAGCCAAATATTACTTCTGTTTTACTCGATGACTTACGGCCAATTACTACGAACTGTGATCTACCTGACAGAAACTCACGAATCCAGTCGCACAATTGAGACGATACTCCATAGGTACGGAAGCAGGTTAGAAGACGCTTGTGAGGAACCGTGTCGAAAGCGTTCTGAAAATCATCCGGTAAGTAAGGCGGCGACATTGTCATAGATCCCATCCTTCAAATGTTTGCAGACGTACAGCGGTGTTACGACTAGCGTCATCGCTTGAGGAGTCATAGAGTGTGTCTCAGATCGTGGCAGGTAGTGATTGAGGGATTCCTGAGGGCATATACTCTCGACCCGTAAAGATTCGATTAGTTTCCTTCTCCCCTTGTGTGTGCTTCACCATCCTCGTCAGGCAGACTAATTAATATGAATAATACACTGCACTGATCACGAGCTTTTCGCCTGATGAACGCTGCTTGGTGTGCTTCGGTGCTTGACAGTAGATTCTGCTCACTCGCTTGAATGTTTTTTTTTTTTCTTTCTAGCGAGAATCTACGGATACAATTTGATCCACAGTGACAAATTTGTGCACCAAATTACTTGGATTGTTTTCTAAATGATCTCAGTGCAGGTGAAAAATTCGTTTCCGCGTGTTCCTCCGATCAGCTTCAATAAATGTGGCGCCCATACTGCACAATTGCTTCGTTTTAATTTGTCGTTTATGTCCCACACTCTTTCTTTCGGTATGCCTACGGCTTCAACTGCTGCAAACACGTATTTTCACCGATCATCCGATACCATGTTGTACTTACTTCAAGCATGTGAAACTATCCGTGTTAGCAGTGAATTATATTCAAGAAATACAACACAAGTTTAAAAGCAGCCATCCATTTCTTAACTACTGAAAATTACGGGGAAAATGCTTCATAAACTGTCATCATTTGTGAAAATCTCCGTTAGTGGGAAGGCATCGAAGACGACAATCTTTGTGACGCTTCAGTACTTCGTTTAAGCCGTTTGAACGTAACATCTACAATGCGTCTGTTTCAAAAAGCTATATAAGTGAAACCATTGCATAGAAAAAGCTGAGACTCTTATTGTGAAAAACGTTTCACCATAGGAGAAATAAAATTTCACTTATATCAGCGCCATCTCTGTGTCAGGCCAGAGAAAACTTCTACCTATCCTTCCACGTAACCACAATGAGCGTATAGCGCCCTTTAATAAACCATTGTAGGAACCTGACGATGGCGGCTTGTGGCTGAAACGCGTTCTGCCTACTTATTTGGTATTCAATACGTGACTGATGCAGAAAGTGAGCTGCAATTGAAAGAAACGGCCAGATGCGTCAGCAGTCAAATGAGATAACTACAGCACTCAGTCTCGACGTCATGTGTGCCAAGGCAGCCGAGTGTCTTCTTTTGGAAACATAATATCGCAGTGAAACGGTGTAACACATTTGTAATGGTGCCACTGGGCGAGTATCTGTTATTTACGGAATAATGGCCATTATCGGCCAGAGGTGAGGGAAACCTGTGCGTATGCTGGCTAATTTGTTCTCATTACTGACAAGCTGGCGAAAGCACTGGCCTCTCACGATATCTATGGAATAGAAAAAATGCCATGCACCAGACATTCGAAATGTAACCATTATAGCGTTACTAGAAAGTACGATAGGCCACTACAGTAGTATCACGTGTACATTTGAACAGCTGCTGGAGAAACAACGTAGTCCTCTTATTATTTTTATCTGGTGACTTAGCAGGAGTACACTGAAATTATGAAAACAGTATCCGAGACGTACGGGCTGAACACAGTAGGAGTGCATAGAAACTTGATGGTATATGGTTACTTACCGTCACAAACTTCTAGGACGTTTAAAGACGAGTGAGTAAATAATAATTTGAATAGGAACCCATGCCTGGAAACATATCGTTTCCGTTCTACGACGGTTTCAATTCAGATGTTTAACTCAGCCTCCTCTGCTTGAGGAATTGAATAGGCGTGACACATCACAATTACTACGTAACAATTCGAAAGGAAATATAGCGGAACACCCATTTATCATTTAAGCACGTTCGTTTATATTAACACGTAATAAATTACATGTTTATTTTTTTCCAAGACAAAAAAGAACCCAGCGTACTGTACTTACAGAAAAGTACTTGTGCATAACAACAGCGGCTCGATGCGGCGACAACCTAAGTTGTTACAGACATTGTAACTACAAAGCATGTTCTGGTACACACTTTCCATTCCACCTGATGTCTCTTCAGTTTGTAGTGCAGCTGCCAGAACACTTACATCAGATCTTCCTCTGTCTCTATAGGTGTCTCGTAAATTACATTTCGCTTGTGACTCTACAACAAGGAAACCATAGCAGTTAAATCCAGCGGTCGCGGAGGCCACGCGGTTGGACCACCTCATCCTATCCATCTTTCAACATATCGTCTGTTGATTTGCTTCCAAACCCTATCTGAAAAACTTAACTGGGGCACCATTATAATTAAACCGCATTTCCTAACGGATAATCAGTGGCAGTACACATCATCCTCTCTACCTTATTGCATACCAGTACAAGCAGTTCTGAAATTTTTGTCTTTCCCTCAGCTGACGTGGACGCGTTGCACATCTGAACTGAAACAGTCGTAGAACGCAAAGGGTACGTTTTCTGACATGGATTCGTGTTCAAAATATCATTTACTCACTTCCCTCTACAAGTCCCGGAAGATTGTAACAAGAATTTCCGAACACCAGCTATTTGCAGAAGCTGATAAAGATGTCTCCAGTAGTCAGAAAATATATGCTCAATGAACAATTTGCTCTGCATGTAAGTCCAAGTACACAATCTCAATCGTTTTCACTTTATTCGTGTAAAAGGTAATGGTAGTCGGTCTAAAAATCCCTACAAAACGGTTTGTGGAGACTATTTTCACATGTTTGGGACCCAAGTAGTGGTGCACTAACAGGACGTATGGTGGATACATACACACATCAAAAAAAGTTTTGCATCACCCCGGTACTCAGAACTCTTGAAGATAGACGATGACTGTGTATATTGTATCACAGACACAATCCCTTTGACTGTTCTGAGATGTCACTAAACCCTCCCAAAAATGCAAACAACCATGCATGAGCAGCTCCCATTAGACGGAGGAGTACGACAGCCGATCAGTTCCAGTCATTCCACCAGGAAGGAGGTGTACGGCTCGTGTTGTCTGTAGTTCAACCATGCCTAGACGGTCAGTACCGCGGTTCGATCGCGTCCGCATTGTTATTTGTGCCAGGAGTGGCTCTCAACAAGGGAGGTGCTCAGGCGTCTTGGAGTGAACCAAAGCGATGTTGTTCGGATGTGGAGGAGATACAGAGAGACAGGAACGGTCGATGACATTCCTCGCTCTGGCTGTCCAAGGGCTACTACTGCAGTGGATGACCGCTACCTACGGATTATGGCTCGGAGGAACCCTCACAGAAACGCCACCACGTTTAATAATGTTTTTCGTGCAGCCACAGGACATCGTGTTATGACTCAAACTGTGCGCAATAGACTGCATGAGGCTCAGCTTGACTCCCGACGTCCATGGCGAAGTTCATCTTAGCAAACACGACACCATGCAGCGCGGTACAGATGGGCGCAACATGCCGAATGGACCGCTCAGGATTGGCATCACGCATATGCCATGCCTATGCCTTACAACAGGCAATCATTGGAGACGTGTATGGAGGCAATCCGGTCAGTCTGAACGCCTTAGACACATTGTTCAGCGAGAGCAGCAAGGCGTATGTTCCCTTCAGTTTTGGGGCGGCATTAGGTGCGGTCGACGTACGCCGCTGGTAGTCGTGGAAGGCACCGTAACGGCTGTACGGTACGTGAATGCCATCCTCTGACCGATAGTGCAACCATATCGGCAGCATGTTGGCGAGGCATTCGTCTTCATGGACGAAAATTCGCGCCCCGATCGTGCACATCTTGTGAATGGCTTCCCTCAAAATAACGACATCGCTCGACTTGACTGGCCAGCATATTCTCCAGACATGAACCCTATCGAACATTCCGGGGATAGATTGAAAAGGGCTATTTATGGACGACGTGACCCACCAACCAATCTGAGGGATCTACGCCAAATCGGCGTTGAGGTACTAGAGGTATAGCAATCTGGACCACCACCTCTGAAGGTCTCGATGTATGGTGGTACAATGCAATGTGTGGTTTTCATAAGCAAGGGCGGAAATGAGGTTTATGTTGATCTCTGTTCTAATTTTCTGTGCAGGTTCCGGAACGCTCGGATCCGAGATGATGCAAAACTTTTTTTTATGTGTGTAATATTCTCAACACAGTTACTCATAGTTATCACATTATCTACATGGCGTGGACTCAAAAATTCGCTGGAATTCTCCTGAAAAAATATTAAGCCACTTGCTTCTATAGCCGTCCATAATTGCGAAAGTGTTGCCGGTGCTGGATTTTGGGCACGAAATGACCTCTCGATTATGTCCCCTTAATTTCCGATAGGATTCACGTCAGGCCATCTGGATGGCAAAATCATTCGCTAGAATCATCCAGAATGTCCTTAAAACCAGTGGCGAACAGTTGTGGCTGATCACATGGCGTATTACCACCCATAAAAATTCAATCGTTATTTGGGAACGTGAAATCCATGAATGGCTGCAAATCGTGTCCAAGTAGTGAAATATAGCAGTTGCCAGTCAAGGATCGCTTCATTTGGCCCAGAGGATCCAGTACATTCCATGTAAACACAGCTCGAACCATTATGGGACCACCACCAGCTTGCACAGTGCCTAGTTAATAACTTGGGCCCATGGGTTCTAGGCGGCGCCACACTCGAACCCTACCATCAGCTCTTACTAACTGAAATCGGGCCCCGTCTGACCAGGCCACTGTTATCCAGTCGACTAGGGTCCAACAGATAGGCTAACGAGCCCAGGAGAGGCGCTGCAGGCGATGTCGCGCTGTTAGCAAAGACTCTCGCGTCGATCGTCTGCTGCCAGAGCCTAATAACGCAAAATATTTCCGTACTGTACTAAAGGATACGTTCGTCTACGGACCACATTGACTTCTGTGGTTATTTCATGCAGTGTTGCTTGTTGGCTATCGCTGAAAACTCTACGCGAAGACCGTTTTTCTCGGTCGTTAAGTGAAGGTAGTCAGTCACTAGGTTGTTCGCGGTGAGAGGTAATGCCTGAAATATTGTATTCTCGGCACACACTTGACCCTGTGGAGCTCGGAATATTCAATTCCTTAACGATTTATGTAATGGAATGTCCCATGCGTGTAGCTCCAACTACTATTCCGCGTTCAAAGTCTGTTAATTCTCGTTGTGCGGCCATAATCACGTCGGAAACCTTTTCACATGAGTCAACTAAGTACCAATGTGAGCTCCGACAATGCACTACCCTTTTTACCTTGTGCACGCGATACTACCACCAGCGCTATCTCGCGACTTTCGTCATCTCAGTGTAGAAGGCACGCTGCCGATGTCAGGGACCTCGCGTTGAGTAGAATGGAAAGACTCTGTTATGAGAGTGGCACTAACGTCGTAGAAAAGTGAGCGTACTCAGACGGAGAAAAGGAACTACAAGGTAAGAGTGCTATAGGACGGATGTAAAGTGCCGGGGCTTCCGTGCACAATTAAGTACAGTGTCGATCCGGTATCGAAAGTGTGGCAAAGCATTGTGAATATACGTGCGGGCATTTGTATGGGCCACTGTACAACGTTTAGTCAAGAAGAACTGGCAGATCGATTACTGTAAGAAACTTACTGTGTGGCAAAATTTAATACAAATTACTCGTTAGTGAAAGAAGACCCCGTTGCCAATTATTGTGGCCACAAAAGCATCAACGACAGCTTCACCACAAAGTAAGGTTATGCCATTTAGCAGTGTAGTAGTATAAAAGGCTTGCCCGTGTCATAGAATCAATACGTGCGAACATCATAGTTTACTCACTCCATCTTCAGGCTACGAGTGGTCTACCGGGACCATCCGACCGCCGTGTAATCCTCAGTGTGGGACGCGAATAGGAGGGGCGTGGGGTCAGCACACCGCTCTCCCGGCCGTTATGGTGGTATTCTTGACCGAAGCCGCTACTATTCGGTCGAGTAGCTCCTCAATTGGCATCACGAGGCTGAGTGCACCCCGAAAAATGGCAACAGCGCATGGCGGCCTGGATGGTCACCCATCCAAGTGCCGACCACGCCCGGCAGCGCTCAACTTCGGTGACCTTACGGGAACCGGTGGATCCACTACGGCAAGGGCGTTGCCGCGAACATCATAGTGCTTTCTGCTAACTCATAAGCAGTATTCGGTGTTAATGATTTTCCCTAGTTATCAAGCAACAGTAGAGTTCTTTTCCTATCATCATTATTGCCGAGTGACTATTATTAAAACACATATTACTAAACCTAACAGAACTTGAATGAAAATTTAAGATTTGCTACATCATGAAAAGAGAAACATAACAAATAACTGAAGTAATTAATTGACTGCAATACTGCAAAACTGCCGCCCCACCCCTTTAAAGAAAGTGAGAAATGATGCTAGCCAGTTATCTATCTACATCTCCCCTTAAGGAACCGCACTAATTTTACTGTGCGCAACAGAGGTAATAAACGCTAATTTTTGGCCCATGCATTAATGGATGGGGGATATCTATCTACATCTCCCCCTAAGGAACCGCACTAATTTTACTGTGCGCAACAGTGGTAATAAACGCTAATTTTTGGCTGATGCATTAATGGATGGGGGATATCTATCTACATCTCCCCCTAAGGAACCGCACTAATTTTACTGTGCGCAACAGAGGTAATAAACGCTAATTGTTGGCCCATTCATTAATGGATGGGGGATATCTATCTACATCTCCCCCTAAGGAACCGCACTAATTTTACTGTGCGCAACAGAGGTAATAAACGCTAATTTTTGGTCCATGCATTAATGGATGGGGGATATCTATCTACATCTCCCCCTAAGGACCCGCACTAATTTTACTGTGTGCAACAGAGGTAATAAACGCTAATTTTTGGCACATGCATTAATGGATGGGGGATATCTATCTACATCTCCCCCTAAGGAACCGCACTAATTTTACTGTGCGCAACAGAGGTAATAAACGCTAATTTTTGGCCCATGCATTAATGGATGGGGGATATCTATCTACATCTCCCCCTAAGGAACCGCACTAATTTTACTGTGCGCAACAGAGGTAATAAACGCAAATTTTTGGCCCGTGCATTAATGGATGGGGGATATCTATCTACATCTCCCCCTAAAGAACAACACTAATTTTACTGTGCGCAACAGAGGTAATAAACGCTAATTTTTGGCCCATGCATTAATGGATGAGGGACATCTATCTACATCTCCCCCTAAGGAACCGCACTAATTTTACTGTGTGCAACAGAGGTAATAAACGCTAATTTTTGGCCGATGCATTAATGGATGGGGGATATCTATCTACATCTCCCCCTAAGGAACCGCACTAATTTTACTGTGTGCATCAGAGGTAATAAACGCTAATTTTTGGCCCATGCATTAATGGATGGGGGATATCTATCTACATCTCCCCCTAAGGAACTGCACTAATTTTACTGTGCGCAACAGAGGTAATAAACGCTAATTTTTGGCCCATGCATTAATGGATGGGGGATATCTATCTACATCTCCCCCTAAGGAACCGCACTAATTTTACTTTGCGCAACAGAGGTAATAAACGCAAATTTTTGGCCCGTGCATTAATGGATGGGGGATATCTATCTACATCTCCCCCTAAGGAACAACACTAATTTTACTGTGCGCAACAGAGGTAATAAACGCTAATTTTTGGCCCATGCATTAATGGATGTGTGATATCTATCTACATCTCCCCCTAAGGAACCGCACTAATTTTACTGTGCGCAACAGAGGTAATAAACGCTAATTTTTGGCCCATGCATTAATGGATGGGGGATATCTGTCTACATCTCCCCCTAAGGAACCGCACTAATTTTACTGTGCGCAACAGAGATGATAAACGCTAATTTCTGGCCCATTCATTAATGGATGGGGGATATCTATCTACATCTCCCCCTAAGGAACCGCACTAATTTTACTGTGCGCAACAGAGGTAATAAACGCTAATTTTTGGCCCATGCATTAATAGATGGGGGATATCTATCTACATCTCCCCCTAAGGAACCGAACTAATTTTACTGTGCGCAACAGAGGTAATAAACGCTAATTTTTGGCACATACATTAATGGATGGGGGATATCTATCTACATCTCCCCCTAAGGAACCGCACTAATTTTACTGTGCGCAACAGAGGTAATAAACGCTAATTTTTGGCCCATGCATTAATGGATGGGGGATATCTATCTACATCTCCCCCTAAGGAACCGCACTAATTTTACTGTGAGCAACAGAGGTAATAAACGCTAATTTTTGGCCCATGCATTAATGGATGGTGGTCATCACATAATTATTTCTAATTACATGCATGGGGGACCAGCTATGAAATGAAATTGAAAGGTCCAGTAAATTCCTGAGTTTATTAGCACAAGTTGATTTCCTTAATATCATTGTTACTCCAGATGTAACAACAGTAATAACAAACACAAAGGCGATGAAACTGAAATGTCTAATGGTTAACATAGTTCAGTAAGAGAAGCATGTGATAATAAGTTCAGCTCTCTAACATATTAAACTTTAACTGGCTGATACCAGCGACCCGACAGCAGTGATTGCATTCACGCTTGGAATATCAGTGAAGGTGTTGTGCAACTGTGACAGTCCCAGTGGCTTGGTAGATCCTAACTTTGACAATATTGATGTCATTAAATTCACAGTGACCTATATCGCTGGCGCTGCCTGTAAAACTCACCAACAGTGTGGTGTGACAACGAGTACGCTGGCTATGAGAGGTGGGTACGGCTCGTTATGGGCGCCTGTGGAGGAGTCGCTACTGCATCCCAAGAGGTTTGACCCAGGAGTCTGTTGGACGACGATTGTCCTAGTTGCGGACGGAACCCGAAGTGTGTTTGGCGAGTATAAAACGCGAATTGCTCTGCAAGGAGAGGGAGTCACCATACTTAGAGCGGAATGCGAAGTGAAGCGTCGATAAAGGGCATAGCGCGTCAGTTCTGCGAACGTCTCCCTTATCTTAGGCTGCAACTGTAAATCAAAAAGTAACATTTTTTGCCCAGCAATGAAAAAATTAGGCAGACATCGCTTTACGCGCACGACCAATCCAATCAAGTGCACTGCAACCTCTAATATAGAAACTTGTGTCTAGTAATGTTACTTCATGATACTCCAGCCAATCCAGACATCTTGTTTGGACGACTTTTTCGCGTTGTTTTCTAGCGGCAGAACATGGTAAAACAATAAAAGGGGGAAAATCTTAGGCTAGATGCCGCAGAGGCAGCCGAAGCATTTGAGCGTCATTTCCACGCACTGCTTGTTCGTTTCAGAAAGCTTTCGAGTTCGATGTCTCCCGTAGAAATTTTTCTCTTAAAAGTTGCTCAAAAAATTGGCTGCGTTATTTGCAAAATCCTCTTTCCGCCAGGGAAACGTTTTAGAGATTGACCTTAGCTGTAAAAGTGTTACAGAGTGCTCCCGGCCCAAAATGTCTCTTCAGGAGGCGATAGAGCACAATGACCGGCTGTCTCCAGCATCCGTCCTCTCCTATCTGAGTTCGATACCACAGTCGGATGCTTTCCCTGCCTACTAAATCAGTGGGTGTTGGGACTGTTGTGTCGAACTACCCTTGTTGCTCTGCGGCTGTCACAGCAAACAGAAATTGTCTTAGCCCACACCCAGTACAAGCAATGGGATATTTTACAACGATGGAAGTGGAAGAAAAGGAAGAAACCAGCTATGCGAACACTGTTGTTGTATTGCAATTGTAAATAAACATGTGCCTCCACACTCTCTCCGATTTCGATCAGATTTAATTTGAAACGCAGTTAATTTGCATGTCAGACTAATTTGCATAAAAATGCCAGTAGTATGCATAATAACTTATCGCAGAATGAAAAGAGACGAGGGCTACTGCTTTGACCCTTTACAATATGTTAACTGAATGCCATAATTATTTGAGATAGAAGTTTAGCACATATTAAAAGTGACGCCAAAATACTGACAGAGTCAAGTGACATAAACTGCCAGAAAAGTAGTACATCTGGAAAGACGTCAATTTTAGTCTGAAGAAAATTTGGAAATTTTTGGTAAGTTCCTATGGGACAGAACTGCTGAAATCATCGGTCGCTAGGCTTACATTCTACGTAATCTAATTTAAAATAACTTATGCCCAGGACAACACACACACCCATGCCAGAGGAAGGCAGACAGGGGTTGCCGCGCGAACCGTGGCACGGCCCCTAGACCGCTCTGCTACCCCACGTGGCGATGCGATGATGGCATATGCCCCCTGGGGTATAGTAGATCTACTGACAGTAGTTTCAACTACCTCCGCCAAGAGACAGCGCAGTGGCATGGCTGCTAGAGCTCTTTATTAGGAAATACAGCCAGAAGACTCTGTCTAGCGCAGACGTGTGAAGCAAGCAGGCAACCATGGCACAGAGCCATTGCTTTTTCTTGTGTACATTAATGATCTCTCATCAGTTACACTGCCAGAAGCAGAGTTCATTTTGTTTGCAGATGACACAAGTATTGCAATAAATAGTATGTCGAATGTAGTTCTATAAAGATCTGCTAATGATATTTTCATGGATATTAATAAATGGTTTAAAGCCAACTCACTGACATTAAACTTCGAAAAGACTCACTATATGCAATTCAGAACCTGTAAGAGGTTTCCACCCAGCAAATGCATGAAGTATGAAGAAGAGCAGATAGAAGACGCCGAGAGTCTTAAATTCCTGGGATTACAACTTGATAATAAACTCAGCTGGGAGGAGCACAACACAGAACTGCAGAAACGCCTTAACAAATCTGTATCTGCAATTCGAGTGTTAGCTGACATAGGCGACATAAATATGAAAAAGCTTGCATACTTTGCCTACTTTCATTCCATAATGTCATATGGTATAATATTTTGGGGTAACTCTTCAGGTCAAACAAAAGTTTTCAGAGTCCAAAAGCGTGTAATACCTATTATTTGTGGAGTAAATTGACGGACGTCCTGTAGAAACCTCGTCAAAGAACTGGGTATACTAACTACTGCCTCTCAGTATATTTACTACTTAATAAAGTTTGTCCTAAATAATATATCTCTTTTCCAACAAACAGCTCAGTTCATACATACAATAGCAGGACAAAAATGATTTGCACAAGGATTTAAAAGCACTTACTTTAGTTCAAAAAGGGGTCCACTACTCAGGAACACTCATCTTCAATAATTTGCCAGCAACCTAAACAAATTTAGTTACAAATAAAGATCAGTTTGAAAGGAACCTGAAAGACTTACTAGTGGCCAACTCCTTCTACTCCATTGACGAATTTTTTAATAGAAACAAATGATGTATTGTATCTATTCATACTATTGGTATTCTTATTTCAGCTTAAACAAAAGATGACATGGTCCACATCCACGAAGATCTCCTCAGCTCGGATCTATGGAACGAAAAACTAATCTAATCTACGATCTTCGGACTTGTGCCTAATCCTATCGAGTACATGTGGCATATGATGGGACGAGAAGTGTATTGAGCGACTCGTCAAGCAACAACTCTTACAGAACTACGTGGACAGGTCGAGCAAGCGTGGCATAACGTATACCAGGGTAGTATTCGCCATATGTTTGATCTATTGGATGAGCACAGTCAGCTACTACAGGCTAGACCACGAACTTGTGTACGTGTTTCTGTGTGCGTGTTTCAGCTTCGGTCGATATCTGGTACCTCAGAACCGCTTGTGCTACTGACCTGTAAACGTAATCATTTCATGTACTCCATATGCAGTATTGCAACAATAAATATTGAGTGAGTTTGAAATCTCTAAACGGTGTACTAATTTCTTTCCGGCAGTGTATAATGATTAACAAAGGCGATTATAATTTATGTGTTGCGATTATAATTTATGTGTTCTGTAAGTATGTTGTATATCTTGGCTTTCATAATGTCAGTGATGCCTAAATCAATTGTTCCTATTTCAATCATGTCATAATATTAGGTATGGAGTATTGATTAATCGTAGGTATTGCTTCACAGTACCCGATGAGACTGAACTTTATTATGAGTAACGTCGCTCAGTCTACACCGCGTATGAACTGCTAGTAGCTAATCAGTACTGGTTTTCATTGGTTCTAAAGTCTTCAATACGATGACACTTTATTCTCATCCATGTCGCTATTACGACAACTTCATTTTAGCTTCAACATGTGCATTTATAGCTGCCATCTAAATGCGTGACGGTATACGTTACGTAAAATCGGCTTCAAACAAGCTTCTAAATATTCATAACTTCTGCTCAAAAATGAGTTGTTGACAGCATATTATCATTCAATACTTAATATTTCAGTCACTTTCAGTTACGTAATTAATGACAAGCTTGTTCAACTTCATCTGCATAGTTAACTTAATTACACCGTTTGTTTTTGATCGTTTTGTGGAGCAAAATTGTTTGTGCTTTAACCATGAGTGGTACACTCGCCGGCATTTTTTAGTCAGATTATTCTTCGCACTTGATGCCTGTTCTGGAAGTTACAGAACATTAGATCACACATGTCATTAATATACAGAAGATGCTGGTCGGGTTACAGGTACACAAACAGCAACAACGGTCATGATAACAAGTTTGTTGGAATGCGTTAATATTTGATATGATAAACGTTGATAGACCACGGAAAAAAGACTGAAGTCTTATAAAATCCCTAGATATTTTTGTGGGTAACACACAGGAAACTTTTGGTCTCGCTTTCTGCTTTTGTCCCATAGATACTAAGCCTGGAAGAAACAAATGAGACAGAAATGGTCATCACGGAGGAGGACATAGTGAAAGCCATACGGAAGATGAAAAGCAATAAAGCGGCAGGAGAGGATATGGTATACGCAGAAATGTTGAAGTAAGGAGGAAGTGGACTACACAGCGACCTGTGCAGTCTCATTCCGCTCATTTGGGAGACAACGGCGTTGCCGGACAGCTGAAAGACAGCACTCTATAGCGTCCCCAGTGCCATATTACGAAAAGACTTAAAAACAATATTCATAAAGAAGACATTCATAATTTGTAAGAGATTTTTTTTCATGTAGCCGTAAAATAATAATTTCTCTGTCCAAGTTTCAAATGCAAAGAAATAATTTATGACAAAATGATCTAAAGAGGTGACATGATACACTCTTTTGTTAATTTTTTAGTCATCTTCATTACTTCTTCTCTTGTCTTGAGTGTGTACGTACGGACATCTTGCGAGTACTGGCAAATGTAAGCATATTTGTATGAGTTAAGCATATAATATACCGATTTAATATTATTGTGCACTTTTAATTTGTAAGAGGTGATCCCGATTTCATGTCCGCCTTCCTTGAATTAACCTGCATTCAAGTAATTTACAGCTCAACAATCGCAGCGGCCGATGCAGCCAACGACGCCATTACGTGGCGATATTAACTTATGAAAAATTAGCGGAAGCGGAAAACTCGCCCGCTATTAGCATAATATTAATTTTTCTCCACAGCCGCACGAAGTTGCAGAAATACTTAGCTTTAAGATTCTTATTTTCAGTACCATAGCCGAGACCCAGAGCCAGGACTCTGACTACAATACATTGGTTAACGGAGGTAAGAAAAATACTCTCGCGCGTGCGTGGGCCGCAATTTTAATTAATAACTAAAGATTTCTTGCGTTAAAGTGAAATGACTAGCCGAGCAAATTAATATGAAAAGTTTATTACATTGTTCAACTTAAATATAATTTTTATTAAGGCCCACCACGTAAGTCGGCAACAATCAAAAAATAATAATAACAATAATAATAATATATTAAATTACGACGGCCGACGGACACGAGATTGGCGCCGCAACTTTGGGGCCCGATTAAAGAAAATACGAAATTTACTAAATCTGACTCTATTGTACTGAATGTAATTATGTATGTATCTAATTGTTGTAAAATATTAATGCTTGTATGAATTCTTTTACATGTACAACAACAAAACCACACCCTGAGGAGATCTGGAGAGGAAAAAGTGTAGAAAAGAAAAAGGATTGCGAGAAAGAAAAATAAGCAAGGTAAGGCCTATTGTGCAAGCATCCTGTGTAGCTCTGTGCGGAATATCGAACCCATGTGCACATGAGATACCTTCGGTGTTTTGTGTATTTATGTGTTTATTTTTGGAGGGGATAATTATTCGTTTTGTGTATTTATGTGTTTATTTTTGGAGGGGATAATTAATCTTATGTGTATCAGTGTTAAAGATTCGTCAGTGGCTAAAGTGAATTTAGTATGGGTAAGATAGGACAACCTAAAGCATCCGTATCAGAAGAACAAAATTCTGTTAATATGGAAAGTGAGGATCATTTGCAATACGTAAACGAATCCCAAGCCACCGCCTCGGATAACATAATTTCTGGAGCGGGGGGCGAGGATCTGTGGACGGTGAATGACGCGCCACAGCAGAAGGGGAATAGAGAAACAACTCCACTGCCTGGGCAGGGGAGCCAATCGAGTGCTAGATTAAGTGGGGCACCAGTATGCTCACCGATTGCAGACCCATTTGCAGAATTTCTGCGCAGGTTAGAAGAAAGAGATAGGGAAAGAGATCAGAAACTGGCTCAGATGCTCCATGAGCAAGAGCAACAAAGAGAACAGAAAGAGAGGGAAAAAGAAAGAATGTCAGAACAGAGGGGAAAACAAAGAGACGAGAAACTGGCTCGGATGCTCTATGAGCAAGAGCAACAAAGAGAACAGAAAGAAAGGGAAAAAGAAAGAATGTCAGAACAGAGGGAAAAACAAAGAGACGAAAAACTGGCTCAGATGCTGCGTGAGCAGGAGAAAAAATTAACGCAAAAGCTCATTGAGCAAGAGCAGCGCAGTGAAGCAAAACTCGACAGTATCCAAAGCGAACTAGCCGAGATGCGGGATGCGTGCAAAGAAATACCCGATCTTGTGCAAAGCTTAGCCGGCGAAATGCAAAAATTACAGATATCGCAGGCTAGGCTTGAAGATAATGTCCAGACTTTAACCAACCGCATAGATAATGTGGAGATAGATGCACGGAAAAGTATTGACGCATATTTGGAAGTGCAAGCTCAAAAAGTAGAAAAAGAATTAAATGAATGGCTAGATGTAAAGGATCGCGAGATATCTGCAAAGATTGAAAGCGACGTAAAAACAGCTGTAGGACAAGCGACTGCGGCCGCGAGTGTAAATATTGACGCTACCGCTGCCGCACTACATGCCGAATTAACACAGATTAAGTCCCGTGTGACTGCGGAGTTGCCAAATTGGCAACAGGAGGTCGCGCGGAGACTGTCTGCGTTGGAAAGCAATCTAAACAGTGGCGGACAGATCATGAATCCGACTCCGCGTACTGATTACTGCAATAACGCTGACGGTAGGCAGGGTGCGAGTGCGCAACCGCAACCTAATGCGAATTATGAGCACGAACAACACCCGATACCGTGCAGCGCACATCACGAAGTGATGAATGTCCCAGAATGTAGCAATCAGATGTGCAAAAAAGAGGACAATGTAATAAAACACAGGACATTCCAACCCTTCAATAGCGAAAAACGAAATGTCCACCCTGTTGTATTTATTAAGAGCTTCAGGAATGTGTTTCCCAGGACATGGACGGAAAGACAAAGAATACAGTTCGTGGTCTCCTTTATTCAAGGTGACGCGGCACTGTGGGCCACCGACGCGCCCGAAAAATGTCTAACGATGCAACAGTTTGAAGGTACATTCTTGCAAAAATTCTGGTCCGATAGTGTCCAAGAAAGACTACGAAAGGAGTTGTACAGTCCAGAAATGTACAATCCTAAGATGGGAACGTTACGCAAATATTTCGAAAAGTATATAAACAAAACCAGGTACTGGGACGAGCCAATGTCCGATCGTGACATAATCAGATTAATAAAAATGAAGTTGCCAGTGAAATTAAAAGATATTTCATCAATGTGCCGGAATACTAAATAGAACAATTCATGGAAATAGTGGATTCTGTTGACTTATTGATCGAAGATATGAAAACCGAAAACAAGTGGAACCATGCAGGCTGTAATCAACAAAAAGCCGATTACAATAGCAGCCACAGTAATGGTAGTAACTTAGTACCAAATGGTAACGGGAATAGGGAAGAGCACCGGCAACAGAATCGAGGCACAAACAGTGGCAATGGTTATAACAGCAACGTTTATAATCGTCAAAATCGAAAGAGACATCATGATGGACGCGTGAGTAATGGATATAATGGTAACGGAAATCTGCAATGGCGGAACAACCGAAACCAGTGGCGTGGTTGTAATGAACCGACACCACAGTGGCAACAAAACACAGCGCCACAATGGAACGCCAACCCAGGTCCGTCACAGAACATGTCAGGGAGTTACAACCGACCACCACAAAACCAGACCCATACACAATATCAAAATACACCATCGGGGAGGCAGGGCGGCCAACTCAACAGTAGCAACAACAACAACCAGAACCACAATGTGAGGTTAGTGGAAGTGACAGACAACTGTCAACCCACTAATGCTCATCCGTTAAACTAAAGACAGCCACAATACGCTCTCCGTTGTTGGCTGCAGGATGGTGTAGTGAGGGCACATTCACGGATGACAGCCAAAAACTTTGTATGCTGAGATACAATGAGGGAATAAAAATAGAAAAGGAACTTGTAGACATACCGCAGAAATGTAACCGAGCCGACAAAAGTGTTGTGCAGGCTATATTGCAAGCAGATATGTATGGAGCACCAGCACACATAATAGTCGATACCGGTGCGTCAACCAATGTCATGAGCGCAAATTTTTACAAGTACTTGAGTCAAAATAATAGGATACCAGTAAGGCCAGTGAAGAATTGTCGTGTTACAGGTGCAATAGGTGCACAATCTCATATCATAAAGAACCAGGTGCAAGTCGAGTTTACGGTAGGAAATGAAGCAATGAAAAGCTCGTTCCTAGTAGTTAAGGGATTAGGTGTTGCTTGCATCCTGGGGATGGAATTTTTACGCCAGAGGGACGCAAAAATCGACCTCTTGTGCGGGGAAGTAAGCCTTATGAATGAGGATAGACGTGTAATTTTGCCATTATTGAGGACACGGGAAGTGCACGGTAAATATTGCCGGAACTTTCAGTCGAGATTCGAAGAAATACAGGTAGTGAATTTATATTCTGACTTAAGTACAAGACAAGTATATTTTAAAGATTTTATTAATGAAGACAAAGAGGAAAGAAGGAAACTGATAGCCATGAAAGTCAGGGAGTCAGAACATTTGACTGAAGCACAACAAAACGAATTGACTCAGCTACTTACAGACTATGAGAATGTGTTTTCGAAAAAACCTGATGTTATCGAGTGCTACACCTATAACATCGAAGTGGTACCTCACGATACTTTCTGTCACGCAAACTACACCATCCCGTGGTCAAATAAGGAGGCAATTACGAAGGAAACAAGAAAAATCCATACAAAGACTTAAAGAAGTTCGCTCAGTAGAGCAACGTTTACATATATGAGTAGTAGATTAAGTGTACAGTGTATTTTTTTCTGTGTGTAAATGTTCAGATTTTAGTGTAACATTTAAAGACAATGAGGCACACAAGATTAGTGCGATTCAGTTTTGTAGATGTTAAGGAATAACAGTATTTTTAAGCAATTGCATTTTGAAAGAAAAAAAATGAACGTAGGTTTAAGAATATTTTACAAATTTCATGTTTAAAAATGCTTTAAAAATATTAAAAAAAGAATTCAACAGCATGTAATGATGAAAGAATTTTTCATTAGTGTGTCATGAATATTTTTGAACTGTAGTAGTAACGCAACTTATGAAATTCAATATTATAGTGTATATGTTGTTCCATGTATTTATGTCTATATCGATCTTGAAATATGCTCAACCCTAATTTACTAAACAATATCAGTGCAGGGTGTACATCACCCAAGGTACCTCATGTGTTGTGGACAAGGTACAAAGCAAATCAGTAAATGCGACTACCGCTAAGCACTGTTAAAATATATTGCCATCTGCTAAGGCAGAGATTTACACGAATTTATAGTGTAAACAAAAGTCACAAATCAAACACTAATCTAGGAACTTGCACGCTAGGCCTAGATTATAAAATGTCTACAATAATGCGAGAGGCAAAGTTTTGTAAAGTCGAGCCTGGCTCTGGAGGGCAAGTACGCAATGAGTGGGCAGACATGACATGGGGACTTACCTCGGATGAGACGGAAATACAATTGTATAGTCAAAAAAAAAAAAAAAAAAAAATCTGAAGGCAAGTACGACTGTAAGTGGAAAATGAAAAGAGACAATTAGTGCGAGAGACTGGTAAAATCCAGGACGAGCCAAAATCCAGTTCAGACTGAATGAAATACATTAGTGTTTGTGAACTAATCGAAACAGTTACTTTAAATAGTGTGAAAAACTGTGAAGGTGAAACTGTGATACGGACAGTGAAGTGCTAGTATTGAACGTTCAACAGCGGTAAAGACGCCAAACGCCAATATTACGCACGAAAAACTGTGAATTTGCTTATAAATGTGAACTGTTAACGTGAAGTGAACCCACAGTTAATATTTTTGGGACAGACTGCAATTTCAGTGAGTACAACAATGCAAGATTGGAATGCGATGCGTGGACTGTTGCAAAACAGCGACCGCAGAAACGGCGAATGTTTGTGCTAAGCTCGTATTGGGACACTCACCAGTGCCTGCGAGTGCGGCGAAAACAAATAATTTTGTCAAGACAAAAACTGACGTGTAATGGAAACAGTATTGCATCAAAACTGCATTCACGGGAGAAGGTCCATGTCATGTATTCTGCAAGACAGTGCTAACTTGACACTCGGAAACTGGCGAAAACTTAACAACTTCTGCCGCACTAATAAATGCTTCTTTCCCACTAGCGTAACCATCTGCAGCGGGAAACAAATATTACGTTGGTTGTGTGTATGTTTCATGTACTACGTCGGAGATGCGTAGCAGAGCTAACTCCTGCCAACAAGAGCGGCGGGCGAATATCATCCCACTCCGCCACGCTCGGGCGAGACAGAAGCGCATCACCAACGGTGCAGCCGATCAGCTGATTCTGACGTTCCGCGACGGCGAGAGACACGCTGGCGTCGAGGGGCGTTGACCTCTCCGCAGCCGCCGCGACCGCCGAGCACCGAACACACCAACCGACGCCGTCGCGAGCTAAACGTCGCGTCGTAGATCATCAACGACACCGTAATCAATTGTTATAATGACCTCATTTCTTTGCGTAGTGCAACGAAACATTATTTGCACATCCTGTACTCCAATGACATCCCAGAAACATTTAAGTGAAAGTGACCCAAGTAGTTAGTCTGTCGCTCCGCCGATGTTTTCCCCAGGTTTCCCTACGGCCGCGCCAAATGGAGAGCGAACAGTTGACACCCCTGGGACTTCAAATATTCCGGACTAACTCGTGGTTGTATACCTTGAACCTCATCTGTATTACACTTGGTGGGCAACACACCTCAGTAATTTAACGATTTAAATATACGATGTGACATATGAAAACTGTGAAAGAAAAATCTGCGTGTGGACACTGTGGACATGAAAGAGGAAATATTTATGTCAAAAACACGAACATTTTTTATGACATAAACATTTCGGGGGGCAATATAGCGTCCCCAGTGCCATATTACGAAAAGACTTAAAAATAATATTTATAAAGAAGACATTCATAATTTGTAAGGGATTTTTTTTCATGTAGCCGTAAAATAATAATTTCTCTGTCCATGTTTCAAATGCAAAGAAATAATTTATGACAAAATGATCTAAAGAAGTGACAAGATACACTCTTTTGTTAATTTTTTAGTCATCTTCATTACTTCTTCTCTTGTCTTGAGTGTGTACGTACGGACATCTTGCGAGTACTGGCAAATGTAAGCATATTTGTATGAGTTAAGCATATAATATACCGATTTAATATTATTGTGCACTTTTAATTTGTAAGAGGTGATCCCGATTTCATGTCCGCCTTCCTTGAATTAACCTGCATTCAAGTAATTTACAGCTCAACAATCGCAGCGGCCGATGCAGCCAACGACGCCATTACGTGGCGATATTAACTTATGAAAAATTAGCGGAAGCGGAAAACTCGCCCGCTATTAGCATAATATTAATTTTTCTCCACAGCCGCACGAAGTTGCAGAAATACTTAGCTTTAAGATTCTTATTTTCAGTACCATAGCCGAGACCCAGAGCCAGGACTCTGACTACAATACATTGGTTAACGGAGGTAAGAAAAATACTCTCGCGCGTGTGTGGGCCGCAATTTTAATTAATAACTAAAGATTTCTTGCTTTAAAGTGAACTGACTAGCCGAGCAAATTAATATGAAAAGTTTATTACATTGTTCAACTTAAATATAATTTTTATTAAGGCCCACCACGTAAGTCGGCAACAATCAAAAAATAATAATAACAATAATAATAATATATTAAATTACGACGGCCGACGGACGCGAGAACTCATATGTCCAATATACAAAAATGGAAGATAGGAAGCAAGATGGATTGCTCTAACTATTGAGGGATCAGTTAACCTAACGTGGAATACAATGTCCTTTCTACAGTTATATCAGAAAAGCTAAAACCAATTGCAGAAAACATCATGGGAGAATATCAGAATGGATTCCGTCCAAACTGTTCAACTACTGGCAATGTGTTAAGGCTAATTTTCGAGAAATATTTTGAAAGAGAAAATTCCAGGTACTGTTTCAAAGAGCTTGTGACAGTATACATCGAGCTAGCCTCTATAAAATTCTGAAGGACTTTCGAATCCCAAATGTGCTCATTGAAATGATTATAGTATGTATAAGTGAATCCAAAGCGATAGTAGGACTGGTGGAGCATACTTATAAACTTTACCCATTAGAGCTGGACTGAGTCAGGGGGATACATTGTCATATGTACTGTTTAATCTCATGGTGGAGGAAGTAACAAGAGAGAGCAAAGCTGAAGAGGGTAATGATCTACGAATGAAAGGCGACAGGCTTCAGATATTTGTTTACGCAGACGACACAGCGTAGTGATCCGCGAGGGGTAGCCGCGCGATCTTGGGCGCCTTGGCACGGTTCGAGCGGCTTACCCCGTCAGACGTTCAAGTCGTCCCTCCGGCTTGTGTGTGTGTGTGTGTGTGTTTTGTACTTAGCATAAGCTAGTTTAAGTTAGATTGAGTAGTGTGCAGGCCTATGGACCAATGACCACAGCAGTTTCGTCCCATAGGAACTTACCACAAATTTACGGTATAGCGTTAGTGAGCGGTACTGAATTAGATCTTGAGGACATATATAAAGTGCAGCAGAGCTAACAAAAATAAAGAAGGAAATAAATAAATAAAATAAAAAATAAAAATCCAAGCAGGCAGAACTAAATATTCACGAAAACATTTAACAAGTTAACGGAGAAAAATTCAAGTCTGTTGATCAGTTCAACTACCTGGGAAGTCGGTACTATTGTTGTAATCAAATATCCATGATATGAAAGAATTTCTGCTGATTTCAAATGTCTATATACAAGTAGAGATATGTGCAAATGTAAAACCATATCACTTTCTGCGAAAATGAAGATCTACAATGCTGCTGTACTCCCCATTGTCCTCTATGATTCAGAAAGCTGGACGCTAACTAAAAGGGAGACGTAAAAACTTGAAAGAAAGGCGATGAGAAGAATTTAGGGCCCGCTGAGAGACGGAGATACGCGGAGAGCAATAAAGAACAATAGAATTTACAACCTTGAACCAGACCAACGTTTTACAATATCAAAAGAGCAGATGACTCCAATGGGCAGGTCACGTAATCCCTAGGCCAGAGACCCGCATTCCTAAGAAAGCTCTCATTGGCCACATTACAACAAAAAGACGCGTAGGTAGTACAAGAAACAGATGAGAAGACGACGTAGAGAAAGATTCTGAAGCTTTGAATGTACTCAGCTAGGAGGAAACAGTAACAGACCGAATGAAGTGGAGACTGATTTGTGATGCAGCTCATGGTCCAGAGGGCCGATGAGCGCTGGATAAGTGAGCAAGTACACTACTGGCCATTAAAATTGCTACACCACGAAGATGACGAGCTACAGTCGCGAAATTTAACCGACAGGAAGAAGATGCTATGATATGCAAACGATTAGTTCTTCAGAGCATTCACACAAGGTTGGCGTCGGTAGCGACACCTACAACGTGCTGAAATGAGGAAAGTTTCCAACCGATTTCTCATACGCAAGCAGCAGTTGACCGGCGTTGCCTCGTGAAACGTTGTTGTGATGCCTCGTGTAAGGAAGAGAAATGAGTAGCATCACGTTTCCGACTTTGATAAAGGTCGAATTGTAGCCTATCGCCATTGCGGTTTATCGTATCGCGACGTTGCTGCTCGCTTTGGCCGAGATCCAATGACTGTTAGCAGAATATGGAATCGGTGGGCTCAGGAGGGTAATACGGAAGGCCGTACTGGATCTCAAAGGCTTCGTATCACTAGCAGTCGAGATGACAGGCATCTTATCTCCATGGCTGTAACGGATCGTGCAGCCACGTCTTGATCCCTGAGTCAACAGATGGGGACACTTGCAAGACAACAACCATCTGCACGAACAGTTCGACGACGTTTGCAGCAGCATGGACTATCTACTCGGAGACCGTGGGTGCGGTTACCCTTGACGCTGCATCACAGACAGGAGCACCTACGATGGTGTACTCAACGACGAACATAGGTGCACGAATGACAAAACGTCATTTTTGCGGATAAATCCAGGTTCTGTCTACAGCATCACGATGGTCGCATCCGTGTTTGGCGACATCGCGATGAACACACATTGTAAGCGTGTATTCGTCATCGCCATACTGGCGTAACACCCGGCGTGATGGTATGGGGTGCCATTGGTTACACGTCTCGGCCACCTCTTGTTCGCATTAACGGCACTTGAACAGTGGACGTTACATTTCAGATGTGTTACGACCCGTGGCTCTACCCACCATTCGATCCCTGCGAAACCTTACATTTCAGCAGGATAATGCACTGCCGCAAGTTGCAGGTCCTGTACGGGCCTTTCTGGATACAGAAAATGTTCGACTGCTGCCCTGGCCAGCACATTCTCCAGATCTCTCACCAATTGAAAACGTCTGGTCAGTGATGAGCGGGCAACTGGCTCGTCACAATACGCCAGTCACTACTCTTGATGAACTGTGGTATCGTGTTGAAGCTGCATGGACAGCTGTACCTGTACACGCCATCCAAGCTCTGTTTGACTCAATGCCCAGACGTATCAAGGCCAGAGGTGGTTGTTCTAAGTACTGATTTTTCAGGATCTATACACCCAAATTGCGTGAAAATGTAATCACATGTCAGTTCTAGTATAATATATTTGTCCAATGAATACCCGTTTATCATCTGCATTTATTTTTGGTGTAGCAATTTTAATGGCCGGTAGTGTATATCCAGTTTAATCCACGCATTGATGATTATATCCCACAGAGCCACCAAATAGTAATGCTATTCACTGGTTTTGTTTCACTGGCTGTCCCATATAGTCCCAGATATTTTATGGGGTTAAGATCAAGTGATTCACCGAACCAAACGAGGTGCGTTAGAGTACCTGAGAACACAGATATTTTCATCTTCTAAGACGGGAGTGCCAGCAGCGTAGTCATTACGACAATGTAGAAGAAAGTCATTGTAGGGAAATAACAGCAAAGCCCCACACAACTAACTAGGCCTGAACTACCCTCTCCAAAACCTGCGGTTTGAACGCCTCAGTAGGCAGTCGCAGATACTCGTCTTCCATCACGTTAAAAAAGGTAAAGTCGCGACATCTCGGCCCACACTACACTCCTCCAGTCAGATACTTTCCTGTTTCTGTGTTGTTTGGCCCACTGAAGGCCTGAAACATTATGCAGCGTGCGTGCAATGGTATTTTCCGAAGTACTTAACTCCATACATTCATCACAGGCAGTTTCCTTCGCACCTGTCACTGGTTGAAATGGACTTATACTTGTTGTACCAGACGAAAATATAATAGTTGATACAACACTGGATTCTTTGATTAGTCCGGGAGGAGAACGAGTGGCTACTACAACACATAAAATATTGGTTCACTTTATTACAAAATAGGCAAGAATAATTACTTAACTTTGAATAATTCATTTCCACGGGAATATCATGAGTACATTTATAACTCTCTCTGGACCTTAACGTGTCACTTGGTACAGACAAAATACAAGTCTCTCGCTCATAGTACATTTGACTTCTGCCTAATATATGGATCACAGAACTGGCTTACTAGAAGACGATGCTGTCTTTTCATTCGATGCTCGCGGACTGGACTGAGCGGTCCCGAGGTCGGCCGTAAGTAAAAAATTGGCTCTAAGCGCTATGGGACTTGGCATCTGAGGTCATCAGTCCCCTAGACTTAGAACTACGTAAACCTAACTAACCTAAGGATATCACACACATCCATGCCGGAGACAGGATTCGAACCACCGACCGTAGCAGCCGCGTGGTTCCGGATTGAAGCGCCTAGAACCACTCGGCCACAACGGCCGGCCCGTAAGTAAAAGAGTGGTTGCGCTGCGTAGCGAAACGTGTCTGGGTGTGGCTACACTGTTGTCCCTCATTGGTCAATGCAGCTTGCACCTACTATCCTCTCTTGTGGTTTGCTTGCGAGTACCAACGTTGCTTTGGCACCTCGCTCTTCGGACGGCACCATAATATTTATTGACAACAGAAAATACTGTTGGGTTCCAGTCCGATTCTAATTGACAGGCCATGACACTTCTTTCTGCACTCTGTCGATTAGGCCCTTTTTAGAATCGCTTTTCGCACATTGTAACAATACCAGTCAAGATAGACGTAACGGAACTTGAATAGCGTATTTGCCTCTATTGGTTACGGTAGAGAGATCGATCATTTGGTCCTGTCTGTATATTTATATATAATATTGCATGAATAAAGGCTGAGCGAGTGTAAAGCTATCGTTAAAAACGCGCGCCACGCGATTTGTTACGATTTGGTCGGTCATAATAATAATAACATGCTTTTGAATACAATTAAAATATAACGGCGATACCTGTTTAGTGTTATTGGAAATAATATATAGTATATTAATGAGTAAGGTAGCCGATACTATAAGAAGAGGTAAAATTGGGCATATTGAGGTGTTTTGCTTTATATCGACGAAGCCGATGATTCGGCGTCATTTTTTTCGTTTACTCTTAGAAATAAACAGGTAAAGAAGTGCTAATTGTGCGTAGTGAAAAAATATAGGGGCGAGTACAAATAACTACGGTATACAATCAGAGTAACAAAAGGACATATAGTTACACGAAATCGCGGATAGAGAAGTGTGCTCATTAAATTGAGTACACCTACAGGGTGGTCAATTCCGGGATAAATCTATACGCATCTCACGTGGGACGTCGTATTGAGACCGTTTTTTTTTTTTTTTAATTATATCGCGGAGAGCCGGCTCCAATTTATGAAAAGGAGAAAAACGTTAACTTTTATGCGAACTCTTAATAATTGTGGATCAGAGAGAAAGGTGTGTAATTGTCTTACGCCTAACAAACATTCGTGGAGGCGGTGGCTAAACTAGAAGAGTCAATCACGAAATACTGTATCATTATCATTGACTGTTGGTGTCGAGCAACCAAAACTGTTCATCAAAGGGTTTCGATGGAACTTGGGAGTTAGGGTTCAGGCACTCGCATATACTCCACATCAGAGTGTGAATGAGTGGTGAATGCGAAATAAAACTGTGATCAAAGTTACGTTAAATAAAACAGAAGAAACAAGACAGTTTGGTCGTATCTGTTATTATTCCATAAACTGTAACATTTCTTATCGTTGTACGAAACCTTTATAGACGATCGTTATGACGATTTGTTTCGAAGGGATCCCGTTAGGAGTTAAGTTTTGGGGACCTGGTCAAGAGGGGGTAGTTCGTAGGTCCTAACTACTGCAGCTGGAATCAGGTGCTACCGTGACCGTTGTGTGTTGTCAATGACTTAAGGTTATCATATTTCATGCTCTAAGATCGACGCGCCTTTCCATTTGGTATAACGGTGCCTCACGGCAACATCGACAACGCCGACGACGAAGGAAGATACGGTAGAATGTTACACGACTGGGACTTTCACATTATTCTTTATAAACTTGGGAGAAATTTCGCGTTGATGTGCCAACAAATAGGGCTACTTGATTTGCGGTTTAGTCATGGACACGTCCAGACAGCTCCGGTCCCTGACGTCTCCAACATGACCCACAGAACTGCTGCTATTCGCTGAAACTGTTTTGAACATACACATACTTCACATCTATGACGTCACCTGAAGAGGATTGCGTGACTGCCCCTTCTAAACACCCAATGTGCTCTATTAAAGGGGTTACAAATATTTTGTTTGATGGCATTATGTACGTACAATGGTGAACCATAATAATACTATACTGCCCACCGCAAGACTGAATGACCCCTGGTGGAGTTTCGAGGGCACGGTAAGAAAAGGAATATAACTAGATCAAAGCCGACTGGGGAATCGCTTTTGCGATAGTACTGGACGCAAATGGTGAAATACACTGACACAAAAGACTGACAAATGGTTGCGGGCGGCCCCTGGGAACGAGCACGTTATGAATGGGGAAGGTGATCGGTATTGGCGACTGGTGGATCGAGAAAGGACCGTGGATCAATGGAAATGTGTCGCCTGGCCGGTCGTCCAGGAAAACTCCTGCTTGAATCATGCATCTTCCCACCGATTCAATCCGATATGGGCAGTATTATGCTGTGGAGGGCATTCACCTGATCTTACATGGGACCTGTGGTTGCAATCGAAGCCACAACGACAGCTGTGTACCAGGTGAACATTAATACGGATCACCTGCAACCCTTCGTGCCTGCTCCTCACATGCTTACGACTCTTTTGTGGTATCGTGTGTAGAGAGCACGGGACCCTACGCCGTTACTGCACCGACTCCCTTTCTTGAACTACAGTCTTCCATCTCCAAAAAAAGTGTTCAAATGTGTGTGAAATCTTATGGGACTTAACTGCTAAGGTCATCAGTCCCTAAGCTTACACACTACTTAACCTAAATTATTCTAAGTACAAGCACACACAGCCATGCCCGAGGGAGGACTCGAACCTCCGCCGGGGCCAGCCTCACAGTCTATGACTGCAGCGCCTTAGACCGCTAGGCTAATCCCACACGACTCTTCCATCTCAGATTATCTTTATATCTCTATTTTTCTCGTGATTGCACCTTTTGATGTTGACCCGGTTCTGCTTTCGGTTATTTCCAAGAATGATTGCCTATCGAAGTCGCGGGATTCAATGATATATATCGAAAGTGCGATAGTAAATCGATCATGCGAGTCTCGTGGCGGGCGTTATGACTATGTTTAAGGTGGTCTATACAGCAACGACCAAAGAAAAGCGTTACAAAAATACTTGTAATTTCAAAGGAGATGGCTTAACTTACTCGTCATCAGTGTTATCGTCATGTGAAAGCACATGTGATGTATACGCGACAGGAACAATTCCCTTTTTCCTATATCCAGAGTAAACCCTGCCAATATCATGCAAGAATAGCGGCAGAGTGTCGCATGCGTTAACTTTTCCCTGCAAACGCAAGTTGTGGAAGTAGAGGTACTGAAACAAGTACAGTTCGTCTCTTTACCCTGGACGCCCTTCTCTTTTTAGGGAAGACTGCACAGATTTCGAAAATGGTTCAAATGGCTCTGAGCACCATGGGACTTAACTTCTGAGGTCATGAGTCCCCTAGAACTTAGAACTACTTAAACCTAACTAACCTAAGGACATCACACACATCCATGCCCGAGGCAGGATTCGAACCAGCGACCGTAGCGGTCGCGCGGCTCCAGACTGTAGCGCCTAGAACCGCTAGGCCACCCGGGCCCTCTCACATATTTCCATAGCCGCTCAATATTCTGCGTGTGGACACTGGGGTCATCCGAAGACACGAACGCCACAGAATGGTTCACGAATTCGTGGTCGAACCCTTCAGCTTTCAGAGCCTTGTACGAATGAAGCCCGTCTGTAATGACTTTAGTATGAGGCAGTATGAAGTGTTTTATGAGACCCACGAAAGTGATCTTGTCTCGGGATAGTACTCTCACAACGAGACACTTCCGAGACTCTCTTTCTGTTCCACCGAATACCCAAATATGATCGATTTCACTTTTTGAAGGTTGTCCTTTCTGGTTCTTCCATCTAGCTATATGAGATTCGTCTACTTCTACAACTTTATTCGCTCCAATAATTGGTACACTATCATTTATCACTACCACGTAACAGACTTATTGGCAAAACCCTAAATAGTCATACACGGTATTTGCAGATAACTCAGTTTCCGATGCTGTTGCTTGCACGACAGAAAAATTACGCTTGTCTGAATGGATAACTTGGAAAAGTCAAACCACACATTTTTTTCTGATACTCGTTCGTTTTCCGCTCTGTCCGCAATGAAATTGCAGCGGTATTCCAATATCGACACTCCTCTCATGAAGTTTTACAGACTTTGCAGCACCACAGTCAACACAGTCCCTCCTTTCCTCGTACGGCAGAACTCCGTATTTGCGGCAAAAAGTCAAACAATTCTCTACGCTGGATATGCATGGAATTAGAGTTTTCCATGTCAGAGAATCCGCCGGAGAAACGTCAGGAACACTAGACATCACACTCGCTATCGACAGAAACCGGTCTTGCGGTTCTGGCGCTGCAGTCCGGAACCGCGGGACTGCTACGGTCGCAGGTTCGAATTCTGCCTCGGGCATGGATGTGTGTGATGTCCTTAGGTTAGTTAGGTTTAAGTAGTTCTAAGTTCTAGGGGACTGATTGTACCACAGATGTTAAGTCCCATAGTGCTCAGAGCCATTTGAACCATTTTTTGACAGAAACCGTCTGGGTTTCCCAATCAAGCCACAAATAATTCGCGCGGGAATATAATGTAGACGAACTAAAGGAACGACTGAAAACAGATAAAAATGAAGATCATAAGTAATTGATCATAACGTCAACCACGAGACTCGCATGATCGATTTACTATCGTACGTTCGATATGTATCGTTTCAACCCCGCGACTTCGATAGGCAATCATTCTTGGAAATTACCCTGCTTTCTTTCATCGACACCTTCATTCATTTCCCTTACATCACTTTCCAATTTAAGAAGTTCTGTCCCGTCGTGGGTTTGTCCATCATTTCCAAAATATTTTTGTAGTGCAGATCTACTGTGGAAGACCAACTCAACTAGCGCCTGCAGTGTAGGCAACCCTCTGCACACAATGAATGCGTAGACTCATACATGCACTGAAAATCCGACGACACAGCGAATCCTGCGTGGTGTGGTCGCTTTGTACGCTTTCGATGCAGTCCCCTCGCAACACAGGGATCACACTTCTGAAGCCTGATCTACTAGCACCCCAAGCATGCTAACGAATAGATGACAGTTTTCGTGACGCTACAGACTCCCGGCAGTGGCCGTTGTGCCAAAGGTCCTTAACTGCTGGAGGGTCGCACCTATGCGAGAGCACTTGATCTTAGTAAGTGGCATCACGGCCGACGCTTAACACGTGAAACGTATCAAACTGAACCAACAAAACTGCGGTTTTGATTTGGCGGTCTCAGGTACAGGTCTAGATATTTCGAAGTTGACACTTGGAATCCTAATGCTTTCTCTAACCAATCTGCCCCATGGAAGGAGGGACGGGCCAGATGACTGGAAGCGAAACAATATACTCAATATCTGGTGTGCACTGGACTAAATGGAGATATTTTATGGCTGCAAAACCATTAATTTTTGTGGATCACATAGAAGAGGAGCTACGAGCTAATCAAGGGCGGCGACGTTTACATATTGTGCAACGTGTACAACATAGCACGTAGGATAACCGAAGAGATACAGGCACTTTTGTGCAGTCCTAAAGCATCGATTGGACACCGACCAGTGGAGCGCAGCGAAATGGCATCAAGAAGGCGGTAACCCGCGCGCCTATGGAAAGAGCGGGCAGTGCTATACCTCCAGGAAGACAGAGTTCAGCGTCCCCTCTGAACGCCAACGTAATCAGCCTCCCATCGCTGGTTGGCCCAGTTCGGTCACAGACTTCGAGAGCACCGGTACCAAGTAATAGGGAGACGATATTTAGCCTGCGTTCTACGAGTAGTGATAGTCGATAAATGTAATTGCACGTAGGAGGCACAAGAAGTTAAGTTATCTTTCATTCAGTTTTAGAAATACAGCGTTGTGTTAATCTACAGCTGTTACGTACAGGTCATTGTGGAGTCCTGCCTTTTTTTTTCTTCTCTCTTTTCTTTCAGAGGAGCACTTCTTTTAATGATTATAAAGAATCCAATAGAAACGGAGTCTAACCTAGGTTTCGGCCCGGATAACCACGCCTTCTTCGGAACACACTAAAACACAGTTTACTTGAGAGCCTGCGGCCCACCGAACTTTGGCTGGGGTGAGGAAGCACGCTTCTGACGTTTAAGCCAAATACAGCTACTGCCGTGGTACACACGTACCGTTTATTTCACATTTCACGCGAGTCTTTAGCCCGTTTGGGCGTTCTGTATTAATGTTGGACCATGCCTCCTCAGGCAGTTTGTTGTTTTAGTGTATTCCGAAGAAGGCGTGGTTATCCGCGCCGAAACCTAGGTCAACATCCGGTTTCTATTTGCAATCGAGGCGAATTCTTTATAATCATTAAATTATTCACGATTGCTGACGCGCTGCAATGTTAGCCGGTCTGAGTGGCCAAGTGGTTCTAGGCAATACAGTCTGGAACCGCGCGACCGCTACGGACGCACGTTCGAAACCTGCCTCGGGCATGGATGTGTGTGATGACCTTAGGTTAGTTAGGTTTAAGTGGTTCTAAGTTCTAGGGGACTGATGACCTCAGAAGTTAAGTCCCATAGTGCTCAGGGCCATTTGAACCATTTTTGAAATGTTAAAAAGTTCCTTCTTATAGCCTACCCGCAACGCTTCTGCTATGTGTGTATTTACAGTGATTCTCATTATTTTGTTGCGAAGCTCGTCTCATTAAAATGGCCTCTAACCAGCCTCCTACACCGTCTGTGCCTATGCCTGCGGCTGCTGCTGGGCTTTAATCTAGTGTGGATTATTCAGTTTCAGAACCATCAAATACTGCAATTAATGACGGCAGTCGTGCAGCTCATTAATGCAAAAGCCGTTGCTGCATCAGCTCTGCCACAACAGCCAGCCATGTCAACGGCACCGAGTCCGTACATTCCACGGTTCCGAGCTTTCAGCTAACAACAAAAGGAATGGAAAGAGCGGTGCGCTCATTTCAACGCGCATTGTTCTCCACATCCCCTCAAGTCAAGGTACTGTGAAACTTTCTTATTTCTTGTGAATGGCCGGCACAGGTGTCTACCGTCCCGCTCAGAAGTTGTTCCCAACTACTTGGCCAGAGCTGCCAGTTTTTGAAGATTTTGTTTGCGCCCTCACTAAGTATTATTAGGGTCAGGTACAGGTTGTTGCAGCTCGTTATAAGTTCTTTCGATTGTGTAAAAAGCTTGAACAGACGTACCATCAGTGGTTCACTGAACTTCAGAGTTTGACAAGACATTTTCAATGTAGCTGTGGACAATACTATAGTGACCCAATTATTCGTGATGCAATTATGTACATTGTGCCCGACAGTAGGACTCGTGTACAAATACTGAATCATTCTGATCCTACTTTGAAACAAGTGTTACAAATTACTGAAAATCAGGACTTTCGGGTCAGTGCCGTGGAAAACTTTGAGGTAGCTCCCATCTGCAGTGTTGTTGTTGTTGTGGTATTCAGTCCTGAGACTGGTTTGATGCAGCTCTCCACGCTACTCTATCCTGCGCAAGCTTCTTCATCTCCCAGTACCTACTGCAACCTACAACCTTCAGAATCTGCTTAATGTATTCATTTCTTGGTCTCCCTGTACGATTTTTACCCTCCACGCTCCCCTCCAGTACTAAATTGGTGATTCCTTGATGCCTCAGAACATGTCCTACCAACCGATCCCTACTTCTAGTCAAGTTGTGGCACAAACTCCTCTTTTCCCCAATTCTAATCAATACCTCCTCATTAGTTATGTGATCTACCCATCTAATCTTCAGCATTCTTTTGTAGCACCACATCTCCAAAGCTTCTATTGTCTTCATGTCCAAACTATTTATCGTCCATGTTTCACTTCCATACATGGCTACACTCCATACAAATACTTTCAAAAACGTCTTCCTGACCCTTAAATCTATACCCGATGTTAACAAATTTCTCTTCTTCAGAAATGCTTTCCTTGCATTTGCCAGTCTACGTTTTATATCCTCTCTACCTCGACCATCATCAATTATTTTGCTCCCCAAATAGGAAAACTCCTTTCCTACTTTAAGTGTCTCATTTCCTAATCTAATACCCTCAGCATCACCCGACTTAATTCGACTACATCTCATTATCCTCGTTTTGCTTTTGTTGATGTTCATCTTATATCCTCCTTTCAAGACATTGTCCATTTCGTTCAACTGTTCTACCTAGTCCTTTGCTGTCTCTGACAGAATTACAATGTCATCGGCGAACCTCAAAGTTTTTGTTTCTTCTCCATGGATTTTAATACCTAATCCGAATTTTCTTTTGTTTCCTTTACTGCTTGCTCAATATACAGATTGAATAACATCTGGGAGAGGCTACAACCCTGTCTCACTCCCTTCCCAACCACTGCTTCCTTTTCATGCCCCTTTACTCTTATAACTGCCATCTGGCTTCTGTACAAATTGTAAATAGCCTTTCGCTCCCTGTATTTTACCCCTGCCACCTTCAGAATTTGAAAGAGAGTATTCCAGCCAACATTGGCAAAAGCTTTCTCTAAGTCTACAAATGCTAGAAACGTAGGTACACTGCACTGTAATGCAGTGCAAAGTGACAAACTGATACAGTCTTGCGACTGACCATCACGTGCAAACAGCAGGTCACTTCGTCATGGACAGAGTAAATAACTGTCAACGCATGTGTCTGCTTTGAAATCATGTCGCCACTGCTTTTTCACTTATAAAAGACAAAATTGTCCTTTGCGGAACATGACTAGCTTTTGCTTGTGGAAAGCCAGGTCTTTTACAGTCTGTGTGCTTGCAACATACAAACAACTCCACCCAAGTTCGCTCTCGTAAGTGCGGAACACCTTCTCATTTAGTGAATTTAGTTTTCTCTAAACTGGCTACCGTTATTAATAATGACAAAATTCAGGATATGCCTTCACGCTGTCCATGTGCTGTGCGATGACAGTCAAACAAACTTTTTGTGAATTTAGTCATTGCCGGACACTGTGTGCGACTTCAGCTGGACACTGCCGTTACATTCCTTAATCATGCCACTTAGAAGCAGTTGGACTCGCCGTATTTGACCAAATTTTAACCGCAGTTTACTGCATATAACGGTCAGGACATTTCTGTGCTTGATACATGTAGTCTGCCTGCCACATTCCGGTATCACATCATAACAGTGACATTTACAGTTTTGTGTTCAAGAGTCTGTGAAAAATTTTTGAGTTAGATTTATTTGATTGGTTTGGTCTTCGTATTCAGGACAATGTACTTTCCGTTTTTGCTTTCAGCCCAAGAGACAGTGTTACTTATTTGATTGAGGAGTTTCCTAATTTATTTTCTAATGGACTTAGCAAAGCAAATAATTTTGTGACACACGTAACAATTAAGAACAGTGTGCAACCTAAGTTTTTTCAGGCACGTCACGTCCCTCATGCAGTTAGAGACTAAATTGTAAGTGAACTTAAAGAATGGCAAGACGATGATATTATTTCTCCTATCCTGGCTAGTCGATGGGCTTCTCCCTTAGCAGTCTTATCAAAGCCTCCTGGAAGACTTCATCTTTGTATGGACTTTAAATCCACTGTGAATCCATAAACAATAATTGATACTTCTCCGCTGCCGCACCCAGAGGACTTAATGGATAGGCTTGCTGCAGACCGCTATTTTTTAAAAATTGACTTACGCGATGAGTATTTGCAAATTCCGTTAGAAAGAGACTTTCAAAAAGAGTTTGTGGTCAACACACATTTAGGGTTATTCACATTTTTGCGCTTACCCTTTAGCATAGCTTCCACGCCTGCCCTTTACAACGCTACTTACAACAGCTTACTGCAAAAGTTCCAATCTGTCAAATTACTTGGACGATATTGTGGTGTCAGGACGCACGAGGAACATATCAATAACCTTCATACGGTTTTCAAGTAGTTTTAGCTGCAGGTTTGAGGTGTCGCCTGGACAAATGTACCTTTTTTCAGTTTGAATATTCAGTAATAGCCAAGACGTTCATCCCCTTCACTTTCATTTGATAGGCACCCGGGACCTCTCTGCCCCGCAGAACGTGACGGAATTGCCACCAGGATGTTGACGTATTATATCCCGTTTATACCCAACTCAGCCTAGATTGCAGCTTCGATGCATCGCTTAAGTCGGAACAATGTGCTTTTGATTGGACCACAGAGTGTCAGGATGTATTCCAGAAATTTAAAAATGCCTTGTTGAGTGATAGATGGCTTGTTCATTACGATCTTGCTAAGCCTGTGGTTTTGGCAGTGGACGCTTCTTCGCACGAGATCGGAGCTGTTTACGGGACAAACCGATTGCTTTCGCTTCAAAATTATTGACCAAGACTCAGTGTAACTATTTCCAAACCGAGAACGAGGCGCTCGCTATTACATTCGCCATTATCTGTTTGGCTGGAAGTTTTACCTAGTGACGGAGAGTAAGCCACTTCAGTCTTCGTTTCATTCGTCCAAATCTGTTCCGACACGCACGGCTCAGAAGCTGCAACATTGGGCTTTGTTACTGTCATGGTATCAGTACAAAATATGCAATCGGCCTACGTCCAAGCATGTAAATCCTGACGCTCTTTCTCGCCTTCCTGTTGATCCTGACTCTGAATTCGACGCTACTGCGACATTTTGCTGTCAGATTGACGCGCAGGACACTGAACTTCTACAGCCTATTTCCTCTTCGTTATATGAAAATTACATAGGCCACGGAAGCAGACCCTTTCTTGAACGTTTTGCTGCACTAAATCGATATTACTTAGCCTCGTTCAGTGAAAAACATTCACAATTCTTTTCTGAACCGATATTTCGCTTGCCGGTATAGCCTCTCCATCCAGCACGGTGTGATTTTATAGATATCAAAAACCAGTACAGAAAATTGGAATAAAGATCAACATAAACATCATTTCCTTCCTTTTCGTTACTCAGGAAAAATACACATTGTATGTTGTACCACCATACAGCGAGACCTTCAGAGTTGGTGGTCCAAATTGCTCTACACACCGGTATCTCTAATACCCAGCAGCACGTCCTCTTGCTTTGATGCATGCCAGTATTCGTTGTGGCATACTGTCCACAAGTTCATCAAGGCACTGTTGGTCCAGATTGTCCCACTCCTCAACGGTGATTCGGCGTAGATCCCTCAGAGTGGTTGGTGGGTCACGGCGTCCATAAACAGCCCTTTTCAATCCATCCCAGACATGTTCGACGGGGTTCACGTCTGGAGAACATGTTGGCCACTCTAGTCGAGCGATGTCGTTGTCTTGAAGGAAGTGATTCACAAGATGTGCACGATGGGGGCGCGAATTGTCGTCCATGCAGACGAATGCCTCGCCAGTATGCTGCCGATATGGTTGCACTATCGGTCGGAGAGTGGAATTCACGTATAGTACAGCCATTGCGGCGCCTTCATTGACCACCAGCGGCTTAGGTGAGCCCCACATAATGCCACCCCAAAATAGCAGCAAACCTCCACCGTGCTGCACTCGTTGAACAGTCTGTCTAAGCCTTTCAGCCTGACCGGATTGCCTCCATACACATCTCCAATGATTGCCTGTTTGAAGGCATATGCGTGATGCCGATCCTGAGTGGTCCATTCGGCATGTTGGGCCCATCTCTACCGCGCTGCGTGGTGTCGTGGATTCAATGATGAACCTCGCCATGGATGTCGTGAGTGAAGTTACTCATCATGCAGCCTATTGCGCACAGTCGTAACACGACGTCCTGTGGCTGCACGAAAAGCATTATACAATATGGTGGCATTGCAGTGAGGGTTCCTCCGGGCCATAATCCTTAGGTAGTGGTCATCCACTGCAATAGTAGCCCTGGGGTGGCCTGAGCGAGACATGTCATCGACAGTCCCTGTCTCTCTCTATCTCCTCCATGTGCGAACAACATCGCTTTGGTTCACTCCGAGACGTCTGGACACTTCACTTGTTGAGAGCCCTTTCTGGCGCAAAGCAACAATGCGGACGCGATCGAACAGCGGTATTGACCGTCTAGGCGTGGTTGAACTAAAGACAACACGAGTCGTGTTCCTTCTTCCTGGTGGAATGACTGGAACTGATCGGCTGTCGGCCGCCCTCCGTCTAATAGGCGCTGCTGATGCATGGTTGTTTACATCTTTGGGAGGGTTTAGTGACATTTCTGAAAAGTCAAAGGGACTGTGTCTGCGATACAATATTCACAGTCAACATCTATCTTCAGGAATTCTGGGAACCGGGGCGATGCAAACCTTTTTTGGATATGTGTATTTCATGATGACTCAAGGATAATCGTGTGTACTTATTCCCAAAGTGTTGCAAAAAGATATGCTGCAATTGCTCCATCAAGGCCATTAGGGAATTGTACGCAAATAACAAATGGCTCAAATGGCTCTGAGCACTATGCGACTTAACTTCTGAGGTCTTCGGTCGCCTAGAACTTAGAACTACTTAAACCTAACTAACCTGAGGACATCACACATATCCATAACCGAGGCAGGACTCGAACCTGCGACCGTAGCGGTCGCTCGGCTTCAGACGCAAATAACCGTTAGTGCGTGAGCACTGTACTAGGCCAAGCATTGAAGCCCACATTGAGCAGATGACATCACAGTATCGTGCTTGTCCTGAAACTCTATCGGCCCCTTCGCAGACATTTTCAGTTTTCCAAAGTCTCAATCGCCTTGGCAACGTGGTCGCTTTTGGAATACTCGGCTGCTTATTGTTGTGGGCTCTTTTAGCAAATATCCGTTTGCAGTGCCCAAGAACTAGACTACGTCAGTTTTGGTCATCAATTTCTTGCTTTGAAGGTTTGCTTGAAGTGTTTGTTATAGATAACGGACCACAGTTTACGGTTTTTTATAGTCAGTGTTACCACTCACTTTAGAATGCTGCGTTTCATCCATAGTCGAACGGATAAACTGTGCTATTTGTGTGTACGTCCAAGCAACAGATGGACAAACCACGTGCCTCACACGTGTTCTTTCTCGTAAAACACACCGAAACTTAACCCACCGTTATTGACTAGTGGATTCTAGCCTAACAGTTTAGAATAGTTTGACTGTGTGCAACTGATAAAAGCCTGATCGTTTAATATTTGGATGGGAGTTGTCTCGCATCAAATCCTACAAAGCTAATTAGGTCAGGTAGCAATAATCGGTATATACTTTGTTGTTAAAGTTATTTATCTTTTCCCTAAACAGCACGAATGAGGCAGTTACTCCCTTTAACTGACAAAGTAATAAGGGTTAACTCATCACAGGTCGCCTATTAATGTCGTCACACGCCAATATTCTTCATGTGGCACTGAATACACAATCATCATTGTAAACTAAATCGAGGGTGTTCAGCGCGGTTGTCGCGTAATCACGGTACACAAATGATCACTTAATCACATCAGACAAATCACACAATTAATGCCATTTCCGTATTTGCTGGAGGTCAGGCCCACAGCGTTGGGTGACACACCCACAGCCGGTAAACAATTGTATGCGCGTGCGGCCGTCCTGCCGAAATCCGCCTTGCTTGCTTAGCAGCCAACTTACTTTCTCAGAGTCTCAACACTGACTGCTTTCTGGCGCAAACGGCCCTCGACCATTGATAGTATCCACTGCGACCTGTATGAGGCAAAGATATATTGTTCTCAGTACGTAAGGGGCGATTGACCCCTTACACTCGCAAGAAACCATTCCCAGCCCCGCGACCATCCATCGCAGGCGGAGCTTGTACATGGCCAGCGCCACCAAACGCTGCTCCAGTTGCTGCACCTACCACAGTGTATGGCACCTCCAACGCTCTGGAAGTATCGCTTTGTGCCTGATGAGTCTATTCGTTTCAGAGTTTTTGGTCGCACCAGGCGCTGGGGGAGATGAACTACACTTCGAAATTTGGACGCTTGCATGTATTTAATTCAAGGTCCTGCTGTGTTTCTGCACCGGCATCATCATCAAATTCATGCTTGTCGATTGCGAGACTCTTCCGCAGACTTTTTGTCTCCAGATTCTCATCTTACCGAGATCCTGCGGCCGACCCCGGAACGGATGGAGGTGGATCCATCGCCCTGCCGCCGCAGCGCCTGACCTTCCAGACGCTCGTTCTTGCACCAGCCGTGGACCCGGCGTCGTCGTCGTTTTCGCCGTCGTCGCCACCACCACTGCCGCCGCCGCAGCCTCCACTGCCGTCGACACCGCCACCCTCTCCGATTTTCTTCGGACTGACTCAGGAAACGTGTGGGTGACCTTTCGAGGGTTATCTGACGGCCGTTCCTCTAGGACCACAGGACGAATGTCGGGGAGCGGCCGGGGGCTCGGCATCGGTGTCAGTTGTGGCTCCCGACTATTCATGCCACCCACCTTCCTTCCTGCCGGCAGCCCTACCCCCGTTGTCGTAAGATGGCTCTCTACACGACAACCGTACGGCATTTGGGCGACGGGGGGGAGAGGGAGGGGGCAGAAATGTGCAGTCCTACAGCGTCGACTGCACACCGACCAGTGCACCACCGCGAAGCGGCATCAAGAAGGCACTGAACCGCGAGCCAGTGAAAAGAGCGGGCAGCGCCACACTTTCAGGAAGACAGAGGTGAGCGCCCTCTGTCGACGCTGACGTAACCAGCCGCCCGTCGCTGGTGGGCCCAGTTTAGTCAAATGGTTCAAATGGCTCTGAGCACTATGGGACTTAACATCTATGGTCATCAGTCCCCTAGAACTCAGAACTACTTAAACCTAACTAACCTAAGGACATCACAAACATCCATGCCCGAGGCAGGATTCGAACCTGCGACCGTAGCGGTCACGCGGTTCCAGACTGAAGCGCCTAGAACCGCACGGCCACACCGGCCTGCCCAGTTTAGTCGCAGACTTCGAGAGCATCAGTACTGAGTAATAGGAAGGTGATACTTAGCCTGCGTTACGCGAGTAGTAATAGTGGATAGTGGGTAAATGTAATTGCACGTAGGAGGCATAAGAAGCTAAGTAACGTTTCTTTCCCTTTTAGACATAAAGTGTTCTATTAATCTACGACTGTTATGGACCGGGAGGATGGTCGGAACACGAGAAGGGTAAGGTTATCAGAGCAACACCTTTATTAATCCGTAACATGACAGTACAGTACAGTACAACGTTCATTTTCAACTTTAAATACTATCTGAACCATTGTTACATAGTAAGTAACAAAACGAAAAGAAAACGTCGTGCTAGAAAACCTTATAAGAAAGTGTAATGCAACGTAGTGCCTGTTCTGTAAAATACATATGTATGGTACGGTGAGGTATTGTTACTGTAACTGAAAGTTTAATATCTGTACATACCTTAATAGGTTCTGCACTGAAACTCGACTGATTTGCTCTTAACTGTGTAAAAGACGACAAATAACACGGAAAAAAGTGTTCTATTCTGAAGCAGGACGAAAAATATTTGTAGTGTTCCTTTGCTAAATAGATGATAAGCTTGATTTTGCCGGTATCCTCTTTCGCTTCCAAACCCACAAAATCTCTGTTGAGGTGGACTTAGAGCTTTGTTTGATGCATTGAAGGGATACATTAAATGCAGTTTTTAGCATTTTGTGTGATACTTCAGCTGTAGGTTCATTATCTTCGTTGTCATTATCTTTCTTGTTCCCGTGTGTTGTTCTAGTTACAGATCAAACGACTTGGTCGTAAGTTAATCCTGCTTCTATTGTAGACTCAACATCAGCTGCAGTGATCCGCTCACTTATGTCACTGGGCTCAACGTCCGGTCGGAAGAACAGCGCCACATATTCAGGTTTGCTGTTTATTATGCCAGAAGGACACTGTAACTAATTTATAAAATAAATGTTTGCGCAATAACGCTTATTGATCGAGTTAAACAAGTTATTTCACACCAAAACTGATCGAACGATCGCACCTAGCAACAGCCAGCTGCCTACTGATGCATATCGCAGTCGAGGAGTCATCAACAAGTCTTGTAACAGCGGAACGATTTGAAGTGGAATGATCATATAAAATTAATTGTTGGTAAGGCGGGTACCAGGTTGAGATTCATTGGGAGAGTGCTTAGAAAATGTAGTCCATCAACAAAGGAGGTGGCTTACAAAACACTCGTTCGACCTATACTTGAGTATTGCTCATCAGTGTGGGATCCGTACCAGGTCGGGTTGACGGAGGAGATAGAGAAGATCCAAAGAAGAGCGGCGCGTTCCGTCACCGGGTTATTTGGTAACCGTGATAGCGTTACGGAGATGTTTAATAAACTCAAGTGGCAGACTCTGCAAGAGAGGCGCTCTGCATCGCGGTGTAGCTTGCTCGCCAGGTTTCGAGAGGGTCCGTTTCTGGATGAGGTATCGAATATATTGCTTCCCCCTACTTATACTTCCCGAGGAGATCACGAATGTAAAATTAGAGAGATTAGAGCGCACGGAGGCTTTCAGACAGTCGTTCTTCCCGCGAACCATACGCGACTGGAACAGGAGAGGGAGGTAATGACGGTGGCACGTAAGGTGCCCTCCGCCCCACACCGTTGGGTGGCTTGCGGAGTATCAATGTAGATGTAGATCCGTTCGTAAACGTTGTTGTTGTTGTGGTCTTCAGTCCTGAGACTGGTTTGATGCAGCTCTCCATGCTACTCTATCCTGCGCAAGCTTCTTCATCTCCCAGTACCTACTGCAACCTACGTCCTTCTGAATCTGCTTAGTGTATTCATCTCTTGGTCTCCCTCTACGATTTTTAACCTCCACGCTGCCCTCCAATGCTAAATTTGTGATCCCTTGATGCCTCAAAACATGTCCTACCAACCGATCCCTTCTTCTAGTCAAGTTGTGCCACAAACTTCTCTTCTCCCCAATCCTATTCAATACCTCCTCATTAGTTACGTGATCTACCCACCTTATCTTCAGCATTCTTCTGTAGCACCACATTTCGAAAGCTTCTATTCTCTTCTTGTCCAAACTAGTTATCGTCCATGTTTCACTTCCATACATGGCTACACTCCATACAAATATTTTCAGAAACGACTTCCTGACACTTAAATCTATACTCGATGTTAACAAATTTCTCTTCTTCAGAAACGATTTCCTTGCCATTGCCAGTCTACATTTTATAACCTCTCTACTTCGACCATCATCAGTTATTTTACTCCCTAAATAGCAAAATTCCTTTACTACTTTAAGTGTCTCATTTCCTAATCTAATTCCCTCAGCATCACCCGATTTAATTTGACTACATTCCATTATCATTGTTTTGCTTTTGTTGATGTTCATCTTATATCCTCCTTTCAAGACACTGTCCATTCCATTCAACTGTTCTTCCAAGCCCTTTGCTGTCTCTGACAGAATTACAATGTCATCGGCGAACCTCAAAGTTTTTACTTCTTCTCCATGAATTTTAATACCTACTCCGAATTTTTCTTTTGTTTCCTTTACTGCTTGCTCAATATACAGATTGAATAACATCGGGGACAGGCTACAACCTTGTCTCACTCCTTTCCCAACCACTGCTTCCCTTTCATGTCCCTCGACTCTTATAACTGCCATCTGGTTTCTGTACAAATTGTAAATAGCCTTTCGCTTCCTGTATTTTACCCCTGCCACCTTCAGAATTTGAAAGAGAGTATTCCAGTTAACATTGCCAAAAGCTTTCTCTAAGTCTACAAATGCTAGAAACGTAGGTTTGCCTTTTCTTAATCTTTCTTCTAAGATAAGTCGTAAGGTTAGTATTGCCTCACGTGTTCCAACATTTCTACGGAATCCAAACTGATCTCCCCCGAGGTCCGCTTCTACCAGTTTTTCCATTCGTCTGTAAAGAATTCGTGTTAGTATTTTGCAGCTGTGACTTATTAAACTGATAGTTCGGTAATTTTCACATCTGTCAACACCTGCTTTCTTTGGGATTGGAATTATTATATTCTTCTTGAAGTCTGAGGGTATTTCGCCTGTCTCATACATCTTGCTAACCAGATGGTAGAGTTTTGCCATGACTGGCTCTCCCAAGGCCATCAGTAGTTCTAATGGAATGTTGTCTATTCCCGGGGCCTTGTTTCGACTCAGGTCTTTCAGTGCTCTGTCAAACTCTTCACGCAGTATCTTATCTCCCATTTCATCTTCATCTACATCCTGTTCCATTTCCTTAATATTGTCCTCAAGTACATCGCCCTTGTATAGACCCTCTATATACTCCTTCCACCTTTCTGCTTTCCCTTCTTTGCTTAGAACTGGGTTGCCATCTGAGCTCTTGATATTCATACAAGTGGTTCTCTTCTCTCCAAAGGTCTCTTTAATTTTCCTGTAGGCAGTATCTATCTTACCCCTAGTGAGACAAGCCTCTACATCCTTACATTTGTCCTCTAGCCATCCCTGCTTAGCCATTTTGCACTTCCTGTCGATCTCATTTTTGAGACGTTTGTATTCCTTTTTGCCTGCTTCATTTACTGCATTTTTATATTTTCTCCTTTCATCAATTAAATTCAATATTTCTTCTGTTACCCAAGGATTTCTATTAGCCCTTGTCTTTTTACCTACTTGATCCTCTGCTACCTTCACTACTTCATCCCTCAGAGCTACCCATTCTTCTTCTACTGTATTTCTTTCCCCCATTCCTGTCAATTGTTCCCTTATGCTCTCCCTCAAACTCTCTACAACCTCTGGTTCTTTCAGTTTATCCAGGTCCCATCTCCTTAAATTCCCACCTTTTTGCAGTTTCTTCAGTTTCAATCTACAGATCATAACCAATAGATTGTGGTCAGAATCCACATCTGCCCCTGGAAATGTCTTACAATTTAAAACCTGGTTCCTAAATCTCTGTCTTACCATTATACATATAATCTATCTGATACCTTATAGTATCTCCAGGATTCTTCCAGGTATACAACCTTCTTTTATGATTCTTGAACCAAGTGTTAGCTATGATTAAGTTATGCTCTGTGCAAAATTCTACAAGGCGGCTTCCTCTTTCGTTTCTTCCCCCCAATCCATATTCACCTACTATGTTTCCTTCTCTCCCTTTTCCTACTGACGAATTCCAGTCACCCATGACTATTAAATTTTCGTCTCCCTTCACTACCTGAATAATTTCTTTTATCTCGTCATACATTTCATCAATTTCTTCATCATCTGCGTTCTTAAATAAAAACCGGAAATGGGATGGCCGGACTAAGTGGGGAGTCGCACCATTCTTGGTTGGATTAGCTTTAGTCACATGTCATCCCGCTGCAACTCAGACCCAAATTCGGAGTCTGCTGACGTTCACTCCATGAAGATCGGCCTTATGGAAAAAAGCTTTTGTGTGTCAATTGTACTGAACACTATTCTCCACGTTCACTAGTTTGCCCAGTTTCAAAAAATAAAGGAAAATACAAGAATATAAATCACTTCATCGTCTGAGGTAAGAAAAAAATATGAACACCTGCATTCTGTCGACATGATGAACAATTACGCAAACATCAGTGCTGCCAGCCCCGCTCCCCACTCCTGCCACTTCAATTTTTTCTAAACGAAGTCTATCTGAACCATCATTCTTCAATCTCGTGCTTCCTGGTCCACCAGGTTTCGGCTCCGTGTCGCACACCCAGTCGAGAAGCTTCTCAATCGTCCACCAAAGACTGGGTTCTCTCTGGGGACTTCTCTCCTTGGAAACCTACAGACCAGAAGTCCGACGCCAGCCAGTGGTTGAAGGAGCCACGGCCTGTTGGTCTCCGGGGATCAGCTCTCGCAAGAATGTCAAGAGAAGTTGTGAAAGGTAAGAAGGAAAGAATCGGGAGGAGGGTACCCCAGTGACGTAGGAGGCCTCGGGTCCCCTGACGCCATTGGATTCTGAGCCAATGTTCATTGATGTTGGCCTGCCCTCATTCTTTACAGTGGTTCTGGGGCATGGCCAGTCCTCCTGCCCCCTTCACACCTAATCAAGACACCCTCAATGTGATGAACCAATGAAATCTTAATGGTTACTACTGTCCCCTACTGGATCTGCAACAATTAACTTTCTCTTATTGTGGAGTCTTTATCCCACTCCAAGAAAGTCACTTTACTAAAGACCACTCCCCAATCTTTACTAATGACCACTTCCAAATAGGGGACTGTATGTCGGTTTGCACTGGTATATTCCCCAATGCTTCATGGTTACCTCGCATTCTGTCGGAATCGTACTGGCCCTTGGAGGGCATCTAGCTAGATCTGTATGTTGGTTCACACAGGTTTCGTCGGATTCCCACCATACCATGTTGACAGCAATAGCAGTGTAAGCGCAAACTATCTCAGCGATCACCATTTTTAAAATCTGTTTAGCTCCAGGCATCACACTTCCCTTGAGATGACCACCTTAAACCAATCCTAACCTGCTTGGGATTTCAGTGTGAACAATCGCCTGTGGAGTAGTAACACCTCGTATGGTGGGGGACTTCTGAATGATAGGTTTCTTTCCGATCTCAGTTATCTCCTCAATTACAGTACTGCTACTCATTTAAGCGTTATTTGTGGCGCCTTTCTAGCTGTCTACCATACCATCTATTCCCCTGGTCCTTTATCTTTACTGCCTTTATCGATCTTTGCGACAGTGAGCACTTCCAACTGAAAGCGTAACTTCTTTGTCACTGCCTGCTGAACGAATTAACACGATGGGCTCTTCGAAGATCGAACTACTGACACCTTCACCACCTATTTGTCAAATTTCATCGACAAGGTTAAAGGGGATACCTCTGATGTAGTCCTCTTTACAGGCATGTTCCACCGCCGGCCACACCCATGGCGGACCAAATCCATCGCAACAGCTATTCAGTATCGTCGCTGGGCTCGCGAATTTTTCAAACGGTACATTCAAAGGCATTCCTCCTCACGTTTAAGCGTCTATGCACAAGACTCGTTATCTAAATATGTGCATTAAGAAGGAATGCTGTGGCGCTTAGTCTTCTCCTTGGTAAAGTGTACCTCTTCCTCCTAGGTTTGGGCCAAACTCCGTAGCCCACTGGGCTGCCAAAGAACGGCAACTGTTATGGGGATTTGTGTCAGTTATCGCTGAACACCTTACGACACAGTTTGCCATAGCGTCAGTATCGTTTCCTTGCTTGACTGGCTTCCTAACACAGAAACGAGAAGTTAAAAACATCCCCCCGTGTAACAGCCCTTGCCAAGCCGAATTATATAATGAACCTATCACCAAATGAGAACTGTTTCAGGCTTTTGCTTTACCTCCGACACGGCGTTGACAGTGATTAAATTCGTGATCAGATGATGTAACATCCGAATCTTACTCAAAGGCTTCATTTACTGAGGCTCTTTAACCGCATTTGTCACGACTCTCTATTCCCTTCACAATGGAGAAATAGTATCTTGGTCTCCACTCTTAAGCCATGCGGAAACCGAGCGTCTACCGATAGCTAACGGGTGATTAGTCTCACCAATATCCGCTGAAAACTACTTGAAAGGATGGCTGCCTGTAAATTCTGCTGGGTTTTCGAATTTCTGGGCCTTTTGTCCCTGTAGCAGTGTAGTTTCCTTCTTGGAGGGGGGGGGGGGGGGGAGAGGGAGGGGCGATCCGCAGCCGACCATCTCGTTATGGCAATCCGACAGGTTTTCCTAAATACCAACATCAGTCTATTTTAAGCTACATAAGGCATATGACGTTGCTTGGTGGCATCACATTTTATACTCCCTTCAAGACTGAACGTGCGAGTTTTCCAGGTAACTTTTATTATTGAGTTTTTATCTCCCTGGTTGTTCCATGCTAGAGCTGGGTTTTGACTCAACTCTCCATTGATCCAACAGGGCTCCCCATAGTCACACTCTTCCTCATTGATATTAATTGTCTAGTACTGCCTGTCAGGCCACTGGTCACCCTGTGATGTATGACAATGACTTTTACATTCGGTATAGCTCCCACTCTGCAGCCTCAGCTGGACGCCAGGTGCAAGGCGCCATTCGAAGGGCTTCTGCTTAGCACCCTCGCTTTGTTTCCACTTCTCTCCTGTAAAATATAGGTCATATATTTCTATCAGTATACGACTCTCCATACTGACACAGAACTCTACTTGGGTATTCAGCGTCTGGGTGTTGTTGCACAGTCCCATTTTTTGGTCCTGACTTGATTACCCCGTATTTTTCAACTAAAGAATTACTGCTGCCTTGATCACACATTTTGGGGTGCGGATAAATGGTACTGTTCTACAAATTTACTGAGTATGGTCTCGTTCAGACTGGATTTTTGTTGCTGGGTTTATGGCTCGATGACACCTTCACCTCTGAAACTGTGAGACTAACTCTCGACTGGCCTCTGGCATCTTCCAGGCCAGTCCCGTAAACTGTCTTCTCCCCTCTTCATGGTACCAAGTATTGCTCACTTACGCAATCTCAATCTGATAATTTCATCATCATTCAACTCACCACCCAAACGAAAAAAAAGAAAAAAAGTAGAACATGTGGTATCGACTCCCTGACACCTGCCCTCAGTTGGGAGTACTAATTGAAACACACTTTGTATCCGTAGGGACCTCCACTTAAACTTCTCGGAAAGACCTCCCTGTGTTTTCATGCACACCCCCTTGTTGGTAGTCAGGCCACTAATTAAGAGCGATCTATTTCGCGGTCCTAAATTTCACTGGCCCTCACGACCTTTGTAGTCATTTACACTGACAGCTATAGGGTTACAGATGGGATGTGATACACTTCTGCATCTCCCTCCTGCCAGGAACAGGTAGTGTTTTTACGGCGGAATTGATTACCGTAAACAGAGTCCTACATTTCATTAAACAGTTCGCCCTTGAGCGCATTTTAATTCGCAGTGACTCAATGAGCAGTCTTCGGGCCACTTTATTACTCTTATCAGCTTGTGAAATCTGCTATTCATGACCTTCTCTCTGATCTTAGTGGTACTGTCTGCTGAGTTGTCTTTCTCTGGGTCCCATGTTGTGCGGCTGTCTCAGGAAATTAGCTGGACGACTGTTTGGCTAGAGAAGCGAGCACTCGAACCATATTACCATTGACGATTCAACGTGTGCATATGCGGGTGCAAATGAGGTGTCTGCTCACTCGGAGACTGAGAAACTTATGATGGCGTACAGCCCTCTCTAATAAACTGAGCACCGTCAATGAGATTACTGTTGCATTCCTCAAAGAGGAAATCCATCGTCTTATGTCGCCTCTGTATCGGTCCTACTAGACTAACCCATAGTATCATTTTATGTAACGAGGAACATCTTCATTGTGGACGCAGAGCATTACAAACAGTAGCTCGTATACTGGAGGAATGCCACTCCAGCTGGCCGCCCATGCTAAGTTTGCTGTTCCGAATTCCTTTTCTTTGTCACTGGCCGACGATTCACCGACAGTTCGAATGATTCTCCGTTTTTTCAGTTAAAGTATGGAAGCGGAGAGGTTAGGATGGGGCATCTCCCACATCATGCTGTGTTCGACGAAGCCTTGACTCTACCTCCTTTGCCAGCTGCTCGTTTCATCCCAGTATCCCTTCTCTACGTCCACTGAATGGTGACAAGTTGCCTTTCAGATTAATCACGTCTTATGTTACAATGGAAATTAGGCCATTAGGGCGTATAACATGAATCGTCTGAAATGAAACACCCTGCAACAATTGCCGGAAGGGTCCGGGCTGGAGGAGGGAGCGTTATGGTCTGGTTACTGTTTTCGTGACGTTCCGTGAGTGATCTGGAAGGCTCAATGGATCGACACAAGTATGCATCTATCCTTGGAGACCATGTCCACGCCTACATGCAGTTTGTTTTTCCACGGTGCGACGGCATCTACCGGCAGGACAATGCAGCGAGTCTCACAGCTCACATGCTCTCCTGGCCACCAAACTCTTCGGGCTTAAACCCAACTGAGAAGCTGTGGTACCATATGGATCGAGCTGTATGCGCCATGGACCCTCAACCGAAAAACCTTGCGCAGCTGGCCACGGCACTGGAGTCAGCATGGCTCCACATTCCTGTCGGTAGCTTCCAGAACCTCACTGACTGTTCTTGCACGTCTCGCAACGGACGCGATGCAAAAAATGCTTATTCAGGCTTTTCACAGGTGGTCACTTCAGGATGACTGGGCAGTGAACTTCTCCGTATATTAATTTTCAGCTCTGGCGCCATTGTTCCTTCCACTGCTTCGATTTTGCCGCTCCTACGTACTTTCATCACCAGAACATGTTCCTGGAGCACTTAACTAACTCCCGATGAACTACGTGTTCGAGGCGCTTCAGTCTGGAACCGCGCGACCGCTACGGTCACAGGTTCGAATCCTGCCTCGGGCATGGATGTGTGTGATGTCCTTAGGTTAGTAAGGTTTAAGTATTCTAAGTTCTAGGGGACTGATGACCTCAGCTGTTAAGTCCCATAGTGCTCAGAGCCATTTGAACCATTTTAACTACGCGTGGACCGAGGGACTGATGACATCGATGATTAGTCGCTCAAACCTCCAACCAACCAAATAACCAACGTTCATGCCTAATGTTCCCCAAAGACGATACACCTTCTAGCAGTGTAAATGTCCGCACCACAAGGCATAAACTGTGGTACGATGGATTGACGGTGCTATCGAGCGCTACTTCCGCGCCCACAAACCATCGACTTGCAGTTTACAGGAACTGCATGACCTTTATGTATGTACATCTGGTGCCACATACCACTGGAAGCCTGCAAAGGAACTGTCGAATCCCTATCACGCAGAGTCACTCTACTGAATTTCAAAGATGGAGCAGCACGCTACTAACAAGGGAACCTCCCCATCGCACTCCCCTCAGATTTAGTTATAAGTTGGCACAGTGGATAGGCCTTGAAAAACTGAACACAGATCAATTGAGAAAACAGTAAGAAGTTGTGTGGAACTGTGAAAAAATAAGCAAAATATACAAACTGAGTAGTTCATGGGAACATATGCAACATCAAGGACAATATGATCGCAGCAGCGCCGTGGTCTCGTGGTAACGTGAGCAGCTACGGAACGAAAGGTCCTTGGTTCAAATCTTCCATTGAGTGAAAATTTTTATTTTTTATTTTCAGTTTATGTGACAAACTCTTATGTTTTCATCACTTTTTTGGGAGTGATTATCACATCCACAAGAAAACCTAAATCGGGCAAGGTAGAAGAATCGCTAAGTGTACAAGTTAGGTGGGTCGACAACATATTCCTGTCATGTGGTGCACATGCCGTCACCAGTGTCGTATAGAATATATCAGATGTGTTTTCCTGTGGAGGAATCGGTTGACCTATGACCTTGCGATCAAATGTTTTCGGTTCCCATTGGAGAGGCACGTGCTTTCGTCTTCTAATGGCACAGTTTTGCGATGCAGTCGCAAAACACAGACACTAAACTTATTACAGTGAACAGAGACGTCAATGAACGAACGGACAGATAATAACTATGCAAAAATAAATAAAGTAAAATTTTCACTCCAGGGAAGACTTGAACCAAGGACATCTCGTTCTGCAGCTGCTCACGCTACCACGGGACCACGGCGCTGCTGAGCTCACATTGCGCATGACGTTGCCTATGTTGCCCATGGACTACTCAGTTTGTATATTTTGCTTATTTTTTCACAGTTCCACACAACTTCTTACTGTTTTCTCAATTGATCTGTGTTCAGTTTTTCAAGGCCTATCCACTGTGCCAACTTATAACTAAATCTGAGGGGGGTGCGATGGGGAGGTTCCCTTGTAAGCAGACTGTCATTCAGCTTTGACTCAGTCTTCATAAGCGTGTCAATATTGCAATATTTGTTTAAATTCACATCTCCAAATTACGAAGGGCGTTCAACAAGCAAAGCAACACCTTTTTTCTCAGCCAGTTTCTGTTGGAAAAATACGGATTTTTCTGTGGGACATCGTGGAATATTGCAGCTTCATCCCCTATTGCGTTCCATGAGTGGATAGGAGCGCCATACATAGCCTTCAACTCCTGCCTGTTATGAAGGTGCATTCCATTCAGAGATCTGTCATTGAGTTTCTTTTCGCGGAAGACCAGAGAATGGCAGATATTCATAGGCGCTTGCAGAATGTGTACGGAGGCCTGGGAGTCGTTTTGCGACGCGTCTGTCATCATCGCAGTCAGGTCGCGCAAACTTGTCCGACCTCCCGCGTGTAGTCCGGCCCCACACGGCTGCGATTCCTGCAATGTTGGAACGTACGAACACTCTCATTCGAGGTGACCTATGGATCAAATTCAAACACCTCGCTGCTCAGTTGGACAACGCAAGGCCCCATGCAAGACAGCACACCCGGGAGGAGCTAGCAAAACTTTATTGAACTCTTCTCCCTCGTCCACCGTACAGCCCAGATTTCGCACACACCGACTTCCATCTGTTTGGCCCAATGAATGACTCACTTCGCAGGAAGCAGCACACTAGTGATGGGGAAGTTACTGTTGCAGCAAGGTGTTGGCTCGCACGTCGACCATTGGTATGGTACCAGGTCCTGCCAGTAGAGTGACGTAATGCCGTCGTATTGAGCGGAGGTTTTTTTTTGAAAAAATACGATTTTTTAGCCAAAAGAATGAGGAGTAACATGGGGTATTAGAACACTGACTAAAACCTACCTGCTTCCAGAAAAAAGTGAGTTGCATTAATTATGGAAGCCCCTCATACTACAAAATAGCTTCGTAATTATGCTAAAGCTTCAGGCTTCAGTCTTTTAAACCCAGCGCGACCATATTTTTGTCTCAAATGGCGTCTGAGGCAATAATGTCTTCAATTCATTTTCGTTTTTAACTGCGCAACGAGACGCTATTGCTGATATGCCTCTGTATCAGGGCAAATGGTCTGGTCCAGACGATAAAGACATAAATGTAACGTAGACGATCGTAGCTCTATATCTGTTACGTGTTTGTCTGACGAACGGAGGCAGTGTATGCTTTGATGGAATGAACAAATGAGCCGATACCTCCTATACTAGGTACAGTAAAACAAAGTCGCAGCTCTAAATGGCAAAGCAATATGACCACGTGGTATTTGAGATCAACAACAGTAGATTTTACGTTCCATAGTCTTAAACTATCAGTTTAATAAGTCACGGCTGCAATATACTAACACTAATTCCTTACAGACGAATGGAGAAACTGGTAGAAGCCGATCTCGGTGAAGATCAGTCCGTAGAAATGTTGTAACACGTGAGGCAATACTGACCCTACGACTTATCTTAGAAAATAGGTTAAGGAAAGGCAAAACTACTTTTCTAGCATTTGTAGACTTAGAGAAAGCTTTTCACAATGTTGACTGGAAAACTCTCTTTCAAATTCTGAAGGTGGCAGGGGTAAAATACAGGGAGCGAAAGGCTATTTACAATTTGTACAGAAGCCAGATGGCGGTTATAAGAGTAGAGGGGCATGAAAGGGAAGCAGTGGTTGGGAAGGGAGTGAGACAGGGTTATAGCCTCTCCCCGATGTTATTCAATCTGTATATTGAGCAAGCAGTAAGGCAACAAAGAAAAATTCGGAGTAGCAATTAAACTCCATGGAGAAGAAATAAAAACTTTGAGGTTCGCCGATGACATTGTAATTCTGTCAGAGACATCAAAGGACCTGGAAGAGCGGCTGAACGGAAAGGACAGTATCTTGAAAGGAGGATATAAGATGAACATCAACAAAAGCAAAACTAGGATAATGGAATGTAGTCGAATTAAATAGGATGATGCTGAGGGAATTAGATTACGAAATGAGACGCTTAAAGTAGTAAATGAGTTTTGCTGTTTGGGGAGCAAAATAACTGATAATAGTCGAAATATAGAGGGTATAAAATGTAGACTGACATTGGCAAGGAAAGCGTTTCTGCAGAAGAGAAATTTGTTAACATCGCTTATAGACTTAAGTGTCACGAAGACGTTTCTGAAAGTATTTGTATGGAGTGTAGCCATGTATGGAAGTGAAACGTGGACGATAAATAATTTAGACAAGAAGACAATAGAAGCTTTCGAAATGTGGTGCTACAGAAGAATGCTGAAGATCAGATGGGTAGATCACATAACTAATGAGGAGGTATTGAATAGAATTGAGGAGAAGAGAAAATTGTGGCACAACTTGACTAGAAGAAGGTATCGTTTGGTAGGACACATTCTGAGGCATCTAGGGATCACTAATTTAATATTGGAGGGCAGTGTGAAGGGTAAAAATCGAAGAGGGAGACCAAGAGATGAATACATTAAGCAGATTCAGAAGGATGTAGGTTGCAGTAGGTACTGGGAGCTGAAGAAGCTTGCACAGGATAGAGTAGCATGGAGAGCTGCATCAAACCAGTCTCTGGACTGGAGAGCGCAAGAACAGTCTTAAATTCAGATCTTTGTAGCTAGGATGCTTAATATTTGCAATAAAGATTATTTTAGTGTTATTCCGTTAAGAGTTTGAGTACATTACTAGACTCCAGATAATACTGCGTTTCCTGTGAGCTATCCTGTTGCGCAAGGCAACGCGCAAATGACGACAGCCAAAGGTTAGTAGACCTTCGTGCATCCGTGGAAAGATCTGTGAACGAGGCATACAACTGCCACCGTCAAACCTTAGTAAACGATCTAGTCGACAGGACGTGAAAATTCTGGTGCTATGTAAAATCGCTAAGCGAGTCTAAGGCTTCCATCCAGTCTCACTTTGACCAGTGTGGTGTGGCAGTTGAAGACTGTAAAAGGAAACCCGAAGTTTTGATTTACGCGTTTAAGAGATTGTTCACGCAGGAGAATCATACAAACGCACCGTTGTTTGGGCCGGTCGGAGTGGCCGTGTGGTTCTAGGCGCTACAGTCTGGAGACGAGCGACCGCTACGGTCGCAGGTTCGAATCCTGCTTCGGGCATGGATGTGTGTGATGTCCTTAAGGTTAGTTAGGTTTAATTAGTTCTAAGTTCTAGGCAACTGATGACCTCAGAAGTTAAGCCGCATAGTGCTCAGAGGCATTTGAACTATTTGAACCGTCTGACAGACACCCGTATGAACGACATAATAATAAGCATCCCGAGCGCAGAGTAACAACTGAAAGAGTCGATTACTTACAGAAGAATATCAACAATAGCGTCTCGTTATGCAGTTAAAAACCAAAATAAATTAAAGACGTTATTAGCCTGCATTTATCGCGAATCTCACGCCCAGCGGAATGTATCAAGCGATGGGGAAAAGTGCATGTGACTCCTGTATATATGAATGGTAGAAAAACGTACCCTCAGAATTACAGACCAATGTCCTTGACTTCGGTTTGCTATAGAATTCTTAAACATATTCTGCGTACATTGCAACAAATTTCAGAGAAACGAGGAAGTTATGTCCACGAATCAGCTTGGCTTTAGAAAATATCCCTCCTGCGAATTTCGGCTTGCCCTTCTCTCAATTGATGTACTGAGAACAATGGGAGAAGGGCAACACCCAGATTCCCTATTTTTAGATGTCAGAAAAGCATTTCACACGGTGTCTCACTGTAAACTGTTAATAAACATACGTGCATATGGAATAGGTTCACAGATACGTGTTTTCTTAAGTAAAGGAACCCACTACGTTGTCCACGACGGCGAATACTCCTCAGAGAAGAAAGTATCATCATAAGTCCTCCGTGGAATATTATAGGTCCGCTGTTAATTTCTATACACATAAGTGATCTGCGGGCAGAGTAAACAGTGGTCTGCGGCTGTTTGCTCGTGATGATGAGGTGTAATGGACGGTGTTGTCGTTGAGTGACTGTAGGACGATACAAGATGGTTCAAGCAAAGTTGGTGTGGTGAATGACAGCTAGCTGTAAATGAAAAAAGTTAAGTTACTGCTGATGAGTAGGGAAAACAAACCAGATGGGATACAGGACTGGTAGAATGCTGCTTGACACAGTCACGTACTTTAAATATCTGGGCGTACCTATGCAAAGCGACATGGAATGGAACCAGCATGTGAGAACTGTGTTAGGGAAGGCGAATGTTCGACTACCGTTAGTAAAGAGAGTTTAAGGGAAGTGTGGTTCATCTGTAAAGGACACCGCATATAGAACGCTAGTGCGACCTATTCTTGAGTACTGCTCGAGTGTTTGGGATCCGTACCATGTAGAATTAAAAATGGTTCAAATGGCTCTTAGCACTATGGGACTTAACATGTGAGGTCATCAGTCCCCTAGACTTAGAACTACACCACTGGCCATTAAAATTTCTACACCAAGACGAAAGGCAGATGGTAAACGGATATTCATTGGACAAATGTATTATGCTAGAACTGACATGTGATTACATTTTCACGCAATTTAAGTGCATAGATCCTGAGAAATCAGTAGCCAGAACAGCCACCTCTGGCCGTAATAACGGCCTTGATACACCTGGGCATTCAGTCGAACAGAGCTTGCATGGCGTGTACAGGTACAGCTGCCCATGCAGCTTCAACACGATACCACAGTTCATCAAGAGTAGTGACTGGCGTTTTGTGACGAGCCAGTTCCTCGGCCACCATTGACCAGGCGTTTCCACCACTGACCAGGCGTTTTCAATGGGTGAGAGATCTGGAGAATGTGCTGGCCAGGGCAGCAGTCGAACATTTTCTGTATCCAGAAAGGCCCATACAGGACGTGGAACATACGGTCGTGCATTATCCTGCTGAAATGTAGGGTTTTGCAGGGATCGAATGAAGGGTAGAGCCACGGGTCGTAACACATCTGAAATGTAACGTCCACTGTTCAAAGTGCCGTCAATGCGAACAAGAGGTGACCGAGACGTGTAACCAATAGCACCCCATACCATTACGCCGGGTGATACGCCAGTATGGCGATGACAAATACACGCTTCCAATGTGCATTCACGCGATGTCGCCAAACACGGATGCGACCATCATCATTCTGTAAACAGAACCTGGATTCATCCGAAAAAATGACGTTTTGTCATCCGTGCATCCAGGTTCGTCGTCGAGTACACCATCGCAGACGCTCCTGTCTGTGATGCAGCGTCAAGGGTAACCGCAGCCATGGTCTCCGAGCTGATAGTCCATGCTGCTGCAAACCTCGTCGAACTGTTCGTGCAGATGGTTGTTGTCTTGCAAACGTCCCCATCTGTTGACTCAGGGATTGAGACGTGGCTGCACGATCCGTTACAGCCATGCGAATAAGATGCCTGTCATCTCGACTGCTAGTGATACGAGGCCGTTGGGAACGAGCACGGCGTTCCGTGTTACCCTCCTGAACCCACCGATTCCATATTCTGCTAACAGTCATTGGATCTCGACCAACGCGAGCAGCAATGTCGCGATACTATAAACCGCAATCGCGATAGGTTACAATCCGACCTTTATCAAAGTCGGAAGCGTGATGGTACGCATTTCTCCTCCTTACACGAGGCATCACAACAAAGTTTCACTAGGCAAAGCCATCTACTGCTGTTTGTGTATGAGAAATCGGTTGGAAACTTTTCTCATGTCAGCACGTTGTAGGTGTCGCCACCGACGCCAACCTTGTGTGAATGCTCCGAAAAGCTAATCATTTGCATATCACAGCATCTTCTTCCTGTCGGTTAAATTTCACGTCTGTAGGACGTGATCTTCGTGGTGTTGCAATTTAATGGCCAGAGGGTACTTAAACCTAACTAACCTAAAGACATCACACACATCCATGCCAGAGGCAGGATTCGAACCTGCGACCGTAGTAGCTGCACTGTTCCGAACCGAAGCGTCTAGAACCATTCGGCCACAGCGGCCGGCGTAGTATTAAAGAAAGACATCGAAGCAATTCAGGGCAGGCTGCTAGATTTGTTACCGGAAGGTTTGAACAACCCACAAGTATTATAGAGATGCTGCGGGTACTCAAATGGGACTCCCTGGAGGGAAGGTGACGTTCTTTTCGAGGAACACTACTGAGAAAATTTAGAGAACCGGCTTTCGAAGATGACTGTAGAATGATTCCATTGCCATCAACATACATTTCGCATAAGGTCGGCGAAGGTTAGGTAACGAAAAATCAGGGCTCATGCGGAGGCGTATAGACAGTCACTTTCCCTCTCTCTATTTGCAAGTAGAACGGAAAAGAAAATGACTAGTAGTGGAGCGGGATACCTCCACGACGCACCATACGGTATCTTGCGGATTATGTACGTAGATAAATATGTAGAGTAATAATTAATATCTCTATGACTGAGGACTTTATATGTTGTGACTGTTAGTACTTAAATTTATGATTTATTATTGTTTGTAGGAGCAGTAGATTCAGATGATTACCGGCTTTAGTATTTATTTATTTGATATTAACAATGACGACTTATTGCGATTTTGAGATTAGAACTGTCATTTAATACGAGTAATGTTCGATGCATCGCTTTTTTTTTTTTTTTAAATGGACTTGTAGTCCGGGGTGATAAGTTACAATACAGCATCACCGGTCTATTGCGGTCTAACTGTGTCGGTGAGGCGGTAAATTTCCACAGGGCAGTGACTGCGTCACTGCAATTCACTTTGGAGGTGTGGCGGTGGGACTTGTAGTCCCGTACCACCCTCTGACGGTGATAGTACTACATGAGTCAGGCAGAAAAATTTTGCCTAACATGGGCAGGTGAAGGTGTGGCAGTGGGACTTGTAGTCCCATCGCCAATTCGTTATTGTTATCTTACCGATCTAGCAGATATATGACTGCGTGTCTGAGCTAATGACGTCAATGGGAGCAAGTCTTTCCGGTAGATTTCGTATTGTCTGTTCGCACGAGATTAATCACGAGGAGCTGTATTGCGAACGTGCGTTACTTGCTTGCCAGCTTGTCATTAGGAAGTGTGTGGAAAATTATTTACAGTGTTCTCTGGGTAAAATTAATGGCGACTAGATTAGCATCGGCGTTCAATTATCCAGCTGCCGTTGAACGAAAACTGGAAGCTCAGAACTCTATTAGGTTATTTTGAGATACGCCTAAACGTTTTGAGAGAAATTGCAACTTATATATTATCTACTCTGCACATGGAAGTTTCAGGAAATTTGTATCGTTGCCGACAAGTGAAATAATTAATCAAAATGTAAACTAAATAAGAAACTCGTCTGTTTCTCTAAGAGGAATTATTGTAGAACTGGTGTGCTAAAGGTAAGTCATCGTTAGTGGTATGATTTAGGTGTAATTAATTAGTTGGTCTTAAAACACGAAATACATTTAACGGAAAAAATCTCAGCACAAGAAATGATTGATTTAAGAACCTTCAACATCGCAGCGCGTCAGCTATCGTTGGTTAATATATTAAAAAACTAAAAACCCGCCTCGATTGCGAAAAAAGCACCTAGTGTTAAGTGTTAACCCAGGCTTCGGCGTAGATAACTACACCTTCTTCGGAACAACAATAAAACCGAAAAGTGCCTAAGAAGACCTTTGTCAATGATTAAAAGAACACCATAGCTATACATTTATAAACGAAAAAGAAAAGGAAAACACAAACAGTACATATGTACAAAAACAAAACCACTACTTAACTTAATGGTGTACGCTCCACCTCACACCGGCCTATGTTCGATGGGTCATGACCCGCCATAAACTGCAGCTACAAACGGTCGCTCACTTACAAGCCTGACCCGCTATCTATGCACATGCACAAGACAAAGGAAGTTACTTGAATGCGCATACGCATACGAATACGAGAAAGTTTACACATGGGTCAGGACTAAAGTAGCCCATATATTCCCAACCGTGGATTCGACACACAGCCATAACTGGTACCTACACAAAACCATGATTCATCAGAAAACACAACGGACCTTCATACTCCTCTGCAATGAGCTCTCGCTTGACACAACTTGAAGCGCTAAATGGCGGTGCTTTGGGTCACTATAATGCTCAATATATGGTGTCTGATTCGGAGCTGTCCTAGAAATAACCAATATGCAACAGTTCGTAGAGTCATTGTAGTGCCAGCTGCTTCTCATATTGCTGCTGCAGACTCAGTACGATGCGCCAGAGCCGTACGCCAAACACACTGGTCTTCCCGATCGGAAATGCCACGTGATCGTCCCGAGCCCGGCCTTCTTGCGATCGTGCATTCTCGTGACTTTCGCTGCAAGATTCGTGTACGCTGGGTACATTACTGCCACGTATTTATGCTGTATCGTGGAAGGAACATCCAGCTTCTTGTAGACCTGTTACACCACCTTGTTCAAATCAGTGCGTATAGATAACGGCGTCTTGACTAACATCAACTCACCACATCCAATATCAAAGATAACTAACGCTCACGACCATTATAATGAATATTAACAGCAGCCCTTATTTATATCATAGAAAACTATTCGATACCAGGTACCCATAGAAGCAGCTGTATGTGAATTTTTCGTGTCATTGGAGGAACTTCTTATCATTAGGAAAGGTAAAGAATAAAATTGAAATTAACCGTCGTCCATAAAGTGTTGTACTTCTATTTCTTTAAATCGTCAAACGATAAATTTAAATGATCGTCAAAATAGTATAAGGTGTGGACAGATGTGTGAATTTTTGTAACTCTCGTATTCTCACTACGAACAAAAAATATCTTAATCAAGTGCATTGTCCGTGTCTTTGACTTGTTTACTAATTAATATGCAGAACGCTTTAGACCTTAAAAATGGTTTGAGAGTAATATGGATGTGGTCACCGACACCGAACCCACTTCAAGCTAAGCTTCAACAGCTATTTCCTGACAGACCTTCATTCTCCAACCACTCATTCTGTCATGCGACAAAACAAAAATATCGGCGTATTCTTCCAAAGTGTTGCTTAATGCAAGCAGGTCAATAGAAAGTGAATTAGCACGTTAAAAAGTATACACACAGGGTAAATTAATTCAAGTTTTGTACTAAAATATTATCTCGAATCAGATATGGTCAAATGTAGTATCGATTGTGCTGTTGCGTCGCTGCTCAACAGCGATCATTGATTCAAGATGTTACGAGTAATGTGTTAAAATAACTTTAGATACAGACTTCTTGTATCTGATGTGTGCTGGAAATATACTTACTCGCTACAGGCAGTAATGATTTTTTTATTTGCAAGATACTATCGTGTTTGCTAACTGTAAAATCAATCTCAACAGGAGTTGGAAATAATTACGGCAAAGAAAGTGTTTTGTTACTAATGCAATGCGCATGTTCATAAGTTATGATTGAAACAATGTATAGTGCTCACATCCAATGATTTTGTAAAGCTAATTGTTAATGTGTAATCACTTTATTGAGTGTATTAATTGTGAGCATTACTAATTTTCATAGAGACAAAATACAAGTTTTAAAGTTAATGCTATATTGTTACTTACCCCAAGTCAATACGAGTTTCCAGATCCATATCATTATTTTATTAACTTTTTTCCTCAAGAAGTTATTGTTTCAGTCATGTTAGATTTAATTAAAATGTATGCTAAGCAACTGCCTTGCACAGTAGCTGTTTGCTAACTATACAATTTAAAGTACTAACAGAGAGCAGTGCGAAGAGCGTAACCATTGCGCAGATAAAAGTAAGAAATTTTATTAATTCAGGGACCGTTATTATTGAATTGAACAAGTTTTGTGTTATTACCGGGGACAGTATCAAATCAATAGTGTTGCATCATATTTAGTTGTTGTGTTATGTAAATTCATGCAGTTTTGGTTTGGTTTAAAGTTATTGACAGCTTAGATTCTTGCAGCTAAATTAAATTTACTTTCTCGCTGTCATAAAAGTTCATGACAGGCAAAGTGCATAAGCGACGAGGTAAATTACACTTTCACATGCAATACCCATTCTAACAGTTGTGTTGTACTCTATTGTCAGTTACGTAATTTCAATCATATTTCAACCGTATATGTTTCAATCTATGTACAAAATTTTGTGCTAGTTCGAAACATTAAAAGCGATCTAAACTATAGAGTGAGTGCACTGTGTGTAATACAGGCTGTGCTCCGTATAATATTCTATGTGGTGTGACGGCAGCAGTAGTTGTAACAAAGTGAAAGTAACATTTTTAGCGTGGGTTACTCTGTATGTGGACCTTAGATATGAACATTTTCATAACCTGCACAAAATATAATTATCAGGCATAGGGATGTTTTTCATGTAAAAATTCTTTGACTTATTGAACACATTCTTCTTCCATCTGTTATTACCAGCAATTTTGCACAGAATGTTCTGAACAAACAGAAACGTATTTACTAGGAAAAACGCTCGACACTAGAAATTCTAATTATTTGTTATAATAATTGAGTAACAGATGGTGCTGGTTCGCCATTAATTTCTACATCGTTGTAGCTTCTTGTTATCTAAGGGTAAGATATGGGATTGCAACTGGCCGTCTTTGGTCATCAAAGCGGAAGATGGGCAAATTAAAGTTACAGTATAGACTGGACATACGACGTAGTTTATCTACCGGATAAAAGTAACAAACGAGCGTTAAGTGCAGCTTAAATTCCGGAAAACATAGTAAAGTAACGTTTTTTAGAAAAGAACTGAATCAAAGGTAAGTGATATACGCATTTGTTTCCTTAACGTCTCAAGCAAGGGAAGCGGTGCGGTGGTCTGCAGTTCACGCTGGTGCGAAGTGCAAACTCAAAAAGTTAAGCACGCTAGTTTCCTTTTCTGCAGAATTTAAACTACCAAAAATGTAGATAAATTAAAACTTATTAAAGAAGTACTTTTTCTACGTAAATATGATTTTTTAAAAAGTGTATCTCACTGAAAACCAATTGTTAGGTTACGGTGTGCATTTCGTCGTTTCTTCCTACATACAGTAATTCTAATGAGGTTTCTAATAATCCAATCCATCTGATTTATCTACGCCGCTATGAACGATTTATGATGACTTGCGCATTTAATTGCTATTGTGTACTAGTATCATAGTAGTATTTACTTATTTACGACTATTTGTTTGCAATGAAGCAGCCCATGGGTTATGTGTTTCTGCGCCCACCTGAAAGAATGTAGAATACAGTGTTGACATGACGATCTATTGTGGCCATAGTAGACCTGATCACTCAGAAAAAAGAGGGAAATCATAAAATTTAAGCAGCATTCTTCGTAAGCAGTAGCTCAGACGAAGTAATTTCTGTAGTTACAACACAACATTTGATCTGTCACTGCTGAAAGACGTATACTAGCATTCAGCACGTGAAGACTGTAGCAGCTTTCTGGCAATAGTGCTTGCGTATTTAACACTGAAGGCTCATGGCACTTTCAGGCTTCCATTAATTGCGAATAGGTAACGTTTACAGTCCCACTAATTATTGTTTAGATGTATGCTGTACAGCCGTAACAAATGTGCGAGTGCTTGTATGAACTGTTGACTTTAATGAGAGCAGGTGAATAATCAATTCGTTTTTGGTGGGCTTCGTATTATCTGTTTGCGGGAGATTAAACACGGTAATCTGTGATCTCAGACGCTTTCGATTGCTTGCCGAAATCATATCTGGAAGTGTGTGGGAAGTTGTTTACAGAGATATTAAATCAAATTTACTTCGCGTTATTTTGTATTCGTTCGCTTAGAACTGCATTGTCGGAATTGCGTAGTGCAGACTGAAACACGCGATCCGAACACGCAGTCTTGTAACTGAATGTTTCACATTCCGTGCTACTTCATATTTTAACATAGATAGGCCTGCTTGCTTGTGAGACTACATACTATGACATAGCTGAAGCAGTGAAGTTGCGAATATAACGCGTAGTACGACATGGGCTGCCCAATGTAGGTCATGATGACGTAGTATTTAACTAATTGTGTAGATTTTGTCCAGTAGGTATTAATGTTTCAACTATTTTTGGTGTGGTTGTTAGGCGGAAGTGGAAACTAGCCAGTGATTTGACTTAGATCGGGGCTTGAAATGTATGGGAAAATGCTTTTCTAAATCTTTTTCTTCAGATATGTATTGTTTAGACGAATGATGAACTGTCGTGGCCCAGATCCGACACTCACAAAACTATGAGTCCAGTGATTATACGAAATGTATATTTTTAATTGATACGCTGCCCGACTAAAATTAAGTAGCACAAAGAAGGAGAAGGGGAAGAGGAAATGAAACGAAATTTCAGGTGTATGTGATGTGATTTCAGTGATCATAAAGTAGAGTCAAATTTGTGAAGAATTTAGGTCTAAGGGCCCACTTATCACTATGACCCAACCTCACCAGAATGTAAGCCCTGATTCGCTTAAAATGCGTGTTGTAAAGCCGTGGTATACTCTCCTGATGCAAGCTGGTCCTCCATATTCTGGATACTAGCATTGGGATGGAGTTAACGTTCAACCTGTTTCCATACATGTTGTATCAGGGACAGATCTAGGGACCTTGTTAGCCAATGGTGTACCTCGAACGTCGCACACAGTTTACCAGTTTATAGATCACTGTTGAAGACTGGTACCATGATGCTGTCGCATGGGGGGTAACACACGAAGCCAAAGTTATGAACCTCCTCTTTCACCTCGTCGTCGGAGCTGAATCGCTTTCCGGCCAAATGTTCTTTTAACCTAGGGAACAGGTGATAGTCACTGGGCGCCAAGTCAGGACTATAGGGCGGGTGGGTGATTATGTTCCACTGAAACTGTTGCAGGAGAGCAACGGTTTGTCGAGCGATGTGTGGGCGAGCGTTGTCATGGAGAGTGTGTACGCCCTTGCTCAACATTCCTCCTCTCCGGTTCTGAATTGCCCGCTAGAGTTTTTTCAGTCTCACAGTACCTGTCAGCGTTAATTGTGGACCAGGGATTGAGCTCCCACAACGAAGTGAAAGAAGAGGTTAATAACTTTCTGAACAGCATGGCCGCGAGCTGGTATGACATGGGCATACAAAAACTGCCACAGCAGCTACAAAAATGCGTCGACAGAAATGATGATTATGTCGAAAAATAGCTAAATGTTCAAGCTGTAAACTGATGTAAACCATTGTAGAAATAAACAGGTCTATGCACTTATAAAAAAAATAGGAGGCCTTACGTTTGGGAGTACCTTCGTATGCGCTGCCGTCGGTGAGCTGAGGCTATGATGGCGGAGAAACCACACACTGTACAGCCAGACGAACCACAATGATCTCTCACTATACGTGTGAAAACGCAGACACTGTACGCTGTTAGAATGGGGAAAAATCGACTGGTGCATCACAGTAGACACAGCTTGAGTTGACCCCTGGAACGAATACATCGACAACAGTATGGTGTGACTGTAGTAGGATATAGTAAAGAAGGAAAATGCCGACTGTCATTCAGTCAACCGATTTCCGTTGAACGTTTGTGTGGGGCCAGTGCACACTAACGAAGATAAGGTAGAAGTGCTACTCCCCTCTGGAGAATATACGAGTAATTTAGCGGGCCAATTGTCGTATTTACGATGTTACACAGTACCTCAAGGTGGGGTTATTTTGCCCCTTTGGTGGTAACTTTGGACCACTGGTCTGAAGAAGTTTTAAATTTTTTCCCTATAAAATGCATAACTAGCATGGAGTAAACAAGACAGTCTACATTTACAAAGTATGAAAAACAATCTAGAAAGACGTAAGTTGCAAAGAAGTAATATTGTGTTGGTAGCAATGGTCTCATTGTTGACCATAAATATTTTAACAGCTGTTACATCCCAATAACTTTTGCCTGGAGATTTCACATCAATTAAGCTAAAAATACAGTGAGTGTAGTTTTGAATTCTGTTAGTAAGAGGGAACGAAATGATAAACTGTCCTTATTGTGAAATACAGTTTAGATAATATTTAATACATCTGTAAAATTGTGCACATTTCTGCAAAATATAGTGTTACTTTAGCGCAGGCCAAAGTAACCCCAAAATGAAGATAAAGGGGTGCTATGATCTCATGATTCTGAAAGTTTCTCTGAACTCCAGCACCACAGAATGTTGAGAGATAAATTAGTAGTTGGGCAATATGCTAAGGTTTTAGATGACGAAGAAGAATATTCCGAAACTGCGAGTAAGGTTAGTTCAAATGATTCAAATGGCTCTTAGCACTATGGGACTTAACATCTGAGGTCATCAGTCCCATAGACTTAGAACTACTGAAACCTAACTAACCTAAGTACGTCATACATATCCATGCCCGAGGCAGGATTCAAACCTGCGACCGTAGCAGCCGCATGGTTCCAGACTGAAGCGTCTAGAATGGTTCAAATGGTTCTGAGCACTATGGGACTCAACTGCTGAGGTCATTAGTCCCCTAGAACTTAGAACTAGTTAAACCTAACTAACCTAAGGACATCACACACATCCATGCCCGAGGCAGGATTCGAACCTGCGACCGTAGCGGTCTTGCGGTTCCAGACTGCAGCGCCTTTAACCGCACGGCCACTTCGGCCGGCAAAGCGTCTAGAACCGCTCGACCACAGAGGCCGGCTGAGGTTAGTTATGAGGGTGCTAAAGTGAACTGTATGGTAAATCAAAGTCCTACTACAGTTAGACAGAACAAAAAGACAGACTGTTTTATCCTTGGGAGGATTTGATAAGAATTATCAGTCGCACACTACTAACAAAACATTGCTGTTTCAAGTACCAGAGCTTCAGTAATTTTTATAATAATGCTCATGTCCCTTCTGTACGATATATTTAACATGATTTATTCTGTATCGAAGGTTCTCGGGTGTCCAGCCGGATCCGATCGTCGAAGTTCCGCTATATTTCGGCGCATGACCGTTCCGCCATCATCAGGTGGTGCTGATGGAATTCCATCAGCACCACCTGATGATGGCGGAACCGTTATTCGCCGAAATATAGCGGAACTTCGACGATCGCTTCAGTAATTTTTATAATAATGCTCATGTCCCTTCTGTACGATATATTTAACATGATTTATTCTGTATCGAAGGTTCTCGGGTGTCCAGCCGGATCCGATCGTCGAAGTTCCGCTATATTTCGGCGCATGACCGTTCCGCCATCATCAGGTGGTGCTGATGGAATTCCATCAGCACCACCTGATGATGGCGGAACCGTTATTCGCCGAAATATTGTGGAACTTCGACGATCGGATTCGGCTGGACACCCGAGAACCTTGGATACATCACATTCGCCGGGAAAGCCTCAGATCACATGATTTATTCTCTTTGCAGATGGTTACCTTAGTGTAAATTTTAACTTGAAATTATATTAGTGAGTCTGTGAAATATACTACAGCTTGTATATTTACTGTATCACTTTCCAACGAAGTTAATACACTCCTGGAAATTGAAATAAGAACACCGTGAATTCATTGTCCCAGGAAGGGGAAACTTTATTGACACATCCAGTCCCAAACATGCTCAATGGGGGACAGATCCGGAGATCTTGCTGGCCAGGGTAGTTGACTTACACCTTCTAGAGCACGTTGGGTGGCACGGGATACATGCGGACGTGCATTGTCCTGTTGGAACAGCACATTCCCTTGCCGGTCTAGGAATGGTAGAACGATGGGTTCGATGACGGTTTGGATGTACCGTGCACTATTCAGTGTCCCCTCGACGATCACCAGTGGTGTACGGCCAGTGTAGGAGATCGCTCCCCACACCATGATGCCGGGTGTTGGCCCTGTGTGCCTCGGTCGTATGCAGTCCTGATTGTGGCGCTCACCTGCACGGCGCCAAACACGCATACGACCATCATTGGCACCAAGGCAGAAGCGACTCTCATCGCTGAAGACGACACGTCTCCATTCGTCCCTCCATTCACGCCTGTGGCGACACCACTGGAGGCGGGCTGCACGATGTTGGGGCGTGAGCGGAAGACGGCCTAACGGTGTGCGGGACCGTAGCCCAGCTTCATGGAGACGGTTGCGAATGGTCCTCGCCGATACCCCAGGAGCAACAGTGTCCCTAATTTGCTGGGAAGTGGCGGTGCGGTCCCCTACGGCACTGCGTAGGATCCTACGGTCTTGGCGTGCATCCGTGCGTCGCTGCGGTCCGGTCCCAGGTCGACGGGCACGTGCACCTTCCGCCGACCACTGGCGACAACATCGATGTACTGTGGAGACCTCACGCCCCACGTGTTGAGCAATTCGGCGGTACGTCCACCCGGCCTCCCGCATGCCCACTATACGCCCTCGCTCAAAGTGCGTCAACTGCACATACGGTTCACGTCCACGCTGTCGCGGCATGCTACCAGTGTTAAAGACTGCGATGGAGCTCCGTATGCCACGGCAAACTGGCTGACACTGACGGCGGCGGTGCACAAATGCTGCGCAGCTAGCGCCATTCGACGGCCAACACCGCGGTTCCTGGTGTGTGCGCTGTGCCGTGCGTGTGATCATTGCTTGTACAGCCCTCTCGCAGTGTCCGGAGCAAGTATGGTGGGTCTGACACACCGGTGTCAATGTGTTCTTTTTTCCATTTCCAGGAGTGTATTACGTGTTCTTGCCTTCGAAAGTTAGATTTTTATTTTCTCCCTATGCTCCTGAAGGTTTACTCTAGTGACATTCATTGACTTTACTTTGCCCCACATTATATTACCCCTTGTATATGGAGAAATGACAGAGTAGGTCAAAGCAACCCGGAGTGCAGGTAACATTGGCACACTTTTTTAAATGGTACCACAGCAACAGATCTGATGTATTTTGTTAAATAGCTTTTTTAATTGATGATACAGGTATCTGAAAGTACTAGAAAAACGTATTTGAAATTTTCTCACTGCCACTATCCTTCGTGTTCTTCCAAATATGATATTAAAACACAGGTAAAAGTTGGACGAAAATAACCACAGTTTAGGGTATTTCAATGCTTTTGGTATTTGGTGTACAGTGAAGGCGGGTGACTGAATAGCCGGCGTGCATTTTCTTTGTTTTTCCGGTTTTTTCTGTCAACAGCGGCAAGTGGGCGAGTTTATTACTGCGGGTACTTGCGTTGTGTGCTAGCAGAAGAGAGTAAAAATAACTTTTGTGTTACGTTTCTAACAACGCCACGTTCACGTGAATGGTACACTGTGATACGGTTTTGAACAGGTCTTGAGGAGAGGAAGTCCTTCACCGAATGAGAACACACGGTGCAGTTTTAAAAAAGGCCTACTGTTGTTAATGTCTTCGCGACGAGAAAGTTACAAGATAGGCAACCACGCTAGTTGAAAGCCCCTATTAGCTAACCAAGGATTTGCGTGATACATTTTTTATTTCGACTCTGGACAAAAAATTATTGGGAGTGGTGTAGGTATATGGGACACTCTGTGTACGTTAAACTGTAAAGACATATTTTTATATAATTTCTATACAAATCGAACCAAGTATGTTTGAGACACGGAATTACGAGAATTAATTTACTGTAAACAGTGTTTTGAATGCTTAAACGTGCTTAAAGGTGTCTTATGTGAACCATACAATATCAGTGCTACATTCATTGCGTGAACATTTAGTAACCTCAGGTTAACAGTATGAAGATGTAACATGCGAACTAGCTAATGGTGTCACCGTGGCGCCTTTATGTAGTAGGAGATCCCATTCCCTGTACGATAACGCCATTCTTACACCATATAGTCGTCAAAGGTGGATGTGAAACTGAGTAAGTACTGTTGCTCCAATAATTGTGTCAACAAGGAACAAAAATGTAATGTGGGACTTGTAGTCGATACAGCTGTAGCTTCTAGCAGGAACGATAAACAGTTTCTCAATGCCATCGTCATCATTAGCAGCATCATCTTCACTTCAAGCACTGAAGCCTTTTTTGTTTTGCCTGTTATAGTACCAATCACTTTCTCAACCTTGCTTGACTTTTTTCTCAACTGATTTAAATCTTCTCATCTGGAGAGGTAATCTTTTTCCACTCATTCTTTCGAGATGTTCGTTGCAGTCCCTTCTATTTTCTTGTATTTTATTAAGGATGTTACATATGTTCGGATCTTCCCAATTTCCAAATTCAGAAATCTTTGGGCTCTTGTGCAACCCTTTACTGCTTTGAAAACTTCATTTCTATTGCTTGTATGAAGCCATCTTAGCATTTATCTATAACCCACAATTCACGTCCGTAAATAAGTACTGGAATTGCCATTATCTTATAAAATTTTAATCCTGTTTCTTTCCTAGTTTTATATTTACACTTTTATTTTTTCCCATGTACTCCCAAACTTTGTGAATTGCCTTTCTATTCTTCTTAACACTCACTCGTCACAACCTACATAGTTAAAATGTATGGCCTATTCTGTTGTCCTATTACTGATCACAATTTTTCTCGATACAGGAAGTTTCTTTTTGAAAACTATTGATTTTGTCTCCTTTTCTGAAAGCGTCACATCGTATTCTTCACAAACCTTACATAGTAAATGTATTCCCCTTTGTATGTCATCTTCATTATCAGCCAGGTGTGAGGTGTCGTCTGCATGTCAAAGACAATTCAAGCGGGCATTACTGTTAATCTTAATTCTCTGTTTAAAAATCTCACGTTTCCGAATTGGGTCATCTAAATAAATGTTAAAAAGTGTGGGTGAAACGCTGCACCCTTGTCTTACTCCTCCGTTTGTGGTCACAGGCTGTGTTAGAGTGCCATTTAAATAAAATTTCAGTCCTGTGTTTGTACAGACATTTTAAGAGGTTCCTTAGGTGTTGTGGGTATCCACTTTCCCTCACAATTCCCCATAGTTTCTTTCTATCAACGTTATCGAATGCCTTTATAAAATCAATGAAAGGCTTTCCCAATTATATTCTGCCTGTTTTCGGATTAATTGTTTTGGTAAGAATACCTGCCCCTCCGAACTCCCATTGGTTCTTCGCCTCATAAACTCGCATCTATGGCCTTTAACATCTTGCCCATTATTCCAGCACAAATTTTGTATGCAGTGTCCTACAAGCTGATACCTCTTTAGTGCTCGTAGACATTGCGATTTCCTTTTTAAAATAGTGATATTATCTTTGCTTGTTACTATGCTTCTGTAATAACTCTATTTCTCCAACACATATGAAACAGATATACTAATTTCTTTTGTAGCAAAGTACCTCCTTATTTTCTCAGTTTCGTTTAGCTAAAAGTCTAAACAAAACACCAGGCTTATTATTTCAGAGGTCCGTGGGACAACTGGAGCTGCAGGTATCGTAGGAAGGTTTCGCCGTCCAAATTCCATGACTGCAGCTAACTGCGCACAATTGCTGCCACTCTTGGTGACGACCGGTTTGAGAGCACAGAAACGTCCGTGAATGCAGACAAGGACCTTGAAGAACGACGTTCGTAAAATGCTACAGAGAATGTGAATGTACCTGGCCCTGATGAAAGGCCTTGGGTGTGTACTCGTTGACATATTTTTAATTACAGTTTTTAATCCCTGCAGCGAATGTATGTTTAGAAACTACTTTATATGCAGACCAGCTGCCAGTGTCAGTAAAAAATTCTCTGCTTGGTTTGAGATTAAAAATCACCAGACGGTGACGACTAAGATATAGCTGTAATTGCAGAAAGAAACGTAAATAATTTGACTTCACTTCATCTAAAAAGCGTAGATATCTTACATAGTCTAAAATAGTCCTACGAGTAGGGCATCAACAGCTAAAATAATTATAAGTGCTGAAAGGAACGCTCAAACAGATGATAATATATTGAGATGTTGAAACGCTAGTAAAATTGCAGGGTTAGCTGTTTTATTGTAGTTGCTCAGAGACTAGTACAACCGGTTTCGTACCATTGAGGTACAGCCTCAGATGCCTTTCTGCGTAAAACTTTTTATTCAAAACTTTGTACGAACCGTACTACTGACTTAATAACTTCAGAAATCTTAATACTAAAAACATTAAAATCTTGACACGCATATAAATAATAAAATGCGTGAGCCGCTATTATAACATAACTTACAAGATGTCATGTCCCATGTTGTCTAAATAGCTTAATGTATGGTCTAAGGTCCAATCAGGAGCAGTAACTGACGCAACCACCAACCGTGGTCAAACTTACTAAAGCCGTTGTCACTGATAATTTATGTTTGGAGAACGCCAGATGTCCCTAACATGAAATATTATTAAAGTAATACTGAGGAACACCCAACAGGGGCTATAAATAGACCAAAACGAAACAATGATTATATCAATAACGTATAGACTGTTGAACATCTGAATTTTGAGACGATAGTGATGAATACTGTAAATGGGCAGATTCTGTGTTGATAGCACTGTGTAGAGCTTTGCATTGGATCTCTGACTGCACTTTCTTTGTAAGAGACTCTGGCTGGTTGGACTATTTGTTTGAAGTTAATCGCCAGTAGTGTTGGGCTGTTGGAAGTTAGTCGCCAGCGGTGATGGAAGTACTGTTGGGCAGTTAGAGGTGAACAGCCAGCAACGATGGATGTTAGATGTGAGAAGTTTGCATTGATGGAGGGTAGAGGTCTGAAGTGTTAGCATAGGCTATCGATCTGTGCATGTTCGACTTGGAGACTGAATATTATTCATGATGACTTTATACTAGATGTCAATGACGATTTATATCCATGTTTGAACTGGATGTCACATTATTAAGGTAAAAAATACATTATTTTGTTTGCAATAAAATCTTTCCTTTGCTAACCACATACCTATCTGTAGTAAGTGGATTTAGTAGTTAGAATCTTTTATTTAGTTGGCAGTATTGACGCTCGCTGTATTGCAGTAGTTCGCTTAATGAAGATTTTTGTGAGGTAAGTGCTTAATGAAATGTTTAGGTTATTGTTCAGATTTCTTTTTAGTCAGGGCCATTCTTTTGCATTAATTATTTGAAGTCAGGTTGTAATTTTTTTGAGCAGTCAGACTGCGTTGCGCTAGAATATTGTTGGTCAGTGTTGACATGATAAGAGAAAGTAGTTTTTATCTCCCACACTCCACTCCATTACTAAATCGGTGATGCCTTGATGTCTCAGAGTGTACCCTACCAACTGATCCCTTCTTATAGTGACGTTGGCCCACAAATCTGTTTTCTCCCCAATTCTATTCAGTACCTCATCGTTAGTTATGTAATCTACCCATTCAATCTTCAGAATTATTCTGTAGGCTCAGTACGTTCAGTTTTACTCATCTGTTTCAGAATCAAATAACGTAGAGGTTTCATTTTCTCAGTCATTCTGCAATTTAAGTACAGACACACTCATTTAAATAAAGAAGTTTCAATACACCTCGGTATACCGCTCCCATTTTGACAACACAAACATATACTCAGAAGTGATGTGTTTCTCAAATGAAAATCTATGTAAGGCGACATTTTCTACCGTCCTACAAAACACGAAGGAAACAGGACCTAACGACGGCACTTACCAAAAATGATGCTATACGTGTGTTTGCGGAATGAACAGTCGTTCTGCGTAATAATAAGGCCGTCAGAGTTGGATTACGGGATTCAAGGATATATTAGCCTCCACGATGAACATACGGAGACCAGGTAACAGTGAAACACTGGACATAGTTAACTGTCGTGGTGTGCGGGTGACAAGAAGAGTGCGAGGGATGCACGCCAGCTACTACTGGGAGGTTCCGAGAAGACAGAGCGCTGATTGAACCTCGGGACTCTCTTACATATAGAGGATGTGTACATTTCTGTTGCCGTAGGTAAAGGTACACATACAAAAGCGTATTTCAACACTCCATTGTACTGTAGTGTAACTATTATGTTGTTGTGGACTTCAGTCCGAAGAATGGTTTGATGCAGCTCTCCTTGCCACTCTATCCTTCGAAGCCTGTTCATCTCTGATCAACTATTGCAACTTGCCTCCTTCTGAATCTGCTTACCGTTTTCATCTTTTGGTCGCCCTCTGTAGTTTTTGTCTCCCACACTCCACTCCATTACTAAATCGGCGACGCCTTGATGTCTCAGAGTGTATCCTACCAACTGATCCCTTCTTATAGTCAGGTTCGGCCACAATTTTCTTTTCCCCCCAATTCTATTCAGTAACTCATCGTTAGTTATGTAATTACCCACCCAATCTTCAGAATTCTTCTGTAGTACTACTTTTCAAAGGTTTTCTTGTCTATACTGTTTATCGTCCATGTTTCACTGAAATACATGCGTACAATCCAGGCCAATACTTTTAGAAAAGTCTTATTCTATATTCGATATTAACAAATCTCTTTTCTTCGAAAGTGCCTTTTCTGCCATTGATAGTCAACTATTTATATCCTCTTTATTTCGGCCATCATCGGTTATTTTTCTGTCCAAAAAGGAAAACTCATGTATCACTTTCATTGTCTCATTTCCTAACGTAGTTCCCTTACCATCACCTGATTTAATTCAGCTACATTCCACTATCCTTGTCTTTCTTTTGTTGATGTTTATCTTCCATGCTCCTTTCAAGACAATGTCCATTCCGGTGACTTCTCTTCCAAGTCCTTTGCTGCCTCCGACAGAATTACAATGTCAGCGAATGACCTCAAAGTTTTTATTTCTTTCCCTGAACTTTAATTCCTACTTCAAACTTTTCCTCCGTTTGCTTTGCTGCTTGCTCAATGTACAGCTTGAATAACATCGGCGATAGGCTACAATCATGTCGCACCACCTTTCAAATCACTGGTTTCCTTTCATGCCTCTCGACTCTCATAAATGCCGTCTAGTTTCTGTTCGAGTTGCAAATAGCCTTTCGCTCCCTGTATTTTACCCCTGCTACCTTCAGAATTTCAAAGAGAGTATTCCAGTCAACATTTTCAAAAGTTTTCTCTAAGCCTACAAATACTATAAGCATAGGTTTGCCTTTCCTTAACCTATCTTCTGTGAGAAGTCGTAGAGTCAGTATTGCCTCTCTTGCTCCCACATTTGTTCGGAACCCAAACAGATTTTTGCAGAGATAAGCGGGTTTTACCATTCTTCTGTGAAGAGTTCGTGTTAGTATTATCAACGTGACTTATTGAACTGATGGTTTGGTATATTCACTCGTGTCAGCGAGTGATTCCCTTGGAATTGGAATTGTTAATTATTCTTGTAGTCTGAGGATGCTACGCCTGTCTCATACATCTTGTACACCAGATGCAATAGTTCTTTTGTGACTGGCTCACCCAAGGCTATCACTAGTTTCGACGGAATGTCGTCTATTCGACGGGCCTTGTTTCGAGGTAGGTCTTTCAGTGATCTGTCAAATTCTCCTCTTAGGAGCTTATCTCACATCTTACCTTCATCTACGTACTCTTCTATTTCTATAATATTGTTCCCATTGTGTGTACACTCTATATACTCCTTCCAGCTTTCCGTTTTCAGCGTGCGACTGGTTTTCCATCTGAGCTTATACAGTTGCTTCTCTTTTCTCCAAACGCCTCTTTAATTTTCTGTTGGCGCTGTCTGTATTTCCCCTAGTGACATATGCTTCTAAATCCTTACATTTATCCTTTAGCCATTCCTGATTAGACATTTTGCACTTCCTTTCAATCTCATTTTTAGACGTCGGTATTCCATTTCGCCTGTTTATGTTGCGTTTTTGTAATTTTTCGTTTCATCAGTTAAATTCAGTATCTCCTTGGTTATCTAAGGATTTCGAATAAGATGTAGTCTTTTTCGTATTTAATCCTCCGCTGCCTTAACTATTTCGTCTCCCAGAGCTACACATTCGCCTTCTACTGTAGTCCATTTGCCTCTTCTAGTCAATCGTTGCCGTACGACCCTTCTGAAACCCTCAACGACCTATGGTTCTTTCAAATTATCCCGATCCGATCTCGATAATTTCTTACCTTTTTACTCTTTCTTGTTTTATTCTCGAGTTCATAACAAATGAATTGTGGTCAGACTGTACATCTGCTCATGGAAATGTCTTACTACTGACAATCCGGTTCCGAAATCTCTGTCTTATCATCAAATAGTTGGTCTGAAACCTTTCGATGTACCCACGTCTTCTCCATGTATACATCCTTCTATCATGACTCTCAAACCAAGTGTTTACGATGGTTGAATTATGCTCTGTGCCAAGTTCTTGTAGGTGGCCTCCTCTTAAATTGCTTCTCACCAGTCATTTTTCCCCCTACGGGCCCTGGGGTTAGAATAGGCCCTAGCTATTCCTACCTGTCGTAAGAGGCGACTAAAAGGAGTCTCACACCTTTTGGCCTTTGTGTGATGGTCCCCTGTAGGGTTTGACATCCATTTTTCAAAATTTTCCTGAAGAGCAAGCCAATTGGGGAAGGACATCTTACATGGTGCTTCATGTCCATCGTGTATTATGATCTTTAGCCCACTTTCTCGTCGTGGCTTTGCAGTCCCGCTCATCCTCCATCTCTTGAGTGAGGACACCTTCCTGGATGCGATTTCCTCCACTCACTATGCAGTGTCGTTTCCTGCGCCGACGACAACCATGGAATTCCTTGCACCTCATATCCAGCACGGTAGCCAGTGCATTGTAGTGGGTCCGCCATGTACCCTGTTGGTTGTAGCCCCCTGACTACACAGGGATCGCTCCGCTGATGCCTGCGCCGTTAACTCCCCATGTATGTCAAGGAGTAGATGCCCATCACCCTGGGGCATCGGGACACCCGGCAAGGGCCATCCTGCCAGGTGGCCGTTGCTGCGGCTTGGTGGCGTCCATGGGGAGGGCCCCTGGTCAGAGTGAGTGGCATCAGAGCGGATGACGCGAAATGAACCATATCACGTCATCGCTTGCTGGTGGTCAAACGTCAGCAGTCTCTAAGCATTCCAAGTGTCAGTACAAAGCAAGGAATTATGATCCTAAATCGTTCCCCTCCCTGGCCACACCATGGGAGGAACGCCAGGCTAAGGATGGCAGCGAAAATTATTTGCCCCAGTACCTGATATGTACAAGAGCTTATGGAGACTCCTTTGTCTTGATGAAGCCTCAGTTTTTTGTAGGAAATTTGAGGACAAGTTTGGGTAGGTGGAGGTCTTGTCCATAATGTGGTCAGGGTCAGTCTTGATAAAAACGGTATCCTCTGCCCAGTCACAGGCATTACTCGCATGTGACAAACTGAAGAATGTTTCCATTACCATCAACCCCTCACAAGAACTTTAATATGGTCCAGGTTATTATATTCCTCAGGGATCTTCTTTTGCAGCTGCACACCAGCTTAGAGCGACAAGGAGTTCATTACGTCTGGCATGCCCATAGGGGTCCGAGGGATAATCAGGTTTCCACTGGTGCCTTTATCTTGGCCTTCAAGGTGACACATTACCCGAGAAGGTCAAGGTGACAATCTACCGCTGTGATGCCAAGCCATATATCCCTCCCCCAATGCAGGGCTTTATGTGCTGGAAGTTTGGGCATATGTCTTCCTGCTGTACTTCCAGCATCACATGTCAAGACTGTGGATGTCCATCCCATCCCAATACTCCATGTGCCCTGCCTCCCATCTGTGTCAACTGCGGAGAGTATCATTCCCCTTGCTCACCAGACTGCAAGGATTTTACAGCGAGAAAGGAAAATCATGGAATACGAGACCCTGGACTGACTTACCTATACTGAGGCCAAGAGGAAGTTTGAGCTCCTACATCATATGCCTATGGCCTCCTCTTATGCCACCGCTACAAGAACAGTTGTAGACCCATCAATTCCATGAGTTCCTGTCAGCTCTCAGAACCAGAAGACTACACCTGCCCCCTTGATGGTGGGGGGGGGGGGGGGGGTCTGTCCCTTCCTCTTGCTCCCACACCACCTACCTCAGGAGCATTGTCCCACCAACCATTGGGGACACCAGTCCCCACTTCTCAGCTGGAGAAGCGTAAGTCTTCTTTGGCTTCTCTTGCTAGGAAGGGGCCCCTTGGATCACGCCCTTCCCAGGTTTCCATTAGTGGGTAAAATGACACCTGCCAGTGGCTGAAGTGCCCAATAGCACCTGGTCGTAGGGCTTCACGATCATACTCAGTCCTGGAAACTGAATCTGTGAAGCCCTCCCAGCCAGAGAAACCCAAGGATCAGCGAGAGAAATCCAGAAAGAAGACCCCAGGGCCAATGGAATTGCGGTGGCACCCACGCCACTGCTACCTAAAAGCTCTGCATCTGAAGATGAGGTGAAGATTCTGGCGTCTTCTGAGGACCTAGATCTCGCCAGACCCTCAGACACAATGTATATAGCCTGTTCAGGAAATAAGTTGGTGGCAGCAGGTGGCCCTGAGGCGTATACTTCCTCTTTGAGCGTTTCATGCCTTCCCAGCCTCACAATCACGTCATCGTCCAGTGGAATTGCGGCGGTTTTTTCCACCACCTGGCTGAGATACGGTAACTGTTAAGCTTAACACCTGATTTCCGCATTGCCCTCGAGGAAATCTGATTACCAGCAATTCGGACCCCTGCCCTTCGTGGCTACAGGAGATATTACAAGAACCATAGCGAATATAATCGAGTGCTAGGTGGAGTTGGCGTTTATGTCCTGAACTCGGTATGTAGTGAACCTGTTTCCCGTCAGACTCTTCTTGAAGCTGTGGCTGTCAGGATAGAGACGACGCAGGAAATAACTGTCTGCAACGTATATCTCCCTCCAGGTGGTGTGGTACCCCGGAAGGTATTGGCTGCACTGATTGATCAACTCTCTAAATCTTTCCTACTTTTGGGAGATTTTAGCGCCCATAACCCCTTGTGGAGTAGCACCATGCTTACTGGCTGTGGCGTCGAAAATTTACTGTCCAAACTCGACCTCTGTCTCCTAAATACTGAGGCCGCCACACATTTCAGTGTGGCCCATGGTATTTGCTCAGCCCAAGACTTCTCCCACCTATTCACTGGAGAACACATGACGACCTGTGTGGTAGTGACCACTTCCTCATCTTCCTTTCACTCCCTTGGCGTCATGCCCACCCAAGCCTACCCAGATGGGCTTTAAACAAAGCAGACTGGGTAGCCTTCACCTCTGCTGTCACCGTTGAATCTCCTCCACATAGTGCCATCGATGTTGTGATGGAGCAGGTCACTACAACGATCGTTTCTGCGGCAGAAAACGCGATCCCTCGTTCTCTAGAGTGCCCCTGACAAAAGACACTCCCTTCGTGGTCGCCTGAAGTCGCTGAGGCAATTAAACACCGTCGGCGAGCTCTACGGCGACATAGCGGTACCCTTGCCTAGAGCACCTAATAGTCTATAATCGGCTCCGTGCCCGCGCTCGCCTGTTTATAAAACGACGAAAACAGGAGTGAGGAGTGTTGGCAGAGGTACGTGTCGACCACTGGGTGTCATACGTCACCCTGCCAAGTCTGGACGAAGATCGGATGTCTTTTTGGTACCAGACCCCAACAAGTGTCCCTGGTGTTAACATAAATGGCGTGCTCTCTACCGACGCAAACATGATTGTCGAGCACTTTGCTGAGCACTATGCTGGACCCCCAGCCTTTGACACCCTCAAACGGCGGATGGAAATGTAGTCCTCTCGTTCACTTCACACCACAGTGATCCCTATAACGCTCCATTTACGGAGTGGGAGCGCCTCAGCGCCCTTGCACACTGCCCCAACACAGTTCCTGGGCCGGATCGGATCCATAGTCAAATGATCAAACATCTCTCATCTGACTACAAGCGATATCTCCTCGTCATCTTCAACCGGATCTGGTGCGATGGCGTCTTTCCATTGCGATGGCGGGGGAGCACCATCATTCCGGTGTTAAAACCTGCTAAAAATCCATTGGATGTGGATAGCTATCGGCCCATCAGACTCACCAACGTTCTCTGTAAGCCTCTGGAACGTATGGTATGTCGGCGACTGGGTTTGGTCCTGGAGTCACGTGGCCTACTGGCTCCATGTCAGGGCAGCTTCAGCCAGGGTCGCTCTACCACTGATGATCTTGTGTCCCTCGGGTCTGCCATGCGAATAGCCTTTTCCAGACGCCAGCACCTGGCTGAAGTCTTTTTTTACTTTCGTAAACCATGTGACACGACCTGGCGACATCATATCCTTGCCACATTGTATGAGTGGAGTCTTCAGGACCCGCTCCCTATTTTTATCCAAAACTTCCTGTCGCTTAGTACTTTCCGTATCCAAATCAGTGAGTGTGTATCTATTTTTAGTGGCTATTAACGGTCTAGCAGCAGCTGTAGGGCTGTCTGTCTCACCTTCTCTGTATTCGGATGACTTCTGCATTTCGTATAGCTCCTCCAGTACTGGTGTCGCTGAGCAGCGCCCACAGGGGTCAGGGAGAGCTATTCATAAGGTGCAGTCATGGGCTCTAGGCCACAGCTTTCAGTTTTCAGCCGAGAAGTCGTGTGTCATGCACTTCTGTCGGCGTTGTACCATTCATACGGAACCAGAACTTTATCTTAATGACGATCCACTCACTGCAGTGGAGACATATCGATTCTTAGGACTGGTTTTCGGTGCCCGATTGACTTGGCTGCCTCACCTTCGTCAGCTTAAGCGGAAGTGCTGGCAGCACCTCAGTGCCCTCCGCTGCTTGTGCAACACCAACTGGGATGCAGATCGCTCTACGCTGCTGTAGCTCTACAGAGCCGTTGTTCAATCCCGCCTTGACCATGGGAGTCTGGTTTACGGTTCGGCGGAGCACTCAGCTTTGCATTTAGTCGACCCAGTACATCACTGTGACGTTCACCTAGCGACAGGAGCTTTAAGAACGAGTCCAGTGACCAGCGTCCTGGTGGAGGCCGGAGTTCCTCCATTGCGGTTCCGACGTGCACAGCTGCTCACCAGTCATGTTGCGATTGTCGAGCACTTCGCTGAGCACTATGCTGGAGCCCCAGCCTTTGACACCCTCAAACGGCGGATGGAGATATATTCCTCTCGTTCACTTCACGCCACAGTGATCCCTATAACGCTCCATTTACAGAGTGGGAGCTCCTCAGCGCCCTTGCACACTGCCCCAACACAGTTCCTGGACCGGATCGAATCCACAGTCAAATGATTAATCATCTCTCATCTGACTACAAGCTATATCTCCTCGTCATCTTCAACCGGATCTGGTGCGATGGCGTCTTTCCTTCGTGATGGCGGGGGAGCACCATCATTCCGGTGTTAGAACCCGGTAAAAATCCGCTTGATGTGGATAGCTATCGGCCCATCAGCCTCACCAACGTTCTCTGTAAGCTGCTGGAACGTATGGTATGTCGGCGGCTGGGTTTGGTCCTGGAGTCACGTGGCCTACTGTCTCCATGTCAGGGCGGCATTCGTAGTTCTCCTGAGCATCCAAATTACCACCTCCTCTTCCCACCCGCTTCAGTTCATCTCCCGCATCGGCGACCCAAGTCAGGGCACACGACTGCGGTTCGTGTACGACCCCTTCTCTCCAAACTGGAGTCCTGTCCTTTACCACCTCTACTTGGGGTCCATTCACGTACACCTCCATGGTGTACACCTTGGCCGAAGCTCCCTTTGCTTGGTCCTAAGGACTCCGTTAACATCACTACTACCCGCCGTCACTTCCTCTCGATTCTTGACGTGTTCCGGGGCTCTGAAGTTGTTTACACCGACGGATCGATGGCTGATCCACCTGTGTTCACAGAAACCATATTAAACAGCATTCCTTGCCCGCTGGCTGCAGTGTATTCACTGCAGAACTTGTGGCCATATCTCGTGCACTTCAGAACATCCGTTACTGTTCTGGTGAGTCAGCATTGGCCACACGTGGTTCACACATGGCTACCTCCTCTGTCGCGAGGACCCACCTCAGTGTCGCTATGGCTCCCAAGTAACAGTCGTCAACCTCTTGCTGGACTGCCCACTTTTAGCCGCTCTGCAGCGGACTTTTAACTTTCCCAGCACACTACCTTCGGTGTTGGGCGTCAATGCCTCAACAGCAGCTTTAGTTTTACGTTTTATTCGTGAGGGTGAGTTTTATCATTTGGTCTGAGTTTTAGCGCATGTTCTTTGTCCTTCTGTGTCCTCCACCCTAAGGCTTTTAGTGTGGAGGTTTTAATGTGTTGCAGAGTGGCTGGCTTCTACTTTTTTTATTCTCATGGCCAGTCACCCATGGTAATCTGATTTCTTCTTTTTAATCTCTTCTCCCTGTTTCTTGTGTGTCTCCATGGTTTTCTTGTCCTGTTTTGTCGATTGTAGTGTTTGTTGTCATTCTGTCGTTCTTCTGGTTCTTCCTTTCTCTTGTTATTGTGCCGTACGCCTTCTTTGTTTTCTTCTTTCCCTTGGGTAATTGTAGTACTGGGAAGAAGGAACCAACGACCTCGCAGTTTGGTCCCTTTCCCCCCATTTCAAACCAGCCAACCAACTCAGACAATTTGCGTTTAATTTTCATATTAGTGTTACTGAAGTGGTGGCTCTTTGTCTAAGCGTTGTTGAGAGACCGGGGATCATTAGAAGTACCCACATGCCTTCCCACCTGAGAGACACGTTGTAATATAAAGAAGCTACTACGGAATTTGGTGCACCGCCAGATCAATTAAGATAGAAATTAAATGAAAACTTTTCGGCTTTATCGCATTAGGACACGGTGTAGAACGGATCTGAAGATGGTAATTATTGACTGAAACCGTTCATCGACGAAGGACTCAATATTGTGATCAAAGACTGAAATAAAGAACATTTACACGAATACTATTACGTAATGTAAACCGTGAGGACGCAAAGGACAGATTTCTGATAAAACACACTTCTTCCTTGATTTGTCGATTACTTTGAGAAAAAGTCTTCTTGTTTTGAAATTTACCGGAAACCTTCGTCCACAAACCATGTCTTTCATCGATCTTACAAGCACCCTCCAAATTATGAAATAGCACCTTTTAGATCCTTTTTACATCGCCTCTCGATGGATCCTTATCCCGAGAGACCTTCGATCTGGGGTGTAATACCATACAACAGATTGCTATAGGAAATGGGTACAGTGTCAACTGCGTCCAACAATAATTCGGTTAGGTATCACCGTTTACCGCATTACGCCAAAATTTTCAGAGCAAATAGGCAACCATTTGTAAAATAAGAACGTAATTCCCGCGTTTTTTATACCCAAAAGCGCCGGAGATAGGAATAGACACAAGAAACAAATTAATAACATTCCGCAAATGGATACTTTATACGCTAGTAAACGTCACGATTATCCATGTATGTGTACAGGACAGAGAGGAAGGGGTTTTGAGACACGGTTCAAAGGATATCTTAACTAGAACAATTCCATCTCTGCCGTGACAACGCACCTACATGATACTGATCAGTCAATTATAAATGTAGAACACGATTTGGAGATCTTATTGGCAGAACGCTAAGGAACGGTGCTGAATATTTTACACGAAGTGTAGATTATGAGTGCTAGTAAGCAAACACTTTTACTCAAACATCGTAGTCCATACTGAATTTTGATTTTAGGCACTTTCGACTAACTTTAATCATGTGGTCGCTGTAAAATTTTTCTCATGGTTCATACAACCCATTACGTTATGTCTTCTGATCCACTCATCCCTTTTCCAGTACCACCCCTCTCCGCACTCCTCGTTATTCCCCTTCTTCTTCCTTTCCTTTCCAATTCCCTCGTAAACGAGAACCCCTCCTTTCTTCCATTTTCCGCTCCTCCCTCCCCCGTCATACCCTTGATCTTATAGTCTGTATTTTATCTATTCTATAAAATAAATACTTCTACACAGTAAATATCAGCATATTCTTTAATATGTTCACCGTTATCTACGGCAAAACAAATGTATACATCTTATACCTGTGAGCGAGTCCCAAGGTCCATTCAGCGCACCGCTCTCTCGGGACCTCACAATGGTTGATGGTGTGCATTCCTCGCACTCTTGTTGTCATCCGCGCACCACGACAAAATACAGTGTTTAATGTTCTCGTATTACCTGGTCTAAGTCGTCCTGTAATCCAGGAAGCCAGTTCTGACAGCCTTACTACTATCGGAAACGAATGTTTATTCTGTACACACATGTATACCATCACTTTTTGGTAAGTGCCGTCCTTAGGTCCTGCATCCTTCGTGTTGTTTAGGACGGTGAGGAAATTTTTCCTCACATAGACTTTCATTTGATGAACAAACTATTTCTGAGGATATATACGTGTTGTCAAAATAGGAGCGGTAGACAGAGGTGTATTCACCACTCTTTCTCTCTTTCCAGGCATTAATCCCGACTTGCGGGGTCTGCTGTTATGGTTAACCGGCTTTGTCGTGTTAATTTGAAGGAGGAGCCAGATGCCCTTTTTGTCACCACTCCAGAATGCGTGTACCCCAACTGTCTGAGACTAGTGTAATCCATGGAATAGTGCGAACGTGTTTCAAAAATGGTTCAAATGGCTCTGAGCACTATGGGACTTAACGTCTCAGGTCATCAGTCCCCTAGAACTTAGAACTACTTAAAACCTAACTAACCTAAGGACATCACACACATCCATGCCCGAGGCAGAATTCGAATCTGCGACCGTAGCGGTCTTGCGGTTCCAGACTATAGCGCTTAGAACCGCACGGCCACTCCGGCCGGCGAACGTGTTTCAAATGTCTGCAAGTCGTTTAACTGAGGCGGGACGTAGGGACCAGCCTGGTATTCACCTAGCGGGATGTGGAAAACCGCCTAAAAACCACATCCACGCTGGCTGGCACACTGGCCCTCGTCGTCAGTTTGCTGGGCAGATTCGATCCGGGCCCGGCGCGCCTACCCAAGTCCAGGAAGCAGCACATTAGCGCTCTCTGCTACCCTGGTGGAGATGTGTATTCACCACTATCATCTCAAAATTCAGATATTCAACAGTCTAGATGTTTACGCTTTACCACATGTGAGACCGACGTTAATATTTTAATCATTTTTCGTTTGGGTCTATTTAACGCCCCTGTTGGACCTTCCTTAGTATTATTTTTACAATATTTTATGTTAGGGACATCTGGCGTTCTCTGAACGTGAATTATCAGTGACAACCGGCTTACTAAGTTTGACTACCGTTGGTGGTTGCTTCAGCAGTGATCCTCGTTGGACCTTGGATCACACATTAAGCCATGTAGGTAACATGGGACATTAGATCTTGTAAGCACTTTTATCATAGTGGCTCATACCTTTCGTTACTAATTTTAATTCTTTTTTGTATTAAGAATTCTAAAATTAATAACTCAGTAGTCCAACTCTTACAGATCTTTATCTAATTTTCGCATAAATACACCTGAGGATGTAGCTGCATAGTACGAAACCGGTTGTACCAGTCTCTAAGAGTCTACAGTTGAACACCTAACGGGGTTAGTTGGACTCTCAGTCAATTTTCCCAGCTTTTCAACATCTCAATGTATATTAATTAGCTTGAGCGCTCCTTTCAGTATGTATCACATTAGCGGTTCCAGATGAATCTGTTGACAACATAAGAATAGCGTAAGGTGAAAGAGCAAACGGTATAAAATGGATGAATGTATTTTTACTACGGTATATTGATAATTTTCACTTATGGACCGTCTGACAGCAACTGAATAAAACACAATTTTAATGCCATACGCGTTTCGCCTTTATTTTCTGCAAGGCATCATCAGTGGCCTGGAATATGTACATATGTTAGCTATTTTATTTACATTTTTGTCACTGTGCCTATAGGTTATAAACAGTTCTGGTGGTTGGTATTTTCTATTAAGTAATAATGTTTTGAACTGTACTTACAGGTTGCGTAGACAGTTTCTTACATATTACGCTGCTGTTGCATTTTTGGTGTTGTTCTTCTTCCTATGAGCGCCAATTTGCTGTTTTTTCCGCATTCCACAGCACTATGCACTGAACGCTTGTTTTAATGCAATGTTTTGGTTTCTGTTGCCGATCTTTGGCAAAAACATTTGACAGTCGGCAACAGAAACCAAAACATTGCATTAAAACAAGCGTTCAGTGCATAGTGCTGTGGAATGCGGAAAAAACAGCAAATTGGCGCTCATAGGAAGAAGAACAACACCAAAAATGCAACAGCAGCGTAAGATGTAAGAAACTGTCTACGCAACCTGTAAGTACAGTTCAAAACATTACTACTTAATAGGAAATACCAACCACCAGAACTGTTTATAACCTATAGGCACAGTGACAAAAATGTAAATAAAATAGCTAACATATGTACATATTCCAGGCCACTGATGATGCCTTGCAGAAAATAAAGGCAAAACGCGTATGGCACTAAAATTGCGTTTTATTCAGTTGCTGTCAGACGGTCCATAAGTGAAACTTATCAATATACCGTAGTATTACGCGCAACTGAGGAGGACAGGACCACAAAAGTTGAAAATGTATTTTTAATCTCTACGCTATGTGGAAATTAAGACTGAACTCCAGAATCAGGAGAAAAACTGATTTTCTTGTTTGATGTATTGATGAGGGAGGCCATACTAAAGAAAACTCACCCATCACTACAAATATTCACTTAATCATTAATTACAGTAATTTTTTTGTAACTGGTTGGGCTTTAGAGGTGTACTAACATTGGCAGTTTCGGGTGAACTGTCACTTCAGAATGTTAGGAATAGTAGCAATCCTCGGAGGTTTCTTTTACAGAGTTCATTTATTTGTGAAAAATCAAAATGAGATGTTAAGTGTCTCCATTCCCAGTTAACACGGAATAATACGTAACGTTTAATATCAGTTAATATTAAATATTTGTACTTAAGATTTTGTGATAGTGATGGACGAAATGGTAGGAATCGCCCTGTTTCTTACACTTGCAGCCAGCAGGTTATCTCATGCAGTATTCTTATGGTCTCAACTACACTCCTGGAAATGGAAAAAAGAACACATTGACACCGGTGTGTCAGACCCACCATACTTGCTCCGGACACTGCGAGAGGGCTGTACAAGCAATGATCACACGCGCAGCACAGCGGTCACACCAGGAACCGCGGTGTTGGCCGTCGAATGGCGCTAGCTGCGCAGCATTTGTGCACCGCCGCCGTCAGTGTCAGCCAGTTTGCCGTGGCATACGGAGCTCCATCGCAGTCTTTAACACTGGTAGCATGCCGCGACAGCGTGGACGTGAACCGTATGTGCAGTTGACGGACTTTGAGCGAGGGCGTATAGTGGGCATGCGGGAGGCCGGGTGGACGTACCGCCCAATTGCTCAACACGTGGGGCGTGAGGTCTCCACAGTACATCGATGTTGTCGCCAGTGGTCGGCGGAAGGTGCACGTGCCCGTCGACCTGGGACCGGACCGCAACGACGCACGGATGCACGCCAAGACCGTAGGATCCTACGCAGTGCCGTAGGGGACCGCACCGCCACTTCCCAGCAAATTAGGGACACTGTTGGTCCTGGGGTATCGGCGAGGACCATTCGCAACCGTCTCCATGAAGCTGGGCTACGGTCCCGCACACAGTTAGGCCGTCTTCCGCTCACGCCCCAACATCGTGCAGCCCGCCTCCAGTGGTGTCGCGACAGGCGTGAATGGAGGGACGAATGGAGACGTGTCGTCTTCAGCGATGAGAGTCGCTTCTGCCTTGGTGCCAATGATGGTCGTATGCGTGTTTGGCGCCGTGCAGGTGAGCGCCACAATCAGGACTGCATACGACCGAGGCACACAGGGCCAACACCCGGCATCATGGTGTGGGGAGCGATCTCCTAACTGGCCGTATACCACTGGTGATCGTCGAGGGGACACTGAATAGTGCATGGTACATCCAAACCGTCATCGAACCCATCGTTCTACCATTCCTAGACCGGCAAGGGAACTTGCTGTTCCAACAGGACAATGCACGTCCGCATGTATCCCGTGCCACCCAACGTGCTCTAGAAGGTGTAAGTCAACTACCCTGGCCAGCAAGATCTCCGGATCTGTCCCCCATTGAGCATGTTTGGGACTGGATGAAGCGTCGTCTCACGCGGTCTGCACGTCCAGCACGAACGCTTGTCCAACTGAGGCGCCAGGTGGAAATGGCATGGCAAGCCGTTCCACAGGACTACATCCAGCATCTCTACGATCGTCTCCATGGGAGAATAGCAGCCTGCATTGCTGCGAAAGGTGGATATACACTGTACTAGTGCCGACATTGTGCATGCTCTGTTGCCTGTGTCTATGTGCCTGTGGTTCTGTCAGTGTGATCATGTGATGTATCTGACCCCAGGAATGTGTCAATAAAGTTTCCCCTTCCTGGGACAATGAATTCATGGTGTTCTTATTTCAATTTCCAGGAGTGTATACAGACATGTGCTCTGACCGCCTGCTCCCTGGGTATCTACAGCGTATAGCGCCACACCTATATCGATGCTGTTTTCTCTGTCTCTGCTTATTTACTCACTGCATCATCTTGCTCTTCAGTCGGTTTTGGTTTAGATTTGTTACTTTTCAAGTTGAGTACACAGATGAGCAAATCAGTTCAATAACATAGGTAACTGAGAAAAAAATAGTCACTGTCATGATCTGATGACAAGAGCGTATGAACAAGAGAAACACAAAGCAACTTTGCACTGCACATTGCAGGCCATAGCAGGTGGTCATAGATGCGCATGTGGCGTGTAAGTGCCAACTTCATCACCGACAATCTCCAACACATGTCATGTATTTTCACGAGAATGTAACTCTTCTTCCGCGTAAAAAACAATCCAGATATGTTAGATACATCTTGTACGCTGTAACGTGTGGCATAAAACGCACCAAACATAAATTGGGCAGCAACTACATTTTCACTGCATACTTTTCAAAATATGAGCACGGTTGAACTTAACTTTGAATTGTAACAGCACCTCTCGGCCCCAACGAAAAGAGAACAGGTTAACTATCAAGCTGTGACGTGTGGCTATAAATGCGGATATATATATATATATATATATATATATATATATATATATATATATATATATATATATATATATATATATATATAACCGAATAGTTTACTCAAAATCGAATGAGAAAGACAGCATTCCGAAGAACAGGCGCAAATCCCAAAATAGGATTTTTTATTTCTTTATGCTAGAAGTGAAAGTTTTATTGAGAACTAACTACAGAGACGAATGAAGCTTTGCTAAAATGGCTCAAGTGGCTCTGAGCACTATGGGACTTAACATCTGTGGTCATCAGTCCCCTTGAACTAACCTAAGGATATCACACACATTCATGCCCCAGGCAGGATTCAAACCTGCGACCGTAACGGTCGCGCGGTTCCAGACTGAAGCGCTTAGAATCGCTCGGCCACACCGGCCGGCGAAGCTTTGCTCTATCTACATAAAACAATCTTTCTTGCCTTGCAGAGTGGCCGTGCGGTTAGAGGCGCCATATCACTGATTGCGAGTCCACTCCCACCGGAGGTTCGAGTCCTTCCTCGAGCATGGGTGTGTCTGTTGTTCTTAGGATAAGTTAGTTTAAGTAATGTGTAAGTGTAGGAACCGATGACCTCAGCAGTTTGGTCCCTTACGAATTCACACACATTTGATAAGCCCAATCTTTCTTAGGCAAGTCAGATAACTTGAAATTTTCCTCTCCGCTGTATCGTACGGTTCTAGTTGTGGGAAGCGACCAGCAGCTCTGGTTGTTGTACCCAGAGTAATGGGAAAGCTTGACATACCCAGCACGTCCCGAAGGCCACTATGTTTACTTCTGTGCTCTGTGGCGGGCAGTGCTTTTCACAGAAGAATTTGCAGTAAGCCCATAGCCGTCCATTTCGGCTGTAAATTTAGTTTTCCCCTTTAAAAGGAGCTGCCGACAAGTCTTCAGAGGATAGCTGTGCATGACAAATAGACCTTCCTGTCTGCAGGTTGCAGAAGAGGCTGACTTGGCACCGCTAGTACATCACGAGAAAATTTGTTGCGTTTCCTCCAAAATCTTTTTATCCAATTATATGAACCTTGTCCTATAAGCTGCTTCGGGGTGAAGGACTCGGTCGATGAGTGGTATCTGACTAGGAACCGATACGAACCCCTTGCATGTTAAAATGTATTCAGTGAGGCAAGAATGGGAAATTTGTGCAGGCTCCTCCTGTATTCTGGAATAGTAAACGAAATTCTCGCTGGCCACTGTGCCAATCACGGAAGTTCTCCATTCCCCGCTTTGTTTTTCGAGAAGTAAAGAGTTAGGCTGAGAAAACATTCTGTTTCGGAATTTGCCATGAGGAAGCTATCCAGATCCCTCCTGATCCAGAAGATAGCATTTTCTGCCACCATCTCTCTCGTTTTCGTTTGGTTCTGCCTTGTGCATTGTGGTGCACCTTCGTTGAAATCCAAGCAAGTTTTTCATTTCTCAATTAGTGCTGTATGTAGCTCACATTTTGCAGGATTTGCTGCGCACCTTTGGTTGCAATATTGTGTTAATTCGAGGGTGTTGCACTATTTTACTTTGCAGTTGGGAGACGGAGAGTGCGAAAGCGTGCAAAAGTTGCCAAGCAAACTGTCATTTAGGTTTGACGTATCCTCCAATGTTTTATCGGTATATTCACATCCAATTAATCATCTAGTGAGCTGCTGCTTGCGGTTAATATTCAGAGAACTGATGTTCGTACAATAATAACTGCTTACCAGCCATTTTCATTGATTCATGGAGAAATTTAATTGAAAAAAATCGCTATTTTTCTGTGCAAATTTGCTTTGCAACTATAACCCCAACTGTCCTACAACTAATCTTGACTAGGCAACCCTCAAATAATAAATACAGTCAGTTATTTGCATATCTGATTGGTTTTTATCATTGTGCCGGTTCTCTCATTGTAAAACAGGGGCCCATATTTCGGAGATTATTGTTAATTTATTTAAGTGATCTTAAGACTGCACTCGCTCGTACAGAATTTTGATGTTGAAGTCGTGATTGTGGTAGGTAGCCAGCAATCGCAACTTCCGAGTTCTAGCGTGGCTTCCACTCAATGTGTCATTGGGAGGCACACAAACACAACAACAACAAGCGATAGTTTTCAATATGAAGAACTATAATTGACTTTCCGTTCTTGAATACACAGGTCGCTTCGTTTAAAAACTTGGGAATCACGCAGAAAATACCCACAGTTACAGGTTCGTAATGCTGTTGAGCTGCGTCCTAAAGATCCCCAGTTTTGAGTGGTAATATGAATGGTGATATGAACACCATGGAATTGATCCGAGGGAGACTTTTCATTTCCGCAAACGTTACGGTACATATGATATCCTTATACATTGAATACTGAAATACAACTTCAAGGTAACGCAGACAGATACCTTGTAGCATTGTCAATCGAAATAAATAATGGAAAAAAGTCATCTATCTTAACCACGAAAGCACAGAAACGCAGAAGGCAAGCAGCTACAGAACTCGCTAGCAAATCTCAAAACCTTAAAATAATCTATTAGATCCCACGTGATGAAGCAGAGCCTTTCTACAAGTCTCAGTTATCTCATTTTTGTTGTTTACCTTACATTGAAGAGCCAAAGAAACTGGTACACGTGGCTAATATCGTGTAGGGACCCCGTGAGCACGCAGATGTGCCGCAACACAAAGTGGCATGGACTCGACTAATGTCTGAAGTCTGGAAGGAACTGACACCGTGAATCCTACAGGGCTGTCCATAAATCTGTAAGAGTACGAAGGGATGGAGGTCTCTTCTGAACAGCACGTTTCAAGGCATCCCAGATATGCTCAATAATGTTCATGTCTGGGGAGTTTGGTGGCCAGAGGAAGTGTTCAAACTCAGAAGAGTGTTCCCAGAGCCACTCTGTAGCAATTATGAACATGTGGGGTGCCACGTTGTCCTACTATAATTTCCCAAGTCTAAGGAATCCAGGTGATCAGACACGATCGATGCTTACGTACGTGTCACCTGTCAGTCGCATTTAGACGTATCAGGGGTCCCATAAAACTCAAACTGCACACGCCCCGCACCATTACAGAGTCTCCACCAACTTGAACAGTCCCCTGCTGACCTGCAGGGTCCATGGATGCATGAGGTTGTCTCCATACCCGGACACTTCCATCCACCGGATACAATTTGAAACGAGACTCGTTCGACCGGGCAGCATGATTCCAGTAATCAACAGTCCAATGTCGGTGTTGACGGGCCAAGACGAGGCGTAAATCTTTCTGTCGTGCAGTCATCAAGGGTACACGAGTGGGCCTTCGGCTCCGAAACCCCACATCGATGATGTTTCGTTAAATGGATAGCACACTGACACTTCTGGAAGACCCAGCATTGAAATCTGCAGCAATTTGCGGAAGGGTTGCACTTCTGTCAGGTTGAAAGATTCTCTTCAGTCGTCGTTGGTCCCGTTCTCGCAGGGTCTTTCTCCGTCCGCAGCGATGTCGGAGATCCGATGTTTCACGGTTCACTCGTGAGTGGAGGTACGGGAAAGTCCCCATTTCACCTCTACCTCGGAGATACTGTGTTCCATCGCTATTGCGCTGACTATAACACCACTCACTTAAATCTTGATAACCTGCCATTGTAGCAGCAGTAACCGATCTAACAACTGCGCCAGACATTTGTTGTCTTATATAGGCGTTGCGGACCGCAGCGCCGTATTCTGCCTCTTTACATATCTCTATTTCAATACGCATCCCAAGACCAGTTTCTTTGGCGCTTCAGTGTAAATTCAGTAAGGACTTCCAGCCATCTTAAATCTAAACGTAAATATTTTACTCGCGGAATATTTATGCTAATTAACAACATTGATTTTACACAGATACTGTTGTGAATACCCTTCCAAACACCACCATTTTTCAGGTTGTGAATTTAGGAAAAACCCAAGCTTCGCGCACCTCGTACCGGTCAGCAGCTAAGGTTAGTTTTTTTTTTTTTTTTTTTTTTTTTTTTTTTTTTTTTTTTTTTACGAAGATTTTGTGAAAGCACGTTACATATTCTCCTATATTCGTGAGAGAGTATTCGCTTGTCACTGAGAGTTTTTTTTCTAGGTCCACAGATTGCGAGCCAGCAGTAGATTGGAACTGTATCGTGTAAACGTGCAACATTTTCGGCGATTTTTGCGTGCACCATCTCCGAAGGAGGAGTGGATCGCCCGTAAGAGCCATTACTATTAGATCCCTTATGTTGGCTCAGCGCTCAACTAGGCCTTAAAAAGAAAAAAATGTAGTAATTAATTGTAAGGGTAATCGATAATGAAAAATTAATTGGTGTGAAAGATACATCGATAGAGACATATTCTTCTTAACTCACTACCCACAGTCATTGTGCAGGTCTGCTGGTAGCATTTTGGGACTGACGAGTGACTGCTTCCGCTGATTTCAGGAGATTTTGTGCTATCATTGGCCCGAATGCTCGACGGCCCCTGCCCGTCAGTAGATTAGGAAAAGGAAATAATCGAATGGCATTTATTGGCCGGAATATCCCCTTTGGGGTTCGGCGGCCGTATTGCAAGATTTTTGCTGACGCCATTTCGGCGACTTGCGTGTAAGAGATGATGAAATGATGATGAAGGACACACAACACCCAGTCCCCTGCAGGGAATAGAACCCGGACCCTCTTGGGTAGTAGGCAGTAACGCTACCACTGCGCTACGGATGAGGTGTGCCTCGTCTTTCGCGTTTCCACTTCGCAGTCATATCACCAATAGTCAACGTGGGCAGCTTTAGACCGATTGAAATGTCCGTAATGGATTTCTTACACAATGACTAGTATATGTTTAAAATCACTGAACTCTCCTGACCGAGCCTTTCTACTGTTATTGCTTTTCTGCTGACAACACGAAACTCTCCGCCTTGTCTTACACTGACGGACCTGTCTCTCCTGACATGTTCTGGTCAATATCTCATTACATAGGTATGGCTGGTACTTTGCACGTTAGTGTGTATTGCTGTAGAATGTGCTGGTATGATTCGTATCACGTGTTGGGTTGTACGTGTATTAGTGGCACATAGGCTTTCCGGAAACTAATAACTGTAAGTCTGACGTTTTGCGAAAATAATAAGGGTCCATTAAAATAAAGTTATTCTTTATTCCGTATTTGACGACTTCGCTAGTAACCTGCGTCCGTCATACACTATTCCTTAACCTGACAGAACAGTATCCTGTCATGAATTAAAGCTTGAGACATCGCTTCTTCTGGAATCTGCTCATTAAGAGAAGGATCAGAATGCTATGCAGCAGGATGATAAGGGAGGAGCATACATATCTGTGACAAAATTTGCAATTACGAGTCCTCATATTGCCACAAAAATATCTCCACAGAACGATCGCGACAAACGTTAAATTTCTTTACTGTTGTAGTCAGGTCCTTGTGCTGTATAGGAAAGAATTAAGCGCGCGCGCACCCACCGGACATCAGTATTCTAACGACGCAACTGACAGACAGTATACAGAATCTCCTGCCTACTTACAAACAAATTAGGAAGCGACCATCGTGTCACTGTATTCAACATCAGTGGTCGCTCTTCCGAAGCAATATTGCAGAAGAAGTAATCACCCTATTCCACACGTCACACAGTAACTGCTAGTATTGTCGGCCGCTGTGACCGAGTGGTTCTAGGCGCTTCAGTCCGGAACCGCACTGCTGTTACGGTCGCAGGTTCGAATCCTACCTCCGGCATGGATGTGTGTGATGTCCTTAGGTTATTTAGTTTAAGTAGTTCTAAGTCTAGGGGATTGATGACCTCAGATGTTAAGTCCCATAGTACTTGGAGCCATTTGAACCTTTTTTTTCAGTATTACTCCACAACAATCTAAAAGGGCCAGCTTCTGCTAAATAAGGCATTAAGGAACACGGAATAGTAAATGTTTTGGCTGTGGAAATTACTCAAGATGGAGAAATTAGTCATTGTAGAAACCGAGCTACCGAACTCCTACAGACGATTGAAATTCCTCAGCGTAAGTATGCAACAAAGAAAAGTAGGAGTACTGATGGATTAATACCTGTCGATGTCCAAAGAGTTTCTGAACTACCACCGTACGCCTGAGCCTACATCACGGTTACTGCAAGAAATATCTCCATCCTATAGTTCTTGCACTATTCCTGCCGCGTGTAGATTGTGAAGAGGATACCATCAACTAAATCTTCTTTAGCTGCATAAACTGGTGTAATTCCCCAAGTGACCTATTGCGAAATTAGTTAAAATTAAGCAGTTATCTTCCAATTTAAATTATATTCTCATTATCTGAGGAGATAACAAGGTGTTACAGACTCTTCCACATCCGTTTAGTCAAGTGGGACGTTCACCGTAATACCGACGTGTATATAATATCGTGGAACCGGTTTATTTGATTCCATTGTATTATTAATTACCAATGTGACAGCGTTGGCCTTAAGAACCCGTCACAGATGCCAATAAAGTAATAATAATAACAAAGGTACCTCTTTGCTTCAAGCATGGTGTTACTGCTTCATGAGTAAGCATCTTTGGCCCGGTCGTCGTTCGAAGAAAGTTTGACACAAATGCAAGCGAACTGACTTTATGGCTTTCCTTATGTTCACATTCTCTGCCCATGGACGACACGCGTCCAAGAAAATGTCTGGAGGGAACAGCAATAATTCGAAGCACACTCACTACGCCAGTTTATACAGGTACAAATTCATCGGCAAGCGCCGGCCGAAGTGGCCGTGCGGTTAAAGGCACTGCAGTCTGGAACCGCAAGACCGCTACGGTCGCAGGTTCGAATCCTGCCTCGGGCATGGATGTTTGTGATGTCCTTAGGTTAGTTAGGTTTAACTAGTTCTAAGTTCTAGGGGACTAATGACCTCAGCAGTTGAGTCCCATAGTGCTCAGAGCCATTTGAACCATCATCGGCAAGCAGGGACAGTTTGTTAAGTCAGGTAATTGGTGTCTAGAGTACATAGCAATCGTCCAGTGACGGAACATCTATCGCAGTGGATCTAAGATGCAAAGGTTTGTCCCCTTCAGGTAAAGTGAGCTTAATTTTATAAACTTAACCGTGTATATTAGGCTCTACGTAAGGTATTCTGAACTGATCTGATCATAATTCTGAAAAAAGAAATTGAAAAGTAAATAAATAAATAAACAGATAAAATAAAATAAATGTGAGCATTCCTCGAAGGGCACGAAAGCAATTTTTCAAAACTTTAGAAGTTAGGTCAACCTCTACCTCCTTTAACTTCATTTTTCCTCCACAAATCACTATGTAGTGTGTAGCAGACGTTCCTTTGTATTGTGCCGTATGTTAAGATCTCTTCCCGTTTAGTTGAAGGAAAGAGCATGCGACGAGTGTTCGCTTTCACACATCTATGTTAACTTTAATTAATCTAATGTTTACTTAACAGTTTTTTCGTGATCGTTATAATTTTTCCGATGAGAATCCACAATCGGAACTTTCATGGCATTATTGCAGTATTCATTGTTTCACCCTGGAAAGGTGGTTACTGAAATCTGTAAGCAACTTCCCGCTAAATATACCATAACATCTATCGTAATATTACAGCACGATACTTCTTCTGTTTGAGAGCACCTAGAGGTTTCAATTAATCCTGTAATTTACTCACGCAATTATTTGCCTCGTGTGTGCATGTAGTCACATTCAAGGCAAGTTAACATTTCTGTCGGTAGCTGTAACTATTGTCAGAATCTTTCTTTCTCTTACAGCTACCCAACGACATTCTTTACCGTAGACAACTACATCACAGCCGTACAAGCTCAGTGTGGCATCTACTCTACCAATCGACGACTCTGATGTACTTCCTCAGGGTACGCCCGCCTTTGCATTCTATTTGACGAGCTCCAAGCGTTGAAGGTTATGCAGAGGGGAGTGTTGTAACGTGGGTCATTCATTAGAGTTTCACCTCTAGCCAACCCTGTAATAGAAGTTTATTTAATTTCTTACTCCATTTTTAAAAGATGGCATTCCATTTTTGTGTGCCGTAAACTTTTTTCTGAAATTACAGAAAGTACCCCGGAAAATCAAGATTTTTCCCAGACGTGAAAACGCGTTCCAAGACACAACATGGTCATGTAACTAGAAACAAATATTATAATGAAGTTTAAAAGTGTTGCAGTAGAGAAAATCTTGTCAATACTGTATTTAGTCGACTGTCTGTTACACCATCACTGTACTACAAACCAATAATCCGTAAGTGAAATGAAATCAAGCAAAAATATTATCAAAAACCCGTTACAACATTTTGAAACTGAAGATACTAGAAATTAACGCAAGTTCGCATTGTCAAGACAAGTAAAATATTTTAGATATTAACGAAACTCACTTAATTTGCAAGTACCACGCGTTCTTCTGTTTTAAGGTACAAGGTGTTCACTCGCTGTGCTAATTAGGGAAATATACACCGGGCAGTTACAATTAAAGTGAAGCTACACACAGAAGTCCAGTGTGAGCTGTAGTTATCGTATGGGAACGAAACTTGGTGGATATTCTAATGTGTTAACGCGGAAGCGATTTACGTTGGAGAAAATTAGTTAGTTCCAGGGTCAAATTTGGTGCTGTACAGTACCTCGTCAGCGTCTCCAGAGCTAATGTTGAACAACTTGTGTAAGCGGAAATAATAATAATAATAATAATAATATCAATATTATGCCTGTTTCTCACTTGTCTGACCTCTTCTGCTGACGTCCAGTTCATAATCCATTACATACAGAAACATTTCTATACGTCATTCTTGCACTCACAGTGCCACATTACCACCTGGTGGCCAAAATTGGAACTAACTTTTTTAAGCCTACATAGTTTCCGCGTTAACGCATTTGGATATCACTCACGATACACTGAGCCGGCCGCTGTGACCGAGCGGTTATAGGTGTTTCAGTCTGGAACCGTGCGACGTCTACGGTCGCAGGTTCGAATCCTGCCTCGAGCATTGATGTGTTGATGTCCTTAGGTTAGTTAGGTTTAAGTAGTTCTAAGTTCTAGGGGACTGATGACCTCAGATGTTAAGTCCCATAGTGCTCAGAGACATTTCAACCATCTTGAACGATGCACTGACATACGGTAATTACAGGCAACGCTGGAATTCTCTGATAGCTGCAGTTTAATTGTAGCCAACTGGTATAATTTTAATTGCCATAAATTTCTGTAACTGAAAATTAACAATACATTCGAAGTTGCTTTAATATATTATAGAGCAATAAAATGTGTAGAATCTAAAATATTTGCAAATGCTAACGTCACACAACAGGAAATAGTGGAAACTTCTTTTGGCAATCTCTGGTGGATATTCCTTCATGGGACTGTAAAATCGGTCACTACATTGAAACACCGAGCAGGACACAGCATGTGTTCCTAGGTACACTATCCTCAAGGTATGACACTCTCCCCTGCTAGAGATAATACGACAGGAAATCGTCTTGACGATCTCCCGTTCCCTCAGTTTGGGACTTGCAGATGTCGGTACTGTGCCCTGCGCCTGCATCGTATCGCAGGGGACCTGTGGACCTGCAGGCAGAGTGGCAGACACGTGCCGGCGCCCTCACGTGCTGCCCCGGCGAGGCTGCGCCTCCCACTGCGGTCATTGCCGTTGCGCCACTGTAATGACAGCCGGCGAGGTCGAGGGCGCCGCTTGTTCTACGTCACCTTAAGGCGACACACGGCTCTGGGCCTGCTTCGTCCAATCGGAAGACCACCCGATATTAACTTTACGTCACATCACACTTGCGTCATAGTCCTATTAAGACTGGAAGTGCGACGATGCATTTTAATAGCAGGGAGGCCAATAAAAAGCTGCAGCTGCCTATACGTTGTCAGAGCATATTTCAAGCGGACAGTCTGAAATAAAGGGTGTCCAACAAAGGATTTCTTGAAACTTTCTGGCAGATTAACACTGCGTGCCGGACCGAGGCTCGAACTCGGGACCTTTGTCTTTCGCGGGCAAGTGCTCTGCCATCTGAGCTGCCCAACCACGACTCACGCCACCTCCTCACAGCTTTAATTCCGCCAGTACCTCGTCTCCTACCCTCCAAACTTACAGAAGCTCTCCTGCGAGTGAAAATCTCATTCTAAAGGATTTCTTGGTATCAAAACAAAATGGCTAGAAAATTAAAACCGATAGACGAGTGCAACAAAAGGTATGTTTATGGTGAAAACCGTAAGAAATTTGTACGGAAGCTATACAGATTTTGAAAATAGTTCGCAAACCTGCGAACAGATGTCTCTGTACGCTGTGGAGCTTGTAGATAATTAAACTCGACCTCTCCAAGCAGTCTTTGCTGTGACATTACAATCTTTTCAAAATGTCCACCACTCGCTGTGGAGAGGTGGTGCAAACAGACAATAAAATTTGCCATCGCATTCTGGTAGCAACTCAACGGAAATGGATACATATGCCACACAGACTGCCTACTCAAGCTCATCCAGTGTGGAGCGATGGTTCCAGTAGACATTGTCTTTCAAACTGCCCCGCAAAAAGGAGTCAGAAGAAATCACATCGAGGTCATATGGAGGCCAATCCATCCCTGCGCCACTAAATTTCCAGTAATCCAACACAATGACTCTCCCGATGTACTCATCAAGAAATCGAAACACCTGTTCGGTGCGATGTGGTGTGCTCCCATCTTGCATGAAACACTCGGTGCCTAGTTGATCATGCAACGTTAGCTGTGTCGCGACAAACTGTTCCAAAACTGCAATGTAACATTAATTAGTGTTCGCGAAAGTCGGATGATAATACTTCTTTGCAAAGTTGACCAATGATCCTGCTACTGTGTGCATACACAAACTCTGAGTCTGAGATACTATTATCGCGAGTAATAGCGAACGAACAGTTGTTGAGAGGGGTCAGAAGTGGTTGAAGGCAGGGTGCGGGTGAGAGAACCAGCACGACATGACTGGCCGCAGTCTGCTGTGATCGTGACAGTAGCGCCGGAGATGACTTTGGTATTGTAAGTAGGCTGTTCAGGTTTTCATGTTGGAAACGCCACGTAGCGCTCTATATGAAAATCACTGACTGTGCTGTGTGAAGGCTGTGGTTGGTTTGCATTGTTGGAATAGTCGCCATTGTAGTGTTGGGCAGTTGGCTGTTAACTGCGCGTAGCGTTGCGTAGTTGTAGGTGAGCCGCCAGCAGTGGTGGATGTGGGGAGTGAGATGGCGGAATTTTGAGAGCGGATGATCTGGACGTGTGTCCATCAGAGAGAGTAAATTTGTAAGACTGGATGTGATGAACTGATATATATATATATATATATATATATATATATATATATATATATATATATATATATATATATATATATATATATAATGACTTTTGAACACTATTAAGGTAAATACATTGTTTGTTCTCTGTCAAAATCTTTCATTTGCTAACTATGCCCATCAGTAGTTAGTGCCTTCAGTAGTTTGAATCTTTTATTTAGCTGGCAGTAGTGGGGCTCGCTGTATTGCAGTAGTTCGAGTAACGAAGATTTTTGTGAGGTAAGTGATTTGTGAAAGGTATGGGTTAATGTTAGTCAGGGACATTCTTTTGTAGGGATTATTGAAAGTCAGATTGCGTTGCGCTAAAAATATTGTGTGTCAGTTTAGTGTTGATCAGAATAGGTAAAGAGCGAAATGTCCTAGTATGTTCAGTTCTGCTCAGCTGTTTGAAAATCAAATAATGTAAGAGGTTTATCAGCGCAGTAATTCATTAAATTTTCCAAGGGGACGTTTCAGTTTGAATACAGGTTTCTTGGTAATTTAACCCGACAGGTTAGCCGAGAGCGCTAATGCGCTGCTTCCTGCACTCAGGTAGGAGCGCCGGTCCCATATCGAATCTACCCCGTGGATTAACGATGCGGGCCGGTGTGCAGGCCAGTGTTTTTAGGTGGTTTCCCACATTCCACTATGTGAATACTGGGCTTGTCCCGACCTCCCACCTCAGTTACACGACTCGCAGACATCTGAACATGTTCACACTATTCCACGGTTTACACTAGACGTAGACAGCTGGAGTACACTAATTCCATCCCGGGGGGTTTGGGGTGGTGGCAGGAGGGGCACCCAGCCATCCCTTAACATAAACATTGCCAAATCCGTATCTAACCATGCCGACCCTGCGAAACCGCGGGATAAAGGCCCAAGCGAAGGAAGAAGAGGTTTTTTGGCAATTTGCCCTTTTGTTGCACATAGTTGTTGTTTGCTTGCGCAATGGAGGGATTTTGTCACATTTTTGTATGCATATATTGAGAGTACTATTCGTATATTTCTTGTGGTCAGAGACGTGTTTATTGAGTGTATACATTGTGGCATAATTAAGGTCCGTGTAAAGTTTGTTTAAATAATCTATTTTGTGAATACAGTATATCAATGCCTTCATTTGTTTCTTTCAATTACTTTTTACACCGTTTAAAGCTTGTCAACCAAATCCCTCCTTGATTATTCAGTTTATATATAAAAAATTGGCAGTAGTTAGTGCAGTTATTGTGACCATGCATTGCGCTCTGCATGGATCGCAGTATTGCTTTTTAAATATTTTTAGCGTGTTGCTGATCATGCAGTTGCAGCGGCAAGACGTGGCAAGTTGTCTGTTGCGTATAGGAGCATTCTAGAACAGTTGCTAGGAGTTGCTAGAGAATATTTTAAAACTCGCAGTGAAATACTTGAGAATTGATTTCTTTATGTGATTTGTAGCAAAATTAATTAATATCTGTTTCTTTTTGTTCTTAGTCAGAGTTGTATTGTCAGAGGAGCAACGTCACATATTTCCGTACGTCTTTTCAGCAGAACAATTAATAATTAAAAATTATTACGAACTAGTTTCAATCCTTTCTCACAAGAAAACAGGGTCAATAATGCCACTGCTGCATGTCATAGCCCAGACAGTAACTTTTGTAAATTAGAGGTTTCGCTATACACAAAAGGGGATTTTATGAAACCAAAAATCTCCAGTTTTGTTTGTTCCCGATTCATTACAGATGAAAGCGTGCTTCAGCTATCAACGAGATGCAGCCAACATCAAATCTTTCATTATCAATCATTGTGAGATTACGGTTCACAATGTCAGTCCTCAGTCGCAAAGCTCGCATAGTTACAGCCTGGTGGCTTTGAATATTGAGTGGAAACAAGTGTAGACTCTGTCTTAGCATTTCCTACATGCTGGTACACCTCAAACCAGTCTCTGCTGCAATTCTTCGGACGGATTTCCTTGGATTTTGATTAATAATTCTAGAAACCGTGATTACATTTTCAGGAGTAGCTACAGTGTGGCTGGGTCCAACATTGCCTGTTACATCATCATCCACGATGCCTGTGCGTTGAAAATTCGTGAAGAATTTGCAAATGATTTTGCCATCGAGTCCTTTGGGACCATTAAATCGTATTTGAAAACTGCCCTTTTTACCGTAGGACTGTGTTCTAACATGTGGTATTCCAGTACCAGAAGAAGACCTTGTTCAACGGAACATATGATTTCAACCTCCTCCTTCAGTACACTAACAGTAAAACTGATCTTGCTATCTGTTAGCAGTTTTTCGAACTACTTAGAAACTTCTGTACAACTTCCCTATAAAATTCTTACAGCCTTTGCAACAGACATGCCATTTGAGGCATTAGTCTGTCGATGGAAATGGAAATGCCGTGTGACTAGAACCTCCCTTCGGGTAAACCGTTCGCCTGGTGCAAGTCTTACGAGTTTACACCACTTCGGCGACATGCGTGTCGATGGGGATGAAATGATGACAACATAACAACCAGTGCTTGAGCGGAGGAAACCTCCGACCCAGCCGGGAATCGAACACGGGCCTTTAGGCATGAATCCGTCACGCTGACCACTCAGCTACCAGGGGCGGACGTCTGTCTATCATAGTTTTCGAGATTTTTAATTATGAAAAAATGTTCAAATGTGTGTGAATTCCTATGGTATCAAACTGCTGAGGTCATCGGTCCCTAGACTTACACACTACTTAACTAAGTTATGCTAAGAACAACAACACACACACCCACGCCCGAGGGAGGACTCGATCCTCCGGTGGCAGGGACCGCGTAATCAGTGACATAGTGCCTCTAACCGCGCGGCCACTCCATGCGGATTTAATTATGAAATCAGGGACTCCTTCGCTGGACACCTTATATGTAGAACTTGTGCTGTCGTATAGTTACAATCTGTGAGGGAGAGCGATGCAAGTATCGAAAAGACCATGGTTTTGTGCTTGTATATAGCGTGGTAGAATACTGTCCATCTGTTTGGTACAACAATGATAAAGTTGCTGAAGAAGACGTTCAGGTGAGGGTTGCAATGGAAGCAATCCGTGGATGGCTTAGATTCACACGATTCGCATAGTTGCCTGTATTGGTGCACATCGAACCACCCCAAGTTAGCTGTATAGATATGCATGAACTTCCTATCATAAACCTCAAGATCTTATCCACACTGCTAAAGCGAAACAATCGACAGTCAGAAGGTTGATTTGAAGAACACGGTACTTTGCTGTACTCGGTACTATGTGCCCATGTTTTTCTTCAGCCTTCGAACTGACTAACGCACTCAGTCACAGGGAACGTACAGTTTTACTTGGGATCGAACCACTGTGCAACTCAGTATATTTGGCATACACAGATCATTGCCAGAGGTCAAATAAGCGGTAAATAAAAAGAAAAATCGCAGTACATGATGAGTATTGAATCGCATAGCCATCAGTTGGTCGTATGACACCCACTGAGCTACTGAACCACTGTTTATAGACACTAACCGCACCATATATTGATCTCTCCCATTCTCCCTCTCTACGGTAAATAGACGTAGAAGAAGAAAACTTTGATACAGACAAACGAAGGATCGAGCTCTATGACAAAAATATTAGATGTGTGAAACATAGCCTTATGAGACTCAGTCAGGAAGACAGAAAGCTTACCTGTTATTGGAAAACTGTAGGTAGTGTTGAATCGATTGGTGAACGCAATGGCCAGGGCAGGATGACGGCGGAAGAAGATTAACGTTCTAGCCGACTGCGAACAGATTCGAACCAAGGAACAGTTAATGCAGCTCCATTTGGACATCTTCCGCTGTTTATCGTAGCACCTTAGCTCTTTGCAAAAACTACGTCCCATAGCACCAGGTACGAACTACCTCATTCAACGCTGAGCTACGTTTCCGTACTATGGCTCCGACATCTTTTGTCTCCTCAGCATTTGGATCAAAAGATGAGCTGAGCGCCAGTTCGAAACCGATTAACTGTTTAAAAAATAGCGAATGACTCAGGTGTTATCTGTGTTGCATTGTAAATAAATAAATGAGCCAAGAGTGTGATGAAAGCTGTGTATAGTGCCCTGATGTTGCGATGCGTAACAATTGGACGTTTGCATTTTCACGGACACTGTATTAGTAGCTTCGCCAAATGACGATAATATATGAATATATATCAAATATATAAAAATATCTACATCACTCCAGATGTGCCGTCAAATGGCTAGATTGAAATGTGGAATAAAATGTTTTCAAGTGATTAACGTATGACGTACAGTTTAACAAATTGCCTTATTTATGTCGATTACATTTTCTGTTACCACCAATTAATAAAATAACAAAAAGCCTCTTTAACAATTGTAAATCGATGTCGATTAATAAAGTTCATACACCCAATATCGTGTTACCGATAACATTTTTGAAGATCTAACTTCAAAGATGTACTTTACTTATGATAGCAGTAGCATTATCTATGTCCTGGTGTCAAATTTTTGACAACGTTCAACATACCTTCACTTGGTCCTCTAACAAGCCATGCAGCTTGCATTAACATGACAATACCTGTAAGAAAAAATAATAAACATTATATTCGTGACATATACAACGACATGAGATTCAACTAAGTACACTAATGGTAAGTAACTTATTAACAGTGTACTCGGTACGACTTTTCATGGCGAAAACTTTAATTTTGTAGTAATGAAGTCATGCTGGAATGTGTACGTTCATTGAAGAATCATTTGACAACGGCTGCAATGCCGAAATTGCAGAAGAGTATCCAGAAGGAAATATGGAAGTATAGAGAATGATTGACTTTGAGACGCTATGTGTCATTAAGTTGTGCAATACATACTAGGAACTGTACTTTGTAATTAATATTATTAAGTAAAGGAAAGCGGAATGAGAGACATATGCCTGCCGGAGTGGCCGTGCGGTTCTAGGCGCTACAGTCTGGAGCCGAGCGACCGCTCCGGTCGCAGGTTCGAATCCTGTCTCGGGCATGGGTGTGTGTGATGTCATAAGGTTAGTTAGGTTTAATTAGTTCTAAGTTCTAGGTGACTGATGACCTCAGAAGTTAAGTCGCATAGTGCTCAGAGCCATTTGAACCATTTGAGAGACATGACGTGCGGCTTCTCTTCGTCTCAGCCTGCGTCCAACCACTTCGAACCCCTCTGAACTGTTAGCTCGCTACTACTCGCGATGGTAATATCTCAGACTCAGAGTTTGTGTATGCACACAACTAACGTTAGACTTTCACAATCACTAGTTAATGTCACGTTGCAATTTTGGAACACTTTGTCGCGACATAGCTAACATTGGATGATCGACCTGATACCGAGTGTTTCATACAAGATGGAAGCATACCACATCGCAGCAAGCAGGTGTTTCGGTTTCTTGGTGATTACTTCGGGAGAGTCATTGTGTTGGATTACTGTAAATTTACTGGCGCAGGGATGGACTGGCCTCCATATGCCCCCGATCTGACTTCTTCTGACTACTTTTTGTGGTGCAAAACAATAGTGATTTACTACACACAAGCAAAAAAGTTTATCTTTGTACATGGTAAAGGCACATGCATCTCACTCCGCCATGATGTTGGCAGGTACGAGTAGCACTTTTGATCGCCACGAGACACCAAAAAGATGTTGCGAGGCTCTCCTGATCCACGACCGCTCAAACGCCGGCAGCAACGCCGCACGTCAGACGGATTTGTGTCCAAGACGCTGATATCAGACTCGGTAGACTCAGATGTATTCAACAGTATTAAAGTTGCGTAACCTGCTGATCTGGCAGAAGTATGCGCTAGCACTTCCCATCACACTGTATGACACAATGTTTAGGTGGCGTATACGCATCCTGTGCGGTCAAACAAGTCTGAATGACGAAGAATGCAATGCCGGACCATCTGTCTGTGAAGAAACGGGAATTGCAATAGCTATGCATGATCTGGTGCTCGCAGACCGACGTATACGGGACGGAAGAAGAAAAAGTGAAAATCAGTGATGAATAAGTTTTAAACATCTTGCACGACATTTTGAACATGGCAGTGTTCTCCGGTTTGTGAATCTTACGACTGCTCACATCCTCGCTGAAAGCTCACCGAACCGAGGAAGCAACTGAAGTTGTGCAGCCGTTTCAGGCAAATCAATAAAACCTCTTCAGCTACCTCAGCACCACGGACGAGTGCTGCGTGTATTACTGAGACCCCAGACAAAGTAGCAAAAGCAAGCAGTGGAAACCTGTACATTCACAACCACCGAAAAAGAGCAATGCAATGTTGAATGTTTTTTGGGCATTGCGTGCGCTGTGGTTACAGATTATCCCCGAAAGAGGCAAACCGATGCACGAGCATACCGCTGAAATCTGCTGATGAGATTATGTGAGGCTGACAAAAAAAAAAAAAAGTGTGTGTAAAATCTTATTGGCCTTAACTGCTAAGGTCATCAGTCCCTAAGCTTACACATTACTTAAGCTAAATTATCCTAAGGAAAAACACACACACCCATGCCCGAGGGAGGACTCTAACCTCCGCCAGGACCAGCCGCACAGTCCATGACTGCAGCGCCTGAGACCGCTCGGCTAATCCCGCGCGGCTGTTGTCAACAAGTAGGAAGCTATTTAATAAGATGTTTTTACTCCACAACGACGGCCAGCTCACTTTACAGAAGGCACAGTCATACAAGCTGCTCCTTTGAGTATCAGATTTTACGTTAACCCCGACCCTCCCTATTCTGCTGACATGGCAGCCAGTGACTTCTTCCGATTTACTCTGATGAAGAAATCATATCGCGGCAGATAGTTCCAGAATGACGCAGAAGTGATTTTCGAGGTCTCCTAAACGGCGAAAACGCACAGTGCCGGAACAAGGCCTCTGAAAAGTCAACGATAGCTGAGAAAAATGTGTCTCGTTGAAGGGTGGCTCTGTTGCCACAACTATGGCAACTGTGGTTCTTTCCGAGCGAGTTGTTAAAGCATTGAAACTGCCTATCGCTAGTTCCCAGTCAGGCTCAATTGTATCCATCCAATAGCGATTCTCCCAGGTCCATCATAATTTCTGTACCCCGCCATGTACTGCGAGCATAGGCCCAGGTGTGAGGCGATGGCTTCCGTGCATCACAGTGACATGTGATCCTGAACAATATGGCTGCTCACTGTTTGTTGTTGCTCATCTTTGAGTCAGACCAGTCGTGGGAAACCCTTGTTGACCCGCGGGCCTGATTCACATACTTACTTGACCTCGCGGGTCGCTTCGTCACGTTACGGGACAGCAGCGCTCCTAGCGCATAAAAACGGAGTTCGTGACGTTAATGTTTACGGGAACGAACTGATATGAATGTCACCCTTCTCACAACACACAAATCCAATAAATTATGCCTCAAAACACGCGATTTTGAGAGTACATTCACTTTATGTTCAGCCCATCTTCAAATGTTTACATTTCTTTACGTGCCTAGAACATTCTGTCTTTACTTATGACGTTTTATGTTGCTGTCTTCAAAGCTTCCATTGAAAACTTCTGCTACGTCGTTAATAACGTCGTTTACAACTCATCAATAAATGTAAAAACCTGAAGATGGGATGGGGAAAATAAACGCCTATAAAAGCGACTGGCTGCAGTTAATTCATTATAAATTACCTTCAGCTTCAACTGTTATTGTGTTCTAATACACCCAAAATAGGAAAGAATTATTGACTAATGTTAATACGAGAAAGAACAGAAAGCTGTTTGCCAGCTGTGTCTGTCGTAAGTAGGTGTCTTTTCATTTTATATTCCTTCAAAACAGGTAGTAATTTACTACACGCAAGGAAACAAATTTATCTTTGTAGGTGATAACCCTCCCTCCATACCTCTTGGCGCTGGCGACTTTCAGCATCTACTTTTCTTTCTCTCAACGTCAGACATTTTGCGAATAAACTCGGTAAAGTCGCACCGAAGCACTTCCACGAAAATAACAAAAGTGGCACAGAAATTTACGTGTGAACTGACAACAGATAACGAGTTTGTTCACCATGTTATAACTCCTGCTGTCATTGTTCAGATCGGCACATTCCGCGATTAGTCTGTAATTTTCGTGCCGTTGTCGTCCTCTACCAACGTACGCGATCTGTCGATGTGTAGTACAGACATAATAGGAGCAAACAGTAAACAGCGTGTGCGTTTGAGTGTCACAGGTGGTGAGCTATTTCCCTCACTCTCCACACGTGCCTGAGCACTTCGAACATAGCTTAATCATTAGAGTGGAAACGTGTTTTTCTTTGTTGTTCAAATCCAGCTACGGTAAAACGTGACTTCGCCTTCACGGAGTGGGTAAAAGTTCACGGTCTGCGTCATGAGCTGCAAACCCGAGGCGAGCCGAGCACAGGCGAGAATACCGGGTGATTAAAAAGTCAGTATAATTTGAAAACTGAATAAATCACGGAATAATGTAGATAGAGAGGTACAAATAGACACACATGCTTGGAATGACATGGGGTTTTATTAGAACCAAAAAAATACAAAAGTTCAAAAAATGTCCGACAGATGGCGCTTCATCTGATCAGAATAGCAATAATTAGCATAACAAGTAAGAGAAAGCAAAGATGATGTTCTTTACACAAAGTGCTCACTATGTCCACCATCATCCCTCAACAATAGCTGCAGTCGAGGAATAATGTTGTGAACAGCACTGTAAAGCATATCCGGAGTTATGGTGAGGCATTGTCGTCGGATGTTGACTTTCAGCATCCCTAGAGATGTCGGTCGATCACGATATATTTGCGACTTCAGGTAACCCCAAAGCCAATAATCGGACGAACTGAGGTCTGGGGACCTGGGAGGCCAAACATGACGAAACTGGCGGCTGAGCACACGATCATCACCAAACGACGCGCGCAAGAGACCTTTCACGCGTCTAGCAATGTGGGGTGGAGCGCCATCCTGCATAAACATCGTACGTTCCAGTAGGTGTTTATCAGCTAGGCTGGGGATGATGCGATTCGGTAACATATCGGCGTACCTATCACCCGTCACAGCAGTCGTTACAAAACCAGAATCACGCATTTTCTCGAAGAAAAAAGGCCCGATAACGGTAGATGTGGAAAATCTAACCCATACCGTGACTTTCTCGTCGTGCAATGGAGTTTCCACGACAGTTCTAGTCTTTTCGGTAGCCCAAATTCTGCAGCTGTGGGCGTTGACAGACCCTCGGAGCGTGAAATGACCATCGTCGGTCCATAACACGTTACTGAACCAATCGTCATCTTCCGCCATCTTTTGAAACGCCCACACCGCAAATGCCCTCCGCTTCACTACATCGCCAGCTAACGGTTCATGATGCCGATGGATTTAATACGGATAGCATCGGAAGGTACGCCTAAGTGCCAACCAAACAGTAGTGTATGGAATACCGGTGCGACGTGTGACTGCACGAGCGCTGACTTCCCCATGCACAGACGAAACCGCTACAGTCTGCATTTCTTCCTGAACTGTCTCAGCAGCATTACGTCTTGTGCTCGGTCGGCCACTACGGTGTCTATCGTCTAAACAATCCGTGGCTTCGAACTTCGAAATCATTCTCGCCACAGCTGCATTTGTCAACGGACCTTTACCCGTTCGAATCCCCTTCCTATGGCGATAGGATCGTAACGCTGAACTAGCACATTTCCCATTCTGATAATACAGCTTCACTAAAAGCGCCTTTTCAGGTAACGTCAACATGCTGCGACTGCTGGCGCATCTGATTCTCTCTCTCATTACAGCTCCTTTTATACACGATTGTCATGCTCAGTCACCGACGTTTTGCTGTCCAGCGCCATCTATCGGACATTTTGTGAGATTTGTATCTTTTTTTTGGGTCTAATAAAACCCCATGTCATTCCAAGCATGTGTGTCAATTTTTACCTCTCTATCTACATTATTCCGTGGTTTATTAAGTTTTCAAATTTATAATGACTTTTTGATCACCCGGTATAAGAAAATGCATCCAGGACGGAGAAGAACGCGAGCGCCTCGCCCTCTCTACCACGAATTTCTTCCGCGGGCCGGAATAAAACCAACTGCAGGCCGGGTGCGGGCCGCCAGTTGCCTACCCGTGACCTAGCGAGTGATTTGCTACTCTGTGGTCTGTACATCTAGCGGCACAATCCGTAGTAGTCGATGGTGACGTCACAAGCGAAGTGCCTGCAGGATTTATGATATGAAGTATCCCACATCCCGGGGACCCACAATTTGGCTGTCATCAAATAAGATAATGAAATGAATCTCGCTCATCAGTGCTGGAGTAACACACCAGCAGCCAGTATGAAGTATGATGATATACCAGTCTCGTGGCAGCCAGTATGAAGTATGATGATATACCAGTCTCGTGGCATACCACATTATGCCGGTACATGTGGCCACAGGAACGCTATATATTCTGGGCCAGTTTGATGTGTTGGAGAGATATCTCAAACACATCTCTTCAGTTGAATATGAATACACAGGATAGACAACATAAAACTGGCCCCGAATATATTTCAAGCACCTTAAGATAGCCAATTCAACTTACATTATCCACTTCTGGGATGTAAGTTCGGCTACCTATGTCAAAGCCCATGAAAAATGGGCCAGAGACTGACGAACCTGTAGTTTGGTCCTTTTCTTTCCTACCTAACCAACTATCCAACCAAAAATGTTCCGACGATGCTCGTTTTTCCCAGCTTGGAGGTTGATGAATAGCAGGTAGCAACACTCTTCACAGCTTATTATGAAACAAAATAACACTATTTATTAAATAAAATGTTTTAAAATAGTAAACCGCAGTTTTCTTATTATAATTAGTTAGTTTCGGTTGGTATCTGCAAGCATCTTCAGATCCTTCAAAACGTAAAAAACACCGGTGAATACTCAATGGAAAGCATCATTAGCTGTAGACGTGAGATGAGACGCTTTCATAAATATCAAGACAATGACAATACACGGCTTCAAAACATCACCCTGAGAGCAAGCCAGTTTGCAAACCGTAATCTCGCGGGATAACGCTAATAATAAAAAAGTAAATAAAAAAAAATGGGCCATTGCATGAGTAAAAGTTGCATTAAAGACACAGTATTTGCCACGGTGTAGCAGGTGTTATAGTGGGAACAGTGCATGCAACAGTCGGGAAAATTGTCGGCTATTCCGTAGCCTGGCTTACAAAACAATGATCGTGTATCGCGTATGAAGTAGTCATATTCACAAAATGTGCACAATTGAAGAATAAAAGGAAAATGTCGCAAGCCCATCAGCCTGACAAATCACGACAAGCTTAACATTTTGAAGATAGATGCAAATAACAACCAAAACTAGTTGTCGTACATTAATTGCAACAGGAATTTTACTTTAATTTCTTTTTTATGTACCAAACCGCATTAGGATCGCCGCCACCTCCTTGACAATGTCAGGTTTCTCTAAAGTGACATCAGTTGATTAGTTAAGATAGTTGGCTCTTTACTTCTTATCCTTTGGTTACACTCTCCTGTTGCACTTATTTTGACAATGATAATCGGTTTCGTTCAATCAGGCGTTATCTTGAGGTGTCAGTTCCGTGTGCAGTTAAGTTAGAATGTTTCTTATTTATTTATTTATAAAAAATCTCGAGGTTATCTGCAACTGCATGAAACCGGTGTCGATTGTGAAAACAGTTGCCACAGTAGACAGTAATAAAACACATTATAATAATTAAATTGCCTCGGGTTTTCTCCATTTGACACTCCGTCAAGCTTTCATGGCTTTAACATTCGTTAAGCAGTTTCTATGAACTTGCAAAACATTAAAATCGTGTTCCCACTGTGACTGTAAGCTTTTGTAAAATACTGTATCGTATTTGCATATCATGACTCGAAAATATCGGAACTGGGGGTCACTGCGCAGCAAAACTGAAGACCAAGCTGATAAAAGAGCCTGGATGATCACGAGGGAACCGTGCAATAGCTAAGTCTCCGCGCGTCGCCAACATTAAAACGGATAATTGCTTCTTTCCACCATTTTTCCGAAAGGGACAGATTGTCGTAATATTATTTCAGGGTTGTACGTGTAGCAGGGTCCTGCACCACGGCTATTTAATGCAGTGGTTTCAGATGTCTGCTGGAGCTTTATTCCATTGATCACTGATTTTTCTCCCTTTATAGCGGTTTCTACCCCAAGGAAAAGCAGATAGTCTGAACCTCTACTCATCTGTAGCATCACTGCTGCTGACAGAATGAGGATGAACAGTGCTATAAAAAATCTTCTGCCTCCACAGCTCTTTTTCATACACAATCTCAACAGTGGCTGAAATCGAATCGAAATATCTCTGAACTAATAATATTTGTAGATGCTAACCAATGTTGTCCTACTCCTTCCCTGGCAGATGACACAGTGTCAGTACGGTAGGCTCATATTCTGGAAGACTGGTTCAAATCCCCGTCCAGCCATTCTAGTTTAGGTTCACCGTGTTTCTCTTGAATTACTTAAGTAAGAAATGGTTCCTCTGAATGGACATGGCCTATTTCCTCCCTCATCCAGTTCCACTCCAAATTTGTGCTTCCTCGTCAGTGGGATATTAAAACCCCAATGTACCTGACTTTATTTAGTTCTTTGCCATTTCTGACTAAATGACGTAAACAATTGAATCGTAAGACCACAAAAAGGGGCGTTATATAACCTTTCGTGTCTAGCTTCTGTTCTCTTTTATTTCTTAAACGAAAGCGGTTACAGTCTCAAGTCAAGTCCTACGTACATGATTTATGTACGTTCAAGTCAGTATATTCGCCCAGCGCGGACAGTAACCACAGTGCTGCACACACTTGTGAATATAGTACTTCTCAGCTTATTAGTTAATGGTATAGTTCTCGCTGTATTTTTCAGTTTCTTCGGCCCTGAACCCGAGTTATTCTCTCCCAGAAAAATAGGCGGAGGCAGAAGTACCTCTTTCAAGTACAATTTATTCGCATAATAGTACGGCACTATAAATTTTCGTGTGGACACCAAATGATTTGTTTTCATAGGCTCTGGCGTAGAGAATGGAGACGATTCACTGCAAATAGGGAAGTAACAAAGCTTGAGAACTATTAATACCCTCACGAATACCCTCACGAATGTTTGAGGTTGAAGAATCTCGCTACTGGCTAACATCTAACCATCATCATTATCACCGTCTTGCGAGTATTCTACTGCTAGGACCGCTTCTCGATTCCCGTATCCCACTTCCTCCGGTCATACCAGTCTCCTTCTAACAGTCCTCTGGCATCCATCGCATCCCGGACCTTTCGGCCCCAGCTTCTCCAAGGTAGTCCCCGCCTTCTTTCCGTTGGGGTCCAATGCCACACTTTCTTTGGCCATCGCCTATCGTCCATACTTCCTAGATGTCCGTACCGTTTTAGACGTTTCGTGCCCTTGATATCTTTTATTGATTCATCGACACCAACGGCCTTTCTTATACTGGTATTTAGTACGTGATCCAGTTTGCAGATACCACAACTTTGCGTCCAGACCTCCACCTCCGGAACAATCAATCCGTTTCTCTGACGTTTGTTTATTGCCGAGGTTACTACTCCGTCCGTAACTGTGTTTTCAACTTCTGAACGGTATATCAGCTGTTTAGTCCTATTTGCTATTCTAAAGGACTGATTTCCGTCGTCGTAGAGTCTTCCTGCCTTGCACTACTTTAATATTTATGTTATCTTCACTTTTTGTGTTTAACGATACCATAAGCTCCATATACTTAAAAGGCTTATATCCCGTGATCTTACTCGCTCCTACCTCCAGATTGTCGTCAAACTTCAGAATGTGGTTTATGTCCAGCTGAGTGCTAAGGCCCTATCTCTCATACCGCACTTCTGAAACGTGTATTCAGTATCACGTCTCCTGCTGCGTTGACCTATGCATCACCCACATTTGCTCTTCAAGGCCTCCTCAAGCGCAGCACACCTTTGGTGTAGCACTTCTGTAAGAGGAAACTCCGTTCACACTGAATTTACAACAATGAAGGCACCCACACAGCCCATATGCAACTGTTTAATTGCTTTGTAGTAAATAATTAACACGCTAGTATTATTTTTACTTGTCATCAAATTGCTTGTGCTACCGTATCATAGGCCTTCTACAAATCCACGAAGACTCAATGGATCACTATCCCTGTGACAAACCTCTTCGATGTTACATTCCGTAATGTGAATGTTCTGTCAATACACTAAGGCCCTGTTCCAAAACAGTTGCGTTGTTCAGATATTATAGACTCCACCTCCATTCTTATTTTAGGGCTCTCCCGTATAATCGTGGTAGTAATGGCATCACGCTTATGCCTCGGCAATTTCCACAGTCCTGCCTATTCCCCTTCTTACACACTGAGGTGACGAAAGTCTTGGAGTAGCGTTATGCACATGTACAGATGGCCGTAGTGTAGCGTACACAAGGTATAAAAGGGTAGTGCCTTGGCAAAGCTATCATTTATACTCAGGTGATTCATACGAAAAGATTTCCAACGTGCTTATGGCCGTTCGATGGAGATCAACAGACTTTGAACGCGGAATGGTAGTTGGAGCCAGTCACATTGGGCGTTTACTGACAGCAGGACATGGCCTGCAGTGTTTTCCAGGGCTCGTGACCATATCGGTTGGACCATAAACTACTGGAAGACCGTGGCCTGGTCAGATGAGTCCCGATTTCAGTTGGTGAGAGCTGGTGGTAGGATTAGAGTGTGGCACAAACCCCATAAAGCAACGGACTCAAGCTGTCAAGGGGGCACTGTGCAAGCGGGTGGTAGCTCCATAATAGTTTCGGCTGGTTTACGTGGAATGGAGCGGGTCCTCTGGTCCAACTGATCTGCTAATTGACTGGAAAGGGTCATATTCAGCTATTTGCGCACCATTTGCCGCCATCCATGGATTTCATGTTCCCAAACAACGATGGAATTTTATGGATGACTGTGCGCCATATCACTTAGTTACAGTTGCTCAGGATTGGTGTGAAGACCATTCTGGACAATTCGAGCGAATGATTTGGCCACTCAAATCGCCCGACATGAATCCCATCGAACATTTATGGGGAATAATCGAGAGGTTAGTTCGTGCACAAAATCCTGCACCGGCAACACTTTCGCCGATGTGGACGGCTACAGCGCCTGAATGGGTCAATATTTCTCCAGAAGACTTCTAACGACCTGTTGAGCCTATTCCGCGAGCTGCTGCAGTACACCGGGCAAATGGAGGTCCGACAGGATATTAGGAGGTATCGAAATACTTTTGCCACCTCAGCATTGATTGAAGTAATAGCAGACTTGTCACATTCCTTAGGTGCCTGCTCCCATTCCACATACTTATTATGCAACTGGGCCAATATATCATACACAACCATAGGAGATTCGTATTTTTCACAGTTCTACAAATTTCATGCGAGGTTCTCTGTTGTACTTATAGAGATTCGTCTTCTCCCGTCAAATTTAACACTCCACGTGTAAATTCTCTTCTCCGTGAGCAGTGCTTGATAATACTCTACCCACCCCTCCATGCCTATTACAGTAATTCCAGCACTATCTTTGTTCTCAATTCTCATCATCTTCAGTATCTTCCACTCTCTGCTAGCTCTAGTACCATCAAAGGTTTCTTCTATAAACTCTCCGACTTATTGCCAAGTCCCATTTTTAGTTTTATTAGTGGCCCTTTGTGATTCTTTTCGTTTAACTCTACATCTTTTACGATCTCATCAAGCCGTGTGCTCAGCCATTTATTAGAAGCCTCTTTTTCCATCTTCAGCAATTCCTCTACTTCCTCATTCCACTATTTATCCTTCCTCTCCTTTCCCAATTTTGTTTTCTCTCCCGGACCTTTAAATGGTGCCTCATGTAACATTGCTTTAAAAGACTTATACATATTCTCTACAGTATCATCCTTGACATGTAATGCCTCAGCTGCCGAATTCAGTTCATAGAGAAAGCGTGCTGAATCTTCCTACAGACTTAACAGATACAGCTGGATCTACGAAGATTTCACGCTTGCCAAGTTTTCACAACCAATTATTTTCGTCTAAAGGGAAAGCAGAATCTTGAAACCAGAATTAAACATCTGATCCACACTGCGTCCCGAAAACTCTCACGTCCTTAAGAAATAACCTTATTTTCTGCCGTATTGCCACACAGTCAATATTGATCTTAACTTTCGAGTCGTTTGTTCCCATGTATATGTAATCAAATCTATCAACAATATTAGTGACACGCGTAAGTTCAAGATAAAATTCCACGCTTCACTTGTCACGAAAGTAGTTCCTAAAAATGGTTCAAATGGCTCTGAGCACTAAGGGACTTAACTGCTGTGGTCATCAGTCCCCTAGAACTTAGAACTACTTAAACCTAACTAACCTAAGGACATCACACACATCCATGCTCGAGGCAGGATTCGAACCTGCGACCGTAGCGGTCGCGCAGTTCCGGACTGTAGCGCCTAGAACCGCTCGGCCACTCTGGCCGGCAGTGGTTCCTAACTCTCGTTCGTTAATATAAATGTACTTCCATAATAAAAACTCAGTGAGTTCAGTTTATCAACACCGTCTACTACAATTCATTCAACCCTATGATTTCTTAAGAAATTCTGTTGCACCTCCAGCAGAACTTGTAGTCGACTGGTGGCTGCTCACTACACAATGGCCACTATACGTGTCCCCTTTTGCACTGCTAACAGTTGTCCGTCTCCAATGAAAGTCTGCCTTTTCAAACTCGTTTCCAGCATCTCTCCGTAGGCGTCTTTCAATCGAAATCCACGTCTGATTAAAAGGTTTTCTGGAAACTATACGATGTATGTAAGCCAATCATTGATTTTACCCTGGACTGAGCTAATAGTCTCATTTGAAATGTGGATTCCTCCAGCACTCCGTGTTTCAAAGCTACTCGAGATTCCATCAAAGTTCAAAGGAACGCTGGTGTACTAGTCTCACAATCATGTCTACAAAAAAATAGCAGAACACCTGTGGTAAAATATTTCTGAATATGTTACAGGTCTCCAGATCCACTAATGCATGCGTAAATGCTTCTATACCGAAAATCACCAATTTTTTTTGTGTTAGATAGTCACTGTCATAATGCTCCTACTCCAGGAAGCTCCATACGACTACCGTTGCAGTTTCCCATGGAGGCAGATCAATCGCCAGTTCTCGACTTCCTGAACAAAAAATCTCCCTGCATCGCAAGATGCTTAAATAAAATCCTATGCAAGGCCCCAATTTTTTACAAATGACCCCTCTTAAACTGGTTTAAGTTCGGTTCTCTTCGTTTGAAATCGTAAACTGCAAACTGGTGTTTCATTTTATGAGAAGAGGCGGAATTCACTGACGAGACAGACGGTTGAACAGAAATGCATGTAAGAACCATTAAATGCACGAAAAGGCACTGATGAAGCGAAAAAGAGCTAAAATCAGCAATAGAGTCAATCAAGATGTGACCCCTTCTATTATAATTATGTGGAATATTTCTGAGGAAGGGGGACAATCTTACAAAAGAGCACGAAGTGGATACAAATAAATGTGAAAAAAATCCTGTTGCATATGATTTACTGATAATACGAGTTTCGTCACATATTCGGGGAAGAATGTGGTATGAATGCTGATAGCTGCATTCAGACTCTATATATCAAAGATAAACACTAACAATATAAAACTATTACAGTATGCAAGAGTGAACGGTAGACCATAGAGAACTTGTTGCATATTTGAACACAAAACAGCATCTGCTCTCGTTATACGAGGGTGTGCTGAAAAGTAGTGCCTTCGAATTTTGTATGTGGTAACTCTTGAAGTTATTTAAATGAGAGAAACTTCATCAACATTATACATCTTTATTCTTCATGCCCCCCAGTGAGAGCCCAGTTTATTAATACCGTTGCTGTAGACTGTTGGACTTCGTTGAGGGACTCACAGCCGCACCCCTGCTTGCAACGCTTCATTACTATCAAAACGAAGTACTCGAAGGTGTCCTTTAAGTCCTGGGAAGAGATGGAAACCAGATGAGGCCAATCTGGGACTGTACAGAGGATGTCAGATGGCAGTGAAGAAAAGGCTTCGGATTGTAGCAGATGTCGCAGCGATCGTGTGTGGTCTGGCAATCTCATAGTGAAGAACAGGGTGTGACATGTGTGGAAGATGGAATAAGTTTTGTTCGGTAGGAAAATCGATAATAGCACGTTGTTTCTTAAGCACCGACATACACTCATGCTCATTAATTAAGGATAATTGCAGAATGTGGTGCCACACAACGTGGCACTACAAAAAGTGGCGCTAATAGCATAGGTACATAGGGAACACACACGACACAGATCTGTAAGTCCACGGTGTTGGTGATAAGTTGAGTAAACCGTCCCGAAACACACGTGTTACAAAACGCCACTGTTTCCTGCGCATGTACCCCGACATCAATATGGGATATGATCACCATGCACACTTACACAGGCCGCACAACGGGTTGGAATACTCTGGATCAGGTGGTCGAGCAGCTGCTGGGGTATAGCCTCCCATTCTTGCACCAGTGCCTGTCGGAGCTTGTGAAGTGTCCAAGGGGTTTGAAGATGTGCAGCGATAAGTCGACCGAGAGCATCCCATACGTGCTGGTGGAGGTTTAGGTCTGAAGAACAGGCAGGCCACTCCATTCGCCTGATATCTTCTGTTTCAAAGTACTCTACCACGATGGCAGCTCGGTGGGGCCGTGCGTTATCATCCATCCGGAGGAAGGTGGAACCTACTGCACCCCTTAAAAGGTGAACATACTGGTGCAAAATGACGTCCCCATACACCTGACCTGTTACAGTTCCTCTGTCAAAGACATGCAGGGGTGTACGTGCACCAATCATAATCCCACCTCACACCATCAAACCACGACCTCCATACAGGTCCCTTTGAAGGTCATTAAGGGGCTGGTATCTGGTTCCTGGTTCTCGCCAGATGAAAACCCGGCGAGAATCACTGTTCAGACTATACTTGGTGTCGTCCGTGAACATAACCTGGGACCACTGTTCCAAAGACCACGTACTGTGTTCTTGACACCAGGCTTTACGGGCTCTCCTGTGACCAAGGGGCCCGTGCTACGACCTGTTGTGTTTGACCAGCCTCCGGTCGCCCTAGTATTCTACCCCTCATAACGTCATCAACATGTGTTCTTTGAGCCATTTTCAACACACAGTCACTATAAGCACGTCTGAAAACATCTGCACACTTACTCGCTGCACCCTATTATGACATGCACCAACACACCTCTGTGTATGTGGACTGCTGCCAGCGCCACCGTGCGACAACCGCAGGTCAAATGCACCGCACTGTCATACCTCGAAGTGATTTAAACCCGCAAACCACCCACCAGAGCGTTGTTTCTCAATGTATCAGCATTATTCTTCATTTATGAGCATGAGTGTAGTTACGTTACACACTATCGTGTTATGCGCTTCAGTGCGGAGCCCTCTAGCGGCAACTTCCGTCAAGGAAGCGGGAGAGTCAATCGAGTAAAATCCGTGACACGTGATGCCTCAATAGATATTGAGAACAGTATAAAATATTTGAAGACATTCTTTTTCGTCATGATCTCGTACAAGTTAGTAAAAATGAGGACTTTTCGCCCTTGCACTCCAGCATATCTGAATTATGATGCAGGAAATTATCTTGCGTGTGACGAAAGTATCTAAAGGAATTATAGCGCAGTGACGATAAAAAAGACATAAGTTCTCGCTTATTTCATTCAGAGATATTTATTGTGGAATGTTAGTCACAGGGCAGTGTTAATAACTTAGTGGTGTTGGTAGATGAATTAAATAGGAGAATATGAGATATAACAAGGTTACAAGAAATGGGACGAAATAATGAAAACATGGAAATAAGAAGAGGAGAACATGGTCTGCTACAGAGGAACTGAAAAAAAAGAAAAATAATAACTTTCCTGAAGATGAGCCTGAAAAGCCTCTGGAGTAAAATAAATATTTCCAAAGTGACTGGTCAGAGGTATATGTATATTTGTATTTAAGAAATTATTCAGATTAATGCTCTGAAGGACTCAAATTCCACCGAGCGAGGTGGCGCAGTGGTTAGCACACTGGACTCGCATTCGGGAGGACGACGGTTCAATCCCGTCTCCGGCCATCCTGATTTAGGTTTTCCGTGATTTCCCTAAATCGTTTCAGGCAAATGCCGGGATAGTTCCTTTGAAAGGGCACGGCCGATTTCCTTCCCAATCCTTCACTAACCCGAGCTTGCGCTCCGTCTCTAATGACCTCGTTGTCGACGGGACGTTAAACACTAACCACCACCACCACCACTCAAATTCCTTTTTTTTAAAGAAAAAAAAGAGGCTGAAGTCCTTTACAAGGAGTTAGAGAAGCAGGTAAGTGATAGCGAATCCCATTACGCAGTGACAGAGGAGATTTTAATGCGAAAATACAGTCAAACCTTCTGAATAAGACAGAATTCTGTTCGATGTTCAGAATAAGTAAATTCTAATTTATTAACGTTATAATTCCTCTAAAACCATTTATCGGATTTCGGAAACGAAAGGCGGTAGAATTCTTCTCCTTGAGAGCTACTGTAGCAAGAGCTGTGTAAATGATATCGCCATGGCAAGAGACGTTACGTCATTTTGTGCTGCGTGTCTTACACTCATTCCGGGAGGAAAAAGAATTGCCTTGACTTAAACGGTTCCGGGAGTGTTTGAAGTGAAGAACTTGAGTGAATCTTACTGTGTAGTCATGTTAATTTTTCATTGTTGATGAACCTAGGATACAGTGTTTAACGTGTATAGATTTAAAAATAACTAGATACAGCCAAAACGCATCGTATTTTTCGTAAACAAAGAACTAAAATAGCATTCTCTTTTAGGTTTAAAAATTTTCTGTAGTGATACCAGAATCCAATCATCTTTGTCGCAATATGGATAAATTTAAGATTTACTTTTTGATATAGCCTTCAGTTCTTATCGCGAACACACAGTATAATAATTTTCTGACACATTTCCGGACAAGATTATGAAGGGTTTATTTATTTACTTATTTCTTCATTCTGTTATTATGGTATTCAGTCCGAAGACTGGTTCGATGCAGCTTTCCATGCTACTCTATCCTTTGCAAGCATCTTGACTTCCGAATACCAACTGCTACCTACATCCTTCTGAATCTGCTTGCTGTATTCATTTCTTGCTCTCTGACTACAATTTTTACCCCCACACTTCCCTCCAGTACTAAACTGGTGATCTCTTGATGTCTCAGAACGTGTCCTATCAACTGGTTCCCTCTTCCAGTCAGATCGACGTATTAACCAATTTCTATGCTTGTCCATGCAATAACTCTGGATATTTCCTGTTGCATAGTTTTAACTTCTTGTAAAAGCTTTCTCAATACGTTCTACCTTGTTATTACTTCATAGGATGAAATAATGATGCAGTTTGTTGGAAGGAAGGTAAGCGAAACTGTCCGGCAGTCACAAATGATACATCGCCCAACAAACTGAGAGATTTCTACCTCCATATGCTGGTGAATACGTTTATTGAAAAGAGACATCTGGGTGATAATCAGGCAGCTGAGGAAAACACACGATAGTGATTTGTCATCATACAATGGAGAGAAGATGTTGTCTCCAAAAGTAAAAAAAAATAACGATTGAACAATTTTATGACTCGAATGTGTTTACTGAATATTCAGTTTTGGGCTGCTACTGAAGCGCTGACACCTCCCAGCGTACACTCTGAACTCCACATGCCAAAGAAGGCACTGGACGTAATATACCCAGGATTCCGCAGCTGAAGTCCTACCGCTACGATTGAAAAACATGTAGTAAAAAGCCTTGGTTGAGTGTAAAATGATTTCATGCAATTTACCCCATTAATTATAGAAATGTGTATGAGACAGGCGGACTTAAGGGACTTGAATTCATTTTGCCAGAGTGTGGGAGTGTACGATTCTGCACGTATGGAGCACTGCTGAAACGACTGCGAGATTTCCATACAAATCTTAGAGATCTACAAACTCGACAAATGCACCCGAGGGGAAGTATTGCCAGTCGATAGACCGGTTAGATTAGCTGCCACTCTTCGATAAATCTCAAGTAGTAACTGTACAAATAAATAAAAGACGAAAAGGCAGTGCGACTCGTTTGCCTCCATAGGTGCTAAGAGCAAGTCCAGTCTGTGTAGAACGTAAAATGGACTTCCGTGTAGGTGCGTGGGCGACTGCTGTCTGAAGTGGGTGACGTATTAACTCTAAGGGCATGTAGCGGCCAGGTTTCCAGCTAACACCGCATGGTAATTAGGACGCACATATTTGAATGGAAACGGAAAGAAAGTAGAGATGACTCTAATAAAATAACTTTCATAAATGACATGAATTCGTATACTTAGAAAAGGCTTTTGAAAATCTGGACTGGAATAACTGCTTTCTTTGAAATTCTGGAGCAAGCAGCAGCAAAATACAGGGAACGAAAGGCTATGTACAACTTTTACAGAAAGAATACGGCAGTTATAAGAGTAGTGGTTCATGAAAGAGAAGGGATGGGAAGCAGTGCTAGAAAAGCGAATGAGACAGCGTTGTAGCCTATTCCCGAAGTTTAAAAAAGTGGTTCTAGGCACTATGGGACTTAACATCTCAGGTCATCAGTCCCCTAGACTTAGAACTACTTAAACCTAAGGACAGCACACACATCCATGCCCGAAGCAGGATTCGAACTTGTGACCGTAGCAACAGTGCGGTTCCGGACTGAAGCACCTAGAACCGCTCGGCCAGAGACGCTGGTCTTTCCCGAAGTTGTTCAGTCTGTACAGTGAGTAAACAGTGAAGGAAACCAAAGAAAAATCTGGAGCAGGAATTAAAGTCCATGGAGAAAAAATAATAGCTTGACATTGTGGTTCTGTCAGAGACAGCAAAGGACTTGAAAGAGCTGTTGAACGGAATGGATAGTGTGTTGAAAGGAGGGTATAAGATAAAGATCAGCAAAGGTAATACAAGGATAATGGAACATGGTCGAATTAAATCAAGAAATGTTGAGGGAATTAGCTTAGGAAATGAGGTAATGAAAGTGGTACATGAGTTTTGTTATTTTGGCAGCAAAAAACTTAGAATGATCAAAGTAGAGGATATAAAATGTAGACTGGCAACGGCAAGAAAAGTTTTTCTGAAAAACAGGAATTTGTTAATTATTAGGAAGTCTTTCCTGAAAGTGTTTTACAGAGTGTGGCAATGTATAGAAGTGAAACATGGACGATAAACAGCTTAGACAAGAAGAGAAGCTCTTGAAGTGTGATGTTTCAGAAGAATGCTGAAGGCCAGATGAGTAGATTACGTAAGTAATGAGGAAGAACTGAACGGAACTAGGGAGAAAAGAAATCCGTGACGCAGCCTCATGCAAGAATATTAATGTGTTATCCTATTGTTCATTAAATGTGATTAGCGGTACAAGACTCAGTCATCAGTTTCATCCCTATGTATTATTTTTGGTAAAAATAAATAGTATAGTTTGCAACCATGGATATACTGTACTTTCCAGACACATGGTCCAGCTGTCTGGCAAAAACAAGGGAAATTTACGCCGAGAGAACGTTTAAAACTGACGTATTGTGTAACTGCACCAAATTACAGACGACCTTACCAACGTTTAACAGCAGCAAAATTGTCGTGATCCACATAACTGGTGCTTCCTGTTCAAAGTGTGTGCAATTTATTTGGGGCGTAAGAAGGCACCGCACGCCATTTCATGACTGGTAAGAAACACCACACAACATCTGGTAAGCTCGAAATCCACAGATGAGAGATAGTCAAAACCACTTTGCAATCAGTAATCAGAAACGAAGTGCTGAGAACGCTTGAAGAGTCGTGACGAAACTAGATTTGGAATAGTATTTGGAAAAAAATAAGAAAATATTTATGAGCGATTTGGGAAACCTAAGCTAAGGTATAAAGCATACTTTGTTTGCTGCGGTACACGTCTTTTACCAGTCATTTATTCCGGGTTCCATAGCCAATATCCTCCATACCTTACTGTAACTAATGAACTGTTCTACACCGTATATTTATATACCATTGGAAAATATGGCTCACTGCTGATCACTAAAGTGAGAGATTTTAAATAACTGCTCAAAAAAAGGGTTTCTGTACGTGCGTTTCTGCGAATGGGTGTGGGCTTAAGTTCAAGGATAGCAGGATTTGAAAGATTAAGCCATGTGAAACTAAAACCATAACCGTACTGTCGACTAAAAACAAAATAACAAAAGTAAAAGCAAACTGTTCGAAATTGAAAATGTTTGCACGCGTTCAAAATCTGAATCTTTTCCGTCCCGCTCTTACATGATGGCTTACCTAAGGTTGTTTAATGTATGAAGGCGTTTCCAGCTACGACGCATGGCCAGATTCCACTGATCCCAAGCAAATGTAGTCGGATTCATATCAGCAGTTATTCGGTGCTATTACATTCTCATGATTATTCCCTCTTGTACGAATAAGTTCACAGCGTGCGCTTGGTCTGATTGTATGACGAATGACGATGGTAAGGCACACCAATGAGCGATTTTGACCGTGAGGATCGTGTCCCGATAGCGCACAAACCTCAAGTTACTCTCGATAGTGATATGATAATGGAAGCAGGACTGAAAAATGATGAACAGGTCCACAGGATTTGCCGACCTGGAAAAAGTGTTCAACAATGTAAAAAGTTGCAGGATGTTTTAAATTCTGAGGAAAACATGGCTACGTTGTAGGGAAACATGGTAATATATAACAAGGTCCAAGAGGGAGCAATGAGACTGGAAGACCAAGAGCGAAGTGCTCGGATTTAAAACGTGTAACACAGATATGTAGTCTTTTGCTTCTACTTTTCAGTCTGTACATCGAAGAAGAAATGATGGAAAATATAATGGTTCAAGAGTGGGAGTGAAATTCAAGGTGGAAGGATATCATTGTTTCGCTGATGACGTTGAAACCCTGGGTGAAAGTGAAGAATTACGTGTTGAATGGAATTAACCGTCTAAAGAGTATAGACTATGGATTGAGAATAAATGGAAGAAGACTAAACTAATGAGCAGTTGTAGAAATGAAGATTAACATCAGAATTGGTGATCACGAAGTAGAAGAAGTTAAGGAATTCTGCTACCTAGGTACCAAATAACGGATGATGGACGAAGCGTGGAGGACTTAAAAAGCAGATTGGCACCGGCAAAGAGGTCAGTTATGGGCAAGTGAAGTCTACTAGTATCCAACATTGGCCTTAATTTGAGGAAGAAATGTCTGAGTAGGTACGTTTGGAACACAGCATTGTATGGCAGTCAAACGTAGACTATACCGGAAGAGACTCGGAGCCTTTGAGATGTGGTGATACAGGAGATGTCGAAAATTACTGGCATGACAAGGAAAGGAATGAGGAGGTTCTCCGCAGAAACGACGAATGAAGGAATATATGGGAAACATTGACAAGAAGAGGAGTCGTGATTACAGGACATCTGTTAGACATCAAGTGTTTCCATGGTACTAGAGGAAACTGTAGAGGATAAATCTAGCAAATAATTAAGGACGTAGGTTGCAAAACCCGCAGGACTGTGTGCCTGAGGTGTGAATTTCTGTATGGACGCATCTGCAGTCCCGTACGACAATAATCAGTCGACACACGAATTCTGCACTCGGCAGTGGAAAATAGGACAGGTTCCATTGTAGAGTTATAGTTGCCCACATCTTCTCACACCACGAAGTTGGAGAATATGTCCAGTTAATTATAATGGACGCCTAGAGACCGAACTGATCATGTTGAGACTTTGCATACCGTGCGTGGCGACACAGCACTCCGAGGCAGATCTTTAATGTATTATGTCTCGGGACAGCGACTACGGCCGGCCAGAGTGGCCGAGCGGCTCTAGGCGCTTCAGTCTGGACCCGCGCGACCGCTGCGGTCGCAGGTTCGAATTCTACCTCTGGTATGGATGTGTGTGATGTCCTTAGGTTAGTTAGATTTAAGCAGTTCTAAGTTCTAGCGGACTGACGACCTCCGCTGTTAAGTCCCATAGTGCTCAGAGCCATTTGAACCATTTGAACAGCGGCTACGTGTTCGAATCAGTTTCTTGTGTTGTCAGCGCTTCCTCTCATAAAGTGAAAAGCCTAAGCATAGCCTAAACTCCAAATCACCAACCGAGTCATGTCAACAAAATATATATGGTACACAAGCCACGCTGTCCCATTCACGTTGCGAGTTTCAGATCTCTCTGTGGAACGGAACATTACGAGATGGCTTGTTTATTCTCACTTCCATTAGGAAATGGGTTTAGCAACAATATCTGAGGCCAAAACCGAGTTGAGAAATAAGTTTCCTATGGAAAAATAGAAATGAACTGTTAAAGTCATTAGGGTGGTACCAAGCATTTTTAGCAGTAGACTGTTTACATAATAAGAGTATTTAATGCACGTTAAAACTAGTTGTTGAATGGCCGACCTACACACACACACACACACACACACACACACACACACACACACACAAACATGGACGATAAACAGTGCAAACAAGAAGAGAACCCTTTTAAAGGTAGTTTTACGGAATATTGCAGGAGATTAAACCGAGATATCGAATAACTAATGAGGAGACACTGAATCTAATTGTGACTGAAAGAAAGGGTATTTTGATAGGACAGATCTTGAGCATCAAGTAATCGTCAATTTGGTAACGGAAAGAAGTAGACTCGGAAGTAAACACTACAGACGGAGACCAAGGTTCGAATATAGCAAACATATTCAAATGGATGTAGGCTGCAGTGGTAAGCCGGCCGGGGTAGCCGAGCGATTCTAGGCGCTACAGTCTGGAACCGCACGACCGCTGCGGTCGCAGGTTCGAATCCTGCCTCGAGCATGGATGTGTTTGATTTCCTTAGGTTAGCTAGGTTTACGTAGTTCTAAGTTCTAGGGGACTGATGACCTTAGAAGTTAAGTCCCATAGTGCTCAGAGCCATTTTGCAGTGCCAATAGAGAGATGAAGAGGTTTGTACAGGATCCTCTAGCGTGGAGAGCCACTTCAAACTAGTTTTCGGACTGGAGACCACAGCAACAGAACTCTATTCACAAAAGCTTACGATGTGAACAATCTCAGAGAAATGGCAAAGCATGTCGAACGATAAATCACGATTCGAGAATGTTATATGGTATTTTTCAACTTTCCATATTATCACCTTACAAGACGGTCTCCGTAATAAGAAGAAAAGAAGAAGTTACTGTTTTGTTGTTCAGGTTAATCACAACCCTTGATTTACTTCGGGAAGCTTCTTGGAACAAGAAGACAATACCGAATTTATGCAGCTCATTCCTTCTGCTAACGATCAACTGATTTTGGTGTAATGGTTCGTTTGTGGTCTGCATTGGAGAACGAAAGACAGCTTCTGCGTCTGTTTACAGAACATTAGAGACCCATATGTATGAATTATCACTTACGTACTTGCATTGAACGAACTTCACAAACTAAATTATAGCCGTGCGGTTAAAGGCGCTGCAGTCTGGATCCGCAAGACCGCTACGGTCGCAGGTTCGAATCCTGCCTCGGGCATGGTTGTTTGTGATGTCCTTAGGTTAGTTAGGTTTAACTATTTCTAAGTTCGAGGGGACTAATGACCTCAGCAGTTGAGTCCCATAGTGCTCAGAGCCATTTGAACCATTTTTGAACTAAATTATAAACTAAATTAGATGACAAATTTAGTACTTAAGGTGGTGATTTGATATTTATTTGAAGCCCTGTATCTGGTTTCATAAACTTAGGAGACAGTCCTCAATTCGTGTCTAATACAATTGAAGATTCCGGTATAGTATCATTATTTAAAAAAAAATAAAATAAAATAAAAGGGGGGGGGGAAGAAAAGAAAAGCCAAAGCAAGGCCTGTAAGGCAGCTTTGTGCTACATAATAATCTTGCACTTCACTGAAATAAAAATTGTGTTACGTACAGTATCATGTGCAAACTAACGATAGTTGCCACTTTCAAGAATCAGTGAGGGAAACTGATCAAGACGAACGTTCCTAGATAACAGGTTTAGTATGAAATGTTTCCGTTCCTCTTTGCAGTGATGGTTTGTGCCAGTAACGAATTCCAAAAATGAAACTAAAAGTTACACTAAAGTCACACAGATAGCTCCTACCTATTCGCAATTAAAATGAGTTACACATGATGAGGAGAGAATGATGCTTGTTATAAACGATGACAGGATACAAAATGGATGGCAGTAAGATGACTTGATTTCACACTTGCTACAATATTTTTGCCGTCGTTATAAATGCAGCAATAAGTACTATGTTGCTATTCGACGAGTCATTTTCAATCTTGGTTGGCTTATTTCGAAGTAGACTTCGAATATTTTCAATAAGACATAGTAAGTGAATTCTAGGTACATTCTTGCAACAACTGTAGATTTGACTACTACCCAAATAATATTAATAACAAAACAGAAAACTTGTATTTTATCGGAGTCGAGCAAGGCACACGCATTGATCTCGGTTATTTGGAAACTTACTGCGTTTGCTTCGGAAGCAAAATTTAATTGCAATTTAAATGAAAATTCTGCGAGACGAATCGGCCATTTGGATGCACTTTAATAAATTTTCTGATGTATTGACCATACTTCATTTTTTTTACTTCCAAAATCAACTTACGCCTCTCCTCGTGTTTGAGAATGTTGCCGATATACGATGTATGTAATGAACAGTTTTATATGGTTAACATAACACTTCCTTTGAAAATGACGGTATGTCGAAACGTGTAAGGTGATTTTGGAAATAATAATAAAAAAACTGTGGTTAAGACATCAGAAAACTTAGTAAAGTGCAAAATTTCGCTGCCGTTGTTGTGATCAAATAACGGTTTATTCCCACTCATTTTCACAATACATGTCTAGATAGTGCTGTAGCACTTTTATTATCATAAGCGTGTGTTGACCACTAATTAATACACCAGCACAAAGTTTCCACAGTGTGCTCAATGATCGGTATCGTAATGAACATACGCAAGGAAAATGACATCCGCAGTTTCTAGGTACGAAAAGCGAGCAATACGTGCGATTAAGCAGCTACGTGGTAACGAGATCAAAATGGACTGTTCTACAAAGACGCCATCTTACCGTTAGACGGGATAAGCGAAAACTACTAAATTAGTTCTGGCTTCTGCGTGGCTGTTAAAAGCGGATGATAATACTATTTTAGATAAACTGACGCCACAAATAAATAAAAAAACGGTTTGAAAGTGAAAGGACAATGAATGGAACAACAAGTTTACTGTTGACAGTCACTGTTTATTTATATCCACAACGCGTTTCGAAAGATTCAGCCTCCATCATTAGGTGGATTTACATGTGTTAGTACAATACGTATGTGTGTGTGTGTGTTGTGTTATAACTTTGGGGTAACCTGTGGCACTGACCAGTGATCTCAGTGCTCTTTCTCTGCCATAGCACATGATACGCGAGATGTTAAGCTTTGTAAACTAAGATGACGTCTGGAATGATAGAGGTTAAACCTTCTAAACACGTTTTGGGTGTAAATAAACAGTGACTGGTAACAGTAAACTAGTTTCATTCGATATCAGTAACAGTCACGCTTAGCCTAACCTAAAATTTTTGCACTTAAATTGAAAAGAAAAATTGTTTTTACTTTGATGTTATGGGAAATCACAAATGAAACTAATTTGTTTTCTTCCACAAACACTCATATTAAGATTCGTACATAACCAGTATCAAACACATCAAGGACATCTCGAGATCAATACGCAGTTACGCGCTTGTATCCATGCGTGGTCCTGAAAAATGCATTGCCTTCATTGCCGTTTCAATGCGGTTGCCTCGAATACAATTACGATGTCGTACTTCGAGATGCTCCAGTCGCTCCTGACAGTGACGAGTTTCACGATGAATCAGTTGTTGTGTATGAATGGAACTCTACGGCGGCAGCTACGTGCACCTTTTTCTTGACACTTTGTTGGCTACCTTAACCTGTATCAGCGATGCAGTGCTACTGCTGGCCTACCTTTGTGTCTTCTGGACGCTGCGTCTTCAGGAGATGGGAAGTCTGTTCTTCTTCGAGGTCTCCACGTTGCAGAGGTTCGCCTGAGCCAGTCGCCTTCCGTTCGCCACGTCAACTGCAGTGCGAGCTGATGCTCAGGTCTTCCGCAAATTGACCTTAATGGGGCATCCAATGAATAACAAGAGGTGAGGGGGCAGCCGTTGAGCACGGGAGAGGAGAGACAAGGGAAGGCAATAAATCAGTGCCGGCAAACCCTCTGACTGCCAAAGGTTCCAATTAGACCTGCACGTTACGAAATGTGTTTTCCACATGCTATGATGCCGGTCCAGTATGACTACATTTTTCGTCCACAGAGTTCTGCTTTAGGTCATGAATTTCCAGGTGCAAGGACGATGCCAGATTGTCGGGGGGAGGGAGATAGGGGTGCGAACACCCAAATCACCTAAATGAAAATATAAACGACTGAGTTGCTGTGATGTGAAATTGAAAGATATTTTGATTCTCAATCTTGTCACGAAAAAGTAATACGCACTGTCGACAGTTAACTATGTCACCGACACCTTTAAACTATCGATATACCGATAGCATTATCAGCTATCGTCTGTCCCCACTGAAGCCAGGTCCAAATACTGTAAATTTTTGACCCTACTTGAGCATTTCATTTCGAATTTGCAGATGAACTGTACTGTCTTTTATTGTTTCTGTGTAATGTACTGTCGTGACAATTTCAAACTGTTGATAACTTTGTAACAAGAAACAAGAGGAAAACCGGTCCTGATTCGTCTACTAGCGTTATAGTAAGTTAAAAGTATGTTCACAGTACCACAAGAGTCTAATTACCTATCTACACCAATTTAATGTTAGCACTAGAATCGCTATTTGGAGACTGGCGAAACTCTGGGGTTGCAATATTTCAGTATTTCAGAAGGAAGTGGACAGGCAAGCAACATTACAAATAAAATTAGATTAAAATCAATGAAAAAAATACGCCTGAATTTTTTTCTGTCTCCCAGTAATCGCGTTGATCGCCAAACATTTCGCCGAAAAGGCCATGATGGCATTTCTTTAATACTAATAACAATAATGATAAGATATTCACTTCAACGCTAAGATTATTTTCCTGTGCGACAGTGGACGTTATGTTAGAAGACTCAGCTGTGTTTCGTTGGTAAAAAAACAATTCATTGTTTTAGAATCTTAGTTCGTTAGCAGTAGACCGGAGTTTTTTTTTAATTTCTTGCATTGTTTTATAGAACAAATACTATTTGTATGAAGGTTTCCCAAAAGAAAATTGTGTGTATAAAAATAAATTAAAAAGATGTGTTTTCAGAATAAATAAAAAACATGAGCCTTTTTAAGATCATCTTTAACAGATCGGACCTCCGCTTTGAAAAAAAATCTGGCTACGTCCTTGCCAGAGATGATGGAGAATGGTCAATAAATAGTTTTGTGGTAAGGAGCCCTTCGTCAGAAAATGAGTTGCAAGCTGCGAAGTCTAACCTGCTGCACTATAGCTTTTCCAGCAGAATACAAGAGCGTGCAGATAAATATTTGTACAGCGTGATAAATTGATTTATTATGTACGTAGTAAATGACAATACCGGACACTTGAAGAGTACAAATGGGAAAAGCTCTAATTGACATTGTGCATTTTTAGTGCTATAGTTTTCTCGGTACTCTGTTCCATGGCCCTAGACTTTCTCTAAGCGTTAAATCGATTGTTACTGTATGGCACATGGCTGTTAGCCCCAGCAGCGCTTACCAGTGGATTTCTAAATGCCATGCGTTAAGGTTTGACCAGATAACACTCAAGCTTTTGGTGAGTAGGGACTGCTTTTAGAGCTTCGATTTTTCAGTTATACAGAAACGAAGATAGGCAAGAAAGACCTTTGTTCTCCAAAATTTTACCATGGTTGTAGAGTCAGCTGAAGTTATGAAGGCTTGCATGTAAATCCAGTGCATATAACTGACTTTTTTGGTTATAAAGATGCTGCTGAAGTACTGTTGTCAATGCAGGCGTGTAAGATATGAAAATACAGTATAATCAAACTGTCTCATATTCATTCATCTCGTATACAGTTATAAAAATTCTTACTCTGAAACAGAACAATGAAAAAGTGTGAATGTATTCAAAAGAGGGAAGACCATCGCAGATGTATGCCGCGCCGTACTTCATCAGAAAGACCAACAATGTTTATCAGCTGCAAAACAGTAAGACTTACTGATGATATTGCCATTTCTTCCTGAATAGCACAGGGAGTTTCACATTAAATTTTGTAACATTTGATCCTGTCTTCCGTGGACCATGGACCTTGCCACTGGTGAGGTGGCTTGCGTGTCTCAGCATACAAAAAGGTATACCGCAGGTTCAACGACAACGGAGGGGTATCTGTTGAGTTGACAGACAAACGTGTCGTTCCTGAAGAGGGGCAGCAGCCTTTTCAGTGCTTGCAGTGGCAACAGTCTGGATGATTGACTGATCTTGCCTTGTAACTTCAACCAAAACGGCCTTGCTGTGCTGGTACTGCGAACGGCTGAAACCAAGGGGAAACTACAGCGTAATTTTTCTCCAGTACATGCAGCTCTACTGTGTGATTAAATGATGATAGAATCCTCTGGGGTAAAATATTCCGGAAGTAAAATAGTCACCCATTCGGATATTAAAGGGGGGAGGGGGCTGCTAAGGAGGGTGTCGCCACTAGGAGAAACAAAACTGCCTTTCAATGGATTGGGGCTTGAAATGTTAGCTCCATTAATCGGGCAGGTAGGTTGGAAAATTTAAAACGAAAATGGATAGACTGTAGTTAGATGTAGTGGGAGCTAGTGAAGTTCGGCGATAGAATGTTGTGTTCCAATGTTCCAATGTGTGTGAATTCCTAAGGTATCAAACTACTGAGGTCTTTGTAGCTCTGGGTTCTATCTAGAGTGATTCCGAGATATTTTTGGAAAAGATTGTACCTCAACGTGTTTGTCCATTGAGCAGAACTCTTGGTTTGTAGTTCGCAGCACGATTCGCTAGATGGAAACAAGAGACTTCAGTGTTTGATGTGCTTTGGTTCAATCTCCAGGCCTTAAAGAAAGTTGACATCTTCTCCAGATCCTCCGTAAGAATTCGTTCACCATCTTCGAAATTACTGCTTTGTGCTACCATTGCAATGTCATCAGCATAGATGAATTTAGTTGATATTGTGGTTGGTAAATCATTAATGTATAAATTGAATAGTGATGGGGCTAAAACAGATCCCTGTGGTAGTCCACTACTTAATTTCCGTTTTTGGCTTTTAGAGCTGCCTGGAAACTCTTCAAATTGCCATTCACTAAGCATGCTGGAAATTAAACTATAAACAACATAGTGAAAGCATTATCGTAGCCAACGTAGATACCAAGATAAAACCCATCACAGTAGTACAAGTTTATATGCCAAATAGCTCCTCAGATAACGAAGATAACGAAATGAAACAAATTGTTCAGATAGTTAAGGGAGACGAAAATTAAATTGTTGTGGTGGACTGAAATTCCATAGTAGGAAAGGAAGAGAAGGAAAAGTGCGAGGTGAATGGTCTGGGGAAAGCGGAATGAAATAGAATGCCGCGTAGTAGATTTTCGAGCAGAGCACAATTTAATCATCGCTGACATGTTGTTTAAGAACCATGAAAGACGAATGTATAGTGAAAAAGACCTGGAAAAGCCAGAAGGTTTCACATTGGTTATACAACGGTCAGACAGAGATTTAGAAACCAGATTTTAAACTGTGAAGCTTTTCCAGGTACAGATGTGGACTCTGACCACAATTTATTGGTTATGAACTGTAGATTAATAAAGAAATTGTAAAAAGATAGGGAATTAAGGAGACAGAACACGGATAGAATGAGAGAACTTGCGGTTGTTGAGAGTTTCGTAGGGACCATTATGCAACGATGGACTAGAACAGGAGAACGGAATACAGTATTAGACGGATTGATAGCTCTGAGACATGTAATAGTGAAGGCAACAGAGGATGAAATAGGTAAAAAGACAAAGCCCGGTAGAAATTCATGGATAACACAGGAGATAATGAATTTAAGTGATGAAAGGAGAAAATATAAAAATGAAGCAAATGAAGCAAGCGAAAGGGAATACAAACGTCTAAAAAATGAGACTGAGAGGAAGTGTAAAATGGCTAAATAGGAATGGCTAGATGATTTAGAAGCATGTTTCACAAGCGAATAGACACATACCACCAGCAGGAAAATTAAAGATGCCTTCGGAGAAGAGAGCACAGGTGGGAGAACCAGTCCTAGGCCAATAATGGTAAGCTGAAAGTTGGAAGGAGCATACAGAAAGTCTATACAAGGGACACGAAATCGAAGGCAATATTATAGAAATGGGAGAAGACGTAGATGAAGATGAGAGGGGAGATACAATACTGCAAAAATAATTTGACAGAACACTTAAAGATCTAAGTCGAAACAACACCCGTGGAGTAGACGATATTCCGTCAGAACTACTGATAGCCTTCGGAGAGACAACCGTGATAAATCTCTTCCACCTGGAGTGAAAGATATACGAACATGCGAATTACTCTCAGACTTGAAAAAGGATGTAATAGTTTCAATGTCAAAGAAAATAGGTGCTGACAGGTGCTTATATTACCGAACTGGCAGTGTAATAAGTCATGACTGGAAAATATTAATACGAATGCATTACAGAATAACGAAAAAACTGGTAGAAGCCTACCCCGTGAAAGATCAGTTTGAATTTCGGAGAAATGTAGAAGCACAAGAGGCAGTACTGACGCAACGACTTATCATACTGACGCAAGGACTTATCTTAGAAGATTAGTAAAGGAAAGTCAGAAATACGGTTGTACTTTCTGTAGACCTACACATAGATTTTGATAATGTTGACTAGACGACTCTCTTTGAGATTCTGAAGGTAGCAGATGGCGCGAAAAGCTATTTACTATCTGTACAGAAGCCGGACGGCAGTTATGAGAGCCGAGGGACGTTAAAAGGGAAGCAGTGGTTGATAAGGGACCGAGACAGGTTTGTACCTATCCCGGATGTTATACAAGTTGTACATTGACCAAGTAGTAAAGGAAGCAAACATAAATTTGGTGTAGGTATTCAAGTTCAGAAAGAGGAAATAAAAACTTCAAGGTTTGCCGTTAACATTGTAATTCTGTCAGAGACAACACAGGACTTCGAAGGGCAGTTGAACAGAATGGATAATGTCTTCAGGGGAGGATATAAGATGAACATTAACAAAAGCAAAACAAGGATGACCGAATGTAGTCGAAATAATTAGGTGATGCTGAGGGAATTAGGTTAGGAAACGAGAGACTTAAAGTAGTAGATTAGTTTTGCTATTGAGCAACAAAATAAATGTGATGGCCGATATAGAAAGGATATAAAAGTCACACGTTTTTACTAACGATGTGGCTCATCGTGTTTTAGGCTGAAATCATGTTCGACCTGAGGACGCCTCTCATTGGTATCAGGATAATTTGAGGCCTATGCAGTATCGGGTCACCAACGTTAAGTCGTCCCTACGGTCACCATTTCGCCAATGTGTTCAGCTTAAACGACGACAATGCAGGAATATACCCCTCCCATCTAGTGAACAGCTTCTTGCAGGAGGGAGGATTCAAGCGAATGGAATGACCTGCGGCATCTGTTGACATGAAGCCGAATGAACAAGTTGAAGCTTGCAATTCACTCTTGCAAGAATCGTCTGCACCCAATGGATGACATTGGGAATGTCACTGTCGAAGAATAGGAGAGCATAGAACTCCAACGTCTCGATCAGTTTCTGGAAAGCATGTGGAGGACGATCCAAACATGATACAATGCGTGGGGCAAAGAAATCTGATATGAAATGTTTGGTAGCAACAACTTTAGGTTTCAGTGATGCGCCCTCTCGGAAAGAGTGCCTTTATTTTGATAACTGTCTTACATTATGTGACAGTAAAGTGTTTATTTTTGATTTCATGAGTTTTTTCTCATTCCCTAGTACCCTGGAATCTAGGACCACACTCGTTCGTATAGAAGCAAGTTGTGCATCACTTTTAAGTAGTTCATATTTTAGCAATCCACTTGAGCACAATTTTTAATGTACCTAATATAAGTATTCACTCATGTTGAAGGTAATTCCAAGGATCAAAATCAACGAAAAGCTAAATTTATTCTGAATGGGAAACATTTCAGAGGACTACAGGCACATCAGTGCAAAGAGCTCAGTATTTTCGGAAGACACGTTGACCTGTAGTTTGTGCTGCCACAAACAGCGTGTTTCAGGACCTCGCCGTCGAGTGCTGAGGAACGAAAATTGACACATAGAGAATGAATTTTATTTACTTAATTTATCCTTTTTTACCTGTCAGTTGTGTGTTATTCACGCACTGGTCGTGGTATAGAATACATTCTAGCCAGTCGAATTTAATGATCGTTTTGCTTTTAAGCCTGAGGTGATGTACCAACTCCAGCCTTACGAAGATGGTTTTAGATGGGATTTTGTACTCTACTTTTCTGGAATAGTAGTCTAGTCTTTCAATCAGTGTGATAACTTTCATGTTTTGAACCTGAAACATTACAGTGGGCATTACCTGATGAAACAATCATGTTTCCCACATCCACAGGCGCCTAATACTGTTATTCCTGGTGAATGAGGATCCTACAACAGCGCGCAGAATTTCCCATAAGAAGTTTTGGTTAAACTGACATCAAAATTCGTTGACGCATTATGTGATGCTGTTGCTTACGGTAAAAGTTCAATATGATATTTCAGCAGTTATGTTGTTCTTTTTCTAGGCTACCCTAGGCATCAACTACACAGAGTTTGTAATACCAAAAGAGGACATGATTCCATCAAAAAAATGATACTTTCATTCTTCAGTTGTAAAATAGTCACAGAATGACAGAATTTTAATGTACACAGTTATCTTGGTTCATGAGGTTCTGATTTCATATGCCTCGAGGAAAGAAATGATAGGCTGAAAAATGGACATTTCCCCTATACCTACACCGAATGTGTGAAGACCATAAAGGAAGTAAGATGAACTTATTTCGAGAAATAAGAAGATGAATGTACCCTGTCCTTTCATAATTACACACTTGTAAACCACTTTGGTATATGTATCGGGAACAATAAGAGAAAAAACAACCGAGGAATGTAAGCGATGTCTGGAAGTAGAATTGAAATACATTTTTGCAAGGTAACATTTTTTCGCTATTGAAATGTCACTCTTATGCAGATGAATAATAACGTTATGTTGCAATGCTGCTACATGCCTTCTGTCACAAATAATTGTCAGAAATGACACTAGTTGGCTTTCAAGAGTGTATTTATCGACTGTAGTCCAAGGACGTAGACTTTTCTTGTTCTTTGTTTTCCGAAAGCAATAATTTGTGTGGTATTGTGGCAGAAGTGAAATGGCACACAACAGTGATTGTTTCACAGTTTTCTTGCACTATTTGAGAGAAAACGTCGTCCTCAAAGTGTAGAAAATACTAAATTTTCGACCTGAAATAGTAGACAGTTAGTGCATCATTAGATAGAAACATCTATGATGTTGTTGATGTGTCAGTCCTCAGTTGCTATTAGTATTATATTAATTATTATTAGTTTATGACCGTCTGTATGCAGTGGAATAGAGGTGATGCTTTTTTTCGGACGCATTAGGCCTCATTTTATTAAGGCCTGAAATATATACAATTTCATTCGTATGTGGTACTTACAATATTCTTGTATTGAACAATTCTGACCTAGCCACCTTTTGCTTAATACGCGTTTTGTTAACAGAGAAATCCGCTGTTGCCCGTATATGTATTATTAGTCGTGCCCTGACTTTGTACACGCGTAATTTGTTTTTGACTTAAGAAGTTCTTTGTATACAACATTTGATGTAGTAAGATTGTAAACATTAAGCTTGTTTGCTTAACTAACACGGGAGAGCTGGCCGTGCAAAAAGCAAGTGACACTATGTGCCACGCCTAGAACACGCATTGCCTGACCTTTTGCTTTTTTAATGGTCGTGGCATAACACAGGCTCACCGGAAACAGTATATGTGTAAAGCGAAATGGTAAATTGTTAGGAATAAGTGGGATATGGGGTATAAAACCTCACTCGCCCGTGCCACTTCCTTCAAAATTTCCCCTTCGATGATTTTACATTGGAGATCGTAACTTTAAGCCTTTGTGAGTGAGGGGTTCTGAGGAACGAGATAACGCATTATGGTCTAGATCAAAGTTACATAGCTCCTCGCTTTTAGAAGACGTTTCCAAAGAGCAAGTTAATGCCTCATATTATCGATCCACAGCAAGTCTCACTTCACGATCTCCATTCTATTCCTGAGACTGCATTGTCCTCAGTATTTCAGCTATTTTTGTGTAATCAGAAGGAATTGTCTGATTCCTAGGGATTTTTATTTGTAAATAAACGAAATCAAAATGTAATGTGTAGGTACCCAAATCACAAGGCTAACTTAATAAATTCTCTTTTCCTAGCAAAGAATATAAGTAAATATCGAAAGAAACAAAGTAATGTCGTTGACTAACAAACAAAGCGAAATCAGTAAATCTGTTTATTCTAGCCATGTAAATTCAATGTTAGTTTGTGTTTGTAAAAGACAAGGTTGCCGCCCTTCATTCGGTCACTGACATAAACTTCTGAAAATACTTCTCTCACTGAATTAAAAAAAAAAACTAACAGTTCCATCCATTATTTTTGGTGTGTTACTCCATTATGCCTAAACATCCGAACTACTAATGTGAGCAGGCGATTTTAGACAGAGCTTTAAATTACGATATTTTTTTCCATTGCCCTATTTTGGTGAAACAAAATCTACACTTTGCCGGAAGCTACACTCAGTTACACATGGAAACTCCATGAAAATATGTCTAGTAGTTTTGGAGATTAGTGTGTTCAAACAGACAAACAAATAGACACAACGATTATACAGTTTTATTATTAATATAGGTTACTTACTGCGTGTTTTTTAATGCTTCTACAGTGTTGGATGTTCTCTATAGTGTTCACCTACCACGATACACCGACAGACAAAACAGTATGAAAGTGCAGAGTCTGTTTTCAACCTGTTGTAGAAAGGCGTGGTAAACAGTAACGCCTCAGAATTTTTTATGTAAAAACTGTCAAAATGAAACAAATGTCATTCACATTCTACATCTTTATTCTTCACGTCGACATATTGCAGCCCTCTGCCGCTAGAGAGTCCGAATTACAGTGTATAACATGGCTGTGTAAAGTGAGTATGTCGGTGCTTGAGAAATAGCGTGCTGCAATCGAGTTTAGAATTCGAGTTGTTTGTCCACACTAAGAGCACTCCCTGCTTCAGCATGACAATGCCAAGTGACACACGATCGCTGCAACATCTGCAGCGATCCACTGCCATCTCTACACAGTCCCGATCTCGCCCGCCACATTTTCATCTGTTCCCAGAACTTGAAGAACACCTTCGAGGACTTCACGATTAAGCGGGTCAAGCAAAGGTGTGGTTCTGGCTCTGAACAAAGCCGAACGACGTACAGTGACACGCTAACAACTAACAGCTCTCTCTTTTGAAGAAATGTGTTCGTCACCAGGCAAATTAGTTCTTAAGAATGGAGAATAAAAATGTAGGATATTAGTAAGATTTGTTTTATTTAAAGAGATTTAAGAGCCACCACATAAAAAATTTGGGAGCACTATTTTTCAGGATGCCCACGTGCTTGACGTGATGTGGCAACAGCCAGCAAGAGATGTCAGTGGCAGCGGTCGATACATGTTTTTGTTTTTCCTCACCTCTATCCTTGATAAATCCTCAGTTCTGCTTCCATAAGTTTCTTCACCTATGCCAAATCCACCTGATGATTACATCATGGAGATTTACTTTATTGCTTGATACTGATCGTTACCTTGTCTCCCCATCCCAAATAGTCCAAGACACGCGGTCGGTGTACGCGACACATTGCACCATCCGAAAAGAGGCTAAATCACAATTGTTAATGGAACACTACACGCCTCCAGTTAGTTACAGTCCAATTTGTGCTGTTTGGAAATTAAAGGCGTGGTTCGCCTCGATAGCTGAATGGTCAGCGCAACCGAATGCTATGCAAGGGTGTCAGAGTTCGATTCCCGGCTGGGTCGGAGATTTTCTCTGCTCACGGACTGGGTGTTGTGTTGTCTTCGTCATCATTTCATCCCCACCGAGACGCAGGTCGCCGAAGTGGCGTCAACTCAAAAGACTTTCACCAGGTGACCGGTCTACCCGACGAGAGACCCCAGCCACACGACATTAAAGGCGTGCAACCTTATGCGGCACTGTGAGCAATGGGGGCTTTATGCGAATATTACACCACCGAGAGAGGTGGCACAGTGGTTATCACATTAGACTCTCGTTCGGGAGGATGACGGTTTAAACCAGCGTCCAGCCAACCTGATTTAGGTTTTCCGTGATTTCCCGAAATCCCGTCACGGAAATGCTGGGATGCTTCCTTTGAGGAAGCGCATCCTACTTCCTTCCCCATCCTTCCCTAATCCGATGGGACTGATGACCTCTTTGTTTGGTCACCTTGTAACCTCCCCCACACTTATCGACTTTAATGACAGTGAAAAATGAAACCGCGTGTACCTAATGGGAATATTGGAAAAGCAATCGTCACCGAAGTTAACCTGTCGGTAAAGAGGGAGGAAAGGGTTACATCTAAATGAAAGGAAAAATGCAAGTGAAACTGGTGGAAATTAATTTTGAAATAGGGATAAAGTTAATAAAGAAAGTAAATGTGCGGCCGTTACGTTAACAATCAACTAGCGGTAATTAGATATTTGAGATATGGGGGAAATTACGGTCGCCAGTCCTATGGACAATTACTATAATAACTGAAAAAGAAAGGTTATTACACATATAATTAGCACTAGAAGCGTGGCAACTGAAGGTTGACACGTGTAGTGTGAAAACTGAAAGTTTGTCAGAAGTAATAAATTTCGCTACACTTAATTTAGCAAAAGAATTAATGAAACCGGAAAATCGAAAGTTAATTTAGTGACTGAAGTTAATAGTGAGCTTTCTTTCTGAAGCACATCGAAATACAGTTAGTCTTGGACTACCTCAACAATCATTTCTAAAGCTACTTGAATCTACGCAATTTAGAAAGAAGAGATTTAACTTTGAACTTGAATTAAACGATTCTGAACAATTAACAATAGTAAAATTTAGTACGTACCAAGCTGAGCTGCAGTCACAGGTAAGCTAAAATACGGTAACAAAACTCGCACTCTTAATTTGTGCTTGTGTAATCTAAATACTTAAATTGAACTTTGAAATTAAAGCAGTGAAATGGAATTATGCTGGCGTTTGAATTTCAACGACACTCGGGTTCGTTTCGGAAAAGGAAGGGACCCTGCTTGGCAATGCAATTGGGACAATGAGCAACAAAGGTTTATGCTAAGTTGCTGTAATTTTGCGAGGCAAATGGAACAATTTGAAAAGCTGAGGTCTGCCATACAGTTCTGAAACTTTACGTGCTTTTAGTCTTCCTTGTTGGTTGATTGAAGGTTTGAAGCCGTCGATCGAGGAGGTGGCGACAGTCACTCATTGTCGGCCGTCGCTGTTGCAGAAGCTGGATGTTGGCGCGCCTTCTTCTCGACACGGTCACCAGGCGAAACGGGCTCTTGATGTGCGCCAGCTAATGCTTCCCGTCCGCGACACCATGTCAGAAACTATCATCGCGAGTCGAGCGCAATTACATGCTGCCAAACCCCCGAAAGCGCGGCAACTCGCGGGAGCGTCACACAACACACCTGCTCCACTCGCTACTCCAGCCAGACTCCCTCTCGCTATGCCCGCGCTCCACGCGGCAGAGTTAACACTACCAAAGATCCTACACACTTTGATTCTTCACACGACCTATCGATGTAATCGTTCGATAGCAGTTTTCCCTAGGCAAGACCCAGCGTAAAAATACAAATAATATTTATGAAACAAACCAATTATACATCGACATAAATGCATAAATATATATATACAAATAGTAAAACAATTACAATATATGAGGACACAGAAATGTTATTTATTCAGGTAACAAAAATAAGAAAAAATTATAGTACAATAGATGGAAATAGGAGGATATGCATTTCCGGCGTTACACGTGCCCCTCATTGTCTGAGGATGTTCGTGTAACGTAAACAGACTCAGAAAATGTCCAAAAAAAAAGAAACAGCGGAAATGCATATACTCAAAACATCAACAAAATTTAGCACTCGCCTAATTAACCATAAACCAATTTTTAGACGATAATAATTGAGTGGAGACACTCCTAATCTTATTCCACTCTGTCATCTTGCACAAAATAAAACAGGTTGACAACATATTAAAATTCATAGAAAGCATAGAAAATGGTTTAGCTACTTCAAAATCATTAAAATTCGTAACACTATGAGAAATGGAATACTATTTGCAAAATTAATCAGAGTACATGGTCATAAAAACAGGTAGATCAAAATACGCAAATAAATAATTAAATAGACTACACATTTTGTATAACCTTTTCATAATTAATATTCTCGTCACGAGAATCTACTTAATGCTAAACAAGAAAATAATATTCAGCAGATCGAAAAAACCATAAATATTGACAGTACAATTCTTTCAGCTGTCCGCAAGTACAAAGAATGCCGACAGCGGCACAAGAGCCGACAGCGGCACAAGAGCCGACAGCGGCTCCGCCTCGTCAGTATTGTTGCGCCCACCTGTGCGGCACGCTTGATCTCACTCGCCTGTCTAACGGCATTTCCAGAACGTCCGCTTCACTGAATTCTTTGGGAAAAACTCACTCCCGAGTAATCTCAAGGAGTCCATTAACACTATCACAGTGGCTAACTCAACACTGTCCATCATCACGCGCATGTACTAGCCTGAAACTTAAAACAGCGTCTAAGTACATCGGCAACGACTAGTAAAACACATATTCACGAAATCTTACAGCTAGTTACAAAATCATATTTACAATGCTTCATCTACTGTGACTCAGCTGAAAACTTAAACTAGCAGCTCGGATTTTTCAATTGATAAATAATCACTCTCTGTTAAATCATTTAGTACAAGTTAATTACTTATTAATTACAACTTCTTTAATGTCCTCTTGGTCAGGCAAAAGCATGGCAATCTAGCAAATAGTTTAAATCTTACACTCTATTTTACATACTGTATAAATTACCCATTGTGTGGTATTAATCGATCCTAGGTTGGTACAATTTCAAGTCTACAATGTTCCGTATACCTAATAGTTTTCCAGAGCTTGGATACTCTAAGCAATAAGCATTTGTGTGAGGTATACCAATGACTTTATATGGTCCATTATAAACAAACTTAAATTTAGAGATTTCATGGTCTATCTCGCTCGATTTCTCATGAGCTTTTACAAGTACTACGTCTCCGATTGCAAACTTAGCAAAACGCGCTTTAGCGTCATGACGACGTATGCGAGCATCGGCTTTTAGCTTCATTACTTCTCGCAAACGATCTTTTTTCACACCAATACTAATGTTAATCCGTGGAGGGAATTTGATTATCTCTTCCAATTCACTTTCTACACTTTTGTCAATGCCGAAATTCCTCATGTTACGGCAGTTCAAACTCATTCCTACGTCAATGTCATCCGGCCAGTTAACAATGTGTATAGGCTGGTATTGCCTATGCACACAGTCTCCTGCCTCGTCAAAACTAACTACTATTGTTTTATCTTGTGACGTACATGTCAAAGTTTTGCTTTCGCAATTAATCACTGCACGGTACTTTAATAGCCAATCTAACCCGATAATTACTTCCGTAGTCAAGTCTGGCACGACGACAAACTCTTGTTCAAATCGTGCCCCACATATCTCGAAGTGGACAAAAATCTGTTTTGTGACCGGTTTACTGGCCTTCCCAGTAGCACCGATAATTTTCACTCCTGTTACTGGCATAACTACGATGCCAGGTCTATCTTTCAGTAACTCAAATATTTTCCCAGATACAACACTCAATTCTGCACCGGTGTCAATCAACACGTTTAGTTGTAGGTCGTGCATATTAACAGACACTACTACCCGTCTACACTTGTCCTCGACTGTTTCTTTATTTTCCCACAGTAAATCCTCGTCTATATCCAGGTCATTCCAGAAAAAACCATCCGGCTTTGATCCCAAATCCGGCTTATCTGGCGGCTTTTTCAGCCTCTGTTCACATACAGTTTTAATTTCAACACGTTTGTCCTGAGGCTTTGTCTGTAGCTTCGCCTCCAATACCGAAACCTTTTCCTGTAACTCGTCAACTAGCGAGTGTTGCTTTGCTATCAATTCACTAATTGTCACCTTCGTTGATTCCTCTTTAGCCAGATTGATCTCATCTGCCAATCTACCTGGAGAAATGTGCCCAGTAGTATCTGCAATTACTTCCTCTAGATCTGCGCAACCCACACTGTTATCGTCTGACCGTATAACGTCAGCTCTAACCTCATACACACTGTAATCTACGTGGTTTTCTACCAATCGTGTCCGGCTATCACTAAAATCTTCGCAATCTTTCTCCTTAATACTTTCGCAATGTTTAAACTGGAGGTTAGCGTCGGATGGGTCGGCTACTTCTACCACTGAAACTTTCGGTAAGGTCTGCCGGTTAGGGCCAGAACTTTCCGTTACTACTTCAACATCCAACTCTTGCGGGACGAAACACGACCAATCTTGCTCGTGCTCCCCATTAACATCAACTATTTCTAGTAAAGTCTGCCGGTTAGGGCCAGAACTTCCTATCATTTCACAAACACTATCTTCCTGCGGGACGAGACGCGGAAAATCCTGCACGCGCTCCCCATAAACACTTCTCCCATACAGGCCCCTATAATCTCTTAGTTCGTCGTATAAGCGACCGAACTGCCTTAACCAGACCTCATCCCTCTCTGCATCCCCTCGCTCGATGACGGACGTTTTATCCGACATCTGATCTTCTCTCAACACTTGCGAATCATTCTTAAACTCAATCTCCAGTTCCGCTGTGGGTATTACAGCTGGCACCTTATAATCGATTTCCGGAACACTACTTAAATTGTTCTCACTGACAGTGAATGTACCTTCTACTGCCGTGTATACAGCTGATCTACTACTTGTGGGTGCACTCCTTTCTCTTAACACTGGCACACTCTCCCGCCGTTGATTATTCCATACGGGATTTTCATAACGACGACACCTCGGTTTTCTACTGTTATTGGGCCGCCAAAATTTCTCCACGCCCGGTCGGCCCCTCACCGGCGCGGCTAATGGTTTCCCTGTCTCGTCCCAGCAGATACGCTCCCCGGATGCTGCTGAGGCGACTGATCACACCCTCCGGCGTTATTACTATTCTGCGAAGCCCGTATCATGCTAGTGTGATACTGGTTTCCGTCATTCCTGTTATTATTCACATTGTACCGATTGTCATTACGGCCCGAACCATTATTGTTATTGCTGCCATGGTTGCGGTATGCATTATTCCCATGGTTATCGTTGTTGTGGTTGCTGTGGTACCCGTTGTTGTTACCACGGCCTCCACCACTGCCGCGATTATTGCGCCAATTGTCCTCGCCCTCCACTCTTTCCAGGAAATCATTTAATGTCCTGTAATTGCTTCCTACGTAGCGTTTTGTATCATCTGGTAGCTTCATGTAGAGTTCCCAGACTATTTCGGATTCCGTGCGGCGATCACGCAAATATTCCAACTTGCGGATCCAGCCCTCACAAAATTCCTTCATCGAGCCGCGCGAATTCGCATCGAAAGGCCTCGATACAACAAATTCGCGCCAGACACTTTGCTGTTTTTGCTCTGACCAGTATTCAGCCAGAAACAAATTTTTAAATTCGTCAAAAGTCAGGTTCGTAATGTTGAGGTTTAAGCCCCAACGCTTGGCATCACCAGCCAACACATCAATAATCGCATTAATTTTTCTGTCATCAGTCCATGATCTGGGTAAAACTCTTTCACAATTCTTAATGAAATCCGTCGCGTGTATACCGCCTTTTTTCAAGGGGTCGAACCGATCCTCTTTCGTCAACAATTCCGAACTGTGTGCACAGATTGGCACATAGCTCTTTTTTCGTCAAGTTTCCTTTCTAATTCCGACACCCTCGTAATCACTTGGCAAGTGGTTGTCGCAAGCGTTTCCACTTCCCTCTTTTTCTCTTCGCAGGTATTAGCCTGCTTCGTCACTTTGGTATCTACTTCGGATACTAAAGCCTTTAAAGTTTCCACCTTCTGTTGATCCTCTTTCCTCACTAATTGAATTTGTTCCGTCACCTTATTCTCGATGATCGGAGCAACTGATTCTCCTACACTTTTCTCGATTCTGCTAATTTCGGAATAAAAACGAGTATTTATGCTTGCAATTTCCGCCTGAACGCCTATCATTTCCTGTTTAAGATTACCGATTTCGCTATTAATCACAACAATATCTTCTTTGATTTTATCAACTTTTGTGTTAACAACTCCAACGTTGTTGTTAACAACATTAATAGCTTTGTTGTGACTGTCTAGCTTTCGTTCAATTTTTTCAGACTGAGCTTCTTGCTTGGCCGATTGACTCTTGATTTCATTAATCAAAACATTCAATAAATCAGTTAAATTCCCGGAAACTACCGGTTTTACTTCCGTAGCGGCTTCCTCTTTAATTGTCCCCCGTATTCGTCATCAAGGGATTCGCATTTGATTTTCACTTCTGACTCCGAAACATTTTCTAAAGTTTGGAATTCCATTTCTGCTCTTTGTTGCGTTACGGCGGTCGCGTCTTTCATGCTAGCCGCCTGCCCCTGAACAATGGGTACCGCGGTGCGTGTTTCCCACTGTTCGACCGATTGTTCCGTATCCAAGTCGACCAAATTTTGGTAATTGTTGCCTTCACTCACTTTAATAATTTTCAATATAAATGCCAAATCTCAAATCTAATTAGGATTCCTCACACTAATATTCTCGCTGACGTATCGACCATTTCGTAACCAGTACTTTGGTACGAGATTTGTACAATGCAAAATTCGTGTCCAGAACAACCTCAAATTTGAAGATTGTCCTGTCACGGTCGTCACGTGTAACCTCCCCCTCACTTATTGACCTTAATGACAGTGAAAAATGAAACCGCATGTACCTAATGGGAATTTTGGAAAAGCAATCGTCACCGAAGTTAACCTGTCGGTAAAGAGGGAGGAAAGGGTTACATCTAAATGAAAGGAAAAATGCAAGTGAAACTGATGGAAATTAATTTTGAAATAGGGATAAAGTTAATAAAGAAAGTAAATGTGCGGCCGTTACGTTAACAATCAACTAGCGGTAATTAGATATTTGAGATTTGGGGGAAATTACAGTCGCCAGTCCTATGGACAATTACTATAATAACTGAAAAAGAAAGGTTATTACACATATAATTAGCACTAGAAGCGTGGCAACTGAAGGTTGACACGTGTAGTGTGAAAACTGAAAGTTTGTCAGAAGTAATAAATTTCGCTACACTTAATTTAGCAAAAGAATTAATGAAACCGGAAAATCGAAAGTTAATTTAGTGACTGAAGTTAATAGTGAGCTTTCTTTCTGAAGCACATCGAAATACAGTTAGTCTTGGACTACCTCAACAATCATTTCTAAAGCTACTTGAATCTACGCAATTTAGAAAGAAGAGATTTAACTTTGAACTTGAATTAAACGATTCTGAACAATTAACAATAGTAAAATTTAGTACGTACCAAGCTGAGCTGCAGTCACAGGTAAGCTAAAATACGGTAACAAAACTCGCACTCTTAATTTGTGCTTGTGTAATCTAAATACTTAAATTGAACTTTGAAATTAAAGCAGTGAAATGGAATTATGCTGGCGTTTGAATTTCAACGTCACTCGGGTTCGTTTCGGAAAAGGAAGGGACCCTGCTTGGCAATGCAATTGGGACAATGAGCAACAAAGGTTTATGCTAAGTTGCTGTAATTTTGCGAGGCAAATGGAACAATTTGAAAAGCTGAGGTCTGCCATACAGTTCTGAAACTTTACGTGCTTTTAGTCTTCCTTGTTGGTTGATTGAAGGTTTGAAGCCGTCGATCGAGGAGGTGGCGACAGTCACTCATTGTCGGCCGTCGCTGTTGCAGAAGCTGGATGTTGGCGCGCCTTCTTCTCGACACGGTCACCAGGCGAAACGGGCTCTTGATGTGCGCCAGCTAATGCTTCCCGTCCGCGACACCATGTCAGAAACTATCATCGCGAGTCGAGCGCAATTACATGCTGCCAAACCCCCGAAAGCGCGGCAACTCGCGGGAGCGTCACACAACACACCTGCTCCACTCGCTACTCCAGCCAGACTCCCTCTCGCTATGCCCGCGCTCCACGCGGCAGAGTTAACACTACCAAAGATCCTACACACTTTGATTCTTCACACGACCTATCGATGTAATCGTTCGATAGCAGTTTTCCCTAGGCAAGACCCAGCGTAAAAATACAAATAATATTTATGAAACAAACCAATTATACATCGACATAAATGCATAAATATATATATACAAATAGTAAAACAATTACAATATACGAGGACACAGAAATGTTATTTATTCAGGTAACAAAAATAAGAAAAAATTATAGTACAATAGATGGAAATAGGAGGATATGCATTTCCGGCGTTACACGTGCCCCTCATTGTCTGAGGATGTTCGTGTAACGTAAACAGACTCAGAAAATGTCCAAAAAAAAAGAAACAGCGGAAATGCATATACTCAAAACATCAACAAAATTTAGCACTCGCCTAATTAACCATAAACCAATTTTTAGACGATAATAATTGAGTGGAGACACTCCTAATCTTATTCCACTCTGTCATCTTGCACAAAATAAAACAGGTTGACAACATATTAAAATTCATAGAAAGCATAGAAAATGGTTTAGCTACTTCAAAATCATTAAAATTCGTAACACTATGAGAAATGGAATACTATTTGCAAAATTAATCAGAGTACATGGTCATAAAAACAGGTAGATCAAAATACGCAAATAAATAATTAAATAGACTACACATTTTGTATAACCTTTTCATAATTAATATTCTCGTCACGAGAATCTACTTAATGCTAAACAAGAAAATAATATTCAGCAGATCGAAAAAACCATAAATATTGACAGTACAATTCTTTCAGCTGTCCAGGAAGAAAAACAATTTCGCCTTCCGTACCCGCAAGTACAAAGAATGCCGACAGCGGCACAAGAGCCGACAGCGGCACAAGAGCCGACAGCGGCTCCGCCTCGTCAGTATTGTTGCGCCCGCCTGTGCGGCACGCTTGATCTCACTCGCCTGTCTAACGGCATTTCCAGAACGTCCGCTTCACTGAATTCTTTGGGAAAAACTCACTCCCGAGTAATCTCAAGGAGTCCATTAACACTATCACAGTGGCTAACTCAACACTGTCCATCATCACGCGCATGTACTAGCCTGAAACTTAAAACAGCGTCTAAGTACATCGGCAACGACTAGTAAAACACATATTCACGAAATCTTACAGCTAGTTACAAAATCATATTTACAATGCTTCATCTACTGTGACTCAGCTGAAAACTTAAACTAGCAGCTCGGATTTTTCAATTGATAAATAATCACTCTCTGTTAAATCATTTAGTACAAGTTAATTACTTATTAATTACAACTTCTTTAATGTCCTCTTGGTCAGGCAAAAGCATGGCAATCTAGCAAATAGTTTAAATCTTACACTCTATTTTACATACTGTATAAATTACCCATTGTGTGGTATTAATCGATCCTAGGTTGGTACAATTTCAAGTCTACAATGTTCCGTATACCTAATAGTTTTCCAGAGCTTGGATACTCTAAGCAATAAGCATTTGTGTGAGGTATACCAATGACTTTATATGGTCCATTATAAACAAACTTAAATTTAGAGATTTCATGGTCTATCTCGCTCGATTTCTCATGAGCTTTTACAAGTACTACGTCTCCGATTGCAAACTTAGCAAAACGCGCTTTAGCGTCATGACGACGTATGCGAGCATCGGCTTTTAGCTTCATTACTTCTCGCAAACGATCTTTTTTCACACCAATACTAATGTTAATCCGTGGAGGGAATTTGATTATCTCTTCCAATTCACTTTCTACACTTTTGTCAATGCCGAAATTCCTCATGTTACGGCAGTTCAAACTCATTCCTACGTCAATGTCATCCGGCCAGTTAACAATGTGTATAGGCTGGTATTGCCTATGCACACAGTCTCCTGCCTCGTCAAAACTAACTACTATTGTTTTATCTTGTGACGTACATGTCAAAGTTTTGCTTTCGCAATTAATCACTGCACGGTACTTTAATAGCCAATCTAACCCGATAATTACTTCCGTAGTCAAGTCTGGCACGACGACAAACTCTTGTTCAAATCGTGCCCCACATATCTCGAAGTGGACAAAAATCTGTTTTGTGACCGGTTTACTGGCCTTCCCAGTAGCACCGATAATTTTCACTCCTGTTACTGGCATAACTACGATGCCAGGTCTATCTTTCAGTAACTCAAATATTTTCCCAGATACAACACTCAATTCTGCACCGGTGTCAATCAACACGTTTAGTTGTAGGTCGTGCATATTAACAGACACTACTACCCGTCTACACTTGTCCTCGACTGTTTCTTTATTTTCCCACAGTAAATCCTCGTCTATATCCAGGTCATTCCAGAAAAAACCATCCGGCTTTGATCCCAAATCCGGCTTATCTGGCGGCTTTTTCAGCCTCTGTTCACATACAGTTTTAATTTCAACACGTTTGTCCTGAGGCTTTGTCTGTAGCTTCGCCTCCAATACCGAAACCTTTTCCTGTAACTCGTCAACTAGCGAGTGTTGCTTTGCTATCAATTCACTAATTGTCACCTTCGTTGATTCCTCTTTAGCCAGATTGATCTCATCTGCCAATCTACCTGGAGAAATGTGCCCAGTAGTATCTGCAATTACTTCCTCTAGATCTGCGCAACCCACACTGTTATCGTCTGACCGTATAACGTCAGCTCTAACCTCATACACACTGTAATCTACGTGGTTTTCTACCAATCGTGTCCGGCTATCACTAAAATCTTCGCAATCTTTCTCCTTAATACTTTCGCAATGTTTAAACTGGAGGTTAGCGTCGGATGGGTCGGCTACTTCTACCACTGAAACTTTCGGTAAGGTCTGCCGGTTAGGGCCAGAACTTTCCGTTACTACTTCAACATCCAACTCTTGCGGGACGAAACACGACCAATCTTGCTCGTGCTCCCCATTAACATCAACTATTTCTAGTAAAGTCTGCCGGTTAGGGCCAGAACTTCCTATCATTTCACAAACACTATCTTCCTGCGGGACGAGACGCGGAAAATCCTGCACGCGCTCCCCATAAACACTTCTCCCATACAGGCCCCTATAATCTCTTAGTTCGTCGTATAAGCGACCGAACTGCCTTAACCAGACCTCATCCCTCTCTGCATCCCCTCGCTCGATGACGGACGTTTTATCCGACATCTGATCTTCTCTCAACACTTGCGAATCATTCTTAAACTCAATCTCCAGTTCCGCTGTGGGTATTACAGCTGGCACCTTATAATCGATTTCCGGAACACTACTTAAATTGTTCTCACTGACAGTGAATGTACCTTCTACTGCCGTGTATACAGCTGATCTACTACTTGTGGGTGCACTCCTTTCTCTTAACACTGGCACACTCTCCCGCCGTTGATTATTCCATACGGGATTTTCATAACGACGACACCTCGGTTTTCTACTGTTATTGGGCCGCCAAAATTTCTCCACGCCCGGTCGGCCCCTCACCGGCGCGGCTAATGGTTTCCCTGTCTCGTCCCAGCAGATACGCTCCCCGGATGCTGCTGAGGCGACTGATCACACCCTCCGGCGTTATTACTATTCTGCGAAGCCCGTATCATGCTAGTGTGATACTGGTTTCCGTCATTCCTGTTATTATTCACATTGTACCGATTGTCATTACGGCCCGAACCATTATTGTTATTGCTGCCATGGTTGCGGTATGCATTATTCCCATGGTTATCGTTGTTGTGGTTGCTGTGGTACCCGTTGTTGTTACCACGGCCTCTACCACTGCCGCGATTATTGCGCCAATTGTCCTCGCCCTCCACTCTTTCCAGGAAATCATTTAATGTCCTGTAATTGCTTCCTACGTAGCGTTTTGTATCATCTGGTAGCTTCATGTAGAGTTCCCAGACTATTTCGGATTCCGTGCGGCGATCACGCAAATATTCCAACTTGCGGATCCAGCCCTCACAAAATTCCTTCATCGAGCCGCGCGAATTCGCATCGAAAGGCCTCGATACAACAAATTCGCGCCAGACACTTTGCTGTTTTTGCTCTGACCAGTATTCAGCCAGAAACAAATTTTTAAATTCGTCAAAAGTCAGGTTCGTAATGTTGAGGTTTAAGCCCCAACGCTTGGCATCACCAGCCAACACATCAATAATCGCATTAATTTTTCTGTCATCAGTCCATGATCTGGGTAAAACTCTTTCACAATTCTTAATGAAATCCGTCGCGTGTATACCGCCTTTTTTCAAGGGGTCGAACCGATCCTCTTTCGTCAACAATTCCGAACTGTGTGCACAGATTGGCACATAGCTCTTTTTTCGTCAAGTTTCCTTTCTAATTCCGACACCCTCGTAATCACTTGGCAAGTGGTTGTCGCAAGCGTTTCCACTTCCCTCTTTTTCTCTTCGCAGGTATTAGCCTGCTTCGTCACTTTGGTATCTACTTCGGATACTAAAGCCTTTAAAGTTTCCACCTTCTGTTGATCCTCTTTCCTCACTAATTGAATTTGTTCCGTCACCTTATTCTCGATGATCGGAGCAACTGATTCTCCTACACTTTTCTCGATTCTGCTAATTTCGGAATAAAAACGAGTATTTATGCTTGCAATTTCCGCCTGAACGCCTATCATTTCCTGTTTAAGATTACCGATTTCGCTATTAATCACAACAATATCTTCTTTGATTTTATCAACTTTTGTGTTAACAACTCCAACGTTGTTGTTAACAACATTAATAGCTTTGTTGTGACTGTCTAGCTTTCGTTCAATTTTTTCAGACTGAGCTTCTTGCTTGGCCGATTGACTCTTGATTTCATTAATCAAAACATTCAATAAATCAGTTAAATTCCCGGAAACTACCGGTTTTACTTCCGTAGCGGCTTCCTCTTTAATTGTCCCCCGTATTCGTCATCAAGGGATTCGCATTTGATTTTCACTTCTGACTCCGAAACATTTTCTAAAGTTTGGAATTCCATTTCTGCTCTTTGTTGCGTTTCGGCGGTCGCGTCTTTCATGCTAGCCGCCTGCCCCTGAACAATGGGTACCGCGGTGCGTGTTTCCCACTGTTCGACCGATTGTTCCGTATCCAAGTCGACCAAATTTTGGTAATTGTTGCCTTCACTCACTTTAATAATTTTCAATATAAATGCCAAATCTCAAATCTAATTAGGATTCCTCACACTAATATTCTCGCTGACGTATCGACCATTTCGTAACCAGTACTTTGGTACGAGATTTGTACAATGCAAAATTCGTGTCCAGAACAACCTCAAATTTGAAGATTGTCCTGTCACGGTCGTCACGTGTAACCTCCCCCTCACTTATCGACCTTAATGACAGTGAAAAATGAAACCGCATGTACCTAATGGGAATTTTGGAAAAGCAATCGTCACCGAAGTTAACCTGTCGGTAAAGAGGGAGGAAAGGGTTACATCTAAATGAAAGGAAAAATGCAAGTGAAACTGATGGAAATTAATTTTGAAATAGGGATAAAGTTAATAAAGAAAGTAAATGTGCGGCCGTTACGTTAACAATCAACTAGCGGTAATTAGATATTTGAGATTTGGGGGAAATTACAGTCGCCAGTCCTATGGACAATTACTATAATAACTGAAAAAGAAAGGTTATTACACATATAATTAGCACTAGAAGCGTGGCAACTGAAGGTTGACATGTGTAGTGTGAAAACTGAAAGTTTGTCAGAAGTAATAAATTTCGCTACACTTAATTTAGCAAAAGAATTAATGAAACCGGAAAATCGAAAGTTAATTTAGTGACTGAAGTTAATAGTGAGCTTTCTTTCTGAAGCACATCGAAATACAGTTAGTCTTGGACTACCTCAACAATCATTTCTAAAGCTACTTGAATCTACGCAATTTAGAAAGAAGAGATTTAACTTTGAACTTGAATTAAACGATTCTGAACAATTAACAATAGTAAAATTTAGTACGTACCAAGCTGAGCTGCAGTCACAGGTAAGCTAAAATACGGTAACAAAACTCGCACTCTTAATTTGTGCTTGTGTAATCTAAATACTTAAATTGAACTTTGAAATTAAAGCAGTGAAATGGAATTATGCTGGCGTTTGAATTTCAACGACACTCGGGTTCGTTTCGGAAAAGGAAGGGACCCTGCTTGGCAATGCAATTGGGACAATGAGCAACAAAGGTTTATGCTAAGTTGCTGTAATTTTGCGAGGCAAATGGAACAATTTGAAAAGCTGAGGTCTGCCATAAAGTTCTGAAACTTTACGTGCTTTTAGTCTTCCTTGTTGGTTGATTGAAGGTTTGAAGCCGTCGATCGAGGAGGTGGCGACAGTCACTCATTGTCGGCCGTCGCTGTTGCAGAAGCTGGATGTTGGCGCGCCTTCTTCTCGACACGGTCACCAGGCGAAACGGGCTCTTGATGTGCGCCAGCTACTGCTTCCCGTCCGCGACACCATGTCAGAAACTATCATCGCGAGTCGAGCGCAATTATATGCTGCCAAACCCCGAAAGCGCGGCAACTCGCGGGAGCGTCACACAACACACCTGCTCCACTCGCTACTCCAGCCAGACTCTCTCTTGCTCTGCCCGCGCTCCACGCGGCAGAGTTAACACTACCAAAGATCCTACACACTTTGATTCTTCACACGACCCATCGATGCAATCGTTCGATAGCAGTTTTCCCTAGGCAAGACCCAGCGTAAAAATACAAATAATATTTACGAAACAAACCAATTATACATCGACATAAATGCATAAATATATATATACAAATAGTAAAACAATTACAATATACGAGGACACAGAAATGTTATTTATTCAGGTAACAAAAATAAGAAAAAATTATAGTACAATAGATGGAAATAGGAGGATATGCATTTCCGGCGTTACAACCTCCCCCAAACAAACCAATCAAATATTAATCGCAGTTTCTTCGCAATGTTCGATCCGAAACTGACTGAGATGGACTTGCGTTCACTGATAGCCTCAATTGCTTTCATATATTTGGTTCTTTTTACGACCACTGTTCTTACGCCGTGTTACATAGGTACGAGTGGTACATCATTCCACATAGACACGTTCGTGATTCCACATTGTTAAACCAAAAAATCGTGCTCCTGGTACACTCTTAATAAAATATAAGAAAAAATATGAAAGACTGCACACCACGAAGGAATTACCTGAGTGGGACACGAACTGGCTGATGTGATGTACATCTACAGACAACAAGCGATTACAGTTGAGCCGTGCACGGCTCGCATTTATTCAATTTATTGTTTGTCATCTTCTGTTACTGTACTGCTGCCATATTCCATTTACTGGCATCACTAACTTTCTGCCTTACTTGCCCCTGAGTGGCAGCAGCAGCGCGTATCGATAAGCACACTGTCGTGCCATCTCTGGAGCGACCGATAGTATTTCCAGGTCGTCGTGTGTCTGAGTAGTGAGTTGGAGACGGACCAGCAGTGCAGTAGGGGCGGAGCAGCAGTGAAGTCGGGGACGGAGTGCCGGTGAGGCGCCGACAGCCAGTGCTCGCCCGTGTTTTGACTGTAAATGTACAACAGCAGAAAATTATGTCATTTAACTAATTTCTCTGTAAAAGACCATCGCAAGCCAGTACCTGACATAGTTTGTATGTTCACTATTTTATATAAAAACCCATTGTACGCCACCACCTGACGTAGTAGGTATCATGGCAGGGTGAGTGAAGAATGAAGACTTTGTCGCAAGCAATTAGAGCTGTGACAGTGTGCAAGAAGACCGGAAGAAAAAGACATGCTCCTTCCCAACAACTAACATGCAATAACTGTAGGTCCATCCAACTGCGGAAAGACAGATGTTCACATGTCGCTGCTAACACATCCAGATAGATTCCGCTCTCAGCATTTATGCTTCTTTTCAAAAGCGCTATTTCAGTCCAAATACCAACTATTACAGAATATACTGCAGGGTGTATATGGTGTGGCACACACGACATTCAGTGAGAGCAGTGATATCTCTCCATCGGAAAAAGTAAAGCCAAACACAGTGTTCATATTTGACGATGTTGTTGTGGAAAACCAAATGCAAATTCTATGGTATTTCCGGTTTGATCACCATATGGCGGCTGATGTATTTTATCTGAGTCAGACATATTTCAGAATCCCAAAACAGCTGGTGAGGGATAATACAAACCTAATTATAGCATTCAAACCGAACAACCTAAATTTAAAACACATCTACCAGGCTTATGTAGGAACTGAAAATGTTCAAATGTGTGTGAATTCCTAAGAGACCAAACTGCTGAGGACATCGGGCCCTAGACTTATACACTACTTAAACTAACTTATGCTAAGAACAACACACACGCTCATTCCCGAGGGTGAGCCGGCCGTAGTGGCTGTGCGGTTCTAGGCACTACAGTCTGGAGCCGGGCGACCGCTACGGTCGCGGGTTCGAATCCTGCTTCGGGCATGGATGTGTGTGATGTCCTTAGGTTAGTTAGGTTTAATTAGTTCTCAGTTCTAGGCGACTAATGACCTCAGAAGTTAAGTCGCATAGTGCTCAGAGCCATTTGAACCATTTGAACCATTCCCGAGGGTGAACTCCGTTACATGATGCCTCTAACCGCGCGTCCACTTCGTGTGACGTAGGAACTGGTATGTCATTCAGTAATTTTGTAAAGTGTGTGCAAATTGCTGGAATAACTCACAGTATGGGTTTCTCATTGTTGATAAAACAAGCAGCGCGGAGTGGCCGCGTGGTTAGAGGCGCCATGTCACGGATTGCGCGGCCCCTCCCGCTGGAGGTTCGAGTCCTCTCTCGGGCATGGGTGTGTGTATTGTTCTAAGCATAAGTTAGTTTAAGTTAGTTTAAATAGTGCGTAAGTCTAGGGACCGATGACCTCAGCAATTATGAATTCACACACATTTGAGCATTTTTTGATGAAAGAAAATAACGGAATGATGGCAGGTATAGGCGGAACTTCCATGAGTTCCTACACATAGCGGTGGAAAGAGGTGAGTACATCAATACATGCAACACCATGGATAAATCTGCACCCACGCCGGGAGCTCACTCTGATACGGAGGGTATGTGTAGGCAAAATATTCGCTTTTACACAGCCGCGGAAGTTCAAACTCTGGAACATAACGTTGAAGGCGTACGCAAGGATTTAGAGACGTATTGTCATATCCTTCTGAGACTGAACAATACACTGAATAATCAGGTTAATGCAATCAAGAATAAATTAAACGACTTACCTGAAGGAAGTACACATTGAAGAAGGGGACATTGTATGCATAGCTTGACGCATTAAAAAAAAAGTAGGCAACGTAACTGAAGGGAAAATAGCTGTTACTGAGAAGGGGGAGCAGACTAAGAGGAAGAAGAGGGGATATATAAACCCTCACGCTGAACAGAAGTCCGATTACTACACCATGAGATGTCGAATAAGCATAGAGTCATCAAATCACGGAAGGCAGTTCGAGAGAAGTTACGGTTGCTGAGGTCAGCGCATCTGAAGTGGGAGCAGACACTGCGAGAAACCGTTAAACCAGTTACTGAATCTCCCCATGAACTCACAACGAGATTCCACAACGACGATGATGACGCTTTTGACGATTTCATTAACCGTCACTGCGACGCTAGGAGAGACATGACATTCAGTGAAACTTCCTGGCAGATTAAAACTGTGTGCCGGACCGAGACTCGAACTCGGGACCTTTACCTTTCGTGGGCAAGTGCTGTACCATCTGAGCTACCCAAGCACGACTCACGCCCTGTCCTCACAGCAGGGGAGCTTCTGTGAAGTTTGGAAGGTAGGAGACGAGATACTGGCAGAAGTAAAGCTGTGAGGAAGGGGCGTGAGTCCTGTTTGGGTAGCTCAGATGGTAGAGCACTTGCCCGCGAAAGGCAAAGGTCCCGAGTTCGAGTCTCGGTCCGGCACACATTTTTAATCTGCCAGGAAGGTTCATATCAGCGCACACTCCACAGCAGAGTGAAAATCTCATTCTGAAGACATTCAGTGTCAGTGGTGAAAAACCACACATGTTGGGCACGCAGCCTATAACTTTAAATGAAAAAAAGAATACTGATCTGTGACGGGCAGATTCAAAGAACACCCAGCCTATTGAACCTTATTTTCGTAAGACCCACAAAAACAGTAAGATATTCAAATAAATATCTAGAAACGTAACGTGAAATATTGCTTTTAACTGATGTGCATAAGAATACAAAAAGCTAAAGCAGTGTGAAATACAAATCCACCATAAAACCTATATTAGATGGTGAAAAAAAAAACTGCAGTGGAGTGGGATTGACATTCAGCATGAACTGAGCAATCAACTCCGACAGTATATATATTACGACGACCCCAATGAACTAACAGATCGGCTGCAACAGCTCATGGCATCGACTGCCTCTGGTAATACAGTTCATTCGAATGAAGTTGTTTCAATAATTTCTGAGCTTAGAGAGAGAGGTATCATCGAATAAGTATGGAGACTGCAGATCGAGAACTGCACAAACCAGCACGCAAAACATACCCTCGAAGATATGTCATAATTAAAAGTTTGGGCGACCTGTGGCAGGCGGATCTTGTCGAAATCAGCGAATATTCACGTGTGAATAACGGATTAAATATATTTTAATGGTCATCGATACTGATTCCAAATTTTCCCGGGAATTATCCAAGCGAAAGCAGGGAAGGATGTCGCGCATGTGCTTGAACGATTGCTGCAGAAGGGGACGAATCGAAGCCCAGATAAACTTCAAACAGATCACGGCGGCGAGTTTTACAATAGGCATTTCAAGACTCAAAAATGGTTCAAATGGCTCTGAGCACTATGGGACTCAACTGCTGTGGTCATAAGTCCCCTAGAACTTAGAACTACTTAAACCCAACTAACCTAAGGACATCACACATATCCATGGCCGAGGCAGGATTCGAACCTGCGACCGTAGCGGTCGGGCGGTTCCAGACTGTAGCGACTTTAACCGCTGGGCCACTCCGGCCGGCATTTCAAGACTGATGGAGCGGTACGGAATACATCACTTCTCGACATTCACTCACCTGAAGGTGAGTATCGTGGGATATCTGGACCGAACAGTGAAAGCCCAAATGTGCATGCGAATCAATCTTCGTGGCTCACACAAATGGTCCGATATTCTCCAGTAATCAGTTGCACAGTATAACCGACTCAAACATCGCTCAATAAAAATTAGACCAATCGATGTTCATGACAATAGATTTCTAGATACAGTATACAGTCGTATTAAAATGCTAGATCGACGCAAACAGCAATTTAATGTAGGTGATTTAGTACGTATTTCAAAACACAAGACAGTATTTGAGAAGTCATACATGCCAAACTGGTCAACCGAGATACTCACAGTTTTCGAAGTACAGAGAAAGAATCCTAAAACCGACCGATAAAGGAGAGCAGTGGTACTGAAATTGCAGGACGGTTTAACAGAGAAGAGCCGCGCGCGATTAGCCGAGCTGTCTGAGGCTCTGCAGTCATGGACTGTGCAGCTGGTCCCGGCGGAGGTTCGAGTCCTCCTTTGTCCATAGGTGTGTGTGTTTATCCTTAGGATAATTTAGGTTAAGTAGTGTGTAAGCTTAGGGACTGATGACCTTAGCAGTTAAGTCCCATAAGATTTCACACACATTTGAAAATATTTTTACAGAGAAGAGTTGCAGAAGAGCTCGGGACCAGATGTGTCTCGTAGACAGGATAATACTTCATCGAAAGAATAGAGCATTAGTTAAACGGCTTGGTTTTCCCGCATCACAAAACAGCAGGATCGACGCTGACGATTTGCTATATAACAGGGTGCACAGACTGCAACCACCTCAATAGCATAACATACGTGATAGGAGACGCATTAGAGGAAAAGGCAGTATTCTCGACAAACGGAAAGTTTACCGTCTTACCTCCTTGCCTAGGGACGCCAGATGAAAGTTGGTGTCATCAAGCCCTGAATCAAAATTGCGCAACGGATAACTGGGGAGTGGAGCTTGAGAACGCTACCTAGAGAGCGTGTCCGTTCTGTACGATACTAGGCAAGGGGCTGGAGGGCTAACACGCTGATGTGTGGGTCCCTGCATTCCATATTTTTTATTTTAATTGAATTCCTTTAACTTAACTACTATGTGATTTTTGGGGTATGTTAAAGATTGGTGGCAATTGATTACCTATTTATTTTAAACATTATCACTCGACTTTACAGCGATTGCAGCAATTGTTCCAGTTTACAGATATTACAATTTTACAACTTATAGCTCGGGTATATTATATACTAATCTGCACGCACATTTCTACGGGCAAGACGGAATTGCGTTGGCCAAATGTATACCACCAAAGTCTCCCAATATTTTACATGGGATAATCACTATGTGAGGAGGAAAACAGGCAAACTGGGGACCAGATACATTAACACAGGGGGTCAAATTTCCGGAATTAAACGAGCACATTCATTACCTTACACAATCCGAAGCTGGAAATAAAATACACTCCTGCAAATTGAAATAAGAACACCGTGAATTCATTGTCCCAGGAAGGGGAAACTTTATTGACACATTCCTGGGGTCAGATACATCACATGATCACACTGACAGAACCACAGGCACATAGACACAGGCAACAGAGCATGCACAATGTCGGCACTAGTACAGTGTATATCCACCTTTCGCAGCAATGCAGGCTGCTATTCTCCCATCGAGACGATCGTAGAGATGCTGGATGTAGTCCTGTGGAACGGCTTGCCATGCCATTTCCACCTGGCGCCTCAGTTGGACCAGCGTTCGTGCTGGACGTGCAGACTGCGTGAGACGACGCTTCATCCAGTCCCAAACATGCTCAATGGGGGACAGATCCGGAGATCTTGCTGGCCAGGGTAGTTGACTTACACCTTCTAGAGCACGTTGGGTGGCACGGGATACATGCGGACGTGCATTGTCCTGTTGGAACAGCAAGTTCCCTTGCCGGTCTAGGAATGGTAGAACGATGGGTTCGATGACGGTTTGGATGTACCGTGCACTATTCAGTGTCCCCTCGACGATCACCAGTGGTGTACGGCCAGTGTAGGAGATCGCTCCCCACACCATGATGCCGAGTGTTGGCCCTGTGTGCCTCGGTCGTATGCAGTCCTGATTGTGGCGCTCACCTGCACGGCGCCAAACATGCATACGACCATCATTGGCACCAAGGCAGAAGCGACTCTCATCGCTGAAGACGACACGTCTCCATTCGTCCCTCCATTCACGCCTGTCGCGACACCACTGGAGGCGGGCTGCACGATGTTGGGGCGTGAGCGGAAGACGGCCTAACGGTGTGCGGGACCTTAGCCCAGCTTCATGGAGACGGTTGCGAATGGTCCTCGCCGATACCCCAGGAGCAACAGTGTCCCTAATTTGCTGGGATGTGGCGGTGCGGTCCCCTACGGCACTGCGTAGGATCCTACGGTCTTGGCCTGCATCCGTGCGTCGCTGCGGTCCGGTCCCAGGTCGACGGGCACGTGCACCTTCCGCCGACCACTGGCGACAACATCGATGTACTGTGGAGACCTCACGCCCCACGTGTTGAGCAATTCGGCGGTACGTCCACCCGGCCTCCCGCATGCCCACTATACGCCCTCGCTCAAAGTCCGTCAACTGCACATACGGTTCACGTCCACGCTGTCGTGGCATGCTACCAGTGTTAAAGACTGCGATGGAGCTCCGTATGCCACGGCAAACTGGCTGACACTGACGGCGGCGGTGCACAAATGCTGCGCAGCTAGCGCCATTCGACGGCCAACACCGCGGTTTCTGGTGTGTCCGCTGTGCCGTGCGTGTGGTCATTGCTTGTACAGCCCTCTCGCAGTGTCCGGAGCAAGTATGGTGGGTCTCACACACCGGTGTCAATGTGTTCTTTTTTCCATTTCCAGGAGTGTAATTAGTACAAATATTCAAATACCTCTCTTCCATGCGTGAACATTGAGACAGACGCACTGAGGGCACGTCTGCTCACTTACCTGTCTTCTGTAACACTCCTAGAATATGGCGGGCACCCGGAGGTCTTCCTGGGCCTCGGTGGAGGGGGTGGTGGAACCACTTGGCCGTGACCAACCTCTCCACCCCAAATCTTGTAACACTGGAAAGTCTTTGACTTTTACCTGCCTGTTCTGTCTCTCTGATCCCCTAGCCAGGAGTAAGGTTGGCACTACTATACTACAGAACTACTTCCCAACAAAGATTTGGCCACGCTTTCCGGAAAGGTGTGAGGAGGATTAGGAAAGTTCATGTGCAGATTCACATCCACGTACAAGAAATGCATAATACACGACACATATAAATACGTATTGTGAAGCCTGACACATTTCTTTCCACCCGTCCACATGGGTTCTGTTGCACCCGTGACCGGCCGCGTCGTGTAATAAAATTGGCTGCGAAGCCGCCTCTATTTCTATTTCCTGGTGCGAGCGAGCAGCAAAACCTGCTGCTTATAGAGCGGAAACTACTGTACCGTTTCAAAACTACCAGTCGAATTACACATTCTTGGATATAACTACTTTGGACCTAAAAGAAAACTTCTTGACCGATTGGCATGCGGTGATATGAGGGTAAATTTGCTGGACTAAGGGTGCATGATCGAATTTTAGCTTTAAGGATATTGGTACAGGTAAACGCACTGCAGCATTTGCAGTTGAAAACGCTGTACGGGATAGCTGTGAGGCCTCTGGTCACGGTCCTCACGGCTTCCCTCGTCGGTGGCTCGAGTACTGCCTCGGGCATGAGTATGTGTGTCGTCATCAGCTTAACTTACATTAAGTTAGATTAAGTAGTGTGTAAGCTTAGGGACCGCCGACCTCAGCAGTTTGGTCCCATAAGACCTTACCACATATTTTCTGATTTTTTACGCAGTTGAAACATCTCTGGGTGATAATGTTAAGTTGGGTTTTGGAGTGAAGAAGTCCAGCAGAGTTACGAGCGCTGCATGTAGGGTGCTAAGGAATAAGATGACAACCACAGGATGCATGGAAAACTGTACCCTGACAGCGTTGTATGCAGCTAAAAGCTGAAGCAGAAAGGAACGAGAAAAAAAATGTCAATTATACCACCCAGGCTTCTACCAACATCCAAGACGCATCGGGTGGAATTTCCATTTTTCATTCCCGCCCTAGCCTGTCTCTCAGCGGTGGGCTCACTGGCTGGGAATGCTTCGGCTATTGCCAGGACAGTCAAGAATACACAAAACTCTCAGGAGCAATGCAGGAGGCACGAAAACATGATGGAGCATGATGGAGGCAGCAGGTATCGCGAAAAGGGTTATAATTGAAACCATACAAGGAAGGACTAGGTCACAAACAAAATCCGTCCCCTATCAGTCTTACGAGACACGGTGCTTTCAAATACAGATCTGCTTATGTTTGTTAAGAAGAAATTCAACATTCAGAGATTCCGAAGACGGATTATGGGGAATACATTACCGAAGTCTATTTGGAAATCAGGAGGATGCGGAACTGTGAATCAGGATTTAGCAGGAGGACCTGAAACTCACTGGGTAGCATATGTTGAAAAAAAGGAATACAAAAACGCTTACTATTTCGGCTCAAAAAAATGGTTCAAATGGCTCTGAGCACTATGGGACTCAACTGCTGTGGTTATCAGTCCTCTAGAACTTAGAACTACGTAAACCTAACTAACCTAAGGACATCACACACATCCATGCCCGAGGCAGGATTCGAACCTGCGACCGTAGCAGTCCCACGGTTCCGGACTGCGCGCCTAGAACCGCGAGACCACCGCGACCGGCCATTTCGGCTCATTCGGGACCTGTAACCCCGAGAAGAATTACGATACTTCACAGGCAGGAGATATGTTCTACAATTTTCGATGCTACCAAGACTTTAAAACGTTCCTGTGTGCTCATCTATACATCATGTTCCTCCTGATGTTTACTAATGATATATAAGGACGGGTATTAAGCATCCATTCACCAGTTGATGTTTAGGCATCGTGTCGTACACTCTGACTTTAAGAGAACGATTGTCTGTATTACATGCGAATTACTTCACACCAACTGACTTAAGCATTGGACACTGGAATATTGCGCTGGCTGCACTGGAGACATACAAAACCATTCCAAATATCACAGAGAGCAACAAAAAATTGCATCAGGAAATTCATGGCAAAGACGAAATTGTGGAAATTGAACATGGTGCATACGATATTCACTATTGGAATGAAGTTTTAAAACAGTCTGAAATTTGGATTGAGCTCCGTGCAAACATCAGTAAACTTAAATCTGAAATAAGGAGATGAATGCGTCGGTTTACTTTAAGCGCAAAGGTTCAATAGATCCAGTACGGGGTTTCGTAAAGGGACTGGTTTTGAAGACGGATGACAGTAAATTTTACAAAGCTGATCAGACAGTGGATACTGTCCCTGTCAACACAATCCATGTAAAGTGTAACACTGCAACGAACTCATATCTCAACGATAGATTGGTTCACTCAATTTACGGATTCTTACCATCAGTTGGAACCTACGAATGTTGTATACCTTCCGGTGACAGTTCAGACATTGGACTATCTGGAGATGCGTATTATGGACCAGAATAACCCACTTGTTGACTTTCGTGGTAAGGTAATCATTGTACGACTATTTCTAGTACAGTATGGGCGTAGGATGTAAAACCAGCGCACACAGCACACAGCACAGTACTTGGCAGCAGAGTCGCAAGGTAATAACAAGTTCGTACTACGAGTTTCCTTAATTAGTAGGCTTGATACTCGCAATGACGTCGCCGCTCAATATACATCACCCGCTGGAATATGATGAGCGAATCATACGCCAGCAATACTTCCCGCATAAAACTTATGCTTCAACGACATTTAACAAGAACGATGAAATTAGAATTGTCGTCCAGCACCAAGACGCTTTAATTCTTCCATGCAACAGTTTCATTGATTTGTATGGATCATTTAAGAAAAAGGTTGATAGTTATGCAGTTGGATAGAAGCTTACACGTAATGCTTTGGCATTCCTATACCAGGAAATATAATGTGAATTTAATATGGTAGAGATTGATCGTACACATGTAGGCACAGCATCAATCCTTCAAACATATGTCTCATCATCACCATCGGATTTGAATGGTTTACAAAATGCAGAATGGTTCATAGATGAGCCTGTGGGCAGAACAGCATAAGAGTACCGCCGATTTAATGCATGCACACATATAAAAATGCTTATGGGGTACTTTGAGGACATGCAGCGAATTATAATGAATACTAAACAGGAGCTGGTTCAGGCGCGGAGAGAAAAGGATAGCAACTCATACATTCAACGAGCTGAAGAGGAGAATCATATCATCATCAGTAAAATTATACGGCAAATGCCACACATCATTGTGGCAGACAAGAAGCATTTGAAGCGTTCAAAAGTTGTGAATGTGCATGTACATGTCCGCCATTAACTTAGTGATCATGGGAGGTTTTTGAGTATCCAGTTATAACTCTCCTGTCTGCTACTGCTATACCATAACCTTAAAGTTGGAGACAGGTCGTGATATAAAACTATCTTGTTAAAGTAATTATGGTATAAAGCAACAGAGCAGTGTTAACCTCTGAGATGAATTTTGTTATGTGACCGTGTTGTACCTAACGGGGGTGGCTTATCAGAAGCGAAAGTCAGAATTACGTAAACATTTAAACAGTATCAAACAGTATTTTACCTATCTACACTGTTCAAAGAGCAAGGCAAACGGTCGCCAGCCTAATTAGGCAAGATAATTATTGACATTCTTGTTTAAGAAAATAAGTATGAGTAACTTTAATGGACAAACACAACCCATATTTTGCCACACGCGAGTACAATGAACTCTGGCGCCTGCATATGTTCACGTTAAAAAAAAATGCTAACAGTTATAAGATAACATGGCTATTTGCATAGTGGCAACAGAAGACGACATATAATTTTGCCTACAAGGCTTGTTCAAACTGAATGGTCTCAATAACATTACTATCAATACTGACTGTAGAATCATGAAGTAGACAGAGGTACAATATTACTTTTCAAACGTTTTCCTATCTTATAAAAAAATTGTAAATGTAGTTCACTGCAGAATTATGAACTGGTCATAAGTTAAGTATCTCTCTCAGCTAAATACTTTTCTGTTTAGAATGAAAGTTAAATGTATTTCACTAACAAAAAATTTCTCATTGAATTTTGAATAAAAGAAGTTACTGTTTTCATAGATAGTGGTCGTTCTATTAATTGTTATTTCGCATGAGCACAATAGACAAACTATAGATCCTGTTACAACATTAATATGCACTTTCAATACACAAAAGAAACCAGTGCTTAGCAAGCATGAGTATATAACTTTCCACAACTGCAGTTTTCCACTTTTACTACAGTGAGACACAAAATTAACATATTTCTAAGATACTGACTCACCTTCTGCGATTTACAACAGGCAGCAATGTGATCATTTACTAAGCAAAACTTTATAAGCCTCAGTCTTAAGAACTTTTAATTTTGAAGTTGACAATAAGCAGTTTTAATAGGAAAATTATTTTCAGCAAGCATCATTTACTTTAACTCACTCTCTTGCTATATTAACTTTAACTTTCTTTTTGTTATGTTAAAGAGGCATCAATTAGCAAAATACTGGGCTTTAATGTGCTTTCAGTAAAGACACACGGTAATCACTTTAGTTCAAATGGAGAGGACCCTGAGAGGTGTTATGATAAGGAAAAAAATCAAGGTAGGTACATAAATTCAGTTATAAATTACCCTATATTTGAGCACACTAATACAGCCAGTAAGCTGATCCTTCACTGTACATTATTATAGTGTTTCGTTACAGTGACTGGGCAATGTGGTGGCGATTGCATGTTAATAGGTGAATTTGCAGGTAATTTCAGAAAATTTCCAGCTCTTCATCCATCCATCCGAGGCATTGGAAAGCATCAGGAAAAGCCTCTCTTGGAACCAGCACAATATATAACTTTTACATGGGCAGTTCACAGTTTGGTTACTCGTCCCGGACTGACTCTTGTTCCACCTTTTCTACCTAGGCCAACCACAACTTGCTAGCACTACTAAGTTCCGTTCCCGAGAGGAACCATGCTACCTTTTACATACAGAATAACTAAGAATCCTAATTGAAGGTCAGCAGTTTACATAACAGCAAACAATCATTTTAAACAAAACATATCATTTGCACATATAGGTAGTTCTAAACAAAATTATTTAAATAAATTTATTTAATTTTAAAGATAACCAAAGAGATTATATGAGGAAGACAAAAGGTCATTTGCTCAGATTCTGCATATTACAGAGATTACACTTCATTACAGTATCGAATTAATCGTACACTAATTACAGAAGTTCAACGATGGGATGTTGAACAAAATAGAAAGCTAAATGAATCAACAAAAGGTATGTAGATCTAAGCTGTGGTGTTACACAGTGCTACCGACAGTGAACAGACATACATGAACTATTAAAACTTCAGTGCAGCTGGAAACACTAAGATTCATTATACTTGCATTTCAGACCAATAGAATGGGTAATTTAACAAATGATTCTGCTGTATATGACAACTATAATTCAATTAATAGCAGAGTCTACTTGAATCCAGAATTCTAGTCGTATTACAATTTACTGCTACAGTGGGGTCAGAATGTATATAGTCTATCATCTGACAGTAGTAGGATAGTGGGATTAAAGGTGCCATTTTGACATCAAACTGATATAAAAATTAATTAAATTTATCAATTAATCGTCCTCGCCCCTGAACGTGCCCACTCCCACCCACACATAATCCCACACCCAGATGACGTCACGTGTTTTTCTCATACCGCTCATCGGCCCCAGGACCTTAGCCTGCCCCCCCCCCCCCCCTGCCCCTTTCCTGTCCAACAACTTACCCTATTGGTGGAAATTTCGAATTTTGGTGAGAATTTAGAATTTTGACGGGCTGTGTTAGCATCAGATTCCACCCCCCCCCCCCCCCCACCCAGGAATTGGCGGGAAATTAAAATTGGTAGTTCCCTTTCTGGGACTCGTACCCCGTTTCTCGTGGATGGAAAGCCGAAGAGCGCCCCCAATCACATGCAAACTGTCCAGACGCGGGAGACGAATGTTAGGTTAGTGTTCTTTATTTATTTTGGTAGGGAAAAGTGATGTAAAGATTGGGCCTAATTACGTAATTAATCACAAATCTCGGACCTAATTATACATCTTTATGCATAGCGTTACACAAGGATAGCATAAAGTCGCAATACAACTCAAAAACTGACGATGCCATACAAGTGTTGTTACCCTGCTGGGAAAAAAATTCGCAATAACACTCAAAACTCTACCAAACACCTACAAGCCGGCAGGAAAAAGGCATGGGTCTAAGGTACTGTCTTTATTCTTTTTGGCAGGAAATATGTTCATGTGACGAGATACTGGTGTTGGACAGAGAGGAGTTTAAAAAGTCTATTACCTGTAAGCATACAGCATCTATCACTGTTTGACATCGGAGATCGCTACAGACGGCTGCTCAAAAACCATCCTGCAGCCTAGGTAATCGAAGCCAATACATGCTGTCACAACTGATTTAGAAAATTGCTTTACAGATCTAATTATTACACTTGGACATTGTTGTGAAAAAATCGAGCACTCAGGAATGAACAGGTCATAACGCAGCACATTTATTGGGGAAAATCGTCTTCCTAATAGACTGCAAATTGGGTGGTAGTTTAATATTCATTCTCCTCGACATACAATCGCAAACTGTCGAAAACCGAGGCACTTTCCCCTCCCTCCCTCTCCCCTGCCTCCCTCCATTCTCCTGCGGGGAGGACACGTGCTTCTTCAAATGGACAGATGCTCCGCAGGGTGTCTTGCAGCCCCACTACCACCTCTCCAAGGCCGCTGACCGCACCATGCCTTCCACTAGCCTCTTTGGTCGCTCGCGACACATGACTGACCTTGAGGCAGCGTCCCTTAGCACAAAAGGGAAATTTACCTGAATAACCCCGTCCACACACAGCAGACACACTCCTGCTACCACCCCATTTGCAACCACTGGCCGCACTCGGCCCTCTGCGGTCACTTGTGATACACAGCATGCTTTCAGGCTATGGTCCTAAACAACACAAAAGGGACAGTTAATAGCATAAACCCACCCATCTGGTAAAAGCTCCAGATGGTCTATAGCACTCGGCTTTCCACCATCTGGCTGCCGCCTTAAAGCAATGGTGCTACGCCAACACAATAGCAAGTATAGTCCACTAAACAATAGCAGATAAAGGGACGGCCGCTTCAAGTGCAACTTGCTCGTCTAAAGTATACTGTCACAGCCATCCCTAATGGTTAGGGAGCGCACCTGTGGCAGCGACCTGACACAGGCTAGGCAGGCCCCCAACATCTCCAATAGGTCTCTCAATCTGCGATGGAAAACATGTTTATTTAATGTCAACAACTCTTTCCTGCAATCCGTTAAAAAAAAGGAAACACAATTTGATACAATAATAAATGTCCTCTTTCCACGAAAACAGGCAAAGTCCGTTTTCTTTTAGTTTCATGAGCAAATTAGGTATGGCATACAATCCTGATCTCACTATTTTGTGATGTCCAAAGAAGTGCACCGCCACCGATTACAAATGTCAGTAGAGCCATGTCCTCTATCTGTAAAATCAGGAAAAAACTTTGTCTATTTTGCTGCGAAAATTACCAAAGAATGTCTTCGTTTTCGCGAAACAGTCATCGGAGTAAAGAAAAAGCGATAACATAAAGTCCAAAGAAAAAATCTCTTCCAGCTTGTTGCACAAATTACATGACCTGAGAGCGTCTATCGTGTTCAGTGTCTGTAAATAAACCGTCATCCATGTATGTATTACAAATATTTCACACAATCTTTCACCTCATTGGCTCACATGTCGGAAAGAAACACGTCCATTTTACATTCGACAACAACAAGCTATAATTCAAGAGACTGTGGCTTTTTCGTACACTGTGGCAGGCCCCCTTTCACCAATGCGATGCTATATTATACTAGCGTTTACGAAACAAATCGTGAGAGCCTGTCTCGTCCTGTGTAGATGGGAGACTGAAGTTTCGTTAACAGATATCGCCGCTACGAAAAGAAAAGGAATGCCTGCCAAGAATCATTTTGTGGTGCCCTAGACATCTCCTCCATCCACCAGGTGGTACGTCATTGCTATCAACTTTTATAGGCTAAGTATTTAAATTTATCATGAGAGTCTTTTTTTTCAGTAGTCGAATTACACTCACCTGGTAGGTCAAATGGGAATCCGTGGAGGGAAAACAATGTTCTTTTCGAGGAACACTATTGAGAACTGATATTTGAACTGACCGCAGAGGAATTCTACAGCCCACACCACACATTTCGTGTAAGAACTGTGCTATTAAAAGCACGAACATAGCAACTATGTTATCGTCACACTGCATAAAAAGAGGTCTTGAGTCTATAGGCCTACACATGAGTAGATGATAGTGTTACGCTTTCAGGTATAAACGCTGTCTGCGATTTGGAATCAAGTCTATCTATCCTACCACATACTTGAGTTGGATCCTCTAGAGACGCCTGGTGAATCATATTCATACCACTCTCATATCTCGAAACGAGTCACCTTCTTCGAATCTATCTGCTGAGTATCAGATAGAGCAAATCTACAGCGCTATTTTTTTGACAATCCCTCTGCATCTTGGTCACGATGGAAGTCGCTTCCACAGACCAGTGTAAAAGTTCATCACAGACATACATAAAAACAAAGCAAACGTGCTGCAGTTGTAGAATATGTGGTGGGAGGTGACTGGATGCATTCGAGTACATTGCTATACTAAGACCAATATAAATAAAGTACACTAATGTAACCTTCGTCTCCCACACCTGGACAGTTTCCATGTGTTGGAGGATGCACTTGGCTCTACCGTCCAGGTGGGCCAGTGTTAGAGTCCCAGAAAGGGTTCTAATGGTTCTAATGGCTCTGAGCACTATGGGACTTAACAGCTATGGTCATCAGTCCCCTAGAACTTAGAACTACTTAAACCTAACTAACCTAAGGACATCACACAACACCCAGTCATCACGAGGCAGAGAAAATCCCTGACCCCGCCGGGAATCGAACCCGGGAACCCGGGCGCGGGAAGCGAGAACGCTACCGCACGACCACGAGCTGCGGACCCCAGAAAGGGAACCACCAATTTTAATTTCCTGCCAATTCCTGCGTGGGGGGTGGAGTGGGACATCGACACAGCCCTGAGACAAAGAAATTCCTACCAAAATTCGAAATTCCCGCAAAAATTCGAAATTTCCGTCAATAGGGTGGGTTGGTGCAGGGGGAGGGTTTGGGAAGGGAAGGGTGCTGGGGCCCAAGAGTAGGGTGAGAGAAACACGTGATGTCATCTGGGACGGTGGTTGGTGTGGTCATTGGCGGGGTTGGGCGTGGTTGGGGCAGGGGTGATTAATTGATCAGTTTAATTAATTTGCATTACAATTTGATATTAAAATTGCACCCATAACCCTACTACCCTACTACTTTTAACATGTATGCAATGTTAGATTCTTGTTACTATGAAGGTGTTGAAGAAGAAAGAAATTCAAGGACCTGGCACCAATGATCGTAATAGACTGAGAGAGTTAAATTTGGACCAGGAGATGTACGAGTCGAATTTGAATTCTCATCAGATTTCCCAGAACATAATGCAGCTTGTGCCTACGTGACCGCGTGATTAAGTATTTCGCATTTAGTGGTGTTGTGCAGAGTGCTGTATAAATGACCAAGTGCTGTGGCGTATCCAGAGCATTTCACAATGACCACTTGCAGCGTGAACGTAGTTGCCGATGTTCAGGCTCCCTATGATGATGAGTGTAGACAGTTTGTATTTAAAGATGTTGCATTCGTAGCATACACAGAAGGTGCTGGTATAATAGAAACATTCTCAGCAAGAATTGCATCACTGAGGCCTTTCAAGGACGTTAGTTGTGCTAAAACACGAAGGAGTGCAAAGTGCTTAACACGTTTCTTTCATGGACTCCACTGGGACGTTTCTCGTATACGTTATAAAGAAATGATGACGTCACTTCAAATATTAAATCGTTCTGAGACCATCACCGAACTCAAAGGCAATGAGATCACACGGATGCAGCGAATCTTCAAATTTCCATCTGTTCAAGACCTGAAATTCAATGGGTGTCACACTATCCATAAGGTCAAGAAGAAGAAGATGTATGAAAATAGTGTTGTGTCTGCTTATGAAAATGTAAAATTACTTTCTTTTATCAGACATATATATTTACAGTTGTAATACAGCTCTACATCGACAAATCTTCTTCTTTACAGTACACGAACTAATACTGCTTTTAAATTCACAGTTCTTGTTGCTATTTGAAATGGTTCTCTTTTTTCACAGTCCTTTACTTAGAATAGTACTGACTGAAGAAATTTATTTCTTTACATTGCAATACTGATTGCAGCTATTACGGATGTAGTTTCTCTTACACTAATACTATTACTGTTACTAGTGAAATTCCAGCCAAACAGGGGAATTAATTTGTACATTGAGCTGGGTGCCTCTAAATATTTTCCACCTCAAGCAGCTGAAATAATTTGATAGTACAGTGAACCATATGGCCCTAAACAGTTAATCCCAAACAGCTGCACTAAGATGAACTGTGTGTACTGACACTTAAAACTAGTGTGACTTGGACAGTTAGTGGTAACTGAAACTTAATAACTGATATCTTTACATAGACACTCACACAATCACACACACGCATTAAGTGGAAAACAGAGAAATACCGTATTTTTTATGTGCAATTTTTTAACTTTTTTGGTGATTTTTGTTCAGCATATAATTTCATTGCACATTTGTAACTTTTTATTTTTATAATTTTTTCTGTGGCTACCTTTATATGCATGCTTACATATTATGCTACTTACTCAGAAAAAAATGAAACAGAATATAGCCTATTTACACAAAGGCATACACATTTACACAGACATCCACACTCAAACGCACTCACAAGCATACACACAGACACACATGAGCGCTCACACATGTACTCACACCATATAACACACACATACAATATTTACACTATTATGATAAAAGAAACGTAACATTAAGTATAAGCTGTCACTCAGCCAGCCAGTCACTCATTCACACCAACGGAGTCCGCACCCCCTCTCGCACTTCAAGAAATAGCGGTGAGTACATGAGGGTTTCGATCCCATCTTCAGAAATGGCTCTTTTATCGTCATGAAGTGACAATTCGACTTTAGACTGCAGCACAGTGTGCACCTCGTCTCCTCGCGATCGAATACTAGTTTGCTGTACCAAACGTGGCGGATGTGGCCGAGCACCGTGAACAACATCGTACAGGCACTGCAAGTAATCTTCGACCGTGAGAACACGTGATGCTGCTGCCAGCACACCATTATCCTGCCTCTAGAAGGCTCTGTCAATTGTAAGATTTTTATACATTTTGTATCTTAGACCCACAAGCTCCACAATCGGCAATCCACCTGCCACATCTTTTATTAAGCCGATAACCTTCTTGTTCCGAGGAACAATACTGACTGTGTATCCTGATGTCTCCAATTCATTACAGTGATACCTAATTACTTCATTTGGATCACACTTTATAACGATATGTTTACGTAATGTGTATACATAAACATACAGTTATAAATGTCCCCGTTCGTAGCCGCTAATTATAACAATATGTTTACTTTTGTGCTGTAACATATAGCTATAATCAGCGGTGGAAACATATTTGCGAACGCCGACCGTGTGCGGCTGTTTCTTGTTTGATCGTCTGATCAGTCGGAAGTTGCATTGCAGAGGAGAGTAAATGCCTATTTAAAATATAATTATTTTTGGATAGCTCAACATGAATTTGCTAAGGGACCGTAGTTTACCATGCATTTACCAGTAGAATATGGCGCGGAGAAAATACTTCGCCGCATACAACTTCCGTCCGATTTCGACGAAAGAATTCGTGACTGTGAACTCTCTATTTGGCAGAAACATAAAGAAAATTAAATAACTTCATGAAGGAGTGAGACATAGATTCTATATTAAATAAATAGTCCATACACCAGTTTCATTTAAATCTGAATTTATGGCAATTAATAGACGAACTTACACTGCAATGAAGGATTTAACATGGATGCTGTTTTGACTGGCACTTCTCGTAATGAAAACAATTCCTTTGACGTTTTCACATACACGTCGCACAATAAATCTACTGTTAGGCACTTTTAGTATTACACATTTACTTTACACTAGAACAATATTATTTTTAACAATAATAATACGGCGGCAAGACATGCGCGTCCAACACAAGTTACAAGAGACAAGAGAAGAATGAGTAACTGTTCATCGAGAATATCTCGTACATCAAAAAAAAAAAAAAAAGGTGTAAAAAAGTGTTCTTCTTCTGTACGTTTTTCGCGCCGCGGTTTTCAAAGTCAATAACTCACAGCATCTCTGACGGCGCTTCGACAATAAACAAGTTACGTCACAGGTCGTTCACCTTTTACATTCTCGCAACATTATTTGCTAACTGTAGCTGTTGCCGAGCGACTGCTCGATTAGTGAATGATTTAAAATGATAAGGCAATCACATAATGTTACAACTTCTTCACACAACACATGTAAGCATATAAAGTAACTTTGGTCCCACGAAATGAGTTTTAGCAAACTCGTGGTGAAATTGGTACATGAGGAGTTAGAGATATCCATTATACACATAGTCAAATAGATTGGTTTTGTAAACTCTGTCGAAACGTTCGACATCTCCACACGAACAAAACCAGTGACCTGCTTAAAATTTGGTCTGGCGATGCACTTTCTTACGTCCCAACACCCATCCCGGGAGGTCCTAATCAAATTGCTTTCATTTCTTACATTATCCACGGTTTTACCGAAAATGGAATTATTCATTAACTTATAAAAATATTTTTCAAAATCACCCATTGTGCCTACCCTCTTCTCAGCATTTAATTGTATATATTCCTTCAATCAGGGGGACTAATTGAAGGATATAGCCCATGTGATTCTACCTAACTACATCCCTAAGCTGAGTCACTGCTGGAGATTATGATAATAAATTACATGTATCTGCTTGTGTCCAACAGTGGTCATGTGTTTAGGGATAGTGCTTCCTTTCGGAACTTGTCGCTCCAGACATAACAGCAAGTTGCTTGTGATTTGATGCATACTAACAGGGTATACAAGGTCTACCTCCACGAGTTACCCTACATCACAATCAGCCGCCACACCCAATACTTTTCTACCTAATCCCTCTAATCCGTTTTCAGGCACCCACTGAAACCTACCAACTTGCAATGGCTGCAACATGGCTTGCTCGTGTAAGTTATTTACTTCCAAATATAGACTATAGCTTGAACTGATGGATGTGTTTAATCCCGCACCCACGTGTGGATTGTTTGGTTTGGTGTGTCTATGGACACACTGGCAAAGTGTACCACGGATCCCACGCTCAAAGAAAAGAAGCATATCAGCATCAGTCAAAAGCTTGATGCTGCGCCTCGTTTTCTTGGGCACTGAGCCCCAGGACAACTCGGGTGCTGTGTAATAAAAGACGGGGTCTGGAGAGTATGTGGCCATGCGCACACTCTGGAACTTATCAAAAACATCCACAAGGGAGCGCTCATTGGTGTCCATGTATAGTTTTGTGTATTTACCGTAATTAGAAGTGTTGAATTCCCGCCAACCGTTCACAGCATGCACAGAATCTGCACTGAACTACCCACAGGTGCCAGAGGGTATGCTATGATGTGGGGGCCAGCAGTGCAGCAGCCGCAGCTGCTTTGGCCACCTCTCGTTCAGCAACGAGGACAGCGGTGTACGTCAGTCAGGTGTGTGCTTCATACCTGCCCCACAATCAATGTGTTAGGTGCACGTGTCACAGCAAGCTGTTGTAGTGGCGGTGTTGGTAGCTCCCCTGTAACATCCGAAAAGCAGGAAAAAATTAAGTAGAATGATCAAGATATTTTTAAGCATATGCTGTAATAAATAACAACAATGAAGTACATCAGCATTTCAGAATAATAATTATATGCTGTAACGATGATGGTTGTATTATAATGTTCTTTTAGACTCTACATCCCAGGATTGAGCAGTTCAGTTGATCTTCCCGTTAGTTCTTCCACCCAGTGAAATATCTCCACCTCATTTTCCAGAAGGGAGAGATCGCACTGCCTTTCAGCACCCACCATCTCACAGTCCCACTCTGGTTTTTCACTGTCAGCAAAATTTTTGTTGTTGTGGAGCCACTAATACATCTCACAGAAGTCGTCTACATCAATATACTGGTAGTGAGAAACAACAACAGCAAGCATTAAATCTGTACTGAATTTGCCTACAGATACTGATTTAACACAAATATGAAAAAAATAAATATAAAATGTTCATACCAGATGGAAGTAATGACTCCTCGTCATCATTCTTGACGCATTCCCCCTGTGCAATCTTATCCTCTACTTGATCTGTAGCAACATTTATAACAGTAAGTAATATATGTTTTACACAACTGTTTACAATGAAAAAAGAAGTGTAACCGCGATATATTACAAATGTACTTATGTTCTCGCTGCATTTCGGCGCCGGCCGGAATGGCCGAGCGGTTAAAGGCGCTACAGTCTGGAACCGCACGACCGCTACGCTCGCAGGTTCGAATCCTGCCTCGGGCATGGATGTGTGTGATGTCCTTAGGTTAGTTAGGTTTAAGTAGTTCTAAGTTCTAGGGGACTTATGACCACAGCAGTTGAGTCCCATAGTGCTCAGAGCCATTTGAACCATTTTTTTGCATTTCGGCATCCAGCAGCCGCTCAATGTCTGCCAGCTGCAGCTCTAATGCTGCAACACCGAGATCAAAAATTTTATAAACACTTGTTATGATCTGAATATATCAAGATATATTTTCTGAACATGTAAACTATCACAAAAAACTTGGAGATACACTTACATGATAGAAGCAAAACCTCTTCAGCTTGCTGGCGACTTTCAGCTTCCAGCATCCAGCCAACATTTCAGGAATGAATGCTGCAATAGCAAGAAAAGAAAGTAACTTTTATAACCGCTTGTTACGAAAATGTATCTCAATTCCAAAAAAAAAAAAAAAAATTGGAAAAATACTATGATATTTTATAACTGTCACAATCTAAACCCATAATTATTTTTTTGTGAATAGTTACGTTGTAGCGGCCCCAAATTTTGCCGTTTGTCACCATCATTGCCGCTACCTTCACTGGTGGCTGACTGTTTCATATTGTGGCAGTCACACAGATATAACTAGGTACTGTCAGAGGCAGATGATGATTTATGTACCGTTAGACACCACCCTTTATTTTGCAGAGGAGCAATACAAACTCAGAATGCCATACCAGCAAGTTATAACTTGCGTTCTTTTTCTTCAAGCAGGCTTGGTGCAGGTGTTTGAGGAACAGAACGTAGTTGTGAAGGAGGAAAGAAAAATTCTGAAACAAACATCCTTTCTGCTGCTGCTGTAGGGAATAACAAAATTCTGACAAACAGATAGAGGCCCTTTCTGAAAATATCCTTTGCTGGCAAGTGGATGGAAAATTGGAAGCATCTGCTATCTTCTGAAAAACACCCTTTGCTCATTCTGGGCCATATAGGTAGCCTGGCATGCTCAATTCTGGCTGTATCCCTCGAAATAAATGTTGTTGTTTTCGTTAGACTACAGCTGCGGGAGCAACTTGCTAACCTTTGAAAACAAATCTGTTGTTTGTGGTAGATGCCCACCCACCTTGGGACCAATGGTGACCGACATTACAATCATCTGCTGATTTCCAATTGCTGGCTGCCACCGCTTGTGGTGTGGAAGCCAAGGAGCCACCTGTATGGGCAGGGGAAATGAGCAAGTGATCACCATACACACCGTCAGACACTGAACCAAGCGGCACACCAGTAATGCACTTGCACTTGGCAGTGCACCTTGGAGCGTATTCACGACTTTGCGGTTGCAGTAAACAAAACGATCGGAAGTTAAACAAGAGTATCCCTGTCCTATGAAATGCAAAGTATGTCCTCTGCAGAGCACAGTTCACCGATTTCCCATCCTCTGAATTTTTTATTGTTCCTGCCACCTATTCCCATTTCACGAACAATTTACATGAACAGTTTCCGTTAATACTACATACTCTGAACTGACGATTGAATTATACAGCGAAAATTCGGCCGAAATCCGAAATTCCCGCCGACAGGGCACGTGTTGGATGAGGAGGGGTGTGGTGGGGTAGGGTGTGGGGACCCACATGTCAGCTGAAAAAATACATGACGTCACCTGGGGATGGGGTGAGGTTGGGGTTAATTAATTCATCAATTTAATTGATCTGAATATAAATTTGATATCAAAATCGCACTCATGTCCCCATTACCCTACTATTTATGTGTACTTCAGTTACATTCTCAAAGCTTTTTCTGTGTTTGCTATACAGTGTATATATTAGCTTGTTTTATTCTGAGTGAGGATCACCTCACAGTTACTTAAAGAATTTGCTACATGTACTTTGACTGTTAGGAAACAGATAGTTATAAGTCAACAATTAATTTATTTTTATTTATAAATAATGAAGAAATACTTCGCATGCTAGTGGAGGGTGATTTCACTGTGTCATTGTTATCCTCCTGTGCTGCAAGGGAGCCACAAGGTCAACTCGTCAGTAAATAGATAAGTCCTATACCAGAACAAAGAAATCATAAGTTAATTTGTTTTAGCCATGTTACTGATTTAGCTGTTGTTAATTTACAGATTATGTACAAACGATTTTGTACAAAGGAAAGCGTACAAAAATGTAATGGATAGTTTCTGATAAATTTTGGACTAGATGTGGCTATTGAGCTGTTAATATCTCGTCATGTTGGAAGTTGCTCATGGAGCTTCAGTGAAATATCTGTGGATGAATGGGAGAGTTCTGATAGTTCTGGATCTGATGATAATACACGCAACAAAAGAGACGCCGCCCATCCAGGAAACAGAATTCGAAATAACGAGCCTGATCACCTTCTCCAATATGTAGGGATGAAGAATGCCTCTAAATGTCTCTGTGAAGGGTGCAGAATCGTTTGCAAGAAGTGTAATGTGTATTTCTGTGTGCTTAAAAAGATGCTTCTTTTTCAATTCCATGAAAAAAAATCAATATGTATTGTAAAATATTATTTGTTATAGCTGCACTGCCGATAGCTGTGCCTATCACTAACTTTAAAAATAAAAAAAATAAAAAATATAATTTAGAATGTAAATATGTGAAAAACTATAAAAACACACGATAATTATTTAATCACCGGTACTGATCTCTATTGACCTCCTTGGTAAGCATGCCCTACGAGTAACAGAAAAGTCTCCAGTGACGAACTCCAGGTCTAGAACTCGAGGCCACCGGGTGAATACCTAGTAGAATTGCAACCCGCTTCCGGCCCTGCTTCTCGGCAACCACCTCCGTGTCCGACAGTTTGGAAATTTGTCGTAAGTTCCTAAGGGAGCGAACTGCTGAGGTCATCGGTCCCTAGGCTTACACACTACTTAATCTAACTTAAACTAACTTTTGCTGAGGACAACACACACACCCATATCCGGAAGAGGACTTAAACCTCCAATGGGCCGACGGGAAAGGGGTGGGGGTAGGGGGGAGGGGGGTTGCAAGAGCCGTCGCAGGCCGCCTCAGACAAAGCGGCTCCGACCACCGAACTCTCAGAGAGACCCAGCCGGTGCGTCACGTCACCCTCTGGCCAAAGGTGAGTACACTTGAGATCGTGAAGCGACCTATCGATTCGCGGCACAGCTCAGTCTTGGGTTAAAAAATATGGATTACTGAACTACATGAAGCAATGCATAAGAGGTAATTTCCAGTATACCAATTGGCAGCTTTGATCATACTGGCACCATCCATTAGAAAGGCTGACATCCCTATTTTTCAGTAAAGCATTTTAATTTATCCAGAACACATAAACTTATGATATAATCAACTTTGAACTTTTTGACCAGCTGTATTTCCTATAGCATATTTTTGCCTATTTCCTTCTTAGATGTCGACCTATGCCATTATATTTTTGGTGACCTGATCTTTGTGCACAAGGTGACGTGCTTCACCAATTAATGGGGTCACTAATTAAGATTTTTATAATTTACCATAATTTCCGGCATGGCGCTTGTACTAGGGAATGAGGTATTGCCAAGATAGATGAATAAAATGGTTTCAAAAGCTTTTCTAATATGCTAACCCACAACGTATTTCATAAATCAGATTAGTGTTAATACTTATTCTACATTAGAAGTAGCTGGTTTTCAAATGATTATGTAGCTTCCGAGATCACAATCTGTTCATATGCCAGTCTTTAAATAGTCGGACTTCTGCAAAAATTGTTAGGATTTCTTCTAATTCAGGGCCATTCTTTTGTGTTAATTATTTGCAGTGAGGTTGCATTGCATTTGTATATTGTGGGTAATAAATGAATAGGATAAGTTTGAGTTGTGTTTGTCAAGGTAAATTCTGTAGAGCAGCGTTGAAATGATAAAAATTAAGCAAAGAGACAGTAGGTTCAGTTTCACTAATAAGTTCCACTCGGCACTTTAAGAAGTTTCACTCAGTTGCATTCAGCAGTTTAAGTAAATCAAACGTAGAAGTTTCACACTTGTTGAATGTGAAAGCAGGTAGTCAACAACAGAGTTGAAGGGTCTCTCTATTATTTGGCCATTTAATAACATTCCATTATTAATTGTTTGGCAAGCATGTGCGAGTATACAGCGATCATTAAGCACTACGTTTTCTACTCACTTGTTGGTTGTAACACAATCGGCTTGCAAGGTAGACACTATTCTTACAAGCCTACGAGTTTTAAATTATACATGTGAACGGTATTTAAACTTAAGTGTTAATGACTTATCACTATTGCCTCAAGGTCTACATGAATTCGAGAAACTGGTAGAACAGGATACTGAGGATGCTTATAAAGGACACTAAGTTTATAAAATATTTTTGGATATGTGTAATAACATGGCCAATCAAAATGGATCGAGTACTTAAATGTCTTTCAACGGGTGGTAAACAATCTACCGCTTTACAGCACAACAGTCACACTGTCAGATCTAATTCATAATCAGAAACAGGACAAATCCCGTTCCATCTGTTCCAAGAGAACAAGTAAATTTAGATAATAAGGTGTGACAAGTGAAAATTTCTACTACCGAGAATGCAAAACGTAGGAAGAAAGATTTTGACAGGAAATTACATGGTATAACCAGATTTTTTTACTGGAAAGAAGATCTTGCTTAAAACTCACGATAAATCATCTTGATCAGCTTAGAGAAAAGCTATGTGGAAAATTAAATATACTAGCCCTTACACCATTGTACGTATTCCAAACGACGGATGTTACCTAATTGCGTATCCACACATCGGAAAAGCCAAAGGACTTTACGCACGTCGAGACTTAAAGAAGTTTTACCGTATTTAGAATAACACATTACAGTTGTTTATGCACATAAAAACGCAATGTACTCTGTGATAAGGGAAAGAAAATCTGGCCAAGGTAAGTTATGTTTATACTATGCAGCAAAGCGAACTGTATGAGTAATGTGATTCTTCAACTTCTCCCGGCGTATTTCTTGCTCGAACAGTCCACAGGTGTACTGTCGGTCCATAGTGTCCAACGGGCACAATATTTCGGCAATCAGACATGCCACCATCGTCAGGTGCGCTGGCGAACTGAGCTCCTGAGGGCGGGCGGCCGTCCTAAATCCCCTTCCCACGCGAGGCGTTCTCTCTGCGGTCCGCGCCCGCGGCCGCGCGTCGGCGGTCGCTGAGAGGCTGGCGTCGGCGTCTGTGGTGGCGTCGGTGTAATTGCCTCGTCCGCCCTGGTCGCTCGTTCGTTTTCTTTGCTGAGCCTCTTTTTAATAAGACTCAGTGCTGGTTATAGCCACAATCTCTGTTGATGAGTCCGTCCCTGGTAAGAATTTCGATAGCCTCTCTAACGACGCTGTCCCAGTATTTAGATGTCTGTGCCCAGACCCTGGTATGTTGGTAGTCCATTTCGTGATTTTCGGACAAGCAGTGCTCTGCGACTGCCGACTTGTTGGGGTACATAAGTTTAGTGTGCCTCTGATGTTCTCGGCAACGATCTTCGATGGTGCGCACTGTCTGTCTTCCCACACTCACAGGGAATCTGGTATATGCCGGCCTTCCGCAAACCGAGATAGTCTTTGACACTTCCCAATAATGCTCGTGTTTTATTTGGCGGGCAAAAGACAAATCTTACTCGGTGTTTTCTCAATATTCGTCCTATTTTCCCGATAGTACGCCAGTATACGGTATATAGGCGGTGGTTATGTCTTCCTCCGTGACTTCTCCCCACGCTGTACTGTAGAGGTGTGGCGGAGAGCGCGTCTGATCTGCCGTTCCGAGTATCTGTTTTTTCCTAAATACAGTTTTGAGGTGTTCCAGCTCATGGGGCAGACACTCTGCGTCCGAGATGGTGCGCGCCCTGTGCACCAGTGTTTTTAGTACCCCATTCCTCTGCGAAGGGTGGTGGCAGCTATTCGCATGCAAATACAAATCGGTGAGCGTTTTCTTCCTGTATACTCCATGGCCCAGGGTGCCATCTGCTCTTCTTTTGACCATGACGTCCAGAAATGGTAAACTTCCTTCTGCTTCGGTCTCCATACTGAATTTGATGTTCGGATGCATGGAGTTCAGGTGTGTAAGGAAGTCTAGGAGCTTGTCATCAACATGCTAATTTTGTTTTCACCGCAAGTAAATGTGTACATGATCCGTAATTAAACTAGAACACACTGACAGTAATTAATGACGAGTGAAATAAGCACACAATGTACTTGTAAGATTTTCATTGAATGATTTTTTGACCACAGTGGTTATAGTTTTAAGTTTATGAATACGGGTCCCTGGAGCGAACAATTATCACAGTACCTGGCATTAAAATAAAGTAGTTGTAAGTTTTTTCACCACTTGTGTATGATGATAATAATGATCTCTGTAAGTTACGTAAGAAATTAGGACTGCCTAAGCCACGGTGTTGGTATAAGGTTACACAACTACATGGCATGGTGCATAGAAACTTTAACGACGTATCCGCATCACTACTCAATTTCAATGCAACTTTGATTAGAACTGAATCGATTATAGTATGTTTTACGAGGATGAACTGATTTCGAGCTGCTGAAGAAAGTTTCTCGCATCATTTACTGTTTACTCTGCAACCTAGCCTAAGCTATGTGTATCAAAAGATTATACGAGTACTTATAGAATTAGTGTGAACTGGCAAAGATACATTTATCTTTATCTTGATATGTGAGAGGATAACTACGCTAATTAAGTACGATTTGTAAACATGTTATAAGGTAAATACTAAACCGTCCACAGATAAATGCAAGGTAAGTTACAATCGCAAATCTGAGGTGAAATACTGGCTAACAACGAGTCATACACAATTGTTTACTGGTGATGTCCGTCGAAGTTCTACAATATTCCATCCGGCGATAAAAGGCGAAAAGTTATAAAGACGTCACTGCTATTTAAGGCAATGTTGTAAAGTTTATCACGAGCATTGCCTGCACACAACATGCCGCTCATTAACGCTAGTGGAAACATGAGTTTTAAGTCATGATAACATGATATGATTACTAGTAATGGTAATAACAATAAAACTTGTGCATACTTTGAATTTTCTTATATTTATAACATTTTACTCAGAACAGGTGAGAGATATTTTATGTGTGATGAGAATTGAGAGGTGGCAGAGGTCACGATGATGATTAGTGCGTGCACATACGGGTGCAGCCTAGAAGCAAACACATGAGACATGCACTGTACAGTGACACACACTCAGAAGCAGTCTAGCGCATAACGGCCAAGCTTCATTATTATTAATGTTATTCGTATTACTTGTCATATTATTCTTGTTTGTTTTGTATTTATATGTGACTTTAGGTATAGATATTTGCTCTATTACTGTGTCAGTTATTATTTTCTTTCTTTGGTGCTCGTATCATGCGTTGTTACGTAGGGTTTGCGTGACGTAATCATGAGATTACAATAACTCGCGGGTAGATAAAAGCACAGATTTTGACTCATTTGGAGACAATTTCTATAAGTGCTTTTGGTGCATCCATTTTTTATATAGTCGTTTCAATGTAGAAGTGCATCTGTAGCACGATCCTAAGTTAGGGAAGTGCTGTTGTTCTCGAAAACGTGTTCTCCTGTGCCCTGTGATATGTAAGACAGTATTGCAGTCGCGAATTGTAGTACTAGAGGCACGTATTTTTTGAGAGCACATTCATCTGCCACCGTGTATAATGAAATATAGTGAGCAGTACGTATACAGATAAAGTTTTGAAAGAGGATACAAGAGCAAATAACGAACTTGGGCATAAACTACTAAAACCTAGCCTTGGGTCTCATGAGCTATAATTTTTTGAACGGTAGAAATGAACGGAACAGTGCCTTGTTAGCCAATAAGAGTGATTTGTTCAGTGACAGTGATTTATTCAGTGACATGTGAGAACGGTAAAAATGAACGTAACAGTGTGTAGTTAGCCAGTGAGAGTGATTTATTCAGTGACAGTGATTTATTCAGTGACATGTGAGTTGTACTCATAGATGCAAGTGAGAACATGTTTTTTTTTACCACAAGCCCTCTACTTCGTAAATGAGACTTGGTGAATCAAGGAAACCTGCTACAGTACGAGTGTTTGTGCACTAGGACAGTGTGGCGTTGACTAGCTAAATAGTAAAGTGCAGTAGTTACCTTCCTGCAGTGAAGTAGGAGGTGCCCTGTGGTCCCTTCTCACAGCCAAGGTGAACGACGATCTGAAGCAGGTGCTGAAGTTTCGTAAATGCTGCGAACGCTGCACAAAACACTTCATAAAGATGCATTGACCGGCACACGCAGAATCGCTACCCGACGGTGTGTGCGTGGGTATTGGACTCAAAAAATGGTTCAAATGGTTCGGAGCACTATGGGACTTAACATCTGAGTTCATCAGTCCCCTAGACTTAGAACTACTTAAACCTAACTAACCTAAGGAGAGCATACACATCCATGCCCGAGGCAGGATTCGAACCTGCGACCGTAGCAGCAGCGCGATTCCAGACTGAGGCGCCTAGAACCGCTCGGACACAACAGCTTGCTTATTGGACTCCAAACCGTGCGTAGCGTGCTCCCAGACTAAAGTTGTTGCGTGTCTGCTTACTTTTAACTGAAGCATTATTGACTGATTGCGTGACGCAGGAGGACAATTTGAATGGAAATCAAAATATACCTTGAAATGGACACTCACCATTGTGCAAAGGGATGTAGAGACACGATTTTCTGACACACTAAATAAAGTTTTACCACTACAGCTCATGATCTACGTCCCACGTTACGAAATAAAAACGACACCCATGTTCATTGAACTTAAGACCGAACAGCATCTATGTTTATGTATACGTTAGTCTTAAGTTAGACTAAGAATTAATCTCTGTGAATTTTATTTGTTATATGTTTATCTTGCCGATGATGAGACAACTGTAAAACCCAGAAAGGAGACATACTGGGAGGTTATCAAATAGATCCTGATACAAACGAGGGAGGCAGTGGAGAGCATAAGCAAACGATTACCACTACAGATACCCTTGCTAACCTTACACCCTGTTTCGGTACACCAAAATATACAACTTTCTTATGATTTTTTTATTTTCAGGAAAAATATAATTTTAGAATCATATAAAAGACTTGTGAAATATAATTTCGTTGTCAACGTGCTACTGAAAACGTTATTTGTATGGAGGATAAATGATGCTACAAACCAGTCATAAAGAACTGAACTATGGACTTGTATAAAATGTAATGTAATATTCATGTATTTGATATAAAGGACGATGCAGTCATTTGTGTATAGTATGTAAGTTAATGTTATTTTGTGTACCCTAGTGTATATGTTTTCATTGCTAAAAAACATAAAGGTACAGTATACGAGAGAAACGAATGTTACGACAAGTGATTAGCTAAGGCCAGGGCCGGCACCAGAACTACATAAGCAAAATGGTGACGAGAAATCTCTTAAAAGACACAAACAGTGCACTTCAAGTAGGTGTGTACAGGAATGAAAGAACTACAAGTGTGTAAAGTGGTTGGGCTCATTGTCCGGAATTTGACATTTCTTCAGAGAATTCGCCCAAGGGGCCAATGTAAAGAAACTTAATAAATTTCTCTTATAAGGTTAATTATTCGACTCTCATACCAAAAATTCATTTGAAAAGTATTTAACGGTGACGGACAAAAGAAGATTTACGCTCTTCGTTTACTAGTTTTAGTAACCGTTATCATTGGTTGTTATCATGTCCTGGTGATAAAACGTATAAACAAAGTGCTCTATAATTCCAAGTGAAATTGTGCTAAGTAATGAAAGCAATTTTTGAAACAATACGATTTTCTCATTTACGATACCATGGTTCCCAGCTCCTGTAACTCTGTAAGATTATTGTTATTATTTTAATTTTATATGGAGAATTTAGATTGAGGCGACGATCTTCATGACGGCGCTGCTCAACAATAGAGGTACGTGAATGACTTCATCTCTTTCTCTTCGTGGCCGCCATTGTCAATTTCAATATTTATGTCATATCTGCCTCTACATTCAGAACCTGCAATATTTCTTTTCATTTAATTTCGAAGTAAGATTATTTTCCTTATCAGATGAATAAATGCATTTAACTACAGTTCTTTTTACCCAGGCCACGGGTAATGATAGTACTTAGAATGTACACGCCTCTATTCCGATCGCACGTTCGCATACAACCGAGTGTATACCGATGCAACTATACTGATGACCCGTTTTCCTTGCAGTATTAATTCTTATTATGAACGACTCACTCGCCGATGTATGTGCCCTCTTATGAAGTCAGTCGGGAGTATTCCTTAATAACGTTACTTTTAATATTCAATGGCTTAGTTTCCACAATTGACCTTTGCCTCTGTTGCAACGGCGCTTCACGCGAAATCTTTATTACGCGACATATTTATTACGTGACATTCATACTATCTCTCATTTCAAAATTACGTCACCAGCTCACAAAGTTTTTAACAATTTAACAGGGCGATTACATACTTTATCCCTTGAAAGCCATGTATTACTAAAAAAAAGGGCAACTGAGGGTGTTCAGCGTCCATCTTCTAACATAGCGCTTTAAGATGCCTTTGTCTTAAATATTTTGCCTCAATAATATTTCCTGTTCCTATAAACATTTGCAGCACTTTATGAAGCGGTTGGCTAAGTTCTTTAGCGGCCAGAGCCTCCAGATGTGCGAGTCTATACTGCATCATTAGCTACACTTGCAATCAACGATGAATCCCAGATACTGAGCTGAGTGAGCGCCATCTGAGCATACTCCAGTGCACCTATTGCATGATATCTTCCTCTGGGCAAAAAACATTGCTAGTGTCATAAACGCTTTAAGCTGTAGCTGTTTCCAGCACCGCCTCAAAGTCCTCTCGACTATTACATTCATAGACGGAAAGAACATTAGCAATCAAATGTGCATCTTTACGAATAGACTATAAGTCTCTTCGTCCACTTTAAGTGCAAAACAGTGTTACGCAATTTGTCTTTTAGCTGCTCGAGTAAATCGTTAGCTTTGTCTAAAATTCTTCTACGATCTGTGTGATTAGAGGTAGGAATACTTTTCAACTACTCAGCAAGTGAATCAGTAAACATCGTTGATACTATATCAACTGCTACTGTTAAAACAACAGTTTCTGCAACGACATGTTGGGTCTTGAATTTAGCAATCCTATGCAAAATGTGGTAAGAGGCTAAAATGGTCTTAGAAGTCACATTTGTCATTTTAGGAACGTTCTTCTGATTGGACAATAAAACCTGTAGTTTTCTGACACAGAAGTTTTTGGCTCTCCCGTTAATCCATATATTTGGTTTCAAGATATTTCTTTAACTTGTTCTAAAATGGTTAAACAAATTACACACTGCTGACGTTCTTCACCACTGTTTGTAGCTTTCGTGAAGCCTAGCAATAAATAGTTCTCATCCTACCTTCTCGTTCTTGCCTTTGGAATATCTGCCACCCCTCCGCCAGCTGATGGACCGCCGGTCTCTTCATGTGTGTCAGTAACCACGAACAGCTTCATACCACAGTCAAAACTCCCTCGTGGAGTCTGAAAGACTGTAAGGAAGCTTCTAGATGCGAGAGCCAAAGTCTGCATTGCGCACTGTATTTGAAGATGCAGGGACGGTGAAGCCGGCAACGGGAGATTCCGTCGACCGCCGACGTGGGCCGACTCACCTGACAGTTTCAAACAGCGCGAAAAAGTATGAAGGCTTCTGGCCGTTTTTACGGTTTCTCAATAGTTTTTATTAGTTTTAATTGTGATACCAATATTTTGCGAAAGCGTGGATCTTTTTCTTCCGGTTACATACTTATAGCTTCTTTGAAAGATTTTTTTTCTTACCCTCTAAGTTTTTGTAAAATACACAAAATTTAACAAAAGTTAAATCAATTTTTATTTACCGTTATAGTCCTGCATTCTTCTTTCAGTAACTCAAAACTTACAACCAAGCGCCATAATTATAAATGACTACAGCCGTTATCAAATAATATAACTTTTTTGTGTGATACTCTTTTGTCAACCGCCACTTGTCTGGACTGATATTTTATGGTTATGCTATCATCATTGTATCACTCTCTTAGTATTCTGAACCTACAAATAAATAAAGTTTCGTGATTCAGAAAATGAGGAAACATCAGGAAAGAACTCAAACAGTTGTTTAATCAATTTTTTTTACTAAAGCAAAACGAGAAATACTCACCTGAACTCTGTCGCATGTCTCCTTGCACGAATCCAATATCATGTTCTGAATCATCCATATCGCCAGCCTCACTGTCATTGTTAACAAAATGGTACTCCAATTCATAAAAAATTTCGTCATGGAGCCGTGTCTTTCGTTTGTTTGTGTACATTCCTTGCATAATGTCTCAAGATCACGAATTGTCCGTTCAAAATAAGTGATATATAAGTGTCCTATGACCAATGGCCTAAGGAAAAGATACAAAAAAAAAACGCAAGGGCTTTATCTTGCCTTGTTTTAAAATTAGTTGCGAATCATACAGGAATCTCAGTTCTGTACATTTTCATTTCTCAGACATTATCAAAACACATAAATAAATTCATTTTATCATATCCATAACGTTAAAATTAATTCTTACTGACACAACGAGGTCAGAACTTACGATTTCTTAGGACCATCACCCTCTGCTAAGGCAATAGTCAGAGTTCCGATACATTTCCACAGCACTTTTCGGATGGCCTGCATGACTTGAAATAAAAAATGACCTGTGCAAAAGGGTAGAAAAGCTGTTCGTCCTGCCACGGTGGCATACCAACACAGCTGGACTTAACACTGTGTGTTGACTACGGCCGCGATTTCTGCTGCAGCCTGCCACCAGTAGGTGTAAGGGCCAAACGAGTATTATCCTAGTCACTGAGACGCAGAGCACCTGCCAGCACTCAGTATAGGCCTGAGCTAGACTGGACGCAACCACCCGACCAGCATCGTTACAACAACATAAGGCTGTTGCATTCGGCACAACACCACTATGTATGCCGACCAAGCATGGTCTTGGATTTAAAGCCGCAGCTTCTACTGACGTCTTAGTATCACTGCTTGACAATGAGTGTGACTTCTTAGGCCGAAGGTCTTCGGCCGCCAGTGTTGATTATTAGTAAAAATTTAAGCAGGTTTGGATTTCTAACCAGGGACCGAGGATGTTTTGATTACTAACTGAAGACACTACCCCTAGATCATGGGTGCATGACCCCTAGACACATAAATCACAAGGGTGTCATGATTTATGAAACATCAAAGTATACAAAGAATAGTGAGCCTAGGGGGCTTACTGTTCTTTGGTAAACATGTGCAGAGGCGAGTATAGGTACCTCAATTATTGCAGTGTATTTTCTTACTTTAGCTTTGACCACTGTTTCATACTCTTCTACTAATCTGCCTATCTGTTAACGGCTGTTTTAGAAACTACATTTCTCTTGCAACACAATAAAGATCGATCGAGTCGCTCAGTAAACGTGATCACGTATTTAAAAGCGGGAGAAATCGTACACCGTTAAACGAGGGGATCGGTAGTCTATCAAATTTGTCGCGTACCGTCCGTTGGCGGGACTGACAGTCACACTGTTCCGTATGATCAACTGATTTATTGGACAACTGTCCTAAACAGAACTGAATAGAATAAATTTCGAGGACACTTTCCAGCAGCATTAGATTATATATATATATATCCATTGATTGATGATCTGGAACGTGTTTGCATGTGTTTTGAAGATGATAAACGCTGCTGTCAATCTGTTAAGTAATAACACAGAAAACTGTTGGAATGTCCCAATTTGTTGATGGAACTGTGCAGTGTGTGAAATAGTGACTACTGTAGGCTTCTCTAGAACAGCAGAACTGTTAGAAAAGACTGGAAGTGATAACGCTCAGTGCCAAAATTGCGTTAGACCAGTAATGGATGCGGTAAAATTTTTTCAACGTAGAATCAGTAAATGTTTAGGAGCAATCCACTGCTCGTTTCGCACAGCTCCGTGATCGTGGATGAAACGTGAACTCTTCATGCCGCAAAAGAACGATCAAGAAACAGAATCCCGTTTTGTCCCTTGGAGAACTGTTTTTCGACATTAGCAAAGAGTCTTCACTAATCGTCCGTACTATGACAAAGTTTGTGCATCGTCTGCTTCTGCGGTTGCTTCTACGGAATTCGTCTTTGCTGATTTATGTTGGCAGCATCTACCGAGATACCTCTGAAATCCCAGAGGAATTAAGTTGGCTAGTCCACTGCATGTCTTTAGAGAAAGGCTAAAGAAAGGCATGCAGTGGACTAGCCAGCTTAATTCCTCCAATGACAGTATCCATCCCAAAGTTTCATGACGAATGGGTCACACAGTAGTGAATGAACTTTATATGTTTACAAAGTTATCTTTTCATCTAGATACCGTGCTCAGAAATCTTCTGTCCTCAAGGGTGTTATGGTAGCGATAAGTTTGACAACTGGAGTCTCTCAACTCTCGCTCTTGCATGGTGATCATCTCAAAAAGTTCTACCGTCAACATTTCGAAAGAGTTATTTCCTTTCGATGATTCAGAGGACAAAAGTCTGCGATGTTATCCACACGTCTTCGTGCGTTCAGCCATTAATATACACTCCTGGAAATTGAAATAAGAACACCGTGAATTCATTGTCCCAGGAAGGGGAAACTTTATTGACACATTCGTGGGGTCAGATACATCACATGATCACACTGACAGAACCACAGGCACATAGACACAGGCAACAGAGCACGCACAATGTCGGCACTAGTACAGTGTATATCCACATTTCGCAGCAATGCAGGCTGCTATTCTCCCATGGAGACGAACGCAGAGATGCTGGATGTGGTCCTGTGGAACGGCTTGCCATGCCATTTCCACCTGGCGCCTCAGTTGGACCAGCGTTCGTGCTGGACGTGCAGACCGCGTGAGACGACGCTTCATCCAGTCCCAAACATGCTCAATGGGGGACAGATCCGGAGATCTTGCTGGACAGGGTAGTTGACTTACACCTTCTAGAGCACGTTGGGTGGCACGGGATACATGCGGACGTGCATTGTCCTGTTGGAACAGCAAGTTCCCTTGCCGGTCTAGGAATGGTAGAACGATGGGTTCGATGACGGTTTGGATGTACCGTGCACTATTCAGTGTCCCCTCGACGATCACCAGTGGTGTACGGCCAGTGTAGGAGATCGCTCCCCACACCATGATGCCGGGTGTTGGCCCTGTGTGCGTCGGTTGTATGCAGTCCTGATTGTGGCGCTCACCTGCACGGCGCCAAACACGCATACGACCATCATTGGCACCAAGGCAGAAGCGACTCTCATCGCTGAAGACGACACGTCTCCATTCGTCCCTCCATTCACGCCTGTCGCGACACCACTGGAGGTGGGCTGCACGATGTTGGGGCGTGAGCGGAAGACGGCCTAACGGTGTGCGGGACCGTAGCCCAGCTTCATGGAGACGGTTGCGAATGGTCCTCGCCGATACCCCAGGAGCAACAGTGTCCCTAATTTGCTGGGAAGTGGCGGTGCGGTCCCCTACGGCACTGCGTAGGATCCTACGGTCTTGGCGTGCATCCGTGCGTCGCTGCGGTCCGGTCCCAGGTCGACGGGCACGTGCACCTTCCGCCGACCACTGGCGACAACATCGATGTACTGTGGAGACCTCACGCCCCACGTGTTGAGCAATTCGGCGGTGCGTCCACCCGGTCTCCCGCATGCCCACTATACGCCCTCGCTCAAAGTCCGTCAACTGCACATACGGTTCACGTCCACGCTGTCGTGACATGCTACCAGTGTTAAAGACTGCGATGGAGCTCCGTATGCCACGGCAAACCGGCTGACACTGACGGCGGCGGTGCACAAATGCTGCGCAGCTAGCGCCATTCGACGGCCAACACCGTGGTTCCTGGTGTGTCCGCTGTGCCGTGCGTGTGATCATTGCTTGTACAGCCCTCTCGCAGTGTCCGGAGCAAGTATGGTGGGTCTGACACACCGGTGTCAATGTGTTCTTTTTTCCATTTCCAGGAGTGTAGCTCTAACTGGGAGTCAATAGACAGAAATCTTTCAGGGGTTGTGGTTAAAAAAAAAATTGACCAGTTGCTAGTAGGACTTGCTCACAGAGGGTTTCGCGCAAACTTAATTAAGTATGTAGGCAGTCTGGCAATCGAGGACATTGACGATTTTTGCCTGTTATCGACACTGATACTGGCCAGGTATTGGCCCAAAGATTTCCAAGACTTTCGACAATGTTTTAATTTCCAGTCAGAAGTGGGATGAGAAATGACAAAGAAATATTTTTTCGTGTCATATAATTGCAAATTTACGATTTCGGATTTTCCCCATTACTTGTACTGCGAAACCTTACTCCTTGCCAAATTTCATCATTCTACGTCAACTGAAAGTACTCTACAGTTTTTGATGAGTGAGTTTCCGACCATTTAAATATATGGCAAAAAAGGCGGTATCTTTTGATTGAACTGACATACGAGTTTAAAATTTTTATGCCGTCAAGGGACCAGTATGTAAATTTGAACTTGATACGCTAAACTGTTCTAGAGAAAAAGGATCTCAATAGACGGACAGACAAACAGACAGGGAGATAATAAATGATACAAAAATATTTCTTTCGTGTTATGTTATTAGAAATTAATAATTACCGGATTTTTTTCTTTACTTGTACTTTGAAACGTTGCTTTTTGTGAAACTACATGATTCCATGTCAATGGGAAGCACCCTATAGGTTTTAATGAGTGAGATTTCGACTGTCAAAATATGTGCCATAAATAGCAAGTTCTGTTGATTGAATTAACTTAAAAGCTTAAACTTTTTCCACCACCATGGAACCACAGGCTTTGATATATGACACAATTTTCAACTTGAGATGCCGAACTGTTTCAGTGAAAAAAGATCTTAACGGATAGACAAACAGACAGGCGGATAAAAAAGACAAAAAAATGTTTTTCGTATTATACAATTACAAATCAAGAACTTTCGAATTTATTTCGATTACCTCCACAATCAAACCTTGCTTTTTGCTAAATTTTACGATTGTAGGTCAGCAGGGAGTATGCTATCGGTTTTGATGAGTGAATTTTCGAGTATCAAAATTTGTGTCAGAAATGGCCGTAACGTTTGATTGGATTGACTTAGAAGCTTAAAAATTTTACACCGCCAAGGTACCGTACACCGTAATATGTGACATAAATTTGAACTCGATACGTCAACTCTTTCCTGAGAAAAAGAGGTCTCAAGAGTCGGAGAGATAGGCAGGCAAACAAGCCGATAACAAGGCGATCATATAAGATTTCCGTTTTTACAGACTGAGATACGAAAGCCTAAAAAAGAAGAAAAGAAAGGGTTACACATCCCGTCGACATAGAGATCATTAGATATGGACCTAAAGCTCAGATTGATGACCTTGCAAAGGAACCATCCCTACATCTGCCTGGAGCGATTTAGGGAAATAATTGAAAACCTAAATCAGGATAACCGGACGCGGATTTGAACCGTCGACTTCCAGAATGCGAGATCAGAATGCTAACTGCGGCATCATCCCTCTCGGTAGTGATTTACAGGAGAAGAAAAAAAATATCACTGAAAACTGAAGAAGAAAAGAAATTTCTAAGACCATTTAGACGCATGGTCGAGCTGCTGACGGATTATGCTCCCAGCAGTGACAGTTCATGCAACTGTACAAGAATGGCACCGAAATGTGTTCTGGGCCAACCGCCATAGCTCTCTTCAGGCAGGACTGCTTCATTATAAAACCAGCCACTCATTGTAGAGTTTTGTGCGTGGATTGTCCGTGGTTTACTTGTCATCAGCTTCCCCGTGACAACGGTTGTCAAGCTTCACAAGCGCAACTGGTAGAGTCAATAACATTGGATGTAGTACGAGGAATTGCCGACGTCTGTTGTCTGCGGTTTTCGGTTTGATTTTGCCACAGATGGTCAGTTATCCGTACGAAAGGGTGTTTTTGGCCTGCTATGTTTTCAACTAATATCGTGTTGGTAGGCAGAAATAAAAGTTTCAGTTCATCCAGAACTGTGTTGTGGTAGCGGGGCGCTGATAACATTTTTGTGCGATACTTTCTGTCGCTGTCAAATCATCGCTTGATCTAACAAAATCGCTCTATGATTAAGACGGTTGCGCGCAATCAAAAATTAGTGAGGGGACGTACTTTGTAGCGTAGATGATGGCATGATGTGGAATCTGAACAATCACCCGCAACCAATCACGACAGATCTTGCATGAAAAGTGTGAGAACCTGACTGTTTTCCATTATCGAGACGATTTGTGCTCCAGTCATGTGTAATACTAATAATAATTCCTTAAAACTGTGCTTTATTTCTTGTTATTAGTAACAGTATATAAAATTCTGACTCGCAGAGACACTTTGCTAACTAATACTTTTATTACTATTGATTGACCTACTGCGTTTTGCACATCGTTATGTGTACGCTTTACTTTGATAAGAGTAAACTTGTTGGAAGAGTAATAAGAATAATAATAATAACTGCGTATGGCTAAGTGGCCGAAAGCAAGTCTTCCAACTGGACGACACTTTGTCGATTTGCGCGATCCTAACCTATCCTAGTTATCCAACAAGGGGAAAGGATTCTACAGTTTAAAATGAAAACCGAAATACGTGTCATTACTAGAGACTCCATGCATCATTGAGAGGTGAAGGTTGATTGATAAAAAACAGATAATTTCAGGGGTGCGACCGTTAATCGATCCCGCGATGAATCATACCGCGACCTCTTGGCTTCCAGGCATGCACTTTACCACTCGACCTTCAGGCCCGATGACATATTGATTACGTTTTTCTTTATTTATTGGATTCTGGTTTCATGGCGGTACAGCCAAACATAATTTATACACACTAGTGACGACTGTCGGTTTTGCTTTTATATATGTACAGCATTTAAATCCATTCATAGCAAAAGACGTAACATTTTATAAAATTTTTATATATACACTATGCTTACCAATGTGCAAAAATTAAATTAAACCCACAGGAGTATCACTGACAGTGTGGTATACTAGTTTGATCAACACACTCGTAAAGAAAAGTTAGCAATGTCAGTACTTAGCAAAATATTCATTTACAGTCCTCTAAATTTGGTTCTCTTTTCCTGTACGAGCTGTCAGTATTGTGGTATTCCTCTTGTAGTTATATTAAGGAGATAATTGGACTATTGTTGGTGTAATTGATATATCAGAAGGTCATTTTGGTTGCAGTTCTACACTGGAATATTGTTTAGTAATTTATAAAACAGCTTACAGATAAGTAGGATTGTGAGAATGCGTAGTTAGTTACTGGTAAATATGTAAACAGGGTTATTTTGGGGCAAACCAACTCCTTTGGCGGGCAAGCTGACGATACATGTGCACGATTATTTAGTGATTACCTCCGCCAGTATGATCTGTCAGTTTGTCTCAGTAATTAGAGTTACGTTGCCTGTACGTGCCACTAAAATAATGATGCTACTATTACACAATGAATTTGCGATATTTCTAAGCTCCTTTTATCGCAACAATAGCTAGAGAGATTCGTATATTTGGCAGAGCAGTCAACATTTCGTCCCTTATTCGCCATTAAACTGAGACAAATAGCCTAGTATAAGTCACATTCAAGTTTAAGCTAAATGCGACGTGATCGCATTTCACTCCTGTAGAAAGTGTGTATAAAAATGAAGGTGTGACATAAATCTGAATTAACACGCAGGAACATTTGCTGCATCCGCGTTGTTGCGGTCAGCAGAACGCATTACCCGACTGATGGTAAAAACACAGCCGCTACCCACATACCTTGACGTCATAAGACTAACTGCGCACCTTGAATGCGAAAAAGCTTTGCAATTAGCTGGCCGCGAGAGCTGAACGATCCTCCCGCTGCTACAAGGCACACGACGCACGCCACGATAGGAATGACGTCACAACGCACGTTTTGTTCCAGTGCGAGTCGCCGGGGGTCAAGGGCTGCACCGGCAGCACATCCAGTGCTTACGCACAAGGGGCTGCGTGCTGCAAATGGGCGCCCACTTGCAAACCATTCTTCCCACGTCTGCCGACAACAGCTGCAACAGGTTCACCGCAGTATTAACTTTTGACTCGTTTATCTTAAAACGACACTTCGTACACAAATAATGTGCTGTTTGAGAAAGTATTTAGCATGCAGCTTCTTGCATTCAATAGAAGAAGGTTACGTCAGTTCACAAGAAAAGTTTACACCATTGTGATATGGCCCTGTCTTTCTTCTCACACAAGCATCAGTGCAATGAGCTATGATCTACCAAAGATGAACGTTCTTTTTTCTTTTTGCACCATTTACACTTTGTATTACATCATAATCCTAGGAGCATATGTCTACCTACAGCTACATCTCCACAAACCACTGTGAATTGCACGACAGAGGGTACTTCCCATTGCACAAATTATTAGGGTTTTTTGCCATTCTATGCACTCATGGAACACAGAGGAATGATCTTTTAAATGATTCTGTGCGACCTGTTCAAATGGTCCAAATGGCTCCAAGCACTATGGGACTTAACATCTGAGGTCATCAGTCCCCTAGACTTAGAACTACTTAAACCTAACTGACCTAAGGACATCAAACACATCCATGCCCGAGGCAGGATTCATACCTGCGACCGTAGCAGCAGCGCGGTTCCAGACTGAAGCGCCTAGAACCGCTCGGTCACAGCGGCCATCCGTGCGACCTGTAATTAATCTAATCTTGTCCTCACGATCCATATGGGAACGTTAAGTAGGAAGTTGTAGTATTTTCCTAGACTATTCATTTGAAGATTATTCTTGGAAATTCGTAAATAGACTTTCTTGGTATAGTTTATGTCTGTCTTCAAGAGTCTGCCGGTTCGGTTTTTTCAACATCTTCGTGACATTCTCCATCAGATCAAACAAACTTGTGACCACTCATGCTGCCCTTCAATATGTACGTTCAATATTCCCTGTTACTCCTATTTGGTCGGGATCCCAGACATTTGAGCAATATTCTAGGATGGCTAGCACGACTGATTTCTATGAAATCTCCTATGCAGACTGACTACATTTCCTCAGTATTCCACAAGTAAACCAAAGCGTACTACCTCCTTTACCTCCAACTGAGCCTGTATTATTACACTGTTTCATACCACTACGAAGTGTTACAACGAGGTATTTTTATCAGTTTACCGATTCCTGTTGTGACTTATTGATGTTAAAGTCATAAGATACCACGTTTTTTAGATCTGTTAAGTGCACAATACACATTTATGAACATTTAAAGCAAGTTGCCAGTCTTTACACCACTTTGAAATGTTATCAATCTCTGACTGAATATTTAGCATTTGTTTTAGACAGTACGTCATTACAGATAAGTGCATCATCTGCAGACAGTACGATGTTACTATTAATATTGTCTGCAAGCTCATTAATATTCAACATGTGCTGCATGGGTCCCAACACGCTTCCCTGGGCTCCACCAGAACTTACTTTTACAACTTTCGATGACTTTCCATCCAAGATAACCAGCAGCGTCCTCCCTACCAAAAATCCTCAGTCCAGTCACAAATTTAACTTGAATCCACATACTGTCATACTTCTGATGATGCGCTTAAATATGGCACTGGTTTTAATTCTTTTCGGAAATACTACAAGAAATACTACATCTACCTCACTGTCTTGTTCCAAAGCTTTCAGTGTGTCATGTGAGAAAAGCATCAGTTGGGTTCAGGTTAGCGTGGAGGTCATTCTGTTCGGGATATCTCATGACCGATCCAAACCTCATGTTTACGTAGTCACAACCCTTATGCTCGCACAGTTCGAGATACCGGCATAGGGAGACAGAATATTACATCTACGTTTTAGTCCATCGAGGCATCATTGATGCTTAGAATGTCTGTGTTTATACAGTGCCTGTATATTCACAATACAATCTTCTTCAGACATACATGCACGTCTAAAGGAACAGAAAGTGTTCGGACGATTTCAGTAATGATAAATATTACGAAATGGATTCGAATTTCGCAAGTTGAAATTTCCGCCTACTGTTTGCACCACAAAAGAAGTCCCAGCGGGACTCGAAACCGGATTTCCTGATAATCGCCAGCTGTTGCCTTAACCACTTCAGCTAACATAGCAATCTTTCAGGACCGATCCAAACCTCCACATTTCCCAGTGTCTACATTCGTATTGCTTGTACCATGTGCGATTCCCACACTGGGAACGACTAACTTAGTTTTCTCATCAGATTGCCTTCACTTGGGTATGAAATACAATACTGCAATGTCTTTGTTTTAGGGTGTCTGTATCAAAGAGAAGGAAACCTGTCCAGAAAAATAATTCTTTCCTTGGGGTAGGAATCACAGACTGTGTGAGCATTATGGTTTGTAGGCACTGAGACGGTGGAGGTTTGATTCGGCCCTGGAGGTGTGCCCGAGTAGATGAAGTGGTTAAGGCGACTGCTCGCGAGAAGAGGGAAATCTAGGTTTGTGCTCGGTCTAGCACAAATTTTCACATATTCCTGGTAAATTGTATAGCTGTTGCATAACTGTGCAAATACATGTCACAATTTAATACGCCTGTCAATCGTCAGCAATGTCTAGATCGAACTATACAGACATTGTAAAACACAGAAATTGCACCAATTTATTCAGCAGGAATGTTAGTCAATTCGAGGGAAAGATGCACTGGGTATAATTTGTTCTTCAGAAGTGCAGCCAGCAGAAACCCTTTACTGTTCTTTGTGTTCCTTGCAGCTTGAAAGGTATCTTGCCGTGTGGAGGCTGTGAGAGTGCTTGTTGCTTATCACACTATTTTCGACGTGATTCTTGTCCAGTTTTATATTTCAAATTCTGTGTGAAAAGGTTTAGTTTATCAAGCGTAGCCAAGCATGCAAACTGCTTGTTATTTACCCATAAGATGCCTCATTTACACGCACTCGAATCAGAATATGAAACTGCTACAAGTAACTGGGATCTTAAAATTAATTCAAGTATTCATTTATGTCTCCAATTCTTTCCAGTGCGCAAAGAAACGAGTTCTTGCCACTGAATACGTTTTTGAAATACTTGAGTACTCTACACATCACGCCTTGGACCGAAATTTTATGTAGAAAGAGCTTCTTATTCAGGGTATTTTTCTGCAGACATAGATTCATCCATTCAGGATGTACTAGACAGAGTGGGAGGCTTACAATGCTTACAATGTGTACTCGATGTTGGCAGAAGGTAAGTTTTATTGTGCCATCTATTACGTGTTTATGTCATTCTACTCAAGAATGAAACATGGCAATTATTTGTGCTTATACTGCTAAAACAATCTCCAGCTACTTTAAAGGAATTTGCTTCAAGATAATCCGTCTAAAAGTATGTAAATCGCTGACCTGCAGTCTTCCTGCCTCAGAACGAGATATTTTCTCCTATCCTTCACATGTGAAGAACAAAAGTTGAACAATGAAACTAAGCCGTCCCCTGCGCTCCACGAGTGCAGTTACTGCTAGACTGATGGGCGATGGCGGCTGAGGGAGCAGTGACCCAATTAGATGAGCGTAGCGGCCACCGCCACTACCTGTCGTTGCAGCATCTGTGGTCATTGACTTCGGTCAGTGCACATCACTTTACAGCGCCGCTAGGAACCACTGCAGAGACGTCAAGCCACCCAAATCCACCTGATACGGCATGTCACCAAACCCTACAAATGAAACACACAAATAACAGTTTCCAGTAATGGCGGAAAAAGATAAATGTCAATAATGTTGCATTCAAACATATCAGAGACAGTAACAGAGTTCTTGTAGAGAGTTCCAGAGGGTGCATTAGGCAACGGTTGACTAGAACAGGGAAAAGGATTACTGTAAAAGACGAATGGGTAGCTTTGCCAGATGAAATAGAGAAGGCAGCAGAGGTTGGGTTGGCTCAGGTTGTTTGGGGGAAGAGACTAAACAACGAGGTCATCGATGTCATCGGATTAGGGAAGGACGGGGAAGGAAGTCGGCCGTGCCCTTTGAAAGTAACCATCCCGGCATTTGCCTGGAGCGATTTAGGGAAATCACGGAAAACCTAAATCAGGATGGCCGGACGTGGGATCGAACCGTCGTCCTCCCGAATGCGAGTCGAGTGTGCTAACCACTGGCGGCAGAGGACAAAATAGGTAAAATGACAATGCCTGACATCACAGGCTATACTGAATTTAATTCATGAAAGGAGAAAATATAAAAATGACGCAGCCGAAAGAGAATACAAACGTCTAAGAAATGAGACTGATAGGAAGTGCAAAACGGCTAAGCAGGGATGGCTAGAGGAATGTAAGGATTTGCAAGCATATTTCATTAGCGATATCATGAAAACAGATGACAACACCTGCAGGAAAATTAAAGAGGCCTTTCGAGGATAAAGTAGCAGCTATATGAATATCAAGAACCGAGTTGGAAAGCCAGTACTAAGCAAAGAAGGGAACAATGAAAGATGGAGGGAATATATAGAGGGGCTACACAAAAGAGATGATATTGAAGGCAATGTTACAGAAAGGGAAGAGGACGTAGATGAAAATGACATGGAATACATGTTACTGTGAGAATAATTTGATAGAGCAGAAACCTAAATCGAAACAAGGCTGACTGGCGTGAATATTACCGAATTGTCAGTTTAATAAGTCATAATTGAAAAATACTATCACAAATCTTTACAGAAGCATGGAAAAACTGTTAATGTCCGAACTCGGAGACGATCAGTTGGAATTCTCGAAAAATGTAGGAACATCTATCTTTACACCATCTCTTCACTTAAACAACGCTTTTGACAGTGTTGACTAGCATACTTCCTTTCAAATTCTGAAGGTAGTGGGGACAAAATACAGAGACCAAAAGGATATTTCCAACTTGTACAGAATCCAGACGGCAGCTATAAGAGTCGAGGGGCATAAGAGCGAAGCAGTGCTTGAGAAGGGAGTGAGACAATATAGTCGCCTATCCCCGATGTTATTCAATCTGTATACTGAGCAAGGAGGAAAAGGCACCAAAGAAAAATTAGGAGTAAGAATTAAAGTTCAGGGAGAACAAGTAAAAACTTTGAGATTTGCCGACGACATTGTAATTCTGACAGAGACAGGAAAGGACTTGAAAGAGCAGTTGAACGGAATGGCCATTGTCTTGATAGGAGCATATAAAACGAACATTAACAAAAGCAAAGCAAGGACAACGGAATGAACTCGAGTTGAGTCAGGTGATGCTCAGGGAATTAATTTAGGTAACGAGACACTTAACGTATAGATGAGTTTTGTTATTTCAGCAGCAAAGTAACTAATGGTGGCCAAAATAGGATATAAAGTGTCCACTAGTAGATTTAAGTGTTAGGAAATATTTTCTGATGATATTTGCTTGGAGCATAGCCATTTATGGAAGTGAAACATGGACAATAAACAGTTTAGAGAAGAAGGGAATAGAAGTTTTGAAATGGGGTGCAACAGAATAATGCTGAACATTAACTGGGTAGATCGCATAAATAATGGTTAGGTACTGAATAAAAGTAGGGGAGGGGGGGGGGGGGGGGTAAAAATCGTTAAGGGGCACCAATAAGCGAAGACACTAAGTAGATTTACATGCATGTGAGTTGCAGTAGTTATTCACAGATTAAGAGGCTTGCACAGTATAGAGTAGCATGGAAAACTGCTTCAAATCAGTCTTCGGACTTCGGAAGCCCACAACAACAGGTACGAAGTTTAATTATTATCTCCGAATAGTAACCACATCACCATAGCGTGCCATTAGAAGAACCAAAACTCCGTGCAGTGTTCCTTTTTCTCCATTTGAAGGAGAACTACGTCGCCGCAATCCGAGCTCAATCTACTATTGTACGAAATAATGCTTCGTTGCTTCATAAGCTCCCACTGTTGTCAGATATGTCTGAACGAGGAAGAGCAACATAAAAAATACATGTCTCTGTGGACAAATGGGATTCACAAGAGAACAGTAGTGTAAAAATCGAGGCGACAACGGAAAAACGAAAAATTAGTCATGGATCGAGATTCAACACCTTGTACGACATTTCGAATATGACAAACGTCACTGCCCTTTCACACTCATTGGAAAAGTCTGCACTACGGATCATGTGCTGGATGCATCACTAAGGCTCCGGGAGAAAGGAGCAGGCGGAAACATGTGGGTCCATCACCGCCGAAAAGCACCATCGGGCAACATGATGCCGACTGCTTTTTGAGACTGCTGTGGTGTGCAGAGATTATGCTCGTAAGAGGCAAACAGCCATAAGAAATGTTCTGATGATGTTGTTGGAAGCTCCTCAGTGTGGAATTTTGCTGTACGACGACGACCCAGATCGATCCGCACAGGACAGCGACACATGTTGCTTGTTTAGGCTTTCAGATTGTGCCTCACTCCCTCAAATTCTCCTGACATGGCACCCACTGACTTCTTTCTCTTTCTTGTGATGAAGAATCTGTTGTGCGGCAGGCATTCCCACAATGACGAAAAAATGAAATGTTGTAAAGCATTACTGGCGATCTGGCGTTGTTCGGCCACCTAGTATAAGTCTTTTTGTTTGACGTCAGTTCGGCGACTTGCGCATCGATGACAATGAAATTATGGTGAGGGCAACACAACATCTGGTCCCCAAGCGATAACATTCCCCACGCAGTAGGAAAATAGTTCAAATGGCTCTAAGCACTATGGGACTTAACATCTGAGGTCATCAGTCCCCGACTCTTAGACCAACTTAAACCTAACTAAGACATCACACACATCAATGCCCGAGGCAGGATTCGAACCTGTGACCGTAGCAGCAGCGCGGTTCGAGACTGAAGCGCATAGAACCGCTCGGCCACATCGGCCGGCCACGCAGTAGGAAATCATGTAGGCCGGCCGTTGTGGCCGAGCGCTTCTTGGCGCTTCAGTCTGGAACCGCGCTGCTACTACGGTTGCATGTTCGAATCCTGCCTCGGGCATGGATGTGTGTGATGTCCTTAGGATAGTTAGGTTTAAGTAGTTCTAAGGCTAGGGGACTGATGTTAAGTCCCATAGTGCTCAGAGTCATTTGAACCATTTTGAACTCAATCATGTAGAGGCAACGGCGCTAACGACTAGACCACGAATTGCAATGGAATGATATTCGAGGTGAAACGTTCTGTGCACAGCCAAAACTTAAACTTCTACAACTAATGCTGTAACACCGAAAATGCAGTTGAAATACCTTCTTCAACATAAAAAAATTTTTTGCCTTTTAGTATCCGTTAGTAACTTGTATTTCTGATTCTGAATATCTAAGCATTATTACAGAAAGTATAGTTAATATATAATGGATATAATAGCGTATTTATTTCTGACTGCATGTAATTGATTGTCATTATAATGTAAATATTGTAAATTCCTGAGTAATAGCCAAGGGAACTTTATTTTGATGCATCGATATCGACGAAAAAGTAGTAGCTGTGCCGTTGTTTAGCTTTGCGTATGGAGAGTGTCCGCCGCGCTGCGAGCAGGGTCGAAGCAGAGCAGCTCGAGTCTTGAACGAGTGCTGAAGTGTTTGGTGCCCGCTCCCGCAACGAGGTGTGCCGCAACAAACGCGCCAGTGTAGGCGCACCTATCTCGTTAACCCGCGAGTATTGAGAGCTCGGTAGGAGTGAACAGGAGGAGGAAACTGCAATTCTAGCAACTGCATCTGCAGCTGTGGAGACGACACATAGTTCTCAACCAACTGAAACAGCGGCAGCTCAGCATTGTTGTCAGCTACATTTTTCGTCGTCCGCACTGCCACAACATCGTAAGACTGTTACCTAATACTGTACCGGCATTACCCAGTGGCATTTCTGTTACAAACATATACAATTTTCGTCAATAACAACCTGTAATAGTTAAAACTAATGTGGCACCTGTGTTGCCACTGTTCTCAGATATTATCACCAAGCAGAGTCCCTTTCCTTTCCAATCTCTGAGTGTTGTAAAAATATGAAAATCGATTTACTACTTATGACCAGTTTTGATTGTTTGCTAATGGCCAATTTCGATCTAAATTATCCTGTCTCAGTTACTGTTCGTTCTTTTATCGCATGACAGAACCTTGACTAATTTGCAAATTTGAGTATGAATTTCACTCGCTTAAAGTAATGTAAAATTTCACTGGCAAAACTAATAATTAAAGATACAGCACAAATTAAAAAAGAGCGCGCAATTTCATTTATACTGTATTTAGCTTAGCGAGTGGCTTCTACTGGCTTGGTGCGTACCTTATTGTTACGTTAAAGCTACATCAGTAGCTCATTCGTTTAAAGTAAATCCATTTCAGCCTTTCAATAATTGAAAGTAAATTGCTTGCCTTTTCCCAAATTTTGCATTACGTTATGCTGGGGTTGCTGAAAGGTCATTCTTTCGAAACAAAGTCTTAGTTACAATCAGTCATATATTTAATTAGCGACTTAATTTAGCTCTACTTTCAAAATTTAGTAGTTCAGACTGAGTAATTGCAAAATCAGTGCTTTCTGATTCATTAATTTTCTCGTGAACTGTTGTGTTGTACAATAGGTGACAACCTTTGGTTTCCACGCCAGTGATTACATGCTTAATTTTCTTTGCCATAATTTCTTTTAAGATTCTGGATATTCATTACCCTAGTGGGCTGGCGACCGTTTAATTATCCCTTTTTTGCTAATCAGTATGTTTTGTATTATCAATATTTTTGAGTTAGAATATTATGTAATATCGTTTTCCTCTGATGTCCATCCATTTCAAAATTATTATCACTATTTAGAATAGATTTTTTCTTGAGAAGGGTCTGTTGTACACTTTCCTTCTACTAACCGGTATTATCCTTCGGTAACTATAGTATTACCCACTGCAAAATTTCACTAGGTTACTCTCTTTCAAATTCTAAAGGTGGCAGGGGTAAAATACAGAGAGCGAAAGGCTATTTACAATTTGTACAGAAACCAGATGGCAGTTATAAGAGTCGAGGGACATGAAAGGGAAGCAGTGGTTGGGAAGGGAGTAAGACAGGGTTGTAGCCTCTCCCCGATGTTGTTCAATCTGTATATTGAGCAAGCAGTAAAGGAAACAAAAGAAAAATTCGGAGTAGGTATTAAAATTCATGGAGAAGAAATAAAAACTTTGAGGTTCGCCGATGACATTGTAATTCTGTCAGAGACAGCAAAGGACTTGGAAGAGCAGTTGAATGGAATGGACAGTGTCTTGAAAGGAGGATATAAGATGAACATCAACAAAAGCAAAACAAGGATAATGGAATGTAGTCTAATTAAGTCGGGTGATGCTGAGGGAATTAGATTAGGAAATGAGGCACTTAAAGTAGTAAAGGAGTTTTGCTATTTGGGGAGCAAAATAACTGATGATGGTCGAAGTAGAGAGGATATAAAATGTAGGCTGGCAATGGCAAGGAAAGCGTTTCTGAAGAAGAGAAATTTGTTAACATTCAGTATTGATTTAAGTGTCAGGAAGTCATTTCTGAAAGTATTCGTATGGAGTGTAGCCATGTATGGAAGTGAAACATGGACGATAAATAGTTTGGACAAGAAGAGAATAGAAGCTTTCGAAATGTGGTGCTACAGAAGGATGCTGAAGATTAGATGGGTAGATCACATAACTAATGAGGAAGTATTGAATAGGATTGGGGAGAAGAGAAGTTTGTGGCACAACTTGACTAGAAGAAGGGATCGGTTGGTAGGACATGTTCTGAGGCATCAAGGGATCACCAATTTAGTATTGGAGGGCAGCGTGGAGGGTAAAAATCGTAGAGGGAGACCAAGAGATGAATACACTAAGCAGATTCAGAAGGATGTAGGTTGCAGTAGGTACTGGGAGATGAAAAAGCTTGCACAGGATAGAGTAGCATGGAGAGCTGCATCAAACCAGTCTGAGGACTGAAGACCACAACAACAACAACATATGCGACCACGGCCAATTATATCCCAATCCAGTAGGCCTATTACGAATGGGGGGTCACAAGGTATCAGGCAAGTCATCAAAATGTTGGGAACAATATTTCCTATCGAAAGGCGAATATGTAGAAGGGTCCAATGCCATCATTTAGTTTCATGATCGCAACTTTTGATTTTTTGGCTAGGGTAGTTAAAACTGTATGACGGCGCTTCGTACAGTGGAGGGTTGCTATCCACACTAAAGAAAGCTTTCCTTAATGAGACAGGAGAAACATCCCAGAGTTAATGAGAACAAATTATTGTTAATACGAAACACACAGAAAATCTACCAATGATGCGATGCATAAGGGGCGTTCAGAAAGCTTCTGTTTGAGGACATTGCTGCAACGTGCATTAAGTGTAGCGCGGAATGGACGCGGCTATATGAACACCGACATGTATGGAAGGGATTGGTGTAACGTTCGTGTCTGTAAACGTGGAAACGTGGTCTGTGGTGACGTTATTACAAAATGCGTCCAAACAGCACCAACGCGCTGTTATCATTTTCTTGGTTGCAGAAGGACAAACATAGAATTAAGAATGTGGATTGTGCAGCGTATCGCAAACCATTGATGTGGAATGGTGTGCAATGTTCTGTGCTGGTCGCGGTTTGACGCAAGACGTCGGGCGATCTGGGAGGCCAGCGTCATCCACTTCAGACAAGTGGGAGACATTCGAGCAGCCATCCTATTGTCCTCACTTCTCCACATCCGATTGCGCTTTCGGTCCTTTAAAAAACACTTCAAGTGTCCACGATTCCTGTCGGACGAGGATGTACAGCAGCCGGCTACTGACTTCTTCCCGCAGCAGGACACCCAAAGGATGTTTTCAGCCTGGAGCGTCAGTGTGATGTTTGCTTCAATATTCACGGCGATTTTGCCTGATTTCTATACCGATTCTGGAGTGTACGGCCTTTGAACGGAAACATTTTGATTGCACCTTACTTTTATGAACGAGAGATCAGACACAGGAACATGTAATTACCTTACAGAAAAAAAGTAGCTAGTTGATCCCGAGGAGATCACGAATGTAAAATTGGAGAGATTCGAGCGCGCACGGTGGCTTTCCGGCGGTCGTTCTTCCTGCGAACCATACGCGTCTGGAACAGGAAAGGGAGGTAATGACAGGGGCACGTAAAGTGTCCTCCACCACACACCGTTGGGTGGCTTGCGGAGTATAAATGTAGATGTAGATGTAGAATCCTCAAATTCTGGAGAACAAATACGCCGGAGTTCGATAATAGCGTCAAATGCAAAGATTTACATAACCTTGTTTATTAGTGTCACCTGCCAGTAACTGACAAATGTACGATGTCCATTGCACATTCCCGCAAATATTTTTAGTAGTGCATTGCCTGTTTCGGAGGTATCATCTTTTATATTTGACGGGAAGGCATTGATATATGACATTGTGCACTCTGCTCATAGATTAGTACGGTGATGTAAAGCCTTGAAAGTACTGAAGAGTGTAAGAAAACTACAAACTGAATAAGGATGTGTTATCAACTATTACAAACATTATTTAAAAATTAACTATAAACATCTATGCAGGATTGGTAACAAATTATTATTCGATTTCGTTCCGCCTCTTTCACAATGAATGTTTCAGCAGTCGTGAGTTCCCATTAATGAGTTCTCAAATACATCCCAGACCTGTAGGCTCAGGTTAAAAGCACAAAAATGTTAAACAAGTAATGCCAACAGTTAATAACAGCATTCCTGTTTATTCACATAGAGTTGTTCTGTCACTTCGTTGTTTATCGTCCAGATTTGTTTGGCCACAATGGAAACTTCTGTGCCACCAGACCATCGTACCATATGTTGGTGCATTGTCGCCGAAGACTTCAAAAACGCACGATAATCCAGTTAATCAATGTGCAGCTCGTTTAGTTTTGGCTCCACTAGCCGCGTGCTACCGCACTGTTGTCCGAGGATTTCAATTGGATCTGTAGACATGTCCCTTACATAAACAAAAACTAATCAGCTAAATTTGTATTTTTTTCTAGGTGATAATTAAACCTAGATGAGTAACCTATGTATTTTTTACATACTAGTATTTGTACATAGTATGACTGAAATGTAACACGAAAGGTCGATTGTGCTTCTTTGCTCTATGGTTCAAATGGCTCTGAGCCCTATGGGACTTAACATCTATGGTCATCAGTCCCCTAGAACTTACGACTACGTAAACCTAGCTAACCTAAGGACATCACACAACACCCGGTCATCACGAGGCAGAGAAAATCCCTGACCCTGCCGGGAATCGAACCCAGGAACCCGGGCGCGGGAAGCGAGAACGCTACCACACGACCATTTGCTCTATGCGTGAGGTTCATGTGCCGTTTGCGCACTGAGACACTTCTACTCTCTAATTAGCGTATGTCGCTTTGACACCGCTACTTACTAGACACTGTTAGGGTTCCGTACCTTAATCGGTCAGAATGGAATCCTTAAGAACTGTCGAGTCACATAAATGTGACCATCTGTCGAAAGCCTGAATGCCCAACTTTTGCATCGCGGACCGTTGCGAGATGATTGTGAAGACAGTCATCGAGGTTCTAGAATGTACCGACAAGGATGTGGAGCCACGCCGACTCCACTACCGTGGCCAGCAGCGCTGGGTTCCTCGGTTGATGATTCACGGAGTGAACAGCCCGATCGAAGTGGTCCCACAGATTCTCCATTGGGTTTGAATCTGGGGAGTTTGCTGGCCATGGGAGTATGGAAACTCCATCCTTGTGCTCTTTGAACGATACACACCCACTGCGAGCTCTGTGGTATGTTGCATTGTCTTCCTGGTAGCCGTCATTGTAGAGGAATAGCAAACTACACGTAGGGGTACACATGATCCACAAGCGTAGATACATTCATGTATTGATACATTGCGCCTTCCAGAATGAAAAGATCACCCTGAGGACTCCATCCGGCAGTGTGTTTGCTTTCAGATGTATTACGACGACATGCCGATGGCCATCTGAGCGATGGGGTAGAAAACACAATTTGTCAGAAAAGGTCACCCGTAACCACTCGGCGGACATCTAGTTGTGGTATTGGCGTGCAAATTCCATTCGATGATGAAGATCAGTCTGTATGGGAGCATGAACCAGGCACCTGATGTGGAGACCCATATGCTGCAACGTTCGCTGAACAGTTGTTGATCAGACACTGTTGATAGCCCCTTGTTCACCCAGGCGGTCAGCTACACCTCTGTTCACCCATGCACATCTCCGCATCTGCCGTTCACCCTTGTCCCTGGTACACCACAGTTGCCTCAGCGCCAGGTTTGTATAAAGACATTTTGGCATCCAGAGTATACTTTAACCACGGAGGTAGCGAACAGATTACAGACTTTGCCGTTTCGGAAACGCTTCTGCCCTTGGCCCTAAAGCCAATGATCATTTGGACGTCGGATGTATCGTTCCGCTTGCGCATTATGGCCACGACTGCATTATTTTCCGCGTCCTCCTGACACACTTTATACAGGGTGACTTTTTCTAGTGTGTGCAAACTCTAGGGAATGATCGATGGGAGGATTCAGAACAAAAAACATGTCTAATGAACTTATTTGACTGGAATACTCTCTTTCAAATTCTAAAGGCGGCAGGGGTAAAATACAGGGAGCGAAAAGCTATTTACAATTTGTACAGAAACCAGATGGCAGTTATAAGAGTCGAGGGGCATGAAATGGAAGCTGTGGTTGGGAAGGGAGTGAGACAGGGTTGTACCCTCTCCCCGATGTTATTCAATCTGTATATTCAGCAAGCAGTAAAGGAAACAAAAGAAAAAATCGGAGTAGGTATTAAAGTCCATGGAGAAGAAATAAAAACGTTGAGGTTCGCCGATGACATTGTAATTCTGTCAGAGACAGCAAAGGACTTGGAAGAGCAGTTGAACGGAATGGACAGTGTCTCGAAAGGAGCATATAAGATGAACATCAACTAAAGCAAAACGAGGATAATGGAATGTAGTCGAATTAAGTCGGGTGATGCTGAGGGAATTAGATTAGAAAATGAGACACTTAAAGTAGTAAAGGGGTTTTGCTATTTGGGGAGCAAAATAACTGATGATGGTCGAAGTAGAGAGGATATAAAATGTAGACTGGCAATGGCAAGGAAAGCGTTTCTGAAGAAGAGAAATTTGTTAAAATCGAGTATAGATTTAAGTGTCAGGAAGTCGTTTCTGAAAGTATTTGTATGGAGTGTAACCATGTATGCAAGTGAAACATGGACGATAAACAGTTTGGACAAGAAGAGAATAGAAACTTTCGAAATGTGGTGCTACAGAAGAATGCTGGAGGTTAGATGGATAGATCACATAACTAATGAGGAGGTATTGAACAGAATTGAGGAGAAGAGAAGTTTGTGGCACAACTTGACTAGAAGAAGGGATCGGTTGGTAGGACATGTTCTGAGGCATCAAGGGCTCACCAATTTAGTATTGGAGGGCAGCGTGGAGGGTAAAAATCGTAGAGGGAGACCAAGAGATGAATACACTAAGCAGATTCAGAAGGATGTAGGTTGCAGTAAGTACTGGGAGATGAAGAAGCTTTCACAGGAGAGAGTAGCATGGAGAACTGCATCAAACCAGTCTCAGGACTGAAGACAACAACAACAAACAATGAACTTATGTCCGGAAATGCATGGTTTACATGCTAGAGGCCATTTATTCATTCATAATTTGTTACAGAGACTGCGATCTAAGATGGTCCGTACCATGCAGCGTGGTTTCCTCCTAGAGGACGGTACTCTTCCTCATACATCATGTCCTAGCGCCCTCTCCTGCCTTAGTAATTAGTGACGTTGTGTCCGATTCACTTCTCTTGTTGACTCACCTTTTAGTGGGTGTGATACAGCGTTGTACATAATGGTTCCGCATTCGAATCGAAAGCTTGACGACATGGTATTTTCTTACGGAAAGGCAAATGGTACGGGCGGCAGGTAACATGGTTGTGTCAGGAGACCTACCTCCGCCGACAACGACCACAACATTCTATGTTTGCAACAGTGTTTCACCGTTTTTCTAAGATAGCGGCGTTTCAGGAAGGAGGAAATCATGAAGGACGTACTCGAAATGTTTGGACACCAGACATTGAGGAAAATGTGATTAACACTGTGTAAAGCGACCGCCGTGTCAGTACCAGGCAGTTGGCCCGTCATTAAAGGGTAAGCCAGACGACCGTGTGGAATATTCTCCATGACAATTGTTGCTACCCTTATGATTTACAGCCTGAGCAGAGACAGCCTTTCCACGTCGGGAGCAGTTTCGTCTCTGGTTTCTTCATCAGGCAACGACGATCCAGGGATTTGTGTCATTCATCCTATTCAGTGGTGAGGCCAACTTGTAATGGTGTCTTCAGCTTTCATGACAGGCATCTGTGGGACAGTATGCTGAACCCCGAGGTATTGTGACAGCGAATCATCAGCATCGGCGCAGCCGGAACATGTGGGCCGGGATAACTGGCGACCATATTTTCGCACCAGTCTTCCCTCCACGCCCCCTGAAAGGCTGGAATTATCGGCGTTTCTTGCAGATGACTTTGCTTTCCCTGCTCTATGAAGTGCCATTGATGATTTGAAGGGTTATGTGGGTGCTACATGTTGGTGCTCCAGCCCACTCCGCCATTAACGTCCGGACGCATCTCAATCGTGTCTTCCCTGGTCGACAGACCGGACAAGGGGGTCGAGTTGCATGGCCCGCTCGTTCACAGGATCTCAACCAGTGCGACTATGGGGCAATCTCAAAAGTATCGTGTATGCGGGGCCCATTTCATATGTGGAAACACTGGAGCAGCGTATTCATGTTGCCTTTAACACTGTTCGGATACAGCCTGGCCGATGTGAAAATGTGAGACAGAACATGTTACGGGGCGCACACGCATGCGTTGAGACACATGGAAACCAGTTTCGACACATACTGTAACTGTGGCTGCATGGTACAGTGTATGTTAGACTCCAGTCTCTGTAACAATTTATGGTCTCTAGCATGGAAACTACGAATTTCCGGACGTAAGTTCATTAGACCTATGATATTCCGTATCCTCTCATCGATCAATCCCTAGAGTTTGTGCACGTTGGACAAAATCACCCTGTGTACCCTACACTTCTAGTGATGCCACCTGCCATCTGTGAGTGGTTGTTGCACGTTGACGTCTAATTGGAGCGTATAGTAGGATCACCTCGTTGTCCGCCACTGGCAGACATGAGTGTTGTGATCAAGACTGAACTTAAGTTAATATATAATAATCTATTGATCACTGTGTTCCAAAAATGTTTACCAAAACTATTTCCGTTTTGTTCCGTTGTCAGCCTACCTACGCTTCTGCGAAGACTCCTTTTTCTTAGGAGCCCGTAGAGGTATCAAGATATAACTTACATCAAATAGTAAGATCTGCAGTCCCTTGGTGGTGTAAAAATGTAAGCATCTAAGTCAATGCAATCAAAAAATACGTCTGTTTATGTGACGTATTTCCATAGTTGCTAGCTCACTTATCAAAACCTATTGAAGAACTATCTATATGCATAATTACGTTTTCTTGGAACGCTCAGCAAAGCGAGTCCTCCATGCTCTTCTCCGTTTTCTTCTCCGTTTCTCGTTACAATCCAGCATTAGTCTTGTGCATATGTTTCTGTCAGTAACGATACCATTCCTCTACCCTATGTGTATCTGTTGTGATTCCAGTATTTACTATACGTGGCCCAAATTTTATCTAGCTTTTGTCATACATATGTAACACGCCTCTGACACCTCTCTACACTGTTCGCGCCGTGCATCCTCATCCGGAAAATCTAACGCTGCTGGCTACGGTAGTGGAACCGGCATTGCTCGACATCGCTGTCGATACCTCCTCGAACCTCAATGACGGTCTTCCTGCACGTCTGGCAACTGTCCGCGATGCAAAAGTTGGTCATTCAGACGTTTGACAGATGGTCACATATATGTGAATCGACGGTGTTGAAGGATTCCTTTCTTATCGAGTGAGGTACTGAACCCTAATAGTGTCTGACAAGTAGGCGATGCAAAGCAACGTACTCTAATTAGAGAGTAGATGTGTGTCAGTGGGCGAACCGGTCACATGGAGCAATGAACACTCCTGAGAAGATCTTTCCTGTTACAAGCTTTTATTTGGAACGCAACAGTTACTCGGTAAATATTGTTACATTGTTTACAAATGTCTTTTGTTGAATTAATGTGTGTCATTCATAACATACTTTGTGCATGTGTATTCCTTATCAACGACCTATTGTTCGGTTTTTCCTTAGGTGCACATTGTGATCCATTATCACTTGAAAACAAATATACTCAACTAAAACAACTAATGAGTAAATTTGTTAAATATTGGCTGTCATGGAGACAACGCTTTTTTTTTAGTAAAGCAGGGTGCAGAGAGCCGCGAATAAGCTATGTTGAGCTCTCTCGTGTCTAAAACGAAAATGAGATTGAAAACACACATTCCTAGTGTGACCTAAAGATTTCTGTCATGCTTTCGAGCTGACATGAATCTATTTTCACGCAGAACAGGCTTGAAAGGCATCAGTCCCGTGTAAACCTTTTTCTTGTTTTATTCTGGGTTGCAGGTATTATCCTTCATTTCGAGGTCCGCAAATGAACGACCACGCACGGTAACAGCATTAAAATCGCAGCATATTCGTGTTCAGCTTCTGAGGTGTCATTTCGTCAGTTGCTGTAAGGGGTAAACGTGCCTGACGTCATCAGCTTCTGACGCACGCAGCTGGCGGGTCAGACTGGAAGGCACCGTTAACGTATAAATTATGCGCTCCGCGTCCCCGTTGCGTCTTGAATCGCACCTGAATAGGGGGCAGCTGCCGCATCCAAATACACTGTTAGCACTTGCTATAAACCTGAGAAGGCACATGCTATGTAATACCTTTGCACTGACGAGATAATTTTTGTGGCCCATTTTAGAACACTACACTGTGGCATAGATCCAGCAATAAGGCCAACATTTTCTCTTTAATTTGAGGTACGCATAACATTTGGTCAGACGGAAAATGTGTTGTAGCTCGTTGCATCAGCTAAAGTAAATATCTAAGTATATTGTCTTGTTTCACATACTTCGTGCGCAGCCTCGTGTTCACAACACAGTTCCCATCCAATTCGCATCGGGATTGAAGAAAATTTGGAAAAAAATGCAAAATAAACTGTCGCTGGTGGTGTATCGATTAGCAAGGCTTTAAAATACCTTTTAGCTCATCGCAGATCAGATTAAAGTGTGGAACTGAATTGGATCTGACAAGGGAATGGTCGAATTCGACGTCGAAACCCACCCTGAAATGTTATATGTGGAAAGAATACAGTGAAAGAAATTCACTGTCAAAATTTTAGTTACTAACACGCACTGCAAGTACTTTTTAAATATTGTTGAAATTATTCGTTTTTGTTGCACGAAGAACTTATCATGGCCGCGCTGTGTACAGCCCTCCTACCTCACGTGCATAAGCCCGTCACAAGAGAGAATAGCGCCCCATAGTTCTATATCCGGAGTGACTCAAGCGAAGGTGAAGAACCTAATCCATACAAAACAGGCCACGTATCATTAACGTTTTAAATAAGAGGCAGTTCATATCGATGGTTAAACTCTTGAATACGTAATTGTTACAAAGGTGACTAGCAGAGGAAAAAAATCAAGGCAACATTTGATGTTACATTACAGACGACTTCCATTGATCGTGACTTTAAGTTGTTCAAATGAAATATTTCTTACATATACACCCTTCTATAACAATTTCTGTAGCATAGTTCTTACGATACTCGTAATTTTTGAATAATGCACATTTTAGTAAAACGAAAGAGTTCCTGTTTCTTATCCATAGTCGTCACAATAAAGTGTAGTATCATTTCAATGTCAAAAACAAACATTTTACTTATACCAGACACAACTGAAAAATTAAGACACTCAGGCACGTTAAGCTAATTACTAGTTTTATTCAAACAGAATGGAGTAAGAAATGTTCCTTGCCGTGCTTATACTTATTGCGCTGCATACCGAGCATACTCAAAGAAATTCATAAAATACTCCAACGCAGACTGACAATGCACAAATTACTTATATTTAAGAACTCTGTTCTCCTGATAAACCTCAAATATCATGGAGCAATCGGATATTACATTGTGCAACAACAGTTTCCACAATCGAAAAAATTCCTTGTCGAGAATCACATCAATAATCTGAATTACATCAACAGTCTGTCTATCGTCCTCTGGAGATACAGAGGTATAGTTATGTCAAAGCAATGAATTAATTTCTGCAGCTGGTTAGAAATCATTTCCAATAAAATGTTAAAAATTATTCTTTCCTATATTCCCAGAATTGGATATGTCGATTATAAGTTTTTTGTCACTAAACCAATTTTTTCTTATTTTTGGTGCTAATATGCTGTTCTTAAAGACAAATACAAATCTGCGGAAGCTGTACTCAGCTCGCACCTGTCGCTGTCACTGTTATATACAAAGATGTCACAGCATTAACCGATTGCACAACAAACTGCCTTTTGTTCGCCTTGAAATCAGAAAGTGCGGTCTGTTCGCAGGTCATTCACGAAATGTGACTGATCATCATTTGACACAGCAGATATAGGGAACAACAGTAAGCTTCGTCTTAATGTCAGGTACGTAATAATGGCATCTCCTCTACACTTTCACTTGATGTAAACGTCGTTGTTTTGCGATTCCTATACTGTATGATTTCTTGATTCTGCTTAACCAGGTCGAAGAAGCCTTGAAAACACCAGTCTTCATCGCAATTGCCATTCAGATGGTCCAGTCTCGTAGATATACATTGGTAACAGCGTATTTCCTCTCACAAGCAGCTCTACGTGGTTCATATCTCAAGAGAACTAATCTAAAGAACGGTTCTTCATATTATTTATTGAACATTAGCTGTTAGTGGGAGACAACGGACCTTTATGGCAATCCTGTACAATAGGTCTTTTGGATCGGACTTCTTTCATAGTTTTGCGAGTTTCATTTGGCACATATTTATTGCTTTATGTCTTTCTTCCGTTTAAAGGACCACAGTCATATTTTATGGAGCAAATAGGGGTTTGTACACTGCTTAACATTAAGCGTCAAACGTAGTTAATATTAATTCAGTTTTATCTCGATTTTTAATACGTGTGCTACCGCAGAAGAACTGATAATTATTATGGATATTAAATGAGTTACAAATTTGGGGCAATAGTAACTGCAGACAATTCTTTCAGAGAAACTACCAACGAAAATTGAAATTCGCTTTACGATGAAGTCTAGTTGTGTTATCCCTTTCGGGATGTGCCTTCAACAGAGGATACACACCTGCCACGTAGCGCGTGCACAGCCCACTACTGTTCCGATAAAGCTGCACAATTCTCCAGTCGCCTGGTGTGCTATGAATTTGACAACTTTCGTTTTAAAAAAAAAGCACTTCTAGTGTGTCTTAGCAGCTTATACTTTGACAGGTCCTTTCTGTGTGTATTCTTCCTGTGTAATTCATATCAGGGCATGTTTCGACATGTCGGATTGGAGCATAGTAAAGAAACGTGCATACCATGTTATAGGATATCGCCGGATTGATACCAAGATGAGTCCATCAGCGTTGGCATCCAGAATTTTATGGTTTCGTGACCGCACGATCGGCGCTGCACATGCTACATTAGTTAGCAATATTAAAAAAATGGTTCAAATGGCTCTAAGCACTATGGGACTTAACATCTGAGGTCATCACTCTCCTACACTTAGATCTACTTAAACATAACTAACATAAGGACATCACACACATCCATGCCCGAGGCAGGATTCAAACCTGCGATCGTAGCACCAGCGCGGTTCCCGACTGAAGCGCCTAGAGCTGCTCGGCCACAGCGGTCGGCTTAACAATACTCGGTTTGTGATTCAAGTTTTCTTCATACACTGTTGACGACTCATTTGTTTTCACGTCTGATTTATTATGAGTACATCCATTTGGATTTGCGTATGGCTAACCATCGTACAGTCGACCTTTCTTACCACGTAGTTTGCACAGAGAAATTATGTAGTTGCTCTACCATAGTTGGATAGTCAGCTACAAAGTATTTGAAGATTTGACGTGAGTAGCACACATCAGCTCTCGACCTGACTCATTTCATATCTGTTACATATAGCCGGCCGGAGTGGCCGTGCGGTTATAGGCGCTACAGTCTGGAACCGCGTGACCGCTACGGTCGCAGGTTCGAATCCTGCCTCGGGCATGGATGTGTGTGATGTCCTTAGGTTAGTTAGGTTTAAGTAGTTCTAAGTTCTAGGGGACTGATGACCACATTAGTTAAGTCCCATAGTGCTCAGAGCCATTTGAACCATTTTTTTGTTACATATAATAATTCAAGAAGGACGGCTATTACGAAAGAATGAGAAGACAGACAAAGGCCAAGAAGTTGAAACCAAAGAAAACAGTGTATTTCTGAAAGGAGAAGGGGAAAAAGGAGACGAAAAAGAAGTGGAATATAAGGGGGAGGTGACGTGGGAGATGAAGAAGAATCACGAAAGTAAATTATAGCAGAGATAACAGGTTGCCTGGCACCATTATATTTTAGCAAACCATGAGACAAAAAATGACTGACTCTGTACCAGATTTTAAACACTCTCAATAGTGTGTAATTCACAGACAGGTGTTGAAGAAGATAATTTTATACTTCAAAATGTAAGACACTAGGGGCCAAGAGCATTATACAGTCTATTGTTCAAAATGAAACTTCTTAAAAAATTTGCAGAACAGGAGAGCTTAGGGATATTAATGTTCATATGCAAAGTTATCTTTTTTACAGATCATTAACGTAAAAATATGCTATACATGTAGCCAAATTACTATGACTTCGTTAAATAGAAGTGATGGATCATTACAGAGATGCGATGACATACACACCTATGTATTAGTATGGGAGAGAACGAAAATGCACTTTATGCCTGAAAGTGGAATATTCTGAATGAACTCGAGCATCGATTGATTTTCTTGCTAGCTTCATAAATGGTAGCCTATAAGTGACGTGATAATGAAATAATATCTTTCGAAGCTCTTTAGAAAGCATCAATTATTGCTTTAAAAAAAGTGGGAAACTTGTACTCAGAATGGGAAGCTACGTATCAGAATCTTCCATACTTGAAAACAGTTCGCGCGGTTATTGTATTCCATTTTGCTTACTGAACGGTACAAAGTGGGTTTTCGGAACAGGTAGCAGGGGATTGGATTTTATGACTGAGGACAATTGAAACTACTGGGCAAATTATGCTACTAATGTTATCGGCTCACCTTGATGGAAGGCTAATGTTTAATAGAGTGAGCATGTAAGGTGCCACTTTGCTGAGGGCATATCCCACTTGAGAAGTGATGGTTTGGTTTATATTATTCGCTTCTACTCGTAAGTTAAACAGTTGAAGTTAATGTTTTACTGCGAAATAGTTGTTATTGCGACCAATGTAACCATGTAGCAAAGAGGTGAAGAGGTGAACACTTGCATTTGAGTTCCTTGAATCTGATGCCTACGAGATTTGCTTTCCTGTTCTTTGAAATGTGGAAGTGAAGTCAGTGAGAGCATAAAGATGAAGTACATAGTATGTGCACTTAAGATAACGTTAAATTTTCCTTGATTATGTGTATCTTGAGGCCCACATATCTTCAAGACCATTTTCCTATTCCTTGAAAAGTGGAAGTGAAATATGGGGCTTATATTGACAAGACAGGACTTGTTATGACTTGCTGACTTATATATAAAAAAAATGGTTCAAATGGCTCTGAGCACTATGGGACTTAACATCTGTGATCATCAGTCCCTTAGAACTTAGAACTACTTAAACCTAACTAACCTAAGGACATCACACACATCCATGCCCGAGGCAGGATTCGACTCAACTTTTGCATTTTTCTTCTGCTGCCTGAGGTTTGCCCAGTCACCTTCATGGATGCTTCTGAGTATCTTCACTATAAATTCACCTGGATTGGGGACTAGTCTCCGCAGGCACTTAATCCTACCTACATTTCCACTATTGAGCACTAGACAGGCATGACATGCAGCTGTCTTCACAATAATTGAGGATACAAATACTGTTTTTGGACAATGCAGCCACGTAAGGTGTTCGTAGCTTTCATTTGTATTCTGTGTTTACCCAGCAGTTCAGGATTGGATAGTACCTGAAATTTCGTTGTATAGCATCTACAACAGGATGTGTCAAGCCATGTTTGTGGGTGTATGGCTTTCCATTAATTTTCTTCTTCCATAAACTCAGTGTCTATGTCGAAAATGGTTCTTCACTCTTAGGATCAGGGTTTATAACACTGTTATTTAATTTTCTGTACCTTTTACACACGAAATTCGACATTTCCTTGCTTTTTCGAATATGTATCCATTGTTATAACCCATTTTGAGCAGAACAGGCTGATATATATACAAAGCTAAAAACTGAAATAAGTTTGTAGCACTAATATAAAAAAGCCATGTTGTAAACAGACGAAAAAGCTAAGATAATCTTTCTCACAGCCTTCTAGACTCATCTGTAGTTTGTTTTGATTCTGTGAACGAAAAATTAACGCACAAAAATTTCTAGCGTAGTGAAGGTGTGGATCATAGCATAGAAAGAAGGGGTGTGGCATGTGCAGACGCCCCAACAAACTTTTTCAAAACGTATTTCTAGCCATAATTTGATTATGAAACTTTGCGATGTTATTCTTAAAGAATCAATCCAATAAATTACGCAACAAGAAAACTCGATTTTTTCGCAATTTTGCCTTACATCTGCCATTAAATTGATATCCTTAGTTTCATCTGCAGTCCATATGTAGTAATTAGGTAAATCCCAAGAAATTTGGCATATATGGATATGAGGCCGACAATTCTTACATAATAACACCACAGAGCAATAGGTTATATACCTGATGAAAGAAAAGACAAATGGCTTGCAGATTGTGGCGTTTGTGCAGCTAAGATCAAAAATGTACATGAATCATTTAGATACTGGTGCCATCCTAAGGTGAGCTAGGGTGTGATTGGTGCAGCCTCACAGGCCTTAACGACTGAAGACTATAAGGAGCATCTGGATGTTAGTGATGCATCTCCACATATGGTGCACCAAGTAGTCCATCAGTTGCAAGTCCATGAGATGCATACTGGACTGCAATTGATAGTGTGTCTGTCACACAATGATGTTAAATGCATCATCTCAGCACATAGGATAGGGACCCACCCCATTCTCACACTATTCACTCAAGTAATTGTGAGTGTTTGTGTATAATATGTAGTTGAAGCATTTGTCATAATTGGATGTATACTCTGTGTGCTTGCAAATTGTGTATTATTATGTGTACCATGTGCATGGTTTTATGCACGCTATGTATGCTTATATATAATTTATACTGTGTACATGTGTGTGTGTGGAAGCATGTGTGTGTGGTTCTCCCTTTTTAAATTGTGTCTGATAGTCCCCGTACAGTGTAAGTATTGTATATAAGAAAATCCATGTTAGTAGTATTAGCGTAATGTATCTCAGCAGTCAGTTGCTGTTGTGTAAATACTGTATGTACAATCATTCTCCTTCTCTCTTGGTATGATGTCACTCAGCATATAAGTAAGCACTTGCAGTGCGTCATATGTAAAAGGATGAACTGTATCTGTACATGTCAGCAGTCAGAAAAAAGAACAATTACTTTAAAAATTATTGTAAATAACTTAGAAAAAATAACAGAATGTATTGTTAAAATGATAAACCACAAGTTAATTTTTTATATCAGTGTTATTATTTATGAAAGACCCTGACATTTTTATCATAAATGTTATTGTAGGACGGAAAGACATAAATACAACTTTTTATACATACAGTCACTCAGTTTTACACTGCTGTCCTAATAATTCTTTTTCGTATGCCTTGAATTCAGCCTGAATAGTATTCAGACCTACAAGTGCAATGACATACAAAACCATTCTGTGCTGGCATAAGCTGTTGCCAGCACACCGGTCGGCAAAGACGAAGCGCGAAGATCGATTAACAGGTCCTGGATCAAGCACGCCTATGACGAGACACACCCACAAGCGACATGCCACCAACCCTCTCTCCACAGCTTGTATGTAGGCCGCCGCCACTGACCGGAGCACCTCACTCAATTATCCAGTGTGGCTTCTGTCAGTTTACTCTCGGAGTGTGTTTAGTTCGTCACAGGCTATGACAGTACATAGCAACCAGATTAGTGACTACAGCAGACTAGTTTACCTCAACCATAAATATTGTACTTTACCAGCAGTGAGAAACTTAAGTTTGTAATAGCAAGATTTGTTTGGACTTAGCATCCTTTGAAAAGGCTACGGCTGACTTCCTTCCCTAATCCGAGGAGACCGATGACCTCACTGTTTGGTCTCCTCCCCCAAAACAACCCAACTCAGATAATGTACTTTCAGTATCTGCATTTGAACCAAAAGACAGTGTAGCTATCTTGCTTAAAGAATTTCCTGAACTATTTTCAGAAGGAATGAGAAAAGATAATAATTTTGTAGCGCATGTTATATTGAAAGACTATTCACAGCCTAAGTTTTTCCGGCCCTGCTCCGTTCCAATTGTTTTAAGTGGCTAAGTAGCCCGTGAATTGAAAGATAATGGGTGCAATTGCTTCCATTCAAGCTAACCAGTGGGCAAGTCCACTCATTTTGTTGCCTTTGTCTTCTGTTCACATCCGCATTTGTGTTGACTTCAAGTCTACAATTAACCCACAGACAGTAGTTGACACCTATCCGTTACCTCGCCCTGAGGAACTCACGGACCGGCGTGGTGCAGGACTGCTTTTCTAAGACAGGTTTGTGTGATGCCTACATTGAAAATTCCATTAAATGAAGAATCGCAGAAAGTGTTTATTGTAAATACACACTTAGGACTGTTCAAGTATTTGCCTTTGCCCTTCAGCACTGCTTTCGCATCCGTCATATTTCAACGCTACCTGGAACAGCTGACTGCATAAGTGCCATTTTGTTCAAACTACCTTGACGATATTGTCCTCTCAGGTCACACACCAGTGGAACACATTGCGAATTGGCGGACTCTTTTTCGAGTATTGTCAGAAGTAGGACACAAGTTCAAAATGGTTCAAATGGCTCTGACCACTGTGGGACTTAAGATCTGAGGTCATCAGCCCCTAGAACTTAGAACTACTTAAACCTAACTAACCTAAGGACACCACACACACAGCCGTGCGGGATTAGCCGAGCGGTCTTGGCCGCTGCAGTCATGGATGTGTGACTGGTCCCGGCGGCTGTTCGAGTCCTCCCTCGGGCATGGGTGTGTGTGTTTGTCCTTAGGATAATTTAGGTTAAGTAGTGTGTAAGGTTAGGGACCGATCACCTTTGCAGTTAAGTCCCATAAGATTTCACACACACACCACACACATCCATGCCCGAGGCAGGATTTGAACCTTCGACCGTAGCGGTCGCGTGGATCCAGACTGAAGCCCCTAGAACCGTTCGGCCACTGCGTGTCATCTCGAAAAGTGTGACTTTTTTCATGTCAACTACAGTACTTAGGTCATGTGACAAGCAGTCAGGATGTGCACCCCCTCTAGGCTCATTTGCTTGCAATCCGTGACCTGCCTGTTCCTCGTAATGTGTCAGAACAGTAGTCAGTATTAGGCAAGATGACATGCTACATTCAGCTCTCACCGAATGCCGCTCAGATTGCGGTTCCATTGCATTGCTTGCGTTGCAAAAATGTACCTTTTGAGTGGGCCAAAGTGTGTCACGACGCATTTCAGGAACTCAAAAATGCATTGCTTACTGACACATTTTTAGTGCATTCTGACTCTGCCTTGCCAGTAGTTTAGCAAGTCGACTCTTCTGCTACTGAATCGGCACTGTGCTTTCACACAGAGTTGGTGCACAAGACAGACCCGAACAGCTGACATCACAGTGTCGCGCATGTGCGGAAAACCAATATGCTCCGCCAATGACATATGAAGTTTCGCCTAAGAATCAATACTCATGGCAAAGAGAGCACAAAGACTGTTCAAGACCATTTTGGAACACTCATTGGCTCGTAGTGGTAGACTCTTTCAGCAAGTACCCACTTGCGGTGCCTATATCTTCTACCACATTACGTAGCACCATTCAAGTGTTGTCCTCCATATTCTGCATCGGAGGCTTGCCAGAAGTACTTGCGTTGACCAACGTACCATAGTTCAGTTCCGGTGATTTTGAACAGTTTTGTGAACTGAATGGCATTCGTCATCTAACAAGTGCTCCGTTTCTCCTCAGTGCAGCGGAGAAGCAGAACGCTTCGTACGCACTTTAAAACAACAGATAGCCAAGCTTCGTACGACCCACACACAAAAAGAGGCGCTGCAACTCTTTCTCGTCCCTTATCGCTCCCACCCAAGTGATGGACCATCACCGGCTGGACTGCTGCATGGCCACCGCCATCGGACGCTACTACACTCATTGCAGCATCCAACGACGCTGATGGTCGGCAAGTATCGCTCTGCACAATGTGATCTTTTCAGGGTTTTTGGCCGACGTCAGCGCTGGGAGTGATGCAAGATCCAGAAACACATTGGCACATACACTGAAAATCCAAAGAAACTAGTATAGGCATGCGTATTCAAATAGAGAGATATGTAAACAGGCAGAAAACGGTGCTGTAGTCGGCAAACCCTTTGTAAGGCAAAAAGTTTCTGGCGCAGTTGTTAGATGAGTTACTGCTGATACAATGTCAGGTTATCAAGATTTAAGTATGAACATGGTGTTATAGGCGGCGCACGAACAATGGTACCCAGCATTTCCAAGGTAGCGATGAAGTGGGGATTTTCTCATACGACCATTTCACGAGAGTACTGTGAACCATGGACCTTGCCGTTGGTGGGGAGGCTTGCGTGCCTTAGCGATACAGATAGCCCTACCGTAGGTGCAACCACAACGGAGGAGTATCTGTTGAGAGGCCAGACGAACGTGTGGTTCCTGAAGAGGAGCAGCAGCCTTTTCAGTAGTTGCAGGGGCAGCAGTCTGGATGATTGACTGATCTGGCCTTGTAACACTAACCAAATTGGCCTTGCTGTGCTGGTACTGCGAACGGCTGAAAGCAGGGAGAAACTACAGCCGTAATTTTTCCGGAGGGCATGCAGCTATACTGTATGGTTAAATGATGATGGCGTCCTTTTGGGTAAAATATTTCGGAGGTAAAATAGTCCCCCATTCGGATCTCCTCAGTACGTACAGGCGGTTGGTGGAATTGGTGAAGACGGAAAGCCTCGCTCGCGGGGTGGAATCAGAGCTAACTATTTGTAGTATCGTTCCCAGAACCGATCGCGGTCCTCTGGTTTGGAGCCGAGTGGAAGGCTTAAACCAGAGGCTCAGACGATTCTGCGGAGATCTGGGGTGCAAATTTCTCGACCTCCGCTATCGGGTGGAGAAATGTAGGGTCCCCCTGAATAGGTCAGGCGTGCACTACACGCCGGAAGCGGCTACAAGGGTAGTGGACTACGTGTGGAGTGCAAATGGGGGTTTTTTAGGTTAGAGAATTCCCTCCCTAGGCCTGACAAGACGCCTCCTGAGACGCGGCAAGGTAGGAGTAGTCAAAATGCAACAGGGAATAACAATATTAATGTGCTAATTGTAAACTGCAGGAGCATCTGTAGAAAGGTCGCAGAACTGCTCTCATTAATAAACGGTCACAACGCCCATATAGTACTAGCGACAGAAAGTTGGCTGAAACCAGACGTAAACAGTAATAAAATCCTAAACTCAGATTGGAATGTGTGCCGCAGAGACAGGCTGTACAGTGAAGGGGGAGGCGCGTTTATAGCGATAAGAAATGCAATAGTATCGAAGGAAATTGACGGAGATCCGAAATGCGAAATGATTTGGGTGAAGGTCACGGTTAAAGCAGAATCAGACATGGTAATTGGATGTCTCTATAGGCCCCCTGGCTCAGCAGCTGTTGTGGCTGAGCATCTGAAGGATAATTTGGAAAATATTACGAGTAGATTTCCCCACCATGTTATAGTTCTGGGTGGAGATTTTAATTTGCCGGATATAGACTGGGAGACTCAAACGTTCATAACGGGTGGCAAATAATCCAGTGAAATTATTTTAAGTGCTTTATCTGAAAACTACCTTGAGCAGTTAAACAGAGAACCGACTCGTGGCGATAACATATTAGACCTTCTGGTGACAAACAGACCCGAACTATTTGAAACAGTTAACGCAGAACAGGGAATCAGCGATCATAAAGCGGTTACGGCATCGATGATTTCAGCCGTAAAGAGAAATATTAAAAAAGGTAGGAAGATCTTTCTGTTTAGCAAAAGTGACAAAAAGCAGATTACAGAGTACCTGACGGCTTAACACAAAAGTTTTGTCTCAAGTACAGATAGTGTTGAGGATGAGTGGACAAAGTTCAAAACCATCGTACAATATGCGTTAGATGAGTATGTGCCAAGCAAGATCGTAAGAGATGGAAAAGGGCCACCGTGGTACAACAACCCAGTTAGAAAACTGCTGCGGAAGCAAAGGGAATTTCACAGCAAACATAAACATAGCCAAAGCCTTGCAGACAAACAAAAATTACGCGAAGCGAAATGTAGTGTGAGAAAGGCTATGCGAGAGGCGTTCAATGAATTCGAAAGTAAAGTTCTATGTACTCACTTGGCAGAAAATCCTAATAAATTTTGGTCTTATGTCAAAGCGGTAGGTGGATCAAAACAAAATGTCCAGACACTCTGTGACCAAAATGGTACTGAAACAGAGGATGACAGACTAAAGGCCGAAATACTAAATGTCTTTTTTCAAAGCTGTTTCACAGAGGAAGACTGCACTATAGTTCCTTCTCTAGATTGTCGTGCAGATGACAAAATGGTAGATATCGGAATAGACGACAGAGGGACAGAGAAACAATTAAAATCGCTCAAAAGAGGAAAGACCGCTGGACCTGATGGGATACCAGTCCGATTTTACACAGTGTACGCGAAGGAACTTGCCCCCCTTCTTGCAGCGGTGTACCGTAGGTCTCTAGAAGAGCGTAGCGTTCCAAAGGATTGGAAAAGGGCACAAGTCATCCCCGTTTTCAAGAAGGGACGTCGAGCAGATGTGCAGAACTATAGACCTATATCTCTAACGTCGATCAGTTGTAGAATTTTGGAACACGTATTATGTTCGAGTATAATGACTTTTCTGGAGATTAAAAATCTACTCTGTAGGAAACAGCATGGGTTTCGAAAAAGACGGTCGTGTGAAACCCAGCTCGCGCTATTCGTCCACGAGATTCAGAGGGCTATAGACACGGGTTAACAGGTAGATGCTGTGTTTCTTGACTTCCGCAAGGCGTTCGATACAGTTCCCCACAGTCGTTTAATGAACAAAGTAAGAGCATATGGACTATCAGACCAATTGTGTGATTGGATTGAAGAGTTCCTAGATAACAGAACGCAGCATGTCATTCTCAATGGATAGAAGTCTTCCGAAGTAAGAGTGATTTCAGGTGTGCCGCAGGGGAGTGTCATAGGACCGTTGCTATTCACAGTATACATAAATGACCTTGTGGATGACATCGGAAGTTCACTGAGGCTTTTTGAAGATGATGCTGTGGTGTATCGAGAGGTTGTAACAATGGAAAATTGTACTGAAATGCAGGAGGATCTGCAGCGAATTGACGCAAGGTGCAGGGAATGGCAATTGAATCTCAATGTAGACAAGTGTAATACGGCGCGAATACATAGAAAGATAGATCCCTTATCATTTAGCTACAAAATAACAGGTCTGCAACTGGAAACAGTTAATTCCATAAATTATCTGGGAGTACGCATTAGGAGTGATTTAAAATGGAATGATCATGTAAAGCTGATCGTCGGTAAAGCAGATGCCAGACTGAGATTCATTGAAAGAACCCTAAGGAAATGCAATCCGAAAATAAAGGAAGTAGGTTACAGTACGCTTGCTCACCCACTGCTTGAATACTGCTCAGTAGTGTGGGATCCGTAGCAGATAGCGTTGATAGAAGAGATAGAGAAGATCCAACGGAGAGCAGCGCGCTTCGTTACAGGATCATTTAGTAATCGCGAAAGCGCTACGGAGATGATAAACTCCAGTGGAAGACTCTGCACGAGAGACGCTCAGTAGCTCGGTACGGGCTTTTGTTAAAGTTTTGAGAACATACCTTCACCGAAGAGTCAAGCAGTATATTGCTCCCTCCTACGTATATCTCGCGAAGAGACCATGAGGATAAAATCAGAGAGATTAGAGCCCACACAGAAGCATACCGACAATCCTTCTTTCCACGAAGAATACGAGACTGGAATAGAAGGGAGAACCGATAGAGGTACTCAGGGTACCCTCCGCCACACACCGTCAGGTGGCTTGCGGAGTATGGATGTAGATGCAGATGCAGATGTAGACTACTCAAGAGGATGTCGTTATCAGGAGAAAGAAAACTGGCGTTATACGGATCGGAGCGTGGAATGTCAGATCCTTTAATCGGACAGGTAGGTTAGAAAATTTAAAAATGGAAATGGATAGGTTAAAGTTAGATATAGTGGGAATTAGTGAAGTTCGGTGGCAGGAGGAACAAGACTTCTGGTCAGGTGACTACAAGGTTATAAATACAAAATCAAATAGGGGTAATGCAGGAGTAGGTTTAATAATGAATAGGAAAATAGGAACGCGGGTAAGCTACAACAAACAGCATAGTGAACGCCTTATGTGGCCAAGATAGATACAAAGCCCACGCCTACCACAGTTGTACAAGTTTACATGCCAACAAGCTCTGAAGATGACGAAGAAATTGAAGAAATGTATGATTAAAAAAGAAATTATTCAGATAGTGAAGGGAGACGAAAATTTAATAGTCATGGGTGAATGGAATTCGTCAGTAGGGAAAGGGAGAGAAGGAAACGCAGTAGGTGAATATGGATTGGGGGGAAGAAATGAAAGAGGAAGCCGCCCCGTAGAATTTTGCACAAAGCATAACTTAATCATAGCTAACACTTGGTTCAAGGATCATAAAAGAAAGTTGTATCCATGGAAGAAGCCTGGAGATACTGACAGGTTTCAGATAGATTATATAATGGTAAGACAGATTTAGGAACCAGGTTTTACATTGTAAGACATTTCCAGGGGCAGATGTGGACTCTGACCACAATCTATTAATTATGAACTGTAGATTAAGACTGAAGAAACTACAAAAAGGTTGTAATTTAAGGAAATGGGACCTGGATAAACTGACTAAACCAGAGGTTGTACAGAGTTTCAGGGAGAGCATAAGGAACAATTGACAAGAATGGGGGAAAGAAATACAAAAGAAGAAGAATGGGTAGCTTTGTGGGATTAAGTAGTGACCGCAGCAGAGGATCAAGTAGGTAAAACGACGATGAGGGCTAGTAGAAATCCTTGGGTGACAGAAAAAAATATTGAATTTAATTGATGAAAGGCGAAAATATAAAAATGCAGTAAATGAAGCAGGCAAAAAGGAATACAAAAGTCTAAAAAATGAGATCGACAGGAAGTGCAAAATGGCTAAGCAGAGATGGCTAGAGGACAAATGTAAGGATGTAGAGGCTTATCTCAATAGGGGTAAGATAGATACTGCCTACAGAAAAATTACAGAGATCTTTGGAGAAAAGAGAGCCACTTGAATGAATATCAAGAGCTCAGATGGTAACCCAGTTCTAAGCAAAGAAGGGAAAGCAGAAAGGTGGAAGGAGTATATAGAGGGTCTATACAAGGGCGATGTACTTGAGGACAATATTATGGAAATGGAAGAGGCTGTAGAAGAAGATGAAATGGGAGATATGATACTGCGTGAATAGGTTGACAGAGCACTGAAAGACCTGAGTCGAAACAAGGCCCCGGGAGTAGACAACATTCCATTAGAACTACTGACAGCCTTGGGAGAGCCAGTCCTGACAAAACTCTACTACCTGGTGAGCAAGATGTATGAGACAGGAGAAATACCCTCAGAGTTCTAGAAGAATATAATAATTCCACTGCCAAAGAAATCTAGTGTTGACAGATGTTAAAATTACCGAACTATCAGTTTAATAATTCACAGCTGCAAAATACTAACGCGAATTCTTTAAGACGAATGGAAAAACTGGTAGAAGCTGACCTCGGGAAATATCAGTTTGGATTCCGTAGAAATATTCGAACACTCGAGTCAATACTGACTCTACGACTTATCTTAGAAGCTAGATTAAAGAAAGGCAAACCTACATTTCTAGCATTTGTACACTTAGAGAAAGCTTTTGACAATGTTGACTGGAATACTCTCTTTCAAATTCTGAAGGTGGCAGGGGTAAAATACAGGGAGCGAAAGTTATTTACAATTTGTACAGAAACCAGACGGCAGTTATAAGAGTCGAGGGACATCAGAGAGAAGCAGTGGTTCGGAAGGGAGTGAGACAGGGTTGTAGCTTCTCCCCGATGTTATTCAATCTGTCTATTGAGCAAGCAGTGAAGGAAACAAAAGAAAAATTCGGAGTAGGTATTAAAATCCATGGAGAAGAAATAAAAACTTTGCGGTTCGCCGATGACATTGTAATTCTGTCAGAGGCAGCAAAGGACTTGGAAGAGCAGTTGAACGAAATGGACAGTGTCTTGAAAGGAGGGTATAACATGAACATCAACAAAAGCAAAACGAGGATAATAGAATGTATTCGAATTAAGTCGGGTGATGCTGAGGGAATTAGATTAGGAAGTGACACACTTAAAGTAGTAAAGGAGTTTTGCTATTAGGGGAGAAAAATAACTGATGATGGTCGAAGTAGAGAGGATATATAATGTAGACTGGCAATGGCAAGGAAAGCATTTCTGAAGAAGAGAAATTTGTTAACATCGAGTTTAGATTTAAGTGTCAGGAAATCGCTTCTGAAAATATTTGTATGGAGTATAGCCATGTATGGAAATGAAACATGGACGATAAATAGTTTGGATAAGAAGATAATAGAAGCTTTCGAAATGTGGTGCTACAGAAGAATGCTGAATATTAGATGGGTAGATCACATAACTAATGAGGAGGTATTGCATAGGATTGGGGAGAAGAGAAGTTTGTGAAACAACTTGACTAGAAGAAGGGATCGGTTGGTAGGACATGTTCTGATGCATCAAGGGATCACCAGTTTAGTATTGGAGGGCAGCGTGGATGGTAAAAATCGTAGAGGGAGACCAAGAGATGAATACACTAAGCAGATTCAGAAGGATGTAGGTTGCAATAGGTACTGGGAGATGAAGAAGCTTGCACAGAATAGATTAACATGGAGAGCTGCATCAAACCAGTCTCAGCACTGAAGACCACAACAACACTGTGAATATCGGAAATCCGATAAAACATCAAATCTCCAATATCGCTGAGGCCAGATAAAGATACTGCAAAAACTGGAGCAACGATTACTGAAAAGAATTGTTCAACGTGACAGAAGGGTAATCCTTCCGCAAATTGCTGCTATTTGCAATGGTGGCCCATCAACAAGTGTCAGCGTAGGAACGATTCATCGAAACATCATTGATATACGAGGGATTTAGGAACCGAAGGCTCACTAGTGTCCCCTTGATGACTGCATGACACAAAGCTTTACGCCTCGCCTGAGTCCGTCAACACCGACATTGGACTGTTGATGACTGGAAACATGTTGCCTGGTCGAACGGGTCTCGTTTGAAATTGTACCGAGTGGATGGACGTATACTGGTACGGAGCCAACCTCATTAATCCATGGTTCTTGCATGTAAGCATGGGACTATGCAAGCTTGTGGAGGCGCTGTAATGGTGTGGGTCGTGGGCAGCTGGTATGATATGGGATCCTTGATATGCCTAGATAAGACTCTGACAGATGACATGTACGTAAGCATTTTGTCTGATCACCTGCATCTATTAACGTCGATGTGCATTCTGACGGACTTGGGCAATTCCAGCAGAACATTTCGACACCATACTCGTCCAGAATTGCTACCGAGTGGCTCTTCTGAAACACTCACCAGAAATGAACATTTTTGAGCATATCTGGGATGCCTTGCAAGTGCTATTCAGAAGACATCTCCACCCCCTTGTGCTCTTACGCATTTATGGACAGGCCTGCAGTATTTATGGTGTCATTCCCTCCAGCACAACTTCAGGCATTAGCAGAGTAATGCGCGCACTTCTGCGTGCTCGCGGGGGCCCTACACGATATTAGGCAGGTGTACCAGTACTTTGTCTCTTCAGTGTATCTCTATCTAATTGCAGGTCCCGATGGTTTGCAGCGCCGTCACCAGACTCAAATTCGCATTTGTTGTTTGCCCCGTGATTCTGCTGCTTTATTCCCCCAGATTCACGGCCGCACTGGACTGCGCAGCCTTCGCAGCCGCCCTCTGGTGTCACCGGGGACGCCACGAGGAACGGATACACGACGCGCCCTCGCCCCCGGCGTTCCCGCTCGCCGACCCGACGGAGAGGGACTCGTCGACACAGTCACCGATGCTGTCATCGCCCTATGAACGCCTTTAGGCCTGCACGAGTGCCCCAGCAGCAGTTTTCCAGCGGATGCTCCTATTGGTTCGTAAGCCAGATTGTATGGTACTGTCAAGAGTATACTCCCGGCTCATCTCTACATCCAGCGTCCTGCCACCCCCCCCCCCTCTCTCCTGCCCCCTCCCGTTGTCGTTCACACCCTCCCTACACGACAACAGCAATGCATTTGGAGGGAGGGGGAGGAATATGTTGGCATAAGTTGTCACCAGCACACTGTTCAGCAAAGATGAAGTGTGAAGATCAATTAGTACGTGCTGGGTGAAGCACGACTATCATGAGAGGCCAGAGACACACTCACAAGCAGCATGCTGCCAACGCCCTCTCAACATGATGTACTTTGGTCGCTGCCGCTTACTTGAGGGCTTCACTCAATTATCCAGTTTGGCGTTGGTCAGTTTACTCTCAGAGCAGGTTTAGTTCATCACAGACTGCAGTACGACAGTACATAGCGACCAGGTTAGTCACTGTAGCTAGACCAGGTTACATCAACCAGAATTGTACTTTATTAGCAGTGAGAAACTTAAGTTTGTAGTTCCAAGATTACCGGTATTGACATTACATCGGTCTGCAAGTGGAGTATTACTTACAAACTTGTACCACAAACATGGACTCTATTCATGTTAAGTAAATGTTTCCAGTTCATGTGAATAAAGAACTGTATTAATCCACATGAGCTTTTGTGTTGTAGAAAGACGATAGCAGCAACCCATAACCACATTCTCTCTCTTGCTTTCTTGTGGTACAAGACTTCTCATTCCTTCACTAAACGGAACCTCCAAAAGAATTTAAGCATCCAGGGTTTTCAAGTGGATATTTGGTGTTGCATGAACATTGCACTGTTCAGATCGATTTTTATTCACACTATGTTCATGGAAGTAGTCAATAAAGTCACAGCATGCAGTCCTAATATAAGGTCGCCAGTGTATCTGTCTGCCACTCTCATTAAAGCATTTTAGGGTTGACTCAGTTCACTAAACTTGAATGTTTAATGTATATAACTGCATCTTCAGATTTTAACTGAAGTGCTGTCTCTTTATGCATATCAAAAATTGATGCCTCACCCTTTAACATGCTCATGTTAATAGGAGTACAACATGATCCATATTCAGTCATCATGTTTGTTTCTATGAACTTAATCGTAACACACTGATATCCCCATTCGCGCCACATATACATCATGCACTCTAATACTAAGATGTTGAATGTTCTCTGTTTCCATCGCCACGTCAAGATCACTCTAGGGTGCTAATCCTACATCTACATGTTCAGAACCACTTGCAGCCGAATTATATGTACTGGCGAGTAGCAGTATTCGTCTATCACCAAGCGGAGACCCCATTTCCAGCTGCTGTAGTGGTTGTGTTATTGTGTAATCGAACTGCACTAGGTCCAGAGGATTGGGAAGCCATCTTGAGAAGAGTGACTGTAGCTGCTGCTGCTGTGGTCAGACGTGTCCCCGTCTGTAACAATAATAATCAAGCATTAGGTATAACAAAAGATGTACTTAATAATAATAATAATAATAATAATAATAATAATAATAAGGAATGGTTAGAAAAAATACCAATAACCTTCTTCCCAGCTGATCACTGCTGCTGCTGGCGCCTCTTCATGCTGGAGAAAGTACACATGGCAACGATGCTCTTGCAGTCGAATTATGTAATATTATTCAAAGGGATTGGGTAGAGGATGAGGTGGTAGGGGGCAAGCTTGTACATCAGTGGCAGACAGCGCGATGACATCCGCTAGTGGAAATATGGTGGCACGGGGTGAGAGTGGACTTCACAGCGCAGTGACATTGTGATGTCAGAATTCCTGGAGTGCTGATGCCGTGGCCTTGGTGCACGTGTCTGGATGTGATGACATCAGAATTCCAGGCATGCTGATGCCGATGTCAGTACCTTCTGATCCCATATGCCCAGCTCATCAGTGATGTCGCTTTCGCTCTGACTGATGAGCATTTCAAGCCATCCATCCTGACATTTGCCTGTCTGTTCAAGTAAATCTCAGAAAACATGTATATTAATGACTACATGGGGACTGGATCCCACCCTCCTGAAGGATAAGTTCAGTGTCTGCACCACCTCGTTCAGGCCTTGTGCAGGGTGTGTCTGCTTCACCTGAAGATTTGATTTCCCCAGAGATTTGAGGAAATTGGAAATTTGTGGTAAGGTCTTATGGGACCAAACAGCTGAGGTCATCGGTCCCTAAGCCTACACACTACTTAATCTAACTTAAATTAGCTTACGCTGTGGACAACACACCCATTCCCGAGGGAGGACTCGAACCTCCGGCGTGGGGAGCCGCACGGACCGTGACAAGGCGCCTAAGACCGCACGGCCACCCAGTGCGGCCAACCATTTGAGCACAGTGCACACCTGATTTGCATCAGTATAAAATAGTACTGAGTTAGACATCATTTACATAGAGGCAAGTTGGTTGGCATGCTATTTAGGTTTAGTGGCGAGTTTTCTGAGTGGTACTCCCGCCAGGCAGCAGTATGGAGCTCACAATAACCGGCACACAATTGAGTGCGCGATCAGAAAGAGACTCCAGACACTAGCACAAGTAGCGCCCTCGTTACAGTAATTACGCAGTTCCTCTGTCGGTGATCTGTAAGAATACGTTGTATTTCTGTTACTAGTTTCGTGGATATCGTAACAAACAGCATATTTGTTATGGGGGACTGATGACCTTAGCTGTTTAGTCCCCCTTAAACATCCCAACAACCACCACCACATTTGTTACCATTCTTTTCTGCGTTTGGCAAGAATTAACATTCCATATATGGTAGAACTGAAGATCTTGCATCTATTTCCTGGTTCATAATCAAACTCCACTCATTGTGACACTGGCAGTTTTGTTTATTAATTTAAAATATATTAATAAAAATCAGATATACTGTTAGTTATAGTTAAAACATGATTCAAGAAGGCTTTATTTCCAGTTCTGTGTATTCAAATATTGTATACTATAGTGTGGATTAATTTTCAGTTTGGCACATTTAAGAATTATCACACATTTCTTACATACGTTATTTAAACTGTAAGAACTGCACTCATTTGTATCTTTATCTGCCATAAATCAATGGCTTAGCTTTCGTCTTATCCTGTCACATTTGTAATTCATCAAATATTTATGAAACCATGTATGAACCAATATATGTGTGTGTGATGTGGTGGAAAGCATGATAAATTTATAATGATGTTTTACGGTGGCGATTCTCTGCCAAAGATGGTTCAAATGGTTGAAATGGCTCTGAGCACTATGCAACTTAACTTCTGAGGTCATCAGTCGCCTAGAACTTTAATTAAACCTAACTAACCTAAGGACATCACACACATCCATGCCCGAGGCAGGATTCGAACCTGCGACCGTAGCGGTCGCCGGTTCCAGACTGTAGCGCCTAGAACCGCACGGCCACTCTGGCCGGCTGCCAAAGATGGATGTACGTGTAGCAGGGAAAGCATTTTGTAGATACAAGAGTTTATTTATTGCGTTTGTTTATTATTAATTGGCTTCGAAGTTGCTAGCATTGATGGTGAGGAAGACAAATACACTGTAATGGCTGCTTACACTCTGTCAGCCTATGACATGGCTTTGCAGGTGGAAGCACTGATTGAATGCTCCCAGTTGCTATATTAAGGAGTCTCATGTTACCGTCAATAGAGTGGACAGCCTGATGTGGTGGCTCTCAGTGCGAATATGTCTGGCCCAGTGGTGTAATGCATGCATGTTCTTTGTTGATGCCTCAGCAGATGTGCGGCCTGCTGGACGTCCAGCTCCTTAGGCCTGATGAGGCAGTCAAGTACTGAGCTACCTGACCACGCCTGCATGCTCAGGTTGTGAACAGAGGTTCAGAGCTCAGTGATGATAGAGATGGCTAATGATCAGTACAGCATTGACCAGCACAGACTTTATGCCACATTTCCACCCAGCTGTTCAATGGCGACTGCTGTTTGAGTAGAGGTTCAAATGCAGCTGTTCAAGGATAACTTTATAGAAGTGTCAACTTTGGTATGTGATACAGTAACGTTCTGAAACAGAGTGAATGAGCAAAATGGCTGTTGTCACCTGGAAGCTGGTCAAGATGGTGTGCCTTTCTGAAGGCTGGTCCCAGGGACTGTCAGTGCCACTTATGTTTATATCTGCGATATTTAGATTTTTTTTAATGTTTCCACAAATAACTGATGATGGTCCGAATTTAAGAGTGGAATCAGATTCATAACCGTCCAAAATGAACTTATGAAAAATAAAACTGCAGCAAAAATTTGTGCTAATGCTCAGAAATTTCAAATTGTTTTTCAGATAAACTTCAGCTTTGGAATGTATACTGAAGTTTGTAACACCCAGAAAGAAGGGCTCATTTGAGTGCCTAATCTGAAGATAAGTAGAGCAATATGCGAGCAATACGACCTCATACACGTAGTTAAAGCAGATTTTTTTTTGTATGATCAAAGGTTACTGTTTAAATCTAGTACCTGCAAATCTAAGTGGAAGAATGAAAGTGATTAATATGGCTATGGACGTCTAAGAGCCGCGCGGAGTGGCCGTTCTGGTTCAACCGCTGTATCACGGACTGCGCGGCACCTCCCGCCGGAGGTTCGAGTCCTCTGTCGGGCATGGGTATGTGTGTTGTTCTTACCTTAAGTTAGTTTAAGTAGTGTGTAAGTCTAGGGACCGATGACCTCAGCAGTTTGGTCCCTCAGGAATGCACACACGTTTGAACATTTTTTTGACGTCCAAGTATGTGATATCAGAGTGTCAGTGATTTGGAATGATGAACAGCACCTCATCTCTGAGAAACTGGTCTTATGACAACATTTTGTGTCTTACGTAGGATACTCTATGACTGTGAAATAGACACGAAACCAGCAGATAGAAAATGGTCTTATTCAGTGACGAATGGGCACTTTACTGAGCAATTCGAGCATGCAAGACGGCTGCCATCTTGGTCATATAGACATGGTGTATTATAAGATTTTATTCAGTGTTTGCTGGACACTGAGGTCATATAAGAGACCAGGGCCACTCTGTACTGACAGTGTGATGCAGTTCGTTGTCGGATCAGTTGGAGAGATGCATGTGTTGGCTCCAGTTGCGCAGCTACTACAAACGTTTCACACTGCAATTTGCACATGTACACTGTCACAGGAGTGTAGCGCGTTTTGAGATGAATCCAGCTTCCAGTTGTCCCACACTTTTGATCACACACGTGTTATAAACTGGTTTGGTGACTACACCAAAGTAGCCTACAGCACTAAGTGACATGGCGACCAAATCCAAGAGTGTTTATCTGGGACGCCACTGAGTACAACATGCAAATTCGATTTCTGCTATTGATGACTGCCCTGTGAATCACGGACATTCCCGAGGCGCGATGGCTTGTGTCTCTGTCATACAGATATATATGCAGTGGATACAACCACAATGGAGACGCACCTTTGGAGAGGCCAGGCAAAAATGTTGTTCTTCAAGACGGGCAGCAGCCTTCATAGCAGCTGCAGAGTCAACAGACTGGATGATTGATCTGTCCTTTTAATATCAGCCAGTGTGGTCTTGCCATGGTAGTACCGCAAACCACTGAAAGCAAAGGGGAACTACAGCTGCTACATTTCCCGAGAACATGCAGCTCTACTGTATCATTAAATGACGCTAGAATCATATTCAGAAGGTAAAATAGTTCTCCATTCAGGCACCTGTTAGAGTAATATAGCACTAAAATTATAAATTTTAAACGGTGGCAGAGTTGGTTACAGTTTGTTACAGTGCAGAGTTTTGTGTCGTCTCGTTATCACTGTAGGCTTCTACGGTGGGAAAGCAAGGAGAGGATGTTGTTTGGTGACCGGTATTCTTTTCTATAACACAAACTGTATGCATGTATGAACAGGGTTCTTTATTCATAAGAACAAGAAAACCTTGGACAGTCAAGGTGTAGTGGTACGAGCTCTTCCGTATCAGCTCACGTTAGTCTCACTGCTGGTGAAGGTCCCGCTATGTACACTACTCTGGTCGCTATGTACTAACTGACTCTGAGCCAGAGGCTGAGCTAACTTCCGACTGTGAGTCCCACAGGGCTGCGACTGATGACTCGACTCGCTGGCTCAGTGAATTACTGATTGGCCCTCCAGTTCGCAGCGGCGATCTAAATACCAGCGATCGAACGGGCTTTGGCAGCGAATTGCTTGCGAGTCTCTATTTGGGCTCTCTCCTGATAAGCTTCTTGCTTGCGCCTGCTATCGATATTCTCGCAACCTGTTTGGCACCTGGTGTGCTGGCGACAGCTTACGCCAGCACACACAGAATCCTGCAGTTCGTCATAACCATGTATGAAACTACAATAAACAAGTGGCTGCCTCCAGATAGCAAATACGTAACAAAATCTCATTGTTACACTTGAATATGAGAGTGTAAACTCTCGAGACGTGTCTTGGGATGAAATAAAGAGGACTGATACAGACAATTGTTTTGTCTTTTTACTGTCGTAAACAATCACAGTTGCTGACATATCCAACATGAACGACATAAGATCTAAGCTTAGAATTTTCGGCATGTTAATGAGACATGTAGGTTAGAAAATTTAAAACGATTGTAAGATATGTTTGTATGTTGGCAGCGCTTTAGATTGCATTAATATCGCTGACAGCGCTGTGCGCCCTCTGTAAGAGACTCTGTGGCTGGTTGGACTCGCAGTTAGAAGTTAATAGTTAGCAGTGATGGAGGTTAGAAGCAGTGTTAGAGCAAGCGGACGGTCTTGAGTGTGACCGTTATGGAGATTAAATATCGTCTGGACATGGACTGTAAAATGTGGGTAATGGAATTCTTGACGATTATATGATTTTTGGAACTGGATGTCACGGAACATTATATAATGGAAGTCACATGATTGAGTTAAAATCTGCTAAATACTTTGTTCGCTCTGCAAGAAAATCTTTCCTTTACTAATCACATGCCTATCAGCTGTTAGAGCCTACAGTAGGTAGAATCTTTTTATTTAGTTGGCTGTATACTTGCCGTATTTGCTGTAGTTTGTGTCATGAAGATTTTCTGTGAGGTAAATGACTTACGCAGTGTATAGTTTATTATTAGGATTTCTTCTAAATCACGGCCATTCTTTTGTGTTAATTAGTAGTCGGATTGCTTTGCGTTTGTATGTTCTGGATGATAAATGAATAAAATAAGTTTGACCTGTATTTGTCAGGGAAAATTCTGTAGGTCAGTGTTGAAACGATAAAGACAAGAGAAGTGACAGTATGTTCTGTTTCACTCAGCAGTTTTAGAAGGTTCAGTTGCATTAAGCAATTTAAGTAATAACGTAGAAGTTTTACCTTCTCAGTAATTTCAGTTTAACTAAAAAAATATACACTCCTGGAAATTGAAATAAGAACACCGTGAATTCATTGTCCCAGGAAGGGGAAACTTTATTGACACATTCCTGGGGTCAGACACATCACATGATCACACTGACAGAACCATAGGCACATAGACACAGGCAACAGAGCATGCACAATGTCGGCACTAGTACAGAGTATATCCACCTTTCGCAGCAATGCAGGCTGCTATTCTCCCATGGAGACGATCGTAGAGATGCTGGATGTAGTCCTGTGGAACGGCTTGCCATGCCATTTCCACCTGGCGCCTCAGTTGGACCAGCGTTCGTGCTGGACGTGCAGACCGCGTGAGACGACGCTTCATCCAGTCCCAAACATGCTCAATGGGGGACAGATCCGGAGATCTTGCTGGCCAGGGTAGTTGACTTACACCTTCTAGAGCACGTTGGGTGGCACGGGATACATGCGGACGTGCATTGTCCTGTTGGAACAGCAAGTTCCCTTGCCGGTCTAGGAATGGTAGAACGATGGGTTCGATGACGGTTTGGATGTACCGTGCACTATTCAGTGTCCCCTCGACGATCACCAGTGGTGTACGGCCAGTGTAGGAGATCGCTCCCCACACCATGATGCCGGGTGTTGGCCCTGTGTGCCTCGGTCGTTGCAGTCCTGATTGTGGCGCTCACCTGCACGGCGCCAAACACGCATACGACCATTATTGGCACCAAGGCAGAAGCGACACTCATCGCTGAAGACGACACGTCTCCATTCGTCCCTCCATTCACGCCTGTCGCGACACCACTGGAGGCGGGCTGCACGATGTTGGGGCGTGAGCGGAAGACGGCCTAACGGTGTGCGGGACCGTAGCCCAGCTTCATGGAGACGGTTGCGAATGGTCCTCGCCGATACCCCAGGAGCAACAGTGTCCCTAATTTGCTGGGAAGTGGCGGTGCGGTCCCCTACGGCACTGCGTAGGATCCTACGGTCTTGGCGTGCATCCGTGCGTCGCTGCGGTCCGGTCCCAGGTCGACGGGCACGTGCACCTTCCGCCGACCACTGGCGACAACATCGATGTACTGAGGAGACCTCACGCCACACGTGTTGAGCAATTCGGCGGTACGTCCACCCGGCCTCCCGCATGCCCACTATACGTCCTCGCTCAAAGTCCGTCAGCTGCACATACGGTTGACGTCCACGCTGTCGCGGCATGCTACCAGTGTTAAAGACTGCGATGGAGCTCCGTATGCCACGGCAAACTGGCTGACACTGACGGCGGCGGTGCACAAATGCTGCGCAGCTAGCGCCATTCGACGGCCAACACCGCGGTTCCTGGTGTGTCCGCTGTGCCGTGCGTGTGATCATTGCTTGTACAGCCCTCTCGCAGTGTCCGGAGCAAGTATAGTAGGTCTGACACACCGGTGTCAATGTGTTCTTTTTTCCATTTCCAGGAGTGTATTTAGAAGTTTCAGCTGGGGACCCTGCCACTGGAATCTTCTGACTTTCTTGTAGTTTGAATAATTAGTGCATGATTAGAAATTAGTTATTGTTTACTTGTAGCACGTAATTGTATATGGAATTTACTTTGTAGCTGTAGTTTCTTGTTGTTGTACTATATTGTAGTCAGCAAATAGTTTGTGGCATGCAGGTGGATTTGCACTAAGTGTTTCGCAGTCACGTTTGCAACTAATTTCAAATTTATTATTTTTAGCGCTATTTTAGTGTGTCTTCGCAGTCACGTTTGCAACTAATTTCAAATTTATTATTTTTAGCGCTATTTTAGTGTGTCTTCCTAATTATCTTTCAAAATTATTTTTTATGTTATTGCGTAAAATACTGTGATAATCATGGCGTGTGAAAAGCGTAACACTGGGCTGCAAAGCAAATTGAGAAATGACAGCGACGACGAGCGTACCTTGTTAGCACCACCCTGTAGTACATTGACAAATGTACAAGATAATAATTTGGTAATTGTGCATAGGCACATGGGCCAGGCAGTAAATAACGGTGTAGACAGAGAAACAGTGAACAGGAAAGTATTGTCGATCGATCGGTTGGTAACAGTTCGCCTCAGGAATGCGAAATAACAGAACTAGATCTTGCAAATACCGTAGATTCAGTTTTGGGTCATCACCCGTTTCTCAGTTAATTCAGGACTCACTCTCTGCTTTTCGCTAAGAACAACACACACACACAAACACACACACACACACACACACACACACACACACATGCCCGAGGGAGGACTTGAACCTCAAGGGGGAGGGTCGCGCAGTCTGTTATCAAATGCATTGTCAAAAAGCACAAAGGAACATGTTTCAGTTACTAATGCATTGTTATTGCAATTAGTTCAAAATCAGACACAAATACTGCAGCAACAGCTTCAAAAGTTAGACACAAGGGAACAAAATCTTGAAACGCTAGACGCAATGGAACAAAATCAAAAGCAAACACAACAACAACTCCAAAAGTTAGACACAACGCTTAAACAACCATGTGAATGTTTAACTGCTGAATTACTTAAAATCGAATCGAAATGTCAAACAATTTATGAAGATGTAAAAACGCAAATTTGTGAGCAGTTTCAGCCTGTTTGTTTGCAACAGGAAAACGCATTACAGGATCGTGAAGCAGTCATAAAAGAACTGCAGATCATTGTTCACGAAAATCACGACATCTTTTAGGCTACAACTGACTCAGTTGCATCTACCGATACTGTCACGAAACTTTTAAAAGATCAGGAAAATTTAAAGGACGCAGTAGATACTCTAAGTTTTGGTTCAGAAAAACACACGGATGAAATCAACACATTATCGGAAATAGTAGTCGAACTTCCGGATCAGCTAACTAATTTATCTACGAAGGTAGATGATGATCTGAATGATACAAGACCGGCATCCCTTACTGATACAGAGGAGTACGAGGAAATTAGGCAATTCAAACAAAGTCAGAAACAAATCAATACGTAACACAAAAGAGAAATGCGGGAAGTACAAGATTAGTTGGCACAGGTGAGACAAGGATTACATATTTCAGAGGATACTCGCGTTCCGACACGGTAAGAGGGATTTAGAAATACGGAAAAGTCACAAGGTAATAAGACACCGTATTTCGGAGATTTTGAAGGAGTGGGCAAGGTTCAGCGAGCGTTGAGATGGAACCGCCGACACGACTTAAGAATGACCGATTTGCGACTCGGCGTCACGATGACTTTGACTATAAGCTCTTCACCAAAACATGTAAATTCAAAAAATTCAAGAATTCCAGTAATGACATACATCCACAAGCTTGGCTTCGTCAATTTTCGCATTGTTTTCCACCTAATTGGTAAGTAGAGAATAAATTAGAATTTATGTGTGGCTATTTAGAAAATGAACCAGCTGTAAGAGTGCGATCGGTTATTCGTGACTGTCACAATGAAGGAGATTTTTATCATATCTACCTTTCTGCATGTCAGTTTCAGGCTACTCAGGATCGAGTGAAACACAGCATTATAATAATGAAACATTTCGAACAGTCTTATTTTTCCAGCCCTGTAAAATATTTTGAAGTTATGTTTCACAAAACTCAGTGTTTGTCAAACCCGTAGAGCCCCTCGGAACGCATTCGCAATTGCTTAAATAAGTTGCTTGAACATTTAAGACACTTTATTTTGGCAGGACTTTGTAAACATGATATCGAAGCTTTTCAGGGACTTTTGCAAGAATGGAAAATCGACACAGATAATCCTGTGGTGCAAAAACAGGAAAACAACAATAAATTACAGTTCACATCCAGAAATAATAACTGGACACGACAAGACTATTGTTATCGTGATCGAAACAGACACCATGTGACAATCATTGGCAGACTAATAATAGTTACAGAGAAACATCACACTTCCGTAGTAATGACTATGACAGAGATAACTGTAGAAACAGACAATATGGGAATCAGAACAGTTATTATCAACGGAGACAAAACGACTTCAGACGCAACAGCCCACCTCATAATTAAGATTCTGGGAGAGATTCTCCATCACGTGAATGACAAGAAAGAAATTTCAGAAATTACCGACATGACGACAGACGCTGTAGTTACGACAACAGACCAGAATTCAATAGGAACTGGCTTGATTCAAATAGGGCAGTTCCCTCTCCAGTTGTGGCCGAGCGGTTCTAGGTGCTTCAGTCCGGAACCGCGCTGCTGCTGCAGTCACAGGTTCGAATCCTGTCTCGGGCATGGATGTGTGTGATGTCCTTAGGTTAGTTAGGTTTAAGTAGTTCTACGTCTAAGGGACTGATGACTGTAGTGACGTAACAAGACTGTTACGCCACTTGAGGTAGCCGATTGAAAGAAAGGCACACTTACACACACGCCGACTGGCATCAATTCTGGAACAGGATAACTATTGAATGGTAGCAAGAAAAGTACGTAGCTGGATTAATACTTATCTTTAATCAATCATTGTGGTACATCGCTCTTGACGATACACAGGAGACTTTAATTACAATCACTGTAAGGCTAATGGCGCCTTGCTAGTTCGTAGCCATTAACTTAGCTGAAGGCTATTCTGTCTCTCGGCTAATGAGAGAGAAAGGCTTCGTTCATCTAGTCGCTAGCTAGGTCGTCCGTACAACTGGGCGAGTGCTCTCTCGTATATCGAGACCTGCCTTGTGGTGACGCTAGGTCTGCGATCACACAGTGGCGACACGCGGGTCCGACATGTACTAAATGGACCGCGGCCGATTTAAGCTACCACCTAGCAAGTGTGGTGTCTGGCGGTGACACCACAATGACCTCAGATGTTAAGTCCCATAGTGCTTAGAGCAATTTGAACCCTCTTGAGAAGCTGACATTATGGAAAGTAGACCTCCAAATACCAGTAACGATGTGGGACAACAAACGGATAATAGACAATGACTCCTACCGCACACAGCCACAAAACGTACCTATGAAACTGACTGACTGACGAATATCAATTAATACAGTAATTTTGCGAGTCCACTTTTGTAGGGAACAGACGATACAGTGTTATTGTGTGTACATTTTTGCTTCTTAGTTGTATGATTGCCTCACGACTGTGAAGTTCACATTCTTGGAATATATACTGCTAATGAGGTTTTACTGCAACATTTTGGTTTACTTGAAAAGACATTTTTTATTTAAAGTACTTTATGAGACGCCACAGAAGACAGTCTTTAGTTTGTTTGACAGCAGCACAACTATAATATGATGCTACTTCGGAGTGACGCAATCTTTATTATTACTTACGTTCTTCTGAGAAATAAAACCTATTTGGTAATGGCTTTTGTGGCATAGCTACAGTGAGACATGTATTTTCGTAACACAACAATACATTACAGTACAGTACTCTCAAGGTCACGTCAGTGAACGTAATTACTACATTTATATGCTTAACACTTTACTTTGGTATATGACAAGGTAAGTACATTGATTTTTGGAGAACTTTGCCTATGAACGTGGTTCATTTTCTACCATTAGACAAGAACAGAAATTATGTTACAGCAAGAAGTGTGGTGGTGGTTAGTGTTGTCCCGTCGACAACGAGGTCATTAGAGACAGAGCGCAAGCTCGGTTTAGGGAAGGATGGGGAAGGAAATCGGCCGTGCCCTTTCAAAGGAACCATCCTGGCATTTGCCTGAAACGATTTAGGGAAATCACGGAAAATCTAAATCGGGATGGCTGGAGATGGGATTGAACCGTCGTCCTCCCGAATGCGAGTCCAGTGTGCTAACCACTGCGCCACCTCACTCGGTAGCAAGAAGTGTAGTTTAGCACTATATGTCATGCATTTGAGTCATTACGGTTTATTCTTGCAACATTTTTAGAAATATTTTGAGGAACATGTTAATGCTATGTGTTTATTATGATGAAATATTTAAGTATCGACGAATATGTATAAGTGTAATGAGGCAATTAATAATGCGTAGTGGTTACGGACTCTGGTTTGTAGAAAAGAATGCTGGAAACCAAGAATTGTACTTTAAGAGTTATGAAAAGTGAGTATATATGTGAATGTGAATAGCAGAATGCCAACGGAAATTTTTGGACACTGTTATTCATGAGATTTCGTTTCTAAGCACTTCTACTGTAATTTTTCAACCTGTGAATTTTTTTTATTTGTATGAAACTGTCGTTGTAGCTGAAACTGCTGTCGTAAACATGTTGGTAAAAAGTGTATGTGACCTTGACGTAATGCTCTGCTGTGCCCAGCTGCACGCTAGACGCCTGGAAAAACCCATTGTTGTGTTGCCTTTTAAATTTAATGGTGTCGCATAAGACGCTGTGAAGCACACCACACTCCCACAAGTTCTCGCACAGATGTAGAAAAGAGGCTGTTGACCTCACTTTCGGCATTTCTTTGCAGAACGCACCACAAACCCAGCACACTATTACTTGGAAACGTATGATTACACTCTGGAGCTCGTACTTTCTGCTACTTACTGAAATGCTTATGAAGTTATGAGAAATATTCTAACGTCTACACATTTGATTATGACAAGTGTCTTTCTACTAGAGTTGAGAGAATTTTGACTGACATGAAATGCCATGTGGCTGGTGAGTGATGTTTTTATGCTTTAATTTGTATATATTTGCTTATTTTATTTGATATATAGTTTCTAGCTGTGCCCCAACATTGGTTTCATAAAATAAAATTTAACACATATGCTAATGTAAACACTTTCTGTCAACAGATAGATTAAATAATAATTTCATGATCCACATTCCCAAAAAAAGAGCACATGGAAAGGAAAGAACTATAAGAAGGAGAAGGGACTAGTAACAGGAATTGCATACATAATTTTCTTTTCAAGGACTTGGTAACATTTTGGTAGAATAAATAGTCGTGGTGCACCACTCCAGTGTTAAGACCTGACATAGACATTAAGAAGTGAACAGACATTTCCTTTATATGCGTTGCTGTCTTTACTGTAATATTTTTTCCGCTTATGCTTTGTCATGTTTAGTTATAAGTTATTGCATTTGCTGCTGCTATTTGTCAGGTATTGTCCAACTGAATTTTACTTTGTATTGCTGTGCTAAGTCAGTTTTACCACTGATTTACTTTTCTTGTTACCTGCATATTGCCTTATATTGTTGCAGTTTCTTTGCTAATTCAGATATGCTGCTGTTGGCTTAGCCATTTGGGTTTTTGTCATTGTTGTTTGTGTTAATCGTTTTCTGTGGCTGCATTGCCTCATTCTCTAATTACCTGAGCTCAGTAGATTTAAGTTATTTTAAGAGGGGGTATGCTATATAAGAAAATGAGTTGTTATGTGTTTGGAAGAAATGCATTGTCAAGCTATAACAAAAAGGTTTGACCAAATAGTATTGTAATGAGAATAATTATTCTGAAAAAGCAAATGAACAGGTGTAAGTAGTGTATAGTGACAACAGGTTTAGACTGGATTTTGGGAACAAATGTTGAACTAAAGGAGGTCTCCAAGAATTAAATGAAGTTTTGGTTGGAAATGAAGTAGTTTTGCTGAAAGTTATAGAGGGATTGGCATGAAGTATATCATTGAAAGGAGAAAAATGAAAAAGAGGTATACAATGCTCATCACAAGTACTGCAGTACCAAATGTTACACTGAAAAAAGATCCTGTCCTTTAGTTCTGTGTTATTCTGCTATGTGTTTGTGTGTACCCTTGTGTGTCTGTGTATTTCCTGTGTCTGTGTGTTTACCAGATAAGATAAATTTGGTAGAATTTTTTTTCTAATACTAATCTGCATGCACTATGTTGAGCAATACTGTTATCCTCAAATCTAATCTGTTTTTGTAATTTACTCTCTACTTTGGAAAGATATTTAGACTTTATTTATTCTGTTACGTTTTCTTTTAATGCTCATTTGTCAAGTTACTGCTCCTAAGGATGTATTAATTTTTCACTTATTTACTTATGTCATAATTCCTGTAATACTCATGTAAATGCTTATTTCCATTCTTTTGTAAAGCCTGTATTACTATAAATGTTATCTCTACAATTATGTTCTTTACTGTAATGGTGTTTTCTTTATCTTTGTAACTGTATTCTTATGATGTAAAATTGTAATTGCATAGATACCAGTTCTCCAAATTAGATTACAGGGATTCGTTTTACTGCACACATTTGTCTGTTGGTCATACTATATCTATAAAATTTCAGTGGCTATATAACTGTGTTAGAGCTTGCATGTGTGTTGATAATTCAGCATGGGACTGGTTAACAGCATTGCAAAAAAAATTAGTGAATGTTCAAGTGGTGGTTCATGGACTTGCAACATTATCCTCAAGACTCTTCAATTGTGACTGTATACCTGCACAGTTGCAACAGGTGGCTGCTGGCCGTCTCTACAAGAACTACAGTGGGTCTGCACCTTTGGTGGCCCATTGCTACCATAATATCTACAATGAACGCTATGGGTCTGCTCTTCGGTGACCTACCAATTCTATCAATATTTTTCAAGACTTCGACTGACTCTGTTGTGGGTCTGCACTGTTGTGGCCCATTACCAATCTTCTTAACTAAAATCTTCATGTCAAGAGTCAGTGTTGTCCTCCCAACGGAAACACAATGCTACTTCTTCAAACTGCACCGTGGTCCACTACTTACATGTGCGTTTTCTTTTACTGCTCAGACTCTGTGCCTAAAACTGTCATAGACTACTCTTCTGATGAATGATGAGGACTGTCTTTAGAGACTGTGAGGAAAATTTTTGCTTTATTGACCAACAGTATATTACTAAATGTGAGTATCTGATCTATTTTATATTGTTAATATCAAATCTGTAAGAGACTCTGTGGCTGGTTGGACTCACAGTTAGAAGTTAATAGTTAACAGTGATGGAGGTTAGAAGCATGTTAGCACAACTGGGTAGTCTGGACGTGTGTCCGCCATGGAGATTTAATACTGGTTGGACATGGACTGTAAAATGTGGGTAATGGATTTATTGACGGTTATATAATTTTTGGGACTGTATCTCATGGACGATTATGTAATGGGTGTCACATGATCGAGGTAAAACTTGATAAATACATAGTTTGCTATGCAACAAAATCTTACCTTTACTAACCACATGTCTATTAGTAGTTAGAGCCTACAGTAGTTAGAATATTTTTTTTAGCTGGCTGTATATTTGCTGTATTTGCTGTAGTTCGTGTCATGAAGATTTTCTGTGATGTTAAGTGACTTATGAAATGTATGGGTTATTGTTAGGATTTCTTCTAAATCAGGGCCATTCTTTTGTGTTAATTAGTCATATTGCGTTGCGTTTGTATATTGTGGGGCATAAATGAATAGAATAAGTTTGAGCTGTATTTGTCAGGGAAAATTCTGTAGGTCAGTGTTGAAACGATAAAGACAAGCAAAGTGACAGTACATTCTGTTTCACTCTGCAGTTTTAGAAGGTTTAGTTGCATTAAGCAATTTAAGTAATAACATAGAAGTTTCACCTGCTCAGTTATGTCACTTTAAGTAAAAATATATATTTAGTAGTTTCATGAGGAATAGATACCTTGAAGTTAAATGTAATGGGGATTGGTGAAGTTCAGTGGCAGGATGAAAGCAATTTCTGGTCATGTGAGCACAGGTTTCTAGATACAAAATCAAATAGAGGTAACGCAGCAGTAGGTCTAATAATAAATAAGAAAATAGGAATGTAAATAAGGTACTATGAGCAGCACAGCGAATGCATTATCATTACCAGGGCAGACACAAAGCCAACATGCCACATTGATATAAGCATATATGTAAAAAGCTCGACACATGGTGAAGAGGTCAAATGTGTAATGATTAAAAAATATTATTTGGATAACTAACGACGAGGAAAATTTAATGATGGATGACTGGGATTCGGTAGTAGGAAGATAGAGAGAAGCAAAAATAATAGGAGAATACGGACTGGGGGAAAGGCATGAAAGATGAAACCGCTGGTAGAATTTGGCCCAGAGCATTATTTAGTCATGGAAAATATCATAGCCAATTCATAGTTTAAGAATCATGGAAGGAGGTTGTACATGTCGAAGTGACCTGGAGATACTGAAACCTTTATATCATCAAATTGATCATTTAGAGGAAAGATAGAGAACTGATTACATGATCAGACATTAAAATGTAAGACTTTCCAGGGGAAGATGCGGAATTTAATCATAATTAATTTTTTATGATTTGTTGATTAAAACTCCTCCCCCCATGAACCATGGACCTTGCCATTGTTGGGGAGGCTTGCATGCCTCAGCGATACAGATGGCTGTACCGTAGGTGCAACCACAACAGAGGGGTATCTGTTGAGAGGCCAGACAAACGTGTGGTTCCTGAAGAGGGGCAGCAGCCTTTTCAGTAGTTGCAGGAGCAACAGTCTGGATGATTGACTGATCTGGCCTTGTAACACTAACCAAAACGGCCTTGCTGTGCTGGTACTGCGAACAGCTGAAAGCAAGGGGAAACTACATCCGTAATTTTTCCCGAGGGCATGCAGCTTTACTGTATATTTAAATGATAATGGCGTCTTCTTGGGTAAAATATTCCGGAGGTAAAATAGTCCCCCATTCGGATCTCCGGGTGGGGACTACTCAGGAGGATGTCGTTATCTGGAGGAAGAAAACTGGCATTCTACAGATCAGAGGGTGAAATGTCAGATCCCTTAATCGGGCACGTAGGTTAGAAAATTTAAAAAGGGGAATGGATAGGTTAAAGTTGGATGGAGTGGGAATTAGTGAAGTTTGGTGGCAGGAGGAACAAGACTTTTGGTCAGGTGAATACATGATTATAAATACAAAGTCACATAGGGGTATTGCAGGAGTAGGTTTAATAATGAATAAAAAACAGGAGTGCAGGTAAGCTACTACAGACAGTATAGTTAACGCATTATCGTGTCCAAGATAGACACGAAGCACACGCCTACTACAGTAGTAAAAGTTTATATGCCAACTAGCTCTTCAGATGGTGAAGAAATTGATGAAATGTATGATGAGATAAAAGAAATTATTCAGGTAGTGAAGGGAGACGAAAATTTAATAGTCATGGGTGACTGGAATTCGAGAGTAGGAAAGTGGAGAGAAGGAAACAGAGTAGGTCGATATGGATTGGGGGTAAGAAATGAAAGAGGAACCGTCTGGTAGAATTTTGCACAGAGCATAACTTAATCATAACTAACACCTGGTTCACGAATCATGAAAGATGGTTGTATACATGGAAGAACCCTGGAGATACTAAAAGGTAACGGATAAATTGTATAATGGTAAGACAGAGATTTAGGAACCAGGTTTTAAATTGTAAGACATTTCCAGGGGCAGATGTGGACTCTGACGACAATCTATTGGTTATGAACTGTAGATTAAAACTGAAGAAACTGCAAAAAGGTGGGAATTTAAGGAGATGGGACCTGGATAAACCAGAGGTTGTACAGAGTTTCAGGGAGAGCATAAGGGAACAATTGACAGGAATGGGGGAAGAAATACAGTAGATGAAGAATGGGTAGCTCTGAGGAATGAAGTAGGTAAAAAGACGAGGGCTGTTAGAAATCCTTGGGTAACAGAAGAAATATTGAATTTAATTTATGAAAGGAGAAAATATAAAAATGCAGTAAATGAAGCAGGCAAAAAGGAATACAAACGTCTCAAAAATAAGATCAACAGGAAGTGCAAAGCTGCTAAGCAGGGATGGATAGAGGACAAATGTAAGGATGTAGAGGATTATCTCACTAGGGGTAAGATAGATACCTGCCTACAGGAAAATTAAAGACACCTTTGGAGAAAAGAGAACCACTTGTATGGATATCAAGAGCTCAGATGGAAACCCAGTTCTAAGCAAAGAACGGAAAGCAGAAAGGTGGAAGGAGTATATAGAGGGTCTATACAAGGGCGATGTACTTGAGGACAATATTATGGAAATGGAAGAGGATGTAGATGAAGATGAAATGGGAGATACGATACTACGTGAAGAGTTTGACAGAGCACTGGAAGACCTGAGTCGAAACAAAGCCCCTGGAGTAGACAACATTCCATTACAACTACTGACAGCCTTGGGAGAGCCAGTCCTGACGAAACTCTACCACCTGGTGAGCAAGATGTATGAGAAAGGCGAAATACCCTCAGACTTCAAGAAGAATATAATAATTCCAATCCGAAAGCGAGCAGGTGCTGACAGATGTGAAAATTACCGAACTACCAGTTTAATAAGTCACAGCTGCAAAATACTCATGCGAATTCTTTACAGACGAATGGAAAAACTGGTAGAAGTCGACCTCAGGGAAGATCAGTTTGGATTCCGTAGCAATGCTGGAACACATGAGGCAATACTGACCTTACGCCTTATCCTAGAAGAAAGATTAAGGAAAGGCAAACATATATTTCTAACATTTGTAGACTTAGAGAAAGCTTTTGACAATGTTGACTAGAATACACTCTTTCAAATTCTAAAGGTGGCAGGGGTAAAATACAGGGATCGAAAGGCTATTTACAATTTGTACAGGAACCAGATGGCAGTTATAAGAGTCGAAGGACATGAAAGGGAAGCAGTGGTTGGGAAGGGAGTGAGATTGGAGAAGAAATAAAAACTTTGAGGTTCGCAGATGACATTGTAATTCTGTCAGAGACAGCAAAGGACTTGGAAGATCAGTTGAACGGAATGGACAGTGTCTTGAAAGGAGGGTATAAGATGAACCTCAACGAAAGCAAAACGAGGATAATGGAATGTAGTCGAATTAAGTCGGGTGATGCTGAGGGAATTAGATTAGGAAATGAGACACTTAAAGTAGTAAAGGAGTTTTACTATTTGGGGAGCAAAATAAATGATGATGGTCGAAGTAGAGAGGATATAAAATGTAGACTGGCAATGGCAAAGAAAGCGATTCTGAAGAAGAGAAATTTGTTAACATCGAGTATTGATTTAAGTGTCATGAAGTCGTTTCTGAAAGTATTTGTAACGAGTGTAGCCATGTATGGAAGTGAAACATGGACTACAAATAGATTGGACAGGAAGAGAAGTGATAAAACTGAGATGATTGCCACGATCTGTTTTGAATGGTTACTAACTTACTGTACAGTTAAGAAAATACCGTACTGGCTTAGTAGTGTAGTGTTAGCTGTCGTACGATATCACAAAAGTAGTTTTTGTATCTCTGTTTACTACTTTTCCTTATCGATGGTCACAATCACTATGTAATTGGATTACATTGTTGGTGTTCCCTTAATCAGCTTTATACTAGTACCATTGTATCACGTAAATTAATTATCAGTCATATTTAATGCCTACAACTGAGGAAGCTGTTAGACCTACGTAACACGTTAAACGCAGAAAATTTTATGAATGTTTCATATTAAATGATTCGAAATACATTTGTACATATTGAACAGTACATTGCTCTTTGGAATTGCTGTCTTCTTCAAACTATGCAGAAAATAATAATGTGATGAACAAAAAGATTTCAATGACTACGTTATTATTTTATTTATATTTGACTATTACGTAAAGAAGATAACTGAGTGTCCCTTATGCCACTGCTAATTGTCCAACTATGCTATTTTTCGACAATGTGTTTTTCGTTAAATTTTTAACATTGGTGCAAATTGTAAGTGACTATAATGTGTCACCCACAATGATATCCTGTAGGCCGAAAAAATTTAAGACAGTTTTTACCTACATTCTCCAAGCTGTAAGCTGTATAATGTGCGGAATTTGTTGTTTTGTAGATATATATATATCTTAATGGCTAAGTCCTGTTGTGCTCTTCGAGAGAAAAGGTTTGTGTCACTTGGTAAGCATGATGAGTGGTAGTAAAAATAGTGAAATTCAGATAAGTTTATTTTGTTTCATTTTACTTTATGACTGTTACGTTTGTTATTGCAATGTCTGTCCAATGAAATCTTCACTAGCCCTTCCCAGCCATGATACTTCTCTTTTTATTCTTATGCAGTTCTACAAGACAGAAGACCCACAAGACGGAGGATACAACCTCCCAAATACTAAATTGTTCGTCTTTAGCTGCACAAGTTGAAACACTAAGGTAACCTTGATGTAATCAATAGAAGCAACCCGGAAAAGAGTTACGAATAACACTGGATGACTTCTTGTTATACAGTAACAAAACTATGACTGAATTTTAAGTTAATGGCACGGCTAAAAATACGTAAGAATTCTTCATTCGTTCGTCTGCATATGGTCTATGCACTATCGGCCCCACAAAACTGTAGTATGATGTTTCGTGAGAACAATGATGAACAGCTGCCACTCAAGTAAATATAATTGAAACTTAGATATTACAGACATTCCCCCCTCCCCTCTTTTTCTACAAGTACCGTACTTTACTATAGAAAAATGCAAAATAAATAGTTTACAATACTTAATTGTATCTTACGCTGTTTACGTCCATTATATAGCTCTATATGCGGGAGGACTGCTTGGGCCCCTGTTGTCTCATTACATCGGGTGCGCGGCCTGCGGTGATGGCGAATTTTTATTCACGTCGCAGAATGCATCAACGACCACAGCAAGAGGAATAAAGTGATGCAGAGAGATTCGTGTCTGTTGTCTTTCTCTGAAGCCTCATTGTCTATGGCCATCATCTTTTTGCTACCACGCTGTTTTGAAGACGAGTTCCACGTAATTTCCCCGCGTCAACGACAGAGAAGTTTTTCCGTTCTCGTAATGGATGATGTTCTTTGTCTTCCGTCACAGTCGCTCCAACAGGTGCATAAAACAAGGCGCAAATGTAGGCAGCAAATGTGGGCAGCGGAAAGTATGTTTCGTGCCAATATTTAAGCTCGTTTAATCCTCTTCAATCACTATACAGTTTTTAAATCTTTTAATCTAAACCGAATTAACAGAAAAATGTCCAGAGGACACAAAATTATCCGATGTTCTGAAAATGCAAGACCTGTAAAGCGTGTCTCATCTGTGAACGTAACGCTGAAAGAAAGAGAACGTGGACATATAAGAGAATTATTTTTATGACATACATTTTGGTGCATAAGACACTTAAGACTTACGTGAAATAATGAAACAAGTAACAACGAAACAGGTAAGTTCAAGGACGCTACTGAAAGAAACGTGTACCTTTTACACATGTTCCAGTTCTCAAGAACTGGAATATTAAAAAATTCACACCGAAATAATATTAGCAGTACTATAGTATGTCTAAATATAGTTGCCTCCGAAATTTTCTAGTATTATTCCGCTTTTCTGGGAGACAATGAAATACATCATATGTCAAAATAGAATACATATTCCCACCGGAAATTTTTAAAGGAATACTTATTAATAAGGCATATTTGTTAACATAGAAAAGAGATAACTTATTCTATCTTGACATATGCATTTGTTTTCTGTAAATATATATGCGCGACTGTAGCACAGGCACCTATTGTTATATACTCCAGTCCAACTCGTAAAACGTACACTAATTTTCGGAATACTGCCTTTTTCTTTCGTCTTTAGTTAGTTTTGCTAACCTAGGAAACAAAATATTCAGTGTCACCTTATTACGAGAACGTGAGTTTTCTTCAATTACATATTTTTTCCTTTTAAATTAAAGACCTTCTTGTGTTTATACAGGAGATAATCAAGTACTTGAACTACCACGGAGCTCCTCCTTCCTTGCGCCTCATAACAACCGTAAGTGGAACTATGGTTCAAGAGTAGCGTTTTTACCTTGTGATATTGATAATGCAGAAACACGAGTTTCAGTAGCCTGTTTACTGGCCATTTTAAACAAACAATGATCAGTAGTCGGGCGTAGCTTAAAATCACAGTCAACTATTAAATCTTGAAGATGCAGTTACGTTGTTTAAATATTATTATTATTTTCGATTATTCCCATTTAAGAGAGCGTTTGAACTTGAATTCCTTTATGATGAGTGTTTATGTTTTTTCTGAGCCCAAATTTTCTTCATGTGTTCACTGTGTTGTTTCTTTCGTTCCGCTGTCCATTTGCATCCTGGTCTCTTCTGTGTTATGGTGTCAAATTTATGTTTTTTGATGATGTTCCTGAATTCAGTTCTATTTTCTGCATCGTTTACTGTTATGTGTGCTTGTCTGAGGTCCTCTTCAACTTCTTTTATCCATTTTGTTTTTCCCCTGCCTGAGTTGATGACTTTAAGAATTCGCTTTGAAATTCTGTTTTCATTCATCCTGTGGATATGTCCGTACAACTGCATTCTTCTTTTCCTTATTGTATCCGTAATCTTGTCTGTGTATTTATATAATTCTGATGTTGGTCTCTTCTTCCAGATTCCTTGCTCTTGTATCGGACCAAAAATTTTCCTGAGAATTTTCCTTTCTTCTTTCTCTATTTCTTTGATTTTAGTTTGCCCACCTATTTGTGTTGTTTCAGATCATACAGTGCCTCCGGAAGTACGACAGTGTTGTAGTGCCTCAATTTTGCGTTAATGGATATGGACTTTTTGTTATAATAGTTCCACGTGAGTTTATATGCTTTCTGTAGTTTTTTTTATCCTTTCCTCATTGGCCTTTAGGTTGATCCCTGATGGCTGGATGACTTCTCCCAGGTACTTAAAATATGGTACTTGTACGATTTTCCCATGGGTTGTCACAATAGGCAATTTGTCTTGTGGCACTCTTTCTATGTACTGGGTTTCCTCATATGAGATTTGCAGGCCAGTTCTTTGTGCAATTTTGTGTAACTTCTCTATGACGTTAGTGGCTTCTTTTCTATTATTTGTGAGGATTGCAAGGTCATCCGCAAAAGCTAAACACTTCACATTGAATCTATTATCTTTTCTAATGCCAATTTGGATTCCTTTGACTTCTTTTTACCATGTCCTGATAATTTTTTCAAGAATGATATTAAAGAGTAATGGTGAAAGTCCGTCACCCTGTCGCACTCCAGTTTGGATTTCAAATGGTTCCGAGATATCCCCCATAAATTTAACCTTGGAGACTGTGTCAGTTAATGTTTCCCGAATTATTGCTCTTGTCTTTCTGTCAATGCTGAATTCTTCCAGCGTCTTGCAGAGCGCTACTGTCTATTGAGTCGTAGGCCTTTTTAAAATCTACAAAAGTAACCACTGTGTTTCGGGTGTTTCTCATCTGGAGAATCATTTTCAGATTCCAGATCTGCTCTATGCATCATCGTCCCTTGCGAAAACCAGCCTGGTATTCTACTATTTGTGGATCAGCTTGTTCTTCTAATGTACTGGGTTTTCTCATATGAGATTTGCAGGTCAGTTCTTTCTGCAATTTCGTGTAACTTCTCTATGGCGTCAATGGCTTCTTGTTTAAATATTATTATTATTATTATTATTAAAATCCGCGTAATAAGTACGAAGAAACACAACTCATTAAGCTGCTCATCCAATATCCACATCCTCGCAAAAGGCAATGGAAAAAGTTTCAAGTTAGATAGTTTTCCATAGAATTCAATACTGAAACTGTAGGCCATAAAAATAATTTATTCTTCAGCTATATTTCGAAACAATTTCCTGTCCAAATGATCTCTGCAGTTTCAATTAGACATTCTTAGTTATTTTTCGGCTGCAGAACAGAAGACATATTTGTAATGCGTGATACACTTAAACAATATATTTCAGGATGATTTGTGATTGCAGTTGTGGAGCACCAAATTGAACAGTTTGACCAAAAGCGATGGTCTAAATTAAATAAGTATAGCTCTGTATCATATAGGACAGCGCCTAACAAATGTATATACCACTAAATTTAAAGTTTCATGGACGATGAGATTATGAGAGATGGAGCACGAACTCGGATATGAGAACTATATGGAATGAAGTCGGGCGTTTCCATTTAGGGTAGTCATCTGGAACTTGCTTTAAACGAATTAGAAAACTCATATCCGAACAGCCGGATGAGAATTTAATACTTGATGACTCTCCGAACTTGAGTGCTTGGCTGCCTACCTCGAACGACAATCTATAAAACTTAAGAGCTGGACGCCCTTTGAAAGAGCAGTACGTTTTCATAAAAAAATATATCTGTAGTACTTGTTCTTAACATGGCTGGTGTGCTACTTCGTGAATAACCTCTTTAGTGCTCGCAGAGGCATGTACTCGAAATTCAGACGCTGGCTAGATCACCGTGCTGGCGTCACGCTTCGTGACCCACTGCAGGGTTTAGAACTTGTCTTCCACTGTGATGGCTGTAATTTCACGTTACGGCAATCACGAAGGTCGTTGAAACGCCGTGGTCATATGGCACCCATTATGTTCAACGACGCTTAGCAACGACTCACTTAACGGTTATCGTTAGTAGGCAGCTGCTTGCAGCAAAGTGGTCACTTCTTCACAGTTATTATGGCAAAATGTTTAAGGTCTATGCTGAATGGTCCCACAGAACAAAGAGAACTAAAGACATGAGCGAACTGCCTCGATTTCTCTGCGAAGTAATTCAGTTGGCCACAAAGCTGTTTTGGAGCAATCTGTGCAGGTACTGCTACTCTGCACATATTAATCAACAGACATGTATGGCGTCATCTCTTGAAACTTACTACCAAAATAAGTGGCGGTTCTCGACATATCTGTTTATGTTCAAGTGGATGGACTCATTTTTATCACTTTTGCCAATTCGTCATCGTTGTTTGATCGAACTAGTTAGAAACGTTTTGTGTGTAGGGCCTGCTTTTACGAAACAGTATTAACTCTAATATACTCCCTATGAAAATTTTCATTTTGTGAGAACTAAATTTATGGAGCCGATCAAAAAGATACACATGCAATAGGAAGTGAAGTCAGACACTTGTACGACAACACCACACCTTTTTAAGTGCAAGTGACCCTGTGAATATTCTTGACGCAAAATATTGTATTTCCATTCCCTATGAATTCAAAATCAGACTTTGTACAACAAAATCAGTAATATGGTTAGAAGTGACAAAAGAAAAACATTTGTAAATATCTGTTTTGTAATTATGTAAGGGTGAAACACCTTAATATAATAAAATTTTTTACTTAAATTGCAATAACTGAGACGGTGAAACTTCTACATTATTTGATTATGAAACTGCTGAGTGAAACTGAACGTACTGAGCGTAGTTTCTCTTTACTTATTCCTATCATCTCAAAACTGACCCACAATATCCTGGCGCAACGCAATCTGACTGCTCAAAAATGATAACCTGACTTCAAATAATTAATACAAAAGAATGGCCCTGAATTAGAAGAAATCCTAACAATAACCCATACATTTCATATGTGACATACTTCACAGAAAATCTTCACTACACGAACTACAGCAATGCACCAGACTCCAATAAAGCCGCCTAAATGAAAGATTCTAACTACTGTAGGTTCTAACTACTAATAGACGTGTGGTTAGCTAGGGAAAGATTTTGTTGCAGAGCAAACAATGTATTTACCAGATTTTACCTTAATCAAGTGACAACCAGTTCAAAAAAATTATATAATCATCAGTGATAAATCTCCAAAACGGATACACATTCAGACCGTCCGCTCGCGCTAATACTGCAAACCTCCAACACTGCTAATTATTATCCTTTAACCTCCATAACTGCTGACTACTCACTCCCAACTTCCATCACTGCTGGTTGTTCACCTCCAAGTGCTAGCCCAACCAGCCACAGAGTCTCTTACCGAGTACTCACAGCGCTGTCAGAGTTATTAATGCAGAGCGCTACATAGCGCTGCCAACATATAAACACATGGACAGGCGACATACAAGGGTCGCACTAGGAACAAACCGGTAATCTATTTAGCGAGAACAGATCAGTACGGCAATGTGTAGCGACAGCACACGCTAGTAAAGATCTCTATTGCGAATCACCTGCTGCTCTGACAGTACTGATTACTAGCGGTCATATTACGAGCCCATCCTGCAGTAAGAATTACGTAGCGCGTACCATTTCAACTGCAACCAAATTACGAGAAGAATCGATTCAGAATGGTGATGAAATATATTACAAAAACTTCCTAAATGTTTTGGACTTAACATGGGAGGAAGGCATCGAAGTTCCAGTTATTTTTTTCTGCTAAGTGATAATTATTGAGCTCGACATTGCCGCACTCAAAATACACAGCTAAGTACTTTAGTATTTTGTAAGACAGAACAATCTTATATTTTACATGATATTAGACCAATAAAAACTTTTGTTAACTATTTTTTGCCCCTTTCCGTTTCATGATTTTCTTAAACCAATAATGTCTTCCACAGTAAGTCCCTTCGTTTTGTAATGACGACGAAATATCACAGCTGATTCAATTAGTATTCTTGCAGAGTAATAATACAGAGCATGTGTTGGCTGAAAGTCATTATATTTCCGTAAATTAAAGAAATGAGTGGTTGAGTTATGACGCTACTTTGACCATGAAACCAGGTACATCTACATCTACATTGATACTCCGCAAGCCACCCAACGGTGTGTGGCGGAGGGCACTTTACGTGCCACTGTCATTACCTCCCTTTCCTGTTCCAGTCGCGTATGGTTCGCGGGAAGAACGACTGTCTGAAAGCCTCCGTGCGCGCTCTAATCTCTCTAATTTTACATTCGTGATCTCCTCGGGAGGTATAAGTAGGGGGAAGTAATATATTCGATACCTCATCCAGAAACGCACCCTCTCGAAACCTGGCGAGCAAGCTACGCCGCGATGCAGAGCGCCTCTCTTGCAGAGTCTTCCACTTGAGTTTATTAAACATCTCCGTAACGCTATCACGGTTACCAAATAACCCTGTGACGAAACGCGCCGCTCTTCTCTGGATCTTCTCTATCTCCTCCGTCAGACCGATCTGGTACGGATCCCACACTGATGAGCAATACTCAAGTATAGGTCGAACGAGTGTTTTGTAAGCCACCTCCTTTGTTGATGGACTACGTTTTCTAAGCACTCTCCCAATTAATCTCAACCTGGTACCCGCCTTACCAACAATTAATTTTATATGATCATTCCACTTCAAATCGTTCCGCACGCATACTCCCAGATATTTTACAGAAGTAACTGCTACCAGTGTTTGTTCCGCTATCATATAATCATACAATAAAGGATCCTTCTTTCTATGTATTCGCAATACATTACATTTGTCTATGTTAAGGGTCAGTTGCCACTCCCTGCACGAAGTGCCTATCCGCTGCAGATCTTCCTGCATTTCGCTACAATTTTCTAATGCTGCAACTTCTCTGTATACTACAGCATCATCCGCGAAAAGCCGCATGGAACTTCCGACACAATCTACTAGGTCATCTATATATATTGTGAAAAGCAATGGTCCCATAACACTTCCCTGTGGCACGCCAGAGGTTACTTTAACGTCTGTAGACGTCTCTCCATTGATAACAACATGCTGTGTTCTGTTTGCTAAAAACTCTTCAATCCAGCCACACAGCTGGTCTGATATTCCGTAGGCTCTTACTTTGTTTATCAGGCGACAGTGCGGAACTGTATCGAACGCCTTCCGGAAGTCAAGAAAAATAGCATCTACCTGGGAGCCTGTATCTAATATTTTCTGGGTCTCATGAACAAATAAAGCGAGTTGGGTCTCACACGATCGCTGTTTCCGGAATCCATGTTGATTCCTACATAGTAGATTCTGGGTTTCCAGAAATGACATGATACGCGAGCAAAAAACATGTTCTAAAATTCTACAAGAGATCGACGTAAGAGATATAGGTCTATAGTTTTGCGCATCTGCTCGACGACCCTTCTTGAAGACTGGGACTATCTGTGCTCTTTTCCAATCATTTGGAACCCTCCGCTCCTCTAGAGACTTGCGGTACACGGCTGTTAGAAGGGGGGCAAGTTCTTTCGCGTACTGTGTGTAGAATCGAATTGGTATCCCGTCAGGTCCAGTGGACTTTCCTCTATTGAGTGATTCCAGTTGCTTTTCTATTCCTTGGACACTTATTTCGATGTCAGCCATTTTTTCGTTTGTGCGAGGATTTAGAGAAGGAACTGCAGTGCGGTCTTCCTCTGTGAAACAGCTTTGGAAAAAGGTGTTTAGTATTTCAGCTTTACGCGTGTCATCCTCTGTTTCAATGCCATCATCATCCCGTAGTGTCTGGATATGCTGTTTCGAGCCACTTACTGATTTAACGTAAGACCAGAACTTCCTAGGATTTTCTGTCAAGTCGGTACATAGAATTTTACTTTCGAATTCAATGAACGCTTCACGCATAGCCCTCCTTACGCTAACTTTGACATCGTTTAGCTTCTGTTTGTCTGAGAGGTTTTAGCTGCGTTTAAACTTGGAGTGGAGCTCTCTTTGCTTTCGCAGTAGTTTCCTAACTTTGTTGTTGTACCACGGTGGGTTTTTCCCGTCCCTCACAGTTTTACTCGGCACGTACCTGTCTAACACGCATTTTACGATTGCCTTGAACTTTTTCCATAAACACTCAACATTGTCAGTGTCGGAACAGAAATTTTCGTTTTGATCTGTTAGGTAGTCTGAAATCTGCCTTCTATTACTCTTGCTAAACAGATAAACTATTGCGTTTATAAAGCGAAATAATTTTAAAGGTGCGGTTAGGCCAGATACAACCGTATAATTACAATTAACCAAGAGTTGTTGTCAGCAAAAGCCATTTGTATTTGACATTATTCAAATTAGTACAAGTTCGTTCTTACGTAACTCCAATGCAATAATTCAGTTCACTAACTGTCTTCATTGCTAATTATTCACTCGGTGGAAAGATAGTAACTGCTCATGATGCCTGGTATAGTATTAACTAAATGATCCGTGTGTTTCATTTTCATAGAATGTTTTCGTTTTTAAAATAATTGTAACACTTCACCGTAGCCATCGAGAGATCGTTATAATTATTATTACGCAGCATATTTCATTATGTGTCAAGGTGCGTGTGAGCTTAAGACTGCAGTGGGATAGCTGCGCCAGCATTTGCTGTTCGAGTAAACACTTCTCTGTCAGACGATTGTCATGAGTAGAATACTAATTATTAAAATCCACATTATTAATAATCTTATGTTACACAGCACATATCGTCAAAAGTGGGACGCCACTATTGAAGTAGGGGCAGTGCAGAAATGCATTTTCGTTTAGACAATTCTGTGTACAGAATTACTGGAGCGTCGACAGCTATTAGTACTTCGTTTAAACAAGTACAGGGTTAAAATTATTGAACTATATGAAATGGTTCAAGTGGCTCTGAGCACTGTGGGACTTATCTGCTGTGGTCATCAGTCACCTAGAACTTAGAATTACTTAAACCTAACTAACCTAAGGACATCAGATACATCCATGCCCGAGGCAGGATTCGAACCTGCGACCGTAGCGCTCGCGCGGTTCCGGATGTAGAGTCCAGAAGCGCTCGGCCACTCCGGCCGGCCTATATGAAATAAAATCCTCCTAGCTCCTTAACGGTTTGAGTTAGACGTTCAAACTGCACGGCTGGCCGCGGGCCATGATGGGAATTAGTTTTTGCAAGCATGAATTAATTTAGCGACGAAGTTCACTTTCGTTTGGATGAATTCATCAACAAGCAAAATTGTCGCTTTTGGGGGACTGAGAATCCACATTTCGTGACTGAGAAGTCTCTTCACCCTCAACAGTGATTGTGTGGTGTGAAATGTCCAGTCACGGAACAATCGGTGCGATATCCCTTGATGGCGAGGTGACTACCCAACGGTACCTGAAGGTTTTGGAAGATCGTTCTATCTCCATTATCCAAAGTTACCCTGATTTCGACACGATGTGGGTCATGCAAGATGGAGCTCGATCCCATCGGAAAGGAGACTGTTTGATGTCCTTGAGGTGCACATTGGGGATCGCGTTCTGCCTCCGGGGTACCCAGTACCCACTGGCATGGGCCTCTCTTGACCGCTAGCTCTCCGGATCTGAACACATGCTACTCCTTTTTGTTGGTCTATGTTAAAGACAAGGTGTATAGCAAAAAAAGGCGAAACCATTGCCGAGCCGAAAACAGCCGTTCAGGAGATCATCGACAGCATCGATGTTCCGACACTTCAGCGGGTCATGCAGGATTTCGCTATTCGTCTGCTCCATATCATCGCCAATAATGGCAGGCATATCTAACATGTCATAACCTAGATCCGAATATCTGTAACGGCGTTTATATGTTGCATAAAGTGTGTGCAGGCCGTAGTTTGTAACTAATTTAGTTTTTTTTTTCATGTCGTGCAATAATTGTCTCCTTGTATGTGTGAGCTAAACAAGTGAGAACTCCTTGTCTACCTGGAGACACGAGCGCATTTTACGTCACCAGCTGTCCTCACAGTATGCTTGTAGCAGTTTTTGCTCGTTAAGACGGAACCGGTACTCAGGGTCAAGAACCGTTCACAGAATATGTCTGGCAGACCGGCGCAACGGAGAACAGTCAAAGTTATTTCTCACTGAGGCAATCTAAATCTAAATCCGCACTCGCCAAATTACTATGAAGTTCATGTCACAGGGTTCTTCTCAGTGTGCCACTGATTAGAGCTCCTCCCCGTTTCATTCATGTATCGAGAAGGGGAAAAGTTTTGTTTAAACACATCCGTGGGTGATATAATTAGGAAAATGTTGTCCTTGTGCCCCACAGGGGCTATACTCAGGGCGCTGCAGTAAACTGAGGTGACGAAAGTCGTGGGATGCCCCCCAATATCGTGTCGGACGTCCTTTTGCCTCTTAAGTGCAGCAACTTGACGCTGGATATCCCCTGAAGATATTTTGAGCCATGCTGCCTTTATAGCCTTCCATAATTGTGAAAGTATCGTCGGTGCAAGATTTTGTGGGCGAACTGACCTCTGGATTATATCGCATAAACGTTCAATAGAATTCAAGTCCGGCGATCAGGGTGGCCAAATCATTCACTCAAATGGTCCTGAATGTTCTTCAAACCAGTTACGAGCAATTGTGGACCTCCTCAGCTCCAAGGTCAATGAACTCTGTTCTGACGCAGTTATGAGATTTACCTGCAAGGTCCATATTCTCCCTCCTGCTCCCTTCCTCCCTTCCCCTTCGTCCTACCTCCCTCTCCCACGCACTTCCCCTCACTCTCCTCTGTCCTTCTTATCCTTTTCCATCCCTCTCCCCTCCCACTGCCTTCTGCTCTCTACCACCTCGTCTCTCCTCCCCTCTCCCTCCCCTACCCTTCTCCTCCCCACCCTCTTCCTTCCACTTACTCTGCGACAAGGGTCTATTGTTCACTACAAATCAGCCACTTGGCCTAGCTTACTTATTTCTTGTTAGTTATATTAACGACCCATCATGTTACTTGTATAATTTACTGGCAAACCCAAGGAAGCTCTGCAAATGTTTAATATCGACTGGAACTGGAAATATGTCTATCTCTTCATCCTTCCCTGTCTCTCTCTCTATCCATCAATTCACTCATCTCTCCCTCTATCTCCTCCATCGCCACATCTCCTTCTCCTCCTCCCTCTCTCTATCCATCTCCTTCTTTCCTTTCTATCAGCCCTCCTCCTCTGCCCATTCGCCCTTTCCCTCTCTCACTGCCATTTCCTCATCCTTCCTCTCAATACCCATCTGCTCTTTTCCCATATATCTAATATTGAGCCTTGTTTATAGTTATTGCAAAGGAAACCTTGATTGGTAATTGAAATCAATTAAAATGGGTGTTACCACAAATGTGATCCATCTACCTCACATGTTACACGAAAACTTTAACCTATGTGCTTATCGCATCTATTATAATTTCACCAAAAAGTGTTCTTGCATCATGTATGGAACAGTGGATGCATTTACACTACCATGTGTATTTGTTTTTACACCGCTGGAAACTATGCTCCAGCATATCACAACTTTAAATTACTGACTGTATTAGAACATCCCACAATCCTTGAAAATGAGCATTTGTCGCAATTGCAGTCGTAATAAATAATATTTTAGCAGCAGGACTTTGTTTAAAAACAGTAGTCATATTTGTCATAATACGAGCTGACCTAACTAGATACTGTCTACTTATTTTATATGGAATAAGAATATTTGTGGGAACAGTAGCAATTTATGGGGCTTTTTTCTTTAGATGTATAGAGTAACAACATTTGCATCATCCAATCCACTACATGCTTATGCAATACATTCAGTCTTTTGAAGCACATTCAAATTAGCAGTGGAGGCCTATAAACAGATCTTTTGTATATCACCTAACACAGTAGTAAACACCATCATTTCTGACAGTTACAGCGAAATATGATCATCCTCAGTTAGTATTTAGAGAGCATGTAGATATCCCATATCCTCCAACTCTCCCCATTGTATCCTGATTTTTCCCATATTTTGTGTTGAAACAAATTTTCAAATCCTGCCTGTGCGTTGGCAATGACCTGCTCTTTTTCAAGTAACAGTCTATAGTATTCCTTTGCAGCAAATGTTTTTATGAAATATAGTCGTTTCTTTCGTTTTTTGTGATTTCAGACACTTCCGCACAGATTTTCGCATTGGCTATATTATAAGAAGTAATTTCTTTAGTAAGCATTGACCTTAATCTACTCAATACATTGCTTCTTTTACTTAACACTTTTTGATTACGAGTAGTTCTTCAATCAGAAACAGTTTATGGTCCTTTTATTTTGAGGCCTATAGACTATAGGTTTATAAACAGAATTTTTTCGTGTATGCCCTAATGAAGTAAACACACAAGGTGACGGTGGAGACAACCCGAATACCTTTCTTTTTCATTACGGAATTAGAATTTATATACACTGAGAACTATACCCCAAAATATTATGCTCGAACTTCATAAAGGAACGATTCTGTGAGCGTTTGAAGCCGAGTATGCATCCTCATTGTCGATGCCTTCACCCCTATTTATACCAATGTGAGTAAAACTGATTTTCTGGAGCGTTGTTTGGATTGATTTACTCAAAATGTAAGCGAAAGTTTCAATTGCCTCGTTTGGAAATACGCTCCAATAATAACATCCAGCTGAAGCGAAACTGTCAACATCACTTCACATTTTGCCATATACCAATTCAATATAGGCCATACTGCATTAACGCACGTAGTAATTGCTCTTCAAACGAAAATCGGCGATGAAGTGCGCCAATTTAGTGGAGACAGAGACGCCAGTGGCAATGCGCTCTGCGACGAAAATATCTTTGGGGACGAAAATGAGGACTTACCAGGTCAAAATAGTGTAAAGCTGCCAGCCACTAGCGGGGCTGATAGTTGTTAGGAATCAGGAGTCGATGATATCCCGTAACTTTCAAGCTTTGTCACCATTTTTTTTTTTTTTTTGCCAAACTTTAAGCGCATTTTTCTAACAACCGTGTTTCTTCGGCGTGTTTGTCGTCACCCACGCTACATTTTTCATCGGATTTTAATGAATTTTGGTCTGTCTTGAAGCAAACTCAATTCTCTTCAGTTCTTCGTAGTCGATTTTGTGGTGTCACCGCCAGACACCACACTTGCTAGGTGGTAGCCTTTAAATCGGCCGCGGTCCGTTAGTATACGTCGGACCCGCGTGTCGCCACTATCAGTGATTGCAGACCGAGCGCCGCCACACGGCAGGCCTAGAGAGTCTTCCTAGCACTCGCCCCAGTTGTACAGCCGACTTTGCTAGCGATGGTTCACTGACAAATTACGCTCTCATTTGCCGAGACGATAGTTAGCATAGCCTTCAGCTACGTCATTTGCTACGACCTAGCAAGGCGCCATTACCAGTTACTATTGATGCTGTAAAACATGTACCGTCAAGAGTGATGTTCACCAATTATGGTTAATCCATAATACTTAACTTTAATAGTTAAGTATTCCAGCAGCTACGTACGTTTTTTGCTAGTATAATTCCCTTGTCCTGTTCCAGACCTCACGCCAGCCTGCGTGAGGTTAAACGCGTGCCTCTCGGCTTCCTCATAATGGGTTGGCTGTCTTGCCAGTCCACAACAGATTTCTTATGGTGATATTTTTTCGGGCAAAAAAGAGGTGTCCATAAAAGACCATTGTTTGAAATACCTATAATTTCGTCTTTTTTGCATATCCTTATATTGAACCAAAATGACATCTGTCAGGATCAGAGTGATAACTAAATTTCATGTTTCAGACATGAGAGTGACAGCGACTACCGTCAGTCTGCCTCTTTTCAGAACTGCCTCGCAAAAATATTAATTACAGAGTGCAGATATTAATAGTTTTCAATCAAAATGCTAATAAAAACATCAATGTATACTTTATTCACTGCAGCAAACACCATTTGTCTACTACGTTCCAATACGGAGGGAAAACAATCCTGAATTTTAGCAATATTTTCGTCCGTCACCCTGTCATTCCCTCATAATCACGTACTCAGCTAATGTCTGGAGTAGTGCTGGAGGAAACTGACTCCTTGAAACCTACAGGGCTGTCCATACATCCGTAAGAGTACGAGGGCGTGGAGATCTCTAGTGAACAGCACGTTGCAAGGCGTCGCAGATATGCTCAATATTGTTTATGGTTGGGGAGCCCAGTGGCCAGAGGAAGCGTTTACGCTCTGAAGAGTATTCCTGGAGACACTCTGTAGAAATTATGGACTTGTAGGGTATCGCATTGTCCTGCTGGAATTGTCCAAGTGAGTCGGAACGCACAAGGGACACGAATGGATGCAGGTGATCAGACAGGATGCTGACGTACGTGTCTCCGGTCAGAGTCAGGTCCCTATCACTCCAACTGCGCACGCCTCACACAATTACACAGCATCCACCAGCTGGAACAGTCCCCTGCTGACATGGAAGATCCATAGATTCGTGAGGTTGTCTACACACACGTACATGTTAGTACGCTCGATACAATCTGAAACGAGACTCGTCCGACTAGGTAACATGTTTCCACTTACCAAAGTCCAATGTCGGTGTTGACCGATCCAGGCGAGTCACAAAGCTTTGTGTCGTGCAATCACCAAGGGTATACCAGCGAGCCTTCGGTTCCGGAAGCCCATATCGGTGATGTTCCGTTGAAGGGATCGCACGCTGACACTTGTTGATCACCCAGCAATGAAATGTGTGGCAATTTGCAGAAGGGTTGCATTTCTGTTACGTTGAATGAATCTCTTCAGTCGCCGTGGGTACCGTTCTTGCAGGATCTTTTTCCGGCAGGAGCGATATCAGTGATTTGATGTTTCCGGATTCCTGATCTTCACGATACACCCGTGAAATGGTGTTACTGGAAAATCCCCATTTCATCGCTACCTCGTAGATACTGTATCCCATCGTTCGTGCGCCGACTATAACACTACGTTCAAACTCACTTAAATCTTGATAACCTGCCATTGCAGTAACAGTAACCGATCTAACAACTGCGCCAGACACTTGTTGTCTAATACGGGAGTTGCCGACCACAGCGCCGTATTCTGCCTGTTTACATATCTCTGTTATTGAATACATATACCTACACTCGTTTCTTTGGCGCTTAAGTGTACTTCCACTGTCAGTGCTGCCATCTACCTTCTCTGAGCGTTTACTGCACGTTGACGTCGAACTTAGGCGGTGGTCACATTAGTGGGACTGGGCTGTGTACTTCCAGACATTTTCTATGGAATGTAAATCGAGTGACTTAGTGGGCCAGTGGGCATGCGGTAGAGTTCCAGTGTGTTGGCTAGAGCAGGCACATAAGCGGCTTCTCCAAAACTGGAATCTGGCAACTGAATTCACATATTTTTCAGGATTCGAACTTCGTGACGTCTAAAACCAATCAGAAGCCAAAAATGGGGAAGAAGAAATGAGCGAACAAACAAATCAAGGACTCCCAGGAAAATCAAGACAACCTAACGGAATTCTTCAATTCCCACCAAACAAATTTTAATGAGGTGAGTGGCGGTAGGCCGACAAGATGTCTCCCTTGTCTCAAAATTACAAACAAGAATACTAAGCAGAGCAGCACAGTCTGCTGTTGAGATCACCGCAAATTCTTAAAAAGGCTTATCCTTCATAAAGAATATGATGAAAACATAAGTAGGTCTAAAGAAATTAAAGACTGCTAAACGAAATCTTGCAATACGTCTTCAAGCTGGTTCTGTAAGATCTGCGCAGCTAACCAGCAGGAGGAAATGGTTAAGTTCCTCAAGTGTTCTACATGGCTCCATGCCTACTTCTTGCTTTTCAAAAGTACATGCGAAGAACAGAGTATTTTATTGCGATAGCCGCAAGCCTGACTCAGTGTCTAACGTTGAAACTGTTCGGTATAAGATCAAAAGTAGCGTAATATATTAGATAAGGGTTCAAATTTGTTTGCCCATGTCTTAAAAATTAAAACAAAATATTGGTCACATTCACCAAATTTGTGTATTTCTTGCTATTATTGAAAAAATTTGTAGTGGTACAATTTATAATACCAGTGGAACATTTTACAATATATGTTTATAAATTCTACCATTATGCACCTCACCAACCATTGTATTATATATTTTACATGGCAGACAATTTATTTACGAAACTTTCGGCATATGTGTGTACAAGAATAAGTACATGTTACTAGTATTACATTTAGATAATGTATATTAGATTTATGTAAGATCTGAGAAATGCTAAAAGTGGCACAACACATGTCTTTAGCCCATATCAAATAACTGAAGATTAACTGCTTTTCTGACATAAACGTATTAGCACAGGAGAGGAAATCTTGGCGGCCCGAAAGAAACCAGTTAGAAGTCTGATGACGCCGAAAAATGGATAAATAAGACATCTTTGAATGTCGATGTCATGGGTTCCTTTAATATAAATCTTTGCCTACGTCCTGCTCGCGTTTCTTAATGTGTGAATGGCGTTAAGCGACCTGTACGTCCTTAATGAGTCCAATGCCTTAAATTTTTGAGTCATATTCCAAGTCGTGCCGTCAATAATATATGAATAAGCATTGCAATTACACACTCTCATCAAGTAATTTCTCCTACTCTTATATGTACCAAGAGAAATTAGAAACAAAAGATTAAAGTATCTAGTTTAAAATCTGTGTGTCTACGTGAACGTGTTTGTCGGCCTCTGTTCTATCGAGAAGGGAACCGAAAATAAATACCGTGTGAATTGGCACAGAGGTTAAGATTCTGGAATTGGGGACGACAGTTCAATTGCCGATTCAGACATCAAGATTTAGAATTTCCTTGGATTCTAAAGGTTTGGTTTGGTGTCCAATAATCTCCACGTTTCGCGGTAAATGAGTTGAATGTGAATATTCTGCATATTGTATACCCGATTCTCTTGAGGGTTGTTGTTCATTTCATGTATTTGGTTTCTAAAAATTATTGAAGTTACGTGTAGATTTCACTGGATCTCTTATTAAAAATTTTAACTTTCTCCAATTTTTTTTTTCACTTCAGACGTATCTGATGATGCAACTTTAGGTTGCGAAAGCGATTGTACTAATAAAGGATTATTCTACAGCTGCTGTGATTTTGCTTAACAAGAATCCTTACCTGCGGTAAATATTAGGATGGTGCCTCTGAAAAAGGTAACGACCGATTACGCACTCTATCCTTGTCCAGTCCGAGCTTTTCTTACATCTTTAACGTTCATTTCGTGAACAGGTCGTTAAAATCTGCTTTTCTGTCCGCAGGACACAGATACATATGCCTGGGGTATCACACAAACAATTAAATGCTCGTTTCTGAACTGCTTCTGCAGAAGCTATTAATACTTTGCATCTGAAGTTCAGTAATTTCTGAACTGTCATGCAAGTTTTAAATGCACATTCTCTTTCGTCAAAAGCATTCCGGTGAAGCAGACCATTCGTGAACAAAAATGTTACCGCTTGTAGAATATGAAGTAACGCGGTTGGCAGCTGCAGAAAAGATGCCACTGCACACGTTTCTTGCGTGTACAAATGTTTAAGTTGAAAATAAAATGACTACACATAATTGAACAGCTGACGCCCATGGAAAATTTTTGTTGATTGTTTACCGTCCCTAAAGTAGTTACAAAAACGAGCACACGTGCTGAGAATAAAACAGCTACAACGCAGAAGCACACTGCTCTAAGATTCTGCTTGTCAGTTGCTTCGTAAAAACAATGGGATTAGGCACGGAGTCGACTCTTGACGCTACGTGTGCAGGATGCAAATCTTCCCTGTCCCCCCCCCCCCCCCCCCCCCCCTCTGTCACTCTCTCTTTTCTACTTATTTCGCCACGTGTGTGTTACCAGTCAGAAGAAAATGCCTATGAAATCTGATGTAGTTAAACTGTCATGACAGCAACGTAAGAGGAAATAATAATTTTCTATGAGACGTGAGTGACTTTGCGATGCTTGTCGCATTTCATGACAGTCTGTGGAAAGATCAGTTGGGGAAATACGAAACAATTAAATAATTACAACCGCGTAAGAGCCAGCTACTTTCAAAATAAACTTGCTTATGTAAAACGAAGATGTAGGGGGGACTCCATCAATTATGCGTTTCTGACGAGGATAGTGAGTCAGCCGTTACGTCTGGTGCGTTCTTAAACCTTCGAGGATATGTATATCATTCAACGCGACATCGGAATGAACCTGTTAGAGCGCTATATGGAAGACACTGATGTTATCAAAAATTGTTTTTACAGGTGAGAATGAGACGGTCGGCCTCTATTGTCGAAACAGATGAACCACACACTCAACTATAATATCGGATACTACTGTAGGAGAATTCACTCTGTATTTCTGACATTCTTTCGGCTTCTTTACCCGCAGCACATTCCACAATAATAACTTGTGTAATCATCACCCGCAGTCATTTCTTAGAATGATAAGGTTAAGGTAACCGTCTACCTACAAATACTTAAACTTTTTCTTTGTTATCAACAGTGTAATTACTCCAGTGCATCTGCTCTGTGCAAGCGGTCCACAGAAATTTATTCAAGAGGGGCAATATAAAAAAAATTTCAATTTTGATACGAGTTGGAGCACGTGTCGTGCCGTAAGAAATAAATTTGACAGGAAGTACACGAAGTTTATTGTATCTTAAACTTTGTAGTTATTCACTTTTTGAAGGTACATTACTACTATACAATAAATATAGGTGTATTTCATTAGTGTGTCTAAAGGACTTTTTTCATATTATTAAAACAATACGGGTGTAGAAAAACACCGAAAACAGCGATCATATTGGTCGGTAGAATCAACTCTTAACAGCCTAGGATTCAGTCAAAATGGTCTTCGTCTCCCTGGGTTGGTACGGCATTCTGCAGACATGGGGCCTGGACTTGAGAACTCATAATTGTGGAGATGGATGTTGCGCACCGTTGCAGCCCAAATAGTTTAAGAGCCATATCCACACATGTAATAATGGATGTATGTAGGTAAGTGTGCGTTCGTGCGCGCTCGTGTATGTGTGTGTGTGAGTTAGAGTGTGTGTGTGTGTGTGTGTGTGTGTGTGTGTGTGTGTGTGCGTGTACATGTGTGTTCCACATCTCCTGCAAAACACTGGAGCGATTTCAACCAAACTTCGTACACATATCCTTTATTGACAGGCAACAGTCGCTGTGGGTTGGTTCAAATGGCTCTGAGCACCATGGGACCTAACTTCTGAGGTCATCAGTCCCCTAGAACTTAGAACTATTTAAACATAACTAACCTAAGAACATCATAAACACCCATGCCCGAGGCAGGATTCGAACCTGCGACCGTAGCGGTCGCGCGGTTCCAGGCTGTAGCGCCTAGAACCGCTCGGCCACCTCGGCCGGCCGCTGTGGGTATGAGGGCCACCTGTCTAATATAATGACGTCGTAAACAATGAGATACGTGGAAAATACCGCATCATGAATGACATGTAAATGTATTACATCGGGGCTAATAACCATCTTCGCAATCATGTCGTTTAAATTTATTACATCTTTTCTACTAACTGTATTCTCAACACAGTTTGGATATAGTATCTAACTATGCCGCTGAATGTACCTACGAACTTACATCCTTGTATGACACATAATCACGAGATGTGTCACAAACACTGAGAAAGTGAAAAACTGCCTTATTCTCTACGACTAATACACTGTTTTAAACCATTTATTCTCCACGATTAACATACTAGTAGCGCTTTTACGGCTATTAGCTCGAAGCGCAAATCGCTGTATGAGGATACAGTAGCCGCCTACACAGTCATGAAAAGGCATCGTTCTAGAGACGTTTAAAAAAATAAAGCTGTAGACGCGCGAAAACAGTATTACTAGCGTATAAAAACTGTCCAGTATCACGTTAATCCAATTGTACGTTTGTGCACAACGAATATTTCAATGTACTTCTGTTTCATAATTTCAAGGTGTTTTCACGAATACACGGAAATGAATTTTTTTCAGTACTTCATTACACAGTTCATTTTTTGTTTTGTTTCTAAAGGAAATTGCCAGAATGAATACCCGGACAATACAAGGTTTCTCAGTTACTAGTTTAATAAAGTCCAAGCACCTTTTCAACTGTGATATTTCGCCATTTTTTATTCGCGTGTAAATTTGAATTTTTTCTCTATCTGGAATCACAAAGTTTAGGTGAATACACCTACAGCGTAGCATGACTATATTGTTCATACTCTTTTTACAGTCGCTCTGCAGCGTAAAACTGAATGAAATCTCAGAAAGCCTCAACGGGCCGAATGTAATAATACCGTTGAGATTATGATGACCGCAATCGAAGAGGATGCTCGGCTGTTAGTGTGGGAATCGACACTGCTTTCGGGTAGATATAATGCAGCCATTCTTACATTGTGCTAGATTTTGCAATTGTACCTGTCTGGCCGGCCGGTGTGGCCGAGCGGTTCTAGGCGCTTCATCCTGCCTCGGGCATGGATGTGTGTGATCTCCTTAGGTTAGTTAGGTTTAAGTAGTTCGAAGTCTAGGGGACTGATGACCTCAGATGTTGAGTCCCATAGTGCTCAGAGCCATTTGAACCATTTTTTGTCCCTGTCTGTAACTCATTAAAGCTGTACAAGGAAGGGATAGAGGAAAGATCCGATACTCTATTTCGCCAATGTTCTGTATAGGTTCGCATCCATCTTGACTGCAGAACAGCTGAAAACCGGTGCCCCATAATAAAATATCCAGTTCATATTACTGCTAAAGTGACAGTATTTCACGTCGCGATCGGTTACTCTAAATACTGTATGCAGATTAGTACAGTCGTAGTCGTTGCCACACATTATCGAGAATTCTGTAATGAATAAAAATATTGTAGCCAAATTCCAGTAGAGGCCAATTGCCACCTCTTGTGCATCGCCCTATTCTCTCCCCCTCCGCCCCCTCCCCGACAGTTTCAACACCTATGCTTCTGTGTACTTGTTGGCTTCGTACGTTTATGTGTCTGTTTGTGTGAAAAGAGGGTTGAGTACTGTACATTATTTAACACTGCTATACACAAACAAACGTAATTGTTTTAATTTTATTTTGTTACGTGAATAATTTTACATTTCTGCGTATTAAGATACAGTTTACCAGTCTTTAACTGACAGTTTTATATTGTTTGTCACTTATTGTACGGTAATGGAATGATCCGCTCTCGTTATGGCCCTAAAAAGTGAATACTACCGTTCAAACACACTGTGATGTAGGTATATGACCACCCAAATGACAGTCTCGAATATTGTAACAACGGCCTGTGCTTTGTTATGTAGTACTCAGTTAATCTATGTTTCTAACGTTTTAAGTAGCGCATACACTTGTAGTTAATTTAGGCATTTCATCATGCGCTATTGTCTCCAGGGCATTAGTTAAACGTGAGGACCACGTGACCACCACGAGAATTCCACAAAGTACGGAAAAAAATACATGCAGTAAAAATCTGTATCGGTAACATTAAACACACCAGTACAAATTGAAAATATTACAACACATTAGCTTGCCTGATTTCTAAAAGATGGTCGCTGTACTTCTGAAGAAACAAGTATCAACATAATAAAAGAGTCCAAGCAAAGTGGTGTGAGGTGTCTGTAATGCTTCAGCATTAATCACCAAACCGGAATAAGAGGAACCGTACACCCAGAACACACCACTGCAAATGGATTTCTCCCTCTCTTAGAGTGTCTGCTATGATCATACTCAAGTTAACCTCATTGTTCGATTCAAGAAATTTTAGGTCAATATGCCTTTATAAATGTTATTTTGCACTATGGCCGCCTCGTTCAACAGAGTTAATAAGATCTGTGCGCGGTCCTTGTAACCGTAGAACACTCAGTGACTCAGCATCCAGGACAGAGCGGACTCAATCAAGATGTGGAAGACAGGTGCGAAAGGACCACACCTTCTCCAAGGGCCACCGCATCACTCTCGTCTAAACTTAGGGCACCAATGATCCGTGTAGCTACCACAAGCTTAAAGAAGGAGAAAGTCATCAAGATTCAACTATACATGATAGAAGGATGTAAGGCGTGATGAAAGGAGGAAAGATCGAATGAATTCCTTTCGGCGTTTGATGACAAACGTCAATAAAACGCAACATGAGGCAAGTACTGTGGTGCAGTACCATGAAGATTCTTCTTTGCTGGTGTTGAGGCACAGTGTGATTGCCATCACTAAATCTTGCAGCAGATTATTGCTAGGCGATAGATTAACTGCCCACATTTCGTTTCTTAACTTTGTAGAGAAATCTAAAGAACATGCACTCATTCCATTCCTTCTTCCTCAGTCGGTCCCCATATGTAAAAGGAAATGTCCTGACTGATTCACATATCATCGCCCCAGCCCAAACCTCTAAATAAAGAAACTTGAACTTTAGAGAGGGCGTTGATGTGTTACTGGAGGCATCGTTTAAGAAGGGGCTTTTCGAATTTCCGCCCATAAGGTGATGTAACAAGGAAAGAAAGGATTTTTTTTAAAAAAAGTCTCTATTAAGGCAGTTTTGAATCTAAGAATGAAAAGTGGTGTTTATTTTCTCGGTCAGGAATAGAAAAGGTATTGCAGGAATAAAAAAAAGATATTTCAACATCTTTGCAGATTCATCCAGTAATGGTGTGAAATAGTGGGTGGAAGTCTTTTTTTAAGATAAATCGTTATTAAAGAACTACTAAAGCATTTTTAAAGGTACATCTTTGAAAATTTGCATTTGATTTCTCGGATAGAAATGAAAAAGAAAAAAATAATTGTTTCAACCCCTAAGGGGATGAAACAGGGAATGAAAATATTTATAAATATTCCTCGTTATCACGGTTACGAATAAAGAAATATCTGTTAGAAGCTGAGTGTTTCTATCGAAATATCATCACAAGAATTTAGAAGGCAGGATTAACAAACGCCTCCGGCTCCAGCTACGAGAATCGCTTTTTGGTCAGAAGTACATTCGGAAGAGGCCATGCGTCTATGGACCTAATTAGACCATACAGTCTACGAGACTGAAGTAGAGGGCGTTAAGCTAGTATTATTAAGTAGAAGCTACATGACATGTTCTGCGCTGGTGTGAACTACCTGGTATGAAAAATCTGTTGCTGAAAGAAATTTAATTAATGAAGTCTGGCAGACAAGGAATGTAGAGACTGCGACGTATATTTGATATTCACCACATTATGCGTGAAATGAGTCTGCCAGTGTCTTATTGTGTACGAACATAAATCGCTACAGAGGCTTGTCTTCCTGTCGGTTTTCTACGTTAAAGGTAGCACCGCCGCTAGTACTTTCTGAGAGGATTGGCAGCTACCGCAGCCGCCTGCTCAAATAAACTCACCTCCTTGAACAGATACACTCAAGACGCGTAATAGCTGAATTTGACTAAAGAAACAGTGAGACACACCTAGAGTCGGCAAACTCGTTCAAACACCTTGGAGAGGTAATGCGTGGGGATACTCTTGTATAACGACACAGGTTTCACCATAAAAGATTTCGAATATCGAATCAAAGGTCCAGATAAATGCCGGAATGGGTCCTTTGAAAAAGGCACAGCCGATTTCCTTCTCTAACCTATCATAATCTGAGCTTGTGCTCCGTCTCTAATGAGCGAGCTGTCGACGGGCCGTTAAACTTTAATCATTCTTCCTGTTTTATAGTCAAAGAGGTTGCAGGGCACGGCAGCTCAGGAGCGTTGGCGCTTCCAGAAACTGACCTCATCCAACGTCCTCCTCGGTAGCCGTGGAGTCAGCGTGTTCGGGTGCGACCCGAAGAGGTACTGCTTTGATTCCCAGCTGGATCGGGCATTTTCTCCGAGCGGGAACTGTGTGTTGTGTTGTCCTCGCCAGCATTTCATCATCACTGACAGGAAAGTCACCCCCTCAGCCTCAACTAAAAACACTTGTTGCCGGCGGTGAAGCCGCCGGACGAGAAGGAGAGAGAGACCCCGCCTCGCTGCCTAAAGGCCGGAGTGCCCTTATAAGCAGCGACCAGGAGCTTCACTGATATATCGTTCACCGAATGAAGACTGTTGACATCATCCTCGTGATGCGCGACTGGAACCTGGCTGATCTCTGGATGATATTACCTTTTGCAATACGAACTGATCTGCTGTGCAGATAACGACTATGCGACGAGATGCGGACGTTCCGATATTATTCTTCCGCTATCTACTTTGCTCGCTCGCGCCGGCCAAACTAGTTCTAGCTTTGTGAACGTCAACTATGAATTTTGGTTGTCTAATAGAAAATTGATTAAAGTGGTCCATATCGGTAGACAGCGACCAAACAGGCGTGCACAAAAGATACAAACTGGAAAGATCGGATATGTTCACCTGTAGGTGAAAAGACAACTACGTTTTACAGGCGGAAAACTACAAAACACCAGACGGTAATTCCCAAGTTCGGCTGACCTTAGTCTCCTACCAATAGTACGAGACGTTGGAGAAACTTCCAGGCTGTTCAAACGTGTTCTCGGACGGCAGGTGCAGGCTTGGAGGGGTTACGATGAGCTTGGTACGCAACGCGGCGACCTTCCTCGAGGAGGTCAGAAGTTGTGGACCGGAAACTTGACCACGAGTGGTCCAACATCGGACAACCGTAACGTCCGAATGCCGCTACGATTATTGTACTGCACGATTGGACGAGCTTGCCAAATGGAGACCCACAATTGGGCCCCTTTCAGGTGCTGATAACACTGTCTCAGACGAGTACGCGGCTTCCCGGCATCCTTCGTAATGGTCACTAAAAAAATCTGACGCTGTTCAGTCCCGTTATGTGAGGAGTGATCTTAAAGTTTCCGTTCGAAGGCTGTACAATCGAGAAACGGCATGCCAAAAACATGTCCGTGTCCACTGAGGCAATCTTTCCACCGACGCTCCAGGTTGGATGTATCCTTTTGGTAAAACACAAAGTCCTGCTGTGTGATGAAGTCCGTAACAGCCTGCTGCGCATGCTCGTCCGACAGGAATGTTCGACTCTTCAAGGCCTTTTCTGAGGGAGTGAAGCCATGATAATCGCTTGGGTAGAGGTCAGAAGCGGGTGATCGAGTATCTCCCAGTTGCGCTGACGTAACTTCTGGCCTCTCAGATCGACAGGCGTCTAGTGTCGAATCACGACTTTGGCGCACCATTTGATATCGGCAGTTTTCGACATACATGCTGCGCCATAAACATTTTTCATTCTCTGATGGATGTCTAGCGTTGTTTTTCCTTCGACTGCCGGGAAAGCACGTTGGTTCTGTTTGGGCGTTTTTGGTAATGTCAGTAGTTTACGTACCAAAAGTACGTCGGAAAGACTTAAATGCCACACGAATCCCTTGCCTTGATGTCGGCGCTAATATACCCGCATTGGAGTCGCGCTACACTGCGTATACGCTGTAGCAACGCCCTAAAACGAAACTTTTTCATAATCGCACGAGCTTTCTGGCAGCCATTATACCAGTTACAGAGAACTGCAATTCTGATCATTTGTGGTACATACTCCTTGATTATGTGTATGGGTACATAATGACATTGACAGAGGGCCATATCTTCTGGGCGATACATTTCCCATTTTTTTCTTTTTTTTGTTTGACAGTGCGCGTTTCTAAAACATGCAAACAGTCTGTACTACGTAGTACTTAAGTCTGCAGCTCCCAGTCGTGTCAAGCTGTCCGAGGAAAAGCGTGTGAATACAAACAAGTGTAACATGTGATTTCACCATCTTGTTTATTGCGTGTGAGAGTGTAACTAAAGTAGCCAAAATTGTCTACTGACAAATCGGTAATCAGAATAAACGTCGAATCGGTTTGTCACCCATGTAATCATATACCTCACGTTATAGTTCTGAACTTTACGAATAAACTGTTGTAAATAAAAGGAAAGAAACGGAGAACAGGCTCGGGTTGTGGATCACTGAAATCGGCTTTCTCTTCCACGAAACTATTCTCCCTTAAGCGATTGGGGGATATCTGGAAAGGCTAAACCTGGATGGCCGAAAGGAAATTTGAAGTGCAGTCCTCCCGAGTACAAGGCCAGTTTATTAGCACTGCGCCAACTCACTCGGTAGAAACGTAACTGGTGCACTGAGCAGCTGTCGCCCTCCGAAATAGAGAACCCTCATCAGACTAATAAGGATGATAAAATGTCATCGATTCTACAAATGCGTCTACACTGCAAGCCATAGTAAGTGTAACATCATGAACTCGAAACAAAATAAAAGCCAAATCGACATTCAAGTGTACTTCAAGCTTGGATATGCAACCGATTAGAATTTCTGCACACCCGCAAAGAGTATGTTGGAATAATGGCGCAATCTATCTGCAAATCATTGCGCATGCGTGATTTCCGCGTCTGCACATTCTTCACGCGCGTGTTCTATATGTAGGGGCGTCGAGGATACCGCGAGTCATACCTAGCAACCAGCGAGGTTCAACCACTCGAAGATGTCGTATAATTGCTGCAAAAAAATATTGTGGGGCTTGCGCAGCGTCATCTGGCAGCAAACCTGTGAAGATTATTTACTAACTAAGCAGCTTTGACAGTCAGAAATAGCATTACAATTTTGGTCGGCTGTGGGAAGATTGTGTTCTGTGTCGTTTAAGAAAGAGAAAAGTCTACCTGCACATGTCTGAATTCGATAGTGACAGGATCGAGAATGTGGTTTATCGTTCTGCGATACTGCATCTCGCGTCGGGATCCCACGACTGATGTCAATCGATAGGATCGATTGATACAGGAGGGCCATACTCAGTGCCATTCAGGATCTCAATCGCCTACGCTGCTAGCGTCCAAAAAGACATACGTTTTGTTCGTTACGCCATTCTGGGTCATACCGGCAAGAGTCCGGAAATGGGCTTATTTGCAGCAAGACGTGTATATACGCATAGAGTGTGACAACGTCTGGAGCAGCAGGACTGCAAGCTCGGTGACCATTGTTGGGCCTCCCTTTACAGCAGGATGTTGGTCGCCAGCGGTCGTGCTCCCAACAACTTTTCACACAAGAGTGTCACAACGTTGTCTCTCCACGCGATTCTAGGTTCTGCGCACAGCGTTACATCTATATGGTTACACTACAGTTCACAATTAAGTGCCTAGCAGAGGGGCCATCGAACCAACTTCATCTCTCTACCGTTTCACTCTCGAAAAGCACGCGAGAAAAAAAGAACACAACGGCACCAATAAAATATTCTCAAGTTCGGAGGAGGAAGTTGGTATGTTCAATGAGAAGGCCCTAAATGTGTGTGTGCGGCTACTCCGTGCGGCTGAGAATGTCCTGCCACAACGAAAAGTTGTTTTAACAACTGCCACCCCAGTTCGCGTATCATATTCGTGGCACTCTGTCCCCTGTTTTGATATATTAAAAAACTAACCAACGTTCTTTGAAATTTTACGATGTTATTCGTCAGTCCTATTTTATCCGGGACCTACACTGCGCAGCAGTACACCAGAAGAGGAGGGACAAGCCTCTTTAGTAGACCTGTTACATTTTCTCCATGTTCTCTCAAAAAAACGCAGTCTTCGGCTCGCTTTGTCCAAAATATTATCTATACGATCGTTCCAATTTAAGTTATACGTGCCTGGAATCCCTAGATATTTAGCTGAATTCACAAATTTTAGATTTGTATAATTTATCGAGTAATTGAACTTTAGCGGATCCCTTTTAGTACTCGTGTGGATGACTTCATACTCATCGCACCATAAAAATGTCTTGTCTAAATCATTTTCCAATTCGTTTAAATCATCTGTTGGCTTTACAAGACTGTAATTGACAACATCGTCTGCAAACAGTCTAACAAGGGGAGGGCCTCAGACACGGCCAACCGATTCGACTCAAATTTTTCAGGTCGCTTGTGTACAACCTAAAACGGAGGACTCTAAGATATTTTGGGTCAACACCCCTGCAATTTTGAGAAAATCGGCCCTAAAAGTTATGACGAGCAATCGAATCAAAATTGAAGGAATCGATAGATAATTGTGAATAGAGCATTTATCATCATCAGGTATGGCGCCCGCAAACGCAAACTTTTCCAGAAATCGAGGAAAGAAACCTTTACAACTGCCGCTTCTGTATCCACATGGCAAACGTTTTTCGCCGCCAGTGCCGATAGCGCAGCGGCCAAGGTAACTGTCTGGGAATCGGAAAACCCGGGTTGGAATCTCGAAGAAACCTAGCGGATGTTATTCTTTTCGTTTTTATTTTTCCATATCTCAATTGATAGGGATAGGAGGCTTAATAAGGTAAGTAAATCAATAATGAATGATAATAATAAGGTAGGCAAACTAATTTCCCAAACGCTGTGAGTTAGTAAAGTATTAAACTTTTAAGCCTTGTCACATGAAAACAACTCCTAGTAAGAGTGCTGCGAATTCCTCACGAGGGATCTCAGATTGCCAACCGCGCGACACTTGTTTACAGCGAGGTACGGGGGAGAGTTATGTTGTCACGGTTGCTTCTTCGTCATATCATAGTTGTGCTCCTGGAAGAGTGAAGGTGTCCAGCACGAGCCTAATAGAAGTCAATCGGAAAGAACTGTTTGCCGTTATTAGGCTGCCGCGTACCTCGCGGATACATGTAGTGATTCTTCCATCGTTAATGCGTCGAATGAAATATCTTTTGTGAATGAATACAATGTTCTTCCGTAAGTAACATATGACGGGTACTGTGTGTAGTTTGTAGTAATTAGCTTGTCTGTTTATGCCGTAGTAACTAGTTATTGTTTGTTGTGTCATAATCTGAATAATGGAGGATGTACACCCTTCGACTAGCGCTGTAATATATAGTTGGGAGCCTGTCACAGACGATGGCATGCGGGAAGTTACCGACGCTGTGTTTTGGTTTGTAAAAGTGTTGGAAGACATATACATTATCAACGCACTACCGGAATCAGGCAGTTCTGTTTCTATGCGTTTGAGAAATTCATTCGCCTACCTTAACATTATCATTCCTTATCGATTTACTTACCTTATTAACCCTCCTATCCCTATCAATTGAGATATGGAAGAATACAAACGAAAAGAAGAACATCCGCTAGGTTTCTTCGAGATTCAAACCCTGGTTCTTCGAATCCCAGACAGTTACCTTAGACGTTGCGTTATTTTTTTTTATTATTGTTCTCGTTTTGTTCGATTCATTTGTTCGGTGCGAATGTCCCATGACACCCGTTCAAATTCAGTGTCGAGCCGTTGACTCAGTTTTTTATTACAGAGGGCAGCTAACCCTCTGACCGAACACGCTGAGCTGCCGTGCCGGCGACTATCAGTGCTGTCGGCGAAAAGTGTTCACCATGTGGGTACAGAAGCGGCAGTTGTAAAAGTTTATTACCTCGATTTCTGGAAAAGTATGCGTTTTCGAACCCAATACCTGATGATAAAAAATGCTCTATTTACAATTATCTATCGATCCCGCCAATTTTGAGTCGATTGCTCGTCATAACCTTTAGGGGTGATTTTCTCAAAAACACGTGGGTATTGACCCAAAATATCTTAGATTCCTTCGTTTTAGGTTGTACACAAGCGACCTGCCGAATTTGAGCCGAATCGGTTGGCCGTGTCTGAGGCCTTCCCCTTGTAAGAAGGCTGTTCAGATTATCTTCTAGATTAGATCAAGAACAGCAGAGGGCCTACAAAATATCCTTGGGGAACGCAAAATATTACTTATGTTTCATTCGATCAGTTTCCGTCAGTTACTATGAACTGTCCCCTTTCTGATAAGAAATCACGGATCCGATCGCAGAAGTGAGATGACACTCCGCAGTCATGTAGTTTGATGAGAAGTCGTTTGTGAAGAATGGTATGAAAACCCTCCTGAAAATATGGAATCAATTTGACTTCACCTGTCGATAACACTTCATGAGAATAAGCAGCTTGTTGTGTTCCACAAGAATGATATTTTCTGAATCCATGTTGGCTGTTTGTCAATAAATCGTTTTGTTCAAGGTAATTCATAACGTTAAAACACAGCATTCATTCCAAAATCCTACAGAAAATCGACGGTGGCGATATGGGTCTTTAATTCAGCAGATTACTCCTATTTCTTTTCTAGAAAACTTGTGTGACCTGCGCAACTTTCCATTATTTACGTACGTATCTATCGACGAGCGAGTGGTTGTATAATTATGATTGTTAAACAGTGACCTATTGTCTCGGCATACTCTGACTAGGTATTTGTGCTGTCTTCGCCATTTCTTCATTATCATCATAATCATTCGTGAAAACGAATGGATTGGACTGTGTAAAAAATTGGACTGTGAACAAATTGGGACTTTGTACGGGCGCTGATGACCGCGCAGTTGAGCACCCCACAAACCAGACATCATCATCATCATCGGCATACTCTGTAAGGAATCTAACTGGTATGTAATCTCGACCAGAGCAATCGTCCTTAGTAAGTGATTTAAGCTACTTGCTTGCACTGCGGATATCTAGTTCTAACTTACTCATGTTAGGAGTTGTTTTCCATTCGAATTCTGCAGTATTTACGTCGTCTACTTTGCTGACGGAGTTTCAGAAAACCGTGCTTAGTAATTATGCTTTAGTGGGACTGTCACCAGTATTATTTCCACTACTATCACACAATACGATCGACATATACATATATACACGTGTGTAGACTACGAGCAGAACGAAAGTTCCCAGATTCGCAGTCGTCATATGGTATGATGTGCCTGTAGATTCAGAATATAATCACCGGCAGTTTGCGTATCAGATAATTTGGACAGCAGGTGTTACAACATTTCTGATGTCGCTGTATGCTATCTTCAAGGTGTCTGTGATGCTATCTTTCCACAAGATAACACAAGATCACACGTTGCATGTGCTCTCCCAGTCTACTTCGGCAGAGACGTTGTTGGACTGGTGATCTGTCCTGTAGGTTTTTCAGATCTGCCGTCCACTAAAAACTTTTGTCATGGGCTGCCAACGAACTGACATGCCACCAATCGCAAGCCATGACTGTGCTGGCATAAGTCGTCACCAGCAAAACGGTCGGCAAATATGTAGCGCGAAGATCGATAGAGGCCAGGGAGGCCAGAGAGAGACTTACAAGCTACACGCCGCCAACACCCTGTCGGCCGCAAGTATTTAAGCCATTTATTTTGAGACGCTTTGCTTTCTTTTCGTTAAAACACATTTGACTAAACCATGACTACCCTTCCTCCTACGCTACCTGCCCCCGCGCCTCAGCCGCAGATGTACAATGTTATGGATCTAACACAGGGTTTTCAGTTTTAGAAACAACAAATTGCTACTCTACTGATACCGGTACAACAACTTCTGGCTGCAGTAGCTGCGTTGGTCACACAGTCGACCAACCAACCAGCTCAACAAATGCCGCCGATCAGCATACCAACGTTCTGGAAATTTAAAGACGCAGAAGAGAACTGGCTCGAATACCTTACTCAGTTCCGAGCACATTGTCTTCGTCATGTTCAAGGTCCTGTTAAGTTATAATGCTTCCATCAGATTGAGGGGTCCCCATGTTCAGGTTAATACAAAAACTATTCCCAAGCGTGTCTCCTGAGGAACTCAGTTGTGACCAAGTAACCGCTGGATTAACCAAGTGCTATGACCAGCAAGTCCACGTAGCTGCAGCTAGATGTAAGTTCTTTTGCTTGCAGAGAAAACCGGAAAAGATGTACCGTCAGTGATTCACAGAATTAGCGGGCGTGACTAGGAAGTACAAATTTAAGAGTAGTTGTGGCAACTTCTGCAGTGATCTCATGATATGTGATGCTGTAACACATAATGTCCCAGAATAGGGGAACATACCCTGAAGCTTTGACAATGTTGACTGGAATACTCTCTTTCAAATTCTGAAGGTGGCAGGGGTAAAATATAGGGAGCGAAATGCTATTTACAATTTTTACAGAAAGCAGATGGCAGTTATAAGAGTCGAGGGACATGAAATGGATGCTGTGGTTGGGAAGGGAGTGAGACAGGGTTGTAGCCTCTCCCCGATGCTATTCAATCTGTATATTGAGCAAGCAGTAAAGTAAACAAAAGAAAAATTCGCAGTAGGTATTAAAATCTATGGAGAAGAAATAAAAACTTTGAGGTTCGCAGATGACATTGTAATTCTGTCAGAGACAGCAAAGGACTTGGAAGAGCAGTTGAACGGAATGGACAGTGTCTTGAACGGAGGGTATAAAATGAACATCAACAAAAGCAAAACAAGGATAATGGAATGTAGTCGAATTAAGTCGGGTGATCCTGAGGGAATTAGGTTAGGAAATGAGACACTTAAAGTAGTAAAGGAGTTTTGCTATTTGGGGAGCAAAATAATTGATGATGGTCGAAGTAGAGAGGATATAAAATGTAGACTTGCAATGGCAAGGAAAGCGTTTCGGAAGAAGAGAAATTTGTTAACATCGAGTATTGATTTAAGTGTCATGAAGTCGTTTCTGAAAGTATTTGTATGAAGTGTAGCCATGTATGGAAGTGAAACATGGACGATAAATAATTTACACAAGAAGGGAATAGAAGCTTTCGAAAGTGGTGCTACAGAAGAATGCTGAAGATTAGATGGGTAGATCACATAACTAATGAGGAGGTATTGAATAGAATTGGGGAGAAGAGGAGTTTGTGGCACAACTTGACCAGAAGAAGGGATCGGTTGGTAGGACATGTTCTGAGGCATCATGGGATCATCAATTTAGTTCTGGAGGGCAGCGTGGAGGGTAAAAATCGTAGAGGGAGACCAAGAGATGAATACACTAAGCAGATTCAGAAGGATGTAGGCTGCAGTAAGTACTGGGAGATGAAGAAGCTTGCACAGGATAGAGTAGCATGGAGAGCTGCATCAAACCAGTCTCAGGACTGAAGACCACAACAATAACCGTGAAGTACTCAGATGCATCATTTCACCAAGTATTGCAAATCTTAGAGCAGTATGATTCGAGTGCCATAGCGGCCGATAAGTTTGACCAGGCCCCGATGTCTCAGTTCAAATAGCGCCTTGCTCGCGATCGCCCCAAACAGCCACAAAACGAGCGCGTACACAACCACAAGGACAGCCATGTAAAAGGACAGGACAGGACATGTAAAAGGCCTGTGAATTTAGTGAAGTCTTGTCCTAGATGTTTTGCTTGTCATAAAAGACAGGACTGCCCATCAATTTGTTACACATGTGGAAAAAAAAGGCATGTTCAAGCAGTTTGTTTGCAGTGGCACAAAACCGCCAATTTTGCTGCTCCCAGAACATACAGGCTCGTGCACATGCAGTGAACGCTGTGTTTTCAAAACCTACAACAGATTATGACAAAAGTAAGATTCAGGTTGTGCCCCCTTCTCCCCCTAGTGCTGTGTAACGATGTTCTAGCAAACTATTTGTCTCATTACGAATTGCTGACTGCCTTGTGAACTTTCAGTTAGACACGGGTTCCTCAGTAATTTCGATTAATCGTGCCACGTATGAACAGTTAGCCGCACCACGACTTTCTATACCTAGCGAGCACCTCATTGCTTGCAACGGACAGGGAATTCCAGTGCTTGGACAGTGTGGTGCCTGCCACTTATAAATATCATACTAGGGCAGCGACTTTTACTGTGTTGTAATCAAGAGACCATGAGCAGATATTTGCTTTAGATGCCTTTGATTTGTTTGGAGTCAGCATCCCAGCCAATGTACTTTCAGTGTCTACTTTTGAACCAAAAGACAGTGTAGCTAGGTTGCTTAAAGTATTTCCTGAACTATTTTCCGAAGGAATGGTAAAAGCTAAAAATTTTGTAGTGCAATGCACAGCCTAAGTTTTTCTGGCCTCACCCTGTTCCAATTTTTGAGGCAAAGTAGCCCATGAATTAAACAAATTGCAAGATAATGGTGCAATTGCTCCCATTAAAGCGAGTCAATGGGCAAGTCCTCTCGTTTTTTTGTTATAAGCCTTCTGGTCGCATCCGCATTTGTGTTGACTTCAAGTCTACAGTAACCCACAGACATTGGTTGACACTTATCCGCTACCTCACCCTGAGGAACGCATGGACACACTTGTTGCAGGATATTATTTTTCTAAGATAGATTTGCTTATTGCCTACTGGCAAATTCCCTTGGCTGAAGAATCACAGAAAGTTTTCGTTGTAAATACACACTTAGGACTGTTCAAGAATTTGCGTTTGTCCTTTGGCAGTGCTTCCGCGCCCACCATTTTCCAACGTTACGTGGAACAGCTGACTACAAAAGTGCTATTTTGTTCAAACTAGCTTAACGATATTGTCATCTCAGGTTGTACAACAAAGAACCACATTGCCAATTTGCGTACTCAAGTAGAAGCAGGACTCAAGTAAAGTCTCGAAAAGTGTGATTTTTTTCAAAATGAACTTCAGTATTTAGGTCATGTGACAAATAGTCAGGGTGTGCACCCCCTCCAATCTCATTTGCTTGCATCCGTAACCTGATTGCTCCTCGCAATGTGTCTGAACTGCTGTCAGTACTAGGCAAAATGACATTCGGTTCATACCGAATTCCGCTCAGATGGCGACTCCATTGCGTCGGTTGCTTCGCAAAAATGTACCTTTCATGTGGACCAAAGAATGCCACGATCCAGAAACTCAAAAATGCTTTCCTTACTGACAGATGTTCAGTGTATTTTGACCCTGACAAGTCGATAGTTTTGCAGGTTTACGATTCTTCCTACGAAATCGGCGCTGTGCTTTTGCACGGCATTGTTGCACAAGACAGACCTATTGCATTTGCCTCAAAGTTGTCAACTCAAACTTATTGCCGTTATTCTCAAACTGAAAAATAAGCCCTCACGACTGTGTATGTTGTGACAAAATTTCATCACTATTTGTATGGTCACAAGTTCTATTTAGTAACGGGTCTCAAGCCTTTGCAGTCCTTGTTTCATCTGTCAAACCTGGTCCCTACATGCACTGCTCATAAATTGCAACTTTGAGCCTTTTTTCTCTCTCGGTACCAAGACCTATGGCAAAGCATGACAATGTAGGCACCCATCTCGCCTTCCGATTGGCCCAGACTCTGATTTTGATGCACCTGTTGCATCTTGTTGGCAAATACATGTGTAGTACTCTGAATTGCAGGAATCTTTTCCCTTGCACTGTAGAAAAATTGCACAGGCCACGGAAGCAGACCCAGATCTCAAGATTTTGTTGCATTACATTCGCACATCTTAGCCTCGTTCATTGAACAGCACCCAGTTCTCAGTTGTACACTGATATTTCGTACATTGGCATAACCTTTCCATTCAACAGTGTGTGATTCTATTTCAAAATGACAGTGGACAATCACATGTGCTTATTCCCAATGTATTGCAAAAGGATGTGTTGCGATTGCTCCACCAAGGACATTGGGAATTGTTCGCACTAAACAGTTAGCCCGACGGCTCTGTACTTGACAGGGCATGGACGCTCACATTGCACAGATGATGTCACAGTGTCGCGCATCTGTGGAAAATCAATCCGCTCCATCACAGACCTTCTCAGCTTGGCCTCAGAGTCAGCCAGCCGCCATGGCAACGAGTGCACATAGACTTTTCAGGGCCATTTTGGAACAATCGTTGGCTCATAATGGTAGACTATTTTAGCTAGTACCCATTTGCGATGCCTATGGCTTCTACCACATCACGTAGTATTCGAGCATTGTCCTCCATATTTTGCATAGGAAGTTTTTCAGAAGTACTTGTGTCTGACAATATAGCACAGTTCACTTCATGCGATCTTGAATAGCTTTGTGAACGAAATGGCACTCGTTATCTAACAAGTGCTCTACTTCACCCCGAGTCCATCGGAGAAGCAGAACTCTTTATACACACTTTTAAACAACAGATGGCCAAGCTTCGTACCACCCACACACAAAAAGAGTCGCTGCAGCTCTTTCTCGTCTCTTACCGCTCCTATCCAAGCGATAGACCATCACTGGTGGAACTTCTGGATGGTCACCGCCATCACATGCTGCTACACTTGCTACAACCACTGCAGCATCCAGCGCCGCCAATGGTCAGCAAGCACCACTTTGCACCACGCGATCTTGTTCTTTTCAAGGTTTATGGCAACCGTGGGCGCTGGGAAAGAGGCGTGATACAGGAATTCACTGACTCTTTTTTGTACTTGATTGCAGGTTCCGATGGTTTGCAGCGCCACCACCAGAACCAAATTCGTATTATTTGCCCAGTGATTCTGCTGCTTTCCTTCTCCCAATTTCACAGACTGATGTGAGCACGCAGTCCTCGCAGCGGGCCACTGCTGGCACCAGGGTACCACAAGAAGAGCGGATGGACGATGCACCCTCACCCCAACTGTCCCCACTGGCTGCCCCAACGGACGTGGACCCGCCGTCGTCGTTATCGCCCCAGGACACGCAGCCAGGCCTGGACGTTTACCCTGGTAGCATTTTTCCAGAGGATATTCCTCTTATCTATCAAGCCCAATTGCAAGATACAGTCAGGAGTATGCCGTTCTCCACAGTCACAGCTCATCTCCATATCCAGTGTCCTGCCTGCCTCCCCTACACAATATTGGTGCGACATTTGTGGGCGGGGGGGGGGGGGGGAAGAATGTGTTGGCGAAACTGTCGTCAACACATCAGTCAGTGCGAAGCTTGATGGTAGTCGCTCGATCAAGCGCACCTATCCTGAGAGAGGCCAGAGACAGACTCGCAAGCAACACGCCACCAACGCCCTCTCGACCACAAGTATTTAGGCTACCGCTGCTGACGGGAGGGCCTCATTTACTAACTCTCAGTCATCGACGGACTAACTCACACTCCAGTTTGCCATGTGTCAGTCCATGCACAGAGTGGGTCTCCGGCTACAGTAATACATAGCAAGACCAGATTAGTGTAATAGCTAAATTACCGACATTGTCTGCAAGAGGATTATTGACGTCTTGGGTTGTTGGGTGCTCTGCCGGATATCAGCGTCGTTCTTGCACGATATTTCGGCAGCGTAACTCGTTACCTTCATCAGTTGCGACCTGATTATTGCTGATGAACTTGTACCATAACAAATGAACTCTATTAAAGTTAAGTAGCAGCTATCTGTTCATATAAATAAGGACCTGTATTCATCCACGTATCGATTTGTCTTGTAGAAAGAGGATACTGGTCATTCATAATAACATCCTCTCCCTTGCTTCCTACAGTACAAGACTCTTCAACGACAATTGATGAAATGGGCACAGAACTGAATATTACGGATTAATGTGCCACCATCTGTCATCCAAGTTTGTTTCGACCTGACGATCATCCGTGTTCGAGGTATTGTTGCTACCAGATGTGATTGTTCTGTATACAAAATTTCGCACCACTATATACCCCCAAACCACCTAGGGTAAGGTGTCCTAAAACTGTTACAATTAAAATTTTCCAGAAAATGATACACTCAGTCTATTCAAAAGAAAACGTTACCTATTACAAATGTTCCTACTTTTGTTTGTGCTGCTATATTAGCAACAGTTAGTCATTTTTTTTTCTAAAATAGATGTGCACGTCATTGTAGAAACATTTGCCACGTTTATGAAAATATTGACTTTGTGTGTACCAGATTTGTGTTATATACACAGACAATTGTGCTCTATCTTCTGGATTATTCATTATTCTCACATTTATTTGATAACGGTAATTATTAAGCAGTCAGTATAATAGTTAAATGTTAAAAGAATGATAAAATTGATTCTCAAAAATAATGCAGGAATTTTTTCAACATGCAGTTCCATATATTAAAATAAGTGTTTACTGCTGCAGCTTTAGTACTGTACTCTGAAGTCCTCCTAATATCGTGTCTGACCGTTTTCCCGGCGTGCTGCAGTAACTCAACGTGGCACGGACTCAATAAGTCGTCGGAAGTCCTCTGCAGGAATAACCAGCCATGCTGCGTGTATAGCCGTCCACAATTTCGGAAGTGTTGCCAGTGCGGCTTTTGTTAATGAACCGATCTCTCGACTACGTCGCATAAATGGTTGATTGGATTCATGCAGGGCGAACCTGGTGGCCAAATTATTCGCTCGAATTGAAGAGAATGTTCTTCAAACTAATCGCGAGCAATTATGACCTGGTGACTTGGCGCATTGTCATCCGTAAAAATTCCATCGTTGAATGGCTGCATGTGGCATCCAAGCAGCCGCACATAACCGAGTTCAGTCAATGGTCGGTTCAGTTGGGACGTTAAACGTAAACACAGCGCACACCATTATGGAGCCACCACCAACATGCACTGTGCCTCGTTGACAATCTCTGTCCAGAGCTTCGTGGGATCTGAACCACACTCGAACCCTACCATCAGCTGTTACCAACCGTCATCGGGACTCAGCTGCCCAGACGACAGTTTTCCAGTCGTCTAGGGTCCAATCGATACAGTCATGGGCCCAGAAGAGACGCTGCAGGCGATGTCGTGCTATTAACAAAGACACTCGCGTCGGTCTTCTGCTGACGTGGCCCATTAATGCCAAATTTCGCCTCATTGTCCTAACGGATAGGTTCGTTTTTACATCTCACATTAATTTCTGCAGTTATTTCACGCAATGTTGTTTGTCTGTTAGCACTGACAATTCTACGCAAACGCCATTGCTCTCGGTCGTTAAATGAAGGCCTTCGGCCACTACCTTGTCCGTGATGAGAAGAAATGCCTGAAATTTGGTATGCTCGACACACTCTTTATACTGTGGATCTCGGAATGTTGAATTCCCTAACGATTTCCTAAATCTAATGATCCATGCGTCTAGTTCCAATCACAACTCCACGCTCAGAACTCGTTAATTCCTGTCGTGCGGCCACAATGAAGTTGGGAACGTTTTCACATGAATACCTACAGTATTTATTGTCTGTATAAGTTGACAATTTGGTTCAAAATGGTTCAAATGGCTCTAAGCACTATGGGACTGAACTTCTGAGGACATCAGTCCCGTAGAACTTAGAACTACTTAAACCCAGCTAACCTAAGAACATCACACACATCCACGCCCGTGGCAGGATTCGAACCTGCGACCGTAGCGGTCTCGCGGTTCCAGACTGTAGCGCCTAGAACCGCTCGGCTACTCTGGCCGGCTGACAATTTGGGTTTGATTGGGGGCGTACTAGGGTAGTTCGTGCAGTTGCAGTGACCGATTTGTTCAGACGGTGCAGTTGTCGGCATCTGCCATGTAAGCAGGAGATCCATTTTCGAATTGTGATCCGGCACAAATTTTCATCTTTCTCCATAGATTTAAATCAGTGCCCACTAGGATATAATGTCATTAACTTCTTTTTGTCTTAATTTCTCATATTATAATAGAGGTGCTAAATATAAAATGAGGAATCCACTTTGGGTTCAATGGTCCTGTTGATCTTCACAAAAGAGTGAGACAGTGGTTCTCTTTTATATGTCTTTTGTCTTTCATTAGTGTCAATATGTGAAGTATAATTGTAAATACAGTAGTTCCTACCCATTATCGTTTGAGTTTATATTACTAAAAATAGAGAAAAGAGAAATAATTTGTTTTGGTTCACTCTGAGGTATGTTTCATGTCATAAATGTCCTATTTATTTGCCCAAAGAAAAATCCAAGTTATATCGTTTTTAGATCGTTATATCTTTTTTAAAATCTCAACATTTTGTCTTCAGTGCACATAAGAATTTCTTATGTGTGATATTTTGGACAAACGGTATCACATTCAAAATTTTCAGTCCAAAAAGTTATATAGTATTTTGAGTGCTTCTGCTCTAAATTTTTAACTTTGAAGGCTTATATAGTGTCACTTTAAAGTAGTTTATACTTACTAAAATATAAATTTTTACGTGTTAGGTCATCTTTTTCTTTAAAAATTACAAATATGTTCTGTGATATTGTATCATATTTAGGTTACCTTACCATACAAATTTAATCGTGCTTTTCTTTGTGCAAGACCGTGTGAGCACTATAAGCACTAGTTACTTACTTCCGATTTTCCTAGAATTGCTGTTTTATTGGCCGGTAATGTAGAAAAATCAGTAGTAAATAAAGCGTTTTGTGAAATAGGACAAAGTTCTGATCTCTTTATTTGTTACTGAAGTGTGAAATTTGACTATTTTATTGTTTTGTCAACTAGTAGTAACGTATGTCTGTCGTTAAGACCAGAGTGAAATCAAAACGCGTAAAACATTCTTGCGTTGTCAAGTTTCTTCAGTTTCGTTCTCAGAATAACGTCGTGGAAACACCAAACCACACAAATTTTTTTTCTGTGTAGACATCACACAGCTCATCGGTTCATAATGACATTTTCAACCTATTATTTGAACGTGAAGACGATCATAGTTTTCTTCTACTGTGAGCCTCGTCTATGTTTTCTACTGGGCAGTTGGCAAACTAATAAATGATTATTATTCCAGTGGAAAGCAGATCTTTTGGTTCTCATATCTACCGCGGCACGTACAAGTTAGAGCAACAGTGACAAATGAAATGATCGCATGGCACTGATGGCCGGGAGGACCCGTTCGGGGGAGTTCGGCCGCCGTGTTGCGGGTCCTTTTTAGGTGACGCCACATCGGCGACTTGCGAGCCAATGTCAATGAAAAATGTTGATGAAGGTCACACAACACCCAGCCCCCTGAGAGGTAGGCGGTAGCGCTACCGCTACGCTACGGAGGCGGACAGAGCAAGAACGACATTACAACAGTTCTAAGCAGTGGCGTCGCTTGACATGCTGCTTAACGCCTGAAGCGCCCGTACTCCAGAAGCCGGTGGCGCTTACGTAGCCTGAAACGTGTTTGAAGCATTGAGAGGTGTGAACTTCTAACAAACAGTTCTTTCGTAAAGGGACACCTGTTTTCGAGTGTTTACTTAGTGATTTCATTTTAAAACCTGAAAGTTTGCGCCATGATGCAAAGTTTATCAGTTAGTTAGCAGCAGCTGTTTGAAGGAGAATTTTTGTTGTAGTGTGGTTCTAGGTGCTACACTCAAGTTTCTTGACGATCAACTTCGAACAATGCCAAATCTAACACAGCGTGCGGCTGCTGTATCAACTCGCTCTCTACTCTGTTTTACCTACTATTATGGTCATTCAATTTTACGGTTATCAGACGAGAGCGAAGGGTGACCACATCAGTTACGCCGGCGGATATTGTTTGAACGGGGTGCCTACTCCATCCTGTGACATACAGTGTCTGTTCATGGAGAATTCTGGCCGGCCGCGGTGGTCTAGCGATTCAGGCGCTCAGTTCGGAACCGCGGAACTGCTACGGTCACAGGTTCGAATCCTGCCTCGGGCATGGATGTGTGTGATGTCCTTAGGTTAGTTAGGTTTAAGTAGTTCTAAGTTCTAGGGGACTGATGACCACAGATGTTAAGTCCCATAGTGCTCAGAGCCATTTGAACCATTTTTGAGAATTCTGATTAATGATTTCTTGAAATGATAACAGTCTCTCAATCAAAGATAGTTTACTAACCCAGTCACGAGCAGTTTACACAGGATTTCCATAAAAGCATGATCCAGTTGTAAATTTTAATTGTGTCTACTGTTAGTATAGCAAGAGTGTTCATTCAAGGTCACAATTAGAGAGTAACTAAAGAACTGTTTTCGATAAACCCATATGCGAGAACGGCGTTGCTGTATTTCCGCTTGCAGCGCTACATTTGCAAAATGACAACTCCTGAAAGTAAACCGTTTTCTGTTCTATAATTTACTAAGAATGAATCTATAAATTCAGTTCAGTATGACTTTTTTTTAAAGTTTAACTGTGATGTGGCAAAATTATCGGCCTATGGTGTAGTCAATTTGAAACCAACAGATGTGCGTGTAAATGGAGAAAACATGGGACTACCAAAAGCGTGTGAAGGCGATGTTGATCGTGTCAGAGGATCTCACCTTCGTGGGCCTAAGATGTTTGTGCAGAAAGTACTTCCTGAACTGCAGTTGCCAAAGGCGATAGTGTCGAAGGTTTTAAGAAAACGTTTACACATTTTTCCATACCGTTTGCAGCTGGTACATGACTTAGGGCCAGATGAATAAGGTGTACATTATAAAACCGTAAATTAAGTGTTGCAGCAGGAAGAAGACATTCTTGATCGTTTGCTTTTCAGTGATGAGGCAACTTTTCATCTAACTGGGAATGTAAATATCCATATTGTTCGTATCTGCGGCTCAGAACGTTATCATGAGCCTATGCAGTATTCCCCAAAATAAAACGTGTTCTGCACTGTGTGATGATGTCAGGTTTTCGTTTAAGATACGGTAACAGGGGTGTCATGTATGGATACGTTGCAAGAATGGCTTTTTCGCCGACTAGGGGGTACATCTCAAAACTTTATTTGGCAACAAGATGGAATCCATCCCCGTTAGCATATCTTTGTATGAAAGTGACTGAACGTCGAAATCCCCGACCACTGAATCGGATGTAATGGTCCGTACGACAGTGCTCTTTTCTGCTGGTCTCAAGATTCACCTGACCTCACTTCACGCTATTTTTGCCTTTGGGGCTTTATAAAAGATCGCGTTTATGTTCCGCCACTATCTCACGATTCTACAGAGTTGAGACATATAATTGAAACGGAAATGAGAGTTTGGCGTCATTGGCCGGAGGTACATTGCGGGGCATGTCAGGCCGCCTGGCTGCACATCTTATTACATTCGGCGCCACATTGGGCGACCTGTGCGCCGAATGGGGATGAAATGATGATGAAGACAACATAACACCCAGTTCCTGAGCGGAGAAAACCCCCGACCCAGACGGGAATCGAAACCGGGCCCGTAGGACGGCAATCCGTCACGCTGACCACTCAGCTATAGGGGCGGACAGACACAGAATTGAAAAGGCTGTTGCTTCCATTTCCCCAGACTTGTTAACCGAAATGTGGAAAGAACTGGGCTTTAGGTCGTGCGTGTGCCCTATAACTAGAAGCTGGCATATAGAACATTTTTAAGCAAAAATTTCGGGAATTTACCTTCACTTTGATGTATGATTTCTTGTAAATAGTCTAAATTAATCTGTAATAATATATCATTGGAACTGAACATTCTTTCATGGACACCCTCTTGTTCATTAACACACAGCTCTCTTAAGCAAATGTGTCGATTGTTGTCCACTATCTGAATGTTACTTGACAAATCACCTCTTTGAATCTCTAATTGTGAATACGAGTCTTACAGCTCATTCTTCGCCGTTAGACTCAACGTACTTTAGAATTATACACGCGACTCTGGGGATGAGCTCAGGCAGTGAACTTGTCCATGGCCATCGACTCACCACCGACTGACTCCCTTTCACAACACAAAAGTCAGCGCAGACCACCGGGGCTTCCCCTGTCTTCGGCACGTATTTTTGTCTCTCTTTCTAGAACACCAACGATATTAGGAAAACAGATGATGTCGATATCTTTTAATAGGTTATCGATAGTGGCACTGTTGCACTTTGTTGTGTTCTAGGAGCAATGGCTGGATCATAGCTACTTTTGTAACTACAGGACAAGTCAGGGCAGGGTAGGGCTATTGGTCTCTTGGCAGCTCGCCACACCACCTTCGTCACTACAGGAGTGTCACGGCACGTTATTTAAAAGCTTGCGCAAATGTGGTCGTGCCAACAAGTGCCGCACTTGGGTGTGCTGGGAACGACACTGTCTGGTCGTCAGCCTACCTACTTACATGATCAACTGTTTGGGGAAGAAATGAGTGAAAATTTCTTATTTCGTGATTATCCGTTACTTATAATGATCTGAGAAAAATTTTACTCTTAGTCTTTTCTCTTCGCAGGCGTCGCTGCCAATCTTTATAACCGGAACTTGGAGAAAGTCCAGCGTTAATCCTACAGTAGGTAAAAAGAAACTAAATAGGAAAGGCAAAATGTAGAACAAAAAGCTCTAGTTTCGGGATAGCTGGACCGAAAACACTTTTCTATTCTGTAATCGCTGAGTAGAATCGTTTGCCCTATTTCCAAAAGTGTAACAACCGTCCAAAAGGAATACAACTCATGTCCTTATTTGTAGGATTGCCAGAATAAATAGGCCTACGTAAGCAGAAAATATCGTCCTGAAAATAAGAATTGGCATGGTAGCAAGTGATGGTCAGAACACCTGTTAAAGATTCAGAAACTACAACAGAAATAGCTTTCAAATACCGTGCCTTGCAGCAAAATGTTTCCAGTCATTTACAAACGTAGACTTTGTCAAAAATAGTTTCGAGAAAGCCTCTAAAGAGATCTCGTTGCACTGAGAGGAACATTTTGAGAAAAATCTGTTCTATCAGATGACAGTAAAAGGGAGCATTACTGTGACGTCGGCAAATATAAAGCATTCGTTAAGAGGTATCGCAAGAAAACTTGTTTACTTTTGATTGACTGTTGGTAAATTCACCGACGTCACCTGCACTCTTCAAGTGTTAGTATTTGCATGTGAGGTAAGGCAGAAATTTGAAGCATCTCAAGGGAACAACGGTCAATATTTCCTGTTATACAAAAAATTCGGAACAACCACATTTCCATTGGTAACGAGAAGAAACAATCTCACCAAAGTGATGAAATGAATAATATCCTTTCATAGTGTTATGTACAATGAGAGGCAAAGAGATTGCCCGGCCCGAATAATGTAGAGTCGGAGAACGGAGCATTGGTCATGCCTACGTTCAGAAGTGCCAGTGTTTAAACCCCTAGCAGTCGGCGGAGGTTCAGCTTGGTGTTTACAGCGCAATACAATACTTAGGACACAGTATTTGTCGAGATTCATTGCAATTTAACTCATTGTATCATTTCTTCTGAAAACTCATTATTCCAGTACGAAGAAACGTTTGAAATACAAGAACTCCACGTTGGTAGATTACTACAATGAAGAGCGTTTTGCAGTTGTTTCAATGGCTGAGCGTATAGGCTGACGGTTTTCGAACATGAGTGTAAGTGGAGTCAATTGTCATTTTTTTTTTTTTATTTGGACCTGTGCAGATAATATTTTAAACAGTAATTCGCTACATATTGTGCAGGTGTGGGCTTTTCTCGGTTCCACATTCTTTCAAAACGTTCCATTTTATAATAGTCCTAATCTTTAAACAAACAGACAAATGGTCATAGTAAAAGTATTGAATCCCACCGCTGTTCGGGGCGTCTCCAGACGTGTCTACGCTGGTTATCGGGGCTCAGTTCGAAGCGGGACTCATTACTGAAGACAGCTATACTCCAGTGAATGAGACTCCAGGCTGAAGACCTGTCTGGTAACGTTCCGGACTGCGGTGGGATACCAACTTGACTGTCGCTCGCCATACGACCCTACAATCAGGAGTGACGATCTGGGGTGCTGTTTCGTTGCATAGCAGGACCTTCTTGTTTGTCATTCGTCGCAGCACTAAAGCAAAGTAATATGTAGACGACATTCCCCGCCCCGTTTTGTTGTCCTTCACAGCAAGCAATCCCAGGATTACAATTCAGTAAGATAATGCCATCTCGCACATGGCGAGAATTTCTATTGCTTTTCTTTGGCATCATATCCCTGAGGAGGGGATCCGACTACTCTATCAATAAATATCAGGTCAAATAACTGCTCGCATAAGGGCCAGAGGAGGGCCAACGACTGAAGTCATGGACTATGCGGCTGGTCCCGGCGGAGGTTCGAGTCCTCCCTCGGACATGGGTGTGTGAGTTTGTCCTTAGGCTAATTTAGGTTAAGTAGTGTGTAAGCTTAGGGACTGATGACCTTAGCAGTTAAGTCCCATAAGATTTCACACAAATTTTTTGAGGACCAACGTATTGTTGACTTTCGCAGTTTGTGAAGCTCTTTCTCTTGAATGAGTGATGCAGTTTTTCTGAAACTGTCATCATTTGTTTGTCTGTAAACGTACATCACAATTACCAATTGCCGTCAAGTTTAGATAATTCCTTTGTGGTGCGTCGTTTCTTTCTTTCTTTTTTTTGTCTGTTAGTGTATTTTGGACGGCCTTGCCGCAGTTGTAAAACCGATAATTGTAACACCCGTCAGATCACCGAAGTTAAGCGCTGTCGGGCTGGGCTAGCATTTGGGTGGGTGACAATGCCGTCTGCCCAGCGTTGTTAGCAAAGGGGTGCACTCAGCACTTATGAGGCAAACCGAGGAGCTACTTGACTGAGAAGTAGCGCCTCCGGTCTCGGAAACTGACATACGGCTGGGAGAGCGGTGTGCTGACCACATCCCCCTCCATATCCGCATCTAGTGAAGCCTGTGGGCTGTGGATGACACGGCAGCTGTTCGTCATCGTTGGGCCTTCATGGCCTGTTCGGGATTAGTTTAGTCTTTTTTAATGTATGTTGGAACTTGTAGTTCGTTGTGTCTTCTAGAAGTGCAGGTCAACAGGTTCTCTTCAGATTTTTGTGTGCGACATACTAAGCAGGAGAGCTTCTGTAAAGTTTGGAAGGTAGGAGACGAGATACTGGCAGAAGTAAAAGCTGTGGGGACGGGCCGTGAATCGTGCTTGGGTAGCTCAGATGGTAGAGCACTTGCCCTTGAAAGGCAAAGGTCCCGAGTTCGAGTCTCGATCCGGCACACAGTTTTAATCTGCCAGGAAGTTTCATACCATCAGACACACCGCTGCAGAGTCAAAATCTCATTCTGGCTACTTTAAACTGTCTTAAAAAGTTATTTTCATGCCTATAAGTGTACTTTCTGGTTAAACTTCCAAAAATGGAGGCTAAAGCAAATATTCACATTGCTGAACACGAGTCACGACAGACTCTGTAGTTCCCACCAAAGTATCCAATGGAATATTTGTGCTCACCGCCTGATTCCCATCTCAGACACTATGCAGAGTACATGATTTACGGCGATATGCTTCTTCATTTGCTGTGCACCCTAAGAAAATTTCGAGTAGCATTATGTCTGGAGAGGGTGGAGGACTCTCGATTAGTCGCCTGCGTCGTATTTATTGGCGTGGCACATTTTGGTCCAGGCATGCTCACATATCCCTATGATAGTGCGGCGAGGCATCTTGTTTGTAGAGACGCCTGCCATTGCCGCGCGTTGGCCGAATGGAAGGGCAAATGTGATCACCAAGCATTGTGAAGTGCTTTTTTCCTGTTACGTTATCAACGAAAGGAAAATCTTTTATGCTACAAACCAAACGACACATTTAATCCAAGAAAATTCAGACTTATCTTCCGCGTAGTGTTCCACGTGTAACCGTCTTTTAAGCCCATTCACGAAGTAGCCTGCGATTTGGGTCTTCGTCGATTAGCTTTTACACCGAGCCTTGGAATGAAATAACGCAACCGGATTTTCCTCAGGATGTGTCGGATACCTTTATAAAGCATTAAAATAATTCTGGCTTCACCCTTGCCTTAAAACTTTTTGTATTTAACATTGGGAACTATTTCAGCACCAGCTAGAGAAATTATCACTTATATCACTGTGAGTTCATCCTGTTCACAACTTTTGCACTTCACACAGGAATTTCTCTCGTAGACTTGTATTGGGCCAGTCTGGCAGTCACCAAAGTCAAATATCTACTGGCACGCAGCGACGTTCTCACACTTCCAGTGATTCTGCCTTTCAAAACCACACTCAGATTCTGCTCTTCAAAATCACACATAGAATCTGCTCTTCGAAACTTGGATGTATGGCCGCTACCTTGATGTTAGCCTCCTGCCTCTGACTTCGTTTCGCAGCTAGATCGACGAGTGTAATGCTACTTGTTGAATAGCCACTTTCAATTTTCAGTTACATTTTCACTTTCTTCCACAAATTAGTCCCTGCAGAAGCTTTTCAGAGCTGATATTACACCAGTATCGACTACTGAGCCGTTATGCAGCTGGCGTTGGTACTGTTTGCAGGTTTCCGCCCTGTGTTGGAGGCCAGACCGTATCCTTTAGTTGGCATGGTTGCGGTTGTTTGTCTTCTTCTCGTCGTGACTGGCGCCACTTGTTTCGCAAGCATTGCCTGTCCGCTAGTGGCAGCAGCGGTGGTTATCGATATGTAGTAACTGTTGCCCTGTCTTTGGAACGACGCTGTCGTTTTTCCGTGTCATGTGAGTGTGGCAGTTCGGTTGGGGACTCAGGAGGAGCCAGGTCCGCACAAAGCGAAAACATGCCGGGACCGCTGGTGGCGTGCATGGACTGCCGGATGGAAGGGCTGTGGTCACGAGGGTGCACGGCCTTGTCGTAAACCAGATCCTGCAGGCTTTAAGATGAGAGCATTTCAATTGAAGTAGAGAAACCTGCACCATTCTGACATCTCGCGATACTCCAGTGACTTGGGTTCGTGTTGCTACTCGTAGTGTCGCTGAGTGAAGAGCAGAGAGTGGAGTGCATGGGGAAAACGGATCTGATTAGCTTTCCTCGACTTCTTATTACTATTTACTGCATTCAGCTTGTTACAATTGGTTAAGTTCAACCAGCGGTGTTTTTCCTGCCTGGTGACCGCTAACGCCCCAGTTACCTGCCTGGGGGTTAGTGTATGTAACGGCAGTGTACGTTTCCTCGGCTTTCCGCTGCTGTCCAGTAAGGTGTGTAGTTTTGACAGCTTTCTTGATTGTAGGCCGTTTGTGATTCTTCTACATTGGTGGTAGTGACTCCTTTCTCGTTCCAGGCGCTCTAAGGACAATATTCTGGGGGCATAGTGCAGTCCGCCGGTTCCAGCTTTGGCGTGTTGTTCCATTCTTGCATTTGGTTTATCGGACGTCAGGTAGCTTCAGCGAGATTATCATTTGTCATTCGTTAGACTGCCACTAGTCTGAGTTACCATCTTGTGAAATGAATGCAGCTCTTGGCTGCCTATCTCATCGCTCGCGAAAGTGTTTGTTGCTGGACCTTCTCAGAGGCCGATTCATGGAGCACCGTCTGTGACTGGCGCCTGTATTCTAGTGTTGTATTATTTGTTACCATACCTTGTAACGCCTACATTATGTATGTCTAGTTAATAGTACTGGTCGCCTTCTGGAATAAATTTAAGAATGTAAGGGTTGTGTTACAATGTTACTATCATCTTATTTCACCTGTTTGCTGGTCAGTTGCTTGTTTCTTTTAATTAACCTTTGCTTGTATTTGCTGTGTTAAAGCAGGTTTCTAATTTTTTTATATAATTGCCGTTCCTGGCGTGTAAGGCCTTCAGCTGTGATTGTGGTCATTTGTTTTTTGAAAAAAAAAAAATGCGATATTTGTATTTTGGCAGTAAGCCTTAAAACCTTATTTACTGCCATTCCTGGCGTCTGATACCTTCTGCTGTGTTTGTGGCCACTTAACTTTTAATATTTCGCCGGCCGAAGTGGCCGTGCGGTTAAAGGCGCTGCAGTCTGAAACCGCGAGACCGCTACGGTCGCAGGTTCGAATCCTGCCTCGGGCGTGGATGTTTGTGATGTCCTTAGGTTAGTTAGGTTTAACTAGTTCTAAGTTCTAGGGGACTAATGACCTCAGCAGTTGAGTCCCATAGTGCTCAGAGCCATTTGAACCATTTTTATTAATATTTCAATACCCGTAATCTGTAACTGCTGGGAGTTCTTAAACATTCTTAATTTTATTGCCGTTCTTGGCGTGTAAGGCCTTCAGCCGTCATCACGGTGGCTTGTATTTTTCTTTCAAACATTATCTGTATCTATATTTTATGCTAATTTGCTAAATTGTAACGCACTGAAAACACTGTTATTTACACAGTTGTTTATTCCTTCATTAATAACGTGTGGTATTTTTTATTTATTGTTGAATCTGGAATTACTGTTTTAAAAATAAATGTGTGTTACTGAAAAAGGCAACCATTATTAACTAATTACGGCCCCGTCCACAATCGAAACCGAATCCTGCCTTCCCTTGACTGTCAGTTGTAGTGTTCTCTCTTTGAGGTAACGTGTAACTTTTCACATCTCAGATAACAGCTCCTATTCGAAATATTACGTATTCCCGTTTTCTGCAGGAACATTATAGCTAAATGTAAGGCGAGTTTTGACGTAGATGCTGCTCCGAGAGACGCTATACATATTTCTACAGAAATGTATCTATCCAATAGTTCACATCATATCACTAACATACTGATTTTTCGCACTGTTTACGAACACATCTTCATGAATCATGGATATTCACACTAAGCCTGCTGTGTGTTCCTCGGTTAACTTTCAGTTACTTCGTTACTTAGTTTGCATTTATTAGTGAATTACGTGGGTCATTAGTGAGTATATTACAAGGCACAAACGTCAGGTTTCCTTGGTATTGGCGAAACCATTTCCTTAAAAGAATGCACTGCAGCTATGTCGAGGAAACAAAATGATACCATATTTCCTACCGATCGTTTAAACACTGAAAAAGGGTGAATTCATGTGAATTATGCCACAGTGACAAGCTACACCCGCGCATGATGTTCGCTGACGATGCTTGATCATGACTCATGAGTCTACCGGAAGCATATAAGGCTGTCTTACAGTGGCAGTCGCTGGTAGCAACTGTCTTGGTTGACACACTTGTTGCCATTAGGCTCGCTCTCAAAACGACTTATCCTGCCATCCTTGATACAGGTTGTTGGCAGGTCTCATCATAGAATGGTTGCATTAAGTCGACGTGTTTTTTTTTTCTTTTTTTTTATCGACCTTGTCCGACTTGTAACTTGCAGCCTGACGTGTAATGGCTCACAGATTGTGTATCAAGACTTGCATGGTCATGGTTTTTTTACATGAAAAATTGTCTTGGCATTTGTAGCACTGTCAGAGTCTCAAGGTAGCGTAAGATGATGTTAGAGTAGAGACACCTTGTTTTATTTTAACACGTGTTAATGTCCTTGGAGCGGAACCTACTTACCGAGATTCCTGATGCCGCGTTAATCAGAAAATAGAGTAAAAACAACTCATTACGTACTTCACGAAGCGTCCAGGCCACTATGGCAAGGTACTACTCTGAATTCTACACACTATGTAAACATTTACTTCGAAAAATTTCCTAAGCAAGAGGTGGAGTGTTGTAGAGAATTTACCCATATTATTTTTATCAGAGTCGTCTAGCGGTTAGAGTGTTAGACTCCAGCCCTGGAGGACATCGGTTCAGTGCCCATTAGGGACGGCGATTTTTCCCTCGATCCAGTCCCTCCACGTCAACTCGGCTTGCTGTAACTGAGTGGTGGGGATGTCTCCCAGGGGTAAAACGCGGTCGGGCCTATGGACCCCCCTCGATCCCTCTGCTAGTGCCGCAGCGGAGAGAAAGATGGTTCAAATGGCTCTCAGCACTATGGGACTTAACAGCTGAGGTCCTCAGTCACCTAGACCTAGAACTACTTAAACCTAACCAACCTAATGACATCACACACATCCATACCCGAGGCAGGATTCGAACCTGCGACTGTTGCGGTCGCGCGGTTCCAGACCGAAGCGCCTAGAACCGCTCGGCTCAGTGTGTGTGTTATCTTTCCTGCTTCAGTCCGAGAACCGAGGTTTTACAGTACCTTACTATCAACTCATCTGGAATTTCAGTATGATTTACCCGGTTCACGAAATTATCGATATTCAGTCAAGATATGAGAACGCTATTAAAAAAAAAAAAAAAAAAAAGAAACGGAGGTATACAAAGGAGTAACAAGTTACTGTTTGAAACTTACTGTTTAGTTACCATCTGTAAACAGTTGTTTACCACTCGACATATCAAATACACTCTCTTTTCGACGTATTTTCCTAAATGACACCGTGAGGTTTACAAACAGTAGTTGTTGAAATCCTACGGTAGCTCGCAGCGTCATATCCTCTCGCGTTTCATCAGTGCGTGTAAAGCATAGGAACTACGCACATTAATCTAGGTATACACGTGAGAGTTTCACTCTAAGACAGGTTTTGCTAGTAATATTGTCTTGCAAACAGCGCGGAGATTTAGCTCGTCGGCAGTGGCAGAAAGTGGGGGAAGTTTCCGGACATCCGCTCTCTGCTAGTTGAGGCCTCTCGCGTAGACGGCAGCCTCCATCTCTCGAGAACTGCTCTCCGTAGCTCTCAGACAAGAAAAAACTATACCGGCATTGTCTGGAGAGCTGAGACTACTCGGAGAGTGCTGAGCGGGCATATTACGTCCCAGATCTGTACCGTATTTCATATTTTGTACACTCCATGTCTTGGCAATACATGGACGCATTAAATAAAAGCTCCAACGGAACTGTATGTTTTGAGCCACAATTTGAGCCCGTGGCATGTCTCTGAACGAATATATCGCCCTTTTTACTTCATGAATGAACAGCATGAACAGTTAGCCAGTTTCGAAAGTCCTAGTCGTAAACAGTGCTTTGCTGTAAACAACATACAAAAACATCGTAGCCTAACTATATAGGAATAAGAAATGAAAATAGAAGAAACCGTCACTGGAGAGATTGCCGGCCGAAGTGGCCGTGCGGTTAAAGGCGCTGCAGTCTGGAACCGCAAGACCGCTACGGTCGCAGGTTCGAATCCTGCCTCGGGCGTGGATGTTTGTGATGTCCTTAGGTTAGTTAGGTTTAACTAGTTCTAAGTTGTAGGGGACTAATGACCTCAGCAGTTGAGTCCCATAGTGCTCAGAGCCATTTGAACCACTGGAGATATTCGATATCACGTTAATATGATTTTACGAATGGCATTTACAATTTGTACAGAAACCAGATGGCAGTTATAAGAGTCGAGGGACATGAAAGGGAAGCAGTGGTTGGGAAGGGAGTAAGACAGGGTTGTAGCCTCTCCCCGATGTTGTTCAATCTGTATATTGAGCAAGCAGTAAAGGAAACAAAAGAAAAATTCGGAGTAGGTATTAAAATTCATGGAGAAGAAATAAAAACTTTGAGGTTCGCCGATGACATTGTAATTCTGTCAGAGATAGCGAAGGACTTGGAAGAGCAGTTGAATGGAATGGACAGTGTCTTGAAAGGAGGATATAAGATGAACATCAACAAAAGCAAAACAAGGATAATGGAATGTAGTCTAAAGTCGGGTGATGCTGAGGGAATTAGATTAGGAAATGAGGCACTTAAAGTAGTAAAGGAGTTTTGCTATTTGGGGAGCAAAATAACTGATGATGGTCGAAGTAGAGAGGATATAAAATGTAGGCTGGCAATGGCAAGGAAAGCGTTTCTGAAGAAGAGAAATTTGTTAACATCCAGTATAGATTTAAGTGTCAGGAAGTCATTTCTGAAAGTATTCGTATGGAGTGTAGCCATGTATGGAAGTGAAACATGGACGATAAACAGTTTGGACAAGAAGAGAATAGAAGCTTTCGAAATGTGGTGCTACAGAAGAATGCTGAAGATTAGATGGGTAGATCACATAACTAATGAGGAAGTATTGAATAGGATTGGGGAGAAGAGAAGTTTGTGGCACAACTTGACCAGAAGAAGGGATCGGTTGGTAGGACATGTTCTGAGGCATCAAGGGATCACCAATTTAGTATTGGAGGGCAGCGTGGAGGGTAAAAATCGTAGAGGGAGACCAAGAGATGAATACACTAAGCAGATTCAGAAGGATGTAGGTTGCAGTAGGTACTGGGAGATGAAAAAGCTTGCACAGGATAGAGTAGCATGGAGAGCTGCATCAAACCAGTCTCAGGACTGAAGACCACAACAACAACAACAACAAGCTAGCGCGCTATCCATTCCAGTGCTCCACGTCAATACTGCAGTATGTGGCTTTACAAATGTTTACTCAGACAACTGAGGCTCGCGTTAGATACGCACTGTGAGTGAATGTCAGCGATGTGTCAACAAAAAAATAATGAAGAAAGCTGCCATGAAGTGGACTCTAGACGAAACTGAGCAATTAATTAGTTTATTGGAGGAAAGGCCAGCGTTATGGAATGTATAGCTACTGGTCTACAGGAACTGAGATAGGAAACAAAGCTTGCTGCCTGAGGTGGCTACAGTTTTTAACATTTCCACAGAAGAAATTTACCGGAATATCCAAAATTCAAGGTATCAGGCCAAGCAGTTTTATAGCGTACATTAATTAACAAAGAGAAACAACGTTTCAAAGCAACAGTTTTGGAAATCGGAAAATTTGCCATGTAACTTCAAGTAATACAGCAGTACCTATAATTTTATATGACGTGGTATTGATTGATAATATTATTATATTGGGTGTTGAAGAACAGACCTACGGAAATTTACGAGTGGTTCCTTAAGTCAAAACACATAAAAACACTCAAATGAATGTACTTCCAGAAATGCTTTATTTATCACACATCCGCCCTATTAGGCTTTTGAACTTTAGTGGGTATCGAGATGAAACTGGCGTAATGTTAAAATGGTTTAAATGGCTCTGCGCAATATGGGTTTTAACATCTGAGGTCATCAGTCCCCTAGACTTAGAACTACTTAAACTAACTAAACTAAGGAAATCACACACATCCATGCCCGACGCAGGATTCGAACCTGTTATGTTATTTCATTATATTTGTTACTTTGTCAAACATTAAAGAGAATATAATTAACTGATGCCAGAAATATGTCACCAGCGGGCTATCTTCAGCACTAATGGATTTAATTGTAATATTATGTAGATTGTATATTTTGGTTCCAGTTATAAATAGTATTTATTCCGTCTTCACCGCTGTCATTCTCGTAACATTTCGATATGGTTGTAGATTTACCATCACAAGCTCTACAATGAGATGTTTATATGCTCCAGAATCATTCCACCGCCGAATCCGTTCTCTTGTCCAACAACGAACAACGTCGTTTAAGTTTCTTCTTTGCACTACAAGAGTTAAAAGTGCAGCTGCAGCCCAACGCTTTTCCGTCGTAACCTCATCCTTCACCCACAGAACAATGACAGAAGAATCTTGCGGCGAGTGATTTCTCAGCTGTCAAAACGCTCTCATTGTGCTGCGTGTAACCACTTCCAACATCTGTAGTCTCAAGACTCGCAGACACTAACGGAAAGTACTCGCAAGGACTATCAGACAGTAACAGCGAAAATTCGCCCCTAGTGGAAACAGGTATACAAGTACTATCTGAAAGTACCAAACTGTCTGAGAGCAAAAATCTCTCAGCTGTATCGTAGCCCTTATTGGCGGTCAGGGCGGTATTACACTATCAGATTTATTTGTCAAAGCTGTTATGACAAATGCTATGTTAAAGAAAATTGATAGTGTAATACGAAACTTTGTCAAAGCTCGCGTTTCCTCAAGAAATACGATCAAATATAGATCCTCGCCATACATTTGATCATAAAAGTGATTCGCGTTGTGTTCATTGCAACGTGAAATGTAACAAATTGGACCGCTGGCATCGCTACAGCTATTTGACGTCAATAGGGTGTTCGTGAACATGGCTGCAAAGATTAGTTGGTATGTTCCTTCAACTCTTTATTATAATTATTATGAATAATAGCCAGTTACACTGCTACGTAAATTGTTCACATTTTGTATCATTCACGATGAGCCCATTACGGCACATTGCCATCGTCAGGTGCTCTGTAAATAAATAAGTAAGCGATGATCTTAATACAATGTTCCTGTAACTATGATCTAGAAAGCTACAATGCATCATTAGGTGTTTTTACATTACATGTGCATCGTTGCCGTCATGTCCTGCCTTTTTTAGAATTATTACTTTTTCCTAGGAGAAGGTAATAATTCTAAAATTATTCTCCTACGAGAAAGTAATAATCCTAAAAAAAAGACAGGACATAACAGCAACGATGTTAAATGTAAGGTAAAAACACCTAATGATGTTTATAGCTTTTCATACCATAGTTACAAACCATTGTATTAACACCATCGCTTTCTTACGTATTTAAGGAACACCTTACGATGGCAGTATGGCGAAATGGGCTCATCGTGAATGATCTACAATATAAACAATTTACATAGCAGTGTATCTGGATACTATTCATTAAAAGACATATTTTGCACTGCGGGCCCCGACGAACAAAAGTATCTTCACAATAACCTTGCTTCGACTGGGGAGGGGAGGGGGGGGGGAGCGAGCAACGGGCACAACGCATTCTATTAATCGTGTTCTGATGGGCATGTAGGATGGCGACTTCAAATCCATAGTCAAGAGTCATCGACCTCCACATCTGAAAACTTCGAGACAGCTTTTCAGGAAGCCGGAATAAAGGATGATACTGTCTAAACAAAAAAAAAAATATTTCTCAGTTCTCCATTCTACTTTGTCTATTTTTGAACTCTGGAAGCTACAAGTTAAAAAATGCTTTAAATTTTTCGTACTTTTTATTAATTTTGTAGTTGTTGGAACACTGATTATATTAATTAAATTATTCAAAAATAAAAATAGTTTGTAAAGCCCATAGAGCTTACTAAACATTTATTTCTCTTCAGATATTCCTCCTCCACTGCTTTATAAATCGCTTCCACGTATCTCGAATTGGTTTTGTTAATGTGTACTTTGATATTCGAGTGTTGTTTGGTAAGCTAGCGTAGCTCTCCCCTGTAGCAACAAATCGCAGTTTTATGGTGAGCCCGTCTTCTGCACATATAGCACTTCTCAAGTGAGTGTTCTGCTTTGCAATGTGAGCAGACACTTTGCTGAGCAAATACTGAAATACAATCTTTTCCATTACTTAGTAATTTATATAAGATTTGAAGGCTTCCATTACAACTCCTGTAACAAATTTTGCTGAATGCTTTTACTATCTCGACGTAAAACACACGGCTTCGCCGGGTATGTTCCCTTTTCTTCCGCCGCTTCTCTTCCAAACGCACACACCATGCGATTGTGGTACAAGCAACTGCAGCACATTGTGACAAGTGGTTGTTGTCCGCCATCTTGAACTTTGACGAATAGTATGATGACAGTGTAACACCCCTTTTTAGCACCAAGTCAAAGATCTTTTTCAAAGAAATTTGACGAATATTTGATCATATTTCTTTGTAAAAAAATGCAATAGTGTAATAGCAGCCTGTGTGGTGCGGACTCGCCAGTCTGCCACATAGCAGGGATCTCGCAGATCGCCGCGAAGCACCAGTCGTAGTAAGCGAATGGGGCAGCGTTCACGCGTTCACAACCCCGGCAACAGCTGCTGCCGGCCTGCCAGGGATACAGCCGCTTCGGACGTGGGTTCGATAACTGAAGGGCTGCAAAAAATATCCTGAAATATGGGACACATTTTGCAAAAATATCACTGATAGCATAAAGCAGGAGCCACATGGCTTCAAGCGTGTGTAAAGTTTTGTGAGAGCTTTGCTGAAAAACCGAATCAGTGGAGAATTGACTAAACTGTTTTGTGTTTGTGTTCTAGAAGTATAGTTTTTGCTCGAATGTGGCCATTTAAAACTTGAAATAATGCTAAGCAGCAAATACTTTGCTCCCGGGTGAGAACCACTTCATCTGAATGATGTTGTTGTTGTAGTGGTCTTCAGTCCTGAGACTGGTTTGATGCAGCTCTCCATGCTACTCTATCCTGTGCAAGCTTCTTCATCTCCCAGTACCTAATGCAACCTACATCCTTCTGAATCTGCTTAGTGTATTCATCTCTTGGTCTCCCTCTACGATTTTTACCCTCCACGCTGCCCTCCAATGCTAAATTTGTGATCCCTTGATGCCTCAGAACATGTCCTACCAACCGATCCCTTCTTCTAGTCAAGTTGTGCCACAAACTTCTCTTCTCCCCAATCCTATTCAATACCTCCTCATTAGTTACGTGATCTACCCACGTTATCTTCAGCATTCTTCTGTAGCACCACATTTCGAAAGCTTCTATTCTCTTCTTGTCCAAACTGGTTATCGTCCATGTTTCACTTCCATACATGGCTACACTCCATACAAATACTTTTAGAAACGACTTCCTGACACTTAAATCTATACTCGATGTTAACAAATGTCTCTTCTTCAGAAACGATTTCCTTGCCATTGCCAGTCTACATTTTATATCCTCTCTACTTCGACCATCATCAGTTATTTTACTCCCTAAATAGCAAAACTCCTTTACTACTTTAAGTGTCTCATTTACTAATCTAATCCCCTCAGCATCACCCGATTTAGTTTGACTACATTCCATTATCCTCGTTGATGTTCATCTTATATCCTCCTTTCAAGACACTGTCCATTCCGTTCAACTGCTCTTCCAAGTCCTTTGCTGTCTCTGACAGAATTACAATGTCATCGGCGAACCTCAAAGTTTTTATTTCTTCTCCATGGACTTTAATACCTACTCCGAATTTTTCTTTTGTTTCTTTTACTGCTTGCTCAATATACAGATTGAATAACATCGGGGAGAGGCTACAACCCTGTCTCACTCCTTTCCCAACCACTGCTTCCCTTTCATGCCCCTCGACTCTTATAACTGCCATCTGGTTTCTGTACAAATTGTAAATAGCCTTTCGCTCCCTGTATTTTACCCCTGCCACCTTCAGAATTTGAAAGAGAGTATTCCAGTTAACGTTGTCAAAAGCTTTCTCTAAGTCTACAAATGCTAGAAACGTAGGTTTGCCTTTTCTTAATCTTTCTTCTAAGATAAGTCGTAAGGTTAGTATTGCCTCACGTGTTCCAACATTTCTACGGAATCCAAACTGATCTTCCCCGAGGTCCGCTTCTACCAGTTTTTTCATTCGTCTGTAAATAATTCGCGTTAGTATTTTGCAGCTGTGACTTATTAAACTGATAGTTCGGTAATTTTCACATCTCTCAACACCTGCTTTCTTTGGGATTGGAATTATTATATTCTTCTTGAAGTCTGTGGGTATTTCGCCTGTCTCATACATCTTGCTCACCAGATAGTATAGTTTTGTCATGACTGACTCTCCCAAGGCCATCAGTAGTTCTAATGGAATGTTGTCTACTCCCGGGGCCGTGTTTCGACTCAGGTCTTTCAGTGCTCTGTCAAACTCTTCACGTAGTATCTTATCTCCCATTTCATTTTCATCTACATCCTCTTCCATTTCCATAATATTGTCCTCAAGTACATCGTCCTTGTATAAACCCTCTATATACTCCTTCCACCTTTCTGCCTTCCCTTCGTTGCTTAGAACTGGGTTGCCATCTGAGCTCTTGATATTCATACAAGTGGTTCTCTTCTCTCCAAAGGTCTCTTTAATTTTCCTGTAGGCAGTATCTATCTTACCCCTAGTGAGACAAGCATCTACATCCTTACATTTGTCCTCTAGCCATCCCTGCTTAGCCATTTTGCACTTCCTGTCGATCTCATTTTTGAGACGTTTGTATTCCTTTTTGCCTGCTTCATTTATTGCTTTTTTATATTTTCTCCTTTCATCAATTAAATTCAATATTTCTTCTGTTACCCAAGGATTTCTATTAGCTCTCGTCTTTTTACCTACTTGATCCTCTGCTGCCTTCACTACTTCATCCCTCAGAGCTACCCATTCTTCTTCCACTGTATTTCTTTCCCCCATTCCTGTCAATTGTTCCCTTATGCTCTCCCTGAAACTCTGTACAACCTCTGGTTCTTTCAGTTTATCCAGGTGCCATCTCCTTAAATACCCGCCTTTTTGCAGTTTCTTCAGTTTCAATCTGCAGTTCATAACCAATAGATTGTGGTCAGAATCCACATATGCCCCTGGAAATGTCTTACAATTTAAAACCTGGTTCCTAAATCACTGTCTTACCATTATGTAATCTATCTGATACCGTTTAGTATCTCCAGGATTCTTCCAGGTATACAACCTTCTTTCATGATTCTTGAACCAAGTGTTAGCTATGATTAAGTTATGGTCTGTGCAAAATTCTACAAGGCGGCTTCCTCTTTCATTTCTTCCCCCCAATCCATATTCACCTACTATGTTTCCTTCTCTCCCTTTTCCTACTGACGAATTCCAGTCACCCATGACTATTAAATTTTCCTCTCCCTTCACTACCTAAATAATTTCTTTTATCTCGTCATACATTTCATCAATTTCTTCATCGTCTGCAGAGCTAGTTGGCATATAAACTTGTACTACTATAGTAGGCATGGGCTTTGTGTCCATCTTGGCCACAATAATGCGTTCACTACGCTGTTTGTAGTAGCTAACCCGCACTCCTATATTTTTATTCATTATTAAACCTACTCCTGCATTACCCCTATTTGATTTTGTATTTATAACCCTGTAATCACCCGACCAAAAATCTTGTTCCTCCTGCCACCGAACTTCACTAATTCCCACTATATCTAACTTTAACCTATCCATTTCCCTTTTTAAATTTTCTAACCTACCTGCCCGATTAAGGGATCTGACATTCCACGCTCCGATCCGTAGAATGCCAGTTTTCTTTCTTCTGATAACGACGTCCTCTTGAGTGGTCCCCGCCCGGAGATCCGAATGGGGGACTATTTTACCTCCGGAATATTTTACCCAAGAGGACGCCATCATCATTTAATCATACAGTAAAGCTGCATCTGAATGAACAAATCTTCAATTAAAAACAACAGTTTAAAATAAATTCTGTTACCTCAACGGTTTCAATGTAATCAATGCTTCATTATATTGCAGCAACGAAGTACATTGCTGCACACATTTCAATAGTGGTATGAATTCAGTAGTCTTTCTCGTTCAGAAATAAATTCATTCAGTGTTCGCTACGATTGTTACCGACCAGACTTAGATTCATTTGTCTCGGCACAGTGCTTTGCCAGCTTTGTATATAAAGTAATTAGCGAAGACATTTCTTCTACTGTTAAGTGAACTTCCTCCTTAGATTGATCGGATTTCATTGTCCACATCACATAGAATGCTTTTCAAATCCCCTGGTACTTTTGGCCAGCTTTCTCGTGTGAATTTCGATATCTAATTTTTATGCAAGACCGCCCTCATCGATTTATAAACTTTATTTATTATTTTGCGCAGTGTAGTGTGGCCGATTCTGTCTTGATAGTGCAGGTTAATTAGCATGCAGTCGCTGCCCAGATGTCTCGAAAAGACGAACAACTCAGGCTACAGCTGTTCTTGTACTGTTTTCATGAAACTACTGTACGAAAATAGAGAATTTATTTTCATCTTCTCGGAAACCCATAAACAATTTCACGAACTCTCCATTCAACAGCTGGGATTACCCAGTGGGTGAGTACAAAACCTCGCATTTCTCAAATGGTTCAAATGGCTCTGAGCACTATGCGACTTAACTTCTGAGGTCATCAGTCGCCTAGAACTTAGAACTAGTTAAACCCAACTAACCTAAGGACATCACACACATCCATGCCATAGGTAGGATTGGAACCTGCGACAGTAGCGGTCGCTCGGCTCCACACTGTAGCGCCTACAACCGCACCGCCACTCCGGCCGGCTCCTCGCATCTCTTCGAGCATTCATAAAAGAAATAAGCAAACGCTACCTGCTTTCTCGTCCCTACGTCCGTACTGACTGGTTTGCATTCTAGTACTTCTAAGCGACTATCGCTGCGCCGCCGCCGCCTGTGCACTGAAACAACACTCATGCTCATAAATTAAGGATAATTGCAGAATGTTGTGCCACACAACGTGGCACTACACAAAACTAGCGCTAATAGCATAGGCACATAGGGAACACACGCGACACAGGTCTGTAAGTCCATGGTATTGGTGATAAGTTGAGAAAACCGTCCCAAAACCCATGTGCTAGAAAACGCCACTGTTTCCTGCGCATGTACCCCAAAATCAGTATGGAACATGCACACGTACACATGCCACTCAATGGGTTGGCATACTCTGGATCAGGTGGTCAAGCAGCTGCTGGGATATAGCCTCCCATTCTTGCACCAGTGCCTGTCGGAGATCATGAACTGTCCTAAGGGTTTGGAGACGTGCAGCGATATGTCGACCGAGAGCATCCCAGACGTGCTCGATGGGGTTTACGTCTGGAGAACAGGCAGGCCACTCCATTTGCCTGATATCTTCTGTTTCAAGGCACTCCTCCACGATGGCAGCTCGGTGGGGCCGTGCGTTGCACCTCTGAAAAGGCGGACATGGTGCTAATGACATCCCGATACACCTGACCTGTTACAGTTCCTGTCACAGACATGCAGGGGTGTAAGTGCACCAATCATAAACCCATCCCAAACCATCAAACCAAGACCTCCATACAGGTCCTTTGCAAGGACATTAAGGGGTTGGTATCTGGTTCCTGGTTCACGTCAGATGAAAACCCGGCGAGAATCACTGTTCAGACTATACCTGGACTCGTCGGTGAACCTGGACCACTGTTCCAGTGACGATGTATTGTGTCCTTGACACCATGCTTTACGGGCTCTACTGTGATCAGGGGTCAGTGGAATGCACCTTGCAGGTCTCCGGGTGAATAAACCATGTCTGTTCAGTCGTCTGTAGACTGTATGTCTGGAGACAACTGTTGCAGTGGCTGCGGTAAGGTCCCGAGCAAAGCTACCTGCCTTACTCCGTGGCCGTCTGCGGCCACTGATGGTGAGATATCGGTCTTCTTGTGGTGTTGTACACTTGGGCGTCCCGTACTGTAGCGCCTGGACGCGTTTCATGTCTACTGGAATCGTTGCCATAATCTTGAGATCACATTTTGTGGCACACAGAGGGCCCATGCTACGACCTTCTGTGTTTGACCAGTCTCCAGTCGTCCTAGTATTCTACTCCTCATAACATCATCAAAATGTATTATTTGAGCCATTTTCAACACACAGCCACCAGTAGCACGTCTGAAAACGTCTGCACACTTACTCGCTGCACCGTACTCTGACACGCACCAACACACCTGTGCGTTTGTGGACTGCTGCCACCGCCACCGTGCGACGACCACAGGTCAAATGCACTACATGGTCATACCCCGAGATGATTTAAACCAGCAAACCACCCACCAGAGCGTTGTTTCACCATGTATCAGCATTACCCTTAATTTATGAGCATGAGTGTATTTCCGACGCCACGATCTCGCTGCGAGCACGCACGGCTGGTACTCGTTCGTGTACAGCGTGCCTGGGTGAAATTTCTCACACGGCAAGATGATATGTCCAATCTGTATCTCTGGGCTCATGCAAGGCAATAGTATTGCATGTGTTATACAGTAACTGAAAGGGCAGTGCTTTGATTTTTACATATGGCGGCAGGTCCGTGCATTTTCTAGGGAAGTTGTACTACAGATATTAGCAGCACTATACTACTGCGCTCTTCTGTTTAGAACTCTTGTCGTTCATCTAAAAAGATGGAGTTTCTTCCACAGTAGCTCGGCAGACACGAAGACATGACGAGTATTAATCACAAAGCAAAATCCTTGCTTCATTCCATAATGCTGCTTGCCGAAAATCATATTCCGATATCTTGAAGAAATGGTAACAATAAACAGATCGTTAATGCATGGATAAAATCACAAGTGCGGCGGTTTACCACACTGTTATAGCAGTGAATACATAAGAATGTGACACCAAACCTAATCACATCCCAGCAGTCCTGGTACACATTGCAATCCTCTCGCCGGCGCACACTTGAGTTATGAAAATGTTTTTCCAATTTGCGCATTGCATCTGCAGTGCGATGCCGTAACTTATTTTTATATTTCTTTTTTATTCCACCTCTCTCGTCACTCTTGGTTGGTGGATGGATTCAACTGATCGTCACCAGTAAAAAAAATATATCTGCTCTTTAGTCGGGGATATAATGTATGACATGGTTTTAAAATATTAAAGCTGAGTTGGAACTACAACTGGTTTACCACTTAAAATACGGATGAATTTACTGAACTCCACAGGAAAGGAAATCCTTACAGGAGTCGGCTATCATTCTTAGCACATACGGTCAGAATTTAGATCGTATGTTTATTATTTTTTCTGGAACGTTTCAACCACAGCCATTATCAGATCAAACTAAAGTAAGAATAGATGGAACGTATCTCGTCGAAAACTGTGCTGGACATTACACTTATATGTGCCAGTGTGAGTCCCATTTCAGACGCCTGAAGTACGAACAACACATCGCCGTAAGGTGGCGTGCAGTGAAACATGGGTTACTAAAGAAATTGAACAATAAATATAAAATCTGCATTCATACGATAAAACGACATGAGGTTAATTTATTTAAGAGTTTCGCTCTTTGTGTATAATATACAGCAACGTAGAAAAGATAGGCGCGTTTTTATTTCTAAAAGATGATGTTTTTTTCAAATGTCGCGCTAGTCGCATATGAGGATGCAAATCAGTTTTGCGTTACGTACTCTCTGTAAAGTTCGTACGTTAGTTACCTTCTAGATTGAAGATGGTGACTAGATGATAATCAAAAATACCTTTAAGGCGACAAAGACTCCAGTTTATCTAAACCGAAGAAGGGGCGCGGGAGGGGGGGGGGGGGGGAGAAAGAAAAGGGAAGGGAAGGGATTATAGACATCAGCTGCACCAGAACTTCGAGCGGCATCAGCGAAGGAGAGTGAAAATGTGTGTCAGACCAGTATTCGAACCCCGGAGCTCCTGATTACTAGGCAGCTGCGTTAGCCACGGCGCTACCCGGCCACAGTGTTTCTCTCAACTGCGTGTATTATCTCGGCACTCCTTCCGGCCGACTCACATTCCCACCAACCGCCACCTATCCACAGGCCTTGTCCACGTCCTCCATGCCAGCTACTTAGAGATTCCTGCGGAGAATCGGACGCAATTGTGCATCCGCATTGAATCTCGTGGATCCATTGCCCATCGAGGCGAATCAATTACGTCATAGCGTGATGGCTGTTCTTTCGGACATGTCCGAACATCAGACACTAGGCAGTCATACGAAAGAGGCCATTATCAACACGTCACTGGGTTTCAACGAAGCCATGTAATAGGGCTAAGAGAAACTGGATGTTCCTTCTGCGATACTGCAGAACCGTATGGCAGGAATGTAGCTACTCTACATGACTGTAGACAGCGGTGATCACGAGAATTCTTTATTTTATTTTATTTATTTATTTTTTTGTTGAGTCATCAGTCTTCGCACTGGTTTGCTGCCGCCCGCCATTAATTCCTCTCCTGTGTGAGTCTCTTCATCTCAGAGCAGCACTTGCAAAATATGTCCTCAATTATTTGCTTGATGTATTCCAACCTGTCTTCCTCTACAGCTTTTGCTCTCTACAGCTCCTTCTAGTATCATGGAAGTCATTCCCTGATGTCGTAACAGATGTACTACGATCCAATCCCTTCTCCTTGTTAGTGTTTTCCACATGTTCCATTAGTTTCTGATTCTGCGCAGAAGCTCCTCATTCCTTACCCTATCAGTCCACCTAATTTTCAACATTCGTAGCACCACATCTCAAATACTTCGATTCTCTCTTGCTCCAGTTTTCCCACAGTCCATTTTTCACTAACGTATAATGCTGTGCTCCAAACGTACATTCTCAGAAATTTCTTCCTCAAATTAAGGCCTATGTTTGATAACAGAAGTCTTCTCTTGGCCGGAAATGCCCGTTTTGTCAGTGCTATTCTGCCTTTGATGCCCCCCTTGCTCTGTTGATTATTCTGCTCCCTAGGTAGTAGAACTCCTTAACTTTATCCACTCCTTGACTATCAACCCCGATGTTAAGTTTATCGGTGTTCTCGTTTCTGCTACTTCTCGTTACTTTCGTCTTTCTTCGATCACTCTCAGTCCATATTCTCTACTCATTACACTGTTCATTCCATTCGGCGAATCATGTAATTGTTCTTCACTTTCACTCAGGGTAGCAATGTCTTCAGTGAATCTTACCGTTGATATCCTTTTTAATTGAACTTTAATTTCGGAGCGGAAGAATACATCCCTGTCTTACACCCTTTTTAAACCAAGCACTTCGTTCTTTATCGTCCACTCTTATTATTCCCGCTCGACTCTTACACATATTTTATATTACCCTGTCTGTAACTGTAACATATCCGCATTTTCTCAGAATTTCGAATATATTGCACTATTTTATATTGTCGAGCGCTTTTTCCAGGTTGCCAGATCCTATGATTGTGTCTTGATTTTTCTTTAGTCTTTCTTCCATTGTCAACCACAAAGTCAGAATTGCGTCTCTGGTAGCTTTAACTTTCCTAAAGCCAAACTGTCCGTCATATAACAAATCTTGTATTTTTTTTCTCCATTCTTCTGTATATTATTCTTGCCAGCAATTCGAATGAATGAGCTGTTAAGCTGATTGTATGATAATTCTCGCGCTTGTCTGCTCTTGCAGTCTGCGGATTCGTGTGGATGATATTTTTCCGAATGTCAGAATGTATATCGACAGACTAATACATTTTACACACCACCGTGAATAGTCGCTTTGCTACCATTTGACTCACAGATTTTAGAAATTCTGATGGATTGTTATCTATCCCTTCTGCTTTGTTTGATCTTAAGTCCTCCAAAGCTCTCTTACATTCTGTTGCTGATACTGGATCCAATGTCTCCTCTAAATGGTCTCCTGTTCTTCTTTTATAACATCAGAAAAATCTTCCACCTCACAGAGGCCTTCAGCGTACTCTTGCAACCTATCCGCTCTCTCCGCTGCATTTAACAGTGGAATTCCCGTTGCACTCGTAGTGTTACCTCCGTTGTATTTAATTTGACGAAGTTTATTTTGACTTTCCTATATGCTGGATCAGTCCTTCTGACAATCATTTCTTTTTCAATTTCTTCACATTTTTCACGTTCAGTGACTTGTATTTGACCATTCCTGAATTTCCCTGAACATTTTTATACTTCCCCCTTTCATCGATCAACTGAGGCATTTGTTCTGTCACCCATGGATTCTTTGCCGTTACATTCTTGAAGCTGTGTTTTTCTTTCCAACTTCTATGATTACCCTTTTTACAGGTATCCATTCTCCTTCACGCGTACTGCCATTGAGCTATTCCTTATTTCTGTATCTGTAGCCTTAGAGAACTTCAAGCGTATGTCATCATTCATTAATACTTCCAATGCTTTGCATTATGATCCTGACTAATCTCTTAAACTTCAGCCTACTTTTCATCACTACCACATTGTGGTCTTAGTCTATATCTACTCCTGGGTAAGCCTTACAAACCAGTATCTAATTTCGGAATCTCGGTCTGACCATGATGTCATTTAACTGAAATTTTTTCCATTTCACCTGGCCTTTTCCAAATACACCTCTTCCTCATATGGTTCTTGAACAGAGTCTTCACTATTAGTAGCTGAAACTTATTACAGAACTCAGTTAGTCTTTCTCCTCTCGCATTCCCTGTCCCAAGCTCCTATTGTCTTGTAACCTTTTCTTCGGCTCGTTCCCCTACAACTGTATTCCAGCCCCCCATGACTATTAGAATTTCATCTCCCTTACCATTTCAGTGTCCTCATATCCTTTCTCTATCCCTTTATCTTCAGCTAGTGATGTCGGCCTCGTACCTGAACTATCGTTGTCGTATTGTTGGTTCTGATAAGAATAACCCTACCACTGAACTGTTCACAGTAACACATTCTCTGCCCTGCCTTCCAATTCATAACGAATCCTATTCCCGTCATACCATTTTCTACTGCTGTTGATATTAATTACTCTATACTCATCGGACCAGAAATCCTTGTCTTCTGTCTATTTCACTTCACTGACCCGTAGTCAGAATGGGAAGAAATTACATGTGGTGTCCCACAAGGATCCATCTTAGGGCCATTGCTTTTTCTTGTGTACATTAATGATCTCTTATCAGTTACACTGCCAGAAGCAAGTTCGTTATATTTGCAGATGACATAAGTATTGCAATAAATAGTATGTCGAGTGTAGTTCTATAAAGATCTGCTAATGATGTTTTCATTGATATTAATAAATGGTTTAAACCCAACTCACTGACATTAAACTTCGAAAAGACTCACTATATGCAATTCATAACCTGTAAGAGCTTTCCACCCAGCATATGCATAAAGTATGAAGAATAGCAGATAGAAGAGGTTGACAGTCTTAAATTCCTGGGATTACAACTTGATAATAAATTCAGTTGGGAGGAGCACACCACAGAACTGCAGAGACGCCTTAACAAATCTGTATTTGCAATTCGAGTGTTAGCAGACATAGGTGACATAAAAATGAAAAAGCTTGCATACTTCGCCTACTTTCATTCCATAATGGCGTATGGTATAATATTTTGGGGTAACTCTTCAAGCCAAACAAAAGTTTTCAGAGTCGAAAAGCGTGTAACACGCATTACTTGTGGAGTAAATTCACGGACGTCCTGTAGAAACCTCTTCAAAGAACTGGGTATACTAACTACTGCCTCTCAGTATATTTACTCCTTAATGAAATTTGTCCTAAATAATATACCTCTTTTTCCAACAAACAGCTCAGTTCATACATACAGTACCAGGAACAAAAATGATTTGCACAAGGACTTAAAAGCATCATGACAGTTCTTCAATTACTGGCCATATGTCCTGTGGATTCACGTTATGTAGCTTCCATTGCCTTCTGCATCCTCACGCCGTTGATCATTGCTGATCGTTCCGCCTTTATGGGCAGTTTGCCACCCCAAGGACAAAGAAGTTCCCTGAACCTCTGTCCGCTCCTCTGCCCTCTTTGACAAGGCCGTTAACAGAATGAGGATGATTTCTTATGTCAGTGATCTTTGGCTGCCAATGCTCGCTATTAATCAAAATCTAAGCTGTAGCGGGTTTCTAACCTGGGACAGAGCACGTTTCGATTACTAGTAAAAGACGCTACCTCTCTTTTTTTAAAACTCATTTTGTTCGTTTTCGTTCGTTGTATCTGCTCGGGGTGGACGTCGTAAGACACCCGTTTAAGTTCATCGTTGTTCCATTAACTCAGCTTTTTTTTTTATTACTGAGGGCAGCTACCCCACTGACCGAACACGCGGAGCTACCGTGCCGACAAATCTGGCTTTCAGCGACCTCTAGACCATGGGTGCACGAGACACTGCGGCCGCAAGAAGACTGTACTCCGGACGGCCATCTTGCAGTAGCGAGAGGGACGACCATCGTGTTAGGTTAAGAGCTCTGGCGCGTCGTACTGCATCTGCGGTAGCAATTCGAGCAGCAGTTGCCACCACAGTGACACAACGAACTTTTGCAAATCAGTTACTTCAAGGACAGCTCCGACCCAGACGCCCTGCAGCGTGCATTCCACTGACCTCAAACCATCGCCACTTGCGAATTCAGTGGTGTCAAGTGAGAGCTCGTTGGAGAACTGCATGGAGATCTGTTGTGCTTTTTGATGAAAGTTAGTGCTGCCTCGGTGCCAGTGATGACCATGTGCTATTTAGGACAGTTCGGGGCCTGCAACCACCCTATCTGCGTGCTAGACAAAGTAGAGCTATACGCCTAAGGTGTGCTTTTGTTTAACAGCAGGAGCATTTCGTGGTTATCTTACGCCACTTTGCCTGCAAATTTGTACGTCAGTCTGGTGATTTCATCTGTTATGCTCCCGTTCATCAACAGAATTCCAGGGAGTGTTCTCCAACAGGGTTACGCCCCCATCCACACAGCTATTATAACCCAGCATGCTCTACAGATTGTCAACATGTTGCGTTTGGCTGCTCTATCACCAGATCTGTCTCCGATCGAGCACATACGAAACATCGTTGGATGACAACTTCAGCGCCATTGACAACCTGCATTAACCCCATACATTGAACGACCAAGTGCAACCGGCATGGAACTCTATCTCACAAATTGACGTCTGGCACCAGTACAACAGAATGCACTTTGTATGCCTGCTTCCAACATTCTGGCAGTCACACCGGTTATTAATGAACCAACATTTCACATTTGCAATGGCTTGTCTCGCGCTTACATCCTTGCAATGTTAATCATCTAAATATGTTACCTGGGCAAATGTATTCCCGAAATTCATTACTATACTTCAATTATTTTTTTATGATGGTGATTGTTTTCCGTCGCCTTGTAAATACCAAGTGTCTTTACATAGGCAGGTACTACATAGTTCTCAATGCTAATTATAATATACAAAATAATGGAATAATCGTGTAATAAGCATAGCCGAAAGACAGACAAGCAAGGCGTAAAAACACTTCTTTTCATTTGTTAACGTTAGGCCAATGATTTAAATGATAGTTGGTTGGCAAGAGTGCCGACGATTGGAATGGAAGGAACACAGAGAATATAAATTAATAGTTGCCTCGAAGAAACGTGTATACAAAACTAATCTTTGTTTTTTTGCAGACGCATGTCAGCAGTTCTGGTACACATTGAAATGACCTCACCACAACCCACAGCAAGTCTCGAGACGAGCCAAAACAGAATGGTGAAACCCGGCTGCATTTTGAGCACAACAACGCTGCCACATACCGTACTGAGATGGTAGAAGTATCTGGCAGCGATATGCTTAAATGGCACAGACGCTTCCAGTATAGTCAAACAAATCTGACTGACGAAGAACGAAGAAGAACACCACATCTCTTTGAATAAGTAGGTTCGCAAGATGAAAGGAAAGCCAGTTGTTGGAAGAACGGAGATCCGTAATCGACGTGATAGAAGAAAAAGTGAAGTCCAGTCATGGGTCAATTTTCAGAATCTTTGAACATGACGGAGGCTGTTGCATTCCGTGTTTAGCGACTGTTCACATCCATTCTAGGAGCTCCCCGAACCGAGGCAGGAGGGAAAATGTTGCAGCTGTGTCAAGCCAATCCAAATGAATTCTTTAGCCACCTAATCAACACAGACGATTAATGGGTGGATCACCGGTGATCAAGGAACAAAACAAGCAGTGGAAATATGTTGATTCATCACCACGGAAAAAGGTGAATACCCAAGGATTAGCAGGGAAAGTGATGGTGAGGGCTTTTTGGGACTGCCATTGTGTGGAGCTAATAGATCATGCTCGTAATGGGCGAACTATCGGACCCCCTGAAGTGGTTGCGGACGTCTTTCTACACGAATCATCGCGGGAAACCGTGTTCAAATGTGTGTGAATTGCTAAGGAACCAAACTGCTGAGGTCATCGGTCCCTAGACTTAAACACTATTTAAACTAACTTATGCTAAGAACAACACACACGCCCATACCCCTCCGGCTGGACGGTCTACGCAATCCGAGATGTGGTGCCTCTAACCGCGCGGCCACTAAGAGCGGCAGGGAAACCGTCCAAGGGTTCGTCTCAGCTCCACGACTACGATCCCTGTAGAGTCATACGCTGCTCCTTCGAGCTGTCAAATTTTAGCTCACGTCCCCTTCCCCCTATCTTTATTTTCTTTCGGCTGAACCAACCAGAGAGTGAGAGGCAATTCCATAACGACTGCGATGTGATTTTCGAGGTGGAACATTTCCCTCTTCTTTCCGAAACGTTTCTGCTTATACATGGCGTTCACAGGGCCTTTTCCCATCTTCTCTTTCCCCCCACAGTCTATCATCGAGCATCTTCTCCCATTTCAGTCCTTGTCAATTCACGTTATCCTTCACATAGTCTCTCCATCTTCTTCGTGGTCTTCCAGCTGGTCCAGATTCTGTCCGTTGTAGAGTTCATCTTCGAAGTCTTTCCGGTTCAGGATCCCTCGTAGAAAGCGCATCTCTGTATTCTTCTCAGATCTTGCTTTGTCCAAGTCCGAGATTCTGATCCACTGGTCAAAAGTGGTGGATATTGTTAATCGTATATCATGATCTTTGCTCTGGTGTTTTTTTTCTATTTTGTAATTAAGTCCGAGACACAATAATAAAGTTACGAACAATTTTCTATTTTCTTAGAAATTTCATGCTTGATGTTTCCTTTCTTGGTTACTTTACTTCCCATATATTATTAAATTTTTCGATTACAGCCCAGATTCCTCGTTTTTCCTGCTGTTTTTCATTATTTCACTTTTTGTTAAGCTTATTTCCATGCCTGCTTTTTCAGTTACCCCCTGCCAGTTACTTTTCTGGTCTTTCAACTTCTGCTAGTTTTCTTTCCAAATCATAACATCGTTTGCACATGATTTTATTTTTATATCCCCTTCTATTGACTATTTGTGAACATTCTTAATGCTGTTGCCCATGGCTATATTAAAAAGCACTGGCAAGAGTACACTTCCTTGCCGAATCCCTCTGTCGGTTCCAAACGATTCTGATATTTGCCTTCCATTATAAAGCAATTAAGGAATTTGTTGTCTATCTTTCTGCTCCGCATTTTCACTCCTTTTGACAAATCCAGTCAATTCAGACCTGTTTTATGTCTTCCCTTCCATGTGTCATAAGCCTGGGTGCAACGATGATGTCTTTCCCAAATTCCTGTTTCTTTTTGACAACCTGTCGGAAAAGCCAAATGCAGGCATCTAAAATCAAGATCGCCGTCAGGGTAGCCATCGTTGAGAAAACTGTGTCATACTGAAGCGTGGGTACGTAGAGCAGGACTAATATTCAAGGTTTCGCAGCTACATTTTTCTATTTGCATTCGTTAAAAAATGAATAAGAAGAAAAAACAAATATTGTGGCACCTGGAGACACTTTCTTTCAATTCTTTGAAGGTAAGGACAAAACGATATCGCCCATTGAATTTACAGTATTAGTGCTGATGCTTACGGTGCATGATTTTATGACCATTAGATAATACTGATAATTCAGAAATGGAATGTGTTAATTGCGTAGATGGAACAAACAGTGATTGGTATGGGACCTTGTAAAGGAGGGACTGGGAAAGGGAATGTGATGGAAATGAAGGGGAAGAAAATCTCAGATCAAAGTCATGAAATGGAAACGAGAAGAGAACACAGAAGAGGCAAGAGAGAAAAGGTAAAATACTGTTAAGATTAAAGTATACGTAGATTTCTAGGCGGATTTCAAGCTGATTATGTAGGAGTTATTTCTAGGGAATGAGTTGGAATATGATGGCAGAGTACAGGAAGGCGACGTGAGACTGGGTTTAACGTCCTGTCGACAGATCATTAGAGACGGAGCACAAGCTCGGATTGTGTCCGGGATGGGGAAGGAAATAGGCCTTACCCTTTCATGGGAACCACCCTGGCATATGCCTGGAGCGAATTAGGGAAATCACGGAAAATCTAAATTTGTATGAGCGGACGCGGTTTTGAATTGTCGTCCTCCCGAATGCGAGTACAGTATGCTAACCACTACACCACCTTGCTCGGTGTGCTGTGATTCCATTTGCCCAGGAAGAAGTGAGACTGACAATAATGAAGATAAAAAAGAAGAAAGCAACAGGATATGATAGATTACTGACAGAACTTTTGCATTAGCTAGTGGACCAAATTGTGCCATTTATAACGAATGTCTTTCATAGAGTCGGCTGTCGAGAATCGAGAGAAGACAAAGACCTAAGAGAACCGAACTCTTACAGGCCGATTTGTTTGGTAAATGCTCTAGCCAAAGAAAAGGAAAAGCTTCTGTGCTGCTATCTGAGGGACTGCTGACAGACAGTAGGCATGCGCCTCCTGCAGCATGGTTTCAAGATAAGGAAGGCAACCTAGCTGGACTATCACAGGTGTCTCTACAACAGTCTCCTGGAAAGACACGACCAAAGGCTGCCCACAGGGCTCTGTTTGTGGTCCAGAGTTCTGTGCTGTTGGCGTAGAGCCACTTCTTAAACAGCTTTATACCATACTTTATCCTACTTAGAGGATCTGTTAATTACAGCCTCTGCTAACACAAGGGCTAAGTTTGAGGAAAACAGTACGATAGTTTTGAAAGTCTCTTTGGCTTTTCCCGTTAGGTTTTCCGTGATTTCCCGAAATCGTTTCAGGCGAATGCCTGGATGGTTCCTTTGAAAGGGCACGGCCGATTTCCATCCCAATCCTTCCCTAACCCGAGCTTGCGCTCCGTCTCTAATGACCTCCTTGTCGACGGGACGTTAAACACTAACCACCACCACCAATCTTCGGCTTTGCTGCCGGATCCTAAAATCAACGATATTTCGGCGATCTAACTGGTCGCCATCTTTAGGAGAATGCTGCGTCTGCTGATGAGTCCCGCTGAGAACTGACGCCAGGCTGCAAATCGACGTCCTATATAGGCCACCGTTCAGTACACGGCGCATGCGCCGCCCATCACGGTTGCTGCCCTCCAAGACAGGGAGGTGGCGCCGCCCGTAGTGGAACACTGCTGGCAACGATATATCGCACTCAGGGCTGCACCGAAGAACGTTCAATTTTGACGCGGTATAGTACAGGATTCCACGTCCTGCTAAGAGGAAATAAATTGCTCTGTTAATTAAATTATCCGCCAACCTAATTTCAATCGCCTCTTTATAGGCGTTGTTTCAAAAACTGGAAATGTTGCAACTACCACAGTTTCTCCAAATTTCATACTGTGTCCCTCATTTAAACAGTGTTCTGCTACTGCCGATTTTTCTGGCTGTTGTAGCCTCGTATGACGGCTATGTCCCACACACCTGTCATGAACTGTGCGAATCGAACGACCAATGTAATCGTTCCCACATTGACACGGAATTTTGTATTCACCGGGTTTCTTAAGATTTGAGATCATCTTTCATAGTGTCGAGTACTGCCCTAATCTTAGAAGGTGGACGGAACACTCTCTTAATTTTAAAATTACTTTAAATTCTTCTAATCTTAAACGATATGCCTCCAGCATAAGGAAGAAACAACACCGACCTATGTTCCACTTCACAGTCCCACGATACTTCTTGAAAGGCTAAGCAACTGGTGTGCAGAAAACAAACCAACGACAGCAGCGCCCGAAACATAGTCATATATTACTAAAGACAACACTGTCAAGAACGAGAACTCCTACAGTCAGAATAAGTGACCAATCTGTTAAAAGGAAAGTGGTGTGTAGTTACCTAGGAATTAACATTGGCGAAAAGCAAAACTTTTATGCACTAGAACTCTTCTGCCAGAGACACATTAAAATCCAAAATAAAATAAATGAGTTATGGCATATAAAGAAACCATTTGTTAAACTGACACATTGCACATCCTTACGAAGTGTTGTACTCACTCTCTGTGGAACAAGTATTAATTTAATCTAATCTCTAATCTAATCAGACAAGGTTTCAGTTTCCACTGAGGGCAATGACAGCGTACCACAACGCAGTCTTACTCGCTATTGTAGGCTGCGAGTCGAGCGTTTGGGCCCATAGAGCCAAAAATATAAGGATAGCACAGGCTCAATGGCGAGCACAGAGAAGTGTTCTCTTGCGCCTGACACGTGCGTATGCAATAGCACGGAGGCGTTGATGGTGATATTAAGCGTGCACCTCTAGACCTATAAGAAAAGGATCTGAATAATACTGCCTCAAAAGTCGCGAATATTATAAGGTAAAGGAGATAATGAGGACAAGAGCTGTATCGAATGAGGAAATAAAGGCATGCATTTATAGAGAATGGAAAGAAATCTAGGACAGGGCAACAACAGGGTGAAAAACCTACCAGTTCCTAGCACACGAGGATTGACTGAAAAGTAATGCCTCCACCTTCGTAGCTCTTCAACAGTTGGCAGTATTGGTACGTGGCAGGTACTGGCTTCTCTATAGCTCCTGTTGACGGGAAGCCTTAACATTGAACGGTTGTGTTGTTACAGTGCAAAATATGGAACCCTGCGCAGACTGTCAGTCATTGCGATTTAAGCAACATGCAGTCATTGAATTCTTGACAGAAGGAGGTGTCACCCTAAAGGAGATTCATCAGAGAATGAAAGTAGTTTATGGGCATTGTGTTGGTGTCGGCACTGTGTGTCGTTGGGCGAGTAAGTTTAAAGATGTTGAGGTGGGAACATCTGACTTGCGTGGCAAACAAGGAACTGGACGTCCTGTAACAGCAACCAAGGAGTTTCACAAGCAAAACGCTAACAGATTGATTCAGGACGATCGCCGTATCACTTAGAGAGAAATTGCAAGCACAATCGGCATTTTACGTGTGGGTCACATTATTGCTTGACAATGACAAACCACACACTTCACGTGCCACCACAGCAGAACTTCACAGACTGAATCTCACCACCTTACGGCATCCTCCATACGGTCCAGATTTAGCACCGTCTGACTTCCATCTGTTGCCGATAATGAAAGACGATCTGCGGGGACATCATTATGCTTCTGGTGAAGACGTTGAGAGAACTGTGAGGCTGCGGTTGTGGAAACAGAATGTCGACTTCTTCCGTGAAGGGTTCAGAAAACTTGTTCATCGTTGGCAGAAATGTATCCGACTGGCTGGTGATTATGTGGAAAAGTGAATATTGGTAATTAAAGATCATATTCTAAGGATTATTTTTGCGTTTGATTTATTAAAATATTCCCATCGTAACCCAATTAACGAACGTGGAGGAATTACCTTTCATTCAGTTCTCGCAAAAGAAACGACCATAATGACATACTTCCTTCCGATCAAAGGAGCTATACTCTAGCTGTCGGGACATGGCCAGTTTCTCAGTTACTTACTAATAATATGATAGTGCAAAACAGACACTTGTGAATGTGGAGCAATCGGCACCCCGGATCACTTCCTCAGGGAATGTGCCATTAGACAAGATGTTACAGGCCAGGACAGGAACGCATTTGCAAATGCAACAGTCTATAAACTAATAAGGAATGAGGAACTGTGTCATAACCTGACTCTCTGACAGCTAAAATATAATGAGCTTCAATCTTACATTGCTGAGGGAATACCGAGAAGAGGTCACGCATGATGACAACAAGACGCGTCATGGCAGAACACTCGCCTACAACACCCTTCCGGAAACAGTGAGGACCCGAGCCTCGGGGAGGACCAGGGAGTGTTTCCTGAGACGCTGACAGCCATCTCCCAATCATCGCACCTCGGACGGAGCAGCAGCGCCTCCCCTGTGAATCCTGAGTAGCATTTCAGCGCGCCATGTGCTAAGGAACCAGACAAATGAGAAATTCATCTTGTGTAATGTAGTGTGCTGTGTAGTGTATTTATTTATTTATTTATTTATTGTTCCGTGGGACCAAATTAAGGAGAAGTCTCCGTGGTCATGGAACGAGTCAATACATGAAATTATAACACGATATTAGAAACAGATAAAATGAAATATAAAAAAAAACATATTCAGGTGACAAGTCGTAAGTTTAAATAAAGAAAGTCAACAATGTAACACTGGAATTTGCTTAATTTTTTAGCTCTTCCAGGAGCTCCTCGACAGAATAGAAGGAGTGAGCCATGAGGAAACTCTTCAGTTTAGACTTAAAAGAGTTTGGGCTACTGCTAAGATTTTTGAGTTCTTGTCGTAGCTTATTGAAAATGGATGCAGCAGAATACTGCACTCCTTTCTGCACAAGAGTCAAGGAAGTGCAGTCCACATGCAGATTGGATTTCTGCGCAGTATCAACTGAGTTAAAGCTGCTAACTCTTGGGAATAGCCTAATTTTGCTAACAACAAATGACATTAAAGAAAATATATACTGTGAGGGCAATGTCAGAATTCCCAGACTATTGAATAGGGGTCGACAAGAGGTTCTCGAACTTACACCACATATAGCCCGAGCAGCCCGTTTTTGAGCCAAAAATACCCTTTTTGAATGAGAAGAATTACCCCAAAAAATAATACCATACGACATAAGCGTATGAAAATATGCGAAGTAGACTACTTTTCGTGTTGAAGTGTCACTTATTTCAGATACTGTTCTAATGGTAAATAAAGCAGCATTTAGTTTCTGAACAAGATCCTGGACATGGGCTTTCCACAACAGCTTAATATCTACCCGAACGCCTAGGAACTTGAACTGTTCCGTCTCGCTTATAATATGCCCATTCTGTCTGATCAAAATATCGGTTCTTGTTGAATTGTGAGTTAGAAACTGTAAAAACTGAGTCTTACTGTGATTTAGCATCAAATTATTTTCCACAAGCCACGAACTTATTTCATGAACTACATTATTTGATACTGTTTCAATATTACACACAAGATCCTTCACTACCAAGCTGGTGTCATCAGCAAACAGAAATATTTTTGAATCACCTGTAATACTAGAAGGCATATCATTTATATCAATAAGAAACAGCAATGGCCCCAGCACCGACCCTTGGGGAACACCCCACTTAACAGTGCCCCATTGGGACTGAACATCACTACCACTCTCAATATTGCGGAGAATTACCTTCTGCTTTCTGTTCTTAAAGTAAGAGGAGAACCAATTGTAAGCTACTCCCCTTACTCCATAGTGGTCCAACTTCTGCAGTAATATTTTGTGGTCAACACAGTCAAAAAGCCTTCTTTAAATCAAAGAAAACACCTAGCGTTTGCAACCTTTTATTTAATCCGTCCAAAACCTCACAGAGAAAAGAGAATATAGCATTTTCAGTTGTTAAACCATTTCTAAAACCAAACTGTACATTTGACAGCAAATTATGTGAATTTAAGTGCTCCACTAACCTTTTATATACAACCTTCTCGATAACTTTAGCAAACACCGATGGCATAGAAATAGGTCTAAAATTGTCAACATTATCCCTGTCTCCCTTTTTATAAAGTGGCTTCACTACCGAGTAACTTAATCGGTCAGGAAACCGACCACTCCTAAAGGAAAAGTTACAGATATGGCTAAGTACTGGGCTAACTCGTAGTAGTGTATAGTAGTGTAGTCCAGATTTACGAACTACAAAATTTGTGATCACCAACGCTGCATGGTTTACTAGACCAGTACCGCGTGCCTTCTGAATTCTCCACGAACAGATATCTGTGGGCCAAATGGGCAGTTGGTAGTATGTAAACTTTTTTATTTTAGTTTTTTAGTCATTACTGTGAATCCCTCTACCTGAAGAGCGGATGTATTGCTGCTATCAGGCAACTGCTTTGTATGTGAGGTGAGGGCACGGAATAACAATAAGGAAAAACACGTGACTGTTATTAATTTTACAAATCCCTTGACATTCTTGAGAGCTATGCACTCTGTCTCGGCTGCAGCATTCGGGTGCCTACCCCAACTCGCACTATTAAGTTTCACGTCTTCACCTCATCTCATCTCAAAAAGTTCAAAGAAAGGCAACACGTTTTGTATTATCGCGAAATATGGGAGAGAGAGTCACAGAAATGATACATGATTGCTGGAAATCATTAAAAGAAAGGAGTTTTTCGTTGCGACGGAATCTTCTCGCGAAATTCCAATCACCAACTTTCTCCTACGAATGCGAAAATATTTTGTTGACACCGACCTACATAGGGCGGAACGATCACCACGATAAAATAAGGGAAATCAGGGCTCGTACGGAAAGATATGGGTGTTCATTCTTTCCGCGCGCTATACGAGATTGGAATAATAGAGAATTGTAAAGGTGGTTCGGTGAACCCTCTGCCAGGCACTGAAATGTGATTTGCAGAGTAGCCATGTAGATGTAGATGTAGATAGATGTAGAGCACCCTCGAAGCTGATACATAAACCGCAAAGCAGAATCCATATTCTATTCTCTTATCTCTAGTTTAGTTACCGTGCTGCAACATTTTATCCATATTCCACTTTTCAGGCACCTCAGTGCATTCTACAACACCTCCCTTCGGAAATTCATTCTATTTCCTCCTCCCCCCCCCCCAACCCAAACAATGAAATTCCTCCTGACATATGCTCTTTAATGAAACCATAGCTCAAAATGCTCTCTCCCATTAATATCTCCACTTAAACTGAGTTGACGAAAGCCATGGGGTGGCGATATGCACATATACAGATTTCAGTATCACGAACACAAATTATAATAGGTCAGTGTATTGGCGGAGCTGTCGTTTGCACTCAGGTGATTCCTGTGAAAAGGTTTCCGACGTGATTATGGGTGTACAACAGGCTCTGAACGCTGAATGGTAGTCAGAGTTAGACGATAGCTCGTTCTATTTCGGATATCATTAGAGAATTCAACGTTCCGAGATCCACAGTGTCAAGAGTGTGTCCAGAATAACAAATTGTCAGTGCGAACAGGCAAGCAATACCGCCTGGAATAACCGCATAAATCGATGTGGGACGTACGACGAACGTGTCCGTCAGGGCAGTGCGATGAATTTTGGAGTTAATGGGTACGGCATTAGACGAGTGCCTTTGCTACCACCGGATGAGTCTCGATTTCAGTTGGTAAGAGCTGATGGTAGGTTTAGAATGAAGCACATACCCCATGAAGCCATGGACCCAAGTTATCAACAAGACACTGTGCAAGCGGGTAGTGACTCCATAATGGAGTGGGCTGTGTTTACATGAAGTGGATTCGGCCCTCTGGCCTAACAGAACCGATCATTGACTAGAAATGGTTACGTTCGGACACCTGAAGACCATTTGCAGCCATTCATGGACTTCATATTCCCAAACAACGATGAAATTTTTGTAGACGACAATGCGCCACGTCAACGGGACAGAGTTGTTCGCGACTGGTTCGAAGAACATTCTGGACAATTCCAGCTAATGATTTGGCCACCCTGATTGCCCGACATGAATCCCATCGAACATTTCTGGGACACAGTCGAAGGTCAGTTCGTGCAAAAAAATCCTTCACTGACAACACTTTCGCAATTATGGACGGCTGTAGAGGCAGCATAGATCAATATTCATGCAGGAGACTTTCAATGTTTTGTTGTGTTCATATCGCGTCGAGTTCCTGCACTACGCCGGATAAACGGACGACCTACACGATATTAGATGCTATCCAATGACTTTTGTCACCTCATTGTATAATCTCGTTGCTCGTGCTTCTCCCATCCACCACAATCCCTCAAATGCTAGTCACTCTCATGTCCCTCTTACTGTTCCTTCAAGGCATCATTATGACAACCATTCTTTTGTCTTCAATATGAAAATTATCGTTCTCTATAGTATTACTACCGTCATATTATAGCAACATTCACTTCAACATCTCTATTCAGCTCTACAAGTTTTTAACTATGTATTTTATGTATGTATTTTAAAAATCGACGGCCTCTCTCATATTATATTCTAGACATGTGCTCTGCTAGTATCTTTAAAGACAAAATTATTACACTGAATATCTACGTGCCTTTTTCGTTCGTGGCCAATAATGCTCTAGGGACTGAGCTATGCAAGCACGGCTCTCGATCCGCCATAAGAGCCTTACTCGTTGTTCTGAAGGCATCTTTTTTCAAATTCTCAAATTTCACAAATGTTTTTCTAAGAGTAATAGTTCCTAAAGATTGTGAGTAGCACTTCCGTGAAGTTTGCAGGGTACCGGCAGAAGATAATGATGGAGGTAAATAAGTAAGGGCAAATCGTAAGTCGTGCTCGGATAGCTCAGTAGGCAAGTTCTAATCCCAATTTATCACACAATTTTTATGTGCCAGGAAGTTGCAAATCAGCACACACTCCCCTCTAGAGTGAAAATTCATTCTAGAACTACCAGATTATTTACGTTTTATATTAAATCTTTGTAAAACTAAATGTCATCAGCGATTCGTATCACTGGTACCTTCCACCCTGAATTTTAATCCTACTCCTGAACCTTTCCTTTCATTTCCATCATCGTTTCTTCAATGTATAGAAACTAGGAGTGAAAGATCACACACTGCCTTACACCATTTTCAATACGAATAATTCGCTCTTGACCTTACAGTCTCATTATTTCCCCTTGGCTCTTGAACAACTAAATCTAAAACATTCATTAAAACATCACAGGTTTTCACCTCGACACTCCAGTGCTTGTGCAGCTATACCAGTACGCTGTTCTATTCTACCTTGCGTGCGATGGTTAAATGCAGTGAGCAAAGTGGATCGTTCGTAGTGGAAATTCCGATCATTTCATTTCTCTGGCGACGGAGGATGACTGTGCAGGGACAACATGGCCGTAAATTCCCTACCGTAGTGACAGGAATGCGGCCATTTGCCGGAGATCCTGCACTGTGACATTTCAACTGCAAAATGACACAGCGAATTAACGGCGACTGCATATAAAAGTACTTTACAGTGATCGACAATGTCTCAGAAGTGTAAGAACGTGCTATGTCATGCATTACAAGGAAATCCAAAGGAGACTTACGTTCATATGTTGTTAATTACCCACCAAGCGTATTTTACATGCTCGTGTTTCGTTGCTGAAAATGTTAACAAGTTATCACAGCTTTTGTAATTCATTTGACAGTTTACGTGCATTACACGTTCATGAATTAAGTTAAACGCAGTTATAGAGATGTACCTATAGGCGTCGAGTAAAATAATGTTAATACCCTGGTGTAAATGCCTTATTTCTGACCGAGCGAGGTGGCGCAGTGGTTAGCACACTGGACTCGCATTCGGGAAGACGACGGTTCAATCCCGCGTCCGGCCATCCTGATATATGTTTTCCGTGATTTCCCTAAATCGCTCCAAGTAAATGCCGGAATAGTTCCTTGGCACGGCCGACTTCCTTCCCCATCCTTCCCTAATCCGACGAGACCGATGACCTCGCTGTCTGGTCTCCTACCCCCAACAACCCCCTTATTTCTGGAGATTACCTTCTGAGTTATCCGATACCCACTCCTGCAGTGGGTGCAGTACTGTGCAACATGTAAGGAGTTCTGAGTTTTCAGACGCTTCAGTCTGGAATCGCTCGACCGCTACGGTCGCAGGTTCGAATCCTGCCTCGGGCATGGATGTGTGTGATGTCCTTAGGTTAGTTAGGTTTAAGAAGTTCTAGGGGACTGATGACTTTAGATGTTAAGTCCCATAGTACTCAGAGCCATATGAAACAGAGCGCCTTGTCTGTTTGTGTGTCTTATAACGTTGATGTCCATGTTCGTAGGAGTTCTCTTGAGAACGGACGCAAAACTATTGATGCAACACAAAATTCGCCTCATTGGTGATAAATGTGATTAAAATTCACGGTGATAGATTACCAGTTGCAAGATTCCTTGATGACATGGTTGTGCTCTATGTGGGAAGGAAGTACACAGCCAACCGAATGAGAATGAATGGTTTACTGGTCACAGAATATCTATTAGGAGTAAACCAAAAAGGCTTAAATGCACTGAGCAGTAGTTATAGTGAGACTACCGGTAAACACAACATCGAAAGTGGATACAACGAAGTGTACGAATTGAAATTCTGCTACCTGGGAAACAAAATAATGCGCGACGGACGATGAAACGAATATGTAAAAAGCGGGTAACACAGGAAAAGAGACCATTCCCCACCAAAAACAGTAAACTAGCATCAGTGAGAGGCCTTAACTTCAGGAAGAAATTTGAGAGGATACACGTTCGAAGCACAAAAGTGTACGGAAGAGAATCGTTGACTGAGAAAAACCAGAGAAGAAGAGAATCGAAGTGTTTAGATGGGGTGCCACGTATTCTGATTAGCTGGAAAGGTAGTCTGTTTCTGACAGTTACTGCACAGTTCTGCATTTTGTCTAACATGATTCGTAAATGCATCCGAATGGTCCCTCATCCGAAACTAATCGTAGGATTTCTTGTAATACGTAATCACCCTTATAATAGAACACGGACCGTTTTATGATCTGTAATTGTTATTTGCCGGACGTCATTTGTTTTAGAGACGGAAAAAAATAATTAATGTAGAGTAATGAAATTTCGGGGATACATGTCTCTAGGTAACATATTTAAATCACTCCTTGCTTTCTCCACCACGCTTTATTTTGTGTCCAATATAGCAGAACTTCAATTCATGCACTACATTGTCCCAACTTTTCACGTTGCGTTTACCGCTAACGTCACATTTAATGTAAGCGGCAGCGCGACATAAGCCACTGAAAATGTGAAATGCTGGTACATTAATAACCGGAGTAACGGCCAGAATGTTGAATGCTGGCATGCAAGAGTGTAGACATGTAATATCTCTTTATATTCGATGAATTATTCTGATACAATTCTACCCTTGAATGATGTTTAATAATTTTCTATCTTCAGAATCCATGCGCAAAGAAGTTTCATACAATAGCTATGGCATGAGCGCATAATTATTCTTTCTAGTACTCTCTCTGGTGGTTGTTAGAAAAAAGGCTCCCGAGATTGTCTTCGTGCCGATTAGCCTGAGCATTGTTTGAAGAACTGTAATCTGAATATTGAGATTTATGACAAAAGATAACTGATACGAAATTGTACGATTAAAAGGGAAATATATATACACTCCTGGAAATGGAAAAAAGAACACATTGACACCGGTGTGTCAGACCCACCATACTTGCTCCGGACACTGCGAGAGGGCTGTACAAGCAATGATCACACGCACGGCACAGAAGACACACCAGGAACCGCGGTGTTGGCCGTCGAATGGCGCTAGCTGCGCAGCATTTGTGCACCGCCGCCGTCAGTGTCAGCCAGTTTGCCGTGGCATACGGAGCTCCATCGCAGTCTTTAACACTGGTAGCATGCCGCGACAGCATGGAGGTGAACCGTATGTGCAGTTGACGGACTTTGAGCGAGGGCGTATAGTGGGCATGCGGGAGGCCGGGTGGACGTACCGCCGAATTGCTCAACACGTGGGGCGTGAGGTCTCCACAGTACATCGATGTTGTCGCCAGTGGTCGGCGGAAGGTGCACGTGCCCGTCGACCTGGGACCGGACCGCAGCGACGCACGGATGCACGCCAAGACCTTAGGATCCTACGCAGTGCCGTAGGGGACCGCTCCGCCACTTCCCAGCAAATTAGGGACACTGTTGCTCCTGGGGTATCGGCGAGGACCATTCGCAACCGTCTCCATGAAGCTGGGCTACGGTCCCGCACACCGTTAGGCCGTCTTCCGCTCACGCCCCAACATCGTGCAGCCCGCCTCCAGTGGTGTCGCGACAGGCGTGAATGGAGGGACGAATGGAGACGTGTCGTCTTCAGCGATGAGAGTCGCTTCTGCCTTGGTGCCAATGATGGTCGTATGCGTGTTTGGCGCCGTGCAGGTGAGCGCCACAATCAGGACTGCATACGACCGAGGCACACAGGGCCAACACCCGGCATCATGGTGTGGGGAGCGATCTCCTACACTGGCCGTACACCACTGGTGATCGTCGAGGGGACACTGAATAGTGCACGGTACATCCAAACCGTCATCGGACCCATCGTTCTACCATTCCTAGACCGGCAAGGGAACTTGCTGTTCCAGCAGGACAACGCACGTCCGCATGTATCCCGTGCCACCCAACGTGCTCTAGAAGGTGTAAGTCAACTACCCTGGCCAGCAAGATCTCCGGATCTGTCCCCCATTGAGCATGTTTGGGACTGGATGAAGCGTCGTCTCACGCGGTCTACACGTCCAGCACGAACGCTGGTCCAACTGAGGCGCCAGGTGGAAATGGCATGGCAAGCCGTTCCACAGGACTACATCCAGCATCTCTACGATCGTCTCCATGGGAGAATAGCAGCCTGCATTGCTGCGAAAGGTGGATATACACTATACTAGTGCCGACATTGTGCATGCTCTGTTGCCTGTGTCTATGTGCTTGTGGTTCTGTCAGTGTGATCATGTGATGTATCTGACCCCAGGAATATGTCAATAAAGTTTCCCCTTCCTGGGACAATGAATTCACGGTGTTCTTATTTCAATTTCCAGGAGTGTATATTTATATTGCTCCTTCATACAAAAGGTGTGTAATAATTTACATTATTTGACATTTGAAAATTAATGATATTCATCGATATATTGCGTAGTTGTTAATCAGAAGGGAACTTCCGATAGATTGGATACGGACCTGCATTTAATAATCCAAGAGCTCCATTACTTCTTCGGAAGGTTAAACTTCAACAAAGCGAAATATCCGCTTGATCTGAGGTTTCCCGACTGGTTATACAACGCTCCCAAAAATACGAGGCATTTTATTTGTACAGATTAGCAGACTGCCGCAAAGCACGAGCCTGCAGAGAAGAAGAATCATCGCCTGATTTCATTCTAACAAGTAAAATTTCTGAATCATTTTGAGTGACTGAATTATGACTGTGTTTCCTATTATGAATGATTGACTGCTCGAACGAATTGAGAACTGCATAACTACATAATTCCATAGATAGGAGGAAAACATTAGAGACATTGTGTTGTGCAGGTGCCGGAAGTCAGTTTGTGGGATGGCGTTCCACCCATGTTGTACTTGGTTGGTTAACGTAGGGACGGTTAATGCTGGTTGTGGGTAGCGCTTGAGTTGTCATGTTAAACATGTGCTCGATTGAAGACAGATCTGGTGATAGAACAGGTCAATGCAACGCGTCGACACTCTGTGGAGGAAGATGGGTTACAACAGCGGTGGCGGAAAGCGCGTCCTCCTGTTGGAGAACACCCCCTGGAACGCTATTCATTAATGGCCGCACAAAGGTTCAAATGGCTCTGAGCACTATGGGACTTAACATCTATGATCATCAGTCCGCTAGAACTACTTAAACCTAACTAACCTAAGGACAGCACACAACACCCAGTCATTACGAGGCAGAGAAAATCCCTGACCCCGCCGGGAATCGAACCCGGGAACCCGGGCGTGGGAAGCGAGAACGCTACCGCACGACCACGAGCTGCGGACCAGCACAAAGGTCCAATTACCAGATTGACGTATAAGTTTGCAGTCAAGATGACGTAAGAGAGCCTCACCACAGACCACAAATCCATGTTTAGCTCCAGTTTGTCTAGCACGCAGACAGGTTGGTTGCAGGACCTCAACTGGCCTGCTTATAACACTCACATCGAGGCAGATCCAGCCTTCATCAGAAAATACAACAGACCTCTCCAAATAGCTCTCTCTTGACACCACTGAAGTGGTTTGAGATCGGTGGAACGCACGCCACAAGGCGTCTGGTTCGGATCTGTCCTTGAAGTTCGGTACTTGTAACAGATCGTTGTGTCACTGTGGTCCCAACTGCTGGTCAGATTAGCGCTGCAGATGGAGTATGATGTACCAGAGCCACACGCTGAGCAGGATGGTCATCCCTCTTGGTACAGCCACATGGCCGTCCGGAACCCCCTCTCCTTGCGGCCATAGGTTCTCGTGACCACCGCTGCCAGATATCATGTACAGTGGCTACATATCTGCCAAGTCTTTCTGCAATATCCCAGACGGAACATCCAGTTTCTCGTAGCCCTATTACACCACCTCGTTCAAAATCAGTGAAGTGTTGATAATGGCGTCTTATTGTCGCCTTAAAGTGATTCTTGACTAACATCAACTCACGAGTGCTACACTAGCGCCACTCTCATGCGACTGGCGATAAATATCAATAGACATCGTTTTTCAGGTCTATAAACGTGGCTACCAACTTCTGTTTATGTCGCACGACTCTTTCTTGGTGTTACGACTTTTTTTCCCGTCGGTCTATTTTCATAGTAATATTTGTGGTGCCTTCTATTTGTGTCGTAGATCGTCTAATTACGATTATAATCAGATGCCTGCACAAACAACATAGCCTGTTACTTCTGGTACCTTTATTTATTTATTTATTTACACGTCAAGTTTCGTAGGACCGAATTGAGCAGCAAATCTCCAAGGTTATGGAACATGTCAGTATGTGAAATTACAACATAAAATTAATAACAGATAAAAATAAAATGTTTATGAACACGAAAAAAGTCAGTCCATAAGTTTAAGTAAACGCAGTCAACAATACAACAAGAATCCGCTTACTTTTTTCAAGGAACTCCTCGACAGAATAGGAGTGACCCATGAGGAAACTGCTAAGTTTCGATTTGAAAGCGCACCACGACACAAGCGAATAAAAACAAGCAAAATAGACTAATTTTCTTGTCGAACAATCACTCACTTCAGATACCGTTCGAATAGTAAAAATGTCAGCATTAAGTCTTTGAACAAGATCCTGAATGTGGGCTTTCACGACAGCTTACTACCTATCTGAACACCTAGAAAGTTGATCTGTTCATTTTCACTAATCATGAGCCCATTCTGTGAAATTAAAACGTCAGGTTTTGTTGACTTGTGTGTTAGAAAAAAAAATGGCTCTGAGCACTATGGAACCCAACTTCTGAGGTCATCAGTCCCCTAGAACTCCTTAAACCTAACTAACCTAGGGACATCACACACATCCATGCCCGAGGCACGATTCGAACCTGCGACCGTAGAGGTCGCGCGGTTCCAGACTGTAGCGCCTAGAACCGCTCGGCCACGCAGGCCGGCGTGTGTTAGAAACTATAAAAACTGAGTCTTACTTTGATTTAGCGTTATTTTATTTTCTACAAGCCATGAACGTATGTCATGAACTGCACTATTTGAAACCGGGCCAGTGTTGCAACGTCTAAAAAGTTCAAAAAAGATCAGCTAGTTTTGTATTATCACTCAATAGGGAAGAGAGTGCGACGGACGTGATATGCGGATTGGCAGGCCAATCATTAACACAAAGGCGTTTCTCGTTGCAACAGGATCTTCTCATGAAATTTCAATCACCATCTTTCTCCTCAGAGTGATAAAATCTTTCGTTGGTGTCCATATACACTACTAGACATTAAAATTGATCCACCAAGAAGAAATGCAGATAATACACGGGTATTTTTGGACAAATATACTAGAACTGACACGTGATTACATTTTCACGCAATTTGGGTGCATAGATCCTGAGAAACCAGTACCCAGAAGAACGACCTCTGGCCATAATAACGGCCTTGATACGCCTGGGCATTGAGTCAAACAGAGCTTGGATGGCATGTACAGGTACAGCTGCCCATGCAGCTTCAACACGATAATCACAGTTGATCAAGAGTAGCGACTGGCATATTGTGACGAGCCAGTTGCTCGGCCACCACTGACCAGACGTTTTCAGTTAGTGAAAGATCTGGAGAATGTGCTGGCTAGGGCATCAGTCGAACTTTTTCTGTATCCAAAAAGGCCCGTACAGCAACTGCAACATGCGGTCGTGCATGATCCTGCTGAAATGTAGGGTTTCGCAGGAATCAAATGAAGTGTATAGAGCCAAAGATCGTAACACATCTGAAATGTAACGTCCACTGTTCAAAGTGCCATCAATGCGAACAAGAGATGACCGAGACGTGTAACCAATGGCACCCCATACCATCACGCCGGGTGATACGCCAGTATGGCGATGTCGCAAAACACTGATGCGACCATCATGGTGCTGTAAACAGAACCTGGATTCATCCGAAAAAATGTTTTGCTATTCGTGCACCCAGGTTCGTCGTTGAGTACATCATCGCTGCCGCTCCTGTCTGTGACGCAGCGTCAAGGGTAACCGCAGCCATGGTCTCCGAGCTGATAGTCCATGCTGCTGCAAACGTCGTCGAACTGTTCGTGCAGATGGGTCTTACAAACGTCCCCATCTGTTGACTCAGGTATCGAGACGTGGCTGCACGATCCGTTACAGCCTTGCGGATAAGATGGTTATCATCTCGACTGCTAGTTATACGAGGCCGTTGGGATCCAGCACGGCGTCCCGTATTACCCTCCTGAACCCACCGATTCCATATTCTGCTAACAGTCATTGGATCTCGAACAACGCGAGCAGCAATGTCGCGATACGATAAACCGCAATCGCGATAGGCTACAATCCGACCTTTATCAAAGTCGGAAACGTGATGGTACGCATTTCTCCTCCTTACACGAGGCATCACAACAACGTTTCACCAGGCAACGCAGGTCAACTGCTGTTTGTGTATGAGAAATCGGTTGGAAACTTTCCTCATGTCAGCACGTTGTAGGTGTCGCCACCGGGGCCAGCCTTGTGTCCATGCTCTGAAAAGCTAATCATTTGCATATCACAGCATATTCTTCCTGTCGGTTAAATTTCGTGTGTGTAGCACGTCATCTTCGTGGTGTAGCAATTTTAATGGCCAGTAGTGTATGTAGGGTGGAATGATCATCGTAATAAAATAAGAGGGATCAAAGCTCGCACTGAAAGATTTATGTGTTCGATTTTCAGTTTTTTTATCACCTTCATTCTGACAACGGTCTCGTCAAAGAGGGCGGAGGGGCGGACAGAGGTTCAGGGCATTCTCTTTCCTGCTCCCTAAAGGCGGAAGAATAAGCAATGATCAACGGCATCGGCATACAGAAGGCAATGGAAACCACTGCATGAGGGACACATAACGTGTATACACAGCACATGTGGCCTGTAACTGAGAAAGTGCCATGATGATCTCTCCACTCGCAAAAGTCTCCTGAGTAGTGCCCAGTTCGGACCACCGGGAGGGGACTGCCAAGAGGACTCAGTGGTATTAGTAGTTAACACTGCCTTAGTACGGCATAGGAAAGTTATTGTCTTACAGACAAAAATAACTTCTGTAGGATAGATAAAGCTACCAATAAATCAAAGCAACGTGGAATGAAATTTCCTGCGTCATATTATCTTCGGTGACGTCGGGGAGAGGTTGAACATTAGTGCTAGAGTGGGGAATTACCTGAATCGAGCAGTGCTCCATGTTGGACAGTGTCAGGGCCTGCCTGCAACACTTCTTACCTGTTCTCAGCGTAGAGTGGAAGAAAAGTAAACGTGAAATTTAAGTGGATTCTCTGATAAGTTTCATATATCCTTTCGGCTGACGGTAACATTACCATTCTGCTTCCTTTCGCCTTAATAATGCTAATCTTAAGTGCCCAGATAACCTCCTACATAAACTGTAAGTGGAGAGAAAAAACGTTTATCTAGGTTTTGATTGGGTCCTCGAGGCGAGACCGAATTGTTAGTGATTTTGCACCCACTTTTGAGACTTTCTTTTATTTCAGCCATTGGTTCTTCGACGTATAGATTGATCAGCAGGGAAGAAAGACTACGTACCTGACTCACAGCCTTTTTGACCCGTGCACTTCGTTCTTTGTCTCCCAGTGTTATTGTGCCCTGTTGGTTCTTGTACGTACTGTATATTATCTTTCTCTTCAGCTCGCCCCTATTTTTCTGAGGATTTCGAACATCTTGCACCATTTTACATTATCGAACGCTTTCTTCAGGTCGACAAATCATACGAACGTATCTTGATTTTTCTTCAATATTTCTTCCATTGTTAATCACAACGTCAGAACTGCCTCCCTAGTGCCTTTACCTTATCTAAACCAAACTGATCAGCACCTAACACATCCTCAATTTTCTTTTCTATTGTTCTGTGTATTATTCTTGTCAGAAATTTGATGCATGAGCTGTTAAGCAGATTATGCGATAATTCTTGCATTTGTCGGCTCTTGCAAGCTTGAGAATTGTGTGAACGATGTTTCTATATCGCCGCACTAATGCAGTCCACACATCAACATGAATAATCGTTTTGTTGCTGCTTCTCCCAATGATTTTAGAAATTCTGATGGAATTTCATCTGTTGCTTCTGCGTAATTTGATCTCAAGTCTTCCAAAGCGCTTCCAGAATCTGATTCTAATACTGGATCCCCTACGATTCCTGTTTCTTCTCCAGTCACGTCGTCAGGTCAGTCCTCCCCCTCATAGTGGCCCGCAATGTATTCCACCCATCCGCTCTCTCAATTTAACAGTGAAATTTCCATTGCACTCTCAATGTTACCACCCTTGCTTTTAATTTTCTGAAGGTTATTTTGAGTTTCATATATGCTTGTACTCCTTCTGATAACCATTTCCTTTCCAGTTCCCTCATGTGTATCATGTAGCCATTTCGCCTTAGCTTCCCTGCATTTCCAGTTTACCCCATTGCTAAGTGACTTGTATTTCTGTATTCCTGAATTTCCGTGAACGTGTTTGCATTTACTTCTTTCGTCGATCGACTGAAGTATTTCTTCTGTCACACATGGCTTCTTTGCAGTTACCATCCTTGCACTTACGTTTTTTCCTCCAACTCCCGTGACTGGTCTTTTTAGAGATATAAATTCATCTTCAACAGAACTGCCTACTGAGATTTTCCTTATCGTAGTACCTACAGCCTCACGTAACTTCTTCTTTTTTCATTCCTTGGTACTTTAGTATCCGTATTCACTGAAGCACACTATATCTAGATTCAGTCTTAACATTTCCCTTTTGAGATTTTCTAGTTTCTCTACCACGTTCAAATATCTCACAATCCACACCCGATTCGTAGAACACTATCCTTTCGTTGGTTATCGAATAAATATTGTGTTCAATCAAGTTGTAGTTAGGCAGTCCAAATGTAAAAATTATAAACATACTGTCAAATTTTTAATTTATACCGGTCGTCAAGTCTTTCAGCGATACTAGCTCACAGAAACCATCTACTTCAATTTCACCACAAGGTAAACTATTTCTGACAGCAACAAACACTCCAACAACAACCGTATTTAATATAATTTTATCCTTTCTGCGAGCGGTTACGTCCTCTGCAAAAATTTCGGATGAACTTGTTTTCGGCTTTAGGTACCTTTCTGTACAAATAACGATTTCTGTTTCAGTGCTTTCTATTAGCGCTTGGAGCTCTGGTTCTTTTCTAACAGAGCAACGACAATTGACAACTAGAATAGCGGTTGCTGCTAGGTCTATCTTCTTGTCTTAATCCGGCACCCTTTTAGACTTACGCTTATTCTGTAGTTAGTGGAGACCCTCTGACCCGAAAAACCGCCCAGTCCCCTCCACACGGCCCCTGTTACCCGCGCAGCCGCTACCTGTGTCTGGTGGACCGCTGACGTATTGACTGGATCCCGGAAATCCACCACCCAATGGCGCAAATCGAGGAACCGTAGAACCGTCTGAACCTCTGTTTAGGCTTTACACTCGGCTCTGCAACGATATCGACGATGCTACAGATGGTAATCTCTGCCTGCATCTTACTTGGTCATGAAAACTTTGATGGAAAAGACACAGCAAAGTGGAAAATGACACCAATCAATTGTTATGGGGCAAGAATGTGAAGAGTTTTAAATGTGCAAAAACAAAAAGTTATTCATTTACTTAAAGAATTCCACACTCCTGAAAGAAATGTAGCGCAGGACTAACGAAAGAACACAAAGCGATAATTTTAGAGGTCGCCAATATAGAGGCCGTTAGAAAGACTGGCTGAACTAAAGGAAGATTTCAGAAGGCATTGGGCAGTAGTTTCTTAAAATAACCAATCCATTGTTTGTGTGGCATGGTCGTAGGAAAAATTAAAATGATCTACTGGGTATTTATATCCAGTTCTTCGTGCATACGAATTCGTAGCCTTAATAAATTGGCTGCTGAGTTAGTTACCTATTATTTGTTTCTGCATTTTACGATGGGATGAAGTGACAGTAAGCCTTTTCTGCATCTGCACAGATACTCCGCAAGCCACCGTATAGCGCGTGCCGGAGGGTACCCTGTACCTCTACTAGCCATTTCCCTTCCTGTTCCACTAGCAAATAGAGCGAGGGAAAATAGTCGTCTATACATATGCCTTCGTATGAATCCTAATTTCTAGTGTCTTATTTTCGTGTACATTATGCGTAGTGTATGTTGGCGGAAGTAGAATCGTTCGGCAGTCAGCTTCAAATGCTGGTTCTCTAAATTTTCTTAATAGCGTTTTTCGAAAAGAAAGTCGCCTTCCCTCAGGGAATCTCATTTCAGTTCCCGAAGCATCTCCGTAACGCTTACGTGTTGTTCGAACTTACCGGTAGAAAATCTAGCAGCCCGCCGCCGAATTACTTCAATGTCTTGCTTCAATCTGACCTGCTACGGACCGCCAACAGTCGAGCGGTACTCAAGAATAGGTCGCACCACTGTCCTATATGCGGTCTCCTTAACAAGTGAACCACTCTTTCCTAAAATTCTCTCAGTAAACCCAAGTCGACCATTCGCCTTCCCCACCACAGGTTTCCCCTGCTCGTTTCATTTCATATCGCTTTTCTCAGTTAGGGCCAGATATTTATACGACTTGAAAGTATCAGGAAGGACACTAATAGTTCAAAAATGGTTCAAATGGCTCTGAGCACTATGCGACTTAACTTCTGAGGTCATCAGTCGCCTAGAACTTAGAACTACTTAAACCTAACTAACCTAAGGACATCACACACATCCATGCCCGAGGCAGGATTCGAACCTGCGACCGTAGCGGTCGCTCGGTTCCAGACTGTAGCGCCTAGAACCGCACGGCCATTCCGGCCGGCACATTACTCGTACTGTATCCAACATTACAGGTATGTTCTTCTTGCTCATTCGCTTTAACTTACATTTTCCTACATTTTGAACTAGCTGACGTTCATCACACCAACTGTAAATTTTCTGTAAGTCGTGTCTTCCTACAGTCTCTCAACTTCGTCACCTTACCGTACATAACAGCTTCGTCAGCAAACAACCGGAGACTGCTGCCCAGCTTGTGCGCAAAATCATTTATTTATATAGTGAACAACAGCGGTCCTATCATACTAATGGTACCCCTGTCTCTGATGAACATACTCGGTTCTATTATTTAAAATATCTTCGACCAACTCACATATCTTTGACCTTATTCCATATGCTCGTACTTTTGTTAACAGCCTGCAATTGGGCACTTTGTCAAATGCTTTCCGGAAATCTAGAAATATGTTATATGCCTGTTGCCATCCATAGTTCACAGTATGTCATGTGAAAAAAGGGGAAGCTCAGTTTCGCACGAGCGATGCTTTCTAAGACCATACTGATTCGTGATCATAAGCTTTTCAGTCTCAAGAAAGTTTATCACATTCGAACAGAGAATATGTTCAAGGATTCTCCTGCATACAGAAGTTAGGAACAATGCTCTCTAATTTTGCGTGTCCGTTCTTTTACCGTAATTATACACTGGAGCTACTTGCGCTTTCCTTCCAGTCGTTTGAGACTTTGTGCTGGACGAGAGATTCACGATAAAATGCAGGCTAGGTAAGTAGAGTACCATTTATAAAATCGAACTGGGATTCCAACCGGACATGGTGATCTATTTTCTTTCAAATCTTACAGTTGTTTCTCTGCGCCAGGGCTGCTTATTACTATGTCGTCCATACTTGGGTCTGTCCGATGGTCAAATGACAGTATGTTTGTCCAATTCTCCTGTGTGAATGATTTTTTGAACGTGAAATTTAAAACTTCTGCTTTCGTTTTGCTGTCTTTAACTGCCACTCCAGACTGGTCAACTAGGGACTGAATGGAAGCCTAAGACCCGCTTGACGATTTTACATAAGACGAAAATTTTCTCGAGGTCTCTACCAGAACTTCTGCTAATGCGTGACGGAAGTAGTTGTTGGGTGCTTCGCGCATATATATTTTCACAGACACACGAATCTCTACTAACCTTCCCATGTCGTCATTTGTGAGTTCCCTTTTGAACCGAGAGTGCAACAGTCTCTGCTTCCTCAGCATCGTCCGAATTTCGCTATCAGACCATGGTGGGTCTCTTCTATTCTTTATCCACTCACTAGGCACATAACTCTCCAGACCTGCTTAAACTTTGCCCATAATTCCTCTACATCCATCTTACTCGAAATGAGTCAGATGCTAATAATTAGTTATCTGTTCTGTCTAGCAGAAACAGTTTCCTGGCCTTCTTTTCTTGACTGATTTATTAACTTTCGTAATCATAGTGGCTATAATGACATTATGATCCCTAATCTCCGTTTGTCGATAAGTCCAGCCTATTTGTAGCTACAAGTTCTGAGATATTTCCATTGCATGCGGGCTGCCTAGCTAGCTGCTCAATACAGTTTCAGAAAACTTGTTCAAAAGTATTTGGCATGACTGTCTACCTTCCGCAATGTACCCACAGACATTCCATCCTATACTCGGCAGCTTAAAGACTGTCACAGCAGAATCGGTTGGCCGGTAAGAAACATCTAAAAATTGACTTGGTTTCACCAACATCTGTTACACGCGACCAGATAAGTTTACTGTCACTCTCAATTTCTACTTCAATATAGAGAATATTTTTGTCAACTGAAATGAACATTCCTCCTCCTACGACCTCTAATCTGTCTTTTCGACATTCGTTCCACGACTCGATAGATATCCCAGAGCGTTCCACTTCGGGTTTCAGAGCCCATGGGCAAAAATAGCTACATCCGAGGCGTCCCATGCGACACCTCTACACCCCGAGGCGCCCGCCTGAAGGTGATTGACCGTAGCCGAAAGCACATTCAGCTGTTCGCAAACTGCGGCTAGCTCCTGCTGCGTCCGCATAAATCATGCACACATCGTAGCCATCCTAGCAAGACTAACTGAAGAAGTAAACTATAAAAGCAGAGAGAATTCTAGATATGCAACTTGCTGTCACCAATGATTTCATACGTTAGGAGTTTCTTCAATATGATTCGCGTCACACATTTAGTGCTGTTTCGTTAATGAGCTATGTAGTTGGCTGTTCAGTGAAAAACAACTGCATTACAGACTGAATCAATCCACACTTACAAATATGCGAGATTAAACACCTTACGCAGAAAAACACGCAAGAAATTTAGTAAGTATACTACGAGGAAAACACAGAAAGAGATTAACATTTAACATTCCGCTCTGTAGTTTTATTTGTGTATCAGAGGAGAGCTGTAGATTGATTTTCTATCACTGGTAAGAATAGAGCTGCTGCTACCATTAACACTGTACTTTTTACATCAGCCCGCATCTCGTGGTCGTGCGGTAGCGTTCTCGCTTCCCACGCCCGGGTTCCCGGGTTCGATTCCCGGCGGGGTCAGGGATTTTCTCTGCCTCGTGATGGCTGGGTGTTGTGTGCTGTCTTTAGGTTAGTTAGGTTTAAGTAGTTCTAAGTTCTAGGGGACTTATGACCACAGCAGTTGAGTCCCATAGTGCTCAGAGCCATTTGAACCATTTTTTTTTTTACATCAAAAATACTTTTTAAGTTAAAAGTAACTTAACTGGCCGGTAATTTCTTCACGCGATGGCCTTGTACACTGTTGCGCTGCTAAGTGACGCGCAACATCGATCTCCTTGGACACTGCCACGTGTGGACTTACAACGAGGACACATTGTGCAACGAGAACTGTCACAAATAAAATTAACGTCACAACAAACTACGGCACGTATCCACAGTGTGTGAAGTGAAGCAATGACATATCGCAAAGATACTAGAAAACAACTACCATGAAGAGAAATAAGATCTTCAGCTGAATGCACTAGAATGCGATTCAAATGATAGTGTTAACTACACTAGACAGCTGAAGGACGTATGAGAAAACTAGATTACGCGAAGAAAAAGTCGTGCCCATTCGACTTTTATACAGGGCACGTACGCTGTATAACGCTGTAAAATAGCTGACGTCCGCTATCTGAGTTGTAACTAACTGCTGTTTTAGCACAGCATAACATCAAGGGGCATCGTTATAAATATATGACTTCAAACGTAACTTTTCACGTGTGTTATCACCTACTTGAGTGTATGTGAACAGTGAACAGCCAGCCTGTGTGTACTAACACGTACCTTCAAACGTTACGAGTTTCCTCAATATGACTCGCGTCACACATTTAGTGCTGTTTCGTCCTGCGTGAGACATTCGTTTGTGCTCAGCTGGAGAACTGGTTGACACCAGTATGGCAGCCAACAACAGTTCTCTATTCTTAACGTCTTTTTATCATTCAATGATGAATTGACATAAATCCAACACCTTTCATCATTTGATTAATATACTTATACTTCAATCTTGTTCTTCATTTAATCCAATTTTTCATAAAATTGTCGTTAGTAGAACATCATTCCGCAACATATGCCCCATAATATGCACTCTTCATTCTACAGCAGATTTCCACGAACTTGTCTTTTCACAAACACTAAATTTGTCGTTTAGCATTTTATTAATCCAATTCACTTTCGGAATACATTTGTAACAGTACATGTGTAACTAATTTATTTCTCACTCTACCACATCTCACAGGAAAAAGAAATACTTTTATAATTTTAGAAACCATACCCTGGTTTCCAAATTTATTTTTTGATGCTGATATCTTCTTGAGTTCATTAATGCCAATTCCAGCTTAGGTAATTATGATTGTCACAACTGCTTCACCCCGTCCATCTGCAATAATCTTACTTCGTCTTTGTGACCAAAGTGGTTGCAAGTCTTTCAGTGTAATTTAGGTGAAGTAACTAATCACCATTTGAGCATTTGTTGTTGGAAAATGGCTGCAAGATTGCTAATAACTTACCGTGTCTCCCAATAGCCAAGAGGTTACGACAGATACGCTATCTGATCAAAAGTTCCCGGACACTTATAAGTGGACATTACTGTGGGCTGTGTCCACCCTTTGCCCTTATGATGACTCTGATGGATACACTTTCAGTGAGGCGACTGAATGTCAGCGGAGGACAGCAGCCGTTTCTTCGTCTGCAGCAAAATCGACGTTCTGACGCATACCAAAAGCCTTCCATTGGGTGCAGTTCGGTACTCTGGGTAGGCCACTCCATTTCGGGAATGCTACTGTCCACAAACTATTGCTCAGAGTTGTTGCTTTATGACATGGTGCAATGTCAAGCTAATACGATCATCATCTTCGAACTGTTCCTCTAATGTACGCAGCATACAATACTGTAAAATACATTGATATCCTTCCAATTTAGGTTTTACTGAATAGCAGTAAGGGGATCACAACCCAACAAGAAAAACACCCTTATACCGTAAAGCCACCTACTTCGTACTTCACTGTTGGTACGACACACGATGGCGCGTAACATTCTCCAGGCATCTGCCAACCTCAATCCTCCCATCGGATTGCCACACGGCATAGCGCATTTCATTACTCCAAATCACTCGTTTCCAGTCATTTAGTGTAAAGTGGAGTCGTTTTTTACTCCACCTCAAACGTCATTCAGCACTCATTGCAAAAGTGCGTGGCTTATGAGTAGCAGCCCTACAACTGTACCCTATTTATTTAACTCCATACGCACACTTATTATGCTACCTGGATTCCTAGCAGCACTTTGGAACGCACGAGTGATTCCTTAAGTTGATTTTTTTGAGATATTTTACTATGCCACTCTGCAATGATCGACGTCCCTGCCTAGTCTTGGCTTAGCTGCTATTGTTCCTTCGTGTTTCAGCTTCACAGTCTTATTACCAAAAGTCGCCTGGGCTTCTTTAGAAGTGCTGAAACGCCCCCACGGATTTGTTACTCAGATGACATCCAATGAGCAGCCGACGGTCGAAGTCAATGAGCTCTCCTGCCTAACCATTCCGTTTTTGCTGCTTCTGTACTGACAACACGCTATTCCCCGCTTCCTTTAAATTGACGAGTACGCCTCTGGAGACATCTAGTTGTCGATTCCGCATTACAAGGAGGTGTTCAGATACTGTTGACTAGATTGTGCAGTAGGGCAATTAGTTCAAGCAGCGCATCACTTCTTATTCCTTGAATTTTACGCTGTCTTCCTTTGCACAGTTCCATCTTTCATGTTTCATGTGTACATCCGTTCGTATTACATTCTTCTCCAACAACGTTATTAGTTCTAGTTAAAAACTCCTTAACCTTTCTGTGATTTGACCTAAGCAACTAAGTCATTAACTTATTTCAGCTTCAATAAGCTTTTATCATGTATACCTGTCTCTAAGAAGTTACAATTTTTCCAAGTTCTTTGCCAACTTACAGATTAAAAATAAACTGTGATGGTGCACGGTCCTGTCGGACTAGTTTCCGAACCTGTGGCTCTTCGTGTGTCATTCTACTGCTAATAATATTACCGTTCTCGTACAGGTTCCTTGTCTGTCTTTGACCCTTGTAATTGCTACATTGTTCCGTAGCTCCACACATTTCACCAATGTACTTGATCGCAAGCTTTATTTATGTCGAGGAAAATCATCTATTTCTGATTTGTTTCTCCATAACTCATTTAAAGTTAACATTGCTTGTTGTTGTTGTTGTTGTGGTCTTCAGTCCTGAGACTGGTTTGATGCAGCTCTCCATGCTACTCTATCCTGTGCAAGCTTTTTCATCTCCCAGTACCTACTGCAACCTACATCCTTCTGAATCTGCTTAGTGTATTCATCTCTTGGTCTCCCTCTACGATTTTTACCCTCCACGCTGCCCTCCAATACTAAATTGGTGATCCCTTGATGCCTCAGAACATGTCATACCAACCGATCCCTTCTTCTGGTCAAGTTGCGCCACAAACTTCTCTTCTCCCCAATCCTATTCAATACTTCCTCATTAGTTATGTGATCTACCCATCTAATCTTCAGCATTCTTCTGTAGCACCACATTTCGAAAGCTTCTATTCTCTTCTTGTCCAAACTATTTGTCGTCCATGTTTCACTTCCATACATGGCTACACTCCATACAAATACTTTCAGAAATGACTTCCTGACACTTAAATCAATACTGGATGTTAACAAATTTCTCTTCTTCAGAAACGCTTTCCTTGCCATTGCCAGCCTACATTGCTTATGTCTTTCAATGTTTACTCGGATGTCTAATTGTTATTCTGAAACTGCAACTTCTACATTCCGTTCCATTCGGTTGCTGACGAAGGGGGCTGTATACGCAACATAGGTGAACTGCTAAAAGTTCTGAAATTCTGTCGTAATGCACCTTTTCGCGATGAACGTCATAACGTTTCTCTTAGAATCCGTGGGGAGTTCTCGCTCTTCGTGCTTGATACATAAATGAGTGAACCTTCGGTTTTTCTTTTTTGTGTCTTCCACCTTGATAAGTAACAGCTATAATGATGTAGATTCAAAGGGATTTGTAACGTTACAACTTTCAAGATCCAGTTCGAATTCTTTTACCAGCAGGTGTCGTCAATACCGATTGAGTGGTTTACATAATGACATAAAATAAACTTGCCTGGTGGTAATTATAACTACTCCAAGATCATTACTACACATTCATTACTACACATTTTGTAACTGTGATGCTCAAACTCCTAAAATTACTTCCTCCATTGTCATTCCTAAAATAGAGAGGACTATAAAATCATTTGATTTCGGAAACAGTAGATTAGGACAAATAAGGGAGTCCCTTACTTTACAGTATATTACGTGAATTACTCGTATGTATTGTAAGTGCAGCCAACAAAAATATAACACAAAAAATTTTACAGTCCGCTTTTTAGCTTCAAACAGATCCGACCACGTACAGACAGTTAAATATGCATAGAAATAAGTGAAATATTTAATTCAGCCCGTTTTATCATTTTTCATCAGTTAGCACAAACAAGCGCTTGTCAAGACAAAGTAGGCAAAATCCCCAAAGACTCCAATAACTGAGCAATAGTTAAACAAACGAATGTGTATGTTGTTATTGCAGAAGAGCTGTAAAATTCTACCAAGTGCAATCAGAGACGCTAGAATCGTCTTACGTCATCTGTAGATAATAGATAAACTTTTATTTGTGAGTAGGGCGACACGGGATGTTGTGAGAACTTTATAAGGCAGTTGGAATAGACGACGCCCATCTGCACATACCGGCGGTGTACAAAAGTATGAAAACTAACAAACCACATTGCCATGCATAATGCGGTGTACACTGAGGTGGAAAATGTCATGAAATACCTCCTAATATCGTGTCTGAACTGCCTTTTCATGGCGTACTGCAGCACCACCTAGACGTGACATAGACTCAACAAACCATTGGAAATTCTATGCAAAAATAATGACCCATATTACCGGTATAGCCGTCCGTAATTGCGAGAGTGTTGCCAGTGCATGATTTTGTGCACAAATGGACCTCTCATTTATGCCCCATAAAATTTTGGTGGGATTCACGTCCGGTGATCTGGGCGGTCATGGACTGCGCTGCTGGTCCCGGCGGAGGTTCGAATCCTCCCTCGGGCATGGGTGTGTGAGTTTGTCCTTAGGATAATTTAGGTTAAGTCGTGTGTAAGCTTAGGGACTGATGACCTTAGCATAAGATTTCACACACATTTGAACATTTTTTTATCTGGGCGGCCAAATCATTCGTTCGAATTGTCGAGGATATTCTTCAAAGAAATCGCTAACGATTCTGGCCCGGTGACATGACATCGTTGTCTGAAATTCATGAATGGCTGCAAATTACCTCCAAGTAGCCGAAAATAACCATTTCCATTCAATGATCGATTCAGCTGTACCACAGGAAACCAGTCAGTTCCTTGTAAATATAGCCCGAACTAATGATATGGAGCCACCTGCAACTTTCACAGTGCTTGAAGACAACCTGCGTCCTTAGCTTCGTGGGGCCTGCAGGCTCGAAACCCACCATCAGGTCTTTCGAACTGAAAGCGGGACTCAACTGAACAGGCCACGGTTTTCCAGTCGTCTAGTGTCCAACTGACATGGTCACGAGACCAGGAGAGGCACTGCAGGCGTTGCCATGCAGATAGCAAAGGCACTCGCTTCGGTCATCTGCTGCCGTAACCCCTTAAGCCAAATTTCGCTGCACTGTCCTAACCGATAAGTTCGTCTTCAGTCCCACATTGATTTCTGCGGCTATTTTCCGCACTGCTGCTTATTTTATAGCACTGATAACTCTACACGAACGGCGCTGTTCTCGGTCGTTAAGTGAAGGCCGCCAGCCATTGCTTGTCCGTAGTGAGAGGTAATGCCTGATATGTGGTATTCTCGGCACACTCTTGACACTGTGGATCTCGAAATCTTGAATTCCTTAATGATTTCCGATGTGGAACGTCCCATGCATGTAGCTCCTGCTAGCATTCCGGGTTCGACGTCTGTTAATTCTCGTCGTGTGGCCATAATCAAGTCGGTAAATTTTTCACACGAATCACCTGAGTACAAAAGATAGCTCCGTCAATGCACTGCCCCTTTACACCTTGTGTACGTGATACTAACACCAGCTGTTTGTGTGCATATCGCTATCCCAGGACTTTCGTCACCTCAGTTTATGCCCTACAACTCTTAATAGCCACGTAGTTGTGAAGACGGGGCAAAAAAAGTGGTTCAAATGGCTATACGCACTAAGGGACTTAACATCTGAGGTCATCAGTCCCCTAGACTTAGAACTAATCAAACCTAACTTACCTAAGGACATCACACAGAAACATGCCCGAGGCAGTATTCGAACCTGCGACCGTAGCAGCAGCGCGGTTCCGGACTGAAGCGCCTAGAACCACTCGGCCACAGCGGCCGGCGAAGACGGTGCAGATAAGGTCTCATAGTTCGTCCTGTAGTGGCACAACAAACCGAACGGGATGGCTCAGTGGTTAGCACACTGGACATGCATTCGGGAGGACAGCGGTTCAAACCTGCTTCTGACCATCCACATTTAGGTTTTCCGCTATTTCAATAAATTGCTCCAGGCAAATGCCGGGATGTTTCTTTTTAAAGGGCACGACCGATTTCCTTCCGCATCCTCGACCCAATCCGAGCTTGTCCTCGGTCTATAATGACTTCGATGTCGACGGGATGTTAAACCCAATCTTACTTTCTTCCATCCGCTGGCAGAACAACACCGCTAACACCGAGTCTCTGAGCATGAGCGAGTGTTAACACGTCCAGACGACAGTTTGACGACGAGACTGCCTTGTGAAGACGCTAATGACAAAGTGCAGACTGCGTTGCGGCATAGAGGCGATCAGCTGGCGGACGAGGTGTTTGCGGTTGCCACCAGTTCACACTTTCCACGTTCCGGCTGCAGAAAGTCCAGACATGGATGCGCAACAGCTAGCTGGTTGTTAGCGCCTCTGGAGGTCGCTGCCACAGTGTCGTAAGAGTGCCTGCGACACAAATAACGGTAGGCAGCACTAAAAGAAGTCACGTCTAGTCAAACGACGGCAGACGTTTACGTTTGTAGCTTGATATATCTTCTCTATAGAGAATCAGGTGCTTACTTCTATGTTTCAGGGAACCATGTGGCTGACTGCACTAACGATATCACGAATTCGACATGGTGCTTCTAAAGAGAAATAAAACACAGATTTATTAATAATAAGGATTCTTATGTAAACCTCTTCATGGTTAGCTGAATGACAGACTTTTTCTTTCTGACTGATGTGGTATCTCATTTACTTCGCCACAACCAGAATATTCCAGTATGGTTTACACAGTGAGGCAGCTAAGACAGACTACTTAAAATATACTAGACCATGAATATACAGGGTGTTACAAAAAGGTACGGCCAAACTTTCAGGAAACATTCCTCACACACAAATAAAGAAAAGATGTTATGTGGACATGTGTGCGGAAACGCTTAATTTCCATGTTAGAGCTCATTTTAGTTTCGTCAGTATGTACTGTACTTCCTCGATTCACCGCCAGTTGGCCCAATCGAAGGAAGGTAATGTTGACTTCGGTGCTTGTGTTGACATGCGACTCATTGCTCTACAGTACTAGCATCAAGCACATCAGTACGTAGCATCAACAGGTTAGTGTTCATCACGAACGTTTTGCAGTCAGTGCAAGGAGTTGCAGATGCCCATTTGATGTATGGATTAGCACGGGGCAATTGCTGTGGCGCGGTGCGTTTATATCGAGACCGATTTCCAGAACGAAAGTGTCCCGACAGGAAGACGTTCGAAGCAATTGATCGGCGTCTTAGGGAGCACGGAACATTCCAGCTTATGACTCGCGACTGGGGAAGACCTAGAACGACGAGGACACCTGCAATGGACGAGGCAATTCTTCGTGCAGTTGACGATAACCCTAATGTCAGCGTCAGAGAAGTTGCTGCTGTACAAGGTAACGTTGGTCACGTCACTGTATGGAGAGTGCTACGGGAGAACCAGTTGTTTCCGTACCATGTACAGCGTGTGCAGGCACTATCAGCAGCTGATTGGCCTCCACGGGTACACTTCTGCGAATGGTTCATCCATTTCAGTGCAAATGTTCTCTTTACGGATGAGGCTTCATTCCAACGTGATCAAATCGTAAATTTTCACAATCAGCATGTGTGGGCTGACGAGAATCCGCACGCAATTGTGCAATCACGTCATCAACACAGATTTTCTGTGAACGTTTGGGCAGGCATTGTTGGTGACGTCTTGATTGGGCCCAATGTTCTTCCACCTACGCTCAATGGAGCACGTTATCATGATTTCATACGGGATACTCTACCTGTGCTGCTAGAACATGTGCCTTTACAAGTACGACACAACATGTGGTTCATGCACCATGGAGCTCCTGCACATTTCAGTCGAAGTGTTCGTACGCTTCTCAATAACAGATTCGGTGACCGATGGATTGGTAGAGGCGGACCAATTCCATGGCCTCCACTCTCTCCTGACCTCAACACTCTTGACTTTCATTTATGGGGGCATTTGAAAGCTCTTGTCTACACCACCCCGGTACCAAATGTAGAGACTCTTCGTGCTCGTATTGTGGACGGCTGTGATACAATACGCTCTAACATGGAAATTAAGCGTTTCCGGACACATGTCCACATAACATCTTTTCTTAATTTGTGTGTGAGGAATGTTTCCTGAAAGTTTGGCCGTACCTTTTTGTAACACCCTGTATATGAAGTGAGGTTTTCAATACATTATAGCAGCTACTTTGTCTAGTGTTCTAACCTAAGCAGTGAGTTTTAACCTATATAGAGCGAGTCTGTGATAATGTTACGTACTTTCAGGATGATTGGTAAATGCACCAATTTGAGGTAAGATACCCTACTCCAGAAAGGACGTAGCCGAAAGTGATAAGCGAAAATGTTTCTGATGCCTCTATTAGAGGAAATATGGGACATTTGTGGTAAGTTCCTATGAGACCAAACTGCTAAGGTCATCGGTTCCTAGGCTTACACACACCATGCCCGAGGGAGAACTCGAACCTCCGACAGGGGTAACCATGCGACCTCTGGCAAGGCGCCTCAGACCGAACGGCTACCCCGCACGGCCTCTATTAGTAGACCACGTATTCCGATACTGTTGTTACTGTGATTTTAGGGTAGACAATCCCTATAAGCACATCGGTGTAGAGACTGCGATAGCAACTAATCCAATGCAGATGGGGTACGGTGTACTGACATGATTAGTCTTGGTGTACAATGTCTACTGCAGTAGACTGCATTCGGCCTTTTTGCACGTTGAAGTACTAACATCGATCAGCCTTAATCAAAAGGAGTTGTACCAGGTTGACGAAACCTACAGATATGATTTTCGTGCATGTGCAAGCAAATGGAAGCAGCTGAGAACGACTGCCGACCCCCAACTTAGAAGATGCAGTGCCTGCTCGAGTGTATGAGCCGCTTGCCATCAGCACTCGATCAGTTGCACGTGAAATGAATGTTTCGCAGAGAAGTGTGTGGTGAGTATTACGGAAAATGTAGCTACACCGCAATCATCCACAGAAAGTGCATGCTTTGACTCTTGCTGACTTCGGACCTCAAGTCGTGTTCAGCGAATGGTTCTTGCAGCGTCCTACAGTCGATCCTCGCTTTCCTGCACGTTTAATGCTCACGGATGAAGTCTATTTCACCAGAGACGGAATGCCAAACAGTCCCAGTAGTGTGTGTGGGCCAAAGATAAACACCAAACTACAGTTGTGAAGAGCTACCAAGACAGTTTATCAGTCAGTATGTTGGCAGTCTTAGATAACGACTACGTACTAGGCCCGTTTCCTCTTTTGCCATTCTTAAATGAACCAGTGTACACAGTATTTATCAGAGACATACTGTCCGGGATGCTGTGACATACTCCATTCGTTATTCGTCACCGGATGGAACCGTACCTCACTTTGGACTGAATGTTCGTGAACACATGGACTACACATTTCCTGACAGAGCATGCCCTGTTCCGTGGTCAGGAGGTTCACCTTATATCATCCGACTTGATTTGTTCATGTGGGGCTACGTTACAAATCTTGTGTGGAGATGCCTGTCGAGACTGAGGAGGATCTCCTCCCTCGAATTATCTCTGCCTGCAACACTGTTCAAACTACACTGGGACATTAGAACGGATACGATAGAGCTTTAAGTGAAAATGACATGTCTGCATTGACGCTGGAGGGCGCCACTTTGAACAATTGCTGGAAATGTAGCAGCTTGTGAAACTTGTGCAGGTAAACAAAACTCACTACTGTGCCGCAGGCTTACGATATTTGATATCTCTGACATCAGATTACGTTACTAGCAGTGATGTGTTAAGTCGTAAACGTACTTTATTTTTGGTATGGCCTTCATGTATTGTTTCAAGAAATACACTCCTGGAAATGGAAAAAAGAACACATTGACACCGGTGTGTCAGACCCACCATACTTGCTCCGGACACTGCGAGAGGGCTGTACAAGCAATGATCACACGCACGGCACAGCGGACACACCAGGAACCGCGGTGTTGGCCGTCGAATGACGCTAGCTGCGCAGCATTTGTGCACCGCCGCCGTCAGTGTCAGCCAGTTTGCCGTGGCATACGGAGCTCCATCGCAGTCTTTAACACTGGTAGCATGCCGCGACAGCGTGGACGTGAACCGTATGTGCAGTTGACGGACTTTGAGCGAGGGCGTATAGTGGGCATGCGGGAGGCCGGGTGGACGTACCGCCGAATTGCTCAACACGTGGGGCGTGAGGTCTCCACAGTACATCGATGTTGTCGCCAGTGGTCGGCGGAAGGTGCACGTGCCCGTCGACCTGGGACCGGACCGCAGCGACGCACGGATGCACGCCAAGACCGTAGGATCCTACGCAGTGCCGTAGGGGACCGCACCGCCACTTCCCAGCAAATTAGGGACACTGTTGCTCCTGGGGTATCGGCGAGGACCATTCGCAACCGTCTCCATGAAGCTGGGCTACGGTCCCGCACACCGGTAGGCCGTCTTCCGCTCACGCCCCAACATCGTGCAGCCCGCCTCCAGTGGTGTCGCGACAGGCGTGAATGGAGGGACGAATGGAGACGTTTCGTCTTCAGCGATGAGAGTCGCTTCTGCCTTGGTGCCAATGATGGTCGTATGCGTGTTTGGCGCCGTGCAGGTGAGCGCCACAATCAGGACTGCATACGACCGAGGCACACAGGGCCAACACCCGGCATCATGGTGTGGGGAGCGATCTCCTACACTGGCCGTACACCACTGGTGATCGTCGAGGGGACACTGAATAGTGCACGGTACATCCAAACCGTCATCGAACCCATCGTTCTACCATTCCTAGCCCGGCAAGGGAACTTGCTATTCCAACAGGACAATGCACGTCCGCATGTATCCCGTGCCACCCAACGTGCTCTAGAAGGTGTAAGTCAACTACCCTGGCCAGCAAGATCTCCGGATCTGTCCCCCATTGAGCATGTTTGGGACTGGATGAAGCGTCGTCTCACGCGGTCTGCACGTCCAGCACGAACGCAGGTCCAACTGAGGCGCCAGGTGGAAATGGCATGGCAAGCCGTTCCACAGGACTACATCCAGCATCTCTACGATCGTCTCCATGGGAGAATAGCAGCCTGCATTGCTGCGAAAGGTGTATATACACTGTACTAGTGCCGACATTGTGCATGCTCTGTTGCCTGTGTCTATGTGCCTGTGGTTCTGTCAGTGTGATCATGTGATGTATCTGACCCCAGGAATGTGTCAATAAAGTTTCCCCTTCCTGGGACAATGAATTCACGGTGTTCTTATTTCAATTTCCAGGAGTGTATTTTTCGTATCCAAGAAAATGTGGAAGAAATGTTTGTAAAAGTTTTATTTTATGTATGTCGTACTTGCGTTCCAGTTGCCATAATTTCGAAATGCTGTATGCCAGTGTTCGAGAATTTCCGCAGTGCGCTACGACCTGTCACCGTGCAGTCCAGAGAAGTGTCAGCATACCTTCAGAGATGGCCGCTGAGAATTCAGCCGACGACCGTCATCAACAGTATTGAATCTGTTAAAAGAAATAGTGACACTGTGCGTGTGCCAAAATGAATGATTCGAATCAGTTTTAACCTGGTCCAGGTGGTAGCACCATGTCAGGCGAACTACTATTCGGTTAGAGTATTGAAGACAAGTCTTACAAGGGAACCTCCTCATCGCACCCCCCTCAGATTTAATTACTAGTTGGCACAGTGGGTAGGCCTTAAAAAACTGAACACAGATCAATCGAGAAAACAGGAAGAAGTTGTGTGGAACTATGAAAAAAATAAGCAAAATATACAAACTGAGTAGTCCATGCGTAAGATAGGCAGCATCAAGGGCACCGTGAACTCTGAAGCGCCGTGGTCCCGTGGTTAGCGTGAGCAGCTGCGAAACGGAAGATGTTTGGTTCAAACCTACCTCGGGTGAAAAATTTTTTATTTTCAGACTATTATCAAAGTTAAGGCAATCAAACATAATCAACTTCGCTCTCCAAAATTCCAGGACATGTTTAGATTTGCTTGACACATGCAGGATTTGACGGTCTACACACGGAAAAATTTGTAAACGTTAAAAACATATGTTTTGACAGAGCACAGGGAAAACTGTGCGACTGTGAAACTGTTGCAGTCATTTGTTGCAGTTCATGTGACAAACTCTTATGTTTTCATCACTTTTATGGGAGTGATTATCACATCCACAAGAAAACCTAAATCGGCAAGGTAGAAGAATCTCTTTACCCATTCGCCAAGTGTACAAGTTAGATGGGTCGACAACATATTCCTGTCAAGTGACGCACATGCCGTCACCAGTGTCGTATAGAATATATCAGACGTGTTGTCCTGTGGGGGAATCGGTTGACCTATGACCTTGCGAGCAAATGTTTTCGGTTCCCATTGTAGAGGCACGTCCTTTCGTCTACTAATCGCACGGTTTTGCGGTGCGGTCGCAAAACACAGACACTAAGCTTATTACAGTGAACAGAGACGTCAATGAACGAACGGACAGATCATAACTATGCGAAAACAAAGAAAATAAATAAATTATTCACTCGAAGTGAAGACTTGTACCAAGGACCTCTCACTTCGGAGCTGCTCATGCTAACCACGGGACCACGGCGCTCCTGAGCTCACAATCTCCTTAATGTTGCTTATGTTGCGCATGGACTACTCAGTTCGTATACTTTGCTTATTTTTTACGTAGTTCCACACAACTTCTTCCTGATTTCTCGATTGATCTGTGTCCAGTTTTTCAAGGCCTATCCACTGCGCCAACTTATAACAAAATCTGAGCGGGGTGCAATGGGGAGGTTCTCTTGTTAGCAAAGATTGTTGTCTGGAGCGAGCTGGTGGGTGCGGGAAGTCGCAATGGGAAGAACCGACAGACGATATTCAAATGGCTCTGAGCACTATGCGACTTAACTTCTGAGGGCATCAGTCCCCTATAACTTAGAACTACTTAAACCTAACTGACCTAAGGACATCACACACATTTATGCCAGAGGCAGGATTCGAACCTGCGACCGTAGCGGTCGCGCGATTCTAGACTGTAGTGCCTAGAACCGTTCGGCCACCCCCACCGGCAGACGATATTCACATCCGTCCCAGCTAATGTTGTGGAGCCAAAGGTTTTTTGATTAACACAGTTAGGATTCATCCAACGATTCGCATGGTAAAGGGAGATCTTCTGTAATGTTTTTGTTTAACGGGCCTAGGTGATTATTTATTGTTATAATAATATCCTTGAGGGAACTGAGTTGTTTTGGAAATCAGTCTTATGGAAACACAATTAGTTTATTTTTACATTTACCTAGACGTGTTTCGACACCAATATGCCGTCTTCCGTGGGTCAAATTTTTACTTCTTAAAATTACATCGCTAACTGAACTGTATTATTATATATCGATTTTAGTGCTCGTTTTCGTCTTTTTTTTTTTTTTTGCGAAATGTGATCTGAGCAGACACATTTTGTGTAAGTACGTGTGATGTGAAGAAGTGACCGGAAATTTGTGGAAAACTGAGTGAAAACAATGAATAAATAGCAGATGATTGATACACCAAACAGGATGAAAAATTTTTCAGATGACATGATGTCAAAAAAATAAAAGAATAAAAAAGCACTAAAATCGATTGTATAATAATACAGTTCAGTTAGCGATGTAATTTTAAGAAGTAAAAATTTGAACCACAGAAGATGATACACCGATGTCGAAAAATGTCTGGGTAAATATAAAAATAAACTATTTGTGTTTGCATAAGCCTGATTTCCAAAGCAACCTAGTTTTTAAATCGCAAACACTGAAGAAGAGGAGCTTCAAAACCTTAATAAAACGAGTATCTGTAAGGGATGTAAGCAACAAGAGTTAATGATTGTGATCGTGAGTTGTTAATTTTTGGTAGTGGACTGGTATCCATACTCTTCAGCGAAGTGTTGCTAGAAGTTCTGGTGGCACACTCTAAGTGAATTGACTTTGTTGCTGGTTGTGCATAGGTGGAATTTTGGCGTCGAGAGAGGTAATGTCTCAAGTATACCGTACTTATGGTGACAGATCCTAGCAAAGGATTGCGGAAAAAGTGTTCAAATGTGTGTGAATTCCTATAGGACCAAACTACTGAGGTCATCGCTCCCTATGCTTAAACAACACTTAAACTAACCTATGCCCAGAACAACACACACGCCCATGCCCGAAGGACGACTCGAACATCCGGCGGGAGGGGCCGCGCAGTCCATGACAAGGCTCCTCAAACCGCGCGGCCCTCCGCACGCCTGGATAGCGGAAACTTATCTTGTACTTACAACGAAAATTTGCTCATGAGTTCAAGATCAGCTCTGAAATAGTAAGAGCGAGATCAGTCATTTTGAGGAACCATTATTGAGGGTATCTGAACGACAAAACTATCACTTCTGATTTACCGGGGTTGAGTGACCTTTTCAATTACAGCCTGAGGACTGAACTTTGTTTAAACCCTTTATTTTTATGAACCAAAATGATGGTGGCATAAAATGTTACGTATAGGTAAGTGTGATGGTGAACACTATGAGTATTTCCTGTCACTCGTACACTTTCGGCGTATTTGCTGTACCTGATATTAAAGATAAAAGAAAAACCAACCTCCAGTACTTAAACTAATATTGGCTTGCCGACTTATAGTAATGTAAATTACCCTTGATTGACTTCTATCAAACTAAGACTAAAGATATGTGAGAAATAAAGGTTAGAATGTTTTTATTTAAATGAACACAAAGATTTTTAAGATTCCTTAGCTTGTCGTAATCGAATTAAATATAACGCAACATTACATTACGACTATCTGGTCTAAAAAAGGAAAGAAAAATGTACATATAAAAGATAATTACTTGAAATTCAAAGATATATTCACATAATATCATAGTTATTACAAAGCTAGTTGCATTTTGCAAGAGATAAGAAACAAAAAGAAAATAAATTTTTTCACAAAAGGAAAATAAAAGTAAGACAATGTGGGAACTAAAATATATCGTTGACTCGTAGCTTAATCTCCGCGAGGCGGTGATAATTTTTACCGAACAAAAGAAGAAAATGTTCGCTGGGTGGAAATACTATTGATAAAAGTTTACGTAAGTAGTTTTCGCTAGAGCTGCTGGTTTAATAACATTGACAGAAAAACTTTACTGTTAATATCCGTTTATCTTAAATTTTGAACTGCTGCAGTCGGGATAGATTTCTCGCTAATAAACGAATACCAGGGTGTGATACACAGTTCGCACTGCGCGCTTTTAAAGCATTTGAGCAACTTTTCACTGTAAAAGAAACCCTAGATAGGACTGTAAAAGAATTTATAAACAAATAATTTCTTTTAATTATACATACGTTAAAAGAGATTAAGCTGTGCTTATTACCGAATACTATAATCATTTCAAAAGATTTACTAATACCTTCAAGTTACCAACTGAAAACGGAGAAATCTCTGTGACAGTAGAATAAGTCAGATACGTTGAAATTGTAAATACTTGTATGTATATTAATGATTTTGTACTGGTAAACGTATGCTAAATTATCGTTTGTGTGTTTATTATTATGACTGGTTATCAAGTGCTCAAAATGTTGACCTTGAGGATTGATACGTACTACAACGAGATTCTGGATAGATAATACCGCATGTCGAACTTCATCTTGTCTTATCGCAGAACAGACACTAATCGTTGGCGTTTCTCTGTAAATCTCTTGTTTTACTTTTCCTTACAGAGATGTCATTACTGGAGAGCTTACAGCCATTTGATGTTGCTCAGATGACTGGTCTAACAATTTCCAATTGTCCTGTTGATTAGGCCTGCCATTTTATTAACAGAATGTACAGAATAAGAATCACACAGATTTTATGTCGAGTGGCATGTGTTCTAATAGCTGTGGCAAGATATCAGTAATTGTACATACTTGCGACTATTTAGAATTCCATGTACAAACGAAGGAACAATGAAGCGATTCGTGAGAAGACTGCACCAACCTTTAAAAGACATTTCTCTCTGTCAGCGTGGACTTGCAACTGTGCATAATGCGAAGATTGATTTAGCCAGGGTATTTTAGATAACGCTTTATCCATAAACAAAATTTTGCGTGAAAACATCGCATCAGTCGGCAGTATACGTCTTTCAGATAAACTTAATCGATTTTTAAGGACACTGACATGAATTTGTTAAATGAATGAAATGTGAAAAGTATGTAATGCAATATTGGCAAAATACTCATTTGGCTGATACCATTCGCGCATTCAAGTTTCCTCTTGGTGACATGTAGATTGTGTGCTACCTCAGCTAAAATGTTAATTACTGTTAATTACATTATTGAGGCAACGACCTGGAAAGATCGATTCAGTGATTGAAACTGCGAAGAGAACTGAAAGACAATGCATATGTGTGTGCGTTTAACGTCTTATCTTTGTAACTGACCTTGGTAGCGTACGTTTATTTCGGTGACTTGCATTTTATGCAGAAAAGTGGAATAATTACGTTGTAAAAGCACGCTAGTGTTATTTCGCCTGCTCACCTACGTGGACTTTCCCACACATTTCTCTCATCAGCCGCTACTTTTTCCGTTGGCGTATGTCCTTCAGTTCTGGTTTTTAGACCCTTTTTTTTTATAATGTGTTGAAGGACAGATCATAAGCGCCTGACACGATTGCATTGCGAAATAAGATATTTGATACTACCAAGTAAAATTCCGACACCTTATTTGGCATACAAGAAGTGGAGGGAAACAGATCAAGCCATATGGGCAGAGCGGAATTTCAACAGCGAGGCACCTCTGATGTCACTGTATGACGCACCACGAGCCTGTTACCCGACCCCACAACTGAGCTGGGCGACCCAAGGCAATGAACTATGGACACAGTAAAAAGACAGTTACGAGTGGGATGGTCTGATTTCACCATTTTCAACCCACAGTAATGTTATGAGCTATGATGAAGAAACATGTATGGGGACATAACAAGCCCGGATCACTCTCTTACTGATGTTGGTCATTTTTCAGTGTAACTATGTTAGTCTGCAGCCAACCAGCCAAGGGGAGGGACTTTCGTCAGTCCACCATCTGTTTGTCTAGGTTGAAAATGTTACCGTCTAACCCCCTTCTCTAGGAACGCCAGATGAAAGTTGATGTCGTCAAGCCCTGAATGAACATTGCGCAACGGATAACTGGGGAGGGGAGCTTGAGAGCGCTACCTAGAGAGCGTGCCCTTTCTGTACGATACTAGGCAAGGGGCTGGAGGGCTCACACGCTGATGTGTGGGTCCCTGCACTCTATATCTTCTGTTTTTAAATGAATTCCTTTATCTGGACTCCTATGTGATTTTTAAGGTTTGTTAAAGATTGATGACAATTGATTACGTATTTAAATATTATCACTCGATTTTACAGCGATTGCAGCAATTGTTCCAGTTTACAGATATTATAATTTTACAACGTATAGCTCGGGTATATTGTATACAAATCTGCACGCACATTTCTACGGGCAAGACGGAATTGCGTTGGGCAAATGTATACCACCAAAGTCTCCCAATATTTTACATAAGACATCCACTATGTGAGGAGGATAGCGGGCAAACTGGGGACCAGATACATTAACACAGGGGGTAAAATTTCCTAAATTAAGGAGATCATTCATTTCCTTACACAATCCGAAGCTGGAAATAAAAGAATTAGTACAAATATTCAAATACCTCTCTTCCATGCGTGAACATAGAGACAGACGCACTGAGGGCACGTCTGCTCACTTACCCGTCTTCTGTCACCCCTCACGAATATGGCGGGCACCGGAGGTCTTCCCGAGCCCCGGTGGAGGTGGTGGTCGAACCACTTGGCCGTGACCAACCTCTCCACCCCAAATCTTGTGACACTGGAAAGTCTTTGACTTTTACCTGCCTGTGCTGTCTCTCTGATCCCCTACCCAGGAATAAGGTTGGCACTACTATACTACAGAACTACTTCCCAACAAAGATTTGGCCACGCTTGGAAAGGTGTGAGGAGGATTAGGAAAGTTCATGTGCAGATTCACATTCATGTACAAGAAATGAATAATACGCGACACATATAAATACGTAATATGAAGCCTGACACATTTCTTTCCAGCCGTCCTCATGGGTTCTGTTGCACCCGTAGCCGGCGGCGTCGTGTAATAAAATTGGCTGCGGAGCCGCCTCTGTTTCTATTTCCCGGTGCGAGCGAGCAGCGAAACCTGCTGCTTATGGAGCGGAAACTACTGTACCGTTTCAAGGTGCCTAGCCGCTTTTGTGAGACAGTAAGTCTCACCCTGGCGGCTTAAGAGTAGTGCCACCATAGATGCCAGATGGAGAGAACTAGGTGTCTTTGATCAGCAGGGCCTCTGGTTTTCTTCGGGGGAGCCGCTTTTCCGTCAGCGCGGCGGTGCGGCTGTCCACCTCCTCTCGTACGGGCAGGCTGCCGTACTGTTGGCCGTTTTGCCGCCCAGAGACGGTAGTGTGACTCAGCACTTCACACTCTGCGCCCAAGGGTGCCGGCTGCCGTCAGTAGCATAGCCTTGTGCCGCCACAGCCCCCCCCCCCCCCCCCCCCCCGCTCAAGTCCCATTTGCGCGATGGACTTTCTTGTCTCTTGTCTCAGTTGACTACTTGAGGCAAGTGAGTCTACTGCAGCGTCTCTCAAGTTTCATTCTTGTGCTGAGTCTCGTCTACTTCGAGTGATCATGAACAAATAAAAAGCTGCTATCTTTTTTCATTTTTAACTCCTTTTTACGATGTGTTTCACATGTGTAACATTCGTATTTTAGGTAATGATATTGCCGTGGGAGGGATAAATCTATAGTCAAATATCTGCGTTCTAAATCGTTTCATCACAATAGTGCATTCAATAATGGATAGTAAAGTTATTGACATACTTTCATTTTAGTAGTGGAATCTTCTATAGCAGTCTCAGTCTTTGTGTTGAAGCGCGGAAGAACTTTGCAATTTTGACACTGGATAAAAACTGTTTCTCGCAAATGTTGCATCATCGTCTAGTTTTATTCCAATGAGAAAATCGATCAATTGTATCCTTTTTGCACTCTAACATTGGAGTTACTGTAGTAGCAGGTGTCTTTAACTTTTAGGCATGCAGTGCTTGGACTTCCCCTCTTGAATTTACCTTGCCCAGCATGTAACGCCGGAAATGCATATCCTCCTATTTCCATCTATTGTACTATAATTTGTTTTCCTTATATTTGTTACCTGAATATATGACATTTCTGTGTCTTTACATATTGTAATTGTTTTACTATTTGTATATATATATTTATGCACTCATGTCGATGTATAATTGGTTTGTTTCGTAAATATTATTTGTATTTTTACGCTGGGTCTTGCCTAGGGAAAACTGCTATCGAACGATTACATCGATGGGTCGTGTGAAGAATCAAAGTGTGTAGGATCTTTGGTAGTGTTAACTCTGCCGCGTGGAGGGCGGGCAAAGTTAAGTCTGGCGGGAGTAACGCGGTGGAGAAGGTGTGTTGTGTGACGCTCCCGCGAGTTGCCGCGCTTTCGGGGTTTGGCAGCATGTAATTGCGCTCGACTCGCGATGATAGTTTCTGACATGGTGTCGCGGACGGGAAGCATTAGCTGGCGCACATCAAGAGCCCGTTTCGCCTGGTGACCGTGTCGAGAAGAAGGCGCGCCAACATCCAGCTTCTGCAACAGCGACGGCCGACAATGAGTGACTGTCGCCACCTCCTCGATCGACGGCTTCAAGCCTTCAATCAACCAACAAGGAAGACTAAAAGCACGTAAAGTTTCAGAACTGTATGGCAGACCTCAGCTTTTCAAATTGTTCCATTTGCCTCGCAAAATTACAGCAACTTAGCATGAACCTTTGTTGCTCATTGTCCCAATTGCATTGCCAAGCAGGGTCCCTTCCTTTTCCGAAATGAACCCGAGTGTCGTTGAAATTCAAACGCCAGCATTAAAATAATATAATTAGATTTCACTGCTTTAATTTCAAAGTTCAGTAGCTGGCTACAATATTTAGGTTACACGAGCACAAATTTAGAGTGCGAGTTTTGTTAGCATATTTTAGCTTACCTGTGACTGCAGCTCAGCTTGGTACGTACTAAATTTTACTATTGTTAATAGTTCAGAATCATTTAATTCAAGTTCAAAGTAAAATCTCTTGTTTCTAAATTGCGTAGAGTCAAGTTGCTTTTGAAATGATTGTTGAGGTAGTCCAAGACTAACCGTATTTTACTGGATTTCGATGTGCTTCAGAAAGAAAGCTCACTATTAACTTCAGTCACTAAATTAACTTTCGATTTTCCGGTTTTATTAATTCTTTTGCTAAATTAAGTCAGAGTGTAGCGAAATTTATTACTTCTGACAAACTTTCAGTTTTCACACTACACGTGTCAACCTTCAGTTGCCACGCTTCTAGTGTTAATTATATGTGTAATAACCTTTCTTTTTCAGTTACTATAGTAATTGTCCTTAGGACTGGCGACCGTGATTTCCCCCAAATCTCAAATATCTAATTACCGCTAGTTAATTGTTAACGTAACGGCCGCACATTTACTTTCTTTATTAACTTTACCCCTTTTCAAAATTAATTTCCACCAGTTTCATTTGCATTTTTCCTTTCATTTAGATGTAACCCTTTCCTCCCTCTTTACCGATAGATTAACTTCGGTGACGATTGCTTTTCCCAAATTTCCATTAGGTACACGCGGTTTAATTTTTCACTGTCATTAAGGTCGATAAGTGAGGGGGGAGGTTACAAGCAGATATTAATGCACTTTCATATCAGCGCACACTCCGCTGCAGAGTGAAAATCTCATTCTGGAAATTAATGCACCTGCAAGATTAGCTTGAAACTCCCTGAGAGAAACATGCTTTTCATCCATATTCCAGCCACCTGTTGATAACCACTATTTACTGTGTGCCAAAAGATATAGCAATACTACAGTCTTGACTTTATGGGATGTTTGTGTAGCGATGTCAATACGTGATGAAGACATACTCCTCCCATATTGCAGCTTTACATTTGAATAATGGATAATCTTGGAAGAAGAATATGCTATTTCTTAGTCTTGTACCATGCCCTTTGTCTCCCCGCCTGTCAGCCGAGATATCAGTTTAACGCATTTGTTATCATACCATTCCGTACTGATGAACTTGCCTGTTGTGCCATAGTACCACGACCTCGTGCGTTCATTATTATGCTTTTCGTCAGGAAGAGTAAACTGCTTAAGTCTTCCAGGTTTTCTCTTCAATAGCTCTGAGTAACATGGAACGATGTGAAGAAAATGTCTGCTTGAGTCCTAAAAGGTTACTGTTTTCCAGCGCTTCAGTTAGCTTTATCGCGTCATAATAACTAAGAACATTTCCATGTACTTACTCTGTTGTCCTAGAAGCTGCACTTTGATGAGCGTCAAAATGATACAAATACCCTGAGGAACCGTATCTATTCTGCAGTTTGAAGCCATGTATTGTTGATTTGTTTTCAATATACTGCCGAAGGTTATTGCGTCCTTTAAAAGGGACCATTATTTCGTCAACGCACTGATCGTGATAAGGGAACATAGTAAGCCAGGGTCGAATTTTCCATAATTTCTTTTTTTTCAGTTCAGTAACACGAAGACTGCCTTGAAAATGCAACAGAGATAATAGTTCCAGAAAGCGGTTTCGAGCCATTATATCGGAAACTAGATTGCACGTCTTAAATTTTTCCGAGTATCATCGCACATTCGGCATTTGAGCCAAGCCCATTTGCAAACATTCGTGAAAGCTCCTCTAGCTCGGTCATAGTAATGTTAATAGTTGTACCCAAATTCTGAGCGCTATAAATAGTAACTTGTTGAAGACATTCCGTGTGTCATATGAGATATGTGGGATGACCACATCTTCAGGTTCGTCTGATGGAAGCTGTCCAAACGGATGAATTTCTAGAGTAAAGTCACCATCGATCCATGAGAACTCTGTATCTTGTAGGACATACTCAGGATTAACTGAATAAAAAACTACTGACTATTGCAACACTTCTGCAATAGAGCAAGTTTCTCTGCCGTCATGGAAGTTGCTGACTATTTGTCGTATTTCTTATTTGTCTAGTTCAGATAAATCACATTTACAACTTCAAGAAAGTCATCAAGTGTTAACTGAATGTAAAAGCAAATACCTGAACTTCAAAGAGACGAACATTCTTTAACATAACCCTAGAAGTCCACATGTAACATGAGTTCATTTCTAAATTTCTTGCCTATTTCAGTACATAGTACCAAAAGAATTCAAATAATTGGTCTGTTAGTCCTTACTTACAGAGAAAATTTTTAATATGTGCTGATAGCAACATACCACCGGCATGAATAAAGTGTTTCACGTACCTTGCGCGACATGATGGCAACCAATTTCTGCACTGATGCGCCAAACATTAATAACATGGCTAAAGTCAACAAAATTTCCAGTTATTCCTCACAGAATGCGCTGCATGGCCTCTACAAATGTGTAACAGTGGGTAGTGGGAGAACTAGCACAAGCTAAAGAACAGCAAAATCCACATTAACCTTACGTTACATATATGCAACAGGGAGGGGGGGGGGGGGGGGGGGAAGGGACGTGTTAGAAGGATAAGACACAGCTAGCTTTTGAACTCAGCATGATATTGAACAGAAATTGTCATTTATATCTGGTACGGGGTCAGCAATGTTTTTAGGGCTGGCGCTTTCGCACAAATGAATGTCGTTAGTACGTATGTGTTGTTCTTTCATCAATGTAACACAATTGAAATATAATTGATATACAGAGAAAAATAGTGGACCAAGGACTGAACCATGAGGCACTCTCAAGGGCGCAGGTTTCCACGATAGCTTCTCCAACCAGCCTCTTTGATATCTTTTTTTAAGATAACTGCAGAAGCACTGTATCACACACTTTGAAAGCGCCACCTTCTTCATTTTCGTAAATAATATATCGAAATCAGAGTTAACAAAAGCCTTACTGAAGCAAAGGAATATTAAAATGGTGGCTTGATTAGGGTCTGCTGCATGTCGTTCACAAATGTGTTTGATGTGCTATGATGTTTTCGGAAGCTTGAGGCGATTACTGAATATCGAGAGGTTTGATTTGCTGTTACTGGCATGCAGTATGTATGTATTTTCATCTTACTTGACTTATCTCACGTGATTTTATATGTGGCAGAGTTGTAAAATTTTTGTATAAGTATATTCCTTGTTATCTTTTCCTGGGCACAAATCTATCGTTATCGTTGGATTGCAGCCCATGCAGCGTAACAGGTTACGTTTTACCTGTTTAGAAATCCTCATCCCAGTCGCTGGTCTGGCTATGTAATACGTATAAACCTGTTTTCGTTGGCAGGTGTCGCTTTTCATGAGATACATCGCGAAGCGGTGGATGTTTACTCTGCAACGAATCGAAGGAGCGCTCATGTAGGTGGTCTCTTCTTTCTGCACCAAAGCTGGAGTTCCTTGCGATAGGTGATACCCTCCTTTCGTCAGGACTCACCTTGAGCAGTAGCTGCCTCCCCCCCCTCCCATCCCACTGAGTCTGCTGTTAAGATACACTCCGAGGCGTTGGGATGCCCCTGCGCGTTAACTGGGAAGTCCCGCGGAACACTAGACGGCGCCGTAACTTGTGCTTTTCCGATCGAGACAAAAGAGCCATAAAAGCTGTAAAATCAAAACCTGATGTACACGCACGTCCAAGTGCTTCAGTCGTTTTATTAACGTACCACAGTAATGTTGTCATTCATTAGCGCAATAAACCGACAGATACTGATTCATTATTTCCCATCCCAGTCTTCACCCATCCTCGTGCGAAATTTTTATTCCGCTGTAGAGGTGAATGAGTTATTTTTATTTCCATAAAAGTACGAAATAAAAAAGAAGTTATTTCTCTTTTTTATGTTAATCATAATGACCATTCTTCGCAAAATCGAGACACTTTTTACTATGACAATTACGAGGGAATAACACAATAATTTTACTACCAAACAGGTAGTAACAAAACAAAGAAAAAACCGTCAATCAAATTACATCTTCCACCTAAATAGTCAACAACGTTCTTGAGACGTTTCTTCCATCTATGTACTAGTTTCAATATGTCTTCTTCGTAGACGTCCTTTTGGTCACAGCATAGCCATCTGGGGACTACTGATTCACTTGTGTATCTGTCGCAAAACGTTGACAGGCTAGGAATTTCTTCATGGGGCCCAGCAGATGAAAGTCCGGCTGTGCGATGTCCGGACTGTATGGTGGATGCTGGAGCACCTCCCACCAGAATTTTGCCATTTTCCCATGAACTGGAGCAGCAGCATGGGGGTGAGCATTGTCATGAAGAAATTCGACACCGTCAGCGTTAATTCTGTGGCGTTTATCACGAAGGGCACGAAGCAACTTAGCCATAGTTTTAATGTAGGTTGCAGCAACCACACTGGTACCGCGTCCAGCAAAGTCCATCAGTTACACACCCTTCACATCCCAGAACACTGTCACTAGCACTTTCCTACCAGATTGAGTGACTAATTTTTTTCAACTGGGAAACCATAATGTTCCAACTCTATACAGGCTTGCCTGGTTTCGAGCATTTAGTGGTACCCTAAGGACTCGTCACTAGTGATTCCTTTCAGAGAGCCACGCACTTCTGGTGTGCAACACGTTAAGTGATTCAAGCTTGTCGTCATTCGCTGGCTCTCGTGATTGTCCGTCATGTTCTTGGGCACTACATTTACGAAATTTCGACGTGTCATGTGCAATATCGTATACCGTACCATAGGAAATGTTGAACTGCTACGATAAGGTCCGCAGTTGCACACACCGGTCATTCAAAATTGCTTCCTCAATGTCTCCGACATTCTGCGGGGTTGCAGCTGTTACCGGTCGCTCTGAGCGTTACAAATCACTAAGGTTCACACGGCCCTCTTGGAAGAAAGCATACCACCTGGAGACATTGCTACGGAATTTTCAGCATATTGCAGCCCCGTCAGCAACTGTGATAGACGTTGCTACGGTCCATACACGCCACGCATGTCCCTGTGAATGCCACTCGATGTTTGCCCTTTGGCCCACAAATATCGAACAACGTCTCGTGGCTTTTCACAAGTTGATGACAGTAAAATGCGCGCCATGTTTGTTTCGAAGTACAGGCTTCTGTAGTTAGGCTGTACATGAAACAAAACTCCACTTGTAGCGCAAACTTCAAACTATGTCATCGTGAAACTTCAACATTCCACCTGCAATATCAGGGAAAAAAAATTATTGCTCATTACTTTCTGATACCCCCCTCGTACATTTCGTAGCTGTAGATCCACCATCTGGGCTTTGGTTGTTATGTAGGAACTTTAACTGCGATGTTGACACACCTGAAACACACCTGTGGGCGTTACAGTGCATTCTTAAGTGGTATTTGCAAAAGTATACTACACAACCTACAAAATTACAGAAGAAAATATGTAGATTTTTTTTCCATATGACATCACAGTGAACTAATTCCCACATGTTGTTTCGAACGATATATCAACAAACACAGTTTTCCAAGATGACATTCCAAGTTTCAGAGAACATGGTAAAACGCATGGATATTTCAATAGTGCAAAGACAATAAATAATTTACATGCTACAGAACCCTTCAAAATGTCAATTCACAGCTCATGTCACTCTCTAAGTGAGATGTTAACAACTGCTTATCAGCTATCTATAGCGGAAACACTGTCCAAACCATCTTGTTGGATTGTGTTGTTTGGGGGAAGAGGCCAAACTGCGAGATCATCGGTCTCATGGGGTTACGGAAGGACGGGAAAGGAAGTCGGCCGTGCCCTTTCAAAGGAACCATTTCAGCATTTGCCTGGAGCGATTTAGGGAAATCACGTAAAACCTAAATCAGGATGGTCGGACGCGGAATTGAACCGTCGTCCTCCCGAATGCAAGTCCAGTGCGCTAACCACCGCGCCACCTCGCTCGGTTAATTGTCATGATTGATTTATTAACTTACGTAACTACAGTTGCTATAATGACGTTATCATAATTCACTTCTCCATACTGACGCTGTGTTCGCTGTGTTAGTAGCTACAAGAACCAAGATATTTCCGCTGCCTCTGGCCTACCGAACTAGTTGTTCAAGACGGTTTTCGGAAAACGTATTCAAAAGTACATCCCATGACTGTGTCCCCCGCCCCCTCCCCCCTTCCATTAGTTCAAATGGTTCAAATGGCTCTGAGCACTATGAGACTTAACATCTGTGGTCATCAGTCCCCTAGACTTATAGACTTAGAACTACTTAAACCTAACTAACCTAAGGACATCACACACATCCATGCCCGAGGCAGGATTCTAACCTGCGACCGTAGTAGTCGTGCGGTTCCAGACTGTAGCGAGTAGAACCGCTCGGCCACCCCGGCCGTTCCTACCATTAGTCGGAAATTCGGTAGGTTGAAGTCGCCTCCAGATATTACACTCCTGGAAATGGAAAAAAGAACACATTGACACCGGTGTGTCAGACCCACCATACTTGCTCCGGACACTGCGAGAGGGCTGTACAAGCAATGATCACACGCACGGCACAGCGGACACACCAGGAACCGCGGTGTTGGCCGTCGAATGGCGCTAGCTGCGCAGCATTTGTGCACCGCCGCCGTCAGTGTCAGCCAGTTTGTCGTGGCATACGGAGCACCATCGCAGTCTTTAACACTGGTAGCATGCCGCGACAGCGTGGACGTGAACCGTATGTGCAGTTGACGGACTTTGAGCGAGGGCGTATAGTGGGGATGCGGGAGGCCGGGTGGACGTACCGCCGAATTGCTCAACACGTGGGGCGTGAGGTCTCCACAGTACATCGATGTTGTCGCCAGTGGTCGGCGGAAGGTGCATGTGCCCGTCGACCTGGGACCGGACCGCAGCGACGCACGGATGCACGCCAAGACCGTAGGATCCTACGCAGCGCCGTAGGGGACCGCACCGCCACTTCCCAGCAAATTAGGGACACTGTTGCTCCTGGGGTATCGGCGAGGACCATTCCATGAAGCTGGGCTACGGTCCCGCACACCGTTAGGCCGTCTTCCGCTCACGCCCCAACATCGTGCAGCCCGCCTACAGTGGTGTCGCGACAGGCGTGAATGGAGGGACGAATGGAGACGTGTCGTCTTCAGCGATGAGAGTCGCTTCTGCCTTGGTGCCAATGATGGTCGTATTCATGTTTGGCGCCGTGCAGGTGAGCGCCACAATCAGGACTGCATACGACCGAGGCACACAGGGCCAACACCCGGCATCATGGTGTGGGTAGCGATCTCCTACACTGGCCGTACACCACTGGAAATCGTCGAGGGGACACTGAATAGTGCACGGTACATCCAAACCGTCATCGAACCCATCGTTCTACCATTCCTAGACCGGCAAGGGAACTTGCTGTTCCAACAGGACAATGCACGTCCGCATGTATCCCGTGCCACCCAACGTGCTCTAGAAGGTGTAAGTCAACTACCCTGGCCAGCAAGATCTCCGGATCTGTCCCCCATTGAGCATGTTTGGGACTGGATGAAGCGTCGTCTCACGCGGTCTGCACGTCCAGCACGAACGCTGGTCCAACTGAGGCGCCAGGTGGAAATGGCATGGCAAGCCGTTCCACAGGACTACATCCAGCATCTCTACGATCGTCTCCATGGGAGAATAGCAGCCTGCATTGCTGCGAAAGGTGGATATACACTGTACTAGTGCCGACATTGTGCATGCTCTGTTGCCGGTGTTTATGTGCCTGTGGTTCTGTCAGTGTGATCATGTGATGTATCTGACCCCAGGAATGTGTCAATAAAGTTTCCCCTTCCTGGGACAATGAATTCACGGTGTTCTTATTTCAATTTCCAGGAGTGTATTTCATGATCTGGGTATTTGCATGCTACTGATCATACACATTTTTGAGTGGCTCTAGAACTGTCACAGCGTAATCGGACGATCGATAAAAACATCGAAGAATACCTTGGTTTGATATGTACCTGTTATATGCGACCAGTTAACTTCAATGCCGTCAGCTCCTGAATCAACAGCGACAATATGTTTGTCAGCTGCAGTGAACAACCCCCTCCCTCCACCGTCCTGTGCAGTCCTAAAGCATCGACTGGACACTGACCAGCGCAGCGCCGCCAAACGGCACCAAGCAGGCGCTGACCCGCGCACCAACGGAAAGAGTAGGCGGCGCCACACCTCCAGGAAGACAGTGCTCCTGTCGAAGCTGATTTAACCAGCCGCCCATCGCTGGTCGTCCCAGTTCGGTCGCAGACTTCGAGAGCATCAGTACTGAGTAATAAGACGAGAAAACTTAGCTTCCTTTCTGCCACCGGTAATACAGAGTAAATGTAATTACATCTAGGAGGCGCAAGAAGCACAGGAAGCAATTCAAGCAACTTCATAACAAGACGTTTTGTTTCTTTCCTTTTCAGAAATAAATAGCTCTATTACTCTGAAATTGTTATATACAATTCATTTTGAATTCCTGTCACCGTCCATCGCAACTTCTCTCCTTCCTTGTTTATGTCGGTGCTGACTCCCACAGTAGCACAGTCCCTTTCCCCTTCCGATGGCGTCTAATCCGTCTTCTCGATCTACGTTCCATGCCTCGTTAAATATCGCAGAGTTTCTACTTCGGATTTTAGCGAGCTGTTAGTGTCATTAATAATTCTGAATTAGGACATGTGCAACAACATCACAAAATACACTACTGGCTATTAAAATTGCTATACCAAGAAGAAATGCACATGATAAATAGGTATTAATTGGACAGATATATTATACTAGAACTGACATGTGATTACATCTTCACGCAATATGGGTGCATAGATCCTGACAAATCAGTACCCAGAACAACCACCTCTAGCCGTAATAACGGCCTTGATACACCTGGGCATTGAGTCAAACAGAGCTTCGATGGCGTGTACAGGTACAGCTGCCCATGCAGCTTCAACACGATACCACAGTTCATCAAGAGTAGTGACTGGCGTATTGTGGCGAGCCAGTTGCTCGACCACCAAGGACCAGACGTGTTCAATTGGTGAGAGATCTGGAGAATGTGCTGGCCAGCGCAGCAGTCGAACATTTTCTGTGTCCTACATGCGGTCGTGCATTATCCTGCTGAAATGTAGGGTTTCGCAGGGATCGAATGAAGGCTAGAGCAACGGGTCGTAACACATCTGAAATGTAACGTCCGTCAGTGCGAACAAGAGGTGACCGAGACGTGTAACCAATGGCACCCCATACCATCACACGGGCGATACATCAGTATGGCGTTGACGAATACGCACTTCCATTCTGCGTTCATCGCGATGTCGCCAAACACGGATGCGGCCATCATGATTCTGTAAACAGAACCTGGATTCATCCGAAAAAATGACGTTTTGCCATTCGTGCACCCAGGTTCGTCGTTGAGTACACCATCGCAAGCACTCCTGCCTGTGATATAGTGTCGAGGGTAACCGCAGCCATGGTCTCCGAACTGATAGTCCATACTGCTGCAAACGTCGTCGAACTGTTCGTGCAGATGGTTGTTGTCTTCCAAACGTCTCTGTTGACTCAGGTATCGAGACGTGGCTGCACGATGCGGATAAGATACCTGTCATCTCGACTGTTAGTGATACGAGGCCGTTGGGATCTAGCACGGCGTTCCGTATTACCCTCCTGAACCCACCGATTCCATATTCTGTTAACAATCATTGGATCTCGACGAACGCGAGCAGCAGTGTCGCGATACGATAAACCGCAATCGCGGTCAAAGTCAGAAACGTGATGGTACGTATTTCTCCTCCTTACACGAGGCATCACAACAACGTTTCACCAGGCAACGCCGGTCAACTGCTGTTTGTGTACGAGAAATCGGTTGGAAACTTTCCTCACGTCAGCACGTTGTAGGTGTCACCACCGGCGCCAACCTTGTTTGAATGCTCTGGAAAGCTAATTATTTGCATATCACAGCATCTTCTTCCTGTCGGTTAAATTTCGCGTCTGTAGCACGTCATCTTCGTGGTGTAACAATTTTAATGGCCGTAGTGTAACTTCCATGGTACTAAAGGGAGGTATCGAGTGCAGAAACTATAAGGGACGACAGAGACTGGATCACATAAAGACTTTATGACCTAGTGTAAGTGCTAATCTGAGATGAAGACATAACACATCAGAGGAATTCGTAGCGGCCCACAACATACAAGACGTACTCATATTAACATTAGAATGCGAAACATACTTGGCGTACGTGGGTAAACGTTATGGGTGAATAATATTTCAACATTACTGAATAATAAAAACGACAGATCAGACAAAATATAATAACTGTAGGAATGTTAAATTTGTATAAGGCAATAATTCTCTGAAACATGCAGTGCAACTATAAGTTCCAGTTTTTGTTAATTCCGTATCGATGTCCGCATCTGGAATACTGTGAAATTTCTGATAACCTCTTGAATTAACTGAACGACTACTTTTTCCAGAAAGTCTATAGTACTAAATAAAATAAAGGAGAGGATGTATTTTCACTCCCTTACATTATTCCTACAAACTTCAGAATTTCAAAGACTATAGTGTACATTGTCTACGGCTTTCTCCAGATCTACAAATGTTATAAAAGTAGCTTGCCTTTGTTCGTCTATCTGTTAAAATGCGTCGTAAGGCAAGTTTTGCCTTACGTGTACCTACGTTTCCCCAGAGCACAAATTGATCTTGCATGAAGTCAATTCCACTTGTTTTTCCATTGTTCTTTAAATAATTCGTGTTCGTATTTTGCGATCACGACTTACCATACTGACGGTTTTGTAATATTCACGCTCCTTAGTTCCTAGATTCTTTGAAACTAGACTTTTAAAATTCTTCTTGTAGTATAAATTAGTTAAATAAACTTCGTAAATCTGGCACATTTGTAATAATGCTGCCAATATGGATGCGAATGTGCAGCGTCATGTCGTTTGCGATAATCGAGTGAATACAGTAACGTGAAGAACACGTCTGTTTATACGTCTGGGAAGTACCACGACGTGTTTGTTCTTGGCTGCAAACGCCATGTGCCAATCACGCGCTCTGGGAAGTCATTAACCGCTCGCAGGAACTCGGTTACGTCAGGCGAGTTGCCAGCATCGAAGCTCCACTTGCTGTCTGTCGTCGTCTGAAATACGTGTCATTACTGGAGGCAGTAAACTCTATGAAAGGCGCTTTTACTATAATTGACGTCTGCAGTTGGTATGACAAATCAGAATGTCAAATCCAGGTGCAGTACTGAGCAGCGTGAGAGATTCAGACCGTCGACTTAATTACATTATTTCTTGATATCCACAGCGAAAAATTTTGTTAACTTAATAATTTAAGAGTTTTACGTTTCTGAGCCAGGTGGTCATGCGGAAATGTAAACCGCTTATAAAATCCTGGACTAAGTTAATAAAGAACTTAAAATGAGATGGGTATTGGCTGTATATGTATTCAATACAGTATCCATATAACACGATATATTGGTCAGCACAAGTTATTAATCTCTGTCTGGCTTCAAGTGAACACCTTTCTCGATTTTCTTGAGTTTTCCGGAGAACAGCTATAGGATATCTTGAATCAAATTGAACCTTGCATCCTTCAGGAGTCATTTTCATGAATAGGAAATGGTCCTCGAGGTGACATATTTGCTTTAAATCATAAAAAGCGATCCTGCAGTAAGTATAAAAAAGGTACGACTCGGTTATGTTTTCGAAACAATACTTTTTTATAATTTGTAACTGCAACGAACCGACTATTGGACAATATTTTTTGAGAAAAATTAATCTCCACAATAAATTTACTTGAAGCAGCCTGTTGTTGTCTAATACGAACTTTCCTCAAATATTTGAGAAATGTGGAATACTATTCATCATTTCGTTTGCAGCTGCAGAAGAGGCCCTGTTTGCACATAAATATTATGGGATACAGTCCTAACTGTTGTGCAAACAACTGTTTTTATAAATGGGCATACATGTTTCAGCAACTCTGTGCCATCATCAGCGGGTACTTTTATTCACTTCTGTAAAATTTAATGTTAGAATAAACTTGGGTAGAATAAGCTTGGGTAGCTCAGACGGTAGAGCACCTACCCGCAAAAGGCAAAGGTCACAATTTCGAGTCTCGGTCCGGCACACAGTTTTAATCTGCCACAAAGTTTCATATCAGCGCACACTCCTCTGCAGAGTGAAAATCTCATCCTGGAATCATTACCCAAGTTTTGAAACGTCCGCTCTCAATTGTTTGAAAATCCCGAAATATAATCATGAAAACTATTTGGGCAAGAAAATTTCGTTTGTAAGTAAACTGATTTGTTAACTTCCGCTGTGAAAAGTGTCGTACAGAATTCAATAATGTAGAAAACTCAAAGCAATTACAAGAACCGAGAAAAATCTGCCTTTCCAGCTACTTTTGTTTCAATAAATATTACTTTAAAATGTTTACAGTGTTACCTGTGATGCTGCGTGTAAAAAGTACGAGGGAGCACTCACAAAAAAAAAAAAAACTGAATTATTTTTTAAAAGCTATACATTTTCAAATTATTTACAAAACAACCTCATTCCCTTCAAAATACTCTCCATTACAGGTAACACATTTGTCCCACCAGTACATCCACACTTCGAAACACATTTTGTAACCATCTTTAGAAATGTCTTACAGATCCTCCCTCGTTTTTCTCCTTCTTCAATGTTGTCAAATCGGTGTCCTTCGACGCTGAAATGTTCAAATGTATAAGTGTGTGTGAATTCCTATTAGACCAAACAGCTGAGGTCATCTGTCCCTGGACTTACACACTACTTAAACTAAATTAAACTAATTTATGCTAAGAACAACACACACACCCATGCCCAAAGGAGGACTCGAACCTCCGGCGGGAGGGGCCGCTCAATCCGTGACATGGCGCCTCTAACTACGCGGCCACTCTGTGCGGCTCCTTTGATGCCCCTTCTCATGTATGGAAATAAGAAAAAGTTGCATAGAGCCAGGTCAGGCGAGAAAAGTGCGTGTGGCAGCAGCACCATGCCATTTTTAGCCAAAAACTATCAGAAATGGCTGTGTGTGCAGGTGCATTGTTGTACTGGAAGAACCAGTCTCCTGTCTGCCACAAATCGGGTCTTTTTTGACGAACACTGTTGCACAATCTTCTTAAAGCTTCCAAATACGTAAAATGTTTGATTGACGGTCTGACCTGGCGGAACAAACTCTGAATAAACTGTGCCGTTGTCATCAGGAAAGCAAATCAGCATTGTCTCCATTTGACTCAATGACCTTTCGTTGGATGGGGTGACGATGACTCCTTCCATTAGTTTGACTGCTGCTTCGTTTTGTGATCACAGCACCATGGCTCATCACCAGCAATGACCTCTGACAGAATATCTGTATCAGTTTCAAGCTGTTGTTTCAAAGAACGACATGTCTCCCCAACTCGACGTTCTACCTGATTGTCAGTCATAACTGGGTAGCAACTATTTTCATTCCCGAATCTTCCATTAAAATTCACTGAACCGAGCTCCAAGAAAACCCACTAATCTCTAACAGTTGATCGATTGTCTGTTGATGATCTGTGAGCACAAACTCTAGAAGTTTTTCAATATTTTCGTCGAGCCGAGCAGTTGATGGACGTCCAGAATGAGGTTCGTCATCAATCGAAATGTCGCCATATTTAAATCCAGTAAACCACTCGTACATTTCAGTGTGTCCTGTAGCGTCATCTTGGTAAGCTGTTTTCAGCACTAAAACTTTCAGCAGCATTTTTACCGAGTAGAAAACAAAATTTTGTTCATTTAAATTTTCCATCATAAAAAACGGAACAAGAACAAAACAGCGCTAGCAAAGCAATCACTGCAAATGAACAAAACAAGCCAGGTCGACAACGACAGCCGGCACTGAACTGGCGATGAGTTGCGCTACACATGCCTAGTGGCAGAAATGCGCACTACGCAAGCTCCGCCCACGGCAATGTTATTCCTGATGTTTTTGGATACCCCTTGCTCACACAACCGCTTCTGCTGTGCCCAGTGGAGTTTATCTCTAGTTACGAAACGTGAACATAACTCATTTCATGCATACAGAAGTTGGGGTAAAGTGTGTAGGGGGGGGGGGGGGGAGGGGAAAGCGGCCATTGCACATTTTTTGCCCTGGACAGTGCTGCTGCCTTCAGACCTTCCGATAAGTGGTCAAACTATCTCCAAAGTACACCTTTCCTGATTTTGAATGTCTGATGTAGGGTAAGTAATTTATATTATTCTTGTTACCTCACTCTTATGTACAGTAATATATTTTATAATATATTTTTATCTTTAAACAACACCTTTTGTCCTGTGAACATAATTCATTGTTATTTCTTTCCATTGAGTAGTTTCTTCTGTGAACCACTAATGTCGACATTATAACGGATGAGTAAAATTGGTCACTTTATTCGTCGGGATAAGTCGCCAAGGTGTTTTCACAATTAGAGTTAGTTAGTTCCATGGATAACGCATAATACTACAGATCAGATTGACTTCTAAACCCTTTTATATAAAAAACTTCTACAGCTACATCTACATACATACTACGCAAGCCACCGTATGGTGTGTGGCGGAGGGTACGCTGTACCACTCCTAGTCCTTTACTGTTCCACTCGAAAACAGAACGACGGACAGCGACTGTCCACACGCTTCTGTATAGTTTCGAATCTCTCTAACCTTATCCTCATGGCCCTTACGCGAAATGTACTTTTGTGGCAGTAGAATCGTTCTACAGTCAGCCTGAAACGCTGGTTCTCTAAATTTTCACAATAGTGCTCTTCGAAAAGAACGTCGCCTTCATTCCAGAGTTTCCCGTTTGAGTTCCCGAAACAGATAGGTAATACTTACCGGTCGTTCGAACCAACCAGTGACAAATCTATCAGCCCGCCTTTGAATTGTTTTGATGTCTTTCGTTAATCCGGCCTGGTGCAGATTCCAAACGTTCGAACAGTACTCAAAGATGGCTCGACTTGTGTCCTATTCGGTCTCCTTTAGAAATGATCCACTCTTTCCTAAAATTATCCCAATAAACTGAAGTCGACTATTCGTCTTCCCTACTGTAATCCTTGCGCGTTCATTCTATTTCATAAAGCTTTGTAACGTTACGTCTACATATTTAAATTTTATGACTATGTGTGAAGCAGCACACTGTTAAGGCTGTATTCGAACATTACAGGTTTGTTTTCCCTCCTCAACTGCATTAACTTACAGTTTTCTACACTTAGAGCTAGCTGTCATTCATGATATCTATTAGAATTTTGTCTAAGTCATTTTGTATCCTCCTTCAGTCACTCAACGACGACATCTTTCCACACTCCACACCATCATTAGCGAAGTCATCAGCAAACAGCCACAGACTGCTGCTTATCCTGCCCGGTAGATCATTTATGTGTATAGAAAATAACAGCCGTTCCACCTCACTTCCCTGGGGCCCTCCTGACGATGCCTTTGTCTCTGATGAACACTCGCCGTCGAGAAGAACATACTGACTTCTTTCACTTAAGAAGTGTTCGAGCTACTGACATACCTGGGAACCTATTCCACGCGCTTCTACCTTTGTTAACTGTCGGCAGTGTGGAACCGTCGTGAATGCTTTATGGAAATCTACGAATATGGAATCCGCCTGTTGCTCTTCATCCATCGTTCGCAAGATCTCATGTGGGAAAAGGGCAACTGAGCTTCGCACGAGCGATACTTTCAAATACCGTGCAGATTTGTGGACAGAAGCTTCTCCCCTCAAGGACAGTTATTATTTTCAAACTCAGAATATATTCTAGATTTCTGCAGCAAACCGATGTTAAGGATATAGGTCTGTCATTTTGCTCGCCCTTCTTATATACAGGAGTCACCTGCGCTTTTTTCCGTACGCTTGGAACTTTGCGATGGGAGATAGACTCGCGACAGATGCAATCTAAGCAAGGGGCCAGTGCCGTACAGTGCTCTTTGTAAAACAGAAATGGTGTTTCATCAATATCTGGCAACTTATTTGCTTTCACTCTTTCGGTTGTTTCTCTGCACCAGCGATACGTACGGTTTCTTAAATGTGAAATTTAAAACTTCTGCTTTACTTTTGCCGTATTCTACCGCCAAACCAGACTATTCCACGAGTGGCTGTCTGGAAGCCTAAGACCCAGTTAGCGATTTTACGTAGGCCCAGAATTTTCTCCGGTTCTCGGCAAAAACTATTGCTAAGGTATGACGGTGGTAATTGCTGTGAGCTTCGCGCATAGATCTTCCGTCCCTTTCTGATGATTCTGAATTGATTTGTATTTTTTTAAAAAAACTTCTGCCTTGGTGTATTTGGTCCAGTACAGAAACCTGATAGAAAACGGTCTCCTCCAGCCGCTTGGTATTGTTTCAAACACTAGGGTATCAAGATGCGTAGAAAAATAGAACAGGAAACATAGAATGCTGTTGAGGTGACACTGGCCACATTAATGGTTAGGTGAGGTAAGGCAGCCCCAATGTAAGCCTTCAGACAAAAGCATACAGTACCTACATATATTTATGTTTTTCTCTTAAAAATTTGGCGTAATATCTTATAAGACTTACATTCAAAATGTAAATGAGGCAAACTTCTATGAATCGTCGTGGTTTGCTTGAAAATTTAGTTTCTCTTACTGTGACCACTTCACCCTGCCGTTCCATACATACTTTTACTGTATGTTGCGAAAGGTAGTAGTGCCAGAAACCTGAAAAATAGTATATACAAAAGTTAGGCAACAGATGTCATCCTAAGTGGAAAAATATACCTCTATGGACACAAATTTATGAGAAGATAGATCACTGAGTCCACAGAAAAAAGCCAAGGTCATCGAAAAGAACTGTTCGCTCAGTGAAATCATCATCTATAACGTGAAATGGACACTTGAAAGAATGTAGAAGAGACTGTTCTGTTATACAGAGCTCTAGCTGATGATCTCGCTTTATAACAGCCAAGAATTGTACACACTAAGGCAAATAAAAGACGCACCACGAAGGAATCATCCACGTGAGACGGAAATCGGTAGACGTGATTTACATGTACAGGCAAATAAAATGATTACAATTTCAGAAAAATTCGATGATAGATTCAAGGGGAATAGCTTCACAAATTGAGCAAGTAAATGATGAGTTGGTCCACATCTGGCCGTTATGCAAGCAATTATCTGGCATGGCGTTAATTGATAGAGTTGTTGGATGAACTTGCCAAATTCTCTCCACTTGTCGCGTTAGATCGTCAAAATCCCGAGCTGTCTGAAGGGCTCTCGTTCAAAAGTTCTCAACTGAGGAGAGACCCGACGACATTGCTGACTAAAGTAGGGTTTGGCAAGCGCGAAGGCAAGTAGCAGAAACTCTCGCCGTGTGGGGGCGGAAATTACCTTGCTGAAATTTAAGCCTACGATTGCTTACCATGAATGGCAACAAAACGAGGTGTAGAATATCGCCAACGTGCCGGTCTGCTGTAAGTGTGACGCGGATGAGAACAGGAGGAGTCCTGCTATGAAAAGAAAACGCACCCCGTACCCTCACTCATAGTCCTTGGGCAATATGGAGGGTGGCAGTCAGGTTGCTATCGACCGCTCTCCGGATCGTCTTTACACAACAGGTCTCCAGCCTGGACTCTCACTGATAGCAGCAGAATTGTCTTCAGTGATGAGTCCCGCTTCGAACTGAGCCCGGTTGACGTTCACTTCGCATCATTATTACCTTACCTAGGTAGTGAATTTAAAGTTCTCCACCATTTATGTTACAACTTGGATGATAAAGTTTTGGGGCACCCAGTAAATGTAGCAGCAGAAGCCTCTACAATGAGTTAAAATTAAACTAATACGCCACTCCTGGTTACACGTGACAACAAGAGGTTCATCTAATGACTACGTGATACAGTTTCAGTAGTGACACGTGCAGAGCATGTTAATGGATGACGGTACCATATCACGTCAGTGATGTGTAATTGCGTCATACAAGGAATACAGGAACAACAACCTTATGCAACGTTTCCGGCAGGCAACTGCGCTGCTAGCGTACAACGAAAGGACTCACAAAATGCGCCCCTGGTTTTGGTGAGACATTTCTCTTTGTGACCGAATTTTCAGTATTTTTAGGCAAAGCAAAATCAGCGTAGTGGACGTATTTTTATTATAAAATACTAAACAAGCCGCTCAGTACGACAGCAATAGTTACCAGTTAATTAAGAATTACTCCTTGTGCCTTTAGAGAATATTTAACACAAGTTCGTTTGTTCAATGTCGTATAAGATCAGTGTTGTTACGCAGTATAAAGATGAGCCGGTTTACTCCTCCGGGAGGACAGATCGGAAGAGCTACTAGTTACACAAGAGCCGTCGCTCTAATCACGTGAGGCACGGTAAATAAAATAAAGAGTTATAGGTGGTATTAAATGAAGTTAAAAGGATCGAGTGACAACTAAAGCGTGGCAGTTAGAAATTAAATGCTACAACGTTACTGGACTCTAAATAAGCTTACAAAAAGATGAAAACGTTTAGAAGTACGTTCGGAGACAGCTGAGCACTAAAGAAGAAATTATGACGTCCTTGGGGATAGAACACACTGCTAGTAGGTCCTAAGCTATGGCGGCTTTCTAAAGGAAAGAGCAAATGAAAATATATGTGAAGTCATCAGCGTATCCCCAGATATCTCCTCAATGAAAGTAATTTAATCTGCTACAGCTTAGACTCGTTAAGGGGAACAGTTACAGCTGCGACGGAGTGGAAAACCTTTTTAGTGAAATAGGTCCCTAGAGTCAGTTCTGGCGTCAAGAAGAACGAATTGCACCCAAACTTCAACAACACTTGGTTTCAATCCAGCAAACATTTTCTTCGACAACGAAATATTCGAGTACCAACGTATAATGCTAAGCAAAATAATTTCCCTTCAAGAATAAGTGGCTTAACACTGAAGTCGTGATAGCAGATATCGTGTTCATACGATAAGTACAGAACACAGGGAATCAGCGGAGTAGGCACAAGATCATTGGAGTCTAGCGTATGGTTACGCAATCACTGAAATTCATACATCCAGAACTTCTTTAATCATTGTTGTTACTAGGTGTACTAAAAAGAGAAAAGGGCTCATCACAGTTCTAAAGTCATTTGATTGGGGGCAGTGTCTTGAAGAGAGGTTATAAAATGAAAATCAACTAAAAAAAAGAAAAAAAGCAAAGAAACGTAGGCGAATTACATAAGATGATGGCAACGGAATTAGAAAATGAAGCACTACAAATAGTAGATCAGTTTTGTTATTTGGGTAACAAATTAAGCGACGATGGCTAAAGGAGAGACGACATAAAATGTGTACTGGTAATGGCAAGAAAAGAGTTCCTGAAAAAGAGAACTATATTAAAGACGGGCATAAATTGTTAAGAACTCTTTCCTAATGCTATTTCTGTAAGGAATATCCTTGTACAGAGGAGAAATATCGACAACAGATAGTTGATGCAAGGAGACAGATTTTGAAATATGGTGCTACAGAACAGTTCTGCAGTTTGGGTGAGTAAATCGCTTAATTAATGAAGATGTAGTGAATACAACTGGGGCAGAAAGAAATTTATGGCACAGATTTACTAAGAGAAGGGATTAGATGATGGGACATGACATGAGGTATCAAACAATTGTCAGTCTGGGAATGAAGAAGTGTGAAGGGTAAACATTGTAGAGAGAGACTTAGGTTTGGCTACTGCAAGCGGTTTCCAATGGATGTGGGTAGCAGAAGTTGTGCAGAGATCAAAGAGGCTTGCACAGAACAGACTAGCCTAGAGCTGCATAAATCAGTCTTAGGAATGACGTCCACAAAAACATTTCTACATAGTATTTCCTTTCATGGTGAAGACTCAGCTTTATAAGAAGCATTTATGTTTGTTCGACACAATACCAAACAAAAAGCTTGCGAACCATGTAAAGAATGATATAAAAATTATATGTAAAGTAGATGGGGTCTAAGCCCTAAATAACAGCCACTTCGACAACACACATAAGAGGTTGTACAAGATGCAACTGAAGGAAAGGTCAGTATTTCAGTACATGATAGATAATACCTATTTAAGCAAAAAAATTGTGCCCAGCTCTGATCCCAATGGTTTCTGAAATATTTATTAATTTATCGGGTTACAAAAAAATGGCGTACAACTCTTAAATACGCAACTTAACTAAGAACAAAATATAAACATCAAAAATGTTAGAAAACTGCAGATCAGAACTTAGTAACCTCAAGAGCACTGATTGTAGCTTCTGCGAGGTCCTCCATGATGCATGAGATTCTGCACTGAGATCCAACTCCAGATATTTTTCTTGTCCTTGTGACACCAAAACGGAATCTGTTCGGTGACTTCCAAGAAGTTAATTTTCTGTGCGGCCAAGAGGGTGCCTTCCATCACCTTTCGAGGCGCTGGTCACCAGTGAGCCACGTGTGTAGTCTCTTTCGATGTGGTGACACTATTAGTTCCTTCCGTGTCTTCAGGAAACTCTTCCTTGAGATTGAGGATGTGTTTGTTCTTTGTATACATTCAGTACTCCCTATTAGTTTTACCTGGTGTTCACATTTGTGCAGTATTCTAGGATGCGTCATATGAGTGTTTTGTAAGCACTCTGCTTTATTGTATTTTCCTAGTACCCTGCAGATGAATCGAAGTGTGGCAACTGCCTCAAAAATGACTGAGCCCATGTGATCATCCCATTTCATACCCCTACAAATTGTTATACCCTGTTCGAAGAATTCCGAATAGCTTCGCCAGACTGGTGATTTTAATTAACCTTTGTTCTATCACTAGGGCGGAACTGATCCGAACTGCTGATGAAATTAAAGTCAATTTATGCCCTACTCATAAGGTCGAGGTGGCGGACTATTGTGAGAATTAATTCTTTCTAGCACATTCGAAACGAGATGTAGTTACAGTCAGCGGATTCACGGTTGGGAATATCTGGAAGGGGTTCATTATGAGGATCCTTGTAATCATACTGCTGTATCGATGCCTGTACCACGGCAGTATCGATAGTCGCCCCTCTAGCGAGCACAGACCGCGATTGTCGAGTGTCGTGGTTCGGCTTACGTGGTTCGCATCACGTGCAATGGCGGCGCCACGGCTGAAAAAATGCAAATTTCAATATTTTGATAGATTAATTACAGTGTTTCCCTCTGAAGGTGTGTATTTTACATTAGTTTTAACGGTTCGGTATTTGTGAGTTATTTCCGAATTCGTGTGTCGCGTCACTAGTCAACAATCACTCGCGTCGCGACGGTTTAGGAAATGTGACGTGGACAATTTTCAATGTTGACATGCTAAGCGAGAGAAAATATATAACTGCTCGGACTAAATCACATGAGAGTAGATAATTTTCGTTTGAATAGCGTAATGTTACGTCCTCAAACAGCAACGTCACGAACGTTGATGCGTAGGCTCATAAAATTAATTGGTAATACCATTAGAATAGATTATTGTTAGTTGCATGAACTGTGACACATATCTAAATCTTTACAATCTATTGTGAACAGTGAAAATTATGTTTTTGTTTTCCAAGTAAATGAACAGTGTGATTAATACCCCGACAAAGACTTTAATATAGTTCAACTGATTACGTGGCTGAAGTGATAATAATTGATAGCGAGGATCACATGATAATGTCAGTGTGCCAATCTTACAACTTCATGCCAGAATATACAGAATCGATCAGGAATTTATGCCCATCACTATGTGAGTGTTTCCCTAACCCGACACAACAACGATTCTATTTTTACCTGGCAGAGGGAGTAGCACAGAGCACCCACTGCGGGGAAATTAGGTAAGTGTAGTCTAGACACGATGTTGTAAAATATTTAATCCACGCGTCTGCGTTCGACAACGCTGTATGCAACAATCGCATGAGGGTATGAGAATGTTTTGATTATTGTAGTCGCCGGCGTGTCACAGACTTCAAAATCTACGAGGGACGTTCAATAAATATTGTAACACATTTTCTTTCAGAAGGCAGGTTGGTTTTAGCCCGGTTTGCAAGGACCATATTATTCGTCACTCTTCTGTACACAAAATCCTGTTATTGAATACAATTTCTGTTCAATGCGACGGTCTTACGCCACCTTACTGGGAGGGAGGCCTGTATGCCCACACGGTACAATTCTACTGGTCGACGTTGAAGCGAACATCTTGCTGCATCAATAACCTCGCCATCAACTTCGTACTCTTCCCACGGACTGCATCCACCATTGGCCTAAACAGATGGAAGTCGGAAGGTGCGAGATCCGGGCGGCAGGGTGGATGAGTAAGAACAATGCAATGAGAATCTGTGAGCTCCTCTCGGATGCGCAGACTTTAAGTGAGGTCTTTCGTTGTCATGCAGAAGGAGAAGATCTTTTGCATTTTTGTGGCGACGAATACATTGAGGTTGTTCCCTCAATTTTCTAAGGGTATCAAAGCTGCGTGACGCCTGCGGGAGATCGGACAAGTTTGCGCGGCGCTGTTGCGATGCTGACAGACGTCTAGCCCAACGACTCACCCTGCTTTCGTGCACTGACAGGTCTCCGTAGACATTCCGAAAGAGCCTATGGATGCTCTTAAAAAAAAAAAAAAAAAAAAAAATATCTGTGCTTGGAACGCACCAACGTTACAGACGCCATTTTGGTGGCTACGTGTAAGGCTGCCACCTATCGGGACTTTATGAAAGTATGGGGTCTGAAGCGGGAATACTCCACGATTTCCCACAAGAAATTCCACATCGTTTCAACTGAAGCTGGCAGAGACGAAACGGGTGTTGCATTGCTGAACGCCGCTAGTAAGTTACAAATTACCAAGGCAGGCGAAGTAACTTTACTGAATGCTGCACTATGTTGTTGTTGTTGTTATTGTGGTCTTCACTCCAGAGACTGGTTTGATGCAGCTATCCATGCTACTCTGTCCTGTGCAAGCTTCATCTCCAAATAACTACTGCTCCCTACATCCTCCTGAATCTGTTTAGTGTATTCATCTCTTAGTATCCCTCTACGATTTTTACCCTCCACGCTGCCCTCCAGTACTAAGTTGGTGATTCCTTGATGCCTCAGAACATGTATTACCAACCGATCCCTTCTTCTAGTCAAGTTGTGCCACAAATTCCTCTTCTACCAAATTCTGTTCAAGAAGTCGTCATTAGTTACGTGATCTACCCATCCAATCGTCAGCATTTTTCTGTAGCACCACATTTTGAAAGCTTCTATTCTCTTCTTGTCTAAACTGTTTATCGTCAACGTTTCACTTCCATACAAAGCTACACTCCATACAAATACTTTCAGAAACGACTTCCTGGCATTTAAATCTATAGTCGATGTTAACATATTTCTCTTCTTCTGAAACGCTTTTTTTGCCATTGCCAGTCTACATTTTCTATCCTCTCTACTTCGACCATCATGAGTTATTTTGCTCCCTCAAACAGTAAAACTCATCTACTACTTTAAGTGTCTCATTTCCTAATTTAATTCCCTCAGCATCACCTGACTGAATTAGACTACATTCCATTATAATCGTTTTGATTTTGTTGATGTTCATCTTATATCCTCCTTTCAAGACACTGTACATTCCGTTCCACTGCTCTTCCAAGTCCTTTGCTCTCTCTGACAGAATTACAATGTCATCGGCAAACGTCAAGTTTTTATTTCTTCTTCATGGATTTTAAATCCTTTTGTTTCCTTTACTGCTTGCTCAGTATGCAGATTGAATGACATCGGGGATAGGCTACAACCCTCTCTCACTCCCTTCCCAACCACTGCTTCACTTTCTTGCCACTCGACTCTTATAACTGACATCCGGTTTCTGTACAAATTGTAAATAGTCTTTCGCTCCCTGCGTTTGACACCTGCCACCTTCAGAATTTGAAATAGGATATTCCAGTCAACATTCTCAAAAGCTTTCTCTAAGTCTACAAATGTTAGAAACCTAGGACTGCACTATACGGACGCAGTAACAAGACACTATTTTTAAACGAAGTCATCAAGTCTCTATAAATAATGCATAAACAATGGTCCTAAAGTTTCACCAGTCATTCAGTTCCTTGACTATAGAAACCCGGTCCTTGGACACAGAACCGTTGAAGAACCGCTTTATGAACGTCCTTGTCGTTGGGAAATCTCCTCTCCTCCCCCCCCCCCCCCCCCGCCCCCTCTCCATTAAGAACCTGCTTCTCCCTCTCCCGAGATGTTCTTTCAGCTTATGGAAATAGGATGTAGCAGGAGCTGGATTTTGCGACCACCGTCACCCTCGCGTATGCGGTCGACGTAGAATGGTTGTCACCATTTCACTATTGTTGGATGTGGCATTGAATTTATCACCAGAATTTCACTGTGAATCTGTGTGCAATTTAGATGTTTTACCCACAAGAAACATGCTTTCCCGTATACTTCAAATCTGGAGTACGTTTTCGGTTGCCGCACGATTTCACTTCCGCACTAAATGCAGCACTGCGTCTGAAAGAAACGCGGAACATGTATTCTCTTGTGACAATATACTACTCTCGTAGCGCAGTTGACTTCCGTTGGACAATATATGTAACTTACTTTTGAAGTCACCATGTACTACCAGCATTCGGAAGATATAAAATGAAAGCCTACCGAATACTTCGATCGAACCCGGGATAATACTACTATTTTCAGTTGGTTCCTGGGTGTGTGCTGTCCATTACTACTTTTGTTAAAATTCTCTTCATCTTTAGCTCGTAAGGGTAGTGTGGACCCCTCGACATCCTTGTTCGAAACCGGGTAGCTGCAGTCCTAGGCATAATTACTTATGTCTAATATTTGTTTGTGAATTTCTTTGACTATTCGTGAAACTGTACATATGTGATTTGATCGACATTTGCAGAGTACTTTCGAAGACCAGAAGATCCATTACAACTTTTTTCTTTTCTTTGTCTATGAGGAGGGACAGGGTTTGCCCATAATCGAGAGTTCGTTCTTTTCAGTCAAATACCGGGCAAAGGCAGATGGGTTCTCAAATGGGAATAAACTGTAGAAGGTTGCCAGATCCAACAGTTATCTAAAAACTATGGAAATATCCTTAAAACCTAGTTCGGAATCGAGGGTTCAGAACTATTTTTGATTCCTTTATTGTGTGTGTGTGAGCGAGAGATAACAAAAGTAGTTACGCTTAATGAACATTGTCTGAAATGGAGTTTAACCAACGCTCATCTGTCAGACGAAGTTACGCAACACAAAAACCACAGACTCGTTGGTCAGAAATGTGAAATTACGTGTTCTTGGTCCTCAACGGGCAGCAACCAGTAATCTTCTTCCTCTACCGTTTCTTTTTCGTTGTTGGGTTCATTACTTCACATGCGCCCACTCACATAAAATCAACTTCATGATGCCAAAGAATCTTTGCCAGAAAAAAAGGAAGATGAGACCTTGTTATGCAGGCTAGTTCATATTCTCGTTTCGAGAATGGAATGCTTGGCAAGGTCAATAAGTAAGAAACTCATTGAATAATGAAGTGACTGCCTATTTAGAACCACACTGTTTAATAACAGTTCACACACAAAGTAACTAACTAACACTGGCTTATTGGAAAGAGCACCGTCTGTTCATGCACTTTCAGGTGCAGTTTATTAATTTGTGACATTCTGTTTTATTAACAATATTTATCATCTATTCTTTTTTTCATTGTTGATCTGTCCACCTCCGCAATCTCAAGAGACCCCCATCCGCTGCAGTCTGAAACTTGTATTTCATACCTACAACTGAAATCCTATTGATGCTGTAAGGTGTGTATTGAGGTGATATTTGAGATATTGCAGTATAAATTTACACTCTTTCTACTAGTATGTATTAGGCAATAATACTCATGATTCCAAATGAATACGAATTTCACTAAGTATATCGTCATGGTCAGTACTGGAGATGATCTGTGAAGCCCAGATTCAGAATTTTTAGATTATTTCTTTATGTGAGATACAACGTCTTTTCTGTATCATCTGTCACTGAACATTGTTGAAAATTTCTGTGACGCTCTTGTGCTGAATAAACAAACTCGTGGCGAAACACACAATTTGTCCCTGAAGCCCTATATTTCTGAAACGTTTTGGAGGTGTCATGCAGAAGCATGCACGTTTATGGTTTAACGTCCCATCGACGACCAGGTCACGAGCAGCGGAGTGCAAGATGGGATTAGAGAAGGATCAAGAAGGAAACCGGCCATGTCCTTATCAAAGAAAACAAGCATTTCCTTGAGCGATTTAGTAGAACTATGGCAAACATGAATGAGGATGGCCCCACACGCTAATGCGTGTCCGGAGTGCTGAACACTGCCACACCTGGACTATCTAAAGTCGCATGAGTCTCACTTCTCCTCCCGCCCAACATTTGAAAGTTATATTTCTTTAAAGGCAGTACCGCCAATAGACTGCTGTTTATTTACAGTGTTACATTTAGACTTAGCCGGCCTTTGTGGCCGAGTGGTTCTAGGCGCTTCACTTTGGAACCGCGCTCCCGCTACGGTCGCAGGTTCGAATCCTGCCTCGGGCATGAATGTGTGTGATGTCCTTAGGTTACTTAGGTTTAAGTAGTTCTAAGTTCTAGGGGACTGATGACCACAGATGTTAAGTCCCATAGTGCTCAGTGCCATTTGAAATACATAACAAGTGATATAACCGTATAACAATCCATATTTGTAATACTTATTTGCAAGTGTTATAAATTGCCGAAGATGGCATACTGTCGTATTAAAATACACTATGTAACAACTACTAAAGAAAATAAATTGCTTATTTCCTATCCTACCGCACACTGAGTCCAAAGGCTCACCTGCTTGTAACAGGAATTTCTTTGACCAAGGCAATTTGACACTTAGCCAAGTGTTATTCAGTCAAGATGGTGTACTTAGCAATGAAACAAAGCAGTAGGCTCGCCCATATATATCGACTCTTAGGCAATGTGTCTAATAGTGAATTTTAATACGACAGTATGCCATCTTAGGCAATTTATAGCACTTGTGAGTAAGCATTACAAATGTGGATTGTTATATGGTTATATCACTTGTTATGTATTTCACTGTTATTGTCTAATGTGCTTTCACAAAACACTAGATAATGGCACTTTGAAGCCGAAATCATGATTTTGTAAGTGTAAATGTAACACTGTAAATAAACAACAGTCAAATGGTGGTACTGACTTTAAAGAAATATATTATGACTGTGGCCCCACATTATGAAACAGTTATTATACGTTATATTTGCACATTTCCCATCTTCCACAGATTCAGCTTGTGCCATGTCGATTACCGGTGAGCAACGTTTACTCTTATCTTTGGATCCACTGATCGTCTTTCGTTACAGCGTCTTTTACTGTAGCATATCTGTTGAGGTTCCTTGGCGCCTGACAGGTCTGGTCTGCCAAATTAGGTGCTTGGATGGCAGTCGTTGTTCATGCTTTGCAATTTTCCAAGGTGAACAATAACTTTTCTTCTTCCTATTCCGTTCGTGGCTGTGGTAGAAAAAAGATGTACTTTTTTACTATACGATACTATACGAAATGATGTGTTACTGGACATGGTCGCAATTATACATCCCGAGGAAGAGAGAGGGAGAGCTAGACGTGAAGAAGGGATAGCGATAAGCATATATACGGACGACGGTAGTATCGTTTACACGAAGTATAAAAGGACTGTGCACTGGCGGGGCTGTCATTTATACTCTGATGATTTGTGTGAAAGGGATTCCGAACTGATTATAGCCGCGCTACGCATACTCATGGACTTTGAACGCGGAATGATAGTAGGACCTAACGCATGGGACATTCCTTTCCGAGTCGAAATGCCCCATGCGTTAGGTCCACTTACTGTTCCGCGTTTAAAGTATGTTAACTCCCATTGTGAGACCACAATCATGTCGTAAATCTTTTCACATGGATCACTTGACTTGGGAATTCAATATTTCACGATCCATAGTGTCAAGAGTGGCCGAAAACACCAAATTTCAGGCATTACAACCCAGTGGCGACGGCCTTCGCTTAACGACCCAGAGAAATGGCGATTGGGCAGATTTGTCAGTGCTAACAGAAAAGCAACACTGCGTGAAATAACCACAGCTGTCAATGTGGGACTTACGACGAATGTATCTGTTAAGACATTAAGACAAAATTAGGAGTTAACGGTCTATAACAGCTGACGATTGACGCGCGTGCCTTTGCTGACAGCACGACATCTACATCTATATCTACATCGATACTCTGCAAATCACATTTAAGTGCCTAGAAGAGGGTTATTTCTAACCACCTTCACAATTCTCTAATATTTCGATCTCGTATAGCGCGCGGAAAGAATGAACACCTATATCTTTCCGTACGAGCTCTGATTTCCCTTATTTAATGATGGTGATCGTTTATCCCTATGTAGGTCGGGGTCAACAAATTATTTTCGCATTCGGAGGAGAAAGTTGGTGATTGGAACTTCGTGAGAAGATTCCGTCGCAACGAAAAACGCCTTTCTTTTAATGATGTCCAGCCCAAATCCTGTATCATTTCTGTGACACTCTCTCCCATTTTCGCGATAATACATAACGTGCTGCCCTTCTTTAAAAATTTTCAATGTACTCAGTCAGTCCTATCTGGTAAGGATCCCACACCGCGCAGCAGTATTCTAAAAGAGAACGGACAAGCGTAGTTTACGCAGTCTCCTTAGTAGGTCTGTTACATTTTCTAAGTGTCCTTTCCCACAACATTTTCTATGTGTTCCTTCCAATTTAATTTGTTGGTAATTGTAATACCTAGGTATTTAGTTGAATTTATGGCTTTTAGATTAGTTCCTTTTAGCTCTCATGTGGATGACCTCACACTTTTCGTTATTTAGGGTCAACTCCCACTTTTCACATCATTCAGATATTTTTTCTAAATCGTTTTGCAGTTTGTTTTAATCTCCTGATGACTTTATTAGTTGATAAACGACAGCGTCATCTGCAAACAACCGAAGACGGCTGCTCAGTTTGTCTTCCAAATCGTTTATATAGATAAGGAACAGCAAAGGTCCTATAACACTACCTTGGGGAACGCCAGAAACCACCTGCAGCGCCTCTCCTGAGCTCGTGATCATATCGGATGGACCATAGACAACTGGAAAACCGTGGCCTGGTCAGATGAGTCCCGATTTCATCTGCTAAGGGCCGATGGTAGGGTTCGAGTGTGGCGCAGAACCCCCGATACAATGCACCAAAATTGTCAACAAGGAACTGTGCAAGCTGGTGGTGATTCTATTACGTTGTGGGATGTGTTTACATGGAACTGGACTGGGACCTTTGGTCAAACTGAATCAGTCATTGACTAGACATGTTCGGCTACTTGTGGCAGTCATTCATGGACTTCATGTTCTCAAACACCGATGTCTTGTCACCATGGCACAGTTGTTGGCGATTCGTTTGAAGAACGTTCTGGACAATTCGAGCGGATGATTTGGTCACCCAGACCACCCGTCATGAAGCCCATCGAACATTCGTGGGACATAATCCAGAGGACAGTTCGTGCAAAACTTTTTTTACCGCCAACACTTCCGCAGTTATGGACGGACGGCTCATTATTTCTGCAGGGAACTTCCAACGGCTTGTTGATCCAGGCTGAAGGAGGTCCGACACCATATTAGGAGGTATCTCACTACCATTATTACCTCCGTGACACATATTCTTTACTTGTTTTCTTTTCTTCCCTTTCCTCTTCATTAATTCACTGTGTTTTTCTCTTCCTGTCGTCTGTCCGATTCCTTCCTTTAGTTTCTTTCGTAGAGGCTTGTTCTATTTTTTAATTTTACTTCTGAATTGTCCTCAGTTTATTCTCATGAAATTTTCAGTTCCCAGAATAAGATTTTCACTCTGCAGCGGAGTGTGCGCTGATATGAAACTTCCTGGCAGATTAAAACTGTGTGTCGAACCGAGACTCGAACTCGGGACCTTTGCCTTTTTTTTATTTTTTTTAATCTCATTTTGTTTGTTTTTGTTCATTTTATCTGCTCGGGGCGGACGTGGAAAGACACCCATTTCAGTTCGTTGTTGATCGATTAACTCAGTTTTTTTATTACAGAGGGCAGCTAACCCTCTGACCGAACACGCTGAGCTACCGTGCCGGCTTGCTCTACCAACTGAGCTACCGCAGCACGACTCACACCCCGTCCTCACAGCTTCACTTCTGCCAGTATGTCGTCTCCTACCTTCCAAACTTTACAGAAGCTCTCCTGCGAAACTTGCAGTTTCATACCAGCGCACACTCCGCTGCAGAGTTAAAGTTAAAATCTCATTCTGGAAACATCCCCCAGGCTGTGGCTAAGCCATGTCTCCGCAATATCCTTTCTTTCAGGAGTGCAGTTCTGCAAGTTTCGCAGGAGAGCTTCTGTAAAGTTTGGAAGATAGGAGACGAGATACTGGCAGAAGTAAAGCTGTGAGGACGGAGCGTGAGTCGTGCTTCGATAGCTCGAATCACAATAAGAAATATGGTAACATGCTCTGAATTGTCTTCAACCGAATGGGCATAGGTTAGGAACTGGATTCCTAGTAGAGAGGGAATGGATTGGGTCACGTTCCCGACCCTAACCTCACCTGCAAGTCACACATGAAAAATAAATCAGCAGTACAGCAGATACAAGAATACGGCGAGAAACATCTGGTGTCTGATATAAAGGAAGATCATGAACTCCCTATAGATGCGTTTAGAAGGCTGGAACTGACAAAAATAACAAGACAGTGAAATATTTTGCGATGTCGCTGTTCGGGACTGCTCCTCTGTCCATGTAATTTACCCTGGAAAAAACACATATCAAGGATTTATTGACTGATTGATTTGGGCCTGGGAAATGATGATGAGGAACCGGCTGCAGAAGAAGAAAATGTGCCATGCTGAACTGCCACCAGTTGAAGGTAACAGTGAAGGTGCTAAATTGTGCTACTACTAAAGGCTCATTTTTTGAATCTGTAATTCATGACTGCAATTATCTGTCACCTTATTTATGTCATTTCATTGTAGCCATTTTTGTTACTGTTTCTAGTGAATAAAAAAAAAAAAAAAGTTGGTAGAGCACTTGCCCGCGAAAGGCAAAGGTCCCGAGTTCGAGTCTCGGTCCGGCACAAAGTTTTAATGTGCCAGGAAGTTTCAAATTTTCAGTTGTTATGTTTATTCATTCAACTGGTCTTTATCTTGCTTCCATTAACGATGTTAATTTATTTCTTAATGAGTCCTTCCCAAATAGATGTCCGTAGAACTGTAGTCATCTTTTCCTAAGTTTATCTGTGATGTTGTCTTTGTGTTCGTAGAGCTTCTTTGCAGGTCATGTGGCCCAAGTTCCGTCTCGGAGAATAGCATAGCAGATTTTTCCAAGAATTTTTCGTTCTTGTTTCTCTACGAAATGAACTTTTGTCATCTGTCTAATTAATGTGGCTTCTGTCGCATACAATGCTTCTGGTAAAACAACTCTGTTGTGATGCAGTATTTTTGCATTAAGAGATATCGCCTTTTTGTTGTAGTGCGTCCATGTCAGTTTGTACGCCTTTGCAGTTTGAATTCTCTTTTTGTGTTGGATATTCAGTCACGTGGGTTCGACAGTTTCTCCTATGTACTTGAAGTGGGTGGTCTGTGAGATTTTTTTCATTCTGTGTTTTCAGTGGGAGTTTTGCGGTTGATTTTCTGTCCATATATTGAAATTTTTAGTTGGAAATTTGGAGCCCAGTTTTAACAGGAGATTTGCTGTAAATTATCAGTGCTATATTCGTGAATATAGACAGGTCGTCTTTCTCTTCTCCAATTTGGAACATTTTACATGCTTTTCCCACGCTCTGTTTATTCTTACCAGCACGATGTTCAATAGGATGGGCGATACGACGTCACATTCTTGGACTTGTGTGAATTCCGAATGATTTTCAGATTTCCCCCTGGAATTTCACTTTTAGGGTTGTTCCTGATTGGATTTCGTGAATGATGGCTCTGGTCTTCCCATCGACTCCCAATTCTTCTAGGCTATTAAACAGTGTTTATCTGTCAACAGAACTGTGAACTTCTTTGAAATCCACAAATGTGACTGTAAAGATCCGGCTTCGTTTGATGTCTTGTACGGTTTTGAGGTTCAGTGCAGGATGTGCCTTTTCTGAATGCCGCCTGATACTCACCAACCTGTGACTGCTTGCGGCTCGAGTCGGTTCAGCAAACCTTTAGGAAAAATTTTATATGTTGCTGGAAGTAGTGAGGTTCTTCTGAAATTAATCGAATCCGTTCTGTCTCCTTGCCTGTGGAGTGTGTGCGTCAAGCCGCTCTTCCATTCTTTTGCGTTTTTCTTTGTTTTCCAGACTTCTGACATGTTGTGAATTTTTGGTGATTCGTTTTTTGAGGTTTAATTTCCGTAATTCTGTAATAATTCCATCTTCACTAGGTGCTTCTCCAATAATTCCATCGTCGCCTGGTGTTCAGTTGTTTTTAACTGATTTGATTATTTTCACTGCTTCTTCGTGTGAGGATGGAATCGAATCGAGATTTGGTGCAGGTTTTGCAAGTAGCTTGTGTGTGTGTGTGTGTGTGTGTGTGTGTGAGAGAGAGAGAGAGAGAGAGAGAGAGAGAGATATTATTGAAATCAAGTTCCTCACACCCGACGTCTCTGGTCAAAAGGTAACATTTTTGCATTACTAAATGTACCGTGAGCCATGCTGGCTTTTCAAGATTTGTCTGGTTGAGTTATTGAGCGTTGTAACAGATATGACCACTCTCGCACTTCTGTCAGTGATAGGGAAATATTTAAGTCATTATGACTTTCATAACAATTTTTAACTAGCATTATTTAAAATATTTAAGAAAAAAATTGAATTAAAAGGAAATAAAATGACTAAGAACGTGAAGTTATAAGAGGACAAAGTTTTAATACCGTAGTTTGTGTTTGCCTATGTATGCACGTAACTATTCCAATTACTATTCAGATTCCTGTCCTGTAATTGCCCTTATTAATGTTGTTGCGACTGATAACACTGCGTGTTGTGTAGAGTGAAGTACTGAAAACATCCGAAGTTATTTAAAAAATTGTACCCATTATTTTACAAAAGTATTACCTGTGCCAAATCGGGACTTGAATTTATTTAAAAAGCAAGGAAGATAGTTTCTTTACTCATTAGATTTGTGATCTTTGATATTAAATTGAATTATTAGACGAAAAATACAAGGTGAAGTTAACCAATATCTGCAAAAGTTAACACTATCGATATCGACTTTCAAGCGTTAGTATGAAATTTCAGTACTGCAGACTGTTAGAATTCTGGTCGGACGTTAACTTTGAGCTGGCTGGAATATTTTGGTGACTTGTTAATGACTATTTATTGGCTTATGTAAAGAAAAAAGTAGGAAGACAACAAACCTTGCAAACCTATAATTAAAAATCAGAATCAATCGTGCATCCAGATAATTACTTCGACGCAGCCTGTCCTGCTTCGAGTTTAATTACTACCGCACGCAGTGGCTATAAACCATTTAATTAAATGTAAACGAGCTTTTTCTACTTGAAGCGATGTGTAGGTTCTTAATTTGTGTTGTTATAAGTGACCAGCGTATAATAACTGAATTGAAGCTTTATTGCCGAATTATTGAAACAAAACAAAATAAGAGCTAGCATGCTCCGGCAACATTATATACGATTTACGTAGGGATCTACACATACGAGGACGCCAGAGCCCAAGAGAAGCACATAGTAAAACATCTACAGTCAAGACAAGACCACGACAACCCAGCATCAGCTTCACAGAGGGCTCTCGCAAATACGATTCAGCGGAGCAGTTTCCGTTCTGCTTGTGAATTTCATTTGTCTCGTAATCCCGTTGAGCAAGTCAGTATTGCATTCCCCAAATCATTTGTGTGTCTTGCATGATTTTCAAATGTATGTTGAAGAACGAATCTTTGTGTGGGTGTGCTAAGGACAGCGAGTGTTTCCGATAACTTTAATTGATGTGGGCTATGTAAACCATTCTATGATTTAAGCACAATAGTAATAATCCTAAGTTAACGAAAATCTTTTGCCATTATTATAAATCCATACTACTCATGTATTCAGTTGAGTGAAGTGCAGCTTTTGTGAGATGATAGATGTGATAGGAATTACACGAATGCTTTATGAGGATGTAACTAAACTGAATGTTTTCGTGGTTAATTCAGTTAATGTTTAACCCAGCATCACATTTGCTTGTACCGAATGTTCAGAAATAAGCCACTCTTCGCCCTATTAAGCTGCTTTTAGGTCACGAAAAATAAGTTCAGCTCGAGATCTTCGAGAACGCAGCTGCAGCACATTCTAATCACATGGTTTGTGATATGATGGTATTGCAAGCTCGCCACAATGAACTGTAATCACTTTATATATGAATGTACAAACGTGGGTCTATATCTCGCTAATTAGAGAAAAACTAAATGTCGTTAAAGAGTGTTCAGTTTGTTTTTAGTAAACTGAAAATTAACCGGTGAACAATGGAAATTACACTCCTGGAAACTGAAATAAGAACACCGTGAATTCATTGTCCCAGGAAGGGGAAACTTTATTGACACATTCCTGGGGTCAGATACATCACATGATCACACTGACAGAACCACAGGCACATAGACACAGGCAACAGAGCATGCACAATGTCCCCACTAGTACAGTGTATATCCACCTTTCGCAGCAATGCAGGCTGCTGTTCTCCCATGGAGACGATCGTAGAGATGCTGGATGTAGTCCTGTGGAACGGCTTGCCATGTCATTTCCACCTGGCGCCTCAGTTGGACCAGCGTTCGTGCTGGACGTGCAGACCGCGTGAGACGACGCTTCATCCAGTCCCAAACATGCTCAATGGGGGACAGATCCGGAGATCTTGCTGGCCAGGGTAGTTGACTTACACCTTCTAGAGCACGTTGGGTGGCACGGGATACATGCGGACGTGCATTGTCCTGTTGGAACAGCAAGTTCCCTTGCCGGTCTAGGAATGGTAGAACGATGAGTTCGATGACGGTTTGGATGTACCGTGCACTATTCAGTGTCCCCTCGACGATCACCAGTGGTGTACGGCCAGTGTAGGAGATCGCTCCCCGCACCATGATGCCGGGTGTTGGCCCTGTGTGCCTCGGTCGTATGCAGTCCTGATTGTGGCGCTCACCTGCACGGCGCCAAATACGCATACGACCACCATTGGCACCAAGGCAGAAGCGACTCTCATCGCTGAAGACGACACGTCTCCATTCGTCCCTCCATTCACGCCTGTCGCGACACCACTGGAGGCGGGCTGCACGATGTTGGGGCGTGAGCGGAAGACGGCCTAACGGTGTGCGGGACCGTAGCCCAGCTTCATGGAGACGGTTGCGAATGGTCCTCGCCGATACCCCAGGAGCAACAGTGTCCCTAATTTGCTGGGAAGTGGCGGTGCGGTCCCCTACGGCACTGCGTAGGATCCTACGGTCTTGGCGTGCATCCGTGCGTCGCTGCGGTCCGGTCCCAGGTCGACGGGCACGTGCACCTTCCGCCGACCACTGGCGACAACATCGATGTACTGTGGAGACCTCACGCCCCACGTGTTGAGCAATTCGGCGGTACGTCCACCCGGCCTCCCGCATGCCCACTATACGCCCTCGCTCAAAGTCCGTCAACTGCACATACGGTTCACGTCCACGCTGTCGTGGCATGCTACCAGTGTTAAAGACTGCGATGGAGCTCCGTATGCCACGGCAAACTGGCTGACACTGACGGCGGCGGTGCACAAATGCTGCGCAGCTAGCGCCATTCGACGGCCAACACCGCGGTTCCTGGTGTGTCCGCTGTGCCGTGCGTGTGATCATTGCTTGTACAGCCCTCTCGCAGTGTCCGGAGCAAGTATGGTGGGTCTGACACACCGGTGTCAATGTGTTCTTTTTTCCATTTCCAGGAGTGTACAAAATTGTTTCAGGTATCAAATAGAACATCCGTTGCGCTATTTAACTATCGTTGTGTGAAGAACCATAAGTGAGAGTAGTAAAACTGTGTCATGATAGTAGGGGACTTATTAATATTTGTAGGAAGGGTAAACTTTATGAAGGACATAATCACCACTATACACTTTAAAATACAAGAAAGTTGCTCACTACATAGACATCATACGTATCTATCGCTGACAGTTCTTGTTATGTGGTCCTAGTGACATTAGAATTCATAAACAGCAAAAAAATCACACTAACGAAATAACTGTTCCCTGCCAAATCAAATATTTTTACATCGGCTTATTGTATGATACTTCACAAATGTGTGTATGTGTATAAAACGAGTCCTTAACACTAACGAGCATTCAACAGATGAAAAAGTTTAGCATAACCTGTCCAAAATTGAAGGCTTTAAAGAGCCTTAATATATGTTACGAAGAGAGTACAAAATCCATTAATGTGCTCAGCAGTAGATAACTAATGTTCTGAACGTGCGGTAAGACAATTTAAGCAAACTGTAAGCATTATATATAGGTGAGTTAGATGAACACTCACATAATTGAGTGATTTGTATTATCTGCTGTGTGAAATCATAAGCACGTAAGCAACTACCAGAATAGTCATTTGTCACTCGTTCACTTCCACAGTTACTTTAACCTGCACGATAATACGATACCACATTTACTGCAACACATATGGCGAATAAGATACCCTTGCGTAAGGTAATAGATGTACTGAAGCTCGTGCCATACACAACCCGAGTGCCGAGAGTGCAGCGCAATAAACAACGTCTGAGATACGAGTAGCTGCCTGTGACAAAGCGCTTCACACTGTCAGACAATCGAACTGTTCTTGGCAAGCGTCAGTTTAATAAAACGAGTCATTAACGGCGCAATAATCAAAGAGTGGACTATGTAATATTAAAAATGCAGTGCGGTTCCCTATTGTAAGTCACTTTAGTATCTTACAGGAAACTTTAGTATCTGTACTGCACATGCACTCACATGCGACGTCTTTAATTGCAGCGACTGTGAGAAGGAAAACAGATGGTAGTGTTCTTGCTGTGCTACTACCCAAGAGGCAAAAGTGTGTGGCTAAAGAATCCGAACAACAAAACCCACTCGAAAAAATTCCCTAACACGCGCCATACGCTTTAATTTCCATTCGCTAGCCCTAATTAACAAGATGACGTCAAAATAAAATAGAAAAAGAAACTTAGCTGCTGGTTCATCTCTTAAGCAATAAAAATACAGCATTCACTCAGATTAATGTGACCACCTGTCAAGAGCCTGAAAAACCACCTTTTGCAGCGTGGACTACTGCGAGATGTATAGGAAGATAGTCACTGAGTTTCTGGAAGGTACCGATAGGGATGTCCACAACTATATATGAACAATGTGATGAAACGTTTCGGGAGATCCCCAAAAACATACGTTTTTCGTATTAGGTGCATTGTTCTGCCACCTACTGCTACGTACTCCAAGTCAGCGACCTCAGTAGTCATTAGACATCGTGAGAGAGCAGAATGGGGTGCTCCTCGGAACTCACGGACTTCGAGCGTGGTCAGGTGACTGGATGTCACTTGTGTCATACGTCTGTATGCGAGATTTCCGCACTTCAAAACATCCCTAGGTCCACTATTTCCGATGTGATAGTGAAGTAGAAACGTGAAGGGCCACGTAAAGTACAAAAGCGTACATGTTGACTTCGTCTGTCGACTGACAGAGACCGCCGACAGTTGGAGAGGGTCGTAATGTGTAATAGGCAGACATCTATCCAGACCACCACAGAGGAATTCCAAACTGCATCAGGATCAGTGACAGTTAGGCGGAATGTGAGAAAACTTGGATTTCATGGTCGAGCGGCTGCTCATAATCCACACATCACGTCGCCAAATGCCAAACGGCGCCTCGCTTGGTGTAAGGAGCGTAAACATTGGACGATTGAAGAGAGGAAGAACGTTGTGTGGAGTGACGAATCACGGCACACAATGTGGCGATCCGATGGCAGGGCGTAGGTATGGCGGATGCCTTGTGAACGTCGTATGCTAGCGTGTGCAGTACCAATAGTAAAATTCGGAGACGGTGGCGTAACGGTGTGGTTGTGTTTTTCATGGAGAGTATTTCCACCTCATGTCGTTTTGCGTGGCACTATCACAGTACAGACCTACATTGATGTCTTAAGCACGTTTTTCGTTCCCATTCTTGAACAGCAATTCGGGGACAGCGACTGCATCTTTCAACACGATCGAGCACCTGTTCATAATGCACGGCCTACGGCGGAGTGGTTACACAACAATAATATTCCTATAATGGTCTGGCCTGCACAGATTTCTGACCTAAATCCTATAGAACACCTTTGGGATGTTTTAGGACGCCGGCTTAGTGCCAGGTCTCACCCACCGTTACCTCTCCTCAGTGCAGCACTCCGTGAAGAATGGGGTGCCATTCCCCAAGAAAACTTCCAGCACCTGCACCTGACTGAACGTATGCATGCGAGAGTGGAAGCTCAAGGCTAAGGGTGGGCCAACACCATATTGAATTCCACCATTACCGATGGAGGGCGCCACGAACTTGTAAGTCATTTTCAGCCGGGTGTCCAGATACTTTTGATCACATAGTGTGCATATATACTTTTCGGTGAGTTAGTTTGTGTACCACCGTTACCTCCCCAGTCGCGAACAGTTCGCGGGAAAAACGGTTACCAGTAAGTCTTCGCGTCAGCTTGAGTCTCTATAGCCTGCCGTGGTGGCCGTGCGGTTCTAGGCGCTCCAGTCTGGAGCCGCGCTGCTGCTACGGTCGCAGGTTCGAATCTTGCTTCGGGCATGGGTGTGTGTGATGTCCTTGGGTTAGTTAGGTTTAAGTAGTTCTAAGTTCTAGGGGACTTATGGCCACAGCAGTTGAGTCCCATAGTGCTCAGAGCCATTTGAAAAATTTTTTTTTTAATCTCTATAATTTTATCTTAATGCGCGTCTCGCGAGATACGTGTGGGATGAACCAATTTATTTTTTCACTCTTATAGGAATTTGCGCTCTCTAATATTTAACAATAAACTACGACGTGACGCAGAACGCGTCTCTTGTAGCGTCTGCCACTGAAACTGGTTGATCATCTCTGTGACGCTTTCGGGCTTACGTAATGAGCCTGTTACGAAACACGTCACTCTTCTTTGTCTCCTCTCTATTTCTTCTGTCCGTCCTGTCAGGTACGGATCCCATACCAACGAGCAATACTTAAGTACTGTGTTGGTCGAAAGCCACTTCCTTTGTTGAAGGACTGCGTTACCTGAGGATTCTTCCAGTCTGGCATCTGCCTTACTCGCGATTAATTTTATGTGGTCTTTCGATTTCCTAGGTATTTTATGGAAGTAACTGCTTCCAGTGACTGTTCTGTAATCGTGTAATCATACATTGCATGATCTTCCTCTCTCTGAATTCGCAGTACTTTACATTTATTTATGTTGATTGTCAATTGCCACTCCTTGCACCAGGTGTCGACCATCTGCAGGTCTTCCTGATTTTCACTACAATTTTCTAGCGTCGCGAAAAGCGTTATCCAACTTCCGATTTTATTCACTACGTCATTTACATATATTGTGAAAAGTAATGGTTCTATAATACCCCCCGCACTGTACTTCAAATTTCAAATGGCTCTGAACACTATGCGACTTAACTTCTGACGTCATCAGTCCCATAGAACTTAGAACTAATTAAACCTAACTAACCTAAGGACATCACACACATCCATGCCCGAGGCAGGGTTCGAACCTGCGGCCGTAGCGGTCGCTCGGCTCCAGACTGTAGCGCCCAGAACCGCACGGCCACTCCGACCGGCGCACTGCACTAAGCTGTGCCATTCAAGAGCAGATATATAGTTGACTATTTCTCAAAAACATTCTCAACATTACGATCCTGGCCGGATATCGTCAAGTGTAAAGTTCCCGTATAAAATAATAAAAGCGATTTTTTTTGTTAATATCTTAACTCATGAAAACTGATAAATTTTGACGCAAGCAGCGCTACGCCATGGCCTTGTGAAATCAATCTGAATAAACTAAAAAATTCTTAAAAAATGTTCAAATGTGTGTGAAATCTTATGGGAATTAACTGCTAAGGTCATCAGTCGCTAAGCTTACACACTACTTAACCTAAACTATCCTAAGGACATACACACACACCCACGCCCGAGGGAGGACTCGAACCTCCGCCGGGATCAGCCGCACCGTCCATGACTGCAGCGCCCAAGACCGCTCGGCTAATCCCGCGTGGCGAAAAATTCTTACATCATGGTGGTGTCGCTGGATAACGCTGTCTGTATATCTGTTCGTGAATGGCACAGTTTAGTGCAATGTTGGCCTATCTACAAATACTGGACAACATTTGTCTGAGAACTTAATTATTAGAAAAACTGACTTTGCTTACTGACATAGCTGCGCAGGTGGTCGTCTGATTACTAAAGAACACGTGACTATAATATGAGAAACTTTCTGAAATATTTAAATTTAAATAAATTACTTATTCGGGACTGGCAATGACTTAAGGCAAAATTATTTCTTCCTTTTTTTGTTGACTGGTAAATATTATATTCTGAAAATCTTTTACGTTATTGATAAAGATCTGCAATCCATCATATGCAAAATTGAATATTACAAATCTGGGTCAACTGATGCTGACGAATCACAAAAAAAGATTGAAACAATTTCATATTAGCATCTCAGACAAGTGACTTAACTAAGCGCTTGCCAACAAAAATAATAAAATTTACCTTACAAAAGTGGCCGGCCAGAGTGGCCGAGCGGTACTAGGCGCTTCAGTCTGGAACCGCGAGACCGCTACGGTCGCAGGTTCGAATCCTGCCTCGGGCATGGATGTGTGTGAGGTCCTTAGGTTAGTTAGGTTTAAGTAGTTCTAAGTTCTAGGGGACTGATGACCTCCGCTTTTAAGTCCCATAGTGCTCAGAGCCATTTGAACCATTTCAACCTTGCAAAAATGGTTCAAATAGCTCTAAGCACTATGGGACTTAACGTTTGAGGTCATCAGTCCCCTAAACTTAGCACTACTTAAACGTAACTAACCTAAGGACATCACACACATCCATGCCCGAGGCAGGATTCGAACCTGCGACCGTATCAGTCGCACAGTTCCGGACTGAAGCGCCTAGAACCGCTCAGCAACAGCGGCCGGCTTTACCTTACAATACACGACTATGAACTGCGCTGTACTACCTACAGACTACAACAGAGCTGTAGCAGCGAGCGACTGCAACAACTCTGTAACAACGAGCGATTACAACAACTGCCGAGACTGCTCTGACCTGCGACTCTATTTCAGCAAAGATATTTTCTGTCGCAGGCAGCGCGTGAGCAATACATCAAAATTACATTTGCTCCAGTAGGGTGGTGAACCCCTTACAGCCTGTAGGAACTGAGAATGGCCTCTGGACCAAGGCGGCAGGCGTGATTTGTGCTCACACGAGCACGATTTGTAGCTAGGTGCACCAACTGTGTTCCGTCGCCGCCAGCAAAGCCTCCTCAGCATCTCGAACAAGAACCCTGGCAGGCAAACATAGTCGACACTGGCTTTCTTTCCTGAGCTGCCGCTATTTTCCTGAGGGTCTCCATCACTCGACTAACATTGGAGCTTCTAAGGACAAGCGGTCCAGCCCTCTGCGCTTTTTTGGATCCCTCAGGAAGATCAGCAACAGTACCAACAGGCTGAAACGTCACCTTAGAAAAATTTATGAATTACTGTGCTGGTAAACCCCTTCCGTTATTTGATTTGCAAACAGCTGAGCAGAACTGAACGTACTCAGACATTTCGCTCTTTACTTATTCTGATCAACACTAAACTGACACACAATATTTTTAGCGCAACGCAATCTGACTTTCAAAAATCTCTACAAAAGAATGGTCCTGACTAACAATAACCTATACCTGTCATGAATCACTTACCTCACCAAAAATCTTCGGTACACGAACTATTGCAATACAGCGAGCGCCACTACTGCCAGCTAAATAAAAGATTCTAACTACTGAAGGGACTAACTACTGATAGGCGTAGTTAGCAAATGAAAGATTTTGATAAAGAACAAACAATGTATTTACCTTAATAGTGTTCAAAAGTCATTTTATATATATATATATATATATATATATATATATATATATATATATATATATATATATATATGTCAGTTCATGACATCCAGTCTTACAAATTTACTGTCTCTGATGGACATAGGTCCAGATCATCCGCTCTCAAAACTCCGCCATCTCTCTCCCCACATCCACCACTGCAGGCGGCTCACCTCCAACTGCGCAACGCTACTCGCTGTTAACAGCCAACAGCCCAAAACTACAATAGCAAATTTCAACAACGCAAACCAGCCACAGACTGCACACAGCACAGTCAGTGATTTTCATACAGAGCGCTACGTGGCTTTACCAACATAAAAGCCTAAACAGCTTACTTACAAGGTGAGCCGTCCTGTGCTGGCTCAGACGTACTCTCAGTTTGCTGGCAATACCTCAGACCTGTTTTGAGGACGTAAGGTGTCATCTGCATGGCTGGTACCCATTTTCACCTTTCGCTGAGAGACTGGTTACCCTGCCACAGCTTGCCGTTCGTTTTCGGGTTAGTGGCGACCAGCTGGGACGTGCAAACCGGAATACGTGGAGGCATCAGCGATCCCAGGTGACGCCACAGGTTCCAGATGCGCCATTCATGTCTGATGACCAAATGTCGCAGGCAGCAGCATGAAACTTGTAGACCGTGGCCAACACAGCTTCCAGCTGTGTACTGACAGTGGCCAAAACCCCCCAGCATCCATTCATAGGCGCAGTACATATCTAGCTTTAATCAAGAATTTCCTGAACCATTGGTAATGTCACTAACACATAAATTTAACTTAATGGACACAAACAGAGCTGCATTGCGTTCCTTGGTTAGGATACATGGCACAAACAGAGTTGGTCCCACATATTCTCGACTGCGCTTTAATCTTGTGAGGTTGATCGCCAGGGGAGTATGGTAAACCCATCATGGTTCGAACCATGGAAATGCATTGCGATCTGTGCGACACGTTGCATTGTCTTGCTAGTAGATGCTGTTGCGCTGAGGGAAAGCAAACTGCGTGTAGAGGTGAACAAGGACCCCAAAGACAGAGGAACGCTTGTGTTCATTCATTGTGATTTATAGAACGACAAGACGCAGACCGTAACGCCGTCTCCCCTGTTCTGGACCTTTCTGTCGATTGATGAAGGGTGTCAACCATCTGTCCAATGGGATATAAAACGTTACTCATCTGAAAAGGCCACCTGTCGTCACCCAGTGGCCGTGCAGCTGCAGTATGGGCGTGTTAATTGCAGCCTTGTTCACCGCTGAACAGCATTCAACATCCGTGCATAACCAGACTCCTGCCGTGGACGCCCACATGCAGGAGCGTGTGCTGAACGGTCATGAGGATAAATTGTTGGTAGCCCCTTGCTTCATCTAGGCGTTCAGATGCTCAACACTTGCAGTCCATGCGCCCAAACACTTGTCCGCAACCGTCGTTTACTTCTTTCATCTATGGTGCGTCGCAGTTGTCTTGGCGCCAGTTTTCGGTAGCGTCATCTTTCCATGCACGGTATACCTTAACCATAGCGGAATACGAAAAGTATACAAACTTCGACGTTTCGTGAACGCTTCTACCTTGGCCCCAAAAGCCAGTGATCATGCCCTTTTGGATGATAGATAAATCGCTTCATTTCCGCATTACGACATCGACTGTACTGTTTCACGCATGCCGCGTACAATACTTTTTATACCCTTCATTGCTTGTGCTGCCACCTGCTATCTGAGAGTAGTTATTGCACGTTGATGTTGAACGTAGACGGTGGTGCCTTTAATGTGACTGCACCGTATAGTACAGGGTGTACGAAAAGTCTTTCCCTGATTACATAAATTGATTACTCAGGCTAGAAGTAAGATACAAATATGAAACTGGTGTCTAATTGTTTACAAACTATCAAAGTTTTTTTCACACATCAGTTAACTTCCACATGAGCACCCTTGGTAGCAAGTAGCACATCTACGCGATATTCAATTTCCGTCCACACATTGGCCAACATCACTGGAGGGATCGATTCAACGACTGTGGTTATCCGTTGCCGCAGGGTTTCAAGGACTGGTACACGTGTTCGGTAGACCTCGTCCTTGACATAACCCCTTAAAAAGAAGTCTAATGGGGTTAGGTCAGGAGAGCGTGGAGGCCAAACCGTTGGCCCATCACGACCAATCCATCGCCCAGGAAGGGTCATATCGAGATAGGCACGGACGTCCAAACCCCAATGAGGCGGTGCACCATCTTGCTGAAACAAGACATCGGGGAGATACTGAAGCAGCTGAGGAACAGCATACAGTTGCAGCATGTCCAGATACACTGCAGATGTGATGGTAGCCTCAGCGAAGAAGAATGGCCCGATAATTCGATCGTGCAATAGGGCGCACCAAACATTCACCTTTGGACTGTCTCTGGTGCACTCCATGACTTCGACAGGGGGTTGTGAACCCCAAATACGCACATTATGGCGATTCACTACTCCACTGACAATAAAGGTCGTTTCGTCGGAAAAGGCAATTCGTCTGAGATAACCATCATCGTCCTCAATACGTGATAGCATTTCGACCGCAAAGTCATATCGACGTGTGCTGTCATTGGGCAACAAGGCCTGAACGATTTGCACTTTGTATGCAGGAAACAATGAAATTTTGTATAAAATGTCATGGAGAAAGCTTTTTGTCACCTGCAATTCACGTGAGGCTCTGCGCATCGATTTCTTCGGACTTTGCAGAAAAGACTGCCTTACAGCTTCCACCCTGTCTGCTGAGGTTCTTGGTCGACCAGAGCTCGGAAAGTCAGCAACCGATCCTGTATTCTTGAACCTCTCATACCAGGCTTTAATGCTCTTGACATCAGGTGGATTCCTTCCAAAAGTTGTCTGGAAGCGTCTCTGCACTGTGGTTGGTGATCGTGTCTCATGGTACCACAGGACACACTGTGCCTTCTCCTGATTGGTTAACATGGCTTCTTGGGCACTGCACCTTATCCACTACTTACGTACTGCGAACCTAAAACAGAAAAAAAAAACTTTGATAGTTGTCAACAATTCGACACAAGTTTCATATTTGTATCTTACTTCTAGCCTGAGTTATCAATTTATGTAATCAGGGAGAGGCTTTTCGGACACCCTGTATTTCGTCACTAGGTCATATAGACGTCACGTCGTCTTCATTGTAAGCAATATGCATACATACACACTGCTAGTCATTAATATTCGAACATCGTGAAGATGACAAGCAAAATCATCAAATCCACATGACTTGTACTGTATGCTTGGATATTGAAATAAGTAGCATTTCAGCATAGCTTCAGCAGACAGGCAGGAGGAATACCATCAGTATAATGTGTAAAAGAGGGTTCCTCATTCAGGAGTCGCATTTGAATGCTGGTCGTTTTACGCCTCGTGTATGAAGGAGTAAGGTCTTCCCACACGTGTCGGAATTAGACAGCGGCAATATCATGGTCTATGAAGACAGAGTTTGTTGCTCCAAGACGTTGCTGTTCGTGTTGGTCGAAATCACACAACTGGTATGTGAAAACGGAATCGTTGGTTTTAGAAGGGGCCATGTGTGTTCACAACAGCCAGACGTGAGTGGCGCCCAAGAGGACAGACATATTGTTTATCGGCTATTCAGCATGATACACCAATGAAATGTACCTTGAATCAAGAAATGGTCTTGTCTCAAGCAAGAGAAGTATCCGCAAAGACAGCACGACCAAGTTTAGAGCATGACCGGCTGCCAGCACAGCGACCGCTGTTGCTTCTTCTGTTGACGCAACAGCAGGGAGTGGCACGTTGACAGTGGTGTTCACCGGATACAGCAGTGGCACCACATCTTCTTTCTAAACAAGTTTCGGTTCTGTACACAGCTTGAAAATGGGCGGATCCCTGTGTGGATGCTCCGAGTACAGCTAATGTTGCTCTAATGCAGTAATTATAATCATATGGCTCGGTAACTGGCGTGATAGTATGTGGTGTCATTGGGTGCACAAGATGACCAAGTCTGGCTCCCGTAACTGGCGTTTGGGATAGCAGTCTTTACAATTCTGACACGTAAAGACCAGTCGTCATGTCTTAACACAGACTTTTCCATGCTGCACTTCAACAACATGAAACCGTATGTTTCGCGTACTATCATACCCTAGATCGACTCAGACGGTACTCGGGTTGTTGCCCAGGCCAGCATGTTGATATAAAGGTGAAGCAGCGTGGAGAGATGTAGCCATATCTGTCATCCCAGTTCAGTTGGATCTGATGCCTAGCCAAGTTAAAGTTTCTGTCAGTGGTCTCTATGTATTAATTTTCACACCCTGTATACCTCCAAAGCACTGATGAGTGCTGATGGGGCCCTGTAGAAAAACGGATGACCGAGAAACGGTACTTACTTTATTACTTTCAGATACTCAGTACGTCGATAGCAGCGTAAGGCAGATGCGGCTCACTCTCGCAACCCAGGCTGGTGAAGGCTCGTAGTTGGAGTTTCCACTCTGGAGGGAAGGAACAATCTGTGCTGTGCTATGATGACGTCGGGCACAGTGTCGGCCTATGGCCTGACAGCGGACCACAGCCTTGATGTCAGTGGCGTTCCATGTTGCTCTGTGACGGCGTTCTGCATTGGCTGATGCTCGCACCTTCGTGTGTCAGGCAAGGCGACGTCCACCGCGAAGGCAAAGCAGACTGCTGGCAGGAGTCGGCTGGCGGTAGACGCAGATGGCAGGTTAGTGGTGCTGCGGCGCTAAGTCCCACAATGAAGCTCAGCGGAGGGAGCCATTGGCCGGTCGCTGTCTCCAGCCTACGGCTGCAGCTGACGATGCCCAGTCTGGTATGGCACTGGTCTTGTGCAGCTGCTTCTGGACTCTAAATGCCTCTGCCTGAAAATCAGCCATTATTTACATGAATCCGTGCACATTTGTTATATTAAAACGCTGCACCCAGTCACGCGGCTCATAACACGAGATTTGCGCTGGTGTGGTGACACCACCCTTCCTGCTCTGACTATTACTGCTATGCGTTGCAGTTTCCCGCTGAGTATAGCTAGCCCGCCTTAAAGTCCTTTTGTAGACATGTTGGTATGACCCATGTGATGCCACAGGAAGCTTACTGTCCAGCGGTAGCCTGTCGCAGTGCTGCACCACGACACTGCACAAATTATTCAGAGACCTACTAGAAGTACAGCACCTACAAATTTGATCACATTGATTTCTTCTGTACTCTATACGGACAATAGAAAATAGGTCGTTACTTGCTCTCCATTGTAATGTTGCTACTTTTGTGGCCACAAGTGTAGCAACGTTTCATTAGGTTATCTACAGTTGTTACCTTTGTTTTAGACTTGTGTGGAACTCATTTATTTATTTTGCATCTACGGCGAAGTTTTTGAAAATCTGCACTTGTGCCCGAACCAGATATATACGCTGTGAGCCACTCTTCACGAGACAGCGACACTCTCCATGAGTCCTAACATATTTGTGATAAAAGATAACGGGGCCTGGGTTTCGAAATCAAAATTCATATCTACAATATTTTTGCTGTGTAAACCGAGATTCAATTGACAGATCTGTCTTCCAATGACCTCCTTTAAAAAATACGGTGCAAGGAAGGGCAGAATTTAGCTTATCATAGGCATCGAGTTCATCTGTAACGAAACTATGTCAGAAGATAAGGATAGGGAAAGAAATCGGTTGTGGATTGGTTGAGAAAATTAACCAGGCATTCGCCTAAAGCGTTTCACAGAAACGGCAGACAAATAAAATACTTGTAGTCTGATGGGAATTTGAAACCGTCTCTATAAAATGACGAGTCCAGCCCTGTAGGTGGTGCATAGTTGGCTGGTTGCCCACCTGCATAGCTCCATCCTGATGTGGTCGTCTACTATGCGGCCTTCCTGGCGGCCATAGCAAGGCCAGTCCACGGGTGGGACGACGTCGTGGTGGATTTCATAGCACAGAAATAAATGACAGTATTTAGCGATCGTCAAGCCACTCATGTCGAACAAGTGGTTCGGACTACTCTCACTACATGTGAGACAAAAGCAAAATTAAGGCTTAAGACGCTGCTTACTACGAGCTCATTACGGACGGATCACAAGCTTCCACTGGAGAAGTACAGGGAAGAAAATTGTCGATGCCTTTTCAAAGCAACTACGCTGGTACCCGGCTTAAGAGGCTTAGGGACAAAATTTGAATGTGGATAGCACGCTGGGAGGTTTGAATCGCCATCCTCCTGCGCATGAATCCAGAGTGTCATCTCTGCGCCCACTCGTTCAGTACTCTCTGTGAAAATCGGAAATTTAACCACCTGCCTTGTTTGAGTGTCACCTCACTCCGATCTGCCAATGCCCTTCCTGTGCAATACGTGGGGTTAATGCATTGTACAAAACGCCTTAGACCAGTATGTGATAAACGAGGTGGTCAGGGATCGGAAAGATCCACCTTGTTTCAATATCCTTGTTAGGAAATGGCTTCAAAAGAGAGCTTCACCACAGATGGAAGCGACCTAGACGGCTTCTTGGCAAACAATTTCTAAATGAGAACAAAATGAATGTGAAGGGCTTAATGCTTAATTACTTGAAATCGTGTAGAAAAAAATAAATGCGAAAGTCGGGCGACAAAATTTTCTTTCACCTCAAAAGGTCACAAAAAACCGAGGTAATGTTTCCAGACACAACGAAAGTTCGTGAAGTTGTTATACGAATTCAGAGAAGATAAAGATGATTCTTTAGCGTCCCATCCACGGGATGAAAATTCGAATCAGGTGTGACCCGTACCAAGGAGTCATCCCGACCTATGTCTTAGGCGAATAAGCAAACCTACAAAACAAGGAGATCAGTGACGCTGAACCGACATCCTCCTGGATGTGCATTCAGTGCGTTAACCGTTGTACAACTTCAGTCGTTACTACACTCTAGAAGAACAGGAGATAAAACCAAAAGTGACAGCAGGAACGCAAGTTATATTAAAACAACCTTGGAGAGCACGAAGCCTAAGCAGAAGGAGAGGATCGGTCACAACAACACAGGACTGTGGCGCTGCATCAGACTACGTCATAAGGCAGTAGGTGAGGTCATAGCGTACATCTGCTTCTACATCTTCATGATTACTCTGCAATTCACATTTAAATGCCTGTCAGAGGTTTCATCGAACCATCTTCAAGCTACTTCTGTACCGTTTCACTGTCGAACGGTTCGCGAGAAAAACGAGCACACAAATCTTGCTGTGCCAGCTCTGCTTTATCTTATTTTATAATGGTGGATAATTTCTCACTATGTAAGTGGATTCGAACACAATATTTTCGCAATAGCAGGAGAAAGTTGGTGATTTAAAGTCCAGAATAAGATCGTGCCGCAATGGAAAACGTCTTCATTCTAATGATTGCCGACCCGATTCATGCATCATGACTGTAACACTCTCCCTGCCCTACTTAACGATAATACAAAACGAGCTACCCTTCTTTGGACTTGTCCTCTCTCAGTCACATCTGAGGCGGAACCCATACACCACACACCTATAATCCAGAGGAGGGCGGACAAGCTTGTTGTAAGCGGGTAGGAGTAAGGAAGCTGTTTCCGTCGAGGTGAATAGGCGTCCAGGGGACTTTCCAGCCTGAGGTGACACGCGACGATTCCAGCGAGAAGCCAAGATATAGGCGCGGAATGACCTCTGCGTGTCTTGTACATCATGAATAAGTGTAGCGGTTTTACACTGCGCAACATCGTGACTATCACGCTACAGCAAGAAGGCGAAAATGTTTTGTAACGAAAACAAAAGTTAAGTTTATTTTCCCGTGGTATTTCAGCTATGTGTGCATGTATAGCATGAGGACAAACTTCATCGATTTAGCGGTATACTAGTATTTTCTTGGATCCGTTTAAATCTAGTTCGCCTTTGCTAGAACGTTGAAGTGAAAGACGCCGCCGTAAGCATAACTATATTCCAAACCGCCGACGAAAGGAGAAACCGCACAGTGACAGACGTTAGAATTAATCTAAGGTCCGTCCACCTGCTGATAGAATAACATACATTGTAACCTCCCCACAAAATAATAATAAGAATTAAATGAATTTTAAATATTGTGACCTGTGAACAAAATTAGTTCCGATTTATTATCTCCGTGCAGAAATGCATTCACATTTGATGAACTCACAAAATTCAATTCCTAAACCCCGAAATAAAAAGAAAGGAAAATTCAGTAACCTGGTAAATTTTATGACGACAGCAGCGCTGCGCCACGGCCCTGTACTCTGAATAAAAAAAAAAAAAAAAAAAAAAATTCTTACCTCAATAAAAACTGCGAATATATCTGATCTTATATAAAAAACTTTTGGCACAGCTCCGTGCAATGCTGGCCTATGCTTTGTGACTCATGAAAGGAATTAATTATTCATTGGATAAAATCTTTAAATTGAAATGAATGCTTTTTTTAAATTACTTTATATTATAAAAATTATTATGGAGCATTTTTTAAAAGAAATTAGATGACAGTTCACATACATTACTACATATGCGCAAGGCTGCTTCTTTACCTTCTACAATAATACTCATCGTCCAGAGTGCCGACCAGAGCAGACCGCAGACAAGCGCAGACACGCGCAGACTACCCCACACTACTTCCGACTCACTCAGACTACTGCATACTACTGCCGGCTCACGCAGACTACTGCAGACTAGCACAGACTAATGCCGACTAGCGACAAGCAACAACTAACTACATACTGCTCTCTGGTCAGAGACGCTCCTAAGTCTTGCCTGTTGCTGGCAGCGCATACATCGGATATCTCTTACATAACCCTCCACTGGAGGGGCAAAAATTTGGCAGCGATGGTGAGTCAATTGGACTTGCCATGAGCAACAAATTTTTCGTAATTGACTAAGTTTACAATCACAGAATATGTACATATATATATGTGTAGAACATGAAATAAAATATAGTGCACATGCACTGAGTACAGAACATATCAAGCAATGACAAAATGTATACACAATGAGTACAAAACATATTAACAAATGGCAAAAGTGCACACGCACTATAGTACAGAACATATCAGGAAATCACAAAATGTATAGGCAATGAGTACAAATCATATTAACAAATGACATAAAGTGCAACGCACTGAAGTTCAGAGTATATCAGCAAATCACAAAATGTATATGCAATGAGTACAAAATGTTGTGAATTGGCAGGAGCCAATTCACGGAGTTTGGAGGAAGCCGAAAGGCACGCGTTTAAGCTCACGCAGGCTGGCATGAGGTCTGGAAAATGACAAGGAATTATAGTAGCCAAAAATAGTACATAGCTTCTGGAATACTTAACATTAATCCGTAATTGGAGAACGCCGCTCTTGATGATACATAATTACAATCTCAATATAAACTGGTAATGGCGCCTTGCTAGGTCGTAGCAAATGACGTAGCTGAAGGCTATGCTAACTATCGTCTCGCCAAATGAGAGCGTAGTTTGTCAGTATAGCATCGCTAGCAAAGTCGGCTGTACAACTGGGGCGAGTGCTAGTAAGTCTCTCTAGACCTGCCGTGTGGCGGCGCTCGATCTGCAATCACTGACAGTGGCGACACGCGGGTCCGACGTATACTAACGGACCGCGGCCGATTTAAAGGCTACCACCTAGCAAGTGTGGTGTCTGGCGGTGACACCACACAAAACATATTAACAAATGACAAAAGTGCACACGCACATATCAGGAAATCACAAAATGTATACGCAATGAATACAAATCATATTAACAAATGGAAAAAGTGCACACGCACTGTAGTACAGAACATATCAGGAAATCACAAAATGTATACGCAAGGAGTACAAATCATATTAACAAATGACATAAAGTGCACACTCACTATAGTTTTTTTTACTATTTTACAAGAACTAGGATAGGAAAGGGAAGGATTGCTTCATGGTTGTAGCACATTAGGTTGCACGCAGCTGCACTGAAAGTCCATATCTTTCTACAGAAGCACAACACCAAGTGAGACAATCTGAAGTCCTTTTCTCTAAAGTATTAATCAGTGTAGCTAAGACACTGAAATGTCGTATTAATATTCCATGTTATCATTTTGGTAGTACATTAGGTACACCAAACAGTGGGACCATAATAACCTCCATCGCTCAGGGTGGTGGACAGCATGTCGTGTCAACACCACGTTCTTGTAAGGTACACCAAAGTAGAATTAGTGCAAAAACCAAATATAGTGCTCCATGATCATGAAGATAGACAGAACAAACGGATATTACAGTAATTTCTGGTAATTAGATCAGAAGGTGAAGGACATTAAGTCTTATGCCAGTCATAATTGATAATTACTAGTCTATCAACTGATTTGATTAATTGGAGGCACTCATCGCCCAGTTACTGAACATTTCTGTACCATGTATGAAGTATTACAGAATAATGTTCATAAGTTATCTATTTAGAGAGAACATTGGCACTCATTGACCAGTTACAAACCATCAGAAGTCATCATTCAAAACAGAAGCTAATGAGTGTAGCATCAAGCTACTAGTATTCATATATATAGCATAAAAGTGACATAATACAAATTTAAAATGTAAGAAACAGTGGCATTCGTTTGCCAGCAAGTATTGAGTATTACAAAACATTTTTCATCATTCAAGTGACATATGACATATTTAAAAATAATTATTGGCACTCAGTGGCCAGTTACAAACCATCGGAAGTCATCATTCAAAACAGGAGTTAAAAAGTGTAGCATGCATGCATTATTACAAAATATCATTTACTATTACTCAGAACTCATCATTCAAGTGACATAAGACATAATTAAAATGTAACACTCTGTAACTATTACACAAAGTATGTGATTAGAAAACATCATTCAGTATTACTCATAACTCTCTTAAATTGGTATTATTATTTGGGACTGGTAATACTTTTTTTTTTTTTGCTAGCAATGCATTGCGTTGGGATCGATAATTAATTGCTGGGGCATAACAATATTTGCATTTGACTTATTGCTGAAAATGAAGATGTGTAACGTCATTTGTCATGAGTCATGAATGTGATCACATTCATGAATGACACACACAAATGGGTAAAAAAAAATGCAAGTTTAATGACCAACTGCTCATAGTACATTAATTTCATGAATACCTTCTCCTGGAAAAAAAATACAAAATGGACCATTAAACTGAAAGTGGAAACGCATATTACGCTGAAAAGTAGTGAACTTTGAATTAACAGGTAATGAAATGTGTATTAAATATATATGTTCTCTACTGTCCTTTCCAAAACCACTCAGTCATCATACCATGCGACATAAGACATACTGTCAAATCGAACTGCAACAAATAAATAACTACATATCATTTCTTAACTAAAAATAAATATATAAACTTCATCTGCAAAGAAAAACTTCATTATCATTACTATCATCATCTGCAAAGAAAAACTTGATTATCCATATTAGCATATTCTGCATCACTATTCATCATCATTCATTATCATCTGCAAAAAAAGTCACTTCATTATTCATTATACAACTATTCATAGTATAGAGTTCCTTATTTCTAGCATATTTCATCACTAAAACTAAGATGTGTAGTTCTGTCTGACAGCCTGCATCAACCGCCTCGTATTCTGAAAGAAAAATTAGTTAAGATTGCTATCATAGGATGTGTATAGTATATTCTTGTTAATGCCTGTTAATTCTGATCCATTTACTATTCGTGACGAGGTATGGCATCTTCTTTCGTTCATTCCGAAGGTGAAATTGCCATTTCTGTTTAATTTATTTCTTTTACACATTATTTCTTTCTGAAAATGATGAACAATGATTAATGTCTTGCATTTAAATAATATACCCATTAAATAAAAGCTGGTTACTAGTGATATAATTGAGCATACAGCATAGCATGACTGAATACGTAATATGTCAAAAAACATAGACAGTGTTCAGATGCAAAAATGTACACAGAGTATCACAATGCAGCAGCAAAAAAAAAAAAAAAAAAAAAAAAAAATGTAAAATAGTCACGTTGTTAAGATATCATAAGGCAAAATGTCAAAGTCTACTGGTGTTCGTTATATCTTAAATATTTCATAGTGCATACAAACAAAACAGTAAAACAATCATACATACATAAAAAATGGAAAATGTGCACGGTCTGATGTGTAACAACAACAAATGCCTCTCTTTGTTCAGCTTGTATGTTGTGTAGTTGATAGAGGCTAGAGTTGAAGACTTTAATGGAGAAAGAATTTGATAAAATTAATATGTCACTAGATAGAATCGCATAATTGGTTATGAAATATGTAAGTTTATCTGGAAAAATATGCACGGTCTGATGTGTAATGACAAGAAAAGCGATCTGCTAACCTTACCTTGCCGGGCACTTGCCAAGAAAAAATACGATAATTATCAGTAAGTAGTCACATAAATATAATTGCATAAGTGGTCATAAAATGTGTAAGTTCATCTGGAAAAATGTGCACGGTCTGATGTGTAACGACAAGAAAAGCGACCTGCTAACCTTTACCTTGCCGGGTACTTTCCAAGAAAAAATACGATAATCATAAGTCAGTGTTCATCTGAATATAATTGCATAAGTGGTCATAAAAAAAATCAGGAAATGGCATTACAGTGTCATAAATCATAAAGTATGTTCATTCAATAAAGGGTTTGATGTTGGAGCTATGGTGATTCCCTTCGGTTTTTCTGGTTCTCAAAGTATCGACGTGTGCTACATTGTGGTGAGGAATGCTACGAATTCGATATGGACCTGCATATAGAAGCTCAAATTTACTGCATCTACTTTTTCCTCTATTAGATAAATAATGTGTGCGTACCAATATCTTCTGTCCAATGTGAAAGTCACGGCGTGTACAAACCTGTTTTTGCTGTCTTCTCCGGCGCTCTGCGGCACGTTTGATGTTGTTCAGCTCAATGTCAAATATTTAATGGTGTCGTAGTCGACGAGATGTAGGAAATGTTACTAATTCTTTATTTTTGTTACGTGGTTCAACATTTTTCAGTATATTAGTCGGAGATAGCATAGTAGATTCATTTGGTATGGAATTAATTACATCCTGGAATGAGACTGTGTCCCAATCAATACGTCTTTTATGGCATGCCTCGGGCATGGATATGTGTGATGTCCTTAGGTTAGTTAGCTTTAAGGAAATAATAATTAAATGAATTTTAAATAAAATATGAATTTAGAATATTGTAACCTCGGAACAAAATTGGCTCCCATTTATAATCTCTGTGAAGAAATGTATTCGCATTTGATGTACTCACAAAATTCAATTCCTAAAACCCGAATTAATAAAAAAATATTCAATAACCTGGTAAATTATATGACGACATGCGATGTATGCGCTGCCTGCAACAGGCAAGACTTAGGAGAGTCTCTGAACAGAGAGCAGTATGTCGTTAGTTGTTGCTTGTCGCTAGTCGGCATTAGTCTTGGGTAGTCTTCAGTAGTCTGCGTGAGCCGGCAGTAGTATGCAGTAGTCTGAGTGAGTCGGAAGTAGTGTGGGGTAGTCTGCGCGTGTCTGCGCTTGTTGGCAGTCTGCTCTGGTCGGCACTCTGGACGATGAGTATTATTGTAGAAGGTAAAGAAGCAGCCTTGCGCATATGTAGTAATGTATGTGAACTGTCATCTAATTTCTTTTAAAAAACGACTTCACAAATTCCTCCATTACATCCTATTGTACCTGTTAAATTGAGACACATGGCCGCTGTAGACATTTTTGGTCCGATTCCCAGAACTAATAGAGGTTTTTGCTACATCTTTGTCACTGTTGAACTCACTTCAAAATTTGTTACCTTCCTCCGTTACGCAAAGCTACTGCTAAAACTGTTTCGAAAGCATTTGTAAAACATTTTCTATTTCATGTAGGGCATGTATTGAAAGTAATTTCCGACAATGGACCACAGTTTCGATCTGCTATATGGACACGTATGTTACGAGCTAGAAATATTTCTCCGATCTATATATCCAGGTACCATGCTTCTTCGAACCCTTGTGAACGACTAATGAAAGAAATTGGTAAACTATGTAGAATATACTGCCATAAAAAACATATTGATTGGGTCACACTCTCATTCCAGGATGTAATTAATTCCATACCAAATGAATCTACTATGCTATCTCCGACTAATATACTGAAAAATGTTGAACCACGTAACAAAATTAAAGAATTAGTAACATTTCCTACATCTCGTCGACTACGACACCATTAAATAATTGACATTGCGCTGAACAACATCAAACGTGCCGCAGAGCGCCGGAGAAGACAGCAAAAACAGGTTTGTACACGCCGTGACTTTCACATTGGACAGAAGATATTGGTACGCACACATTGCTTATCCAATAGAGGAAAAAGTAGATGTAGTAAATTTGAACTCTATATGCAGGTCCATATCGAATTCGTAGCATTCCTCACCCCAATGTAGTACACGTCGAAACTTTGAGAACCAAAAAAACCAAAGGGAATCACCATATCTCCAACATCAAACCCTTTATTGAATGAACATACTTTTATGATTTATGAGACTGTAATGCCATTTCCTGATTTTTTTTTAATAACCACTTATGCAATTATATTCACATGAACACTTACTGATGATTATCGTATTTTTTCTTAGCTAGTGGCCGGCAAGGTAAAGGTTAGCAGGTCGCTTTTCTTGTCGTTACACATCAGACCGTGCACATTTTTCCAGATGAACTTACACATTTAATGACCACTTATGCAATTATATTTATATGATTACTTACTGATTATTATCGTATTTTTTCTTGGCAAGTGCCCGGCAAGGTAAGGTTAGCAGGTTGCTTTTCTTGTTGTTACACATCAGACCGTGCACATTTTCCATTTTTCATGTATGTATGATTGTTTTACTGTTTTACTTGTATGCACTATGAAATATTTAAGATATAACAAATACCAGTTGACTTTGACATTTTGCCTTGTGATGTCTCAACATCGTGACTATTTTACATTTTTTTTTTTTTTTTTTTTTTTTTTTTGCTGCTACATTGTGATACTCTGTGTACATTTTTTGCACCTGCACACAGTCTATGTTTTTGACATACTAAGTTTTCTGTCATGCTATGCTGTATGCTCAATTATATCACTAGAAACCAGCTTTTATTTAATGGGTATATGATTTAAGTGCAAGACATTAATCATTGTTTATCATTTTCAGAAAGAAATAACGTATAAAAGAAATAAATTAAACAGAAATGGGAATTTCACCTTCGGAATGAACGAAAAAAGATACAATACCTCGTCACGAAGAGTAAATGGATCAGAATTAACAAGCATTAACAAGAATATACTACACACATCGTATGACAGCAGTCTTAACTAATTTATTCTTCCAGAATACGAGGCGATTGATGCAGGCTGTCAGACAGAACTACACATCTTAGTTTTAGTGCTGGAATATGCTAGAAATAAGGAACTCTATACTATGAATAGTTGTATAATGAATAATGATGTGACTTTTTTGCAGATGATAATGAATGGTAATGAATAATGATGAAGAATATAGTGATGTGGATAATGAAGTTTTTCTCTAGAGGTGATGATAATAATGGAGTTATGGTGATATGGATAACGAAGTTTTTCTTTGCAGGTGATGATAGTAATGATAATGAAGTTTTTCTTTGCAGATGAGGATAATGTTGAAGTTTATGTATTTATGCTATGTAGTCATTTAAGTATTTGTTGCAGTTCGTCCTGACAGTATGTCTTATGTCACATGGAATGATGACTGAAGGTTTTGGAAAGGACCGCTAGAGAGCATATATATTTAATACACATTTCATTACCTGTTAATTCGAAGTTCATTACTTTTCAGCATAATATGCGTTTCTTCTTTCAGCTTAATGATCCATTTCGTATTTTTTGCAGGAGAACATATTCATAAAGTTAATGTGCTATAGGCAGTTGGTCATTAAACCTGTGTCATTCATGAATGTGATCACATATACTCTATTTGTTTCATAACCTTGCTACAGCTGACTCATGACGAATGACGTTACCTATCCTCATTTGCAGCAATAAGTCAAAAGCAAATATTGTTATCCCCCAACAATTAATTATCGATCCCAACGCTATGCATTGCTAGCACAAAAAAAAGTATTACCAGTCCCAAATATTGCTACTAGTTGAAAAGAGTTATGAGTAATACTGAATGATTTTTTTCAGTCACAGACTTGAGTAATAGTTCCAGCATGCTACATTCTTAAATATGTCATATGTCACTTGAATGATGAGTACTGAGTAATAGTGAATGATATTTTGTAATAATGCATGCATCCTCTACACTCATTAGCTTCTGTTTTGAATGATGACTTCTGATGATTTGTAACTGGTCAATGAGTGCCAATGTTCTCTGTAAACAATTGACTTATTCTGTAATACTTCATACATGGTACAGAAATGTTCAGTAACTGGGCGATGAGCGCCTCCAATTAATCAAATCAGTTGATAGACTAGTAATTATCAATGACTGGCATAAGACTTAATGTCCTTCACCATCTGATCTAATTACCAGAAATTACTGTATTATCCGTTTGTCCTGTCTATCCTCATGCTCATGGAGCACTATATTTGGTTTTTACACTAATTCTACGTTGGAGTACCTTACAAGAACGTGGTGTTGACACGACATGCGGTCCACCACCTTGAGCGATGGAGATGTTATTATGGACCCACTGTTTGGTGTACCTAATGTACTACCAAAATGATAACATGGAATATTAATACGACATTTCAGTGTCTTGGCTACACTGATTAATACTTCAGAGAAAAGAACTTCATATTGTCTCACTTGGTGTTGTGCTTCTGTAGAAAGATATGGACTTTCAGTGCAGCTGCGTGCAACCTAATGTGCTACCACCATGATGCAATCCTTCCCTTTCCTATCCTAGTTCTTGTAAAATAGTAAAAAAAAAAAATTAGTGCGTGTGCACTTTATGTCATTTGTTAATATGATTTTTACTCATTGCGTATACATTTTGCGATTTCCTGATATGTTCTGTACTACAGTGCGTGTGCACTTTTTTCATTTGTTAATATGATTTGTATTCATTGCGTATACATTTTGTGATTTCCTGATATGTTTTGTACTACAGTGCGTGTGCACTTTTGTCATTTGTTAATATGATTTGTACTCATTGCCTATACATTTTGTGATTTGCTGATATGTTCTGAACTACAGTGCGTTGCACTTTATGTCATTTGTTAATATGTTTTGTACTCATTGCATATACATATTGTCATTACTTGATACGTTCCGTACTCAGTGCATGTGCACAATATTTTATTTCATGTTCTGCACATATATATATGTATATATTCTGTCATTGTAAACTTAGGTAATTAAGACAAATTTGTTGCTCATGGCAAGTCCAATTGACTCACCATCGCTTCCAAATTTTTGCCCCCCCAGTGGAGGCTTATGTAAGAGGTATGCGCTATATGCGCTGCCTGCAATAGGCAAGGCATCGGTGAGTCTCTGTCCAGAGAGCAGTATGTAGTTAGTTGTTGCTTGTCGCTTATCGGCAGTAGTCTGTGCTAGTCTGCAGTAGTCTTCAGTAGTCTGCGTGAGTAATCAGTAGTCGGCGGTAGTCTGCGTGTGTCTGTGCGTGTCTGCGGTCTGCTCTGGTCGGGACTCTGGAGGATGAGTATTATTGTAGAAGGTAAAGAAGCAGCCTTGCGCATATATTGTAATGTATGTTCACTGTCATCCAATTTCTTTTAAAAAATGCCCCAATAATAATTTTTATAATATAAAGTAATTTTTAAAAAAAGCGTTCATTTGAATTTAAAGATTTTATCCAATGAATGATTATTCCTTTCACGAATCACAAAGCATAGGCTAGCATTGGATGGAGCTGTGCCGAAAATTTTTTAGGTAAGAGCAGATTTATTCGCCGTTTTTTTTATTGAGGTAAGAATTTTTTTTTTATTCAGAGTACAGGGCGGAGGCGCAGCGATGCTGTCGTCATAAAATTTACCAGGTTATTGAATATTTTTTTATTATTTCGGGGTTTAGGAATTGAATTTTGTGAGTACATCAAATGTGAATGCATTTCTGCACAGAGATTATAAATGGGAGCCCATTTTGTTCCGAGGTTACAATATTCTAAATTCATATTTTATTTTAAATTCATTTAATTATTATTTCTGTGGGAGGTTACACTTGGTTCATAATTTATTAATATTTTTGGGTGGAGGTTACAACATGTAGAAAGCTGGCTACTTATTCCATGTCACTTCTTCTGTAAATATTTGAGTGTGTAAGTATTGTGAGTAAAAAGATAGTACATAAGGTGTATTCACTCCAGTTATTTTCAGATCTATTGCAGTTATTATGTACCGAATTTTGCTCAAAGTTTTCCGCCGTAACAAAAAATGAAACAAATCACAAAAATCTACACTTTCTATTAATAGCAGTTTTTTTTTAATTTATCATGAAAGCCAGTAACATTAAATTAAGTATTCTGTTGATCTGTGATTCATGTTAGCGGTTTTTTCTGTGGAAGAAATATTTGAATTCATTTTTTTAGCTCTCACTTTATGTCCTTTCCTTCGTCCTCCCCTCCATTCTTGTATGTTCGACCAGGTTTGATAGCAGCTCTTCAGCATACAGCTTTAAATTCATCAGACTTGTGCCGGCAGGTATGGCCGAGCGGTTATAGGCGCTTCAGTCTGGAACCACGCGACCGCTACGGTCACAGGTTCGAATCCTGCCTCGGGCATGGATGTGTGTGATGTCCTTAGGTTACTTAGGTTTAAGTAGTTCTAAGTTCTAGGGGACTGATGACCTCAGATGTTAAGTCCCATAGTGATCAGAGCCATTTGAACCATCATCAAACTTGTGACTATCTGAAATTCAGATACATTAAAATAAAATAAGAAAAACTCCATCCAAACATTCTTCGTAAGGTCCAGCGGTACCGAACAACCACAGTGTCATTTACTTCCGATAGCTCCTCCCATGAACCATGGACCTTGCCGTTGGTGGGGAGGCTTGCATGCCTCAACGATACAGATAGCCCTACGGTAGGTGCAACCACTACGGAGGGTTATCTGTTGAGAGGCCAGACAAACGTGTGGTTCCTGAAGAGGGGCAGCAGCCTGCTTGCCAACAGCGCTGGGCAGACCCGGACGGTGAAACTGTTAGCCAAGTCCAACAGCGATCTGACGGGAACCGGCGTTACCACCGCGGCAAGGCCTTTGGCATTAAAAAGGAATATTATACAACAACTGGAGCAGAAATAATGAGACATTAGTGTATTTACCAGTGCCAAGATGACCTTTTGTTGGTTTCGGTAATGAAGAGATAATGATAACTAAAGATAATGATGATGTTCCATGATCTAATGATGCTGGTAAATGATAAACAACTCGCAGCGCATGTACATGAGTGTTACATATTGCTCACCTAACTGCCGTGGGAGTTAGCTTCTTTGGATCACAATAGAATACGAGTAAATTTACGGGAAAATCGTGTGGCTGATCCGGCGTTACAGAAGAGTAATTGGCTCGGCGTGATAAACTTTATTGTAAAATTTAAAGATTTCCGATTTCTCACCTGCACTTCCTGGATATCGGATCGTACGGCAGTTTGGGGATTCGATAATAATCATATCCCCTTTAGAGTATTCCAGCTGCAGCGCTATGGGCACCTACTGGATGTCGTTCGTGATAGTGGTGTAAGGCTAGGGATGGGGCCTTTTACACTAGTGCCGATGTCCCGATGACCGTAATCCTGTATTCCACTGGTGTTGGTCACACGTCAGCAGCTTGTTGTGAATAACGCAATAATAATTCGGAAAATGGTACCAGGTTCTGTGCCACAACCAGCAGTTCACACATCTGTATGTCCTGTACAGCCGGAAAGAGACCGTTTCAATCCCACATTTAGCCAACAGTTCTCAGGTGCTATCGACAACTTTGTTATTGAAAGGGAGGAAAACATTCACAGTCGTTTCTCGCTGGTTCTGATCTTCTCTCCTCTTCAACTGAGACTTCGATCCACTTCCTTACTGTAGTAACCATTTTTGTTGAGAGCCGGCCATAAGTTGGAAAGAAACCGGTTCGCAAATTTGATTAGTACTTGGACATAAAAGTTTTCTGGGTATGGTACCGTGTCATGTTGTATAAAACACCTGCTGGAGAAAACCAACGTCCACTGGACAATATGAGGCGGTACCATACCCAGAAAACTTTTATATCGATTGACTCTGGTCGCGGAAATTATATTTATTAGTCCTGTTCAACAAGATTCTAACGTTTTCTTTTTGTCTTGTCTTAGATGTTGGTTGAGTTTCGTATAGAGGTACCGATCAGAGAGTATAGCTTTCTGCACACCTTATAGTCCATAGTTCCATTCACCCATTTGATTATTAATACATCCAAAAAATTAAATTTCCGATTGCTCGTTTTCTCCACCGTAAACTGAATTTTTCGGCTGATACTACCGAGGTGTCCTGGGAAGATATCCAATACAAACGTATCATGCACGTAACCGAGCCACTTCACTGGTCTTTTTGTGGGTGTCTGTAGTGCCTGTTCTTCAAAATTCTTCATAAAAAAAAGTTAGCAACAGCTGCACGAAGAAAACTGTTCATGGCCATCTCTCAATGTGCCTGTAAAATTCATTGCTGAACTGGAAATATGGGGAGACAATATTTAAATAAGTCTATTATATATGTTAGAAAAAATCTATTACTTACAAAATATCTTCGTCCACAGAAATCATCGTCTATAAAGGACACAATATCAAACGCAACCTATCTTTTAGTTTCCCTATAAATTACGCTGAGAATTTTCAGATCTATTAACGAAGAATTGCAGCAATGAGGCAATGAGGTAACTGAGCACTTTGTGGGTGGAGACCCTATAACACAATAGGTCTCAAAGAAATCTGGTTTGTGCACCTTTGGCAAGTGATACAGTCTGGGTGAATAAGCTTCTGTCCTGCAATGTTGTTTCCCATCGGCCGGAGAGAAAGATGACAGTTTCACCAGTCAGTTGATAAATCTTAAAACTTTCATTTGAACGTTCAGAGCATGTCTGTAAGTAACCGGATCGAAATAATCGTATACGTTCTTATTAGCCAACACTTCATCAATATTGTGGCTAAGGATAATTATGTTATTATCCGCATTAATATTCCTCAGCGCCTTCCGGTTCTGAAAAACTACTATCTTAGGTTTACGTAATATTCTTATCTTTTCTGTCCTAATTTTTTTTTAATATATTGACTACAGAATGTCAGTCTAGAAGATTTAACTGAAGAATTTGTGTCGTCTTTGTAATATAAACATCTCCATTCATACGCGGTATACACATTACTGGCTAAAGGAACTTGCCGAATCCCGTGTATAGCACTATACAGAAAAATACAGAACTATTTCTAACAGACTCTGTGTAGTAGACATATCTATTCAGGATCTAGTACATTGTAATTTGAGCCAATGAAAAAAATCTGAACGGAATATTTTTACCATAGGTGCTTATGATATAACAGAGTTTCTGGATAATAATTATAGAAGATAGCGCACAATAGCTTTTCATCACTTAGATGGAGGAATTTTCATCAGAAGGCGCTAAGGAGTAGATCAGAAATTTAGCAGCCCACCAACAACTCCTCAAAATACAGCACGCAGGAATGATATAAACTGCTGCTATTTATTCTTTGTATGAATCACTGAGTTTAGTTTTATCATGGACGATTCAGAAAAGGAGTATAAAAAGTACGTAGCGTACTGTGAGGTTAATTCATGCCGCTCCTTTGTTTTCTTCTTGTTGCCTGACATTGTGTAATTCTCTCCTGTCGATCCCTACTCAGAAAATGTTTTTACGGCGGTCGTAAACTTAATTAAATCAGTCCTTCGTGTACCAGAGGTCGCTGTAAGTTCTTTCTCTTTATTTTGCAAGTATTGTCCGAAGAGGAAGTAGCTACGCGTTTCAAGTGAAAGCAAAGAAGTAGAAGTATTTACCTGCCAATGCCCTTTTCCCTCTGCCAGTCAACTACTTTTGTCCGTAGTTTCTGCCACTGTACAGACACTTGTGAGATGGAGCCACAAGTTTCGTACCAGGGTTAATTAGGAAGTAAGATTTTGAAAGCCTGTAAACGAAAACAAGGGCGGCTGTTCGGGAACGTTTCTGGAACAAACGGAGCTAACATCAAGGACAGACGTAAGTTTGGCGTCTAACGCTCCATCGCCTGCACCATCTTTACATATGGAGCACAAGTTTTGAGAGGAAGGAACGCGACCGGGTCCTTCCCAAACAAACGACCTAGGCATTCGCCTGAAGCCATGTAGGGAAACATCGGAAAACCTAATAAGGCCAGCTGGTTGGCTTGAGATCTTTACGAGTCCATTGTGTTAACCACTGCACGCCGTCGCTCGATAAACTGCTTCTCCGTAGACTGGACTCCGGAAATAAGACAACTCTCATGCTGTGGGATCCACCTCTCTATTCTTGTGTCACACAAGTCTATCGCCGGGGAACGATATAAATTCGTGTTTGCGGAACATTTTAGCAGGACACTTTATACTAATTCTGGCGCTGCTACTGACTACGTCAGTCACACTCGACTTCGAAATCGAATGCATGTTTGTTATTTTAACAACAGTATTGTATTTTGAAGTTATAATGAAATCTAGGCCTTTCACTGCTTACAGGAGTTGATAAATATCAACAGGGACGTTTCAAAAATGTACACCGATTTCATCATAACTTCGTTCTTCGAAAGCTGCAAGATCGCCAATGATATCTGTACAGATACCAGCTTCGTATTGTACTTTCTCCAGCAGGAGATGAGGTAGTGATGCCTGTAGGATGAAGAAATGATAAGCCTCAGGTCCTGCCAAAGTAACCCAGAAACAAGTTGTATTGGTTAAATACCATCTTTTGCAAATGTAATGAAAGTCTTACTAAGACCAAACGCATTTCGCTTATTCTAAAGCATGTTCAGCGGTCACTATAACTATATGGTTTTTTCTTTTACAATTTTGTTTACTAGGATCATGCTTTAACTTTCGTATGATTTAATTTTATACCATAAACAATATTAATTCTTACCATTACCCACAGTTTTTTGTTGTTTACGTCATTCTTCGTGTTGTTTCACGTATGTGTGTCAAGTCGTAGCACACGGCATTTTCACTAACACCAAACATATTTACCATTTTGTTTTGGGAAGAACCACTGCCATATTGCCATTTCGTGTGTTTTGGTTTGCTGTTTCGGAATGCGTTCATCTTTTGGTTGTTTTTACAGTGGTGGGAGATTCTGCTATGGCTCTGTTTGTGTAAGTGTTTATATTTTCCGACTAGTATGTGTGTGTGTGTTTTTGTGTGTTTTGTAAAGGGAGGTAACATATATTAAATACTGTGTGTAAATTATTGCTTTATTATAGTGCAGTGGTGGTTGATCTAGGGTGGGGATATTATTTTATGTATCTATAGGATTGTTCATTCTCTACAGTGTGATTTCTTAATTTCAGTAACGTCTACTGGTTGATGTTTGCTTGCTCATTTATTATGTGTTTCTTCTCTATTATTGCTTTTTGAATTTGGAAGTTCTCTTGCGGTACAGGACATGTTTGTTGTTACTGAATCTGACTGTTTTACATCCTTTTCTGTTGTGGTACGGTGGTGCTTTCCTTGCTGGAAGTATTCCGCAAATGTTGAGTGGCTAGTGCCCTATTTCCACGCTCTCTTGCATACTTTGTATCTTAATTAAAAAATTCTGCTTGTCTGCCCAAAGTATAGAGCATCACACTGGAGTAGGTAAATGCCACATTTTTGGTGCATGTCTATGTGATTCTTCTTTTTTAGTCATTTTTAAATAAGGTTACTATTTTAGTATCCTTTTTTACCTCATGTTTCTTAAAGAGGTTTCCAATTCTGTGAGTTTGTTTCAATATATAAGTGCCCAACAGTTTGACTGTTGAATTTCTGTGTTATGCCCTTGCTGTGTAGTGGTGGTGGTGATGGTGTGTGAAGCGAAAAGCCGTCTGTAAAACCGAAAATATAGACAATACATTTAATATGTCTGTGCAGTGCCCTTAGAACGAGAAATAAGAAGGATCAGTCACAGCAAAACGTAAGTTATCTCGAAATATACACGCAAACGTTTTTCCACACCAAAGTAACGTCTTTAGAAATGAAGGGGTATGTTAACTCACAGATAAAATTCACATTTACATCGTTTGGCTTACATATGACAAGCTATCAGTGCAGGACACTACACAAATGGTCCTGCAAAACCATATAATCTAATATCAAGATAAGAAGGAAAAAGAACTAGAACTGTCGTTAAGCCTCAATTTCTTAGATCAGATACAACCTAAAATATTTCACTTTTTACAGTTGTTCAATAAACAAAATCTTCTGATGACGATACAGAGGTGCCGAAACATGTGTGGGTAAAAAAAAAGAACAGTGTTTTGCATAAAAGGCGGAACCCATATCCAATAACTGGCTGTAACGTTGAACATCAAAAGCGCCTTTGAAAATCGTTAGGGGTCTGGGAGTTCTGCCCGACTAATTGATCTCCAAGCGAGGAAATACCTCTACAGCGGTTCTTCCGGACTATTCTAGAGGACAAACAGTTGAGTGGCAAGCTGTACAGGTAAAAGTAATCAAACGAATTGCCAAAGGCTGCCGCAGCCTACTATCTGCGGCTTCGTTTGTTAGAATTAAGCCATTGAATTCTTGCTAATTGCGTGGGGAAGATGGTGTAGACGAAGTCGTCGCATACTCAGACGACAATTAGGTAATTATATGAGAAGATTCTAGGATAAATCTGGAGGGAAAAGCTACGAGTAATCGACTGTTGATGGAACAATTCTGAGTACACAGAAAACTCGTAATAGGTAACCATTACACAATCTTTTTACTAAAAAGAGGAGAATTATTCCTAATTATAAATCCTTCGCTCAGATTGGGAGGAATTACCATTCGCAGGGGCCAGATACGTAGGTTCAAAATGGTTCAAATGGCTCTAACCACTATGGGATTTAACATCTCAGGTGATTAGTCCCCTAGACTTAGAACTACTTAAACCTACCTAACCTAAGGACATCACATACATCCATACCCGAGGCAGGATTCGAACCTGCGGCCGTAGCGGTCGCGCTGCTCCAGACTGTAGCGCCTAGAACCGCTCGGCCACTCCGACCAGCAAAATTATGCACATACTAACTCGAGTTGCTTCTGTGACTTACAAATTACCATTGCTAGTTGTGAGGCTTACCGGAGTCCCATCTCCGCTGCCACTGCATTGCCAAAGTGCGATACGTATGTAGCGAGCTGTGCTTGTAATATTAATAGGAGTATTTAGTACAACACTTGTAGAAGTGCTATCACGTGGTCGTGCTGAAAATTAATGCCTCAGAAATTTTTATTCTGCTCTCAATATCGATTGAGGTATTACACATCATGTTTATTACTTGACCGACTAACCTGCCTCGCTGGCACATGTTGCAACCCACTGCCACTAGAGGGCTCCGAATTGTAGGGTGTAACGTGGCGGTGAGTAAGATAACTATGTCGCTGAGTGAGAGACTGTCAAAAAGCTGAAAGCACGAATGTGAAGAGTTCATCCACATATGGGGCACCTTTCCTTCAGAAAGGCGATGTCAGGCCACACACAAGCGCTGTGATATCTGCAATTTTCCGACGCCTTGGCTTCACTGTCATCGACCATCCTCAATACAGTCCAGATTTGGCCACGTCCGACTTCCATCTGTTTCCAGAACTTGAAAAACATCTTCGAGGACTTCACTTTGGTAGTGATGAAGTCTTGTAAACAGAGGTGAGATGACTCCATCAACAAAGTCCAACATTCTGCAGTGGTGGTACCAAGAGACTGGAATCGTGTGTGTTGTCAGGGTGACTATGTCGATAAATAAATATTTGTACAAGAAGAATAAAGATGAAGAATGTGAAAACAGTTTCTCTTAATTAAAAAGCACTCGTAGGAGTTTTAGGACTGTGTACTGCTGATATAATCATCTGGTACAGGGATGGAAGCTGATTGATGCGGAAATGGGACACTGATGGTATGCGACATTTCGCTGGGGACCAAATTCAGTTTGAAAGTCCCAGAGAACCGACAGCTGTCGAAGAAACTTGGATAAGAGGGGCAGTGATCGTGATATTTACTAATTATTCTGAGGCAAAGAGCACGGAAGGGAAATTCTGTATATGAATTCAAAAAGTGATACCATTACGGGACACGGACTGTGCACTGTATATCCGCGTATATATGATAAAAATAATCAGACAGATGTGAATGTGGTGAAGTCGGTACGGAAAGACACGTTGTGTTACAGTGTCTTGTAAACTTTGATATAATGGGAAACAACGCTATTGATATAGACTATCGCTGTACCCTGCTTCCTGTACAAGTGCATGTACCACTGCCAATCAAATACCGCATAGGATAATGCTCAACTTCATGGAGCAAAGAAAGCAAATAATTGAATCGTCAAGCGCTTCTCAGGTTGCCTCAGTTTACATATTGACACATATAATACAACTGTTCCCACCTAATACCTTTAAAATGTACGTGTCACATAACAGCTGTTGTACATTTCACAGTATATGTTCAAATATCCCATGGTAAACTTCAGTACGTTTGTGCACTCCTGGGAGTTGCTTGTCTGAGTGCCTAATGAGGAGAGCACGTCCGTGATGCGACCAAGCAGTTCATCTTGTATATTCACCTTTAGTTTGTAGACCTCGGATTTCATCCACCCCCATAAATTAATATTTATTGTCACATTCTTGCACGGCACAAGCCCATAAACAAATGTGCAAAAAATGTTCAAATGTGTGTGAAATCTTATGGGACTTAACTGCTAAGGTCATCAGTCCCTAAGCTTACACACTACTTAACCTAAATTATCCTAAGGACAAACACACACCTCCATGCCCGAGGGAGGACTCGAACCTCCGCCGGGACCAACCGCACAGTCCATGACTGCAGCGCCCAAGACCGCTCGGCTAATCCCGCGCGGCAAACAAATGGGCATTAAATGCATTCTTCCTCGCAAACCATTCGGAATGAGGCATATGTCCATATGAAACTATTCGAATGAGAGTTCCTGTCTTATCCCTGAGTATGTCTGGGGATCCCCCGGACATCAGGTTGGTACCTGATTGTCTCCCGCCATACTGTCCGGCAATCAGGAGGTGCCATTTCTTCTCGTTGAAGGAGCCCTTCGGGTGTTATCTGCGGCACCCTTACAGTACTACGGTACATCGACGATATTCTACGCAGCGTTTTGTTGGCCGTCATGGCGAGCTACCCTGGGCTCACATTTCCGCAAGATAATGCGCGCCCACTCATGGCGATCGTTGCTGCTGCTTGTCTTCAGGCGGCCGCGATGGCCGACCGGTTCTGGGCGCTTCAGTCAAGAACCACGCGGCTGCTACGGTCACAGGTTCGAACGTTGCCTCGGGCATGGATGTGTGTAATGTCCTTAGGTTGGTTAGGTATAAGTAGTTCTAAGCCTACGGGACAGATGTTAAGTGACATAGCGCTCAGAGTCCAAATACCTGCTTGTCTTCGCGCTTGCCAAAACCTGTCTAGGCCAGCAATGTCTCTGGATCTAACCGCTACTGTGGGCAGGACCCTACAACTTACTAGGGATTTTGACGTTCTAACGTGGCAGTTTGACACGATATCCGTCAGGTGGATATACGTCAATTCCGTCAGTCAACGTCAAGCCGGATAGCTACTTCTGTAATGGTCAGAGGTGGACCAACGAGTTTTTGACCTGCACAATCTATGAATCGCTTTCTCTTGATTATTTGTTTGTCTGTACATGTAACAGCACATCTGCTGATTACCATCCCATTCGGATAATTCCTTCATCATCCGTCGTTTTCTTTTTCTTTCTTTTTTTAAATTTATTTCATTATGTTTTAAAGTGTATTTATGATTTGTTTCTATTTTTCTTTTATATTTTGTATAACGGTTAGTAATGATACTTCATGTGCTAATTATGGTTGACTAACTTAACAAGAACGGACACATACGAGGCACGGCAGGACCGTGTCCTACAAAACCGTTGCACATAGCTCAGAAGATAAATATGCTACTCACGTAGCAACGGTGCTATGACGTGTTTCAGGAAAGTCGACACTGAAATGGTACGCCGCAGAGTTTTAGTTGGGAATTACTTTGAGATCGGGTAGCCGCGGCCAGGTCTCTCGTTCCCTTTCCTGTTCTCACTTACCTGAGAGTGCTCCTCATAACCACTGCCTACCCTGAAGCGAGGTATAATACAGTTCAGCCTGGAAATGGTGTTTAAAACAGGCTGCACCACACATTTCAACAACGTTCCAGTCTGAAAAACAAAAAGAGCGAACTAATAAACGAAGTTCTTCGTTAAAATTCCCTTGATGAACTATCATTTTTGCAGTACACATGTTGCTACCAAGTCTGCCCCAGCGCACAGTTCCTAATATAAAAGCAAATACTTCATCAAAATTTGCACTACTCCGTTGATTCAAAAAGCGTGTTTTGTCAGTAGTAACCATCGTAAGCAAAACATCATGGCACTAAATCTGAATCCAGAGTCTTAGCGACATCCTTGCTTAAATCTCTCCCACTTCCAGAATGCGCAGAAAACATGAACTTGGCTAAATAGAACATACTGTAGCCAATAAACTTTACAGCTCGGACAATACAGCAGTTTTCCTCTTTGATCAATCCTCAACTCCGAATTTAATGTAATCAGTCTGTCAAAATGTGTACTTTCCGGAAACCAAACAACCCCTTTTTTATTTGTCTTAAGTCTAGAAGTAAGAATTTCGTATCTAGAATACCTAACCTGGCTATATAACAATAAGCATTTCATTCGCTGTATGTTATTGTGCACGATTACACAATGTGATACACATGCTCATTCATAATTAACTATTAACAAATTCCCAGATTTATACATCACTTGAATGCTTAATTCAACCCTTTGCTCACTCTGATAGTAAAAAAGTGAAAATAACACTGTCAAGCAGTTGAAAAAATAATTACTGTGAGAAACCGAACCTTGGTCTAAAATACACACATATAAACAAACTATTGTTTCATTAACTATCTAGCAAGAAAGAGTATAGTTAAAGTACCTCTCTGACGTATACACAAATACATATAAACGTGTCAGGTGGTCGTTGGAGGTGAAAAGTTATAAAATCTAGGTTTAGATAATTTCAAATATCTGATAAATTGTTTCATGTGTAGAACTAAAACTCTTACGGCAGATAGCTAATTTTATTCTGAAAGGTTACATAAAATGTGGCGGAGATTGTTGTACAATAAATGACTATGTATTCACAAGTTTTTTATGTTTTTTTTTTTACAATCTGAAACACAATGCGAGGTCCAGAGCCTGCCTGCATGACGAGAAGAAGAGCCAGAGATTACGCTCTCTCGACGTGCGACACAGGACCGCTGAGAGCTTCAAGAAGAAACTTACAGCTTTGTAATCATCAATGCACATCGCTGCGCTATATGGTGAAGTCTTATATACACTTGATAGCTGGCACATATAGTAAAATTTATTCTTAATATATTTTATTTCTATTTCTATTATTGAAATATTGTCATCACTATTACTTCATTAAGCAGCAAAAACATCTTCAGTTTCTACACTTATTATCGGGTCGTGTAATGTAAAATGTGTCCGTACGACCTATTTTCAATAGCCGCGAAGCATGTCATGTAAAATTTATAACATCAACAATATTTTTAAAAGTAGTGTGACAGTCACTAGTCATTTCTTTTCCCTCCCGAAATGATGGACACTTAGGAATCTTTCTGAACTAAGAAAAGACTGTAAGAGACCGCGGCAAAATCATTGTACAGGGCGATTTTGCTGAATGGGGAGAAACTGCAGAAAACAATTGCTGAGAGGATAACGAGCAAGAAACGCCATGTGGTCATCTGGCAGGGAAAACGTACCAAGGAAGGTATACCCTCTTGAAAAGAGACATGACAGTGTAGGTTTCAATGAAATTCAATGAGAGAACACACCAGGCAAGTGGTAATTTTCTGTCTGTACTAGCGTTTTAGCTGTACACTCAAGTGGCCAGCAATGTTGTCCACGACCAAAGTGAGTCAGCGACAATAATGAAGCAGATGCCACCTAGTACCAATGTGTGTGTACCGTTATTCTGGGCAGCATTACCCCGCCATATACAACGTGAAGCTAAAAAATAATAATAATAATAATAATAAAAACACTGCCACAGATGTTTTATCTACACCTTCAAGTGGGTGTACCAACCTTGGAATACATTTCCAGCCATATTTCCATATGACCTCTTTAGCTTCTTATATTCACGGGGATAGTTTCCTGCAGTTTGTTCTGTTCCAGTAAAATCACCCTGTACACGTTGAATGGTGAAACACCTCTCATAGTAACGCCAGTAAGGAATACGTTGCCCGACAAAATTAGTAAAGCACTCAGAAGCGGAGGAGAAAATGAAATGAACATTTTCTGCGTAATAGCGCATGTAATGTCACTTCAATCATTGCAAAATTGAGTCATTACAAAGAACTGGCCATTCGAGCCCATTCAGTTTGCCGTTGTGCCGCCTCTGGCCTGCAGACGCCGTAACATGGTAGGACCCGTTGGCACCTTCCCCGCCTCCCTCCTCTTAACGACCCCCCCCCCCCCCCCCCCCCCCGCCCAGCCGATATCCCAAGAGCATAGTGGTGACACAACCGTCTACTGCTTTGGGTATTCAGAGGTATGTGCCCACTGGGTTCCTTGCCGCCTAACAGAAGACCATTAAGAGCAAAGAAGGACCTTCTGTGCGACACTGCTTCCGCATTACGAGGCTGATGCCGGAACTTTTTTGTCGAACATCGTAATAGGCTATGAAATATGGCTTCATTATTTCGAACCAGAAACAACACGGCAATCCATGGAGTGGTACCATATTGCCTCTGCACCATCAGCCGTTAAAGACATGGTGACAGTCTTCTGGAACTTTGTAGGTGTTATTCTGTTCGTCGGCCTCCCTTTGAAATGTATTGTGCTATCCTCACAGGAAACTGAATAGATGACTTCAATGTGATCGTGGCCACAAAAATGCAAACGAATAACTTCTTTTCCATGACAATGCAGTTCACACACAAGTCTGTACGTCCGATGGGAGCTCATAAAACTTCATTGCACTGTTCTTCCTTCCTCATCTACCACTCATCCCGCACCTCCTACCTTCCTGCTTCCATCTGTTTGAACCAGTGTAGGATGTACTCCATGGGAATCAGTACGTGGATGGTGAAGAAGTTGGCTCCGACCTCGACCAGTGGAGTGGTATCACCCGGGCATACAGGCCCTCCCAGTAAGGTGGTGTAAGGTCATCACTTTGAACGGATATTATGTTGAAAAATAGGATTTTGTAGCCAAAAGACGGGTCATTAAAATGATGTGTTGGAATCCCGAATAAAACAAACCTGCTTTCAGAAAAAAATGTGTTGCATTACTCACCGAACGCCCCTCTTACAAACAGTCTGGTACGCCAAAGTTTAATTCGACATTAATAGTTTCCACAAACTGAGTTCCCCAACGACACATCTTGCCCAAAGTAATAGATGATGTCATACGGAAACGCCTATGATTCCATCGTCTCTTCCTGCGAATAACACGACGCTTCATCGGACGATATCTCCCATACCGGCGTTCCGGACTACACGGGGACGACGATGTGTCTATCTCCTCCTTCACAGACAAACAATGCCCAAAATGACAATTAGCATTGACAATATTTAACCGAGACAACAGTGCCTCATCTCCAATAGCCATTTCATTGGACACAAATATAGCGAGCCCCGAATGAGTAATTGTTAGGCCCGGTTTATTTTTAATATTCACTGTTAGCTGCCTACCTTCAACAATTCTCTTCAAAATACCTGCAAAATGCCTCCATCTACACCACTCAAATTCCTCAAACAAAATCACAGAATGAATAGATGGATTATAGCCGTCAAATCCAATTTTAAACAAAAAATTTTTCTAATATCTTCAAAGAGGTGTGAGAAGATTCAGTGGAAGCTGGAATGAGAAAACATTGATGACGCTAAGCATAGGAATAAGAAATATCAGAAACTTCTGTTTCTCTCATATGCTATCTGGTGAAGTGGTAGAGAGCGCTGTGATTAGCTGCAAAAAGAAAGGGACAAAATCAGTGCTAAATCCATAAATTTTTGAATAGTTCGAAAGCTGAAACAAACAGACAGACATGTTAGAATGAAAATTATGACATCATGGGAATATATGCTAATGTTAGGTGGAGTGTATGAAACAGTTTGAGGTAAGAAGAACGGAAATCCCACTGGAGAAGGCGTTTAGATGAAAATGGCCAAATGTGACGGTAACGTAATGCAGAACTGTTACAAGTTTGTCTACAGAGGAAAACAGTTCCCGAAAATTTGAGTAAATTGTTCTATTTCATACGAAAGGAGACACGACAGATATTACACAACCTTATCCCTATCAGGGTCCTTTCCGAAATTTTCAGGAAATTCACTATAGTTACTACCAGTAGCATAGAAGGGGCGAATGTTTTGACGCTCTAGGGTTGCATACGGCTCAACGGAACGTTTTCTAGTTGTGGACGAGATTGGTGAACGAAACAATGAAAGTGTGGGTGTTACCATTTTATTCGAAATTCAAAGTTTTGAAGAAATTGTTAATGCAGTTTCACCCAAATATATACTAACTGTTCATGAACAGTAAGAAATTGATATAGCCTCTGTTAATATGCTTGAGAATATATACGTCGACGCTATTACACTTCATCACGTTAGGAATTTCATATTTAATGAGGAATCATGCAAGGAGATTTACCTAAGTGCAGATAAACTTTAACAAAGAACGGAGAAATTTAATCACGTATGAAAGTACGTCTAAAAGTCAATCCTACTGACGAAAATATTGTGTAAATAACACATCAAAAATGATGAAAATTAAAAATGTTCTTCTAGAGGTAGCTGACGAGTATTTGTGGAACTGATAACATAGACTGGGTGGACAATAAAAGAAATGAACAGATGAATGAAAAACTGCCTCTAGTGTTTTTGGTAAACTAAATACGGTTTTCAAAACTAAACTTGTGATGTACCTAATCGTAAACCTCCATTTCCAACGTATTACCATTTTTTATTCATGGCAGTAAGAGCATGGACATTTAATGTGAGCCGACCGCAGTGGTCTAGCGGTTCTAGGCGCGCAGTCCGGAACCGCGCGACTGCTACGGTTGCAGGTTCGAATCCTGCCTCGGGCATGGATGTGTGTGATGTCCTTAGGTTAGTTAAGTTTAAGCAGTTCTAAGTTCTAGGGGACTGATGACCACAGATGTTAAGTCCCATAGTGCTCAGAGCCATTAATGTGAAACCCATTCAGGAATTGAGGGCTACATCATGAGTTCTGGAGATTTATACGTTGAGAACGGAATCATCAAGAAATTAATCATAGAACAGACTGAAGTGAAACACGTAATAATGGTTCAAATGGCTCTGAGCACTATGGGACTCAACTGCTGAGGTCATTAGTCCCCTAGAACTTAGAACTAGTTAAACCTAACTAACCTAAGGACATCACAAACATCCATGCCCGAGGCAGGATTCGAACCTGCGACCGTAGCGGTCTTGCGGTTCCAGACTGCAGCGCCTTTAACCGCACGGCCACTTCGGCCGGCCAACACGTAATAATGCCTGAAACTAAAATGAAATGCAAGTGAACGGGGACATGCAGCCATGTGAAGGGATAGGAGATTGTAAAAAGAACTTCTTCTCTCGATTGTAAGATATAAGAAAGTGGTGAGGGGAATTACATACGAAAACATCCAGGGACCACATGTATGTGTATAGTTGTAAAACCCCATAAACTGAGAAATCTGGAGGAAGTCTTTATCTAGCAGTGGATGGCGAAAGAGTTTGGCCGAGGAATATGGTCGAGGTGATGATTCTGAGAAGAACTTTTTCTCCATCTTAGTGGAGTTAAAGTTGTGCACCAGATGGGACGCGAATTCCGATTCTTGAATTTCCTGTGAAGTGCGCTACAAATTTTGCAATTTGTGTACGCCTCAAAGTTTCATCTTGTCACTTGGTAGGAAAGGAGAGAAGCAATTGGCAAGTTGAGACTTTGAGACGTTCCATCAATTCTTCACCACCACTGACAATAGCTAGCTCGCTTTGCTCTCCGTAGCAAACATGCGGAGGCTCTGCGCTGAATATCCGCACATACCTTTGCTTAACGTAGCCCTCACTGCTCTCACTGTGAACAGCTACAGATTCCATGTTTCGTGAGCTCAGAAATATCTACTCCTGGTTGAATTTCATGGCTGAGGGTATTTCCATTCTTTTCATCACCATAAAGATCAGTTAGCACAGCAACAAAAATGTTCAAATGTGTGTGAATTGCTAAGGGACCGAACTGCTGATTTACTTACACACTACTTATGCTACGAACAACACACACACCCATGCCCGAGGGAGGACTCGAAATTCCAGCGGGAAGGGCCGCCCAATCCGTGACGTGGTGCCTTAAATCGCGCGGTCACTCTGCGCGGGTAGAATAGCAACTCGCATTAGAATGCTACTGCTGAGAGTCGCTAGGCACATACAATCCGTGCGTTGTCGATGCTAAAATTAGCAGTCGTGACGGCATGTCACTAGGATTTATGAACAGCATAAACATCATTTCCGCCCTTTTTATTGCTCATGAAAACTACACATTGCATGTTATACCACCATACAGTGAGACCTTCAGAGGTGGTGGTCCAGATTTCTGTATACACCGGTACCTCTAATACCCAGTAGCACATCCTCTTGCATTGATGCATGCCTGCATTCGTTGTGGCATACTATCCACGAGTTCAACAAGGCACTGTTGGTCCAGATTGTCCCACTCCTCAACGGCGATTCCTGAGTAGATCCCTCAGAGTGCTCCATAAACAGCCGTTTTCAATCCATCCCAGGCATGTTCGATAGGGTTCATGTCTACAGAACATGCTGGCCACTCCAGTCGAGCGGTGTCGTTATCCTGAAGGAAGTCATTTACAAGATATGCACGATGAAGGCGTGAATCGTTGTCCATGAAGACTTATGCCTCGCCAATATGCTGCGGATCTGGTTCCAGTATCTGCAGTATCTGTCGGAGGACGGCATCCACGTATCGTACAGCCGTCACCAACAGCGGCGTACTACGGCCCCACATAATGCCGCCCCAAAACACCAGCGAACCCCCATCTTGCTGCAGTCGCTGCACAGTATGTCTAAGGCGTTCAGCCTGACCGGGTTGCCTCCAAACACGTCTCCAACGATTGTCTGGTTGAAGGCGTATGTGATACTCATCGGTGAAGAGAACGGGATGCCAATCCTGAGCGGTCCATCTGTACCGCGCTGCTTGGTGTCGTGGTTGCGATGATATACCTCACTGGGGAGGTTGGGAGTGAAGCTTAGCATCATGCAGCCTACTGCGCACACTTTGAGTCGTCTCAAAACGTCCTGTGGCTGCACGAGAAGCGTTATTCAACATGTTGACGTTGCCGTCAGGGTTCCTCCGAGCCATAATCCGTAGGTACCGTCATCCATTGCAGTAGTAGCCCTTGGGCGGCCTGAGCGAGGCACGTCATCGGGAGTTCCTGTCTGTCTGTATCTCCTCCATTCCGGACAACAACTCTTTGGTTCATTCTAAGACGCCTGGACACTTCCCTTGTTGAGAGCCGCGGGATTCCTGGTGGAATGACTGGAACTGATCGGCCGTCAGACCTCCTCCGTCTAATAGGTTGTTTACATCTTTCGGCGGGTTTAGTGACATCTCTGAACAGTCAAAGGGACTCTGTCTGTGATACAATATCCACAGTCAACGTCTATCTTCAGGAGTTCTGGCAACCGGGGTGATGCAAAACATTTTTTGATGTGTGGATTTCTACGGCCTTTATTTGGCCCCTCCGCGCAGAGAGACAGTGGTGTAAAACTCGTAATCTCCATACTTGTTAATTTCCTCTATAAACTTCCAAACTCTCCTCAGTATCTTATGGCAGAGAGCGAGGCTCCATTGTGATGTTTGATCACGATGCGCCATGTGCCGGCAGGGAGTTGCACATTCAAATGGTTCAAATGGCTCTGAGCACTAAGGTCATCAGTCCCCTAGAACTTAGAACTACTTAAACCTAACTAACCTAAGGACATCACACACATCCATGCCCGAGGCAGGATTCGAACCTGCGACCGTAGCGGTCCCGCGGTTCGAGACGGAGGTGCACATTACGCCTTCACAAGTCATTATTAAGAGAACAAAGAAGGTCCTACTCTGCATGCTTCCGTACTACCGTCACTTACTCATATCTGCTACACATAATAGCTCAGACTCATCGCGAGAGAAAGGTGTCAAAATATTCCGAAGAAACAACAATGATGTGGGGCGTAGATTGACGAGTACATAAACAAAAATAGTGTTTGACTATGTCTGCCGCACTTCCTACAATTATTGTGAAAGTGCTGCAGTTTAGACCTTGAAACTAAAACATCCATATTCCATCTTATAGTTCTGTGATACACAGGCTTGGAATCACTAACCAGTCCTTTCTTCGCCCACTGATCCTTCGGTACAGAATCAGGGCACGATTCGTTAATGTGAAAAAACTGTTTGAGCAGTATTTGGTGGTGGCAGGTAAAAAGCTTAGGAAGTGATAGAGAACTTTGCTATCTTACACTCCCCAACAATTATGTGTTACGTCACAGTATTCGTCTACTTCCATACTTCGAAATTCAGCCACAGCATTACGGAGAAAATGTAAAACCCAGAGATTAGCAACTTAACACTACGAAATTCATACCATGTTCCTTACAAAATACACTATGTGATTAAAAGGTATCCGGACACCCCAAAAACATACATTTTCCACATTACCTCCATTGTGCTGCCTCCTACTGTCAGGTACACCAGATCAGCGACCTCAGTAGTCATTACTCATCGTGAGAGTGCAGAATGGGGCGCTACGCGGAACTCACGGACTTCGAACGTGGTCAGGTGGTTGGGTGTCACTTGTGTCATATGTCTGTACGCGAGAGTTCCACACTCCTAAGCATCCCTAGGTTCACTTTTTCCGATGTGACTGTGAAGTGGAAACGTGAAGGGACACGTAAAAACACAAAAGCGTACAGTCCGACCTCATCTGATCACTGACAGGGACCGCCGACAGTTGAAGAGGGCCGTAATGTCAAATAGGCAGAAATATATCCAGACCATCACACAGGATTCCAAACTGCATCAAGATCCACTGCAAGTACTATGACAGTTAGGTGGGAGGTGATAAAACTTGGATTTCATGGTCGAGCGGCTGCTCATAACCCACACATCACGCCGGTATACGCCAAACGACGCCTCGCGTGGTGTAAGAAGCGTAAACATTGGATGATTGATCAGTGGTAAAACGTTGTGTGGAGTGACGAACAAGATATACAATGTGGCGATCGGATGGCAGGGTGTGGGTGTGACGAATTCCCGGTGAACGTCATCTGCCAGCGTGTGTGGCGCCAACAGTAAAATTCGGAGGCGGTGGTGTTATGGTGTGGTCGTCTTTTTCATGGAGGGGGCTTGCACTCCTTGTTGTTTTGCGTGGCACTATCACAGCACAGGCATACACTGATTTTTTTAAGCCCCTTCTTGCTTCCCACTGTTGAAAAGCAATTCGGGGATGGCGATTGCATCTGTCAACACGATCAAGCACCTGTTCATAATGCACGGCCTGTGGCGGTGTGGTTACACGACAATAACATCCCTGTAATCGACTGGCCTGCACAGAGTCCTGATTTGAATCCTATAGAACACCTTCGGGATGCTTTGGAACGCCGACTTCGTGCCAGGCCTCACCGATCGACATCGATACCTCTCGTCAGCGCAGCACTCAGTGAAGAATGGGCTGCCATTCCCCAAGAAACTTTCCAGCACCTGATTGAACGTATGTCTTCGAGAGTGGAAGCTGTCATCAAGGCTAAGGGTGTATCAACACCATATTGAATTCCAGGATTACCGATGGAGGGCGCCACGAACTTGTAAGTCATTTTTAGCCAGTTGTCCGGTTACTTTTGATCACATAGTGTATGAAATTTAGATATTTTTTTCCAGTGCTCTTTCTTGCCGCAGACAATTATTCTGCTTTAGAAATACATAAACATTGTTCACTTCTTTCTCGTCGTTCGTTTACTGCCGAAGTGGCGTCAAATCGAGACTTGCACCCGGCGAACGGTCTGCCCGACGGGAGGGCCTAGTCACATGACATTTAAATTTTACTGTATATCATACCATGTTTTGTATGTTACCTCTTTCCTTTTTGAAGATGGAGTATTTACATTCCTTGTCAATTGTAGACTGAGAATTAAAACGCATGAACGTCAGTGTAATTCAAATGGACCTTTACAATCTAGTATAGTTGCTGTAGATGAAGCAAGATTTCGTGTTTACTATAGAGGTGACAGGTTTTGTAAACAAAGTAACTTCCTATAGCCGAATAGCAAGGAAAGACGTTCATGAAAATGTAGAAATGCCTCTAAAAAGTAGAAAAAAAGAAATGGTTTTCATTGGTTAATTTTTGGGGAGAGGACGAAACAGCATGGTAATCAGCCCCATCGGGTTAGGTAAGGATGGGGAAGGAAATCGGCCGTGCCCTTTCAAAGGAACCATCCTGGAATTTGCTTGAAGTCACATAGGGAAATCACGGAAAGGTACAAAAACACAAGGACAGTTCCTTCTATAGTGTCCAAGATGTTTATAACTAGAAAGCATTACACTATGTCAATATTAAAATTGTCGATCACGACTGTATACAGTACATAACTAATGGCGTAAACACATGCAGTGGAAAGTACGCTATACTAGAAGTAAAAAAGTCTGACTAAAATGGACTCTAAAACACATATCTTAAGAGCTATGAGGACAGAGAAATTGAAAAAAAATCTCCTTTGAACATGGGCTCTGAAGTTCGTATCTTAAAGCTTAAGAGCACTTCATTTGCGCTACTATGAAACATATCTCCTCTGCTGAAACAAAAAAAAAAAAAAAAAAAAAAAAAAATGCTGATAGTTCTTAAGGTACGTACTTTATATTTTTCTTGTTTTGGTCCATACTATCTCCTCACAAAACATGGAAAGCAATAGGCTCACAGTATAAGAGAGTTGTTTCATAGTTTCGAAGGTGAAGATGCGCTCATAGCTCTTAAGGTATGAGTTTTGGAGTCCATTTTTAATGAGACGGTTTTACTTCTAGTATGGTGTTATTTCCACTGTGTGCACCTACGCCTTTAATTACGATACACCCTGTATAGGGACAGAAAAGTGGCCCTCATCCATATCACACAGAATCCATGAAGAGGGTAACCTACATTTTGTCTGCGCTTGCTCTTTACCAAAACCGCCTTCAAAACCATCTGTTTACTTATCTGGCCCAAAGGGCCACCAATATTCTCAAAACCTCCACAGCGAGCAATAATTACGGTAAGTGATCCACTACCATAACCGAAACTGTCATTGGTAAGCAGGGAGAAATTCAAAATACCACCTACAAAAAGACAAAGACCATCCAACACAGCGTGGGAAGCAATGCCTTAAATCTTCACTTTATTTCTTTCTTCGTCGCAGTAGTGGTTTCAATCTTATCAATGGCCTGCGTAACAAAAAATCGGTCTAATATTTCACCGGCATTGGTCTCGTTTGGCTCCAATTGTAATCTCGTGTAAAACTCAATACAACTATTGTCTGCGTTTCCCTAATAGGTCGCTAGTGTGCCACCGTTACCTAAATTGGCGGCCAGTTGATATCCCTGATAATTAGAGACAGCTACGTATAACGCTCTACATTTTCAGATATTTCACGATTATAGTGTCTAATACTTAAATATATCATATGTCAAAATAATAAAAAATATATATATATTTGCTAGATCAGGTCCAAAACAAAAAGCAGTAGTTATTTACGTTAACTTTCATTATACGTCTCTTCTTACTAAATGGGCACCAGTGCATAGACCATAGCAGATAACTGGATGCTAAAACGTTTGACTAAACGTACTGTGTTTCGCGGTGACAGAGTTTCAAGAAAATAACTTTATATGCGGGTATAAACATAAACGAGAATGGTGACGGACTGTAATATTTCTTCGGTACGTCTCTGAAACGATTCGATAGCTCGTTATAAACGTTTTGATGAAAAACCATTTAAATCTGCTTTTTCTATGGTTAATAAAATTAGATAATTTCTACAATATACCGATGGGGAACATCATAGTACTCTGTGAGTTCCGTGAAATAGCGCTGGCTTATTCCTAACGCTCAACTGGGAGATAAATCGTACATGTCACTCTAGTAGAGTAGCTGAATATTTAAGGAAGCTGCATTTCTTACCGTATCCTGCTCAAAATTGGGATCATTCACAAGTGAATGATCGTCACGTCCCGTGTTCATTGTGATCATAACGCGTAACGATTGGCGTTGCAAGAGAAAATCTGTTCCCTCCTGCTCTGTCGGTTAACAGCCCCTTACTCCGACATCGTGGTGTGGAAAGTTTCCAGATTGTGTCGTGGCGTATGAGTCCAGCATGGTACGCTCTCTAGTCAGCAGCATACGGATACCAGTATGTAAAGCGGAATTGACCACTAGATGTCACGAGAGGCAGACCCGCCATTATAAGTGGAGGCGGGGAGTGTTGTGTTGCCAGTAGAAAAGCAATAACAGCAGAATGGGATGGCCAGGAGAGCGCAGTGTCGCGAATGGGTCGCGGATGTTAGTAGAAATGCATAAGATTGCATAGGATGCGGGAAAGCAACCTAACGTCAGCCAGGGTGCTGGGAAGCAGGAGAGGTTGCGTTTTTGTGGCAAGGGACGCTAGAGCTATATGACGAGATAGGACAGAATGTTCTGGAAGGACAACAGGACACGGGAGACGCGCGTGATCGCGGGGGATTGCATCACACGAGCCTATATAAGCGGGGCCGCTGGTACTGCTAGGGATTCCTTCGACAGTTGCCTCAGACGCTGGACCTGAGTTGCTCTGCCCTCGGGACGGGACTCAGTTTCTCGTGGCTCTTAGCTGCACAGGGTACATGCAGGATTGCCCAACTTACATTCAATGTGTTGGTGCCTCTTAAGAGTTCGACAGTGATCTTATCCTACCTCGTGTTTCATCTCAGTTATTTCATCAGAAGTATACGTCCCTTATCCCACCAAGTTCCCTTACCTGCAAAGAATTTCCAGCCTAAATATCTTAAACATTTCGCGGCCCTTCAGCAACTGTATAAATATTAATTTTAATTTTAATAATCAACAGCCTCAGTTACTGTTATTCTGAAGAAGGTTGGGTTATCCCGACTGAAACCAAGGTAAATTCTAGGTAAACGGTGCAACTGAGGCTGTTGATTATTAAAATTAAAATTAATTTCCAGCCTGTTTTCCAGCACCAGGACTTCGAGTTGGAGCCATGTCATTACTGGATTTAGCGTCTAGCTCCCATCCTGATCCGCTCGCAGGAAACTACAGACTAGACAGCAGTGACTTCGAACTAGACTAAACACTACATGTCACCCGAGTAACAAATTTATTAGGGACATTTAGGCCCTTCTAAGGCTGCTCAAGTCGACTGCTAGTGATGTGATTGTGAAGTATAAACGGGAAGAAAGAACCGCAGCCAAATCGAGACCATGCAGACCACACGTACTGACGCACAGGGCCGTCGAGTATTGCGGATGGTGTTTACAATCACATAAAATCAGAGGAAGAAATCACACGAGAGTTTCTGAGCGCTGTAAGCGATCCTACTAGCACAATAATTGTGCGCAAGGTGTTAAGAACCATGGGGTACAATGGTCGAGCAACTGTTCGTAAGTCACACATTTATGTACGAGTAGTCAGTGTAAATAAGATGTCACTACTGTAACATGTAAATAAGATTTATAGCACCAAATTACAGCCATGTATATCAATATCACAGTGCACTCACGTTTGTAATTGTATCACATCAACCATTAACAAATACTAGGATATCCCTACTCTTTATCTTACTGTAAATTTAAATGTGCTATTTAACATGAAATATTTTGATTCTTTTATTGCTTAAAACCTTTTGTGTAGATGGCATGTTTCACATATCTGTGTTATTTGTTCTTATTCCAAAGTAATGTTCCAACACATATAACAGGATTTACATGCCTAATGATACGTACATCGTAAATATCGCATCAAACCTCACTGGTTAATTAATGAGTGAGTAGAATAAGTAATTACACTGTATTGTATTAAGTCTGAATTGAGGCAAAATTACACAACTTAGAGTTGGCCATGTGTTAATTTCACGTACAAAGCTGCATATTTACCGACTAAAATGTACTTTGAACAACGTCAATGAATAGCTGGACTTTTATATTTATGGGTGCAGCAAATATTATCGAGAGATTTGTTACTGTTCATGTTTATGAGCATGCAATTTCATTGTGTACTAAGATAAACAGGTACTGCAAACATGTAACAACTATCAAAGAAAATAAATTGCTCCTAACCTTTCCTATCCTACCGGACACTGAGTCCAAAGACTAAAAAAGGTTACCTGCTTCTTTGACCAAAACAATTTGACACTTAGCCAACTGCCATTTGGTCAAGATGATGTACTCAGTAATGAAACAAAGTTGTAGGCCCTGCCAGAAATATCGACTCTTAGACAATGTGTCTAATAGTATATTTTAATACGACAGTATGCCATCTTAGGCAATTTATAACACTTGTAAGTAAGCATTACAAATATGGATTGTTATACAGTTATATCACTTTTTATGTATTTCACTGTTACTGTCTAACCTGATTTCAGAAAACACTTTATAAAGGCACTTCGAAGCCGAAATCATGATTTTGTAAGTGTAAATGTAACACTGTAAATAAACAACAGTCTAATGGTCGTGCCGACTTTAAAGAAACTAAAGAAGTAGTTAGTGTTAAGCGACGCTTGACATGGTATCAAAAGCGACACCACAGGACAGTGAACAAGTGATTTAGAGCTATAATCTTTGGCATTCCGTCTGAAGCATTTGGCTCTGGCGAATGCATACAGAACTTTACCTTCCATCATATGTTGTGCCAGCAGTGAAATACGGAGGAATTGGTTTTACGGTATGACAGTGTTTTTCATTCTCAGGATGTAGTCCCCTTATTGTGCTTAAGAAAAATGTAAATTCGGAAGTATAAGAGCACATTTTGCAGCCTGGTGTACCGCGTGCAGTAGAGGAACGTTTCAGAGATGATGATAGTTTATATCAACATGACAATGCGCCTATCATAAAGCAGAGCATGCGAGGCAGTTGGACGTAGACAATGCCGTTCGTGAAATGGTCCAGCCTGCCCAGAGTTTCGAAATGAACATATTTGGAATGAGTTAGAACGTCGACTTCACTCCAGACACCAGTGTCCAATATCGCTTCCTTCTCTGGTTTCGGCTTTTGGGAATAATGGACAGACATTCCTCTATAGATGTTCAGGCATCTCATGGAAACTGTTCCCAGCAGAGTTAAGCCACAATGAAGGTGACGGGTGGACAAAACTGATATTACTGTCCACTAATAATTATCTGTATATTTTTGATCAGATAGTGAATACAGTATGTTGGAGTGTGCTGCACATTTAACAGCAGTGAAGGAAGACCTCGCAAACTAAAGATCGTTCTTTCGTTTTCTTTTATCGAATGTGTGGTGGTGATACATTTAATCAGTTCTTTATGTAGTCTTCCTTATAAAGGTTTAGATGAACTGTTAAGATAGGGGAAGAATCTCTCAATCGTTACCTGAAGATTTACAAGAGTTCAGTGAAGTAACACTTCATATGTCTTGCTTTCGGGCTTAAAACTGAGTTCAGTTTAACTATTATCCCGTGGAACACCGAGAAACGAAATTATGACGTAACATCGATGCTGACAACGGACAATATTCTAATCGTAGAAGTAGCTGAAATCAAGTTCAGTAGGATACCTTGAATGTATGCCTTCCTGAAGTTATAGCTAGTTAATATTTTGCTTGTTTCTGAACATAATAACATAACGTAATTAAAGTAACGAAGGAAACATTTCTAGCTACTTGTACTTGACAGGGTTGCTTATCTCTTCTGCTTTTCCAAACAGACAGTACCCACTGTGCCGACGGTTTGCGCAGTCAACGGCTTATTAATCAGAGATATGTAGTTCAAAAGGTTTTATCATCGCTTGCTCTAGTAGGCGCCTGTACGAAGCACATACTTGGTTACGTTGTCATCTTGGCGTATAGCGACGTAGGAAGTCAGGACATGGCTTTACATATACAAAGATCATAGGATGAATTTCCCACCATGTTCAGTTCAGGATTCGAACCTGCGAACCCTTGGATAACGCCAGCTGACAGTGGGCAAAATTTACTGACACTAGTCAAGGCTACAGATAAATAAACAAATAAAAACTGTAGTAATAAAGTATACTCGAGTACGAAGTATGCCTGCTAGCAACAAGCTGCGTACGTAGCTCACGTCTGAGGTCGGCGAGGAATTCCAGCTGTATTTGGCAGCTGTTAAGAGCCCCCATCGTAAAACGCTACATATCGTGTCCAGACCTCTCTCCCACGAGACAAGACTGCGACCGCTCTCCGCGACCCCTGAGTTGACCTCTCTTAGTGCTGACTTCTTGCTCCTAAGTGCTTCGCTTATTTCTGAGAGATGCGCCTACTGGGAAAATCCCAATGTGTTTCCGTGTGTTAAAACGCATTCACCTTCACGCAGCCGATGCTGCACACCGTAGCAGCTCATGAAAGAAGCAAGTGTGATTACCACACGCAGCCGATGCTGCACACCGTAGCAGCTCATGAAAGAAGCAAGTGTGATTACCACCAGCAAATGTCGCTAGTGTTCCGTTTACACGCAGGTAAATACACTAAGTCAGGCCTACAGTTAGAACTGTTTGATTTGAAACGTAATGTATTAATACATTTGTTCCTCAAAGTTACCTTTATTTCAACTAAATGGATTTCGTTCAGGAAGATTCCAAAGATTCCTTTCTTCGGAAAGGGAACATGTTGCCAGATTTCATTTCCAGCAGAGGTAAATTTGTAACCTGTATAAAAATTTATGCCCGACACCGGATTAGCAAAAACAGACAAGCTCCAGTTGTACCTGATCTGGCGAATAAGTGGGAAGGGTGGGGTCGATGAAGAACTCAGCCGTGAATATTTGATATCGTCCAACGAGAGAGTGGGCCCGCTGACCTCGCATATTATTTATTTATTTTTTTTTCACGGCAGGCTACACTACGGTTTCGGTGCACTGTCCAATGTCTATTGCAAATATCATGGTGATACTGTGTGAGTTCAAATCAAAAAAATTCAGCATCACGTTTTCCGTCGACAAAAGTAATACTCGCCGTTGCCCCAGGAATATAGGTGGACCTCTTGGCTACATTTTGTGTACGATGTCACATGTGTGTCAGATACACTGATTCATTGTGTTTTGGTGGTCCGTCTTGTGCTCTCTGAGGCTAAATTCAGATCAGCAAAATTAACAGGAAAGCATAATTAACACGAAAGCTGCTACATTAACAAAAAGAAAATGGCGCTTCAACATTTACATTACAACGAGGCGACAGAAGTCACGGGACAGCGGTGTGCACATGTACAGATGGCGGCAATATCGCGTACGCAAGTATAAAAGGACAGTGCATTGCCGGAGCTGTCATTTGTACTCAAGTCATAAATGTGGAAAGGTTTCCTCCGTGGTTATGGCCACACGACGGGAACTAACAGATTTTGAACGCGGAATGGTAGTTGGAGCTAGACGTACAGGACCTTACAACTCGCAAATTGTTAGAGAATTCAGTACTGCAAGATCCACGGTGTCAAGAACACCAAATTTCAGACATTACCTCTCACCACGGTCATCGCAGTGGCTAATGGCCGAGAGCTGCGGCATTTGCGTAGAGTCGTCTGTGCTAACAGACAAACAACACTACGGCGAAATTTGGCTTTAATGGGCAATGGCAGCAGACGACAGAGTCATTTATCTTTGCTAACAGCACGACATCGCCTGCAGCGCCTGTGGTAGGCTCGTTACCAGGTCGGTTGGACCCTAGACAACTGGGAAACTGTGCCTTGGCCAGTTGAGTCCTGATTTCTGTTAGTAAGAGCTTATGGTAGGGATCGAGTGCGGCGCAGAGGCAGTGAAGCCATGCACCCACGTTGTCAACAAGGTGGTACGGGCTGTGTTTACGTGGTTCGAACTGGGTGCTCTGGTCCAGCTGAACCGATCATTGACTGGAAACGGTTATGCTCGGCCACTTGCTGCCCATTTGCAGCCATTCTTGGATTCATTTTCCCAAACAACTATGGAATTGTTATGGATGGCAATGCGCCTTGTCATCGGGGCACAGTTGTTCGCGATTGGTTTGAAGAACTTTCTGAACAATTCGAGCGAATGATCTGGCCACTCAGATCGCCCGACATGAATCGAATAGAACATAACCCATAGGACATAAATCGAGATATGAGTACCTGCACAAAACCCTGCACCGGCAATACTTTAGCAATTATGAACGGCTGCAGGTGACTTCCAGTGACGTCTTGAGTCCATGCCACGTCGAGGTGCTGCACTACACCGGGCAGAAGGAGGTCCGGCACGAGATTAGGAGGTACCTCACGACTATTTTCACTTCACTGTAAACATCTTCGCTCTCATGCATCGCGATTGTTTTTCTAAATACTAAGTTTTGCACAAAGTCTTTGCATTGGCAAGGTTTGTAATTGTTGTTGTTACTTTGTTCCTCTCGCCGTTCAGTGTAATTAGCGTACAATGCTAAGCTGTCAGTAAGTCGTTAATAAAACTGTTTTGGTTCAAAATGGAAGCCACAATGAATTTTCCATCGTTAATACACTCCTGGAAATTGAAATAAGAACACCGTGAATTCATTGTCCCAGGAAGGGGAAACTTTATTGACACATTCCTGGGGTCAGATACATCACATGATCACACTGACAGAACCACATGCACATAGACACAGGCAACAGAGCATGCACAATGTCGGCACTAGTACAGTGTATATCCACATTTCGCAGCAATGCAGGCTGCTATTCTCCCATGGAGACGATCGTAGAGATGCTGGATGTAGTCCTGTGGAACGGCTTGCCATGCCATTTCCACCTGGCGCCTCAGTTGGACCAGCGTTCGTGCTGGACGTGCAGACCGCGTGAGACGACGCTTCATCCAGTGCCAAACATGCTCAATGGGGGACAGATCCGGAGATCTTGCTGGCCAGGGTAGTTGACTTACACCTTCTAGAGCACGTTGGGTGGCACGGGATACATGCGGACGTGCATTGTCCTGTTGGAACAGCAAGTTCCCTTGCCGGTCTAGGAATGGTAGAACGATGGGTTCGATGACGGTTTGGATGTACCGTGCACTATTCAGTGTCCCCTCGACGATCACCAGTGGTGTACGGCCAGTGTAGGAGATCGCTCCCCACACCATGATGCCGGGTGTTGGCCCTGTGTGCCTCGGTCGTATGCAGTCCTGATTGTGGCGCTCACCTGCACGGCGCCAAACACGCATACGACCATCATTGGCACCAAGGCAGAAGCGACTCTCATCGCTGAAGACGACACGTCTCCATTCGTCCCTCCATTCACGCCTGTCGCGACGCCACTGGAGGCTGGCTGCACGATGTTGGGGCGTGAGCGGAAGACGGCCTAACGGTGTGCGGCACCGTAGCCCAGCTTCATGGAGACGGTTGCGAATGGTCCTCGCCGATACCCCAGGAGCAACAGTGTCCCTAATTTGCTGGGAAGTGGCGGTGCGGTCCCCTACGGCACTGCGTAGGATCCTACGGTCTTGGCGTGCATCCGTGCGTCGCTGCGGTCCGGTCCCAGGTCGACGGGCACGTGCACCTTCCGCCGACCACAGGCGACAACATCGATGTACTGTGGAGACCTCACGCCCCACGTGTTGAGCAATTCAGCGGTACGTCCACCCGGCCTCCCGCATGCCCACTATACGCCCTCGCTCAAAGTCCGTCAACTGCACATACGGTTCACGTCCACGCTGTCGCGGCATGCTACCAGTGTTAAAGATTGCGATGGAGCTCCGTATGCCACGGCAAACTGGCTGACACTGACGGCGGCGGTGCACAAATGCTGCGCAGCTAGCGCCATTCGACGGCCAACACCGCGGTTCCTGGTGTGTCCGCTGTGCCGTGCGTGTGATCATTGCTTGTACAGCCCTCTCGCAGTGTCCGGAGCAAGTATGGTGGGTCTGACACACCGGTGTCAATGTGTTCTTTTTTCCGTTTCCAGGAGTGTATTACATGTTGATGCCAGTAAATTTCTCTTTGTGATTCAAGATTTCGTCTGTGAATTCCTCGTTCTCAGAGTATATTGCTTCTTAATTCTTTTTTGTGTAAGTTAAGCCGTGTATTGATATACTAGAGCCACCTCTCGACATTTTCTTGAAGTGCACGCTCCTCCCTGAGGTGCGCGTCTGCTCAGTTGATGTTGTCGGTCTACGATGTTCCATTTCAAATCTACGCCATTTCACTTCAGCCAATACATTTGGCACTACGTGCATTCTGTATTTTCATCATCTTATTACTGACAAACGAATTTACGCTTAATTTATTATGAGTGGAATGTGTCTTTGTTGTGTAACTGATACATATGCACTTTCAATTTCCGAAGGTAACTAGTTTATTTGCCATACATTCTCAACGTCTAGAAAACTGTTCTTTTACGACATTAGAAAATTTTCCTTTTAATGGCCGCTATCCTTTGCTACGATTGTTGGTGGTGCAGCAAGCTCCTGTCAAAACGAGTCATAAGCGATCTTGATTTCAGATGGAATTTCTTCTCATTAATTAGTTTTAGCACTGTTTGATCCTCATCTTTATAACTCGAAGGAAACCTCACAATACTCATTCATAAATGCCTCCAAACAAGCATCCATTATTTCTGTATGGTACTTCCTTCATTTTTGTTTTTAAATTTCTCCTCTGATACCTGGTACTGCTCAGAATAAAACACCCCACCAAGGCACATTCGTCTCGCTCCATGCTGCATTCTAGTGAACAATATGCCCTCAACAACGGATGGTGAATTTTGTCTGAAATTGCTATATCTTAGTTGCTTGCATTATTGATAATAATTACCGTTCTAATTCATTGCGGGTAAGAGAACCAATCTAACTTGGTGGGGTAAGATACTTCACATGGTAAGTTGTTCTTCTCAAGGATTTTATTAAATGTCCAGCATCAGAGACGGAGATCTGCTGGTAGATATGTCAAACATTACGGAGTGACATCAAGCTTGTTTATGTATGAAGCTGATTACGCTGGGACATGACTGTATCTGGCTCCCTGCTGGTGAGGTTTGCAGGAAATGAAGTACATGATAATTAATCTTCCTTGACAGGCTTAACAGCTGTCATATATCAATCTGCCAGCTAAAATGATGCAACAGCGCTGTAACAGTCGTAAACTAGTAGAAAAGACGCAATACCTCTATTTGATACGACGAGAAATCAAAGTCCTGCCCCTATTCCTGAGCTTCGTTACTTCGATTGACTTTATTACATTACCGGTCCTTAATCAAAACTGAACAAGTTGTCGGCCTCAAATGAATTACTAGTTACCAATAGGTAAGCGATAAAACATGCAGTAACGACCAGTCAGATCTTGACAAAATGTGATGCAGAAACTGACAGATTTCTTTAAACAGACATGAATGTTAAAATCTAGTAGACTGGACTCATTCAGATCATACACTATGTGATCAAAAGTATCAAGACATCCCCAAAGCAAATGTTTTTCACATTAGGTGCATTGTGCTGCCACCTACTGACAGTTACTCCATATCAGCGACCTCAGTAGTCATTAGACAACGTGAGACAGCAGAATGGGACGCTCCGCGGAACTCACGGACTTCGAACGTGGTCAGGTGCTTGGGTGTCACTTGTCATACGTCTCTACGCGATATTTCCACCCTCCTAATCGTCCCTAGATCCACTGTTTGCGATGTAATAGTGAAGTGGAAACGTGAAGGGACACGTACAGCACAAAAGTGTACAGGCCGACCTCGTCTGTTGACTGACAGAGACCGCCGACAGTTGAAGAGGGTCTTAATGTGTAATAGGCAGATATCAATCCAGACCATCACACAGGAATTCCAAACTGCACCAGGATCCACTGCAAGTACTATAACAGTTAGGCGGGAGGTGAGAAAACTTGGATTTCGCGGTCGAGCGGCTGCTCATAAGCCACACATCACGCCAGTGAATGCCAAACGACGCCTCAATTTGTAAGAAGTGTAAACACTGGCCGATTGAACAGTCGTAAAACATTGGGTGGAGTGACGAATCACGGTATACAATGTGGCGATCCGATGGCAGGGTGTGGGTATGGCGAATTCCCGGTGAACGTCATGTGATAGCGTGCGTAGTGCCAACAGTAAAATTCGGAGGCGGTGGTGTTACGTTGTGGTCGTGTTTTTCATGGAGGAGGAATGCACCCCTTGTTGTTTTGCATGGCACTATCACAGCACAGCACAGACGTTTTAAGCACCATCTTGCTTCCCACTGCTGAAGAACAATTCGGGGGATGGCGATTGTATCGTTCAACACGATCGACCACCTGTTCATAATGCACGGCCTGTGGTGGAGTGGTTACAGGACAATAATATTTCTGTAATGGACTGGTCTGCACGGAGTCCTGACCTGAATTCTATAGAAAACATGTTTTGGAACGCCGACTTAGTACTTGCGAAGGCCAACATAATATATTTTTGACTGTCAGTATGATGAAAATACATGAAACAGTGTGATGTGTCTGCAGTATTAATTATGGGAGCTGTTGCCAATTGAAAGTTAGCTACTAGCTGAGCAGCATGTAGCTGCTTCATGGAAAGGTGAAAGTGCAACCAAGATTTTCTTCCCTCCGCACACAAGGAATGGTGAAGTTTTCTACTTCAGGACATGTGAACGGAATGAATAAACACCGTAGGTAAATTGTATGCCGAACTGATCAAACAAACTGTTTCAATGCGTACACAGTAAAATAGAGAAACATGTGTTGTGCACCCCATTTACAGAATGACGAGTGACACTGCTTTACAAATAAAACTGAAACGCGTTTAGTGAAAAACACTTAATTTGAATTACCTCAACTCAGCCATTGATCGAAATAATTCTAAAGAATGTAAGGTTACATGGTGGAAAAGACGAATGACACAAGTACATCGGATTCGGGGGTAAAACGTGAGCTAAAAGCTTTTAATGCCCTTGCAGAATAGTAACATTTTCAGTATTTTGAATTCCATAGTGATCCGATGGTAGGATATGATCTCGGGCTTCAGAAGTAATAAAAATACATAGGTCTTTCAATAACTAGTGCAATTTCTACAGGAAAAATACGAAAGTTGTTGTGACAAATCGCCGAATATTTCCACTACTGCCCCTGCAGTTCCATAAAGTTCCGATAGATGACGGCCCTAAGCGTAGTCTTCAAGTTGGAGTTTGTGACGGAAGTGTTTTGCTAACAGAGAACTGTAACTGAGCTTCTTTTGAGAGAAAACCAGAGCACCGCAGCTTTTCATAGGCGCTTGCAGAATGTGTAGTGAGACCTGGCAGTGAACAAAAGCACGATGAGTCGTTGGGCGAGGCGTCTGTCATCATCGCAACAAGGTCGCACAAACTTGTCCGATCTTCCGCGTGCCGGCCGGCTGTACACAGCTGTGGCTCCAGCAACGTTGGAACGTCCAGACACTCCCATTTCAAGTTATTCACAGATCGCAAGCAAACCTCTCGCGGCTCAACTGAACGTCTTTATGATAGTGCACCCCAGAGGAGATCACAAAACTTCATTGGACTGTTCTTCCTCATCAACCCCCCAGATTGTCAACTTCCGACTTCCATTCCTTTGGTCCAATGAAGGATGCACCCCGCGGGAAGCAGTACGTTGATGATGGGGAGATTATTGTTGCGGAAGACATCAGTTCCGTCGTCGGCCAGTAAGTGGTAGTTTGTGGGCATAGGGGCCCTTCCAGTAAGTTGATGTAATGCCGTCACATTGAGCGGAGATTGTGTTGAAAAATAAAGTCTCGTAGTCAAAGGTGTGGGAAATGATATGGGGTATTGGAAGCCAGAATAAAAGCAACCTGCTTAAAATAATGTGTTGCATTACTTATTGAACGCCCCTCATAGTATGAGCAGCTGGAACAACTTGACATTTAGATGAGTCGAATTGTAGAGCTGTATTCTTTGCCCATTTCACTAAAGAGAATTAAGAAAGCATGGTTATCTTCCGTTTCAGAAATCTTACATTTAGATGAAACTCCAGTTCATCACCATGTCGATGATACGTCCGGAGTGACAAAAACTGACGTCTGCAAAACGAGAAGATCAATATCAATGGACCTACTATTGTTCCTCAACACTATCCGTACAGTACGGACAAGGCAGTAGCGAAGTCACTGTCAGGCGCGCAAAAAAAAAAAAAAAAAAAAAAAAAGTGTAAATTAGAATGTCAGTAGCGTTAATTGCAAGATTCCAGTGGGGGTCCTTTACGAGTTGCTGTATTTTGAAAATTTTCCATACCGACACTGGTTTGTACCAGTCAACCTGCGAGTGGACGATGGGATTTGCCAAAGCAGAAAATGCCGACATGCTCATGGTGTGTGGAGAGTTTATGAAGAATGCAGTTCGTTCTTGGACGGTGTACGTGGCAAGATTTGCGAATAAACGTCAACAACCTAGGCAACTGTTTATCAGCTTCGTCAGCCAGTTACCTGAAAGTGTTAGTATGACATCTAGACAACGTAACAGAAGGAAAGAAGTGACGACAGAAGAGAGGAAGATTGATGTTCTTGATCCGCACGTTAGCTCCTGCGCAATCGCACGAGGGAGGGGCATGAACCAGGCGTATCCCTATCCCATCTTTCTCCGTCAAGAGCTGCTTGGAAACGATTATGAGAATCGTGTTAACTTCTGTGTATGGGTATTAACACAGAACACTTTAGCTGTATCATAAATCTTGTTTAGTAATGATGTCACATTTACTAGTCATGGCCAGGTAAGCCGCCGAAGTATGCACAATTTGTCTGTTGACAACGCCCCGCTGGCTTCGTCAGGGGGAACGTTGGCGTCCATTGAGTGCAAACGTCTGCAGCTGTTGTTCAATAACAGACTGGAAGCGTCTATTGCCGCTGCCGGTAATCATTTTGAACACAACCTGTGGTGGTCAGTTGTCTCGTTACTCGCCAGAACCCTCGCAACTAGTGTATGCACTTATGTTGTTCTTTAGTATGTGCTACCACATGAGTCGGTGTGGGCACCGCTCGTAAAACGATATATGGTTCAAATGGCTCTGAGCACTATGAGACTTAACATCTCAGGTCATCAGTCCCCTAGACTTAGAACTACTTAAACGTAACTAACCTAAGGACAACACACACATCCATGCCCGACGCAGGTTTCGAATCTGCGACCGTTGCAGCAGCATGGTTCCGGACTGAAGCACCTAGAACCGCTCGGTCACAGAGACCGGCTTAAAATGATATATCCTAAACGATTCGCACTAGAGTCTTATACAAAAACGCCACTGCCATTCGATTTGCCCTGCTTTCGTCAATAGGCATTGTTCCATTTAAAAAAGTATGTGTGCACAGAAATACACTTTCTGAGTGTTATAACAATTTTTTGAGGGGCTAACAACACGAGCCTCTGACTACCAATCCATTATGTAAAAACTGCACGTCAGTAGCACCGAAATATTTGCGGCACCAATTTTAGTTGATTCGCATTGAATATTATATGACGTAAATATTGATTTAATGTCGTGACGTACACGCACCAGAAACACATACACATATACCGGGTGATTATTATTAAACTTTCCCTATTTAACACGTTATAACACGGAAATAATTAATGTACGAGTACCAAATTTGGTAGCCTTAATATCCAGAGAATGTGGTGCATTATTTCCATGCGTCACAGCGCCATCATCCATTTCCAAATGGGGCCACCAGTTGCCGTGGGCTGTCATCGTGCTTCATAGCCTCACACACTTGACTAGACTCAACGCTCTTGTTGATGTGTCAACACGAGCTTGGACAAAAGGAGCAGGGCATTATTGGTGAAGTTCTATTATCGAAACAGCTGTAATGCTGCAGCTGCACTTCGAGAATATCTCCGGCTGAAAGGATTACGGAAGGGTTCTTTTTCTCCACCTGTTGTGCGGAGCATGATGAAGAATTTCGAATCAACAGGATAACTGGGAGTTGCTCCGGGAAGAGGCCGACGACCGGTTGCACCACAGGTGGTTGATGAAATCGCTGTTGCTGTGGCAGATAACGGTGCGCGCAATTCCCGATCGTTAGGCAGTGCGCGTTCTGTGTCACGACAGTTGAACATCCCGTGGTCCACTGCACGGAAAGTGCTTCGAACCATTCTCAAATGGTATACGTAAGATCCATGTCGTACATCAGCTTGCACCACAGGACTCACAACGACGTGTTGACTTCACTCTCCACATTCTCGCAAGGATTGAGGTTGAAGAGCGCCGTCCCATCCTGAACCATCCTGTGGACAGCCTACGCTCATTCTTCTCTGGCGGTTGATGTAAACACACAGAATTGCCGAGTGTGGGGATCTTCACCTCCGGTCACTGTGCATGAGGTTCCTCTGTATGGTGAATGTGTCACTGTATATCGTGGCTTCACGGCTATGTTGATCATTGGCCTATTCTTGGCGCTCAGGGACACAAAGAAGTGCAGTGTGACTGGCGAGCGTAACTGTGATATGCTTCACGAGCATGTTATAACCGTCCTACAGGAGAGAGACGCATTGAACTCAACAGTTTTTATGCAAGATGGAGCCCCACCGCACATCGCTCCCAAACACAATTGTAAACGATCGAATTATCAGCAGATGGTTTGCAAATGCTTAGCCGTCACGATCACCTCATCTCACTCCCAGTGACCTAGTAGATAGTGTCGGAAGTTCCATGCGGCTTTTCGCGGATGATGCTGTAGTATACAGAGAAGTTGCAGCATTAGAAAATTGTAGCGAAATGCAGGAAGATCTGCAGCGGATAGGCACTTGGTGCAGGGAGTGGCAACTGACCCTTAACATAGACAAATGTAATGTATTGCGAATACATAGAAAGAAGGATCCTTTATTGCATGACTATATGATAGCGGAACAAACACTGGTAGCAGTTACTTCTGTAAAATATCTGGGAGTATGCGTGCGGAACGATTTGAAGTGGAATGATCATATAAAATTAATTGTTGGTAAGGCGGGTACCAGGTTGAGATTCATTGGGAGAGTACTTAGAAAATGTAGTCCATCAACAAAGGAGGTGGCTTACAAAACACTCGTTCGACCTATACTTGAGTATTGCTCATCAGTGTGGGATCCGTACCAGATCGGTCTGACGGAGGAGATAGAGAAGATCCAAAGAAGAGCGGCGCGTTTCGTCACAGGGTTATTTGGTAACCGTTATAGCGTTACGGAGATGTTTAATAAACTCAAGTGGCAGACTCTGCAAGAGAGGCGCTCTGCATCGCGGTGTAGCTTGCTCGCCAGGTTTCGAGAGGGTGCGTTTCTGGATGTGGTATCGAATATATTGCTTCCCCCTACTTATACCTCCCGAGAAGATCACGAATGTAAAATTAGAGAGATTAGAGCGCGCACGGAGGCTTTTAGACAGTCGTTCTTCCCGCGAACCATACGAGACTGGAACAGGAAAGGGAGGTAACGACAGTGGCACGTAAAGTGCCCTCCGCCACACACCGTTGGGTGGCTTGCGGATTATCAATGTAGATGTAAATGTAGATGTAGATTTCTGGTTGTGGAGCTACCTGAAGGACAGGGTTTACCAGGGCAACATTCACACATGTGCGATCTGAAGCGCAGCATATCAGGAGAGGTAGCCAGGATACCTACCCGTAGCTTCGTTCTGTTGTTCAGAATACAATCCTGCGCTTTCACACTCATCTGGACACTCATGGACGCCGTGTTGAGCCCCTGTTATAGCAGTAATGGTACTGGTATGTAATGGTATGATGTACAGTAGCAGCACATTAAAAGTGTTTCAATTAAGTTGAATCTGCATTTTTTTTTCTTCCGCATGTCCTTGACATTAATGCTACCAAGTTTGGTCCTCATACGGTAATTATTTTCCGTGTTTTAACGTGTTAAATAGGGAAAGATTAATTATAATCACCCGGTATATACACAACTGGCAATTAAAATTGCTACACCACGAAGATGACGTGCTACAAATGCGAAATTTAACCGACAGGAAGGGGATACTGTGATATGCAAATCATTAGCTTTTCAGAACATTCACACAAGGTTGGCGCCAGTGGCGACACCTACAACGTGCTGACATGAGGAAGTTTCCAACCGATTTTTCATACACAAACAGCAGTTGACCGGCATTGCCTGGTGAAACGTTGTTGTATGCCTCGTGTAAGGAGACGAAATGCGTACCATCACGTTTCCGACTTTGATAAAGATCGGATTGGAGCCTATCGCGATTGCGGGTTCTCGCATCGCGACATTGCTGTTCGCGTTGGTCGAGATCCAATGACTCTTAGCAGAATATGGAATCGGTGGATTCAGGAGTCAATACGGAACGCCGTGCTGGGTCCCAGCGGCCTCGTATCACTAGCAGTCGAGATGACAGGCATCTTATGAGCATGGCTGTAACGGATCGTGCAGCCACGTCTCGATCCCTGTGTCAACAGATGGGGACATTTGCAAGACAACAACCATCTGCACGAACAGTTCGACGACGTTTGCAGCAACGTGGACTATCAGCTCGGAGACCGTGGCTGCGGTTACCCTTGACGCTGCATCACAGGCAGGAGCGCCTGCGATTTTGTACTCAACGACTGACCTTGGTGCACGAATCGCAAAACGTCAGTTTTTCGGATGAATCCAGGTTCTGTTTACAGCATCATGATGGCCGTGACCGTGTTTGGCAACATCGCGGTGAACGCACATTGGAAGCGTGAATTCGTCATCGCCATACTGGTGTCTCACCCGGCGTGATGATATGAGGTGCCATTGGTTACACGTCTCGGTCACCTCTCGTTCCCATTGACGACACTTTGAACAGTGGACGTTACATTTCTGATGTGTTAGTACCCGTGGCTCTACCCTTCATTCTATCACTGCGAAACCCAACATTTCAGCAGGATAATGCACGATAGCATGTTGCAGGTCCTGTATGGGCCTTTCTGGATACAGATAATGTTCGACTGCTGCCCTGGCCAGCACATTCTCCAGATCTCCCACCAACTGGAAACGACTGGTCAATGGTGTCCGAGCAACTGGCTCGTCACAATACGCCAGTCACTACTCTTGATGAACTGTGGTATCGTGTTGAAGTTGCATGGGCAGCTGTACCTGTACACGCCATCCAAGCTCTGTTTGACTCAATGCCCTTGTGTATAAAGGCCGTTATTACGGCCAGAGGTGGTTCCTCTGGGTACTGATTTCTCAGGATCTATGCACCCAAATTGCGTGAAAATGTAATCACATGTCAGTTCAAGTATAATATATTTGTCGAATGAATGCCCGTTTATCATTTGCATTTCTTCTTGGTGTAGCAATTTTAATTGCCAGTGGTGTATATATTAGGGTGTAACAGGTATTTCTGTGACTGAGTGATGACTATGGGCTGAACACATCGGTATTTACGTAATTTGCATACTAATAATTACAGTTGTTACAAGTCCTTTGTTTTTAGGTTGGTTCCTACCCCCAAGAAATAAACGTGGAAAGAGAAACCCATTAACGCTTATTTTTGCGTGGGCGGCAGGTCAGGTGTTGAAGTGCGGACGCAAAACTGTTAACCTATACTGACAGGCACGGTCCACTTACTGGTGCAATTACGGCCATGAAGTTTGTGATGTGTTTGTGGGAAAGATTGTTCGGAGCAGAGAAAAAACAACCAACACACTCATCTGTGAACATATTAAGATACCACATACAAAAGTGTTTCCTCTTGTACCTGTTACCCCTCATACATATATCTCCTTTTGGAGAGTGGCCGCGCAAGTCGAACGTGCTGCGTCAGTTGTTCAAAATGGTTCAAATGGCTCTGAGCACTATGGGACTTAACATCTGAGGTCATCAGTGCCCTAGAACTTAGAACTACTTAAACCTAACTAACCTAAGAACATCACACACACCCATGACCGAGGCAGGACTCGAACTTGCGACCGTAGCGGTCGCGCGTTTCAAGACTGAAGCGCCTAGATCCGCTCGGTCACAGCGGCCGGCGCGTCAGTTGTGCAATAATGCTACGCCACCAGTCTGGTGTGGTAGTTTAAGGTAAAAAGCGATAGCCGAAGTTTTAAATTTCTCGTTAGGGAATTCGTGCACGTTCACACAGGAAAGTCGTAGAATTATACCATCATTTGACCATCGGACAGACTCCCGTATGGACGACATAATAATAAGCATCCCTGGCGTGGAGAAAGAACTGAAAGATTTGAAAGCAAATAAGTCACCAGGTCCGGATTGAATTCCAATTCGGCGTTACAAAGAGTACTCTACGGCATTGCCCCATTGCCCAGCCTACATTTATAGCGAATCTCTCGTCCAGCACAAAGTCCCGAGCTTCTGAAAAAAAGCGCAGATGACTATACAAGAAGGGTAAAAAGAACGGACCCGCAAAGTTACAGACCAATATCCTTGACTTCGGTTTGCTGCAGAATCCTTGCGCACATTCTCAGTTCGAATACAATAAACTTTCTTGAGACTAAGCAGCTTATGTACACCCATAAGCATGGTTTTGGAAAGCATCGCTCGTGCGAAACTCAGCTTGCCCTTTTCTCACATGGTATATTGTGTACTATGAATGAAGGGCAACAGACAGATTCCATACTTCTAGTTTTACGGAAAGCATTTGACGCGGTGCCCCATTGCAGGCTGTTAACGAAGGTACCGGATTTTGGATTAAGTTCAGAGATATGTGAGTGCCTCGAAGACTTCTTAATAATAGAACCGAGTATGTTGTCCTCCACGGCGAGTGTTCATCAGAGACAAAGCTATCGTCAGGAGCGGCCCAGGAAAGTGTGATAGGACCGCTGTTGTTCTCTATATACATAAATCATTTGGCTGACAGGGTTGGCAGCAGTCTGCGGTTGTTTGCTGATGATGCCGTGGTGTACGGTGAGATGTCTAAGTTTAGTGACTTCGGGAAGATAGAAGACAGAGAAAATTCTAGTTGTGTGTGATGAATGTCAGCTAGCACTAACTCCGGAAAAAGTTAATGCGGATAAGTGGGAAGAAAAAACCTGATATGTTGGGATACAATATTACTAGTGACCAGCATGACACAGTCAAGTCGTTTAAACATCTGTTAGTAATACTGCAAAACGGTATGAGGTGGAACGAGAATGTGAAAAAATGTGGTAGGGAAGACAAATGGTCGACTTCGGTTTACTGTGAGAATTTTAGGAAAGAGTGTTTCACCCGTAAAGGAGACCGCATATAGGACGCTGGTGCGACCCGTTCTTGAGTACTGCTCGAGTGTTTGGGATCCGTGCCAGGTCGGATTGAAGGAAGACACCGAAGCAATTCAGAGGAGAGCTACTAGATTTGTTACCGGTAGGTTCGAACAAAACGTAAGTGTTACGGAGATGCTTCGGGAACTGAAATGGAAATTCCTGGAGAGAAGGCGGCTTTCTTTCCTGGAAATACTATCAGGAAAATCTAGAGAACAGGTATTTGAAGCTAACTGCTGAACGATTCTACTTCCACCAGTGTACATCGCGTGTAAGCACCACGAAGATATGATTTGAGAAATTAGAGCTCATACGGAGGTGTGCAGACAGTCGTCTTTTCCTCGCTCTATTTGCTAGTGAAACAAGAGGGTAAATGGTAATTAGTGGTAAGGGTACCCTCCACCACGCACCGTTCGCTGGCTTGTGGAGTACCTGTGTAGATGTAGATAAGCCGAATGGCAAGCAAGCATTACGCAAATTGCCCTCTGGGCGAACAGCAGTTTCTTCGCCGCTGCTCTCTGGGAATGCCAAAGACTCTTGCGAGCCACGAGGGTGCATGTACCTGCAGCCAGCTGGTGACCGGCTAGTAGTGGAGGCACGTGCACCTGTTGCTGTGCCTGCATCCAGCTGATTTCCAGGCGGCCTTCGCTGCAGTCGAGCCAGCTAATAAGCAGCCGTTTGTGGGAGGATGTATGGCACCACCCGACTCCAACATCATTCGCGTCGTCTGTCGTCTCTGCTCGTGAATGGGTCTCCTCCAGAATGCTACTCTCCAGACGGCTGTCCTGCCATGGGCAATTTATTTTTGAAAGGAAGCACATCAATGAAAGCAGCCACTGTGAGAATAAGGACTTCCCTGTTGTCCCATGGACTAGTCATGGGTCAACTGTCAGTGGACCAGAGACATGAGACTGTTCGTAATAACATGCACTTGAGCCCACTAAGTGATCTGAAGTCCAATGCAGAACCTAGTTAAACTGCCTTGCACTTAATCATTAACCGTTTCGCCCACGTTCTTCATTTGGCACAGAACCAGGGAGATGATTAAACTGAGCGTGGACCTTAAAGCCTCTTATATCACGGGAAATGCTAATGAGGGGCAATTTCTAATTAAGCCGTCATATTTCTAGTGGAAATGTTAGTCATGTATGTAACTAATAGTAGTAACATGGAGTCTATCACCCCCCCCCACACGAACCCTCCACCCTCCCGCCCGCACACCCACATACACGAAGACAAATATTTTGGAAAAGACATGGGCAGGACCACTTGATATTGCACTTGATATTGATAGAATAGACGTCTGCTACAGAGCTGTGGACTTTGTAAGTGACGCAACTGATAACGGATGCCTACAAGAGAGGCGACACTTTGGTGGTATAAAGGGACGGGCTGTACAAAGTACGCGACTTCCAGATGCCCCCTTCTCGCTGCCTCCAACATCACATCCTTGTTCAAAGTGCAGTGCGATGAGAAGAAACATAAACCTTTTCTGAACCATGCTATCATCTCGCCAACTACAAGTGGTGTTTTTACGTATGCCGAGATAGAAAAGTGATTAGGACATGGTATCTCAAAAGTGAAAATTTAATTTTACCCTTTGTATTTGTTTGTGTGTTCTTTTCTATGGAAATATCAATGATTAGCGGAAATGTTTCACTGAGATTCGTCCAGATGAGGACCCTGTTTTGTATTATACTTGTTTTTCTACTTTTCTTATTTTCAAAAAATGACATTACTCTAATTAAATTATTATTTAAGTATGTACATGTATTACATTTTGTCCAAATGTGGACCATGCTTTCATGTTCCTAGGTATTAAGTTCTTATATTTGACAAATTTTTGTTGAGTGACGATATTTCCTGACAACCATCACTGATTTTGGGCAAATCAATTATTTCTTGAAACACAGACATACTTGTATATTGCTCATAGATTTATTTTTGTGTGAATCTTATGCATGTGTATGTGGTTTTGTTGTTTACAGAATTTTCATTTGTCTTGTAGTGATCTCATTTTATGTTAACATCTCAAACGCATTTGTGCTTCAGAAAGTAGGTAAAAATCACATTTCAGTTGTGAGTTGTAGCTCTGCGTAGGTTAGGTTTCCATCTTATGGCCTTATCAGTTAATTAGAGAGGGTAAATAAAAGCGTAAATATGAAAAGAATTCCTTGTGCCTGCAATCGCATTGTAATAACAGGTCAGCCATGAGTCTTTTAACCTGTGTAGGGTGTAATGAAAGCAGCAGTCACTCCACCTTTCATGTGATTTTGTAATTTTATCAGGTTCTTTGGAGTGTCTTTTCTCTGCCTGTATTTTCTCATATTTTTAACATCACCCGGGGAACCATACTGATTGTCTTTATCTTGATTTTTATTACGTTTGATGTTAAGCCCCGCTGTAGCTTCAACCACCTTTCCTAAACTTACATGATTACTAGTTTCTATAAATGTAAATATAATTGCAAATGCATTGGTAAATTCAGGTTGGCTTTGTTGGTTTAACTTGCCTGGGAACGGCAAATGAATTAAATTTTTCAAAGCTTGTTTGAGGCGCCAGATTGGCGGTGCATCTTTCTGCTTGGTCAAGCCGCAAGGCCTTTCGATTGGTTCTCTCAGACCCATTCACAATAAAAGTGGTTGTCGAAATTTATGTGGTGAACAAATGGAAAATTTTGAGTGAAGCCACCAGGCATTGTTCTCCTGCCTTCTGATTGGTGGAGACGTCTGGTACCATTGAGAAAATCGACTTATCGATTGGGGGGGGGGGGGGGGGGGTTGGCCATTACAAGTTAAAATTTTCTATCTCCATTCACTTAGATGAGGAGGGTTGGATTTTGTGCAAAGTTATTCAGTCACTGTGCTGGGATCTGACGAGTGTGATGTGGGGAATTAGTTCAAATTTTCGTGTTAGGAACTTTATATGGGTTTTAAAGTCGTTTGTTGAAGTGTTATGGGGTTCTCAGGAATGATAATGTTGCTGTCGTTTAACTCTGTTCACTTGGAACTGACTTTTGTCCCTATCTGGGATAGTGCAAGTGGGCCTCCTCTAACAAAAAACATTTCAATGAGTGCACTCTAACCCATGTATCAAGTAACAGTCATCTACATACATACTTTTACTGCAACAGGGGAGTGTTTCTGCTGCACGAGACAATGGCACGGGAAGTAAATGGAACCTTTGTTACAAGGACCATATCGATGATAGAACAGGATTCATTGGAAATACGTGCTATACCCACAGGCCTGTGCAACCGGTCCGCTAGAGAAATTCGTCAACGGCTTCAATACAATCTAAGGCTACAGTGGCGTCACATACTCTTGACATTCCACATTGACAGTTAGAAATTTAAAAAAAAATCATGCAATATCAATGTTTTCTGAAGAATCCTTCAGTGTCAGCTTCCAGTAGTTTCACTATTCTTGCCGAAGGTATATTAACATCGAGGAAAATTTGCTTTGAACTTGAATCACACTTTTCTTTGTGTCTGCTCTTTCCTTTATTATGTAATCTGTTTATTAAAATTATTAGTCGTACCTTATATATTCCCAGAAAACTCACAAAACATTAATATCTATCTATATTATTCACAACGGATCTGCCCGACTGACTAAACAGAAATATATGAAACGAAGTGGAGCTATGAGGACGGACACTTTATTTGACTTAACAGTTCATATAATATTCTTACAGATATACTGCACATCTGTGGTATTTCATCCTAATCGGACAGTTTCCACTGTAATTAAATCGTGACCACTCATATACTTGTAAGTTGGAAATAGGCCTGGAAAGCGATAAATGAAGTGGAATATAGTGTTCTTAATATTTCCTTCAGTCGACTATAATGTGAAGTAAAGGGAGACAGGCGACGAGGAGCGTTAAGTTCTTGATTGTAGTGTATTATAGAGTCTGTGATTGTGCAATACATATTATCAGACCTAGCCACTGGCAACACTGTTGACATTAGACCTTAGCATTCGCAGTGGTGCCATAAAGTACCTTGAAGTCATTGGGGCCAAGGGAATGCACCATATATGTACTCCGTCTCACAACTTTATTGGAGTGTTAAAGCGTTCACGACTGATGTACTCACATTACGTTACTACACAAATTTTCACTACAGCACTTCACACCTTACTAAATGATTTATAGCTAAATGCTATTAGCACTTGTTTACATGGTATCAAGAAAGAATCATGCACAAAAAGAATCATGCACAGCTAACGTTACGTGGAGGACTACACTATAACGAACGGATTTCAAAGAAGAGTTGATGCAAATAAGGGAAGTCGGACGCGTGGATTTGTAACCACCTTCACGAGACGACTAGAAATTAGAAAATGCAGTACAGCAGATAGTGATAAGGATCGTGTCCACTCCAACCCCAGATTCTTTTTCCTCGTTTCAGAATTTAATAACTTATTGGCATTCAACATAGCTATGTTTTTCGATGATAGGTGGTGTTACTGTATGCTTGACGTACTCATTCTGGCCCTTACATGAAGCGAGTCAGTGAAACAAGAGATATCTGATAAAATACCTGATGTAAAGGCGGAGTTCCAAACAATAAAACATATTGACATTTATGTACGAGAATCCATTTTATGCCAACCATCTACAAATATGTGTGCCTCCAGTTCACAAGTCAGTTTAGCTGGGTAGCTCATTCATCCGCAGATAATTTTCCACTGACATTAGATGCATCAGCCTCAAACAACAATAAATCATAATTAAAAACCAATAAACATGCCGATGTATTATTATTCGCTGTTTTTGTTACAAGTAGACTTAATGTTACAACACTTATTTACCTGCCATTAGGAGTCATTGCAGACATTCTCTGTACGCACACTGTATGTACAGTCTGACGATTGACATATTGACTATGATGATACGCCTGCCTTCCAATTACATTCCTTAGGCGTTTCCATTTGTCTGCATTAAAAGCTGAGGATCAGAAAGGTGGTTAGTTTTTCTCATCACAACTATTATGCACACAATTTTTCACAAACAGGCATTGCACTTTGGAAGGATGCTGTGGAACGACAGCGAAATTTTTTAATATTTACCAAATCAAATAAGTTTATACCAATCTCTTAACCGTGAAGTTTGTATCATATGTAATGGACGCATTAACTAAGTTTCTGAATACGTTGGTTTTAATTAACTATTTCATTTCCCTAAGCAATTTATTGCACAATTTGGTTCACTGCTTTAGAATACTTTTAGAGTAATATTTACTAATGTTCTTGCTAACGTGTGTAACAGATTGGTTAATATACTCACATGATCCAGTTAAAATCTTCAACATTTTACACAAATTTTTACAATGAATCTGATTATTATTTTTATTTATTACTCTTTTCTGTAGTTTGAGTACTGTCGTGATACGCTGAAGAAAACAAAATTACAACGCCGAGAAGGAGTTGTGCGACATAAACGAAAGTTTGTAGGCATTTTTCTACACCTGAAAGATGATGTCTGTTCAAATTTCGAGCCAGTTGCATAAGAGTGACGCTAATAAAGCCATTAAGAGGATGCAAGTGAGATTTGCCTTAAAAACACTCTGTAATGGTCGACATCGTTAGTTACCTTTGAGATTGGAGGTCGTGAGTCGATGTTAGTCAAGAACGCCTTTAAGATAACGAAGACACCTCCTAACTCTTCATCTCAAAGTAGCACTTGCAACCTAGGTTCTCAATTATTTGCTGTAAGTATTCCAATCTCTACCTTCCTCTACAGTTGCTGCCCTCTACAGCTCCCTCTAATACCATGGAGTCATTCCCTGGTATCTTAACAGATGCCCTATCATCCTGTCGCTTCCCCTTGTTAGTGTTTTCAACGTATTCCTTTCCTCTCCTATTCTGCGCAGAACCTCGTCATTCATTATCTTACCAGTGCACCTAAATTCCAACATTCGTCAGTAGCACCACATCTCAAAGACTTAGATTCTGTTCCGGTTTCCCATAGTCCATGTTTCGCTACTTTACAATGCTGTCTTACAAACGCATTCTCAGAAATTTCTTCCTCCTATATTTGATGTTAACTTTCATACTGTTCTCATTTCAGCTACTTCTCATTTCTTTTTTCCTCCTTCGATTTATGCTCAATCCATATTCAGCCCTCATTAGACTGTCCATTTCATTCATATAATTCTTCTTCACTTTCATTCGGGATAGCAGTGTCATCAGGCGAAAGACTACATCCCTGTCTTACGCCCTTCTTAATAAGAGCACTTCGTTCTTGGTCTGCCACTGCTGTAATTAGCTCTTGAATCTTGTCCTTATTGTATATCACTTGTCTTTGCGTACAGATTACCAAATTTTCTGAGAAATTCTAACATCTTGAAGTATTTTACATTGTCGAGCGCTTTTTCCAAGTTAACAATTATTCTTTAGTATTCCTTCCATTATCAACTGCGTCTGAACTGCCTCTCTGTTACCTTTATCTCTTCTAATGCCGCATTGATTGTCATTTAACACATCCTCAATTTTCTTTACCATTCCTCTCTACATTATTCTTATCAGCAACTGGGACGCACGACTTGTTAGGTTTTTGTGCGATTAATATCGCACCTGTCAGCTCTTCCAGTCTTCGGAATTCTATGGTTGATGTTTTTCCGAAGTCTGATGGTATATCGCAGTCTCGTATATTCTACACACCGACGAGAATAACCGTTTTTTGCCACTTCCCCTAGTAATTTTCGAAATTCCGATGGAATTTACGTATCCCTTCTGCCTTATTTGACCTTAAATCTTCCAAAGCTCTTTTATATTCTGGTTCTAAAACTGACTCCCCTCTCTGTCCTACATCACTACAGCCTCTTTTTCTATCACAGCATCAGACAAGTCTTCTCCCTCATAGAGGTCTTCAGTGTACTCTTTCCACCTATCCGCTCTCTCCTCTGTATTTAACAGTGGAATTCCGACTGCAGTCTTTACGTTACCACTCTTGCTTTTAATTTCAACGAAGATTGACAGTCCTTCGGATAATCTTCCCCTTTTCGATTTCTTTACATATTTTTCATGTAGCCATTACACCTTAGCTTCCCCGCTCTTCCTATTTACTTCATTCGTAACTGATTTGTACCTCTGTATTCTTGAATTTCGCTGAACATTCTTGTACTTCGTTCTTTCAAGAACCAATCGAAGTATTGCTTCAGTTATCCATGGATTCTTCGCAGTTACCACAATTGTACCTATGTGTTTCTTTCCAACTTCTGTAATTGCCCTTATTAGAGCTATCCGTTCCTCTTCCAGTAAACTGCCTACTGAGATGTTCCTTATGCCACTAGCTACAGCCTTGGAGGACGTCAAGCGTATCTCTTCATTCCTTAGTCCCTCCGTGTCACACTTCCTTGCGCATTGACTTTTCATGATTAGTCTCTTAAACTCCAGCCTACTTTTCGTCACTTCTGCATTGTGATCTAAGTCTATATCTCCTCCTGGGTACGCCTCACAATTCAGTACCTGATTTCCGAATCTCTGCCTGAGCCTGATGTATAGTCCAAATGAAATCTCCCCGTATCTCCTGCCCTCTTCCAAGTATACCTCTTTCTCTGGTGAGTCTTGAACAAAGTATTCGCTGTCACTAGCTGAACTTTACTGCAGAACTCAATTCGTATTTCTCTTCTCTCATTCCTAGTACCAAGCCCGTATTGTACAGCAACCTTTTCTTTTACTCCTGCCCCTACAACCGCATTACAATCCACCATGTACAATAGATTTTCATCTCCTATCACTGAACTGTTTACAGTCAGTCACTCTCTGCCCCACCTTGCTATTTATAAGGGTTCCTACTTCCGTTATACCATTTTCTGGCGCTGTTGATGCTACCCTATACTCATCTGACCAAAAGTCCTTGTCTTCACTGACACCCTTAATATAAAGTTTCAGCTTTTGTATTTCACTGTTCAGATTTTCTAACCTCCCTGCCAATCTATGCCCCGACTCGTAGAACGTTATCCTTTCGTTTGCTATTCAATCTTTTCCACACGGTCACCTTTCGCTTGTCGAACCACTTCCGGAAATGCAAATGGGAATGTATTGCGGAATATTTTGCTAATTGAGAGATCATCATGACACTTTCCAATTACAGTCCAAATGTCCTGTGGATACACATTACATGTCGTTAATGGAGTGGTTTTCATTCCCTTCTGCATCTTTTAAAGTTGGGTTTCGACCTCTGTCCGCTGCCCCTCTTTGAAAAGACGCTTGGCAGGTCTAAGGTGCCTTCTTTTGCCGGAAATTTTCGTCTACCGTTACTGATGATTCTTGTTGAAAAGTTTTGCTGTGGCCGGGTTCGCACCCGAGACCGAAGACGTTTTCATTGCTAATGAAAGACTCTAATGGCTAGACCACGGGTGCGAGCTATAACTGTAAGACTTCCTAACACAACAGTATAGTCACTGTGCCAAACTCAAATTTGTTGAAGGAAAGTATCAACTGCTACCCTTCCTAGTTTTGATGCTTACGAGGAGTGATGAGAACACGGCTCATAGCCTGTATATGAAACTGAACGAATAAACCGATGACTACTAAACTTTCAAATCAAGATCGATCCAGAAAAAAGAATTGAATAACATGCTCGTTGTCGCGTCCCAAGCGTGAGTATTGCGAGGGACTGAGCGACACTGTTCGTAAAAGGGACCTTAGTGAGAGGGAGGCTTTTTGATCTGGCTAAGATGTCGAAATCCCTGGTGTGAAGGTACAAGGCTAGGAAGCGGGTAGAATTAAAGTCTTGATAACTTTAACAAATTGCAGATTATTCTGAATGAATACAGCTCACCCTAACTGCGCGGTGGTTGCATTCACAGGAAGGCCAAGTCTAACACAGAGACGGTGACTGACTCCACCGTTCTGACTGCCTACTAGAAGTTCAGCAATATTTCTTAGCACCCTACGTTAGAGTCCCGCAGCTACGCTCAAACGCTCTCCAGCGACCATCTCCGGCTGCCTGCCTACAGCCCGTTCCTCAGCCCAAGTCGGCTGCTGCTATCACTCTCCAACTACTCGCCGCGTGCTCTCGGGTTTTGTTAGCGTTTCCCCTTCGACCCCGCCAGCACTTGGCATGACGTAGCGTCGAAGGCAACTTGTCCTTATTTGGTATCGTTAAAACATTGCTGTTCCTATCGTTCTTCAGAGGCTGAGTGGAGGGATAGAGGCGCCTCTCACTGCATGGTCACGCACTGCGTCCTGAGCCCTTCATTGGCTCCTTATGACGTAGTGCTGTCCCCACCAAGGGCCCTCTTTCTTTCTCTCTCCACTCCCAGACCTATCTCTCTCTCTAGCCAGGAATGCTTTCTGTTTATACTCCTTAATTGACTGCTTATCATGAGTCCCTACACAGACCTTCGTTTGTATCTGCTGGCTGTTTACTTTCTTATCAAGCGCCGCTGCCTAACAGTTTGAGTGCCACCGCGGCTGACCCTTCGGCCACGCCTGGCGTCCAGCGCTACAACTTTAACTTCTTCCTACATACTATTCTCAAGGTACTGCAATTAGACTTGGCTTGTTCCTGCGGTTACAACACCTCCCCCGCCAGGGAAATTGGCGTTACTCCCCAGAGTAGCGTCAATTGTGATTCTCTCATTTTATTTGCTTACATTTTCTTTTGTTACATCAACACTTCATATGTTTTCTTTTTCTTTCATATACATTCGGTACACTTAATTCCATTTAGTTCTTTGTTAGACACAATACATTTATGAAGGTACTTTTTTTTTACAATTATTGATGCATTAATTATTTATCAAACATACATTTATCAACGTACATTTTTTTTCCAAATCATTGATACAATTACATTCAAGGTACATTTTTAAAAGCATTGATACAAAATACCATTTTCATTCAACATTGGTAATTACAAGTACGTACAGTTTCATAAAACATGGACAAAACACTAAAATTGATTACACCTTTTCATAAGACGCTTCTAATATATTTTTATCTTTTGACTTTACTTAACGCCTGTTTCTGAACAGAACTGACTCTTCTTGGTTTTTCCCACCTCTTTCATCTATTACTACATCTTCAGTTTCTTTATTAGTTTGTCTTCTACTTAAGCTAGTTTCTGGGTATTGATTTACTATGGTGTTTCTTATACATACTTTACCACAACAGTTATTATCGTCAACGTACTTCCATAAACTTTTGAAGCATTCTTTACAGCATCTACAATTTTTACAACAACATGTTATTACAATAAAAATGACTATCGCTATAGCTACGTATGTAGTTATTGAGTAATGTGTAAAATATCTGGAATATTTTAGTTCTTCCTCCTGCCTTTCTGCCATTCACTGGACATCATCCAGTCTTTTCCCAGCGACTTTCAAATCGTCTAATTGTGTTACTACCTGCTCCAGTGGTAAATCTAACGTTAGCATTGAGACATTTTTCTTTTCTTCGTTTACAACACAACAGTCAAATTCTAAATTAATTTGAGGTATTATATCTTTCTTTATTACGTTACTATGAATTACTCTATCTGTTTGTATGAACACTCTCGTTCCATACCCTTTACATTTACTATAAAAACTTATCTTTCCTACTCCTTTCACTAATAAGTCCTTTTGGGGGTTCCTTTCCACATAATACTGTCAGTCCTTCTTCCTTAGGAGCTACATATAGCCATTCGTTACTGTTTAGATGGGTCCAAAGGCTCTGATTCAGTGCGACTAATTTTCGCACACAATCTTCCGGAATTTCTCTTACCGGTTGTAACAATTTGGATTCGCATTCCTTATGGTCGAATGTCTATTCTTACTCAGTTCTTTACATTTTAGATCATTCGCAGAAAGTTTCGCGTACTGCCTTTTGGATTCATCTATCAGTAGAAATTCTTTTTCTGGCTCTATGTATACGTACCTTCCTTTCATATCTGGGATCTCCTTTGGTAATGGGAGAACTCTATACAGATTATAATTATTATTATCTATTAAAGGAATATTAATTACGTACCCTAGTATGCTACCGGAAACGAAAACATCTAAATCAATTATTATTAACAAGAGGTAGCCTGACGACTCCGCGAGAGGAACAGGAAACTTCACGTCCTTTAATTCGTCTCGTATTGAACTTAGATACTTCACAATTTGGACTGGGTTAATGATGTGAGGCTGCAGTATTCCCTTTTGAGCATTTACAATGGCATTTATCATCTGCTCGTATTCCTCTTCGATTTGGCCAAACACTGCCGCTAATTGTAATACTTGTTCCGTTACAGTGACAAAAGATGCTACTCGTTTGAAACCCATATCTGTTTCCTTCACGTATTCCTTCATGAACCTTTCTAGTCTCTGCATGCCTGTCCTTAGAATGTGTTCATTTGATTCTAGTGTATATACTGTTCTGTTTACTCCCGCTAATATGTCCCTTACCACTGCCACCTGTTCCTTAGTTAACCTCAGCAACCCTTCAGAGTTCCTCTCCATAGCGTCTATTCTTTCTTTATAGTACGCTGCGTCCGCTTCGTCCAATGTTCCGAACAGCATCTTACCTGCCGACGAAGTTGAATACTCCTCTCTTTCTTCTGTTTTCGTGTTTTGTGAGCTGTTGTACGAGTTTCTGCAGACCTGTAATCTTTTCCACGTGATGTGTAACTTTCTGATCTAGTACTCTACATTCTATTAATCCTACGTTTAATTGTTTCAATGTGTCACGGCACCTCTGTACCGCTGCCTTACCGTACCTCTCTGCTTTCTGAAATCTTTCTGTTATTACATCTAAGTTAACATATGTGACTATTCTCCATGTGGTACTGTATATTTCTATTTGTCCTACGTTATCGTAACATAGTCCTTATGAACTTGGTATTGAGGTCCTTTGAAATCGTTCGTTTCGTATCCTGATGCAACGAAGCTGTATGTTGTTATCACTATGATGAGTTGCACAACTTGCCACTTGAGTGCCATACCTGAGATTTAAAAGAACTGTTTCAGCCTGTGGGCATGTACTTTTGTTTCCTTATTTCTCTTAACTCTTATAACTACGTTAGGCCCTTCCACTTTTAACACTTCAAATGGACCTCTCCATTGTGAATCTAGTTTCCGAGATCTACCACGTCTCACTGATTCGTCGCGTAATGACACCTTGTCCCCTACACTGAATTCTTTTGGGTTCTGCTTCAGATCATACTGTCCTTTACTAATTACTTTATTCCATATAATAGAATCCCTAGCCACTCTGTGGGCTTCCTGCATTCTTGCTCTTAACTTATTGACATACGAATCATAATCGTAACTTACCTGCGGTGTTTCTTGCTGCAGTACTCCTGGTATGTTAACCTTCCTTCCGTAAATTAACTCGAATGGTGTATAACCTGTGCTGCTGTGTGGTGTAGTGTTGAACACAAACATTGCATACGGCACCCATTTGTCCCATGAACTTTGATCTCCTGTTACAAAGTGTCTGAGATATTCTACAATTGTTCTATGACTCCTTTCTAGAGCACCATTTGACTCAGGGTGGTACGCTGTGGTATTTATACGTTTTACCTTCAACAATTTACATACACTTTTAAACACGTCACTCAGAAAATTCGATCCTTGGTCTGTTAACAAAACTGATGGAATCCCATATCTTAGTACTATATTTTCTACAAATGCTTCCGCTACTGTTTCAGCGTCTTGCTTGTCAATCGGGACTGCTACTGCGAATTTACTCAGATCGTCTTGGAATGTTAGCTTGTACCTTTTCCCTGTACTAGATACATCTAGTGGACCCACTATATCCATTGCACATTTTGCAAATACTGTTTCAGCTGTGTCTGTAATTTCTAAGGGCATCCTTGTTTTCATTTGTGTGTTTTTGTTCTTTTGACATGATGGACACTTCCTAATATAATTTTCAATGTCCCGCTTCATTCCGCGCCACTGCTTGTACGCTTTTATCCTGTCGAATGTCCTATGCATTCCTTGATGCCCCCCAAGGGATTATCGTGCATCTCTTTTAATATACTCTCCTTTTCTTCGGGGCTAATTTCCTCACTACTATTTGTTTCCTGGTCTATCTCACCTGACATTTGCGCTTGCCGCACGTTTACGGAACTCTGTTCCGCCTTCGCTTGTGGTACGGAGGTTCCTTCTGCCTCCACATTTCGCTTTGAACCTATCTCGTCCTTTCCTTCATGCCTTATCCGGCTTAACGCGTCCGCATTACTGTTTAGCTTTCCTGGCTTATAAACTACCTCGTAGTCGTACTCTTCGAGCTTCAGTCTCCACTTCAGGAGCCTCGAACTCGGATCCTTCACACTAAATATCCACGTTAGTGGCTTATGGTCTGTCACCACTGTGAATTTTCGCCCATACACGTATGGTCTAAACTGCTTTACCGCGTACACTATAGCCAACAACTCTTTTTCCGTTGTACTATGGTTCAGTTCTGCTTTGTTCTGTGCTCTGGATGCATATGCAATCGGCAAGTCTTCGCTAATCTTTTTCCCTTGCGATAACACGGCGCCCAACGCTGCGTTACTCGCATCCGTTGTGATTATAAACGGTTTCGTAAAGTCAGGATACTGAAGTAACGGAGGATTCACTAATTTCTCTTTCAGTTCCTCGAACGCATTGTTCTGTCGTTCTCCCCATTGGTACTCTACTCCTTTCTTTAAGAGCTCATGGAGAGGTTTCGCAATTTTGCTGAAATTTGCAATGAAACGTCGATAGTACCCTATCAGTCCTAGAAACCCTTTTAGTTCTTTTGTTGTTCTCGGCTGTGAGAAGAACTTCACCTTCTCCACCTTTGCCATATCCGGTGATATTCCCTTGTCCGTGATACAATGAGCTAGGAAGATTATCTCCTTCCTCAGAAATTCACACTTGTCTGGTTGCAGCTTTAAATTGTGCTCTCGCAGCCTGTCAAATATTTTCCGGAGTTTTTCGTTATGCTCCTGCAGGTTTTTCCCGTAACATACTATGTCGTCCAAATAGACAAAACATTTCACACCTTGTAAACCTGCCATTACTGTGTTCATCAGTCTCTGGAAACATCCTGGGGCTCCCTTCAGTCCCATCGGCATTCTTTTGTATTCGTAATGTTGATAGTTTGAGCTGAATGCCGTTTTCTCTCTGTCCTTCTCGTCCCTCAATATTTGATGGTACCCGCTTGCGAGGTAAAGCGTCGAGAAGTACTTGGATTGCCCTATTTGATCCAGGACATCGGAGATATTCGGTAGTGGAAATGCATCGCCTACCGTGATGTCATTTAATTGTCGGTAGTCCACTACGATTCTCCATTTCTGCTTGCCACTGGCATCTAACTTCTTTGGAACTAACAGTAACGGTGCGTTCCATGCGCTCTTGCTTTCGACAATTATGTCATCCTTGAGCATCTGTTCTATTTGCTCTTTTAGCACTTCCTTTTGCGCTTCAGGGATCCTGTACGGTCTAGCGTTCACTACCTTCCCCGCGTGTTCCGGCGCAATCAGTATTCTATGTTTCACTGCAGAAGTATAGGACAGTTTGTCCCCTGGTAGATGAAATACATCTCCGTACTCCGTGCAGACCTCTGCTAGAGCGCTCTTTTCTTCGACGTTCAAATGATCCATTCTGAGCTGCCGTCGCAATACACTAGCACGACTTTCCGTCTTACCTACTGCATCATTGCTACATTTTACTTGGCGTACTTTCGCTATTCTTTCTAATTCTTCCGTTATTAATCTGACGTTTCCTAGTCGAACTCTGTCCTCTGACACGTTCAATGCACTTACTATGCATTTCGCACTTTTACTAAGGATTCAGGTACATGCACCCCTTGTGCAATCTCCTGCCTCGGTATGACCATTTCTCTTTCGATCCCCCGTGGTACCTTTCCGTCCACTTTCAACAACATTATTCTTTCTTCCCGGGGCCCTATCTCACCGCCTATTTCCGAATCTCCTTCTATCTCTTGTCCCTTTGGTTCTTCCTCTACTACTAAGGGTATATCTCGCCCTTTCAGCCGTATTACTTTACCTGCATAGTCCAGCTTGACTCTATGCTCCGTTAAGAAATTTCTTCCTATCAATCCGTCGTACGGAATGTCTAGACCTCTACCGTACACGTGAAATTTCTGTCTCACCTTTTCAGATCCGTCTATACTTAAGTTTATTTGTACCGTGCCTATTGTGCTAACGGCTTCACTCGTTACACCTTTTAACCGAAGCCTTTCTGCTTCATTGATTCCAAGCATACTCTTTACCAGAATACTCATCCTCTTTAGTAAACACAATTGTGCTCCTGTGTCTATTAGTAACTTCAAATACATCTTTAACTCTAAGTAGTACAACATTACCACGCCGTTTTCTGTTGCACAGTCGATTACCCTCACTGTGGGTTTACCTATCGCAACAAGGCCCGACTGCGCGGCCTTGCCGTCTCTTAGTTTCCCTGTACCACCTTGCCTGTTTTACTCGATACTGGCACCCTGCCTTTTGTCCAGGCGTGCCAGGGCCCTTCGTGGCAATCTTTCGCGTAGTGGCCCTGCCGCTTACACTTAAAACACGCAACATCTTTTACTCTCGTACACGGAACTCTGCAGTTCCCTGGTAAATTACACTGTGGACATCTCCACTCTCGTAACCCTCCATCGGTTTCTCTGTGATTTCCTCTGAATTCCCTTACATCTATCGGGTGAACTTTTCTTAACCGCACCCGGCATTCCATGTCCGTGTGTCCCGGCTTGTCACACCCATAGCAAAAGTTTGTAAACTCTTTGCCCGTCATTGCCCGTACTCTATGCTCTGGCCTGTTTTTTCTACACCTGCTTGCTATGTGGCCTCTCAACCCACAATTGAAACATTTCAACTCTTTAATTTCTCTCGCGTTTTTTACCGCTTCCTTATTTCGGGTGTACGTTACCCTCGGGGCTAGTCCCCGCTCTTTCATGGACAATATCGCACTCTCCTCCTGCAGTGCCAACCCCACTGCTGCTGCCAACGTAATTTCATCGCCTCTGCTTCTCACTATTGTTTGTATTCTATCATTACTTAAACCCTGTATAAAGCACGCTCTTCCTAAGGAATCAACTAGTTCTATCGCACCCTTCAAGTTTTCTCTGGCCGTAACTCTGTTTACTGCTTCTCGAAAATCTCTCTGCATTTCATCTATTCGGCTTGCCCACATCGCTATTGTTCCCCTTGTCCCTGTCTTGCTTGGAAAATCTTACATGCATAGTAGTCTATGGTACGCTTACTCGCATAGTTTTCTTCTAAACCGCGTTTCACCTCTTGCCACGTACCTGTGCGTTCACGCACCTGCAATCTCGACCTGGCCTCACCGATTATCTTTGCTTTAACGAACTTCAATAACGTTTCGTGTTCCTCTGGCTTTACTAATTCAAATGCCGCATCTACATTTTCGATAAATTCCCTTAAATCCTTCTTATTTCCTTCGAACACTTTCGAAACAATACATAAGGCCTCCTTCACTGACATCATACCATTAGTGGAGGATGACGCAACTTCTTTAGTTTGGGGCATCTTAACTATGTCAACACTTTACACAACAAAGATACAATATTCTTAAGACAATTTTACAAGTACTGCTTCTCTTGTGGTGCGCCGTCTGCTCTGTTGATCCGCGTCGTCCCGCGCTTCTCCGCGCTCTCTTCGTGCCCGCGCTGTCCCGCGCTGTCTCTGCGCCCGCGCTGTCCCGCGCTGCTGCGATGCGCCGGCCGCCGCTCTGCTGGGCTGTGCCAACCCCGTCGCTCTCCTCGGCTGCCGCTGCTACGGCTGCTGCCGCTTCTGCTGCTGCTCGGCCCGGACCCTCGGACTCGAACGTTGACTGCTCAGGCACCGCTGTGCCTCGTCGCTCCGCGTCGCGCTGCCGCTGTCCTGCGTTGCCCTGCACCCACGAGGACTACCTTTCCGGACTCTGACGTACTGGTGCTACTAATGCTGAAAGTTGCGAGTCGCCACAACTTCCTGCCAATTGCCACAGTCGCTGTAGCAAAATCTAATGGCTCCTACCTCCTATTTGCCTATGCGCCTTTGTGATAACCCCACACCTGGCACCAAAAGTTTTATTTATGTCGCGTCCCAAGCGTGAGTATTACGAGGGATTGAGCGACACGGTTCGTAAAAGGGATTTAGCCGGTTGACCTTAGTCAGAGGGAGACTTTTTGATCTGGCTAAGATGTAGAAATCCCTGACGTGAAGGTACAAGGCTAGGAAGCGGGTAGAATTAATGTCTTGATAACTTTAACAAATTGCAGTTTATTCTGAATGATTACAGCTCACCCTAACTACGCGGCGGTTGCATTCACATGAAGGCCAAGTCTAACACAGAGACGGTGACTGACTCCACCGTTCCGACTGCCTACTAGAAGTTCTGCAATATTTCTTAGCACCCTACGTTAGAGTCCCAGCTACGCCCTAACGCTCTCCAGCGACCATCTCCGGCTGCCTGCCTACAGCCCGTTCCTCAGCCCAAGTCGGCTGCTGCTATCACTCTCCAACTACTCGACCCGACAAGACAAGACCCGACAAGACCCTCAGAGCCGCGTGCTCTCGGGTTTTGTTAGCGTTTCCCCTTCGACCCCGCCAGCGCTTGGCATGACGTAGCGTCGAAGGCAACTTGTCCTTATTTGGTATCGTTAAAACATTGTTGTTGCTATTGTTCTTCAGAGGCTGAGTGGAGGGATAGGGGCGCCTCTCCCTGTATGGTCACGCACTGCGTCCTGAGCCCTTCATTGGCTCCTTATGACGTAGTGCTGTCCCCACCAAGGGCCCTCTTTCTTTCTCTCTCCTCTCCCAGACCTCTCTCTCTCTAGCCAGGAATGCTTTCTGTTTATACTCCTTAATTGACTGCTTATCATGAGTCCCTACACAGACCTTCGTTTGTATCTGCTGGCTGCTTACTTTCTTATCAAGCGCCGCTGCCTAACAGTTTGAGTGCCGCCTCGGCTGACCCTTCGGCCACGCCTGGCGTCCAGCGCTACAACTTTAACTTCTTCCTACGTACTATTCTCAAGGTACTGCAATTAGACTTGGCTTGTTCCTACGGTTACAACATCGCAACGCACGATAGATGAATATGTGTGTTGCAGCAACTCGGACGTGAGATGCAATACATGGAATGCCTTCTGAGGAGCGAAGGGTACCCCACTAGTTTCATAAGAAGTCACAAAACCTAACACTCGGCGAACTGACAGGTCGGTATACGAAACGCCGGGCACAACTACTGTGCCTTACACCTCTAGAAAGACGGACATATGTGTATTTCTACATCACAAACACAGCGAAAAGGCTATGTTATATAAATTGACCAAGAAGATCAAAGGGTCTATGAGATCTGATCGAAAGATAAACAACAATCTCTCCACACAAGTGCCGCCCCTAATACTTCATTGGCTCTCAAGTACTATGGATCGACAGTGCCGGTTGCTATTTTGCTTCAAAGTGAAGAACTAATTTCAGGTATCAGCAATGACGAAAATCAAAGACGAAATGAAACCATTTATACAGTCATCATGTTTCAGTATCGCTTGACAAGAAGGTCATGATCGCAATCCATTTTAATGAATGGAAGTTGCTTTTCAAGGAATTTAAGTGTTTCGACTTTCAGTCTGAAATACAGTATTCCACGTCGACAAATTTGATGATACTCGGAACCATATCAAGCAATAACAAATAGTGCGAAAAGGAAGTTGGTATGTAAAATAAGAAATCAGCACAGAAAGGAAAAGGAAACGAAGAGGCTTTTCTGAGTGTAGTAGCTAATTAACGGAAAGGGAAGGAAATTTGTCTCACTCATGAACGTTACGTGAGGTCTGCAGTTTTCTCGATCGGCACTGAGCTAACAGCCGTGACGGAGAGGCCTTTTTGGCGAAAGCTTTTTGCAGTTAACTTCGCGCAGCACTTCCTTTTGACTCCATTGCGTGAAAGTTTTGCAGCAAATATGCAGCTTGAGGAAACTTACCAAAAAAATTGTTCCATTTGTGAGCAGCAGTGATATAGAAGGAACCAACGAAAACCATAATTGGTTGTACATTATCTGCAGATGGGGTCAGAAACTCTTAAAAACGTGAAGAATCCAGTACTGCAGCAAAGTGACAGCTATCTCGAGCAACAGTTGTTTCCCATCCGCTTTTTTTCTTCATAAATCACTACCAGGCGGTACATACCTTGAAGGATAACTCTCATGTATTTAATAAAAGGTATCTTGTGCTTAGCAGCGTGGTTTGCAGTGAAATCGACCGCAAGGTAAATGCACGAGACAGAGATCTCTGGTAATATTTGGCCAAAGTACACAGCTTCAGTCTGCCTGAAGATTCTGTATTCGTGTCTACAAATGTTACAATTGGGTGGAACAGATTCTTGCTCTTCTTCACCCTCTATAAAATTAACAATAATAGTTTAACTTCACCTGTGGATGAGAGACTTATATGATGACCGCGCCCGAAAGCGCCAGTTTACCATAGTTCGAGGACACAGACGAGTTAGCAGATAAATTCGTCTTGTTTCATCTGTCAGTGGCCTCGTTGCCTCATTGATGGAATATCTAGTCGTAGATAAAACATATGCCGTTTACTTAAAAAAATTCGGGACTCTTGCACGTTATGGACAGTGTAGTAAAATATTCTAGCTTCGAAAACTCTTAGGCCGTTTGTTGTTTAGCTGCATGTATTTCACAAGAGGATGAATGATAGTCACCATGTTCCGCAGCAGAATTCCCGTATACTTCATTTATTATCCGAAAACGTGCCCAGAGTCACGCACAAGATATCTAGGCTGCAGCCAGAGTACCAACCCACAATAATGTAAAAATAAAAAATGCTTTTTGACGCTGTAACGCGAAATCACAGGAGGCATGCAACTATTCGGTAAATCTTTCAGTGGATCGCTGATACGAATTAAGTCACTATTCAAATCCTGCGTTCTTCCGCGTCAATTTCACAAAATAGGCCTCATAAAATGCGGCAATTCAAATTGCAGAATCACTTTGCCTTTCAAAATAATAATTAACAGAGTCCTGGCAATTTGAAGAAGCACGACTTCGTAGATAGCTCAAGTCTTTTCATACCTCGTTTCATCCAAAACGGAGCCAATTACATACAGGGTGAAGAAAAATTCGAGCACTCGGACCTCGCGGCGCGATTCCCCACATACTGGCAACTCAAAAATGTCTGTCATTACATTCCGTCCTGCGGATATTTCCGGCAGTAACTGGACGTTAAAGATTAGCGCTCTGGCAACACTGTAATCACATGTACAATAATTATCTCTGTCATCATGTGGGCGTCGTTCTGTGCAGTTGGTACAGTGGATACCGGTTTGGATTAGCATGCAGGAAGTCGAACGTTCGATTTTAGGTCGAGGCATATTTGTTTTTATTTGTTAAATGTAGTCTGCGTGGTACGGTATCTGGTATCGTAATCGTCACATAGCGACTACAGTGCGTCTTCTAGAAAACATTTGCTCTTACCCACTAGGAACACAGAAATGGAAGTACAATCGTTTTCACTGGCAGCTTTTAAAGAAGCCTTTGTAATATCATGGACGCGTATTGTTTCACACCACTGCATCTATTAGATTTCAAACCTGTTTTCTGTGTACCCTCCCCCAATGGTCCCATCGATTAGTACCAACTATTACTCTTGCCAAGCTCAGTTCCATTACATTTCGTTATGGCCTTGTATCACCAGTAGCAACGTTCTTTGCAAATAATTTCCAAACTCGATTACCATTTTCAAGTATTATCTCCATGAAACCATTAATTATGCCTCCAACATTGAGTCTGATAAGCGCATGCCGTTTGGTAATTGTCTCCGTGTGTTACTATTATTATTAATGTTATTATTATCAATAAAAGTATGGAAATATCATGTCCGTCACCGATAGGGAATCATTGTAACTCGAAAACTAACATCTCGCAATTAGCAGTATCGGGATGACTCATGCAGAACAAACATTGTGAGAGGTGATGCGCATTAGGTGGAACAGCCCGCTGCTACTAATGATGTGTTTGTGCTGTATTCGCTGTTCAGCAGACAGGGAGTAGTTGCTAGCGGAGTCATGAGCCTGTGACAGACTCCATGTACATTCGTATACATATAGTATTTTCTTCAGAGTGGCAGACGTATGGCATACACAAAGGATGAATATGTGAATATCCGTCTCTACCTTGGTGTATCTGGAACTGCACTGGCGTTGGCGCTTATTAATATGCTGCTACATATCATGGTAGACGTCATGTCCCGTGACAGAGCTCATTCACAGACTTGACACAATCCAGCTACTGAGGAAGCTATTCTGGAGGTCATACGGCAAGAACACCAGCGAAGTGTAGGAAGCTAGTTGCGTGTCTCGGAACGCACGGTCGCTGACGTGCTGCACGTGCATGGGGTGCACCCCTACCATTATTCTTCAACGAAATACCTGCATCCTGTGGACCCGTCTGTGGATGTAATTTTGTGATTGGTTCTAACAACAATAGAATGAAGCAGCGTTCACCCGTGAGGACATCTTCAGTATGCACAATGTCTAACCCGCCGCTGTGGATATCAAGTTAGTCTTAGCATCAACGTCTGGGCTGTAATATCGGGAGACGGGAGTTTGGATCCCTACTTGTTGCCTGACCACTTGACTGTACAAACGATTTGCCTGACGCATCGGAAGATGTTCCACTTCACGTTCGGCAGAGATTTTGGTTCCAACGTGATGGAGGACCTGCACACTTTGGAGGAAATGTGCGACAGTATTTACACAGAAAATTTCCAGGGAAATACCTCGTAAGGGGACGTGCAGTTGTATAGCCTCCGCGTTCACCTGAACTGAATCCGCTGGATTTTTTTCTGTGGAGACAAAAGAAGGAGCACGTGGATTTTACTCCACTGACACATATGGAAGAACTGATAGCACATGTTCGTGCTGCTCATGTATCTGTGGATGTAGCTATGTTGCAAAGAGTCCAGAGCTGTGTGATCCAACGGGTCGCGCAATGTTTGGCGTATAGCTGGATCGCTTTGAGCATCTGCTCTAAGGACAACGTATTCTTTTGTAAACGTCGTGCGGTCATTAATATCGAAATTAGTATTGTCACTGGTAGCTAATGTGTTACATCTGAGAAGACATGCCGCATGTTGAATAAATGACTAGTACGTGTTGAGTTATTTAACTACGCAGTCACCTTTAGAATCTCGAAAATGATAGTTTTTTTAGTTATTTGTCTTATGACAGGTCATTTTTGTCAACTTTCTGATTTCTCTATCCATGTTTTTGTTATGTTTACCGTTAAAAAACGCTGCACTATGTAAATGTCGGACACGTGTGGTTTAAGAATACTACAGTATTATATGGCAGAACAAAGTTGACAAATAAAAACAAATCCGCTATGACCCAGGATCGAACCCTTGACCTCCTGCATGCCAACCCAAAACGCTATGCACTGCACCAGTTGCACATCCTAACGGAGATGAGCTGAAAAAGTTAGTAACATACATGTCATTACAGTATTGCCAGACTGCCAGTCTTTAACGTCCATTTAATGCCAGAAATACGCACAGGACGAAATTTTGTGACAGACCTTTTTGTATTGCTAGTACATTTCACAGTACAATTCCTCAGGAACTAGATATATTCCTTTCGTCGCCAGACACGGATTCTCGTGCTCTTAACACTGGGAAAAACTTTCTTCAGGCACCTTTATTCGTTAACGAGGTACTACGACAAACATAGAAGATGTCTTAAGAAAGGACAGCATATTGACTCGTGACGTCAAAGATGTTTCCCACGACCACCATGAGCGTTGCAGCGAGGAACTCGAAAGTAAACTAAATAAATGCGTTTTTTAAATAGAAATGAACACAAATTACAATTTTTTTTAAATTGTTGTAGCACTACCAACTGTGAAACAATACCAACACTTTATCAATAATCCCATTGCAGCGGTATGAGAACTGAACCTGATAGTGCAGTTTAGTATTCAGAACTGATGTGCTAACTGTACCTGTCATCATAAGCCAATAAGAATAATGTAATAGAAAAGTAAGCCTATCACTGCAATAAGGCATTTTTTATACACTCTGAGACAAAAAAAGAAAAAAATACTGGTCACAACTGATATTCATACTGGTATCGACGTAAAATGCAAAACTGTACACTTTGGTGGTCGATGGACGAATGTGTGACGCTGCAGCGCAATTTCACCACACACCTGGCAAGGGTAGTAAACAGGGGACATGTTGATACCAGGGAATAAAGTCTTTGCGAATCTCAGAAAGGCGCATGAACCGAATACGCAGATGACAGTATATGAGAGAGGACGTGCAGCTGGGCACAAGGAAGCCGGTTGGAGTAATTGGCGGATACTCGACATTTGAATAGGAGCTATGCCACTGTTTGACGGTGTTGGCAGGAATGAGTGAAACATGGCCGAACACGGTGTCAACAACGAACTGATCGTCCCAGAGAAATGACAGAACGATAGGACCGAGCAATGGTCAGAGAGCACTCAGAGCCACAGATTTATCATTATCACGATCCGACGGGCAACTGGTGCATCAGTAACCACAAGGAACATTACCAGGTGGCTCACAGAAATGGGACTGAGCTCAAGGTGCCCATGCGCCTACTGCCATTGACATGTATACATTAATAAGCTCGATTGCAGTGGTGTCGGACATGTTCGACCTGGTATCTCGTTGACTGGAGTTGTCTTCGGTGATAAGTCCCGCTTCGAACGAAGTCCTGATGACCAGCGAAAACGCGTCTAGACACGTACAAGACAGCGATGACATATCAACCTCTTTCTCACCATATGTATCGACAGCCAGGAGTGATACACTGTGAGTGCATTTCCTTTCATAGCACGACCCCTTTGGTTGCCATCCGCCACACCCTTACAGCCAAGCGATACGTTGACCACAATCCGCCCCGTTTTGTTGCTCTTCATAGCAAGCCATCTAGCTTAGATTTCAGAGAGAAAATGCCCGCGCGCACACGGAGAGAGTTTCTACTACTCGTCTTTGTGCTTCCCAAACCCTTCCTTGGCCAGTAAAGTCGTCGGATCTCTACTCAATTGGGCACGTTTGTAGCCCTGTGGGCAGGGCCGTCCAACCAGCTCGGTATTTTGTGGACCTAGCGCGCCGTTTCCACAGAATTTGGTACATTTTTCAGGGAAACATCCAACAATTCTATAAATCAATGTCAAGCCGAATAACCGCTTGCGTAAGGACCAGGAGTGGGCCAATGCGTTTTTGATTTGCTCAATTTGGGAAACTCTTCATGTTGAATAAATAATCCAGCTATTCTGAAATTGTAACCTTCTGTTCGTCTGTACATGTACATCATATCTATCGATTTCCGCCCCATTCGGATGAGTCCTTCATGGCGCGTCTTTTGTTATTTTATTTTATTTTATTTTTGTTTTAGAGTGTATTTTCCGCGTAATTATCATGGAACACCATAAAATGTCAAGTATTCACCATAAAAATACAGACGCATTTGTAATGAGAACTGCCACAACAAAGAGCTTTTGATTTTTTTCATCAATCCGTTAATTCACAAATTATGTATAAAATTTTATACAATTAAAAAATCAACCCTAAGCACTGCGGTATGGGCTTTTAATTCGAAAATTGCTCTAAAGTGCTATTTTTATGCGATAATACATAATAGTCTAGGCAGAGCCGGCACCATATGTTCAGGCAATTTTCTAAAAACGACCTCGAACATAGCGTTGTTGTTTAACGGTAACAGATAGAGGCTTGCATGGCTAGCAAGCGATTTAATTTCGAGGCATAATGAGGCACTTTTCAGTAACAATTTGGGTCTGCATCATAGTTTTTAATATAAACTCAATTGTTATTAGATTGACGTGGTATGATGTTAATGGCAGAAGGGATTAATTACTTATGTGAACACAACACAAACTGCTAAGATGCAGAGTCTGATAAATTACTCCCTATCTATTTATTTTTTTTATGTTGAGGTCCCTCCTTGCATTTTGTCTACAAAGTTTAGCTAACGGTTCTAACTGCAGTTGAATGTACAGATGCAAAAATTGAAATCTATGAGGGTTTTAGTGTCCTCATGTAAGCCTGGTGGTTTTTGGGTTTGTTCTCCCTTTTTTTAGCTATAAATAAAGCGGAAGGGATCATTCAGCCCTCTTGTGAGAGCTCTCCAACGCGATCTCTGCACTTATATCTGTAGCTATGCATTTGTATCTGTAACTCAGCATTAGTAACAAAAGGTAATATGTAACCTCAGCGAACTGCAAGTTCTGTGTTCATAAAGGTGTAACTTCACTGACGTTAAGCCATTTTGTAATTGCTCTCACACCCGGAATAGCACCAGCAATGGGAGTTTTTGGAATCTTGACATCGTTTGCAATAATTCAAGACGACTTCAACGTTTGTGAGCGATAAAAAACGGAATTTCCTAACACGTATGATACAACACATGCTCTCAGTAAGTCGTTTAAGCATTATGACCTTCAACTTACTTATATTAACTACTGTAATTTATCAGCCGACTGTGCGTATACTAGCTACTGGAGTAGCATTTGATTCCAGGGCAGAAGAATAACAGTTGAACTACATAACAAGCACGTAGTTGTCGAGAGAAAGTTGAATAGTAAACTTTGTTAGGTGCTACTAGCAACACAACAGTGATGATGTAACATGTGCAGTGAAAGTAAGGGGAATTGTCATGGCGTCACATACTTGAAGCCAATGTCTGCCATGTTTGTAACTGCAAACATTAGCTTTTGGTGGGTGTGTTTTGATAATAAGTGCCTTCTTGTATCATTTGCAAATGTATTAGTCGTTCTGATTATAATATAAAGTATAACAACCACATTTCTTTCGTAAGTGGACTGGTTCAAGCAATACTGTATTTTATATAAATGAATTGTAGTGGTGCTGGCACTTTTACTGCAATCTTATTAGTTCTGTAATTTGAGTTGAGATTTATTATCAATACAGCTCGGAGAGCATTCTGGAATAATGCTGTGGAAGGAAACATTGCAAACCATCAAAACTGTAGAGGAATGTTGGACGAGGATGGAAACTGCCAGAATAAGCCATATTAAAACTTGTCCAAGTTTCCCAAGTGAGTTATTATTTCCAGCTACAGTGCCCCCATTCCTCTCGGTCTGCATCACCAAGTCCCGCAATGCTGAGGACACCACTTTGCTGTCTGCAATATGGCTTGGCACGGAATGGCTGCCTCAGGGACCGGTGCAACGCACTGCTGTGTGTCGGCCTTGTACAGCCACACAGCTGTCACGACGTCAGGATGCGACGGCAGTCGACTCAGTGGTCTTCAACCTTGCCGCCTCTGCGCTGCCTGCTGGGGGATGCAAGGTTTCCCATGGCGTGCTTCCTCGCCAGCGTGGCTAAGATCGCAGAGACAACAAGCGCCCATCATCCGGTATCCGAATCTGCTGCCCTCGCCCTGGGATGCCTCCGGCGTGTGTTGGGAGCCAACAAGACTGCCCGCAGTAGCGAGCCGTGGCGTGGCCCGCCGCTGGCTGGCTGCGGACACTGTGTTGGCCTAGGAGAGTCGAACTGGCGCCCCATCTGCTGTTGCATGTAGCCAGTGGTGTGACACGCCCCGCCGTCCAGGAGAGCTGCCACACTTGAATCCCTGGTTAGTGAACCGGCGCCTATTTATACGTGGCTGTGCGCCTCCGTTTTACTTAAGGGGGGTAGGATGTCAAACGGGCCGACTTGGAGCAGGAGAGGCACCACAGGACATTTTATTTCCTACAGGCTATACTTTTACAAATAAATTCATAAAACTTTGTCAGCATGACCAGGAATGATTCAGGATTCACACTCATAGCAGCGGAAGTGCAAAAACATAAAAAATAATTTTTTTTAAATATTAAATTTCATCATTTTTTCACTTACTGCATTTGTTGTTATAGGTACAATTTTCTTCACAAATAAGAGAGATTCTTTGATGAATTTTGCACAGCATACAAACCATACTTACAGGTGTATGACACTCTAGAATTTTCCAAATCTATTAAAAACTGTGGTAAAATTGAGATAATTAACTACAAAATTTGATTTTTTTATAAACACAAAGTTTAAAACGTAGCAGCTCATTCATTTTTTCATAAATTAAACAGATTCTAGAGTTTCAGACACCTGTAAGTGTGGTTTGTATGCTGTGCAAAATTCATCGAACAGTCTCTCTTACTTATGAAGAAAAGTGTACTTATAGCAACAAATGCAGCCAATAGTAAGTGAAGAAATGATGAAATTTCACATGTAAAAAAGAAAATATTTTGTTGTTTTTGAACTTCCACTGCTACGAGTGTGAATCCTGAATCCTTTCTGGTCATGCTGACGACATTTTATGAATTTACTTATAAAAGTATAGACAGTGGAAATTAAAATGTTCTGTGGTGCCTCTCCTGCTCCAAGTCGGCCCGTTTGACGTCCTACCCCCCTTAACGCGCCGCTCCGAGTTATGTACTCATAACACCTCGGTTGCGCCAGTGGGTCCCTTCTGCCTTTAACCCCCTTCTGCCTATAACTTGCGCCAAGCACACCGCTAATTTTCAGCAGGTCTATGGCCCTATGGCCTCCATTCTACTTCGCAACCGCAGGTAGCGTAACTTACTGTCAACAAGCCGGGGCCTGGCTGTAACTCGTGCACTCAGAAATGTTGCACCAAAGCTAACCTTTTCCCATCTTACATAGAAAAATATGTCGTCAGCAATTTGGGAATTTTACATACACGGACCATCGGTTTCGTCCTTCGTACTAAGAAAATAGCTGAGATGCAAAAGCAAGCTTTTCACATCACATACTTCGCTCCTTGGTTATTCGAAAAGTGTAACAAAAGAAAGTTACATTAAAGAGGCCAAATGCTTTGTACTACTGGTCAAATATGCACTTAAGACCAGAAAAAAGTCTGAAAATGTCTTTCTGACACTGTGTTATCACGGAAGCACTGTAACATTTTCTATTTAAAACAGCTGCTGCGTGGACACGGCAGAGATTAAGAACAAGAAGCAATTGCAAACAGTAGTTCAAAAATGTTGAGGTGTGTGTGAATTCCTAAAGGACCAAACTGCTGAGGTCATCGGTCCCTAGGCTTACACACTATTGAAATTATCTTAAACTAACCTATGCTAACAACAACACACACACCGATCCCCGAGCGAGGACTTGAACCTCAGGCATGAGGGGCCGCGCATTCCATGACATGGCGCCTTAAACCTCGCGGTCACTCCCTGTGGCTAAACAGTAGTCTGCTAACATGGCGGCGCCGGTTTCAGAACGATGTACAGCCTAAATCTGCGGCGCCATGTTCCCTCATCAAAGCTCCATGTAAAGAAATGAAAGAAATGTTTTTGACGACTTCACGCTCAGTAGTGGCATACATTAGCGTTGGATATCGTTAATCTTTTGGTATTTAATGGCCTTGGATGATGCTATCCTATACTACCTTAACGATATGGAATACGAAGCCGACGCCGTAGTAAATGAATAGTATACAAACTCTGTGAAGCGTGCGATCCTGAAGGCAACATACAGTACTGAGGTATGACTTTCAGGCGTTATAGCCAACAGGACCGTTCTGCGGTCTCTACACAATTGTGCAGTTACAATATTCCAGTGCTACTGATCAAATTAGAGCCGCTCTCCCTTGACACTGCGTGGTGGACTCAGTTGTGGGTACTGTTCGAATCCTCTGTCGGTGCAGACAGGGGCTTTATTCGAGGGTGACTGGACAGGGAACAAACGAACTTCGTGGAATGAATTTTTGTAACCACAGCTGTCTGTCAAAAAACCAAGAAAATTTTACGAGCACGCTATGGTGATAAAAATAGAGTTTCCAGGTACATATGGCAGACTTCGCACCCTTAACATCTGATTCACCAGAATCTCTTAACTTATAGAAGCTATGGGGGCATTACAGGTAAATGTAAGGGCTCATGGCTGAATGATCACTCTCCAATTCCTCCCACTCTTCCAGTCTCACCTTATATATCAGAAGTTTAAATGGTACCCCCAAACCCCACCCCCATATATTGTTTCGTAGTAGAATTTTGATAAAATTTGTGTCTAGCGTCTTTCCTTATTTTCGTTAACTCAGTAGACCAGGGGAGTTTCTGTTTCGGTGCACGGGCGATATTTGGGAGAGCTAATTGTGTTTCTTGAAGCAGGTCCGTTAGAATGTGAGCTGTGTAGTCTGTGATACCATTGACTGTATGGAGGGAAAATTCTTGAACAATGTCCCTTATGTTTTAGCAGTCAGCCCTCTTTAGAAGAAGTCGTTGTTTTTGCTCATGTGCAGTTCGTGTGCTCACGTTTGTGTATGTGTTTGTGTGGATGAGTCTGGCGTTGTGGCACTGTGTATGGCATTTTGTAGTACTTCACATTTGTTGACATAGATTAAGGAATTGACATTTGCAAGTGCGATGTCAATATTTCTGGTTTCTTCTGCATTGTTGCAGTTGTAAGGTGTCAGGCAAATCCAACACCTTCCATGAAAACCCTGACATGATAAGCAAATCCAGTAGTATGTCACATAGCTCCGAATAAATCGTGACATTAAATTAACTAAAGTAATACGAGTAACGAGTGAGCAAATGGAATACCACAGACTAACACAAGAATGCCTAAATGCATGTCATACCTTCCCACCGTGAGACAGACGCAGTTCCGAGGGGAGAAACGAGAACAGAAGCCGAGAGCAGAACCGTGTTAAGCTGGAAGGCCCTACGATAAGGGACGTACACCCACGTCGCCAGCTAACCGCTAGGACCACCCCCCAGCCCATGTTAAAAACTAGGGAACTCCAGAAGAACAGTATAGATCTTACGATAACACTAAAAGGACCACCCCAGCCGCAGGTTTTAGCGTGAGACTGTTTCGCGTCTCTGTTACGTCAGGACCACCCCCCAGCCCATGTTAAAAGATAAAGCCCTCCAGTAGAACAGTATAGATCTTACGATAACACTAAAAGGACCACACCGGCTGCAAGTTTTAGCGTGAGACTTTTTCGCTTCTCTGTTACGTTGCAAACTTTAAAAACATTGCCCCACCACGAAAAGTATAACGTTTCTCATTGGATAGACAGAATTTTTGTAGGTGGAGCTTAAGGTTAACATTGAGACCCTGATTGGTGATATGAAAACACAGCCAGATAGTTTTTTTTAAACCAACTTTGGTAAATTGTAGCAAGGAGAAGTTAGGAGAGAGTTGCTTCCAAGACGGCGAGGTGAGTGGAGCTGTGCTGCCCGCCACCCCCTGACGAACACCGACAAGGTAATGAACGCACGCGATGCCACATAACAGCGCATAAAGCTTCACTCAGAACTGCAGAAGTCTCATATGTTACACCCCCTTTTTGCGTAATACTAGTATCGATCGTCAATTAAAGCTCATGGTGTTCACATTTGCCACTTGAAGTAAAAATCTGAAACACGATGATTTTTCTGTTATATAGTTATTGAGAAGCCACATCAGCCACTGTAATTTACGACAAGTTACATAAGTAATTAAAGATAACTGAGGGTCACTGTAGACCATTTTGATAGTGTTCTCTTTTGTGAAACTTAATTTAAACCTAGATTATAGATGTGATATGGCATAGGTCATCCTTCGATCCATTGTAGAACTTGGAAACCCATTCAGGGAATATTCGTTCACATTTTTGTTGAACGCAGTTGGTTTTTACCATCCTGTATTAAAACATTTCCTTTCATCAATAGTGCAATTTATAAACAATGTTTTGTGAGTAGAATAAAATTTCCAATGGTAAACTTAACTGCTTTTTCGACGTTCTTTTACCAGATAACTAAAAATAGGAAAGCCTTGAACCCTTTCCACTAAATTTAGTTAGTATGAAGATTCTTTTACAGGGAGTGCAGTGGAGCTGACGCTGAAATCATTAAGTATTTGGTTATATCATCGCTAGTCTCACTGAACTCTTCTGAACTCTACATGTCATGTATTGTCTGGCGTCTCCTTATCAGCAACAGGTCTCAGGTTCAAACTAGTCAATTCCCTAAAAAACACGCTCAGAGCGTCGTTGCGCGAAAGTGGTAGGGAGACACGATACAGAACAAACAGACACCACGCAGAATGTTAGACAGTATGTAGGTGTTTGTCCTGCTTTCCTTAGAAAAAAGAGGCTGCAATCATTTATTGGGACAATTGAGATTTGTCGCCTGTCTCTGTTCTGTCTACGTGCCATAGAGTCGACAGTGCCTTTATGTCACTAAGTATGAGTAATCTTTTGTCCCTAGAAAATTGTGCTATATCTCTTGTTTGGTCAGAAAAGGCTCTGTGTCATATGAATGGTGTGACTACATGATCAGAACAAAGTCGTGTTACTTTTGTATAGTTTATGTTCGCTATTACAATTGCAGCTCTGGCAGTCTGAATCCCTGTAGTTGTTATGAGATGTTTGGAAAGTCCTGAAAGTCTCCCGCCACACATATATTACTTTTGGAGACAGATTATATCTGTTCAGAAGTCTACCCAGTTCCACTCCAACCAAACGGCTCCTATTGCAGTTAAGTTGTAAGATCTTCACAGCGGGGGTGGGGGGAGGTGGTATCAAGCCCATCCACCCGACGAAGAGGTTATAAATTTTATCTATGTTTAAACCTTCACCTCTTGGTGCATATGCTCGTCTTAAGAGGCTGCAGAGTTCACAATGGTCGACGGGCAGGTTCTTTGTCCTAAGCATCATTCTGTCCGACTGCTCTGCTGTAGGAAAACATATTATTTTCCCTTCCGGATGATTGAGATGTATCACCAGACACAGAGCAGTCTGGAAAATTTCCCGATTTTCTAACCTACTTATGCTTAAGTTACTCTCAAGATTATCATAATCAGTTACGTTATTATTGTGTTGTTTGGGGTTTCTATGTGTGTCCTGCGAAACATTCTGACATTTGTCTTCATCTGTTATTTTTGTACTGTGGGAACTATGTGTGAATGAAGCATTTTTAACTGTATTATTAAGTAGATTGTTTGTATTTAGTATTGGACTTCCAGTTAAAATGGTTCAAATGGCTCTGAGAACTATGTGACTTACCTTCTGAGGTCATCAGTCCCCTAGAACTTAGAACTACTTAAACCTAACTAGCCTAAGGACATCACACACATCCATGCCCAGGCAGGATTCGAACCTGCGACCGTAGGATTCGCGCGGTTCCGGACTGAAGCCCCTAGAACCACTCGGCCACCACGGACGGAGGACTTCCAGTATTACTGTTTTTGGAATACTGTTCGCCTATCTCGAGGTTATTTGGCAATTGAGTGCTTTCTTTGTGGCTATTTCCCTGTGCGTCTGTGTGTCTGTGCTGTGTGTGCTGCCCCCATGTGTACAACGTTCGGGCTTTATGCACGGTCTGCATTTGCTAGAGTCATTCTGAATGTTATTTTAATAGTGTGACCTGTTAACAGGCGTTTTATCTTTTTGTATTTCTTGTACTGGTGTGTCAATAATTCTATCTGTCCTTTATTTTTCCGTTTTGGCATTAATAAAATGCCCTAGGGCATTCTTTTGTGTTTGTTTTCTGATTATTTTGTAATATTCCCCACTACATTGGAAGAAAACGTCCTCTTCCAGCTCTTCCACTCGTAGCCGGTCTGGTCTGGAATATTACCAACTGGAACGTTGGGTGTTTTATCTGCCTTCGTACGTAGTAGTCAATGCCTCCCAGCACACACACGTCTTCTACATGATCAGTGATGTTAAGATGTCTTTGCTGCATTGTCGCAAATTTGTAACGATGTAAAACTGTTCGTTTCTAGACCTGTTAATTGTGCTATACCCACAAGTTGTCGCCATGTGACTGCACGCCACCATACTCTCGTTTTGATTGATGGAGCCTCATGTTTGGGTTTCTGTTTATTGTTCCTTCACGGAAAAATAATTGTGGTTGCCTACAGGATTATGATTGTATCACATGCGAGCACCTTCTCGTTCGCAGCTAATTGACGGCCACGAATGCCTCTCTTCAGGGTTCTAAATATACGGGAACCGTTTTGGGAGAGATCGAGACTGTATGTAGGATGTGTAAGGGCTTCCCAGGGAAACTTCTGTAGCGTTGTCGAAGGTGGCAACACGTGGACATCAAATATTTCGCTTCCTTTTCTGCTCTGAGACGAGTAATAAATTACCTCAAGAGAAATGTTCCTTACACAATGACCGTGTAGCGTCGGACTTCTCTTCGTACTTCCTGTTACATTTTGTTTACTGGTCCTCGATGACCGGTAGAGCTGCCACAGCCGTTACAAAATTGCATGTTGTTGTTGTTGTTGTTGTTGTTGTTGTTGTGGTCTTCAGTCCAGAGACTGGTTTGATGCAGCTCTCCATGCTATCCTATCCTGTGCAAGCTACTCCATCTCCCAGTACTTACTGCAACCTACATCCTTCTGAATCTGCTTAGTGTATTCAATTGTTGATCTCCCTCTATGATTTTTACCCTCCACGCTGCCCTCCAATGCTAAATTTGTGATCCCTTGATGCCTCAGAACATGTCCTACCAACCGGTCCCTTCTTCTTGTCAAGTTGTGCCACAAACGTCTCTTCTCCCCAATCCTATTCAATACCTCCTCATTAGTTATGTGATCTACCCATCTAATCTTCAGCATTCTTCTGTCGCACCACATTTCTAAAGCTTCTATTCTCTTCTTGTCCAAACTATTTATCGTCCATGTTTCACTTCCATACATGGCTACACTCCATTCAAATACTTTCATAAACGACATCCAGACACTTAAATCTATACTAGATGTTAACAAATTTCTCTTCTTTAGAAACGGTTTCCTTGCCATTGGCAGTCTACATTTTATATCTTCTCAACTTCACCCATCATCAGTTATTTTGCTCCCCAAATAGCAAAACTCCTATACTACTTTAAGTGTCTCATTCCCTAATCTAATTCCCTCAGCATCACCCGACTTAATTCGACTATATTCCATTACCCCCGTTTTGCTTTCGTTGATATTCATCTTATATCCACCTTTCAAGACACTGTCCATTCCGTTCAACTGCTCTTGCAAGTCCTTTGCTGTCTCTGACAGAATTACAATGTCATCGGCGAACCTCAAAGTTTTTATTTCTTGTCCATGGATTTTAATACCTACTCCGAATTTTTCTTTTGTTTCCTTTACTGCTTGCTCAATATACAGATTGAATAACATCAGGGAAAGGCTACAACCCTGTCTCACTCCCTTCCCAACCGCTGCTTCCCTTTCATGCCCCTCGACTCTTATAACTGCCATCTAGTTTCTGTACAAATTATAAATAGCGTTTCGCTCCCTGTATTTTACCCAGGCCACCTTCAGAATTTGAAAGAGAGTATTCCAGTCGACATTGTCAAAAGCTTTTTCTAAGTCTGCAAATGCTAGAAACGTAGGTTTGCCTTTCCTTAATCTTTCTTCTAAGATAAGTCGTAAGGTCAGTATTGCCTCACGTGTTCCAATATTTCTACGGCGTCCAAACTGGTCTTCGCCGAGGCCGGCTTCTACATGTTTTTCCATTCGTCTGTAAGGAATTCGCGTTAGTATTTTGCAGCTGTGACTTATTAAACTGATAGTTCGGTAATTTTCACATCTCTCAACACCTGCTTCCTTTGGGATTGGAATTATTATATTCTTCTTGAAGTCTGAGGGTATTTCGCCTGTCTCACACATCCTGCTCACCAGATGATAGAGTTTTGTCAGGACTGGCTCTCTCAAGGCCGTCAGTAGTTCTAATGGAATGTTGTCTACTCCCGGGGCCTTGTTTCGACTCAGGTCTTTCAGAGCTGTGTCAAACTCTTCACGCCCAAAATTGGATATAGCCCTCATAACGCCGTAAAAGGGATGTCGATAAAATTTTGGGACTTGTTTGCAATCAATAGTAAGTAGTCCTATTTAGTTTCACGTAAGCTCCCGAGGACCATCGGACGGCGTACATGGAGACGAGGCGCACGCCAGAGCTTAAGTTAAGTCTTGGTGTTGACTTAGCACTTATGTACCGCATTTTTAAAATGTGACTACGCCTATTCAGGAATTCTATTATTTCTAGACCATGCACTCTCAGACATATAGATTCAGGTATATCTTCTGAAGAAGGCTCAATTACTTCAGCTGAAACCTACGTAAAGGTTGGTTTCAGTACCGCAATCGAGGCTGGTAGTTTCTTGTAGATTAGATTATCGCGATAGTTGACCGTGCTGCAATGTTGAAAATACAAAAACGTAGCATGAGGGCAAGGAGGTGTAACGTAAGCGTTCAATAAGTATGGCTTCAAGTCTTTTTTTCTGAAAGCAGGTTGTTTTTATTCAGGATTCACATCTACTATATTACTCGCCACTTTTTTGGCTACAAAACCCAAGTTTCCAGCACCGTATCCATTTAGTGTGACAGCTTCATGTCACCTTACTGAGAGGGCCTGTATGCTCGCATGGTACCATTCTACTGGCTGACATCGGAGCCAACGTCTTCTACATCCATTACCTGCCCCTCATGCACGTACTGATTCTCGCGTAGAGCATCCTTCATTGGGCCAAACAGATGGAAGCCGGAAGATGCCAGATTCGCGCTGTACCTTTCAGCACACCAACCAGTGGACGAGCGTGTCAACATTACCAACAGAGACTTCTAGTTGAGCAATGGATGTGTTTGATTTGACCTCGAATGAGTGTCCGCACGTTTCAACATTGCCGGAGTCACAGTTTTGTGTGGCCAGCCAGCAGCGGGAGATCGGACAGGTTTGCGCGAAGCTGTTGCGATGATGACAGACGAGTTGCCCAACGACTCACCGTGCTTTCGGTCACTGCCAGGTTTCCGTAGACATTCTGCAAGCGCCTATGAATATCTGATGTGCTCTCGTTTTCTGCCATAAGAAACTCAATGACCTCTCTCCGCTTGGAACGTGCCTCCGTTGCAGACGCCATTTTGGAAGCCACGAATACCGCCGCCACCAATAGGAACTTCATGAAACTGTAGGGGCTGAAGCGGGAATATTCCACGATGAAACTTCCTGGCAGATTAAAACTGTGTGCCCGGCCGAGACTCGAATTCGGGACCATTGCCTTTCGCCGGCAAGTGCTCTATCAACTGAGCTACCCAAGCACGACTCTCGCCCCGTCCTCACAGCTTTACTTCTGCCAGTGGTCTCGAGTTCGAGTCTCCGTCCGGCACACAGTTTTAATCTGCCAGGAAGTTTCATATCAGCGCACACTCCGCTGCAGAGTGAAAATCTCATTCTGGAATATTCCACGATGTTCCACAAGAAATTCCACATTTTTTCGACCGAAATTGGCTGGGAAAAGACTGTGTTGCATTACTTGTTGAACGCCCCTCGTACTTTATTTCGTGCAACTACAAAAACTGACCTGTTCGAGTGTCTGAGTAAGTCAAGTAAGCCAGAACAGGAAGGGAAATATCTTTCATTACGGAAAATATGAATCAGATCGACTGTTGCCAAAAGATGGCAGAAACGGGTGAAACGAACGGCAGTGACCTTATTTACAGGCTTGCATTTTTTTTACATTTTACAGTCATCCTCCTAGATTGTTCCTTTGGTTCCTCCTTATAGAGTATTGTCTAACAACCATTGAGTATAGCTATGGTGTTTCAATAGCTCTTAATTTGTCATTCCTTTTTGTGTACTTACTATACACGATATTACCCATAGTGGATCCCTTTACTGTACATGATATATGATCCTGTTATCTTACTTCACATATAATGAGTCGGTCCCTTGGCCCACCTCTTTAACTTCTTGACAAAAGCCGGTAGAGACTTACCACGCATAACCAATACAGGACTGAAGGTTGCGTTACTTTGACACTTCTGTTTTACGATTACCTCCATTAGGTTACTGATGTTTTCGCAGTATACATGAATAACTGGTTAATTTCTGATAGTACACATTACGTTGCATCATGTATATTTTAATTAAGACTGTTTTCTTTTACTTATGTAAATTAATATGTAACACTTGTTTAATTTAGACAGTACTCTCTGGCTTTTTATTATGTACTTAACGCTCTTTTGTAACCTGTACAGGCCGAAGATGGCATAATGTAATGTCGAAACTGGTTGCCTAACAAATAAAACCAAAATAAGGGCTGTTGGTATTTTATTATTGGAAATCGACCAGCCGAAGTTTCGCACTCCGGACAGAATGGAGTTACATATATTTGAAAATCGCCCTGGGCCACCAGTAGACTGTGACCTCCACCGGAATCGATGCGTGGACTCACGTCTGCTTAGTCCTGTCGTCGTTTGCCTCACACCGTAGAAGGGACCTCCACCCCGCCCTATCTACAGGCGCGGTAACCGCCTTTCTTTGCCTTTTCTTCACCACTGCCTCTTCTGTTTCCTTGTCATGTCTTTAATCGTCGTTTTTGTGATCTCTTGCCATCAACCTTACCTCCTTCACTAACCTTGAGAACTGTTTTTTTCTAAATTCGCTGGACATGTCTCAACCTCAGCAGCTGTCGCTTTTGGATAGTCTGCTGCAGGGGCTTCGCACTAAATTTTTCCTAAGCGCTGCTTCAGATACGGCCTTCCTAATCACGATCTCTATTTTTCCTCTAAGGAATTTCATCTCTTCTGCTTGAAGCTGAATTCTTGTTCACTTACTAAATATATAAAAAATAAATTAAAAGTAAATAAATAAATTTAAAGACTATCTTCTCTTTTCCAAACGAAGGACGAATGTAATGTTTGTTGTACGGCATTTGCTTTCCTTAAAAACACTTTGGGAAAAGAGAAAGTACTGTTTTATAATATATCTGAGGGTTTGAAGGACTTAGCATTCGACGTGTTGTAATAGCCGACGAGGTAAGGGAACCGACCTCTCATGGACATCAGTGCACTACATCCGCGGAGCGCCCTCGAGTCTGCTGCCGGAAAAATTCTTAGATTCAGCTATACGTAATACTTTGCTACATAAAGTAAATAAGCTCGTCAGGCATGTAAATTTCATCATTTTGAACACACTAAGAGCAGAAAAATCCGAGAACAGCTACTTCACACTGTCAGCGAACGGAACAGGTCGACGTTTTAAGGAGCCCGGAACTTGATGTTCTTGGAAAGCAGACCCGAGAACGGAAGATAACAGGGCTACGAACTAAATTTGTGTCAAGGTATGTCAGGATATCTGTGACTGGTTTTCCAGTTGCTTTCCGAGCGAATATAAGTCATTGTCAGCTAGCATTCTTGAAATAAATATTGCATAAACGGAAAAATTCCACAAGCGCTCTAAGCGTACTCTAATTTCCTTAATACCTTGTGTCCAAAATCTACCGTACAAGCGTCTTCTCTCGAAAACATTTCGTCTATGTTATTCGGTTGAAATTCATTTCAGATAAATATCTAAAGACGAACTAAATGATCTGTAAACTGCATGAAATAATATCAGCTTTAGAAATTCATCTGAGAATATAGTAGAAAATCATTGACGAGTAATAGACTTTGAAGCTATTTTTTTGAAGATAGCGTGTTCTTGAAATGCTTTCAGCCTCAAGCACAGATTCGCTACCAGCACAAAAAGATCTAATAGCACCTATAAGACTATAAATGTTTTAAGGAAGGGAAAAAAAAGTGCCATAATGGGTATGCATTGAACACATATGAAATACGTGCTTCTATTCACAATTTTGAATAAAGATACCTCTGTCATATTTGGCGGTATACATATTTGAAATACCTACATCTATACTTCTCACGGCACCTCTCGGTGAGTGGCGGAGCGTATATTGTATATGACAGTCACTTGCCCCTTTCCTGTTTCTAGCCGCGAATGACCTGCGGGAAGAAGGCTGTTACCAAGCGTTCGTCAGAGCTCGAATCTCTCTCTGATTTTACCTTCGTGGTCTTTTCGCGAGATGTACGTGGGAGGAAGCATTATACTGGTTGACTCTTCTAGCACCGTACATTCTCGAAATTTTAACAGTAAAATTGGAACAAGCACATAGATATTGTTGTGTGGAAAGCAAACCAAAGACTCAGATTTATTGGCAGAAGAAATAGAAAATGTAATACGTCTGCTAAAGATACTGCTCACACTACGCTTCTCCGCCCTATTGTGGAGTACTGCTGTGCATTATGGGACCCGCATCACATAGGATTGACGGAGGACATCGAGAAAGTTCAGAAAAGGGCAGCTAGTTTTGTATTATCGTGAAATAGGGGAGAGAGTGTCACGGATATGATACACGAATTGAGGTGGCAATCATTAAAACAAAGGCGTTTTTCGCTGCAGCAGGAAATTTCAATCAACAACTTTCTCCTCACAGTGTGAAAATACTTTGTTGGCGCCTGCCTACATAGCGAGAAATTATCATCATAATAAAATAAGAGTAAGCGGAGCTCGCAAGGAAAAATTTAAGATTAAGCGCGCTGTTCGAGAATTGACCATTAGAGAAGTAGCTTAAAGGTAGTTCGGTGAACACTATGCCTGGCACTTAATTGTGGATTGCATTGTAATCATCTAGAAGTAGATGTGGGCACTGTGGTGCACAATGCCTCTGTTGTAGCGTAAGCCACAGGGGACGCTAAAATAAGTTTCTCGTTTAGAAATAATTAACAAAGAATATGTTTGTCTCTTTTCATTTGACTGAAACAGAGGTTTCAAACAACAAATTCTTTTTAGCATAACCGTGCGCTATGAATAACCCGCGGTATTCCTGAGACATGCGGCGGCCGACTTCGTTCGTGAACTGCCCTATCATACATTTCATCTCCTGAAGAATACTGCAGTCGCACCGTATAGTTGATGCTCTCACATTAATAAATGAAGGCCTAGTATGTTCAGTTCCCTTCCTCAAGGTAATGACCAAAAACATTTTTGAGTATATTTGAGAACAAAAAAAAAAGAGAGAGAGAGTGTCTTGTCGCAGTCAACACAAATCGGATGTGTCTCAGTCAAAAAAAGATTTAAAACCACGTTTTTACTAAACGGCAAATTACATTTACTTAAAATAGAGTTAGATATCTTTATCACTATAATATCTTTTTCAGTGTTATCTATTATGCTCAAAAGTAGTTTTCCGTAAATCAGTTGGGCAGTGGCAGTTAGAATTGTTTGGGTATATTAAAGGATAGCGCTTCATACTAAAATACTGTTTTAAAAGATATATTCGACAATAACAATTTTATGTAATCTTCTTATTGAAAATTTACCATTTCGTTCCGTATAGTTTCCAACAGGTTCTTAGTAATCAGACGATCACCGTTCAATTCGTCCTTAACTCGAAAATTTGTTTCAAGCGCACGTCGCCCATGTGATCTCAGGAAACTTGTACATAGTTGAATAATGACAGTTCCAGAAGCTAACAAGTTCTTTATTTTACTCCACGAGCGGTTTCAACCTTTATATTGAAGCCACTTTTAGTGGAAAGTGACATTCTAAATACAACCAAAGGTTGCACATAGTGATATCATGAATATTTAAATACTTACACAACGGAATATAGGGAGTTTTGACACGAAAAAGCTTGAAATTGACACATGTGCAATGTCATTATAGAATACAATAAAAATATACCTTACATTGTACTATGGCGAAGCAGTTAAATGATTACGAAAGTAAAAGTCAGATTTATAAATGATCTTCCCAGTGACACCGAAGGGAAAACTGGCGTGTCGTGATTATAAAAACTGAGCATTTCGATACATTGAAGGTACTGCCACATCTTAGCATTAAAACTAATTACATTCTGAAACGTTCGAAATTTTGAACTTTGTTTTACCAACGAAAAACCAGAGGTAGTTATTTAGATTTAACGATATTTTGAAATAGTTTCAGAGGACGGCGTCTACAGGTCAAGCGTGAAGTTACGTCTTCGAGCGTGTGCGGGAAAAAGTTAAAACGTGTGTAACTGTTGGGGCCGCTAGAGTATCATGGACCCATCGAGGTCTGCTAACAAAATAAGAACACTCTGCTCTGCAAAATTCAAGGACGAGACACAGCAACAGAACACATTAACGTTTCTGAGGAAATGAATGAAAATGCGGGCACATGTTGCCAGAGTTGTCCTAGACGTTCATTAAAAGCTGGACGACATATGGCTTCAAGCGGGCGTGACTATAGTGCCAAATGAAGCTGTCCCCGCAACACGAGGCAGTTGAAAGAATGGGAAAAGGCAGCGATTGTCAATAAGCGAGCATTTACAGTGTATTGAAGTGGTGATCGTCGCTACAACATGGCCCGAGGACTGTATTTGGATGACTTAGCACAGGGTGGAATCATCGGGAAAGTGCAAGAAAGACGAAGTGTGACTAGGGTAGCGTGGCTGTTTGGTTTTGCTCACAGCATTGTTCTACGAGCATGGGAAGCGTTCCGAATCACAGTCTCTGGTGCTCAAAGGAGAAGAGGTTGTTGACCACGGTCAACTACAGCAGCAGGTGATTGCTACGTGGTGAAACAGCTAAGAAAGGCCCACGCCAAGCAACGAGTGCAATTGCAACCACATTTATCAAGAGTGCTAGGCACCCAGTTTCATGCTCCACATTGCCATGGCGACTGGATAAGAGGTGGTCTGTGTGCTCGACGACCGGCACGTTGTGACCCTTTGACAACCTCAGATAGGCAGTACCGTTTGCGATGGTACCAAGAACACGGAAACAGCACAAATCGCTACAGTCGCAGGTTAGAATCCTGCCTCGGGCATGGATGTGTGTGCTGTCCTGAGGTTAGTTAGATTAAAGTAGTTCTAAGTTCTAGGGGACTGATGACCTCAGATGTTAAGTCCCATAGTGGTTCAAATGGTTCAAATGGCTCTGAGCACTATGGGACTCAACTGCTGAGGTCATTAGTCCCCTAGAACTTAGAACTAGTTAAACCTAAGGACATCACAAACATCCATGCCCGAGGCAGGATTCGAACCTGCGACCGTGGCGGTCTTGCGGTTCCAGACTGCAGCGCCTTTAACCGCACGGCCACTTCGGCCGGCAGTCCCATAGTGCTCAGAGTCATTTTTGAACAGCACAAACAACGAGTTAGGACGCCTGCTTTTCTTGGATGAGAGCTCATTCAGTTTGAATAGTCATTCTGGACTGTCATAAGGCGAAAGGTGGAAATACGGAATACACCCAGGAAAGTTCTCGAATATGTTCGTTTTGGTAGCCCACGTGCTGTGGTGTGGGAAGCATAATGTTGCACAGGCCGACTGACCTCCAGATTTTTTAACACGGTACACTCACAAAGCAGTGTTATTGTGACACGTTCTTCCTTCCACATAAGCATCTTTGCAAGGGTGCTTTCAACCCTGGCTTCTCTTTTGTGCAGGTGGGGAAGCTCTTGGAATGAGAAGGGATTCTGAGAATGGACTGGCTTCCCCGTTTTCCCCACTTAAATCCCATCGAACACATATGAGATGCGTTACGAAGACGAACTGCATTACGTACGTACACACCAAAGATTGTGCAGAAGTTGTCAACCGCGCTGGTGGTGGAGTGGAGCGCTCTGACACAAGAACTCCTTGCCAATCTCGTGGCCAATATGGGAGCACGCTGCTGATCATGCATTGCTGTCTGTAGTGATCACATACTCCATCAGGAACCATGCCCCCTCCCCCCTTTTGTAATGTACTGGGGACATCACAAATCGCGTGTTACTTCAGTTATTGTCTTTGAATAAAAGTGTCATTTCTGTTCACCTCATTGCATATTTCTACACTATAGCAGTTATTTCTGAGATACTTTCGTATTTAGGTTCTGCATACCATTGTATTTGAGCGAAGCTACGAAATTACGGAATGCCTTTAAAGGAAATTGTCAAGAACGAGGGGCCATATACCTAGGAAATTGATGTTTAGTAATATGCACTGCTCGTTGGGCGTTATTTCCCTATTTCTTCATATATGTCCGTATTTACAATACAGGTACATGTTACACACGACTGTGTTACTTATAAACGATACTCGTGTATGTTGTGTTCTCTGAAGGCACTCCTTGGTTAAAAACTGCTTCTTAATTACTGCGCCTTTGCTATAATGCTACTCAGGCAGATAATCTTGATACGAAAACAAGTACCCGTATTAGCAACAAGAAAACATTATTTTGCTAACTTATATTGTCCTTAGATGAATAGCATTTCGGCCTTCTCTTCATTCATGTAAATTGCACTCATACATACCTTCAATTGAAGACGATTGAATGACTGAACGATGTGAATTTTCCTTGCGTTTCTGTTTGTTTACTGCCAATTCCAGCAAGTGAACGAGTTACATTATCCAGGGTACTTGTACGTGCGCCAATAGAGAGGACTGTCCAAGTCAGTATTATCTTAACGTTTTTAATATATTAACTGCCACGTGAGCCAATGGTGGCTCACAGTTACACGGGTTATGTCACCACGTGAGCCATATTTGGTTCACGTATACATTTGATTGTGGGCCGAATGAGCCATAACTGGCTCACATGCAGAGTTGTGTTTAGAGGCCTCGTGAGCCTCATGGGGCTCACAGATTATGCGTTTCAACTATGGGTTTAAAAGTGGTGGCTCCACTGAACCCTCTCATGTTCGTAGCACTCAATATTCTTACAAATGGTAGCCGTAGTAATTCACAACTTCGACGTACGGTTAAATGGTACAGAAAGATCATTTTTGAAATCCTTTTTGGAACATGTTTGTAAACGCTCAAGTGTTGCACAACTTGGCAAACATAAGATCGAAGTCTATCATACAAATAATTCCTTGCAGGGGGCGCTAACCTCTACAGCTCTTGAATGCCAAAGATCCACAACCACGAGCAACACTACAACCGTTCCACGAAGATAACATCCATCGCCTTGTGGCAGTAGAGGGGCCAAAACAGAGCAGTCGAAGATGTTGTTGGGGCTGTTATAGACGCCTGATAAGAACAGAAGAAAGAAAGAATACTGCTAACAAAGTGAAGAGGGAATGCAACAAATGTGACAGCTCTATGTGCAACGAGTGTTTCAGTGACATTCACAATGCTATGTTGAAGAAGTAGAATATCCTAAGATCTTTATTCATGGACATTGTCAGACCAAGTTAAAAAAATTGTAAATAATATTTTATGTAGCTAATATAATCAAATAAACTAAGTGTTGGAATCATTTCTTGAAAAACGATTTTTTTTATACCTATGTGGTTTTAAATCGTGCGAGTCACTTGTGGTTCATGTGGCCACAGATTATAATTGTGATAAAATATTGTTGTTGGGCCACGTGAGCCATATATGTCTCACGCCTGTTATCCGTCCAGATCAGTCATAAATTGACATTTTATCAAGTAACTTAATTCTATATGTTCAAAAGAAGACATCTGCTGCAAAAAATCAGTTTGGTTTCAGATATAATATTCGTGACTTCAATATGGCATAGCAACGCATGGTCCAAATTTCATCATGGCAGTCAATGTGTTAGTATCGTCTTATTTGTGTGAATAGTATACGTAGTATGACTTACTAACATTTAAAAATGTCCAAGCTATCTAGATAATGCAGAATACGCTGTGAAAAGCGGTTTAATATAAGACACATGCTGCCGCGACTGTCGGGAAATACCTCAAGAGAGTATGACGTATTCACGCAGGTATGGCTCTGGGCTTACGTGCGTGACTTCAGCACGTGGAGCTCAGCGTTAGAGTCTTGCGTCTGGGAGTCACAATTTTTTTCCTTACGTTAGACAGTTATGTGTTCATACTGAGGTGAGATTTATTATTGTATTTACCGACCTCGCCGTGTCCGCTAGTTTATTGCAAAGTACAGTACTACAAAAACCTACCATACTGCATCAAAATTAAACGAGTATAAGCTTCTGAATTGCATCGTAACTTCTAAATGACACAAGTATTTATTTACTGAATAATGCCTGTAAACAAACAAAGAAGGGACAAAATAAAAACGGCTTTTGCTAATTTACAGCGAGGGCAATTATTTTGTAACTTCTACGTTTAGAACAGATTACGTCTATGAAACGTGTTCCTTTCCACTCTATGCTCGAATGCATCGTTCAATCATCTCTCACGCCCAAGCCCAACTGCTGCACGTGCGCCGGAGTATGCCATCTGATGACGTCACACGTTCCACCTTTCTCGTCCATTTTCGGCTTATTTTCCGAAATTTGCGGCCCCATGTGTCTCATATTGAATTACTTATTTCAGCGTTATCTACGTCGCTTCTGGGGGTTTTAAACGTTAGTAAGACTCACACTGGAGCGGTTCTAGGCACTACAGTCTGGAACCACGTGACCGCTACGGTCGCAGGCTCGAATCTTGCCTCGGGCATGGATGTATGTGATGTCCTTAGGTTAGTTAGGTTTAAGTAGTTCCAAGTTTAAGGAGACTGATGACCTCAGAAGTTAAGTCCCATAGTGCTCAGAGCCATTTGAACCATTTTTTTAAGACTCACATTGTATATGTGTGTACATACAGAGTGATTCTGTGATGATGTTACAGTCTTTCAGAGATGACGGAGGGGGACAAAAGTATCAGTTTGAGGTATGGTATTCTGGTCCGAAGATGAACGAGTGAAGAGTTATAAGCGAAAATCGTTCTGATACCTCTGACAGTGGAATACGTGTAGTGGTACTGTTGTTGCCATCCCTCTGGTGTAGGCAACTTTCAGAGGTGTTAATATAGACGAAAACAAGAAAAAAATATTTTTGGATGGTTGTGTGTGTATTGTATGTGTATTGAACCGGGGACCTAGAAACGACGAAGAGGATTTGTCCCGCAGTAGCCTTCAGTGGTTCACAACCCCATAACAGGCCACAGCAATTCACCCAACCTACCTCCGCCACACGCCAAACCCAGGCCTATTGTGCTGTTCGGCCCCCAGTGGACCCTCCCGAGAACATTTCGAACCAGACGAGTGTATCCCCAAATGTTTGCGTGGTAGAGTAATTATGGTGTACGCGTACGTGGAGAGAGAGTTTGCGGAGCAATCGCCGACTTAGTGTAACTGAAGCGGAATAAGGGGAACCAGCCCGCATTCGCCGAGGCAGATGGAAAACCGCCTAAAAACCATCCACAGATTGGTCGGCACACCGGAGCTCGACACTAATCCGCCGGGCGAATTCGTGGCGAGGACCGGCTCGCCCTCCCGTTCGGGAAGCAGCGCGTTAGTTTGGAAGGTTACTGTCAACAGCCATTAAGTAATGTATAAAATTCATGTTTCAACCATCAGCTGTTTTTATATCACACTCAAACAACTATCGGTTTCGGTCTTGGACCACCTTCACAGGTAAAGGGTTAAAATGATGTAAGCCACCATACTGCATTAGTCATTATTTAAAATTTGTAGTGCATTGCGTGAATGTAAGTATATGACACAGGACTATAAAGGCAAACATATGAACGCTAAATGTATATAGAGCAGTACTGAAGAGGAGTTCAGGACAGTAAGTTCTTCAAGTTGTACACACTATCACATCTGAAGGTTGCCTACCCAACAGCTTTATCAACGACACTGCCGGTTCATGCATTACACTGGAAAAACTTACAGTGCTGATCTTCTCTTCAGTACTGCTCTGTGTACATTTAGTATTCATATGTTTGCTTTTAAAATCCTGTGTCATACATTTACATTCGTAGTATGCACTACACATTTTAAGTGTAATGATTAATGCAATATGGTGGCTTAAACCATTTTACCCCCTAAATTCGGGAAGATGGCCCAACACCCAAATTGGTAGGTGTTTGAGTGTAAAATAAAAACAGCTGATGGTTCAAATATGCATCTTAAACATATATCTACATTTGTGGTATGCACTACACATTTTAAATTTAATGACTAATGCAATATAATTGGCTTAAACCATTTTAACCATTCATCCGGGAAGTTGGTTCAAGACCGAGATCGGTAGATGTTTGAGGCTAAAATAGAAACAGCTGATGGTTCAAATACTCATTTTATACAAGAAGAAAAACATCTAATAAAGATGTGCTCTAAGATGCATGTCTAAAGAGTTATGTGCACTTGTTGTCTGTACAGAGAAGATATGTTTCACCATAGAGAAGATGAACGAGTGCTGACAGCTACTCAGATATGCATTTTAGACCCCGTGTTTACTGGACTCTTTTATTTTTTATTTATTTATTTTTTTGGTCCACACTACAATCTCAGAACGTTGCCTACCCAATAATATCACCAACAACAGTACCGGTTCATGTATTCCACTGTCAAACGTACCAGAACGATTTTCGCTTATAATTTTCGACTCGTTATTTTCCAGTAGGGAAACCCTTACCTCAGACTGATGAATTTCTCTTCACCGTCTTTCCTGAAAGACTATAACATCATCACGGAATCACCCTTTACATACATACATACACAGACGCCGTCGCCGATAACTTCGACGTTCTGTAGCGTCATTTGGTCATGTTTCCAGACACGGGTTCCTATCCTCATTTTGTTCCTCAAGGCACGTTCTATATACACTAAAAGTCTGTCGGTGTAATTTTGAAATGTTTATCACAAACAGTGTGAAAAGCTTGAAAGTGTGTTGAGGTTACGTTTTGCCGATAAACAATTGCTGAGAAAAAAATCGATACATGCGCCTTTTCCGAGTTAATTAGCATTGAAGTGAGGCAATCAGACCACCAGAGACAAAAAAGAGTGAGATACAAAAATTAGACAAGGGAAGGTAGCAAGGATCGAGCCTGAGTCAGAGGCTGAGAAGTCTCCTGCGATGTTATCTACGCGCGTATCCCGCGAGCCGGCCCATTGTATCGAATTTTTTTTTTTAACTGTTATTTCTCAGCACAACCTTTCCGCCAACAACAGCTTTAAAAATGCTGTTTGAGTATTTTTAAAGCAACCACACAAATAATATGGTGATTGGTGAGCACGGTATGTATGTAGGAAAAGCTTCTGATAATATAAAGTGAATAATAAGGGAAACATTACTCAGAAGGCTAACGAGCCAGAAAACTGTCAAATTGCCCCAGAAGGAACGTGACGCTTCCATGGTCATGCAGGAATTACATTATCCATACTGAATGTGACGTGGCAAAATCTCTGTAATCGTTTGTGGTTGTAAAATGTAATTATCTAGGACATAATGCACAGTAAGTACAAGAGCAAGAATCAGTTAACAACAGACAAATGAATATTACTAGGATATTTGAATCTACCATCATTTCGCGCAAGCAGAATATTTATTGAGGCCTAAAAACGTGACTACACACTTGATCGGTTATACATTGTTCAAGTTATAATACACTAAAAGTCATCTTGATAAGAACGTAACACATTGTTTTGCAAACATAATCTAGGAAGCAGCGGTGATTGACAGTCCTTCCTCTTCTTCCTTATTACATTAAGTTGATGACAATAGACGTTTTTGTTATAAACATAGTGCACTCAATAATTATCATTTTATTTGTCAAATAGTTTCAAAAACTTCATTTTTTGTAAGCGCTATTCGTTTCAGTGTTATACAGGTTGAGCAAAAAGTCTTGCCCTGATTATAAGAATTTATAACAGAATAATAGTTTGACATAACAAATTACATTTGATGCCGTTACATAGGTTAGTCTTTCTAATTGTTGTGACCAATAGATGGCGCTAGTGCTCCACAACACCACAACACCGACTTGGTCTGTTAGGCCACGTTAGTGGCTGGCGAAGCAGGAGAAAGAGCAATGTGTGCTTTGGTTTCACGAAACGAAATCGCCCATCAGTGTTCAGCGTAAATTTCGGGCTTCTTATGGATGCAGCCCTCCTGACGTTGAATGAATAAAGCGTTGGTATTGAAACGTCCCCTTAGAACAATTATACATGACTGTGCTTAACCTGACACACAATATTTTGTTAGCGCAACGCAATCTGACTTTCAAAATTCCCTACAAAAGAATGGCCCTGACTAACATTAAACTATACCTTTCACAAATCACTTACCTCACAAAAATCTTCGCTGCTCAAGCTATTGCAATACAGCGAGCGCCACTACTGCCAGCTACACTCCTGGAAATGGAAAAAAGAACACATTGACACCGGTGTGTCAGACCCACCATACTTGCTCCGGACACTGCGAGAGGGCTGTACAAGCAATGATCACACGCACGGCACAGCGGACACACCAGGAACCGCGGTGTTGGCCGTCGAATGGCGCTAGCTGCGCAGCATTTGTGCACCGCCGCCGTCAGTGTCAGCCAGTTTGCCGTGGCATACGGAGCTCCATCGCAGTCTTTAACACTGGTAGCATGCCACGACAGCGTGGACGTGAACCGTATGTGCAGTTGACGGACTTTGAGCGAGGGCGTATAGTGGGCATGCGGGAGGCCGGGTGGACGTACCGCCGAATTGCTCAACACGTGGGGCGTGAGGTCTCCACAGTACATCGATGTTGTCGCCAGTGGTCGGCGGAAGGTGCACGTGCCCGTCGACCTGGGACCGGACCGCAGCGACGCACGGATGCACGCCAAGACCGTAGGATCCTACGCAGTGCCGTAGGGGACCGCACCGCCACTTCCCAGCAAATTAGGGACACTGTTGCTCCTGGGGTATCGGCGAGGACCATTCGCAACCGTCTCCATGAAGCTGGGCTATGGTCCCGCACACCGTTAGGCCGTCTTCCGCTCACGCCCCAACATCGTGCAGCCCGCCTCCAGTGGTGTCACGACAGGCGTGAATGGGGGGACGAATGGAGACGTGTCGTCTTCAGCGATGAGAGTCGCTTCTGCCTTGGTGCCAATGATGGTCGTATGCGTGTTTGGCGCCGTGCAGGTGAGCGCCACAATCAGGACTGCATACGACCGAGGCACACAGGGCCAACACCCGGCATCATGGTGTGGGGACCGATCTCCTACACTGGCCGTACACCACTGGTGATCGTCGAGGGGACACTGAATAGTGCATGGTACATCCAAACCGTCATCGAACCCATCGTTCTACCATTCCTAGACCGGCAAGGGAACTTGCTGTTCCAACAGGACAATGCACGTCCGCATGTATCCCGTGCCACCCAACGTGCTCTAGAAGGTGTAAGTCAATTACCCTGGCCAGCAAGATCTCCGGATCTGTTCCCCATTGAGCATGTTTGGGACTGGATGAAGCGTCGTCTCACGCGGTCTGCACGTCCAGCACGAACGCTGGTCCAACTGAGGCGCCAAGTGGAAATGGCATGGCAAGCCGTTCCACAGGACTACATCCAGCATCTCTACGATCGTCTCCATGGGAGAATAGCAGCCTGCATTGCTGCGAAAGGTGGATATACACTGTACTAGTGCCGACATTGTGCATGCTCTGTTGCCTGTGTCTATGTGCCTGTGGTTCTGTCAGTGTGATCATGTGATGTATCTGACCCCAGGAATGTGTCAATAAAGTTTCCCCTTCCTGGGACAATGAATTCACGGTGTTCTTATTTCAATTTCCAGGAGTGTAAATAAAAGATTCAAACTATGGAAGGCACTAACTACTGATAGGGTAGTTAGCAAATGAAAGATATTAATAGAGAACAAACAATGTATTTACCTTGATATCATCATATATAAATATAGCAGTTCATGACAAATTTCAAAACTCCGCCATCTCTCTCCCCACATCCACCACTGCTGGCGGCTCACCTCCAACTGTGCAACGCTACGCGCTGTTCACATCCAGCTGCCGCTGCCCAACACTACAATGGCGAGTATTACAACAATGCAAAGCAGCCACAGACTGCACACAGCACAGCCAGTGATTTTCATACAGAGGTGGCGTTACCAATAAAAAAACCTAAACAGCCTACTTACAGTATGCAAAATTTAACGTAACAGGCAGCGTTTCAACGGAGTCCGTCTAGTAAGCATCACGTAAACTTCAAATACCGCGGGCAAGTGTGGTGAAGATTCTTCATGAAAGGCTTAGGCTGCATGCTTACAAAGTGCACGTCGTGCAGGCCATGCAACCGAATGATTTGCTGACACGTGCTGAATTTGCAACTGAGATTCTCAACAGGACTGATGGCGCTAACGATTACTTAAATCGTATATGCTTTACCGATGAATCCACCTTTCATGTCAGTGGAATGGTAAATAGGCATGATGTCCGTATATGTGGTTCAGAGTCTCCACATGCTGCTGTACAGTTACAGTGAGACAGCGAAAAAGTGAATGTTTGGTGCGGCCTCATGCATAAAAAGGCTTTTGGACCGTTTTTCTTCGCGGAAAAATACATTAACGCTAACATTTACTTAGACGTTTTGCAACAGTTCATTGTCCCACAGTTAGAAGAAAAATATCAAACATAGATAATTTTCCACTGGGCTTTGATAGTGCGTGATTTCCTGGATGAAACATTTCCGGATCGGCTGACTGGAAGTAATGGTCCAACACCCTGGCCACCCCGCTGTCCAGACATTACGCCCCTTGACTTTTTCTTCTGGGGCTATATCAAGGGCGGAGTCTTCGCACACCAGTTGCTGACGTCGACGAACTGAAAGCTAGACTACAAGCTGCTGCGGATACTGTGACCGAACACATCTTACGAAACACCTGGCTGGAACTGGAACACAGCCTCGACATTCTCCGAGCTACCAAGGGAGCACACGTTGAGGTTCACTAACGTAAGTGGTCTTGAAAAAAAAAAACTAGTAACACTAACCTATGTAACGCCATCAAATGTAAATTGTTATGTCAAACGGTTATTCTGTAATAAATGGCTATAATTAGGGAAAGACTTTGTACTCACCCTGTATATTCAAGCGATACTTTTTTCGCTTGATTTCGTTACTTTCAACTAATAATAGTTTTGATATCCGGTGTGGCCGAGCGGATCTAGGGGCTACAGTCTGGAACCACGCGAGCTTTACGGTCGCAGGTTCGAATCCTGCCTCGGGCATGGATGTGTGTGATATCCTTAGGCTAGTTAGGTTTAAGTAGTTCTAGGTTCTAGGGGACTGATGACCTCAAATGATAAGTCCCACAGTGCTCCGAGCCATTTGAACCATTTTGATATCAATAACTGTGATACCAATAATCATTTCGTATTTTTCTTTGAAATACTTCGCCTGGTGAACGAAAAGTTGGCCTTCCTTATTTATTTTCTTTTACGTGACACATTCCCTTTTCTTCTTCTCCATCCTTGTATGAGTAATCGTATGACAGTGAGTACAGGTTGAATTTAGCGAGATAAAGGCGGACCAGAGGTAGAAAAAGTAGTGCAGATCCAATACCAACTTAACCTGGTGCCCAAGTTCAGAAAAGGGAAGGTAGCACAAAATATAACCTAGCTGGCAGAATAAGAGTCGTCAGGTTGGTCAAAGGGGTGGACGTCGTACCCCCACCACACAAGTTTGAACTGGAGAGCCGTTGTCGGAGAGCACGCGATGTCCTTGTCTAGTGGGACCTGGAGAGATGGGCGGACGCAGCCGGGTGCAGATCTTCACATTTGGGTAACAAAGTAAAGTGCCAGAATGTATTATTTCGTCGTGGAGAATGCCAATGATGTGGTTTTTAAGCTTAATATTGTTAGCAAAAGTTTTAATTTCTGTTTAATTATCATCACTTTGCTGTAATAAGTGACAGAAAATAGAGATTTAGTCGTGACTGGACGTGGAGTGCGGTCCTTCAGTCCAAGCAGTTATTTCGTTTGCTAGAAACTTTTATTTGTTGTTTATTTAAGCAAATAGTTTTCTGTTGTTGTAACAGTATACTTTTGGTACATTAGTTAAATAATTTTAGGCCTTTATGACGTAATTTGGGGCCATGTTGGAACCATTTGCTGCATGCCTGCTAACGTGTTGTTAAACTAAAATGTCGTGTCTTTTCGATCGTGTTCTAAACTTAATTAAAGCCAATAGTAACAACTACAGTAATTTTGTGGGGAAATTTTATTTAATTTTCAGGTTTCTTTCATGATTTGTGGCTGAGTACATGGTCGTGGTTCAAATGGCTCTGAGCACTATGGGACTTAACATCTATGGTCATCAGTCCTCTGGAACTTAGAACTACTTAAACCTAACTAACCTAAGGACTGCACACAACACCCAGTCATCACGAGGCAGAGAAAATCCCTGGCCCCGCCGGGAATCGAACCCGGGAACCCGGGCGTGGGGAGCGAGAACGCTACCGCACGGCCATACATGGTCGTGCCTTTTGCTTATGTGAGCCTATTTTGTCTGGGATTATGTTTTCTTTATTAACGCATTTGGCCGCTGTGGCTGAGCGGTTATAGGTGCTTCAGTCCAGAACCGCGCGGCTGCTACGGCCGCAGGTTCGAATCCTGCCTCGGGCATAGATGTGTGTGATGTCCTTAGGATAGTTAGGTTTAAGTAGTTCTAGGGTACTGATGACCTCAGACGTTAAGTCCCATACTGCTCAGAGCCATTTGCACCATTTGTTACCACTTTTCATTAAAAGCAAAGTAAATTCAAATTCTTTTGCGGAGCACTAATTTTGCAGGGGAATGCTAATTTGTTTGTGCAGTTTTCTTTGTGTGTTATGTTGAACCAAACAGCATGTGGGAGACTTCTCTTAGATTTTATAGTGTCTATTGATATCTCATTTTGGTGTTACGGCCCTGCAAACTTAACTATGAGAATACGAACTATGTCAGAGAGACTTCTTGTGAGAATTTTAATAGTTTTATGATTTTCTTTGTGCCTGGTGTATAACCACATGTTGTGTTACTTACGTTACGCAGAAGTTAAGACACCTTTCTGCAATCCTATATAAAAATTTTAGTGTCACTCCATATTATTTGACGTACAATTACAATCAGTGATACGTTTGAACCAAGAAGCTTAGATTTTAGAGATTGTTTAATCAACCGAGTGTGTTCAAGAATTCCACCCATCTCATATCTTCCTGCAATTCTGTACTGTTTTCATAATTCTTCTGCACTAAAGTAATTTTTTACATCAGATCTTGCCCCAATTTTCGTGGTAAATCCAGCAGTAATACTTGTTCCACTGCCTAGATTTAGCTATGTACTCACACGTTGCCCAGAGTTCATAAAGAAGTACTACACTGTTCACTTCAAAATGTAAATTCCGTAGGTGTTGCTTAATTGAAGGTTTCACTTTACTGGTAATGAACCAGACAAATGCGTGCACTTGATAACTTTGCAGAAATTTGCACACCACTTTCACGTAGGTCTCCGCCCACGCCCTCTGTTACTCTAACTGCATGTGCATGTAGTTGAATTGGTTTGTACAGCGTAGTTGAGTGAATTGTTCATATTCCATTCCGTTAAGTTCCAAGAGAATGAACGTGTGACCATAGTCAAGTACTTAGTGAGATCATTGCTGCTATATTCTACAGTTGTGTCGTCAGAGTAATTCAAAATGTGCAGAATATGTTGCATAGAAAGCATTATAAATTTTGCAGCTACTGTTTTGTCAGTTTTCAGATAAATAAATGCAAAGTGTCGAAACTAAATTTCGTCAATCGCTCAAATCCCCCCCTCCTTGCCCTAATCCTAATGAATCTAATTTCACCCCAGAAATTAAACGATCAGAACAGTTACTGAAATTATGGTTGCAACATTGTTCAATGAATAGGTTAATGAATGATTCTGCGTCAATCTCAATCATAAGATTACAAGCTCCCGCCACATTTATGTGTTGCTTCATGGTAACTCGCCCCATTAATGTTACCTGTTCCTCATGTTATTACTCGTAATTTGTTTGCCATTGTTGGTAAAATGTCGATGTTGGGCTCTCGGGTGTTTGCCTAGAACAATTGAAGTCGAATTCTTAAACACGAGATACAATGCGTAGCGTGTCAAGGAGCGATCCTATAAGTAAAATATCATTGATTCACTTATATAGAAGAACCAGGCCGTAATCTTAAAATGCCACATAGATGTACATCGCATTTTGGTGCTAAAGTAAGCGTTACTGATTTCGTAATTAACTCTGTTTATGGAATGTAACCTCAGGTAAAGACTTTCCTGATACGGTTATGAGAATAACCTTTTAGGCTCTTGATACAACATATTATTGCATTTACTCCAAAATCGAGTGCATTTGAATATATGATCATGTATAAAATATAAAATACACAATATGTAAAATACCACGCTTGTACCAACACAGAAATCCAAATCCGAAGGTGGCTGTCCCCAGATTGAGCACCCTTTGATCAGTGTCTGTTCCCCAGGGTAACGGCAGCTGATAAAACCTGCAGATGTAACATTTGTGGTAGTAAACCAGAGGCTCTAACAATAAGAGCCGTCCCAGACATAATATTATCAATCATGGAAGAGTACGATGTGAAACAAATTACCTCAGGTGGACAGTGCGCAAGCAGAAAAGCGGATGCTGGCAAGTCTAAAGCATTACACAGAGATGAGTCGGAGAGTCCTGGAAAGTCAAGCAAAACAAAGTATAGAAAACCAAGTTCCATAGCTACTTTCAACGTAAACGTAAAACGGAAAATTACAGCGGCCTCAAGAACCACAAAATTCTCATGACGACTCTACAAGAAACCAGATTCACGGATGAAATCTATTTTTCATTCTGGAGGCCTCAGAATATACAAAGGAGGGGTAGGAAAAAAATTATGACAAACGCACCGCACCTTGAAACTAGTTTTAGGAGAGACGGAAGTACTTTGGAGTCCATTGACAACCTTGAATCGCAGTCTGAAAGACTCGCCACTCTTACCTTAAAATCTGCTAACAAAGTATACACAATCGTGAACGCGCAAGTCCCTATAAATGAAGTCAACAGAAAGGACAAAGAAAAGTTGGAACTTTTTGGGACCAACTCGGTGATGTGCAAAAAATCTCAGAAAAACCCAATGACTTACTTATGGGGAGACTTCAAAGCCCATATAGAAAAAGAGAAGATATACAAAACAATTGTTCTAATCTAGTCAGTACCTGACAGAACTAACAAGAATGGTATGTAACTGATATAATTATACTAAGCACCCTACGTGGTCCTGAAATCCAAAGCCTTTAAAAACCTACCTCGAAAACAGGAAACATGCGTCTCACCAAACCCACACCTAGGTGAATTCCAGCTCTATCACGTCTCAATCAAACTGAAGTTCCATAAAGAAGCACAAAATCTCAAAGTCCTCAGAGCAGCTAACCTAGAGTCTGGTCTCCACCTCAAATCTTTCCCAAAAGAAAAATGCAACCAAAAATTCCAAAAGAAGAAAATACGATTCTCAAAAGTAAAAAAATAAACTCAAAAGGTTTCCCCACGCAATTAAAGACACGCAAAAGCGAAGCTGGAATCATATAAGAAAGTCTAATAAGTAAAGATGAACGATTAGCTCCCATAACCAAAGCCGAAAAACACCTAGTGGACAGAAGAATGTTGCACATTCCTTGAACTGACAAGGAAAGCATGGTAACAGTGTCAATCAGAGAAAAATGAACATAACAGACAAAACTTCTTAAACATAAGAAAACTAGTGAGCAAAAATTCAGAAGAATAAAGAAGAGCAACCCTTTTCTCAGATCAACTTAGACTTCGTCAAAAATAGTGCAAGAAACTTTTTTAAGAGTTTAAAAAAGAAAAAATAAGGAAATGAAACTCACGGATTCTACAGCTTCAAAACAAACATACAAGTATTGCCTACAACAACCAGGAATAGTTACAAGATATTGGCAGAATATTTCAGAAACCTTTTCAATTGTGAAGAGCGCACAGGAAATTGGACTTTAAGATCTCAACAGTACCCAACTCTACTCTGAACACCCTCCTACAAGGAACTACTAACAGTAATTGCAATTTGGAAAAAAGTCAACAAAAATGCCATAGACTGTTTCCAAAACATCACTGAAAAAATCTAGATAAATGGAACAATGATAAATGGAACGGTCCTAGATGAACAGAAGACGGCTCTCAAAGGGTGCAAATCAGATCCCAGCAGTTAGAGAGGGATCTGACTCCTAGACGTCATACACAAAGTGTTTTGTATTTTATCAATCCTCAGCAGCTGTAGTTGTATATATCGAAATAATCAGCAACCAGCTTAACGGATTTCAAAACATTATGTCTACCGCATTATTTGCGAGGGCCAACGATGCGATGCATACCCCAAGGTCATGGTATTTTTCTGTATGCATCTTATTGTTGACACACGCAAATAATCCGATTGGCATAACCTTTTAAAGAAGGGCACCAAGTTCCCGAAGTCCGTTAATAAATTAAATTTCTTTTGTGCAACTGGTTGCTGGTTATTTCAGTACACACAAAATGTTCCCTAAGTCCTACTAAACGGAGAAGAACCCTAATTAGACGATCAACTTGGAGAATATCAAATTGTTCAAATGGCTCTGAGCACTATGGGACTTAACATCTGTGGTCATCAGTCCCCTAGAACTTAGAACTACTTAAACCTAACTAACCTAAGGACATCACACACATCCATGCCCGAGGCAGGATTCGAACCTGCGACCGTAGCAGTCGCGCGGTTCCGGACTGAGCGCCTAGAACTGCTAGACCACCGCGGCCGGCTTGGAGAATATCAAGCGGATTTCAGGAAAAGACGATCCTGTCCAGAAAAAATCTTAAACCACAAAAAACTTATGGACTATCAAAAATAAAGAGCAAACTCATATGTTACCACTTTCATCGACTTTCAGAAAATATACGAGTCAACAAACTGGGAATCCTTCATCTCGGTGCTAGAAGAATTCGTCTTAGACAGCAAAGCCACAAACCTAATCACAGAAACCCTTACGAACGCAGACTCCAAAGTCAAATTCATTGCAGAACTCTCCGACACTTTTGAGGTAAACACTGGTGTATGGAGAGGAAATGGACTCCCTCACTGATATTTAACTGCGCGCTAGAAAAAGTAGTCAGAGAATGGAATACGAAGATCTATAGTAGAATCCGACTAGGAACAAAAAGGCATCGAAGTAAATTTTCTAGTCTTTGAAGATGCATTTGTAAAAGATATAATCATCCCCGACTCAAGACACACACAATCTTGCTTAACAAATTTCGTCAGGTTCACTAGATTACATTTACATCCTCATTCTGCAAACCGCCGCAGAGTACATGGCAGAGGAAACGTCCCATAGTTCAGTTATTACGGTTTCTTACCGTTCCACTCACATAAGGACCACGGGAAGAATTATCGTTTGAACGCCTCTGTGCGCGCTGTAATTACTCTAATCTTGTCTTCGCGGTCCCATGTATGTGATACGTTGGTTATAGCGTGTTCCTAGAAACATCATTTAAAACAGGTTCTTGAAATGTTGTTAATAGACTTTCTCGGGATAGTTTATGTCTATCTTCAAGAGATTACCAGTACAGTTTCTTCAGCGTCGCTGTAACACTCTCACATAGGTCCAACGAACCAGTGACCATTTATGCTGCCCTCCTCTGTGTGCTTTGGTTCAAATGGCTCTGAGCACTATGGGACTTAACTTCTGAGGTCCCCTAGAACTTTGAACTACTTAAACCTTACTAACCTAAGGACATCAGACACATCCATGCCCGAGGCAGGATTCGAACCTGCGACCGTAGCGGTCTCACGGTTCCAAACTGTAGCGCCTAGAACCGCTCGGCCACCCCGGCCGGCTCTGTGTGCTTCCAATACTCTTGTTAGTCCTATTTGGTACAGACCCACACATCTGAGCAATATTCTAGAATGGTTCGACACATTCGAGCAATATTCTAGAATTGGTCGTATGAGTTATTTTTAAGCAATCTCTCTTGTAGACCGATCGCACTTTCCCAGTCTTCTAGCAGTATACCGAAGTCTGTCAACTGCTTTACCCACAACTCAGCCTATGCAATCATTCCATTTATATCCTTACAAAGTGTTGCACCCAGATATTTGTATGAGTTGGGCGATTCCATCTGTGATTCATTAGTATTGTAGTCATATGATTCTACGTTTTCCGTTTACTGAAGTGAGTAATTTTACATTTCTGAACATTTAAACCAAGTGGCCAGTCTTTGTACTACTTTGAAATCTTATCAAGATATACAGTGCTTCATTTTACGTAATTGAATCATCTGTAAAAGTCTGAGGTTACTATTAATATTGTCCGCAATGTCGTTAATATACAACATGAACAGAAAGGGTCCCAACACACTTCCCTGGGCTATACCCGAAGTTATTTCTACCTCTGATGATAACATGCTGTGTCCTCCCTACCAAAAAGTCCTGAATCCAATCGCAACTTTACTAGGTATCTCATATGATTGAACTTTTGACAGTACGCGTGGGTGTGGTACTGAGTCATATGCATTTTGGAATTCAAGGAATACTGCATTTACCTAGATTTTTCATGATCTATGTTGGTTGGCGTCGAAGAGATTATTCCGTTCAAGATACCTCATTTTGTTTGGTCACAAGATATGTTCTAAGATTCTACAACAAATCGATGTCAAAGATATTGGTCAGTACTTTTGAGGATCACTTCTACTACCCTTCTTGTAGACGGGTATTACCTCTACTTTCTTCCAACTACTGGCAACATTTCTACGTTAGAGGGATTTACGACAGCTTATAGTTAGAAGAGGGGCTAATTCAGCTGCGAATTCGATATAGAACCTGTTAGGAATTTTATCATAGCCTCGAACTTTGTACATTTTTAACTATTTCAGCTGTTTCTCAACACCGCTGACACTAATGCTTCAGTGGTAGGAGGGTTGGGGAATTCTCCCGGGTTTCCCTTTGTAAAGTAGAATTTGAAAACTGAGTTAACGATTCCAGATTTTCCTTTGCTGCCCTCAAGGGGATTTACTCAATTGAAGACACATATTTACATTGTGACCACGAATTGCTTGTACGATAACAGGTTATAGGAAAGTGCTAGTATGTCGTCCAACTTTCGACGGCAATACAGAATGTCTCAGTAGGAATAGTCAGTATTCAGGAATATGACAGAAACCTTCAATCGAAACAAAAAGTCTAGTAAACATTGGCTTTAAAATGCATACATTAAGAGCTATGTGCACTTCTTCGATATTGTGCAATAAATCTCTCCTACTGCAAGCTCCTTGCTTTTCATATTATGGGAGAAGGTAGTAGCAACCAAACCAAGAAAAATTGTTTGGAAGACACGAGCTTTAAAATGCATACCTTAAGAGTTACGGGCATTGTTTCAGCAGAGGAGATGTGTTTCATAGTAGCGAAGAGGACAAGTACTCGTAGATCTTAAGGTATGCGTTTTGGAGTACATTATTTCCGGAAATTTTTCTTGTTTTGATCCATACTACAATCTCTCAAAGTATGAAAAGCACAGAGTCCACAGTAGAAATGATTTGTTTCAGAATATCGAGTGTGAATAAGTCCGAGAACTCTTAAGGTGTGCATTTCAGTGCCAATGTTTAATAGACTTTTTTGCTTCGAACGATGGTTCCTGTCATATACAAAAATATTGACCATGCCTCCTGGGACACCTCGTATACCTTGTCTTAGTGGCAAATTATAGTTACTCGAATTTAGTTTGAGATCAATTCATATATGGTGTACTGCTGTCATCAGAAGGAAAAAATGAAACAATTATCGCATTGAGTGTTATGACGTTGTTAGGTGAAACCGGTCCTTCACATAAACTTTTATCTACTTAATTAAGATTCCTGTTACGGTAATGGAATGAAAAAGTTAATTTTACTTTAGTTGCTTGTAATGGCAGGAAGTTCTTGAAACTGTTCCTCAGAAAATTAAGCGTACTGTAGATGTTTGCGATAGTGTCCCCGGTTTTAGTCGGCCGTCGTAAGCACCTCAAGGTCGTTTTCTGAGCGACGTGAAGAGTCCAGGAGTCTATAAAGTGCTTTCTCCTTGGAAAAATCAGTACAAGGTCTTATTTCAAGAACTTTATAGTTCTGTGAGCTTGTTTCACGTGCCAGATAGCAGAAATAACTAGCTTTACGGCAAACGTCATTTATATTTCTGGTAACAAATACAGAAATACCACACGTAAGAGGTAAATATCTAATGTCGCTGTATTATAACACACAGGCATTCACAAGTCAAGTAAATAATAAAACTTGCTAGGAGTTTAAAAGAATTATACCACGAAACTCAGAGAAAGTCGGCGACAAGCAACAGCACACAATGAAACACGACAACTCAGTTTCAGCCAAAGAAATTCTGTTTGAACTCGTAACATACTGGAAATATATAAAATGGATACGACATTACATTTGTCAAAAACTAACAGAGTGAGCTTGAGGCTGTGTAAAGACTCAGGGTAATTCTTACAAAACGTGAAATAAACAGCTTGTCTCTGTTAATAACGATACTTATCAAGAACAAATTCTGTTTTACTGGTTTCAAACCTACAGGTTCATCTGCAGATTCCTGTTCACATTTACAATTACATTTAACTTACACTGACGACGATATGTTGGCCTGTTTTTTGTTACTTACGGTGGTGGAACCCTACAACAAAAATTGTGTTAAGAAAATGATTGTTTTACCTTAATCGTACCTAAAAATGAACTGAGATGACATACACAGGTCTCTAAAGTGACTAGGCCCCTTTTGTTCTATCTACATCGAAGATACCTCCTTATTTTAGGATAATGTTGACTGTTTTTGAAGCGTTTTATATTTGTCTGAGTAATTAGCAAAGATTTAAAAACAGTTCCTCAACGTTTTTTTATGAAGTGGAAAGGCACTTACAGGTAACTTCTAACTCACTGCATCTAAGCAAACTGCTTTTTCTCTTATGGCTGTTTTGAAATCTATAACCTAGATATGAAACCATAACCTACTTGTAAAAAGGACAAATCATGTAATATTTCAGGACACCCACTGAAGATGCCTTGTAAAAAAGGCGAAACGCGTCTGGGTGCATAAATAAAAATAAAAATTTCGATGTGCAGCATGCAAAAAGGCATTTTCTTTTAAACAACTGCAATTTATATACAGCTGCTGCGAAAATGGGCACTACAAGAAACGTGTTATTGAGAATCTTCACGTACACCTCTCAATTGGCAGTCAGGCAGGAACAGCCGGCCGAGACAGACGCAGTAACAGGGAAGTAAACGATTTTCTGACTTTTACGACTTCCTAACCAGGAGCGAATTTTATAATATCATCATTGTGCTTTAATACGTTAGTTTCTTGAGTGTCTGCGTGTTAATTTAATGTCTAAAAGTCACAGTTCTCGCGTTTTCGTTTGCGTCGGAAAGTAAACCGATTTTGTGACATATTAAAACTTTCTAATCAGGCGCGAATTATTTAATTTCACCTGTGTGATTCGATAGTTAGGTTTTTGCATCGCTGTATATTAACCTAATTTATTAAACACAGTTCCTGCGTTTTCGTCAGCATCTTCAGTAGAGTTTTGCAGCAGGTGCCGACAGTCCGTTTATTTGCATAGTTTAGTTTTCCACGGTCTTTAGTATGGATAGGAACTGTGATTGCGGATGCGAGCCGAGTTGGTGACACTTTAATCTCACTCCAGGCTGTGATGTCTTCTGTTACACAGCTTGAGTCTGCAGTGGATGGGCACCACTGTTGTTGGTGGCCATGGGCGCGAAAATTGGAAACTGATCCTAAATAACGAAAAGTGTTAGATAATCCGCATGAGTGCTAAAAGGGATACGTTGAACTTCGGTTACAAGATAAATCAGTCAAATTTAAAGGCTGTAAATTCAACTAAATACCTAGAATTACAATTATGAACAACTTAACTTGTGCCTATTTAGATCAAAAGACAAAAGCAAAAACTGGAACACTCCACCCAACGTCTCTGGCTTTGTTACGTTTTTAAGCAGAACAGCATTCCTTCTACGTAATTTATACATTAAAAGTTCACAGTAATTTACAACTTTGACCTGGATTGGTTTAGGTTACAGATATCTAAGCAGATATATTACCATCAGTACCAAAATGTTAAGCATTAAATTATCAAAAAAAGGGAATACATGAATAACACGTAGAAAGATATAATATTCCTTAAACTTCAGTCAATGTGTATTAGTACCCAAATCAAATAACAGTAGGTGTGCATTTGTGTATTTATTTTCAACCAGAAGTGTTAACCATCCAAAAATATAAATAATGCCAAGTATTCTGTACACATTGTATGTCAAATGTAAATATACAAGCGTTCACAGTCTATTCTGCAAAATGTTAGAAAAAACGAAGATTATAACATTGTAAACATTATGTACATAAGTTGCAAGCATAAACATCGGTTTTAAATCTGCTGTTATCAAACAGTCCATGCTCAGAAATCATATAAATATAGTATTAGGCAGCTATGTATTTTTCTTTTCGTTTCGTAGTTCATGTTAGAATGTTGTCCAACAAAATACTGACACTAATGCAAGACACCACTTGGCTACAGCTAAAAACAAACAGTGATTTTGATATGAACCGAATGAACCCGTTAGATATGGCCTCTACAGCTCAGATCTATTTATAAACTGCATGAAACTAAAACAGTTTGACAAGCGAGTCGCGGGTGTGGTTCTCGTGGAAATTAATAGTGACAACAGGGATAAGGGGATCACTCTAAATACTGAATCGAAACATCGTTAACTTAGACTATCGATTGTTACAAATATTCCAGAGGAGGCACAATACATGATAAACAAACGTAAGAGTTAAATCCGTCACACAATGGAGAACTGTTAAAATTGGAATTCAAATCTTTATAATAAAATAGTTGGCCGGTAAAGCACTAAGTCTTCGGGAAAGGAATAATATAGTCTGGAAACTAACGCAGAAGCTCACTCAAGTACATGAAGTACACGATTTTGCATCAGACATGGTGATCGTCTTGCTCTAATGGTGTAAGAAAGGAGAAAAGGAACCGGAATCCAAATAACTGAGTCACGATTAAGCCATCGACGGCCAGAGCAATACTCAAAACGAGATCCCACGTGCAAAATCTGAACACGCGCCTACCCTCGCCTCATCGCTAACATCTGCCATCCCTTTGCTACCGTAACTACCAGAAGTGAAAGGAGTGACTGTTACTTCGGTAACTATAGAAAGCGCCTGCACTCCAACTGCTGCCCACGACACCCACACAGGTTGAATTTCTCACCTCGGTCCTCGCGCTTCCCCCCTTTGAAAGTGGCACCAGTTTCACTCCCCCCCCCCCCCCTCCCCTCTGGCTTATTTTTAAGGCATTGCCCAATTACTGAATGCACTACTTCTTGTGAAAAAGCTCATGTCGATAAATTCCGACTGATGGCGTTACAGTAGCAGTGGTGCAGTTCAGAAGAGATCCTAATGTGTGAAATAGCTCTCCAATTCATCCGCAAGATCTTATCGGCAGGCCAAACTACTGCGGAAATTTTCCAGAAGCATCCTCTGCTTGCCAGGCTGGAGCCAGCCGCGATGTAATCAAATTTCAAGGTGAGCCTGATGTGTACACGATTGCCCTCCTATTTCCTCGGCAACTGTCTCTGGACACGTTCTGAGCGCCTGCCATAGCCTTGCCACACACCGTGGCTGCTGGGAGTGCTTGGCACTGGGGGACGGGGCAGCCCAGATCACCCATCCCGTCGGTGGCGTACTTATCTGTGGGCCCAAGTAGTCACCGTGCTGGCACACTCTTCACTACAGAACTGCTATGCCGCCACCAGCCAGGGTCTACGTATTTCTTCTTCTCCTCTCGGCGTGATGAGATGACAAAAGTCATAGGATACCTCCCAATACCGTGTCGGATTTCCTTTTTCTCGGCATAGTGCAGCAACACGACTTGGCATGAACTCAACGAGTCCCCTACAAAAATATTGTAACATTCTGCCTCTACAGCCGTCCGTAATAGCAAAAGTGTTGCCAGTGCAGGATTTTGTGCACGAACTGACATCTTGATATGTCCCATAACTGTTCGATGGGATTCATGTCTGTCCATCTGAATGGCCAAGTCATTGGCTCAATTCTTGTAGAAAGTTCTTCAAACCAGTCGTGTATCATTGTGGCGCGGTGACATGGCACATTACCACATAATGCTGTACTCCAGACGTACATTCTCAGAAATTTATTTCTCAAATTAAGGCCCATATTTGATATTAGTAGACTTCTCTTGGCTATGAATACCACTTTTGCCATTGCTAGTTTGCTTTTGATGTCCTCCTTGCTCCTTACGTCATTGGTTATTTTGCTGCCTAGGTAGCAGTATTCCTTAACTTCCTCAATGCTGATGTTAAGTTTCTCCCTGTTCTCATTTCTACTACTTCTCATTACCTTCGTCTTCCTTCGATTTACTCTCAAACCATACTGTGTACTCATTAGACTGTACATTCCGTTCAGCAGATCATGTAATTTTTCTTCACTTTCACTCAGGATAGCAATGTTATCAGTGAGCTGTATCACAGATATCCTTCCTCCTTGAATTATAATTTCACTCCTGAACCATTCTTTTATTTCCGTCATTGCTTTCTCAGTCTACATATTGAACAGTAGAGGCGAAAGGCTCCATCCTTGTCTTACACACTTTCTAATACGAGCACTTTCTTCTAGGTCGTCCACTCTTATTGTTCCCTCTTGGCTGTTGTACATATTGTATATGACCGACCCGTCTCTCCCTATAGTTTATCACTACTTTTTTTAGAATTTCGAACGTGTTGCAGCATTTTACATTGTCGAACGCTTTTTCCAGGTCGACAAATCCTATGAACGTGTCTTGATATTTGTTCAATCTTGCTTCCATTATTAACCGCAACGTCAGAATTTCCTCCGTCGTGCCTTTACCTTTCCTAAAGCCAAACTGATAGTCATGTATTGCATCCTCAATTTTCTTTTCCATTTTTCTGTATATTATTCTTGTAAGTTGGATGCATGAGCTGTGAAGCTGATTGTGTGATAATTCTCGCACTTGTCAACTCTTGCCTGCTTCGGAATTGCGTGGATGATGCTTTCCGAAAGTCAAATGGTATGTCACCGGACTCATACATTCTTTACACCAACGTAAATAGTCGTTTCGTTGTCACTCCCTCCAATGATTCCAGAAATTCTAATGGAATGTTCTCTATCCCTTCTGCCTCATTTGATTTTAAGTCCTCCAAAGCTTTTTTAAATTCTGATTCTAAATCTGTATCCCCTATATCTCAATCGACTCATATTTCTTCTTTTATCACATCAGACATATCTTCCCCCTCGCAGAGGCTTTCAATGTATTCTTACCACCTACCCTTTCTCTCCTCTGCATTTAACAGTACAATTCCCGTTGCACTTTCAATGTTATCACCCTTACTTTTAATGTCACCGAGGGTTGTTTTGACTTTCCTTTATATTGAGTCTCTCCTTCGGGTAATCATTTCTTTTTCGATGTCTTCACGTTTTTCCTGCAGCCATTTCGTCTTAGAGTCCCTGCATTTACTATTTATTTTATTCCTCAGCGACTTGTATTTCTGTATTCTTGAGTTTCCCGGAACATTTCTGTACTTTCTCCTTTCATCGATCAATAAAAGTTTTTCTTCTGTTAACCATGGTTTCTTCGCAGTTACCTTCTTTGTATCTAAGTTTTCCCTCCCAACTTCTGTGACGGCCCTTTTAAGGGATGTCCATTCCTCTTCAACTGTACTGCCTACTGAGGTATTCCTTATTGCTGTATCTATAGCACTACTTCAACCGTATCGCGCACGTCCTTAGAATTTCCGTATCCAACTTCTTTGCGTATTGAATCTTCCTGACTAATTTCTTAAAGTTCAGCATACTCTTTATCACTACTATATTGTGATCTGAGTCTATGCCTGCTCCTAGGTACGCCTTACAATCCAGTATCTGAGTTCAGAAACTCTGTCTGGCCATAACGTAATCTAACTGAAATCTTCCCATACCACCCGGCCTTTTCGAAGTATACCTCCTCCTCTTGTGATTCTTGAACAGAGTATTCGCTATTACTAGTTAAAACTTGTCACTGAACTGTTCACAGCAACAAACTCTCTCTCCTACCTTCCTATTCATAACGAACACTACTTCTGTTATAGCATTTTCTGCTGCTGTTGATATTACCCTACTTACCAGAAATCCTTGTCATCTTTCCACTTCACTTCCGGTCACGTGACTTACGGTCATACTCCCTGCTTAACTGCTAATTCAATTGCGGTACTTTGTGTGACTGCTGCACTGTACCATCCCTCCAGAGGCCGTGTTCGGGTCCAGTGCTATACTGCACTGTGTGAATGCTACACTGTATCCCCTCGTCCGAAACCATGAAGAAGTACAGCTCCATACTGTACTGTGTGGATACTGCGCTGTACTGTAATGACCAAAAACGATTCCAAGTACTGTGCAACCCCGCGCGCTCCGGAAATGCGTTGGTCTTATCCCACACATAAGGGAGGTACTTACGATTGGCAGCCTCGCTCCCTGCCAGGGGCCTCTTACACACGAAATACCGCAGTTGAGCTAGCAGTTAAGCAGAGTGTATCACCGGAAATCACGTGAGCGGAAGTGTAATCATCTTGGATCACTAGAGTCTAAAAGAATGCATTACAGCCGCAACTTATCAGTCTTCCGTCGTAGTTGAAAGTGACAACATGGATTCCTCCAAAGTGCTAAGCATCCCTCAGCTCTTAGGGAGGAAGACAAGGCCAACGGACGAACTCTTCGGTTTGTGGTTATTACAGCAGAACCTGGATAATCTGGCTACTGATATTGGCAACACAAATTACATCGAAAATGGTAAACTACTTAGAGAGAAGAATATAAATGTGCTTACACCTATTACAGAACCGTTTTGCGATTACATTATGGTGATTAAAATCTGTGATCAAGTCGACTGTCTAGAACAATTAGAAAGAGGACGGTCTGTAACGTTAAAGATGCAGATGTGTGGGTCATTTAACTATTATCTACATAGTAAATTCTCCAATTTCGTCACTGCGAGACATGATGGCCTAGACGCGAACGACAGTGTGACAGCAAGAGGGATACGGAAAAAAATCGGCAAGGAAGCACTGGAAACTATTTCGAAGACATACAAAAATCCTATGGTTATACCATATAACGTGGAATTATCTGACGTTAAAATGCATGTTGTAATGCAAGAGCTGCTTAGTATACTGCAGCAGCTACGTGTAGATAACTATTACCTTTTGGATTTTGACATAACGCAAGACTTCGCCGGAATTTTTAACAAAATGGAGATGTGCGACTACTTAACATCAACCCAGGAATTCTGCAAGGAGGGAAATCGTCAGGGAAACAGCAATGTGGTTGTGGACAACGATAAGTCAGTTAGATTAGACTGTCTAACATGGTTAAGCTTCAACTGTAAAGATATATAACAAATTTATGTGTCAGATCACGAGTCCAGGAGTGAACAAAGATATTGGTAACCACATTATAGATTTTACAAAGTGTCCAGACATGCGACTACAAGAAACTTTTAGATCTTCCTTGGCGAAGCAGCATGGCATTACCAGGTTGGAGGCTACAATATATAGCTACATAATGGATCGTGTGTTCGACCCTGTGCACGAGTGTTTACTTGTATTAGACACCAATAAACAGTATTTACAATGTGTTCCACTTTATTCTGTGCCTCTTGCTTCTATGTGGCGTCAGTTAACGGATGACGTACAGAATAATGTGTTGTGTTTAAAAACGTTCTGCAGTTCGTGTACTGGGCTAATAAGAATACCAGAAAATTGACAGGTGCACAAGTAAGTCTTCCAGATGCTCCAGACAGAGAAAAGCTTATCAGCTATGTTCTGTGTGCATACTGTTTTAATTATCTACCTATAAACTACGTGGAGATTCTTAACTCTAACTCCAATATAGGCGATATAAGTATTATACAGAAGTGTTATGTTAAAACAGGAGAAACTTATTTTTCTCAGTCTAGAACACTGTTCTCCACAATACCGTCCGATATAGATATTGCAGAATTGGGATTGGTTGACACGAACAACGTTATTCCACAAGTCCTAAGAAAAAGAGTAAAAGTATCCCACGTGCTTAAACCATTTCCAATTTAAGAAATCACACCTTTAAGTACAGTTAATGTGTTATGTGCATGAAAAAGGAAACTGGAAATGGAAGACATCGAAGTAAAGAAAAGAAAACTAGAGTATAGAGAGAATACAACTATAAAGGACGAATATAAGCTACAAATGAAAAGGAAGAGTCTATTGCGGATGTGCAGGCCAGGTTTACATATGGCTTTAAACACAGTGTATGGTGAAATCTGGCTACGACTCGGCAATTCAAGATAAAAGCATTTGCAGTAAAGAACAGTGGTAAGTGGCCATATGTTGGAGTACTGACCGAAAGCGACGGACTGAATCACGTTTACTCTGTTAAAGGGCACACGAAAAATCTTTTTATCAAACTCCATTCCTCCTAGGATCTTCTTAAAAAAGAGGGATACATTGTACCTAAATGTGGTGGGCTTCATGTCATACACTTAGCAACAGAAGAACCGTTTGTAGAGCTTAAAACCAACGGAATAACAACCTTGCAAAAGTTGTAAACATAGAGTTCTATACCGAAATTCTGTAAGAATGTGCAGCAGGAGAAGTGGTAGCCTACTATTGAGTTGTGGTAGTAGGCCGTTATTCATTAAGTTTATGTCCATTAACTTAGTTTCTTGACATTGAGTTGTGACCGTGCGACGTTGTTCGTTTATTGATGTGCATGGACATTTGACTTCAGGGCTGCAATGTAGCTCTGTATTTAGTTGTACCGGACAGAAGAGGATGTGGAATGTTATAACAACAGGATCATGCTGGAAATAAGAGGAAAAATTAAAATTCCCGAATGCTCTCGTCTAGAAGAACTGCCGGAAGGAACAGAACTAATTGTTAAAACCATAAAAGAGATCGTTTACAGGAAAAAAATTAGATACATACTGGAGTTCGAAAACATACCTTCTCTGTATTTGTCAAATAACTGGCTGGAGAAAGAAACAGATGATTCAGATGTGGATTTAAGTTATAAGTTAAAAATTAAATTGGACAGTATTAAAACTGCAACTAACAAAAATATAGAAAGAGTTGTTTTCTGTACGTAAATGTAAATGCAAAAGTTAGTAAAGGTTTGGTTCTAGAATATTTGTTTGTCTTATTCGTTAACCTACCAAGAGCCCTAAGACAGTTCCTATATACAATTATCCATGGGCATATATTTCGGTTGTGGAAAGTGGGTAGTAGGATGACCTTGAAAAGTAGTTGAAAGTAGGTAGTTGAAAGTTTAGTGACCCGCTTTTCGTACCTATATGAGGTATTATAAAACCTGTCTATACATCTGCTTGACAGATGTCCTGTTTATGGAGCTAGTAGCAGAATGACGTGTAATTTCACATGTCAAACACCACTGCTATGCGTTTATCCCTTTCTTTGTAAGAGGCATTCCCCGTTACTAACGATCATTTTATATAGGACTGATGCGAGTATAGTATAATTTATGAACCGTCATCGGATGTGATTAGTGGGGGCTATACACCTCTGGAAAGTTATAAGGTACGTGTGTCACAAGGAATAGATGTTTTAAGGAAGTAGTTTTTCATTTTACATCACCATAGTTTATCGTAGAGAAACCTGCAAGGAGAATGAGTGTCATGCACTGGAAATACATTTCTTGCGTTGGGATAGTAACAGCGTTGCATTCCGTACGACTAATATGTTGGAAATCGCAATGATGTACCATTATACCGTGTTTTAAGTGCAGAACATCGTAGCCTTACGAGTGCGTGTGTTTATTTTCTCTCTTACCAACACCTTCCTGATAATGACCCGAGACACAAGAACAATCCTTTCGAATTGCTAGCGTAGCTGATTTACGTAAAATGCAGCAAACTCCGTCCGTCTGGAGCTCCGTCATGCATCAAAACCACCCGTTTCTTGTTCTTAACGGTCTGTTATATCATCACAACAGTTTCACATCTACTGTTCACCGATGAGGGGTGCTAACCTCCTCGACATTCGCACATGTGGAGAAATCTGGTGCCCTTGGATGTGTGCAGGACAGCAGTTACAGCCTTGGTTCGCACTGTTCCTGCACGAAACGTGGAATGTAGCGTTCTACTTCTGGCCAGCTGCAGGGAGCGTTGGTCAATGTGAGGAGGACTTTCGGTCCCTAACTTTATCCTGATAATGCGACAATGCCCTGTGACTCCCCTCCACATTAGAAAGATCGTAAATTACGCACTATTACCGAAGTGCGAGAGATATGTAGTTCGCTGTCTGGTATACTTTCGTATATATGTTCGAGAATTAATAATGAATGAACGCACTGCACAGTCATCCACTTACATTCGCAATGGTACTCACAAAATAGTGGAGGGGCTGTTTAGCAATGATACAGAAACTGGTAAGCATGCTGCCACATCACTGGTCAGTGTTGAAATTACGATAAAATTTCTAAAATTTATCATACTATCAGCTATGATGCTTATTATTACAGTAAATCGATGGTGTCTTTTCCACCCTAACAGTCCACTGGTACACTGTTGATTACCACATAATATGATTTACACCATGCGATGTCTAGTTTCTTCGGAGAGTCAATGGTCCAGATGTGTTAATGTCAGTTTAGAATCTGACACAGACGTCGAAGTAGTGGTGGGAAAAAAAAGTATGGCAGTGTACAAAGCGTGTTACAGAAAAAAAAAGCGGTGTATCAAACGATAAACCAGGGACCCTCGCCTGCCACTGATAACATGTGGAAGAAGGTTCTCGTTCAGTACAGGCGATGAAACTTTACACCAGTCTGTGCAAGCGACGTCAGTCACTGGCCACCTGCTCCATTGGATGAATACCCGTTTATTCAATAGGATCGCCGCATATGCTCGATGCCGGCACTTAGACGGTATTCGTTTTCGATGTTTTGGAAGAGAGAGGTGGGGTAAAAATCTATCAGATGGAATTAACGGAGCTTTTATAGTTCTGGATGGTACAGAATAACGATGACAGAATGTCTGGGTGATAGACGTGAATGGGTCCTGAGGGACGCGGATCTGCTTCAGTGTTGAGTCTTCCTAATTTTCGCGATAAGAAACACGACCGTAACTATTCGCACTGTCTTTTATACTACGTCATGTTGCAGGAGCAAGCTTCATTTGGCTCTGACGTTATACATCGTACATGGGTGGTGGAGCTATGACAACGTGTTCCTACTTCCACCGAGTGGTCAACACATGCTCCTATAGCATTAACTCAACTCATTCTGTTTCTACGCAGGTTGCAGAATGTGATAGATATTTCTCTCTCCGACTTCTGGGTAAAATTGCTAATACTGATCTCGCTATGAACTACAGTGTGTATTACGGTATATCGCTCCATATCAATGGCGTCTCTCCCATCCTGACCGTCCATAATGCATAATGATTAACTGACACTACTCCACTGAGATGGATGGAACCTTTGCGGAACACTAGATAACTGCTACTTGTCGCTGTGGAACATGGGTTTAAATGTAGAGGTCACAACCTTAATACAGTTGTTTGGAAGCGTTCCTCAATGCTATAGATTCGTCCTATTTCCATATGGTGCGATACCCTCCACATATTTTTAATTTTATTTTTTAATTTTTTCCAATAAGATAACAGTATCTGTTTTTTATTTGTGCTGCCTCATGCATGTTGTCAACAGTACCTTCCAGCGATGGTCAGCACTGGAACAGTAATCATGTATGTGACTGCAAAATGAAGGAACAATGCGTTTCAAAACAGAGCATATGCTACCCTGTCGATGGAAGGATGAGATCAACTGTACAGGTCATCACCTTAGAATAGCTCTTGGAATCACTCTAAAATACCGCAAACTCGTCCAGCTTCCATATCTTGCGATGTCTTCCACATTTTTGTCAATGAGAAACACCGCGTCTGTGTTTTATTCCTACCATATTGTGTTGTGCTAGCTGTATAGTTTATGCCATGTAATGTTCAGTTTTCTGTGAGAGCCAGAGGATCGAAACGTGTCAATGTTGGTTTAGCAGCATCTGACACGGATCTCTAAGTCATGGCAGAAAAAACAAAGTGTATGTTGGTGTACACTGATTGGGTGTGTCACAACCTAAAAGAACAATGTATTAAACTGCTTATGAGGGAGCAATACAGGAACCCTCTCCTGTGATTGATAGTGTGTTGGATATGGTCATCCTACAGTACAGGTGATGAAACTTTACACCGGTCTGTGGAAGCGACTTCGATCACAAACCACCTGCTCCAATGAACCAATACCTGTATATTTAATAGGATCGCCACATATGTGTGGGTGATAGACATGAATGCACCCTGAGAGACACAGATCTCTTTCAGACCACCTGTATGTAGGTTGGAGATGTGTCGCAATGCAGTAGCAAAATCTTTGTCCTACCTCCATGCCATGTATGATGTGTAGTCTTCCCAACTTTCCCAACAAGAAACATCACCATAACTGCTCATGCTATCTCTTCTACTACCTCATGTTGCAGGGGAAAGCTTCGTTTCGTGCTGGCCTTACACAATTTACACCGTTGCTATTCACAATATACATAAATGACCTTGTGGATGACATCGGAAGTTCACTGAGGCTTTTTTGCAGATGATGCTGTGGTGTATCGAGAGGTTGTAACAATGGAAAATTGTACTGAAATGCAGGAGGATCTGCAGCGAATTGACGCATGGTGCAGGGAATGGCAATTGAATCTCAATGTAGACAAGTGTAATGTGCTGCGAATACATAGAAAGAAAGATCCCTTATCATTTAGCTACAAAATAGCAGGTCAGCAACTGGAAGCAGTTAATTCCATAAATTATCTGGGAGTACGCATTAGGAGTGATTTAAAATGGAATGATCATATGATGTTGCCAGACTGAGATTCATTGGAAGAATCCTAAGGAAATGCAATCCGAAAACAAAGGAAGTGGGTTACAGTACGCTTGTTCGCCCACTGCTTGAATACTGCTCAGCAGTGTGGGATGCGTACCAGATAGGGTTGATAGAAGATATAGAGAAGATCCAACGGAGAGCAGTGCGCTTCGTTACAGGATCATTTAGTAATCGCGAAAGCGTTACGGAGATGATAGATAAACTCCAGTGGAAGACTCTGCAGGAGAGACGCTCAGTAGCTCGGTACGGGCTTTTGTCAAAGTTTCGAGAACATACCTTCACCGAAGAGTCAAGCAGTATATTGCTCCCTCCTACGTATATCTCGCGAAGAGACCATGAGGATAAAATCAGAGAGATTAGAGCCCTCACAGAGGCATACCGACAATCCTTCTTTCCACGAACAATACGAGACTGGAATAGAAGGGAGAACCGATAGAGGTACTCAAGGTACCCTCCGCCACACACCGTCAGGTGACTTGCGGAGTATGGATGTAGATGTAGATGTAGATGTACACAGTTGGCGGAGCTATGACACCATGTTCCTCTTTCCACTGGGTGGTCAAAACGCGCTCCTGTTGCATTAACTCAAATGGTTCAAATGGCTCTGAGCACTATGGGACTTAACTTCTAAGGTCATCAGTCCCCTAGAACTTAGAACTAATTAAACCTAACTAACCTAAGGACACCACACACATCCATGCCCGAGGCAGGATTCGAACCTGCGCGGTTCCAGACTGTAGCGCCTAGAACCGCTCGGCCACTTCGGCCGGCTGCATTAACTCAGCTCGTCCTGTTTCCCCATAGGGCGCAGAAGGTCTTAGACGTAGCAATCTCTGCCTTCCGTTCAGGTCAGACTTGAACTCTGGCGATCACATACACTAAGTTGCAGGGAGGCAGGGAAGAGACTTAGGAGCAGTTACAAGATGCAGAGGGACTGTCTAAAAACGGTGCTAGAGTTTTTGGTGAATGGGATCCTAAGCAAACAGGTTCGAAAAAGAAAAGGTGGCTCATTTGGAGATATGAGAGTGGCACGAATATGCTTCACAAGTGGCTGTAATTAGTAAGAGACGTCTCTACAGGATCCAACGCAAATATGTGGTTAAATGGATAGACTTGATTCCAAATAGCGGACAGCATTTTGGAGAGCATTTCCACCTGGAAGCATAACACTACCAGCGACCCATGTGTGTGTCTGTAGATTCAAGATCATCAAAGTATGCAGGGTGATGGTAACATAGGCGTTATGATCGTGTTTTTAATAGTGCAGTTCTCATGCTAAATGTATGTTGTGGACTGTAGAATCCCTCTGTGGTCAGCTTCAGATGTCATTTCTCAATTGTGTTCCTTAAAAGAACCTCGTGTTCCCTCCATGGATTCTCAGTTGTCCTACTTGGCGAGTGTAATCCCACTACTGAAAACAAAATTATTTGCCATGCAAAGCGACTTTTATGATCAATTTAATTAATTGGCCTATTAAACTGATATCAATGATGATGCTGCCTGGCAGTTGGAAGAGATGGCTAGGGCGCCACGGAATGATTCTTGACAAGTAAGTTTTTTTTCATTGCGGCGATATCTTTTAACGCAATTTCAGTCTCTCACCTACACAGGGCGAGACAGGTTCACACTATTTGTTTCGTTAAAGCTGGTGTCATACAGAATCGCATTGGTAAAAGCGGACCTGTCATAATGTACAAAACAGCATGTCCTCTTGAATTATAGCTTCTTGTTGTCAAACATAAAGTGAACGTGTTTCTTTCTGACATGTGTGCCAATGGCATGAAAGATTGTCTGAAATGTTTTTAATACATACGTGCATGACAGTTTATTTACGGACACTGAACGTGAGAGATGCTCTCAGGGCGTGTAGTTTGTTAAAAAAGCTGAAAGAAGTTGCTTAATATAGATTTTTTCCAGCAGTTGAACATAAAAATGATACCGACCTAGCTCATAAAACTAAAATAAAGTGGACTTTACCTATTTTCGTGGGAGGAGGACAGTTATTGTGATCGTAAATGTGTTTTCCTGTTTTTTAAATCCATTCTTGATTATAGATGCGCTGACATCAAAAGCAAGTGTTTTCCATTGCAGAAAGAGAGGTCGATTGGAGGCGTTGGGGACCCACCTAGTCTGTGTCAGGTCGCCACCACAGGTGCGCTCTCTAACCATTAGGGGCGGCTGTGTCACTATACCTTAGACAAACAAGTTGCACTTGAGGTGGCTGTCCTTCTACCTCCTGTTGTTTGGTTGACTATACACGCTACTGTGTTGGTGTAGGTGCATCGCCTTAAGGCAGCAGCCACATGGTTGAAAGCTGAGTGCTGCCAGCCGTCTGGACCATTCTCCGGATGAGTGGGGCTATGCTACTTAATTTCTCTTTTGTGTTGTCTAGGACCACCGCCTGTTGGCATGTTGTGTATTACAAGTGGCCCGAAGGGGGCGGCAGTGGAGGCATGTCTGCCGTGAGTGGATGCCAGACCCAGCCGCTCTCTGCCTAGGGGTGGTGTGTGGGGGCTCTGTCACTGTATTTTAGATGAACAAGTTACACTTTATTGTGTTTGCTTAGGAACGTCACCCCAAGGTGGCGGCCAGCAACTGCAGAGGATTGCAGCAAAGGGCAGGCAGCGAGGGCACAGAGAAACTACAATATGCTCGGCAGAGAAGCTGACTGATTCAAGAAATAGTCCCGTAGGTGGTTGGAGGGAGGGAGGGGTGGAGGGAGGGAGGAAGAGGGCCTCGAGTTTCGGTTGTTTGTGGATGCCTGTCGAGGAGAACGTACGTTCAGCTACCCCCTCCTTTGCAGTCTTTCAGGATGATGATTTTCCCCAGTACATACGCTGCATTATGACCGATTCATAATGAGTGCTGGTCTTTTCACTACAATTTTGAGGTGTACTTAAATCTATGTCGCATTTTTTTCATCAGTTGTAGTATCATGTTTTGGCTTCGATTACCTGAGCCGTAGGATGGTTTTTGAGCAGGCGTCTGTAGCGAATTCTGACGTCAAACAGCGATAGATACTGTATGCTTATAGGTAATACACTTTTTAAACTCCTCTCTGTCCAACACCAGCATCTGGTCTGTTGAACATATTTCCCCCCAAATAGAAAAAAAGAGGTAGTACCTTACAGCCCTGCCCTTTTCTGCAAGCTTGTAGGTGCAGGATAACTTTTAAGTATGTCTGTCGCTAGTTTCGAGTGGTATTGCGAAATTTTTTCCCGGCAGGAAAACACCACTTCTACGGTATCATCAGTTTCTAAGTTGTATTGCGATTTTATGCCATCCTTGTGTAGCACTATGTATATGGTTGTGTAATTAGGCCCAATCTTTGTGATTAGTTATGTAATTAGAATCGATCTTTGCGTCTGTTTCCCGACCAAAAAAAATAAAGTGCAGTACCCTAACTTTCCTCTCCCCCACATGGACAGTTTCCATGTGTTAGAGGGTGCACTTGGGCTTCCCATCCAGCACCCAAACGGACACCACCACTTTAATTTCCTGTCCACTCCAAGAGCCTCTGGTGGTATAATTGTGTTGGGGGGGGGGGGGGGGGGGAGGTACAGCTGGGCTTTCTGTCTAGGAACACCGAACACCAGGGTTCAAGTCTTGGAAAGAGCACCGCCAATTTTAATTTCCTGTCAATTTCCAGGTGGGGGATGAGGAGGGATGTTAATACAGCCCTGCGACAAAGAAATTCCCACCAAAATTCGAAATTCCTGCCAAAATTCGAAATTCCAACTAACAGGGTAGGTTGGATGAGGGGAGCATGAGGAGGAGGGAGGGGACTGGGACCCACTTGCAAGCTGAGGAAAACACATGATGTCATTCAGGGGTGGGGGAAGGGATGATTATTTGATCAATTTAATTAATTTGCATATCAATTTGATATCAAAATTGCACCTATAACCGCATTGCCCTACTACTCTGGTTTTCCATTTGCGATCTTGATATTCATACAGGTGGTTCTCTTTTCTTCAAAGGTTCCTCTAGTTTGAAACTTCCTGGCAGATTAAAACTGTGTGCCGAACTGAGACTCGAACTCGGGACCTTGACTTTCGCGGGCAAGTGCTCTACCACTTTTTTTTGGCATCTTTTTTTTAATAGCCAGCTATCCTAGCCACTTTTTTTAACAAAAATGAAAAAAAGGAAAAAGGATTTTGGAAGGTTTGTTTTTCTGCTTATTTTTATTTTTATTTTTATTTTATTTTATTTTTATACAAATGGATAAAAGGAAGGCCGTTCCTCTTCGGCTACATAAACAGAATAATAGGAAGTCGTCCCGTTACGACAAAGGATGCTCCATACTACAGCCCGCTGCGAATTTTTCGATGACTGTCTTCTCGTTGCTGTGTTGTTTCCGTTGTTTCTTCAATCTCATAAAAAAAGGAGCTGGGAAGAGGTGCTATGGTTATCTTCTCATGTCATCGATAATCCAGCTGCGAGGCGGATTATGGAATGCGCTCCAAAGGAAATTAGAAAAATATTGCCTATATTTAGGGTTCTTGACGATCGCACAATGTCGTTCGTTGAGGTAATACCAAAAATCGGGTACTGTCTTTTCGCCATTACCCAAAAGGTAGTGAACAGCGTGGCCGCTGATCCACGTCACAGAGTTCGTTTTTGGTCTTGGGAAATAAATCTTATCGTGGAAAAGAAGTGATCGGGTAGTTATCCTGTCGGGAGTCGTGCGTGTGAGAAAAGCCAATATCTGACGCACCAAATACCAAACGTCCTTTGCCGACCTGCATTCGAAACGATGTTCATCCGTGTCAATCACTTGGCATGTGGCACACAAGGGTGAATCAGCGAGGTGGATGTGATGTAGGCGGGACTGGCACAACTGTTTCCCATTAACAGTTACGTACCATGCAGATTGCACGTCAGTATCAATGGTGGTGGCATTCACTGCCTGCCACACAGCGCGCCACTTTGTATTGGGGTGTTTGCTTTCAATCACATTCGGTGTCCTGTTCATTTGCATGGCAGCATATATCGCCCTCGTCATCATCAAGCGTGTGGGTAGTAGTGCGGTGCGGATGTAGCTTAATTCAAGGAAGAATTGGCTAATGTAGATGAAAGGTGCTGGGATGTCCGATATCATCACAGGGGGTGCGAGTGAGATTGGTCGTAAGGCTTCCAGTAAGAGACTTGTGAGGCACGTCGGACTTCGTCGCCACAGTTGCAGGTGACAGCTGACGAACAGGGCCTTCGCTCTGTTCTGAACATGACAAAGGCCTAAACCCCCTCTGCTCCTCGGGAGGGTTAGGGACTCGTAACGAATCTTAAATAACATGCCCGTATTAACAAAGGATCCCAAAACCGCCAACATGCGGTGAGCCAGGGTAGGTGGTATGGGGAGTATCTGTGCAAAATGGGGGATACGTGACGCCAAATAGACATTAGCATATCGTGTCCGTTGCAGGAGGTCTAGATGTCTCAGACGGTGGTCACTTATTCCTGCTCTCATCTGATTCAATAAACGCCTGCAGTTAAGAGCTGTTGAACGCTTCATGTCTGATGTGAAATCAATGCCAAGACAGCGGATTGTGTCACTGATTCGTAGCGGTGCGACGCTCTCGTCGGGTAGGCCTCTGCCTATAGACAGGGCGTGTGATTTGTGGAGATTGAGATGGCTCCCCGATGCCGCGCCTTAGGTCGCCACCCACGCCAGTGCTGCACGAACATCGTCATTATTGCGAAGAAGGAGTACCAGATCATCCGCATAGGCAGTGTAGCAAAAAGTGTGTCCACCAAGAGACATCCCAGTCAGGCGTTGTCGGAGGCCGCAGAGGAGTGGTTCCAAGACGAGGGCGTACAATATCGCCGAAAGAGGGCAGCCTTGTCGCACCGATCGCTGGATCTGTATCGGCGGCGTAAGACGGCCATTATATAACACCTTGGACGTCGCGCCGCGTAGGAAACGCATCATTACATTAACTATGACGTCCGGATACCCCATGTGTCGCAGTACCTCCATCAAAAATGTGTGGTCGACTCTGTCAAAGGCCTGGCTAAAGTCGAGTGAGGCCAAAACTCCTGGCAGTTGGCGAGCTTTGGCTAGCGCGATCATATCTCTATATCGGCACAATGCAGTGCGAATATTATGGTCACCACCTAACGATGCCTGGTCCTGCGACACAACACATCGTACTGATCACTTTAGGCGTGCCGCCAGAAGCCGGGTGACAAATCTTCAAGTCACTGTTGAGTAAGGTCAAGGGCCGATAGTCACTGATCCTGGATCCGCCTCGTGGTTTGTGTATGGGCACAATCAGACCTTCGAGGAAGACCCCAGGTATCTGCGTCGTGGGAGACATAAGATCGCGGCAAATATCAGTCCATGCTGGTGCCAGCAATGTTTGATACGTCCGGTAAAATTCCAGAAGAAGGCCATCAGATCCCGGGGACTTATGAGCAGCCCCAGCCTGTATTGCTTCAATGATTTCCTCTTCCGTTACATCTGCAGTCAAATTCGCCGCCGCTGTCGGAAAGATCGAGCCATAAGTGAGTTGAGAGACTTCGGCGATCACGTCTGGGGGATGTCGATGTTCCGAGTACAGCCTAGTGTAGTGAGCATGAAGGGCGTTTCCTATGTCGCGCTGGGTATCAAGGCGTCGTCCGTCTTCCGTCGTGATAGCTTGGACCAGTGTCCCGCGTCGGCGCCGTCGTTCTGCAATGACGTGGTACATAGACGGTTCCTCATGGGCCACTCTGTCTTGAGTGCGCGATCTGACGATCGCACCCTCAAAGTGGCAACGTGTCAATCTGATGATCTGTGCCTTGGCACGGTTCACCGTCACCTGCCGTGCAGGTGAGTACGGCAGTGTTCTACATTCCCTTAAGATGCTGTAGTAAAAGTCTATGGTATGTCTCTTCCATGCTGCAACATCTCGGCCGTAGCCTATCAAGGTCTTCCGGAGGGCTGGGTTGGCGCAGAGTAACCACCACGACAGTGTCGACCGGTAGGTGCCACGCCGGCGGCTACAAGAGTCCCACGTGTTCTCTATAAGGCGGCGACATTCCTGAGAAGCTAGGTGGGCGACGTTCAACTTCCAAGAACCACGGCTGTGCCATACCTTCTGGCGGCCGAGGGTAATAGCGCAGATGTAGGCCTCGTGGTCAGAAAAAGCTGTGGGCCAAACTTCGGCAGCTCTTGTCCCCTCAGCTATGGAGCGCGAGATGTAAATCCGGTCGATGCGGCTGGAGGAATGGCTGATGTAGTGAGTAAATCTGGGCCGATCGCCACAAACATGTTCCCACGAGTCCACCAATTGAAGATTATTTATAATTGTCGTAAGTTCTGCGCAGGGAGAATGATGTGGTAACTGATCCTTAGGTGCTTGGCTACAGTTGAAGTCCCCTCCCATTATCAAGGCGTCCTGACGGCCCATAAAGAGGGGCGTGATTGTATGAGCGAAAAAGGTGGATCGTTCGCGACGCCGACCAGATCCTGACGGTGCATAGATGTTAATAAGTTTGACTCCTTGGATAGTAAGTGTGGTGTCACCGCCGGACACCACACTTGCTAGGTGGTAGTTTTAAATCGGCCGCGGTCCATTAGTACATGTCGGACGCGTGTGTCGCCACTGTGTGATCGCAGACCGAGCGCCACCACAACGCAGGTCTCGAGATACGGACTAGCACTCGCCCCAGTTGTACGGACGACGTAGCTAGCGACTACACTAACGAAGCCTCGCTCCTTTGCCGAGCAGATAGTTAGAATAGCCTTCAGCTAAGTCAATGGCTACGACCTAGCAAGGCGCCATTAGTAACATTGCATGTATCTAAAGAGTCTCACTTGTATCGCCACAATCTCCAGATGTACCAAAAGGATGGATTAAAGTTAAGTATTCCAGAAGCTACGTACTTTTCTTTATAGCATTCATTACGTATCCTGTTTCAGACCTCACGCCATCCTGCTTTAACTTAGCGCGTGCCTTTCGGCTTCCTCTCATTGTGTCTAGGCTGTCTTGTCTAGACACAAAAGTAAGAGCCATGCCTCTGGCGTCAGGGAGATACGCGACGTCTTCTGCAGATATACCTTCGCGAAGGAGGATCGCCACACCACTGCCATTGGCAGACGCATGTGAGACCCAAGTCTTGTAGCCATACGGTCCCTTGAAGTCTGCGACATACACCTCTTGAAGGAGCGCATTGTCGATGTCTGCTGCGTTGAGTAGATCCTGTAGCATCGCTAGTTTATGTCGGGCACGTATGTTGTTCATGTTAATCGTCGCTAGACGGTACGTTTGGTCAGCCAGGTCGGCAACTGGGTTGTGAAGGAGGCCAGGTGTGGGCGGCAGGGGCGGCCCCACAGAGGCTGACGATACAGCCGTAGTCACTGTGGTTGGTTGGTGCCGGGTGCAGCCGAGGGAGCATCTCTGCCCTCGGCATCCTCCTGGTGCTGTGGCTCATCCTCGACATCATCCGCCCAAGAATCAGATGCAGCAATTGGTAACTGTTGATTGTTGTCAGTAGAGCGCTCGCGCGTATGTTCAGTAGCAGAAGTGATGTTGTCAGACCGAGGCTCAGAAATTGAATCCGCCGTAGCATCGTGATGGGAAGGGTGAGTTGTGGTGGTAGAGTCCTGAGTGTCGTCCGACGCCGGATATTCGTCTGGGTCACTCATCCGAAGCAGGCAATCATCGGATGACGTATGGCGCCGTTTCTTGCGTTTTCGAGGGGACCGTTGTTTCCGGACATGTTGTTCTGTGTCAGAATGCGGGCGACAATCGTCTGATGCGGTCTCCATTGGTAGGAAGGCAGAAGTCGGGACAATTTCAGTTTCTACTTCCATCTTCTCTTTAGGCTCGTCTTGGTGGCACAATTGATCACCGTCTTGAGGCAAGTCTGCCGATGACGTCGTAGAGGGGGATATGCTGTCCGCCACACCGTCATCGACCACTGACTGCAATATGGTGTTGGGATCCTGGGCAGGAACAGCTGTAGCGGTTGCAGCCGCTGCATACGTGATGGGGAGTGAAGCAGGCGTTGCCGGGGATGGAACTTCACCAACCGGTGTCTGAGTCAGTCGGCGTTGAATGCAGGCCGATCGGACATGTCCTTCCTGGCCACAGCCGGCGCAAGTACGCGGTTGTCCGTCGTACATGACAATGGCTCTGCAGCCGCCAATTACTAGATAGGATGGCACATGGTTCGTCAGTTCAATCTCCATTTAAGACGGGGTACGTCTCAAACGTTTGCCATTTTTCAGCCAAGTGGCTTAGCACGTTGCCGTACGGTTTGAAAGCAGTCATCACAACATCTGGCGGGACTTCGAATGGCAGCTCGAAGACCCTCAAGAGTGCGAAGGCCTAATCCAGCGTGGTCGATCGCGACTGTTCCTATGTGACCATCAGAATGATTAAATTTACGTCCATGAGCGTGTCGGCACACAACATCAGTGAACGCCTTTTCATTGGTCACTGTCCGCCCCCGGTAGCAGAGTGGTCAGCGCGCCAGACTGTCAATCCAAAGGGCCCGGGTTCGATTCCCGGCTGGGTCGGAGATTTTCTCCGCTCAGGGACTGGGTGTTGTGTTGTCCTAATCATCATCATTTCATCCCCATCGACGGGCAAGTCGCCGAAGTGGCGTCAAATCGAAAGACATGCACCAGGCGAACGGTCTACCCGACGGTAGGCCCTCGTCACACGACATTTCATTTCATTGGTCATTTTTATGTAGACGACACTTTGTGTTATAGAAAAGTGGATCCCAATGATGTCTTGAGGTGCAATATGAAGTTCTTCCCGGATGAAACGTTCAATGTCAAGTGCTCGAGGTCTTGCGTGGTCCGCTTGAAATGTGATCTCAATTGTGGACTTGCGATACGAGTGCGCCATGGCGCTACCGAGACACGGACGCGTGACACTCGCCGCAGCGGAAGGTAAACAGTAAACACTCGCGCGCGCGGTGCGCTAACAGGGGGACACAGGCACGACGACCTTGCCCCACCGCTGCTAACAGCGGACTTTCGGCTATCTCGTCTGCTAACCATTGAGATACCCAAGCACGACTCACGGCCCGTCCTCACAGCTTTAATTCCACTAATACCTCCTCTCCTACCATCCAAACTTCGCAGAAGCTCTCCTGCGAACCTTGCAGAACTAGCACTCGAACCCGAGTTCGAGTCTCGGTCCGGCACACAGTTTTAATCTGCCAGGAAATTTCATATCAGCGCACACTCCGCTGTAGAGTGAAAATTTCATTGTAAAAAATGGTTCAAATGGCTCTGAGCACTATGGGACTTAACATCTGTGGTCATCAGTCCCCTAGAACTTAGAACTACTTAAACCTAACAAACCTAAGGACATCACACACATCCATGCCCGAGGCAGGATTCGAACCTGCGACCGTAGCGGTCACGCGGCTCCAGAATGAAGCGCCTAGAACCGCAAGGCCACACCGGCCGGCTAAAATTTCATTGTAGTTTCTCTAGTTTTTCTGTAGGCAGTATCTATATTACCCCTATTGATATATACCTCTACAAGTTTACATTTGTGCTCTAGCCATCCGTGCTCAGCCAGTTTGGACTTACTGTCGATCTCATTTTTGAGACGATTGTATTTCTTTTCGCTTGCTTCATTTACTGCATTTTTATATCTTCTCCTTTCATAATTTAAATTCAATATCTCTTCTATTACCCAATGATTTCTACTGGTCCTCACCTTTTTATCTACTTGATCCTCTGCTTCCTTGACTATTTCATTCTTCTTCTACTGTATTTCCTTCCCCTGTATTTGTCAATTGTTCCCTCTTGCTCTGCCTGTAACTTTCTACAGCCTCTGGTTCTTTCAGTTTATCCAGATCCCATCTCCTTAAATTGTTACATTTTTTCCAGTTTCTTCAGTTTTAAACTACAGTTCATAACCAATAAATTGTGGTCAGAGACCACATCTGCCTCAGGAAACGTCTGACAATTCAAAATCTGGTTCCTAAATTCAGCCTTACCATTACATAATCTGAAGCTTGCACAGGATAGAGTAGCATGGAGAGCTGCATCAAACCAGTCTCAGGACTGAAGACCACAACAACAACATGAAATCGTCCAGTGTCTCCCGACTTCTTCCACGTATACAACCTTCTTTCATGATTATTAAACCAATGGTTAGCTATGATTAACTCATGCACTGCGCAAAATTCTATCAGACAGCTTCCTCTTTCATTCCTTACCCCCAGTCAATATTCACCTACTACTTTTCTTCTCTTCCTTTCCTTACTAGTGAATTCCAGTCCACTATGACTATTAAATATTCGTTTCCCTTAACTATCTGTATAATTTCTTTACCGCATCATACATTTCTTCAATCTCTTCATCACCTGCGGAGCTAGTTGGCATATGAACTTGTACTACTGTGGTAGGTATGGGCTTCGTGTCTATTTTGGCTACAATAATGGGTTCACTATGCTATTCATAGTAGCTTATTTGCGTTCCTATTTTTTTAATCATTATTAAACCTTTTCCTGCATTACCCCTATTTAATTTTGTATTTATAACCCTGTATTCACCTGACCAGAAGTCTTGCTCCTCCTGCCACTGCACTTCACTAACTCCAACTATACCTAAATTCAACCTATCCATTTCCCTTTTTAAATTTTCTAACCTACCTGCCCCGTTAAGGGATGTGACTCCGATCCGTAGAACGCCAGTTTTCTTTTTCCTGATAACGACGTCCTCCTGAGTAGTCCACACCCAGTGATCCGAATGCGGGACTATTTTACCCCTGGAATATTTTCCCCAAGAGGACACCATCATCATTTAACCATACAGTAAAGCTGCATGCCCTCGGGAAAAATTACGGCTGTAGCTTCCCGTTGCTTTCGGCGTTTCACAGTACCAGCACAGCAATGCAGCTTTGGTTAGTATAACAAGGCCAGTTCAGTCGATCATCCAGACTGTTGCCGCTGCAGCTACTGAAAAGGCTGCCGCCCATCTTCAGGAACCACAAGTTTGTCTGGCCTCTCAACAGATATTCCTCCATGTGGTTGCACCTACGGTGCTGTATCGCTGAGGCACGCAAGCCTCCCCACCAACGGCAAGGTCCATGGTTCATGGAGGACTCTCCCACTTACGTGCCTGAATATCAATTTCATTAGAATGTCTTTTGTAACGTATTCGCAGTCTCGTCCTTGACTTCTTCTTGCATTTCCTATGTCCTTTTGTGAAGACTTTTTCAAATACACCTTGCGTCATCTAGTCCAAATTTAGGGAATATACCCAATTCGCTGCTCCTTCTTACATCCGCTTCACCGTGAAATCTATCTTTTTCATGTTTCAGCCTATTTCTTGGGTATCGCTCTTTTAAGTCTGAAATAAAATGCCTTTGGATGTATCCTGCCTTCCATCTGGAATCTGCTTCAAGCCTTATTGAATTCTTGGACTTCTTCTAAAGCAGTTAATACTATGTTGTTTACACCTGTGTTGATGTTTGTAGCTTCTTTCTGTAAAATATCCATTATGAAGTTTCCCAATTTATTACTGCTAGCAGCAACCTTTCTGTCTTGACCTTGGCGATTTCCGCCTCATTTCTGTGGCTAATTTCTGTTGCCTTTTCTGCTAAGTTTGTACTTCGGCTCGTACAGGTATTAATTACCTGTATGATGAGCTGCCTATTATTCTCGGTGCAGCTCGTAGCAACTGCTTCAACCTGCGTAATTGTTAGTCCGTGCACGTGATGTGTTTCCTCGTGTTTTTCGATCTGCTCCTTTCACTTAGTGTTGCCATCTCCTTACTCATTTTTTACTTGTCTCATTCTGGCTGCATTTCCGCCAACTTTTTTTAAGGTATCTGGCCCTTTGACTTATCTTTTTCTCCATTTCATCTGGTATTTCCCCATGTTAACTGCATAGTCCTGCACAGTCCCGTTCTGTGATTATCGAACACGAAAACTCCCTCAAGGTACCAAACACCACGTACAAGCTGACAAACAACTGATGTCAAGTGAACGGATCGTGATCCTATTGGTTGGCTAGCGGACTATAGGGAGATGCAAATATTAGCCACGATCGCATAGGAAACTAAACTGCAGCCTAACTGTACTTGAAGTGACTCTTCCTATTTACACAAAATTGATTGTGAAAGCTGATAATGTTCTTCTGGAACAAAAAATGATGTCTAATAAGTTAATTTATTCAACTTCCAGTAGTAGAAAACACGCCTACTCACATTACAGTCAGTCACAAATTTACAAATTCCGTTTACTCTGTAGAGAAAAGGAAGGAGAGAAGAAGAAGAAGAAGAAGAAGAAGAAGAAGAAATAGAACGCATGATTCGACATTTCGCATTCCTTAATCATCGAAATATTCCTCTCAATGGCCTGTTGAACACTTTAACCTTAACTTCCACAATTTCATAAATATTTGTAACTCTCGACTCTCTTAATAGGGCTACATGTTCACTCGACTGGGTCTGCCCCACTACTGGCTTCGCTCTCGCTACTATTCACTTTGTCCCGCTAGAAAAGGCGGGAGACTAGAAAGTCCTAGAAGCTAAGTATCGCCAGTTAGCGCAAGACGCTAAGATGCTCGCTAGTATCGATCACTGATTCTAACATATCGGAGGTGAATTGAGTCCCCTACCGGATGATTAGTCCGATAAATGATTATAAGTTGTTCAAAAATGGTTCAAATGGCTCTGAGCTGGGACTTAACATCTATGGTCATCAGTCCCCTAGAACTTAGAACTACTTAAACCTAACTAACCTACGGACAGCACACAACACCCAGTCATCACGAGGCAGAGAAAATCCCTGACCCCGACGGGAATCGAACGCGGGAACCTGGGCGTGGGAATCGAGAACGCTACCGCGCGACCACGAGCTGCGGACGATTATAAGTTGTGATCCAGACTTGAAATTTCACTCTTATTACCTCTCTTCTGTGTTACAATATACCCAGAGGCTACCTGATATGTCTCGCTAGTCTACGACCCTTGGGATAATGTCGCGGCGGAATTCATTACCGTGTACGCTTAGTTATAGAATGGAAGAATCATTCAGGAAACAACGGCGTGGCACGTACTAATTGGTCGTGCATACATATGAAGTACCGATGACGCAAGAGTAAGGTATTTGTTCTTTTGAGGATGTCGTCGTTTTGAAAACTTTGTTCATCACTACTCTGTAAGTGTAATAACGATTAATAAAGACCCCTACTAGCTACGTGCAGAGGTTATTTTATGTTTCTATAGGAGATTCGACTTATCATTTTTTGTTTTCTAATTCGACTGGCGAGGACTGAAGCTGACTTAAAACTAACATATGGCTGTAAAGTCAGTACCTATTTGTAACAACAAATACTTCAAAAAGTAAATAACATAGTTTTATTACTATTGAACACATTATTAGGTTATACAATTCGGTCATTAACCTACATTTCAAGCTATACACCCGTATTTTTCACACAAACCTTGAATCTTTTAGTAAAAGCCGGCCGGAGTGGCCGAGCGGTTCTAGGTATTTCAATCTGGATCCGCGAGAACGCTACGGCCGCGGGTTCGAATCCTGCCTTCGGCATGGATGTGTGTGATGTCCATAGGTTAGTTAGGTTTAAGTAGTTCTAAGTTCTAGCCCCCCCCCCCCCTCTCCAAGAATCATGGACCTTGCCGTTGGTGGGGAGGTTTGCATGCCTCAGCGATTCAGATAGCCGTACCGTAGGTACAACCACAACGGAGGGGTATCTGTTGAGAGGCCAGACAAACGTGTGGTTCCTGAGGAGGGGCAGCAGCCTTTTCAATAGTTGCAGGTGCAACAGTCTGGATGATTGACTGATCTGGCCTTGTAACACTAACCAAAACGGCCTTGCTGAACTGGTACTGCGAACGGCTGAAAGCAAGGGGAAACTACAACCGTAATTTTTCCCGAGGGCGTGCAGCTTTACTGTATGGTTAAATGATGATGGCGTCCTCTTGGGTAAAATATTCCAGAGGTAAAATAGTCCCTCATTCGGATCTCCTGGCGGGGAATACTCAGGAGGACGTCGTTATCAGGAGAAAGAAAACTGGCGTTCTACGGGTCGGAGCGTGGAATGTCAGAGCCCTTAATCGAGTAGGTAGGCTAGAAAATTTAAAAATGGAAATGGATAGGTTTAAGTTAGATATAGTAGGAATTAGTGAAGTTCGCTGCAGGAGGAACAAGACTTTTGGTCAGGCGAATTCAGGGTTATAAATACAAAATCAAATAGGGGTAACGCAGAAGTCGGTTTAATAATGAATAAGAAAATAGGAGTACGGGTAAGCTACTACAAGCAGCATAGTGAACGCATTATTGTGGCCAAGATAAACACGAAGCCCACGCCTACTACAGTAGTACAAGTTTATATGCCAACTAGCTCTGCAGATGACGAAGAAATTGAAGAAATGTATGAAGAAATAAAATAAATTATTCAGGTAGTGAAGGGAGACGAAAATTTAATAGTCATGGGTGACTGGAATTCGGTAGTAGGCAAAGGGAGAGAAGGAAACGTAGTAGGTGAATATGGATTGGCGCTAAGAAATGAAAGAGGAAGCCGCCTGGTAGAACTTTGCACAGAGCATAACCTAATCATAGCTAACACTGGGTTCAAGAATCATAAAAGAAGGCTGTATGCATGGAAGAAGCCTGAAGATACTGACAGGTTTCAGATAGATTGTATAATGGTAAGACAGAGATTTAGGAACCGGGTTTTAAATTGTAAGACATTTCCAGGGGCAAATCTGGACTCTGACCACAATCTATTGGTTATGACCTGTAGATTAAAACTGAAGAAACTGCAAAAAGGTGGAAATTTAAGGAGATGGGACCTGGATAAACTGACGAAACCAGAGGTTGTAAAGAGTTTCAGGGAGACCGTAAGGGAACAATTGACAAGAATGGGGGAAAGAAATACAGTAGAAATAGAATGGGTAGCTCTGAGGGATGAAGTACAGAGGGCAGCAGAGGATCAAGTAGGTAAAAAGACAAGGGCTGGTAGAAATCCTTGGGTAACAGAAGAAATATTGAATTTAATTGATGAAAGGAGAAAATAAAAAAATGCAGTAAATGGAGCAGGCAAAAAGGAATACAAACGTCTCAAAAATGAGATCGACAGGAAGCGCAAAATGGCTAAGCAGGGATAACTAGAGGACAAATATAAGGATGTAGAGGCTTATCTCACTAGTGGTAAGATAGATACTGCCTACAGGAAAATTAAAGAGAGCTTTGGAGAAAAGATAACCTCTTGTATGAATATCAAGAGCTCAGATGAAAACCTAGTTCTAAGCAAGGAAGGGAAAGCAGAAAGGTGGAAGGTGTATACAGAGAATCTATACAATGGTGATGTACTTGAGGACAATATTATGGAAATGGAAGAGGATGTAGATAAAGATGAAATGGGAGATACGATACTGCGTGAAGAGTTTGACAGAGCACTGAAAGACCTGAGTCGAAACAAGGCCCCGGGTGTAGACAACATTCCATTGGAACTACTGACGGCCTTGGGAGAGCCAGCCCTGACAAAACTCTACCATCTGGTGAGCAAGATGTATGACACAGGCGAAATACCCTCAGACTTTAAGAAGAATATAATAATTCCAATCCCAAAGAAAGCAGGTCCCGACATATGTGAAAATTACCGAACAATCAGTTTAATAAGTCACAGCTGCAAAATACTAACGCCAATTCTTTACAGAAGAATGGAAAAACTGCTAGAAGCCGACCTCGGGCAAGATCAGTTTGAATTCCGTAGAAATGTTGGAACACCTGAGGCAATACTGATCCTACGACTTATCTTAGAAGCTAGATTAAGGAAAGACAAACCTACGTTTCTAGCATTTGTAGACTTAGAGAAAGCTTTTGACCATGTTGACTGGAATACTCTCTTTCAAATTCTGAAGGTGGCAGGGGTAAGATTTAGGGAGCAAAAGACTATTTACAATTTGTACAGAAACCTGATGGCAGTTATAAGAGTCGAGGGGCATGAAAGAGAAGCAGCGGTTGCGAAGGGAGTGAGACAGGGTTGTAGCCTATCCCCGATGTTATTCAATCTGTATATTGAGCGAGCAGTAAAGGAAACAAAAGAAAAATTCGGAGTAGGTATTAAAATCCATGGAGAAGAAATAAAAACGTTGAGGTTCTCCGATGACATTGTAATTCTGTCAGAGACAGCAAAGGACTTGGAAGAGCAGTTGAACGGAATGGACAGTGTCTTGAAAGGAGGATATGAGATGAACATCAACAAATGCAAAACGAGGATAATGGAATGTAGTCGAGTTAAGTCGGCTGATGCTGAGGGAATTAGAGCAGGAAATGAGACACTTAAAGTAGTAAAGGAGTTTTGCTATTTGGGGAGCAAAATAACTGATGATGGTCGAAGTAGAGAGGATGTAAAATGTAGACTGGCAATGGCAAGGAAAGCGTTTCTGAAGAAGAGAAATTTGTTAACATAGAGTACAGATTTAAGTGTCAGGAAGTCGTTTCTGAAAGTATTTATATGGAGTGTAGCCATGTATGGAAGTGAAACGTGGTCGATAACTAGTTATGACAAGAAGAGAATAGAAGCTTTCGAAATGTGGTGCTACAGAAGAATGCTGAAGATTAGATGGGTAGATCATGTAACTAATGAGGAGGTATTGAATAGGATTGGGGAGAAAAGACGTTTGTGGCACGACTAGAAGAAGGGATCGGTTGGTAGGACATGTTCTGAGGCATCAAGGGATCACCAATTTAGTATTGGAGGGCAGCGTGGAAGGTAAAAATCGTAGACCAAGAGATGAATACACTAAACAGATTCAGAAGGATGTAGGTTGCAGTAGGTACTGGGATATGAAGAAGCTTGCACAGGATAGAGTAGCATGGAGAGCTGCATCAAACCAGTCTGAGGACTGAAGACCACAACAACAACTACAAGTTCTAGGGGACTGATGACCTCAGATGTTAAGTCCGATAGTGCTCAGAGCCACTTGAACCATCTTTTAGTGAAAGAAAGCACAGCTTTACTCAGCATCTCAACTGAGACATTTGCAAACAGTTCGCGGATATTTTGTTCGAACTGTTAATTTTCTTTGGTTTTAACTTGTCCACTTACTCCTTAGCACAACCAGAAAGGAAGAAGTCGCTTGGGATTAGATCAGGGCTGCCTCTAGGCCATGCTGTTGGTCCCCGGCGGTCACTCCACCCGTCAGGGAAATTGTCATCAAGACATTCTCTCACTAGAATTGCGCAGTGTCCAAAGCTCCACCTTGCATAAACAGCAATTGCCTTCCATTTTCCCATTCTTGAATCACACGCCATTCGCTCGTTTGAAGCATCTCCAAGTGCTGTGTACCATTAATGGTGTCACGTAGCATGAATGGGCCAGAGGATCTGCTTGAAGTCGTCCCGCACCAGATGGTTCCATTGGTCTTGAGTGAATTTTTCAACCTTTACATTTGGATCCAGATTTTACCAACAATGACAACTGTGACGGTTCAAGAAACCTCCAACGTGAAATAATGCTTCATCAGACCACGGGATATTGTGGTGCAGATCAGGATATAATCTCGCCAACCAAGCATGATCTCGCAAAATTTCGTTCTCCTGTCCGAGTCCTCTTCGAACAGTTGTTGCACTTAATGTCGTCATTACCATGTCACATGACAGTCCCGTTTCTCTAGGCAGCTTGTCTTGTCGACTTTGTAGGAGTCTGTTCAAAGTTGTGCTGAACACTGTTCACATTGCCTTCCGATTTGTATGCTGGCGGCCTTCCATATCGACTTGCATCTTCGACGCTACCGGTCGTCATTAATTTCTTATGTCAGTATTATGTTTTTGTTTTATTGTCTTAAGGCTAAGAATTGCATTCCAACCTCGCTCTTCCCTCCACCATCTCTGCACTTGCACCGCCTACCTCCAAACTTCTTATCTGGCAACAATCTCAGCTCTGTCTTCTACTGTGGATAGGTTAGCCATTTTTTTAGTTTTCATTGGATCAGCCTCTGAAATCAGAATGGTGAATTTCAAGTTAGTGAACGTTGTTAGACACCAGCAAGAGGTGATAGTGCTTTCTAGGAGAACCAAAGTTAAAAAAAAAAGGTATTGCCTTTACGAGTGGTTCAAGTCTGAGTATTATGGGACTTAACATCTGAGTTCATCAGTCCCCTAGAACTTAGAACCACTTAAACCTAACTAACCTAAGGACATCACACTGATCCATGCCCGAGGCAGGATTCGAACCTGCGACTGTACCGGTCGCGCGGTTCCAGACTGAAGCGCCTAGAACCGCTTGGTCACTGCGGCCGCCTATTGACTTTACAGCCACCCTGCATAATAAGAGTGGAAAAACAAAGACAAGGTTCTTCAGATACATGGGCAGAGACACCGTTACGATGATAGTAGAGGGAACCATAGACAAAGTATCCTGTTTTGATCGCAGAGTGGAGTATTTCGAGTATGGAGGTAATACAGGGTGCTACAAAAAGGTACGGCCAAACTTTCAGGAAACATTCCTCACACACAAAGAAAGAAAATATGTTATGTGGACATGTGTTCGGAAACGCTTACTTTCTATGTTAGAGCTCATTTTATTACTTCTCTTTAAATCACATTAATCATGGAATGGAAACACACAGCAACAGAGCGTACCAGCGTGACTTCAAACACTTTGTTACAGGAAATGTTCAAAATGTCCTCTGTTAGCGAGGATACATGCATCCACCCTCCGTCGCATAGAGTCCCTGATGCGCTGATGCAGCCCTGGAGAATGGCGTATTGTAACGCAGCCGTCCACAATACGAGCATGAAGAGTCTCTATATTTGTTACCGGGGTTGCATAGACAAGAGCTTGCAAATGCCCCCATAAATGAAAGTCAAGAGGGTTGAGGTCAGGAGAGCGTGGTGGCCATGGAATTGGTCCGCCTCTTGCAATCCATCGGTCACCGAATCTGTTGTTGAGAAGCGTACGAACATTTCGACTGAAATGTGCAGGAGCTCCATCGTGCATGAACCACATGTTGTGTCGTACTTGTAGAGGCACATGTTCTAGCAGCACAGGTAGAGTATCCCGTATCAAATCATGACAACGTGCTCCATTGAGCGTAGGTGGAAGAACGAAACTAAAATGAGCTCTAACATGGAAATTAAGCGTTTCCGGACACATGTCCACATAACATCTTTTCTTTATTTGTGTGTGAGGAATGTTTCCCGAAACTTTGGCCGTACCTTTTTGTAACACCCTGTATATGCTCAGCTGTGCTGGTAGATAAGCGCACTACAAGGGAGAAACGAGGGAACGTCTTTTCCAGCACAAAACTGTGATCTATGTCTGCAGCTCACAAATTTCGGTAAATGACTATCAGAGTAAAGTTCAGAACCCTTGTCATAAATCTGATTTCCACCTCCACAAACTTTCAACGCTGTTTATTCCTTTACACTTCGGAGTTATTACCATAGGTGCTTCAAACCATGTACTATCTGTCACTTTTTCTTTTCGTCAGCATTCCTTTTATGCTTATTTCTTCGACTCTTTAATCATTTGTGTGATACAGGGTGTTTCAAAAATGACCGGTATATTTGAAACGGCAATAAAAACTAAACGAGCAGCGATAGAAATACACCGTTTGTTGCAATGTGCTTGGGACAACAGTACATTTTCAGGCAGACAAACTTTCGAAATTACAGCAGTTACAATTGTCAACAACAGATGGCGCTGCGGTCTGGGAAACTCTATAGTACGATATTTTCCACATATCCACCATGCGTAGCAATAATATGGCGTAGTCTCTGAATGAAATTACCCGAAACCTTTGACAACCTGTCTGGCGGAATGGCTTCACATGCAGATGAGATGTACTGCTTCAGCTGTTCAATTGTTTCTGGATTCTGGCGGTACACCTGGTCTTTCAAGTGTCCCCACAGAAAGAAGTCACAGGGGTTCATGTCTGGCGAATAGGGAGGCCAATCCACGCCGCCTCCTGTATGTTTCGGATAGCCCAAAGCAATCACACGATCATCGAAATATTCATTCAGGAAATTAAAGACGTCGACCGTGCGATGTGGCCGGGCACCGTCTTGCATAAACCACGAGGTGTTCGCAGTGTCGTCTAAGGCAGTTTGTACCGCCACAAATTCACGAAGAATGTCCAGATAGCGTGATGCAGTAATCGTTTCGGATCTGAAAAATGGGCCAATGATTCCTTTGGAAGAAATGGCGGCCCAGACCAGTACTTTTTGAGGATGCAGGGACGATGGGACTGCAACATGGGGCTTTTCGGTTCCCCATATGCGCCAGTTCTGTTTATTGACGAAGCCATCCAGGTAAAAATAAGCTTCGTCAGTAAACCAAATGCTGCCCACATGCATATCGCCGTCATCAATCCTATGCACTATATCGTTAGCGAATGTCTCTCGTGCAGCAATGGTAGCGGCGCTGAGGGGTTGCCGCGTTTGAATTTTGTATGGATAGAGGTGTAAACTCTGGCGCATGAGACGATACGTGGACGTTGGCGTCATTTGGACCGCAGCTGCAACACGGCGAACGGAAACCCGAGGCCGCTGTTGGATCACCTGCTGCACTACCTGCGCATTGCCCTCTGTGGTTGCCATACGCGGTCGCCCTACCTTTCCAGCACGTTCATCCGTCACGTTCCCAGTCCGTTGAAATTTTTCAAACAGCTCCTTTATTGTATCGCTTTTCGGTCCTTTGGTTACATTAAACCTCCTTTGAAACCTTCGTCTTGTTGCAACAACACTGTGTTCTAGGCGGTGGAATTCCAACACCAGAAAAATCCTCTGTTCTAAGGAATAAACCATGTTGTCCACAGCACACTTGCACGTTGTGAACAGCACACGCTTACAGCAGAAAGACGACGTACAGAATGGCGCACCCACAGACTGCGTTGTCTTCTATATCTTTCACATCACTTGCAGCGCCATCTGTTGTTGAAAATTGTAACTACTGTAATTTCGAAAGTTTGTCCGCCTGAGAATGTACTGTTGTACCAAGCATATTGCAACAAACGGTGTATTTCTATCGCTGCTCGTTCAGTTTTTATTGCCGTTTCAAATATACCGGTCATTTTTGAAACACCTTTACATACACTATAGACTCACGAAGACGATTAGTTTTGGCATGTACCATTATTTTCTGCTTTGTTGCTTATCGCATTTTGTCATACGAGAATATAACATATACCAGAGCGTCCCACATCTTCTGCGTCAACATTATGGAAACGACAGAGAATGTTAAAATGAGTATTTCAAGACAATGATCGAGTCGTTGCAATAAATATTTCTTGAACAAGAAATGAGTGTGGAGCACCTGTTAGCGGACTGCTTTTTTTTTCGACAACGAATAAAGGCGTGCTGCATCGACATTGGCGGCGCCACAGTGGATGCCTATACGCAGTCTGTGGTATTCCACGGAGGAGCCACAGATCACGACTGTCCACCAAGGACTGCGCACTATGTATTTAAAATCTGCTTCAGCATTATATAGCGACCAAAAAGAAGAACAAATGTACTAATAAAATTTTGTAGCGAATGTCATTCGACCAGGAATAAGAATGGGCGGGCTGATGGGGGCATTGGGGAATTGGAAATAATCCTCAGTCGGCAATATTGTGGCACATGTTCATAACAACGCGCATCAAAGCAGACGGGAACAAAACATGCAGATAAAACCCATGTACCAATGTGTAGTACCTGAAACGTAGAGTTAAGGCCAATGTGTTCTTCCGACGGTCGGAAATATATAAAATTAATCTAAATGGGCTATTATTTTCAAAATGTTAACTACCATGCTGACGTAATACGGAACATTATTATTGTTATTATTATTATTATTGTTTCCAGTTAGTCATTACTGATGCTGTGTTCCATATTAAGTACTACTACTGTTCTCTCAGGAAAAAATAGTAGAACACCGACCTGACTCACTTACTGTCACTGACCATTCGAATAACATTAGAATTTCTGCAATGTCCATGATAAAATTTGTATTTGGATAACAAAGTATATGAGATTGTAGACCGTTTTTGTGCATAACTTTATGTAGCGTTATAAATATAAAAATTCTAATGAAATTGTAGTCAACACTGGATGCAGATTTCGTCTTTGTAGCATAATTTCATATGGGAATAAACTTACCTGAAGTTAAGGTCACTCTTACATATAAGAGAAATTCTGAAAATTTGACAGGCGTAAATTACTTCCAGAAACTGTGGTCGTCATCTGTGTGTGCTTTAAACCTATGTATGTTAGCCGATTTATGTATAAGTTTAATGAGACTATTTGCTTCTCAATAGTGCTGCAATTGTGGTGCTTCTGAAAAGTATTTTATCATAGAAGCAAGCCTGCTTTCCTACGCCCACTTCATAGATAGATGCCAACAGTGAACACAGCTACTGCTGATGGTAGTTTCTTGCTTCGTTGTCTGCTTGTTGAGTTGCTTGCTAGAGGTGAGACCATCAATGCGGTACAATACTGTGAAGCACTGGAAAAACTTAGGCTCGCAGTCAAAACAAAAGGCGCGGAATGCTCAGTAAAGACACTGCGTTGCTTTATGACGACACATGTCCCAATTCCGCGTGTGTCACTCAAAATCTCATTCAACAATTCGGTTGGTAGCAGTTCCATCACCGGTCGTACAGTCCCGACCTCCTCCTGACCACCACTTGTTTTCAAAACTGAAGCATGATTCTGGAGGAATGTATTCTGACAGCGATGTCGACGCAAAAATCTGTCTTCAGCAGTAGATTTTTGCGAAAAGGCCACAGAAAAGTTCTTTACTGTCATGAAAAATGTCTGAACAATATTGACAAATATGTAGAAAATAATTTTAAAAAATGATCTTTCTTTTAAAAATAAAATACCGTTTGAAAAGAACTGTTTTATGAGTTTTTTCCAAAACAGTACTTACTCTTTGGACATACGTTCTACATTTCCAAATGTTAAGGTCACTTTTTTGTTATAGTGTGATTTTAGAGAGAGTATGAAAGAGCTTCTCAGTATCCACCTAGTTTCTCAGTGAAACTCAAGTCGCATCAGCACTTAGCATTAATCTTAATTGAGTGTAAATGTGCTGTGCTTTCGTGTTGTTATAGTGACTAACTGCAATTCATAGTTTGTATGCATACCAGGTGCGACAATAAAGTAATGAGACTGATTTTCTTTGCAAGATGTGGCAACCCTGCAGGCTTGCATAGGCACAATATCTTTGACCTTGGTCTTTAAGCTGCTTCTAGTCTAAGAGGCACATCGATGTAGCTGCTCAGTAGTGAGGTGTGTTGTAATAACTTAACATGTGTTTGTGTCTCTCGTCACGGAAATGGAACCGCATAATATTGCGCAATGGTATGCCATTTGTTTTTGCGTTAAATTGAGTGAAAACGCGACGACAACTTACAGTAAGCTTTACAAGGCCTTTAGAGGAGGTTATGTCAAATGCTCAAGTTTTTCATCGGCATAAAATATTTAGTGAAGGCAGAACGATTGTTGAAGACTGCAGTGGACGACCATCAACCTCACGGACGGATGTCAACTTGACCAGGGTGCATGAACTCGTAATATCTGATCGAAGATTATACATGAAAATGATTGCAGAAGAACTGAACATCAATCGAGAAACGGTTCGTCTAATAATAACTGAAGATCTTGCTATGAGAAAGATTTGTGCAAAAATGGTCCCCAAAAATCTCACACCATAACAGCGAGAAACACGGAAAAATGTGGCAACCGATCTGTTAGAGCAATCGGAAATCAATCCAAAACTGTTTAGCCCTGTTATCACTGATGATGAAGTTGGTTTTTTAAGTAAAATCCAGAGACAAAACGCCAAAGTTCGCAATGGTGCTCAAAGGGATCACCCAGACCAAAAAAAGCTGGCATGTCAAAGTCAAAAGTGAAATGCACGCTTGTGTGCTTCTTTGATTGCAAGGGAATTGTTGATAAAGAGTGGATGTCTCCTGGACAAGCAGTTAACCAAATTTTAGAAAGACTTCGTGAAGGAGTTCTTCGTGTCTGCGCCAACGTCGCTGATAATTGGATTCTGCATCACGATAATGCGTCATTCCATCTGCTCTGTCAGTACAGCAATTTTTAACCTCAAAACAAATTTCAGTATTACCATAATCACCTTATTCACCAGATATCGCTCAGTGCGACTTTTCTCTATTTCCAAGAGCCAAAACGGTGGTCAAGGGACACGATTTTCAAATAACACGAGATGTCCAAAAATCTGTGACGAGGGTCTTGGAGAATATTACAGAAGATAAGTTCCAGAAATGTTACCATCAATGGCAGAGGCGCTGGAAAAAGTGTGTGTAATCACATGGAACTACTCTACCGTATCTTCTTTCGCCGTCGGCGTTGTCGTGGTTACCGTGAGACACCGTTATACCAAGAGGAAAGGCGCGTCGATCTTAGAGCATGAGATATGATGACCTTAAGCCATTGACAACACACAACGGTCACGGTAGCACCTGATTCCAGAATAGCTGCAGTAGTTAAGATCTACGAACTATCCCCTGTTGACCAGGTCCCCAAAACTTAACTCGTAACGAGATCCCTTCAAAGCAAATTGTCTATAAAGGCTTCGTACAACGAGAATAAATGTTACGGTTGATGGAATAATAACAGATACGACCAAACTGTCTTGTCTCTTCTGCTTTATTTAACATAACTTCGTTCACAGTTTCATTTCGCATTCACCACTCATTCACCGAAACCCTTGGATGAACAGTTTTGGTTGCTTAACACCAACAGTCAATGATAATGATACAGTTTTTCTCCTTTTTATAAATTGAAGCCCGCTCTCCGTGATATAATTAAAAAAAAACCGGTTTCAATTCCGCGTCCCTCATGAGATGCGAATAGACTTATCCCGGAATTGACCGCCCTGTAGGTGTACTCAATTTAATGACCACACTTCACTGTCCACTATTTCGCGTAACTGAATGTCCATTTGTTAGTCTGATTATACACTGTAGCTATTTAAAATTCGCCCCTATATTTTTCACAACGCACAATTAGCACTTCGTTACTTGTTTTCTTTTTTTTTTTTTTCTTCTAAGAGTAAACGGAAAAAAAAGCCGTATCATCGGCTTAGTCGATATAAAGCAAAACACCTTAATATGCCCAATTTTACCTCTTCTTATAGGATCGGCTACCTTACTCATTAATTTATTACATATTATTTCCAATAACGCTAAACAGGTATCGCCGTTATATTTTAATTGTATTCAAAAGCATGTTACTACTATTATGACCGACCAAATCGTAACAAATCGCGCGGCGTGCGTTTTTAACGATAACTTTACGCTATTCAAGTTCCGTTACAGCTGTCTTGACTCGTAACGTTACACTACTTTGAAGAACACAACACTAACCTTGACTAAAATGGTAAACAACATTTTTTTTTCACGTCGGCCTCATTACTTTATTGTGGCAGCTCATACATCTGATATGTTGAAACTAGATGCTTTTCTACATACTGTTTATTGCGACCAATATCGCTTACTCTCGTGTACTGAAATATTTTGAACTAGCTGCACCAACGATCAATTTTATTTTAATGCTTATTATGAAAACTAAGGCACTATAGGTGCGTTTGTGTTAGTTATTAAGGGCTTTCCAGACAGCCATTAGAGACTTGTGTCGCCGTTATATAGATTCTGAAACCTCAGGATGTCTGCTGGCAACTTCCCCTAACGGGAATGTCACATTGATGTACATTTCCCTGAAGAATAATCTGCTGGAATTGCAATTTATCTTTCCCAGGACAAAAAAAAAAAAAAAAAAAAAAAAAAAAAGAACGTCGCTGACGCAAGGACGGTGTAGTCTGATCGATAGCGCAACTGTCTCCATCTTGACCTCGCTGATTCTGCTGCATCATGCTCACTGTGGTAATGGCGGAAGCGTCAACATATTCTAATTTTTCATATTGCTGCCACAATAAGAAATTGCTAGCATTTATTTTTTTACGCCCCAATCGAGATAAATTAGTCGTTCATAATTTAGACTGCTACCTTCTAATTTATGACGTTGCCGTTCATCTGCATAAATAAAGTTTCTGCATACGTCATACGACGAGCTACACAAATGTCTTTGTACAAAACTTCGATAGCACTTCGTTGCTAATATGTAATCTGGAATAATTTGCTAAAGATTCTGTAAAGTTGTAGTACGTTCCTAAGCAGATGTTCATAGCAATACAGAAGAAAATTATACCAAATTCGTGACGTAAAAAGGACATAAGGCTAAAGCGAAGGAGATTTCCTGCTCCTGATCATTGGACTTAGACACTCGGAGTGACATATTAACAAAATATTCTTCTTCCACAGAATTTACGTGTTTTTTGCGTACATGATGTACGCACCATTTGTCAACGCTTGGACGGGACGTTGCATTCGACCCATACACTGCCATAATTTAGGGGTTTATTTGGCTGTAATTAAGACGTATTGACCATAATAATCGTGCTGTCCCACGCACTTCAGCTTCGGAGTACGTTTCCAGTTGGTGCTCCATTTCCGTTGCTCACTCTGATGAACCTGTTACCCTACCGCTGCAGAACTGCGTCTACACTCTCTTGACAATGCACCAGTCCTGTTGCACATGTTCTTAGTGTGAGATGAGACGTCTAACTATATTCCTAAAGTCCTTACGTACATACAAAAACAGGCTGGTTTTGGTATTCGAGAGCATTTACCTCCTTCTGCTCATCCAGAACTACGTTTCCCGTGGTATCACTAGATCGGTTAATGAATATCAGACGATTCCTCCTAAAATGACAAAGACAATTTATTTCTCCGTCTAGGTCCAATCGTAAATTGTGCTCCGTGCTAATAATCAAGCCACTGACTGGGCGTTAAATCGTCTGCTTTCGCCCTTCGCACACAATGCAGGAAACTGAAAATTCCGACAGAAAAGTTTGAATTATCACATTACGTTACTGGCCTGCCAACTAATAACCTTTCATTGTGTTGCTGTATTTTGAGAAAATTGGCTGATCTCTCAGAAGCTGACAACTATATACAGCAGCACTCTTTGATCATGAAGCTGCAGGAAATGAAGTATTTTGTGATTTACTCTTCATCTCAAAACTATCACGTCTTGAATTTGTGAGATCATGTAAGGAAATTGCAACTGTGTTGCAGCTCTCCAGATTTCGATTTAATAATTGGACCGCTTTTCGCTGCTGTCTGCATAATTAGTCTTAGTACTTCAGCACTTGCTTCAATGAAGCTGGTATTTTGTTTTTTACAGCTTCATACCTATACATCTCATCACGAGAATTTGCGTAATAGTAACGTCCCGTCCAGTCCTGCGGCGAACCCTCGTTGAACGCTGATTATGCAAGTCAGCTTAACGTCTGTAGGCTCCAGACGCACAGAGCAAATAGACAGCATTTACGTGGTTATCTTTTTATCGTCTGTTGGAAACGTCTTGTAAAAAGTAATATACCTAAGGGGATGGCAGGGATCATTTCGTGATGACAGTACAGGACGTTAAATACAACCACAACATTAACTGAATTTTCCGTTTGTGCTTGATAGAACATAACAACAGTATTAAGAAACAATTTCCTTATGGTTTGTAGAACATTATTTATTTGACCACACATCGGATTATATCTTCTTCGAGCACAGTCAAATGACAACTGAATGTTGCAACCACACATTGAATAACGTGAACTTACATATGTATTACTGATACAGATGCAGGAGCAACATACAACGGTGAGACGCCGAGTATTGCCAAAGGAAAGTCTTCCTGTCATGTTGGTTACGTATCAATTATTAAATTTAATAAAAATGAAAATACAATTTTTATGTTACGTCGAAATCGCCAAATTTGACAAAAATCGAAAAATAAAACTGAACTCACCAATTGTGAACTAACGTTTGCATAACTGAAACTTAATTTAATAGTGGCAAAAGAGGATATTGTGTTCTGAGATGGCATGCTGTGTCGAAAGTTTGATTTCAAATATATTCAGTAGTGTCATCTTTATGCTTTCCTTAACGGTGAGCAGAATGTCACATTCTACACTGTATGATTGATTTTCTGTTAAAAGATGTTCCGAAAATCTTGAATCTGTTTCTCATAGCCTCTAGTTTTCGAAAATACTCATGGTGCCAGATTATCCCCCATTTCATATGTTGGAAATATTTCCAATAGCCTCGCAGAAATGTTAAAGTTTATTTACAACAGTAACAGCATTGTTAAATTGCTAGTCGCAAGAGAAGTGTGTCAACACGAACGCTCAGAACCGCAAACCAATTTGTTAAAATATAAATCACTCATCCTAAAAACTATGGTATCAGCCTTTTGCACGCAAATAGCACGCCTTACAACAACAGAATAAATGAATTATCAAATGTTCAAATGTGTGTAAAATCTTATGGGACTTAACTGCCAAGGTCATCAGTCCCTAAGTTCACACACTACTTAACTTAAATTATCCTAAGGATAAACACACACACCCATGCTCGAGGGAGGACTCGAACCTCCGCCGGGATCAACCGCACAGTCTATGACTGTAGCGCCTTAAACCGCTCGGCTAATCCCTCGCGGCAATTGAATTATCGCCTATTGAAGGTCTAAGAGAGGAAATTTGGTAACGCAAGGGAAACACGTCGATATAATAGCGCCACAGTGCAGGTGATATTAACAGTGTTTCATTTTAGTGTGAAACCACGGCAACACCTCGCATATGGCAATGGTGTTGCCTATAGCATCTCGTCACCCATAAGAAATGGTCCCTTTGAACACATTATATAGAACTTCTGTACCCTCAGAGTCTTTTGCAAGGCATGCCTGAAATACTGAAGCTGTCGATAGCGGTTTCCGCTATTTGCGTCAGGGGTAAAATTACAGGCTGCCGAGGTTATCACGGCGTGACAGCGGCTTCTGGAATCTTCCAAGCTAGGGCGGAAATGACACACCAGCGGCAGAGCCCGTTTGGCAGCATCTGGCAGCATCTGGCAGCTTCCATCCAGCGCAGGATTAAATGACACGAGATAATGGCGCCACGTTTGCCACTCCTGTCTCCCAGTAAGCACCAGGTACCCATTTTTGGCCTCCTTTACGTGTCTAAAGCCCACCTATATAGTCTGCTAAATGGGTGTCCTTGGTATCGTTTGAAAATTATTGCATTTTAATCTAACCTTAGCAGCCTGTTGTATAAAGAATACTTGTTTTAAAATTGCATTTTTTGATCGTCTCAACAATATGTTCACCCGCCATCGCTAAAAATACAGACATCGTCTCTTGGTCTCAAATATGTCCCCTTGAGTCCAGTCTCGGTCGGTGAGAGTAATGGAACACCTGCGTGGGGCTAAGTGATAAAATGCTGATAATGATGCAAGGATGCCACTAGGAAATCTCATCCAGAGCTATGAGGGGTGAACACTTGCGGATGCGACAGTAAGAAAATGACAATTCCAAATGTTGAAACTATAAGGGGTGATCAAAAAGTTTCCGTTGGAAGATCACACTGATCCCTTGCCTAAATGTCGGTGGCTGTTTACTCCCGTCGGAGTAGCTCTTGGTTGCATACACGCTACAGTAAAGCCGTCAAATGTAAACTTTTATATGATCTCTCGGTGTGAAAGATGTGTATAATCTTAGATATAACTAAAATATCTTTGCTTGTCTCGTTCTCTTGGGTGAAAAGTCGTGCAAAGATAAAACGTGTGACCTCCAGCGCTAATCATATAAATAAAAGTAATGAAGAGATTACTCAACACAAAGCTTTTTCTTAAGTAGCTTATTCAGATTTCCCACCACACTAAAAGTTGATTTTCCCGCCGGGTGGACAGGTGAACGCCGCAGTAAAGTGATGGAGGGGCAGGAGGCAATTTACTCTCGTTGTGTCGCGATCAGCATTCACCCACGTCTGCTGCCAGTGCTTCCTATTATTAAAAATACGTGAAAAGGGGTCGCAGTTGAAAAAAAAAAAAAACAAAGATTATCTCTCTCCAGAAGTAATGTACCTGCCTGCAACGCTTCTCGGACATCGAAAAAAACTGATTGTTTTGAAGTCCGAATTGCTGAAACGTTTGCCTGATTCAGCTGACGAAGTTGTGCAGTATTTAGAGGAATATTACTGTCAGTAAACAAATTCCAGGGGTGGAATACAATACATTGAAAAACCATTTCATAGAGTATACAAAAACATATGAAACTAAAAACTCTTTCCCTCCATGATATTTTTATCTATCACTCGTTTTGCATTCATCAAACTGAACATTCATTGCACCGGCAACGGGGAACTGCTGTATGCAAGATAAAATTCTCTGATCACTTTAATAACTGAAGATGGTCATCTAAAACGGTCACAGTGAGCTTGATCAGTGATCTTTTCCTACCATTAAGCACAGAACCCCCAGTCATATCTCACAAATCAATGTGCAGTGTTTCGTCTTGTTTAGTAGTTGGGAAAAGACTGTCTGTAATGTACTATTCCCTAGCATTCTTGAAATGTGACATGACCTACAGAAAGACAGAAGGCAAATGTAGTCTCGTCAAATGTTTTTTTACACCATTATACACTGTTTACAATCACAAGGCTAACCATTTCAAACATGAGTATTTTGTTTGTTAGTTTTTTACTGTGGCCGAGCTCACTAGACCTCTATTGAAGCCAGAACTCACTTTTGTGACAACTGTCTCTGTGATGAAAGCAAAAGTAAACATTGCTGTACAGTCACCGTGTAATGGCACGCGCTTTTGGTGTTAATGTTTAGAGAAAATACGCTTTGGAAATTTTATTGTCTTTTTACATCATTACTTTTAACTGAATCAGCCTTTCGAACTACGATGTATGACATAAAAATGATGTAAAAGAAAGTACTGAATGACAAAGCGAAATATTTACATTTATAGATTTTTTAATTATAATTTATAAGTAACAGAAATTCGTCGATCAAAATGTGCATTTTTTTAATTATCAGTTTCACAGTATAACTTATTTAAAATAAAAATAAATTCCACATAAAACTGTACAAATCATGATTTATTGCTATTTAGTACCCAGTTTCTAATACATAGACATCATCTGGCTAATTTCTGTTAGTAACAAGATCATAAATCGTAATATATACACTCATGGAAATTGAAATAAGAACACCGTGAATTCATTGTCCCAGGAAGGGGAAACTTTATTGACACATTCCTGGGGTCAGATACATCAAATGATCACACTGACAGAACCACAGGCACATAGACACAGGCAACAGTGCATGCACAATGTCGACACTAGTACAGTGTATATCCACCTTTCGCAGCAATGCAGGCTGCTATTCTCCCATGGAGACGATCGTAGAGATGCTGGATGTAGTCCTGTGGAACGGCTTGCCATGCCATTTCCACCTTTCCATCTCAGTTCGACCAGCGTTCGTGCTGGACGTGCAGACCGCGTGAGACGACGCTTCATCCAGTCCCAAACATGCTCAATGGGGGACAGATCCGGAGATCTTGCTGGCCAGGGTAGTTGACTTACACCTTCTAGAGCACGTTGGGTGGCACGGGATACATGCGGACGTGCATTGTCCTGTTGGAACAGCAAGTTCCCTTGCCGGTCTAGGAATGGTAGAACGATGGGTTCGATGACGGTTTGGATGTACCGTGCACTATTCAGTGTCCCCTCGACGATCACCAGTGGTGTACGGCCAGTGTAGGAGATCGCTCCCCACACCATGATGCCGGGTGTTGGCCCTGTGTGCCTCGGTCGTATGCAGTCCTGATTGTGGCGCTCACCTGCACGGCGCCAAACACGCATACGACCATCATTGGCACCAAGGCAGAAGCGACTCTCATCGCTCAAGACGACACGTCTCCATTCGTCCCTCCATTCACGCCTGTCGCGACACCACTGGAGGCGAGCTGCACGATGTTGGGGCGTGAGCGGAAGACGGCCTAACGGTGTGCGGGACCGTAGCCCAGCTTCATGGAGACGGTTGCGAATGGTCCTCGCCGATACCCCAGGAGCAACAGTGTCCCTAATTTGCTGGGAAGTGGCGGTGCGGTCCCCTACGGCACTGCGTAGGATCCTACGGTCTTGGCGTGCATCCGTGCGTCGCTGCGGTCCGGTCCCGGGTCGACGGGCACGTGCACCTTCCGCCGACCACTGGCGACAACTTCGATGTACTGTGGAGACCTCACGCCCCACGTGTTGAGGAATTCGGCGGTACGTCCACCCAGCCTCCTGCATACCCACTATACGCCCTCGCTCAAAGTCCGTCAACTGCACATACGGTTCACGTCCACGCTGTCGCGGCATGCTACCAGTGTTAAAGACTGCGATGGAGCTCCGTACGCCACGGCAAACTGGCTGACACTGACGGCGGCGGTGCACAAATGCTGCGCAGCTAGCGCCATTCGACGGCCAACACCGCGGTTCCTGGTGTGTCCTCTGTGCCGTGCGTGTGATCATTGCTTGTACAGCCCTCTCGCAGTGTCCGGAGCAAGTATGGTGGGTCTGACACACCGGTGTCAATGTGTTCTTTTTTCCATTTCCAGTAGTGTATGTGTAAAATTACCTTATAATGGAGACTGACAAAGCTTTATAACATCCACGGTGAAGTGTAAATGACAGCAGAATTAATCAGGTAATACTTTCCTGTATGTATTTGTCAGCTGAAGATATTCAAGACAATATCTGACTGGCTAGCTGTATGGCTGGGATTACGGGAAGTTAGGACCTAGCCATTATGTCCTAATGTGCAGAACAGTACAATAGGTAAAGTTTATCCTGTGCAAAGATAGGACTAAAATAGATTGAGAAAAAGGTTTACTATATGAAAATTATAAAACATGTGTGCATCGGAGAGGGTGTATTAGATGTTCAACAAGTGTAAATTGTGTGGGGTGAGAGGCTCGAGAGCGGTGATCGGATTTCGGAAGCAGCGAGGGAATAGCGATTTGCGCACGCAGACAGACAGGCAGACAGACACTCCCCCCTCCCCACCCCTCCCCCCCCCACCCACACACACACACACAAAACTATTCAACACGCATACAAAACGCGTACTCGCACACGCAGTCACACACACACATACACACACATTAATAGGGAAAAAATAGCTGTAATAACAGTTTGGCTTTACTCTCAACCTACACAGAACACTAAGGTGCTGTTCCTTTTGTGAAGTTTACAAAAGTGGGTGGAAGCAACAAAAATACAAAAGCAGCGTAAGAGAAAGGGCGTTAAGAAAAGACGAAAAACTGAGAAAAAGGAACGTTTTGCCCAACCTCAGCTTCCGGTAACAATGAAGGTAAGAGCAGTGCATTTCAGAATACGTAAACAAAAGGCGAAAATGCCATAAGTAAATTGTACAGTAACATTATAAAGAAACACTCTTTCAACCAGTAAATATCGAAATGTAGTGTGATATTGTCTATGTCATAGCTCCAGAATGACCACAGAAGACGCTTTTCCGATAAAAGCAAAATGCACCTCGAGAAAAATACTCTTTCTGACTAGTAAGGCTAAGATGGAAGAACCAGTATTAACATTTTAATTATTATTTTGCTTTCTTTCATTCTAAGTGAACTGCGCATTTATGAGCTCTGTTCTCCGGTAGGCCTGCTGAAACGTGGTCAGCGCTACGTCAGTACACGTATGTGGTCACCAAGGATCTCAGTACTACATTCCCTGAACAAGGACAGGTTGCGCCACGTTGGAGCCCACTAAGTTCATTCTCAGTCGCCTTAACCACTTACCAAGACGTAACATTAGATACGACTATGAGGGTCCACAGCGACACAAACTATTCAGTGGAAAAGGGGACATATTTTCTCCACGTTTGCCCCACGTGATTAACAAAAGATCCTCAGTGTTGGCACTTTTTGAAATACTGACACTACATGCGTTACAAACATTGAGATACATTCTGGAAGTTACTTATACCGATTAATATTATTTTTCATGTGTTATGGTACCTGCTTTTCCTTTCAGACGGTCCAGGTTCCAGTTGAAAAACTGCTATATATATTTACTGGTCATTTTTCTTCTGGGTTTTACACAACCACTTTTTCCTTAATCACAATTGATTTATTTGTATACTTTACTCTTAATTCTCCTTGACATATTTGCAAACTATAAAATATTGTAACGACTTTACAATTTTGCACTCAGTGCTGTTTCTGGCCTCTTCCCTTTTTTCTTGTATTTTGGGTATTTCTGATTTTGGGAACTCCATGCTTTGTACATTTTCTTTATTACTGTAGTGTCTCCATTGCAACCTTCATTGCGTACGTCATGTTCTCTTTATTCCAGCTTTTCAGTGCACATTAATAGCTGACAGTTTCCCAGCTCTTGCAAAATGAGACCTCACATTCTCAACGAAGTCTTTGTCAAACTTTCTCCCAAGTGCTTGGTAGAAACAAAACTGCACATACATTTAATCTTAGATTTTCATAACACAGTTTTAAACAACAACATTTTTAATGAAATATTGAAAAAATTCTTAACTGTGTGATTTGGTCTGGTTTCGATTCTGGGATAAATTAAGACCGATCTTTATTAAAAACATGTTTTACTGAAATAGTACATTTGTTTTTTCTTCCACTGTTACGTTTACCAAACGAAACTCTTATGAACTATGCTTACAATCACAACATATATTTACTTCTGTGTACCATTAATGTATTTATATTTATTGTGAGCTGTCTACCAGTCAATCATACACCGATAATTAGAAGTCTCTGGAAGTATGTTAGTTCAGATTTCACAGCGGATCAACGTAACACCACACCTGGCGACTCACACTGGAAGTACAGGAGACAGTCGCATTTGTTATTGTAAAAAGGGCACATAAGTGACATCTTCAACAAACTGCATATAGTCAGAAAAATATGTGCTGAAATAATTTCTGTATAGGATGTATTCATTTTGTCTAACTCCTCCACTGTTTCTCAGTTGTCCATATTGTATTAGTTGGGCTTTCCTACGTGCTATAACATCGTCAGTTAATATGAGAAGGATTAATCTCGCAAATTGCTAAGTTACGTAAAAGCATCCCAGCAATAACAGTTTTTCATTCCTTCCTTGTTTGGTTTTCTTAATCTTTTATTTCAGCAGACAACATTAAATTGTTTAGGCTCTCAGTTTCTTTTTGATTTCGTATTCCACGAGTTTTGAAGCAAACAGGTTATTCATTCAATATGGAGTCAATGCAGAAAAATTTGTATTTTATTCCTTAACAATTTTTCAATCATTCTCCAATCTCTTCCATTACAAAAAGTGTCCGTCTTTTCTAATTAGCTTTTGAACATCATTTCCTATATATGTCTTCACATACTTATGTTATGCAGTGTCCATCGCAATCATGATAATAAATTGCCAGTCAATATACAGAAAAAAAGGAAAAAAGTCTGTAGAGATATGGCTCGACCACTTGCTTGCCATTTTAGGAAGACCACGTGAAATGTGTATCTTGAAACCTCCGGCAGATTAAAAATGTGTGCCGGATCAATAGTTGAGGTCCGAGGCCTGGCAGCGATGCTCCTTTCTCGCCTCACGGAGTCATGAAAGGAAAGGGGTCTCACTATATCAAGAGAGCTTTGTTTGAACATATTTTAACCATTTATTTGTATATGAACGTATATTCTTTTTCACTGGCTGAGTCGTTTCCACGCAAATTAATGAAGGGGGACTCCCTCTAAACCGTTTCCTTGAATGATCAATTATGTTCCGTCAGGCTTCTTCAAATGTGCCTTCTAGTTCTCGGAACGCCCCAACGGGCAGGAGGATCCTCAAACAATGCGCCAAAATAATTCGCTAGTCGTGAGTCGTTGTCAGGTGAAACCACAAGTCGAGAGAGCTATCGGGCGCGGCATGCAAAACGTAATACACAACCACGCCCGTCAGCCAGTTGGCGGCGTCCGTTCTGGCGGTGGGAAAGTAAACAGTATCTGGGAGTAGGAGTTCGTCCGGCATGGCAGAGTATGGCTGTCACCGCAACAGGCGCGTCAGAATACGTTATATAATATCCCAGCAGCTGCCCATTGCAGACGTCTCAAGTCGTGTGCGTCCGATTCGACGACTGCGCAGTGCAGAGCAGCCACAAAGGGTCGACTGTGAGATGGATGTAATGCAGGGGATGGCGTGTGGGTAATTTGCCGTTCACCACCATATACCACAGGGAACGAGCGTACCTGGTGAGGTAGGGCGTGTGGACAGCCCGCCACACCCTGGTCCAGCGCATTGTCGGGTGCTGCTGTTCTATCTTGCTGCGGGGTTGTCCTGCTTGATAGAGGCGGTTATAGTCTCTCGTGCTCGGCGCTCTCGTCGTCGGTAGATCCTCGGTCATGTAATTCAGTTGTACCAAGAAATCTCGGATGTGGGCGAAAGATGGGATTATATGTGCCATGGCGATCAAAAATCAAGAACTCAGGACTGCCAGTCTGAAGCAGCGTCCCCATCAAACAGATACCAGTCACGATCCATGCGAGCCGCGTAGACCATAGGTATAGCGCCTGCGCACGGTTGTGGACACGAGTGAACCCCAGGCGTCCCGCCAGTTGTGGCCTCGTTAAAGTAGTGTAGCGGACCTCCACTCACAAAACGTCTGTAAGCCACCTGGAAACTATGAAACTATGGGCCACGGTGACCATTAACGGAAGAACGTATGCAAAATAATTAAGTTTGGACGCTAGGTAAGTGTTGACGTAACGTATCCGGAGAATTATATCCACGTAGCGGAATTTTCTGTCACAGAACAGCGTAAGTGTCCATTGTAGTAGCCGGTGGTATGTGGCCATAGTAGTTCAGCAAAATGTACTGCAGGACTACACTCCCAATGAGTTCATTGTGGGAGCTATCTGGAAGGGAATCGCTGTTGGGCGGAGAAGACCTCTTCCGACATTCGTGTAAATCGTCTTGCACATGATGACGACACGCCTGATACAGCGACGCGGCGACGCAACCACTGAAGCGTCGCTTAGATTTCGTCGGCTCCGAGAACACCAGGCCATCAGCGAAGCAACTGTATTAAGACGTCACATTTCGAATGGAGATGCCTTCCAGTTGTTGTGTAAGGCCATGTAGCGTGGGTTCGAGGGCTGCCGCGAATTAGATTTCTCATAGAGGACATCTCTGTCACACTGACTAGAGGTCTGCATTTCGATGAAAACAACTGCTCGAGCATTTCCCATTTAGTGGCGCTGCTCGACGGCTGGGAAAGGCCCACGCTGCGATACGGCTGCGGCCGTCTAATGCACCATGCGGCCGGTTGCCCTCCACCTCTCGGTTATCGGTTGGACTGTCGAGCACTGCCGGGCGCTCGAGCGTACTCACATTCTCTGCCGGTGACAGTACAGCCGCCGCGCGCTCTACAGTGCCGAATCGCATTAGAAACCGTGTGTAAACGCAGTTGACGACCTGGCTTTGAGCAGCGCAGACAGCGTTATGGATAAACCAAGTATAGGTCGTATACGTTCCATTCATGAAACGAAGAGAAGTATTATGGAGAGAATTAGGAGCGGCTCATTAGTCCTGAAGAAGAAAGACATGTCGGAAGAGGAGGCGAAAAGTGAAACTTGGAAATCGTTTGCACTTGTAGTGGACCCTGTCACGCAGGCTTCTGCTGGTTTCGTGCAATGTACCACATGTGATACCATACTTTCGTACCAGTCAAGCACAACAGGTATGATTCGGCACTGCAAAAGTAATGTGCGGAGCAGAAGTCCACCGGCCACTTGCAGTACCAAGTAGCATAAAGAAAGTTGTTGTTGATAGGTTGGTCGATATGAGTGGAAAAGATTTGCTACCATTAATACTTATAGTAAGATTGGCTTCAAGAATTATTTGCAGGAGCTCATCAATGTTGGTGCCACTTACGGCAAAGTCAGTATAGAAGATGTTCTTCCGCACCCTACCACTGTATCGCGGCATATTAAAGAAAAGGCAGACAAAATACGGGTGACAATGGTGACCAAGCTAATATGTGCCTTAAAGAACAAAACGTGCGCTTTAGATGCTGATCTGTGGTCTGAGAACTACAAGAAGAGAAATGTTTTGACTGTGACGTCGCATTATGTGAATGATGAGTGGCAGCTAGAAACGCTTGTTTTGTTAACAACCGAGTTTCCGGACTTACCTAAGACAGGAGAGAACATACGGCACGAAATCGAAGAGCGGATGCTTGAGTTAGGAATTAACAAGAATTTCTTACGAAATGTTACTTTGTCACCGACCAAGGACCTAATATGAAGAAGGCACTTGAATCTTACGACCGTTTGCCTTGCTTTGATCATTGCTTGATGACTGCGCTTCGTTACACATTTCAAGAGACGTTTATAGAAGACGAAGCCCCTGAAATCCTGTCGTGTCTACTATCAGCAAGAGCTATAGTAGGCTATTTGAAGAGATGGGGTCACTCGGGGCGTCTGCGGCACTCTGTGAAGCAATAAGCTGTAACTCGGTGGATCAGTGTACTGTTAATGCTCAATTCCGTCATAAGTCAAATCGACGATATTCGAGATCTACCAGAATCCCGGGGGCAAACGACACTCTTAGAAACCTTCCAAGAAGGGTGCGTACGAGACGTTGTCGCTTTTCTAATCCCTTTTAAAGAAGCGAGTTTGGATTTGGAAACTGCAAAGATAACAACGCTGGAACGTGTGCTGCCGTGGGGTACAAGTGACTGTTACATCATTGTGAACCAATAGACAGTGACAACGAGGTAAGAACTCCTTCTATAGGTTACGATCCTTTATAGAACTGTTGAATTATCAGAGTGCAGTTATGTATATTGGGCTTCCTTTTCAGCTCATGGCGAAAATAAAAAGGAGAGCAGCATACTTCATCACAGAGAAGTGCAAAATTGAGGCTATCCATTACGTTGCAACGGTTCTATGGCCATCACGGCGTCATTTGAAGAAACTCAACAGCAGACGAAAAGCAAGCCGCGTATGCTGAAGTTCGACGATTGTACTCGGAACTGCCCGTAAATGGTAATGTTCATTCACTGAAACCAATTAGTAAACGAATGTTTGTTTGTCTAATCTGCCATCTTTCGTTAGATCAACATTTATTACGTCTACAATGTGATATTTTTTTGAATGGTTTCGCAGCTTAAACATTCGACAATGCGTTTTGATGTAATTTGTGCGAGATATATAATATGTCACCGTAAACATAGTCATTTAGTAACCAGTAATACTAACTACGGTGTGACAGGAATATTTTACGGATGTTTTCATTCACGTTTAGAGTCCATTCAAGCAAACAGTGACCAAGTTCTTCCCATGAAAAAGTCAAGGATGGACTGGAGTTCGGATGAGGACGACGAAGATGGACACACAGTACTATCAATGAACTCGACAGGTACCTTCGTAAGTAGGCTGTTTTTTTGGTCACGCATGCTTCGGAATCATAAAATCAAACCTGTTTTTATTTCATTGTACTCACCACATTGTAACCCGTCTGAAAGGATTATGAAAGAAATCAATAAGCTTTGCAGACTTTATTGTCACAGAAAGCATCAGCATTGGGACAGATATTTACACTTATTTCAAAATGTGCTGAATGAAATGCCTCATGATTCCACTGCTTTACCACCTACTCTTGTACTGAAGAATGAAGAAACACCGAACAGAATCAGAGAGCTTGTACCTTTCCCGAATACACGTAAACTTCGACACAAGGATATAATTGATTTGGCTATTAAAAACATAAAATCTGCAGCAGACAAAAGGAGAAAACTACACGGTAAAGCAAATGCAAAGAAATTATACATTGGTCAGAAACTTCTCATTAAAGCTCACTCATTATCACATAAGAAGAAACACTTGAGTCACAAATTCTTTCTAGTTTACAATGGACCTTACAGAATCCGACGTATACCACATGATAATTGCGTTGAAGTTGAAACTCTGCGTACTAGGAAGAGTAAAGGATTGCACGACATTTCACATGAAAATCCGTTTATTGAAAGATAATCTGCTTTTTAACTTTGTCTTTGCCATATAACTTTTCACGTTACATTACTAGTATGCTTGTCAGACTTAGAATCCGTTAACATGCAACAATGTTTGAAGTTAAATATCCAGTCAAGAACTAAGAGAACTTATTGAAACAGAAATTACGAATGCATTGTTATAGTGAAAAGACGTCACAGTGTTATTGTGTGTGTACATTCTTGCTTGCTAGTTGCACGATTACGTAACGACTATAAGGCTTACATACTTAGAACATATACTGGTACTGCTAATGAGATTTTAATGCAACATTTTGGTTTACTTGAAAATACATTCTGGATTTAAAGTACTTTCTGTGAGATACCAGACGACACAGTCGTTAGTTTATGTGACAACTACACGGTTTTATCACGACGCTACTAATGAGTGACAATTTACAATGTTGCTTTTGCAGTGTTTCTGTTTTATATCTGTACAGTTTTTCTGCATTATTTTGGAACGTAAAACATGTTTTAGTAGTAACTTTTGTGGTATAGCAACAATGAGACAGCCTTTTTCGTGGCACAACAATACGTTACTGTACAGTACTTTCTTCATCACGCCAATAAGCATAATAACTACGCTATCTATACGCAAAGCATTTCACTTTTGTTTATCATGAGGTAAGTACATTGACTTCTGCAGAACTTAGCTTTCGGAGGACGATAACTACGACACTTCCACAGAGATTATGTTGCAACAAGACGAACAGTTTAGCGCTACAGTACACGTATTTGACTGATTAATTTTATACTTGAAACATTTATTTTTAAAGATTTTTAAATTACAAGGAAAGTTTTCCGTGATACATCTCATTCCATTGCTGTAATCTGTAACACCTGAGGGTATAATTACATTAATCCTCAGGGGGTACACGCCTACTTTGTGTACCATGTGTTTGGCAAGCACAAGGAGCCCTAGCTAATATGGAATTTGCTTATACAACTTTACACATCGGTGCCATATTCCTCTAATACAGAATTACACAGCTATCTGATTCTTTAACAGAGAAACAAACATTTTTTTTACTACATCAGTGACAGATGTTTACGCAATTACACAGTTGGATTACTTCACACTTACGAAATTGTATTTTGTCTGTACTTTGTGAACTGTTCATATTTTTTCAGAATCATTGTGATACTATGAGAGTGTTGAATGATGTATTTGGTATGAGATCATGATTTTTAAAGTACGTTTGAGGTAGGTGACACTACTGAAACGAGCAGAGAATTTTCTTTAGGTTTTGACATTATTGCAGAAAGCTACGACGTTTTTGAGATTTGACTGGGGTGTTATGACATTATTACGACGACGATGTGTATTATGCTGTTGAGGTATGTTTATGATCAATAAGCTGATGCTATATGAGGAATTTGATTATGCTACATATCAGTTATGATGAAATATTGTAGAAGTGTCGATGATATGTATATGTATAATAAGGTAAGGAATAATGAGTAGTGGTTAGGGACTCTGATTTGTGGAAAAGGTTGTTGGAAACCAAGAATCGTGCTTTAAGTTATGAAATGTGTCTAAATGCATGAATGTATCACAATGCCGACGAATATTTTTTGGACACTGTTATTTTGTTTCTACACATTTGTAACGCAAATTCTCAACCTGTGAATTTTTTTATAAGACTGCCACTGTAGCGGAAACTGCTGTCGTAAATATTTCAGTAAGAAAGGTAAGTGACCTTGATGTAATGCGTTTTGGGCGCCCAGCTGAGAGGTAGTCGTCTGACAAAAGAAAGCCATTAGGCGCAAAAAAAAAAGAGGCCATTATCCTCGCTATTGACATTTCTTTGTCGAAAGCATCGCAAATACGACACGCTCAAACTTGAAAATATATGATAACACTGTGGCGCTCTTAATTTATGACATGTACTAAAATGCCTAATGAAATGATGAGCTACATTTTACATCTATTGTCTTTCTAGTTGAGAGATTGCTCATTTTGTTTAATATCTGGTCTCGAGCTGTGTTGCAGCATTGGTTTTATAAAATAAATTTAAATGCATCTGCTAATGTGAACACTTTCTGTCAACAGATCTATTAAATAATTATTTTCTGATCCACATTATTCGAAAAAGGAGCTCTTGGAATGGAAAGAACAATAAGAAGGGACCAATAACAGTAACTGCATATATAATTTTCTTTTCAAGTGCTTGGTAATTTTTTTGTACAATTAGTTTTTGTGGTGCACCACTTTAATTATATGGACATTAAGATGTGAATATACATTTCCCTTATCTGCATTGTTGTCTTTAGTGTACTATTTTTTTTTTTTTTTTTTTTTTTTTTTTTTTGCTTGAGCTATATCATGTTTAGATACAAGTTATTGCATTTGCTGCTGCTGTTTGCCAGGCATAGTGCTACTAAATTTCACTTTACATTACTCTGTTAAGCCAGTTTTACTACTGATTTATTTTTCTTGTTGCTGCACATTGGCTCATATTAGTTGTAATTTTGCATTTTATCTGTTGATTTAGATTTACTGCTGCTTGCTTTGCACTCTGCATTTTTTTGTCATTGCTATTTGCCCCGTTCCTTAGTTTAGCATCTGAGCTCAGTAGATTTAAGTTAGCTTATGATGAGGTAAGCTATATGTGAGAACAAGTTGTGATGAACTGGAATAAATGCATTGAGAAGCTATAAGAAAATGATTTGGCCAAAAAAGAATTTTGAAAGAGGATGTGAACAGAATATAGAAAGCATGCTTGGATAGGACTTTTTTGGTGGAAACAAATGTTGAAATCAGAGGAAAGATCTACAGAACGAAGTTTTGGGTTGGACTGAAGTACCAAATGTCACACTGAAAACGAACCCTGTCTTTCCTTTTGTATTATTTCGCTATGTTTTTGTGTACCATTGTGTATTTGTGTTCTTCCTGTCTTTATGTGTTTAGCTAATAAGATTTATGTTGTAGAATTTCTCTAATACTCAGCTACATTTAATCTGATGAGGAATACTGTTATCCTCAAATATAATTTGCATTTATAATATGTTATTTTCTTTTGTAAAGATGTTTAGACATTATTAATTCTGTTCTGTTTCAATTATCATGTGTGAAATTAATGTTTCAAAAACTATTCCCATTATTTTATTTATTTACTTATTTCATAATTCCTGTAACACTGATGTATATGTTTATTTCTATTATTTTGTAAAGTCTGTGCTACTACAAATGTTATCTGTACTGTTATGTTCTTTAATGATGTATTTTGTACCTTTGTAATTGTATTCTTATGTTGTAATTGTATAGACACCAGTTCTTCAAATTAGGTTACATTTCACTGCACATGTTTCTGTTGGCCATAGTAACACACAATATGTGAGAAGTAGGAACTGTTAGTGTTTGCACATGTGTTACTAATTCAGCAAGGGGCTGGATAACAGCATTGCTGGTTCTAAGGACAATTCCAAAAACTTTGTGAGTGCACAAGTGGTGGTTATGGACTTGCTATATTATCCGCAAGACTCTTCAATGGTGATTGTGCACCTGCACAGTCACAACAGATGGCTGCTGGCCATCTCTACGAGGACTACAGTGAGTCTGCATCTTTGATGACCCACCAATACCATTATTTCTACAAGGACTGCAGTGGGTCTGCACCTCTGGTGGCCCACCAATACCGTAATCTCTACCAGGCCTACAGTGGGTCTACTCTGTGATGACCTGCCTATCAATATTCTTCAGAACTTCGAATGACTCTGTTGTGGGTTTGCTCTATTGTGACCCATTACTTGTCTGCATGTCGAGAGTCAGCACTGTCTTTCCGTTGGAAGGACAACACTACTTCTTCAAGATTGCATGGAAATCCACTACTTCCGTGTGCATTTTCTTTTACTGCTCAGACATTGAGAAAAACACTGCAATTTCACTGTGATGAATGATCAGGACTGTCTTTATGATGGACTGTGAGAAAATTTTAGCTTTTGACCAACATTGTATCAATAAGTGTGTGCATTTGATGTCTTTGTTATTGTAATTATGAAAAATTTTATCAAATCATTATTGGCCACTGCCCAAAACAATTTGTAAAATTTTTTGTGGGGAGCATGGGGGCTATGTAAGTTGCTGTTTAGGTTTTTATATTGGCAACGTTACGTAGCGCTCTGTATGACAATCACTGGCTGTGCTGTGTGCAGTCTGTGGCTAGTTTGCATTGTTGTCTGCCATTGTAGTGTTGAGCAGCTGGATGTGAACAGCGCGTAGCGTTGCGCAGTTGGAGGTGAGCCGCCAGCAGTGATGGATGTGAGGAGAGAAATGGTGGAGTTTTGAAATTTGTAAGACTGGATGTCATGAACTGCTATATACACTCCTGGAAATTGAAATAAGAACACCGTGAATTCATTGTCCCAGGAAGGGGAAACTTTATTGACACATTCCTGGGGTCAGATACATCACATGATCACACTGACAGAACCACAGGCACATAGACACAGGCAACAGAGCATGCACAATATCGGCACTAGTACAGTGTATATCCACCTTTCGCAGCAATGCAGGCTGCTATTCTCCCATGGAGACGAACGTAGAGATGCTGGATGTAGTCCTGTTGTAAGTAGGCTGTTTATGTTTTCTTTATGTAAGTAGGCTGTTTAGGTTCTTATGTAAGTAGGCTGTTTATGTTTTCTCTATGTAAGTAGGCTGTTTATGTTTTCTCTATGTAAGTAGGCTGTTTAGGTTTTTTTATTGGTAACGCCACCTCTGATATGAAAATCACTGGCTGTGCTGTGTGCAGTCTGTGGCTAGTTTGCATTGTTGTCTGCCATTGTAGTGTTGGGCAGCGGCAGCTGGATGTGAACAGCGCGTAGCGTTGCGCAGTTGGAGGTGAGCCGCCAGCAGTGGTGGATGTGGGGAGAGAGATGGCGGAGATTTGTAATTTGTCATGAACTGCTATATTTATATATGATGATATCAAGCTGGCAGTAGTGGCGCTCGCTGTATTGCAGTAGCTTGAGCAGCGAAGATTTTTGTGAGGTAAGTGATTTGTGAAAGGTATAGTTTAATGTTTGTCAGGGCCATTCTTTTGTAGGGAATTTTGAAAGTCAGATTGCGTTGCGCTAACAAAATATTGTGTGTCAGTTTAAGCACAGTCGTATGTATAAATTGTTGAAAGGGGACGTTTCACTGTGGAACGGCTTGCCATGCCATTTCCACCTGGCGCCTCAGTTGGACCAGCGTTCGTGCTGGACGTGCAGACCGCGTGAGACGACGCTTCATCCAGTCCCAAACATGCTCAATGGGGGACAGATCCGGAGATCTTGCTGGCCAGGGTAGTTGACTTACACCTTCTAGAGCACGTTGGGTGGCACGGGATACATGCGGACGTGCATTGTCCTGTTGGAACAGCAAGTTCCCTTGCCGGTCTAGGAATGGTAGAACGATGGGTTCGATGACGGTTTGGATGTACCGTGCACTATTCAGTGTCCCCTCGACGATCACCAGTGGTGTACGGCCAGTGTAGGAGATCGCTCCCCACACCATGATGCCGGGTGTTGGCCCTGTGTGCCTCGGTCGTATGCAGTCCTGATTGTGGCGCTCACCTGCACGGCGCCAAACACGCATACGACCATCATTGGCACCAAGGCAGAAGCGACTCTCATCGCTCAAGACGACATGTCTCCATTCGTCCCTCCATTCACGCCTGTCGCGACACCACTGGAGGCGGGCTGCACGATGTTGGGGCGTGAGCGGAAGACGGCCTAACGGTGTGCGGGACCGTAGCCCAGCTTCATGGAGACGGTTGCGAATGGTCCTCGCCGATACCACAGGAGCAACAGTATCCCTAATTTGCTGGGAAGTGGCGGTGCGGTCCCCTACGGCACTGCGTAGGATACTACGGTCTTGGCGTGCATCCGTGCGTCGCTGCGGTCCGGTCCCAGGTCGACGGGCCCGTGCACCTTCCGCCGACCACTGGCGACAACATTGATGTACTGTGGAGACCTCACACCCCACGTGTTGAGGAATTCGGCGGTACGTCCACCCGGCCTCCCGCATGCCCACTATACGCCCTCGCTCAAAGTCCGTCAACTGCACATACGGTTCACGTCCACGCTGTCGCGGCATGCTACCAGTGTTAAAGACTGCGATGGAGCTCCGTATGCCACGGCAAACTGGCTGACACTGACGGCGGCGGTGCACAAATGCTGCGCAGCTAGCGCCATTCGACGGCCAACACCGCGGTTCCTGGTGTGTCCGCTGTGCCGTGCGTGTGATCATTGCTTGTACCACCCTCTCGCAGTGTCCGGAGCAAGTATGGTGGTTCTCACACACCGGTGTCAATGTGTTCTTTTTTCCATTTCCAGGAGTGTATATTATGACCTTTGAACACTATTAAGGTAAATACATTGTTTCTTCTCTATCAAAATCTTTCATTTGCTAACTATGCCTATCAGTAGTTAGTGCCTTCCGTAGTTTGAATCTTTTATTTAGCTGACAGTAATGGCGCTCGCTGTATTGCAGTAGCTTGAGTAACGAAGATTTTTGTGAGGTAAGTGATTTGTGAAAGGTATAGGTTAATGTTAGTCAGGGCCATTCTTTTGTAAGGATTTCTGAAAGTCAGATTTCGTTGCGCTAACAAATATTGTGTGTCAGTTTAAGCACAGGCATGTATAATTTTTCAGAAGGGGACGTTTCACCTTTCGCTCTCCAAATCCGACTGTAGCTGTGCCGAAGGACAAATTTTGCAGTGGTGGAAGACGCACGCGGGGTTATTTCCAAGGCTGTCGGTAGTAGTCAGAAGAGCTCTGTATTCTTGCCACTAGTGCTGCCAGCGAGAGAAATTTTAGCCAGGCCGGTCTCCTGCTGTCCAGCAAAAGATCGTGCCTGGTATCAGACAAAGTGGACGATCTCTTATTGATCCATCACAATTACGTAAGTATTCACAACATACCACGTAATCACAAGGAAGGAAACATTCCTCAAACTCTGTAAATGTATGATTCCACTTTCATTGACTTCACAGGAAGAAGTTCAAACCGCCAGCTGTAGTAATAGCTCCAGGAACACAAACGACGCCTGTGTATCAGGGAGCACCAATGACGAAAACGAATAGTATAGTCATGATTCACTTGTAGCGTTATTTACAGGTCATAATTTATTCAGAAATTTACGTTTGTGCAACAAAATTTCGTGAGTATTACTTTTAACTCCGTCATTCCTTCCCGATCCTGCATTCAGTATTAGTACAACGTATATGTGGCCGAGTTTGGAGATAGGCTACACATAGTCCATGATTAGACTACTGTGTTCCCGTTTGTCTACCGAACGGAACAAAATACCGAATACAGACATTACAGTTTTTAACGTTACAATTACTGGAATACATGATAACCTCAAAGGCGAAACTCCAGTAATCTGCAACATATTAACAAACATCAAATGTAACATACACAAGTGTATTATTTACGTCATAGAACTGGTAGTAAACAACGAAAGACATTTGTAAAAGAAATAAGTGAGCGGTTAATGTGAAGCGGTGGCCTCTGATCTCAAGGAGTGTGACGAAGCGCCGCTCGCTTGCACTGAGTCCACCGGTTACTGGCGACCGGCCGAGCGTTTTGCGCACTCGGCCGAGCGCTGGCGATCGGCTGCCCACAGCCGGCGGAAGAGGACGCTCGGCCGCATACTCCCGAGAGCCAGAGGGGCGAGCGGCACTCGCCGGTAAAAATCGGAGATAATGCAGACCTCTAACACTGACCGTCCAACGGCAACGAGTTCTGTCTGGCGGCCATTGACCATAAATTGGGAGCGCGCACCATAAGATTACCCTTGCTGATGCTCGTGAGAGGCCATACGTTCAAGTACGGCGCGCAGGAAACCATTAACGATACGTTAGAAGGCGTTATCAAAATCGACGGCGACAGGGGTGCCTCGTAGGTGGCATACCACCGCCAGCACCGCGACGTTGCAGTAGGCGCCCTCTGGATGTTGTCACTGCCTAAACATGTCTGGTCAGGATGTATCGTGTGTCTGACTGTGGCCTGAAGACGTGTGCACAGGATACAGGCGAAAAGTTTCCAATCTGCATTCAGGCGTGTAAGAGGACGATAGTCGTGACAGTCGTGTGAATCGCTCGGTTTTGGAACTGGCTCATGATGCCTTTAGGGAATGTGTGGGGATGGTAAAATTGTCGCGGAGGAGGTTTTGAAATATCTGAATCCACTGAGGGTCCATCAGGAACTAGAAGGCGTGGTAGAATTCGTTCAGTAAGCTGTTTGGTCCCAGTGTTTTGTTCAAGACGCACTTGCCTAGGCTGCTGTTAAGTCTTCAGCAGTTATATGAGACAGCAGGACGTTGTCCTGGGCCACTATGCTGGGGACTTGAAATTCGCACAGGATTCTTTATACTGCCAGATGGTCTGTGGGTCCTTGGTGTAAAACTTCAAGTAATGCTGCATGAATGCTGCAGTGTACATTGACAATATCGACTGCCCCCAGCGTAATGGGCAGGCCTCGTGCTGATGGCAGATACGAGACATCCAATGCCTTGGTGCTGTCACGTAAGAGGATGGCAGTTCCACTGGCCCCATCGCTAGATGGAATGCTGTAGCCCACATAAATGTCCAGTCACAGCTGTAGGTTGACTTCTTGAAGGAAGGTGATATCCAGGTCTGCCACACAGAGTATGTGTGCCGTTGACATTGACCATACCAACACAGTAGAATGGTACATGTTAAGCCGGAATATGTAGGTGCAAATGGTGGCCACTTGTCTATTCAGCTTTCTGGCAGGAATGTTTAACAAGGCCCTTCCTGCAAGTGTCAGACTCCTCGCCAGTCCCGTCTGTCAGAGGAGTGTCAAGGGAGTCTGGTGCGTCTTCTGCCGCCATTTCAGTAGTCCAGTCACCGAGCAGGGAAGGGGTCAGTGATGGTATGTTATCACGAGCAAGAGGCTCCATTGCCCGGTTTTTATCCTGAGGAGTGTCCATCATGTGATCGTCTGGGATGGCCGAGGCCACTGTGTTGTTCTTGACGTCGGATGCCTACCTTTGGGTGGTGCTGGTAAGGTCCGCTGGCAACGACGAGTCAGAGATACTGTAGACAGCTTGATACCTGTCTCCACCCCACTGATAGTCATTCGTTGAGAGAGAAGAGACAGCTCTTCATGAAGCTTCAGCGTCCACTGCTTAGGGACCGCGTGTTCGCTCCCCCCCCCCCCTTCGCAAACAAATAAGTGAGCTACCCAAGCACGACTCATAACCCATCCTCACAATTTCACTTCCGCCAGTATCTGGTCTCCTATCTTCCTAACTTCACAGAAGTTCTCCTGCGTAACTTCTGAGATGAGCACTTCTGGAAGAAAGCATATTGCGAAGAAATGGCTTAGCCACAACCAGGGGGATGTCTCCAGAATGAAATTTTCACCCTGCAGCAGAGGGCACGCTGATATGAAACTTCCTCGTAAATTAAAACTGTGTGCCGGATCGATACTCGAATTCAGGACCTCTGCCTTTCGCGCGGTTTCTTCCAGAAGCGCTAGTCCTGCAAGTTTCGAGTGAGTTGTTCTGTGAAGTACGGAAGGTAGGAGACGAAGTAAAATTGTGACGACGGCTGGTGAGTCGTGCTTGGGTAGCTCTGCTGGAAGAGCAGTTGCTCGCAAAAAGCAGACGTTCCGAGTTCGAGTCTCATTCCGTCACACAGTTTTAATCTGCCAAGAAGTTTCATACCAGTGCACACTCCGCTGAAGAGTGAAAATTTCATTCTGGAATATATATCTTAAACAGAACTCAGGAAACACAACAATCTTGGGCGAACTCTCTCATTATTTCATATTCTCCAGGAGTATCATTACTAAAATGTCAGGGAGAACTTAAGTTCAGTGCAAAATTTTTGTAAATAATGACTTTAACATTTACTTACTCGTGATTTGTCCAATGTCCATAATGTCTGATCTTGGTAGATAGACACATAATTTTCTTAACTCATACGATTTTTCACATTCTTTGCATAACATTTAAATACAAAATTTATTGACGATAAATGGTACATAATGCATTAAATCATTAATTTTTTTAGACCTCATCTTCATACTGTGGCAATGTGGACAAGTGATAAAGATAGTAATTCTGACACAAAAGAATAGTTACTTCAGTTTTTTTCTTTTCTCGTCGACAATACACTTGATCCTGGCATGCTTACTGTTGTCAAATGCTATTTCAGTCCCTTATAGCATAACTTTACATACTGATAGATAAATGTGAGAGAATTATTTAAACTAATAAAAATATGCTTTGCATGAGTATGAGTTTATCTCAAGAAAGGCACTTTACAAATGAGAGGGCACGACTTGGTTGCAAATTTTGCACTCATCCAAGTATAATAAATTATTTTAGGATAGTGAAGCAACATTACTTTTAAAATGTAAAGCCACACGATGTATCAAGCCCACGTGGTTATTGAGCGTGATCACTATTTGAAGGCTTGTTGACCATAAAAATACTATTTCGGCTTCCACGTAAAAGATGGTAGTACATATTTGATCGGACTTCGGAAAAAGCAGCTCTTCAGGTTAGACTTCTGAAGAATAGAATATTTAAATGACACGAAGCGTTAAACAATCGGTCACTTTGCACAATTTTCCGGTGCATTTACCAGCAAAATAGAAAACGATTAAACATGTTCAATATGGTAATATGAAAGGTCCATTACAGTAACTGTTGACACCGATATTTATAAACGAACGCTGTTATTATTCCATAAGGAATATACTAAATAGGTGCCTTGATAAGATACCACGTAGTATTTCGAAAGCTACCACAGAAGTGACACTTAAGAAGCGGAAGTCTTTGTTTCCATTACAGGTCATTTGTTTCGTTAGAAAAATGAATGTAGCTTTCTTACAGAAGTTTGCTTTTTAATTTTATGCACACAGTCTTGGACTTTTTCATTGACATCTTTTAGTTAATTACTAACATTATACACACATAAAAAAAAAATTCCATCACCTCGGTTCTGAGAGTTTCGGAACCTGAATAGAAAATTGGAATAAAGATCAACATAAACATCATTTCCGCCCTTTTTATTGCTCATGAAAATAACACATTGCATGTTCTACCACCATACAGCGAGACCTTCAGAGGTGGTGGTTCCGATTGCTGTACACACTCTTACATCTAGTACCCAGTAGCACGTCCTCTTTCATTGATGCATGCCTGTATTCGTCATGGCATACTGTCCACAAGTTCATCAAGGCACTGTTGGTCCAGATTGTCCCACTCCTCAACGGCGATTCGGCTTAGATCCCTCGGAGTGGTTGATGAGTCCCGTCGTCCATAAACAGGTGTTTTCAATCAATCCCAGGTATTTCAATAGGGTTCATGTCCGGAGTAGATGCTGACCATTCTAGTCGAGCGGTGTCGTTATCCTGAATGAAATCATCCACAAGATGTGCACGATAAGGGCGCAAATTGTCGTCCATCAAGACGAATGCCTCGCCAAAGTTATATGGTTCATTACGGCTGTTGTTGTGGTCTTCAGTCCTGAGACTGGTTTGATACAGCTCTCCATGCTACTCTATCCTGTGCAAGCTGTTTCATCTCCCAGTACGTACTGCAGCCTACATCTTTCTGAATCAGCTTAGTGTATTCATCTCTTGATCTCCCTCTACGATTTTTATCCTCCAATACTAAACAGGTGACCCCTTGATGCCTCAGAACATGTCGTACCAACCGATCCCTTCTTCTAGTCAAGTTGTGCCACAAACTCCTCTTCTCCCCAATACTATTCAACACTTCCTCATTAGTTATGTGATCTACCCATATAATTTTCAGCATTCTTCTGTAACACCACATTTCGAAAGCTTCTATTCTCTTCTTGCCCAAACTATTTATCGTCCATCTTTCACTTCCATACATGGCTACACTCCATACAAATACTTTCAGATACGACTTCCTGACACTTAAATCTGTACTTGATGTTAACAGATTTCTCTTCTTCAGAAACGCTTTCCTTGCCATTGACAGTCTACATTTTATATCCTCTCTACTTCGAGCATCATCAGTTATTTTGCTCCCCAAATAGCAAAACTCCTTTACTACTTTAGGTGTCTCATTTCCTAATCTAATTCTCTCAGCATCACCCGATTTAATTCGACTACATTCCATTATCCCCGTTTTCCTTTTGTTGATGTTAATCTTATACCCTCCTTTCAAGACACTGTCCGTTCCGTTCAACTGCCCTTCCAAGTCCTTTGCTGTCTCTGACAGAATTACAATGTCATCGGCGAACCTCAAAGTTTTTATTTCTTCTCCATGGATTTTAATACCCACTCCGAATTTCTCTTTTGTTTCCTTTAGTGCTTGCTCAATATACAGATTGAATAACATTGGGGAGAGGCTACAACCCCGTCTCACTCCCTTCCCAACCACTGCTTCCCTTTCATGCCCCTCGACTCTTATAACTGCCATCTGGTTTCTGTACAAATTGTAAATAGTCTTTCGCTCCCTGTATTTTACCCCTGCCACCTTCAGAATTTGAAAGAGGGTATTCCAGTCAACATCGTCAAAAGCTTTCTCTATGTTTACAAATGCTAGAAACGTAGGTTTGCCTTTTCTTAATATAACTTCTAAGATAAGTCGTAGGGTCAGTACTGCCTCGCGTGTTCCAATATTTCTACGAAATCCAAACTGATCTCCCCCGAGGTCGGCTTCTACCAGTTTTTCCATTCGTCTGTAAAGAATTCGATTTAGTATTTTGCAGCCGTGACTTATCGAACTGATATTTCGGCAATTTTCACATCTGTCAACACCCGCTTTCTTTGGGATTGGAATTATTATATTCTTCTTGAAGTCTGAGGGTATTTCGCCTGTCCCATACAATTTGCTCACCAGATGGTAGAGTTTTGTCAGGACTGGCTCTCCCAAGGCTGTCAGGAGTTCTAATGGAATGTTGTCTACACCCGGGGCCTTGTTTCGTCTTAGATATTTTAGTGCTCTGTCAAACTCTTCCTGCAGTATCATATGTCCCATTTCATCTTCATCTACATCTTCTTCCATTTCCATAATATTGCCCTCAAGTACATCGCCCTTGTATATACAATATATATACTCCTTCCACCTTTCTGCTTTCCCTTCTTTGCTTAGAATTGGGTTTCCATCTGAGCTCTTGATGTTCATACAAGTGGTTCTCTTATCTCCAAAGGTCTCTTTAATTTTCCTGTAGGCAGTATCTATCTTACCTCTAGTGAGGTAAGCCTCTACATCCTTACATTTGTCCTCTAGCCATCCCTGCTTAGCCATTTTGCACTTCCTGTCGATCTCATTTTTGAGACGTTTGTATTCCTTTTTGCCTGCTTCATTTACTGCATTTCTATATTTTCTTCTTTCATCAATTAAATTCAATATTTCTTCTGTCACCCAAGGATTTCTACTAGCCCTCGTCTTTTTACCTACTTGATCCTCTGCTGCCCTCTGTACTTCATCCCTCAGAGCTACCCATTCTACTTCTACTGTATTTCTTTCCCCCATTCTTGTCAATTGTTCCCTTACGGTCTCCCTGAAATTCTTTACAACCTCTGGTTTCGTCAGTTTATCCAGGTCCCATCTCCTTAAATTCCCACCTTTTTGCAGTTTCTTCAGTTTTAATCTACAGTTCATAACCAATAGATTGTGGTCAGAGTCCACATTTGCCCCTGGAAATGTCTTACAATTTAAAACCTGGTTCCTAAATCTCTGTCCTACCATTATATAATATATCTGAAACTTGTCAGTATGTCCATGTTTCTTCCATGCATACAGTCTTCTTTTATGATTCTTGAACCAAGTGTTAGCTATGATTAAGTTATGCTTTGTACAGAATTCTACGAGGCGGCTTCCTCTTTCATTTCTTCCCCCCAATCCATATTCAGCTACTACGTTTCCTTCTCTTCCTTTTCCTACTATCGAATTCCAGTCTCCCTTCACTATCTGAATACTTTCTTTTATCTCATCATACATTTCATCAATTTCTTCGACATCTGCAGAGCTAGTTTGCATATAAACTTGTACTACTGTAGTGGGCGTGGGCTTCGTATCTATCTTGGCCACAATAATGCGTTCACTATGCTGTTAGTAGTACCTTACCCGCACTCCAATTTTTTTATTCATTATGAAACCTACTCCTGCATTACCCCTATTTGATTATGTATGTATAACCCTCTATTCACCTGACCAAAAGTCTTGTTCCTCCTGCCACCGAAGTTCACTAATTCCCACTATATCTAACTTTAACCTATCCATTTCCCTTTTTAAATTTTCTAACATACCTGCCCGATTAAGGGATCTGACATTCCACGCTCCGACCCGCAGAACGCCAGTTTCCTTTCTCCTGATAACGACGTGCTCTTGAGTAGTCCCTCCCCGGAGATCCGAATGGGGGAGTATTTTACGTCCGGATTAGTTTATGCAAGAGGACGAAAATGGCTCTGAGCACTAAGGGACTTAACTTCTGAGGTCATCAGTCCCCTAGAACTTAGAACTACTTAAACCTAACTAACCTAAGGATATCACACATATCCATTCCCGAGGCAAGATTCGAACCTGCGACCGTAGCGGTCGCGCGGTTCCAGACTGCAGCGCCTAGAACCACTCGGCCACCCCGGCCGGCTCCATGAGTACACCATCATCATTTAACCATACAGTAAATCTGCATGCCCTCAGGAAAAATTACGGCTGTAGTTTCCCCTTGCTTTCAGCCATTCGCAGTACCAGCGCAGCAAGGCCGTTTTGGTTAGTGTTACAAGGCCAGATCAGTCAATCATCCAGACTGTTGCCCCTGCAACTACTGAAAAGACTGCTGTCCCTCTTCAGGAACCATACGTTTGTCTGGAATCTCAACACATACCCCTCCGTTGTGGTTGCACCTACGGTACGGCCATCTGTATCGCTGAGGCGCGCAAGCCTCCCCACCAACGGCAAGGTCCATGGTTCATGGGGGGTCATTACGGCTAATAAGTCAAAATAGTAGATTCCTGCAGTTGTTTACATTGCGTAGTGCAGCAACTACCGAGCTCTACTTGCAGTATTCATGAATCCAGTGGTACCACACATGCATCACTGACGTAACAGCATTCTCTGCACGAACGACAATGTGGTGTGGTAGACTGATCTCTGTTAGAATTAAATCCAGCACTGGTAGTGGCGCCGTCGACACCGATGAGGTGTACTGGTACGTGCTGTGACGTTTGTTTTAATTTCGACCGAATGCTCTTCATTGAGATAGTCCGATACAACATTGACCTTTCCAGCGTTATGAGATGGGGTCTAATTATAAGCTACTGAAAAGAAATTATGATATGGCGTTGTTGGCAGGGAGACTCCATCAAAGGTTGTTTGGCTGCATAGTGCAAGTCTTCCTATTTGATGCCACTTCAGCAACTTGCGTGTCGATGAAGACGAGATGAAATGACTGGGACAACATGAATACCAGTCCTGAAGTCAAGAAAGTCTCCAAAAATCGAAATAAGTGTCTCATTAAAAACGTCACTTCTAGTTCTCATTCTGGAATTTATCTGATAAGATCACAACGAAAAATACTCTGTGTGTATGGTGGTTGCGTTGAGAGCATACTGTGAAAACGAAGCAAATATACAAAAAAAAAGAAAAAACAATTGCCTCCAAAACACAATCTTAGAATAATGATAAACTATGTGAGATCTACAGGGAATAGGACAATCAGAGGGTATTAGCTGTATAAAAAGAAGGACGGCGCTAATGGTCGAAGGGTTGTCTGACTGACGATACGCCGTTATGGCAGTGCAGGAAAACTTGAGCTGTCTGCTAACAAAGTTTCAAGTATCAGTATCAAGTGAGGTATCTAAGAATATGTCAGATCCTCCTGCATGTCATTACTACAGTGATCACGAAGACAAGACTGTGTAAATTGCAGTATTCACAGACGCATTTAAGAAATCGTTTTTCATGTGCTCCATATGCGTACGGTTGTAGTCGAATAAAGTCTGGTGATACTGAGGGAATTAGATTAGGAAATGAGACACTTTTGGAGTTTTGCTATTTGGGGAGCAAAATAACTGATGATGCTCGAAGTAGAGAGGATATAAAATGTACACTGGAAATGGCAAGGAAAGTGTTTCTGAAGAAGAGAAATTTGTTAACATCGAGTATAGATTTAAGTGTCAGGAATTCGTTTCTGAAAGTATTTGTATGTATGTAAGTGAAACATGGACGATAAATAGTTTGGATAAGAATAGAATAGAAGCTTTCGAAATGTGGTGCTACAGAAGAATGCTGAAGATTAGATGGGTACATCACATAACTAATGAGGAGGTACTGAATGGAATTGGGCAGAAGAGGAGTTTGTAGCACAACTTGACAAGAAGAAGGGACCGGTTGGTAGGACATGTTCTGAGGCATCAGGTAATCACAAATTTAGCATTGGGGGGCAGTGTGGAGAGTAAAAAACGTAGAGGGAGGCCAAGAGATGAATACACTAAGCAGATTCAGAATTATGTAGGTTACAGTAGGTACTGGGAGATGAAGAAGCTTGCACAGGATAGAGTAGCGTGGAGAGCTGCCTCAAACTAGTCTCAGGACTGAAGACCACAACAACAATACTATGCGTACGGTACGGGAAGAAACGTTAATATGTGGTGCAATGGAATCGCCGTCTGTCACGCATTTCACAGTAGTTTATAGGGTGCGGATGTTGGAAGAGATGTAGATGTATGGTGCGCAAGGAACCCCTCAACGAGAGACAGTGAAACACTGCACTGCTATAGTGATCGTGAAGCAGTCAATCACGGCTCGCGTTTCAGTCCATTTGGCGATGGTAGTTAGGGACAACGGACTGTTTTTAAGAATCGACTGGTCAGTCGATTGTTTTTTCGTCCAGTTGGCTTTTGCAGTAGAACGAAGCAACGGAATGCGGGCATGTCAGCTACACGAATGTTTTCCCTCATTCACTGGTTTTGAGTGGCTTCACTCAATGCCAGACATACAATTGGAGCCGGCAAAAGTGGCCGTGCGGTTCTAGGCTCTGCAGTCTGGAACCGCGAGACCGCTACATCGCAGGTTCGAATCCTGCCTCGGGCATGGATGTGTGTGATGTCCTTAGCTTCGTTAGGTTTAACTAGTTCTAAGTTCTAGGGGACTAATGACCTCAGAAGTTGAGTCCCATAGTGCTCAGAGCCATTTGAACCATTTGAACCATACAATTGGAAGTAGCCTCCGTTCAAAAATGGTTCAAATGGCTCTGAGCACTATGGGACTTAACATCTGTGGTCATCAGTCCCCTAGAACGTAGAACTACTTAACCCTAACCAACCTAAGGACACCACACACATCCATGCCCGAGGCAGGATTCGAACCTGCGACCGTAGCAGTCGCACAGTTCCGGACTGAGCGCCTAGAACCGCTAGACCACCGCGGCCGGCGTAGCCTCCGTCATTTGTGGCCGTTATGTGAATGAATGTTTCCAGTCGCTGACCAGGCTTGAGTGGTTAAAAAAAAAAAAAAAAAGGTTCAAATGGCTCAGAGCACTGTGGGACTTCACATCTGAGGTCATCAGTTCCCTAGAACTTAGAACTGCTTAAACTTAATTAACCTAAGGAGATCAGACACATCCATGCCCGAGGCAGGATTCGAACCTGCGACCGTAGCAGCAGCGCGGTTCTGGAGTGAAGCGCCTAAAACCACCCAGTCACAGCTGCTGGCTATTAAGTGGTTTCGTTCAGTCTGACTCAAGTGTCTGTCGGTTGGTGCCTCTTTATATGAATGTTTCCTCTCAGTCTGTGGGTTTGAGTGGTTTTTACTAACACACTGTTCTGTTCGCCTCTTCCCGTGGGGTCGGGCGCCGTAGCCTCCTCCTGCGGTGGTCAGGGCCAGGGCCGCCTCCCTGGCAGCCGCAGAACGCAGACGTGCAACGAGCGCCTCACGAGCGCTGTCTCAAATTTTTAGTTTCACTAATGAACATAATCTCTTGTCGGTACAACAAAATGCAAACAGTCGCAAAAATGTGTCAATGTTCCTTTCTTCTTCATATAGCTGTGACAGAACACCTACGCTTGCACAGTATTATACCCCTAACAATTGCCCCTATAACGATTTACTGCATTTATCTATCAGTTTCAAATGGTCAGAAGCAGACTTCCTCTTTCTGTGTATAATGAAATGAATGTGTTTATTGCTCGTCTTCGCGAACACCTGAGGATACTGAGGCGTAGCTCCGTACACCGATCCTGCCTTGGAGGCGGTTAAGTCGCAGATGTGTCTCAGAGCTGGATAGTGATAGATGGTGACGTGAGACTGGATGCGCACGTAGTTTATGTACGAAGGCAGTTCAATAAGTAATGCAACACATTTTTTTTCTGAAACAGGGGTTGTTTTATTCAGCATCGAAATACACCAGGTTATTCCCCAATCTTTTAGCTACACAACACTATTTTTCAACGTAATCTCCATTCAATGCTACGGCCTTATGCCACCTTGAAATGAGGGCCTGTATGCCTGCACGGTACCATTCCACTGGTCGATGTCGGAGCCAACGTCGTACTGCATCAATAACTTCTTCATCATCCGCGTAGTGCCTCCCACGGATTGCGTCCTTCATTGGGCCAAACATATGGAAATCCGACGGTGCGAGATCGGGGCTGTAGGGTGCATGAGGAAGAACAGTCCACTGAAGTTTTGTGAGCTCCTCTCGGGTGCGAAGACTTGTTGAGGTCTTGTGTTGTCATGAAGAAGGAGAAGTTCGTTCAGATTTTTGTGCCTACGAACACGCTGAAGTCGTTTCTTCAATTTCTGAAGAGTAGCACAATACACTTCAGAGTTGATCGTTTGACCATGGGGAAGGACATCGAACAGAATAATCCCTTCAGCGTCCCAGAAGACTGTAACCATGACTTTACCGGCTGAGGGTATGGCTTTAAACTTTTTCTTGGTAAGGGAGTGGGTGTGGCGCCACTCCATTGATTGCCGTTTTGTTTCAGGTTCGAAGTGATGAACCCATGTTTCATAGCCTGTAACAATCTTTGACAAGAAATTGTCACCCTCAGCCACATGACGAGGAAGCAATTCCACACAGATGGTTCTCCTTTGCTCTTTATGGTGTTCGGTTAGACAACGAGGGACCCACCGGGAACAAACCTTTGAATATCCCAACTGGTGAACGATTGTGACAGCACTACCAACAGAGATGTCAAGTTGAGCACTGAGTTGTTTGATGGTGATCCGTCGATCATCTCGAACGAGTGTGTTCGCACGCTCCGCCATTGCAGGAGTCACAGCTGTGCACGGCCGGCCCGCATGCGGGAGATCAGACAGTCTTGCTTGACCTTGCGGCGATGATGACACACGCTTTGCCCAACGACTCACCGTGCTTTTGTCCACTGCCAGATCACCGTAGACATTCTGCAAGCGCCTATGAATATCTGAGATGCCCTGGTTTTCCGCCAAAAGAAACTCGATCACTGGCCGTTGTTTGCAACGCACATCCGTTACAGACGCCATTTTAACAGCTCCGTACAGCGCTGCCACCTGTCAGAAGTCAATGAAACTATACGAGACGAAGCGGGAATGTTTGAAAATATTCCACAAGAAATTTCCGGTTTTTTCAACCAAAATTGGCCGAGAAAAAAAATGTGTTGCATTACTTATTGAACTGCCCTCGTATCAGCCGATAGAGGACAGTATTGGATAGGGGAATGATTTAGTTTCGATTGTGCCCAGTAGAGTGCACTAAAATAATAGAATGTTTTTCATAAACTGTTCTGGTATTTTCATAAAGTGTTATTATGTCTTTTTGTGTATGTAAAATGTTATAAATGTGTTTTAGCAGTATGAATGATGCTTGAGTGTGGATTAACGTTAATATGAAGATAATTGTTTAACGAGTTACGTAGTAGGATTTAGTGTGGAAAAATTTTGAAGAAGTATGGATATGGGCAAAGGGGATTTTTGTAGAATAGATTTGTAAAGTAAGTTTATGGTAAAGGGAAAGTTAATTCAGGTATAAATAACAATAGTAAATAACTTTATGCATAAACAAAACTTCAGCATATTAGATAACTACGTCGGTAAAAAGTGCAGTCGTGAGGTTAACTATTTTGCGATTGGTTATGGATGAAAAGTGCGGACTGACGCGGGAGAGTGTTGTTTTGCTATTGGCTGTTGAGTAAACTGACCAATGGTAAAGCAATATTCTTCGCGCGCCTTTCTCTGCTGGTAGAGAAGACTTACAGTATTCTAGAGAAGACTCGAAGCCTAGCCATGAAACAGATTGGACGTGTGTAGTAGTCGTTCCGATGGAAACGATAAGTTGCCGGTTCTAGCAGTGTTTCATACATCAAAAGTGTTGAAAAGTGACGGCATAATTATTCCGATGTGTGTGTAGAAATTTCGGAATTTTTAAGTGAATTTTGTGACGAGAAAAGACATATATTCCGCTTGGCGTATTGAGCAAGTCGGTGGCTAAAAACTGTGACTGCATTTGGCACCGACAGACTTAATAGTTGGCGAGCATTATCAATCAAAAACAATCAGTATTTTGTAGCTATTACGTTTTCGGGAAATGCAACACCATAAACTAGCTAACGCTGGTGAAAGGGATTATGTGTGACTGTGTTAAGACTAGCACGGGCTTGGCAGTGATACTTGTTCACCTATGTTTCAGAATATATTAATTGAGGACAAAATTTCCAACCTTTCATTTCTTGTTTCTCCCGAAACGTAGATTAGTGGCTTTAATTGCAACCTGGTTCACCTCGAAGTACAATAGGTTTCACTCGGCATTCCTATTCATGATCTGCTGAGACAATGTTCGCAGGTAGGTGTAGGTTCGTCGTTAAGGGACGGAAAGAACCGCGCCGCCGCAGTACGTACACCCCAGTTTGTATTCATCTACATCAACACCAACATGGATACTATGCAAATCACATTTAAGTGCCTGGTAGAAGGATCATCGAACCACCTTCACAATTCTCTATTATTCCAATCTCGTATAGCACGTGGAAAGAACGAACACCTATATATTTCCGTATGAGCTCTGATTTCTCTTATTTTATCGTGGTGATCGTTTCTCCCTATGTAGTTTGGTGTCAACAAAATATTTTCGCATACTGAGGTGAAACTTGGTGATTGGAATTTCTTGAGAAGATTTCGCACAACGAAAAACGCCTTTCTTTTAATGATATCCAGCCCAAATCATGTATCATTTCAGTAACATTCTTCCCGCTATTTCGCGATACTACAAAATGTGCTGCCCCTTCTTTGAACTTTTTAGATGTACTCCGTCAATGCTATCTGGTAAGGATCTCACACCGCGCAGTAGTATTCCAAAAGAGGACGGGCAAGCGTAGTGTAAGCAGTCTCCTTAGTAGATCTGTTACATTTTGTAAGTGTCCTGCCAATAAAACACAGTCTTTGGTTAGCGTTCCCCACAACATTCCCTATATGTTCCTTCCAGTTTGAGTTGTTCGTAATTGTAATTCCTAGATATCTAATTGAATTTGCGGCCTTTATATTTGACTGATTTACCGTGTAACCGAAATTCAACGGATTCCTTTCAGCAATACTGTGGATGTTCTCACACTTTTCGTTATTTAGGGTCAACTGCCAATTTTCGCACCATTCAGATATCTTTTCTAAATCGTTTTGCAGTTTGTTTTGATCTCCTGGTGACTTTATTACTCGATAAACGACAGCGTCATTTGCAAACAACCTAAGACGGCTGCTCAGATCCAAATCGTTTATATAGATAAGGAACAGCAAAGGGCCTATAACAGTACCTTGGGGAACGCTAGAAATTACTTCTGTTTTACTAGACGACTTTCCATCAGTTACTACGAAGTGTGACCTCTCTGACAGGAAATCACTAATCCAGTCACATAACTGACACGATATTTTATAAGCATGCAATTTCACTATTTTTGTATACCACTGCTGTACCTTACCTAATAAAAGCACTATGGACTGATTTCACTCAGAAGAATAAGTGGATAACTCGGTCTGATAAACCGCCAAAAAGTCCTTCCAGTTGATTGAACGAATGAATACAAGCTCCAAACGCCAGCAAAACTAAATACTGCCATCTCTTGAAGAGGAAGCAATGAATAGTAGCACGCAAATGCCCTGGACTGTGTCGACTGTTTTCATTCGTTTGCTCCCTGAGACTGATTTTAAGTAAAAGAAATACCTGAACAAAAGTCCCACCTATATGTAAAACTACAATCGACTGATTCTGTTTTTTCCATTCGGTTGCTTTTATAGACGGGTTTCACTGAAAAGAACCAACGAATAATTTAACCGATAAGTAAAGTTACAACCGAATGAGTCGATTGCTTTCCAATAACCGACTGAATCGATTGTTTTCATTAGGCTTTTCTCATCACTAGGTGATGGCAGCTGCGTGAAACACAAACCAGTTTGATGTCATCACTTGGCGATGATGTTAGCGAACAGAGGGTCGTGTAGGTACGGTTAAATGGGCCGCTAAGAGGCAATGAGAATTATTCATCATTTCAGCTAGCAGTGAGGCGACAGTCCAAGTGCCGGTTTCCACATAAGGTACAGTGTTAAGAATGTGTTTCGACTCTGCATCGATTGTATCACGAAGCATGTGATCCCGACTGAGCTCGTCCTATTCACACTGTATAAGAGTCTAGTACCACGCTTCCACATAGATTGCTGTGTCGTTGTTGTGTCCATGGCGTAAGCCTGTCGTGCTGTGGGCTATCCGTCGGAAGACCTATTTCACGACAGGTGACATGCGTGGAGCGTGAATACAGTACGTCGTGTCGAAATGACATCATGACGCCGGTACATGGCCTGTTGGAAGTCATTCGGTGTTCGGCTCTTTCCAGCTTTCCCCGAACTGCTACGATTGTCTCTTAAACACGCCTCGACTGTCCGCCCTCATACTAGGCTCCGCATTTTTTATAGACATGGACGAGGAGCCTGTAATACCCGTTCAGCAGCACCCGGAACTCTGCCATTTGTCGCATAATTATTACAGAAAATCTCTTGTCCAAGACAATATATCGAGGGACATTGGAGAGAAGCTTAACAAATCCAGGAAGTGTAGGTTTTGTTTTCCTTTCTTTGATAGATTTTTGTTTTACTCCCTGAAGATAACAGTGACAACATCTTTCGCATACAGCTGCAATTTTACTTACTTGCAGGTGGTGAATGCACAAGCAAATGGCGCTACTGAAGTCATATTTTATTCGAGCTCGTACTGGACTGAAAACGACATCCGGCCAGACTGTTAGAAATGGAGACTCGAAGATGAAATTCAGTGTCTTCTAAGCCATGAAAATTTCACCAACATTCAAACTTCCCTAGACAATGTTGTAAACAGAGAAGAAAACATGTTGAGGTGAGTCCATCCTCTGTGGATCGCAGTAATTCTCTCCTACAAGTTCTACAACACTAAGGTGTGCTGGCTGGATAAAAAGAAGGCAAGGGTCTTTGATATCGCATGGAAGCGCTAATAAAAATCTAGAATATGAGAATGAAGTCTTTCGCGACGGCACTAACGTATAAAACATTCTCGGACTTCTAGCCGCGTCACTTTAGGGTAAAATCTCGAGCTTTCGGTGATTCCCTTCATCGACGTCAAAACTGATTCTGACGAGCTACATCCACAAAAATAGGTACAGTTCTGCGAAGACGAAGTATCAGATGCATTTTCCGACCTCCTCAGGAGACAAAGGAGAAGCTACTGCTTCTTACGGAGAGCGACGGCCTCAGGATCCCTGGGATTTACAACATCCTTTGTGATTACATCGCTCAGTCCATCAGCACCGTTTCCGACCGCTGTGCGGAACGTCAACGGCATATTAAAAATCGAGAACTGGCCGAATTTGCAGTCGCTGAGCACAGCCTCACAAACAGACATAAAATACTGGTTGAGTAAACAAAACATTTTTCACAGGCTCCTATAAACCGGTAGTCTGCAATTAAAGAGGCTGTGTCAGTAAGAATGTGTGTACCTTCAACTGTGGCAGCGGATAAAATCTTAGCGGTGCGCGGAAGCGAGCTACTGTTGCAGGGAAGAGCCAGAGATATTCGTCGCACTATTAATGTTACGTTGGGAGCGTTGACGCCACTAGCGCAAATCTTGACTCCACCTACGATAGCGTGACGTAATTGCCGACCAATCAGAGACCGTCTTTGGGCTATATAAAGTCATTACAGAAACAGTTTTGACAGTCAGTTGCTCGTGACGAAGACGATGCAGGTAATCGACGAAAGCTCAAGGACCGGCCGTGCGGTTAAAGGCGCTGCAGTCTGGAACCGCAAGACCGCTACGGTCGCAGGTTCGAATCCTGCCTCGGGCATGGATGTTTGTGGTGTCCTTAGGTTAGTTAGGTTTAACTAGTTCTAAGTTCTAGGGGACTAATGACCTCAGCAGTTGAGTCCCATAGTGCTCAGAGCCATTTGAACCATTTTGAAAGCTCAAGGTTTTACCCTGAACCGAGACGGCAAAAAGTCCGATGTTGTTTTATACAGCAATCTGGAAAGTGGATTGCCTGATTTTGTAAAAACTGTAAAATATCGAGTGGAATTGTCCACCTTCTTCTCTAGTTCTAACAATTTTACTTTCTTTCCCTCTCTTGTTTTGTCCTCGACGGAACTAAATAAGTGCCGAGAGCCAACCTACACTTATAAGCCAAAACATTATGACTAGTGTCCACCGTACGTTGGATGTTGTTGGTCTCGTTGCGGGGGCGTGACGCGGCAACAAAATTATGCAAGCGTAGCACTCGGACAGACAGTTACGCTACGAAGACATGCGTTGCAAATGGGAAAATCCATTGAGATAAGCAACTCTGACAAAGGACTGATCATTATTATCCCGAGCCCGTGAACCAGTATCTCGGAAACGGCGAAGGTCGAATGTTCACGTGCTACTGTATTAAGTATCTACGGGAAGAGGCAGAAGGACAGTGAAACCACCACTAGTTGCTAAATGGTTGGACATCCATGACTCTTCACAGAATGTGGAGATCGGAGTCTTGTCTGCTCTGTAAAATAGGGCAGATGGTGATCTTCCGCGCCTCTACCCAAAGGGCACACCATACATCGTACATTGCTGAATATGAAGCTCAGCGGTAGGCCAACCCTACATGTTCACACCTTGACCAAACGAAGTTGTCAATTACGGTTGCAGTGGCCTCAGTACCATCGGGATTCGACCGTAGACCAATGGAAACTTGTAGGCTCCTCGGGTCAAATGGCTCTGAGCACTATGAGACTTAACCTCTATGGTCATCAGTCCCCTGGAACTTAGAACTACTTAAACCTAACTAACCTAAGGACAGCACACAACACCCAGTCATCACGAGGCAGAGAAAATCCCTGACCCCGCCTGGAATCGAACCCGGGAACCCGGGCGCGGGAAGCGAGAACGCTACCGCACGACCACGAGCTGCGGACCACATATTTATTACTGTAAGTCAATGTCAGAAACACCGCAATCGAGGTGAATGGCGGCTCGTAATGTGCAGTGCGCCATGGACGCAGGCCTGTTGGAGCAGTATTGTGCTATGTGAGACATTCTCCTGCGCTTGCATGGGACCTGTTGTATTAATCAAAGACACGCTGACAGCTACGAACCACAAGCATTCCTTCATTTTATGTGTCCCAACAGTGATGTCATCTTTCAGCAGTATAATTGGCCATGTCTCGAGGCCAGAACTGTACTACATTGGTTTGAGGAACACTACAGTGAACTCACGTTGATGTGTCGGAGACCAAATTCACCTGATGTAATCCTACGGAACCCATAGGGGGGGGGGGGGGGGAGGGGGTGCATCACCGGATACGCAAATAATCAGTGGCGTGACCTATGCGTAGACATCTAATACGTCCAAAACCTACCAACTAACTGTTGGATCCCTTATACACAGAATCAGTGATGTACAGGGTGGCGCACGAAATGTGTTACCAATTGTTTCTTTCACAGTTTACGACACACATTAGATATCCCGCTGGGATCTCTACAGCAGTACCAACAGAGCTTGGAAAAACAAATGAGTTACGAAATGACGTGTAATTCATGATACTGCCGCTAGGAGACTAGTAAGCAGCAATGGCTGACAACGGAAGACTGACGACACAGCAACGATCGGCAGTTTTGTTACTTTTTCATGAAACGAAAAGCCTTGTTGTGACTCAGAGGCGTTTTCGAGAACAGTTTAACACATGATGGATCCCTTGCAAGAAGACCATCCACAAGTTGTACGATAAATTTGTACAGGAAGTACAGTATTGGAAGCGAAGCAACCTCGGCCTAAGCCTGTTTGTTCGCCAGAGAATACTGAAGCGGTACTAGTTGCTGTACAGAGAAGTCCCGGGAAATCGTGTAGAAAGGCAGCAGTGCAACTAGGAATATCCAGACGCTCCGTTCAATGCATTGTTAAATGTGATCTCCATATGTACCCATACAAGATGACCTGTGCGCAGAGGCTCACTGAAGAACACAAGCAGCAGAGACTACTGTTTGCTCAGTGGGCGGAGGATAGGGAAGAAACTCTCAACAACGTTTGGTTTTCAGAGGAGGCGCATTTTCAGTTAGACGGTGTGGTTAACAAACAAAATGTACGCTGTTGGGCCACTGAAAACCCACAAGTGCTTCATGAACGACAACATTATGGTCCGAGGATTACAGCGTGAGCAGCAATTTCCAGTCACGGACTTACTGGACCCTTTTTCTTAGAAGAAACTGTGAACAGCGATCGTTATTTGAGCATGCTTCGCAATAGCTTCATTCCACAGTTTCTTGCTACTGCCTTGGCCTTCAACATGCAGTGGTTCATGCAAGGTGGAGCAAGGCCACATACTGCAAACACTGTGTTGGAGTTTTTACACGAGCATTTCGACATGTGAATCATTTCACTCAGGTTTCCAGGTCGCTTCAATGATGGAAAAAATTGCCCCCCCCCCCCCCTCCCAGTAGTCCAGACCTCAATCTCTGTGACTTTTTTCTTTGGGGGTAACTAAAGGAAAAAATTTTCCCGAAACGTCCACGTGATTTAATGGAGCTCAGACGACTTATTCTTCAAGCTTTCAGTGAAATTACGGAAGACATGTGCCGTAGGGTAATCACTAACTTCAGTGTTCGTTTGAAGGAAGCTAGGAAACGAAATGGACATATTGAGCATGCGCCGAGTTAGAACAAATCTCCATGGACGGCTCTTCATTGTAGTATATGTTCCTTTTAGATTGTATTGACAATAAAGTTTATATTCAAAAACAAAATGGTAACACATTTCGTGCGGCACCCTGTATTTCGCTCCTGTGAGGGACAAACGGCCTATTAAGAAGGTGGTCATAATATTTTGGCTCATCAGCGTATTTGCTCCATTGCTGGCTGAACACAGCTCGCGTACAGTATGTTATATGGGCATATATGCTATGTGACATGGCAGGAGCATGGTCGAGGCACTGTCGGAACACAATGCCCTGTTTGAAAACCGGCTCTAAACACCCCCTGAAGATCCAGTTTCATTTGCGTAACTAGGCGTACATAAGAGAGAAGATGGGGAGCCCGAATAGGCCGAGGAGTCCCTGTTGCTAAAGCGAGGACGGCCCTCCGAGCGTCACCAGACAGCCAAGTGCCTGTAGTCCCTTGCAGGTGCTCTGGCTGGCTGGCTGCTAGGCAGGTTTTTTCGCGGCCGCCGCCTGGGGCCAGGCGTCAGTATACCTATCGCTATGACGCAGTTGGCCGCTAGCCCCGCCCCGCCACGCTCTCAGCGGCCTGTTCGGTGAGTGGTGTGGGCACAGTTAACTGGTGGGCGGCCCGTGCAGGCATGCGGCGTGCCCACGACCCCGCAGCCTCCTTCTCCACCGTGCGTCAGAGGGCCACCACTGTGCGTCTGTTGTCGCTTAGCCTCGTATAAATGCGTCATGCAGCGTTTTATAAGCATCCACCAACAGAATAATATTGTCTCCCAATGAAGTTGCCCTCTAGCGTGCAAAACTTAACGCAGCTGTCGTCTAAAAGGTATCCAGTCATCAAAATATCTGTGTTTCATCTATCAAGCAAACGATACACCGCACGTTTATGTGGATTCGTCTGGAAACTTTTTAAATGTTTAAAAAAAATGTAAACTGAAATAACACCGCAGTCAATAACTTTACATTTTATTTATTTTTGTTGTTGTGCTCTTCAGTCCTGAGACTGGTTTGATGCAGCTCTCCATGCTACTCTATCCTGTGCAAGCTTCTTCATCTCCCAGTACGTACTGCAGCCTACATCCTTCTGAATCTGCTTAGAGTATTCATCTCTTGGTCTCCCTCTACGATTTTTACCTTCCACGCTGCCCTCTAATGCTAAATTTGTGATCTCTTGATGCCTCAGAACATGTCCTACCAACCAATCCCCTCTTCTATTCAAGTTGTGCCACAAACTCCTCCCCAATCCTATTCAATACCTCCTCATTAGTTATGTGATCTACGCATCTAATCTTCAGCATTCTTCTGTAGCACCATATTTCGAAAGCTTCTATTCTCTTCTTGTCCAAACTATTTATCGTCCATGTTTCACTTCCATACATGGCTACACTCCATACAAATACTGTCAGAAACGACTTCCTGACATTTAAATCTATACTTGATGTTAACAAATTTCTCTTCTTTAGAAACGCTTTCCTTCCCATTGCCAGTCTACATTTTATATCCTCTCTCCTTCGACCATCATCAGCTATTTTGCTCCCCAAATAGCAAAACCCCTTTACTACTTTAAGTGTCTCATTTCCTAATCTAATTTCCTCACCATCGCCCGACTTAATTCGACTACATTCCATTATTCTCGTTTTGCTTTTTTTTATGTTCATCTTGTATCCTCCCTTTAAGACACTGTCCATTCCGCTCAACTGCTCTTCCAAGTGCTTTGCTGTCTCTGACAGAATTACAATACCATCGGCGAACCTTAAAGTTTTTATTTCTTCTCCATGGATTTTAATACCCACTCCAAATTTTTCTTTTGTTTCCTTTACTGCTTGCTCAATATACAGATTGAATAACATCGGGGAGAAGCTACAACCCTGTCTCACTCCCTTCCCAACCAGTGCTTCGCTTTCATGTCCCTCGACTCTTATAACTCCCGTCTGGTTTCTGTACAAACTGTAAATAGCGTTTCACTGCCTGTATTTTACCCCTGCCACCTTCAGAATTAGAAAGAGAGTATCCCAGCCATAGTACAGTTATCTTGCGAGGCTTCTCTCATTTAATGACTTTGTTTTACTAACAACTGTCCCAATTTCAGAAACACTGCGTGGCCAAAATGAAAAAGGCCCTGTGCCCCACTGAACGTGATATTCGAAGCTGTGTGAGTGTTGTTATTTCTTAACGCTGAGGCGACGCTCGAATGTAATCACGTGGTGTTGAGTGGCGATCTGGTGATTAGTGCTGTATTGTCATTAGTCAGTTTGAAGGTTGTAGTCAATACAGTTCTACAGAATGCCTTTGTCAATCGAACAAAGTGTGTTTACTGTTGAAACTATTTTTGGATGTAAATCGTTTAGAACTTTAAATGAAAGGATCATGATAAAATATCCAGAGACGGCTGCTCCTGCAAAAAGTGTTCTGCTACAACTGATGATTAAATATAGAGTAATTGGTTTAGTCGCTAACGCCAAAGGTAAGAGTGTAAAGAAATTTTGTTGGCCCAAAAATATAGAATGTGTTTCTCGAGGCTGTGGTAAGAAATCCACAGAAATGAGCTAGACGTCTTTTCTCCAAACTTAACATCAAACGAACATCATGCCAGAACATGTTGAAGTTGTCAGATATGCGAACATACGGAGTAAGACTGGTGCCAGCATTAAAACCTACGGATTACGCACTACGACGACACTGTTACGAATGGTTACTCACGCATGTTGCTGATGGTTGTTGGGTCCAAATCTTTACTTACATGAAGCATGGTTTCGCCTTAGTGGGCAGGTGAACTCTCAAAACACACGCTATTGATCAATGGACAGTCCCAAGGAATGCTTTAAGTTGCCTCTGCATGATTTGAAAGTAGACGTTTAGTGTGCAGTTTCAAACAAACAGATTGTAGACCCCATTTCCTTTAACAACACCTTGAACTCTCAAATGTATGTAACGGAACTGTTGCAAGCGTTTATAGCGCAGCTGGTGGAGGAAGAACTAGAGTAAGCGTTTTTCCAGCAAAATGGCGCTATGGCACGTACTTCAAGGTTCTCAGAATCTTACGTCCATGAAGCTTTTGGGGAACAACATACAATTCCCTCAGGCTTATGGCCTCCCAGATGGGACAGAGACAGCTTCACCCCACAGTGGACTGCTGCCAGATTTATTCAAGATTCCTGATCCAAGATGGCGGCCATAGATGTGGCAACACTGCAGTGACGTCATGGCGAGAAGCTCAAATTTTGGCGAAAAAATAGGTCACTTGGGCTACCTCCACTAATCTAACCCCCTCCCTCTCCATCCCCCTCCCCTCCGCGATCTGGAAATTGTTGGATAGTATTTATCTTGCAAGCATTGCTCCACTCCCCGTCCCTCCCCCATCTGGACGTTCTCTGGGTTACCAGATAGAACAGAATACCGCCGCCAAAGGGCACTGTCGTCCCTTCCCATCTCCCCTCCCATGACATGATCGAAGATGGCGCTCTGGGAAAAAATGGTGGGAGAAGTGCTCAGGCTGTGTCTAGCTGCCAGACTAGGACACACATAATTGCTTACTGTGTTCAATGGACGAGATGTCTATGCTGGAGAAGGAGGTGTATATTATCTGTAATCATGCATGTGAGGACTGTGTCGATAGCAATAATAATTGGTGAAGATGAACGCGCTTCATGGTTGGTTCAAATGGCTATGAGCACTATGGGACTTAACTGCTGTGGTCATCAGTGCTCTAGGCCTTAGAACTACTTAAACGTAACTAACCTAAGGACAGCTCACACATCCATGCCCAAGGCAGGATTCGAACCTGCGACCGTAGCGGTCGCGCGGTTCCATGCGACCGTAGCGGTCGCGCGGTTCCAGATCGTAGCGCCTAGAACTGCTCGGCCACCCGGCCGGCAATACGCTTCATGAAATAATGAAAATGCAGCAGGATGGGTCTAAGTTACGCTTCACAGCTCATACTGATAAATGTATGTGCTGTAACTGCAGATCATTCGATAAAGACCAGTCGGACAATCTTCCGAAGCACAAGCGGCAAGACGTTCACCCAAGAGTCTGTGCACCCCACTGGAAGAGAGGCAGTGCACCGAACTCCTTGCTCCAAGTGTCTATGCTGGATTATGGATTATGGCACGGTGACGCAGTAGCCACAGGACCACATGCTAAGCACTTCCTCTCACGTTGGAAATGCCCATGACCTTCCACCCTCCCACCCAGTTCATGGATACCCTTTGTCATTGAACACGAAGTGCCTCAGGAGGTATTACATATGGTGTTGCCGAATATTGTCACGTACTTAACTTGAAGATATCAGAGGAACTAAATGTACCACTGCACGAAGAGAGAGAGACAGCCTTGAAGATGACGCGAGAATATTTAAACAGTTACACGTTTTATTCCAAGGAATACCACCATCATGGCACTTGAACAGGGACTCTAAAAAGATTGCAACACACTTGTGAAACCATCCCTGAGGCACTAAACTCGCTTTTGTAGGAAATGATGAGCTGCTTCAGCATTTACTAAATCCAGCTGAATATGTCTCTAAATTCACTTTCAAAATGGTCACTGCATAGAAGTTTGCTTCAATTTTGCGATGTATACCGCAAAACTCGAAGATGGACTCCAAAAAAAAAAAAAAACATAGCTGCACACTTGTGAAACCTCCTGAGACACTTCACAAACTTTAGTGGGAAACAGATCCTGAAACCGATATAAGCTGCAATATCTGATTTTACACGCCAAAACTATGATATTTGAAAGTCAAAATAAATGTCTCTGTAACTCTAAAACCAGGACACTCACCATTTTTCGAGTTTTAGCTGCTTGTTGGAAGACAATGCCAGAGAGAGAGAGAGAAAACTTTCTGAGTCCTACAGCTGCTGTGGTGTTCATCACTTTTCTGAAATGATGAGAGGGCTTAGTTTTACACTTGCTACTGCTGGAGTCAGGGACGTTATTTTCCGCACTTCTAGAAGAACTCTCTAAGCACAGACAGGAAGATCAAAACAGTTACACAAACAAAATTCGAGGCACTGTCCTAGAGACGGTGAATTTTCGGTGTTCTTGAGCTGTTGGTGTGGAGATGCTATAAAGTCACAATGGCAGGTGAATGACAGCATCCCGCCAGAGGCGGATGGTCACCTTCGACTTGTCTGAATACTCGAACAAAGAAGACATCAGTTGACTCACAGAACATTTCGCCCCTTCTTGTTCGAAACAGTCTGTAGAGGCTCCTTTGCCCTGCACAAAAGATGTTTTGTGAGTGAAGCATTCTGATTGTTTGTTATCGAATTTACCCGTCAAACTGCTGCTGCCGCCGATGTGGGAGCACTGTCCACCACTTTTTGCAGGCGAGACTTTCAGTGGAAAAACAATTTTGTACAAATCGAAAACTAGAATCATACAGCATTCATAGTGCACTGACAGTTAAACCCTGCAAAAGTCCTCCACAAGTCATGAAATTCGTAAATTATCGCCAAATTACACCTGCTATCGTCCAGGAAAGCTTGAAGTTTTCGGCGTGAAATCTGCCAAACTGCTGGTGCTTCACAGTGTGGAAGCACTGTCCGCCACATTATTCCGCAGACAGAGCAATTACGAGACTTTCAACTGCAAAACTATTTTGTACAGATCGAAAAAAGAAGATACAGAAGTCATATTGCACTGACAGACAAACTCTGGAAAGCTGATCCATTAATCATGAAATAGGGAAACTACCACCAAAGACACTTCCTCAATTACACTGCTCTGCTACTTTCAAGGAAAGCTTGAATATTTCAGCGTGAAACCGATCTCCAACTGGGCTGTATCATCATATACCATAGTTATGTGGTATCCATACAATTCGTATCCTGCACCACACAGAATAATCACTTCTGCATCCTGCACATAGTTATCGACTACCAAACTTTCATACATATACCGCAAAAAAAAGGAAGCATAAGAACGTGCACCATATATCGTCCTTGCAGCACTAGATATCTCCCACGACGTGGTATGTCATCCACCACAATCAGCGAGTCAACTGCCTTCACACATGCTGGCCCTACATGCAACCAGAGTGCCCTCAGACAACTGTCGTCGCTTTCCAAACTGTTGAAAAAAAGCTGGGCTGATTCCCCTCAGCACTTAATTCTAAGGCAATACCATACTTTGATTTATAAAGCTCGTATAGTTCTTAACGTGGATATCATTAGCGATACTTAAGTGCACCGCTAGAACCAAGACCGCTTGTGACAGTAACATAGCCTATATGAAGTCTTCACGGGTTGTCAACCGAGTAGCATCGTCGTCTTGTAGTAACGTTTCGATGGAATGCGTCTCCATCATCTTCAGGCGAAATGTCGGGATATCGTGGGTCGCGGGCTTATATCTCTGCTGGACCGCTCTCCGCTTCCCGCGGCCGGCCAATCACTCGCCCGCGCAATCGCCCGATACGCCTGGATCAGCCGGTGGTGGGGGAGGGGTGGGGGGGGGGGGGGGACGCGTGCGCGGGGTTCGAGCGTCCGTCTCAGTCTGCTCCGTCCGCGGCCCCTGGTGGAACGTAACGTTCTTCTCTGATTTTCCTGATTGAAGGCTCCCAGGCTGCGCTGAGTTGGTAGCCACTGTCGCAGTTGATTAGGTTGTCGTGTAACCGAATTTCTGTGGACTCTTTGTTTACTGAGTCCCAAAATCCGTTTGTACTGCATATTTTCTTTGTGTCCTCGAAATCGAAGGTGTGCTTCTCGTCAATACTATGTTCCGCTACAGCAGATTTGTTGACCTGAGCCAAGCATACATGCCTAATGTGTTCACTGTGGCGCTGTGAGATGCAACGTTGCATCTGTCCTATATATTGCATCCCACATTCGCATCCGATCTTGTACACACCTGGTGCCGTCAGACCTAGTGGCTCCTTGGTTGAACCGAGAAGGTCTTTGATTTTTTTCTGCTGCATGGAAAACGGTCTTCACTTTATGTGTCTTGAGAATTCTCGCGATCTTGGAGGTCGGAGGACCCGCGTATGGCAAGAACGCACAGCCCATTGCTTCGTCACCTCGCTTAGGCCGGTATTACACTATCAAATTTCTTTGTCAAAGATTTGATCAAAGATGTGATCCAATATTCCGTCCAATATATTTGACAAAGATCTTTGACGTAGCGCTACAAGGGGTACTACACTGTCATCAAATTTTTCGTCAAAGTTCGAGATGGATGACAACAACTTGTTATTAACCGCAGCAGTTCTACGTTCTCCAATTGCATTGTGTGCACATGCAGAAAAGAAGTGGGGGGGGGGAAAAATGGAACCATACATACGAGGTTGACAGTCTTAAAAGTCCTGGGATTACTACTTGATAATAAATTCAGTTGGGAGGAGCACACCACAGAACTGCAGAAAGGCCTTAACAAATCTGTATTTGCAATTCGAGTGTTAGCAGACATAGCCAAAATAAAAATGAAAAAGCTTGCATACTTTCATTCCATAATGTCATATAGGATAATATTTTGGGGTAAATCTTGAAGACAAACAAAAGTTTCCAAGGTCCAAAAGCGTGTAATACGTATTATTTGTGGAGTAAATTCACGGACCTCCTGCAGAAACCTCTTCAAAGAACTGGGTATACTAACTACTGCCTCTCAGTATATTTACTTCTTAATGAAATTTGTCGTAAATAATATATCTCTTTTTCCAACAAACAACTCAGTTCATACATACAATATCAGGAACAAAAATGATCTGCACAAGGACTTAAAAGCACTTACTTTAGTTCAAAAAGGGGTCCACTACTCAGGAACACTCATCTTCAATAATTTGCCAGGAAACATAAAAAATGTAGTTAGAAATAAAGATCAGTTTAAAAGGAGCCTGAAAGACTTACTTCTGGCCAACTCCTTCTACTCCATTGGCGAAATTTTTAATAGAAACAAATGATGTATTTATTCGTACTAATAGTATTGTTATTTCAGCTTAAAAAAAAATCGACATGTTCCACATCCACGAGGATCTCCTCAGCACGGATCTATGGAACGAAAAACTAATCTAATCTGGGTGAAGCCGTGGGTTTTACGACGACACGATAAAAGCTTTCAACAAAACTTGTTACGTGAGCTTACAGTGGAAGACGTCAAGTCGTACATCAATTACTTAAGGATGGATGAGCATACATTTCTGTATGTGCTCAATGAAGTGTATCCTCATATCACAAAGCACAATATTCACTTAAGAACTGCTACATCTTCAGAAGACAGGCTCACTATAACACTCCGATTCCTTGCTACAGGAGAGGGTTATGTTAGGTTAGGTTAGGTCAGGTTAGGTCTCCAATCTTCTTAATCTAATTTTGTATTCGGGGTACCTCACGTTGTAAAGCGCCTCATGAGCTTAAGACACCTCTATTAATTTTGTAGTTATCGGCACACACCAATTGTATTTACCGGCGATGGTTATAAAAACACTATAGACGACAGAACGCTACAGCGATGCTAGCGCTCCATGTGGTAACATGTCACATTGCAGTGAACAGAAGACAAGCGGTTTCTTTGATCAAATATACAGCGAGGCCCTATATTTGATCAAATATTGGACGACATTTGACAAAGTCCCTATTACACTATCAAATATCTTTGACAAAGATATTGGACAAAGATTTTGGACAAAGAAATTTGATAGTGTAATACCGGCCTTAGGTCAGCCACATTCCTATACCCTAGTTAGGCTCCCCAGTTCAGATGGCCCCCACCGTAAGCCAGAAGCGTCAAACATTCTGGCGACAAGCCACTGCCGCCATGCTCCCCACACCCCAGATAAAATCTTCCCACGAAACCAGACACACATGCTTTATCACTGCACTTACATTTAAATATTAGTATTGCAGCCTAAATCTGCCGACATTTGACAGTGAGCGAAGTCTCAGAAACAATTTCTCCTGGCGACGGTTGCTCTGGAAACACCAAAATTCTTATGACTGGACATAAATTTCCAAGTGAAACAAATCTTTCATTCCTGTAACGGCTATCACAGTTTTCCTCTTCACATCCATACCTTCCTCATCAAAGGCCAAAGTTATTTTCCAAGCACTTGTCAGAACACTGACATGGTACACATACTTTATAAGCCCACTGATCACAGCAAATATGCCGGCCGCGCTGGCCGTGCGGTTCTAGGCGCTTCAGTCCGGAAGCGCTTGACTGCTACGGTCGCAGGTTCGAATCCTGTCTCGGGCATGGATGTGTGTGAAATCCTTAGATATATTTAAGTAGTTCTAAGTTCTAGGGGACTGGTGACCTCCGATGTTAAGTCCCATAGTGCTCAGAGCCATTTTTGCACCATCACAGCAAATCTATCACGAATCCCCTACGACTAAGTATAATACTTCGCCGGTAACTGAATGCTGGCGATACCCAACAATACGGAGCGGAAGTCCGCCATGGATGGTCATGTATCGTAAGTTTTTCTTGTGTGTCTTAGAAAGAGAGGCATAATCGTCTTACAATCCAGCAGTTGCTAAAATCACGATCACAACGGCTATGTTACTGTCACAAGCGGTCTTGGTTCTAGAGGTGCATACAAGTATCGCTAATGATATCCATGTTAAAAACTATACGAGCTTTATAAAGCAAGGTATGGTATTGCTTCCGAATGAAATGGTTTTCCACTCAAATACCGCCGCATTGAATGTACACTGTGATCGCCAGTTGGTGTATTACAGACCGACAGTACAGGTACACGTCACCGACGGTGTGAGCTCGTAATAAAATCACCGAATTTCGAAAGTGATTGGGCTAAGGAACGTGGTGTGAAACTGGTATGTGGAACTCTCTCGTGCCAATTGTAATGTCCCCACAGCAAATATTATTATCCATATGGGTCAAATACTATCATATATTGCGATCATCAATCATTAACGTTTTTACAAACGTGTAAACTGTTACACCCCAGACTAGCTAGATGGACTCTCGCTCTGCAACAATACCAATTTAAGATCGTGCATGTCTCAGGACAGCAAAACATTATTGCTGACGCTCTGTCAAGGTCACCACAGGGTTTGACCAAAGAGATTGAAGTAAATAATAACTCAGAATTCCCTGTATTGCTGCTGCAGGAAAATCCATATAAGATCTACTACGTCAATTTGTGTGCGCATATGGCACAGTTACAGAAAAGAGATGCTCAATGGGGAAGTGTCAGTCAAAGGTTACAACAGCAACCTTCGGATCAGATGGCAAATTATTACAAGCTGGTAAATGGCGTATTATTTTTCCGCTGTGGAAGGCCAAACAAAGTCCGTTGGTGAGTTTGTATACCTGAGGCGCAAATAGAGAAACTCGTATGGTTCACCCATTTAACCTGGGGACATTTCGGTGCGACAAAATGTGCAGACAAGATAAGTGTGTACTGTTATTTTCCCAACATAAAGCGCAGAGTGCATGAGGTCTTGAAGAAATGCATAATCTGTCAAAAAGCAAAGCCGGATTCAAAAGGGAGTAAGCACCCATTATGCACCATATTAGTCCGAGAATCAAAAGAATTAATTTCGTGCGATCTGTGTGGACCATTACCTACTTCAAGAGGAGGTGTTAGATATGTGTTTGCATTTCGTGATGTGTGTACGAAATACGTAAAGCTATACCCGATAAAGGCGGCTACAGCCAAAGTAATTGTATTAAGATTGACAAGGCATTATCTTCCACATGTTGGTATACCTAAGGCGATAATAACAGACAATGCTAAGATATTCACGGGACTCCGATGGAAACAGGCTTTGTCTCAAGTCGGTGTGAAACACATACTAACATCATTTTACCACCCACAAGGCAATTTGGTTGAGAGAATTTTTAGAGAGTTCAATCGATTTATGAGGACCTATTCCCATAATAAGCAGACTGCGTGAGCAAATTATGTGGAAGAATTTGAGCAGATATACAACAACATGCCCCGCTCCTCCACTCGATATACACCTCATGAATTGATGTTCGAGGCAAAAGAAGAAAACTTCTGGACTGAACATATGCCCAAAACTCAGGAAACTGAGATGCCTTGGGAAGAAAAAATAAGATAAGCCATCATAAATATGACGCAAAAGGCTGATCAGAGAAAACAACAATATGTCAAATTAATCAAGAGGGTACGGGCGTACCACGTCGGAGAGAAGGTACTAGTCAAAAGACATACCAAATAATCCTTAATAAAGAAGAGTATAAAGAAATGGGAGTTATTATATACTGGCCCATACATCATTCTACAAATTCCGAACCCTGGGGCTTATCTGTTAGCATACCCGGGATCTAACAAAATTAAAGGGTTATTTTCCCATAACGACTTGAAAAAATTTAATGAAGATTAGAAGATACGGAGTTGCGAGTGACAGAGATGAACGCTCGGAAAAACATAACAATAAACTGTGTGTGTTTAGTGTTAGGAAACTTTAAACTGAAATAATTAATCAGTGACACAGATTGTAGAAATAGTGACTAACTATAACTATCGAGTGCTGCAAAGAAGATAGTGGAGATAGGCTTCACCTGTGTTTGGGTAAACATAGAACTTTAGCATTGCTAATGTCATCAAGAATTATAAATGATCTGAATGACCTTCAAGAAGAAAGAAATATTTCCCGAAAATGACGATGCATAATCAAAAGAGATTCCCAGTGAATGTTCACATATAATTTCAAGTGCACGCTTAGATGTGTAAATGTGCGAAGTGAAGTTTTGCGGTTAAGTAGTGAATCATGAGTGACGGTTAACGCCGCAAAGATAATTTCCCGCGCAAAACAATTGACGTCGGCACGAGAGTTAGAATCGATATAGACGACACAGATATGCTTTGTAAGAGACTCGCATCAAACGCGAGGGGAAACTGATTGATGTTGAACTTCAAAAAAGTGTCATAATTAGACGTTAAGAGTTCTTGATTTATTGTTGAATATCAAAAGAAAGTAATATTCATAGAATTAGTAGTTATTTAATGGGTCTTGTTCACTTTGGAATTTTGTTTGAAAATCCATTTCCATATATGTGCATGTATGAATGCCAGATGAATCAGAGAATAAATGAAACAAGTGAATCCACATTCCTCACTAATAATAACTTTTACATTACAGCAATCAAGCGGAGAAATATATGTATTTAGGATAAAAATTTTATGAGTATAGATAAATGATATGACCTTTCAAGGAAATGATGGATTATGTCTTTGTATAAAATGAACCACACTTTCCATTGTTCAATGATTTGAATCCAAAATCTACTGCCAGTTGCATGAATCCTTTAAATTACGAAGAATAAATCATTGACATAAAATGTGTCAGAATTTTTGGACTTATAAGCACAAGTGGTGATGCGAAGTCCAAAAGAAAATTCAAACTGGAGTAAGTATTATGATGTTTTCGGGAACAGCATTAGTCAATGGATAAACGGAAACTTTAAGTCAATGGCTAAATTCCTTGCAGTACATCGTAAGAAAAGGGATGCATGAAGCCTTAGGGATTTTGTTTTCAAAAGGAGAATCTTGGACGGTGCAACCTAACCAGTTCTTTTACAGGAAGAGTTTCCCTTTCGATCATTGCTAATTCTTTTGGAATGAATGTTGCATGTAAAAACTGGTATCCCTGTCCCTTCTACTCTTCCCATTGTGGGCCGCGTAGAAGACCGACTACAAATTTGGGCGTCGGGGACATGCAAGATCCGGGGGAGTTTCAGCACCGCAAGATATTATCCTGGGAACAAGACTGAAAAAAAAAAAAACTTGAGTTATCGGTTCTAATTTTTTTTTTAGCTAGAGGCACAAATCACTCTTCTCCAAATCGTTATATAAATCGATCCCTATCTTTCCTTTAGAGATCAATTTCAAAATTATTTTTTCTCTTCTGTGAGCTTTCCTATCTTCTATGTACCGTAGGCTGGGGGTCTAGGCTTAAGAGGTTTTCCAAGGTTTCCCTGCTTAAGAAAGTCCCCGAATGGGTAGACCCTGATAACGGTTTCATGAAAGATCATCTTCCTTGGTTGTGCACAGCAGACATAACATCTTGATGCACGTAAAAGCAATACAGCCGTGGTACCTGTCTCTTCATTTCTTCTGTTTTCAATGTTTCTTTTCTTCGTCTGTCTTAAACATAATTATTTTTTTTCAGTTGTAGGACTGACACTCATCACTTCCGGGTTACCCACACTAATAGATAGCTCGCGAAGTGTGTTCGGTAAATCAAAATTTGGGCTCACAAACTTCGCTCGCTGCGAGGGGCATTGTAATGTCCCCAGCAGATACCCTCTACCACGCACCAATTAATCATTTTCAATCAAACCATCCACATTCATTCACTTTGGAAAAGTTATCTGATCTGATTTTCTCGTAATATATGCGGCGACAGCTCGTCGACGCCAAAGTATTTTCTAGTGCGTTTATTCTTTGAAATAACAGAGATGCATATATGCATTCTCCATGGTTGTTAGAGTGGTAACTAGGACAGCTTCTGGAGTATCTGTTGAGGGATTGACGTGTTTCTGAGAGGTACATATTCTGCTTTTCTTCTCGTAAAGCGAGCCAATTAACATTTGTGCCGCAAGCGGTTTGTTTGAAGAGAAAGAGACTGTAAAAGGAAAATAATTAAGGCGTGGAATCACCGGAGATCTGGACATGTAATGGAGATGGATTTAATACACGATTTCCTCCATAAATAAGGTTTGTGACTCTTTTGTTCTGGAGTGAATGAACGAATGAGTTTTTTCTGAATCATTTGATGATCACGTTGGCCCTGTAATTAGTGGGGAAGTTTCAGCTGTGTCGAAGAGAGCCTGCAATCACTGAGTCTGTGTTAAATCGTCCAAAAAGGCTTCGTACACATCTGGAATTCGCAATCTTTCGTAAAATGAACAAATTGTCCAAACGATTGATTCTCCCGACTGACTGCAGTGTTTAACAGTAATAATAAATGTAAAGATCTCTTACAGCAAGCCAGCCGCTGATTACCAAGACGTAGGACTCCACCAAAGATTCTATTTGGCTGATTTCACGTAATGAAATATTATATAAAAATCTGTACGTAGATAAAGGACAGAAAGAGAGAGAGCGAATGAAAATAGAGATAATACTAATAATCCTCCATTAGGCTAATTTTTCGCCTGTCTTATCACGGATCAGCTAAGAACTGGGAGGGTCTTACTTTACTGTATAGATTTATGTGTGAAGGTGAAGGGGTCTTAAAGGCAACAGATACACGTCTATACAGACAAGACATTACACAGAGATAGCGGCTAGCTGCATTCATCATCTATTCTTAGATAAAGAGACGGCAACTTATTATCCGAACATGAAAATGTTAAACAATGTTAGATATTTCTCCAGTATTTGTAACGCATTCTATTCAGGTGCCATGTCACAGGTTCTGGAACATATCCATCGCATTGTAGGTGATGATTGACTGAGAATGATCTCATACAGTAGATGGTGTGCTATGCGACGAATCACTTAAGAAAAAATGCAACGCTAGATTGTAGTTATAAGGAATGTACAAAATCCTATGACCAATACACTGCCTGTTTTTTAGATCTGTAGTGCTATGTTTTCTGGTAGAAATGCTGTCTGTGATTTCGAATCAAGTCTTTCCATTCAACCACATACCGTACCTGCATTGGATCCTACGGTAAAATTTTTTAATGATTACAGCCACTAGTGAATCATATGTGTGGCACTCTCACATCTCGGAAACAATCATCTTTTTCGAACGTATCTGCTGCTATAGTTAAACTCCAGTGTTATTTTTTAAGTAGTCTCTATGCATCTTGTAACTGTTCCTCAGTATCTGCAGCTTTGTGCATCTGGTCATTCCAATTTAAGTAGGCACTGAGCACAAAACCCAGAGCGATACGTCTGCCACCTTCTGCAACCCATGTAGAAACAGAGTGAGCTGAGTTAGCGCGACAGGTCGGTGTTTAGACCATTTGGTTCAAATGGGAACATGTTGCCACAGATCCGCCAATAGTGTATGATGTGTGTAAGCCCAACACCAAGCGAAGCTTTCTCCCCCGCAACAACACACAATGGGTGATTTTAAATGAAGACATTCACAACATGCAGAAACTAGAAGAGTTCTGCGGCTATGTGGAGCATTTCCAAAGGATGAGGACTTTGCTACTGTGTCTCCGAACTACATACAGGTAATGCGTTCTGAAGGAGATCTACATCCAACAGGATGCATTCACGTCTGTCATCCAAACATTCCCTCTATCATTGTTATTTTGTTCCAGTCAACGGAGAGAGAGGGAAAAACTACGAACTATAAGAACTTTACTAATCTCGTCAGGTAGAGAACTCGATAATACTTTTACCACGACCCTGTCTTTAGATATAGATATCGAAAACAACCCCCCCATGAACCATGGACCTTGCCGTTGGTGGGGAGGCTTGCGTGCCTCAGCGATACAGATAGCCGTACCGTAGGTGCAACCACAACGGAGGGGTATCTGTTGAGAGGCCAGACAAACGTGTGGTTCCTGAAGAGGGGCAGTAGCCTTTTCAGTAGTTGCAAGGGCAACAGTCTGGATGATCGACTGATCTGGCCTTGTAACAATAACCAAAACGGCCTTGCTGTGCTGGTACTGCGAGCGGCTGAAAGCAAGGGGAAACTACAGCCGTAATTTTTCCCGAGGGCATGCAGCTTTACTGTATGATTACATGATGATGGCGTCCTCTTGGGTAAAATATTCCGGAGGTAAAATAGTCCCCCATTCGGATCTCCGGGCGGGGACTACTCAAGAGGACGTCGTTATCAGGAGAAAGAAAACTGGCGTTCTACGGATCGGAGCGTGGAATGTCAGATCCCTTAATCGGGCAGGTAGGTTAGAAAATTTAAAAAGGGAAATGGATAGGTTGAAGTTAGATATAGTGGGAATTAGTGAAGTTCGGTGGCAGGAGGAACAAGACTTCTGGTCAGGTGACTACAGGGTTATAAACACAAAATCAAATAGGGGTAATGCAGGAGTAGGTTTAATAATGAATAGGAAAATAGGAATGCGGGTAAGCTACTACAAACAGCATAGTGAACGCATTATTGTGGCCAAGATAGATACGAAGCCCACACCTACTACAGTAGTACAAGTTTATATGCCAACTAGCTCTGCAGATGACGAAGAAATTGAAGAAATGTATGATGAAATAAAAGAAATTATTCAGAATGTGAAGGGAGACGAAAATTTAATAGTCATGGGTGACTGGAATTCGAGTGTAGGAAAAGGGAGAGAAGGAAACATAGTAGGTGAATATGGATTGGGGGACAGAAATGAAAGAGGAAGCCGCCTGGTAGAATTTTGCACAGAACACAACATAATCATAGCTAACACTTGGTTTAAGAATCATGAAAGAAGGTTGTATACATGGAAGAACCCTGGAGATACTAAAAGGTATCAGATAGATTATATAATGGTAAGACAGAGATTTAGGAACCAGGTTTTAAATTGTAAGACATTTCCAGGGGCAGATGTGGACTCTGACCACAATCTATTGGTTATGACCTGCAGATTAAAACTGAAGAAACTGCAAAAAGGTGGGAATTTCAGGAGATGGGACCTGGATAAACTAAAAGAACCAGAGGTTGTACAGAGATTCAGGGAGAGCATAAGGGAGCAATTGACAGGAATGGGGGAAATAAATACAGTAGAAGAAGAATGGGTAGCTTTGAAGGATGAAGTAGTGACAGCAGCAGAGGATCAAGTAGGTAAAAAGACGAGGGCTAGTAGAAATCCTTGGGTAAAAGAAGAAATATTGAATTTAATTGATGAAAGGAGAAAATATAAAAATGCAGTAAGTGAAACAGGCAAAAAGGAATACAAACGTCTCAAAAATGAGATCGACAGGAAGTGCAAAATGGCTAAGCAGGGATGGCTAGAGGACAAATGTAAGGATGTAGAGGCCTATCTCACTAGGGGTAAGATAGATACCGCCTACAGGAAAATTAAAGAGACCTTTGGAGATAAGAGAACGACTTGTATGAATATCAAGAGCTCAGATGGAAACCCAGTTCTAAGCAAAGAAGGGAAAGCAGAAAGGTGGAAGGAGTATATAGAGGGGCTATACAAGGGCGATGTACTTGAGGACAATATTATGGAAATGGAAGAGGATGTAGATGAAGATGAAATGGGAGATATGATACTGCGTGGAGAGTTTGACAGAGCACTGAAAGACCTGAGTCGAAACAAGGCCCCCGGAGTAGACAATATTCCATTGGAACTACTGACGGCCGTGGGAGAGCCAGTCCTGACAAAACTCTACCATCTGGTGAGCAAGATGTATGAAACAGGCGAAATACCCTCAGACTTCAAGAAGAATATAATAATTCCAATCCCAAAGAAAGCAGGTGTTGACAGATGTGAAAATTACCGAACTATCAGCTTAATAAGTCACAGCTGCAAAATACTAACACGAATTCTTTACAGACGAATGGAAAAACTAGTAGAAGCCAACCTCGGGGAAGATCAGTTTGGATTCCGTAGAAACACTGGAACACGTGAGGCAATACTGACCTTACGACTTATCTTAGAAGAAAGATTAAGGAAAGGCAAACCTACGTTTCTAGCATTTGTAGACTTAGAGAAAGCTTTTGACAATGTTGACTGGAATACTCTCTTTCAAATTCTAAAGGTGGCAGGGGTAAAATACAGGGAGCGAAAGGCTATTTACAATTTGTACAGAAACCAGATGGCAGTTATAAGAGTCGAGGGGCATGAAAGGGAAGCAGTGGTTGGGAAGGGAGTAAGACAGGGTTGTAGCCTCTCCCCGATGTTGTTCAATCTGTATATTGAGCAAGCAGTAAAGGAAACAAAAGAAAAATTCGGAGTAGGTATTAAAATTCATGGAGAAGAAATAAAAACTTTGAGGTTCGCTGATGACATTGTAATTCTGTCAGAGACAGCAAAGGACTTGGAAGAGCAGTTGAATGGAATGGACAGTGTATTGAAAGGAGGATATAAGATGAACATCAACAAAAGCAAAACAAGGATAATGGAATGTAGTCTAATTAAGTCGGGTGATGCTGAGGGAATTAGATTAGGAAGTGATGCACTTAAAGTAGTAAAGGAGTTTTGCTATTTGGGGAGCAAAATAACTGATGATGGTCGAAGTAGAGAGGATATAAAATGTAGGCTGGCAATGGCAAAGAAAGCGTTTCTGAAGAAGAGAAATTTGTTAACATCCAGTATTGATTTAAGTGTCAGGAAGTCATTTCTGAAAGTATTCGTATGGAGTGTAGCCATGTATGGAAGTGAAACATGGACGATAAATAGTTTGGACAAGAAGAGAATAGAAGCTTTCGAAATGTGGTGCTACAGAAGAATGCTAAAGATTAGATGGGTAGATCACATAACTAATGAGGAAGTATTGAATAGGATTGGGGAGAAGAGAAGTTTGTGGCACAACTTGACCAGAAGAAGGGATCGGTTGGTAGGACATGTTCTGAGGCATCAAGGGATCACCAATTTAGTATTGGAGGGCAGCGTGGAGGGTAAAAATCGTAGAGGGAGACCAAGAGATGAATACACTAAGCAGATTCAGAAGGATGTAGGTTGCAGTAGGTACTGGGAGATGAAAAAGCTTGCACAGGATAGAGTAGCATGGAGAGCTGCATCAAACCAGTCTCAGGACTGAAGACCACAACAACAACAACATCGAAAACAAATACCATATGTGTGCTGACATCGAGTATATACCCTGACCCCCATTAAATAAACAGGTATTGATCCACTCAATCGCCTGCACAACCAGTTTAAAGTGCCATAGCCTGTACTGCAGGAGGAGGACCATAGCCCACAGGCTATACTATTACTGGCAAGAGAAGGTCCCAGTGTCCCTGTGTTGCTGTTTGAAACATTGTTTTTTTTCTGCTGTAACACATCTAACCAGCATATGACACAGCTTTGTACACGATGATACATTTTGTTTTTTCCACCACAACTTCGAGGTCTGTGTCATGTTCTAAACTGAGATTAAAATTTCGAGCCATTGACTCTCGCAGAACACTAGACATCGCATGGTGTAAATTATGTTGCTGCTGCTCCAACAACACACTCATTGGATGATTTTTAAATAAAGGACAGTCACAACATATGGAAACTGGAAGAGTTTTTCAGCATTGTGTAGCATTTCCAAACAGCTGTCTGAAGGTGATTGAAGGCCTCTGCATTTCAACTTATCTTTCACAGTGATGGGATAGCTGATGGCTCGGTGTTCGGTTTCCATCGAATCCTCGTATTGCAGTCACATATGTTGTCAGTGGTTTGGTGCTAGCCACCCCCAGAAGGTGTTGCCCCTCCACCAAGACTCTTTCCCCATTTCAAACAAGTGATGTCAGTCAGCCATAATGTGGTAATCAACAGTGTACCAATGGGAAGATGGGATGGAGAAGATGCCGCCGATGTACTGTGATAATAAGCTTCACAGTTGACAGTGTGATCTATTTTAGTAATTCTACCGTAATTTCAACACCAACTAATGACGCAGCACCATGCTTTCCAATTCTGTATCATCGCCTTCCCCTACTTTGTGAGAACCCTATACTCGATTGTGAATGTAGGTAGATGACTGTGAGTACGTGCATTAATCGTTAATTCTCGAACATACACACCAAAGTATACCATACAGTGATCTACATATTTCTAGCACCTCGATCACAGTTCGTAATTTATGATCTTTCATTATAGTGATGGATGTCACAGAGCATTCTCGAATTCTTAGAATAAAGTTAGGGATCGAAAGATCTTCTCACATTGTCTTTGATCTACCCTTCCTGCAGCACTGTCACCCATTTAATCTGCAGCCGACCAGAAGTAGACCACTACGTTCCATGTCTCCTGAAGGAACAGAGTGCGCTGAGTCCATAACTGCTGCTCCACACCAATCTTCCTCATGGTACCCATCCACCAGATTTCTCCAGATGCACATATCTTGAGGAGGTTAGCACCCTGTATTCTTAGTAGTAGGGGTTACGGGCGCAATTTTGATATCAAATTGATATGCAAATTAATTAAATTGATCAATTAATTCCACCCTGACCACGCCCAACTCAACCCTGGGTGATGTCATTTGTTTTTCTCAGTCGACACGTGTGCCCCAGCACACTCCCCACTCTTCACCCTCTCCCTCGCCACTTTCCACCTTCCCCCCAACACACCCTATTGGCAGGAATTGCGAATTTTGACGTAAAGTTCGAATTTTGGTGGCAATTCCGAATTTTCGGTGTACAAATCAATTGTCAGGACGAATATTAATAGAAATTGTTAATCGATATCGTGTATAAAAGGGCAATAGGTGGTAGAAATCAGGAAAAAATGGTTCAAATGGCTCTGAGCACTTTGGGACTCAACTTCTGAGCTTATCAGTCCCCTAGAACTTAGAACTACCTAAACCTAACCAACCTGAGGCCATCACACACATCCATGCCTGAGGCAGGATTCGAACCTGCGACCGTAGCGATCGCGAGGTTCCAGGCTGTAGAGCCATGAACCGCTCGGCCACTCCGGCTGGCAAATCAAGAAAAAGAAAACAATTCAGAGGACAGTAATTCTGCTCTGAGAAGGACATAATCTGCATTTCGTAGGACAGGGATGCTCTTGTTTAATTTCAGATCGCTTCATAGCTTCATACAGTATGACTGCAAAGTCATCAAGACGCTCTGCAGTGCACTACCGGTCTTGTGCAGTACTGATGTAGCTACCTCCGCGGTGCCCGCCCCCGACCTCTCCACCCTACATCAGGCAGCAGCCGTCGTCACCTAACCTTGCCCGCCTGGCCACATTGACGATGGCCCCCGCACGGGAAACTGCAGTACACGCCTACTCCATGCCTCCTGGCCTCCTGTGGGCCATTTGACATGAAAGGCGCCGCTCCAAGTGAGCTTGTAACTCTCTAACAGTCTTAGATGACACAACCGCGACATATGTCCTGCATTTCTAGGTATCCGACAGTGAACTGATGACCACTTGTCTGCCTCCCTAACAGTCCCCCTGCCCTCGACTTCCACGCCACAGGCCTTGAGGGAGGGGGGGGGGGGTGTAGAGGCAGCAGGCAGCAGTTGGAAATCGGCAGAAGATTGTAATATACGATTCTGCTCTCAAGGCGTGCTTTTTTGATCATCTGCCATGAACAACATATTCGTTTTCGAAGGTTAGTGTCTTCCCCACAGCTCTGTCCTAAGCGAAACAGTAATGTACATTTCGAGGGATGCAGCTGGCATTGGGCATGCCAGACTATCAGGTGTGTCTCAGAATGAACAAATGGTGTTTTTTTAAAGACAGCAAACTTGCACAATTTTTCGGCCACTTGCCAGCAAACAAAGGCTGTTTCTAAAAAGGGGCTTCTATCTGTTTCACACTATTTTTTGTCTCCCACAGCAACTGATTGTACCAAGTCTACTTGAAGACGGAAAAGAAGGCGAGGTAAGCGTCCTTTCCCCACAGCTATACTATGGCTAATAACAACATGTATTTTGAAGGGTGCAACTGATGTCAGAAATATCAAGCTACCTGTTTCCTTCAGTGTGAACAAAGAGCGTTTTTGTAATGCTAGCAGCTGCATCCAATATTCCAGCCACTTTCCAGCAAACAAAGTTTTTGTCTCAGAATTATCCTCCCCCTCCTCCTCCCTCCCTCCCCCCCTCTCCCCCCCCCCCCCCCCGAAAGATGCGATATTTTCCTCAAACACCAGCATCAAGCCTGCTTGAAGGAAAAAAAGGCAAGTTATAACTTGCTGGAACGGCACTCTGAGTTCCTATTTGTCCTCTGTAAAATAGAGGGTGGAGTCTGGAGCTATACAAAGCCCAACCCCACCACAATAGTCAATGCCTAGTCATTGTCAGTGTGATTCCTACAACATGAAACGGTCAGCCAACTGTAGTGGTGGTGGAAAATGGCCAAACTTGCATCAATTGCCGTGTAAGTGTTTATAAAAAAGTTATGAGTTCAATTTGGACAGTTATAAAATTCCACAGTTAAGTCTTAAAATTTTTCGAATTTGTGATACACTTTTGTAACAAGTGGTTATAGTGGTTATATCACAGCATTCATTCCTAAATGTTGGTAGAATTAGAACGCCAGCTGGAAGCTGAAAGTTTCTAGCAAGCGGACGAAGTTGTGCTATCATCATGTAAGTACATCTCAAAATTCTGTGTGTGATAGTTTATATGTTCAGAAATCATTTCTTAAAATATTCAAATCGTAACTGGTGCTTATAACATTTTTACTGTTGTTCTAGCATTAAAGCAGCAACAGCTGGAACTGAAAGTCGCCAGCAAGCGGAAGAGCTTGTGCTACCACCATGTAGGTACCTCTCCAAATTCTGTGTGACAGTTGACATGTTAACAAAACAGCTGTTGATGTACTAGTCTTTTATTTTCATCATATATAGTTGTGTGAGGTACATATTATTCATTGTTGTAGGTCTTTCTAATGCTCAAGAGGAAAATCAGATTCTGGTTGGGTATACATCGAGAATGATGACCAGGAGTCACCACTTCCATCTGGTATGAACTTTTTATTTATTTGTTCAAGTTTTTCATAGTTATGTATAATTAATATCTCGCTGTAGTTAAATGCCATACAAATTTTTTGATGTAATTTCTAATAATCAGTATCGTGTTGCAGATGATTCCATGAGATGGATCGATGGCTGCATAACAGTTCTGGCGAGGGTGAAATGCCTGCATGTGGGCAAGGGATGGTGGCTGCTGAAAGGCAGTTCGATCTCTCCTTTCTGAAACAGGAGATGGAGATGTTTGACTGGATGGTCGAACTACCAAAAAGGACGACTGAACTGCTCAATCCTGCGACCCAGAATGTAAAAGGTGATTATAATGTGACCATTATCATTACAGCATATAATTATTATTCAGGGATGATGATGTACTTAATTGTTGTTGTTTGTTTATAAAAATCTTGAGCATTGTGCTTAGGTTTCTTTCCATTATTCATTTGTTGCAGAGATGCTACCAACACTGCCACGACAACAGGTTGCTGTGGCACGTGCACCTAGAGCACTGGTTGTGGGTGCTGGTATCAAACAAGTACCCGAGTGGCCACTCGTCGTCGCGCAAGAGGTGGCCACGGTTGCTGCAGCGCCTGCCCCCAAAACCACCGCACACCCTCTGGCGTCCACGGGTGGTTCAGTCAAAGCAACGATCTCCCACCCACCAGGCGGTGGATGGTGTAGGCTCCAATATGCAGCAGCACCAAGGAGGGCCCTCGCCACAGCCTGGGTGCTGCCACAGGAACTCACTGCTGTCACTTCCTCCTACTCAGGATCCGGCTGCTCGCCCTCTCCGGCAATGAGAGGTGTGTGTGCCTCGAGGCATAACCCTCCACCCTGAAGGCGCCTTCTCACCAGCGCCCTCATCCATTGGGTGGATGCAGTCATCCAACTGTAGTGTTAATGATAATGTGAAATAATCTGGGTTAAGTTAAGTATCAAAGGTGGGTCAGATATGATAGTCGGATGCTTCTATAGACCACCTGCATCAGCAACCGTAGTAGTTGAGCGCCTCAGAGAGAACCTGCAGAACGTCGTGAAGAAGTTTCGTGATCATACTATTGTAATAGGGGGAGACTTCAATCTACCAGGTATAGAATGGGATAGTCACACAATCAGAACTGGAGCCAGGGACAGAGACTCTTGTGACATTATCCTGACTGCCTTGTCCGAGAATTACTTCGAGCAGATAGTTAGAGAACCAACTCGTGAAGCTAACGTTTTAGACCTCATAGCAACAAATAGACCGGAACTTTTCGACTCCGTGAATGTAGAAGAGGGTATCAGTGATCATAAGTCAGTGGTTGCATCAATGACTACAAGTGTAATAAGAAATGCCAAGAAAGGAAGGAAAATATATTTGCTTAACAAGAGTGATAGGGCACAAATCGCAGAATATCTGAGTGACCACCATCAAACGTTCATTTCTGAGGAAGAGGATGTGGAACAAAAATGGAAAAAATTCAGAAACATCGTCCAGTACGCCTTAGATAAGTTCGTACCGACTAAGGTCCAAAGCGAGGGGAAAGATCCACCGTGGTATAACAATCATGTACGAAAGGTACTACGGAAACAAAGAAAGCTTCATCATAGGTTTAAGAGTAGTCGAATCATAGCTGATAAGGAAAAGCTGAACGAAGCGAAAAAGAGCGTAAAGAGAGCAATGAGAGAAGCATTCAACGAATTCGAACATAAAACATTGGCAAACAATCTAAACAAGAACCCTAAAAAGTTTTGGTCATATGTAAAATCGGTAAGCGGATCTAAATCCCCTATTCAGTCACTCGTTGACCACGATGGCACCGAAACAGAGGACGACCGAAGAAAGGCAGAAATACTGAATTCAGTGTTCCGAAACTGTTTCACTGCGGAAAATCGTAACACGGTCCCTGACTTCAGCCGTCGCACGGACGCCAAAATGGAAAATATTGAAATAAACGATATCGGAATTGAAAAACAACTGCTATCACTTAGTAGCGGAAAAGCATCCGGACCAGACGAGATACCCTTAAGATTCTACAGTGATTATGCTAAAGAAGTTGCCCCCTTTCTATCAGCAATTTATCGTAGATCGCTGGAAGAACTTAAAGTACCTAGCGACTGGAAGAAAGCGCAGGTCGTTCCCATTTTCAAGAAGGGTCATAAATCAGATGCGAATAATTATAGGCCTATTTCGCTTACGTCAATCTGTTGTAGAATAATGGAACATGTTTTGTGTTCTCGTATTATGACGTTCTTAGATAATACAAATCTCCTTCATCATAACCAACATGGATTCCGCAAACAGAGATCATGTGAAACTCAGCTCGCCCTATTTGCCCAAGAAATTCACAGTGCCGTAGACACTGGCGAGCAGATTGATGCCGTATTCCTGGACTTCAGGAAGGCATTTGATACGGTTCCGCACTTACGTTTAGTGAAAAAAATACGAGCTTACGGAATATCGGACCAGGTTTGTGATTGGATTCAGGATGTCCTAGAAGAAAGAACACAACATGTCATTCTTAACGGTTCAAAATCTGCAGATGTAGAGGTAATTTCGGGAGTACCGCAGGGAAGCGTGATAGGACCTTTATTGTTTACAATATACATAAATGACTTAGTTGACAACATCGGTAGCTCCGTGAGGCTATTTGCAGATGACACGGTTGTCTACAAGAAAGTAGCAACATCAGAAGACTCGTACGTACTCCAGGAGGACCTGCAGAGGATTAATGCATGGTGCGACAGCTGGCAGCTTTCCCTAAACGTAGATAAATGTAATATAATGCGCATACATAGGGGCAGAAATCCATTCCAGTACGATTATGCCATAGGTGGTAAATCATTGGAAGCGGTAACGACCGTAAAATACTTAGGAGTTACTATCCGGAGCGATCTGAAGTGGAATGATCACATAAAACAAATAGTGGGAAAAGCAGGCGCCAGGTTGAGATTCATAGGAAGAATTCTAAGAAAATGTGACTCATCGACGAAAGAAGTAGCTTACAAAACGCTTGTTCGTCCGATTCTTGAGTATTGCTCATCAGTATGGGACCATTACCAGGTTGGATTAATAGAAGAGATAGACATGATCCAGCGAAAAGCAGCGCGATTCGTCATGGGGACATTTAGTCAGCGCGAGAGCGTTACGGAGATGCTGAACAAGCTCCAGTGGCGGACACTTCAAGAAAGGCGTTACGCAATGCGGAGAGGTTTATTATCGAAATTACGAGAGAGCACATTCCGGGAAGAGATGGGCAACATATTACTACCGCCCACATATATCTCGCGTAATGATCACAACGAAAAGATCCGAGAAATTAGAGCAAATACGGAGACTTACAAGCAGTCGTTCTTCCCACGCACAATTCGTGAATGGAACAGGGAAGGGGGGATCAGATAGTGGTACAATAAGTACCCTCCGCCACACACCGTAAGGTGGCTCGCAGAGTATAGATGTAGATGTAGATGTAGATGAACCTGTGACTAGCGGTAGTCCTCTGCCCATCCTGATTGTGAACGACATTGGATTAGCGGCATCAATACCCCTCTACAATACTCGACAGTTGCTAGGGCCTTTGTAGGGCGTATCTCATTTATTAGAACTGAGAATCTGGCTGGGGGATATTGTGATAGTCAGATTTCTGGAAACATGTCTCCCAGTGCTGGAGGCAGAGCTCCTCAAAGCCTTAATGATCCGAGATATAATGCCATTAAATGTAATGCAGTACTCTGCTGAAAGCTGACTCGCCCACCCAAACAGCAGGGTGCTGCTTAGCACCTGCACTACATGTGGGGTGGAAATGGAGTTATATCTCGGAGTACATCAACAGCCGAGTGGAATCCTGAATCCACCTTGTTTGCTATATTGGCACGATTTTTCGATATGGAAGTAAGAGGATCAGCTAAAGCACTCAGCGAAATACCACACCTCGACATCCATATTCATGTCTATGACCTGTTAAATAAAGAGTCCAGTTACATCAAACTCGCTGAGGATTGCATTAACGTTCAAAAGGAAAAAACAAATTAAACAAAATTCAGAGTGCACATCTCGATATGGAAGAGATCTTAACATTTGTAAATGTTATAACATTGACAGTATCGAGTTCCCTGTAAAATTTCGGGACATACCAACATTTGAGGCACAAAATCCTGGAATATCAGTTCATGTTTGTTGCTGGAAGAAGAAGCAGAAAAGCAAGCTGGATTAGCAGGACAAGCATACTATAGTTGGACCACTCTATTTTTCGAAATATGCAGTGAGTATTGTCTTCATGCAAACACGCTGCTCTTCTGAAGGTGATAATTAGCGTTACGTATGGATCAAAGACATGTCCCAACTCCTTTGTTGACAGTTGTCGAAACAGAAAGATAAGAAACAAATTTGCTTCATCTTTGTACATCCATATTTAAATTGGATGGATTTGGGACACAACTGGAATAATTTTTTATTAAAATTTAAACTCCTGCTGCTGTACTCAAGATTTTATATTTACTTGGCTACTAGTTTAGAAGTTGCATCAACGGCGTCTTCAGGCCCGTACACTTTGATGGAATCAGTTGTGCGTGGCTCACTACTAGAAGTCTTCGATGAGACCAACACGTGCTCCCAACCCACACACAACTGATTTCATCAAAGTGTACGGGCCTGAAGATAATGTAGACGCAGTGTTGAAACTAGTAGCCAAGTAAATATAAAATCTTAAGTACAGCTGGAAGAGTTTCATGTTTAATATAAAATTTGCCTCAGGTGTCTAAATAACTTTTCAGAAGAAAAGTACTTGCAAAGACAGCTGATGGACAGTGAATCTAAGGAAATGGTTGTAAGGTGGCAGAATAAATGGTCAGATTTGCACATTACACGCAACGAGAAGGTGAAGATGACACCTAATGTACTGCGATGGTTATGAGAACATTTGTCTATCAGTTTGTAATGCAAAAAGTTATGCCAGCCAATTGACGGTAATTAACAGACCATTCCTATACAATGCATGTCTTTGAGCGGAAGGTAGAACAGGAAAAACGAGTTGAGTCGCTTTTAGTTTTGAAGAGCCAGCCGCACAATGGTGTAGTGGAAGCACGCTGCGGAGCTACACCGGAAACCACTTAAATGGGTGGCAGGATGGAGGACAGAGAGCGCGGGCCAGATGATTCAAGCCGGAGGCCCGCATGTAACAGGACAACTGCACGAGGGCAGGCAGAAAGCTTTAGGCAACTGCATTTCAGAATTCCAATGGGATACAAACATAAGCAAATGACGCATTTTCGTCCAGCAAGTGTGATACACAGAAAGGTCAATGTACTTTCGGCGTCTAGAACGGGCATAAAATGTCTGATTGGCGGAAACGCACTTGGAAGGAGAAAAATACTGAAGTTTCGATGCAGTTTGATAGAAGGGACATTGCTATTGGTAGAGTGAGTTTCTACAAAATAATTCTATTGGTCGAAAAAAGCCGTGACGTGTAAAAGGAACCCAAGTGGAGGGATTCAGTTCAGCCATGAGTAGGACAAGATAGAAATTTTTCCATGGGACTCTTCTCTGACCTGGCGTCAAGTTCAGAATGGTGGGCCTAATGCTCCGTACAATGCAGAGAAGAAATTTGTGTAGACACTGCGTTCACAGCAGCTGCACTTCAGCTACAAATTAGCTGTAGCAACGCTTAGCTTCAACTGTGGAGAAACGAACCAGCCAAATTAGTTAATTGTTCTTGCGAGAACTGAGAGGGCACTATAATATTCAAGCTGCTCCAACTATACTCGTACATATCGCCACATAATAAGACAAGGGCGGAGTATATGTTTTCTCATATATCGAGAAACATAGGGAAAGCTTTTGCTGGAAAGTTCAGCAAAGGCCAGATTAATTTTGTAGGAATTTCACTGGTGAGGGAGCGGCCTTGCTGACAGCAGCACGACTCAGCTTAAGGTAAATATCGCGTCCAGAGGTGTAACTTTGTTGATTCATCAGCTTGTGTCCACTGTAAACTCGAAGGGCCTTGGCTAGTCTTGCGCTCATTTTTGTCACTTGACTAACCATCCACCCTAGACTTGATTGTCATCCCAAATTGTACCGAACTTTGAACCGGAATCTGACGATTTTCGTAGTACTGACCAACATCATAATGTATGTGTAGAAACTTCCAATTAAACTTTCATATTATTGTGCTTAGTGTTAACGTAAAGAAACTTCCAATTGAACTTTCATAATATTGTGCTTAGGATTAATGTTGTTTCAGAGATTTAACATTGTTGTGTATAAAAATGTATTTCACTTTTTGATGTTGGCAAGATGCGTTATCCATTGCGCTGTTTTTATGTTGACGAGTTGAAAACTGTGTAAGAGCTGTAATTTTGGGAGAAACATTGCGATATTAAACTTGTCATTTCAGCTTACACAGTTGTTCTCAATTCTAGAAGAAGCAAAACCAACCCATACCTTACAAAAGGCAACCCTGCCAGGATGGCAATTGGTCTGCTTTAATAACAATTCGTCAAATTAGTGATAAAAACAAATTTTTTGAATTTTGAAAAAAAATTCGGGTTGTTTTATGTCGTTGTTATCCAATGTATGTAAATGTATAGTGGACAGAATATAGTAAATGTGTGATCCAAAGTCTAGAAAGTTGTATTAACACGTAGAATCAAAGTATCATTGAGTAGAAGTACATTGTGCATGACATCGCTGGCGCGCGCGATGTTATTCACAGCGTTGTTGAGTTGGGTTGAAATTCCACAAACAGTGAAGAGTGTTGCTAATGTTGTGCACGTAGTCTTAGAAACTGTCTATGATATTTTGGAAACGTCTAAGTTCCTATAACTTGATGTTGAGGAGAGAGCAGGCTCGTGCAGTTCGAGAAGGACGGAAGTTAGCTAAACGATCAGATATGGCGGAAGAACGCAGAGTATCGCAGTTAGGTCAAACTCAAGATCTTGACAGGATAGAAATTGATGTAGAACAAAAGGTATCGAGTACAGGCACGAAACGGGACGTAGTGACAATTCAGAAGGAATGGTAGCAGTTTCAATATTGGTATCACAGTCTGAGAATGCACAAAAACAAGCAAATGACGGGGCTTGTGGGTCAGAAACAGAGTCAGAGGATGAGCTACTTCGGTACGTTGAACCGAATACAGTAATTTTGAACCAAACGGGACAGTTTCCAACAGAAGGAATGTGTGTAAGTGCGTCCGCACTGTGCACAGAAGGTGGTGAAACGCCGCATCGAAGACGCGAACGGGAAAATTTTCATCAAATTGTAACAAGTGACGATGGCGAAGAGTTAGTGTGTTCGCATTATTGAAGCAGCTTACTATGGTTCTATAGCAAACGAGTGAAACAACCAATGCAAGACTAGAAGATTTGAAAACAGAAACAAATGCAGGAATAACAGATTTAAATACCGAAACGGCAAAGCTCCAATTTGAAACTTACGGTGGTTTCAAAAAAGTCCGCGAAGATCAGCAAAAATTACGAAGTCAATGAACAGTTTACTGAAATCCGGAGAGAGGCGAGAGAGAGACGCGAGCTGATACAAGCGTTAATGGCTGACCAGAAAAACATGCGCTCTGACGTTGACCAGGTGCAGTATGCCGTGTCTAACGTTAATCAAAGACTGGATAAGTTAACACGTAAGACGTCTGGTAGGGCGCAACAAATTGTGGAAGAGCTCAATGTCAGAAAAAGTGTCACGCGAGTCGCATTAAAAAGATTTGATACACGCATTGAAAATATAGTCTCGAAAAATCAGAAACAGTGTGAAGACCTACGCACAGAATTGAAACAGTGTATCGAGAATCGTGCAGAAAGTAGTAGCGAGACACCGGAATTGGTAGTATCATCCGACATAGCAATGGACAGTAATCCAGAAAGAAAAAAGTCAGTTGTGCAATCTTCCGTAGCAGTAGCGGAAACACAAAAACGTCATGTGAGTCCAGTCGTACTTCCAAGGAGGTTGCGTCTATACTTACGGAAGCCAACCAAAAATAAATAGGGAAGGAATAGTTAACACAGGCGAGCGATGTAGGTGATGTGGGGTCACACCAAACAAGGGAAGGAGAAACGGTAGATGAGCGCATTCCAGCAGAGCGGCAGACGACCCTCCGGAAGTACGCGGGTGACGTGAGAGCGGAGCAAACTGCGGCGACACATGTACCAATTTCACAATTTTCGAGTTACAGCGCAACAGGTTATAGACCGCAACTCAATGTAAATCTAATAGAAAGGCAAAACACGGAACCAGTAACGGGAAATGCAAACGAATCTTTCAATCCGATACACGAGGGACGGTGCAGTGCAGGCAACTGCACACCACTGCGTAGATACGATGCTGAATGGGACATAAATATGTCAGCTCAAGACCCAAATGTGGTAGAACGAGTACAAGAAAATATTACACAAGTAAAAGAAACAGGTAATGTTGTGAAAACTCAAACGCCGTATGGTGGAAGAGAAAATTTTGAAAATGATCACATTTTGACAGTCAGGAAATTCCAATATTACAAAGAAAGCGGGAACGGCTTACATCCACGCACTTCCATAAATCAATTTCAGGCAGATTTACCAGAGCATTGGCCACTTAGCCATAAACTTGACTTCATTTGTGGACATATGGACGGAGCAATAGCGGAAAATATGAAAAGAGTAGCGGCGAACAGTCATTCCTATAAACAATTTAAAACTGCATTCTTGGAGTGGTACTGGTCCACAGAAACACAAAACACAATAATGAATGAATTATTGCAGTAAGAGATGTTCGAAAATTCCGGAGAAAAGAAACCCGTTAGCTTTTTCGAAGATATGACAAAGAAAAATCAGTGTTTAGATAACCCGTACAGTGATGGGGAACTAATACGGATGTGCACAATGAAGTTACCGTTAAATTATCAGCAGTTATTGGTTGGTATGGCAGGAGATAATATACAAGCATTTAAAAGAATGTTGAGAGAACCTGAATTCATATTCAGTGAAGATGGCGCAAGAAAACAACGTAGAAGCAGAGAAAACAATAGTAGGGGGAGTAACAGCAACCGATCAGGTTTTAATAATAATTCCAACGGTAGTAATAACGTAGGACAAGGTAATGGTTTTGGAAGGAGTGGTAGTCGCCCATGGGAGAACAATAATAACTAAGGTTTTGGTAACGCACAGAGGGCAAATAACAATTATGGTTTTGGTGGACCACGGAATTACAGTGGGGGGTTTGGTCCTGGAAACTATGGTGGTAACTATGATCCGAGATACAATCCCTGTGCAAACTAAGGCGGAAGGTTTAGAGGTTTTCAGCAGCAAAATCCAGGTTATTCAGGTGGAAGTGGAACGGCCAGAACGCAGGTTGGGAACATCAAACTTCAGCTGGACAAAACATGCGAAATGATCCGACAGAGGAAGTCGAGGTGAGGCCACCAAACCCAGATAAACGACAAAATTGGCGAGGTGAGCGGTACGAAGACCAGTCACAAGTAATCCGATCGAACAATGAAGTTAATTGTATAATTAAACATCTAAAAAGACTTAGTTTTAATAAGACAGATTTTGAAGTAGGTTTAAGGAGAGATCGAATACAGAAATCAGCATGCTGGGATTCAATTGACTGGGAATCGAACGACGATGATGAGGAACGTCAGAAACGGTGAATACAGACAGTAGTACACAAATTGATGATGATGACCAAACTGTAGAAGAAGTAGTGCGTTTATACGGAACGGAGAGAGAAATAGTATGCCAAGAGGATAATGTACCAGTGGCAACACCGACAGTGATACCTAAGGCAGATGAAAAATATAGGACAGGGACATATGAAGAAATAATAGAGGCGTTTAACAAAGATTATGGGCAAATAACTCCATCCCAAAAGATTAAGATGACAGGGGGTCAATGTATTGACAGAAATAAGGTAATGGTGACAGACTGGAGGCAAAATCAATCCAAACATATCGACAGACTAACCTATTATTCGACCGAGGAGGCATTAATGGACGAGGATGAAACTAAAGCTCCTCATGAAGTGCAGCCGATCATTCGGATTGAAGTAGGTAGCATACTTGTAGACACCATTCTTGATACTGGAAGTGAAATGACGGCGATTTCGGAAGAACTCTAAGAAGTGTCCGGGTTCCCGGGTTCGATTCCCGGCGGGGTCAGGGATTTTCTCTGCCTCGTGATGGCTGGGTGTTGTGTGCTGTCCTTAGGTTAGTTAGGTTTAATTAGTTCTAAGTTCTAGGGGACTGATGACCATAGATGTTAAGTCCCATAGTGCTCAGAGCCATTTGAACCATTTCTAAGAAGTGTAACGCTGAACAGGCTCTACCAGAATTAAGAACAAAATGGGTTAAAGACAAAGAACCGATCGTGGTTGCGTCTGCGGTGATTAATAGGCAAACGCGGGTAACTTTTTCATCTCAGGGGCATGAAATAGAGGCGAATATGGTAATTGTGCCGTAACTTTCAGTACCCATAATAATAGGAGCCGATTTCATGAGTCAAAATCGCGTTACACTTAATATGGACGAAGGGTATATGATGCTCGGGAAGGTGCGTCTTAATTTTGATGAGAAAATCAGATATGAAGAGATGCCATCGGCTTACAGACAACTAAATATGCAACTGCATATGTATCAATCGGAGGAGCGACATCCACGATTTCGGGGGACGAAAGAATCATGACCTGTAGATGATGAGGTAATGATGGAAATTCATCAGAAGATAGATGATAAGTTGCGACAAGTAAAGGATATTTCAGAAACAGACAAAGCCGAATTAAAAAGAATATTATGACAAAATGCCGAAGTGTTTCTATCAAAACAAGGTACCATTAAGAACTTTCAATATGAATTCCAAGTGAAAGAACCCTAGCCATTTATATTGCCACCTTACGCTATTCCATTATGTCACAGAAAACAGGTATTTGCAGAAAATGATAGAAGATGATATTATTGAAACTTCACCATACAACAGTCCCTTGCATATTGTAGACAAGAAGGATAGTCGTGGTTGCGAGACAAATAAATTCCATTATCATTCCTGAAAACGATATCCAGGAAAAATTGGAAGAACTGTTGCAAAAGTTCTATGGAATTAAGATTTTTTCTTCGCTTGATTTACGAGCTAGATTTTGGCAAATAGAACTAACACCTAAATGCAGAAAAGTATACGGCCTTTATCGCGTTTGGACGCAGTTATCAATTCAAAGCTCTCCCCTTCGGTCTGAGCATATCCTCCGCTGCTTTTATAAGAGGTTTAGAAACTGTGTTGGATAGAGAACTCCAACAGCGTCTCACCTGTTACGTTGATGAATTTTAGTAGCTGAGCCATCACGGAAACTCCATAATGACGTACTTGATAAATTGCTAAGGACGTTAAAAGAAATCGAATTGTGGAAATAAAAGGACTGAGTTTTTAGGCCACATTATCAATGAACAAGGGATTGAACCAAACCCTAACAAACTATAAGCGATACAGAACATGGGTACTCCATATAATAGAAAGACATTGCGTGGTTTCTTAGGACTCAACTTTTATAAAAGATTCATTTGGATAGAATCCCTTGCTACCCCACGTTTATGTGTGCTGACCAGTAAAAGATGCCCTGGGTGTGGGAGCAAATAGATCTAGATACTTTCTGTTTGGGCGAAAAACCAATGTGTTCACAGATCATAAGCCACTAGAAATCCTGTTAAGTGCAAAAACATTGCCTCGGAGACTAGGTCGGTGGATTTTGATGCTGCAGGAATATGATTTTCAAATCATTTATGTACCTAGACCTTCAAATGTCATAGCTGACATCCTTTCCCATTCTCAGAAGTGGTTGACAAAAACAGAATGAGCAATACGGAAGAAGAACAAGAACTATGTGTTACCTAAGAAATGTGCCCTTTGAGAACTACGTCATCTATTCCTTGAAACAGTTAGGCAGGGAACATGACAAAGACCCAGACCTAGCTAATATTAAATTTAAAATTTTCGTAGTACTGACCAACCATTTTGGTAAAGAAACTGCCAATTAAAGTTTCATATTATTGTGCTTAGGATTAATGTTGTTTCAGAGAGTTAATATTTAACATTGTTGTGTATGAAAACATATTTCACTTTTTGATGTTGGCAAGATGCGTCATCCATTGCGCTGTTTTTATGTTGGTGAGTTGAAAACTGTGTAAAAGCTGTAATTTTGCGAGAAACATTGCGACATTTAACTTGTCATTTCACCTTACACAGTTGTTCTCAATTCTAGAATAAGTGAAAACAAACCGCAACTTACATGGTACGTGTTGTTATGCCTACAGAAAAAAAAACAAGTTCATTAAATTCAAGATAGCTCACTACCAGGAACGATGTTTGTTGTATATGCAGACTTCGAATGTCTCCTTGCCCCTATCACCCACTGTGAAGGGAGCCCCATAGCCTCACATATCACCGTCATGCAAGAACATGTTCCATATGGGCAGTGTACCAAATTGCTCGTTCATACGATTCATGTCTTAACCGCTATGAATCTTATGGCGGAGATAATCCTGAGGTTTGGTTGCTCACTGAGCTTCAAAAACTCTCATGGGATGTTGATAGGCTTTACGGTACCACATCCTCATGACCAAATTAAAGGAGGATAAAAAATTATACAAAGATGTTGTCAATTGTCATATTTGTGTGCCGCCATTAGACAGAAAAGCTGAAACTCTGTGTAGAGATCGTTTTCGTCTTACGGGGAAGCTCCACTGTACAGCTCACAACGAATGCAATTTCTAGGATCATACCATGGTACATACTCATTTTCTTCCATAATTTAAGTGGTTATGACACTCACTTTCTAGTTGAGGAATAGGTTAATTTAGGGTTGGAGAAAAATCAGGTCAGTGTACTGCCTGAGGGTGTTGAGAAATATATTTCATGCTCCAAACTATTGACGCCAAAAACTACTCTCGACTTCCTAGATATGCCACATTAAATGCAGAAATTCGCTGAAACCCTACCTTAGGAGGATATACATATCACCCGATCTGTATACCCCAATGAGTAAAAGTTTTAGCTTCTGACTACAAAAGGAGTTTTCCCTTATGAGTAACTGGATAGTAAGGCGAAACTCGATGAAACCAGGCTAGACGACGTATCTGCTATTACCAGTACTCTCACTGGCGATGCCATAACTAGTGCAGATTATGAGAATGTTGTGAATGTCTGGCAGGAATTTAACATTCCAAATTTGGGTGAATACGCAAGGCTATACATGGTCATGGACGTGCCCTTGCTTGAGGACGTTTTTGAAAATTTCCAGAATGTATGGACGGCCACATACTCTTTTGACCCTGCCATTTATTATACAACGCCTGGGTTGTCCTGGGACGCAATGTTCAAGAAAACGAGGTACAGCATCGACTTTTAACTGATGCTCATGTTTCTTTTCTTTGAGCTCGGGGTCTGTGGAGGACTTTGTCCGTGTGTCCATAGACACACCACGGCAAATAATCTACCTATGGGTGCGGGGTTCAATGCATCTCTCAATTCAAGTGTATTCTTTATTTGAGTGTGACTAACTTATATAGGAACGCTATGATGCAGCCAATGCTGGTTTGTGAGTTTCAGTGGGTACCCGAAAAAGAATTAGAGAGATTAGGTGGAAAAATATTGGGTCTGGTGGCCGATTCTGATATGGGGTATGTGGTAGAGGCAGACCTCATATACCCTGTTAGTTTGCATGAAATGACAAGCAACTTGCCGTTATGTCCAGACAGCAAGTTCCACTAGGAAGCACTATCCCTAACATGATGAACACTGTTGGATGCAAGTACAGATATGCAATTCCTTATCATAATCTCCAGAAGTGTCCCAGCTAGGGGATGGAACTAGGTAGAATCATCCGAGCTTTCTCCTTCAGTCCGTCACCCTGGTTGAAGGAGTACAGATGGCAGGGGCAAATAGTGATTTTGAAGAAAATTTTTATAAATTGATAAACAATTCCATTTTTGGTAAAATCATGCAGACTATAAGAAATGAACACGATATTTTTATTAGGACCGAATTAGGTGGGAGTTGGAGCCTAAGAAACAGGATCTCCAGATGAAATTTTAAGCAGGTCACTATTGTGGAGCTTGTGGGTCTAAGATCCAAAATGTATGCATATCGTTGGACTGGATGCGGAGATGTGTCTTGGCCAGCTCGTTCCCCAGACTTGACCCCTATGAATTTTTTCTTGTGGGAATTCGCAAAAAAGACATTGCTCATAAAGTCGTTCCAGCTACATCTGAAGATATGCAAGAGAAAATTGTCAGAGCACGTGCTTCAATAAGTGCTGATGTGATAGGGAACACCACTCAATCCATGATAAGAAGACTGCAGCACTGCTTTGATACCAATGGTCATCACTTCGAACACCTTGTGTAAATGGACGTTCATGCCACCTTTGTGACCTTCGTTGACCTTCAAAGACCTTACTGTGACATTTCATTGGATTCGTCTCTATAGCCGCTATCAGAAAATAATCACCAAACCACAGCATCCCATTGAAAGAAACAAAGTTGACCTTCATATCTCTGAAGCGAGCCCACCTAGCAACAAAACACCAATACCACATTATGTCCCCCATTGTCCCATGCAACTTTTGTCCCACAAACGTTTCAGCTACTATCATACTTTCAGAGTTATTCTAGGCGGCAATAGCTAGTGACTCACTCTGCATAGAGGAATGACTGCAAGTTCCATCTATACCAACCATCATTCAGTTTTCTTGTTTCATCAATAACGACAAACCCATACTGTGATTGATTCCAGCAATCTGCACATATCTTTACAAAATCATTGAACGACTTGTCAGCTCCTATATGAGCCTGGAAAATGTGTTTTAAATTCAGATTGTCCTGTTTGAATGCTATAATTAGGTTTGCATTTTAAATTAAGAATGTACTGTTTAAATGCTATAATTAGGTTTGTATTATCCCACACCGGTTATTTTGGGATTCTGGAATATATCTGACTCAGATAAAATACGTCAACAGCCATATGGGGAACGAAACACAAAATCGCCTAATTTAATTTTCCTCAGCAATATTGTCAAATGTGAACACTGTGTTTGGCTTTACTTTTTCCAGTGGAGAGATATCACTGCTTTTTCTGAATGTTGTGTATGTCACACCATCTACATCCTGCAGTATCTTCTGTAATCGTTGGTATTTGGACTGAAATAGTGTTCTTGACAATACACATACATGCTCAAAGTGGACTCCATCTGGATGTGTTAGCAGCGACATGTGAACACTTCTTTCTTGCCACAGCTAGATGGACCTACAATTATTGCACATATGTTGTCAGGAAGGAGTACACCATTCTTCTTCTTCTTGCACATCGTCACAGCTCCATTCGCTCACAACAAACTTTTGATGCTTCACCCACTCTGCCATGATACCTACTACTTCCAGTACTGGCGTTCAATGTGTTTTTATCGAAAATAATGAACACTATGCCCTTCCATGATACCAGCTATGTGGGGTACTGGCATGCTACAGGCTTTTACGAACGATTTAGTTAATTTTCTGCTTTTGCATGTTTGCACTGAAAATACTGGGGCAATAGCTTTAGTACTTGCAATATACATATGATAAGAGGTAAGAAATAAAAATCAAGTACGTTTTTAAATCAGTAATCACACTCAGGATGAACTATATCAACTGGTTATTTCTTTATCTTAACGCCAGTACAGAATATAGGAAATAAAACCTTCTTCTAAGCACAGAACTGAAGATGTATTTCTCTCAAACTTATTGGCAGTACATTAGTTTTCGCTGTCACCATAATGACCCACTGTTCGAAGTCGTCTACATGCACACTGTTCACGTTTAGATACTCTGCAATGTCTCTATCTACAACTTTAATACAAGGCAGACACCTGTTCAGTCTTTCCAGAACAATGGGTAGCACCATCTGTAGATCTAAAAAGTTTTTAACGGTTGAGTGCTGTACATAAATGGATGTGTCACCTGATTTCACTTGAAGTGCAGAGTCATTGTATACTGTTGTAATGGACAGCGTTAAAGCATCATAGTAAATGTCTAGCGGAGGATGGCTCAGGTGGTACTCGGCGGTCAACTGCTGCTTGATGTACGCTTTTGCACTACACGGTTCATCCCATCCAACTCTGTAAACTGAACTTTATCACTTTTAGTTCCATTCTCAATCTCTGTCACAATACGCCACTATCTGTCTGTGGTTGCTTCTATACCAATATGTAAACGTTCCGACCACTAGCGATTAAATTATATACTGAAGAGAAGAGTAATGAGTAAATGATTAATTGGTATCTCCTCATCCACTACAGCCTCACTTTGTCCACTGGAATATTCTGCGATGATGCAGTGACGATCTGTGTGATGCTGATTAGAACCCCCGATACATTTCAGCGGATCAGGGGCTGGCTGGGTGTCATCAACCGACAACAACAGCTGATTGTCCTGTCCCATCAAGATGACCAGGTGTGCTACAGTATCCCAGAATGTAGCAGCTGCTGCAGGTCCTGATGGGATGGGACACGTCACTTTTGCAGACCCCGACAGGCTGAAGGACATCTCATCTGCTGATGAGCAAAGATGAAAAACGGTTACAAGTGATGATATAAGAACAAAAACTCATCTTCCTCCCATAGCAGTAAACCCAGACATTAAGCAGGGAGTACTTACTCTTCTGTGGCTTCTCAATATTCTGTTCCTGCTGTGGCTGGATGGCGCTGGATGATCTGGACTGGCGCTTCATTCTGAGTGAGTGAGTGAGTGACTGACTGACTGACTGCAACTGAGGCTTCAGAGCTGCTTATATATCGCTGTTGTGATCGGATGCGGTGTTCCTATTAGCTACGGCCAATTTCAAGCACCTCTGGTGGTATAATTGTGTTAGGAGAGTGCAATTGGGCTTTCGTTCCAGGAGGACCAGGGTTCGAGTCTCAGCAATGGCACCACCATTTTTAATTTCCAGTCAGTTTCTGTAGGTGGGGGTGGGGATGTTACGTCGGCACAGCGCTGGGATAAATAAATTCCCCCCAAAATTCGATATTTTCGCCCAAATTCGGAATTCCCGCCAAAATTCGAAATTCTCACCCAAAGGGTAAGTTGTGGGAGGGGGAGGGTGGGGAGGGGGGATAGGGTGGTACCCACGTGCAGGCTGAGAAAAACACACGACCTATATGGGGGTGGGGGTGGGGGTGGGTGTATGGGGCGATTAATTTATCAATTTAATTAATTTCGATATCAATTTGATATCAAAATTGCACCGAGAACCCCATTAAAATGGTTCAAATGGCTCTGAGCACCATGGGACTCAACTGCTGAGGTCATTAGTCCCCTAGAACTTAGAACTAGTTAAACCTAACTAGCCTAAGGACATCACAAACATCCATGCCCGAGGCAGGATTCGAACCTGCGACCGTAGCGGTCTTGCGGTTCCAGACTGCAGCGCCTTTAACCGCACGGCCACTTCGGCCGGCTGAGAACCCAATTACCCTACTACTATCCGTGTATAGTAGTATATATGAAAGTGTTGTGATGTAATAGCAGATGGTTAAGAAGAAGAAACTGGAGGTTTTTATGCATGACTGCGCTCCACACGAACGGAGTTTGAAGAATTTTACGTAAATCAACTGCGCTGCCATTTCTATTGTTCTAGAGTCTGTGATTAGCACCCAGAAAGTATTGGTGAAAGAGAACATGAACACATCCATTCCTAAGGCTACACGGTTCTGCACTTAAAGCATACTGTAATGTTAGATCGTTGCGGTTTGCGATCTATTAGCCATGTGTAATGCCACGCTGTTAATACTCCAGTGTAAGAAATAAATCTCGAGTGCATGACATACATTCTTCTTGCAGATCTCTCTATGATAAACTATGGTGACAAACTGTAAAATGAAAAAATTGCTTCCTTAATACATCGATTCACTGTGATAATGCACAATATAGCTTTGAAGAGGTGTATAGCTTCCACTGTTCACATCCGATTACGGTTCAGAAATTATACTACGCTCGCATCAGTCCTATAAAATGTTCGTTAGTAACGGAAAGTGCTCTAACAAGGAGATACACAAACGCATATCAGCGGCGTTTGACATGTGAAATTACACGTCATGGAGTCACTAACTCGGTTAACAGGACTTCTGTCACGCTGGTGTATACATGGGGACTGCAGTACCTCACAAATACCTGTCACTAACTTAGAATCACCGTAGTTATGAAACTGAAGACTCGATTTTATGCTCAAGATAAGCAAGGAAATGGAGTACGTCACATAAACCTTCGTTCGTGTAGAGGAAAGTGCCGAAACAGGATGGACATGTTTCATCATCACCATCACACGTGGGGTGGAAGTCCTCTGATGACCGAGAGGTTTGCTGTTGATCGCAAGTAGACAGTGCTCTTAGTACACACAGAACACGCAGTTGTATACGAGTCGAACGCAGGTTATGCCACACACTTGTTGCACCCCGACAGAACAACGGAAAAAATTGTTAAATGACCTGCAGCAAAATCTTCCTCTCCCACCAGAGTGCATCATCAGTCTACCATTAAATAATACCTTTTTACAGCTCCATCTCAACTCGATCACTCTGTCCAATTTCTGTCATCCTTCAACGCAGATGCAAAAAAGTTTAGAGGCAGATAGTTCCCTTTTGTCCTGGAAAACATCAAAGGCAGAAGTCGACTCGCGTGTATCACTATTACCTTAACAGATACACAGTAGAATGCTGCCTTACACAATGTTTCTTAGCTGACACCTCAAGGTTATGACTGGCGGAGAATACAATGAACCACATTGCAAATGCAGTTTGTTGCGTTTTAAAATATCTAATCAGTCTTGCACAGGGTCAAACACGCGATCCATTCTGTAGTTGCATGCTGCAGTCACCCCAGCTGGTAATACACTCCTGGAAATTGAAATAAGAACACCGTGAATTCATTGTCCCAGGAAGGGGAAACTTTATTGACACATTCCTGGGGTCAAATACATCACATGATCACACTGACAGAACCACAGGCACATAGACACAGGCAACAGAGCATGCACAATGTCGGCACTAGTACAGTGTATATCCACCTTTCGCAGCAATGCAGGCTGCTATTCTCCCATGGAGACGATCGTAGAGATGCTGGATGTAGTCCTGTGGAACGGCTTGCCATGCCATTTACACCTGGCGCCTCAGTTGGACCAGCGTTCGTGCTGGACGTGCAGACCGCGTGAGACGACGCTTCATCCAGTCCCAAACATGCTCAATGGGGGACAGATCCGGAGATCTTGCTGGCCAGGGTAGTTGACTTACACCTTCTAGAGCACGTTGGGTGGCACGGGATACATGCGGACGTGCATTGTCTTGTTGGAACAGCAAGTTCCCTTGCCGGTCTAGGAATGGTAGAACGATAGGTTCGATGACGGTTTGGATGTACCGTGCACTATTCAGTGTCCCCTCGACGATCACCAGTGGTGTACGGCCAGTGTAGGAGATCGCTCCCCACACCATGATGCCGGGTGTTGGCCCTGTGTGCCTCGGTCGTATGCAGTCCTGATTGTGGCGCTCACCTGCACGGCGCCAAACACGCATACGACCATCATTGGCACCAAGGCAGAAGCGACTCTCATCGCTGAAGACGACACGTCTCCATTCGTCCCTCCATTCACGCCTGTCGCGACACCACTGGAGGCTTGCTGCACGATGTTGGGGCGTGAGCGGAAGACGGCCTAACGGTGTGCGAGACCGTGGCCCAGCTTATTGGAGACGGTTGCGAATGGTCCTCGCCGATACCCCAGGAGCAACAGTGTCCCTAATTTGCTGGGAAGTGGCGGTGCGGTCCCCTATGGCACTGCGTAGGATCCTACGGTCTTGGCGTGCATCCGTGCGTCGCTGCGGTCCGGTCCCAGGTCGACGGGCACGTGCACCTTCCGCCGACCACTGGCGACAACATCGATGTACTGTGGAGACCTCACGCCCCACGTGTTGAGCAATTCGGCGGTACGTCCACCCGGCCTCCCGCATGCCCACTATACGCCCTAGCTCAAAGTCCGTCAACTGCACATACGGTTCACGTCCACGCTGTCGCGGCATGCTACCAGTGTTAAAGACTGCGATGGAGCTCCGTATGCCACGGCAAACTGGCTGACACTGACGGCGGCGGTGCACAAATGCTGCGCAGCTAGCGCCATTCGACGGCCAACACCGCGGTTCCTGGTGTGTCCGCTGTGCCGTGCGTGTGATCATTGCTTGTACAGCCCTCTCGCAGTGTCCGGAGCAAGTATGGTGGGTCTGACACACCAGTGTCAATGTGTTCTTTTTTCCATTTCCAGGATTGTACAACGCCCCTTAGCTAAGGACACATAGCGTCCCGCCGTCTGCCGGCTGCCAAACACGAGAGTTGTCCTGCACTAAGCAGAAGACGTGCATTTACTCCCGCATTTCGGTGTATTTTTCTGTCAAATTTTTTGTAATTTTATGTCACTTATGTCGACGCCATCATGACATCACATCGCGCCACGTTTTCTAATATTGCTTGCAAATGTGGTAGCACAGTCGTCAACACCTAGGGCAAACGCACTGGTACAGCATAGCACTGTCCTCGAACGCAGTTGCAGGGCATTTCCTCTGTTTTCTGTATGTCTGTGTATCACGGGTGGTTCAGGGAGCAAGGCAGAGTGACTATAGACCTGCTGCCGGCTTCACTTGGTCACGAAGAAGGAAGGCTAAGATGTTTCCCGAGAGACAAGAAGTGTGCCTAGGATTAGTGCTCGCCCAAGAGCGCGCCCTGACCGATGTCGCGCGGCCTAGCAAAAAATCACGTTGCTTTTGCTGAAATGAAGTTTTTCTGCGGTATCCGCAGGACTGCGTACCCGCCAACATCTTTCTTTGGACAGGGTGGTCATAATTAAACTTTCGCTACTTGAGCCAGCCCTTCCTATGTACACGCTTTTATCTCGGAAAGTATGCGTTTCTGGGCAGATTTTTATTGGATTTAGTTTGTTTCGATGGGCACTACCACCTCTCAAAGCATTCGAAACTTTTTCTTCAACATTTTGTGTATTATGGTAACCACTTTCAATTTACGTCTATTACCCCGTATAACAACGATTATTAAACTTACCTACTTTCCTGGGGCCACTACCTGCTGCATTCCACACGATATCCCATGCATATATTAGATCTGTCAAATTCAGGGAGATCAGCAATCTGATAAGGTCAGCCACAATCAGACATACATAAACAGTTGAAACAATGAAAGTGTTAATTTAGCTTCAGAGAAGGAAACAGTAATTGAAAAAGAATTACACAACAACTTTTCTTTTAATTTCAGTTCACAAGGTTCATTGATCAGTTCGCAAAGTATTAATCACTTCTTCGCTAACTTTATGTACCCCATGCCAGCACTGGAAGTTTCTTTAAGTGACAGTGCACCCTAGTGTCCCCTGCTATTAAAAACTCAGTAGGATGCCACCTGTACATTCCAACTCACTATGGCAATATTCATCCTTACGTCAGAATAGCTTTCTGCCGTAACGATTCAAAATTCATTCACTACCTTACCATTTTATTAGCCGGTTGGCAGCTCGGTGCCAAAGTCTCTCAATAGTACACAGCTGCGCCCTTGCCTTCTCCCGCTCCCTTGCCAGTTACATACAGGCTACACTGTACAGCAACGGTAATTTAAGTATCCCTGGCCCAAGTTTACCGACACGCAACCTTTTCTTTTACCTCCATCTGTGAATTATCATTTCTACTCACTCAATTGAGTTAACCGTCTCGATTGTTCACATCAGAATTATTAATGTCTCTGGCTTAGGATTGGTGTTCATGTCTCGCTTCTCATGCCTCTGGGGGTTGGCGACACCTGTACTGGGCTACGCCCTCGGCAGTCGCGTTGTTTAGTCCCTCTCGACTGCGGTTCTTGCCAGTGCTGGGACAGCAACGTAGTACCGCTTAAGTGCTGTCCTGGCTACCTGTTACCGCTCGTGGACGACCTGGACAAACGATGCCACATAATGGGGGCTGGAACATCAGGAAGCACCCTAGCGCAGATTATTTGTATTTTCTGAGTGAAACTCGCTAAGAAAAAGCTAACAGCAGTAAATACCAACTCTGTGCTGTGTGTCGTTTCCAATTCTTGTGGATTGTTCCATTGAAAATACCAGAAAGAACCATTACGTCGCCCCCCTTGTGATAAAATCTAGAATGACATTACATCTGATATCTGAAGTTATTAATTTCATAAAGATGACAGAGGAAGTCGCTGGGCGTTTGTGCGTGATAGCTGACATTTAAGAATGCCAGGACAGGGAAAGATTCTGGTAGATAGGAATAGCAGTGCTAAAAATATAATAGATTCAGCCATGTTCGCTACTTTCCGTTGAAAACGGGAGTTTCTTATCTAAATACGAAGACCGGTCAGGTCGGCAAAATAAAAGAGGACTCAGGGTACGAATCTAATTATTTCTTAGGAAGTTGAGACCACCTATTATACCACCTGGAAAAAGACGAGTACACATTGCCTCCAGACTTTGGTAAGTACCAACCTGCAGTTTTGTGACTTTCCAGGTCGGGGCCGCATTCAACGGACCTTGCGGTTTACGATGTCTTGAATGAGTTCAGTTGAGTCTGTTATTACGTAACAATAATGTTAGAGAACAAAATTTAATGTAATAATATATCATTAATAGGTATGCGTGATGCGGTCTCTGAATTCATCGTTAGTGATCCATATCTTTAATAAATATAAAAAAACACCATTCATGAAACACTTTGAGTTTTGCTGCGACTTTGGCACGAATTGGCCAACGGCCTTGCCGCGGTGGTAACACTGTTTCCTGTCAGATCACCGAAGTTAAGCGCTATCGGGCTTCGCTAACACTTGGATGGGTGACAGTCCGGTCTGCCGAGCGCTGCTGGAGAACGGGATGCAGTCAGCCCTTACGATGTAGACTGAGGAGCTGCTTGACTGTGAAGTTCCGGAACCTGAACAGAAAATCGGAATAGAGATCAACATAAACATCATGTTCGCCCTTTTTACTGCTCATGAAAACCACACATTGCAAGTTGTACCACCACACAACGAGCCCATTAGAGGTGGTGGGCCAGACTGCTGTGCTCACTGGTACCTCTAATACCCTACATTGATGCATGCCTGTATTCGTTATGGCATACTCTCCACAAGTTCATCAAGGCACTGTTCGTCCAGATTGTCCTACTCCTCAACGGCGCTTAGGTGTAGATCCCTCAGATGGTACCTCTAATACCCAACATTGATGCATGCCTGTATTCGTTATGGCATACTCTCCACAAGTTCATCAAGGCACTGTTCGTCCAGATTGTCCTACTCCTCAACGGCGATTAGATGTAGATCCCTCAGATGGTACCTCTAATACCCAACATTGATGCATGCCTGTATTCGTTATGGCATAATCTCCACAAGTTCATCAAGGCACTGTTCATCCAGATTATCCTACTCCTCAACGGCGATTAGGTGTAGATCCCTCAGTGTGGTTGGAGGTCCACGTCGTACATAAAAAGCCTTTTTAATCTATCCCAGGCATGTTTGATACTGTCCATGCCTGGAGAACATGCTGGCCACTATACTCGAGCGATGTCGTTATCCTGAAGTAAGTCATTCACAAGATGTGCACGATGGGGGCGTGAATTGTCGTCCATCAAGACGAATGCCTCATCAATATGCTGCCGACATGGTTGCACTATCAGTCGGAGGATGGTATTCACGTATCGTACAGCCGTTACGGCGTCTTCCGTGACCACCAGCGGCGTACGTCGGCCCCACATAATGAAACCGTAAAACAGCAGAGATTCTCCAGCATGTTGCACTCGCTGGACAGTGTGGTAAGGCGTCCAGCCTGACCGGGTTGCCTCCAAACACGTCTCCAACGATTTTCTGGTTGAAGGCATATGCGACACTCACCGGTGAAGAGAACGTGATGCCAATCCTGAGCGGTCCATTCGGTATGTTGTTGGGCCCATCTGTACCGCGCTGCGTGGTGACGTGGTTGCAAAGATGGCCGGGTTTAGTGACATCTCTGAACAGTCAGAGGGACTGTGTCTGTGATACAATATCCACAGTCAACGTCTATCTTCAGGAGTTCTGGGAACTGGGGGGATGCAAAACTTTTTTGTAATGTTTGTATAAGCTTAGAGAACTTGAAACACACAGCGTCATCCAATACTTTATTATCCCATTTTATTACATACCGTACTGACTCTTCCGGACCTTACTCTTAAACTACAGCCTACTGTCAGTCAACGATGTACAAATCAGTGTTTGGTTTTTGAATCTTATTCTCACCAAGACATAATCCAGCTGGTATCTGACGCCTGGCCTTGACCAAGCATACATCGTCCTCTTGTGATGTGCTATTACTAAGCTGAAACTTATTGCACATCTCAAGGAATCTTTCTTCTCTCTCATTCCTATTACCAAGCTCGTACTCTGCCATATTTTACATGCCCTGCTACGGCGTTCCAGTTCCCCTTGAGTATTAGATTGTCAAGTCCGTTTACATACTGAGTTGCCCATCAAGTGCCCTCACACTTTCTATCTCATCACCTTCACCAGGGTGGTTCAGTTTCACCATCTATGGGTTTTATGCAGCCTGCATCGCTTTCAAACACCACGTACAAGACTTTCATGTCCTCTCGCTAGCCATGCGCGAACTATTAGTCCTGCAGGAAAAATGAAGAAGACCTTTTTGTGGGAAATTTAATGTAGTTAAATTTTGTATTGGGGTACGTTTTCTCTGGGGGCCACGATTTTCGACCTATTCAAGAATATGCATTTGAAGATCACCTTTGTACATTTCTCTTGAATTATTCGAAAACTACGGCCTCTAGCGTAAACGTATCCCAGTACAAAATTCAAGTACAATAACTTTCCTACAAAAAGATCCTGTTCTTTTTTCTGTACGTCTAACGGTTCGTGCATTGCGAGTGAGAGATAATGAAAATCTTGCATCTTATATTTGAAGGTGTTGTGGCTTGCATAAAACCCACAGGGTTTCACCCTGAGTGTACCAGGAATATTGTTGCTAGGAGTGGTTTGCTCCTGACGAGCGCTAAAATGCCCACAGCACCTCATTCTTGGCCATACCTTCCTATTTATTTTTATTGGTCATTGAGTGTATCCAACCAAGTAAATAAATGAGAATTACGTACCGCTGATGTAGATAACAAATTTGAACTCAATTATTCAAAATGACAGTCACAATTGCATTATTTATTTTGTCGCCAACCGGTTTCAACCCGTGCGCAGGTAGGCTGACGACTCCAGCGAGCGACCAAATGGTGTAAATTGCCCTGAAGATGACCCCATCGCAGGTTGAAACCGGTTGGCAATATACTAAATAATGCGATTGTGACTGTCATTTTGAATAATTGATTATAAGTAAACCAATCTCTGTTATCTCCATGCATATATGTTGTCTAAAAATTTGAACTGGTGAAACAAACACTAATATTATACTATACAACGAAAACAAAAACCACTTGAAATATTATACTGATATTACACGAAGTTATTTTGTTAATGTAGAATACATTGAAAGCCTCTATGAGGGTGAAGATTTGTCTGATGTGATAGAAGAAGAAACAGGAGTCGATTTAGAATCGGAATTTAAAAGAGCTTTGGAGGACTTACGGTCAAATAAGGCAGAAGGGATAGATAACATTCCATCAGAGTTTCTAAAATCATTGGGGGAAGTGGCAACAAAACGACTATTCACGTTGGTGTGTAGAATATATGAGTCTGGCGATATACCATCTGACTTTCGGAAAAGCATTATCCACACAATTCCGAAGACGGCAAGAGCTGACAAGTGCGAGAATTATCGCACAATCAGCTTAACAGCTCATGCATCGAAGCTGCTTACAAGAATAATATACAGAAGAATGGAAAAAAAATTGACAATGCGCTAGGTGACGATCAGTTTGGCTTTAGGAAAAGTAAAGGGACGAGAGAGGCAATTCTGACGTTACGGCTAATAATTGAAGCAAGACTAAAGAAAAATCAAGACGCTTTCATAGGATTTGTCGACCTGGAAAAAGCAATCGACAGTACAAAATGGTGCAAGCTGTTCGAGATTCTGAAAAAAGTAGGGGTGAGCTATAGGGAGAGACGGGTCATATACAATATGTACAACAACCAAGAGGGAATAATAAGAGTGGACGATCAAGAACGAAGTGCTCGTATTAACAAGGGTGTAAGACAAGGCTGTAGCCTTTCGCCTCTACTCTTCAATCTGTACATCGAGGAAGCAATGATGGAAATAAAAGAAAGGTTCAGGAGTGGAATTAAAATACAAGGTGAAAGGATATCAATGATACGATTCGCTGATGACATTGCTATCCTGAGAGAAAGTGAAGAAGAATTAAATGATCTGCTGAACGGAATGAACAGTCTAATGAGTACACAGTATGGTTTGAGAGTAAATCGGAGAAAGACGAAGGTAATGAGAAGTAGTAGAAATGAGAACAGCGAGAAACTTAACATCAGGATTGATGGTCACGAAGTCAATGAAGTTAAGGAATTCTGTCTGCTACCTAGGCAGCAAAATAACCAATGACGGACGGAGCAAGGAGGACATCAAAAGCAGACTCGCTATGGCAAAAAAGGCATTTCTGGCCAAGAGAAATCTACTAATATCAAATACCGGCCTTAATTTGAGGAAGAAATTTCTGAGGATGTACGTCTGGAGTACAGCATTGTATGGTAGTGAAACAACGACTGTGGGAAAACCGGAACAGAAGAGGATCGAAGCATTTGAGATGTGGTGCTATAGACGAATGTTGAAAATTAGGTGGACTGATAAGGTAAGGAATGAGGAGGTTCTATCCAGAATCGGAGAGGAAAGGAATATGTGGAAAACACTGATAAGGAGAAGGGAAAGGATGATAGGACATCTGCTAAGACATGAGGGAATGACTTCGATGGTACTAGAGGGAGCTGTAGAGGGCAATAACTGTAGAGGAAGACAGAGATTGGAATACGTCAAGCAAATAATTGAGGACGTAGGTTGCAAGTGCTACTCTGAGATGAAGAGGTTAGCACAGGAAAGGAATTCGTGGCTGGCCGCATCAAATCAGTCAGTAGACTGAGGAAAAAAAAAAAAAAAAAAGAATGCTGATCAAATATCTCCCTTTCGCTTCTATTAGAAAAGAGTATAGTTTTCTATACAATGCAGCGTCTTTGGTTACTTACATCGTGTGCGCAAATTATGGAAATTGACACTTCTTACTCGCAATATTCCTTGGCAACTACGATGTGGTGAGGCCTTGTCGGTCGATGCACCCAAAAAATTGGTGATTTGTGCCTTTCACTTCGTTGCAGCTACAAACTGCAGATGATGTTATGCTTATACGGTGTTCGTGTCCCGCAAAGCAGCAGAGCTTGAAGTTCAACCTCGCTGCGGGAACTGCAAATTCCCGTGTACACGTAAGTCCATGATACCAACGTCTGATTGGTAGCACTCGTGGCAGTTGCGCAAACTGTTTTCCTTTAGCTGTCTGAGAAGTTTCCCATTTTTTTGTCCCACTCATTCCGAATCCCCTTCCTATAAATTTGTACGTGTGTTTAGTCTGCTACCTGTGGAAAAATACTCCTATCGGAGCACAAAAACGGGGAATATTCTCCTGCTTAAAGGACTCTGACTGAAAAGTTGAGTACCAGCTGCCTCATTTTACTACCTCCTTGAGCATCTCCAAAAATTTTCCCGAAACATGTTCGCGCTCTTTTTAACGTGCGTCTCACGTCTGACTCCCACAAACTAACCTACCTTTAACTCGACCACATCCAATAGCCCATAGTTTGTCATTATCTCTCACTTCCTCGTTGTCATTATAAAGACTCTGTCTCTCATTATCACTGGCTTTCACCCACTTGCACTTTCTCCTTCTCTTTATTTTTCTATCCCTGGCACTGTCGCCTTCACTGTTATCGTAACACAGTTCTGACACTGTCAAGTTTGTTGCATTGCCACCGTGTCCTTCTGTTTCTCTCACGCTGATAGTGTCTCCTTCGCTCTTTCTCTGCTACAACAATTATGTGCTATCTTCCAGAATGTATTAGTTTTCCGTCTCTTTCTCACTGCCATTATCTCTTTGTCACACAGCACAAAAAATGAGCGAATATGTTCACATGTCAAAGATTTTGGAAATATTTTAAAGTCACTGAGGAAGGTAGATTGAGACAGCTTGGTACCCCACTTTTCTCAGTCTTTTAATAAACAGGAGCATATTCACCTCTTTTGTGCTCGAATAGGAGCATTTTTCTGCTGGTTCCTTTCTTTTCCATGCTACAGCAGGACATGTCACTCAAATGAAAAGAACATAACGTGTCAGTAAAATTTTGATAGTTTATGTACGTGAAATTTAAATAACGGAAAACTAATTTTACATATCACACCGGATTTTGTGCATTTTCAACTTCTCGCGGTGTAATGAATAGTCCATTAAATTTCGGGCATGCAGCCGCGCAAATAAAATTTCCTCCACTGATATTTTGGCCGCGTATCGTCCGGCCATCCTCAGAGTGAGTCAAAAGACTGACGACAAGATGCCAAGCGCGGCAGTACTGCGCATGCGGAGCACAGATGCCGGTCGGCGGCAGAGACATACGTTACACATGCGCCGCCTCTGACGAAGGCGTACAGACGTTCGATTCGCTTATCGGTGTATGATCGGCGGCGGTGACACTGTGACGACTTCTCTGCCGCTTAATTACCGCAAGAGCCAGATTCCACGCTTTATCCAAATTAAAACCATTATCTCTATTTATTAAATTATTAGGTAATCTAATCTCTATAGCTTCTCTGAAGACAGATTCCCAAAAAGAAGAGGTGGATGTTAAAATCTTCACATCTCTGTAATGCATGGAATGACCTGTATCAATACAATGTTCGGCCACAGATGACTTGTCTCGCTGTAATAAGCGTATGTATCTTCGATGCTCCACACACCTCTCATGAACGGTGCGTGTTGTTTGACCTATTGAAACATCCCCTTTGAACAAGTATACAAGACTGTGCTTAACCTGACACACAATATTTTGTTGGCGCAACGCAATCTGACTTTCAATAATCCCTACAAAAGAATGGGCCCTGACTAACAGTAAACTATAACTTTCACAAATCACTTACCTCACAAAAATCTTCGCTACTCAAGCTACTGCAATACAGCGAGCGCCACTACTGCCAGCTAAATAAAAGATTCAAACTATGGAAGGCACTAACTACTGATAGGGATAGTTATCAAATGAAAGATATTAATAGAGAACAAACAATGTATTTACCTTGATATCATCATATATAAGTATAGCAGTTCATGACAAATTTCAAAACTCCGCCATCTCTCTCCCCATATCCACCACTGCTGGCGGCTCACCTCCAACTGCCCAACGCTACGCGCTGTTCACATCCAGCTGCCGCTGCCCAACACTACAATGGCGAGTATTACAACAATGCAAAGCAGCCACAGACTGCACACAGCACAGCCAGTGATTTTCATACAGAGGTGGCGTTACCAATAAAAAAACCTAAACAGCCTACTTACATAGCCCCCATGCTCCCCACAAAAAATTTTACAAATTGGTTTGGGCAGTGCCCAATACAGATTTGAAAAAATTTTTCATAATTACAATAACAAAGATATCAAATGCACACACTTATTGGTACAACGTTGGTCAAAAGCTAACATTTTCTCACAGTCCATAAAGACAGTCCTCATCATTCGTCACAGTAGAATTGCAGTGTTTTTCTCAAAGTCTGAGCAGTAAAAGAAAATGCACACAGAAGTAGTGGATTTCCATGCAGTCTTGAAGAAGTAGTGTTGTCCTTCCAACGGATAGGCAGTGCTGACTCTCGACATGCAGACAAGTAATGGGTCACAACAGAGCAAACCCACAGCAGAGTCAGTCGAAGTTTTGAAGAAGATTGGTAGGTAGGCCATCGCAGAGCAGACCCACTGTAGACCTGGTAGAGAGTATGGTATAGGTGGGCCACCAGAGGTGCAGACCCACTGCAGTCCTTGTAGAGATGGCCAGCAGCCATTTGTTGCAACTGTGCAGGTGCACAATCACCATCGAAGAGTCTTGCGGACAATATAGCAAGTCCATAAACCACCACTTGTGCACTCACAAAGTTTTTGGGATTGTCCTTAGAACCAGCAATGCTGTTATCCAGTCCCTTGCTGAATTATTAACACACATGCAAACACTAACAGTCCCAACTTCTCACATACTGTGCATATATTATGGCCAACAGAAACGTGTGCAGTGAAATGATACTTAATTTGAAGAACTGGTAACAATTACAATTTGATAACATAAAAATACAATAACAAAGGTACAAAATACATCATTAAAGAACATAACAATATAGAAACATTTGTAGTACAGGCTCTACAAAAGAATCGACCTAACATATACATCAGTGTTACAGGAATTATGACATAAGTACATACATAAAAGATCACAATAACTTTTGAAACATCAACTTCACACATGAGCATTAAACAGAACAGAATTAATAACGTCTAACATCTTTACAAAGTAAATAACATATTATTAATGCCAATTATATTCGAGGATAGCAGTATTCCTCATCATAGTGAATGTAGCTTAATATTAAAAGAGAAAAAAGTTCTATGAAACAGTACACAGAGACAGGAAGAAAACAAATACACAAGGGTACACAAACATATAGTGGGATAACACAAAAGGGAAAGGACAGGGTTTGTTTTACTGCAGTATTTTGCATGGAGATCTCCCTTTGTTCATCATTATTCCCAAAAAGTCCTATCTAAGCCTGCTTTCTGTATTCTGTTCATATTTCTTTCAAAATAATTATTTCTGATTGTACAATACTCATTTGGGCCCAAATCTTTTTCATATAACTTCGCAATGCATTCTTTACCTATTCTTCATAGTCAGTTTCTTATATAGTCTACCCCCTCTTAAGCTAACTTAAATCTACTGAGCTCAGATGCTAAACTAAGGGACGAGGCAATGCAGCAGCACATAAAACAATTAATATAAACAGCAATGAAAAAAAATGGAAAATCGCAAAGCAAGCTACAGTAAATCTAAATTACCAAGCAATTCAACATTACAACTAACATGAGGCAATGCGCAGCCACCAAAAAAATAAATCTGGCTTAGCAGAGTAACACAAATTAAAGTTCAGTAGCACTATGCCTGGCAAACAGCAGTAACTTATACCTAAACATGACATAGCTCAAGCAGAAAAAATATTACAGTAAAAACAACAATGCAGATAAGGGAAATGTATATTAACATCTTAATGTCTATGTAATTAAAGTGGTGCACCACAGATTATTCTACAAAAGAAATTACCAAGTACTTGAAAAGAAAATTATAGATGCAGTTACTGTTATTAGTCCCTTCTTATTGTTCTCTCCATTCCAAGAGCTCCTTTTTCGAAGAATGTGGATCAGAAAATAATTATTTAATAAATCTGTTGACAGAAAGTGTTCACATTAGCAGATGCATTTAAGTTTATTTTATAAAACCACTGCTGCAACACAGCTGGAAACCAGATATTAAACAAAATTAGCAATCTCTTAACTACAAAGACAATAGATGTAAAATGTTTCTAATCATTTCATTAGGCATTTTAGTAAATATCATAAATTACGAGCTCCACAGTATGCTTTCAACAAGGGAATGTCAATAGCGAGGACAATGGCCTCCCCTCTCTTTTATTCTACCTGTGCTTCTGATGAGGCACTCACTAATGACTTGTTCTCCCGGCGTCTGACACAGCTGCGTGCCCACGACGCATTACGTGCAGGTGGTCACTTAACTTTCTTACGGAAATATTTACGACAGCATTTTCCGCTACTGTGACAGTCTCATATACAAAATTTCACGGGTCGAGAATTTGCGTTGCAAATGTGTAGAAACAAAACCCTATAAATATAACAGTGTCCAAAAAATTTTCGCCGGCATTGTGATATATTCATGCATTTACACACATTTCATAACTCTTAAAGTACAAATCTTGGTTTCCAACAACCTTTTTCACAAACCAGAGTCCCTAAACACTACTCATTGTTCCTTACCTTATTCGTCGACATTTCTTCAATATTTCATCATAACAGCTACGTGGCTTAATCAAATAACTCATATAGCATCAGCCTATTAATCATAAACATACCTTAGCAGCATAATACACATCGTCGTCGTAATAATAACATCATAACACCTCAGTCAAATCTCAAAATCGTCGTAGCTTCCTCCAATAATTTCAAAACCTAAAAAGAATTCTCTGCTCATTTAAATAGTGTCACCTACCTCAAACGTACTTTAAAAATCATGATCTCATACCAAATACATCATTCAAAGCTCTCATAGTATCACAATGGGTCCGAAAAAAAATATGAACAGTTCACACAGCACAGACAAAATGCAATTTCATAAGTGTGAAGTAATCCAACTCTGTAATTGCGTAAACATCTGTCACTGACGTAGTAAAAAGAATGTTTGTTTCTCTGTCAAATAATCAGATAGCTGTGTAATTCTGTGTTAGAGAAATATGGTACCGAAGTGTAAAGTTGTATAAGCAAATACCATATTAGCTAGGGCTCCTTGTGCTTGCCAAACACATGGTACACAAAGTAAGTGTGTACCCCCCTGAGGATTAATGTAATTATACCCTCAGGTGTTACAGATTACAGCAATGGAATGAAATGTATCACGGAAAACCTTTGTATAATTGTACTCCAAATATCTTTAAAAATAAATATTTTAAGTACAAAATCAATCACTCAAATACGTGTCCTGTAGCGCTAAATGTGCGTCTTGTTGCAACATAATCTCTGTGGAAGTGTCGTAGTTATCGTCCTCCAAAAGCTAAGTTCTGCAGAAGTCAATGTACTTACCTCATGATAAACAAAAGTGAAATGCTTTGTGTATAGATATCGTAGTTATTACGCTTATTGTTGTGATGAAGAAAGTACTGTACTGTAACGTATTGTTGTGCTACGGAAAACCCTGTCTCATTGTAGCTATACTACAAAAGTTACTACTAAAACCTGTTTTACTTTCCAGAAGAATTCAGAAAAACTGTGCAGATATAAAACAGATACACCGCAAAAGCAACATTGTAAATTGTCACTCATTAGTAGCGTCGTGATAAAACCGTGTAGCTGTCACATAAACTAACCACTGTGTCGTCTGGTATCTCACAGAAAGTACTTTAAACCCAGAATGTATTTTCAAGTAAACCAAAATGTTGCATTAAAATCTCATTAGCAGTACCAGTATGTGTCCTAAGTATGTAAGCCTGATAGTCGTTACGTAATCGTGCAACTAACAAGCAAGAATGTACAAATACAACACTGTGTCGTCTGTTGACTATAACAATGCATTCGTAATTTCTGTTTAAAAATGTTCCCTAGGTTCTAGACTGGATATTTAACTTCAAACATTGTTGCATGTTAACAGTTTCTTAAGTCTGACAAAGCATACTAGAAATGTGAAGTGAAAAGTTTTATGGCAAAGACAAAGTTAAAAAGTAGATTATCTTTCAATAAACGGTTTTACATGTGAAATGTGGTGTAAACCTTTACTCTTCCTAGTACGCAGAGTTTCAACTTCAACGCAATTATCATGTGGTATACGTCGGATTCTATAAGGTCCATTGTAAACTAGAAAGAATTTGTGACTCAAGTGTTTCTTCTTATGTGACAATGAATGAGCTTTAATGAGAACTTTCTGACTAATATACAATTTCTTTGCATTTGCTTTACCGTGTAGTTTTCTCCTTTTGTCTGCTGCAGATTTTATATTTTTAAGAGCCAAATCAATTATGTCTTTGTGTCGAAGTTTATGTGTATTCAGGAAAGGTACAAGCTCTCTGATTCTGTTCGGTGGTTCTTCATTCTTTAGTACAAGAGTAAAGCAGTGGAATCATGAGGCATTTCATTCAGCACATTTTGAAATAAGTGTAAATATCTGTCCCAATGCTGATGCTTTCTGTGACAATAAAGTCTGCAAAGCTTATTGATTTCTTTCATAATCCGTTCAGACGGGTTACAATGTGGTGAGTACAATGAAATAAAAACAGGTTTGATTTTATGGTTGCGAAGCATGCGTGACCAAACAGCAGATCTGAATTGCGGTCCGTTATCTGAAATGACTTTACTAACGTGTCCAACTTCACGTAAGAAATTTTTAACAAAGGCGTTGGATACAGACCGTCCAGTGGCTTTACGTAACGGTGTGAAAGAAACAAATTTTGAAGTAAGTTCAACAGCGACTAGAACGTACGAAAATCCATTAGATGTTCTGACAAGCGGTCCCAAGAGATCAACAGCAGCAAATTCTTTTAATTTAGAAGGAATGATAGGAAACAGCGGAGCACGATGGGAGATAGTAGATGGTTTCGCCTTTTGACAAAGTTTACAAATAGACAAGACTCTTCGAATTCTCTTTTCCATATTGTTAAAATAACAAGTCGTTCGAAGAATATGATAACATTTTCGTGGGCCAAAATGTGCATAGCTGAAATGAATGTACCAAATGAGCTTATTAACAAAATCGTCAGGAATGCAAAGTACCCATAGCTTGTCATCAACAGTGCAGCGTTTGAACAGTATGTTGTTTCTAACCAGATAATAATGCCGAATCTGAGTGTGTGTCTTTTCATGCCATTTGCTCTTGATGTCGTTCCAAATCGGATCTTTATCTTGTTCATGAGCAATGTCCTTTAAAGATGTGGTTATGAAGTTTTCAAAGGCGACTTTCTGAATGTATGAATACTGAAATTTTTCTCGAGGTTGCCTTCTGTGGTACTTTTCTCAAGCCCAGCCGGTGCGCGTGACAGTGCGTCCGCAACAATGTTCTCCTTACCAGGAATGTAGACTATTGTGAAGCGGAATTCTTGCAGAAACAATGCCCAACGTTTTAACCTGTCATGATTTAATTTTGAAGACATAAGAAATTGTAATGCACGATGATCACTGTACACTTTTACGTGCTTACCAGAAAGAAAGAAACGGAATTTGTTAAATGCCCAAACGATAGCTAAAGCTTCTAATTCAGTAACGGAATAATTTTTTTCAGATTTGGTTAGCACTCTGCTAGCAAAAGCAATGGTTTTCTGAACAGTAGTGTCATTTTCTGTGGCTTCTTGAAATAAATGGGCACCAAGACCGACTTTAGACGAATCCGTGCTAAGGCAGAAATCTTGTGATAGATCTGGATGAGCTAGTATTGGCGCGTTAAGTAGCGATTCTTTCAAAGAATTGAATTCCAACTGTGCTTGTTCGTCCCAGTTCCAAATAGTATTTTTTCCAGTGAGAGAACAAAGTTTTGGTGTAACAAGAATTTGCATGTTCAGAAAACGACGGTAAAAATTTAAGAGACCTAGAAAACTGCGGACTTGTCTTTTTGTGGATGGAACTGGAATGGCTCTGATTGCTTCTAACTTTTCGGGATCCGGCTGAATGCCTTCAGAAGAAATAATATGTCCCAAAAACCTCACCTTTGACCTACCGAATTCAGACTTTTCCGAGTTAACTGTAATTCCAGATTCTGCAAAAATACGTAACAAACTGTTGAGGATGCGATTATGTAGTTCCCATGAAGCTTCTGCTATTAGAATATCGTCCACATATAAGGTGATGTGACGTTTTAAGAACTCAGGTAATATGGAATTTAGCCCGCGAATGAATGCTGCTGAAGAAATGTTCAAACCAAAGGGAAGTTTCCGAAACATAACAAACGCCGAAACAAAGGAAAGCTGTGTATTTTCTACATTCTGGATGAAGTTCGATCTGATAAAAGCTGGATCTGAGATCAATGGAAGACAACACTTTTGTTGTTGTTGTTGTGGTCTTCAGTCCTGAGACTGGTTTGATGCAGCTCTCCATGCTACTCTATCCTGTGCAAGCTTTTTCATCTCCCAGTACCTACTGCAACCTACATCCTTCTGAATCTGCTTAGTGTATTCATCTCTTGGTCTCCCTCTACGATTTTTACCCTCCACGCTGCCCTCCAATACTAAATTGGTGATCCCTTGATGCCTCAGAACATGTCCTACCAACCGATCCCTTCTTCTGGTCAAGTTGTGCCACAAACTTCTCTTCTCCCCAATCCTATTCAATACTTCCTCATTAGTTATGTGATCTACCCATCTAATCTTTAGCATTCTTCTGTAGCACCACATTTCGAAAGCTTCTATTCTCTTCTTGTCCAAACTATTTATCGTCCATGTTTCACTTCCATACATGGCTACACTCCATACGAATACTTTCAGAAAAGACTTCCTGACACTTAAATCAATACTGGATGTTAACAAATTTCTCTTCTTCAGAAACGCTTTCCTTGCCATTGCCAGCCTACATTTTATATCCTCTCTACTTCGACCATCATCAGTTATTTTGCTCCCCAAATAGCAAAACTCCTTTACTACTTTAAGTGCCTCATTTCCTAATCTAATTCCCTCAGCATCACCCGACTTAATTAGACTACATTCCATTATCCTTGTTTTGCTTTTGTTGATGTTCATCTTATATCCTCCTTTCAAGACACTGTCCATTCCGTTCAACTGCTCTTCCAAGTCCTTTGCTGTCTCTGACAGAATTACAATGTCATCAGCGAACCTCAAAGTTTTTATTTCTTCTCCATGAATTTTAATACCTACTCCGAATTTTTCTTTTGTTTCCTTTACTGCTTGCTCAATATACAGATTGAACAACATCGGGGAGAGGCTACAACCCTGTCTTACTCCCTTCCCAACCACTGCTTCCCTTTCATGCCCCTCGACTCTTATAACTGCCATCTGGTTTCTGTACAAATTGTAAATAGCCTTTCGCTCCCTGTATTTTACCCCTGCCACCTTTAGAATTTGAAAGAGAGTATTCCAGTCAACATTGTCAAAAGCTTTCTCTAAGTCTACAAATGCTAGAAACGTAGGTTTGCCTTTCCTTAATCTTTCTTCTAAGATAAGTCGTAAGGTCAGTATTGCCTCACGTGTTCCAGTGTTTCTACGGAATCCAAACTGATCTTCCCCGAGGTTGGCTTCTACTAGTTTTTCCATTCGTCTGTAAAGAATTCGTGTTAGTATTTTGCAGCTGTGACTTATTAAGCTGATAGTTCGGTAATTTTCACATCTGTCAACACCTGCTTTCTTTGGGATTGGAATTATTATATTCTTCTTGAAGTCTGAGGGTATTTCGCCTGTTTCATACATCTTGCTCACCAGATGGTAGAGTTTTGTCAGGACTGGCTCTCCCACGGCCGTCAGTAGTTCCAATGGAATATTGTCTACTCCGGGGGCCTTGTTTCGACTCAGGTCTTTCAGTGCTCTGTCAAACTCTTCACGCAGTATCATATCTCCCATTTCATCTTCATCTACATCCTCTTCCATTTCCATAATATTGTCCTCAAGTACATCGCCCTTGTATAGACCCTCTATATACTCCTTCCACCTTTCTGCTTTCCCTTCTTTGCTTAGAACTGGGTTTCCATCTGAGCTCTTGATATTCATACAAGTCGTTCTCTTATCTCCAAAGGTCTCTTTAATTTTCCTGTAGGCGGTATCTATCTTACCCCTAGTGAGATAGGCCTCTACATCCTTACATTTGTCCTCTAGCCATCCCTGCTTAGCCATTTTGCACTTCCTGTCGATCTCATTTTTGAGACGTTTGTATTCCTTTTTGCCTGTTTCACTTACTGCATTTTTATATTTTCTCCTTTCATCAATTAAATTCAATATTTCTTCTGTTACCCAAGGATTTCTACTAGCCCTCGTCTTTTTACCTACTTGATCCTCTGCTGCCTTCACTACTTCATCCCTCAAAGCTACCCATTCTTCTTCTACTGTATTTAATTCCCCCATTCCTGTCAATTGCTCCCTTATGCTCTCCCTGAATCTCTGTACAACCTCTGGTTCTTTTAGTTTATCCAGGTCCCATCTCCTTAAATTCCCACCTTTTTGCAGTTTCTTCAGTTTTAATCTACAGGTCATAACCAATAGATTGTGGTCAGAGTCCACATCTGCCCCTGGAAATGTCTTACAATTTAAAACCTGGTTCCTAAATCTCTGTCTTACCATTATATAATCTATCTGATACCTTTTAGTATCTCCAGGGTTCTTCCATGTATACAACCTTCTTTCATGATTCTTAAACCAAGTGTTAGCTATGATTATGTTGTGCTCTGTGCAAAATTCTACCAGGCGGCTTCCTCTTTCATTTCTGTCCCCCAATCCATATTCACCTACTATGTTTCCTTCTCTCCCTTTTCCTACACTCGAATTCCAGTCACCCATGACTATTAAATTTTCGTCTCCCTTCACAATCTGAATAATTTCTTTTATTTCATCATACATTTCTTCAATTTCTTCGTCATCTGCAGAGCTAGTTGGCATATAAACTTGTACTACTGTAGTAGGTGTGGGCTTCGTATCTATCTTGGCCACAATAATGCGTTCACTATAATGTTTGTAGTAGCTTACCCGCATTCCTATTTTCCTATTCATTATTAAACCTACTTCTGCATTACCCCTATTTGATTTTGTGTTTATAACCCTGTAGTCACCTGACCAGAAGTCTTGTTCCTCCTGCCACCGAACTTCACTAATTCCCACTATATCTAACTTCAACCTATCCATTTCCCTTTTTAAATTTTCTAACCTACCTGCCCGATTAAGGGATCTGACATTCCACGCTCCGATCCGTAGAACGCCAGTTTTCTTTCTCCTGATAACGACATCCTCTTGAGTAGTCCCCGCCCGGAGATCCGAATGGGGGACTATTTTACCTCCGGAATATTTTACCCAAGAGGACGCCATCATCATGTAATCATACAGTAAAGCTGCATGCCCTCGGGAAAAATTACGGCTGTAGTTTCCCCTTGCTTTCAGCCGTTCGCAGTACCAGCACAGCAAGGCCGTTTTGGTTATTGTTACAAGGCCAGATCAGTCAATCATCCAGACTGTTGCCCTTGCAACTACTGAAAAGGCTGCTGCCCCTCTTCAGGAACCACACGTTTGTCTGGCCTCTCAACAGATACCCCTCCGTTGTGGTTGCACCTACGGTACGGCTATCTGTATCGCTGAGGCACGCAAGCCTCCCCACCAACGGCAAGGTCCATGGTTCATGGGGGGGCACAACACTTTTACACCATTAAAATTTTGAAGAAGTTCTTCCAACGTTTGCGGCCTGTCTGTTTCAGGAATAATGATAGTATTGATTGGTCTCGAATCTAAGACAAGTCTGATCGATCCATTTTTCTTCTCAACAACATGTAATGGATTGTTGTATGAGCTTACTGCAGGCTCAATAATGCCCTCGTCGAGCATAGATTGTATTTCTGTTCTAACACGGTCCCTATAATGTGCTGGAATTACATATGGTCTAACACAAAATTTAGTATGCTCACGAACACGAAATTGGTATTGAAATCCCTTGATTGTTCCTGTTTTATGAGTAAAAACTGTGGAATGTGCTTGTAAAATCTCAAAAAGGTCCTGCCTATCAGTGTCATTACAATTCTCAATTGTTTGAATTTTATTCTGAATTAACTTATTAGTGTCAAATGCGCCGTCGATATCATCCCTGTCAGTACTTGCAGAGTGATTGTTAGTGTCTAGTTCCATAGAAAATTCCGAACTGTTGTCTAACAGAAGGTAAAGCCGATTAATTTCCTCGTCATGGTTTGAGAGCCAATCTTCAAATTTCAAAGCTATTGACTTACCTTCTTTCTCTAAACTTATTTCAGCATCGTGAAAGTTTAAGATTGCTTTGTATTCATTCAAAAAGTCTACTCCCCATATAATTTCCGTCGACAATAATGGAACAATGAGAAAGTTCATAGAGAAGCTGTGGTTTTGACAAAAGTATTCTAAATTGGTTTGTTGGCGTACATCTACACTTTTTCCAAAGATTGCACCTTGTAATTTAATCTTACGTAACAGAAGTGTGGGGCAATCGTTCGATTTGTTGCATTTGCTAAAGGCTGTTTCACTGATTACTGAAATGGGACTGCCAGAGTCAAGTACTGCCGTAAATTTTACGTCATTTACTGTAATGTGAATCACAGGATATGCAATGTTGTTATGTTTTACGTCGTGTTCTTGGAGTCAGATGTCCCTAATGTCTTCCATTTTTACGTAATTACTAGCTACGGCAGCTGCGTCGTTAGTGTCATAAGAACGTTTTGTGGCTGCCAGCGGTGTGAGTCATTGCCTATTGTCTCTTTGTTGGCGCGCGTCGTTATTGGGATTTGGAGACCTAACTTCTACAAATTCACCGTGACGAGAGGGCCCTGCCCTATTTAAGTCCCGCCAGTTCCGATGCAATTCAGGTCTGTCGTTACGATCATATCGTCTGTCGTCATGTCGGCAGATTCCATAGTTTCTTTCTTGTCGGTCACATGGTGGAGAATTTCTCCCTGAATCGTAACTGCACGCTGGTCCGTTGCGTCTAAAGTTATTCTGTCTCCCTTGATAATATTTATTTTGGTTCCCATATTGTCTGTTTCTCTTATTGTCTCTGCGATAGTCATTACCACGGAGAGGTGATCTTTCCCTGTAGTTATTACTACTCTGCCAACGGTTGTCATACGAGTGATGTCTGTTTTGGTCACGATTTGTGTTGTGAGAATAGCCTTGTCGTGTCAAGTTATTACTTCTTTCATCGCGGAATTGCGACGGATGTGACCTGTAATTGTTGTGTTCCTGGTTTCGCGTTCCGCGATTGTCAGTGTCAATTTCTAATTCTTGTAAGAGTCCCTGAAATGCTTCAATGTCGTCTTTGCAACGTCCTGCCAAAATAATATGTCGTAAATGTTCAGGCAGTTTGATTAAGCAAATGCGGATGAGTTCTGAGGGGCTGTATGGGTTTGAAAGATACTGATTCTTATGCAACATGTCTTCAAAATATTTCATAAGACTGGAAAATTCAGATTGTTCGAAACGTTTCATCATTATGATGCTATGTTTTACTCGGTCTTGTGTGGCTTGAGACCAATATGCTGAGAGGAAGGCATGGTAAAACTCTCCTTCACTGTGGCAATTGTGAATGACCGATCGCATTCTTACAGCTGGTTCATTCTCTAAATAGCCACACATAAATTCTAACCTGTGCTCCAATGACCAGTTGGGAGGAAAACAATGAGAGAATTGATGGAGCCACGCTTGTGGATGAATGTCGTTGCCGGAATTCTTAAATGTTTTGAATTTACGTGTAGTAATGAACAGCTTATAGTCAAAATCATCATGACGGCAAGTCGCATGTCGGTCATTGTTACGTCGTGTCGGCTGTTCAATCTCAAAATTCGGTGCACATTGGCAATTTCTTTCATAATTTCCGAAATGCGCTGTGTTATTATTTTGTGGCTGTTCCGTATTTCTATGTCCCTCTTCCCGTATTGGGGCGCGAGTGTCCTCTGAAATACGTAATTCTTGTACTACTTGTGCCAACTGATCTTGCACTTGCCGGATTTCTCTTTTGTACTGTGTATTGATTTGATTTTGATTTTGTTTGAATTTTCAAATTTCTACATACTCTTCAGTGTCAGTGAAGGCTACAGGTGTTGTGTTATTCAGATCATCATCTACCTTTGTAGATAAGTTAGTGAACTGATCTGAAAGTTCGGCTACTTTATCCGATAGTGAAATTATTTCCTCTGTATGTTTTTCTGAACCAAGTTTCAGAGTATCTACTGCGTCCTTTAAGTTTTCCTGAGTTTTTGCAAGTTGCGTAACCGAATCGGTAGATGCAACTGAGTCAATTTTAGCACGCAAGGTGTCGTGATTTTCATGAACAATGGTTTGCAGTTCTTTTATGGCTGCTTCGTGATTCTGTAATACATTTTCATGCCGCGAAAAAATGGGTTGAAAATGCTCACAAATTTGTGTTTTTACATCATTACAGGCTTTTTGACATTTCGATTCAATGTTATGTAACTCACTAGTTAAATCTTCACGTGTTTGTTCAAGTGTGGTGTCTAACTTTTGAAGCTTTTGTCCCATTTGTTGCATTAATTGTAATAACAATGCACTGGTGTCTGAAACATGTTCCTCAGTGCTTTTCGGCAGTGAATTTGCACCGGTAACATTCACATTTTGACAAGCGGAAAATGTGTCTTGACTCATTTGAGAAAACGGTGAGGACGCAAAACCTGAATCTACAGTATTTGCAAAATTGTGTCCTGTCATTTCGGATTCCTGAGGCGAGCTGTTGCCGACCGATCGATCGATAATGCTTCCCTCTTCACTAATTGTCTCACTGTCCACGCCATTGTTTGCCGCCCGCTCCATTTCCCTATGCACAATTACCAAATTACTACTTTGAACATCAGTTAGTTCATTACTCGGTGGCTTTAACACACTGCTTTCATTTTCACTGTCATTTCTCAGTTTACTTTGGAGCCTAGTATTACGTTTATCACACGCCATTATTGTCACAGTATTTCACACGACAACACAGAAAAACACAATTTGAAGATCAAAAATAAGAGAACACATTAACATAGCACTGAAAATAATATCTAGTTAATTGCACGCGCTGCTGAGAAATACTTGGTGTAAAACTGCATGCATGCTACAACTGTTTTACTGTACAACAATGAAAGTCTGCAACCACAAATGAGATTTTCTCTACAATTACGCGCTAGCAATAAACAAAATCTACACTAATTACACAAACTACAACAAACAAAATCAGAAGATTCCAGTGAGGTATCCTAGGCCAAGGGTCGACATATGAAACGTCCCCTTTGAACAATTGTACAAGACTGTGCTTAACCTGACACACAATATTTTGTTGGCGCAACGCAATCTGACTTTCAATAATCCCTACAAAATAATGGGCCCTGACTAACAGTAAACTATACCTTTCACAAATCACTTACATCACAAAAATCTTCGCTACTCAAGCTACTGCAATACAGCGAACGCCACTACTGCCAGCTAAATAAAAGATTCAAACTATGGAAGGCACTAACTACTGATAGGGATAGTTATCAAATGAAAGATATTAATAGAGAACAAACAATGTATTTACCTTGATATCATCATATATAAATATAGCAGTTCATGACAAATTTCAAAACTCCGCCATCTCTTTCCCCACATCCACCACTGCTGGCGGCTCACCTCCAACTGCCCAACGCTACGCGCTGTTCACATCCAGCTGCCGCTGCCCAACACTACAATGGCGAGTATTACAACAATGCAAAGCAGCCACAGACTGCACACAGCACAGCCAGTGATTTTCATACAGAGGTGGCGTTACCAATAAAAAAACCTAAACAGCCTACTTACACTATGTACGACTTCTCACAATTTCCGCAAGGAATCTGATACACACCAGCTTTACGAAGCTGTATATCGTCCTTTACAGAGCCGAGTAAAGCTGCAATCTCTTTTGGGAGCTTATGCTTAAGTACTGCTGGCACATGAGAAGCCTAAAAGGCGAAACCTATTCGCTTCTGGTTCTCTGAGCCGTCTATATGTTGTTCAAAATGGTTCAAATGGCTCTGAGCACTATGGGACTTAACATCTGTGGTCATCAGTCCCCTAGAACTTAGAACTACTTAAACCTAACTAACCTAAGGACATCACACACATCCATGCCCGAGGCAGGATTCGAACCTGTGACCGTAGCAGTCGCGCGGTATATGATAGTCGCTCTTGTTTGTTTGACTCTGAGCTCGTGAAAGGCATGGCTTCAAATAGTTGAAGAAACTGGCGGATCAGATCGCATTTCCGATTCAACGACACTACAAAGATAGGTTTGTTCAATCATGAGCAGTCGGGCTTAGATGCCAAATCGAATGTCCGGTGCTGCCTCTATATATTCCTTTGCCATTGAAGAGAAATGCTTATACAATCAATCATTTGACATGTGACATATTACCGAAACTTTCTGGATGCAGGTTAATAAGATGTCCTCTACAAAATTAGCCCTTTTCATTAGGAACTCGACACTTAAATTTTTGTCGCTGCAAGTGTAGAAGCGGGTGGCTACTTTCGACAAGTAACGTATTTGCTGGGGCTGGCTTCACGCTGTCGAGACATATTCATATCGTTTTGTGTTATATCATACTCGGTCATGCGTTGTCCATAGCAAACGGTAACAGGGCAATCCCACGGCCAATCGGAGCGCGTAGCGCCAAGTTTTCTTAGTTTAAGAATACTGCGTTGTCGACCCAAAAAACATCAGTAATTTTGGTTTCTACTGGCATCAGCTGTCCAGGGTTATAATTTCGTGACACAATTTTTCTCCACACTGTAAAGGGTGTTACAGGAGAATGTTCGTTGCTCAGAGTTATGGCAGGAACGAACATTCGCGACAAACAAGTCTAGTCAATATGGGTTTTAAAATGCATACCTTAAAAACTTGTATGTGCCATTGTTCATCTTCGCTACTGTAAAACATCTCTTGTACTGAACAAATAGTCATAGCTCTTACGGTATGTATTACTGAGCCCGCAACTACTAGATATTTCTGCTTCGAATGATCGTTTCTGTCACTTCCCTGAATGCTGACCATCCCAGTTTCCTATACAGTGTTACTGGAACGTACTTAATTAGAACAGAAAACCTAAAAAAATTGTTGGTTGTCATTTCTTTTATTGCTCCAGAATTCTAACACTAACTTGTACTTTTTTTTCATGCATAGTGTAACGTTTTATTTTTCTGATGACATGGCGAAATAGTTTGACACATGTTTTACTTGTATATGACAAAGCAGACGAGTAAAAGAGAAATATTGAAAATAATAATGAAGAAGAAGGTGGTGCAAACCACTTACCGTAGACATTGTAACGATATCATAGTTATAAGTGCGATCTTTTCCCGTGACACTTCGGCGCCGTCTACTGGTTCATTGTAACGTAGTTAAGTAGAACAGAGATTTGGCAATATGAATAAGTGCATCAGAAAACGAAAAATATATTGTTGACTGTCTCATCTTATCCCGGTACCGAAAGAAAACGTAAACAAAGTGGAATATGAACTACGTTACTGTGGCGAAAAAGAGTAGTACCACTGCTCTTGACATCTTTCAGCCGAATTCAGTTCCTGGTACCATACAAAAATCACGTGACTTGAGCTGCAGATTTTGCGCACAGACTGCTCGTTCTGCGCATCCGAATAATGACTCCATAGATTTTTATGCTCTATGATAGTATGTAACGCCCTAAATACACATTAAAAACCTTCTGCGCTATCCAAAATTTTTGGGCTTTTAATATTCGTTGATAACCTGTACTGTACTTATGTTTCTGAATATGTAGGCTTCGTTATAGAAAGTATGTTTAATACGTGTCCGCTGCTCGTGGTCTCGCGGTAGCGTTCTCGCTTCCCGAGCACGGGGTCCCGGGTTCGATTCCCGGGGGGGTTAGGGATTTTTCCTGCCTCGATATGACTGGGTGTTGTTGTGTCGTCTTCATCATTCATCACCATTACGGTCGGAGGAAGACAATGGCAAACCACCTCCACTAGGACCTTGCCTAGTACGGCGGTGCGGGTCTCCCGCATCGTTCCCCTACGCTCCGTCACGGAGTATGGGACTTCATCATCATCATTTAATATGTAAAGGATATAATAGTGTATTTATTTCCGATTGTTTGTAATTGACTGTAATAATGTAAATATTATAAACTGCTGGGAAATAGCCAAGGAAACTTTATTTTTAATGTATCAATAGCAACGACGAAATGGCAGTAGCTGTACTGTAGTTCACCTTTGCGTTTGGAGAGTTCCTGTCGTGCTGCGAGCAGAGAGCAGTGTATGGAAACTCCATTAGTAGTGTAGCGCTTGACACAGTCACGTCGATTAAATATTTGGGCGCAACATTGCAGAGCGATATGAAGTGGGACAAGCATGTAATGGCAGTTGTGGGGAAGGCGGATAGTCGTCTTCGGTTCATTGGTAGAATTTTGGGAAGATGTGGTTCATCTGTAAAGGAGAGCGCTTATAAAACACTATTCTTGAGTACTGCTCGAGCGTTTGGGATCTCTATCAGGTCGGATTGAGGGAGGACATAGAAGCAATTCAGAGGCGGGCTGCTAGATTTGTTCAAAAATGGCTCTGAGCACTATGGGACTTAACATCTATGGTCATCAGTCCCCTAGGACTTAGAACTACTTAAACCTAACTAACCTAAGGACATCACACAACACCCAGCCATCACAAGGCAGAGAAAACCCCTGACCCCGCCTGGAATCGAACCCGGGAACCCGGGCGTGGGAAGCGAGAACGCTACCGCACGACCACGAGATGCGGGCGCTAGATTTGTTACTGGTAGGTTTGATCATGACGTGAGTGTTGCGGAAAAGCTTCAGGAACTAGGGTGGGAGTCTCTGGAGGAAAGGAGGCGTTCTTTTCGTGAATCGCTACTGAGGAAATTTAGAGAACCAGCATTTGAGGCTGATTGCAGTACAGTTTTACTGCCGCCAACTTACATTTCGCGGAAAGACCACAAAGATAAGATAAGAGAGATTAGGGCTCGTACAGAAGCATATAGGCAGACGTTTTTCCCTCGTTCTGTTTGGGAGTGGAACAGGGAGTTGTGATACGAGGTACCCTCCGCCACGCACCGTATGGTGGATTGCGGAGTATGTATGTAGATGTAGATGTAGTGCGGAAGTGTTTGTTGGGCGCTCCCACAGACGCCATGTGCAGCTATGATCGCGCCAGTGTAGGCTCACCTAATTCGTTAGCCAGCGGCTACTGAGAGCAGGTAGGAGTGTACCGGGGGAAGAAGCTGCAATTCTATAAAAAAAGAGCTGCACTCCTCCCGAACAGGCCGTGAAGACCCAACGGCACAGACCTGCCGCCAAGTCATCCTCAGACCATAGGCGTCACTGGATGCGGATAAGGAGGGGCATGTGATCACCACATCGTTCTGCCGGCCGTATGTCCATTTCCGAGACCGGAGCCCCTTACTTCTCAATCAAGTAGTTCCTCAGTTTCCACTTCTAACTATTGTCCGTCCCATAATTATCCGTGGCTCTCGAGACGACTTGTGGTTCTCAAACAGCAGCAGCAACATTAGCCGCTCAGCATTGTCGTCGGCTACACTCTTCGGCGTCCGCTCAGCTGCAGCATCGTAAGACTGTTAAGTGACGAAATATAAGTAACTTCGTAGAGGTATTAACCAGCAGGATTTCTTTCACAAAATATGACTAACCTGAATAATAGCCTGCAACGGTTAAAACCTCTGAGGCATCTGTATTGTCATTGTCCTCAGAAATTATTATCAAGCGGTATCCCTTTACTTTCCTTGCAATCAGCGAGTGTCGTAAATAACTAATTCCAGCCAGTTTTTAGTGTTTGCTAATACCAGTTTCTGTCTAAATTTTCTGCCTCAGAATCTGTTCATTCTTGTATTGCATAACAGCCGTTTAACTAATTTGCAATTCTGAGTACTAACTTCATTCACTTAAAGTTAAGTAAAATTTCACAGGCAAAACTAATAATTAAAGATACAGCACAAATTAAGAGTGAACAATTTCATTTATTCTACATTTAGCTTAGCGAATGACTTCTGCTGGCTTGGTATGTATTTTATTGTTGTTATCTTCAAAGAAAAATCAGTTGCTGCTTTGCTTAAAGTAAATTCAATTCAGTATTTCAAAAATCAAATGTAAATTGTTTGCCTGTTTATAACTTTTGCATTGCGATACACTGAGGTTACTGAAAGCCATTTTTTGCATAACCGAGTTTCAGTTACAGCCTGTAACCAAAAAGTTCATTTAACCTTACTTTAAAAATTTAGTATTTCAGAATAAGTAACTGCAAACTCAGTGCTTTCTGATTGATTTATTTTCTCGTGAACTGTTGTGCATCTGAAAATCTTGACAGTCTTGTGTTGGCATGCCACTGATTATTTTCTTAAATTTATTTGCCGTTATCATTCTTAAGATTATGGAGAATGATTATTCCAGTTGTCTGGCTACCGTTTAATTATAAGCTTTTTTGCTAATCAGTATCTTTTGAATTATCAGTAAGTTTTGCATTAAATATTACATGGTACCCTTTTCCACCCTGTATGGTTCGCGAACCATTGCACTATATTCCACTCATTTCAAAATTATTAGAATAAATTCTTCCTTCAGAAGGGTCTGTTGTACACTTTCCTCCTACTACCGGTACTATTTTCCTTCGGTAACGATAGCCTGACTCACTGTAAAATTTAATAAGGCATACGTGATCGCGATGAATTAAGCGGCAATCTAGTAGGCGGATTAGGAAGGGAGACGTTAGACGCTAATGAGAGGACAGTATCAATTTGGTGCTGTTCTTGGCACGAATTTTGCAGTGTGCAAATTCGTAGTGAATTAAACCCTTTCGCTACGAATAAAGTCGCTCAACCACGGCAATAGTGATTAGTAGAAATAAGCCACAAAATTTCTAAATTTGCATCAGTCAGTAAAACAGGCAACACGATGGACTCAGATGAAACTGATAAATTGATTGTACTTAACGGGGAACGATTGGTAGAACAAAAGAGAACCCATTGCTGAGGAACCAACGGCTAGCATCACAGATGCCACCGCTGAAACACAGGAACAGGGGAAATTGGAATTCCTGGCGTTGGGAGATAATACGGAATTCGGAACAAAAATCAAAACCGAATCCCTCGACAGTGGATACGAGAATACCATTAAGAAAGAACTAGAGCTAGAGTCAAAAATAGTAATATCTGTAAATATAAACGAATTGTTGAACATGTTGATCAGTAGAATTAATGCTCAGACCGAATCGATTAATGCTAAATTAATACTCAGTCCAAATCAATTAATGATAAATTTAATCCTCAGTCCGAATCAATAGAAGCTCAATCCGAAACACTTAATGCACAATCCAAATTTGTTAACAGTAAAATTGACGCACAAGTAAGTAAAATGGATGATCAAGACAAGGCAATCGAAACTGTGAATAGCAGTATTGGAGACGATAACACTAAAGTGAATGAAATCAAGAAAGGAATAATTGTAATAAATGCCAAAATGTGTAATTTTAAGCACGACATGACAGAGGTATAGCCAAAATAGAAAGCGTAAATTGTCATTTTGAGCCGGGAGTAGGTAGGTAGAATAGTAATTGAAACAGTCTGTTGATCCCATTATTTAAAATAAAGTAATTCAAAGGATAGAAATAGTGCAAAAAGACGATAGGGAAAAGGTTACAAATTTCCATATTTTGGCGTCAGACGTCGATAGAAGAGTGAAGAAACAGCTGACTACAAGTGATGAGAAAAAGAGCGAAGTGGAAACGTTAGCGACGACCACTTGCCAAGTAGTCACGAAAATAACCGAAATAGAAAAGAGGTTAGACAAAAAGCTGTACTATGGGTCATACCACCCACATGACGCTGGTATCTTAGCGAAGGAGGAGCATTTCGATGCCCCCAAAAAGCGACTTAATTAAAAGTTGCGAAAGGGAATTGACTGAATCGTGCATGGATAAGAGAAAAATTAAAGCTGTTGTCGACATGCTAGCGGGCGAGGCTAAGCGATGGGGCTTAAACCTCGATGTTGTGAACCTGAACTTCAAAGAATTTAAGAATGTGTTCTTGGAAGAACATTGCTCAGTGCAGAAGCACGAGAGCGCATGGAGCGATTTCGTAGAGTCAAAATCCTACGACGCAAACTCGCGCGGCTCGATGAAAGCATTTAGGGAAAATTGGATCTGCTAATTAGAATAGTTGCGTGATCCACAGATTGAATAGGAAATCGTCTGGGAGTTGTGAAAGAAGTTTCCAGATGTTTCCAAAAGTTACATAGGCGGTAGTTACAGAACAATTGAATAATTACCGCATTCTTAGAAAAGGTCGAAGATGAAAATTGGTCAAATAACCGCTAAAATTTTAAGAATGATGGTAATAGCAACAATTACGACAAAGGCAACAAGCAAAATAACAATAACCATGTCAATAATGGTAACCACCACCAATAACTCACACCTTTATAACAATTACGGTCATAGTGGGATAAATAATAGTAGAAATGGGAGAGGCCAATATCAAGCGAATATGGTACGTGGTTCTCAGCGGATTTATAGTAGACAGGAGCAAAATCAGCTATTTCGAGAGTCAGTTTCAAACGGGCCTGTCGTACTTAATCAGTGAAACCGTTACCCTCGCCGGTTTGGGACCCACCGATCGAGGGAAGACCTTGGCGGTCCATAAGAAAGCCTAGGCAACGTCGCTAAGACAGATCCGAACGGTTAAACCAGCGATGGGAGAATGTGCAAGAAGACAAAGCGACTAACGCATCTACAGTAACACTAACTGAAGATAAAACGGCAGTCGACAAAGCGATCAATTCCGTAATAACGATGAAAATTGCGTACCGGTAATTAAGAGATAGACGGCCGCTGTTAAAGCAACAACGGTAACGCAGGCTCCAATAAAGTGTGATTCCTTGGCGGAATTAAAGAAGCCGATATCGGATAAAACTTCCGTTAACGCGCAGGGCAACGCGGAACACGAGGAGGTGGCGCTAGGTGAATTCGGTCGGATATACGACGAATTAAACGATTATGTGGTACAGTGAATATTGGTAATTGAAGATCACATTTTAAGAAGGTGGAGACATTATGATTGTTTATCTTTGCGTATGGAGAGTCGCGCTGCGAGCGGAGAGGAAGCAGTCAGCCTGAGTCGTGAAAGAGTGCGGAAGTGTTTGTTGGGTGCTCCCGCAGACGTGGCGTGCATCTATGATCGCTCCAGTATAGGCGCACTTAATTTGTCAACCTACGAGTATTTAAAGCTCGGTAGGAGTGGACAGGCGGAGGAAGCTGCAATTCTATTGCCTTGCCCGTAAGTATCCATAGCTCTGGAGATGGCTCATGGTTTTGAAACAGCAGCAGCTAATAATTGTCGTCGCCTACATTCTTCGTCGTTTACACAGCTACAACATTGTAAGACTCTTAAGTGACAAAGTATACCATAATTAATATAGTAGAGGCATTACCCAGTGGCATTTCTTTTACAGAGTGTGATTAACCTGAATAATAACCTGCAAAAGTTAAAAATTGTTTTGTTCTGGTGTTGTCATTGTTCTCAGACATTATTACCAAGGAGGATCCCTTTCTTTCCACGCAACCACCGACTATCCTAAATATATGATAAATGATTAACTATTTACTGCCTGTTTTCTAAGTCTGCTAATGACCACTTTCAGTATAAATTTTCTTAAAAATGGGTCAAATGGCGCTGAGCACTATGGGACTTAACATCTGAGGTCATCAGTCCCCTAGAACTTAGAACTACTTAAATCTAACCTAAGGACATCACACACATCGATGCCCGAGGTAGGATTCGAATCTGCGACCGTAGCGGTCTCGCGGTTCCGGACTGAAGCGCCTAGAACCGCTCGGCCACCGCGGCCGGCCCATAAATTATCTGCGTCGGTAACTGTTCATTCTTGTACTGCATAAAAGAGGCTTAATTAATTTGCAATTTCAGTATTAGCTTCATTTACTTAACGTAAAATTTCACTGGCAAAACTAGTAACTAAAGTTACAGCACAAATTAAGAGTCCACAATTTAATTTATTCTGTACTCAGCTTAGCGAATGACTTCTGATGGCCTGGTATGTATTTTATTGCTGTTATATTAAAGTAAAATCACTTGCTCATTTGCTTAAAGTAAATTTAATTCAACCTTTCAATAGGCAAAAGTAAATTGATTGTCTCCTTTTAAATTTTTCATTACTGAAAATCATTTTTCACATAACAAAGTTTCAGTTGCATCGTGTAATTTATTTAACATTACTTTCTAGATTTCGTATTTCAGAATAAGTAACTCCAAACTCAGTGCTTTCTGATTCATTTATTTTCAAAAGTATGTGAAATCTTATGGGACTTAACTGCGAAGGTCATCAGTCGCTAAGCGTACACACTACTTAACCTAAATTATCCTAAGGACAAACACACACTCCTATGCCTGAGGGAGGACTCGAACCTCCGCCGGGACCAGCCGCACAGTCCATAACTGCAGTGCCCAAGACCGCTCGGCTAATCCCGCGCGGCTCATTTATTTTCTGGTGAACTGTTGTGTATCTGTAAATCTTGACTAGCTTCTGTTGCCATTCGAGTGATTATTTGTTAAAATTTCTTTGCCATTACCTTTCCTAAGAATGTGGAGATTCATTGCCGTAATGAGCTGGGGACCGTTTAACTATTTCCTTTTTTCTAATCAGTATTTTTTGTATTATCAGTATTTTTGTATTAAATATTACGTGGTATCGTTTTCCACGCTGTGTGGTTCGTGAGCGATTGCGCTATATTCCACGCATTTCAAAATTATAGTCGGTATTTAGAATAGGTTCTTCCTTCAGAAGTGTGTGTGTGTTATACTTTCCTCCTACTGCTGGTACTATTTTCCTTCGGTAACGAGAGTTTGAGTCACTGTACAATTTCATTAGGCACACGCTATCACGATCAATTGTATGGCAATCCAGTAGGCCGATTAGGAAATATTTACCAGACAGGTTACTCGTTGTGTCGTCACTGGGAATCACTCTGCCACGTAGGTACGATGGACTCGTCGCTCGTGGTTTGCCGTTTGCTGTGTGTCAACACAGCTCGCTTGCCTCTGTGCACCTGTGTAAGCCTAATAGGCACGAAGTGCACGACACGCTGGCTGTTGTGTACAAAAGGCGGAGGACACTGGGTAACGCGCGGTTGCAGGCGCGAAACATGTTGTTGGGATGAGTGAAGCGGCCGCTTACATCATGAACTATGAACGCTGGTGGGGGAGCAGCTGGCATATAAGACCTCATCACAACAGTAGCATAGCTCGTTTTAACCTCCAACGCGACAATGTCTTGAAACGTTTGGTCTAGCAAAGCTTTTTTTTTTTTTTTTGTTTACTTCCCTTGTGAATTCTGAGTCCTGTGATGAGCTTCACAGTAAATACATAAAGGAGGAGTGTCTTTATTATGGTCACATTCAGTACTCTTATGAGGGCTTGCTACGACACTGAATACTTTGGTGAATCTAAATCTCAAACTGTTCACACATTGAAAGACGGATGGACCAACGGACTGCATCTGGTGCCTCTGCATGCGTAACGCAAACTGGTCTTTTTTTCGCAATTCACTGTTATTACGGTAGACATAGTATAATAGGTATTTACAAAATATTCCCTTCTACTTTAACAGGTTCAGTGTAACGTGTCAGTTGTATTATAGGTACGCTGTGTAACTTCAAAAACTTTTTCTTCAGACATTGTACTGTCAAGAGACTTGACAGACCTAAATCAAAAATTAAAAAAGTCTCAGGCAATAGTAACCTGTTTTCTTTAGCTGCACCGAATCTATACACCATTGTGCCCGTTGATAAGACTATCTTCATCATAAAATAAACCCTTTCGAAATAAAGAAAAATGTCACATCCGGAAGTATGAATTAGTGGAACTACGCCGCGCGGGATTAGCCGAGCGGTCTCAGGCGCTGCAGTCATGGACTGTGCGGCTGGTCCCGGTGGAGGTTCGAGTCCTCCCTCATGCTTGGGTGTGTGTGTTTGTCCTTAGGATAATTTAGGTTAAGTAGTGTGTAAGCTTAGGGACTGATGACCTTAGCAGTTAAGTCCCATAAGATTTCACACACATTTGAACATTTTTGAGTGGAACTACCAACCAACTGTCGAAAAAAAATCGCAAAACCAAAAAATAATTAATGCAAAGTAATGAAATTTCGGGAATGCATGTGTCTACGTAACATATTTAAGTGATTAACACTACAAGATCATAGATTAATGCAAGCACGAGATAAGTCATTGAAAATGTGTAATGCTACTACATTAATAACCGATGTAACCGCCAGAATGTTGAATGCAAGGGTGCAAACGTGCAAACATTCTGTTGTCATTCTGTGGGATAGAGCTCCATGCCTGTTCTACTTGGTTGGTCAATACAGAGACGGTTAATACTGTTTGTGGATGACTCTGCATTTGTCGCCCGATGATATCCCATGTGTGCTCGACTGGAGACAGATCTGGTGATCGAGCAGGCCAAGCTAACATGTCTACATTCAGTAAGAATGTTTGTTTACAACAGCGATATATCGGCGAGCGTCACCCTGTTGGAAAACGTTCCCTGGAATGCTGTTAATGAGTGGCAGCACAACAGGTCGAATCAACAAAATGACGTACAAATTTGCAGCCAGGGTGCACAAAATAACCATGTCAGTGCTCCTGCCGTCTAACGAAATCGCACCCAGACCGCTACTCAAGATGTAGGTATAGTGCACGCTTGTATTGAACGTTCTAGTAGTTACACCGGATATTAACGTACCAGTGTTTCACCTGTTCAATGGCTTATTTCGCCCCTACATTAATCAGTGATCTTGCAAAAGCAATCAGTTAAATATGTTACTTAGACAAATGTATTCCCATAATTGCATTACTTTCCATTAATTACTTCTAATTGTAAGTCAGTACAGTCAAAAGATACGGCCATTTATGTCACTCATTTTGATACTCGCAAAGTCAGTCATCATATCCTATATCCTATATATCGTTCACCTATAGTCATGAAATTTAGCAAAAAGCAAGGTTTCACAGTACGACTAAAGGAAAAGATCCGAAAGCTGTTGATTGGTAATGGCGTCGCACAAAAAATTCCTTCATCACTTGTTATCCGACCATTCTTTAAGTGTGTGGAGAACCATGTACTGCCGCAGGTAATTCTGCTGGTTCTTTAGCAGCAGCTTTCAGATAAGCAACAGAAATAAATCTAACACATTCATCAGTTACTCCAGTGTACTTTCGTGATCTCGTTGGTGATTTGGGCAAGTTCAACACTACTCATAATACTCGAGTTGCCGTCAGATCTTTACCCATGCACCTCGTTCCATAAAAAAATCTAACCTTGCTCTCAAAGAAGTCGTTCTTGAATTTTCGCGAATTCCAAATTAACTTACAGAATTTCCAATCTTTACAGTGTACTATAGTTCGTTAGCAACCCCTTCTAGAGATGCTAATTTGCCTACCACAAACATTACATTAGTCACTGGCTTCTAAAACTTGTCCTAACATATTCAAATCTCATAAAACATAACCTAAACTGTATGCTTGATTTTGTTTAAGGATAAATAAATCCTCATGTTTTCCAAGTTTCCTTTTCGAAGCACTAGTTGGTTTGTTCGTATCGTGTACCAGTGAATCACGTCCACTATTTCCATTAGATTCGTAAACTGCATTGTTATCAGATCAAGTTGAATGCTGATTTCCATGGAGACGTTGTTTCTTAAAACAAACGTTCCTTTTCGTCATGTCGGAATTCACAACGACACAGTAAATTACTATATTTACAATGGAACATTTATAAAGCACTAGATGCATGTGAAATACCGTCACTTCTCTTCACACAGCCAACTTCTTAATGGGAACAGGAAGCCAAAGAAGAAATAACTGAAAACCACAAATCTTCTACACTGAATACTTCCATGATAGAAATAGTTACGTGATTCAATGGAGAACGACTGGATTTTATTACGGTTGCACTACTGACTCTGAAATGATAAAAAGTGTTCTGAGTTGGAATTATTTGACAAATAATAATTCAAATTGTTCAGGAGAGGTCGATTGCTATTAAAAGATGATAACTAGAAAATGTCACTTTTAGAGCAGTTTCGACATATTTGCTCCCCTTAAGTGTAGCAGCTTAGAGTAGTAAATGTGATGAGTACACGTCGACACTAATGTTATGTTCGTATTGTGGATGATAAACGAAAAGGGTCTGGGTGAACCCAGGTTCCCGCTCCTCTAGAAGAACTCGGCCTGGACGTGGCCCTCGTTCAAGGACTGCCGTTCGTCACCTCCACGAGCACGTGGCCCGCCCTCGGCTCTGACCACGTGCCGCATTAATCGGTCTGGACGTCGACTGAGCTCCACCTTCGTGCCGGTGTCTGGACAACCATGGCATTGACTGTTACAGGTGTACAGAAAGAACTGCCCTCAGAGTAGAGTTCCGAACTAGCTATCCTACATAGTTTAGAGAGAAGGTGTAAGGGGTCCATAGGCCCTTACTATAACTTTGCACTCGGCACAGGTCGGTAGGGCGAACAATCGATTGAAACGTATTGAGAGAGCGAGTGTCGAGATGCGCCAGAGTGGTTGGCGGGAATGGTGTGTGTGTGGAGGCCATTATTGGAATACAGGGTTTTTTAACCGGCAAGGGTGTCACCATCGCCGTGGTTAGACCCCTAAATAATAAATAAATACCGGGAAAGTGATGAAGTATCTTTATAAAAGTGAGCAGTGACGTTAAGCCGTCGGCACACGGGCCGTGCTGTCGAACGTCAACGCTGAGCGTGCCGAGTTCAACGTGCTGCTGGACGCTCAGGAACGATGCCACTTGTGCATTCGGTACGTGGGCCCCAACGTGGTATACGCGATCGCAACGCACTCCAGCGGCAGTTGAGGGATGTTTCTAGTTCGTAAATCACACTGTTTACTCAACGGGCGCACGTAAAATTCCCACGTTAGCTCTATTAAAACGCACATTTCCTCCATCGTCCACGAAAAGGAAAGTACCATGTCCAATCAAAAAGGGCACAGGCTTATAAAACTTCCATTACAAACAGTGCGCTACAAATTTGGAATACTTCTCTGCATAAGATAATCATTATTTCATAATTCCCACATTTTAGTAAAACCCCAAGGTCAGTCTTACTTGATCACTGTTCCTACCCAGTAGCAGAATGTTTGCAACATGTGAATTACGAAGCGTAAAAGAAGAAGGAGCAAAATATCTTTATACAAGTAGCGCAAGCTGTCCCATACATTAAGCCAATCGAACAGTCACCCCTCAAAAAAAAGGTGAACTTATATTTACATAACGCCAGATACTATAGCATATACTTATATTAAACTAATAACAAAATATCAGAACGTAATAAAAATGCGAATGTTAGGAAAAAAAAGAAATTTGGAAGTCTTACGACGCGAACCACCGCCCCAGCAGAGAACTCATAAATGGATGGTGACGCTGCTCATTACACTAAACCAACAGCACAGTTCCTGCACCTCATCGTATTGCGTCAGCCATTGCTGAAAACTTTACTCTTAGATAATTATGTTACTAATTGAATTTTTATTATAACAAATTTTGCCAAAAACAATGCGTTTGGGTGGATATTCAGTGTGCCGCTCCCCTCAAATAGCCTACTCTCATAACACGCAAGTTACAATAATTCTTTTGCCACGAATATGATGTTTCTCATTATTTTATTGGAACGAATCACACAATTAACAACGGATTTTTCAGTGATTCTCAATTGTCTGGTGCTCAGAAACGGCATATATACGTATAGGTTTGAAATAAACGCCATATGGCGCATCACAACTCTGTACTGAAGGGAGACGGCGTGCGTGTGACGTAGGTGGCGTTGTGCCATCTCATTGGTCAACGCTCAGACGCACTCTGAATATCTGAAATGTCAGATATTGCTCTGCACCTTCGGAAAGACTCCCGAACGTGCTGTTCCACGCTATGACGTCAGAAACTCGGCACGCTCAACGCTCAACGTTCGGATGCACGGTCCGTGTGCCGACGGCTTTACTAGTGCCGATATTTAGTTTCGCGTCTACCGCGCAGGCCTAACCTTGGATTGCAGCGTTGGATGCAGTGATGGATTAGCGTGTGACGATAATGGCAAATGAAGAAAGCTTGTGCTGAGATTAGTCGTAATTAGATATGTATGACGAAGGCAGCGGCTGTCTCCTTTTTGTGTTTTGAGAAGAATATAAGTTCGTAATTAGTTAAACTGTGTTGGTGTTCCTTGTTACCATACATTCAGTATTATAGTATTGAACAGTACGAACTGGAAAGTAACAACTTCCGTAGCAGTCAATTCCGATTACCACCTCCATTAGGTTCACGGTCATGTTAATAATAAATATTGGGCTGCTATTCGATCAGATTAGGTTGGGATAAAAACGGAGGTATTACAAAGCTACTTAGAAAAATTTTACAGGATGTCACATGACGCCCACTACTAAGAAACCTGTAGCTATCTCGACGACTGTTGAATGATTAAAGTCCCTTCCTATCATTAGGGTGCGATTAAGGAATTTACGTACAAGCGAACGGAGGTTTTCTCTAATGTTTTCGCCCACATCATGAGGTGAGTCTGGTGGTCGCCAGCAGGACATGATGGCCCCTAATTCTGACAAGAAGACGTCACCAACTTGACATTATATTTTAAGGAGAAAAAGTTACACTTGCAAGATATCAGCCCCATCAATCGATCACGCACGAGAATTTGGACCATAACTCTGTCGTTAGGGCTTTCCGAGAGTACAGCTTTTAATCTTTCTCGCACACCGTTCGCTTTGCCACTTGCTCCGCCTCAATGCGATCGCCTAACTCCTGAGCGCGAACTACAGCTCTGTGGAGCGATAAAGAGAATTGTGAAATACTGCTTTGAAATTCATAACATGTTTTTGCTCACTGCGTCGAAGTGTGTGGTTTCTATCCTGTAGCTGGCGGCAGATATCTCTTTGCTTTGAACATTTGTACGCTGTGATTCACAAATCCAGAACAAGCGAGTGAAACGAATTAGTGTGTCACTAAAGGAGTAGCGTAGTGCTATTACATTATTAACATTGCTATTGTGCGTCATTTTGTTTGGATTAAAAAGCCGGAACTTCAACAGGCCAGTACTTTGTAGTGATATATGTAAAACCTATTAATGTGTGTCTTGTTGAACGGAATGTGAATGTGGAGTTTTATTATTTGATTTAATTTATATTTTATTTTTATTTTTAATTTAATTTTGATTTCACTGCAAAATATGTGAAGGCACTGATCTTTCTTAGATTTTACTGACACAAATATATAGCGTGGGATCCTGTATAATTATTGAAGTTACTTAGACGAATCTGTGCTCAGAAACAATTAATCATTATAGGCTATATACACACACAAAAAAGTATTTCATTATTTTCAATACGTAAGGATCTACGTGTGGTTTAATTACGTCTTAGTGCAGGCCAGGTCTCTGTCCTATTGCATGTAACAAACATCGTATTAATAAATCGTTAAGTATTTTGAAAATGTCAGTTTCCTATTGATCATGAATGAAAGAAATAATATCTCCCATCTCCAGCGTCGCCTGTGGAAAGAACGGGATAATAATTACGATAATTTGAAATTGCCACTTAATGGCGGCCAATTGTCGCCGTCCAGCGATGCTCGGCTTGCTGCCAGCGCGGCGTCTGAAATTCTTTTAAAAATGATGGGACAAGCAAATGGGATATATGGTGCAGGTTACAGTTAAAATTAACAACAGCAATACTTTAAACATATATTGGAACTCACTGCTCAAATAATAAAATATGTACACACCTTATTATGTAGACTGCGTACAATATTGTTAAAATAATATTGAATATATATGTGCATGAAGTTCACATATTACTTGCCCACGTTACTTAAAATTTTCGCGTGGAATGACAAGTGTTCTCGAACCACGAACGCGATGATCAGATGTGTTCACACACACCCCTCCTCTTCCCTCGCCTTCAAGATCTCGCGAATAGGAGGACTCTCGCTATCATGCCATCGTACAACATTGTGGTGGAGCGAGCGACGAACTATGGCGCGCGAGAAAGTTTAAAAGCTGTACATTCAGAAGATCATAACTACGTGTTATCAAAGTTATGGTCCGAATTCTCGCATCGGAACGATTGCTGGGGCCCATATCTTGCAAGAGCGCTTTTATCTCCTTAAAATATGGTGTCATGTTGGCGAAGTTTCCATAAGAGTCTTGCTCAAACAATCTCGCATGCAGCTTCATTACCTGTCTCGGTGGATTTGGGTTTCTTGTCTACTGCAACGTTTTCACCACCTCCGTTTACCGTCAGCATCTATTGTCAGTGGCTGTGGGAGAAAAGTTCGTGAGTGTAGCGGGACGTGCTACGTTCTTGCCACCTGGTGGAATAAAGTAATGCTGCTCGTCACTCTAAATGCTCCGCAATGTACGAACACGTTAGCCTTAGCCTTCGAGGAGGAAATAAAATAAGATAAAAAATGTTGCAACATCGAATTTGAGTTCTAAAATTCCAGAACTCACAACCAAATGACGGAAACTCGCCATTGTGTCTGCAGCAGTGGAATTTTCTTAATTGTCAGCACGTTTCGGCACACGTTCTGGGCGCCTTTTGCGTCGAGGAGTACGTTGTGGTAATTGAATCGTGAACTGCAGTCTCAAGATACCCATGCAGCGTCTCAGTGAACAGCGTGGGAACTGTTAGAATAGCTTAAGGCTAACAGGAGAACGTAAATCGTAAAAGTTACCTGTTATCGAGGAATGTATATGACTAACAATCTCAATAGACGGAATATGCTGACCTCATTTTTCCTAACTTAAATCCTTTTTCATCTCTAATAATTGAATTTAACAGTAAATGTTTTAAATAAATTCCCTTTATAATTACATTATATTCTAAAAAACTGAGAAGTGCTACGAAAAGTAGAAGTATGAATGGTAATTTTCTTAAATCAGTCATTTGGACGCCATATTTGCATGGATAATTTCACCTTTTACCGATTGTCACAGCGATTAACGCTCATAGAGGTGCCATAGATAGCCAGTTTGCTATACTAGACATTCTGTAGAGATTCTGAGTGAGAAGTCATCGAAACTATAACTTAATTTCAACTTACAGAGAGTATTGTTGTTGCGACATTAACAGAAGATCTCTATACATTTTGATAATATCCATTTTATTTAGTCTATTCTTTTGGTTATTTTTCTGTGGTGTTCAAAAACGCTACTTACCTTTCCGTAGCATTTACACAGCTGTGAATCTGTCTCTATATAAATTATGAAAATATCTATACTTACGTATGTCGTGAAAAAATATTTGTACTAGATGCATTATAGAAATGTATGTAGGCTCCACACAACCTTCTAGACCAGTGGATCGATTTCAGTCAGACTTGGTACACATGTCACTATACTGTCTGAAAGGAGCACTGTAGAGGTAAGAATCACCTGCCTCCGATTGGGATGGGGTTGAAAACGGGTGACGTGGGAGATGAAAAAGAGATCAACAGAGAGATGGGGAGGAGAAGATGGACAGAAAGGGGGAAGGAACAGATGGACAGAGACCTTGGGAGGGGGAGATGGAGAGGGAGGGGAGGAAGGAGGAAATATACAAGGATAGGGGGGGAGGAGATGAATGAAGAAGGAAGGAGGGAGGGAACAGACAGAGAGGGGGGGGGGGGAACAGACAGAGAGAGGAGGGAGCAGGAGATGGATAGAGAGAGCGAAGAGTATGTGGGGAAGGCAGGTCGTAGAGCGACAGGTTGTGAGGAGTCAGTTGGAAAAGGACAGGATGTGATGAAGGAGAAGAAACTTTGCGGAGGGTACCAGAAGGGGCAATGCAGATTAGGGAGGAGTTTCAAATTCTTCCTGATCAATTTAATGAAACCGTAGCAAACATCTGTTAGCGTGGAATTAGTTTCAATGAACAAAGTGCAATTTGGCTCTTACTTGTACTGTTCAGTGTGTCTGTCGACGTCTTTCGAGATCAAATAGCATGACATCAGAACTGAATACCACTGATAAATTTAATATCCTCTATGGAGTTCTATGGCGTAAAACAGCAGAGATTAAGAGTTATGTTTGCAATTTATGTGACGTACCCCTACTTTGTACGCTCATAAGCTTCTGGACGTTAATAAAAAGTTTTTACACGAAATGGAGCAGTGCTTCACGGTAAGTCGTTACTATCAGTCTATTTGACGACTTCAAATTAGAGTGACTCCTCATCACGAACATGATAGACTTGTTTCAGGTATTTAATCTAGAGAAGGTAATACTATTTAGGCATGAGAGTACGTTGTTGAAGTTCTATAATTTGTACTTTCCTTGTCAGCAGTGAATTCAAGTGCATTACAATATTTATTCCATTTGTTAGTAAAATTTTACACTTAAACCAGCAATAGTTGTAGTTACCAAACTCGGTTAACGGACCATCGTACATATTACATCTCCGACCTCGATAGAGTCCAATAAAATCATTTCCCAATGTGCATTAAACTAAAATCTGCTTCCCAACGTGGGACTTAATTAATCAATCAATGTATAAAATGTAAATGTCGTGTATTATAATTGTATTAGCTCTTTTTCCACCTGCAATGAATAGAATGGCGCTTAGATAAAACCTCTGACCACTTGGAACAATAGGTGGCTTCCTACTTTACAAAGTCTCTGCGATACGTTTGTCTCACGTGGGGGCACCATAGTTAATGTAATTGTGTGGGAACAGGACGTCCTCCAGGTCTTCATGGGTAGGGTCTCGATGTCTGTCTGCGTATTTCCATCTGATATCATCTCGCAGGAGGACGAAAATAGCCTGAACCACCGGATACTCAACTTCAGCGACAAAAATTCTTACTTCAAAGACATTTAGAGAAGTATGCATTCTCACGATGTTGCCTCTTTTCTGTATTCCGTTCCTCCCTAGCCAAGGCCGCAAGCGTGGGACAGTGTCACGTAGCAGGTTCGGAGCTTGTTGTTGGAAAAAATTTTAAAGGGCAAAATTTGATAGGGCGTGGTAAAGATGATGCGGTGTGTCATATTTAGAATTCAGACTCTACGACCTAATCCTAGGATAAGACAATGCGGTAAATATACGATTAAAAATTTAGTTTTACGTTCCCATGGGCGAAGAGGTCTTTAGAAGTGGAGCAGTGCTGCCCGAACTACGTAAATATTACGTATGCATTTTTTGTTAATATACCGTAAAACTGGCCAACGTTGTAGTTTGTAGTTTTCATTTCCTGTTCTGAAATAGGGTACGATGTGATACAGACCATTGTAAAGCTCAGTTGTTTTCAGTCAATTTCGTAATGAAATTATTTACCTAAGGATCTCTTACCTCACTTTCAATAATAATTCAGTACTCCTTCTGCTTCTCTCGACCGTTTAAGCTTTGCTTTCTGACTCCATATTCCCCGAAAAGGTCTTCACGAATTCACTTCGTATTTTTTCCTTTCTTCTGACTATTCAATTCCGATTTTATATTGATTTTTCGCTGAGGATTATTGCTTCTCTACCAGCGTTCCAACGGTTAAACGGTTTATTTATGTTTTCTTCTTTTGTGCTCTTATATTCTAAATCTTACTCTGATCCTGTTTTTATTTGAATTAATAATGTTGTGTAGTCTTTCAGGGAGTTTATTGTTGTCCATTCTATAAATCTGGCCATACAATTCAAGTGCTTATTGCACACGGTCTTAGGAAACTTCCTATTTGGGTATACAAGTTACGTGTTTACCTCCTCATCCGTATTACATTTTCTTTTGTGCGATGATTTCCTAAGAATTTTGTGCTGCTGTTTTCCTGTTTCTGCAGTCTTACAGTGGCCTGCAACAGTTATGGTGTGTGATTAATATATTTATTTCGGTTAAATGAATTGTCTTCTAATGACGCTATTTCGTACTGCGTGATAGCACTTTTATTATAGTAATTCCATGTGATTCTGAATGCCTATTGTTAATTCGTTTCTTATATTGCTTTCACAAGCATTCATCCATTTCATATATTATACAGTTAGTAACATTGTTTACAGCACATATTCACATAATTGTCGTCCCCCTACAACATTGTTCTGGCATCCACACACACATACACATACACATACACACACACACTCACTCACTGGCACCACATCACGTTACAATTCTAAATTTTCCGCTGTTTACGTATATGTCTTTTCTTTTCTTTCTTAGACCGCCCACTGGCATGTCCCTCAACAATAAGGAAATTCGATAGTAGTTTTAAGTCGTGATCAGTTGACAGAAGCGTTGTGATGTTGGGAGTACCCCTGCATCCAAAGTCCAGCCGCTGAAGAAGCAGGATGTCCGTTGCGAGCTTCTGTTGCTGGCAGACGTACACAACGTGGTTAACATACCCTAGCTCTTCAGACTCACAGAAAAGTCGAATGCGCCCGCAAAATTAGATGCAGATGTTACTTAAAGCATTAATGAATGATTTTTAGGCATATCAAAGTTACGTTCAATCTTCGTTTTGTTCTTCGTTTAGTTTACCGGTACAATGCTGGTATAAATAATAAACCCGAACTCCACCCAAAATACCAGGTGCTTCAAAAGAAAGAACAGATTTCAATTGTTTATTACAGGGAAACTGTGAAAGATAGAAACACACTGTGCATGTCACTGGACAGAGGAAGGTTAGAGGTTTTATGCTCACACAGACACTACCATACGTACATTCAATATGAGCACCATGCATTACTCGAGAAAATCGAAACAGTCGTCCACTTCATTCCACACACGAATCAACTGGTTCCTAGTTATTGAATCGACAGCTTCAACGATTCGATTTCTCAGTTCTTGAAGAGTATTTGCCATACGTGGGATTAAGACTGTCTTTTATGTACCCTCACAGAAAGAAATCACATGGTGCGGCTTCTGGTGACCTGGGAGGACAAAAGCAATGAACAAAGTATTGTTTTCCAGTCTAATGCCGGGATGGTTCTTTAAAAGGGTACAACTGATTTCCATCACAGGGGGCCGGTGTGGCCGAGCGGTTCTAGGTGCTTCAGTCTGGAACCGCGCGACCGCTACGGTCGCAGGCTCGAATCCTGCCTCTGGCATGGATGTGTGTGTTGTCCTTGGGTTAGTTAGGTTTAAGTAGTTCTAAGCTCTAGGGGACTGATGGCCTCAGATGTTAAGTTCCATAGTGCTCAGAGCCATTTGAACCAAGTCATTTCCTTCACTATACTTGACACAATACGAGCTTGTGCTTCGTCTCTAATTACCTCTATGTCGACGGGACATTAAATACAATCGTCCTTCCTTCTTGTTGTCCACCTCTTTCAATCTAACGTTTCCGGATGGTGTTAAGATTACTCCGCACCTCATTGCGTAATTGAGGCGTGGCACCGTCATGACCAAAAATGATGTCTCTGGAATTTTGTGAAGCTATGCAGACAATCAATTTTGCTACGCGTCCCGGTATGACATTCCTATCACAGTTTCCTCCGAAAGAAAAGGAAGTTCCATAAAATTTATGAATACAAACGAAGTAAAATACACTGCTGGCCACCGTAAATGCAACACCCTGAAGGAAGCATTCGAATCAAGTGAAATTTACACCATGGGTTTGCAGTGATGAGATATGCAACTGATTAGAATTTCAGCGCAGACGCACATCACGCGCGCCTTTGGCGCCACCTCATAGCGCCATTTAAGGCTTGGCGATTTCGACGAGTGTACGTTCGGCACGTGTGTTTACCTTGTGGTTGTTTCACAAGACGATCAGTTAGGCCTCGTAGACAACAGCAAACATCTTTTGATCAAGTATCCGAGTTCGACAGAGGAAGGATAGTGGCTTACGAAGATTGTGGATTATCATACAGAGAAATCGCTAGTTGTGTTGGACGAAACCAAACAACTGTAATGCAGATATGTGACCGTTGGATGCAGGAGGGTACGACGGACCGACGTGGTCGATCGCATTCACCTCGGTGCACCACTGCACGTGCTGATAGGCAAATTGTGGGCATGGCAGTGACGGATCGCTCAGTGACATCCCGAACCATAGCACAGCACATTGCGTCTGTAACGCATCATCCAGTGTCTGCGCGTACCATTCGACGCCGTTTACAGCAGAGTGGTCTGTCCGCAAGACGTCCATTGCTTCGTCTACCATTGACGCAGAACCACAGACGTCTCCGTCGCTAATGGTGTGATGACAGACGGATGTGGACGATAGAATGGAATGACGTTGTCTTTACTGACGAGGCACGCTTCTGTCTGCAGCACCACGATGGTCGGATTCGAGTGTGAAGACACCGTGGAGAGAGGATGCTGGACAGCTGCATTATGCACCGCCACGCTGGTCTTGCACCGGGTATTATGGTATGGGGCGGTATTGGATATTACTCTCGCACGGCTCTAGTATGCATTGCCGGTACTTTAAATAGCCGGCGCTACATATCCGAGGTGCTGGAGCCAGTTGTCCTTCCTTACCCTTCAGGGCTCGGCCACAGCCATATTTCAACAGGATAATGCGCGACCACACGTGGCACGCATTGTCCAAAGGTTCTTCGTCAGTAACCAGATTGAATTGCTTCCCTGGCCGGCTCGCTCTCCGGATCTTTCGCCGATAGAAAACTTGTGGTCCATGGTTGCTCAACGAGTGACCCAGATTACATCCCCAGCTGCCACACCAGATGATCTTTGGCAACGTGTGGAAGCTGCTTGGGCTGCTGTACCCCAGGAACACATCCAACGTCTCTTTGACTCAATGCCGAGACGTGTGGCAGCGGTGATCTCCAACAATGGCGGCTACTCTGGCTACTGATTCTGGCAGGAACCACATGTCACAGACGTCTGTAAACGTAATCATTTGATACTTGGTCAACATGTTATCTACAAAATAAATCTTGTTGTGCTACCTCTTGTCTTTCTTGGTGTTGCATTTACGGTGGCCAGCAGTGTACATTCAGTTTCCGTGAGTCTCTTTCATGTTCGACGATAATGCCAGGATTATGTGAGTCCCAAATTCTTACATTACGGCCGTTTACTGTACCTGATAGATGAAATGTCGATTCGTCTGAAAAGATGAGTCGTCCGGAAAAAGTGTCCTCTGCTGTATCTTGGAGACTTGAAACTCGAAATTCGTACTTTCTCTTATGGTCGCCGGAACGCAATTGCGGCAGTAACTGCAACTTGCAGGGCTTCTTATGCAGGCGTCGTTTCAGAACACGACACGACGTTGTTTTAGGAAGTTGAAGCTCTTGGCCTGCCCGTCTTGTGGACTTAAGAAGATTCCGTGTGAACGCATCTCGGCCAAGCGCTGCTGCCAACACCATCCACGCCGCGAACAAACAATAACAACACAGGGACCAACACAAACAACCCTGCGACTGCAGCAACCACAAACATACACGCAGCTACGCAGAACACTAACAACACCGCGACCGGCTTCCCACCGGTCATCATTCACAACTATGGAGACCTAAGTCTCCTAAACAGAGAATTTAACAATAAGCACAGCCCCACAACATACTACTCCAAGCTCACCGGGGAACACGCCGCACTGTACGTGGCGAACAAGACAGACTACACGAATCTACTGGACTTTCTCAAAGAAAGGAAGGTAGAACACTTCACGTACAGGACAGTCTTGGAAAAAACACAACAGTACGTGATTAAGGGGATAGACTCACGAACCCCGACCGACACGGTACACAACGAACTCTCTGCTCTCGGGTGGGAGTGCATTCGGGTAAACCGGATGTCAGAGTTCGGCACAGCGAGACCGTCACATAACTACATGGCGGAGCTGGCCGACACGGCCAAATCCCGCGACCTGCTGAAGTTAAAATTATTTCTTCACATGGTCGTTAATGTAGAGGTGTACAACACGCCGCGCACCCCCCAACAATGCCACAACTGCCAGCGCTATGCGCACGCGGGTATCAGATGCGGTCTCGCACCCCGCTGCCGCATTTGCGCCGGCGGTCACACAACCCAACGCTGCAAACTCCCCAATACAGCACCTCGCAAGTGCGCCAACTGTGGTGCTGCCCATCCGGCAAACTACAGAGGGTGCATTGCATACAAAGCAGCTCTGAGGCGCAAAATCGCCAAACATGCGAAACCAACCGCCATCACAGTTCCAAAACCGCCCCCGCGCCCAGTAAGAAGTGGTTTATCCTTCGCTGGAGCGGTCGCTGGCAGCCCCAGCAGCGCGGGACGGTCAGAGGAGCCCCAGAGCTCAGAACACGCTCAGCAAACACCCCCAGCAACAGGCACACAACAGACATGCACAACAAATGACACCACACCCGCACCGGGCACACCGCACGAGACAAGCAACAACACCACCCTACCCCCTGAGATCGCGAACTGCAGCCCACCACAGGCTACAGAAAACGCACACACACAGGGACAACCACAGCGCCAGAGGAGGAGGAGAAGGAGAAACAGCCGCAGCACGAGGAACACGACCGCACCACAACAATTACACAGGCAACAGAACACCAACACCCACGAACACATCCCGGACACCAACTCAACAACCCACATAACACACCCACTCACCTCAGAAAATACACAGCCGCCCACAACTGCCACACGAACAACCGACTCGCAGGCCAGCCCTCACCAAACGCCAACACTGGAACAAGCGGCCGCTAACACGACCAACAACTCCCAGGCCGACATGACCAACATCACAACAACATTCCAGAGAATAATGGAAACATTATTCCCCGGACGCACGACCACCGAAATAGTCACGAAGATTATGGGGTGTGTCTCACAACTCTTTATGCAGTTCATGTCGGGTACGCTCAACTGGACTAGCTTCCAAGCCACTATCACACCGCTCTTTACACTACTACATGGATAATACACCACACCAGCCCCGAAACGCAGACTTAAACACAGTCACACAGATCCTGTTTTGGAATGCCAACGGGATCGCAAACAAAAAAGCCGAGATGGCCGCGTTCATGGAGCGAAAGGGTATCCGAATCGCTCTTGTGAACGAAACACTGCTTACGCCTCGCAAACAACTAAACCTCCCAGGTTATTGCGTCTATCGTACCGACCGAGCGGATGGCAGGAGGGGAGGCGGCACGGCAATCATTATACACAGAGACATAGACCACACGAACATCGAGCTCCCAGCACTTGAAAGACTGGAGGCTACGGCCGTTAGGGTCAAGTTCAACGGAGCCAACACCACACTGGTATCGCTATACAATCCTCCTAAAAACATAGTAACACGCGATATCAGCACAGTACTCAACATGGCACCGCGGGTAATAGCCGCTGGAGACCTCAACGCAAAACACCCCGATTGGAACTCACGAATACGAACCTCCAACGGCAAGAAACTGTACGAACACGCACTAGGCCGAAACTACATTATACTTGGGCCGGACGTTCCGACGTTCGTGCCTACACAGGCCCGACATAGGCCAGACGTGTTAGACATAGCCCTCATAAAGGGCATCACATGCACACTCAACCTAACGGTTGAAAACGATCTGGACTCAGACCACATGCCTGTAATACTGCACATGGAAGAGACACTGCAGGACATTGAACCACGCAGGATGCTTAACTACAAACGTGCGAACTGGACACTGTTCAAGGAAACGCTTGATAGTCGCATTCCTGACACCCACGAAATTAACAACACACAGCAAATCGATGAGGCTGTGGAGGCTCTCACAACTGCCGTCCAAGACGCAATGACTGACGCCATTCCATTTACAACACCAAGACAACACTCGACGGCCCTGCCCCAGGAAATCCTGGGCCTTATCTCAATGAGGAACCGCCTCAGGAGATACTGGCAGCGTACCAGGCGTCCGTTCTATAAACTGCACGTCAACAGACTCCAGGGCATAATACGGAATAAAATCCAAACATTCAGAAACGAACAATGGGGACAGAGACTCGCTCGGCTGGATACCACACGTCCTGGCGTGTGGCAGCTGGCCAGACACTTCACCAGGGAGAAACATTACATTCCCACGTTACAAGGACCAGACGGCCCAGCCTACTCCGCGACGGAGAAGGCAGAGCTTATGGCCACAACACTTGCAGCGTCCTTCATACCGAATCTGGTTCCTTCAGACCCAGCATTCACACTTGAAACGGACCAGGAGGTTATACGACTTGCAGCCCAGCCCTCGCGCGACGTAATCAGACGTGCTAGCACAAATGAAGTCACATGGGCTATCAAGCACACCAACGCTAGAAAAGCCCCTGGGCCTGATGGCATTCAAAACCGTGTCCTCCAGGAGTTCACGGATAAAGCCGTAGAATACCTCACACACCTAACGAATGCCATCCTGACACACCAACACTTCCCTGACTTTTGGAAGGCGGCCAAGGTCCTGATGTTCAGGAAGCCAGGGAAAGACCACTCCCTCCCACAAAATTACCGTCCCATCAGTCTGCTGTGCTCGCTCAGCAAGATTGTTGAGAAGGTAATACTAAAACGTATCACTAGGCATTGCATCGCCAACGACACCCTAAGACCGGAGCAATTCGGCTTTAGGAATCACCACTCGACAACACAACAACTCCTCCGCGTAGTCGAACATATAACACACGGCTACAACATGAACAAAGCCACAGGGGCCGTGTTCCTAGACATCGAAAAGGCTTTCGATCGTCTCTGGCACAACGGACTCATACGCAAACTAAGCGAAGCTGGTTTCCCAGACGGACTCGTACGTCTCATACACTCATATCTCACGAACAGATGTTTCAACACTAACGTGCAGGATAAACAATCAACACAACACGGTATCCAAGCTGGAGTACCCCAAGGAAGCATTCTGGGGCCCATCTTGTTTAACCTGTACATTAATGACTACCCAGCGACACGAAACACGACGTTAGCCGTCTACGCGGATGACACAGCCATCCTCGCGCAAGACTGGAAACCGTCGAACATCAACTCACGAATACAGACAGCACTCAGAACAGCTGAGCCTTGGCTGGAGCGATGGCGTATTAAAGTAAACGTCGACAAGTGCGAAGCAGTTCTGTTCACACGCAGACCGAAACTACTGCGCAAACACCAACACTGTACACCGATAACACTACATACACGCCCAATACGTTTCCGAGAGAAAGTCAGATACCTTGGTGTCTGGCTGGACCGGAAACTTACATGGGGGGACCACATCGAATACGTTGCCAACCGAGCGCACGCGAGGCTCAAACAGCTCTACCCAATGCTCAACAGGGAAAGCACACTGAATAGGAGGGTGTCGAGGTCCTTATACACTACACTGATTAGACCTCTGATGACGTACGCAGCTCCCGTCTGGGGATATGCAGCTCCCACACGACTGCGCCGCCTGCAGATCATACAGAACAAAGTGCTACGAATCATTAGCAATGCTCCACGCTACACACGCACCGTGGATCTTCACCATGAATACCGCCTTGATACCCTCAAGGAAGTATTCAAGAAACACGCTACACGACTATACAGGAACTCGAGACACTCGAACAATCCTTTCATCCTCACTCTGGGAAACTACGATCACAACCACAGGTGGAAACACAAGCGACCAAAGACACTGCTAGGGCATAACCACCTATGGTAAACTAACATACGCAAACAGCGACAAACGACGGTAAGCCCCTGCATATCAGCAATACTGACTGGCAACTACCAGCTGCTATTAGAGCCGACCAACAGGCCGCAGCAGGGACACCGACGAGCTCGCCCACAGACGCACGAACAATCTCCCAACATTCCCTCACACTGTGCCTCCGGTATATGACCTATCGGACACAAGACCGATAACAAACATAACTGTTGCAGGTCGCAGGACGCTGAACGAGGACTCTGTACCAGCACCCAGCGCCAGCCGCCGAGCAGCACAAACGCACAACGTCAAGGTATCGACATGCATGATACCCACTACTAACAAAGCCTATCCTTGCACAACCTATCGCAGGCAGCAAGACAACCGCTACTGCTCTTGCCGCCCGACCAAACTTTCGCAGAGGTTTTTTTCCCTTGGCTCTTGCCTTGGCACTTTTTTTCCTCTGCCCTTCAAACCGCTACCCTTCGTCAGATTTCGACCAATCTATCTCCAGATGAGCGCGTATTAATGGTTAATCCTAACCAGACGTACGCAAACATCGCAGTACCCACATCCTGCGACACCTCACTTTAGTGAATACTAACCCTTATGCAGAGATGGCAGTAGACCTTTTGTGTTGGCCATCATGCCGGTGTGGGCGTGGAGGGGCTCCACCTCTATTAAAAAAAAAAAAAAAAAGCATCTCGGATCCGCTCGTCATTTTTATCAGACGTGCGTGGCCGACCTGTGATCTTCCCTTTGCATATGCAACCACCTTTCAAGACTTTTGTATGCCAGTCACAAATCTCCTTGTGCAGAGGCGTCTTCTTGCTGAAACGACGACGGAATGCACGTTGCACTTTAGGAATGGATTGACTTCGCGTATATTCCAACGCACAAAAAAATTTCCCTTGTTGTGTGATCGCCACGTTGCCACAAACAGCGCGGCTGCGTCAGAAATTTGAACCTTCCTGTATCCAGCAACACGCTCATTGTGTTTCTGTATTTTGTAGTTTGTAATGAACAACTGAAATCTGTTCTTCACCCGGAGGTAAGAGGGTTCGATACCCGGAGGTGAACTAATTTTACTGCTTCTATTTGGCTATCAAGGGTAGAAGTGGTGGTGGTGTAAACTTCTTGCACACCAGATTTAACGCCAAAGCCCTTGTTTGAATACAAACCTCTCCGCGATGTCTCATGAAGTTGATGGTGATTCGTCTGTCGGATGAGGACGTTAAGCTCGGCTACTCGCGAGGAGTAAGCGATGTGCCGGCACTGTGTTTCACCCACCCCGTTCTTCATCAGCATACAACCACACAGATATTACACTACGCTCCAAGCGCGCGCGCGAACGCACACACGCACACAAACACACACACACACACACACACACACACACACACACACACACACACACACACACACACACACACACACACGTACATACACAATACATACACTATGTGATCAAAAGTATCCGGACACCTGGCTCAAAACGACTTACAAGTTCGTGGCGCCCTCCACCGGTAATACAGGAATTCAATATGATGTTGGCCCAGCCTTAGCCTTGATGACAGCTTCCACTCTTGCAGGCATACGTTCAATCAGGTGCTGGAAGATTTCTTGGGGAATGGCAGCCCATTCTTCGCTTCACTGAGGATAGCTATCGATGCCGGTCGATCAGGCCTGGCACGAAGTTGGCGTTTCAGAACATCCCAAAGGTGTTCTATAGGATTCAGGTCAGGACTGTGCAGGCCATTTCGTTACAGGGATGTTATTGTCGTGTAACCACTCCGCCACAGGCCGTATATTATGAACAGGAGCTCGATCGTGTTGAATGATGCAGTCTCCATCCCCGAATTGCTTTTCAACATTGGGAAGCAAGAAGGTGCTTAAAACATCAATGTAGGCCTATACTGTGATAGTGCCACGCAAAACAACAAGGGGTGCAAGCCTCTTCCACGAAAAACACGACCATACCATAACGTCACTGCCCCCGAATTTTTTCTTTCGCGCCACACACTGATAGATGACGTTCACCGAGCATTCTCCATACCCACACCCTGCCATCGGATCGCTACATTGTGTACCGTTGTTCGTCACTCCACACAACGTTTCCCACTGTTCAGTCGTCCAATGTTTACGCTCCTTACTCTAAGCGAGGCGTCGTTTGTCATTAACCGGCGTGATGTGTGGCTTATGAGCAGCCGCTCGACCATGAAATGCAAGTTTTATCAACTCCCGCCCAACTGTCATAGTACTGGCAGTGGATCCTGATGCAGTCTGGAATTCCTGTGTGATGGTCTGGATAGATGTCTGCCTATTACACATTACGACCCTCTTCAACTGTCGGCGGTCTCTGTCAGTCAACAAACCAGGTTAGCCTGTACGCTTTTGTGCTGTACCTGTCCCTTCAGTTTACACTTCATATCACATCGTAAACAGTGGACCTAGGGATGTTTAGGGGTGTAGAAATCTTGCGTACAGACGTATGACACAAGTGACACCCAATCGCCTAACCACGTTCGAAGTCCGTGAGTTCCGCGGAGCGCCCCATTCTGCTCTCACAATGAGGTCGCTGATATGGAGTACCTGTCAGTAGTGGCATCACAATGCAACCAATATAAAAAACGTATGTTTTGGGGGTGTCCGGATACTTTTGACCACATAGTGTACCTGTAGTGTTATGATTGAGGTTGCTGCAAATAACGAAAAAGTCTGTTTACTTTTGAATCACCTGGTGCTTAGGATATTGTTCAGGGATATTTTGTGAGTATTTTGGCACGAGAGACCCGACGACTCAGGTTGCTCCCAACAGAGCATTTGCATTTCGTCTGATTTCTTAAGCCCATTTATCTTCGTATCTGAATTATACCAAAAATATCTGTAACAGTGCAAATGCAGACAGTATATGCTATCTGTCTTGTTTGGAAACAAACTTGATACCTTCACTCACTGTACTTGGCGTTGGCAACGGTAAATCCCCCTTTACTCTCCAGTCTCTAGCTTGCATTCACTACCGCTCCGTTGTGTTTCGCATTTGCATCTGAAATAGTGTTAGTTATACGCTAACAGTAATACACGGCTATATGGATAAGTTCATTGTTAAAGCTTTGGTCCTTATGCAGCTCATGAAGAGGCCACTAAATGCATTGGAAGAGCAGAATAACCCCTCTATGCTGAATTTTTTGTGTAACGACGTCTACCGTATCACATTAGTTTCGCATCTGAAGGCTGTTACATTAGCAAGTGCTTTGTGTTACACGTTTTGTTGGTTGCATATCAAAGGCTACCTTCACTGTTAATGAAGCATTTTCACAGAACAAAGGTAACTGGGGAAATAAAAAGAATTAATAATATTTATTATTGTCTAAAGATCTACTGGAAACAAGATAATGGGAAAATAATCCGATCATATATACATCATTACTTTGTAAAGGGCCACCGGCGACCGAGGGTACCTCATACCAAAGTACTCACAAAATATCCCTAAAGTACCTCCTAACTTTTGTCGGTGCAGATCCATTTCAACCCGTACGCTTCATCATAGCGATGTCCTCTGGCGGCGTTATATCTTTTCTCTTCGCATTGCCACTTGTTTCATAACCATTCCATAAAGTGAAATATTAAATCTGAGTATAGGATATTATCGAAGTCCTGGCTGACCGTGGTAATCCCTTATTTCGGAAACTTTTCAGAGATTTCATTCCCGTGGAAGTTTCAACTATATTTTGCCAATACAAAAAAACTTCGATGTCCCACTCCTACAAGTATTCCAGCTGTTGGCTTACACTACATACGATGGAGGGGGCATGGTCGAGAGGGATTCTTGTTATGGTGTTGTTTGCCGTGATACGTTAGTCATTACAGTGCTACCTGAAAGCTTCGAGGGGAATGTGCTTAAATGTCACTAAATTGATATTAATTCGGCGGCCTTCGTGAATGTTTCTGGCTGTAATCGGTACTGTCCTCCATCTCCCGATTTCGAATCTATGCATTCACAGCAAGCACCCACCTATATACAGACCGTCCTTAATTAAAGGTTCAATTCAAAACGCTGTAGAAAGAGAACTAGTACTGAGGATGACGTCCAAATTCATCAGAATGTTATTGACACAAGGGGAAATGATGCGGAACAAAAAATTAACGGAACTTTTACCAACAGACGGCACTGTAAGCGTCAAAATACGCGCACCGACAGACACGCGGCACTCGTGTGAAAGCAGTTCTGGTGTCTGCTAAGGGTCTGTAGAAAATGATTACAAAATTCTAAAAGTCTGGTTCTTTTGAAGTGCAATGTGACAAAGTGAGGAAAGCAGTTCATTCGACGTCTGTCGGAGATGTGGCCACAGCACTGTTGGACATGTCGAGCGGTGGTGTGCAAACATGCAATGCACGTGCAATTGACGGAACAGTGGACACCCCTCGAACACTGTGCCTAGATGCTACGAAACATCCTTCATTGCTATCTATACAAAAACACCAATGTTCCGGAGTTGCTTCCTGCTGACCTGCAAGCTAGAGAAATGTTGCCTCTGGAATTTCTAGCTCGCATGGAAAAATTTTGAAATTTGTGGTAAGTCCCTATGGAACCAAACTGCTAAGGTCATCAAACTTCCTGGCAGATTAAAACTGTGTGCCGACCAAGACTCGAACTCGGGACCTTTGCCTTTCGCGGGCAAGTGCTCTACCAACTGAGCTACCGAAACACGACTCACGCCCGGTACTCACAGCTTTACTTCTGCTAGTACCTCATCTCCTACCTTCCAAACTTTACAGAAGCTCTCCTGCGAACCTTGCAGAACTATCACTCCTGAAAGAAAGGATATTGCGGAGACATGACTTAGCCAAAGCCTGGTGGATGTTTCCACTGTGTGCCCGACCGAGACTCGAACTCGGGACCTTTGCCTTTCGCGGGCAAGTGCTCTGCGCACACTCCGCTGCAGAGTGAAAATCTCATTCTGGAAACATCCCCCAGGCTGTGGCTAAGCCATGTCTCCGCCATATCCTTTCTTTCAGGAGTGATAGTTCTGCAAGGTTCGCAGGAGAGCTTCTGTAAAGTTTGGAAGGTAGGAGAGGAGGTACTGGCAGAAGCAAAGCTGTGAGTACCGGGCGTGAGTCGTGCTTGGGTAGCTCAGTTGGTAGAGCACTTGCCCGCGAAAGGCAAAGGTCCCGAGTTCGAGTCTCGGTCGGGCACACAGATTTAATCTGCCAGGAAGTTTCATATCAGCGCACACTCCACTGCAGAGTGAAAATGTCATTCGGGAAACATCCCCCCGGCTGTGGCTAAGCCATGTCTCCGCAATGTCCTTTCTTTCAGGAGTGCTAGTTCTGCAAAGTTCGCAGGAGAGCTTCTGTAAAGTTTGGAAGGTAGCAGACGAGGTACTGGCAGAAGTAAAGCTGTGAGTACCGGGCGTGAGTCGTGCTTCGGTAGCTCAGTTGGTAGAGCACTTGCCCGCGAAAGGCAAAGGTCCCGAGTTCGAGTCTCGGTCGGGCACACAGATTTAATCTGCCAGGAAGTTTCATATCAGCGCACACTCCGCTGCAGAGTGAAAATCTCATTCGGGAAACATCCCCCCGGCTGTGGCTAAGCCATGTCTCCGCAATGTCCTTTCTTTCAGGAGTGCTAGTTCTGCAAAGTTCGCAGGAGAGCTTCTGTAAAGTTTGGAAGGTAGGAGACGAGGTACTGGCAGAAGTAAAGCTGTGAGTACCGGGCGTGAGTCGTGCTTCGGTAGCTCAGTTGGTAGAGCACTTGCCCGCGAAAGGCAAAGGTCCCGAGTTCGAGTCTCGGTCGGGCACACAGATTTAATCTGCCAGGAAGTTTCATATCAGCGCACACTCCGCTGCAGAGTGAAAATCTCATTCTGCTAAGGTCATCGGTCCCTAGGCTTACACACTACTTAATCTACGATAAACTAACTTACGCTAAGGACAACACACTCACACACACACACACACACACACACACACACACAAACTGCACGGCTACCCCGCGCGGCGCTCGCATGGAAGTTGACAACGAATGGCCATGGAACATTCTATGGACAGACGGAGCCCATTTCCATCTCGGAGGACATGTCAATAATCACAATTACAGAATATGGGCAATGGATAATCCGCCCGTGCATGAGATGGTATCACTTCATTCTTCAAAGATGACTAACAAGGGGAGGCCGCCAATTGTGAAATTCAGATTCGATTCATACTGCGCATAATGAAAGCTCATGGCCAGAGGTGTAATGTGGCAAAGCACCAAGATGCACTTCTCAGCCGTTGTCGAGAAAATCGACAGTTAAAAGAAACCGTTGCGGTGAAATACTCTCTACGAATAACTATGTCTTACAGCGTCGTGGCGCAGCGGTAAGCGCTCGGGTTCGTAATCCGAAGGTCGCCGGATCGAATCTCGCGCCATGCAATTTTTTTTTTATTATTAGTTTTTGTAATTCAAATATGTATATATATATATATATATATATATATATATATATATGTATATATATATATATATATATATATATATATATATATATAAACTATTAATGAATTGCTTATGCATGTTGGTGAAGGCGGATCGCTCTCCAATTGTACCGCCTCCATTTTTCCGTTTTTTTTTATCAGGGTGTACCAAAGCTCTCCCGTCCGCACTGATTTTCGACGACGTTATAAGTTGCGCTAGGGACCGCATCTAACTTCTTTCTAAGTTATCAGGCAACTACGCTGTTATGCGGTGGCTCGTTTCGGCCCATTCAACATCTGTCATTCAAGTGTAACGAGCGAGTAACGGAGTTTATATTTCATACCTGCCACAGCAAATTTGTGTTCGTGGGGTCTCCATTCTAATTCGAACGTTTGACTTACGCTATACGTATTCGTTTCGGAATATCGTTTCTACGTCTTCCGTTAACTATACGTGGTTAACATTATGAAGACAATTAATAACATTTGTGAAATACAACTTTGTTTGCGGAAAACATAATGATGTTCGAAGTCGCCAGTTTTTCCACGACAACCGACTTTCAACAACTTATTATATGCATAATTGTTGCAACTGATTGCCGGGAATTATATATATATATATATATATATATATATATATATATATATATATTTGAATTACAAAAAACAAGTACTAAAAAAAAGGTTGCATGACGCGAGATTCGATCCGGCGACCATTCGGATTACGAACCCGAGCGCTTACCGCTGCGCCACGACGCTGTAGAAAATTATTAAGCGTAGAGAGTATTTCACCGCAACGCTTTCTTTTAACTGTCGATTTTCTCGACAACGGCTGAGAAGTGCATCTTGGTGCTTTGCCACATTACACCCCTGGGCATGAGCTTTTATTATGCACAGTATGAATCGAATCTGAATTTCACAATTGGCGGCCTCCCCTTGTAAGTGGTGTGGGTTGACGGCATTTATAGCGGGGCCTTACTTTTCGATGATATGAGTCCTGTGGTCCTGTTATCTGCACTGTCGATGGTGAACGCTATGAGAGTCTTATACGCAGCGTCATTCCAACACTTGATCGACGTCGATACGTGGAGAGGGTCATTTCCATGCGAGGTGGCGCTCCTCCGCTCGTTGCACAGCCAGTGAAGCGGCTGCTGCAGAGGCATTTCGGAAACGCTAGAATTGTCTGCCGTCACTTATCTACCGTCTGGCCGTCCACGCTACCTGATCTTAATCTGTGTGACTTCTGGCTGTGGCGTTATCTGAGAGATGTTGTGTTGAGTGCTATAACTACGAACGCCCGCATCTCGTGGTCGTGCGGTAGCGTTCTCGCTTCCCACGCCCGGGTCCCCGGTTTCGATTCCCGGCGGGGTCTGAGATTTTCTCTGCCTCGTGATGGCTGGGTGTTGTGTGCTGTCCTTAGGTTAGTTAGATTTAAGTAGTTCTAAGTTCTAGGGGACTGATGACCATAGATGTTAAGTCCCATAGTGCTCAGAGCCATTTGAACCATTTTTTATAATTACGAACGTACCTGAATTGACGGCAAGCATTGCGAATGCAATCTGAAAGTGAGCCTCGGGACATTCCGATCTGGTGTGCATCATGCTGTTTCTAGTTTTAAATTTATGGCAGAAAACGGTGGACAGAATGTTCGACAGGTCTTGCGTCAATCTCACGACAGTTAGAAACCGAAGCCGGCCGGAGTTGCTGTGCGGTTCTAGGCGCTACAGTCTCGAACGGAGCCACCGCTACGGTCGCAGGTTCGAATCCTGCCTCGGGCATGGATGTGTGTGATGTCCTTAGGTTAGTTAGGTTTAATTAGTTCTAAGTTCTAGGCGACTGATGACCTCAGAAGTTAAGTCGCATAGTGCTGAGAGCCATTTGAACCATTTTGATACCGAAGTCTGTTTGCTTTTTATGCGGTTTTTAGCCCATGAATATTTAAAAACCGATGTTATTTTCCTTTTTGTGTGGTTTTATGTCTCAGGGCAATTAAAAACTGAATTTTTCCATCCGAAGTGGTACTGTTTGTTAGGTAATGCGTTACCTAGCAAACAGTTCCACAACTATTCACCGCCGAATTTCTGCAGTCATGCACACTGAACGGTACGTGTAGTGTAGTGTGCAACGGAAAGCATGGCCTTCGTATTGAGATTCATCTGTCGTCTGTAGCCGACTCCATTTACGTTAAGACGTTAACCGGGCCATCTGTTGGGAAAATTTTCATTTAATTTATTTCTTCCGTGACGTTTCTCATGCATCAATAAAATGTACAAATTCGACGTCATTCTGAGAAGTTGTTCTCTTTCTACTGAGTTTTGAAACTGGACCTTTAATTATCTACACTCCTGGAAATTGAAATAAGAACACCGTGAATTCATTGTCCCAGGAAGGGGAAACTTTATTGACACATTCCTGGGGTCAGATACATCACATGATCACACTGACAGAACCACAGGCACATAGACACAGGCAACAGAGCATGCACAATGTCGGCACTAGTACAGTGTATATCCACCTTTCGCAGCAATGCAGGCTGCTATTCTCCCATGGAGACGATCGTAGAGATGCTGGATGTAGTCCTGTGGAACGGCTTGCCATGCCATTTCCACCTGGCGCCTCAGTTGGACCAGCGTTCGTGCTGGACGTGCAGACCGCGTGAGACGACGCTTCATCCAGTCCCAAACATGCTCAATGGGGGACAGATCCGGAGATATTGCTGGCCAGGGTAGTTGACTTAGACCTTCTAGAGCACGTTGGGTGGCACGGGATACATGCGGACGTGCATTGTCCTGTTGAAACAGCAAGTTCCCTTGCCGGTCTAGGAATGGTAGAACGATGGGTTCGATGACGGTTTGGATGTACCGTGCACTATTCAGTGTCCCCTCGAGGATCACCAGTGGTGTAAGGCCAGTGTAGGAGATCGCTCCCCAAACCATGATGCCGGGTGTTGGCCCTGTGTGCCTCGGTCGTATGCAGTCCTGATTGTGGAGCTCACCTGCACGGCGCCAAACACGCATACGACCATCATTGGCACCAAGGCAGAAGCGACTCTCATCGCTGAAGACGACACGTCTCCATTCGTCCCTCCATTCACGCCTGTCGCGACACCACTGGAGGCGGGCTGCACGATGTTGGGGCGTGAGCGGAAGACGGCCTAACGGTGTGCGGGACCGTAGCCCAGCTTCATGGAGACGGTTGCGAATGGTCCTCGCCGATACCCCAGGAGCAACAGTGTCCCTAATTTGCTGGGAAGTGTCGGTGCGGTCCGTTACGGCACTGCGTAGGATCCTACGGTCTTGGCGTGCATCCGTGCGTCGCTGCGGTCCGGTCCCAGGTCGACGGGCACGTGCACCTTCCGCCGACCACTGGCGACAACATCGATGTACTGTGGAGACCTCACGCCCCACGTGTTGAGCAATTCGGCGGTACGTCCACCCGGCCTCCCGCATGCCCACTATACGCCCTCGCTCAAAGTCCGTCAACTGCACATACGGTTCACGTCCACGCTGTCGCGGCATGCTACCAGTGTTAAAGACTGCGATGGAGCTCCGTATGCAACGGCAAACTGGCTGACACTGACGGCGGCGGTGCACAAATGCTGCGCAGCTAGCGCCACTCGACGGCCAACACCGCGGTTCCTGGTGTGTCCGCTGTGCCGTGCGTGTGATCATTGCATGTACAGCCCTCTCGCAGTGTCCGGAGCAAGTATGGTGGGTCTGACACACCGGTGTCAATGTGTTCTTTTTTCCATTTCCAGGAGTAGGAGTGTATACCATGTATATTAGCTGAACGTGAGCTGCCAAGTTTCGTCACACCCAATTACAACGTTGTCATGGGTTGTTAGATCGATGGTTAACATTAACAGTTTTAGGTTTTGTGAATCACAGTTTAAAATTGTACTCTTAGCTTGATGTCTATCTGAAGGTAAGTGCGAGGGTTGTCCAGAAAGCAAGTTCCGATCAGTCGCGAAATGGACACCACAGTGAAAACCTGACGAGACTTTGCACAGATGTGTTGGGTAGTGTCTCTAGTATGGCCGTCGATCGCATCAAGAAGCTCTATTCAGTTGTGAGCGCACTCTGAGAGAGTAAAGATGCCTAGAACAAAGATGTCACCCGCCAAGTAGGTGGGCCCGCTAAGACGCTTCGCCTTAATGAATGCAGCCCACCTAACACAACTGCCACGCACTTCCTTCTTCATGGCAAAATTCTCATCCGCACTCCGCAGGGGCAGTGAAGACGCTCCTGCAGCCTTTTCGATGGGAAGTGTTCGATCACCCACAACACAGCCCTAATTGGCTCGTCCTGAGTATCATCGCTGTTCACATGAAACGCAGGATGCTAAGAGAACACTTGGGCGCAGGCTACGCGCTATAGGCCAACGTAGAGAATTATCGGAAAGCACAAGCCGCTGCCTTCTATAACGATGGTGTTGGAAATTTGGTATAACGCTCAGACAAATGTCTAAGTCGGAGCAGCGACTACGTAGAGAAGTAACTAGAAGGTGCAGATAACTCTTGCAAATGAAATGTTTCTGATTTTAACTGTGGTTTCCATTTAGCGACCGATCGGAGCTTACTTTCTGGCAACCCTCGTATACTTTGTCCAGTAGTAGGGAGAAAGCTCTTGTGACAGCTGTCTACTCGAAGGGTAGGTAGATGAAGTGTTCTACAGTATTCCTGACATCGAATTTTTGTAGAATCTTACAACATATGAGCTCTAACGTAATGAAGTATGTTGAAGAGATTGACTTCCCCCACGCGGACCGGTACAGATTCTGAAAACACGAGTCATGTGAGTCACATGAAAATCAACTGGCGCTTCTCTCTCGTGACTTCTTGAAAATCGTGAATGAGGGATATCAGCTGGTTGCAGTAGTTGACTTACGAAAAGCGTTCGACTCAGTACCATACCTCTGCTTGTAACTAAAACTACGATCGTATGATGCGTCAAGCGAAAATTGTGACTAGCTTGAGAATTTCTTGGTAGGGAGGACGCAACATGGTATCTTGGACGGACGCCGTTCATTTTGTATATTAACGACATTGCAGACAATATTAACAGTAAGCACAGACTTTTCGCAGAGGACGCGCTTATCTGGCGTTTATCTGTAATGAAATACTATCAGGAAAAAACGAAAGAGGCACAAATGACTACAAAGCACAGTTGGAATCGACCAACTCGTAGAAATACCTGGGTGTAACATTTTGTAGGGATATGAAATGGAACTATCGCATATATCAGGTGGCAGATTTCGGTTCATTGGTAGAATTATAGCGAAATTCTAGTAGTCTGCAATGCGGACTGCTTACAGAGCATTAGTGAAGTCCATTATAGAGAATCGCTCAAATGAGTGCGAGCCGTATCAAGTAGGCCTTGAAGATGACACTGTCGTTTATAGACCAATAGTCGTAAGAAGCCCCCCCCCCCCCCCATGAACCATGGACCTTGCCGTTGGTGGGGAGGCTTGCGTGCCTCAGCGATACAGATAGCCGTACTATAGGTACAACCACAACGGAGGGGTATCTGTTGAGAGGCCAGACAAACGTGTGGTTCCTGAAGAGGGGCAGCAGCCTTTTCAGTAGTTGCAAGGGCAACAGTCTGGATGATTGACTGATCTGGCCTTGTAACAATAACCAAAACGGCCTTGCTGTGCTGGTACTGCGAACGGCTGAAAGCAAGGGGAAACTACGGCCGTAATTTTTCCCGAGGGCATGCAGCTTTACTGTATGATTAAATGATGATGGCGTCCTCTTGGGTAAAATATTCCGGAAGTAAAATAGTCCCCCATTCGGATCTCCGGGCGGGGACTACTGAAGAGGAGGTCGTTATCAGGAGAAAGAAAACTGGCGTTCTACGGATCGGAGCGTGGAATGTCAGATCCCTTAATCGGGCAGGTAGGTTAGAAACTTTAAAAAGGGAAATGGATAGGTTAAAGTTAGATATAGTGGGAATTAGTGAAGTTCGGTGGCAGGAGGAACAAGACTTCTGGTCAGGTGACTACAGGGTTATAAACACAATCGCTCAAATGAGTGCGAGCCGTATCAAGTAGGCCTTGAAGATGACACTGTCGTTTATAGACCAATAGTCATAAGAAGCCCCCCCCCCCCCCCCCCATGAACCATGGACTTTGCCGTTGGTGGGGAATGAGGGTAAGCTACTACAAACAGCATAGTGAACGCATTATTGTGGCCAAGATAGATACGAAGCCCACACCTACTACACTAGTACAAGTTTATATGCCAACTAGCTCTGCAGATGACGAAGAAATTGAAGAAATGTATGATAAAATAAAAGAAATTATTCAGATAGTGAAGGGAGACGAAAATTTAATAGTCATGGGTGACTGGAATTTGAGTGTAGGAAAAGGGAGAGAAGGAAACGTAGTAGGTGAATATGGATTGGGGCTAAGAAATGAAAGAGGAAGCCGCCTGATAGAATTTTGCACAGAGCACAACTTAATCATAGCTAACACTTGGTTTAAGAATCATGATAGAAGGTTGTATACATGGAAGAACCCTGGAGATACTAAAAGGTATCAGATAGATTATGTAATGGTAAGACAGAGATTTAGGAACCAGGTTTTAAATTGTAAGACATTTCCAGAGGCAGATGTGGACTCTGACCACAATCTATTAGTTATGTCCTGTAGATTAAAACTGAAGAAACTGCAAAAAGGTGGGAATTTAAGGAGATGGGACCTGGATAAACTGAAAGAACCAGAGGTTGTACAGAGTTTCAGGGAGAGCATAAGGGAACAATTGAATGGAATGGGAGAAAGAAATACAATAGAAGAAGAATGGGTAGCTCTGAGGGATGAAGTAGTGAAGGCAGCAGACGATCAAGTAGGTAAAAAGAAGAGGGTTAGTAGAAATCCTTGGGTAACAGAGGAAATATTGAATTTAATTGATGAAAGGAGAAAATATAAAAATGCAGTAAATCAAGCAGGCAAAAAGGAATACAAACGTCTCAAAAATGAGATCGACAGGAAGTGCAAAATGGCTAAGCAGGGATGGCTAGAGGACAAATGTAAGGATGTAGAGGCTTATCTCACTAGGGGTAAGATAGATACTGCCTACAGGAAAATTAAAGAGACCTTTGGAGATAAGAGAACCACATTTATGAACATCAAGAGCTCAGATGGAAACCCAGTTCTAAGCAAAGAAGGGAAAGCAGAAAGGTGGAAGGAGTATATAGAGGGTCTATACAAGGGCGATGCACTTGAGGACAATATTATGGAAATGGAAGAGGATGTAGATGAAGCTGAAATGGGAGATACGATACTGCGTGAAGAGTTTGACAGAGCACTGAAGGACCTGCGTCGAAACAAAGCCCCCGGAGTAGACAACATTCCATTGGAACTACTGACGGCCTTGGGAGAGCCAGTCTTGACAAAACTCTACCATCTGGTGAGCAAGATGTATGAAACAGGCGAAATACCCTCAGACTTCAAGAAGAATATAATAATTCCAATCCCAAAGAAAGCAGGTAATGACAGATGTGAAAATTACCGAACAATCAGTTTAATAAGCCACAGCTGCAAAGTACTAACACGAATTCTTTACAGACGAATGGAAAAACTAGTAGAAGCCGACCTCGGGGAAGATCAGTTTGGATTCCGTAGAAATACTGGAACACGTGAGGCAATACTGACATTACGACTTATCTTAGAAGAAAGATTAAGGAAAGGCAAACCTACGTTTCTAGCATTTGTAGACTTAGAGAAAGCTTTTGACAATGTTGACTGGAATACTCTCTTTCAAATTCTAAAGGTGGCAGGGGTAAAATACAGGGAGCGAAAGGCTATTTACAACTTGTACAGAAAGCAGATGGCGGTTATAAGAGTTGAGGGACATAAAAGGGAAGCAGTGGTTGGGAAGGGAGTAAGACAGGGTTGTAGCCTCTCCCCGATGTTATTCAATCTCTATATTGAGCAAGCAGTAAAGGAAACAAAAGAAAAATTTGGAGTAGGTATTAAAATCCATGGAGAAGAAATAAAAACTTTGAGGTTCGCCGATGACATTGTAATTCTGTCAGAGACAGCAAAGGACTTGGAAGAGCAGTTGAATGGAATGGATGGTGTCTTGAAGGGAGGATATAAGATGAACACCAACAAAAGCAAAACGAGGATAATGGAATGTAGTCGAGTTAAGTCGGGTGATGCTGAGGGTATTAGATTAGGAAATGAGACACTTAAAGTAGTAACGGAGTTTTGCTATTTGGGGAGCAAAATAACTGACGATGGACGAAGTAGAGAGGATATAAAATGTAGACTGGCAATGGCAAGGAAAGCGTTTCTGAAGAAGAGAAATTTGTTAACATCGAGTATAGATTTAAGTGTTAGGAAGTTATTTCTGAAAGTATTTGTATGGAGTGTAGCCATGTATGGAAGTGAAACATGGACGGTAAATAATTTGGACAAGACGAGAATAGAAGCTTTTGAAATGTGGTGCTACAGAAGAATGCTGAAGATTAGATGGGTAGATCACATAACTAATGAGGAAGTATTAAATAGGATTGGGGAGAAGAGAAGTTTGTGGCACAACTTGACCAGAAGAAGGGATCGGTTGGTAGGACATGTTCTGAGGCTTAGGGATCACCAATTTAGTATTGGAGGGCAGCGTCGAGGGTAAAAATCATAGGGGGAGACCAAGAGATGAATACACTAAGCAGATTCAGAAGGATGTAGGTTGCAGTAGGTACTGGGAGATGAAGAAGCTTGCACAGGATAGAGTAGCATGGAGAGCTGCATCAAACCAGTCTCAGGACTGAAGACCACAACAACAACAACAGTCATAAGAAGATCAAAACAAATTGCAAAAAGATTTAGAAACGAAATCTGAATGTTGCGAAAGTTGGCAGTTGACCCTAAATAACGAAAAGTGTGAGGTAATCCACATGAGTGCTAAAAGGAATTCGTTAAACTTCGGTTACACGATAAATCAATCAAATCCAAAGGCCGCAAATTTAACTAAATACCTAGGAATTACAATTACGAACAACTTAAATTGGAAGGAACACATGGAAAATGTTGTGGCGAAGGCTAATCGAAGACTGCGTTTTATTGGCAAGACACTTAGAAAATGTAACATATCTACTAAGGAGATTGCCTGCACTACTCTCGTCCTTCCCCTTTTAGAATACTGCTGCGCGGTGTGGGATCCTTACCAGGTAGTACTGACGGAGTACATCGAAAAAGTTCAAAGAAGGGCAGCACGTTTTGTATTATCACGAAATATGGGAGAGAGTGTCACTGAAATGATACAGGATTTGGTCTGGACATCATCAAAATAAAGGCGTTTCTCGTTGCAACGGAATCTTCTCACGAAATTACAATCACCAACTTTCTTCTCCGAATGCGAAAATATTTTGTTGACAGCGACATACATACGGAGAAGTGATAACCACGATAAAATAAGGGAAATCGGAGCTCGTACGGAAAGACACAGGTGTTAGTTTTTCCGCGCGCTGCACGAGATTGCAATAACAGAGAATTGTGAAAGTGGTTCGATGAACCCTCTGCCAGGCACTTAAATGTGATTTGCAGAGTATCCATGTAGATGTAGATGAAGGGAAGTGTAAGGGATAAGTGCAAGATTTAACTCAAAGGAGCAAGTTCTAATGGATGTACGTTGCAGTAGTTATTCAGGGATAGAGAGAATTGTACAGGACAGAGGAGCGTGGAGAGCTGCATCAAACCAGACTGAAGAGCACAACAACAATATCGGTGATGGGTTACAATTTGGCACCCTCTCTTATGAGCTTCTACTCCATTCCAGGTACTTTAAAACCCCGGCTAGCCGAACTCCGAAGCCTGGGTTATCCTAAACGCCTCCGAAAATCGCAAGAACTGTACGACACGGAGATTTCGAGGCTAAAGTGTGCTAGGCTGCTGTTAGTGAGGAGAGGCGACCGTCTGACCTTGGGTTGCTTCTCCGCCCACCGAGTCATCAGTTTCAACAAAGGCTACACAGCCGACTACCGTGCATTCCACTGGTTGTAAAAGGAAGTTTCCTGAAAACTAGTACGACTAGTACTACCCTGTAGGTACTTCTGCTCTTCCAGAACGGGTGCAGTCGAAATCTGAATGTGTGGAGGTAGCTGAAAAAAATCCTCAGAGACGAACACTGAATATAGCCGACTTTCAAAGTAGGTGAAAAAAAATGGCTCTGAGCACTATGGGACTCAACTGCTGAGGTCATTAGTCCCCTAGAACTTAGAACTAGTTAAACCTAACTAACCTAAGGACATCACAAACATCTATGCCCGAGGCAGGATTCGAACCTGCGACCGTAGCGGTCTTGCGGTTCCAGGCTGCAGCGCCCTTAACCGCACGGCCACTTCGGCCGGCCAAAGTAGGTGAAGCTCTTTATCTTTTAGTTCATCTAACAACGAGAAACATCTGGTCTGATACTGCACAGAAAAACCGAAAATGTTAGCTGCATTGTTAGGTGGCGAAAGAAAAGACTTTCCTTAAGTTCTGAGTTGTTAGCCATGCTTAAAAACAGATAAGGCATTCGGTAACTGAATGTATGTGGAGAAAAATTATCTGCAGTCCCAAATACAGTTAATGTTTTCAAAACAGATTCTGAAGATTACACCCAAGACTACACCAACGACCAAATACAGAGTGCCAATAAAACGGTTGTTAACTTCAAGATGTTACCAACAAAATCCTTAGCTTCCTCAAAAAGAACGTCTGCCCCAGGACACAAAATTTTTAAAAAAGGGTAACTGTTTTTTTGGCATCAAATGTTTGTGGCACATACAGACTGCCCCCCAGCGTGTATTGGAAAGTCGAAAAAGCTCGAGCCTTAAGGGATGGCCAAAATGCGCTATCATTCTCTCACAGATCACAAAAATTTCGTGGGTATATTGTGGACTCTTTGCTGAATGGTCTAATGATCAGTCTGTACCGAAAGTCGAAAGGTTTTTAGCTGAAAAAGCTCTGCCTAAGCAAGTCATCTTGTTAACTGGCAATGTACCTACGCATCCTTGCGAGTTAAGGAATGGCGATATTTTTGTGCGTTTCATTTCCCCAAATGTCGCCGTTCTAATTCCGCCATTGGGTCAGAGCGTAATAGTGGCATTTAAGCGGCACTACCCTTCGCTATTTTTGAGAACCATCCTTCTACTTAATGACATGCAAAGTAAAAACACGAATGATGCGCTGAAGTCAGTAAAATTGAAACACGTAATTTATTGGTGTACGCAAGCCGGGAATAACGTGAAAGCAGATATAGCAAAAAGAATTCAAGTCACTGGTGTGCGTAAGCCGAGGATAATGGAAAAGCAGAAAAACAATTCCCGTATTCGATGACATGGATATGTACGACGTGGATGAATGGGTTGTGGCACATAATCGGCAAGAAATCACGTGCCAAGAAACAGTAGAAACCGTTTGCAGTGGAATACTGACGCGATCAAATAGATGACGTGGATGGCAGAGTGACAGATGACGATGGTTTTCGAAGGATAGTGACAAACCTTTACTAAAAAAATTTGTCTTTCAGGGATGTACTTAGTATAGCATAACGCAGAAATTACAGTACATTTGCCGTTGTTATTACAGGTTGCCATAAGATTTGTTAGACAATGCAGTGAGTCAGCGCTGGATGACGTCCTTCCAATGAAACGATGGCGAGACATCGCTGCTCAAAAACGTGTGGAGGAACACAAGAAACAAACAAAAATACGAAATTTTTTTGAATGAGCAAGAGATTTGAATTAGAATCAGATTTTCACTCTGCAGCGGAGTGTGCGCTGATATGAAACTTCCTGACTGATTAAAACTGTGTGCCGGGCCGAGACTCGAAGTCTGGACCTTTGCCTTTCGCGGGCAAGTGCTCTACCAACTGAGCTACCCAAGCACGACTCAGGGCCCGTCCTCACAGCTTTACTTCTGCCAGTACCTCGTCTCCTACCTTTACAAAAGCTCTCCTGCGAACCTTGCAGAACTAGCACTCCTGAAAGAAAGGATATTGCGGAGGCATGGCTTAGCCGAGGTACTGGCAGAAGTAAAGCTGTGAGCACGGGGCGTGACTCGAGCCTGGGTAGCTCAGTTGGTAGAGCACTTGCCCGCGAAAGGCAAAGGTCCCGAGTTCGAGTCTCGGTCCGCCACACAATTTTAATCTGTCAGGAAGTTTCAGATTTGAATTAGTCTGACCTTTCAAACGTATGCACTTTGATTGCAATAGAAAATATTGAAACACATATGAGATGTTCATGGTTTAACCGAAAAAATTGCTATCTAAAATGGCTTCCTCCTCTTTAGTTCGGTTAACCGGGGCTGTACTGTACTTCATCTCTTAAAATTGCAGTCTGGTTTCTGTATGAGTTATAAATAAGCTTCCGCTCTGTGCGTTGTATTGCCGGTATCTTTATACTTACAAAGAGTGTATTATGATGGATATCATCAACTCGTTATAGTACATGTTAAAATCATTCAGATTTATTTCTGTTGCTAGGAATAATGTATTAATAACAGTCAAGGATATCTGCAGCAGAATATCTATCGTATGTTGCGTACTGCAGAGCGATAGAGTTCATAAATTCATTCCAGTGGTAGGAGATGTGCCAGCTGTGCTGATATTCTTGAGCGAATATCACACTCTTGTCTTCTTCTTTTTCTTTTTGCCGATCAGCTGTGCCTTCCTTCATAACGCTGTTCGATGTACGATGTACGATTTTGAGGTAAGAATACTATAAATATGAAGTAGCATGTAGTTAACGTGTTTCATGGTTAATATTCATACATGTAATACGTTAAAATTATCTAAAAGATGTAGTGTGTGTAGTGTTTTTTGTGTTCCTATGTTCCGTGTGTTCGAGGACGTTGAAACAATGATGAAAGACTGGCAGCAGCACGGTAACGGCAGCTTCGGAAGTTGGTCGCTGTACGCGCCGAGCGACAGCCATCCCACGCCAGAGGACGACGTAGTTGCGCCAGCAGATGCGACATAGAAAAAAATTATAACACTGTTAATGCAAAAGAGCTTGTTACTATTGCAGTTTGTTCAGTTCATGTCTGTATTCCATTGAAGTCAGTCGCTGGATGGAAATGTATACCATTCTATACGTATTGTGAAGAATTATCAATACTCGTAAACCAGCGGAGAAGATAATTATTGTGAAAAGAAAATAATCTGTTGTTGAATATTTTCAATTTTGTAAGTGCGCATGCTTGAAGCTGGTTATCAAAAAGGAATAAAGACCCCAATCGGCTAAAAGGAGAGATGAAGAGTTAAATAACATGAAACCAAGAAACGTTGGACAGTCACATGACTACTTAGTTCTTTTTGCTTAATGACGTGATTAATTTCTTCTCATGATTCTGAAAGAGGTTTTTTTTAAAGGGTGCGAACAGTCAAAGTTAATCAGAAAGTTCTTGGCAATTTTGTAAGTTTACTGAAAGCTGATAGTGAAAAGTAAGATATTTTGACGGTTACATTACGCGAATCAGAGATATACTTGACGCTATTGCACGTTTGCCTGTTTAGTAATACGCGCGGGCATCCATGGTTGTCTTGACAACAGAAACTAACTGCAGTATATCCGAGTACGGAAAGAGTCCTGAAATTGATGTTTACTACATTAATCTTTACGACAGTAAAATCTATTAGTGCTCGTTCGTCCTTTTAGAAAATACTCAACTGCAAGATATAGAGAACAATTCTTCGGAAGAGACGACGTTAAATATCGGTCCATTCATCATAATTGATATTACGGTCGGGCTGATCTGTGGATACATTTCTGTAGCCAGTACGTGTCCAGGTGTCTGCCCCTCGTACGGCTGCTACTTCATGGTGATGACTCTTAGCGCAAGCCTGTGCAAAATGAAGACACCACGTCAGCAGCATGGAATATTTAGTGAACAGCTGTCCTCGGTAAGCAGTGTTTGGACTTAATAACCGAGATTATTTTTAGGCAATACACTTTTAGAATGATGAAACACAGCTCAAGTGCGTACTTCCAACAAGTGCTGCAGAGAAAGCATGGACAGTGTAGTACAGACGAAGTTCTTACCGGGAGTTCAGCGCTGAGAAATCTTAGCGACCGCTCTTCGTAAGAGCGCGTCCTTGACAACAAGGAAATATATATGAGAAACAAATTGTAGACGTATTTCGTCTTGTGTTACGGTGCTATTGGACACAGGGAAAGACAGCATTTCAAGGAAATAAGCACAATAAGCAAAGACCCGTTAGCTAAGACCCTGGTGTCGTGATACGCCTTCCAATTGTCTGTAACGCCAAGTCACGACTGCTGATTCCAGCTACCTTAACATGGCGCCACTGTTTCAAAGAGATCTTACAGTCGGCACTCAGTAATAGAATTCTAAACAAAGACACGAATAACACAGCCAAACCTTACTGCAGACAGCTTCCTGAAGCTCTGATTGCATATTGCTTGCGCCACTCGATGCTGGCTGTGTTTGCCTCGTCTAAAAGCTCATACCAGAGCGACTTTAGCCCAATGGAACCGAAACTGAGTGCTAACAGGGCGGACGTACAGGGGATAGGAAAAATCATGTGAACAGTGGCAGTAATGGAATGGTTGTGTTTGACGGTCAACAACGCAGGCAAGGCAAGTCTCTCGCTAGACAGTACGGACTAGGCATCAGTTTAGGTTGTTTACTACTAGTGCACACTTCGTATTTGCATTCAGAGACCGAGGTCGACGTGCAAAGAAAGACCTAACAGAGTTCCAAAGAGGGCAGATTGTGGGGGGTATGATTAGCTGGAGCATCAGCAAACAAGGCAGCCAACTTACTGAATTTTCAAACAACTTACGGGAATTCAGCCAGGCAATATTTACAGCGAGCGCCGATATTTCGGCAGTAGTACACCCCGCCATTTTTAATACACAAACTGCAACTGCAACGGACAGGCGATGTACTATCAAATTTAAAACCCCGGTTCTTTGAGTAATTAAGGAAAGATAACACACACATACACTGAACACTAGTGCCACCAAAGATGACCAAACTTAGACGTATCGATAATGAAAGACTACGAACTAGCACGTGAGGTAACATTGACTGTCCCTCTGTTTTTTGACAAAGGAAACAGCACAATTCCAAGCAGAGTTTAAACAAAAACCTCTATCCCTGTTTACAAGGTTGCTCCCTAATTTAATCTGGACAGCTTAATTAATAACACTGTCCCATTAGCTGGACGTGCGTACAAATATCTCGCTATTGTTATATAACAGAGGATGGCCAGTATCCCAACAATGTTCGGCAATAGCACATCTACTTGACTGCTGCAATCGTGTGTGCCGTTTGCTTAGTACATCCATCCTCCACCGTCCTGATAGTCTAACCAATGTGTGCCATGCCAAAGCTACAAGAAATGCGATATGCACCCGCCTTACGCAAACCAAAAAAGTGTTCAAATGTGTGTGCATTCCTAAGGGACCAAAGTGCTGAGGTCATTTTACTAGACTTACACACTACTTAACATAACTTATGCTAAGAACAACACTCACACACATGCCTGAGGGAGGACTCCAACCTCTGGCGGGAGAGGCCGCGCAATCGGGTTCATGGCGATTTCCATAAAATACGGCCGATCTTGTTGAAAGTGCCTCTAACGAAAGGCAGAAAGGCAATAGACATAGGTGTCGATCTTTACTCACAAAGGCCATGTTACAGTCAGCGATTATGTGAACATTCCAAGTGATCATGCGCACCCCATGATTCAAATGTTGAACAATGATACCAGGGCGATAATGTATCCTTTCACACAGCCAGGACAGTGTAATCGTGGTATGAGTAGCATGAAAATGAACTGCAGTGTCTTCCCCCGCCAGCACAGTCCCCGGACTTGAACATTATCGAACATTTACGGGCTCTATTGAAGCGCAGACACAGGAGCAATTTCCGCCACATTCGTCACTACAGGAGCTAGAAGAGGTTCTGATCGAAGAGTGAGATAACATTCCACTGCAGACTATGCAATCATTATAGGCCAGTATTCCAAGAAGAATCGCTGCTGTTGTACGGGCGTATGTGAGTCCAACTCCATATTAATAAACCATTCTCCAGGAAGTACAGCAGTTCACATTATTTTGCCTACCCCTTTACGTATTACGTCACGTCAAGTGACTCAAACAAATGTCTTCACTTGGAAAAGCGGAGAGAGCTGCAACGCCCGCTGTGTGAGTCATTGAGCTTCCCACAGAGATCCCTTAAGTTGTCCGCAAACGAACCATGCATTCGAATGTCAACATTGATCGTGCCGAGTTTCTACCGCCATAACTTGGAAAAATCTCGTTCATGAGTTTTTCACGATGTGTATTGCAATATCAAACATGACAGATATTCAGAACGTGCGTTTGAACGTAGACCAATGAGATGAAAGAGCGCCACCTACGTCACTTCGAGCCATCTCTTTTCAGTACTGATTCTGGAGACGGCTTATGGACTTTCATTTGAAGCCCATATTTGGCGGGTTTCATCTTATAACTTAATTCCTACGAGCATATGCCGCCTCAAAGTACCAGTAAACTGATCTCTTGAAAATCCGTCGTGTATTAATATGATTTGTTGTGATAAAATGAAGGGGAACGTAGTTTTCGTGGTTAATTAATTTGCATGTTATGAAAGTATGTCGTTTCAAGGCAGAGTCACATTGAAGACACCATTTCATGGGTACAGTTTGTTATATTTAAACGTCAGCTAAAACAAACATGCCAGAAAAGCCTACAGAAGGTAATAACATACAAGACAATCGTATGTTAAGGAACTGTAGTGTAGCGCATCGTATACAAACACAGAGTCAAAAAGTGATGTGTAGCACGTTCATGTCTCACTGCTTCAAATTTTTTACGCACTTTCACATTTTCTACTAGGTTCTGAGACTTACATAACTTTGTTGCGTAATTATAAGTGGGCGCTCTCTCAGAAGTGTGTGTGTTCGACTGGCTTTATCTACAAGAAATTTTACACAACTTGTACTTCCTTTAGTCTTGTATTTCACATGTTCTAAAGATTCTGGTACTTAATATAAATAGCAATCACATAAGAATTACTAGTGTTTTACTAAAAAAAATGGCAACGTGACGAAAGAATTTTTATCTTATGTGGAAGACAATTGAAAATTTGTATTGCACAGTTTGTAAAGTAATTTTTAAGCTGAAGTCCTTACTGACCCTATATATATTTTTCCTCTTTGCATTATAATGTATCCATGGCTATTGAAGTTCATATTTATGTAATCTACAGGCAGAACGTAACTAGCATATCGAAAAGGGAAGAAATGTGCGGTTTAATAGAGCTGTCGTAGCAATCTTACGCCCGTCCATTTCGTAAACAAAAAGCGTGCCCAATGCGCATCGTTTCTGAGAGTCCAAGAGCACTTTGAACTCGGCGCGCTCAAGTTGATATTTGAATGCCTGGTTCGCGTGACGACATGTTTACTCAGATGAAGCAACTCTAATAGTGGGACAAAACATGGAGTGAAAAAGCTAGATTAGCAGTGCTCCATAAAGACATGGATCGCTGCCACAGATATCATCCGTTTAAGTCGGAAGACACCAATTATAGTCAGACTTTGCCAAACTAACAGCCACTCCCGATTTGTTCTGACTTTCCGAGCTGACGAAATTGAAAAAAGAACTCTGTTACCGATAGTTCAAACATTGACTATCTGACATATACTGATGAGCCAAAACATTATGGTCAGTGCCCACCTCGAAAAATGCATCGGACTGCGAGGGCGTGCTGACAAGCAATGACTCCAATTTTTTTGTTCCGTTCTCAATATCGATTGAAGTATTACACGTCATGCATACACTGAGGAGACAAAAGTCATGTGATAGCAATATGCCCATATAGAGATGGCGGTAGTATCGCTACAGAAGGTATAAAAGGGTGGTGCATTGCTGGAGCTGTCATTTGAACTCAGGTGATTGACGCGAAAAGGTTCCCGATATTATAACTGCCCCACGACGGGAGTTAATAAACTGTGTGCACAGAATGATAGTTGAAGTTACATGCAGGGGGCATTCAGTTTCGGAAATCGTAGCGAATTCAATATTCCGAGATCCACAGAGTCAAGAATGTGCAAAGAATAGCACATTTCAGGCATTACCCCCCCACCAAAGACAACGCACTTGTTGCCGACGGCCTTCACCTAACGACCGAGACCAGCGGTGTTTGCGTAGAGTTGTCAGTGCTAACATACAAGCAACACTGCGTGAAATAACCGCAGAAATCAATGTGGGACGTTCGACGAACGTATCCGTTAGGACAGTGGGGTGAAATTTGGCGTTAATGGCTGACGCCAGTGCCTTTCCTAGCAGCACAACATCGCCTGCATCGCCTCTGCTGAAACTGTGGCCATATGGACGACTGTAGAACTGTGGCCTGATCAGATGAGTCCTATTTCAGTTGGTAAGAGCTGATGGTAGGGTTCTAGTGTGGCGCAAACCCCAGGGAGCCATGGACCCAAGTAGTCAACAAGGTACTGTTGATGTCTCCATAATGGTGTGGGCTGTGTTTACAAGGATTGGACTTGGTTCCCTGGATGTTTGGTTACTTGGAGCCCATTTGCAGCCATTCATGGATTTCATGTTCCAAAACGACGTCGAAATTTTTATGGATGACAATGCGCGATGTCTCCGGGCCACAATTGGTTGCAATTTGTTTGAAAACAATCTGGAGAATTCGATCGAATGGTTGATCATCCCTCAATCATATACCGAACGTAGCCGAGAGGTCAGTCCGTGCACAAAATCCTGCACCGGCAACACTTTCACAATTATGAACAGCTTTAGAGGTAGCATGGCTCAGTATTTCTGCAGGGGACCTCGGATCACGTTTTGAGTCCATGCCGCATCGAGTTACTGCACTACGCCGGGCAAGAGGTGGTCCGATACGATATCAGGATGTATCTCATGACTTCTGTCACCGTGTGTTACTCGGTCGACTTTCCCGCTTCGCTGATGCAAGTTGAAGCCCTCTGCCGCTAGAGGGCTGAAGATTTTACCGTGTAACATGGCGGTGTATAATGTAACTGTGTCGGTGCATGAGGCACTGCAAGCCGTTATCGAGTTTCCAACCGGAGAGAATGTGCCACCGACTGAACTCCATAGAAGAATGAAATTTTAGCGTGAAGATGATGGGTTCCTTAACAACATTGTTGCAAATAATGACATCCGGGTCCACTATCAATGGAGTTCCTCCACAAGAGATTACCGACTCCAAAAACGTTCAAAACCACGCCATCAGCAGGCAAAGTCATGCTCACAATCATATGGGGAGTTCAAGATGTAGTGCGTTTGGAATTCATGCCGAAAAACAGCACCACCATAAAACTCTGCAAGGTACTAAGAGACCCTGAGAAAACTGAAAGGACTGATTCGAGGCGCTCCGAACAGCCATATGTCAACGCGTTGCGCCACAAATATTCCTGGCAATTCCCCGAGATTCTATAAACTTCTCATATCTTCCACCTGCATGAGCTTCTAGTTAAAAACTTGTGTCGCGGATCTGTCACGTCAGCTGAGCATCAAACGCGGCGGACTTCCCCAGTTGTAAGCCGCTGGTCGCGGGCACTGCGTTTCCACAAATGCCAAGGTCAGAGTGCGGCGAACCGTCACCGTGGGAGCATCTGGGGAAGTTGCAAGCTGACTCGCACCCTGTGACAAAAAGCAGCCGGATAGAATCACAGATGAGTATTGTAGCCACAACGACATCTGGCGCATACGTACGGCATCTGTGGTGGCAATAAGACATACTATTGTTTGACACTAGTTACCTTCAAAGTAGACCCCTTCACCTTCTACACACCTGTCCCAGCACTGCGACCACTACTGCAAGCATTGCTGGAAACCTCTCTGTTTAATTCTGCACAATGTCTGCCCTGTTCTGGAATCTGGTCCCTTTCAGAGTCTTTTTCAGATTAGACAAAAGCCAGAACTCACTTGATACTAGATCAGGAGAATAGGGAGACCGACAAACCATAGTTTTGTTGTGTTTGGCCAAAAATTTCTGAACTAATTGACAACAATCAGCGGGTGCATTATTATGTGCAGATGGCAATTGCCCGCTCCCAACAAGTCTAGTCATTTGCATCGCACTGCTTCTCGATGGCGACGCAGAATCTGCGTTGTACTCATTGACGTTAGTACCTTTTATGGGTGTACTTGTGACGGACCGCACCACTGGAGTAAAAAAGGTCAGCATGACTCTCGCATTGCTGCAGACTTGATTCGCTTCTTTTGTTGCGAGGCTGATGAGTGCTCCCATTGCGATGACTGGACCTTTATTTGTGGGTCATACCCATGCACCCAGGACTCATCACTAGTGATCACTGTGTAAAGAAAGTTGGAATAACTGTTCAGAGTATCCATGCATGTCATGTGATATCCAGTCTGAATCTAGCTTGTCTGCTGTTGTCTATCTACATCTACCCTCACATTCCGCAAGCTGCGTTATGGCGAAGGTTACTCTAACCTCCCCCGTTCCTTTTTTCCAGGAGCGAATAGTGTGAACAAAGAACATTATTGGTAAGTCTCCATGTAAGTTCGAGTCTTTCTAATTTGATCTTGATTGCGTTTTCCCGAGATATGCGTAGGTGAAAGCAGTGTATGAAGGAGCTCTTTTGTGAATTGTGGAAGGTTGGAGGAGAGGTATTGGCAGAAACAAATCTGAGAGGTGTGGAGTTCGTGAGATGTATGTATTTGGATAGCTCATCCGGTGTAACACATGCCACGAATGGCAAAGGTGCCAGGCTCGAATCACAGCCTGGCATACAGCTTCAATACGCGAATAAGTTTCAGGCGACATATTGCCTGACTCTTCCATGTACGTAAGCTCTTTGAATTTTAGCAGTAAACCACACTATGACACGCAGTGTCCCTCTCGTAATGACTGTCAATGAAGCAGAATGTTAATCTCCATGATATTTTCTCGCTTTACTACACAAAAATGTGGCAAAACTCTTTTTTGAATCTTCTCTGTTTCATCTATGAGTGCTATCTGGCAAGAGTCCGGGGCTGATGAGCAATACTCACGATGGTGGAATAAAGGTGTTATAACCTACCTCCCTCGTGGGTGGATTACACTTCCTGAAGACGCTCCCAGTGATCTCATTCTTGTATCTACCTTCCCCACGATTTGTTTGATGTAGTCGTTCTGTTTCAAAGCGACCCTTTTCGGCTCTTCCTGTTCTTTGCGGCAATTTTCTGGCGTTACGACTTCTCCGTATACAATAGCATCATCCACGAGCAGTCTCATGGAGCAACCGATGTTAACCGACTCTATATAGCATATACTGTGAATACTGATTGTCCTAAAACACTCCCTTGAGGTTCATCCGAAGTTGATTTTACATCTGCAGACTTCTCTCTCTTCTATTTGCTGAGTGCTCTGCGATCAAATTTCTCGAAAAAAACTCGTTAGAATTAAACCTTGGAACATAGCTGCTAAGGTTCAGTGACCGCATCAGAATTATATTAGAACAAATAAGCTCTCGGTCACAAATATTAACTCAAAAGTGATCAGGTTTCGACGCTACTATGAGCGTCGTCTTCATAATTAAACTAACTGTTTTAAAACATAATAGGTATATAAGACATTAATAAACTAAAGTGTGTACTGACTGCAAAGGGATGCAGCACTTACAAGTTACATTCTAAAAAAAAATCTAAGCCGGAAAGGCGACGTCATGAAAAGTTGTAAATAAGATGAGATGGCGAGCCGCTAAGGGCTGCTCGTACCTGAGTGAACACGGGTTGCAACAAAACTGAGGTGCCCACGTTAGAAAGTGTGGGCAAGTAAACATAGTGTTGCTATGAGCGCCATGTAGTAGCCGCAGAAACAACTAGGCTACTATACATTCAAAATTAGACACATGAAATTGTGATGAAGCTGATTCAGGCAAAACGTAAGCACTAATAATAATAAGATGAAGTTACATATTTATCTGCTTTAAACAGAGATACATTTTGTACCGTAAAAAAAAGTCAGTTAAGACATACAAGAAAACAGCAAAGACGTAACAGGAAAATAACATTTTGGCAAACTGCATGAGGAAATCTGAATCAAAGCTCAAGCAACGGCTTTATACAGTCGAAAAAGTATCTATTTCGCAGCTGCAGCTGTTCGTTGAGAATGAGGCCATCATGACGAGATAGATGTTTGGGAATCTCCAATTCCTCTAAAACTTCTAACCAACGCCCCTTCTTTTCAGTATGCAGAATAGTGCTATCGCCAATGGCTTTAGGCACGTGTCCAGTAATTAAGAGATGAACGGCAAAGGATCAATTTAGGGGACTGGTGCCTTTTTTTTTTCTCGAAAGATGTTCTTTATATCTGACGGTGAAGGCACGTCCAGTTTCCCCTATATGATAGGAGGAGCAGGTATCACAGATGATCTTATAAACGCCAGAACTTTCTGTAGGGGAGCGAATGGATTTCAAATTATGCATGAAGTTTCTCTTCAGATTGTTATTAGTAGAGAAGGCAACATTGCAGTTGCATTTGTTGCGAAGAAAGCGCAGGTCGTTCCCATTTTCAAGAAGGGTCATAAATCAGATGCGAATAATTATAGGCCTATTTCGCTTACGTCAATCTGTTGTAGAATAATGGAACATGTTTTGTGTTCTCGTATTATGACGTTCTTAGATAATACAAATCTCCTTCATCATAACCAACATGGAAACCGCAAACAGAGATCATGTGAAACTCAGCTCGCCCTATTTGCCCAAGAAATTCACAGTGCCGTAGACACTGGCGAGCAGATTGATGCCGTATTCCTGGACTTCAGGAAGGCATTTGATACGGTTCCGCACTTACGTTTAGTGAAAAAAATACGAGCTTACGGAATATCGGACCAGGTTTGTGATTGGATTCAGGATTTCCTAGAAGAAAGAACACAACATGTCATTCTTAACGGTTCAAAATCTGCAGATGTAGAGGTAATTTCGGGAGTACCGCAGGGAAGCGTGATAGGACCTTTATTGTTTACAATATACATAAATGACTTAGTTGACAACATCGGTAGCTCCATGAGGCTATTTGCAGATGACACGGTTGTCTACAAGAAAGTAGCAACATCAGAAGACTCGTACGTACTCCAGGAGGACCTGCAGAGGATTAATGCATGGTGCGACAGCTGGCAGCTTTCCCTAAACGTAGATAAATGTAATATAATGCGCATACATAGGGGCAGAAATCCATTCCAATACGATTATGCCATAGGTGGTAAATCATTGGAAGCGGTAACGACCGTAAAATACTTAGGAGTTACTATCCGGAGCGATCTGAAGTGGAATGATCACATAAAACAAATAGTGGGAAAAGCAGGCGCCAGGTTGAGATTCATAGGAAGAATTCTAAGAAAATGTGACTCATCGACGAAAGAAGTAGCTTACAAAACGCTTGTTCGTCCCATTCTTGAGTATTGCTCATCAGTATGGGACCCTTACCAGGTTGGATTAATAGAAGAGATAGACATGATCCAGCGAAAAGCAGCGCGATTCGTCATGGGGACATTTAGTCAGCGCGAGAGCGTTACGGAGATGCTGAACAAGCTCCAGTGGCGGACACTTCAAGAAAGGCGTTACGCAATACGGAGAGGTTTATTATCGAAATTACGAGAGAGCACATTCCGGGAAGAGATGGGCAACATATTACTACCGCCCACATATATCTCGCGTAATGATCACAACGAAAAGATCCGAGAAATTAGAGCAAATACAGAGACTTACAAGCAGTCGTTCTTCCCACGCACAATTCGTGAATGGAACAGGGAAGGGGGGATCAGATAGTGGTACAATAAGTACCCTCCGCCACACACCGTAAGGTGGCTCGCGGAGTATAGATGTAGATATAGATGTAGATGTAGAATCTGACAGGAAACGGGTCCTACGAAAGTAATAGAAAACGTTTTTTGGGTTAACTTCAGCGCGTGAGGTGTTGAGCGTAGTAGTTCTTGCAGTTTTCTTTTTGAGGTCGGTTATGAAACGTCGTCTAGAATCTGCGGGAGGAATCATTCGTGAGTTCTTGAGTGCTGGCGACAGTCCAGCTAGCTGAATGTCTCTGTTTAGGAAGTTAAAAAGAATAGTGTACAATGGTCGAGGAACTCCTCATAACCCACATATTTCTGTATTCAACACAAAGCGACGCTTGACCTGGTCTCAAGGGCGACACCACTGGAGAGTGAATCACTGGAAATCAGTGCTTTCGAGAAATGAACGAGGCTATAACCTATGGCAGTCCTGTGGAACATTATGTTGAGAGTATGCCAGCAGAGGAGTATAGAGAAGATGGTGTTACAGTATGGCGATATCTCTCGTGTTTAGATTATAGTCCTCTTATAGGATTTAAGAAAATGTTAAATGCGCAAGGACACGAACACATTTTACAGCACTGTGTAGTGCGTTCAATAGAGGAAACGTTGGGAAGTAATGATTGTATCAACATGACAATACACCCTGTTGAAACGGCCTCTGAACCACGAAGGGCTAACAGGTAATTAGGATTGTGGAAAGGGCCAAGAGTGTTGCGGTCGGATTCATTTCACAACTGTAATTTATTATCATTTAGTTCACAAATACACTTTTGAAAGAATTAAATTTGCTTCACGGCTGAAGTTCTCCAAACAGATACTTTAGAATAAGTTCAATTTTGAAAGGACTTGACACACAATTAAATTTGCGAATAAGATAAATCGTATACATATATGAGATCATCATGCGGAGTGGCAGAAGGCAGCCGGATTAAATCTTCAGAATTCCAAATATACTATGATGATTACTGAAAGTAGAAGGTCACAATGTTTTAAGATGCTAACAGGGCTGATGGCCCACAAAGTTCACAGAAAGAGATAAACAAAGGCAACAAGATGGCTGAAGGCCGCAATGTTAAATTCTGCAAATTAAGGAAATAGATATTGCAACAATCGGTAAAACAATACATTAATTTTAAAAATTTCCTTTTGCAACGCCAACGGAGGAAGACCGACAATAACTTGTATAATCTTTCAGAGGAAATTACAATAACCTCTCAAGAGCAGAAGGCGATAATGTTTGCACTTGAAGAAAACTCTGAGAATATGTTTCCAGGGCTGAAGGCCAGGAACTAACATTGCAAAATTGAAAATATAAAATACAGTTAAATTACAACAACATTAACACTACCAAAAGGATAATTAAGAGAACGGCACTTAGGAGTCTCCAGTGGATCGGTCTGCCCTCGTTCACTTAGGCGAAAGAGGTGGTGAGTCCAGTTACATTTAATTCGTGCGAACCAACCCAAGGGACAACTACATACCGACCGACACAATAACTTGTTTCCTATCATTTAGTACATGAGATCTCAAACATCAAAGGTTACAAAAGTGATAATCCACAATGGAGTATGTATTAGCTGCCAAAATTACACACCACGTTGGACGGCGTCAACGGGTGAGGAAAGGACGCTGCCTGAAATTACGTTAGAGGCCAGGGCAGGTAACCGGAACACCAACGGCCACAAGGCAGAAAATTCCACTGGTCCACAGCAACCGGCCGACTCCCTCAGAGCCGGCCGGTGTGGCCGTGCGGTTAAAGGCGCTTCAGTCTGGAACCGCGTGACCGCTGCGGTCGCAGGTTCGAATCCTGCCTCGGGCACGGATGTGTGTGATGTCCTTAGGTTAGTTAGGTTTAATTAGTTCTAAGTTCTAGGCGACTGATGACCTCAGAAGTTAAGTCGCATAGTACTCAGAGCCATTTGAACCGTTTGAACTCCCTCAGAATGCCGACAACATCTAAAATAGTCCTCAGTGGAAATAACGCCAAGCACACACACACACACACACATAACCTGAGAAACACTTACACGAAGACCTGAATGATACTCAACAGTTCAAAAATGGTTCAAATGGCTCTGAGCACTATGGGACTTAACTTCTGAGGTCCCCTAGAACTTAGAACTACTTAAACCTAACTAACCTAAGGACATCACACACATCCATGCCCGAGGCAGGATTCGAACCTACGACCGTAGCGGTTGCGCGGTACCTGACTGAAGCGCCTAGAACCGCTCGGCCAAAACGGCCGGCAACTCAACAGTAACTAAGCACGCACGAAGACAAATCGGGAGCCGATGAACACACAAACAGCCGACTCATGAACGATCGGCGAGCCAAATCGCGTCGTCCAGTACGACGACCGATCGATGATCCACCAAGACCGCGGCCCGGTTCAACAAGTGATGCGTGGTGGCATTGGTCGGGCGACCCATGTCGACGCTGAGCTCACTGCTGCTCCAACCCGACTGCCCTAGTGCCGCATTGCAACTTCCCGAGTGACAGGTCCGGACTGCACTCCAGACTCATTCCAACCGACTGGCAGACCCTAACTCACGACGCGAACTCGTTATACGAACTCACTTACGACAGACAACGATCGGGAAGTAATAGCAGTCGAGCAAAGATACTGTGAGAGGGGATATATCGATACGCGCTTCTAGCGCCGGTCACGGTCAGGCAAAGCGGCAACTCAGTGGCAGTAGTAATTTAAAATAACGTAGTGAGGTGGAAGTACGTTAAAAACAGGATGTAAAATACATGATGGCGGGAACACGAGCCACGCAAGGCTCACCTGGCACTAGGCAGCATCACTGAGGCATTAGTTTGTGGACAATAACGTTCCTGAAATGGAGTTCCCTTCCTAGGGTCCCAATCTACACCCAATGAAACACCTTTTGGATGAGTCCGAACGTCGACCCAGTGCCCAACAAGACTACCTTCTGTGATTTCAGCTGTTGAAGAAGATTGACCTGCCATTCCTCCATAGACATTGAGGCCCGTCATTGCAAGTGTCCCCAGAAGACTTCAGTCCGTCATGGAGGTGCACGTACCCAATATTCACTACCACTAATTGGTGCCAGGGTACTTATGATTAAATAGTGCACACTTCCCTCATCAGCGACTGTAGGCTTCCTGTTTAGCTTCGCGGGATATTATGTTGTTTCATAGCGGTATTTCTCGGTAAGATGCTATAATTGAGCAGTTGTATCGCTGCTGGTGTTGTTCTTCTATAGTCCGACGAAGACAAGGTAGTTGCCTATAGGACGCATTCCATTTACTTCGAGGCGTTAGAACGCCGTTTCTTAGTTGTAGCTTTAACTTTGAATAAATAGGTCAGTTCTTAATATGAGCCCCATCTTTCGCATTCCTTATTTGTGTTACTGAAATTCCGTATATTTTATTGTTGCAGAAATAAATCTCCAGATGAACCTCTAGCTTGACGACGTCACCATTTTCCTTGAGCAAAGCAAAATAATTTGGTAAGGCCGTTTCGAAATAGAAACAACTGTTACGACCTAAAAGATAAGGAAGGAAGATATCTGTATATAAATAGCTAAAGGAAAATAAATAGAAATATTATAAAGTGGCAGTCTTCATATTGTACGACTCGTAAGACGCAGAGTAAAAGATCTAAATCATCGAGCAGGAAGTGAGTAATACGCACTACGCAACATAATTAAGGAGTCACTTTTTTCTAACCCCGTAACTGTCTCCTATAACGACACAGAAGTTTGAAATTTGGCTCAAAGGTGCCGACAACGTTTCACTGTAATGGTGCAAAAGCGTGCCGCCCTGCAACGTCGCCTTCGGGCTCGGCGACACTTCAAGTAGCAAGGCGTCGATAGATGAGAAAAAAGGCCAGAGACCAGTAATTCACGTGAGGTGTAAGGGGGTCTAATGACGTCACATACACACCAAATTTCCCCGCCATTGTGCCAAATGCAACCGTGAGCGTATCAGACGATGGCAAGGTCCTCACACCCCCTCTTACCCTCATTTCACTCCTTCTCTTGATATAGTTAAATAAATTCGTAATTGCGAATAAGGACAACCATCAGCTGTAAAATGGAATGACAGTGAAAATTTGTGCCCGACCGGGACTCGTACCCGGATTTCCCTGTAATCACGACCAGTCTCCTAACCATTTGGCAGTCTGTGCACGAATCACGGCGAGACCCAAAGTTCCACATGTCCACGATGCGTTTACTGTACTCGTACATCCATTATGTACATTCCCGTACAGGTTAGACGTCGTACTTGAAAGTCCCTTGTCCGGCATCGGCAGATAAATGCGATATTATTCTGATTACGATGCAAAGTCCCTCTGGACATGTACGGAGAGAACTCCTCACTGATTCCTAGACGCCAGTGTTACAGGCATCCCTTTCGACTCCCCTTAGACTTCGCATACAGTTTATTAAAGACACTCGTCTTGTTCCATATTTTTTAAATTAACTGAAATACATAAACTGGCCTTCTTATTGCCTTTTGTCTCGTGAGTGTCGTCGTTTAAGGATGCATTTCCTTGTTCTCTGTAATTATCGTTATAATAATAATGTTATTTAAGTTCATTTATGTTTCTTTTTGTCTTTAGAGGCAATCGGCCCATATATTTTTATTAACTATGTATAAAGAGTTTCTTCTCTTTCTTGTCTTAGGAAATGACTGGTTTGGTGACCAGTTGACTGCGCGTCACTAACGCGCCATCATATGCACATTTGCGTTCTATAAGTCGAATCTGCAATCCAAATTAGTTATTATGAAGTTCAAATACGGTTGTTGTGTAATACAAATCATTTATTACATTGTAATTCATACTATAAATGGCGCCCGTCACCAGCCATCCCCTCCCAAATGATGACTCTGCACCTGGCTCTAAAACAGTAATGGTGCGACCTTCGGCGTAAGAGTTAACACAGAAATTCTGTTTTGTTTTTTAATGTTCTCCTGCTGTGGAGGATTAAAGTTCAATCATTTTATTGCACACTGATTCTTGTACAGACTATACAGGCTGAGTCACGAGGTTTCCGCCCGGTTTTTGGAGCGTATTCCTTAGTTTACTTGGAACAAAAAATATAAGTAAAGTAATAGGATCAGATCCATAAATAAGGAGCTACAGTAACTGGAAAAACTCAGGAATATGGCAGAAAAACTTTTATTGTAGAATTTCACCATCAAAAATGCATATAATAATTAAATTAAACAATTTTGTAGCAGTCTCTTGCACATTCAGAGTGGGTTTAAAGCAAGTGTTCAAAATTTCCTCCCAGCATTTGAAGGCAAAGAATCGCACTGGAGTGAAACGCGCAAGTAGCATTTCATAATTTTACATGCTCGTTCATTATTGACGTTGCGGCATCGAAAATGCCTTGTACCAATTCTTCTCGTGTTTCCACCTTAACTTCGTACACGATGTCTTTCATACGCCCCCAGATACAGTAATCTAGGGGTGTTAAATCTGGGGATCTGGCAGGCCAGCTGATAGGGCCCCCGCGACATATCCGTCGATGTGGGAATTTCTGATTAAGATAAGCTGTTACCACATGGTGTAAGTGTCCAGGTGCCCTGTCATGTTGGACGTACATCTGGTGTCTTTTTTCCAGAGGAACATCTTCAAGAAGTTGCGGTAAGTCTTCCCGTAAAAAATTACCGTACATCTGACCATCTAAATTTCCCGGGAGAATAAACGGCCCCAGTAACGGGTCACACACAGCACCACAACAGACATAGACACTGAATCTGCATTGATATTGGGATACTGTCATGGCAGGGGGATTTTCGTGTGCCCAGACATACATGTTGTGCATGTTGGTGATGCCATCTAAAAATCAAATGGCTCTGAACAGCATGGGACTTAACACCTGAGATCATCAGTTCCCTAGATCTTAGAACTACCTAAACCTAACTAAGCTACGGACATCACACACATCCATGCCCGAGGCAGGATTCGAACCTGCGACCGTAGCGGTCACGCGGTTCCAGACTGAAGTGCTTAGAATCGCTCGGCCACAGCGGCCGGCTGATGCCATCTCTTGTAAAGGTTGCCTCATCACTGAACATTATGAAGCGACAGAGCTGCCGATTTCCATTTAACCAGTTACAAAAGTGCAAACAGTTGGCACAATCATGTGGTTCTAAATGGTAAACTTTCTGCACATGGAAAGAATACAGTCCATTCTCATGAAAAATCCTACATACCTTAGATTGTGAGAGGTTCAATCGGATCGCATGGCGTCTTGTACTGGAACGAGAACTGCGCTCTACTGAATGAAAAATGTTTTCCTCTTCTCGAACGTCACGATGTCTTTCTGAGTGAATACGAATACTGGGAAGAGTACCAGTTTCTACCAATGTTCGAAATGTTCCACTAAACGTTTTGGCACTCGGAATCCTACGATTAGGATACCGACGGTGATATTCGGCAATAGCAGCTTTCGCACTATCATCACAGAACCCGAAAACGTACACCATCTCTCCATATTCCTGCGATGAATACTTGTACGGCATCGCGAAGTGTACCGTACAATGGAGACAATAACAGTAAACAATGACTGCATTATCAGCAACGTGGTTGTTATGCAAACGTACCACTCGCTGCACTTGTCTTACACTGATCGTGAGTTCTATAAACACAAGTGAAGCGCTCCATACACTGTGGCACGTTTCGGAACTCTGTCGTAGCTCCTTTATTATGGATCTGATCACGTTACTGTACTTGCATTTTTTGTTTCAAATAACCTAAGAAATAACCTCTAGCTACCGGGGGAAAATCTCGTGACTCGCCCTGTAGAGAACTGCCTCCTGGACGGTGAGTGCTGCTGTTTATGGCTCTGAGCACTATGGGACTTAAATGCTGTGGTCATCAGTCCCCTAGAACTTAGAACTACTTAAACCTAACTAACCTAAGGACATCACACACATCCATGCCCCAGGCAGGATTCGAACCTGCGACCGTAGCGGTCGCGTGGTTCTAGACTGTAGCGCCTAGAACCGCTCGGCCACCCCGGCCTGCGCTGCTGTTTGTACAAACATCTAGCGTTCCAGGTTATGCAGACTGTATAAATATAAGAAATATCTAGAACGTTCCAGGAATGATAAATACCAAGCGACAAAAATTCTCTGGTAATCAGATTTTAACTGGTAACCTGCAGCGCGGCACCCAGCGATGCTATCCCCCACTCCAGACTGCATGCAGAACGCCACGTGGCCACATTAGACAAATAACATAATTCGTATTGTCTTTCGCAGTCAAACGGCCAACAGGAGTCACTAGGAAGTGCAATAAAACTGCGATCGAAAGCAACCGGTCTTCTGCGCAGCCACGTTAATGTGACCACCTATCAAGCCTGAATAACCACTTTTTGCAGCCCAGACCGCTGTGTGACGTGTCGGAAGAGACACACTGATGTTCTGGATGGTACCGGCGCCGTGCCAGCACCAGAACCGCGGCCACGTGCTCTGGGTTTCTAGGTTGAAGATCCACGGCGCCAACAGACTCGCAGTTGCGTTTAAATCCGAAAATATTTGCGAAAATATTTTGAGAAATACATTAATAAGACCCGTTACTGGGACGAGCAGATTTCATCCCGGGATTTGATCAGACTTTTGAAATCACACTTGCCGATACACGTAAAGGAAAAACTTATACACGTACCGGAGAACGACATGGAACATTTCTTGTCTGTTCTGGACTCAATTGACCTGATTCAGGAGGATGTGAAGGCAGCCTCTGAACAGGCTAGAAGTAACGGAAACGGTTACAGAAATGGTCGAAATAACATGCCTCCACCAAATAATGGAAACGGTGGAGGTAACAATAGGAGACAAGATTATGTACAAAACGTGAATAGAGGTAGAGACCGGAACGGCAATAGTCCGCCGGTGAACAATGACCGGAAAAGGAGGTTCGATGACCGATATGAAACAGGCCCACCAAGCAATAGTAGATGGAAAAATGCCAGGGGGCCGTGGAACACCAATACCTATAACGATGCAAACCGAACTTGGCCACAGAACCAGAGGCCCAGTCCGGACCGGCAAAACAGTGAGAGATATGACAATAACCGACCGCCACCACAAACTGCGCCAATTGCGCAACCGTGGTGACCGACGTAACACAACTTACACATATTGGAAGTCAGCGACACAGAGCAGCCACACCCATCCACCAGTAATAATCCAACAAACTAGATTCAGCCGAGATACGCTCTCCATCGTCGGCTGAGGTTTGGAGTGAGAGCAGCCCGACACAGAACAAAACATCGGAAATCTGTATCTTCAGGTATAATGACGGGGTACAGATGGGACATGAATTAATAACTGAACCACCCACGTGCATAAAGGAGCACAAAGACAAAGTACAAGCGATAATAGAGATCAAAATTAACAATATTGATGTGCAAGCAATCGTAGATACAGGTGCTACTGTCAGTGTCATGAGTATGGACTTATACAGAGTACTGGGGAAAGAAAAACGTATGCCGACTTTTCCTGTGAACAATTGCAAAGTCACTGGGGCCATCAGTGCACAGCGACAAATAATTAAACTCCAAGAGCGGGTAGAGATGTCTATAGGGGGAGAAGCCATAGCGTGCTCGTTCCTGGTAGTAAAGGGTTTAAAGGTAGCCTGCATTTTGGGGGTAGATTTTTTTAGAGAAAAGGACGCAGTAATCGACCTTTCACGGGGAAAATTAAGTTTGATGAGCTCAGGTAGAAGGATAGAATCGTCCATGCTCAGATGTGAAGAGGTACCTGTGCCTAATTGTAATGCTGTTAACATAAAATGTAGGAATCAGTGGATACTACATTTAGACAATCATTCTCTAGGACAAAATCTCTATTATCCAGACGTACAAGGTGATCAATTAAAAGCAAATGTGGATGCACTTGTGAACAAAGTATCACAGTCCGAAAATTTGAACTCAATGCAACAGCAGGATTTGGTACAGTTATTATCTGACTATGCAGATGTATTTTCAGAACGACCAGGAATTGTTAAGGGATATCAATGCAATATCGAGGTGAAGCCTCAAAAAACCTACTGTCGAGCCTCTTACTCCATTCCTTGGTCCAAGAAGGAAATAGTAGCTAAAGAAATTAGAAAGCTGATCGAGTGGGGAATAATAGAACCGTCTTTGTCCCCTTATAATAGTCCTATGTGTTATGTGTAAAAAGGTACACCATTCTTTTGGAAATGAATGATCATTAATGATGTGTGATCTGTAGAGATAATGTACTAGTGTAGAAGTATTTAGTTATAAGAATATGATTGACTTTCTCTATTGTTTATGGTTATTTGTGTTATGTCTTCTTTTTAATTAGTGTTAGTTTAAACATGCTCTAAATGTCTGCACAGATAACCAGATTAGTGCAATTATTTGTAGTGTTAAATTGTGACAGAGGTCAGTCAGGAGGAACATTTTAGTAGTGATTAGTTTGTGTACTGCATGATATTCTACATGTGTGTCAAACTTTAAATATTTCTTGGTACACTCTTTGTCAGATTGACAGGTTCGAACCCAGGATAATATTAATGATATGAGACCCTGAGAACTTTATTTTCAAACCAGTATTACCAAACAGAGTAATGCACCCAGTAGTGACCCGAGGGCACCATGAGAGGCAAGCGTATTTCAAATTTAAGTAACGCAAAGTTACGCACAAAGAAGCTTCAATTGAAGCATGTGCAGATCGAATCAGTAAAAAGAGCTAGCCTGATACAGTCCAAGTCAATCTTAGCCTACAGAGACTACACTGTAGTTACGTAGGACTTTGCAAGTAAAGTGAGACATAATTTCAAAGGAGTTATTGAACAATATGCCTGAATCCGGCTGGAATGCACAAATAAAATCTACTCGAATATAAATGTAGATGATTTTTAGGCAAACTAATACGAAATTTTAATATTTGTTAACATGTACGCAATTATCACACATCTTGGTAAAGAGCGAATAAAGAAGTTACGATTGTGATGTTACAAAAAATTGCACAACGGACACTGTAGCTCAAAAAACTTAAACAAAAGTGCAGCATTGTGTGGCAGAGACAGACAGTGACTGTTAAAACTGCAGCAATACGTCACGAAGTTGTTTCGAACAAGCAATAAGAAACTGTATCATCGCCGTGTGTGCAAGTGGACAACGAACTAACACGACACGAACAGTGAGCCGATAATAGACGTTGGACCAAGCTAGTGTCAAACTACAATTTGAACTGTGCGTGTGTACAAAAATAAAAAAAAAATATTCTTTGTGTGTTAAGGGACGCCAGGAAAGCGCATTGACTACAGAGATACATTTTGTTCTAAGGTGAAAACTTGCGTGTGACTAATGACAAGTCATGACATGGTGAAAAAAATATTGTGTGCCCATAAAACGCGTTACTGTGACAACGAAACATTGTGCAAACCAGACTAGTGAAGGCCTACTGAATAATAACTGCCAATAACTGTGTGCGTTCTTTCCCACAGCAGGAAAAATGCCCATAAGGATAGTATACTGTTTGTGAACTTGTTGCTTGTTCGCTGGAGCACTGCAAGAAGATGTCACACGGGCGAGCTGATATACAACGCGCATCCGGCTACTTCAGCCATGCAGCGGCTGCAGCAACCCGTAGCAGACCAGCCAGCCACACGCCTCTCCGCGCCGTAGCTGTCAACACCGGGGGCGGTGACCTACACGGAGCAGACGCGCCGCGCCGAGCGCCGCTCAACATCACTCCGCACCGCTCACCAACTACAGCATTATTGACATATTCCAAAATATTTACACAAACTGCATAACATGTCAATGAACTCGATTTTTGACAAACATTGAACACTTATTATGTATACCCGTAAATTGACGAGAGAAAATGAACACTAACAAGTGTAGGAGATGGATTTGTAACACGTAGGTAGTGAGAACATTATGAAAGTGACGTTGTACTAAATGATTTCAAAAAACTAAGTGATATATCCTAGGACAAGTGACCTTGCAGTATATCGCAAAATGATAATTACGAGTTGTTAAACTCACACGACAAACTTTCGTTGAACTGTATGTGACTGTGATATTATGTTACCGTTGATGACAAACTGCTAAATCATTTCAAAACAATTACTATTAAAGAGACAAGATTAATCATGAACCAACTGGGATGGCTGGGCTCCGGCACAGTTTTGCCCAGATTTCCTGTCTGCCTTCGCCCAAATGGGGAGCCATGAACATATATAACCCTGGGACTAATTAAAAGAGCCATTCCATAAATAATAAAAAAAAACAGAATTGTAAAGAACGTTACTGGCACTATTGTGTAAAAGTATAGAAACTCTTTACAAAAAGCTGCCAGGGGGCAATGTAACCTTCCCTGGCAGCACACACACAATTAATAAACTGAAATGACATTTAATTGTACTATATACGCCGCTATGAAGCAATTCGTATATACTGTAATTGTTAAACAAAAAATATTATTTAATTTTGAATAAAGGACGTTGGTTATTATTGTAATATTTTCTGTAATAATATTCTCGATGTATTTGTGATTGTAATATTTCTATACTCATAATGTATTTACGAAATGTGTTAATGTCTGCGATGAAAAAATGTAAAATATAGCCACAGAGGAAAATAATGTTGTAAGATTACAAAGAGATATTTATTATTAGCAATGCTATAAATAGTACTACATAATGTGCATTCTTTGTCGTCTTCTTCGAGAGCTGAGAGAGAGAGGAACCTGTGACGTAGCATTATATGAATGAGTAGACTTCTTTTGTCTGTATCTATCTTTAGCCGCCATTAGAGGAGAAATTATAAAGGTGTGTGATTTTAATTATTGTTATGGTCTAAATACATTATAATTTATCAAAATTGTGTATTACTAATGTAAATTAGCTTGCCCAAGTCATCTATAATTTTTCTTTAAAGAATTTCCAGCAATTTCAGCGATTATCGTTGGGTGCCTAGTGATGACTGGGTGTTGTGTGCTGTCCTTAGGTTAGTTAGGTTTAAGTAGTTCTAAGTTCTAGGGGACTGATGACCATAGATGTTAAGTCCCATAGTGCTCAGAGCCATTTTTTGATTATCGTTGGTGTTGCTGGGCTGTGCCGCGACCGATCGATTTGCAGCGGCGGCACATTTAAAAAATTGTTCCGCTATAAAATTAACCAAACCCGTAAATCGGGAGCAGGTAAAATTAGCAGTGAATTACGAAATATTTTTCTTTTACAGCGATCCTGAGGCTGACTGAATTTATTGCTGGTTTTACATTTGTGCATTCATAGGCGGATAATTAACGTTGAAGTTGTTAATCTGTTGGTTCTTTCAATTTCTAAAGCAAATAACTTAAACGTATAGTGAAGTGTGTTTTGTCAATGATAATTAAACGTTCAGGTCGGCTTGGCCATATTTAACCACTTTATGCTAACAGAGACAGCCTTGTGTTCCATAGCTAACGCCGGAAAGAATTCAGTAAATATTTAAAAACCCACTGCATCTAGAAAATGTCTGCCAAGGCCGAAATACGTAAAAAAATTTAATTTAATTAATTTTCAAAGTCATAAATGTTATTAATCAGTTTGTTTGAATTTATCAGTTTAAATGCGCTTAATTCTGTCTAAATGAATTTTTATTACCACACGTAAAAAAGGGGTTCTACAACAAATTTCGTACTGAAAGAGTAAATAACAAAAATATTTAAAGCCATTTCTTCCCCATTTTCATCCATTCATTTTTTTACATTTTATATATATATATATATATATATATATATATATATATATATATATATATATATATATTCTCTCATTAAAACGATTCGTTACAGCCATGCGGATAAGATGCCTGTCATCTCGACTACTAGTGATACGAGGCCGTTGGGATCCAGCACGACGTTCCGTCATACCCTCCTGAACCCACCGATTCCATATTCTGCTAACAGTCATTGGGTCTCGACAACGCGAGCAGCAATGTCGCGATACGATAAACCGCAATCGCGATAGGTTACAATCCGAACTTTATCAAAGTCGGAAACGTGATGGTACGCATTTCTCCTCCTTACACGAGTCATCACAACAACGTTTCACCAGGCAACGAGGGTCAACTGCTGTTTGTGTACGAGAAATCGGTTGGAAACTTTCCTCACGGCAGCACGTTGTAGGTGTCGTCACCACCGCCAACCTTGTGTGAATGCTCTGAAAAGCTAATCATTTGCATATCACAGCATCTTCTTCCTGTCGGTTAAATTTCGCGTCTGTAGCACGTCATCTTCGTGGTGCAGCAATTTTAATGGCCAGTAGTGTAATACTGATGAGTAGGAGGAAAGTGTACAACCGACCCTTCTGATGGAAAAGTCTACTAAAATTAAAAATAATTAAACCAAGCAGGGCTATAAATTGGAGAAATGAAAGTTATTTGGTGCATTCAGTCACGAACAACACCGGTCAAATAAGGAGTACCACTGATCATGAATCCAAAGTTACACTAATGAACGAAAACGAAATAATTAACGGTCGCCAGCTCTCTAGGGCAATGTACATCCAAAATCCTGTACAAGGTGATGGGAAAGAAAAACATGTATTATTAAACACTGACGTGGCAACTGAAGGTTGTCACGTTGTTTTTGACACTAATTTTAAGTGAGTATGTACTGATAAAGAAAACTGAGAAGTCACTCTTACGTTATGGTTGGCATTAAATTTTGAAAAAGTCAATCGAGTAATAATTTGAAAATATGTAACTGAAGTGCATGTTAGTATTGAATTTCGTTACGTGACCAATGACTCTGAGTGACCTCCACATAACGTGATAAAAGAAATTTAGAAAAAAGGCAGGCACTTTTTACTTTGCCATTACTTATTTTGCAAATTGTATTTCGCATTATTGTCTGAACAACTGAGCCTTTTTTTACTGACTTGAACAGAATTAAACACTAGAATACATACCAAACCAAACAGGCATGTGCCCCAAGCTATATGTAAAATAAATAAAACTTCCACACTTTTAATTTATGCATTTCTTTAGATTTTGATTTTTGCCAGTGATTGATTCTCAAACTTGAAAAATGAAATTGCTTTACTTTAAGTCATATACTGAAACCTCTGTTGTACAATAGTTAATTGAAAGTGGCTGCAACTATTCAATTTGTTTCTTATGACGCTCAGCTAGGATATTGCAGAGACATGGCTTAGTCACAGCCTGGCGGATATTTACAGAATGAGATACTCCGTCTGCAATGGAGTGTGCGCTGATATGAAACTTCCTGGCAGATTAAAACTCTGTGCCAGACCGAGAATCGAACTCGGGACCTTTGCCTTTCGCGGGCAAGCGCTCTACCAACTGAGGTACCCAAGAACGACTCACGCCCCGTCCTCACAGCTTTAATTCCGCCAGTATCTCGTCTCCTACCTTCCAAATTTCACATAAGCTTCATTCTAGAAACATCCCCTAGGCTGTGGCTAAGCCATGTCTTCGCAATATCCTTTCTTCCAGGAGCGCTAGTTCTGCAAGGTTCGCAGGAGAGCTTCTGTGAAGTTTGGAAGGTAGGAGACGAGGTACTGACGGAATTAAAGCTGTGAGGACGGGGCGTGAGTCGTGCTTGGATAGCTCAGTTGGTAGAGCACTTGCCCGCGAAAGGCAAAGGTCCTGATTTCGAGTCTCGGTCCGGCACACAGTTTTAATCTGCCAGGACGTTTCAGTTGCACGTGTATTCGTCCGTACACATCTCCGCAGCTGTTGTTCACCCCTGTCATCTGTGAGCCGTGGTGCACCATAGCTGCCTCAGCGCCTGTTTTGAATAGCGCCATTTTTCCACGCACGGTTTACTTTAACGACGGCGAAACGTAAACAGTTAAAAAAAATTAGCCGTTTCGGAAATGCTTCCACACTTGGACCGAAAACCAATGGTAGTGGCCCTTTTTGACTTCAGATAATCGCTCAGTTTGCACATTCGATCAACGAATTTACGACTTTCTGCGTCCCTTCGATACGCTTTATATACCCTCCCATGTTAGTGATGCCACCTGTCGTCTTTCAGTGGTTACTGCACGTTCATGTCGAAAATAGATGTTGGTCACGGTAATGCAACTGGGCAGTGCATATTTCTCACTGAAACGATCTGTATAGGAGGAGGAGGAGGAGGAGATTAGTGTTTAACGTCCCGTCGACAACGAGGTCATTAGAGACGGAGCGCAAGCTCGGGTGAGGGAAGGATGGGGAAGGAAAGCGGCCGTGCCCTTTCAAAGGAACCATCCCGGCATTTGCCTGAAGCGATTTAGGGAAATCACGGAAAACCTAAATCAGGATGGCCGGAGACGGGATTGAACCGTCGTCCTCCCGAATGCGAGTCCAGTGTGCTAACCACTGCGCCACCTCGCTCGGTCCGCGATCTGTATAAATGATTCTGATTTGCATTATCTGAGCTCTTACGGGAGATGAAGAACCATTATTCATCTGTAAAACCGTGAAGCATTAAAGGGCCAGAGAGTCGCCAGATGAAATCAGCTAACCAAGTACATATAACACCGTGTGAGTGGCTTCCGCTACCTGCAAATACACATATTTACAATCTGGTCTTATATGTGTTGGCAGGGTATTAGATTAGGAAATGATACGCTTAAAGTAGTAAATGAGTTTTGCTATTTGGGTAGCAAAATAACTGAGGGTGATCGAAGTAGAGAGGATATAAAATGTAGACTGGCAATGGCAAGGAAAGCGTTTATGAGGAAGAAGAGAAATTTGTTAACATCGAGTACAGATTTAAGTGTCAGAAAGTCGTTTTTGAAAGTATCTGTATGGAGTGTAGCCATGTATGGAAGTGAAACATGGACGATAAATAGTTTGGACAAGAAGAGAATAGAAGCTTTCGAAATGTGGTGCTACAGAAGAGTGCTTAAGATTAGATGGGTAGATCACATAATTAATGAGGAGGTATTGAATAGATATGGGGAGAAGACAAATTTGTGGCACAACTTGACAAGAAGAAGGGATCGGTTGGTAGGACATATTCTGAGGCTTCAAGGGATCACCAATTTAGTATTGGAGGGCAGCGTGGAGGGTAAAAATCGTAGAGGGAGACCAAGAGATGAATACACTAAACAGATTCAGAAGGACGTAGGTTGCTGTAAGTACTGGGAGATGAAGAAGCTTGCACAGGACAGAGTAGCATGGAGAGCTGCATCAAACCAGTCTCTGGACTGAAGACCACAGCAACAACAACAACATGTGTTGGCATAAATGATTTCATCAGTACATCAGATTAGGAAGTAAAAAAAGTGAGTAACTGAACATATTTAAAAATGTGGTGTAAAATCCGCATTAGAAGTTCCCTTGTGCGTGTAAGTGCTAGTGCCAATTTCGAAGAGTGCAGTGTGAGCACATACGTGAGTCTGAAGGGGGCAGAAAGGTCGGACTTCGGGAAATGGGTTTCTCGTGCTGTGACGTTTGGTATTGTACGAGGAATTCCCTTACGGTACTGATACGTGTGCAGAGCCACTAACAAGAATCTACATCTACATCTTACGGTGTGTGACGAAGGGTACTTTGTGTACCGCAGTCAATTCTAATTTTCCCGTTTCAGTTGCGTGTGGATCCCGGGAAGAACGATAGCTGGTAAGCCACCGTGTGGGCTTGAGTTTTTCTAATGTAATCATCTTGGTATTTTCGTGAGATATACGCAGGAGGAAGCAATATACTGGATGACTCTTCTAGAAATGTAAGCCCTGTCAACTTCAGCAGTAGACCATAACGTGATGCAGAACGCCTCTCTTGCACGGCCTGCCAGTGGAGTTAACTGAGAATCTCCGTGACGCTTTCGCACTTACTAAATGAACCTGTCAAGAAACGTGTTGCTCTTTTTTGGCTCGTCTCTATTTGCTTTATCAATCCTGTCTAGTGCGAATCCCGTACAGACGAACGATGTTCAAGTATTGATCGAACGACTGTTGTACAGTCTACTTCCTTTGTTGATGGCCAAGATTTCCGGAGATTCTTTCAGTGAGTCTCCGTCTGAAATATGCCTTATTCACGATTAATTTTATGTGGTCCATCCGCTTCAGATCGCTCCGTATTTATACTCCTACATATTTTACTGAAGTAACTGCTTCCGGTGGTTGTGCTGCAAATTTGTAATCATACAATAAAGGGTCTTTCTGTCTATGTAGTCGTAATTCGTTACAGCTATTAGTGTTGAGGGCCAATTTCCACTCCTTGCACCAACCGTAGATACTATGCAGATCTTCCTGCAATTCGCTACAATTTTCTAGCGTCTGTAACGTCACCACCGGCCGCTGTGGCCGAGCGGTTCTAGGCGTGTCAGTCCGGAACCGCGTGACTGCTACGGCCGCAGGTTCGAATCCTACCTCGGGCATGGATGTGTGTGTTGTCTTTAGGTTGGTTAGGTTTAAGTAGTTCTAAGTTCTAGGGGACTGATGACCACAGATGTTAAGTACCATTGTGCTCAGACCCATTTGAACCATTTTTTTGTAACGTCACCACGTCTATGCACACAACAGCATCATCTGCAAAAAGCCTTATGGAACTTCCGCCTTTTTCCGCTAGGTGATTGATATATACTAGGAAACGTAATGGTCTTATATCACTCTTCTGAGGCACGCTCGTAGTTACTTTTATTTCTGAAGACTTCTCTCTGTTCAAAATGGCATGCTCTATTCTGTTTACTAGAAAGTCAGTTCACTCACACAGTTGATCCGCTGTTCCAAAGGCTCTTACGAGGGTTAAAACTTAAATAGTGGCAACTATTTATCCACAACTGATACAAAAGAGTTATATGTTTGCACCTGTTGCTCTACTTCAGAGTAGTTACCTGCGTTATGTAGAACCAGTTGCCAGCGTTGTGGAAGGCGTAGTTTACCGTTAGCAGAGCCTGTTCTGTTGATGGTGCGAATGGAGCGGTCTACTGCCTGTCGAATCTCTGGAACAATTCTGAAGCGAATGCCACGAACTGGCTCCTTTGTCTTCGGAATCAAATCAAAGTCACAAGGACTTAAGTACGGGGAGTATGGTGCATGGTACAGTACCTCCCAGTCCCATCGACCTAACAGAGCAGCCACAGCTTGCGCTGTATGCTCCCGCGCATTATCGTGCAAAATGATGGGTGGGTTGCGCAGAAAGTGTCGCCACTTATTTCGCAAAGATGGTCTCAGGTGATGCTCCAAAAACGAACAGTAATACAGTGCACTGACGGTGACATTCGCTTCAGAACTGTTCCAGAGATTCGACAGGCAGTAGACCGCTCCATTCGCACCATCAACAGAACAGGCTCTGCTAACGGTAAACTAAGCCTTCCACATCGCTGGCAACGGGTTCTACACAACGCTGGTGACTTCTTTGAAAGACAGTAACAGGTGCAGAAATGTAACTCTTTTGTATCGGTTGTAAATAAATAGTTGCCACTACTTAAGTTCCAACCCTCGTATTTCGTTCATTAAGCGCAGTGTGCAACTTTATCGGATGCCTTCCGGAAGTCACGGAAGACGGCATCTACCTGGGCGCCTGTTCTGCGTCTCGTGGACGAACAGAGAGAGCTGAGTTCCTTCCGATCTTTGTTTTCGGGACTCGTGTTGTTTCCTACAGAGGAGATTTTAGGTCTCGAGAAATCTCATAACTTGTTCCAAAATTCTACAATAGACCGACGTCAGATACAGAGGCCTATAGTTTTGTGCATCTGTTAAAGGATCCCTTTTGTAAATGGGAATGACCAGTGCTTTTTATCACTCATTAGGAACGCTTCCTGAAGGGACCTACGGTACATTGCTACTAGAAGAGAGCTACACCTTTCGAATACTCTGTATAGGGCAGAATTAACATGCCGTCAGCTCCAGTGGCCTTTTTTTTCTTTTTTTTTTTTTAACAGTTTCAGTTACGTTTCTATCCCTTGATCACTTATTTCGATAGATAAGAGGGTACTGGATGGTGTAATTTGTCCGCATGGCGTCAGAGATAGCGGTGCTTTATTCCTATTGTTGCCTGTACACGGCACCGGCATCCATCAGCTAGAAACAACGATCAACTCAGACCGTAAAGCGTAATCGGCTTGGCTGCCGTGCAGACAAAATGAATTGTTTCCATGCGCCTGCCACTCCCTGCAATGCGATGCGATGCCGCATACGTGTAAGACGCTGTTCACCGCTGTCGTAGTCTCCTAGATTTGATATTGTTTCTTGAAACTATGTTAGCAGGCTTTCCCGACATAGTTTCCGTGTATCTTCAAGCGTTTGGCAGTTCTGTTTTTCCAGCATCTCAGTGACGCACTTCACGCGTCAAACAGACATGTGACCTTCCACGCTTACTTCTTCGTACACGTTCACTCTACCCTCCCAGATCTCTTTGGTACCGTATTGGTCTCACATACTTGTGTAATATTCTAGGAAGCGGTGACAGAACGTTTTGTCCGAAATTTTCGTAAAATAAAGAATAACCCTCCTCTGTCGCAATCGTGATTTTACTTCACTGTGCGACGCATTTCGAGTCCTGTGGTGTCATCTTCAGGTGCTTCGACAGCCTATGTTATTTTTCCCAAATTTAGGTTGATTCTCGTCCTGGTAAGATTTCACTGGTACGCTTCAAAGTGGCACATTGTGAAATAAGTTCAAAAAACTAAGACAGATAGAGGAATAATTTACTTTTTCTTGTAGTTGATACATGGTTTTTAAAAACAGTATGAGTAGAAATGTTGTGTGCATATGCACATTTCCCATTGTACAGCAAATTTGTATACACAAGTCAAAGCAAATCAAAGAATTTCAGATGTAAAGATGCAGCATTTCTATACAGGTGTTATTATTTCAAAGAAGATACAAAGCTGTTAAATAATTCATTATACACAGATATCATTTATAAAACAAATATTTGTGAATATGCCAAATGTAGCTGTATGTTACCAAATGATTACACTGTGAATATTTGTTTATTTAGGAAAAAATAAACTTTTAAAATTATTGAATAAAACTGTGGCTGCCAAACTTTTTCTTTATGTTACAATACTTTTGTTTCCGTGCATCAAGTTTTCAACCTTTTGTTTTCTTTGTGGAGCACAGTTAGGCTATTGTGGATGTCAGCCGGAGCCCATTAAGCAACATGTGGTAAGGCATTGTGGATTTCCCGAAGTGGTTAAGTCTAAAAGCATGCATGGAAAGGTCTTCCCCTTTTTCCTATGTAAAATGCTGGACCACTGTTAAAATGTAACTGATATATACCTCTGTGTTCTGCTACTGCGATGTTCGTGCTTACTGTTTGAGGCAAGTCGTATCCAGGCTTGTTATTTCTGCAAGAGGATATTTTAATATTGGTGTTTATGAATAGGTCAGCAAATTTATGAGATAATGTGTCTAAATAGGGAATGCTTGTGAAGATAGGTGTTGTGACAGTTGTTATTTCTTTAGTGCTTCTGTTACTAACGTTCGCTTTTATTTTGTTGGATATGTTATCAATTTATTTTTCTAAATACCCATCATTTATTGCTATTGCTTTGGCTGTGTCATTTTCTTGTGTTAATGCTTTAAATTTTAAGGGTAATGTGTGTGCCTTGTTCAACAAGGATCTAAATGCCTTATACTTGTGTGTATTTGGATGGTGTGATGATATGTGTATTGTGATGTCAGTGTAGGTTGGTTTCCTCTAAATGCAAAAGTTTTCTTCTTGATTTTCATTAACAATTGTGAGGTTTCAGAAATTTACTGATTGGTCTGTTTCATGTTCTACTGTCAACTTTATTTTATTGTGGACAGAACTAAATGATGAAAGAATTTCATCAAGCTCATATTTGGTGTCATCAAATAGGAGTAAAGTGTCATCCACACATTTTCTGTCATACACAATTTTTCAACAAGTTTATTTTTAACTTCCGGAAGTGTTATCTAATTGTCTGACAAGCCAGGGTGCTTGACGTGTCGTTACCCATAGCTAAGACTTCTTTCTGTTTGTAGCTTTTATCATCAAATGATAAGCAGCAATGGAGTAGTACTACTTCAAGCAGATGGGCCAGCTCTGAAATTTTCCCAATATCATACCAATCAACAGTTTTCTACCACTTAAACTTACTTATGACTGAGTCTCAGTGACCATTCTATTTCATATACACTGAAATTGTTTCTGATTCCTTTTGTGACTCACTGATATTCTATTCGTAGGATAGCACGTTTTATGCGGGTTGTAAAATTCACAATTTTTACACTTCTGGACATTTAAGGCAATTTGATAATTTTTTGCCACTTAGAAATTTTATAAAGAGCTGTCTGAATATCTGTGCAAATTTTTTCGGATATTGGTTTGTTATAGATGATTGCAATATCTGCAGAAATATTGATGTTACTTCTAACATTTTATGCCAGATCATTAATACCTCGTGTTTCAAAAAGGACTTCATACCTTTTAAAATTCATATAAATCAGTTCATAGCGCCTACTGTAAATTTTCCGGGAAATACTACAGAAGTGTTGGCAGAAGAGCCAACACCGTGTTGCTAGAGGAAGCCGAAATGCACGCTTCTAAGCTCACGCAGATTGGCGTGAGGTCTGGAACATTACAAGGAAATGAGAACTTAGAAAAACGGACGCAGTTGCTGTAATACTTAACTTTAATCCATAATTGTAGAACATCGCTCTTGATTGTACATGCTTCATAAGATAAATATCAAATGCTATGGCGCCTTGCCAGGTCGTAGCAAATTACGTAGCTGAAGGCTATGCTAACTATCGTCTCGGCAAATGAGAGCGTATTTGTCAGTGTAGCATCGCTAGCAAAGTCGGCTGTACAATTGGGGCGAGTCCTAGGAAGTCTCTCTAGACCTGCCGTGTGGCGGCGCTCGGTCTGCAATCACTGACAGTGGCGACACGCGGGTCCGACGTATACTAATGGACCGCGGCCGATTTAAAGGCTACCACCTAGCAAGTGTGGTGTCTGGCGGTGACACCACAACTACAAATTTTATCTTCCGTAGTTCGCTAGTGCCGAATCGCACCGTATGAAGAGCTAGTGGCAGTTGCGTTAAGGATGGCTGCCTTCACTGGACCAGAGCGTGCTAGCTGTGTATTTTGGTTTGAAGAACTGAAGCCGAAGCGCGTTTCGTCACCGGGTTATTTGGTAACCGTGATAGCGTTACGGAGATGTTTAATAAACTCAAATGGCAGACTCTGCAAGAGAGGCGCTCTGCATCGCGGTGTAGCTTGCTCGCCAGGTTTCGAGAGGGTGCGTTTCTGGATGAGGTAGCGAATATATTGCTTCCCCCTACTTATACCTCCCGAGGAGATCACGAATGTAAAATTAGAGAGATTAGAGCGCGCACGGAGGCTTTCAGACAGTCGTTCTTCCCGCGAACCATACGCGACTGGAACAGGAAAGGGAGGTAATGACAGTGGCACGTAAAGTGCCCTCCGCCACACACCGTTGGGTGGCTTGCGGAGTATTAATGTAGTAGAAGCCGGCGACAATAGTTCAGAGTAATTTTCGTACCAAGTACGCTAAAGATCCTCCTAGTAGGCATACAGTCTATGAGTGGCATAAATGTTTTGTAGAAACACGGTGCTCGGTAAGACACAGGAAATCATCAGGTAGTCCAGGCACATCTGATGACGTCGTTGAGCGAGTGAGACAACGATTTGTCAACAGCCCTACGAAATCGACCCGGCGTGGATCTCGCGAACTGCAAATCCCTACGACTGTTCAGCGTGTGCTGAGAAACCGTTTGCATTGGAAGCCGTGCATATTGACGATCATACAAGCATTAAAAGACACTGATGAAATTGCTCACAAGAGCTTCTTCACGGATATGTTAAACCGATTACATGAAGACATTTCTTGAACAAAATCATCTCTTCTGACTTGTCGGTTTATCACTTAAGTGGCAAAGTTAACGCTAATAACTGTAGGATTTACCTAAACCACACTAAACCCAGCTCTGTATCTTCTTTCAATAAATTTATATGAATTTTTGAAGTTGTAAAGTCATTTTTTGAAACGCCCTGTACAGAACAGGAACAGTGAAGGTTCCTGCAACATGCTACAAGTTATTTCTACATCTGTCGATAGCTCTACTCTCAATAAGCCCTCAATGCAGTCACAAATTTCGTTAATGCTTGCAGCTGTTGGTGTGGTACCGAGTCAGATCCTTTTCAGAAGTCAAGAAACGCTGCATCCATCTGATTGCCTTGATCTATGGCTCCTAAGATATCATGAGAAAGGCACGAGTTAGTTTTCGTATGTCCAATGATTTCGGTAGCCATGCTGTTTGCCATGGAGTAGGTAATTCTGTTGTAGATACGTCTTTACTTTTGAACCCAGAATATGTCCTAAGACCCTACAATAAACGGGTTTCAAGGATAGTGGGCGGTGGTTTTGTGGATCACTGCTGCTATCCTTTCCGTAGGCGGCTGGGTCCTACGCACGGGTGCAGTCCTTTTGTCCGAGGCAACCCCTCGTAATGAGGGTGACATGAACCCCAACTACTAATCCAAGTAAATTTTGATATGAGAGGTATCACCTCTCCTTCACACAGCTCCACATCCCATGTTCAAAGAGAATGAGATCTTATTAAATCCGCGAGGAATTTGAAATCCTTCGAAGAACGGAATGACTATTGCCTTGGTTGCTTAATTTCCATGTTTACCTGAAAAATCGCCTCAATCACTGTTACGCCTCTCGGCCTCTTACACAAACCCCAGGGATGGAAATCCACGAGGAACGTATCCAAGCTGTCTGATTCCATGCTACGACGCTACGCTGCAGCACACCGTGTTTCGCAGGTTACTGTCTCCTCGAGGAGGGTGATCATCTACGGCCTGGTCATTCCAGTGATATATTTTTTTTTTTCCAGTAATATATATTTTTTCGTGGTAGCCAATTTGTGTAGAATGTTGGTATGTCCCTTTTGCAACTTTTGAAACTTTTGTTTCACCCAATGAAGTGATCTTCTTCTGGAGACACGTAGAATTGTATTACGATTTGATCTAAGAGGGGGAAAAATACGAACAGCACTGGTAACGAGTAAGTTAACTTGGGTTGATGGACATAAGGCACGAACCGCAACCTGCTGTATTGGCCGAGAAGGACCTGTTGTTCTGCTAGTCGTGCCTGAGAAATGTGGCACGAGTGATACAAAGGCGTGACTGGTCCAAGGATCGGGCAGATGTTACGTAATTTTAAGTAAGGTTAGTCCGTACATGGTACTTTGATAAATGGTTGTATTTTCTGTGATTGAAACATCTCGCTTTGTACGGTTATACAGTACACTGGAATTTTTCTTGTTCGAAGATTGTGTGTAAGGGCACAGTGTAGTAATTACAGGAAAAGCTCGGAGGGTAATATGTTGGTAACAGTTCATGGTAAACTGAAAACTAAACTTTTAAATATCATTTTCCTTGGTTTACTAACTCGAAACATAGCGCGAGAACTTAAGCTGATTGTTTTCTGAGAGAGCTTTAGTTAAATTACTTTTTTATCAAGTGTTCTCGTAAATGACTCTGGAGACTGATTTAATGTGTGGGAATTGAATGGCAAGTGTCCTCTGGAACTGTTAGTTTATAGATTATTGTAAAAGAGCTGACTTCTGGTACTGTGGGAGCTTTTCTTTATTTCAACTTTGTTGAATGGAGGTTGTTTTAATATTATTGTTTATATCTTGGGGGGCATTGTCTTTGCAGAACCTCTTGTAAGTGAATGTTAGAAGACCATACAGAAGGATTTCACTGTAAGATTAAACTGACTAATTAATGATTCTTGTATCTTAGATAAAGGAAGTAACCGACAGTTGCCTTTAGCAAAATAAATTAAATCGTTGGGTGCGGTGTCGACTGTGCAGCCAACGTATGAAAAAGAATCGTGAGCTACTGAAAATTAGTGAACTTTGGTAATAAGAAGTGTTTGAGGTTCAGAGTAAAACCAGTACGCTCCATTTCCCCACTAATTTCCTGTTTCTGCCTTTCCGAATTGTATGCTTTAAGTTGTTGTAACTGCGCTTTATAGAGTTTTTAAAGTTGTTTTCACATTTTATAAATCACCATTACCGAGAAATCAGTGGGCGTTTAGAAAATTTTACTACTGACAAAGATATAAAAATGCGTGGTTTATAGAAAAATTTGACTACTCCTGTTCTAAACGAACGAAGATAGAAACTTCGAGTGATTTTTAAATTGTGCATTGAAGCAAAATAGAGGTCAAAGCATATGACTGCATGCGGAGGACACGGGTTCGATTCCCGGTACTGGAAGGAATTTTCCTTGGTGGGCCGGGGATGAAACGCGGAGCACTGAGCCTCGTGAGGCGAACTGAGGAGCTGCCTGACCGAGCAGTATCAGCTCCATGGTACGGCCGGGCAAGCAGTGCGACGACTCGGCGTCTGCCCACGGCGCAACCAATCACGCCACTAGCGGACGATGAAACGGCGGTCGGTCCGTACCGATGGTCTCTCCAAGGCATGTTTTTGTTTAAGTATCGAATCTTAACGTTCACGTTGACGTCAGTTGTGAGCTGCAAGGTCCATGTGGTTGTCATGCTAGCTTATTATAGCATTTCTGAAGAGCGAAAACATCCTCTGTAGTAATCAACATGGTTTTCGAAAACAACGGCCGTGTGAAACACGGCTCGCTCTGTTCGTCCACGAGACTCCGAAAGCAGTAGGTGCATGCGCCCTAGACTTCCCAAAGGCGTTCGATGCAGTTCCGCACTGCTAGCTAATGAACAGAATACGAGTGTACGGAATATCAGACCAACTGTGTGAGTGGACAGAAGAGTTTCTAGCAGACGGAGTGAGGATGTCATTCTGAAAGGAGAGAAGTCGTCAGACGAAAAAGCAACTTAAGAGTGTAAACTAAGGCAGTGTTGTAGGACCATTATTTCTCACAATGTATATAAAAATGACATAGAAGATGGTTACGTGGGGATGATGATGATGTTGTTCTTTTCTACATAAAAATCGCAAAGCTAGAAAATTGTAGCGAAATGTGGGAAGATCTGCAGAGTGTCGACGCTTGGTGCAGCGAGTGGCAATAGTAACACACAGCAGCAACAAATGTACTTCCTGCGAATGCATAGAGAGAAAGTTCCATTATTGTATTAATTCGCGATTGCAGAACCATCACTGGAAGCAGTTACTTCCCTAAAATATCTATGAGTATGCGTACGGGGCGATTTGAAGTGGAACGACAACATAAAATTAATCACGGGTAAGGCAGATGCCTGACTGAGATTCATTGGAAGGATGCACAGAAAATGTAGTCCATCAACAAAGGAAGTAGCTTACAAAACACTCCTTCGATCAGTACTTGAATAGTGCTCGTCAGTGAGGCATTCACACAGGATAGGATTCGTAGAGGAAATACAGTAGATCCAAAGAAGAGTAGCACGTTTCATTACAGGTTCGTTTAAATGGTTCAAATGGCTCTGAGCACTATGGGACTCAACTGCTGTGGTCATAAGTCCCCTAGAACTTAGAACTACTTAAACCTAACTAACCTAAGGACAGCACACAACACCCAGCCATCACGAGGCAGAGAAAATCCCTGACCCCGCCGGGAATCGAACCCGGGAACCCGGGCGTGGGAAGCGAGAACGCTACCGCACGACCACGAGATGCGGGCACAGGTTCGTTTAGTAAGCGAAAGCTTCACGGAGAAGCTCAGCCAACTCCAGTGGCAGACAAGACACTGCAAAAGTGTCCCCAGCACGAATCCGCCTGGCGTATTGGTGTTGAGGTCCGGTGTGCCGGCCGCCCTGTGGATGGTTTTTAAGGTGGTTTTTCATCTGCCTCAGTGAATGTCGGCGATTGCTGCACAAAAACTGTCTCCACGTACGTGTACACCATAATTACTCTACCACGCAAACATTTGGGGCTACACTCGTCTGGTATGAGACGTTCCCAGAGGGGCTGTGGAAGGGGGGGGGGGGGGAGAGGAGGGGGCGGCGGTGGGGGTGGGTGGACTGCTGTGCTACAACAGGAGGAAGCCTCTTCATCGTTCCTAGGTCCCCGGTTCAATACACAGTACACAATACAAGGCTTCCTCCTACATTCACCTTGCGAAAAGACCATCAAGATAAAATTACAGAGACTCGAGCCCTCAAGGCAGCTTACCGGCAATCGTTCTTCCCTCAATCCGTGCGCAACTGGATAAGAAAAGAGGGGGAAATGACGCTGATACACAAAGTACACTGCGCCACACACCGTAACGTGCCTTGCGGAGCATAAATGTAGATATAGACGTAATATGTAGATATAGGGGTATCCATGATGCAGCCCGCTCGCTCGTTCCTTATTCAGCGTTCGCTGAGTGGAGATGGTGTTGCGCCGAGTGGAGATGGCGTTACCATGGCAACGAAATGCGTTCTGTGCTCTCTTTTTCTATATTTGCATTGACACGTGGTGGAAGTATTTCATAAAAATGAGCTACCGCAATGGTGGAGCGTGGATGTCGCCTTACACCATTAGCCTCCAAGGTCGTCTGATCTTACAGTATTTTTGCGGATAAGAGGGGGGGGGGGAGGAGGCATGAGAGATTATGAAAGACTTCGTGACTGTGCCTCCTCTAACAAAAACTTTGGACAAGTTGCGATACCGCGTAATAACAGCAGAGAGCGCAGGAACTCCAACTAAGCCCGTAAAAGTATCTTGAACCGTTGCGCGATCGATAGCTCGCGCCACGTCTCCCGGAACACGATCTTTGGTGTGAAGGGGTGTGGCATGTTTATCGCGACTGACGCTGAACCCGCTTACCAGGAGAGGCAGTGAGTGAACAGCACGGGCAGCGCAGCTCTGCGGGCGCAGCGAGAGGGCTGTTTCTTCTACTGCCCTTGTGAGTTCTAAGTTGGTCTGGCTGAACATCTTCCGGACACGAGGAACGTACACCGGAAGTGGAAGTAGACGCATTATCCCTTCGCCGACCAGATTTGCAGTCGGACGGCGGGTCGTCGTCACTTGTGCATTTCCTGACGTCTCCAAACTTTTCCTCTGTTTGTCACTGTACAGCGGTTTTGGATGCTGGGTGAACTACTTTTAGTTCGTTGCTTCAGTGCCGGGACCATGCCGCTTTCGTAAAGACTGATCTTGCTCCGCACTTTGAGAGTGAAAATTGTGATTGGTTCGGTTCATGTGCGTATTTGTGTCTTTCTGCCAGTCGGCCCAGTTCAGCCCTCTGTTGTTATTAATCCCTGTGTGTGCGTCTGGTCAGGCTATTTGAGGAGCGTGTCGCTCGCGTGAAGACATAATAGCGCAATTTGGTAATTATCATAGACTTGTGATTTCACTGTGTGTTTTAATTTTTTTTTTCAGGTACGTTGTGCACTAAATCAATTTTAAATTGCGCCAACGTTTCGGCCAGCGTTGCAGCTAGCCTTCATCAGGGCCTTACGTTAACGTAAGGCCCTGATGAAGGCTAGCTGCAACGCTGGCCGAAACGTTGGCGCAATTTAAAATTATGACGATGCGGTCTGATACCCTGAAGAATTTTATTGAAGAAGACAAGGGCCGCGGAAGCCTACGCTTACTTAAACCTAACTAATCGAAGGACAACACACACATCCATACCCGATGCTGGATTCGAACCTGCGACCGTAGCGGTCGCGCGGTTCCAGACGTTAACGTAAGGCCCTGATGAAGGCTAGCTGCAACGCTGGCCGAAACGTTGGCGCAATTTAAAATTATGACGATGCGGTCTGATACCCTGAAGAATTTTATTGAAGAAGACAACGGCCGCGGAAGCCTACGCTTACTTAAACCTAACTAATCGAAGGACAACACACACATCCATACCCGATGCTGGATTCGAACCTGCGACCGTAGCGGTCGCGCGGTTCCAGACTGAAGCGCCTAGAACCGCTCGGCCACTCCGGCCGGCTGCACTAAATCGCCAAGTCGCTTTCTTTAGTTATTTGGAGCCCGCAAGCTTATGCGTCTTATGGGACCAATTCTTGTTGCATGTATTTTGGTAGCTTATATTTACAAGCTTGTGGTTCATCAGCCAACCGTTTGCGTCTACCTTCCACCTATGTTTTCCGTTCCACGCGACGTGTTACTGTATACCGCTTCCACCTCGTGGCGCGATTTGAAGCTGCGTCTCGGGTGGTCGCCGAATTTGTTTACAATCAGATGAAAATGGGGGTAGTTACCTCGGCCGGCTACCTTTCCTCGATGCTGAGAGCGTGTAATCTGATGACTTAAGTTTTTACTCGTTTTACTTAAAAGTTACTTCTCTGTTCATCAGCCTGTCAGTGTATGTTTGTGCCTTGGGGCGCGTACCCACTGGTTGATACAAAAGGAGGAGTGTAGTGAGCAGTGTATTCGACCTGCCCTAAGAAATTCCGGGGCCGTTCGTCCGGGCCACATTGGCTGATGCGTGGTGGTTTCATATCAAGAAGCTTTGTTTTGCTTTCCTTCTAACGAACTCCTTTTAGGCAAACCTGAGATATTTGTTGTATTTTAGTCAAACACATTCAAAAGACGTTTATTACCTGATACTTTAATATTTGTATTCCATCTGTTATGCACAATCTGTTGTTTTGGGCTTTTGGTTTCAGGTGCATTCGTCTGTCATCTATGACAGACTTGAGGATCTATAAGTCGTGGTCAGAGTGGGCAGCCTTCGTAAGGACCAGTTGTGAAATGAGAATAAAATCCGAGGATCGGCAGAGGATGTGGAGGTCACAGAGCTGTCGGCGGTTCTTAGTGCAACTATGGGGGACTCCGGTGTCGGTGGCGGCGGATTGTATCGGTCAGGTGAGCGTGGCCATTGGGCCCTGCATCGCCTCCCTGTCACAAATAGAGCAGGTCCTAAGGTTTTTCCGGTGTAACGCCCCACCACGCACTCAGCTGTACTACATGCAGGCCCAAATTACACATTGGCCATGGAGAATTGAAGAGGTGGTTTTGGTAGTCAGAGATTTCAAGTTGAAACCTAAGGTTCAAATGGCTCTGAGCACTATGCGACATAACTTCTGAGGTCATCAGTCGCCTAGAACTTAGAACCAATTAAACCTAACTAACCTAAGTACATCACAGACGTCCATGCCCGAGGCAGGATTCGAACCTGCGACTGTAGCGGACGCTCGGTTCCAGACTGTAGCGCCTAGAACCGCACGGCCACTCCGGCCGGCGAAACCTAAGGTTGATCAGCTCCATACAACAGTGATAAATTTGCAAATTGGTATGAGTGCCTTAGAGTGGGGGAGTTGATGATGATGTTCGACTTGTGGGGCGCTCAACTGTGCGGTCATCAGCGCTCGTACAAAGCCCCAATCTTTGCACAGTCCAATCTAGTCACTTTCACGAATGATGGTGAAATGATGAGGACAACACAAACAACCAGCCCCCAGGCAGAGAAAAACCCCCGGCCCGGCCGAGAATCGAACCCAGGACCCCGTGATCCAGAGGCAGCAACGCTAGACACTACACCACGACCTGCGGGCGAGTGGGGGTGTGATCAGCTGCTTACTAAACTCCAAAATTTGATGTTTACCAAAAAAGGAACCATTTCTCCAGGGCCCAAAACTAGCGATATAGAAAACCCGCAGTCCAGTGTTGCTAAATTGCTAAATTACCTAATCCCTTCTTGAATGCATTGTGTAGGTAGAATGCCTTGCTATCGATACTCAACAGAAGTTGGTTTCATTTTTGTGGTTTACTGTTACCTCAGAAGAACAAGTTAACGTTTTTAAAATGTCGTGGGAGACTGTTTTCCAGTTGCTGTATCCTTTCTGTTAAGGGTTCTTGGTCAAAATGGTCGGTGAGGCCTTAGTGAGGAAGGGCTGCTTAAGGGAATTGCTCGTCCGCATCCTAAGGGAGCGACTATCTGCCAGGTTTAAGAACTACCTCGTTAATCAACACTTTTTTCGTGTTCAGCATAATTACGAGAACGTAGCTGAGTATATTCATGAAGTGCGACCGGTAGCAGTGGCCTCTGATCTAGAATTGTCCAAGCAAGAGATCGTTGCCACCATTTTGCAAGTGATTAAACCAGAGAATCGTTCTAGGGTCTTGTCTGTCGAGATTCCGGCTACCTATCGTGATTTGGATAACATAATCACTCTTGTGGAGAGGGTTAAAATATAGCCTATGAAAGAGAGACTGTTAGAAGGCGTCAACTCAGTCTTACACCAAACGCAAGTCGCGCGCGGTTTCCGCTAGTTGGATGAGTTTCTCCCAAGATGGTATTATCGCTGCGGACGGGAGAGGCATTTTCCTCGCCAGTATCAGGTCAAGGGCGATTCGAGAGTTGCCCTTGCACTGAGCGAAAGATTCGCGGTAAATGCAATATAAATAAGGGGCTATGGTGTCACCGCCAGACACCACATTTGCTAGGTGGTACCCTTTAAATCGGCTGCGGTCCATTAGTATACGTCGGACCCGCGTGTCGGCACTGTCAGTGATTGCAGACCGAGCGCCGCCACACGGCAGGTCTAGAGAGACCTCCTAGCACTCGCCCCAGTTGTACAGCCGACTTTGCTAGCGATGCTACACTGACAAATACGCTCTCATTTGCCGAGACGATAGTTAGCATAGCCTTCAGCTAAGTCATTTGCTACGACCTAGCAAGGCGCCATTACCAGTTTATATTGAGATTCTTATTAATGTACCGTCAAGAGCCATGTACACCAGTTATGGATTAAAGTTAAGTATTACATCAACTACGTACTTTATTTGCTACTATTAATTCCCTTAACTGTTCCAGACCTCACTCCAGTTTGCGTGAGCTTAAACGCGTGCCTTTCGGCTAGCCGTCACTGTGGATTGGCTGTCTTGCCAGTCCACAACAGGGGCCAATGCCGTAAAGTACACTTTGTAATATCAAATTTGGATTCCAACTAGACGTGGTCACTTACTTGTTTTCAAATCTTTCAGTTGCTTCTGTAGGCCAGTGATGCCTATTTTTATGTCCGCCATGCTGGAGCCTGTGCGATGGTCAAACGACGGTATGTGTGTACCATTGTCCGTCGTGAGTGATATCTTAATTGGGTATCCTTTGCGTAATACATTTACATTACAATGACTTTTCAAAAATTTTCCCATTGCAAATTTAGTGGAATCTGACAGCGTAAGTTAATGAAATTCTAATGCTAATCGAAATACTCGTATAATCAAATTCCGTTTTGTATGAAACCAGGTTCTTTGTGAAATACATTAAAATGTTGAACGATAGCGCACGATTGGTGCACTATCGTTTTAACCTCTGAATCACCCAGTTCCAAGTTTCTATAAGGCCGATAAGCTCAAATACTTTGAATAGATATCTTTAATCTGGTAAAGCAAATGAGTTTTTTTTCAATCAAGTGGTTTAACCACATGAGATTTAAAATGCTGTTATTATTAACATAAAGTTCCTTCCACGACACAGCACAATACAGGCACGCAACACTGCCCGAAATAATCGAAGAAATCAGTGTGCGACGTACGACGAACGTATCTGTTAGGACAGCGCAGAGAAATTTTGCGTTAAGAGGGGGTTTACTATATTTGGCCGAAAAAAGCATGTTTTTGAGATTTTTTTCTCAGTATGTGTTATAGATATCAATGTCAAATTTGGTCAAAATTTTGATTGATATTTCCTCTACAAACTGGAATTTTGTCGACTGGAAAAGTCGAAGAGCAAAGGCGGAAGTGCCGTCGGAATCAAACAAAATTTCGATGTAGACCTCCACGCGCGGCATGTCACAGGTCAGACGACTCATCCGAAATCAAAACTGAGTTGACGTTAGCGAAGTATATAAGATACTTTAGGAGTTGTACCTCGCTCAAGTTATTCGGAAACAAATTGGTCGCAATTTGAAAAAAATTGGGTTTTTTAATCGATTTTTCGACTTTGTTCGCTAAGTAAAAATATTTATAGTTGATGGATCGGAATAAAAGAGGTGCAGCTCCTAGACAATTTAGTTAGCTTCGTCTGAAACAATGAATCATGCCAATCGGCTCAGTAGATTTGAAGTTACCATACCGCGCGATAAAAAAAAAAAAAAGTCATTTGAAGAAAAACGCGTTTGAAGTTTTGACTACATATAAATGCAATATGAAAATTTTGTACATGGCTGCACGTTCAGGGACCGTGAATAGTTACAGTTGAAAGGAAACAGCCCTCGGTCACTATTTTTAACGAATTAACAGGGTTTAAACACTGCTAGGAGTGTCTCCCTTAGAATTTAAATCAAATAATGGTCTATAACATGGTCACAGAATTATGACTAAAAACGTATGATACAGAGTCTAAGTACAGAATCATCGTGTTTTTTTTCCCCTTTATTGAGTTTCGATTCCCCCTAAAGGTGGCGGGCTGGCTGCAGCTTATTACGCCGCTCTTCAGCCTACAGGATTTGTTTTAAAAAGATGAAGATAATAAAAAACAATAACAGTTGGCGATAAAATCGGTGACTTAAAGGAAAATGGCAGAAAATTCTGGAGCTTAAAACATAAAACACATGGTTGATGATGCTAATAAAATACACAGGAAGCAGAAAAATAATAGACAGACAATTATAAAACACGGCGACAGTCTGTGTTCTGTTCGCAAGAGATATAAAATGCACACCCAGCGACAGCATGATTTCTGTTCGCAACACTGTGGAAAGACACACAACACTGAACACTCACTTAAACACTGCACTAAAAAGTTGGCACAAATATGACATACCACACCCGAGAGCAGGTGGGGGGAAACTGGTCAGATGATGGGGGGAAAAAAGGGGGGGAAGGAGAGGAAAAGGGGGGAAAGGAGCCAATGGAAGATGAGGATCCATAAGAGGGGTGGGGGGTGCTGAGCAGACGTGCCAGGGAGTGGGGAAGGCAGAGGAGGGGAGTACAAAAGGACTCGGTGGGGGGGGAGGGGAGAAAGGAGATAGGGAGAGGGTAGGTGGGGAGAAAACACAGGATGGAAGGGGGGAGGAAGAGGGAGCCCAGGGAAAGGATGGAGGAGAGGAGGGGGGTGAGGATCAGAGTTGATAGGAGGGATAAATGGAGGGAGAGAGGGCACCATCCGGGAGGGGGAGTTGATGGAAGCCACCTTGGGAAAGGATATGAAGGGTGTAGAGATGGAGGGTAGGGGGGATACAACAGTGAAGACGTGGCAGGGGGCAGGGATGGGAGAGGAGAGGAGCAACCAGGGGGTGAGGGGGTTCAAGGCGGCGGGAGGTGTAGAGGATGCAGATATGTTCGAGAAAGAGGAGCAGATGAGGGAAAGGAATGAGATCATAGAGGATCTGCATGGGGGACTGGAGGCATATACAGAAGGCGAGGTGGAGTGCATGACGCTCAAGGATCTGGAGGGACTTATAGAATTTGGGGGGGCAGATATCCAGGCAGGACTGGCGTAACAGAGGATTGGACGGATTAAGGATTTGTAGGTGTGGAGGATGGTAGAGGGGTGCAACGCCCATGTCCGGCCAGAGAGGAGTTTGAGGAGTCGGAGGTAGTTGTGGGCTTTGGATTGGATGGAGCGGAGATGAGGGATCCAGGTGAGGTGACGGTCAATGGTGAGGCCAAGGTAGGTGAGGGTGGGGGTGAGGCGGACAGGACGGGCGCAGACAGTAAGGGAGAAATCCAGGAGCCGGAAGGAGCGAGTGGTACGACCTACGATGATTGCCTGGGTCTTGGAAGGATTGATTTTCAGGAGCCACTGGTTACACCATGCAGCAAAAAGGTCAAGGTGATTCTGGAGAAGGCGTTGGGACCGTTGAAGGGTAGGAGCGAGGGCGAGGAATGCGGTGTCATCAGCATATTGCAAGAGGTGTACTGGAGGGGGGGAGGGGTTGGGGCATATCTGCCGTGTACAGGAGGTAGAGGAGATGGGAGAGGACAGAGCCCTGGGGCACACCCGCAGAGGGGTAGAAGGTGTGGGAATTGGCATTATGGATGGTAACGTAGGAGGAGCAGTGGGAAAGAAAGGAGGCTATCAGATGGATGTACTTGATAGGAAGGGCGTAGGTTTGGAGTTTAAACAGGAGACTGGGATGCCAGACACGGTCGTAGGCCTTTTTGAGGTCAAGGGAGACAAAAATGGCAGAGCGACGGGAGTTAAGCTGGAGGGAGAGGAGATGAGTGAGGCGGAGGAGTTGATCATCAGCAGAGAAGGAAGGTCGAAAGCCACATTGGGTGCTGGAGAGGAGGTGGTTTTGGCGGAGGTGGTGATGGATGCGCCGGGAAAGGATGGATTACAACAGCTTTCTGTGAGACAGATAGGACGATAGGAAGAGGCATCAGATGGAGGCTTGTTGGGTTTGGAGAACATCAGGATACGGGAGGTTTTCCACAGGACGGGATAGAAGCCAGTGGCAAGGATGACATTGTAGAGGGTGGCAAGGATTGAAAGGAAGGAGGGAGGGCAGTGTTTGAGGTGGCTGTAGGTAATGCAGTCGTGGCCGGGAGCAGTGTTGCGATTAGTGCGGAGTGTGAGGCTGATGTCCTGTATAGTGATGGGAGTGTTAAGTTCAGATGGTGGTGTGTGGCCCAAGTACTGGAAGCTAGGAGCAAGGGGAGGAACAGAGGTATTCGTACGGTCCAAGACGTCAGGGAAGAGGGAATAATCAAAGTGGGGATCATCAGGAATGGAAAAAACATCGGAGATGTGAGAGGCAAAGTGGTTGGCCTTACTGAGGTTGTCGGGAAAAGGACGGTCATTAAGGAGGAGAGGGTACTGGGGGGTAATCATCGTGAAAGACTGGCAGTACTTATATGCCATTTATAAAATAATAAATATGCCAAAAGGGCATTAGTCACAAAGATATTTAAAGATAAAACAATTGTGATGGCGAGCCACTAAGGGCTGCTCGTTACGCGGTTACAGGTTGCAAAACCGGTTAATTCGTTAAAAATAGTGACCGAGGGCTGTTTTCGTTCAATTGTAAATGCAATATTATGCAACTTACGTTCATTCTGCTATTCCGGGTCCATAAATTAGTCCTTCCTCTTCCTCATAGAGGGCGTTCTGCTCGGTCTGGGCCATCCTGCGCTGCTCCAGAGCCGCTCGTACGGCCGGTGACAAGCGGTTTTCGGCCGCTTGAATCCGGTGGTCGTCCGAATGCTTGACGAACTGCCCAGGGTGACGTTCAACGTTGTCATGGTCTTCAGAGATGCTGAATACCCTTCGTTGAAGCTGTTCACTGCCAGGAAAGTCGCAATCTATACAGTCTTCGCACCAGAATGTAAATGTTTGGGGGCTAACTTCCAAACACACGCGTTCAAACTTTCATTTGAATTTTGTGTGTTTTCTCCCAAACACCGGTTCAATAACTCGTCCTCCGAAAGGAAAAAAAACTGGTGCGTGAAAAAAGGCTGATTTCAGGAAGGTGTTTTTTTTTTGTTCAACCTCGAATAACAAACATTTCCGTTCCGTATTCAGAAAAACCGTTTCATGGGTGGTTTCTAAACACTTTTATTGATCCAAAAAATGCAATTTAAAAAATATCGATTTTTTGAACCAAAAGATAGTAAAACTCACCTTAATGCGTTATGACAGCAGACGACCAACGCGAGTGTCGTTGCTAACAGCACGACCTCGCCTGCAGCGCCTCTCCTGGGTTCGTGAACATATCGGTTGGAACCTAGACGATTATGATAGGCTACTTGGACACCAAACAACGATGGAGTTTTTATAGAGGACAATGCCCCATGTCATCGGGCCACAGTTGTTAGCGATTGGTTTTAAGAACTTTCTGGACAACTCAAGCAAATGATTTGGCCACACACAGGACCAAATTAATCTCATCGAACATATATGGGTCATAACTGAGAGATCACTTCGTGCGCAAAACCCTGCACAGGCAACACTTTCGCAATTATGGACGGCCATAGAGGACTTACTACAGGCAGGGGACTTCCAGCGGCTTGTTGAGTCCACGAAACGTCGAGTTGCCGCACTACGCCGGGCAAATAGGAAGTCCGACACAATGTTAGGAGGTGTCCCATCGCTTTTGCCGCCTGAGTGTACTATCAGCGCTTGTCCGAATCCGACAGAGGCAGCACCGTGGACCATCGAAACTGCAGTTTATCTTTCCGCAATATTGCTGCTCTCGTTGGTCGTAATCATAAGAATGTCATGCGCATACTAACTTGTTGGGTTCAGTAGGACGCTTCTCAACAGCAGGCGAGATCTCAGATGCTTCACGCCGAGACGAGAGACGTAGATTTCTTTCGTACAGCCACCCCTCCAGTCAGGAAATAGGGTTGATAGCAGTTAAGCAAGTATCTGCATCTACAATGTTGCAACATCTAGAACACCAGGAAGTGGCAGCAGATTGACTATATTTGGTGTATCCATTGAAGCAGTAGCAGACAGAGGCGTGACGAAGAGGTGCACCTCACAGCACCGGAAACAGGAGTGGCACCACGTCATCTTTTCAAACCAGTTTCATAACTTCGTGTCAGCATCGAGAGAACGGACTTTGGCCGACTCCCTTAATCGTCATGGTACTGGCCCAGATCTAGGGTTGATATTAGGGGGTGCCACTACATGCAAAACATGATCAATTTTGGTTTGCATAGCTGGTAGCTTGTGTAGCGCTGTATACTGAGAACAGTGTAACAAGAAACTAACTCTGTGTCCTAGCTGCTGTTTCAATCTAGTGACGGATTTAAGAGACACGTAAGGAAACACACATCAGAGACCGCCATAAGCAGTTTCCGGAATTTTCTGATGTTTTCATCGTTGTGAGATAAGAGATTTTGTTTTTCGCAGCGTTTGTAAATATTTCGATTTCTACACGTTTAAGAGTTGCAAGATGTACAGTATTACCGCTGTTCAGAAGATATTACTAATTTTTCAATTACAGAAGTTTGTGGCAAGTATACTTCCACATAAGTTTGAAACAGTGGCATTAATGTGACCACTATATTCGAAGTAAACGTGCAGTATCCTACACAGACGTCAGGTGGCAGCACTAGCAGCGGAGGGTATATCAAGCGTGTTGGGCGGACGCGGAAAACAGTGCAGTCCGTGTCTTAATGCGGAAACCGAACGATTTATCTGACGTCCAAAAATGCATGTTCATTGGCCTACGGGCCAAGGGTAAAAGCATTTCCTGAAGAATTAGTTTGTGAACTGTTTGCGTGCCGCCGTGGTTAAGCTATAACGTGCGTGGCGAAATGGAGCTGTGCAAAATCGGCGCCGCGGCAACTGTGGCGCAACACTTGGGTGAACAACAGGGGTTTCCTCAATGGCCCTCAGGGTACGTTGCTCAGCTTGGATCTCCACAGTAGCCGTACGGTTCATGCGCCCACGCTGACTGCAGGCGAAGTCTGAAATTTGTATCCCAGTACTGCGACTTGACGTCCACTCACTGGCAACTGGTGGGCTTTTCTGATGAATCATATGTTATGCTCCATCGGACAGCCAGCCACTGGCGAGTTGACGTGAAACATCTGAAAACAAACAGTATATTATTGTCATGGGAATGTTTTCGTGGCACCCTCTGGGGGAGCTCATCATTCTGGAAGGCACAATGGGTCAACACAAGTATGCATCTATCCTTGAGGACCATGTACACCCCTACATGCAGTTTTTCCCCAGTACGATGGCTTCTACCAACAGCACAATGCAACTCGTCACGCAGCTAACAGTATACGTGCGTGATTCGAAGAGCACCAGAATGAGTTAACTGTGCTCCTGTGGCCACCAAAATCCGCGGATTTAAATCCATTCAAGAATCTGTGGGATTACCTGGATCAGGCAGGACGTGCTACGGCTTCTCGACCGAGAAACCTAGGGCAGCTGGCTACGGCATGTCTCCGCAACCCTGCCGGTACCGTCCAGAACATCATTGCCCCTCTTCCTGCCGGTCCCGCAGTGGACTGTTCAGCAAAAGGTTGTTATTCAGTTCTTTTTTTTTTTTTTTTTTTTTGGGGGGGGGGGGGGGGGTGTTGACTGGACGGCATATTACAGGGCTTCCTACACTCACGCTCAGAAATTAAGAATAATGCTGGTACATGGTGAAACAACGCTCTGGTGGGCGGTTTGCGTGTTTAAATCACCTCGGGGTACGACCATGCGGTGCATTTGACCTGCGGTCTAAGCACGGCGGCGCTGGTAGCAGTCCACAAACGCGGAAGTGTGTTGGTGCATGTAAGATTACGGTGCAGCGAGTAAGTGTGCAGACTTTTTCAGACGTGCTAATGGTGACTCTGTGTTGAAAATGACTCAAAGAACACATATTGACGACGTTATGACGGGTAGAATACTAGGGCGACAGGAGGCTGGTCAAACACAGCAGGTCGTAGCACGGGCTCTCCGTGTACCAGAGAGTGTGGTCTCACGATTACGGCAACGATTCCAGCAGACAGGAAGCGTGTCCAGGCGCTACGGTACGGGATGCCCACAATGTACAACACCACAAGGTGACCGATATCTCACCATCAGTGCCCGCAGACGGCCACGGAGTATTGCAGGTAGCCTTGCTCGGGACCTTACCACAGCCACTGGAACAGTTGTCTCCAGACACACAGTCTAGAGACGACTGAACAGACATGGTTTATTCGCCCGGAGACCTCTAAGGTCCATTCCACTGACCTCTGGTCACAGGAGAGCCCGTAAAGCCTGATGTCAAGAACACAGTACATCGTCAATGGAACAGTGGTCCCAGGTTATGGTCACGGACGAGTCCAGGTATAGTCTGAACAGTGATTCTCGCCGGGTTTTCATCTGCCGTGAACCATGAACCAGATACCAACCCCTTAATGTATTTGAAAGTGACCTGTATGGAGGTTCTGGTTTGATGGTGTGGGGTGGGACTATGATTGGTGCACGTACACTTCTGCATGTGTTTGACAGAGGAAGTGTAACAGGTCAGGTGTATCGGGACGTCATTTTGCACCAGTATGTCCGTCTTTTCAGGGGTGCAGTGGGTCCCACCTTCCTCCTGATGGATGATAACAGACGGCCCCATCGATCTGCCATCGTGGGGGAGTACCTTCAAACAGAAAATATCAGGCGAATAGAGTGGCCTGCCTGTTCTCCAGACCTAAACCCCATCGGGCACATCTTCAACCCCTAGGACACTTCAGGAGCTCCGAAGGTACTGGTGCAAGAATGGGAGGCTATACCCCAGCAGCTGTTCGACCACCTGATCCAGAGTATGCCAACCCGTTGTGCGGCCTGTATACGTGTGCATGGTGATCACATCCCGTATTGATGTCGGTGTACATGCGCAGGAAACAGTGGCGCTTTGTAGCAGATGTGTTTCGGGACGGTTTTCTCAACTTATCATCAATACCGTAGACTTACAGATCTGTGTCGTGTGTTTTGTAATCTGGCAAGACAGCCAATCCACTAGGACGGGAGGCCGAAGGGCGCGCGTTTAAGCTCACGCAGAATGGCGTGAGGTCTGGAACAGGACAAAGTCTTTATAGTAGCAAAAATAGTACGTAGCTTCTGGAATACTTAACTTTAATCCATAATTGGTGAACATCGGTCTGACGGTACATTCATCACAAGATAAATAGCAATTGATAATGGCGCCTTGCTAGGTCGTAGCAAATGACGTAGCTGAAGGCTATGCTAACTATCGTCTCGGTAAATGAGAGCGTATTTGGTCAGTGAACCATCGCTAGCAAAGTCGGCTGTACAACTGGGGCGAGTGCTAGGAAGTCTCTCTAGACCTGCCGTATGGCGGCGCTCGAGCTGCAACCACTGATAGTGGCGACACGCGGGTCCGACGTATACTAACGGACCGCGGCCGATTTAAAGGCTACCACCTAGCAAGTGTGGTGTCTGGCGGTGACGCCACAGTGTGTGTTTCCTATATGCTTATGCTATTAGCGCAAGTTTTGTGTAGTTCCACGTTATGTTGTACCACATTCTGCAATTATTCTTAATTTATGAGTCTGAAGAGTTGCAACGTCCCCTTTGAACAATTATACACGACTGTGCTTAAACTGACACACAATATTTTGTTAGCGCAACGCAATCTGACTTTCAATAATCCCTACAAAAGAATGGGCCCTGACTAACAGTAAACTATACCTTTCACAAATCACTTACCTCACAAAAATCTTCGCTACTCAAGCTACTGCAATCCAGCGAGCGCCACTACTGCCAGCTAAATAAAAGATTCAAACTACTGAAGGCACTAACTACTGATAGGGATAGTTAGCAAATGAAAGATATTAATAGAGAACAAACAATGTATTTACCTTGATATCATCATATAGAAATATAGCAGTTCATGAAAAATTACAAAACTCCGCCATCTCTCTCCCCACATCCACCACTGCTGGCGGCTCACCTCCAACTGCCCAACGCTACGCGCTGTTCACATCCAGCTGCCGCTGCCCAACACTACAATGGCAGACAACAATGCAAACTAGCCACAGACTGCACACAGCACAGTCGGTGATTTTTCATATAGAGCGCTACGTGGCGTTACCAATAAGAAAACATAAACAGCCTACTTACATAGCCCCCATGCTCCCCACAAAAATTTTACAAATTGGATTGGGCAGTGGCCAATACAGATTTGAAAAAATTTTTCATAATTACAATGACAAAGAAATCAAATGCACACAATTATTGATATTATGTTGGTCAAAAGCTCAAATTTTCTCACAGTCTATAAAGACAGTCCTGATCATTCATCACAGTGAAACTGCCGTTTCTTTTCTCAAAGTCTGAGCAGTAAAAGACAATGCACACGGAAGTAGTGGATTTCCATGCCGTCTTGAAGAAGTAGTGTTGTCCTTCCAACGGAAAGACAGTGCTGACTCTTGACATGCAGACAGGTAATGGGCCACAACAGAGCAAACCCACAGCGGAGTCAGTCGAAGTTTTGAAGAATATTGGTGGGTAGGTCATCACAGAGCAGACCCACTGGAGTCCTGGTAGAGATTGTGGTATTCGTGGGCCACCAGAGGTGCAGACCCACTGCAGTCCTTGTAGAAATAATAGTATTGGTGGACCATCAAAGATGCAGACCTACTGTAGTCCTTGTAGAAATAATGGTATTGATGGATCATCAAAGATGTAGACCCACTGTAGTCCTTGAAGAGACAGCCAGCAGCCATCTGTTGCGACTGTGCAGGTGCACAATCACCATCGAAGAGTCTTGCGGAGAATATAGCAAGTCCATAAACCACCACTTGTCCACTCACAAAAAATTTGTTTGACCTGTCCTTAGAACCAGCAATGCTGTTATCCAGTCCCTTGCTGAATTATTAACACACGTGCAAACACTATCAGTCCCTACTTCTCACATATTGTCCATATACTATGACCAACAGAAACGTGTACAGTGAAATGGAACTTACATGTTAATAATATCATGAACTGGTGACAATTACAATTTTATAACATAAGAATACATTAACAAAGGTACAAAATACATCATTAAAAACATAACTATACAGATAACATTTGTCATACAGGCTTTACAAAAGAATCGAAATAACATATCCATCAGAGTTACAGGAATTGTGACATAAGTAAATATATAAAATATTGAGAATAGTTTTCGAAACATTAATTTCACACATGAACATTGAAACAGAACAGAATTGTAAACAACTTTACAAAGAAAATAACATATTATTATTGCAACTTATATTTGAGTATAACAGTATTCCTCCTCATAGTGAATATAGCTTAGTACTAGAAAAATTCTACAACATAAATCGTATTAGCTAAACACATAAAGACAGGAAAAACACAAATACACAAGAGTACAAACACATAGTGGGATAACACCAATAGGAAAGGACAGGGTTCGTTTTCAGTGTAACATTTGGTACTGCAGTCCAATCAAAAACTTCATATATCTTTCCTCTTATTTCATCCTTTGTTTCCACCAAAAAAATTCTATCTAAGCATGCTTTCTGTATTTATATGTTCACACATTTCTTACCTCAACATTTATTTCCAAGAAAATCCTACCTAAACCTGTTTTCTGTACTTTTTTTCGTATAACTCCTCAATGCATTTCTTCCAATTCATCGCAACTCATTCTCTTAGAGGCTACCCCCTCTTAAGCTAACTTAAATCTACTGAGCTCAGATGCTAAACTAAGGGACGAGGCAATGCAGCAGCACAAAATAAGTAACACAAACAGCAATGACCAAAAAAATGGAAAATTGCAAAGCAAGCTGCAGTAAATCTAAATTACCAAGCAATGCAACATTACAACTAATATGAGCCAATGTGCAGCAACAAGAAAAATAAATGAGTAGTAAAACTGGCTTAGCAGAGTAACACAAAGTCAAATTCAGTAACACTATGCCTGGCAAACAACAGTAACTTATACCTAAACATGACATAGTTCAAGCAAAAAAAATATTACAGTAAAAACAACAATGCAGATAAGGGAAATGTATATTCACATCTTAATGTCTATGTAATTAAAGTGGTGCACCACAACAACTTATTGTAAAAAAAATATTACCATGTACTTGAAAAGAAAATTATGTGTCCAGTTATTGTTACTAGTCCCTTCTTATTGCTCTTTCCTTTCCAAGTGCTCCTTTTTTAAAGAATGTGGATTACAAAATTATTATTTAATAGATCTGTTGACAGAAAGTGTTCACATTAGCAAATGCATTTTATTTTATAAAAGCAATGCTGCAACACAGCTGGAAACCAGATATCAAGTGAAATAAGCAACTATGAAAAGCAAAGCATAAAAATATCATTCAATAGTCATGTGACATTTCATAAGTTAGTAGAAATTCTCTCAACTCTCATAGAAAGACGCTTGTCGTAATCAGGTGTGCAGATGTAAAAATATTTCTCGTCATTTCATTAGGCATTTCCGTAAATATCATAAATTACGAGCTCCACAGTATGCTTTCAACAAGGAAATGTCAATAGCGAGGATAATGGCCTCCCCCTTTTTTTTTTCTACCTGTGCTTCCGGAAAGGCACACCCTAATGGCTTGTTCTCCAGGTGTCTGACACAGCGGTGTGCCGACGACGCACGTGCAAGTGGTCACTTAACTTTCTTACGGAAATATTTACGACAGCAGTTTCCGCTACAGTGACAGTCTCACATAAAAATATTTCACAGGTCAAGAATTAGCGTTGCAAATCTGTAGAAAGAAAATCCTATAAATATAAGTGTCCAAATAAAATATTCGTCAGCATTGTGATACAGTCACGCATTTACGCACATTTCATAACTCTTAAAGCACGATTCTTGGTTTCCAACATACTTCTTATTCCTCATATACGGTAGCATCATCTTATTGATCATAAACATATCTAAACAGCATAGTACACATCATCGTCGTAATAATAACATCATAACACCTCAGTCAAATCTCAAAAACGTCGTAGCTTTCTGCAATAATTTCAAAACCTAAAAAAAATTCTCTGCTCATTTCAATAGTGTCATCTACCTCAAACATACTTTAAAATCATGCTCCCTTACCAAATGCATCATTCAAAGCTCTCATAGTACCACAATGATTCCGAAAAAATATGAGCATTTCACAAAGTACAGACAAAATACAGTTTCATAAGTGTGAAGTTACCCAACTGTGTATTGCGTAAACATGTGTCACTGATGTAGTAAAAAAATGTTTATCTCTCAGTTAAATGATCAGATAGCTGTGTAATTTGTGTGTTAGAGAAATATGGTACTGATGTGTAAAGTTGTATAAGCAAATACCATATTAGCTAGGGTTGCTTGTGGTTGCCACACACATGGTACACAAAGTAAGCGTGTACCCCCCTGAGGATTAATGGAATTATACCCTCCGGTGTTACAGATTACAGCAATGGAATGAAATGTATCACGGAAAACCTTTGTATCATTGTCCTTCAAATATCTTTAAAAATAAATGATTTAAGTACAAAATTAATCACTCAAACACATGTCCTGTAGCGCTAAATGTGCGTCTTGCTGTAAGATAATCTCTGTGAAAGTGTCGTAGTTATTGTCCTCTGAAAGCTACGTTCTGCAGAAGTCAATGTACTTACCTCATGATACACAAAAGTGAAATGCTTTGCATATAAATGTCTTAGTTATTACGCTTATTGCCGTGATGAGGAAAGTACTGTGCTGTAACGTATTGTTTTGCTACGGAAAAGGCAGTCTCATTGTAGCTATACCACAAAAGTTACTACTAAAACCTGTTTTACTTTCCAGAATAAAACAGAAAACTGTGCAGATATAAAACAGAAACACCGCAAAAGCAATATTGTATATTGTCACTCATTAGTAGCGTCGTGATAAAATCGTGTAGCTGTCACATAAACTAACCACTGTGTCATCTGGTATCTCACAGAAAGTACTTTAAATCCAGAATATATTTTCAAGTAAACCAAACTGTTGCATTAAAATCTCATTAGCAGTACCAGATATAATGTTATTTTTCTCGGAGCCAGCTGGCGCACGTGTATGCCTGCAGTGCGAGTCATTGTCTGTCTCTTTGTTACCGCGGGTCGTTACTGGGATTAGGAGGCCTAACTTCCACAAATTCGCCTTGCCGAGAGGGCCCAGCTCTGTTTAAAGCTCGCCAGTTCTGATGGAATTCAGGTCTGTCGTTTTGTCGGTAGTTTACACAGTTTCTTTCGTGTTGGTCACGTGGTGGAGAATTTCTCCCTGAATCGTAACTGCGCGCTGAACTGTTGCGTCTGAAATTATTCTGTCTCCCTTGATAATAATAGTTCTGATTACCATATTGTCTGTTTCTATGGTTATCTCTGTCATATTCATTACTATGGAAATGCGATCTTTCTCTGTAACTATTACTCTGCCAATGGTTGTCATATGGGTGGTGTCTGTTTTGGTCACGATTTGCGTTGTAAGAATAGGCTTGTCGTGGCCAGTTATTGTTTCTGTCGTGACGGAATTGTGACGGATGTGACCTGTAGTGATTGTTTTCCTGTTTTCGCATCCTGCGACTGTCTGTGTCAATTTCTAATTCTTGTAGGAGTCCATGAAAAGCCTCAATGTCTTCTTTGCAACGTCCTGCTAAAATAATATGTCGTAAATGTTCAGGCAATTTGAGTAAGCAAATGCGGATGAGTTCTGAGGGGCTGTATGGGTTTGAAAGATACTGATTCTTATGCAACATGTCTTCAAAATATTTCACAAGACTGGAAAATTCAGATTGTTCGAAATGTTTCATCATTATGATGCCATGTTTTACTCGGTCTTGTGTGGCTTGAGACCAATATGCTGAGAGGAAGGCATGGTAAAATTCTCCTTCACTGTGGCAATCGTGAATGACCGATCGCATTCTTACAGCTGGTTCATTCTCTAAGTAGCCACACATAAATTCTAATCTGTGTTCTAACGACCAGTTGGGAGGAAAACAATGAGAGAATTGATGGAGCCATGCTTGTGGATGAATGTCGTTGCCAGAATTCTTAAATGTTTTGAATTTACGTGTAGTAATGAACAGCTTATAGTCAAAATCATCAAGTCGGCGAGTCGCATGTCGGTCATTGTTACGTTGTGTCGGCTGTTCAATCTCAAAATTCGGTGCACATTGCCAATTTCTTTCATAATTTCCGAAATGCGCTGTGTTATTATTTTGTGGTTGTTCCGTATTTCTATGTCCCTCTTCCCGTATTGGGGCGCGAGTGTCCTCTGAAATACGTAATTCTTGTACTACTTGTGCCAACTGATCTTGCACTTCCCGGATTTCTCTTTTGTACTGTGTATTGATTTGATTTTGATTTTGTTTGAATTTTCTAATTTGTTCATACTCTTCTGTGTCAGTGAAGGCTACGGGTCTTGTGTCATTCAGATCATCATCTACCTTTGTAGATAAGTTAGTGACCTGATCCGAAAGTTCGGCTACTTTCTCCGATAGTGTACTTATTTCCTCCATGTGTCTTTCTGAACCAATTTTCAGGGTATCTACTGTGTCCTTTAAGTTTTCCTGAGTTCTTGCAAGTTGCGTAACCGAATCGGTAGATGCAACTGAGTCAATTTTAGCTTGCAAGGTCTCATGATTTTCATGAACAATAGTTTGCAGTTCTTTTATGGCTGCTTCGTGATTCTGTAATACATTTTCATGACGCGAAAAAATAGGTTGGAAATGCTCACAAATTTGTGTTTTTACGTCATTACAGACCTTTTGACATTTCGATTCGATGTTATGTAACTCAGTGGTTAAATCTTCACGTGTTTGTTCAAGTGTAGTGTCTAACTTTTGAAGATTTTGTTCCATTGTGTCTAACTTTTTGAGATTTTGTTCCACTGCGTCTAACTTTTTGAGATTTTGTTCTACTGTGTCTAACTGTTGCTGTGTTTGTCTCTGGTGTTGTTCCATTGTGTCTAACTTTTCAAGCTTTTGTCCCATTTGTTGCATTAATTGTAATAACAATGCACTGGTGTCTGAAACATGTTCCTCAGTGCTTTTCGGCAGTGAAGTTGCACCGGCAACATTCACATTTTGACAAGCAGAAAAAGTTTCTTGACTCATTTGAGAAAACGGTGAGAACCCAAAACCTGAGTCTACAGTATTTGTAATATTGTGTTCTGTCATTCCCGATTCCTGAGGCGAGCTGTTGCCGATCGATCGATCGATAATGCTTCCCTGTTCACTAGTTGTTTCACTGCCTACGCCATTGTTTGCCGCCCGCTCAATTTCCCTATGCGCAATTACCAAATTACTACTTTGAACATTAGTTAATTCATTACTCTGCGGCGCTAACACACTGCTTTCGTCTTCACTGTCATTTCTCAGTTTACTTTGGAGCCTAGTATTACGTTTTTCACACGCCATAATTGTCACAATATTTCACACGATAACACAGAAAAGCACAATTTGAAGAGCAAAAATAGGGGAACACATTAACATAGCACTGAAAATAATATTTAGTTAATTGCAAGCGCAGCTGCGAAAAACTTGCTGCAAATCTACATGCATGCCACAACTGTTTTACTGTACAACAATGAAAAACTACAACTACAAAGGAAATTCTCTCTATAATTACGCGCTAGCAATAAACAAAATCTACACTAATTACACAAACTACAAGAAAAAATCAGAAGATTCCAGTGAGGTATCCTGGCAGGGTCGCCATATGAAACGTCCCCTTTGAACAATTATACACGACTGTGCTTAAACTGACACACAATATTTTGTTAGGGCAACGCAATCTGACTTTCAATAATCCCTACAAAAGAATGGGCCCTGACCAACAGTAAACTATACCTTTCACAAATCACTTACCTCACAAAAATCTTTGCTACTCAAGCTACTCCAATCCAGCGAGTGCCACTACTGCCAGCTAAATAAAAGATTCAAACTACTGAAGGCACTAACTACTGATAGGGATAGTTAGCAAATGAAAGATATTAATAGAGAACAAACAATGTATTTACCTTGATATCATCATATATAAATATAGCAGTTCATGAAAAATTACAAAACTCTGCCATCTCTCTCCCCACATCCACCACTGCTGGCGGCTCACCTCCAACTGCCCAACGCTACGCGCTGTTCACATCCAGCTGCCGCTGCCCAACACTACAATGGCAGACAACAATGCAAACTAGCCACAGACTGCACACAGCACAGCCAGTGATTTTTCACATAGAGCGCTACGTGGCGTTGCCAATAAGAAAACATAAACAGCCTACTTACAGAGTGTTCCAAGGTACGGCACCTTCCTCTACAAGCCACATGTCTGACGTGTTAAGGCTGGTGGCAGCGCTCTTATCTTCGAGGTATCAGTGACATTATGTTTCAACAAGGTAACGCAAGACCACGTTCTGCCCGTGCTGTGCTTACCTTCCTCATTACAAAGGATATCGGCTGTTTCCGTGGCCAACGCATACTACAGATCCCTCAACCCCAAAAATTTCTGTAAAGAAAATGTCATGATACCACGGATCCACAGTCAGCACTGTTGACGGACGCTGTCATACAAGCTGAGAACGATTTGATACTCCTACAGGTTGGAGGTTTCTTTGCTGCAAGAGTCGGCAGCTCTCTCTGCTTCATTTCGCACCCTAGGCAGCCCCAGATAGCCTACAAATTGAACCTGGAAACATAGAATACGACACTTATTGGTGAAAGTGTAGTGTGGAGACCGTAATTTCTAGGTAAGATTTAACTGAAAATTTTAAAACATGTATGGAATATGGCAGAGCAATGCGTTAAAAACGATAAATAGTTATTTTGAAATTTCAAAATATAAAGTAACTGCCTATATTACATTATTTTCAAAAGGTGGGCGTAAAGTCTTGGTATTGCGAGAATTAATCACGTATTTTTCCTAATCTACACTCTATGCATACTACATAAGTTTATAGTTGTTTATTATTCTTGCCAGTATTGCAGTATTAACAGCCAACAGTATACATCGCCCGTAAAACGAGGTAAGCATTTTCAAACTGCCGACCTCTAATAGGATTCCAGGAAACGGAACTTTCTAAACCCTATGTTCTTTAGGAACTACAGAACTGTCGAAACTAAGCCGCGAGCTTACGGGACGGCATACTAACGCAAAAACCTAGGGAAGGGATGAAGATTAAGGGTTAACGTCCCATCAGTAACAAATTTACTGGAGACCATGGTGGACAAAGATGAGGCGTGACCGTTTCGGAAGACCCATTCGTGCACTAAACACTGGCCCACCTCTCTTGTTACAGAGAAGCGCACCTGTTCTGTGGTGTCCTACGCACAGACAGGCTCGCCATGCGGTAACGCACGGCTCGGCTGTGACGTCACTCCAGTGTTTGGCTGTAGGGGCAGCAGGGCCAAGGACACGGGACTCCTGCTGTTTTGCGAACTGCGTAACGTCCGTTGCGTAACTAATGAGGTTTGCGAAATGCCACGCACACACTCTTCCGGCTGTAGTACAGGCGCTGTTAATTATTTCTGGCTGAGGAGGCGTCAGTGACGTTGGTTGTGATACGAGTGAAACGCATAAATATTTGGGTCTTACTTCCGTAATCAGTTCTTCTGTGGTTTGTGAGACGAGTTTATGATTTTGTTTCAGGCCACAGAAAAAGCGCCTCAAGGAACAGTGTTCAAAACAAAAACAGCTGCAGTCACTGCTATGGTTCGTCTAAGAACGAGCGCACAACTAGCAAAATGTTACCGGAACGATTTGTCTAAGCGTAAAATGAAGGAATACATTAAGCATTGATCAGCAAGAGAAATGAGGTTATTAACAAATCTGACACCAGCGCTGGTGACAACGGGAAATACAAAGCGAATGAATTATGGCACAATGGTAGCACGATGAAGTGTTATCGACGAAGCCAAGAGGACAAACGAAGTTGAGTATCATAAGCAAAGAGAGTAGCCCTTACCAGATTAAGTGTACTAGCACCAAACATAGTTCGTATATTCACTTAGGCATTTCTGAGAATGTATGTCTGGAAGGTAACATTATATCGAAGTGAATCAATGAGTGTGGGAAAACTGGAAACGAATATAATTGAAATGTGTGTGATGTGGTGTTACAGAAGCATCTCACTATTACGTGAACCGAAGAATGTAACAGAAAGGGAGGTTCTCCGCAGAATGTATGGCGAAAAGTGTTAGTGGACAACACCGAGTAGAAGATGGCACAGGGTGATAAGACATGCTCTAAGACTGGTTAAGCACGTAGTCCACGTTGTCTGCACACTCGAGAGTATACGACAACACACATTCAACTGACTCATACTGCAGAAACGCTATTATTTCATCTGCAACTTATTTCTCACTCTGCGAAACTCCTTGCTTCGGCTACTGTGTTTGTAGATTCAATGTAATGTTTGCTTTGTTCATCGTTAGTATTACTCGTGTTCGTATGAACGCCACTAGAACTGTAGCACTGCTGTGAGTTAGTCGTCGACTGAACAGTTCAACGTATGCAGTAAACGGTGCAAAACCGGGACAGGCCTCTAGCATTGCTCAGCATGAGGCATTTCTGCGGTGTCAGCCGTGGTCTCCATTACTACCTTGCTGGCCTACCTCTGAGCGCTAGGTTGCTTGGTTGATTGGGGTTGAAGGGACCAAACAGCAAGGTCATCAGTCCCTTGTTTCAAATGTGCTCCATTCTGACATCTCAGAAAAGTCAGAACGATAAAAGGGAAAGGCTAAAAAAGTAAAAGTGCAATCGTGTCGTCAATGGTAAAAACAAAATGAGGAAGTCAGCAAGAGAGCAACCCCAAGGCTATGCTAGAGGCAGGATATATCGCACCTCTGAAGCAGTAGAAGCAAGACCACCTGCTATTTAAAAGCGTTCAACCGCTAGAATGAAGTGCATATGGGAAAAGGAGACTAACCAAGTCTAAAAAGTGATGAAAACAGAGTAAAAGGGAAAGAAAAGAGAATCTTGGCCAGGGAAGAGAGTCGGGAATCTCCAAATACAGCTTACAGTGGCAGACACACCATCCCTCACCGCCCTGCCCCAACACCAGAGTGAGATTAAAAACCTTAAAACTGAGAATAAAAACCACTTTCACGGATGGAACTGAGAAACCGTCTGACCATCCGGGAATCGTCAGCAAACATTAAAGGTAAAGTGCGGGGAAGTCTGTACTTAGTATGCAGAGCCAAAAGAAGGGGGCATTCCACCAAAATGTGGGCTACAGACTGGAAGACTCCACAACCACAAAGTGGGGGTGGCTCATTACGCAAAAGAAAACCATGAGTCAGCCTGGTATCACCAACGCGGAGACGACACAGGGTGGTTGAGTACTTTCGGGAAAGGCCGAAGGAAGAACGCCACGGGACTGGTTATCACCTTAATCGCACGAAGTTTATTAGACAGGCAGGTAGTCTCCCAAGAGTTGGCCCATGATTGTGAGAAGTGGGATTTGATGTAAAGCCGTAAATCCGCTGCAGGATGGGTTACAGAGAAGGGGGACAGGAGGGGGGGGGGGTGGTAAGTGACTGCTCCCCCAGCTAAACGATCAGCAAGCTCATTACGTCGGATACCCACATGGCCAGGGATGCAAAGGAAGTCAACAGAACAAGCAGTACTGTGAAGATCAGCGAGATGGTCATGCATGGGCGAGACCAAGGGATGTCGGGAAAAACACCGGTCAATAGCCAGAAGGCCACTCATTGAGTCGGTACATAACAAAACGCGGTTGCGTTGGGACTGTTTAATAAAGGTAAAGGCCTGGGAAATTGCTACAATTCCGCAGTAAACACCCTACATGTAGGTGGCAGGAGGTGACTTTTCGTGCCAACAGAGGACGTAAAGTCATATCCCAGACTATCATCAGATTTAGAGCCATCGGTGTAAAAAACAACAGCATCCCGAAACTCCCATAAAATTCGACGGGAAAAACAATGGAACACCATCGGGGGAATGGAATCTTTCGGAACTCGGCGGAGATCCTTCCAAATTCGGGGTCGAGGAACGAACTAAGAATGGGGAGGGTGCGTGGGATACAGGACAAACAAGGAAACTGAAAATCACGTCAAAGCGAGGCAAGGCGGAGCCCAACCGGTAAACCCGCCCAAGGGCAGGAATCAGGTGGGTGATGTCCATGGTCTGCGAACAGGATAGAATAGGAAGGATGAGTGGGAGAGGAACGAACAGCGATTGCATAAGAAACCAGAAGCTGATACCGCCGAACAGAAAAGGGGGCGTGATCCCAGCTTCAACCAGGAGACTGTCAACAGGGCAAGTAGGGAAGGCACCAGTGACCAAACAGATACCTCGATGGTGGACCCGATCCAGCAGGTGTAGTGTGGAAGCAGTAGGAACCATAAAATTGACAACCATAGTCCAAGTGAGACAGCACTAAAGCCCGATAAAGGTGGAGAAGGATGGAGCAGTCCACACCCCAAGAGGTGTGGGCAAGGAAGCGAAGGACATTGAGTTTACGGAAACATCCTTCCTTCAGAAGTCTGATATGAGGCAGCCAAGTGAGCTTGTTGTCGAAAAGAAGACCCAGGAAACGAAACTGTGGGACCACAGGTAATCGGTATGCATCGTGATAGAGGTCCGAATCGGGGTGGATCTAGTACGAGGACAGAGGTGGACCATCCACGATTTTAAGGGAGAGAATTGAAACCCGTGTGAGAGGGTTCATGCAGAGGCACGCCGTATAGCTCCGTGGAGCTGCCGCTCTGCAGAGGCCATCGAAGAGAAACTAACCCAAATGCAGAAATCATCCATATACAGAGCAGGGGTGACCAAAGGACCGACAGAGGCCACAAGTCCATCGATAGCAATGAGGAAAAGAAGTACACTCAATACAGAACCCTGTGGGGTGCCATTCTCCTGGGTCCGTGGAGAACTAAAAACAGTACCAAACCAAACCCTGAACGACCGATGGAGCAGGAACTGGCGGATAAAAATCGGGACTGGGCGCTGAAGACCCCACTCATGAAATGTAAGTAATATGTGATAGCGCCATGCCATGTCATAGGCCTTGCGAAGGTCGAAAAATACTGCAACCAAATGGCGGCGTTGAGAAAAAGCCTGCCGAACTGTGGATTCCAACCGAAGTAAATGATCGATCGGAGACCGTCCCTCTTGGAAGCCACACTGGTAAGGGGACAAAAGATCCGCAGATTCGAGGACCCGATTGAGCCTACGGGCTACAAGCTGTTCAAGTAACTTGCAAACAACATTTGTGAGACTAATTGGCCTATAGCTTTCGACAAACAGGGGGTTCTTACCAGGCTTAAGGACAGGAAACACGATGCTATCCCTTCACTGAAAATGGAAGTCACCCTGGGGCCAAATATGGTTTAACACTCGGAGAAGATGTTGCCGTTGTGGAGCACTGAAATGTTGAACCAGTTGGTTATGAATGAAGTCTGGGCCAGGGGCCGCATCATGATAAGAAGAAAGTGTGGAAAGAAGTTCGCATTCAGTAAAAGGTTCGTTGTAAGAGTCTGACTGACAAGGGGTAAAACATCAGGCGGAAGCTTCGGCCCGCTGTTTCTGGTGAAGGAAAACAGCTGAATAGGAGGCTGATGCTGTTGCAAAATGGGTCGCAAGATGTTCTGCAAGAATCAACGGGTCCATGCAAAGGCCATCTGGGAGGTGAAGGCCCAGGAGGGTAGACTGCCGATGGCAATCTTGGAGAGAGCAAAGTGTAACCCATACCCGTGACATAGGGACAGTAGAACCGAGGGAAGAAACAAAGCTTTTTCAACACATCCGTATGTTCTGTTTGATTAAGTAACGGGCCTTAGGTCGAAGGCGAAGGTAATAAGGTTGGGAACGAATGGCTGCCTCTTAAGGTGTTGCAAAGCTTGATGGCGATCACAGATGGCAATGGCAATGGCCGTACTCCACCATGGGACTTTCCGGCGGCGAAATGGTCCACACGTCACGTAGGACGTCATCAATACAACCCGACAGAGAGGGAGAAAAACCGACCTATGCAGTATATAGAGGCAAATCGAAGCGTTGGAAAGACCAGCGAGGTAACCTGTCCATCGGGAAGCGGGAAGGGAGCGAGAGAATCAACTTGAAATGGTCACTATCACAAAGGTCGACGTGTGGCCACCAGTATAATGAAGGGAGGAGGGAGGAAGAAGAAAGAGAAAGATCAATGGCAGAAAAGTTACCATAACTGGCACTGAAATGAGTAGGGGAGCCATCATTAAGAAGGCACAAGTAGTGGTCTGCAAGAAACTTGTTTATGAGAAGACCCCGACTAGATGGAAATGCATTGCCCCTCAAGGGCAGAGGGAGATAAAGATTGCAAACCGTGGCCTCAGAGTCCAGGTGGACCCTACAGCAGCCGCTTCCAATGTAGTTTAATGAGGAATCCACGTGCTAGCAACGTCCGTAAGGACCAATGTACAAACGCCACCAGAGGCCCGCAGTGGGCCGACCCGATTTCGACAGAAAACACGAAACCCACAGAGGGTCGGTGAGTGATCATCAGTGATATGAGATTCCCGTAGAACCGAACAAGCTGCAGAGTAACACGAAATAAGAGATTTCAACTCTGGAAGGTGATGGTAATACCCATTACAGTTCCATTGGATAACCACAGAACCATGATCCAAATAGGGTTGAACAGGCTAAAGCCAGTCATGCTTCCAGGTCACCACCTGCCACTGACAAGGAGGGGGCGACATCCATGAACAACTGGTCAGAATCAGGTTGAGAAGGTCGTGATGGGACCTCTGGTGACACCAGAGGCTCCTTGTCCCAGGACTTATGTTTCTTCTTCTTTTCTGTTTGAGATCGAGGAGGGCTGTGTGATACAAAGGAGCCAGCTACAGCAGGCTCAGGAACAGAAAGAGATCGAGTGACCTGGGGGCCCACAGACTGTGGTTCTCATGGTTGTCGCTTGGCAACACCTCTTGGCCTGGAAGGTGCAGTGAAGGGGTATCCCAGGAGGGGCTCCCTTGACCGGCAGACGCCAAAGAAGTGGGACACTTCTCTGGCTAGGGAGGGGGAGCAGCGCCTGGAGGGGAGGGTGTGGGAGCTGCAGGGGAGGGGGGAAGGAGAGAAGTTCGGGACTGTGGTAAGGAAGGGGTGAAGATGTAACTAAAGCATAGCTAGAAGTCATGGACACAGGGTGAAGACCTGCATACTTATTATGAGCCTAAGTGTTTGGTTAAACGATCAAGGGACTTATACTCCTGCATCTTCTTTTCCTTCTTATAAACTGGGCAATCTGGTGAACGTGGAGAATGATTGCCATGACAATTAACACACACAGGAGGGGGAACACAGGAACTCCCCTCATGGAGTGGACATCCACAGTCACCACAGAGAGAGGCCTGTGAACAACATGAAGACATGTCACCAAAAAGCAAGCATTTAAAACACCTCATAGGTAGTGGGATATACGGCTTCATGTCACATCGAAAAACCATAATGTTTACTTTCTCAAGGAGGGTATCCCCTTGAAAGGTCAGGATAAAGGCACCAGTATCAATGCGATTGTCCTTCGGACCCTTCTGAACACGCCGAACAAAGTGAACACCCCCCGTCAGTTTGAAGGATGATGTCTGTGTGAAAAATCACACCTTGAACAATATTTAGAGATAGGTGGGGGGTAATGGACACAGGAATTGTGCCAAGATGGTTACAGGCAGGAAGGGCCACAGACAGGGCAGATGAAGTAGCTTTGATCAACAACGAACCCGACCGCATCTTGCGCAGAGAGTCCACTTAGCCAAACTTATCTTCAATGTGTTCTACAAAAAATTAAGGTTTGGTGTTGGTGAAAGTATCCTCATCAGTTCTGGTAAAAACCAGATAGTGGGGGAAATGTTTCTCCCCTAGCCAACAAGCCTGACCCTCCTCCCAGGAGGTAGCCATGGAAGGGAAGGCTGAAGGGGCATCAGAAACAGTACTAAAAGAATCAGTTCCACGCAGAGAGAAGGCCGCAGAAGGACGACCAGAGTTCTGGACCTGTATGCGTTTCATTGGTATAGCGTCTGCCCTGATACCACCCACTCTGATCAGGGGCTCTCCCCACGGGCGCCATTCAGCTACATGAAGGGCAGTCTGGCACAGCGGCCATTGCCGAGATTTCCGATGCTCCAGGATGACAAACAACCACTCCTAGGCTAACATCATGAGGAGGTCCCAGCTCAGATATCAGAAGTGTGATCCCTTTGTGTACAGGGGGCTCAACAGAAGGGTACATAGCGACCCCACCACATGGGCTGACTACCGTGCTGGCTATGCACCCTAGCATCAGACAACGACGTGAAAGAAAAGGTAGAATGAACTCAGAGGGCACACGTCGGAGACACTAGGTAAGGTGCTCTTCCCCAAACGGCTCACACCACGGAATAGAAATTTAGTAATGGAGGTCAATCCCCAGAGGGGGACCAGGGAATGGCAAAAGGATGAAGTGATTACGCAACAAAACCAAATGGCAAAGCCAACAGAACCAGGAGGATAGCGGGGCCAACTTAAACAAGGACACCAAGAGAGGGAGAGGAGAGGGCGAAGGAAAAGGACTAAGGAGAGGAAAGAAGGGGAAGGGCAAGGAAATGCAGCCGTGGAAAGAAGGAAGGCTGCATTAGCTCGGGGCCCCGTGCTCGCCACGCACGCACTCATGAAAGGACCGTGAGCCCCACGGGGGCCGAGCGCTAAGATCTCCATTCTGCGCGCTTCAGTCACCTCGACCCCCATGCGCATCTCTCAAACTCTGCAGGGCTCCATACTCTCCTGTGACTGAGTCTCGTAGCACCGCACCGATCGGGCCGCAGCGAAACAATGTCACATGCCGTACGAGATCCCTTTCTCGAGGAGAATTTCCTTGTGTGCTGATGCCATATCTTTCCTTTAACTAGCTTTACTGGATTTCTTTTTATATCCAATATGGTTACCTGGTGAATTACAAGAGTGGTAAACAGATGAGACAGTGATAGATTTTATACCGGATATAGTAGGCTGTAGAATTTCACTCTCCAGAGATTATTCTGCCGCAGCGTATAGGGGAAAGTATGGCTGTACCAAGTACCTTAACTTTAATTCATATAAATTACTCTCAATGAGCAATAAATTTGCCAGTAAGATTGTTCAGCTACCTTACATATGCAAAAACAGGATACTACGACATCCGTCACAAGGTGACCATGAAACTGTCCCATTCAAAAGTAATCACCGCGCGCCTTAAGACAATTATTGCACTGGGAGACGAGGCGATCAACTCCTGTTTCGTATAACGCGATCGCCTGCTGGCGGGTTCACAACCCGCGCCCACTCTTGCGCTTTCAAGGCCCACTGAAACCGACGTACACGCATGTCTTTCTTAAGATCGCCAAAGATGTGAAAAATCACAAAACGAAGGGTCCGTCCGACACCATTCCGACATCACGAGCGTAAGCGGCAAAGCCGAGAGTGGAAACATTCCCCATATCCAGCGCCAAACAAATCCAAAGCTGTTCGCACATCTTCCGGTAAAGTTATGATTAAGTACTTCTTAGACTGCAGGGACCCTCTGCTCTTCGATTTTTTCGAGATTGCAACCACAATCAATGCGCAGCACTATGCAGACAGTTTGTAGAAACTGTGGCGCTCAATATAGTGAAAACGCCCAGGAATGCTGTGGAACGGAATCGTCCTGTTGCACAATGACGGCCATCCGCGCACTAGCAATCGGACGAAGGCTTTGCTTCAGCTACTGGGAAGCGCTGAAACATTCTCTGTACGGTTTGGGTCCTTCACCGTGTGATTTTCAAATCTTTGGCGACCAGAAGAAGAAGTGGACGTCCGTTCCAGTCGGACGAGGACGCGCAAGAGTTGGTGCGGTTGTGACTCTGTCAGCGGCCAACCGCGTTCTACGAAACAGGAACTAATCGTCTCGTCTCCCAGTGGGATGAATGTCTTAACGGGCGTGGTGACTACTTTCGAATCGAACCATTCCATGGTCCCGTTGTGGCGGGTTTTTCATTTGACTTATCCTTACTGTCCCGTTTCAATTTAAAATAAACCACCCCAGCATGAAAAACTGTATTTTTTCTACGTGCAAAATTCTCAGTTTTTCTCCACCCATGTGATAAAATAGGGAACCTTTGCAAATGAATGGAAAAAACTTGTAAGAAAAAAAAATTTATTCCATGGCAGATTAAAACTGCGTGCCGAACCGAGTCTCGAAATCGAAACCTTTGCCTTTCGTGGGCAAATGCTCTACCATTCTGCATACAGAAATCGTTTAAAATACTTCCAGTGGATATTATAAATCTATTTTAAGTACTTAAACTGATTTCTGACAAAGAACATCCAAATTTCAAAACACGAATATAAGCAAATTTCTCAATGATTGGTCCTAATAAAACAAAAACAAACGTTATTAACAATAGATGTAGCAGACGAAATAGTTGTCTTGTTCCTCAGCACTGGAGCATTGTTCACGACCACAGTCACAACAAGGTACATGGATGGATGGGTCAATCCCTCAATCAAATGGAAATGAAGTCCCATGCTTCTTGACAGAGCGTAGGGTAACGATGCGGGAGACCCGCACCGCCGTACTAGGTAAGGCCGGCCGAAGTGGCCGTGCGGTTAAAGGCGCTGCAGTCTGGAACCGCAAGACCGCTACGGTCGCAGGTTCGAATCCTGCCTCGGGCATGGATGTTTGTGATATCCTTAGGTTAGTTAGGTTTAACTAGTTCTAAGTTCTAGGGGACTAATGACCTCAGCAGTTGAGTCCCATAGTGCTCAGAGCCATTTGAACCATCGTACTAGGTAAGGTCCTAATTGAGGTGGCTTGCAGTTGCCTTCCTCCGACCACAATGGGGATGAATGATGATGATGAAGACGACACAACAACGCCCAGTCATCTCAGTGTAACGTAGCAAGTTATTTGGTACGGTGGCTGCGGGATGGCTATGTCTTTTTTCTTTTTTCTCGCTTTGCTCACAGTACGGCTGACGCTGCCTCCCGTGAGAACTGCATAGCGTAACCGTCAGTCAATACGAAGACTCATACCATCTACGGATCTAAATAATCCATATTAGTTATTATTCGATTTTGTTCAAATTTGGTACAGAGCCTTTTGTTATTAATGGAATGATGCTGTCAAAATTTCAGCTTTTTATTTATTATAGTGCCGGAGATAAATAAAAGTACCTAAAAGACCTAAACCCAATGCTTGTTTTTTTAAAACCATGTTAGGAACAAATACAGATTAACTTGCGTTATCATTTGAAGCCATTACAAAGTTACCAGTGCATAAAAATCAATTAATTAGGATTTTTTTTAACACTTTAGTCGCTGTGATTTATGTAATACAAAAATCGGTCAAAATTATTATTTGATTATATTTTGTTCTGTGAGAGCGTAAGTATAATTGAGAGAGTGTATGTGGGACATACGTTAAAACTTAATATGTCATTTTTCATAAAACCTTGTACAAATAGACCGTGGGAAAGTTATGGTGCAACCATGATTCAGATGACGGATGTCGGTATGAGCTTGATTTTGTATAAAAGCAGCCATATTAAAAGTCAGAGGCGGAATAAGTTTATTTATCAATTTGAAGAATATTTTGATTAAACAATATACTAGATATTGAAGTTTTAATGACGTTAATTACTATCAGATTATTGATTGGATAAGGCAAGTTTTGCCGCGAGAATGATCTGGAAGGAGCATTCTGATTGGTCGTTTAGATCAACAGCCAATCATAATTAAGCTGTTGCCTCGCGTATATAGTGGAGTGGACAGTGCGTAGAATAGTTCGAGATAGTCGCTTGCTAACCGGCCGAAGGATAACACCATATTAGATAGCTTCTTAAAAAATACTCTGAAAAATGAAGAAATAGTGAGTTAATTGCGGTTTGAATACCTCGTGACTGAAGCGACTGGAGTTACGAATAGTTAAATGAAAGTTTGATGTTTCGAAATTAAATAGTTTGAAAGTTATGAGCGTGTGAACTTTCTGGTCGTAGTAACAATTCAACGCGGCATGTTCTGTGCTCTGTACAGAATACTTTGGCGAGCACTTCTTTCGAAGAAGACCTCTGAAACGAGCGAATGTTTAACTCGCGAATAGTTGTGGGTCTGTGACTGGTAGAACGTGAAAATTAGTTGGTCAGGCTTGCAAAAATTCTGGCTTCTTTTCGAGTGAAACTATGTTGTACAGTCAGTGAACTTTGAATGATAGAGTATTATCATAGTAAATACGGACTTGATAGCCATTTCATGTGTCCCCATATGAATAAAAAGTAGATTCAGTCTAATTTTAAATGCTTTCAGCTAGTAGACTACTTCCACCGAACACCCTTTTTTTTTTAATGAACTTTCAGGAACTGACTTTCAACTCAAGTTACGCGGCCTCTGTGTGGCAGGTATTAGGCAGTGGTTTCATCGACGCTGCTGTACACTGCCTAACACGTATCTGCTACTACAGAGTGAAGGGACGTCGGAAAGAAGCATATCGAGGTAGGTGGACTTTCGATAAGTGAAAGAGAGAATGCAGACGACCGACCCCGCCTGTCGCTTCGGGGCAGGTGTATCGCCATCATCCAAAATGACAGATGCGTGACGACACGAAGGCTTCCTGAAATGACTCGTTTGTCATTGGGTTGTGTGGTATCACTGGTACAGTCACTACGGTACAGAAAAATCTTTTGGATGATTTGATCAGTGGTCTCCTTATTCAAATCACTCACTGCCGTCGATGGTCTATCGCATCGTGGATTGTCAAATTATCACCTCCTTTAAATCTCTACAACCACCGCTGGATACTGCTGCGATCCACTGTGTCCTCCACATAAACAGGGAGCAACTTCCTGTTAATCGGTGTGGCAGAGTCATCGGCGGTCTCGAAGAGGAACTTCATCACCGACCGTTGTCGCAACCTGACATCTACTTCACGATCCATTATGGTATACCTGTAAATAAAAGAAAATATATATATACCAACTTATAGCTAAATGCTCCAAGTCTGTTCAAAAAAAATTTTATTCTCCTCCGGAAAAAAATAAAAAAGAATAGGGACGACTGTGCTGCACTGAAACCACACTACAGTTATAAGAGACGAAGAACATGAAAAGGAAGCTATGGTTCAGTAGGGAGTGAGTTGTGCTTTCAACCTCTCGCCAGCCTGTACATTCAGCAAACAGTAAAGAAAACGAAGGAGAAATTTGCAAAGTCAATTAGAGATCAGGTGGAAAAAATTAAACGTTTTTAGGTTTGCCAATGACACTGCAATTCTCTGTCAGACAAGGCTAAAGGACTTGGAGAAACTGTTGAAAGAAATGGACTATGTCTTGAAAAAAAGTTATAAGATGAACATTAATAAATGTAAAACGATGTTAATGGAATTAAGTAGAACCATATCACGGGATGCTGAGAGAATTAGATTAATTTATTAGAGACTAAATGCAGTTGACGAGTTTTGCTGCTTGGAGAGCAAAATAATTCTTGAGGCTGATGGATATAAAACACAGACTGGCAACGGGAAGAAAATGATTTCTGAAAAACAGGAAGTTGTTAAAACAGAATGCAAATTAAATTGACAGAAGCTCTTTTTCTGGCTATATTGTCTGAAGTGTAGCTACGTTCGGAAAAGAAAATAAACATTTAAGGCATGAAGAGAATGCTAGCTTTTTAATTAGGTGAATGGATCGAATAGCTAATGAGGTGGCACTAAATCGAACTAAAGAGAAAAATAAATGCGTGGCACGTGGTGACTAAAAGAAGAAGTTGCTTGTAAGGACGCATAAGAGGTGTAAAGGATTAGTCAGTTTGCTAATGGCGGGAACCGCTTGGAGTAAAATTGTAGAGGGAGACCTAGTCATGAGTACAGTAAGCATAATTAAATGGATGTAGCCTGCATTAGTTAGAGATAAGTTTTGCCCGCGAAATGTGTATGTGTGTGTGTGTATGGTAAGATCCTATGGGACCAAACTGCTAAGGTCATAGGGCCCTAAGCTTACACACTACTTGATCTAACTTACACTAACTTACGCAAAGGACAACACACACACCCATGCCCGAGGGAGGACTCGAATCTCCGACGGGGGAGAGCTGCGCGAACTGTGGCAAGGCGCCCTAGACAACGCGATTTTGCACACGACCGACTAGTGTAAACAGCGGCAACAATGTAGCTTCTAACTGGAGACCGCAACAGCAGTATGACATATTGATTGTGTGTGTGTGTGTGTGTGTGTGTGTGTGAGAGAGAGAGAGAGAGAGATTCATAAACTGCCGCCACATTCCAGTCATAACGGCTGGTCAGTAAAACCCGCCTACACTGTGTACACTCTGGAATGGCAAAGATGAAGTAAACTCCAGCACAGTTACAATTAACGTGTGTGGATGAAGTTGTTAAATACGAGTAACGCGTTGTCCTTGGAAGGATTCACTGGCACTCTGAGTGGGAGGCGTAGCCAGTACTTCAGCTCAGAGCCAGGCGACGGTTACGATAAGTCACGGACTACCTTATGGACCGCCAGCCAGACAAGCCGTTGGTCCACGTTTACGTCCTGACGGAATGTTACGGCTAGCGCCCTGAGTGCGAGCCTTGTAATCTTCTCACACCGACAGGAGTAAAAACTAAATACTGCCAGCGTGTCTCACTAAATCGTAAACTCGTCACCGTATTTTAAACGCCATGGCCTCAGGTATAAATTAATTTTGCTGTCCATTAATCAACCCGGCCGTTTATTTACCTCTACACGCAAAACTTTTTTTCTTAATGTGGCGACACGTGTACTGAATATCTTTGAGAATGATCTCTCACGCGTGGTAATGGCATTGCCTGTCAGTGACAATGTATTTTATCACGCAAGATTAGTTTCTCATAGGGTATGGGCTAGCAAACCGTTACCGCTGGGAACATACTTTACGTAAAATAATCAGCAGCGGCCGGCCGAAGTGGCCGAGCGGTTCTAGGCGCTACAGTCTGGAACCGCGCGACGGCTACGGTCGCAGGTTCGAATGCTGCCTCGGGCATAGATGTGTGTGATGTCCATAGATTACTTAGGTTTAAGTATTTCTAAGTTCTAGGGGACTGATGACCTCAGAAGTTAAGTCCCATAGTGCTCAGAGCCATTTGAACCATTTAATAAGCAGCATGAGAAATTAATTCTCGTATCTTTCATTTATATGTCACCGACTTTGTGACGACGTCATCCGCATACTTCATCTCTTACAAGGAAATTTTGAATGTGCGACTCACAGCTTCGGCAGGTGCACCCAGACAGCACCATTTATGATTACAAAATTATTTAAATCGTTGTTAGTTGAAGATTAACAACTAATTCTTAAATTTTGAACAATAGGATTTTTCAGTCGGAACTGAGGGTAGATCGTGACCTCTGAACTGTCTCTATTTTAATATCTTTATCTTTGTAGAAGAACAATAGTGAAACTTTCTGGCAGATTAAAGCTGTGTGCCGGACCGAGACTCGAACTCGGGACCTTTGCCTTTCGCGGGCAAGTGCTCTACCAACTGAGCTACCCAAGCACGACTCACGCCCCGTCCTCACAGCTTTACTTCTGCCAGTACCTCATCTCCTACCTTCCAAACTTAACAGAAGCTCTCCTGCGAACCAGAGCACTTGCCCGCGAAAGGCAAAGGTCCCGAGTTCGAGTCTCAGTCCGGCACACAGTTTTAATCTGCCAGAAAGTTTCATATCAGCGCACACTCCGCTGCAGAGTGAAAATCTCATTCAAGAACAATAGTGTCCTGAAACTTACTACAGCTTCGTTATCACCTATAATAAATATAGTATCATCTTCTTGTCTTTGTTTCATAATAATAAAGATTACTTAATCTAACTCGTTTTACAAAATGTAGGCACGAAAATTTTTTTTCCTTAACAATTCAAAAATTAGATGAGGGTGCTCCTTGAAAACTGCTACCATACGTTTTGATGATAAATTGAACCTAATTCCAGAAGTAGAACTCTCGAACATTAGTATTACATGCTTCCAAATTTTCGAAACAAAAATTGGAATGTAGTTCAGAGAGTAAAGGAGGTAACGTAATGGAAAGGCATATGCTAGGCTCTGTTGTTTCATCCTTGGCCGAGTGACTTGGAAACATCAATACTTAACGCGCCTCTCAGCACTTGGTTCCTTCCCCACAACATGCTTAAATGGAAATATTTGACACATTAACTCATTTGTAAAGTAATCAGACGTATGAGGAGGCTGTTTTATACATGGAAGTTCGTTTCTTTAAAGAATCTGGCTTTACTCGTACTACACTATTCCAAAAAGTGATCTTAACGTAATTGAAAAAATGGAATGATATATAAATACTAAAAGATGCTGTTACACCCACCTCATGACTTGCATAATCTCTTCGTCAATACCTACCACGGGTAATTGCTTCTTGCACCCACCTGTGTAATGGAGGTGATGTTAAATTTGAATTTTTAGTGCAGCTCAGTAGAGAGTTGTATTCAGAAGATAACTGTATCCCTTATCATGAACAGGACAACGCGCCTTTTATATACTGTTCAACCTTTGAAAATTCCTCGAAGGGAAGCACTGAAGATCTGCCGCGTAGTGATCGTCCGGTGTCAAGAACACCAGCTGATCGCTACCACCTGCAAGACATGACTCGTAGGTAATGCAAGGAGAATAGAACAGACTTGCGCACTGCCTTTCTGGAGGCGACTGGAAAAAAATGTGTCTACACAGATTCATTTGATCAATATGGCGTCTATGAAGTACAAACCCAATCACTGTTGTGCATGAAGAAGATGAGTAAGGCAACACCTGGAATGGAACCAAGCTTGCACATGTCGAGCTGCGTACGTAATTACGCACCACAGAGGTATTTCGAGGCACGATGACACACTGGAGCTGAGATATCGAACTGCCGTGGTGTGGAGTTAGGGGCCCCAGCAACATTGATTTAAGTCTTTCAGGTCCTCTGGCTACAATTGTTTGCTTTAACTTTTACTGTGTCTTAAGTGGAACAGAAGTACATTTCCCAGTGGAAATCGGGTAGACATTTGTGAATGTTCAACTTCTCATTCAGCGAAAGTGCTGCCAACTGTTGGGTATCACTATGAGAATGTCATTAAGTCAGTGTAGCAGGGCATAGCAGGTCATGACACTGCGCAGCATCTCGTGACCACCAGAACGCACGGATGTTATCGGTTCGCTATATCCCACTGTACAATTGAATACTGTTATTGTTATTTTACATGGTAATTGTTAAATGAGGGTTTTACTGCTTATTACAATATATAATATTTCGTTATTCGATATTTTAGTCCATAAATTGAAGCCAAGTGTACAAAGTATGTTTTGAACATGCATACAGATTTTTGTATTCCGGATTCAGAAGAAGGTTGTGGATGGCTTTTAGGTGGTTTTCCATCTGCCTCGGCGAATGCGGGCTGGTTCCCCTTATTCCGCCGCAGCTACCAATATGTCGGCGATTGCTACGCAAACAACTACTCCACGTAGGCATTTTTTTTTTTTTTTTTTTGGTCATCAGCGTACTGACTGGTTTGATGCGGCCCGCCACGCTTTCCTTTCCTGTGCTAACCTCTTCATCTCAGAGTAGCACTTGCAACCTACGTCCTCAATTATTTGCTTGACGTATTCCAATCTCTGTCTTCCTCTACAGTTTTTGCCCTCTACAGCTCCCTCTAGTACCATGGAAGTCATTCCCTCATGTCTTAGCAGACGTCCTATCATCCTGTCCCTTCTCCTTATCAGTGTTTTCCACACATTCCTTTCCTCTCCGATTCTGGATAGAACCTCCTCATTCCTTACCTTATCAGTCCACCTAATTTTCAACATTCGTCTATAGCACCACATCTCAAATGCTTCGATTCTCTTCTGTTCCGGTTTTCCCACAGTCGTTGTTTCACTACCATACAATGCTGTACCCCAGACGTACATCCTCAGAAATTTCTTCCTCAAATTAAGGCCGGTATTTGATATTAGTAGATTTCTCTTGGCAGAAATGCCTTTTTTGCCATAGCGAGTCTGCTTTTGATGTCCTCCTTGTTCCGTCCGTCATTGGTTATTTTACTGCCTAGGTAGCAGAATTCCTTAACTTCATTGACTTCGTGACCATCAATCCTGATGTTAAGTTTCCCGCTGTTCTCATTTCTACCACTCCTCATTACCTTCGTCTTACTCCGATTTACTCTCAAACCATACTGTGTACTCATTAGACTGTTCATTCCGTTCAGCAGATCATTTAATTCTTCTTCACTTTCACTCAGGATATCAATGTCATCAGCGAATCGTATCATTGATATCCTTTCACCTTGTATTTTAATTCCCTCCTGAACCTTTCTTTTATTTCCATCATTGCTTCCTCGATGTACAGATTGAAGAGTAGGGGCGAAAGGCTACAGCCTTGTCTTACACCCTTCTTAATACGAGCACTTCGTTCTTGATCGTCCACTCTTATTATTCCCTCTTGGTTGGTGTACATATTGTATATGACCCGTCTCTCCCTATAGCTTACTCTACTTTTTTCAGAATCTCGAACAGCTTGCACCAATTTATATTGTCGAACGCTTTTTCCAGGTCGACAAATCCAATGAAAGTGTCTTGATTTTTCTTTAGCCTTCCTTCCATTATTAGCCGTAACGTCAGACTTGCCTCTCTCGTCCCTTTACTTTTCCTAAAGCCAAACTGATCGTCACCTAGCGCATTGTCATTTTTCTTTTCCATTCTTCTGTATATTATTCTTTTAAGCAGCTTCGATGCATGAGCTGTTAAGCTGATTGTGCGATAATTCTCGCACTTGTCAGCTCTTGCCGTCTTCGGAATTGTGTGGATGATGCTTTTCCGAAAGTCAGATGGTATATCGCCATTACCCTACCATTTAAACATAGGGGTTACACTCGTCTGGTGTAACACGTTCCCTGGGGGAAGGGGGGTGGGGGGTCCACCGGGCCGTACCGTACAATAACCCTGCAACTAAGGTTCGGTGTGGGGCAACGGAGGGGTGAAGTGGACTGCGGTAGTCGTACTGGGATTGTGGACCCCTGTGGCTGCCGGGGGGGGGGGGGGGGTACAATACAGGTTTTTGATTTTTGTATAAATCTTGCCTCTAAAATTATTGAAAATCATTGAAGGGCATTACCATATAAATAAAAATTTTCCTTCCTCCAGAAAAATTCAAGTCCGAAACGGATAATGCAGTCAAAGATCCATAGAGTACCACCGACGTTGCAGTAAAAAAATCTACCTCAGGTAAGTGCTGAAACAAGTTTAGCGTGTCATGTGCAAGGACAAGATGAAGGCTACGAGAACGGGACAAGTCGGCAAATCGCGAGAAAGAAATGGTGATGATATGTGCGTTACTTGAATGACGATTAAGGCTTACATGCATGTAGCAGAGGTGAATGCTAGAAGAGCGCCTGTGACGAATAAAATACGTCAGCATTTATTGGAGAGACTACGTGCTGCGATAAGATGAACGTTTTCCACTGGGGGGTTCCTCAGCCTAAAAGGTAACAGCGAGAAGCAAACCATACCAGCTTCAAATTATTGCGAGATAGGTAATTGTGCAAATGAAATTTTTATGGTTATACTAAGAAGACGCAAAGTTGTGACTTTTGTTTTTGAGTGTATGAGAGAACAAGACATAGCAGTAGTAGCAAAGCAGTGGTTCTCTGAAAATTAGAGGTCGTTAGATTTTGTTTGGTTAAAACAAGGTAAAATCGACAGGGTTGCTATGGACTGTGCTCGTATGTAATCTAATTTCTAGGTCCTACATCGACGGAAAGAACGAAGCACTCTCGCGAACTCTGCTCGGTGGCACCAGTTGCGGAGTTGTAATGTTGTCGATTCTTTTGTCACGGTCACCTGCTATCAGATGGCGCTCAGGAGGCTTGGTCTGACTCTGCAGGCAGCAACAGCTTCAGTTTAGTGAACAGAGTGTGCAAAATTCATTCTAGGCACAACCATGCCGTACCGACAAGGACCTACGGCTGTTGAACAACTTCAGCTACTCGAGCGGGGTCACAATGTTGGCTAGCGGAAAGCCAGATGGACGTATCGAAGGGTTACTGCACATGCTGAGCACAATGCATTGGTGGTGCGTGTTGCTGATTTCAGCACTGGTGTGTCGAATATTTCCCACACCTGTAGACCAGATTTTGGATGTCCACCCAGTACAGACGCACATAAAGTTCGACGCCTTGTGAGAGCAGCAGAGGGCGACCGAACGTCCTCCACAGAACAAATCTGCACACATTTTGTACATGATGTGCCACCGAGGACCAGTGGGGACCCTCTCCTTGCAACGGTATTAAGATCACGTGTACCTCTGGTCAAGCTATCACGACACCACGACACCTCCATGTGTGAAAGCGTCGACCGGAGAGTGGAATGGCGCTGTTGTTTTCAGTGATGAGGCTAAGTTCTGTCTGCATATGACTGATGGATCTACACGTGTACGGTGTACACCTGCTCAGCAGTCTATTCCGGAGCGTATTCATCCACGAAACACAAATCCCACACCAGGCGTCATGGTTTGGTGCGCCATCAGTTACAATTCGACGTCACATTTGATATTTATGCAGGGTTAAGTAACCAGTGCTCGCTACATTGCATAGGCTGTTATCCCTGTGCTATTGCGATTTCTTCGACAGGAAGGTGATGTGCTTTTCCAGCAGGGCTTTGGCGGTGTTACAAGTATAGCTATCACACCAAACAGACAAGAATTAACTGGTGAAATTGTAAACGATGTTTTTCAGAAAATCATTAAGTGGTTCTCTGCAAATGGACTCTCATTAAACTTTGACAAAACACAGTATATACAGTACCACACAGGAAATGGAATGACACCATTAATAAATATAGACTTCGATTAGAAATCAGTAGCTAAGGTAGAATATTCAAAATTTCTGGGCGTATGCATTTATGAGGGGTTGAACTGGAAAAAACACACTGAGGATCTGCTGAAACGTTTGAGTTCAGCTACTTATGCTATTAGGGTCATTGCAAATTTTAGCGATATACATCTGAGTAAATTAGCTTACCATGCCTATTTTCATTCTCTGCTTTCGTATGGCATCATATTCTGGGGTAACTCATCATTGAGTAAAAGATTGTTCATTGCACAAAAGCGTGTAATCAGAATAATTGCTGGAGCTAATCCAAAATCATCCTGCAGACACTTATTTAAAGAGCTAGAGATCTTCACTGTAGCCTCACAATTTATATATTCACTTATGAAATTTGTTATTAAGAATCCGAACTAATTCAAAAGTAATAGCAGTGTACATGGCTACAACACTAGGAGAAAGGATGATCTTCACTACTCAAGGTTAAATCTAACTTTGGCTCAGAAGGGGGTAAATTATGCTGCCACGAAAGTCTTTGGTCACTTACCTAATAGCATCAAAAGTCTGACAGATAGCCACATAGCATTTAAAAGGAAATTAAAAGAATATCTTAATGGCAACTCCTTCTAATCATTAGATCAATTGTTGGATTTAGTAAGTGGGTAACTTCCCCAACGCCCACAAAAAAAAAAAAAAAAAAAAAAAAAAATTAAAAATTTTAAGTGTCATGTAATATTTTGTGTGATGTAATATCTTCTATAGACACCTTTCATTAACCTGACTTGTTCCACATCATTACGAAGTGTCGTATTCATGATCTATGGAACAAGTACTAATCTAATCTAATTCGGCTGCTGCGACGCGACGTGCTCATCATGATGTAAAACAACTGCCTTGGCCAGCACGATCACAAGACCTCTCGCCAATTGAACACGTACAGGACACGGTTAAGAAAGATCTGACTCGTTCAGACCCTGAGAGAGCCGTTGCCCATTATCAAAAATGGTGCAATGTGCTTGGGATAGCCGGCCGCTGTGAACGAGCGGTTCTTGGCGCTTCAGTCCGGAACCGCGTTGCTGCTAAGGTCGCAGAATCGAGTGCCGCCTCGGGCATGGATGTGTGTGATGTCCTTAGGTTAGTTAGGTTTAAGTAGTTCTAAGTCTAGGGGACTGATGACCTCAGATGTTAAGTCCCATAATGCTTAGATCCATTTGAACCATTTGTGTGCTTGGGATAAGCTATCGCGGGATACTTTTCGGCATCTTTAAGATCTGTTTACATGCGAGAATATACGCCTGCTTTGCCTCCATATGGGGATACAATGTGTACCGAAGCTGCTGTTTGGGTATACTTTACTGTGGCACGTGTGTTTCACTTGGTCCCAATTTGTTAATGTATACTCCCACTATGACGAAATACCTGTGACATCGTTCGTCAATAAAATGGTCTTGGACTCGACAGTATTACATTTCTTTCCGGCAGGGTATATAACGGAATGGTAATCACGGAAGCGTGTAAATACACTATATGGTCAAAAGTATCCGGACACCTGGCCGAAAATGAATTACAAGTTCGTGGCACCCCCCATTGGTAATGCTGGAATTCAATAACGTCTTGGCTCACCCTTAGCCCTGATGACAGCTTCCACTCTCGCAGCCATACGTTCAGTCGGATGCCGCAGTCCATTCTTCACGGAGTGATGCACTGAGGAGAGGTATCGATGTCGGTCGGTGAGGCCTGGCTCGAAGTCGGCGTTCAAAAACATCCCAAACGTGTTCTATAGGATTCAGGTCAGGACTCTGTGCAGGTCAGTCCATTACAGGGACGTTATTGTCGTGCAACCACTCCGCCACAGGCAGTGTATTATGAACAGGTGCTCGATCTTGTTGAAAGATGCAATCGCCATCCCAGAATTGCTCGTCAACAGTGGGAAGCAAGAAGGTGCTTAGGACATCAATGTAGGCTTGTGTTGTATAGTAGCACGCAAAACAACAAGGGGTGCAAGCCCCCTCCATGAAAAACACGACCACACCATAACACCACCGCCTCCGAATTGTACTGTAGGCATTACACACGCTGGCAGATGACGTTCACCGGGCATTCGCATGCCCACACCCTGTCATTGGATCGCCACCACACTATGTAACGTGATTCATCACTCCATACAACGTTTTTCCACTGTTAAATCGTCCCATGTTTAAGCTCCTTACAACGAGCGAGGCGTCGTTTGGCATTTACCGCCGTCATATGTGGCATACGAGCAGCCGTTCGACTATGAAATCCAAGTTTTCTCACCTCCCGCCTAACTGACATAGTATTTGCAGTGGATCCGGATGAAGTTGGGAATTCCTGTGTGATGGTCTGGATAGATGTCTGCCTATTACATATTACGACCCTCTTCGACTGTCGGCGGTCTCTGTCACTCAACAGATGAGGCCGGCCTGTACGCTTTTGTGCTGTACGTGTCCCTTCATTAATAACAATAATTTCGGACAAATGTACAGTACGAAATGCCAAAACTTCACGAGATCTAAAACTTTCCAATCCAGTCCTGGAAGCATCATGACAAACAACAGCAGCGAATGTAATCCAACCATTACCTGACAATACAATTATACTCGCAATCTTCTTCAGGTTGGATACCTTCTTACTGGTACCTGGCGCTGGAACGGAACCAAAGGTGCCAGAAATATTCAACAAATCTTTACAGACCAGCATACGTCTATTTGATTTGTTGAATATTTCTGGCACCTTTGGTTCCGTTCCAGCGCCAGGTACCAGTAAGAAGGTATCCAACCTGAAGAAGATTGCGAGTATAATTGTATTGTCAGGTTCTAAATACTTTTTAGGTCTAAAATTGAATTTTTATATTGCTAAATCATCTGAATCTAGTAGTATAGGTAATGGTTGGATTACATTCGCTGCTGTTGTTTGTCATGATGCTTCCAGGACTGGATTGGAAAGTTTTACATCTCGTGAAGTTTTGGCATTTCGTACTGTACATTTGTCCGAAATTATTGTTATTAATGAAGGTTCTGCATATAAGCAGCATATAAGCAGCGTTCAGCTTCCGAATTCGCCATTACTGTCTCTGACTTGTACTGTGACGGCAAAGAAGTTCTTGAAGTATTTCAATTAATTGGTGCCGTTGTGTTGTACTGCATATCGTTTGAGAATTATGTCGGAAGCAATAGGAAGATGGAATATTGTGTTAAGAAAATTGACATTCCTTTTAGTCTTATGTTTTTGTATGGTGCTGGTAATTTTACTGATACGGCACAGTCATTTCAAATAGTCAAATAGTCATGATGCTTCCAGGACTGGATTGGAAAGTCTTACATCTCGTGAAGTTTTGGCATTTCGTACTGTACATTTGTCCGAAATTATTGTTATTAATGAAGGTTCTTATTTAGTACCTTATGGTTCGTTGTCTCTTAATTGTACGTCTAGGCGTAAGATTAATTCCGACGAAAAAATTTATATTTGGTCAAAAATAAGTGGTACATCTAATATGGAAGACTGTAAATTTGTTGGTGATTGTATGGTCTATTATCATTAATAAATACTACACATTGATCTTGCCAAAAGCCGAGAAGCGATCTTATTCTTTTGTAGCACCACACCTCACTCAGTATCCTTCACTAACAAATCGGAAACAGTGGACCTATGAATATTTAGGAGTGTGGAAATCTAGCGTACAGAAGCATGACACAAGTGACACCCTATCACCTGACCACGTTCGAAGTCCGTGAGATCTGCGGAGCGCCCCATTCTGCTCTCTCACGATGTCTAATGACTAATAAGGTCGGTGATACGGCGTACCAGCCAGTAGATGGCAGCATAATGCACCTAATACGAAAAACGTATGTTTTTAGGGGTGTCCGGATACTTTTGATCACGTAGTGTAGGTACCAATAGACAGATCTCGTGTTGTATATGTACAAGAAAATCCTAAAGCCCAAAGTCAAATAACCTTTTACCTACGAGCAAGTAGAGGCAGTACCGCGGCAGCAATCATTTTTAACACTAATGTCAATAATTTTAGTGCTGCGCAGGTTAGTGTTAACTACTGATGTAACAGGACATTGTAAACAGCAAAAATGGAAATGATGGATGTGGACTACAGCAACAGTTTGATACCAAGTGTACAATTGTATCAGCTAACGCAGTGTCTGTTCCCAGCACACATACATAGTGTTTGGAAGCATCCAGTGACTGACTGTCGACGATTTGTGTAGAGAATTGTGGCTTCTAAATGTGACTGAGCCAATTTTCTAGCACCTTCGAGACTAGGTTTCAGTGAAACAGCACCACACTAAAAACGCGGACAGAGTTTCTCCGAACATGGAAGTGTGGACGGAACGTCACGGCATAGAAGGGAATTTCTAGGCACAGTGACCCACTTACCAATATGAAAACGCGAGGCTGACGATACACGCTACCTGGTGACCGCCCCCAGCGTTATGGCAACGTGTAGCAAGACTGTTCGCCGTCGCATAATTTCGTCTATTGGCCTTGCATATCTCCAGCCACCAGAGGGCGTGGGTACACGCTACAAATAGCCAATCTCGACGATCCGCTCAACAGCGAAGATCTCGGCGACCGATCTCAGCTGACCTGTGTGACTGCACAGACGGTCTACGGCAGGCAGCCGTCAGCCACGCGTCTCCGACTTGTCTGACGCCTCATGATTGTCGCAAAAAGTGTGGAGGCGGCGAAGTAGCAGGGCATGTATCACGGATGGAGTCCCACACCTCCAACAACGATATTGGCTATACACGTTTTGCGGCGGTGACATGTACAGCTACCAGACACCCCTCTTCACTTTTTAGCGTTGCATATATCATTCGGTAGAAACGGTAGCCTTGTCTGTCTCTATATCTGTCTGACTGTTAAAAAAGCTTTTTCACATAAACAGAATTGAATTATCATTTACGTCACATATTTTCATATTCGCAAACTCACTCATCAAAACCTACCGGATACTTCCAGCTGATTTAGAATCATAAAATTTGGCAAGAATCAAGATTTTACAGTAAAATCCGAAAACTATTAATTACTTATTATATCACACGAAAAAAAATCATGTCGTTTGTTATCCGACTGTCTGTCTGCCCGTATGTCTGCTCACACCCATTTTTCTCAGTAACGTGTAGAGACATAAATTTGAAATTTTTGTCACATTCTAAGGTCTAAGCTCCCGTGGCACTGCAATAAATATAAGCTTCTAAGGCACTGCAGTCAATCGGTACGGCTATTGATGTCAGAAATTTTGATACTCGCAGAGTTACTCTTTAAAACCTATAGGGTACTTCCCATCACCTACAATCATAAAATTTGGTAGGAAGCAAGATTCCACAGTACAAGTAAAGGAATAAAGTACGGAAATTGTTAATCTGTAATTTTTTATACGACTTTAAAATTAAAACGTTCTGAAATGTCTTGGAATCCCCGGGACCAATTTCTTTGCGGTACCAACGACGATAACAGGCAAAAATCTTCCAGATTCTCAATTCCGGGTATGGATGAACTTTCTATACACAGAGTGACGTTTGTACAGAAAACCCTCAAAGAGCGAGTCCTACTTGCGTCAGACAACTTCATTTTTTTCATTTTTTAACTCATCAGTCGTTCCAATGATTTCATGTTGTCAACCTTTTCTTCTACTTACCCATCACCATCCAGGGCAGCTTGAGGTCTACAGTATACTCCAGCGTATTGTGCAGCCCTGCAGTCAACTTTTCGGCAGTGGGTTTATGTTTCAAGAAGCGACAAAGTGGAACAACACAGCACCTGATTCCTGAACCCTTTCTCCAAGAGACAGGAATCAATCGAATGGAATGATCTGCGATATCTGCTATCATTAACTGGACTTTTCGTGCGCATAGTCAATTAAAATCATCCTTAAACACTGAATAACGTCAGAAGTCTTCCATCAAAGCAACATCTTACCATCCCGTGGGCAGTATAATAAGGAAAATCCAGAATGAGATTTTCACTGTGCAGTGCAGTGTGCGTTGATATGAAACTTCCTCGCAGATTAAAACTGTGTGCTGGACCGAGACTCGAACTCGGGACCTTTGCTTTTCGCGGCCAGCGCTCTACCAACTGAGCTACCCAAGCACAACTCGTCCTTGGGTAGCTCAATTGGTAGAGCACTTTCCCGCAAAAGGCAAAGGTCCCGAGTTCGAGTCTCGGTCCAGCACACAGTTTTAATCTGCAAGGAAGTTTCAGTAAGGAAGATGTTGCAACACACCAGGTGGAGCAACGCAATACTTAAGATTACTTAGAATCAGAGATTCCATGTACAAAGAAGTGCACTTTCGAAGAAACCGCCTTCATATTTCCTATTCTATTTTAGTTAGAGTAGAGCTATTATTTTAGTTTCATAAGTCACATCCTTTCATTGCCTGCTCCTCTCTGAGTCTAGTCCCATACACGTTTACAGCCAAGCAGGGTGTCAAAAACATTTTTTTAGCAGTTAATAATAGTCTTGTGGTACTTCCATAGGTTTCCTTCAGTTGAAAGGCCTTTAGTGTCAAACTGAATATATTTCTTAATTTTGAGTGAAAAATGTGTGTCACAGCTGAGATAAAACTCTTTCTAGGAGGTTTCACACAGGCTCCTTAGAGAGAGTGTAAATTGAGTGGGGATCGATAGTTTTCATCCCACTGGCCATTGCCTAGTTATATTTCACTTACCAGAACGAGCAGAGACACTCCGAAATACGTCGACTCAGGTGATTAGCAACGAGACCTGAACGCTGTATATACATCAGGGTAATTTCGAAAATCATGAACTCAATTACCTGAGCGTGCTTATCTCTGTGTGTGTCATTCTGAGGCGATGCACGCTATCTTGAGGTATCTGTCACACAATGGACAGGACAACTTGACAGCTGTTTATTCAATCGTGTATTAATGCGTACCGCTTTCAAATCATAACAACATATCCGGCGCTGTGAGGGTTCTGAATCAATCTAACGGTGCGGTACATTCTAATGGGCCAGGTAGTGTCGGTCAAATAGCGGCAAAGGAGTAAAAAGCCCAAGAAGGTTACACCATTCGTTTAAAGGGTTTCACTGAGTTTCATGTTATTTGGGAATCGATTTGAAGGTTTTCAAGGAAATTTGGTAACTGTCCGGCCACTGCTGCAAAGTGGAATTTCCTGATTCATGGAAACTGTGGAGAGGGGGGGGGGGGGGGGGGGGAGGGGGGTTCTGCTTGTCCTGGTAAAATTTCAGATAAAGCCGACAACCATCGATCGAGAACCTGAGAAGAGCAACAATTTGCAGCACATCGTGAGTGAACCGTGATAGCCCGTAAGACTACCATATTCCCTCCAAACTGTGCGTGTGGTGTAGAATTTCAGGTAATTACTCTTACTATAAAGTTGGAACACGTGAAGCAATACTAACCTTACGACTTATCTTAGAAGAAAGACTAAGAAAAGGCAAACCTACGTTTCTAGCATTTGTAGACTTAGAGAAAGCTTTTGACAACGTTAACTGGAATACTCTCTTTCAAATTCTGAAGGTGGCAGGGTAAAATACAGGGAGCGAAAGGCTATTTACAATTTGTACAGAAACCAGATGGCAGTTATAAGAGTCGAGGGGCATGAAAGGGAAGCAGCGGTTGGGAAGGGAGTGAGACAGGGTTGTAGCCTGTCCCAGATGTTATTCAATCTGTATATTGAGCAAGCAGTAAAGAAAACAAAAGAAAAATTCGGAGTAGGTATTAAAATCCATGGAGAAGAAATAAAAACTTTGAGGTTCGCCGATGACATTGTAATTCTGTCAGAGACAGCAAAGGACTTGGAAGAGCAGTTGAACGGAATGGACAGTGTCTTGAAAGGGGGATATAAGATGAACATCAACAAAAGCAAAACGAGGATAATGGAATGTAGTCAAATTAAATCGGGTGATGCGGAGGGGATTAAGTTAGGAAATGAGACACTTAAAGTAGTAAAGGAGTTTTGCTATTTAGGGAGTAAAATAACTGATGATGGTCGAAGTAGAGAGGATATAAAATGTAGACTGGCAATGGCAAGGAAATCGTTTCTGAAGAAGAGAAATTTGTTAACATCGAGTATAGATTTAAGTGTCAGGAAGTCGTTTCTGAAAGTATTTGTATGGAGTGTAGCCATGTATGGAACTGAAACATGGACGATAACCAGTTTGGACAAGAAGAGAATAGAAGCTTTCAAAATGTGGTGCTACAGAAGAATGCTGAAGATAAGGTGGGTAGATCACGTAACTAATGAGGAGGTATTGAATAGGATTTGGGAGAAGAGAAGTTTGTGGCACAACTTGACTAGAAGAAGGGATCGGTTGGTAGGACGTTTTGAGGCATCAAGGGATCACAAATTTAGCACTGGAGGGCAGCGTGGAGGGTAAAAATCGTAGAGGGAGACCAAGAGATCAATACTCTAAGCAGATTCAGAAGGATATAGGTTGCAGTAGGTACTGGGAGATGAAGAAGCTTGCACAGGATAGAGTAGCATGGAGAGCTGCATCAAACCAGTCTCAGGACTGAAGACCACAACAACAACAACTCTTACTATTTTCGTTTCTCTTATTGATCATTTAAGCAACATATTGATTTCAAGATGTTTACACGTGTGTTTTTGTGAGGGACGGGGTACTGACAGAATAGCTTATGCACGTATTTTGGAGGAACCTTTGCTTCCACAAGACTCGAGGCATAACATACAATACACTAAGGCTTATGGCTTTGCTGTCATTTGCAACATAGCTGTTGGGTAACGATGAATGTGGGATGAGTGGTGGCTAATGTTGTAACAAGTGCAGTGAGGCAGCAGCATCCTGAAAGCGCTCATCTACAGGTATTTTGTTGATATTTGTCAACATCAGTACGCTGTTTTCTATTTGTACGAAAACTGAACAATAACTTCTTTTCGCTTCGTGACTTACGACATGATGTGCAATCGTTAACATTAACTTTCACCTTCATTGCTTCGTGTTACTGATGGCAGATAAAATGCTATTTGTCGGCATTAAACTTTCATGTAACGCTATCACTATATGACCGCATTTTTCCGTCGAAGAGAAGGTTAGGGGTTAAGGTTTAACGAGTCATCGACGACGATATCAATAAGGACGAAGTTCAAGCACGGATCGCAGAAGGAAACACGCCGAGTCCCTTACATGGTGTCCATCCCAACACTTGCCTGAAACGATTTAGGGAAAATGTAGAAAAGCTATATTCTGTCGGCTGGACGACATTTCTTTGACGAGATAGGCTACCATCGAGGTATATGTGCCTTACCTTCAGGTTCTTGTTTTTCTAAAAATTTGTCTACCTCTTGAGTTTATGGGATTTTGCTAAACGAACTGGAGTGGTAGCTCTTTATTTCTTAAGGAACATTCCGTGTGTTCTTAAATTTTATTTCACGGTCGTTGTTGCTCATTAAGCTTTTCGAGGTGTATGAATTTTCTGGTTTTTTTTCCGGCATGCTTTGCTGCTAATGATACCTGGAACTCTGGAACGAGCGATGCGAAGCAGTCTGTGAGGCCCTGTTCTCGTATTCACGTTGTCTGGTGTTCAGAGCTCGTCTGTTACATATAATTCAGGTTTCGCCGGTTTCCACGAAATAACTCCAGCCGTGTACTGGCATTACTCGATCAAGGAGGACACGGTGAATTTCCTAACATATCTAGATTAGTAATCCATCTCTAACGATGTCGTCACAGACAGGACATTAAATCTTGGTCATTTCTTCTTGTTCCACGAGAGTTTCTTTACGGGCTTGGAACGTGGCGAGACTTTCCTCAAGTCAGAGATAATCAACTAGAATAGAAAACGTAATGCTACAGACTATCCACGGGGATTTTCCAAGAAGATAGTAGCATGCGATATCACATCATGCAGGAGAATCGAGGCATGGTCTTTTATACTACATATAGTGAAATTAATCGAAGGATGTGGGAAATTCCGGCCGCAATGGCCGAGCGGTTCTAGGTGCTTCAGTCTGGAACCGCGCTACCGCTACGGTCGCAGATTCGAATCCTTCCTCGGACATGGATGTGTGCGATGTCCTTAGGTTAGTTAGGTTTAAGTAGTTATAAGTTCTAGGGGACTGATGACCTCAGAACTTAAGTCCCATAGTGCCCAGAGCCATCTGAGCCATTTTTGATGTGGAAAATAGGTGGTATTTACTTTTTCTTTTGTTGTGGTTCAAGATATATTGTGTAAAATTTCTGTTTGTATATCCATTCCGTGTGATGATTTCCGTCGTAATATGAACCAATTTTGAGTTCTAACTGAGATTAACGAATGTTATCGTACATCTCAATCACTGTACGAAGAAAATTATTCTTGCCTGTTTGCCGTAAACTTTTGTAAGAGAACACCACCAACATATTATTTACTGTGATTATTACACAGGCCAGGTTTCCCACCCACATGTCGTACACCAAATTTAATGTGCTTAACTCGAAAAAATCAAGGTTTTTGTAAGAATCTGACAAACTTCAAAGTATCACGTTAGATAAAATGGTTGTGTATCTTACCAAAATAACATACATTGCACTTGTCTTTTGATCGAAGTGTATGTATTAAAGATTTACGCAATTATACAACAGAGAAGGTAATGAAATAATGTAGCCAAAGAACATAGAGATGTAATGATTCAAATAAAAAGTTACGTTTTCTTTAATATTTAAATAAAAAAGAGTGTAAGTAAAAACATCATTCAAAATTGTTTCAAAATAATTATAGATTTAGGAAGTCATTTCTAACTGAAATCCATATTTCTTATTTGAACTGACGGATAATTGAATTTCGCCTTGACGACTTCAAAAATAAATAAATTATTTACTAAAAATAATTTAAGTTCCATGTTTACTTACAGTCAAGGATACTGACTTTCAAAGCGCGAAGAATTCAACTTACTCAGTGTTAAGCCACGCGCACACTGAATCCATAGCCTGCCGTTAGACAAATGTTTTGTCCCGAGTCTCGGTCCGGCACACAGTTTTAATCTGCCAGGAAGTTAGTTCTCTTGTTGTTGTTGTTGTGGTCTTCAGTCCTGAGACTGGTTTGATGCAGCTCTCCATGCTACTCTATCCTGTGCAAGCTTCTTCATCTCCCAGTACCTACTGCAACCTACATCCTTCTGAATCTGGTTAGTGTAGTCATCTCTTGGTCTCCCTCTACGATTTTTACCCTCCACTCTGCCCTCCAATACTAAATTGGTGATCCCTTGATGCCTCAGAACATGTCCTACCAACCGATCCCTTCTTCTGGTCAAGTTGTGCCACAAACTTCTCTTCTCCCCAATCCTATACAATACTTCCTCATTAGTTATGTGATCTACCCATCTAATCTTCAGCGTTCTTCTGTAGCACCACATTTCGAAAGCTTCTATTCTCTTCTTGTCCAAACTATTTATCGTCCATGTTTCACTTCCATACATGGCTACACTCCATACAAATACTTTCAGAAATGACTTCCTGACACTCAAAACTATACTCGATGTTAACAAATTTCTCTTCTTCAGAAACGCTTTCCTTGCCATTGCCAGTCTACATTTTATATCCTCTCTATTTCGAACATCATCAGTTATTTTGCTCCCCAAATAGCGAAACTCCTTTACTACTTTAAGTGTCTCATTTCCTAATCTAATTCCCTCAGCATCACCCAACTTAATTTGACCACATTCCAGTACCCTCGTTTTGCTTTTGTTGATGTTCATCTTATATCCTCCTTTCAAGACACTGTCCATTCCGTTCAACTGCTCTTCCAAGTCCTTTGCTGTCTCTCACAGAATTACAATGTCATCGGCGAACCTCAAAGTTTTTATGTCTTCTTCATCGATTTTAATACCTACTCCGAATTTTTTTTTTTTTTGTTTCCTTTACTGCTTGCTCAATATACAGATTGAATAACATCTGGAACAGGCTACAACCCTGTCTCACTCCCTTCCCAACCGCTGCTTCCCTTTCATGCCCCTCGACTCTAATAACTGCCATCTGGTTTCTGTACAAATTGTAAATAGCCTTTCGCTCCCTGTATTTTACCCCTGCCACCTTCAGGTTTGCCTTTCCTTAATCTATTTTCTAACATAAGTCGTAGGGTCAGTATTGCCTAACGTGTTCCAACCTTTCTACGGAATCCAAACTGATCCTCCCCGAGGTCGGCTTCTACCAGTTTTTCCATTCGTTTGTAAAGAATTCGCGTTAGTATTTTGCAGCTGTGACTTAGTAAACTGATAGTTCGGTAATTTTCACATCTGTCAACACCTGCTTTCTTTGGGATTGGAATTATTGTATTATTCTTAAAGTCTGATGGTATTTCACCTGTCTCATACATCTTTCTCACCAGGTGATAGAGTTTTGTCAGGACTGGCTCTCCCAAAGCCGTCAGTAGTTCCAATGGAATGTTGTCTACTCCCGGGGCCTTGTTTCGACTCAGGTCTTTCAGTGCTCTGTCAAACTCTTCACGCAATATCGTATCTCCTATTTCATCTACATCCTCTTTCATTTCCATAATATTGTCCTCAAGAACATCGCCGTTGTATAGACCCTCTATATACTCCTTCCACCTTTCTGCTTTCCCTTCTTTGCTACGAACTGGGTTTCCATCTGAGCTCGATATTCATTCAAGTGGCTCCCTTTTCTCCAAAGGTCTCTTTAATTTTCCTGTAGGCAGTATCTATCTTGCCCCTCTTACAGCCTTAAAATTCTGGAATTGCGAGTACTAACTGTTATTCTCTACCGATACAACATCTCAGATATAAACCTTATCCTGTGGCAGTTTTATTAAACTTAGGGAAATAGTATTAAATCAAGATCGAGATACAAGGTAAAATATTCCTGACGCGGATAATTAGGGTACACGAAGTTACATCCATCATCGCAAATTTTCAAAATTAGGGAAAAAATATAAAATAAACACATACTAGAGTGAGCTACAATTCCCACAATATTTCACTGACTCTTGGACATACTTATGCATTCATTACACGTTGACGTAACATCTTTTATACTTTCTCTAGTGCTTATCTATCTGACCAGTGGCTCAGCAGCTTCAAGAGCAGTCAGTTTATGGAAGTCTGCTGACGCCTCCATAGCACAAAGGGAATTATTTACAGCAAAATCAGTTTAAATTTCTGTGCAGACTCGGCAATAGCAATAATGGAGCCACTTCTTCGCTTCATCACCATTACTTATTCTCGCTGTAATTTACTCCTTAACGACCTCGTAGAAGGGCAGATTTAATAATGCTCACGTTCCCTATAGTGCGCCCATCTACACTACACTCACCTCCGCAAACAAAAAATGGCTCTGAGAACTATGGGACTGTGGTCATCAGTCCCCTAGAACTTAGAACTACTTAAACCTAACTAACCTAAGGACATCACACACATCCATGCCCGAGGCAGGATTCGAACCTGCGACCATAGCGGTCACGCGGCTTCAGACTGAAGCGCCTAGAACCGCACGGCCATACCGGCCGGCAACTCCGCAAACCAACTTATGTTGTGTAGCGGTGGGCAATTCCTGTAAGTCTTCCCTATTTCCTGTCCAGTAGCGAACAGTGCACGAGTAGAACAAATGCCGATAGGTCCTTGCATGAGATTAAATCTCTCTATTTTTATCGTCGTTGTCGTCTCCGTGACACACATGAAAGCGAAAGAGCATGTTCGTAACACTTTCGCTCTTACTCAGAGAATCCCAATCGGAAATCGCTACAGTTCTCTGCATCTCCTCTATGTCCTTTATCAATATTACTGTAAGTGTCCCGTAAATACACAGTCAAGTCATATTAATACGACAACCGCCAGCGTTCGATGTTACCGTGCAATGACCACTCGCAGGTGGCAGCATTATATATATATATATATATATATATATATATATATATATATATATATATATATATACAGGGTGGTCCATTGATAGTGACTGGGATATATATCTCACGAAATAAGCATCAAACGAAAAAACTACAACGAACGAAACTCGTCTAGCTTGAAGGGGGAAACCAGATGGCGCTACGGTTGGCCCGCTAGATGGCGCTGCCATAGGTCAAACGGATATCAATTGCGTTTATTAAAATAGTGACCCCCGTTTTTATTACATATTCGTGTAGTACGTCAAGAAATACGAATGTTTTAGTTGGACCACTTTTTTCGCTTTGTGATAGACGGCGCTGTAGAAGTCACAAACGATAAGTAATTGGTGTCACGTAACATTCCGCCAGTGCGGACGGTATTTGCTTCGTGATACATTACCCGTGTTACAATGGACCGTTTACCAATTGCGGAAAAGGTCGATATCGTTTTGATGTATGGCTATTGTGATCAAAATGCCCAATGGGCGTGTGCTATGTATGCTGCTCGGTATCCTGGACGACATCATCCAAGTGTCCCGACCGTTCGCGGGATAGTTACGTTATTCAAGGAAACAGGAAGTGTTCAGCCACATGTGAAAGGTCAACCACGACTTGCAACAAATGATGATGCCCAAGTAGGTGTTTTGGCTGCTGTTGCGGCTAATCCGCACATCAGTAGCAGACAAATTGCGCGAGAATCGGGAATCTCAAAAACGTTGGTGTTGGGAATGCTTCAACGTCGATTGCACCAGTACCATATTTCTATGCACCAGGAATTGTATGGCGACGACTTTGAATGTCGTGTACAGTTCTGCACAGGGCACAAGAGAAATTACGGGACGATGACAGATTTTCTGCACGCGTTCTATTTAGCGACGAAACGTCGTCATTCACTAACAGCAGTAACCCAAACCGGCATAATATGCACTAGTGGGCAACGGAAAATCCACGATGGCTGCGACAAATGGAACATCAGCGACCTTGGTGGGTTAATGTATGGTGCGGCATTATGGGAGGAAGGATAATTGGCCCCCATTTTAACGATGGCAATCTAAATGGTCCAATGTACGCTAATTTCCTACGTAATGTTTTACCAATGTTACTACAAGATGTTTTACTGCATGACAGAATGGCGATGTACTTCCAACATGATGGCTGTCCGGCACATAGCTCGCGTGCGGTTGAAGCGGTATTGAATAGCATATTTCAAGATAGGTGGATTGGTCGTCGAAGTACCATACCATGGCCCGCACTTTCACCAGAGCTGACATCCCCAGATTCCTTTCTGTGGGGGAAGTTGAAGGATATTTGCTATCGTGATCCACCGACAACGCCTAACAACATGCGTCAGCGCTTTGTCAATGCATTTGCGAACATTACGGAAGGCCAACTACTCGCTGTTGAGAGGAATATCGTTACACGTATTGCCCAATGTATTGAGGCTGACAGACATCATTTTGAGCATTTATTGCATTAATGTGGCATTTACAGGTAATCACGCTGTAACAGCATGCGTTCTCAGAAATGATAAGTTCACAAAGGTACATGTATCACATTGGAACAACTGAAATAAAATGTTCAAACGTACATACGTTCTGTATTTTAATTTGAAAAACCTGCCTGGGCCGTATCGTAGGTGCAACCACAACGGACGGGTATCTGTTAAGAGGCCAGACAAACATGTGGTTCCTGAAGAGGGGCAGCAGCCTTTTCAGTAGTTGCAAGGGCAACAGTCTGGATGATTGACTGATCTGGCCTCGTAACATTAACCAAAACGGCCTTGCTGTGCTGGTACTGCGAACGGCTGAAAGCAAGGGGAAACTACAGCCGTAATTTTTCCCGAGGACATGCAACTTTACTGTATGATTAAATGATGATGGCGTCCTCTTGGGTAAAATATTCCGGAGGTAAAATAGTCCCCCATTCGGATCTCCGGGCGGGGACTACTCAAGAGGACGTCGTTATCAGGAAAAAGAAAACTGGCATTCTACGGATCGGAGCGTGGAATGTCAGATCCCTTAATCGGGCAGGTAGGTTAGAAAATTTAAAAAGGGAAATGGATAGGTTAAAGTTAGATATAGTGGGAATTAGTGAAGTTCGGTGGCAGGAGGAACAAGACTTTTGGTCAGGTGATTACAGGGTTATAAATACAAAATCAAATAAGGGTAATGCGGGAGTAGGTTTAATAATGAATAAAAAAATAGCAGTGCGGGTTAGCTACTACAAACAGCATAGTGAACGCATTATTGTGGCCAAGACAGACACAAAGCCCATGCCTACTACAGTAGTACAAGTTTATATGCCAACTAGCTCTGCAGATGATGAAGAAATTGATGAAATGTATGACGAGATAAAAGAAATTATTCGGGTAGTGAAGGGAGACGAAAATTTAATAGTCATGGGTGACTGGAATTCGTCAGTAGGAAAAGGGAGAGAAGGAAACATAGTAGGTGAATATGGATTGGGGGGAAGAAATGAAAGAGGAAGCCGCCTTGTAGAATTTTGCACAGAGCATAACTTAATCATAGCTAACACTTGGTTCAAGAATCATAAAAGAAGGTTGTATACCTGGAAGAATCCTGGAGATACTAAATGGTATCAGATAGATTACATAATGGTAAGACAGAGATTTAGGAACCAGGTTTTAAATTGTAAGACTTTCCAGGGGCAGATGTGGATTCTGACCACAATCTATTGGTTATGAACTGCAGATTGAAACTGAAGAAACTGCAAAAAGGCGGCAATTTAATGAGATGGGACTTGGATAAACTGAAAGAACCAGAGGTTGTAGAGAGTTTCAGGGAGAGCATAAGGGAACAATTGACAGGAATGGGGGAAAGAAATACAGTAGAAGAAGAATGGGTAGCTCTGAGGGATGAAGTAGTGAAGGCAGCAGAGGATCAAGTAGGTAAAAAGACGAGGGCTAATAGAAATCCTTGGGTAACAGAAGAAATATTGAATTTAATTGATGAAAGGAGAAAATATAAAAATGCAGTAAATGAAGCAGGCAAAAAGGAATACAAACGTCTCAAAAATGAGATTGACAGGAAGTGCAAAATAGCTAAGCAGGGATGGCTAGAGTACAAATGTAAGGATGTAGAGGCTTGTCTCACTAGGGGTAAGATAGATACTGCCTACATGAAAATTAAAGAGGCCTTTGGAGAGAAGAGAACCACTTGTATGAATATCAAGAGCTCAGATGGCAACCCAGTTCTAAGCAAAGAAAGGAAGGCAGAAAGGTGGAAGGAGTACATAGAGGGTTTATACAAGGGCGATGTACTTGAGGACAATATTATGGAAATGGAAGAGGATGTAGATGAAGATGAAATGGGAGATAAGATACTGCGTGAATAGTTTGACAGAGCACTGAAAGACCTGAGTCGAAACAAGGCCCCGGGAGTAGACAACATTCCATTAGAACTACTGATGGCCTTGGGAGAGCCAGTCATAACAAAACTTTACCATCTGGTGAGCAAGATGTATGACACAGGCGAAATACCCACAGACTTCAAGAAGAATATACTAATTCCAATCCCAAAGGAAGCAGGTGTTGACAGATGTGAAAATTACAGAACTATCAGTTTAATAAGTCACAGCTGCAAAATACTAACGCGAATTCTTTACAGACGAATGGAAAAACTGGTAGAAGCGGACCTCAGGGAGGATCAGTTTGGATTCCGTAGAAATGTTGGAACACGTGAGGCAATACTAACCTTACGACTTATCTTAGAAGAAAGAGTAAGAAGAGGCAAACCTACGTTTCTAGCATTTGTAGACTTAGAGAAAGCTTTTGACAACGTTAACTGGAATACTCTCTTTCAAATTCTCAAGGTGGCAGGGGTAAAATACAGGGAGCGAAAGGCTATTTACAATTTGTACAGAAACCAGACGGCAGTTATAAGAGTCGAGGGGCATGAAAGGGAATCAGTGGTTGGGAAAGGAGTGAGACAGGGTTATAGCCTCTCCCCGATGTTATTCAATCTGTATATTGAGCAAGCAGTAAAGGAAACAAAAGAAACATTCGGAGTAGGTATTAAAATTCATGGAGAAGAAGTAAAAACTTTGAGGTTTGCCCATGACATTGTAATTCTGTCAGAGACAGCAAAGGACTTGGAAGAGCAGTTGAACGGAATGGACAGTGTCTTGAAAGGAGGATATAAGATGAACATCAACAAAAGCAAAACGAGGATAATGGAATGTAGTCAAATTAAATCGGGTGATGCTGAGGGGATTAGATTAGGAAATGAGACACTTCAAGTAGTAAAGGAGTTTTGCTATTTAGGGAGTAAAATAACTGATGATGGTCGAAGTAGAGAGGATATAAAATGTAGACTGGCAATGGCAAGGAAATCGTTTCTGAAGACGAGAAATTTGTTAACATCGAGTATAGATTTAAGTGTCGGGAAGTCGTTTCTGAAAGTATTTGTATGGAGTGTAGCCATGTATGGAAGTGAAACATGGACGATAACCAGTTTGGACAAGAAGAGAATAGAAGCTTTCGAAATGTGGTGCTACAGAAGAATGCTGAAGATAAGGTGGGTAGATCACGTAACTAATGAGGAGGTATTGAATAGGATTGGGGAGAAGAGAAGTTTGTGGCACAACTTGACCAGAAGAAGGAATCGGTTGGTAGGACATGTTTTGAGGCATCAAGGGATCACAAATTTAGCATTGGAGGGCAGCGTGGAGGGTAAAAATCGTAGAGGGAGACCAAGAGATCAATACACTAAGCAGATTCAGATGGATGTAGGTTGCAGTAAGTACTGGGAGATGAAGAAGCTTGCACAGAATAGAGTAGCATGGAGAGCTGCATCAAACCAGTCTCAGGACTGAAGACCACAACAACAACAACAACCTGTTACCAACTGTTCTTCTAAAATTGTGACCCATGTGTTTGTGACTATTACAGCGCCATCTATCACGAAGCGAAAAATGTGGTCCAACTAAAACATTCATATTTCTTTACGTACTACGCGAATATGTAATAAAAATGGGAGCTCTTATTTAAAAAAACTTGACCTAAGGCAGCGCCATCTAGCGGGCCAACCATAGCGCCATCTGGTTTCCCCCTTCAAGCTAGACAAGTTTCGTTCTTTGTAGTTTTTTCGTTTGACGCTTATTTCGTGAGATATTTGGCCTTGTCACGATCAATAACTACCCTGTATAACGTATCTGGGGGACTTGAAAACAGTGGAGACGTTGTCGTAATGCGGAAATGAAGTGATTAATCTGACGTCCAGAAGGGTATGATCATTGGCTTTCTGTGCAAGGGTGGAAGCATTTCCGGTACGACTAAATTTGTTAATTGTTCACGTGCCGCTGTTGTTTAAGTGTACCGTGAATAGCAAGAAAGTGCTATCCAAAACCGGCGCCGAAGCAAATGTGGTGCAACACGGGCGCTAGACAAAAGTGGTAAACGACAGCTGTGGAGATGAGTACTGAAAGTTGGCTACACTGAGCCACTGCGCCAGAGATTGCGCCAAAGAGTACTATTAAGCCGCCTCCACAGTGCTAGGAGAGAGCTCGTAGAAGTCAGTCAGTGCTTGTCCAGAGCTCGTAGTGGTCAGTTCGTGCCGAGATGTGCTAGTGGGCACTGCTTGTCGTGAAGTCGGAGTGAGATGTGATAGTGGAGAGTGCTGTTCCATGTTTTATGCAGTTATTTGATGGGAGAGATAGCAGATGTTATTCTAATGGAAATACTGTAACAATCAGAGTGCTTTTCGTCAATATATATGAAGGTAAAATATTACGTGTTTTTTCATTATTCCCATGTTTTAAATAATGCGTCATGACAGGTTCAGTCAACAAAGCATCTGGCTTGTGTTCTTGTATTAGAGTGTAATTCTGGTTTTCTTGAGTAATTATGGTATTTTTATTTCCTTTAGTTACTTCTGTATAAATGGTATTTAAAATTCTTGTCTTGTTGAAGAAGAACTGTGCCAGATGTGCGTTGAGTCATACTACCACATACAGAACAGCTACACTTGTGCTTTGTTGGTTTAGTAGGTTTTATAGTTGCTGGGGACTTAATTAATTTATTGTGTTAACGAAAAATTTCATTTCATTCTTGTTGTTCTTTACAGTCAGATAGCGTAATAATACTAGTCAGGGCCAACCGTTTACGAGACACAGCGTAAGCGGACATACAGCTACTAACAATTTAAAAGGTATTTTCAATCATATTTAATTAAGCCCCCATGCACGTGGCGACCGCTGCTTCGGATCGTCCCTTGAAATACTTCTGATTGTGAAAATAGTAGACTGTAGTATTGTTGTAGTAATTTGAGTTTAGTGATTGTAGTCTGTATTGAGTGTGTAGATTTGGTAATTGGCATTCTTCTAATGGTATTTTTCAAAATTTATTATTTGTTGTTGTCTTGTCTACGAGTTTGACAATTTAGTGCAATTATTTCAATTGTTCGATTGATCGTGTTTGAGGGAGACATTGCATGTAAATGGTATTGTTGGAGATAAGGAGGCATTGTGTGTAATCTTCGAACAGTGACGAATTTTTTATGTTTTGTAAATGATTACGCGGTCAATGAAAAAGGCGAAAATGATGAATAGTGAGAATGACGAAATTGTTGAGATGGCGAACTCGCCAACACAGGACAACAGTATGATGAAAAGGGAGTTGAAAACAATTTAATAAGTCGGGAAGACAGTCCGGAACCATTTCAAAATTTTTCTCAATCAGAAAATTCACAGAATCAGAGATTAACAACAGAAGAGATGGAGCAGTTGATGAGTGCTATATTAAATTTGGGATCACAAATAGGAACAATTAAAACTGAGATGGGAACTTTACGATCTGAATTTAAAACAGAGATGGGAACTTTGGAAACACGGATAGATTCACGAATAGGGACATGTTTCAAAAATATGAAAGATGAATTAAAGAAAGAAATCAGAGAAGAAGTACAACCAATTTTGAATGCTCACAATAATAGATTAATTGCAGTAGAAATCAGACAAAGGGAACAGGATAGAGAACAGGAAGAAAGAGATCGCGTGATAGTACAGAAATTTTCAGAGTTAAATTTACAACGTGCAAAGGATAAGGAAGAAATATTTGAGAGAATCGAGGAATCCGTGCCAAATGACAGATTAAATAACCTAACACAACAATATGAACAGTTAACTACCAAATGTGTCAGTACTGAAACCCGAGTCGCGACACTTACGGAAGATGTAAATAAACAGAAAGAACAATTAGGTGACTTATCGGAAAGAGTTGAGGAAATTTCAGATAAACTGACAAATCTTAGTTTACATGGGGACAGAGATTCGGATGATACAGCACCATTGCCATTTGCAGAAACCGAAGAGTATCAGAACATAAATAAACATATTGAAAATCAGGGAAAATTTAATGAACGCCTGAAAAGGGAATTTGAGGCTTTAAAAAAGCAAGTCAAACAAATAGAAGGCGAAATTGTAGGAAAAGACAGTAGAAGAAACTTAGATTCACAGATAGCAGAGGGGTATGAAGAAAGTAATTTATTTCATTTACGAGAAGCAACAAGAGAGCGCCAGGCGCGCGAACTTGATAATAATCGACATTCGGACTGGGACAGACGCGGTAGGTCTTTGTCGCCACGAGGCGAAAACTTTGACTAAAAACATTTTTTGACTGTTCGGAAATTTAAGATCTTTCGCAATTCTAAGAATGACATACATCCATGTTCATGGCTAGATCAATTTATGTACGCACTTCCGCCAAAGTTGCCATTAAGTCACAAACTGGAAATTACGTGCGGCTATTAATGTCCTCAGGGGATTCACTACTCTAAGTGAATATGTGCCGTAGCGAGCATAGGGCCCCGAGCTGTAGTGGTGCTATTTCTCTTTTAGTTTTCTGTACCGCTGCCTACTCTTTCACTATTCTTTGCATCAGTCAAACCAACTCTTCGACTATCAATCTATCTAGTGAGTAAGTAAACAATAACCGGATTGACTAATTATACCTAAAAGTATTTCGTAAATTACCATTTGGACTTATTGTACCTTCAGCAGCATTCATTCTTAGCTTAAATGAAATTTTACCTGTTTATCTTCGTGACAACATTACTTCATATGTTGACGATATTCTTATTGCTAAACATTCTTGGAGTGAGCACAACAAAATTTTGGATTCATTGTTACGTATCTTTGCAAGAGTTGGCATTACAGTGAACTTAGAAAAATCTGAATTTGGTCGTTCTCAGGTGAAATTTCTCGGTCACATTATTGCTACAGAAGGTATTCTTCCTGATCCAGAGAAACTAGATGCTATTCAGTTCGCAATGACATTCCTTTTTAAACGAAAATCGGTCGACAACTCCGTTTGGTTAGTTTGTATTCCTGATGAGTGGGTTAATAAGCTGATTTGGTATACGCATTTCAGTTATGCACACTTTGGTCCCAGAAAATGCTTTCACAAATTACGAGAAAATTGTTATTTCAGTAATATGGGAAAACGTATTCGATCTGTTCTGGCCAAATGTAAATTATGTCAAAAGGCTAAGCCGCCAACAGTTTCTCACAGAGCACCGTTGTTTCCTATCATTCCAGCGAAATTAAAGGAGATGGCTGCAGTCGATTTGTTCGGTCCAGTGGTTCGTTCTACTAATGGTTTTGCGTACATTTTCGTAGCAGTGGAGTTGACGTCAAAATATGTATGTTTTACACCTTTACGCAAAGCAACAGCTCGTTCAGTATCTAACGCTTTCATCAAACATTTTCTTAAAGAAGTGGGTCATGTTGATAAGGTTATATCAGATAATGGATCACAGTTTCGTTCTAAAATTTGGCTTCGTACTCTACAGCGTCGTAAAATTAAACCAATTTTCATTTCACTTTTTCACCCTCAATCTAACGCTTCAGAGAGATGGATGAAGGAAATCAATAAATTGTGTCGTCTTTATTGTCATCAGAATCACAGAACATGGGATCAGTATCTTCATATTTTTCAAAACATTCTGAATGAACTCCCTAATGATTCAACTTCTTTACCGCCTTTACTGACATTAAAAAATAAAGCACCGACAAATCGCATATCTGAAATAGTTCCTTTTCCGCCTTCACGGAAACTGCGGCATTCTGAAGTTGTCAACCTGGCTCTACGAAATATTGCATCTGCGGCTGCTAGAAGAGAGAAATCAGCTAAGCGTCCTGGTCGTTCAAAAATCTTGTCAGTTGGTCAAAAGGTGTTAATTAAGTCTCATCGTTTATCGCACAAAGGAAAAGGCTTGTGTCGCAAATTTTTTCTGCTTTATAACGGTCCATATAGAATTCGTAAAATTATTCATGATAACACTGTCGAAGTAGAAACTCTTAAATCACGACGCTCTAAGGGAGTACATCATATATCAAACGTCAAAATTTTTGTGGAATGACATACTTGTGAGAAACTAACAGCTACATGTAAACATGCGGAGAATACAAGGATACCGCGCTGTGTTCTGGCGGCGGCACATACTCAAAGCAACAGTCAAGTCTGCGCGCCGCACAAGGCAGTCGTTGACCGCGAACAATTGCTTCCTAAGTCACGCGCCTACAGCTGATCGAGCGCTCAGTGCGAATGCACTGACAGCCGTAAACAAATACACAGTTTAATTTCTCCGACTAAATTCAGTATAAAGCTATGGTGACTTGATGAATTATGTTATTAACATTCAGTATTTTCCAGGATACGGTTGTGTAAAATATTTGAGAACTTCAGGTAAATTCTGTGTGTCTCCGACGTTAAGAGGACTTGCTATCGAGAAATTTTCAGGAAGAATGTAATTTCGAAGAAGAAACTAATAAACTAAAAAAGGTAACTATTAATTGAGTTCATTTTTCAGGTAACATATTTCCACTTAGGTACGTACTTTAGACGTAGTTTGCTGCTCGCGATTACGTGATTCATACTTTGTGCTACTTTCATGTTCTATGAATGTACTTGTGAAGCGACGTGCTTGCGTACGTTAACTGATTTTGACAATGATTATTAATGAACTGGGTTGTAACTTGTGTATATTATGCATCGCTTGGCTACACTGCTTTTTCACTGATGTCATATTTTTTTATTATGTGCCTGCTGTGCTTATTTATTTAAATTATAATTGTCACCTGATTAATTGTGCTGATGTGGTTAGGTATGTAAGCTATACTTTGTGATTTATCTGCTTGCGCCTTCATGTTTACTTATTAAGATTACATATGAACATTTATTTGCTTATGCTGATATGGTGCTAATGACCTGTTTGCTGCTATGCGTGTGGATTGCATATTTATACATTTCTGTTGTTGTCATAACTACTCTTTAATTTGGTGTATAGAAATGCTGATGTACAGTGTACGAATATAGAGTTTAGGTTACACTATGGTATAGGTTACAGATTGTTCGCTTGGCAGAGCCTCGTTGTAAGGATTGTGCTGCATCCACTTTTTGACATTCTGTTCTCTACTGGTATATTTACTCGCTATTGCTTGTTTTGCTTACGCTCAGTGCCTTATATTTTTAAGATAAGAAAATGAACTGCTATAATTCGACGAACGACATTAGTACAAAAAACTTCATAGAAGTCACATGAGCTGAGGTTTTATGGAAGCTGTATAAATTTATGCTAATAGGAAGGAAGCTAACGACATGACGTACCGAAACTAGGTTTAGACCATTGACAGTCATTACACTGCATTTTTCGTGAGCAATTGAAATAGGAAGTGACACTAGACACAAGAAATACTCCACATGTTTGCTTCTGCCATAATTCTTGAAGTGGTGTACACACTGTGAAATATTATGATCATTCACACTCCGTAATTGTACTTAATTACTGAGAGTTATTCGAACTAAGTCTGTTAGAGGTCATGTATGCATTTCTTTTGTTTATAATTCATAATGAGCAGAAGATTTGGGTCAGATGGATTACACAGAGGTTGTGTGTTGACAGTGTGTCTTCAGATTGTATGGGATGATGAGGTTTGCATTAGAATTTTATCTGTACTTGTTCGAGGAGACTGACTAGAGGAAAGAGTTGTTATGGAAGTGAAATGATATTGGTAATAAGGTTCATATTTATCGACGTATTAAAGAGGTATTAATGAGGTATAGAGATTATATGAAGTTGATGATTATTGGAGTTTTTGTAGACAAGAGGTAAGGTAAATGATATTGATGATAAGATTTATATGTATCGACGTAATAAGTATTAATGAAGTATTGAGATTATGTGATGCTGATGATTATTGGAGTTTTGGTGTATAAGAGGTAAAGTAAGTGAGGAGCATATTTTTTTTTGTTGGTCTTATGGAACAAGGAGGATGAAGATAGCAGACTAGAACACTAAAGTAGAAGGAAGATAGTCTATACACACACTTTGTTAAATCACTAAGCAGTATATACTTATTTTTGAAGAGAGGAAGTATTTGCATATCTTGGCTCACTGACAGTTGTTCAACAACAGTACATTTGATCTGGCTTGGCAAACACTGGTCTTGACATGATGAATATGACGTTGACTTAACTATTATTGACTGTGATACATTGCTGCCATTACTACTAGATACACATGATGCACATCAGATTTTGACAGAATTTCATTTACACAGTTAACACTATTCAGTTACACAGTAGTACTTAATGTGGATGAAAGATGAATGAGTGTGTTTTGTGTGTTTTCCTTTCCTAATCCTACCCAACTATCTCGTAAATATTATTTGATTTGTTGTAGTGGCTTGCACTGACACCCATAAATATTGTAGGTTTACTGATATTTCAGTATTTGTAATAGTTAATATGACAATTATCTGACATCTTTTGTGTGTTTATTAGAATTTGTATGTTTAGTGTAAGAGTATTGTAAAAGCATTTGTATGTGTTTTCAAACTATTGTTCATGCCTGAACTGTCAGATTAGTGAAGGTGAATATTATGGACTGTTATCTGCACTTTTCAACGTAATGTGTGACACTTAGGAATGTTTAATTTCTGCTGATGAACTGAGTGATCAGTGATAGTGAATATTATGGATTGTTACTTGTACTTTATCTACATGATTGGTGCCACTAGGACATGTTTAATTTGTGCTTATATACTCTGATGAACTGTGTGATCAGTGATAGTGAATATCATGGACTGCTCTCTGGACCTGCTCATCATTGCTAGGTGCAACTGATGGACTACTTCTATGGAAATGATGTCACTTGTTGCTGTCTGCACCTACTCAACATTGCTGGGTGCAACTGATGGACTGTTTCTACTGACATGAAGTCACTTGTTGGTGTCTGCACCTGCTCAACATTGCTGGGTGCAACTGATGAACTGCTTCTACTGAACTAATGTGACTTGTTGCTGTGTGTACCTCTGCAACTTTACTGGGTGCCACAGAGGAACTGTTTCTACTGAAATGAAGTCACTTGTTGCTGTCTGCACCTACTCAACATTGCTGGGTGCAACTGATGGACTGTTTCTACTGAAATGATGGTCACTTGTTGGTGTCTGCACCTGCTCTCAACATTGCTGGGTGCAACTGATGCACTGTTTCTACTGAAATGAAGTCACTTGTTGCTGTCTGCACCTACTCAACATTGCTGGGTGCCTCTGATGGACTGCTTCTACTGAACTAATGTGACTTGTTGCTGTGTGTACCTCTTGAACTTTACTGGGTGCCACAGATGGAACTGCTTCTACTAAAATAATGTCACTTGTTGTTGTCTGCACCTGCTCAACATTGCTGGGTGCAACTGATGGACTACTCCTACTGAAATGATGTCACTTGTTGGTGTCTGCACCTGCTCAACATTGCTGGGTGCAACTGATGAACTGTTTCTACTGAAATGAAGTTACTTGTTGCTGTCTGCACCTGCTCAACATTGCTGGGTGCAACTGATGAACTGTTTCTACTGAAATGAAGTCACTTGTTGCTGTCTGCACCTACTCAACATTGCTGGGTGCCTCTGATGGACTGCTTCTACTGAACTAATGTGTCTTGTTGCTGGGTGTACCTGCTAAACTTTCCTGGTGCCACTGATGGACTGCTTCTACTGAAAAGATGTCACCTGTTGGTGTCTTTTTTTGTATAAACTAATCATTGAAAGCATTTTATGTGAACATTTGTATAAACTGATTTTTTGTGTATTGTGTAAACTATTATGTAAAGCCACATGTATGAAAAAATTTGTATTGCTTACTGTATTTCATATATTAGGTTATTGAAAGGTCAGTGCAAAGCCAAAATTTTAACTAATTATGTGATATTTAGGTATTAATATTATCTTATATTTTTGTCTGTATTTTTCTGGACGAATTTGTTGGTATTTTCACCACCAATGCTGGCAAAAATACCATCAAATTCTGGCCTGTGGAGGAGGGGCATATGAAAGGTGGCTACACTGAGCCACTGCGCCAGAGATTGCGCCAAAGAGTACTATTAAGCCGCCTCCACAGTGCTAGGAGAGAGCTCGTAGAAGTCAGTCAGTGCTTGTCCAGAGCTCGTAGTGGTCAGTTCGTGCCGAGATGTGCTAGTGGGCACTGCTTGTCGTGAAGTCGGAGTGAGATGTGATAGTGGAGAGTGCTGTTCCATGTTTTATGCAGTTATTTGATGGGAGAGATAGCAGATGTTATTCTAATGGAAATACTGTAGCAATCAGAGTGCTTTTCGTCAATATATATGAAGGTAAAATATTACGTGTTTTTTCATTATTTCCATGTTTTAAATAATGCGTCATGACAGGTTCAGTCAACAAAGCATCTGGCTTGTGTTCTTGTATTAGAGTGTAATTCTGGTTTTCTTGAGTAATTATGGTATTTTTATTTCCTTTAGTTACTTCTGTATAAATGGTATTTAAAATTCTTGTCTTGTTGAAGAAGAACTGTGCCAGATGTGCGTTGAGTCATACTATCACATACAGAACAGCTACACTTGTGCTTTGTTGGTTTAGTAGGTTTTATAGTTGCTGGGGACTTAATTAATTTATTGTGTTAACGAAAAATTTCATTTCATTCTTGTTGTTCTTTGCAGTCAGATAGCGTAATAATACTAGTCAGGGCCAACCGTTTACGAGACACAGCGTAAGCGGACATACAGCTACTAACAATTTAAAAGGTATTTTCAATCATATTTAATTAAGCCCCCATGCAGTACGGACGAATTAACGTGCACATGCTGAGCAAGTGATCACCCACTGAACCAAGAGGGTACCAACACTGTCTCCTCAACGACCGTCCACAGAGTGTTTCTGCGTATGGGCCTTCCCAGCAGGCCCCTGGTTGGTGCACCGATGCTGACCTCATCTGGGTCGCCAACGACGAAGTATGGAATCCGCACCCTAAAACCTCATATGGACGTCCACTGAGTGGTGACCGGTGGCCTTTTCAAATATGCTCCATCGGACAGATGACCGTTGATCTGTAGAGCCCTGTAACAATCGCCGGATGAGTCTGCGTTATTGTCTGGGGAATGTTTTCGTGGCATTCACTGGGCGATCCCGTCACTCTGAAAGGCACGACGAATCATCACAGGTAAGCGTCTGTGCTTGGGGACGGTGTAAATCACTGAATGCGGTTTGTTTTTCCTTTGCACTATGGAATCTACCAACTGGACAATGCAACGTGACACACAACACGCCGTATATGTGCTTGGTTGGAAGAGCACCAAGATACGTTTAGTGTACTCACCTGGCCACTAAATACCCGGATTTAAACCCAACCGAGAATTTGTACCTTGATAGGGCTATTCGGGCGATGGATCTTCAACCGAGAGACGTAGCGCAGCCGGCCACGCCATCGGATTCGGCATGGCTCCACATTCCGGGCCATGGATCTTCAACCGAGAGACGTAGCGCAGCTGGCCACGCCATCGGATTCGGCATGGCTCCACATTCCTGACGTGTCGCAGAGGTCTACAATGCAAAAGTTGGTCATTCCGGTTCTTGACAGGCGGTCACACTAACGTGTCTGAACAGGGTAGTGTCAGTACTCAATTAGCAGTCGCCAGCCGGAGTGGCCGAGCGGTTCTAGGCGCTACAGTCTGGAGCCGCGCGACCGCTGCGGTCGTAGGTTCGAATCCTGCCTCGGGCATGGATGTGTGTGATGTCCTTAGGTTAGTTAGGTTTAAGTTGTTCTACGTTCTAGGGGACTGATGACCTCAGAAGTTAAGTCCCATAGTGCTCAGGGCCATTTGAACCATTTGAGCCAATTAGCAGTGAACTAAGTTTTTTGAAGCTACCTCCTCCTTGGACGGACTCACATTCTTTCAATGAAGCTTGGTCTGTCATTCACGTTTCCTACGTTTAGTTCCATGTAGTTGTCTCGTACACATACTCCCATTTATTTAATGAATGTGACGATTTCCTGTGATTTTACGTACAATATGTTATAAAAATGTAATTAACATTTTCGCCTATGTTTTGACAATACGTTACATCTGCTTATAGTACTGTACAGCTTCCTGTGCTTGCGTTACTTCTTGGCCTCTCTACAGACGTTTACTGCATTTCGTTATAGCTTTCTAGCGTTCCGACGTCACTATATACAACACTGGGCTCTGTGTCGTCTGTTACAGCACGTGACACTGCAGGTCTGCGGCGGCCTGCGGCGAGGAGCGAATTACTATTTTAGACGAGTTTAATACTTTGCAGCTGCGCTTTTAAATAAATTCATGGTCTCGATAACAGATGACGACCTCGCAGACTTTAGTAGGTAGTTTTTAATTTACATAGTGATTTCCGATCTGGCCCCAGATATAGCCGAGCGTCGGCGATGTATGTTGGTCAAGGCAACTAGTGTGACGTCACAAGTTCCTTGCAGGGCCCGTATTTCCCATGGAACCCCGTAAAACAGCATCATCCAGTGAGCCGTGTGTTGGCTCTCAACATATATCGCGCTGTTAAGATTGTTCTGAGTGCTTCCATTCCATCGTTAATTGATTCTTTCATATTTATCGTTATGCTGCGTACGATTCTGTTGAGATTCCCCTCTGGCGGCGTGTCTGGTCTTATCGATCTTCGAGTCGTTGCTTCCTGTTATCCTTGTGTATGGGAATAAGATCTCTGGGGGGATGGCCGGTTGATTGCCTAGCGGTGACGAGTCGGTCAGTCAGTTTTTAAAATCGGGAATGAGAGAATGTCGTACGAGGAGACCGCAGCGTGGCGTGGTGGTGGAGGGTTGGCTGTTGTTCCGAGAAACCGCGTGGTCTATCCTGGCGGTGCGAGACGTGTGGGACGAGTTGACGGGAGAAGGCTACAAACTCTTGCTGTGAACACCCGGGGGCCACGGCTGTGGTTACGAGTCTCTACTTGGTGGGAGCGGCACCGGATGTCTTTAAATTTTCCGTCTGGAGGCGGGAATGATGGACTAGTATCTCGCCTAACCTGAAGAGTGGTATTTCGACGCCGTGGGTGCAGAGAAGACGAGGGCTCCGGTGACAGAGCGCGTGGCTGCGTGACTGTGCCCAGTTGAGTACGCTGGCGACGTGGACATGGTCGGGTGTGACGAGCCTTTGCATCGGAGTTCACCTGCTGTTTCTCTGATAAACTGCAAGTTGGTTAAAAGTTTAGATGTTAACTGAAGAATTTTGGTTTGTGCAACCAGCATCTTTTCTGCCTTGCGGCCTCGTGCGTTCGGGTTTCCTGTCCCTGTCGCCGGTGTAATTATAGACAGTGATCTTCTGAATTCTTATTAGTACTGCCTGGGAGGAAGTGTATTCTTGGGCAGGGATTATAGTTCCTGATTTGATTCCTCCTCCTCCCCTTGCCTCGCGTGGGGTCGATGTGATTGCTGAATGTGAGGCGTTGTGGGTCTGTTAGTCCACTTCTAGCCTGAGCATCCTTCGGGAGACAATTGTGGCCGCCCTTACACCCGGTCGGTTAATTATTTCTATCCCAGGACATTTTGGTGGCAGGACATGGTATTAAAGTTGTTAGTTGTTGTAAAATATTAAATGGTTGTATTTTACTCTGATTATTTTTGGCCACTGTTTAAAAAGGTTAAGTTTGCCTTTCATTGGTTTTTTTTTTTTTAAATTACGTGACTTTAAAATTGTTAGTTATTGTAAAAGGTGAATGACTGTATTTTTACTTTGATTCTTTTAATCTACTTGGCACCCCTTGAAAATGCTAGTTCTGCCTCCCTGTTAGCGAGCCCTTGTAATTTAATATCTTGTTGTGCCAAAATTTAAAATAAGTGGCTCTCTACATGTTCGGTAGCGAAATTGTGTGCAAATTGGTATTTTTGTTTCATTACTTTGCAAGTTTTAATTTTGTTATTAAATGCCTTATCAAAGTCTGTTTGAGGTAAAATTGATTGGCTATTAACGGTAGAGTAAAGTTTCTAATTTCATTACATGAAAAATTTTAACTTGTTATCAAATGTTTTATCAAAGCCGGTTTTAAGTAAAATGGCTTGGCCGTTAACTGTAAAGAAAATTGTTTTGAAAAGGCACTCATGCCTGTTAGCTTTTTGGATCTGTTCCTGGTCAAGTGGTAAAGAAATTACTTTAATGGTTGAAGGAATCAATCAAGAAATTGTAAATTGCAACTCGACAGTAACCAACTAATTTTGGACCCGTTTCCCAACTGGGGATTTCCCTTGATTAATCGTAATATCCTCAAGTGGCTTCTGACACTATCCACTACTGCATTTATAAACAGGGTGTTTCAGGAAAAACAGTATTTTTGAACATGGTAATATGAACCAATTCGAGTAAAACATTCCAAAAACATGTGTCCAATTTCTACAATTTACAGAGGTACAACTTATCACAAACATAAGTTTTCCTTCGAGTGTTGGTACTCCAGATGGTAAAAATTCATTTATCGATTGCCATTTTCGTTTTGAAATTTAAGTTCTACGTTGCGCTTGATTTTACATAACTGCATTTATTATTATGGTTTGTTCACTAATTGCACTGCACTTTCCAAGCACCCCGCCTATATTTAGAAATGCTGAATACGCTGACATGGTATTTGTGTATGGGTTTTGTGATGAAAATGGTGCTGCTTCTAGACAGTACAGTACACGTTTTCCTAACTGCAGAGTACTAAGTTCAAGAGTGTTTACCCGTGTTTTCACTAAATCGCATGAGACTGGTTTTATGCCCAGCAGTCATGACTCAGCTAAATGTGCAAACGAAGTACAAGACACTATTCAGTTGGTAGAAAATAGGCCCTCAACAAACAAAAAAGCAGAATTCTGTCCAAAAGAGCAGAAATCTGTTACTTTTCAGTGTTCCACTTAGAAGAGTACGGCAAACCTAACTTATGAAGGGGTATTTACAGTTGTCAACACCTTCCTGAAGGAGGTGATACGGGGTGGTTACAATTAAAATGCACCTACTCACGCAGGTCCAGTGTAGGTTGTAATTATATGACAGCGAAACTTGGTAGGTATGTTAGTGCATTAAAGTGGAACCGGTTTACGTTGGAAAAAAGTAGCTGTCCACTGCACCAACTTCACAGCAATACTTCTATACGTTCGCAAAGGTAGTTACTGTTCATGTGATTATAGTGTTGTCAGATCGCCAAACTTTATCGTCCATTTACTGCCGGAAATATGCGTGGGAGGAAATTTTGTGAGTATTGGTAGTATGCGAGGAATCGCGATGCGAAGTCCGATTGCGCGAATTTTTCTTCACCCTGTGTGTACAGTCTGATTTCGTGATGATGTTATAAACTTGTTAAAGTGATGGAGAAGGATAAATGCATCAACTGAAGGTAAGGATTCCTGTACCGGAAACGAACGAGGCGGAAGTTAATAGCGAAAACCGTAATGATACCTCCGACAGTGAAATACATGTACTGGTACTGTTGTTGCTAAGATTGTAGTAAAGGCAACTTTTAAAGGTGTTAGTTGGACCATGTAAGGTGTCCACATTTTGCACACATTACATAAGCTTCATACGTATGATATAGAATAAAATTCTCAGAAAATAACTCTATATTGTCAACAGGAAGTAATTATGGCAATCTCATGTACCGAATAACAAAACAACATCTACCATTATAACGACAGGGGCGTGCGTAAATGAGATAAAGTGAGCGCAGTGTGAAGGCAGACCAGCGAATGTGGCTAATAGCATTGGGAAATCCCAATTAACATTAACAAAAGAAGACCCAGCTGCAGCGCAGAAAGAAATAAGGCGAGTACAATATTATAGCTATTAAAATAAACATAGCCGAGACCATGGGTAAATGGCGATACTACATTAACGAGGCTAGTGGCGAGTCGGGCAAGTAAAATAATAATTCACCTATAACGAGGAAACAGTTGGCCGAAGCCATACTGTGTGACGTAGTAGACTCGCCATGGGGAATGTAATCTCCCCACGGAAAATTACCCTCTACCACGCAATAATTAATAATGGTCAACCAAATCATCCACATGTATTTACGTTTGAAAAGTATCTGATCAGATTTTCTAGTAATATATGCGCCGACAGCTCGTCGACGCCAAGGTATTTTTCTAGTACGTTTAGTCTTTGGAACAACAGAGGTACAGAAATGTATGCTCCATGGTTATTATAGAGAGAGAGAGGAACAGCTTCGGAAGTATCGGTTGGAAGATTGTCGGATTGCTAAAGGAGATTTATTTACTCTTCTTCGCGCTAAAGCGAGCTAGGAAAGTTTGTGCCGCTAGCGTGATAGATAAAGAGAAAGAAAAACCTGTAAAAGAAAATTACATGAGACTTGGAACCAACAGAAAACGGAACATGTACGGAAATGGATTCAATATACAATTTTCCTCAGAAATAAGGTTTGTGACCATTTTATTCTAGAGTGAATGACGAATGAGTTCTCTTTCTGAACCATTGATGATTGTCTGGGCCCTGTAATTAATTGGGAAGTTTCAGCTGTGACGAAGAGAGCCTGCAATTTCTGAGTTTTTTGAAATCGTCCAAAAAGGCTTCGTCCACATCTGAAATTTTAGATCTGTCGTAAACTGAACGAATTGTTCAAACGATCGATTTTCCCAACTGAATGCAGCGCTTAATAATAATAACAAATGTAAAGATCTTTTCCAGCAAGCCAGCCGCTGAATATTAAGACGAAGGGCTCCACCAGAGATTCTACTAGGCTGATTTCACTTAAATAATATATTTAAACTGTACACAGATAAAGGACAGAGAGAGAGAGAGAGAGAGAGAGAGTGAGAGAATCCTCCATTAGCATAATTGTTTCTCTGTCTTTTCACGGATCAGCCTAACTAGAAAACACGAAGCCCTGACTTTATTGTACCGATTTATGTGTGAGAGGGAAAGAGCGATAAAGGCGACAGATACACTTCTGTACAGACAAAACATTACACCAAGTTAGCGGCAAGCTGCATTCACATAGACTTTCATCATTTACAAAAGCAGAGTAGAATTCATTATAGAGAGTAACGTCATATAAAAGCATTTTGAGAATGAAATTAAAACACAGAGAGCTCTCGTCTCGCGGCGGGCCACACACATGCGTGTGGTAAAATTAGCGAAGACGCTGATATTCAAACTTTCCAAACATAAAGTCAGGGCTGTACGCTCACGTATCGTGGCGAAAAACGTAAAGCGGTAGTTCATATTCCTGCGGGAATTTTTGTGGGCTGAGATTTGTGCACGTCACTCCATCCCATAGCGAGTGTGGAGTTGCCATTAATTTCGACTATGGAACATTTGACGTTTTACGGAGTGCAGGAAAGTTAAGACTGGTTGGATTCAGTCAAGGCCAGAGTAGGGAATTAGCATTTCAGATCAAGCACGGAGACTATGCCGCCGCCCTTCCCGATTGGTAATGTACCAACGTGCATTAGGCGCGATTAAATGTTGAGTCGAGATTTTGTTTATTCCAACCTGTGTACACTTTGAATACAGAAATTCAGGAGTTAATTACTAACATACCCTCCAATGATTACATGAGAGTTTTGATTAGTTCAAAAGGTAAAGTCCACTCTCCACCAACTTATCCCATTGCTCAGCTACGACAATGTAGATGTAAAAATCATTGATAAAGGTTAATTGTTTCATTTGCCATAATACTTTCATATATGGAGATAAAGTTTCAATAATCACACATTACGTATCTAAATTTTAATTAATTTGTTGAGAGTTGAAAGTAATTAAACCCTCTTGTTGTTTATGACTTGATCCTTGAAAGCTTTGATAAATTAAAATGTACAATGAGAAAGGGAGAGGTTGTGTTATCATTTTAGGATAAATCCCAGACTTGTCATTTATATTAATTTCAGTATTCTTGTAATGTCACAGAGGCATTTTAATTAATTTTGAGACAGGGCCAAAATTTATAGCTATGTGGAATGCCTGAGACGACAGTTAAGGGACATTATCCATTGGCACATAAGATACATTATCCACTTGCATAAAGACCATAAGATATGTCGCCGCTTACAACCAAAACAAGAAAAAATATCTATTAAACATGGGCTCTAAAGCACATACCTTAACAGCTATGAGCACTTGTTCAGTAGAGGTGATATATTTCGCAATAGTGAAGATGAACAAGTGCTCAAAGCTCCTCAGCTATGCAGGTTAGGGCCTATATTTACTTGACATGTTTTCCTTTTTTTGGTTCATACTACCACCTCTGAAAGTTTCCTGGCCTACAATTTTAGAAACAACAGCACCAGTCCACGTAATCCAAGTCAGAGATATCTGAACGTTTTTCGCTTATAACTCGTTCGTTTCTGTTACAGGGACTCTTACCTCAAACTGATACACCAGGGAATCACCCTGTATATACATACATTTACAGGCGCCAGCGTCGATAGCTTAGACGCTGTCTTGCGTCGTTCGATGACGTTTGCGGACATGGGTTCCTTTTTAAACTTGATCCACTAAGTCCCCTTTACAAGCTCTAGAAGTGTGAAACGTGAATGGTGAACCGCCATGTATATTGCTGTTAGAAGAGGATAAGTTCTTTCTCCTGCTCTCAGTAGTATCCCATCACAGCCAGCCATCGTTTTTCTGTTGATCAATATTAGTTGATTTGTGAAGAAACGTATTACGTCACTTTAATGATACGGTCACGTGGCCAATTTTATGTACACTGTTTCAAAATACAGCATCACTGTCCACAAAAGGCGCATGGATGTTACAATAAAAGTACTACGATGTTTTTGCTATGGGTGAAAGGGGCTGCATTTTACACTATAGCATGTGAAATGTCTTAAAACAATTTCATTTTGGTACAGAGCACAGATCAATTCCATATTTTCTGCATTTTACAATCGACTGTCCCTGAGGACAAAGTCTACATTTTCCCTTCCGGCCCGTAATCTGCCCAGCGACCAAAACTATCGTATCCTAAATCATACACTAGCGCACGACTTACTGTTTTCCCCTTCTTCTGGTCTCGTTGTCCATCCAATACCTGAAGCCAGGCTTCCTCTTCCCAGAAAAGATATGTCCATTTGCACTGTCCCAGATAAGAATTCTCTGACAAATTTGTATAATAACTCACCTTCAAGACTTCCTATTCCCGTTTACAAGCAGTTTTCGTTGTACAATAAAAAACAGAGTCACAAAATCGAAATAAACTGCTGAACTGGTACCTGTTGCTCAAATAACCTTGAAATATTACTGATAATCCATATTGCAGAAAAATAATGAGCAATTTTGATGATACTTGAGAGCAAAATTGCCAAATAAAAGGGTAATGACTTGGCCTCCTCTCTTTCATCCTCCGATGCCACTTGGGTCTCTGAGTGATTGAGTAGATACTTTGGTTTACTGACATAACGTAGGATCAAAACGTCTTAAGATTTACTCTCCGACCGATAGATTCGTTGAACGGTTTGATAAATGCTCATCTTACACACTTTAGTCCTCAGATGGTTGCAATTGTTTAAGAATGACATCTTCAGACCACCGAAATCTGGTACAGCGACAGATTTTTTTCGAGTAGTTTCAATCGTAAAGCACCACAAGCCTACACAGTACTATAAATAGAATGAGGAAGGGCAGTTCGTTGAGGCCAGAATATTCAAAAATGGTTCAAATGGCTCTGACCACTATGGGACTTAACATCTGAGGTCATCAATCCCCTAGAACTTAGAACTACTTAAACCTAACTAACCTAAGAACATCACACACATCCATGCCCAAGGCAGGATTCGGACCTGCGACCGTAGGGGTCGAGCGGTTCCAGACTGAAGCGCCTGGAATCGCTCGGCCACACCCGCCGGCTGCCAGAATATTCAAGTTGGTCATAAGAATGTCTTCATCTCGTTAACGTCGGTTTACTGAATCAGTACTCCCAATTGCCATGTACACCTGATGAGCACATCTCACGATGTATTAGGCATTCAGGTAGTTGTCAGATCCATCATTCCATGTGGCCGACCTGCATGTTCTGATTTGCTTAGTGATTTGTCACGGCTGCGGCTTCGAGATCCGCTTAGCAAACGATTATACGGACTAAGATGTGAAGGTACAGGCAATTGACGTCACTGGCCACAAGTGGCAAACTTTTATTCAGTATTTTAGGAACTCCCAGAGAAAGTGTTTGATTCGCAATTTATCGTGTAAGTACAAATTTTCTTAAACGATCCATGGACAAAAGAAATATAGAACACCGATGAGAAAAAGTTTGAAATACTGTTTGTCTAGTTCAGTTTTGATCGAGTCATTTCACGGTTTACGAACAGCGGAAATAATCTCTCCTGAATTGTATTTTAAAATCCGTTACTCATCGTCTCTGATATCGCAACTGAAGGATGGTGGCTCCTATTGAAGACGACTACTCATCAGATGAAGACAAGCAGTTTAATTCTGCTCTGTTGTTGAGTAATTACGCTCCTTTGAATTTCACTGCTCTTTTAAGCTTAAGGACGGGACAGATAAAGCAACAAACGTGTTAAATACTAGGCGGAAATGTTTGAAAGTGCTGGAGCATGTCATCAGAGATCTCCAAGTCGTGCACAGAAAACTCTACGTCTAGTGCTGTGACGTTAGCGTGACTATAGTGCTAAATATGGCTACCTCCGCAACACTGGAAACGACAGTGTGTCAGTCAGCGAGCAGTTAGTGTGCACTGTGGTGTTCTTCATTACAATACAGTCCGGGGACATGTGAATGACTACACAAAAAAGAATCTTCGGAAACCTGGAAGAAGGAGGAAGTATGACGAGTAAAGGAGTTTCCTAATGCTCACAGCACTGTTTCACGTGCATGGGGAGAGTTCTGAAGCACAAACATTGCAACCAGAAGGAGTGGAGATGGTCGTCGACAACGGACAATTACAACGGCATATGACGGCTACAATGCCCAACAGGCAACAAAGGGACTCACGCCAAACGGGGGGGGGGGGGGGGGGCGGTGCAATTGCAAGCACATTTAACATGACTGAAAGGCTCACAATCTTTTCGCTCTCCATGGCGGTGATCTGTTTGTCCGACGACACATGAATTGTGTTCCGTTGACACCAGTCTATTGGCGGCACCGATCGCGGTGGTGCTAAGAGAGTAGCGAATCGACCAGAGAAAAGTGGCGTCTCGAACTTTTCTGACTCTTCTGACAGCAGACGCAGCCTGAGTGATGGTTCAGGACGTACTCTCATACGGCGAGAGGGGGAACACGTCATGCACCCAGAAACGTTGTCGAACAAAAGCGTTTCCGTGGTCCAGCCGTTATTATGTGGGAGCCATGATATTGCTTAGGCGTACTGATGTTCAAAAGTTTGAACTCGATACATTCACCGGTCTAATTTATTGTGAAACTGTACTTCTTCCCCATGAGCATCTTCCCAGGCTTGCTTTCGGCTCAGATTTCATTTTTATGGATGACAATGCGCGACCAGATCTGACATCGCGGGCGGGGGAGCTCTTGGAACGTAATCCCTTTTGTGGTTTCGTTATGCATCACACAACATTGGATGGCGCAATGCTGCTAGTACTTTTAGCGGCCCATGTTCGCAGTGCACTTGGTAAAACCAAGTCCACTCCAGATGCTCTCGTGATTCGTGTAGCGACTCTACAGGGTTATTTAAAATGCTCTAGATGCTTTCAGGTGATTATAAAAGATTTTATTGCGCTAAGGTGTTAGGTGATTATACCGGGTGATCAAAAAGTCAGTATAAATTTGAAAACTGAATAAATCACGGAATAATGTAGATACAGATGTACAAATTGACACACATGCTTGGAATGACATGGGGTTTTATTAGAACCAAAAAAATACAAACGTTCAAAAAATGTCCGACAGATGGCGCTTCATCTGATCAGAATAGCAATAATTAGCATCACAAAGTAAGACAAAGCAAAGATGATGTTCTTTACAGGAAATGCTCAATATGTCCACCATCATTCCTCAACAATAGCTGTAGTCGAGGAATAATGTTGTGAACAGCACTGTAAAGCCTATCCGAAGTTGTGGTGAGGCATTGGCGTCGGATGTTGTCTTTCAGCATCCCTTGAGATGTCGGTCGATCGCGATACACTTGCGACTTCAGGTAACCCCGAAGCCAATAATCGTACGGACTGAGGTCTGAGGACCTGGGAGGACAAGCATGACGAAAGTGGCGGCTTAGCACACGATCATCACCAAACGACGCCCGCAAGAGATCTTTCACGCGTCTAGCAATATTGGGTGGTTCTAATAAAACCCCATGTCATTCCAAGGGTGTGTGTCAATTTTTACCTCTCTATCTACATTCTTCCGTGGATTATTACGTTTTCAAATTTATACTGACTTTTTGATCACCCGGTATGTATAGAGACAGTAACTCGGAAGTTTTTTGTGTCATGTTCACGAAAGTTGGATGTGTCAATCGTTAGCACGACACACGTCCGTTCTATAGTCCAATTCGAAATATTTCCCTGATGTGCTTCACCTGCTCCTCAGATTTTGGTAGCAGCCCTCTGCTATTGCCTTTACAAAGACATCATATTTCCTTAAGTTTCTGTACTCACTCGTATCTGAATTTCCGGCACGCTGCAGTTGCGGACTCGCTCTTGCAAAACTACATCACGCATCGTTCATTCACCAACAGTCTGGCAGACATGTTGCTGAAGATCATTGTAACAAAAGAAACTTCTTGAGCCCCAGATGCACGTAGCACAAACATTTTTATAGTCACTTGAGTCTAGATCATTTTGAATAACTGTGTATTTCATTGCGCCAGCGGAACGTTTCACCGTAATTGCTGCGAGAAGTGGGAGGCAACAACGATGTCACCGTGCGCGGCTCGTGTTCATGCCGTTGTTGCTTGACAGCTTCTCTTTACTGAACTTTCGTTTCGTTTCTTATTCGATTTACTGGCATCGCTAAGTTGCTGGCTTGCCTGCCCGTGAGTGGCAGCGGCAGCGCGTATCTATAAGAGCACTGTCGTATTATCTTTGAAGCGACCGCTAGTATTTCCGGCTCGTCGCGTGTCGGGGGTTCAGTCGGCAAGCAGCGCCAATGAGGTCCGGACGGCCAATTCTCGCAGACTGCTTGCGACCCACATGTGATGTCCGACGGAAGCAGACTCGAGCGGGAACGACTGTTGGTTGGTCGTTCGGCCTTCAGCCGTCTTAAGTTAAAACTTCGAAGCTTCTTGTTTGCACTAAATTCTTTTTAAAGAAAAGGGAATTTTTCTCTGTTGCAAATCGTTGTTATCCAGGCCTTGAGCCATGAGTTGCTCTATTTACAGCATGTGGCCTTCAGCCGAGCTTTCATGTCAAACATTTTAAGATAACGCCGTCGGCCGTCTTAGATTAAAATTTGAAAATTCACTTGTTTAAAACCTTCATAAATTTTCTGCTCTATTGGAAATTCTTGTTATCCAGGCCTTATGCCTCAGTTCTTCTGCGTCAAGTGTGTGGTATTTACGAAAGATTTTCTTTTTTAAGTAAGGCCTTCAGCCGCGTATATTCCTTAAAGCAATTGTAATAACTTGTGCATAAATACACTCCTGGAAATGGAAAAAAGAACACATTGACACCGGTGTGTCAGACCCACCATACTTGCTCCGGACACTGCGAGAGGGCTGTACAAGCAATGATCACACGCACGGCACAGCGGACACACCAGCAACCACGGTGTTGGCCGTCGAATGGCGCTAGCTACGCAGCATTTGTGCACCGCCGCCGTCAGTGTCAGCCAGTTTGCCGTGGCATACGGAGCTCCATCGCAGTCTTTAACACTGGTAGCATGCCGCGACAGCGTGGACGTGAACCGTATGTGCAGTTGACGGACTTTGAGCGAGGGCGTATAGTGGGCATGCGGGAGGCCGGGTGGACGTACCGCCGAATTGCTCAACACGTGGGGCGTGAGGTCTCCACAGTACATCGATGTTGTCGCCAGTGGTCGGCGGAAGGTGCACGTGCCCGTCGACCTGGGACCGGACCGCAGCGACGCACGGATGCACGCCAAGACCGTAGGATCCTACGCAGTGCCGTAGGGGACCGCACCGCCACTTCCCAGCAAATTAGGGACACTGTTGCTCCTGGGGTATCGGCGAGGACCATTCGCAACCGTCTCCATGAAGCTGGGCTACGGTCCCGCACACCGTTAGGCCGTCTTCCGCTCACGCCCCAACATCGTGCAGCCCGCCTCCAGTGGTGTCGCGACAGGCGTGAATGGAGGGACGAATGGAGACGTGTCGTCTTCAGCGATGAGAGTCGCTTCTGCCTTGGTGCCAATGATGGTCGTATGCGTGTTTGGCGCCGTGCAGGTGAGCGCCACAATCAGGACTGCATACGACCGAGGCACACAGGGCCAACACCCGGCATCATGGTGTGGGGAGCGATCTCCTACACTGGCCGTACACCACTGGTGATCGTCGAGGGGACACTGAATAGTGCACGGTACATCCAAACCGTCATCGAACCCATCGTTCTACCATTCCTAGACCGGCAAGGGAACTTGCTGTTCCAACAGGACATTGCACGTCCGCATGTATCCCGTGCCACCCAACGTGCTCTAGAAGGTGTAAGTCAACTACCCTGGCCAGCAAGATCTCCGGATCTGCCCCCATTGAGCATGTTTGGGAGTGGATGAAGCGTCGTCTCACGCGGTCTGCACGTCCAGCACGAACGCTGGTCCAACTGAGGCGCCAGGTGGAAATGGCATGGCAAGCCGTTCCACAGGACTACATCCAGCATCTCTACGATCGTCTCCATGGGAGAATAGCAGCCTGCATTGCTGCGAAAGGTGGATTTACACTGTACTAGTGCCGACATTGTGCATGCTCTGTTGCCTGTGTCTATGTGCCTGTGGTTCTGTCAGTGTGATCATGTGATGTATCTGACCCCAGGAATGTGTCAATAAAGTTTCCCCTTCCTGGGACAATGAATTCACGGTGTTCTTATTTCAATTTCCAGGAGTGTAGTTCTCAGTTTACTTGCCGCGTCAAATTAGGATAAAATTCCAAGCTTTCGATGACTACCTCCGTCATCTTCGTCAGGGGTAAAACTGACTGTCGTGGACAGTTTTTCTTTTTTTTTCCTTTATTGTATTTCGATTCCCCCCGAAGGGGGCAGGCTGGCAGCAGCTTATTACGCTGCTCTGCAGCCTACAGACTTTTTAAAACGTAAGAAAGAAGATAAGAAACAATAAAAGCAGGCAATAAAATGGTGACTGAAATTGTAAAACGGCGGAAAATTGTGGAAAGTTAAAACGTAAAGCAAAGGGGTGGCAAAGCTAAATAACATGTCGACAGTCTGGTTTCTGTTCATAAGAAATATAAAAATCACACCCAGCGACAGTAGGATGTCCGTTCGCAACACCTTGGAGAAGACACACAACACTGAACACTCACTGTAAACACTGTACTAAAATGTCAGCACAAAGATTACACACCATAGCCGAGGGCAGATTGGGGGGGGAGGGGGACCTGGGCAGATGGGGGTAGGGGGGGAACAAGGAGGGAAGAGGGGAAAAACGATAGGGGGGGGGACCAACGGAGGGTGAGGACTCATAAGGGGGGGGGGGGAAGGGGCAGGGCAGACGCGAGAGGGAATGTGAAAAGGCAGAGGAGAGAAATGCAAAAGGGTTCAGGGGAGAGAAGAGGGGCAGAGAGAGGGTAGGTGGGGAAAAAAGAGCATGGAAAGGGGGGAGAGGGAGCCCAGGAAAAGGACGGAGGAAATGGGGGGGGGGGGGTGAGGATCAGAGTTGATAGGAGGGATAAATGGAGAGAGGGCATCATCTGGGACGGGGAGTTGATGGAAGCCACCTTGGGAAAGGAGATGAAGGGCGTGGAGATGTATTTTTCACGACCTGAGAGTACCGGGAATTTACAGCATTCCTTGTGAGTGTGGCAAAAGTTATGGGGGCCAGTGTATAAGAACTGTTGCCGATCGCTGTGTGGAATATCAGCGTCACTTGAAATACAGGTGTCTTGAAAAATCAGTGGTGGCTGAGCACAGTTTGTTAAATAAACATAAGATTTTATTTGATGAAACAAGAAACTGGCTCACACTTCAAAGTATTGGGACTCTGTCATCAGGGAAGCAGTTGAAATTAGACTTTGTGAAAATAATTTCAACAGAGACTCCGGATATACACTCAGCAATGCATGCAAGCGCGCAATTGATAAAGAAAGAGCGCAGAGGGAGACTTCTTACATTCCTCGCATTTCTCCGCCTGTCGCGATGGATGGCGCTGCAAGCAACGCTGGATAAAGCGCGCAAACAAAATCTATGGACATAGAGGCCGCCGCCTCTGTACGCGCCGTTTTCACAGTGGCGTCATCCAGCCAATGAGAAGCCGTCCATTGCTTATAAAAGCGGAAGCCTCACCGGTCCATGACAGTTTTACCCCTGACGAAGATGACGGGTAATAACTTGTGTTCGGGATTTCAGCTGTATTGTTTTAAATCCTTCTAAGGGTATGTGTGATTAAGTGTTTTTAGGAAAATTAGGTGTGTGTGTTTTGTGCAACTGACAGTAACTGATTTTGGCCCCTTTCCACAACCATAACCTGATCCGCTCTGTCCTGCGAAACCAGATTTCACATACTTCGCATAGCATATGAAGAAATGGTTTCACTGTCGTAGTGCGTAGTGAGGTAGAACTGTTGAACTGGTGGTGCAAGGGCGTGGACTGCGAAACGTGAAGAGGCGACATAATGTTGGTCTCCACCCGGGGACGCACAACGTTGCGTTTGTTCCTGCTCCGTTATTTACTGGCGTCAGTTGCTTTAAGAGGCCAGGCAAACAGCGCACTTCCAGGACTCTGTATCCGGCGGCGGCGCAGGTAAGCAATTCCCCGAAGCCACGTGACTGGCAGCTGCGGCAGTCGTCAATGACTGGTGACCCAGAGGTCGCTGTTTCAGCACCGTCGCGAGACCTCGTGCGACAGAAGTGAGCTGCCTTAACATATGCTTATTTGTTCCTGCTTCAGCAGCGCAAACTTAGACATTACCTCTCTCGTAAAAGAGGTAGTTTGCAGAGACCATTCCAAGTCGTTCCTATCATCGACAGCTATATTTGCTCACACCTAAGGACGAAGAAAATGAAGAACTTTGCAATTTCCGATTAACAGGAAGATGAAGAAATTGATTCTAATACCATTCTGATATCGCGTTAAACCATAAACACGGTATACGATAAAATTGCAAGAGTAAGAAAAAGAAATGTCATACACTGAATTGGAGATAGCTGCCAATGTGTAGAATGGGCCAGCGGTTGTCACAGCGATATTTATCTACTGCACATATGTTGGGTACACGTAAGTTTTGCGTAGCCAGTGGGGTAATAGTTACACGTAATTAGTGAGAGGTGAGAAAAGAGACAAACGCACACAACTGAGAGTATTTTCTTCTGAAGTAACCAAAGTGGACGTAAAAAGACGCTGTTGCTTGGAATGGTACGAAGGGCATTCAATAAGTAATGGAAAAAAATTTCTTTCTCATCCAGTTTCGCTTGAAAAATGTGGAATCTGTTGTAGGACATTGTGTAATATTCCTGCTTCATCCACCATAGTTTCCTGAAGTTTCTAGAGGTGTCGGTGCTGTACGTAGGTCTTCAAAATGCCGTCTGTAACAGAGGTGCGTTCTAAGCAGAGGGCTGTCATTGAGTTTCTTTTAGCGGAAAACCAGAGAATCGCAAATATTCATAGGCGCTCGTAGAATGTATACTGACACCTGGCAGTGAACAAAAGCTCGCTGAGTCGTTGGGTGAGGAATCTGTCATCATCGCAACAATGTCGTGCGACCTCCTGCATGCCGACCGGCCTCACACAGCCGTGCTACCCTCAGGAAATTTAAGAAACGACTTTAGCGTGTTCGTAGCCACAAACATTGAAAGGTGGCTACACTGAGCCACAGCGCCAGAGATTGCGCCAAAGAGTATTATTCAGGCACCTCCACTGGCAGTGCTTGGGGAGAACTCGTAGTAGTCAGTGCTTGGGGAGAACTTGTAGTAGTCAGTGCTTGGGGAGAACTCGTAGTAGTCAGTGCTTGGGGAGAACTCGTAGTAGTCAGTGCTTGTTGAGATGTGCTAGTGAAAAGTGCTTGTTGAGATGTGCTAGTGAAAAGTGCTTGTCGAGAGGTCGTGGTGGAGAGTTCTTGTTGAGATGTGGTAGTAGAGAGTCGGTGTGGAGATATATTGTAATAATTAGAGTGATTTTGGTCAATATATGAAGGTAAAAGAAAAAAATTTTTCCTTTTCTTTTTATTATCTCAGTGTGTTAAATAATGCAGCATTACAGGTTCAGTCAACAAAGCATCTGGCTTGTGTTCTTGTATTAGAGTGTAATTCTGGTTTTCTTGCGTGATTATAGGATTTCTATTTTCTTTAATTACTTCAGTATAAATGATGTTTAAAATTTCTTGTCTCAGTGAAGAAGAACCGTGCCAGATGTGTACGTTGAATCACACTTTCACACACAGAACAGCTACACTTGTGGTTTGTTGGCTTCGTAAGTTTTATAGTTGCTGGGGACTTAATTAATTAATTGTATTAACGAAAATTTTCATTTCATTCTTTGTTGTTGTTACATGCAGTCAGATTGCGTAATAATACTAGTCAGGGCCAACCGTTTACGAAACAGCGTAATCGGACATACAGCTACGAAAAATAAAAAATGACTTTCAAATTTAATAATAATTAAGCCCCCATGCACGTGGCGACCGCTGCTTCGGATCGTCCCTTGGACTTCTTCTGATTGTAAAAATAGTAGACAGTAGTATTGTTGTAGTAATTTGTAGTTTAGTAATTGTAGTCTATTTTGCATATGTAGATTTGGTAATTGTCATTCTTCTAATGGTATTTTTTCTCAGAATTTGATTTGTTGTCTTGTATACGCGTTTGACAATTTAGTGCAATTATTTCAGTTGTTCGTTAATCGTGTTTGAAGGAAACATTTCGTGTGAATGGTATTGTTGGAGATAAAGTGTCATTGTGTGCAATTTTCATATAGTGACGAGTTTTGTATATTTTGTAAATGATTACGCGATCTATGAAAAAGGCAAAAATGATGAATAGTGAGAATGACGAAATTGTTAACATGGCGAACTCACCAACACAGGATAACAGTATGATGAATAATGGTGTTGAAAACAATTTAAGAAGCAGGGAAAATAGTCCGGAAACAGTTCAAAATTTTTCCCAATCAGAAAATTCACAGATTACGTGGTTAACGACAGAAGAAACGGAGCAGTTGATGAGTGTAATATTAAATTTTCGATCTGAATTTGAAACAGAGATAGGAACAATTAAAACAGAGATAGGAACAATTAAAACAGAGTTAGTAACAATTAGAACTGAGATCAAAGCAGTGATAAGAGGGTTAGGCTCACAAATAGGAACAAGTAAAACCGAGATGGCAACAATGGAAACACAGTTAGGCTCACGATGTTTCAAAAACATGAAAGATGAATCAAAGAAAGAATTTAGAGAAGAAGTACAACCTGTTTTTGAATGCTCTTCAATAGAAATTAGACAAGAGGAACAGGGCAGAGAACAGGAAGAAAGAGATCACGTGATAGTACAGAAATTTTCAGAATTAAATTTACAACGTGCACACGATAAGGAAGAAATAATTGAAAGAATCGAGGAATCCGTACCAAATGACAGAATAAATAACTTAACGCAACAGTATGAACAGTTAACTACTAAATGTGACACCGAAACCCGAGTCGCAACATTTACAGAAGACGTAAATAAACAGAAAGAACAATTAAGTGACTCATCGGAAAGAGTTGAGGAGATCTCAGATAAATTGACAAGTGTTAGTTTAGCAGAAGGGTTTGAAGAAAATAATTTGTTTCATTTACGTGATGTAACAAGAGAGCGCCAGGCGCTTGAATTTAACAATAATCGTCATTGTGACTGGGACAGACGCGGTAGGTCTTTGTCGCCACGAGGCGAAAACATTGACTATAAACACTTCTTAACTGTTCGGAAGATTAAGATATTTCGCAATTCTAAGAATGACATACATCCATGTGCATGGTTAGATCAATTTATGTACGCACTTCCACCAAATTGGCCACAAAATCACAATCTAGAAATTATGTGCAGCTATTAAAGTCCTCAGGGGATTCACTACTCTAAGTGAATATGTGCCGTAGCGTGCATAGGGCCCCGAGCTGTAGTGGTGCTATTTCCCTTTTAGTTTTCTGCACCACTGCCTACTCTTTTACTATTCTTTGCATCTGTCAAAAACAACTCTTCGACTATCAATCTATCTAGAGAGTAAGTAAACAATAACCGGATATGAAGATTTTACCAAATGTGATATCGGAAATTACCATTTGTACCTTCAGCAGCATTCATTCGTAGCTTAAATGAAATTTTTCCTGTTTATCTTCGTGACAATATTACTTCATGTGTTGCCGATATTCTTATTGCTAAATATTCTTGGAGTGAGCACAACAAAATTTTGGATTCATTATTACGTATTTTTGCACGAGTTGGCATTACAGTGAACTTAGAAAAATCTGAATTAGGTCGTTCTCAGGTGAAATTTCTCGGTCACATTATTTCTACAGAAGGTATTCTTCCTGATCCAGAGAAACTAGACGCTATTCGTAATTATGGTGTTCCTACCACAAAAACGTGATGTTTGTAGTTTCCTTGGTGTCTGTAATTTTCTTAGATGCTTTGTTAAATTGGACAATTTGGCCACACCTCGTTTGTGCGATCTATCTGGAAACTTCTTTTTAAACGAAAATCGGTCGACAACTCTGTTTGGTTAATTTGTATTCCTGATGAGTGGGTCAATAAATTGATTTGGTATATGCATTTCAGTTATGCACGCTTTGGTCCCAGAAAATGCTTTCATAAATTACGGGAAAATTGCTACTTCAGTAATATGGAAAAACGTATTCGATCTGTTCTTGCCAAATGCAAATTATGTCAAAAGGCTAAGCCGCCAACAATTTCTCACAGAGCACCGTTGTTTCCTATCATTCCAGCGAAATTAAAGGAGGTGGCTGCAGTCGATTTGTTCGGTCCAGTGGTTCGTTCTACTAATGGTTTTGCGTACATTTTCGTAACAGTGGAGTTGACATCAAAATATGTGTGTTTTACACCTTTACGCAAAGCAACAGCTCGTTCAGTATCTAATGCTTTCATCAAACATTTTCTTAAAGAAGTGGGTCATGTTGATAAGGTTATATCAGATAATGGATCACAGTTTCGTTCTAAAATTTGGCTTTGTACTCTATGGCGTCGTAAAATTAAACCAATTTTCATTTCACTTTTTCACCCTCAATCTAACGCTTCAGAGAGATGGATGAAGGAAATCAATAAATTGTGTCGTCTTTATTGTCATCAGAATCACAGAACGTGGGATCAGTACCTTCATATTTTTCAAAACATCCTGAATGAACTTCCTAATGACTCAACTTCTTTACCGCCTATACTGATATTAAAAAACAAAGCACCGACAAATCGCATATCTGAAATCGTTCCTTTTCCGCCTTCACGGAAACTGCGGCATTCTGAAGTTGTCAACCTGGCTCTACGAAATATTGCATCTGCGGCTGCTAGAAGAGAGAAATCAGCAAAACGTCCTGGTCGTTTAAAAACTTTTTCAGTTGGCCAAAAGGTGTTAATTAAGTCTCATCGTTTGTCTCACAAAGGAAAGGGCTTGTGTCGCAAATTTTTTCTGCTTTATAACGGTCCATATGGAATTCGTGAAATTATTCATGATAACACTGTTGAAGTAGAAACTCTTAAATCACGACGCTCTAAGGGAATACATCATATATCTAACGTAAAAATTTTTGTGGAATGACATACTTGTGAAAAACTAACAGCTACATGTAAACACGCAGAGAGTACAAGGATACCGCCCTGTGTTTTGGCGGCGGCATATACTCAAAGCAACAGTCAAGTCAGCGCGCCGCACAAGGCAGTCGTTGACCGCAAACAATTACTTCCTACGTCACGCGCCTACAGCTGATCGAGCGCTCAGTGCGAATGCACTGACAGCCGTAAACAAATACACAGTCTAATTTCTCAGATTAAATTCAGTATAAAGCTATAGTGACTTGATGAATTATGTTATTAACGTTCAGTATTTTTCAGGATACAGTTCTATAAAATATTTAAGAACTTCAGGTAAATTCTGTTTGTCTCCGACGTTAAGAGGACTTGCTATCGAGAAAATTTCAGAAAGAATGTAATTTCCAAGAAGAAACTAATAAACTAAAAAGGTAACTATTAATTGAGTTTATTTTTCAGGTAACATATTTCCACTTAGGTACGTACTTTAGACGTAATTTGCTGCTCGCGATTACGTGATTCATACTTTGTGCTAAATTTCATGTTCTATGAATTTACTTGTGAAGCGACGTGCTTGCGTACATTTGCTGATTTTTGTCAATGTTTTATTAGTGAACAGGGTTGTTATTTGTATATATTATGCATCGCTTGGCTGCACTGCTTCTTCACTGATGTCATATTTTTTTATTATGTGCCTGCTGTGCTTATTTATTTAAATTATAATTGTCACCTGATTAATTGTGCTGATGTTGGTAGGTCTGTAAGTTATACTTTGTGATTTATCTGCTTGCGCCTTCATGTTTACTTATTAAGATTACATATGAACATTTATTTGCTTATGCTGATATGATGCTAATGATCTGTTTATTATATTAGATAACATGTTTGCTGCCTTGCTTATGGATTGCATATTTACACATTTCTGTTTGTTGTCATAATTACTCTTTAATTTGGTATATAGAAATGCTGATATACTGTGTACAAACATAGAGTTTAGGTCACACTATTGTATTAATTATAGATTGCTCGCTTGGCAGAGCCTCGTTGTAAGAATTGTGCTGCATCCACTTGTTGACATTCTGTTCTCTACTGGTATATTTACTCGCTATTGCATGTTTTGCTTACGCTCAGTGCCTTAGATTTTTAAGATAGGAAAATGAACTGCTATAATTCGACATAAACGACATTAGTACAAGAAACTTCATAGAAGTCACATGAGCTGGAGGTTTTATGAAAGCTATATAAATGTATGCTAATAGGAAGGAAGCTAACGACATGACATACCAAAACTAGGTTTAGACCATTGACAGTTATTACACTGCATTTTTCGTGAGCAATTGAAATAGGAAGTGACACTTCACACAAAAAATTCTCCACATGTTTGCTTCTGCCATAATTCTTGAAGTGGTGTACACACTGTGAAATATTATGACCATTCACACTCCGTAATCATACTTAATTACTGAGAGTTATTCGAACTAAGTCTGTTAGAGGTCATGTATGCATTTTTTTGTTTATAATTCATAACGAGTAGAAGATTTGGGTCAGATGGATTACGCAGAGTTTGTGTGTTGACAGTGTGTCTTCGGATTGTATGGGATGATGAGGTTTGCATTAGGATTTTATCTGTACTTGTTCGAGGAGACTGACTAGAGGAAAGAGTGGTTATGGAAGTGAAATGATATTGGTAATAAGATTTATATGTATCGACGTATTGAAGAGGTATTATTGAGGTATTGAGATTATGTGAAGTTGATGATTATTGGAGTTTTTGTGGACAAGAGGTAAGGTAAATGATAATGATGATAAGATTTATATGTATCGACGTAAGAGGTATTATTGAAGTATTGAGATTATGTGATGCTGATGATTATTGGAGTTTTGGTGGATAAGAGGTAAAGTAAGTGAGGTGCATATTTTTTTTGTTGGTCTATATGGAACAAGGAGGATGAAGATAGCAGACTAGAACCCTCAAGTAGAAGGAAGATAGTCTACACATACACTTTGTTAAATCACTAAGCAGTATATACTTTTTTTGGAGAGAGGAAGTAATTGCATATCTTGGCTCACTGACAGTTGTTCAGCAACCGTACATTTTGATCTAGCTTGGCAAACATTGGTCTTGACATGATGACTATGACGTTGACTTAACTATTATTGACTGTTATACATTGCTGCCACTACTACTTGATACACATGATGAACATGAAATTTTGACAGAATTGCATTTACACAGTTAACACTATTCAATTACACAGTAGTACTTAATGTGGATGAAAGATGAGTGAGTGTGTTTTGTGTGTTTTCCGTTCCAAATAATTAGTCCCAACCTATCTCCTAAAAATTGTTTTATTTCTATGTAGTGGCTTGCACTGACACCCATAAATATTATACGTTTACTGATATTTGTGTATTTGTAATAGTTAATATGACAATTATCTGACATCATTTGTGTGTTTGTTATGATTTGTTTGTTTAGTGTAAAAGCATTTGTATGTGGATTCAAACTATTGTTCATACCTGAACTGTCTGATTAGTGATAGTGAATATTATGAACTGTTACCTGCACTTGTTCAACATTGATGTGTGACACTTAGAAATGTTTAATTTCTGCTGATGAACTGTGTGATCAGTGATAGTAAATATTATGGACTGTTACTTGTACTTTTTCTACATGATTGGTGCCACTAGGACATGTTTAATTTCTGCTAATAAACTCTGATGAACAGTGTGATCAGTGATAGTGAATATTATGGACTGCTGTCTGGACCTGCTCATCATTGCTAGATGCCACTGATGGACTGTTTCTACTGAATTGTTGCTGTCAGCACCTACTCAACATTGCTGGGTGCCACTGATGGACTGCTTCTATTGAAATAATGTCACTTGTTGGTGTCTGCACCTGTTCAACAATGCTGGATGTCACTAATGGAACCGCTTCTGCTGAGAATGTGACTTGTTGCTGTGTGTATCTCTTCAACATTGCTGGGTGCCACAGATGGAACTGCTTCTACTGAAATAATGTCACTTGTTGCTGTCTGCACCTGCTCAACATTGCTGGGTGCCACTAATGGACTGATTCTACTGGAATAACGTCACTTGTTGGTGTCTGCACCTGTTCAACGATGCTGGGTGCCACTAATGGAACTGCTTCTGCTGAGAAATGTGACTTGTTGCTGTGTGTACCTGTTCAACATTGGTGAGTGCACCAGATGGAACTGCTTCTACTGAAATAATGTCACTTGTTGGTGTCTGCACCTGTCAACATTACTGGGTGCCACTGATGAACTGCTTCTACTGAAATAATGTCACTTGTTGGTGTCTGCACCTGTTCAACATTGCTGGGTGCAACTGATGGAGCTACTTCTATGGAAATGATGTCACTTGTTGGTGTCTGCACCTACTCAACATTGCTGGGTGCCACTGTTAGAACTGTTTCTACTGAAATGATGTTACTTCTTGCTGTCTGCACCTGCTCAACATTACTGGGTGCCACTAATGAACTGCTTCTACTGACATAATGTCACTTGTTGGTGTCTGCAGCTGTTCAACATTGCTGGGTGCAACTGATGAACTGCTTCTATTGAAATGATGTCACTTGTTGGTGTCTGCACCAGTTCAACATTGCTAGGTGCCACTAATGGACTGATTCTACTGAAATAATGTCAGTTGTTGGTGTCTGCAGCTGTTCAACATTGCTGGGTGCAACTGATGGAACTGCTTTTATTGAAATGATGTCACTTGTTCGTGTCTGCACCTGTTGACCATTGCTGGGTGCTACTGCTGGAACTAATCATTGAAAGCATTTTATGTGAACATTTGTATAAACTGATTTTTTGTGAATTGTGTGAACTATTATGTAAAGTCACATGTATGAAAAGAAGTTGTATTGCTTACTGTATTTCATATGTTAGATTATTAAACGGTCAGTGCAAAGCCAAAAATTTTATCTAATTATGTGATATTTACGTATTAATATTATCTTTTATTTTTGTCTCTATTTTGTGGACGAATTTGGTGGTATTTTCACCACCAATGCTGGCAAAAATACCATCAAATTCTGGCCCGTGGAGGAAGGGCATATGAAAGGTGGCTACACTGAGCCACAGCGCCAGAGATTGCGCCAAAGAGTATTATTCAGCCGCTTCCACTGGCAGTGCTTGGGGAGAACTCGTAGTAGTCAGTGCTTGGGGAGAACTTGTAGTAATCAGTGCTTGGGGAGAACTCGTAGTAGTCAGTGCTTGGGGAGAACTCGTAGTAGTCAGTGCTTGTTGAGATGTGCTAGTGAAAAGTGCTTGTTGAGATGCGCTAGTGAAAAGTGCTTGTCGAGAAGTCGTGGTGGAGAGTTCTTGTTGAGATGTGGTAGTAGAGAGTCGGTGTGGAGATATATTGTAATGATTAGAGTGATTTTGGTCAATATATGAAGGTAAAAGAAAAAAAATTTTCCTTTTCTTTTTATTATCTCAATGTGTTAAATAATGCAGCATTACAGGTTCAGTCAACAAAGCATCTGGCTTGTGTTCTTGTATTAGAGTGTAATTCTGGTTTTCTTGCGTGATTATAGGATCTCTATTTTCTTTGATTACTTCAGTATAAATGATGTTTAAAATTTCTTGTCTTAGTGAAGAAGAACCATGCCAGATGTGTACGTTGAACCACACTTCCACACACTGAACAGCTACACTTGTGGTTTGTTGGCTTTGTAGGTTTTATAGTTGCTGGCGACTTAATTAATTAATTGTATTAACGAAAATTTTCATTTCATTCTTTGTTGTTGTTCCATGCAGTCAGATTGCGTAATAATACTAGTCAGGGCCAACCGTTTACGAAACACTGTAATCGGACATATAGCTACGAACGAAAAAAAAAATTGTTTTCAATTGTATTTAATTAAGCCCCCATGCAACATGCAAACGGGTTTCTTCTCCATAACAATGCAAGCCCTCACACAAGTCTGCACATACGAGAGGAGCTCACAAAACTTCATTGGACTGTTTTTCCTCATCCACCCTAGAGGCCAGATCTCGCACCTTCCGACATCCATCTGTGTGGCACAAAGAAGGATGACTCCGCGGGAAGTAGTACGTGAAGGATGCGGAGGTTATTGATCCTACCCGACATCGACCAGTAGAATGGTACCATCTGAGCATACACGCGCTTCCTTGTAGTGGCGTAATGCTGTCGCATTGGTCGAAGATTGAGTTGAAAAGTAGGATTCTGTAGCCCAAAGAGTGGGGAATAACATGGTGTATTGCAGTCCTGGATAAAACCAACCTGCTTTCTGAAAAAAATGGTGAAAGACTGATCTGTAATGTAGCCCCAGGTTTAGGTTAGGTTGGAAGATGATAATTTGGTTGTGACTTCGTGACGCCAATGAATGTGATGTTATGACATGAATTTGAGCTACATTTACCAAAATGTTGATGTAGGTATTCGGTCAACACTCATAGCAAATTATGTACGTCACACATTCCTAGACGGTATTATTTTGGCTCTGTATTACATTTAATATAACTTACTTAACTATGACAAATTTTTGTTTTGTGAATAACTCACCGTTTTTATTTCGAATAAATATCTGTAACAGTTCTTTCACTAAATGTAACTGGGTTTTCTCTTTTGATGCTAGTCAATTGTCAGGATGAGCATTCTAAAGCATTATGTCAGGGTGAAAATACTAAATAAATTAATTTTTCTCTCTTAACAACATGTGGGCAGGGTGGGTACTACCTTGGCTCGGGTATAAGGTAGAATGAAACAGCATTTTTACATAAGATAACTTTTATTGCAAGTTTCGTACAACTGTTTCCTTACTCGATCTTCTGGCTCGGAGAGCGGCAGCTGTGTTGTTTGCGAAGCCTTCTGCTGTGGCAGCGGCGGCATCTGATTATGCGTGGCAGTGTGTATCTCGTGTCGCCGTCTTGCGCGAGGTGGCCCGTTTAATTATTGAGAGCGAAGTCGTGCATCGGATGGTGATACCTTGGATGTGGCGTCCCAGTGCTTCTCTTCTCTAAGCGGTGGCGTGTGTTGTGCGTCGGCCAGCGGAGCGGCGCGGCGGGGGAAGGCCAGTGTCCCGGACTCGAACAATGGACTCCCGCTTGCCAGACTTCGGCTGTCAGATCTTCATCCCAGCTCACAGGTGACTGCTTCATCCAGGTACATGGAAATCAGACTTCAAATACCTTTCAACTTCTGGCTTCTGGCGCCAAGGCTGCTGATTGCTATTCCATTACAGCGGCGGACTTGGTGCGTCTGTGTATGATGTAGTCTCTTCTTGCATGATGGTCTTCAGCACTGAAACTGACTGAAAACAACTGCTACTCTTCTCTTCTTCCTTCGTCGGGCCCACTGCGTCTCGCGTATTTATTCACTTCAGTTCACTGGAGGTGAACGACTTCACGGTCATTGCCTCGTCTGTCACGTTGAAAAGCTTCTCGAAGAATTTTCTTAACGTCGGTCATTGGCTCTTGGAATGTAGGCGAGGGACTTTGAACACATGTGAAAACTGACAAACACGTGAGCCGGTCGGGCGATGCCCTGACGGCTGAATCAACAGCGTCCACTTATGTGGAACTTGCTGACTTCATGGTCATTGTCTCTTCTGCTCTGCTGTTCTGCCCGCTGTATGCCAGTGTGTAATTCTTCTAAACTAAACTAGGTTTTTCATTTATATTCTAATTTCTACTTCACTTTGATTTCACTAATTTATTTACTTAAGTACCACTCAACATTCCTCCACCCTTCGGAGAAATTCGCCCTCGAATTTACCACTCAACGTTCCTCCACTCTTCACACGGCAAAAGCACTAACACAAGCAATGAAAACTCTCGAGTTAGACGATTACACATGCTTCACATTAAGCATGTTGAAAATACTTTATCACTTTATTGAAGCTCTGTACGCTCATGAATCACATAATTCACACATAAATGGTTATAGTAAGTGTAACAAATCTTGATGACAATGAATAAACAAAAATACATTTTTCACTTAGAAAATTACATAGCAACACCTGTTTAATCTACCTGCAAGAATAACTACTCCACAGTATTGTTTATTTTAACGTGAGACTGTTTAGTAAAAACTGAAGTACAATAAACAAAATTAATACACTAATGCTCAAAAGTAACCACTGAAGTACGCCAGTTAAGAGTGTGGTATCCAGTTAACAGGGATTTGATAAAGTATCATATTATGATTTGGCTTATTTATTCGTCTTAAATAAAAGAAAACTGTACAAAGCAGAAATACCAACACAAAGGTTCCAGATACACCCGTTCCTAAGCATTATAATTTTAGCTTTATGTTCCCCTTTCAATTTTAAGACGTGTTGCATCATAACATTGGCATCAATTTTGCCTTGCTGTGAGTTTATGAACGTCTCTAATGACTTCAGAAGGGAACTGTCAAAGGGAGTCATTGAGGTTGGATAGGTTTTATGTAGAAAATGCTTCCATGGCGTTTTCTGAAAAAAAGCAAACAACATGGTTATGGGCCTACCAACCCAGGAAAAACAAAAACAAAGAAAAGAAGGAATACATTGTTAACTACAAGATCTACATGTTTCCACGTTCAACTTTTTTTTCTTAAAAAATAAACCATTATCATTTAGTAATTATTTACATTTGTATACTGTCCACAGTCTACTATGAGTCAACTAGGACATTCGCACCCTTGGTCGAAGACTGTATGGTGCCATGTGTGTATGTTGTGCTGGCGTGGCTACTCTTTTTCCTTTTCGGACACTTCCTCCACCCTTCGGAAAAGCAGACACTATTGTTGAAGGAATTACATCTGGAGCGCCCTTAAAAGGTTTTAAACGACTTGCATGGACAATAGTAGTTCGGGTGGGCAGTTGCAGTTTAACGTTGACTGGTGACGTGATCTCAATAATTTGATAAGGACCTCTGTAGTTCATTACGAATTTCTTCGTTTTTCCTTTCGCAATGTATGGAGTTGACAGCATCACCCACTGACCGATTTTGTAATTTGGATATTTAGCTTGGGCATTACCTAATCTTTCCTGTCGTTACAAAGTATTTGTATTAGATTTTTGAACCTTTTTCCATACATCATTCATCATTCGACTGAAATCTCTTACTGTTTCTCCGACTTTTCCGTTTTTCTGCCTGATTACATCAAAAGGGGACAGCATTTTTCTCCCATAGACCACTTCATAAGGTGACATGCCAGTTGCTTCATGCGTTTTGGCGTTGTACACCAACACGATTATTGGTAAATACGTATCCCAATTAGAATGTTGTTCGTTAATATAATAACTAAGCATCTTGCCAATTGTCTGATGAACTCTTTCTGTGCGCCCGTTGCACTGAGGGTGTAACGGAGTTGTGCGTAATTTACGTATTTTTAATAAGTGGCATAGCTGTTTCATTAATTAAGGCATAAAATTAGATCCCTGATCTGTGATAATAGCTTCAGGTACGCCAAATTTAAGTATCCAGTTGTTAACTAAAGCTTGGGCAACTGTATTTGCTTGCTGATATGGGAGACTCACCATAGCTAGATAGCGTGAAAAGTGATCTATAATTGTAAGAACATACTTATTACCAGCAGGTGTTTTATGAAATGGCCCATAGAGATCCACTCCGCAGATTTGAAATCGACATGAAGCCTCGGGGAGCCTCTGTAAGGGTATTTTTAAACGAGAAAGTTCAGCTCGTTGTGCGCACGCAATGCAATTACGAACATACTGCGCAACATCCTGCTTTCTGGTTTGCCACCAAAATCGCTCTGCTACACGTCTTTCGGTTGTCCGCTGCCCACCGTGTCCTGCAAGGATATGATCGTGGGCCTCTGCCATTATTTCTTGTCTAAGGTGTTGGGGAACAACAATTCGCGGTCCAAGTTTTGTTTTACGGCGCAATACACCATCTTCAAAGCAAAATTGTTTTTGAGTTGCGTATTTTTTGCATTCTGTATCTTCATCTTGTGCCTTTCTCCAGTCCTCATTATCTCGGCCTGTTGCTTCCAAAAGTGCTATTTTCCGACTTAGGCAATCTGCATTCGTGTGTTTTTTGCCTGATTTACGGATAACTTCGAAATCCATTTCAGAAAGACATAGGGCCCAACGGGTGAGACGACTAGATGGATCCTTTAATCCAAGCAACCATTTTAAAGCTGCGTGGTCTGTAATAACCTTGAATTTTCTACCATACAAGTAGCATTTAAAGTATTTGATGCCATAAATAACACTTAACAATTCTTTCTCCATTGTGGAATAATTTCTTTCTGCCGTTGATAGTTGTCTCGAAGCGTAGGCTATGGGGTGTTCCGCGCCATTAATATTCTGACTCAAAACAACTCCTACTGAATGACCACTTGCGTCACAGGATAAAATAAATTTTTTATTATAATCTGGGTAGGCTAATACTGGACTGTGTGTTAATTTATCTTTAAGGGTTTGAAATGCTGATTCACAATCTTCAGACCAATGAAATTTTGCACCCTTTTTCAATAATTGGGTTAAGGGTCGGGCAATTTCAGCAAAATTTTGAACATATTTTCGGTAATACGATGCGAGACCAATGAAACTTTGTACTTCCCTAACGCGTTGTGGTGTTGGGAAGTCCTTAACTGCCGAAATTAATCGAGGATCTGTTTTAATTCCTTTTTCACTAATGACATGCCCTAGGTATGTAACCTCTGTCAATGCAAAACTACATTTTTCCACATTTAATGTTAATTTAGCTTTTCTAAGTCTCTGAAAAACGTTACTCAGATGCACAGCAAGTTCATTAATGTCTTTGGAGAATACAATAATATCGTCTAGATATACACAAAATTGCTGAGTTTTGAGTCCTCGCAATACTCCATCGAGTAGTCTTTGAAAAGTTGCTGGTGCGTTTTTCAAACCGAAAGGCATTCTTTTAAATTGCCAGTGGCGTCTAGGGGTAGAAAATGCTGTTTTATGCCTATCTTCAGGTGCAACTTCCAATTTATGATATCCGCTACGTAAATCGATTGTTGAAAAATATTTACTGTTACCCAAACTGTCAATGATATCTGTAATGTTTGGAAGAGGATAAACATATGAGTTAGTTTGTTTGTTAAGCTGTCTATAGTCACAACAAAATCTATATCGTTTCGTACCGTCGAGAGACTTCTTTGGAATAATTACAATATTTGAATTATAAGGCGTATCAGAATATTCTATATTTCCATCTTTTAGATGCTGTTCCAAAAATTCATCCAGTACTGGCTGTAAATGATGCGGAACTTTATAAGGCTTCCTATAAACTGGGGGGCTATTTCCTGTTGGTATCCTATGCTATGTGATATCGGTTGCTGGCAGTGGACCTTCTGCATTAAATAAATCTTGGAACTCAACTAAAACTGCTTCTATCGTGTCTCTATCATTTCCTTTCAAATGCTCAATCTTCTGGCGTAATGCGGTTTTATAGGCGTCTGGTTTCTGACCATCAGTAATATCTGACCAAATGAAATCTTCTTCTCCAAAAGTACTGACTGTAGCTACTAATATTCCCTTATGCAACTCTTTGTCCTCCACTCCGAAATTGTCAATATGTACCGGTACTTTTCTTTCTCCCTCAACGTCTTGAACTCGTACAACACTTCTACGTACAAAACAATGTGATACATCTAATTCCTCATTTTCCTCTAATGGCTCTATTAGACACACTGTATCTGTAGGTACCTCGGGGTCAACGGTCATCCAGAAAAGTTTTCCTGAGCCAAATGGTATCTTATCCCGCGAATCAACCTTCAAGGACGTTGCACGCAGTGTAGTTGATTTCGCCTTCCTGTTGGGGAAATCTTGCGGCAGCGGGCTCTTTGCAGCGGTGTCACCTAGCTGAGACACTATTCCGCTAAGTTCTACGGTTTGCTGTCTGAGGTCGATTTTAGCGTGATGTTTATTCAGGAAATCCAGCCCTAGAATCGCATCGTACCCGTCAGTTACCTTTGTTACCACTTCTACATCTTCTTGAAATTGTACACCGTGAATATAGAAAATCAATGATGTACATCCTAATGACTTCACTGTACCTCCTCCTACCCCACTCAATTTATATCTTGGAGTGTCATATTTCTTTTCTCCAATGCATTCATTGCTATTGATACGTCTGCGCCTGTATCCACCAGTATCCTTGCCTCTTTGTCCTGTATGGTAGCAGATAACCAGCATTCCGCCTTCACATTCGCCTTAATGGCATGAAATTTTATTGGGAACGCCTGGCGGCGGCTCCGACATTCCCGTTTCAGTTTAACTGATTTCTATTTCCAAAAACTTTCTTAGACCTGCATTCCTTGAATGTGTGACCTATTCTTTGACAATTAGTGCATTGAGGTTGTCTGCAATTTTTTGCTATATGGCCCTGTCGATCGCACCTAAAACATCGTACTCCTGCTGAAAATACATTTCGCTTCTCCTTGTATCTGGTGGCAATGTCTATTTCTTCGAAAGCCGCCGCCACAGATACAGCTTCCGCTAAATCTTTAGGAAACTCTGCCCTGACACGACGGGACGTTTCAGGTGGTAACCCACGTAAAAATGTATCCAGAGCTCTATTTTCGGCCTCTTGTAAAATAACTTTATTTTCTTCATCACTAGTTGTCAACTGATAGGTGTTAATATTAACTTTTCTAATCCTATCTACAAAGCTTTCTAAAGACTCGTTTTGCCTCTGAGTGATACTGTTTAATTTTTCCCTATAAAATCTACAGCTGTTCTGTTTTTGAAAACGTTTAAGTAATCCTTTCTTCAATTCCTCAAATGTTGGAGCATTCCGTAATTCTTCATGGTATAATACATGTGCTTTAGCCGCTCCTAGCAATCTTAACTTTGTCATTTGTAAGAGCTGTTCATCTGACCGTGATCCTAACTTTGCAGCTGCTACTAAATCATCAAAAAGGGCTATTATGTCCTCGCCAAGTTTACCTGAAAAAGGAGTTACCAAGGCTGCTGCTGAGGAATCTAGGGTGGGAGGGATTGAACTGGTTTACCTAACCTCACTCAACTGTTTAAATAATGTATTATTATCATTTTTAAGCTGTGCTATCTGATTAACTAAGCTCTGAATAGCTTCCTCAGTAGAAACCGCTTGTGGTGCTGTCTCTGACTTTGTACGATTTCGTGTCATCATTTTACAAAATATTAGTCACACAGTCTTACTACACTGAATTAAAAAGATGTTTAAATATTTTCGACAAACTCTTAAAATTATAGGGGGAGAATACACTTCTAAATAAAGAAAATATTACGACTGCTATGCGAACTTCTATCCTTTTACACATACGATACTAACTGTGGACCTTTAGTGACTGTCATTCACACCTCATATTGAGCCAAGGGTTTCTTTTCTCTGACACCAAATGTAACAGTTCATTCACTGAACGTAACTGGGTTTTCTCTTTTGATGCTAGTCAATTGTCAGGATGAGCATTCTAAAGCATTATGTCAGGGTGAAAATACTAAATAAATTAATTTTTCTCTCTTAACAACATGTGGGCAGGGTGGGTACTACCTTGTCTCGGGTATGAGGTAGAATGAAACAGCATTTTTACATAAGATAACTTTTATTGCAAGTTTCGTACAACTGTTTCCTTACTCGATCTTCTGGCTCGTAGAGCGGCAGCTGTGTCGTTTGCGAAGCCTTCTGCTGCGGCAGCGGCGGCGTCTGATTACGCATGGCAGCGTGTATCTCATGTCACCGTCTTGCGCGAGGTGGCCCGTTTAATTATTGAGAGCGAAGTCGTGCATCGGATGGTGATACCTTGGATGTGGCGTCCCAGTGCTTCTCTTCTCTAAGCGGCGGCGTGTGTTGTGCGTCGGCCAGCGGAGCGGCGCGGCGGGGGAAGGCCAGTGTCCCGGACTCGAACAATGGACTCCCGCTTGCCAGACTTCGGCTGTCAGATCTTCATCCCAGCTCACAGGTGACTGCTTCATCCAGGTACATGAAAATCAGACTTCAATACCTTTCAACTTCTGGCTTCTGGCGCCAAGGCTGCTGATTGCTATTCCATTACAGCGGCGGACTTGGTGCGTCTGTGTATGATGTAGTCTCTTCTTGCATGACGGTCTTCAGCACCGAAACTGACTGAAAACAACTGCTACTCTTCTCTTCTTCCTTCATCGGGCCCATTGCGTCTCGCGTATTTATTCACTTCAGTTCACTGGAGGTGAACGACTTCACGGTCATTGCCTCGTCTGTCACGTTGAAAAGCTTCTCGAAGAATTTTCTTAACGTCGGTCATTGGCTCTTGGAATGTAGGCGAGGGACTTTGATCACATGTGACAACTGACAAACACGTGAGCCGGTCGGGCGATGCCCTGACGGCTGAATCGACAGCGTCCAGTTATGTGGAACTTGATGACTTCTTGGTCATTGTCTCTTCTGCTCTGCTGTTCTGCCCGCTGTGTGCCAGTGTGTAATTCTTCTAAACTGAACTAAGTTTTTCATTTATATTCTAATTTCTACTTCACTTTGATTTCACTAATTTATTTACTTAAGTACCACTCAACATATCGGATTTTGCATATATATTGACATGAGAATGTGAGAATATTCGTTCGTCTATTGGTATGAAACACGTGGCGTGTCATATCTTGTTGCCTATGTAGTACCAGCTACTGACAAAACCCTTTTCGTTCCCATCATACTGGACGAAGAACACTAAGAGTATTAATGCACGAACGTCATTAGGTCCAATCCACATTTCTATCGTAGCGCTGGAGAGAGCGCGTAAAATCAGGTGTGCCGAATCGTGCAGTTCTTTCAGTGCGGGTTGACACCAAGCCTGATTTCTTGCGGATCCCGAAATGTTAAGTGAGGGGTTCATGAGTAGGTAACTCTATTCTAGTTTGGGTGGATGGGAAGCAAGCTCGAATTGCCGAGGTGATTAAGGCGACATGGTTCGAGTCCCGTCCCTGTTACCACTGATACATTTCCATTTCCAGATGGGGCTAGTGTCATTGAAAACATTTGAGTAGTGTTATACGGAATGTCGTGAAACTGCAATGTCGTGAGACCTTGTACTGGGGGCCCCACGGTCGACGAGCTCATGATGGGTAGGACGTGGACATCGACCTGGTGCCAAGCTTCCAGCTGGGAGCCGGTCGGTGGCTTGCGGGTCCCTAACCAGTCCCACTAATCCTACCACGGAAATGTGACATACAATTGACGTAGAATCTGATCAGCGTGGCGAATCTTCACATCTCTGATAAGATGGAACCTACTTAATAGGCAGACTGAAATATTTCGTGGTTTGACCTACACTCGATCCCGCGATCTTTTGGCTTCTGCGCCCGTGCTTTACCACTACACTAACTACACTAATGACACAAAAACATCGCTTTCTTAGGCTGGATGAAGTTCAGCACACCATGTCTGAGGGAAAAACACCCTTTTCCAGAGGATGGAACACTATGTAACATACATGGTGTTGCAAGTTGGCACTCCTGTGCACGCGTAAATGCTACGATGCGACTGCAGTATATAATTGACATGCCAAGCCTTAGACATTATCTTTCAATGCTTTTATACTCTTTGTTACTGTGTATGATGGTTAACACAAACAATTGGTGAGAGGTGTGATCTCTCAGACTTCAAAGAAGGGCAACTCGGTGGTGCGCGGTTAGCGGGAGAACCTGCGATGAAAACGACTGAACTGTTTAACGTTTTTCAATAGATAGTATCCACGGTAATGATAGGATACAAAAAATATTATAAAACATCGTCGGCGAAGAAGGATAGTGACCGAAAGCCGAAGTTAACTGACTGAGATGTACGAGCATTAAAAAGGATTGTGGCCAGCCAACATAAAACTACTGCGGCAAAAGTGACTGAAGACCTCTACACACTTGAGTAAAACCGTGTCGACAACTACAGTAAGGCAGTTGCTTCCCAAGGCTAGCGCCGGCCGCGGTGGCCGTGCGGTTCTAGGCACTTCCGTCCGGAACCGCGTGACTGCAACGGTCGCAGGTTCGAATCCTGCCTCGGGTATGGGTGTGTGTGTGATGTCCTTAGGTTAGTTAGGTTTAAGTAGTTCTAAGTTCTAGGGGACTGATGACCTCAGATGTTGAGTCCGATAGTGCTCAGAGCCATTTGAACTATTTGAACCAACCCAAGGCTAGCAATTGCGAAACCCTTACTACCTGAAGCCAACACAATACTACTGAAACAGTGGTGTCACTATCATAAAACCTGGGCACCTGATGACTAGAAGAATTTAGTATGGTCCGATGAATCATCGTCTACATTAATTTCCTACAAATGGCCTGGTTTATGTATGGACAACCCCAAACTAAGCCTAAGATACGGCCTGCCTGCTTCCTGCAGTCAAACATGTGGAGGTTCAGTTGTGATCTGAGCTGCTATGTCATGGTACTCGGCTGATCCTATCACTACCCTCGTTGGCCGGATTAGTGTGAATGAATATTTCGACAATGAAGTGCTGACTATGATTAGCACGCTATTGCCAAACACTACCGTATTCCAATATGATAACGCGCCCATACACTCAGTCAAAAAGGTTCAGGCGTGGTCTGTGGAACATCGCAGTATCATCAAACATCTCCCCTGGCCAACAATTACTAGACCTCAACACCAGTGAACCGTTATTGCAAGTTTTAGACAAGAGATTGAGGGAAAGATTTTCAGTTCCAACATCGTTGAAGCAAATGGCGGTACAAGAAGGAGAGAATATTCGGTTGGAAACTATTTAGACGCTCTAGAATCTATTCCGCGAAGAAATGCGCCTGTTCTCAAAGGCAATGGTGGCCCATATTAATTAATTATATTGTGTATATATCAGATGTTATATTATTTTGTCCACCCTCTGCGTAAGTTACACGAGAAACTCAGCCGACCCCGACAACGCATGAGTGAGACTACCTGCCACACAGATGCGAGGAAGATCCTGCCTGAAGAATAACCTCTTGTTGACTGCGTCTCCATAGCTTGTCTGGGGTCGTAGCCAAGGGTCCAGAAAGACCACCGAAGCCCCACAACCTATACTACAGAGAAAATTTGAACGTGAATTCGACGCACATTGTTGTGCAGGAAACAAAGCAGGCACTTTCACGAACAAAGGTGTCTTTTGAAGGTACGGAAGACAATATAACATGTCCACAAGACACCGGATATTTCCAGTGCAGAAAACGCAACTTCTCATAGTGAAAGAATGCCTTCGGAAATGATGTTCTTGGCGAGTGTGTGAGGTACTTTTAGCCAGGAAAACGGGGGAGATGAACGAGAGCTATTAAAGTTAGTGTTGAATGATTCTATTGGTCAGAAAAATAACCTGACCAGAGCAGTGAGTTGCATGGAGTCTTTGTAGAATGCTGGGAGAGCCATCCTAGAGTGGACTTTACTGTTAGGTTTCAGATATTTCGATGCGAGCCTTCATGATGAGACGTTAAAGCTTGGAGGTCGCTCAGTGTTTTGGTTTCAGGTGCAATGACCATCAGCGGGTAACAGCCACTAGACGCCGGTAGACGACGCTTACCTCCCACAGACCAGCGACCAACAGACTCACACTGCCCGCTGCTGACCATAGGCTCTGCCACCCGACTGTTGTGCTCGTGCAATCGGCCTGGTGACGACAGGCTCTAGCGTGCTGTGTCGAAGGCTTCGTTTGTCTCTGAGTAACGTGTGTTAAAAACCCTGGTAACAACAACGAGGGTGGTCCCTTCAATCCCCACAAACCAACCAACCAACAAAGAGGGAATTCCATTAACACGCTCTAAGCAAGAAAGAAATTGACACCCCAGGAAAGAATTATCTGGAAACTGGTAGATATGATGTATACAGACAAATCGATACAGTTTCAGAAAAACTGGATGATTATTCAAGAGAAAGAGCTTAACTTTTGAGCAAGTCAATAACCCTTTGGTCGACCTCTGGCCTTATACAAGCAGTTGTTCGGGTTGGCATTGATCGATAGAGTTGTTGGACGCCTTCCTGGGGGATATCGTGCCACATTCTTCCCAAGTGACGCGTTAGATCGTCAAGATCCCCAACTGGCTGGAGGGCCCTGCCCACGATGCTCCAACCTTCCCAAGAGGGGAGAGATCCGGCGACCTTGCTGACCAAGGTAGGGCTTAGTAAGCACCAAGAAACAAGTAGAAACTCTCGCCGTGCGCCGGTGAGCATAATCTTGCTGAAATGTAAGCCCAGGCTGACTTATTATTAACGGCAACAAAACGGGCAGTAGAATATCGTCGACATACTACCTCTGCTGAGAGGCTGCCGTGGATGACAACCGAAGAGGTTCTCCTATGAAAGGGAATGGCACCCCAGGCCATCACTCACGGCTGTCGGGCCGTATGGCGGGTAACTACCAGGTTGATATGCCACCTGGGCGTATCCAGACACGTATTCGATGGTCATTAGGGCTCATTTAGAAATGGGGCTCATCACTGACGACAATTCTACTCCAGTCAATGAGATTCCAGGCGGAAGGCGCGTCCAGGGACGCCCTGGACAGCGATGGGGTACCAACCTGACCGTCGCACCTCCATATGGCCCGACAGCCAAGAATAATGGTCTGGGGTGCAATTTCTTTTCATAGCAGGACCCTTCATTTGACTGCACCCTTACAACACATTGGTTCGTCGACTTCTAAGCCCCGTTTTGTTGCCGTTCATGGCAAGCATTTCAGAGTTTACATTTCAACGAGATAATTCTCGGCCACACACGGTGAGAGTTTCTTGTGGTGTCACCGACAGACACAACACTTGCTAGGTTGTAGCCTTTAAATCGGCCGCGGTCCGTTAGTATACGTCGGACTCGCGTGTCGCGTGCAGACCGATCGCCGCCACACGGCAGGTCTAGTCTAGAGAGACTCCCTAGCACTCGCCCCAGTTGTACAGCCGACTTTGCCAGCGATGGTTCACTGTCTACATACGCCCTCATTTGGCGAGATGACAGTTTAGCATAGCCTTCAGCTACGTCATTTGCTGCGACCTAGCAAGGCGCCATATTCAGTTACTGTGAATGTATTCTGAACAGATAATATTGTGAATCATGTACCGTCAAGAGCGACGTCCATCATTAATGGATTAAAGTTAAGTATCAAACTAATTACGTCCGCTTTCTGAATTCTAATTTCTTGTCATGTTCCAGACCTCACGTCAGTATAGTCCTTCCCTCCTCACGCCAGCCTGCGTGAGCTAAAACGCGTGCATTTCGGCCTCCATTAGTAACACGGTGTTGGCTCTCCAGCCAACACAACATTTCTACTACTTGTCTTCGTGTTTGCCAAACCATACAACCAGCAAGGTCGCCGCACCTCTCCCCAATTGAGAGTTGGGAGAGTTACGGGCGGGACCCTTCAACTAGCTCGGGACTCTGACGTTCCAGCTCACCAGTTAGACATAATTTGACACGACATCCTTCAGGAGGACATCCAACAACTCTGTCAATCAACCCCAAGCGGAGCAACGGATTGCATAAGGGCCAGAAATGGACCAACGCGTTTGTGACTTGATGAATTTGTGAGGCTCTGCGTCTTGAATAAATCATTCATTTTTTCTGAAGCTGCAATTATTGTTTTGACTGTACTTGTACATCACATCTCGTCCCATTCCGATAATTCCTCCGTGGAGGGTCGTTTTTCTGTCTTAGAGTCTGTAACACCCACATTATTGTTACATCCTTTTAATTGTACTAATAGATAATCATGTACCGATGGACGGGGACCGTCGAGCGAAAGTAGTTATAAAGCATGCATGAAATTGGCGGAAGGAGTCACTCGTGAGCTCTACAGTGCTACCAACACTCCAGCCACCTCAATGATTGTGCACATGTAGTTAAAAACAATGAGGCAAAATGTCGAGCATATCCTGCACATTTCTACAGTCAGTCCTGAGGAACGCTTGAGAGGATGTAAAGAACGACACTGCTTGCCATTGGTTCATTGGAAAAGAATGATTTGGATTGATGCCTCACGCTGTGCCTTGTGTTAATCCCGTAGAAGGGTTTGGGTTTGGCGAATGTCTGAGAACGTTGCGTCCCATCAAGTGTAGTGACAACAGTGAAATATGGGGGATGTAGTGTTACGGTAAGAGAGTCTTTTCGTGGTCAGGGTGTCATTCCCTTATTGCCTTTAAGAAAACGCTAAATGCGGAATTATGTGAAGACATTTTACTGCATTAGGCACTGCATGCGCCAGAGGAGTAATTCGGAGGCGATCACAGTTTGTATCGGCTGTCATAAAACAGCATCTGTGAGCCAGTGGTTTGTGGACAGTAATAATCTTGAAATGGACTGGCCTGTCCAGTCCCGAACTGAACCCAGTAGAACATCTTTAGGGTGAGTCAGTATATCGATTTCGCTCCAACATCACCATCTTCTCTGCTTTCCGAAATTTAGATACCTCACTGAAAGAGTACCCAGAGGGGTTCAATCCGAAGGCAAAGGGTAGACATAGCACATATTAATGTCCAACAATAGATGTCCAGATACTTTAGGTCGAATTCTGTATGTCCATTGTTTTGTAATAGTGATTTTAGAGGGTAACCAAATCCAATATCTGTGGTACAATCACGTTTCGGAGAAAATGAATTATTGTAACGTTATCTATTCACACATCTGCAGCTGACGCACACAGTTCCTTAATTTATCGGTAATATGAAAAGTACCTCATTTAAGTGCAGCCGAATTGTAATTAATAAATGTGCAATAATCTTAACCTCAACAAACGCCAGTCACATCATGCTACAGACTATTCCATAGGAACAACTCGTCTAAAATAAAAACTGGTGTGTAAACAGGAACTTAAAAACAGGTAGTATTAGATGGTGGTGGGGATGGAGAAGGCTGTGAGGATATGTTACTAACATGGTGCCCATTTAGGAAGAAGTCATCTTGAATGTAGTTTCTAATTTTCAAATGCAAAGGGAGTCTGTGATACATCAGAAAATGAATTACAGGAGAAAAACAATGTATTTCATTCGAACATCACTCTAACCAACAACAACAAAAAAATGGGATGGAAATCAATAGATGTGATATTAATGAGCAATCAAACAAATTATTACTCCATTACATTTCTGGCATGCAGCCGCGCAAATAAAATTTCCTCCACTGATATTTAGACCGCGTATCGTCCGGCCACCCTCAGAGTGAGTCACAAAACTGACGACAAGATGCCAAGCGCGGCCTTACATGCTCCACCGTGGCGGTACTGCGCATGCGGGTCACAGATGCTGGTCGGCGGCAAAGAAATACACTTACACATGCGCCCCCTGTGGCGAAGAAGTACAGACATTCGATTCGCTTATCGATGTATGATCGGCGGCGGTGACATCAGGACGACTTCTCTGCAGTTTAATTACCCCAAGAGTCGGATTCCATGCTTTGTCCAAATTAAAACCATTATCTCTATTTATTAAATTATTAGCTAAACTAATCTCTATAGCTTTCTTGAAGACAGATTCCCCAAACTAAGAGGTGGGTGTTAAAATCTTCACATCACTGTAATTCATGGAATGCCGTGTATCAATACAATGTTCGGCCACAGATGACTCGTCTGGCTGTAATAAGCGTGTATATCTTCCATGCTCCACACATCTCTCACGAACGGTGCGTGTTGTTTGACCTATATATGACTTCTCACAAGTTCCGCAAGGAATCTGATACACACCCACTTTACGAAGCTGTAAACCATCTTTCACAGAGCCTAGTAAAGCTGCAATCTTCGTGGGGGGAGGGGGGGGGGAGGAGAGGATTACCTTAACACAGTGTTTCTCAAGAATACGGCCTATCTTCGAGGAAAGAGCAGCCACATAGGGCAAAAGCGCACTAGATCTGAAGGAATTAGTATCTTCTTCCTCATCACATACCTGCATTCTAGCTTTTGCACTGAATGCTCTATGAATTTGATCGATTTAAAAATGCTCTTGAGGTATGTGAGCTCTTCTTGGAAATTATCTTTATCGGATATACTGTGCGTCCTATGCACAAAGGTCTTAAGGACACCTACGGTCTGTGAAGGGCGATTGCAGCTACTGGCATGTAGATATAGATTTGTGTGTGTAGGTTTCCAATATACGGCATGTCCTAATGTGCTATCACCTTTACGTCGAACGACAACATCCAAAAGGGGAGGCGCTGTCTTTTTCTATTTCCATAGTGATTTTGGTACTAGCATGGATAGAATTTAAATTCTCAAGAAATCGATGTAATTCATCCATCCCGTGCGGCCATACCACAAATGTGTCGTCCGCGTACCTCCAGAAGACCGTAGGTTTAAAACTTGCTGTCCTCGAAGTCTTCCATGAATAAATTAGCTACCAGAGGGGAGAGGGAGCTTCCCCTAGCAGCGCCAGCAATTTACTCATAAAAATCGCCATTAAACTAAAAATAATATGATAAAATCACATGTTGAAATAAGGCCATAATGTTCTTATCAAAATGTTGGCCGATAAGAGATAGAGTCATTTAAAGATACCTTGGTGTATAATAATACCACGTCAAAACTAACAAGCGCATCCGTAATATTTAGCCTGACATTGCTAAGTCTCTGAACAAAATCCATAGAATTACGAATGTGGTGACTACATTTTCCTACCAATGGTTTTAGTAAGGAAGCTAAACATTTGGCAGAAAAATGCCGTGGCGAACCAGTAGTGCTCGATATAGGTCTCATAGACAAGTCCTCTAGATGCCCATCCTTATCCATCTTGTGAACTTTAGGAAGCCCATAAAATCTTGGTGGTACTGCACCTCGCACTTTTTAATTTCTTATGACTTCCTTTGGTAGTGATTAAGCGTTCAGCAAGACCGTAGTCCTTATTGTATGTGGTCTACTTAGTTCTGGTGCTTACCGGAAGATTAACAAAGATCCTACTAACAAGGACTGCGGCCTTGCTGAAAGCTTCATCACTACTAAAGGAACTCATAAGAAATTAAAACAAGCAAACCATTAATGATTATTTTCGCCTGGGTAGCAGGTCAGGTATTTGAAGTATTGACACATAGTGGCTAGTGTATACTGACTGGCGTAATCCACTTCGCAGCGCAGTTACGACCATGCAGAAAATGTCAGGTAGTAAATTGTGTGATGTGTTTGTGGGAATACTGTTAGACATAGACGAAGAAACCTCACAAATTAAAGAGGTTACATATTAAGGTTCCAATTACCACAGCATCTGTACCTTCCTCCTAACACCGTATATAAATACGACGAATTTTCAATAAGTAATGCAACACATTCTTTTCTGAAAGCATGTTGGTTTCAATCAGGATTCCAATGCACCAAGTTATTTCCCTATCTTACGCCTACAAAAACCCTAATTCAGAACATAATCTCCGTTCAATGAGATCGCCTTATGCCACCTTATTGGGAGAGCCCCTATTCACGCAATGGTACTATTCTATTGGTCGACGTCGGAGCCAACGTCTTGCTGCATGAATAACCTACCCATCATCCAAATACTGCTTCCTCGGAGTACATCCGTTGGGCCGAACAGATGGTTGTTGGAAGGTGCGAGATCCGGATTGTGGGGTGGATGAGGAAGAACAGTCCAATGAAGTTTTTTGGGTTCCTCTCAGGTGCGCTGAGGCCTTGCGTTGTCATGGAGAAGTCCGTTTACATTGACACGATGAAGTCGCTTCTTCAATTTCCTGAATGTAGCAGAATGCGCTTCAGAGTTGATCGTTGCCCCGTGAGAGAAGACATCAAACAGAATAGCTCCTTCAGAGTTACAGAAGACCGTCGCCATGACTTTACCGTCTGAGGGTGCAGCTGTCAAATTTTTCTTGGGAGTAGAGGTGGTGTGACACCACTCAATGCATTGCCGTTTTGTTTCCCATTTGAAGTGATGAAACCATGTTTCATAGCATGTGATAATTTTCCACAAAAAATTGTCACAATCAGCCTCGTAATGCGCAAGCAATTCCGCACAGATGGTCCTTCGTTGATCTTTATGATTTTCTGTTAGGCGGTGAGGAACCCAGTGGGTGCACAGCTTTGAGTACTCCAACTGGTCGACGAGCGTGTCAGCACCAGCGACAGAGACGTCCAGTTTAGTATCGAGGTGTTTGACTGTGATCCGTCAGTCACATCGAATGAGAGTGTCCTCACGTTCAGCATTGCGGGAGTCACAGCTGTGTGCGGCCGGCCGACACACGGGAGACCGAACAGGTTTGTTGCGATGACTGCAGCAGCCTTGCCCAACGATTCACCGTGCTTTTGTTCAATGCAACGTCTCCGTAGACATTCTGCAAGTACCTGTGAATATCTGCGATGCTCTGGTGTTCCGCCGAAAGAAACTCAATGACAGCCCCTTGCTTGGAACGCAACTCTCTTACAGACGCCATTTTAAAAGCTGCGTATAGCACCACCACATACCGGTACTTTATGAAACTATACGTGCATAGTCACTGACTCACGAATATTCAACAATATCCCACAACAAATTCCATCTTTTTTCAACCGAAATTGGCGAGAAAAAAATGTGTAGCATGACTTACTGAACACCCTCGTGTATGTCGTTCATCTGACCATCCGACTTACACGGAAGCCCACCGTCAGTGGTTTGTTTCCATACACCGTCAACAAACTGAAAAGTTAAGGAAAGAAATGGCACTGTTACAGTGTGTACACATAGACAGCTCAGACGTAAATAGTGAAACTATAGACGAATCACAACTTTCATGGACCGCGTTACGTTACGGCTACATTAGAAGGTGAGGTGAGTATAGTAACGTTCTCTGATACCGTTTTAGTACACCAACATATTCTAAACGTTTTTTTTCTTGTACGTTTCTCTATTCTCTGCTACCTAAAGCTCTTTGCCTTGTTGGGGCTTACTTCCGGAGGGGGTAACGTTCGAGGCAGATACCAACGATCGCGGAAGTCTCGTAGTTCACGTTACAACCCAGAAACGGCTCGTAGAGATATTCATATCTGCTTGAAAAATACAAATGTCGCCGAATGGTATCCGTATTTTCAAATGAAAAATGTTTCCCAGAGTTTGCGTACCCAAATGCAGTGGCTAACCGAAGATTTTAATGGGAAGAGGTTCTTAGAATTTGTCAGCATTTACGCGTTTCACTTCGTTCATGCACTGTTTATACACTTTTCTGTAATTTCCAGAGTTCTTAAAAACAAAAACATATCGGATCGTTTCCCCATCTAACAAACTATACTCTCCCTCTCTCCCTCTCATTCATACTTCCATGCACACATGCGCGGTTACACAGACACACACACACACACACACACACACACACGCGCGCGCACACACACAGGCACAAGCTCACGCCTGGTTTTCTGTTTCTTTTATAAGTGAGTCTAGAAACACTAGCGCTTGTCATATATCATTTTATCACTAAGTATATCGGTATATTATGCAGACACGCAGAGCATTGTTTATGCTACGTGTTGATGCAGCAATAAATTAGGAAGACAGAATTAACATTGGTGAAAATAAAGCGCGTGATTATTAATTACTTGCGATAACAACGTAAGCGTTTAAAATTCTTAGCACGTTTCCTTCCTGCTCGTTAACTGGCGTCACGTTCCCATTTATCACACCTGAGATGTCGGACTGAAGGGCGGATGCTTGGATGCTGTCCAGGTAACACAGGCGACATAACACGTGCAATGTGCGCTCTTCGCGCTAAAATGTCCAGAACTGATCAATAGAACAGTGCAGTCCATCAAAAGTGTCACAACTATTTCACAAACGCTTCTGACATAGGACAGTAAACGTCTCAGAGCTGCAACAATTGGGAGGAAGCCACGTGTCGAATTTTATCTTTTGCCAAAATAATTATCTCTGAAAACTGAACACCCTTACAGGCTAAAACTGGTTCCGAGTCTGCAGAATTCTGGAATAGTTTCCTGACAGCAGTGCTTTTATCAAACGAGCTGCCCATTCACGTCTCTGTTGCAATCTGGAAATGCCTTTCTTTTAAGTTTCAAATTCATAAAATCTATGCCGTATGTGTTGTTGGACTAACGCTGAGAGGAGAAGAAATATGGTGGAGGGTATCTGAACCACAATCCAGTTTTTTTTTCTTTATTGTTATTTTGAAACCTGTATTACAGGCAGGCCATGCAGCAGCAGATGACGCCGCTCTTTAGCCGCAGAGAACACAAATATACAAATGAAGACATTTAAAGAAAAAACATGGTGGACATGTAAACGGAGACAAACACTGTTTAAAATACAAGGTGCCGTTCAGGGGCGTAGAGTCCTAGATAAAATTGTGCAGACACTTCGACACAGACAGAGACGAAAATTGTCACACGTGAACGTAGGGGCACAAAACGAATAACACTGAATCACTTAAGCACAAAACGGCGGCACACACAGAACACGAGGCGTCGATCTCCGGCGCGCGAATGTTCACTATCCGTGTACGAGTCCGGGGACCTGCCAAGAGAGGAGGACGGGGGGTGGGAGAGGGAGAGGGAAGAGCAGATGCCATGGGCAGGGGAGATAGGGGAAGGGAAGGAGGTGGAGGGGAAGCCCGGGGGAAGAGGGAAGGAGGGAGGGGGTGGGGAAAAAGGAAAGAGAAGGGAGGGAGGGTGCCTAATGGAAAGGACACAGGATGTAGGGGGCAGAGGAGGGGGGGATCAAAGTTGATAGGACGGGTAGATGGAGGGGAGGAGGACATCATCAGGGAGGGGGAGCTGGCGGAACCCACCTTGGGAGAGGGTGAGGAGGGTGGAGAGATGGAGACCGGGTGGGACGTGGGAATACAGGCGCGGCAGCGGGCGCGGGTGGGAGAGGATGGGTGAGACAAGCGGATGAGGAGGATCGAGTTTGTGGGAGGAGTACAGGATCTGTATCCTTTCAAGGAAAAGGAGGAGGTGGGGGAAGGGGATGAGATCATACAGGATCAGCGTGGGGGAGGGGAGACGGATGCGATAGGTGAGGCGGAGAGCATGGCGTTCAAGGATTTGGAGGGATTTATAAAAGGTAGGGGGGGCGGAGATCCAGGCTGGATGGGCGTAACAAAGGATAGGGCAGATGAGGGATTTATAGGTGTGGAGGATTGTGGAGGGGTCCAGACCCCACGTATGGCCGGAAAGGAGCTTGAGGAGAGAGAGTCGGGAGCGTGGCTTGGCTTGGATTGTCCGGAGATGGGGAGTCCAGGAGAGGCGACGGTCGAGGCTGACGCCAAGGTACTTAAGGGTGGGAGTGAGGGCGATAGGACGGCCATAGATGGTGAGATAGAAATCAGGGAGGCGGAAGGAAGGGGTGGTTTTGCCTACAATGATCGCCTGGGTTTTGGAGGGATTGACCTTGAGCAACCACTGGTTGCACCAAGCGGTGAACCGGTCAATATGGGATTGGAGAAGGTGCTGGGAGCGCTGCAGGGTGGGGGCAAGGGCAAGGAAGGCAGTGTCATCGGCAAACTGGAGAAGGTGGACGGGGGGTGACGGCGGCGTCATGTCCGCCGTGTACAAAAGGTACAGAAGGGGGGAGAGGACGGAGCCTTGGGGCACTCCGGCGGCGGGGAAAAAGGTGTAGGAATCTGTGTTATGGATGGTGACAGGAAGGACGGCAGGAGAGAAAGGAGCCGATCAGACGGACGTAGTTAGTGGGAAGGGCGAAGGCTTGGAGCTTGAAGAGGAGACCAGAATGCCATACGTGGTCATAAGCGCGTTCGAGGTCCAGGGAGAGGAAGATTGCGGAGCGACGGGTATTAAGCTGGTCGGAAAGGAGATGAGTCAGGTGAAGGAGAAGATCGTCGGAAGAGAAGGACGGCCGAAAGCCACACTAGGTAACGGGAAGGAGGCGGTACTGGCGGAGATACTGATGGATGCGGCGGCTGAGGATAGATTCCAGGACCTTGCTGAAGACCGAGGTAAGGCTGATGGGACGGTAGGAGGAGACGGCGGACTGCAGTTTGCCAGGTTTAAGGAACATCAGGATATGGGAGGTTTTCCACAGGTCAGGGTACTAACCAGTGGACAGGACTACATTGTAGAGCCTGGCCAGGGTGGAGAGGAAAGAGACAGGAGCTTCACGAAGGTAACGGTAGGTGACACTATCATGACCAGGAGCGGTGTTGCGTTTTGTGCGGAGTGTAGCAATGAGATCCTGGGTAGTGGTAGGGGCATTGAGTTCCGTGTGTGCAATGTTGTCCAAGTACTGGAAACCAGGAGCGAGGGGAGGGACAGAGGTGTCAGTTTGGTTGCGGACATCCGGGAAGAGGGAGTAATCGAACTGGGGATCATCGGGGATGGAAAAGACATCGGAGAGGTAAGTGGCAAAGTGATTGGCCTTACTAAGGGAGTCAGGGAAGGGGTGATCATCATGGAGAAGAGGTAGTAGGGGGAGGGTTTAGTTCCGGTAAGGCGACGGAAGGCTGACCAGAACTTGGACGAGTTGATAGGTAGGGTAGCATTTAAACAGGTGCATGTCTGTCGCCAGTCCCAGCATTTCTTAGCTGCGAGCAAATTACGAATGTGACACTGGAGTTGCCGGCGGCATCATAGTGTGTCCGGATCACGCGTGCGGAGGAAGGCACGGTAGAGACGACAGGATTCACGGAGGAGGAGGATGGCCTGTGGGGGTAAGGTAGGACGGTGGGGGTGGACGGCAACAGTAGGGACATGGGCCTCCATGGCCTCAGACAAGATCTGCTGGAGAAAGGAGGCGGCATGGGTTACATCGTCAGGGTGGTGGTAGGTGAAGGGGTGGCTATCGACCTGGGTGGAAAGGGTATCCCGGTAGGCATTCCAGTTGGCACAGGAATAGTCATGGATGTACTTAGGGGGAGGGTCATGACGAGGGTCAGGGTGGGGGCGACGGCCGTCTGAAATGGTAAGGAGGACAGGGAGATGGTCGCTACCAATAGACTCCAGGACATCCACCGTTATGCAGCCAAGGAGGTTGGGGGAGGAAAGGATAACATCGGGAGTGGAGTTGGATTCGGGATGGGTGTGCTGGGGGATGGGGATGAGGTCGCCTTAAAGGGAGGAGAGGAACTGATGCCACCGCCATAACTGGGCGGCGGAACAACTATGGATATTGAGGCTGGCGTCGATCACGTAGGAGGAGAAGGTACGGTCAATGTGGGAGAGGAAGTTGAAGGGAATAGGGACATTAGGGCGGACATAGATGGTGGCGCAGGTAACGGTAAGGCTGGGGAAGAAGAGAGTAAGGATCAGGTGTTCGGTGGGGTCGGGAAGGAGAGGTTGGAGCCGAACGGGGAGCTGGCGGTGGTGCCCAATGGCAACTTCGCCACGCGCAATCGGGAGGGGATTACCGGAGCGGTGGAGGAGGTAGGGCGAAGTGTGGACGGTGTGGTGGGGTTGGAGGAAGGTTTCATTGAGGAGGAAGGCATCCACGCAGTGGGTGGCAAGGGTGTGCAGGAAGAGGTTCTTGTCGGCGGGTTAGGGAGCGGATGTTGCTGAAAAGGATACAGTGCTGTCGCGCCATGACAGGGATTTTAACGAGGGTGTCAAGACGAGAGAAGGTGAAATGGGCCTGGTTGTTGGAGTAGGTGGCGTACGTTTTGAGTTGGAAAACGGAACAGGCGGCGAGGGAGATTTGTTGGAGGGTGTGCGGGCGCTGAAAAGGATGAACATTCTGAAGGACAATGGTGAGGAATCTGATGTCCTCAGCAGTAGGGGGTGGTCGAAGGGAGTTGCCAGGAGGGGTGTGGGCGTCCAGAGGGTGGACAGGAACGGTGAGTTCAGGAGTGGTAGGAGGGAGTCGGGCCTTACACTTCTGGGAGTAGGTAGGATGAGGGAGGTTACAGGTATTACAGGGGGGGGGGGACTGGAGATTGGGGCAGTGCCGTAAAAAGTGGGCTTGCCCACAGTGCGAGCAGGTGAGGGCCTCGCGGTACTCAGATGTTGGGTGCGCACTATACTGCAATCACCTTTGGCAGCAGAGGGATTGAGGAGGGGAACGGGAGGGGTCAACTTTATAACGTTGGTTAAAAAGGAGGGCACCCTCCTTCAAGAGATGGTCTATGGAGGGGGCGTGCTCGGAAAAAACCCACATAAGGTGGGTGGGGCCGGCAGCGTTGTGGATGCGACAAACCACACGCACCTCCAGATGGGGATGGGCCTGAAGCTCCACCAACATCTCCTCCTCCATGATCGTCGGACTAAGCCGAGTGATCATGGCGGTGAGGGTCGGTGGGCGGTGCGGGGGTTCGGGTTGGTGGGAGGGAGGTGGGGAAGGAGCAGGGCTGAGGGAGGCATGAGGGCCAAAGTGGGTGACAGGGATACGGGAAAGGAGGTCTGTGTGGAGGGTAGGGCTGGGGGAGGATATGAGCACCGAATCACGGCGAGGAGTGAGGAGGGAAATGGGGGCACCAGAAAAAATCTGGCGAAGGAAGAGGGTGAGGTTCCGGGCTTCAAGAAGGGAGAGATCAGGACAGGAGAGGAGATAGCGGTAGGAGGAGGGGGTAGAGGAGGAAGAGGAGGGGGCAGGGACGGGCGGGGAGACATCCATGGCATCATGGGTGGGGGAAGGGGGACGAGGCGGAGCCTTTTTGGGAGTAGAGGAGGCAGGGGTGCCACTGGGGCGCTTGACGGCGGCGGAGGAGGTGTGGGGGATGTGAGTGACTGGAATGTGGCGGGGAGTGGCAGGTCCCGGTGCTGAAGGCGGCGCCGGAGATGGTGAGGGCAATGGCGAAGGCGATGGTGAAGACGATGATAATGATGATGAAGGCGAAGGAGAGAGTGGAGCGTGGGCCATAGCCCTCTGGGCGACCACCCTAGCGGGGCCCGAAGAAACGGGAGGAGCAAAGGGAGGGAGTGGAGGGAAGGGATCAGAGGAGGCGCGGGAGGGAGGAACCGGTGATGGGGCGACAAAAAAATGGTTCAAATGGCTCTGAGCACTATGGGACTCAACTGCTGAGGTCATTAGTCCCCTAGAACTTAGAACTAGTTAAACCTAACTAACCTAAGGACATCACACACATCCATGCCCGTGGCAGGATTCGAACCTGCGACCACAGCGGTCTCATGGTTCCAGACTGCAGCGCCAGAACTGCGCGGCCACTTCGGCTGGCGGTGGGGTGACAAATAGGAAGGGAGACGGGAGAGTGAGGAGTGGGGGGATGGACTGAGGGGGGAGTGATGCGGCATACCACGTGATAGTGGTGGCGGTGGCAGAGGGGGAGGTGTATATGATGGCAGTGGTGGTGGCAGTAGTGGCGGTGGTGAGGTGGTGGGGGTCGACATTACGAGAAGGGGAAAAGCACAGGACAGGACAGGACAGGACAAAGAAGGCGACGAGAAACACACAGTAGAAGGGACGGAGAAACTATGAAGGAGACTGGGGCTGAAACCCCACTCTGCTGCTGCTGGCGGGGGAGGCGACCTGGCCAGCTGGCAGGCCGGTGGGGACGCTATTGCTGCTGCTGCTGCTGCTGCTGCTGGACGCTGGACGCTGGCTGGGACCGCAGCTGGACGCTGGCCGCTGGGAGGAACCGCTGCTGGCTGGGACGGCTGCTGGACGCTGGCTGCTATCAGGAACCGCTGCTGGACGCTGGCAGGAACCGTTGCTGGACGCTGGCAGGAACTGCGGCTGGCCACTGGACGCTGGCTGCTGGCAGGAACCGCTGCTGGCGGCTGGACGCTGGCTGGGACCACTGCTGGACGCTGGCTGCAGGCTGCTGGCAGAAACCGCTGCTGGCTGCAACCGCTGCTGGATGCTGGCAGGAACCGCTGCTGGCTGCCGGCGGGGACCGCTGCTGGCTGCTGGCGAGGACCGACGCTGGCTGGACTGCTGCACTTTGACGGGCTGGCTGGCTGGCACCTGTAACGACTATCACTTCGATTGGTACCGTAAAAGCACAATCGAAGGGCGGTATTCAAACGAAGCACCGCCGGAGATGACAATCCAGTGCTCGTTGCCAGAATAAGTAGTTCACGCTGCAGTCCTTTCGACTGGAAACTTCTGTGGTGCAATGATTAAGTCTGTTTCACAAATGGATACTAAGCGCTGGTTACCTACAACTTTTAAGCGTGGTTAATGATAGAAGCAATATGTATACAGGGTAGTCCATTGTTAGTGACCAGGCCAAACATCTCACGAAATAACCATGAAAAGGAAAAACTACAAAGAACGAAACTCGTCTAGCTTGAAGGGGGAAACCAGATGGTGCTGTGGTTGGCCCGCTAGATGGCGCTGCCATGCGTCAAACGGATATCAACTGCGTTTTTGAAATAGGAACCGCCATTTTTATTACATATTCGTGTTGTACGTAAAGAAATATGAATGGTTTAGTTGGACCACATTTTTCGCTCTGTGATAGATGGCCCTGTAATGGTCACGAACGTATAAGTACGTGGTATCACGTAACATTCCGCCAGTGCAGACGGTATTTGCTTCGTGATACATTACCCGTGTTAAAATGGACCGTTTGCCAATTGCAGAGAAGGTCGATATCGTGTTGATGTATGGCTATTGTCATCAAAATGCCCAATGGGCGTTTGCTGTGTATGCTGCTCGGTATCCTGGACGACATCATCCAAGTGTCCGGACCGTTCACCGGATAGTTACGTTATTTAAGGAAACAGGAAGTATTCAGCCACATGTGAAAGGTCAACCACGACCTGCAACAAATGATGATGCCCAAGTAGGTGTTCTAGCTGCTGTCGCGGCTAATCCGCACATCAGTAGCAGACAAATTGCGCGAGAATCGAGAATCTCAAAAACGTCGGTGTTGAGAAAGCTACATCAACATCGATTGCACCCGTAGCATATTTCTATGCACCAGGAATTGTATGGCGACGACTTTGAACGTTTGTACAGTTCTGCCACTGGGCACAGGATAAATTACAGGACGATGACGAATTTTTTGCACGTGTTCTGTTTAGCGACGAAGCGTCATCCACCAACAGCGGTAACGTAAACTGGCATAATATGCACTACTGGGCAACGGAAAATCCACGATGGCTGCGACAAGTGGAACATCAGCGACCTCGGCGGGTTAATGTATGGTGCGGCATTATGGAAGGAGGATAATTGGTCGACATTATATCGATGGCAATCTAAATGGTGCAATGTGTACTGATTTCCCACGTAATGTTCTACCGATGTTACTACGTTTCACTGCGTGACAGAATGGCGATGTACTTCCAACATGATGGATGTCCGGCACATAGCTCGCGTGCGGTTGAAGCGATATTGAATAGCATATTTAATGACAGGTGGATTGGCCGTCGAAGCATCATACCATGGTCTGTATCTTCACCGGATCTGACGTCCCCGGAATTCTTTCTGTGGGCAAAGTTGAACGATATTTGCTATCGTGATCCACCGACAACGCCTGAGAAGATGCGTCAGCGCATTGTCAATGCATGTGCGAACATTACGGAAGGCGAACTACTCTCTGTAGAGAGGAACGGCGTTACACGTATAGCCAAAAGCATTGAGGTTGACGGGCATCATTTTGAGCATTTTTTGCATTATGTGGTATTTACAGGTAATCAACAGCATGCGTTCTCAGAAACGATAAGTTCACAAGTTCACATTGGGACAACCGAAATAAAATGTTCAAACGTACCTATGTTCAGTGTATTAATTTAAAAAACCTACCTGTTACCAACTGTTCGTCTAAAATTGTGAGCCATATGTTTGTGACTATTACAGCGCTATCTATCACAAAGGGAAAAAAGTGGTCCAAATAAAACATTCATATTTCTTTACGTACTTCACGAATATGTAATAAGAAACGCAGTTGACATCCGTTTGACCTATGGCAGCGCCATCTATCGGTCCAACCATACCGCCATCTGGTTTCCCCCTTCAAGCTAGACAAATTCCGTTCTTCGTAGTTTTTTCGTTTGACGCTTATTCAGTGAGATATTTGGCTCGGTCACGATCAATGGACCACCCTGTATATTATAGGCAGTCGCAAAACGCACAGTCAATGCTGTGCTGCCTCGCTCTTTCCACAGTCCAAACGAATGCACATCACTCGTTGCAAAGGAAACGCGGTTGAAATGAAAGTACATGCTTCGCAAAAGTAGACTGTATTTGAACATAACATTGCGAGAGACAGTTACATATGCGTGCGCGCTGCTTGGCGGTCACGGCCCGTCTCCCCTGTACCAGCCAGCTCGGCCGTGCATTGTGTTCAAAAATGTTCAAATATGTGTGAATTCCTAAGGGACCTAATTGCTAAGGTCATCGGTCCCTAGACTTACACACTAATTAAACTAACTTATGCTAACAACAACACACACACCCATACCCGAGGGAGGACTCGAACCTCGGACGGGAGGTGGTGCATTGTGTGAAAGTGCGGGCAGAAAAAATTCATACCTGCAACGAGCATCCGGTCGCTGCTGCGCACTTGTGGCAAATTACACCAGTACAGAACATTCCGCCCACATAATTTATATAAATTGCACAAATACAAATAATCACATGCAGCACATCTTACACCAGACAAACAAGAAATAAAATGACTGAAGAAACTGTGTCCACTGTAAATAAAAGAAACACTTCAGTTAGTAATTTGATAGTTATGTGCACTAGAGTCTATATTTCCTGTGGGACAACACAAATCTTCGACAGTGGTCGTTTATGAGTTCCCGTTGCTGTGCACATTGAAACAACACGTACCATACCATTAGGACCAAGGTTTGTACCAACAATGACCCCAAACCGCCACACGAAGGGTGGCAAAATTGTCTTCCTTCAGTAGAACCGATGTACCTGGCTGTAGACTGTCCTTTGTTGATGACCACTTAGTTTTCTGTTGTAGTTGTGGTAGGTAATCCCTTGACCACTATTTCCAGGTGTGCGGCTTGCACTGCTGGAAGAGCTGCCATCTTGACAACCTGTATGATAGCTCTGAAAGCAATTCTGGTTTGGGATAGTTGTTAAGGGTTCACCAATAAGTTAATGGCCTGGAGTAAGGTATGGCAAGCAATCTGGGTTGTCAAGAAGTTGTGTAATGGAATTCAAACATGTTTCCATTTGTGTTAGAAGTGTGTATAATTCTTCAAACGTTAGAACTTGGTTTCCCACGACTCTCTTAAAATGTATCTTGATGGATTTTATGCCTGCTTTCCACAGACCACCAAAATGCGGAGCATGAGGCGGGATAAAATGGATACCATTCTGCGATGCATAGTCCTGGATTTAGATTGTGTGAAACTGACAACTGAACAGTTTATGCAGTTCATTCGGCTCATTCCTTGCACCCACAAACGTCTTCCCATTGTCACTGTAAACGTTTGCGCGAACTCCTCGTTCTGAAATGAACCTTCGAAGGGCAGCAATGAAAGCTTGGGAGGACAAATCAGTGACAAGCTCGATGTGTACTGCCTTTGTTGTCATGCAAACGAACAAGGAGATGTAGACCTTTGTCCTAGTTTTGTTCCTCTTTCCTACATTCCTTACGTGTAGTGGCACTTCCGTAGTCAACCCCACAATTAAGGAAAGGTCTGCTTTGCTCTGCACGCACTGACGGAAGTTGTCCCATGAGCTGTGTTGCAGTGAGTGGTTGCCTTCAAGGGGTAGCAAGGAAGGCACTTGTGGAGTATTTCTCTGATTACAGATCCTCCATTGGGTATCCAGTACCTTTGTCTTAGGCTTGCTAACAGCAGCTGAGGTCTTGCATGCAAACAATAGAAGATGCTCTCCCATGACTATTAATTTAGTGACATGATGCCTAGGAGGAAGAATCACGGGGTGCTTCCGACTGTAAGAAACTTTTGATTGTTCCAATCTGCCGCCCACCCTTAGCGAGTGTTCCTCGTCCAGAAAGGGGTGAAGTATGTTCAGTCTGCTTTTCTTGAGGACTGGTAAACTATATTGTAGTTATTCAATTTCCTTGTAATAATCTTGCTGTTGCACCATGCGAATGACTGCCTTCGATGCTGTGTGAAGTTCTCCTGCTGTTAGCTTTCCACCATGCCTCTCAGTGCGTTGTCGCCTAGGATTGTTTATATATCTCAGCGCATACGCCATAACTCTTTGCAGTTTTGTCCATGAAGAATAATGTTGAGCGACCTAATCCACAATGCAAGTAGTTGCGAGTAAGCAAACATGTTGAATACGTTTCTCCAGCGCGTCAGCTGATTCGTCTGCATACTTCATGGTCTTAACAGGCCATGCTGATGGTGAATGATGGAGCCAGCAAGGACCTGTCCACCATAGCTTACTGACGCCTAGCTGTTGTGGTGTAATTCCCCTCGAAATGATGTCATCAGGATTACTCTTAGAGGATACTTGGTTCCAGTCTTCTACTGCAGAGAGTCGCTGAATATTAGAGACATGATTTCCAACAAACGTTTCCATAACGTTAGCACTTTCGCCAACCATGCTAAGACAACAGTAGAATCTGTCCGAAACTAAGTGTTGGCGATGTTTAAGTGTAGCCCAGATTTGACCTTCTCAATTATTCTAGCCAGTAGTAGGGCTGCACACAATTCAAATCTTGGCAGTGATATTTGCTTGATTGGGACTACTCTGGATTTCGAAGTTAAAAGCTTGATTGAGAAATTATTTTCTTCACAGACACGTCTAATGTGTAATGCAGGCTCCATATGCTTGCTCGGAGGTATCTGAAAATCCATGTAGCTCTAGCCACTTAACTCCATTGCTGATCACTCTTCGATCGATATGAATGCTATTCTGGTTATTCCCCTGTTCCCACTGTGTCTTCAGGTCATCTGGTAACGGTGTGTCGCATTCTAGCCGGCCAGAGTGGCCGAGCGGTTCTAGGCGCTACAGTCTGGAACCGCGCGACCGCTGCGGTCGCAGGTTCGAATCCTGCCTCGGGCATGGACGTGTGTGATGTCCCTAGGTTAGTTAGGTTTAAGTAGTTCTAAGTCCTAGGGGACTGATAACCTAAGAAGTTAAGTCCCATAGTGCTCAGAGCCATTTGAACCATTTGTCGCATTCTATTTGTCTTTGTCAGAGATGTTGCAGAAACACCTTGAAAGTCACTGCCACAGGTGCCAGAAGCCCCAACGGATCGAATATAGAGGCAACCCGAGAAAGTACACGTCGTTTATTCCACCTTGCGTTACTGTTTTATGTATAAGTGACTAGGAATTAGAAGGTATCGCTATGAGGATGCCACAGCAGACCCAAAGTCTTCACTGTTTCTTTCTGCTCGTTGCCCAGACTGCTTGGTATTTGCTCTTCACGATGTTCGGGTGGGATGTTTTCCAGCAACCTTGAATCGTTTGCACACCATTTAAGAAGAGAAAACCCTCCACTGTGAAATAATCTAATAAGCTCTTCCTGCTGACTGAGTGCCTCCTCTAAGGTGTCAGCTCCGCTCAAAACATAGTCTACATAGAAATCCCTTTCTAACGTGTTTGCAGCTCTTGGATATGTTGTTCTCTCATCTTCTGCTAGTTTACCATAAGTGACTGTAGTTAAACGATAAGTCTTGATTGGTTCGTTCGGAGAGTCACATCATAGAATTCTTTGTAGGTCTTGACCTTCCTTTCCGACTTCAATCTGTCTGTACATTTTTGTAATGTCAGCAGTGAAAGCATTTCCGTGTGTTCAGAACCGCAGGACATTTGAATATAAATCATCTTGTACTGTTTGTCCAAACATCTAGATGTCATTGAGGGAAGTGTTCGATGATTTTGCTATGGCATTAAACACTGCTCGAAGTTTAGTAGTACTGCTTGATTCTTTAAGCACCGCGTGATGTGGCATGTAATACGTGCAGTTCTCCTTATCTGTGGTCACCATATCCATATGACCCAAATCTTCATATTCTCTCCTAAAACTGTGCCCTTAATTCTGGCTGTCGGTGAAGCCTTCTCTCTAAGCGTTATAAACAGCATGTAGCATTCTTTACGGACTCACCTAGTCGTACATGATAATCGTTCACTGGTAGTTTCACCACGAATCTGCCATTTGCATTACTCTGAATGGTTTTCGCAAAATGCTCCTCACATAATCGCTCTTCTTTTGTGTGCACAGAAACAGACCTCACTTCTTCTTGCTGCCAGAACCTTTCGACCTGAATTTTAAGGTTGGTGTTGCATGACAGTACTCTTAGAGCATTGGACTTGACTGAATGAGGAGGTATATTTCCAGACACAATCCAACCAAATGATGTTCCCTGTAAGGTTGGGTGGTTATCCTTTTTCAGTTGTCCCAGCTGCAATACATCAAAAAAGATCGATGCTCCAAGCGGAAGATCAATCTCACAAGGCTTGCTAAACGATAGGTCTGATAACCTTACGTGCTTAGGAAGTTGCCAGGTGGAGGTTTCAAGGGCTGCTGTTGGGAGTGGCCCTATTATACGTGGTAATAATACACAGACAGCGTGTGTGCCGTTGAGGAAATGTACGCAATGCAAACGTGCGATGATTCTACCATTTGATCATTGCTGATGTCACTTATTGGCATCGGACGCCGACTGAGCTGTAGTCTCACCCGATCTGCTAAGCTCATAGACATAAAGTTCATTTGTGAAGCACTATCAAGAAGTGCTCTGCATTTGTACAAATTCCCATTTTTGTCGGCGATGTTCACAAGTGCAGTACATGATAATACTTCTGCACGTTAGTGGTATCCTTTCACTGTACAATATGTTTGATGTTGTTGTACATCCGTTTCTTGGTTTCTACTGTCAGTACTACAGGCTTGTTCCTTGTACAATAATGTGTCGTAGTGCTCGTTACAAATACGGCAGTTACCAGCACGGCATTCCTTCTGGCTATGATTCGAGCCCAGGCAGTTGAAAAACAGTTTTTGTCTGTTCACGAAGTCTGTTCTGCTAGCAGTGTCGCTCTCTTTGAACTTAGGGTACCTACTCAGCTTATGAGTTGAGTTGCAGAGCTCACAGATGGGAGCAGTCGCGAGAAATGTACGTCGAGAACTGTACCCTTCTGCCTTAGTACGCTTCGAGGCCGGCTGGTGGGGCAGCATGTTGACTGGATGAATGAGCTCTAACGTCTGACAGCTGGTTTCTAGAAAAGCCACCAGATCTTTCAGATGCGGAAATGTGGTGTCAGCTGTTTTACATTCCCACTGTTTCCTCAGAGTCACACTAAGATGGTCCAACAAAATGTGCGAGAGCAATATTTCATGCAATGGAATGTCGACCTGCATTACCTCAATCGCGTTCAGATTTCTCATTAGCTGATTAATTAACATCCGTAAGTTCAAAAATGGCTCTGAGCACTATGGGACTTAACTGCTGTGGTCATCAGTCCCCTAGAACTTAGAAGTACTTAAACCTAACTAACCTAAGGACGTCACACACATCCATGCCCGAGGCAGGATTCGAACCTGCGACCGTAGCGGTCTCGCGGTTCCAGACTGTAGCGTCTAGAACAGCTCGGCCACTCCGGCCGGCATCCGTAAGTCCTTAGCAGATTCAACTGTGACAGTGGGCAGATTTAGAAGTTCTTTCACGTGCAAATCAACAATTGACCGTCCGCTCCCGGTAGCTGAGTGGTCAGCCCGACAGCGTGTCAATCCTAAGGGGCCCGGGTTCGATTCCCGGCTGGGTCGGAGATTTTTCTCCACTCACGGATTGGGTGTTGTGTTGCTCTACTCATCGTCATTTCATTTCCATCGACGCGCAAGTCGTGGAAGTGGCGTCGAATCGAAAGACGTGCACCTGGCGAACGGTCTACCCGACGTGAGGCCCTTGTCACACGACATTTACATTTTTTAAATAATTAACTTAGGATTGTTATACCTTTGAACGATCGAATCCCATGTAATCTTGAAGTTTCTTTCTGCAACCGGTAAGTTTTCAACCAGCTTATGAGGTTCACCAGACATACATGACAATAAATAATAATATTGCTGGGCATCAGTTGAGGCTTCATTGCTAATAATTAGTGCCTTAAAGGCATCGAAGAAGTGCACGAATTCTGCTATGTTACCATTGATTTTGTTAATGAAATTGCTGGGAGCTTTTTTTCAAGTGCACTGCATGAACTTGCAGACTTAGGTGGTAACGAAACGTTTGACTGGAGCACTGTCGCTATCCTTGATTCTAAATCTAAGCACAAGTCTTCAAAAGACTCCCTGTCCGCATCATGAGATACTTCTACATAGTTAATCTCTGAGTTTGAATGTCCTTGTATTCATCTTTTCTTGTATTTGGCAGTGACTGCCTTACTCTGACGTCGTTGAGATTGGATCCTCCTAGAAAGCTATCAACAAATGTGGAGAGTCTAGTCACTCGTGACTTGATTACTGTTTTTTTCTTAACTGAATTTCGTTCCTCGACAGGATCCATGCTTTAGGAGATTAGCACAAAGGATGTTCACGGAGCAGGATGACGGTCCCCGTAGCGCGCTGGCTGGGCTGCAGCTGCTGGCGGAGGCGGCCACTGGCGGCGCTCTCCGATGCACTGGTGTCGCGTTGTCCGAAGTGCCTGGCTGTGTTACGTCGTCTGCTAGCTTGAGGTACACTTCACAACACGATTCTCGCGGCGTTTGTACCTTGGAGAGCTCTAGCGCGGACGTCTGTCACTGCTGATGCTTGAGAGACATGTGGAGCGTATGGTAATCTCCAAGAATCACACAGAAAGCTACGATAACCGGATACCCGTAATTCGCGGTACGTGCAAATCAAAGCACATAACCTTTGTGCTGTAACATGTTCGACTAGTTATATCCGCGACCGAAGGGCCAAAATGTAGGCAGCCGCAAAACGCGTGGTAAATTCTGCGCTGCCACGCCTTTCCACAGTCCAAACGAATGCATATCACTCGTTGCAAAGGAAAGGCGAGTGAAATGAAAGTACATGATTCGCAAAAGAGTAATGTATTTGGACATTACATTGGTGGTGGTGGTGGTTGTTGGGATGTTTAAGGGGGAGTAAACATTACACTGCTAGGCACAGTTACAGATGTAATGCGCGCTGCTTGGCGGTCACTGCCCGTTTCCCCTGACCCGGCCAGTTCATACGTGCATTGCGTGGACGGGCGGGCAGAAAAAATTCTTACCTGCAGCGAGCGTCCGATCACTGCTGCGCCCTTGTGGCACGTTGCACCAATACAGAACTCTGTAGCAATTGTGCACGTGCGGGACGTCGCATTGTCCTGCTGGAATTGCCCAACTCCTTCAGAATTCACAGTGAACATGAACGAATGCAGGTGATCAGAACAGGGTGTTTACATGTCACCTGTCAGAATCGTATCGAGACGTATTAAGCGTCCCATAGCACTCGAAATGCACACGCCCCACACCATTACAGAGCCTTCATCTGCTTGAACAGTCCCCTGCTGACATGTAGGATCCATGGATTCATGAGGTTGTCTCCATACCCGTACACGTCCATCCGATCGAGACAATTTGAAACGAGACTCGTCCGACCAGGTAACATGTTTCCAGTCGTCAACAGCCCAGTGTCGGTGTTGATGAGACCAGGCGAGGCGTAAAGCTTTGTGTCGTGCAGTCATCAAGGATACATGACTGGACCTCCGGCTCCGAAAGCCCATATCGATGATGTTTCTTGAATGGTTCGCATGCGGTCACTACTGAAATCTGCAATAATTTGCGGACGGATTGCACTTCTGCCGCGTTGAAGATTTTCAGTCGTCATTGGTCCGGTTCTTCCTGGATCTTCCGATGTCGGAAATTTGATGTTTTACCGGATTCCTGATATTCACAGTCTTTCTTTCTTTTTTTCTCGGGGCCTTTGTCCCGCTCCAAATCGGACTCGGCTTTGTTAGTACGGATCTGGCAGTGCTAATGGCAGAGGGTGGCTGGATGTCCTTTCTGACGCCATCCCGAAACCCCCGGGACGGAAATAGTGTAGCCCAGCTGTCTGCGTCTAGTGTAACTCATAAAATAGTGCGAACGTTTTCAAATGTCTGTGGGTCGTGTAACTGAGGCGGAACTTGGGGACCAGCCCGGTATTCACCTAGCGGGATGTGGAAAACTACCTAATAACCACATCCAGGCTGGCCGGCACATCACATCGGCCCTCGTCGTTAATCTTCCGGGCGGATTCGATCCTTATATTCACAGTACACTCGTGAAATAGTCATGCGGAAAAAAACTCACTTCATCGCTACCTCGGAGATGCTGTGTCCCATCGTTCGTGCGCCGACTACAACACCACGTCCAAATTCAGTTAAATCTTGATAACCTGCTTTTGTAGGAGCAGTAACCTATCTAACAACTGTGCCAGACACTTATGTAGGTGTTTGCATCGCCGTGTTTTGCCTTCTTACATATCACTGTATTTGAATACGCACGCTTTTACCAGTTTATTGGTTCAAATGGCTCTGAGCACTATGGGACTCAACATCTGAGGTCATCAGTGCCCTAAAACTTTGAACTACTTAAACCTAACTAACCTAACGACATCACACACATCCATGCCCGAGATAGGATTCGAACCTGCGACCGTAGCGATGGCGCGGTTCCAGACTGCAGCGCCTAGAACCGTTCGGCCACACCGGCCGACACCAGTTTATTCATTCTATTGTGGTCTATGCGCAATACAGCACAAATGCCTGTTGACAGTCCTCTGTTTTACCAACAGCGAAATTTGCTATTGTAGTAGAAGAGCGTATTAAACCTTTTGTCTTTTCCTTGGTTGTATACTTATTACTTCGTAATGACAGTATGTCAGAAGATAGGATCTGAATGGCTCGCTTCTTGTACAACGTACCGAAGTGGAATGTAACATAATGATTCCAGTTATACTTAAACTAATTAAGTTTCGACCTCATGTACGAGTACAACTGCATGTAATATTTATATTTATTATGCATATAATTTGCACACAAAATTTGTTCGGTAAAATATTGTATTTTTGTACTTAAAATAACACGTTATATAATGTATTCTTGTACTCATGAAACTGTTAAAATATTACTTATTCGGTGCAAGGCATGTAGTCACTTTACATCAGTGTCGCCTGTTACACAACTGGCCATTAAAATTGCTACACCACGAAGCTGACGTGCTACAGACGCGAAATTTAATCAACAGGAAGAAGATGCTGTGATATGCAAATGATCAGCTTTTCAGAGCATTCACACAAGGTTGGCGCTGGTGGCGACACCTACAACTTGCTGACATGAGGAAAGTTTCCAACCGATTTCTCATATACACACAGCGGTTGACCGTCGTTGCCTGGTGAAGCGTTTTTGTGATGCCTCGTGTAAGGAGGAGAGATGCGTACCATCACGTTTCCCACTTGGATAAAGGTCAGATTGTAACCTATCGCGATTGCAGTTTATCGCATCGCGACACTGCTGCTCGCGTTGGTCGAGATCCAATGACTGTTAGCAGAATATGGAATCGGTGGGTTCAGGAGGGTAATACGGAACGCCGTGCTGGATCCCAACGGCCTCGTACCACTAGCAGTCGAGATGACAGACATGGCTATTGCTATATGACTGCTCGTTGGCTGTATGCTGGTTCTTTATACATTTTTAATTTATATTGAACCTGTGTGACCATCTCCTCGCGTTACCTTCGAGAATTTTACTCGGCTTAGCGTCCTGGATGGTAATATACCAGGCCCATAAGAAATGGTGTCTATATTGTGACCTTTATTTGAATAACCTAATAAACAAATTAATTATTTTTGACATGTGCGCAACGGCAACTGGTGCGAGTTTCTCTAAGATAACATGTTCTGGGGTGGATGAACTCAAAGCCGTCACTTTAGCAGCTGGTAGCCTATCTAAATTCACATTGCAGATTATTTCTGTCTTTCATTAACTTTAGAAAATTGAACTGAATAAGATACACCCTACCCATTTCATGTGTCATGTGACTGAGGGAATATTTCTTAACTGAAATGCTGACTCTCATTTAATAGATTTATTTTCTACTTTGATGAAAACTTTAGAAGCCGACACATTACAATTTTTCTTTAGTTACAAAACTTATGTCTGAATCCGCCTTACCTCTCATGGGTAGGACAATGAAAAAACGAAAACACTACGCGAATAATTTCATATATGACACATAATTTCATAATAACACAAAAAATACATAAGTGGGCCACACCGTCTTTAGAGGGAAACTCGTCATTCATTCTTTAAGACTCACTTATCTTCATGCTTGAATTACACCACTAGAAATGTAAGATAGGCCACTGCTGAAGGTAGATAACCTTTATCAGAGAAAAGATTCTGGGCAAAAATGATGTACTATTGGCGCCAAAATGAAGTGCGAACTGAACTCACAAAGAAAGCACCAAAAAAAAAAAAATTAAATTTCGCGACAGAAATTTCTCGATCTACCATCCGATACGCAATCCGCACTCATTGAGCTAAAAGTGAAGCTTATAACTCGGGAAATAGCTACATGAACTGATGGTTCCTGTTGCATGCTCACTACCACAAAGCAAAATTTCACAAACACATTTCAGAGAAAACTATTGCAAATAAATTGAAACCGTAACCTGTACTGATGACTGTATGTTGAATGCGTGCTATGAGCATACCCTGTCGTGAATTTTTAGCCATATTACCTCATTTCTATTTCACTAAATCTGCGAGCTGCTATGCTCCCGCGTCCGGTCCGTGGCTGGCCCCACAGTGCTCTCCACGCGCCAAAATCCGACCAACGTTCCTATTCAGACGCGGTGGTGGGGAGACTCACCTCACCCCCGCACCAACTTTGTAACCTACCCTCGTGCCTGTTTTCATCTTTGCCTGCTGCTCTGGCCTACCTGTCGTTATTCTTGTAATGTTGGCAATGACTGCTATTCCCTTAAACTGTTCCATTTCGTCCATGCTCCCGCTACATTTGACTTCCATTCATACCCATGCACACACTCATATAGGATGGAACAAGGAGTATACATATAAAAGGCGTGTGACCTCTTTGTGAAATGATGAAAAGAAATAAACAAATGCGTCAAATATTCCTTTTTCCCAGTGAAGAATTGAAGCTGCTAGCAATCAAAGAAAAACTTATATCTCAATACAGAAAATATAATTACTTCTTATTGTAATCTGAGGCAAAACGAAAGTACCGCCTCACTGTACTGGATCGTGCAGCCACGTCTCGATCCCTGAGTCAACAGATGGGGACATTTGCGAGACAACAACCATCTGCACGAACAGTTCGACGACGTTTGCAGCAGTTTGGACTATCAGCTCGGAGACCATGACTGCGGTTACCCTTGACGCTGCATGTCAGGAGCGCCTGCGGTGGTGTACTTAACGACGAACCTGGGTGCACGAATGGCAAAACATCATTTTTTCGGATGAATCCAGATTCTGTTTATAGAATCATAATGGTCGCATCCGTGTTTAGCGATATCGCGGTGAACGCACATGAGAAGCGTGTATTCGCCATCGCCATACTGGCGAACTACTTAAACCTAACTAACCTAAGGACATCACACACATCCATGCCCGAGGCAGAATTCGAACCTGCGACCGTAGCGGTCGCGCGGTTCCAGACCGTAGCGCCTAGAACCGCTCGGCCACTCCGGCCGGCCGTTATTTTTCAGCGTCCAGTTCTCCGCCCCATATGTTAAAATGGGAACTCTCATTACTAAATGATATTTCAGTTGTGCCTCTTTCCCTGTTCTATTCGTAAGTGTTCTCCTTATTGGTATACACATACTCTGGTAAGTATCAGTTTTTTTCTGTGTACCCATATCTTAATCGCATGGTATGTCACATCCTAAATACTTGAAATGGATTACCTGTTCTATCGGTTTATTATTGAGGACTATCTTCGTTCGTTCTGGGTGAATACTAAAAGAGGCCATGGTTTATGGTTTTACTTTTATTTATAAATATAGTCAGCGTATAGCTTGCACTTATTTAATTCTTCATTTGTATGGCCATTGTGTCCGTAGTTGTTTTATAATCCTTGAGGGTGTTTTTGTTTCTGTCATTGTAACTGAAAAAATGAGTGATTTTTTCACCAGCCGCGTTTCGCTTTAGTGAGGTAAAGGATCTTCAGTGGTATATAAGTAAGTTATTTACGTATTGATTTCCTTTGAGATCTATAAAAAGTTCGTTAAGAATAGGTTTAATTGTACTTAAGGCGATTTTTTCGCTGATTTCTCTTTTACATCGCGAAATGCCGTCTGCTAGCACATTGTTGTTTTTCTGCCTTAAGCACTGATAATGTTGGTCTAATTTTTAGATGTTCTGCAGCACTATGTATTTCTTATGTTTTTCACAACATAATTTTATGCACACCACTATAATGTGTTTGTTTTTGTTCTTCAAGTATGTGTAGTTGTTTGTGGTTTGTAGTGTTGCCAACATAACCTTTCCACTACTTCGTTTTTGACCTACAACATTTCTTTAATTAGATTATTTTATGTGTCTAATTCTATTTAATTTTGTTTCTGTGTATTTATCTACATGTAGAGAGTAGAGAAGGAATAGCGATGGAGGGGAAACGATGATGAGCGGACATAAATACACTTCTGGAAATTGAAATAAGAACACCGTGAATTCATTGTCCCAGGAAGGGGAAACTTTATTGACACATTCCTGGGGTCAGATACATCACATGATCACACTGACAGAACCACAGGCACATAGACACAGGCAACAGAGCATGCACAATGTCGGCACTAGTACAGTGTATATCCACCTTTCGCAGCAATGCAGGCTGCTATTCTCCCATGGAGACGATCGTAGAGATGCTGGATGTAGTCCTGTGGAACGGCTTGCCATGCCATTTCCACCTGGCGCCTCAGTTGGACCAGCGTTCGTGCTGGACGTGCAGACCGCGTGAGACGACGCTTCATCCACTCCCAAACATGCTCAATGGGGGACAGATCCGGAGATCTTGCTGGCCAGGGTAGTTGACTTACACCTTCTAGAGCACGTTGGGTGGCACGGGATACATGCGGACGTGCATTGTCCTGTTGGAACAGCAAGTTCCCTTGCCGGTCTAGGAATGGTAGAACGATGGGTTCGATGACGGTTTGGATGTACCGTGCACTATTCAGTGTCCCCTCGACGATCACCAGTGGTGTACGGCCAGTGTAGGAGATCGCTCCCCACACCATGATGCCGGGTGTTGGCCCTGTGTGCCTCGGTCGTATGCAGTCCTGATTGTGGCGCTCACCTGCACGGCGCCAAACACGCATACGACCATCATTGGCCCCATGGCAGAAGCGACTCTCATCGCTGAAGACGACACGTCTCCATTCGTCCCTCCATTCACGCCTGTCGCGACACCACTGGAGGCGGGCTGCACGATGTTGGGGCGTGAGCGGAAGACGGCCTAACGGTGTGCGGGACCGTAGCCCAGCTTCATGGAGACGGTTGCGAATGGTCCTCGCCGATACCCCAGGAGCAACAGTGTCCCTAATTTGCTGGGAAGTGGCGGTGCGGTCCCCTACGGCACTGTGTAGGATCCTACGGTCTTGGCGTGCATCCGTGCGTCGCTGCGGTCCGGTCCCAGGTCGGCGGGCACGTGCACCTTCCGCCGACCACTGGCGACAACATCGATGTACTGTGGAGACCTCACGCCCCACGTGTTGAGCAAATCCGCGGTACGTCCACCCGGCCTCCTGCATGCCCACTATACGCCCTCGCTCAAAGTCCGTCAGCTGCACATACGGTTCACGTCCACGCTGTCGCGGCATGCTACCAGTGTTAAAGACTGCGATGGAGCTCCGTATGCCACGGCAAACTGGCTGACACTGACGGCGGCGGTGCACAAATGCTGCGCAGCTAGCGCCATTCGACGGCCAACACCGCGGTTCCTGGTGTGTCCGCTGTGCCGTGCGTGTGATCATTGCTTGTACAGCCCTCTCGCAGTGTCCGGAGCAAGTATGGTGGGTCTGACACACCGGTGTCAATGTGTTCTTTTTTCCATTTCCAGGAGTGTATATAGCAGTGCGATCGAATGTGAGGAGCGAGAAGTGAAATAAAACTATGAGTGGTTAGGGGGAGGGGGGGAGGTTGTGGGAGAGTGGGAAGGGTGGAGGATGGAAAAGGCTCTTTTCTTTTCCGTGTAATTTTATCAATTATCTGCTTTCCAATATTTATCTGGCCATTGAGCAACCGTTTATTTTGTGTTAATGCTTTTTGTATATGCAAATGTTCTTGGAAATGGAGGAGGTGTCTGTCTTTTCTCATTTTTATGATATTGATATCGTTTTCAATATTGCTTGGTTTATGGTGTTCTTCTTTTAGATTATCCGCAAATGTTGAATTATTTGTTTCGTATTGAAATGCTCTGATGTGTTCTTTATATCTTGTGTCGAATGTGCTGCCTGTCATTCCAATGCTTATCTTCTCACAATCTCTGCAACTGAGCTGATAGATACCACATTGTTGGTATCTGTCTGGTTTTGATTTTAGTTTTGGGATGTGCGTTTGAATGGATTGTTTGTTTTGTAAGCAATGTTTATGTCTTGTGTTTTGAATATGTTACCTATTTTATGAGTGAATTTGTTGTGGTAGGTCATTGTATGCCAATTTTTTGTTGTAGTGCAAGTTACATGAGTTGGTGTGGTCTGGTTAGTTTTTTTGATTATTTGTCCCTTAGTTTTTGTTTAGTTTGTCTAACATTGTTTGTCTGTGTCCATCTTTTAATTCTGTTTGTTTTATAATGGCTAGCTCTTCCGGGAATCAGAAGTGTTTAGGGGGATCCTGTTCAGCCTGTTTAACATGTATCTGATTGCTGCTTGTTTGTGGTTCTGTGTGTGGTTTGAGGTTGCATTTAAGATAATGTCACTTGTTGTGGGTTTTCTGTATACGTCAAATGTGTGTTTATTATTGTATTTTCTTATGGTTTTGTCTAGGAAGGTGAGTGAGTTTTCTTCTTCTTCTTTCATAATTTTCCCAGTCAGTGGACGCCAGATTAAAGTCACCACTTATAACTAGTGGATATTTATTTCCTATGTACCCAAGACTTTCCCTGAAACGTTCTGTGACGTTTTCTGCGGATGCTGTTGGTCTATAAAAACATCCTAATACAATGATCACTCCTTGTCTGATGTGCTAGTAGACGGCACTTCGCGATCGAGAAAACAGCCAAAACATCACCTTAAGTTCAAATCAACCTTTTCTTAACGAACTATTTTTCGATCTAAAAGCAAATCAAAACGTAAATAACTTAATTACAGACCACTGATGATGCTTTACCTCAATAAAGCGAAACGCTTCTGGTGAAAAAATCGCCCATTTTTGTAGTTGCAATGACAGAAACAAAAATACCCTCAAGAATGCACTTATTTAGTTTATCTTCGTTGTTTTGCTTGATAACTTGATCATTCGCAAATAACACCGTGTTAATATGTTTATTCCCCTCCTGAAAGATTTAACTGATAGAAGAGGTATCTTTAAACCAGTCTCAAAACACTGCTGTCCTGCAGATAGGCATCGACTTGTCAAAGGCTAGAGGAAGGAAACTTCGAACAAAAGTTACCTGGCCCTCCTGAATGGTGGGTTTTCTGTGAACTGTTAACCCATATACATACAAATTTACACTCACGAAGGTCTCACAAGATCTGACAAATTATTGGGAAGAAAAAGGCATAGCCAACAAATATATACTCTATTTCAGCGCACAAACACATCGTACGAACTAAGTAGATCAACAAAATAAATATTTTCGCTCTCTGGCATTAAGCAAAATACAGTATGATTTAGAGTTTAACCTCTTCAAAATATCCACCCTTTGCCGTCAGAACAGCTGCACAAACACTTGAGATTCTAATGTTTTTGAAGATATTGCAGCGCAGTGCATCGTCTTCGACACTAGAAAACCTCAGTTTCCAATCCTCACTGTCAAATTCACCACGTAAGAGTTCAATGGAATTGAAGTCAGGTGATTACTTGGCCAAATCATTTTATTGAGTCCCTCACATTTCACGTTGGTATTGACATACCTTCTGCACTGTTTAGAAGCATGTTTAGTGATCAGTCTCCTATGATATCCTTCCTTCTTTAATGTTCAATTAATTCTCACTAGACCATCGACTTTATCACTCGCAAAATATCCCCATATTATGACAGACCATCCAGCATGCTTCAGCGTTGGCGTCCCTCACTGACTTTTCATACTTCCTCTACGATTTCGACGAACACTCTACGACGGCTTCTAAAACTTCAAACTTAGATTTGTCCGTTAATAACAGCCTGGACCGTGGCTGCACGCTCAATTTTTTTTCCGTGCTCATTGCAATCTTTTCACCTTAATTTGTTTACATAAGAATGGTTTTTTGGCCTATATGCACACCTTTAAACCTTGCTCACGAAGACAGCATTGTCCCGTTGAGATAAAGATAGGGCCAGCTCGCACACTGTTAATTCCTCGCGAATTTCAGGTACGGTAAGTGTACTCTGACATTTAGTCTGTACACATACGAACTGATTTTTCCTGTACGATGGTACTCGGCGTCTTCCAGAGCGCGAAACACTAGCATTGCTATCAGGTTACTTGATCCGCTGCAGTGTACACGCCACTGTAGATTAGTCTACGCCAGATTTGTTGCTATTGTCGTATTAAAACTGCTTTCCTGATGCAGAGGTACAGTTACAGTAAGTTTTTTAATTCCAGTATCGCCCTACCATCCCATTAAGAGGTAATTTGGAATGAATGTGATCAGGCAGACAAACACACTTCTAGATGCATACAATGTACTGTAAACTCATGCGAAGTTATTGCTACACAGACAGCTGAAGCAATTTGGCCTATTCAAATGGAACAGTCTTGTGTAAAGGCAAACAAGTGTCGTTGTGGGCACTCATCAGCGGCCCTTTATGTGAATAATCACGTGCTTTGTCTTTACATGCTTATTTTATTATCAGCATAGAGATATTATAGATTAGTCAAAACAAAATCCTTATTTAACCACAAATCCATAGTTGTGATACGTGATAGAAAAATTTTTACAGGTAGTGCACATACATCGATACTGAGCAACTGCTGCCCAAGAATACAGCTTTAATATACTGAAATGTTGAAAAAGTGATTGACACAGTCGCGTACGTTGATACGACACGTTAGTGCAATACCACTTGACATGGTAACCAGGCTTCTAATATTCATTATCAGCATTTGGCGAACGGATTATCAGAGCGTGTGGCATGGAGCGGGCACATGTCATTGTCACCTCTCACACCGCTGACGGTGATGTGTCAATATAATTGCTGTGTTAAGCTCTGCAAGCCCCTTGGTTTTACTGGATAGAACTAGACCACGTGTCAATTGTATAATTCACCCTCTATCATTATGAAGCTCATATTCATTCACAATAACCGAGCTAGGTGGCGCAGTGGTTAGCACACTGGACTCGCATTCGGGAGGACGACGGTTCAATACCGCGTCAGGGCATCCTGATGTAGGTTTTGCGAGATTTCCCTAAATCACTTCAGGCAGATGCCTGGATGGTTCCTTTCAGCAGGCCGGTGTGGCCGAGGGGTTCTAGGCGCTTCAGTCTGGAACCACGCGACCGCTACGGTCGCAGGTTCGAATCCTGCCTCGGGCATGGATGTGTGTGCTGTCCTTAGGTTAGTTAGGTTTAAGTAGTTCTAGGGGACTGATGACTTCAGATGTTTAAGTCCCATCGTGCTCAGAGGCATTTTTTCCTTTCAATGGGCACGGCCGGATTCCTTCCCTAACGCGATGGGACCGATGACCTAGCTGTCTGGTGCCCTCTCCAGAATCAACCAAGCAAGTTTTCACGGTGTTCCCAACACTAACATAGTCCGTGGGTGGACTCTGACATTTTATCTAGTTATGGTAACTACACTACACAGATCCTTTTCTTACTTATATGTAATAAATGATTATACAATAATTTTATACTTGAAAATCACCTTCGATGTGAAGATGATATTCTTTCATTTTCATGACTAAAGACGAACATCTGAGGTCATCAGTCCCTTATACTTACAAGGGAACCTCCCCATCGCACCTCCCTCAGACTTAGCAGTAAGTTGGCACAGTGGATAGACCTTGAAAAACTGAACACAGATCAATCGAGAAAACAGGAAGAAGTTGTGTGGAACTATGAAAAGAAATAAGCAAAATATACAAACTGACTGACTAGTCCATGAGCAACATAGGCAACATCAAAGAGAGTGTGAAGGCAAGGGCGCCGTGGTCCCGTGGTTAGCGTGAGCAGCTGCAGAACAATTTATCCTTGGTTCAAATCCTCCCTCGAGTGAAAACTTTAATTTTTTATTTTCAGACAATTATTTTGCGAAGCTGCACAGGTACACAGAGCAGTATTGTTTACGTGATAGTGCGTCAATTATCAAAGTTCAGGCACTCACACATAATCAACTTCGCTCTCCAAAATTCCAGGACATGTTCAGATTTGCTTGGGCATATGCAGGATTTGACGGTCTACACACGGAAAAATTTGAAAACGTTAAAAACTGTGCGACTGTGAAACTGTTGCATTAATTTGTTGCAGTTTATGTGACAAACTCTTACGTTTTCATCACTTTTTTGGGAGTGATTATCACATCCACAAGAAAACCTGAATCGGGCAAGATAGAAGAATCTTTTTACCCATTCGCCAAGTGTACAAGTTAGGTGGATCGACAACATATTCCTGTCATGTGACGCACATGCCGTCACCAGTGTCGTATACAAAATATCAGACGTGTTTTCCTGTGGAGGAATCGGTTGACCTATGACCTTGCGATCAAATGTTTTCGGTTCCCATTGGAGAGGCACGTCCTTTCGTCTACTAATCGCACGGTTTTGCGGTGCGGTCGCAAAACACAGACACTAAAATTATTACAGTGAACAGAGGCGTCAATGAACGAACGGATATATCATAACTTTGCGAAAATAAAGAAAGTAAAGTTACTCGAGGGAAGACTTGAACCAAGGACCTCTCGTTCCGCAGCTGCTCACGCTAACCAGGGGACCACGGCGCTCCTGGGTTCCCACTCTCCTTGATGTTGCCTATGTTGCGCATGGACTACTCAATTTGTATATCTTACTAATTTTTTCATAGTTCCTAACAACTTCTTCCTGTTTTCTCGATTGATCTGTGTTCAGTTTTTCAAGGCCTATCCACTGTGCCAAATTATAACTAAATCTGAGGGGGGTGCGATGGGGAGTTTCCCTTTTTAGAACTACGTAAACCTAACTAGCTTAAGATCATGACACATATCCATGCCCGAGGCAGGATTCGAACCTGCGACCGTAGCAGTCGCGTTATTCCGGACTGAAGTGCCTATAACCTCTCGGCCACAGCGGCCGGCGAACTTCAGCATAGAATGAAACTAGAATTATGTATTAATACCTTCAGCTGCTGACGGGCGTTGATATATATCAACGGAGAAAGGTGAAAATGTGTGCTCCGACCGGGACTCGAACCCGGGATCTCCTGCTTACATGGCAGACGCTCTATCTACATGAGCCAGCGAGGGCACAGAGGATAGTGCAGCTGCAGCGACTATCTCGCGCAAGCCTCCCGTGAGACCCTCATTCTCACCTTATATGTACACACACCACGTTCGTGGTGTCCCTACCCAACACACTCATTACTCGTGGAAGATATGCTTACCAAACCCCGTAAGAGTTCGGTAATATGTGTGCATCCGCACAGAAGAAGAAGGTCATGGCCGGTATCGTCAGAACTATGTACTTATATGGATATGGATGAACTTAATAGTGTAAGCGTGAGAGTAAGGCTGTACTGTGCCTGCAGTGGTACCAAATTTATGTTGAATGGTAGACAGTTCAGATTAAGACTGACGTAACTGAACAAATAGATGAATTTTTTTCACGAAATGAGTGCAAACGAAGAGAGGACGGACATCAAAACGGAATAAGCACATAAAAATGATAACCATATCGATTTCATTGCCCAATTTGAATGCCGCAAAGGTTAACCCTTTACTTCCAGAAAAGTGAGGTTTGTATCGCGAATTTTGTTGATCATCATTGCAAAGTAAAAAGTTGGGGAATATCGCGGAGTGGCAAGCAGATCTGTAAACGAGCGACTGAAAAGGAGTTGAAAATGGCCTAATGAGGTAAATCTAGAACATTGCCGAACAGACAAGAGGAAGATAGACTAAGTAATTTTTCTGCACAAGCTCTTGGGTTAGATGTGGGATCCTTCCCACTCATCTAATATAGGGTGCCTAGGAAGCTGTTTTCTCGGATAGCTAGACAATATACAAGCAAATCATATTAATGGCGTTTATTACAGAATTGAATTGACAATACTTTTCCCTTTCCATTTTTCACACGGAAGTGTGGCAAGCAATTGGCGACATGAAAATAATCATAGCCGTTCGATGTATACAATTTCCATGCAGGCAACTGATACAGATGACAAGCCTCTCCGCATAGGCGCCGCTCATGTCGGGGTGTCGTCCTAGTAACCGTTCTACTGGCTGACGTCGTCTCACAGCCTTCTCTGCTGTTTCGTTCAGGCCGACGTGCCGGCGCTTGATGTTGTGTCTGAGCGTCAGATGCGCTGCTTGCCCATATCGGTCTCTGCTGTTGCTGAGCGGGAGGCTTCTACTTGGTATCTTTTGAGATGCTTAGAAAGGTGAAGGATTAATTATTCTCTTCTATTATTAATTGCATCATGAAGAATTTTTACGAGAGACGTAATTCTTCTGCAAAAAATTGACGCATACGATTGGCCGGAATCGATAACGTGTGTGACGGCCTCTTTACTAGAATCGTGTTTACCTTCGTTGCCCAGAGGGGGCAACCGGCCTACCCGACTTAACCGGAGCGTTAGTGTTCGCCGAGGCAGTGGTGTACTGCAAGAAGAGCGGACATTGTCTCCGCTCACTGGTTAGGTACGCTGCTTGGCCTATGTTTCTGGTCCGTTTCCTGCAGTCCAGGGGAATAGTTATTCCACGACTGTTACAAATGAAAACTGTTTTGAGAGAACCTTACATTAAACACTGTTCTTGCGAAAGAAACTCACTGGAGATTGGCATTGCACTTCATCTTGCAGCTGTCAACCATGATGGACGTCTTGCGTTTGTGTACACCAGGGACATTTATTCAGAGGGATAACGGGTACTGATATTCCTCTGAATCGCATGACAAAGTTTGAAAATTGTCGTCTTTCTATTATTGCCTTAGCTGTGGAATCCTTATAACATAGCTGTTGTTAGTTGTTCTTAAACTATGTTGATTTTGTGAGTGCCAAAGGAGAATATAGTTAACAGCACTCAACCACGACAATCTTTGATTGTATTCCTCTATAATTTTAACTGTTTGAAAACTCTTAAGAAAATATGTTTGTCCACCTTCAGTGGTCACATTTGATTTGTGTTTAAACCTTTTTTTACGGTTTAAATCCTTTGTTTTAAAATTCTGTTGCTTTCTGTCTGTCATAGTAATCCGTTATTTTTTATCTTGTCCATTTGTCATTACCATTCCAGGGCACCATTTGGCTAATTATGCCAGCGCCAGTGAACCATAAGTATACTTAATTGGCCCGCCCGGTTGGCCTTGCGGTCTAACACACGGCTTTCCGGATTGGGAAGGAGCGCCTGGTCCCCAGCACGAATCCGCCCGACGGACTTATTTCGAGGTCCGGTGAGCCGCCCAGTCTGTGGATGGTTTTTAGGCGGTTTTCCATCTGCCTCGGCGAATGCGGGCTGGTTCCCCTTATTCCGCCTCAGCTACACTGGTCGGCGATTGCTGCGCAAACAATTTCTCCACATACGCGTACACCACCATTACTCAACGACGCAAACATAGGGGTTACACTCGTCTGGTGTGAAACGTTCCCTGGGGGAGCGGGGAGATGGGTCTGCCGGGGGCCGAACCGCACAATAAATAAACCTCAAAGAGTGGTTCGACGTGGGGCGGCGGCGGTGGGGTGAAGTGGGCTGCGGTAGTCGTCGTGTGCTGTGGACCACTGCAGATGCGGTGGGGACGGAGCCTTTCCGTCGTTTCTAGGCCCTCGGTTAACATACATTACAATACTTAATTAGTATTGTATTGTATGTTAACCGAGGGCCTAGAAACGACGGAGAGGCTCCGTCCCCTCCGCATCCGCAGTGGTCCACAACACACGACGACTACCGCAGCCCACTTCAAAAAATGGTTCAAATGGCTCTGAGCACTATGGGACTCAACTGCTGAGGTCATTAGTCCCCTAGAACTTAGAACTAGTTAAACCTAACTAACCTAAGGACATCACAAACATCCATGCCCGAGGCAGGATTCGAACCTGCGACCGTAGCGGTCTTGCGGTTCCAGACTGCAGCGCCTTTAACCGCACGGCCACTTCGGCCGGCCGCAGCCCACTTCACCCCACCGCCGCCGCCCCACGCCGAAACACTCTTTCATGTTTATTTATTGTGCGGTTTGGCCCCCGGCGGACCCATCTCCCCGCTCCCCCAGGGAACGTTTCAGAATAAGAGTTATTAATTAATATGCCTGGTTAAAGCCTTTTATTGTTTTCATTGTTTAATAATATCACTTTCCCCCCAATCACAAACGATTTTCTATAGTATCGTGACAATAAGAAACTTTCATCGTGGCTGAAAACCGCCGATTATCAACCAATAAAAACAATAAAAGATTTTAATCAGATGTATTAATTAAACACTCTTTTTTCAATGGTAATAACTAGAGACCGAATTATATGCATTTGCATGTTGCATATTCTTTTGCATATTTGGCTTCTCTTCACCGGTTATTGAATATTTTAACAAAAAGTTAGAGACGATGAATATTTTCTTTCTATGTTTACAATATTTTAAAAATTTAGACGGGTGGTGCTTAGCTCAATCTAGTTTTCATGTCTCACAGATTGACCATGGCCTAGAAATGCATGCAATCTCCACTACCTAGCGAAATCATTACAGAAGAAGAACGGGAACAGGCAGTTCTATTTATTTGTACGCAGTTGAACGTGTTTACGACGTGTAGTGTGTAACGTGTTGTGCGCCTTGCCGCCCGAAAAAAGAAACGTCGTTTCGTGGACAGCTGACCATCCTGGAACATTTAGATTCGAGGGAATTGTTTTATATTGTCGAGTTCGCGAGAAAAACATTTCGTGCAAAAAGAAAATTTTAAATACACCAGCATGTCAAAACAAGTCTTCATATGACAGGAATGCAGAAGAAAGTACCACGACAGCAACTTCTGACAACAGCAAGTTGCAGTAGCAGGTATTTGTCCAAAGGTAACCAAAAAAGTCTGTTTAACATGGATCTATCAAGCACTCGTTGCAAGCAACATTCCTCTTCACAAATAAACCGTGTCCTCAAAGGCTTCCTGCGCAAGTATTGCTTAAATCAGAATATCCCAGATGAATCAAGATCGCGTTAAAATTACACATAGACAATTTGTGGTGTCACCGCCAGACACCACACTTGCTAGGTGGTAGCCTTTAAATCGGCCGCGGTCCGTTAGTATACGTCAGACCCGCGTGTCGCCACTATCAGATTGCAGACCGAGCGCCGCCACACAGAAGGTCTAGAGAGACTTCCTAGCACTCGCCCCAGTGGTACAACCGACTTTGCTAGCGATGGTTCACTGACAAAATACGCTCTCATTTGCCGAGACGATAGTTAGCATAGCCTTCAGCTACGTCATTTGCTACGACCTAGCAAGGCGCCATTACCAGTTGCTATTGATACTGAATCATGTACAGTCAAGAGCGACGTTCACCATTAATGGATTAAACTTAAGTATTCCACCAGCTACGTCCGTTTTTTCTAAAGTCCAATTTCCTTGTCCTGTTCCAGACCTCACGCCACCCTGCGTGAGCTAAAACGCGTGCCTTTCGGCTTCCTCTAGTAACACGGTGTTGGCTCTCCTGCCAACCCACAACACAATTTACGTAAATGTTCTGGAAGAAATACACAATGAACTCAAGGACAGCCTTATCTGGATTTCAGATGAGGAGACTATAAACACTTGTGGCCGTTACATTGCAAATTTAATTGTTGGTGCTTTAAAGGAAGAGCCTTCTTCTTCCAATTTAGCGGCCTACAAAGAACATGAAAAAGTAAATCATTCTACGATCGTCAGATTTGTGACTGATGATAGTAGAAAAATGTTTCCAGAATCTTCTTCGGATGAAAGGGTGTTTGTGTTTATTTCAGATGCTGCTCCCTATATGATAGAAACAGGAAAAGCCCTCCGAGTATTTTATCCCTGTTTGATTCATTTGACGTACTTTGCTCATGGAGTACATCGCCTTGCTCAAGAAGTACGTTCCACGTTTGTCATTGTAAATAAACTGATTTCATCCACAAAAGAAGTGTTTCTAAAGGTTCCTACTCGCATCAAGACCAACAAGAAAATTACTAAAGGTGCCCTTACCTCCAGAACCAGTGGTAATTCGTTGGGGTACGTTGTTGGAAGCTGTTCAAAAATGTGTGTGAAATCTTATGGAACTTAACTGCTAAGGTCATCAGTCCCTAAGGTTACACAATACTTAATCTAAATTATCCTAAGGACAAACACACACACCCATGCCCGATGGAGAACTCGAATCTCCGCCGGGACCAGCCGCACAGTCCATGACTGCAGCGCCTCAGACCGCTCGGCTAATCCCGCGGGGCTTGGAAGCTGTGTTGTTTTACAGTAAACATTTGGAGGCCATTAGAGGGGTAGTAAACGACTTCGATAGTGCACAGGCTTTGGCAGTTTGTCAGTGCAAGGAAGCTTTTAATGATTCCGGTATTTAAAAAGACATTGCTGGCATTAGCATTCATTTTTACCATGTACCTACAAGTATTAAAAAGCTTGAATCTCAAGGTTTGACTTAAATGAATCTATTCAGTTAATGAATAAAATTATTGTAGTGAACTCCTAATTGCTGGATGTATTCCCAACAAAACCTAAAGAAAAGTTTGAAAACATTATAAACAATAACCTAAGCTTTGAACCCTTGTGCTAAATTTATAGTCTTATTAATGGGACGGGTGAACTTTTACCAAGAACAATAAGTGCCTACACAGCACCCAAATTCGAATACTGCCCAGTTACCTCAGTAGATGTAGAACAGTCCTTTTATAATACTGTTCTGAGTGATCGAAGATTACTACCGAACATTTGGAACAGTACGTGGTCGTTTATGATTACAATAGAAAAAGGTAAAATAATGATGCTTTGGACCAATAGTTTTAATTAAAAGTTTATGCTGCTCAAAAAAATTCATGATTGTATGTTGTTTATTAAATAAAATACTACCGAGTTTTTGGGCGTGCCCCTTTGCGTGCGATACATCTCGAAGTTGGTCCTGTACATATCGATTGTTTCTCTGCGACTCACTCGCATCGTATCCGCTTTATACTGACAACAGTAGCAAAGAAAGAACAATTCTTGAGACATGCTATGCATCCCCATTTTGCAATCCCAGAAAGGCCCCTTCAAAACCTCTACCAGAAAGTATTCAGAAAATATCAGCACTCTAAATCTACCGATTTTTCGCATGGCCGGCGCACTACCTCGTAACTGACATGCACAGGTTAAACTTTTGAGATATACTGCACGTAGTGACTACCAAGTTTTTTGTTATTTGATCTTGTATATTTCTTTTCATGCATTTTAAAGCATTATTCATACATATTTGCATGCATTTTTTAAAGTTTTTATGATCCATATAATCCGATCTCTAGTAATAACAAATGGACAGGGTAACAAATAACGAATTATTACAGCAAACAGAAATTAACAGAATTAAAAACAACATATAAACCGTTGAGCGCATCATTATAAACACAAGTAAAATGCGGCCACTAAAAGTGGAGGAGATAAAGAAACATACTTAGCTCAAACTGTTAAAACAGTTGAAATTACAGCAAATACAAATCGTTACTCCAGGACTGTCACAGAGGAAAATTATTTGAGAGACCCTTACATTAAACATTGCCCTTTCGGAACTCACCGGAGATTGGCACTGCATGTTAAATTACTGCTGTTAGCCATGGTGGACCTCTGGTGTTTGCGCTCACCAGTCATTTATACAGAGGGATAAAACGTACCGATATTCTTCTGAGTTACATGATAAGCGTTGAAAATTGTCCTTTTTTATTATTATCTCAGCTGTGGAATCCTTTTAATGGAATTACTGTTTGTTGTTATTAAATTATGTTGATTTTGTTAGTGCCAGAGGAGACTATAGTTAATAGCACTCATCCATCATCCCCTTTGTTTGCGTCCTACACCTTTAACTTACCTTTAATATAACGCCTTTATGGCCACCTGATATCGAATGGAGACACTTTCAATGAAGTGTCTGAGTAGCAATAGCACCAAATTCTTCCTCAAGAGGCGAAGCCAGGCGAAGTAGTTATGTTGCACGCTGCAGTCTGGAACCAAGGGTACGGTCCAGCACATCCCGAAAGTGCTCCTTTGTGTTCAGGTTCGAACTCCGGGCCGGTAGTCCATTTCAGAAATGTTATTGTCAACAAACTATTGCCTCATAGACGCCGCTTTGTGGCAGGTTGCGTTGTCAAGCTGATAGTTGTCCGTACTGCTCCTCTACTGTGTGCAGCACACAATGCTATACGGTGTGTTCATATTGTTGCGCACTTACCGTTTTCTTAAGCTCAATAAGGGGACCACACAAGAAACAGAAGAAACACCCCCTACCATAACACCACCACCTCCGTACTTGACTGTTGCAGTACTCATGGCAGATAACGGCCTCCATGCGTTCGCCATATCCAGACCCTTCCATCATTACCAAAGAGTATAGCGTGATTCGTTATTCGAAATCACTCGATTTCGCTCATCGTCATGGCGAAGGTCCTTACATTCTCTCAAGTGTCGTTTAGCTCTGACCACCGAAATGTGTGACTTATGAAGAGATGCTCGACCACTGTCCCCCAGTCCCCTTAACTTCGTGCTGCTAATACTTCGGAACCCACAAGAGATTCCTTCCGCAGATTCCTTGCTTCACTTTACAGCCACCCTCCCCAAGTCTCGATGGTTCCTCTCCGTCAGTACACGTGGTCTGCTTGGTCCTGATTTAGCTATGGGTGTTCCTCCGCATTTCCACTCTACAAACACATCACCTACAGTCCACTTGGGCACTCTTGGAAAGGTTGGAATGTCCCTGATGGATTTGTTGTGCAGTCCACGTTCGAAGTCACTCATTCTGCTGCTATTGCTTTTCTACTGACAACACAGGTCCACCCTGCGTGATATCTAGAAGTCACTTCCGCATTGTATAGGGGCATCCGTTTACATTTGGTCAGATAATGTATACGTAAACAGCTTGAGCTGTTTTCTATAGCATCTGGCAGTTCACTCGCATTACATACAAATTTATCGCATTGCGTGTTAGCAGGTGTAATGTTCATTGTAGTTTCAGTAGCCAACATGCCACCAATATCTGGGAACACGAGACCTAAATAGCTAGTATTATTTGACTGGGGTGATCGAAAGGAGAACGACGTTCCGAACTAGTTGCAAGAGTGGTAGAGGCCATATAATGTTTATTGGTGGAGTTCTAACGCTGTGTAATTCACCAACGATGGGCGTAGCTTCTAAAATCACGATACACCGACCGAATGTCGCTAGGCAATATGGTTCTCTTATGATTATAATTTAATAAGGGAGATAGAGTAAAACGCAAATCAGCGTATATCTTCAATTGTTCGTTTAGGAGCGCAAGTGCTTTAATGAGATGTTCTTCAAACTCCAACGGTAGACGGTAAAAAGAAGGTCTAGTACATAATAAGCAGGTATACTGCTAAAGTTCGAGAACATACATATCATGAACTGTCCACGAATATATGTCTCCACATTATATATATCAATCGAATTTGCCATAACAGCAAAATCAGATAAATTCGAGCTAATACGTATGCTTACAACTACTTCATCCAGCGCACAAATCGCACATGTAGCAGGAAACTGGCGTTTGGTAATAGAATACGAATTACCTTCCTGTACGCATGATGTAGTATAAGTGGGATATAACTGTAAAAGTCCCATATGTCAGGTCAAGAGACGTAGGGAATGATGCCCGCTCGAATAAGACTGCCCTGCTCTCTCGAGGTAAAATAAATTCACGAATAACAAAGCGAAACACACAGTTTGGCAAATCATACATCTTTTACTGACAGACAGAATAACATGCGTCATTATTTACGATGGGCGTAAGTTTCCATTTTCGTTTGACGTATCTATTGTGACCTCTCCGTCGGTGATTCCCAGCGGGAAGATGAGAACTATAAGTACTCCCACTAACGAGTTAATCTCTACACAAGTGCCTTGCAGCTGATTTATGTTCGGCATGAGGAGTGGCGGATGTGCAGCGAGAGTAAAAAGAAAGACAAGATATAGCTGGCCGTGTTCATGCAGCCTGTAAACAAGCGTATATGACGTCACATTCTGCAGGCGTGGAAAAGTACAATGGCGTCCAAAACTTTGTGAGGAAGTAACTTTCGCGTGATGTGCCACTCAGAAGTGACGTAGCTGGAAAAAACGTGGGCCTTAGATAAAAGGAACTGATACAGTATAGTAAAGTACACTACAGTGCAGAAAGTAACGGAATGAAATACACGATGATGTGGACAGAAATGACGTTTATTCAGGGTCAATAGTTACACTGAAGTTATAGCAATCTATGGTGTTACTCTGGACATTACAGTAGCCGGACATGGTTCTAAATAGGGTGTGATCACCACGAATGGAAATGCATGATCTCCAACGTCTCCTACGTCATCCATAAAGCTGATAAGGTAGGGCGTTCCATTCGCCCACCAGCGCTGTTCATCTATCTACATGGATACTCTGCAAATCATATTTAAGTGCCTGGCAGAGCTGCTGGATGGCTGTTGGTGCACATGGACGTGCTGCACTCGTGCTCGATCTGATCTAAGTCGGAGAAACAGGTAGGCCACTCCATTCGTCGAATATCCTCTCGTTCTCCTGCACCTGCGCTGTTGGATGCACTCGCCCACAAAAATAAAGTCAGAACCCAATGCACCCCTGAAAAAACGCACGTGAGGGAGGAGCACAATAACCTTGACTGGTGAGTGGGCCGCATTCAAAGATTCAGAGGTTAGTGCGCCCATCTGTTCCCACACCGTAGCACCAGGCTCAACAAAACCGTCATGTTCGACAATGTTCCCCTGCGCATTGCGTGTTCTCACTGCCCGGTATATGAGGGTACGTCTAGTTTTGTAGAACATCACTGTTCTCGTGGTCTACTGAATCTAGGAACACGTGGTACTTTTTTTGTCCGTACTTCAGTATAGCGACTAATTTTAGAAGCACGCGAAGAAATACGCACTAGAGAGCACTATAAGCTGTTTCGGCGAATTTCTGCAGTTTTTGTTGTTAGACACGAGGCTGCGTTTTGCGCATCGTTTGAAAATCTTTCGCGTTCCACACATTTAAGGGCTGTACAATATATTACATCTAATTGGAGTATATTGTTAATTCTTCAGGTAAAAAATTTTATGGTGGTCAAACAGCAGCACAAGGTTGTCAGACATAATCTGAAAATCTTGTAAGGGACCTTGTAAGGGTCTTTCAGGGCAGGTTGTGCTGATAAATAACTGTTAACAAAAACAGTTTCCGATTTAATTAACATTGAAGGCAGCCAATTAGGCCGATGCGCTCGCAAATTTAAGCCACCAGCCAGATACAATTGGTGTCAGTTTGTAAAGGAACTTAATAATTTTTCTTGTTGATAAATAGATAATTATTCGACTCTCATACCAGAGATTAATGTGAAAAGTATTTAACACTGATGGACAAAAGAAGCTTTACGCTCTTCGTTTATTAGTTTTAGTATTAGTTTCCTTTCGCTTTCTCCTGTCCTGGCGATAAGACGTGTTGTGTAATTTTAAAGTGAAATGGTGTTATACGACGAAAGCAGTTCGTGGTCAATACGATTTTCTAATTTACAATACCTCGGATCACAGCTCCTGTAATTCTGGGAGATCATTATTGTTTTGATTTTACATGCAGAATTTAGATGGAGGCGACGATATTCACGACGACGCTGTTCGACAATAGAGGTACGTGAATGTGTTCATCTCTTTGCCGTCGTGGATGCCAAATTCAATTTCGATGTATTTGCCGCGACATTCAGGACTGGCAGGCTTTCTTTTCATTTAATTTGTAAGTCCGATAATATTCCTTCTTAGATGAATAAATGAAATTTAATCACATTTTTTTTTATCTATGCCACGGGGAATGATAGTACTTAGAACGTACGTGCGTCTGTCCCAATAGTACTTTCGCATATAACTGAGTGTGTGCAGACGGATTTATGACCAATTTCTTTTACGGGGTTAATTCTTATTTTGAACCACTCACTCACGAATGTACGTGCCCTCATATTTTGTGGAGTCAGTCGGGCGTATTCTATAATAACGTTACTTGAAATATCCAGTGGCTTAATTTCCACAATTCACCTTTACATGTTTCGCAACGGCGCATCACGCGAAATACTTATTACGCGACCACCATAACAACTCCCATTTCAAAATTACGACACCGGTTGACTAAGCTTCCAACAATTTAACAGGGTGGTTACAAGTTGTTCTCATAGCGTAGATGATAGCACACGAGACTGTTCAGTCTTTGGCTAGAGTTCGATCCTTACTGCCGTTTCAAGCCCAATTCACGACGGCGCTATACTTTCTTGTTCGGTTTAAGATACCAAACGATGAACACGTTTGGCCACATCGTCTCTGGTGGGCCAATCGAATTTGCGCATGCAATGGCCTGATTAGCAAACTCTAGTGCCAGTTAACTTGGAAACGACGCAATGTATCGAACTTTTTTATTAACAATTATTTCTCAGCACAATCTACCCAGCAACACCCTGTCATGCTTTTCAAACTGTTTTTGACCAACCTGTATATTTTTAGAATTACAAAGATCATTCAATGTGTAATGCAACACTTTTGTTTTCTCCACCAGTTTCGGCAGAAAAAATGCGGAATTTGGTATGCGATATCGTACAATCTTCCCGCTCCAGCCCCTATAGTTTCAAGAAATACTGATAGGTGAAATAGCCATTCGAAGCCATCAAAATGCCGTCGTAACGGAGGTGCGTTTCAAGCAGAGTTTCTTTAGGAGGAAAAGCAGAGAATCGTAGATATTCTCAGAGGCTTGCAGAATGTCAACGGACACGTGGCAGTGAACAAAAGCGCCGTGAGTCGTTGGGCGAGGCGTCAGTTCTCATCGTGACAAGCCAGCCGCACGCGGCAGCAGTGTTGTAACATGCGCTCGCTTTCATACTCTCATTCAAGGTGATCGACGAACCACAATCGGAGACCTCGCCACTCAACTGGAAGTCACTGTTGGTAGTGCCGACAGTTCGCAAAACTCCATTGAACGGTTCTTCCTTGTCCCTCCTACCGTACATTCTGACTCCCACATGTTTGACCCAGCGAAAGATTCACTCTCTGGGAAGCAGTACTTTGATGATGGGGAGGTTATTCATGCAATAAGACGTCGGCTCTGACGTAGACTAGTAGAGTGGTACCATGTGTGCATACAGGCCCTCCCATCAATGTGGTGTAAGCACTTCGCATTCAATGGAGATTATGTTGTAGCCAAGAGAACGTCTGGTCAATGGTGGCCGAGCAACTGGCTCGTCACAGTACGCCAGTCACTACTCTTGATGAGCTGTGGTATCGTGTTGAAGCTGCATGGGCAGCTGTACCTGTACACGCCATCCAAGCTCTGTTTGACTCAATGCCCAGGCGTTTCAAGGCCGTTATTACAGCTAGAGGTGGTTGTTCTGGGTACCGATTTCTGAGGATCTATGCACCCAAATTGCGTGAAAATATAATTACATGTCAGTTCTAGTATAATATATTTGTCAAACGAATACCCGTTTATCATCTGCATTTCTTCTTGATGTAGCAATTTTAATGGCCAGTAGTGTAATTGGGCTACCAACCTACATTGCAGTCACGGTCATGCTTGGTGGTCCCGTTGTTGTTGTTGTGGTCTTCAGTCCTGAGACTGGTTTGATGCAGCTCTCCATGCTACTCTATCCTGTGCAAGCTTCTTCATCTCCCAGTACCTACTGCAACCTACATCCTTCTGAATCTGCTTAGTGTATTGATCTCTTGGTCTCCCTCTACGATTTTTACCCTCCACGCTGCCCTCCAATGCTAAATTTGTGATCCCTTGATGCCTCAAAACATGTCCTACCAACCGATCCCTTCTTCTAGTCAAGTTGTGCCACAAACTTCTCTTCTCCCCAATCCTATTCAATACCTCCTCATTAGTTACGTGATCTACCCACCTTATCTTCAGCATTCTTCTGTAGCACCAAAAGCTTCTATTCTCTTCTTGTCCAAACTGGTTATCGCCCATGTTTCACTTCCATACATGACTACACTCCACACAAATACTTTCAGAAACGACTTCCTGACACTTAAATCTATACTCGATGTTAACAAATTTCTCTGCTTCAGAAACGATTTCCTTGCCATTGCCAGTCTACATTTTATATCCTCTCTACTTCGACCATCATCAGTTATTTTACTCCCTAAATAGCAAAACTCCTTTACCACTTTAAGTGTCTCATTTCCTAATCTAATCCCCTCAGCATCACCCGATTTAATTTGACTATATTCCATTATCCTCGTTTTGCTTTTGTTGATGTTCATCTTATATCCTTCTTTCAAGACACTGTCCATTCCGTTCAACTGCTCTTCCAAGTCCTTTGCTGTCTCTGACAGAATTACAATGTCATCGGCAAACCTCAAAGCTTTTACTTCTTCTCCATGAATTTTAATACCTACTCCGAATTTTTCTTTTATTTCCTTTACTGCTTGCTCAATATACAGATTGAATAACATCGGGGAGAGGCTACAACCCTGTCTCACTCCTTTCCCAACCACTGCTTCCCTTTCATGCCTCTCGACTCTTATAACTGCCATCTGGTTTCTGTACAAATTGTAAATAGCCTTTCGGTCCCTGTATTTTACCCCTGCCACCTTCGGAATTTGAAAGAGAGTATTCCAATTAATGTTGTCAAAAGCTTTCTCTAAGTCTACAAATGCTAGAAACGTAGGTTTGCCTTTTCTTAATCTTTCTTCTAAGATAAGTCGTAAGGTTAGTATTGCCTCACGTGTTCCAACATTTCTACGGAATCCAAACTGATCCTCCCCGAGGTCCGCTTCTACCAGTTTTTCCATTCGTCTGTAAAGAATTCGCGTTAGTATTTTGCAGCTGTGACTTATTAAACTGATAGTTCGGTAATTTTCACATCTGTCAACACCTACTTTCTTTGGGATGTATGAATTAAAAAAGTCGGGACACAGTTCTTAAAAGGGTGTGCGCTCCCCACGAACATCAGTGCACACACTCTAACGTGCTGCTTTGCTGCCACGAAGTTGGTAAAGAGTTGTTCTGGTAGGGCGTTCCACTGCTCCACCAGGGCGGCTTTGTAACAGATGGATGGTCGTTGCTGCATGTGTACATGCTGCTCCTCAATGCATGCAACAGGGACTCGATGGAATATAAATTGGGGAACAGGTAGGCCAGTCCATTTGCCGAAAATCCTCTCGTTCCAAGTGCTCCTCCACCTGCCGTGTTTGACGCCGTCGCGGATCGTCATCCATAAAAGTGAAGTCACTGTTCACCTGAAAAGACGCACGTGGGGAAGGAGTTCAGTGTCACAACGACGTTGACCGGGGAGCGCACCATGTTCATAGACCTGGAGGTCGTTCACCCTTGCAATATTACGTCTACATCTATCTACATCGATATGGTTACTCTGAAATTCACACTCAAGTGCCTGGCAGAGGGCTCGTCGAATCGTTTTCATACTACCATCGAATGGTGCGTGGGAAAAATGAACACCTAAATCCTTCCGTTAGAGCTCTGATTTCTCTTATTTTATTATGATGATCATTTCTCCCTACGTAGGTGTGTGTCAACAAAACATTTTCGCATTCGGAAGAGAAAGTTGGTGATTGAAAATTCGCAAATAGATCTCACCGCAAAGAAAACCGCCTTTGTTTCAATGACTGCCGCCACAACTCGCGTATCATATCAGTGACATTCTCATCCCTATTGCGCGAGAACACGAAACGAGCTGCACTTCTTTGCACTTTTTCGATGTCCTCCGTCAATCCTTCCTCGTAAGGATCCCATACCGCTCAGCAATATTCCAGCAGAGGGCGGATAAGTGTAATGTAGGCTGTCTCGTTAGTTGGTTTGTCGCATCTTCCTAGTGTTCTGCCAACAAAGCGCAGTCTTTGTTACGCCTTCCCTACAATATTATTTACGTGGTCTTTCCAATTTAGGTTGCTCTTAATTGTAATTCCTTGGTACGTAGTCGAATTGACAGCCCTTAGATTTGTGCGATTCACCGTAAACCCAAATTTATCGGATTTCTTTTAGCACCTCGCACTTTTCTTTGTTTAGTGCCAATTGCCACTTTTTACACCATACAGAAATTCTCTCTAGATCATTTTGTGATTGGAAGTGATCGTCTGATGATTTTACTAGACGGTAAATTACAGCTACATCTGCAAACAATCCAAGGGGGCTGCTCAGATTATCACCTACGTCATTTAAATAAATCAGGAGCTACAAAGGGCCTATGACACTACCTTGCAGAACGCCAGTTGTAACTTCTGTTCTACTCGATGATTTACCGTCTGTCACTACGAACAGTGACCTCTCTGATGGGAAATCACGAATCCAGTCACACAACTGAAACGATACTCCATATGCACGCAATTTGATTAATAGTCGCTTGTGAGGAACAGTATCAACAGTCTTCTGGAAATCTAGTAATACGGAATTGATCTGAGATCCCTTGTCGGCAGCACTCATTGCTTCTCACCGAACCGTAACACCTGGAGTGATAAGACGATCATGTTCGGTAGTGCTAGACGTTCTCTCATACGGAGAGAGGGAGAAAAACGTAATTTCAACCAGTCCAGACGAGCATGATCATTTTGGTGATCCAGGCGATATATTATGGGCAGGAACAAAGTTGCATGCGGGTCTTTTCAAGGGTTCATTCGACCTTTAATTGATTTTTATGGAGAACAATGAGCGTCCGCACCCAACAGCGCTACTGGAGGAGCCTCTGGAGCAAGAGGATATTCGGCGAATGGATTTGCCTGCCCGGTTCCCCGACTTAAAGCCCAAGTGATAAGACTTAGGGAGGTGTTCTTCAAGCCGTCGACATGCACTAATGACTACCCAGCAGATGTCAACCGCGGTGGTGGAAGATTGGATCGCCCCACCAGGAGAACTTCTTAATAACCTTGTCCGGCATAGAACCATCATGCAGATCATGCATGCTGTCCGCAGTAATAAAACACTCTATTAAGAAACATGTCCGCCTTTTATAATTGTCCAGGGGATCTTCATAGATCGCGATGACTTTCGTGTAATTATTGTCTTTGAATAAAAGTGTTATATCTTTTTGTGCAAAATGGCTAAGCAGGGATGGCTAGAGGACAAATGTAAGGAAATGTAAGGATGTAGAAGATTATCTCACGAGGGGTAAGATAGATACTACCTACACGAAAATTAAAGACACCTTTGAAGAAAAGAGAACCACTTGCATGAATATCAAGAGCTCAGATGGAAACCCAGTTCCAAGCAAAGAAGGGAAAGCAGAAAGGTGGAAGGAGTATATAGAGGGTCTATACAGGGGCGATGTTCTTGAGGACAATATTATGAAAATGGAAGCGGATGTGGATGAAGATGAAATCGGAGATACGATATTGCGTGAAGAGTTTGATAGAGCACTGAAAGACCTGAGTCGAAACAAGGCTCCGGGAGTAGCCAACAATCCATTAGAATTGCTGATAGCCTTGGGAGAGCCAGTCCTGACAAAATTCTACCATCTGGTGAGCAAGATGTATGAGACAGGCCAAATTCCCTCAGACTTCAAGAAGAATATAATAATTCCAATCCCAAAGAAAGCAAGTGTTGACAGATGTGAAAATTACCGAACTATCAGTTTAATGAGTCACAGCTGCAAAATACTAACGCATATTCTTTACAGACGAATGGAAAAACTGGTAGAAGCCGACCTCGGGGAAGATCAGTTTCGATTCCGTAAAAATGTTGCAACACGTGAGGCAATACTGACCCTACGACTCATCTTAGAACAAAGATTAAGGAAAGGCAAACCTACATTTCTAGCATTTGTAGACTTCGAGAAAGCTTTTGACAATGTTGACTGGAATACTCTCTTTCAAATTCAGAAGGTGGCAGGGGTAAAATACAGGGAGCGAAAGGTTATTTACAATTATACAGAAACCAGATGGCAGTTATAAGAATCGAGGGGTATGAAAGGAAAGCAGCGGTTGGGAAGGGAGTGAGACAGGGTTGTAGCCTCTCCCCGATGCTAGTCAATTTGTATATTGAGCAAGCAGTAAAGGAAACGAAAGAAAAATTCCGAGTAGGTATTAAAATCCATGGAGAAGAAATAAAAACTTTGAGGTTCGCCGATGACATTGTAATTATGTCAGAGACAGCAAAGGACTTGGAAGAGCAAAGAAATGGTTCAAATGGCTCTGAGCACTATGGGACTCAACTGCTGTGGTCATCAGTCCCCTAGAACTTAGAACTACTTAAACCTAACTAACCTAAGGACATCACACACATCCATGCCCGAGGCAGGATTCGAACCTGCGACCGTAGCAGTCGCACGGTTCCGGACTGCGCGCCTAGAACCGCGAGACCACCGCAGCAGGCTTTGGAAGAGCAGTTGAACGGAATGGACAGTGTCTTGAAAGGAGGGTACAAGATGAACATCAACAAAAGCAAAACGAGGATAATGGAATTTAGTCGAATTAAGTCGGGTGATGCTGAGGGAATTAGATTAGGAAATGAGACACTTAAAGTAGTAAAGAAGGTTTTCTATTTGGGGAGCAAAATAACTGATGATGGTCGAAGTAGAGAGGATATAAAATGTAGACTGGCAATGGCAAGAAAAGCGTTTCTGACGAAGAGAAACATATTAACATCGAGTACTGATTTAAGTGTCTGGAAGTCGTTTCTGAATGTATTTGGGTGGAATTTAGCCATGTATGGAAGTGAAACATGGACGATAAATAGTTTACACAAGAAGGGAATAGAAGCTTTCGAAATGTGGTGCTACAGAAGAATGCTGAAGATTATATGGGTAGATCACATAACTAATGAGGAGGTATTGTATAGAATTGGGGAGAAGAGGAGTTTGTGGCACAACTTGACCAGAAGAAGGGATCAGTTGGTAGGACATGTCCTGAGGCATCAAGGGATTATCAATTTAGTATTGGAGGGCAGCGTGGAGGTTAACAATCGTAGAGGGTGACCAAGAGATGAGTACACTAAGCAGATTCAGAAGGATGTAGGTTGCAGTAGGTACTGGGAGATGAAGAAGCTTGCACAGGATACAGTATCGTGGAGAGCTGAATCACACCAGTCTGAGGACTGAAGACCATAACAATAACAACAACAACATCTTTTTGTTCATTGTGATACGTGATTCCTTAATAGTACCACACTTACACACCATATGTTAAATAGCATAAAAGAGGAAGCGGGATGGAATCATAGTTGGTAGTCACAATTTATAATTCAGACAGTTTATTGACATTACCCCTTTAAAAAATTGACAATTACGACTTGTGGACGAGCCACTAGATAAAGCTTTATAAATACCGTTAGAAACCCAACATACTCATTGCAATTCCAAATTAAGAAAACAGGCTTACTAACAAACTTGAGAACTTCAAACTCGCATATAGGACTTCCGTCAAAATTGATATAATGAAAACAATTACAGGTAAACGGTGACTTAGTAATACTTGAACACTAGTGCCAAGTTAAGATGCCATTACATAACATGATAGAACCACTTAAATAAAAAAAGTTACAACAGAAACACTGATCTTTAAAAAAGAAAGGTTCATGTGCTCAGACGTGTTAATAAAAAATTACTAGAAGAAGCTGCACAAGGAACTCAGCAGCTGCTATGCAGTTTAACATTTAGCCAGTTGACAGTCCCTAATATTTCAGAAAACAATTCATACACAAACAGAGTACATACAGTATATGTATCTACCAGCTTAACCCGTCTTGACGGAAAGGAAGATAAATACTAAACTCTCGAAGGCAATATGTGACCAACTTCGGTAGTGGTTAAACACTGCCAGGCCTAGACCTCGGATGACATTTCACACTCCGCCAAGGCGCTGGCACAATCAAAAGTTTCCGCCCGAATCACAAAGACATTCCAATACTCTGAAACATAGAAACACTCGGCAGGACCTTTGACTCACACATGGAGAGCTCTATTAGCAGAGTGCAGGCTTTAAAAACGGCAACATAAAGTCATTTGGTTGCAAGAGACACAAAGCACTAGTAAAACTGAGAAAATTCCCAAATAACGGGCACCATTTAACTAGGGCAGCTGAACTCTTCCACACGGTCTTAAGGTTCGACTAAGAAAGTCTCACCATAATAATAAAGTTTAAAATCTCTGAGTGCGTCGGTGAACAAACAATTACGACGACTTACTCCATGTCAGGTACACAATACGAGGGAGCAGGTTCCACAGCTTCACCGCTTCCCTTCAAATTTTATTCCCAGCGAAGTCACAGAACTTGTATCTCCAAGCTGCCCGTGTCGCCACAACGCCCAACCAATTTCACACCACAACGTGTAACGGTCATCACGCTTGTTCGGCAGCCGTTGACACCTCCCCACGAATGTCATGAGATCTCCAGGGTTACCCGTCGAAAGCTAACAAAACCCTTCGCTTCACCTGCCAAGCCGCAATATAAGACACGCTCAAAGCAAAGATAGCTTACCTCAACCACAATTGATCTCAACGATACGTAAACAACATAAGACTGGCGCCAGCTCGCCACGGCTCACAATGCGTATTTATTTCAGTTGCCCTGTGTACTGTTGTTGTTGTTGTGGTCTTCAGTCCTGAGACTGGTTTGATGCAACTCTCCATGCTACCCTATCCTGTGCAAATTTCTTCATCTCCCAGTATCTACTGCAACCAACATCCTTCTGAATCTGCTTAGTGTATTCAAGTCGTGGTCTCCCTCTACGATTTTTACCCTCCACGCTGCCCTCCAATGCTAAATTTGTGATCCCTTGATGCCTCAGAACATGCCCTACCAACCGGTCCCTTCTTCTCGTCAAGTTGTGCGACAAACTCCTCTTCTCCCCAATTCTATTCAATACCTCCTCATTAGTTATGTGATCTACCCATATAATCTTCAGCATTCTTCTGTAGCACCACATTTCGAAAGCTTCTATTCTCTTCCTGTCCAAACTATTTATCGTCCATGTTTCACTTCCATACATGGCTAAATTCCACCCAAATACTTTCAGAAACGACTTCCTAACACTTAAATCTATACTCGATGTTAACAAATTTCTCTTCGTCAGAAACGCTTTCCTTGCCATTGACAGTCTACATTTTATATCTTCTCTACTTCGACCATCATCAGTTATTTTGCTCCCCAAATAGCAAAACTCCTTTACTACTTTAAGTGTCTCATTTCCTAATCTAATTCCCTCAGCATCACCCGACTTAATTCGACTAAATTCCATTACCCTCTATTTGCTTTTGTTGATGTTCATCTTATATCCTCCTTTCAAGACACTGTCCATTCCGTTCAACTGCTCTTCCAAGTCCTTTGCTGTCTCTGACATAATTACAATGTCATCGGCGAACCTCAAAGTATTTATTTCTTCTCCATGGATTTTAATACCTACTCCGAATTTTTCTTTTGTTTTCTTTAGTGCTTGCTCAATATACAGACTGAATAACATTGAGGAGAGGCTACAACCCTCTCTCACTCCCTTCCCAACCGCTGCTTCCCTTTCATACCCCTCGATTCTTATAACTGCCATCTGGTTTCTGTACAAATTGTAAATAGCCTTTCGCTCCCTGTATTCTACCCCTGCCACATTTAGAATTTGAAAGAGAGTATTCCAGTTAACACTGTCAAAAGCTTTCTCTAAGTCAACAAATGCTAGAAACGTAGGTTTGTTATTCCTTAATCTTTCTTCTATGATAAGTCGTAAGGTCAGTATTGCCTCACTATACTGTAGCAATTCTCTCTCTGAATAGTCCAAGTGCCATCGTGCTGTGTTAATGGACGAGACGCATCAAGCGAAAGTTAGATTCGGGTGGCTCTGAGCACTATGGGACTTAACATCTATGGTCATCCTCCCCTAGAACTTAAAACTACTTAAACCTAACTAACCTAAGGACATCACACACATCCATGCCCGAGGCAGGATTCGAACCTGCGACCGTAGCAGTCGCGCGGCTCCGGACTGAGAGCCTAGAACCGCTAGACCACCGCGGCCGGCGGTTAGATTCGTCCTTGACATTTGAATACCACTGTAGTTGTTCATAGACCTCTCTTTCTGTTCTATGTTTATAATCCTCTAGACTGTAATGAGAGATAGCTTTCAATTTGTGGTGGCCCACTTTCCTTTATAGTAAAACCGTACTTTCAAAAATATGTTGCCATTCTTCAATAAAATATTTATATTTCTTGTGGATAAATATACCTACTCCTGCTTTAACTTTTTCTCCTCTTCGAGCCCACTATAAAGAATAGGTACTGGTAATTTTCCTTCTACGCACTGACTTTATTTCGTCTCTTGAATACTTTTAATTTAGTGATAACAATATTTGAGTTTATTATTTTCATTGTTGAACTGTTGCAACATCGACATTTGTTATAAGTATTTCGGCTATTCTTTGGTAACTAAGTATGTTCTTCGGTAAGCATTAGCATCCTTCATTGTAATTTAACGGGGCAGTGAGCAGAAAACTGTATCATCAAACCAGAAAAAAAAATGGTTCAAATGGCTCTGTACACTAGCAGACTTAACTTCTAATGTCATCAGTCCCCTAGAACTTAGAACTACTTAAACCTAACTAACCTAAGGACATCACACACACATCCATTCCCGAGGAAGGATTCGAACCTGCGACTGTAGAGGTCGCGCGGTTCCAGACTGTAGCGCTCAGAACCGCTCGGCCACTCCGCAAACCAGAAAGCTTGTGCTATTGAGGTTGCAGCAAAAAAGGTCTGTCAGTTCAAGTTTATGTATTCCTTAATTACTTCACCAGAAGGCGCAGAAGGTAGGCTTGCAGATATAGTTATTCTCAGAAACCTGCTTCATTGTAAGGTCCGTGCTACAACCTTGTCACTACTCACGCTATTGTAGTTCTTCTTAACAACTCTTTCCATTGCTCCACGAATTCCTAGGAAAATCAAACAATCGAAGACTTACTTCGTATTGAGATAACATCCTTCTGGAGAAAATGTTATTAGCTACAGGTTCGAATTCTTCGTTACCGCCGCGAGTAGCTACTTCAACGAACGAAATCAGTTGCTGAAATCCGCCTCCGTAATCAGAGGTCGTTGGCGCACGTTTACGTGGTGCTACTCGAGTCGGCGGTAACCGGTTTGATTCCTGGCGGTGGAAGATATTTTCAGCGCTATGACCAGGTCAGTCAGATACCGCTATGTTGGTATATACTGTAGTTCCTGACCATCAAACTTCTCGCAATTGCAGTTCTCTCCTCTATGTGTTCGGGAGTGTGAGGGTATGGGATGGTGATTATGGTGATCCTCCCGTCGGATGGGGACGATAAGCTCAGTGGTTTCTCGGGTATTACTCGACAGGAGCAGGTTATGTGCAGTCAGTAAATAGCGTCGGTTTTTCTTCACTCTCTGTAATCTGTTAACGAAACAAACGTGAACTATTCACTACATTCACTCGTCGACACTACAGAACTGTGCAGCCAGTTTGTACAATATACAATTTGTATTATAAAATATTAAAATCGGATACAGATTAAGGACTAATTTCCGAGCAAGGATTTGATTGGCTTATTACAGTCGGAAACCAAGATCTTAATAAATTCCGTGGAAGACAACACCATACCTGAAAAAGGTATTCAATCAGAAGAAATACACTTCTGGCCATTAAAATTGCTATACCAAGAAGAAATGCAGATGATAAACGGGTATTCATTGGACAGATATATTATACTAGAACTGAGAAATCAGTACCCAGAACAACCACCTCCGGCCGTAATAACGGCCTTGATACGCCTGAGTATTGAATCAAACAGAACTTGGATGGCGTGTACAGACAGGTACAGCTGTCTATGCAGCTTCAACACGATACCACAGTTCATCAGTGACTGGCGTATTGTGACGAGCCAGTTGCCCGGCCACCATTGACCAGACGTTTTCAATTGGTGAGAGATCTGGAGAATGTGCTGGCCAGGGCAGCAGTCGAACATTTTCTGTATCCAATAAAGCCCGTACAGTACCTGCAACATGCGGTCATGCATTGTGCTGCTGACATGTAGGGTTTCGCAAGGATCGAATGAAGGGTAGAGCCAAGGATCGTAACAAAACCCAAAGTGTAACGTCCACTGTTCGAAGTGCCGTCAATGCGAACAAGAGGTGACCGAGACGTGTAACCAATGGAACCCCATACCATAACGCCGGGTGATACGCCAGTATGGCGATGACGAATACACGCTTCCAATGTGCGTTTACCGCGATGTCGCCAAACACGGATGCGACCATCATGATGCTGTAAACAGAACTTCGATTCATCAAAAAAAATGACGTTTTGCCATTCGTGCACCCAGGTTCGTCGTTGAGTACACCATCGCAGGCGCTCCTGTTTGTGATGCAGCGTCAACGGTAACCGCAGCCATGGTCTCCGAGCTGCTGCGAACGTCGTCGAACTGTTCGTGTACATGGATGTTGTCTTGCAAACGTCCCCATCTGTTGACTCAGGGATCGAGACGTGGCTGCACGATCCGTTACAGCCATGCGGATAAGATGCCCGTCATCTCGACTACTAGTGATACGAGGCCGTTGGGATCCAGCATGACGTTCCGTATTACCCTCCTGAACCCACCGATTCCATATTCTGCTAACAGTCATTGGGTCTCGACAACGCGAGCAGCAATGTCGCGATACGATAAACCGCAATCGCGATAGGTTACAATCCGACCTTTATCAAAGTCGGAAACGTGATGGTACGCATTTCTCTTCCTTACACGAGGCATCACAACAACGTTTCACCAGGCAACGCGGGTCAACTGCTGTTTGTGTATGAGAAATCAGTTGGTAACTTTCCTCATGTCAGCACGTTGTAGGTGTCGCCACCGGCGCCAACCTTGTGTGAATGCTCTGAAAAGCTAATCATTTGCATATCACAGCATCTTCTTCCTGTCGGTTAAATTTCGCGTCTGTAGCACGTCACCTTCGTGGTGTAGCAATTTTAATGGCCAGTAGTGTATTTTATTTTATGCAGTACTACCCATACGTTTTGTCTTTTGCAGGTCTGTCGAAAGCACATATTAGAACATCCTTAAACTATATGCGCGTGAAAACTGAAATCACGAATTTTTTGTTCACAGATGTGCGCAACTAGTGAAATATGTTCTCTAGTCACGTGTATGTGTGTTGTCTCATCTATTTCCTTTATTGTAAAGTAGAATAATAATATAAGGTACGAGAAAAAAGTTCGCACTCGAAGGCGTTGCTACAGGGTATATGCAACGTAGTGTGACTCCATTGTGGGTATATAAGCACCGACATGCAATGGATTGCCGGCCGAAGTGGCCGTGCGGTTAAAGGCGCTCCAGTCTGGAACCGCAAGACTGCTACGGTCGCAGGTTCGAATCCTGCCTCAGGCATGGATGTTTGTGATGTCCTTAGGTTAGTTAGGTTTAACTAGTTCTAAGTTATAGGGGACTAATGACCTCAGCAGTTGAGTCCCATAGTGCTCAGAGCCATTTGAACCACTTTTGCAATGGATTAGCATGGCATTCGTGTGCGAGCGGTAAATGCTGAAACGTGAACTGTGACGACGTTGGCACCAAATATGACCAAAAGAGACCAACGTGCTGTTACGCTTTTCTTGGCTGTCGAAAGACAAACGCCAGTGGACATCCATCGGAGAATGAATGTGTGTGGGCTATTGAAAACCATCGTTGTGATATGGTGCGCCAAGCTTCATGATGACGCAGTTCCCGTATCGCAAGTATCGTAAAGCAGAAATTACGCAAACACAAGTGGGAGATACTCAGGCACATGCCCTATAGTTGTGATCTCTCCCCGTGCGATTATCACGATCCTTTAAAAAGGCCTTGCGAGGCCTTTTCGGGGCAGGTCCAGCCGCCTTGGTGCAGGTCTTCTTACATTGGACGTCACATTGGGCGACCTGCGCGCCGCATGGAGATGAAATGATGATGAAGACAGCACAACACCCAGAACCTGAGCGAAGAAAATCCCCGACCCAGCCGGGAACCGAACCCGGGCCCGTAGGACAGCAATCCGTCACGCTGACCACTCAGCTATTGGGGCGCATAAAATAGCCTGGAAATATCGACAGTTCTTATCGGACGAGGGTTTGCAGCAGGCAGATACGGACTTCTTCACGCAGCAGGACACTGTGATTTTTCAGACGGGTATTTTCAACCTTGTTCGTCAGTGGTACGACTGCCTCAATGGTCATGGTAGCTTTGACTGGTTGGCATGCTGATTCTGGACTGTATAGCTTTCGAAAGGAAACTTTTTACCGCCCCTTGTTGCAGTCTGGAAAATCTGTCCTCCGTCGCAGGTACTCAGCATATATTTTTTTCTATCGCTTTTTGTATCGGTTATCTTCCGGCTATAACAGCTTTTTTTAAATGGTATAATCTCCAGGGAGATTTCGTTTCTTCTTATCTCATGTACTGTGATACATCTCATCTGCTACTTCTTTCCGATGCCATTATTTTTTTTATTAACTGTCGGTGTTTATGATCCCTAATTCTATACACGACCACTATATCTGCAACACCAGATAGGAAGAATACTTGATTCACTTTGTAGGTGATTGGGGTATACAGAGTGAGAAATTTAGTACATACAGCAACGCTCTGGGACACTCACCAAATACGACTAACATAAGATGTAGATAAGTTACAACGAAGAGCGGTGCGTTTCGTTACAGGCTCATTAGGTCGGTGCGAGAACGTCACAGAGGTGCTCAACAAACTCCGGTGGCAGACACTACAAGAGAGGTGTTGTGCATCCCGGAGTGGTTTACTACTGAAATTCCGAGGGAGTTCGTTAAGGGAAGAGTCGGGCAACAAATGGTTCAAATGACTCTGAGCACTATGGGACTTAACTTCTAAGGTCATCAGTCCCCTAGAACTTAGAACTACTTAAACCTAACCAAACTAAGGACATCACACACATCCATGTCCGAGGCAGGATTCGAACCTGCGACCATAGCGGTCACGCGGTTCCAGACTGTAGCGCCTTTAACCGCTTGGCCACCCCGGCCGGCAATCGGGCAACATATTACTTCCTTCTACAAGCGTCTCTGGGAACGAGAACAACGAGAAAAGTTGAGAAATTTAAGATTATATAGACGTTTACTGACTTTCATTCTTCCCGCGAACCATTCGCTGTTGGGACATGACAGGGGGAAGCAGATAGTGGTCCCAGAAGAACCCTCTGCCACACAGCATCTGGTGGCTTGCGGTGTTTCCATTTCAAGGCATTGCTGCAGCCTAAATGCAACGTAGCGTGACTCCATTGTGGATATATAAGCACCGACATGTAGGCAAGGGATTAGTGGGCCATTCGTGTCTGTCCGACGTTCGGAGGTAAACGCCGAAATGTGATGTAGACGTAGAAACACTGTTGGGCATCGAATCGAAGTGCGGAAGGACGACAGATACTGGTACGTCATTCCATGCTGATTCAACTCTTTGTCAGGGTTCAATATTCGTAGTCGCTGGTGTTTGGCATGTCAGTCCCTCGGCAACAAATAAACAGATGTTTTCAGTACCTGAGAAATGTGAGGAAAGTACTAGACACTCTACAGTAGGACACCCCCTGTATCGAGGTATATCAGGGCAGTACAGGCAACATGCGATCTTATGTTATCATGTTGAAATATACTGTGACGAAGACCTCGAAGATAGGGCGTAGCAACCAGCCTCGGTATGTCAGAAACGTAACATCTGTTGTCCAACTTATCGGTATCCAAACCAGAGGCAATAGAGTTGTGTACTTGTAAGGCGACTATAATTTCGCACCTTACAAGCACCCATCCACATACTTTGCCGTGATCTACAAACACAATTAGGCATCATGTGATAACTTGTGTAAGTAGGCTGTTTAGGTTTTTTTATTGGTAACGCCACCTCTGTATGAAAATCACTGGCTGTGCTGTGCGCAGTCTGTGTCTAGTTTGCATTGTTGTCTGCCATTGTAGTGTTGGGCAGCGGCAGCTGGATGTGAACAGCGCGTAGCGTTGCGCAGTTGGAGGTGAGCCGCCAGCAGTGGTGGATGTGGGGAGAGAGATGGCGGAGATTTGTAATTTGTCATGAACTGCTATATATATATTATGACTATTGAGGTAAATACATTGGTTGTTCTCTATCAAAATCTTTCATTTGCTAACTATGCCTATCAGTAGTTAGTGCCTTCAGTACTTTGAATCTTTTATTTAGCTGGCAGTAGTGGCGCTCGCTGTATTGCAGTAGCTTGAGTAGCGAAGATTTTTGTGAGGTAAGTGATTTGTGAAACTTATAGGTTAATGTTAGTCAGGGCCATTCTTTTGTAGGGATTTTTGAAAGTCAGATTGCGTTGCGCTAAAAAAATATTGTGTGTCAGTTTAAGCACAGTCTTGTATAAATTGTTCAAAGGGGAAGTTTCACTTGTACATCGTATATATGAATATATAAAGGAGACTGACATTGCCACGTACGCCTTGTAAATAATTGTTAACGCTTATTGCATGAAAGGTGACGGAGTGTCTTTATTATCATACTGGTAGAAGTTGGAGCGACAGTGGAAATGAAACGGCAGGCGGAACTCAGGCCCTGGGTGGAAGGCCCACACAGGTGTGTTGGTCCTGCTTAAACACTGGAAGTAGCAAGATGAACGTTGGGACACCTGAGCTCTGGGGCACAATAGATTCGCGACTGGCTGTTGATGTAGCTGGATGGGAAGGATTATACTTTGGAAAATACGAAAATCTTAGACGCAGCTGAAAGGAATGAGGAAGCGTCACCTCAGAAACCACGCAGGCTGGGTTATTTCCAAGGATTTTTACTCAGAAGCATACCATTGTACGAGTGTAGGTTTTTCCTCGCTGGACGACAAAAGACTAAAATATGGTTGGTCGGCGTTAGGAAAAATATATAGAGAGGGAGAATATCCCGCGGTTTCGGGAATGTGATTCGTTTTCGGAATTACGAAGGTGGGGAGCCGAGCCTTGCTGGGAGGTCTGTGGTGGAGAGACAAGGTCTCCCATTGTGAGCGCCCGTGTGTGACGGTCGCTCGATATCAGCTTTGTTGATACAGACGGACTTGCTGTCTTTGCCCTCAGGAGAGTTTATAGTTAGAACAGTCAGGCACTGTACTGTCCCGAACCTGTAGGAGTCTAGACTTCACCTTCAGGTTGGAACTCGTCGTGGAGTACGCAGCGTTCAGTAATTGAGAGCATTTCCTCTGCCTATACTTACGTTGAGACGTTAAGTGAACTCCGTCCTTATGGCTGGAAGTTCGCGTTTCTCGTCTGCAGAACACAGAGAGGAGAAGACAGTATTAGAGTATATTAGTCACTGGACAGCATTCTGCCGTCCTAGTGTTTGAAGGAGTTTATCTGTGGCTGGAGTTCTTCGATCGTCGAAGACTGAATACGAGAACCATCACTTCGACGAATCGGACGCAATACTCATGGTGACACCGCAGATTGCTTCGACTTATTAGGGCTATAAAAGCTAAACACCTGTGATCATTAGTTTATTTCGACTGAGATTCCACACCATCGTAGATCACCTTTCAAAGTAGTGTCTTCTGGTGTTTGGTACGTGGATGATGTCAGTCATTTCGCGTTATTGATATTAGATCGTGCGGTCATAATAAGGAGCAGAGTTGGGCAATTGATTAGTAACTTTACTTAGGAAATGTAAACTTTGTAATATAAAGGTTTTTTAATCTACAATAAGTATATAAGCAGGAACAACGTTTATCATTTAGTAGGATTAGTTGTCTTCATTATTCATTTATGTTTAGATTGTAATTTATAGAATTAAGAGATCCTAAGATCTGCTTCAGGGAGTAGTCAGACAGGGCCAAAATCTTCATTTTAGAGTTTATTTTCCGTTGCGCACATTCATTTTACACCCGCATGGAGTACCATCTCGGATACTGTGTAATGAGGCAGTTTTAGTTCTCCTCGGGAGCCCCATACACGGCTACATCAGTTGCGATGCTGTACACACAATAAGGATGCAACTGCGTGGAAGGCTGGGTGCCTCTCCTGTGTCGAATGTCCTTGTGCGTATCGCAATCAGCATGTCTCCCTGTTGCTGCGATAAGAGAAGTCGCAATAATGGTTCCCCTGTTGATAGTCCATGGTTCTCCACTGTCGCACTGTGACGTGACTGCATGATAATGTATGACCAGAAGATTAATACTAATGTACAGTACAATAGTAAACAATTCCAGGAATAAAATTTTGTTAGAAACCGACTGCGATTAAGTCCCATGGTGCTCAGAGCCATTTGAGCCAACCGACTGAGACATCACTAAGTGGGGTGCGTATGCCAGCTATGCAACTGTATCATAGCCGGCCGCTCTGGCAGAGCGGTTCTAGGCGCTTCAGTCCGGAACCGCGCTGCTGCTACGGTCGCAGGTTCGAATCCTGCCTCGGGCATGGATTGTGTGATGTCCTTAGGTTAGTTAAGTTTAAGTAGTTCTAAGTCTAGGGGACTGATGACCTCAGATGTTAAGTCCCATAGTGCTTAGAGCCATTTGAACCAATGGTATCATACCCGCATATCAACATGGGAGGCCCAAAGTCCAAACAAGCAAGGGGTTCGTTTCATTTCTCTGTGAGGGAAACCAAAACCAAGCGATTCAACACTTCGATAATAGTGCGGACAAGACAGAATGTTTTACTGTAACAAGGCTGTAAGTCGTATCATCACCTAGAATATCATAAGAACGCCTTTCAGGATGCAAACATCGCATAAGGGACCGTTCTGAAACCTTCAAATTAAATACTAGAGCATCTGAGAGCGCTGACAGGCTCAGAAAACCAGAGCACATTCGGTCACTAGTGTGGGGGTATCATGTCGTCAACTACCATAGAACCTCTGCCCTCCTCAAGTTCATTCTCAGAGTGAGGCTGTTCCATTTGCATCACGGATACTGATGGAAGCCTAGCTCAATTAAGTTTCAGGATGCTCTGGTGAATCCTACTGCTGCCAACTTGGAGTCCACTGCTGCAAGTCCACAGCCGTCCGGCCGTCGAGGGGACTTCTCATCTGTAAGCCGCAATCATGCCGGTCACAACGGTGACTGGCTGAGGAAGGGGGCTGGACTGATCTTCCGCGAATGAAGAACCGATCAGCCCCTCTGCAAGCTGCTCAACTTTCCCACTGACGCGCTACCTGCACTTTCAGGCAGCGCAGACTCAGCATGTTTGCTGCTAGAGAGCGCTGGGAAGACGCAGTGATTGTAAAACTCTCGCAAATAAATGATCGTAAGTGACTGATGTTCCATTACGGCCTTCGCACTACATAGGATCTCTCACCCTACTCTCTTCGCTCGATCTCCTCGTGATAACACGTTCTCAGCTCGGTTCGTAACAATATTATGTCCTTTTTGGGCGCTAGTCGAGTGGCGCCGTTGACAGCCCACATCACCTTGTGTAAGGCAGGTCTTAACCCGTCAGTCCAACTTTCTCATGACAATTTTGTACACTTCACGCCAGTTCAACGTTTGTTTCATATCACTTTCACGGCGTTGCAGTTTTGTCTCCAGCAGTGTGTATAATCATCACAGTAAATCTTTGAATATTTGTATTTTTCCTCTCTGAGCTAAATTCGTCTTCCATTTTAACTGCTGGAATGTGAAGTGTAACAGATAGTATCTGTTTTTTCAGTTGTCCCAGTTATCAGATTTTCATTTCATAGTATTAACGAAATTATTTAATATTTTGCGTCTACAGCTATCCAAGGCATTTATATTTATTTTCCCATCAAACACTGCTCTGTAAGCTGCCACTCGTTTTGCAGCAATATACGAGCGTTTATAAGAATGATGAACGTGTCTGTATGCCGTGAACTGTACCCCACCAGGTACTAAATGCAACCCAGTGATAACTTGAACTGACCTTTTAATGAATGGAAGAAATGGTAAGCTCACGCAAAGCGCAACAAAAGGTGTAAAAATTACTCAGAAGTAACGAAACTGAATACTGAACACGAACCTGAACTGGTAACTACGTACTCCATAACCACCAAGGTTGTTAAGTCGTATCTCATAGGTCAGATTTTTGCAATGACAGATGTTTTGTCGTCTGCTACCTGCTTCTCCTAATACTTGTGAGCATTTAGCATGTGTAGTGAACGCAACGATTTTCAGTTAAGTAGCCTCCTCGGTGCCAGGAAATCTCGGAGCGGCTGTGTCAGCGCTAACTTGCCAGGTCTGCAGAAAATCTTTTCGAAACAAGAAATTTTAGTAGGGAATGCACGTGCAATGTTACCCTGAATCAGACACGTAATGTGCGTCGTCTCGCACCTGCTGCTCGTAATAACGTCAAGAAACTTGGCTACCGTACTTCGTAAATCAAATGCAGGTTCCATCCTGCGTCGTCAAAAAATCAATCATATAATTGAATTTCGTTATTAATGAAACCCACCAGATAAGAGCACGACGCTGAACGCATCATAAATGGAACTGCAACAGAGCTTAAGGCTCATTAATTAATATTGCATTTGAATACCTGAAGGGTCTATAATTAATTTCAAATTTATCATAAGGTGATCTGAAGTTCATCGTTTACTTCTTCTTTTCTTCTTCTTTTGCTACCACCTTTATCCCGCATTCGGAACCGCTGGACTGCTACGGTCGCAGGTTCGAATCCTGCCTCGGGCATGGATGTGTGTGATGTCCTTAGGTTAGTTAGGTTTAAGTAGTTCTAAGTTCTAGGGGACTGATGACCTAAGATGTTAAGTCCCATAGTGCGCAGAGCCATTTGAACCATTTTTTATCCCGCATTGTGCGCAGGGTCGGCAGGGTTAAGTACGGATTTGGCATGGTTAATTGTTAGGGGTGGCCGGATGCCCTTCCTGCCGCCACCCCATACCCCCCCCCCCCCCCCCCCCCGGTACGGAATTAGTGTACCACAGCTGTCTGCGTCCAGTGTGTAAATCGTGAAATAGTGCGAATGTGTTGCAAATGTCTGTGAGTTGTGTAACTGAGACGGGACGTGTGGACCAGCCCGGTATTCACCTAGTAGGATGTGGAAAACCGCCTGAAAACCGACCATCGTCGTCAATCCGCCGGGCGGATTCGATCTGGAGCCGGCGCGCGAACCCGAGTCCAGGAAGCAGCACATTAGCGCGCTCGGCTACGCTGGCGGGTCACCGTTTACTTATTACTGCATATTATTACTTGAAGGGAAAATGTACATAACGTTTTTTTATTGTATCACAAAGCACACTCGTCCGTGGCACAACAAATAGAGAACAACTGTACACGAGAGGTATTGAGGTAAATCAAGAGAGAATGAAGGAGTGGGCTCTTAAGCTACATTACAATTCGTTTTATAACACGCAGTGAATCAGCGAGTGTATGCCGTAAACAGCACGGAATCCCTATGTTGATAAATAATGTCGCTTCTCTGGATGGCAGCCATTCAAAGCAAAGATAATGCTGTCGCGCCAAGTGTGCACTGGTACGTATGTTAAATAAATTTCACAACATACAATTACGTGATATACTACAAGCGTCAACTTCGTAGATTGCTCAAAATCTTCTACAATAAATTACAGTATTGAACCTAAGTGCAAAGTCACCCTGAATCAGAAGTAAGAAACACACCACTCCCGGAAAATTCGCAAGAATACTAACGTGATGGCAAATACATGTGGCTCAACCTGAAAATTCCAGGAAAAAGATAAGAACTATTAAATTCGCGCAGTCGAAATGTAGTAGATAAAAAGTGGAATTTACATGTAGATTATGCGTACAACTTCGCCATTGTGGCGATAAATAAACATCGAGTCGGAATATCTCAGATGCCTTCCAAAGAACATCTTAGAATCACAAAAGAAATAACATTACAAATTAACAGGAAATAATGTCGTGGATGGAAGAAACTGCGTCTAAGTCACTTGAATATAAATGCCCCGCACTTGGAATCAGATCACCACGTGCTCTCAATCAACTGCAATGCGAGGAATGACCAGTAATGCTGCATGTGAAATTTGCACGTAAAGGACAAGCGGAAACAATACTACTTTACCAAATCTTTTTATTATCATGGTACACAGGCAAAGGAAAACTATTACAATGCTTGTGGCATTTTGCGGTCTTGCCAATACATCGAAGTTTGTTGCTCGATCGCGTTCATGGGTCTGTTAACACAAGACAATCTGAAAAACTGCTAGTTACAATGTTTAGCTGCAGGCGAAGGACAAGAAGAGAGTGTCTATGTCCTCAGAATGAGGTGGGAACAGGAACAAATTTTTTGACTTAGTGTTACCATTCGCTGCTGCCGGTCAAAGCCTTTAGCTCTCGTTAAGATACAGAGTTGGACAAAAATCTGGACTGTGAAGTGCCGGGTGCTGTTTAGCGTATACTGCGAGCCTGGTCCCCGATGACCTACAGGAAAGCTTGCCATAAGGTAATGTAAAGTAAAGAGAAACAGTCACGCAGTGGATAACGTCTTATTGAATAAGAATTACTGGGAGTGGCCCCAATGAGGCATGAAAATACGGATACCGTTAGTCACACGCATATATTCATGAACGGAAATGGCAGTCACAATATCAATTTAAAACTTCTTCGCAGATTAAAAAGCTGTAGCTGACCGAAACTCGACCTCGGGACCTTTGCTTTTCGCAGGGGAACACTCTACGCACTGAGGTACGCAAGTGTGACGCACAACTCGTCCTCACTTGTGGCAGTACCTCGTCTCCTACCTTCCAAACTTCACAGAAGCTCTCCCGCGAAACTTGTGTGATTAGCACCCCTGGAAGAAAGGATATTGCAGAGACGTGGCTTAGCCACAGCCGGGAGGATGCTTCCAGAATGAAATTTACACTCTGCAGCGGCGTGTGCGCTGATTTGAACCGTCCTGACAGATTAAAACTGTGTGCTGGACCTGTACTCGATCTGGAGATCTTTGCCTTAATCGGACAAGTACTCCATCAACTCATTTTTTCCAAGGCCTCTTGCATTTCAGTCGTTGGCCCTTAACAACCATATTACCCCCGAAACCTAGCTGACTTACAGACAAAAGCAATATCCATTGCCACCGCCACTTTCATCCTAAAAGCTAACAAGGACGGTCAGGCTCCACTCATGAAAAAAACGAAACACGCCTCCGATCGTTCTACAAAAAAGAAGGCAGAAAGGAAGGGATACAATTGTCATTTTTAAATCGGGGGAACGGGGGAGGGGTCCACAACGACCAGGTGGCGGGGTGTCCAGGTCGTCTTCCCGTTCAATGAGGCTTAAATACCCAATAATTATCCTTGATGTCTCACATCAGTCCACCCTGTCCTTTACCTTCAATTCTTTTCTCAAAGCCCGTACACCCTACTGTTCTGGAGGGCGCGTAAACAACTCCCCCAAGTAATTAGCTGAGCGAATGGTACGACGACTTGCGTTGTAAAACTGTGTAGTTGCACATTAAGTAGTGCCGTTTCTTTAAGCCATACTGTGATATTATGTCGAGTAGCAGGGTAGTAAGTAACGTCAGGATGGATTAGCTCTGTGGGTTCTACATACTGAGGCGTCCGTCGCAGCAACAATGTCAACTTGCGGTGTCTGAGGAGAAAACAGCCGGCAGCTGCACCAGAAACGAAACGGTGCATGTCGGTGTCGACGGCGGTGCATCTGGTGTAGAGGGGATCCTCGGCAAGATGTATAATATATTAATGTTGTAGGGTGGGGAATTTTTCAGTTGTTATCACCTACCACAACGCCCTCACTGCGGGGGGTAGGGAATACGAGCAAACGTAGCACCACATCCACTTTCACCCAACTGCCAGATGTCGGCGATCAATCAAGATAGCAGGCAGTGTCTGTTGAAAATAGCAGTAAAAGTCCTTGGTTCTAGGCACGTGCGTTGTTGTTAGGATGTCCGCCAGATAACTCATGTTGTCCAGATACATGCGAACCTGATATAGTGGCGGTGCGATACGTCCAATAGAAATCGGCAGCCGGTGGAATTGAGGTACCACCTCCTCAGTGTGTCCTTGTCCTAAGCATGTAAGTGATGCATCGGCTGAATAAAGAGAGCGAGAGCTCTATTTTGCACGATTTATCATTCCGATACCACCTGCATGTGTGGGCAACGCCAGTGTCTTATAACGGGTCTTGAACTCATTACCAACGTAGACAGAATGACCAAGGGCCGCCCGGAACTTGGCAGCCATTGTAGAGGGTAGTGGGAGAACGGTTTTGTAATGATTAAGTTTGGGGGCAGGTCAACATTAATAAAATATACTCACTTGAAATGTCTGAAGACGAACTTGGCGTGCATATCATATTAAGTAGTATAAAACTTCTGCAGATTAATAATTACCAAAAATGGTTTAAACCTGCACAGTATAGTGTCGCCCTCTGGAGGGAGTTTTGAATTTGACTGTGTGTTACCTAACAGAAAGAGGGTATCGAACATGAAATTCGTAAGGGTGGCAGTTGGTAGACAACAGAAAGACTAAAATTTGGTAAGAAATTACAGTGACAGTTTTAATATAAATGAAGTAATAAAACGGTCGCCAGCCTATATAGGCATGATAATGTGAAAACATTATTTTCAATCGATTTGCATATACTCTTGGAAAAGCGACTTTCATAGATTCTTTTTCAGAAAAGTGCACTGAACACTACACAGTCGGTAGCAGTAGCACTCAATTGCAAAGACTAGCATTCACAGAAACAAAATAGAGACTTTATACCTGCTGACTACAACCACTACTTCAGTCTTTAAATAATTCAGCACAAAAAATGTTCTCAAAGACAAAAACGAGACTAACTAGTATCTGACCAGAGTTCAATTTAGGTTAACATACTTTTACATACCAGAGATGCAATAAAATTGACAATACTCACATTTCATATGCATTTCACTTTGTCAGTGTTTCAGGTTCACTCACAGAAACCTACTCTCAGTCTGACTTATTCTGTTATTAAATATTGTAGTGGAATCCTACAAACTGACCACTCCTTTATCCACAAATAAACAAACTTTACAGTAAAGCCTCGTATTATAATAAATGCTGAACTACAACCCCACTTAAGATCATTTAGCCCTCAAAGCTAGAAAACAATATACACTAGCAATATTTTTATCTGGATTGGTAAGTAAGTTCAAATAAAGCAAATATTCAAAAGGTTTCAAATTTTTCTGTCTCTTTCATCACTTGTGAAGCAAGTCATTTTAATCAGTCACATTTAAATTCATTAGCACTAACCACATGGCACTATCTTATTGAAATATTTCATAGTAAATTAAAAACTTGTCATCTGATAAATATTAAGTGCCCCTTATATTACTCGTGAAGCGAATACCTTTCACTGACAATCTTAATGTTCCCACACATTGAACAATGACACTTGTAAATTAGAAGCTATTCAAAGTAAACTGGAGCTTTTCATAAATTCAACGTAAAATGAAATATATTAATATCACTCTTTCACAAGCAGGATACTTGGACTTAAATACATTGAGGAAAGGACCCTGCTTGGTTGACTGAAAGGGAAAATTCCATGGTTCAAATACCAGTTTTTGCAACACTTGGATTATTACTGCAAAATAAACACACAGAAAAACACTGGTTCATACTGATATACAATTCTAACCTCCCAAAGTTGTTGAAGCAGTGGCGCAATAGCGGTGGCGAGCACGTGGCGGCTACATGGTCTCTCATCTGGCGGATTATTTCTCTATTTAATTTCTTCTTGGAGACGTAAAGATTAATTTTAGAGCCATTCCCAATGCGAGGGCACCCATTTATAGCAGTAACCACATCCGAGGCAGTTGCATCATAGATGAGGATACCGAACGCCTCACTCGGCACTTGCAGCGTTGACTCCACAACTGCTGGCCACTGAGTGCCTATTGTGCTCTCTCGCTTCCCGCTCAGCCTGACCGCCACTTCCACCTTTTCTTTACGCGCCAAAACCACTTCCGTAGTGGAGGGGAATCACTGTGTCTTTTATATTATACAATAAAAAATCCCAAAGTATGAACCAGTTTTTACATTGCAGTTTCTCATACATAAATAAACATATTTAATAACTTTTCATTATTCAAACACAATGTTATAATTCCACAAAACATATTTCGCTAAACTCCACTTTCTTACAGAATGCAAAGACATTAAGCAGAAAAGAGTGAACCCTTTATACTTCACATAATAAATTACACTGTACAAACTACTCACTATCGATTATGGTGTTACAGTATACTGTGATATGTGGCTGGTGCCGTGCGCTGCTCGTTCCCATGGACTGTTATTCCCAAACATTTCATAGCTAGTACCTTGTAACGGACACTGGCGTACTGGTGGTCAGCCCTCTGCCCACGTCCATGTAGCGCAGCTCCCGCAGCTTGATGCTGCCGCCGGCGAACCCGCCGCACACACACACCTTATGCCGACCTCGCCAAGAGAAATGCATCGTCCTCGGAGACACAACACTTAAAACCCACACTGCCGAGGCGAATTCTCTCCATAGACCGTCCCTGTCACCGACAACAGCATTTTGGTCTACATCTGCATCTACATCTACATGGATACTCTGCAAATCACATTTAAGTGCCTGGCAGAGGGTTCATCGAACCACCTTCAGCCGGCCGCGGTGGCCGAGCGGTTCTAGGCGCTTCAGCCCGGAACCGCGTGACTGCTACTGTCACAGGTCCGAATCCTGCCTCGGGCATGGATGTGTCTGATGTTCTTAGGTTAGTTAGGATTAAGTAGTTCTACTAAGCTCTGGGGGACTGATGACCTCAGGTGTTAAGTCCCATAGTGCTCAGAGCCATTTTTCTTTTTTTTTGAACCACCTTCACAATTCTCTATTATTCCAATCTCGTATAGGGCGAGGAAAGAACGAACACCTATATCTTTCCGTACGAGCTCTGATTTCCCTTATTTTATCGTGATGTAAGTCGGTGTCAGCAAAATGACTCTAAAATTGTCATGGCGGAAATGGGTGGGCAGTAAACACAGGTAACAGTCACTCTTATTTCACTTAGACCTGTCATACGCAACCAGATTGCTGCACTTCACACTAGGATAAACAATATTTTTGGTGACTGTAGTGAACACTGCTCCTATGCCATCTTATCTGTGTTTCCGGTTAACATTCGATGTCTCGCTAAGTATTTCAGGGCTTTCTACTTGGGGTTTCAGACAGTTCTCGGTGCGAGAATAATTTTAGCGCGACAGTTTTCCTGGAGGGCAGTAAATTTGGGAACTTTGTTACGAATACTACGATAGGGGACTGATGAGATGTTAACATTTGAAGTGTCTTTACTCTGAATACTGTTTGGTTTCACTATCCACACAGGACTAAAAAAAACAAGACTGAAGGCTTGGCGCCTGGGGCCACGAAAAAGGAAAATAGAGCATGAGAAAAAGCTCTCAAGGAAAGATTAAGTAAAATCCGAATTGTAGAGCTGATTAGAGGTAATTTTAGTTCGATTTGCATACAACACTTAAATACGATGATTTCGTTTAAAAATATATATATTAAAAAAAAAGGAAAGGTTTCTTTGGAGATGGAGGAGGAAAATAATACATTAAGTTACTTGTTTTATTTGTCTGATTCGATGTAATACTGATTCATTTATTCATTTTGCTACAATAGCAGGTCGCTTACTGAGAACATTCAGAAAGAATATGAACAGGCCCCACCACTCCAGAGACGCAGTCAAAGAGCAAATTATGAAACTTGCGGCTAGCGGATAGAGAAATGTTCTTAGATCATTTCCAATCAGTATTTAAGGGTCAAAAACGCTATCTGAAACACCAAGGCAATCTTCAAAGCAGCTGATTTGAAGAGATATCAAGAACGTTGTAATATACTGTAATGTGTTGCCCTTTGTAATTTCTGTTTTATATTTTATTATTTCAGGTAACTCCATGATCAGGCCCAGGGAACCGCGTGATACCGTCCGGCCGCCGTGTCGCCCTGTGCTGTATGGCGTCGTTCGGGTGCGGGATGAGTGGATGGGCCCAGCCACCGTTCCTGCAGCTGTTGCCGGCTTTCCAAACCTTGAAGTCTCTGTCCCTCATTCTCATTCAAGCAGCTCCTCAACTGGCATCACGAGGCTGAGTGCGCTCCGTAACACAACTCCCGCGAAGAAACAAACCCTGGCAGTGCCGGGAATTCAGTCCGGATCTTCTGATTGGGAGTCAACCACGCCAACTACCCAGCTGTGGAGGTGGACGTTATGTTAAATAAACTGAAAATATTTAAAAGCATTGGCAAGCTGCGGGCAGAATTCGCACTCTGAGGGTTCAGTACACACTTAGTAATGGATACAGACAGCTCATCCATTCTGGGAATCAAAAACCTGGATGATATTTGTATGTTATCCACACTGATACTTGCGTAAGGTGGCAGAATAAATGGTCAGATTCGCACCTTAAATGAGACCTAGACAAATCGCAATGGGAAGGTGAAGATGACACCTAATGCAAATCAGCAGTTACGAGAACATTTTCCTATCAATATGTAATGCAAAAATGGATGAGTCAATCAACGGTAATTACCACACCATTCCTATAGAATGCATGTCTTTGAGCGGAAGGTAGAACAGGGAACGCGGGTCGAGTCGCTTTTAGTTTTGAAAAACCAGCTCCACAACGTCATAGCGAAGTCGTGCTGCGGGAGTTACGCCGGAAGCTACTTAAAAGGGGTGGGAGGAAGGAGGGCAACGACCTCAGGCCAGGTGATTCAAAGCGGAGGACCAGCCGTAGTGGGGCATCTGCACAAGGGCAGAGAAGAGGCTTTAGAAAACTGCGTTTCGGAGTTCCAACGGGATACGAGCAAAAGAGTGACACAGTTTCGTCCAGCGTGTGCGACACATGGAAAGGTCAATGTACTTAAGCGCCTAGAAGGGGCACAAAACGTCCGATTGGCGGAAACGCACTAGGAAGGAGAAAAATATTGAAGTTTCGACGCAGTTCCATAGAAGGGACATTGCGACTGGTAGAGAGAGTTTCTACAAAATAAGAGGAACGCTCCTATTGGTCGAAAAAAGCAGTGACGTGAAAAAGGAACCTAAGTGGAGGGAGGCAGTTCTGCCTGGAGTAGGACAAGAGAGAAATTTTCGGGGGGAGTCTTCTCTAAACTGGTGTCAGGTGCAGAACGGAGTGCTTTACGCTCCGTACGACGCAGAGAAGAAATTGGTGTGGACACTGCGTTCACAGCGGATGCACTCCAGCTAAAGAATTAGCTGTAGCAACGTTTAGCTCCAACTGTGGAGAAACGAACCAGCCAAGTTAGTTAATTGTTCTTGCGAGAACTGAGAGGGCGCTATAATATGCACGCTGTTCCAACCATGTGCGTGTATATCGCCACACAATAAGACTAGGGCTGAGTACATGTTTCCTCACATGACGAGAAACATAGGGAAAGTTTCTGCTTGAAAGTTCAGCAAAGCCCAGATTAGTTTTGTGGGAATTTCAGTGGGAGAGAGCGGCCTTGCACGCTGCAGCTTAAGGTAAATTCCGCGTGCAGAGGTCTCAACTTTGTTGGTTCACCAACTTGCGTCCTCTGTAAACCCGAGCGGCCTTGAGTAATCTTGCACTCAAATTTGTCACTTGATTAACCATCCACCGTAGACTTGATTGTCATCCTAAATAGTACCGAACTTTGAACCACAATCTGATGATTTTCGTAGTACTGACCAACATCATAACGTATGTGTAGGAGTAATTCTGTAATGAAATGTCCAATTAAACTTTCATATTATTGTGCTTAGGATTAATGTAAAGAAACGTCGAATTAAACTTTCATAATATTGTGCTTAGGATTAATGTTCTTTCAGAGAGTTAATATTTAACATTTTTGTGTATAATATTATTTCCCTTTTCGATGTTTCCAAGAAGCGTTATCCATTCTACTGTTTTTATGTTGGCGAGTTGAAAACTGTGTGAAAACCTGTAATTTTGTGAGAAATATTGCGACATTAAACTTGTCGTTTCACCTCACACAGATGTTCTCAACTCAAGAATAATCAAAAACAAACCCCCACCCTTTACACTTGCGAGATTTCGGTCCAGGAAATTCCAAGACTTTCAGGAAGTTTTGGTTTTAAGTTTGATGTCGGGTAACGAATGACAAAATAAATTTTTTTTTTCGTGTAACATAATCACAAATAAGAATTTTCTGATTTTTTCATTTACTTTTACGTGAAACCTTGCTTCTTCTAAATTTCATTCCAGGTCAACAGGAAGTCCGCTATAGATTTTAGCGAGTGAGTTTACGAATATCAAAATAGGTAACATATATGGCCGCGTATTTTGATTGCATTGACTGAGAAGCCTAAGCTTCTTACAGCGCTAAAAAAACGATAAACATTTTAGTAAGTGGTATAAGTTCCAACACGATACATCTTTCCATTCTTGAAAGAAAAATTCTTAAAAATGGACATACAGTCGGATTACAAATGACCAAAAACAGTATTTTTTGTGTGATATAACTACAAATTAAGAATTACCGTCTTCAGTTTTTTTACACCGTCAAGGGACAGTAGACCTTAGTATGTGGTATAAATTTCAACTTGATATGTCTTCCCGTTCCTGAGAAAAAGGGTTTTTGATAGTCGGACGGGCAGAAGACAGGCGGACGGAAGGGCAACGAAGTGATCCTACAAAGGTTCCGGTTTTGCCGATTAAGGTTTTTTTTTTTGGTCATCAGTCTACTGACTGGTTTGATGCGGCCCGCCACGAATTCCTTTCCTGTGCTAACCTCTTCACCTCAGAGTAGCACTTGCAACCTACGTCCGCAATTATTTGCTTTACGTATTCCAATCTCTGTCTTCCTCTACAGTTTTTGCCCTCTGCAGCTCCCTCTAGTACCATGGAAGTCATTCCCTCATGTCTTAGCAGATGTCCTGTCATCCTGTCCCTTCTCCTTATCAGTGTTTTCCACATATTCAAAAATGGTTCAAATGGCTCTGAGCACTATGGGACTCAACTGCTGAGGTCATTAGTCCCCTAGAACTTAGAACTAGTTAAACCTAACTAACCTAAGGACATCACAAACATCCATGCCTGAGGCAGGATTCGAACCTGCGACCGTAGCGGTCTTGCGGTTCCAGACTGCAGCGCCTTTAACCGCACGGCCACTTCGGCCGGCTTCCACACATTCCTTTCCTCTCCGATTCTGCGTAGAACCTCCTCATTCCTTACCTTACCAGTCCACCTAATTTTCAACATTCGTCTATAGCACCACATCTCAAATGCTTCGATTCTCTTCTGTTCCGGTTTTCCCACATTCCATGTTTCACTACCATACAATGCTGTACTCCCGACGTACATCCTCATAAATTTCTTCCTCAAATTAAGGCCGGTATTTGATATTAGTAGACTTCTCTTGGCCAGAAATGCCTTCTTTGCCATAGCGAGTGTGCTTTTGATGTCCTCCTTGCTCCGTCCGTCATTGGTTATTTTACTGCCTAGGCAGCAGAATTGCCGATTAAGGTACGGAACACTAAAAATGGGTTTCAGTGCCAGACTACGGATTCAAAGGTTTCGGGTTCTACCCTCTGTTAGTCCCTAGATATTTGTGCCACTTTTCCTTCATATCCAACAATGTTCGCTAACGTGAAAAATGTCTAACTGCACCGTCGTTCGGTGTCCACGTTAAGCAGCTTTAGGCAGCCTTATAAATGGCTGGGTAAGTCAGTTTAACACCACACCACCTCCAACAGGATCGTGCCACGTACGGCTTTGTGGTGCTCAAAACAACGTTCGCTTTCAGGGCAGCTCCACTTCGTTTTAAGAACTGCCAAATAAGTCGTGTTTGTTAGCAGCTCTTCAATCTAATCAGGTGACTGCTGTGGTGTGAGAGCACGTCGTTTTTTCAGCAGATAACGGTTCGCAGTTGTATCGAATGCTTCCCGGACATCGAAAACACATCGACACCCTGGAGTCTGATGTCTGCAACCTTTTGGATTTCGGGTGCGAGAAGGCCAAATCGAGTCTCATAAGCTATGCGTGTGTAGTATTTTGCTACTAGATCAATTAATTCTCTGAAGCTGAATTATACCTTTGAAATTCCTACACTCGTTACACAGACAATTCGAGTTCCACAAGCCTTGTGCGACTGTATCAGAGTTTTCGTTATCTCGCGATCAAAACATTCGACTGCGTGTTTCCATATATACGATGGTCGTCCACAAAGTAAGTTCCGTTTCTATTTCTATTCGCGGCAGCGCTACGGTCGCAGTTCCAAGCATGCGCGGCAGTTACTCTGACTCAAGGAGAAAACACGTACACCATTTTCAGATCGCTCCTGCCGAATTGTGCTTTTTAGTGCTTCTTTATAATGACAGCCTTAATTGAAAATACAGTCGCATGTGAAATCGGATATGTGATTCGTTTTCTAAATGCAAAGAAAGTTAAATCAAAGAAAATTCATCGGCAATCCTGCGAGGTTTACGGACAAAATGCTATGAGCGATTCCATGGTTAGAAGATGAGTCACACTGTTCAATGAAGAACATGATCAAGTGTACGATGAAGAACGAAGTGGACGCCCGCCTGTGGTTACTGATGAACTGGTTCACACAATTGAAGAGGAGATTAAGCACAACCGTAAGTTTACACTTAGTGCCCTTGCTATGGACGTTCCGCAAATCTCACGATCACTAATTCATGAAATTGTTGCTGAAAAACTGAAATTTCGAAAACTTTGCTCATGTTGGGTAACCAAAATTCTTCCTGAACCAAAATTCTTACACAAAAAACAAAGGATGGGCAGTGCGCTTCAGTTTCTGACACGCTATAATGAAGAAGGCGATGGTTTTCTTTCTCGGATAATCAGAGGGGATAAAACTTGACATCTCTTTTGTCCACCGTTGTTTGGGACAGAAAAGGCATTTTTCTGATTGATTTCTTACCACGAGGCCAAACAACCAATGCACATGGTTACTGCGATACCATTAGGAAATTGCGCCGCGCAATACAGAACAAACGCCGAAGATTACTGTCAAAAGGTGTTGTTTATTTCCAGGGTAATGCCCGACCTCACACGGCGAATGTGACCAAACACCTCTTACAGGGATTTCACTGGGATGCGTTTGATCGTCCTTTGTACAACCCCGATTTCGCTCCTACCGACTTTCATCACTTCTTACATCTAAAATCTGTCAGCACTTCAACGATGATGACGACCTGAAAGAAGGTGTTACCACATGGCTGAATACACAGGCGGCAACCTTCTATGAAGAAGGCATACAAAAACTTGTGCCACGCTATGACAATTGCCTGCAAAATTTCGGAAGCTATGTAGAAAAGTAGTTCAACAGTTGTAGATTTTTGTACAATAAATATTTTGTCTGTATCTGTACAAGTTTGTTTTATATAACTAAACGGAACTTACTTTGTGGATGACCATCGTAAGTTATGAACCTTTCGTCCCTTCGGTGTGTTAAAATCTCTAAGTAACTCCGTTTTCTAAGCAGTTTTCATGTTGCTGAGAGAGTTGCTGCGTGAGCACCTTAGCTGTTTTCTCTTCTAGTTATTATCTGTGACAAATTTGTTTGCTGTACGACTACTCTCTCAACTAAACCACTCAGCCTGTCTCTTGTGCTGTTTATTTCCTGTTTATTTCCGGGCCGAGGGCAATCACATTAGTATCTGGTGGTGTTTGTGACGACCGTAAAGAGGCTACTGATGGGTTGCTACACAAAGTGCGTCTGAAAAGTTTTGTGAGTGGTCTCAGAAAATAAAATAAACAGGAGTTTAAGGAAACAGCTCTACTGGTCTTCAAAGTAATTACCATCAGCTACAACACACTTCTGACATCGGTCGTAAGGCTGTTGGAAACTGTCAGCAAACGCTTCTTGTGGAATCGCTCGAAGCGCAATTGTTACGCGTTGTTGGGTATCTGTATCTTTACATGGAGATGAGATATGGAGCTACCAGTACGATACGAAAAACAAGCAACAGCAGTGGTACAGTGCTCGTCTTCCCCGCCTCGCAACAAACGTCAGCTGACAAAATCCAGTATTAAGACGACGTTGATCGCCTTTCAGACAGAACCATCAATTTCTGCCCGAGAGAAGCGGGCAAGACAAGGAACACCATCCCCTCGACTGTGGGCTGGTTTCTGTATCGCAGTCGAAACACCAGGCCTCATCTCCCGTAATGATGCGTATTCCAACAAGGCGTGACTAATATACTTCGAAGGTTTCCGAAACAAGCATTTTGCAGACAATTTTCAGCAGCACGAGTATCAATGTCCGAAGTGTCTTGTACCAGCTGACGGTGATCACTTGAAGATCAGTAAAGGTGTATCGTTTGTAGTCCTTGTTTCCTTTATCTTCTGAGACCATGTACCAAAGTTTTCAGATGTAAGTTGCACATTGGAAAACTTCCAGTGAGCTCACCTGTGTGGAAATTACTGTCGCTGCCCGGAGGCGGTGACGGATGCTGGCTAACGTCACATCTTACACACACGCCTCGTCTTCGGAGAAACCTTCGCGGCCACATTACTTAACACGCGCCACCTCTATCAAAACAACAGGCGCTTTCTTCTGCTTTGCGCTCTATTTGTATTTCTGTGAACCGACATTCTCGCCATTCCCTCGTATAGTGTTGGGGATTTTTCTGCTTTTTGTGACATCTACTCATCTTTACCCCCCTCCCCTCCTCCTTTCCCTGCCTTCTGATCTCTTCTTTCCACGAGACAATTTTGCCTGGGTATTCATTTTGCCAGTTTTCTTTTAGAAACAAAAACTGAAAATGAGCCCTATTTGTAGTATAATATCGAAAAAAAATTCATTTTCGCGTGCTCGTGGAAACGCCTTTGAAATTATGAAATAATGATACAAAGAAACGTACAAGTGAATAAGTTTAGTCTCTCGGACAGTGTCTGTGCCCTAGGCGCAGCAGGTTTGCGTAACTACAACGGGATTTTGTAAACATCTCAGTGCCAACGCTTATTCGTAGCTCTATACTGTAGACAGCTATTGTTTTCGTCTACAGCCGTTTGCGCTTCGCAGTTGAAAGGTGTCAAAAGTGCTGTCAGGTGTCAGGGATTTTCTAAAGATGACTCGACCATAGGAGTGTCATAGTCAGAGCATGTGGTTCCAACATGACGGCTGTCCTGCTCACTCTTCCCTTGTGGCTACAGAGCTGTTAAGAGGTAAAGTTCCCGGATTGTTGGATAGGACGACGTGCTGAAGTGAAGTAGCCAGCCCAGTCTCCTGGTTTGACCCCTCTTGATTTTTTTTTTCTGTGGGGAGCAATCAAACATAAAGTGTATGCTCAAATACCAACTACGCCAGACGATATGAAGAAATGTATCATCGAAGCGTGAGCTGATATCTCACGTGACACCCTCGCAACCGTTCACAAATCATTCGAACTGCGAATACAAATGTGCATTGCAGCAGATGGGAAGCATTTTGAGCACATGCTTCAGTAAAGTTTTGTATCATGTACAGTATGTATTTTGCATCTTTATGTGTATTTTGCTTCGTATTGTGATCAATAGTAAATATTTTCAAACAAAAAACAAATACGTACGAAATAATTGTGACCAATCAAGGCCTCCTCATTTACATTTGTATTTCTGTCACTTAAAATGTATTAACATCCTGTAGTATTTTAGTACTGTATGGCCGGCCGGAGTGACTGAGCGGTTCTAGGCGCTACAGTCTGGAACCACGCTACCGCTACGGTCGCAGGTTCGAATCCTGCCTCGGGCATGGATGTGTGTGATGTCCTTAGGTTAGTTAGGTTTAAGTAGTTCTAAGTTCTAGGGGACTGATGACCTCAGAAGTTCAGTCCCATAATGCTGAGAGCAATTTGTAAAAAATGGTTCTACTTAAACCTAACTAACCTAAGAACATCACACACATCCTTGCCCGAGGCACGATTCGAATCTGCGACCGTAGCGGTCACGCGGTTCCAGAGTGTAGCGTCTAGAACCGCAAGGCCACTCCGGCCGGCGCCATTTGAACCAATACTATATGTTGTCTACTATTTTGGTATCACAGTTGTCAAATAACTAAATAATATTTGCGCGAAATCATCATTTAATTTTTGCGCAAAATATCGCAGTATGTATTACAATTGTCGGCTAAATCGACGTGTTTGGGTAAGGACGGACTCGCGACGTTTACCATGTACTCTGCACAATAGAAAAAGTCGCATTAGACAAAGCCGTTTTGAAGGACGAACACGATACGAGAACATATCTGTGTCTCAAAAACTATTCCCTTAAATATTATGATATACACGAATTTGAAACCGTCTTTTTGAGCCCATAATCTTACGCTAAAATTGAACATAGAGTTCCATTTAAAAAACGAAAGATGACCTCATATCTCTGTAATAAAAAGTAGCAGAAACACGAAATATGATGTATTCAAGTGCCCCTATCCCTGCAGTTCACTGTCCAAACGGCATCTTTGTATCTATTACGGTTGGGGAGATACAAGGGGTGTGATGACTTACCTGTCTCACCCTGCATATACATATGTGTGAATAAACACAGAATCTGACGTAAGAAAACCGCAGCACCAAGAATGAATTGTGCGACATAAACGAGAGTTGGTACGCTTGTTTCACACCTGAAATATGATGTCTATTCCGATTTCACGCCAGTAGCATAAGAATGGCACTAGTAGCACCACAAAGGGGATGAAAATCAGCTTTGCTTTAAATACACGCCATAGCGGTCGAGAGCGTTAGTTATTTTTGAGACTGGACGCGGCGAATCCATGAAAACTGCCTTCTGAGATGACAAAGACGCCACTGTCAACACCTCAATGAGATTGATCGAGGTCGTGTGATAGGACTACGACAAGCTGAATTTCCTTTTGCGATAATGCTGAAAATCTTGATTCATTGTGCACGACTGCTGGCAGCGGTGGTCACGAGAATATACGGCCGCAAGAAGACCGGACTCCGGCAGGCCACGTGTAGCTCCACCACGGGGAAGGCTACAGTGTTCGGGCCGGCTGGTGTGGCCCTGCGGTTAAGGGGCTCCGGAACGCCCTATACTTGCAATGTTAAAATAACGCTTATAAATTACATCTTTCCTCACAAAGTATTTGAGGTAGGAAGTTGAACTTTTTACAGATTATTTATTGGAATATGGGCTACAACTTAACACAGGGATTTTACAAAATTTTAGTTCAGTTATTAAAGATGATTTTTTTTCAATTGTAATGAAAATTCACAACATTTTTTTTGCAATTTTCTATTTATATATTCAAAAATATACAGTTTTTTGGAAAAAGGCTGTGTTAAATTATGCAGAAGGTACTGTGTAACATTTACTGAAAGTTTGAAACAAATATGTTTGGAAGATCCTTAGAAAACGTGTAATTAGTATGAGAAAATAAAAGTTTTGGGAATCGAGCGACAAAGATTGGATTAACTTTTTAGTGCATTCCAGGTCCATAGGATGGATTATCTTCATCCTCTGCAAACTCCTCCTCCAGCTTCCTCTTGTTCCTCCTCCTGTTTACCCTTGCTTGTATTTCTAGACTCTTTACAGCCCTGTCTGCAGCCCGAAGGCGTTCCTTGTCTAAAGCAAGCATCGCTCGTTGTTGTGTTCGTAGATTTTGCTACCATTTTCTTCAGTTGCAGTTACTGCAACACTGTTCCAAAAGGTGGTCATGTATGAACACTTATCACATTTCAGTTGTATTTCACTAGCAAGTCCTACGTGCTTTATTATGGAGAGTTCCAGACCAACTTCACTACAATGAATACATCTTACACAGTTTGAAAAAATTCCTTTGAGAACCGACATATCAAATATTTCATTCACATCCGATTCGCCCATAAAACATTCATAGTTTTCACTCATTGAACCAAGCTTCTTCTGTGAAGTATTTTCTTTCCCACTTTGACTGCTATGGGCAGGTGTACTTGAGAGGTTAGGTTCACTCACTTGGTTATCGTCTTTATTGTTTACAGTAATAACACATACCTTTCGCTTTCCAACATTTCTCCTTTTCTTAAAAGCCTTCAGAGGATTTCTAATAACTCTACTTTTACTCATTATTATACTTCAACAAAACAGAGACTCAAGAAACAGAATTAATTACGAATATTTTCGAGATAACGACAGAGTAAATAAACATGAAACAATCGACAATCACACCAGCGATATATATTGAACCATCACAGGTTAGCCACAACACATACTTTATCTCACATCACTAAAATGTACCTGATGAACACGGACGTTAATAATAACACCATTTGACAGCAGTTTAACAGCGCCACAGTGGGTCACGCCCATGTAGAACACATTTCAAAAAAAATTTAAAAATAGTTGTAGTCTTCGGAATTGAATAAATTATATATCTATTAAAAGGTAATAGTCTGCAGATTCAGAAAACGCAAAAAAGTAAAAATTGAACTTTTCATGAATTTGAGCCTTTCCGGAGCCCCTTAAAGGCGCTTCAGTCTGGAACCGCGTGACCGCTACGGTCGCAGGATCGAATCCTCCCTCGGGCATGGATGTGTGTGATGTCCTTAGGTTAGTTAGGTTTAAGTAGTTCTAAGTTCTAGGGGACTGATGACCACAGATGTTAAGTCCCATAGAGCTCAGAGCCATTTGAACCATTTTTTACAGTGTTCGGCGTGTGGCTCTAGCACAACGTACTGCGTCCGCGGTAGTAATTTGGTCAGCAATTGACAGCACAGTGGCGTAACTAACTGTTGCAAATCGTTTACTTCAAGGACAGCTTCGAACCAGAAGCCCTGTAGCGCACATTCCACTGACTCCAAACCACCGCTATTTGCGACTTCAGTGGTGTCAAGCGAGAACGCACTTGAGGGCTGGGTTGAGGTCCAGTGTATTTTCCGATGAAAACTGTTTCTGCCTCAGTGCCAGTGATGGGTGTGTTCAGCAGGCTAGCTGAGAGCCGGCGAACAACCAGCCTGCGCGCTACACACACTGGGCACTCCCCTGGAGTTATGCTACGCTCTGTGGTTCTTTTTCGTATAAGCGCTCTCGCAGATGTGCCAACACCCTGACAACAAATTTGCACATCAGACTGATGTGTTGCCATCCAAGAACAGCGTTCCAGGGGCAGTTTTCCAACAGGATAACGCTAGCTCATATACCGCTAATGCAACCCAACGCGAGCCGACCGCTGTGGCCGAGCGGTTCTACGCACTTCAGTCCTGAACCCCGCTGTTGCGGTTCGAATCCTGCCTCGGGCATGGATGTGTGTGATGTCCTTAGGTTAGTTAGGTTTAAGTACACAACTGCCCATTAAAATTGCTACACCAAGAAGAAATGCAGATGATAAACGGGTATTCATTGGACAAATATATTACACTACAACTGACATGTCATTACATTTTCACGCAATTTGGGTGCATTTATCCTGAGAAATCAGTACCCAGAACAACCACCTCTGGCCGTAATAACGGCCTTGATACACCTGATCATTCAGTCAAACAGAGCTTGGATGGCGTGTACATGTACAGCTGCCCATGCAGCTTCAACACGATACCGCAGTTCACCAAGCGTAGTGACTGGCGTATTGTGACCAGCCAGTTGCTCGGCCACCATTGACCAGACGTTTTCAGTTACTGAGAGATCTGGAGAATGTGCTGGCCAGGGCAGCAGTCGAACATTTTTTGTATCCAGAAAGGCCCATACAGGACCTGCAACGGTCGAGCATTATCCTGCTGAAATGAAGGGTAGTGCCACGGGTCGTAACACGTCTGAAATGTAACGTCCACTGTTCAACGTGCCGTCAATGTGAACAAGAGGTGACCGAGACGTGTAACTAATGGCACCCCATATCATCACGCCAGGTGATACACCAGTATGGCGATGACGAATACATGCTTCCAATGTGCGTTCACCGCGATGTCGCCAAACACGGATGCGACCATCATGATGCTGTAAACAGAACCTGGATTCATCCGAAAAAATGACGTTTTGCCAATCGTGTACCCAGGTTCGTCGTTGAGTACACCATTGCAGGCGCTCCTGTCTGTGATGCAGTGTCAACGGTAACCGCAGCCATGGTCTCCGAGCTGAAAGTCCATGCTGCTGCAAACGTCGTCGAACTGTTCGTGCAGATCGTAGTTATCTTGCAAACGTCCCAATCTGTTGACTTAGGGATCGAGACGTGGCTGCACGATCCTTTACAGCCATACGGATAAGATGCCTGTCATCTCGGCTGCTAGTGATACGAGGCCATTGGGATCCAGCACGGCGTTCCGTATTACCCTCCTGAACCCACCGATTCCATATTATGCTAACAGTCTTTGGATCTCGACCAACGCGAGCAGCAATTTCGCGATACGGTAAACCGCAATCCCGATAGGCTACAATCCGACATTTATCAAAGTCGAAAACGTGATGGTACGCATTTCTCCTCTTTGCACGAGGGATCACAACAACGTTTCACCAGGCAACGCCGGTCAACTGCTGTTTGTGTATGAGAAATCGGCTGGAAACTTTCCTCATGTCAACACGTTGTAGGTGTCGCCATCGGCGCCAACCTTGTGTGAATCCTCTGAAAAGATAATCATTTGCATATCACAGCATCTTCTTCCTGTCGGTTAAATTTCACGTGTGTAGGACGTCATCTTCGTGGTGTAGCAATTTTAATGGCGAATAGTGTAGTTCTAAGTCTAGGGGACTGATGAACCCAGATGTTAAGTTCCATAGTGCTTTCAGCCATAACCCAACGTGCTCCATTCTCGCACTTATGGGACGTCATCGGATGGCATCTCCAGCGGCATTAACAGTGCCTATATTAACCGACGAAGTGCCACAGCATGGAACTCCGCTCACAAACTGATATCCGTCACATTGCTGGAACGTTTGTATGCTTGCATTCAACACTGTGGTTGTTACACCAACTGAAGTGACAAAAGTCATATGATACCTCCTAATATCGTGTCGGGCCAGGTTTTGCAACTCGATGTGGCAACAAGTCGTTCGAAGTCCCCTGCAGAATGATTGATCCATGCCGCCTCTATAGCAGTCAATAATTGTGAAAGCATCCACGAGTTTGTACACGAACTGGCCTCTCGATTATGTCGCATAAACGTTTGACGGGAATCATGTCGACTGATCTAGGTGGACAAATCATTCGCTCGAATTGTTCAAAATGTTCTTCAAACCAATCGCCAAATAATTGTGGCCTGGTGACACGGAGCATTATCATTCATAAAAATTCCATCGTTGTTTTGGAACATGGATGGCTGCAAATGCCTTTCAGATACCTGAACACAAACATTTCTAGTCAATGATATTTTCAGCTTGACCATGGGACCCATGTTAACACGGGCTACACCATTATGAAGCCACCGCTAGGTTTCACAGCGGCCGGCCGGTGTGGCCGAGCGGTTCTAGGTGCTTCAGTCTGGAACCGCGCGACCGCTACGGTCGCAGGTTCCAATCCTGCCCCGGGCATGGATGTGTGTGATGTCCTTAGGTTAGTTGGGTTTAAGTAGTTCTAAGTTCTAGGGGACTGATGGCCACAGATGTTAAGTCCCATAGTGCTCAGAGCCTTTTGAACCTTTCACAGTGCCTTGTTGACAACTTGGCTACACTGCTTCATGGAGTCTGTGCCACATTCATTAACTCTTACCAACTAAAACTGGGACTCATCTGACCACGCTGTGGCGTCGGTTGTCTGTTGCCAAGTCCATTAAAAGCCAAATTTCGCCGAGCTGTCCTAACAGATACGATCGTCGTACGTCCCACACTGATTTCTGCGGTTATTTCACGAAGTATTACTTGTCTGTTAGCACTGGCAACTCTACAGGATGGCTGCTGCTCACGGTCGTTAAGTGAAGGTCGTCGGCCACTGCGTTGTCCGTGGTGAGACATGCTGATTCATGTGAAAAGGTTTTCGACGTGATTACGGCCGCACGATGGGAATCAACAGATTTTGATGGAGGAATAATAGTTGGAGCTAGACGGATGGGACATTCCATTTCGGAAACCAATGTCTCATGCGTCTAGCACCAACTACCAATCCGCCTTCAATGCCTGTTAATTTCCTTCTTGTGGCCATGACCACATCGAAAACTTTTTACGTGAATCACCTGAGTACAGATGACAGCTCCTCCAATGCACTCCCCTTTCGCACCTTGCGTATGCGTCAGTTCCGCCATCTGTATATGCGCATATCGGTATCCCATGACTTCTTTCTCCTCGGTATATATTCCACGAGTAGTCGATTGAGAGTCCCTCGTGTGAAAGGGGCTTCGGCCCCAGGCAGAACCTGGTTGGCGAGTCCTCTGTCCAGCCCGGGTTTCCCGTTACGGGGCACGGTGGTAGTGGCAGACCGGTCCCCGTCACTCCCTGTCCAGTCTGGGAAGCCGTCGTGACGTCTTCGCACGCGCCACTGCTCACGCACTCGACACGCTGGCCTTGGCTGGCCGGGTCTGTACTTGCACCAGCTGTCCCCCACCCCTCGACAATTCTGCGCGGTCGGGTAGAGGCGTTCCCACGCATCGTAGTAGCGGGGGCTCATGAAATGCTTCACACTAGGCCTGAGTAGGGCTGGACTAAACTGTGATTCCGATATCAATGATTTCTGCGAATGCTACTTTACAGTAGCTGCGATTTTTAGTGCGACTTGTAGCTGTTAGAAATCTCAGTTAACGAATTCATACCTTGTATCCCTCTTCTAATTTAAAATGAGGCTTGTGCGATTTATCACCATAGATGCTACACCGTCATTAGTCCCAAGTGGGAACTACCGGGTGATCAAAAAGTCAGTATAAATTTGAAAACATAATAAACCACGGAATAATGTAGATAGAGAGGTAAAAATTGACACACATGCTTGGAATGACATGGGGTTTTATTAGAACCACCTCATATTGCTAGACGCGTGAAAGACCTCTTGCGCGCGTCGTTTGGTAATGATCGTGTGTTCAGCCGGCACTTTCGTCATACTTGGCCTCCCAGGTCCCCAGACTTCAGTCCGTGCCATTATTGGCTTTGGGGTTACCTGAAATCGCAAGTGTATCGTGATGGACCGACATCTCTAGGGATGCTGAAAGACAACATCTGACGCCAATGCCTCACCATAACGCCGGACATGCTTTACAGTGCTGTTCACAACATTATTCCTCGACTACAGCTATTGTTGAGGAATGATGGTGGACATATTGAGCATTTCCTGTAAAGAACATCATCTTTGCTTTGTCTTACTTTGTTATGCTAATTATTGCTATTCTGATCAGATGAAGCGCCATCTGTCGGACATTTTTTGAACTTTTGTATTTATTTTATTTTATTATATTTTTTATTTTTTTTTGTTCTAATAAAACCCTATGTCATTCCAAGTATGTGTGTCAATTTGTACCTCTCTATCTACATTATTCCGTGATTTATTCAGTTTTCAAATTTATACTGACTTTTTGATCACCCGGTACAATGACAAATCGGAGAAATCGCATTTTGACGTTCCTGAGGGGTGCAAGACTATCTGCTAACTGATGCACGGTCCAGTTACATTAGTGTGACCACCGTCCATATTCGACAACAACGAGGAATCACCACAAGCAAACGGCAGGTGGCAGCACTAGCAGTGGAGTGTACAGAAAGCGTGTCGGTTGGACGTGGGAAACAGAGGAATCGTTGTCGTAATGCGGAAACAGAGTGATTTATCCGACTTCTAAAATGCCACGATCATTTCCTTTTGTGCCTTTCCGAAACGGCTAAATTTGTAATCTGTTAGTGTGCCGCAGTGGTTACAGCACACCATGGGTGGCAAAATAGCCGACGTAATTATGGTGTAAAAGTTTCCCGGTGAATCAACTGTTCAAAAAAATTTCGGGGTAGCAACCGGTTGTTGTAAACTTCTTTGCACGATATTTCGGCTGGACAACTACCAGCCATCTTGCAGTCTTCAAGTGGCCATCACCCATCCTAGACCATAAGTGGTACTTAAAACCCTCGTGGACAGGGCACATACGGTGTAGGATGCAGAGAATTTGCCTAAGGAACTTGCACATTTGAGGACGGTGTTCAGAGACAATGGATGCTCGACCCTGAAAATTAACAGGGCCTTCTCAACTGCCGGCCGGTGTGGCCGTGCGGTTCTAGGCGCTTCAGTCTGGAACCGCGTGACCGCTATGGTCGCAGGTTCGAATCCTGCCTCGGGCATGGATGTGTGTGATGTCCTTAGGTTAGTTAGGTTTAAATAGGTCTAAGTGCTAGCTGACTGATGACCACAGATGTTAAGTCCCATAGCGCTCAGAGCCATTTGAACCTTCTCAACTAGAGCCAGGAACCGGAAAGTGGGTAAAGAGGAGAACGCGCCAACCAAGTAGCTAGCTTTTCTTCCCTTCGTTGGAAATATCTCCTTCAAGATAGCGAGGGTTCTTAATAATTTTCATGTGAAAGTGGTTTTTCATCCGCCTTCTAAGATTTCGGATTTGCTGGGATCGGTGAAGGCTGATTTGTTACTGCGGAAGGCGGGAATTTGCAAAATACCGTGTCATTGTGGTATGGCCCATATGGGACAGACAACGCGTACAGTGGAAGAGCGTTGTACAGAACATCAGCGTTGCACTCACCTACTGCAACCCATTAAGTCTGCAGTTGCGGAACATTGTAATTCTAACGGACATTCAATGGAATACGACAAAACTTCGATCTTGGCCACAGCAACAACTTTTTGGGACTCCATTATCAAAGAATCCATTGAAATACGCATTGCGGGAAATCTAATGAACCGTGACAGTGGTTAACAATTGAATAACGCATGGAATCCCGCCATCTCCAAAATTCGCTCGAGACGAAGACGCCAGAAGACTTCGATAGCTGCGGCCAGCGACTATACCGACGGCAGCTGATTACTGCAGTTCCACCAGCGAGGGCGCTGTCGCTCGGCGGTGTGGCCCTTCTGAACTCGCGACTGCAACGCATGCGCGGCAGTACTTCAAAATGGTTCAAATGGCTCTAAGCACTATGGGACTTAACATCTGAGGTCATCAGTCCCCTAGACATAGAACTAATTAAACCTAACTAACCTAAGGACATCACACACATCCATGCCCGAGGCAGGATTCGAACCTGCGACCGTAGCAGCAGCACGGTTCTGGACTGAAGCGCCCAGAACCGCTCGGCCACAGTGGCCGGCTTTAAGTGTGTAAACTGAATATTTGGCAAAAGTAACATTCGCCGTTTCTTGTGGCAGGTTACTAATACACAAAGAAGCTCACAAGAGACGTGGACAGAAGTAGCTAATACTGTCAAGGAGGCCGCAGAGAAACACATTCCCAAGAAAAGGAACAGCAAGAAGGCTAGATGGCTATCAGTTGAGACACTGCAAGTTTCAGAAGAACGAAGGAAAGCAAAAATCAAGGGAGATAGATCAGCTATGTTTGAATTAAATAACGATTTTCAGAAATTAGCTAGAAGAGATAGAAATATATTCTTTAATGAACAGTGCAAGGAAGTTGAAGATAGTAACGGAATGGGGAAGACAAGAGATCTTTATAAGAAAATTAGAGAAATTAAAGGAAAATTCCAGGCAAAAATTGGAATGATAAAAGATAGAAACGGGAATGATCTGAGTGAAGCAGAGGATGTTAAGGAAAGATGGGCAGAATATGTAGAAGACCTATACAAGAAAGAACTGCATAATGACAGGGCTCCTAATGCTGATATTAATGTTAATTTAGACCTAGAGCCAGATATTTTTGAGAGCAAAATCCAATGGGCCCTTGAAAATATGGCTGAACAAAACTAGTGGGCATGATGAAATGCCAGCAGAATTGTTTAAAGTCACTAGAAAGGAAGCAGTGAAAGTGATGCACTCAATATGTCAAAAAATATGGATCACGCAGCAGTGGCCAGAAGACTAGAAGAGATCAGTATTCATCCCCATTCCAAAGAAGAGAAGTTCTAAAGAATGTTCAGATTACCGAACAATCGCACTTATCTCACCTGCTAGCAGAGTCATGTTGAAAATCTTACAAAATAGACTTCGCCAATGTCTAGATAGAGAGCTACCAGAAGAACAAGCTGGATTTAGGAAAGGAAGAGGAACTAGAGATCAAATTGCTAACATTCGGTGGATTATGGAAAAATCAAGAGAATTCCTGAGAGATGTGTACCTCTGCGTTATTGACTACGCCAAAGCATTTGACTGCGTCGATCACAATAAATTATGGAACGTACTGAAAAACATGGGTGTACCAGATTACATCATTCATCTGATAAGGAGTTTATACTTTGATCAAGAAGCCACGATGAGAACTATGTATGGAACAACGAAATGGATAAAGATTCAGAAAGGGGTCCAGCAAGGCTGCATACTGTCACCGTACTTATTCAATCTATATGCATAATATGTTATGAGGAGTGCGAGGCTAGATGAAAAAGAAACAGGAATTAAAATAGCTGGAATAAATGTAAACAAGCTCAGGTACGCAGATGATACGATCCTGTTGGCAGAAAGTGAAGAAGAATTGAGAACACTCTTGCTGAAGGTGAAAGACGAAAGTGAAAAGGCTGGTCTTAGGCTGAATATGAAGAAAACGAAAATTATGGCAACTACGCCTACCAATTGGTGGGATATAGCAGGAGAAACCATGGAGGTAGTGACCACATTCAGTTATCTCCGTTCCCAGATCTCTGCTGATGGCGACTGCAGCCATGAAATCCGGAGACGCCTGTTGCTCTATAGGCGATGTCAAACCTTGACAAGGTTATAAGGTCCAGAGATATAACACTAGCAACAAAGATCCGTATTGTGAGGGCTATGGTCTTTCCAGTTGTGATGTATGGATGTGAGACCTGGACAATTAGAAAGGCTGAACGGCGAAGAATTGACTCCTTCGAATTGTGGTGTTGGAGGAAACTTCTTAGAGTTCCATGGACTGCAAAGAGAACCAACAGATCAATACTGGAGCAAATAAAACTAGATTTCTACCTGGAAGGTCTAAAGTTAAAACAAAACCTGACCTACTTTGGACACACAATGCGAAGGCATGCCTCGCTGTAAAAAATATTAATGCTGGGGAAGATTGAAGGAACTAGAAGAAGAGAACGTCAGAGGATGGGATGGATCGACGGCATCACAGAAGCAATGTGTTCCAACCTGGAAGGTCTACGGGACAAAGCGCAAGACAGGAAAAAGTGGCGTGATTTGGTTCATGGGGTCACGAAGAGTCGGAACCGACTAAACGAATAGAGAGAGACAGACTAATACACAGCGTCACCGGTTCAGATCCGGTCCAACTGTCTCGGTGGACAAGTGAGACTCAAAGCAACGGCAGAATAACAGCCGAGCGTAGCACGTTGAAGGTGTGGCGGTGGAACTTTAAGTTCCGTGCCATCCTCCGACAGTGGAAGTGCAGAGGAGGGGTGCAGTAATGCGCCAACTCTATGGTCAAAGAAAAAAGTGGCTGTACGAGAACAGGCCACTGCTATTGACTGTACGAAAACGGACAGAAAAACGTGGTCGCATTGGGCCTATCGTCAGTCATAGCCCGAATCCGGGTCCTCCAGCATGGTGAGATGAACGGGGTGTCGGTGCCAGCGCCGTGGAACTGTGGTGACGATGGCTTGTAGTCCAGCGACCGTGTCATGGAGAGCTTTACTGTATAGTTGGGGAGCCTTACGGCGAATGGTCGTCTTGAGAAGGGCCGTATGTGTCTTCTCATGCAGAGTGACAATCCTGGTGAGCGGAGGGGCGCGACGACTCCACCTGAGAACTTTATTCTGTAGGCGCTGGAGCGTCAGCATCCGGGACTTACTAATCGTGGCCCACGCAGAGGACCCATATGTTAGTGAGAGTAGGACATAGCCAGAGCTTGGTATCTAAATTCAGCTCTCGCCTGGAGAAGAGCGGGTACAAGGCCTTTGTCAACTTTGACCCTTTATGAGTGATCTATTTTGCGTGGCGGTGGAAGAAAAGTTTCTTATCCAATCAGACTCCGAGATATATGGTAGCTTGGGCCCACGGGACCCGGACGCCCCCGATTGAGGCGTTGTGGCGGAATATAGGGCGCCGTTTTGTGAAATACACTGCCATAGTGCTGGCGGCACTAAGGGCCATCTTATTGGAGCGACGCCAGGTGACTGTTGCGTCCATTTGCCTTTGGAGGCGAGCAATGAGTTGATCAGGATTGCCGCCGGTCGTATAAAGCGCCGTGTCATCGGCGTATTGCGCCAAATGGCAGTGGCGGATGACAGCCATGTCATTGAGATAGACATTGAAAAGAAGAGGGGACAGCACAGAGCCCTGAGGGGTACCCACCGACATGCGGCGTACACTGGAGCGCTTTCCCAGCTGAGCAACGAGGAAGGTCCTCTGGGGAAAGAATCATCCACAGTCTTAACGTAGGTGTCAGGGTTGGCGTTTGCGTCAGCATCTTATACACCAGGTTGTCCTGCCAAATCTTATCATAAGCGAATCCGCCCTTGTGTTTTTCGTAGTTTATACGTGATACATATGTAAAATAAGCATCAAAATACTCTTCTGAGCCTTATCCACTATCTCAAATACGATTTCTGAATTTACCGTGCGGTTTGAGTTTGTATGATCAAACGTGCGTTAACTGTTGCCGCCGAGTAAAAAGTCAAGTTCAAAATTTTTCTCGGAGCAAATTACCTTCTTGGTTTATTTGTTCGACCGTAGCGTGAGACACAAGTCTTTGAAGGAAGTATGAACGTCGAGCAACAGATGGCTCACGATGTTAAACGTTAAACGCTACTTTTATTTGCTTCTTTGATTTCTAGTTGTAACATGTGATTGAAATTACAGCCAGACTCGATAGCGTGACACAAGATGCATAGAGAAAAGGGCAAAATTCGGCCAAGGTATGGCACACTGTGTTGAATGTTAAATGCTACTTTTAGTGGCTACTTTCTCCTTGTGATTTCTAGTTGAGACGGAAATGCGATCCGGTACTTAAAACTTGTTATTGCAATCATCGCGACTTCTCAATCACTGTGATATGTAACAGATACGTCATTTCCTGCTGTCCGCCCTTAGTCCAAAGGCACAGATCGTCTGCCAAGGATGAGGGACACGTCCCTCTCTTTTGTAGAGATTCCTCTCCTAGCGAAACCACGCGTGGCGTGACAATCAACTTAGTTGAGAAGCGTGATCTGGTGTTTTCGTATTCTCACACCCTGCTGCAAGCTCTTCATTCGAAACTCAGGCACAAGCCGTTAGGGAAGTGGTCATGACTCATCACATTTTTGTCACTGCTGGATGAATGGTCTTGTACCTCGCACAACTACACTTTGCGATGCTAACTGCTTAGCTATCGCCAACTACTCAGAAATTCAATGCTTCACATCCGACATATTACACTAGGATTTCGTTTCATAGAACGAGTGTGTGTGTGTGTGTGTGCTCGAGCGCGCTTACATGAATGCGTGTCACACACACACGTGTCTGTAATTGCCCGTGTGAATTTGTACACTAAGCCATTGCGTGGCTTAATAATACCGGACGTCCTTGGCTCAGCTAGCTTTGAGCTCCGAACTAGTTTTTGATCGCTGGTCGTTCCTCCCACTTTTACGGCCATTTGAAGGAAATCGACCGTGACCTTGTCAAGAAACTATTATGGCATTCACCTAACGTAATTTAGGGAGTAACAAAAAGCTGTCTCAGGAAGGCCTGTTTTCTTCTATACCCCAACAGTAATTCCTTACACGTAACCTTCCGAACATGTAAACACGCACAGTGAGCGTCAGATAGCTTCCGAAGTCAGGGCAGATGATTAGTAAGCTGCTCCTGTCGGCTTATGTAGTACGACAAAGCGCCAGAGCGAATGAGTGCCTGAACTACTGCAAAGAGGCATAGTTTTTCGTCAGATCTCACACTTTTTCTTAATGACTGTTACAGTGTCCAACAAAATACACTCCTGGAAATTGAAATAAGAACACCGTGAATTCATTGTCCCAGGAAGGGGAAACTTTATTGACACATTTCTGGGGTCAGATACATCACATGATCACACTGACAGAACCACAGGCACATAGACACAGGCAACAGAGCATGCACAATGTCGGCACTAGTACAGTGTATATCCACCTTTCGCAGCAATGCAGGCTGCTATTCTCCCATGGAGACGATCGTAGAGATGCTGGATGTAGTCCTGTGGAACGGCTTGCCATGCCATTTCCACCTGGCGCCTCAGTTGGACCAGCGTTCGTGCTGGACGTGCAGACCGCGTGAGACGACGCTTCATCCAGTCCCAAACATGCTCAATGGGGGACAGATCCGGAGATCTTGCTGGCCAGGGTAGTTGACTTACACCTTCTAGAGCACGTTGGGTGGCACGGGATACATGCGGACGTGCATTGTCCTGTTGGAACAGCAAGTTCCCGTGCCGGTCTAGGAATGGTAGAACGATGGGTTCGATGACGGTTTGGATGTACCGTGCACTATTCAGTGTCCCCTCGACGATCACCAGTGGTGTACGGCCAGTGTAGGAGATCGCTCCCCACATCATGATGCCAGGTGTTGGCACTGTGTGCCTCGGTCGTATGCAGTCCTGATTGTGGCGCTCACCTGCACGGCGCCAAACACGCATACGACCATCATTGGCACCACGGCAGAAGCGACTCTCATCGCTGAAGACGACACGTCTCCATTCGTCCCTCCATTCACGCCTGTCGCGACACCACTGGAGGCGGGCTGCACGATGTTGGGGCGTGAGCGGAAGACGGCTTAACGGTGTGCGGGACCGTAGCCCAGCTTCATGGAGACGGTTGCGAATGGTCCTCGCCGATACCCCAGGAGCAACAGTGTCCCTAATTTGCTGGGAAGTGGCGGTGCGGTCCCCTACGGCACTGCGTAGGATCCTACGGTCTTGGCGTGCATCCGTGCGTCGCTGCGGTCCGGTCCCAGGTCGACGGGCACGTGCACCTTCCGCCGACCACTGGCAACAACATCGATGTACTGTGGATACCTCACGCCCCACGTGTTGAGCAATTCGGCGGTACGTCCACCCGGCCTCCCGCATGCCCACTATACGCCCTCGCTCAAAGTCCGTCAACTGCACATACGGTTCACGTCCACGCTGTCGCGGCATGCTACCAGTGTTAAAGACTGCGATGGAGCTCCGTATGCCACGGCAAACTGGCTGACATTGACGGCGGCGGTGCACAAATGCTGCGCAGCTAGCGCCATTCGACGGCCAACACCGCGGTTCCTGGTGTGTTCGCTGTGCCGTGCGTGTGATCATTGCTTGTACAGCCCTCTCGCAGTGTCCGGAGCAAGTATGGTGGGTCTGACACACCGGTGTCAATGTGTTCTTTTTTCCATTTCCAGGAGTGTATGTTATGATAATGTAAATATTGACTCGCTCCCCTAAGACTGGATGGCCTCACTCAGTAGACTACTTACCGTTCTCAATACTCGTCATGCCAGCAGCCATAATTTTCTAATAAAATTCTGTTTTAACAGGGGCCTAAGAGATACTTTATTAGTGGTCAACTCCATCTATTTTTAGTAGAACTAATTGGTGTGTATATGTTACTAATTATATCAAATAATGACTGTATTACATAAAATATGACTTCTATACAAATTCAGTGCAGTAATTCGATCATCGTAAATAAGTGTTGTAAATGATTTTTCTATTAGATGAAGAATGGCTACAATAGCATAAGAATTCTCATACGCGCCTTAATGAACTGAACATGTTTCGTAACAAGTTTGCTAGTACCTTTTAAATTAAAATTTGTTTCACTTTCTGGCTTATGCCACATCCATAAGAAGCACTTCATTTAGAATTTCTGGAAAGTACGTTATCAGAAGGAAAATGTGTCTTATAGGGCTATCTACTACAGCAGCAAATTCATACCTTTCTAAATATGTTGTGTATTTTTGTTTTTCTGACATGTTGTACTTCCTCTAGAAAGTCCTCACTATGGATATACTGGAACGAAAAGTACTTCTGATCCAATCTATAATTATCATGTAGGAATAACATAATTACAGCTTCAGATTTTACTTGTTTACGGAAAAGCAAACCCAGTCATGTTATTTCCAATCCAAAGATGTAGAACAACATTACAGCAGAAATAGTAATAACGTGATTAGGATGTTCAAATGGGACATCGTAGCTACGCAAATCAGCATAAAATTTCAATAACCACCGGCAAAGAAAGACTACTTTCCATTTCGCCTGCCTTTTGCTCTCTTCTGACCTTCGTAGAAACACATTCTTTCCTAGAGGCTTGAACGTCAGAATCATGTCTAAGGCAAGCTTTCTCTAATTATTAAATCGGAAATGAAGCAGACTTTTTGATGCTTTCCTTTTTGTTATTCATGCTGTGCCACACTTTTTTTCATCTCTGAGGTTTTCCAAGAGAAAGGACGTGATTTACAGCAGTATCTACTACAGCAGCAAATTAATTTCCCTTACCAACCTCTCGTACTCGCGGCGTGTGACACGGGATACGAGATCAATGAACAATAAGTTGTCTATTTAGATTTCTCCAGTTCTCAGTTTACTAATCATCTGTAGCTAAACTGTTGCACTTTATATGTCCGCTCGAGTTATTTAACATTTCAACCAAAGCAACGACATTGTCTGAGTTATCAGTCTTCTGACTGGTTTGAGGCAGCCTGCCATGACTTACTCTCTTGTGCTTACCTCTTCATCTCAGAATAGCACTTCCCCTACTTTATTATTTGTTGTATGTCTTCCGGTCTTTATCTTTCCCTCAACTAGCATGGAGATTATTCCCTTGTAAGCGTATTGTCATATCGCTGGCTTAGTTGCGGAATATCTTTGCGGGCAGGGCGTTTGCAGAGTCGAGCACGGGACACGGAAATGTTATGTTGTGTTGTGGGTAGCTCTGCATGTGAGAGGCATTGTTATTATGGAAGCTCAAGTGTTACCACAAGTGCTATTACAGTAGGGTGATGAAATATGCAAGTGATTCAGAGGAAAGTGCGTAATGATGTAATAAAAAAGAAACAGTACCGCCGATAACGTATTTGTGTATCCTCTCGTTGCGTGTCGCACAGCATCAATCATCCGCGCCGTGTTCGGTCTCTCAGAGTGAACTAATGTGAATCAGTAAAAATTAGTTACCATAAAAGAGTGCAATCAACTACCAGTGTCTTGTAGCGAGCGTAAGAACGTGCGTTCGGTCATCACGTTTCCGCATCATCAACAATCAGCCGCGCCGCGACTGTTACGCACACGCTCGTACAATTGTGAACTGTGAACTGTAATTTAACTTTATGAGCAGTGTTATATCATTACTAGTGTCAAGGAGGACTGGTACCACAAGAAATCTGTGTATGCGTGGCGAGCCCTGTTACACCCTGATGTCTCAACACATGTCCTATCATCCTGCACCTTATTCTCGTCAATACGAGTATTTACCATTTATTTCTTTTCCTCGTCGACTCTGGAGAGAACCTACTCCCTGTTTATCTTATCATTCCACATAAATTTTGGTAGCCTTCTGTAACACTACAACTGAAACGCTTCTATTCTCTTAATTTACGGTTGACCCAAAGTCCATATTCACTGCTACGCAATGCATAGAATGCTGTGTTCCAAACTTACGTTCTCAGAAATTCCATAGTCAAATCATTACCGCTGGTTGATACTAATGGAGTTCTTTTAGACAAGATTAACCCCGTTGTCTGTCCTAGTTTGTTTTTTTATTGTCTCCTTGCTTCGTAGGTTTAGTGTTATTTTGCTTTCAAGATAGCTGAATTCCCTTTACTTTATCTACTTCGTGGTCACCAATTTGGATGTTAAGTTTATCACCAGCCGCGTTTTGATATTCGTCATTACTTTCTTCGGTTTACTCTCTATCCACGGTGTTTGAACACCACAGTGTTTATTTCATTTAACAAGTCCTACAACTCTGAAACACTTCCACTGAGACAGCAAATGTTAACACTGATGTCCTTTCACTCCAAATTTTAATCCTACTCCTGAAAATTTCTTTTATTTCACCGCAGTTTCTTCGATGTCTAGATTGAAAAGTTTATTTCCGTCATTGCTTTTACGGTGTACATGTTGAACAGTAGGTTCGAAAGAACACATGCCTGTTTGTACCCTGTGTTGTGCTAGCATTGTGTTTTTCATGTTTCATTCTTATATTTTCCTGTTAGTTCTTGTACATATCGTACGTTACACAAAATTCCCTACAGTTTAACATATTTATCTCAGACCTTCGAACATCTTGCACCATTACACATTGCGGAACTCTTTTTCTAGGTCGACAAATACTATGGTCGGGTCTTGATTTTTCTTAACCCTTGTTTACATAATAAAGCGATTTGTCGAAATTATCCCAATTGTCATTTTTACTTTCCGAAAGATGTACTGATCTCCAACTAAAAGAACCTAAATATTTTGTTTCCATTGTTCTCAACATTGTTCTTGTCAGCGACTTACTACTAGCCAACAAATGACTAATTCACAAATCATTGTTCCATAACACAGCTTACAAAACGAAATAATTCATTGGATTCTCAGTTAACACTCCGAGCAACAAAAACAACGTCATTGTACCATATTTTTAACTTCAATGCCAAATTTGGTTTTTAGCAAATCGCGAACGAAAGAGTAATTTATGTCTGTACCAACAGCAACGTTGTAATCGGAAACGTGACTTAAATGAAGTATAGCCACAGTGAACTGGTGCAGCGTCTTAACATCATAGTGCTGAACTGCAGGCGTTGTTTGGAAGTGATGTTCCCGTGCAGTAGACTAGGAGGAGAATGAGAGTGACAAATACGTATGTTCTCCGGTGTTGCTAAATTGTTGAAATTTACTTTTTTAAACATATTCTCTTATATCTCATACTCATGCCACGTAGCTGATGATGGCGTACATCCAAAACGCGCCATGTGATAATAAAATTATTTTGGTGATCCAGGCAAGTGTTTTCCATTAAGAGCTGCCATGGCTGCAGATCTCATTAGAGACTAGTTGTCTAAAGTACATTGTAAGTTACAGTCTATGACAGAAAGACAGACGCACCGTGAAGGAATTACCGAATATGACGCTAAGCGGTAGACGTGATTTATATGTGCAAGCAAACAAATGATAACAATTTTAGAAAAATTGAGTGATTTATTCAAGAGAGCTTCATAAATTGAGCAGGTCAATAAAGCGTTGGTCCATCTATGGCTCTTATGCAAGCAGTTATTGGGCTTGTCAGTGACAGATGGAGGTGTTGGATGTCGTCCTGAAGAATATCGTGACAAATTATATCCATTTGGCGCTCTCTATGGGCGAAGTCAGGAGCTGGTTGGAGAACCGTCCCCATAATGTTCGAAACGTTCTCAAGCGGGAATTGATCCGGCGATCCCGCTCGCCCAGATAGGATTTAGCAAGCATCATGTAAGCCCATGATGGCTTGCCATGAAGGGAAAGAAAACGGCGCGTAGAATATCGTCGATTTACCGCTGTGAAGAGCGCCTCCGATGACAGACAAAGGGACGCTGCTGGTAAACAGCACCTCAGACTAGCACTCCTGTTTGTCAGGCGGTATGGCAGGCGATAGTGAGGTTCGTATCCCACCACTGTTCTGAGCGGCTCCAGACACGTCTTCGCTGCTCATAGGGGTCAGTTATTAGCAGGACTAATCACTGGAGACAGTTCTACTCCAGTCAATGAGATTGCAGGACGAAGACGTGTCTGCAAACGCGCTGTGCAGTGGTGTCATACCAAACTGATTGTCGCCCACCATTGGGCTCGACACCTCGACAACTAAAAGTGATTGTCTGGATAGCCATTTCTTTTCGCAGCAGGGCCCCTTTGGTTGTCATCCACGACACCGTTACAGCACAGCGGTACGTCTACGATACTCTACGTCCCGTTTTGTTGCCCTTCATGGCAAGCCATCCTCACCTTACATTTCAGCAAAATAATGCCTTGCCGCACACGATGAGAGTTACTACTGCCGGTCTACGCGCTTCTCAAACCCTACCGTGGCGAGTAAGGTCAACGGATCTCTCCCCGACTGAGAATATTTGGAGTCTGTGAGCAGAACCTTCAACCATCTCGGGATTTTGACGATCTAACGAGTCAACTGGACAAAACGCTATCAATCATTGCAAAGCCAAATAATTTCGTCCTTAAGGTCCAGAGGTGGACCCAAACGTAATTGAATTTCTCAATTTGTTCGCTGAACCTTACCGCATGGCTGGTGCTGCCGCTCTCCCGTAGTATCTCCAAATGACCGAAACGGTGATTGAATCCGAAGTCACGAACCGTTAAGCTTTTCTGTCCGTAGGGGGAGCTTACCTATGGACAACAGGCGGTGGCGAACGAGACGGCAACTAGTTGAGCTTCCAAGAACACGTTCCAGAACGGGCTGGAGTGTGATGCCCAGGGCTTTTGTTGGCTGGTCAGTACCTCACGCTACTGTGCCTGCGGCTGAAAAAAATAGTTCCGGTGCCAACTTGCTGGGTGGTCAAACGGTTAACTGTCACATAGACCTGGGCGCTCCCTTTTTGCGTGCGGTAGCGTTCTCGCTTCCCACGCCCGGGTTCCCGGGTTCGATTCCCGGCGGGGTCAGGGATTTTCTCTGCCTCGTGATGGCTGGGTGTTGTGTGCTGTCCTTAGGTTAGTTAGGTTTAAGTAGTTCTAAGTTCTAGGGGACTGATGACCATAGATGTTAAGTCCCATAGTGCTCAGAGCCATTTGAACCAAGCAAGCTCCCTTTTTGTCCCGCGCAGCCTCCGCAGGATATTCTCTGTTCGTGCGTGCCTCAAGATGAAGCAGACGCTCCGATTAAACTCGAATCTTTTTAATAGCCGCCGCCATTTTGAACAGTTTCTTAATTTCTCTCAAATGACGGCAGCTAAGATCTATTTACGGATCAAAATGGTTCAAATGGCTCTGAACACTATGGGACTTAACTTCTGAGGTCATCAGTCCCCTAGAACTTAGAACTACTTAAACTTAACTAACCCAAGGACATCACACACATCCAAGCCTGAGGTAGGATTCGAACCTGCGACTGTAGCGGTCGCGCGGTTCCAGACTGTAGCGCCCAGAACCGCTGGGCCATCCCGGCCGGCTGTTTACAGCTTTTGATTCCTCTTTATGTAGAGAATTATTATTACAACGTTTCTTTCGTTTATGTAGTTATTGCTTTAATTCGCGGTTGAACCGTTAAATGCTTCGAAATAAAATTGATATGTAAATTATGGGCAGAGCAGTGATTTTTCCATCGTCGAAAGGTCCCGAATCTATTACCTGATGTCATATTCATTAATTGCTCTCGACTCATCCCTTATTTCCCGCGTCGTCGCTGCACGTGGCTTTCTTGGGAGGGTTCGTAACACGAAGTATTACAGTCCGATTCATATGTTCATGCGGCCCACATATCCCAGCCGTATTTATAATAAAATGCACCTAGCAAATAACAGCTGAATCCAAATAAGTAAGTGTAGTGTGGCGGAAATTTGGAGCGTATTGCAGCCATTGCCTCCTGAACGACGCTAGGGTATGTGTATTTGCAAAGGAAAGTTTTACCTGTTATGATGCTTAAAAACGTAACTACAAAAGTGTGTCATATGTACGTTGCATGTTCACGCATGCGGATGGGAGCAACAACTTCACTGAGAGCAGACTCAGTCAAGCAGTCAAAGCGTAACGTCAGCCTACGGCCAGCGACCAATAGAAGAAAACTTACATGGATATAAGAACAGACACCACTGATGACCTGCAGCCGCCTAGAACGAAATTAGAATTATTTAAACAGGTGGCAATGTGTGCCCCGACTGGAATTCGAACCCTGGATTTCCCTTCTTTTTTTTTTTTTTTTATCTCATTTCGTTCGCCTCATCTGCTCGGGGCGGACGTCGTAAGACATCCGTTTAAGTTCGTTGTTGATCGATTAGCTCAGTTTTTTTATTACAGAGGGCTGCTAACCCTCTGACCGAACACGCTAAGCTACGGTGCCGGCGATTCATCTGAGCCACCGTGGGCACAGATGATAGCGCCACTGCAGGGACTATCTCGCGCACGCCTCCGGCGAGACCCACATTCTCACCTTGTATGTCCACACACTACCTTCGTAGTGTCCCACCCCAACACACACATTACTCGGTGTAACGGCGCTATTCTCTGTGGATAGAGCGTCTGCCATGTAAGCAGGAGATCCCGGGTTCGAATCCCGGTCCGGGCACACATTTTCACCTCTTCTCGTTGACATGTATCAACGCCCGTTAGCAGCTGGAGGTATTAAATAATTCTAATTTCGTAATAGAAGAGAAGTCCTTCCGACAGTTACTTTTTTTAAATTGTGTAAACTATTTGCAATGTAAATAAATCATGTAATTTCCTGTTCTGATCACCTCATGTTTAACCACGCTTGCTCTCCTAGTTCACGTGCTGTTTTTGTGCGGTTACTCGACACAATAATCGAGGATAGCGGTCCTTCTACGACCCGCCTTTTGCTCTCTCGCAACAGTATGACTTTCATTCCATTGTTTCCTCAACTTACAAGAAACCTGCTTAGCACGATGTCGCAAACAACCAATGATATTTACGGCACTCGACGCCCCACATGTTGTTTACCATGCAGCTACAATATTGGCCACTAATGGCAACCAGTGGGCGGGACTGAAGGTATCCAATGGTGAGCGCACCATGAGGCTAAGAGGTGTAGTTGAACTGCTTAGTCCACAAGTAACTTAGAGCTGTGACACTGTGCTAGTGGTGTAGATACAAATCAGAGCAATGGCAACGATAACCAAAGCAAACATTGCATTATATCTACAACAATAGTTGCCGAAATTGACATTTCGTCAGAAAAGAACCCAAGAAATTTCGTAGAGTGAGAAACAAGTGGCAGAAGAGATATTAGCGTTGCTGGAAGATGAGTCTGTTCCGGCGTAACATGAAGCGTCGGCGCGTCGGTCTGGAACGCAATAGCAGAAGAGGCTGTGAGACGACGTCAGCCATTAGTATGCTGACCGCACCACTACACGATCCGGCCCTATAACGAAGAGAATATAAGCGCCCCTCCAACTAGCCACGACCGCAGTAGAAGACGAACCGTGATCGAAACAATTTAGCCGTGACTTGTGATCTATATTAATTGCTTGCATGGAAATTGTATATATCGAAGGACACTGATTATTTGCATGTCGCCTACTGCTTGCGACACCTCATTCTGAAAAGGCAAAGTTAAGTATTGTCAGTTCAATTGACTGTAATAAACTCCATTAATAAAATTTGCTTGAATTATTGTCTATCTATCCGAGACAACAGCTTCCTAGGCCCCCTACATTAGACGAGTGGGTCGGAAACGACAGAGTCAGTGGAACCGTGGTGTCGTATAGGCTCGTCTATGCGACCAATGTATATGAGGAGTACAACGAAGACGATACGTGCTCAGCAAGCGAAAGTAATACTGAAACAGGTATCAAGCAACATAGGTCATCATCCTAGTCGGACAGGGAGCTACAAATCCCGTCTCCAGTGACACACAGCAAAGAACAATCGTTATCCAAGAGGGGGTAGTAAACATATTTAGGCACATGGAAGATCTCCACAGCATAGTAAAAAAACAATTATGAATAGATTTCGAATAAGTCCGCAGCAATTTGACAATCTAGCGCACAGAAAAAAACCATCGATATTCAAGGTAGGACAAGGCGCACTTGCTACAAAAACTGGTGGTCGCGTGGTACAAGAATGGTCGATACATTTTACACGATGTGCACCACGATGACCTACTACGTTATGCACATCAGATTGCGCGAAACGTAGATTACAGTGATTTCAAGGGAATTAGTGGGTGGTTGCATACTTGAGTGCTACAGAATTGTAAGACGTACGATAGTAAATTTCAACCAAAGCGTCAACTTGACGACGCACAGTTAACTGTAGAATCAGCCTACAAATTTGTACATGAGATAAACAAACCTATACTATCGTGCAGTAAGGAATTTGTTTTCAACGACCCATCGGTATTTGGTTCAAATGGTTCTGAGCACTATGCGACTTAACTTCTGAGGTCATCAGTCGCCTAAAACTTAGAACTAATTGAATCTAACTAACCTAATCACACACATCCATGCCCGAGGCAGGATTCGAACCGGCAACCTGCGACCGTAGCGGTCGCTCGGTTCCAGACTGTAGCACCTAGAACCGCACGGCCACTCCGGCCAGCCCCTTCGGTATTTGGAAAGGAAACGCATTTGAAAGCAGTCCTGTAAATTAGAGATTCGAAGACAACTATATCAAGATGAACTAACATCAGTGCCTTAAAACATTCGTATACAGCTATGCCGACAGTTAATCTGTATGGGAAATTGGTTGGGAAGCTATTCATTGTCCTGCGAGAGGTGCCCTATCCCCTACGACTCTTTCTCGTGTGCGTGATCTTGCAAGAACAGTAGAGAACATTTCCGTCACTGTGAGCAAGAGTGGGAAAATGAGCATAAGAGAAGCTCAAACATGGTATGATTACTGCTTTTGGCCAATAGCTGGTCTCAAAAACTAGCTTTTGCTTGGTTCCTTGTCTGAGTATAAAAATCACACTCCCTTAGAGCAAATTATCCATCCTAAAAAAGTGTGTAACATTGCAGCTCATACCATGTGGAACCACTGGAAAAAATTCTTCCTCTAGATGTTTGTCTTTTCGAGCCTACGAAACACACAATCGGACTATCTGCAGCTACGCCTTGAAGAATACCCAGTTTCACGGTAAGCTCCACGAAAGACTGTTTCGTACTCGGTTGCATGCCATCACATTACATCAGTTCTCGTCATCCCGTTACACCAATTTGATTCGATATGCATTCTTTAAGAGTGGATACGTGGCTGGACGTCCTGCACGATTTGTAACTCCCAAGGAGTTCGCCTACAATCTTGGCAGTGCGAACCTTTGTGATCACCGTAGCGCAACATTTTTCATTCTGCGTTCGTAGTGTAAGTTAATGGTTTGTTTTGAACATTTCTTGAATGTCGATGACGTCCATTTTGTCAAGTGTAATACATTCGTCCCATAAAAGGTTGATCTCTGCACCTCGCACTCATTCATTTTCTCTCGCCAGCAGCTAATATTTTTCCTGTCGCTAACAAAACACTTTCAAATGAGCCTTACTGCACACTCAACGTCGTTTCGAGCGCTGTGTACTTCAGCACCATCTGTTGTCACGCTGAGTATGTGAGGATGTGAGAATAATATTCTGTATTTTGCATTAATAATGGGAGTGCTACGATGTGCGTTGTTTACATGAGCGCACAAGATCTCAAACTAGTGAGTTTTTTTATTTCTTAAAATTTTTTATATAGTGTATTTGTGGTGCGCCAGCCCATGGCCGTTTAAATTAGAGCGTATCATGACAAGAGACAGTAATATCTTAAGATAGGCTTGACTTTAATTGACGCTGGTGACTCCGGCAGCTAGCTAAGTTAAGCTGACCGATTATATTAGGGGCAGAGGAGCAAGTCACGAAACCAGTGTGGGGTTAGAGGATGTGAAGGGGAAATGTTTCATTATTTGTCTTCCAGCCCTGAAATTCACGGGCGTGCTCGACTTGTACCGCCCATCTGCAGTGGTGTAATTTTGATGCGGAAATTACACGATTCGTAAATGTGCGTTGTAGAACAGGCATCCTTAAATGCGGTACAAATTTGTAGCAATGAATGTGAAATGAAACTGAGGCTGTGGGAATATAACGCAATGAGTGGAGGAAAAGTGACAGTAAAAATATTTAGTAAATGTTTTCGTTCATGATTCATGTTGCCTATTGCAGTTAAATATAAGTACAGTTACTGGTTTTAATAAATTAATCATCCACTCGCACACCAACACAACCCTACTTCCTTAGACAATTACAGCGTCACAAGTACGGGGTCACTGAGGGTGGCTGCAATCTGAAGCACAGAACAGTCGACACGAAGTGTTCCGAATGGTGTCGGCTTTTATTGATCAGTACTTGAGGGCCCGCAACCAAATTATGAAGCCCTAGTCTACTGGAGGCTCACAGCATACCAATTTATGTACAGTACGTTACTTTATGGTCTGGGATATACGTGGCCCAAAGACTACCGGATAACGTTAGTAGTGGTTCTTAAACAAAACATTTAGGCGACCATTGCACTAAAAAAGCACCTGATTTCAAAACACCACATTTATTGATAAAAGCATACTACAAACATAAGACGAACTGCAAAATATTCACAAAATCTTAAAATTTCAACTATGCTATTGTTTCCATCAGCAGCAGCAAGAACAATAGCTGCAGGATAGTTAAATTCGTCCTAAACTTTGCACAATGTAACAGCTTTTACAGAAGTTCATTCTGCTGTCATTATGTTCTTCTGTTATTCATTTCTTCTGTGACACGAGGTAAAGGGAAGACGAGCACATTTTCCCTCAGATGTCTCCACAAGAAAAAATAGTATGGAGTCATGTCAGCACCCCATCCAGGGTTGAGGCGGAGTGCCACTGAGAAACTGACATACGTTGTTGTGGCAGTGTGGTGGAGCTCCATCCTGTTGGAAAAGAAAGTAATCGGAGGCCCCCTGAAGTTTTGGGAAAAGCCGGTTCTCAACATCTGAAGATACATCGTTCCAGTTGTAACGCCGGAAGTACATAGCCTCCTATTTCCATCTATAGTACTACAAATTTTTTCCTTATTTTGTTACCTGAAGGTATGAGATTTCTGTCTTTATATATTGTAAATGTTTTACTATTTGTATATATATATTTATGCATTTATGTCGATGTATAATTGGTTTTTTTGTAAATATTATTTCTATTTTTACGCTGGGTATGGCCTAGGGAAAAGTATGCTATCGAACGATTACATCGATAGGTAGGTCGTGTGGAGAACCAAAGTGTTTAGGATCTTTGGTAGTGTTAACTCTGCCGCGTGGAGGGCGGGCAAAGTTAAGTCTGGCGGGAGTAATGCGGTGGAGCAGGTGTGTTGTGTGACGCTCCCGCGAGTTGCCGCGCTTTCGGGGTTTGGCAGCATGTAATTGCGCTCGACTTGCTATGATAGTTTCTGACACGGTGTCGCGGACGGGAAGCATTAGCTGGCGCACATCAAGAGCCCGTTTTGCCTGGTGACCGTGTCGAGAAGAAGGCGCGCCAACATCCAGCTTCTGCAACAGTGACGGCCGACAATGAGTGACTGTCGCCACCTCCCCGATCGACGACTGCAAACCTTCAATCAACCAACAAGGAAGACTAAAAGCACGTAAAGTTTTAGAACTGTATGGCAGACCTCAGGTTTGCGAAATTGTTGCATCACAAAAATACAGCAACTTAGCATCAACCTTTGTTGCTCATTGTCCCAATTGCATTACCAAGCAGGGTCCCTTCCTTTTCTGGAACGAACCCGAGTGTCGGTGAAATTCATACGCCAGCATTAAAGTAATATCATTCCATTTCACTGCTTTAATTTCAGTTAAACTATTCATAGCTGGCTACAATATTTAGATTACACAAGCAGAAATTAAGAGTGCGAGTTTTGTTACCATATTTTAGCTTACCTGTGACTGCAGCTGAGCTTGGTACGTACTAAATTTTACTATTGTTAACTGTTATCCTCGAAGAAGAAGGAACAATACACTTTTTCACGGGAAATGGAACAAGGAAGTTCACCTTAGCTGAGTCTCTCTCGCGCTCAGTAATGTCGTAAGGCTTCTGGAGTCCCCATATGAGGAAGTTATGTCCGTATACTTTACTGCTAACATGAAATGTTGCTACATTTTTGGGGTCGTGCATTATCCTGCTGAAATGTAGGGTTTCGCAGGGATCAAGTGAAGGGTAGAACCACGGTCGTAACACATCAGAAATGTAACGTCCAATGTTCAAAGTGCTGTCAATGCGAACAAGAGGTGACCGAGACGTGTAACCAATGGAACCCCATACCATCACGCTGGGTGATACGCCAGTATGGCGATGACGAATACACGCTTCCAATGTGCTTTCACCGCGATGTCGCCAAACACGGGTGCGACCATCATGATGCTGTAAACAGAACCTGGATTCATCCGAAAAAATGACGTTTTGCCGTTCGTGCACCCACGTTCGTCGTTGAGTACACCATCGCAGGCGCTCCTGTCTGTGAAGCAGTCATGGTCATGGCTGATAGTCCATGCTGGTGCAAACGTCGTCGAACTGTTCGTGCAGATGGTTGTTGTCTTGCAAACGTCCCCATCTGTTGACTCAGGGATCGAGACGTGGCTGCACGATCCGTTACAGCCATGCGGATAAGATGCCTGTCATCTCGACTGATAGTGATACGAGTCCGTTAGGATCCAGCACGGCGTTCCGTGTTACCCTCCTGAACCCACAAATTCCATATTCTGCTAACAGTCATTGGATCTCGACCAATGCGAGCAGCAATGTCGCGATACGATAAACCGCAATCGCGATAGGCTACAATTCGACCTTTATCAAAGTCGGAAACGTGATGGTACGCATTTCTCCTCCTTAACAAGAGGCATCACAACAACGTTTCACCAGGCAACGCTGTTCAACTGCTGTTTGTGTATGAGAAATCGGTTGGAAACTTTCCTCATGTCAGCACGTTGTAGGTGTCGCCACCGGCGCCAACCTTGTGTGAATGCTCTGAAAAGCTAATCATTTGCATATCACAGCATCTCCTTCCTGTCGGTTAAAATTCGCGTGTGTAGCACGTCATCTTCGTGGTGTAGCAATTTTAATGGCCAGTAGTGTAATACTGGATCTCCTAAATCGACTCCTGTTCCTTCTTCGATCACGCCTTCATTGTGATCTGAGTCTATATCTGCTCCAGGGTACACCTTACAATCCAGTATCTGGTTTCGGAATATGTGTCTGACCATGATTAATGTAACTGAAATCTTCCCGTATCACCCGGCCTTTACCAAGTAGACCTCCTCCTTGAACAGAGTGTTCCCTATCTCTAGCTGAAATTTATTACAGAACTCAATTAGTGTTTCTCCTCTATCATTCCTTGTCCCACGCCCATACTGTCCTGTAACCTTTTTCTTCTACTCCTTTCCCTACAACTGCATTCCAGTCCCCCACGACTATTAGATTTTCATCTCCCTTTATGTACTGTATTATTCTTTCAATATTTTCGTATACTTTCTCTATCCCTTCATCTTCAGCTTGCGACGTCGGCTTGTATACCTGAACTATCGTTGTCGATGTTGGTTTGCTGTCGATTCTGATAAGAACAACTGTATCACTGAACTGTTCACAGTAACATACTCTCTGCCCTACATTCCTACTCATAATGAATCCTACTCCTGTTGTACCATTTTCTGCTGCTGTTGATATTACCCTCTAATCATCTGACCAGAAATCCTTGTCTTCTCACCATTTCACTTTACTGACCCCTACTATGTCTAGATTGAGCCTCTACATTTACATTTTCAGATTTTCTAGTTTCCTTGATATGTTCAAGCTTTTCACATTCACACCCAGACTCGTATAACATTTTCCTTTCGTTGATTATGCAATCTTTTCCTCATGGTCACCTCCCCGTTGGCAGTCTCCTCGCGGAGGTCCGAATGGCGGACTGTTCTCGAATCTTTTGCCAATGGACAGATCATCGTGACATTTTTCAATTACAGCCACATTTCCTGTGGATACACGTTACGTGTATTTAATGCAGCGGTTTCCATTGCCTTCTGCATCATCATGCCGTTGATCATTGCTGATTATTCCGCGTTTGGTGGCAGCTCCCCACCCTAAGGACAAGAGAGTACCCTGAATCTCTATCCACACTTTCGTCTTCTTTGACAAGGCCCCTGACAGAATGAGGGTGACTTCTTATTCCGGTTAGACTCGCATTCGTGAGGACGACGGTTCAAACCCGTCTCCGGCCATCCTGATTTAGGTTTTCCGTGATTTCCCTAAATCGTTTCAGGCAAATGCCGGGATGGTTTCTTTGAAAGGTCACGACAGATTTCCCTCCCAATCCTTCCCTAATCCGAACTTGTGCTCCGTCTCTAATGACCTCGTTGTCGACGAGACGTTAAACATTAACCTCCTCCTCCTCTTTCTTATGCCGGAAGCCTTTGGCAGCCATTTCTAATCATTAATCAAAAATTAAGCAATGGCGCTTTTCGAACAAGGTACCGAGACGTTTTGATTGCTCTTCAAAGACGCTGCCCTTAGACCATGGCTTAAATGCTTGCTTCATCACTGAAAATTAACCGTGGCAAAATATTTTTTCTTCCATGTACTGCAGCAGAGCATTGTTGAAATCAACCCATTTCCTTTCACCACCAACACGAAGAACTTGCATAAACTGTAGTTTGTAATGTTTATAGACGAAACGACATCTTAACACTCGCCAAATAGTGGTACGAGACACTGCCAGTTCTCTGTTTGCACAGCAAGTAGGCTTCCGTGGGCTCTGCGCAAACGTTTGCCGAATTCCTTCCATCACGGTATCAGAAGTCGGCCTGGGCTCTTACTCTTACCATTGCACAAGCACCTTGTCTCTTCATATTGGCGCTACCAGTAACGCTTGTTTTTGGGTGCAGCTTGATCAATGCCAAAACGCCGATGAAAATCACGCTGAATCAAAATCACTGACTCCGCAAACTACAGCACACAAAACGCCTTCTGTTGAGCGACGCCACCTACCTTCTGACTGACTGCAAGCTGAAAAGACGCACTTTCTGTCAAACGGCGATTTTCTGAAACTCTAGGTCACACCCATTCAAATAACCCACATTTTCTTTCCGACACATTCCATGTTTCGTAATTACTGGAGTAAAAAATCAGGTCATCCGTTTTAAAATACCCTCTATGTATAACTTCCAGCAACGAATATTTCCTAACTTGTGATAACATTATGTCGTAAGGTACTGAAAGTACATGCCACTAGCTTGTTCAGTGGTAGATCCACCATTGTATAGTAGTCTAGATGCAAGGGTTGGCGACACTGTACACTCCTGTGCAGTGCTCAGCTTACCGTGTTGTTTGCTCTTTTGTTCCGCTGCGACTGCTGCACCTCTGTAGCTCGTCTTTAATTCCCGCTCACACTCCCGTTTCTTTTTGGAGTCAGTGACCGTGCAGACGTTATCGTCACAGGTGTAGGAACCCCATGGTCCACGTCACTACTGAAAATAGCTTGCAGCTCAGATAGTCACAACAGGGTGGTGGTATCGCTGCCTTCAAGTCCCCTTTTCCCATTAACGTATATATCCTTGAGTTCCTGTGCTAATTACAGCATAATAATAAACCATACAAACACGCAAAAAACCAGTTCCTCGTTATGCTGTTGATACAGAAACAGGGTTACGTCACTCAGTAAACATGGAAACGACAGGCAAAACTGCTCTTGAGTAGATTCTTGACGTACCGTAAATATTCACAAATAGCTTACGTTTTTCTGTTTCAGTCTTCCGTCTTGTGTGGTGGACAATCGATGGGCGAATCTGGTGACACGTCATATACAGGTTACTATTTCGATGATACTCGCCTGTTTTCCGCAAACTACAAATATAAATCGTTTGTACTCAGCACTGAAATTCTCTCTGCAAAATTTTTTCAGTTAAGAAAAAAGTGTGAATAATTGGTTTACTTAGTTAGTTACATGTTCCTATAGATTATCTGAACGATTGTTTTATTGAAATGATGTGAAACTAGTTAATTTACAAGATATGCATAATTTTTAGACTACATGAATGAACACATTATTCTGTTCAAAAATGGTTCAAATGGCTCTGAGCACTATTGGACTTAACTTCTGAGGTCATCAGTTCCCTAGAACTTAGAACTACTTAAACCTAACTAACCTAAGGACATCACACACATCCATCCCCGAGGCAGGATTCGAACCTGCGACCGTAGCGGTCTCGCGGTTCCAGACTGTAGTGCCTAGAACCGCTCGGCCACCCTGGCCGGCCATTATTCTGTAGTCCAACTCTTGTAACAACATATAAAAGCCAGATTTGTTACAGGCTACCAGCTTTTAAATAGAAATTCGTCCTTGAAGTAGAAGGAGTTATTATTTGACGATAAGTTTAAAGCTTGCTTTGCAATTTGTCACACATCTTATGTCATTGGAAAATGATCATAAGTTTTTGTTGCCGCGCAGTGAACTCATTTCTGAGCCACTGAAACGTTTAACTGTGTGTTATAAGGATCATTTCTCCTCTTGTGTATTGTAGGTGTACATATCGCTATTCTTCTCAAATTGTAATGGATTATTTACGACGAATTTCACGATTGTATATGTATTACAAAATGGAGCAGTTAAAATGCCTGATTTCTTCGAGTGGTAGTAGCTACATGACGACCGCACATGAACATCACGCTATATTCCGACTGCTTGCTTTTGTGCAATCAGCACTTTCTCTCTAAGTGATGAGTTATCCCAGAATTATCCCATATGACTTTATTGAGTATAAATATGCAAAATATGTAAAAAAGTTGATTCGTTTGTTTCCAAGACTAGCAATTGTACGAAAGGTAAAAGAAGCTGAACTTAACTGTTGGGGAAGCTCAGTAAAATGCTTCTTCCTGTTCAAATTTCCATCAACCCAAAAATTTCGAACATTCTCTCCTATATTCACTGACTGCAGTTCATGTGCTGAAGAAAAAAACATTTTAACACCGAAGCTGCTTTTTATTTACTGGCTGACTAATGCCGGGCTCTGCCCATTATCACAATTCACGTATATGTATTTAAGATGTGGTTGGGATGGATTGTTCTATTTATATCACCGCACGGAAATGTATCTCCCATCTTTATCGTCCAGCACATTATCATCCACGTGACAACAGTATTACATACACAATGGAGAATTTGTTCTTACTGGATTACGCCGTAACCACTCTGGCTTATTTATCGTAGGTCACATGGGTCATATTATGCTGGATAATAAACATATATGTGTGATGACGTAAACAGAACCGTCCACACCAACCATATATGTAGCTCGTGAAAATGGGCAAAGCCAGAAACTAGTAATTAAACAGCAGCTATAGTGTTATAATGCCTTTTCTTCAATATTTGAGAGTTGCAAGACACGACGTACCGAAAATCTGGATACAACGTGTTTTGCCAAGATTAAGTGACGCTCCATTTCCAGAAAGCAGCTTAATAATTCTCTGAAAAACATAATTAACAATCTGTTTCGTTTCTTTGTCACGAACAGGTTTTATTAAATTGCTTGTATCGTTTGCAAAAAGTACCTTTTCTGCTTGTTAAATGTTTGGTGAAGATCATTAACATATATAAAAAAATCGGAGTGGAGCCAAAATTGAAACCTGTCGGACACCGTTTGTGATTTATTCCCTGCTACTATAATTTTCGATCTTTCTAACATTGCTTGAATTATTCACCGCCACTTTTTGCATTCTGTTTGATAAGTATGATTCAGTACTGTAACATATGGTCGTACTAATGTCTGGAATTCACTGACCTAGGTGACGTAGTGTTTGAGAGAGTGGCTGCGGCTTCCCTAAATCATTTTCTGTAAATTCCAGGATGACACAGGGGAATACCTTCCTCACCTTTCGTCAGTTCAAGTTTGTTCTCCGTACCAAAACACCTCGTCACCCATGGGAGGTTAATTCCTATTGTATCTCCCTTCCTGTTTCTGGATTCTTGACAATGTGCTCACAGTGAAAGGTGCCCCCTGTTTAATAGGCACTTTCACAGCCTTCCATTATTTCCTGGATAAACTCAGAGAGACTGCTATAATAAGTTTCGATTAATCGATACAAGCTCTGCAGTAACATCTTTGCTTGGTCACTACTGGAATGTAGAGTGGGATTTTGCTTTCAACCAATGAGCGCCGTTCACGGCTTGCCACCGATGTGGTTCTGTTCGTCTGGAGAGTATGCACCATTATTCTATATTCGCTATTCAGTGGATCTTTTGTGAAGCAGAAGTGTCTGTGTTGAGATCTGATGTTGAGAAGACGACTGCTCATGCTGATGTGCAGATACTGCAATGCATAAGAAATCGGCTCACGCCATTATAATTTATTTGCCTCAATGAATGTTACTTTTCGTTTCCAAGTTAATTTTACTTTGCTTCATTAAGATCACTCCACAAGTAGGTATCGTATCGTGAGTTTGCGTGCAGTAAAATAGTAGGTCATAAGTTGCTTAACCCACAACTGACTCGACGTTTGATTATAGCATCCATATTATTTTGTTTGAGTTCGTAACTTTGTAAATTCCAAGATATTACCCTCTCCTGAAGGATAAAGACCATTTAGTAAGAATTAATGGTTGCGAAGACGACGTTACTTCCGCTTGTAAGTCTTAATCTGGCAGTTGTAGTTTGAAATATCGCTGCGTGGTTATAAAGTTATCTTGTTTTCAGTGATAATATTCTTTTTGTTAATTCACTTCTCTAGGTTTCATTTTACCACGAACCTTTTCTTTGTGTTTAGCCACGCGAGTGTGTCATGTTCGTTGGGTGCCAACCTGTTATTTACGTGAGGTCACTTCACGACTGGCTTGCGCTATGGTGGATAGACGATCACCAGTTGAGCTGCACCTAAGCAATATTGGTAGCAAGTAAAACTTCTCTCCATACTGTTAGGTTTCAGGTGCTGATATAGGTAGGTTAACATGTATTGCTGTTGTTACTGCTATTCACAAGGTATTTTGCTAGTAATCTAACTCACTGTTACGAAGTTATGGAGGAAGAAGAATGAGGATTTAAAGTTCTCTCTGACTTGAAGCTGCTTTTTCTGTGCTTTAAATCTCTGCTTACACAAACGAGGAGACAGTCTCTTTGAACAGGTGAACGCTATTAGCATAAATCTAACACATGAGCAATGCAACCTATTGCCTTTATGAAGCAATAGACTCATAGTTCAGTATATCATTATTAGATATGCATGTCCATTATTTTTTGTTGCACGAAATTTGTGAATTCATGTTTGTCGTGTGATTAATTTTCGAGCCATATCGCATTTCAAAATTGTCTCTCTGGGACATTAGAACTATACGTTTCGGATACCTTGAAAGTATCAGGACTTCTTTGTCACTTCTTTTAGGAGTACCCCATGATTTACTAGAGACGCGCGCGCGAGCACACACACACATACACACGCACGCACACACACACACACACACACACACACACACACACACACACACACACACACACACACACACACTCACTCACGCACAATCCATGTTTCACCACCGTGCAATTCTGTTCTCCAAAAATACATTCTCAAAAATTTCTTCCTCAAATTAAGACTGTTTGATACTAGCAGCTTGGCCAGGAAAGCCTTTTTGCCAGTGCTAGCATACTTATGTCCTCCTTGCACCTTCCACCATGGGTAATTTTAATTCTTATCTATAAGAATTCCTTAACTCAGGCTACTTCATGATCCCCAATTCTGGTGTTAGGTTTCTGATTGTTCTCATTTCTGCTACTAGTCATAATTTTCTTCCATTTATTCTCCATCCATATTCTGTAGTTATTAAACTGTTTCATTTAACTGTTTCATTAAACTGTTCATTCAGTTCTACAGATCCCGTAATTCTTGTTCACTTTCACTGATGACAGCAACGTTATCAACGAATTGTATCACTGCTATCATTTCACCTTCAACTTTAGTCCCAATTCTCCAACCTTTCTATTATTTTCGTCATCCCTTCTTCGATGTATATATTGAATAGTAGGGGCGAAACACTATATCCCTGTCTTAAACACTTCGTAATTCTAGGACTTCGTTCTTAATCTTCCAGTTACTGTTCCTTCTTTATTCTTGTACATACTGTATATTACAAGGCTTCCCCTATAGTTTGTCGCTATTCTCAGCATTTCGAACATCATGCACCATTGAAATCGTATGAACGGAAATAGGCACTTGCTAAACAAACCTTGGCTTGTGGTGTATTATACCAAAGTGCTTTAATAATGAATTAAATAGGCACGCGAGTATGTGTATTATATGTAAATAACACGCATTATATAGCTGGACTGACAAGCATCCACAGAGGCACCGATGTCGGTCATATATGACAATCACAACATTATGCATGCGTAACTAACTTGTTGAAGTTACTCTTTTTACATTCACACTGAAACCAGTGCGAAAATTTTGTACGTGCGTTGGTAGAAGGCACATTACACTTGTCTTGGGCTATTGTGGTATAGATTTACTGTGTCACCACAAACAACGTGAGAACGGCTGTATTCATCACAGCCCCAAAGAGAATTTTCGATCACTTACGGATATATTATGTAACCGTATTATTATTATTACTATTATTTTTACTATTTTAACACCGACGTACTCAACGAAATACGTCCGTGGGTAAGAGAACAACTTGAGTAAACACAAAACAATCTCAGGCTCCGCAATACTGCTCTTAGGTGAACTTGCCCTTGTTAACGTAAGACGAGCTTCTCACTGACAGTTTCGGGCGGAAGTTTAAAACCAGCGTGTTCCACGTAATTTATAAAATTAACAATCAGCAAACGCTTCTCCCTAATACGGATAATGTTGTTTCGCACATAGCTTCCTCCGTGACACAGATCACATCACGTCACATCACGTTCAGATGATTTCATATTTAAAGCCATGTAAACGTTCCAAATTAACCAATGACAGTGACTGAGAGAACTAAATTCCCAGTCAGATTGCGATCAAGAAGCACCATCCAGCTAATTTAAGAAAAATGTTAAAATTATTGTAGAAAACATCAAAACTACTAGCACATTACAAAACAGTTTACACGTCGTCTGATTGTATATATAAACCTACCCTCTCCATTTCTATTTACTTCCGCACTCGCTAATTCTAACTCTTGCCAAAAGAAATGCTTCCTGTGCAGATGATTCAATAAATTTTGCTCAACCGGCCAAAACAATTCACGTGACGGAATCCGGATAGTAAGCTAAGCTGCATTCGCAAGCGTAGCAGTCTGTGGCGTCCTTGCACCTCTTCTGCATTGTTTTCCAGGAGAAGAGCTAAGTGCAGCATAAAAAAGTTACCTGGATCTAAAGAGATGTGATTCGTCTCTAATGGTTTCCAATTATCCAACGGCAGACCGCAGTTGTGTAGAACCTCAACAGCTCTAAAAAGTTATTAAATAACCTAACCGATCGTCGGCGCTTTATTCGATGTGTTACGAGAAGGCTACCTGGCGCATAACACGTACTCTCAAGGCTTGTTCGGAGAAACGATTTCCAATCTTTTTACCGCATCGCCACACCAGTTCCGTTCCTTCTCTGAGTGTCGATCACCCCTATAGTCGTGGAAAGCTATCCTCGACTTTCAGACGGCATAGTACCAACTTGTGTAGAGTCGCAGTATTGTGTACTGGCGTACAGTTCGCGCCCTTGCGCTTTTAATGCTCTGAATTATTTCAAATGACACCTCAAATATACAGCCTACTCTCGGCTCTTCCAAAACAACACAGCAGAGGCGATATTATCTCGGTGACCTTTTTTTGTAATTGTATTTTTTGTTACCTGTGTACAGAAATGTTCCATATTCTAATGGTTAAATGCACTTTGTCTGTCATGACTTCTTAATGTGGCAGATTCCATTTAAAATTAATTAACTGTAAATAAGAAAAGAATACAGGTTTCATATCAATCAAGATTTCTCTTACTGTGTTACGCTGCATTACTTATGACATTTTCTGAGGTTGTGTGAGAAGACATGTATGCATTTTATATCCGTGTTTGAATACAAGAAGCATGATTTCAGCTATCGTTCATTTATGAACACAGTTCACTGTTTGGAATTAATAAGTGATTGTACTCACTATACTTACAACATACAAAACACTAGCTTAGTCCCCGCTGCTTCCCTCCCATCTGCGTTGTAATTGCAACGAAAATAATTTTATAAACAGGCATTAGGCCTACTGAAAAATTAATTAATCGAAGAGCCGTTTCTTTTTCTGTGCATATTCCTAAAATGTTCATCCTCTAATAAATATTTCTTTATTTCTAACGGAGAGTCGAATACAAATTTTCAAAGACTAATCTTAAAAAATACTTTGATAGTGCAATATTTTCACGAAACGGTTCACCCCTTTAGAGGCTGAATTTCCAAAAACATTGAAACATCTTTTTTAGTAAAATTCTCGGATATCCGGCCGGGTAGCGTCCACTATATTTCGGAAACAGACTTATTCGCCTACGTGTAGCGGTTTGGCTTGGGCGTATAGAGATGATAGAGCGAGGCAATACTTACTTTCGACCAAACGGTGAAAATTTCGTATACCTTTTGTAAATGTGATCTGTTGTAAACGCAGTAGTTCCCAAAGTATTGTCCCCACTGTAGCCAAGTAAAAGTGATTCTGTGTGTTTCTTTCCTTTTGTCCCTTATTTTCGGTTTACAGACGTTATTCAGTAAAAGAAGCGCAATGAAACAATTCGAAAGGCCATACCCTAATTCACTTATGACGCAATATGGTAATTTATTTTTGTTGTACTCTACTTCGCAATAAACCAGCGGAGACCGTAATACCAGTAAATAAAATAATAAATCTCAATTCAATGAAAATTGTCCAACGCGGTGAACACTTCACTTCGATTGGGATGAACATGTGCGGCACGCCGATAGGCTGAACCGCTGTACGAGCGGCGAGGTATGCCATTGGTGACGTCACATGTTCATTTTTTCGCCCACCTTTGGGATATTTCCCGACATTTGTGACCCCATGTGTCTTATTTAAAATTACTTTTTCAGCGTCACCTACGTCGCTTCGGAGGTTTTTGAACATTACTGAGAAACATCCTATATACACTCCTGGAAATTGAAATAAGAACACCGTGAATTCATTGTCCCAGGAAGGGGAAACTTTATTGACACATTCCTGGGGTCAGATACATCACATGATCACACTGACAGAACCACAGGCACATAGACACAGGCAACAGAGCATGCACAATGTCGGCACTAGTACAGTGTCTATCCACCTTTCGCAGCAATGCAGGCTGCTATTCTCCCATGGAGACGATCGTAGAGATGCTGGATGTAGTCCTGTGGAACGGCTTGCCATGCCATTTCCACCTGGCGCCTCAGTTGGACCAGCATTCGTGCTGGACGTGCAGACCGCGTGAGACGACGCTTCATCCAGTCCCAAACATGCTCAATGGGGGACAGATCCGGAGATCTTGCTGGCCAGGGTAGTTGACTTACACCTTCTAGAGCACGTTGGGTGGCACGGGATACATGCGGACGTGCATTGTCCTGTTGGAACAGCAAGTTCCCTTGCCGGTCTAGGAATGGTAGAACGATGGGTTCGATGACGGTTTGGATGTACCGTGCACTATTCAGTGTCCCCTCGACGATCACCAGTGGTGTACGGCCAGTGTAGGAGATCGCTCCCCACACCATGATGCCGGGTGTTGGCCCTGTGTGCCTCGGTCGTATGCAGTCCTGATTGTGGCGCTCACCTGCACGGCGCCAAACACGCATACGACCATCATTGGCACCAAGGCAGAAGCGACTCTCATCGCTGAAGACGACACGTCTCCATTCGTCCCTCCATTCACGCCTGTCGCGACACCACTGGAGGCGGGCTGCACGATGTTGGGGCGTGAGCGGAAGACGTCCTAACGGTGTGCGGGACCGTAGCGCAGCTTCATGGAGACGGTTGCGAATGGTCCTCGCCGATACCCCAGGAGCAACAGTGTCCCTAATTTGCTGGGAAGTGGCGGTGCAGTCCCCTACGGCACTGCGTAGGATCCTACGGTCTTGGCGTGCATCCGTGCGTCGCTGCGGTCCGGTCCCAGGTCGACGGGCACGTGCACCTTCCGCCGACCACTGGCGACAACATCGATGTACTGTGGAGACCTCACACCCCACGTGTTGAGCAATTCGGCGGTACGTCCACCCGGCCTCCCGCATGCCCACTACACGCCCTCGCTCAAAGTCCGTCAACTGCACATACGGTTCACGTCCACGCTGTCGCGGCATGCTACCAGTGTTAAAGAGTGCGATGGAGCTCCGTATGCCACGGCAAACTGGCTGACACTGACGGCGGCGGTGCACAAATGCTGCGCAGCTAGCGCTATTCGACGGCCAACACCGCGGTTCCTGGTGTGTCCGCTGTGCCGTGCGTGTGATCATTGCTTGTACAGCCCTCTCGCAGTGTCCGGAGCAAGTATGGTGGGTCTGACACACCGGTGTCAATGTGTTCTTTTTTCCATTTCCAGGAGTGTATATTGGTCGTTACCTCCTTCACCACTCAGCTCCTATAGCTATCCGTGCGGCCACTGTGCTGTCTGTCGAAATACCGTGGAGAAATTACGACGTGAATTCTATAAGCTAGAAATACACCGAGAAAATATCAGACCGCATAACATACTTTTGTTGTTTCTGAGGAGTAAAGTGCTGAAACAGGCATTATTTTTTATTTCTGGCAGAGAAACCAAATATGAGTTTTCGTAATTCTAGCTTCAAAACTGCCTTAATAGCTACAAATTTTCAAGAATTCTCACATCCCCTATTTCACCCCATTAGGGATGCTGTTTCGAAAACTACCTTCTATCCTCAGTGACTTAGGCTGAGCGATGGCGTGTCAATGAATCTGGCAGGAAATTTCATTTTATGCACTCATCAAAGAAAATTTTGCATCACCTCGGTTTGGAGAGTTCCCGAACGTGTACAGAAAATTGGAATAGATATCAACATCAACATCTTTTACGCTCTTTTTATTGCTCATGAAAACCACACGTTGCATGTTATACCACCATACATTGAGACCTTCAGATTGAAGTACACATCGGTACCTCTAATACCCAGTAGCACGTCGTCTTGCGTTGATGCACGCCTGTATTCGTCGTGGCATACTATGCACAAGTTCATCAACGCACTGTTGGTCCAGATTGTCCCACTACTCAACAGCGTTTCGGCGTAGATCCCTCAGAGTGATTTGTGTGTCATGTCTTCCAGAAACAGCCATTTTCGATCTATCTCAGGCAGGTTTGATAGGGTTCATGTCTGGAGAACATGCTGGCCACTTTAGTCGCACAATGCCGTTATCCTGAAGAAAATCATTCACAAGATGTGCAATATGGGGGCGCAAACTGCTGTCCATGAAGACGAATGCTCGCCAATATGCTGCCGATATGGTTGCACTATCGGTCGGTGGATGGGATTCACGTATCGTACAGCCGTTACGGCGCCTTCCATGACAACCAGTAGCGTATGTCAGCCCCACATAATGCCACCCAAAAAGACCAGGGAACCTCCATCTTTCTGCACTCGCTGGTCAGGCGTTGAGCCTGACCGCGTTGCCTTCAAAAAGGTCTCTGACGATTGTCTGGTTGAAGGCATATGCGACACTCATCGGCGAGGAGAACGTGATGCCAATCCTGAGCGGTCCATTCGGCATGTTGTTGGGCCCATCTGTACCGCGCTGCATGGCGTCGTGGTTGCAAAGATGGACCTCGCCATGGACGTCAGGAGTGAAACTGCCCATCATGGAGGCTATTGCACACGGTTTGAGTCGTAACATGACGTAACGTTGCTGCACGGAAAGCATTAGTCAACATTGTGGCGTTGCTGTCGTGATTGTTGGATGTGAGGTCCGCCAGTTTTGTAAAACACCGTTTTTCTCAGTACCCAAACATGTTTCGGCACCGCTGTGGTTTTCGTTTTTATTTATTCTGCAATGTGAACATTTTTGTTAAATTATTATAAAATTATGTTCATTTTTAGTTCAAACAACACATCATTTCTTTTTGTTAATACCTAAGACTGAGCACACCTAATATTAATTAAAAATTGACTAGAGAATTGGTAACTGCAGAAATAACCCAGATAATCGGAACACAGAAATCCACAATTATTTCTAATCATAAAACATCAGAGGGACTCACAGCCAGCAAACTTAAACAAAAATTTAAACAGAACAATGTCATAGTAATAAGAACAATCAAGGGATTATTATTTTAATTATGGATGGACAAGAATACATGCAGAAAACACTAGATTTTCTCAAAGACAACAACATCACAAAACTGATCAGTGACCCAACAGCAAGATACCAGAAAAACATTCAACAGACACTGTAAAACATCAATAATACGTTGTCAAAAGGCCAGGTAAAGAGGATGACACAGAAAAATCCAAAAGCGCTCACCCTAAATGCCCTACCAATGGTTCACAAAGATAACATCCCAATAAGACCCGTCATTAACTTCCGAAATGCTCCATCCTACCACCTAGCCCAATAAACACACACACTACTGGAAAAACTGTACACGTTTGATAACAACAGGAATCTGGAAACCTCAAAGGAGTTAATAGACAAAATCAAGAACATACACATACCGGCCATAGAAACCCTCATATCATTCGACGTCACATCAATGTACACTTGCATTCCAATAAATGAAACAATCCACATCATCACACTAAGATTAAAACAGTAAGGAAACATACTAGACACAGACATCGATGAAATAACAACCATACTCAATACCATAACATCAAAAAATTATTTTGTATTCAACAAAGAATTTTGTTCTCAACACGAACGACTGCCAATGGAAACGCCAATCAGTAGCCTCCTAGCTAATATATTCATGAACAACCTGGATCACATGATCTTCAAACACGTAATAAAAACAAAGAACAACAAATTTATATACTGGTACCGTTATGTCGATGACATAATATGCCTGATTGATGAACCACGCACACACACATAGAACAGCTACACAATGAAATAAACTACTTACACCCAAAAATTAACTTCACATTAGAAACAGAAACTAACAACACACTACATTTTCTAGATCTCACTAGACAAAAAACAAATAACACAGACAACGTCCCAATATTCAGGAAACCGACAACCACAAGCACCACCATTCACAACATATCAAACCATCCATTGACACATAAGCATGAAAACTTGAGATTCATCCTCCACAGATTAAACAGAGCACCCATGTACAAACAGAACTACACACAAGACCTAAACACAATAAAACAAATAGCAGTAGAAAATGGCTATACTACCCATATGGTAGACAAGTTAAATCAAAATATATGCAAACAGTACAAATATGAACACACCGCACACATACAAATCCTCACCCAGCACAACAACACAAAACACAAACAATGACCACATACAAGACACAACAGAGCACCAACACACACAAAACGAGATGGAACATACTCACCTACAATAACAAGATTGTTCACAGAATAGGCAACATATTAAAGAAACAGGGACTCCAAATAAAATACAGGACGGAGAACACAACACAGAAAAAGATCAGAACGCAAGAAACACCCATGGATAATTTTAGCAGATCATGAATATATGAACTCACATGCAACACTTGCCAGTCAGTGTACATAGGACAAACATGCAGAAAGTTCAAAACAAGACATTCAGAACATCTTAGAGCTTTAAAAAGCAACAGCTCCCATAGCACATTTGCTGACAACCCTGTAGCCAACAATTACTACCCAACCACAATAGAAATAGACTTAAGAATACCAAAACCCAGCCACAGCCTATACAGCAAACTGACCATTGAGGAAAACTTCCATATCCCGAAGGCAGAAGCAGAAGGAAAACAGGTCTTAAACGAATACACAACACTCTGCAAGGACGCACTATTTAACTCATTCAAGTAACTTTACAAATAAAACAGCACAAACAGATAAAGTCCACACACACACGCACACACACACACACACACACACACACACACACACACACACACACACGAAAAACAGATACACTAAAATCTGCAAAGACGCACCATTTACACACAAAAGGAATACTATATAAAAGACAAAACACACAGCTAAGAAGCGCACAGAAAACACACACAGCACACACACACACACAGACACACACAAGATAAAATGCAAACAAAATTCAAAGTTGGCGCCGAACTCTCTGGTGAACAAATGAACACTGACCGGGCTGGGACACACAACAAACCACAACCACACTGTGTTGTGGCAAAGTGAAAAGTGTTTTATTACATTATTTATGGAAAGTACTTGTTATAGTTACGTGTGCATCATAACACCTCAGCATGATGGGGAGAATGGAAGTGCTTGTCACACGAAAATGTAAGTAAAAACGAATATAGACGCGAAAAGCTAAATTACATTCCAGAAGATAGGTTAACTCCCAGCAAAAAACTTTCTCATCAACATCGTTTGGTTGCAGATGATGTGATAAACCTTCTGCATTTCCTTTATGTTTTTGTCTTCTTTGAAGGCAAAGAGAGAATATGAAGCGGTAGCCCGTCATAGAGCCTATGCCTACCGTCATGCATTTTTTGACTTTCAGTTGTTAAAAAACAGCAGGAGGAAGGAAGGATTCGCGCTCAGCTAGTGAACGAGTGAGAAGCACACCATTTTTAGTGAGTAATTGTAGACCGCCATTTTGGGGTCGCTATGAATAAGTGAGGAGTATGTATTTCATACGTGCACCGTTTAGGAAATTACAGTATTGTTTTATTAACAGAAAGGTCGTGTGAGTTATTATTTCAAATAGTACAATAACTACAAGAACCGAAGCCCACCTGTGTACTTTGAAAAATTACGAAGATCCGATAAGCTCAATGGGAACACGGTCAAGACTTCAAAGGTGAACACGGCGACCAAACATGGCATTATAAAGAATGGTAAGCACAAATCTACAGCGGAGAAAGAAACTACTTCGCCCTGCAAAATAATATGAACTAATACGAACTTATTTCCAGGCATAGCTCAGCTTACTGTGCTCGTCATTCATGCCAAAAAATTAATAAAATTAATCTGATTAATTCAATACATTTTAAAAAGCCACGCATTTCAACATTTTATTAGCATCTATTCCAATATTTTATTATATTATAAAGTGGCGACAAGTGACAGGCACGATACGTAGTGGGCAAAACTGTGAGTACTAGTATTGTTAGGAAAATGAATATACATGTATGTTAACAATTTCTTTATGTTCCATGTACGCTGATGATGTGACTGAGACGGTGATGTGATACTGAAGAAATACTGCCAAAAGCAAATAATAAATAAATTAGAAGGAAGAAGACAACAATACCAAGAGCACACAACAAAGCACAATAGAGGAAGTATTATTTACAAGACAACAATCAGGTAGGACCGCGCAATGCATATAGAGAATGCGTTCCCAGTAGACCTATTAGAAAATCCATCCACCTATTTCCTACAATACATAACCTAAAGCTTCAGAGATTAACGCTATTGTAGTCAAATAGAGACAATGACATTTCTTTATTAGTACAGAAAATATATTGATTGAAGAACAGTTGAGAGTACAATTACATACAACTGTATATGCATTTTTTCGCGTGAGAATTAGCGCGGAATTAAAGTCTAAAGAGTGAAAATTTGAGTTTGATAACTGCAGTGGCATAAGGATTTATATAACGGAGGGTCAAAACAATAAGGAAATGTCATTCGAAAATCAAAATGCCAATGTAGTGGATGTTCATTTACAAATTGCAGCAATGAGTGTTTTGCAACCGTTTAGCGGTGATTGTTTGGATGCTGGGCGCGACATGCCATTGTTGCATTCGACACCCGTGAATACAGAACATTTAATTACAAGCAATACGTTGATTACAGTAGATGTAACTAATGGCGCCTCGAGGCAAGATAATATTTTAAATGAGAGCAGTACGCATGGTACAGACGCAGATTCTGACAGGAGTAGGCCGGAAGTGAATAGGGAAGATATGCGAGCCTTATTTCGAGCCTTAACAGAAACCATACAAACAAGCATGAATAGAATGAAAGCAGACATAAATTCAAAAATGTCGGGTTTAGAGACTAAAATGTCAATTTTACCAACGATACAAGCAGACATGACTAATATGAAAGCAGACATGATCACAGTAAAGTCCGAGATCGGGAAGGTTAATACAAACATGACACACATTTCAGACGAGGTAAAAAATTTGCGTACAGAACTCAATGGTTGGGACACGTTCACACAGCAGATTTCGCAAATCTCCACGGAGGTGGATAGGAAAATTAATGAGCAACTACAAATTTCGGTTCACGATATGGGTGAGAAATTAAAAAAGGTTCAAATGGCTCTGAGAACTTTGGGACTTAACATCTATGGTCATCAGTCCCCCAGAACTTAGAACTACTTAAACCTAACTAACCTAAGAACACCACACATATCCATGCCCGAGGCAGGATTCGAACCTGCGACCGTAGCAGTCGTGCGGTTCCGGACTGAGCACCTAGAACCGCTAGACCACCGCGGCCGGCGAGAAATTAAATGGCATAATGGGCGAAAAATTTGAAACACTAACACACACGTATCGACAGGAGCTATCCGGAATTAGAGAAACCCAAGAGAATTTACAGGCTATGCAAAAGAATACCCGGGTCAACTTAGGCAATGTACAATCAGAAGTAGCGAAACTACATTCTTTCTGTGACGACTTGCCAGAAAATGTAGAAAAAATCACATTGGAGATAGGATTACTCAAGTTAGAACACAAGAGAATTAACTCAGACATTGTGCAGCGTTATGAATCGGTAAAGAGCAATGCAAAGGACGAAAATACAACGTTCGCAGAAAAATGCGTACGTGAACAGCGTACTTTGTGGAAGCGGTTGTTGTTGTTGTTGTGGTCTTCAGTCCTGAGACTGGTTTGATGCAGCTCTCCATGCTACTCTATCCTGTGCAAGCTTCTTCATCTCCCAGTACCTACTGCAACCTACATCCTTCTGAATCTGCTTAGTGTATTCATCTCTTGGTCTCCCCCATGATTTTTACCCTCCACGCTGCCCTCAAATACTAAATTGGTGATCCCTTGATCCCTCAGAACATGTCCTACCAACCGATCCCTTCTTCTGGTCAAGTTGTGCCACAAACTTCTCTTCTCCCTAATCCTATTCAATACTTCCTCATTAGTTATGTGATCTACCCATCTAATCTTCAGCATTCTTCTGTAGCACCACATTTCAAAAGCTTCTATTCTCTTCTTGTCCAAACTATTTACCGTCCATGTTTCACTTCCATACATGCCTACACTCCATACAAATACTTCCAGAAATAACTTCCTGACACTTAAATCTATACTCGATGTTAACAAATTTCTCTTCTTCAGAAACGCTTTCCTTGCCATTGCCAGTCTACATTTTATATCCTCTCTACTTCGTCCATCATCAGTTATTTTGCTCCCCAAATAGCAAAACTCCTTTACTACTTTAAGTGTCTCATTTCCTAATCTAATACCCTCACCATCACCCGACTTAACTCGACTACATTCCATTATCCTCGTTTTGCTTCTGTTGATGTTCATCTTATATCCTCCCTTCAAGACACCATCCATTCCGTTCAACTACTCTTCCAAGTCCTTTGCTGTCTCTGACAGAATTACAATGTCATCGGCGAACCTCAAAGTTTTTATTTCTTCTCCATGGATTTTAATACCTACTCCAAATTTTTCTTTTGTTTCCTTTACTGCTTGCTCAATATACAGATTGAATAACATCGGGGAGGGGCTACAACCCTGTCTTACTCCCTTCCCAACCACTGCTTCCCTTTCATGTCCCTCAACTCTTATAACTGCCATCTGGTTTCTGTACAAATTGTAAATAGCCTTTCGCTCCCTGTATTCTACCCCTGCCACCTTTAGAACTTGAAAGAGAGTATTCCAGTCAACATTGTCAAAAGCTTTCTCTAAGTCTACAAATGCTAGAAACGTAGGTTAGCCTTTCCTTAATCTTTCTTCTAAGATAAGTCGTAAGGTCAGTATTGCTTCACGTGTTCCAGTATTTCTACGGAATCCAAACTGATCTTCCCCGAGGTCAGCTTCTACTAGTTTTTCCATTCGTCTGTAAAGAATTCGTGTTAGTACTTTGCAGCTGTGGCTTATTAAACTGATTGTTCAGTAATTTTCACATCTGTCAACACCTGCTTTCTTTGGAATTGGAATTATTATATTCTTCTTGAAGTCTGAGGGTATTTCGCCTGTTTCATACATCTTGCTCACCAGATGGTAGAGTTTTGTCAGGACTGGCTCTCCCAAGGCCGTCAGTAGTTCCAATGGAATGTTGTCTACTCCGGGGGCCTTGTTTCGACTCAGGTCCTTCAGTGCTCTGTCAAACTCTTCACGCAGTATCTTATCTCCCATTTCATCTTCATCTACATCCTCTTCCATTTCCATAATATTGTCCTCAAGTGCATCGCCCTTGTATAGACCCTCTATATACTCCTTCCACCTTTCTGCTTTCCCTTCTTTGCTTAGAACTGGGTTTCCATCTGAGCTCTTGATGTTCATACATGTGGTTCTCTTATCTCCAAAGGTCTCTTTAATTTTCCTGTAGGCAGTATCTATCTTACCCCTAGTGAGATAAGCCTCTACATCCTTACATTTGTCCTCTAGCCATCCCTGCTTAGCCATTTTGCACTTCCTGTCGATCTCATTTTTGAGACGTTTGTATTCCTTTTTGCCTGCTTCATTTACTGCATTTTTATATTTTCTCCTTTCATCAATTAAATTCAATATTTCTTCTGTTACCCAAGGATTTCTACTAACCCTCTTCTTTTTACCTACTTGATCGTCTGCTGCCTTCACTACTTCATCCCTCAGAGCTACCCATTCGTCTTCTACTGTATTTCTTTCTCCATTCCTGTCAACTGTTCCCTTATGCTGCCCCTGAAACTCTGTACAACCACTGGTTTAGTTAGTTTATCCAGGTCGCATCTCCTTAAATTCGCACCTTTTTGCAATTTCTTCAGTTTTAATCTACAGTTCATAACCAATAGATTGTGGTCAAAGTCCACATCCGCCCCTGGAAATATCCTACAATTTAAAGCCTGGTTCCTAAATCTAATCTATCCGATACCTTTTAGTATCTCCAGGATTCTTCCATGTATACAACCTTCTTTTATAATTCTTGAAACAAGTGTTAGCTATGATTAAGTTATGCTCTGTGCAAAATTCTACCAGACGGCTTCCTCTTTCATTTCTTAGCCCCAATCCATATTCACCTACTATGTTTCCTTCTCTCCTTTTTCCTACTGTCGAATTCCAGTCACCAATGACTATTAAATTTTCGTCGCCCTTCACTACCTGAATAATTTCTTTTATCTCATTATACATGTCTTCAATTTCTTCGTCATCTGCAGAGCTAGTTGGCATATAAACTTGTACTACTCTACTAGTCATGGGCTTCGTGTCTATCTTGGCCACTAAAATACGTTCACTATGCTGTTTGTAGTAGCTTACCTGCACTCCTATTTTTTTATTCATTATTAAACCTACTCCTGCATTACCCCTATTTGATTTTGTATTTATAACCCTGTATTCACCTGACCAAAATTCTTGTTCCTCCTGCCACCGAACATCACTAATTCCCACTATATCCAACTTTAACCTATCCATTTCCCTTTTTAAATTTTCTAACCTACCTGCTCGATTAAGGGATTTGACATTCCACGCTCCGATCCGTAGAATGCCAGTTTTCTTTCTCCTGATAATGATGTCCTCCTGAGTTTCCCCTTTTTTTCAGCCGTTCGCAAGTACCACAACACCAAGGCCGTTTTGGTTAGTGTTACAAGGCCAGATCAGTCAATCATCGAGACTGTTGCCCCTGCAAACTACTGAAAAGGCTGCTGCCCCTCTTCAGGAACCACACGTTTGTCTGGCCTCTCAACAGATACCCCTCCGCTGTGGTTGCACCTACGGTACGGCTATCTGTATCGTTGAGGCACGCAAGCCTCCCCACCAACTGCAAGGTCCATGGTTCACGGCGCGGTAGGGGGGGGGGGGGGGGGGCAACACCATATGATTCAAAATTCTGGGGGCTAAAAAGCTATTTTGAAAAATACCTGAACAAGACCCGTTACTGGAATAATCCGATATCTCATGTCGATGTATTGAAAATCTTAAAGAACAAGTTACCTGCAAATGTTAGGGATAAATTAGTAACGGTTCCCGAATATGATCTCGAGTATTTTCTTTCAGTGCTCGACTCAATAGATCTGATTCATGAGCATGGGCAAGCCACGCCATGTTGTCATAACGGTAATGAACACAACCCAAACGGGCAGAACTACGGTAACGGCAATGGCTTTGGAAATTATAACTGTCGTGTGCGTATGAATGAATGGCTTCCGTATGCACCGCCGCGTCACAACGGAAATCCGTACAATCGGTCTGCCCATCAGCCACAGGGTGACCGAGGATACGAAACTAAATATCAGCCCCATAGGTACGGTAATGGCTAAGACAATAGAAAATCGAGGGAAAACTTCGACAATAGTCGACAAGGAAATGCAAATTATCAGGAACGCAATATGCAACACAGGGATCCGAGAGATAACAGGCATCCTGTACTGTCAAATCGAAACAACCGGGACACGAACTTGCGAGCACGCAAACATACGGTAAACATAGTAGAAGTGACGGCAGAAAATGAAACAATACCTTTACCGGCGCCAGGAAACAATAATCGAGCGTGACTAGAGAAAGAAGGTAATGAACTGTCAGTGTGCCACAGTACTAATATGAGCGACTTAAACACTACAACGAAGAGGAACGGAAGGGAGGAAGCAGACACTGAAACAAACCTACACATACAGCATATCCGGAATCTATTTTTAAGGTATGATAAGGACGCAGAAATGAAAGAAGACTTGTTTATCGAAGAGAAAGAAACATCACTCAAGGTAAGTGAAATCATTCAAGCAACAGTGAAGGTAAAGGTGGGAAACATAGATGTACTAGTTGTTTTGGATACTGGCGCGTCGACAAGCCTAATGTCTACTAGCTTGTTCAAAGAGATAGCGAGGGAAGTAAATGTTCCCACACTACCTGTAGAGAACTGTAAGATCGTAACGGCGATGGGAAGTAAAACTAAAGTTATAAAATTACAGGCCAGCATACACATTAGCATATGTGATGTCATTTTGCAGTGTACTTTCTTGTTGGTAGACAAACTTATAGTGACTCTATACTTGGTATGGAGGTGTTCAGAAGATATGGGATAAAAATAGATATCGGCAGCGGGGAATGTCAATTTCATGCAGGGGAACGCACACTGACTGTGGACTTGATAAGAACTACAATGACAAATCAGATTAGGCCGATACCAGACATTAAACTTGTCTACCCTCAAACCTTAATGGCAAAGGAGATGGAACTTGATGACGCTGGTAGGGAGATCCTCGATGAGCAAATAGTAGACAGTAAAATAAGTAAATCCACTTGTCTTAACAATGAACAGCGAAATCAACTGACAAAATTAGTCTTCAAATATCATAACATTTTTCGTAAACAACCTAGTGTTATTAAGGGATATGAGTATAAAATGGAAGTATACCCGCATGAAACATATTGTAGAACTTCATATGGCACCCGTTGGGCAAAGAAAGAGGCAGTAAAACAAGAAATAGAGCGTATGAATAGGTGGAGGGTTATTGAAACATTGCACTCACCTTACTGCAGTCCGATTCTCGCAGTTGGTAAAACTGTCGGAACGGTGCGGTTGGTGTTACACGCGAGGGAAATAAACAAAATCATCGTTCCTATAAGAAAAAGGCCAGAGAATCTAGAAGAGCCGTTATTAAAGTTTCATGGCGTTAAGTATTTAACATCCCTTGTTTTGAAAGCTTCGTACTGGCAAATTTTATTACATGATGAGAGTAGAAAGTATACAGCTTTCATAAATGCCGGGAGGAGCTACCAATTTAGGGTGCTGCCTTTCGGATTAAACGTGAGCGTTGGTGTATTTATTGAAGCATTAGACAGGGTACTTGGATGGGAACTGCTTAGCCAGGTTACACTCTACGTTGATGATCTATTAATTGCAACTCAAACATGAGATGAACATGTAAGTATTTTGGAAAAGGTTTTTCAAAAATTTGCTGAATACAATGTCACAGTTAACTTTAAAAAGTCTGAATTCGGAAAGGAAAAAATAAAATTCTTGGGGCATATTATTTCATAAGTAGGAATTCTACCTGACCCCTGTAAACTAAATGCGATACGGAATTTCGCAACACCCTATACTAAGAAACAATTAAAAGCTTTTCTAGGAATGGCCTCGTTTTTCAGGAAGTTTCTGCCACAACAATTGTTGAACAGTAGTTCACTATTAAACTTACTGCGTATAAACCACAGTTGGTTGTGGACTAAAGAATGTGAAAATGATTTTCAGCAGATTAAGCAGGCGCTGATTAACGCACCTATCCTGAAACACCCAAATATGGAATTGGATTTTTGTTTAAGCACCGATGCTAGTTATCAGGGGCTCGGTGCGTGCCTGTTTTAAATAATAAGAAAGGATGGTAAGGAAGAAGTCAATGTAATCAGTTTTGCCAGTAGAACCCTCACAGAATGTGAAAGATCTTATTCCGTAACTGAGCTAGAAGCGTTAGAGGTAGTTTGGGCATTTCGTAAATTTCAATATTACCTTTGGGGAAAACATACCAAAGTTTACTGTGATCATCAAGCCTTGTCCTTTCTTCTTACGTGCAAGTTGTTACATAAGAGAATAGCGAGGTGGTGCATGTATGTCCAAGAGTTTTATTTTGAGATAGTTTACATAAAAGGGGAACAGAATGTTTTGGCAGATGCACTATCACAGTTACCTCAAGGTCTTACCGATTTCCACGAGTTAGAGGAACAAACATCAGACTTCAAGGTGCTTTTAATAAATGATGGAACTTTTAAACCATATTATATTAAAATGTGCAAAAACATGCAACGTTTACAGGAAGAAGACCCGAGATGGATCAAGGTAAGAAAAAAGTTGCAAGCTAGAACACACGAACGTCTAGAGCAGTATTACATTATACATAATGGCGTCCTCTTTCACAGAAGAGATCGACGAATGGATAAGTGGTGTGTGTGCATACCTCAGGAATATGTGGAAAACTTAGTTCAACACACGCACCGCACATGGGGACACTATGGAGTGCTAAAGTGTGCCGCCAAAATTTCTACGTATTGTTATTTCCCTAATATGAGGCGACATATAGAGCAAGTAATCAGACGCTGTACGGTGTGTCAAAAGGTCAAACATCAGAATAGGACATGTCTTAAAGTACTACACCCAATAATACCAAAGCAGCCAAGGGATCTTGTATCTATTGACGCCGCAGGACCTTATCCCCAAGCCCGCGGCGGGGTTAAATACATCGTAGCCCTGTATGATGTTTTTAGTTAGTATCTCCAGCTGTACGCAGTCAAAACAGTTAGGTCAGGGCCAATTATAAGGCGAATTGTGGAAGACTACATGCCTCGCATTGGGAAACCACACGCAGTCTTAACTGATAATGCATCAAATTTTACATGTGACCAATGGAAATCCTTTTTAAAAACAAAAAATATATGTCATATTTTAGTATCCAAGTTCCACTCGGAAGCAAGTCCCGTCGAACGGTGCTTCCGTGAATTTAATAGGTTTATCCGCACGTATATACCACAGAACCAAAGGAAATGGATAGTACACCTGTGTCCGTTTCAGCACATAGTAAATCACCTACCACACACATCAACAGGGCACACACCGGCCGAACTAATGTTTGAAAAGGTGGAGCTAGATGAATGGGCAAAACTGATACCTAAATTACGGCACACCCGAGACGTAGCCTTAGATGAGAAAGTACGGCGAGCGCTAATAACATTGGAACAGCAAGCTCAAATAAGGAAAGGAATCGACGACAGGAAATTGAAAAACTTAACAGAATTCCAGATTGGACAGGAAGTACTACTAAGAGCGCATCCGAAATCATCGAAATTAAATGCATTGAATAAAAAATGGCAATTATAGTATGTTGGTCCGTATATCGTTGTTGACAAGTCACATCCGGGGTGCTACTTGATAGGAAATATAAAAAATGGTAAAATAAAAGGCATGTATCCACATAAATATTTGCGGAAATTTACTAAATGAAAATTCAAATCTCATTCTGTCCTTATCTGTTGCATCAGTAAAACGCAAGAAGGTAGGAGGTTTGTCGCTCTTTGACGAATAAACCGACTGGCACTCGGTTCCTCTCCAGCTAGGGGGTACAATATTTCCGGTGCCCTCTCCCTCCTCTACTATCCTGTTTAGCCAATAAGGAATGTTCGACTTTCTTCTACTATCTAACATGCAGAGAATAAGATGCAGCCAAGTGAAAATAAATTATCCTTGTATTTTGATATTGTGCTTTCTTAAGACATAATTCACAGCGCGCGAGCTTTAAGCGAGAGGCATGAGCGATGAGGTATACCGAGCCGTGCTGCCGCGCTTAAAGCAGAGCGTACTTCAACAATTATATACGAAGCGGCTAACAGCTGATCGTAGGGGCCAAGTAGGCAAAGTTCAGTGCCCCCTGTACGATGTGCAAAGACACACTGCGCACCGAGACGGAAACCATTTTACAAGTTAAGTGAATCGGCACTCTCGGCGCGCAGCCAACTGGACAAAATAGGAGCAATAGGAAATGGAGTATCTATCAGCTAATTACTATGACGTAAATCAAACACACAAAGAAGACGAATAGAGACATTTATTCCAAAGTCGTAGGCTAAACTGTAAAGAGCACTAATTTTAAGAGTATATCATTAGTTTAAACATACGTACTTTTAAGAAAATGAGCGCATTGACGCAAGTAAACTATAAGGAGCGTAGAATACGCAAAAGTTTTGAACTTAAGATATGCTATTCAATGTACATAGCTAGAAATAAGTATAAGTATTCAAAGGAGAAGAGAATATACAAAGGAATAAACTATCCTAATATACACAACAGGATCAAGACAAGTTGAAAAGAGAAGCAACAACATGTACACTTGAAAGAACGCGATTAGCATCTAATTTAAGATCTAAACGACTTACATACAACACATAAGTGAGCGACGATGTGAAAGGCAGAATGAGATATGTTGTTGTTATTGTGGTCTTTAGTCCTGAGACTGGTTTTATGCAGCTCTCCATGCTACTCTATCCTGTGCAAGCTTCTTCATCTCCCAGTACCTGCTGCAGCCTACATCCTTCTGAATCTGTTTAGTGTATTCATCTCATGGTCTCCCTCTACGATTTTTACCCTCCACGCTGTCCTCCAATACTAAATTGGTGACCCCTCGATGTCTCAGAACATGTCCTACCAACCGAGTTGTGCCACAAGCTCCTCTTCTCACCAATTCTATTCAATACCTCCTCATTAGTTATGTGATCCACCCATCTAATCTTCAGCATTCTTCTGTAGCATCACATTTCGAAAGCTTCTATTCTCTTTTTGTCTAAACTATCTATCGTCCACATTTCACTTCCATACATGGCTACACTCCATACAAATACTTTCAGAAACGACTTCCTGACATTTAAATCTTTGCATTGCCAGTCTACATTTTATATCCTCTCTACTTCGACTATCATCAGTTATTTTGCTCCCCAAATAGCAAACTTTCTTTTCTACTTTAGATGTCTCATTTCCTAATCTAATTCCCTCAGCATCACCCGACTTAATTCGACTACATTCCATTATCCTCGTTTCGCTTTTGTTGATGTTAATCTTGTACCTTTCTTTCAAGACACTGTCCATTCCGTTCAACTGCTCTTCCAAGTCCTTTGCTGTCTCTGACAGAATTACAATGTCATCGGCGAACCTCAAAGTTTTTATTTCTTCTCCATGGATTTTAATACCTACTCCGCACTTTTCTTTTGTTTCCTTTATTGCTTGCTAAATATACAGATTGAATAACATCGAGAGGCAACAACCCTGTCTCACTCCCTTCCCAACCACTGCTTCCCTTTCATGCCCCTCGACTGTTATAACTGCCATCTGGTTTCTGTACAATTTGTAAATAGCCTTTCGCTCCCTGTATTTTACCCCTGCCACCTTGAGAATCTGAAAGAGAGTGTTCCAGTCAACATTGTCAAAAGCTTTCTCTTACAAATGCTAGAAACGTAGGTTTCCTTAATCTTTCTTCTAAGATAAGTCGTAAGGTCAGTATTGCCTCACGTGTTCCAACATTTCTACGGAATCCAAACTGATCTTCCCCGAGGTCGGCTTCTATCAGTTTTTCCATTCGTCTGTAAAGAATTCGCGTTAGTATTTTGCAGCTGTGACTTATTAAACTGATAGTTCGGTAATTTTCACATCTGTCAACACCTGCTTTCTTTGGGATTGGAATTATTATATTTTTCTTGAAGTCTGAGGATATTTCGCCTGTCTCGTAAATCTTGCTCACCAGATGGTAGAGTTTTGTCAGGACTGGCTCTCCCAAGGCTGTCAGTAGTTCTAATGGAATGTTTTCTACTCCGGGGGCCTTGTTTCGACTCAGGTCCTTCAGTGCTCTGTCAAACTCTTCACGCAGTATCATATCTCCCATTTCATCTTCATCTACATCCTTTTCCATTTCCATAATGTTGTCCTCAAGTACATCATCCTTGTATAGACCCTCTATATACTCCTTCCACCTTTCTGCTTTCCCTTCTTTGCTTAGGACTGTGTTTCCATCTAAGCTCTTGATATTCATACAAGTGGCTCTCTTTTCTCCAAAGGTCTCTTTAATTTTCCTGTAGGCAGTATCTATCTTACCCCTCGTGAGATAAGCCTCTACATCCTTACATTTGTCCTCTAGCTATCCCTGCTTAGCCATTTTGCACTTCCTGTCGATATCAGTATTGAGACGTTTGTATTCCTTTTTACCTGCTTCATTTACTGAATTTACTGAATGAGATATACACATAGAAAAATGCGTGTGACTGAGCGTGTGACTGAGACGTACACTATAAAATAATGTACAAGATTTAGCGAGAGGAGCAGTTGTGCACTTATAGAACTACACTTCTTTACAGACAACATTATAAGTAGTGAGCTTAATGTACAGGGAGAATACATATACACAAATTTGCTATTACAGAACTCACTTATGTTACTTGCTATTAATTACACGACACCTTATAGTATAAGCAGCAAAATAAAGCTGTGAATGTGAATTGAGCAACACGCGGGGGCTAAGCTAAGTAAATACAAAAACCAACCAATACGCACACAACGTAATTACGTGAACTTAAAACAAAATAACTGAGGTAAGTACTGTATGTTTAAAAAGTGATGTGGAGAAATAGATGAAAATTCACTGCTGGATAATATTTTGAAGTAGATAGAGTGTGATAGGTTTTATTAGAGTCGATTGAAGGTATTAATTAGTTATTCTACGTTTGTGGTGACGTACCATGGATAGAATGAATCTAGGAAGAGAATGAATCTGTATTAGAGTAATATGAGTTAATTTATATTTGTGGGAAGAAATAAATAGGACGGTGGTTATAGTGTGAGAACCCTGTAGGTAGGACATGGGTATAAATGACGATTTATGTGGGACTTTTAATGAATAATTATATGGGTATACGGCGTTGAATATGAAGATTAATATTACAAGGGTACCTAGGAAAGGGCCACGAAGCCAACGTAAAAAAGAATACACCATATAGTTTTAGGTCTTAGAATGAATGGTTGTATGAGTGTGGAAAGCGAAGTATGATGATGCATGTACGGTAAGTAATTATGAAAACGAACATCACGAAGAAGCAGTGAAGAGTATAGAAGAAACAGTGAAGTCGATAGTAACAATGGTACATGATACATTTAAAACACACCACAGCACAGTGATTTGCTACACAGACATCAGAATGTAAAACAACCTAGTATGAAAAATATTGCGTTAGCGACTAACTGTTACAGCTCGAGAAACTGTAAGGTGAATATAAATGACAATATGATACACGATTCGTATGATGAATGAACACAAAATGCAGTGAAACAATATTTTTTACACTGAGTTCTTGACACACGCAGGAGCGAAAGCATTACTTTAGCATAAGCGCGTTCTTATTTAGCGGTAATGAATTATGAGTGGAATTGCACCTGGCAAAAATACGGTAAAATTATCGGTCACACGTCACAAAGGTAAACATGTACATGTCGTCGCATCAATAAGGCAGAAATATGGCTTGAAATATGTCTTCACGAATGTGGAATATTACGACGATTGACAAGCAGGGATGAAGTCAGGATTGTCAAGGGATAAAACATCCCCCACACTTGCCCACAAACGAGCACTTGTAAATATTATACACAGTATGAAGATTTATCAAATGCCAAGGATAGAATACGTACACTAACGACGCACTACAAATAGCAATCGTAGCTTGATCTCTGAAGCAGACCTTAACAAATCCTGTTTTCCGTGTAGTGAGTAGTACTGGAACGTATTTTCTGTGTGTATTTGTGAAGGTAAAAACGCGCAGGAGGTCGGGCCTGCAAGTCAAGAGAAAAGCAAAAATTCAGAACAAATGAGAGATTCCTTCTAATTTACTTATTAGTGTGTAACATGATGCCTAACAAGGAACCCATATAGGAAATGTGAATGTGACTGGTACATTTATGTGTCAACTTTATTATTGCCAATGTCGATGTCTATGTAAAAATGTATGCAGTATTTTCTGTTGTTGTTGTGGATGTAAAAACGCGCAGGAGGTCGGTCCTGCAAGACAATAACAAGAAAGAGCAAACATTCAGAACAAATGCAACATTTTACTTAGTGGTGTGTCAGATGCTGCTTAACACAGAGTCAATTTACGAAATGTGAATGTGAATTGGACATTTATTTGCCAACTATATTATTGTTAATGTCGATGTCTATGTAAAATGTATGTATATACTCTTTTCTTCTTTTCTGTGTGTAGTTGTGGACGTAAAAACGCGCAGGAGGTCGATCCTGCAAGACAAGAACAGAAAATGCCAATATTCAGAATAAATGAAAGATACCTCCTGATTTACATATTAGTGTGTAAGAGGGTGCATGTCATGGAGTCCGTATATGAAATGTGAATGTGAATTGTAAATTTATGTGTCAATTCTTATTATTGTCAATATTTATGTCTACGTATGCACTATTTTCAATTTTATGTGAGATTTTATTCTTGAAAGAGAACAATTTATGTATGTATGTGAAGTGCAACGCGACGGACGAGTAAAATACTCGCACGTGTGAAGTGGTACAAAAATATTAAGGCCTCATATTACGGCTGAGCCGTAATATGAGTAAACGCTACAGTCTAGCAAAGTGAATACAGAGAGTGTGATGCGTGTGCTTCGGAGATATCAGAGGAAATCCGTATAACCACGAGTTGAGGTGTGAGAACCGCTGAACGACGGAAGATAATGCCGAATCCTGCAGTGCGGCTCTTATCTTCAATATTACTGGCCGAAAACCTCGCCCAAGCGCGAGATGAGGTATTGGTGTTCTTCGGGTTGAGCGTTGGAGCTGAATCCGTCGTATCCAGTCTCCGGAATGGAGGGCATATACAACACCGACTTCATGAACCTGGAGCGACATTACAGTGTGTGTGCGGGCAGTGCTGCTGCTCACGTGGCGCTTGCGTCACCGCGTCGGGGGTCTTTAAACAATGAGCTGCTGCTGGCCATAAGTGCAGCGAACAATGAGACAGCGTGTGCCGAAACCAATTCTTAAAATATAGGGAAAGGACAATTTAAGAAATGTAACATTTTCCCCCTGTTAATACTGCTTAACAAATATAAGGAGAAATAAGAGACTACAACGTTAGCACGTCATGGACGTGCGATATGTAATATGAATATATGTGAATGTAATTACGTGATATAAGTATATGTGAATGTATTTATATGTATGAATTTGTAATGGACAAGGAAATGAGCTTTGTAGATATACTTGTAGTAGCATAAGGGTATTAAATCTCCATTGACGTGCACCAAGTGACTGAACTATGAGCCCCAAGGTTAATAAGGCTTCTGTATATTGTCTCCCTAAATAAAGAGACTTATTTCAGACAGTATACAGTAGGGGGGCATTTGTGATAAACCTTTTACATTTCCTTTATGTTTTCGTCTTCTTTAAAGGCAAAGAGAGAATATGAAGCTGTAGCCCGTCATAGAGCCTATGCCGACCGTCATGTATTTTTGACTTTCAGTTGTTAAAAAACAGAAGAATTTTCTTGTACCAGCAGGAGGAAGGAAGGATTCGCGCTCACCTAGTGAACGAGTGAGAATCACGCCATTTTTAGCGAGTAATTGTAGACCGCCATCTTGGGGTCGCTATGAATAAGTGAGGAGTATGTATTTCATATGTGCACCGTTTAGGAAATTACAGTATTGTTTTATTAACAGAAAGGTCGTGTGAGTTGTTATTTCAAATAGTACGATAATTACAAAAACTGAAGGCCACCTGTGTACTTTGGAAAATTACGAAGATCCGATAAGCTCAGTGGGAACATGGTCAAGACTTCTAAGGTGAACACGGCGACCAAAGTAGCATTATAAAGAATGGTAAGCACAAATCTACAGCGGAGAAAGAAACTACTTCGCCCTGCAAAATAATATGAACTAATACGAACTTATTTCCAGGCATAGCTCAGCTTATTGTGCTTGTCATTCATGCCGAAAAATTAATAAAATTAATCTCATTACGAGGTGCATTCAAGTTCTAAGGCCTCCGATTTTTTTTCTCTGGACTGGAAAGAGATAATACAAACATGTGCATTGTTTTAAACTGAGGCCGCGTTCATTGTCAATACGTCCCAGAGATGGCAGCACTGTACGGCAGATAGAATTTTACCGCCAGCGGCGAGAATGAGAACTGTTTTAAATACTTAAAATGGCGACGTTTTCCTTACTTGAACAGCGTGCAATCATTCGTTTTCTGAATTTGTGTGGTGTGAAACCAACTGAAATTCATCGACAGTTGAAGGAGACATGTGGTGATGGAGTTATGGATGTGTCAAAAGTGCGTTCGTGGGCGCGACAGTTTAATGAAGGCAGAACATCGTGTGACAACAAACCGAAACAACCTCAGGCTCGCACAAGCCGGTCTGACGACATGATCGAAAAAGTGGAGAGAACTGTTTTGGGGGATCGCCGAATGACTGTTGAACAGATCACCTCCAGAGTTGGCATTTCTGTGGGTTCTGTGCACACAATCCTGCATGACGACCTGAAAATGCGAAAAGTGTCATCCAGGTGGGTGCCACGAATGCTGACAGACGACCACATGGCTGCCCGTGTGGCATGTTGCCAAGCAATGTTGACGCGCAACGACAGCATGAATGGGACTTTCTTTTCGTCGGTTGTGACAATGGATGAGACGAGGATGCCGTTTTTCAATCCAGAAACAAAGCGCCAGTCAGCTCAATGGAAGCACACAGATTCACCGCCATCAAAAAATTTCGGGTAACCGCCAGTGCTGAAAAAATGATGGTGACCATGTTCTGGGACAGCGAGGGCGTAATCCTTACCCATTGCATTCCAAAGGGCACTACGGTAACAGGTGCATCCTACGAAAATGTTTTGAAGAACATATTCCTTCCTGCACTGCAACAAAAACGTCTGGGAAGGGCTGCACATGTGCTGTTTCACCAAGACAATGCACCCGCACATCGAGCTAACGTTACCGCAACAGTTTCTTCGTGATAACAACTTTGAAGTGATTCCTCATGCTCCCTACTCACCTGACCTGGCTCCTAGTGACTTTTGGCTTTTTCCAACAATGAAAGACACTCTCTGCGGCCGCACATTCACCAGCCATGCTGCTATTGCCTCAGCGATTTTCCAGTGGTCAAAACAGACTCCTAAAGAAGCCTTCGCCGCTGCCATGGAATCATGGCGTCAGCGTTGTGAAAAATGTGTACGTCTGCAGGGCAATTACGTCGAGAAGTAACACCAGTTTTATCGATTTCGGGTGAGTAGTTAATTAGAAAAAAAATCGGAGGCCTTAGAACTTGAATGCACCTAGTAATTCAACACATTTTAAAAAGCCATGCATTTCAACATTTTATTAGCATCTATTCCATTATTTTATTGTATTATAATGACAAGCTACCTGTAGTAATTAGAAAGTAGTAGCCATGCTGTAGATGCAAGACCTGTTAGGATGGCTCTGTAGTGGTCACTCCGTGTGTCAGGATTTGTAGTGAGCGTGAATGTTGAGCTTGAGAACTGATGTCGATGGCTATCACATGCCCTAAGACATCAGTAGACAAACAGCATTGCCTAGAATCGTCCGTACGATGGTTGAAACAGTTCTCAGAACAGAATAGAAAAAAAGTACTTACATCAGTGAAACTTTTCTTTCAATGTAGTCTCCTTGTAGATTAATGCAACTGGTTCAGCGATGCTACGGTGCCTTGATCCCATCTCGAAAATGAGTTTCCTCCAGACTTGCAGAATATCAGTAGTTCGTTTAAAGTGAATCTTCGTCCACCAAGAAAAATTTTCAGTTTTAGGAAGAGATGGAAGTCTGACGGAGCCATATCAAGTGAATAAGGCGGGTGTGGAAACAGTTCACACCTCAGGTCGCGTAAGTTTGCCATGGCGACGGCACATGTGTGAAGGCGCGCATTGTCTTGATGGAAGATAACTTTCTTCCTTGCTAAACGTGGCCTTTTTTTCGCGTATCTTTTGCTGAAATTTGTCCAGGAGGTTAGCATAGTATTCTCCAGTAATTCATTGCCCAGTGGGGAGATAATCTGCAAACAGAATTCCCTTCACATCCCAGAACACTGATGCCATGACCTATCTCGCCGAAAGAATTGTCTTTGCTTTCTTTGATGGTGGATAACAGCATGTATCCATTCTTTTGCCTGTCATTTTATCTCTGAGATATAGTAGTGCACTCAAGATTCATCTGTGGTCACAAAGTGGCGCAAAAAAATCTTGTTCGATTCTCCTAAAACGGGCCAAACATTGTTCCGGTATTTCCATTCCCATGCGTTTTTGATCCAGCGTCAATAGTCGCGGCCTCCATTTTGCAGATAATTTTTTCGTTTCTAGTTCTTCACTTAAAATGTGAATTACCCTTTCAGATGACACATGATAAGCGTGAGCAATTTCACGCACTTTCAGTCGGCGATCCTCCATGACCATTTTGTGCACTTTTGCATGATATCTGGAGTAGTGACACATCTTGGCCGACCACTGCACGGATCATCTGTAAGTTCTCCCGACCAAATTTAAATTAATTTGTCCACTTGGCAACAGCTGAATTTGAAGAAACAGAGTCCCCAAGTCTGGAAATCGGCATGAATGTCCTTTGCTTTCATACTGTTCTCTACGAAGTACATAATCATTGCTCGAATCTCAATTTTTTCGCCGGCCGGTGTGGCCGCGCGGGTCTAGGCGCTTCAGTCTGGAACCGCGTGACCGCTACGGTTGCAGGTTCGAATCCTGCCTGGGGCATGGATGTGTGTGATGTCCTTAGGTTAGTTAGGTTTAAGTAGTTCTACGTTCTAGGGGACTGATGACCTCGGATGTTAAGCCCCATAGTGCTCAGAGCCATTTGAACCATTTTCTTTTTTTTTCAATTTTTCCATCTCCGCAAATCACTACCCGGGAAAAACAGAGCCACGTCATCGCCACAGCTCTCTTCCGAGAGCACTGACATGGCAACTGTCCAATGAATATTACGTGAACAACTCGTTGCGCTAGCTCTGACATCTCGTGGTGACTCTGAGAACTTTTCAAACCACCCTCGTATTTATTATAGGTGATTTTACAGTACAGATTGTCTTCTCCGGCATGATCGTAGGTGTGCTGATTCACACAGACGAGTGCAATAGGGAATGGACACAAATCGCATCGTCGGTCGTGGCTGCTGGGCGGGTCAGGACCCAGTGACGATGTCGCGCCGGTGGCTGTGTCAGCAGTCTGTAGGCGCAAGCCTACCGTGGCTCAGTGGTAGCTAGTGTGGCCGGCCCCTGCAGTCTCGGAGAGTGATATGCACCTAAGAGAGTGCCGACACCATATCATGGACAGCAGGCGTCATGAAAGAGGAAGCCCAGGGTCCAAATCATAAACAGAGCGTACAGCCAGGGAAGTAGTGCTATGTACAATGAGAGAAGCAGTACTCAGGCGTCTCAACCAACAGGTCATACACAGTAGTTTGAGTCATTTGGTATGGCCCTTCACCAGGGAAAGGCCCAGACTCACATGTTATTCACTCACAGCAGTGGCGGCTTGCAGTGGCTAAGCCCCACTACAGTCGGCAGGCTGTGGTCTCAGAGGCAAAGTCTTCTCCAAGCGGTAGGCAACACAACATGATTCGCCAGTCAATTTAACCTGTAACAAGCAAGATTGTCATTCCATTGGAATCAGAGATGCAGATAAGATGGCCAAATACTTAGACTCATTATTTGTCTCCTGGTGGTGTATCTATTGTTGTCAGTTCTCCTTGCCTTCACACTTCTCCAGTGCCAGGGTAGAGTGGCTGAGATAGGTTAGTTATGGCTCCATAGTGCAAAGCTCACAGAATGATGCGCGAGGTGCCGTCATATTGCACCATTTATACTTCTTGATTACTTCTCTGCTTGCTTTGGCAGTGTCTTCCGAGTGGCACCCTGCCTACTGCACCATAACACTATTTGCGTGCTCCAGATACTGGCTGTGACACATGGTATAGACAGATCTGATTCGCCGTTGTCCACGCATAAGCAATAACTTTAAAAATTTACGTGCCAAATGGGGAACCGAATTTGCTGTGCAACAGCACAAACAGATTATGGACAGAAAATACACGACCCCGCTTACATTCTCTCTAGGCTGAAAATTTCTTCCTCCAGACGAGTGCCTATTATTTCGAGTTAATTATCGTGTTCAGACATAAAAGCAAACTCTGTGTTTTCCTGGGTAGGACAATGAAGTCCTAATGTTCGTGTAATACAGATTGTCCACATTTAGAATCTTTGATACAGAATTCTCATACTGAAACAAGAACAAAACAACATATACATATATGATCAAAAAAGTTTTTAAAATTTCTTGTACCTACTACTCAACTCAGAAACTCGTAGCATAAGTTCACACTGTCTTCAGTATGCTTCTATGACATAAGCCCTTCATTGATCGTGTCGGGTCAATACATGAGTCTAGCCGCGCGGGTTTAGCCGAGCGGTCTCTGGCGCTGCAGTCATGGACTGTGCGGCTGGTCGCGGCGGAGGTTCGAATCTTCCATGGGGCATGGGTATGTGTTTGTCCTTAGGATAATTTAGGTTAAGTAGCGTGTAAGCTTAGGGACTGATGACCTTAGCAGTTCAGTTCCATAAGATTTCACACACATTTGAACATTTTGAACACATGAGTCTTTTTTTTTCTATATATGAAGATAGTAACTGTTCTCGAAAGAACAGATACCATTGATGACCGTGCAGCTTCTCTAGAATAAATGATAATTAATTGAAAGCCTCAGCTGCAGACAGGTGTTTTTAACATACCTTGATGGGGACAGCTGAAAATGTGTGCCTCGACCGAGACTCGAACCAGGGATCTCCTGCTTAAATGGCAGACGCTCTGTCCATCTGAGCCACTGAGAACACAGATGAATAGCGCGACTGCAGGGACTTATCCCTTGCACACTTCCCGTGAGATCCACATTCCCAATACGTTATGTTCGAGTCCCGGTCGTGGCACACATTTTCAGCTGTCCCCATCAAGGTATATCAACAACACCTGTCGGTAGCTGAGGGTTTCAATTAATTATCATTTCTTCTTTTTCTGTTTCTGATCTTTCGTATGTTGGGGGATAAATGCAGCAAACCCAATGAGAAGTCCTTCATTGTGTGGCTGGTTCTTGAGCTCTACTTAAATCCATTATAATAATCATTGTTTTCTTGTACTGTATGTTTTGAGACCCCCCCATGAACCATGGACCTTGCCGTTGGTGGGAAGGCTTGCGTGCCTCAGCGATACAGATGGCCGTACCGTAGGTGCAACCACAACGGAGGGGTAACTGTTGAGAGGCCAGACAAACGTGTGGTTCCTGAAGAGGGACAGCAGCCTTTTCAGTAGTTGGAGGGGCAACAGTCTGGATGATTAACTGATCTGGCCTTGTAACATTAACCAAAACGGCTTTGCTGTGCTGGGACTGCGAACGGCTGAGAGCAAGGGGAAACTACAGCCGTAATTTTTTACGAGGACATGCAGCTTTACTGTATGATTAAATGATGATGGCGTCCTCCTGGGTAAAATATTCCGGAGATAAAATGGTCCCCCATTCGGATCTCCGTGCGGGGACTACTCTAGAGGACGTCGTTATCAGGAGAAAGAAAACTGGCGTTCAACGGATCGGAGCGTGGAATGTCAGATCCCTTAATCGAGCAGGTAGGTTAGATAATTTAAAAAGGGAAATGGATAAAGTTAGATATAGTGGAAATTAGTGAAGTTCGGTGGCAGGAGGAACAAGACTTTTGGTCAGGTGATTACAGGGTTATAAATACAAAATCAAATAGGGGTAATGCAGGAGTAGGTTTAATAATGAATAAAAAAATAGGAGAGCAGGTAAGCTACTACAAACAGCATAGTGAACGCATTATTGTGGCCAAGATAGACACAAAGCCAATGCCTACTACATTAGTACAAGTTTATATGCCAACTAGCTCTGCAGATGACGAAGAAATAGATGAAATGTATGACGAGATAAAAGAAATTATTCAGGTAGTGTAGGCAGACGAAAATTTAATAGTCATGGGTGACTGGAATTCGTCAGTAGGAAAAGGGAGAGAAGGAAACATAGTAGGTGAATATCGATTGGGAGGAAGAAATGAAAGAGGAAGCCGCCTTGTAGAATTTTGCACAGAGCATAACTTAATCATAGCTAACACTTGGTTCAAGAATCATAAAAGAAGGTTGTATACCTGGAAGAATCCTGGAGATACTAAAAGGTATCAGATAGATTATATAATGGTAAGACAGAGATTTAGGAACCAGGTTTTAAATTGTAAGACATTTCCAGGGGCAGATGTGGATTCTGACCACAATCTATTGGTTATGAACTGCAGATTGAAACTGAAGAAACTGCAAAAAGGTGGGAATTTAAGGAGATGGAACCTGGATAAACTGAAAGAACCAGAGGTTGTAGGGAATTTAAGGGAGAGGATAAGGGAACAATTGACAGGAATGGGGAAAGAAATACAGTAGAAGAAGAATGGGTAGCTCTGAGGGATGAAGTAGTGAAGGCAGCAGAGGATCAAGTAGGTAAAAAGACGAGGGCTAGTAGAAATCCTTGGGTAAACGAAGAAATATTGAATTTAATTGATGACAGGAGAAAATATAAAAATGCAGTAAATGAAGCAGGCAAAAAGGAATACAAACGTCTCAAAAATGAGATCGACAGGAAGTGCAAAATGGCTAAGCAGGGATGGCTAGAGAACAAATGTAAAGATGTAGAGGCTTGTCTCACTAGGGGTAAGGTAGATACTGCCTACAGGAAAATTAAAGAGACCTTTGGAGAGAAGAGAACCACTAGTATGAATGTCAAGATCTCAGATGGCAACCCAGTTCCAAGCAAAGAAGGGAAGGCAGAAAGGTGGAAGGAGTATATAGAGGGTTTATACTTGAGGACAACATTATGGAAATGGAAGAGGATGTAGATGAAGACGAAATGGGAGATAAGATACTGCGTGAAGAGTTTGACAGAGCACTGAAAGAACTGAGTCGAAACAAGGCCCCGGGAATAGACAACATTCCATTAGAACTACTGATGGCCTTGGGAGAGCCAGTCATGACAAAACTCTACCATCTGGTGAGCAAGATGTATGAGACAGGCGAAATACCCTCAGACTTCAAGAAGAATATAATAATTCCAATCCCAGAGAAAGCAGGTGTTGACATATGTGAAAATTACCGAACTATTAGTTTAATAAGTCACAGCTGCAAAATACTAATGCGAATTCTTTACAGACGAATGGAAAAACTGGTAGAAGCGGACCTCGGGGAAGATCAGTTTGGATTCCGTAGAAATGTTGGAACACGTGAGGCAATACTAACCTTACGACTTATCTTAGAAGAAAGATTAGAAAAGGCAGACCTACATTTCTAGCATTTGTAGACTTAGAGAAAGCTTTTGACAATGTTAACTGGAATACTCTCTTTCAAATTCTGAAGGTGGCAGGGGTAAAATACAGGGAGCGAAAGGCTATTTACAATTTGTACAGAAACCAGATGGCAGTTATAAGAGTCGAGGGACATGAAAGGGAAGCAGTGGTTGGGAAAGGAGTGAGACTGGATAGTAGACCCTCCCCGATGTTATTCAATCTGTATATTGAGCAAGCAGTAAAGGAAACAAAAGAAAAATTTGGAGTTGGTATTAAAATTCGTGGAGAAGAAGTAAAAACTTTGATGTTCGCCGACGACATTGTAATTCTGTCAGAGACAGCAAAGGACTTGGAAGAGCAGTTGAACGTAATGGACAGTGTCTTGAAAGGAGGATATAAGATGAACATCAACAAAAGCAAAACAAGGATAATGGAATGTAGTCAAATTAAATCGGGTATGCTGAGGGAATTAGATTAGGAAATGAGACACTTAAAGTAGTAAAGGCATTTTGCTACTTAGGGAGTAAAATAACTGATGATGGTCAAAGTAGAGAGGATATAAAATGTAGACTGGCAATGGCAAGGAAATCGTTTCTGAAGAAGAGAAATTTGTTAACATGGAGTATAGTTTTAAGTGTCAGGAAGTCGTTTCTAAAAATATTAGTATGGAGTGTAGCCATGTATGGACGTGAAATATGGACGATAACTAGTTTGGACAAGAAGAGAATAGAAGCTTTCGAAATGTGGTGCTACAGAAGAATGCTGAAGATAAGGTGGGTAGATCACGTAACTAATGAGGAGGTATTGAATAGGATTGGGGAGAAGAGAAGTATGTGGCACAACTTGACTAGAAGAAGGGATCGGTTGGTCGGACATGTTTTGAGGCATCAAGGGATCACAAATTTAGCATTGGAGGGCAGCGTGGAGGGTAAAAATCGTAGAGGGAGACCAAGAGATGAATACACTAAGCAGATTCAGAAGAATGTAGGTTGCAGTAGGTACTGGGAGATGAAGAAGCTTGCACAGGATAGAGTAGCATGGAGAGCTGCATCAAACCAGTCTCAGGACTGAAGACCACAACAACAACAACATGTTTTGAGACAATGTATCTACCTGTGTTACTTGGTATTTGAACGGAATGAAGGACGTGGCCATCTGCTCTCCTTTTTTCAGTAAAAAGTACGCTCATATAGCATTGGTTGCTGGTAGACCCTGGCAGGTTCAGTTTCTGTGTCGCAAAGATTGTTCTTACTCCACACACAATGGATCATTTCCTCAGGGATATGTGCGAGCTGCATATGTATGTGTTTGGTGAGTGTAATGGATGCCTCTGAAATGAAGTGTTACGTCTGTGTTGTACGTTCACGGCGAGAGAAGGACCAACACATAATCTATTCCTCTCAAACGGTACCAACGGGTCCCCAAGGCTTAAGGCAGCCATTTGATGTTTTTTTCAATATCAATAGCGCCAATGTCCCCTCACTTCATGAGACATTGTGGAGATGTCTGACATTTGATGCAGAATATTTTCACAAAGTATGAGGATCAAGACATTTATGCTGCCAATTCCTCTCCCTTTTCCAGCCAAATACAAGCAGTAAAATTTTCATTTTCTCATTTTCTTTATTTTCATTTTTATTATTTTTTCTAACGTCCCCCATCGTCTCCTTCAACCTTTCGTTGTGCTCATTGTACTTGACTCATCGGCGTGGCTTCAGACGCCATTGAACAAAGCTTCTCTTCTTCAAGAAAATGAATTCCTCTCTGGTTTATAGCAAGATAGACAAACTGAACAAACATAAATGTTTTCCTCTTCATAAAACACCCTTACTTCTTGATAAAATAAACAATCGCTTCTTCAGTTAAATAAATATCATAATTAAAATAAATTCTTGTAATTAAATTCAAATTAGTTGGATTCCTTGTGCACAACAACCGTTGAAGTACAGCAATCAATTTTAAAAATTCATAATTTATTGCAGATCTAGATTTTGACTGTAACATAGTCATTATTAGTCCAGTACCAGAAGAGTCACATGTACCAACATCTCAGAACATAAGCATATGACAAATGACACTAACCTTTAAATGGCAGAAACAAAACATACAGATTCCAACATGTCAGAACATAAACTTGTGGCAAATGACACTAGCCCTTACAACACAGAAACAAGATGGCCATGTAAAGTTTAGTGTCATTTGTCACAAGTTTATGCTCTGACATGTTTGTACCTGTCGAAATCTGGATCTGCAATAAATTATGAATTTTTTCGACTGACAGCTTTCCTTCTTTAAATTTGTATAAAATCTTCTTCTGAAAATAATTATATCTTTATAAGATTTTTCCTTCGCTCAAGTTCTTTAAAAGGAGAAAGTAAAATAAATAGTAGAATATCCATGATTCTGCATTACATTATCATGTTCTCATGTTCCTCATAGAGAAAAATTAAGAGATATATATTGATTCGTCTCTTTAAGTCCTTAATATATTCTGATGAATTAACGTGAATTGAAAAACTCCTTAATCAGTTACATAAAATACAGGGTGTTTCAAAAAGACTGATCTGATTTCAAAACACCATATTTATTGATTGAAACATACTACAGACATGGGATGAATTGCAAAATACAAAATCTTAAAGTATTATCTATGCTATTACACAAGCTCTGTGTGTCCTGCAGTAGCAGAAGGAACAACATCAAGACAAAAACTAAATTCGTCATAAACTTTACACAGTGTATCTGCTTTTACAGAAGTTACGGTGGCTGTTATTCTGTTCTTCACTTCTTCTATGTTACGAGGCAAAGTGAAGATAAACATAGTTTCCTTCATGCATCCCCACAAGAAAAAATCGCATGGGGGTCATCTTTGGTGATCTCAGAGGCCAAGAATGCAAGGCTGTGTCTCTATGTCCTGCGCTCCCCTACCCAGCTTTGAGGCAGAATGTTGTTGAGAAACTGACGTATATTTCTGTGCCAGTGAGGCAGAGCTCCATCCTGTTGGAAAATGAGGTCACCAGTGTGGTGAAGTTAAGGTACCATTCAATTCCGCAGCATTTGAAGACAGAACATTCCAGTCACTGTGTTCTCCTCAAAACAGAAGGAACCCTACGTTTCTCACGAGAAATGGCACAAGAAATTTTGTCTTTAGGTGAGTCTCTTTCGTGCTCAGTAATGTCATGAGGGTTCTTGAGCATCCATATGCCCACGTTACGTCGGTTTACTTTACTGCTAATATGAAATGTTGCTTCGTCACTGAAAATTAACTGTGGTAAAAATCTCCTTTAGTATAGCATCTATCACCAACCCAGAGAGCTGCACTACTTGCAGTCTCCGGCGTCCGGCCATCCTGATTTAGGTTTCCCATGATTTCCTTAAATCGCTTCAGGCAAATGCAGGATTGGTTCCTTAGAAAGGGCACGGCCGACTTCCTTCCCTATCCTTGCCTAATCTGATGAGGGCAATGACCTCGCAATTTGGTCTCCTCCCCCCAAATCAACCCCCACCCACTACTTGCAGTCTATATGGTTTATAGACTAAATAACGGCTTAACACTCAATAAGTCTCTGCTTGCGCGGCGAATAGACTTTGGTGGACTCTGCTCAAACGTTTACCGAATTCTTTCCACAATGCCATCAGAAGTGCGAGGTCGACCTGGACTCACCTTTGCACAAGTATCCTGTCTCTTCAAACTGGCGATAGGAACACCAAATGTTTTTGGGTGCACGCGGATCAGTGCCAAAACATCGATTAAAAGCACACTGAACTGAAATCACTGATTCACTCTTTGCAAACCGTTGAACGGAAGCCATCTTACTTCTGACTGACTGAAAACTGAAAAGATGCATTGATTGACATCTAACGGCGATTTTCTGAAACTGTAGATCATGCCCATTCAAACAACTTTCATTTTCTTGGTGGTTCGTCCCATGTTTCGTAATTATTACCGTCCAAAATTAGATCATGCTTTTGGAAACATCCTATAGTTTAAACAGAGCAGAAATAAAATGAAAAAAAAACAGTGCACACAGTTCATCGGTACTGATAATATCGTTTATACAAACGGCATACATTAAAGCAGTCAGTACGTGGAGTTCGTCTTGGTTCAACGTTTTGGTAGCAGAATTTACGTCATGCATCAGTTTTATTACATTACTAGCTGAGTACCTGATATTACCAAAGTATGTGTTTAATTCAGTTCTATTAGTAAGCCTCCTCCTTTTCCCTCTCTCTGTTAATCTCTTTTTTTCCTTCTCTCTGTCTACCTCATTCAATCCCACTCTCCGTCCTTTCCCTCCTGCCAGTTTCTCTGTCTATTTCCTCCTCCTCTCCGTGTCCATTTCCTTCTCCTCCTCCTCCTCCTCTCTGTCCATCTCCTCCTCCTTCTCTCTCTGTCTGTCTCCTCCTCTTCCCTTTCTATGTCCATCTCCTAATTCCCCCTCTCCTTGTCCATCTCCTCCCCTTCCCTTTCTATATCCATCTCCTGCTACCCCCCCCCCCCCTCCCAATCTCTCCCTCTGTCGTAAAATGATATAAATTTGCAGGTACTTTCAGTGTCATATGTGGATCATCATCACCAGTTTTTTGCTATATTAGCAGGTCCTTTGCCTCTCCATTTTCTGCGATCCATTGCTTCCTTCTTAAGGCTGCTGCATGTTGTACCGTCCAACGTCGTCCAGTATCTGAAATCTCTTCCTTCCTCTCTTTCTTTTCCCTTCTACACAACCTTCTCAAACTGTTTTTATCAGTCCGTCATTCAATCTTAATATATGCCCAGTCCAATTTCTTTTTCTTCTTTTTATTACTTCTAGTAACTCTCTTCTGTCCCACTCTTCTCAGTACCTCTTCATTTGTTACTCTGTCCATACAACTTATTCTTTCCATCCTCCGCCATGTCCACATCTCACAAACCTCCAGCCTTTCTCTGTATTTATTTCTCAAAGTCCTTGTTTCAGCGCCATATAGAAGAACACTGCATACAAGACGTTTTATGAGTCTCAGACCGCTGCAGAAAATTCTCGTTTTCTTATAAAATGCCTCTTTTGCCATTACTGTCCTCGTTTTAATTTCTGTGGTGCACTTCCAGTCTGTGTCTATCCTGCTTCCAAGATACTTAAAATTTTGCACCTGTTCTAGTATTTCTCCATTCAGCATATTTTTATTTCTTTATTTCCTCCAAGTGCCAATACTTTTGTTTTCTTTGTGTTAATTTTCATTCCATAATTTTTTACGTTAGCTTCAATGGTGTCCACCAAATCCTGTAATACTTTTTCCCCTGTGGCTAGAAGGACCATGTCATCAGCAAACCTAAAACGCCCTACTCTTCTTCCTCCAATTTCCACTCCTTTGTCGTCTAATGAGCATTGATCGATCATATTTTCCAAGCAGAGGTTGAAAAGAGTAGGTGATAGACAGTATCCTTGTCTTACTCCTTTTCCTAGTCCGATCCAGTACGTACTTTCTCCTATCACTTTAACTGAGGCATTTTGATCAAGATATAATGAGTTTAGAAGTCTTCTGGTTTTCCAGTCCACTCACTTTCCCCTCATTATAGTGGATACTATCTCCTAAATGTTTTGTGAATAGAGTTAGTAGTAAAGAAGTACTACATTTTAACGTCATTGCGTCACGCCTGACGCGTCTGTTATACTGCATGAACTGCCAAAATGTAAGTGATAAACTTCCTGATTTCATAATATTGTGGGGTTTGTTAGCGAGAAATTTTTTTTTAATGTTTGAAATTACGGACTCGACTTTATTTTGGCGTTTTTATTCGTAAACGAAACGAAGCCGGAATGTAACACTAGGCACCCAAATCGCAAAGCAAACCTAATAAATTCGTTTTCCCTTTTTTCCTTTATTGTTATTGTATCCGCCTCACCCAATATTGGGAGGGGGGACTGCCAACGGATACAGTTCGCCGCTCTTCAGACAGACAGTTGCAAACTTTTCAAAACGTGTCATGATATTGCACATGGTGACTGAAAAAGTGAATGGTCTACATAATAGAAAAGTCATTAGGACAGATGCATAAATTAAAAGATAGAAGGCTGAGTCCTTGATTAATTAAACCGTATACACAAATGTATGGAAAGTGAATGTTTCACAGAATATAAAACGCAGGTGAACATGTGCAGAACTCGACAGATAAAAGATAATATACTGCTTCATTAGAATACATACACAGAGGAGTGAATGTGATCAGTGGATGTAGACTGCCAGGGAGAGGACTATCAGGGAATTGCAGCATTTGAGCTAAAGCATAGGAGGGGATGTGTGAAGCAGATGTTTGCAGGACTCATTTGGGGGCTGTGAAGAGGGATGCTGTTCCAAGGCAAGCCCTAGGATTTGAGTGAAGGGGAGTGGCAAGGGATGGAGCCGTGACCTGGGGAGGAGACGTGGTTTCACATAGATCTGGTACAATGGGTACATATCAGAGTGGATTGCATGGTCAAGCAAAAGGGAGTCAATTAGAGTTTCGTTGGGAGTGGACGTGGAGAGTGTGCAGCTGTTGGGAGAATTTGGTGACAGAGACACGGCGGAGTATCAGGATCAGATAGCAAGGGGGAAACTAGCATGTGGTTAGTATCGAGTTTGTAAATCGTATAGGATACTCAGAGGTGTTCAAGATGGAGGAGTAGATGGAGAGTTTTATCAGTTGGTAGAGCATTCAGGTGGCAGGTGGGGGAGAGTAAGTGGATCCAAATGGCTAGGTGGAACACATAGCACTGGAGAACCTGCAGGCCCTGATAAAAAAAGGATGAGCAAAAGTCTATGTCACATTTGCATAGCAGAGGATAGATCAGATCAGGGATTTACAGATGTGGAGGACTGTGGAAGGTGCAGTCACCATGTTCAGTCAGTTATCAGTTTCAGTAGTTTTAGTCAATCGTAGGGTTTCTGTTGAATGATTAGTAGATGGGGCTCCCATGTTAGTAGACGATTAAGTATTATTTCGAAATATTTTAGTGTGTCAATGAAGGGGATAGGATAGTCGTTATTGGTAAGGTAAAAGTTGCGGGGTGGAAGCTTTGTCTGATTCGGCCAATAATTATTGCCTGGGTTTTGGTAGAGTTGATTTGTGGAGCCACTTGTTACATCAGGAGGTGTAGTGATTGAAATAGAGCTGCAGGAATCGTTAGGATTTCTTGAGGGTAGGTTAAAGAGCGAGGAAACCAGTGTCATCAGCTTACTGGAGGAGATGGACAGGGGCAGGTGGTTTTGGTATATCAGTGGTGTAGAGCATATACAAGAGTGGAGAGAGAACAGATCCTTGAAACACATCTGCAGTGGGATTGAAGATACGGCAGAAGGCAGTTAGTGTTGTTGATGGTGACATGAGATGGGTGTTGAGCGAAAGATTACGATAAGGTGGACATAATTTGTGGAAATGTGTGGGTCTGGAAGTTAAAGAGAAAAATCGAATGCCGTACACTGCCATATGCTCTTTAGAGATCAAAGGAGACCGAAATGGCGTATTTGCGATTGTTGATTTGGTAGGATAGACGACGAGTAAGGTACAGGACTTGGTCATCGGAGGAGAAATTGGAATGGTAGCCACACTGAGGGACGGGTGTTTTTACAGGTGTTTATAGATATGTTGGGATAAAGAGGACTTAGAAACCTTGATAAACACAGAGGTGAGGCTGATGGGATGGTAGGAGGAGATGTCACCGTAGGATTATTGTGCCTGAGGAAGAGATGGATTCGAGAGCTCAGATAGAGACCAATATGTAGGATTATACTGTAAAGAGTGGCTAGGATTTCCAGGAAGCGGACGGTGCATTCTTTCAGGTATCTGTGTGTTATGCAGTCGTGGCCTGGAGCAGTGTTGTGTTTGTTGAATGTCTTCTGTTGTTATCAGAATACTGAGTTCTGTCTGTGGGAGCTGTCAAGGTACTGGTAACTAGGAGCTGGTGTGGGAGGGAGATATTGGTGCACTCATGGACTGTTGAGAATAAGGAGTAATCGAAGTCGGGGATCATCTGGTAAGATTAGAAATGGTTGACTTTGCTTAGGTTGTCATATAAGGGAAATTATCATGAGGGATGGGGTAAGAGGGAGTAACATTGTTGCCAGTAAGAAAGTGAAATGCCTTCTAGTATCTAAAAGAATTTATGGGCAGTGTAGAGATCGTTGCATTTTTGGCGCTTATCACGTCCTTTGTTGGCGTTAACAGATTTCTGATGTGTTGCTGTGATTGGTGGAAGTGTGTAAGTTTGTCTCGATCATGGGTCACAGAAACGATCGGTAGAGATGACGAAATTCATGGAATAGTAGGAGAGCATGCGAAGAGAGAGAGGATGACTGTGGATAGATGAAGTCCATCAGAATGTGGTGAGTAACGGAGTCTGACAAGGTCTGTCAAAGGAAGTTGTCATTGGGGCACTTGAAGGATGAGGGACGGTTTCCAATTTGGGTAGAAATGGATTCTCTTTAGGCACCCATGTTTGTTTGTGGGTAGTGCTGGATGTGTTTCGGAAAAACAGGAGGGATGGGTTCATGAATAGTGTGGATGGTGTAGGGGATGGTGAGTAGAATAGAGAGATACTCACTTCCAGTAGGGTCGATGACTGCTGCAGTAATGCACCCAAGAAGGTTAGGAGATGCAAGAAAAATAACAGAAGTGTAATTGCTTTCAAGGTAACTACGTTGTAGGAGTGAGACTACATCACCACAGAGGGAGTTAGTTGTGGTGGTGGTGTTATTGGTGTTGGTGTTGTGAGTGTTGGTGGTGACCACAAAAAAGCCAGGGGTGGTGGAAGAGGCAGCAGTGGCGATGGAGGTGGTGGCAGGGACGGAATAGCGACGGGACGACATTGAGATGGAGGCGATGACAGTGGTGATGATACAGGGAGTCTCGAAGACATAATAAACTACATAGATGAATAAATACAGTCGCAAACCATAGGGGAGTGTCCCTACCAATGTAAGCGATAAGGTGAATAGCAAGAAGCGACCTATTACTAACGAGTACCCCAAACGATCTTGTCGGACAGTGCTAGGAAAGAATGAATTTCGTTTCTCCTAGCAAAGAATATAAATAAAATGTATTGGAAGGTGCAGAACAAGATCTTTAATTTATTAATACACAAAGCGGAATCAGTTCAAATGGTTCAAATGGCTCCAGGCACTATGGGACTTAACATCTGAGGTCATCAGTCCCATAGACATAGAACTACTTCAAACCTAACTAACCTAAGTACATCACACACATCCATGCCCGAGGCAGGATTCGAACCTGCGACCGTAACAGCAGCGCAGTTCGGGACTGAAGCGCCTAGAACCGCTCAACTACAGCAGCCGGCTGGGGAATCAGTAAATCCATATATCCTACCCAAGTAAATTCAATGTTAATTTCTATTCGTAAAGATAAGATTGCGGCCCTTCATTCTATCACTTACGTAAACCACCGAAAAAACACTATTGGCCATTTAGATTGCTACACCACGAAGATGACGTCCTACAGACGCGAAATTTAACCGACGGGAAGAAGATGCTGTGATATGCAAATGATTAGCTTTTCAGAGCATTCACACAAGGTTGGCACCGGTGGCGTCACCTACAACGTGCAGACATGAGGAAAGTTTCACAACCGATTTCTCATACACAAACAGCAGTTGACCGGCGTTGCCTGGTGAAACGTTGTTGTGACTCCTCGTGTAAGGAGGAGAAATGCGAACCATCACGTTTCCGACTTTGATAAAGGTCGGATTGAAGCCTATCCCGATTGCGGTTTATCGTATCGCGACATTGCTGCTCGCGTTGGTCGAGATCCAATGACTGTTAGCAGAATATGGAATCGGTGGGTTCAGGAGGGTAATACGGAACACCGTTCTGGATCCCAACGGCCTCGTGTCACTAGCAGTCGAGATGACAGGCATCTTATGCGCATGGCTGTAACGTATCGTGCAGCCACGTCTCGATCCCTGAGTCAACAGATGGGGACATTTGCAAGACAACAACCATCTGGATGAACAGTTGGACGACTTTTGCAGCAGCATGGACTATCAGCTCGGAGACTATGGCTGCGGTTACCCTTGACGCTGCATCACAGACAGGAGCGTCCGCAGCTCGTGGTCGTGCGGTGCCGTTCTCGCTTCCCGCGCCCGGGTTCCCGGGTTTGATTCCCGGAGTGGTCAGGGATTACTCTGCCTCGTGATGACGGGGGTTGTGTCCTGTCCTTAGGTTAGTTAGGTTTAAGTAGTTCTAAGTTCTAGGGGACTGATGACCTCAGATGTTAAGTCCCATAGTGCTCAGAGCCATTTGAGCCATGTTGAACCTTTCTGCTTAGTTATTCGCAACATCTTACATTCAGTCAGTGGTCGTCTAACATGACTGTCCACTCCTGCCATTCCTTTTTTTGTGATTGCCATTTTGAGATTTTCTTCATGCTAATCATCATGAAGAGAAACGTAGTCACTTTTCAGTCTGAATCCCCATTTCTTGACCGTTGAGTTTGTAATCAGCCATCACCACCTTTCATTTATGCTGCTGATAGACCATCCAGTTTATCGATTACGAATGAGTCACACACTATTATTTCAAAAATCTGTGTAAATTAAACTACTCCGCTGACTAACTTTAAAGTTAACTTTCCATACTGTATAACCTAGCAATTTTTCATTGATATCATGCCACATCCTTCTCTTTTAGCCTCACGTGCCTGCTGGCCGTACTTACATTACTGCAACACAAATCTGGCGGTCAAGCTTCACGTGGTGTCATATGCGAATAACACATGTCTGCATGTATTACATTGGAGACGTTTCAGTCGTCTGCATGCTAACAACCAAGCCCCATTTCGAATATATTTTCGAAGTAGAGCTGTTTCTAAATCCAATATATAGTAACACATTTTAAGGAAACGCTGCCGCTACACAAATTATCGTTACATTATTTTCTTAAACTATTAATAACACATTGCATGCAGACACACCTTTTTACCCAACGTCTATGCGGACCAAATGAACTAAACTCAGGGAGTTGCAGAAAGGCCTTCAGCATGAATAACTGTTGAGTCCAACCAAAGGATCTGTGTCTAGTAACTCTTTCATTACTTCTCATTTAATCATAAGCAATAAGGCTTATTCTTCGATTCTCAGATGCACATGAATCCCAGCCTAATGACATTATATCTTTATGTTGAATGTTGTTTGCTTCTGACGCTTTGACAAAGGAAACGATATATAAGTATTAACCACTTTGGTCAGTAATTTTGCACTTGTGTATAAGACTTTCACTAGCTAACAAACACGACATTGCATAGGTATTCATTTAGCCAATTTTCTATTAGAAACGAAAACATAAAACTGAAAACTGTAACAACGAAAAAATTTCATTTCCATGTATTCGTGAAAACACCTTTGAAGTTATGAAACATTCGTACAAAGAAATATGCATAATGTACGAATGTGTAAATACAGTATCCTGGACACGTTCTGTACGCTCGGTGCAACTGCTTCGCGTGTTCACAACGCGATTTTGTACACGTTTCAGTAGCAACACCTCTTCATAGCTCTAAAGACGGCTGTTGTTTTCGACTACAGCCGTTTGCGTTTCGCAGTTGAAAGCTGTCAAAAGAGCTGTTAGGGATTTTCTTACGCTGACTCTACTGTAGAGTGTCTTAGCAGTAAAGAATAAATGTATTAAAACTTCGTGCATGATGGGGCATTTTTCCGCGCATTTCAGTGTCTGCGACGTCGTATCTCTTGACTTTCACCGGCATTTGTAGATAAAGTTAGCGAAATACGTTGTAAATAGAGTCAGCAGCAAGGGAGTAATAAATTTAAACGCCATGCATGATGCAGAAATTTTTCACACATCTCATTGTTTATGACGTCATTTCTACTGAATTATGATAGGTAGGGGCTCTTACCACAACAACGATTATTAGCTCGTAGTAGGGAATATGTGTACCAAGTTTGGCTGAAATCGGTCAGCCGCGCGGGATTAGCACAGCGGTCTCAGGCGCTGCAGTCATGGACTGTGCGGCTGGTCCAGGCGGCGGTTCGAGTCCACCCTCGGGCATGGATGTGTGTGTTTGTTCAAATGGCTCTGAGCACTATGGGACTTAACATCTATGGTCATCAGTCCCCTAGAACTTAGAACTACTTAAACCTAACTAACCTAAGGACATCACACAACACCCAGTCGTCACGAGGCAGAGAAAATCCCTGACCCCGCCGGGAATCGAACCCGGGAACTCGGGCGCGGGAGTGTGTTTGTCTTTAGGATAATTTAGGTTAAGTAGTGTATAAGCTTAGGGACTGATGACCTTAGCAGTTAAGTCCCATAAGATTTCACACACATTTGAACATTTTTTGAAATCGGTCCAGTCGTTTAGGAGGATATGTGCAACACATCACATACATACTACCATTTCTGTAATATGCAGGGGTGTAGGACACAATAAACAAAAATATCTTCCCCCACTCTTTCCACCCCCCATTCCGCTGTATCCAGTGATCCCTCCAGAACAAAATGCAAATCACACTATCTTAAAGAGCTTATGACTTTGACGAACAAACATTTCTCATATATATTCAGTCAAATTGAATAAATTCTTCTCCAAGCAGATTAGTACTCAAACAGCCTTGAAGCTCACTCGGTATAATGAAGAAATGGGTACGTCTGAGGGAAAGTCAGCTGCTAAGTAGAATGGCTTGTCGCCTTTCTGGAGGCTGCCCAGTACATGGGATTAGTGAGACAGGTGGAAACATTGCTAGAGCTGTCTCGTGTCTGTGGCAGCGGCCTCGATGCAGAGAGGACGAAGGTTTATGGCCACAGTTTTGCTGTACACGAACACGCAGAGGTGCACGTCTGTCCCAAGGACGCAGCCATAGACAAGTCGACGGCATACTGCTGACTCCATTGACAGCAAACAGAAATTAAGGTCCCTGTCGAGCGTGGAGTGCTCAGGCACATGTGAAACGTCAACCACGACCTGCATCAGCTGATGATGCCCAAGTAGCTGTTTTGGCTGCTGTCGCGGCTAATCCGCACATCAGTTGCAGACAAATTGCGCGAGAATCGGGAATCTCAAAAACGTCGGTGTTGAGAGTACTATAACAACATCCATTGCACCCGTACCACATTTCTATGCACCAAGAATTGCATGGCGACGACTTTGAACGTCGTGTACACTTCTGCCACTGGACACAAGAGATATTACGGGACGATGACAGATTTTTTGCACGCGTTCTATTTAGCGACGAAGCGTCATTCACCAATAGCGGTAACGTAAATCGGCATAATGTGCACTAATGGGCAACGGAAAATCCACGATGGCTGCGACAAATGGAACATCAGCGACCTTGGCGGGTGGTGCGGCATTATGGGAGGAAGGGTAATTGGCCCCCATATTATCGATGGCAATCTAAATGATGCAGTGTATGCTGATTTCCTACGTAATGTTCTACCGATGTTACTAGAAGATGTTTCACTGCATGACAGAATGGAGATGTACTTCCAACATGATGGATGTCCGGCAGATAGCTCGCGTACGGTTGAATGGGTATTGAATAGCATGTTTCATGACGGGTGGATTGGTCGTCGAAGCACCCACACGTTCACCGGATCTGACGTCCCCGGATTTCTCTCTGTGAGGAAAGTTGAAGGACATTTGCTATCGTGATCCACCGACAATGCCTGACAACATGCGTCAGCGCATTGTCAATGCATGTGCGAAAATTACGAAAGGCGAACTACTCGCTGTTGAGAGGAATGTCGTTACACGTACTGCCAAATGCATTGAGGTTGACGGGCATCACGTTGAGCATTTATTGCCTTAATGTTGTATTTACAGGTTATCATACTGTAATAACATGCGTTCTCAGAAATGATACGTTCACAAAGGTACGTGTCTCATATTGGAACAACCGGAATAAAATGTTCAAACGTACCTACTTTCTGTATTGAATTTAAAAAACCTACCTGTTACCAACTGTTCGTCTAAACTTGTGAGCCATATGTTTGTGACTATTACACCACCATCTATCGTAAAGTGAAAAAAGTGGTCCAAATAAAACATTCATATTTCTTTACGTACTACACGAATATGTAATAAAAATGGGGGTTCCTGTTTTAAAAAACGCAGTTGATATCCGTTTTACCGGTGGCAGCCCGAGCGGTTCTAGGCGCTACAGTCTGGAGCCGCGTGACCTCTACGGTCGCAGGTTCGAATCCTGCCTCGGGCGTGGGTGTGAGTGATGTCCTTAGGTTAGTTAGGATTAAGTAGTTGTAATTTCTAGGGGACTGATGGCCTCAGAAATTAAGTCCCATAGTGCTCAGAGCCATTTGAACCATTTAACCTGTGGCAGCGCCATCTAGCGGGCCAACCATAGCGCCATCTGGTTTCCCCCTTCAAGCTAGACAAGTTTCATTCTTTGCAATTTTTTTCTTTTGATGCTTGTTTCATGAGATATTTTGCCTGGTCATTATCAATGGATCACCCGCGAACTGAAAAGTGAATTATTCGAGGAAGTCACATTCGAAGATAACATAATGAATAGGGTAGAAAAGGTTGAGAAGGAGCTACTCAATGTTGAATATGCGCGTGGAAATACACAGGTTGTAGATATATGAGTGAACAATAGCGCTACGATTAAATGCGACCAGCGTAAAAATGCTGCTATGGAAGCACAAAAAAATGTAGATAAACTCGTGTTTATTAACTCTGACTGAAAAATGGAGTAGTTGCCTCATTGTATATTCCTCAGCACCTTTAAAAATTATGGAGTGCAAACATATTCGCGCTCTTTTTTAATTCACCACTCACTGGCACAAGCTCTCTTATCTGTAACTCGCATACGTGTTCTAGTCCATTGCTGTGAGTCGCTCGTACCCATTCCACTTGCCCATTGTCAGTCATTCATTCAGCCTAGTTTGTGGTCATTATCACCTTGTGTCTGTCTCTTGTCTCATAGCCATAGTCTCCTTCGCTCTGTCCTACTAATAGTGTCTTCTCTCATTGCCACTGTCTCTCTCTTGCCCTTCCTCTTCCTCATTTCTTCTCAATGCTGTTGTCTCTTCTCCCTGTTACTATCTCTCTCTTCCTCGTTGGCATTATCTTAGTCTCTGACTCTCATTATCACTGGCTCTCATCCACTTCCACTTTCTCCTTTTTTATATTCCTGTGCCAGTGGCACTGTCGCCTTCTCGCTTTTCGTAGCACTGTCAGCTATGTTCCACTGCCACTTTGTTCCTCTCTGTCTCACACACACTGGTGTTGTCTCTTTCTCTCCTTCTGAACCACGGTTACTGTCCACCTTACAGTATTTATTACCTTTCCATCTCTTTCCACTGTCAGCATAAAAAAGTGCGAATTTTTTGGAAAATTATTAAAGGTCCCGAGGAGGGTAGAATGAGGAATCTGGTCCTCCAATTTTCATGCAGTCTTCTTTGTGCTCCTGTAGGAGCATTTTTCCGCTGGTTCCCTTCTTTTCCGTGCTACAGTAGGACATGTCACACATGAAAAGAACTTTATGCATCAGCAAAATTTTAATAGTTAACTTATGTGAATCTGACAACGAAAAAAAACGAATTTTACACGTTAGAACGGATTTTACATGCACAAAAATTTTACATTTGCTTCAGTACAACAACATGGGGTCGCCAGAAGGAGTCTGATATAACGGAGAAACATTTCAGCATATTTTTCCCGAGCTACATCACTTTAGAAACTACGTTTTCGCCTCACGCCGTATTTTACCTGCTCGTTTTGCGTGTACAAATAGCGCAACCCAAATTTGAACCTCTCTATCTCCGAAACGGATAAAGATATTAAGAAACATTTGAAGGATGCTCGAAATCTGAATCTTAGGAATACGTCGAAAAGATTACAGCGATTTGCTGCGCATAGTCCTCTTGGGATCCGGGGCGCTGTTTTGGCACCGAAAAACGACGTTTTCTCAGGAACTAAATAGTGTCTCAATAAGCGCCTAATGGGACACCGTAGACCACATCAATTGCAAAAAGAACCAATCGATTCGCTCCATTTGAGTAAGCTGGAGGAAGTGTGTAATATTCAAACTTCGACCCTGTACTGTTGGATAATTACAGTAAGTCGATGCTTCTTATTGGGTTCACTAATTGCACGTAGCCCAACGGCTAATCAAAAGACTTGACCCTACACTTTATCACTAATATAACCCTAGGCATGATCCCTGTAGAAATCCCGCTTTTACGCTTGGCGTTATGGAACATATCAGGTAGCACATGCGTACCGATAATAGCTCGATGCACAAGAATATAATTAAGAAGAGTCACACTAAGACATTTCCAACACCATTAAGAAGTTACGAGTTAATTTGGTGAGAAAGGTGGCAGGTAATACACGGGGAGAGAATATATCAGTTCTCCGCGGAGAATCCCTTGCGTTGATTGCTCTACAGCAGATCATATTGGCAGAACCTGTGAAGCAGGTGTGATAACCATGAGTGCTACTGTCAGATTATACTTGCTACCAACAGCCCTACTATCAAGTATCTGACCAGCTCATCTTCGGCGAAAGACAGCTCTCTACAACCTTTGTTAATAAATTTCTCAAAGTGAATCAATTCCTGTTCACAAAGATTTATTCTAATTGCCTAGGGTACGCTACATGAAGACAGGTCAGAATACAAGGTGAGCTGGACAAGGACGCCGACGCATTACAACTCCACGTGAAGGTAGATGTCGGCCATCTCGCATTGCAGCATCGTACGGATACCGCCAGAGCACTGTAAGACTACCTCAGAAGGACTTCTGGAGCCACTGTGTCAGAGCAGATTGTAATAAACAGGATAAGAGAATGGACCTCATGAAGCAGACGTCCTGTTCGATACCCCGCATGATGCATCATCTTGCTTCTTGCCTTCAGTTTTTCCGTTCCTCAGTCAGGCAGCAGTTTTCCCAATGGTAAAACGTGTTACTCATAGACAGGTCCAGACATCATCTTCCGCAAGATGGGGGCCGTGTTCATGAGCGGAGACCAATGGTGAGCGGTATATGCCAAATATTGCCCAGGAAACCGACAGATATCCAAGGTACCGTGATATTATGGGGAGGCTTCAGTGTTGATACTGACACTGATCTTGTTGTTGTCCATGGTCGCCTTACCGCCAGCCAGTACATCGAACAGATTGTTGGACCACGTGGTGGCTGCTAGATATTGTGGTGGTCCTGAATTATTTTTAATCCCAGGGCATATGTGGTGGGCATCGACAGGGATGTCTTTCGAAGCCGGGACATCGAAGTAATGTAATGCTGGCGTTGTTTCTCTACCTAAACTCAATCGTGTCTATCTGGGTCATGCTTGAAAGACGTGCTCGTTATCGTCTTGTTCCACCACAGACTCTCCAAGGACTCACATTGGTTCTCCTTGAAGAATTGGAACGGATACCACGAGTGAACTTCGTAGAATCATACTCAATGTGCCAAGTATGCGTCAGGCGGTGATAAACGCTCAAGCCGGACACGCAAGTTATTGACGCTCTTTGACTCCTACGAAAAGCACACAGCATGACGGGATGAATGATTATTAACACTTCGATTTCGACATCTGTCGAACTTTTCAGTTCCTTTTTTATATAAATGATCGAGAATGTAATGATGTATCGTTGTGCACTTGTGAAAGATAAAGGTATAATTTGGTAACATACTGATCCTCAATTATTGCTCAGTGGGGTTTGACAGACGCCCGAAGTCATTTTCCCTGCCGGCCGAAGTGACCGTGCGGTTAAAGGCGCTGCAGTCTGGAACCGCAAGACCGCTACGGTCGCAGGTTCGAATCCTGCCTCGGGCATGGATGTTTGTGATGTCCTTAGGTTAGTTAGGTTTAAGTAGTTCTAAGTTCTAGGCACTAATGACCTCAGCAGTTGAGTCCCATAGTGCTCAGAGCCATTTGAACCATTTGAACCATGTTCCCTGAGCCTGTGGGTTTCTGGCGCCAGGCGATATCGATTCTTACTTCCATCTTTGATCGTTGTCCCTGTGCCTTGTTCTCTTTGAGGCAGGCTATTTATGGTGGCAAGCGTGCGCAAGTCGTAGAGAGTAGGTCTGCGCATGAGCCGAGTCAGTCTGTGACGTGACGTGCTTTCGATGTTGTCGTTGTGGGGAGTTGGCGACACCATGTCACGTGGCACGGCCGTATGCCGTGAGGACCAGTTGAGTTGGAGCAACCAAGAAACATGGGCCACTGCCGGAAAGTATTAAAGTTGTATTGACATGACTGGCCAGTGGCGACCAGGATTTGCTAATGCCTCGAGAGCTATGTGGATGGATGGCGTGTGAATTTCACACAAAGAAAAACAAATTAATCGCTAAGCTTTCGTGGTGGGTTCCTCCTTCTATATATAGTGAATATTATTGTGCACTTAAAGACTGTTGACTGTTGCAGTTGCTCGTGCTAGTGGCCAGCAAAACATTCACTGCAATGGCGGTGAGGCCAGTTATGTCCTGGAACGGGCATGAAATTATGTTACTAAAGTAGCTAGAAATAGCGCCTCGCATTTGTAAGTTTGCATTTGGTGCTTAGTGGCACGCTGAAGGTAGCTGGCTCACTTGAACGTCATTTCTTAATTAAGTTATAGATTTAGAATTTTCTCGTTTTACGAATTAGTGGTAGTTGTTGTTTCTTGATAATTTCTTGTGTGTATGGAAGCCAAGTGGCCATGATAAATATAGGTCACATTGTGTTTTATGGTCGGAAAGAGGCCGTGTGTACTTTGGTCTGTGACCATAGGGCCCGTGCTTATTGCATTAAAGACCTATTGAAGTGACATTAGTTTTCTATTGCAATTTCAAATACTTATATGAAGATTGATTGTGACGTTAGGTACGGCACGTTTGATATATGTGGTGTCAGCCATTCAGCAAAAGACAGATTATCTTGTAAGGTGGACCTTAAGTCATTGGGTGTGGACTGACACATCTTTTCACGTAGTATGTAGAATTTTTTTTTTTGGGGGGGGGGGGGGAATAAAACTAAACTCAGCTCCTTAATTCTGTTCATTGGTTAACTTGTAATATATTTATATTAAGTATTGCTTTTCTATATATATACTTGTGTAACTTGTACATACTACAGTGTGTTTGCCGCTCATGTTTTCCTGTTTTCAGAAAGGTGTATAGTGGTCGACGCGAGCAAAACTCGTCACCGCGAGCTTGAAGTGTGACGAAAATCTCAGGGTTTGAACTCAGGGCCGTCCGGACCCCGTTAACCCGCGATTTCTCTATTCAATTCAACGAGAGGCTTCTTTTAGGCAGAAGATTTCCTATTGCCCAAAGTTGAGTATAAGTACACCCTTTGGATCGTGTGTTTGTGAAATCGTAATAGATTAACATTTGCTCGCGTCCATCACATGTTCATCAAACGGACTGCGGCACAACACCGAAATGGCGGGAACCACGGAAGCAGACCGTAGAGGAAAACAAGTTCACACCAGCACCATAGATATATAAATCGCCCTATGTTTTTTAGATCGTATAAAAATGATAATTTTACTGTTTTTTAATTCTGATAAGTACAGATCTTAACCTTGACATCTACATATTTTAATTAAGTATTTTTAATATAAAAAAGGATCTACTGAATACAGTATGTGCAAATGGAATGTAACAAATGTACCAAACGCCACCTGTCGCTAATAGTGCTATAATTAATATAAATGACTTGCACTCTGCCAACCAATTTTATGTGACGTAGCATGTGAAAGTTGCTGGATTTGGACGGGTTACTCCTGTAACTGAAATATCAGGTACGTTCTGGTACATTTGATGTTGATTAGATAGGATGAAAAAGATTTGCTTCCGTGATCTGAAGATGGTTCTGAATGAACCGAAACCGATCATATGAATAAAAAGAAAATTGCAATCAATACGGATTTTAAGTAACATTATAAAATCACTGATTGCTGTTATCCCATAAGACACTATGTCTGGTTTTGCAAAACATAATATTCAATACATATATTTTTTCTATAAGATGTGTGAAATTAAATACCTTATACCATTCCTTGCGTCAGTTTACCCCACATACTCGCAATGCAATGAGGTCACAGTTATCAGTCTTTTCCTAAAACGAGTAGCTGTATATTTATGGTGTTAAGATATGTTACAGTCAACACGTGTACCCTACCATTGGTGGGGAGGCTGAAAGCCAGGGGAAACTACAGCCGTAATTTTTCCCGAGGGCATACAGCTTTACTGTATGGTTAAATGATGATGGCGTCCTCTTGGGTAAAACATTCCTCAGGTAAAATATTCCCCCATTCGGATCTCCGGGCGGGGACTACTCAAGAGGACGTCGTTATCAGAAGAAAGAGTCGGGGGACGTGAAAGGGAAGCAGTGGTTGGGAAGGAAGTGAGACAAGGTTGTAGACTCTCCACGATGTTATTCAATCTGTATATTGAGCAAGCAGTAAAGGAAACAAAAGAAAAATTCGGAGTAGGTATTATAATTCATGGACAAGAAGTAAAAACTTTGAGGTTCGCCGATGACATTGTAATTCTGTCAGAGACAGCAAAGGATTTGGAAGAGCAGTTGAACGGAATGGACAGTGTCTTGAAAGGAGGATATAAGATGAACATCAACAAAAGCAAAACAAGGATAATGGAATGTAGTCAAATTAAATCGGGTGATGCTGAGGGAATTAGATTAGGAAATGAGACACTTAAAGTAGTAAAGGAGTTTTGCTATTTGGGGAGTAAAATAACTGATGATGGTCGAAGTAGAGAGGATATAAAATGTAGACTGGCAATGCAAAGGAAAGCGTTTCTGAAGAAGAGCAATTTGTTAACATCGAGTATAAATTTAAGTGTCAGGAAGTCGTTTCTAAAAGTATTTGTATGGAGTGTAGCCATGTATGGAAGTGAAACATGGACGATAACTAGTTTGGGCAAGAAGAGAATAGAAGCTTTCGAAATGTGGTGCCGCTACAGAAGAATGTTGAAGATTACATGGGTAGATCACATAACTAATGAAGAGGTATTGAATAGAATTGGGAAGAAGAGGAGTTTGTGGCACAACTTGACTAGAAGATGGGATCGGTTGGTAGGACATGTTCTGAGGCATCAAGGGATTACCAATTTAGTATTGGAGGGCAGCGTGGAGGGTAAAAATAGTAAAGGGAGACCAAGAGATGAATACACTAAACAGATTCAGAAGGATGTAGGTTGAAGTAGGTACTGGGAGATGAAGAAGCTTGCACAGGGTAGAGTAGAGTGGAGAGCTGCATCAAATCAGTCTCAGGACTGAAGACCAAAATAACAACTCAGTTGAGTAGTGTGTATTAACGTACTCTAAAGTTTTACACAAATTTTAGTATTTTTCCATTCTGTGTGCTGATGTAGGAGAATAGTAATAAATAAATCCACACATACACTCCTGGAAATTGAAATAAGAACACAGTGAATTCATTGTCCCAGGAAGGGGAAACTTTATTGACACATTCCTGGGGTCAGATACATCACATGATCACACTGACAGAACCACAGGCACATAGACACAGGCAACAGAGCATGCACAATGTCGGCACTAGTACAGTGTATATCCACCTTTCGCAGCAATGCAGGCTGCTATTCTCCCATGGAGACGATCGTAGAGATGCTGGATGTAGTCCTGTGGAACGGCTTGCCATGCCATTTCCACCTGGCGCCTCAATTGGACCAGCGTTCGTGCTGGACGTGCAGACCGCGTGAGACGACGCTTCATCCAGTCCCAAACATGCTCAATGGGGGACAGATCCAGAGATCTTGCTGGCCAGGGTAGTTGACTTACACCTTCTAGAGCACGTTGGGTGGCACGGGATACATGCGGACGTGCATTGTCCTGTTGGAACAGCAAGTTCCCTTGCCGGTCTAGGAATGGTAGAACGATGGGTTCGATGACGGTTTGGATGTACCGTGCACTATTCAGTGTCCCCTCGACGATCACCAGTGGTGTACGGCCAGTGTAGGAGATCGCTCCCCACACCATGATGCCGGGTGTTGGCCCTGTGTGCCTCGGTCGTATGCAGTCCTGAATGTGGCGCTCACCTGCACGGCGCCAAACACGCATACGACCATCATTGGCACCAAGGCAGAAGCGACTCTCATCGCTGAAGACGACACGTCTCCATTCGTCCCTCCATTCACGCCTGTCGCGACACCACTGGAGGCGGGCTGCACGATGTTGGGGCGTGAGCGGAAGACGGCCTAACGGTGTGCGGGACCGTAGCCCAGCTTCATGGAGACGGTTGCGAATGGTCCTCGCCGATACCCCAGGAGCAACAGTGTCCCTAATTTGCTGGGAAGTGGCGGTGCGGTCCCCTACGGCACTGCGTAGGATCCTACGGTCTTGGCGTGCATCCGTGCGTCGCTGAGGTCCGGTCCCAGGTCGACGGGCACGTGCACCTTCCGCCGACCACTGGCGACAACATCGATGTACTGCGGAGACCTCACGCCCCACGTGTTGAGCAATTCGGCGGTACGTCCACCCGGCCTCCCGCATGCCCACTATACGCCCTCGCTCAAAGTCCGTCAACTGCACATACGGTTCACGTCCACGCTGTCGCGGCATGCTGCCAGTGTTAAAGACTGCGATGGAGCTCCGTATGCCACGGCAAACTGGCTGACACTGACGGCGGCGGTGCACAAATGCTGCGCAGCTAGCGCCATTCGACGGCCAACACCGCGGTTCCTGGTGTGTCCGCTGTGCCGTGCGTGTGATCATTGCTTGTACAGCCCTCTCGCAGTGTCCGGAGCAAGTATGGTGGGTCTGACACACCGGTGTCAATGTGTTCTTTTTTCCATTTCCAGGAGTGTATGTCACTGTACGAGACATAGCACAACGCCATGAACACCGACCAGGCGCCTTCCCCTCATTGTTACTATTCATTAAACAGTGCTGTTTGCATTCATTTTCGGCTCGAATGAGAATTTCGTCTCACCATACGTATTTCTATATGTTTTGTATCTCCGAGGTAAGTTTCTACACAAATCACCAACCTTACGTATGATCAATTAAGATAACCTGTCTCTGGTTCATCATGCTTTAACTTGGTGCACAAATTTATCTTTAAGCTCATTCATTTCTCTCTCTCTCTGTGTGTGTGTGTGTGTGTGTGTGTGTGTGTGTGTTGTGGGATGAATACGAGAGTTTTGCTTGAACACGATTTTAGCCAGGCACTTAAATGTGATTTGCAGAGTATCCACGTAGATGTTGAGTTAACATCCCAGTAAATCAGTGTAAGCATAGTTGGATTATCTATTAGTCATTACATAAATTAATTGATTGAGATATATTTCATGCAAATGAGCATGAGGCTCGCTTTCGATCTAATAAATCAAAAGGGATGTGTAGCTCGAGTGGGTATCATTCAGTTGCACCCAGCGACTCCTTCGGTTTGCGTTACAATAGTACTGGTAAAGACGAAAATTGATTAATGACGGATGGGGAATGTGCCTGTTGAGTAGGGATTCAGAGGAATTTGGCCACTGTCCATAGACGTCTGGAAGCTGTGTCGCCCACGATCGGCAGGCCACCGACTGTATTCATGGGCTGCTAAGGCGTTGAATCCTCTGGGGCCTGGGAGCTCTGTGCCACAGCGCCTTCCGATTCGCGCGTCCCTGCCGGTCGACAATCACTTAATGAACGGAGAATAGTGTTGGGGTTGCGAATCTCTAGGGAGAAGATGAAAGCGTGTATCGGCTGTACGGCGGTCCGGCCGCGCCGTAAAACAACTATGAGATAATGTACAATGCAGAAAGTAAATCTGAGCCACCACAGGACTACTCGCATGTTGGGGAAGATCACCCTGCAAGGCCTGAAGAAGCGAAAACTTTGGGATTGCTTGTTATTGGGAGCTTCTGAAGGAAATAACACGGTCGGTGAAGAAGACCAGAGTCTACCCAGTTTGCATGCCCGGAGGTCACGTCTAAATGGGAAAGAGGCTCTGCCGGCCGCGATTGAGCGACTGGGTGCTCCCGTCTGCAGAACAAAGCTCATGTTACCATGACTGACGCCATCCACTCGTGTTCAGAGGCCATCCTCGATTCCTACAGGCGACTAGATCCTTTGATGAAGACAGCTACCATTGCTCACAAGGTGAAAGCAGGGCTAGCGTCTTGCAGCATCGTTTCCAGAACCGAGTGAGAGACTTAAACCAGTGGATCAGATGATTCTGTGCCGAATTTGGATACGGATTTCTCGACCTTCGCTAACGGGCGCAGAGTTGTGGAATCCTTTTTAATAGGGCAGTAGTGCACTAGACAGCTACTAGTGCAGCAAAGCACATGTGGCGTGGTGCTGTGCACATGTTGGTTTTTTATGGTAGAGAAATTCCTCCACAGGCCCTAAAAGAGACGTTCTGGTATGGGAAGAGTATTACCCCATTTAAGAAAGAGAGTAGCGTTCATAGTGGCGTATCGGAGAACGAAAATGTTAATATCTACATCTACATCTACGTGATTACTCTGCTATTCCCAGTAAAGTACCTGGGAGAGGGTTCAATGAACCACATTCAAGCTGTCTCTCTACCGCTCCACTCTCGAACGGCGTGCGGGAAAAACGAGCACATAAATTTTTCTGTGTGAGCCCTGATTTCTCTTATTTTATCGTGATGATAATTTCTCCCTATGTAGGTGGGTGCCAACAATTTTTTCGCAATCGGAGGAGAAAACTGATGGTTGAAATTTCATAAGATTCCCCCCCCCCCCCCCCCCCCCGCAACGAAAAACGCCTTTGAATAAAATGTTCTCTTCAGAACGCACCGTCATCAACTTGACGGCGAGAGATATAGACACGGGTGCAATGTCGGCACTTAAGAAAGGACTTAATTTCGCAACTTCATCGAGGGACATTCATGTCTGTGAAATAATAAGCGTTGTTGAACGGGCAGTCCACTAGCTCCCACATGAAACAGCAGACGAAATACGGCGAGAAACCAGCCGTATACTGACAAAGGTGAAGTTACCAGCATCCTACACGACCAGGGCTGGAGCGCAACGGCCTTCGAGCACTATGTAATAATGAAAGCATTGTGGTACTTCCCGCTGACAAGGGCAATGCCGCCGTAATTATGGAGTTCGAGGACTATGATACGAAGATCTGTGCGCTACTGAACGAAGATACTTATCGGAAGCTCCCACGCTACCCGACATCAAGAATAGTAAGAAAAACATCAGAACTTCTTAAGCGATCTTCAATGGAAGACAGTGTGGTTAAGAATCTTCTCCCACAGGCGCCTAGACCACCTACTGCTTGTGGTTTACCGAAGATACACGAGGACGGGACGCCATTTCGCCTTATTGTGTCCACAATAGGTTCTCCAACATACAAGCTGGTAAAGTACTTGGCCAAGCTCCTCGCTCCACGTTTGGAACACTGCGAACATCATATAGAAAACTCAGCAGAATTTATCAGCAGAATCAACCGTCTACGCTTTAGTGAGGACGATATTACGGTCAGTTTTGATGTAGTGGCGCTGATTACGAATGTGCCTATCAAAGATTCTTTGGATCTAATTTCCCAGTACTTTGTAAGTGAGATGGTCGAGCTATTTAGGCACATTCTTACGTCCTCCTACATCGTGTACAACGGCCAGTATTACGATCAGACAGACGGCGTAGCAATGGGTAGCCCGTTGGCTACAGCTGTTGCAAACCTCTTCATGGAGAATTTTGAGGATATTGCTATTGAAGCCGAAGTGTTTCTTCCGATACTTTGACGACACGTTCGTCATTTGGCCACACGGACGCGAGAAATTAGACTAGTTTTTGGAACACCTCAATGGCATCAACAGTAATATCCAGTTCACCATGGAGGTGGAAAAAGATAATGCACTGAACTTCCTCGACGTCCTTGTCCATCATAAACAAAATGGGTGCCTTGGCCACAGCGTCTACAGAAAACCCACCCACACAGACCTGTACCTGCACGCCACCAGCCAGAAGCGCACAGTATTGCGAACATTGGTGCATCGTGCAAGAGTAATATCAGACTACGACAACCTGCCCCAGGAACTGAGCCACCTACGCAAGGTTTTCAGGAATAACGGCTACATCGCCCATCAAGTGAAAGAAGTGATTTCTGGGAAATATCAGAATAAGACCACCGACGAAGAGCAGGAAAAGAAACTTGCTTTGCTGCCATTCAATGGCTCTGTGTCGGGCAAGATAAGCCGCCTGTTGAAAAGACACAGTATCAAATCAATCTTCAGGCCTCCAACGAAAATCTGTCAATTAGTGAGACCAGGCTGTAGGTCTCAGAACACCTGAAGTCTACGAAATACCTTGTGAGTGTGGCCAGAAGTACATCGGACAAACAGTGCGCACTGTGGAACAACGCAGGAAAGCACATGAGAGGTATTATCGCCTATGCTATCTAGAGAAATCTGCGTTAGAAAACGGTCACCACATAAAATTTGACGATACCTTTGTCGTGGCTCGCACTAACGGCTTCTGGGACAGTTTAATAAAGGAAGCCACAAACACCCTGAATAGAGACGGTGGCTTACAGCTCAGCGCTGCGTGGGATCCAGCGATCGCGCGGTTGAAGAGAGCACATCGAACCCCGACTCAAAACATGCCTATATATGGCAATGTCACGGGCACCAGTGACGTCACAGCCGGCAGCTAGAGTATATAAGGGCGCACCAACAGCCCACTGGCAGTCATAACACTTGACAATGGCCAAGGAGTGATTGGCCGAAAGCTCGTTTAGTTTTAACCAATTGACGTGGTTGGAAGCCCTAGAACATTTTATTCAATGTTATCGCCGCGAGACTCTGCATTCATACAAAAACGCCTTTGTTTTAATGACTGGCGCTCCAATTCAAGTATCATGTCTGTGGCACTATTTCCCCTATTTCGCGATAATACAAAAGGAGCTGCCATTCTTTGAACTTTTTCGATGTCATCCGGCAGTCCCACCTGATGCGGGTCTCACACCACACAGCAGTACTCCAGAAGAGGGCGACGTCTATGGAAAGGTTGCAGAACTAGTCTCTCTTATAAATAGTGACATGACAAACTACGTGAGACTTGGGTTTCTGTGGGTGTATACAACGCTCAAATAACTTGCGGAAATTCTGACGAATGATGTCGTCGACAACGGCCGATATTTCGACAGGTGACCACCCTCTCATTTTCAAGGCAAATCTGCATGCACCAAATAAGCGATGTGCAAGTGAATTGCTGAACACACACACACACACACACACACACACATACACACACGCTGTTAACATTAGCTTCACCACGCAACCGAAGATGACCGACGCTAAAACTTATCGACACTGGAAATTACTAAATTACTAAGCAAGGGGTGAGGTAACGTTAATGCTGTCCCTCTGCTTCATTTTTTTAAATTTGTTGCTAATTTAATCTCATCTGATTCCTTAATAACCTATATCAGTAGGTGGAAGTGCATGTCAGAATCTCCCTGTTCTTATATTCCATAGGGAAACCGGTGCTAAAACAGGGATCTGCGTGTTCTGCCATGCAATTCCAGCAATACAGATGGTGTTACTGGAGGAGCACTTGAGGTTAAGTTAGTAAGTAATATAGTAAGTAAAGATGGAGCATCTTGCTTAAATTCTGCATGGAATCCTTCTCTCTCCTTTGCCAAAAAACAGAGGAACAGAGTTAATGCATCTCATCCGTTGTTTAGTAATTTTCATTACAAATAATTCATAGCGTCGGTCATCTTTAGTTGCATGATGGCGCTAGTATTTACAGTACACAATATATATATATATATATATATATATATATATATATATATATATATATATATATATCCGTGTGTGTGTGTGTGTGTGTGTGTGTGTGTGTGTGTGTGTTTGTATGTGAGTGTGTATGGCTTTCCGGAAATTCTCTGCAATCTGAGGTTTTAAATTCAGTTGCACGACACGTACTTGGTGCATTGGTGCAGTTTTGTCTTGAAAATGAGAGGTTGGTTAGCTACTGAAATGACAGCGATTATCGACGACGTCACGCTGCTCCATTCCAGTACGTTATTCGATCGGTGACTGGAAGTAGATGTTAATACTCGGTCCAGTCATATTAATGTGACCACCAGCTATGTTGGACTTACAGATGGCGGGTCGCAGCACTGGCAGTGGAGGGTATATAAAGGATGTCTGGACGCGGAAAACTGTGCAGTCGTTGTCGTAATGCGTAAACGGAGCGATTTGTCAAATGTCCTAAAGGGCATGATCATTGGCTTCCGGGCCAAGGATGGAACCATTTCCAAAGTGATAAAGTTTGTAAGCTGTTCGCGTGCCGCCGTGGTTGGAGTATACCATGCATGGCAAAACGGCGCTATCCAAAACCAGAGTAGAGGCAACGGACAATACAGACAATAGATGACAGGTGTGAACGACGGCTGCGGTAATGTGTGTACGGGCAAACAGATATGCAATTGTGGAGTAACTGACCGCCCAGGTGAAGCAAGGTGCTAACAAGAGTGTCTGCCGGCCGGTGTGGCCGTGAGGTTCTAGGCGCTTCAGTTTGGAACCACGCGACCGCTACGGTCGCAGGTTCGAATCCTGCATCGGGCATGGCTATGTGTGACGTCCTTAGGTTAGTTAGGTTTAAGTAGTTTTCAGTTCTAGGGGACTGATGACCTCAGATGTTAAATCCCATAGTGCTCAGAGCCATTTGAACCAAGAGTGTCTCCTCAACCACAATTCAGCAAACGTAGCTACGTACGGACCTCGCAGCAGATGCCTCGTTCCTGTACCCACACTGATTGCTGTTCATCGGTGACAGATTGTCCTTTGCTGAAGAATCATGTTTTATGCTCGGTCAGACATGGCCATTGGCGTGTATTGCGCGAAACATCTGAAAGCAAACGCCCTGTAACCAGGAGGGGGTTGTGGTCTGATGAAGGCTTTCGTGCCATTCCCTGTGTGATATCATCATTCTGGAAGGCGCAATAGATCACCACACGTACGTATCTACCTCTGAGGACAATGTCTACCACCGGCCGCGGTGGCCGTGCGGTTCTAGGCGCTTCAGTCCGGAACCGCGGGACTGCTACGATCGCAGGTTCGAATCCTGCCTTGGGCATGGATGTGTGTGATGTCCTTAGGTTAGTTAAGTTTCAGTAGTTCTCAGTTCTAGGGGACTGATGACCTCAGATGTTAAGTCCCATAGTGCTCAGAGCCATTTGAACAATGTCTACCTCTACATGCAGTTTGTTTTTCCTCGGCACGATTGCATCTAGCGGCAGGACAATGCAACATGCCACACAGCTCGCAGTTTACGAGCGTATTTCGAAGAGCACCAGGATGAGTTTATCGTACACCCCTGGCCACCTGATTTAAACTTATTCGAGAATCTGTGGGATCACCTCGATCGGGATGTTGGCGCCATGAAGTCTCAACCATGGAACCTAACGCGGCTGTCCACGGCACTGGACTCGGCATGGCACCACATCCCTGTCGGAACCTTCCAGAACCTCACTGACACTCTACCTGCACGTCTCGCGCTGCTGTTGTTTTTTCTCGGCACGATTGCATCTAGCGGCAGGACAATGCAACATGTCACACAGTTCTAAGCCTCATACGGCCATTCATGATTTTGGATAGGTGTTCACATTAATGTGACTGGAGAATGCAACAGTGAACTTCTAAATTCAGACTGGAACATATATCGCAAAGATATGTTGAACGCCGGCGATGGAGGCGTTTTTAAAGTCGTAAAAAGTACTATCATATTATCTAATGCGGTTAATACAGATTGCAAATGTGAAATATAAGGGGCGTTCAAAAAGAAACGAGCCAGAGTCTGAAATGCGCAAACTGGTGACAGGAGGGTAATATCGTGGCGTGTGCAAAGAGGTGTGGTTCCAACCAGAGTGTGGATGTTCACAGCCCGTCGCTAGAGAGCATGACTATACAGAGCTAGCAGCATCATCCATCAATCGTCCAATGCTATCAGTCTGACGTTCTTCTTTGACCAAGATGGCCAGCTTCTGCTTCACTTCCTGAAGCACGGGACAACAGTGAATGCCCAGAGTTACTCGCAAATCTTGACCATCTTTCGTCAAGCGATCAAGTCAAAACGAGCAGGCAATCTTACCCATGGGATCATTCTGCTCCACGATAATTCAAAGCCTTATACGGCCAACACAGTCGCGGCACTCCTGAAGATATTCAAATGGTTCTCGGCCACCCTCCTTACAGTCCAGACCTCTCTCCTTGTTATTACGCCATTTTTTGTCCCCTTAAAAAGTCTATGAGGGGCAAACGATTCACCTCGGACGACGACATCCAGCTGTACATGCGGAACTGGTTAAAATTGCAGCCCAGGGAATTTTATGAGACAGCCATTCACTGCCTTGTCACGCAGTGGGACAAGAGTCTCAACAGCCAGGCTCAATACTTCTAACGTACAGATACTGGTTTCTGTAATTATTACTGTGGCTCATTTCTTTTTGAACGCCCTTTATAGTTTGTGTGAAGATAAGTATTAAAGGTGGATCAAAAGTGATCATCGAATGCTTCTGTAGATCCCTGCCTCAGGAGCAGTAGTTGAGAATATTTGAGGGGAAATTTAGAGGATATTACGCGTACAGGAATTTCATGTGGCTCAACGGCATGGTGCAAAACTTTCAATCGGACATCACTTCGGCGACTTAAGTGTCCCTAACCTACCACAGTTATCCAAATGGGGGAGACGACCTACAGTTTAACGTGAAGATCGAATCGTTCCTGGAGAATCTTGACGTCGTTGATAGATCAAGGTAAGGTTAAAGACAGTTTGAACAAAACTGTCGGCGACATGGATTCGATCCACGTGCTTTACTGCTGTACCACCAAGCTCAAGATTTCATGATTATGTTACAGTGTTAGGTGGAGATTTAACTTACGAAGTATAGACTACAAGACTCAAGTGATTAACGCATGTGGTAGGGAAAAAGAATCATGTAAGGTTTTTCTAAATGCCTTATCAGAAAACTGAATCGAGCAGGTAATCAAAGAACCGACTTGTGAAGGAAACATACCAGATCTTCTGATCACCATATGGCTCGGACTTCACTTTTCAGCACAGATCAGGCAACCAGTGATCATAAGGCCGTCACAGCGTCACTGAATACTGCTGTAAATCTATACATACCAAACAAACGTATGTATGTATGTATGTTCCTAATCTCGTCCTAAGATAGTGGACCGATTTCAACCAAACTTTCTACACACATAACATACTATGTGGAAAGTAATATTGCGAAGGTAAGAACCACCAGCCTCCTATTAGGGTGAGAATGATAACGTGGCGAGAGAATGGAGGGAGAAGGAGGTGGACAGACAGAGAGGACGAGGAGGAGATAGACAGAGAGAGAGAGAAGGAAGATTGGAGAAGGGAAGAGAAGGAGTTGGACAGAGATGGAGGAAGGAGGTGATGGACGGTTAAGGAAAACGGAAGAGCTGGAGAGAGAGGGGGGAGGAGGCAAGAGAAAATGGACTGATAAAGAGAGAAGGAAGAAATGAAAAGGGAGACATGGAGAAGGAAATGGATGAAGAGATGGACAGTGAGAGAGGCGAGGTGGAGTTGGATTTAGAGAGGGGGAGGAGTAGATGGGCAGAAAGGGAGTGAAAGCGAGTGAAGCAGATGAACAGAGAGAGGGGCAGGAGGACATGGGCTAATAGATTGGAAGAAATAGCTTACCAGGCGGGTATTCAACTAATATAAAGAAAGATAGGAAGATACTTCCGCTTGGAGAAAGAAGAAACCGACTGCAGATTACGTGAGTGATCATCATGAAAATTTCATCTCCGGCACTGACGATGTTCAGCGTCAACGGATCAAGTTCAAGGGTAGTGTACGATAACCTTTAGAAATACATGTGCCGAGAAAACTTGTGAGGAACGGAAAAGACGCGCCGTTGTTCAACAGCCATGTTATAAAACTGCAACGAAAGTAAAGAGAGCTTCAATGCAATGTTAAATGCAGCCTAAACTTCGCAGACAAACGAAAAACTGAACAAAGCTGAAACTAGTGTAAGGAGAGCCATTCATGAAGCCTTCAGCGAAATGAGTCATATTCAGTACACCGACTTGGTAGAAAAAACCTATGAAGTTTTGGTCTTACGATCAATCATAAAAAGATCGAAGCCATCTATTCTAATTCTCCGTAACCGTAATTGACATCGAAACGCCGGATGACACACAGAAGGTCAAAATACTAAACTCCATTGCCAAAAGTATTTCGCTCAGGAAGATCGCATTGTAGTTTAAATCGTCGCACGAACTTCAGCATGACAAATTTCGAAGTAAGTGACAAGGATTATGAAAGCAACCGAAATCGCTCGATATATGAAGGGGCACTGGAGCTGACTATTGAAAAATGGTGCGTAGATACCATACTCAAGTTAATGCCATGTTTCTGCACTTCTGCAAGGTACGTAATGGATAAAATAACAGCATACGGAACACCAGAAAATCTGTGTGATTGGATTGATGAGTACCTAATAAAATGAATACAGTGTGTCATTCTCAGCCGAGCGAAATCTTCAGACGTAGAAAATTGTAGTAGAGTGCAAAAAGAGCTACAGAGGATAGGCTTTTGGTGGAGGAATTGCCAGTTGACTATCAACATTAACGAATGTAACGTTTTGGGCACAAGCAGACAGAACCTATTATACTATGCTAACGCGATTGAAGAACAATCATTAGAAGCAGTCACATTCATAAAGTATCAAGCAGCATGAGTATGGAGAGCTTTTAAATGGAAGAACGACATGAAACTAATTGCAAGTAATGCAGATGCCTGACAGTCATTGGAAGAATTCTGAGAAAGTTTAGTCCACCCGCAAATGAGGTAGGTTGCAAAACCCTCTTTCGATCAGCACTTGAATACTGCTCGTCAGTGTGGCATCCATACCAGATAGGATTAATAGGATAAATAGAGGAAATAAAAAGGAAAGAAGTCCGTCCCGTTACAGGTCTATTTAGTGGCGCGAAAACGTCACAGTGATGCTGAACCAACTCCATTCGCAGACGCTGCAGGAGAGGTGTCGCGCATCATGGGGCGTATGTTCCTAGAAGAGTCAACCAATATATTTCTTCCTCTTGCATATATCTCGCGGAAAGACCATGAAGATAAAATTAAAGAGATTCGAGACAGCACGGAGGCCTACCAGTAATTTTTGCTCCCGCGAACCATTCGTGACTGGAACAGAAAAGCAGGAAGCGACACTGGGTACACAAAGTATCCTCCACCACAGACCGTAAGGTGGTTTCGGAGTATAGATGTAGATGTAGAAGTAGAGAGATTCGCAGTTTTGATGATCTGGCAAATTTATTTTAACTTCGTTGCTGGATGGTTTCCTGTCCCCACCGTCGTCAGTTAATCCAAAGCAGGGTATTTGTTTGTGCTCCACCCGCCCAACATACACCTAAACGAGTGGGAGAAGGCCACCTAAAACCAGACTCTGGTTGACCGGTGGACGAGGCCAACGGTCACTAATCCGCCGCCGTGATTCGAACCAGCTGTGGCTCACCTCGCTGCCCTGTAAGCTCCACCTTAAGCTATAGGAGCAGCTAATGCAGTCAAGTCATGTAGTCGCAGCTACAAGGGAGGACAAAAATGTGGAAACGCCGCGAGATATGCGTACTTGAACATAATGATGATGATGTTTGGTTTGTGGGACGCTCAACTGCGCGGTCTTCAGCGCCCACTCAAAGTTCCAATTTTAACACAGTGAAACGTCTATGTGAAGTCGTTTCATAAGACACTTGCCGAATTCGGTACAACTTATTCACTTTACTACCTGATTTTAGCTCAATTCATGAACTCTTCCAGAAAGACGGAGCACTAAAATAAGGCCTATTGAATATTATATATGTGTTTTAATGTGCGGTTGCGGTTTTGTTTGTGAGAAACGCTGAGTTGGTCATCGTATACTGGGAGCAGACGATGTTGCCTCTCGTTTGAAGGAGAGCACAGGATGACCAACTTAGGTTTCCAGAACCTGAACAGGGTTTACCCATCTTAGTCGAAGGCTGTTTTGGTGTGTGAGGTTGGTGACGGAGGGCTACCCCTCTGGTAGCTTCCGCTGCACGGGGAGCTAGGTAATCTCGAAAGAGGAAGCGGCGCTCTTCGGTGAACGCTTGGTGAGTACGGATAGTAGCTCTTAAGGGGGGTTTCAGGTGATACGAAGCAGGTTGAGTTAAGACTTCGTTATGTTTAACTGTTGAAATACTTAAGAACTTCAACTTAGCTGAAGCGTGTGAAGCGAGTCATTTTCCCGAATGTGCCATAATTATATTGCTTTAAAAAGGCGATTTTTGGGTGTTTGAGTTGAAAGTGTGGAAGTTACTTTTGTTCATTTTGAACAACGATGAAGTAGAATTTCAAATGGTAAATCTGATTAGGAAAAGCTGGTTAGGATCACTTCAATAGTACGTGAGTGTAATACTGTGACGAAGCGAGTATGATTTTTAATGATTTTAATCTTATATTTTGTGGAAGTTGCTTTTGTCTTTGTGTGTCGATTTTGTGCCACGTGTTTGGTAATCAATGACCCTTTTGGTCCACCACGGCACCGTAGTAGGCTTTATTTTAACAGTTTGCTTGTTTAATGAGCTGTAATTTCTGCGAGAATATCAGTTCTTTCGTGCGCTTTCTACAAATCAGCACAACAGTTTGAGTCAGAATGCACCACGTGCTCTAGTTCGGCCGTTTGCAAGCAGCAGACGCAGTTAGTACGTTGAATAATTATCGCACAACCTCGTGCATTGGTTAAACCTCTGTCCAGAATAGTGCATGCGTAGTATCGTAATGCGAATCTCACTGAGACATTTTTATGGTATGAATGTAAAGGAGATGATAGTATCATTGTCTCCCACCCCCGTTTTTTGTGTTTCTTCTTGCTGTAGTTAAATTGTGCTCTGTTACATTCTCGCGTAATTCTTACTTAAATATTTGTAGTCAGGCACCAATTATGTGTAGTTAGGAAGTGCAACCAGATACTTAGATACAATAAATAATCTACGTGAAAAATAAATTCTGTTGTGTTGATCTTCCCACTTACTCCGATTTCCAATCCTGAATTAATCAAGTTGCTTCATGCACGACATGGAGTGCTATCTATCTGGCTGCTTAAAGAAATTTGCATATTTCTAGTTAAATTATTATGGTAATTATACTAATAATTTTCTAGTTCCTTTTTTTTATGGTTAGGAATGGCTTGAGCTGGTGGCGACCCTGAATTTTTATCATTATTTGTGTGAGAGAAGCAGCCAGAAATGCGAGATAATATACATGGCTCGATGAGAAATGTCGTAACAACAGCCCAATTTTTTTACACAATCCAATCTAGCCACTGTCAGGAATGATGATGATATGATGAGGACAACAGACACATCCAGTCCCCGGCAGAGAAAATCCCCAACCCGGCCAGGAATCGCACCCGGGACCCCGTGATCCAGAGGTAGCAACGCTCGCCACTAGACCACAAGCTGCGGACTTTGAACATAGTAGTGCAGTGTTACCCAAGCCAGCAGGTCGCGATGTCGTAGTTGACAATGAAAGGCACCTGTGCAATGCTCCCAATACGCTGCACGTGCCAGCAGTGGTGAGAAGAGTCTTCCGTGTAGTTACGAGCGCACTATGTTGGAGCTAAGTGAATTCAAAAATAGGCAGATCGTTGTTGCGCGTATGGTAGTCGTTTCCGTAACAAAGATGACGAAGTGTTTGGTGTTTCAAGTGACACCGTATCGAAGGTTTACACTGTATACAGGGAAAGCGGATACACCTCGTCTGCTAAGTCACAACGAGGACGCAACTGTGTATTGACTGATGGTGGCGGACAGTCATTGAAGTGAATTGTGACGAAAAATAAGAGACAACAGCTGAAAAGAAATTACAATGAAATGAACACCCTTAGTTGCTTACAGGCGTTGACATACGTCAACGGGGACAGATGAAAATGTGTGCCCCGACCGGGACTCGAACCCGGGATCTCCTGCTTACATGGCAGACGCTCTATCCATCTTTTTTTTTTTTAATGGGGTCTATACGACGTTACGACAAAATATTTCACGCACTCACCTAATAAGTTCATAAAAAAACTACTTTTTTTAAATGTATTTATTTATTTTTTTACATGATTACATTTAGGAAACGTGTACAAATGAGAATTCTAGGAACTCAGTGTTACAAGTAAGTGTGACAACAACAAAGGTGGCATAAAACAGTAATCAAAAAAATAAAAATGTAAATCGCTGATACAATTCCAACTAAAAGTTTCTTCAATAAATGTAGCTGGTTCCACTTGGTGCTTCGCCATCGTTATCTGATATCTCCAACAGCGCCTTTGAAGGGCATCTGCAACGGAGGCATTCTGCTTCGCTAGTGCCTCAAGGAAAACAGCATCCTTGCAGCAGCCTGTCTCTTCCGTCGCTCATGGCTGACAATGCAGAACGTTCAGCCGTTAGTGTGATGCGGCACAGAACATTAACCGCAGCTTGTCACTCCCCAGCTGAGTGGGAGGTTAACGAAAACGCTGCGTAAATAATTTGCGAAGAGCGTACGGTATTTCGGTGTGCGTTCGAGGGCATTGTGAGCATTTTGTAGGAACCACCAGTAATCAATCTGCTCTTTCTGTCCGTCGCTAAAGATATAGGCGACGGTGAGTCCTTTGAACCATGTAAGCGCATGATATTTTGCGGCCGGAAACTAAGTTTCATCTGGACACAGTAGGGTCTGAGGGTCAATCATATCAGGTGTGACCCGGAGGTAACAAGCCAATATCTTCTGTGTTAGTCGCCAAACTCCGGACGATGATGCGCAAGTAAAACGATGTTCATCGGTATCCAATAGGTGACAACCTGGGCAATAAGGTGAGTCTGCCAGTCCAATAGTGTGAAGTCGCTGTTGTGTGGCATATTTTTTGTTGGCGATCTGATACCACTTCGAACGCACCGAGGATGACAGAAAGTTGTGGTGTATCGTTTTCCACACTCTTGGCCAGTGAACCGTAGGTTACTTGTTTTCCACCACGTTATGGGGAACAGCCCGCCTTTTGTGGACGTGAGGCGGAGAGGTTCGAGCTGACATAGCTGTAATCAAGAATGAAGGTCGACACATGGGAGAGCTGTGGTGCGACGTGCGCCACCGACACCGGCGGGACGTGAGAGACTGGCATCAGAACCTGTAGTAAACGACCCGTGAGAGAGGTATGTTGATTTTTCCATCGTTTCCTCATGTTGCTCATGTAAAGGGCAACTGCTCTCACCCTGACGTTGACCAATCCCAGCCCTCCCTTGTGTACTGGGAGGGTAAGAGTGTCGTATCGTACTTTAAAGATATGACCTGGGGAAACGTAGTAACTGAAGGCCACCTGAAGCTGGCGACCTATCTGCAGCGGTAGTGGGAGGACCTGTGCCACGTGGTTGAGTTTTGATGCCACGTAGAGGTTCAGGTATTCAACACGTTGTAGCTGATTCAAGTCCCGGAGCAGGTTCTGTCGCACCACTGCGCGTATGATCTGTAATAACCGTCGGTAGTTTGCTGCAGCTGTTTTACGTACATCTTTCTTGAGCGTGATTCCCAAACATCGCAGATCAGAAACTGGTGGGAGGGGAGCGAGGGCTTCCGGTCCGAGACCACGCCCAATATCCAACGCCACCAACTTGTTGATGTTCAGAAGACTGCCTGCGGCCTGTCCGTATCGCTCAATCCAGGTTAGTACGCTTTGAACTTCGTCATTGGAACGGACCAGCAGTAGCAGGTCGTCAGCGTATGTCCTATAGCGAAAGGTGACGTCCCGCAGCGTGATGCCAGATAGGCGGTGGTTAAGGCCCCCTAGGAGTGGCTCGTGTGCGATTGCATAAAGGTAGGTAGAAAGGGGACAACCCTGTCGTAGAGACCTCTTAATGGGTACTGGTCCTACCGTCCTTCCATTGACCTGGACATGTGAGCTGCCTGCGGTCCAAAGACGCCGTAGGGTGTCGATGAGGCCCGGGGGGAATCCCATACAGTCCATCACTCGTAGGAGGAAGTTGGTGCACTCTATCAAAGGCGCGGTTGAAATCGACGGAGACGATCGCCGCTCTCAGACGGCACGCAGAAGCGATCGCTACTAATTCTCTGCAGTCACCGGTGGCCATGTGTATGTTGACTTCTCCCCCCTACGACGTCTGTTCTGGAGCGAGGATCATCGGCAAAGTCTTCTTAATACGGCTCGCCATAATTCTGGCGAAAATCTTGTAATCGGCGTTCAGCATTGTAAGCGGCCGATAGTCGTTGAAGTGAAAAGCCCTCCACCTGGCTTGTGTACCGGTATGAGAAGACCTTCTACAAACGCTGGCGGCACAACACAGTCTGGAGACGTAAGTTCGCGGAACATTATAACCCAACGAGGCATCATGATGTCACGGAAAGTCCGGTAGAATTCGATGGGCAATCCATCAGGTCCAGGAGACTTATTGGCCGCACCTTTATCCACGGCGTCTTCGACTTCTTCGAGTGAGATTTCCTCTGTTAGCGCATTCACGGTAGCCTCGTCGATAGTACGTGTTACCTGCTGTAACACTTCAGTAGTGGCCTCGTCATCGACGGTTCTTTCCTTGTAAAGATGACGAAAATGATCCTCCACCGCCTTTACTATGATTGCTTGGGTCGTACATAAGCGACCGTCGTGTGTCCTGAGTTGTGTGATTAAATGTTGGCGTTGTCGGCGCTTATCCGCCACAACGTGGTGCACAGTGGGTTCCTCTGCAACCGTTCGGTCGTGCAGTCGCGAGCGGACTACTGCACCTTCTAGTCGGCGCTTCGTCAATGATAGTATGTGAGCCTTGATTCTGCTTTGGTCATGTTGTCTCTCCGGGGAAGGGGGTAAGGCGTCGAGGTCCCTGAGTGCCGCGTAGTAAAAATCGAGGGTCTGTCGATGCCACGCAGTCACGTCCTTGCCATATTGCATAAGTGTCCTACGGATTGCTGGTTTGGCACAGAGGAGCCACCACTCCAGGGTCGAGTTGTATCGTGGGTGGCGGCGTTCACAGTCAGTCCACGTTGCTGCAACTTGCCTACGGCAATCCAGGTCCTGGAGATGAGTTCAGCTTCCAAAAGCCATTGCTGTGCCAGACTTGTTGGGGGCGTAGGTGTATAGTGCAGATATAAGCACTATGATCGGAATAGGTTTGAGGCCATAGTTAGGCGTCCACCACACCTTGTGTGAGATCTTGTGACACACATATGCGGTCAAGTCGGCTGGCCGAATGACTGGTAAGATGAGTGTGGCCAGAGCCGTTACCGTGGACTTTTTCCCACGTGTCTTGGATCATCGCATCCAATTCCGGACAAGGCATGTAATGTGGGGATTTGGTCCTTGGGGTGAAGTACGCAATTAAAATCGCCGGCGAAGACGCTGTGGTCGTATCGTCCAAGGAAAAGGGGAACGACATCTGTGGAGTAGAATCTGGCATGGTCGTGACGTCTTGTGGGCGTAAACATTAATGAATCGGGTGTTGAGCGCCGTAAATGCTATTCCTCGCGCGGAGGGAAGATACGTGACGTCGGTAACTTCAGTACCTTCACGCACTAATATTGCCACTCCGGTGTCTGCAGGGCTACCGGGCGTCACATGTGTGGCGTAACCGTAAAAGTGCGGGAGTGCAGTCGTTTTCACTTCTTGTAGGAAAGCAAAGTCAACTCCCATGGCTCGTATGGTTTCTTTCAAAAGTTGGATCTTGACAGGAGCACTGATCATGTTGATATTCATTGTCGCCAGACGGTAAGCCTGGCAACGCGTTGTTTGGGCGAGGTTATCCATGTTGAAGTTGGAGAGAAGCGAACATCGGAAGTGATGTCACCCCCCGCCGAACGCGGTCCTCCTCGTGCTGCGTATGCTGCATAATCCGGCGGCGCCTCAGCTGGCCCCGGATCGGGATCTTGTGTCTCGACGTCCTCGGCCCACGAAGCGGGCGCGGATGTCTGTCCATGTTCCACCATAGCCTCGGAATGTTTGATAGTAAGGAACCGGGCGACTTCGCTGCCTGCACTTGTACCTTCCCGCTGCCCATTGTTTCTGTCAATGGGCTGATGGTCGAAAGCTGCATGTTTTTCTGTCTGTTCTGCTAGGTTGGAGTCAGTGGAAACAGCCTCAGCTTCGCGGCTGGCTTCTTGAGTGGTCAGTTGACTTCCCCGGCCGAATGCGAACCGCTGTGTTCCGACACGGTCCGACGACGGCGCTTTCGGCGTTTCGGTGATCGCTGTTTCCGTACATGGCCTTCATTGTCAGAAGACGGTACTGACTCACGCTCCGCCGGAACAAACGCTTCGGTCGGTACAATAAGGGAATCAATTTCCATCTTGCTGGCGTCAATGTCTGTCGCGTTCGGTAGCTTCAGAGTCGTAGTACTATTTTCCATCACTGGCCAGGTCGGCGGATCATCCAGGTTTTTGGCCGTGGAAAGTGATTCCTGTACCGCTGAAGCGGTCGGCCGTGTCTGTTGTGTGGAGAACGTCGTGAGCGCCGCCGCGTAAGTCACGGGTAGAATGGCCTTCGTCGCTGGTGGTGCAACGTCCTTCGGTGGGAGTTGTGTGTTCCGACGCTGGAGGCACTCGGAACGAAGGTGACCTTCGTTGCCGCATCCGGAACACGTCTTCGGCTGGCCGTAATAAATAGCTATGGCCCGGCATCCTCCTATCTGTAGATAGGATGGCACGTGTCGTTGGAGATCAATGCGCACTTGGCGTACTCCATGGAGTACTGGATACGTCTTAAACTGGGTCCATTTTTCAGCCACGTGTTCGTGTACCGTGCCGTAGGGGTGGAGCGCTGCTACAACTTCTGCCGCCGGGAGTTCAAATGAAAGTTCGAATATGCGTATAGTCCGCAGTCCCATTGCGGTATGGCCGACCTCAACGTTGCCAACATTGCCATCTGCGTGGCAGAAGCGGAGTTCTTGTTTCATCTCACGAAGCACCTTGTCGCATGTAGTTTCGTTTATGAGCTTCACATAGACCGTGCTACTGACGATCGAAAAGTGAATGCCGACAATGTCGGCAGCCGGGATCTTGGCTTCCTCTTTTAAAAAGCGTTCGACTTCGAGCGCCTTTGGTCGGGTAAAGTCGTTCCGAAATGTGAATTTCAAGGTTGATCTTCTGTATTGGTTTGCCATGGTCTTGTAGCGCTACGGCGTCACATTGGTGTCGGCCGAAGAAAGTAAACAAGGTGCGCGGGCTCTCTCTGACGGCGGAGAGCACACACTGTATCCATCTAAGCCACCGAGGACACAAACGTTAGCGCGACTGCAGGGATTTATCTCTGGGACGCCTCCCGCGAAACCCACATTCTCAACGTATTGTCCCGCACGACATTCGTAGTGCCGCCGCCCATTATACTCATTACTCGCGGAGCGTTGCCGATTCCCGTAAGAGTTCGTATGTCAACGCCTGTAAGCAGCTAAGGGTGTTCATTTCATTGTAATTTCATTCTAACGAGCTGCATGGTCACCGATGGTATCTGTTGTTTCGGACATTTCCGAAAAAAAGAGATACCATCTTAGTATATAAATATAGTTAAGGCTCACCGGCCACTTGACCATCTTCTTCTTCTGTGCGAATGCACGAACAGTACCCGAACTCTTACGGGAATCGGCAACGCGCCGCGAGTAATGAGTATAATGGGCGGGGGCATTACGAATGTAGTGCGGGACAATACGTTGAGAATATGGGTTTCGCGGGAGGCGTGCCAGAGATAAATCCCTGCAGTCGCGCTAACCTCTGTGTCCTCGGTGGCTCAGATGGATAGAGCGTCTGCCATGTAAGCAGGAGATCCCGGATTTGAGTCCCGGTTGGGGCACACATTTTCATCTGTCCCCGTTGACGTATGTCAACACCTGTAAGCAGCTGAGGGTGTTCATTTCATTGTAACTTCATTCTAACGAGCTGCTTGGTCAACGATGGTATCTGTTCTTTCGGACATGTCTGAAATAACAGATACCATCTTAGTATACAGGGTGTTACAAAAAGGTACGGCCAAACTTTCAGGGAACATTCCTCACACACAAATAAAGAAAATATGTTATGTGGACATGAGTCCGGAAAAGCTTACTTTCCACGTTAGAGCTCATTTTGTTACTTCTCTTCAAATCACATTAATCATGGAATGGAAAAACACAGCAACAGAACGTACCAGCGTGACTACAAACACTTTGTTACAGGAAATGTTCAAAATGTCCTCCGTTAGCGAGGATACATCCATCAACCCTGCGTCGCATGAAATCCCTGAAGCGCTGATGCAGCCCTGGAGAATGGCGTATTGTATCACAGCCGTCCACAATACGAGCACGAAGAGTCTCTACATTTGGTAGCGGGGTTGCGTAGACAAGAGCTTTCAAATGCCCCCATAAATGAAAGTCAAGAGGGTTGAGGTCAGGAGATCATGGAGGCCATGGAATTGGTCCCCCTATACCAATCCATCTGTCACCGAATCTGTTGTTGAGAAGCGTACAAACACTTCGACTGAAATGTGCAGGTGCTCCATCGTGCATGAACCACATATTGTGTCGTACTTGTAAAGGCACATGTTCTAGCAGCACAGGTAGAGTATCCCGTATGTAATCATGATAACGTGCTCCATTGAGCGTAGGTGGAAGAACATGGGGCCCAATCAAGACATCACCAACAATGCCTGCCCAAACGTTCACAGAAAATCTATATTGATGACGTGATTGCACAATTGCGTGCGGATTCTCGTCAGCCCACACATGTTGACTGTGAAAATTTACAATTTGATCACGTTGGAATGGAGCCTCATCCGTAAAGAGAACATTTGCACTGAAATGAGGATTGACACATTGTTGGATGAGCCATTCGCAGAAGTGTCCCCGTGGAGGCCAATCAGCTGCTAATAGTGCCTACACACGCTGTACATGGTACGGAAACAACTGGTTCTACCGTAGCAATCTCCATACAGTGACGTGGTCAACGTTACGTTGTACAGCAGCAACTTCTCTGACGCTGACATGAGGGTTATCGTCAACTGCACGAAGAATTGCCTCGTCCATTGCAGGTGTCGTCGTCGTTCTACGTCTTCCCCAGTCTTGAGTCATAGGCTGGAATGTTCCGTTCTCCCTAAGACGCCGATCAATTGCTTCGAACGTCTTTCTGTCGGGACACCTTCGTTCTGGAAATCTGTCTCGATACAAACGTACCGCGCCACGGCTATTTCCCCGTGCTAATCCATACATCAAATGGGCATCTGCCAACTCAGCAATTGTAAACATTGCACTGACTGCAAAACCACGTTTGTGATGAACACTAACCTGTTGATGCTACGTACTGATGTGCTTGATGCTAGTACTGTAGAGCAATGAGTCGCATGTCAACACAAGCACCGAAGTCAACATTACCTTCCTTCAATTGGGCCAAATGGCGGTGAATCGAGGAAGTACAGTACATACTGACGAAACTAAAATGAGCTCTAACATGGAAAGTAAGCTTTTCCGGACACATGTCCACATAACATCTTTTCTTTATTTGTGTGTGAGGAATGTTCCCTGAAAGTTTGGCCGGTCATTTGGTCAGGCGAATCTTGTTCCACAGTACTTCTAATTTCTGGCCTAATTTACATCCCAAGACTGATGCAAATGGTTCTGAGCACTACGGGACTTAACATCGGAGGTCATCAGTCCCCTAGAACTACTTAAACGTAACTAAACTAAGGACAGCACACATATCCATGCCCGAGGCAGGATTCGAACCTGAGACCGTAGCGGCCGGCCATTGTGGCCGAGCGGTTCTAGGCGCGTCAGTCTGGAACCGCGCGACCGCTACGGTCGCAGTTTCGAATCCTGCCTTGGGCATGGATGTGTGTGATGTCCTTAGGTTAGTTAGGTTTAAGTAGTTCTAAGTTCTAGGGGACTGATGACCTAAGATGTTAAGTCCCATAGTGCTCAGAGCCATTTTTTTGAGACCGTAGCAGTGGCGCAGTTCCAAACTGAAGCGCTGAGAACAGCTCGGCCACACCGGCCCAAGACTGTTACACGGGGTTTCGATTATGATACGGGCGGCCATATCCTGATATTCCATGGGCCCTATGCTCTTCTGCATAGTCGAATTACTGCCATTGTTTATGTGACTGTTGTGGCTGATCACCTTTTCCATGTTTCAGTATTTGCTCCCCAATGGTTATGCTGTGTTCCGAGACGACAAGACCCCTGTTCGCACAGCTTCACAGCTTGCATCGTTCAGGACTGGTTTTGAGAACACGAGGACGAATTGTTGTATCCCCTGTGGCCATCATAATCACCAGACCTCAATGCTACTAAGCCTTTGTGGTCCACTTTGGAAAGAAAGGTGTGTGATCACTACCCACTTTTAATCTCTTTACTCGTACCTTAGCAAGCCTTTATTTTGCAGGAGGGATGGTATAAGATGACGTTCAGAACCATAAAGCACCTGCATTTAACCATTCGAGACGATTGGAAGGCCGGCCGTTGTGGCCGTGAGGTTCTAGGCGCTTCAGTGTGGAAAGGCGCTGCTGCTACGGTCGCAGGTTCGAATCCTGCCTCGGTCATGGATATGTGTGATGTCCTTAGGTTAGTTAGGTTTAAGTAGTTCTAAGTTCTAGGGGACTGATGACCTCAGATGTTAAGTCCCATAGTGCTCAGAGCCATTTGAACCATTTTAAACGATTGGAAGGTGTTTTGAATGCCAACAGCATTCACACACCTTGCTGTTTCCATATTTTTGTCAACCCCATTACGTACCGTACTGTAGCTAACTGGAGCGTAAATGTAGAGATAGATAATTGTACTTTTCAGTTTGCTATCTATAAATGGGACGTAACTTACCGAATGTAGCGTATGAGGTGTAGTACATGGCATATTCTAACGATCATGTGTTCGCGATTTAGGGAACAGGAGACCTTTTCCTGAAAACCTGGCGGACTGCCGAACTCTTCTCGGATTTCCCTGTGACGCACATCGAGATTACTGATCGCGCTGACCACTCTGTAACAACCTTAACACGTCTGAGGTGAACAACTTGGCTGAGTGGCCCCACAGGTGTTTATTCAATCCTGTGCGTTCCATTCTGTGAAACGCCGAAGTCTACAGGCGTTCCCACCTGACTTGTTTGGCGAACAGCTTTGCTGGAACTTTTCGCGGCCGCTAAACTGGCCGTCAAGTTTTTCCCGTACGCAGCGTCACCCAGTAACTCAGTTGAACCCGGACGTATTTGCATATCGCGGGAAAAGAGGATGCATCACGCTTTTCGTCGTGCAGTGGTGCAATCTAACACTCTACAATGTTGGAAAAATTCTCCGATGTACTCGCTGTATACCCCTGCATAATCTTGTATTTCTATTCTGATCGTAAAGGTCAGGTCAGTTTGAGGTCTTCATAATGTTTACTCGGCAAGTAAGCGAGCCCTTGCGAATACAGGTTCCCAAATCTACAAATTTTGTGAATGTACTTGTCTTTTTTATTTTTGAAAAACAGACGTATTGTCAACTGTAAGTATACGACCTTTTCAAATGTCTGTATTATAATATATTACGTCTCGATCTCTTTAATATACCTATTAAAATATCCACATCACAGGTTTTGGCGCATAACCGACATCTTAAGATGTGACAAAATCCACCGCCAGTCTTCATACTGATACATAACAAAATGGCCCATCTCTATCGATCCCCTCCTCCATCTCTGTCCATCTCCCCCTCTCTCTCTGACTGTGTCTTGCTCCTACCTCTCTCTGTCCATCTCTTCCTTTCCCTTTCTGTCCATCTCCTCCTCTCCCCTCTCTGTCCGTTTCCCCTCCCTCCTATCTCTGTTCAAATCCCCCTCCCCCTAACTGTGTCCGCTCTTTCTCTCTCCACGTTATCGCCTCAAACCCTGTAGGGGTTGCTGGTTCTTATCCCACAGTACTTCTTCCCAGGCTGTAAGTACTATGTGTACCAAATTTTATTGAATCTGTTTTATATATTTAAGAGGAACGTTTTACTCGTGGATTTCCCGCTTATACACATATCACACATATTTCACATACTTAACACATATTTGTACTCATAGTTTACTTGTACGTCTAGTGAATTTCACCCTGCAGTTTCGTTTTCAGGCAGCTCAACATTTATGAAATATCTCCTGAACTATGTGTCGTAGAGTGATATACACTACTGGCCATTAAAATTGCTACACCAAGAAGAAATGCAGATGATAAATGGGTATTCATTGGACAAATATATTGTACTAGAACTGACATGTGATTACATTTTCACGCAATTTGGGAGTATAGATCTTGAAAAATCAGTACCCAGAACAACCACCTCTGGCCGTAATAACGGCCTAGATACGCCTGGGCATTGAGTCAAACAGAGCTTGGATGGGCGGCTGCCCATGCAGCTTCAACACGATACCACAGTTCACCAAGAGTAGTGACTGGCGTATTGTGACGAGCCAGTTGGTCGGCCACCATTGACCAGACGTTTTCAATTGGTGAGAGATCTGGAGAATGTGCTGGCCAGGGCAGCAGTCGAAAATTTTCTGTACCAGAAAGGCCTGCTGAAATGTAGGGTTTCGCAGGGATCGAAGGAAGGGTAGAGCCACAGGTCGTAACACATCTGAAATGAAGCGTCCATTGTTCAAAGTGCCGTCAATGTGAACAAGAGGTGACCGAGACGTGTAACCAATGGCACCCCATACCATCACGCCGGGTGACACGCCAATATGGCGATGACGAATACACGCTTCCAATGTGCGTTCACTGCCATGTCGCCAAGCGCGGATGCGACCATCATGACGTTTTGCCATTCGTGCACCCAGGTTCGTCGTTGAGTACACCATCGCAGGTGCTCCTGTCTGTGATGCAGCGTCAAGGGTAAGCGCAGCCATGGTCTCCGAGCTGATAGTCCATGCTGCTGGAGATGTCGTCGAACTGTTCGTGCAGATGGTTGTTGTCTTGCAAACGTCCCCATCTATTGACTCTGGGATCGAGACGTGGCTGCACGGTCCGTTACAGCCATGCGGATAAGATGCCTGTCATCTCGACTGCTAATGATACGCGGCCGTTGGGATCCAGCACGGCGTTCTGTATTCCCCTCCTGAACCCACCGATTCCATATTCTGATAACAGCTATGGGATCTCGAACAACGTTAGCAGCAATGTCGCGATACGATAAACCGCAATCGCGATACGCTAGAATCAAAGTCGGAACGCTTGGTACGCATTTCTCCTGCTTACACGAGGCATCACAACAACGTTTCACCAGGCAACGCCGGTCAGCTGCTGTTTGTGTATGAGAAATCGGTTGGAAACTTTCCTCATGTCAGCACGTTGTAGGTGTCGCCACCGGCGCCAACCTTGTGTGAATGCTGTGAAAAGCTAATCATTTGCATATCACAGCACCTTCTTCCTCTCGGTTAAATTTCGCGTATGTAGCAATTTTAATGCCCAGTAGTGTAATTGCATAAATACGTTCAGCTGCATCTGTGGATACTGTATGCGAAACGTGTCGAGAATACAGATGGTAGGAAAGAAAAAAATTCAAACGTCCTGCCTCATGTGACCGTTTTACTGCACAAACAGCGAAAATGTATTAAGCAACAAACTTTTTTTTCGTCATTTTGTGAGGGTTGTCAGTGAGAAAAAGTTTCGTAATGGTTGAATTTATATGTAAAGTTAGTTGCAAGTCAGCGAGTGCTCTCATTCGGAAGTACGCAAGAAGTTTGGGAATTCGTGCGTCTTGGGCTACACTCCTTTAGATCCACCCCAACCGTTTAATAGCTAGGTCGTTCTTACCCCCACAGTGACTATTTCCAGATAGTAAGTTATCTGTGTGCCAAGCTTGGCTGATATCGGTACATTTGATTAGGAGGATGTGTGGCACAAACATACATCCACTTTTACAATTTGTATTGATACAGATACGCACTGCGAACATCAGGAAGTCAACTACGATATTTCAGTGAATGTACATCACATCATGTTTTACATTCATTTAAATATTTTAGTTGACTTTGTGAAATTATAAATGCCTAACCTCTACTTCTTATATACACTGACGGGAATAATCGCAACACTAAAAATAATTAATGTAGAGTAAGAAATTTTGGGAATACATTTGTCTAGGTAACATATTTAAAAGATTGACACTTGAGAGATTACAGGTTAATGTAAGCACGAGATAAGCCATTGATAATATGAAATGCTGGTACATTAATAACCGGTGTAATCTCCAGAATGTTTGATGCAAATATACAAACGTGCATGCATTGTATTGTACATGTGCCAAACATTAATTTGTCTGATGGAATTTCATGCCTGTTGCACTTGGTCGGTCAATACAGGGGAGGTTGATACTGGTTGTGAATGACGTTGGATTTGTCGTCCGATGATTTCCCATATAAACTGAATGTTATTTCTATTTTATACCTGCAGCTCCATAAAAGGTGCCGCACCTATTGGTTACAGTTTCCAGAACTAATGGCATCAGTGTTGCCACATGAACTTACTTCAAATGAAAATACTGTGCAGCACGTGTGCCAACCTCCATTTAACGCTGTCTGACGCACTCCTGTAACATAATTCTGGAGAAGGATCTGGTCATCGAGTAGGCCAAGCAACATTTCAACAATGTAGAGCACGTTGGGTTACAACAGTGCGACAGCGGTATGTGGACGAGCGGTATGCTATTGAAGGAAAATCTCGCTGGAATGCTGTTCATAAACGGCAGCACAGCAGGTCATACCACCAGGTTGATGTACAAATTTGTAGTCAGGGTGCGTGGAAAATCACAGGAGGGCTCCTGTTGTACGAAATCGCACACTGGACCATAGATCCAGGTGTCGGTCCAGCGTGTCTAGCAGGCAGACTGGTTGGTTGCAGGATCTTAACTGGCCTCCTCCTAACCAACACACGGCGGTGAGTGGCACCGAGGCAGAACCAGCCTTCATCAGAAAACACAACAGACCTCTACTCTGCTCTCGAATGGGCTCCCCTCAGACAGCACTGAAGTCGCAAATGGCGGCGGTTTGTGGTCAGTGGAAGGACGCTACAGGGAGTGTGTCTCGGAGATGTCCCTGAAGTAAACGATTTGTAACAGGTCGTTGTCACTGTGGTGCTAACTGCTGCTTATATTGCAGATCCAGTGCAATGCGCAAGAGAGATCCGCCGAACATGATGGTCTTCCCTTGCGTTAGTGTCACGTGATCGTCTATGGCCCGGTGTTCTTGCGAGCTCTCGTGATAACTAGTGCCAGCAATCATGTACAGTGGCTACATTCCTGCCAACTCTTTCTGCATCATCGCAAAAGGAACATCCAGCTTCTCATAGCCCTATTGAAAGAGGTCATACAATGAGGTGCTGATAATGGCGTCTTCGTCGCCTTTAAGGCATCTTTGACCAACATAAACTCACCATCTCCACTCTCAAAAGCATGTAGTATTTAAAGCAAACTTAAGTGCATACTCATAGTGGCGCTACTAGCGCTGCTCTTATGCGACTGGCTCTTAATTACACATTTCAGATGAAAAAACAGGCCTACCAACCTTCATTTATGTCACACAACTCCTTCTTGGCATTGTAATTTTTTCCACCACTGCATTTGTACGAAGCTTTATGGTTACAGATTTATCAGATCTGAAGATGGCAAACATTTGTCGAAATCGGTAATGTCGACATTTTGATATGTATTAAAACTATCGCCACGTAATAAATTATCATACAAATGTATTTTCGATGTTGAATTATGCAAGGATGCTGGTCAACGGCTTTTCTTAACGTATGAGATTAATTTAAGGTTGTATTACTAATTAATAACGAAAGAAACGTAGTGTAGTTTCTATTTTGTACTAGCAGCTCCATAAAAGGTGCCACACCTGTTGGTTACAGTTTCCAAGATTGGTGGCATCAGTGTTACCACCATGAACTTATTTCATATGAAAATAGTGATGCAGCACGTGTGTCAGCCTCTCTTTAACGCTGTCTGATACACGCCTGTAACGTCATTCTTACAGCTTTAAGCGATCCACGCGTCTTCATGAAATAACTTTTTAAGATTTATATAGGGTGATACATAACAATGTGTACACTTCTGTGAATCCATTCTGGACTAGGAAGACAGCATTTTCTTGTCATGTTTTGTGTTCAGTGATGAAGCTGCCTTCCACTGAAGTGTTGAAGAGAATTGGCAGAGCCAAATAATATGATAAACATTGCCGGTACGTATCATAGGCGCGAACGAGCTTCATGTTGTCTGCCGTAGACGACTTTTTGTCACGTATTCGTGCACGAGTTGCTAAGTACTTGCATGACTCAAAGACCCTGCAATCAATATGTTCGTCTGTTAGAGTAGCTTTGCCTTTGGTTGGGTAGCTGGGTAGCCAGTACTTTAGGCACTAAGTGTAGCCTGCCAATCATACTACTTGTCGTTGAAGTTTGAGCACTAGGGCAGCATGCACTGCAGGACAAAGGCTCTCTCTCGTCTAGGTTATGGATTATTAATTAAAACTTCCACCGGCCACTTTGACCAGCTCTGTTGCTTGCTGCCGTGAATGTAGCGATTGTGAAGTACAGCTGCTTTTTATTGCGGTATTGGTATGGGTACACTGAAGCTAAATCGACGATGAGTTTGGTTAGTCCATAACTGTCTCACAGCACGTTTACATATTTGTATGGTAAGTGATTTTCAGGTTTACTTACCAAAGATATTTTGTAGTTGTATTTCAAATGAGCAATGCTAGTTCGTTGTCTGAATTCGCATCTTGGTTAAAGTACATGGGAACGGGTATCAGCCGGCCTCTGTGGCCGAGCGGTTCTAGGCACTTCAGTCTGGAACCGCTCTGCAGCTACAGTCGCAGGTTCGAATCCGCCTCGGGCATTGATGTGTGTGATGTCCTTAGGTTTAAGTAGTTCTAAGTATAGTGGACTGATGACCTCGATGTTAAGTCCCATAGTGCTCAGAGTCATTTGAGCCATTTTTGAACGGATATCAAATTTATCTTCGGTCATCCGAGTATACGAGTGACTTACATCATTACCTTCTTGTCTTTAAAGTATCGTTCTGTAATGATACGTGCTCCGTTGAAGAACATTTTTATGTATAAGGGACAATCAAAAGTCTCCGTTAATGCCGCACACTCCAGAATCGCTATGCCAATCAGGCAAAATAGCCATGAGCATCGACAGATTAATCCCACTGACGCACCAAGTTCGATACTCGTTTAGCGTGACACCGTTACCAGCTTCATGAGGAAGTAACTGCCTACTGCACATCTTCGTCCACAGGAATCGTCGACACTTCGGGGCTTTTTTCAAGGGACCATCGTATGGAGAGAGGTAGCAGCTACAGGGCGGGTGCACGAGTGTCTCCCATTTGAGTTGGCGTAACTTCTGCTTTACGACATTTGCGACACAGGGATTTACGTTACCGTGAATCAGCAGTACGCCTTGGCGCGCCATTTCGCATCGGTGGTGTTCCACATAGATGCTGCCCCATACACATTATTCATTGTAAGATTTATGTCTACCGTAGTGTATCCTTCAGCAGCCAAGAAAATAACAGCAGCACGTTGGTCCTGTTTGGACGGATTTGGTAATAACCTCGGAAACACTCAGTTGCCACGTTAATCACTTGCCTGCATGTGGTTGCTTATATACCCGCATATATGCTACAGTAATGACATCAGGCGTAAACTTTTTGATCGCCGCTTGTACTATCCATTAGGCTTTGTATCTACTTTCTGAATAATACAGTAATTTAACTTCAGTCTTTATCTAAACTGCGTAATTCTTTAGAAATGTTGCATTAGTTATGTTAGTACGCACATGTGCTCACTTGATCATTATCCTTGAAAGAAACATGTTCCATTGCTACACATTCGGTCGTGAGAGCACATGACGGCCCTCCAACAGAAAGATCATCTACTGATTTTAAATAAACCTTTCAGGATAATAATGTGTGTGTGAGCTGCAGTGCATTCTCAAGACACTTGTTCCGCAGCTACGAAGCCTTCAAGAGTGTGCCTGTAAGTGAGTCGTTTTCAGTTGGTTACATACTATAGAACACACGGTGCAGATTACCTGTGTTGTACGTATTCGTATAAGGAGTAACTCGTACACCAACAATGATACGCTGAATTACATAAGTTGAAGTTTTTGGTTCCAGTTTCTCTTAACTAATATTAAATATTCCTTTATTAATCCACTGCGTTATGTAAAAGTCAGTTCACTAAAAGCGTATTTATTCTTAAGTCAGGTTGCATTGTTCTTCATTTATGGAAAAAGATTCTTGCAAAGCTTAAGGTTTCCAGGGCACTGAAATAGGAATCATAGGAATCATAGAATTCTATGTACTCATTGGTTAAAGTTTAAATTGACAATTCAGTCTCTTGTTGCTTTGCGATACTAATTAAATTTCTCAGCTGTATTTTCTTAACTGTGGTGAAGGGATATACACAATTTTAGCTAGTGGCTTCCGGTATAAGGTTCTTAAATTCCCCTTCCCTGAGACGGGCCAGAGAGGATGCGTTGCGAAAAGCCTGCGTGGCCTTGGCGCTCTGAAACTGGGGCGGTTTCCTTCCCCCCCCCCCCCCCCCCCCCCCCACACGCCCCCACTCTCCGTGGGGCTGGGGCTGGGCAGAACGTTTCAGTCAAACCTGGGCTTGTTCCCTTGGCGACAAGCCAGTATGGGCTGTCAGTCCAGATTGTGTACTAGTCACGTTCCTTTTAGAGTATGCTGATGCAATAGGTCCATACTTAACAATTATATACACCCCGCTCGTTCATAGAAACATCCGTACCTAAAGACTGCGAAATTGCGTGAGTCACACCAATACCCAAAAACGGCAGAAGGAGTAATCCGCCGAATTACAGAACCGTTTCACTAACGTCGATCTGCAGTAGGATTTTGGAACATGTGCTACCGTCGAACCTTACGAGTAACCTAGAAGGAAACGACTTATCGACAAATAGCCAACATGGATTCAGAAAACATCGTTCTTGTGCTCTTTATTCTCACGAAGTAACGAGTGCTATCGACAGCGTACGTCAGACTATATTCCACATTTTTAGATTTCCAAAAGTTTTTGATACCGTTCCTCACAAGTATCGTCTCAGTTGTGTGACTGGATTTGTGATTTGATGTCAGAAAGGTCACAGTTCGTAATAACTGACGGGAAGTCATCGAATAAAACAGAGGGAATATCTGGCGTTTTCCAACGAAGTATTAAAGACCCCCTGCTGGTACTTACCTACAGAAATGATTTAGGGGGCAATCTCAGCAGTCCTCATAGATTGTTTGCAGATGATGCTGTCATTTACCGTCATGTAAAATCACCAGATGATCGAACTGATTCTAAATCATCAAAAGCGTGAGCACTAAAAAGAATTTGTTATGCGATAAATCACTCAAACCTAAAGACTGTAATCTCAACTAATTACTTAGGGATTACACTTACGAATAACTCAAACTGAAACGATCTCATAGATAATATTGTGGCGAAAGCAAACCAAAGACTCCGAGGTATTGGCAGAAAGAAAAGTAACAAATCTACTAAAGAAATTTCTTGCATTACGCTATTCCACCCTCTTCTGGAGTATTTCTGTGTGGTGCAGGATCCTCATCAGATATGATTGAAGGAGAACGTCGAATGATTTAAGAGGGGCAGGTCGTTTCGTATTACCAGGAAATAGGGGAGAGGGTGCTACGGATATGACACACGACCTGGGGTGGCATTCATCAATACAAAGGGGTTTCTCGGTGCGGCAAGACCTCATGAAATTTGAATCACCAGCTTTGTCCTCAGATGGTAAAAATATTTTGTTCGAGCCCTCTTACATAAAAAGAGGTGATTATAGCAATAAAATAAGAGCTCGCACAGAAAGATTTAAGTGTTGGATTTTCCCGCGCGCTGATCGAGAGTGAAACGGTAGAGAGGTAATTACAGGTAGTTCGATGAAGTCTCTGCCAGGTACTTAATTCTGAATTGAAGAGTAATGATGCAGACGGAGAACGGTCTCTGATATTCGAAAATAGCGGCCGCAGGTCCCCAGAGTATCGCTGGCGTTACAGATCTGCGCACCCTGTAGGGTGATTCAAACACATGCAACCCCCATCACGCCGTCGCTAGTGTAGGGAAATGTCTGAACTTTATGTTCCAGATGTTGTCAGTCAATCACATTGGGCAGCAGCATCGTCGCTGTGGCGCAAATGTCTCAGCCAACTAATAGCGACATAGTAAAAACAGTATACAACCTCTGATTAGTTGATTTACATACAGAGCTGCGCAGATTGGAAAGTCAATCGTGGTTCCGTAGCAATTTCCCATATGAGGTACTTACCAGATGTTAACAGTACATTCTACACTATCTGATGTTCAGTCAAGAGTTAATTTGTTGTATTCTTGCATACCTCAACGTGTGTTCCGTTGTGGAACTGACTTTGTTAATCAGTCAACTGTAACACGAAATCTGGAGTGTAGTGAACTCATTTTGAGGCCCATTATATCTTTGAGACTCAAGTAAGCAGTCATTTTTGTCATCGTTACGCAGACTGTTCATAAAATAAATTTTAATTCATTTAATTGCTGTGTAAGCTTGAGAAAAATATACTTGTACGTTAATTGTTAGGAGCGTTTTTGATTTTCAACCGTAACTTTAAAACAAAATATGGCGTGCTCCCCTTGCATAGCTAAACTGTGTTCTCAGTGTGATGGAATTCCATTGTAAAACAGGTGCCACTAATCCGAATATTTGATGTGTGCTCTAGGGAACTTAATTCATTCATATAACTCACTATTAGGGAGGACTGCTCTCATCTGTGTTTACATCAGTGTTGAATTTATAGAGCAATTCAATTGCTGTAGCTAAGGCAGTTTGTTGTTTTCATGTTGTAAAAGGAATACTCTCGCTTGCACAACGTTGCTGCGTTGAGTACGTAAGTACACACTCCAACTGCCGGGTCTCAGGGTGTCTCGAACACACTTCATACGTTCAGACAAGAAAGATGCAAATATTTCAAAATGTAGCTTTCTAAGTGCTGTGCGTCATTTCCCGTGAAAAGATTCGCGGCCCATCGTTCTTTGCACAAAACACCTTTGTAAGAAGCACGTGCTCTGATATGTATGAGATTAAGCATCTTCTACAACTGTAAAAACCTGCTGACAGAGTATTTCTAAACAGAATAGAACAGCACCACGCTGGCACCTACATGAGAGAGTATTTCATAACAGTGATCTGCCTCAACGTTGGATCGTTTGTAGGGCTCATACAAAACTCACACTGCACCACTGGCCTCCAAGGTCGCCTAATATCACGGTACTTGGTTTATTTTGTGGAAATTTGTAACAGTCTCCGTCTATGTTGCTCCCTTTCCAACAACTTTGGGTGAACTGCGACGCTTCGTACCAACAGCAATAATTGCAGTAATTCCAAACATGCTCGTAAAAGTATGGGCCACTTTTCTAAATTATTCAGAGAATCATAATGAAAATGAGACCTCTCGAATAACGCTGGCTCTGTTCGCATAAAATTCCTGTTTATAACATCCTGTCTGAACTTGGCCCATATAAGAATGAAGATATAAAAATATACACCATGAGACTACGAGAATAACAACTGATATGAGTTTAATCATTATCTGTGTTAAATGTTAACATTGTCCGCCCCTGGTAGCTGAGTGGTCAACGCGACAGAATGTCAATCCTAGGGGTCCGGGTTCAATTCCCGGCTGGAGATTTTCTCCGCTCAGGAACTGGGTGTTGTGCTGTCCCAATCATCATTTCATCCCCATCGACGCGCAAGTCGCCGAAGTGACGTCAAATCGGAGGACTTGCACCCGGCGAGCAGTCTACCTGACGGGAGGCCCTCGTCACACGACATTTACATTTTTTATGTTGTTGTTGTTGTTGTGGTCTTCAGTCCTGGGACTGGTTTGATGCAACTCTCCATGCTACTCTATCCTGTGCAAGCTTTTTCATCTCCCAGTACCTACTGCAACCTACATGCTTCTGAATCTGCTTAGTGTATTCATCTCTTGGTCTCCCTCTACGATTTTTACCCTCCACGCTGCCCTCCAATACTAAATTGGTGATCCCTTGATGCCTCAGAATATGTCCTACCAACCGATCCCTTCTTCTGGTCAAGTTGTGCCACAAACTTCTCTCCTCCCCAATCCTATTCAATACCTCCTCATTAGTTATGTGATCTACCCATCTAATCTTCAGCATTCTTCTGTAGCACCACATTTCGAAAGCTTCTATTCTCTTCTTGTCCAAACTATTTATCGTCCATGTTTCACTTCCATACATGGCTACACTCCATACGAATACTTTCAGAAATGACTTCCTGACACTTAAATCAATACTGGATGTTAACAAATTTCTCTTCTTCAGAAACGCTTTCCTTGCCACTGCCAGCCTACATTTTATATCCTCTCTACTTCGACCATCATCAGTTATTTTGCTCCCCAAATAGCAAAACTCCTTTACTACTTTAAGTGCCTCATTTCCTAATCTAATTCCCTCAGCATCACCCGACTTAATTAGACTACATTCCATTATCCTTGTTTTGCTTTTGTTGATGTTCATCTTATATCCTCCTTTCAAGACACTGTCCATTCCATTCAACTGCTCTTCCAAGTCCTTTGCTGTCTCTGACAGAATTACAATGTCATCGGCGAACCTCGAAGTTTTTATTTCTTCTCCATGAATTTTAATGCCTACCCCGAATTTTTCTTTTGTTTCCTTTACTGCTTGCTCAATATACAGATTGAACAACATCGGGGAGAGGCTACAACCCTGTCTTACTCCCTTCCCAACCACTGCTTCCCTTTCATGTCTCTCGACTCTTATAACTGCCATCTGGTTTCTGTACAAATTGTAAATAGCCTTCCGCTCCCTGTATTTTACCCCTGCCACCTTTAGAATTTGAAAGAGAGTATTCCAGTCAACATTGTCAAAAGCTTTCTCTAAGTCTACAAATGCTAGAAACGTAGGTTTGCCTTTCCTTAATCTTTCTTCTAAGATAAGTCGTAAGGTCAGTATTGCCTCACGTGTTCCAGTGTTTCTACGGAATCCAAACTGATCTTCCCCGAGGTTGGCTTCTACTAGTTTTTCCATTCGTCTGTAAAGAATTCGTGTTAGTATTTTGCAGCTGTGACTTATTAAGCTGATAGTTCGGTAATTTTCACATCTGTCAACACCTGCTTTCTTTGGGATTGGAATTATTATATTCTTCTTGAAGTCTGAGGGTATTTCGCCTGTTTCATACATCTTGCTCACCAGATGGTAGAGTTTTGTCAGGACTGGCTCTCCCACGGCCGTCAGTAGTTCCAATGGAATATTGTCTACTCCGGGGGCCTTGTTTCGACTCAGGTCTTTCAGTGATCTGTCAAACTCTTCACGCAGTATCGTATCTCCCATTTCATCATCATCTACATCCTCTTCCATTTCCATAATATTGTCCTCAAGTACATCGCCCTTGTATAGACCCTCTATATACTCCTTCCACCTTTCTGCTTTCCCTTCTTTGCTTAGAACTGGGTTTCCATCTGAGCTCTTGATATTCATACAATTCGTTCTCTTATCTCCAAAGGTCTCTTTAATTTTCCTGTAGGCAGTATCTATCTTACCCCTAGTGAGATAGGCCTCTACATCCTTACATTTGTCCTCTAGCCATCCCTGTTTAGCCATTTTGCACTTCCTGTCGATCTCATTTTTGAGACGTTTGTATTCCTTTTTGCCTGTTTCACTTACTGCATTTTTATATTTTCTCCTTTCATCAATTAAATTCAATATTTCTTCTGTTACCCAAGGATTTCTACTAGCCCTCGTCTTCTTACCTACTTGATCCTCTGCTGCCTTCACTACTTCATCCCTCAAAGCTACCCATTCTTCTTCTACTGTATTTATTTCCCCCATTCCCGTCAATTGCTCCCTTATGCTCTCCCTGAATCTCTGTACAACCTCTGGTTCTTTTAGTTTATCCAGGTCCCATCTCCTTAAATTCCCACCTTTTTGCAGTTTCTTCAGTTTTAATCTACAGGTCATAACCAATAGATTGTGGTCAGAGTCCACATCTGCCCCTGGAAATGTCTTACAATTTAAAACCTGGTTCCTAAACCTCTGTCTTACCATTATATAATCTATCTGATACCTTTTAGTATCTCCAGGGTTCTTCCATGTATACAACCTTCTTTCATGATTCTTAAACCAAGTGTTAGTTATGATTATGTTGTGCTCTGTGCAAAATTCTACTAGGCGGCTTCCTCTTTCATTTCTGTCCCCCAGTCCATATTCACCTACTATGTTTCCTTCTCTCCCTTTTCCTACTGACGAATTCCAGTCACCCATGACTATTAAATTTTCGACTCCCTTCACTACCTGAATAATTTCTTTTATTTCATCATACATTTCTTCAATTTCTTCGTCATCTGCAGAGCTAGTTGGCATATAAACTTGTACTACTGTAGTAGGTGTGGGCTTCGTGTCTATCTTGGCCACAATAATGCGTTCACTATGCTGTTTGTAGTAGCTTACCCGCATTCCTATTTTCCTATTCATTATTAAACCTACTCCTGCATTACCCCTATTTGATTTTGTGTTTATAACCCTGTAGTCACCTGACCAGAAGTCTTGTTCCTCCTGCCACCGAACTTCACTAATTCCCATTATATCTAACTTCAACCTATCCATTTCCCTTTTTAAATTTTCTAACCTACCTGCCCGATTAAGGGATCTGACATTCCACGCTCCGATCCGTAGAACGCCAGTTTTCTTTCTCCTGATAACGACATCCTCTTGAGTAGTCCCCGCCCGGATATCCGAATGGGGGACTATTTTACCTCCGGAATATTTTACCCAAGAGGACGCCATCATCATTTAATCATACAGTAAAGCTGCATGCCCTCGGGAAAAATTACGGCTGTAGTTTCCCCTTGCTTTCAGCCGTTCGCAGTACCAGCACAGCAAGGCCGTTTTGGTTATTGTTACAAGGCCAGATCAGTCAATCATCCAGACTGTTGCCCTTGCAACTACTGAAAAGGCTGCTGCCCCTCTTCAGGAACCACACGTTTGTCTGGCCTCTCAACAGATACCCCTCCGTTGTGGTTGCACCTACGGTACGGCTATTTGTATCGCTGAGGCACGCAAGCCTCCCCACCAACGGCAAGGTCCATGGTTCATGGGGGGGGGGGGGGGTTATGTTATCATTTAATTTTAGGAGTACAATCTCGGAGTCAGGTTTTGTAAATAAAGGCACTGCACCTGCAAAATAATCGATGTTTTAATTAATTCGTGTTATAATCATTAAAATTCTTTTGTCTTTTGGGTGTTGCACCGCGTCCACGTATAAACACTTTAACCATAAATTGTAAAACACTTTATAATTAAATTGATTTAACCACTGACGCGGTACAGCGCCCAGAAGAATTTTGATCAGCATGACACCAGCCACGGAAGCCTACGTAGTTAATTCGCATAAATTTAAAACATTGGTTTTTATGGAAAATGGTTGTCTGAATCGAACTGTTTGGTCTCCAGTTTTGACACAGCGACCTAATTTGCTTCAAAATGCTGTTGTTTTACAGTTGTGAATACAAGTGAAGCAGTGCTTTGATATGAAGCTCGATCAGCACAAACTTTATTATCCGACTGTGAAATAAACTTGGTTCTGACTTCAAATTCAAGTTGGTAGTAACTTCGTCCTAACAAGCCTCGAAATGCCCTAGGGCGGTACCGACGGACCACAGTTTCATCTTCAGACGATAGGCGTGACTGGATGCGGAGCACAACGCTCTCCCGGTCACGTGACCACTACTTCTCTGTTGGCCTCACAATCGCTGAGTGCAGCCTGTTTGTCAACAGCGCTCGGCAGAATCGGACGATCACACTTCCAAGTGCTAGCCAAGACCCATAGTCCTTAACTTCGCTGATCTGACGGGAAGCGGTGTTTCCACTGCGGTGAGGCCGCTGGTCCGAAACCCAGAGCGAAAACTGGAGTAACATGACAACTAACAAGGTACTGGGCGACAATTATTGAACTATATGAAATAAAGTCGTCATGATTTCTAAACGGTTTGCGTTAGGACGTTCAAACTACACGGTTGGCCGAAGGGCACGATGGGAATTAGCATGCACATGCGCACGTTAAGCCCACATTCATTTGGTTCAAAATGGCTCTGAGCACTATTGGACTTAACTTCTGAGATCATCAGTCCCCTAGAACTTAGAACTGCTTAAACTTGACTAACCTAAGGACATCACACACATCCATGCCCGAGGCAGGAATCGGACCTGCGACCGTAGCGGTCACACGGTTCCAGACTGTAGCGCCTACAACTGCTCGGCCACCCCGGCCGGCCCACATTCATTTGGATCGGTTCGTCAATAAAAAGACTGGCGCTTTTGGGGGACTGAGAATCCCCGTTTCGCAATCGACAATTCTCTTCACTCCCAACGGGTGACTGTGTGTGTGTAATGTACAGTCACGGAATAATTGGTGCTATATTCCTTGATGGCTCGGTAACTGCCAGACGGTATGTGAGGGTTTTGGATGATGACTTCATCACCATTATCTAAAGCGATCCTGATTTCGACAAGATGTGGTTCATGCAAGACGAATCTCGACCCCCATCTAAACAGGAGAGGGCCGGCCGTTGTGGTCGAGTGGTTCTAGGCGCTTCAGTCTGGAACCGCGCGACCGCTACGGTCGCAGGTTCGAATCCTGCCTCGGGCATGGATGTGTGTGATGTCCTTAGGTTGGTTAGGTTTAAGTAGTTCTAAGTTCTAGGGGACTGATGACCTCCGATGTTAAGTCCCATAGTGCTCAGAACCATCTGAACCATTTAAACAGGAGAGGAGGTCTTTGGGGAGCGCTTTCTGGCTCTGGGGTACCCAGAAGCCACAGTATGGGCCTCGATTGGCGGCCGTCTTCTCAGGATCTGAACACATGCGACTCCTTTTTGTGCAGCTATATTACAATTATAACCACAAAACCATTGCTCAGCTGAAAACAGCCATTCAGGAATTCGTCCACAGCATCAATGTTCCGACATTTCAGCGGGTCACGCAGAATTTCGCTATTGGTCTGCGCCGCCTCATCGTCAATGTTGTCAGGCATACTGAACGCGTCATAACCTAAATCCGAATACCTGTAGTGACGTTTACATATTGAACAAAGTGTGTGCACGCCGTAGTTTGTAACTAATTTTCGTTTTTTTTTCATATAGTTCAATAATCGTCACCCTGTGCATGAAAGCTACAGAAAAAAAGTAATTTCGTTGAGTTTTTAATACACAAAGTGAAATCAGTAAATCCGAGTAAATGGTTCAAATGGCTCTGAGCACTATGGGACTTCATATCTGAGGTCATCAGTCCCCTAGAACTTAGAACTACTTAAACCTAACTAACCTAAGGACATCACACAGATCCATGCCCGAGGCAGGATTCGAACCTGCGACCGTAGCAGCCGCGTGGTAAATCAGAGTAAATTCAATGTCAGTTTGTATTGGTAAAGTTAAGATGGCGTCGCTTAACTTTGTCACGAAATTAAACTTCCGAAGAAACTTCTGTTACCGAGGTACAAAACATGACAACCTGGTTTTTTTTGTGTACTACGCCGCACTAAGGTAAACATCCAAATCTCTAAGCTGAGCACATGTCTAAAACTTTAAATTACTGTATCTTTTTCATCGTGATCCGATTTTCATAAAATAAAGCCTAGACTTTGCCCCATGCTACGCTCAAGTTACATGTGAAAAAAAATAGACAAACACCGAACAGGCCTTGAAGGCCCAACAATACCGACCGGCCGCCGTATCATCCCCGGCCTTAAGCGTCACCGGATGCAGATACGAAGGGGGATGTGGTCAGCACACCTCTCTCCCGGCCGTTGTCAGTTTTCGTGACTACTTCTCAATCAAGTAGCTCCTCAATTGGCCTCACAAGGTCTTAGCGCACGCCACTTTCCAACAACACCCTGCAAACCTAGACTGTGTCCCATCCAAGTGCTAGCCTAGGCCGACAGCGCCAAACTTCGGTGATCTGACGGGAACTGGTGTAACCACTGCAGAAAGGCCGTTGGCAGTTACCTGTGAAAACGCCTTGAAAATTCATCTAGTAGTTTTGTCGATTAGCGTGTTCTAACAGACAGACATACTCGCAGTTTTACAGTTTTATTAGTACATTGTCCAATCACATGCGATCACCTGTCAAGAGCCTTTTGCATCCTGGGTCGCAGTGAGACGCGAAGTCAGTGCGGTCCGGATAGTACCGACAGGGATGTGACGACAAGCATTCCACTGCCGTTACCAGGTAGTTGAAGATCCATGACACGAATAGCCCGATTGACGTACATCTGCATCAAGACAAATAGTCTTCAAATCACATTTAAGTGCCTGGCAGAAGGTTCATCGAATCACCTTTACAATTCTCTATTATTCCAATCTCGTATAGCGCGCGGAGAGGACGAACATTTATACAGGGTGGTCCATTGATAGTGACCGGGACAAAAATCTCACGAAATAAGCATCAAACGAAAAAACTACTAAGAACGAAACTCGTCTAGCTTGACGGGGGAAACCAGATGGCGCTATGGTTGGCTCGCTAGGTGGTGCTGCCATAGGTCAAACGGATATCAACTGCGTTTTTTTTTTAATAGGAACCCCCATTTTATTACATATTCCTGTAGTACGAAAAGAAATATGAATGTTTTAGTTGGACCACTTTTTTCGCTTTGTGATACATGGCGCTGTATTAGTCACAAACGTATAAGTAAGTGGTATCACGTAACATTCCGCCAGTGCGGACGGTATTTGCTTCGTGATGCACTACCCATGTTAAATTGGACCGTTTACCAATTGCGGGAAAGGTCGATAGCGTGTTCATGTATGGCTGTTGTGATCAAAATGCCCAACGGGCGTATGCTATGTATGCTGCTCGGTATCCTGGACGACATCATCCAAGTGTCCGGACCGTTCGCTGGATAGTTACGTTATTTAAGGAAACAGGAAGTGTTCAGCCACATGTGAAACGTCAACCACGATCTGCAACAAATGATGATGCCCAAGTAGGTGTTTTAGCTGCTGTCGCGGCTAATCTGCACATCAGTAGCACACAAATTGCGCGAGAATCGGGAATCTCAAAAACGTCGGTGTTGACAATGCTGCATCAACATCGATTGCACACGTAACATATTTCTATGCACCAGGAATTGCATGGTGACGACTTTGAAAGAGAAATTAAGGGACGATGACAGATCTTTTGCACGCGTTCTATTTAGCGACGAAGCGCCATTCACGAACAGTGGTAACGTAAACCGGCATAATATGCACCATTGGGCAACGGAAAATCCACGATGGCTGCGACAAGTGGAACATCAGCGACCTTGGCGGATTAATGCATGGTGTGGCATTATGGGAGGAAGGGTAATTGGCCCCCATTTTATCGATGACAATCTAAATGGTGCAATGTATGCTGATTTCTTACGTAATGTTCTACCGATGTTACTACAAGATGTTTCACTGCATGACAGAATAGCGATGTACTTGCAACATGATGGATGTCCGGCACATAGCTCGGGTGCGGTTGAAGCGGTATTGAATAGCATATTTCATAACAGGTGGATTGGTCGTCGAAGCACCATACCGTGGCCCGCACGTTCACCGGATCTGATGTCCCGGGATTTCTTTCTGCTATCGTGATCCACCGACAACGTCTGACAATATGCATTAGCGCATTATCAATGCATGTGCGAACATTACGGAAGGCGAACTACTCGCTGTTGAGAGGAATATCGTTACACTATTGCCAAATGCATTGAGGTTGACGGACATCATTTTGTGCATTTATTGCATTAATGTGGTATTTGCAGGTAATCACGCTGTAATAGCATGCGTTCTCAGAAATAAGTTCACAACGGTACATGTATCACGTTGGAACAACCGAAATAAAATGTTCAAGCGTACCTACGTTCTGTATTTTAATTTTAAAAAACGTAGCTGTTACCAACTATAAGTCTAAAATTGTGAGCCATATGTTTGTGACTATTACAGCGTCATCTATCGCAAAGCAAAAAAAGTGGTCCAACTAAACCATTCATATTTCTTTGCGTGCTACACGAATATGTAATCAAAATGCTGGTTCCTATTTTAAAAAACACAACTGATATCCGTTTGACCTATTGCAGCGCTATCTAGTGGGCCAACCATAGCGAAATCTGGTTTCCCGCTTCAAGCTGGACGAGTTTCGTTCTTTATAGTTTTTTCGTTTGATGCTTATTTCGTGAGATATTTGGCCCGGTCACGATCAATGGACCACCCTGTATATTTCCGTACGAGCTCTGATTTCACTTATTTTATCGTGGTGATCGTTCCTTCCTATGTAGGTCGGTGTCAAATATTTTCGCATTCGGAGGAAAAAGTTGGTGATTGGAATGTTGTGAGAAGATTCCGTTGCAACGAAAAACGCCTTTCTTTTAATGATATCCATCCCAAATTCTGTATCATTTCAGTGACACTCTCTGCCATATTTCACGATAATACAAAACTTACTGCCCTTCTTTGAACGTTTTCGACGTACTCCGTCAGTCCTTTCTGGTAAGGATCCCACACCGCGCAGCAGTATTCTAAAAGAGGACAGACAAGCGTAGTGTAGGCAGTCTCCTTAGTAGATCTGTTACATTTTCTAAGTGTCCTGCCAATAAAACGCAGTCTTTGGTTAGCCTTCCGTAATTCCAAAGATTCTCGACTGGCTTTAAATCCAGGGGGTTTGGTGGCCAGAGGAGTATGGTAAAACCTTCCCGGAGATCTTCAGACCATGCACGTAAATGCAAACTATGTGACAGGTTGCGTTGTCCTGCTGGCAGATACCATTATGCCGAGGAAAAACAAATTTCATGTGAGGTTGGACACGGTTACCAAAGATAGATGCATACTTTGTAGACCCATTGTGCCTTCCAGAATGCTAAGATCACCCAGGGAATCACACGGCAATATTCCCCAGACCATGACTCTCCCTCTTTGTTTGTTTTCAGAGGTTTCACGCCGTACAAGTCAACGGCTATCTTTCCTAAGAAGCATAGAACGTGATTCATTTGAAAAAGCCACCTGTCGCCACTCGGTGGACGTCCAGTCGCGCTACAGGTTTGCAAATTCCAGCCTTGGTCGCCAATGAACAGAAGTCAGCGTGAGTGCACGAACTAGGCGCATGCTGTGCAGTTCCATACGCAGCTACGTTCGCTGAACGGTTGAGAAGATTCTGTTGGTAGCCCTTTCATCTAGATGGGCAGTAACTCAACAGTTGCACGTGTTTCCACCTGTACGCATCCCCGCAGCCGACGCTTACTCCTATAATATACAGGGTGAAAAGTATTTAATCTGTAAAAACTCTGGGAGGTTGAAGAGGACATCGAAACAAATATTTTTCCCTAATGTCATTTTTTCCTATGAGGAGTATTTACACCGGTGGAGGCCGTATTACTCTTTTCAGTTGTTAGAGGCCGTATTACGAACTTCAGTTGTTAAAGAGCTTATTACGCTCTTCAGTTGTAGGCAACTGCTGTCCACCAGATTAGTAGTAGCGCATTGTCTCTGTTTACTAATGGAGCGATACACCTGAAGTGAGTACACTGATATGGTTGGTGCGTACTACGTAGCGCACCACAACGGACGAACTGCACAGCTGTTTTATCAACAACAATATCCTAATCGCCGTATCCCGCATCACACCACCTTTGCTGCAGTGTACCAACGTCTGCGTGAGACCGGGTCATTTAGCAGATTACCTGGACAGGGAGGTCATCGCACGGTAAGAACGCTGCGATTTGAGAAAGCTGTCTTGCAGCATGTGGAGCGGGATCCTTCAATTAGCACTCGTGCAATTGCACGTAACATAGGGACGAATCAGACGGATGTAAGAACAGTCCTTCGACAGCAATTGTTACGTCCACTTCACTTACAGCGTGTCCACAACCTGGAACCAGTTGATTATCCACCCAGAGCACAGTTTCCGCAGTGGTACCTAGAACAGTGTGAAATTCCATCCTCTGTGTTGTTTACCGATGAACCAATGTTCAGACGTGATGGAGTCTTCAACATGCACAATTCTCTCATGTTTGGTGTGAGGATAACCCACATGCCACAGTTACTAGCGCTCATTAAGTGCGATTCTTCGTTAATGTGTGGGTCGGTGTTGTTGGGGACTGTTTAATTGGGCGTATCTGCTACCTAGGCCATTAAATGCCAGGCACTATTACAATTCTCTCTCCAGACCATTCCAAGAATTGCTGGAAGACGTCCCGCTCCCTACAAGACAACGCATGTGGTTCCAACATGACGGAGCGCCGGCACATTTCAGTCGTCGTGTGCGTCGATTCCTGGACCGAAGGTTCCCATAAACGTGGACTGACAGAGGTGGTCCTGTACCATGGCCTGCTCGATCCCCAGATATGTCCCCTCTGGACTCTTTTGTATGGGGAGAGTTGCGCAACCTTGTTTACGCAACTCCTGTTACATCATAATAGGATCTGGTTGCCCGGATAGTAGCAGCAGCAGGAACAATTGAGGATACTCCTGGGGTTTAGGCCGTGGCAGACAGAACATGATCCGACGGTGTAAGTTTTATTTACGTGCCAATGGAGGAATTTTTGAAAATTTACTGTAATTGGAATTTGGTTTTGTTAATTTGTTGTCTCTTGGTCATAAAAAAATGGAAAAGTGATTTTGGTTTAATTAATTTGCCACCAGAGAAATCTTCCTCTACCGGCTTAAATACTCCTCATAGGAAAAATGACATTAGGGAAAAATATTTGTTTTGATGTCCCCTACAACCTCCCAGAGTTTGTCGGTTTAAATACTTTTCATCCTGTATAGCCCGTGGTGCACCACACATGCCTCTGCGCCGTTTGGGATGGCACTATTTTGCCGTGCACGGTGTACTTCCACCACGTCAGCACACGAACAGTTTGCAAACACAGCCATTTCAGAAATAGTTCCGACTTTGGTCCGAAAGCCAACGATCATGCCACTTTGGATGTTAGATAAATCGCTCCGTTTCCTCATTACGACTGTACTGTTGTCCGCGTCCCCCAACGCGTTTTATATTCCCTCCACTGCTAGTGCTGCTACCAGCCGTCTGTTAGTGGTTATTGAACGTTGACATGGAGCATAGGCGATGGTCACATTAATGTCAATGGACCATGTAGTGTAGACACAGATGATGGAGTGTCTAGCAGAATATTAAAGTACTGTGCTGCACATGTTAACCCTGTATTTAGCCATATTTGTAATTTTTCCTTTAGGAATGGTCAGTTTCCTGAGCGATTAAAGTACTCAGTAGTAAAGCCGCTTTGTAAATGGGGAAAAAGGGATAATGTAGATGATTTTAGACCTCTTTCTATACCATCAGTGTTTGCAAAAGTTGTTGAAAAGGCTGTGCGTGTAAGGTTAACTGATCATTTTATATCACACGATTTGCTATCAAATGTACAGTTCGGCTTTAGAAGTCGTTTAACAACTGAAAATGCTATATTCTCTTTTCTCTGTGAGGCACTGGATGGGCTAAACAAAAAGTTTCGAACGCTTGGCGTATTTTTTGATTTAACTAAGGCATTTTACTGTGTTGGTCACAAAATATTGCTCCAGAAGTTGGACCATTACGGAATACGGGGAGTAGCTCACAATTGGTTCACCTCTTACTTTAGCAACAGGCAGCAAAAGGTCATTATTCACAATGTTGATAACGGCTGTGATGTGGGATCTGAGTGGGGTACAGTCAAGTCGAGGGTGCCCCAGGGATCAGTGTTGGGGCCGCTCCTGTCCCTTATTTATATAAATGATATGCCCTCTAGTATTATGGGTAACTCTAAAATATTTGTGTTTGCTGATGACACTAGCTTGGTAGTAAAGGATGTTGTGTGCAACATTGACTTGGTTTCAAATAGTGCAGTACATAACCTCAGTTCATGGCTTGTAGAAAATAAACTAACGTTAAATCACAGTAAGACTCAGTTTTTACAGTTTCTAACACACAATTCAACAAAATCTGATGTTTTAATCTCACAGAACGGGCATATGATTAATGAAACTGAATTTCTAGGTGTTCAGATAGACAGTAAGCTGTCGTGGAAAGCCCACGTTCAGGATCTTGTTCAAAGACTTAATACTGCCATTTTTACTATTCGAACGGTATCAAAAGTGAGTGACACTTCGACATGTAAATTAGTCTACTTTGCTTATTTTCATTCACTTATGTCGTATGGTATTTTATTTTGGGGTAACTCTTCCCATTCTACAAAGATATTTTTGGCTCAGAAATGGGCGGTTCTGCCAATAGGTGGTGTGAGTTCACGAAACTCTTGTCGACCTTCGTTCACGAGTCTGGGTATTTTGACACTGACCTCTGAATACGTATATTCCTTACCGTCGTTTCTTGTTACCAATATTAGTTTATTCTCAAGAATAAGCATCTTTCACTCGGTTAATACTGGGCTGAAATCAAACCTGCATTTGGATCGGACTTCCTTAACTCTTGTGCAAAAAGGTGTGCAGTATACTGCTGCATCCATTTTCAATAAGCTGCCACTCTACTTCAAAAATCTTGGCAGTAATCCACGCGCTTTCAAATCGAAACTGAAGAGTTTCCTCATGGGTCACTCCTTCTATTCTGTCGAGAAGTTCCTTGAAAAATTAAGCTGGTCCTCATTGTATTGCTGATAGCGTTTACTTAAACTTATGGACTGCCTTTTTTCAGATTCATGAACATTTATTTTTATCTGTTAGTACTTTTCTGTTGTAAGTTCATGTACTGACACGTTCCATGACCTTGGAGATTTGCTCCTCAATTTGGTCTTACGGAACTTGACGTGTAAATAAAATAAAAAAATAAATGAAGGTAAAGCGGCATTGAAGGCCGGTGTCCTAGCCTCGTATGAAGTAACAGGCTGAAGTATAAAGTAGTGCAAGGTTTTCACAAGCACTGCGTCTCTATAAAACACTATCATATCTAAGGTGACAATCATAACACTCAGTTTTCACATACTCTAATGTGAGAAATAATTGCAGCACCTAAAAACATTAGCCCAAAGGAATACATATGGAATATTTTACCAGCATTAAGTGAGAAGAAACACGTTCGCATCCGCAACGAACGTTTTGCTACCGCTCGTGACGCAGTTGCGAGTGTCAGTAACCAGTTTTCGGCGACTTCATTGCGGTGGTGCCATGTTCTGTCACGTCATGTTTGTACTTAGTGACGCAAATGCCCTTCCACAACCACTGAATAACGTCGTTAGACTTCTCCCTGCTAGTTGTAACTCGAAATATCAGAACTCCATCTATGTTTTGTGGGATAATTTATCTTCCGATACGTTCAGTTTCAAGGTCTTTCGATTTTATCACGGAAAAAAAAAGAGAAAATGAAACTGTCGGCAAGTACAATTTCGCAATTTCTGTAGCTCTCCAAAGAATGACGGCTTGTGACATGAAGAAAGTATGTCGTATAAAGATCGAGATTTGAGACAGCAATGAGTTGTGACAGTTGTAAAAGCAAAAATTAGTAGATTATGAAATTCCGACAGTGAGGAATGCAATATAATTCTAAAATATCTGTAGGTAATATTTAGAAATCAGCTGTTAGTTCTTGTGCCATAGGAGACGAGTTGCGACGGTTCTTCTTGTTTATGGCCTGTAAGATGTGTTTAACTGATAAAAGTCGAACCTTCAACTTCTTAGCTCTCATTTCACATATAATATCAGTCCTGCTAATCTGACTCGGTCGAACAGTTCGTAAAAAGTGACCTACCATAAAAATCCCCATTTATAGCAACGGATCCAGATTATAAAATCCTGTTTGGCCATACTTTCGCATCTGACTGCCTATTCGCAACTACTTCTTAATAATCAAAGTTCCGCCGCTCCAGACGTTTAATATTGCAAAGACTAATCCATTGCTATTAAGGAATAATTATTACTCTCCTTTTCTGGTAACACTGTTTAGATAATAAATCGATACTTCAAAAACTTATTTCTCATCCTCTTTACGCCTGGAAACAGCTTGTGTATACTCTGTGCAGTCCAGTTTACAATTATTTTGCCGTCACTACTCAATCCTCCTCCATCAGATATTCATTCCCATGGGATGATACACTGCGTGGTGGCTCGTTACTCAAGACGAAACTAATTTTGCAAAGAATTGAGAAAATCATCCCGCCAAATTGCAGTCATCGATCCACCAATCAGCAAATCATTTCTAATCCTTCCGCGGGCGCATTTTTTGTAGCACCTCAGCGAACATACATTTTCTGCTATCCTACTACAATTAAAACTATTTTCTAATAGTTTTATTTTTGTGATTTAGGACGAAAAACTATGGTGGTACACATATCACCACTGCACCTTTGCGAGGTATTAAAAATATGATGGTAAGTGGATTTCCCTCTTGTATTTTCTGAGCTGTTAAGCGTCGCCTTTACACGTAAAAGAATAATGAACGTTGTTTTATGTTTTTATTATCTGTTTTCTTTTACTTTATTTTAAAAATTGTTATTGAAGTTTACTTGCCACAATGTGAAAACAGTCTGAGAAATTTTATCAAGTAACAAATGTATGAGCTGATGTCACAATAACGTATATTGCAGAAGCGAAGCAATATGTTCTGACAACAGAAGTAATCCCACGACAAACAGAAACTGACTGTTGAAGCAGTTTCCATGCACTTGGTGCAATATAACTACCACAAGTCGTCAGGCATAGACAAGGGTGGTGAGACGTATTCCCAAAAGCTTTGGGATACTCCAAAGTTGATGATAAGTATGCTTCCGAAAGACTGCAAATGACAGATTAATTTTGTGGTTAAGTATACTTCCCAAGCCCCTTCCAGAAACTTCTTTGCTGGTAACCATTCATCCCAAGAACCATTAAAACAACATTGTTTGGTGGAATATATATTTCCCACAGTCCTGAAGGCTATGCTTCACAACAAACAGAAACTACAGCTTGTGCAGCAGACTGCCACTAGATGGCGGAAGTGGCAACACAAATTCCCTTAAAGGCTGCAAACAAATACATTTAGTATGAAGTAATCCCCCACGGCCCGCGAAAGAGTTAATGCAACCTTTAATATCACGTTTCAATCTAACACTTTTTCGGTGGACATAGTGGGATCGTTACAATGTCTCTAAAATATGTTTTGGGGTCAAAAACTTGAGTTTCTTTTCTTTTAACTTTTGCGTCAGCTCCAATGTTTACACTATAACACTTTATATCCACCCGAATCAACTTAGACCACGCCATGTTGAAAACTCCGCCCCTGCTTGGAGTTGATGACATACTGCGTGAACGGTGGATCGCGTTGCCACTGCAGTACGCTACCAGCTGTGGAATCACTCCAGTTGTGCGTGTCAGTGCGGCTGAGTGCTGCGTAGCTTCAACAGCGTTCCCTCTTGTGAGACAAGGAACGTCTCACAAGAGAAGCTAATCGAAACTCATACATTACAATAAGTGTCAGGTGCCTAAATTTCAGAGTGTGATTGTTTTAGAATAAGAGGGAATGATCGATCTCTAGCAAATGCCTTTCTCGTTATGCGAAACTTAAATATCTTACAATACAAACGCGAAGTCTATGATACCTGTGTGGAACTAATCAATAGGAGTTGGTAGTAGTGCACAATAAGCGAGTTCCTGACAACCAGTTGTGAACACAGCGTGATACGAACCCTGTTTCGTCATTATGATCGTACTATTCTACCACAGTGCTCAGTCGATGCTTATAAAGTGTAGTGGACCTTGTAAAAGGAAGGAGATTGGGGTTTAACGTGGCTCCGACGACGAGACCTTTAGAAACGGATGTGGATTTTGTATAATACCACAAACATTCGCACGTATAATGCTGATTCTGACGTCAAGAATGCTAGAGACGCAAGTAAGGACATCTTCACGTTAGTATCCGACGTCGACAAGGAAAGCCACCCCGCGGAGTGCAAGTTCAAGATATCTACGTTGACAAAGAAGCGAACACGCCTATCGACTATAATGTCAAAAAGTGTTTCCACAGTCCTTTCATATGCTCCGTGGTTATAGAAGAGAGTCGTGCTAACCTTGGATAGATCTGTTGGGTGATAATAGTCAGTGAGAAGCAGAGTTTATGTTTCGCGAAATACTGGTGTCTACCCGGAAACTTTGAAACGAAGTAGTGTACAAACAGCCCAAAATGGTCGCGTCATCAGCCTTCCACGTTCATAGCCCAGTACGTGCATGTTAATGTTTAGGCAGATATAAATATAGATCTATGCAAATAATTTAAGGAGACTGCTCCTTTCTAACGATCTGAGTATGATGCTTCTGGATCCCGCCAATCATACTCCAAACACCGTCGCCAGAATGGATATAACACCTTTGACGAGGACAGATAAAGCCTTTCAGCCCATGATATAACATCATTGATATAATCCGTGTGCACCGCCAGACAAAACTGTCACCTGATGAACTACAGAAACATAACAACTATTAATCATGACACACCACAATGATTGTTTAAATATGCCAAGAAAGCATACAAACAATAAGCCTGCAGTAAGATCCGGGTATTCAATTGCAGACTTAAAACGTTTTATGAAAAACATCCTATTCTATGTTTTTACTCCATAGCTATAAATGGAAATACAAATTCAGTTTCAGAATTTTATGAAATATGCAGAAAACTGTGGAAAAAAGCGAAGCAAAACGTGTCCAATCCGAAAATAAGGCATTCCTTTTGTTTTATTCAGCGAGACTAATTTTGCAATATTACAGAAACTGCGCAGCTTCGTCATGGAGAAAGTAAAATCTGAAGATGTTTTTCAAGCCTCTGCAGATGAAACCAACAACTTTTTTTCGACAGTGCTTACCTCTCAAGTTTCAATACATTATCAGCCACAAGATACCACCCACGCAACAGAAGCGTTTTGCATACAGCATATCTGTACATGACAGTAGATAATGTTTGAATGAGCGTAGATATGATCAAAAAATTTGCAAAGATTACCCTTCCAGTTCTTCGAGACGTATAGTCTCTCTCTCGTAGCTGGTATGTATGGAACTGAGCGAAAACAAAGTTTAATTCGACCAACACCAAAGACTGATCACACAGATTTACAAGATGACTAAAGCGCGATCAGCATATCCGCTAAACACCTTGGATAAGACTGTTGATAAAAGCTGATGGACGACCTTAAAACTATAACTACCACGATAAATATCAATCAGGCCCCCAAAACCATCATAGCACAGAAACTACATTAATCAATGAGCCTGGCGATATCAAACATGCCATGAGTATGAGTGATGCAGCCATTCTAACACTGCTTAGCTTCAGAATGGCATTTGACACTTGTTTTCCGTAAATCTATTTTTGAAAATGACAGTTGTATTTCTTAAATAGTGCAACACAGTGGATCGACAGCTGCCTTGCGAATAAAACTATATGAACCAATCGTATGTGGGGCAGGGATCTTGTCATGAAAACATGTGCTGAAGGGAGTCCCTCAAAGTTCAGTTCTTGTTCCATTGCTTTTTTAGCTGTACATCAACGAGGTTATATTTTGTGCTGTATTCATAAAACTACCATTAACGTGCTGATGGCAGTGAGTTATATGTAAGTGCCAGGCCTATGAACATTGCTGCTGCCGTCTCATGTGTGAATGACGACCATTTTTTTCATACGTTGGCTACAAAATATAAGTCTTAAACGGAACAGTAAGAGATCGCAAGTCATCATCATATTAAATTAAAAGTCGATGATTCGATATTTCAGTGAAACAGTTCCTCCTCTTCTAACTGAAGTTATCCAGTTGCGAGGTGCCAGGGCTAGTAGTGTATTTAGCACTAAATTCTTCTAGAATTTTCATATACAGGGTGTTGCAAAAAGGTACGGCCAAACTTTCAGGAAACATTACTCACACACAAATAATGAAAAGATGTTATGTGGACATGTGTCCGGAAACGCTTAATTTCCATGTTAGAGTTCATTTTAGTTTCGTCAGTATGTACTGTACTTCCTCGATTCACCGCCATGATTTAATACTGTGCTGCTATAACATGTGCCTTTACAAGTACGACACAACATGTGGTTCATGCACGATGGAGCTCCTGCTTCTCAACAACAGATTAGGTGACCAATGGATTGGTAGAGGCTGACCAATTCCATGGCCTCCACGCTCTTCTGACCTCAACCCTCCTGACTCTCATTTATGGGGGCATTTGAAAGCTCTTGTCTACGCAACCTCGGTACCAAATGTAGAGACTCTTCGTGCTCGTATTGTGGATGGCTGTGATACAATACGCCATTCTCCAGGGCTGCATCAGCGCATCAGGGATTCCACGCGATGGAGGGTGGATGCATGTATCCTCGCTAACGGAGGACATTTTGAACATTTCCTGTAACAAAGTGTTTGAAGTCACGCTGGTACGTTCTGTTGCTGTGTGTTTCCATTCCATGATCAATGTGATTTGAAGATAAGTAATAAAATGAGCTCTAACGTGGAAAGTAAGTATTTCCGGACACATCTCCACATAACATATTTTCTTTCTTTGTGTGTGAGGAATGTTTCCTGAAAGTTTGGCCGTACCTTTTTGTAACACACCCTGTATAAATGATGCTCTAAGCCCCCCCCCCCCCCCCCCGTATTCTAACTCTGACTTTTGCTGTTGCACATGGATTAAAAAGAAACGCAGAAACGCGAACTGACTGTAATCGACCCTGCAAGTGGAGTAGAAAAGAGTTTGGCACCTGCAATAATTTAATTTGATAAATAAGTTAAATAAAGGAAAGTTTCATTAACGTAGTGAGAAATGAAAGGGTTGCTCTACCGATTAATTGAATGAAAGTTCTGTCCAAAATAACATGATTTATTATGACTAAAATCAAAATACATGAAACATTTACAATACATCAAATTGGCTCAAATTGGATACTTAAATAACTGCTGTGAAGGTGAAGTTGTCCCTAAACTAGATTGTGACATTTATGACGAAGTGGTATGTGGAGCCAATTCCTTGCAGCTCAAATCTTAAGAGAAACATACAGCCAACCCAACATTAATTGCTGCTACAGTAGTGAGAACTCAGACAATGAACACCCAAGACAGAACAAAGTTAGAAAATGATGAACAGGCGCGCTCTGCTGAGCTCTGATTATCACCTAGGAAAATCCCTATCTGCCGGTGCTGCGGACATGCATTACCAAACTGTCTTCTTAACTGCAAGAACACGATCTGGCGTACCAGAGGCGATGGCTGGTTGCTTCGACATCCCGTCGTGGTGATGATAATGTCGCGAGTATAGCCCGAAACAAATTATCCTGGTCTGGTTGTTCCAGACTAAAGACTTCCTAGCAATACAAATACGCCTCTGAGGGAGTCTAAGAAGGCTTGCCACACAATCACTGACGGTACAGTGATTGATTTTAACAAGCGAAGTCACACAGTAACTCCGATTCAGTCAACTTTAGCCAAAACTACTCAAGACAGACAACATAGGCCGCTTGAAAGCAGAACGCTCAATTGCCAACTGTACTCGGAAAGTTACGTTGAAGTCGAAACTTCAGCAACTTCGTCAAATAGTTACAATTAAATAAAAGTATATTAGACAGCCAACGGAAGGCAGGCTGTCCAGAGCAGCGAGAGCTCAGTCTTGTAACCTACGCCAACCGAAAGGCGAGAGGCGACCACCACAAGAGCACCCGTACAAACTGAACACACAACATTCCCGCCCCCATGACAGTGGCCGTGGTTAAACGTTCCAATCAGCAACTCGAAAACTGGCAGAAAATTCCACTCTATTGCCGAAGCACTACCATTCCACCAATGGAGATTCTTGGCGCCAATTTCTGCACCGATTATGCTACGTCACGGAGCTATGTCCTGAGCAAGCCAATCACAGTTACGATTTGGCATAAAACGCGGGAATTTGCCCTCTAAGACTGCCTGGGGACACAAGTCTTTCCCACGCCTCGCTGGTAGCCCACCAGAAAGTGTTTTCGCTTAGTTTATGCGAAGTAACGGAATCTGTAGCCCAGCCACTCCTTCAGGCCGCTGCAGGCGTGTCTCCGCCACTCTACTGACAATGTCGGCGTGTGGAAAGCATTCACTCGACTCCCTCACACCCGTCAGCTTAACCCTTTCAAGATCAGCAGATCCTGCCTGTCACCGGACCACCTGGGTGACGAGAGACGCTGCGTGGGAAGTCCGCGTGTGAAGGAATAGCAACTTTTCACTGCATGCAATTAGAGAGGAAAATCGAATTACTCAGAGTAAGATAGAAACATGAGAGGCGGCTTCTGCCACTTCTCACAGTTACCCAGTTGCAAAACAGTAAAAGATCGTGGCATTGTTTTAGATGAGCATTTAAACTAGGCGGAACAAACTGTCGCAGCATACCGAGCAATATTTCTTGCCTACATGAAACTGAAATTCAGAAAATATTTGCACCAAAAATAAAACAGAAAAATCAATGTTCAGTCCAGCCTTTAGTACTGCCAAGTAATACTTTACAGCACAGTGACAACTGCACACAGCCTGGGCCAGGCATAAAAGGTTGCTTAAGGTCAGTTGGCTGATCATGTCAATTCTCCTTAATTCTCAATTAAGGCGGATATGACTGAATGAAAGACGATTTTCACACTCTATTTGATTTAAATGTATCCTAATTAAAATGGGTATGATTTTTTTATGCTGATAGTTGAAAGTTAAAAGCTGAAAGTTGCATTGGCTAATTCGGAATATACAAACACGGTTGACTAATACTGAATACTCAAGCTCGTCTGGCTGATACTGAATGTACAACCACAAGCGAGACATGTTTATATTGCATGTGACAGCTATTAATTATTTAAGGGAAACAGAAAATAATATTATGCACATAAATGTTAATCAATATAACCCTCAAAAAACGTACAAATGGCAAAATCGTAACCAGCAACGGAATTAATTTACTATTCATTAATCAGAAGCGGATAAGGTTTCTTACTACATAAAGACAAATGACACTAACCACGACTGAAAAACTAGGAGAATTTTTCGCATACCTGTAAACTTGTTTGTATAATGCCTCACATCGGAAAAGAAAAGTGAAACAAAAGTGAGGCAGTGTAATGGATCACCTTGGCCATGAAGACGAGGTTAGGAACATCTCGCATCACTTGATTTAAATATTTCTTACTAACTTTCCGGCCGAAATAACTTATTATTCCCAGGAGAGAAACTCGGTTTTAACAAAAAGCATCGAAGCAGCGCACACAAGCTCAATCTGATGACCAAGTGCAAGACATTTCAATTTCGATACAGATTAAAAGGAAAATACGAGTGCGTTGTTCTCACATCCCATATTTAGAAAAATTACTTTGAGCTAAGTGTATCCATGTTCATCACAACTATCAAATAATGAGCCCTATGATAAAATCATTCACAGACATTGGAAATCTTATTTCAGCACCTAATTCACGAAGACTCCTATCATATGCACACGTATTCTATGTGTGACAACAAAAATCAAACACCCAGAAAATATGATCGGATGTCAACGTAACTTACAGTTGTTCATGTTTAGGGTTGGTAAGAGACGGGGTAGGGTATACAGGCGGCAGGAACAGCGTGATATTGTATTTAATCTATCCTTTCGCCTTATCATTCATTTGCGGTACCTATAACTATTTGAGCTTCCGCGCTTTCTATTAGCGCTTAGATCTCTGGTTCTCCCCAGCATAGCGACGACAGGTGATAATTCGGTACCGATTTTGCTATGTCTACCCTCTTCTTGTATTCGTCCTGCACCCTTCCAAACTTAAGTCCTTTCTGCACTTCTCCGAGACCCTCTAACCTAAAAAGCCACGACCAATGAATGCAGGAAGCACACAGGGGGAGCTAGAGAGAGGTGTTTGGGCCTTCTTGCCCAACCTCTTTGGCAGCAGCATGGCCTGAATGTTGTGCAGGACACCATCCCATGGAATTACGACGCCTGACAGCAGTTTGTTGAGCTCCTCGTTGCTGCGGATTGCGAGATGCAATTGTTTCGGGATGCTGCGCGTCTTCTTGTTATCACAAGCCACGTTTCCGGCCAATTAGAGCCCCTCAGTTTCCAGGAACCCACGACGTGACGAGGCAGACTGGCGTTTTGCACCGACGTGCTCTGCGTAATTCCCTTTTCTCATATGTCGGTAGATTTTGTCGACTGAGGACTTTAGCCCAGCCCTGCGTGACTGGGACTTTGTAAAGAAACATTCGCAGTGATCTGCAAACCGTAGATGCAGGTCCCCTCTTGAAATGAAAAGAATTGCGTTGGAGAGGCCGTGTCTCATTACGACTGCAGTGCACTATGACGTCATACAGTGCCTCGCAGTGCAGGCGGCAACTGGCTGTGGCGGCAGAGTGTGCGACTGCTAAACGCCTGACTTTGCCTCCTTTCCCGTATCCAGACATGTTAATATGTCTAGGCGACTGAGTAGAGTGATAGCAATATAAATCATTTGTATAATGAAAAGGTAAGTAATGTGGTAACTAACTGGTCGACTGAGGGCTCCACGAACTCTTAAGAAGTACCACTCAAGAGAAGGTTTTAGTTGTTAATTTCGTAACAAATTTATAAAATTCATTTCAAATACTTATTCTGTGAGGTTATCTGTAATGATGGAAGAAATTAACGTTTAACTCTCTCAGGCGCACACGCGCATAGCCTTAACATGGCATAGAAGAACTACCATCTAAGTACTCCATAGCAGTGATGGCATGTTCCATTTAACGCAGTGTCTTGTGGACTATTGTGTTTGAGCCAATGTATCCTTTGTTCATGTGTTTCTCTTAATTCCACTACCTGTGTGCCCATGATAAACCACTTTTCTTGTGTTTGCAAGTCTCCTCATTTTGACCACCACTTCTCTAATTGTCATTTTGACCAATATGACAGCCAAAGTATGTACGAGAAATGAAAAACCGTCTATGAGATATGGAAGCTCTTTATTCATTCATACCAAATATACACATGACTGTTTTAAAATAGAAATGAATACTAATATGCATCATAAACATCTGATTATAATCTGTCATTGAGTCAGCTTTTCATTGAGGGACTATTCGTGCTGAATCGGCTATTTAGTAACTGCTTTCCTCAACACCACCCCTCCTCGGCCACAATTCAAGATCTTTGGTGTTCATGTGTGCAACTCTAAATCTTTCTCCATCCTCTTACTCATTCCAGATGTAAGAATCCAACAAGCTACGCAGTCACCTGCTTCTCATCCGAATTCCCTCTACATTCAAGAAGATACACTTTATGCCTTATCACTGGCCAAGCCTCCTTCCCACAGCAATTTCCCAGATTTTTAACTTCAATTCAGCACAAAACCAGGATTTATGCCTCATTTTCAACACCATCTTTGCTGTCCTCATCTCTGTCTACTGCTGTTTTCTCTCCTCCACCTCATCTACTAACGCTACACTGTTATTTCTCGCTCTTCTTAGGACCAGTCAACTTTTCTCTACATTCTATTCCTTCTGTATTGATGTCATACATTTCTGTTAGATGTCATAACTTAAATCCCATAAAACAAAATGAAGAAATCCTTTATCCAGTGTCAATTAGACTGGTATTTCTTAAATGAATGTATAATCTATTATTATTATCGTTATGTACTACTTACATACTACAAATACTGTAGCATTAACTTCCTAAAGACATCAGATTAGATTTAAGAGAGAACCCAATGTTCTACCTTCACCATGTGAAATAAATCTGTTGTACATAAAGCAGAGAGAGAGAGAGAAATAGAGAGAGAGGGGGGAGGCAAGGAGAGAGAGCCTGGCATCTCCCCCCAAATCACCATATCGACTTCAACCAAATTTGGCACAAAAAACAGCAGATCTCATGGGTATCCACACTGTGAGATTACAACCTCCTAGCTCCAATAGGAGCGATATGGGCCTAAAAGTGCATTTTATAGCTCCTGACATATAGGTTGGCCTGCCGCATCCACTTGCTTTGCAGGACAGCCTACTTAGCAACAAATGGTTTTCTGAGCCCTGATATGTAAGCTGCCCTGTATGACAGAAGTGTTGTGTTGGAGTAGTATCAACATGCATTATCAATCTGCTTTGCACGGCAGTCTGTTCTTCAGGAACAAACAAATAATTTCAAAGCCTCTCATGCCTAGCTTGCCGTGCATGGCAGGCATGTTGTGGGAATAGTATCAGCCCACTTTATTGAACTGTACTGCAGGTGCCACAAGTGCTGATGACCACGTGTGGGGTCATTTGGTATAGCTAGAAGAGGGGATGGACAGAACAAGGGGGAGACAGAAATGGGCAGAGAAAGGATAACACTGGTGGAAGATGTGTAAGGTGTATAGACAGAGGGAGGAAAAGGTCGACACAGAGAGGGGGAGGGCAAGGTATGTTCAATATACATGCCAAAGTTGTGGGGAAAAGGCTAGTACATAAATAAATAAATATAGTTTTCAATATAATTGGTGCAGGTGGAGCCCCAAAACCAGTTAATATTTTTATAGCCTCATGAGGTCCCAATAAAGGAACGTTTATTTTCTGTGTCTTTCACAATATATAATCGTCATCAGTCAGTCAGAAAGATCAATAGAGATAAGACATTATAAATACTCATACATTTGATTGGTTCACTATCAGTGTATCGATATGTGAAGATACCGCAAAAACTGTTATAACATAAACCTGACTCTAGGAGCAGTTGTATATACACTGAAGCGGCAAAGAAACTGATATAGGTAGGCGTATTCAAATACAGAGATATGTAAACAGGCAGAACATAGTACTGCAGTAAGCAACGCCTATAAAAGACAACTGCCTGGCGCAGTTGCTGAAAAGGCAGTTTATCAAGATTTAAATGAGTTTGAACGTGGTGTTATAGTCTGCGCACGAGTGATGGGACACAGCATCTCCGAGGTAGCGATGAAAGGGCGATTTTCCCGTACGACCATTTCATGAGTGTACCGTGCGTATCAGGAATCCAGTAAACATCAAATCTCGACATCACTGCGGCCGGAGAAAGATCCTGAAAGAACGGGACCAACGACGACTGAAGAGAATCGTTCAACGTGATGGAAGTGCAACTATTCCACAAATTTCTGCAGATCTTAGTGTTGGTCCATCAGCATGTGTCAGCGTGCGAACCATTCTACACACCATCATCGACATGGGCTTTCGGAGCCGAAGGCCCACTCATGTACCCTTGATAACTGCATGACACAAAGCTTTACGCCTCGCCTGGGCCGATCAACATCGATATTGGACTGTTGATGACCTGAAACATGTTGCCTGGTCGGACCAGTTTCATTTCAAATACTATGAAGCAGACGGGCGTGTACGAGTATGGAGACTACCTCATGAATCCAAGGACCCTGCATGTTAGCAGGGGACTGTTCAGGCTGGTGAAGGCTCTGTAATGGTGTATGGCGTGTGCAGTTGGAGTGATATGAGACCCCTGATACGTCTAGGTACGATTCTGACAGGCGACACATACGTAATCACCCTGTCTGATCACCTGCATCTGTTTATGGCCATTGTGCATTCCGAAGGACTTGGGAAACTCCAGCACGAAAATGCGACACCCCACACGATCAGCTACAGAGAGGCTGCAAGAACACTCTTCTTAGTTTAAACACTTTCTGGGCACCAAACTCCCCAGACATGAACGTTATTGAGCGTATCTGAGTCGTCTTGCAACGTGCAGTTCAGAAGAGATCTCCACCCAGTCGTACTATTACGGATTTATGGGAAGCCCTGCAGGATTCATGATGTCAGTCCTCTCCAGCACTACTTCAGCCATTAGTCGAGTCTATGCCACGTCCTGTTGCGGCGCTTCTGCGTGCTCGCGGAGCCCCTACACGATATTATGCAGGTGCACCAGTTTCTTTGGCTCTTCAGTGTAGATGCCTAAGATCCATCAATATTTCGACGTGGCGAGAAATCTAAACTCGGTATCCTCCATCTACCGAATGTGGCAGTATCTGTGCAGACTGTGGTTTATACAAGGTGACGTCCGCAAAGTTCTTGGTTTTAGATCCTTCCACATGGAGTTAAAAAGTTAATGTCGTACTGCATGCAGATCTGATATCTTCTTAAGTAACCATGCAGATAGTGCATGTTTCCTATTCTTATAACTATTCCTTAATTTCATGTATAACGTTTGATTGCAGAAAAACAATTAAGTTTCTTGTCTGTGGATTTATAAAATTTTTGTTTCTCCAGATAAAATCTGGAAAGGAGTTTCATACTAAGGTATCACGAACACCAGCGGAGTGCTGTCAGAACATGGGCGTCTCGTTGCAAGGTTGCACTTTTGACCGTTGAGCTTAAACCCAGCAGTGGGCGGTTGACAACAACAACAACAAAAAGCCGACAATAAGCGATACGAGCAAAGGTGAACATCCACCAAAAAGATAGTCGATATACTGAATGTGTCCCAGAATCATGTCAGTTTCAGTATATCGGATACCCTAGACTTGAAGAAGTTTGCAGCCAACTTTCTGACAGAACAGAAAAAAAACATTAGTTGAAATACCGAAAGGTATTTTGAAGCTACAAGGTCTTTTTGGCTTGGGCAGTGATTGAGAACGAAATTAGGTTATACATTTAGTATCCTGAAAGCAAGAAATGGTCTGTAGAATGACGCCACAGCAAATCTCCTCGACTGAAGACATTCTGCATTCTTCATCAGATGAAGCAGGCAATTAAGAAGACTTGCCACGGAAACTTGATCAAACGAGCTGGTATGTTGCAGGACAATGAACTTTCGCATATGTTGCGTCTGCCAAACTGAAGGCGGTGAACCTGCAGTTGGTCGAGGCATCCCTCCTACTCCCGTAACCTGATCCCTTCATACTTTCATCTGTATCCTAAAGTGAAAATCCAGCTGAAAGACCTTCATTTAGACGACACTGGAAATATTAAACACGTTGTTGAGAGTTTGGTTCGCTATCTATCAGAGGACTACGTTTTGAGTGGAACTGGAAAGTTGCAACAACGTTGTAACGATAGCACCAGTCTGGGCGGTTGCTGAAATATATGGATTAAATGTGTACTGCTTAAAAAGTATTCTTTCCGTCCAAAGGAACTTTTTAGCACAGCGCTTTCTACGTATTCCTGGGCAGGTACATACATTTACGTTATTCTCTGTGGGCTATGCATAGGTTTACATAAACGACTTCCAAGATGCTTATGTATGTCATTATTGCGGTGATGATTCCACCCTACAGCAAGACAGTGGCGAATTACAGAGTAGTCGTCACGAGAAGTGAATACTTTCAGCAGCAAGCAGTTCGGGGCGCAAAGAAAGAAATAGATTCCCAGGGAGGATCTGTAGTAGTGTTTGATGAGATACCACTGTTCACTTTTCTTCCTCCTCGCCTGACTGACAACATTACCCACCTACTCTATGTGATCAAAAGCATCCGTAGATCCCCAAAAACATACGTTTTTCATTTTAGGTGCATTGTGCTGCCACCTACTGCCAGGTACTCCATATCAGCGATCTCAGTAGTCGTCAGATATCGTGAGAGAGCAGAATGGGGCGCTCCGCGAAACTCACGGACTTCGAAAGTGGTCAGGTGGTTGGATGTAACTTGTGTCACACGTCTGTACGCGAGATTTCCACACTCCTAAACTTCCCTAGGTCCATTGTTTCCGATGTGATAGTGAAGTGGAAACGTGAAGGGACACGTACAGCAATAAAGCGCACAGACCGACCTCGTCTGTTGGCTGACAGACCGCCGACAGTTGAAGAGGGTCGTAATGTGTAATAGGCATACATCTATCCAGACAATGACACAGGAATTCCAAACTACATCAGAATCCACTGCAAATACTATGACAGTTAAGCAGGAGGTGAGAAAATTTGTATTTCATGGTCGAGCGGCTGCTCATAAGCCATACATCACGCCGGTAAATGCCAAACGACGCCTCGCTTGGTGTAAGGAGGGTAAACATTGGACGATAGAACATTGGAAAAACTTTGTGTGGAGTGATGAATCCGGGTACACAATGTGGCGCACCGATGACAGGGTGTGGGTATGGCGAATGCCCGGTGAACGTCATCTGCCACCGTGCATAGTGCCAACATAGTGGCGCTAGTGTTATGGAGTGGTCGTGTTTTTCATGGAGGAGGCTTGGACGCCTTTATTTGCATGGCACTGACACAGTACGGGCCTACATTGATGTTTTAAGCACCTTCTTTCTTCCCAATGTTGAAGCACAATTTTGGGATGGCGATAGCATCTTTCAACACGATCGAGCACCTGTTCATAATGCACAGCCTGTGGCGGAGTGGTTGCACGACAATAACATCCCTGTAATGTACTGGTCTGCACAGAGTGCTGACCTGAATTCTATAGAACAACTTAGGGATGTTTTGGAACGCCGACTCCGTGACAGGCCTTACCGACCGACATTGATACCTCTCCTTAGTGCAGCAATCCGTGAAGAATGGGCTGCCATTCTCCAAGACGCCTTCCAGCACCTGACTGAACGTATGCCTGAGAGAGTGGAAGCTGTCATCAAGGCTAAGGGTGGGTCAACACCATAGTGAATTCCAGCAATGACGATGGAGAGCGCCAGGAACTTGTAAGTCATTTTCAGCCATGTGTCCGGATACTTTCAATCACATAGTGTACGTAAGAGTGGCTGATAACGCACGCCTGTGTTACGGCTCTCAGAGCCGGTTCAGATGCTGATATCACTCCGTCTTCAGGCCACCATCCGACCGCCGTGTCATCCTCGGTGGAGGATGCTGATAGGAGGGGCGTGGTGTCAGCACACTGGTCTCCCGGTCGTAAAATCTTGACCGAAGCCGCTACTATTCGGTCGAGTAGCTCCTCAACTGGCATCACGAGGCTGAGTGCACCCCGAAAAATGGCAACAGCCCATGGCGGCCTGGGTGGTCACCCATCCAAGTGCCGACAACGCCCGACAGCGCTTAACTTCGGTGATTTCAAGGGAACTGGTATATTCACTGCGGCAAGGCCCTTGGCCGGTTCAGATGCTGATGGGTGAAGAAATTTTCACCGCCAGTATTTAGCCGGCAATGGGAGGGGAGGCGATGCCATAAAGTTTCTGATCACCAGTCTTTGGGCCAAATGTGCTGGATAGAATTCCAAACCTGTCTACAGTGTCTCTTGTAGTGAGATACACTTTTGATAGCGTTCCGTCCGTCGGATGAAGACTCTGGGATCTGTCGGGGATTGCCTTGGCGTCGATGTTCGTCTGGAATTGTTATGTGCTGGCACTGGATTTCACCCTCTCCCTTCTCTCATCACGCAACACAAACGTGACACCATATTACAGGGTATTCGGAAATTCCCGCTAAAAACTTCTAGGACTTATGGAGGGGAGTGAGAGTACAATATTGTGAATAGGAATCGATGTCCAAAAAGTACCGTTTCCGTTCTACGACGGTTTCATTTCAGATGTTAACGCGTCCACAACTACTGAGGAAAAGGAAAAGTCTCAAACTTGCTTGTCCTGGTATGCAATAGAGTAGACAGGATGACGTGCATCGCATATGACGCTCGCCTATGTCACTTAACGTCTGCCTTGCTACGAGCCTCGTTTAGAGACAGGGAAACAACTGCTGGCACCAGTTCTGACCGCTGCAGTAGAAACTGAAGAGACACCAGGCGGGGTGGAGAGTGCGTACTAGAAGATGATTCATAGGCACTGTGCTGGCGAAAGCTGTCACCCGCACACTAGACGGCAAAGACGTTCCGAGAAGATCGATAGTAGGCACAAGTAGCGCGTCTATAAATAGAGAGGGCAAAAAGAGACTCTCAAGCAACGCAGCGTGCCATCTCCACAGCCAGTATTGAGATCGCCTCCGTGGACCGGAGGTTCAAATGGTTCAAATGGCTCTGAGCACTATGGGACTCAACATCTGTGGTCATCAGTCCCCTAGAACTTAGAACTACCTAAACCTAACTATCCTAGGGACAGCACACACATCCATGCCCGAGCGGTCGCGCGGTTCCAGACTGTAGCGTCTAGAACCGTTCGGCCACCCCGGCCGGCTGGACCGGAGGGCCCATTGAGTCCGCCATCAAGTGAGTCAGTTAGTCGAGTCATCAGTCGCAGCCCAGTGGGAGTCGCAGTCGCAGTTAGCTCAGCTGCTAGCCCAGTCTCAGGCGGCCAGAGCAGTGTACAGACCAAGGACTTGTATTTCACCAGCAGTGACGCTAACGTTGACTGTTATGGAAGAGTTTGTGTGTATCACAACATCTGGACTACCTTAAGTAACTTCTTGTTCCTATGAATAAAGAATCCTGGTAATACATGGGTCCAGTTGGTGTTATAGGATACCAGCCACCAAACAACATCCTCTGCTTTCTTACCACGGTACAAGCCAACTGTGACAACGAGACGACACAAAGTACAATGTCTGTAAAAGCGTTGGTAGTGCCCACATCGAGCCACTGTTGTAGTGTATCAGTATTGTTCTGTATATACAGTGTTTTGGATTCTTTTTCGTTTCTGAATAAAATGAACACGTAATGTTTAACTGTTGCAACAAACAAATGTGCTTAAGTGATAAACGGATGTTTCGTTATGTTTGCTTTCCAGTTGTCATCTAATAAATGTACTGCATCAATTTCCCATGCAGAAGTGGATGAGTTAAACTTATGGGTACCGTTTCTGGACACGGGTTCCTATTCAAAATATTATGTAGTCGCTCTCCTCTACAAGTCCTGGCGCTGCAGTCATGGACTGTGTGGCTGATCCCGGCGGAGGTTCGAGTCCTCCCTCGGGCATGGGTGTGTGTGTTTGTCCTTAGGAAAATTTAGATTAAGTAGTGTGTAAGCTTAGGGACTGATGACCTTAGCAGTCCCATAAGATTTCACACACATTTGAACATTTTTTGAACAAGTCCTGGAAGTTAGCAACGAGAATTTCCGAAAACCCTATGTACACTCATCCGTTAGTCATTCTGCCGGTCGGGGTGGCCGAGCGGTTCTGGGCGCTGCAGTCTGTAACCGCGGGACCGCTACGGCTGCAGGTTCGAATCCTGCCTCGGACATTGATGTGTGTGATGTCCTTAGGTTAGTTACGGTTAAGTACTTCTAAGTTCTAGAGGACTGATGACCTCAAAAAAAAAAATGAATCAAATGGCTCTAAGCACTATGGGGCTTAACAGCTAAGGGCATCAGTCCCCTAAACTTAGAACTACTTAAACCTAACTAACCTAAGGACATCACACACATCCATGCCCGAGGCAGGATTCGAACCTGCGACCGTAGCAACAGCGCGGCTCCGGACTGGAGCGCCTAGAACCGCACGACCACCGCGGCCGGCGATGACCTCAAAAGTTGAGTCCCATAGCGCTCAGAGCCATTAGATTTGCTTTTTTTTTAGTCATTCACAGTAGATACACACGAGACGAAACTCTCACACACTGAGAGAACAGGGGCCATTACTTCCAGAAGAAGGAAATCCTATCCGTTAACGCGGCTCAGCTTACAACTCGCGGTTTTTTTTTGCCAGCAATGCCATATGACTCTTCCTTTCTTTACTGACAGCATTTTCCACGTAGGATGCAATTTATTTTCGTCGGTAGCAACATCATAAAACATCGTTTTGTGTATTCTGCTGCTGCTATCTGTTGTCATTCCTTGTACTGATGCAACTGAAAAATTGGTTCTCAAGAACTGTGTAATCATATTTTATGTTTCGTCACCTTTGATGCATTGAGCTGTAATTTTTTGTTATTTTGTCTTTTGTAACTTTAAGGACAACAACTCTACTATCAAGCTACTGGAGTTTATTGAGATACATTTACTGAGATGTGTTATATCATAAACGCATGGTAATCAATTTTATGTTAGCGAAAAAATTCCCCCTCCTCCCCTCGCCCCCAACACACACACGCACATGCATGCACGCACACACGTAAAAATTTATGCTTGGACTCGTAGCTCCATTTCTTGATCCGAAAACAGTGATCCACCGCACTAAGTTACATATTCCAAAAATCTCGTAACACCAAAAGGCTGTCGTATGGGTACTCTTCGTTTACTAACAACCAATTTTTATCTTGGCGTCCATGTTGTGGTCGACGTATTATTACCAAAACAATCGTTGCTTAAAAATAAAAACTGTTGCTGTCAAATAGTCGAAAAGAAGGCTAGTTTCCATGACATTATGCATGGTAGTTCTGTTACAATGTGATTATCCAGCCCTTAACACATAGATTTTTCTACAGTAACGAAATAGTAAGTTGACCCTTAATATAGAATGGTTTAGTCACTTGTGGCTACGTGTCCTCACTCGATTTACGTCTGCTGTATTCATTGCGAGTTTGCTTCACTGACGGGCGCAATCGATATGACTCCTCATTAACTTTTCTGTCATTCTGGGCGGAATATCCACCAATCTGTAACTTACATAGCGTCAAGAAACTTCCCTGTACAGAAACGATCATATTGACAGTAAACTGCTGACATGATTTTTTTTTCCTTTATTGAGTTTCGATTCCCCCTAAAGGGGGCGGGCTGGCAGCAGCTTATTACGCCGCTCTTCAGCCTACAGAATTTGTTTTAAAAAGATGAAGATAATAAAAAAATAATAACAGTTGGCGATAAAATCGGTGACTTAAAGGTAAAATGGCAGAAAATTCTGGAGCTTAAAACATAAAACACAGGGTGGATGATGCTAATAAAATACACAGGAAGCAGAAAAATAATAGACAGACAGTTAAAAAACACGGCGACACAGGAAGCAGAAAAATAATAGACAGACAATTAAAAAACACGGCGACAGTCTGGGTTCTGTTCGCAAGAGATATAAAAAGCACACCCAGCGACAGCATGATTTCTGTTCACAACACTGTGGAAGGACGCACAACACTGAACACTCACTTAAACACTGCGCTAAAAGTTGGCACAAATATGACATACCACACCCGAGAGCAGGTGGGGGGAAACTGGTCAGATGACTGGAAAAAAGGGGGGGAAGGGGGAGGGGGGAAAGGAGCCAATGGAAGAGGAGGATCCATAAGAGGGGTGGGGGGTGCTGAGCAGACGTGCCAGGGAGTGGGGAAGGCAGATGATGGGAGTACAAAAGGACTCGGGGGGGGGGGGGGAAAGGAGATAGGGAGAGGATAGGCGGGGAGAAAACACAGGATGGAAGTGGGGAGGAAGAGGGAGCCCAGGGAAAGGATGGAGGAAAGGAGGGGGGTGAGAATCAGAGTTGATAGGAGGGATAAATAGAGGGCACCATCCGGGAGGGGGAGTTGAAGGAAGCCACCTTGGGAAAGGAGATGTAGGGTGTAGAGATGGAGGGTAGGGGGGACACAATGGTGAAGACGTGGCAGGGGGCGGGGATGGGAGAGGAGAGGAGCAACCAGGGGGTGAGGGGGTTCAAGATGGCGGGAGGTGTAGAGGATGCGGATATGTTCGAGGAATAGGAGCAGATGGGGGAAAGGAATGAGATCATAGAGGATCCGCGTGGGGGACGGGAGGCGTATACGGAAGGCGAGGCGGAGTGCATGACGCTCAAGGATCTGGAGGGACTTATAGAATTTGGGGGGGGGGGGGGCAGATATCCAGGCAGGACTGGCATAACAGAGGATGGGACGGATTAAGGATTTGTAGGTGTGGAGGATGGTAGAGGGGTGCAACCCCCACGTCCAGCCAGAGAGGAGTTTGAGGAGTCAGAGGCGGTTGTGGGCTTTGGGTTGGATGGAGTGGAGGTGAGGGATCCAGGTGAGGTGACGGTCAATGGTGAGGCCAAGGTACGTGAGGGTGGGGGTGAGGCGGACACGACGGGCGCAGACAGTAAGGGAGAAATCCAGGAGCTGGAAGGAGCGAGTGGTATGACCTACGATGATTGCCTGGGTCTTGGAAGGATTGAGTTTCAGGAGCCACTGGTTACACCATGCAGCAAAAAGGTCAAGATGACTCTGGAGAAGGCGTTGGGACCGTTGGAGGGTTGGAGCGAGGGCGAGGAATGCAGTGTCATCAGCATATTGCAAGAGGTGTACTGGAGGGGGGGTTGGGGCATATCTGCCATGTACAGGAGGTAGAGGAGAGGGGAGAGGACAGAGCCCTTGGGCACACCTGCAGAGGGGTAGAAGTTGTGGGAATTGGCATTATGGATGGTAACATAGGAGGGGCGGTGGGAGAGGAAGGAGGCCACCAGATGGATGTAGTTGATAGGAAGGGCGTAGGTTTGGAGTTTAAACAGGAGACCGGGATGCCAGACACGGTCGTAGGCCTTTTCGAGGTCAAGGGAGACAAATATGGCGGAGCGACAGGAGTTAAGCTGGAGGGAGAGGAGATGAGTGAGGCAGAGGAGTTGGTCATCAGCAGAGAAGGAAGGTTGAAAGCCACATTGGGTGTTTGGGAGGAGGTGGTTTTGGTGGAGGTGGTGATGGATGCACCAGGAAAGGATGGAGTCCAAGAGCTTGCTGAACACCGATGTGAGACAGATAGGACGATAGGAAGAGGCATCAGATGGAGGCTTGTTGGGTTTGGAGAACATCAGGATACGGGAGGTTTTCCACAGGTCGGGATAGAAGCCAGTGGCAAGGATGACATTGTAGAGGGTGGCAAGGATTGAAAAGAAGGAGGGAGGGCAGTGTTTGAGGTAGCGGTAGGTAATGCAGTCGTGGCCACGAGCAGTGTTGCGTTTAGTGCGGAGTGTGAGGCTGATGTCCTGTGTAGTGATGGGAGTGTTAAGTGTAGATGGTGGGGTGTGGCCCAAGTACTGGAAGCTAGGAGCATGGGGAGGAACAGAGGTATTCATATGGTCCATGACATCAGGGAAGAGGGAATAATCAAAGTGGGGATCATCTGGGATGGAAAAAACATCAGAGAGGTGGGAGGCAATGTGGTTGGCCTTAGTGAGGTTGTCAGGAAAGGGACGGTCATTAAGGAGGAGAGGGTACTGGGGGGTGGGGCGGTTCCCAGTAAGGCGGTGGAAAGCAGACCAATACTTGGAAGAGTTTAAGGGGAGCGTGGTGTTGAGTTGTGTACATGTCTGGCGCCAGGCACGGCGTTTCTTCGCAGTAAGCAGGTTGCGGATGTGTCGTTGAAATTGCCAGTGGCGGGTAAGTGTATACTGGTCACGAGTGCGGAGAAAAGAGCGGTAGAGGCGCTGGGACTCTCGAAGGAGAAGGACGGCCTGTGGAGGCAGGGCGGGGCAGTGAGGGTGGATGGCTTTGGTGGGGATATGGGTGGCGACGGTGTCAGACAAGGTCTGGTGCAGGAAGGCAGCAGTGTGAGAGATGTCATCAGGAGATTGGAGGGTAAGGTCGTGGCCGTCAACCTGGGTGTGAATGGAGTCCCGGTAGGCATCCCAGTTGGCACGGGAGTAATCATGGACAAGTTTAGGAGGGACATCAGGGCGAGGAGCGTTGCGGGGATGGCGACCATTAGAGATAGTGAGGAGAACAGGAGCATGGTCACTGCCAATGAGGTCAAGGACATCTGCGGTGATGCGCCCAAGGAGGTTGGGAGAGGCAAGGACCACATCAGGAGTGCTGTTGGATTCGGGTCAGGTGTGCTGAGGCAAGGGAACCAGGTCTCCCTGGAGAGTGGTGAGAAACTGATGCCACCGCTGGAGGTCGGCAGGATCATGGCTGTGGATATTGAGGTCGGCGGCAATCACGTAGGTGGAGAAGGTGCGGTCAATGTGGGCCAGGAAATCGTACGGGATAGGGGTGCGAGGGCGGACATAAATGGTGGCACAGGTGATGGTAAGGGTGCGGAAGAAGAGGCTGAGGGTGAGATGCTCGGCAGAATTGTTAAGGAGAGGTTGGGGCCAGACAGGGAGGTGCTTGAGGTGGGCTATAGCAACTCCGCCACGCGCCAGAGGGTACGGGTTATCGGTGTGGTGGAGGGTGTAAGGAGCTGTGGAGACGGAGATATGAGGTTGAAGGAAGGTTTCATTTAGGACGAAGGCATCCACGCAGTGCTGATGGAGGGTGTGGAGGAAGAGGAGTTTGTGGGTGGGCAGGGAGCGAATGTTGTGGTACAGGATATGGTAGGGTTGTTGTACCATGGGAGGGGAGAGTTAGATGAGGGTGGTGAGGGGGGTGAAGGTGAAGTGGGCCTGGTTGTGGGAGTATGTGGCATAGGTGGTAAGATGGAACGGGCAGCGAGGGCGATTTGGGAAAGAGTGTGTGAGCGCTGGAAGGGGTGGATGTTTTGGAGCACAATGGTGGTGAAACGGATTATGTCCTCAGCAGTAGGGGGAGGACGGAGCGAGTTGTTGGAGTGGATGGGGTCATCAACAGGACTGACAGGGACGGTGAGCTCAGGGGTGACTGGTGGAGGTTTCACTTTACACTTCGAGGAGTAGGTAGAATGTGGTTCGTTGCAAGTGTTGCAAGAGGGGGGAGAGGTGAGGTTGGGGCAATTCTTGAGGAAGTGTGAAGCTTTGCAGTGGGGACAAGTAGGGAGGTTCTTTCAGGCAGAGGTAATGTGGTCGTTGTAGGTGAGACAGCGTTGGCAGCGGTAGGATTGGACTGGGGAATGGGAGGGGTCCACCTTATGGCGTTGATTGTAGATGAGGGCTCCATCGGTGAGGAGGCAATCAATGAAGGAGGAGGATTCGGTGAATATCCGCATAAGAAAAGTCGGCCCGGCATCATTGAAGATGCGATGGGCCGAGCGGATTTCAATCTTGGGCCAGGAGTTGAGTTCCGCCAACACCTCAGCCTCCGTGATCACGGGGCTAAGCTTCGTGATTACAGCGGTGACGGTTGGCGGACGTCGGGGAGGTTGAGGCTGACGAGGAGAGGATGGGGTGTGGTAGGGGGTGAGGGTTGCATGTTGGCCAAATTGGATATGGGGGATGCGGGAGAGGAGGTCGGTGTGGAAGGAAGCATTTGGGGATTTAATGAGGACTGAGTCCTTGCGAGGAATCAGAAGGGAGATGCGGGTATTAGGGTAGTATTTCCGGATGACGAGGGTGATGGAGCAGGCCTCAAGGAATTGAGGGTCAGGATTGGAGAGGACAAAGGTGTGGGTGGCAGGCGTGGCGGGGGCGGGGGTCAGAGCCGCGTCCATGGGGGTGGGTGGGTCACGGGGATTGGGGTTTTTTTTTGGAGGAGACTTCAGGGGAAGGGTCAACATTCGGATGCTTTGAAGGTTTCTCGGTCACGACCGGGTAGAGAGGGGGCAGGGGAACTGGTTGCAGGGGGAGGTGGCGGGGGGCTGACCACCCTGAGCAGCGGAAGACGCAGATGGAGGGGGCTTGGGTGTCACAGAGACTGTGGAACGTCGAGCCGAGATCCGCGCTGGCTTGGAGCCCGTCGGAGGCGGTGCAGGGAGCGGCGGAAAGTCAGTAACTGTCGATGGGGCGACAGTGATAGGGGAGGAGGAGTTGGGGGTGGTTACAGCGGAAAGTGGTGCAGGGGAGGGGTGGACAGAGAGAGAAGGAAGGATGGGAAGTGGGGTGGAGGATGAGCTCCATGTGATGGAGGTTGGAGCAGCGGAGGGAGAGGTGAAAATGATAGTGGTGGTGGTGGTAGGTTGGGACATGGTGGTGGCGAGCGAGAAGGGCTTCGGCGGCGACCAGATGGCGGCGGAGGCGGGCACCGGCAGGCGGCGGCGGCGGCGGCTGCGGAGGCGAGCACCGGCAGGCGGCGGCGGCGGCGGCGCGGCGGCAGGTGGCGGCGGCGGCGGCGGCGGCGGCGGCGAGCACCGGCAGGCGGCGACCGGGTGGCGGCGGCGGCGACCAGGCGGCGGCGGCGGCGGCGGCGACGGCAGGCAGCGACCAAACGGCGGCGGCGGCGAGCACCGACAGGCAGCGACCAGGCGGCGGCGAGGAGGACCGGACGGCGAGCAGTAGTGATGGCGAGCAGACGACACGGCAAGGAAATAGTGGGGATCTTCCACGTCGAAGATGCACCCTGAGAGTAGCCCAGGCAGTGAAAGTCTTCGATGAAGAAGTGAGGGAATCCAACCCTCGAATGAGGCTGACATGAAGCACGACCCGCATATTTGAGAGTAGAGGCAGGTAGAACTGAAGGCGGTAAAGGAATGAAAACATGTGTGTTATGAAACTAAGAAATCACATTACTGTACAACACGAGCGGTGATCGATAAGTAACTCAACACATTTTTTTCGGGAAATTTAGGTTGATGAAAATCGTTGTTTGTTGTAGTGCATTGTGGAATATTCCCGCTTCGGCACGTATAGTCTGATGAAGTTCCGATGGAGGTGGCGCTATACGTATCCTTCAAAATGAAGTCTATAACGGAGATGCGTTCCAAGCAGAGAACTGTCATTAAGTTTCTGTTAGTGAAAAGTCAGAGCATCAAGGATGTTCATAGGCGCTTGTGGAACATCTACAGAGACCAGGTAGTGAACAAAAGCACGGTGAGTCGGGCGAGCTATCTGTCACACTCGCAACAAGATCGAGCAAATTTGTCCTATATCTCGGTGCCGGCTGGCACACATAGCTGTGACTCCTTCAATGCTGGAACGTCTGGGTAATCTCATTTCAGATGATCGATGGATCATAATCCAACACCTTGCTGCTCAACTGCACGTCTCTGTTGGTAGTGCTGACAAACTCGTCGACCAACTGGCGTACTCAGACGTGTGTCTCCGCCGCGCTCCTTGCCGCCTGCCAGAAGATCATTAAGAGCAACGAAGGACCATCTTCGCTGAATCGCTTGCGTATTACGAGGCATCTTGTCAGTTTTTGTCGAACATCGTCACAGGCGACGGAACGTCACTTCGAACGGAAACAAAGCGGCCATTCATCGAGTGGCGTCACATCACCTCTTTTCCGAAGAAAAGTTCAAAGTCGCAACCTCAGTTGGTATAGTCATGGCAGCGGTCTTCCTGAGACTCGGAAGAGGTTATTCTGTTTGATGTTTCCCCTCACGGGGCAACGATCAACTTCGAAGCGTATTGTGCTACCCTCAGGAAACTGAAAAACGACTTCAGATTGGTTGTTGCCACAAAAATGCAAAAGAACTTCTCCTTTCCCGTGACAAAACAAGGCCTCAAAGTCTACGCATCCGAGAGGAGCTTACGAAATTTCATTGGACTGCTCTTCTTCATCCACCCTGCAGCCTGGATCTTCCGATTTCCATGTGTTTGCCCCATTGAATAATGCACTCAGCTGGACGCAGTACGTGGATGATGGGGAGGTTATTTATGCAGCGAGACGTTGGCTCCTGCGTCTACCATTATAGTGGTACCACGCGGGCACACAGGCCCTCGCAATAAGGTAGCGTAAGGTCGTCGCATTGAACGGTGATTGTGTTGAAAAGTAGGGTTTTGTTGCCAAAAGAGTGCGGATAATATGGTATACTGGAATCCTGAAAAAAACTAGTCTGCTTCAAGAAGAAAAAGTGTTGCGTTACTTATTGACCGCTCCTCGTTAAAGGGGACCAATAAGAAAGAAAAACAATCCGCTCGAATATATGTGAAATTAAATTATGCAGCTTAGAGTCATACGATAATATGGAAAGGGCAGAGAGGCACAGATGACTGCTATGGCGAATACCAGCGGCGTGCTGAGACTCTGGGCAAAAATTCTGCGGCAGAATCACTGACAAAAGACCGCCGCCACTTGTTCTGGTGACCCCGATGCAGCCCAGAGGAACCTTGAACGACCCAATACTTATCTGACGACACCGCACTCTGAACGCCGTTTCTTGTCAAAAACTTTAAAGATAAGTTCGTCCTTATGCCTGGGTTAGGACACTTGTTATCCCTGTAATGTATTTTACTATTGGCTGCGGTGACGAAGGACGACTTTTACATGTGACAAACTAAGACGTTTGCCGAATAAGGTATTGTAATCTATTTTATGAAGTGTGAAAACGATTGAAGTCTACAGCATATAGACAAATATGTCATCACCAGCTCTTGATGTTTCTGAAATATAAAGTTTCTAAAATCACTTTAGATTAAAGAGGCACATTAAATATATTTGTTTCATTCAACATTAAGCGTGAAAGCCATGTTTTATGTAACTACTAGGGATAGCACTAAGTATCTAAGAGAGAACAACTTGTCTGGCCTAGCAGTAATAAATTATCTACACAGATCTTCCTCGTCAATCAGTCCTATCAGTCAATACCGTACCAAAATCCCTGCAGTAGTTTCTGAGATTAGCTGTCGCACTCAGACAGAGCAGCAGGGGATATCAACTTTAGCTCAAATGGCTCTGAGCACTATGGGACATCTGAGGTCGCCAGTCCCCTAGAGCCTAGAACTAACTACCGTAAGGCCATCACACACATCGATGCCCGAGGCAGGATTCGAACTTGCGACCGTAGCGATCTCACGGTTTCAGACGGAAGTGCCTAGAACCGCTCGGCCACCCCGGCCGGCTCAACTTTAGCATGTAGGGACAAAATCGTACCGTTCTAATCGCATCTAAGTGACTGAAAACCGTATGCTATTAATTACCATTATCCATTTTTTTAACATTTGAAATATGGTCATTTTACAGGTTGCAACACTCAGTCTTTTGCTCAGAATTCCCATAATTTGTTACAATGACACTTAATGTCGCGAGAAGAATTGTTTATTCATACTTTGGAAATCATAAACGATTATACGCTAATTTTACCGTGTCCTGTACGTTCTGAAAGATTGAATTCAAGATTACTAAGCCAAGGACTTTCTCCGGTAGGCACTGATATCAGAAATAGATTATTTATTTATCTGCGAAGAAATCAGTCGTGAATCAGTGCTCAGGATCTATACGTGAACATTTTTTAAACAGGAGTAGAAGAATTGTTACTATCCTTTTACAAATCCGGGAATCCGAGACTAGAGACATTGCACACAGAACTGCCACTAAAATTTTTCCAGTGTGAAAAAAATAATAAACCCCGAAAATCCTACGTACCTACATGCTGCCAGACTGGTTTTAAAGTGCATAAAAGGTTTTTTTTCCCTTTTAGTTCCATCTCGTTGCTGTTTCTACTTAGCATACAAACAGTTTTAAACTTGATCTGCTTGGCCACTGGTTCAGCGACACTGACAGCAGTTTCCTGCCGTTAGGCAGAAGAGTAATATAAGGCCCGTTAGGTAGAAGAGGAAAATAAAGCCGGCCCTGTAATTAGTTGAGCGCCAGATGATTAGTACCTTGATTGTCGTCTGCCACGCAGCAGGCAGCACTCTACTACTTATGAAACCAGCTAGTCATGACTCTCTACATTGATTTAACATCCTCCCCCAACCGGTTACTCCTTGCTTTACCATTTTCATCTCATCTCATCTACTATTCAGCCTCCTCGAAAATCAGATCTATATATTCCAATATGTGTTTAACCCTAACATTTTATCCCCCTGCTACACCACTTGGTTTCACTTTAACTATTTCTGGCTGCTCAATTATATATCGCACTACCCTATCCATTTTTCTAGGAATTATTTCAAACACACACCTGTCCTGGCCTGTTTCCCTCCATTTAGTGATTTATACACTGTCTAGTCAGATTAATGTGACCACTGTCTATGTTCGTCTCAAAATGCAATAACCCCTTGTAATATCTCTTTATATTCGATGAATTATTCTGATACAATTCTACCCTTGAATGACGTTTACTAATTTTCTATCCTCATACTTCCAGAATCCATGCGAAAAGTAGTTCATACAATAACTATGCCATGAGCGCATAAATATTCTTTGTAGTACTCTCTCTGGTGTTTGTTAGAAAAAAAAGAAAGGGAGCTTCCGGGATTGTCTTCGTGCCGATTAGCCTGACCTTGGATTGGAAGAACTGTAATCTCATTATCGAGATTTATAACAGAAGATAACTGATACGAAATGTACGATTAAAAAGGAAATATATATATAGATTGCTCCTTCATACAAAAGTGTGTATTTTACAATTGAGAATTAATGATATTTATCGATATATTGCGTAGTTGTTAATCAGAAGGGACTTCCGAAAGACTGGATACGAACCTGCATTTAATAATCCAAGAGCTCCATTACTTCTTCGGAAGGTTAAACTTCATCAAAGCCAAATATCCGCTTGATCTGAGGTTTCCCGACTGATTATACAACGCTCCCAAAATTACGAGGCATTTTGTTTGTACAGATTAGCAGACTGCCGCAAAGCACGAGCCTGCAGAGAAGAAGAATCATCGCCTGATTTCATTCTAACAAGTAAAATTTCAGAATCATTTTGAGTGACTGAGCTATGACTGTGTTTCGTATCATGAATGATTGATTGCTCGAACGAATTGAGAGCTACAGAATTACGTAGATAGGAGGAAAAATTACAGTGGCGCCAGTGTGACGGAACTCTCTTGGATTGTTATATAATATATGTATTTTTTGTTTCATGAAACCCAACGAGAACGAGAGGTAACGAACCTGAAGTGAGATATGGTGCCCATAGTACAACATTGCTGACACCAAGAAACGATTTCAACTATTGGACAACACCGAGACTACAGAACAAGGCCAGAGAAATCTAATTTTTTTTATCCTGTATTTAAAATAGTTTGAAATCAATTTAGAAAGAACTTTTTTCCAGATAGTAGTTAGATTGTAGAACTGTATATTGTGTGGTTTTCGTATCTGGACATTGAACTTTATAACATCTATGAAGTAATTTGAAAGTTAAGTGTGTCTACGACAGTAAATTTGAAACTGTATTTAGTGATTAGAACCTGATATTGACAATTATTTAATGGTACTGACTAGAGCGACATTTAAAATGTCATTGAATCAGCAACGAGAAGTGCAACAGCCTTCAGCTGTTTGCGCAGGAGCAGAGGCCACGGATTGCAATTCTGAGACTGTTGTGGCTAGCGGTAGCAATGTAAATAATCCCGCTGGTTCAGAAAACATTCATACAACAGCTGATCAAAGGGTTGTTGACACATTAGTTGTTATTATGCAACAGTTGTCTCTATTAGCCGAAGGCCAAGCGGAGGTAAAACGAGACTTATCCGTTATACAAAATGAACTCCAAAATCAATTAGCCGAAAATCAAACACAATTACAAAATCAGTTAAGAGCAACCTTTACCGAATTAGATCAGAGATTAAATACCCATACACAGGAAATAAAAGAACAGGCAGTAAGGACCGAACAGAATCTTATCGCTCAAATTGAGCAGGTCCGCCAACTATGCCAAGAAAACAATAGTAAATTAAAAGCGGAACTAACCGAATATGTATCCGTCAAAATTGACATGATACAAAAACAAGTAGAACTGTTTCCTCAAGTAATACAAGCTCAAGAGGACATACAGCGTTCCGTAGCTATGATACCAGAAATTATAGAATCCCAAGATAATCTAAAGAAGCAATTTGACGAAGTGAAGGAAAAACAGGAGACAGTGGAACATAGAATGAATGTACTTACGGGAAAGTTTTCAGAAATGACATTAGAGCGGCAAATTTTCCTTCGGAAACCATAGAAGAAACTGTGAAAGTAGTTTTACAGTCAATTTCAGAGAGTTCCGAGGAGAATTTTTTCAACAAAGGGTTAAAGGAAGCTCGAGAACAACTTGGCGAAGAATTCTCGCGTTGGAAAGAAAATATCGAAAGATCACTAAATCTCTCGGAGGAGGATTTAGAAACACCGAGAAGTAGGAAACAAAACTCTCAATCTGTGCGTGACATTCTGTCCACGTCAAGATCCGATGTAGACAGAATTGGAACGTCACAAGTTAGATTCGATATAACGGAGAGCCACAGGGAAAAGTACGAACAGGATGATTTTTGGAATCGTAGTACCGTTGAGGAAACGATGATTAAACAGAGACAATTTCAAATCTTTAACCCTGACAAAAAGAATGTTCATCCTGTAGTCTTTATTCGAAGTTTCAGAGGTCTATTTCCACGATCTTGGACAGAATGGCAAAAGATTAGTTTTGTATCTGGATATATACAAGGATCAGGAGCACTGTGGGCATCCGAACAAACATCTTCTTGTAAATGTTACAAAGAATTTGAGCAGGATTTTCTAGCAAAATATTGGTCAGCTGGAATACAAGAAAGACTTAGTCAGGAAATATTATATCCTGGGCCTTTCTCATTTTCTAGAGGATCTCTAAAGAGATATTTTGAGAAATACATTAATAAATCTTTGTATTGGGATGTACCGATTCGTTCGCCGGATATACTTAGAATACTCCAGTCCAGACTACCCACCAGTATAAGGAATCAGCTGTTATATATAAATTATAAGGATATAGACTCATTTATGACTGCGCTTGATCGTATTGATATAATTGAGGAGGACAATAAAAGGGCAAGGGAAATGTCATATCAAAGAAGAGCAATAGAAGCGAATCCGAGCTGCAACTCGAGTGGGAATGGCAGTAATGGTAGCAGTAACAACAATCATAACCAACTACACTCTCCAAGGAGACTTAGCAATGGACATAATGCAAACAATAATTATTACCATAATGGAAACTTTTGTAATGGTGCAGAGAGGGGCTATTTTAGGAACAGTAGGAATTTTAATCGATATAATCCAATGTATGGCAACACAGGACAGTTCTACCAACACCAGCAGAACAACAACAATAATTACACGAATCAAGCAAGACAACATAGACAGAATTCACCACAACAACCGATAATCACTGAAGTAGCTGAAGCGACAAATACCAATCGGACCAACAATCAGTCAAACTAAACATGACCGCATCGTGCCCCGGAGGAGCGGTCAGGGGATCTGTTAGGGGCGAAACAGTAAAATTACAATTGTTAAGATATAATGATGGTGAGCTGTTGACTGAAGAGTTAACAAAGGATTTAATAACATGTCATAATGACAGATCGAGTGTTCCGGTATCGGAAGTATTTGTTGAAATAGAGGAAGTTCCAACGAATGTGATATTAGACACCGCCGCTTCCGCCAATGTCATCTCAGGCGCTCTTTTTCGGAGAATTATTAGGAAGAAGAAGGTACCAATTTTGCCAGTACAGAACTGCAAAATCATCGGAGCTGTTGGAGCACGCTCTCCCAATGTCAAAATACAAACACAATTAGAGATGAAAATGGGAAATGTAGCAATAAAATGCACGTTCCTTGTGGTGGAGAAGTTATTAGTGGACTGTGTTCTTGGTATTGGGAGTATGCAGGAGTACGATTGTCAGATTGATTTTTTGGAAGGAATAGTTAAATTTAGATTAAATGGAGAAGAGATAGCACTGGATTTAAATAGAAAGGAAACGGTGCATGAGAAATATTGTCGCGGTGCCATAATTCAATTAATTGACACTACAAACGGTCGTTGGACGGAGCTTTCAAAGGATTTGATACAACAGGAGGACTTTAACCAAACAACAATGATAAAAGCTAGTGAATCAAATCAGCTTCCCAGAGAACAAAGGCAGCAGCTTCATTATTTGTTAGAGGCATATGAAGAGATTTTTGATGTGAAACCAGGAATTATTAAAGGGTATATTTGTCACCTACAAGTGAAGCCACATCAGACTTACTGTTACACGCACTATCCGATCCCCTGGCGCTTAAAACAATCTGTTCAAAGGGAGACAAATAGAATGTTAGAATGGAACTTGATTGAGCCATCAACTAGTCCATATTGTTCTCCGCTCTTAGTCGTTCCAAAACCTGGAGGCAACGGAAGAAAAGTATGAAGACCAGAATTTAAAATGGGAGGAAAAGATTCGACTCGCTCTTGTCAATTTAACAAAAAAGGCAATACAACGGAAATTGACATATGATAAACGGATTCACCGGATTCAGACGTTTCATCTTGGAGAAAAGGTTTTATTGAGGCGACACATCCATTCCTCGAAACTGATGAAGAGCATAAAGAAATGGAATCTTGTTTATACCGGACCATATGTTATTGTAAATATACCAAATCCTGGATCATACTTGTTTGCATATCCCGAATCGAAAAGAATAAAGGGATTATTCCCGCATAATGATATTAAGAAATTTTTTGAAGGATCGTAAATCTGTGATACCAAATATGGAGAAGACTTTAGAGTCGAATTTGACTATGAGTCGAATGTGTATATAAATATCAAGAAGTTTATGTTGTCTATAGGTTAAGAGACAGTGAGATTGCTCCTGTGATAGGTTAAGAGACAGTGAGATTACTCCTGTGATAGGTTAAGAGACAGTGAGATTACTCCTGTGATAGTTTAGCACAAGAATTTTAAGATAGGTAGAAGAATTTGTTAATCACTAGTGTTTGTAAGTGTGGACTATGAACAGAAGCCACAGTGATATACAATGAAAGTGCATCTACATTTCCTCAAGACACGGCACTTGTGTGAGAATTGCATGTGAAACTTGTACAGTGCGGGATATGTAGGTAAATACGCTGTGTGTATGATGTGCACTGTTCGCGGGAGAAAACAAATGAACTGCGAAATGGAGCAACAGTCGATAATGTCACTGCTGCAAACAACTGAAGAAACTCTCTGGTTGCGCGAGAGAAAATTATTATAATTTTTGGATTTTTTATTATGCCTTCTCTACCAGGAGAATTAATTTAAGAATTTTAATTAACATTTTAAGAATAGCAGTTTGTGTGTTTCATATTATGGACATAATTGTTGAAATATATTTCCATAAATGTTCATGAGAGGATGAAGAAGATTCTGCGAGTGGATGATTTGTTAAATAAACATACGTCATCATTAATGATATTTATTTGCACGTGGATCTATAAATCAATTAATTATAAGAATAATGAAAATTTTTCAAATTATTCATTTTGTGGAGTCAGTGTCATATGCCTATGTTTAAAATTTTTCATCAGGTGTAAACTTAAATTTTATCCATCATTTCGTAATTGAAAGCAAACCTCGGACAGATTCAATGCTCTACTTCCACCTGCACTATAACAAAACGATTAGATTAAAAAATTTTTGAGAGAAATACATTCGATATGAGCTACAACAAAATTTAAATGCCCACAGTCTATTTGGCAATGTTTTGGACAGTCAGCAGTTGTAATGCAAAACAACTTTGGTATTGAGGACTACAAAAAAATTTGCGATTGTCAGGACTGAAGGATGTTCCAGTCTAGTACAGATGGAAGAATATAAGAATCCACTCCGATTTTGAGTTCAACGATGAAATATGGACTTCGTTGCCTTAATCCACTCTCTTCCAGGGATTTATTCAGTCAGAACCTTTTCTTATTCCACTTTAAACCTGTTTCATGTTCACGTCCCTGACCATCTGTTCCTGAGATCATCTTCCTGTTTCTACGGCACGTTACCAGCTTCTATCCTGTACCATAAGCCATCGCCTGTCCTCCGTGCCGCCTCCACCAAACGCTGTACGTCGCCTACCCGGTGTCCGTACCCAGTGTTCCCGTTCCATCGACTTCACAGCGAGATCGCCGGCTACATCGTCGAAAGAAGAATTTTGAAAATTTTTTTTGAGCAATATTGTAAAATTTTTTTTGGCTATGAGGCACTTTTCCTTCGATCTAATCTATGGAGCTTCTATATATTTCAAAATTACTGGAGTTAGGCTTTCCTATCTTCTTTAATACCGGAGCTGGGGTCTATTCTTCCGGGTTTTCCAGGGTTTCCCTGTGAAGGCCAGTTCCCAAATGGGTAGACCTTTTTCGTAATTACACCAATCTACATCTTCCCTGTTTATGTACTCGGGATGCGGGTATACCCCAGTACATGTAAAAGCTACAGCTTAGGTATTCTCGTAACTTATTGTCTTAACATGTTACCCATACTCTCTATAGTAAAATTCTACTAATTCAAAATATTCCTCTTTTGAATAAACAACCCAACAATTTTTTTCTGTTAGCTCGCAAAATGTATTATCATTAACTTTGCTCGCTGCGAGGGGCAATTGTAACATCTCTTTATATTAAATGAATTATTCTGATACAATTCTACCCTTGAATGACGTTTACTAATTTTCTATCATCATACTTCCAGGATTGTCTTCGTGCCGATTAGCCTGACCTTGGTTTGGAAGAACTGTAATCTCATTATTGAGATTTATAACAGAAGATAACTGATACGAACTGTACGATTAAAAAGGAAATATATATATATAGATTGCTCCATCATACAAAGGTGTGTATTTGACAATTGAGAATTAATGATATTTATCGATATATTGCGTAGTTGTTAATCAGAAGGGACTTCCGAAAGACTGGATACGAACCTGCATTTAATAATCCAAGAGCTCCATTACTTCTTCGGAAGGTTAAACTTCATCAAAGCCAAATATCCGCTTGATCTGAGGTTTCCCAACTGATTAGACAACGCTCCCAAAATTACGAGGCATTTTATTTGTACAGATTAGCAAACTGCCGCAAAGCACGAGCCTGCAGAGAAGAAGAATCAACGACTGATTTCATTCTAACAAGTAAAATTTCAGAATCATTTTGAGTGACTGAGCTATGACTGTGTTTCCTATCATGAATGATTGATTGCTCGAACGAACTGAGAGCTACAGAATTACGTAGATAGGAGGAAAAATTACACACTCATAACGAAGCGCCGGTTAGAGCCAATGTAAAGCGTGTCGTGGTGTACCTGGGTTTCTCTTTTGATGCTAGGCAATTGTCAGGATGAGCATTACTGCAAAGGGCATTTGATTCTAAGGCATTATGACAGGGTGAAAAACACTAAATGAATTACACTTTATCTCTTAACAACAGCCGGCCGCGGTGGTCTAGCGGTTCTAGGCGCTCAGTTCGGAACCGCGGGACTGCTACGGTCGCAGGTTCGAATCCTGCCTCGGGCATGGATGTGTGTGATCTCCTTAGGTTAGTTAGGTTTAAATAGTTCTAAGTTCTAGGGGACTGATGACCACAGATGTTAAGTCCCATAGTGCTCAGAGTCATTTGAACGAATCTTAACAACATGTGGGTAGGGTGAGTTCTTCCTTGGCTCGGGTATCAGGTAGAATCAAACAGCATTTTTATATAAGATAGCTTTTATTGAAGATTTGTACAACGGTTTTCTTACTCGATTGTTCTGGCTGGGAGAGCGGCCGCTGTGTCGTTTGCGAAGCCTTCATGCTGCGTGAGCGGCGGCGTCTGATTATGCCTGGCGGTGTGTATCTCATGTCGCCGTTTCGCCCAGTAGACTGGAGACGCGCATCGTGCTGTGGCCCGTTTAATTATTGAGAACGAAGTCGTGCATCGGAGGTGGATACCTTGGATGTGGCGCTCCCAGTGTTCCTCTTTTCTAAGCGGCAGTATGTGTTGTGCGTCGGCCGGCGGAGGGGTGCGACGGGGGAAGGCCAGTGTCCCGGACTCCAGCTTGCCAGTCTTCGGCTGTCGGATCTTCTTCACCAGCTCACAGGTGACTGCTGATGTGAGGCCGTCTCCTTCCCGTCCTCACGAGTCACCCGGGTACGTAAAAATCAGTCTTCAAATACCTTCTAACTTCTGTCTTCTGGCGACGAGGCTGCTAGTTGCTATTCCATTACAGCGGCGATCGTGGTGCTTCTGTGTACGATGTAGTCTCTTCCTGCATGACGGTCTTCAGCACCGACTGCACTGTACTGGAACTGAAAACTACTCTTGGGCCCACTGCGTCTCACGTATTTATTTACTTCAGTTCACTGGAGGTGAACGACTTCACGATCATTGCCTCTTCTGTCACGTTGAAAAGCTTCTCGAAGAATCTTCTTGACGTCGGTCATTGGCTCTTGGAATATAGGCGAGGGTCTTTGATCACATGTGACAATTGAGAAACACGCGAGCCGGTCGGGCGATGCCCTGATGGCTGAATCGACAGCTTCCGCTTATGTGGGGAGGGCGATGGCTTCTCTTGAACGTGCTGACTTGCAATTGCCGGCCTTTGCCACTGCTGCTTTGCCCGCTGTTTGCCAGTGTGCACTTTTCTAAACTAAACTAAGTTTTTCATTTATTTTCTAATTTCTACTTCACTTCACATTGCTTTCACTAATTTATTTATCTTAAGTACCACTCAACAGTGGTGACGCGGGAAAAGTTGCAGTCATTGTCCTAATACAGAAACAAAGTAATTTATCTGGTGTCCAAATGGGCATGGTCTTTGGCTTTCGAGAGAAAAACTGTTCGCATGCCGTCGTGGTTAATGTGCACCTTACATGCCAAAATGGCGCTATCCACACAGGCGCCAAGTCAATTGTGGTGCACTACGGGCCGTAAATGACAGGGGTAAATAACGGCTGTGGAGGTATGTAAGGGCGAACTGACCTACCAGGTGAACGAAGGGGCTACCAACTGTGTCTCCTCAACGACCGTTCAATGAATGTAATTGTTTGTAGGTCTTCACAGCAGGTGTATGGTTCGTGAAGGCGTGCTGACTGCTGTTCATCGCCGCCCAGGATTAGCCGAGCAGCCTAAGGCGTTGCAGTCATGAACTGTGCGGCTGGTCCTGGCGGAGGTTCGAGTCCTCCGTCGGGCATGGGTGTGTGTGTTTGTCCTTAGGACAATTCAGGTTAAGTAGTGTGTAAGCTTAGGGACTGATGACCTTAGCAGTTAAGTCCCATAAGATTTCACGCACATTTAAACACTTTTTTTTTTTTTTTTTTTTTTTTTTTTTTTTTTTTTTTTTTCTGTTCATCGGCTACGAAAGCTGGAATTTGCACGCGAATACTGCAGCTGGATGTATAGCGACAGGCGGCCTTCTCAGATGAATCACGTTTTATGCTTCATCGGCGTGTAACGTCAAATGTAAACACATTGCAACTATGGTCGCAAGTGTGCAGGCCGGTGGGGGGAGCTTTGTAGCGTAGGGTATGTTTTCGTAGCAATTATTGGGTAATCTGTAAGGCACAATGGACAAAGACAAAAATGCATCTATCCTTGCGGACCATGTCCACCCCTACATGGAATATGTTTTTTTTTTTTTTTTTCCTCTGCATGGTGGCATCTACCAGCAGGACTATGCAACGTATCACACAGCTCGCAGCGTATGTGCGTTGGTCGGAGAGCACCAGAACGAGTTTACCGCACTCCCCGTGCCACCAAACTCCTCGGATTTAAGCACAGTCGAGACGCTGTGGCACTATCACGATCGGCCTTTTGGCGTAATGGATCGTCAACCGAGATACCTAGCGCAGCTAACCACAGCACTGGAACTGACATGGCTGTACGCCCCTGTCGGTACCTTCTACGCCCTCACTGATTTTCTTCGTGCACGTCTCACAGCGGTCCACGCTGCAAAGGCTGTTTATTCAGGCTTTTGACTGACGACCACAATAATGTGACTTCACTGTGTATATCCACGTAATTAATAACGTCCTCCCGCCTTTCTGCAGCGAAAATTGCAACACCATCAAAGAATATCGCTACTGAAGCCAAGCTCAACAAGTACGTACCATAGTATACCACCAAATTAGAATTTGAGTTCTAAGAGAAATGTCACACGCCTAGCAATCTCTTGAATGAATGGAAAGGGCAGTGTTATTTGAAGCACGTCTAACGAAGTGGAAATAGGAAATCAAGTGACAGAATGCCTCATAAAAGTCAAAGGCCACAATACCAGAGTGGAGTGAGTTCGAACGGGGTAGAAGGGTTGTGTCTGAGAAATTAGTGAACCACGTCGGTACGACAGTGGTGCATATGTGGACCCAATGGAAAGAGGACTGTCGTAGTCAGAGACGACAGGAAAGTAGACGACAGAGTGTGGACACAGGACGACAAGAGCGGCTCCTTGTCTACGTGACAATGATGGAATTCACAGGTTCGACCACAATGTTGGCTTTGCACTGGAGTATTGTTGAGTCTGATGATAGCATGCATAGCATATAAATCTGGTTAACGATAAATGTGTGAAATATAATAGCGAAATACTGCATTAAATTCGTATAAGTCGTAAAGCGCATTTTCTGTTTCTGCAGATATTTCCAGTTACGCTTTTGCAGTGTGGATGGATTAAGCTCAGACAAATACGGCTCATCGTGCGTTTCATGCAACTCCCAGTTTCGACCAAGAACACCGGTTTCTTCCTCTATACAAACGATTTTTGCAATGGGTTTTTGTGCACCATACAGCGGTACCATACATTAATGTAGCACCATATTTAGTTTAACAGCGTGTCCACCAGCTATCATCATATCGATATATGTTTAGTAGCCGTGTCTTCCTGGTCCGACTTACCTCCTTTTGTGTCGTGTGCCCGCCCGCACCGTGCTGTCGATATGCTAGCGCCACGCGGTCCTGCTACTCATTCGATGCTGGAAAAACGGTTATAAATCATCTTTTTCTATTTTTTCCCTTCCTTTCAAGTAGTGAAGCACTGAATGAGGTACTAGTTTTCGAGACTGTACAGATGCCTATTTATAAAAGAAGGGAGCAATCATAGAATGAAGGCTTTCACGGCAGCTGTTGTTATCACTTAAACTTCCGGGCTGAGATGCCGTGATGCATACATAGAACTCTCCCCTGACTTTTCACCTTCGACTGCGGAAGGCATCCTCCGAGGACAATCGGCGAACTGCAACGAGAGCACGAGTGAGCGCCGTATATATAAGCCATCCAGATGGCGCCGCTGTCAATCACGTGACGTCGGCTGTGCTATGATCTCTGATATTGCCAACTTTCTCAACTGAAACTAATCGATTGTCACTCTGTTGCTGCAGTGTTGACATCCATATCTTATCCAGCTTAATGCCTTCCTCTTTTCTCTTAAAATTATTGCAGTTTTCGGCAATCTCAATGGCCTCTCTGTACATTCGCGCATAAAAATGCGACGTCTTTGCTATGACGGTCGTCTCACTAAACTTTATTTCATGATTACCTTCCTGAAACACATGTTCCGCTACAGCCGATTCATCAATATTTCCGAGGCTGCAGTTCCTTTTATGTTCACCCAGACGGGTGTTGACTCTTCTTTTTGTTGTGCCACAACTGCACGGAATTTTATAGACACCTGGTGTAGCAAGGGGATGTCGTTTATCTTTTATGGATCTTAAACATTCTTTTATTTTCGTGGTGGGTCTGAAAACAGTTTCCACATCGTACTTGCTTAAAATTTTTCCAATGCGATCAGTGACCTTACTGATGAATAATAAGAAAACTTTCCCCTTGGGTTGGTGTCCATCTTCGTCCGTCCTGGTTGTCAGTCTAGGCCGTAGTGCACGATCTATCTCTCTGTTGGAATACCCATTCGTCTTGAAGGTCGCTCTAAGGTGTTCAATCTCATCATCCAAGTGAGCTGGTTCACATATTTTGTGCTCCCTGCCTATTAATGTCTTAATCACCCCTCTTTTATGTCTTCGGTGGTGGTTAGAATCTTTCTGCAGATAACGATCAGTGTGTGTGTCTTTTTCTGAAAACCTTATGACCCAATGATCCGTCCTCTCGTTTGAATACAATCTAAGAAGTTCAGGTGACCATCAATTTCCTTTTCCTTAGTGAACTGAATTCTTGTATTAATACTGTTCAGATGTAACAGAAAGGCATCCAGTTCCTCTTTCCCATGGGTCCATATAGCAAATCTATCGTCTACATAACGATACCATCCGGCTGGTCTTTTTCTAGCTGTTTGCAGCGCCCGTTGTTCAAAGTTCTCCATGAACAAGTTAGCCACAGCTGGACTATGAGGACTTCCCATACCCACCCCCTCAATCTGTTCTTAAAAAACATTATTATATTGAAAATCGGAATTTAAAAGAGCTTTGGAGGACTTACGGTCAAATAAGGCAGAAGGAATAGATAACATTCCATCTGAATTTCGTAAATCATTGGGGGAAGTGGCAACAAAACGACTATTCACGTTCGTGTGTAGAATATATGAGTCTGGCGATATACCATCTGACTTTCGGAAAAGCATCATCCACACAATTCCGAAGACGGCAAGATCTGACAAGTGCGAGAATTATCGCACAATCAGCTTAACAGCTCATGCATCGAAGCTGCTTACAAGAATAATATGCAGAAGAATGGAAAAGAAAATTGAGAATGCGCTAGGTGACGATCAGTTTGACTTTAGGAAAAGTAAAGCGACGAGAGAGGCAATTCTGACGTTACGGCTAATAATGGAAGCAAGGCTAAAGAAAAATCAAGACACTTTCATAGGATTTGTCGACCTGGAAAAAGCGTTCCACAATATAAAATGGTGCAAGCTGTTCGAGATTCTGAAAAAAGTAGGAGTAAGCTATAGGGAGAGACGGGTCATATACAATATGTACAACAACCAAAAGGGAATAACAAGAGTGGACGATCAAGAACGAAGTGCTCGTATTAAGAAGGGTGTAAGACAAGGCTGTAGCCTTTCGCTCCTACTCTTCAATCTGTACATTGAGGAAGCAATGATGGAAATAAAAGAAAGGTTCAGGGATGGAATTAAAATAGAAGGTGAAAGGATATCAATGATACGATTCGCTGATGACATTGCTATCCTGAGTGAAAGTGAATTAAATGATCAGCTGAACGGAATGAACAGTCTAATGAGTACACAGTATGGTTTGAGAGTAAATCGGAGAAAGACGAAGGTAATGGGAAGTAGTAGAAATGAGAACAGCGAGAAACTTAACATCAGGATTGATGGTCACGAAGTCAATGAAGTTAAGGAATTCTGCTACCTAGACAGTAAAATAACCAATGACGGACGGAGCGAGGAGGACATCAAAAGCAGACTCGCTGTGGCAAAAAAAGGCATTTCTGGCAAAGAGAAGTCTACTAATATCAAATACCGGCCTTAATTTGAGGAAGAAATTTCTGAGGATCTACGTCTGGAGTACAGCATTGTATGGTAGTGAAACATGGACTGTGGGAAAACCGGAACAGAAGAGAATCTAAGCATTTGAGATGTGGTGCTATAGACGAATGTTGAAAATTAGGTGGACTGATAAGGAATGAGGAGATTCTACGCAGAATCGGAGAGGAAAGGAATATGTGGAAAACACTGATAAGGAGAAGGGACAGGATGATAGGACATCTGCTAAGACATGAGGGAATGACTTCCATGGTACTAGAGGGAGCTGTAGAGGGCAAAAACTGTAGAGGAAGACAGAGATTGGAATACGTCAAGCAAATAGTTGAGGACGTATGTTGCAAGTGCTACTCTGAGATGAAGAGGTTAGTACAGGAAAAGAATTCGTGGCGAGCCGCATCAAACCAGTCAGTAGACTGATGACCAAAAAAAAAATATTGAAAATAAGTTGTTGTAAGGCAATGCCTGAATAATGCCAAACTATCACTAGGAACATTGTCCGCTATACATGTGATCGCTTCATTCACCGGGATCATGGTGAACAACGACACCACATCAAAACTGACCAGCGGGGCCCTCTGGATGGCTTATATATACGATGCTCACTTGCGCTCTCGGTTGCAGTTCGTTGATTGTCCTCGGAGGATGCCTTCCGCAGTCGAAGGTGAAACGTCAGGGGAGAGTTCTATGTATTGACCACGGCATCTCAGCCCGGAAGTTTTATGTGATGAGAAGGGTGCAACTTTATTAAGGCGCTCTGTATTTTACTACAATAATAATAATAATAATAATAATAATTGATAATAAAGGGTTGTAGTATCTTCTATGGCGCATTTTTACGTAAAACTAGCAGCTAATAAATGGAAACAACTAACAACGTCTTTGTTCACCCATCTCATTAATCAAAATATCGCACCAGAATGAGTTGGCATCAGAGTATTTTCATTTTGGAAAAAAGTTTCTCACTCAGTAGTGGTCAGCTTCAGAGAACCGACAGGAACTGGTGTCTCCACCTCGGCAAGGCTTTTGCCAACATTTCTCACACATACCGGGTGACGATATGAGAGCCGCCGTAGAATAGGGGGTCAGGATAGAGCCACGAAGTCTTGACCCCTGGGGCAGTGATTCCCGACCTGGGGTAATTACACTCTGACGGGTAAAATCAGAAGGTTTCAACTGTGTTTCGGCCATGAAACTAAATTATTTTTAATACATCTTTACTATTATCATTATCTCATATCACTGTAACGCTGCTTACAAAACTTGCCCATAATTACATTCCTTTTACAAATACTAGAACGAACGTGTGACACATTGTGGTGAAGGTAAAAATTCGTGTAAAAAATGTTGTTCATATATTTTTATCACATAGTACACCCCCCTACAAACATACTTAGTATGTCATATCATGCATCTTTAACAAAATTGGGACACACACATCACATATGTTTGAATATCTAGTGAAATGCTTCTCCAAATTGTACGTAGTTCGCAGCATTTATCAGGTATTGGTTCATTATTCGTTTTGGACAATAATTGAACTAATTGATAGCTTCCAGCCGGGTGGCTTCAAACTGCGACGTTTCGACGAGTGACATACTCATCATCTTCTGGCGAAGTGCCGAGATTTTGCGGATGCCGGTCCCTTTATACCTGCGGTGTACCCCCCCCACCACCTGGCCGCGGGAGGCTGGGTCCAGCGGAGCCGGCGGGCGGGGTGGAGGGGGAAGCGGGTGCGCCGTTCGTGTCTCCGTCAGAGCATTCTGATCGCGTCTCGTGAGGTGGACGGTTCTTGTTGCTTTCCTGGCGTACTGCGGCTAATGCTGGATTCCAGGCCGCGCTCAGTTGATAGCCTTCGTCCCTGTTCACAAGATTCTCGTGAACCCGTATTTCTATTGATTCGTTAATGACGCTATCCCAATAGCTCCCGGCTCGGCACAGCACCCTGGTGTTTTCGAAATCAAAGGTGTGGTTTTCTTTGATGCTATGTTCAGCTATAGCAGATTTCTCTATCTGTCCAAGTCGAACATGCCTGATGTTCGGCTGGAAGCCCGAGAACTCTTCGCCACCTGTATACGCCGGGAAAGCATACATTCACATTTAATTGATAGCTCATAACAACAGAAACGTTTTACTGGGAGCTAAACTTCTGTAGCGCCTACTCATAATAATAATAATAATTATTGTTATTATTATTATTATTACTATTATTATTATTAGCAGTAGTACTAGCAGTAGTACAAACGAACATCCGCAACTGAGCATGTTACTAGAAGTTGAAAATCCGCTTCAGTTGTAAATTTCTTTTATTACACGACCGGTTCCGGGCTCTCATAAGCCCGTCCTCAGGTGTCGCACTAGAAATAGCAAGAGGCGGGAGATAATTTTCACACGCCGCAACACATATACACGACAAAAAATTCATAAAAACGTTTTTCATAAAGAAGTTTTAAAAAACTTTTTAAAACATTTCGAAAGCTCCGGTCAGGCCAGGTGCTGTGAAACCTACGTCAGTGCGAAAGTCACAACAGACTGGGTAGGGAAATATACAAATAATAGCAGGACACTTACACTGTGCTGTGGCCCCCGGGCGACACAGTGGACGTGTGGACGCGCAATCGGGCGTCTATCGCATTCAGTGTAGTGAGAGTCCTTCCGCATACACAGGCCAGACTGGCTCTTCCTTTAACATACGGTTCAGGAGCATCAGTATCTTAGCAATTCAAAATCCGCTCTCACTAACCACGTGAAGGTTCATAACTATTGCATTTCAAATACAAACACAAATTGCAACATTCTACATATTCAACGTAAGAGCCCGGTTTTAAACATTTTAGAAAAAACAGAAATCATCCGCAGCATTTGCCGTGATCCGTCTGGTATTTTTAACGAGGAAACTGTGCTTAAGCACGCAACCCTGCTCTTTTGAAGCAGCGTCCAGCCTCATTTCCTTCTCTTTCTGGTCCCTAGTTACTGTACGCCATACATGTATACTTCTTAATTGGGCCAGTGTTTTTTTTTTTTTTTGCCGCTATTTTTGCGACCTTCAATAGGCTCAACGAATGTATGGCATATGCCTGTTTCCTATAGTGAGGTCCGCAAGGTCCACCTAGTTCTTTTTACATAGCTGCAAAATTGACCTCTCTTAATAAAAGTTTGCATGTTTCTCATTTTATCCCATGACTATTGCTCATTATAGTACTATGGAATTACCTGTACCCTCAATAATTAAAAAAGATTACCTTGTTTCATGATGTAAACTGCATCTCAGATCTTATCGCATGTAAGTCTCGATTTGTTGTCGACTGTTGGTTAGCAGCTTTTAAATTGACCCCACTTTTCAAATGGTTCAAATGGCTCAGAGCACTATGCGACTTTACTTCTGAGGTCATCAGTCGCCTAGAACTTAGAACTAATTAAACCTAACTAACCTAAGGACATCACACACACCCATGCCCGAGGCAGGATTCGAATCTGCGACCGTAGCGGGCGCGCGGCTCCAGATTGAAGCGCCTAGAACCGCACGGCCACAGCGGCCGGCTGACCCCTCTTTTAATGTGTTCTTTTCGTGCTGTTTCTGCAGGCCATTAATTGGCATATTACTTTCTGACAGTATAGACTGTAAGGTTTCGCCACTTTTCCTGTTCATCAGTAACGAGGGCTTGTAAATAGGAGTGGCACAAGTGTAGGTTTTTTTAACTGAGGAGTGGGGTGCGTTGTTCCACGTTGCCACTCATATATCCCCACTAAATTAAAAACTTGTTTGCCACTCATGTAAAAGAAAAGTTTCATTGCGCCTTACAGTTTATGTAATAATCTCATATCGCAGCTTCCACTCACTTTTACCACAGTTCTGTACCGACCTGTTCAATACGCTCCTTTACTACGCATAATCCACTTTTAACTTATTTCGTGTATTTCTTACGTTTTTTTGTTTTATGTTCTTTTTTTTGTTTTTTGTTTTTACTTCATTTTAAATGTAAACCACTAATTCAAATTGTGAAAGGCCGGGCTAGTGGCCCCGCGTTCTTCTCTACGTCAATAGATGGCAGCACTTTTGCCACTCTGGTTTACCAAGGGGCTCGGCGGGCACGGCACAGTGTAAGTGTCCTGGTATTATTTGTGTATTTCCCTACCCAGGCAGTAGTCCGTAGTACCGTCTGGTGTCACTTTCGCAGTGAGTGACGGCGGCGGTGTGGTGACAGTCTGTCAGAGGCGGCGGGCGTACCCTTGACCAGCGCGGCGACTTGGCGGCTGGGTAACTTTCCGAGCGGCCACGCCTTGACCTCGGACGTTGAGCCCTCGGCTACGGCGGACAGGACCGGTCTCCGGTACGGCGGATGGCATGTGGCATGTGTTGCCCCGCTGGGGCTTCCCGACTGCGACCAGAGCGGCGGGGAGTGGAGTGCGGGTAGCCTACTTCCCAACCGGCAGGTGCGCGGTGAACCGGGTGAGGACGAAGAGTCGAGTATTGTTACATACAGTACACTGACAGAAAAGCAAATCGATACGCCAAAAAACAATTAATGTAGAGTAACGAAATTTCTGAAATGCATTTGTCTAGGCATGATATTAAAGTGATTAACATTACACGATCACACGTCACGTAGGCGCGAGATAGTCCGTTGTAAATGTGAATTGCTGGTTCGTTTATAACCGTTGTTACTGTCAGAATGTTGAATACAAGAATGAAACGTACATCCACTATGTTGTATAGTTGCCGTATGTCAGTGCGTCATTTTTTGGCGTGAAGTTCATTGCCTGTTGCACTTGGTCGGTCAATACAGGGACGCTTAATGCGCTGCCGCTGGAGTTATCGCCCTATAATGTCTCATATGTCCTCGACTGGAGATAAATCTGGTGATCGATCAGTTGAAGGCAACATGTTGACACTCCGTAGAACATGTTGGGTTGTAACAGAGGTATGTGAGCGAGCGGTATCCTGTTGGAAAACACCTCCCTGGGATGCTGTTCATGAATGGCAACACAACAGGTCGAAACACGAGACTGACGTACGAATTTGCAGTCACTGGCACAATGAAGAACCAGCTTTCATTAGAAAACACAACGGACTTCCAGTGAGCTCTCGGTTGACACCACTGAAGTCGCAAAAGGGGGTTGTTTGGGGTCAGTGGAATGCTCACGACAAGGCGCCTGGCTCAGAGCTTTACTTGAAGTAACCGATTTGTAACAGTTCGTTGTGTCACTGAGGTGGCAACTGCTGCTAGAATTACTGCTACAGTACGATGCAACAGAGCCGTATTCTGAATACGTTGGTCATCCCTCACAGCAGTGCTCCTTACGACCGTACATTCTCGTCACCACCGCTGCCAGCACTCATTTACAGCTGCTGCATTACTGCCAAGTCTTTCTGCGATATCGCAGAGGGAACATTCAACTCGATCACATGACCCCGTTTAAGGACGGTATGACGACACGGCGTCAGTCTATATACCTAACCTGTGTATCTTCAATTATCCATGTGTTTCGGTTATCCATGCAGTTTCGGGTCGTAATCAACCCAGATAATCTAGATCTTATTAATGCTAAAAATGTAATGTTGCGAACAGACTCAGTCAAATCGCCTTTACAACCACCATATACGGGCCCATTTCAGGTGCTGAGTAGAAATAAGCATACCGTGGACATAATGTACAATGGTGTTCCGACAAAGGTATCGATTGAACGTGTCAAGCCAGCATGGGTTTTACCCTCTCCGACCTCTGACACCACGCCTGTGCAGCAACACATGATGGACGCAGAGCATACCGAAACACCGCTCAGTACATCGTCAGAGACAGGTGAATCACCACCACAAACAACAACGTAACCGCCCCCGAGACACCCGACGCACACCAGAGCTGGACGTCGAATAAAATTCAAGTATCAAGATATCCCTGGGGCTCCGCACTTTAGGGGGGGGGGGGGGGCTGTGTGGCAGTGATATTTTTCATCGTGCAAAGTGATATCAAAAGTGCACTAGAGTTTTTTTTGTCATGTGCTGTTTTTTATCTTTGCCATAAGACTATAGAATCTCCTAGTTTTTGTTACTTCTCTGTTGTTTTTTTTTTTAGTTTCTTCTCATTGTGAGTTTTCACGAATAAATAACTCACTATACCGGATGGCTATGCAATTATTTGTTGTAGGCAAGTCGCCTACAACTATCATTGATTAAATCACTTAATAATGTACTCCACCCTTGATATTTTACTTGGAACGAACAGTTTATTGTTCCTTGGCCACTAAATACTTTATAACTTTCGCACCACACGCACACGCAGTTGGTTGGTAAAGTCAGTTCTATTAGAATTATGTTTCTTGACAATTACGACAACTTGACTCTTCAGTGTCATTGTATTATCTTCGTGAAGTCGTGTAATTGTGTCCTACTCTAAAGTAATTGAGTGTAGTCCTTTAATATACTATCCACTCTTCTTTTAGTTCCAACTATTTGAACGTCAAGCCCAATATTCACTAGTTTCATCAATAAAGTTCAATTAACGCGTTATGCACGATTAAACGCGTGTATCAGTTCCTGTCTCTGCTTAGAAAATCAGTTTCCGATGTTCGTGAATCACGTCACGCAAGAAACACTTCTCAAAGCAAAACAATCTCGTCGCGTTCCGTACTCTCCATAACTAAGACAAGAATTGTTCTCGCACGTCTTTACAGGACGAGAGGCAGCAAGCGACTTCTTCTGTGAAAGAGTATTGTAGGCGCATTGAATTTCTTCGTTGCGCTTATAACTCTCTTCCACATGAAAGTTATCTCTGACTAACATCACCTTGGACTTAGCTTTCAAGATATTAATTGCAATTATCGCTTGGATATTTGTCCATTAATTAAATCTGAGGTTTCTTCCTCCTCTTTTCATAACAAAAACTTGCAGTTATATATAATGTTGTTGTTATTAAAACTTCTTGGTGTTAGCTTATCGGCAGAGATGTCGTATGTGCCAAGATAACTCTTCCCTACTTCATATTATGATATTCTGTCTTAATTGACCTTAAGGGGTTCGTTAAGGTGTTATAGTATCTGTTGAGAGGCCAGACAAGCGTATGGTTCGTTTAATAGGGCACGTAGGTTAGAAAATTGTAGAAAGGGAAATTACTGAAGTTCGGTGGCAGAAGGAACAAGACTTCTGGTCAGATGAATGCAGGGTTATAAATACGAAATCATATAACGGTAATGCAGGAGTGAGTTTGATACGTCCCCTTAGAAAAATTAATGAATTACTGTGCTGGAAAACCTCTTACGTTATTTGCTTTTCAAACAGCTGAGCAAAACTGAACGTACTCAGACATTTCGCTCCTTACCTATTCTGATCAACACTAAGCTGACACACAATATTTTTAGCGCAACGCAATCTGACTTTCAATAATCCCTACAAAATAATGGTCCTGACTAACATTAACCTATACCTTTCACAAATCACTTACCTCACAGAAATCTTCGTTACTCGAACTACTGCAATACAGCGGGAGCCACTACTGCCAGCTAAATAAAAGATTCAAACTACTGAAGGCACTAACTACTGATAGGCACAGTTAGCAAATGAAAGATTTCGATAGAAAACAAACAATGTATTTACCTTAATAGTGTTCAAAAGTCATAATATATATAACAGTTCACGAAATCCAGTCTTACAATTTTACTGTCTCTGATGGACACACGTCCAGACCATCCGCTCTCAAAACTCCGCCATTTCTCTCCCCACATCCACCACTGCTGGCGGCTCACCTCCAACTGTGCAACACTACGCGCTGTTCACAGCCAACTGCCCAACACTACAATAGCGAGTATTACAACAATGCTAACCAGCCACAGACTGGACACCACACAGCCAGTGATTTTCATACAGAGCGCTACGTGGTGTTACCAATATAAAAACCTAAACAGCCTACTTACATAGCCCCATGCTCCCCACAAAAAGTTTTACAAATTGTTTTGAACAGTGGCCAACACAAATTTAAAAAATTTTTCATAATTACAATAACAAAGAAATCAAATGCGCACACTTATTGATACAATGTTGGTTAAAAGCTAAAATTTTCTCACTGTCCATAAAGACAGTCCTGATCATTCATCACAGTAAAATTGCAGTGTCTTTTTTTCTCAAAGTCTTAGCAGTAAAAGAAAATGCACACGGAGGTAGTGGATTTCCATGCAGTCTTGAAGAAGTAGTGTTGTCCTTCCAACGAAAAGATAATGCTGACTCTTGACATGCAGACAGGTAATGGGCCACAATAGAGCAAACCCACAGCAGAATCAGTCGAAGTTGAAGAATATTGGTAGGTAGGTCATCACAGAGCAGACCCACTGTAATCCTGGTAGAGATTACGGTATTGGTGGGCCATCAAAGATGCAGACCCACTGTAGTCCTTGTAGAGATAATGGTATTGGTGGGCCATCAAAGATGCAGACCCACTGTAGTCCTTGTAGAGATAATGGTATTGGTGGGCCATCAAAGATGCAGACCCACTGTAGTCCTTGTAGAGACGCCCAGCAGCCATCTGTTGCGACAGTGCAGGTGCACAATCACCATCGAAGAGTCTTGTGGAGAGTATAGCAAGTCCATAAACCACCACTTGTGCACTGACAAAGCTTTTGGAATTGTCCTTAGAACGAGCAATGCTGTTAACCAGTCCCTTGCTGAATTATCAACACACGTGCAAATGCGACCAGTCTCCTTTTTTTTCTCGCATATTCTGCGTGTACTATGACCAACAAAAATGTGTGCAGTGAAATGAAACTTAATTTTAAGAACTGGTGTCTAATTATAAATTTACAACATAAGAATACAATTACAAAGGTACAAAATACATCATTAAAGAACATAACAATACAGATAACATTTGCAGTAGTACAAGCTTTACAAAAGAATAGAAATAAACAGATACATCAGTGTTACAGGAATTATGACATAAGTACATACATAAAAGATCAGGAAACCTTTCGAAACATCAACTTCACACATGAGCATTAAAACAAAACAGAATAAATAATGTCTAAACATCTTTACAAAGTAAATAACATATCATAAATGCAAATTATATTTGAGGATAACAGTATTCCTCATCATAGTGAATGTAGCTGAGCATTAGAAAAATTCTACAATGTAAGTCTTATCAGATAAACACATAAAGACAAAAAGAAAACAAATACACAAGATACACGGACACATAGCAGAATAACACAAAAGGACAGGACAAGGTTTGTTTTAAGTGTGACATTTGGTACTGCAGTCCAACACAAAACTTCATTTCATAGATGTTTCCTCTTACTTCACCTTTTTTTTATACCTTGTCAATGCATTTCTTCCAATTCATCACAACTCATTCTCTTATAAAGCCTACCCCCTCTTAAGCTAACTTAAATCTACTGAGCTCAGATGTTAAACTAAGGGACGAAGCCATGCAGCAGCACAAAACAATTAACACAAACAGCAATGACAAAAAATGTAAATTGGCAAAGCAAGCAGCAATATATATAAATTAGCAAAACAAATTCAACATTATCGTTAACATGAGCCAATGTGCAGCAAAAAGAAAAGTAAATCAGTAGTAAAACTGGCTTAACAGAATAATACAAAGTGAAATTTAATAGTTCTATGCCTGGCAAGCAGCAGCAGCAAATGCAATAACTTATACCTAAGAATGACAAAGCTCAAGCAGAAAAAATATTACAGTAAAAATGGCCATGTTTAATACCTATATCACATCTTAACACTAGAGTGATGCATCACGAGAACTTACTCTAGCAGACAAGTTACCAAATCGTAAAAAAATTATTTATGCAATTCCTGTGAAGGGAAATGTCTATTTATGTTCCCTCGTTTTCTTGGAGGTAGATCATAAAATTATTATTTACTCCATCTGTAGGCATAAAATAACTATATTAGTACATCTATGAAATTTTATTTTAACCAATTCTGCAGTGCAGCTAGAAACTAGATATTAAACAAAATGAGCAATCTCTCAACTAGAAAGACAATAGTTGTAAAATGTTTCTCATCATTTCATTAGGCATTTTAGTAAATATCATAAATTAAGAGCTCCATAGCGTAATCATATGTTTTCAAGTTTGAGTGTGTCGTATTTGCGATGCTTTCTACAAAGAAATGTCAATAGCGAGGATAATGGCCTCTTTTTTTCTCCACCTAATGGCTTTCTTTTTTCAGGCGACTATTCCTCAGCTGGGCGCTCAAGGTTACTTAGCTTTCTTACCAAAATATTTACGACAGCAGTTTCCGCTACAGTGACAGTTTCATATAAAAAAATTTCACAGGTCAAGAATTCGCGTTACAAATGTGTTGAAACAGAGTCCAAAAAATTTTTGCCGGCGTTGTGATACATTCACGCATATACACACATTTCATTACTCTTAAAGTACAAATCTTGGTTTCCAACATCCTTTTTCACAAGTCAGAGTTCCTAACCATTACTCATTATTCCTTACCTTATTACACATATACATATTCGTTGACACGTCAATTTTGCGTCGACACTTCAATATTTCATCATAATAAATACGTAGCATAATCAGATTTCTCATATAGCATCAGCTTATTGATCATAAACATACCTCAACAGCATAATACACATTGTCATCGTAATAAAATCATCGTAAAAACTCAGACAAATCTCAAAAACGTCGTAGCTTTCTGCAATAATTTCAAAACCTAAAAAAAATTCTCTGCTCATTTCAATAGTGTCATCTACCTCAAATATACTTTAGAAAACATGATCCCATACCAAATACGTCATTCAAAGCTCTCATAGTATCACAATGGTTCCAAAAAATATGAACAATTCATGCAGCACAGACAAAATACAATTTTATAAGTGTGAAGTTATCCAACTGTGTAATTGCATAAACATGCGTCACTGACGTAGAAAAAAAATGTTTGTCTCTCTTAGTTAAATGATCAGATAGCTGTGTAATTTATGTGTTAGAGAAATATGGTACCGATGTGTAAAGTCGTATAAGCAAATACCACTTTAGCTATGGCTCCTTGTGCTTGCCAGACACATGGTACACAAAGTAGGCGTGTACCCCCTTGAGGATTAATGTAATTATACCCTCAGGTACTACAGATTACAGCAGTGGAATGAAATGTATCACTGAAAACTTTCTTTGTAATTCAAAAATCTTTAAAAATAAATGTTTTAAGTACAAAATTAAGCACTCAAATACGTGTACTGTAGCGCTAACCTGTACGTCTTGTTGTAAGATAATCTCTGTCATTACTTAAGGGTAAAAAATGTGCCAAGTGACGTAATTATCGTCGTCCGTAAGCAAAGTTCTGTGGAAGTCAATGTACTTACCTCGTAATAAACAAAAGCGAAATGCTATGCGTATAGATATCGATTTATTACGTACAGTACTGTGATCAAGAAAGTACTATACTGTAACATATTGTTGTGCTACAAAAAAGGCTGCCTCATTGTAGCTATACCACAAAAGTTACTACTAAAACATGTTTTACTTTCCAGAAGAATTCAGGAAAACTGTGCAGATATAAAGCAGATACAGTACAAAAGCAACAATGTAAATTGTGTCACACAGTAGTGTCGTGACATAATCGTGTAGCTGTCAAATAAACTAACCACTATGTCATCTGGTATCGCTCAGAAAGTACTTCAAATAAAGAATGTCTTTTCAAGTAAACCAAAATGTTGCATTAAAATCTCATTAGCAGTATATGTTCTAAGTATGTAAGTCTTATAATCGTTATGTAATTGTGCAACTAACAAGCAAGAATGTACACACACAATAATACTGTGTCGTCTGTTCACTATAACAATGCATTCGTAATTACTGTCTAAATATGTTCCCTAGGTTCTAGACTGGATAGTTAACTTCAAAACATTGTTGTAAGTTAACAGTTTATAAGTGTGTCAAAACATACCAGTAATGTGAAGTGAAAAAATTTTATGGCAAAGACGAAGTTAAAAAGCAGATTATCTCTCAATAAACTGTTTTGCATTTGAAATGTGATGCAATATTTTACCCTTTCTAGCGTGCAGAGTTTCAACTTCAAAGCAATTATCATGTTGTTTACATCGGTAAGGAATGGTACAATTTTTCTCAAGGTTAGCGACTATGTTATTTTTCTCTGAGCCAGACAGCGCATGTGGCTGCCTGCGGTGCGAGTCATTGTCTGTCTCTTTGTTGGCGTGCATCGTTATTAGGATTTGGAGAAATAACTTCTACAAGTTCACCTTGTCGAGAGGGCCCTGCATCGTTACGATTATATCGTCTGTCGTCATGTCGGTAGATTCCATAGTTTCTTTCTAGTCGGTCATGAGGTGGAGAATTTCTCCCAGAATCGTAAGTGTGCGGTGGACCATTGCGTCTGAAATTGTTCTGTCTCACTTGATAATAATTATGTTTATTCCCATATTGTCTGTTTCTCTGATTGTCCCTATGATAGTCATTACCACAGAGAGGTGATCTTTCCTTGTGATTATTATTACTCTGCCAGTGGTTGTCATATGGGTGGTGTCTGTTTTGGTCATGATTTACGTTGTAAGAATAGCCTTGTCATGTCCAGTTATTATTTCTTTCATCGTGAAATTGTGACAGATGTGACCTGTAATTTTTGTACTCCTATTTTTGCATTCCGTGATTGTCAGTGTCAATTTCCAGTTCTTGTAACAGTCCCTGAAAAGCTTCAATGTCGTCTTTGCAACGTCCTGCTAAAATAATATGTCCTAAATGTTCAGGCAATTTGATTAAAGAAATGTGGATGAGTTCTGAGGGGCTATATGGGTTTGACAGGTGCTGATTCTTGTGCAACATGTCTTCAAAATATTTCACGCGACTGGAAAATTCAGATTGTTCGAAATGTTTCATCATTATAATGCTATGTTTTACTCGATCTTGTGTAGCTTGAGACCAATATGCTGAGAGGAAGGCATGGTAAAATTCTCCTGCACTGTGCCAATCGTGAATGACCGATCGCATTCTTACAGCTGGTTCATTCTCTAAGTAGCCACACATAAATTCTAACTTGTGCTCCAATGACAAGTTGGGAGGAAAGCAATGAGAGAATTGATGAAGCCAGAATTCTTAAATGTTTTGAATTTACGTGTAGTAATGAAAAACGTATAGTCAAAATCATCATGTTGGCGAGTCGCATATCGGTCATTGTTACTTCGTTTCGGTGGTTCCATCTCAAAATTCAATACGCCTTGCCAATTTCTTTCATAATTTCCGAAGTGTCCTGTGTTATTATTTTGTGGCTGTTCCGTATTTCTATGTCCCTCTTCCCGTATTGGAGCGCGAGTGTCCTCTGAAATATGTAATTCTTGTATTACTTGGGGCAACTGATCTTGTACTTCCCAGATTTCTCTTTTGTACTATGTATTGATTTGATTTTGATTTTGTCTGAATTTTCTAATTTGTTCATACTCTTCTGTGTCAGTGAAGGCTACAGGTCATGTGTCATTCAGATCATAGTCTACCTTTGTATATAAGTTAGTGAACTGATCCGAAAGATCGGCTACTTTATCCGATAGTGAACTTATTTCCTCAGTGTGTTTTTCTGAACCAAGTTTCAGAGTGTCCATTTGTGTTGAAATCGTATCTACTGTGTCCTTTAAGTTTTCCTGAGTTTTTGCAAGTTGCGTAACCGAATCGATAGATGCTACTGAGTCAGTTTTAGCTTGCAAGGTGTCGTGATTTTCATGAACAATAGTTTGCAGTTCTTTTATGGCTGTTTCGTGATTCTGTAATGCATTTTCATGACGCGAAAAAATAGGTTGAAAACGCTCACATATATGTGTTTTTATGTAATTACAGACTTTTTGACATTTCGATTCGATTTTAAGTAACTCAGCAGTTAAATCTCCGCTTGTTTGTTCAAGCATGGTGTATAACTTTTGAAGATTTTGTTCCATTGTGTCTAACTTTCGAAGATTTTGTTCCATTGTGTCTAACTTTTGAAGCTTTTGCTGTGTTTGTCTCTGATTTTGTTCCATCGTGTCTAACTTTTGAAGATTTTGTTCCATTGTGTCTAACTTTTGAAGATTTTGTCCCATTTGTTTCTGATTCTGTTCAAGCGTTGTGTCTAACTTTTTTAGCCTTTGTCCCATTTGTTGCATTAACTGTAATAACAATGCACTGGTGTCTAGAACATGTTCCTCAGTGCTATTCGGCAGTGCATTTGAACCGGCAATATTCGCATTTTGAAAAGCAGAAAATGTGTCTTGACTTATTTGAGGAAACAGTGAGGAAGCAAAACCTGAATCTGCAGTATTTGCAAGATTGTGTCCTGTCATTTCGGAATCCTGAGGCGAGCTGTTGCCGACCGATCGATCGATAATGCTTCCCTGTTCACTAATTGTTTTACTGTCTACACCATTATTTGCAGCCCGCTCCATTTCCCTATGCACAGTTACCAAATTACTACTTTGAACATTAGTTAATTCTTTACTCGGTGGCGCTAACACACTGCTTTCGTCTTCACTGTCATTTCTCAGTTTATTTTGGAGCCTAGTATTACGTTTTTCACACGCTATTGTTGTCACAATATTTCACACGATAACACAGAAAAGCACAATTTGACGAGCAAAATCAGAAAACACATTAACATAGCATTGAAAATAATATCTCGTTAATTGCAAGCGAAGCTGCGAAATACTTGGTGCAAATCTACCTGCATGCTACAACTGTTTTACTGTACAACAATGAAAAACTACAACCTCAAATGAAATTCTCTCTATAATTACGCGCTAGCAATAAACAATAGCTACACTAATTACAGAAACTACAAGAAAAAATCAGAAGATTCCAGTGAGGTATCCTCGGCTAAGGGTCGACATATACGTCCCCTTAGAAAAATTATTTTTCAAACAGCTGAGCAAAACTGAACGTGCTCAGACATTTCGCTCCTTACCTATTTTGATCAACACTAAGCTGACACACAATATTTTTAGCGCAACGCAACCTGACTTTCAATAATCCCTACAAAATAATGGCCCTGACTAACATTAACCTATACCTTTCACAAATCACTTACCTCACAGAAATCTTCGTTACTCGAACTACTGCAATACAGCGGGCGCCACTACTGCCAGCTAAATAAAAGATTCAAACTACTGAAGGCACTAACTACTGATAGGCACAGTTAGCAAATGAAAGATTTCGATAGAAAACAAACAATGTATTTACCTTAATAGTGTTCAAAAGTCATAATATATATAGCAGTTCACGACATCCAGTCTTACAAATTTACTGTCTCTGATGGACACAAACTCTCAAAACTCCGCCATTTCTCTCCGCACATCCACCACTGCTGGCGGCTCACCTCCAACTGTGCAACACTACGCGCTGTTCACAGCCAACTGCCTAACACTACAATAGCGAATATTACAACAATGCTAATCAGACACAGACTGCACACCACACAGCCAGTGATTTTCATACAGAGCGCTATGTGGCGTTACCAATATAAATACCTAAAAAGCCTACTTACAGGTTTAATAATGAATAAAAAAATCAGGAACGCGGATAAGCTGCTACAAACAGTATAGTCAACGCATTGTACTAGCCAAAATAGACACGAAGCCCACGTCTACCACAGTACTACAAGTTTATATGCCAACTAGCTCCGCGTATGAAGAGATTGAAGAAATGTGAGATGCGATGAAAGAAATTATTCAGATAGTTAAGGGAGACGAAAATTTAGTAGTCGTGGTGGAATGGAATGTGACTGTAGGAAAAGGAAGAGAAGGAAAAGTAGTAGGTAAATATGGACTGCGGTTGAGGAATGAAAGAGGAAGCCGCCTGGTAGAATTCTGCACAGAGTGTAACTTTATCATAGCTAACACTTGGTTTAAGAATCAAGAAAGAAGGTTGTATACATTGAACAGGCCTGGCGACACTAGAAGGTTTCAGGTAGTTTATATATTGATAAAACAGAATTAGTAATTAGGTTTTAAATTGTAAGACATTTGCAGGGGCAGTTGTGGACTAGAACCGCAATTTATTGGTTACGAAATGTAGATTAAAACTGAAGAAACTGCAAAAAGGTAGTAATTTAAGGAGATGGGACCTTGATAAATTGAAAGAATCAAAGGTCGTAGAGAGTTCCAGAGGAACCATTAGGGAACAATTGACAAGAAAGGGGGAAGGAATACAGTAGAATAAAAATGGCAAGCTCTGAGAGATGAAATAGTGAAGGCAGCAGAGGATCAAGTAGATAAAAAAACGAGGGCTAGTAGAAATGCTTGGCTAACACAGGAGATACTGAATTTGACCGATGAAGGGAGAAAATATAAAAACGCAGTAAATGAAGCAGGCGAAAAGGAATACAAACGCCTCAAAAACGATACCGACAGGAAGTGCAAAATGGCTAAACAGGAATGGCTAGCGGACAAATGTAAGAATGTGGAAGTATGTATCACTAGTGGTAAGATAGATGCCGCCTTCAGGAAAATTAGAGAGACCTTTGGAGAAAAGGGAGCCACGTGTATGAATATCAAGAACTCAGATGGAAAACCAGTCCTAGGCAAAGAAGGGCAAAACGGAAAGATTGAAGGAGTATGTAGAGGGACTATACAAAATGAAATGTACTTGAGGGCAATATTATGAAAATGGAAAAGGACATAGATGAAGATGAGATGGGAGATATGATACTGCGTGAAGGATTTGACAAAGCACTGAAAGACCTAAGTCGCAACAAGGACCCGGGAGTAGATAACATTCCATAATAACTACTGAAAGCCTTGGGAGAGCCATCCATGACAAAATGCTGGGGTAACATTTGATGTGTAAGATGTATGAGAAAGACTAAATACCGTCAGACTTCAAGAAGAGTATAATAATTCCAATTACAAAGAAAGCAGGAGCTCACAGGTGTGAAAATTACCGAATTATCACTGTTGCAAAACACTAACACAAATTCCTTACAGACGAATGGAAAAACTGGTAGAAGCCGACCTCTGGAAAAATCGGTTTGGATTCTATAGAAATGTGGGAACACGTAAGGCAATAGTGACCCTACCACTTGAATTGTAATATAGGTTAAGGTAAGTCAAAACTACGTTTAAAGCATTTGTATAATTAGAGAAAGCTTTTGACAACGTTGACTGAAATACTTTCTCTCAAATTTTGATGGTGGCAGGGATAGAATACAGGGAGCGGGAGGCTATTTACAATTTATACAATTCGGCAGTCACAAGAGTCGATGGGAACGAAAGGGGAGCAGTGTTTGAGAAGAGAGTCAGACAGAATTGTAGCTATTGAATCTATATATTGCGGAAGCACTAAAGGAAACAAAAGAAAAGTTTGGAGTAGGAATTAAAATCTAGGGAGGAAGAAGAAAAACCTTGAGGTTTGCCAATGACACTGTAATTCTGTCAGAGATAGCAAAGGATTTGGAAGAGCAGTTGAACGGAATGGACAGTGTCTTGAAAGAAGGTTATAAGACGAATATCAACAAAAGCAGAATGAGAATAATGGAATGTAGTGGGATTAAATCAGGTGATTCTGAGGAAATTATATTAGGAAATGAGAAAATTGAAGTAGTAGATGAGTTTTGCTGTTTGGCCAGCGAAGTCGAAATAGAAGGGATATAGAATGTAGACTGACAATGGTGAGCCGTAGTTGTGTCCGGCTCTTCGACAAGCGCACCAGGCGGAGTGCTTTCGCTTCGCGTCTAGTGTTTACGATGGCGCTTTCGGTTTGGCGCGCTGTTTGGATCGCTACCGCCCTCTGGCGGGAGGTGGAGCAAGTGTACGGTCGCATGACGATCTAGGGAGTACGTACTGGGCGGTGACCGAGAGAGGTGGTGGCGCGAGCGGGGCCTTGTTGTGGGTCGTCAAATGCTCGCCACGTGCTTTGCCGGACCTCTTGGCTATCAGGGGCTAAGTCTGCCTTACCCGCATGTACGTGGCGTGTGAAGCATAGAAGCCGTGGTGCAGGAGATCAGCGCGTGGGACCGTATATCTTATCGGTCGTTGAAACCGCTGGCAGCGGTTGGCTTTGACGAGCATTTGGAAGTGCGACGTGTTCCCGGCGCTGCGGTGGAGTGTGCGAAGTTGAGTACTGTTTTTATGTAACAGTGTTATATATAGGGGTTTTCCAAGTTCTAGTAAAGTGTATGAGTTTCTTCACCAGTGGTTTTGTTGAGGTCTTCCCACCACAGTTTTCGTTTGCCTGTCCGCGGGAATGTGGTAATTGCTTCTTGGTGGAGCCGTTTCATTCACACCTCGATAGGGTAATTTAGGGTCGGTGCCGCGTGTCTCTGTGGTTCTGAACTGTGCAGGAACCGCCCTTGCTACGTCTTCTGGTTTTGGGTAACTCGGGAAGGTGGTGGCTTGGAAGTTTTGGGCTGATCTGCTGCGGCCCTGTAGACCACCAGTAACTGTTCCGCCTATTGTGATTTGGGCCCCTTTACACGTGTCATTCCCTCACCGAGCTAAGGAAAATTTTGTTTGGGGAACTGCCTTTAATGTGAAGATTTGTGTGCTGGTTTATTTACATTTATCTTGTAACAACTGACAGGTGTAATATAAGTTATTTAATTGGCAAGGGACAACTACGTATTTTAACTTAAGTACAAACTAGCTACTTCAAAGTTTCTTCTTTTTTTTTTAAGGAACTGAAATCATATTATTGGGAAGTTGTTAACGTCATACTTTGCAATCTCCTTTTCATAAAGAAAATTTGTCAGCTATTGGAAATTGTTTTTGGAATTGTTTTCTTAAAAAAATGCAAGACTTAAAAATTTATTATTGAGAAGATTTTTTAAAATAAATGGTATCTTTAGCAGTGTGTGTTATTTCACCGGCACCTCCTTGCCTCTACTTCCACGATAACGTTTTGGAATAACATGTGTACTTGAGTTGTTGTTTGTGAACCGCCCTAATTTACGGTTCATTTGGCAAGCAAAGCTTTTCTGACGAAGAGAACTTTGTTAACATTGAATATAGATTTAAGTGTCAGGAAGTCATTTCTGAAAGTATTTGTATGGATTGTAGCCGTTTGTTGAACTGAAACATGGACGCTAAACACTTTAGACAGGAAGAGAATAGAAGATTTTGAAATGTGCTACAGAAGATTAGATAGGTACATCACGTAACTAATGCGGAGGTGCCGAATAGAATTGGGAAGAAGAGGAATTTGTAGCACAACCTGACCAAAAGAAGGGATAGGTTGATAGGACACGTTCTGAGGCATCAAAGGATCACTAGTTTAAGTGTTGGACGGAAGCATAGAGGTAAAAATCGTAGATGGAGAGCAAGAGATGAATACACTGAGTATATACAGATGGATGTGGGTTGTAGTAGTTACTCGGAGATGAAGAGGCTTGCACAGGATATCATGGAGAGCTCCATCAAACCAGTCTTTGAACTGAGGACCACAATAATAACCAAAAACAATCAATATGAACTGAGATTAATTTTGGCATAAGGATTTTTTGGAGGCTACTTGGCTTATAAAAATGAATGTTAAACGCTAAACAAAAACAATATTAAGCGTGCAGGAACTATAGAGAAGTATGATTTAAGATGATAAGAATAAGAGTACTAAGAGGGAAAAAGCATTTTGATACTCCAAACGATAGACCGATATACATCAAAGGTCGGAAGTTGTCAGTAAGAGGAAAACAATTCAACGGCCGTGGAGTTTCACCAGATAATTTTTATGTGGCACACATGCTTAAAAAGCCTAAACACACGTCCCAGAAAGAATTAACTTCGACATATATCCATAATTGTTGATGTCTTACGCTATGGGGTTATGAAGACAATAGATCATAACATACGATACAGATTGCAATGGTACAGAATAATGGACACAACACTGGCAAGTACATGCTTTATTATGTTTTCATGTTATATAAATCCTGCGAGGCTGTTTCAGAACTCTCACAATTTATGACATTAGCAATTCAAATGTGTTCAGTAAATGTTTATTCATGAACAAAAGGACGTTGACGAGACCTTAACCGACATTGTTCGCGAGACAAAACTCGTTAGCTAAAATGAAGACTTGAGTTGCACGAGCGGCAGAGAACGCTAACAGCTGTTAACACATACCCTCAGATATCACCCACAGAATCTCACGAAATTCCAATATCAACAAGTTTAATTTTTCTCGATCTATTATCTTATACAGTCCATTAAAATATAAATAGACGAAAATAGTGAGAAACGTAAGTAGATTTCACGCATATCTAGCTGAATTTGATAATGCTCACTTGTGTAGTCCGACAAATTAAAATTTAAAATTCTGGTACGGGAATAAATTTTCATCAGAAACATTTGATCTATAAAGCATTCCATACTCTCAGTAGCATATATTTATTGTTTTCGTTTTTTCTTTACTACTGTGCATCTGTTCATGTTACTCACGTATAAAATTACAGAACATCAATGCGTAAGTGGCATCCGTAACTACTGACACCAATATGAACAATTTTGAAGAGTTTAACAGTGCTGGCTGTCCATGGTGAGCGCTGGCGCCAATCGGAAACAGAGAGAGAGAGAGAGAGAGAGCTGGTTTTTGCTGCCTAGCAGGCAGAAATGGAGTATTGCAGTCGCGTTTGTGAATGTACTATTGTTGTTCCACTAAATAATGTTAATATGGGATATTTGCACCCGAAGTCTACGGATAGCGTCTCTGATTAGTATTTGTAACGTCTTCGATACCATGTACAAGCCCGCTACCACTCAAATTTTCAATAAAAATCATAAACAGTGGCGGCCGAATACTTCAGGCATAAAAAGTCACCCTCATTCAGCCAACGGCCTTGTCAAAGAGATTAGAGGAGCAGATAGAGGTTCACGGCGCTCTCTTGCAATTTGGGTGGGAAACTGCTCCTAAAGGGGGAAGAATCAGCAATGATCAACGGCATGGGGATGCAGGAGGCAATGGAACTATTCCATTAAAGTCACATATGTGTATCCACAGGACATGTGGCCTGCAATTGAAGAAGTGTCGAGATAATCTTTCCATTGGCAAAATATGCTTCGTATCTGCGGGAGGGGATTGCCAAGGGGAAGGTCACCATGAGAAAAAGATTGAATAACAAACGAAAGGATAACATTCAACGAGTCGGGGCGTGGAATATCAGAAATTTGAGCGTGTTCGGGGAAGCTAGAAAATCTGAAAAAGGAAATTCTAAGGCTTAATCTAGGTAGAGTGGGAGACGTTAAAGTGAAATGGAAAGAAGATAAGGATTTCTGGTCTGATGAGTATAGGATGATACCAACAGCAGCAGAAAATGGTACAATGGGAGTAGGATTCGTTATGATTAGAGAGGTAGGGCGGAGAGTGCGCTACTGTGAACAGTTCATTCTCATCAGAAGCGACAGCAAGCCGACACCGTCAACGGCAGTTCAGGTACACATGCCGACGTCGCAAGCCGAAAACGAAGAGGCAGAGAAAGAATATATGGATATCGAACGGGTAATTCGGTACATAAAGGGAGAAGAAAATGTAATAGTGACTGGGGGACTGGAATATGGTTTAGAGAGTGAAACGGAAGAAAGGTTAAGGGGAGAATATGGGCTTGGTATTAGGAATGAGAGAGGAGAAAGACTGAGTTCTGCAGTAAATTTCAACTAATAATGGAAAATTCTCTGTTCAGTAATCATAAGATGAGGAGGTATATTTGGAAAAGTCCAGGACATACGAGGAGATATCAGGTAAATTGCATCATGGTCAGGCAGAGATTCCGAAATCAGATACTGGATTCTAAAATGTACCCAAAAGTAGATGTACTGTAGACTCAGGAAAAAATTTAGTAGTGCTGAAGATTTGGATGAAGTTTAAGAGACAAGTCAGGAAGAATCAATGTGCAAAGAAGTGCGATATGCAAGTACTAAGGAATGCTGAGATACGCTAGAAGATCTCTGAGGTTATAGATATTGCGGTAAGGAATAGCTCAGTAGCTCAGTAGGTAATTCAGTTGAAAAGAGATGGACAACTCTAAAATGGGCAATCACAGAAGATGGAAAGAAAAACAGAGATACAAAGAAGGTTACTGTGAAGAAACCATGGGTAACAGAAGAAATAATTCAGTTGGTCGATGAACGAAGGAAGTACAAAAATGTTCAGGGAAATACAAAAATACACGTATACAACCCACTTAGAAATGAAATAAGCATGATGTGTAGAGAAGCTAAGACGAAATGGCTCCATGAAATCGAAAAAGTAATGACTGTCGGAAGGACTGGTTCAGCACAAACAAAAGCCTAATCAGCCTTTGGCGAAATTAAAGGCAAAGGTGGTAACATTAGAAGTGCAATGGGAATTCCACTATTTAATGAGAAAAGAGGATAGATGGAAGGAGCACGCTGAAGGCCTCTATGAGGGATAAGACTTGTCTTATGAAGTGACAGAAGAGGAAACAGGAGCCGATGTAGAAGAGATAGTGGTTTCAGTATTGGAATCAGCATTTAAAAGAGCTGTGGGAGAACTATGATCAAATGGGGACAGCAGGGATTGATAACACTCAATCAGAATTTCTAAAATAACTTTGCGAAGTGGCAATAAAACGACTGTTTACGTTGGTACGTAGAATGTATGAGTCTGGCGATACACCATTCGGAAAAACTTTTTTCATCCACACAATTCCGAATATTGCAAGAGCCGACGAGTACGAGAATTATCGTACAATCAAATTGACAGCCCCTACATTCAAGCTGCTGTCAAGAATTATATATAAAAATTGGAAAAGAAAACTGACGATGTGTTAGACGACGATCAGTTAGGCTACAGGAAAGATAAAGGCACCAGAGAGGCAGTGCTGCTGTCTCAGTTGATAATGGAAGCATAGGATTTTTAGACCAGAAAAAAGCGTTCCATAATGTAAAATGGTGCAAGATGTTTGAAATTCTGGGAAAAATAGAGATAAGCTGTAGGGAGAGACAGATAAAACACAATACGCACAAAATCCAAAAGGGAACAATAAGAATAGAAGACAAAGATCGAAGTGCTCCGATTAAGAAGGGTGTAAGACAGGGATGTAGTCTTTCATCCTTTCTGTTCAATTATGGAAACAAAAGGAAGTTTCAACAGTGGAAATAAAATTCAGGGCGAAAGGTTATCAATGATAATATTCACTGGTATTGCTTTCTTCAGTGAAAGGGAAAATTACGGGATCTGCTGAGTGGAATGACACTATTGAGTACAGAGTACGGACTGAGAATAAATCAAAGAAATGCGAAAAACAGCAGACTAGTACTGTAAAAAAGGGCATTATTGGCCAAGAGAAGTATACTAGTATCAAAAATTGGTCTTAATTTGAGGAAGAAAATTTTGTGAATGTACGTTTGTAGCACAGCATTGCTTGGTAGTGAAACACGAACTGTACGAAAACCGCGAAAGAAGACAGTCGAAGCATTTGAGATGTGGTGCTACAGAATGATGTTGAAAGTTTTGTGGTCTGATAACGTACGGAATGAAGAGGTTCTCCTGAAAACCGACGAGGAAAGGAATGTGTGAAAAACACTGACAAGAAGAAGGGGCAGGATGGTATGACATGTGTTAAGAGGTCACGAAATAACTTGGGTGGCAGTAGAGCGAGCTATAGGGGGAAGAACTGTAGAGGAATACAGAGACTGGAATGAAACCTACAATTGTGGATAAAGGAATGTAAAGCGAAAGGTTATGGCCCATATACCAGCACTTGTCATTTCCTGTTACTACCTTATTGACATAAATATCTCTGAAATACGTAGGCCTTTCGCAATCGCAAATTCAGTAAATTACAACACAGATTGAGTAAAATATGAGATCTGACTAATAGCACAATGAAGACAGGTAGGCCTTGGTTAATAAGACTTGTAGGTAACCCAAATTATGAAATAGCTCTTAATTTAATTAAAGGGGAACAGGCGGGCCATCAATAATAACAGCTTCAGTGAAGCAAAATTACCAAATAGGAAACAGGCAACAATGAGAGCAGCTTCAGTTAAGTAAGATTACCAAACAGAAAACAGGCAGGACGCCAATGATAACAGCTTCAGTTAAGTGAAATTAACAAATAGAAAACAGGCAGGCCTTCTTTAATAACAGCTTCATTTTGATAAAATTACCAAACAGAAAACAGGAAGACCTTCAACGATAACAGCTTCAGTTAAGTAAAATTGGCAAATACCAAGAGGTAGAAAATCAATAATAACGGCTTTATTTAAGTAAGATTACCAAATAAAAAACAGGCAGGCCTCCAGTGATAACAATTACCAAATAGATAACAGGTAGACTTTCTTTAATAACAGATTCAGTTAAATGAAGTCACGAAATAGAAAACAGGTAAGCTTTCTTTAATAACAGCTTCAGTTAAGTTAAATTACCTAACAGAAGCCGGGCGGGGTGGCCGAGCGGTTCTAGGCGCTACAGTCTGGAACCGCGCGACCGCTACGTTCGCAGGTTCGAATCCTGCCTCGGGCTTGGATGTGTGTGACGTCCTTTGGTTAGTTAGGTTTAAGTAGTTCTAAGTTCTAGGGGACTGATGACCTCAGATGTTAAGCCCCATAGTGTTCAGAGCCATTTTGAACCTAACAGAAAACAGGCAAGCCTTCAATGACAACAGCACCAGTTAAGCCAAATTTTCAAGTGCAAACAGGAAGGCCATCAACAATAACAGCTTCAGTTAAGTAAGCCTACCAAACAGAAAACAGGTAGGCCTTAATGAATAACTGTGTCAGTTAAGTAACGAAGAGTTTGAATTGCTTCCTTACAAAGCAGATAGGAAAGACAAGAAAAATTACAACGAGAGGACCGGCCGTCTAAGGCTCCTTTCGTTGAATATATTCCCCGGGAAAAGAAATATTAGCACAGCAACGTTAATTACGTGGTGGCAACACTAACTAGCCAAACGGTATACCCGCGTCATTGCAAGATACCGCCTCTACAACGTCGGCGAAACGTGCGAAAGAAAACTAGGCTGCCAAATCCAATTACATAGCCTCAGCAATTGCAAATTTTGAGACCCAGGCACCTCCTAAGCCAATATAATTAACAGAGCAATGACGTCAGCAATACCCGAAGGTATCTCGAAACCGGAATGCGGCCGTATTACAAGAGAAGGTATTTATCTGGTGTTCGAACGCGTTTGACAGGGAGATCAGCTACAACTCCACCATCTAGATACTGCGTGACGCTGTGGGGGTCCGGCCGCAGGATAGAACAAACACGTTATCACTCCGGCTCACGGTACATCATCGGCCGACACAGTTTAAGATATCCTGTTAAACAACCAAGGCCAGCATCGACTTAAGAATCAGCTACGAAATCGCAATAATCGCACAAGACCTATGAGTAACAATAAGAAAATAACAGTTAAGACCTCAAAATGCGAAACTTAACTGAAGCTCACGAACTGAAGCGGAAGGTTACCGGTTGCAAGGGGGCCCTGAATTCAGCACAGCGAAACTGGCTTCAACTATCTCACCAGTGTGCCACTTCCCAGAGCTGGCTGGCCAGGCTACGCACAAGATGGCACTCGAAGTCAGCCACGAATTCAAACCGGCCCACAAATATGCCCAGCAACCACTCGCTAGACTCCGTGCCCAAGAAGCTTGCGCAAGTGTTCTCTCTACTCGCCGAGTGGACCTCTCACACCGACCTGCTCGCTCATTTATCACTCACCAACTCGCCATGCCACAACACGCCACCTCTCCATCAACAACCTGGAGCAAATATCTTAGTGCCATAAGACCAGAGGGACATCGCATGACCGATCGAGGTAGTGGCGCCATCAATTCGAAAGGCGAGGCTAGCAAGCCCGACACGGTTGATGCAATATATCCAGCAAATAACTGAGGACGTAGGCTGTGAGTGTTATTCTGCGATAAAGTGGATGACACAGGAGAGTAATCCACGGCGGGCCGCAACAAACTAGTCAGAAGACTGAATAAAAAGGGGGTATTTATTAAGGACATAACTACTAGTATGACCAACAGTATTGTGTTATACGTTGTCAATTCGTAGTGTACTAAACAACATGCCTTAGGGCTGCGATACTCCAAAAATTTGGCACATGTGCAAGTGATTGCTGAAAGACTCTAGACGGAACAAGGGCCCCGGTGTAGAACCAACAATGACAAAACCGTTCCATGTTGCGCTCAAGATATGTATCTGGAAAAATACACTTAAATTTCAAGAACAATGTAATAGTTCCAATGCTAAAGAAGATAGGCGCTGACTGGTGTGACTATTACCTAGCCATCAGTTTAATAAATTATGCTTGCCAAATACTGACATGAATTATCTAGATAAGAAAGGAAAATGTGATAAAAGGTGAACTCGTGGAAGATAGTTACGTTTCTGTAGAATTTTAGGAACACGCGAGTCAATCGTGACCCAACGACTCATCTTAATAAAGGCTGAAGATGGGCAATCTTACATTTATAGCAGCTGCAGATTTAGAGAAAGCTTTTCGTAACACTGACTAGAATACTCTCTGGAAATCTGAAGCCTGTAGGGATCAAATACAGGTAGCGAAAGGCTGTCTCTAACTTGTACAGAAACCAGACTGCGGTTCCAAAATACGAATGACATGGAAGGTGTAGCTCAGAAGATAGTAATACAGAATTGCAACCTATACCCAATGTAATTCTATTTGGAGGCTGAGCAAGCAGTAAGCGATACAAGGATAGATTTGAAAAGGAAAGTTCGGAGAGCAGAAATAAAAATATTTGAGGTTTGCTGGCGGCATTATAAGTCTGTCAGCGACAACAAAATTCTTGGAAGAACAATTGAACAGAATGGACAGTGTCTTGAAACGAAGTAACAACACGAGAATCAACAAAAATAATACAACGATAATATGAGGAGTGTTCAATAAGTAACGCAACACATTTTTTCTCGGCCAATTTCGGTTGAAAAAAATTGTATAATTTGTTGTGGGATATCGTGGAATATTGCTGCTTCAGTCCCTATAGTTTCATGAAGTCCGATTGGGGGCGGTGCTATACGTAGCCTTCAAAATGGCGTCTGTAATGGAGGCGCATTCAAGCAGAGCTGTCATCGAGTTCCTTTCGGCGGGAAACTAGAGCACTGCAGATATTCATAGGCTCTTACAGAATATCTACGGAGATCTCGCAACAAAAGCCTCGTGAGTCATTAGACGTGGCGTATGTCATCATCGCAACAAGGTCGTCCAAACCTGTCCGATCTCCCGCGTGTCCGCCAGCCGCACACAGCTGTGTTTTACAGTGAGTGTTCCGTGTTGTGTTTTTGGGGAAGTGTTGCGAACGGCCATCATACTGTTGCTGGGTGTGCCTTTTATCTCTTGCGAACAGAAACCTGACTGTCGCCGTGTTTTTTAATTGTGTGTGTACTGTGTTACTTGTCTGATTCCTGTGTCTTTTACTAACGTTGCCAACCCCTTTTCCTTTCTGTTTGAACTTTCCGCATTTTTCCGCCATTTTACACTTGACGTCACCATTTTATCGCCTGTTTTTCTGGTTTCTGTTCTTCTTCCGTTTTTTAAAATGAAAGTCTGTAGGCTGTAGAGCAGCGTACTAAGCTGCTGCCAGCCCGCCTCCTTCGGGGGGAATTGAAAATCAATAAAGGAAAAAAAAAGTTTGTCTCGCATAGTTTCCTACCGTGATGTAGGCAGGAGTGACACCACCAGCAGTCGACCAATGGGTTACATATTTTAAATTTGCGTAATTTTAGCTGTTGTATAATGGAGTCTTTCTGACGGATATCTATAATTTCGCAGTGTAAACGCGGTCGAAACTGGTTGGCGGTATAATAATAATAAATGCGATTAAGGCTGTCTTTGAATAATTGACTAACTACAAATCCCTTGACTATGAATTACTCTCTCCAGTATCCTGACTAAATCCAACCAATAAGTGTAACGACAAACAGCAACGTAGAACTAAACCAACACACACGTATTTCCACGCTTTCGCACAGCTTAACGTTAACGGACACATTTGCTATAGGGAACTACGACCATGGTCAACACAACTCTGCCTCGTCGCTGTGGTGCCCCTACTCAACACTGCGGCCGTGAACACCGGCAGTCAAGAACTGAGCGGCCGGTCTAGCTCGCACTACTCCACGCTGCCACATCTTTGACGCCGCTAACGCCACCGCACTGCCACTTGCGCGCACTTAGGCACAACCAACACTCCGTTGAATACAGAGGAACTGTGGTAGAACCGCAACGGCGTGAAACGCAAATTGCCGGAGGAGAAAACCCACTGGCACATCCTGATCCACCTTACAGCCCTCAACTCACACCTGCCGACTTCCATGTTTGGCCCAATGAAGGTGGAAGCTCTACGTAGATTATGGGGAGGTTATTGATGCAGCATGACATTGGCTGCAACTTGGACCATAGAGTGACAGCATGGGGCATGAGGCCCTCGCGGTAAGGTGGCATAAGGTCGTCGCATTGAACGAAGATTACCTTGAAAATTGCAGCCAAAAATGTGGCGAATTATACTGTGTGTTTGAATTCTGAATAAAACCAATCTGCTTCCTGAAAATAAAATACGTTGTATTCCTTACCGAACGCCCCTCGTTGAATGTACTCAAATTCAACCAGGCGATCCCCAGGGAATGAGATTGGGAAATGAGAAAATAAATCTTTAGACAAATTTCCCTATTTGGGCAGCAAAATAACTGACCATGGACGAGGTAGACAGGATGTAAAGTGCAGACTGGCTGCAAATCAGGAATTTATTTTTATCATTTAAATATAAGTACAATTTCCTTTTTTTAAGTTTTCTGACTGTTTTGACGCAGCCCACCACGAATTCTTCCCCTGTGCCAACCTCTTCATCTCAGAGTAGCACTTGCAACCGACATCCTCAATTATTTGCTGGATGTATTCCAAGCTCTGTCTCCCTCTACAGTTTTTGCCCTCTACAGCTCCCTCTAGTACCATATAAGCAACGTCCTATCATCCTGTCCCTTCTTCTTGTCAGAGTTTTCCACACATTCCTTTCCTCTCCGATTCTGCGTAGAACCTCCTCATTCCTTACCTCATCAGTCTACCTAATTTTCAATATTCATCTGCAACACCACATCTCAAATGCATCGATTCTCTTCTGTTCCGGTTTCCCCACAGTCCACGTTTCACTACTACACGATGCTGTGTTCCAAACGTACAATCTCAGAAATCGCTTCCTCAAATTTAGGCAAATGTTTGATTCTAGCAGGCTTCACTAGGCCAGCAGAGCCCTTTTGCCATAGCTAGTCTGCTTTTGATGTCATTGGTTATCTTGCTGCCTAGGTAGTAGCAACTCCATCTACTTCATGACCATCAATACTGATGTTAAGTTTCTCGCTGTTCTCATGTCTGCTACTTCTCATTACTTTACTCTCAATCCATATTTTGTACTCATTACACTGGTAATTCCATTCAACAGATCATGTAATTCTTCTTCGCTCACATTCAGCATAGTAATGTTATCAGCGAATCGTATCATTGATATCCTTTCACCTTGAATTTTAATTCCACTCCTGAACCTTTCTTTTATTTCCATCGTTGCTTCTTCGATGTACATATTGAACTGCAGGGACGAGAGACTACATCCCTATGTTACAGCCTTTTTTATCCGTGCTTTTCGTTTTTGGTTGTCCACTCTCATTATTCTCTCTTGGCTCTTGTACATAACGTGTATTACCCGTCTCCCCCTATAGCTTACCCCTATTTTTCTCAGAATTTCGAACAGCTTGCACCATTTTACATTGTCGAACGCCTTTTCCAGGTCGACAAATCCTATGAACGTGTCTTGGTTTTTCTTTGGTCTTGCTTCCATTATCAAACGCCTCTCTGGTGCCTTTACCTTTCCTAAAGCCAAACTGATCGCCGTCTAACACACCCCCAATTTCCTTATCCACTCTTCTGTATATTATTCTTGTCAGCAACTTCGTTGCGTGACCTGATAAGCTGATTGCGCGATAATTCTCGCACTTGTCAACTGTTGCAGTCTTCGGAATTTTGTGGATGACATTTTTCCAAAAGTCAGGTGGTATGTCGCCAGACTCAGACTAATACACTGTACACATCAACGCGAATAGTCGTTTTGTTGCCACTTCCACAAATGATTTTAGACATCCTGATGGAATGTAAACTATCCCTTCTGCCTTATTTGATCTTAAATCCTCCAAAGTTCTCTTAAATTCTTATTCTAATACTAGACGCCCTATCTCTTCTACATCGACTCTTGTTTCTTCTATCACGTCAGACAAATCTTCCCCGTCATAGAGGCCTTCAGTGTATTTTTCCATCCGTCTGCTCTCTCCTCTGCATTTAATTATAGGATTCCGGTTGGGTTGCACTTTTAATGGTATCACGCTTGCTTTTAATTTCACGAAGGTTGTTCTGACTTTTGTATATTCTGAGTCAGTCCTTCCGACAATCATTTCCTTTCCGACTTGTCTTAGCACTTCCTGGTTATTGCATTCCTCAGCGACTTGTATTTCTGTATTCCTGAATTTACGTGAACATTTTTGCACTTTCTTCTTTCGTCGATCAACTGACGTATTATTTTTTTTACCAATGGTTTCTTCGTAGTTATCTTCTTTGTATACATGGTTTTCTTTCCAAATTCTGTGATTGCCCTTTCTTTATACGGCTTCCTCTTCAAGTGTACTGCCTATTGAGCTATTCCTTATTGCTGTATTATGTTGTTGTTGTTGTTGTGGTCTTCAGTCCTGAGACTGGTTTGATGCAGCTCTCCATGCTACTCTATCCTGTGCAAGCTTCTTCATCTCCCAGTACCTACTGCAACCTACATCCTTCTGAATCTGCTTAGTGTAGTCATCTCTTGGTCTCCCTCTGCGATTTTTACCCTCCACGCTGCCCTCCAATGCTAAATTTGTGATCCCTTGATGCCTCAAGACATGTCCTACCAACCGATCCCTTCTCCTAGTCAAGTTGTGCCACAAACTTCTCTTCTCCCCAATCCTATTCAATACCTCCTCATTAGTTACGTGATCTACCCACCTTATCTTCAGCATTCTTCTGTAGCACCACATTTCGAAAGCTTCTATTCTCTTCTTGTCCAAACCAGTTATCGTCCATGTTTCACTTCCATACATGGCTACACTCCATACAAATATTTTCAGGAACGACTTCCTGACACTTAAATCTATACTCGATGTTAACAAATTTCTCTTCTTCAGAAACGATTTCCTTGCCATTGCCAGTCTACATTTTATATCCTCTCTATTTCGACCATCATCAATTATTTTACTCCCTAAATAGCAAAATTCCTTTACTACTTTAAGCGCCTCACTATTATTATTATAGTGCTGTATTATAGCCTTAGAAATCTTGAAGCGTGTCTCATCATTCCTTATTACCTCTGTATCCCAGTTCTTTGTGCACCGATTCCTCCTGACTAATCTCTTGAGCCTACTCTTCGTCACTACTACATTGTGATCTGAGTCTATATCTGCTCTTGGGTACGCCTTACTATCCAGTATCTGCTTTCGGAATATCTGTCTGACCATGATGTAATCTAACTGAAATCTTCCAGTATCACCCGGACGTTTGCAAGTATGCCTTCTCCTCTTGTGATTCTTGAACAGAGTATTCCCTGTCAGCAGCTGAAAATTATTACGGAACTCAATTAGTCTTTCTGCTCTTTCATTCATTGTCCCAAGCCCATATTCTCCTGTAACCTTTGAGTGATAGGAAATGGTTTCTGATGGTATGTCTCTGGAGAGTGGCGTCGTATGGAAATGAAACGTGGACGGTATGCATTAAGGACAACAAGGTAACAGCAGGCTGTAAAATGTGTTACTGTAGAGTAATGTTGAAAAACTAAATGGATTGATCGAATATGTAATGAGGAAGTACTGAATCGAGTTGGGGAACAACTTGACTAAGGAAAGAGACTGGTTAATATGTCACATACTGAGACATTACGGAAGTGTCAAATTGGTAATGAATGGAAGTGTGGCGGGTAGAAATAGAGCGAGAGCAAGTGATGAATACAGTAGGCAGGTTCAAATGGATGTAGGCTGTAGTAGTTAATCGGAGATGGAATGGCTTCCATAGTCTAGACTAGTGTGGAGACTGCAACAAGGTGGTCTTCGGACTGCATACCACAACCACCAGCACCACCGCCACCACCACTACCACCACCACTAGCACAATAACAACAACAACTGGAACAGCTTTTGTTATTCACCATTCACGTGTTAAACTTCAATACTTATCGTTCAGATTCATAAACATCAATTAATATAGAGTAATAGCGTTGGTAGCCACAGTTTTGGATACGAAAAGTAGAACTATTGGCAGCTGGGATCCAGAAAGAAAGCTTTTGGTGTACACTTCAGAATCACAGGACCATTTTATGTCTTGTATTTTATCCAACACATCTATGTAGTTTCTCTCGTAGTGAAGAAATGTAACACAATTGATGCTGGTCCATCCGTCGGAAAGAGACGTCACTTCTCGTTTTGTTCTGTTCCTTATGAGTAGACTACACACGGATTCCAGGTTTCAACATCTCCCATGATTTTCTTACTTTCTTAGTACCCAGTCAGGAGGCACAGGGGCTAAGGCTTTAGACTCTCAACGGGTCACCCACATCTAGATTTTTTTTTTCTTTTAAATCTGCGTGAACCACTTTACTCTTGCTCACTGGTTCCTCCCAAAGTTCACTGCCAACTTTCTTACCCATCGTTATCCAATCAGAGATAGTCATTCGTCTTAATCCCTTTAGACCTCATCGCCAATGGCTCACAGGATCCTATACTTGCACTATTCCCTTCATATTCATAACAGAAGTAGAATGTTATTATCTCGTACATTGTGCCCTACCAATACACACAAAAGTTGGACATTACGACTGGATTCTAATTAACGGAAAGCTACACACCGTAACACTCAACGTTACTTTCGCTATAAGTAACTGATTCATTTATTGAGTAAACCTGAGTATTTATATATTACATTTATACATTACGTACGCTATGTTACTTACTTTTCACTATGATTATGTTACATCGCAACCGTCACGTAAATCATTTGTTATCTTCCTTCATTTTCAGATAAAATTCTATCGACAAATGCTCATATATTGTTCAAAACAACCCAGCATCCCCGCTGCAGTAGGGGAGCTACGCTAACAGTTGGAACACCGATGGGGTCACTTTTTGCCCAATGGAGTAAAATGTGAGAAATAATGACAGTGAATACTCATAAATAGATTTGTCCTTTAGGATGATAAAAGTTACAGCTTTTGATAGAACAGTGAGACTCGGGAATCATAGACTATAATACGTCATATGATCTGGGGCTCACCATTTTTCGAGCGGGTTACATAAGAAAAAGTTTCGATAAATGAGAATTTAATGGGCGATCAAACAGATTCCGTGCGACAGCTCTACAGTCCAGAATCGGTATGCCAAACAGGCAAAATTCCCGTGAGCGTTGAGGCAATCATCGCGCCAACCCACCAAGCTGAAGATACCCGTTTGGTAAAACACCGTGTCCCGTTGCGGGAAAAAGTCCGTCACTGCCTGCTACACATCCGCGTCCGTCAGAAATCATCGACCTTTCGAGGCCTTCTTCAAGGGATCGAATGCGTGATGTGTGGTGTTTGTGTGTTTGTATGTGTGTGTGTGTGTGTGTGTGAGAGAGAGAGAGAGAGAGAGAGAGAGGGAGAGAGAGAGACAGTGAGTGAGTTTGTGAGTGTGTGTGTTTGGAGCTTACGGCCGCTCAACGGTAAGGTTATCAGCGCCCGAATGCGTGGTATCGCATGGGGAGTAATGAAGACGATAGGCGGTTTCTCGTATGTTCCCCACTTCAGTTGGCATAACTTCTGCTTTACGACATTTGCGACAGGGGAACGTGCTGTATCATGAAGCAGCGGCATCGCTCGTCGTAGTTCCCCGGCTTTTCGCCTTAATTGCACGCCGTCATTTGTCCGGTATTGCCCAGCAACGTTCCCCAGTGACGGACACACCAGGTTCATTTAAATCAATAAGCAGCGCGTCCCTGTGATCAAAGCCAGCAGACGGCTGTCTGTTGAACATCTTGTGACGCGGGCACAGTGGATGCCACCACAGCAACATCGACACTTTATCGACTCCGGCTCCTATTGGTGGCACCAGCTTTCATCACTTGCAAGGATGCACTCAAGAAACCTGTTAGCTTCAGTATAGAAACGCACTTGGTGCACCATTCCACTACGGTGGTTTTCGGCAAGCATGCTACCCACACATATTCTTCATTCTCCGATGAATTGCCTACCGGTGTTTGTCTGTCGCCATATTTCACGTTTTCAAATTTACCGCTCGCACGTCGAAAGGACACGAATGCCACACTAATTTCTTGGTTACATGTCGGTGCATCAAAATAGCGCTACTTTGCACGCATGCTACAGCAAAGCCCTCAGAAGGAAACCTTTTGGCCGCCACTTACACTTATATAATTAATATTTAATTAAGGCTTTATCAACCAGTGAATAAACGTGCATATAAACGGAAGATCAGTTCACATAAACAGAACCTAGGCCATGAATGACCCGCAGCACTTGAAAAAGCATCACACAGTCTTTGGTCTTTTACAGAAACCTATTAATATATTGGTTCAACTGATCTGGTACGAAATATAGTTGAAAACGGCTTGTTTTGTTAATGCTTGTCTGTTGATTATGGAAACTTCCATACGCTAGATTCTCTGCACTACCCTCGGGACTAAAATTAACAGCCACAAGATTTAAGCTTCTGAGAGGCCACATTTCTAGCTATAATATTATTCCTGATCGTAAATCTCGTTACAGCGGTTAGTGAAAGTGGGGCCGTGTACAAGGTGAGTGTGATGTCTACCGCCGAAACGAGGCCTGTACAGTTAGTGTTTTGATATACGAAAACCTTGGTCTCCAATGACTCGGTCAGTTTGTTGCCCCACTTACCATTGTGCAAGCCAACACAGATAGCTTCTATGTATTTACTGGCCGCTAAATTACCTATGCGAAATGCTTTTCAAAATAATTTCGAATTTTTGTAATAACGTTTCGCACTTTCATTTACGGTTCAATTGTGTGTCCAATTATATTGATCCCGTTTCTTTGTCTTAGTTGGTCTTATGTAGCTTATACTTATCAGCTGATTACTTTGCAACCTCCCTGTAAACAATAAAAATTTAGGATCCATAGACTAATCGAAAGTTTGGGTACAGCTCGTCCATTGCAGTTATAAGCATATTTTATGCTTTGTGTCAGTTTACGTACTGGGGTTGACCAAAAATATGGTAACATTGCGAGAAGTACATGCTTGAACATAAATTGAGATGCTAGCAAAATCTACAAGTGGCACTGTTGCATTTGAAGACGAACGACACTCGTGTAATGCGCCCAAAACCTTGCAAGTGTCATCCGTGGTCAGAACAGTGTTCGGTACAGTTGTGAATGCATGACGTCGGAGCTCAGCGCATTCACATGTGGGCAAACTGCTCGTGTTTGTATGGTGGTTCTTTTTGTAACGAAGGTACCCAACGTGTTTTGTGTTTTAAGAGGCACTTTATTGAAGATTGTCCGCAGCTCTTGGTCTTATGGTAGCGCACTTGCTTCACGCGCAGGGGGTCCCGGGTTCGGTTTCCGGCGGGGTCAGGGATATTTCCTGCCTCGAGATGACTGGGTGTTGTGTCGTTTTCAAATGGTTCAAATGGCTCTGAACACTATGGGACTGAGGTCATCAGTCACCGGCCGGCCGGAGTGGCCGTGCGGTTCTGGGCGCTACAGTCTGGAGCCGAGCAACCGCTACGGTCGCAGGTTCGAATCCTGCCTCGGGCATGGATGTGTGTGATGTCCTTAGGTTAGTTATGTTTAATTAGTTCTAAGTTCTAGGCGACTGATGACCTCAGAAGTTAAGTCGCATAGTGCTCAGAGCCATTTGGACGATTTTCATCAGTCCCCTGGAACTTAGAACTACTTAAACGTAACTAACCTAAGGACATCACACATCCATGCCCGAGGCAGGATTCGAACCTGCGATCGTAGCGGTCGCGCGGTTCCGGACTGAAGCGCCTAGAACCGCACGGCCACCGCGGCCGGCAGTGTCGTTTTCATCATCATCATTCATCCCCATCACCAACGGAGAGAGGCAACGGCAAACCATGTCCGCTACGACCTTTCCCAGTACGGCGGTGCGGGTCTCCCGCATCGTCCCCTACGGGACCTCATCATCATCATTATCGAAGATTTATACAGCATACATGGAGAGCAGAAAAATATCATCCGCTGAGCATAACGACGACGAAAGTATGCATTGAGTGTTCGTGACAGACGGCCATTGAAGAGGATTGTGGCGAAAAATAAGAGGACAACAGCTCCAAAAGCCACTGCAGTAATGAATTTCGCATTCGCGAACCCTTTCAGCAACAAATCAAGATCCATAAGCAGGTAATTGCAGGGAAAGCTGGAATACGAAACCACTTTTCAGTGATGCCAATATCCGTACCAGGAAAACCTGGTGCCGAAGCCATAAAACCTGACCTATGAAGCAGTGGAAGAAAGTCATATTGCCGCGCGGAGTGGCTGCGTGGTCTAGGACGTCATGTCACGGGTTGCGCGGCCCCTCCCGCCGGAGGTTCGAGTCTTCCCTCGGGCATGGGTGTGTGGGTGTGTGTGTTGTTCTTAGCATAAGGTAGTTTCAGTAGTGTGTAAGTCTAGGGACCGATGTCCTCAGCAGTTTGGTCCCTTAGGAATTCACTCACACTTTCTTGAAAGTCATTTGGTGAGATGAATCTTGCCTTACAACTGTTGCCAACTTCTATCCAAGTTTACATCCCAAGACAGAGTCGTGACGAAGGTTTGCTGATGATTTTGGCGGACATATCGTGGTATTCCACGGGCCTTATGGGTACTCTGCAAGATCGCGTTACTGTCAAGAATTATGTGAACACTTTGGCTGATCTGGTCCAGCCCAAGGTACGATACTTACTCCCTAATATGATACTGTGTTCCAAGATGACAATGCCTTGTTCACACAGCTCGCATCGTCCAGTACTGATCTTGTGAACACCCGGATGAATTGTCGCATCTTCCCTAGCCTCCACAGTCATCATACCTTAAAATCATTGAGCCTTTCTACTCTGCTTTGGAGAAAAGAGTGCATGATCAATATCGACCTCCATAATCGTCGCATCTTCCCTAGCCTCCACAGTCATCATACCTTAAAATCATTGAGCCTTTCTACTCTGCTTTGGAGAAAAGAGTGCATGATCAATATCGACCTCCATAATCGTCACTGAAAACTTGCCACTATTTTGCATGTAGAAAGGAATAAGTTTCCCTTTAAAACGAATACAGGACCTTTATTTAACCAAGCTGAGACGAATGGAAGGAAGATGATTTGAACGACATATGCTTGCCGCGCGGGATTAGCCGAGCGGTCTTGGCCGCTGCAGTCATGGACTGTGTGGCTGGTTCCGGCGGAGGTTCGAGTCCTCCCTCGGGCATGTGTGTGTGTGTGTGTTTGCCCTTAGGATAATTTAGGTTAATTAGTGTGTAACCTCAGGGACTGATGACCTTAGCAGTTAAGTCCCATAAGATTTCACACACATTTGAACATTTTTTTGACATATGCTTTCCTGCGCTGTATCAGGCATGCTAATGTGTTGTGTTTTGGTGTTTACATATTTTTGTCCACCTCCTGTAATTAAGACGTACGCTATTTGGGAGATGTTCGCTGTACAAGTGAAATCAGCCATTTTACCTGAGAGCTTCGTTGTGACCTGCGCACATGACCTAGAGCCAGTGGAGTTCCTGTGAGATGAAGCCTGAACTATTTAAAAATCTGCTGACGAATATTAAACCAAAATATATGGGACACAGCTCTAAATTTAAATTCATTGGAGAAGCTTCTGAGTCATTTGATATAAAGACTGGTGTTAGACACGGAGATGGACTCTCCTCATTACTGTTGAACCGTGTTTTGTTAAAGGTATTTACGGAATGGCGAGAGCAAGAGTCGAGTCAAAATATAGATCAATCAATCAATTTAGGTAGAAGTAATATTAGACTGCCTCGCCTTTGCAGTTGATCTGGCAATTTTAACTACGCATGTTACCACAGCTCAAAAACAAATAGAAATTCTTAAAGAAGTTGTGGAAAAAGTAGGACTTCAAATATCATTAAAAAAACGGAATATAAGACAAGCAACAAACAGGCGCCAAGGTTTTTGAACACAGAAAATGCAAAAATAAAAAGTATTTCTCAATTTAAATACTTGGGGGAAATCATACAAGAAAACGGGTTGGAAACAGTTGTAAACGAAGTTCGCTGTCAAAAATGGCAAATGCATTCAGATTAACATAGAATATTTATAACAAAGATCACTTTCTAAGCTCAGGCACACAGCACGGTAATCAAACCTGGATGTCTTTTCTGAGCAGAAACTTTAATTTTAAGTAGAAAGAGAGGTACTGAAGAAATTCAAAAAAAGAAGAAAGAAGATTATTAGGAAAATATTAGGCCCCAGAATTACCGATGCAGGAACTTATAGGCTGAGAAGTAATAACGAAATAGAAGAATACACAGAGATCTGACATGAGAAAACAAAGACTTAAATTTTAAGGGTCACATTAAAGGAATGTTACCCTCTAGCTTGACAAAACAAATGCAGAACTCTACGAAAACAGAAATAAGGTCAATTAAAAGGATCCCTGCTATTAAGGAGGATCTTAAAGTTGCCGGTATATCTCAGGCAGACGTTACAGATAGAAAAACATTCAGGAGGGGCTGCGCAGTCGATGACGTGGCGCCCTAGACCGCACGTCCACTCCGGAGGATAATCAAGAGAAAGTGGAAGGAAGGAAATTGGAAAACGAACTGGAACACCGTGGTCTGATGGAAGAAAGAGACTTCATTCCGAAAGGATGAAACAAATTAGAACACAAAGGAAGGCCAACCATCAAAAGCGACGTTGATTGATCGTACCTCGCGTGGTCCTGTTCGGGCCATACGTAAATTATAATAAACAATACATGGGACAAACTTGCGAAAGAGCGTCTGCGACATCGTCGAATTGTTCATGTCAGCTTATTGGGTGCGGTCTTCTTTTAGCAAGGCAGACATAATGTCGTCCCCATTAATATTTTGGTAAGGCAACCATAAGATTACATTCCAGCGATGTTCCCACATCGATACCTGTTCAGTCCCACGACCTTCTTAACTGAAACATTTGCTGCATTTCTCGTTGTCTTGTAACTTCTTTTAGTGTCAAACTATGGCGAGACAACAGACGCTGTGAGACCGTTTCTTTTATCTGCAGTCTCTGCCGAGCAGTATCATGTTGCATTAAATGACTATGGAAACTTATGCAGCCATTGTTCACTGTACAAAACTACGTATGCTCTCCGGAAAGCGGTGGAAACCACTTAGAGCGGCTTCCTTTAATCCCAAGTGAAGTGGCGGAAGGTAATCAAAAATGTGTGACTTCCTAAGGAACCAAACTGCTGAGGCCATCGGTCTAGACTTACATACTACTTAAACTAACTTATGCTAAGTGCAACACACACACACACACACACACACTCCCTTTTCAATATATCCCAGGGATGTCTGGATAACATGCCCAAAGGAGTGCGGAGCGACCACGCAGTCCGTGACGTGGCGCCCTAGACCGCGTTCCACTCCGAAAGATTATCAAGAGAAAGTGGAAGGAAGGAAGATATTTTGAAGATACAGGAACAGGTCCCACCATTGGCAGAAATCTTATTACTTCTAACCAAAGCTTCAAAGTGGATAATAACTAATTTTCCTACAATACTGAAAAGAGGGAAGAGAGAAGAATTAATAAGGACACACATCCAAGAAAATACGTTTCAAAAGGTTATATCTGATAACGTATGGGGAAAGAAGAGCGGAGACTGAATGGTACGCTGTGACGTCGCCGTCAGGTTTTGCTATGCAAACTCCATTCCTCGTAACAAATATTGACCCTGCGCTAATTGGACATCCAGCGCCATGTTACAACAACAAAAATTCAAGTACGCCTAGTACGAATGCCTTCTTTTCAGATGCCTGATTTTTAAATGAGGTAATTTAATGAAACCATACGAAATAAGTATGGTCGAACATATGAAATATGCGTGGAAAATGATTTATATCCAAAACTATCAGCACTGCTTTTACGTAACAAATCACATGACATAATCATAGCAAAGCATACACTCATACGTTCACCTATGTAAACTTCTTAACTATTAAGCATGCACAAAAGTATCACTGCAAATGTTCAAAAATGGTTCAAATGGCTCTGAGCACTATGGGACTTAACATCTGTGGTCATCAGTCCCCTAGAACTTAGAACTACTTAAACCTAACCAACCTAAGGACATCACACACATCCATGCCCGAGTCAGGATTCGAACCTGTGACCGTAGCAGTCGCGCGGTTCCGGACTGAGCGCCTAGAATCGCTAGACCACCGATTCCGGCACTGCAAATGTTACACATCATAATATCGACAATACTGTGCAGCTAGTACAAAACTTTGAAATGATTGCGATGACTTTCTGAAATGTACTCCTACCAAAATATTTCATGAAGTGAAAGCTTGGTCGTTTTCTAATCAGTTTTAGTCCTAAATAGCATTAATATACTACCCTCAAAATTGACATTTCATTTCAATGCATGAGTTCATTCTTTTAATCTTCGTTCTCATACACACATCAAAAAAAGTTTTGCATCACCCCGGTTCCCAGAACTCCTGAAGATAGACGTTGACTGTGGATATTTTATTACAGACACAGTCTCTTGGACTGTTCAGAGATGTCACGTAACCCGCCCAAAGATGTAAACAACCGTTCATCAGCAGCGCCTATTAGACGGAGGGTGCCCTACAGCCGATCACTTCCAGTCATTTCACGAGGAACGAGATACACGGCTCGTGTTGTCTGTAGTTCAACCATGCCTGGACGGTCAATACCGTGGTTCGATCGCGTCCGCATTGTTACTTTGTGCCAGGAAGCGCTCTCAACAAGGGAAGTGTGCAGGTGTCACGGAGTGAACGAAGGCGATGTTGTTCGGACATGGAGGAGATACAGAGAGACAGGAACTGTCTATGACATGCCTCGCTCTAGGCGCCCAAGGCCTACTACTGCAGTGGATGACCGCTACCTACGGATTATGGCTCGGAGGAACCCTGACAGCAACGCCACCATGTTGAATAATGCTTGTCGTGCAGCCACAGGATGTCGTGTTACGACTCAAACTGCTCGCAGTAGGCCGCATGATGAGCATGATGAGCACGATGTCCATGGCGAGGTCTATCTTTGTAACCACGACATCATGCAGCGCGGTACAGATCGCCCCAACAACATACGGAATGGACCGCTCAGGATTGGCATCACATTCTCTTCACCAATGAGTTTCGCATATGCCTTCAATTAGAAAATCGTCGGAGGCGTGTTTGGAGGCAACCTGGTCAGACTGAACGCCTTAGACCCACTGTCCAGCGAGTACAACAAGGTGGAGATTCCCTGCTGTTTTGGGGTGGCATTATGTGGGGGCGACGTACGCAGCTGGTGATCGTGGAAGGCGCCGTAACGGCTGTACGATACGTGACTGTCGTCCTCCGACGAATAGTGCAACCACATCGGCAGCATATTGGCGAGGGATTCGTCTTCATTGACGACAATTCGCGCCCTCATCGCGTACATGTTGTGAACGACTTCCTTCAGGATAACGACATCGCTCGACTAGAGTGGCCAGCATGTTCTCCAGACATGAACCCTATCGAACATGCCTGGGATATACTGAAAAGGGCTGTTTATGGGCGACGTGATCCACCAACCACTCTGATGGATCTATGCCGAATCGCCGTTGAGGAGTGGGACAATCTCGACGAACAGTGTCTTGATGAACTTGTGGATAGTATGCATCAACGCAAGAGGTATTGGAGGTACCGGTGTATAGAGCAATCTGGACGACCGCCTCTGAAGGTCTCGCTGTATGGTAGTACAACATACAATGTGTGGTTTTCGTGAGCAATAAAAAGGGCGGAAATGATGTTCATATTTATCTCTACTCCAGTTTGCTGCACAGGTTCCGGATCTCTCGGAACCGCGGTAATGCAAAACTTTTTTGATGTGTGTATTTCACGACAGATCTAATTTAATCATAACGGGTAAAATAGATATTAAAATTTCGAGTAATGCTTTTATTACTCACAACAGTTTATTCTGAAAATTAAAATTATTCAAGCAATGTCGGGAGCTGCACTCCATAGAGTTTATTGAAATTAGCTGTGCAGCTCGAAATACCCATTGTTGAAATAGGTATCGTAATTTTAGTGGTAGACTATGAAATTTTGTGGTAAATATCCATGGTATTCAGCGGTTTCCTCCATCGTCTCAATTTATTGCCACTTTCAATAATGGCGATTCACATTTCTTCTGCAGAGCACCAACATTACACTGCATTGACTATATGTCCCCTTGCTCAACAACAAATAATATCTCTTCACTATTTGTGGTAACAAAATGTGTACTACAACATCGTCTTTCATGTTATAAATTCCATTATTTAGATATCATTTAAATATTTAACAAAGCTATTGAAAATTTGTCATTAAAAATTATTCTAAGTAACTGCAATGTTGTACAGGCAATACAAAAACTGAAATAATTCCACCTAAAATGTGTTACCTGTTACTTTGAAAATACATTGTTGCTATGACTGAGATGTTACAAAGTAAACTATAATAAATCGAGAAAGAAACATTAATTCTATGTCAACGACTCGAATGTATTGTCAGTACTTTGTACAACGCACTTCCAGAAATTTTATTACACAATCTATCCAAAAATATGTAGACGCTCGCATGTAATGCGGAAATGTCTACTAGATGTCGAGAGAAGAGGACTTGTCATTATAAAGGGAAGCGGAGGGAATTGTATTTTCTGTAAAGAAGCAGTAACAGCAGAGCACGTGGGAGAGGAAAACTCAGTGGCTTCGAGCGTGCACTAGTCACTGGGTGTCACATGAGTAACAAACCATCACGGACATATCAACCCCTTCAAAAGCTGCCCAAGTTGCCTTTTAACTGTGTAATTGTGAAGTGTAAACGCGAAGGAACGACCACAGCTAAAGCAGGACAAAGCAGACCTCATGTACTAATTAACAGGAACCGTCGAGCATTGTGGAGGATGGTTGTAAGGATTCGCGTGAAACCAACGGAAGGAATCACTCGCTACTGCCAGCAGTGCAGTTATCACAATAACTGTGCATACGGTGTTAAAGAGAATGGGGTACAACTGTCGAGTAGTTCCTCATAACCCCACATTTCCTTGTGGTAAATGAATTGTCAGATCATGATGCACAACTGATTAACCTACAAAACCTAACAGGGTGAGCAGTTCAGAAACAATTATGTAAAAGTGTGAGGTCGCTCAACCCGGTATCTATACAGCACTCCAGAGAAAGCTTAAGAAATGTTAACTGGGGAGATGTATATAATGAGCCAAATGCTAATGATAAGTGTAACATATTTCTTGATGAATTATATCCCTCTCTGAACATTGTCTCCGAAAGAAAATTACTTAGTGTAACACCACACACTTTTCAAAGAAACCTTGAATTACTACAGGTATTAAAGTGTCTTCAGAAAGAGAAAGCAAAACTGTACGAGACAGCAAGAACTAGTAAAGATCCAGAGGGAGTTTTACACTGTAAAAATTATTGTAACATACTGAGAAAAGTTGTAAAGAAATCAAGAATTATGTATGTTAGAGAAGAAAGTAACAACTTTGGCAATAAAATCAAATCAATATTGAATGTTGTTAGAAGGGAGACAGGAAACTCAACCACTGAGGTAGGTAGTATTACTGTTAAGGAGAACGAGACCATCCTAACCAACAGAACACAAGTAGTTAATGTACTTAACAACCTTTTATTAAGTGTAGGAGAAAAATTGGTGAGAACAGTTCAAAAGAAGAAGCTAGGCAGTACACGGAAGAGTCTGCTTTGAAAAAATTTAGTCAGATTAAGTTTCACCTAAAAACCTCTTGTGAAATAAGTAAAATTATTAAATCTCTGAAATATAAATGTTCTATTGGAGTAGATGACATCTCTAAGAAGATATTAAAACAATGTGGAGCAATTACAGCTGATGTTCTGAGTCACATATGTAATCCATCACTCACCTAAGGTATTTTCCCAGACAGGTTAAAATATGCCATTGTCAGTCCTCTCTACAGAAATGGGGATACCACAGATGTCAATAATTATCGGCCAGTATCCTTGCTTACAGCATTCTCAAAAGTCTTCGAGAAAGTAATGTACTCAAGAGTGGTTAGCCATCTCAACAGCAATGGGATACTTAGTAAATCACAGCTCGGATTTCAAAAATTCTGTTCCACTGAGACAGTGATATAAAATTTCACTGTCCACATAATACAGTCTTTAAATAGTAAAATGCACCAGTAGGAATTTTCTGTGACTTGTCCAAAGCATTTGATTGTGTGAACCATGACACTATGTTACAGAAATTACAATTCTATGGTATCAATGTAATAGCATATGAGTGGTTTAAGTCATACCTATTGAACAGGAAGCAAAAAGTTTCCTTATATGGGTCAAGTGATTTAAATAAGTTTGACACTTCATCTAATTGGGGTGAAATTACATTAGGTGTTCCACAGGGCTCAATCATGGGTCCCCTTCTTTTCTTGATATATGTGAACGACCTTCCTTTCTATCTGAAACAGGAAGCTGAACTGACACTATTTGCTGATGATGCAAGCATAATTATTAATCCAGTAAAAGAAAGTCCAATTGAAAATGATACAAATAAGGTCTTTCGAAAAGTCATTAATTGGTTTTCTGATAATGGGCTTGGTCTAAACTTTGAAAAAACACAGTACATCCAATTTTCTGCTGGGAAAATTACAGTTCCTTCAATAAATATAACACATCAACTGAAGTCAGTAGACAGGGTAGAGCATATTAAGTTTTTGGGTGTACATACAGATGAGAATCTTAATTGGAAAAATTCATATTTTGTATCTCCTAAAGCGACTTGGTTAAGCAAGTTTTGCGATCAGAATAACTGGCAATTTTGAGGATATAGAAATTAGTAAGCTAACATACTTTGCATACTATCACTCTCTGATGTCATACAGAATAATATTTTGGGGTAACTCAACAGTTAGACAAAAAGAAAGTGGTCAGAATAATGTGTGGGGTTCATAGTCGCACATCTTGTAGGAATCGTTTAAAAGATTGGGAATGCTTACAACAGCCTCACAATACATCTACTCACTAATGAAATTTGTTCTCAACAACATGGACCACTTTAAAAACAACAGTGACATTCATGATTATAATACCAGAAAAAAGAAAGACTTACAGATCCTTTGCTCAACCTATCTTTGGCACAGAAAGTGGTAAAATATCCTGCTACAAAAATTTTCGACAAATTGTCAGATGAAATAAGTTGTCTGACAGACTGCAGTAATAGCTTCAAAAATAAATTGAAATCATATATATCTCCTTGACAACTCCTTCTATACCATAGATGAATTCATGAATAGGAATAAATAAATCTATAAATATAGTATATGCATTTTGTGCCATTTAAGGGAATGAGGTAAATAATAGAAATATTAATCTTTAACTCTCTATTGTAATATATATATATTAAAAAATTTTGTTTCATATGTGCATTTCTTGTGCACTTGACACTTTCCACATCATAACGGCTACCGTACCGTGGGATTGACAATGGAACACACAACCAACTAACTAACTAACTAACCCCACATTTTTGCGCACAATGCTAAGCGATGCTTGAGTTGGTGTAAAGAGCGACGCCATTTTACATACTATTTGAAACGAGGTATTTATAGTGGCCAATCACATTATCTCCTACAGCAAGTCGATGGAATGGTTTGCGTTTGACGAATGTCTGGAGAGTATTACCTGCCATCATGTGTAGTGCTAACAGTGCAGTATGGAGGGGGTGACGTTACGGTATGGGGCTGATTTTCATGATTGCGGTGAAGTCCCATTACTGTGCTTAAGAAAACGCTAGATGTGGAAGGATATGAACACGTTTTACAGCATTGAGTACTGTGTACAGTCAAGAAACATTTCGGAGATGATGATTACATCAGCATGTCATAAAGCAGCATCTGTGACGCAATGTTTTGTTAACAATAACATTCTTGAAATGGACTAACCTACCCATAATCCCGAGCTGAACCGAATGGAAATGCTTTTGCGTGAGTTTCAGTGAACTGGAAACTCGACTTCGCTCCAAACCTCGGCGCCCCACATTACTGCCTTCTCTGGTTTCAGCTGTTGAGGAAGAGTGAGCTTTCATTTCTCCACATGCATTCAGATACCCCATTGAAAGTGTCCCAGGCAGAGTTCAAGCTGTCATAAAGGCGAACTATGGACACACACCGTATTAATGTCCATTAATAGGTATCAGAATATTTTTGATAAAATAATGTATAATTTGTCTGGAGTCACTCATCGCTACCTTACAGATTTGTGAAATCGTTAGATGCCTCGTAGTCCACTGATACTCATTCGTCAATTTACTGTTTGCTGCCATGCTTTATGGAAGCTTACCTTATCGAGACTGTCGACATACTATTTGATAGCTTTAAGATATCGGACCCTGTCGACGTGTACACTGAAGGCTACCTGCTAGGACTACAATCGCGAAATCTCGCTTTTCACAGAGAGCGATAACTCACTCACCTATCCAGCGTACATTCGCAGTGTACCACACCATCTGTTCGCGTTTATCGGCTCACATGGGAACAGTTAATTTGTGTTCCACTCAGGAAAGGAAGATCGGAGTTCCACGTTCCATCGAACACGAGATCACTATGGGCAAAGCACAAACTAGATCTGTGAAGGGATGAGGAATGGAATCGCCCATGCCCTTTCAAATTAATCGTCCCTGTATCCGCCTTAAGTGCTTTAAGCAAATAACTACGAAACTAAATTTGGATGACCTGTGGGAAGTTCAAACCACAGTCTTCCCGAGGACGAGTCCAGTGCATGGCCAGAGAACTACTTCGTTCTGCCTCCTCCATCAAGGGCAAGCACTCTGAGACGTACTGGGCTCCTGTGTAACTTCCTTGTTTCATGGACAATGCAAGTGATTCCCTAATAGACAATTTTCTTTCAAGTAATCTGCCCATAGCCCTACACATTTGAACGTTATTGATTTACTGTCAGTAGTCTTGTTCTAAAAATTCTTTAAAACAACATGATTGGCAGGAGGGCTATAACATATGTGGCACCCAACTTGGTGCCAACCAATGCGACCACTACCATACTGCAGCTGGTTCATTTGAAGGGACATTCACAAGTGCGAGGAGGAGAAGCGACGAATACGAATGCACACACTAATCCACGAACAATGAGTGCGCTGAGTCATTAGAAGTTTCATGACAGATTTCAACTTTAAGGTCATACGAAATAAACTCGTAAGACGGGCAGCCGATAGTTCCAACAGTACCTCTGCTGCCGGATGACAACATATTGACTTTTTTATGTAAGATACGCGGTTGTAAACAACAGTGCTGCATCAGGCAAAAAAGATTCGGAAAAACACAATAAGCAGTTGCAGATTTATCTTGGTCCTCAATTTCTCGGATCTTAAACAGCAAAGACACCTTTGATGTCATTTGTGAGTGATACCGACATTACATCGCACAGACTAAAACATTTATCGAGTTCTTTCTAGTCTTTGTGACCTCGGATCCCACACCTTTGTAGTGCCACGACACCCTGCAGCCATTTGAACTACAAGTAGCATTAATTCGATAATGAGAAAAAATGTTCTACGAGATACGTCTGAGAAAGAAGTCCAGTTGCCAAGAAAATTTGATTGTGTGTAGTTACAAGCTTGCGTCTGCCCAGTAGAAAGGCAAAATCCCCACATGCACAACGAACCAATAGACCCTCGCACTTGTTTTGCATTTTTGTTGGCGTGACATCGATTTAAAAAGCGTGGGAAAACAAAGAACCCAGGCGAGTGCAAATTAAGGCAGTGATTTGGATTGCAAAAGGTCTACACTGAGGTGAGATAAATCTTGGGACAGTGATAGGCACATACACAGAGAGTGGTAGTATCAAGTACACTAGGTATAAAAGGGCAGAGCTGTTATTTGTACTCAGGTAAAATGGAAATGAGCGTTTGACGTCATTGGCCGGGAGGCCCGTTACGGGACAGGTCCGGCAGCCTAGGTGCAGGTCTTATTGCATTCGACGCCACGTTGGGAGACCTGCGCACCGGATGGCGATGAAATGATGATGTAGACAACACAAGAACCACTCCCTGAGCGGAGAAAATCCCCGACCCAGTCTGGAATCGAACCCGGGCCCCTTAGGACGGCAGTCCGTCATGCTGACTATTCTTTTTTTTTTTTCAATTTGTTCGTTGTATTTGGTCGAAGCGTCACATGACAGTTCGTTGTCAATATTTTCACTCAGTTTTTTTATTACAAAGACACGCCAGGTCTCTGACCGAACACGCTGAGCTACCGTGCCGGCGCCATTCAGCTGTCGGGGCGGACATTTGTACTCAGGTGATTCATGTGAAAAGGTGTCCGACGTGATTATGGCCACTCAACGGGAATTAACAGACTCTGAAAGGTTAATAATACTTGGACCTAGACACATCGTACATTGCATTTCGGAAATCGTAAGGGAAATGAATATTCCGAGATCCACCATGTCAAAAATGTACAGACAGTACCAAATTTCAGGCAGCTCTAAATGTGCTCCGTGTTCTCAGTGGTATGTCGTGGGGAGCGGATCGAACCGTCCTACTTCGCCTATATCGGTCGATCGTCCGCTCAAAGCTGGATTATGGGAGCTTCGTATACTCCTCTGCACGGCCGTCCATCTTACGCCGCCTCAACTCCATACAACATCGGGGTTTACGTCTTGCGATCGGAGCATTTTATACTAGTCCCGTCGAGAGTCTTCATGCTGAAGCCAGTGAATTGACACTGCCCTACCGGCGCGATATACTGCTTTGTCGGTGTGCCTGTCGGCTACTGTCAATGCCCGACCACCCGTCTTACCGTTCCTTTTTTGACGACTCTCTCGATCGTCAATACGGTTTGTATGTCTCTGCCCTGCTACCCCCTGGAGTTCGCTTTCGTCGCCTCCTTGATTTTTCACTCCCTGCAACCTTTAGAGTGGGCGAGAGCCACACGCCACCTTGGCTCCAGGCTCAGGTTCGCGTTCACCTTGACCTCAGCTCGCTCCCAAAGGAGGTTACCCCCGGTTCGGCACACCGCTCCCGTTTTGTCGAACTTCGTTCGAAGTTCATTAATATGACCTTCATTTATACAGATGGCTCTAAGACCAATGACGCGGTCGGTTGTTCTTTTATTGTCGGGGCACAACGTTTCAAATACCGGCTCCATGGCCGTTGTTCGGTCTTCACAGCTGAGCTCTTTGCCCTCTACCAGGCTCTTCTTTACATCTGCCGCCACCGACATTCTGCTTATGCCATCTGCTCCGATTCCCTGAGCGCCATCCAGAGCCTCAGTGATCCGTATCCGGTTCACCCTTTCGTGCACCGGATCCAATGCTCTCTTCAGCAGCTGGTGGACGACGGTTCTCCGGTTAGCTTTATGTGGCTTCCTGGCCATGTCGGTATCCCTGGGAACGAAGCTGCAGATACCGCGGCCAAGGCTGCGGTCCTCCAGCCTCGGACAGCTTCTTGTTGTGTCCCTTCATCAGATTGTAGCAGGGTCATTTGTCGGCGCATTTTATCGCTGTGGCATGCCGATTGGGCTGCCGTTACGGACAACAAGCTTCGGGCCTTGAAACCTCTTCCCACGGCTTGGACGTCCTCCTCACGCCCCTCTCGGCGGGAGGAGGTAGTTTTGGCCCGGTTACGAATTGGACCCTGCCGGTTCAGCCATCGCCGTCTGCTGACGGCTGCGCCGGCGCCGTTCTGCCCATGTGGGCAATTGCTGACGGTCCGCCACATTTTAACGTCCTGTCCGGATTTTACTACACTGCGTCTTGATCTTGGCCTGCCATGTACTCTCGATGCCATTTTAGCGGATGACCCAGGAGCAGCTGCTCGCGTTCTTCGTTTTATCGACTTGACCAACCTGTCTAAGGACATTTGATTATGCTGTTTTTTTAATCCTATGCCTGTCGATCTTTTATCGTGTTTTCCCTTTTAGTTGCTGTTTTAAACTTGTGCCTCGCGGTGCATTCCTAACGTACTCTGGGCGCTAATGACCGTTGAAGTTGTGCGCCCTAAAACAACAAAAAAAAAAAACACGCAGAGTCCGACAGCCTTTACTTAACGACCGAGAAAAGTGGCGTTTGCGTAGATTTGTCAGTGCTAAAAGACAAGCAACACTGCGAGAAATAAGCGCAGAAATCAGTGTGGGACGTACGATGAACGCATCCACGAGGAGAGTGCAAATTTGGCGTTAATGGGTTAGGGCAGCAGACGACCGACGCGAGTGCAATTGCTTACAGCATGACATTACCTCCACCGCCTCTACTGGACTCGTGACCATACCGGTTGGACCCTAGACGACTGAAAACCGTGGCCTGGTCAGATGAGTCCCGATTCCAGTTGGTAGGGTCTGAATGTGGCGCAGACCTCCCGAAGCCATCGACGCCAGATGTCAACAAGGCATTGTGAAAGGTGGTGGTGGCTCCATAATGGTGTGGGCAGCATTTACATCGAATGGATTATGCCCTCTGGTCGAAATGAACCGATCCTTGACTTGAAATAGTTATTTAGAGACCAATTACAGCCTTCTGCAATAATATTTTTATGGATGACAACGCGCCATGTCAGCGGGCCACAATGTCTTGCATTGGTTTGAGGAATGTTCTAGACAATTAGAGCGTATGGTTCGGCCATCCAGATCGTTCGACATGTATCCCATCGAACAGTTATGGGACATGATCGAGAGGTCAGTTCGTCCACATAATCATGCACCGCCAATTCTTTCACATTATGGACTGCGATGGATTTCCAACGACTCGTTGAGTCCATGCCATATCGATATGCTACACTACGCCAGGCAAAAGGAGATGTGACACCATATTAGGAGGGATCCCATATATTATGTCACCACACTGTATGCTCCATATGTGAGCATTCAGCAACGCGTATAAAATATTAAGGACTGGGTGTTGTGTGATGTCCTTAGGTTAGTTAGGTTTAAGTAGTTCTAAGTTCTATGGGACTGATGACCATAGATGTTAAGTCCCATAGTGCTCAGAGCTATTTGAAGCATTTTGAAAATATTAAGGTGATGTTGACATGCATGTAAAAAACAGGCCATACTATTGTGCACCTAGAAGAGCTACTAGAGGCTCAGTATTCAGACAAAAGTTTACATTATTTCAAGTTATCCGTCTTCGGACTTGCCTGAAGCTGCACTCCACATTTTCATTTCTTGCAGTAGATTTTTTTTCTCTCTGAGAAAAATCACGCCCAAGATTTTTTATAATCCGTTTTGCATACTGTAGCCTACTGCTAGCCCTACAATCTATCCCCTTTACTGGACATACCAGCATCATGTGAACTATTCCCGACTCCCTACCAAATGTCCTGTTCACCAACCGTTTCTTCTGGTAAGGCTCTTCACAAAACTTATTTCACCAGATGTCATTTTTTTAGTATTGCTTCATTTCTCACGTTATATGAACACTTTTAACAATCATCGAAGGCACCACATTTCAAATCCTTCCTTTGTAATTCTCCAGACTTCCGAAAGTCCACAATTCACTTCCATACAGTGCTGTGATTCATACATTCAAGAATTTCTTCCTCAATTCCACACCTAAACAGTGTGCACTGCCCAGTCACATTAATTTCACACCTGTCAAAAGCGTGGAAAACCATCTTCAGCAGCGAGGACTGCGACACATGCAGACGAAGAGTCAATGACTTTCTGGAAGGCACCGACAGGGATGTCTAGCCGTGCTAAGCCCAATGCCATGTCCAGCTGGGCTATATTTCTCAGGTGAGGATTCATGGCGGGAACATCCCGATCGAGATCGTCCCAACATAGCAAACTCACCCTCGTAGGCCTCTGTGGCAGGGCGGTTCTAGGCGCTTCAGTCCCACACCGCGCTGTTGCTACGGTCGCAGGTTCGAATCCTGCCTAAGGCATAGATGTGTATGATATCCTTAAGTTAGTTAGCTTTAAGTACTTCTAATTCTAGGGGACTGATGACCTCAGATGTTAAGTCCCAAAGTGCTTAGAGCCATTTCATGGTCGTGCTCTTCGAACAAAGCAACTTCATTGTGAATTGTGTGATACTTTGCATTGTCCTGCCGGTAGATGCCATCATTCTGAGGGAAAACGAACTGCATCTAGGGGGTGCCCAACGTACCCAGTGATGGATGCTCACTTGTGTTGATCCATTGTGCTCAGGGATGATTGTTGCACTGTTTTTGCTTTCAGACGCTTCACGCCTATGGAGCATAACCCTGAGTCATCTCAAAAGGTCACCTGTCGCCATTCAGTGGATGTCGAGTTGCGGTGTTGCCGTGCAGATTCCAGCCTTCATCAGCGATGAACAGCAGTCAGCATTTGTGCATGAAACAGGCGCGTATTTTGGATGCCTGTCCGCAACAATGTTCGCTGAACGGGAGACGAGGGGACAGTGTTGGTAGCCCCTTGGTCCATCTGGACGGTCAGTTGTTCAACAGTTGTCGGTCTGTTCACCCTTACACATCTGCGCCGTCTTCGTTCACCCCTGTCAGCTATGTCCCGTGGTACACAACTGTTGCCTTGTCGTTTTGGAAAGCGGCATTTTTCCATGCACTGTATTCATTAATCACGACGGCACGCTAACAGTTTACAAACTTAGCCGTTTCTGAAATGATTCCACCCTTGGTCTGAAAGCCAATGATAGTGCGTATTTGGACTTCAGGTAAATGCTTCCTCTTCCTCATTACGACAACGATTGCACTGTTTTCAAGTCCCTTAGACATGCTTTATATAATGTGACTGGACCGCAGTCCGAAAAGTTTGTAAAGATGTTGCAGGGCGAAGTAGATTGCTGAGAAATAATTCTTAAGTAAAAATTAACCGTTTTCGTATTGGTTAACATTGGAGTTAGCCAATCAGGCAGATGCACACGCAAATTGAAGTGGCCAGCCATATATAGTTAGTGTCAGATGTTTTTATAGTGCGGGTGATAGTACACGAGACTACTTAGCCTTTGGCTCGGATGCGATCCCTACTACCATCCCATGTACAATTTTGGGGTCACTCTCTTGTTCGATTTTAGCAAACCAAACGAATATCACGTTTGACGACAACGGCTCTGGCGGGCAACTTGAATTAGTGCGCCCAATGACCCTATTGGCTAATTGGCACCGTATCGAATTTTTTTTTTTTTGTCAACAATCATTTCTCAGCACAACCCATCCTGCAACGCTTATATACACCAAGGGACCCCTATTGTCGCTGGGAAGCGTCGGCGACCATTTTGTCTCTAACAAAAGTTGTTTCATTTATCTTATTTTATATGTCATGTTCCTTAAAGCCAAACTGAAGAGTAAGTTTCCATGGTCATGTAACGAGCCGTTGCATGAAATTACAACAGAAGAGTAATAATACACAAAATGAAACCGTATGAAATCTATGCAACTGACAAGGCATAAGTTTAAACAGACGTAATCAAGAAGATAACACAGGAATTAGCTTTTTCTACATTTTTCCAGGGATTCCTCGACAGTATAGAAGAACTAAACTTTGAGGAAGCCTTCAGTTTAAACCTGAAGGCGCATGGATTATTGCTAAGATTTATGGATTCTTTTACCAACTTACTGAAAATGGGGGCAGCAGAAAACAGCACACCTTTGTGCACAGGAGTCAAAGATGTGCGTCCCAGATGCAGATTTGGTTTGCGCTAATATTAACTGAGTGAAAACAACAAACAACATTAAAGAAAACATGTATTGAGAGGCCAATGTCAGAATTCCCAGACTACTGAACAGCGGTCAACAAGCATATTGCTGGAACCGCCCGTTTCTTAGCCAATACGCTTTTTGAATCAGAATAGTTGCCCAAAAAAATAATACCATACTTCATAAACAAAGGAAAATAAACAAAGTAAATTACTTTTCGTGTTGAACTATCACTTATTTTAGATATGTTCTAATTCTGAATAATGCAGCATTTAGTTTCTGAACAAGATCCTGAACATGGGCTTTCCACGACACCTTGCTATCTATCTGAACACCAAGGAATTTTAACTGTGCAGTCTCACTAATCATTTGCCCATTTTGTGTAATGACAATGTAAGTTTTTGTTGAATTGTGTGTTAGAAACTGTAAAAGCTGAATCGTACTGTGAATTAGCATCAATTCATTTTCTACGAGCCATGAACTTATGTTTTCAACTGCACTATTTGATACTGTATCAGTATTTCACACAACATCCTTCGCTATCAAGCTGGTGTCATCAGCCATCACAAATATTTTAGAATCAACTGTACTACTTGGAAACATTACATTTATCTAAATAAAGATCACTGGCGGCCCTAGCACCGGCCCCTGGGGTACTCCCATTTACCTGCGCCCCATTGGAACTGCACGTGGTAGCCGTTCTTAATACTGCAGAGGATGACCTTCTGCTGTCTGCTCTGAAGGCAAAAGGTGACCCAGTTGTGAGCTACTTACCTTATTCCATAATGGTCCAACTTCTACAGTAGTATTTTCTGAGCAACACAATTAAACGCCTTAGTTAGATCAAAGAAGTCGCCTAGCGTTTGCAGTCTTTTATTTAATCCGTTGTTTGGTTGATTTTGGGGAGGGGACCAAACAGCGCGGTCATCGGTCCCATCGGATTAGGGGAGGATGCGGAAGGAAGTCGGCTGTGCCCTCTCAAAGAAACCATCCCCGCATTTTCCTGAAGCGATGGCCTGACGCGGGTTGCAACCGCTGTCCTCCCGAATGGGAGTCTAGCGTGCTAACCACTGCACCAGCTGGCTTGGTATTTAGTCTGTCCATAGCCTCACATAAAAAAGAAAATATAGCGTGTTCAGTTGTTAATTCACGTCTAAAACCTAACTGTACATCTGACAGCATATTATGTGAATTGAGATAATGACTTATCCTGTGTATGTAGAACTTTAGTATTCTGTTAGACGCCCTGTCATATCGGTGAGAGCCCTTAGTCTTTAGTAAATTAATTATTAACTCAATTTCCCCCTTATAATTAAATGTTTCCGTGAGACATTTAAGTCTCTTTTTTTATTATCTACAATAATGATCGTAGATCATTAATTCATTTCGTCTGCTTCGATCATTATCCTAAATTTTCCCCTTCTTCAGTATCATGGAGGGGTGTTTTGGACAGCAGCCCGGAAAGATATTTTCTAAGAGAGTTATATGATTTCCTGTAGTTCATCTGCTATATTCAGAAAGTGATTATTAAATACTGCACATACATCCAACTTCTCAGTAACTGAAACATATGTACTACGCACTGACAATGTATCCTAAAGCTGGTGCTGCTGATCAGCTACTTCCTTCACGACTGACCATGTGGTTTTAAATTTATCGTGAGAATTAGCTATTCTATTTACATACCACATACTTTTTGCATTCCTAAAAACATTTTTAAGAACTTAACAATACCGTTTATAATAGACTGCTGCAACTCAAGTGTAACAACTTCTAACATTTTGATATAATTCCCACTTTGTTCTACACGATATTCTTATCCCTATAGTCAATCATTCAGGCTTCGTGTTACTGCCAGTGTACTGTTCTGAACGTTCCATTGGAGAGAAATTTTGAAAGAGAATGAGAAATGTGTTGAGGAAGTCATTATATTTATCGTCTAGGTTATCACCACTATAAACATCCCGCCGCTATTGTTCCTTAATGAGGTTTAAAAAGAGGTCTATTGCAACAGGATTAGCTTTTATAAATAACTTATAATCATATTTATACTGTGAATGAGAATAAAAACCTCTTAGCGTTCAAATTTGTGTGTCATGGTCTGAAATGCCATTCACCTTTTTGCGCCTTTAGTAATGAAGAAAGCCCAAAAATGTTGTCTATGGTTGTGCTACTGTTCCCCTGCACTCTCGCTGGAAAGAATACAGTTTGCATCAAATGACCTGGATTAGGATATCGATCAGCATTCTCTCTCTAGAACATCCACTTACACAATTAATACTGAAGGCACCACATATAACTAATTTTTTGTGCTTCCTATAAAGTGAACCAAGAACCTCTCTAGCTTGAGCAGAACTGCTGTGAAATCAGAGTCAGGAGACCTCTAAACAACAACAATTAGTAGTTTTGTTCCACTAAACCCAACCACGCCTGCACAACGTTCAAATACCTATTCCGTGGAAACACCTGTACCTCACGACATGATCTATCGCCGCTAGATTTTTATCTCAAAGACTATAAAACATCCTGTGTGTATTCAGAGTGTCCCTGCTAAGAGCCGTAAGGCGGATTTTCGTCGGCGTATCGGCACATATCTGCAATTTCGTTTTTGGGGTGTGTAGCTGGACTTAGCTCAAACAACTACTGCGCTTACGTCTTTCATGCAACATCTAGCGTCGACGTCAAGCGTCGGTATGTTTCCCGTTACGAACAGAACCATTTTTGAAGCGACCCGCCGGCCAAAGTAGCCGTGCAGTTCTAGGCACTACAGTCTGGAACCGGGCGACCGCTACGGTCGCAGGTTCGAATCCTGCCTCGAGTATGGATGTGTATGATGTCCTTAGGTTAGTTAGGTTTAATTAGTTCCAAGTTCTAGACGACTGATGACCTCAGAAGTTAAGTCGCATAGTGCTCAGAGCCATTTGAACCATTTTTTTGAAGCGACCCTGTACGTGCCCATTCGATAGAGCAGTCCGAAATTAGTCTAGTGCAATAGCCGTTTTATCAATACGTATCAACGGGGACAGTAAAACACGAACCAAAGCGGCGAGGCGGTAGCACCGCCCTTGCCTACATTGACTGCCGCCGCTATGCAGCAACGCTACTCATTAGGTGCTGGAGTACACGTTGTTCTTCGTGTTTTACTGTTCCTCTTACTACATATCGATACAGCTAATAGCGCACTAGGCAAACCTATGCTCTCCGTCTACACATGGGGTCGCACGAAAGACGTAACGACCAGTAGTTGTCTGGGCTGACTCCAGCTATACACTGCAAAAACTAAATCGCACATATCTACCGAACCACCAGAGAGAGTGCGCCTGACGACTCCTGGGAGGGACACCACGGTATATGAAGAACTGTATGTTATCATGATTATTGGATAAGTACGAAATTTTTAGAGCAGTGGTTCCCAACCTTTCTTAGACCATTACCCAATGAGTGCAATCAAAGATTAGCTAGTACCCCCCCTCCCCCTCTGCCATCTGTTGTCTCCCCCCCACCCTACCCCACATTGTCACCAACTTTCCCACCTAACTAAACTGTAGAATGAAAGACCTTTATGGAAACACTTTTATTTTTAAATTATGAAAGCTCTGTATATTTAGTTTGTGTGCTCGAACGAATGACGGAATTCGTGGTATATAGCAAGTACTTCCCACAACTCCTTCTCAGATAAGAAAAGTAACTATCCACGGTGAAGGTAGACACTTGTCACGTAACATGCATTATTGCTCGCCATTCGGGCAATTGCTTGACCTGCAGATTGCAAACTCATTTAAAATCAAACAGGTTCAGATGTGTACACTGCACTTACTGTTTATAAATCACATGATTGCTGCACTCCTTATTTTTGAGCTGGCACAAATTGGATGACTTCAGGCGGTCAATGCTTCGTGTCTCACCGCTCTAATAATAACAACAATAATAATAATAACAGCACTATGTACAGCACTATAGCAGCCCTTAAGTTGTTACTGCTGTGTCGTGCTGTCAGTTAATTGATTTATCTGTCTCGAAGCAAGTAATAAAGCAATTTCTGGACTACTGCAGTTACTCTCTACAACTTAGAGAAGACATTTTCTTGAGATATTTTTCCATTTATTCCGTATATGTCTCACTTTTATCATAACTTGTGCCACATTAAGGCAACTAATTGAGGAAAAGAAATTATTGATAACTTATGTAGTCAGTATTAGAGTGTTGCAAAATTGTGATAATATAGTAAAGATTTTTTTTGAAAATAATTTAGTTTCGTGACTGAAACAGAATCGAAATGTTTAGTTTTTACTCCTCAGAAAATTGCATTTTACTCCTTAGGGGGTAGCTATCTCTAAGTTTGGAATCACTGCTTTAGAGCTTACAGGCAACATGTCCGGAATCTGTAGCAATAAACGAGTTGATCGGTAAACTGGGTTGCCCTGCTTTGCCACAGGAAACTGATATGCCAGACTGATGACCATCGATGTTAAGTCCCATAGTGCTCAGAACCATTTAACATTAACTGGTATGCCATTGTCCCGTTGTCGAACTGTCTAGACAGACGCGACTTACAAGACAGACGTCTGTCTAGACAGTTCGAAGCCGGAAGGCACAGAGCGGTGCAGCGACACATGAGGGCAACGGCAGGTGATGCGAGCTGGGCTGCAGCTCCGTCATGGTCGACGCACGCCGCAGGCAAATAAGGAGCGAGTTAGAGGTGGGGGGGGGGGGGGGGGAGCGTCATTTGCAAACAGATTCGCGCACCTTCTTCTTCTTGTAATAGCGGTACATTGTAACGTATATCGGAGAATCTAACGACTCTTTACCGTTCCTCGTTTCTTTCTTTATATACTTATTTTGACTTTTTTTGAGGACAATACAGGCTTTTACAATTGCTTCTAGCTGCACTAAGGGAAGTAAACCAGATTGTTGTTGCGATGTTTGTCACTGCTATTTCCATTCGTGCACGCCCCCTTTCTTGAAATGCGGAGAAAAATCGAAACATGGAAACAGTATATAGAAAGGACGAAATATCTCCCAACAAGGTTGCATCCCGCATAGTTTCTGCGTCTAGAGCCCCACGAGATAGAAAGCACACAGCAAAAGTGAAGGAGGACTTAAAAACATAAAAATGGACCCGTGCAATGGACTCAGAATATTCATCAGATATTCGTATCGAGGAGGTTACCAATGCTCTGAAGAAGGTTAAACCAGGCAAAGCTCCGGGTTTCGATGGCATCCACCCTGAGTTCCTCATACATGTCGGAGCCTACACAAAACAATGGCTGGCTAAGTTCTTTACGGACATTCTCCAAGAGGGTAGCATTCCTCCCTCACTTAAAAGAGCAAAGATCATCGCAGTCCTGAAACCTGGTAAACCAGGGGATAGACCAGAGAGTTACCGCCCCATTGCCCTTCTCAGTATAGACTATAAATTACTAGAAAGACTGCTCCTCAACAGAATAGGCCAAACTATACTAAAAAAAATCCCTCTCGAACAAGCAGGATTCCGTCCCTATCGCTGCTGTACAGATCAAGTACTATCACTGACAACATATATAGAGGCGGGGTTGTAGAGGAAACATAAAGTAGCTGCAGCATTAATAGACCTAACAGCAGCCTATGATACAGTTTGGAAACAGGGACTCACGTACAAATTAATCTGTGCCGTCCCCTGCAAGAAGATAACCAATCTCATTGACGATATGTTGTCAAATAGAACCTTCCAAGTAATAATGGGGAATGAGAGAAGTAAACAGATGAAACTCAGTAATGGACTCCAACAAGGCTCTGTCCTTGCGCCCCTTCTTTTCAGCCTTTACATCGCTGAAATACCTGCAACCAGATCGCACAAATTAGGTTATGCTGACGATGGGCTCTAGCAACAGCCCACAGAAATATAGAGACTGCCGAAAATATCCTTACGAGTGACCTAGGGATTCTCAGCGAGTACTTTAGAAAATGGAGGCTACAGCCTAGTGCTACAAAGACGGAAGTATCTGCCTTCCATTTGAACAACAAAATGGCCAACAGAGAACTACAAGTCTATCAAGACGGGAAATTACTAAATCACAACAAACACCCAAAGTATCTTGGGGTTACCCTAGATAGGACACTAACATTCAAAGAACACCTGACGAAAACTGCAGCGAAACTTAAAACACGCAACAACATATTGCAGAAGCTCTGTGGCACCACTTTGGGCTCCACAGCATCTACCTTAAGAACATCCGCACTTGGTGTATCCAGTGGCAGAATACTGTGCCCCAGTGTGGCTCAACAGCAAACACACACACATGGTAGATAGCCAACTTAATGCAACAATGCGTATTATATCAGGCACAATCAGGCCAACTCCTACAGTGTGGCTGCCCGTTCTCAGTAACGTAGCCCCTCCTAACCTGCGCCGAGAACGCTCTCTGGTTAGAGAATTTCAAAAAATCATGACCAACCCTCAATTACAAATCCATGAAGATACTCACGATATCCAAGGAAATCGACTCCGGTCTAGGCATCCACCACTAAAGACCGCACAGGCGCTCAACAAACCAACTTTAAAATAAATGACCGATGGAAAGCGGAATGGGAGAGTAGAACAGCAGTAAACTGCCACAGTATGCCATGAATCTTTAGTAAACCAAAAGGATTTGATTGCCCTCGCAAAGTTTGGTCAACTCTTAATCTCATCAGAACCAACTGTGGGAGATGCGCCGACTCCTTATACAGGTGGGGTAAACTTCCTTCGGCCGCTTGCGACTGTGGCGCTGAGAGACAGACGGTCAAACAAATTGTGCAGGAATACCCACTATGGGCATATGAGGGTGACCCACAGGATTTCCTAATGGCGACCTAAGAGGCAATCGACTATATATTATCTAAACTGGACGTTTGTTTGTGAATGCTCTTCTGTGAGTGTAAATTTGCAATTGGTGGTGTCCTTATATACAAATTGTTATTTATTGTTCTGTTTATACATATGTGATTTTACTTTTTAAATCGTGTTGTTTCTGTAATTTTTTCTGTGATGGTATGAGCCATACGCTAAATAAATAAAAATAAATAACTAGTCAAATGAAACTACACGGGTGTCCAAAATTAAAGCAACAAACGGAAATTTTGCAAGGTTGCGTTTATCTTGTCACAAAACAGTATAAACAGGTGATTGTTGTTGTGGTCTTCAGTCCTGAGACTGGTTTGATGCAGCTCTCCATGCTAATCTAGCCTGTGCAAGCTCCTTCTTCTCCCAGTACCTACATCCTTCTGAATCTGCTTAATGTATTCATCTCTTGGTCTCCCTCTACGATTTTTACCCTCCACACTGCCCTCCAATGCTAAATTTGTGATCCCTTGATGCCTCAGGACATGTCCTACCAACCGATCTCTTCTTCTAGTCAAGTTGTGCCACAAACTTCTCTTCAACCCAATCCTATTCAATACCTCCTCATTAGTTACGTGATCTACCCACATAATGTTCAGCATTCTTCTGTAGCACCACATTTCGAAAGCTTCTATTCTCTTCTTCTCCAAACTATTTATTGTTGATGTTTAACTTCCATACATGGCTACACTCCATACAAATACTTTCAGAAATGTATTCCTGACACTTAAATCTATACTCGATGTTAACAAATTTCTCTTCTTCAGAAACGCTTTCCTTGCCATTGCCAGTCTACATTTTATATCCTCTCTACTTCGACCATCATCAGTTATTTTGCTCCCCAAATAGCAAAACTCCTTTACTACTTTAAGTGTCTCATTTCCTAATCTAATTCCCTCAGCATCACCCGACTTAATTCGACTACATTCGATTACCCTCGTTTTGCTTTTGTTGATCTTCATCTTATATCCTCCTTTCAAGACACTGTCCATTCCTTTCAACTACTCTTCCAAGTCCTTTGCTGTCTCTGACAGAATTACAATGTCATCGGCGAACCTCAAAGTTTTTATTTCTTCTCCCTGGATTTTAATACCTACTCCGAACTTTTCTTTTGTTTCCTTCACTGCTTGCTCAATATGCAGATTGAATAACATCGGGGAGAGGCTACAACCCTGTCCCACTCCCTTCCCAATCACTGCTTCCTTTTCATGCCCCTCAACTCTTATAACTGCCATCTGGTTTCTGTACAAATTGTAAATAGCCTTTTGCTCCCTGTATTTTACCACTGCCACCTTTAGAATTTGAAAGAGAGTATTCCAGTCAACATTGTCAAAAGCTTTCTCTAAGTCTACAAATGCTAGAAACGTAGGTTTGCCTTTCCTTAATCTTCCTTCTAAGATAAGTCGTAAGGTCAGTATTGCCTCACATGTTCCAACATTTCTACGGAATCCAAACTGATCTTCCCCGAGGTCGGCTTCTACCAGTTTTTCCATTCGTCTGTAAATAATTCGCGTTAGTATTTTGCAGCTGTGACTTATTAAACTGATTGTTCGGTAATTTTCACATCTGTCAACACCTGCTTTCTTTGGGATCGGAATTATTATATTCTTCTTGAAGTCTGAGGGTATTTCGCATGTATCGTACATCTTGCTCTCCAGATAGTAGAGTTTTGTCAGGACTGGCTCTCCCAATGCCGTCAGTAGTTCTAATGGAGTGTTGTCTACTCGCGGGACCTTGTTTCGACTCAGGTCTTTCAGTTGATAGCAAAATAAAAAGAAAGTAAAGAATACAGAACGTAAACAACTGCAACATGCTTAACGGAAGACAAAAATGTTCTTCGTTTTTTCCATCTTAACGTATTTGCACATATATTCCGACAACTGGTAAATGTGCCCAGTATAGGGTGTCAGCACCTCTGGCAGCAATGCACGCGTGACACCGACGGGGCATGCTGTGAATGATGTCATCAGTCTCACGCTGAGGCAATAACACCCATTCATCCTGCAGAGCTGCTCGCAGTCTTGGAGAGTGGTTTGTGGATGATGACGTGATGCAACCCGTGTCCCTACTGCATTCCAGATGTGTTTTATGGGATTCGAATCGGGAGAGTGAGCAGGCCACTCCATGAGTGCAATATCTTCCGTTTTCAAAAAACATCAACCACTCGTGCATTATAACCTCGAGCATTACCGTCCATCAATAATAGAACGTCTGGGCCCACAGCACCTCCCAACAACCGCAAACGAGGTCCCAAGATCTCGTCACGATACCTGCCGATTCATCCGTACAATTTCATGAAGTTGTATTCGAGTGGTAAACATAATCCCAGCCCACACCATTGGGGACCCTCCTCGATCTCGGTCTCTTTCCAGAATGTTTGGACCCAGGAATCGTGTTCCACGTTCCCTCCACATGCGAATCCATCGAGAATCACTCTCCAAACTAAATCGGGACTAATCCGTGGAAACAACATTAGCACACTGTTCGACCGTCCAGGTGGCACGTTGATGAGTCCATTCTAGACGTTCTCTTCTGGGAAGACGCGTCAGAAGTTGACATACAGCAGATCTATGACAATAAAGGCCACTTCGCCGAAACCTTCTGCTCACCGTTTGCCTCGATACAAGACGTTCAGTGGATGCTGCGAGCTCTCATGCCAGTTGCCGTGCAGTACTAAGGCAGTACTGTCGTACCCTTACAGCCAAATAACGATCCTCTCTTTTGAAGTCACACGGGGTCGGCCCCGCCCTGGTCTTCGAGATACAATTTCGGTCTTTATAAAGTGTCGCCAGGTCCGAGAAACGACAGAACGACTCGCATTAGGCCATCGCGCCAAATCAGTTTGCGACTGTCCTGCTTCCTTTCTTTCTATGGCGCTCCATTGCAGAGTGGTAGGCTTCCACTCTGTGCCGTACTGCACCGTCTGTGACTGTGTACACAACGATTGTGGATGTGGGGCTATCCGGAAACATACCTCGTTTCATAGGTGTCCTCACATCATCGTTGGCATGGTTGTCCGTTGATTGGAATGCCATCTTCCGTGCTGAGCACTATAGCACGGACATCTGGTTGACAGCTCGTACGATTATATAGTGAATTATAGATAGGGCGGTGAAACAGCGGTTTGTTGCTTTGATTTTGGACAGCAGTCTATATAGTTCTACAGACATTTTCAAGTCTCAAATCTCTATGACGTATATATGCAAACTGAAGCGACAAATGAAAATTTGTGCCAGGGCAGGGATGTTTGAGAACTGGAAAGGTCTCTGGAACCATAAAGTTTCATTTGATTAAACATCTATGCCTAGGTTTCGGGCAGAATCCCTCGTTTCGATCGACGATGAGGTGCTATTGCAAAGCGGTTGGAGAGCGTCTGCAATGCTGTTCGAGTTTTGGGGGAATACAAGTGGGCTGAGGCGTGAATGAGAATTTGAACTGGGGAGGGAGGCGCGCTAGGGTAGTCAATGCAGCTGTGCTAAGCCACTGTGCCAGGGTGGCGTAGGGGTTAGTGCTTATGCCTAGTGAGCAGGGAACCCGGGGTCAAAGCCTAGCCTTACTACAAATTTGCATTCGTCACTGAAGTCTGCATATTCGCAGTATAACTAGTGATTCTCATTCTTTCATGCAGTCTTTTTCCAGGCTCTCTGCTATTTCGTTACAACTGATACCCCGTTTAACGATGCTAACCGGTTCCATTTTGTCAACTTTCAATATTAATTCCACGACGTGGTGAATATACCTATTGATTTCCACTTCCGGTACCATAATTGCTCCAAATCACATGCGAACTCAATGAGAATTCGTATACTTCTGCATTTACGAGTGTCAAACATTTTCTTCTTTCCTTTAGTTATTTTTTTCAGTAAAAAACTACCTAACTGACGCAACGACTTTTTTCTCAATAACAGCTCACCAATCAACTGTCGCGTTATGGATCTTGTGCCGTGCGTCCGCGATTAATTTGGCTTAATTTTCGCAGATTTAGAATTCCTCTGGCCGCAAGGGCACATGGAGCGTTACTGTCGCCGGTAGAGGGCTGGTCGGGGGAGAAGGTGGTTAAGGGCCGCGGCGACCTCGAGAAGAGGATGTGACACGTGCGGCAAAGAGCGCAAGTGCGGCGGCATGTTGTGACCAAGTGGTCCGTTAGCAATAGTGGTGCCTTTGCTCACTGTGGGTTTGGCGGGGTCGAGAGTTCATCAATGCCGTGAACATCGCTCGTTAAAAGCTACTTCTGCAGGACGCACAGTATTCGGCGTGTCCTCTGCTACTGAAGTTTCAAGCAGTTTGTGTCCATTGTGGTGACGGGTTGGAGTCTGGTCTGACTTTTGCAAGTACTGGACGCGGTGGCGTCTGCTGGATGATAGCCGTGGGTTTCCGACTACGAGTAGTCTTTGTTACATCCTTCTCTCGACGTGCTCTAAGCAAGCGTTTGTCAATGGGCGCTGGATTTTACAAGAAATCACGGTGAGCATCCGATTACTGTGCATGTCACTTGGTGTCGTGTTGTGGCTGTTTTGACTCTGTACACCGGTTGCCCGTTGTTACGTATATAAATGTGTCATTTATGAACGTTTTGCCTGATACTACATGAGCCCAGTTCTGTCAATGTGTCTGGGCTTGTGGTTGTCACAATTCCAAACTGATTTTAGAATCTAAGGGTATAGAATGCAGATCTAATTCTTATGATTTATGAATTGTACTTTATAGTCAGCTAAAATTGTTGAATCTAGCTACCTTATTTCTGAGGCATGTCTATAGTTAGCTCGCGCTGTTTACTACGTTGTTTGCAAATACAAAAAAAACTAAAGAAGAATTTCTGCATTTGTAGTATGTTAATTTTACTAAATAATTAGCGAGTTATCTCTGTGTTACAGGATAGGTGATTGTATCTCTTGTTAACTGTGATCATGTTAAAGATGCCTGAGTTCCATGATTGAAATTTGTAATGAAGGTTTCTAGTACTGCGGTAGCGGGAACAGCCGTCCTATTTTAGTACAGAAGAAGGAATTGTTGCTATCTATCATCATAAATTTGAACCACCTTTGTCAGTCATTTTGGCTACTTCGAAGGCGATGGCGTTTTGATAATTATTGGCAATAGGCAATGGTTGATATTTGTTACATAATCATTTGATCATATGTTTTTCGTAATGTAAATCTGTTTTCTTACTTCATTTAATATTCTTTATAAAAAGTAAGTGATTTTATAATGTTGCCCTTTTCGAGGTGTTTACCATCAGTTGGTTATTGAACTTTGGTCTTTTCATGTAATGTTATTCTTGGGTGTTTGCTTTTAAAAATACATTCATTAGTGTTTTTAGAAACGTTAATAGAGTAATTATGGCTCAGTACATTTCCACTCAACACCAGCCCCCTACCGCATTTCAGATCTGTCAATGTAGAGGTAAAAAAAAAAAAATCGTGCACTTTAGACCTCACAGATGATTTCTTGCAGATTAGTAATTAAAAAAGTCTTCTTTATACTTTTGACTTATCCGTAAATTGCTTATTTCTTGTTGATTACATAGTTTCACGACAGCTCATTTTGGCATATGCGTCTTTTTTAAGAGTTACATTTATATATCGTTTTATTCTGTCTATATGACAATACCATTTTTTTTTACCGTTGTGAAATGACAGGTACTTCCAATGATCACTTATTTTTAAAAGTAAATTATATCTTATGTAGTCAGACACTTTTTTTGCCAGAGATGTTGTGCATTATGTAAAAGTGCAGCTTTAATGTTGTCTATTGTTTTATGTTTATCGTGATGTCTTTATCCCTTTTCTATTGCTATTATGTCAAAATTGTTGCCATAACGGCAGAGGAAAAGAGATGAACACAATACGATAAACAAAAACAATATACAATATTGAGATAGCACATCTACATAACGCACAATATTGTAAGTAGGCTGTTTATGTTTTCTTATTGGCAACGTTACGTAGCGCTCTGTATGAAAATCACTGGCTGTGCTGTGTGCAGTCTGTGGCTAGTTTGCATTGTTGTCTGCCATTGTAGTGTTGGGCAGCTGGATGTGAACAGCGCGTAGCGTTGCGCAGTTGGAGTTGAGACGCCAGCAGTGGTGGATGTGGGGAGAGAGATGGCGGAGTTTTGAAATTTGTAATACTGGATATCATGAACTACTATGTATATTATGATTTTTCAACACTGTTAAGGTAAATACATTGTTTGTTCTCTATTAAAATCTTTCATTTGCTAACTATGCCTATCAGTAGTTAGTGCCATCCATAGTTTGAATCTTTTATTTAGCTGGCAGTAGTGGCGCTCGCTGTATTGCAGTAGTTCGAGTAACGAAGATTTTTGTGAGGCAAGTGATTTGTGAAAGGTATAGGTTAATGTTACTCAGGGCCACTCTTTTGTAGGGATTATTGAAAGTCAGATTGCATTGCGCTAAAAATATTGTGTGACAGTTTAAGCACATTCGTACATAATTTTTCAAAGGGGACGTTTCAATATCTCCGGCGAAAGAGTATGTCTATCTAAGACATAATTTACTTGTAAACTTAAATCATCGTTGGAACGATCTGTCATTTTACAAGGGTCAAAAAATAGCACGAAATTTGTATGAGAGGTAAATATTGACCTTGCACATGTAAATGTAAGTATAAAATAAGAACTCATAATACTTTTACACAAACGTAGGATGAAGTGATACATAAATATAATGTCAACGGGAACAATTGAAAATGGCACATACGCCGACACAACCTTGACGTGAAACTATGTAAACAACAAGAAATAAAAATTAGAGCTAATTTTGTCAAAAGTATAAAGAAATTATCATATTTTGAACTTATGCAAGGTGCGAGCCTAGCAGAAAAGAAGTTATTTAACGAAAGTGTCTGTTACAAAATTTCATCCCCTGCATATTTTCGGTAGAATATGGACGTCGAAGAGTGGCAATGTGGCAGCACTGTAATGATATATAGGCGAGAGTACCTTCATTCAGTACAGTACAGAAGCGCTGCTGAGTTAATCCAGTAGGTAGAGTTTAGCGTTAGAATAGTTCAGGTTGACAAATCTGCTGTAGGTCTACGTGTATTTTTCAATTTTCAATTTTTATGTGTGCAATGATACCGTAGTATACACTGTTTCTTAAATCATACGTGTCATACAGTTAAAGAATAGACAAAACAGGAATTAAGTGCAGTAGTGTTTTTTTTTTTTTTATCTGTTTTTATTTTACGTTGGGGGATGGGGCGTAACTCACGAAGAGGGAAGCAATACTGACAATTGATAGAGAAGTAGAGATGGGTGTAGTGCTTGGTAAGAGACATAATACATCATACCAGCATTACGATTTTAGGTGCATGCCGCAATGTTTATTGTGTCAGAGGTGGCGGTGTTAAGCGCCGGTCACATACTGTTCTCTCTGCCTCCACTCAAATATTCCGAAATTAGGATGAAAGAAAACGGAATCCAAAAGATACTCTGATCTGGAGATGATTGTAGAAGGACGTGAACTTTATGTAGACGCTGAAAACGCCATTTGTCTAAACCCATTCATGTATTGAGGGACCTAATTATCAAGAGAAAATAAATGTTGTCATCATATGGTGAGACTAAAATTAAGTAATCATTGACGTTCATGTCAGTTATCAATATGGACATTTCTGCTTTGTTCTTAAATAGAATTTTTACGTGGTATGGGTTTTATTGAAGGTTCATTGTGAGGCTTATTACGACCTGCAGATTCGGTGACGATTTAAATACAATTAATTCCAACTAACTATTTCAAAATTACCAACGCTTGCCATTAGCCGAACAACTGCGGCACACAGTGCACTATGCGTAGCTCTATGCCAACTACCAAGACTAATAACGGTTTTTTAAAATAATAACAAGTAATTGTGTATAATTGTTATTATTTTCAAGCAAAACAATTAATTGTGATAAAGTCAGCAGCTTATCATCTTGTGGCTAGCGTCGCTGAGTCCAGATCACAGGACCCAGGGTTCGATTCCCCGGTGGCTCAGGGATTTTCTTCACTCAGTATTGTATATATGTGTTGTTCTCACAATTTCATCTTCGGAAAGTCGCCGAGGTGGCGTCAAGTAGAAAGACTTGCACCAGCCGGCCGAACATCCCAGATAGGGTCTTCTGGCCAATAAAGGCATACCCCTATTTTATTTCGATTTCATTTCGTTGTGTGTAGGGTAAATATTTCAGAGAACAGAGTCAAATTTGAAAAGTAAAACTAGAAAACTCACCTTTTAAAAGTCAAGTACCGGTTCTGTATTACTGTTAACTAATGGCGTATATTTTCTGTAAGATCTGTTGCAATTGCTGTACGCTGAAGTGACAAAAGTCATGGGATACCTTCCAAATAACGTGTCGGACCTCCTTTTGCCTGGCGCAGTGCTGCAGGTCGACGTGACACGTACTCAACAAGTCGTTGGAAGTCCACTGGAGAAAAGTTGAGTCATGGTGCCTCTATAGCTGTCCATAACTGCAAAAGTGTTGTTGGGGCGGGATTTTCTTGACGAGCTGACCTCTCGATTATGTCCCATAAATGGTCGATGGGACTCATTCGCTACGATCATCAAAAAGTTCTTCAGACCAGTCGCGAATAACTGTGGCCTGGTAACATGACGCCTTGTCGTCCTTAAAAATTCAATCATTGTTTGGTCTCGAAGTTTCCGAACATAGCCATTTAGGACCCTGCCCATTCCATGTAAACACAGCCCACACCATTATGGAGCCACCACTATCTTCCACAGTGCTTCTCGGTAACTTGGGTCCACTGGCTTCGTGACGTCTGCGCACATTCGAACCCCACCATCGGCTCCTACCAACTGAAATCGTGACTCATCTGACCAGGCCACGGTTTTCCAATCGTCTAGGATCAAACTGATGTCGTCACAAGCCCGGGAGAGGAACTGCAGGCGATGTCGTGCTGTTAGCAAAGGCACTCGCGTCGGTCGTCTGCTGCTCACTGACGCTAGATTTCGTCCCACTGTCATAATGGATATGTTCGTCTTAAGTCCCACACTGATTTCTGCACAGTCATTTCTTAAGTCATACTGCAATCACAACTCCACGCAACGCCGCTGCTCTTGGTCGTTAAGTGAAGGCCGCAGTCCACAGCGTTGCCTGTGGTGAGAGTTATTGCTTGAAATTCGGTATTGTCGTCACTGTGGATGTCTGAATATTGAATTCCTTAAAGATTTCCGAAATGGAATGTTCCATGTATCTTGCTCCAACTACTACTCCGCGTTCAAAGTCTGTTAATTCCGGTTGTACAGCCACAGTCACGTCGGAAATCTTTTCACACGAATCACCCGAGTGGAAATGACAACTCCGCCATAGCAATTGGCTTTTATAACTTGCGTACACGATATTACCACCGTCAGTATACGTGCATATTGCTATTCCATTACTTTTGTCACCTCATTGTATAAGAAATTAAGAAATCAAATACCATAACAAGCAGAATACAATTAGTAAATAAAAAAGCCTGGGCTTACAGTCTAACGCTCCTCCTTTAATATTCTAGTTTAAATACCCGCTGCACTAATGAGTGAACATACGAATCGTTTGTTATTACTCCCATGCCAAATTATCATTCTTTGAGGTCCACCTTCTTAGCGACAATGTGTAAGGAGAAAAAATTGTGAGAAACATTTTTCTATTGCCGGTAGGTAAGCAACCACACCGTAAAGTACGTGCATATGAATTTTCTTCTTCCTGTATTTGTTGCGAATCTGGCCATTTACTATTCAGGTAATCAGCCAAAACATTAATATTAACTTTTATCTGTTGATTAGCATTGTCTGGCATGTAAAAGATGTGAAGTTGACACACTGTTGCTTCTTATTCTTCCTAAATACGAGCAATTTCTGGTCCTTCTGTATCAAAGGATACATAAGTCTCAGACTGAGGACGCTCTTCACCAGGAATGATTTTCTTTGTTTGTGGATATCTTCTTTCTGCCAGAGGGTGAATTTTGGTCATAATGCCATGGAAATGCAATCAAGTAGATTGCTTATAATGTACTCGTACGAGCCATCTTACAATATTGTGTGGGACCTGCACTAAGAGGGAATATTGAACGTGTACGGAGAAGAGCAGCATGAATGGTCACAGATTTGTTTGACTCGCGCGGAAACGTAGAGGAGATGCTGAAGAGAGTGAACTGCCAAACGCTTGAACATAGGCTCAAACTAACCCACAAAAGCCTTCTTGCAAAGTTTCAAGAACTAACTCTAACTAACGAGTCGAGGAGTAAATCACAACTCCCTACGTTTTCAGCTCCCGTAGGGGTGGCGACGACAAGACGAGTGGAATTACATTGTGCATAATGGCATTTAGCCAATCATTCTTCTTGAGCTACATACATAAATGGGAGGAAAAGCCCTAATAACTGGTACAATGGGAAGTACTCCTTGCCATTAATTACACAGTGGTTTGCTGGGATGTAGACGTAGATCTAGTTTCTTAATCGTCCATGTCAGTGACTTTTCCTATTAACACTACGCACTTCTTGTATAAATACCCTTCGTACGATACTATGTTTGAGTTGACGACGACAGGCACACACTCGTCGTGCTCTGTTTTCTACGGCTGTACCTTCCGCCTGAGAACAAGTTGGATTTTTTTCCCACCGTGTCTGTTCTTCTTGAATATGTTCTTAGGTAGTTGTGTTCCCTGAATCGGCTCTCTTGTGTTGACACGGCACGGGCCCTATGGACTGGTGTAGGTAACACACACTTATGTTGTGAAGGATGATGGCAGCTGGAGGCGTGGAGATAAAAATGAGTGTCACTAGCTTTCCTGTAAACACGATGATGTCCTATAGTGGCCTCTGCTTTGCACTTGAGCAGAACGTCCAAAATGGGGAGATCGCATGCTGTTCCACCGACACAGCGAATTTGATGCTGGGGTGCAGACAGTTCAGATGTCGGAGAAACTCCTGAAGCCTTTCATTCCCGTGCGGCAGCACCACAAATATGCCATCAGCTTATAGGAAAACGCATGTGGATTTCTGTGCAGCATTTTCCAGAGCTTTCTCTTCCAGCTCCTCCATGAATACGTTTGCGATAGTTGATGACAGAGGGCATCCCGTGGCCATTGACGTCAGAGAATGTTGATGTGAGGACGAAGTCGGAGAGATTAGTCATTGTGGGGTTAATTTCTCCCTGACTAATTTGAGGGAATCAGCAAGCCACACTCTAGTCTTGGTTACTAAGGCCTTGTTCCTGCAGCCGTTGAATGAAATGTACCAAGGTTATGAATTGGTGCTGATATGTTCCGAAATTGGAGCTTAATACCGCCGTTAAATATTTGATCAGCTGGTACTTACAGACGACTATATTGCTTACAATAGGCCGTAGAGAAATTTATTGTTTATGAATTTTCGGGAACCTATAGAGCCTTGGTGGCGCAGCTCTTCGACACAGGCGACTCACCACAAGAGAAGTTCATATGTCAAAGCATCACCATGAGAACGAGCTACGTCATTGACGGTTACTCTTTTCTGCTAACTTTAACTCGACCTCACTGCCCCTCTTCCTCCAGCCCTTTGACAGCGAAACGGGTTTGTAATCTTCTCCGCACCAAACTGGTAAAGGTTAACCTTCACGCAGATCCTGAACGCCCTTGCCACTCTTGTGCAATCTGAAAATGCCGTTTACAATAGAGGAGCCTCCGATTATGTGGAATATTTTTGGCTGTGGGGCAGATGGAATGCGTGTACTTCTCCCTGGGTATCTCTTTTCTGTGGCGATAGCGTAACAACATCATAAATCCTCCAATGTGGTGTTTTCTCCTGGGCAGGCCGTTGAGGAACTTTTTCCCAAGAGATTCATGTAAGTGTCAGCTATGATACCACATTTACAGTGTGTCCCAGGAGGAATGATCAATATCCAGTGAGATGACGAGATCGATCTTTCGAAACAAAAAAATTCTTGTATACAGGGGCTCTAAAGTGCTTACAGGTACCTTGTTATGAGCACTTCTTCATCTTCGATACTGCGAAACAAATCTCTTCTACTGTAAAGTCATGCTTTCCACCTTTTGAGAGGTGCTGGTATGGATGAACAGAAAAAATCTACTAAACATGGGCTACAATGTACATTCCCTAAGAGCTATGAGCACTTGTTCATTTCGCAACTGTAAAACACATCTCTTCTACTGAACAGCTAGTCATAGCTCTTCAGGTAAGCATTTGAAAAACACGATCACTAGACTTTTTCTTTTTTCCGTCCATATTACCTAACCGGGTTTGATCTTAACAACACTTTCATCACAGTTACAAAAGACAGCGTTTAACCTACACACCTTGTATATCTGCAACTGTGGAAAAAGAGGCCGAAAACCAGAGAAAACAACATGTATTGTGAAAATCTTTCTCCTTGTCGACATATGCTATAAACGTAGGTTGGTCCTTTTTGAACCTTCCTTCTAAGATAAGACGTTGTGCCATTAGCGCCTTGCTTGCTACTGCTTTTCCTCAAAAGCCGAACCTGTCTTCCCTGAGGTTCCCTTCTTCTTCTGTAAATAATTAGTGTCAGCATTTTGCAACCATAAATTATAAAACTGATGGTCGGTAATTATGATAATCTTGCCCACCTGCCTCTCCTGTCTCTCAATGTGGGCTATTCGGAAAGTAAGTTTCCACCGGCCACGAAATGGAAACCACTGCGAAAATGCAATGAAGCTTTGCACATATGTATTGCGCAGTATCTCTAGTATGTCCCCATCGATGGCATCACTTCGCTCTTTTCAATTCTAAGCGCTTGGTGAGGGCATAAAGATGTGTAGAAAGCCGTGTCTACAGCCAAATATGAGGGCCTGGTCTCATAGTTCGCCTGATGTCATGCAGCCCACATAACATAACGGTCATATCGTTCCTTCTTCCTTACAATTCTCGACCGCACTTCGGCAGTGGCAATGAAGATACTTAGGGGGAAGTGTTTGGTCACGCACAATGTTGTTGTTGTTGTGGTCTTCAGTCCTGAGACTGGTTTGATGCAGCTCTCCATGCTACTCTATCCTGTGCAAGCTTTTTCATCTCCCAGTACCTACTGCAACCTACATCCTTCTGAATCTGCTTAGTGTATTCATCTCTTGGTCTCCCTCTACGATTTTTACCCTCCACGCTGCCCTCCAATACTAAATTGGTGATCCCTTGATGCCTCAGAACATGTCCTACCAACCGATCCCTTCTTCTGGTCAAGTTGTGCCACAAACTTCTCTTCTCCCCAATCCTATTCAATACTTCCTCATTAGTTATGTGATCCACCCATCTAATCTTCAGCATTCTTCTGTAGCACAACATTTCGAAAGCTTCTATTCTCTTCTTGTCCAAACTATTTATCGTCCATGATTCACTCCCATACATGGCTACACTCCATACGAATACTTTCAGAAATGACTTCCTGACACTTAAATCAATACTGGATGTTAACAAATTTCTCTTCTTCAGAAACGCTTTCCTTGCCATTGCCAGCCTACATTTTATATCCTCTCTACTTCGACCATCATCAGTTATTTTGCTCCCCAAATAGCAAAACTCCTTTACTACTTTAAGTGCATCATTTCCTAATCTAATTCCCTCAGCATCACCCGACTTAATTAGACTACATTCCATTATCCTTGTTTTGCTTTTGTTGATGTTCATCTTATATCCTCCTTTCAAGACACTGTCCATTCCATTCAACTGCTCTTCCAAGTCCTTTGCTGTCTCTGACAGAATTACAATGTCATCGGCGAACCTCAAAGTTTTTATTTCTTCTCCATGTATTTTAATACCTACTCCGATCTTTTCTTTTGTTTCCTTTACTGCTTGCTCAATATACAGATTGAACAACATCGGGGAGAGGCTACAACCCTGTCTTACTCCCTTCCCAACCACTGCTTCCCTTTCATGTTCCTCGACTCTTATAACTGCCATCTGGTTTCTGCACAAATTGTAAATAGCCTTTCGCTCCCTGTATTTTACCCCTGCCACCTTCAGAATTTGAAAGAGAGTATTCCAGTCAACATTGTCAAAAGCTTTCTCTACGTCTACAAATGCTAGAAACGTAGGTTTGCCTTTCCTTAATCTTTCTTCTAAGATAAGTCGTAAGGTCAGTATTGCCTCACGTGTTCCAGTGTTTCTACGGAATCCAAACTGATCTTCCCCGAGGTTGGCTTCTACTAGTTTTTCCATTCGTCTGTAAAGAATTCGTGTTAGTATTTTGCAGCTGTGACTTATTAAACTGATAGTTCGTCACGCACAATACAACCCGTAATTAGCTCTCTGAGTTTCATCTCTGCCCACATGAACTACTGGCAACGTTTTGACACAGACAATGAGCTGAAGACCAGTGTAGAGAACTGGCGGAAAAAACAGCCTGCCACCTTCTATGACGAGGGTGTTTTAAAGCTGGTACAATGTTACGACAGATGTCTAAGTCGGAGCGGTGAGTATGTACAGAAGTGGCTGGAAGGTGAAACTAATTGTTGCGAGTAAAAATTTTTTGATTTGCACAGTGGTTTCCATTATTCGCGACCGATCGTAATTTATATTGCGAATAGTCCTCGTAAACATAAACCTGACAAAAATAGTGAAGCAGCCGGAGGACATGGTCGGATATGAATGAAACTTCTTACACGTGCACACTATGGACCGAAAAGCAAATGATAAGAGTTGTAATTCTCTGTGACAGGCAGTATGGTCATCAGAGTGCATTAGCGTTTGTCGTGTTTAGTGTTCTCCCACGCCATACCGATCGTTGTGTAGGACACGTAAATGCCGCGTACTCACGTTATACAGCGTTACCAGCGTATAAAGACATCTGAAGGGCCCTCTTGGATGGCTGATAGAATCGTGTAATATCCATATTTCTTGGGCATTCGGATGTGACAATGACGGTCGACTGCGTCGCAACGTGAGGGCAGGAATACTTTTCAAGGTTGCGGCGGACCACGTCTGCCCATCACCAGAGAGGATCGCATGAAACACGTCGTAACCCTTCACATCCGCGCCAGGCATCCGACAACAAGGAACGGACTCCCTACAACATTCTACGTCCTCCCGCACCAACACCGTCGTCGGCTTACAGCAGCCGGAGTTGTGAATTACCGTCTCGCATGTAGGCTGCTGAAACCTCAACACAAACGTTTTATTCACGACTGTCAATCAGCAGCTACGAAACAGAATGAGATTTTCACTCTGCAGCGGAGTGTGCGCGGATATGAAACTTCCTGGCAGATTAAAACTGTGTGCCCGACCGAGACTCGAACTCGGGACCTTTGCCTTTCGCGGGCAAGTGCTCTACCAACTGAGCTACCGAAGCACGACTCACGACCGGTACTCACAGCTTTACTTCTGCCAGTACCTCGTCTCCTACCTTCCAAACTTTACAGAAGCTCTCCTGCGAACCTTGCAGAACTAGCACTCCTGAAAGAAAGGATACTGCGGAGACATGGCTTAGCCACAGCCTGGGGGATGTTTCCAGAATGAGATTTTCACTCTGCAGCGGAGTGTGCGCTGATATGAAACTTCCTGGCAGATTAAAACTGTGTGCCCGACCGAGACTCGGGACCTTTGCCTTTCGCGGGCAAGTGCCCTACCAACTGAGCTACCGAAGCACGACTCACGCCCGGTACTCACAGCTTTACTTCTGCCAGTACCTCGTCTCCTACTTTCCAAACTTCAGAGAAGCTCGGTCTCGGTCGGGCACACAGTTTTAATCTGCCAGGAAGTTTCATATCAGCGCACACTCCGCTGCAGAGTGAAAATCTCATTCTGGAAACATCCCCCAGGCTGTGGCTAAGCCATGTCTCCGCAGTATCCTTTCTTTCAGGAGTGCTAGTTCTGCAAGGTTCGCAGGAGAGCTTCTGTAAAGTTTGGAAGGTAGGAGACGAGGTACTGGTAGAAGTAAAGCTGTGAGTACCGGGCCTGAGTCGTGCTTCGGTAGCTCAGTTGGTAGAGCACTTGCCCACGAAAGGCAAAGGTCCCGAGTTCAAGTCTCGGTCGGGCACACAGTTTTAATCTGCCAGGAAGTTTCAGCTACGAAACAATTTTTAAGAAAAGAAATAATCAGTCACCACCCGCACAAATTTTTATTAAGTTAACTTCAGCCGATCGTTATGACCGAGCGGTTCTAGGCGCTTCAGTCTCGAACCGCGCTGCTGCTACGGACGCTGGTTCGAATCCTGCCTCTGGCATGGATGTGTGTGATGTCTTTAGGTTAGTTATATTTAAGTAGTTCTAAGTCTAGGGGACTGATTGTGGTATCGATAGTTCCGATGCCACAGCGTAGGTTGGCACTACGAGAACGGAAGATCTTCGCCGACCACAGCGCCCTCTAGCCGACGCTGTGGAGCTCAACGAGCGCCGCTACAATTTCGCCCCAGTTCATGAAGAGCAGACGGCCGAGAACCATCGCTGTAGCTTAACTTGCTATTGAGACTTTCTTACGTGGACTTTGGTTGCACGCCTACGTGCTCGTCACCTAAAGTTACGTAATATGTTTGCATATGTTTATACTATAGTACAACCACTTTTACTTTATTTGCAGTACTGAAAGCTTTACCTCACCTGCTCCTACTCGCATCCTCTCATTCGGCCCTTTGTTAGTTTTCAGGAGCATACCCACGCGCCGCCTTCCAGGCGGGATACAAAACTGATGACCTCAGATGTTAAGTCCCATAGTGCTTCGAGCCATTTGAAGAATTTTTTGTAACTTATTGACTAGTTTCGGCAAATTAATTTTCCATCCTCAGAAGATCATACAATTAAGCTTACATCAGAAAGCAAATGTCAAGCAAACTCTGCACGATAGAGTCCCGCAAAAGTGGGTATGGAATAAGAAATTAGTCATTCGCAGGGTTATATCACAATTAACAGCACATTAATAACAATAAGTATACAGTAAGAAACAGATTATAAACGTGACTTCATTGAAACTTTTACGTCAAGCAGTTAGAAACTAACATAAAAAGTTAATTAAATAAAAATTTTTGCACCTGACTACTCATTATTTCTATTCTTAAAACAACACAAACGGTTGCGTTTTGAGTGGCGGCATGACAGGAAAGCATGTGTTGCTGATGAATATCGACGCTCTGTGATCGATGATGAATCGCGGTTCTGCATCATCGCCGATGCGTGTATTGCAATGACCTGAGGAGTCCCATTCATCCATTGTTTTGGAGAAGCACCGCTGCTGCTCCTGGTGTCACAGTGTAGGGACCCATTGAGTATAACTTCGGTTCAAGGTTGGTAATGACTGAGGGAACTCTCGTGGCACAACGGTACGTCAAGAACATCCTACGTCATATTGTGTAGCCTTTCGTGCGACACTATAGTACCGTTTTCCAACAGGACAACGCTCGTCCGTACATCGCTCGCGTCTCTCTCAACCGTCAGCGTGACGTGGAAGTACACCTGGGGTCAGCACGTACCCTTGATCTGTCCCCGGCAGACCGTGTGTGCGACCAGATCGGCCGTCAACTCCGCCCCCGAGTGCCAGCATCCAGGACAACAAGGTCCAGTTACAACAGCCGTGGACCAGATTGCCTTAGGAGAGGATGCAACGGTTTTATGTCATCCTTCTCGACCGACTTAGTGCAAGCATCTAGGCCAGAGAAGGTGCAACGTCATGCTGCTAAGCGGGCTCATACTGCAAAATGAATTCTATATAACACTGAAATAACATTACATACCCTCTCAACGCGTGAAGTTCCACGTCGCTTCCTCCGACCCTTCTGGGTGCTTCTCGTTCTTTGTCAGGAGTGTATTTCGCACCCCAGGTGGATTAGTCCTGTCACGGCTGGCTCTCCCAGGGTTCTCAATAATTCTAAGTGAATTTTGTCTACTCGACGGGCCTAATGAGTACTTAGGCCTTTCAGTGTTCTCTCAACTCATTCACGTAGTATCATGTCTGCCACTCATCTTCACTTACACCCTCTTCTCTTTCTATAGTATTATTATTAAGTTGGTGTTCTTTGTTTCAGTTTTCCCTTTTCTTCTTAGTACTGGCTTGTCATCTGCATTTTCTGTCAATTTCATTTTTACAAGTTTGTATTTCCTTTCGCCTTCTTTATTTGCTGCATTTTTATATTTTTCCCTTTCGTCAGTTAAATTCAATATCACCTGTATTACCCTAGAATTTTTGTTAGTCCTTGTCTTTACACCTGCTTGACCCTCTGCTGCCTTCACTCTTTCATATCTCAAAGCTGCCTAATCGTTTTCTCTTGTTCTTACCCTTTTTTCTGAAAACCGTTGCTATACAGTACCTTTGAAACTCAATAAACTGTGTTTCATTTTTTCAATTCATGCAGGCCCCATTTCCCTAAATTCATACGTTCTTCCAATATTTTCACTTTCAATCCGTTGTTCGTAACCAATAATATATGGTTATAGTCCACATCTGTCCCTAGAAATGCGCACAGTTTAAAACGTGGTTTCGAAAACTTTGTCTTACCATTATACAACTAATCAGAAACCTTGCAGTGTATCACGGTCTCTTCTACGTATAATACCTCCTTTTATTAATGTTAAACCAAGTGTCAGTGACAAATTCCGCTCTGCGCAAAATTCTACCAGGCGGCTCCCTCTTCCATTTCTTTTCCCCCAGTCCATATTCTGCTACTATTTTTCCTTCTCTTTCTTATCATAGCGTCGAGTTCCATTCACCGAGCACAATTAGATTATCATATTCCGTAACTGAGTAATTTCCTTTTTCTTATCATATATTCTTTCATTATGTTTACACTTGTGTTACTAGCTGGCATATGAATCTGTATTTTGTGGTGCGTGTTGATTTTGTGTCTGACGACAGTAATGCGTTCACTATGATATTCTTAGTAGCTCACCCACTTTCCTATTTTCTTATACATTGTTAGATCTATTCCTGCATTATCTCTATTTTCATTTCGTGTTGATAACCTTGTACTGGTCTGACCAGAAGACCTCTTCTTTATGCCAGCGCATTTCAATAATTCTCACCCTGTCTAACGCCAACACATTTTTAAATTCTTTAGCCTACCCTCTCGATTAAGGAATCGAACATTCCACGTCCCGACCCGTGGAATGTGTAAAGAAGCTTAATAATTCTTTTCTTATTGATAAATACAGATAATTATTCCACTCTCATACCAAAGATTTATTTGAAAAGTATTTAACACTGTCAGCCAAAAGAAGATTTACGCTCCTCGTTTATTAGTTTTTGTAACAGTTACCCTTCGTTGTTGTCATGTCCTGGACATTAGAGGTATAAACGAACTACTCGGTATTGTCAAGTGAAATTGTGCTAAATAATGAAAGCAACTTCTGAAACAATACGATTTTCTCGTTTACAATATCAGGGATCCCAGCTCCGGTAACCCCGGAAGATTATTATTATCTTAATTTTGTGTGCAGAGTTTATATGGAGGCGACGATCTTCACCACGGCGCTGCTCAACAATAGAGGTACTTGAATGTGTCCATCTCTTTCCCTTCGTGGCCGCTAGTGTCAATTTCAATATTTAGGTCATATTTGTCGTGACATTCAGAACTTGCAATCTTTCTTTCATTTAGTTACGAAGTCCGATTATTTTCTTTGTCAAGTGAAAAAATGCATTTTAACCGTAATTCTTTTTATTCAGACCACGGGGAATGATAGTACTTAGAATGTACGTGCCTCTATCCCGATCGTACGTTCGCATACAACTGAGTGTGTGCCGAAGTAACTATACGTATGACCAATTTCATTTACAGTATTAATTTTTATTTTAAACCACTCACTCGTGAATGTGCATGCCCTCTTATTTTGTGTAGTCCGTCGGGTGTATTCTTTAATAACGTTACTTCTAACGTTCAGTGGCTTAGTCTCCACAATTGACCTTTGCCTGGGTCGCAACGGCGCTTCACGTGAAATATTTACTATGCGACATTCGTACTAACTGTCATTTCAGAATTACGACCCCGGCTGATTCAGTTTTTAACAATTTAACATTTAACAGGGAGGTTACAAACACCAGCTTTGTTATTCCTGATAACGAAACCCTCCTGAGTAGTCCCCACCCGGAGATCCGAATGAGTGACTATTTTTCTTCCGAAATATTTTACCGAAGGGGATGCCATCGTCATTAATTCGTTCAGTAGCGCTACATACCGTACGTAAAAAAATATCGTATGTAGTTTCTGCTGGTTTTTAACCGTCAGCAGTACCAGCACAGAACGGCCATGTTACCTAGTGTTACAGGGCCAGATCAGTCAATTATCCACACCGTTACCACTGAAACTACGAGAACATGTCTGGCCTCTCCGGAGCTACCCATCCGTTCTCGTTTCACCTTCGGATCGGCTTTCTCTATCACTGATGTGCGCAATCCATCCTACCCCGGCAAGGTCCTTGAACTTACATAAGATTTTAGTTTCTTTGCCCCAGTTTTCATTTAACTGTTTAATAGTAGAAACATACCCTCTGAATTATTTCAATATTTTCGTGCTTCTCAATACCGGTTGTAAACCCAATATATACGATCAACAAATTGGTAAGATGGTTAATGATAAGATAACTTTAACAAAGTTGTGGAAGAACTAAATTTAACGACGATAAAGGCTACCCATAGCTGCTCAAAACTTGGAATTTATTCGTGAACTCAAGTTTTATAATGAGGATTTTGATCAATAGAGAACTCTTCTGCAATTGAGAACTAATTTTCATAAGATGGAAACAATTACAATGACACATAGTAGATAATGCACTTAATAAACTACGATCAAGTTATTCGTAAACACCATGAAACAAAAAGACGCATTGAAAATGAGTTATTTTCTCAAAATTATAAATCTTCTGCTAATTTTTTTTATGTTTTATCTAATATAGGCGTGGTAACAATAAGGATCGTAAGTTAATTGTTGCTCGTAATGAACCACGTGTAAGCTCCATCGAATTTAACGCAGGAAGCTCCCGGAAATTGATTCATAAACTAAATTAAGAGCGAAGGGATCGCAATCAATAAGGCACGAGCTTATTTATCAAAAACAGAAGCAAATCTTAATTGCCTTTTTTTTCGTGAAACAGATTCAACCATATCACGCAAATTCCCGAATCATACTTTCAGATTGAACTTGCTCTATATAAATACTCGATGAAGACGCTGAATAACTTCGCAAAAATAGGAAATGATAATTAACTGTTTGAGCACACTACGTGACAGTTCAGCCACATTGTTGCCATACTTCTTAATTTGCTACCGTACATGTCATTGAATTCAGATAACCCGAAATGCGCATCCTGGTAAAAGTAAATAAAACTGGCATAACTGGGTTCATATTTGGTTAAAACACACTTAAGTTAACAGAAACCAGACTTCCGAAACCTTGCTTTACTTGGCGTTGCAGTATAACAGACATCTTCAGGATCTTAAGTGCAAACGATCTCAGTTTTCAGAGGCGGTTCTGCTTACTACACAAAACATGTACTGGAGGTGACCTGATGATGGTTCGAATTGAGAATAGCCAGTACTAGTAGAAAGAAGAAAGAAGGTGAAGCGGCAAAGAAAACCATTCTTATCGAAATAAATGAATAATTCCGAAATACGCCGAAAGGTGAAAAAGGTCAAATAAAATCCGCCGTTTTCCAGCCTACAACGACCCAATATGAATACTCACTGATGAGCCAAAGAAAGTGGTACAGGCATGCGTACTCCTACACAGAGATACGTAAACACACAGAATACAGCGATGCGGTCGGCAACGCCTATTTCAAGACAACAAGTGTTTGGCGCAGTTGTTAGATCGGTTACTGCTGCTACAATGGCAGGTTATCAAGAATTAAGTGAGGTTGACCGCGGTGTTATAGTCGGCGCACGAGCGATGGGACACATTATCTCCGAGCTAGCGACGAAGTGGGAATTTTTCCGTACGACCATTTCACGAGTGTACCGTGAATATCAGGAATCCGGTAAAACGTCAAATCACCGACATCGCTGCGGCTGGAAGAAGATCCAGCAAGAACGGGATCAACGTCACAGAAGTGCAACACTTCCACAAAATGGTTCAAATGGCTCTGAGCACTATGGGACTCAACTGCTGAGGTCATCAGTCCCCTAGAACTTAGAACTAGTTAAACCTAACTAACCTAAGGACATCATAAACATCCATGCCCGAGGCAGGATTCGAACCTGCGACCGTAGCGGTCTTGCGGTTCCAGACTGCAGCGCCTTTAACCGCACGGCCACTTCGGCCGGCAACACTTCCACAAATTGTTCCAGATTTCAATGCTGGGCCATTATCAAGTGTCAGCGTGTGAATCATTCAACGAAACATCATCGATAAGCGGTTTCGGAGCTGAAGGCCCACTCTTATAACCTTGATGACTGTACGACACAAAGCTTTACACGTCGCGTGGGCCCGTCAACGCCGATGTAGGACTGTTGACGACTGGAAATATGTTGCCTGGTTGCAAGAGTTTCGTTTCAAATTGTATCGAGCAGATGAACGTGTACGGGTATGGAGACGATCTCATGAATCCATGAATCCTGCATGTTAGCAGGGGACTGTTCAGGCCGGTGGAGGCTCTGCCATGATGTGAGTAGTGTGCAGTTGGAGTGATGTGGACCCCTGATACGTCTAGATACGACTCTGACAGATGATACGCACTTACACATCCTGTCTGACCATCTCCATGCATTCATGTCCATTGTGCCTTCCAAGGGACTTGGGCAATTCCAGCAGGACAATGGGACACCCCACACATCCAGAATTGCTACAGAGTGGCTCCAGGAACACTCTTCAGAGTTTAAACACTTGCGCTGACCACTAAACTCCCCAGACATGAACATTATTGAGCATATCTGGGACGTCTAGCAACGTGCTGTTCAGCTCTCGTACTGTTTCGGATCTATGGACAGCCCCGCTTGATTCCCTATAGAACTATTTCAGACATTAGTTAAGTCCATGCCACAACGTGTTGCGGCACTTCTGCGTGCTCGCAGGGTCCCTATAGGATATTTAGGCAGGTGTTCCAGTTTCTTTGGCTCTTCAGGGTATATTTCGTTGAACCTCGTGATACTCGGGTAAAAGAAGACTTTTCATAGATTTCTGAACCCTACTCATAACACCACATTGAAAGTGTGCTTAATAAACCGCTGCGTAGCGAAGTGGAGGGCGAAGACGGGCAGACATCCAAGCAAGACTCATTTAGCCTGCATGGGTTGAGCACAGCTTGGTCTGGATGAGAGCAAAGCAGCCTGCTCGTTCTGCTTGACTACCTAGCTAACAAGCGACCGTGGGCAGATTAAAACCGGAATGTGTACACCTCCGATCCGGGACATGCACGCTTCACCGGACCCCGGAAACTGTCTGCGAACATGCGCGGCTACACGGGCGGATTATCCCACTGATGCCTTAATAAAGCTACTAAATCACAAAAAAAATTCTTACATAATAAGTTTAACGCCATAAAACTTCGTTCCATCGTCACATTTCAATTCTAAAGTTCAGTTGTTTTCTTCCACATCCCAATATACTGCAGAGACTCGTATGTTCAGAATTCAATTCGCTGCCAAATGTCTGTCTAAAGTGCTCTGTCACGCCGTTTCCGAGAAAAACGGGTGGCGCGATGTGTCTGGGACGGGCAGTACGCTGTTATTCGTCAGTCGGTAACTGACCTTCCATAGCAGAGTCTGCGTAAATTTGCCTACTTTGTTCGCACCAGCACTCCTGGAGTTTGTCTGCGAAAGCAAACATTTGGCCAGCGTATTTCCTCCTGCGTCACTCGTGCAGTTCTGCGCTGATGCAGTCATTCATGGCTGAGTCTTCTGCGATCTTTCTCTCACTACTTGCCAGAACCTCTTATCCGCAGATAAGTCTTCAGTTTGTTCCTCTTTATCACATGAGTGAGATACTTTTCAAGGACTAATGTTGTCTCATTGTCGACTGGTAATGCTGCAGCTCTAAACAGAGGGTTTCGTTGGCTGACAGCTGGCAAAAAGTGTTAACGTGCAAAATACTCTCTCTGTCGCACAGGATGGCTTGCTATTATCACCTAAAATTTATTGACGATGACGAAGAGAAAATGGTCGCACTGGCAGCGTAGATGGCAATGATATAAGCTTTTACGATGTGAAAGACCAGTAAGGTAAAGGTCTACAAGTCACTTCTTGCCAAAAAGAACTTAATTCGAGTAGACAGTATCTTATCAAAGCCAACAGCCTTGCCGCAGCGGTAACACCGGTTCCCGTCAGATCACCGAAGTTAAGCGCTGTCGGGCTGGGCTAGCACTTGGATGGGTGACCATCCGGTCTGCCGGGCGCTGTTGGCAAGCGGGGTGCACTCAGCCCTTGTGAGGCAAACTGAGGAGCTACTTGATTGAGAAGTAGCGGCTCCGGTCTCGGAAACTGACATACGGCCGGGAGAGCGGTGTGCTGACCACATGCCCCTCCATATCCGCACCCAGTGACGCATGTGGGGTGAGGATGACACGGCGGCCGGTCGGTACCGTTGGGCCTTCATCGCCTGTTCGGGAGGAGTTTAGTTTAGTTTTTAGTATCTTATCAAAATATCCGGACACATATTAGTAGGCAATACTATGGAGCGCCTACCCTTTGTCCTTAAGGCGACTTAACTCTACTGTCGACACTTTCACCCAGCTATCTGACTGTGCAGGCGGAATGGCAGCCCATTCTTCCTCAAGAGACTTAACCAGAGGAGGTACTGATGCTGAATACTCAGGTCTGGAGCGAAATCGACATTCTGACGCATCCGACAGGCGAGCCATTTGGGTTCAAGTCGGGTCTCTAGGCGGACCAATCGATTTTCAAAATATTACTGTGCACAAACCATGTAAGTAGGCTGTTTAGGTTTTTTTATTGGTAACGCCACCTCTGTATGAAAATCACTGGCTGTGCTGTGTGCAGTCTGTGGCTGCTTTGCATTGTTGTAATACTCGCCATTGTAGTGTTAGGCAGCTGGCTGTGAACAGCGCGTAGCGTTGCGCAGTTGGAGATGAGCCGCCAGCAGTGGTGGATGTGGGGAGAGAGATGGCTGAGATTTGTAATTTGTCATGAACTGCTATATTTATACATGATGATATCAAGGTAAATACATTGTTCGTTCTCTATTAATATCTTTTATTTGCTAACTATCCCTATCAGTAGTTAGTGCCTTCCATAGTTTGAATCTTTTATTTAGCTGGCAGTAGTGGCGCTCGCTGTATTGCAGTAGCTTGAGCAACGAAGATTTTTGTGAGGTAAGTGATTTGTGAAAGGTATAGTTTAATGTTAGTCAGGGCCATTCTTTTGTAGGGAATTTTGAAAGTCAGATTGCGTTGCGCTAACAAAATATTGTGTGTCAGGTTAAGCACAGTCGTGTATAAATTGTTCAAAGGGGACGTTTCATATGTCGACCCTTAGCCTAGGATACCTCACTGGAATCTTCTGATTTTTTTCTTGTAGTTTGTGTAATTAGTGTAGATTTTGTTTATTGCTAGCGCGTAATTATAGAGAGAATTTCCTTTGTAGTTGCAGTCTTTCATTGTTGTATAGTAAAACAGTTGTGGCATGCATGTAGATTTGCACCAAGTATTTCGCAGCTGCGCTTGCAATTAACTAGATATTATTTTCAGTGCTATGTTAATGTGTTCTCTTATTTTTGATCTTCAAATTGTGTTTTTCTGTGTTGTCGTGTGAAATACTGTGACAATAATGGCGTGTGAAAAACGTAATACTAGGCTCCAAAGTAAACTGAGAAATGACAGTGAAAATGAAAGCAGTGTGTTAGCGCCACCGAGTAACGAATTAACTGATGTTCAAAGTAGTAATTTGGTAATCGTGCATAGGGAAATGGAGCGGGCGGCAAACAATGGCACGGACAGTGAAACAATTAGTGAAGAGGGAAGCATTATCGACCGATCGGTCGGCAATAGCTCGCCTCAGGAAGCCGAAATGACACGACACGATCTCGCAAATACTGTAGATTCAGGTTTTGGATTCTCACCGTTTTCTCAAATGAGTCAAGACACATTTTCCGCTTGTCAAAATGTGAATGTTGCCGGTGCAACTTCACTCCCGAAAAGCACTGAGGAACATGTTTCAGACACCAGTGCATTGTTGTTACAATTAATGCAACAAATGGGACAAAAGCTTGAAAAGTTAGACACAATGGAACAACACCAGAGACAAACACAGCAACAGTTAGACACAGTGGAACAAAATCTCAAAAAGTTAGACACAGTGGAACAAAATCTCAAAAAGTTAGACACAGTGGAACAAAATCTCAAAAAGTTAGACACAGTGGAACAAAATCTTAAAAAGTTAGACTCATTGGAACAAACTCTTGAACAAACACGTGAAGACTTAACTACTGAGTTACATAACATTGAATCGAAATGTCAAAAAGTCTGTAATGACGTAAAAACACAAATTTGTGAGCATTTTCAACCTATTTTTTCGCGGCATGAAAATGCATTACGGAATCACGAAGCAGCCATAAAAGAACTGCAAACTATTGTTCATGAAAATCATGAGACCTTGCAAGCTAAATTTGACTCAGTTGCATCTACCGATTCGGTTACGCAACTTGCAAAAACTCAGGAAAACTTAAAGGACACAGTAGATACTCTGAAACTTGGTTCAGAAAAACACACTGAGGAAATAAGTACACTATCGGATAAAGTAGCCGAACTTTCAGATCAGTTCACTAACTTATCTACAAAGGTAGATGATGATCTGAATGACACAACACCTGTAGCCTTCACTGACACAGAAGAGTATGAACAAATTAGGAAATTCAAACAAAATCAGAATCAAATTAATACGCAACACCAAAGAGAAATCCGGGAAGTACAAGATCAGCTGACACAGGTAATACAAGAATTACGTATTTCAGAGGACACTCGCGCTCCAACACGGGAAGAGGGACTTAGAAATACGGAAAAGCCGCAAAATAATAACACAGGGCATTTCGGAAGTTATGAAAGAAATTGGCAATGTGCACCGAATTTTGAGATGGAACGGCCGACACGACCTAACAATGACCGATATGCGACTTGCCGACATGATGATTTTGACTATAAGCTGTTCATTACTACACGTAAATTCAAAACATTTAAGAATTCTGGCAACGACATTCATCCACAAGCATGGCTCCATCAATTCTCTCATTGTTTTCCTCCCAACTGGTCGTTGGAACACAGATTAGAATTTATGTGTGGCTACTTAGAGAATGAACCAGCTGTAAGAATGCGATCGGTAATTCACGATTGCCACAGTGAAGGAGAGTTTTACCATGCCTTCCTCTCAGCATATTGGTCTCAAGCTACACAAGACCGTGTAGAACATAGCATCATGATGATGAAACACTTTGAACAATCTGAATTTTCCAGTCTTGTCAAATATTTTGAAGACATGTTGCATAAGAATCAATATCTTTCAAACCCATACAGCCCCTCAGAACTCATCCGCATTTGCTTACTCAAATTGCCTGAACATTTACGACATATTATTTTAGCAGGACGTTGCAAAGATGACATTGAAGCATTTCAGGGTCTGTTACAAGAACTGGAAATTGACACTGACAATCGGGGAACGCGGAAACAGGAGCACAACAATTACAGGTCACATCTGTCACAATTCCACGATGAAAGAAATAATAACTGGACACAACAAGGCTATTCTCACAACACATATCGTGACCAAAACAGACACCACCCGTATGACAACCGTTGGCAGAGTAGTAATAATTACAGGGAAAGATCACCTCTCTGTGGTAATGACTATCACAGAGACAATCAGAGAAACAGACAATATGGGAACCAAAACAATTATTATCAAGGGAGACAGAATAACTTTAGACGCAACGGTCCAGCGCGCAGTTACGATTCAGGGAGAAATTCTCCACCACTTAACCGACAAGAAAGAAACTACAGGAACTATCGACATGACGACAGACGATGTGATCGTAACGACAGACCTGAATTGCATCAGAACTGGCGGGATTTAAACAGGGCAGGGCCCTCTCGTCACTGTGAATTTGTAGAAGTTAGGTCTCCAAATCCCAATAACGACGCTCGCCAACAAAGAGACAATAGGCAATGACTCACACCGCTGGCAGCCACAAAACGTTCTTATGACACTAACGACGCAGCTGCCGTAGCTAGTAATTACGTAAAAATGGAAGACATTAGGGACATCTTACTCCAAGAACACGACGTAAAACATAACAACATTGCATATCCTGTGATTCACATTACAGTAAATGACGTAAAATTTACGGCAGTACTTGACTCTGGCAGTCCCATTTCAGTAATCAGTGAAACAGCCTTTAGCAAATGCAACAAATCGAACGATTGCCCCACACTTCCGTTACGTAAGATTAAATTGCAAGGTGCAATCTTTGGAAAAAGTGTAGATGTACGCCAACAAACCAACCTAGAATTCTTTTGTCAAAGCCACAGCTTCTCTATGAACTTTCTTATTGTTCCATTATTGTCGACGGAAATTATACTGGGAGTAGACTTTTTAAATGAATACAAAGCAATCTTAAGCTTTCACGATGCTGAAATAAGTTTAGAAAAAGAAGGTAAGTCAGTAGCTTTGAAATTTGAAGATTGGCTCTCAAACCATGACGAGGAAATTAATCGGCTTTACCTTCTGTTAGACAACAGTTCGGAATTTTCGACGGAACTTGACACTAACAATCACTCTGCAAGTACTGACAGGGATGACATCGACGGCATATTTGAAATTAATGAGTTAATTCAGAATAAAATTCAAGCAATTGAGAATTGTAATGACACTGATAGGCAGGACCTTTTTGAAATTTTACAAGCACATTCCACAGTTTTTACTCACAAAACAGGAACAATCAAGGGATTTCAATACCAATTTCGTGTTCGTGAGCATACTAAATTTTGTGTTAGGCCATACGTAATTCCGGCGCATTATAGGGACCGTGTTAGAACAGAAATACAATCTATGCTTGACGAGGGCATTATTGAGCCTGCAGTAAGCTCATACAACAATCCGTTACATGTTGTTGAGAAGAAAAATGGATCGATCAGGCTTGTCTTAGATTCGAGACAAATCAATACGATCATTATTCCTGAAAGAGACAGGCCGCAAACGTTGGAAGAACTTCTTCAAAATTTTAATGGTGTAAAAGTGTTGTCTTCCATTGATCTCAGATCCAGCTTTTATCAGATCGAACTTCATCCAGAATGTAGAAAATACACAGCTTTCCTTTGTTTCGGCGTTTGTTATCAGTTTCGGAAACTTCCCTTTGGTTTGAACATTTCTTCGGCAGCATTCATTCGTGGGTCAAATTCCATATTACCTGAGTTCTTAAAACGTCACATCACCTTATATGTGGACGATATTCTGATAGCAGAAGCTTCATGGGAACAACATAATCGCATTCTCAACAGTTTGTTACATATTTTTGCAGAATCTGGAATTACAGTTAACTTGGAAAAGTCTGAATTCGGTAGGACAAAAGTGAAGTTTTTGGGACATATTATTTCTTCTGAAGGCATTCAGCCGGATCCTGAAAAGTTAGAAGCAATCAGAGCCATTCCAGTTCCATCTACAAAAAGACAAGTCCGCAATTTTCTAGGTCTCGTAAATTTTTACCGTCGTTTTCTGAATATGCAAATTCTTGTTACACCAAAACTTTGTTCTCTCACTGGAAAAAATACTATTTGGAACTGGGACGAACAAGCACAATTGGAATTCAATTCTTTGAAAGAAGCGTTACTTCACGCGCCAATCTTAGCTCATCCAGATCTGTCACAAGATTTCTGCCTTAGCACGGATTCTTCTAAAGTCGGTCTTGGTGCCCATTTATTTCAAGAAGCCATAGAAAATGACACTACCGTTCAGAAAACCATTGCTTTTGCTAGCCGAGTGCTAACAAAATCTGAAAAAAATTATTCCGTTACTGAATTAGAAGCTTTAGCTATCGTTTGGGCATTTAACAAATTCCGTTTCTTTCTTTCTGGTAAGCACGTAAAAGTATACAGTGATCATCGTGCATTACAATTTCTTATGTCCTCAAAATTAAATCATGACAGATTAAAACGTTGGGCATTGTTTCTGCAAGAATTCCGCTTCACAATAGTCTACATTCCCGGCAAGGAGAACATTGTTGCGGACGCACTGTCACGCGCACCGGCTGGGCTTGAGAAAAGTAACACAGAAGGCAACCTCGAGAAAAATTTCAGTATTCTTTACATTCAGAAAGTCGCCTTTGAAAACTTCATCACCACATCTTTAAAGGACATTGCTCATGAACAAGATAAAGATCCGATTTGGAAAGACATCAAGAGCAAATGGCATGAAAAGACACACACACAGATTCGGCATTATTATCTGGTTAGAAACAACATACTGTTCAAACGCTGCACTGTTGATGACAAGCTATGGGTACTTTGCATTCCTGACGATTTTGTTAATAAGCTCATTTGGTACATTCATTTCAGCTACGCACATTTTGGTCCACGAAAATGTTATCATATTCTTCGAACGACTTGTTATTTTAACAATATGGAAAAAAGAATTCGAAGAGTCTTGTCTATTTGTAAACTTTGTCAAAAGGCGAAACCATCTACTATCTCCCATAGTGCTCCGCTGTTTCCTATCATTCCTTCTAAATTAAAAGAATTTGCTGCTGTTGATCTCTTGGGACCACTTGTCAGAACATCTAATGGATTTTCGTACGTTCTAGTCGCTATTGAACTTACTTCAAAATTTGTTTCTTTCACACCGTTACGTAAAGCCACTGGACGGTCTGTATCCAACGCCTTTGTTAAAAATTTCTTACGTGAAGTTGGACACGTTAGTAAAGTCATTTCAGATAACGGACCGCAATTCAGATCTGCTGTTTGGTCACGCATGCTTCGCAACCATAAAATCAAACCTGTTTTTATTTCATTGTACTCACCACATTGTAACCCGTCTGAACGGATTATGAAAGAAATCAATAAGCTTTGCAGACTTTATTGTCACAGAAAGCATCGGCATTGGGACAGATATTTACACTTATTTCAAAATGTGCTGAATGAAATGCCTCATGATTCCACTGCTTTACCACCTACTCTTGTACTAAAGAATGAAGAACCACCGAACAGAATCAGAGAGCCTGTACCTTTCCCAAATACACGTAAACTTCGACACAAAGACATAATTGATTTGGCTCTTAAAAATATAAAATCTGCAGCAGACAAAAGGAGAAAACTACACGGTAAAGCAAATGCAAAGAAATTGTATATTGGTCAGAAAGTTCTCATTAAAGCTCATTCATTGTCACATAAGAAGAAACACTTGAGTCACAAATTCTTTCTAGTTTACAATGGACCTTACAGAATCCGACGTATACCACATGATAATTGTGTTGAAGTTGAAACTCTGCGTACTAGGAAGAGTAAAGGTTTACACCACATTTCACATGTAAAACCATTTATTGAGAGATAATCTGATTTTTAACTTTGTCTTTGCCATAAAACGTTTCACTTCACGTTACTAGTATGCTTAAGAAACTGTTAACATACAACAATGTTTGAAGTACAATATCCAGTCTAGAACCTAGGGAACATTTTAAACAGAAATTACGAATGCATTGTTATAGTGAACAGACGACACAGTATTGTATTTGTACATTCTTGCTTGTTTGTTGCACGATTACGTAACGACTATAAGGCTCACATACTTAGAACATTTACCAGTACTGCTAATGAGATTTTAAGGCAACATTTTGGTTGACCTGAAAATATATTCTGGATTTAAAGTACTTTCTGTGAGATACCAGATGACACAGTGTTAGTTTATGTGACAGTTACACGATTTTATCACGACGCTACTAATGAGTGACAATTTACAATGTTGCTTTTGCAGTGTTTCTGTTTTATATCCGCACAGTTTTTCTGAATTCTTCTGGAAAGCAAAACATGTTTTAGTAGTAAGCTACAATGTGAGGCCCTTTTCTTAGCACAACAATACTTTACAGTATAGTATTTTCTTGATCACAGTAATGTGCATAATAATTATGATATCTATACACAAAGCATTTCACTTTCGTTTCTGATGGGGTAAGTACATTGACTTCTGCAGAACTTAGCTTTCGGAGGACGATAATTACGACACTTCCACAGAATTATCTTACAGCAAGACGCACATTTAGCGCTACAGGACACGCATTTGAGTGATTAATTTTGTACTTAAAACATTTATTTTTAAAGATTTTTGAATTACAAAGAAAGTTTTCCATGATACATTTCATTCCATTGCTGTAATCTGTAACACCTGAGGGTATAATTACATTAATCCTCAGGGGGGTATACGCCTACTTTGTGTACCATGTGTTTGGCAAGCACAAGGAACCCTAGCTAATATGGTATTTGCTTATACAACTTTACACATCGGTACCATATTTCTCTAAAACATAGATTACACAGCGATCTGATCATTTAACTGAGAGATAAACATGTTTTTTACTACGTCAGTGACACATGTTTACGTAATTACACCGTTGGATAACTTCACACTTACGAAATTGTATTTTGTCTGTACTGTGTGAACTCTTCATATTTTTTTCGGAATCATTGTGATACTATGAGAGCTTTGAATGATGTATTTTGTATGGATTCATGATTTTTAAAGTACATTTGTGGCAGATGACACTTTTGACATGAGCAGAGAATTTTTTTTAATTATTGGAGGAAGCTACGACGATTTTGAGATTTGACTGAGGTGTTATGATGTTATTATTACGACGACGATGTGTATTATGTTGTTGAGGAATGTTTATTATGCTACGTATTTCTTATGATGAAATACTGAAGAAGTGTCGACGAATAAGGTAAGGAATAATGAGTAGTGTTTAGGGACTCTGATTTGTGGAAAAGGTTGTTGGAAACCAAGAATCGTACTTTAAGAGTTATGAAATGTGTGTGTATATGCGTGAATGTATTACAATGCAGACGAAAATTTTTTGGACACTGTTATATCAATAGCATTTTGTTTCTACAGATTTGTAACGCAAATTCTTGACCTGTGAAATGTTTTTATGTGAGACTGTCACTGTAGCGGAAACTGCTGTCGTAAATATTTCCGTAAGAAAGTTAAGTGACCACCTGCACGTAATGCGTCGCGGGCACCCACCTGGGCGACAGCCGCCCGAAAAAAAGCCATTAGCCTTCAGCGGCACAGGTAGAAAAAAAAAAAAGGGGAGGCCATTATAATGACAAGTGTCTTTCTACGAGAGTTGAGAGCTACTAACTTATGAAATGTCACATGACTACTGAATGATAGTTTTATGCTTTGCTTTTCATAGTTGCTTATTTCATTTGATATCTGTTTTCCAGCTGTGTTACAGCATTAGTTTTATAAAATAAACTTAGATGCATTTGCTAATGTGAACACTTTCTGTCAACAGATCTATTAAATAATTATTTTATGATCCACATTCTTTAAAAAAGGAGCACTTGGAAAGGAAAGAACAATAAGAAGGAACTAGTAACAGTAACACATAATTTTCTTTTCAAGTACATGGTAATATTTATTTTTACAATCAGTTGTTGTGGTGCACCACTTTAATTACATAGATATTAAGATGTGAATATACATTTCCCTTATCTGCATTGTTGTTTTTACTGTAATATCTTTTCTGCTTGAGCTTTGTCATGTATAGATATAAGTTTTATATTTTTTTATATTTGCTGCTGCTGTTTGCCAGGCATAGTGCTACTGAACTTTAATTTGTGTTACTCTGCTAAGCCAATTTTACTACTCATTGATTTTTCATGTTGCTGCACATTGGCTCATATTAGTTGTAATTTTGCATTTTATCTGTTAATTTAGATTTACTGTAGCTTGCTTTGCAATTTTCCAATTTTTTGGTAATTGCTGTTTATATTAATTGTTTTATGTGCTGCTGCATTGCCTCGTCCCTTAGTTTAGCATCTGAGCTCAGTAGATTTAAGTTAGCTTAAGAGGGGGTAGACTATATAAGAAACTGACTATGGACAATATGAAAAAGATTTGGGCCAAAATGAGTATTGTACACTGAGAAATAATTATATTGAAAGAAATATGAATAGAATACAGAAAGCATGCTTGGATAGGATTTTTTTGGTGGAAACAAAGGATGAAATAAGAGGAAGGATATATGAAGTTTTGGGTTGGACTGCAATACCAAATGTTACACTGAAAACGAACCCTGTCCTTTCCTATTGGTGTTATCCCACTATGTGTTTGTGTACCCTTGAGTATTTGTTTTCTTCCTGTCTCTGTGTAGTTTCATAGAATTTTTTCTTCTTTTAATATTAAGCTACATTCACTATGATGAGGAATACTGTTATCCTCGAATATAATTGGCATTAATAATATGTTATTTACTTTGTAAAGATGTTAGATATTATTAATTCTGTTTTGTTTTAATGCTCATGTGTGAAGTTGATGTTTCAAAAGTTATTGTGATCTTTTATGTATGTACTCATGTCATAATTCCACTGATGTATATGTTAGTTCGATTCTTTTGTAAAGCCTGTACTACAGATGTTATCTGTATTGTTATGTTTTTAATAATGTATTCTGTACCTTTGTTATTGTATTATTATGTTATAAAATTGTAATTGTCACCAGTTCATGATATTATTAACTTGTTAGTTACATTTCACTGCACACGTTTCTGTTGGTCATAGTATATGGACAATATGTGAGAAGTAGGGACTGATAGTGTTTGCACGTGTGTTAATGATTCAGCAAGGGACTGGATAACAGCATTGTTGGTTCTAAGGACAATTCCAAAAACTTTGTGAGTGCACAAGTGTGGTTTATGGACTTGCTATATTCTCTGCAAGACTCTTCGATGGTGAATGTGCACCTGCACAATCGCAACAGATGGCTGCTGGCCGTCTCTACCAGGACTACAGTGGGTCTGCATCTTTGATGGCCCACCATTACCATCATCTCTACAAGGACTACAGTGGGTCTGTATCTTTGATGGCCCACCATTACCATTATCTCTACAAGGACTACAGTGGGTCTGCATCTTTGATGGCCCACCATTACCATTATCTCTACAAGGACTACAGTGGGTCTGCACCTCTGGTGGCCCACCAATACCATTATCTCTACAAGGACTACAGTGGGTCTACATCTTTGATGATCCATCAGTACCATTATTTCTACAAGGACTGCAGTGGGTCTGCGCCTCTGGTGGCCCACCAATATCGTAATCTCTACCAGGACTACAGTGGGTCTGCTCTGTGATGACCTACCAATATTCATCAAAACTTTGACTGACTCTGCAGTGGGTTTGCTCTGTTGTGACCCAATACTTGTCTGCATGTCGAGAGTCAGCACTGTCTTTCCGTTGGAAGGACAACACTACTTCTTCAAGACTGCATGGAAATCCACTACTTCCGTGTGCATTTTCTTCTACTGCTCAGACTTTGAGAAAAACACTATATTTTACCATAATGAATGATCAGGACTGTCTTTATGGACTGTGACAAAATTTTAGCTTTTGACCAACGTTGTATAAATAAGTGTGTGCATTTGATATCTTTGTTATTGTAATTATGAAAAATTTTTTCAAATCATTATTGGCCACTGCCCAAAAATATTTTGTAAAATTTTTTTGTGGGGAGCATGGGGGCTATGTAAGTAGGCTGTTTAGGTTTTTTTATTGGTAACGCCACCTCTGTATGAAAATCACTGGCTGTGCTGTGTGCAGTCTGTGGCTGCTTTGCATTGTTGTAATACTCGCCATTGTAGTGTTAGGCAGCTGGCTGTGAACAGCGCGTAGCGTTGCGCAGTTGGAGGTGAGCCGCCAGCAGTGGTGGATGTGAGGAGAGAGATGGCTGAGATTTGTAATTTGTCATGAACTGCTATATTTATACATGATGATATCAAGGTAAATACATTGTTCGTTCTCTATTAATATCTTTCATTTGCTAACTATCCCTATCAGTAGTTAGTGCCTTCCATAGTTTGAATCTTTTATTTAGCTGGCAGTAGTGGCGCTCGCTGTATTGCAGTAGCTTGAGCAGCGAAGATTTTTGTGAGGTAAGTGATTTGTGAAAGGTATAGTTTAATGTTAGTCAGGGCCATTCTTTTGTAGGGAATTTTGAAAGTCAGATTGCGTTGCGCTAACAAAATATTGTGTGTCAGGTTAAGCACAGTCGTGTATAAATAGTTCAAAGGGGACGTTTCAACCATTCCTTCACATATGCTTCTTTATGACAGGTCATTGTCATGCTGGTACATAAACCGATTCCATATTTCTCCGCTACTTTACGCTGTATACAATACTGTAAAAGTGTTCACATCCTTCCGCAGTTAGCATTTCCTTCAGCGTAATAAGGCACCACGCGCTAACCACGGAAAACGAGCTATACCATAACACCGGTTCAATCGTACTTCACTGTTGGCACAGATAATGTGTACTCTAAGCATTCGCCAAATCCAAACCCTTCCACCGGATAATTGATCACTCCACATTACTCTTTACCAGTCGTCCACTATCCATCAGCGTCGCTCTTCTCAGCATATCAAACATCGCTTAGCACAGACCAGAGAAATGTGTGGCGTTCGAGGAGCAGATCTACTATTGTATCCCATTCTTTTTAATTCCCTACACACAGCCATTGTTACAGGTGCACTTTGGAACTTCTGTCGATTTCATGCAATTTCTTAATCACCTCCCGCAATCCTCGACGGTTTATCTCCATCAGTACATGAGGCCGCCTGGTCTTGGTTTAGGTGTGATTGTTGCTTCACCTTTCCATCTCACAATCACATCACCAACAGACGACCTAAGGGGAGATTTAGAAGTGTTGAAATGTCTCTGATGGAGCTGTTTCTCAGGTGACTTGCAATGACAAGAACATGTTCGAAGTCATTCAGCTCTCCTGACACATAGCCGGCCGCTGTGGCCGAGCGGTTCTAGGCGCTTCAGTCCAGAGCCGCGCTGCTGCTACGGTCGCAGGTTCGAATCCTGCCTCGGGCGTGGATGTGTGTGATGTCCTTAGGTTAGTTAGGTTTAAGTAGTTCTAAGTCTAGGGGAGTGATGACCTGCGATGTTAAGTCCCATAGTGCTCAGAGCCATTTGAACCATTTCTCCGGACCCGTCTGCCGTTATTTCTCCTCTACTGACAACACAGTTGTTCCGCCTCCTTTTGCACTGGCGGCTCCGTCACTTGTGACATCAGTCCCACACTATACAGGTGTACCGAGACACTTCTGATCAAATAGTCTACACCTCAACCGAAAACAGGCAATGTGCTCATAATGTCTATTCCGTCAGTATAAATGCATCATTAGACAACAATTTCTGCAATACTAAGAAGAAGATAAGGAAATACTAGCTCTGTGAAAACCTTTTTCGTTTTGCAGAGAAGGTTCCCGAAAAAACTGCCACCTTCAGAATTTAAAAGAGACGATAAATAGTTTAGACAAGAAGAGAATAGAAGCTTTCAAAATGTGGTGCTACAGAAGAATGCTGAAGATTAGATGGGTAGATCACATAACTAATGAGGAGGTATTGAGTAGAATTGGAGAGAAGAGGAGTTTGTGGCACAACTTGACTAGAAGAAGGGATCGGTTGGTAGGAAATGTTCTGAGGATACATGTGTAGCCATACATCGCTACACTCCATACAAATACGAGGGGCGTTCAGAAAGTAAGCTCCGATCGGTCACGAAATGGAAACGACTATGAAAATCCGATAAAGCTTTGCACAGATGTGTTGGGTAGTGTCTCTAGTATAACCCCAGTTAGCATCACGTCGCTCTTCTCATTTCTGAGCTCGCAGTGAGTGCGTAAAGATGTCTAGAAAATAGTGCCTGCCGCCAAGTACGAGGGCCTGGTGAGAAATTTCGCCGGAAGCTATGCAGCTAACATTACATAACTGTCGTGCTGTTTCGTCTTCACGACAATTCTCAGCCGCCTTCTGCAGGGGCAATGAAGATGCTCCTGCATCGTTTTCAAATGGAAATGTTAGATTACCCACAATACAGTCCGCAATTGTCTCCCCCTGAGTTTCATCTTTGGTCACATGAACCGCTGTCTTTGAAGACAACATTTTGACACAGACAACGAGATGTAGGCCAGCGTGGAGAATTGGCGGAAAGCACTGGCGGCTGCCTTCTATGATGAGGCTATTGAAAAGTTGGTACAACGCTATGACAAAAGTCTAAGTCAGAACGGCGACTACGTAGAGAAGTAGCTGAAAGGTGTAGCTAATTGTTATAAGTAAAACATTTCTAATGTTCACTGTGGTTTCAATTTGGCAATCAATCGGAGCTTACTTTCTGAACAGGCCTCGTACATTTCCTAATCTAATTCCCTCAGCATCACCCGACTTAATTCGACTACATTCCATTATCCTTGTTTTGCTTTTGTTGATGTCCATCTTATACTCTCCTTCAAGACACTGTCCATTCCGTTCAACTGCTCTTCCAAATCCTTTGCTGTTTCTGACAGAATTACAATGTCATCGGCAAACCTCAAAGTTTTTATTTCTTCTCCATGAATTTTAATACCTACTCCGAATTTTTCTACAACTCTGTCTCACTCCCTTCCCAACCACTGCTTCCCTTTCATGTCCCTCGACTTTTATAACTGCCATCTGGTTTCTGTACAAATTGTAAATAGCCTTTCGCTCCCTGTATTTTATCCCTGCCACCTTCAGAATTTAAAAAAGACGATAAATAGTTTAGACAAGAAGAGAATAGAAGCTTTCGAAATGTGGTGCTACAGAAGAATGCTGAAGATTACATGGGTAGATCACATAACTAATGAGGAGGTATTGAGTAGAATTGGGGAGAAGAGGAGTTTGTGGCACAACTTGACTAGAAGAAGGGATCGGTTGGTAGGACATTTTCTGAGGCATCAAGGGATCACCAATTTAGTACTGGAGGGCAGCGTGGAGGGTAAAAATCGTAGAGGGAGACCAAGAGATGAGTACACTAAGCAGATTTAGAAGGATGTAGGCTGCAGTAGGTACTGGGAGATGAAGAAGCTTGCACAGGATAGAGTAGCATGGAGAGCTGCATCAAACCAGTATCAGAACTGAAGACCACAACAACAACAGGATACTCGCTGAAATGGTTCGACGACGAAACTTACTTCTGTTCGTCCAAAATCATACAGATAGTACAGGACAGTTGGAGGAAAGGAAATAGTAGTCTGAAACGGATATTTAGCTTATTATTTGTACAAACAGCTTACACCTTATAGCAACAACTTCATAGCGTTGCAAAGCATGCACTTCAACGGCGCAAAACATTTTGGCATAGTCAGATATTCCGTAAAGTGAAGGAATGTGGGAATTACCTATAATCGAATCGAAGACTATTGTTAATTATTTACCTTTATATAGGGAACGCGGTATGGCTGACAGTAGATTGAACTTCAATTGCCCTCGCCAATTACTGAGAAGAAGAGCAGTGAGTGCAGCTGATGGCAAAGCCAGCGCTGTGCTATATACTGCTTCGAAGAGCGATCCAGGGAGTTATCTATTGCTGTATTCAGAGTGAATGAATAATGGATAATCTTTATCATGCAGCTCTGGAGAATGTATACCGAGGAACTAAGAAATAATAAATAATAATTTCGGGATGATGTCAGCATCTAGTTCAAAATGGCTCTGAGCACTATGCGACTCAACTTCTAAGGTCATCAGTCCCCTAGAACTTAGAACTACTTAAACCTAACTAACCTAAGGGCATCACACAAATCCATGCCCAAGGTAGGATTCGAACCTGCGACCGTAGCGCTCGCGCGGTTGCAGACTGTAGCGCCTAGAACCGTTCGGCCTCCCCGTCCGGCAGCATCTAGTATTTCGACAGTTAATTTGTGAGTTTACTCTTAGGCTAAAGCCATTAAATCTCTGAGAGTTTACTCTTAGACTAATTCCATTAATTCGCTGATCTTTCTATCATTTAACAGCGTGGTGCAGTTAGCTGATGTGCTTTATGAACTAAATCGGTGGATGATCACTGTCAGTGGCTATCCAACTTATATTTTTTGCCCTCCTTTGTCTGATTCTCACCCTCTTGCTGTTTCATCAACGCTATTTCTTCTTTTTCCTTCTACCAGACAAGGGGATTTTAGGCTGAGCCTCCCCCCCTTCTCCGCCCCTCCCCTCCGGCAGTACCTGTTTCTCTACCTCGTTTTGCATTCACGATCACCAATGTATTGCTCCTCCCTTGTTGCGATGTCCAGCTTCCACGGCACTCTTGAGGTATTGCCTTCAAGTGCCATCTTTTCTTTCTTGAGCTTTGTGAGTCGTATCAGTCTTTATTTCTTCCCTTTGCCTAGGAAATTGATATTCTGAATGTAGCCTGTAAGATTTCGATTTCACCTCTGTGTTTGGATTTCACTGCCTAGGATATGATCAGTTATTGTGAGTCAGTGTCCTTTGGCAAAAGTTTCATACTTTCTTTTAGAGACAACCCAAAATTCAGTGGACTGGAGTTTGTTAACGGGAATCTTCAACGACAGAAATATTGTGTAAAGGTTGCATACGCTTAAAGAAGTAACAGTGGAATTACCCTTCACTTGTATCAATAATTCTTACGTCACTTACAACCAGTGTTTATTTTAAAAGGAAATACCCAGTAGTTTCCTGTTCAAAAGCAATGAAAGACATATGACGTAGACCTGATTGCACAGTAATCGTATGGGTCATTATTGGAGAGGCTATAAGAGGACTTGTAGCAATTACCCTTTATTTTAATTATTATTTTAAGGTTTGTGTAAAATATGAAAGCCATCAAAATGATCGCGATTTCAATTATTGGATTAAAGTCTTTGGACTCGGTGTCAAATTTTGTTTAAAAGTTTAAATGTTGGATACTGCGCAATTTACTAATGATTTTTCAGTTAATAGTGAAATATATCAGTTAACTGTAATAACCTGTTGACATATCTGAAATACAACTGCATTTAAAGTCCACTCCATTTACAAAACTAAAATTTGGTAACAGAGCCCCCCACCTCCCACCAATCCTGCTCGTTACCTGGACAACCCACTTTCCGAGAAAGTTCTGGCGCCCTTCTGTAAACACTGACTGTGATCCACCAGTTCTAATGGATGGGGGAAAGATGTGCAGGGTAGCCTGCCAGTCAAGGAATATTTGGTGTTTCACATTAAAATCGTTTATCTCAGAGGCCAAGTCTCTACAAGTATTTTCCCAGTGAATTTCTGACAAGTCTACATAAGGCAAGTTGCCTGCCTGTCAGAACTGAGACAGCTCTGTCCAGTTAAGAAGAGATGGCTTTAGCTCTCTGCTGAATTTGCTGGCAAACCTGTACTATCGATATAGGCAATAGCAAATGTGAGGGGTGAATTACGTGTGTGGCTGTCGTGTGCTGGAATGCAGAATTGCGTTGTTTCTCACTTTTGATTTCCAGCACTCGAATAGAGCAGATATCTCTTGATTGGTATTTGTCCAGAGTGGACAGTTTCTTGCTTTGTACCCTCAATTTTATGCGCATCAGCACCTGTCACCAGCAGCATAGACATGAACTGCCACCTCTCTTCCATTCGCTATTCATTATTTAGGCCCCAACACCTAGACTGGCAGGCAGCTTACGCCCCCTCTCTCTGAGTGAACCCCTTCTGTATTCAGCAGTTGCAGAATTTACCACAAGCTTCCATTAATTCGCTCCTTTATTTAAAACCGGCCTTGCTTCCATCACTAACAACCGAACTCACTCCAAGTATCCTGCACATTGCATGTTGTTGTTGTTGTGGTCTTCAGTCCTGAGACTGGTTTGATGCACATTGCATAAAATCTGCAAAATCAATATCAGCATTGCGCACGGAAAGAAACAAGGAACCAGCCACATCACGATGCAAACGGCCAAGTGCTTGCGACTTCATTCGGGTGGAATTTACTATTGCTGCAGAACCATACAGAAAATCTTTAGTCGTCGAAAGTGTAATATAATGGAATTGCGTCAGGCAATGAGAAATGATATAATATTCGTATCCATGGTAATTTTGCTAAATGAGAACAAACTGAGAAAAGGAGACCTTAGGAAATAAAGAGGGGTAAATATTATATGGGCATATGACCGGAAATCCCTTCCGAAGGTCATAAACCCACTTGAAGATTGAGATAAAAAATCTCTGAGAGAGTAGATTTCAGTTATTAAAAGCACACATGAGGACTCACCAGGCATGTGGGAATTTTCTGTCTGTACTAGGGTTTTACGTCCACACTCAAAAAGTCAGTGAGCTGGAGCACTATCGTGCAGCTGCCACGTTACCCTTTGTACCACCAAAGGCATGTCTTCCAGCAGGCGAGGCACAGCCACCTTAAGGGAGCGCATGTATGCTTCACCTGTGAGGCCTTGTGAAGGATGACTGGTCCCACGAGGCGGTCGCCAGTAATCCCCATCCACACACTGAGCCTGAACTGGTGCTGACGGCTCGCTGCCACCGTAAGATGAGGTTTCTGCGTATCCCGCAAGTGGGTGTTCTGAAAGTTCACGATACTGTACCAATAAAGATAGCCTCATCTGCGACTAGTGTGGATGACAGAAATTCCAGCACCGTGGTGGTCTCTGCGACGACCCGATGACAAATCCGTCGCTACGGAGGCACGTCAGTAGCAAATAAGTCATGCATGCGTCGTAAATGATACCTACTGCAGCAACTGTCATGGTAGACAAGTTTATCTACCTCCCGCCCACTTTTGTATATCTGTTAGAGGTAAAATTTTCAAACCGCCCGCCGGTTCCACGGTAATGCTGATTCATTAAGTAGGGAAGTATCTTCATAAAATTTGTAAAGCATAGTTACAGCAAGTAAAAGCATATAATAATAGTTATTCACAAAATATATTAGTTCAAAATTTTGTGAACGACTGATAAAAATGTTTTGAAGCCCCTACCGCGTGTAGACCTCTGTGTAAGCTGGAACGCCCAGTAATGTATAGTAGGGACCAGGTTGACCATCACCGTTCTAAAAGAATGGTTCAAATGCTTCTAAGCACTGTGGGACTTAACATCTGAGTTCGTCAGTCCCCTAGACTTAGAACTACTTAAACCTAACTAACCTAAGAACATCACACACGTCCATGCCCGACGCAGGATTCGAGCCTGCGACCGGAGCAGCGGCGCGGTTCCAGATTGAGGCGCCTACAACTGCTAGGCCACAACGGCCGGACCACCGTTCTACATCTATGTAGTGAAGGCAGTCTCTTTAGCAGATCTGTTGCATCTTCCAAATGTTCTGCCAATAAAATGCAGTCATGGGTCATCTGGCTTAGACCATGATGGCAGGCCACCTATCTCTTGGTGATACCGGTATCGTATTCTACAGTGTTCAACACCTCTCCGTCAAAGGCCTGTGCACGTACCAGGTCCATCCATCTTTCGTGAAAATCAATTCCTGTAAACGAATCTATCTCGTATAAACGACGAAATGCTGTTACTTACAGTTTATGGTCTGGTTCCTGTTGGTGGGGATACCCTTCCCTTGCAGTTGTACCACTACACGCACATCGCAGTTTATCTGTCTATACAGGGTGGTCGGAAATTCCCGTTACAGATTTCTAGGGCTTGTAGAGGGGAGTGAGTACATCGTATTTTGAATAGGAACCCATGTCCGGAAACGCCATCCAACAAGACTTCAGCGCGTCAAAGTTATAGGCGCGGGCGTCTGTAAATGTACGTATACACGAGGTGATTCCGTGATAATGTTACAACCTTTCTAGGATGATGGAGAACGATAATTGTATTAATTCGAATTAAGGATCCCTCTACCGGAAACTAACGAGTCGAAAGTTACAAACGAAAACCGTTCTAATACCTCAGACAGTTGAATACATGTATCGGTTCTTGTGTTGCGAATAGTGTAGGGTTGGTAACTTTCAGTGGTGGTAGTGTAGACAAAAACGAGAAAAAAGTCCAGTAAACGTGGGCTATAAAGTGCGTACCTTAACAGCTATGAACACTTGCTCAGTAGAGGAGATGTGTTTCACATTAGCGAAGATGAACGAATGGTCATAGCTCCTCAGGTATGCAATTTTGAGCCCATGTTTATTGGACATTTTTTTCTCGTTTTTGTCCACACTACCGCCACTGAAAGTTACCAGCCCTACACTCTTCGCAACACAAGAAGCGATACATGTATTCAACTGTCAGAGGTATCAGAACGGTTTTCATTTATAACTTTCGATTTGTTCATTTTCGGTACAGGGATCCTTACTTCAAATTAATACATTTATCGTTCTCCATCATGCTATAAAGTCTGTAACATCATCACGGAATCACCCCATGTATACGTACATTTACAGACGCTCGCGCCTATAACTTTGATGCTCTATAGTCTCGTTGGATGACGTTTCTGGACATGGGTTCCTATTCAAAATACGATGTACTCACTCCCCTCTACAAGTCCTAGAAATCTGTAACGGGAATTTCCGACCACCTTGTATGTAAAGGCCATGTGGGACTGATCCTGTTAGGTGTGTCGGGCCATCATGCCTCAGTGCCGCGCTACCTAACACACTCATTCGTGCTAACTGTGACTTAATTCGGTTGGAGGAATGGACGTTTGAAAGTTTGCGCCAGACGCTGCTGCGTCATGTCCGCGCTTGCTTAGAGGCCTGTGGGAGCAATTTTGGGCACGTTGTCTAACGGTGGTCTCGTCACAGCACGTCGAGTGCTGTAATGTACTGTACTGCATTTCCGGCCTTGAGTCCGGCGTGCACTCCGACGCTGCCTTTGTAAGTCTGGTTTTGTGTCTTGTCAAATATTTTCTTATGTATTGATTCTATACTTAATCTTTCCTAATATCTTTATTTCGTATCATATCCATCCTCATACAGCCTTTAATACTCCTTTAGAATCTCATTTCTGCCGCCTGTATTTTACTCAGTTAGTTTTGAGTCGACACCCAGGTTTCATTGCCATAAAGTAGTGTGGCTAAAGCCATTACTTCCTAATTTCATTTTCGTTTCTTTCCCAATTTTATTTTTAAACATTCTTTGAATGGTCCCACATATAGCTAGAAATTGACTAACTTTTTGCTCAATCTCGTTTTCATTTTATAAATTTGGTCCACGGCCAAGATATTTCAAATTTGATAATTGCTCTAATATGTTATTTTCTAGTTCAAATTTTAATCTGGCTGGGATCGTCTGTAAATAGAAGAGTATTTGAGTAGACACTATCTCACAGCTCAATTCCTCAATCTACTACCAATTTCGATTTCTTCAACATGTCGTCAATACATGAATTAAAAAGAGAATCCGTTCACTTCTTTTAATTCCTGTATCTACGGTAAAACCAGTATTTCTATGGCGACTCCTTATTATCAAAATTAGTTGCATATCGGATAATCCTCATTTTTTAGCGTTTGCCGTAATTTCATTCGATTATCCTAACAAACGTCTCCTGAAAAATCTATAAAAGTGAGATTTGCTTGCAAATCACTTTCTCTTCTTTGCACCATTATTTGCCTAGTGGTGAAGACATTATCCACCCCCGAACCCCCTTTCCTTCAGTCCACCTCACTCTTCTCGAAACGGATAATTTGCAATAGTTTCTACGCAATTAGCAAATCCCGGATTACAACGTCTGAAGTAGTCCTACGTAGGTCAAATAGACACGGTTGTCAGAAACAGTCTGAAAAACTTGTCATGGTGTTGCAGGGTAGTCTGCGCTGAGAAATAATTTTTAAGAAAAAGATACGATACGTTGGGCCGTTCCCAAGTTAATTAGCATTGACGTTAGCCTATCGGGCTGTTGCGAGCGAAAATTCAAGCGGTCCGCCAGATACATTTAGAGTCAGTTGTTCTCATGGTGTAAATGTTAGCGTGGAAGACTGCTCAGCCTTTGAGTCGGTTTCGATCCTTACTACAGTCTCATGTTCAATTTTTCTATCACTCTCTCGTTCGGTTTTAGGAAACCAAACGAAGTACGCGTTTGGCGACATATATCTGGCGGCCTGATGAATTCGCGCGTTCCACTGCCTGATTGACTAATTTCTGTGTTAATTTATTCGAAAATGGCGCCACTTAGCGAATTTTTTCTTAACAATTACTTCTAGGGCAGCCTATCCTGTAACATCCGTACAAGTTCTTCACACTGTTTCTGACCAGCCTCTGTGGTTTCTGTCAGGCTACATGTCAGAGCTACAATCATTGGCCAAGTGAGAAGCAGCTGACGCTGAGAACTAGATCCGCGATAGGAAACGTCTGTCATCGCATCGTAGGCTACATATACATGCAATTCCCACGTAAGTGCCTGGCAGGGTGTTCATCGAACTACTTTCACACTCTTTCTCTAGGCTCCTGCATTCGAACAGCGCACTGGAAAAACGAACACTTAAATCTTTTTGTATGTACTCCGATCTTTTTTTATTTTATTGCAATGATTTCACCCTAGGTCAATAAAATATTTTCGCATCTTCAGGAGAGCGTTGGAGAAAAGACCTAGCAGCAATGAAAAACGCCTTTAGTTTCTTGATTGCCACCCTAATTCTCGTATCATATCTGCGATTCTCTCTCACCTATTCGCGATAATACAAATTGAGGTGCCCTTCTTTGAACTTTTTCGATGTCTTCCGTCTATCCTATCTGGTAAGGATACTGCACAGTGACACTCTATCAGAGGAAGGACACGCTTAATGTTGGACATTCTCTTTAGTAGGCCTGTTGCATCTTCTAAGTGTTCTGCCAATAAAATGCAGTCTTTGGATTGTTTTCCCCGCAACATTATCTATGTTCTTTCCAGTTTAAGTCGTAATTCCGAGATATTTAGTTGAACTGACAGCCTTTAGATTTGTCTGTTTTTTCGTGTAACTGAAATTTATCAAATTCCTTTTAGTACTCATACAGACGACAACCTTTTATGTTTTAAGGTCAGTTGCCACTTTTTGCACCATACAGATATCTTATCTAAATCTTCTGATGACTTTGCTAGGCGGTGATTGACAGTATCATCTGCAAACAAGCCAAAAGGGCTGCTCAGACTGTCTCCTAAATTGTTTATATAGATTAGGAACAGCACAGGGCCTATAACACTTCTATGGAGGACGTCAGGTATCACTTCTGTTTTACTGCATGACTTTCCGTCAGTTACTATGAACTGCGACCTTTCTGACAGCAAATCACGAATCCAGTCGCACAGTTGAGACGATTCCCCGTAGGCACACAATTTGATTAGAAGCCATTTGTGTGGAACACTCAGTGTGTCAAGACATTTACGGCGGATTGCACATGTGCTAAACGAAATAGAATTTGTTGAAAATTAGTGGATTTCGTAAAAAAATGCAATATAATTCCCATAAGATGAAGAAACCTATGGAACGCGATTAGGAGATTCATAGCAAAAACGTAGTTTAAATTTGACGGGGCAATATGAAGTGGGAAGAATACTGAAAAATCGGAACTAGATAAGGCGTATGTAGAACTTAGACTTGTTCTTAGGGTTCTGTAAAAGTGTTCTGCATAAATGAAGGAAACTGCAACTAGTTCTAGAGTACTGCTGTGTCATTCGACGGGAGCTAATTATGAGGAGGCGTCGTAGCTAACTTCTGGCAAATTCAGAGACGCGGTCAGTATAGTCCATATCAACGCTATCAGATCCTTTGTGAGAAAACCGACAACGTTGTCGCGTTAAAATAGTTGATGAATTAATTGAACTGGTATTCAACGTAAACTGCACAACAGTTATTCTGCCTCCATCGCAAATCGCGAGAATAAGATAAGAGTGATGAGAGCATGTAACCAGTCATAAGGTAAATCCGGTGCAGATGCCGCACATTTTGTATCTTTTCTTATATCGCGGTAGAATTACTTTAAATATTGTTGCGAACTGATAGAGTGGAAGTTTAAAATGTCTGCATTAGATCACATACGAGCAAAAAGTCAGTAAGAGAAACGGAGAACGGAAGATTAGATTAGATTAGTGCTTGTTCCATAGATCATGAATACGACACTTCGTAATGATGTGGAACAAAGGAATTGTTGCATGAGCGCCGTTTCTCCCTGGAACCCTGTGCAGATGCCGACTTTTCTCGGGAGAGACACCGCATGTAAAATAATTAATAACTAAATCAAATTTAAGCTTATTTCTTCAACTTTAATACAACTGTGCATTATAACATAAAACAAGACAATTATGTGCATACAACTGAGTAGTAACATGAACTGAATAATAACTTACGTAATACTTTAATTTAGATTTACAGTGTACAAGGTGGAAGACCCAAATTTACAGAGATTGTTTCTTCATGTTTTGTTCTCTAGCATCTTTTGTGCCACAGTCTAAACATATGACCACAAATAGAGAGCATGTTCGGTGGAGCCACTGAATACAGTCATCCTTTTTTTTCTTTTTCTTTTTTTGTTAAGAAATAATTTTCCCGACATTCACAGGAACGGTTGATTTCTTAATGTATTGAGTTCTTTCCAGTTTCTGCGGTGCTCCTCTTAGCTGGTCGTGTCCTGTTTCGTACAGGGACGGATACTATTGTTTTCACCTTTTCCTTCTGCTTTTTTTCCTTAATTTCGTTTTTGCTTTTGTTTTTCACGCTTCTCTGCAATGTCAATACCAACCGTCAGTAAGTGCTTTGGGTTGAGCTTTCGTCTTACAGAAGCTGATTCGGGCAGTTTTGGTATCAGGCTTATTTTCTGGAGAAGTTTCGTTGGTGTCATTTTATCACGTGACTTACAGAATACTGTGGAAATCCCTGGGAAGGATCAGCAGGGATAGGTGAGGGGTCCATAGAACTGGAAGTCTGTTGAGCTGATGACAATGATAATGGTTCGCTTGTGCGTGACATTGAGAAGAAGTCTTCAGGTACTCGGTTTTAGTTAATGGGACAAATGCCTGTGGCTTCAAAGCCACTAAGCGCTATTCCTAGAGACGCGGCTTTACTCCACGCTGCACCGACTAGTCGAACCATTTGATATCGAGTGATTTTGCTTTGACTATTTCGTGCAACTTGTTATGATGACGAGGAACGAATCGTCGCCAATGTGAATGACTGGTGGCCAAAACTAAATAGAAACATACAAATATCTTCTGTGCATATAGAGCAGGTTTGTCAGTGAAGTCGGCAAGGAACTGGTTGCATGGTCCTTGGTAAAAAATAATATATTGTACTTAACTGGTGGTACAAGAGTCTTTATAGTCAAGATGAATATACACTCCAGGAAATTGAAATAAGAACACCGTGAATTCATTGTCCCAGGAAGGGGAAACTTTATTGACACATTCCTGGGGTCAGATACATCACATGATCACGCTGACAGAACCACAGGCACATAGACACAGGCAACAGAGCATTCACAATGTCGGCACTAGTACAGTGTATATCCACCTTTCGCAGCAATGCAGGCTGCTATTCTCCCATGGAGACGATCGTAGAGATGCTGGATGTAGTCCTGTGGAACGGCTTGCCATGCCATTTCCACCTGGCGCCTCAGTTGGACCAGCGTTCGTGCTGGACGTGCAGACCGCGTGAGACGACGCTTCATCCAGTCCCAAACATGCTCAATGCGGGACAGATCCGGAGATCTTGCTGGCCAGGGTAGTTGACTTACACCTTCTAGAGCACGTTGGGTGGCACGGGATACATGCGGACGTGCATTGTCCTGTTGGAACAGCAAGTTCCCTTGCCGCTCTAGGAATGGTAGAACGATGGGTTCGATGACGGTTTGGATGTACCGTGCACTATTCAGTGTCCCCTCGACGATCACCAGTGGTGTATGGCCAGTGTAGGAGATCGCTCCCCACACCATGATGCCGGGTGTTGGCCCTGTGTGCCTCGGTCGTATGCAGTCCTGATTGTGGCGCTCACCTGCAGGGCGCCAAACACGCATACGACCATCATTGGCACCAAGGCAGAAGCGACTCTCATCGCTGAAGACGACACGTCTCCATTCGTCCCTCCATTCACGCCTGTCGCGACACCACTGGAGGCGGGCTGCACGATGTTGGGGCGTGAGCGGAAGACGGCCTAACGGTGTGCGGGACCGTAGCCCAGCTTCATGGAGACGGTTGCGAATGGTCCTCGCCGATACCCCAGGAGCAACAGTGTCCCTAATTTGCTGGGAAGTGGCGGTGCGGTCCCCTACGGCACTGCTGCGTAGGATCCTACGGTCTCGGCGTGCATCCGTGCGTCGCTGCGGTCCGGTCCCAGGTCGACGGGCACGTGCACCTTCCGCTGACCACTGGCGAAAACATCGATGTACTGTAGAGACCTCACGCCCCACGTGTTGAGCAATTCGGCGGTACGTCCACCCGGCCTCCCGCATGCCCACTATACGCCCTCGCTCAAAGTCCGTCAACTGCACATACGGTTCACGTCCACGCTGTCGCGGCATGCTACCAGTGTTAAAGACTGCGATGGAGCTCCGTATGCCACGGCAAACTGGCTGACACTGACGGCGGCGGTGCACAAATGCTGCGCAGCTAGCGCCATTCGACGGCCAACACCGCGGTTCCTGGTGTGTCCGCTGTGCCGTGCGTGTGATCATTGCTTGTACAGCCCTCTCGCAGTGTCCGGAGCAAGTATGGTGGGTCTGACACACCGGTGTCAATGTGTTCTTTTTTCCATTTCCAGGAGTGTAATTACAAATAGAGAGCTATAGAGGCGTCGCATAGGTCATACTTTAACTAAGCGCCTTGTTAGAGGTTGCCTCCTATTAGCTGAAGGCTATACTACTTTCCTACTTGACGTCCGGAGCAACAGTGGACGAGCGCACGCTAGGGACTTGCCGCAAACTGCGGAGCGGCGCTAGTCTCGACTCGTGGGTCCAGCGATATTAGTACGGATCGCGGTCGATAACTGCAACACCTAACAAGTGTGGTATCGAACATTGATACCAAACAACCCATGCTGAAGCTCCTTTTCGGAAACATGCTTTCAGGGGCATGAAGAATGACACTTCCAGAGGCTGCAAGGCACGAGTCCAGTGAACAGGTAGGCAGATCATTGCCATATCGTAGTCAACAGCTGCCTGAAGCTAATGCGGAGAATTGCTGTGAGAGTCGTGTCCGTCTATTGAGAAGAGCCTTTACCGATGGCTCGTGTTTCAGGAAATGAACCACCTGCAGAAGAAGTCCGTACTAACGTGTGACGACTTTGGGTTCATGTAAAAATCGGAACATGGGGCAAGCCATCAGCAAACTTCTCTTTCTTCTTTACCCCACTAAATGTCAGAACAGGAGGCATACATTGTCCTCCAGCATTACAACACGCCAGAATAGATAAATTATCGCTTTCTCTTCTGACATTAGTACCTTTTCCCGTTACCTAAGAAACAGGCTGGTTGTTTGCCTGCTTTCCGGACTCATCCATGGAAAAAATCCTTTCTGGCTTACCAAAAAAATCGTTTTCCTTTAACAGTCCTGCCAACAACAATTCAAAATAATTACCAACAATTTTCTTACTTATTCCAGCTAAGGTAAGACCCTCAGACTGGCGTACACTCAGTTCTGGATTTCTATGTAGGAAAGAATTTAACCAGTCGCAGCCCGCAGTTTCAGATTCGTTGCTGAGTTTGGTAGTCCCACTTCCTTCACCATTATGTATGCAACTCTTCTCGCTGCCAACTTGTCAGGCGCAAACCCATCAAGTGCAAGAGCCTTAATATGGCCAACCAATTTCTGCTCATTTCGTGGCTCAAATAAACCTAACACTGTGAAAGGAAAAGGAAATAAATAAATTTCACAAACTAAATTAGTTATAACAAATAACATTTATTTAAATTCATTAATATTTATTTTGATTAAATATAATTTGAAAGTATTATTGATTATTAATTTGACTTGGAATAAATGAAGGTTATCATTTATTCCAGGGAAAAGCTGCACGGTCATCAACAGTATTCTGTTCTTTCGAGAACAGTTACTGTCTTCATAAATTTGACTTGGGTTATTATTCAAATAGATATACCTACTGGATCCCAGCGCCTTTTTTCAGATTTCCGAATCTATACGTCGTTTTAAGGTTCGCGCCGGAACACCGTAGTGCCTTTCTACCTCCCTGAATAGTATTTCCTTTGTTCTGAGCATTTTCACAGCTTCCCTTGAATTTTCCTCTACCCACTGAGCTCTTGGCAGTGCCCTTCCTTTTATATTGAACAGACATGTCATAAATGTTTGTGTATTTTGTAAATAATAGAATTTTATACAGTATAAATTACGTTAATAACGCAAGAAATAAAATAGCTTATATTTTTACAAAATCATGCTATAACAAAAAAAAAAAATGGTTCAAATGGCTCTGAGCACTATGGGACTTAACTTCTGAGGTCATCAGTCCCCTAGAACTTAGAACTACTTAAACCTAACTAACCTAAGGACATCACACACATCCATGCCCGAGGCAGGATTCGAACCTGCGACCGTAGCGATCGCACGGTTCCAGACTGAAGAGCCTAGAACCGCTCTGCCATCCCGGCCGGCAGGTCGGAGAGTTAGATGCCTTCTGTAATAAAATAACTGGGTTAATGTTACACCGATGAACTTGAACAATCGTCATGGTACGTCCGCCCTAAACGAATAAGACGAACACTAATGAACAAAGTCATATTATAAAAAAAAAAGTGGTTACCGTGTAGTACTGCCAATCGAGCGATCCGTGTTCCAACCACCGCGTGATTTTTTTTTTTTTCGCTGTTCAGTTTATTCATATTTCTGTATCTCATGGTGTAACTTCCGTTTGCAACAGCGAGCTGTAAGGTAGGGACTTACACACACCAAAAGAAGTTTTGCATCACCCCGGTTCCCAGAACTCTTGAAGATAGACGTTGACTGTGGATATTGTATCATAGACACAGTCCCTTTGACTGTTCAGAGATGTCATTAAACACGCCCAAAGATGTAAACAACCATGCATGAGCAGCACCTATTAGACGGAGGAAGTCGCGATCAGTTCCAGTCATTCCACCAAGAAGGAGGTACACTGCTCGTGTTGTCTGTAGTTAAACCATGACTAGACGGGCAATACCGCGGTTCGATCGCGTCTGCATTGTTACTTTGTGCCAGGAAGGGCTCTCAACAATGGAAGTGTCCAGGCGTCTCGTACTGAAGCAAAGCGATGTTGTTCGGACATGGAGGAGGTACAAAGACATAGTAACTATCAAAGACATGCCTTGCTCAGGCCGGGCAAGGGCTACTACTGCAGTGGATGACCCCTATGGCTCGGAGGAACCCTGACAGCAACGCCACCATGTTGAACAATACTTTTCGTACAGCCACAGGACGTGTGTTGCATCTCAAACTGTGCGCAACCACAACATCATGCAGCGCGGTACAAATGGGCCCAACGACGTGCCGAATGGACCGATCAGGATTGGCATCACATTCTCTTCTCCGATGAGTGTCGCATATGCCTTCAACCACACAATCGTCGGAGACGTGTTTGAAGGAAATCCGGTCAGGCTGAACGCCTTAGACACACTGTCCAGCTAGTGCAGAAAGATGGAGGTTACCTGCTATTTTGGAGTGGCACTATGTGAGGCCGACATACGCCGCCGGTTGTCATGGAAGGCGCCTTAACGGCTATACGATACGTGGATGCCATCATCCGACCGATAGTGCAATGATATCGGCAGCATATTGGCGTGGCATTCTTCTTCATGGACGACAATTCGCGCCCCCATCGTGCAAATGTTGTGAATGACTTTCTTCAGGATAAAGACATCGCTCGACTAGAGTGGCCAACATGTTCTTCTGACATGAATCCTATCGAACATGCCTGGGATAAATTGAAAAGAGATGTTTATGAACGACGTGATCCACCAACCACTCTGAGGGATCTACGCCGAATCACCTTGAGGAGTGGAACAATCTAGAAGAACTTGTGGATAGTATGCCACGACGAATACAGGCATGCATCAATGCAAGAGGACGTGCTACTGGGTATTAGAAGTGCCGGTGCGTACAGAAATCTTGACCACCACCTCTGAAGCTCTCACTGTATCGTGGTACAACATGCAATGTGTGGTTTACATGAGCAATAAAAAGGGCGAAATGATGTTTGTGTTGATCTCTATTCTAATTTTATGTACGTGTTTCGAAACTCTCGGAACTGAGGTGATGCAAAACTTTTTTTGATGCGTGTAGAATGGCCGTTGACTCTGCACAATTACTCTGTTAGCAGCCGAAAGGAAGTGTCTTTCGAATGGGAACAGCAAACGTTTGATGATAAGGCGGCAAGTCAACCGAATCATCCACGGGGAAAGATGACTGGTGTCTCATACACGGAATTAGCGACAGTATTTGTATGTGTGTCATATGACAGGACGCTCTTTTCGACGCACCTAATTTGTACGTCTGGTAAGTGAGTGAGATATGACTTCTTGCCCGACATAGGTGTTCGTAAGCATGTGAATGTGATCACTCCCAAGGATATGACGAAAACATAAGAGTTTGTCTCACAAGCTGCAACAAGTGACCGCAACAGATTCACAATTACACAGTTTTTCTTTGCTTTGTCAAAACATATGTTTTTAACGTTCAGTTGCGTCCCGTTTTGGAAGTCTCGAATCTTGAATTCCTTTGTTGTAATACGGTTCACACCAGTTTATTTGCTGTTTGAATTTCTGTGGAACGTCTATGTGGTATGGCGCCTGCTCTCACTATTCATCACATGTACTTTCGACTCATATTCTGTAACCAATGTATAATGCCAAGACTACAGAAAGAGAATAAATATTTCTATGACAGGACGAACAGTTAATAATATTGTGAAAAGAAAATCGGAATAGGAGCGTTTTAAACTCGGCTCGCCGGCTTGGCGGTCCAAGACAACGACCTCTCATGCACGATGCTGTTGTTGGTTCAAACACCTCTTTGTTGCACATCTTGTTCTTGGGTCGTTCACTGTTTTACCTTTTTTTTTTTTCAAAGTTCAGCAGGTCTTCTTCCTGTTTTCGTGATTAATCGGTGTTCAGTTTTTGACGGGCTATCCAATGGGCCATCTTACCACTAAATCTGAGTGGGCTGCAATGTTGAGTTTCCCTTGTTATAAGTAAACGGAAAAACCGCAGTACGTGGGACATCTGAAGCCAGTACACTTACAGTATTCCTTAGTGTACAGCAATAATCTGACATTCAATACCTTGCACAGCACATGTGAGCCGACATTTTGGAGGAGAGTAATTGGAGCGCAGCGGTACGGTATATCTGTGTTACTGGTTGCAAATTTAGCTTTCCGCTTTATTAATTTGTAGTGAAGTAATGATATTACCGTTTGCCACTTATAACCCAAGAAGCTCACTTCATGTATTATTATTGATTTCTCGCTTTTATTTATGAACCGTCTACTGTGTTCATCCTGGAAATATGGATACGTAATATGTTGCTACGTTTTGTTACTGACAGATTAGAAACAGCATTCCATTATGAAAGTGGTGTACAAATTTATTTACGTTGTTTGTCTCTTGTTTACATGTTCTGCAAACCACTGATTTTTCCTTCATTCTTAGCGTAGCGTGAGGTGGAAAGAGACTTGGATGCACGTTCACTCTTGGCAGTTTTTCCCCTTTTTTGAATCATTTTCCTTACGCTGCATGGGTGTTATTTCTACTGCATCTCACTTTTGTAAGACTTCACAAAAGAAGCAGTATTGCAGTTTTACGTGTTCTGCTCTCAGTACAGTGTTTATGTTGCTTATATGAAGGTTGAGAGTGTTGCCATCCTGTGTTTACAGTTTGTTTCTTTTTTCGTAGTCGTGTATGTGTGTGTTTGTGTGCGAGAGAGAGAGAGAGAGAGAGAGAGAGAGAGAGAGAGAGAGAGAGAGAGAGATAGCGAGAGAGATCACTTCAAACAACGAAGAAAAACCCGTGGTTTGCAGAATACGTAAACAAGAGGCAAAAACGCTGTAAGTCAATTCTACACTACTTTTATAGGGAAATAGTGTTTTTAATCTACAAATACTAGAATGTAGCTACATTTTATGTATCCAAAGTTCCAGAATGATCTGAGAAGATGCTTTATAAATAAAAGGGAACGTGTATTGTGAAAAATACTCTTTAACTGCAGTAAGCTTAAGACGGGAAAACCAATAATAACTGATCATAACAGCTGCTGTGGAAGATGGCCATGCAAACAAACGTATCACTTTATCTACTCGTGGTTCACATGGATGTATGCCCTTGCCAATTCCAGTAACAAAACTAAGACCTCTAACACATTTTGTTTCCCTCGTACCCCCGTAGCTTGTTCATGTTCAACGTCGTGTAATGTGTTCTGTGTTATGTAGACATTATATGTCATCAGTTACCATAGTATGTACCTGCTTAAGTAACAGCCCAAAGAATGTTATGCAAGCATTCAAAGTTTTCTGTATGATTAAAGAGAGAGAGTTACTAAAATTTCGCCCTGGAACCATTGTCAGATGAAGTATATGAAGCCATCTGAGGTATGAAGAAAGGGAATGTGTTTGAAGATGATGACGCTTCAGTAGAAATCAAACACTACAACAAGCTGACTAGGAGAGAATGGAGTACAATATATCGCTCAAGACGGAAATTTAATTATATAATGCAGCATTGCTTTCTCTTGGATTTCGATATTTTAAGACAGGTATGACTCAGTTTTTATAAAAAAAATCTGTGATAACTGCACTTGAGAAACGAAGCATTGATTCAACCTGTCTTAGCATGCTGAAAAATATATACGTCAATGATAGAGCTTGTAATACACTCCATCAAGACAGCGGGTAAATCTTAACTGTGACAAGAGTCGCACATGGAAATTTTGTGTCACTAAAGCTATTTTATCCGTCTCTGGAGGAAGCATCCTGGTCCCTAAACCGAAAAAAAGAAGGGTGAACAGATCGCAATCACGTGCCTGTTGCAGCTGATATTTTACTGTTCGTTTCTAGTGTCGATATACCAGATACCTATAAGGAATGGTAGAAATTAATAGAGTAAGTCGGAAACAAGGTTTGAAAATCAGTTACAATAATACTAAAAAACAATTTTAACAAATATATAGAAAAGAAAATGAAATAAATTAATATTGAAATCAGTTACTGAGTTCTCGTATTTAGGCCAGCGAGAGACATCGAAAGTATGAACAGAAAATTTTGTATACAGAAGAGTACATATTGCCCGTAGTGCTTTTGACAAGCAAGATACAGAACTAAAAATCAATAATCCGATGTATTTGAAACGGCAAATTTTCATCAATATGTATTACACCGGTTTTGCAGTCTGAAAAACATTCAAAAACTGATAGTGCGCAAAGAGCAATGGAGGAAATGTGTAGTGAGACAGGAAAACAAATAAAAAAAAACAGGTAAAAAACTTGAATGGAAGATGCGACTATGAGTACAATGAATTTGGAACGGAGGTGATTGGGATATCCAAGGTGAATCAAAATAACTGCAAAAATTAACAATGTGGATATGTTAAACATACACTGATGGGACGAAAGTCATTGGATAGCGATATGCGCATATACAAATGGTGGTAGTATAGCGAACACAAGGTGTAAAAGGACAGTGTGTTGGATAAGCTGTCATTCGTACTCAGGTGACTCATATTAAACCGTTTCCGACGTGATTGTGGACGCCCGACCGGAATTAACAGACTTTTAAGGCGGAATGGTAGTTGGAATTAGACGAAGGGACATTCCATTTCAGAAATCATTAGGGAATTCAATATTCCAGGAGCAATGGTTTCAAGAGTGTGCCAAGAACATCAGATTTCAGGCTTTCCCTCTCGTCGCGGGAAACGCAGTGGCCGACGGCCTTCCCTTAACGACAGAGAGCAGCAACGTTTGCGTAGAATTTTCAGTGCTAACAGACAATCAACAATGCGTGTAATAACGACAGAAATCAAAGTGGGACGTACGACGAACGTATTCATTAGGACAGTGCGACGAAATTTGTCGTTAATGAACTGAAGGAAGCGACTGCCTTTGCTAACAGCACGACATCCCCTGAAAGCGTCCTTCCTGGTCTCATGATCATATCGGCTTTACTCTGGACGACTAGAAAACCGTAACCTGATCAGACGAGTCCCAATTTCAGCTGGCATTAACTGATGTTATGGTTCGAGTGTGGCTCAGACTCCTCGAAGCCGTGGACCAAGTTGTCTACAAGACACTGTGAAAGCTGGTGGTTGTCCCATAATGGTGTGGGCTGTGTTTACATGGAATGGGCTGGGTTCTCTGATCCAACTGAATCCATCATTGACTCGAAATAGTTATGTTCGGCTACTTGGAGACCATTTGCAGCCATTCATGGACTCGTATTCCATGTCATCGGGCCACAGTTGCTCGCGATTGACTTGAAGAACATTCTGACTTGGTCATCCAGATCACCCGATATGAATCTCATCGAACATTTACGACGCGTAATCGAAAGATCAGTTCATGCATAACATACTGTACGGCAACACTTTCGCAATTATGGATGGCTATAGAGGCATGAGGAGGATATGACACGCTTAAAGCAGTAAATGAATTTTGCTGTTTGGGGAGCAAAATAACTGATGATGGTCGAACTAGAGAGAGTATAAAATGTAGACTGGCAATGGCAAGGAAAGCGTTTCTGATGAAGAGAAATTTGTTCGAGTATAGATTTAAGTGTCAGGAAGTCGTTTCTGAAATTATTTGCATGGGGTGTAGCCATGTATGGAAGTGAAACGTGGACGATAAACCGTTTAGACAAGAAGAGAATAGAAGCTTTCGAAATGTGGTGCTACAGAAGAATGCTCAAGATTAGATGGGTAGATCATATAACTAATGAAGAGGTATAGCATAGAATTGGAGAGAAGAGAAATTTGTGGCGCAACTTGATTAGAAGAAGGGATCGGTTGGTAGGGCATATTCTTAGGCCACAAGGGTTCACCAATTTAGTATTGGAGGGCAGCGTGGAGGGAGACCAAGAGATCAATACACTAAACAGATCCAGAAGGACGTAGGTTGCAGTAGGTACTGTGAGATGAAGAAGCTTGCGCAGGATAGAGTAGCATGGAGAACTGCATCAAACCAGTCTCTGGACTGAAGACCACAACAACAACATAGAGGCAGCATGGCTCAATATTTCTGCAGGGGATTTCCAACGACTTGAGTCTATGCCACGTCGACTTGCTGCACTATTCCTGGCAAAACGAGGTCCAGCATGATATGAGGAGGTATCCCATGTCTTTTGTCACCTCTGTGCTCATACTACATTTAGTAGTAGCGGCTAGTTGAGTGAGAACTGAAAGACATAATTAGATGTTACATGATTATGAGAATAAATATAGTAACAGAATGTATAATTACACATATGAATCGAGTTGCTACTCTTACTAGTTAGGTAATATCGTTAGGAAATGTAATGGACTAATAGACTAATGGAAGGAAGGTATAGAGGAAACCAGATCATAATGTAGCTGATAATTATTGGAGTAGTGCGAAATAATATACTTAAATGATGTGATTTGCATGGCTGCAGTGGATAAAGCAAGGACAGATGAGAAGTGTTTTTCCTTCTTAATGTGGGAGAATGGATACCACAGAAGAAAAAGGAAATGATCTTTACAATGGACTAGAATGCATGGAGGAAGCAAACGCGTGGTAGAGGACAGAATAAACATTTAAAGAAATAATATGTGTTTAAAAGTGTACAAATAAAAATGTACTCTCTTTTCTGTGTTCGTATAAAATAATTGAACATGAGTTGCGTGAGACTTGCTGTAATTGCTTGTACTATCTCCTTACAAGATGCAATTAACTGAAATTGCTCAAGTTACGTAAGTTAACTGACTGGACTCTTGGAATAATATGAAATACACTCTAAGATAAAAAGTACGGCACGCCAAGAACGAGTTATGCATAAATTGATAATCATACAGATATCGGGGGAAAATGCAAAATATAAACTTTGACGGCCGAAACATAACGGCAATCCATAGAATGGCGCCACACCGCCTCACCTCCGAAGAAAAAGTTCACAGCTGCACCCTCAGCCGGTAAAGTCATGACGACGGTGTCCTGGGGCTCTGAAGGGACTATTCTGTTTCATGTCCTCTCTCAGGGTGCAACCATCAACTCTGAAGTGTATTGTGCTACCCTCCGGAAACTGGACAAACGACTTCACCGTGCTCGTCCTACAAAGATACAAACCAAAGTCTCCTTCCTTTCCCTATGACGACGCAATGCCTCACACATGTCTGCGCACCCGAGAGGATCTCACAAAACTTCACTGGACTGTTCTTCCTCATCCACCCTGCAACCTGGACCTCGCACCTTCCGACTCCCATCTCTTCGTCCCAGTGAAGGGTGCACTCCGGGGAAGCAGTATGTGGATGATGCAGCAGGACGTTGGCTCCGACGTCGACCAGTAGAGTGATGGAAATGCCATGTGGCTAGGGCCTCCCGTCGGGTAGACCGTTCGCCTGGTGCAAGTCTTTCTTGTTGACGCCACTTCAGTGACTTGCGTGTCGATGGGGATGAAATGATGATGATAAGGACAACACAACACCGAGCCTCTGAGCGAAGAAAATCTCCGATCCAGCCGGGAATCGAAACCGGGCCGTTAGGTATGACATTACGTCAGGCTGACCACTCAGCTACCAGCGGCGGACAGTAGAGTGACACCATGCGGGTATACAGGTCCTTCGAGTACGGCGGCGTAAGGCCGTCGCATTGAACGGAGGTTATGTTGAAAAATAGAGTTTCGTAGCCAAAAGAGTGGTAAATAGTATGACGTATTGGAATCCTAAATAAATCGAACAAGCTGTCAGAAGAATAAGGTGTATTATTACTTACTGAATGCCCCTTGTATCAATTTCATGAAATATTTCAAAAAATTGATGCAGATAACGGCCAAGAACAACGAAACAAATGAGACAGTATGTGATAAACAAACTGTCAAAGTTCTTTTTATAATGTTAAAAATGTTCTGTCTGTCCATCCTTCCTGAAAAGGCACACATGTAATCGGTTGTTCAATTCTTCTCACACAGTAGTGTCTTTAAGGTTCAGTGGTAGAGGTTGAGCAGAAATGCGCTCCTTGATGGAAATCCAAAAGAAAAAATTCGCTAGGCCTCGAATGAGGCTACCATGATGGACAATTCAGTAGCGTCAGGTCAGCAGTCGCAACACGGCCTATCCAGAGAGGTCAACAATGCCTCATTGAGGTAATCGGGACACAATTGTCGAAATGTGGAGGCATTTTCAGTTCTGCTCTAGCTCGATAGGTATACTTTGTGGCACTTCGGAACGACACGTCCTTTAAAGGTCCACCGTCTGTTCTGACATTCCCGGTCGGCCCGAAAGGTCTGCATCGCACAAACAACCATCCTAATTCACTATGCTGTTGCATTCTTGTGGTGTCTTGTGAAATTTGCAACGGAAAGCTCTTTGCACACTCACTACAGATTGGCAACGGGCAAATCCTAGCACACAAAATGCTTTCTCTGCCTGGTTCGCCACCATTTTCAGAAAATAAGGTCAATGGTGCCCTCGCCTTGTCGTCAGTTTACAAAACTAACGTGCTTGCACCACGTTAAAACAATTGAGAGTTTGGCTTTCACGTACTGTATCGTTCGTAATGTTATACCAATTTTTTAAACTTTTCATCGTCTTCGTCATTACCCTCTACTTTACGAGTATTATCCAAGCCTCGATTTACCAACCGAACTTCTAACTTGCAAATATAAGTAAAACATAGTAGATCTCTCAAAATCTGATTTAAATCATGTGAACTGTAATAATTACGCCATAGAATGCGTTTTTAATTTCATAGCGGACAAACATCACATTAACAGTTTTTTTTTTGTCTAATCACTGTAGTTGACGTATTCGTTGACGTACATAAATCACTTCCAGTACCCTCTCTTCACGGCTACAATATTTCAGTTGGCGCCTTTCGTGTGTCTGCAGTTTCTTGAAGTGTTGAGAGTAAATACAGCTACATTAATTTTTCTTAAAATTCTATTAATTAACGGTAATTCTAAGTCAAAAAAGAGGCCCTGACTGTTACCCGTTGTTGGTGGAACACATATTGCACTGCATTATGACTGAAAAACCAGCAAAAATGTGAACCTAAACTCCGCTGAAATCCTGTAATAGTTTCTCTCTGATACGTTCACTAAAAACAGGCAGACCGTCACAAAAAAGCTAAGGAATGGGTTTATCTGTTGTATTATTCATTGAGATCTCTTAATAACTTTGTGAACTATATGTAGAAAAAAGCCACATTTATAGTTCCATCTCATATATAGGGCGAATTATATCAATACTAACCGTTTTAGATGTATACACAGAATATGGAATAAGACACTGGTCCAAATTCTGTTTACTCGGGACATCTCAGACCAAAAACATTAAATTTCTAGACACAGAATAAATATCACCGAGGTACTACGAACAGGTTGTTGAATTTTTACAAGCAAAACATGGGTGTTGTGTTTCTTTTCTAGAGCACCCGGGCGTGACAGGAGGCGAGTGGGAGATCCGTTTACGTGGGTCCCGTGTTCAAAGAATGCTGCCCACAAAAAGTGAAGCCCACGTATATGGCGCGACCCTCCACGTGCGTCACATGCGGACAAGTTCTCGTTCCCCTTGGGCGAGTCACGTCAGCAGCCAAGCGCGAGGCGACGGCGGCGATAACCGCAAACAGCAACGCCGTTGTTAATGCGCGGAACACATTCTTCCATTTGGGTCAGACATGTGTGAGTTTTTCTTATACTGAAACATTCTACATGCAATTATAGCCAGTATACTTTAAAACAAACGAATCTAAGTGATAATAGCTGAACTGTGAAATGTTAGGATTAAAATAAAATGTAAATCACAAAAAAATTTGTATATGTTATTCCATCTAGTTTATGGAGGTTTTTATTGAATAATTACTCACCTTACACGTAGGTGCCCAGAGTTTTTGAAGGGCTTTATATTTGGTATCGAGGCTTTCACAAGATCTAGAGAGTGAAAGGACGCTCGAACTCCTGTTGTTTGCTAATGAAAGTCAGAGAGACATGGATTAAGATGACAGAAGACAGAAACTTATTAAAAGGAGTGAGGAAAGAGACGTATAAGAATTAAGAGTAAAAATCGCTTAGAATAGAGAGAGCCTTTAAAACCATCGAGATATGAGACAAGCCAGAATGGAGTCTAAAAATCACTTCCTGACTTTTAGGATGATACAGAGTTGTAGACAATGGTTTGCAAAGGAGCAGAAGAGGAAATTAATGTGGTATGGAAGTGCAGAATTAACGGGTTTGCGGATATTGTTTCGATTAGACGGAAAAATTGTCGAGTATTAAACAGAACACAAACAACGACCTAGCGTGGAACAATAAATTGCATCTATACATTTAAATATCTTCACGTATAGATCCAAATAATAGACTCGGTATAGAGAAGTTAAGAACCACGTTAATGAAAATACAGTTCCAGACTTCCCCCCGTGATATACACAGAAAGAGAGGACGTGCTCATTTCGGGAGGCACTATGAGTAAATTTAGAGAAGCGGCATTTCAGGTAGACTACAGAAAGATTCTACTGCCGCCAAAGAAGATTTCGTGTGAGGATCGTGAAGATAAGGCAAATAGGGCTCATATGGAGGCTTATAGACAGTTGTTTTCCCCCGCTGTATTTACGACTGGAATAGGATAGGAAATGACTAGTTGTTGTACGTGGTACCCTCTGCCATGCACAGTACGGTGGCTCGCAGAGTATGTATGTACATGTAGATATAATTGAAAAGAATTATTGGGTAGTCGAGCAGATCTACAGTATTCCAGTGAGTTACCTCAAAGGAACAACGGAATAAGTCAACTTAGACAGTGACAAAAAGATTGGTGTGACGTCACGTACGCTGGACTGCTGTTGAAGTTGTTCGTCGATATTTTATAAAGTTTTAGTCTTCAGTTACTTATTTTAAAGTTTATTTGTGTTAATATTCGCTGTAAAAGTAACTTATTAGTGCATTTTCATTAATGTCAGTCATTCTTCCCGTGTTATTGACTCGAGTGGTCTGTTATTCGTGAGTGTGCTTACGTCGTTCATCCAAGCCTCAAGTTTCAGTAGTGTGTTAAAATTTCGAGGCGTGCAGTTATATTTGTAGCGGGTATAAAGCTAAGTAGTGACAAAGTTACTTGTGCACTGTTATACACTTATTAAATTTAATAGTTTTCAGCGGTGCTTCGTGCTGTTTGTGGCGAAATTACGATTTAACAAACTTACGGAAACGTTCACTAGCTGTGTTTTTTAGAGTTTTCTGTGCGTTGAAGTAGTCTAGTAAATTTCGTGCTTTAGTTTTCACTCGGTTAGTTAGTTTTAAGTAGTTCTAAGTTCTAGGGGACTGATGACCATAGACGTTAAGTCCCATAGCGCTCAGAGCCATTTGAACCATTTTAGTTTTCAGCTGATGTTTCCTATTGTTTCTAGTGAAATATTTCAGTAAAATTTTCATTCAGTGTTTTAACTTCGTTGAGTGTTCTAGTGACAACTTAATTTTTGGTTTTAGCTAATAATTTTGTGAAGTATTGATGGTATTGGCATTAGCTGTGGTGTAGTAGACAGAGAATTTCGAGACAGCTATTGTTAGTTCTATAATTAGTTCTACTGGTGTAACTGAACTTAGGTATAGTTTCTTTCAGTAACAGTAAAATTTTATAATGAGTGAGAAGTGTGGGCTCTGTCGTAGGTTGTGAGTAGTCGATTAAGGTGTGGGATTTGTTCAAAGTATTTTCATTGGAGGGAATGCAGTGGGGAAGCCGGTGGGCATTCCTCTCCTGGGAATGCAGAATCTGTAGTAGAAATAAGTTGATAGAGGAGCAGGAGAATAAGATTTGTGCCCTTCATGTGCAGTTGAAACGCGCAAAGGAGGAAGTCGATAGGTTGTGGAGGATGAAGGGTGGTGGGGAATGGGAACTGGCAGTTGGCAAGAAGAAGCTATGAGGAGGAGGTATTCAGACCGTTATACTTTGCGTATATCCAATAGATTTGACCAACTGTCAGAATTGAGTGGAGATGAACCTCTTGTAGCTGTAGATGTAGGAAACATACAGCATCCCACAGCAGTTAGGAGGCCTAGGTTAGTTGCAAAGTCAAACAGAAAGAAGAAGTTTCTGCTGCTATATAGTTCGCATAGTAGAGATGTGGGCCAGCGGTTGCACGAAGTGTTGGGGAGTGAGTACCAGGTCACCAGCATTGTGAGGCCTAGTACAGGGTTGGCTCAGGTGACTGACAGCATAGGGGAGTTATGTAGGAATTTTACAAAGGAGAATCAGGTCGTGATAGTGGGTGGAGCAGGGAAGTCTTGATAGGGACGGGTAATATGATGCAGGTGGTGACCTGATAAGGAGAGCTACTCAAACTGGTGGCACTAATGTGCTTTTCGTGCAACTGTTTCAGCGTCGTGGTCAGCCTCATTTTAATGCGGCTCATATTTCGGTGGTGCCAGTTCAGTCTATCACTAGATCAGCTTTCACTAGGCATGACTTGCACCTCAATAGGTATGGGAAGGGGAGATCGGAAAAGCTTATAGGTGACAGTGTAGTCAGCGGTGGTGGGATCACTCACGGAAAAATTCCTTTAGTAGTTGGTGTTAGAGGTGCACCTTTTTTATATTGACGTCAGCTGATACGTATACCTGCTTAAAGAAAGTCCCTCTAACTAAGAAATCACCTTCACAGGATGTCATATTTCCAAGCAGAGAAGGAATTACAATGTTTCATCAAAATGAAAGAGATATTAGAGATAAAGTTAGGGAATTGCATATAGATGTTGACTCTGAAATTATTGGTATGTCGGAGCACCACTTAATTTGACAATTCAGAGGCTTCCTTCACCAGGATACAGATTAGCAGGCTGTTTTTCAAGGAGTTCCTTGTGGACTGAGGAAGTGGCTAAGTATGTAAAAAACAGTATTCAATTTGAGTTCATAGACGTATCACGGCACTACACTGAACAGATATTTGAATCTTGTGCAAGGGCAGTTGAATTTAATGAAACTAAACTTCCAATTGTTGTTATTTATAGGTTCCCTAGCTCTGAATCCAGAGTATTTCTGCTCAAGCTAGAGACGGCTCTTGATTCACTTTGTAGGACGTACCTGAAATTAGTAATATGTGGTGACTCAATATAAATTTTGTGTATGATGGTGCAAGAAAAATGATGTTGGAAGATCTCCTAAGTTCATATGATCTGATGAAGACTGTGTTTTTTCCAACTCGGGTGCAGGGAAACAGTAGCACAGCCACAGACAATATTTTTATTCACTCTTCATTACTAGATGTACATTCTGTTAGTAAAAGAGTGAATGGCCTTTCAGACCATAATGCACAAATTTTAACACTAAAAGGCTTTTGTATTCAAACAAATGTCATATTTAATTATAAACTATGTAGCAAAGTTAAATCAACAGCAGTAGAGTTTTTTAAGTCCTGTCAAGGAGCAAGGGTGGCAGGATGTTTATAGTGCCGATAACATGTATGATGAATATAATGCTTTCCTTAACACATTTCTCATGCTCTTTCAGAGTTGCTTTCCATCAGAACATTCTAAATGGGGTACTACCAGTAACAGGCAATCCAGGTAGCTGACTAGTGGTATAAGGATATCATGTAGAACAAAGTGGGAATTATATTAAAATGTCAGAAGTAGTTATAATCAAGCTACAGTAGCCCATTACAAACAGTATTGTAAGGTGCTTAAAAATGTTATTAGGAAGGCAAAGAATATGTGGTATGCAAACAGAATAACTAATTTACAGGATAAAATTGAAACCATATTGTCAGTTGTGAAGGAAGTGTCTGGTCAGCAGCACAAGGTCGATGATATAAAGTCAGTTCGTAATAAAAATATTTCTGTTACTGGTAAATCAGATATATGTTCAGTATTTAACAATCATTTTCTGAGTAATGCTGGTGAATTAAATAAAAATTTAGTTTCAACAGGAAACCATATAACTTTCTTGTCAAATGCCTTTCCGAGATTAATATCTGAAATACTCCTCTGTGATACAGACAAGGGGGAGAGTGAGTCAATAATGAAACCACTGAAGACTAAGGACTCTCATGGTTATGATGTAGCGCGTAGCAGAATATTACGGTGCTGTATTTAGCCATATTTGTAATTTTCACTTTGGGAATGGTCAGTTTCCTGAACGATTAAAATACTCAGTAGTAAAGCCACTTTATAAAAAGGGAAAAAGGGATAATGCAGACAATTTTAGATCTATTTCTATGCCACCAGTGTTTGCTAAAGTTATTGAAAAGGCTGTGTATGTAAGGATAATTGATCATTTTACGTCATACAACTTGCTATCAAATGTACGGTTTGGCTTTAGAAGTCGCTTAACAACTGAAACCGCTATATTCTCTTTTCTCTGTGAGGTACTGGATGGGTTACACAAAAGGTTTGGAACACTAGGCATATCTTTCGATTTAACTAAGGCGTCTGATTGTGTTTATCACAAAATATTGCTCCAGACATTGGACCATTACGGAGTATGGGGAGTAGCTCACAACTGGTTCACTTCTTACTTTAGTAACAGGGAGCAAAAGACCATTGTACACAATGTTGAGAATGGCTGTGATGCGGGGTCTGAGTGTGGTACGGTCAAGTGCAGGGTGCCCCAGGGATCAGAAATGGGGCCACTCCTGTTCCTTATTTATATAAACGATATGCCCTCTAGTATTACAGGTAACTATAAAATATTTCTGTTTACTGATTACAGAATGGGAATATGTTTAGTGAAACTGAACAGTTCAAATTTGTAGTTGTTCGGATAGATAGTAAACTGTCGTGGAAAGCCTATGTTCAGGATCTTGTTAAAAGACTTAATGCTGCCATTTTTACCAGTCGAAAGAAATCTGAAATGAGTGGTCGTTCGACACGAAAATTAGTCTACTTTGCTTATTTTCATTCGCTTATGTCATATGGTATTATATTTTGGGGTAACTCTTTCCATTCTAAAAGGATATTTTTGGTTCAGAAACGGGCGGTTCGGGCAATAAGTGGTGTAAGTTCACAACCCTCTTGTCGATCCCTGTTCACGAGTCTCGTTATTTAGACACTGGCCTCTCAATATATATACTATATATATTCCTTACTGTCATTTCTTGTTAACAATATTAGCTTATTCCCAAGAATAAGCAGCTTTCACTCAGTTAATACTCGGCAGAAATCAAACCTGCATTTGGATCGAACTTCCTTAATTCTTGTGCAGAAAGGTGTGCAGTATACTGCTGCATCCATTTTCAATACGCTACCATACGAATTCAAAAGTCTTAGCAGTAATCCACGCGCTTTCAAATCGAAACTCATGGGTCACTCCTATTCTGTCGAGGAGTTCCTTGAAAATGTAAGCTGATTCTTGTTGCATTATTGATTGTGTTTACTTAAACTAGAGGACTGACTTTCTCGGGTTCATAAACATTTCATTTTTATCTGTTATTACTTTTATGTTGTAGTTCCATGTACTGACACGTCCCATGACCTTGGAGAATTGTTCCTCAGTTTAGTCCCACTGAACTTGACGTGTTAATAAAAACATAAACAAAAATATTAAAACGGTTATCAGTGACTGAAATATCGCTGAAATACTGTTTTTACACTATGTATATCCATGAAGGATGTGCCCACTGTTACGGCACAAAGTCAAGCGCCAACACGCCAGTCGGCTAAGGTGTCCGGATTTTAGGGACCTTACGTGACTTTGGTCCATAACAACATGACGGTACAATATGAGATCCTCAGAAAATAATAAGTTCATTATATCAACGAAAGGTAATTACAGTTAACCTCATGTACTGAAAACTAACAAAACAATCTCTATCAATATGGACCATAGCATGGAACAAACAAGTTAAAGCGAAACGCATTTTGGAGACGAACCGAGCAGGTGGTTAATGATATCGTAAAACTCCCATTTAGCAAGAGGATGGCGAGCTTCAGAGCAGAAACGGTTAAGGTTAGAACAATTCATTATTCACTTTTACCTAAATAAGACCGGGAGCGAGGGTAAGTGGCTGCACATCATTAACAGGGCTAGGCTGCGACCCAGCAAGCTGAGGCCATTCTTGGCGACGCAGACGCGACGTGGTGGGAGATCCCCATTATATAAAAGCATTTTGAGACCTCAAGGCTCTCTCTCTCTCTCTCTCTCTCTCGTCTGACCTCACAAGTGTGTGGAAAGAAGCGAGGCCGTTGAGAGCTTGTTTTCTGCAAAGTGAGGGCGGTATGCTTCACGCATAGTGGCGACAGATAGCAAAGCGGTAGTTAATTATTCCTGCGGGAATTTTTGCAGGCAAAGGAATTGTGCACGTCGCTCCCGCCAATAATGAGTGTGCTGTAGCCATTATTTCATTTAGAGGAAGATTAACGTTCAACAGAACGCTGGAAAGTTGCGACTGAGTGAATTCTATCAAGGCCAGAGTAGGGAATTAGCGCTTCAGATCCAGCACGGAGACAATGTCGTTGTAGATGCCGCTTGGTAAAGTACCGTCGTCCATTAGGCCAGCATAAATGTTGAGTCTAGATTTTTCTCCAATTTGGTTACGCTTTGACCACTGAATATCAAAAGCTAGGATACTAGCCTACCCTCACATCGAGTACATGAGGTTTTTCATTGGTTCAACCAGTAACTTTATTCTCCACCATCTCATTGCAATGACCAGTTACGACAACGTAGATTTAAATGAGCTGATGAGAATTTTTAATAATCATTCTTTCCTGTGATGAAAAATTTTAATAATCGTCAATTCAATATGTCCAAGAATTAAATATTTTGTTATTGGAGTGTCAAAAGTAATTGAACATGATTGTTGTTTATCACTTGACCCCTGAAAGCAACAGTTGATAAATTATATGTAGAATAAAAAAGGGAATAGCTGCGTTGTCTTTCTAGAATAGACTGCAAACTTTCACTTTTACTAATTCATGCATTCTAGGTACGTGACAGCAGCATTTCTAATGATTTTTGTTACAATCCGCACCTGATATTAACTGCCTTACAGGGCCAGGGTCATATTTATTTAGAATGTCTGACACCCTGGGCTTGAGAAGACAGTTCAGATGTTTTATCCATTTGCGTGCTAAGTGGTAAGCTAAGTTTGCACACATTAGTACACTCACTGTTCAGATACAAAGGTCGGACGTACGACATGGCTGTGAGAAGACATCAGCCAATCACACATTGACTGACCCCTCTCCAGGATGTCAACGCGACAGCACCAGCCCCTGTGTGAAGACATAAGTGCCCTGTCTGACTGGTCGCGGCCCAGTTGAATAGTAGCTTCAAGATTAGCGAGTTCTACAGCTGCTTCGAGATTAGACACTTGTACAGCAGCGACTTAGGATTGTTTATACTGAAGACGATTGCTTATTTTGCATGTAGCCCTTTGCTTGCGACGCATCTGTGTAATTGGCCAAGTTAAGTATTGTAATCTTTTCATATGTGTGAACTGTTTGTCTAGCAAACTGAGTGCGTAGGGTTGCTAGACTCCTCATATTCAACTACGAGCATAGAGACATAAAACACACAGTCACTGTTCTTAACCAAAGACTACCTCTTCACTAGCCAGAGTTCTGTCAGAATAATTCGATTCAACGAATGTCCTCTCTAGACTAATACGTCTCCATTTGCTAACACAGGGTGAACATTAACAAAACCGGCAGGCTGCGGGCACGGATTCCTGACTGAAAATGGTGAAGAAAATGTCCTATTAACACGTGCCCAGAAATGCATGGTTTGCCACGGTGGATGGAGCTGATGAATGCAAGTTCCTCTGACCACCTTGCACTCGTCGCAGGTGACAAGGATCGTAGCAGTTCTCATGGAGGATACACATAAACGGACTTTGGCCTCCTCCATTTACACCATGTTGGCGAGCAACATTCCTACAGCTTGTACCAGGATTCGTCCAATACCCTGTATGAAACCGGTTCTCCAAATCCCATGTGTGCACAGCCCACCGCCTCCTTCCATATTCGTCTGCCTGAAAGCAGACATAACAACACAAACACCCAAAAAGGGCTTGAAATGCTGTGTGATGTAGTTGGTTTCTGTGAAGGTACTTATTTTGGTATAGCCGTGCTGCCTCTCGTCCGTTTCAGTCTGCTTAGCCGCACACAAACACCAACTCGGCTTTTTACAGCCATTCTGCTGCTTACAGTACACTGAGTCAATCACACAGCCTGCAACGCACAAGGAACGCACGGCCCGTGGTCAGAGGAACTGTCATTCGTCAGCGCCATCTACCGTGGCAACGATACATTTCCGGACATATGTTCATAGGACGGTTTTCCTCCATTTCCAGTCAGGAACCTGTCCCGTCAGTTTGAAGGTTTTATATATAATGAATCTGTTGAAATTCTGTTAAACAATCTGTGTTTAATTAATCGTAACTGAGCTAAACTTCAGTGTGAAATATTAATGACAATGTTACTATCGCTGTGAATGTGGTCCTTCATTAAATATAATTTCCAGACAGTTTTATGTTATCAAAAAGGTTAAATCCAATAATGAAGGAATTAATGTTCTCCTTCAAGAAACCAAGGACCTATGGCTCGAGTTTTACACGGTAATGTGAAGTCTTCGACTTTGAGTAACAATCCAAATTTTCCCAAGGATAAGAAAAATATTTAGGTTTATTATTAACTTTAGGAATAAGCTATTCGAATATACTTCGCTGTTACCCGAATTTTAAATGTTTCCCTCCAAATGTTATTCACTTCACACCAAGGTATCCGTCTCCTTGTTGTGAAAATGACTGTCCAAAGATGTTGGATTGCTTCTCTCAACTGAGATGTGATTGCAGTGGCAGAAGAAGATCGCTGGGTCTGTGGTGCCGCAAATGATCCTCTGGACCAAAAGAAGCTGGTAGTAAAGCGATGTGTCATTGAAAATTAGATAAAAATTCTCACCTTCAAAACTATCGCTCCGAAACACAATTATTCGGTGACATTAAAGTGTGAAATGACTTCAGACGAGGAATAAAGGTACTAATTCTCTAGGTTATATTACTAACACAAAATTATCTGGTATTTAAGATGGACACCCACACAATAATATATTTAAGTGGCATGGCATCGATTTATTGAAACTTTCACTTTCAAATTAATCAGTGCTCGGCCCACACAAGAAATAACCTTCACAACCAATACACCATTCCAAGTCTGTTGTGTACCGCAAGAGGTTTGCGTAACATTGTTTTGATCATACCGTCCAGTTCTCTGCACTGGTCTCAGTCGAAATAAAGAGCTGTTCATTTCTTCATACAATTTCACTGCTATCGTTCCATATACCCATGTTTCCTTACGAAAATCGTAGAATTCTCGTTCATTAGGCGTCTTGAATTTTTCGTTCTTGGCGTCCTTCTGCATCAACTCTCCTGAGAAACCTCTCTCGGTAAATATTGAATGGCTCATTATAAAAATGACGCCATCGCCCACCTTACCATCCAACCGTTACCACGAAAGTACAATTTCTGTTATGTGAAATACAACACATTTCTCCGCTAATAAAGTCCTGTCCTCTTCAGTCGTCTTTCCTCTTTCGCCTTCTGTTGTCAAGTGTCTCTTTCTTCTCGACAAAATTCCAAAGATTAGTTTTACTTGTCGGACCAAAGCATGTTCTACTAAATGAATATTACATAGGATTTACATTTGAAGGTACAGGAAATTCGGTAAATACGTATATACACTCCTGGAAATTGAAATAAGAACACCGTGAATTCATTGTCCCAGGAAGGGGAAACTTTATTGACACATTCCTGGGGTCAGATACATCACATGATCACACTGACAGAACCACCGGCACATAGACATAGGCAACAGAGCATGCACAATGTCGGCACTAGTACAGTGTATATCCACCTTTCGCAGCAATGCAGGCTGCTATTCTCCCATGGAGACGATCGTAGAGATGCTGGATGTAGTCCTGTGGAACGGCTTGCCATGCCATTTCCACCTGGCGCCTCAGTTGGACCAGCGTTCGTGCTGGACGTGCAGACCGCGTGAGACGACGCTTCATCCAGTCCCAAACATGCTCAATGGGGGACAGATCCGGAGATCTTACTGGCCAGGGTAGTTGACTTACACCTTCTAGAGCACGTTGGGTGGCACGCGATACATGCAGACGTGCATTGTCCTGTTGGAACAGCAAGTTCCCTTGCCGGTCTAGGAATGGTAGAACGATGGGTTCGATGACGGTTTGGATGTACCGTGCACTATTCAGTGTCCCCTCGACGATCACCAGTGGTGTACGGCCAGTGTAGGAGATCGCTCCCCACACCATGATGCCGGGTGTTGGCCCTGTGTGCCTCGGTCGTATGCAGTCCTGATTGTGGCGCTCACCTGCACGGCGCCAAACACGCATACGACCATCATTGGCACCAAGGCAGAAGCGACTCTCATCGCTGAAGACGACACGTCTCCATTCGTCCCTCCATTCACGCCTGTCGCGACACCACTGGAGGCGGGCTGCACGATGTTGGGGCGTGAGCGGAAGACGGCCTAACGGTGTGCGGGACCGTAGCCCAGCTTCATGGAGACGGTTGCGAATGGTCCTCGCCGATACCCCAGGAGCAACAGTGTCCTAATTTGCTGGGAAGTGGCGGTGCGGTCCCCTACGGCACTGCGTAGGATCCTACGGTCTTGGCGTGCATCCGTGCGTCGCTGCGGTCCGGTCCCAGGTCGACGGGCACGTGCACCTTCCGCCGACTACTGGCGACAACATCGATGTACTGTGGAGACCTCACGCCCCACGTGTTGAGCAATTCGGCGGTACGTCCACCCGGCCTCCCGCATGCCCACTATACGCCCTCGCTCAAAGTCCGTCAACTGCACATACGGTTCACGTCCACGCTGTCGCGGCATGCTACCAGTGTTAAAGACTGCGATGGAGCTCCGTATGCCACGGCAAACTGGCTGACACTGACGGCGGCGGTGCACAAATGCTACGCAGCTAGCGCCATTCGACGGCCAACGCCGCGGTTCCTGGTGTGTCCGCTGTGCCGTGCGTGTGATCATTGCTTGTACAGCCCTCTCGCAGTGTCCGGAGCAAGTATGTTGGGTCTGACACACCGGTGTCAATGTGTTCTTTTTTCCATTTCCAGGAGTGTATTTACATACAACATTGTACTCGTGTGCATTTATATTCCTGCTATATTTTAGAATTTGTGTAGACGTTTATGAAATGAATCAATCAATTGCCTCAATGTTAAATTCATCGTCTATGACGGATACTATTCTGTGCTGATTTACAGCGGGGAAAATCGCCGATACATTACAGTCGAGAAACACTTCAGGTAGCGTCCAATGTTTTGTGAAACGAGGTAGACCAAAATGAACAGTAACGTAATACTCCACTTTTAAAAGTTCATCTATGCTGAATGATCAAACCACAGTCTCCAATCTTCGAAATGCATCGCGCAAATAAATAGAGGCAGGCAATGACATAGCCACTAAAGGGAAATTGGTATGACGTAGATACTTTGGGCGTTGATATAATTCAACAGCTGGACTTAAAAATTTGTGATGGACCAGGATTCGAACCCGAATGCTCCGATTCTCTAGAACGGTTTCTTTAACTACTGTTTTTGCATCTTTCTATTTATTTTGGCGACTAGTGAAAAATGTGTGCCGGACCGAAATTCGAACCCGGGATCTCCTGCTTACTTTTTTAAAATAAAGAATAAGGTCTTGGTTTTAAAGAATAAATCAGCAAACGCCAACTACATGAGTAAAATGTTGCAGGTAAAACGAAAAAAGCAAATAAAAATCTCTCTCGTTTGAAAATAAAAGACTATGTTCTTCACAAAGTAGAATATTTACGGAAAATGTGAATAAGTATGCTTTTTAAGTGCCACTTTTCTTCTTATTGACATAAATGGTATAATAAATAACTAACATAAACGGCTTATTATAGTACAAAAAAATAACGGACCGCGTCCCTCTTTGTGAGTGCCTTCCTCACCAATACGTTGTACCTCTTGTTGGAGCCGGGCACGTCTTCACCTAAGCTGGTGGATCCTCTCCACTGTCCTGGTCCTTTCTTGTTCAGGATAATCATTTGTAGTTACTACATTATGCTACCCGGTACACCCCAATTTGAGTAGGGCGGGGGAAACCGGTGGGGGGGGGGGGGCGGGGGAGGGGAGGATCAAGCAAGGCGCTGCCTAAAATATTTGCATACTATGTTCGATATCTCAGATTTTGTAAAATCAGTGGGTTACGTTTTTGCAGTAAGGTCCTAAAACCCAGCACATTCTTACCTCCCTCTCGGAAAAGATAACCCGAGCGAAGTTGCGCAGTGGTTAACACGCTGGACTCGCATTCGGGAGGACAATGGTTCAAACACGTCTCCAGCCATCCTGATTTAGATTTTTCGTGATTTGCCAAGAGGGCTTCAGCCCAATGCCGGAATGGTTTCTTTGAAAGACCAAGGCCGCCTTCTCTCCTCAACCTTCCCTAATCCGATGGGACCGATGACCTTGCTATTTGGTATTCTCCCCAAAAACACCAATCGGAAAAGGTAAAGTACAGTCAATTCCTGAATCCAAGTCACTGTGTTGGTTTTTTTTTCGGGAAAGTATGTCACATCTAGGAAATGTAGTATTCGCGGATCAGTTGTTTGCGGAGCCACTCATAGGGGTAAGGCAATAATTTTCTGGACCAAGCTCCACATTGCCGCCAAAGGCCCACATATCAGACGATTTTCATCCGCGTTTATAACACTGCACTATGTGCACAGTGGGGTATCCATCATGTGAACTGTATGTAGCTAGGAAAATCTCACATATTCCGCATTTACAACCTCATACCATAGTGCAACCGTCCCCATATCAAAGTGTACGTGATGCACTGTACGCCATACCACTGACCATGCCACTGTTGCTGCCGCTTCTCTACGGCCTTACTCGGCCGTCCTCTAACCAAGATGCGTACACTGAAGAGCGAAAGAAACTGGCACACCTGCTAAATCTTGAGTCGGGGCCCGCAGAAGTGCCGCAGCATGACGTGGCATGGAGTCGCCTAATCTGTGCAGTAATGTTGGAGGGAACTGACACCATGAATCCTGTAGGGCTGTCCATAAATCCGCAAGAGTAAGAGAGGGTGGAGACCTCTTCTGAGCAACAAGTTGCAAGTCATCCCAGGTATCCTCAATAACGTTAATGTCTGGGAAATTTGGTTCATGACTGCAGCGCCTCCAGACCGCTCGTCTAATCCCGCGCGGCAACTGGAACGTTCTTTCTATTTTGAACTGCAGTTTCCTTCATCTTTAATATAAAGGGAGTGGAAGGACTTGACCCATACAGTGACCATTTCATTTCAACATCTTTATTTGCATTATAGATAAATCATTAAGAAAATTACAATCATAAATCAGATAATAATTTATTTAAGAAACGCCACTCAGGCCAATTTTACAAACTGTTTGTTATACGAAACCACAAGCTAATTAATCTCTTTGCAAACATTTCAGAAACCGCCACTCGGGCCAAGTAAATTATTTAAAATAAACTTTACATCAAATAACTAGGAAATCAATTATTATTTCCACATAGATTGAAAACCGCCCCTCCCGGGCAAGATATTACCAAACAACTTTACAAGGTTGTAGACAGTTTGAGCAATAATAACCCAGTTATTTCCCCATCAAAATTGACATACGCCACTAAGGCTGAATTGCACCGTAATTTTAGAAAACGGTTTCAATTAAGACATATTCTTCTAGAAATCCCTCAAAATTCTTAAGACAAATATTTAAAACATTTAAGCTTGCAAAGCCACCACAAGTTTTAGAAAACTGCAGCTTGTGCAGTAACTGAGGCCCGAGATTGTGAGGCCGCGACTTCGCCACGAACGGTGGAGGCGACTGAGTACGTATCTTCGAATTAAGATGTGGACTCCGTTTGTACTCCCACCCCGTTCAGAAGACCGAAATCGGAACCAAACAGCACACGGGAGCTCAGGTGAAGTCCACCGCCCGAGCGCCCGCTAGTAATCTAAAAGGGGAGGCTCTGCACTTCGTTAGCCCACTGCTTCCGATCTCTGAAACATAAATCAGAAGCGACAACAGGGAACCAAACAACCCTTCCTTCACCGTAATACTCGGACTTATACAGAAAACTACTTCGATAAAATTGACAAACATAAAACTGATTTCATTCCTTTAAGCAGAACCACGCACACGAATGATGCAAACGGAACTGGCTCATTGAAACTCAAGCATCACATTGAGCACCTTATGTGGGCCTGTAAGACACCACACGGCAATCTTTATACACGGAATGTACAGGGTGTTACAAAAAGGTACAGCCAGACTTTCAGGAAACATTCCTCACACACAAATAAAGAAAAGATGTTATGTGGACATGTGTCCGGAAACGCTTAATTTCCACGTTAGAGCTCATTTTAGTTTCGTCAGTATGTTCTTCCACCTACGCTCAATTGAGCACGTTATCATGATTTCATACGGGATACTCTACCTGTGCTACTAGAACATGTGTCTTTACAAGTACGACACAACATGTGGTTCATGCACGATGGAGCTCCTGCATATTTCAGTCGAAGTGTTCGTACGCTTCTCAACAACAGATTCGGTGGCCGATGGCCTGACCTCAACCCACTTGACTCTCATTTATGGGGGCATTTGAAAGCTCTTGTCTACGCAACCCCGGTACCAAATGTTGAGACTCTTCGTGCTCGTATTGTGGACGGCTGTGATACAATACGCCATTCTCCAGGGCTGCATCAGCGCATCAGGGATTCCATGCGACGGAGGGTGAATGCATGTATCCTCGCTAACGGAGGACAGTTTGAACATTTCCTGTAACAAAGTGTTTGAAGTCACGCTGGTACGTTCTGTTGCTGTGTGTTTCCATTCCATGATTAATGTGATTTGAAGAGAAGTAATAAAATGAGCTCTAACATGGGAAGTAAGCGTTTCCGGACACATGTCCACATAACATATTTTCTTTCTTTGTGTGTGAGGAATGTTTCCTGAAAGTTTGGCCGTACCTTTTTGTAACACCCTGTAGATCGTTCGGTAAGGCTGCGCACACGTATCAATGTTTTAGACACTTGCCAGCTGAAGTAAGAACAATACTATTAAGGAGCGAAGCTCACACTTATTAAGGGGCATGAAATATCCCATCACAGTCCTTGCAACGCTTTGCTGCCTTAAGAGCAGTCATCATTATATTTCACTAATCGTTGGTAGGACTTGAACTACTTAACTTGATGCCAACTGCTGGATCGATGTGGCGAAGACACCAGACGTTGTTTAATCCGATAGTAACAGCGTGTTCCTTCACGGAAGCGAGCACATGCATAGCTTCACGAGGTTGCCAAGAAGCCACAGCGCCGGCCCACTGTTACTGACTCCAGTACGACCAGGCGCTAACTGCCGCCCCTACTCGGGCACACCGCGCTCGCTGTCGTCCCTCCAACGTCTCGCTAATACGCGCGCTTCCGCGTTCCGTGCCCACCGTTCTTGTCCCCTTCCACTCCGTACTGCCAGCTATATCCTGAGCCGGCCCAGGCTCCAAGGACAAACTTCTACCAGAGGGAATCGATAGTGCCTCACCAAAGATAGCCCTGGCACCAGTCCCGCCATGGCTCAGCAACCATTAAAGACAAGCATTTACACAGTACAACAGAATACCATCTTGAGAAAACTTGAAATAACGGCTGAAGGCCCAAACAATTATTCAAAATAATTAAAGACAAGCCTTAAGCATTTACACAGTACGGCTGAAGGTCATTTTAAGAATTCAATATAATTGAAGAGAAACCTTACAGGCAGTAATTAACACATTACGGCTGGAAGCCACAAATTTTAAAACAAACGCGGCTGAAGGTCTAAATACAGAGCAAACAAGAATTTTAAATACACACGGCTGAAGGCCTAATCTTAAAATACTTCGCATAAGGTTCGGCTGAAGGCCATATACTGAACATAGAACAGACAAAGTTAATACAAGGCTGAAGGCCTGGCACGGTACTTGCGACCAAAGAAAATCATAATCACAAACAACAGAACAGTGGTGCTCAGAAGTGTTCCAAGGGTCGGCCGCGAGAGGAAACTCTAACAACAGTTTAGGTGAGACAGGCAGCCAGGAATAAGACTAAATAATCGGATGGCAACCCGACACGCCGACCAATGGCACGACAACGGAAAATATCAGCAGAGGACGAAGATACTAGCAGCACTACGTCTTCAAAATTGGTGTCTAAAACCAGACAAGGAACAATAACCCCTCAAAAATATGAATAACACCAAAGGTTGTCGAATTACACGCCTTGCCGGACAGCATCAACACGGCAAGGAAACATACACTCGCTATTCTGTCCAAACCGATCGACTGCCTACTCCAGTACACAGACGGCATTCATAACTGCTCAGTGGAAAGCACACAATCTACGCACAGTTCCATGTAGACACTTTGACCAAGAACTCCTAGGACGAATCACAAGCCAACAAACAAAGAGTTTCCATAAGCGGTCGGCGACCAAATACACGTCGTCCGATGAGACGACCGACCGAACGACCAACCAAGGTCGTCCCCACTCATGTCATGAGTATCAGCAACGGTCGGGGAGTCTTGGCTGTCCGGAGCTCACAGCAGCTCCATCCCGAGTCAACTCGATGTCTGTTCGGAACTCGGAGACACGGCGACCCGGGCACACTGGCTCCGACCCTACCATGCAGATGTAACACTTGCCCAATGGCCACCCGACATCTCTGCACAAGGAAGGAACCGACCCACGTTCGGCGAGGTGACCAACTGACAAGGTCCAGAAACGGCCAAAAGGCCAAATACACGTCGCCCGATGAGGCGACCAACCAACCGACGTTCCCGCTCCACTCTCCTTCCGTCGGACTGAACATGTGTCTTTCGAGTACTGGCTGTCTGCAGCTCACTGTCGCTCCATCCCTGACTGAACTCCGTTGATGTCTGTTCGCAACTCGGACACACGACGATCCGGAGACACTGGCTCGGACCCAATCATGCAGAGGCAACACCGTTTCATTGGCCACCCGACATCTCTGCACAAGGAAGGAACCGACCCACGTTCGGCGAGGTGACCAACTGACAAGGTCCAGAAACGGCCAAAAGGCCAAATACACGTCGCCCGATGAGGCGACCAACCAACCGACGTTCCCGCTCCACTCTCCTTCCGTCGGACTGAACATGTGTCTTTCGAGTACTGGCTGTCTGCAGCTCACTGTCGCTCCATCCCTGACTGAACTCCGTTGATGTCTGTTCGCAACTCGGACACACGACGATCCGGAGACACTGGCTCGGACCCAATCATGCAGAGGCAACACCGTTTCATTGGCCACCCGACATCTCTGCACAAGGAAGGAACCGACCCACGTTCGGCGAGGTGACCAACTGACAAGGTCCAGAAACGGCCAAAAGGCCAAATACACGTCGCCCGATGAGGCGACCAACCAACCGACGTTCCCGCTCCACTCTCCTTCCGTCGGACTGAACATGTGTCTTTCGAGTACTGGCTGTCTGCAGCTCACTGTCGCTCCATCCCTGACTGAACTCCGTTGATGTCTGTTCGCAACTCGGACACACGACGATCCGGAGACACTGGCTCGGACCCAATCATGCAGAGGCAACACCGTTTCATTGGCCACCCGACATCTCTGCACAAGGAAGGAACCGACCCACGTTCGGCGAGGTGACCAACTGACAAGGTCCAGAAACGGCCAAAAGGCCAAATACACGTCGCCCGATGAGGCGACCAACCAACCGACGTTCCCGCTCCACTCTCCTTCCGTCGGACTGAACATGTGTCTTTCGAGTACTGGCTGTCTGCAGCTCACTGTCGCTCCATCCCTGACTGAACTCCGTTGATGTCTGTTCGCAACTCGGACACACGACGATCCGGAGACACTGGCTCGGACCCAATCATGCAGAGGCAACACCGTTTCATTGGCCACCCGACATCTCTGCACAAGGAAGGAACCGACCCACGTTCGGCGAGGTGACCAACTGACAAGGTCCAGAAACGGCCAAAAGGCCAAATACACGTCGCCCGATGAGGCGACCAACCAACCGACGTTCCCGCTCCACTCTCCTTCCGTCGGACTGAACATGTGTCTTTCGAGTACTGGCTGTCTGCAGCTCACTGTCGCTCCATCCCTGACTGAACTCCGTTGATGTCTGTTCGCAACTCGGACACACGACGATCCGGAGACACTGGCTCGGACCCAATCATGCAGAGGCAACACCGTTTCATTGGCCACCCGACATCTCTGCACAAGGAAGGAACCGACCCACGTTCGGCGAGGTGACCAACTGACAAGGTCCAGAAACGGCCAAAAGGCCAAATACACGTCGCCCGATGAGGCGACCAACCAACCGACGTTCCCGCTCCACTCTCCTTCCGTCGGACTGAACATGTGTCTTTCGAGTACTGGCTGTCTGCAGCTCACTGTCGCTCCATCCCTGACTGAACTCCGTTGATGTCTGTTCGCAACTCGGACACACGACGATCCGGAGACACTGGCTCGGACCCAATCATGCAGAGGCAACACCGTTTCATTGGCCACCCGACATCTCTGCACAAGGAAGGAACCGACCCACGTTCGGCGAGGTGACCAACTGACAAGGTCCAGAAACGGCCAAAAGGCCAAATACACGTCGCCCGATGAGGCGACCAACCAACCGACGTTCCCGCTCCACTCTCCTTCCGTCGGACTGAACATGTGTCTTTCGAGTACTGGCTGTCTGCAGCTCACTGTCGCTCCATCCCTGACTGAACTCCGTTGATGTCTGTTCGCAACTCGGACACACGACGATCCGGAGACACTGGCTCAGACCCAATCATGCAGAGGCAACACCGTTTCATTGGCCACCCGAGATCTCTGCACAAGGAAGGAACCGACCCACGTTCGGCGAGGTGACCAACTGACAAGGTCCAGAAACGGCCAAAAGGCCAAATACACGTCGCCCGATGAGGCGACCAACCAACCGACGTTCCCGCTCCACTCTCCTTCCGTCGGACTGAACATGTGTCTTTCGAGTACTGGCTGTCTGCAGCTCACTGTCGCTCCATCCCTGACTGAACTCCGTTGATGTCTGTTCGCAACTCGGACACACGACGATCCGGAGACACTGGCTCGGACCCAATCATGCAGAGGCAACACCGTTTCATTGGCCACCCGACATCTCTGCACAAGCTTCCTTGTCCCGCAAGATCATCAACGGAAGTGGCCCAGAAGCGATCGGAAGACCAAATACACGTCGCCCGATGAGACGACCAACCAACGGACGTTCCCGCTCCAATCTCCTTCCGTTGGACAGTTCATGTGTGTCGCCAGCAGTCGGCGATGACTGGCTGTCCGCACTTCACTGGCGCTCCGTCCCAACTGACAGACGACGACCCGGAAAAAGTAGCGGTCGCTCCAGAGATAGTACGCCAATGCACTTCTCGATAAGAACTGCTGCCACTCACGGGCAAGCAAGCCAGCACCCTAGTGACGCCATCAAATCGAATTAAAAGAAAAACGAGGCGACAGAACCACAAAAAGAAGATGACGAGCAAAAAACAGCATGACCGTGAGCCGCGCACGGCTCAGTGATGAAATTTAAAACCATGTTTAGTACATCGAATGATTTTGTAACACACTGCATCGTTAATTAGTTTGACGTAGACGGAACTGCTGAGTATCGAAAGAGTTTTCCAATAAGTTAGTAGTAATCAACTTTAACTTCGTCCCGTAGTGTCCATCAAATTTCATAGGCTTTACATCTTGCATATTCGTTCGAAAAGCAATTCTTGAGAGTCGACTTTCAAAACGCATGTGCCGTTCTATATCGGTCGCCTCAAAACTTACGAATACGCCGATGAGATAAACAATCGCACGCGAGCGAACTTCTGCAGCTAGGTCACAAACAGACGTCCGTGCAGCAGCTCCGCCGAAGGCAGAGCGTCCAACATTTTGTGAAGCAAAGTAGAACAAAACTAAAGTAATAATTTAACAATCCACTCTTAAAAGTTCAACTACAGTTTAGTCGTTACGACGTTTTCCAGTCTTTGAAATGCGTCGCAAAAATCAACTGAGGGAGGCAATGACATAGTTTCTAAATGGAAATTGGAGCGATGTAGATACTTTAGGAGTTGAAATAATTCAACAGATACACTTGAAATATGTGTGCTGGATCAGGATTCGAACCCGGATGCTCAGCTTCTCTGGAACGGTTTCCTTAACCACCTCGGCTATCCGTACACACTTCCTATGCATCCCAGGTTTCTTAGTGCTGCTCACCGCTGATGTGGTGACTCTCGTTCAGCCGGCCGGGATGGCCGAGCGGTTCTAGGCGCTACAGTCTGGAACGCGCGACCGCTACGGTCGCAGGTTCGAATCCTGCCTCGGGCATGGATGTGTGTGATGTCCTTAGGCTAGTTAGGTTTAAGCAGTTCTACGTTCCACAGGACTGATGACATGAGAAGTTAAGTCCCATAGTACTCAGAGCCATTTGAACTCCCTTTCATTTTCCCAGTTGCTCACAGCCTCACAGTATCCCCGCAAGGGGACGAACGATGGCATGTTTCGAAAATGAGACGTTGAAATTGTGCAATTACATGTGTGGTGCCTGCTCTTTCGGACATGTTCTAAAGAAGAGATACGACACAAATAATTGTATAGTATAACTTTTAGTAGGTTTTATCCCGCCATTAAAGCAAAGGCGTTTCTCGTTTCGGCAGGACCTTTTCACTAAACTTCAATCGCGGACTTTCTACTCCGAATGAGGAAATATGTTGTTGGCACCCACGTGCAAAGCGAGAAGTGATCATTATAATAAAACAAGAGAAATCAGAGCTTGCACAGAAAGATAGTGTTAGACGGTTGAATACTGTAGAAATAGCTTGAAGGTACTTAATTGTGAATTTTAGAAAATCCTTATCGATACAGCCCTATTCCATTGCTCCCATTGTTACTTTGCAAAGTCTAATTACTGTCACGGATTATGTAAGGAGTTTGGATGATTAGCTCCATCCCAAGGTACAATGGTGTAACTGCGTTTCAAGACGATAGGGCACCTGTTCACAAATTTTGTATCGTCCAGGACTGGATTTGTCAGCACGAGGGTAAACTGTTCCATCTCCCTTGGCCGCCAGTCACCAGATCTCAATATTATTGAGCCTTTGTGGTCCACCCGGGAGGGGAGAGTGCGTGATCGCTATCCACGTCAACCATCGTTACCTGAACGTGCCACTATTTTGCAGGAAGAAAGGCATGGAAACCATACGGGACCTGTATTTATCCATCCCAAGAAGAGGTAAAGCTGTTTTGTACGCCAACGTTTGTCCTACGCCTTATTAGACATGGTAATGAGTTGCATTTTTGATGTTTCTACAATTTATGACATCCCCGGACATCTATCGACAAACCATGCCACAATAGATTTACGAGCCGTAAGTTGTATATCCCTCCTAGTGCCGCTGTGGCATAGCCCCTTCCTTGCTCAGTTTGTGGATAGGGAGCGGAACGCCTCCCCATGAGCTCATTTCTCAGATTTTTCCGTTACTTTAATTTTGCGAAAAGGACGGGTAAGGAAGCAATATGTTGCCCAACGTATGCTCTCGGAATTCTAACAGTAAACTGCAAGAAGCCAGTTAACTCTAAGCCTTCGTGGAACTACTAAAACAGTTGAGGAAATAAAAGAGTCAAACAGCAGAAGGCGAAGGCCATGGGGGAAAAATGTTCAAATCTGTGTGAAATCTTATGGGACTTAACTGCTAAGGTCATCAGTCCCCAAACTTACACACTACTTAACCTAAATTATTCTAAGGACAAACATACACACTTATGCCCGAGGGAGGACTCGAACCTCCGCCGCGATCAGCCGCACAGTCCATGACAGCGGGCCACGGGGAAAAATATCGTCCAGTAATATGAAAAATTTGTATTGTATTGTAATGTTAACCGGGGGCCTAGAAACGATGGAGAGGCTCCTTCCTAGCCGCAGCCGCAGTGGTCCACAACCCTACGACGACTACCGCAGTTCACTTCACCCCTCCGTCGCCTCACGCCGAACCACTCTTTCAGGGTTATTGTGCTGTTCGGCCCCCGGTGGACCTCCCCTGCGAACGTCTCACACCAGCCGAGTGTAGCTCTTGTGTTTGCGTGGTAGAGTAATGGTAGTGTACCTGTACGTGAAGAACTTGTTAGCGCAGCAATCGCCGACTTAGTGTAGCTGAGGCAGAATAAGGGGACCCAGCGCGTATTCGCCGAGGCAGATGGAAAACCACGTAAAAACCATCCACAGACTGGCCGGCTCACTAGACCTCGACACAAGTCCGCCTGGCGGATTCATGTCGGGAACCAGGCGCTCCTTCCCAATCCGGAAAGCCGTGCGTTAGACCGCACGGCCTACCGGGCGGGCTGTCTAAACAATACTAAGACTCATACGAAGAATTCACACAACGAAACATAAACAAGGTTACATATCATAAAACTTGTTCACGCATTTAGTGAACAAATTCCCCTGAAATCAAGAAAACACGTCACATAAGACACTATGGAGTCATATATCATCACGCGGCACGGACACACGGTACTGCCCCACAACAAAGTGCAGAGTTCGACAGTTCGCTCGGGGACAGGAGCGGTGCCACGCCAGTCGGAGTCGACTGCCCCGGTAGCTTCTCGATGTCTACATCACGGCGTCCACCATCGTGCATTGGCTGGCATTGTGATAACGCACTGCTAGTCACTGCTCTCCTTGCACGAGGCAGTACCATGGGGCTCACTAGCGCTCACGGCGAATGGCTTGTCTGGTTGGGGAGGGGACCAAACAGCGAGGTCATCGTTCCCATCGGATTACGGAACGATGGGGAAGGAAGTCGGCCATACCCTTTCAAAGGAACCATCCCGATATTTGCCTGAAGCGATTTAGGTAAATCACGGAAAACCTAAATCAGGCCGGTCGAATGCGGGTTTGCGCCGCCGTCGTCCCAAATGCGAGTCCAGTGTAATAACCACTGCGCCACCCCACTCGGTGGCGAATGGGTGCTACCTTGCGGTGTACAGATTCATGTGCGAGGTGCGTACAACACTTCCCATTCTAAGGAATCGATTGGTCACTGACTGTCACATGATAGTAGGCCATGTGACGTCTATGGAAATACATATTTAGTTGCTGCTGGACTGTACGGAAACGGGGAATGGCAAATTTGTGTGTTTCTGGAACATGAATCATCTAACGTCCATTCGTTTTACGTTTACTAGAACCGAGACGTATCAGCTGGGGAAGGAGTGATGCTTCTCATACACAGGGGAATATCAGATCAGAGACCTTGGCTCAGAAGTATCATCTATCACGGTTTTTCTATAGCGTTTTGCAACAGAATGGGTATCCCTTGACAGCTAACACCTCGTGTATCGTAGCGACGCACTCAGATGCAAATTATTCGTATACTGCCCACCTTCCATGCTCGCTCGAGACCTAACAGTTGCCGTCAGGGCCATCAGCCGTTTGGTAGCTAGCCACGCAGCCAACTAGAAGAGGTTCAGCTGGGTCGTTCATTGACCGGCCCTTGGTGCATGAAGCGGCCCGGGTCACTGGATTCCCTGTAAGCTGTAAGCTGTAGCTCGTGCTGCGCTGTCAGCTGTCAGGCTCTTGGGAAGGCAACCGGCTCTAATTGGCCCCCTTTAAGCCTCAGCTTACAGCTGACTCCAGGATACGATCCTGGTACGTCGTATCGCAGCGAGACCCCTGCGCCAACCAGCTGTGAAATCGTGTACCGTGTTTGCAACTTCCGACAATCACAGTGTTTGCTGCTCAGTGCGTCATCTGCACCTATCTTACAGCGACTTAAGTTCCTTAACTCTACAATACGTCACATCTCTACCAATAAACAAGAACCACATACAAAAAGTACACTGACGGAAAAAATCGCAACACGAAGACAGAGTTGTGCGACATACGCGAATTTGGTAGGTGTGTTTCTACACATGAAAAGTGATTATAAAAATTTCGCACCAGTAGCATAAATTAGTTACCTTTGAGATTGGACATGGTGAGTTGATGTTTGCCAAGAATGCCTCTGAGGCGACATTATCAACACCTCACTGAGTTTGAAAGAGATCGTGTAATAGGGCTACGTAAAGGTTTATGTTCCTTATGCGATATTGCCGAGGGACGTGGTAGGAATGTAGCCTCAGTATATGTGCTGACAGGAGTTTTCGCTAGAAAACTGGTCTCTGGACAGCCACTTGGCGCTACCCAGAGGGAAGACCATAATGTTCGGCTTACGGCTCTGGCACATCCTCCTGCATCTGCAGCAGCAAAGTCGAGCAGCAGTTGGCATCAAAGTGAAACAATGAACCGTTGCAAATCGGTTACTTCAAGGACAATGAGATAGACGCGCTGTAGCATGCATTCTACTGTCTCGAAAAAATGGCTCTGAGCACTATGGGACTCAACCGTTAAGGTCATTAGTCCCCTAGAACTTAGAACTAGTTAAACCTAACTAACCTAAGGACATCACAAACATCCATGCCCGAGGCAGGATTCGAACCTGCTACCGTAGCGGTCTTGCGGTTCCAGACTGCAGCGCCTTTAACCACTCGGCCACTTCGGCCGACCTGTCTCGAAACCACCACCATTTACGACTGCAGTCGTGACAAGCGAGAGCCCATTGGAGGACAGTGTGGTGGTCTGTTGCGTTTTTTGATAAAAGCTGGTTCTGTCTCGATGCCAGTGATGGCCGTGTGTTGGTTAGGAGGAGGTCAGGTGACGGTTTGCAACCAATTTGCCTGCGTGCTACAAACATTCCACCTACACCTGGAGATATGGACCGAGAAGCATTTCCCATGACAGCAGGAGCACTCTCGTGGTTATCCCACGCATCCGGACAACAAATTTGTACGTCAATTTGATAATTCGACTTGTTGTGCAGCCATTCATTAACAGCATTCCATGGGGAGCTTTCCAGCAAGGTAACGCTCACTCATATACGGCTGTTGCAAGCCAACATGCTCTGCAGAGTGTGACATGTGGCCTTGGCCTGCACGATCACCTGATCCGTCTCCAGTCGAGCACATATGGGACATCATCGGACGACAACTGCAGCGTCATCCACAACCAGCATTAACCGTACGTGTACTGGCCGAACAAGCGCAACAGGCATGGAACGTACGGAACCTGTACAATACAACGCTGCACTCAGCATTCTCGCTGTTCCACCGGTTATTAACGTACCAACGTTTCACGTTTGCTGTGGCTTATCTTGTGCTTATGTTAACCTGTGATCTTGCAATATGTCACCTAGACAAATACGTTTGCGAAATTTTATTACTCTGCATTAATTATTTTTGCGTTGTGAATTTTTTCCAGTCAGTGTATAAACTGAAAGTCCACCTCCAGCAAATGAAGGGTGGTGAGACTGACATCCTAGCATTTATTTCATACAAGTGGGAACTTATAATATTTCGGACGAGCATCTCGATCGTATCAGCTTTATGGAATTTACGGTTCGAAAATTACTCTATTTACCTATGTTACTAGTCATTCCACCTGATGTACCTAATATTTGATGATGTGTTCAAGCATAGCTAAAATTTCTCGAATAATAGTACACATCATGCTCTCATCCTTGCTGAATAAACAACTTAAATTTTCTTTGAGTTCCGTAAATCCTCCTCCTTAAGTCAGATACGTTATGCACTGGCTTCTTCATCTCTCATTTCCTTAATCCATTTTTTTTCTTTTCAAATTTGCTTCACTCACCCAAAGCTTCAAAATCTGCCTTAAGCTTAGTCCTACGACAAGCAAAAATTTCTTTTTCTAAGCCAGTATACATAGTATTCTCTCAGATTACTGTTCCTCTTCGACCTCGTTATATACCTTCGGTGTGACTTTTTATTCACCTCGAACGCTTATGTCTGTTTATTTCCCTGTAGATGGAAATTCTGCTGCCGTTGTTATAATATGTTCGTCCTTCTAACATCTTATATTGTTCTCTTCTCCCTGTATCTCTCTTACGGCAGTTCTCTCGCACCTACTATACAACAAAAAGAATCAGAGCGTCATAGCGTTATATGATTACTATCATACCTTATACCTACATTCCGTTGGTAGCAGTTGGACGCCTCACAAAGCATTTGGAATTTCTCTCTCATCCGCGAATCCGGCTTCAACACAATATAGTACGTTCCTTTCCTGCTCAACATTCTCCTACTGACTCCTTGAGACTAAAACTACAACAAAAAATATCATTATAAAATGGTTCCAACGTCCCTAGTTGTGGGCCGAAGTCCTAAAATCGTAATATATCGCAGATACCATCTGACGAGATTCAATAAACCAAAGCTAACGTGTCAACAAAGACTATTATCTTATGCAATTACCCAAACAACGCCGAACGTTAGCCCCGTTCAGTTTTTCGGATAGTCATCCTCGGCGTCTCTCAGAATGAATGACCTCAACCACGTGCCATCCTAAACCTTAAGACCTCACCTTGTGCACCATTCACAACATTTTAATTTTCTTCCGTACATCGCCTCGCAATGTGTGCTGCACCATCACAATATCTCGACATCACCTGAGACTGGACATCGGAGACGCACTCAGTTAAACGTAAATATGCAACCAGTAGATATGCTAATCAATCATAAAAGCTCGTAACAACACGCCCACTCCGTCTACAGGCCACAAGTGGACCATCGGGACCATCTGACCGCCGTGTCATCCTCAGAGGAGGATGCGGATAGGAGAGGCGTGGGGATCAGCACACCGCTCTCCAGGCCGATATGATGGTATTCTTGACCAAAGCCGCTACTATTCGGTCGAGTAGCTCCTCAATTGGCATCACGAGGCTGAGTGCACCCCGAAAAATGGCAACAGCGCATGGCGGCTTGGATGGTCACCCATCCGAGTGCCGACCACACCCGACTGCGCGTAACTTCGGTGATCTCACGGGAACCGGTGTATCCACTGCGGCAAGGCCGTTGCCCGTAATAATACGTACCTCACTCAATTTGATCAATGAAGCCCAATCTTTTGAATTTTACTAACAATTAACAATCAGCAATGACATATATTTTCCCACGAATTAACTCCCACTAGCCATATTATATATCACCAAACGCCTTCAATGCTTGTCGCTAAATTATAACATACTTATTCTATGAAGCATTTGATATTGCTTGATGGTGTGTTCCGAAAGAATTTTTGTGACTTCCGTGACCCACGTATGCACGAATCGCCGAAAGCGTAGTCGCCAATACTACAATCGAAAAAACTTAACGCGCAAACCCTTTTGCTTGTTAAATCGCTTATGTGACTAGATGAGCATCATCTTCCCTACGTGATACCTTCTAAATTTTCCTTTGCTACCGCCGCACTGAATCCTAGTTTGCACTCACGCATTCTGCTAATTGGTCCATCAGTGGTCTTAAACTGATCTGTGGCAGTACAGAGATGCCATTCAATCTCCTCAAGTGGTAAGCGTTACCCACCAGCTTGGCTAGCCGTTTAGTGGTCTCCTTCATAAGATTTTCGTTCGTGACTTGCCTGAGTGCCTTGTCATGAATTTGCTGCTTCATTTTCGAAAACTGCTCAAACGTCTTTGACATTTCATTTACACTTGTAAGCAGGTTCAATGTCCGCCCCCCAGTAGCTAAGTGTCAGCGCGACAGAATGTCAATCCTAAGGGCCCGGGTTCGAGTCCCGGCTTGGTCGGAGATTTTCTCCGCTCAGGGACTGGGTGTTGTGTTGTCCTCATCATCATCATCATTTCATTCCCATCGACGTGCAAGTCGTCGAAGTGGCGTCAAATCGAAAGACTTGCACCCGGAGAACGGTGTACCCGACAGGAGGCCCTCGTCACACGACATTTACAATTTTTGTGTTAACATTTAATTTTAGGAGTACAATCTCGGAGTCAGGTTTTGTAAATCAAGGCACTGCAATGTAAAATAATCGATGTTTTAATTAATTCGTGTTCTCCACGTATAAACACTTTAATCATAAACTGTGAAACACTTTATAACATGTTTATTTAACAGGTTCGATAACTCCCCCTTAGTCTTCTTAATATCCTTCTGAAGGTCCTTCACTATTCTATTATTCTCTTTCGCATCGGAATCCGTCCTTGTAGCTCATACTGCGTTTCTTTCGGGGCGATATTTCCAGCCAAAACTTAAGAATCCACTTTTACATGATTTTGCTATTCTCTTCTACATCTGAATCCATCCTCTTAAACATTTCCAGTATCCCCCACAGTATATCACTGCGCCCCACCGGTGTGGGTAGGGATGGTGCAGACGAACTCAAAGGAGCATCTTGCGTGGGTTTTCTAGGCAGTCCTACAAAACCCTACCATCCTTGGTTCTGAATTATAACTACACTATCAACTAGATAAGGAACAATCCCATCCAGATTAACCACAATTTCCCTTCTCATATCACTCACTAACGCATCATCTTCCATACCAGTAGCAGGTACATTTGTATTTTGATCCACCAGTTCTGTAACCAATTAGACCAAGTCTGTGACATTTCCTAGAACCTTGATTCACCTCCTTCTTCATCTGATTGTTAACCCCAAGACCCTCTCTCATCTCGTCTGACGACGAGTTTGCATTCAAAACAGCACAAATTCCCTACACACAAGTAACCCTGCACATTTCCTTCTCCAACATATAAAGACACTTAAAAAAGCCACCAAAATTTCAACTCTAAACAATGATAATCAGCAATGAGTGGAACAGGACATGGCAAACATTCCAAAGCTGATTGAAATACTTGTAATTCAGAAACTCGCAGCCACCTAAATTAAATTTCTCCCCACCTTTATGAATTATGTCATAAGCTTCTCCTTACTTAGCATATAAAGCTCAAATCATTTTCACAATCATAATTGTTATTCTCCACACAATCATCACACTGACCTGAAAAATGAATGTCAAATCAAAATGAACAGTTCAACTATCCAACTTGAATGGAAGATCACCTAAAAGTAAGACCCTGGCAGGGTCGCCATTTATTATGCAAGATGCCTGTAAGGTTAAGGACAAACCATCATGGAAAAAACTGGGATGTGCACCAAGTATTCCCTCTTGATGCAACTGAATTCAAATTAATACAAAAGCTGTTCAGATTTACTCTCATACAGAAGATGATTGATAAATGGAAGATGAGTATGTGGAAATAGTTACGTTTCTAATGTTAGGTCGCGCTATGTAGCTCATAAAAGGATGATTACTATGATAAATAACTTTATAAGTATCTTATTGAACTGAAACACTAGGTCACATCAGTTATGATGATGGTGTCGATTCATACATGAAAACCCAACAATAAAGTCATGCGCAAGAGACCTCTCTACAAAGCATGATTGGTCAACGCTACACAAAACACTGAAATGTGCGTATTTCCTCATGAGTACTATTAACTGACCTTATTGCTGCGTGAATTTACAATTGGGAAGCTGCTGCTGCAGGTGATGGACTGCCATATTGCGAACGACAGCTTTTCCCTGAATCAGAGTCCAAAGAAAATCAGAAAATGCAAACAGCATAAGAGTCAGATTGCAAAACGGAATATCATCAGAATGTGACTGGAACTACGATCAGAATGCGAATCCCTAATGAAATTCCAGAATCCAGAGTGCGAATGAAACTAAAAATTTACACTCGGCCACTTGTGCCTCGAATTTCACATAAGCCAGTCTGAAGGATAGTCTCTACCTTTGTCAATTGGAGCTCTTGTCTCAAAAAGCGGTACGCTCGTTATGCAGAATAACATCATCTCTTTTGGAAAGATGCGAGCTCCAGTCAATGGTAAGAGACAGTTCCTGCAGTTTTGGAACGCTCCCCCAAAACTCCACTTGGACTGTCTTTTAATGCCAGCTTCACCAAGGTATCGGCATACTACAAAATTAGTCCTTAACAGTGGTGTTATGCGCTTCACGTGGTATGGACCGATCTTACAGCCCTGGGCCGCTCGCAGTCGCTCGCTGTTCACAGGCTGACATCTGTTCCGCACCACCCACTATGCGTGTGGTCATTAGCAGTTAGCAGACGCACTATAGAAAATTGTCGCTGCTCGCAGACGCACTACAGGCTGCAAGCGCAACCACACCGACGAGGCAAGGCATCCCCAGCCCCGGTTTGTGGAAACTTTAATCTTATCAAACGGAGCAAGCCACCTGCCTACCTGAATGAGCTGGACGGAAAGGAATTCGGTCACGGTCACATGTAAGCACAGGGAGTTGCCGGTTTCCAGAGCTTGTCTTGCCCCGCCCCCCCCCCCCCTCTCCCCCTCATACCGACTAATGAAGCCCCTGGCCACCGCTCGGCTGTTCTGTTAGATAACTAAATACTAAATATAGATACATTGCTAAAAATTACATTACATAAATGAGTAACCTCAGCAATCATCATTTCTGTCCCATATCAAACAAACGTCCATTACGCATACAATACTATCTAACCTTTATCTACACGTCACATTACCAAATTAATATACATTTTCGGAAAAAATCGCAGTATCAAAGAATAATTAATGCAGAGTAATAAAATTTCGGGAATACATTTATCAAGAAAACAAGTTTAAGTGTTTCACATTGGAAGATCACAGGTTAATGTAAGCTCGAGAAAAGCCGTTCCAAATGTGAAATACTGGTACATTAATAACCGGTGTAGCGGCCAGGATCTTGAATACAAGTATGCAAACGTGCATGTACTGTGTTGCACATGAAGCGAATGTCAGTTTCTGCGATGGAGTTCCATGCCTGTAGCACTTGGTCTGTCAATACGGGAACGATAATTCTTGTTGTGGGTGAAAAAATGGTTCAAATGGCTCTGAGCACTATGGGACTTAACTGCTGAGGTCATCAGTCCCCTAGAACTTGGAACTGCTTAAACCTAACAAACCTAAGGACATCACACACATCCATGCCCGAGGCAGGATTCGAACCTGCGACCGTATCGGTCGAGCAGTTCCAGACTGTAGCGCCTAGAACCGCTCGGCCACTCCGGCCGGCTTGTTGTGGGTGACGCTGGTGTTGTCGTCCGACGATGTCCCATATGTGCCCGACTGGAAGTGTATCTGGTGATCGAGCAAGGCAACATGTCGACACTTTGAAGAAGACATTGGCTTACTACAGCGGTAGGTGAGCGAGCGTTATCCTGTTGGAAAACTCCCCCTGGAAAACCGTTCATGAATGCGGCCGGCTTGTTTTGGGTGACGCTGGTGTTGTCGTCTGATGATGTCCCATATGTGCCCGACTCGAAGTGTATCTGGTGATCGAGCAAGGCAACATGTCGACACTTTGAAGAAGACATTGGCTTACTACAGCGGTAGGTGAGCGAGCGTTATCCTGTTGGAAAACTCCCCCTGGAAAACCGTTCATGAATGTCAGCATAACAAGTCGAAAACTAGATTGACGTACAAATTTGGAGGCAGACTGCGTGAAATACCCACGAGAGTGCTCCTGATATCATACTAAATCTCACCCCAACCCTTAACTGCTGGTATATTTAGAGTGTGTCTAGCACGCAGACAGGTTGTTGGGAAGCCCTCAACTGGCCTGCTCCTAACCGCCACACGGCCATCACTGACGCCGAGGCAGAACCAGCTTTTATCATAAAACACAACAGGCCTACCCCCGGTGGGCTCTCGTTTGAAACTACTGAAGTCGAAAAGGCGGTGGTTTGGGGTCAGTAGAACACACGCCACAGGACATCTGTCTCGGAGCTGTCCTTGAGGTAAACGATTTGTAACAGTTCATTGTGTCACTGTGGTGTCAACTACTGTTCAATTTTGCTGCTAAAGATGCAGGACGATATGTCAGAGCCGTAAGCCGAACACGATGGTCTTCCCTCTGGGTAGTTTCACGTGACTGTTCGGACACCAGTCTTCTTGTGACCATAATTTCTAGTGACCGCGGCTGCCAGCTCTTACGTACTGTGGCTACATTCCTGCCAAGTCTCAGTGCAGCGCCGCAGAAGAAACATAAAGCTTTTCGTATCCCTATTATACGAGCTCTTTCAAACTCAATGAGTTGTTGATAATGGCGTCTTTGTCACCTTAATGGTGTTCTTGAATAATATCGGCTCTTCACGTTCAAACTCGAAGGTAACTAACCTTCACGATCGTCTTACAGCGTGTATTTGACACACACCTAATATTCATCCTGGTAGTGGCGCTACTAGCGCCATTCTTTTGCGACAGGCGTGAAATTTGAAAAGACACCATCTTCCTGATGTAGGAACACGACTATCAACTTTCCTTGTGTCGCACAACTCCTTACTGGTGTTAAGTTTTTCTGTCCACCAGTGTATGTGCTTAATATGAATGAAACGTCAGGCTGGCTACAGCCGGGCGCGTTTCAGTACTTCACCGTTATGCACAACGTTTCTGTTACTGGACTTTGATAAACATGCCCGAGACTCTTTCATGTTAACTAAACGAACTCATGACGAAATCTGCTGCTTTTGTTTGCAGTTTCGCTATCTCCTTCGTTACTCCCGCATGATACGGGAGCCAGACTCAATATTCGTTCAAACAATGATTTTGTAAGCTACGAATCTCAAACTAACAACTCATTCTTCAATCGTGTGACCAAATGAAAATTTTTCTTTCCATCTGTTTCTTCCATATACGTTCCATTTCTTTCCTTTGATGATGAAATACCAGTATTTTTATTGAGAATTAGAGCCTTCATTTGTCTTTCTGCATTTAGCTACGATCTTCTTGCGTTTGAGCTTTCCAATATACAGCATTACCATCCACAAACTGCCTCATAGAGCTACGTTGATCTATACGTAGAATGTTGCGGAATACCGCTCACAGATTTTCAGATCATGCTTTATTGATAGAATGAGGAGGTCGCAAGATTTAAATATGTATTATTGACGGGCATTCGAATGAAATAATTCTAGGTACCTTTTTTGAAAGGTGATTTACATGATCTGTGTAATGGATCTTTCTAACCGAACCGATCATTCCGAATAAATTGTTGTAGTGACCGTATGGCAGTTAGCACCATTGATTATAGCCGTTATTTTAATCTTAAGAAAAATCTGAAATTTTAACCAAATGTGTCAAGAAACATATTGAAAATTTTGTGAGCAGTTATTATCATACGAAGATGCGGAGCATCATTGGATATACACTATGTGATCAAAAGTATCCGCACACCCCCAAAAACATACGTTTCTCATGTTAGGTCCATTTTGCTGCCACCTACTGCCAGGTAATCCATATCAGAGACCTCAGTAGTCATTAGACCTCGTGAGAGAGCAGAATGGAGCGCTCCGCGAAACCCACCGACTTCGAGCGTGGTCAGGTGATTGGGTGTAACTTGTGTCATACGACTGTAGGCGAGATTTCCACACTCCTAACCATTCCTACGTCCACTGTTTCCGATATGACAATGAAGTGGAAACGTGATGGTACACGTACAGCACGAAAGCATACAGGCCGACCTCGTCTGTTGACTGACAGAGAGACTGCCGACCGTTGAAGAGGGTCGTAATGTGTAATAGGCAGACATCTATTCAGACCATCACACAGGAATTCCAAAATGCATCAGGATCCACTGCAAGTACTATGACAATTAGGCAGGAAGTAAGAATACTTGGATTTCATGATCGAGCGGCTGCTCATAAGCCACACATCACGCGGTTAAATGCCAAACGACGCCTCGCTTGGTGTAAGGAGCGTAAACATTGGACGACGGAACAGTGGAAAAACGTTGTGTGGAATGACGAATCACGGTACACTGTTTGGCGATCTGATGGCCGGGTTTGGGTATGGCAAATGTCGGTGGATGTCATCTGCCAGCGTGTGTAGTGCCAACAGTAAAATTCGGCAGTGTTATGGTGTGGTCGGGTTTTTCACGGGGGGGCTTGCACCCCCTGTTGTTTTGCGTGGCACTATCACAGCACAAGTCTACATTAATGTTTTAAGCACCTTCTTGCTTCCCACTGTTGAAGAGCAATTCGGGGATGGCGATTGCATCTTTTAACACGATCGAGCCCCTGTTCATAATGCACGGCCTGTGGCATACTGGTTACACGACAATAACACCCCTGTAATGGGCTGGCCTGCACGGAGTCCTGACATGAATCCTATAGAATACCTTTGGGATGTTTTCGAACGCCGACTCCGTGCCAGGCCTTACTGACAGACATCGATACCTCTCCTCAGTGCAACACTCCGTGAAGAATGGGCTACCATTCCCCAAGAAACCTTCCAGCACCTGATTGAACGTATGCCTGCGAGACTGGAGGGCTGTCATCAAGGCTAAGGGTGGGCCAACACCATACTGAATTCCAGCATTATCGATGAAGGGCGCCACGAACTTGTAATTTTCAGCCAGGTGTCCGGATACTTTTGATGACGTAGTGTAATTCGAGGGTATTGTATTATATGTTTCAAATATGTATAAGCTCAATGAAACTTCGGATCGTGGGAGAGGTCGGCTGCGCTTCAACAGCAATCCTAGATCATTATTACGATGGAAAAAAAGACCTTTACCACCACAGATTTAAAAGAAGTAAAAGCCTTGTTTGAAAACGAAAGTTCAGGGAAACCAAAAGAAGAGCAATACAAGGAAGTGTTTAATTAATTTTACAGCAAATCTCTTTTTACTGACCCGTTGAAAATTACTACGGTTTCGTTTTGCGTGAAGCCAGTAAACGTAATAAATTGGTGTGTACAATAGATGACTGAGCGAAAACAGAGAGAAATTGAGAATGGAAGACATAATCAAGATACTGGATGAGATTTTCAAAAATGATATCACTGCGAATGATCCTATTGTGGTTCCTTCTCGTAACTATCACACGAATTCTGAGTTGACAGATATTCAGATAACTGATCATGTAGTTGAAAATTGACTCAAACTGTTGAATATAGGAAAGGCAATGACACAATGCAGACAGAGTGAGATTACTCGTCCATTTGTAGCTGCAATTAATTGTAGGTAATTATAGCGACAATCCTTCCACGTGCGTTGTAAAAAGCCGCAGGCTATTTCGATTTTCAGGAGGAGTAACTGATTAATTGGGATAACTACAGGGCGACACTGAAGTCATTCTGCTGCAGAATGATGGGACACCTGCAAACTCGCATGGTTTTGGAGAACAAAATCTCATATGTGGAAATCTATACGGATTCCACAAACGGCGATGTTGGGAAATTCAGCTCTGTTTGTACATCAACGAGCTCAAGAAATAACGGCGTCAACACTAATGCTGTCTTCTTTTACTTCTGGAAATCAGTCTGCACAGTTACGCACTGTCACCTAGTGAACAAGAAACGAATTTATTGGATATCGCAACACTGTAGTTCAGTTTAGGATTTCGTAGCAAAAAGAAATCAACACGTCGTTTTTAATGAGTCGAAGATGTCAGAACTAAAAGTAAGTTCGGATGTACCCTGTGAGAGGGTCAATTGCTTGTGAATGTTTACAAATGGCTCTGAGCACTATGGGACTTAACATCTGAGGTCATCAGTCCCCTAGACCTTAGAACTACTTAAACCTAACTAACCTAATGACATGACACACAGCCATGCCCGAGGCAGGATTCGAGCCTGCGACCGTAGCGGTCGCGCGGTTGAATGTTTACAGTGGAGGTCTATATGAATACGTCGCGCGTAATGTTGGAAGCTCCATGAGCCTGCGGATGATGGTGTCGAATACTGGAAAGCTGAAACGCAAGAAAATTATAGTGAAATGCTTGAAGACATGGAAAAGATCGACGCTTAATGAAATGGAAATAAATGTAACTTATGTGGAATGAACAGACGGAAAGAACAGCAGTACTGAGTATTGTTACTCAATACAGAAAAAATTACGAAAGTTGACTTTTGGTATTGTAAGAGAGAAGTAACAAATGTATCAAATTACGGTCACGGTGAAGGATAGTTACATTGCAATCCATTGCGTTCCCTGTAGCCATGACACTGTTGGTGGTTTGTAACGTAACTGTCCATTACTCTGTGCTTAATTTTATTTGTAAATTGATGTACACTGAGATGACACAAGGCATGGGATACCTCCTAATATCGCGTCGGACCTCATTTTGCCCGGAGTAGTGCAACAACTCGATGTGACACGGACTCAAGAAGGAATGGAGGAGGATTGGGTTTAACGTCCAGTCGACATCGAGATCATTACAAACGGAGTGCAAGCTCGGATTGTGTCAGGGATGGGGGAAGGAAATCGGCTATGACCTTTCGAAGGAACCATCCCGGCATTTGTCTGGAGCGGTTAAGGGAAACCACGGAAAATCTAAATCTGGATGGCCGGACACGGGTTTGAACCGTCGTCCTCTCAAACGCAGCGTCCAGCGCGCTAATCACTACGCCACATCGCTCGGTGCATGGACTCAACAAATCGTAGGAAGTCCTCTGCAGACACATTGAGCCACGGTGCCTCCATAGCCGTCCATAATTGGGAAAGTGTTACCGGTGCAGGATTTTGTGCACGAACTGATCTCTCGATTACGTCCAATAAATATGTGATGAGATGCATGTCAGGCGAACTAGATGGCCAACCATTCGCTCGAACTGTTCAGAACGTTCTTCAAACAAATCGCGGACAGCTATGGCCCGGTGAAATGGCGCATTGTCACGCATAAAAATTCCAGTTTGGGAATATCAAGTCCATTAATGGATGCAAATGGTCTCAAAGTTGCCGAACATTGAGGACCTCGTTCATGACATACACTCCTGGAAATTGAAATAAGAACACCGTGAATTCATTGTCCCAGGAAGGGGAAACTTTATTGACACATTGCTGGGGTCAGATACATCACATGATCACACTGACAGAACCACAGGCACATAGACACAGGCAACAGAGCATGCACAATGTCGGCACTAGTACAGTGTATATCCACCTTTCGCAGCAATGCAGGCTGCTATTCTCCCATGGAGACGATCGTAGAGATGCTGGATGTAGTCCTGTGGAACGGCTTGCCATGCTATTTCCACCTGGCGCCTCAGTTGGACAAGCGTTCGTGCTGGACGTGCAGACCGCGTGAGACGACGCTTCATCCAGTCCCAAACATGCTCAATGGGGGACGATCCGGAGATCTTGCTGGCCAGGGTAGTTGACTTACACCTTCTAGAGCACCTTGGGTGGCACGGGATACATGCGGACGTGCATTGTCCTGTTGGAACATTAAGTTCCCTTGCCGGTCTAGGAATGGTAGAACGATGGGTTCGATGACGGTTTGGATGTACCGTGCACTATTCAGTGTCCCCTCGACGATCACCAGTGGTGTACGGCCAGTGTAGGAGATCGCTCCCCACACCATGATGCCGTGTGTTGGCCCTGTGTGCCTCGGTCGTATGCAGTCCTGATTGTGGCGCTCACCTGCACGGCGCCAAACACGCATACGACCATCATTGGCACCAAGGCGGAAGCGACTCTCATCGCTGAAGACGACACGTCCCCAGTCGTCCCTCCATTCACGCCTGTCGCGACACCACTGGAGGCGGGCTGCACGATGTTGGGGCGTGAGCGGAAGACGGCCTAACGGTGTGCGGGACCGTAGCCCAGCTTCATGGAGACGGTTGCGAATGGTCCTCGCCGATACCCCAGGAGCAACAGTGTCCCTAATTTGCTGGGAAGTGGCGGTGCGGTCCCCTATGGCACTGCGTAGGATCCTACGGTCTTGGCGTGCATCCGTGCGTCGCTGCGGTCCGGTCCCAGGTCGACGGGCACGTGCACCTTCCGCCGACCATTGGCGACAACATCGATGTACTGTGGAGACCTCACGCCCCACGTGTTGAGCAATTCGGCGGTACGTCCACCCGGCCTCCCGCATGCCCACTATACGCCCTCGCTCAAAGTCCGTCAACTGCACATACGGTTCACGTCCACGCTGTCGCGGCATGCTACCAGTGTTAAAGACTGCGATGGAGCTCCGTATGCCACGGCAAACTGGCTGACACTGACGGCGGCGGTGCACAAATGCTGCGCAGCTAGCGCCATTCGACTGCCAACACCGCGGTTCCTGGTGTGTCCGCTGTGCCGTGCGTGTGATCATTGCTTGTTCAGCCCTCTCGCAGTGTCCGGAGCAAGTATGGTGGGTCTGACACACCGGTGTCAATGTGTTCTTTTTTCCATTTCCAGGAGTGTATAAACACAGACCACATTGTTCTAGGCATTTGGTCTCGGCTGATGTCACATGATACCCCTTCAAGTTCTTCACTGATTCTTTTACTCAGTTTCCTTATTACCGAGGGCAGCCAGCCCTCTGACTGAACACGTTGAGCCACCGTGCCAGGTACCACTCAGTAATAGAGGCGGACAGACTTAGCGATATTGGAGGTGTTTACAAAAACCAAGAGACCTTTCGTGATCTAGTTAAGATGCTTTAGAAAATAGTCTGCATGGTAGGAGCAGAAGAGAGCATCTTCTCATGTCTCACTGACTCACGCCAATACAGGAACACTCACTGGCTGCTAGTATGTGGTGTGGAGCTTTCTGAGGCTCACAAGATGAAAGGAGGGGAGTCCAAAGCGAAATTTTCTCTCTTGCCATAAGTCAACAAATAATCACAAGTCCTGGCGGCTGAAGGTGGTTCTCGGAGGGATTATTTGCGGTGAGACGCCAGAGTTAGGGAACAAAAAGTGTTGGAAAGCTCTCTGTTTCGGAGAGCAGTGAAGGATAGCTAGCTTCCATTTCGTAAAGCGGTAGAGGACGGAAGGCGTGCTACTTTTGAGACTGATTGAGAGCAGTTGATGTCCGTTCGAGACCCGAGGCGGTGGCAGAATGATAAATATTCTCGCTGTGGTGTTAGGACTTAAATGGGATTAGCATTGTGTGAAGTTTAGTAATCTGGCGATCAAGCTGGAGTCGCTTTACAGCCATAGTCATGATTCTTAATTGTATTATTTCAATTGTTTTGCGATTCATGACTCGGCGTTTATTATAGAGAATCTTGAACTACCATTACTTGCTCGTTAACATGCCCCGGCCACTAATTGATTCCAGTGCGTGTCTAAGCTCTTCTTAATTATACGATTAAAGGAACTATTTCTGTCACAGCATTTAAAGTCGATTCAATCGCGATCTCTGGATGTAACACCTCTTTAAACTGTGTTTCTCAGTGCTTTGCGGGTCCACCACAAATGTTGTAACTGAGACAGTTTAATACTGCATATATTTCTTTTTTATTTTGAACGTACACGTTCGTCATGTTTACTTTTTCTCTTGTGTGTAGGCTCTTGTGAAATAAATGTCCAGTAATTGAATTCCTCTTGACATCCTTTTGTTAGGTTGTTAACCTCATGCCAGCTGAATTCAGATTAATTTATATGTGAATAACATGGTTTCTTATAATATTTCTCTGATGCAAACTTTCTTTTAAATATGGGATAGCTTCTAATCAGTCTACAGGCCACAGGATATGTTCCTTTAATATTGTATTAATCATTTATGATCTGGCGACCGTTGTATTGCATTGTTAGTAGAATCAAGCAACATCTTACGTATTTACCCAAAGCAGACATCTTGTATTTTAAAACAGGATGGTCAGACTGATACAGAGATCAGTCTCATTCCCTTACGAAATCAGTACTTAAGTACGGCGCAATTCAGTTCGCTGAAAGTGCGCTAGCGTTTCGAGTAAGTGCTTCGAGATTTCGTGAACTGCCTTGTAAATAGCACCAACCTTAAAGTGCCTGCAGACATTACACGGCGGGGCTGCTAGTATGTTTGTAGTGGGGGTTGCACTCACGGCACTTGGTGCACATTCTTACAGGTTTCTGAGTGTTGTAGAGAAAACTTAGCAGATGAAGTACCGTCTTGACGTAAAATAAGTTTGAAGATCAGATCACTACGCATACTGCGTGGGCAGCTTATCAAAACATTACCTTCCCCTCCACAACCCATAGAAGCATGTAACAGGAATTTTGAAACACCCTGTACAGAGGCGCCGGCTCCACAGCAATACCCTCCCCACCCGCTTTTAAATCATTACACTGCAGACATTCCCGCACCATTGCCTCCCAACCGCCTTGGGTTCGTGCAATAGAATGAGGACACCACCTACCTCACTATCCACCATAATCTCTGACTCTCCCATGTCTCCCTCCAGTGTCACTTCCGTCTCCTAGTCTAGTGATGCAATATGTAGAAATCCACAGCAATAGCAACCCACTATCTTTGGTCGTACCACTAGGGGTGTGTGACTTTCAGATTTCCATCTCTCTACAACCATCCCGCTGACTCTCACAGTAAAGTAATTAGCAGTAATCCTCGACAGGAAACTAATGTGGAACGCACACCTCCTTGCCATCCAACATAAGCGCGAAACCGATTAAAGCTAGTAACACTCTGCACCTGGTCTCTACATCATTCTACCATTATCCTCACTTATAAATCCACCATCTGAACAATTTAACATACGCCAACATTTTCTGTATCTCCATCTCCCGCAAACTGTGTAAATCCCGTGAAACCCTGAAAAGACATGCACTCCACCTCGCCTATCTTTCCCAACTCGTACCCCGTACCAACTCATCCATTTCCTATAACACTTTTCCTTCTCTAAACATATCCGGATCAAATATGTTAACCGGAAAACCTAATCCCTCTATACAGTATCATATCTTCTAAATGTCAAGCCTGGTACTTCACTAGGCCACCCCAACAATATTCCATATATTCCATCTTCCACGCACCTTCATGGCTTCAACCAATTATCAGTACCCAGCAATGAAACACGTCCCAAAATATAGTCTTATTTCTAGTCACAACACTCCACCTCATACCATCCTTCCAATGTCGTAAGCGCTGCGCTCCTCCCCCCCCCCCCCCCAGCGCCACCCTTCACCCCCTTTCTACCGTCGATGACTTGTAGTCGCCACCTGCGGTTTCAGAAGACCCCACAGTCATATTCATCACTCCACCTCCATTATGAACATAATCATGCGCCATCAGTACCACCTTTACATAATATTAGCATTAGAATTATCAGCTATGAGTATATTTTTATATTTTAACTGTAATAAAAAGTTATTTAAAAAGTTTTGAAAATCATAAAAATTCTATTTTTCATAAAATCACTAATTTTCATCATCTTTTTTATATATTTCAAAGCTTCTAGTAATATATAAAATCTTTGGTTTAGAAACGGTTTTATCCGCTGCCAGCCATCCCTTTCGTGAGTGACAATATACAAATAAAAAGACTAGCATCATTTCGATGAGACTCAGCAACAGTAGCGTCTCATCTGAAGAAGAGGACTACGTGGAACGTCGAATTTTGTGTCAACTTGAACATCCGGTTGCAAACCCAAGAAGAGTATCACACCATATTGACCAATTTTTTCACACATACAGTTGAAATTGTGACCGAGAATAGGAGTTTCATGATTGAAGGTAACTAGTCCTACATCGCTTTAAATCGCAATCGTGAGGAAAGAATGTAAAATATATAGCTTAAACGAAAAAATAAAGAAATATGGAAGGAAGATCCAGAAAGCCTTAGACCTGTGGAGTAAGAAATGGGCAAGAATGGCCATTCAGATAACAAAGGAATGATGAATATTTCTGCACCTTGGCCTTTGGATATCACCAGGTACTAGTTGCCAGTGAAGATGATACGAGCATTGCGCCAAGAAAAACATGACGTGTTGGGGGTTGAAAGTAAAGTTTCAAAAAACTGAAAACCTGTCCAGTGGAAAAAATGCAGGAAAATTAATGGTAGAAAGTCAGCACATGAAGGCTGTAAAAAATCTGAACATTTTGGTGGCGTTTTGTCGGAAGACGGAACAAGCAATACAGAAACACAGCACCGAGTAGCCCATGGGAAAGCAACAGTCAAGAAGATAAAACAACTGTTATATTCTTCAAAGACAAGCTGGAAAGTTAGAAGATGTTGTTTAGAAGTTTTGGGGAGCCTATAACGACCTGTGGAGGTGAGTGCTCGGAGCTTATTCCAAAAAATTAAAAAGCAAATTGAGAGCTGTATAAATGGATTAGATCAGAAGATTGTGTAGAATGTATCGGCAAAAACACTAAGAAATACAACGATTAGGGAAACGATCCAGATTCAAGAAAGCGTCACAGATAGAAAAGAAAAAGGGTGGGAGTCAGGGATTTTTCACCTGCCTCGAGATGACTGGGTGTTTGTGTTGTCCTCATCATTTCATCATCATTCATGAAAGTGGCGAGATTGGACTGAGCAAAGGTTGGGAATTTGTACGGGCTCTGATAAGTGCGCAGTTGAGGGCCCCACAAACCAAACATCACCATCGAAATTATAAATGGACAGGAAGAAGAAATGTAGGAAGGCTGTACAAGAGGTGGAGTACCGTAACATGCAATTTACCTAATGTGTGAAATGAAGAGGAAATAAGTCGTCTCCCCGCTAACCTGGTATTCGGCTGAAGAGCCCCTCACTCTATGTCATTCATTACTTGAGTAGCTCACTCTACCACTAGGGATAGCAAAGGAAAAGTATTTTAAAGAGTTTTAAAGAGAAGAAAAGGACTGGGCGTAATTCTGTATGTACTGCGTCATACATCCGAATAAACAACTACTATTTAGTGACTAAAACGTATAGTAACAGTGCACATCAAGTTATATTCACTGATTCGTGGAGGTATGTACCGTCTGTGCAACTAAATGAAGGCAATTTGTTTATTGCCATACGCGTTTCGCTTCCTTTGTTTGGGAAGCATCATCAGTGGCTGGAAAGACACGTTTCCTTTTATACATACAATAAACGTATTATGTGGTAGATATAATATGCTGCTATATTACATTTAGTCGTGTTTTTCTCTTGCTTTTTAGGTTAGAAGCAACTTTCGTAACACAAGTTGCGTACTGTGAATGTATCGTTCGGTGTTACGATTTCCAGCGCTGTTAACACGAGTGTGGTCCTGGAGATGTATTTCTTAGTTTGCACGCTCCAGCTGGCCGATGTCTGGCTTTCTTTCATCCACATTTGTCACAATGCATGTCTCACTTGCTCTTTGCCGGCAACTGTGGCCAAGAGGTTCTAGGCGCTTCAGTCCGGAACCGCGCTGCTGCTACGGTCGCAGGTTCGAATCCTGCCTCGGGCATGGATGTGTGTGATGTCCTTAGGTTAGTTAGGTTTAAGTAGTTCTAAGTCTAGGGGACTTTTGACCTCAGATGTTATGTCCCATAGTGCTTAGAACCATTTATGAACTTGCACTTTCAATTTGGTGATCAACATATGGGTGTTTTTGGTGTGTTGTGTTGCCAACTGTTGTTGTGTGGATGTCTGGCTTTTGTTTGTGTTGTGTTTTATGTTTTTCATTTGGTGTGTGTGCGCGCGCGCGCGCGTGTGTGTGTGTGTGTGTGTGTGTGTGTGTGTGTGTGTGTATTTTGCTGTGAGTAAATTTCTTTTAATAATAAATGCGGGCTTGTGTGTGTGTGTGTGTGTGTGTGTGTGTGTGTGTGTGTGTGTGTGTGTGTGTGCGTGTGTCTGTGTGTAAATGTGGTTTTTTTTTGTAATATAGCTGCATATTATATCTACCACATAATACGTTGTGTGTATGTATAAAAGGAAACGTGTATTTCAGGCCACTGATGATGCTTTCCAAATAAAAGAAGCGAAACGCGTATGGCAATAAACAAACTGCCTTGATTTAGTTGCATGGCAGTACATACCTCCACGAATTTAGAGCAACTAAGGGAAAGACGAAAAACAGGGAAAAAATGACGATATATTCACTGATTTTGTGTCGCGTGTACAGCTCGTGCATGTCTGAAGACTAGGATGCAAAATTTGGAGAGTAATCAATGCAAGAGAGTAACAGTTGGAACGTTATCCGACGTGGAAGAACAAATAATCTGCGCTCATCAACTTCAAACTCAAGACGGTCGAATAAGAGCACCGCCAGCCGTTGTCGTAGGGCATCTGTGGAATCCAGTCGCGGGGTAAACGCAGCCAGAGAACTGTGTGACGGACTCATGGAAAACAAGCTCTCATAAGCACAAATTATTTACCAATTATTCTCTATTTAAAATGTAAAATTGTTTCTTTCGTAATAAATCTAAACTAAGAGGGGTGCTCAATAAAAAAGGAAACACTTTTTTCTTGGTTGATTTTGGTTGAAAAAATGCGGAATTTATTCCCGCTTCAGCACCTATAGTTTCCCGATGTTCGTATAGGTGGCGGCGCAATACGTAGACTTCGAAATGACTTCCGTAACCGAAGTACGTTCCAAGTAGGGATCTGGCATTGAGTTTCTTTTGGCGGAGAATCAGAGCAACGTAGATATTCGTAGGCGCTTGCAGAATGTCTACAGAGACCTGGCACTGAACAAAAGTACGGTGGGCCAAGCGTCTGTCAGTATCGCAACAATGTCGTGTGTAACTGTTAGATCTCCCACGTGCCGGCCTGCCGCACACAACTGGAGCTGCTGTGTTGGAACGTGGGGACACTCTCATACGAGGTGACCGACGGGTCGCAGTCAGACAACTCGAAAGACGGTGAAACTGACGGTTTCGTTGGCTTTCACATTATTAATATTTGAGATTTAAATTGTACAGAGTGGTACGTGGATTGAACTAATTTGATTTGAAAATAATGTATTCCTTTGTTTTTATCAATTACAATTACGAACAATTTAAATTGGAAGGAACACATAGAAAATGTTGGGAAGGCTAACCAAAGACTGCGTTTCATTGGCAGGACACTTAGAAAATGTAACAGACCTACTAACGAGACTGCCTACACTACGCTTGTCCGTCCTCTATTAGAATATTGTTGCGCGGTGTGGAATCGTTACAAGATAGGACTGACTGAGTACAACGATAAAGTTCAAAGAAAGGCAGCACGTTTTGTATTATCGCGAAATATGGGAGAGAGTGTCACAGAAATGATACAGGTTTTGGGATGGGCATCATTAAAAGAAAGGCGTTTTTCGCTGCGACGGAATCCTCTTAAGAAATTCCAATCACGAACTTTCTCCTCCGAATGCGAAAATATTTTGTTGACACCGACTTACATAGGGAGAAACGATCACAAAGATAAAATAAGGGAAATCAGAGCTTGTACGGAAAGATATAGGTGTTCATTCTTTCCGCGCGCTATACCAGATTGGAATAATAGAGAATTGTGAAGGTGGTTCGATGAACCCTCTGCCAGGCACTTAAATGTAATTTGCAGAGTATCCATGTAGATGTAGATGTAGATGTAGATCAAAGTTATCCGGTAGTGATTGCCAACAGATGAAGTATTTTGTAGCCATTTTATTTACCTGAGCTGGCGTTTCACAGACAGACAGCAGATCAAAGTGGTCCGACGGGCACCATTAACTTAAGTTGTAAGAGGGTCGCCGACGCCAGGTAGGACTGTGAAGGCGTCGAGTGCAGTGGACAGGGTGAGCGGACGCCCGTCGCGAGCCGAAACAATGCTGTCTGCAGGCAGCGTCGTCGTAGGAATTAACGTGAGATGGCCGCCGCTCCCACGTTCCTACTATGTTTTCTGCCGTGACGGCGTTGTAAAATACAGTAAAGGTACCGGAAGGCGAGCAACAATGAGCCTTGGACGCAGAATGCACAGAAGACGGCGCCAGAACGCCGATAGCAGAGCAATTCACCGGTGGACGCTACGCAAGCTCTGTGAAAGTTGCAGGTATTTATGGCTCTGTACTCGGGGCAGAACACGGTAGGTAAGGTGAGGCTTGTATACACTACTGGCCATTAAAACACCCACACTAAGAAGAAATGCAGACGATAAACTGGTATTCATTAGACAAATATATTATACTAGAACTGACATGTGATTACATTTTCATGCAATTTGGGTGCATAGATCCTCAGAAATCAGTACCCAGAACAACCACCTGTGGCCGTAATAACGGCCTTGATACGCTTGGGCATTGTCAAACAGAGATTGGATGGCGTGCTGCCCATGCAGCTTCAACACGATACCACGGTTCATCAAGAGTAGTGACTGGCGTATCGTGAGGAGCCAGTTGCTCGGCCACCATTGACCAGACGTTTTCAATTGGTGAGAGATCTGGAGAATGTGCTGGCCAAGACAGAGGTCGAACATTTTCTGTATCTAGACAGGCCCGTACAGGATCTGCAACATGCGGTCGTGCATTATCCTGCTCAAATGCGGGGTATCGCAGGGATCGAATGAAGGGTACAGCCACGGCTCGTAGCACATCTGAAATGTAACGTCCACTGTTCAAAGTGGCGTCAATCCGAACAAGAGGTGACCGAGACGTGTAACCAATGGCACCCCATACCATCACGCCAAGTGATACGCCAGTATGGTGATGACGAATGCACGCTTCCAGTGTGCGTTCACCGCGATGTCGCCAAACACGGATGCGACCATCATGATGCTGTTAACCTGATTTCATCCGAAAAAATGACGTTTTGCCATTCGTGCACCCAGGTTCGTCGTTGAGTACACCATCGCAGGCGCTCCGGTCTGTGATGCAGCTTCAAGGGTAACCGCAGTCGTGGTCTCCGAGCTGATAGTCCATGCTGCTGCAAACGTCGTCGAAATGTTCGTGCAGATGGTTCTTGTCTTGCAAACGTCCCCATCTGTTGACTCAGGGATCGAGACGTGGCTGCACGATCCGTTGCAGCCATGCGGATAAGATGCATGTAATCTCGACTGCTAGTGATACGTTGGGATCCAGCACGACGTTCCGTATTACCCTCCTGAACACACCGATTCCATATTCTGCTAACAGTCATTGGATCTCGACCAACGCGAGCAGCAATGTCGCGATACGATAAACCGCAATCGAGATAGGCTACAATCCGACCTTTATCAAAGTCGGAAACGTGATGGTGCGCTTTTCTCCTCGTTACACGAGTCATCAAAACAACGTTTCACCAGGCAACGCCGGTCAACTGCTGTTTGTGTATGAGAAATCGGTTGGAAACTTTCCTCATGTCAGCACGTTGTAGGTGTCGCCACCGGCGCCAACCTTGCGTGAAAAGCTGATCATTTGCATATCACAGCATCTTCTTCCTGTCGGTTCAATTTCGCGTATGTAGCACGTCATCTTCGTGGTGTAGCAATTTTATTGGCCAGTAGTGTAAGTATGAGACTGCAACTGCAAAAATACCTGTAGTTGGGCCCTGTTATTTATAAAGCAAGTTGGAATCTTTGGAGGGTCGTAGGATACAACACGCTATTGTGCTTCTTTGAGGCACCGACAGCACAGAGCCAAAACGCATTCCTTTAACTGTAGGTTTCTGGGCACGAAAATGTGGGAGTTCCATTGGTCAGCCTGGTCTGACATAATAATTTTGGAAAATTATTGAGAAGTAGGTCGACGCGCCACAAGAATTGAGTCTTGTGAATGAGTGACTGCTCGTAGCAGGCTAGGATTGGCTGTCGAAGAAGAGGCGAATGTGACGAGGAAATACAGGAGGAAGTAAGGTGGCTTCCTCTGCTGCTAGTGAGAGAATCACTTCGAATTCTACTCGCAGAATTTCACTTTACAGCCCCAACGGGAGCATGGTGCAAGATTTGCTTTAGGTATCTTTTCGGGATTTACAGGGATCGTCCGACAGTGGTCGCCGACAGCAGCACTGGCGGACAACACAACGACGATTTTAAAAAAAAAAAAAACTCGAACATCTGCAATCGGCTTCGGTGTGTATAGGTCGCACTATACTCAGTAAACGCTAGAGTGTTAATGAGAAGGAGGAAGACGCCCCTCTGGCTTGCATCATTTTACAAACCCAAATTTTGGCAACGAATGTCGTCAGATCGCGAAAATGGGTATGCTAATCTTGTAATAATATACCTGTCGGTTCCTTGTCTTGAATCTTCGCCAAGCTTAGTTACTTGTAAATGTTTCTTCTTCTTGTCATAACTTGTCAGTGAAAGGGATGTTATTACGCAAGTTCATACTACAGTGCAACTACTACACTCGTTTTGTGTGTTGATTTATAATAAAAAATTTAACTTATGGGGACTCTGACTATTATTAATATCTCACCAGGTCACGAAAGTAAATTACAATGTAGCTATTTGATCACCATTTTGAAGTACGTAGGACCATAATTTATCGATAGTAAAAAGTCCTTGCGCAACAGTCTTCATTGGGTATCTACATACCGATACAGGTTAATTACCTAAAGGCGTAGCTGATGGGGTAGTAGAGCCCTGCTGCACGACTGGACATCTCTGTTGCTAGTGATACCGCACTCGTTCACCAGTTGGCGTACTCAAAGTTGTGTGACTGCTAAGTTCCTGACTGCCTAACACAAGGTCAAGCAGCTAAGAACCGTCTGTGCGCAATCGCTTTCGCGTTACGAGACTGATCGTGGCAAATTTTTGTCGAACATCGTCACAGGCGATGAAACATAGGTTCGTCGCAGGTAAAGAAGAGACTTAAATATCTCAGGGGAAAATATAATTATAAGATCATGTATGGTACAGGACTTTCCCATTACGTCCAACGCTGGGGTGCTATTCCAATGCCTGACAGTAGTGACAATGTAAGGGTACTTTAAACATAGCTGCGCTACAGCAACGGTTCCACGTAATCAGATTAAGAGCAGCCGACCAGTTGCAAAGGATAAAGTAATCTTTACCTATGTTTCAATAGATATAAATCTATCTTCTTCAGAAGACGGCCTGGGGACAATGAACATCGTAATTTATATTAAGGAATGAAATATGAGTCAAGAGTAAAGTTTAACATATATTAGGAAAATATTGTATTACAAGATGTGAGAAGGATTCCTGGTACTTACAGTATTACATTAACATGAAGCGATATGTCCTTATCGTTTTTACAAACATCTGCATAGTTTCATTAGTCAAATAAAATATAGCCCTGAGAACAGAGTTTGTCAGACAAATAAAATAGGTACATGGAAGTTGGAGAGCGCATAAGCGACTGAGTAAAATCGGCCAGCGTAGTAGCACTGCGGCCAGGGCAGGTGGCGCTCAGGTCGCGAGCTATGTGCCGATTGGCGTACTGAAGTAACATTTGAAATATATAACATTAATGCTAGTAACCTCAGTAGTCTATTTCCTCAGGAAGCTATAATGCACTTTCAAATCTTTCAGTTCACTACCTTTTATATAATGTGTTCTTCTCACGATGTATGGCTGCCACTACAGCGGCCCTCATGTAATTTTCTTTTATTCTATAATATGTAGTAACTGGACTGGGGACCAGTTTTCGTAATTTATGTCTTAAGAGCCATTACTGATTGTTCTTAAAGTTTTGACTTATATACGTTCTATGTGCTTCACTACTATGGTAATATAACTTTTATATTCTGGCTGTATAGGCCACTGCATGTAACTCACGGCGGAAGCGCCACCTGTCTTTTTGATGTATGTATCTACGTTATTGTTCCTATACCTCCCACAATGTCATAACGGGAGTGTTAAATGCTTTCCATTTTATTTATTGTCACTCTATTTAAGAACGCATTTAATATTGATATTTCAAACGTTACTTCAGTACGCCAATCGGCACATAGCTCGCGACCTGAGCGCCACCTGCCCTGGCCGCAGTGCTACTACGCTGGCCGATTTTACTCAGTCGCTTATGCGCTCTCCAACTTCCATGTACCTATTTTATTTGTCTGACAAACTCTGTTCTCAGGGCTATATTTTATTTGACTAATGAAACTATGCAGATGTTTGTAAAAACGATAAGGACATATCGCTTCATGTTAATGTAATACTGTAAGTACCAGGAATCCTTCTCACATCTTGTAATACAATATTTTCCTAATATATGTTAAACTTTACTCTTGACTCATATTTCATTCCTTAATATAAATTACGATGTTCATTGTCCCCAGGCCGTCTTCTGAAGAAGATAGATTTATATCTATTGAAACATAGGTAAAGATTACTTTATCCTTTGCAACTGGTCGGCTGCTCTTAATCTGATTACAATGTAAGGGAATATAAGCAGAAGATACGAATTGAACTTTGTGTTGGGCAGGGCACTCAACTTAGATAGTTTGTGCAGCAATGTTAACCATAGTGCTGTCGTGGTGTGATGGTTAGCATTTCTGCGTAGCAAGCAAGGAGATTCGGGTTCGAGTCCTGATCACAGCATGAATTTTAAACCATTTCTTCTGCTTCGATCATTATCGCAAAATCCATGAAGTATTGTTATACCACTTGTCATCTAAGGAAAATTTCAGAGCCGCACTTTCATCGCTAAAGTTATGGTGACGGTCTTCTGGGACTCTGAAGGGGCCTATTCCGTCTGATGTCCTCCCTCACTGTGCAACGATCAACTGTGTATTGTGCTACCCCCAGGAAATCGAAGAAACGAGTTCGGCGTGTTCGTCGACACAAAAATGCAAACGAATTTCTCCTTTTCCCTTACGTCGCAAGGACTCTCAAGTCACCAGAGAGGAGCTCACAAAACGTCATTGGACCGTTATTCTTCAGCCACCCAACAGCCTGTATCTCGTCCCTTCCGACTTCCATCTGTTTGGTAAAATGAAGGGTCCACTCCACGGAAAGCACTACGTAGATGACGGGGGAGGTTACTGACAGGGTAAGACGTTAGCTACGTTCTACATCTACATCTACATCCATACTCCACAAGCCACTTGACGTTGTGTGGCGGAGGGTACCTTGAGTGCTTCTATCGGTTCTCCCTTCTATTCCAGTCTCGTATTGTTCGTAGAAAGAAAGATTGTCGGTATGCCTCTGTGTGGGCTCTAATGTCTGAGATTTTATCCTCATGGTCTCTTCGCGAGATATACGTAGGAGGGAGCAATATACTGCTTGACTCCTCGGTGAAGGTATGTTCTCGAAACTTCAACAAAAGCCCGTACCGATCTACTGAGCATCTCTCTTGCAGAGTCTTCCACTGGAGTTTACCTATCATCTCCGTAACGCTTTCGCGATAACTAAATGATCCTGTAACGAAGCGCTCTGCTCTCCGTTGGATCTTCTCTATCTCTTCTATCAACCCTATCTAGTACAGATCCAACACCGGTGAGCAGTATTCAAGCAGTGGGTAAACAAGTGTTCTGTAACCTACGTCCTTTGTTTTTGGACTGCATTTCCTTAGGATTCTTCCAATGAATCTCAGTCTGGCATCTGCTTTACCAACGATTAATTTTATATGGTCATTCCATTTTAAATCTTTCCTAATGCCTGCTCCCAGATAATTTATGGAATTAACTGCTTACAGTTACTGACCTGCTATATTGTAGCTAAATGATAAAGGATCTTTCTTTCTATGTATTTGCAGCATATTACACTTGTCTACAGTGAGGTTCAATTGCCTTTCGCTGCACCATGCGTCAATTCGTTGCAAATCCTCCTGCATTTCAGTACAGTTTTCCATTGTTACAACGTCTCGATATACTACAGCATTATCCGCAAAAAGCCTCAGTGAACTTCCGATGTTATCCACAAGGTCATTTATGTATATTGTGAATAGTAACGGTCCTACGACACTCCCCTGCGGCACTCCTGAAATCACTCTTACTTCGGTAGACTTCTCTCCATTGAGAATGACATGCTGCGTTCTGTTATCTAGGAACCCTTCAATCCAATCACACAATTGGTCTGATAGTCCACATGCTCTTACTTTGCTCATTAAATGACTGTGGGGAACTGTATCAAATGCCTTACGGAAGTCAAGAAACACGGCATCTACCTGGGAACCCGTGGCTGTGGCCCTGAGTCTCGTGGACGAATAGCGCGAGCTGGGTTTGACATGATAGTCTTTTTCGAAACCCATGTTGATTCCTGCAGAGTAGATTTCTAGTCTCCAGAAAAGTCATTGTACTCGAACATAATACGTGTTCCAAAATTCTGCAACTTTGTTGTCGGCCAGTACAGTAGTACCGTGCGGGTATTCAGAGGCTCCCAGTAAAGAGGCGTAGCGCCGTCGCATTCAACGGAGACTATGTTGAAAAATAGGAGTTTTGTAGCCCAAAGAGTGAGGAACAATATGATGTATTGGAATCCTGAATAAAACCAACCTACTCTCAAAAAAAAAGTGTTGTATTTTTTACTAAAGGCCCCTCGTAATATATGTAACTATTGATGGCTTCGCAGTTAACAAATTTCCACTTACCTTTCCCACTCTGATGGTTATTACTACAATGTATTTAATTCGACATTGAATCGTACCGAGTAATACTTCGTCGTAACAGTTTGGTTAAGATTATTTAGTGTCGTAATTGAAAATTAACGCATGCTAAGTTCACAAATATGAATATCTAATTACATGTGTAATTGCATTTTGTAACGGGACACCCTTCACTAGCATTTCTTTTCCTCAGTAGTTGTTGACATCAGTGTTATCTTTCGAATTTTGGACAGGTCAGTATTAACTCAGTTGCTTTTCTGAAAGGTTTCATATAATTTTATACACAGTACGTTATATTGCAAGCTGAAATATATGAAAAAAATTACTTTATAAAATTTTTTACTTTCGATGCTGTAATCGATAAGTACTAGTTCTGAATGTACAGTTAAAATTATATTTTTAGAAACATTTGAAACTGCCAATTATTGACACACTTACAATTTCTATTATAAATTATGCAAACCTGTACTGGTTACTATGTTTATTTCTAGATTCATCTATGAAATAATCGAAATTAATAACGTACCAGAAACAAGTAGAGATTCATTTGTTAAGGAAAATTGTAAACCCTTTGGAATATTGTTATTTCCGCAAAGTTTGGGACGAATTTTTGTATTTTTGTGCGAACAATGTAATTTCGACATTGTTAATGTGAAAAATCAAAATACTGTATGATATACTAAAAGTGTGCGTGGCTCGTGTTCCCATCATCCATGTATTTTACATCTTGCTTTTAGCGTATTTCCACCTCAGTACCTTAATTTAAATTAGTACTGTCACTGAGTTGCTGCTTGCCTGTCCGTGTTCGGCGCTAGCAGAGCGTATCGATATATCCCCTCTCGTAGCATCTTTGTTCGACTGCAATTACTTCTCGGTCGTTGTCTGTCGTATGCTCGTTCGGATCGCGAGTTCGGGCTGCCAGTCAGCTGGAACGTGTCTGGAGTGCAGTCCGGACCTGCCAGTCAGGGAGTTGCAATGCGGCACTAGTGCAGTCGGGTTGGAGCTCGGATGTCTGCGTCGACATGGCGCGCCTGACCCTTGCCACCACGCATCAGTTGAGCCGGGCCACGGTCTTGGTGGATCGTCGGTCGGTCGTCCTACCGGACGACGCGTTTTGGCTCGCCGATCGTTCATGAGTCGGCTGTGTGTGTGTGTGTGTGTGTGTGTGTGTGTGTGTGTGTGTGTGTGTGTGTGTGCGCGCGCGCGTCGACTCCCGATTTGTCTTCGTGCGTGCTTAGTTACTGCTGGGTATCGTTCAGGTCTTCGTGCCAGTGTTTGTCAGGTTGTGTGTGTAGTTGGCGTTATTTCCACTGACGACTATTTTAGATGTTGTCGGCATTCTGAAGGGATTCGGTCGGTTGCTGCGGACCAGGGAAGTTATCTCCGCGCAGTGCAGCCGGCTGGATCTGCTGACTGTCCCTGCGCAGTGTCAGAGTGTGTGTGTGGAGCTGTCTGATCGCTACGAACTTCGTGATTCACCGACCCAGGACGTCAAAGTTGAGTAGTGGTTTCAACTACCCAAGCCACGTCAATTCATGTTGTGTGGTTCGTTTTGGTGGTTAACTGTTGGGGAGATTTTCCTGTGACCAACACTGAGTGTTTGTACTGCTGATATTTAGCCACCATGCGGTGGAATTAACTATATTGGTTGACTACAACTCAAGTGCACCAGCGCTATTTTCTGCCTTGTGGCCGTTAGTGTACTGGTTATCTGCCCTGGCCACTAACGTAATTTCAGGCGGTGTCCTTTCTTCACCTGTTGTCGCTATCCAACACGGTGTGTAGTTTTGACAGCTTAATACACATACATATTGATTGTGGATAATCACCCCCGTAACATTTTGTTTGAATTCCCATGTACCGATTGGTGGCAAGCAAGTCGTTTGTCAGTCGATCCATGGCTGTCCCTTGGTTGGGTTCCGAAGGATCAAGTGTAGTTGGGCTCATCGCCTGTCTCACCTAAGTGAATGAGGGCAGACCGACCCCCTGAAGGCTTCTGAGTGCTGTTGCCTTTACTGTCTTTCTCACCGGTGTTTAATTGTCCGTTTATAATCTATCATAGCCAATAACAAAAAAACCTCCTTGGTTTTACTGTGTTTTATGTAAGTAAGTTTGAATTGCGGCATGTGGATATTTGTTGAAAGGTTATTGCCGTTCTGTTGTCTTTTCTTTAGTCCAGTTTAAGCTACTTAAAACTTAAGGCTGATGGTTATATTTTTTAAAAATTTTGTAAAATTAATTGTGGGCCTTCAGCCTTGGAACCTATTCTTAAAATTACCATTCAAGCTTAAACATTGCGCCTTGGAACCTTATTCTTAAAATTACCATTCAAGCTTAAAGATTGCGGCCTTCTGCCTTTGATTGGTTATGGTAATTTATTTTAAAATTTTTAAAATTTTATTATGGGCCTTCAGCCGTTTGTATTGCATCTTGTTTGTTTGTGTTTGTCTTGAGGCTTTAAGCCTAGCTGATATATAGATATATTTTAATTATTTTATTTGTAATTTTAACTGTGTGTATTCGTTTACTTGATAGTTATTTTTTTGCTTTTAAGATTTCTTGTTTGGAGGCCTTCAGCCGTGAAAGAATTTGAGTTTGGAACTCGTAGTTGTAAAGGTTCGGCTATGTGCCGCTTTGGTTGTAAATGTGTTATTTAATTAGAATAAATTACAATTTTAAGGTGAAACTGACCCCAACCTTATTTGGCCCTTTCTACAATCCTAATCACCTGTTCTGCCCAGTGGGTTTAGCGGGCGTCTGATGTATGATATACTAAAATGTGTGAAGATATATTACGTAAAAAAATACTGCAACAACATTCTTCAAACTTTTTTAGTCCAAACCAACCGTGAGCACCTGACGTGAGATTTTCAGCTTCAAGAACCAGCCCCTTAGACAAGAAGAATTGGAGCCATCTCAACATGACAAGCTAAGTAAAAGGAGTCTTCGCTCCTCTCAAATCTTCATAAGACTTTGCTTATTAATTACTTGGACTGGATATTGTTTAATGTGAACAATAGATGGAATTAGGAAGGAGGGGGGAGATTACAACTTGTATATTAATATAGATCACTAAACATTTACTGTTTTAGTCATTTTACATGAAAACTATATTTCAAAATTAATTCTGCTTAGTTATCGTGAAGCTGATACCACTAAATTGCAAGTGTTCACTTTGACTGAATATACTGTCAACATCCCCCAACAAGGTCCTTTAGTTTGTTACTATTCCATCTCTGTAGTTCATTACAACTATCCTAAAAATTGTGCAACAGTATTTACAGTAATTAAAAATGATGTAATGCAGTTTTCAGAAGTCTGATTATTATTTTGAATGTAATGAATATTTCTAAATTTGTGCTGACGGAACTTGGTGTTTCCTGTTATTCCAAGTGTGCACTAACATACCACAACTTGTCACTCATTTTTCATTGGCTAAGAGCTGTAGGGAGCTCAGCACACACACAACTGCCGATCACACGTTTTATTGTTGTGAGTTTTTAAAAACTTATTTATGTTCATATGAGTGTTGCTTTGTAAGCTACTGAAAGTGTGACTGTTTGGCATCATTTGACTCCTCTGTAATTGTACTGAATTTCAGTGGGCAATCGAATTTAAAGCGAGTAAAGTATAAATTTTCGTTTCTGTACTTCCATAGTCCGAAATGTTTCGGAAGTTTGAAAAAGAATATAGTGGTAGCATTTGACTCGGACAGTATTTTAATTTCATTCTGTGTATTATTTTTGGATTTACATCATTTTTATTAACTGATTTAATCAACAAGATTGCAGACAAGATGAGATTAGATCACTACTGGCATATATGTTTAATTTTACATTTAAAAGTTAGATCTACTAACCATTTTGTTAAAGGCCACTTATTTACAGCTGTATGAGTCTCGCAAAGAGGGTCCGCGTGATTAGATTGTTAAGATAGTTCTCTTTCTAATATTCGTTTAATGTTACTCAGATTGATCCGTAGTTTCGTATTCAAGTGCTTCATCGTCGGGACGTCTGTAATCCTAAAATCTACCAAATCGCCCAAATCCTTTAAACATCTTACAATTCCTTTAAATTTTCCGTGTGCTTAACACCCATTACCAGATTTACTCTGCTATTGACCACATTTTAAATAGCTACACAAATTCTGGGTGTTCCATAAATATGACACCACAAATGAAGGTTCGTGTTACTTTTAAAATCCTGTAGTAACACATTACTCCACTCTGCATAACACAACCACCGGGTCTTTTCCAGTCGAAAACCGAACTGCCTCTCCCTACCAAACCGCGAATCCTATGTTTCCGAACACCCATACTACCAAATGCAGCATCATAACCATTGTGATGTTACAAAATACAAGTTATGTTGTTATTCAATGGAAAAATTGAATTTGAGATTTCGCTTACCGTTTTATCAATCACAATTGGCGTAAGAATCATGGATTGACCATTGTCATAAAATATTGCATTATGAAATGTGACCCCCCCATGAACCATGGACCTTGCCGTTGGTGGGGAGGCTTGCGTGCCTCAATGATACAGATAGCCGTACCGTAGGTGCAACCACAACGGAGGGGTATCTGTTGAGAGGCCAGACAAACGAGTGGTTCCTGAAGAGGGGCAGCAGCCTTTTCAGTAGTTGCAAGGGCAACAGTCTGAATGATTGACTGATCTGGCCTTGTAACAATAACCAAAACGGCCTTGCTGTGCTGGTACTGCGAACGGCTGAAAGCAAGGGGAAACTACAGCCGTAATTTTTCCCGAGGGCATGCAGCTTTACTGTATGATTACATGATGATGGCGTCCTCTTGGGTAAAATATTCCGGAGGTAAAATAGTCCCCCATTCGGATCTCCGGGCGGGGACTACTCAAGAGGATGTCGTTATCAGGAGAAAGAAAACTGGCGTTCTACGGATCGGAGCGTGGAATGTCAGATCCCTTAATCGGGCAGGTAGGTTAGAAAATTTAAAAAGGGAAATGGATAGGTTGAAGTTAGATATAGTGGGAATTAGTGAAGTTCGGTGGCAGGAGGAACAAGACTTCTGGTCAGGTGACTAAAGGGTTATAAACACACAATCAAATAGGGGTAATGCAGGAGTATGTTTAATAATGAATAGGAAAATAGGAATGCGGGTAAGCTACTACAAACAGCATAGTGAACGCATTATTGTGGCCAAGATAGATACGAAGCCCACACCTACTACAGTAGTACAAGTTTATATGCCAACTAGCTCTGCAGATGACGAAGAAATTGAAGAAATGTATGATGAAATAAAAGAAATTATACAGATTGTGAAGGGAGACGAAAATTTAATAGTCATGGGTGACTGGAAAAGGGAGAGAAGGAAACATAGTAGGTGAATATGGATTGGGGGACAGAAATGAAAGAGGAAGCCACCTTGTAGAATTTTGCACAGAGCACAACATAATCATAACTAACACTTGGTTTAAGAATCATGAAAGAAGGTTGTATACATGGAAGAACCCTGGAGATACTAAAAGGTATCAGATAGATTATATAATGGTAAGACAGAGATTTAGGAACCAGGTTTTAAATTGTAAGACATTTCCAGGGGCAGATGTGGACTCTGACCACAATCTATTGGTTATGACCTGTAGATTAAAACTGAAGAAACTGCAAAAAGGTGGGAATTTAAGGAGATGGGACCTGGATAAACTAAAAGAACCAGAGGTTGTACAGAGATTCAGGGAGAGCATAAGGGAGCAATTGACAGGAATGGGGGAAATAAATACAGTGGAAGAAGAATGGGTAGCTTTGAGGGATGAAGTAGTGAAGGCAGCAGACGATCAAGTAGGTAAAAAGACGAGGGCTAGTAGAAATCCTTGGGTAACAGAAGAAATACTGAATTTAATTGATGAAAGGAGAAAATATAAAAATGCAGTAAGTGAAACAGGCAAAAAGCAATACAAACGTCTCAAAAATGACATCGACAGGAAGTGCAAAATGGCTAAGCAGGGATGGCTAGAGGACAAATGTAAGGATGTAGAGGCCTATCTCACTAGGGGTAAGATAGATACCGCCTACAGGAAAATTAAAGAGACCTTTGGAGATAAGAGAATGACTTGTATGAATATCAAGAGCTCAGATGGAAACCCAGTTCTAAGCAAAGAAGGGAAAGAAGAAAGGTGGAAGGAGTATATAGAGGGTCTATACAAGGGCGATGTACTTGAGGACAATATTATGGAAATGGAAGAGGATGTAGATGAAGATGAAATGGGAGATATGATACTGCGTGAAGAGTTTGACAGAGCACTGAAAGACCTGAGTCGAAACAAGGCCCCCGGAGTGGACAATATTCCGTTGGAACTACTGACGGCCGTGGGAGAGCCAGTCCTGACAAAACTCTACCATCTGGTGAGCAAGATGTATGAAACAGGCGAAATACCCTCAGACTTCAAGAAGAATATAATAATTCCAATCCCAAAGAAAGCAGGTGTTGACAGATGTGAAAATTACCGAACTATCAGCTTAATAAGTCACAGCTGCAAAATACTAACGCGAATTCTTTACAGGCGAATGGAAAAACTTGTAGAAGCCAACCTCGGGGAAGATCAGTTTGGATTCCGTAGAAACACTGGAACACGTGAGGCAATACTGACATTACGACTTATCTTAGAAGAAAGATTAAGGAAAGGCAAACCTACGTTTCTAGCATTTGTAGACTTAGAGAAAGCTTTTGACAATGTTGACTGGAATACTCCCTTTCAAATTCTAAAGGTGGCAGGGGTAAAATACAGGGAGCGAAAGGCTATTTACAATTTGTACAGAAACCAGATGGCAGTTATAAGAGTCGAGGGACATGAAAGGGAAGCAGTGGTTGGGAAGGGAGTAAGACAGGGTTGTAGCCTCTCCCCGACGTTGTTCAATCTGTATATTGAGCAAGCAGTAAAGGAAACAAAAGAAAAATTCGGAGTAGGTATTAAAATTCATGGAGAAGAAATAAAAACTTTGAGGTTCGCCGATGACATTGTAATTCTGTCAGAGACAGTAAAGGACTTGGAAGAGCAGTTGAATGGAATGGACAGTGTCTTGAAAGGAGGATATAAGATGAACATCAACAAAAGCAAAACAAGGATAATGGAATGTAGTCTAATTAAGTCGGGTGATGCTGAGGGAATTAGATTAGGAAGTGATGCACTTAAAGTAGTAAAGGAGTTTTGCTATTTGGGGAGCAAAATAACTGATGATGGTCGAAGTAGAGAGGATATAAAATGTAGGCTGGCAATGGCAAAGAAAGCGTTTCTGAAGAAGAGAAATTTGTTAACATCCAGTATTGATTTACGTGTCAGGAAGTCATTTCTGAAAGTATTTGTATGGAGTGTAGCCATGTATGGAAGTGAAACATGGACGATAAATAGTTTGGACAAGAAGAGAATAGAAGCTTTCGAAATGTGGTGCTACAGAAGAATGCTGAAGATTAGATGGATAGATCACATAACTAATGAGGAAGTATTGAATAGGATTGGGGAGAAGAGAAGTTTGTGGCACAACTTGACCAGAAGAAGGGATCGGATGGTAGGACATGTTCTGAGGCATCAAGGGATCACCAATTTAGTATTGGAGGGCAGCGTGGAGGGTAAAAATCGTAGAGGGAGACCAAGAGATGAATACACTAAGCAGATTCAGAAGGATGTAGGTTGCAGTAGGTACTGGGAGATGAAAAAGCTTGCACAGGATAGAGTAGCATGGAGAGCTGCATCAAACCAGTCTCAGGACTGAAGACCACAACAACAACAACAATGAAATGTGAATAGTCTTTACTTGCAGTTTCTCGTGGCTTGAAGCAGTCACAGCTAGCGTGCTATTGATTAAGAAATTGCATCATTGTCTCTCTAATTACTTCATGATCGTAGATACGATCATACCCGGTCGTGAAGTTATTGTTATGACAAAACAATCTCCTAAGGAACCAGAAAGTTCTTAAGGGCGCAAAAACAACTGTAACATCACACAAAAGGGAAATTCAATATTAAAGCTGATGCAAGAAGACGATAAAACAGTTCTCTTTTTATCAGCGTAACACGCACATTGGACTGCTGATCTTGGTGTCTGTAATCTTAGCAAAATGCATAATTAAAATGAAAATAATACTGAGGAGATGATAGGAATGAGCACTGCTAAATGATTCAGTATTCCCAGAACAAATATTTATTATAACTAAAACATATATCGTACCTTAAGCTTAGTACTACAATGACAGTAGATTTTTATGTCCGTTTCATGTCCATTGAGCACTCTTTTGTATAGCCATTGTCCTCTGAGTCGCTTGTGCGTCGTCACGATTAGTTATAACAGTTCTTCTTTTTACACTGCACTCAAACTTAGACGGAACACGTTTTTATACATTTAGTAAAAGTTAGATCAGACAGCCACAAATCTGCGTCCGTCTTACTTAAGAAAAACAGTACAAGTCTCTAGCGCTCAAGGCTTCATTTGTTCTCCAGCGAACAAAATAGTGAAGGATCGCATATATATCCGTATTTTTCTGTTAATGTTGCCGCCCAAAGACGACGAATTTCATTATTTAGGAAATTCCACCGTCGCTATGCGACGCCTTATTATACATTAATCATTCTTTATAATCAAGTATTTGCCTTCTGGCTGAAAGTATTAACTAATTAATTAATAGCGAATATCACACCATTCACTCTGTACAACACAGTTCTTCTCATCCCACTATCACTCGTAGCTTCGGCTCTTGCTCTACACCTTATTCTATCAGACCTTTCACAGCATCAATAGCTCCATATCAAATAAACACATTCCTCCAGAAAGAGATTTTACAGCAGGAAAACATTTCCTTCTTCTTTCTTCTGACAGACACAAACGAGATTATCCTTTACCCCAATCCGAAATAAATTGAATTAAGGATGGTACATTATGGTACTAAGGTAGTTACTAGCTTTCAGCTGGCCTAAAATGATCGGAACTGGGGTGAAAAAGGGGGGAGGGGGAGAGTTATCACCTAATCACTGGTTGGATCGCAGCGTACAGCTGACTTTTATAGCTGTCTGAAAGGCATAGCACAACGTGTTTCGTGTAGCTGTATCGTGAACGACTGTGATTCTGCAGAATAGACTGAATATAAGAAATCACTGTAAAGTGGACGTCGAGAACGTAGATAGCCTCCAAGGTTATTAAAGACATAAAGCCGCGCGGGATTAACCGAGCGGTCTCAGGTGCTGCAGTAATGGACTGTGCGGCTGGTCCCGGCGGAGGTTCGAGTCCTCCCTCGGGCATGGGTGTGTGTGTTTGTCCTTAGGATAATTTAGGTTAAGTAGTGTGTAAGCTTAGGGACAGATGACCTTAGCAGTTAAGTCTCATAAGATTTCACACACTTTTTAACATTTTGAAAGACACAAGTAGTGCCTTTGACTGACAGAGTGTGTTTTCCGTTTTCTTCCCCGCGAAGTGTATGAATTTCAAAATTCTGCACCTACACTGAATCGGTGCCAGTACATCTCGTTTAGACGTTGTGGCATTAAACATTGGACGATACTTACCTGCCATGAGCGAGAAACCGGTGTGTAGGCACAGACTTCGTCGTCACCCGCGACACAATATTTAGTGAGCACATTGAGAATCGCTGTCGTTAGCAGTCTTGTTCCTATATGAAACAAATGAAACATCACTGACTTAATTGCAATCCTGGGGAACGATAGACTGAACTATGTGTCCTACGGTCACTGGATGATGCGTCCCTGCATTTTTACCTTCACTTTGCGGGTAACACGGTAAAGTCCTAACACATAATGCTGATAAATGTTGACGGCGCTGTGATTCTTTTCATATGTATGAAAAACAAAAAAACAAAAAAATTTCCATAGCTAACATCGCATGACTACTTCTTTATTTTTGATAACCGGTTTCGAAAGATTTTGCTGTGTCTTCTGGTCTGTTACATATACACTCAAAATACATACAGGGCTATTACAAATGATTGAAGCGATTTCATAAATTCACTGTAGCTCCATTCATTGACATATGGTCACGACACACTACAGATACGTAGAAAAACTCATAAAGTTTTGTTCGGCTAAAGCCGCACTTCAGGTTTCTGCCGCCAGAGCGCTCGAGAGCGCAGTGAGACAAAATGGCGACAGGAGCCGAGAAAGCGTATGACGTGCTTGAAATGCACTCACATCAGTCAGTCATAACAGTGCAACGACACTTCAGGACGAAGTTAAACAAAGATCCACCAACTGCTAACTCCACTCGGCGATGGTATGCGCAGTTTACAGCTTCTGGATGTCTCTGTAAGGAGAAATCAACGGGTCGGCCTGCAGTGAGCGAAGAAACGGTTGAACGCGTGCGGGCAAGTTTCACGCGTAGCCCGCGGAAGTCGACGAATAAAGCAAGCAGGGAGCTAAACGTACCACAGGATGGTGCTTCACCGCACTTCCATCATGATGTTCGGCATTTCTTAAACAGGAGATTGGAAAACCGATGGATCGGTCATGGTGGAGATCATGATCAGCAATTCATGTCATGGCCTCCACGCTCTCCCGACTTAACCCCATGCAATTTCTTTCTGTGGGGTTATGTGAAAGATTCAGTGTTTAAACCTCCTCTACCAAGAAACGTGCCAGAACTGCGAGCTCGCATCAACGATGCTTTCGAACTCATTGATGGGGACATACTGCGCCGAGTGTGGGAGGAACTTGATTATCGGCTTGATGTCTGCCGAATCAGTAAAGGGGCACATATCGAACATTTGTGAATGCCTAAAAAAACTTTTTGAGTTTTTGTATGTGTGTGCAAAGCATTGTGAAAATATCTCAAATAATAAAGTTATTGTACAGTTGTGAAATCGCTTCAATCATTTGTAATAACCCTGTACATGTACTACATTACAGACCAGAAGATGAGAGCAAAGTCTTTCAAAACCGGTTGTCGAAAACAAATAAATATTTATGCGATTTTGGCTATAGAAAGTTTTTCACCAAGTAAAACAGATCGCTCTATCTCGTTTTTCAACATGAGAAAATTGAAAAGAAAATGGATAAACCTTAATATTAGATATAAATTTGAAGTTGATACTGCTGTTCATTTGTGAGAAGGTGTCTTAACAAGCGGACAGACAGACGAGCAATAAATGGCAAAAATATTTTTATGCGATATAATTACAAATTAACAATTTTCGCATTTTTTTCCTTCACTTGTACCGTGAAACCTAGCTTCTTGCCAAATTTCGTGATTCTAGATCAACGGAAACTACGCTGTAGGTGTTGATGAGTGAGTTTTCGAGGGTTAAATTTTTGACATAAACTGACATATCTTTTGGCAGCACTGGTTCAGAAGCTTCAGTTTTCTATATCGCCACGGGAACGTGTACCTTAGTATTTGACGTAAATTTCAACTTGATACCTTGACACGTTCCTGAGGAAAAAGCGTCTGAACAGACTGGGCAACGGACGGACAGCAAAGAGATCCTATAGTTAATTAGTTGGTTAATTACATGTTCCGTAGATCGTAAGAACGATTCTCTTATCGAATGGTGTGGAACGGGTTAGTTTACAGGACGCGTATACGTGATTAATGAACACATTAACATTTTATTCCTACTCATGCAACTGCACTTAAAAACAAAGTTATTCCCCGGATTCCGTTGTTACAAATTGAGTTGGGAGCCGTAAAAAAAAAATGGAAGAAAGACAATGACGTCACACGAGTTTGATAATCTGTGCAACGTTTCCTTCGTCCGTGCCTTCCGTGTCGTCACGCGAGATGGCACTCGCTGCTGCGATCTGAATGTACGCAGTCCTGGCGGCGCGCGTCGCGAGGGACTAATTAGGCGACGTATTGCTCCATGGATTTAATCGGAAACGTTTATTGGCGGGTCAGATCAATTTTCTGTACGTGCACGCTGACTTAAGGGCCACATTAGCCTAGAAAACCGGAAAGTGTCTCAGAAGAATTCAAAGCTGGCTCACAGGAATGCACTTTCGAATGCTTGTAGACTTTCCATAGCCTAGAAACTACTTGGTAGATCGCTCAGGCAACTACTGGCTCCATAATCACAGTACCTCCGCCCCAGATGACACACGACACCAACTTCACACACGATGACTGTCGCCCGACTTTTTTTAATTTCGCGAAATTAACATTTACGTCTTTCATGCAGTCAGAATCAGAAGCAGAATGCATATATTTTCGACGGCCATTTGTGTAGGTACATGATGAAGGACCCGCAGGATACCGTAACGTTAATGTTTATTTTCAAAAACAAATTAAAACACCGATCGATCATAAGCAATGGCAAAGACATTAATTGTGAATGCGCGGTGGGGCGCAGACAGATGAAGGTACTTTCATTCAATAATTTGTATATGATTTTGTTTTAGACAGTCTCAGTCAGGCTCTCTCGTATGAAGAAGTTTTGTTACGCTGTACTGCTAAGAGTATGGCGGGCTACGAGACTATTGTGTCGTATGTGTTTCCGCATAAGACAAGACTTATTGACAGTGTTAATCATTTTTATTAAAGTGAAATAGAACCAAGTCGAGAAAAATTCCTTCATATTTTGCATCATCTTGGGAGTCACCGGTGTTCCCTGGATTCGGCTGTCTGCATCTACAATTGAAGTGGAGGAAAAGAAGTACACGGTCATATTTTCGTAAAATTAACAGGAGAACCTTTCTTGAAGACGAGAAACGTAATTAATCTATGTATCGGGATGGACACAGAAAAAGAAGATGCAAGATAAAGTGAATGAACAATAGCACAACTTTGTACACGCAGAACATTTCATAACAATGCAATTGTACTAATATTCTCTCTTCGTTGAAAGCGGAAGGACAATTTTCAATCAATTTCTTTCATTACTTTAAATTTTTTAATTATTTTTTTATTTTTTTATATTACACATTTCCTGTTCCCACTTATAATGCTCATACTTTCTGCGAGGTGCTTACGCGGCAAAAGGCGTCCTCTGTTTATTAACTATTGAAAACGACTAAATGTTGTTAATTGTTTCTTAGGTGAGACGCACTTTTGCCATATAACGTTGATTTTTTTCGTTGCCACGAGCTTCCTACTAAACAATGCTTGTCACTGAGGGGAGGCCCTCAGCTCGTAGACGTCTGAAGTTCCAGAAATATTAATTGAAATTACCCCTAGGTTTCACCACAAAGAAACTGCACGACGGAAATCCAACCACCGAACTTCTGATCGATCGATCAGGGATTGAACTTTACTAAACGCTTCCTAGTATCTTTCTCTTACAGGGTACATGAGGTGGATGACCACAGGTTGTGGGGTAGCGTTCTGGTAGGCACATTGGCGAACAGTTTAACGAACTGAGTTGATTCTGAATGGACATTTATTCACAAAACTTCAGTCAACATTTGTCATCTATAAAATCCTATCACTATGGGTCCATAAGGTGAAATTGTTTGTCAATATAATAATCATTATTAAGAACGGATTAGGCTGACTAAGGAAGGCAACGTGGACGTTCATATTCTCATACACAAAAATTCGCAAATTCACAGAACAACTAATACAAAATTTGCCATTTCCTAGCAATAGCAGAAGCGTGCGAACTGGCTTGGGACTCACTGCCGTTAGAAATGAGGAACTTCGTCACGATTCATATCATGGATCGTAACCAAATAAAGAACAAGTTCCGCCTCTTCTTAGTTTAGTCAAACGATAGTAAGATTATTATTCATGAGAACCCCATAACACTTCTAATAAATGGCTTTAAAATTAAAGAAAGTTTCTAACGTGAAAGTCCAAATTAACTCTCTTACAATAATTTACTGCCTAAGTGCGCATATAAGCGGTACGTCGTACACATCTGACCCCAGAACAGCAACTAACTAACCCCATACAAAAGGCAACCTGCCTTGCTTCCAAGCACAGGAACCAATGGAACTTGGAAGGGCGAACTCACCAATCGACAAAACGAATTTTTTAGTAATACCACACATCTCCTCCAATCAGAACACAGGTGAGGTGACGTCGGTGTTCCTCGGTCAGAATTTTCGATTGGTTCAACGTCTAAAATTTGAACGAATTGCGAGTGGGTCTGAAGGAACCAGTGGTGACCCCCACACGTTAAGAAAGGCCAGGGAGACAAGGTTCCACCAGAGCAGCCCTTCAAGCCACCATCGAAACGACTGTTGACAGGACTCCACTAGAAAGCTGAACCAAGAGAGAGAGTCCGTCTGAATTCACCAAGTTCATGCGTTTGCACTTCCACCCACCCTCATACAATGCAGTAACTATCCACGTTTGAGATAGGTCGTTAAAGGTACAAAATGTTATGACTGTAAGAAATAACAAAAATAAAAAAAAACAAAGATTCTACATTGAGCTTACATCCTGAGAGTTTGGTGGTGAGGGGCGGTCGGCCGCTGTGGTCGAGCGGTTCTAGGCGATTCAGTCTGGAACCGCGCTGCTGCTACGGCTGCAGGTTCGAATCCTGCCTCAGGCATGGATGTGTGTGATATCCTTAGGTTAGTTAGGTTTAAGTAGTTCTAAGTCTAGGGGACTGATGACCTCAGATGTGATGTCCCATAGTGCTCAGAGCCATTTCAATTTCGTCAGGGGAGTATGGTAAACGCATCCTGGTGCTCTTAGAACCACGCACGTACACAGCAAGCTGCGTGACACGTTGCATTGTCCTGCTGGTTGACGCCATCGTACCGTGGAAAAACAAACTGTATGTAGCAGTGGTCATGGTCTCCAAGGATAGAAGTCTACTTGCGTTGATCCACTGTAGCTTCCAGAATGACGAGATCATCCAAAGAATGTCACGGATACGTTTCCCAGGCCATAACGCTATCTCCACGGCCTGGACCCTTCCGACGATTGTTGCAGGGTGTTTGAGTTCACATTTTCACACCGTAATCGGCAAGGACCATCTGTCCAATGAATCATAAAAAGGCCACATATCCGCTGCGAAATGTTGCGGGTGCAGGATTTTGTGCACGAACTGACCTCTCGATTATGTCCCATAAATATTCGACGGGATTTATGTCTGGCGCTTGTAATAGAACATATTAAAGGCTTTACTTTACCGAAGTATGTGATACCCTCCAAATTCAACCAGTTTAACGAGTATTTATGATTATAGAAAAGTTATTGTGTATGTTAACAATGATTGCACAACATGTCTCCATAAACAGTCAACCCATTAAATCATACTGAATAACTGACCCACACAAAAGTTAATATCACTTGATCACTGATACAGCAAATGTCATCATGTAAAAACACTAAGTTTATCTTAAATAATTAATATGAAGTACGAAAAATAGTAGCCAACTTAGGTATTTTGGATCTCCTTAAATAAAAATCACCCAGTGAAACCTATTTGTTCACTAGGAGTGTTTTCACTCAGTATTCACGTAATCAATCCTATTTTAGACGAAAACCAATGTAATTCTTAATAATTCATGTTACTTACTTATTTATGCAAATTAGAGAAGTCAATTGACAAACTTCTAAAAAATGGCCTTTTTGTAACAGAGAATTATTCTGTCAAGTCAACAAATCTGTCTGTCATTTTCATAACATGTTAAATTATGTCACTCGATGCAAATTAATAACTTATCTGCACAAATTATGATAACAGATGTACATGTGACTTATAAACTATATCTCTTTTTAGTAGTTCTTTGACAATGTTATAAATACAAGCAGCAAGAAGGGTCGAGGAGGCAGTCGGAATGTCACTCTGGTAAAGTGTGTTTGTGTGTTATTGTTTGAGGTGGATAAACAATGCAAAGATCATGTAATGGAAGTACTACTTTGTGTTGTGTCATGGTCTTTGGTAGACAGTGGAATTAAGATGGCCACCATAATAAATATTTGAAGGTTACATATTTGTTGGTTTCGCTCGTTCTTTATCATCAAAAGCACATAAAAAACACGGGACCTCATGTTTTTAACCCTAGACAACCAGATTTAGAGCCAGCATCAGCATCGAGACACAGCAGCGATCCAGCAAGCAGCAGCGATTACTACAACGCATTTTAATGGTGCCAACCTAACATCAAGTGCTAACAAGCTCCGTAAATGGGAGTGAAATAGTGCGATTACAGCAATTAGCTATATCAACGACTAGGCGACCATTACACGCTGTAGGTGGCCAAATCATTCGCTCGAAGTATTCAGAATGTTCTTCACACCAATCTCGAGCAATTATGGCCAAGTAACATGGAACATTGTCATCCATAAAAAATTCAATCGTTTGTGTGCATGACGTCCAAATGTTCTCCAAGTAGCCGAACACACGAAGGATCCAGTCCATTCCATGTTAGCACAGCCCATACCATTATGGAGCCACCACCAGCTTGCAAAGCGCCTTGTTGACATCTTGGATCCACGGCTTCGTGGGGTCTTCGCCACACTCGAACCCCACCATCAGCTTTTACCAACTGAAATTGGAACTCATTTGACCAGGTCACGGATTTACTGTCGTCCAAGGTCCAACGGATATGGTCACAATGATGATCTTTGGTTTGTGGGGCGCTCAACTCCTTGGTTAGCAGCGGCCGTACAAATTCCCAATCTTTGCTCAGTCCAATCTCGCCACTTTCATGAATGATGATGAAAGGATGAGGACAACATAAACACCCAGTCGGGTTGAAATCCCTGACCCCGCCGGGAATCGAACCCTGGACCCCGGGCTCGGGAAGCGTGAACGCGACTGCGAGACCATGAGCTGCGGACGATATGGTCACGAATCAAGGAGAGGCACTGCAGACGATGCCGTGGTGTTAGCAAAGGCACTCGCGTCGGACGTCTGCTGCCACAGCCAGTTGACGCCAAATTTCGCCGCACTGTCCTAACGGATACGTTATGTTGATCATACGCCCCACATTGATTTCTGTGGTTATTTCACGCAGTATCGTTTGTCTGTTAACATTGACAGCCCTACTCAAACGCCGCTGCTCTCGGTCGTTAAGTGAAGGTCGTCGGCCATTGCGTTGTCTGGTGAGAGGTAATGTCTGAAATTTGGTATTTTCGCGTACACTTGATGCTATGGATCTCGGCATATTGAATTCCCTACCGATTTCCGAAATGGAATATCCGAAACATTTAGCCCCAGCTACCAATCTCCGTTCAAAGTCTGTTGACTCCCGTCCCGCGGCTATAATTACGTCGGAAATATTTTCACATGAATTGCTTGTGTAAAAATGACAGCTCCGCTAATGCACTGCCCTTTTATATATTGCTTGCACGGTGCTACCGCCATCTGTATATGTGCATATCGCTATCCCATGATTTTTGTCACCTCAGCTGTAAATTTTTGACTGCATGAAATACAATGAGAAGCCATCAGAAGCAGGATTTGAGCTAGCTGGAAAAGGATGAAGAAAGAACAGTGTTAACGTCCCATCGAGGACTGGCTCGTCGGAGACGGAACAGAAACGTTGACGGGAGAAGGCTGGAGGGAGGAAGCACACCGTGTTACTTGTAAGGGAACCATCGTGGTATTTAACCTGAGTGATATAGGAAAATCATGATGATCCTGCAACGGGATGGCTGGATGGGTGTATGAAGCGGAGTCATTGCCACTGCGAGTCCCGCGTCCTAACCAGTGCATCATCTCATTTGATAAACTTCCTGGAACGTGTGCCAAATGTCACTTAAAATTTCCACCCATCCTGGACGTTTAGTGTGTATGTTGTTACGACACGGGTGCTTGGGCGTTCATATGCCTTACCTGCGTATCCAAACATTGTGCGTTCCGTTTCCAGCGAATATAACTTATCAAGATGTGCGGAATGGTTACACTTTATTGCAACACTATCTTACCCCGCTGTTCAGCTCGCTTTTGCATAGTAATTACAACAAAAATAATTTAATAAACATATATACGACCTAATGAAGATTTAATGTATTAAAGATAGGTTTCTTCTTCTGTGCAGTTCTGGCAAAGTCAATGCTAAATCTCTTTCTGTGATTTAGTTCACAAATTGCAACACCTCCCTGTGCTTGAACGAGGTAGTGCAGTAGGGTGACGCGAAACTGAATGCTCCTTCTGCGATACTGCGGAAAGACTTTGCAAGTACACTACTGGCCATAAAATTGCTACACCAAGAAGAAATGCAGATGATAAACGGGTATGCATTGGACAGATATATTATACTAGAACTGACATGTGATTACATTTTCACACAATTTGGGTGCATAGATCCTCAGAAATGAGTACCCAGAACAACTACCTCTGGCCAACGGCCTTGATACGCCTGGTCATTGAGTCAAACAGAGCTTGGATGGCGTGTATAGGTGCAGCTGCCCATGCAGCTTCAACACTATACCACAGTTCATCAAGAGTAGTGACTGGCGTATTGTGACGAGCCAGTTGCTCGGACACCATTGGCCAGACGTTTTCAGATCTGGAGAATGTGCTGGCCAGGGCAGCAGTCGAACATTTTCTGTGTCCACAAAGGCCCATACAGGACCTGCAACATGCGGTCGTGCATTATTCTGCTGAAATGTAGGGTTTCGCAGGGATCGAACGAAGGGTAGAGCCACGGGTCGAAACACATCTGAAATGTAACGTTCACTGTTCAAAGTGCCGTCAATGCGAACAAGAGGTGACCAAGACGTGTAACCAATGGCACCCCATACCATCACGCCGCGTGATACGCCAGTATGGCGATGACGAATACATGCTTCCAATGTGCGTTCACCGCGATGTCGCCAAACACGGATGCGACCACCATGATGCTATAAACAGAACCTGAATTCATCCGAAAAAATGACGTTTTGCCATTCGTGCACCCAGGTTCGTCGTTGAGTACACCATCGCAGGCGCTCCTGTCTGTGCTGCAGCGTCAAGGGTAACCGCAGCCATGGTCTCCGAGCTGATAGCCCATGCTGCTTCAAACGTCGTCGAACTGTTGTTGTCTTGCGAACGTCCCCATCTGTTGACTCAGGGATCGAGACGTGGCTGCACGATCCGTTACAGCCATGCGGATAAGATGCCTGTCATCTCGACTGCTAGTGACAGGAGCCCGTTGGGATCCAGCACGGCTTTCCGTATTACCGTCCTGAACCTACCGATTCCATATTCTGCTAACAGTTATTGGATCTCGACCAACGCGAGCAGCAATGTCGCGATAGGATAAACCGCAATCGCGATAGGCTACAATCCAATCTTTATCAAAGTCGGAGACGTGATGGTATGGATTTCTCCTCCTTGCACGAGGCATTACCACAACGTTTCACCAGGCAACTCCGGTCAAGTGCTGTTTGTGTATGAGAAATCGGTTGGAAACTTTCCTCATGTCAGCAAGTTGTAGGTGTCGCCACCGGTGCCAACCTTGTGTGAATGCTCTGAGAAGCTAATTATTTGCATGTCACAGCATCTTCTTCCTGTCGGTTAAATTTCGCGTCTGTAGCACGTCATCTTCATGGTGTAGCAATTTTAATGGCCAGTAGTGTATGTAGCCACTGTGCGTAAGCTCTGGCAGCGGTGGCCATGGGAATGTACGCTCGCAAGAAGACGGGGCTCCGGACGGCCACGTGGTACTACCAACAGGGAAGAGAGTCGTGTTCGGTGTATGACTGCATCCCATCGTACTGCATTTGTACCAGTAATCTGAGCAGCAGTTGGCACCACAGTGACGTAACTAACTGTTACAAATTGGTTACCTGTGGGACAGCTCAGTGCCAGATGTGCTGTAGCGTGCGCTCCACTGACCTAAACCACCGCCGTTTGTGACTTCAGCGGTGTCAAGTGAGAGCTGATTGGAGGGCAGGGTGGAGGTCAGCTGTGTTTTCTGATGAAAGCTGGTTTTGCCTAGGTGCCAGCGACTGCCATGTGTTCGTTAGAGGAGGCCATTTCAGGACCTGCACCCAACATGCCTGCATGCTTGACACCTGGGGCTATGGTCTGAAATGAGATTTCGTGTGACAGCAGGGGCACTCTCGTGGTTATCCCGCGCACCCTGAACGCAAAACTGTACGTCAGTCTGGAGAGTCGACCTGTTATGCTGCAATTCATGAACAGCATTCCAGGGGATGTTTTCCAACAGGATATCTTCCTCTTTCGTACTTCTGTTGTAACTGAACATGCTCCGCGCCTTGGCCAGCTCAGCCGCCAAATTTGTCTCCATTCGAGCAAGTACGCGATATCATCGGACTACAACTCCAACGTCGTTAACAAACAGCAGTAACGGCCTCTGTATTGACTAACCAAGAGCAACAGGCATTGTGATCCAGCCCACAAACTGACATCCGACACCTGTACAACACACTCCATGCACCTGCACTTGCTTACATTCAACATCCTGAGGGTTACATCGGTTATTATTGTACATATAACACACACATTAACATGTGGTCTTGCAATGTCAATCATTTAAATATATTATCTAGATAAATATATTCTCGAAATTTCATTACTCTACCTTAATTACTTTTTGGTGCTGCGAATTTTTTCCATCAGCGTATTTTCATTAGACATTTCATTCCCTATTTACCCTCTTAGGAGTACACTTTACAAAACCACTGAAACGTTTTATTTTATTTTTTTAATTTCTAACCGCGAAGTCAGATACTAATTTTCGTCGATGTAGCTTTAAAAATGCTTTAGTAGTGCTTTAATAATGATTTACTTTCAAAAAGACTTTCACACACTGTTTTATCCCTTTAGAAGTTAAATTTCCAAAAAAGCTGGAACATGTATTTTTTTAAATTTCTGACCAAGAAACTAAACATCAATTTTCGTAGTTGTAGCTTCAAAACTGTCTTAATAGTGACATATTTTCAAAAACCTCCCATCCCCTATTTCACCCATTAGGGGTGAATTTTGAGAATCCCTTATTCGACCATGCCTACAGTATAAAATCAACACCATCTCAAATCCCAAGTTTCTATCCTTGGGCTGGGCGATGATGAATCAGTGGAACAGTCAGGCCCTATTTCACCCCCTTAGGGACTGAATTTCCAAAAACACTGAAATTTCTATTTTTTTGTAACCGAGAATCCCTATACAAATGTTCATGGTTGTAGCTTAAAATGCCTACATAATTGAACATTTCCACAAAATTTTCCATCCCACGTTTCACTCCCGTAGTGGCTGACGTTCCAAAAACATTGAAACACGGATTTTTTTTTTTTTTTTACTGCTAAGCGAAAAATCAAATACCAGATTTCATAGATGTAGTTCTAAAATAGCTTTAGTATTTCTTTACTAATGATTTATTTTCAAAAAGACTTTTACCCATTATTTCACCCCTTTACTGGTTGAATTTGCGAAAAAGCTGAAATCCTTATTTTTTTACGTCTGGCCTAGAAATCAAAACCAATTTTCGTATTCCTAGCTTCAAAATTACCTTAATAGCGACATATTTTCAAACCTTCCATCCACTATTTCGAAAATACTTGCTTAAAAGATGTCTATATTATAAGATCAACACCCTTTCTAAATTTCACGTTTCTATCGTTGCCAGTTGGGGCTGAGCTACTCAGAGAAACAGTCAAGACATTTTCTTTTGTGTATAGCGAGTAGCTGACTAAATTTCTTGCAAAACAAGTATCTTAGATGACTCTGAATGTTGGCTTATTTGTCTAACAGCCCTCGTTCTTCAGGTACTAAGTTACTCCTAAATACACGACAAAATATGCAAGCAGTGGAGATGTTGTGGTGATCTGTGGAGAGATTTAAACCTTCTCATTATATTTTAGTAATGACATAGATTTTCATTACTCATATGCAATTGCCAAAATGCCGTCATCTCTTTAAAAGCACAGATAATATTTTTTTTAACGTGTTGTTCAATATGCGATTGTAAATTCCACTATTTATACACAGTTCATCACGTGTATTTTTGTTCTAGACACGCCAAATGTTGATATGTCGAGTTTGTGAACAGTGAGGCCCAAGTTGGAGATCAAAGGCAATAAACATGTTGTCTATGTTACAATAAAGCATTTATTCGGGTGAATATCATTTTAATGCATTCCGAAGAATATTTACCAAAATAATATTATGTCAGGTAGATTATAACATACGTTGCAGAGGTCTCATCCACTATCTTGGAATTCTTACGTGCTCTTTCAAGTACAGTTTCGTCTTATAGTTTTTCTGTGCAATTCAAACCAGTTTCAGATGAATTGTGAATGCTCAATCATAATACAAGAAGCAAAACGCTTTTCCATGTTGACATGTTCTTTTCTCTGTGGTTCAGCGCGTAGTTTTGTAGTCTGGAGCAAAGATATTCACCTTGTTTCGATCTAACACGAAGCTAGAAATTGGGAATCCTTAGCCTTTCAAAAGAAAATTGAAAAGGTGCTAGGCGCCAAAAGAGGGTGAGGAAACGCGACGCAGAACGCAGGAAAACATTTCACGTACAAATAAGAAGAGCAGCGACAAACACTACACTTAACCACAGCAAATATGCAATTCACTTGTAGCACAGCAGTAATCCAGCTGAACCACTTAACCTTGGTTTTCTTGTGCACAATGCCGAGACTAATTGCAAATGGATGAAAAAGTTTTCAAACGCCATCTCACGCGCAGTAGCTCCCTGGGAATCAAGCGTGACCAAATACCAGAGATAAATGTTCCGTAGCTGCAATCCAGACTGAGGTCGGAGATCATTGGCCTTGCGCTCCATACGGCGTAGAATCTTGGGCAAGGCAGTAATTGAGCTGTGCATAAATCTCCAGAACGACTGTCTTCGAGAAACTGAGCAGTTACCAAGGAATGTGGCTGGCCAGCGTTGTCCGACATCGTTACGCACATGTCACAGCCGACATGGCGTGCTGCTATTACCGGAATTAATTACGAACTCTGAACGTGCAGTGTGGAAGTTCCTGCCCGACGGCCTCGTGTTTGTAAAAATAATGCAATAGCCGTGGCGTGTAATCAGTAGTAACATAGTTATTCACCGGCGAACGTTTAAGAATGATTAAACATCTTTACAGATATCTCATCATTGTTTTCGTCTTAGAAACGGGGATTAGGCATATGCCTGTTTCGTTGCCATATAGCTTCCATCCGTCATTTCCTTGGTCGACAGACTTCTGTCTTTCCTTTCCGTTTGCAGTTGACTGGGTAGTCTTTGTTGACTAACATCAGCTCACCACGTCCAGTCTCTAAGGTAACTAACGCTCCCCACGTTTACAGCGCGTATTTAAAGCAAATCTAATAAACACATTCATAGTGGCGTTACTAGCGCCAATCTTATGTGACTGGTGTGAAATCTGAATAGTCCTGGTCTTTCAGATGTTGAAACACGCCTACCAACTTCCGTTTATGTCGCACAACAGCTTCATGTTGTCGCGATTTTTTTCCATCATTGTATTTAAATATTTGGGAAGCATTTGTAGTGAGCAGAATGGAACGGAAATTGAGATTAAGTCAAGGCTCGCAGTGGCAAATAGATCATATTTTGGCATACGCGACGTACTGTGCAGTGCACAAGCGAACAAAAACTGTTAGTGAGAAAGGTATTATGGAGGATGTTTGACCCCAAGGTGAACACCCAGTCATATGAATTGAGGATACTGAGAAACCAGGGACTGGCAGAATACACGCTGATATTGCCAGAATGTCTGAGGAAAGAATATTAATATGGGCTGGGAACCTCATTAGGATGGAAGAGCGAAGATTACCACGTCTAGCTTTCCCAGGATTCGTTGCAGGCAGAAGGGGCCGAGGAAGGCCACGGACAAGATTGAACCATATATCAACAGGGCCATGGAGGCGATGCTCCTGAGAGAAGGAGAATGGCCGACGACGTCAGGAAAAGAAATGACTGGTGGGGTACGTAGAGAACGCACATGGTCTCCCACGCCACAGTTAAGAAGAAGATGTAGCAAAGTGATACACCAAAAATGCGTAACATTATGACTAATTTTAATAAGACACAGCAGATACTGCGACTCCCTTTTCGGTTCTCGTCGTTACATTTGAACGTGAAGTTCCAGAAAGCAGAAGTAGATTCTGAAATCAAACAAAAATACTCTCTAGGTATGACTGAAAATACAGGGTGAATCATCCAAAAGTTGCACCGCAAACGTTGCAGAAAAGGAAAGCGCTACTGATGTACTGTTTTCACAGAATGGACTGATAGTAAGGGGCTCGAACTGTTAGCTAATAGCCGGCCGCGGTAGTCTAGCGGTTCTAGGCGCTCAGACCGGAACCGCGCGACTGCTACGGTCGCAGGTTCGAATCCTGCCTCGGGCATGGATGTTTGTGATGTCCTTAAGTTAGTTAGGTTTAAGTAGTTCTAAGTTCTAGGGGACTGAGGACCACAGATGTTAAGTCCCATAGTGCTCAGAGCCATTTGAACCATTTTTGTTAGCTAATAAACAGATTGTAATAATACTTAGAAAGTGTATTTTTGTGTAAAAGTACATTTTTGAAATGGAACAATGCCTGTTTATATTTGACACATGGTACTTACTGAAATTAAGGAAAACGTGGAAGAGAGCACTCACCAATATAACTTTCTTTTCACACAACCTGTTTATTTAACAATATATTAACTGTGTTTTACAGGTAATCGAAGCGTTTAACCATAAAATTTTCTTTAACAAAATGAACAAATTTATAAAATTATTTTGACCTTAAACCTTAACTTGAATAAGCTTTTACTCTTTGCAAAAGAAATCCGAAGTGCTGCGTTGCAAAACCGTTATCGGGTGAAACAGCGGTGTTTACTACCGCGCTGGACACACCCCATCTTATTAAATGCCCTTCTACAACACATGAAACTATATAAGCAGCATTGATGAGAAGAGTGACTCAATTATTCGAAACAGATGACTTAATTTTCAATTTGAAAGCTGAATGTTGAAAGGTTCAGGGCTAAGATGCGCACCTGTGCTCATTGTTAGCAAACAATGTGACAGTGATAAGGCTTACTTCAAAGCAACCACCCTCTTAATTTCAATCAGCAACCAAGGTGCGACTGGATCCCAACCCGTCCATTCCGATAACTTTATTGTGACAAAATGATGATTAGGTCCTGCAGAAAGTCTCATCAATTATACCTCTAAGATGGTCGTAGGCTCTATTCCTAAAATGAACAGCATAAAGACAGAAGTGATGGCACTTTCTGCAGGACCTTACCATCATTTTGCAGCACAGTGCTAAAGCACGTACAGTGTAAGCTGTTACTGATTTGTTTGACTGATGGGATGCTAAGGGCTATACCACCTACTGTACACCCCTGACTTAACCCCTCGTGAGTTCAACTCGATTTCTAAACTGAAGGAAACACTTCATGGCATTCGCTTAAGAACTGCTACAAAATCGGCGGGTAATAGACAGCGCCGCTCGAACTGTCAATACAACTGCTACGAGTATCCTACGACTTCCACATCGCTGGCAACGAGTTATACGCAATGCTGGTGACTACTTTGAACTTCAGTAAAACTTTGAAACATGTATCTATTTTGTACGATCTGTGAATAAATCGTTAGCACTATTAAAGTTTCACTTCTCGTAAATGATATGGTTTGCCTTCTTAACTATAGAACAATAATTTAAGTATGTATTTATCATTTTAACTAAAACTTTACAAAATTTACGAAACTATACGTCAGATCCCAACAACACACTACATGTATGGTCAACAGTACTGTCCCATTATTAGTTTCTTGTATCATTACTTTATCAGTTGCTATTAATAATGTACTTAGATTAGTCTGTTTATTTAAACTTAATAGTTATGTGCTTTCATATTTGTCAATATAAAGGTTACAAAGAGTGGATGAAACAGAACACCCCTGTCTCACTGGTCGAGAGAATGTGGACTAGTTACCCTTTGCTTCTTTTCTGAATACATGCAAACAACTATTCAGAAACATGCCCTAAATAAATGCTCTTTTCCACAAAAAGCTTACACTCAAGAACTGATTTATAATACACTCTGGTGTTACTGCTTACTTTGTGCAACGGATCGATTAGGGAGCATAAATGAGTACTTAAGTCTGTTTTATGACCACTCTCATTTCTAATAAGTCCACGATCTGATTCCAATAACGTGTGGATAAGCTGCCTTATAGGCGAGTTAGGTGCAATGAGTATACGTGATTTAGTCTGTTAATACAACACTTTTTACCTCGAAACGTTATACCGAAATAAACGAATGAATCACAATGGACGTGCTATGCGACCAACACATAGCTACATTCTGGTGTTAATTACTTCGTCTAAGAAAGGTTTAGGAGCGGAATTAAAATTTAAGTTGAAAGGATATCAATGATACGATTCGCTGATGACATTGCTATCCTGAGTGAAAGTGAAGAAGAATTACATGATCTGCTGAATGGAATGAACAGTCTAATAAGTACAGAATATGGATTGAAAGTAAATCGAAGAAAGACAAAAGTAGTTAGAACTAGGATTGATAATCACGAAGTAGATGAAATTAAAGAACTCTGCTACCTAGACAGTAAAATAACCAATTACGGATGGAGCAAGGAGGACATCAAAAGCAGACTAGCAATGGTAAAACGAGCATTCCTGGCCAAGAGAAGTCTACTGGTATCGAACATAGGCCTTAATTTGAGGAATAAATATCTGTGAATGTACGTCTGGAGTATAGCATTGTATGATAGTGAAATATGGACTGTGGGAAAAGCGGAAAATAAGAGAATCGAATCATTTGATATGTGGTGCTACAGAAGAATGTTGAAAATTAGGTGGACTGATAAGGTACGGAATTAGGAGGTTCTGAGCAGAATCGGAGAGGAAGAGAATATGTAGATAACACTGATAAGGAGAAGGAACATGATGGTAGGACATCTATTAAGACATGAGGGATTGACTTCCATAGTGCTAGAGAGAGCTACAGAGGGTAGAAACTGTAGAGGAAGACAGAGTTTGGAATAGATCAAGCATATAATTGAGGATGTAGCTTGCCAGTGCTACTCTGAGATGAAGATGGGCACAGGAGAGGAATTCGTCGAGGGGCGCATCAAACGAGTCAGAAGACTCACGACCAGAAAAAAAAGAGAAGCCAAGGATTCCGAAATCGTTCAGCTGTTTACTGTTCTTAGAATGAGTATACTGACTGTAACAGTGCCTGACTCTGATTAGCATTCTGAAGACAGGTAAGGTGTAAAGGTTCATGCTACAGTTAAATGCAGATTACAGTCTGCATCACTAGCAAAAAAGTAATGGAATCCTTAAACAAGAATTTATCAGTGGCATGGGTATATGAATAAATCTCATAAGCTTCAATTTAGGTGTTAATTCTTCGACGATCTGCGGGACTCTCTCACATGTTTAAGCTCGCAGGCCTCCTCATCTCGTGACGCGACAGCATCGCTCCTAGCACATGAATACCACACTATAGCATCCATGTCGTTAATATTTATAGGGTAATGCACCGATATGGATGGCACGCCTTTCCCGACACTCCATGCCAGCAAATTGTGAATCAAAACAAGCGTTGTTGAGAGTATGTTGAGTTTAGGTTGCCCCTTTATTCAAATGATTATATTTATGTACACCTGTCTCCATATTTATTTATTTATGACATCTTCTTGTAACTATCTTAAGAACTTTCGATGCAGAAATCTGCAGTACCGCTAGTAACGGAACAATGTACATGATATGTAAATAAATGTAAACTTCTGGAGATGGAAAGCGAGACATTTCGAAATGTCATCGTAAGAAAACAAATGCCTTCAGAAGCAGCTGGTTGCAGATAATCCACTGTAAATTACCTTTAATTTCAACAGTTGCAGTGTTCTAAGACGTCCACAATGGACAAAAATTATTTGCTAATGTTAATACGAAAAGAATGAATAAACAAATATTGCAGTGAGACAGATAAGCGGCCCAGTCACCAAGCAACTATGAGTAACTTTGCGATTTTTGGTGACATGCAAGGTATTAAAGTGTTTGAAATTTAGTATGTTTGCATCCACAAATACTATTAGAAAGCATTTTTAAATAACTCTTCAAAAAATACTTTTCATGACTGGTGCATGGGCATGGGTTTTTTCTGTAAAACTAAGTAAATTAAGCTATCATTTCTTTGCTCATTTTAAAAAGTTTAAAAGTCTAAATTACAGCATACATCGGCTGCATGATACATAAGCCAAATTGAAAAAAATGCGAATTGTCAAACTGACAGTACTGGCTCTCACATGCTCAACATGCATTGGTGAATGTTTTGATCGATTTATAGTATTGATGATTCGGCAATGTCAGCTCTCAGGTGGTCGCAATTTTGGGGTATTGATAGTAATATTCAACAGTAAAGATCCCCTCAACTTCCTTGTGATATTTCTACCATTTTAGACGAGACATAAATCATTGGTCGTTGACACTGTACTAAACAGCCAAAACTGCTCAAATCCGTTTTAGCAGAGCAGAAAATGCATCCCAGACAGAACAGACTGCGAGCACCACGTTCTCTCTCCCATGAATTTCTTCTGCAGACCGGATTGAAACCAACCGCCGACAGGATAGTTAGCTTAGAATGACCAGAGTGTCATAAAATTGTTCAGGCTTTTAGAACTTCCAAGCAGGCATTGGACAAGGAAGTTTCGGCACATGGGAACTACATAGCAGTCATACAGGAGGGCAACCTGCATTCCATTAACACTGCGTTTTGGGAGGCGCTAGAAGGAATACTTTTTTGGAGAAATAAATATCTTAAAGACAGGTGAAAAACTCAGAGCTTGAGCTGTGGGTCTGACCATTGATCACAGCCATTCAGGAACACTCTTTTAAAACTGAGTATGTCGGGGTAGTTCACAGTAAAGTATGACAGTGTAACCGGTTCACAGTAATTATTTCGGTAGAAGTAGCATTTTACCACATGTGTCTACATGCAAGCCTTTCAATTAGCCTGGGTTGTAAATCTATTACGTAGAGAGAAAATGCTCTGCCTTCCTCCCCCATGTCATGCCACCACTGCTTTAGTATGACAAAATCCACGAAATTAGGAATTTATTAAACTTGTTCACGAAGTTATTATCAGTCAGAATTCGCAAGGTCTGATACAATTGCCTGGTGAGATTGCTAAACTGGCAGAAACAGTCAGGTTTTGGAGAGTAAACTCAGAAGACAAATGCAGTAGAATGGTGAAAGACGACATTTGTTCCAGGTTGTTGCTGAGATTTACAGAGTGGAATGCCTCTGATTTAGAGCAGAGTATAGACGTCAAGCTGCATGCAGAATTTCTACTCACTGCCACAACTGTCTTCCACATCCAGACCATTTAGGAGTGGCAAGCATGAACTGTTGACACAATCGCCGAGGAGAATGGGAAACAAAGCAAATTAAATTGAATCAGGCCTTAATTCCACAGTTTTAACATTCACAGCCATTTAGTTGGACCCATCATTTGCTTTGGCGAGTCTACTGGTGTTTGTACTGGTTTTTATGGGGTTGTTTCTTCAAAACACCATTTACACAGACATTGTCTGTATCCACAACATAGTTTCATATTATCCTCTCACAGGTCCAGCCTCCATTGCCATGGCTGAAATTCGTAATTACAAACTTTTGTACATTTATTAAATATTTACATATTTGATTCACTTGATTAATCATTGATGTCTTATGGCAATAAATTAAATTGTTAACAGCGACCGCTAGTTTTCTTTTCTAGACAGATTTGTCTCTTCATTGACATATTCTTGTGAGGTGTGTTACCATGTTTTCATGCTTAATTGGGCTACCCCTAGTAATACTCATTCAATAAGCCATTATCCATTTTTTGACATTGTTTCTCTTACATTTGCGTGATCTTCAGGGAGTTTCCTTTCCCTGGAGGTCACTGGCGATCGGATTGCAGCATCTAGAGGTGTGTGAAACAGCTCAACTAATAGCTCACACTATACACTATACTTCAAAATTGCCATTGACAGTTTCTCATCACTTGTGAATCGCTTGCCATTATTGAGTTCACGTGACAGACAGCAAATTCTGTTAAGTTTTTGTTCAGTGATATACAATTGCTTTGGTCATGACATAAAGTTTAGGCATTAAAAGAAAGACTAAAAATGTGATGGTTTGTCTGTTCCACTATTGAAATAGTTGTTTTGTAGTTCACCTATGTTTCCATGCTGCTTCCCAAAACACACCAGAAAATAAGCAGCATTATGTGATTATCCAATATTTTCATGTTATCATTCTATGGAGAGCGCCAGCATTGTCTATTACTCATAGCTATTCCTTTGGAAGATGTAATTCTGATTTTTAATCACTGAATATAAGAGGTCCTCATCACAATCACCTGTAACTCTGTATATCGATATATTTAAAATGTCTCTCTTCTAAACTCTGGATACTTGCTTGCAGTATACATAATGCACCATAATCTCATAATGCTCCATAAAGAATTTGATGGAAAATATATGGACATTACGTAGGTCATATCAAAATATTTATTGACACTGGATATGCAGTGCTCATCAAACAATGAGAGTAGTGTATGTATGAGAGTTGTAGCACAAAGAGCATGTCATTTGAAAAATTCCCAAATTTAAACCCAAAATTTTAGTTTTGTTATGTCCCCTAGTTAAAAATTTATATATATCCATCAATTAAAATTTTCTTTACTTAAAAAATAAGAAGCTAATAAATTTGTTCTTTATAAATAATTTTTCTGAGATTCTGTTTCTTTTTATATAAAAATGCTCTCCAAGATTGTGTATGTCTATGCCCACAAAAGAAATTCTCATTTTATTTAAGAATAAAAAATCAATTAAATTTTTCTCTTAATAAGTAAGTTCAGGCAAACTTCATTTATCTATGCCATCATTTAATATTTCAGTTTTAAAGACAAATGTACATTTCAACCATATATGTTTTAATTTTTTTTAATATAAATTTTTCCTATATAAATAAAAGCAAAACAAAATGTACTAGAAAGCTGATCGATCTCACAACTTAGAAAATTATTAAAGTAAAACATGCATTAAGTTAGCCTGATTTAGAAAATTATTAAAAGGAAATGGTTATTCAAATTCGACTAGCCTAGACTTACAGGAATTTAATGATTAATTTCATATGATAGAAATAAAGAAGAGAGAACTAACATATAAAAATATACTAGAACTTTGATCAGTTTGTGAGACAAATACATTAAAGAATTACTCCACCTTAATAAAGAAATATTAACTTACCTTATGCAAAATCCTGTCAACAATATTATTAATAAAAATCTCAAACTGCATAAAATAATCTTAAAAAGAACTTCACGAAAGCTGTAACACAAGAAATTTTAAAATATTTTAATCTAAATAATAAACAGTTAAACAGTTTTATAGAAAGATGTGATGACAATATTAATAATAATGATAACGAATTTAATGAAATATGTCTAAAATATCGTCATAAAATCTGTAAAATAAAAAAATTAAAATTACTCCTAACTATATAATATTCCATAATTTTATTTAGATTCTTTAAATGATGCACTTAACCTTCATATAGGTGTTTTACATTAATCTGTTTTGATGATACTATTACAGAATATAATCCAGAATCGTTCATAAGTATAGTTGACTTTACGTTACGTTTAAGGGCATCTCCAAAATACATCTAAAATTTTCTAATATCATAAAATCATCTTTCTTAGTATTTTTTTAAATAGCTTGTTTTGTGTCTTAATAGTCTAAAGATTCTGCAACATCTTTGACTTTAAACCATCAATTATTATTTTCATCAATAATATTTAAAACTTTTGTATTGTTATATATACTTTTGTTATTTTTTAGACCTAATACAATTTATTAACATTTATTATTTAATTCTGTTAATTTTTTATTTGTAAATAGAAAGTGAAGTTAAAATGGTTTGTTTATTGTGGAAAAAAGAAAATCGTATAAAATAAAAGTTACAAATTAGAGTATGTCTTCAAAAATAGGTGTATTAATTGCATAAAAAGGAAACAGAGAGAATGAAAAGAAAATAATTGAAAACTTATAAACGATCATATTAACAAGTAAAATAAAAAACATTTGCTTCCAAAAATTGTGACAAGGAGATTAGAAATTCTTGAAAATATATTCATAACCATATCAATAATGTACCAAAAAAGAGAAAATGCTTTCGTTTTTCAAAAACAAGAAAAAAGGTATTCTCAAAAATCGCATGTTCTTGTGGAATATTTGTTTGTATAATGTATATGAAAACATCACAAAGTAGCCTACCATGAAGAAATATATAAAAAGGATTACTTTTTTTTCATTATCGGTTTTTGTTAATCTTTTATGCAACTGTTGAACTCATGTAGTAAATACTTTTATCATCTATTACATCACTGATCTTATAGAGACCATATTGTATTGTATTAATTACATCTTGTAATAAAATGAGTTTACCAAGTTTAGAACTTCAAAAGTTTTATTACATACAACTCTATACAATCCATGTTTAAATGCCATAATTAACTCTATTTACTGTGTTGTTTTAGTCTGTTATCTAAAATGTTTTTATAATCATCAAACACAACTACATTTTTAACAACAGAAACTTTAACTCCTTTGGATATTTTATAATCGTCATCTTCTACATTATAAGCATACATTTGTGCTTTTACACTAACATGATCCAATGTAGTTTTTCCACAATTTTCGTCTCTCATTTTCTCTAAAACTTTTGTTTTCTTTGGAATTTCATTAACATTACCTTTTGAATAGCTACTTGTGTCAAATATGTATGTCAGCGATTTCATACCTTAATTGTTGTTGTTGTGGTGTTCAGTCCTGAGACTGGCTTGATGCAGCTCTCCATGCTACTCTATCCTCTGCAAGCTTCTTCATCTCCCAGTACCTACTGCAACCTACATCCTTCTGAATCTGCTTAGTGTATTCACCTCTTGGTCTCCCTCTTCGATTTTTACCCTCCATGCTGCCCCTCAATACTAAATTGGTGATCCCTTGATGCCTTAGAACATGTCCTACCAACCGATCCCATCTTCTAGTCAAGTACTGCCACAAATGTCTCTTCTCTCCAATCCCGTTCAATTCCTCCTCATTAGGTATGTGATCTACCCATATTATCTTCAGCATTTTCTGTAGCACCGCCTTTCGAAAGCTTCTGTTCTCTTCTTGTCCAAACTATTTATCGCCCATGTTTCACTTCCATACAAGGCTGCACTCCATACAAATACTTTCAGAAACGACTTCCTGACACTTAAATCTATACTCGATGTTAACAAATTTCTCTTCTTCACAAACGCTTTCCTTCCCATTGCCAGTCTACATTTTATATTCTCTCTACTTCGACCATCATCAGTTGTTTTGCTCCCCAAATATCAAAACTCCTTTACTAATTTAAGTGTCTCATTTCCTACTCTAATTCCCTCAGCATCAACCGACTTAATTCGACTACATTCCATTATCCTCGTTTTGTTTTTCTTGATGTTCATCTTATATCCTCCTTTCAAGACACAATTCATTCCATTCAACTGCTCTTCCAAGTCCTTTGCTGTCTCTGACTAAGTTATAATGTCATCGGCGAACCTCAGAGTCCTTATTTCTTCTCCATGGATTTTAATACCTACTCCGAATTTTCTTTTGTTTCCTTCACTGCTTGCCCAATATACAGACTGAATAACATCAGGGATAGGCTACAAACCTGTCTCGCTCCCTTCCCAACCACTGCTTCATGTCCCTCCCTGTATTGTACCCCTGCCACCTTCAGAATTTGAAAGCGAGTATTCCAGTCAACATTGTCAAAAGCTTTCTCTAAGTCTACAAATGCTAGAAACGTAGGTTTGCCATTCCTTAATCTAGCTTCTAAGATAAGTAGTAGAGTCAGTATGGCCTCACGTGTTCCAATATTTCTATGGAATCCAAACTGATCTTTGGCTTCTACTAGTTTTTCCATTCGTCTGTAAGGAATTCGCGTTTGTATTTTGCAGCCGTGGCTTATTAAACTGATAGTTCGGTAATTTTCACATCTGTCAACACCTGCATTCTTTGGGATTTGAATTATTACAGTCTTCTTGAAGTCTGAGGGTATTCCACCTGTCTCATACATCTTACTCTCCAGATGGTAGAGTTTTGTCAGGACTGGATCTCCCAAGGCTATCAGTAGTTCTAATGGAATGTTGTCAACTCCAAAGGCCTTGTTTCGACTCAGGTCTTTCAGTGCTCTATCAAACTCTTCACACAGTATCATATCTCCCATTTCTTCTTCATCTATGTTCCCTTCCATTTACATAATATTGTCCTTAAGTACATGACCCTTGTATAGACCCTCTATATACTCCTTCCATCTTTCTGCTTTCCCCACATTGCTTAGAACTGCGTTTCCATCCGAGCTCTTGATATTTGTACAAGGGGTTCTCTTTTCTCCAAAGGTCTCTTTAATTTTCCTGTAGGCAGTATCTATCTTACCCCAGTCAGAAATGCCTCTACATCCTTACATTTGTCCTCTAGCCATCCCTCCTTAGCCATTTGCACTTCCTGTCAATCTCATATTTGAGACGTTTGTATTCCTTTTTGCCTGCTTTATTTACTGCATTTTTATATTTTCTCCTTTCATCAATTAAATTCAATATTTCTTCTGTTACCCAAGGATTTCTACTAGCCCTCGTCTTTTTACCTACTTGATCCTCTGCTGCCTTCACTACTTCATCCTTCAAAGCTACCCATTCTTTTTCTACTGTATTTCTTTCCCCCATTCCTGTCAATTCCCTTATTCCCTCCCTGAAACTCTGTACATCCTCTCGTTTAGTCAGTTTATCCACGTCCCATCTCCTAAAATTCCCACATTTTTGCAGTTTCTTCATTTCTAATCTACAGTTCATAACCAATAGATTGTGGTCAGAGTCCACGCCTGCCCCTGCAAATGTCTTGCAATTTAATACTTGGTTCCTAAATCTCTGCCTTACCATTATATAATCTATCTGAAACCACACCTTAGTGAAAATGTTAATTTTTATATCATAAATAAAAGAAACAGTATACATATAACATAAAACAATACAAATTTGTTTTCATAATAAAATTAATACATTTTAAATTTTGAAACATCTAGGTTAGTCATCCCAATGTAAATTGGTTTATTGATTTTACTATTGCTTTTTTTTCATACGAACTGCAACTACATCTTCTGAAAATAGAGTAGTATGTTTATAATTTAGGTTTATAGTATGTATCATATATTGATCTAGATATGTTACTACTTTAATATTTTGTTTGTTTCTAAAATTTTTCATACTTCTTCCAAACACAGATTTATTCATCAATTTATAGAAATCTTTTTCAAATTCGTTAGTTGCATTTTTTCTTGTTTCTGTATTAAAACCAAAATATTTTTTGACCTATCTGATTGTATAAATAATAAAATTCTATGAAAAGTCGTTAATTTTAAACCAAGATTTTAATATTTTTAAGATATCTGTAGCATAAAATATATTTTTCTTCATTATTTACTGTTATTAATAATTTGCTTCGTCCATCTGGTGCTAATGTTAAATGTCTATGTAAATTGTGTGACTTTTTGGCTATTCTAAATTGTCTTCTAAAATATGACGAAATTTATGACTATCTGGCGTTTCAAAAATTTTTCAGAATTTAAATACTTTTCATCTAACAGCACGAAATTTTTAAATGGAAAAAATTGAGACACAGCCCAATCATATAAATTGTTTGCACCGAAATATGTAACATAAATTCATGGTTTACCTTGTTCGAAATGTTTCATACATTTATTATGTTACTTATCATATATTTTAATACTTCCAGAAACTCCAAATAAAAATCACTTAATAAATCGAATTTAGTTTATGTCATTTTTAATATGGAATACCAAGATAAATCAGGTGCTGTAAAATACGAAAATGGATCAAATTTAATTTTTTTATTTATTTTTGATTCATATGTCATTATCATTGGAATTTTTCAGTCATAATTTCAGCAGGTTCTTTAGGTTCATGTTTTAATATCTCAACATATTATTTTGCTACATGGTTATCATTATATGTTACATGATTTTTATAATCAATGTTACAATATTTAAGACAATAAAATAAATGAAAATGGAATACATTTTCATATTTATTAATATGAGGTTTCTCCTCACAAGTGTTATACCTTTTTAAAAGACATTTTAAATCTGCATAAATTACAAATAGGTACTTGTAATGAATAAGTATGATTTTTAAATTAATCTTTTCACATTGTGTGGGCATTTCCATTTTTATATACCTTATAATTGGTTTCGTGATTTTCTAATTTTTTTCTTGTGAATTAAAATATTTTAAACATCTATCACAAAGATAAATTTCTCCATTGTATTCACTTGTCTGTGAACTTATTAATGTACAGAGTTTTTTATCCATCAGTAATGAGAATAATTTTCTTATTGAATTAAATGAAGATTAACATGCTTTTCTTGTATATTTTTAGTATAGGAAAGAGGATTTACAATAAATTTTTCGTCATAAGTGTAACAGTAATTAAAATACTTGACTTTATTTAAAGTTTGGAATATCTGTTAATTGAGTGCGAAAATTAATTTTCTGTGTTTCTATAATTTAGTGATTACATTCTCTTTAATTTGATCAAAAATGTTTGGGGTTAAAAACTGTCAACTTTATTAATTATGTTATTCAAGATTTAGAAGCAGAATCTTCGCTGTTAATTCATTTATGTGATTTAAAACATTATTTATCATCTAGAAAATTATAACTCGTAAAATTTTTCACTTAATTTTTTAAGTTAGGAATTCAGTAATATTTATATCAATACACATTAATGTAAAATGACTATATGAAGTTCAAATATATAATTTAAAAGACCTGAATAAAATGATGGACAATTATATATAAAAATCACATGAAATACTTGATAGATCTATGCAATTCATAGAACTATACTATGTGAAACGTAGAACAAATAAATAGTAAATTACCAAATAGTGTTCCTCAAATGATGCATGAAAATTTAAGACCTGATTTGGTTTTTTAAGGTAATATGTTTCTAATTGTCATTGCTACATTATTCAATCACAAGTTAAATAGATTCAAGAACAAAGAAATATAATTCGAAATAGATACGAACATTGCGAAAATTTTTAATAATTATATACCAAATTTATAAATTTATTCCAATGAATTAAAGGAAGGTTGAATATTGTTGTCGAAATTACTACGTTTTTGTGTAACTACCAACATTCATAACGATTTTTATATACATCTAATACACTAAAACTATAAAACCATCTGATTCCATTAATTCAAACTTATAATTTTAAATTCTTCCGATACTAAATCGGTTTCATTAAGCCTGATTTTAATATCAAAATATAATGATATAAATATAGGATAGTGAATATTGTATTCAATACCAAACACGTTTAAATTTTCAGAAACTAATTCCCCTTCTATATACACCTTTATCAACATTTTAAGAAATTACATTGCCATTGTTTACCCAACTATTGTTTGAATAATGAAAACCTGACCATTTAGCATATACTTTATTAACTTTCTTATTTAAATTTTGTCAACAAGATAACTATCTGGAAAATTCGTTTCACTACTTCTTTTTCATAACACTTTCCTTGTATTTCTTCAGCATTTAAACATTTCAAGTTACAACTGCATGGATTGCAATGAATAACATCTTCAATTTCAAAAATTTCTGTTGACCGGTTTGCTATATATCCTTTTTCGAAAATTCCTGTAAATTTACTTATTCTTACTCTATCACCAAATTTTTATTTAGCTTTAGTATCTAACAAATTTGTTACATTAACAGCTTTCAAATTTTTTCCATTTTCTATGTTTACACCTCAGGATTCATTTTTATTGTTGAATGTTTTGTGTTATTATGTTCAACATCTAGTTTTGAAACTAATTCTACCCATTTACAGTTTCCTTATGAATCAAATTTTTTCAACATTTTTTCCTTTTATGTTCGATTAAATCATTCAACATCAGATCCTTTTAATTCACTGTAAGTTGAATAATAATTGATATTAATATCTTATAGTGATTGAATGTATTTATTATAGAATTCCTTATCTGTCACAGCATGAAAAACACCCAAGCATAGAGTTTTCTACATACAAAGACATTTTTTTATATGCAGATCCAAATGACATTATTGAAAGTCTCATTTGCGTTTTGTGTTCGACCATGGAGACATTTCGAAAGATCAGGATGTGCTAACTTTCTATATAGTAACTTAATCACCTTCATCACTGCAGATGGTATGCTGTTATTGTGCCTAAATTGTTTCTCTGTTCCTGCTGCCTGAGCTTTGTTGTACTTGCAACATGAATCAGCACCAGGTGGATAAAGACCATGTATTGGTGTATTATCTGTGGATCATTTGTGGAAGAACGTAGCCCACACTGCTCTTTTCATTCGTTGTATGTCATGTGTGTTGTTCCTTATTGCCATTCCATAATATTGCTGGAGTTCATCAATGTTTCTGTCTGTAAGTCTTCCTTTAACATTTAGAGTCTTTCCATCTGATAACACGTCTTTCCCTTGTGTTTGCTACTATTTTTGAAGGTGTGTTCCCATCTGTTTTTGAACATGACCCTCACATTCAATCTTCAAAATATACAGTGTAGCACACATCTCTCAGTGCTGTGAGCGTCTGAACATAGAAACAACTGCAGCAGCGCCCCACTACTTCCCTCACAATACTTGGCACAATTTGTTTTATGACTTTCAGTTGTTTCATTGTCAATTGATTTACGCTGATACCACTATTTAGTCAGTATTTAAATGTTTCAAAATTTCCCTGTGTCTACACTAGTGACAATTGCAACTGCATTTTTAGATTTGTGGCCTCTCTTCTGGTATGTACCATCAACTGCCACAGGTAAGTCTGTCATGTTATTTAATTCTACTGCTTCTTTAGCAGTGGCTTTCATAGAAGCAACAGATTTGACAAATTCACCAATTACTTCCACGTACTTATTTGATCTGGTTGGTGGGTTTGACAAGTTCAATGTCGCACATAATACTACAGCTGCAATCAATCCTTTACTTATGCACTTCATTCCATACAAGAATCTAACACTGCTCTCAAACAAGCCATTCTTGCATTTTTGAGAAGTCCAAAATGATGTAGAGAGCCTGCAAACTTTGCACTGAACAACAAGTTTGTTAGCTAGTCCAGTCCTTGCAGATGTGTCCTCAAAGATGCTAATTTGCCCACAACAAACCTTTGTGAGCGTACAAGCTGGGGCAGAAGACTGGAGAGGCAGTTTCCCGCCGCAGAGCAAGTGATTGGCAGTTGCTACAGGGCTGTAGCGAGCAACTAGTGTCTACGTGGCTTGGAAAAAACCCAAGTGCTTGGCAGAGCGCGTATGGCCATTTCTGTGCGCTTTATATTCGAGAGAAAAGTTGACAAAAACAAAACTAAGAGTGACACAGAGGTGCGAGTTGGCACTCATGGACAGAAAAATATGTAAGGCAAAATTATCCAGAGGTGTGACAAAAATATATAATAGTTTAAAAGTTATTGTTGTCTTAAAAATTGTAAATTGATGGAAGTTCAAAAGCAAATATCTTGGCAATACTTTGGCTGATTAATATGAACGAAGTGTCTATGGATGCAGCTGGTAGAGACACATCGAGTCATCATAGCTGATTTAGAACAGTTTGTAACATTTATGAATGAGAGGTCGGAATATTGGATTCGACAGAGAGAAACTGTGTTTTTGGTAGAGAATAAATTCAAAGAGACGAAACTAGCCACAGCATTCTAAAGTATAAGGAGGTAATTGAGTAATTAAGTATGTATTTTTATTTGCTTATTTATTTTTAGTATCAAAAATCCAAGAGAAGAAAAATCACGCCACAAGAACGTTATTTGTCAAAACTTGGACTTCAAATTGTTACTGCCAGGAAAATTTTCATATTTTTCAATACATCGTGTATGTTTTTGTGTTTAGTTTCAGAATATTCGTAATTTTTGAGAGATCTAGTGCTCTTTTTAGATAAGTCGATTTTACCTTTTGTAGTGTTTCTAGATATTTTCTGTTAGACGGTCCCATATAACCTCCATCTTGTAGGCCAAGATTGGTACTTTTTGCATTGAATAGTTTCATGGAAATTTCTAGATGAGGTAGGCAAATGTTTTTGATTTCCTGTATTGCTATTATTCCTTGGACAACATGTTCTCTTGTATTTTTAGTGAAGCATTTCGCTGTTAGTTGCAATGTCACCACTAGGTATTTAAAGTCTGATGAGATTTTTATGTTTTGTTCCACTGATGTTGATTTCCACTTCTTGTATGTATTGCCCACTTTTCAGAAACCATACAAGAGTAAATGACTTTAAATCCTTTTGAAGATTATTCTTATTTCTAGTATTGATTCCATGAACTGAGCTGTTGGATTGAAAAAGTGATATATTTTCAATGACAAATTTCCTTATGGAATGAGTATATTGGGAAGCAGTAGTTAGTATCCCTAGTACCCTAAATAAGCCTCTGCAGGATGCTCTTGAGTTCACACGACATATAATGCTTATTATACGCTTTTATGCTCAGAAAACGTTAGCATTGCTTGATGAATTACCCCAAAAAATAATACCATATGACATTATGGAGTGAATGTAAGATTAGTATGCCAGCTTTTTCATTATTATATCCGCTTTGTCTGACAGAATTCGCATTGCAAATAGAGATTTGTTTAGACTCTTCAGCAGTTCTGTGCTATGCTTCTTCTAGTTGAATTTATTATCAAGCTGTAATCCCAAGAATTTAACACTGTCCACTTTTTATATCTGCTTGTCATCATATGTTATGCATGTACTCGTGGGACACCCCTTAAAAGTTCTGAACTGCATATAGTGTGTTTTTTTTTCAAAGTTTTGTGACAAAGAACTGGCTAGGAACCAGTGACTAATGTCCAGAAATAATTTATTATCCGATCTTTCTAAGACTACACTTGATTTGCTGTTTATTGCAAATGTTTGTATCATTGGCAAACAAAACAAACTTGGCATCTGGTAATTTTATTGATGAAAGGTCATAGATATACACAAGAAAAAGTAAGGGCCCTAAGATGGAGCCTTGTGGGACCCCACATGTAATTAATTCATACTTGGATAATGCCTGATAGGTTAATACATGTCTCTTTTTTAATAACACTCTTTGTTTCCTGCCAGAGATATAAGATTTGAATCATTTTGCAGCATTTCCTGTTACACCACAATATTCTAACTTACTTAAAAAGATTTTGTGATTCTCACAGTCAAATGCCTTTGACAGTTCACAAAATATACCAGTTGCCTGGAATTTTTTGTCTAATGAATTAAGTACATTTTCACTGTAAGTGTGGATAGCCTTCTCAATTTCAGAACCATTTAGAAATCCGAACTGCGACTTTGACAGTATGTTATTTGTGATAAGATGTTTATAAATCTGATTATAAATTATCTTTTCTACAATTTTTGAGAATGCTGGCAGAACTGAAATTGGATGGTAATTTGACACTATTTCTTTATCTCCCTCCTTAAACAGTGGCTTAACGTCAGCATGTTTCAAACATTCAGGAAATATTCCACTGCTAAACCACTGATTACAAAGATAGCTTAATATTTTACACACCTCAGAAAGACATTAATTAATTAATTTTGTTGATATTTCATTATACCCACTATATGTTTTTCTATTTAAAGATTTTATGATGGACATTACTTCTGCTGGAGTAGTGAGGGTCAAACTCATATTATGGAAGTTACATGAAATGTCTGGTCTGAGGTAACCCATGGCAGCATCTACAGAACCTGACAACCCCATCTTTTCAGTTACAGTTATAAAATGTTTGTTAATAAGTTCTGCAACACTATACACATCTGTTGCTAATGTATCATTTACTCTTGATGCTGTTTTCCCCTCTTCATGTCTGGTTCTACCAGTCTCCTCCTTCACTATATCCCATATTGTCTTTATTTTGTTATCAGATATGCCTATATTTTCCTTGTAATATATTTGCTTTGATGTCTGTATTATAGTCTCTAATATTTTGCAGTATTTCTTGTAATGTGCTTTATCATCAGCATCAGAACTGTTTTGGATTGACAGATCAGTTTTCTTTTTGTTTTACAAGATACCTCTATTTCTTGAATAATCCATGGCTTCTTTGTAGCCATTGCTCTAACCTTGGTTACTTTTGGGGGAAAACAGTGTTCAAATAAGGTAAACCCTATATTAGCAAAAGTTTTATATTTTTCAATCAGGCCATGAAGACTGTAAACATTAATCCCGTGAATGTCTCTGAGGAATTTCTGAAAATAATTTTTGGCTTATTGATTACCTTCCTCTGTTCAGATATTTCAGAGTTTATGTCCTGTTCAGCATAAACATTTAGCAAAATGAATTGAGGCCATTGACTTTAGTTTTATAATATAAATTCATTGGACTTTTCTATTAAGATATTATCAATGGCTTTTTGTGAGCAATAGGCTACCATAGATGGAAACATTACAGCGGCAATTAAGTTGAATGATAGGGATAGTTACTGGAAGAGTCTTTAAGTAAATCCACACTGAAGTCACCAGCAACCACCATTTCTTTGTTTTTGGTTGTTAAATGGGCCAGTACAGATTCAAGGTAGTTTATGAACAGAGCAAAGTTACCTGCAGGTGCTTGCTATACATTTAATATTATGAAGGATTTTTTATAAAATTCTCCTTCTGTTGCTTATGCTTCCATATCCCATTTAGGCAAAATTTATGAGTGTTTATGTTCTTAATTTTATGACAGTTCCTGATGAATGTGGCAATTCCTCCTTTTTCCATTTGTGCTCTACAAAAGTGAGATGCTAACCTAAATCCTCTAATGTTTAGAACTTCTATACCAGTAGTCACATGATGTTCAGAGAGGTTGATTATGTCAGCTGTGTTTGAGGGCTCTAATTAATCTATGCAGATAATTAATTCATTAATTTTATTTCTCAGTCGTCGAATATTTTGATGTTTGTGTTCACTGCACCATTTATCTATTTTCTCAATCATTTTCTGCAGCTTCTGTATATCTGTTGATCCTCTGGCTATGTCGTCAGAATATGCATATATCTACACATCTTCATTTTCTCCAATTTGCAGTACTTCTTTAGTGGCAAGAATGTATAGCAAAGGGCTCATTGAGTCACCCTGTAAGACTCGGTTTGATTGCAAAGTGAGCTTCGAAAAGAGAGATTGGTATTGTGATTAAGTTGTATTCGGTTATTGACTTAATTATTCTTATCCTATACTACCTTCTCCCACTATTTTTTCCAGTTTTTGGACTGTGAGATCTCTTTCCAGTAGGTCAAAGGCTTTCATAAAGTCTATGAACACTGTGTAGAAGATTAGTTTCTTTTGTAGCACTTCGTCAATGTTGTTTAGAAGAAGACTGACTGCTGTAAGTGTTGATCTTCCAAATCTGAAGCCCATTTGTAGTTCTGGGAGGTGACTGCCCACACAGGCTTTCATTTCTGTGTACTTATTTTTGAAAACGTCTGGAACTAAGTATTTTCTATGGCTATGTTTCTGTACCATTGGGTCTCCTCTACCTTTCTAGAGAAATTTTATAATCGAGTGTCTTCATTGGGTCGGAATTTTTCCAAGTTCCAGGCATTTGCTGAATAGTTTGATCCATATGTGTTGGAGAGCCTCTTTTGCATCTTGTATATGTTCATTACACTGGGTGTACATAAAGTCTGGGAACACTTTCAAGTATTTATTGCACAAGAATCAAACATTGTACAGATATCGTACATATGTCATTTTGAAGAAAAATCCTGAAAGTTGTTTTTCATGTATACTGCCAAGGCATAGTTTGGTAATTTGCCAATAGTCAGTGCTAGTCGTAAACATGACGAGTTCAGTTGTGGAACGAGTTCCTGTGTGTTCGAGTTTGACAAAAACAAGTGTGGAACAGCTGCTCAACGAATGTTTCGAACCAAGTACTGTAAGAAGCCACCAACAAGGAAGGCCTTTTACCATTGACACAACAAATTCGTTGCGTCGGGTTTCTAGTGACCAGCAAAGAAAAGTGGACATCCCAGTGTTAGTGAAGTGAATTATTCTTCGCTGAGAGCACAGTCACTGGATATTTCTACATGGAAATGTTGCAGCAGTAGCTGATGCCTCAAATGAAGTTGGATTCTCCATTCATCTTTATCGTAAAGTTCGTGGGTACCTGAACATGGAGCTTCAGCATTGATGGATTGGCCAGGCTACAGAAAGGGCAGCAGTTTCATGAAATAACCTCCCCAATCATCAGATCTCACTTCGTGTGACATTTTTCTGTGGTGACACATTAAAGATCTGATTTATATACCACCTCTACCACATGGTGTAGCAGAGTTCCGGGAGAGAATATGGGAGGCGACTGCCACAGTCAACGATGCCATGCTGGGACAGGTATGGCAAGAATTCGATTACCATATTACTATGTGGCAAGTCACTCATGGTTCACATAACGAATCTTTGTAAAAAAGACCTTCAGAGTTTCTCTTCAAAATGCAGTATGTATGATATCTGTACAATGTTTAGTTCTAGTGCAATAAATAATTGAAAGTTTTTCTGGACTTTATGTACACCTTGTATATATTATTGGGTCCTGCTGCTTGCTTGTTCTTCAGTGTTTTTACTTCTTCCTTTACATCTTCTTCATTTAGAGGTCCCCAAACATTGCCTTTTTCCTACGTTTAATGTTGTTTCTCTTTCTTTGGGTGTGTCTGGATTCCTTGTTTGTCCAGTATCTTTCTGAAATGGTCTTCCCATTTCTTCATCTCTATATTTGGTGTATGAGTGTGTCTTCTTGGTCTTACTACTATTTATGGGTCTTTCACTGTTTCATCCGATTCTCTTTTTACCTCTCTTTCTATGTATTCTTTTTTGTAGATTTTCCTCTCTTGTGCATGTAGTTTGCATGTTTCCTCGTCCTGCTGGTTTCTTAATCTTTGGAGCATTCTTAGAACAGTGTTCCTTTTGGTACAACATTCAGCATCAAACCATCTTCTTCCTGTCCTTGTTTTTGGGTTTTTTCTATCACTGATTTTTTTAGGAGGTCTTCTATTTTGTCTGTTGCTTTTTCAAGGTCTCGTTCCTGTATTAAAGTTTCCATTTATGTTATTTGTTCTTGTTTGTTTCTTATTTTTTCTTTATCTATTTTCCTTTGTGGGATTTGTTGGTTCTTCCTTGTTGGTGGTGAGGTGATGTTATTTATTTTTATCTTCATTGGAATGTGCTTTTGTATAGGAGTGATGAAGTCACGCCATATTGTTTGAATACCTCCTTTTACTTCTTCTCTTGTTAATGTGATATCAATGGCATCCATTACGGCATATATATGTAGGTATTTGTCTATCGTTCAGTAGCGTGAATCCATCTTTTTCTAGGGTTTCAATGACTAGTCTTGTTTTATAGTTATCTGTGCCAATTCTACAGTTGATATCGTTTGCAATAATGGTGGGTTTGCTGTCGCATTGTTTGATGAGTGTGATTATTTCATCAAATATTTCTACTCCATTTGTGTGCTGTTGGAAACAGGCTGCAATTATACTTTATGTTTGATGCTTCTATTAGCATACTATTTTCTTGTTTATGATCTTTTTGGTGGGGGTCATCCTGGGTTTCAGTAGGACAGATATTCCTCCCATAGGTCACCCTCTTTCTCCCTTCTTAGCATTAGGTGAAAATTGTAGAAATCTCTATGTTCCCCGTTGTCTATCAGTAAGGTTTCTGTTGGAATTGCAAGAACCGAGTCTTGCAGAATGGATGTTGGTGTTACAGCACTTGTTATTCCTTTTGTATTCCACACCATGGTTTTTATTTCTTGTTCTTTTGATTTTCTTCTTGGTTTAGTTGAGCTCTGCTCCCTCTTCCATTGATCTTCTTGTGGAACGAAATAGACATACCATTTTCAGGCTAAAATTTTGGCTCTTGTGTTATCTGTAGATCTTCAAACGGGATGTATACTTTGAAACCTTTTTTGTCACCCAGTGTGCGATGTTCTTCACATTCTAGTTGCCCCAGCATTCCGCTCTTGTTGAGACCTTACGCTACTGTATCAATTGTGATGGTTCTCTTCAAGTTACCACTATGTAGCCACACTGTTCTTTCTGCTGCTTCCATTTCTTTGTCTATTTTTTGTACCCATGAAGGTTTTATTATTGCGCTGGTTTCTTCCCCCGTACCAGCCCCTCCCTGCCACAGTACTCCAAAGTGGTCCCTATATTTCATTAACCTCATTTCGGGTTTCATCATGTTGCTCATGTGCATTGATTTGGAACAGAGGATTTCTGTTTATTGTCATTCTCCCTAGTTCACCTTTGTTGTTATACTTAGTTTGCATGTTGTTTCTATCAGTTTTGGTTTTCTCTGGTTCTAAGTGACTTTCCTTTTCTAGAGTTTCCTTTATTTGATCCTGTATTAATATCCCTAGTTTGGGTTTTAGGAAAACAGTTATCTCCTCCATTTTATGCCTCAATTCTCCGATTTCCACGTTATTTTCGTCTTCTTTTGCTTTTTCCAGAGAGATGCCCACTCTGAAGATGTCTGTTGAAGTTCTTCTCAGATTCTGTGGGTGTCTCTTCCATCTGTCTGTCCGCCATGTGCTGTTTCCTGCATTTCTCCAATAGATGTCACTAGTTGTCCAGCAGTCCAATGTCCACTATGTGCTGTTTCCTGCATTTCTCTGATAGATATCGCTAGCTGTCTGCAGTGCAGCTGTCTTTTTCCTCGCACATCTCCTCTTCTTGGGTATTCTAAACCTCTCTTGTAGGATTCCTATTCTCCTCCATTTTGCTTTTGTTTCAATTTTCAAAGATTCTAATTATTTTCTTATTTCACTCATCGCCTCTAGTAATTCGTTCTTCATTTCCTTCTTCAGATATCCTCCTTCTTCTGCCACTTTTCCAATCTTAATAACAGCATTCTCAATATGTTGCATTGCACTGTCCCCCATCTTACTACTCATTCCAATATTTACTACACATTTCTTTAAAATCTTCATATTTTAAATCACCACCAACAAAATCATGATAAAAATGATTTGAATTTGTGTCATTTTGTCTGAGAATATTTAAAAAAGTTAGATTGTCTCTATCTAATTGTTTTGGTATTTTTGAATAAGTTTGAGCAACCTAAAAACGATCTATTCTGTTATGTCTACTGTGTAGCAAAGTGTTCCCTAATTATAACTAGATTTTCAAGATTTAAATTGTCAAAAACAATATTCATCTAATGGAATAATGTCATTATTGTTTTTCATCAATTATGCCTTCTATTTTTGCACACTTTTTTATAGTTCTTGATATTCTGGTTGCTCAACTATTTGAATAAATATACAAATGATTGATTTTCTTCAGTTTAACCATTCAGGTGCTAGAATATAATTAGCCAACATTAGTGTTGTTTTTACACAACCACTTGGTCCTGTTACTGAACATCAAATATTTTATATAAGTTTACCATTTTTATTTTTTTATTTTTGTTCAGTAATTCTTATTTATGGTTCCCATACATAATTAATTTACATAATTTTTATAAATAAAAAGAGTAGATTATGTCAATTATGTGATATTTCCTTTGTTCTTGAAGAAAAAGATTAACTATTTAATAAGAGAAACTTACAAAAACGTTTCACTAGTACGAATTTACACAATTTTTTTAATCCATGTACCTGCGCTGGCAGCCACTTCTGCAGACTATTGTGTGTGCCTGAGCTCTCCATTTGGCTGTCCTTGCCCTGGCTTTGGTATTTCTGGAACCACGGTGGTCGTGACAGTCTTACAGTTAGTGTGATCGCTGACATTACAAATAAACACAGGATATCTCGATACTTATTCCATAGCTTTGAGTCTGGAGATGAATTGCTCGACAGACCTGATGTACACTGAAACTGCTTATGCTGCTAAAATGTAACTCCTCATGAAAGGCTTTCTTTCATTTGCAATTAGTCCTTGAGAATCGTCATAAGGTCTCAGTATACATCTGTGTTTTATTTGGTGTAGTGATACTTAATTATCAGATTTTTGTATGTAACTTACGATGTAAATGCTGTAGAATCTGTAACGACCCAACGTTGACATTCTTCTGCACTAGCACAATAATTCGCCAGCAAAAAACTTTCGAGGGAAGTGTCTGGATGCCAAGACAGACTTTTGAAACTATAACTATATTCTGAGAGTATTAACCCAATAAATTATCCTGAAGGAAACTTCAAAATCAAAAATTCAACATTTCTGAATTCTTTTATATGAGACACAAATGTTATTGTGCAGTAGAAATAAACAATGATTTATAACTTTTGTTTAAGAATTAGATAAGGAAATACTCAAATTTCTAAACTACCTAATTAAACTTCACCTTTACTTCCTAGTGACCTTTAGTGCTTCAGAAACGGGAGAATGTGTGCAACTGACCAACATGAGCTGAGATGCCCTTTTTAAGTGCAGCCTAGAATTTTTTCATAAATCCTGTGTCCTGCAAAAATACGACATCAATCCATTACTGAATATTGCTAGAAAATTGTAGCCTGGGTTGCAGTAAAAGATATTTATTTAAGTGACAACTAGTTTTAGGCGAACCCCATTTTCAAACAACCATGCCAAAAAGGAATGTGACAAACACATTTAGCTGTTAATAAAACCATATAATATCGATAGCTGTCCATCGTCTATAGTTTTATTAACAGCCATAATGTGGTTGTCACAGTCTTTGGTTTACATGATGGTTTGTAAATGGGCTTCACTAAAAACTAGTCACTGCTTAAATAAATAACTTTTACTACAATCCAGGTTACAATTTTGTAGTAATACTAATAACCATAGAATATCGATAGCTATCCATCTTCTATAGTTTTATTAAAAGCTATAATGTGGTTGTCACAGTCTTTGTTTTACGTGGCGGTTTGAACATGGGCTTCGTCAAAAACTAGTCACCACTTAAATAAATAACTTTTGCCACAACCCATGCTACAATTTTGTAGTAATACTAATGCTAGAACTTGTTTAATTAATGATATTTGCACTAAGTTTAAGGTTTAACTTCTACCAAGAAATTAAGGAAGAATCCATAAATTTGCACCAAGTTTTTATTTTTCCACCTTCTGTACGAACATTTGAAGCATCCAGTCTGTGTTTGTCAGCATAGACTGGATGTTTCACAAGTTCATACATAATGTGTTACTCAGCAAAGTAATTCATCTGGAGAGGCTCTTCAAGCTCAGATAATTTGGTGACCCCCCCTTTTTTTGCCCAGATATATTTCCCATCTTTGTTTCTCATCCCGGCTTTGGGCCGGCAATGACGAAGTTAAAAATATTTTTTTAATTTTTGTAATTATTTTTATTTTTTAATTTTTAAGTAATTTTTGTTCAGAAGTATGGGCTTCATTTCATCTTCCAGCTGTAGCAACTTGGCTAAAAGTTCTTCTTTGTGTGAATGTTTCAAAACATGAGTCAATACACAAAGGTACATTGCATGTTTTGAATTCATATTTCGTTTCTCGACACACATTCTGTTTCTACCAGACTGCACATCTATGCCATGTCCAGGTTTCTTGGACTGGTCACATGGAATGACATGCAGTGCATCCCAGTAAAGCAAAGAGGATTCTTGTCATCAGGGCGTCTTCCTTTCCTATTTCTTCTCTGTTCTGTAGCAAATTTTTCCACAAGTTCTCGTACCAGACATAAATGAAAATCTGCTAATGGTATTTTGCTCCCTGTCACCGATCTGTGAAAAGTGTGAGCATTCAAAACTTAAAGATGCACAACATGAAAAAAAAACTTTTTGTACCATTTAACAGATTTACGCACAGATGCAACAGAGCTTACAGCATGTCGGAGTGGTCTACTGCCCCCATATTTGCATTGTAATCAACAACACATTACTTTTTCGCCAGTCGTCCTGTTTGTCTTTCCCATTTCACGCATTCCTGTAGTGTTACAGGTAGTCAGCCTGAACACTTCTCTCTTGTCACACCACTTGATGGCAAGCATTGCGTCAGTTGACATGAACTCAACTTCTCCTCATTTCAGTTTCTTTTGTAGCTTTGGAAAGTTGCGCCTGTTCCTATGTACAGTACTGCATGCATCTGTTCACTGGTTGTAAAGCCAGGCGAACAAGGCTGGACTTGTATACCAATTGTCGACATACAGGGTTTGTCCATGTTCAAGGTATGGCTTCATTAGTGTTGCCACAATATCACTAGATTTCGCCCAAATTATATTCAATTTCTGTTGTTGTGGCTATGTATACAATGAAATCCAAGACATATCCAGTTTTACAGTCACACAACATGAATGTTTTGATTCCAAATCTACTTCGTTTCGAAGGAATGTATTGTTTAAAAGGTAAGCGACCTTTGATCAATAATAGGCTTTCATCGACACAGAGTTTTCTGTTTGGGTTAAATGCACTGCGGAACGCCACACGAACTGCATCAATTATTTTCCTAATTTTAAACAAACTGTCATCTCCATGATTGCCCGAGTTGTCACTAAAATGCAACATTCTCAAAAGTAATATAAAACGGTCACAGGACATAACTTCGCCAAAATTGGAACACTTAGAAGTACATCTCCAGACCAATATTCCTTTATTCTCTACTTTTTAACATGAGCCATGAGAAGTCAAATACCAATGAAGCTATACATTTCCTCAAAACGTGTATCTTTCCAGGTAGATAGTCGAGAACAAACTGATTCCGACGTATTTGCCATGTTGAAATTGAAAAATCGGTTCGTTTCAAGTGCTATACATTTCAACAGATCTTCTGATAGAAATAGCACGAAAAAGAATAGAACACTTGAATCAGGCGCTAGTTGGCAATTATGTCCTGAAGATGAGCCATCAATTGCATGAAGTGCCGGACTGAAATCACGTTTTTGCCAACCAAATTTCTCATTCTCACTATGGCGTGGCCTTTTACGGATCATCTTCACTTTCAGAATCTGAAAAAGAACTGTCCTGGCGAGCTATACTAGGTGAAGTATGGGGAGGTGTATTACTACAAGATTCTTCTGATGAATCTTCATTGTCACTCACACTCACTGTGACTGTCACTCCTTGTCAGTATCTCCAGTGTCTATTAGTCAGTGCAACGACACCAATGTGCCATTTTTCTGTGGCACTCAAAAGTGACAGCACTCTAAAAATAGTGATGAAACGGCAGAAACTAAACGACACCACAGAAGTAGAATGCAGAAAATCACATGAACCAGCTATCACAAATGTCGAACAGCAACTGCAAAATCCATAGCAGAGTGTTTCCCAGATAACAGGGACAGTGGCACAGAACAATAAATAGAGCACATCCATCCCAGGGAGTGCACAGGACAAAACAACTTGTGACGGGCAGGCATGCAGCCATGAGTGGCTATTGACGTCTGCAGGCCCACAGGCAGTGGAACTGGCTGTGGTATAAACCGTCATTAGGACTCAAGTACCAACCAGGCCATGCAGCGAATGCCGTCTGCAGGGCCTATGGGAACGCCCACTTCAGTGCAAACAATGATCACAGGTCCCATGGCAAGATGAAGCGCTATGGCAAATCATGTCTGCAGTACTCAAAGGGTTATTATCATTATCGTAGAGAAATTAATATTATTTCTTAATTTCAACCAAATGTTAAATTTGGAGGACCACTAAATTTTTTATGCAATTCAGAATTTCAGAATTACTATCACTGATGAAAATAATAATGTGATTGACTTGTGCTTGTATAACAGTAATTTTAAAATGTAATAATAATTGTTTCGTTAATATATCATGAACAAAATCGGGAGCTTTCAATTTTACTCATTTCCTGCTAATGAAAAAACAAAAAATAATTTAAATCTTACTAAAAAGGAAACAGAAATTAATATTAATATTTGTGACGGATGGGTTCTACAAAATCACACACACAATTTTATATGAATTTTGGTATTGTTGGAAATGTTGGAAAAGATTATCTAACTTGTAATGGAAGTTCCAATAAAACATTTAGCGATAATTATTTGCCTGAATTGTTCTATCTTATTATAATTAAAAAAGGAAACAATATTCTGTGAAAAATAGAACATCTATTAGTCTTTTCATGTCTTTATTATATGATTAACTTTGTCTCTGTCAAATGAATATCTATGGAATGTCATATTCTTAGTAATGGAAAAATTACAAACAAGCAGAATGAAGTTCTTTATCCATTAGAAATATTTGGTTGTTTTTTTAAAGGTTTCAAAGAAATAATTTAGGGAGGAGATGATTCAGTTCTTAGATGGTCTGATAAAAATGATTCTGCAGTTGGAATAAAAGATGCACTTACAAAAGAAGGAAAAATTGTTGCAGAATCATAAGAAATTCGTGTTCTTGTTGTTAAATGTGAACCAGAATATTCACTTGAACTAGAACAAGAAAGATTAAAAAATCCAAAAATTCAGTTTCTTTTTTGAACTACAAACAACTGAACTTTCTGGATTAAATAGAAAAAAATTGAACTAGATATTACTAATTGCTATAATTCTGCTGAAATTGGAATGCCTTAGTTTATTTTCATTGTTTTCCAACCAATCAAACAAATAATAATTTAAATGATTCTTTTGTATTCGGTCATATTACATTGTAAAACATAAAAAATATAAGAATTACTATTGAATATTGGTGCAACAAATAATGTTTCAAAAGCTTACAAATACTTTTAGAGATTTTAATAGAATCACACAATTAAATAACGATATAAATGTACATTCATTCAGTTTTATTCAAAATTGTCCTAAGTAATAAGTATGTTTAGAAGAATGAATGTTTTAAGAACACAAAAACAGTGAAATTATGTGCATTTTTAATGAAAACATACCAAATGATAGAATGACATATATTATTATTTATGCTGAAAGAATTTTATTTATTATTCACAACATAGAATATTAACTGAAAAATTTTAATTACGTAAATAATAAGAAATTTAAAAAAGTCATAGAAGTGTTAGATTCATTTCTACACTTCCTTCTGAAATATGTTTTGAAAGATAGAGAAAATAAAAGACAGAAAAGTTTAGACTTCCAAAATTTAAAACATTTATCAAGCATTTCAATTTTTAAAATCTAAATTTTCCAATTTTTCTAATTTTCAGTTTCAAAAATTTACTTTCTTCATATTTTCAAAATTCTGAATTTCAAAAAATTTGAAAAACTATTTTTTTTCTATATAAGTAAAAGCAAAACAAAATGAACATGAATGGTGGCACTGAAAATCTTGTGAGTGATATTAACAGTTACAGTAACAGTTGTGCATAAGTGTTCACTAATTTAACAGAACTGAAAAAAACCAGATCTTACAATATTTCAAAAGCTGAAATTTTTTTAACATAACATGGTGAAAGTTTTATTACTTTTAGGTGATAAACATAAAATTACTTTTCCAGGTCACTGTACTAAAATCTTTTCAGAAGATGAAAATAAAGTACAGAAAATTTTTCGATTAGATTTTATTTATCAAGGTAACTAACAAAATTAATATAAATTATTTCATGTTATTGAATTTGAATAAATTTTAGAATTTTTGTATTTTTTAAATTTAGTTTTCTGGGTATTAAATTTTAATTGAATAAATTCATTTTTTGTTAAATTAAAGTTTCATTTGCAGATATAGCTAGATTTTTAAATGACAGAAACAACAACACTAAAATATTGCTTTTAAATTTTTTTAAAGTATGCTCTTTGCACCAGAACTCTCATACATATACAGGTAATGAGGGAACAATATAATACTTTCATAAAGAAAGTGATCTGTCAACAGTTTCAATCTGTGCTCCAGAGGAAATATTGTAAACAGAGAACCCATGTCTAAAGTTTCATCTGGGTCAAGTCTTAATTCTTTGATTTTATTAGTGAACATGTAAAACCTTAGTGTGACATTTGCAATGGCTGAGTATGGCAATAATTAATCTCATTAGATTTTTGGCTGCACTGTAGGTGCAAGAATGAATAATACTAATGAGAGGTCTCAGTGGCACGCCATGTATGTGGATTTTAGGCAAGCCGTATAGCCAAAGAGTTCTAACGCCACACAGTATCCCAGTTGATTCACTTGCGAATAGTCCTAGCTCTCTCGAAGAACGAAAGATGAAGATAAGCTAGGCGTCTCCCTGCAGGCTTGTTGTGTTGCGATTTCCATCTAAAAAACATTCCAGTGACGTTCCTTACCGCCGGCCGCGGTGGTCGTGCGGTTCTAGGCGCTGCAGTCCGGAACCGCGGGACTGCTACGGTCGCAGGTTCGAATCATGCCTCGGGCATGGATGTGTGTGATGTCCTTAGGTTAGTTAGGTTTAAGTAGTTCTAAGTTCCAGGGGACTGATGACCTAAGATGTTGAGTTCCATAGTGCTCAGAGCCATTTTTGAACCACGTTCCATAACCCCAATAAACAGAATGTACTCATTTCTCATACGTAGGAATAGCTTTCTTCTGTACTTTAACCACTGAAAGTAAGGTGTCATAAGGATGAAATGTTAATCTAGACATTTCAGTCACAAAGATATATTGGGGTATCAGTTTGTTGCCGTTCATGGAGTTACATATTCCAATTCCGCCAGTGTAGCTGCGCAATAATCCTCTTTGGAATATGCAGGAAGGGTTTCTAGAGACTTTTGACTGCGTAAATGGTTTATTCCCTTGTGCGTGGTTTTTTTTTCCGTGCAAGTAGCTGCTTAGGCTTCGGCTCGAGCCGGCGATTTGCGAGATAGTGCCACGCATCGACATCTCCGACGGTGGTCCTCTGGGAGCGGCAGAAGGCTATCTCGATGCTCCCTGCTGCCGCAGACAACCCTGGCCCGTCCCCCGGCTGTCGCTGATTGATGGCGCTGACCCCGGGACCAAGGACTGCCGGCAAAGCTGCCGCCGCCGCCGCAGAAACACCTGCTGCGAACGCCGCACGTGCCTTCCTTTTGTCTTCAAACGCTGCCCTCTGCTACCAGTGGCGCCACTTCCCCAGAGGAATCTCACACCATAGAAGATATACAGGGACAAAAATATGGGAACACCGCGAGAAATGCGTACTTGGACAAATGTGCCAAACACGCAAGTTGCACTATTTGACTGCGAATGGCATCTGTGCAGTGGCCTGAATAACTTGCAAGTGTCAGTGATGGTCAGAACAGAATTCTGTGCAATAATATGTGCGTTATGTCGGAGCTAAGTGGAGTCTAAGATCGGCAGACTGTGGGTGTTCGTGCGGGGGCTGCTTCCGTAACCAAGGTAGCAGAATTGTTCGGTTTCTCTAGGGACATTATATCGAAGATTTGTATGGCATACAGGGAAAGCGGACAACACATTGTCCGCTAAGACAAAACGCAGACGAAAGTGTGTGCTGAGTGCTGTTGGAAGATGGTCATTGGAGAGGGTTGTGACGAAAAATAAGACGACGACTGTTGCCAAAGTAATTGAACGCTGACGGAAGTATGTGCTGAGTGCTGTTGGCAGATGGTCATTGAAGAGGATTGTGACGAAAAATAAGACGACGACTGTTGCCAAAGTCATTGCAGAATTGAATGTAGCACACGCGAAATCTGTCAGCAACAAAACAATAGCAAGGCAGCTCCTGAAGCAGGGAGTGGCAGGATGAGCTAGAATACCAAAAGCAGGGATGGAGACTGTAATGGTGCTTGAATTACGTAACCATTGCGGCACCTCACCTCAACCTCTCGATACCAGCAATATTGTACTGTTTCTGTAACGTAGTTAACATATTTCTGTGCCTACATTCAGATTTGATTTCATTAATGTAGAGGTACTTTGATACATCGATATGTTTATATTGTAATGATATTATTCTTATGTGCATTCTTTCTTTTGTCGCTATGATATTTGATGTACTTGTAACTCTGATTTTTGGGCGCGTAAGCGGTTATTAGAGAGTCAAGTCTTGGTCGTCATGTTGAAAAGACGCAAATTGTAGTCACATTATGAAATGTGAACTTTAACAGTGAGGAAGATATTTTCTAGTGTGTTTTATATTGTGAAGTGATGTTGCAACAAAAGTAATAAAAAAGAAGTGTAACTTAAATTCGGAGTGCTGATTACTTTTTTACATCACCATTGTCTCAACTTACAAAAGTTTAATCTTCAAGAATGGTTTGTGAAGCGCATCTATAAAACTTTTGAATATCGCAGAATAACACCTAGGCCTCTTTGCATCCGAGCTTGGAATCACTACTACCTAGATTTTCGGCGATTGAGCCATGAGTTCACAACGAGACCAGCGTGGGAAACACGAAAAGATGAGTGCCTAGTTTATCCATTATTTCATTAAATGACTTTATTAACTGTGCTCTAATGATACCTGCCACATAATATAACTTTGTTGTTGCCCGAAAATGCAATATTTAGCAGCGTGAGCAACACTACAATCATAGTTAATTTTTGACCTTTGTTGTGGTAGGGTTGTTAGAAGACGTTCATAATAGCAAATCGTGTGCCGAAGCCATAAAACCTGGACTGTGGAGAAATGGGAGAAAGGCATTTGGTTGGATGGGTCTTGCTTCGCACTGTTTCCAACTTGTGGCCTAGTTTACATTTCAAGTGTGAAGATTTGGGCAGCCATACCGTGGTATATCATGGGCCACATGGTTACTCTGCAAGGGTGCATTATGGCCACGGATTAAGCGACCATTTTGGATGATCAGGTTGATCCCTTGCTACAAATTTGTTCCCCAACTCTGATGCTGTTCCAAGACGACAGCGCCCTTGGTCACACAGCTCGCATAGTTCAGGAATCGTTATGTGAGCACAGGACTGAACTGTAGCCTCTCCCCTGGCCACTACCAGATCTCAATATTATTGAATCTCTGTGGTATACTTTGGAGAAAAGGTTTCGCGATCGCTGTCCTACTCCAGCATCGTTACCTGCGTATTTAATTATTTTGCCAGAAGAATGATATAAAATTCCTTTAAAAACTACACCGGTCTTTATTTAAGCTTTTAGAGACGAGTGGAAGCTGTTTTGAACGGAAACTGTTTTTCCACCCCGTCTTATGCATGGGAAAGTTATTGTGTTTTTTGTGTTTCCTTACTTTTATACGATCCCTGTAGATACTCTATTGTCTTGTCAGTCACTGCACATCCTCTTCCTAGTGTGCAACTCTCCCAGTACTACCTGAGCAGTAAAAGAGGAATACATGTTCTCATCTAAATAAAAACTCTCTATGTCACTACATAGGTGGGCCTGATACTGTAGGGATAAAGCTCGTGTCTGGGAACCGAGAGGTCACGGATCGAATTCCGGTCCAACCACGGAAAAGCTTGTCTACTTTTGACCTCGCCTTCAACTCTCAACAATATGAGAACTCACCAGGAACGATACGTGATTCCGATTCCACATTAAACTCTTGGTCCCCTTCTACTGTTTGGACAACTGTAATAGCTTAGGGGCACGCAAGTCGCTGATACTTGCACCTGGCCATCGAGACACACGAAAAGAAAGAAATACAACATTACATAACACAGCCGTCTTTTCGAATTAATTTTCTGTATCAGGATGCCGACGCTGGAACAATCTTTCTCATACTATCAGATAAATTAAATTCCTATCAAACTTCAAAAGGCAGCTAATTGTCCAACATGAACGACATTAGCTATCTCTTTACATACTTCTCTGCAGCTCATTCTTGTCCTTCTGCCCCCTCCCCCTTTTGCTACACAACTTCATAGTCCCTCTTCCGTGCTGAAAGTCTGTTTTTTTTTCGCAACAGTTATTGCCGCTATCCTGGCACATTTATCCTCTTTCATTACCTTTCCGCCGGCCTGTGTGGCCGTGCGGTTAAAGGCGCTTCAGTCTGGAACCGCGTGACCGCTACGGTCGCAGGTTCGAATCCTGCCTCGGGCATGGATGTGTGTGATGTCCTTAGGTTAGTTAGGTTTAATTAGTTCTAAGTTCTAGGCGACTGATGACCTCAGAAGTTAAGTCGCATAGTGCTCAGAGCCATTACCTTTCCGTTTCTGATTATATCAGTCAGGCTTAAAATGTGGTCAACTAATCAATAATATTGTTGTCCATAAACCCCTTAGTATTATTATTATTATTATATTTATTGTTATTATTAATGGGCAACAGCCTTGCCGCAGTGGATACACCAGTTCCCGTGAGATCACCGAAGATAAGCGCTGTCGGGCGTGGTCGGCACTTGGATAGGTGACCATCCAAGCCGCCATGCACTGTTGCTATTTTTCGGGGTGCACTCAGCCTCGTGATGCCAATTGAGGAGCTACTCGACCGAATAGTAGCGGCATCGGTCAAGAATACCATCTTACGGAGAGCAGTGTGCTGACCCCACACCCCTCCTATCATCCTCTACCGAGGATGGCACGGCGGTCAGATGGTCCCGGTAGGCCACTCGTGGTCTGAAGACGAAGTGAGTTAGTTATTATTAATGCCAATTATTATTGCTTCTAAAGTTCTCCGGTACAATGGCGGATTCAACCTTCGAAGGTCCACGATATTTCGACGAAGAATCGTATCATTGTCATCAGGTGGTACTAATGGAATGCGATCCCATTATATACCTGCGAGTCCGAAGTTTTAGCCTCGCAATCACCGCGCCGTCCTCGGTGGTGGGGAAACGTGCGGCTGCGGCAATACGGAGGAGAGCCTCAGTTGCTTACCGACCGCCATGCATGTCGCATATCACAAACGGATGTTACGATTTTCTTTGACTAAGTACTGGATCCCATGCCTTGCTAATTGGGAAACCGGGTCCCTGTTTCTTAAATTATCCGTCACAAGTATTTCAACAGATTCTTTAAAAATGGAGACCTAAAATTTCTTCGTGTTGGAAAATTTCGTTCACTGATAATTCATCGAATCCAGAATGCGATTTTCACTCTGCAGCGGAGTGTGCGCTGGTATGAAACTTCCTGGCAGATTAAAACTGTATGCCAGACCGAGACTCGAACTCGGGACCTTTGCCTTTCGCGGGCAAGTGCTCTACCAACTGAGCTACCGAAGCACGACTCTGCAAGAACATCGACGTACGGAGGGTTGCCATCTTATCCTATTTCTGCGGTAAAACTGATATTTTCATGGATGGGTCTCAGATGTCCTGAGAACTCCTGCATTTTTTCGCTTCCGTAAGGACAAATGACAAACGTTTCGTCGACATAAAGGAAGAAACAGACGGGTTTTAGTTCCGCAGTTTCCAGTGAACTCTCTTCGAAGTGCTCCATAAACACTGTAACCTCCCCACCGTAATTTTATAGGGAAATAAACATGACAATACTTAGTAGAAATGATAAATTCTTCACAAAATTTTTAAAGTCCGTTCAGTGATAAGAAAATTTAATTAAACCGAAATATCGGTCTTTGGCCCTGTGTAAAACAATCAGAGTTAAAGTCTTACCTCAGAATAAATGGATGTCACATTTCTGCTCTTGTTGTTGCGCACCGCTTGGAGGAACTGCATTGCAAATAATAATACTCTCTTTTTTTTTGTGATTCTAGTGAAATTTTTCTTCAAAAGAAGTGGAATGAAATGGGAAGTGCAACGAGATCTTTAGTTCAATAAAAAATTAAATTTTTGAAAAAATGCTTTTGAAATAAAAATTATTATTGGGGAACTTGTTGGAGAATAATTACAATTTTTCATTATCTAATAATTATATTAATTAACAGTATACCTTATTCACCATCTTGACCAGTGTTGCCGACCGCCTACATCACACAACCGCACTGGGCTGCTACTACTGACCGACCGCTCTGCATGACGACTATTAGCGTACAGCACGCGACGACTACTGACAGAGTACAGCTCTCAACTAGACAGAGCGACAGACTCGCAACGACTACTGACAGACTCGCAACGACTACTGACAGACTCGCAACGACTACTGACTGAGTAAGAACCGCTCGCAACACTCGCGCGGTCAAGCGCATACTCTCTGGTCACAGATGCTACAATGCCTCGCCATCGCTGCTATGTTACATACGTGTTTCATAACCCTCCACTGGGGGGGCAAAAATTTGGCAGCGATGGTGAGTCATTTGGACTTGCCAAGCGCGGCAAAATTTTTCTTTGATTAACAAAATCCTACAACTTACAGAATATTTAAATGTTGTGCACACGCACTAAGTACAAAATATATCAGACAAAGACAAAATGTGAATACAAAACATAGTAGCAAATCAGAAAAATGTATATACAATATAAAAGACAAGAGTGTACATACGTATACTGTACTTCAGAACAAATCGAAAAATGTCTTTAGCATTTCGCAATAAATAAACATAATGGCAAAAAATCATGTCCAAAGTGCACACGCACTGAAAAATGTCTTTAGCATTTTCACAACAAATAAACATAATGGCAAAAAAATCATGTCCAAAGTGCACACGCACTGAAAAATGTCTTTAGCATTTTCACAACAAATAAACATAATGGCAAACATCATGTCGACCAGTGCCATAAGTGTACTCGCACTGGAGTTCAGGAATCGAAAAAATGTATAACCTATGAACATAAATGATGTTACCAAAAAATTTTTTCTTTATGTGACAAGAATCAGGATAGGAAAGGGAAGGATTGCATCATGGTTGTAGCACTTTAGATTGCACACAGCTGCTCTGAAAGTCCATATCTTTCCACAGAAGTACAACACCAAGTGACACAACTTGAAGTTCTTTTCCCATCAGAATTTATCAGTGTAGCCAAGACACTGAACTGTCGTAGTAATGTTCCATATTTTCATTTTGGCAGTACATTAGGTACGCCAAACAGTGCGACCATAATAACGTCTTCATCGCTCACGGTGGTGGACAGCATGTCGTGTCAACACCACGCTCTTACAAGGCGTACCAACGTAGAATTAGTGCAAAACCAAATATAGTGCTCCATGATCACTAGGTTAAACAGGACAAATGGACATTGCAGTAATTCAGGGTAGTCAGCTTATGAGGTGAAGGACATCAAGTCACATAATATTGACAATTACAGACTTAATTAGCAGTTTGTGGCATTCATAGCCCAGTTATTGAACATTTCTGTACCAAGTATGTAGTATTACAGAAAAATGTTCATTAATTGTTTTACATAGAATCAGTAGCCTTCTTTTCCTGGTTACAAAGTATTATGAAATAATCGCATTCTTTTTTGTCACAGAGTATAATTAAGAATCATTAACCTTCTCCTAATTACAGTTAATTAATCATTTGTCATTCCAATAATAATCATTAGCCTTTTCCTAATTACAGTTAATTAATCATTTGTCGTTAATTAATCATTTGTCTAATTATAGTTAATTAATCATTTGTCGTTAATTAATCATTTGTCTAATTACAGTTAATTAATCATCTGTCGTTAACTAATCATTTGTCTAATTACAGTTAATTAATTAATCATTTGTCATTCCAATATAGTAAGAATTATTAGCCTTAATTAATTACAAAGCATTATTAAACAGTACCATAGTTAATTAATTATGTGTCATTACAATCTATTAAGAATCACTAGCTGGCATCATGGGTAATCGTATTACAATAAACAGTGGCGGTCCTTGGCCAGTTACAAAGTATATTTAGTAAGACAGAATAATGTTCATCAGAAGCCTTAATTGAAAAGGAGAGTCAATTATTGGCCTAGCATTAACATAATACATTGAGTGATACAAATTATTGGCACTCCTTGGCCATTAACCAAAACATGAAAACTCAACATGGGAAAAAAAGGGCTAATTAATGGCATAATTAATAACAATTCTTCAAGTGACATTAATTATTGGCACTCAGTGGCCAGCAAGTATTGAATAGAATCATCATTCAGTATTATTCAGATTATTACGAAGTCATTATTAAAAATCAGTTAATTACAGTCAAATCATTAATAATCACAGGCATTATAAGTAGTATCATTACAATAAACAGTGTTCCTCCTTCAGTAGTATTCAGATCATTACAAAGTCATTATTAAAATCAGTTAATTACAGTCAAATCATTAGTAATCACAGGCATTATAAGTAGTATCATTACAATAAACAGTGGCAGTTATTAGCTAGTGACAAAGCATTATTTTGAATATAGTCTCATTAAGAGGTCATTACTCAAGTGACATGCTATTCAGAGTTGATCAGTATTATTCAGAATTATCATAAACTAGTGACATTATGTGGGATTGGTAATACATTTTTTTGGTAGCAATGCATTGCGTTGGGATCGATAATTAATTGCTGAGGCATAACACTTTTTGCTTTTGACCTATTGCTGCAAATGAGGATAGTAACGTCATTCGTCATGAGTCAGCTGTAGCAAGGTTATGTAACAAGGCAGTATATGTGATCACATTTATAAATGATAAACAAAAATGGGTACAAAATAAATAAAAATGCAAGTACTAGAACAGGTATAATAAGTAACAGGTTTAGTAAGTATCATGAAAAGCTTCTCCTGGAAAAAATACAAAATGGATTATTGACCTGAAAGAAGAAACGCACACTATGCTGAAAAGTAGTGAACTTCGAATTAACAGGTAGTGAAATGTGTATAAAAATGTGTTCCATAGCTGTCCTTTCCAAAACTTTCCGTCATCCTACTATGCAATATTACACCTGCTGTCAAAGCAAACTGCAACAAATACTTAAATAACTACATAACATAAATACATAACTTCAACATTATCCTCATCTGTAAAGAAAACTTCATTATCCATATCATCATAACTTCACTATTATCATCATCTGTAAAGAAAAACTTCATTATTCATAATACCATATCCTTCATCATTATTCATCAGTATTCATTAACATCTGCAAAAAATCACTTCATTACTCATTATACAACTATTCCTTATCTCTAGCATATTTCATCACTAAAACTAAGATGTGTAGTTCAGTCTGACAGCCTGCATCAATCACCTTGTATTCTGAAAGAAAAAATTAGTTAAGACTGCTATTCTGTGATGAGTATAGTATAGTCTTGTTAATGTTTGTTAATCCTGATCCATTTACTCTTCCTCATAAAGTTATTGCATCTTCTTTCGTTTATTTCGTAGGTGAAATTCCCATTTCTGTTGAATTTATTTCTTACATACATCATTTCTTTCTGAAATTGATGAACAGAGATTAATGTCTTGCATTTAAATCATATACCCACTAAATAATGACTGGTTTATGGTGACACAATTAACCATACAGCATAACATGACAGAAAACGTAATATGTCAAAAACATTGACAGTGTTCAAATGCAAAAATATACACAGAATAATACAATGCAGCAGCAAAAAAAAAAAAAAAAAAAAAAACGTAAAACAGTCGCGATCTTGAGATGTCATAGGGCAAAAAGAATGTCAAAATCAACTGGTGTGTTATACCTTAACTATTTCACAGTGCATATAAACAAAACAGGAATACAATCATACACACAAAAAAAAAAAAATGGAAAATGTGCACGGTCTGATGTGTAACGACAAGAAAAGCGACCTGCTAACCTTACCTTGCCGGGCACTTGCCAAGAAAAAATACGATAATCATCAGTAATTAGTCATGTGAATATAATTGCATTAATAAATGGCATCATAGTGTGTTGAATCATACAGTGGTTTCACTCAATAAACGGTTTAATGTTTGATATATGGTGATTGCCTTTCGATTTTCTAGTTCTCAAAGTTTCGACATGTACAACATTGGGGTGAGGGATGCTGCGAATCCGATATGGACCTGCGTATAGAAGTTCAAATTTACTGCACTTACCTTTTAATTTGCTGGATAAATAGTGTGTACGTATTAGTATCTTCTGTCCAACGTGAAAGACGCGGCGTGTACAAACCTGTTTTTGCTGTCTTCTCCGGCGCTCTGCGGCACGTTTGATGTTGTTCAGCGCAATGTCAATTATTTCGTGGTGTCGTAATCGACGAGATGTAGGGAATGTTATTAATTCTTTAATTTTGTTAGGTGGTTCAGCATTTTTCAGTATAACAGACGGAGATAGCATAGTGGATTCATTTGGAATGGAATTAATTACATCTTGGAATGAGAATATGTGTGTGTCCCAATCAATATGTCTTTTGTGGCAGTATATTCGGCACAGTTTACCAATTTCTTTCATTAATCTTTCACAAGGGTTCGAAGAAGCGTGGTACTTGGATATATAGATCGGATAAATGTTTCTGGCTCGTAACATGCGTGTCCATACGCTACTACGAAATTGAGATCCATTGTCAGAAATTACTTTCATTACATGCCCTACATGAGATAGAAAATGTTTTACAAATGCTTTCGAAACAGTTTTAGCAGTAGCTTTGCGTAATGGAGTGAAAGTAACAAATTTTGAAGTAAGCTCAACAGCGACAAATATGTAGCAAAAACCTCTGTTAGTTCTGGGAATCGGACCAAAAATATCTACAGCGGCCATATGTCTTAATTTAACAGGTACAATGGGATATAATGGAGGAATATGTGAAGTGGTGTCTGATTTTGCTTTCTGGCAAATTTTACAAGACGCTAAAACTCGTCGTATACGTTTTTCCATGTTAGTAAAATAACAGTTCTGTCTCAGTATAAGAAAACATTTTCGTGCTCCGTAATGTGCGTAGCTTAAATGAGTGTACCAAATTAATTTGTTGACCAGTTCGTCAGGAATGCATAATAACCAATTGTTGCTGTCAGGATGAGAGCGGCGAAACAGAATGTCATTGCGCACAGTGTAATGGTTTCTAATCGTAACATTATTCCTATCTTCCCAAAGGTGTTTAATTTCTTTCCACACATTGTCTTTATTTTGCTCCTTTGCTATGTCCTGTAATGACGATGAAATAAAGTTTTCAAATGCAACTTGCTGAATGTACATGACACTGAAATTTGTTTTGCAGAAGTTGGTTGCTACGTCTTGCTGATTGTTGCCGAGAGAACGCGATAGTGCGTCTGCTATAACATTTTGTGTGCCGGGAATGTGAACAATTGTAAAATTAAATTCCTGTAAATAAAGTTTCCATCTACTTAACCTGTCGTGAGTAAATTTAGCCGAGAGTAAAAATTGTATCGCTCTGTGGTCTGTGTAAACGGTGGTATGTCTGCCATAAAGAAAGTGCCGAAATCTCGTAAAAGCCCATACAACACATAATGTTTCAAGTTCTGTAACGGAGTAATTTCGCTCAGCAGGTGACAGAATGCGGCTTGCAAATGCGATGTTTTTAATTACTATTGAACCATCTTCTTCAATTTCCTGGAAAATATGTACGCCTAAGGCGGTGTTGGAACTGTCGGTGGCAATGGAAAAATTTCTAGTAAGATCTGGGTGCGATAATAGTGGTGCATTCAACAAAGCATGTTTCAGGTTCATGAATTCAGTGTGTGCTTGCTTATCCCAAGACCAAATACTGTTTTTACCTGTTAATTGGCATAGTCTAGGCGTGTCTAAAGCAGAATGGTGAATAAATTTACGAAAAAAGTTAATTAAGCCCAAAAAACTGCCTAATTGCTTCTTCGTCGTAGGAACGGTAATGTCACGTAGAGCTTGAAGTTTTTCCGGATCAGGTGCAATGCCTTCTGCTGAAATTACGTGTCCAAGAAATTTTATGGAAGTTTTGCCAAAGTGCGATTTACTAAGATTGACTGTAAGTCCTTGTGCATGAAAAGTTTGTAACAGTTGTTCAAGAATCAGATTGTGTTCGGACCAGTTAGCTTCTGCGATAAGAATGTCGTCTACATACGTCGTAATTCTGTCTTTAAGTTCTGTCGGAAGTATAGTGTTCAAACCGCGAATAAAAGCTGCAGAAGAAATAGTTAAGCCGAACGGTAGTTTGCAAAATTGATAACAGTCGCCGAAACAGAGAAAAGCTGTATATTTTCTGCAGTTCGGATGAAGTTGAATTTGCCAAAATCCCGATTTCAAATCTAGTGTAGAATAAATAGCTGTACCATGAAATTTCTGTAAAAGTTCCTCTAGTGTCTGTGGTCGATCTGTTTCGTTAATAATAATGTCATTAATGTGACGCGAATCAAGTACAAGGCGAAGTGAGCCATCTTTTTTCTTAACAATATGTAGCGGGTTTATGTACGGACTAACTGCCGGTTCAATAATTCCTTGGTCGAGCATATCCTGCAATTCTTTTTTAACTTGTTCTCTGTGAATATATGGAATGGGATAATGCTTTGCTTTAAATGTGTCGTGCGGTTTGACTTGAAATTCATACATAAATCCGGACATAGTACCAGGAATGTTGTCAAAAACTGGAGCTTGCTGTAAAAGAATTTTGTGTAATTGCTTTCGTTCGTCGTCTGTAGTTGCACTGCTCTTTTTAACCTTATCAGAAATCAATTGCATTACGTCGTAGTCAGCTTCGTCTGGAGTATTATAGTTGTGTACGTACGTATCCGTGAACAATGTGGGATTACAGTCTATGTTACGTGTTGCGGAAATGACCTCTGTGCGGTTAATTGTTTGTTCTTCCGCAGATAAAGAGTGCTGAAATTCTAAAGCCAATTGTACATTTTCATCCTTTAACATTAAATAAGAATTTTGAAAATCGATAACTGCGTCGTGTTGTACCAGAAAATTTGTACCTAAAATAACGTCTGTTGTCAATAAAGGAACAATCCAAAAATTAGAGTGAAAAGTGTGACCTGCGATACAAAATGATAAATGCGTCTGTAATTTAACGTCTACACATTTACTCGATACTGCTCCTTTCACTTTTGTTTTGCCTAAAGGTAGTGTCGGATAGGTATTCTCTTTGTTGCACTCATTAAAAGTCTCCTCATTTATTACTGATATAGGTGATCCGGAATCAATTACTGCTAAAAATTTCGAAGAACCAATTTTAATTTCGATAACAGGATGTGAAATGGTTTTCTGAATAACTGGTCTTTCCTGTAAAAGAGTGTCTCTGATGTCGTCAAAAGTAATTACATTTTCGTGAACAACATTTTGCGTGTCTAAGGTAGTGCTTGTATTATTGGAAGATGCGTCCTGTACATTATCTAGTCAGATTCTATCTGACGTGTTATTATTATTAGGAGGATTCTGTGGCATTTCGACTATTTGAACTGTCCTATTACTTCTTCCAGACGTGTTACGCTCTGGATGGTACCTACTGTCGGGTTCATTCATAAGAATATGTTCTTGCGTATGATTTTGCTGTTGGTGAGACCGACTGTTATTATATGTACGCTGGTAATTGTGCTCATCGTTTTTACGTCTGTCGTAATAGTCATTCCTATACGGTGTATTGCGATGGGAATTGAAATACTGTCTTCTTTGTACATAGTTGTTTCTCTGCTCCCGTGCGTTACTATTTGTTGGACCAGGGGCTATACGTCCACGCGGCGAAACATTAAAGCCTGGTTGACCTTGTGTATTCCATTGTTGGTTAGGTATGCTAACCGGCTGGTTTTGATGTTGTTGTTGTGAAATACCTCTATTGTTACTAAAGTGTTGTTCCTGTTGCTGAAAATTTTGACAGTATTGATAATTAGAATTTTGCCTGTTATTAAAGTTTTGGTAGTTGTCGTTCCTAAAGCGTCTGTTATCTTTCCGATTGAAATTACGTCCCTGATCATAATTGCAGTACTGTTGTTGACCTTGGTTGTTACTCAAAAAGTTTTTGTTTACAAAAGAATAATCAGATTGCTGTACTTCCAAGAGCTGTAAAAGATCTCTGAATGCTGAAATGTTTTCTTTTTGCTGACCCGTTAGAAGTGACACTCGTAATGACCGTGGTAATTTAGAGATGCATAGTTGTATAAGTGCGGATTCACTGTACGGTTCACTTAGGTACTGGTTTTGTTGTACCATGTGCTCAAAAAATTGCGTTACACTGGGAAAATTTGAGTTTTCATAGTTTGGCAAACTAATTAGTTGGTCTTTAATTCCGCGCTGTGTCGTCTTCGACCAGTACGCTGACAGAAAAGCATTCTGAAACTCTTCTACTGAATAGCATTGCCTCGCGATCGGTCTCATACGAGTTGCCGGTTCGCCTTCCAAAAAACTGCAAATAAATTCAAGTTTATGCGTTACAGGCCAAGTCGGTGGAAGAGCAAAGCTAAATTGTTGAATCCAATCCAGTGGGTGAATCTGCGTTCTATCGTTTTTGAAAACCTTAAACTTTCTCACTGACAGAAAATGTTTGTAGTCGAAATTATCATCTCTGTGTGATGGAACAGGTTCAGGATCGTAAGAGAATCTATTGAACTGTGGTTGATCGGAATCTAAGTCCCGTACTCTCTGTAGATTACCCAAATTATACGCGCTGCGTGAGTCTGACACATGTTCATAAAGTGGCGTCTGTTGCGGTATGTTATAAACTGAAATGTTTTTGATCTCTGTTACTTCTTGTTGTAAATTTGACAACTTCCTCCGTAACGTATTGTTAGATGAATCGATCTCATTAATTGTCTGCTGTAAATTTTGAAATTCAGGTGTTTGGTTAAATGAAACCGGTGCAGTATCGTCTGATTTATTGTCATTAGTATTTTCGATGACATCAATACGGCTGGCCAATTCATCACATTTTTCAGACAGCATTTTAACCTGATCATCGGTTTTAGAATCAGACGCATTAATCTGTTTTTGCAACTTACGCGTAGTTTCGCTCAGTTTTTTAACATCAGCTTTGATGACATCGCAATCCTGTGTTAGATCTAATTGTTCGAATCTGTCTGTCACTGTTTGAATATTTACTGTGTGTGTATCTGTTTTTGATTTAAGATCAGAAATTTCATCTCGTAATTCCGCGTTCAATTGTTCTATGGTATTAATTTTGTCGGACACTGTAGTAATATTATTGTCTACATACGTCTTCGCTTTCGCGAATATTTTACGTTTGTCCTCTTGTCTTTGTGCAGTGATTGTTTCCATGACTTGTCGTTTTACTTTGTTTTGATCCTGAATAAATCTGCGGAAACGCGTATCACTGTTCTGAATGTGCTGATTAAAGCGCTCGTTAATCTGAGTGTTCTGCTGTTCGAATTTCGCGTCTATCTTTGCGTCCATAGTGCGCGAAAGTTCTACCGTCATTGCTTTAAACTCGTCCCGTAATTGTGTAGCTTTTTCAGAGCACTGTTTGGCGACTCCGCTAATTTCGTCTCTGAGTGTTTCTGTTGCGGCTGTTTGCATTTCCCTTAATTCTTGCGCAACAGACTTAATTTCTTCGCTATTTTTTTGTGAACAAGCCTCAATTTCCACGCGCAACTGTTCCTTAGTGTCATGGCACTGCGCGGCAACGTCTCTAATTTGTTCACTAAGCTGTCTGGAATTGTCGTCTAATTTTTTATTAAGTTGTTTGAGATTTTCGTCATTATTGTCTAGTTTCTCATTAATTTTATTAAATTTTTTATCCTGTTCACTAAATTGTTGTTTGATATCTTCACTCTGTTGTTTGGAATTTGCAGTAAGGTCGTTCTTAAACTGTAGCATTATTGTCATAAATTGATTCACATCAAAAGTAGCAGTTGCATTCTCAGTGCTCTGTGATGGAGTACATGCAATTGTCACGTTCTGTGTGACCATTTGGTCATTCCGTAACTTACAAAAAGGATTATCAGTCGGACCTACACTGTCACTCACTATTTCGGAATTAAATAAATCCGTCGTACTTTGTGTATCCTGTTCATTTTCATTAGACAAATTTGTCTGTACATTACTTGGATTTTCTAAATCGGGTGTGTTAGGCTCGGCAGCGCTCATTACTATAGAGCGTCCCGCGTCATCAATTGTCGTCAAATTAACAGACGAGACAACTGAGTTCGTTTGTTCATCATTAAGATAAAAGTCATCATTAGTGGTTGGAATGCACTGATTGTTAGTGGACGCAGGATTGTCATGATTACACTGCGTGTCACTAGTATTATTGGTCACGTTGTTTAAGTCGGTAATTTCATTCACAATACTTCGCGATACACTATTCACAGTCTTTCGCGGCATTTTTGCAATAGTCACAATTATTCACAAAACAAATAAGCACAATGCAAAAACAACACACAAATACAATAAAGCAACAAATTGCCGTTGACCTGTAGAAAGAAAGTCACAATATTATTAAAAGCGTTGCGCTAAATCCTAATTATATCTAAGCAAATAAGAGCAGATATCTGACTGTCGCTCAAAAGACTCTCAACGAAATACGATCCTGGACTGGGTGTCGCCAAGTGTAACCTCCCCACCGTAATTTTATAGGGAAATAAACATGACAATACTTAGTAGAAATGATAAATTCTTCACAAAATTTTTAAAGTCCGTTCAGTGATAAGAAAATTTAATTAAACCGAAATATCGGTCTTTGGCCCTGTGTAAAACAATCAGAGTTAAAGTCTTACCTCAGAATAAATGGATGTCACATTTCTGCTCTTGTTGTTGCGCACCGCTTGGAGGAACTGCATTGCAAATAATAATACTCTCTTTTTTTTTGTGATTCTAGTGAAATTTTTCTTCAAAAGAAGTGGAATGAAATGGGAAGTGCAACGAGATCTTTAGTTCAATAAAAAATTAAATTTTTGAAAAAATGCTTTTGAAATAAAAATTATTATTGGGGAACTTGTTGGAGAATAATTACAATTTTTCATTATCTAATAATTATATTAATTAACAGTATACCTTATTCACCATCTTGACCAGTGTTGCCGACCGCCTACATCACACAACCGCACTGGGCTGCTACTACTGACCGACCGCTCTGCATGACGACTATTAGCGTACAGCACGCGACGACTACTGACAGAGTACAGCTCTCAACTAGACAGAGCGACAGACTCGCAACGACTACTGACAGACTCGCAACGACTACTGACTGAGTAAGAACCGCTCGCAACACTCGCGCGGTCAAGCGCATACTCTCTGGTCACAGATGCTACAATGCCTCGCCATCGCTGCTATGTTACATACGTGTTTCAACACGTTTGTTGCAACCGCCGAGAGAGGATTGCCCACTGTTACGCCATCGATCTGCTCATAGTAGTCTCCATTGAAAACAAAATAAGTTCAGATAGGGTATGTCTGAAAACCTGTGTCAGCTCTGGGCCAAACATCTCGCTAATTAATTTGATGAAGTGTTCATAGGAAACCCAGGTGACAGACAAGAGCAGCGCTCGCCTTTATATCAAATTCCTGTACTCTCATCTCTTTCAGCCGGTCGATGAAATCTCCTAAGTTCCGTATGTGGTGTGAACACTTTCCGACAAAAGGGTTCAGTATACCAGCCAGGTGCTTCGCTAGAGGGTACTGTAGCGTCCCAGTGTTGCGCACTATTGGACCCAAGCCTCCCTTGTGTGTTTTGGGCAGGCTTTGTAGCCTGGGTGAGACAGGAGTGCGCTGGCGAAGTGATTTGACGACATCGGCCTCGAGCTCTCTGTTTCTTAACAGAGCGAGGGTACTTTGCTGTACTTTCTTGGTTGAATTTGGTGCTATTTTCCGGTATGCTGGATCATCCACGAGTTCGTGAATTTTCCGCTAGTAGTCCTTCCGTTGGAGGAGAACTATGGCGTTGCCCTTATCGGCTGGAAGAACAACAATTTCTTTGGATTCTCTGAAGTTACAAGGTGCTTTCCTTTCTGCTCTGGAAATGTTATTTCATGGTGGAGCCGAGTTGTTGAGAAGTCGTCTGGTTTCCTGACGAATTTCCTCTGCAGTAGCGCTTGCTACTCCTCTGACGGTGTGTTCCACGGCGCTCAAAATCTGAACGATTGGGAGAGCTGTAGGTGTCGGCGCAAAGTTCAGCCCTTTTTCCCATACTGCCGTCGCTACTGCATCCACTGTATTTTCCGTCAGACTGATCACAGTGCGTCTGTCGGCTGCATCTTCTTGCGACTGCTCAACTGGAAATCGAGAAAATTTGGCGGATTGCCTCTCGGTTGATTTCTTGTGCTTCCAAACCGTCTCAGCCCGGGGGCTCCGTCGGCCCATTCCCACGAAGCTGCAGAGAACATAGAGGATATCTGCAGAAGGAGTGTTCAGAGCTTCCTAGCATTAACATCGATCTGCCGTCGACTGTAGCGGATCCTTCCCTTGACCAGCACCAGGCTGGCTCTTCGTTTGATGCCGTTCGCTGCTGGTGTGCTGATGTGAATGTAGGTATTGCACCTCTACCCCGACAATAACAAGGTGAGGCAACTGAGCAGACGTCCTTTCTGGTTTCCAAGTATGTCTATTTGCTTGAAAAGGTGATACAAATCCTCCCCGAAGATGGTTCAAATAGCTTGAGCACTATGGGACTCAACTTCTGAGGTCAACAGTCCCCTAGAACTTAGAACTACTTAAACCTAACCACCCTAAGGACATCACACACATCCATGCCCGAGGCATGATTCGAACCTGCGACCGTAGCGGTCGCGCGGCTCCAGACTGTAGCGCCTAGAACCGCTCGGCCACTCCGGCCGGCCCTCCCCGTAGAGGTGGGTAATATACAATCTGAGGCTTTTCCGGCATGTGATGCGTCTAACTTTCCCGTTTATACTGCCAGATGCGGTCCTGGAAGCTCCACGATATTTCGGTGAACAACCGTTCCACTATCATCAGAAAGTGTACACACCCCACGCGGATTTTGGAAGATTTCATCGCTCGGCTGAAGGAACTGAAGCTACAAGAGTCTGACATCATGGGGAGCTTTGATGACGTCTCACTTCTACCCGGATTCCCTTAGAAGACTCCATAAAATTAATTAGCGAGAAATTCGGCACGGAACTGACACAGGTTTTCAGAAATGTCCTACCTGAACTTACTTTGTTTTCAATGGACACCACTATGAGCAGACCGATGGAGTAGCAATGGACAGCCCTCTCCCATCGGTTGTAGCAACTTCGAAGAGAGATCACTGGAAACTGCGGAGATAAACCCTTCTGTTTCTTCTGTTATGTCGAGGTTACGTTTGTCATTCGACCATCTGGACGCGAAAAAATACGGGAGTTCTTAGATCATGTGAGCCCCATCCATGAAAATATCAAATTTACCGCTGAAACAGAATAAGATGGCACCCTTCCGTTCCTTGATGTACTAGTGCGGCGTAGACCCGACGGCTTGTTTGCCCACAGTGTTTACCTGAAGCCAGCTCATACCGATTTATATCTACGCGCCCTCACCTGCCACCGTCCCTCGCAAAAGAACAGCTTTCTGAACAGCCTCGTACGCAGGGCGTACACCATTTCAGATGGACGAAGTTTGAAGGCGGAGTTGCAACACTTGAAGTCTGTCTTCCGCGAAAGTGGATACACCAGCCGACAGATTCGGACGGCCCTACAACCCAAGAAACCCAAGTACTCCACTGGAGACGAAAACCCGTATGCAGAAGAAAATAAGAAGACGGCTGTCACACCGTTTGCTTGCAACGTACCATCGAAAATTGTCAGACTACTGTAAGGTCAGAACTTTGGACCCACAGGTACATGTATCACGAGCGCACTGCAGAACGACACCCGATCAGTTCCAGTCATTTCACGAGGAAAGAGATACACGGCTCGTGTTTCTGTAGTTCAACCATGCCCAGGCGGTCAATACCGCGGTTCGATGACGTCCGCATTGTTGCTTTGTGCCATGAAGGCCTCTCAACAAGGGAAGTGTCTAGGCGTCTCGGAGTAAACCAAAGCGATGTTATTCGGACGTGGAGGAGATACAGAGAGACAGGAACTGTCGATAACATGCCTCGCTCAAGCCGCACAAGGGCTACTACTGCAATGGATGACAGCTAGCTACAGGTTATGGCTCGGAGGAACCTTGACGGCAACGCCACCATGTTGAATAATGCTTTTCGTGCAGCGACAGGACGTCGTGTTACGACTCAAACTGTGCGCAATCAGCTGCATGATGCGCAACTGTACTCCCCACGTCCATGGCGGGGTCCATGTTTGCAACCACGACAGATGGGGTAAACAAGATACCGAACGAACCGCTCGGGATTGCCATCACGTTCTCTTCACCGATGAATGTCGCATATGCCTCCACACAATCGTCGGAGACGAGTTTGCAGGCAACCCGGTCAGGCTGAACGCCATAGACACACTGTCCAGCGAGTGCAGCAGGGTGGAGGTTCCTTGCTGTTTTGGGGTGGCATTATATGGGGCCGACGTACGCCGCTGGTGGTCATGGAAGGCGCCGTAACGGCTTTACAGTACGTGAATGCCATCCTCCGACCGATAGTGCAACCATATCGGCAGCATATTGGCGAGGCATTCGTCTTCATGGACGACAATTCGCGACCCCATCGTGCACATCTTCTGAATGACTTCCTTCAGAATAACGACATCGCTCGACTAGAGTGGCCAGCATGTTCTCCAGACATGAATCCTATCGAAAATTCCTGGGGTGGATTTAAAAGAGGTGTTTATGGACGACGTGACCCACTAACCACTCTGAGGGATCTACGCCGAATCGCCGTAGAGGAGTTGGACAATCTGGACCAACAGTGCCTTGATGAACATGTGGATAGTATGCCACGACGAATATAGGCATGCATCAAAGCAAGAGGACATGCATGGGTATTAGACGTGCCTGTGTGTACAGAAATCTGGAGCACCATCTCTGAAACCCTCGATGTATGGTGGCACAACATTCAATGTGTGGTTTTCATGAGCAATAAAAAGGTCGGAAATAATGTTTATGTTGATCTCTATTCTAATTTTCTATACGGGTCCCGGAATTCTCAGAACCGAGGTCATGCAAAACTTTTTGTGATGTGTGTATGATCAAAGAGTCTGACATAGATATAACGAACACAGGCATTCATAACCAGTTGTAGCCGCTGTGAGCTTTCCTGTGAAAGATGTTACACATCGCATAAACAATAACTACAAGTGTTTGTGCAAGTTTCTTTCTCAGGTCAAGAGAGAACAGCTATTCATGTTCTTCTACGGCATGGAGGGATAGTGTCATCTCCTTGCAGTTACGTGCTCAGTCCAATTTATTTTTACAGGAGGACTTATGACCACAGATGTTAAGTCCCATAGTGCTCAGAGCCAGCCATATATTTACAGCTGTCATTACTCCTGTACTCCTTACTAACGGAGAGAGACTGATATGTGTCCCACTTACGATTAAAGACGGTGCCGCATGGATCCTCGATATTTCAGGCTAATGAGCCTAGAATGGCCACCCAGTACCGCCTGGGTTTTGGGTAGGTTAAGATTTAACCCTACATTCAATGCCAATTTTGATAGTGCACACAGGTCAGTACTGAGATTCCCGATAGCTGTCTTCAGATTTATTGGTTTTGCGCTTAGATACTACTGGATGTCATCAGCGTACATGTGATATTTGCAGTAAAACTAAACTGATGACACATATTGACATACAATGAAAAGAATGTAGGACTGAATATCGAATACTTGGGGACGCTCGATAATATCTTCCTTCTTGTCTTGAAGATGTGGAAAGATAAGCCTTTAACTAGCACACGAGTGTGTGTTTTGTTATGGGCAGGTGGAGAATTTCACACCGTATCATAAAATCTACTTGTACATGCATGCCTTTTTTGGCAACTTTTATATTGCGTAGTTATCAGTGATAACGTTACATGCCAGTCAAAGAGGCGAAGAAGCTTTTTCTGCGGATGGAATGAAGATTATATCATGAGATCTGCGTCAATTTATCTGTCTCCAGTATTTCTTTGCTAACTATGTGGTCGACATGAAGCAGTTGATCTCCATCAGGAACATGTAGATGACTTTAACATTTAACTGATTAATGACATTTTCACTTCTTAAGGTGGGGCCACTTAATTGTACTTTCATTTATATACAGGGCTACTATAAATGATTCATTCCTGTCCAAAGCTCTTTGTGTCCCATGGTCTATGGGTAGCGTCTTTGATTGCTATTCAAAACGTCCTCGGTTCCGGGTTCTAACTCCGTCACAGCTTAAACTTTGAATGAAACATCATCAGCAAAGACGGATGAAGACTTCCGTGATAAGAATTCAGCTTCATTCAGCCAACGGCCTTGTAAAGAGAGCAGACGAGAGGACAGAGGTTCGGGGCATTCTCTTGTCCTTGTGTTCGTAAATTGCCCGTAAAGGTGGAAGAATCAGCAATGTCAACGGCACCAGGATGCAGAAGGCAATGGAAACCAATGCATTAAAGGTACATAATGTGCATTCATAGGACATATGACCTGTAATAGAAAAAGTGTCATGATTATCCTCCATTGACATAAGATTCCGGAATTCCCAGATACGGTTCTCCGGCAGGGAACAGACAAGAAAGAGGTGACCATAAGAAAATAGTTCGATAACAAACGAAAGGATAACGTCCAACGAGTACTGGTGTGGAATGTCAGATCTTGGAATTTGGTAGGGAAGGTAGACTATCCCAAAAGGAAACGCTAAGGCTCAATCGAGATACAGTGGGTTTCAGTGAAGCGAAATGGAAAGAAGACAAGGATTCCTGGTCAGATCAGTGCAGTGTAATGTCAACAGCATCAGAAAATGGTGTAAATGGAGTGGGATTCGTTATGGATAAGAAGTTAGGGCAGAGAGTGTATTACTGTGAACAATTCAACGATAGGATTCTTCTCATTACAATAGACAGCATACTAACACCCACATTGTTATTCAGGTGTATGTATATAGACGTTACAACCTGAAGATGAAGAGATGGAGAGAGTATATGAGGCTGTTAAAATGGTAATTCAGTACGTAAAAATAGATGAAAATCTAATAGTCATGAAGGACTTGAATGCGGCTGTAGGGGAAGGAGTAGAAGATAGGATTACAAGAAAATATGGACTTGACACTAGAATCGAGAGAGGAGAAAGCTTAATTGAGTTCTGCAATAAATTTCAGCTACTAATAGAGAATATTCTGTTAAAAAATCACAAGAGAATGAGGTATACTTGGAAAATGCCGGGAGATACGGAAACATTTCAGTTTAATTATCATCATTGTCAGGCAGAGATACCGAAATCAGATACTGATCTGTAAGACGTACCCGGGAGCAGATATAGATGACATTTTAGTAGTGATGAAGTTTAAGCGACTAGTCAGGAATCTCGGACAATCACAGAAGCTGGAAAGGAGAACATAGGTACAAAGCAGGTAACTGCGGAGAAATCATGAGTAACTGAATAAATATTTCGGATGATAGAGGAAAGAAGTAGTACAAAAATGTTCCGGGATATTCAGGAATACAGAAACACAAGTCATTTACGATTGTAATAAATGGGAAGTACTGAGAAGCTAGGGCGAAATGGCTGCAGAAAAAATGTGAAGGAACCGAAAAAGAAATGACTGTCGGAACGACTGCCTCAGCATATAAAAAAGTCAAAACAATCATTGCTGAAATTAAAAGCAATGGTGGTAACATTAAGTGTGTAATGAGGGTTCCACTGTTAAATGCAGAGGAGAAAATGAATAAGTGGAAAGAGTACACTGAAAGCCTCTTTGAGGATGAAGACTTGTCTAATGTCGTGATAGGACAAGAAACTGAAGTTGACAGGGAAGATATGGGATGCAATACTAAAATCAGAATTTAAAAGAGCTTTGAAAGACTTACGATCCAGTAATGCAGAGGGGATAGATAAAACTCCACTATAATTTCTAAAATCATTGGAAGGAAGTGGCAACAAAGAGACTATTCACGTTGGTGTATAGAATGTGTGAGTCTAGTGATATGTCATCTGACTTTCGGGAAAACATTACCCACACCATTCCGAAGGTTGCAAGAGCTGACAAGTGCAGGAATTATCGCACAGTCAGCTTAACAGGTCATGCATCCAAGTTGCTGACAAGAATAATATAGAAAAGATTGGAAAAGAAAATTGAAGCTATGTTAGATGAAAGATCAGTTTTGTTTTTGTAACAGGTAAAGGCACCAGAGAGGCAATTCTGAGGTTGCGGTTAATAATGGAATCAAGACTGAAGAAAAATCAAAACATGTTCATAGGATTTATCGACCTGGAAAAATCGTCCGACAATGTAAACTAGTGAAATATGCTCGAAATTTGGAGAAAAATAGGATTAAGTTATAGGAAGAGACGGGTAATATATAATATATACAAGAACCAAGAAGGAACAATAAGAGTGGACGACCAAGGACGAAGTGTTCGGATTAAAAAGGGATGGAGTCTTCCGCTCCTACTGCCGTGATGAAGCAATTACGCAAATAAAAGAAAGGATCAATAGTGGATTTAATATTAAAGTTGAAGGATATCAACGATAATATTTGCTGATGGCATTGCTGTTCTCAGTGAAAGTGAAGAAGAATTACAGTATATGTTGAATCGAATGAACAGTCTAGTGAGTACATGGACTGAGACTAAATGGAAGAAAGACGAGAGTAATGAGAAGTGGCACCAATGAGATCCTAATTGGGGATCACGAAGCAGATTAAGTTAAGGAATTCTGAAACCTAGGCAGCAAAATAACCCACGGCGAATGGAATAAGGCGGGTATCTGAAGCACACTAGCACTGGCAAAAAGGGCGTTCTGGCGAAAAGTAGTCTCTTTACTCTTAGTATCAGACATAGGCCTCAACTTCTGAGGATGTACGTTTGGAGCACAGTACTGTATAGTAAAGAAAAATGGAGCGTGGAAAACACGAAAACAAGACAATCGAAGCATTTGATATGTGTTACAGAAGAACGTTCAAAATTAGGTGGACTGGTAAGGTAAGGAGCGAGGAAGTTCTCCGGAGAATCGCCAAGGAAAGGAATATTTGGAGCGACTGACAAAAAGAAGGGACAGGACGGTAGGACACCTATTAAGACATCACGAAGTAACTGCTTCGGTACTAGAAGAAGCTGTAGAGGATAAAACCTGTAGAGGGAAAGTGAGTTTGGAATACATCTAGAAAATAATTGAGGACGTAGGTTGCAAGTGCTACTCTGAAATGAAGAGGTAGGCACAGGAGAGGAATTCGTGGCAGGCCGCATCAAACCAGTCAGAAGACTGGAGACTGAAAAAAAATTATTGCGATATTACATGTACAGATACGACTGACGCATGAACAGAATCATAAACTCACCAAGTCTGCATTTTGCACACTGTAAATGTTCTATGAGTTCTCCTATGATCACACGACACATGTCCAAGCGATAGAGAAGTTTGGTCCACGTCTTACGTGCAATCATCCTGCCAACGATTTCCAGAGCAGTGTTGATGCGTCTTCTGAACTGTTTCACTGTTTTTGGAATTGGTTATACGTGAATCTGGCGCGTAGTGTACGTCAAAGGAAAAGGTTACAAGGCGTTAGGTCAAGCAATATGGCGGGCAAGGGAACAGATCTACACCGTCTTTACCACTTGTAAGCCCAATCCAACTATGCAGACGTTCATTGTGTAGGAAGAAACTAAAATTGAGTCCCTAATAGGATTTATTGGAATTCTCTTCATTCCTAGCAGCCATTAACACTTTCATTTCAATCCTGTCCTCTTTCGTTATTTCTTCCACTTCTTCTAATGGCAAACAAGGCTTCAAAAATGCTAAACTAATGAGTGTTATTCTTAATGCCTCCATTATTTTATTATTGTTAGTGTTAGTTACCAGTATATTATTATTATTATTATTGCTAATTATTACTTTTGTTGATAATGCAAATTCTTATTATTGAATTTATTATATAATAACTAACTAATATCATTTTAATTTCTCCTTTATTTTATCGTCATTATTGGTATTACTATTGTTTTAACAGTGCCAAATATTATTTTTATATATAATAGAAATTATTATTATCATTGTAACTGTTTGCTAACATTTTTTGTATGTGTGGTTCCTGGTCAGACGTAGGAGACGGCTTTAAGGATGAGGGTAAGTCAGCAATAAACAAATAAATTAATTTTCGGAATCAGCAGTCATTTGTGGAAACAACAGCTGCAACGTGTCAAAGCAAGACGTACCCGTCACAGTCTGCTCAGAGGAGAAAAACGGCTCATGCAACTTCGTCTATGACAATGCATAGAGAATATTAACCTTCGACGTCTCTCGTTTATGTGGCACAATTTCATGAGGATGTTCATTGCCCCACACTGTCTCATTGTGACGATAGAAGGCTGTTTCGCCGCCGAATATCAGCTTGGTGGTGAAATTTTGGTTCTCAAGTGCTTCCAGCACTACGATGCATTTTTGAAGGCGCCGGCCGCAATCTTCCGATTTTCATTTTTGCACGATGTGCCAACCTTATAGCTGTAAACGTAGCCGCCATCGCAAAATGTTTCACACAGTTTTCTGCGGCATTCCGAGTTCTTGGCTTAAGCGGACTGTTGATTTTTTTGGCCTGCGTACGAAACTCCCATCACCCTCTCCACAGTTCCATCTGGCATACTTGGTGGAGCTAACCAGTGTCCCTAAATTAAAGATACCAACGCACAATGAACTGTTTACGTGACGGTTCTTTTCCACAATGTCTTCTGAATGCAGGCTGTATTTCTGCCACAGGTAAACAACTCGCTCATTCCAATACACAAACCTCTTTCTTTCTTTGTCGTTATTTCGTCAAGTCACTGCACTCGTAGCAGCAGTTGGTGGGTACAACGAAAACTCGGAGAGTTTACGGCTCTATCATAATTGTACATGTAACTGTTTGGAAAATATAGAACTTTGAAAAGGAATGAGTCAGTTATGGTAGTCGTGTATTTCTCTGTAGTGTTAAGGTTGAAGTCTGTTTTTTCTTATGACTAAACGATCACATTTATGAAATGCCAACAGGTGAAGCATGTGAACTGTTCACTTCAGCCTGTGTCAGGTGCCTCGGTCCTATATTCCAAATCAAAGGTGTTACCAAGCAGATATAATTTATCGAATGAAACGTCTAGATCAAATGTAGTACAATGTAGTTAGTGGTGTAATCAGTGTTGTAGACTGAGTAACTGTGAAGTTGGGTATACGATAGACTTACTTGGTGGTATGGTAAAGTGACATCACAGGCCATATCCAGAAATGGCCAGAAAAAATATTGTTACTAGGATGGTAACATTTTCCTTAATTTGAGAGTATAGGCCTCTTTGTAGATACTGTATATTATTACAAGGATGTGCAGATACAAAAGTAACGACTTTTGTCAATCATTTTACTTTGTATGTTATCATTTGTATTCTCATTGATCATAATAATGTCAAAAAGGTATTGCATGTGTATTGTATAGTAATGTATTGATTTTTCCTTTGGCACGCTGAATTCATTTTCTAGCTACTATTGATCTGGAGAACTGTTGTTGATATTAGTGACGTATTTTTGCCCGGGAATTCTACTCATCTGTTCTGTTATCTCATTCATGTTCCTATTAATGATGGTTCATAAGGGCTTTCGATCCTGTATTTATTATCCATTTGTACGCATATTTCATGTTACGGAGCTGAGAGAAAGATGATCACTAAATAATATTATGGACGCATGCGTGACGAGCGACTGCACACCAATCAAAACTGCTGTCCTGCAAAGACTGAACGATGGGCACTCTGTAGGTAGCTATTCAACTCAGCATTATGGAGATGTCAAGTACAGAAATTTCTGGTGGGGACAGTATCGAGGATCAGTACGACACGTCAGTGATCTTCCAGAGAGATAATCAGCTAAGACTGATGCTGGAATCACTTTATGCAGGGTGAAACCGTTCAGATGTCGGCTACATTATCATTGAGGTGTGACGTTAGGAGGTGACTCAACACCAGTCCGCAGCCGTGGATCTTGACGTTAATCTTCACGATCAACCATATTTGTTCATTCCCTCCAGCCCTTCACTTCTGGCGTGCTGATCTTGATTTCTGCTGCTTCATAACACTGTGCAAAGTGTCCAGCAACGGTGCGTTGTAACGAACAGTCCCCGTTTTAATGTTTACAGCTGATCGTTGTCACAACCTGTGACTCCCAAAACAAGTCGGTATCATTTTTCTCATAGACAGAATTATTTTCAGTTCTTCTTTTCCATTATGTTTTCCTTTCGGCAATTTACTTTTCGTTTACGGGCTGTAATGAAGTATCTGTGTTAACTGTACTAATGAAACTAAGGTTAATGTTTTTGAGAGACAGCTTCTAAATGTGTCCCCAGTATTTTTGATACTGAGCCTCTTCCCATTCAGAACTTCCCTTATTTTGTAAGGGAAGCCAGCCATCTCAACAATCTCACGAGTGCGAATATGATGATATCCTGGTGTTTACGACAGACTGGTGATTACTCGGAGCTCCTTACAATTTCTACATGCAGCACACAACCTAAAGCTAGGCGTGTTTTATCCCCTGCGTTTCTAAATTTGGTTAGAATTGCGACAGCTGTTCGAGAACGAACACACACACTCACACACACACACACACACACACACACACACACAAGCGCGTGCGATGCGGACGGAAATAGAAAGTGTTACGCCATGAACAACTGATATTCCAGTATTACCAGATTTTGTCGACGTCTTGATTAAAATTTCATCCATATTCGAGTTTATTTTTAATATTTTCAGCACAGATAAAGAATGATATGAATACATCATGGCTGTTGGGTGTGTCTAACGTAAATGGAACTTTTCAGCTGGAGATAGCAACAAGAAGAGTAGGAACCGGCCCTTCCAGAACAACTACATAACGTGAAGATAGTCGAATTCTTCTACTAGCTCTAACGAACGGAAGGTAGAAAACAGCTGAAATATGGACAGAGGTTGGCAGGCAGTGGGGAGTGGGTAGCATGAACCCTCGAAAACTGATTACTGGAAGCTGTGTTGAGGACTCAAGTTGTGGTGCGTAACTGGACACCATGTCACAGAGAGTTGTCGTAATATACAGAGGCAACTATAACATAGGGCGTCGTTCTCCCGTGTTCAGATATTAGTCTCACTTATTTTTGTGGTGGTCAGATTGATACCGAAGTGTCTGTTGACGATCTAGTGAAACGTCACAAGAAGCAGAGAGTCTCGCTACTCGCGCCTCTCCAATCCTGGAATCACGATGTGAGAAGCGATTGGATATGACAGCTCGATTTATTTCGTTATTCTTTAAGGGGGACTGAGTACGTGTCATTACGTGGTGAGAATCGTAAACCCCGTTGTCATACGCTTCATAACCAGGGTACCAGACTGCATGTTCCAGCATAAAGTGCAAGAATCTCACTGTGCAGTTCACCTCACTGTCGATTTGAAAATTGTGTGGGTCCTTGAGTAGCCTGCCCAGTGCCCCAACAGAGCATGACTGTGATGCCATACGGTGGCAGTTTGCTCCCACGGCACAACGAATACGACAGTGTATTCGTGCCACAGTAGTCATCTCATACTGATGGACTTTACTTCCGAATGGAATGAATGTTTGCCCATTTAATACTATTTACCTGATGAAAATGTCCACTAGGATTGATAAATATGGAACCCTTGTTTCATGTTCTAGCACTCCAATTTCAGTAGTGTATACGCAATTTGTTACGTAGATTTCTTCAAAAGAAGACACAGTCACTGTCCGTAATTTCCTAACACTACAGGGAATATACGACCGTGTTTAACTCCATTTATGCAATATTTGGCGATCCTGAGTGCTGATTAAATATTGATATGGACTTCCATGAAGTCAGTCCACGTCTTTCGAGGAAACTGTTTTCGTGCTGTTCGTTACCCGTGTTCATCCATTTCTAACACATTTGTGACGCCGATCACTTATAAAAAAAACTTTGCATTGATTTTTTTAAATTTTAAATAAAGCTGCAGAATAATAATTATTACGAATAGTCATCCGTCATAATAACATTTTCCTCTGTTCGTAGAAATGTACCACCCTCGTATACAGGAACCTGTTGGCATAATTTTTGAAACTGGTGTAGCAAGTAGCAAACTTTGATTCAATAAAAATCAAAAAATTACAAATTGATAAAATAAAAAGTTCATATGCTGTTATATGTCTTACTAAACTCTTACAAACCACAATGAGCTTTGAACAACTACGTTATAAACGCACTAGTTTTACAATAAGGTAGAAAACGTGTAAAGCTTTTCTTATCATTAGCAAGAGTATATATCCATTTAAAAACAATATAAATTATACACTCAGCATTTTACTTAAGGGGGAAACCACATTAGAAGGCTGTTTAACATTGATTTTTGGGAATTGTTTTGGGTGGAAAGAATCAATTAGAATTTAATCAAATTTTGGCATCATTTCATTCATATTTCGAACTGTTTTTATGAATTTATTTGAATAATTTGAGTCAAAAGTAACAAAGTTACTCTATGGTGTCATCCGAAGGTTATGAGTACAGTTCTGCAATAGAGTACAGTGTAGCCATTCCGAGTTTCATCTGAAATCAAAAAGGTTTTGATTTTACATTACTAACTTATTTTCTAAGAATATGAACCTCAATACAGGTGAAAATAATGAAAATTAAAAATGTTGCAGGCGTTGGAACAATTTACTCCTATTTTCACTATTTTTTCTCTAATTACGCAAAGAAAAACACCCTTAAAATCATGATATCATCTCACGAGCTGGTTCGTGTAATTCGTAATTTTATAAAGAATAATATTATCAAGTTTCATAATGATCGGTTCTATACGTTTTGAGTTAGACTGCACGCAAATATGACAAAAGTCGTTTCGAGATAAACTCGTTTGAAAAATAAATTCTCGGAAACTAGAAATTCTAGGAACTTAACAATAATGAAAAATGCTTATCGATTAATATGCGATTTCAGCACCATATAGTAACCCTTCTTCTTCCTCACAGGCTTCGTTTTGCTCTTGCAGCAGTGCTTACCGAGCTTTCCGACCTTCCTTCGATTCCAATGAACTACGTCGATTCTGCCGGGTCTCGCGCTGGTTATTCGTTTGTTCGTCATAATTGAAGCTTTGCGTGCCTACTAGAATTCCTACTTCGTTCATGACCATCAGAAAGGATGAATTTCCTTCATTGAATAAGCCCGCTGCCAATTCAACGACTTCTAGTCCGGAGTGCAAGTGTGTAGGAGCTAATCGCCGAATAGTGGAATTAAAACTTCCATTCGCATTTTGTGTGTGACCACCTTACCACCTAAACATCTCTCCAGTAATTCATCCCCTGATAAATCTTCATATATGGAAGAATTTCTTTCTGTACGTCGAGGTGCAATGGAGTAGGGTGCGGTTCATGTTCCATTTCAAGGGCTGTTCGTTTCTGCCACTCGCACCAGCTGTCTTCTCCCTCTGGGCAATACTCGTGTCTAGGATTTCCATCCGTGGAAATCAGATGGTAGCATGTCGCCATAATTGCTTTTTTCATGTCTTGCACAGTATCTATATGTCTTCGAATCGCTAGTCCATAATACGTGATGAGCTTTTTCACTAATGACTCTGTGGCTTTGCCTTTTCCACCAAGCTTTTTAGTTTTTCGAACGTTTCGGAGTCGAGTCCCCATTCTCTTCTGGACGTGACCTATACATTCGCTTTTTATGCTCTTAATATCTAAACTAATGCGACTTTTGCTTTGAAATTTTGACAGTGTATTCTTAGATAGTTAAGCTAACAATGTATGGAATAAAAAATCGGTTTTTGAACCTTCTAATGTGGTTTCCCCCCTTAAACTTGGTAATTAAAAACAATTTACTTATTAAGTACTACCCACTCCTTTGACCGGTCTGTTTATCAAAACTTCAGGCATCGTTACTCTTTCTCTCTGACTTTACATGAACAAGACAGCAAAACTGAAGAGTTGCAGTTAGCAACACACCCAGAGGAAGCCGCTTTGCAACAGTCGCCGAAACGTAGGAATTATACAGATGACAATGCGGCCTCAAACCCAGAAGAATTTTATTGACCAAAACTGAAGATAGATTATTAAATTACCAGTCGCCAGCTACAGTAGGGCAAGATACCCAGTTTCTTGACAGTCATATTCTACCTGTATTGAATAGAACTGAAATGTTCGCGAGACAAAAATGTCTGTTCCCTGTTTACTAAATCTGCCGATTGCCCAGATTCACGTGCCGTCTGTCTTAGCACGTAGTCGATCATCAGTTGCAAGTTCCTCTGCCCTCGTTTGTGTGTTGCCAATCCACTCATGGTGATGAAGGGTAATCGAGGAGCAACTACCGGGTACAGCTTACGTCCACGCGCTGTCCGGTTCGCCGCTCGCTGGGGACTCCACCGCCCTCCTTGTTGTGTGTGTCGATGCGCTCCCAGCAGTAGCACGCTGCTCGGCTCTATGCGCCCCCTCTTGGTGACCGCAATTACTTGACGACAGCCACGCCAAGCTCTTGCTCGCTGCTCTGTCCACAACTCCGCTCACCAACTCATCTCCCGCTACTCTCCCTCTACAACACCCACACATCGATTATATAGTCCAGCTACTTAGGATGTTTATCTGAAAAGAGCCGAAAACTTACGACTCGAGTCCGATGTAGCAAGGTCGATACTTCGATACAGCTCACCAATCTAAACTGAAGAGCCAAAGAAACTGGTACACCTGCGTAATATCGTGTAGCGACGCCGCGAGCACGCAAAAGTGCCGCAGCACGAATTGACATGGTCTCGACTAGTATCTGAAGTAGTTCTGGAGGGAATTGACGCCATGAATGCTTCAGGGCTGTCCTTAAATCCGTAAGAGTACGAGAGGGTAGATTTAGAAGAGTGTTCTTGGAGCCACTCCGTAGCATTTCTGGACGAGTGAGGTGTCGCATTGTCCTGCTGGAATTGCCCAACTCCGTCGGAATACACAATGGACATGAATGGATGCAGGTGATCACTCTTACGTACGTTTCATATGTTAGAGTCATATCTAGACATATCAGCGGTCCCGTATCACTCCAACTGCACACACACGCCCCTCATCATTACAGAGCCTCCACCAGGTGGAACAGTCCCCTGCTAACATGCAGGGGCCATGGATTCATGAGGCTGATCCCATACCTGTACAGGTCCATCCGCTCGATACAGTTTGAAACGAGAGTCATCCGACCAGACAACATGTTTCCAGTCATCAACAGTCCAATGTCGGTGTTGATGGGCCCAGGCGATGCGTAAAGTTTTGTGTCGTGCAGTCATCAAGAATACGCGAGTGGGCCTTCGGCTCCGAAAGCCCATGTCGATGATGTTTCGTTGAATGGGTCGCAAGCTGACACTTGTTGATGGCCCAGCACTGAAATCTGCAGCAGTTTGCGGAAGGGTTACATTTCTGTGAAGCTGAACGGTTCTATTCAGTCGTCGTTGAATCCGTTCTTGCAGGATCATTTTCCGGCCGCAGCGATGTCGGAGATTTGATGTTTTACCAGAGTACTGATATTCACGGTACACTCGTGAAATGGTCGTACAGTTGACGTGTAGAATGTATTCATCTGCCGATATAACATCTGACTTTAGGAGAAAGATCGTCCAAACAATTCCGAATATTGCAAGAGCCGACAAGTGCGAGAATTATCGCGCAATCAGATTAATAGTTTGTGCATTCAACTTGCTGACAAGGATGATATACAGGAGAATGGAAAAGAAAGTTGAGAATGTGTTAGATGACGATCAGTTTGGCTTTAGGAAAGGCAAAGGAACCAAAAAGGCGATTAACACATTGCGGTTAACAATGGAAACAAGTCTGAATATAAATCAAGACGCATTCATAGGATTTGTCGACCTAAAAAAAGCGTTCGACAACGTCAAATGTTACAAGCGAAATTCTGCGAAAAATAGGACAAGCTACAGGGATAGACGGGTAATATACAATATGTACAAAAACCAAAATGGAACAATAAGAGCGGAAGACAAAGAATAAAGTGCTCGGATTAAATAGGGTCTAAGATAGGGACGTAGTCTCTCGTCACTACTGTTCAATCTGTACAATGAAGAAGCAATGACGGAAATAAAAGAAAGGTTAAGGAGTGGAATTAGAATTCAGGCTATCAATGATAAAATTCGCTGATGACATTGCTATCCTCGTTGAAAGTGAAGAAAGGTTACAAGATCTGCTGAAAGGAATAAACAATCTAATGAGTACGGAATATGGTTTGAGAGTATGTTTAAGAAAGACGAAAGTAATGAGAAGTAGCAGAAATGAGAACAGCGAGAAACTTAAAAACAGGATTGGTGATCACGAAGTAAACGAAGAAAAGGAATTCTGCTACCTAGGCGGCAAAATAACCAATTACGGACTGAGCAAGGAGGACATAAGAAGCAGACTAGCTATGTCAAAAAGGGCATTGCTGCCAGGACACGTCTACTGATACCAAGCATATGCCTTACTTTGAGGGAGAAATTTCTAAGAATGTACGTTTGTACTGTAGAATTGTATGGTAGTGAAACGTAGACTGTGGGAAAATCGGAGTTGAAGCGAGTCGAAGCGTTTGAAATGCAGTGCTACAGAAGACTGTCGAAAATTAGGTGGACTGATAAGGTGTGGAATGAGTAGGTTCTCCAGAGAATCAGCGAAGAAAGGAGTATATGAAAAACACTGACAACGAGAAGTGACAGGATGATAGGACATCTGTTGAGACATGGAATAACTTCCATGGTAATAGAGGGAGCTATAAGGAGTAAAAACTGTAGAGAATAAGAGAGATTGGAATATGTCCAGTAAATAATTGAGGACGTAGGTTGCAAGTGCTACTCTGAAATGAAGAGGTTGACACAGGAGAGGAATTCGTAGCGAGTCGCGTCAAAATGGGTAGGAGACTGACGAATCAAAAAAAGAAATGAAAGGAACCTACATCACCCCGACCCAGTCTCTACATGGGTGGACTCAGAATTCCAGTGAGTCTTTCAATAATATTATCTGGACAAGAGTGCCCAGGAAATCATTAGACGAAACTTGCCAACGCATAGCGTGCAGCTGAGTACACCACCAGAGAAATAAGGTCAACCAGAAGGAAGAAGCTTTTAGAGAAGGAGAATGGCAAAGAATATGACACTGATTACTCTGATGGCTGCTCTTGAGCCTTAATCAATAAAATTAGTGAGTTTTTATCGTTTGAACGTAAAACGCGATTTTCTCAAAATGAAGTTTTTGATAATTTATGTGTCAACATACCAAAAACTACTTGTGCCAGCTAAGTGAAACATTGTGACCTGTTTTATTATAATATACTGTACCTATTGAAGGACTAGAGGCTTAAATCTACAAATATTCATAGTAGAAAAGGCATAATTTAAAAAGTATATACATTTGTGTTTCTTTTGTAGCTTATCCCTTAATTCTGCTTCATTAAACACAATTAGCAGAGATAAGTTACGTAAAAAAATTTTAGACTGTTATCTTTTTAGTTCCAGAGGTATATGAACTTCGCTGATTTGACATTGAACTCATAGACAGTGCAAACTCCCCTTGAATCCACACCTATTATAAAAATGAATGTACATTTATGTATGCATGCATGTTCCACATCTCCGCCTAAACTAGTTGAACGATTTCAACTAAAGTTGGTAGACATATTAATTGCTGTCTCGAAAGAACAGATGTGGGATAAACCCACTTACATATCAAAGAGGTTGGGGTGAGTGTGGGAAATCAGTGTAGCCTACGACACACGAATACCCATACTGATTCATCCAGAATGAGAGCTTTTAGTTACTTGCAGCGTAGTTTGTACATCAAATGTTTTTTATTCCAGTCTTTGAACACAATATCAGTTCTTTAGACGATGACCGGTTTCAGTCCGTAATGACCATCCTCAGATCTTTTCTACACCATGTCCTAAAGTGATAAGGCCATAATGGCATCGTCAAAACATATAACCAGCACAGCATCGTCAGTTAGGTCTAAAATAAGGTGTAGAATAGGCCGCATCGTCCACACAGTCATTATTGCAACTGGCTACTCTACTTTGTACATAGTGTCAGACCTTAACGAAACACTGTCCCCATAACAGCACCTAAAAAACAATGAAAGGAAAAAAAAAATATTGCTTACTACATGTTCACTGCTCATGCGGTGAAACCGAGCATGATGCAAGGCGTTTCAGTTTATAATTTCTTTACTGTTAATTGTATTTGGGTTGTTTTGGGGGAGGAGACCAGACAGCGAGGTCATCGGTCTCATCAGATTAGGAGAGGATGGGGAAGGAAGTCGGTCGTGCCCTTTGAAAGGAACCATCCCGGCATTTGCCTGCAGCGATTTAGGGAAATCACGGAAAACTTAAACCAGGATGGACGAACGCGGGATTGAACCGTCGTCCTCCCGAATGGAGTCCAGTGTGGCACAGCGCCAACTCGCTCGGTGTTTTGTATTTGCGATACGTTTTGCAAACAGTACTTTCATACACTCCCTTAAAAAAATCAGTACACCTGGAAAAAGGACGTCGATTTTGATCCGATGACGGCGTGTGCCAACTGGGAGAGGGGGGGGGGGGTTGTAGAAGTACAGGTAATTGTTTCAACGTCATCCGCTAACAGACAGCGTAGTGGTGTAGATAGCAGAGGGCCATTCTCTCTACCCTTTAACAGTGCGTGCTCACAACCAGACGGCCCAGTGTAGTGCAAATGTGTGGAGCAAGCAAGCAGCCAGGCCACGTAGACGCAGTCGTGCTTTCTACAGCCAGTTGAGCGAATCTGAAAGGGGTCAAACTGTGGCCTCCCGAGAGGCGGGATGGTTCTTTCGGAGAATTTCCACACAAAATGGACGTTCTGCATCAATTGTGCAACGATGCTGATATCAGTGGTCACGTGTACATTCTCACACCCATAGACAAAGTTGTGGACGTCTACGCAGCACAGATGTCAGAAATGTTGTACTGTAAGGACAGCAGTGGCAGATTGTACAGCTATCACAGCCCAGATAAGAGGGTCTATGAGCCCAGACGTGTCAACAAGAACTGTTGCAAACCGGTTGTTAGAAGTGAGACTACTGGCACGCGCACCTTTAGCCCCTCTTCCACTCACACCGCAGCAGCGACTTGCACTATTCGACTGGTGCTGCCAGAGGATCGCTAGGAAGATGGAATGGTCTTCAGCAATGAGAGCAGAGTCTGCCTGTACCCAAGTGGTGGTCGTTTGCGTCTATGATATAGATATGTTGAGCGCTGCCTCAAAGAGTGCATTCGTCCAAGACACACTGCCCCACCCCAGGCTTTATGGCCTGGGTGCGATAAGCTCGTTCACCTTTGGTGTTTGTGGAGGGTACGCTAACATAGCACTAGGTACGTGGATAGTGTTTTTAGACCTATTCTTAAGCCGTTCTTGCAACAGGAAGGTGAAGTGTTGTTTCTACAGTATAATTCTTCCCCATGCACTGCCGTGGAGCTGAACTTGCTCTGCAAGACGTGCAGCAACTTCCCTGGCCAACACGATCCCTGGAGCACGTCTGAGATATGATGGGACGAGAAATGAGTCGTGCGGCTTATCAATCAACAACTACGTGAACAGGTCGCGCAGGCATGACATAACATATGTTAGGATAGTATTTGCATATGTCAGAATAGTATAAGGCTCATCGGCCATTTGACCATCTTCTTCTGTGCTGTTGATTGGTACTTAAGATAGGTAAATAAATTAGCGAAATCAATGTGAAGTGAAGTAGAAATTAGACAATAAATGAAAAACTTAGTTTTGTTTAGGAGAATTACACACTGCAAACGGCGGACAGAGCAGCAGTAGCAACGTCTGGCGTTTGCAAGTCATCACGTTCAAGAGAAGCCATCGCCCTCCCCACATAAGCGGACGCTGTCGATTCAGCCATCAGGCCATCGCCCGACCGGCTCATGTGTTTCTCAGTTGTCACATGTGATCAAAGGCCCTCGCCTACATTCCAAGAGCTGTCGATTCAGCCATCAGGGACCGGCTCACGTGTTTCTCAATTGTCACATGTGATCAAAGGCCCTCTCCTACATTCCAAGAGCCAATGACCGACGTTAAGAAGATTCTTCGAGAAGCTTTTCAACGTGACAGAAGAGGCAATGACCGCGAAGACGTTCACCTCCAGCGAACTAAAGTGAATAAATACGCGAGACACAGTGGGCCTGACAAGAGGATTAGTTTTCAGTTCAGTTTCGGTGCTGAAGACCGTCATGCAGGAAGAGACTACATCATACGCAGAAGGACCAAGTCCGCCGCTGTAATGGAATAGCAAGCAGCAGCCTCGCCGCCAGAAGACAGAAGTTAGAAGGTATTTGAAGAATAATTTTTACGTACCTGGGTGACTCGTGAGGACGGGAAGGAGACGGCCTCACATCAGCAGTCAGCTGTGAGCTGGGATGAAGATCTGACAGCCGAAGACTGGCAAGCGGGAGTCCGTTGTTCGAGTCCGGGACACTGGCCTTCCCCTGCCGCGCCGCTCCGCTGGCCGACGAACAACACACGCGGCCTCTTAGAGAAGAGAAACACTGGGACGCCACATCCAAGGTATCACCATCCGAAGCACGACTTCGTTCTCAATAATTAAACGGGCCACCGCACGAGGCGCGTCTCCAGTCAACTGGGCGAGACGGCGACAAGAGATACACACCGTCACGCGTAATCAGACGCCGCCGCTGCCGCAGCAGAAGGCTTCGCAAACGACGCAGCTGCCGCTCTCCCAGCCAGAACATCCAGTAAGGAAACAGTTGCACAAAACTTTCAATAAAAGTTATCTTATGTAAAAATTCTGTTTCATTCTACCTCATACCCGAGCCAAGGAAGAACCCATCCTGCCCACATGTTGTTAAGAGAGAAAAAGTAATTTATTTAGTGTTTTTCACCCTGACATAATGCTTGCGAATCAAATGCCCTTTGCAGTAATGCTCATTCTGACAACTGACTAGCATCAAAAGATAAAACCCAGTTACATTTAGTGGCAGAAGTGTTACAGTGCGGATGCACAAACAGTGCCCGAACTCTTACGGAAATAGGCAAAAAGCCGTGGGTAATGAGTATAATGGGCAGAGGCACTATGACAATAAGTTGGGAATGTGGGTCTCACGGGAGGCGTGCCAGAGATAAGGCCTTGCAGTCGCACTATCCTCTGTGTCCTCGGTGGCTCAGATAGATAGAGCGTCTGCCATATAAGCAGGAGATTCCAGGTTCGAGTCTCGGTGGGGGCACACATTTTCAACTGTCCCAGTTGATATATATCAACGCCTGTATGCATCTAGTGGTATTCATTTCATTCCAATTTCAGAATAGTATTTGCCATCTGTACGACTGACTGGATGACAGAATCAGCGCCTATATTACCGCCTGTGGAGGCTACACCACGTACTAATGTAGAAGTTTCAACACGAAATGGACAGCTGATATTTTAGAGTCGCTTGTGCTATTGATGTGTAAATGTAATCACTGCATGTACTCCACATGCACTGCTGCAATAATAAATCTTGAGTTAATCAGAAACCTCTAAACGGGTGTACTGTTTTTTTCCGGCAGCACCCCTTGTTGTACCAGCAAAAATATTTAACTTTACGAAGCATAGTATGGGAGATATGACGTCATGAACACAAATTCGTTAAAAACTACCACATCATTCATGACTTTTTAATTTATTACTTCTTTACTACTAACTCTATTGGCAACACATTTCGCATACAGCAGACACATATACCGCTGGGTATACCTGGAAGACTATATCATTGTACGATCCATAGTTCAGAAGATACGACGTCATAGACATTGAGATGCCCAAAAATGAAGTTGCAGGGCGATTTTCCCTAATGATACAGGGGAAATGTGCGTACAAATACGTATGAAACATGTTAAATACGTGTGAAATATATCTGAAATGCGCGTAAGAGGGCAAAGCCACGGGTAGAAAGGTCATCCTAAATCCCCAGAACGATTTCGATCAAATTTGGTACACGTGTTAGTTAAGATCTGGAATGGAAGACAGTGGGGGTAACCACCAGCCTCCTACTGGCGTTGGAATGATAGGGTGGAGAGAAAAGGTGAGAAGAGGTGATGGACAGAGAGAGGAAGGGAGGAAATGGACAGATGGAGGGGGGAGGATAAAATGGTTAGAGAAACGGAAGAGGACGAGGTGGAAGGAGAGGGGTGGTAGAAGGAGATGGAGAATGAGGGGACGGACTAACTGGAGATTGGAATAAACACATACCCAGGCAAAGCTGTGAAAGTGCACTGCTTCCATTTTCATTAGTTCTCTTCCCACTATTACTTGTGGAGCCCGCGAGGAGCTGGATGGAAGGTTTCATCCGGATGTTAAGGAGAAACTGTAAAGACAGCAGGGTTGCTGGATCGTCTGCATAATTGTAGTCTGTTGCTAGATGCTGCACAAAAATCAGTCATCTATTGTCCACGTAAAATGAGTAACAAGAAAGTTTTGAGGAGAAATGAAACTGGAAATTCAGGGACTTGTAAGTGTAAGCACAAACTTTGAGACTCATTTTCTGTCTGCAAGCACGCATATACCAACGGCCTTCCCGTAGTAATAACACCGGTTCCCGTCGGCCTAGGCTAGCACTTGGGTGGGTGACCATCCTGTCTGCCGAGCGCTGTTGGCAAGCGGGGTGCACTCAGTCCTTGTGAGGCAAACTGAGGCGCTACTTGATTGAGAAGTAGCGGCTCCCGTCTCGTAAACTGACTTACGGTCGGGAGAGCGGAGTGCTGACAACATGTCCGTCCATATCCGCATCCAGTGACGACTCTGGGCTCAGGATGACACGGCGGCCGGTCAGTACTGTTGGGCCTTCATGGCCTGTCCAGATGGAGAGAGACAGAAGCACGCATATGTTCATATTAATTTCCTTGTTTAAATAATTACTCGGGTTTTATGTGAAAATCGTCAGTCACGGATAATTTATTCTAAATGATCATCACAAGCTGCTTAGAGTTTTTTAATAGTCTGCAGCTGCGTTCATCTTGACAGAACCTGGACAAAATAGGCAACAAGAGCATAAAGTTTTTAGAAAGAGGGAAGAGCTATTGCAATACAGCAGACATTCACATCCACTAAGTTCAGATATAAAAAAATTTCATGGTGAGTACCATAAGTCTGTAATTTTTAAACTGAATCAATAACTATTTCTCACTGTGCTTACATGGGAAACTAAAAATACAGTACTTCGTGCTGTCGTTATGTACTGCAAATGGTTTAAATGGCTTTGAGCACTATGGGCCTTAACATCTGAGGTCATCAGTCCCCTAGAACTAAGAACTACTTACACCTAACTAACCTAAGGACATCACACACATCCATGCCCGAGGCAGGATTCGAACCTGCGGCTGTAGCAGCAGCGCGGTTCCGGACTGAAGCTTCTAGAACCGCTTGGCCACAACGGCCAGCTGTTATGTATTACAGAAATCCCTTGTTTTTATATGATAACGCATGAGATTCAACTGTAATTTTAAATACAGTTTACAATTACGTTAATTTTGAAATCCGATGTCATACACGAACATAGAAAGTCGATATAAAATTATACGTTCACGGACACAGTTGTTTCATCAAGGGCTTTCAGGACAACAATTCAAAGTAAAGTATTTGTTACGGTATTATATCCAACTTGTGGGGCGGCGGTTAGTTGTAAAAATAAATGAATTGCTGTATAAATGCTTGCATGTTGAATCAGTTTCTGGCTTTTAGAATGTTGTTAATGCTGTCTTTCGCCGTTCTCAACACTGGATCTCTATTTACTTTTTAGCACCCAGAAAGTGATTTAACAAAACGTGAAGCCTGCAATAAGAGTTCCTAGTGCCCACTTCATCTGAGAATACCATTATAGCTGCAGCTTATAGCTCTGAGGAATTAGGAGATTGTCCGGGATTTCTAATCAAAAACGGTTTTCCAAAATAGTTGAGTATATTCTGATATTCACTGATAAAAAACACAAGTATCCCTACAACCTAACTAACAGAGCAGTTCAGAGTCTAATGCGCTGATGCAACTATAAATGTCCGAATTAAATGTTAAAAAGAATGCTCGCCATAATTTGATGAAAATATTTCATCAAACGCAATGCTAAATATTTGGTAGAATGTCTGTCCCGCGACGGCACGTGAAAATACGACAATACACAAACTGAAGCTAGATAATGAAAATCATCCCAGAATTAACACTTCACTTGAAATGTTTTCATGGTTCCGCGTATCTCTAGTAACTTAATACGGCACCCGAGGCTGTTTGTAGCAGTGATACCGATGCGACGCGACTCCCGACACAGATGGCGTGTCATTCAGCGTCTGGAGAGAACTGCGGCCTTGCTTCCTTGCGCAGCGTTCTTATATATAAAGCCGCGGTGCGGACGGCTAAGGGAACGCCTGATCAAATCGGCTCTCCTGACTAGCCGCTGGGCTAGTAACGCACCACTTCAAGTTACATAATAATTTATAGCTTCTTTTGCTGATGGCCGATGAAGCTCTTAATTTAAACGTGCATTCAGCACGCAGGTAAGTATTGATAATAAAATTTTGACGTGGCTAAGTTAAATATTTCGGGCGAGAGAATTAATTTAATTACACTGCACGCAGTAGATGAGCTCTGAACTGGCCCTTTTGAGATCCGCTATCGCTATAATTTTATAGGTATTAAAAAGAAACTTTACACATCTTCATAGTCATAGCGGACCTCCAATCTATTTAAATCTAAACATCCTAGCCTTATTTATTAGCCTACTTAATCTATCTTGCTTCCTTCAATTTTGAGATGAAATCCAGAAAATCATGAATTTCCACTAAAATCTTAATTTGTGAAATCCAAAGTACTGTTTTTATTAAATCATTATGAAAGATGAATCTAAATATAAATTTTGAAGTCTCTAGCTCTTTTCTGTTGCGCCAATGATTTTTTCAGAAAAACATCCAAATTTCAAAAATGGCGGAAGTTATCGAACTGATATTCAACACACATTAATTTAGTATTATTCCTGACATGCTAGAAAAGTTTTAGGTCTTTTGCTTGATTTTTAAAGTATTGCGCAACATTTATGACGTCAGAGCTAGTTACAGCGGACTGGCTGGCACACAATGGAAACTGATGTGAATTTACTACAGCGTGAGTAGGCTGCTTCTCTACGTCACCCTCTACTTAAATTTTTTTTTTATGAATGTTAATGAATGAAAAAAATTTAATTACAAAAAGGGAAGCAAGAGTACAGTTTAACTTCCTATAAAAAATCAAAATTGAAATATAAACCTGTAGAAACATTAAAGAAAACTGATTACCTACATTAATTATTGAAATTGTAGGCATGTTCACTGCCTTTTAAACAATGTCATTACTCAAAATTTTAAGCAAAGTCAATGTAATATTTTGGCATACATATTGCCTTAGACAAACAAACACACACAAATTGAAAAATTATGAAAATCTTAGATCCATTAAATATATTAAATACATTTTTACATACACAAATTCAAAGGAAATAACATGATACATAAACAGATGATTATCTCTTAGCAGTCTTTTCTAAACCTGAAAGAAAAGTTCACAAATAATTTTTACACACGTGGTTGTAGCCGCTTTGGCTGGCGTCCTACACTTTCATTCACAAGGGTAGAGGAGGGGAAGTTGCTATGGTGTGCGTCCTTCACTTTCTCTCTAAATTACATGGGGGAAAGGGGAGGAGTCACTGTGAGTTGTGTCCAAGTCACTCCACGCTTTCACGCAGCTACCAGGCTGCAATTATCTGGTTTGTCCTGTAGAACAAACAAAAAGAGTGCCTCAGACTCTGTTCACTTAATATCTATGGGTGGGTCACAATGAAATTGGGATATATACATTTTATCCTTCAATATTTTGGTGGAACAAAGTTAGCAGAGCTTTTCCAGTATTACTCTCGCGGTTACTTAACTGTCATAAAATCGTTAAACAAATGGCTCAAAACGTCTTTAGTCATGTATTAGAGAAACTTTATGCTCCTAAGGCATACAAACATAAATCATATTTAATCTGAATTTATTATTTCTGGGCCGGAACACTGAACCAATGCTCGGTACATTCCTGACAAATCTGCATTTTATTTACTTAACTGACTCATCTTTGATTACCTTATTCTTAGAGATAGTATGAGTATGATTAGTGGTTGTTTTCTCAGCTTCTTTGTACATGTGAGTAACTTTTGGTAATAGTACAGTTGTGAGTGTTCAAAACACACTACGTTTACTTGACTACTAAATCCACTTATTGGTCCTCTGCTGTTGCCAGTTCCACATCTGCAATTAGGTACTTACTTACTTTGAAGTGTAATTATGCTGAGCTAAAATAATGTTTCACGTCTGTCAGTATGTTATTTATTTATTTTGCTAGTGTATGTACTTATTTAACACTCACTCTATTAATATTTAAAGCATAGGATAGCACATTTATTTCATATTCATAGTGTACTGCAGCTGATTAGTTTGCTCACGTGGCAATCCATTTCCACTCGATCGGACGCTGAAACCTCAGGTAGTCTCTCTCAGACCTACCGCTAAAGTGCATCAAGTAATTATGGACGAGCGTAATGCTAAATTCCTTAAACCAATAGGACACCATGAGCTGCTCTGTCTCATCTAACATAAGGGTACCTATGGTCGCATTCACGCCTCCAACTCATAACCCCAATATGTGTAGGTGTATCCTGTCACACACTACACTAAAATAATGGCCAGCTCCAACCTTATAAATACTTCAGGGACGTGTCCTTCACGTCTCAACCACAAACACTGCTCAATTCTATTACACTGCCTTTCCTTGCTACACCAGGTGAGTTTAATCTTACAACTTATCTGCATATTTTTCCTAACACTAAGCAATCTCTTTTACTATTTCTTAGTTGGCTCTAATGCATACACTAGGTTTCACTACCACTTCAGATCCTGCTTGTACATGAATTCATATATCTTTTTAAATTACTGTTGGTGGACCATTTCCAATAAAACAACACTTTGTAGTTACTATATTATCTGGGTTCTATACATACCTGTTACTCAAATACATTTTATATCTTAATTACGTCATACTTCTCTATTGTTTGTCACTATTAGGTTTGTCACATTAGGTATTTTTCTTCACTAATCGGTAGATAGAATGGTTACATAACTCATGGCTTGATAGCCATGACAGAAAATTTTCATGTCTGGAAAGAAGAGGTCGAAATTTTTGTGGATAGGAAAGATGAAGAATGAGTGAGACCTGAAATGGAAAGAAGATCTCACACAGCTGGGACTGCACAGCTGCCACACTGTGTAGAGGTTACAGAACCACCTCCTCCCTACAGCATTCATTAGCTTAATGCTGTATTGATAACCATACCGGAAAATTTAATGTATGAAAGAAGAGGTCGAAATTTTTGTGGATAGGAAAGATGAAGAATGAGTGAGACCTGAAATGGAAAGAAGATCTCACACAGCTGGGACTGCACAGCTGCCACACTGTGTAGAGGTTACAGAACCACCTCCTCCCTACAGCATTCATTAGCTTAATGCTGTATTGATAACCATACCGGAAAATTTAATGTATGAAAGAAGAGGTCGAAATTTTTGTGGATAGGAAAGATGAAGAATGAGTGAGACCTGAAAGGGAAAGAAGATCTCACACAGCTGGGACTGCACAGCTGCCACACTGTGTAGAGGTTACAGAACAACCTCCTCCCTACAGCATTCATTAGCTTAATGCTGGCTTGATAGTCATAACGGAAAATTTTAGTATTTGGAAAGAAAAGGTCGAAAATTTTAGTGGATAGGAAAGAGGAAGAGTGAGTGAGACCTGAAAGGGAAAGAAAATCTCACACAGCTGGGACTGCACAGCTGCCACACTGTGTAGAGGTTACAGAACAACCTCCTCCCTACAGCTTCACTAGCTTAATGCTGGCTTGATAGTCATAACGGAAAATTTTAGTATTTGGAAAGAAAAGGTCGAAATTTTTGAGGACAGGAAAGAGGAAAAATGAGTGAGACCTGAAAGGGAAAGAAGATCTCACACAGCTGGGACTGCACAGCTGCCACACTGTGTAGAGTTACAGAACAACCTCCTCCCTACAGCATTCACTGGTTTAATGCTGTATTGATAACCATACCGGAAAATTTAATGTATGAAAGAAGAGGTCGAAATTTTTGAGGACAGGAAAGAGGAAGAATGAGTGAGATCTGAAATGGGAAAGAAGATCTCACACAGCTGGGACTGCACAGCTGCCACACTGTGTAGAGGTTACAGAACAACCTCCTCCCTACAGCATTCATTCATAACCTTTGACCACGCCACGTCGATCTGAAAATACTTTATGATGCCTTTTTAGAACCTGTCTCAGTTCTTCCTTTTGATTGTCTGAAATCTTATAGATTTCCTGCAATTTAGCTTTTATTTTATCTAAAATAATTGCTTCTTCTTCTTCTTCTTCTGTGTTCAGCTTACTGTTACTAAGATTAACACCTTCGTCCCAATACCTCCTATTTTTCAGAACTCGTATAGGCAGCTCCCAAGTTCCATCATCAGTTACTACATGTTTATCTCTAAAAGGGACGGTAATTACTCCGGTTATTGGCAAGACCATTTTTAACTGGCTTCTTTCAAAGTCAACAACACTCTGATATTTTGACAAGAAATCTATGCCAGTTAAAACCTCAATACTGAGATTGTTTACAATTAAACATGGATGATCAATTAAATTACCATTAATGTTAAAGGGCAACAAAGCTTCTTGCTTTACCGTTTTTGAAACCTTGCCAGTAGCACCAATTATTCTTAGTCCTGATACCCTCATTACTGTAAGCTTGTCTTTACCAGGTAATGCATCAAAGAAGGACTGAGATATTGCACTCACCTCACTTCCACTGTCTAAGAGACAACGTACATTGATACCCAACATATTCACTATTATTATAGGGTGGCTTATTCTAGGTGGTACAGGTGGTTCCTCAAATTCATCCAATAGTTCCTTTTGGATTTGTCTCCAACTAAAGTGATCGACATCTGTCTTCATTACATTTAGGTCGAAGTGTGTAGGGGTTTCCTGAATTACATTTTCAGCTGCCTTTTCCAGTCGGTCTATTAATTTCAAATCGAAACACCGCACGACTTCATTACATTTAGTTTGCTGAACATGACCCAAATTACTGTAGTCTGGGCGATTCTGCGCCTCCAGACCGGGCATAACACTAGTTACAGCTAAACCACTTTTACCATTATCGTCGGTTTCCTTCTCAAGTGACAACTGGTCACAGCTTCTGCGTTCATCGACCCTCAACAGCCTACCCTCTACATTCTCACTTATCTCCTGTCCTAAATCTATTAGTACATTATCAACATCCTGCACAGGCACTTTAGATAAGAGCACATCATCCTCATCGTAAATATAAGCATGAATTTCTTCTGCTTCTTCACCTGTCAATTCAGTATTTTGTAGCTCGTTCCTATCGTTACACAGCTGCGCCTTCTCTTTCTCTTCCCACTTAGAAAGCGTCTCTAACACGGTATCTAACAAATACTGTGAGTAATCTAATATTTCTGTTGTATCCTTAGATGCTACCGACACTTCATCCACCTGTTCAGTTTGAGTATTCTGATCTGTCTTACCAATTTCCGTAACTACTGGCTTAGGAAAAGTAACCGCCTGGTGAGCGCCAGTGTCCTCATAGACGGGAACTAGTTTTCCTGCCTCGGCCTACTACTGTTTCCTTTATTTTCATTATAGTTGACTGGCACAGCATTACTTTCCGTACTGTTGTTTACATGCATATTTCTGTTTGGAACAAAATTATTATCCCTTGGACGCCATTGTTGGTTCTGATAATTATTTCCCCAATTCCTACCTCTCTTAGGATGGCGAATACCTACTGTTCTGATGTTTACATTGCCATTTTGCTCGTTCCTAAAATTACTATTATTGTTATTGGCATTTCGGTTATTACGTGCTTGCTCCTCATTGGCAGCAACACGTTCTACACGTTCCAAATACTCAATGAAACGATCCAGATTGTCTCTAGGGGCTGATATAATTCTAGTTTGCCAATACCATGGCAGTTTGGCTTCAAGACCTAGTATTATCATTTCAGGTTTCAGCTTTTCGTCCAAATGTGACAAACGTGAAATCCATAACCTAGCAAACTCTTTAATGGACTCCTTGCCTGCATTGAAGCGTTTTCCACTCCAAAATTCTCTCAACACTTCATTTTGCTTATTGCTAGACCAATACTCATTAATGAAAGCTGTTTTAAACTCCGCTAATGTTTTACACTTCAACATAACATCAGCTGACCAACGCATGGCGTCACCTGCTAAATGGCTTCTAACAAATGAGATTTTCTCTCGCTCAGACCAAGTTGGTGGAATCACATCTTCAAAATCGTTCCAGAAATCTAGCGGATGGATATTTTTATCTGGATCGAACCCCAAGAACTGCCGACACCCGATAAAAGCGGCGTTTGCAGCTACAACTTGTTGTATACTACCATTACCAGAAGTTACTGAAGCTACTTTACTTTCAATGTTAGCAATGTTAGTACTGATATTTTCTACTTTCATTTCAACATTATCTACTCTTTGCACAATATGAGTAGTATCAGTTTTGATTGCATTTACTTCTGCTTGACATATGTTTACTTTTATACTAACATCTTTAAATCTATCTGAGCACAGTTCAGATTCCTCCTCGATCTTTTCTGTTAACTTGTGCTCCAGCTTCGCATCTTCCATTTGGAAGTCTTTGCGAACCTCAGCAACTTCGGATTTAACTGTTTTATACATTTCAGAAAACTGTTGAGCAACCTTTTTCTTAATATCCTCATGATTGTAATCAATTTTATAATTCAAACTGTCTAGATCCTCTTTCAACTCATTGCAACCAGCCTTGAAGGTATCGTCCATTACCTCCAATCGTTTATTAAAATTAGTTTGGCTGGCCACAATCTCATACTTTAATTCAGCATTATTGGCTTCTAATTTATTGTCCATTGCCTCAAACCGTTTATTAAAATTTGTTTGGCTGGCCACAATCCTGTTATTTACCTCAATTATATCAGATTTTAAATCAGCTGTCATTCTAGCATTACTGGCTGACATTTTTGCATTACTGGCAGCTATTGCTTGTAATATAACATTTAAATCAATAGCCCCAGCATCTTTGGGTTGCTCACTAGCTGGCTTTTTATCACACTCAGGTGACGAACAACTAGCTCCAACACCAGAATCATCAAAACTAAATGAAACTTCTGATTGATTAGTCATATCTAACTTCTCCTTCTTAAACTCTACCATCTCTGATGACTGTTTCATTTTTAATTCATCAGAGAAACTATCATCCAATAAATTTACAATTTCTACTTTCTGCTTTACTACAGGGGTCTCTATTATTGAATCATTGCCCCTTCCCACACTACTGTCAGGAGACAATACTTCATATTTCACTTTAACATTACTACTTTCATGCATATTTACACTTGAACCGTTGTCTGGATTTACAGTTCCCTCAACAGACATAGGTTCTGATTTAAGTTTAACCTCAGTTTCTTTTGGCGGTTCCATCGCCGACAGTCTTTTAGTGCAGGTTAGTAAAATTTTTAACAGCTTTTCACTTAACTTAGTTCCTTCTGCACGACGTAAGGCGTTGTCTGCGCGGCTTACCAGGATTCCTGATGCGACGTGGCACGTTGAACTGCAGACGGCTCTCCGACGGCTGTTGTGTGTTTGCGTGGCCCGCAATTGCAGGCGCTGCGCCGGCTGCTCCAGCGGACGTCTTTGGTGCGGCGAGGCTGGCTTCTCGCGATGCCGGCAGCACCGCTAGACTCAGTGCCAGCTCCGTCAATCCAGATGTGTTGTTAATCCAATTGCGTCGTCCACATGCACACGTAAGACATTCACTGTTCTATACTCAGTTGCGTGTCGCATTTCACTCGCGAATCCGAATAGTTAAAAAAAATCACTTTCACTTAGTTAATTTCCCGGCCGATGCACCATATGTGGGGCGGCGGTTATAATTTGTAAAAATAAATAGCTATATAAATGCTTGCATGTTGAATCAGTTTCTGGCTTTTAGAATGTTGTTAATGCTGTCTTTCGCCGTTCTCAACACTGGCTCTCTATTTACTTTTTAGCACCCAGAAAGTGATTTAACAAAACGTGAAGCCTGTAATAAGAGTTCCTAGTGCCCACTTCATCTGAGAATACCATTATAGCTGCAGCTTATAGCTCTGAGGAATTAGGAGATTGTCCGGGATTTCTAATCAAAAACGGTTTCCAAAATAGTTGAGTATATTCTGACATTCACTGATAAAAAACACAAGTATCCCTACAACCTAACTAACAGAGCAGTTCAGAGTCTAATGCGCTGATGCAACTATAAATGTCCGAATTAAATGTTAAAAAGAATGCTCGCCATAATTTGATGAAAATATTTCATCAAACGCAACGCTAAATATTTGGTAGAATGTCTGTCCCGCGACGGCACTTGAAAATACGACAATACACAAACTGAAGCTAGATAATGAAAATCATCCCAGAATTAACACTTCACTTGAAATGTTTTCATGGTTCCGCGTATCTCTAGTAACTTAATACGGCACCCGAGGCTGTTTCTAGCAGTGATACCGATGCGACGCGACTCCCGACACAGATGGCGTGTCATTCAGCGTCTGGAGAGAACTGGGGCCTTGCTTCCTCGCGCAGCATTCTTATATATAAAGCCACGGTGCGGACGGCTAAGGGAACGCCTGATCAAATCGGCTCTCCCGACTAGCTGCTGGGCTAGTAACGCACCACTTCAAGTTACATAATAATTTATAGCTTCTTTTGCTGATGGCCGATGAAGCTCTTAATTTAAACGTGCATTCAGCACGCAGGTAAGTATTGATAATAAAATTTTGACGTGGCTAAGTTAAATATTTCGGGCGAGAGAATTAATTTAATTACACTGCACGCAGTAGATGAGCTCTGAACTGGCCCTTTTGAGATCCGCTATCGCTATAATTTTATATGTATTAAAAAGAAACTTTACACATCTTCATAGTCATAGCGGACCTCCTACCTGTTTAAATCTAAACATCCTAGCCTTATTTATTAGCCTACTTAATCTATCTTGCTTCCTTCAATTTTGAGATGAAATCCAGAAAATCATGAATTTCCACTAAAATCTTAATTTGTGAAATCCAAAGTACTGTTTTTATTAAATCATTATGAAAGATGAATCTAAATATAAATTTTGAAGTCTCTAGCTCTTTTCTGTTGCGCCAATGATTCTTTCAGAAAAACGTCCAAATTTCGAAAATGGCTGAAGTTATCGAACTGATATTCAACACACATTAATTTAGTATTATTCCTGACATGCTAGAAAAGTTTTAGGTCTTTTGCTTGATTTTTAAAGTATTGCGCAACATTTATGACGTCAGAGCTAGTTACAGCAGACTGGCTGGCACACAATAGGAACTGATGTTAATTTACTACAGCATGAGTAGGCTGCTTCCCTACAAACTGTGATAATGTTTACAACGGCTGCTAACCGAGTGTGGTAACTGGAGCAATAGACCACTCCTCAACACTGGAGGTGGAATTGTTTAGGGCTCAGCGCTTTCATGATCAACAGGCGTGTCCCATCCTACATCTACGTCTGTATGATAACTCTCCAATCCACACCTAAGTGCCTGACAGAGGGTTGAAAATGGTGCAAATGGCTCTGGGCACTATGGGACTTAACATCTGAGGTCATCAGTTCCCTAGAACTTAGAACTACTTAAACCTAACTAACCTAAGGACATCACACACATCCATGCCCGAGGTAGGGTTCGAACCTGTGATCGTAGCAGTCCCGCGGTTCTGGACTGAAGCGCCTAGAACCGCTCGGCCACAACGACCGGCGACAGAGAGTTCACCATTTCTCTACCGTTCCACTACTGAAAAGCGCAAGGAGAAAACGAACACTTAAATCTTTCTGTGCGAACTCTGATTTATTTTATTACGATGATCATTCTTCGCTCTGTAGATGGGCGTCAACAAAATATTTTCGCGTTCGGAGGAGGAAGTTGGTGATTGAAATTTCATGAAAGATCTCCCAGCATTCGAAAGTGCGGTTTAATAAGCCTCGCTCTAACTTGGGTATCATATCTGGGACACTTTCTCTCCTATTTTCCGATAATACAAACTTAGCTTTCCTTCTTTGAACTTTTTCGATGTTCTCCGTTAATCCGATCTGTTAAGGTTCCCAAAGAGCACTACACCACCGTACCGGCCGGCCACGGTGGTCTAGCGGTTCCAGGCGCTCAGTCCGGAACTGCGCGACCGCTACGGTCGCAGGTTCGAATCCTGCCTCGGGCATGGATGTGTGTGATGTCCTTAGGTTAGTTAGGTTTAAGTAGTTCTAAGTTCTAGGGGACTGATGACCACAGATGTTAAGTCCCATAGTGCTCAGAGCCATTTGAACCATTTGAACCACCGTACCGGAGGATCGAAAAGCGTGGTATAGGCAGTCTCTTTAATAGACTTGTTGCATCTTGTAAGTGTTCTGCAATAAAATTATGTTTATGGTTCACTTTAACCGCAACATTATCTACATGATCCTTGCAGTTTAAGCTGTTCGGAACTGCAAGCACTAAGTACTTAGTTGAATTCAGAGCCTTTTTATAGATCTGTATGATTTATCGTGAGACCGAAATTTAATGGATTCCTTTTAGTATTCACATGGTTGACCTCACACTTTTTATTATTTAGCGTCAAATACCACTTTTCCCACCGTACAGAAATCTTGTATGAATCTTTTTGCAATTTCTTTTGATCTTCTGACGATGTTACTAGATGGTAAATGACGGTATCATCTGCAAATGATCTAAGAGGGTTGCTCAGATTGTCTCCTAAATCGTTTATACAAATTAGCAACAGCACAGGTCCTACAAGGTGGGGCATATAAAAGTGGCCAGGAGAAGAGACTTCCAGGGCACAAAGAAATACAGCAGAGGAAAGGAGATACAGTACCAGTCTGACTATGCAGATGTTTACAGTGATCGTCATTCATATCTCGGCAGTTTTGGGCCCTATTCACCAAGTTTCTGAAGGCGGATAGAAGCTGGACTGCTGAAACTGCTGCAGTCGCATCCGAAATGTTCTACTGCAGTTCTCGAAGACTATGAGGATTTCTGCGATACGTCTTAGAAATAAAGGCTCCCCAGACAAAATAATCGCACACTGACGGATCAGTAACCTGGGACTGACCTCTGCTGACAATTCTGTCAGGCGTGATAATTGTGTAAACGTACTCCAAGGTTCGGCCGGCTGTATGGCAAGTTGCTCCATCCTGTTAGAAGTATGTTGGGTTGTTTTTGTGGATGGAGACCAGACAGCGACGTCATCGGTCTCATTGGGTTATGGAATGACTGCGAAGGAAGTCGGCCGTGCCCTTTCAAAGGAACCATCCCGGAATTTGCCTGGAGCGATTTAGTGACATCACGGAAAACCTAAATCAGGATTTCCGGACGCGGGATTGAACAGTCGTCCTCCCGAATGCGAGTCCCGTGTGCTAGCTGCTGCACCACCTCGCTCGGTGTTAGAAGTAGGTCTTTTCTCCCTCCGCTATTAAATACATTCATATCTAACCCTATCCACTCGTCCGCGCCACTTTATCTGCCCCACCCTGTGTGACACTAATTTGAAGAACACCAAATATCTGTTTTACTCGATGAGTTTCCTTCACTTACTTCTGGCTGGAGAACGCTGATTTTAATTATTGCCTTTATGTCGGACACGAAAATCTGCTCTTGAAGGGTTTCCGCTTTTGACTTCCGTTATCGTCTAAGGGGGCTATAAAAGGTACAACCACAACTCTTTACAGTGACTTGAAGAGAACTAACGTAGTTGGAAGAGCTTCCGTATGCAATAAATCGAAAAGCAATAAGCAAAGACTTTATTCAGGTTTTTCCCTTTACAGAGGTAAAATCTGCATGTTAGAGAAAATTCCAAATACCCTAGGAACTGGGAAACATTCACAGGTCCTGTCACGTTAAAAAGGATCACATAAAAGTCTTATGAGAATATTTTGAAATGTCAGAATCAAAAATTTTATTATTACGTTGTCAGCTTGCAAGAGGATTCAGGTTTAGGTAGATAGATGCTAATCAAGCTGTTCATAAAAGTAATTCGTTATACTGAATGAGTCCGCTCCATATGTGTAGTGGAGCAGTTGGTTGGACGCCGAAACAACCATGTGATTGGTAATCAGCAGAAAATGCCTGGTTCTCCGGTTTGACCTTCACCACGTAATTAACCACTTGCTCATAACACGGCGCATAGCAGACGTGACGAGGCACGCTCGAAAGGTATTCCTTAGACACGAGTCCCTGAAGCAGAAAGGGTCTTTTTTCCCAGGAGCTATAACTCAACAAGTAGTAATTGAGCACCACGGCTAACGTGGACATTAGCTCTTCGAAGTACCTGCCGATACTGCGGTCTACGATGTCTGGATCCCATTACCCGCTGCAAAAGGTAAACTGTGTGCCTGTCTCACCACGGTGTCTCGTGAGAGTAACGTGCACGAAGCTAGCCTGCGAGGAGCGGAAAGTACCACGTACCAGGGTACCGGAAATCAATTGACATGCCTACTCATTGTAGGTCCTACATTACACTTCCCTGTTGGTGACATTACTTTTCAGACACAAAGAAGGTTTAATTAGTTTGAGGAAGGGCCTCTGTGCCGGAAACGACGGAGTAAAAATTTTGCAAACGGAAATGAGGAATACCCCAATCTGGAGTTGGCCTACTGACCTTGGTAAGTTTTTTATAATAATTTTATTTATCCGGCTACCCTCAGACACAACTACACTTATATGAGCCGCTTGCTCCAGTCACAATAGAGGCATGACATCGTTGCACGGTAGCTGGTAGCTGAGTGGTCAGAGCGACGGAATGTCATACCTAACGGCCCGGGTTCCATTCTCGGCTGGTTCAAAAAAATGGCTCTGAGCATTATAGGACTTAACTTCTGAGGTCATCAGTCCCCTAGAACTTAGAACTACTTAAACCAAACTCACCTAAGGACATCACACACATCCATGCCCGAGGCAGGATTCGAACCTGCGACCGTAGCGGTCACACGGTTCCAAACTGTAGCGCCTAGAACCGCTCGGCCACCCCGGCCGGCTTCCCGGCTGGGTCGGAGATTTTCTCCGCTCAGGGACTGGGTGTTGTGTTGTCCTTATCATCATCATTTCATCCCCATCGACACGCAAGTCGCCGAAATGGCATCAACTCGAAAGACTTGCTCCAGGCTAACGGTCTACCCGACGGGAGGCCCTAGCCACACGGCATTTCCATTTATCGTTGCACGAAGTTCTGTCTGCCCGTTGGAACACCATCGCCGTTGTCGCAGGCAGAGAGACTTAGGAATCCTATTCAATCTCCATGGGTATTCCATACACAAGACTAGCCAAGTGAGTCCACAAAAAGAAAAAAAGTGGCTCCAGAACAGGTGCATAGTCTGGTCATGAAACAGGACTTACCTCTTCAGTTAAAACTGTCAGGATGAGAGACCTCTCAGCAGGGCAGTCTTAATTGAAGTAAACAGTGGCCGTGAAATCATACAGTGTAGGACTTACTTCTTTGTTCACAACTGGTCGCAGATGCAAAAAATACACCTGTTTTTAACGGATAAAATAATAACTTTTATTCTAGCTGTGTTTGTTGATACTTGGTATTTCATTTGGTTCGATATAAGTAGTGAATAGGGGCAGTGGAGACGTAAGTAAAATCGAATGTAGAGTACATGTTGTGGAGATAACACTGAAAATCAATAAACAGACCTTTTTTTCTGTTTTTGAAATCAAACGATAGGTGCACGGTGGGTAATGCAACACTTTTTTCGGAAATTATGTTGCTTTTATTCGTGATTACAATACACCATGTTATTCACAACTTTTTTGGTTACAAAACCTTCTTTTTCAACATAATCTTCGTTCAGTGCGACGGCCTTACGCCATCTTACTGGAATGACCCGTATGCCCGCATTGTACCACTCTACCGGTCGGCGTCAGAGCCAACGTACTGCTGCATCTATATTCTCCCCATCATCCACGTAGTGCTTCCCGTGGAGGGCATCATCCATTGAACCGAACAGATGGAAGTCGGAAGGTGCGGGCTGTAGGAAGGATGAGGAAAGACAGTTCAATGAAATTATGTGACCTCCTCTCGTCTGCGCAGACTTTTGTGGGGCCTTGCTTTGTCATGGAGAAGGAAAAGTTCGTTAGCACTTTTGTGGCTACGAACACGCTGAATGAGAGTGTCAGCGCGTTCCAACATTGCAGGAGTCACAGCTTCGTGTGGCCGGCCGTCACGCAAGAGATCGGATAGTTGTTGCGATGATGACAGACGCCTCCCCCAACAACTCACCTGCTTTTGTTCACTGCCAAGTTTCCGCAGACATTCTGCAGGCTCCTATGAAATCTGCGATGCTCTGGTTTTCACCAAAACAAATACAGTGACGCCTCTCTGCTTACAGAGGTCATTTTGAAGGCTACGAATAGCACCTCCACCTATTGGAACTTCATGAAACTATAGAGACTGAAGCGGGAATATTCCACAAAAAATGCAGCATTTTTTAAACCGAAATTGGCTTCGACAAAAAGTGTTGCATTACTTATTGAAAGCCCCTCGAATTTTTCAGCCAGCATTAAAATGCTTCACAATTTCTCCATTACTTTTTGTATCTTCTGTGAGTCTCAGATACTAAAGTGTTTTATTTGTTGTTGTTGTGGTCATCAGTCCGAAGACTGGTTTGATGCAGCTCTCCATGTTACTCTACCCGTGCAAGCCTCTTCATCTCCTCCTACTGAAAACTACATCTTTCTGAATCTGCTTACTGTATTCATCTCCCGGCCTCCCTCTATGATTTTTACTCCCCACACTTCACTCCAACATTAAATTGGTGATCCCTTGATGTCGCAGAATGTGTCCTATCAACCGATGCATTTTTTTCGTCACGTAGTGCCACAAATTTCTTGTCTCCCCAATTCTGTCCAATATTTTCTCATTAATTACGTGATTGACCAATCTAATCTCCAGCATTCTTCTGTAGCACCACACTTCGAAACCTTCTATTTTATTTTTATCTAAACAGTTTATCGTCCATGTTTTTCTTGAGAAAAATACCTTCAGAGAAGACTTCCTTACATGTTTACAAATTTCTCTTCTTCAGAAATGCTTTTCTTGCAATTGCAAGTCTCCTTTTTGTATACTCTCTACTTCGGCCATCATTAGTTACTTTTCTGCCTAAATACCAAACTCATCGACTGCTTTAAGTCTCTCGTTTCTTTATCTAGCATCACCTGGTTTAATTCGACTATATTCCATTATCCTTGTTTTGCTTGATGTTCATCTCATATCGTCCTTTCAAGTCAATGTCCGTTCCGTTCAACTGCTGTTCCAATTCCTTTGCTATCTGTGACAGAATCACAATGTCATCGGCAAATCTTGAAGTTTTTATTTCTTCTCCATGGACTTTAATCGCTACTCCAAATGTGGTTCTTGAGTTTCTCCCGGCGTATTTGATAATCAAAATATCCACGGGTCTACTACCGGTTTACAGTGTCCAACAGGCACAATATTTCGGCGATCATACATGTCGCCATCATCAGGTGAACTGACGGAGCTCCTGTGAACGTGCCGGCACGGAGATCCGTACGCTATGGCTGCTCAGGGGGAACTGGGTTCGGTCACGGTGGTAGCGAATCTGTACATGGAGAACTTCGAGGAGGAAGCCCTGTCGTCATCCGAATGGAAACCTACTTGCTTTTTCCGTTACGTGGACGACACGTTCGTCATCTGGCCACATGGTATGGATAAACTCCTTGACTTGCTTACACATCTAAACTCAATACACCCCAACATCAAATTCACTATGGAGACTGAAACGGAGGGTAAATTACCTTTGCTTGACGTCTTGGTCAAGAGAAGGGCTGACGGCATCCTAGGTCATGGGGTGTATCGGAAGACAATGCACACTGATCTGTATTTGCACGCAGACAGCTGCCACCACCCTTCACAGAGGAATGGGGTACTTGAAACTCTAGTACATAGGGTGCGCACTATCTCTGACGCAGAGAGTCTACCCCAGGAATTGGAACATCTGAGAACTGTATTTCGAAAAAATGGGTACTCAGAGTGGCAGATTCAACGTGCTCTCCGCCCAACCACTACAGCACAACCTGTGGAGATGGATGAAATCACGAGGGAGAAGGTAGGCACTGCGTTTATTCCATATAAAGGCGCACTCTCGGGGAAAATCACCCGCATTTTGAAGAAACACCGGGTCGGAACTGTGTTTTGTCCTCCGAATAAAACTCGTGTACTGGTGGGGAGCGCCAAAGTACCTCGGTTTGAGGAAGGCCGGCGTGTACCAGATTCCCTGTCAATGTGGCAAGTCGTATATTGGTCAGACGGTGCGTACCATCGAGGATCGATGCCGTGAACACCAGAGGCAAACTCGACTGATGTATCCGAGCAAGTCGGCGGTCGCTGAACATTGTTTGTCGGAAAATCACGCTATGGAGTATGAACGCACGAGGATTCTGGTACAGACGTCGAGATACTGGGACAGCGTTGTTAGAGAGGCCATCGAAATTCGCACCAATGACGACTTCATAAACCGCGACTGTGGCTATAATCTTAGCAAGGCTTGGGAACCAGCGAATGGGTTAATCAAGAGTAAATCGAGCAAACGTATAGTTGTGACGACCACGGCGGACAGAGCCATCACACCGACGTCATCTCAGACGCCGTCGCAATCTGTTCCACAGCGCGACCATGGCGGGGGGCGCGGACGGCGGAGGGAGCGCGCCGCGGGCGGAGGGTATTTAAATCGGCCGCCGCCGCGACCGAACCCAATTCCCCCTGAGCAGCCATATTGTACGGATCTCCGTGCCGGCACGTTCACAGGAGCTCAGTCCGTCAGTTCACCTGATGATGGCGACATGTATGATCGCCGAAATATTGTGCCCGTTGGACACTGTAGACCGGCAGTACACCCGTGGATATTGTGCTACTCCAAATATTTCTTCCGTTTCCTTTACTGCTTGTTCAATGTACATATGTAATAACTTCTCGGCTAGGCTACAACCCTGTCTCACTCCATTTCGTGCCCCTCGACCCGTGTAACTCTCGTCTGGTTTCTGCTATCTTCAAAATTCCAAAAACCGTATTCCAGTCAACATTGTCAATAGCTGTCTCTAAATCTACAAATGCTATAAATGTAGGTGTGCCTTCCCGTAACCTATCTTTTAAAATAATCCGTAGGGTCCGTATTAACTCACGTTTTTGCTACATTTCTCCGGAATCAAAACTGATCTTCCCCGCAGTTGGCATCTACCAATTTTTCCATCCTTCTGTAAAGAATTTATTTATGCCCCTGTTTTTGCTCATTTAATAACATGCTTCTTTACAATATATCAACATTCTATATGTCATCTTCTTTTCACATCTTTCATTGTCTCATTATAGTGGAACGGGCTTTGGTTGGACAAACTTTGTTATTATCAGCGATATATTCCAATAAGCTGAGTGTTCAGGAGGATAGGCTCCCAACCAGAAATATTTTGTTGGGGATCTGAAGTTCCGGCACTCACTTGAAGACCAAGGGAAAACTACTGCAAACCTCGATCGGAACTGGCGGGAAAGGGCGTATTCTTAATTTATTTCTGGAGTAGTGTTGACCATAAACATAAAAGCCACTCACTAATTTTTTTCCAACTTTGTAAATACAAGACTTTTGAAAGAACCTAAATGTTAATTATCTGCATTAGACCAACTAGCCTTAACATCCACCACTCTTACGTTTTGAAGTTTGAAACACGTATGTAACGTAGCAGCGATGGTGAGGCACGTTAAAATCTTTGACCAGAGAGCCTATTATCGTGGTTAGTCTGCGCTTGACCGCGCGAGTGTTGCGAGCAGTACGCGAGTAGCAGTAGGCCAGTGCAGTCTGTCGATAGCAGTAGCTGAGTTCAGTTGCGTCCAGCAGTACGCTAGTAGTCGTCATGCAGAGCAGTCGGTCAGTAGTAGCAGCCCAGTGCGGTTGTGTGATGTAGTCTGTCGGCAGTAGTGGTCTAGTCCTGTCACGGTCGCGAGCGGGACGCAGTCGGCGAGCGTCGACATGGCATTCTGGTCAAGATGCTGAATGAGGTATATTGTTAATGTAGGTAATCATCAGATAATCTAAAGTTTATTTATTGTAATTAATTTCCAACAAATGCCCCAATAATAATTTTGATTTCAAAGCAATTTTTACAAAAAAAAAAAATTTATTTAATTGAACTAACGATTTCGTTCCACTTCCCTTAAAGAAAAGTTTCAGTTAAATTTCAAAAAAAAAAATATATTATCTGCAATGCAGTTCCTCCAAGCCGTGGGCAACAATAAGAGCAGAAATTTGACATGCAGTTATACTGAGGTAAGACTTTAATTCTGAGTTTTTTGCACAGGGCCAAAGACCGATATTTCGGTTTAATTGAATTATCATTGTCACTGAAGTTTCATTAGCACTGAATTGTTTTTCATTATTTTTGTGGGAGCTTACAAAATGGTTCAAATGGCTCTGAGCACTATGGGACTCAACTGCTGAGGTCATTAGTCCCCTAGAACTTAGAACTACTTAAACCTAACTAACCTAAGGACATCACAAACATCCATGCCCGAGGCAGGATTCGAACCTGCGACCGTAGCGGTCTTGCTGTTCCAGACTGCAGCGCCTTTAACCGCACGGCCACTTCGGCCGGCTGGGAGCTTACACCAGAGTCAGATTGCGAATTTCACATTTTTGTTGCCTTTGTCAGTACATTTCATTGCAGGGAGGTTACGTTTGGCTCCCATTCATTTATTATTTCTGTCTTTAAAATTTCAGTGGAGAGGTTATACTTAGCGCAATGTCCATTAGCATTCTTAAATAATATTGTCATTATTAAAATTTTGTGGGGAGGTTCCATTCAGCATCTTGACCAGAATGCCATGTCGACGCTCGCCGACTGCGTCCCGCTCGCGACCGTGACAGGACTAGACCACTACTGCCGACAGACTACATCACACAACCGCACTGGGCTGCTACTACTGACCGACTGCTCTGCATGACGACTACTAGCGTACTGCTGGACGCAACTGAACTCAGCTACTGCTATCGACAGACTGCACTGGCCTACTGCTACTCGCGTACTGCTCGCAACACTCGCGCGGTCAAGCGCAGACTAACCACGATAATAGGCTCTCTGGTCAAAGATTTTAACGTGCCTCACCATCGCTGCTACGTTACATACGTGTTTCATAACCCTCCACTGTGGGGGCAAAAATTTGGCAGCGATGGTGAGTCATTTGGACTTGCCATCGCAAGAAATTTTTACAATTTACAGAATATTCAAATTTAGTACATAAATTAAATGTGGTGCACACGCACCGAGTACAAAATATATCAGACAAAGACAAAATGTGAGTACAAAACATAGTAGCAAATCAGAAAAATGTATATAAAAATTATTTGACAGATAAAGTGCACAGGCACTGAAAAAATTCTTTAGCATTTTCAGAACAAATAAACAGAATGGCAGAAAATCATGTTGATAAGTGACATGAGTGCACATGCACTGCAGTTGAGAACATAATAGCAAATGACGAAATGTATATACAATTAGTAACAAATGACATAAGTGCATACGCACTGAAGTATTGAACATACAGAATGAGTACAAATCATATTGAAAATGAGAAAAGTGCACAGGCACTGAAGTTCAGTAGAAAACATATTAACACCTAACATAAGTGCACATGCACTGTAGTTCAGAACATATCATCAAAATAAAAAATGTATATACAACATAAAAGACAAGAGTGTACATATACTGTACTTCAGAACAAATCGAAAAAATATCTTTAGCATTTTCTCAATAAATAAACATAATGGCAAAAAAAATCATATCGACAAGTGACATAAGTGTACTCGCACTGGAGTTCAGCGAATCGAAAAAAATGTATAGCCCATGAACATAAATGATGTTATCAAAAAAATTATTTTCACTATGTGACAAGAATTAGGAAAGGGAAGGATTGCATCATGGTTGTAGCACTTTAGATTGCACACAGCTGTTCTGAAAGTCCATATCTTTACACAGAAGTACAACCCCAAGTGACACAATTTGAAGTTCTTTTCCCATCAGAATTTATCAGTGTAGCCAAGACACTGAACTGTCGTAGTAATGTTCCATGTTCTCATTTTGGCAGTACACTAGGTACACCAAACAGTGGGACCATAATAACGTCTTCATCGCTCACGGCGGTGGACAGCATGTCGTGTCAACACCACGCTCTTACAAGGCACACCAACGTAGAATTAGTGCAAAACCAAATATAGTGCTCCATGATCACTAGGATAAACAGGACAAATGGACATTGCAGTAATTCAGGGTAGTTAGCTCATGAGGTGAAGGACATTAAGTCACATAATATTGCCAATTATAGTCTTCATTAGTAGTTTGCGGCATTCATAGCCCAGTTATTGAACATTTCTGTACCAAGTATGTAGTATTACAGAAAAATGTTCATTAATTGTTTTACATAGAATCAGTAGCCTTCTTTTCCTAGTTACAAAGCATTATGAAATAATTGCATTCTTTTCCAGTTACAAAGTATAGCATAGTTAATTAATCATTTGTCATTCCAATAGTATTAATCATTAGCCTTTTCCTAATTACAAAGCATTATTAAACAGTCACATTCCTTTCCAGTTACAAAGTATGGCATAGTTAATTAATCATTTGTCATTTCAATATAGTATTAATCATTAGCTTTTTCCTAATTACAAAGCATTATTAAACAATCACATTCATTTCCAATTATAAAGTGTAGCATAGTTAATTAATCATTTGTCATTCCAATATACAGTAGTATTAATCATTAGCCTTCTCCTAATTACAAAGCATTATGAAACAATCGCATTCTTTTCCAGTTACAAAGCATAGCATAATTAATTAATCATTTTCCAAGTGACATATTATTCATTGCTGTTCAGCATTACTCAGAACTTTCTCAAACTGGTATCACTATTTGGGACTGGTAATACATTTTTTTTGTTAGCAATGCATTGCGTTGGGATCGATAATTAATTGCTGAGGCATAACACTATTTGCTTTTGACCTATTGCTGCAAATGAGGATAGTTAACGTCATTCGTAATGAGTCAGCTGTAGCAAGGTTATGTAACAAGGCAGTATATATGATCACATTTATAAATGATAAACACAAATGGGTAAAAAAATAAAAATGCAAGTACTAGAACAGGTATAATAAGTAACAGGTTTAGTAAGTATCATGACAAGCTTCTCCTGGAAAAAATACAAAATGGATTATTGACCTGAAACAAGAAACGCACACTATGCTGAAAAGTAGTGAACTTCGAATTAACAGGTAGTGAAATGTGTATAAAAATGTGTTCCATAGCTGTCCTTTCCAAAACTTTCCGTCATCCTACTATGCAATATAACACCTGCTGTCAAAACAAACTGCAACAAATACTTAAATAACTACATAGCCTAAATATAACTTCAACATTATCCTCATCTGTAAAGAAAAAACTTCATTATCAATCACTTCATTATCCACATTATCATAACTTCATTATTATCATCACCTGTAAAGAAAAACTTCATTATTCATAACAGCATATTCTTCATCATTATTCATCAGCATTCATTATCATCTGCAAAAAATCACTTCATTACTCATTACCCAACTATTCCTTATCTCTAGCATATTTCATCACTAAAACTAAGATGTGTAGTTCTGTCTGACAGCTTGCATCAATCACCTTGTATTCTGAAAAAAAAAATTAGTTAAGACTGCTATTCTACGATGAGTATAGTATATTTTTGTTAATGCTTGTTAATCCTGATCCATTTACTCTTCCTCATAAAGTTATTGCATCTTCTATCGTTTATTCCGTAGGTGAAATTCCCATTTCTGTTGAATTTATTTCTTACACGCATCATTTCTTTCTGAAATTGATGAACAAAGATAAATGTCTTGCATTTAAATCATATACCCACTAGATAATGACTGGTTTATGGTAACATAATTAACCATACAAAATAACATGACAGAAAACGTAATATGTCAAAGACATTGACAGTGTTCAGATGCAAAACGTACAGAGAATATCACAATGCAGCAGCAAAAAATGTAAAACAGTCACGATCTTGAGATGTCATAGGGCAAAAAGAATGTCAAAATCAACTGGTGTGTGTTATATCTTAACTATTTCACAGTGCATATAAACAAAACTGGAATACAATCATACACACAAAAAAAGTGGAAAATGTGCACGGTCTGATGTGTAACGACAAGAAAAGCGACCTGCCAACCTTACCTTGCCGGGCACTTGCCAAGAAAAAATACGATAATCATCAGTAATTAGTCAGGTGAATATAATTGCATAAGTAAATGGCATCATAGCATGTTACATCACAAAGTGGTTTCACTCAATAAACGGTTTAATGTTTGAGATATGGTGATTGCCTTTCGATTTTCTGGTTATCAAAGTTTCGACGTGTACAACATTGGGATGAGGAATGCTGCGAATCCGATATGGACCTGCGTATAGAAGTTCAAATTTACTGCACTTACCTTTTAATTTGCTGGATAAATAGTGTGTACGTACTAATATCTTCTGTCCAACGTGAAAGTCGCGGCGTGTACAAACCTGTTTTTGCTGTCTTCTCCAGCGCTCTGCGGCACGTTTATGTTGTTCAGCGCAATGTCAATTATTTCGTGGTGTCTTAGTCGACGACATTTAGGGAAGTTTACTAATTCTTTAATTTTGTTTGGTGGTTCAACGTTTTTCAGTATAACAGATGGAGATAGCATAGTGGATTCATTTGGAATGGAATTAATTACATCTTGGAATGAGAGTATGTGTGTATCCCAATCAATATGTCTTTTGTGGCAGTATATTCTACACAGTTTACCAATTTCTTTCATTAATCTTTCACAGGGGTTCGAAGAAGCATGGTACTTGAATATATAGATCGGAGAAATGTTTCTTGCTCGTAACATGCGTGTCCATGTACCAGAACGAAATTGAGATCCATTGTCAGAAATTACCTTCATCACATGCCCTACATGAAATAGAAAATGTTTTACAAATGCTTTCGAAACAGTTTTAGCAGTAGCTTTGCGTAATGGAGTGAAAGTAACAAATTTTGAAGTTAGCTCAACAGCGACAAAGATGTAGCAAAAACCTCTGTTAGTTCTCGGAATCGGACCAAAAATATCTACAGCGGCCATATGTCTTAATTTAACAGGTACAATGGGATATAAAGGAGGAATATGTGAAGTGGTGTCAGATTTAGCTTTCTGGCAAATTTTACAAGACGCTAAAACTCATCGTATACGTTTCTCCATGTTAGTAAAATAACAGTTCTGTCTCAGTATAAGAAAACATTTTCGTGCTCCGTAATGTGCGTAACTTAAATGAGTGTACCAGATTAATTTGTTAACCAGTTCATCAGGAATGCATAATAACCAGTTGTTGCTGTCAGGATGAGAGCGGCGAAACAGAATGTCATTGCGTACAGTGTAATGGTTTCTAATCGTAACATTATTCTTATCTTGCCAAAAGTGTTTAATTTCTTTCCACACGTTGTCTTTGTTTTGTTCTTTTGCTATGTCCTGTAATGACGATGAAATAAAGTTTTCAAATGCAACTTGCCGAATGTACATGACACTGAAATTTGTTTTGCAGAAGTTGGTTGCTACGTCTTGCTGATTGTTGCTGAGAGAACGTGATAGTGCGTCTGCTATAACATTTTGTGTACCGGGAATGTGAACAATCCTAAAATTAAATTCCTGTAAATAAAGTTTCCATCTACTTAACCTGTCGTGAGTAAATTTAGCTGAAAGCAAAAATTGTATAGCTCTATGGTCTGTGTAAACGGTAGTATGTCTGCCATAAAGAAAATGCCGAAATCTCGTAAAAGCCCATACAACACATAATGTTTCAAGTTCTGTAACAGAATAATTTCGTTCAGCAGGTGACAAAATGAGGCTTGCAAATGCGATGTTTTTAATTACTGTAGAACCATCTTCTTCAATTTCCTGGAAAATGTGTACGCCTAAAGCGGTGTTGGAACTGTCGGTGGCAATGGAAAAATTTCTAGTAAGACCTGGGTGCGATAAAAGTGGTGCATTCAACAGAGCATGTTTCAAATAACATTCTCGTGAGCAAAATTCTGCGTGTCAAAAGTAATGTTTGCGTTACTGTAATATGCAATCTGTGCTGTATCTGGTTAAATTCTATCGTACGTCCTGTCATTTACGGGAGGATGCTGTGGCATATCCACTATATGAACTGTTCTGTTATTTGTTACTGACGTGTTACGCTATGGATGACACCTATTGTCTGTTTCATTCATGATTATTTGTTGTTGCTGATGTTGTTGCTGCTCATAAGATCGACTGTTATTAAATGTACGCTGAAAATTGTGCTCATCATTTTTTTTTTTTTTTTTTTTTTTTTTACGTCTGTCATGATAGTCATTTCTATACGGCGCATTGCGATACGAGTTGAAATAGTGTGTTATCTGTACGTAGTTATTTCTTTGCTGCCATGCGTTACTATTTGTTGGAGCTGGGACTATACGTGCACGCGGCGAAACATTAAAGTTTGGTTGACCTTGCAGACCGCATTGTTGGTTACGTATGCTAAGCGGCTCACTTTCATGCTATTGTGGTGAAAAGGTCTATTGTTACCAAAATGTGGTTCCTGTTACTAATAATTTTACACATACTGATAATTACGATTTTATCTGTAATTAAAATTACGGCGGTAGTTGTCATTACGGGAGTGCCTACTGAAAATTGTCACATTCGGTAAAAATTTGTCTTATCGGGTTTTCATTACATATTCTTAATCCTAGATAGAGCAATAGTTAAAGAGCTATTTTGATAGATATAAAGGATAGTAGAAGAAAAGGCAGCAGTGCAGAAAACTAAAGATGAAACAGCACTACTACAGCTCGGGGCCCTATGCTCGCTACGGCACATATTCATTAAAGCGTAATGAATCCCCTGAGGTCTATTACGCGCTGCAAATACATTTCCGCTTTTGTGTTATAGGCAATGGCGGTACAAATTCAGAAATAAATTGCTGTCTGCATGCTAATTGTTGTTTCTTCATTACAGGCAATGCTGATGAAAATGCAAAAATAAATTGTCGCATCTGGTTCAAAGCTAGTTTCTGCATTACAGGTAATAGCGGTGAAAGCAAAAAAATAAATTGTTGCATACAGTGCAAATCGTGTATCTGTGTTCTGCCATTATTAAATTCCTTAGATTTTCTTACAAATGCAAATTGCTCGAAATCTACGTTCTCGTCATTGAATTTGAAAACACGTTCAGGTTTGTGTGTGAATCTGTTCGTCTGTATCATTTCGGATTTCAAGTTGCATAGCTTTTCAGATTTTAAGTCGCGTGGCTTTTCGGATTTTAATTCGCGTATTCTCTGTAAATTGTTCACATTATACACGCTGCGTGACTCTGACAAATGCTCGTAAAGTGGCGTCTGTTGTGGTATGTTATTATTAACTGAAATGTTTTTCATCTCTGTTACTTCTTGTTGTAAACTCGACAATTTTCTACGCAACGTGTTATTAGACGAATCGATCTCATTAATTGTCTGCTGTAAATTTTGAAATTCAGGTGTTTGGTTAAATGAAATCGGTGCAGTATCGTCTGATTTATTATCATTATTATTTTCAATAGCATCAATACGACTGGCTAATTCATCATATTTTTCAGTCAGTATTTTTGCCTGATCATCGGTTTTAGAATCGGACGCATTAATCTGTTTTTGCAACTTACGTGTAGTTTCGCTCAGTTTTTTAACATCAGCTTTGATGACATCGCAATCCTGTGTTAGTTCTAATTGTTCGAATCTGTCTGTCACTGTTTGAATATTTACTGTGTGTGTATCTGTTTTTGATTTAAGATCAGAAATTTCATCCCGTAATTCCGCGTTCAACTGTTCTATGGTATTAATTTTGTCGGACACTGTAGTAATATTATTGTCTACATACGTCTTCGCTTTCGCGAACATTTTACGTTTGTCTTCTTGTCTTTGTGCAGTGATTGTTTCCATGACTTGTCGTTTTACTTTGTTTTGATCCTGAATAAATTTGCGGAAACGCGTATCACTGTTTTGTATGTGAAGATTAAAACGTTCGTCAATCTGAGTATTCTGTTGTTCGAATTTCGCGTCTATCTTTGCGTCCATAGTGCGCGAAAGTTCTACCGTCATTGCTTTAAACTCATCCCGTAATTGTGTAGCTTTTTCAGAGCATTGTTTAGCGACTCCGCTAATTTCGTCTCTGAGTGTTTCTGTTGCGGCTGTTTGCATTTCCCTTAATTCCTGAGCAACAGACCTAATTTCTTCGCTGCTTTTTTTTGAACAAGCCTCAATTTCCACGCGCAACTGCTCCTTAGTGTCATGGCACTGCGCGGCAACGGCTCTAATTTGTTCACTAAGCTGTCTGGAATTGTCATCTAATTTTTCATTTAAGTGTTGTTTGAGATCTTCTTTAAGTTGTTTGGAATTGTTATCTAGTTTTTCATTAAATTGTTTAAATTTTTATCCTGTTCACTAAATTGTTGTTTGAAATTTTCACTCTGTTGTTGTAGCGATCTTGCCATAATTTGTTCGAAGCCAAAGTTAGCGTTTATACTCTCTGTGCTGTTTAGTGGTGGATCTGGAACTCTCTCGCTTACTGTAACCATTTGGTTATTCTGAGATTTAGAAAAAGGTTTGTCAGTCGGATGTACACTGTCAGACATTATTTCGGAATTAAATAAATCCGTCGTACTTTCAGTACACTGTCCATTTTCATTACAAATATTTGTCTGAATGTTACTTGAATTTTCCAAACCAGGTGTGTTGCGCTGGGCAGCGCTCATTACTATAGACCGCTCCGCGTCATCAATTGTCGTCAAATTAACGGACGAGACAATTGAGTTCGTTTGTTCATCATTAATATAAAAGTCATCGTTAGTGGTTGGAATACACTGATTGTTAGTGAACGCAGGATTGTCATCATTACACTGCGTGTCACATGTCCTATCGGTAAAGTCGTTTGAGCCGGTAATTTCGTTCGTAATACCTCGCGATACACTATTCACAGTCTTTCGCTGCATTTTTACAATAGTCACAAATATTCACAAAACAAATAAGCACAATGCAAAAACAACACGCAAATACAACAGAGCAAACGAATTGTCGTTGATCTGTGGAAAGAAAGTCACAAAATTAGTGAAAGCGTTGCGCCAAATCCTAATTATACTTAAGCAAATAAGAGCAGATATCTGACTGTTTTTCAAAAGATTCTCAACGAAATACGATCCTGGACTGGGTGTCGCCAAGTGTAACCTCCCCACAAAATTTTAATAATGACAATATTATTTAAGAATGCTAATGGACATTGCGCTAAGTATAACCTCTCCACTGAAATTTTAAAGACAGAAATAATAAATGAATGGGAGCCAAACGTAACCTCCCTGCATTGAAATGTACTGACAAAGGCAACAAAAATGTGAAATTCGCAATCTGACTCTGGTGTAAGCTCCCACAAAAATAATGAAAAACAATTCAGTGCTAATGAAACTTCAGTGACAATGATAATTCAATTAAACCGAAATATCGGTCTTTGGCCCTGTGCAAAAGCTCAGAATTAAAGTCTTACCTCAGTATAACTGCATGTCAAATTTCTGCTCTTATTGTTGCCCACGGCTTGGAGGAACTGCATTGCAAATAATATTTTTTTTTTTTTGAAATTTAACTGAAACTTTTCTTTAAGGGAAGTGGAACGAAATCGTTAGTTCAATTAAATAAATTTTTTTTTTTTTTGTAAAAATTGCTTTGAAATCAAAATTATTATTGGGGCATTTGTTGGAAATTAATTACAATAAATAAACTTTACATTATCTGATGATTACCTACATTAACAATATACCTCATTCAGCATCTTGACCAGAATGCCATGTGGACGCTCGCCGACTGCGTCCCGCTCGCGACCGTGACAGGACTAGACCACTACTGCCGACAGACTACATCACACAACTGCACTGGGCTGCTACTACTGACCGACTGCTCTGCATGACGACTACTAGCGTACTGCTGGACGCAACTGAACTCAGCTACTGCTATCGACAGACTGCACTGGCCTACTGCTACTCGCGTACTGCTCGCAACACTCGCGCGGTCAAGCGCAGACTAACCACGATAATAGGCTCTCTGGTCAAAGATTTTAACGTGCCTCACCATCGCTGCTACGTTACATACGTGTTTCAAGTTTCATTTGCATTCTTGACGAAGGGAAAGCATTCATGTTCTTATTATGCTTGTGTTTCTTCGTATTTAACACTTCATGGCGTGGTTTATTTCTGTTAAGGTCTTTGTAGACGACCTTATCAATCATCGGCATCAGAAAGACCAACGGAAAAGGCAATTTTAATTTTTGGTTAATATTTTTTGTCAGTTGGATTGGGTTGTTTGGGGGGAAGACACCAAACAGAAAGGTCATCGGTGTCATCGGATTAGGGAAGGACGGGGGAGGAAGTCAGCCATGCCCTTTCAGACGAACCATCCCGGCATTTGCCTGGAGTGATTTAGGGAAATCATGAAAATCTAAATGAGGATGGCCGGACGCAGGATTGAACCGTCGTCCTCCCGAATGTGAGTCCAGTGTGCTAACCACTGCGCCACCTCGCTCGGTTTATCAGTTGGCGTTTCTAAAAAACAGAACAGTATTTTGGAGTAAAATTGTACCATTGTACTAATTTTGTTCATACTATATTGTAAGAAAGTATTTACTTTACAATTAAAAAGCATTTGCCATGAGTGATTTAGGGAAATCATGAAAATCTAAATGAGGATGGCCGGACGCAGGATTGAACCGTCGTCCTCCCGAATGTGAGTCCAGTGTGCTAACCACTGCGCCACCTCGCTCGGTTTATCAGTTGGCGTTTCTAAAAAACAGAACAGTATTTTGGAGTAAAATTGTACCATTGTACTCATTTTGTTCATACTATATTGTAAGAAAGTATTTACTTAACAATTAAAAATTAATGTCCTTTTACATGGCAACTTTTAAATCTTTGTTGCGGCGACTTTTTAAAGCATCAGTCGCGTAGTCGCTATTTTGTGCAATTTGGATCTGACATCACTACTGGTTACTGAGGGTTCAAATGGCTCTGAGCACTATGGGACTTAACATCTGTGGTCATCAGTCCCCTAGAACTTAGAACTACTTAAACCTAACTAACCTAAGGACATCACACACATCCATGCCCGAGGCAGGATTCGAACCTGCGACCGTAGCAGTCGCGCGGTTCCGGACTGCGCGCCTAGAACCGCGAGACCACCGCGGCCGGCGATTGCTGAGGGAATTGCTTGTGTGTGTAGGAGTAGCTTTGTAGACAGAGACAGAGCTGTAGTCTTCTCACTGCTGTCAGCTGGCTCGATTTTCGAGCCGCTGCTTCTTACCCTGATATGAGGGACGTTTAATAGATAAAGTAACACATTTTTGTTCTTAAAGCAGGTTTGTTTTATTCAGGATTCGACTCATTCGGCTACAAAACTCTAGTTTTGAACATAATCTTCGTTCAATTTGACGGTCCTACCACTTTACTGAGAGAGCCTGTGTGCCCCATGGTACCACTGTACTGGTCGGCGTCAGAGCGAACGTTTTGATGCATCAATAACCTCCCCATCGTCTACGTACGGGCTGCCGCGGAGTGCATCCTTCATTAGGCCAAACAGATCAAAATCTGAATGTGCGAGATCTGCGCTGTAGGGTGGATGAGGAAGAGCAGTCCAGTGAAGTTCAGTAAGGTCTCCGGTGCGCAGCTTGTGTGAGGCTTTTCCTTGTCATGGTGCAGGAGGAGTTCGTTTACATTTTTGTGGCGACGAACAGGCTGAATGAGAGTGTCCGCACGTTCCAACATCGCAGTTTTGTGCGGCCGGACAGGTTTTCCAGACCTTGTTGCGATGACGACAGACATCTCATCTAACAACTCACTGTGCTTTTGTTCCCCGTCAAGTCTCTGTAGGCATTCTGCAAGCGCGTATGAACCTCTGTGATGCTCTAGTTTTCCGCCAAAACAAACTCAAGTACAGCTTTCCGCTTGTAACGTACAGCACTTTTTTTTTTCTTTTTAACAGATGTGTCCTATCATCCCGTCTGAGCCATGCTTTCGCTTGCATTGTTGCTGTTGTAGGTTTCCGTCCTCTGTTGGAGGCCAGACTGTATGGTTTAGTTGACTTGGTTGCAATTGTTTTGTTTGCCTTCTTCTTGTGCTGACTGGCGCCACTTGGTTTCACAAGCGTTGCCTGTCCGCTAGTGGCAGCAATGGCGCTATAGATATGTAAGTAACTGGGGCCCTATCTTTAGGGGACGTCGTTGTTCATCCGGGTCGTGTTAGTGGGCAGTTCGGCTGGAGACGCAGGAGGATTTAGGTCCGCGCAGATCGAGAATACGCCGGGACCGCTGGTGGAGTCCGTGGACTGCCGGATCGAAGGGCTGTGGTCACGAGGGTGCACGACCCTGTCGAAACCGGATCCTGCAAGTTTTAAGTTGAGTGCAGTTCAATTTGAGTAGAGAAACCTCCACCATTGTGAAATCTCGCGATTCTCCAGTGACTTGGGTTCGTGTTGCTGCTCGTTGTGTCGCCGAGGCGAGGAGCAGCGAGTGGAGTGCTTGGGGAAGGCGTATCTGATTAGCTTTTCTGGGCTTCTAATTACTATTTACTACGTCCAGCTTGTTACTATTGTCAAGTTCTACTAGCGCTATTTTCCTGCCTGGTGGCCACTAACGCCCCAGTTACCTGCCCTGGGGTTTCGTGTATGTAACGGCTGTGTACGTTTCCTCTCCTTGCCGCCGCTGTCCGTGAGAGGTGGAAATTTGACAGCTTTCTTGATTGTAGATTGACTGGCGAGTCTTCTACTTTGGTCATAGTGATTCCTTTCCTGTTCCGGACACTCTAAGCACAGTATTCTGCTGGCGGAGTCCAGACCGCTGGTTCCAGCTTTCGCGTATTTTTACATCTTTGCATTTGGTTTAGTGGACGCCAGGTAGCCTCAGCAATATTATCATTAGTCGCTCGTTAGACTGTCACTAGTCTGAGTTACCATTTTGCGATGTGACTGCAACTCTTGGCTGCCTTTCCCATCGCTCGTGAAAGTGTTTTTGGACTCACCTACGGAGAGGCCGATTCCTGGAGCACTGTCTGTGACTGGTCCTTATGTTTTATTATTGTGTTATTGTTTTATTAATGGATTACCAAGTTCCCATGATTTGTCTCACCTGTTTGGTGATCAGTTGCCTGTCTTCTATTGCACTGCTGTTTGATAGTATGTCTGTTAAATTTTTTTAATAATTGCCATTCTAGGCGTTAAAGGCCTTCGGCTGTGACTGTGGTTACTCGCTATAAAATTCTAATTGCGACTACATTGCCTTCTTTTCAAAACATTGTTTACTGTGTCTGTATTTTATCCTCATTTGGTAAATAATAAGGTACTGAAAGTACTATTAATTAGACAGTTGTTTCTCCCCTATTATTAACGTGTGATGTTTTTATTTATTGCTGACAAGGGAACCTCCCCATCGCACCCCCCTCAGATTTAGTTATAAGTTGGCACAGTGGATAGGCCTTGATAAACTGAACACAGACCAATTGAGTAGACAGGAAGAAGTTGTGTCGAACTGTGAAAAAATAAGCAAAATATACAAACTGAGTAGTCCATGGGTCACATAAGCATCATAATGGACAACGTCCGCTCACGAGCGCCGTGGTCCCGTGGTAGCGTGAGCAGCTGTGGAACCAGAGGTCCTTGGTTCAAGTCTTCCCTCGCCTGAAAATTTTACTTTCTTTATTTTTGCATAGTTATTATCTGTCCGGTCGTTCATTGACATCTCTGTTCACTGTAATAAGTTTAGTGTCTGTGTTTTGCGACCGCATCGCAAAACCGTGCGATTAGTAGACGAAAAGACGTGCCTCTCCAATGGGAACAGAAAACATTTGATCGCAAGGTCATAGGTCAACCGATTCCTCCACAGGAAAACACATCTGATATATTCTATACGACACTGGTGACGGCATGTGCGTCACATGACAGGAATATGTTGTCGACCCACCTAACTTGTACACTTGGCGAATAGGTAAAAAGATCTTCTACCTTGCCCGATTTAGGTTTTCTTGTGGATGTGATAATCACTCCCAAAAAAGTGATGAAAACATAAGAGTTTGTCACATAAACTGAAAATAACAAATTAAACTTTTCACTCGATGGAAGATCTGAACCAAGGACCTTACGTTCCGCAGCTGCTCACGTTACCACGAGACCACGGCGCTCCTGCTTTGCCATCGTCCTTTATGTTGCGTATGTTCCCTTGAACTACTCAGTTTGTATATTTTGCTTATTTTTTCACAGTTCCACACAACTTCTTCCTGTTTTCGCAATTGATCTGTGTTCAGTTTTTCAAGGCCTATCCACTGTGCCAACTTATAACTAAATCTGAGGGGGGTGCGATGGGGAGGTTCCCTTGTGAGTATAGAATTGTTGTCTTAAAATAAATGTGAGAAATTGCAAAAGCAAACCAATAGTAGTTGATTCGGGCCCCGTCCACAATCGTAGCCGAATCCTGCCTTCCTTGAGTACCAGGTCTCACTGTCCCTTCTTCTTGACAGTGTTTTCTATACTTTCCTTTCCTCGCCGATTCTATGGAGAACCTCCTAGTTACTTATTTTATCACCGGCCGCGGTAGCCGAGCGGTTCTAGGCGCTTCAGTTATACCTTGCGACTGCTACGGTCGCAGGTTCGAATCCTGCCACGGGCATGGATGTGTGTGATATCCTTAGGTTGGTTACGTTTAAGTAGTTTTAAGTTCTAGGGGACTGATGACCTCCAATGTTAAGTCCCATAGTGCTCAGAGCCATTCGAACCATTTTGAACTTATTTTATCATTCCATCCAATTTTCGACATTCTTCTGTAGCACCGCAGCTCAAATGCTTCTTTTCTGTTCCGGTTTTCCTACAGTTCATTTGTCATTACTATATAATGCTGTTCTCCAAAGGTATATTCTCAGAACTTTCTTCATAAAATTAAGACCTATGTTTGATACTAGTAGACTTATCTTGGCCAGGAATGCTTCTGTTGTCAATGTTCATGTGCTTTTTATGTGCGCCTTGCCCGTCCGCCAAACTTTGTTTTGCTGCATAGGTAGCAGATTTCCTTCATCTACTTCGTTATCACCACTCATGATGTTAAGCTCCTCGCCGTTCACATTTATGCTACTTCTCATTACTTTTCTCTTTCTTCAGTTTCTTCTCAATCCATATTCTATACTCATTAGGCTATTCATTCCATCTGGCAGATCCTATAATGGATCATCACTGTTAAAGAGGACAGCAATCTCACCAGTGAATATTAACATTTAAAAATGCACAGCCGCAAGGAACTTCTATTTTTATGAGGTTACTGGTTTCGGTCTGTTTTAGACCACTCTCTGCACTCACATTGAAAATATGTACATACAATAGCGACTGCTACGGTCGCAGGTTCGAATCCTGCCTCGGGCATGGATGTGTGTGATGTCCTTAGGCTAGTTAGGTTTAAGTAGTTCTAAGTTCTAGGGGACTGATGACCACAGATGTTAAGTCCCATAGTGCTCAGAGCCATTTGAACCATATTTTGTACATAGAATAGATTTAGAGGACGTAGTAATATACAAAAGCCGGCCGCGGTGGCTGAGCGGTTCTAGGTGCTTCAGTCCGGAACTGCGCGACTGCAACGATCGAAGGTTCGAATCCTGCCTCGGGCATGGATGTGTGCGATGCCCTTACGTTAGTTAGGTTTACGTAGTTCTAAGTTATAGGGGACTGATGACCTCAGATGTTAAGTCCCATAGTGCTCAGAGCCATTAGAACCATTTTTGAATATACAAAACACATCTTACATAACAAATAAGAAAAGAAGAAATTGTACCGATGATGGTAGACGCTGATGGTGAACAGAGCAGGCGCTACGACGCCACGAACGCTGACTGCTAAGGAGAGTAACGCAGCTGTCGCTTAAATACGCGATTCTCCACCTACTGCAAGCCGAATCATCAGCGACAGCCAGTCAGGCACACAGACGTAAAACGGTTTTGATTTTTCTATATGTAGAGTCAGTCCTTCTCACAATCAAATGTTTTTCGATTTCTTTACATTTTTCATGTACCCAGGAAAAAACTGGCGTACAAAATAAGTTGTATATTTTTTTTGTTAATAAACACTCCAAACATTAGGTTTTCTTATAAATAAATCTTATGCCGCCAGTCACGATTTTACTTTATTTTACTTTTCGCACGACGCGTTTCGGGAAATAATTTTTCAGTTGGGTATCGATTCTTTTGGTGAAGTTAGCGGCGCCACTAACTCCACGAAAAGAATCGATAACAAACTAAAAAATCACGTATTTCTTATATATTGCAGTAAAAGTCAACGAAATGAAGCAGACTCTCACACACTGACAACGTCAATAGAAATAGCTTCATACACACAAAATACGCGTTTTAAAATGGGAATAATTTCCCGAAACGCGTCGTACGAAAAGTAAAATAAAGAAAAATCGTGACTGGCAGCAGAAGATGTATTTATAAACAAACGTGTTGTTTTCACAGTCGCAGGCTTTCAAAACCATTTATAGTGAACCAAATCAGTCTAAACATTACAGAGAAACTTTTATCTCATTGTCTTTTGGTCAGTATTCAACAAATGGTACTTAAATTTTTGCAAAGCTTTGGTGCAGTTAATTTTAATAAGAAGTTAGGGACCTGTCCAGGCTCCGCACGGACAGCACTAAAGATCTACGGGTAGACAGCTTGTAGGGGTTAATTAAACATAATATAATTATTAACGATGTTATTAATACAAATGTGATAGAATCCTTTAAAGTAAAGTATGGGTGAAATGGAATTTTTTCGGTATCTCTGTTTAGCCCTAATGACACAGAGACGTCGAAGATAGGGGACGGAAATATAACACTTGCTGTCCAGTTTATCCGCTGTGGGAACCAGAGGTGATCGTGTTGAGTAGCCGATGGCATCTCATTACAGGTGCTGACCGCTTAGGAGGATGACAGGGAACGCTATCTTGCGATGTTCATTGTCCTTGGAGCCAGCACACTGTTAAGTCCATATTGTTCTGTACGCAGAGACGTGATTGTGTGGTTGGAGCTCATGGGTGCTCAACGGTAATGTTATCAGCGCCCTTACACTCATTAAGCAAAAGAATGTAGATAAAATCTCATGCACTCAAACTGACCACAAGTCACTCTGTCTCATATGCACTAAAACAACGGAAAAAGACTATGGATTAAAACACAAGTAAAACGACGCAAAGGAGCTAAAAGAAAGGCACAGGGAAATTTAACTGGGTGACCGCTTACAAAAAACACGCGTGAGCCACTCTGTTAACCATCACCTTAAAATCTTGGGAAAAATATTGGACAATTCACAAAACTTTAAAACTAGAACCACATTAGTTTGAATTTCACTTAAAGTGGAGGGCAGGTCTGTAGGCAAATCCGCCGTGCCCCGTTGGTCGGAAAATAAAACACAGTCCAACAAAATGTGACGCACAGTAACCTGTACGCCACAAGCGCCACGCATTGGAGGGTCCTCTTGCCGGATCACGAGGCCATGCGTTATAGGACTGTGGCCTATGCGAAGACGAGTCCCGTCGAAGTGGCTGGAAAGAAGTCAGAGACATGATGATGTACGCTGAAAGGACGACACGATGTCACTCCTCTGTAAGGTTTGTTCTTGGATGCTCTATAATGGGCATCTCTCTGTTTCGTAGGCAAGGAAAAGCACAGCAGGAGTCGCCGTACTGACATTCAGTTGGTGCTCCAGAAGTCTCTAACGGTTCATGAGGATTTTTGTCTCGCTACAAACAAGTTCATTTGCTGACTCGGAGTACTTGACATAAGAACGATTCTACATCAAGACAACAATGTGTACGTCCTCTCGTGAGTTAGTCTCGGGGACCGTTGAGATCCTTCGTGACATTCGGTGGTCCTTTTGAACCCACAGATTCCATGTTTTCATGACACTAGTGGGATCCAGACCAATGAGAGAGGTAACACCGCGCAACGGTAAACTGTAGTCGTGATAGGATGCAATGCTTCTACACTCCTGGAAATTGAAATAAGAACACCGTGAATTCATTGTCCCAGGAAGGGGAAACTTTATTGACACATTCCTGGGGTCAGATACATCACATGATCACACTGACAGCACCACAGGCACATAGACACAGGCAACAGAGCATGCACAATGTCGGCACTAGTACAGTGTATATCCACCTTTCGCAGCAATGCAGGCTGCTATTCTCCCATGGAGACGATCGTAGAGATGCTGGATGTAGTCCTGTGGAACGGCTTGCCATGCCATTTCCACCTGGCGCCTCAGTTGGACCAGCGTTCGTGCTGGACGTGCAGACCGCGTGAGACGACGCTTCATCCAGTCCCAAACATGCTCAATGGGGGACAGATCCGGAGATCTTGCTGGCCAGGGTAGTTGACTTACACCTTCTAGAGCACGTTGGGTGGCACGGGATACATGCGGACGTGCATTGTCCTGTTGGAACAGCAAGTTCCCTTGCCGGTCTAGGATTGGTAGAACGATGGGTTCGATGACGGTTTGGATGTTCCGTGCACTATTCAGTGTCCCCTCGACGATCACCAGTGGTGTACGGCCAGTGTAGGAGATCGCTCCCCACACCATGATGCCGGGTGTTGGCCCTGTGTGCCTCGGTCGTATGCAGTCCTGATTGTGGCGCTCACCTGCACGGCGCCAAACACGCATACGACCATCATTGGCACCAAGGCAGAAGCGACTCTCATCGCTGAAGACGACACGTCTCCATTCGTCCCTCCATTCACGCCTGTCGCGACACCACTGGAGGCGGGCTGCACGATGTTGGGGCGTGAGCGGAAGACGGCCTAACGGTGTGCGGGACCATAGCCCAGCTTCATGGAGACGGTTGCGAATGGTCCTCGCCGATACCCCAGGAGCAACAGTGTCCCTAATTTGCTGGGAAGTGGCGGTGCGGTCCCCTACGGCACTGCGTAGGATCCTACGGTCTTGGCGTGCATCCGTGCGTCGCTGCGGTCCGGTCCCTGGTCGACGGGCACGTGCACCTTCCGCCGACCACTGGCGACAACATCGATGTACTGTGGAGATCTCACGCCCCACGTGTTGAGCAATTCGGCGGTACGTCCACCCGGCCTCCCGCATGCCCACTATACGCCCTCGCTCAAAGTCCGTCAACTGCACATACGGTTCACGTCCACGCTGTCGCGGCATGCTACCAGTGTTAAAGACTGCGATGGAGCTCCGTATGCCACGGCAAACTGGCTGACACTGACGGCGGCGGTGCACAAATGCTGCGCAGCTAGCGCCATTCGACGGCCAACACCGCGGTTCCTGGTGTGTCCGCTGTGCCGTGCGTGTGATCATTGCTTGTACAGCCCTCTCGCAGTGTCCGGAGCAAGTATGGTGGGTCTGACACACCGGTGTCAATGTGTTCTTTTTTCCATTTCCAGGAGTGTAGTATACTTCATGCCAATCTGACGTTTGTTGCTCACCGCCTTCAAGGTAAAGAGCAAAGTGGTGTAGTGGTCAGCATTCAGGTTACTATTCCAGTCCGACTGAGCTCCAATACTCGCCTACAAAATTTGTTAGACTCTCCTCAGAACTCCGCGCATGGACACAGGAGCGCACTTTCGATACTAGTAATAAATTCAAACAGGAACAAAGCAGCAGCACCTCCCCACGACTCACCTCCTACAACCAGAAACACTGATAATCGAGTTCTCGATTTCGTGAGCACTAAGCTACTCCCGAAACTGTGTAACATTCAGGACTGAGTGGCGGAATGATTGGCTGTTGACTCAATCACAGGTAATCTCATTGATCGTCCGTTTTCTCTTGCTAGTGTCTCAGTTCTTCAAAGTGCTGTCTCTTTCCGAGACATCTGTCTCTTTCCGAGACATCTAGCAACATTCTTTTGTACTTAATATTGCTAGGAGTAAAATCTGAAGTCCACGGAAACTCTCTAACGCCGCAAAGACCCAGGTGACCTCAGACCCCAACATTTCGGTTTGTCTATCTCTCCTACAACACACTTTATGGGATTAAGGATAAATCGTGGATAAAGCGAGCGACTAGCCTAAAGACACTGGAAACATTTCTCATGAAAACTCCGACAGATGCTGGGTCAGGTTCGCCAACTGCTTGGGTAATATCAGTGCCTATCGGGTCACAATCAGGCAAGACATGAAACTTTATTTCATGAGTGACAGTCTGTCAGTAAACTGTATTTTATTTTAAAAAATCCATTGCGCATTCCAGAATGAAAGTTTCATTAAAGGGTTTCCGTCATGGTCTGGTGGACCAATCACACTTACATATTGTGAGAATCTGCTTTGTTGTTAATCAGCGGTGAAGTTGCTCTTCACAATTTCAAACATTGCAGCTCCTCTTGTTTGTCTCGCTTGTAAACAATAATTAATGAGAATTTCCGCCTTATGCAAGACAGTTTGTCTATTTTTGTTTTGTTCAAACAACTTACGGGAATGTAGCAGGACGATGTCGCCGACAACCGCGAATATTTCCGAGAAGAGCCCACCCTGCTATTTTCAAGGTATAACTGCAGCTAGGAAGCACAGTGCAAGTGAATTTAAAGCCTCGGTCTGCAGAGGAACTCCGGAAAGATTACACATGCACACGCGCGCGCGCACACACACACACACACACACACACACACACACACACACACACACACACACACTGTGAACTCCAGCGCCATCACAAACCAAAGTTGAGCGACGTCAGAAGTTATCGATAGTGAAATTAATAATCAACGGCTGACATACCATTCACTCTGTCCCTCTGTTCTTTTAAAAGCGAGAGAGCAGGATTCCATGCAGAGTACAAACAAAAAGTCTCAATTTGTAAGATTACTTTTTAATTTAATTTCAGCTGCTTACTTAAGCCTTTTTGCATTAGGCCGGGAGCGTTTCAAATATAACTGGTCTATTTTGTGGAAATATGATGTGGAATGACCACCATCTAAGATGAGAGTCCTTTAGGTTCCGTAAAGGATGGTCATAGTTTGCGTAAGGCGGGTGTGACTTGTTATTTACTGGTCAGAATGTCGGGACTGTGTAGGACCAGTGTACGGAACATAGCGTCACACACGCTTACAACAGACTAGCAAATCCACAACTGCAGTCTTGGTACGGATTATCCTATGGAACAGGGCCTATAACAACACATAGATTCTGGCAGGCACTTTCAGCTATTTGGATGGTGTTATGAAGAAGGAAATGAAATGAAAGTAGCAAGTTACCTCGTAAAAAATCGAGCTCTCTCCCTTGTAAAAGGCAGGGGGACCGAGATAATGTTACGTCACCCGCTTCACCCGCTGATAATTGTTCAAATTCTCACTGCCATGAGGCCAAACAACAAAAGCATCGTCTGCATGTCTAAAAAAACACGGAGATTTCAAAGCCGCCGATTACAAGGCATATTCCTCGAAGTTTGTTATTACCAATTTTCTTATGGAAGAAGCATCACACATGCTTGCAACAGCCGATCAAATCAGCCACTGCAGAACATTATCTTGACACTGGTCATCCTATGAAATATAACAACACAGCTATTCTGGCATGCACTCTCAGCTACTGCGATCAGGTTATTAAGGAAGCACTCTAAATTAGAAAGTAATCTTACAAATATAGAGTTTTTTTGTTTGAATTCTGCATGGAATCCTGCTCTCTCGCTTGCCAGAAAACAGAAATAATGGTATGTCAGCCGTTGATTATTAATTCAACTACCGATAACTTCTGACGTCACCCATCTTTGGTTTGTGATGGCGCTAGTGTTTACGGTATATGTGTTTGAGTGTGTGTGACATGCTTCAGCAAATTCTGTGCTATCTTCAATGAGGTTTTGTTTATTCTACTGTCTCACACATAGCTGTCAGTTTTGGAGGTGGTCACGGCTTCTGGTGCTGTTGTCTTTTTATTGTTGATTTAGATGAGTTAAAACATTTGCGTTGTTCCCTTTCATTGTTTTAACATTTACACCCTTAATTTACGTTACTTTATCATGAAAAGGTTTCTGCCGGCATCTGAAGCGTTATTATAAAACATGTCAATATAATGTTGTTTTTTATAATGAGATGTGGGCTTAGATAAGTGGGCCACCAAAGATTTGAAGGAAGATTGGTACTATGAGCTGGACTCCCACTAAAGTGCGAAGTTATGAGCTGACAATACGGCTCGTAATGCATAGACTGTTATCATGCAGACAAGGTTTCGTAACTTCTCCAGATTAAGCTCCAGCACGAAATAAAGACGAAAGAGATCTACATAATCGTGAAAAAAGTAGTAGGTTTTGGACTCAGATTCATTTTGTCCATTCTTCTTCCCTTATGAATATAGTAATCTCTGATCTGTCCTTAACAGTCCCACCAGTAGTTTCAAAGTAACTGAATAGCTTCTCTAGTTCTATGTTTTGCGCAGACATTCGCTGGACAAAGAAGTTACGAGGCATCATTCAGTCAAGGTTAGCCATAATCGTAACTGGGGAAAGCCTCTGGGTCGTAACGGAAGAGGTAGTGTTAGCGACCATGAGCGGTCAAGAGTGGCCATTCGTTTACTGTCTGCTGGAGGCTCGGCATGCACGTGCTCACTGCTCGTGAGGATATAAATTGTGTGAGGATCTGTTAAAAGCTAGTACATCTTCTGCAGGTATTTCAGGGTGTTGTGTAAAAGCTTAATGGGATTTTAGTTATATCACACGAGGCAAAATGTGTTTCCATTGTTCTTCCGAAGTATGTTTGATATTTCATGATCACCTTCGCGATACTTTCTTCGTACGATGAATCACGTGGGTTGTACCGGGATAGAACAAAAATACGGAAATATAAAAAACACAACAAATTACCATGTCTAAAAAGGTGTAGAAAACCCATTGGCATTCAAAACAACTTCTACTAAATGAAATGGATAAATACAGGTTCCGTGTGGATTTTAAGGAAATCTAGCATTCTTGCCGTCCGGTGTGGCCGAGCGGTTCTAGGCGCTTCAGCCTGGAACCGCGCGACCACTACGGTCGCAGGTTCGAATCCTGCCTCGGGCATGGATGTGTGTGATGTCCTTAGGTTTAAGTGGTTCTAAGTCTAGGGGACTGATGACCTCAGATGTTAAGTCCCATAGTGCTTCGAGCCATTTGAACCACTTGAATTCGTGGTGTCGTAACGCCTGCTCTGTTCATCATCAGCGTCTACTACCATGGGTATAATTTCTTCTTTTATTATTTGTTATGTAAGATGCGTTTTGTATATTACTACATCATCTAAATCTATTGTATAAATCTTCTATGGTGCCTGTTTAAGTACCAAACACTTCTGCTTCCTTGCTTACGGAAGCGCCAACAACTTGCCCTGTGTCTCACATAGATTACCAGACATGGAATGAGTGCTTAAAAGTGTTTCCTTTTACTTTTAAAATACTGCAGAAAAGCTTGCTTGCTGTTATACTACAGATCGTTAATGTGATTGTTCAGTTTTGAGGTGCTTTCTGTGGTGTCACCGCCAGACACCACACTTGTTTTTTTTTTACTTTATTGTTATTTTAAAACCTGTACAACAGGCAGGCTGTCAGCAGCACACTACGCTGCTCTTCAGCCATAGAATATACAAGGAACAAAAACAGTGAGAAGACACATAAGTTACAGAACCGTAGGCAATAAAACAGGAGACACATAGAGACAAACACGGAGCCGTTCACACTCGTCGATAATCCACACTGCTAACTGATGAGACGACGCACAAACACTGAAGATGACGATGGCATTAGTGAACGATGGAGTGTGACCACACTTGCTAGGTGGTAGCCTTTAAATCGGCCGCGGTCCGGTAGTATACGTCGGACCCGCGTGTCGCCACTATCAGTGATTGCAGACCGAGCGCCGCCACACGGCAGGCCTAGAGAGACTTCCTAGCACTCGCCCCAGTTGTACAGCCGACTTTGCTAGCGATGGTTCACTGACAAATTACGCTCTCATTTGCCGAGACGATAGTTAGCATAGCCTTCAGCTACGTCATTTGCTACGACCTAGCAAGGCGCCATTATCAATTGCTATTTATCTTGTGATGCATGTACCGTCAGACCGATGTTCACCAATTATGGATTAAAGTTAAGTATTCCAGCAGCTACGTACTTTATTTGCTAGTCTCAATTACTTTACCTGTTCCAGACCTCACGCCAGCCTGCGTGAGCTTAAACGCGTGCCTTTCGGCTTCCTGTCATAGTGGATTGGCTTTCTTGCCAGTCCACAATACTTTCTTTGTATATCGTCTTCTTTGTTTTTCGGCTCCTTTTTCCGCAGTTGCAGATATACAGGTTTTATTTACCTATACTTCCTCCTTGTGATAACTGCATGTGTTGTCACGTAACCCAACGGTGTATTGAGTGCCTTCACAATACTTAACGTTTGATCTGAAATACTACAGGGACGATTTCACTGTGATTTTCACGTAGACTGCATAATTAAAATCTTGATTTTGGGATTTTTTTGTGTGATGTACCACGTCTTTATGGAGCTACTTAGTAACTACTAATACTGTACAAGTATGTCTCTAGTGTCTCTTTCTAGTCTCTAAAAGCCACAGAAGGGAATTTGCTTGCTGTTAGAGAACAAATTATGGGGTTCATTGACCAGTTTCGGGGTACTTGCTTTTTCTGAAAAACTCACCAGTGCGCTATTTCAGCTCATGTTGAATCAGGACAGCTACTGTGCGTGCAAAATCTGTTTTTGGTCGTTTTTCTGCCCTTGTATTGCTATAAGAAGTGTATTCTCCGATCAACGTTGCTTCAGTAAGGATCTCAGTACTGTCTTGTATCCTAGCTACTCCTTGCTTATCTGGAGTGTCTGTCCATTAATAGAGGTATAACGGCTTCCCCGATTTAGTTAATCAGTTAGTTTTGTGTTCCATAGATCATTTTTCACGATAAACTGGAATGTTGTGGAATGATTAATTTTACATTCACATCGCAAATTAATTCCTAAATATGGATCATGATGAATGTTTACAAGTTTCTTTCTTTAGAAAAAAGTATGTAAAAGAAGATTAGCAATTCCTAAGCACCACATTTTACGCATTACATTAATAGAAATTCTTCTACAGAATAGGAGGAGTTGTCAAGGAAAAAATTGTACTGTTCGTTTTCGAATTTTACTTTTCTGTCTGTCAGACTTTTTGTATTACTTGGTATGATATCAAAAACTGAAGTTGCAGCATTGGGCGCCCCTTATTGTGCTAAAGACAACCTTAATTGGAGTAATGAATAAATTTTTCCTTCTGGTATAGTAATCATGTTCATCACCGCCCCTTTTAACTGCGGTGGATTATTAATAAAAAATTCCATGAGGGAATAAATGTTCCGTGAAGAAATTGTCAGAATGCCTAACTTCTTAAACAGACGTCTAGAAGACGATCGTGAATAAGCACCAGATATTATTCTTATAGCTCGTTTTTGAGCAATGAAGACTTTCTTTCTTAAAGATGAGTTACACCAGAACATTATTCCATATGACACTATGGAATGAAAATATGGAAACTATATGAACTTAGTTATTCGTGCCTTCCCAAGATCTGCTGTGATTCTAACTGCAAATGTGATTGATCTAAGTTGTTTCAAGAGTTCCAAGATGTGCTTTTCCAGTTTAAATCCTCATCAATACGGAGATCTAAGAATTTTGAAGTTTCCACCGCATTTGTTATTTCATTACCAAGTATTACATTTATCATTCTTTAGAACCCCAAGATGTGCAGAACTGAATATATCGCGTCTTTTTAAAATTTAGGGCTACACCATTCGCAGAAAACCAGCCAATGATACTTTTACGGACATCGTTTATCATTTCGTCTGTTTCTGTATGTATGATTGGATCGATTACAATCCGCAAAAAAAACTAATTCTGCTTGTTGTATATTAGATGGAAGATCATCTACATGTGTGAGGAACAATAGTCGACCTAAGATTGAGCCTTATTGAGTACGTGATATCTCCCGAGTCAGAGTAATGTACCCGGACTGTAATGTTTGAATTTCTAAGTACAAATTCCTGCCGCATTTTGGTTATATATGCCAAATCCAAGAGAACTTCAATTTGTCTAGCAGAATAATGTGATTCACACAGTTAAATGCCTGATTAACAGTTGTAAAATATGATTCTTCCATGAGTGTTTCGTTACTTGAATTTATATTTCTGGTTTCTTGCATTCATTGAAGAGGTATGGGATGTGAGATTCCGTTCAATTACTGCCACGAAAATTTTCATTGTTTTACTGCTACCCAGTTCCATCTGCACCATCCTGAAAACAAGTGCTGATCACTATTTCTGTTACCTCGAGTTAAAAAACGGCACATTAGCTAAAATATTTGATCCGTTCTGCTCTTGAACAAGATAGACTCTGAGTGCTGAAATACACTACTGGCCATTAAAATTGCTACACCAAGAAGAAATGCATATGATAAACGGGTATGCATTGGACAAATATATTATACTAGAACTGACATATTAGTACATTTTCACTCAATTTGGGTGCATAGATCCTGAGAAATCAATACCCAGGACAACCACCTCTGGCCGTAATAACGGACTTGATACGCCTGGGCATAGAGAGTCAAACAGAGCTTGGATGGCGTGTACAGGTACAGCTGCCCATGCAGCTTCAACACGATACCACAGTTCATCAAGAGTAGTGAGTGGCGTATTGTGACGAGCCAGTTGCTCGGCCACCATTGACCAGACGTTTTCAATTGGTGAGAGATCTGGAGAATGTACTGGCCAGGGCAGCAGTCGAACATTTTCTGTATCCAGAAAGGCCCGTACAGGACCTGCAACATGCGGTCGTGCATTATCCTACTGAAATGTAGGGTTTCGCAGGGATCAAATGAAGAGTAGAGCCACGGCTCGTAACATATCTGAAATGTAACGTCCACTGTTCAAAGTGCCGTCAATGCGAACAAGAGGTGACCGAGACGTGTAACCAATGGCACCCCATACCACCACGCCGGGTGATACGCCAGTATGGCGATGACGAATACACGCTTCCAATGTGCGTTCACCACGATGTCGCCAAATACGGATGCGACCATCATGATGCTGTAAACAGAACCTGGATTCATCCAAAAAATGACGTTTTGCCATTCGTGCACCAAGGTTCGTCGTTGAGTACACCATCGCAGGCGCTCCTGCCTGTGATGCAGCGTCAAGAGTAACCACAGCCATGGTCTCCGAGCTGATAGTCCATGCTGCTGCAAACGTCGTCGAACTGCTCGTGTAGATGGTTGTTGTCTTGCAAACGTCCCCATCTGTTGACTCAGGGGTCGAGACGTGGCTACACGATCCGTTACAGCCATGGGGATAAGATGCCTGTCATTCCGACTGCTAGTGATAGGAGGCCGTTGGGATCCAGCACGGCGTTCCGTATTACCCTTCTGAACCCACAGATTCCATTTCTGCTAACAGTAATTGGATCTCGACCAACGCGAGCATAAATGTCGCGATACGATAAACCGCAATCGCGATAGGCTACAATCCGACCTTTATCAAAGTCGGAAGCGTGATAGTACGCATTTCTCCTCCTTACGCGAGGCATCACAACAACGTTTCAGCAGGCAACGCCGGTCAGCTGCTGTTTGTGTATGAGAAATCGATTGGAAACTTTCCTCACGTCAGCACGTTGTAGGTGTCGCCACCGGCGCCAAACTTGTGTGAATGCTCTGAAAAGCTAATCACCTGCATATCACAGCATCTTATTCCTGTCGGTTATATTTCGCGTCTGTAGCACGTCATCTCCGTGGTGTAGCAATTTTAATGGCCAGGAGTGTATATATACAGAATGTTCGGAAATTCTCGTTATACACTTCTAGGGCTTGTAGAAGGGAGTGAGTACATGACATTTTGAATTGGAACCCACGTCCGGAAACGTACCGTTTCCGTTTTACTACGGTTTCAGTTCAGATTTGCAAAGCGTCCACGTCTGCTGAGGGAAAGAGAAAAGTCTCAAAGTTGCTTGTTCTGGTGTGCAGCAAGTTTGACCTCAGACGGCTGCTTGATATCACCTAACGTCTATCTTGCAAAGTTTACTTTACGAGGCTCATATAGAGACAGAGGACGAATTCTGACCGTTGCACTAAAAACTGAAGAGACACCAGATGGAACATCGAGTGCGGTACAATATCTGAAACAATGTTGATGGTCGCCACATCGAGCCCCTGTGGTCGTTTTTTTTATTTTTTTTTATTACTGTAAACACGTAATGTTTAAGTGCTAGTGCAAACAGATATGCTTAAGGGATCAATGGTTGTTTCGTTATGTTTCCTTTTGAATTGTAGCTTAATAAGTGTGCGTCACGCCTAATTCAGTTCCTCATGCAGAAGTGGAAGAGTTAAACATCTGAATTTGAAACCGCCGTAGAACGAAAACGGTACGCTTCCGTATACGAGTTCCTATTCAAAATATCATGTACTCATTCCCCTCTACAAGTCCTAGAAATTAGTAACGGGAATTTCCGACCATGTTATATAGGCTATAAGCTCCATGTATCACCGCTCTAACCCGCACTTTTCATAACGATTCCCTTTGCCAAGCTTTTATTTGACTGGATTGACAAGTAGTTGAGTATCATCTATGCTTCCCAGAATTTCTTCCTTTTTTTCAATTTATAAAATCACACAGGTTTCTTAACAAGTTGTGTTGATCTGGTTACTGGTAAATTGAGTTTCTGGCCGTTGCAGTCAGCGGTGTTTTAATGTAACCGGTAATTACATCCATAATGAAACATATTAAGTTACTTTGCTTCACATAGAGGTCCAGAAAAGCGTACTACATCGCCACACTCCTTTTTAGCTACTGTAACGTACCTGCGTGATTACCTGCTAAATTAAGCTGTAAAATTACGGGTACCTGATCTTCATGAGGTATGTGCTGTGCAGTCTCATTAACAACTCCCAGGTGCCTTCCGGGGCCTGTGCAGACTTCTGGTTTTTGTTATGTTGATGTACTTTTTGCTGTAACGTAAGTCAAGTGTCATTTTGATTCACGAAATAATTGTATGGTTTTTTGCAGTAGTCGTGTTGTGACTATATTTTATTTAAATGCGTTATAGGGAATGCAATGTTGTCATAAAAAATTTTACGACCTCGAAAACTCAACGTTTAGAAGGATTACGCTGCTCTATACACAGAGATTGAAGCTGTAAAAAATAAAATGACGCCAAAGGCATATCGGAAGAAATAGTACGCTATTTCCTACATATTACTCAATAAAAGTCCCCGTGGTCTTTCTCCGCCTTTATGTGAAGGCTATCTGCGGAACTAGTGTAGGGATGTTGGTACTTTGTTCACTTATTGACAGACTAATTTACGAATGATGTTTGTAAGTATAATTTATTACTGCTAAGCCAACAAGATAACGCAAGACTGCATGTTGCCCATGCAGTACTGACCCACTTCGACACAGGCGAGCACTTATTCCGGATCTTTTGCACACTGGAAACATCTGGTCACACGCCACCGAAAGTGAAATGTCATCACACGCCAACCATTACGACTGACAATCTCTGGTATAATGCTCAAGCAGCATGGGATGGCCTTCCCGGATCCCATTTATAGCCGATATCCAAGCGGTGTCAGGCTGTTATCGCTGTCACAGGTGGGCACCCCGTATCCTCCCAAAGTTCTTACAAAATTAACACTATTTTTCGTACTCTGCTTCATATGCACACATAAAAAACTTCCTGGTATTGCAATTATAAATTCAGCACTGCAGTGTTTTAGACCTGAATTTTTGTAAAATTTTTAAATGCAATACATTTTAATGAACTCAGAGCCATCACTCAGCACAAAGCTTTGTTTGGAAAGGGGTTTCATTGGAAATGTAGAAAATCTGAGTTCATACCCCAAATGTTAGAAACCCACATTTTCCACAACACTAACACCGAAGACGTTATGTGACCGCCAAAGAGGAGGAGATCTGCCTCCATATATGGCAACGACCATCCTACGGTAGACTTTCAACGCTTAGGCTTGGTTATTACCAACATCAGACAAGTGATATTCTTCTACTAACTGTAATTATACGATGCTTTCAACACAAAAGATTACGAGGGTAAATTTCAGCTTATCTCTACCAGTTTGTATAACATTCAATAGTTCTAAATCTTCAGAGCCTGCCCACACTTGCAGATGAGGAAACATTCTTACAATTACAGCCAACCTATTGCCATGTATCACGGAACATTTACGTCTGAGAGTAGAGCAGTAATAACTTGCAGGAATGTTGCCATAGTACGTCCGCAGATTCTGAGAGCCCTTTAATTATATTTTTCTGGCCTTTGGGTACACTAACACAGACAGTCCAAACTCGTACGGCTGGTTTTCCGTCGAAGTCACGAGTCTGTATTTTCTATACAGGGTGTTACAAAAAGGTATGGCCAAACTTTCAGGAAACATTCCTCACACACAAAGAAAGAAAATGTTATGTGGACATGTGTCCGGAAACACTTACTTTCCATGTTAGAGCTCATTTTAGTTTCGTCAGTATGTACTGTACTGCCTCGATTCACCGCCAGTTGGCCCAACTGAAGGAAGGAAATGTAGAAAATCTGAGTTCATACCCCAAATGTTAGAAACCCACATTTTCCACAACACTAACACCGAAGACATTATGTGACCGCCAAAGAGGAGGAGATCTGCCTCCATATATGGCAACGGTAGACTTTCAACGCTTGACTTCGGTGCTTGCGACTCATTGCTCTACAGTACTAGCATCAAGCACATCAGTACGTAGCATCAACGGGTTAGTGTTCATCACGAACGTAGTTTTGCAGTCAGTGCAATGTTTACAAATGCGGAGTTGGCAGATGCCCATTTGATGTATGGATTAGCACGGGGCAATAGCTGTGGCGCGGTACGTTTGCATCGAGACAGATTTCCAGAACGAAGGTGTACCGACAGGAAGACGTTCGAAGCAATTGATCGGCGTCTTAGGGAGCACGGAACATTCCAGCCTATGACTCGCGACTGGGGAAGACCTAGAACGACGAGAACACCTGCAAAGGACGAGGCAGTTCTTCGTGCAGTTGACGATAACCCTAAGGTCAGCTGCTGTACAAGGTAACCACGTCACTGTATGGAGAGTGCTAAGGGAGAACCAGTTGTTTCCGTACCATGTACAGCGTGTGCAGGCACTATCAGCAGCTGATTGGCCTCCACGGGTACACTTCTGTGAATGGTTCATCCAACAGTGTGTCAATCCTCATTTCAGTGCAAATGTTCTCTTTACGGATGAGGCTTCATTCCAACGTGATCAAATTGTAAATTTTCACAATCAACATGTGTGGGCTGACGAGAATCCGCACGCAATTGTGCAATCACGTCATCAACACAGATTTTCTGTGAACGTTTGGGCAATCATTGTTGGTGATGTCTTGATTGGGCCCCATGTTCTTCCACCTATGCACAATGTAGCACGTTATCATGATTTCATACGGGATATTCTACCTGTGCTGCTAGAACATGTGCCTTTACAAGTACGACACAACATGTGGTTCATGCAAGATGGAGCTCCTGCACATTTCAGTAGAAGTTTTCGTACGCTTCTCAATAACAGATTCGGTGAACGACGGATTGGTAGAGGCGGACCGATTCCATGGCCTCCACGCCCTCCTGACCTCAACCCTCTTGACTTTCTTTTATGGGGGCATTTGAAAGCTCTTGTCTACGCAACCCCGGTACCAAATGTAGAGACTCTTCGTGCTCGTATTGTGGACGGCTGTGATACAATACACCATTCTCCAGGGCTGCATCAGCGCATCAGGGATTCCATGCGACGGAGGGTGGATGCATGTATCCTCGCTAACGGAGGGCATTTTGAACATTTCCTGTAACAAAGTGTTTGAAGTCACGCTGGTACGTTCTGTTGCTGTGTGTTTCCATTCCATGATAAATGTGATTTGAAGAGAAGTAATAAAATGAGCTCTAACATGGAAAGTAAGCGTTTCCGGACACATGTCCACATAACATATTTTCTTTCTGTGTGTGTGAGGAATGTTTCCTGAAAGTTTGGCCGTACCTTTTTGTAACACCCTGTGTACTACTAAGCACTATAAAACACAAATTTCGTCCAGATTAACATTTTGAGACCCACAAAAATGAAAATTATATAATTTTAATCTTTTCTTTAAAAAAAATTGGCCTTTATTATCATAGTAAGCACTGAGTACAATAAGAAATTGGCAGAAAGTAAACACTTACTTGTGTTAAGGATATGCTTTCGCTATGGAATATAATTGTAAATTTTTTCATGAAGTTAACCGTTATTATCATAGTAAGCGACGAATGCAGAATAAATTGGCAACTAGTAAAAAATCATTTGATTTAGGGAGGTGGAAAATGGAAATCTGTGGTAAGGTCTTACGAGGTCAAACTGCTGAGGTCATCGGTCCCTAAGCCCACACACTATTTAATCTAACTGAAACTAACTTACGATAAGGACGACACACACACCCATGCCCGAGGGGGGACTCGAACCTCCGACGAGGGCAGTTTTAGGGAGGTGGTTTTACTTTGGAATCACTAGTGCATACAGTTTTCAATCGCCCATCATTTCATGTTATGCATTTGAAAGAAGATCCGCATTTTTCCTCAATAGAATGCCACATCTCGAAATTTTCACGAACTCATAATGCCTAAAGCAAATTACAGTACTAAATAACGGACACTAAATCACGTATCAAGTCTACGTACTGCCCCAGTGATTTCTTTTTTAAACCACTCATAAAAGCAGTAGTACAAACCCAGCTTTACATTACGATAACCTTTGATCAACTTACCTTTACTATCAATGATTCTGCAATATGGCTACAATAAAAAAAATTGCGTGCCACAATCTCCCACAGTCACGTAGTACGAAGTCCGCGCCGACTGTTGTTTTGAACGCTGTAAGTGACTGCTACATAACATTACATTCATAGAAGTACCTCGGCGCTCCGCTAGATGTACAGGGGATAGGCAAAATAATGTGAACAGTTCTAGTATTGGGATGGTTGTGTTTGATGCTCAACAACAGAGGTAAGGCACGTGTCGCGCTGGACTGTGCGTGGTCAGTACGGACTAGGCATCAGTGCAGGTTGTCTACGGGTAGTGCAGACTTCGCATTTGCATTCAGAATCCGAGGTCGAATTGCAATGAAAGACCTAACAGGGTTCCAAACAGAGCAAAGTGTGTGGAGCTAGATTAGCTGGAGGATCAGTAACCAAGACAGGCAACTGTTTCAAGAGCAACTCTTTCAACAGTCATGACTGCCTACACAAAACATGGAAAGACATCATCGTGTAAACGTAATAGTAGCCGCAAATCAGAACTAAATGACGGAGATCGTCGTACGCTAAGACGAATTGTGCAAAAACCACACAAAACTACGGCGCTTAAAGTGACAGCAGACATCAATAGCCATATTCGAGACGCCGTATCTATCGACACTGTCAGCCGAGAACTCCATAAAGCGAATATTCCTGGACGAGCTGCTATATCGAAACCGTCAGTGGCGACAACCAACGCAAAGAAGCGTAAAACATAGTGTCAGCAGCATAAATCCTGAACGGCTGATCAGTGGAAACACGTCATATCGCCCGCGAATCAACGTTTTCGTTGTTGCCAACATAGGGCCGGGTTTGCGTCTGGAGAACGCCAAAAGAAGCCTACAATCCTAATTGCTTGGTTGCAATGGTTAAGCATGGAGATGGAATTGTAATGGTGTTGGCAGCCATATCATGGTATTCTGCTGGTCCCATCATTACTCTCAAAGGCCGTGTTACAGCCAACGATCATGTGAACAATTTAGGTGATCACGTGCACCCCATGATTCAAATGTTGTTCCCCAACAATGATGCCATATTTCAGGACGATAATGCACCCATTCACACAGCCAGGGCAGTACAATCATGGTATGAGGAGCATGCAACTGAACAGCAGCGTCTTCTCTGGCCAGTACAGTCCCCGGACTTTAACATTATCGAACCCTTTTTGGCGGTATTGGAACGCAGGCTCTGGAGCAGATTTCCGCCTCCCTCGTCACTACAGGAGTTAGAGGAGGTTCTGGTCGAAGAGTGGCATAACATTCCACTGGAGGCTTTACACTCATTGTTTGCCAGTATTCCAAGAAGAATCGCAGCTGCATTACGGGTAAAATGGGGGTCTAACCCCTTGTTAATTAACCATTCCCAACTAAGTACAGGTGTTCACATTATTTTGCCTATTCCTTGTATTTGTCCTATAACAGCATGGGTAGTTTCATGCTAAAGGCACTGTTACTTAAAAACAAAATTAATGAAATGGTGGTTTCCGATAGAAATTACTGGTATTGAGGGAGTTAACGATAACACTTAAATAAGTACAATATCCAAAAAGTTTTCATTTTTGATTAAAAAATTTGTTTCCAAATTAAAAAATTAAAACACGTAGACACACACATCAGGATACACACACACACACACACACACACACACACACACACACACAGACAGAGAGGGAGGGAGGGGCAAACTCACAAATTGAGCGGCTATGTTTTAATGCTAACTTCTCCCAATCATTCTTCCACGAATTTATAAGTGTTTATATTCACTGTTGTCAATATTATCACCACATCCGATAGGAGGTCTTGTTTCACATTTACAGGCTCGGTAAATAACCAGACTCATTCCTTTCTCCTTCTTACACGAGGAGTAACACGAACGTCTCGCAGAGAAACAACAACATTCAGATACAATTTATGACTGAGAAACAACACAAAAACTTTGGCGTACTGGCCGCAGACGGGCCGAACTCGACTGACCAGCCGCCATGTTATCCTCGTCAATAACGTCATCTCGATGGGATATGGAGGGGCGCGGGTTCAGGACACAATTTTAGACCTTGGAGCTGCTACTTCGCACTCAAGCAGCTCCTCAATTGGCATCACGGGGCTAAGTACGAGGGTCACTCCAAAAGAAATGCACACTTTTTTTTAAATTCATCTTTTATTCTACGTGTTTGAATGCTTTACAGTGTGTAAATACATGCTTTAGAAACAGTATTTTCATTTCTCCACAAAATTTCGATCCCTCTCAATTGCCTTACGCCATCTTGGAACCAGCGCCTCTATAGCCTCACGGTAAAATTCTGGACCAACCTGTTGGAGCCACTGTTTGGCAGCGTGCACAAGGGAGTCATCATCTTCAAACCTTGTTCCACGAAGAGACTCTTTCAGTTTCCCAAAGAGATGATAGTCACATGGAGCCAGGTCAGGACTGTAAGGCGTGTGTTTCAGTGTTGTCCATCCGAGTTTTGTGATCGCTTCCATGGTTTTTTGACTGACATGTGGCCGTGCATTGTCGTGCAACAGCAAAACATCCTGCTTTTGCCGATGTGCTCGAACACGACTCAGTCGAGCTCGAAGTTTCTTCAATGTCGTCACATATACATCAGGATTTATGGTGGTTCGACTTGGCATGATGTCCACAAGCAAGAGCCCTTCGGAATCGAAAAACACCGTAGCCATAACTTTTACAGCAGAAAGCGTGGTTTTGAATATTTTTTTCCTTGAGTGAATTTTCATGATGCCACTCCATTGATTGCCTCTTCGTCTCTGGTGAAAAATAATGGAGCCATGTTTCATCACCTGTCACAATTCTTTCAAGAAATTCATCTCCACCATTCTCGTACTGTTGTACTGTTCCAAAAGTTCGCTGCATACCGTTTTTCTTGTTTCTTTGTGAGGCACTGTCAGCATCCTGGGAACCCGCCTGGCACAAGCATTTTTTAACGCCAACACTTTCAGTATTCTGAAAACACTTCCTTTCTCTATCCCAACGTAGCGTGACATTCGTTCACTGTGATGCGTCCGTCAGCAGTCACCTGCAGAATACGGCGCTGCGGTCGGCAATGCCCATATAAGACAAGTGTCTGGCATCTGTTACTCCTGCTACAATGACAGGTTATCAAGAGTTTGAACGTGGTGTTATAGTCGGCGCACGAGCGATGGGACACATCATCTCAACGTAATGAAGTGAGGATTTTCCCGTACGACCATTTCACGAGTGTACCGTGAATATCAGTAATCCGGTAAAACATCATATCTCTGACATCGCTGCGGCCAGAAAATGATCCTTCAAGAACGGAACCAACGACGACTGAAGAGAATCGTACAACGTGACAGAAGTGCAACACTTCCGCAAATTGCTGCAGATTTCTGTGCTGGGCCATGAACAAGTGTCAGTGTGCGAACCATTCAACGAAACATCATCGATATGGGCTTTCGGAGCCAAAGTCACACCCGTGTACCCTTGATGACTGCACGGCACAAAGCGTTGCGCATCGCCTGGGTCCATAAACACCGACAATCGGCTGTTGACTCGAAACATGTTGCCTGGTCGGACGAGTCACGTTTCAAACGGACATGTACGGGTATGGAGACAACTTAATGAATCCATGGAGCCTGCATCTCAGCGGGGGACTGTTCAAGCTGGAGGAAGTTCTGTAATGGCGTGGAGCGTGTGCAGAGTGATATGGGACCCCTGACACGTCTAGATACAACTCTGACAGGTGACACGTATGTAAGCATCCTGTCTGATGACCTGCATTCATTGTGCATTCCCAAAGACATGGGAAATTTCAGTATGACAATGTGACACGCCACACAACCAGAATTGCTACAGAGTGGCTCCAGGAATAGCCTTCTGAGCTGAAACTCTTCCGCTGGCCACCAAACTCCAGACATGAACATTATTGAACATATCTGGGATGTCTTAGCAACGTGCTGTTCAGAAGAGATCTCTACTCCCTCGTACTCTTACGGATTTATGGACAGCCCTGGAGGATTCATGGTGTCAGTTCCCTCCAACACTAGAAATTAGTCGAATTCATGCCACGTCGTGTTGTGGCACTTCTGCGTGGTCGCGTGGGCCCTACACGATATTAGGCAGGTCTTCCAGTTTCTTTGGCTCTTCAATGTAAATCATAGCTACATAATAAAGCAAAACTGAATACTTGGCGCTCTCAGAAAAATAGGGTGCACTCAGGGATATAGTAATATTCTCAATATCTTATAAGCTACAAAAGTTAATAATTTGCAGTGATTGAATATTGTCCCAATGAACCTTGGAATTAACAGCTCTTACACACTTTATGCGATTTCACCAAACGATGATGATAGCATTGCACTGTAGGTATGACTTTTGGAAGCTATGTATCTGTATTTATTTTGTTTATTAATTTCGTTACATTTTCATATTCTCTTCATAATGTCAGTGCTTGTCAGATAATTGTATCCTCCACAATAACGAAGTAACTGAATGCAGCATGAATACGTCATATCGTTCCATACTCGTGTTGTTATTTAATGAATATTTTACTATTTTATTTGAATATGATTACAATTTGTACGAAAAAACCTATGTAATTTATAAGTGCACAAATACATGTGTCAGCTAATTACTTCTACATCTACATGATTACTCTGCAATTCACATGTAAGTGCTTGACAGAGGGTTCATCGAACCACAATCATACTATCTCCCTACCATTCCACTCCCGGACAGCGCGCGGGAAAAACGAACACCTAAACCTTTCTGTCCGAGCTCTGATTTCTCTAATTTTATTTTGATGATCATTCCTACCTATGTAGGCTGGGCTCAACAAAATATTTTCGCATTCGGAAGAGAAAGTTGGTGACTGAAATTTCGTAAATAGATCTCGCCGCGACGAAAAACGTCTCTGCTTTAATGACTTCCATCCCAACTCGCGTATTATATCTGCCACACTCTCTCCCCTACTACGTGATAATACAAAACGAGCTGCCCTTTTTTGCACCCTTTCGATGTCCTCCGTCAATCCCACTTGGTAAGGATCCCACACCGCGCAGCAATATTCTAACAGAGGACGAACGAGTGTAGTGTAAGCTGTCTCTTTAGTGGACTTGTTGCATCTGTAAGTAGGCTGTTTATGTTTTCTTATTGGCAACGTTACGTAGCGCTCTGTATGAAAATCACTGGCTGTGCTGTGTGCAGTCTGTGGCTAGTTTTGCATTGTTGTCTGCCATTGTAGTGTTGGGCAGCGGCAGCTGGATGTGAACAGCGCGTAGCGTTGCGCAGTTGGAGGTGAGCCGCCAGCAGTGGTGGATGTGGAGAGAGAAATGGCGGAGTTTTGATATTTGTAAGAATGGATGTTATGAACTCCTATATATATTATGACTTTTGATGATATTAAGGTAAATACATTGTTTGTTCTCTATTAATATCTTTCATTTGCTAACTATCCCTATCAGTAGTTAGTGCCTTCCGTAGTTTGAATCTTCTATTTAGCTGGCAGTAGTGGCGCTCGCTGTATTGCAGTAGTTCGAGTAACGAAGATTTTTGTGAGGTAAGTGATTTGTGAAACGTATAGGTTAATATTAGACAGGGCCATTCTTTTGTAGGGATTATTGAAAGTCAGATTGCGTTGCGCTAAAAAATATTGTGTGTCAGGTTAAGCACAGTCATGTATAAATTGTTCAAAGGGGACGTTTCATATGTCGACCCTTAGCCGAGGATACCTCACTGGAATCTTCTGATTTTTTCTTGTAGTTTGTGTAATTAGTGTAGCTTTTGTTTATTGCTAGCACGTAATTGTAGAGAAAATCTCCTTTGTAGTTGCAGTCTTTCATTGTTGTACAGTAAAACAGTTGTGGCATGCATGTAGATTTGCAATTAACTAGATATTATTTTCAGTGTTATGTTAATGTGTTCTCTTATTTTTGCTCTTCAAATTGTGCTTTTCTGTGTTGTCGTGTGAAATATTGTGACAATAATGGCGTGTGAAAAACGTAACACTAGACTCCAAAGTAAACTGAGAAATAATAGTGACGACGAGTGTAGCTTACCAGCACCGCTGTGTAATGAATTAACAGACATTCAAAGTAGTAATTTGGTAACTGTGCATAGGGAAATGGAGCGGGCGTCAAATAATGGTGTAGACAGTGAAACAGGTAGTGAACAGGGAAGCATTATCGATCGATCGGTCGGCAACAGCTCGCCTCAGGAATCGGGAATGACAGAACACAATATTGCAAATACTGTAGACTCAGGTTTTGGGTTCTCACCGTTTTCTCAAATGAGTCAAACATTTTCTGCACGTCAAAATGTGAATGTTGCCGGTGCAACTTCACTGCCGAAAAGCACTGAGGAACATGTTTCAGACACCAGTGCATTGTTATTACAGTTGATGCAACAAATGGGACAAAGGCTACAAAAATTTGACTCAATGGAACAAAATCTTCACAAGTTAGACACAATGGAACAAAATCTTCAAAAGTTAGACACAATGGAACAACACCAGAGACAAACACAGCAACAGTTAGACACAGTGAAACAAAATCTCAAAAAGTTAGACATAGTGGAACAAAATCTTAAAAAGTTAGACACAATGGAACAAAATCTTCAAAAGTTAGACACCACACTTGAACAAACACGTGAAGATTTAACTACTGAGTTACATAACATTGAATCGAAATGTCAAAAAGTCTGTAATGACGTAAAAACACAAATTTGTGAGCATTTTCAACCTATTTTTTCGCAGCATGAAAATGCATTACAGAATCACGAAGCAGCCATAAAAGAACTGCAAACCATTGTTCATGAAAATCATGAGACCTTGTGGGCTAAAACTGACTCAGTTGCATCTACCGATTCGGTTACGCAACTTGCAAAAACTCAGGAAATCTTGAAGGACACAGTAGATTTAAGTTAGCTTAAGAGGGGGTAGGCTATATAAGAGAATGAGTTGCGATGAATTGGAAGAAACACATTGAGAAGATATAAGAAACAGATTTGGCAAAAATGAGTATTGTGCACTGAGAAATAATTATTTTGAAAGAAATATGAATAGAATACAGAAAGCAGGTGTAGATAGGACTTTTTGGGAATAATGATGAATGAAGGGAGATCTCCAAGAAGTAAAGAAAGTTTTGTTTGCAAAATACTGCAGTAAAACAAACCCTGTCCTTTCCTTTTGTATTATTATGCTATGTGTTTGTGTACCCAAGTGTATTTCTTTTCTTCCTGTCTCTGTGTACTGTTTCATAGAAATTTTTTTCTGTTCTAGTACTAAGCTACATTCACTATGATGAGGAATACTGTTATCCTCAAATATAATTTGCATTTATAATATGTTATTTTCTTTGTAATGATGTTTAGACATTATTTATTCTGTTCTGTTTTAATGCTTAGGTGTGAAGTTGATGTTTCAAAAGTTATTCTGATCTTTTATGTAGGTACTCATAATTCCTGTAACAATGATGTATATGTTTATTTTTATTCTTTTGTAAAGCCTGTATTACTACAAATGTTATATGTATTGTTATGTTCTTTAATGATGTATTTTGTACCTTTGTTATTGTATTTTTATTTTAGCAAATTGTAATTGTTACCAGTTCTTCAAATTAAGTATCATTTCACTGCACACGTTTCTGTTGGTCTTAGTATATGCACAGTATGTGAGAAGTTGGGACTGTTAGTGCTTGCATGTGTGTTAATAATTCAGCAAGGGACAGGATAACAGCATTGCTGGTTCTAAGGACAATTCCAAAAACTTTGTGAGTGCACAAGTGGTGGTTATGGACTTGCTATATTATCCGCAAGACTCTTCAGTGGTGATTGTGCACCTGCACAGTCGCAACAGATGGCTGCTGGCCATCTCTATAAAGACTACAGTGGGTCTGCATCTTTGATGACCCACCAATACCATTATTTCTACAAGGACTACAGTGAGTCTACACCTTTGCTGACTCACCAGTACCATTATTTCTACAAGGACTGCAGTGGGTCTGCACCTCTGGTGGCCCACCAATAACATAATCTCGAGCAGGACTACAGTGTGTCTGCTCTGTGATGACCTACCTACCAATACTCTTCAAAACTTCGACTGACTCTGCTGTGGATTTGCTCTGTTGTGGCCCATTACCTGTCTGCATGTCAGGAGTCAGCACTGTATTTCTGTTGGAAGGACAACACTACTTCAAGACTGCATGGAAATCCACTACTTGCGTGTGCATTCTCTTTTACTGCTCAGACTTTGAGAAGAAAAAAAACACTGTAATTTTACTGTGATGAATGATCAGGACTGTCTTTATGGACTGTGAGAAAATTTTAGCTTTTGACCAACATTGTATCAAGAAGTGTGTGCATTTGATATCTTTCTTACTGGAATTATGGAAAATATTATCAAATCATTATTGGCCACTGCCCAAAACAATTTGTAAAATTTTTTGTGGGGAGCAAGGGGGCTATGTAAGTAGGCTGTTTATGTTTTCTTATTGGCAACGTTACGTAGCGCTCTGTATGAAAATCACTGGCTGTGCTGTGTGCAGTCTGTGGCTAGTTTTGCATTGTTGTCTGCCATTCTAGTGTTGGGCAGCGGCAGCTGGATGTGAACAGCACGTAGCGTTGCGCAGTTGGAGGTGAGCCGCCAGCAGTGGTGGATGTGGAGAAATGGCGGAGTTTTGATACTTGTAAGAATGGATGTTATGAACTCCTATATACACTCCTGGAAATGGAAAAAAGAACACATTGACACCAGTGTGTTAGACCCACCATACTTGCTCCGGACACTGCGAGAGGGCTGTACAAGCAATGATCACACGCACGGCACAGCGGACACACCAGGAACCGCGGTGTTGGCCGTCGGATGGCGCTAGCTGCGCAGCATTTGTGCACCGCCGCCGTCAGTGTCAGCCAGTTTGCCGTGGCATACGGAGCTCCATCGCAGTCTTTAACACTGGTAGCATGCCGCGACAGCGTGGACGTGAACCGTATGTGCAGTTGACGGACTTTGAGCGAGGGCGTGTAGTGGGCATGCGGGAGGCCGGGTGGACGTACTGCCGAATTGCTCAACACGTGGGGCGTGAGGTCTCCACAGTACATCGATGTTGTCGCCAGTGGTCGGCGGAAGGTGCACGTGCCCGTCGTCCTGGGACCGGACCGCAGCGACGCACGGATGCACGCCAAGACCGTAGGATCCTACGCAGTGCCGTAGGGGACCGCACCGCCACTTCCCAGCAAATTAGGGACACTGTTGCTCCTGGGGTATCGGCGAGGACCATTCGCAACCGTCTCCATGAAGCTGGGCTACGGTCCCGCACCGTTAGGCCGTCTTCCGCTCACGCCCCAACAACGTGCAGCCCGCCTCCAGTGGTGTCGCGACAGGCGTGAATGGAGGGACGAATGGAGACGTGTCGTCTTCAGCGACGAGAGTCGCTTCTGCCTTGGTGCCAATGATGGTCGTATGCGTGTTTGGCGCCGTGCAGGTGAGCGCCACAATCAGGACTGCATACGACCGAGGCACACAGGGCCAACACCCGGCATCATGGTGTGGGGAGCGATCTCCTACACTGGCCGTACACCACTGGTGATCGTCGAGGGGACACTGAATAGTGCACGGTACATCCAAACCGTCATCGAACCCATCGTTCTACCATTCCTAGACCGGCAAGGGAACTTGCTGTTCCAACAGGACAATGCACGTCCGCATGTATCCCACGCCACCCAACGTGCTCTAGAAGGTGTAAGTCAACTACCCTGGCCAGCAAGATCTCCGGATCTGTCCCCCATTGAGCATGTTTGGGACTGGATGAAGCGTCGTCTCACGCGGTCTGCACGTCCAGCACGAACGCTGGTCCAACTGAGGCGCCAGGTGGAAATGGCATGGCAAGCTGTTCCACAGGACTACATCCAGCATCTCTACGATCGTCTCCATGGGAGAATAGCAGCCTGCATTGCTGCGAAAGGTGGATATACACTGTACTAGTGCCGACATTGTGCATGCTCTATTGCCTGTGTCTATGTGCCTGTGGTTCTGTCAGTGTGATCATGTGATGTATCTGACCCCAGGAATGTGTCAATAAAGTTTCCCCTTCCTGGGACAATGAATTCACGGTGTTCTTATTTCATTCTCCAGGAGTGTATATTATGACTTTTGATGATATTAAGGTAAATACATTGTTTGTTCTCTATTAATATCTTTCATTTGCTAACTATCCCTATCAGTAGTTAGTGCCTTCCGTAGTTTGAATCTTTTATTTAGCTGGCAGTAGTGGCGCTCGCTGTATTGCAGTTGTTCGAGTAACGAAGATTTTTGTGAGGTAAGTGATTTGTGAAACGTATAGGTTAATATTAGACAGGGCCATTCTTTTGTAGGGATTATTGAAAGTCAGATTGCGTTGCGCTAAAAAATATTGTGTGTCAGGTTAAGCACAGTCATGTATAAATTGTTCAAAGGGGACGTTTCACATCTTCTAAGTGTCCTGCCAATGAAACGCACCTTTGGTTCGTCTTCCCCACAATATTATCTATGTGGTCTTTCCAACTGAAGTTGTTCGTAATTTTTACACCCAGGTACTTAGTTGAATTGACAGCCTTGAGAATTGTTCTATTTATCGAGTAATCGAATTCCAACGGATTTCTTTTGGAACTCATGTGGATCACCTCACACTTTTCGTTATTTAGCGTCAACTGCCACCTGCCACACCATACAGCAATCTTTTCTAAATCGCAAGGCAACTACTGGTCTTCGGATGACCTTACTGGACGGTAAATTACAGCATCATCTGCGAACAACCTAAGAGAACTGCTCAGATTGTCACCCAGGTCATTTACATAGATAAGGAACAGCAGAGGTCCCAGGACACTTTCCTGGGGAACACCTGATATGACTTCAGTTTTACTCGATGATTTGCCGTCTATTAGTACGAACTGCGACCTTCCTGACAGGAAATCACGAATCCAGTTGCACAACTGAGACGATACCCCATAGAATCGCAGCTTGATTAGAAGTCGCTTGTGAGGAACGGTGTCAAAAGCTTTTCGGAAATCTAGAAATACGGAATCAACTTGAGATACCCTGTCGATAGCGGCCATTACTTCGTGCTAAAAAAGAGCTAGCTGCGTTGCACAAGAACGATGTTTTCTGAAACCATGCTGATTACGTATTAATAGATCATTCCCTTCGAGGTGATTCATAACGTTTGAATACAGTATACGCTCCAAAACCCTACTGCAAGCCGACGTCAATGATATAGGTCTGTAGTTCGATGGATTACTCCTTCTACCCTTCTTAAACACTGGTACGACCTGCGCAATTTTCCAATCTGCAGGTACAGATCCATCGGTGAGCGAGCGGTTGTATACGATTGTGAAGTAGGGAGCTATTGTATCAGCGTAATCTGAAAGGAACCTAATCGGTATACAATCTGGACCTGAAGACTTGCCCGTATCAAGCGAATTGAGTTGCATCGCAACCCCTAAGATATCTACTTCTAAGAAACTCATGCTAGCAGCTGTTCGTGTTTCAAATTCAGGAATATTCCATTCGTCTTCCCTGGTGAAGGAATTTCGGAAAACTGCGTTCAATAACTCCGATTTAGCGGCACAGTCGTCGGTGACAGTACCATCGGCACTGCGCAGCGAAGGTGTTGCCGCTTGTGCACTTTACATACGACCAGAATTTCTTCGGATTTTCTACCAAATTTCGAGACAATGTTTCGTTGTGGAACCTATTAAAGGCATATCGTATTGAAGTGCGTGCCAAATTTCGCGCGTCTGTAAATTTTAGCCAATCTTCGGGATATCGCGTTCTTCTGAACTTCGCATGCATTTTCCGTTGCCTCTGCAACAGCGTTCGGACCTGTTTTGTGTACCATGGGGGATCAGTTCCATCTCTTACCAATTTATGAGGTATGAATCTCTCAATTGCTGTTGCTACTATATCTTTGAATTTGAGCCACATCTCGTCTACATTTGCATAGTCAGTTCGGAAGGAATGGAGATTGTCTCTTAGGAAGACTTCTAGTGACACTTTATCCGCTTTTTTAAATAAAAATATTTTGCGTTTGTTTCTGGTGGATTTGGAAGAAACGGTATTGAGCCTAGCTACAACGACCTTGTGATCACTAATTCCTGTATCAGCTCTGGATTCTTTGTGGCTAAGAGGTCAAGTGTGTTTTCGCAACCATTTACAATTCGCGTGGGTTCGTGGACTAACTGCTCGAAATACACTCCTGGAAATTGAAATAAGAACACCGTGAATTCATTGTCCCAGGAAGGGGAAACTTTATTGACACATTCCTGGGGTCAGATACATCACATGATCACACTGACAAAACCACAGGCACATAGACACAGGCAACAGAGCATGCACAATGTCGGCACTAGTACAGTGTATATCCACCTTTCGCTGCAATGCAGGCTGCTATTCTCCCATGGAGACGATCGTAGAGATGCTGGATGTAGTCCTGTGGAACGGCTTGCCATGCCATTTCCAACTGGCGCCTCAGTTGGACCAGCGTTCGTGCTGGACGTGCAGACCGCGTGAGACGACGCTTCATCCAGTCCCAAACATGCTCAATGGGGGACAGATCCGGAGATCTTGCTGGCCAGGGTAGTTGACTTACACCTTCTAGAGCACGTTGGGTGGCGTGGGATACATGCGGACGTGCATTGTCCTGTTGGAACAGCAAGTTCCCTTGCCGGTCTAGGAATGGTAGAACGATGGGTTCGATGACGGTTTGGATGTACCGTGCACTATTCAGTGTCCCCTCGACGATCACCAGTGGTGTACGGCCAGTGTAGGAGATCGCTCCCCACACCATGATGCCGGGTGTTGGCCCTGTGTGCCTCGGTCGTATGCAGTCCTGATTGTGGCGCTCACCTGCACGGCGCCAAACACGCATACGACCATCATTGGCACCAAGGCAGAAGCGACTCTCATCGCTGAAGACGACACGTCTCCATTCGTCCCTCCATTCACGCCTGTCGCGACACCACTGGAGGCGGGCTGCACGATGTTGGGGCGTGAGCGGAAGACGGCCTAACGGTGTGCGGAACCGCAGCCCAGCTTCTTGGAGACGGTTGCGAATGGTCCTCGCCGATACCCCAGGAGCAACAGTGTCCCTAATTTGCTGGGAAGTGGCGGTGCGGTCCCCTACGGCACTGCGTAGGATCCTACGGTCTTGGCGTGCATCCGTGCGTCGCTGCGGTCCGGTCCCAGGTCGACGGGCATGTGCACCTTCCGCCGACCACTCGCGACAACATCGATGTACTGTGGAGACCTCACGCCCCACGTGTTGAGCAATTCGGCGGTACGTCCACCCGGCCTCCCGCATGCCCACTATATGCCCTCGCTCAAAGTCCGTCAACTGCACATACGGTTCACGTCCACGCTGTCGCGGCATGCTACCAGTGTTAAAGACTGCGATGGAGCTCCGTATGCCACGGCAAACTGGCTGACACTGACGGCGGCGGTGCACAAATGCTGCGCAGCTAGCGCCATTCGACGGCCAACACCGCGGTTCCTGGTGTGTCCGCTGTGCCATGCGTGTGATCATTGCTTGTACAGCCCTCTCGCAGTGTCCGGAGCAAGTATGGTGGGTCTGACACACCGGTGTCAATGTGTTCTTTTTTCCATTTCCAGGAGTGTAATTTTCGGAGAAAGCATTTAGGACAATCTCGAAATATGTTTTCTGCCTACCACCGGTTTTGAACAAGTATTTTTGCCAACATATCGAGGGAAGGTTGAAGTCCCCACCAATTATAACAGTATGAGTGGGGTATTTATTTGTTACGAGACTCAAATTTTCTCTGAACTGTTCAGCAACCATATCATTGGAGTCTGGGGGCCGGTAGAAGGAGCCAATTATTAACTTAGTTCGGCTGTTAAGTATAACCTCCACCCATACCAATTCGCACGGAGTATCTACTTCGACTTGACTACAAGATAAATCACTACTGACAGACACAAACACTCTTTCCTGAACACCGTCTGAAAAATTTCTGCAGAACTTATTTCAGGCTTTAGCCAGCTTTCTGTACCTGTAGCGATTTCAGCTTCTGTGCTTTCTATTAGCGCTTGAAGCACAGGGACTTTCTCAGCTCAACAATTTACAACTACAATTCTGACTGTTCCTTGATCCCAGCACGTCCTGTATTTGCCATGCACCCTTTGAGATTGCAGCCCACCCCGTACTTTCCCAAGGCCTTCTAACCTAAAAAAACCGCCCAGTCCACGCCACAGAGTCTCCGCTACCCGTGTAGCCACCAGCTGAGTGTAGTGAACTCTTGACCTATTCAGGGGAACCCGAAACCCCACCACCCTATGGCGCAAGTCAAGGAATCTGCAGCCAACACGGTCGCAAAACCGTCTGAGCCTCTAATTCAGACCCTCCACCCGGCTCTGCACCAAAGGTCCGCAGTCGGTTCTGTCAACGATGCTGCAGATGGTGAGCTCTGCCTTCATCTCGTAAGTAAGACCGGCAGCATTCACCAAATCATATAGCCGCTGGAATCCAGAGAGAATTTCCTCAGATCCGAAGCGACACACGTCATTAGTGCCGACATGTGCCACCACCTGCAGCTGGCTGCACTCTGTGCTCTTCATGGCATCCAGAAGGACCCTTTCCACATCAGGAATGATTCCACCCGGAATGTACACGGAGTGCACACTGGATTTCTTCCCCTCCTTAGCCGCCATATCCCTAAGCGGCCCCATTACGCCGCTAACATTGGAGCTGCCAACTACCAGTAAGCCCACCCTCTGCGATTGCCCGGTCCTTGAAGGCTGAGAATCATCCTCTGAAACAGGGCAGACAGCTGCATCTGGCTCAGCCAGAGACAGTACCTGAAACCTGATTGTCAGACGCACTGGGAAGGCTTTCTGATCAGCCTCTGGGGACGTCATTCGCTGCCTGCCACGCCTTGGAACAACCTTCCAATCAACCACAGGCGAGGGCTCAGCCCCACTGCGGGCAGCAACCGGGACAACCACAGCGGCAGACCGATCTGGGGACAGACGGGACGAGGTTGACATCCCCGTGATACCCAAGTCCGGCTCCCCACAGTAGTGCCCATTGGCAACAGCCTCAAGCTGCGCGACCGAAGTCAGCGCCGCCTGCAGCTGTGAGCGAAGGGATGCCAACTCAGCCCTCATCCGAACACAGCAATCACAGTCCCTGTCCATTCTAATCGATATTGAACAACAGTTACTGAAACACGAGTCAGTGCCTAGATAACGCAAGGGAAACATGCAAGAATGTATGAACTAACCTGTACAAATGCCTAACGACTGCGCTACAATTTGCCTGAATTTACGATTACAGTAACTAAAACTCGAAATTACACCTCCTATACGAAACAACGTAACAAATAAGTGAGCTAGGAGTATACAACTTGCTGCTGGCAGCTGCTTATCCAATGGCTTATCCAACAGCTTATTGAAAAGAATGCAAAAAGACGCTTCTATCAAGTAGTCGTTGTTAACTGCTTAAACTATATTTAACGATGACCTGTTGTCATTTAACGTGTATGTACTTGCGCAAGAATACTAGCTTGTTCATGTATGAAATAACTGTTGTTTATGTTTATCATAAGTGGGCGTGGCTAAAATGGTTCAACTGGCTCTGAGCATTATGGGACTTAACATCTGAAGTCATCAGTCCCCTAGAAATTAGAACTACTTAAACCTAACTAACCTATGGACATCACACACATCCATGCCCGAGGCAGGATTCGAACCTGCGACCGTAGCGGTCGCGCGGTTCCAGACTGAAGCGCCTAGAACCGCTCGGCCACCAGCGGCCGGCGTAAGTGAGCTGAGTGTAATCGAATTTATATACATAAAGTTATAACATGCTAATTTATTGTGGAGAGCGGTCAAGTTGAGTCAAAATCTTGCCTTTAGAATATAGGAACGATGTGTTTTTGGTGGAGATGGCCTTCCGCCAGTGAGAATCAGGCAGTGGCGGAACACTGCTGTAGTCATGGTGAGACAGACATTTTTCGAGTTGTGGGAACAAGGAAGCGTTTTGGAGACTTTTACGCTAGTTCTGGACAAAGTCAGACCTGCCTGTGGTACAATAAGATATTCGGTCACGTGAGTGATTGACTCTGGGCGATGAACGGCCCCAAAAATACTTCAACTTTCCATGAGACTTTAAGTGTCGCGAGATCTGCGTGTGCTCCAGTCTAACTTTCCTGCTTGCGCTACGGAACTGAGAATATATAGAGAATGAGTTTCATTTCTCGTATGTTGTTGTGTAAATTGTCACACTGAAACGTGAGTTATTTTGAACTGGTGAATGTTTCGCGCACTATAATCACGAAATGAACTTTTTTCGCTCCTCTTTAACGGCTGTTTAACTTGGGGATTCTACTACCATTTTCGTAACGCTCTCAATGGAACTGTACTGCATTTAATAAAATTATTTCTGTCTGTATTATAACTGGCTATCGTAGATACGCTTTCCATTTATCTGAGATAGACTTTCATGATTAAACATTGATCAACAGAATTCTCTGGCGTCGTTTACATCAATTACATAACTTTTTTGGTAATTGTTCATTTATCTTTTATTTTATATTTCTGTGTGTTGTATTAACTTGCAGTTCTAGCCAGTGGATAGACTTTAGATTAGATTAGATTTGATTTATTTTCATTCCAATTGATCCATAGTGAGGAGGTCCTCCAGGATGTAGAACATGTCAGAAAAACAGCAATACATGACAAATATTTACAACTAAAACAAATAAGCTAATGTGCCATTCCACAGGTCTCAAGTGGAATGATCGTCATTTTTTAATGAACGCTATGTGAAAGAGTCATTTTCCAAATACTAATGCACTGAATTCAAAATAAAAAAGTTTTTTATTCATTTATAAGGTAGTAAACGTGTAATACAATTTACAATGAACACATTACTCCACTGAAATGGTGCAGAAGTTAGATTGTACTAACACACACACACATATATATATATATATACAATGAACACATTACTGCACTGAAACTTTGCAGAAGTTATATATATATATATATATATCAGCAAATCATTTGGTTTTACTGAGAAATTCATCAATGGAGTAGAAGGAGTTGGTCACCAATAAATCCTTTAGGCTACTCTTAAACCGAATTTCATTGGTTGTTAAGCTTTTTATGGCTTCTGGCAAGTTATTGAAAATGTGTGTTCCTGAATAATGCACACCTTTTTCTACAAGACTACGTGACTTTTAAATCCTCTTATTTCTAGTATTGATTCCATGAATTAAGTTGTTGGTTTGAAAAAGTGACATATTTTTAATGACAAATTTCATTAAGGAATAAATATATTCAGAAGCAGTAGTTAGTATCCCTAGTTCCCTCAACAGGCTTCTGCAGGATGTTCTTGAGTTCACATCACCTACAACTCTTACTGCACGTTTTTGTGCCCAGAAAACTTTAGCTGGGCTTCATGAATTACCCCGATAAATAATCCCATATCACATTATGGAATGAAAGTAAGCATAGTATGCCAGATTTTTCATTTTTATATCTCCTATGTCTGACACAATTCGCATTGCAAATAGAGATTTGTTAAGATGCTTCAGCAGTTCTGTGGCGTGCTCCTCCCAGCTGAATTTATTATCAAACTCTAATCCCAAGAATTTAACACTGTCCACTTCTTCTATCTGCTTGTCATCATATGTTAGGCATATACTCGTGGGACACCCCTTACAAGTTCTGAACTGCGTGTAGTATGTTTTTTCAAAGTTTAGTGACAAAGAATTGGCTAGAAACCAGTCATTAATATACACAAATATTTTATTAGCTGACCTCTCTAAGACTACACTTGACTTTCTATTTATTGCATCTGGTAATGTTACTGATGAAAGGTCATTGATATACACAAGAAAAAGTAAGGGCCCCAAAATGGAACCTTATGGGACCCCACATGTAATTAGTTCCCAGTTGGATGATGCCTGATAGCTTGATACATGTCTCTTTCTTAATAACACCCTTTGTTTCCTACCAGAGATATAAGATTTGAACCATTTTGCAGCATTTCCTGTTACACTATAATATTCTAATTTACTTAAAAGGATATTGTGATTTACAGTCAAATGCCTTTGACAGATCACAAAATATACCATTTGCCTGCAATTTTTGGTATAATGAATTAAGCACATTTTCACTGTAGGTGTAGATAGCCTTCTCAATATCAGAACCCTTTAGAAATCCAAACTGTGACTTTGACAGTATTTTATTTGAGATAAGATGGTTATAAAGCCGATTGTACATTACTTTTTCTAAAATTTTTGAGAATGGTGGCAACAGTGAAACTGGACGGAAATTTGATGCTATATTTCATCATACTCACTAGATGTTTTTCATTTTAAAGATTTTATGATGGACATAATTTCTGCTTGGGTAGTTAGTGTCAAATTCATATCATGGAAGTTACTTGAAATGTCTGGTCTGAGGTATTCCATAGCAGCCTCTACTGAAACTGACAACCCCATCTTTGCAGTAACAGTTATAAAATGTTTGTTAAAAAGTTCTGCAACACTATACACATCTGTCACCAATGTATCATTTACTCTTAATGTTATTTGTTCCTCTTCATGTCTGGTTCTACCGGTCTCCTCCTTCACTATATCCCATATTGTCTTTATTAAATGATCTGATATGACTATCTTTCCTTGTAATATATTTGATTCGATGTCCGTATTACAGTCTTTAATATTTTGCAGTATTTCTTATAATGTGCTATAGCATCAACAACGGAACTGTTTCGGATTGACAGATACAGATTGCTGGATCACAGCTACAGGTAATTATTTGCAGCGAGTTATCTGCTGGGCATGAAAACAGAGCCGTGCATTGCTCAAGTGCCTAGGCTACGAGTAACCGCAGGCAAAATCGCATTGGCTTGCTCGTAGGGCATACTGGTTCGAGAGATACTACTAAGCAGAACATCCTTTAGGTAAAGTCGCAGCATATGTTTACCTTACTAGTCGATGGTCGTGTACTTCACCAACACATCAGTGGGTCCAGAATACCGACCAAAATTGATGTTATACACTACTGGACATTAAAATTGCTACAACAGGAAGAAATGCAGATGATAAACGGGTATTCATTGGACAACTATATTATAGTGGAACTGACATGTCATTACATTTTCACCCAATTTGGGTGCATAGATCCTGAGAAATCAGTACCCAGAACAACCACCTCTGGCCGTAATAACGGCCTTCAGACGCCTGGGCATGGAGTCAAACATAGCTTGGATGGCGTGTACAGGTACAGGTGCCCATGCAATTTCAACACGATACCACAGTTCATCAAGAGTAGTGACTAGCGTATTGTGACGAGCCAGTTGCTCGGCCACCATTGACCAGACGTTTTCAATTGGTGGGAGATCTGGAGAATGTGCTGGCCAGGGCAGCAGTCGGACATTTTCTGTATCCAGAAAGGCCCATACAGGACCTGCAACATGCTATCGTGGATTATCCTGTTGAAATGTAGGGTTTCGCAGGGATCGAATGAAGGGTAGAGCCACGGGTCGTAACACATCTGAAATGTAACGTCCACCGTTCAAAGTACCGTCAGTGCGAACAAGAGGTGACCGAGACGTGTAACCAACGGTACCCTATACCACCACGCCGGGTGATACGTCAGTATGGCGATGATGAATACACGCTTCCAATGTGCGATCACCGCGATGTCGCCAAACACGGCTGCCACCATCATGATGCTGTAAAAAGAATCTGGATTCATCCGAAAAAATGGCGTTTTGCCAAACGTGCACCCAGTTTCGTCGTTGAGTACACCATCGCAGGCGTTCCCGTCTGTGATGCAGCGTCAAGGGTACCCGCAGCCATGGTCTCCCAGCTGATAGTCCATGCTGCTGCAAACGTCGCCGAACTGTTCCTGCAGATGGTTGTTGTCTTGCCAACGTCTCCATCTGTTGACTCAGGGATCGAGACGTGGCTGCACGATCCGTTACAGCCATGCAGACAAGATGCCTGTCATCTCGACTGCTAGTGATACGAGGCCATTGGGATCCAGCACGGCGTTCCGTATTACCCTCCTGAATCCACCGATTCCATGTTCTGTTAACAGTCATTGGATCTCGGCCAACGCGAGCAGCAATGTCGCGATACGATAAACCGCAATCGCGATAGGCTACAATCCGACCTTTATCGAAGTCGGAAACGTGATGGTACGCATTTCTCCTCCTTACACGGGGCATCACAACAATGTTCCACCAGGCAACGCCGGTCGACTGCTGTTTGTGTGTGAGAAATCGGTTGGAAACTTTCCTCATGTCAGCACGTTGTAGGTGGCGGCTCTGGCGCCAACCTTGTCTGAATGCTCTGAAAAGCTAATCAGTTGCATATCACATCATCTTCTTCATCTCGCTTAAATTTCGCGTCTGCGGCACGTAATCTTCGCGATGTATCAATTTTAATGGCCAGTAGTGTAGTATGAATTTGAAAATTAAGTTCTCCTACTCGTTAAATATGCTCGCAGTCGACACGTAACATAAAAGGAATTGTAACTTTCCCTCCTCCATGGGTCTATGACTTAATTTTAATATTAATTGAATAATCTGCTGTCCGCCTCCCTAACTGAGTGGTCAGCGTGTCCAAGTTGAGTCGCCGGCCCGGTCGTAGATTTTTCTTCACTGTGTCTGGGTGTTGTGTTGTCCTCCTCATCAGTTGACCATCATCGAAACGTGAGTCGCCCAGTGTGGCGCCAACTGACAAGCTATGCAACTCTAAGGCCGAAGTTCCCCAGGAGTGGACTCCCGGCCATCAATCCTATACGACCATTTCATGAGTAATTTCCTATTCGTTCTTTCTACGAGCTGGAAGAAACCGTTGCCAAGGACTCTCCACACGTGCGGGAAACATCGAGGAAAAGTCTCAGATTTACAAGACGAACACTGATGATGTAAGAATAGATTACAGGATAAATAGTTTCTCGTGTTACTACTGTTTTATGTCTACAGCTGCAGGTTATTTACATTCTACAGCATTAAAATGACATGGAATGAGACTTTAACTTCCTAAGTCGTCTTGTAAGAGCTCTGCTTTATGACGTACATTTCCATGCGGGTACGTGGAGCGACACTGACTTTGGATCACCCTCTCACCTTAACGTTTCCTTCTATGACTACCGAGAGTTTCCTCCTTTCCTACACTAATAGAATTCGTCTATTTAGTAAGACCCTTGTTATTTAGACGAATAAATGATTTCTTTTGATCTGATTGCAATTACAGATAATGTAAGCCCTTCATGCAATACCTTTTTTCCTGATCCAAAACGTAATTGGTAGCGGTTCACAATACTCAACTAACACTATGCCTTCACGCCTGGTGCATTGTACAAGCCACTGGACTGAAGATTTTTGACCCAGTTTCGCTTTGTAAGGGGTCCGTAGGCCCTTACTATAAGTTTTGCGACAGCACAGGTCGACAGGACAAACAATCGATAGTGTGTGTCGGGTTGCGAGAGCGAGAGCGAGTGTTGAGACAGTGGAGCGTGGTACGCGCTGCGGGTCGAGCCGGGTGGAGGTCTGTTGCTGGAATGCAAGACCGTACCGACAAAGGGAGTGGCCATCGCCGTGGTTTAACCCCTTTGTGTTAGGAATATTCGGGAAAGTGAAAAGTATAATTAATTGAGTGATTCAGTGATATTTCAGTGCCGATATTTGTATTTTCGCGTCTACCGCGCCGGCATTATTTGGATTGCAGTGTTGGATTGCAGTGTTGGTTTAAAGTGATTAAAATTTGCGTGTGACGATAATGAACAACGAAGAGGCCTGTGCTGAGATTAGCCGTTATTAATTCTGTACGACGAAGGCAGTGGCTGTCTCCTTCCTTTTGGTGTTTTTGTGATGAATATAGTTCGTTGATTAATGAAGCTGTGTTGTTGTTCTTCTTGGCACCAGTCATTCATTATTACAGCATTCGAGAAGGACAAAATGGAATGTAACAACTCCGTAGCAGTCCAATCCGATTGCCAGCCCCATTAGGTATACGGTCACATTAATTAGTATCTATTTTGGGCTGCTATCAGATCCCGATCGAGCGGGATAAGTCAGTAAGATCAAACCGGAGTGTTACAGCTTTTCTCACACGAATGTTAATTTGAGCAATAAAAGCAATCGTGACATCAGTATTCTGATGCGGCCCTTTCTTTTCACATTCGGCTCGTGAGATATAGCCACTATTTATTTGTTTCCTATTTTATTTTATTTTCTTTCTTGTTTTGGTTTCTTTCCTTTAGACGCAATGAGAATATAGTGAAATTTATATTTGGAAGAACACTCAAGCTAGGAGTTTTCATAACACAACAAATATTCTAAACAGTCAGAGAGGCTGTTTTGAGGCCGTTAGATTTGAAAGAAGGAAAAGAAAAACTACGGAACCCCTTTCGTACAGATGATGAGTTGGGTTGGGTTGTTGTGTGGAGGAGACCAGACAGCGAGGTCATCGGTCTGATCAGATTAGGGAAGGACGGGGAAGGAAGTCGGCCGTGCCCTTTCGAAAAAACCATCGCGGATTTGCCTGGAGCGATTTAGAGAAATCATGGAAAACCTAAATCAGGATGGCCGGACGCGGGATTGAACAGTCGTCCCCGAATGCGAGTCCAGTGTGCTAACCACTGCGCCAGCTCGCTCTATCACAGATGATGACATTGAACTGTTAGACAGAACTTCGCTGGAGTAGTATCTGCAGAATACTTGTCTTACCTATTTCGACGACCCTGCAAAATTGTCGTGAACCTTCCAGTGATTTTTCACCGGCATGTGGACATGTGGTGCTTCTATGTCTCGCCAGAAGGAGACTTTCATCGATCTTGAAATATCACACTACAAGAAATGTTTACGATGACATCGTTTTGCTAGCGTTTGCATGTTCTGCATGATGAGGACAACTCCCATCAAACGTTATGACTTCATCACCCGATTCGGTCACTTGGTGGTGTGGCCTCCAGGTTCTTCCATTTCTGCCGATTCTGAGCTTGCAGTTGCCCATTGAATCCTGCTGTGTTTCTTAAGTTTCTGTCCCATGTGTTCGGTGGCCTTCCACTTCGACTAATTTGATAAATTGGACTCCAGTCTGATACCTGTTCTGAAGACATGCCATCTTTTCTTCGAGCGAGAACCAGCCCGCTACTATCTCAAGGTACTGACTCTTCCCTTTCTGTCACTGACCTTTCTTGTTCATCTGATGTCAGCAGCTTTCTTTCTGTCTTTTTTGTGCAGACCAACATTGATCTTTCCATTCCTCTTTCGGCAACTATTAGTTTTCTAACAATTAATTCATTTAATATCCATGTCTCACAGCCATAAGTTATTACTAACAACATATATTGGTCAAAAACTGTTTTCTTCCGCTCGGCCGACACCTTAGACTTCAAACCTGAAGAACCTCTTCCATAAGCTTGCCAGCATAATTTAATGCGTCAAAATATTTGTTCTTTTAGGCTTCCTCTCATATTTAGCAGTTGATCCAAAGAGACATATTCTGTGACCCTTTGCAGGTGCGTTCCTTCTACAGACATATTTTCGGTGACTACTCATTAGTCATAATCCTGGTTTTTTCATAGTTCCTTTTTAGGCCAACTTCAGAGCTGACTAATGGCTATTCACTAACCAATATTTGAGGAGCTGCATCGTCTCAAATCGGATTAACTGTACAGATAATAATTTTACAACAAGCATAAGAAAAAAGGAGTTTCACTAAAATTCTCGACGACAGGACCTTCATGTTAGTTTATGTTCTATAATTAGTCATGAATGAAATCATTTCCCAATGCATAAAGGTGCCATTTTAATTATTAATTTGCATTTAATAATTTTGAACCAGTTCTTTGAAAAAAATACATAGTGATCCAATCATGTTTTCACAAAAAATGATTTGAAAACTTTCATTGCAATTTTTTATTTTCATTTTTATATAACTAAATCTGTGATCTTGTTTCACTTTATTCGATATGATGTAAGCTTTATTTTTTGCTTTCAGGAGGAAGAATGCTCCAATGCTCCCACACTTAAATCTGTCCTCTTTGTGATTACAAGGTGGTACAAAATTACTTACGTGTCTATGCCGGTTGAAGAAACTACACTACTGGCCATTAAAATTGCTACACCACGAAGATGTGCTACAGACGCGAAATTTAACGGACAGGAAGAAGATGCAGCGATACGCAAATGATTAGCTTTTCAGAGCATTCACACAAGGTTGGAGCCGGTGGCAACACCTACAACGTGCTGACCTGAGGAAGACTTCCAACAGATTTCTCATACACAAACAGCAGTTGACCGGCGTTGCCTGATGAAACATTATTGTGATGCCTTGTGTAAGGAGGAGAAATGCGAACCATCACGTTTCCGACTTTGATAAATGTCGGATTGTAGCCTATCGCGATTGCGGTTTATCGTATAGCGACATTGCTGCTCGCGTTGGTCGAGATCCAATGACTGTTAGCAGAATATGGAATCGGTGGGTTCAGGGCGGTAATACGGAACGCCGTGATCGATCCCAACGGCCTCGTGTCACTAGCAGTCGAGATGACTAGCTCTGAGCACTATGTGACTTAACTGCTGAGGTCACCAGTCGTTACGATCCGTGGCTCTACCCTTCATTCGATCCCTTCGAAACCCTACATTTCAGCAGGATAGTTCACGACCACATGTTGCAGGTCCTGTACGGGCCTTTCTGGATACAGAAAATGTTCGACTGCTGCCCTGGCCAGCACATTCTCCAGATCTCTCACCAATGGTGGCCGAGCTACTGGCTCGTCACAATACGCCAGTCACTACTCTTGATGAACTGTGGTATCGTCTTGAAGCTGCATGGGCAGCTGTACCTGTACACGCCATCCAAGCTCTGACTCAATGCCCAGGCGTATCAAGGCCGTTATTACGGCCAGAGGTGGTTGTTCTGGGTACTGATTTCTCAGGATCTATGCACCCAAATTGCGTGATAATGTAATCACATGTCACTTCTAGTTTATCATCTGCATTTCTTCTTGGTGTAGCAATTTTAATGGCCAGTGGTGTAAAACGAAATACTTTTCCTCACATCATAATAACAGACAGTAAAGCCCAATCAGTGTATAAAAACATGCATTTATGCAATCTTTCCCACACGCATAACACATCAATGCGCCGACACTACAAATTTAGTTGAAAATGATCATTCGTAAAATACATCATGTGTTATTAGTCACCGAGCCACCTTTTCACGCTATCTTTTAATTTTTGCAGCTCTAATTTTCATTCTACTCCCTTTCGATCGCTGTCCCACAGATAAATATCCCTCCATGGTGATCGAAAGAGGACAGTAATACAAACAACACTACACTGTCATCTGTAAGATGAAAATAGTGAGAACAGTCAGTAAAAGAGCGAGATAATAACACAAGCTGAGAAACGGGTCTTGAACGTTTTGAACCATCTGTTGCGGTGCACTAAATACGATTTGATCCGATTCACGTTTTTCAGCACTAAATTATTATACGAAATGACCCGATCTGACTCTGCAGTGTTAAAGAACACACCACAATTGGGGTGAAAATGCATTAAACTGTATTTTGATCTCGGCTGCATTTAATACGTTTTGAAACGATGCTCCTCATTTGTAAATAAAAAGCATTACTAGCGAACCTCGGGTTATTTAATCTGCTTTCCTGATTTGTATGCAGGATTAAATGCAAGCAGGCAGCACTCGTGGTTTCGTGGTTAGCATTGCTGACTATCGACTACGGGGTCCCGGGTTCAATTACGGCTAGGCAAGGCGTTTTTCTCCACTCGAGAGTGGGTGTGTGTGCTGTCTTCGTCATCATCGAAGCGCAAGTAGAGGAAGTGGCATTGAACTGTCTTTAGAAAGTAATTGTGACAGGGGGAACATTCCATGCCATGTAGTGTATTGATAATCGTTCATTGTTTGTGAAATAGTGTTGGTAAACCAGATATTTGTTCATCATATCTTAAGAAATCCTGCCACGTGGAGCGGCCGCATGGTTTGAGGCGTCATGTAACGGATTGCGCGGCCCCTCACGCCGGAGGTTCGAGTCCTCAAAAATGGTTCAAATGGTTCTGAGCACTATGGGACTTAACATCTGTGGTCATCAGTCCCCTAGAACTTAGAACTAATTAAACCTAACTAACCTAAGGACATCACACACACCCATGCCCGAGGCAGGATTCGAACCTGCGACCGTAGCAGCAGCGCGGCTCCGGACTGGAACGCCTAGAACCGCACGGCCACCACGGCCTGTCGAGTCCTCCCTCGGGCATGGATGTGTGTGTTGTTCTTAGCGTAAGTTAGTTTAACTTAGTTTAAGTAGTGTGTAAGTCAAGGGACCGATGACCTCAGCAGTTTGGTCCCTTTGGAATTCACACACATTTGAACATCTAAGAAATCCTGTCTTAAGACACAAAGAGAATTTGATACGGGTACAAATCTTCCGTCACCCGCTGCCACCTTCTGGCTAGAAGCCGTTTCTGTTGCGCGATATTAGATTATTAATAAGTGGGCCGCGATCTGTTCATTCACCATAGTTATCAAAGCAGCAAGGCAAGACGCTGACAGGGTGGGAAATGCAAAAGCAATAAACCAATTATCGGAATAATTTTGTTGTCCATTTGGCCAAGCAATAATATTTCGCTGTGACTTCCTCGGAAGAACCTACTTTAAGCACATTAGACAACCGACCGACCTACTTTCAATTAACGTTTCTTACCAGTATATGTATTAAAGACAGAGTAGTAAGCTTTCAATAAATATTACGAAAAAATAATTATATAAAAAAGTACTCGCTCTCTCAGATCATATAATTTAGCAAAAAACACGTTCTGATATCTACAACGTCCACAACTTATTGTCTTAATAAAAATCCCTACGATGATAGAAGGACATAATGCAACGGCTATTGGACTTGTAGTCACGTAGTTGTAAAACCAATAGTCAAGATGGTTAAACGTTAACGATAAAATTTATTGACCGGTTAGGTACAGTTCGCAGAAGAAAAAGTGTTGTATCTTAGAATCATAAACGACTCTATCATAGTTTTCGGAGAGAAATTACGAAAAAAACGCTGGGGAGGAATTTATAAAGCAGATAATGTTGACGGAAAAATTAATTCTTTCTTAAATATATTCCTAGAGCTATTTTCTGGGAGCCTAGTTTCATATGAATGACTAGTTTTGCTTGTTGATTTTTTAAGAATGTTTGTAACAATTTTTGGCTTAGTCTTGCAGGTTTTGTTTTTTGAGCGTAGTATATGAGTTCTTCTTCTTTATGTCTGAGTAGATTCTACAGTACTGGTGACAATGGAGTTTAAAGTATTGACTACTGCTTGTTCTCTGAATTATGTAGAGCTCTTTCGTCCTAGCAAAAAAACCTTTAAGCGCAGAAGTTATCCATCCACTATCCTCACTTTTGTTCAGTTTTCCACTTATTTGTTTTAGAGGAAAACAATACTCTAGCAGAAATGCTGACACTTTCAAATCATTGACTACAAATTCAGTTATTACTTCCTACTAGTGGCTTGAAGCACTGCACCCGTTAATAAACATTATTCAGGTCTCTTGCATTTACTTGTGCAGACACTGGATGCACCTCCAACATATGTACGATACAAAAATAAAATCTGTAGAGAGATGTCAGAATTCATCAGGTCACTAAAAACTTTTAATCCTACTGGCTATGACATTTCTAGCAGATTATTAAAGTCTTGTGCTGACTTAATAGGAATACCCTAAGCTATACTTGTAACAAGTTAATGACTCGAGGCATATTTCCTGACAGACTTAAATATGCTGCAGTTACTCCTATCTACAAAACTGGAGCTAAGCAAACCACCTCCAGTTACAGACTTATATCACTCATTCCAATATTTTCAAATGTGTTTGCGAAAGTGTCCTATGATGGAATACTGACTTATTTAATCGAGCAGCACTTGTTAACCCTCTCTCAATTTGCCTTTTGTAGGGGTTCTCCATAAAGCAGTACAAGACGTGACAGATGAAGTGCTGGCGGGGCTAAACAAGAACTGTTATACTGTTGGCATATTCTATGACCTTTCCAAAGCCTTTGACTGTCTAGATTAAACAATTCGAGCCATAAAATTCCAGTATTAGTGCATTAATGACATTTCCCTTGCATGGATAGAATCTTGCTTCAAACAGAATGCTCAGGATCTTATTAACAGACTGTCTCTGCCATGAAAATAACCCCGGAACGGGAGGACATGTGAAGTGTCACGGGGATTGCTAGTAGACTCGCCCTTGTTTCTATCATACAGAAACGATCTTCCAATGGCTTAAACCGCAGTTCAAAACTTTTTATATCTGCTGACGGTACAAACACACTAATCAAGGGACCAAAATCATAGCAGACAGAGCTCAGATAATAGTTGAAGCTCACTACAAGTCGTTTACAGATAATAGTTAAAGTCTTTGTCTCAAAAGGTTCATATCATGACATTACAAACAAGCGAAAATTACATACTTGCACCAAAAGTAGGCACTAATGGTCATACTTTGAGTGAAGTACAGCGTATAAAGTCCCTTGGCGTGTCCACATAGATGCAGAGTTGTAATGGAGTTTGTAATATATCATGCTCTTTGTAAAATATATCTTTCCACGATCATCTTATGTTACGAGTTTTTGGTCGCGCCTGTAAAGTAGTGTCACCTTTACATAGTGTTAATCTTTAGTAACCTATAACTTACGACTAGAAACACTATAAATATTTTAAACACTACTGTTTCGTAACCTGCCCACTCTTACTACAGGTAACGACGTTTTTACAAGCGAATATTACTTACTGGCACCAAAAGCAGCTATTTAATGGACAAACTAGGGCGTCGTTGTGAAACAAAGTTATGCATTTCACTGTAAGATGGCTATTTTTTGTTGAAGTTATTGAATATGACAGGTATATCATCCCCATGAACCATGGACCTTTCCGTTGGTGGGGAGGCTTGCGTGCCTCAACGATACAGATAGCCGTACCGTAGGTGCAACCACAACGCAGGGGTATCTGTTGAGAGGCCAGACAAACGTGTGGTTCCTGAAGAGGGGCAGCAGCCTTTTCAGTAGTTGCAGGGGCAAAAGTCTGGATGATTGACTGATCTGGCCTTGCAACACTAACCAAAACGGCCTTGCTTGCTGTTACTGAGAAGGGCTGAAAGCAAAGGGAAACTATAGCCGTAATTTTTCCCGAGGGCATGCAGCTTTACTGTTGGTTAAATGATAATGGCATCCTCTTGGGTAAAATATTACGGAGGTAAAATAGCCCCCCATTCGGATCCCCGAATGTCAGGTCCCTTAATCGGGCAGGTAGGTTAGAAAATTTAAAAAGGGAAAGGTTAACGTTAGATATAGTGGGAATTTTTGAAGTTCGGTGGCAGGAGGAACAAGACTTTGTCAGGTGAATATAAGGTTATAAATACATAATGAAATAGGGGTAATGAAGGGGTAGGTTTAATCATGAATAAAAAATAGGAGTGCAGGTAAGCTAATACAAACAGCATAGTGAACGCATTATTGTGGCCACGATAGACACGAAGCCCACGACTACTACAGTAGTACAAGTTAATATGCCAACTAGCTCTGCAGATGACGAAGAAATTGATGAAATGTATGATGAGATAAAAGAAACTATTCAGATAGTGAAGGGAGACGAAAATTTAATAGTCATGGGTAATTCGAATTCGATAGTAGGGAAAGGAAGAGAAGGAAACGTAGCAGGTGAATATGGATTGGGGGTAAGAAATGAAAGAGGAAGCCGCCTGATAGAATTCATAGCTAACACTTTGTTCAAGAATCATGAAAGAAGGTTGTATACATGGAAGAAGCCTGGAGATACTAGAAGGTATCAGATAGATTATATAACGGTAAGACAGAGATTTAGGAACCATGTCTTAAATTGTAAGACATTTCCAGGGGCATATGTGAACTCTGACCACAATCTATTGGTTATGAACTGTAGATTAAAACTGAAGAAGCTGCAAAAAGGTGGGAATTTAAGGAGATGGGACCTGGATAAACTGAAAGAACCAGAGGTTGTACAGAGTTTCAGGGAGAGCATAAGGGAACAATTGACAGGAATGGAGGAAAGCAGTAGAAGAAGAATGGGTAGCTCTGAGGCATGAAGTAGTGAAGGCAGCAGAGTATCAAGTAGGTAAAAAGACGAGGGCTAGTAGACATCATTGAGTAACAGAAGATATATTGAATTTAATTGATGAAAGGAGAAAATATAAAAATTCAGTAAATGAAGCAGGCAAAAAGGAATACAAACGTCTCAAAAATGAGATCCACAGGAAGTGCAAAGTGGCTAAGCGGGGATGGCTAGAGGACAAATGTAAGGATGGAGAGGCTTATCCCACGAGGGGTAAGATAGATACAGCCTACAGGAAAATTAAAGAGACCTTTGGAGAAAAGTGAACCACTTGTATGGATATCAAGAGCTCAGATGGAAAGCCAGTTCTAAGCAAAGAAGGGAAAGCAGAAAGGTGGAAGGAGTATATAGAGGGTCTATACAAGGGCGATGTACTTGAGGACAATATTATGGAAATGGAAGAGGATGTAGATGAAGATGAAATGGGAGATAAGATACTGCGTGAAGAATTTGACAGAGCATTGAAAAACTTAAGTCGAAACAAGGCCCCAGGAGTAGACAACATTCCGTTAGAACTACTGACGGCCTTGGGAGAGCCAGTCCTGACAAAACACTACCATCTGGTGAGCAAGATGTATGAGACAAGCGAAATACCCTCAGACTTCAAGAAGAATATAATAATCCCAAAGAAAGCAGGTGTTGATAGATGTGAAAATTACCGAACTATTAGTTTAATAAGTCACAGCTGCAAAATACTAACACGAATTCTTTACAGAGGAATGAAAAAACTGGTAGAAGCCGACCTCGGGGAAGATCAGTTTGGATTCCGTAGAAATATTGGAACACCTGAGGCAATACTGACCTAACGACTTATCTTAGAAGAAAGATTAAGGAAAGGCAAACCTACGTTTCTAGCATTTGTAGGCTCAGAGAAAGCTTTTGACAATGTTGACTGGAATACTCTCTAAACGTGGCAGGGGTAAAATTCAGGGAGCGAAAGGCTATTTACAATTTGTACAGAAACCAGATGGCAGTTATAAGAATCGAGGAGCATGAAAGGGAAGCAGTGGTTGGGAAAGGAGTGAGACAGGGTTGTAGCCTCTCCCCGATGTTATTCAATCTATATATTGAGTAAGCAGTAAAGGAAACAAAAGAAAAATTCGGAGTAGCTTTTAAAATCCATGGAGAAGAAATACAAACTCTGAGGTTCGCCGATGACATTGTAATTCTGTCAGAGACAGCAAAGGACTTGGAAGAGCAGTTGAACGGAATGGACAGTGCCTTGAAAGGAGGATATAAGATGAACATCAACAAAAGCAAAACAAAGATAATGGAATTTAGTCGAATTAAGTCGGGTGATGCTGAGGGAATTAGATTAGGAAACGAGACACTTAAAGTAGTAAAGGAATTTTGCTATTTGGGGAGCAAAATAACTGATGATGGTCGAAGTAGAGTGGATATAAAATGTAGACTGGCAATGGCAAGGAAAGCGTTTCTCAAGAAGAGAAATTTGTTAACATCGAGTATAGATTTAAGTGTAAGGAAGTCGTTACTGAAAGTATTTTTATGGAGTCATGTATGGAAGTGAAACATGGACGATAAATAGTTTGGACACAAAGAGAATAGAAGCTTTCGAAATGTGGTGCTACAGAAGAATGCTGAAGTTTAGATGGGTAGATCACATAACTAATGAGGAGGTATTGAATAGAATTGGGGAGGAGAGAAGTTTGTGGTACAAATTGACTAGAAGAAGGGATCGGTTGGTAGTACATGTACTGAGACATCAAGGGTAAAAATCGTAGAGGGAGAATAAGAGATGAATACACTAAGCAGATTCAGAAGGATGTAGGTTGCAGTAGGTACTGAGAGATGAAGAAGCTTGCACAGGATAGAATAGCGTGGAGATCTGCATCAAACCAGTCTCAGGACTGACGACCACAACAACAACAACAACAACAACAACAACAACATTGGGCCGGCCGGAGTGGCCGAGCGGTTCTAGGCGCTTCAGTCTGGAACCGAGCGACCGCTACGGTCGCAGGTTCTAATCCTGCCTCGGGCGTGGATGTGTGTGATGTCCTTAGGTTAGTTAGGCTTAAGTAGTTCTAAGTTCTAGGGGACTTATGACCACAGCAGTTGAGTCCCATAGTGCTCAGAGCCATTTGAACCATTTTTTGAACAACATTGGATATGTTAATATTTGTAAAGGAAAATTATATATTTGAAGATTTGTGGCCAGAGGAACAGTTGTTAGGCAGCAGTATTTCTGCGATGGCAGCACTGTGGAGTCGTAGAATCTTTGACAGTCAGTAGTGGATAGCTGAGGTGTGGAACAGGCGGGATTCGTTGAGTGTACAGTGTGATGCATGGACGCACTTTTGGGACTATGTGAGTTGCAGATTTATTTCGAGGAGGAACGATGACCCATAAGGATGACTGAATAGCAGACGCACAAAAAAAATGTTTTGAAATGAAGAACAAGGTATTATTTGATTAGGTAAAAAGTTTATTTTTAATTTTGTAGAGTTGTATTGTTGGTCGACTTCACCCTCGCCACAGTCGAGTTTTTGATAATTATTCTATTGGTTGATCTTATGAGTTAATTTACTGTACCATAGAAGTTATTAGATTAAATTAATTTTCATATTTGAGTCTTTTTTCTTTGTTTTAATTCCTTCCTAACTGAAATTTCAGAACTTAAGGGTGAGTCATGTGTTTCATTGGCATTCTGTGCCAAGATCACGAACCCAATTTCCCTGGACCAACTGTAGCCAGTTTTTATCAGTTTTTTTTCCTTTTTTTCCGCGGGGTCTTGCTCTGTTGCTGTTCCTGGCAGTACTTCATTTTTCAGGTGATATTTATAATGCAAGATTTTAAACATGGCTGCAGCAGCAACTGTTAAAATTCTTCACAATAAAGGATGGCAGCCAAAAACAGTTGCAGGATAGAAATTTTTTTTTTTTATTAAAATTCTTGACCAAGGTTTCGGTACATATAAATATACCTTCATCAGAAGTACATTTCTAAAATTACATCATGCACTGGAGAATAATGAAACAATTATGCCAAAAGGCGTCGTCAGTAATTAAAATATCATCTCCATTTGTACAACATGTGTAATGGGTACAGGATCAAAGCGAACAGTTTAACAATGTTACGTCGCCTATGAACTACGTCATAGGCGACGTCACATTGTTAAACTGTTCGCTTTGATCCTGTACCCATTACACATGTTGTACAAATGGAGATGATATTTTAATTACTGACGACGCCTTTTGGCATAATTGTTTCATTATTCTCCAGTGCATGATGTAATTTTAGAAATGTACTTCTGATGAAGGTATATTTATATGTACCGAAACCTTGGTCAAGAATTTTAATAAAAAAAAAATTCTATCCTGCAACTGTTTTTGGCTGCCATCCTTTATTGTGAAAAAAAAAAAATATTTATAATATGTTATTGTTTCGTTTCCTTTGCACAATGTAGGTTCTGTCAATTTCTTTATTTTACCAGAGTCATATTTTCGTATGTTTCAGATTACATTCTTGTACAGGTCGACATTTGTTTGGTTTTTTTTTTTTTTTTTTATATACACTTACCAAGTCCACTGTGCGTGAAAATATTGGTTTGCTTATTTATCTGCTTATGAATGAGATCGTTTATCGCACACAAACGATTCTTTTCCATTTGATGTTAAGTGATGTGGCTGTGAGCTCAGTAGTACGTTTAAGTTGTCAGTTCACATTCCCATGTTTGTATTTTCGATAACACTCACGCGCAAGTAAAGGCTACTCACTTACAGCGCTTCTTACCTTCCTCTATCGCTCTGACATGTTATTTTTCAGGTAAAGTACAGTGACAGCATACAACATTGGTACGGTATCACTAGTGACTATTCAATAGCAATTTACTACTTGTCATAAACGGTCGCTACGTTCTTAGGGGAAGAAATTTGGAAAAGATAGCTTTTTCAGCCAACTTTTAACAATTTGTTTCATGGACCAGATTACTATTTGCTATACCAGAAATAAACCAACAAACTTTAAATTACTTCATATTACAGTATAACTTTAAGGAACTTGAAAATAAATCTGAAGTTATCTCAGGTCTTTAGGCAACAGTTACTTTAATCTTGTAGCTTTGGCTGAAGGAAATTAAGCCAATGAAAGTCAAGGTGCGGTGCAGTTGACGACGTGGTGGAAAGATACTCCTCCATATTCTTCACATCTGCAATAAATTTTATAGAGCTAAGTACCATAACGTCTATCCTTGAGCAACGTACTTGAACATGGTGTAGTATTTGTAGCAACTACCAATGCCTGGAAACATCTTCTATCCACGACTAAAATATCGCAGAGACGACTCACTACCGAAGAATGTAAGATTAGTTCTGCCATCTACTGAGAGGACTCTCACAAATTTCATGGCACCGAGTGAATATCTTAGCGCGGAAAGCATATTTGTATTTTTGTGCCTGGTGAGTAAATTTTTGTTACTTAAGTATCGAATCGGCTAGGGAGCATACCTTTTAGAGTTGAGAATGGATAAATATGTTAGTTTACAGGAGATTATTCTACTGTGCAAGGTACAGTACTGTAATTTGAAAGCCTGGAAACTGCTACTGTAGTTTCGAAACTAATTCAAACATGGCGATGGTCCACTTTTACGCAGCCATGTTGGGGCTCGTTTACACACTATCATCCGTTGCCATTCTGATACCCAATCAAGAAAACTTTAAGACAACAGCAGATGGAAATACAATCAAAAGAAATGAAGGCACAGGAAAGCAAAAAGTAGATAACGTTATTTGAAGCTAACGAATATCTAGCAGACTGAATTTATTCTATAATAGTAAGGACTGGTAAGAGCAAGAAATTGCTGAAAACAATAACAAGAATAAATGCGGATAGCCTTCCGCCATTGCCTTCAGGCCCTGTAATTTCCTCTTCCCTTTAAGCGTCTGTCACCTTGTTTCTCCTCCTTCTTCTCAAACTCTTCTCACAACCTTGTCCTTCCAAAGCGTCTGTTAGCAAGCACTCCGATCTCAACGAATGTTCCAAACAGCTCGTCTTGCCTTATTTTATAATCTGCAGCAATGTGGTTAAGAGGATTTACTGTTTGAAACGATACAGCCAATCAAAAAGAATCAAGGAGGGGTCCAGTATCTTAGATTTAAAAGGTGGCTCACGGTGACTGTGCCACCGGAAACACTTTATTTTTTGTGTGCATAAATAGCAGCTCCGACAATAGGCCTTTAATTAATATTCAAATTTTTTTGTGGGCCATATTATCCTATCATCTGTAAGTTCGGCAAAAAATTTGTTTAGTACCACTAAAATGTTTGCATTTTACCATGGTAAATGGTATTAGCATGCCTGCTATTTTGTGTACTACCAATGAAACAGATTTTATCAGTAGTGTGTGCTTTGATATACTTCAACGTGTCCCCGTAGAAGCTAGAAGCGTAAAGCTGCCCCGCACCAGGGACTGGATTTGAGCCAATACAAAATTAATTTACCCTCTTAAATGTGATGTTGACTTAGAAGTATATATACGAGGTTGTCATTTACTAACCATGTTATAAGACTACACGGTTTTAAACGATAAATCTTACTAGAAAGCTTCAAAAAATTCCGCTTAAATGTGCCCCGGGCTTCCCTACTGTTAATGTAACATACATATTGCGCTAACGCGTATCCTGCTGCGTTCCATATTATAAGGACTTGTGAGCTTAAAGAGAAATGGAAGTGTACTGGAAATGTAGCTTAGAACATGATTTATAAATAAAATAAAATTTTATACCGTTGAAAAAATGTGATACACTGCTTAAATTTTGTTATTATATCCAAAAAAAAAAAAAAAAAAAAAAAAAATGAAATGGCTCTGAACACTATGGGACTTAACATCTGAGGTCATCAGTCCCCTAGACTTAGAACTACTTAAACCTAACTAACCTAAGGACATCGCACACACCCATGTCCGAGGCAGGACCGCCTAGAACCGCTCGGCCACAACGGCCCGCTATATCCAAAAATACTCCCTTTTTTGTGAGAAAAACCTAATGCGATAGAAAAAAATGGATTGCATTTTTGAAATCAGCGCTGAAAAGTGCATAAAAGTTAGTCATCAAATTTCCTACAACTTTCAAAAAATATTTTTTTGTAGACCTGTGTAATGTTCGAATACAGTATTTGTGACGTCGATTAAATATTTCAAAGTAACATGAAATGAAATGAGTATGTAAGTACTGTAGTAGGTAGGCGAATGATGGACTTCGGTTTATTGAGACAATTTTTGGGAAGTGTGGTATATCTGTAAAAGGAACCGCATACAGGACACTAGTGCGACCCATTCCTGAATACTGTTGAAGTATTTGGTATAGACATAGAAGCAAATCAGAGACCGGTTGCTAGATGTATTACCGGTAGGTTCAAACAACGCGCAAGTGTTATAGAGATGCTTCGGGAACTCAAACGGGAATCACTGGAGGGAATGCGACGTTCTTTTCGAGGAGCACTATTTAGAAAACTGGGATAACCGGCTTTGAGGCTGACTAGAGAACGATTCTACTGCACCAACGTAAATTTCACGTAAGGACCACGGACATAAGATTAGAATGATTAGCGCCCATAGGAAGCCGTATAGTCGTTTTTCCATCATTGTTTGTCAGTGAAAATGACTAATAGCAATACAGGGTACCGTCCGCCGCGCGCCATATGAAGACTTGCGGAGTATGTATATAGATGTAGATTCATTTCCTTTAATGCTATTTCTACTAAGTCTAAGATTAACGGGACATACATTGCCAAAATTAGATTCAGGGTTTCGTTCTTTTTCCAGGATGTTGTTAGACCACAAATCTCTATAATGTTATAGCTGTTGTTCTTCTTCAATTACATTTGTGTTTACTAAAACACTTTCTTCACTATCTAGAAGCTTAAACAATTCATATGTCGTCATTTGTCTCCTATGTATACCTTCTTCAACAGTGCTTATAAATCTATTCTTGGTGAGTTTGTCCTTACAGTATTTTTCTCTTCTATGATATTAATGTGTGGTGTCTGTTCTTTCAGACCTGTCCGAAAGAACAGACACCAGGCATTCACGTAATTCATTCGCCTACATGGGTAATGGTTCCACCTCCTTCAGTGCGGTTGCACAAGTACGTCCGACCTCCTGCGAGAATCTCAGAATAGCGAGTATGGAGGAAATACAGGGAGTGCGGATAGGCGGCGCTCGATGGGAATTTCACCGCTGGTTCCACGTAGTGTCCCAATGCAGCTGACATCAGTGATCCTTTCCTGCCCTTTCTTCCCCCCTACCCACGCCCCCCACCCCTCCCTCCCGCGCCACCTTCAATTTACAGCCGCACAGGGTAGCCGTGCCCTCTAGGGCGCCTTGCTCGTTTGTCACGGTTCGCGCCCCCCCACCCCCCACCCCTCCCGCCCACCCACTCAAAGGTTCGAGTCTTCCCTCGAGCATGGGTGCGTGTGTTCTCCGTTCTCCTTAGCGTCAGTTAGTTTAAGTTAGATTAAGTAGTGCGTAAGCCTAGGGACCGATGCACTCAGCAGTTTGGTCAAATAGTCCTTACCACAAACATCCAATTTCAATTTACACGCAATTTTTCGCTTCATTTCATTGTCTCCTACATATCTCCCTTGCTTTGCCCGTTTATTATTCTAATGCTTGAAGATGATCAAATCTCTTGTGTCTTATTGCGCTCGCAGTTTCTTCATTTCATATTCTTAATCTTTTTTTCTTCCATTACTTTCTTTCGTCACCTAACACGTCGTTAGCTACCGTTCTTACAGCTTGTATAACTCTGTCCCATTCCTCGTTAATAACTTGGCTAATTTTTTTTTCTTTCACGTAAGCAGATAACCTCGTTTTATACAAAGTTTTTATACTCTCCTCTTGTAATGGATATAATTTAAACACTTCTTCATTCGCTCTTCCGCGACTTTTCATTTTCTTCCACCTTGTAAGGAGTTGTATTTTAGATATTAGCAAATATTATTCCGATGGTCAGAGACAGCGACAGACTTGGAAGAGCAGTTGAACGGAATGGATAGTGTCTTGAAAGGAGGATATAAGATGAACATCAACAAAAGCAAAACGATGATAATGGAATGTAGTCTAAATAAGTCGGGTGATGCTCAAGGAATTAGATTAGGAAATGAGACCCTTAAAGTAGTAAAGCAGTTTTGCTATTTGGGGAGCAAAATAACTGATGATGGTCGAAGTAGAGAGGATATAAAATGTAGACTGGCAATGGGAAGGAAGGCGTTTCTGAAGAAGAGAAATTTGTTAACATCGAGTATAGATTTAAGTGTCAGGAAGTCGTTTCTGAAAGTATTTGTATGGAGTGTAGCCATATTTGGAAGTGAAACATGGACGATAAATAGTTTGGACAAGAAGAGAATAGAAGCTTTTGAGATGTGGTGCTGCAGAAGAATGCTGAAGTTTAGATGGGTAGATCACATAACTAATGAGGAGGTACTGAATAGGATTGGGGGGGGAAGAGACATTTGTGGCACTACTTGACTAGAAAAATGGATCGGTTGCTAGGACACGTTCTGAGGCATCAAGGGATCACCAATTTAGTATTTGAGGGCGGCGTGGAGGGTAAAAATCGTAGAGGTAGACCAAGAGGTGAATACACTAAGCAGATTCAGAAGGATGTAGGTTGCAGTAGCTACTGGGAGATGAAGAAGCTTGTACAGGATAGAATAGCATGGAGAGTTGCATCAGACCAGTCTCAGGACTGAAGACCACAAAAACAACGGTAGATGACTTCCCTGTGCGACTCTTACGTCTTTTACTTGCTATGACAATTCTTTATTCGTTATGACAGTATATTAGCGATCTACGTTACATTGCATACCAAGTAGTATTTGTTATCCTTAATTTGTTAAATGATGCAAACTGTTTCTCGCCATTGTCGTTTAAGTTATCTTATCAGAAGTACCTATAGAATCTACAATCGGTTTCACACACTCGGGAATTCAAATCTCCTGATAATATTGCGTAATCTCTTTTTACATACTTACTCACTTATTTATTTAGTTACATAAAAGCCGCGTCAGTCTGAATAAAATTCTCGACCTTTCGATGGCTGTCTCCGCTTTCGTCGTAAGGCAGTAGTTTTACTCGTGACGACGATGGCGGGGACAGCCATCGAAAGGTCGAGAATTTTATTCGGACTGACGCGGCTTGAAAACCGTGAAAATTGTTGTCAGACATGTTGCCGCGAAAGACTCAGAGGACACATATTTTCTTTAGTTCTTCATAGAATTTTTCATTATCTTCCATTTTTCCTTCTTTGGAGGAATATACCCCAATTACGTTCAAGTAAGACAGAGATTTAGGATTCAGATTTTAAATTGTAAGACATTCCCAGGGGCAGATATGGACTCTGACCACAATTTATTGGTTATGAACTGTAGATTAAAAGTGAAGAAAGTGCAAAAAGGTACGATCTTACGGAGACGGGATCTGGATAAACTGAAAGAACCAGAGGTTCTAGAGAGCTTCGGAGAGAGGATTAGGGAATATAAAAATGCTGTAAATGAAGCAGGTGAAATGGAATACAATTGTCTGAGAATAATACTGACAGGAAGTGCAAAATGGCTAAGTAGGAACGGTAAAAGAACAAACGTAAGGTTTTAGAAGCATTTATCACTGGGAGAAAGATAGATGCTACCTATAGGAACTTTAAAGAGACGTTTGGAGAAAAGAGAACCATCTGTATGAATATCAATTGCTTAGATCGAAAACCAGTCCTGAGCAAAGAAGGGAAAGCAGAGAGGTGGGAGGAGTGTATAGATGGTCTATAGGTCTTGAGGGCAATATTATGGAAATGGAAGAGGACTTAGATGAAGATGAGATGGGAGATGATACTGAGTGAAGAATTTGACAAAGCACTGAAAGACTTAAGACGAAATAAGGCCCCGGGAGTAGACAACATTCCGTTAAACTACGCATAGCCTTGGAAGAGCCAGCCATGACTGAACTCTTCCATATGGTGTGCAAGAAGTATGAGACAGGCGAAACACCCTCAGATATCAAGACGGATATGATAACTTCAATTACAAAGAAACCAGATGCTGACAGGTGGGAAATTTACCGAATTATAGGTTTAATGAGTCGTGGTTTCAAAATACTAACACGAATTCTTTACAGAAGAATGAAAAACTGTTAGAAGCCGATCTCTGGGACGATCGGTTTGAATCCCGGATAAATGTAAGGATGCGCGAGGTAACACTGATCCTACAACTGACTTTAGAAGATAGGTTAAGGAAAAGCAAACCTACATTTATACCGTTTATAGACCTAGAGAAACCTTTTGACAATGTTGACTGGAACACTCTCTTTCAAATTCTAGAGGTGGCAACGGTAAAATACAGGGTGTGAAAGGCTATTTACCACTTGTACAGAAACAAGATGGCAGTTATAAGACCCGCGGGTCATGAAAGGGAAGCAGTGGTGGAGAAGGGAGTGAGACAGTGATATAACCTATCCCCCATGTTACTCAATCTGTATACTGAGCAAGCAGTGAACGGAACAAAAGGAAAATTTGGAGCAGGAATTCAAGTCCAGGGAGGAGAAATAAAAACCTTGAGGTTTACGACCGTCATTGTAATTCTGTCAGAGACAGCAAAGGACTTGGAAGAACAATTGAACGAAATGATAAGTGTCTTGAAAGGTGTATAAATAAGATGAGCATCAACGCAGGCAAAACAAGGATAACGGAATGTAATCTAATTAAATCAGTTGGTATAGAGGAGATTAGATTAGGAAATGAGACGCTTAAACTAGTAAATAGGTTTTGCTATTTGGGCAGCAAAAAACTGATGATGGTCGAAGTAGAGAGAATATAAAATATAGACTGGCAATGGCAAGAAAAGCGTTTCTGAAGAAGAGAAATTTATTAACATGTATAGATTTAAGTGTCAGGAAGTCTTTTGCGAAAGTATTTGTATGGAGTGTAGAAATGTACGGAAGAGGAACGTGGACGATTAACAGTTTAGACAAGAAGGGAATAGAAGTTTCTGAAACTTTGTGCTACATAAGAATGCTGAAGATTAGACGGATAGATCACGTATCTAATGAGAATGCATTGAAGAAATTTGTGGGACAACCTGACCAGAAGAAGGAATCGGTTGGTAGGACACATTCTGAGACATTAAGGGACCACCAATTTGGTACTGGAGGGAAGCGTTGGCGCTAAAAATCGTAGAGGGATCCAAAGAGATGTATACAGAAAGCCGATTCGGAAGGATGTAGGTTGCAGTAGTTACTCGGAGATGGAGGCTTGCACAGGATAGAGTAGCATGTAGAGCTGCATCAAACCAGTCTTCGGACTGAAGACCACAACAAACAAACACTTCTACGTATTTTAAATCCAACAGGTGGAATTCTGTAATTTAGAAAAGTGCAATGGTCTATCTTGGTATCCGACTTCTTATCAATAGTTACTGCAACTGCGGTAGTTGGTCTTTGTTGTTTGCTAACTGTAGTATAACTCAAGGTGCAATCTCCTATATGTTGAATTTCTTTTTCGTTTCTGTTAGAACCACTATATTAGATTTCATTTCTTCTTATTCTTTAATAAGGTTTATTTCATTATTAGCTAAACCACGAACATTCTATGATCCCAATAGTAGTTTGGCCCATACTGTGAAGCCTTTATACTTTTTCATGCCAAGTCTTTGTAATGTCTGTTCATTCAGTTTATTTTTGTGAAGTGTTCAGTAAGAAAATCTTGTTTGATAGAGGTGCGGGCCCTGTGCATGCACGCTCTGGTGGTGGGCTGCGACCTTGCTGCCTCCAGTCTTGCAGGACTTTTAATCGAAGTTTCCTCTCCTAGAGAATTTGCGTTCACTGAACTGTCGAACTTTCTCTGTCCGTTTAGCATAGAAAGAAAAGAACGGAAGACGCGCTCGGGTCTCGAAACCTAATACCGTTGGGGTCGAAAAACCAAGCGTTAGCCAAGGGAGGTTGATAGTGAAGTATACAGCAGAAGCATGACACACGAAAGTGGAAGTAATATCAGCCCTAGCTAAGAGCCCATGTGGTTGCCACCCACACACTCCCAAGATGGCAGCCCCCTACGGGAATGTTGCTTTCTGAAGAAGGAAAAACTCAGGGGTGGATAGAAAAAAATATGGGACGTTGCGAGGCGTTCTGTGTCCGGCTCCTCTGCAACAGCCCTGTCCTGCATACGAGAATCTGCCAGTAGTTACGAAACCCACGTATAGACTTTTGCTTCACTGAAAAACGCAAACCATCTCGCCCACACAGACAGTGGTGCATTAAGGCAGTGTCTTCTCGAGAGGATTGAATCATTGTTTACTTGTTAATTTAGATAAAAGTACTTTTCCAACATGCAAGTTGTCCCTTAAGATTAAGAGAAATATCTAAGAATAATTCTTCTTAAAAATGTCGCTGACGGCTTTGAAACAACGAATGATACTAATAAGTACTGCAAACACCAATAAGTTCTCAATTATGTTTCTAACAACAGCAAATACAGTTTGGATATGTACAGTATCAGATTATTAACGGTGCTTCAAAAAATGGCACGAGGCATCCGCATGAATTTTGCTGTTATGTTATATAACAATGCAGCTGTGGCTGATAGCAGGGCAGCTATGGTTGAGTCGGTGAAGTCCTTCGAACGTCTTAGGGTGGAACAAAGATATCTCAGTTATAAATCGGTCTTCATGGGCAGAAGAAAGTACAAGTCACTTATCAGGAAGTCTAAATCACTAAAATAAGGAAGAAAGAGGGACGGCAACGGCTGCAAGATTTTTAAGAGGGATGAAATGCTGAAATTGAACAGAATAACGAAATTAATACAGCCTGAAATTTCCTGGCAGATTAAAACTGTGTGCCGGACCGAGACTCGAACTCGGGACCTTTGGCTTTCGCGGGCAAGTGCCCTACCAACTGACCTACCCAAGCACGACTCACGCCCCGTCCTCACAGTTTTAATTCCGCCAGTACCTCGTCTCCTACCTTCCAAACTTCACAGAAGCGAACCATACAGAACTAGCACTCCTGGAAGAAAGGATATTGCGGAGACATGCCTTAGCCACAGCCTGGGGGGTGTTTCTAGAATGAAATTTTCACTCTACAGCGGAGTGTGCGCTGATATGAAACTTCCTGGTAGATTAAAACTGTGTGCCGCACCGAGACTCGAACTCGGGACCTTTGCCTTTCGCGGGCAAGTGCTCTACCAGGAATTTTCATATCAGCGCACACTCCGCTGTAGAGTGAAAATTTCATTCTTATTACAGCCTATTACTGAATTACGTATGATATTATGCGGGATGCTCATAAAACTACTGGCGACTGTGGATGGACTGAGTGGTGTAATGCTTAAAGTCAAAGTATGATAATACACTGTTGGCCATTAAAATTGTGCTGACATGAGGAAAGTATCCAACCGATTTCTCATACACAAACAGCATTTGACCGGCGTTGCCTGGTGAAACATTGTTGTGATGCCTCGTGTAAGGAGGAGAAATGTGCACCATCAAGTATCCGACTTTGATAAAGGTCGGATTGTAGCCTATCGCGATTGCGGTTTATCGTATCGCGACGTTGCTGCTCGCGTTGGTCGAGATTCAATGACTGTTAGCACAATATGGAATCGGTGGGTTCAGAGGGGTAATACGGAACGCCGTGCTGAATACCAACGGCCTCGTATCGCTATCAGTCGAGATCAGTCATGCAGCAGTATAGACTATCAGCTGAGAGACCAAGGCTGCGGTTACCCTTGACGCTGCATCACATACAGGAGCGCTGGCGATGGCGTACTCAGCGACGAACCTGGGTGCACGAATGGCAAAACATCATTTTTGCGGATGAATTCAGGTTCTGTTTACAGCATCATGATGGTCGCATCCGTGTTTGGCGACATCGCGGTGAACGCACATCGGAAGCATGTATTCGTCATCGCCATACTGGCGTATCACCCGGCGTGATGGTATGGGATGCCATTGGTTACACGTCTCGGTCATCTCTTGTTCGCACTGGCGGCACTTTGAACAGTGGACGTTACATTTCACATGTGTTACGACTCGTGGCTCTACCCTTCATTCGATTCCTGCGAAACCCTACATTTCAGTAGGATAATGCACGATCGTATGTTGCAGATCCTGTATGGGCACCTCTGGATACAGAAAATGTTCGATTGTTGCCATGGCCAGCACATTCTCCAGATCTCTCACCAATTGAAAGCGTCTGGTAAATGGTGGCCGAGCAACTGACTCGTTAGAATACGCCAGTCACTACTCTTGATGAACTGTGGTATCGTGTTGAAGCTGCATGGGCAGCTGTACCTGTACACGCCATCGAAGCTCTGTTTGGCTCAGTGCCCAGGCGTATCAAGGCCGTTATTATGGCCAGAGGTGGTTGTTCTGGGTACTGAATTCTCAGGATCTATGCAACTGTTCAACGGTGTGTGAAATCTTATGGGACTTAGCTGCTAAGGTCTTCAGTCCCTAAGCTTACACACTACTTAACCTAAATTATCCTAAGGACAAACACACACACCCATGCCCGAGGGAGGACTCGAACCTCCCCCGGGACCAGCCGCACAGTCCATGACTGCAGCGCCCTAGACCGTGATCTATGCACCAAATGTTCAAATGTGTGTGAAATCTTATGGGACTTAACTGCTAAGGTCATCAGTCCCTAAGCTTACAAAGTACTTAACCTAAATTATCCTAAGGACAAACACACACACACCCATGCCCGAGGGAGGACTCGAACCTCCGCCGGGACTAGCCGCACGGTCCCGGACTGCAGCGCCTTTAGACCGCTCGGCTAATTCCGCGCGGCATCCATGCACCCAAATTGCGTGAAAATGTAATCACATGTCAATTTTAGTATAAAATTTTTGTCCAATGAATAACCGTTTATCATCTGCATCTCTTCTTGGTGTACCAATTTGAATGGCAAGTAGTGTATAACATACAGAGATGTCCAGATTTATCTTAGCTTACGTGAGCCTTGCTTACAAAAGCAGAAAGGTCAGAAGAAATGAATAGTAGTGAGCCCATGTTGTTCAAATAGTTAAGTTCCAGGTGTTAAGTTGATCTCATCGACTTCCAGTCGCAACCAGATGGAGACTATAAATTCGTGGTGGTTGACACAGACAGAGCCAAGGTAGCGTAGAGCGAGCAAATCAAGACATAGAAAATATTATAACCACATGGATGCAGGAGCATAACACCGCGGAGGGAGCTGTGCAGTATGGTTTGTGCAGTTAATAAAGAACATTGCTGTGTATTTTGTAGTTAAAAGGTCCCAGTACGAAACGATATTTGGATTGTCTTCATCAAATTTACCTCTTGAAGCACTGGTGAACGAACGTTCTCTCGGAGGACGCCCTTGAAACTAAAATTACTCACGTAAATATTACCAGTGGGAAATGTATTAACAAGCTGCATCATTACGTCCGTGGCAAATCTCCAGTGGAAGAGGATAACATGCCAGCAGGAAGAGAGGTTGAGACCAGAGAGAAATAATGTGTTGTAGACAGTAGTGAATACTTCCTAACTCATTCAGACGAGTCAACTACTAAAAAAACAAAGAACGGAAGCGTGCAAGCGCTTAGAAGAACAAGCACAAAGAATGCAGCAGTGTCAGAACGTCGTTTGCCACCAGTGGAAAAGAGATGCGCAGTGTGCGTTCCAGTTCCGACTTCGATCGAGATGCAAGGTCGATCTCATGTGCCGTCATAAAGACAACGGCTGATGGCTTCTACCGAATAGGGACGAGAACCAGTCTGCTGGTCTAGCATTACGCACAGTAATACACTGATTGTTTTTAAACATTTCAGGAACAATATGATATGCTACTTCGATTACGACTGCGACAAAATTTTGTCGCAGGTCCCACTTCAGTACTTGCCTTATTAGTATCATCTCAGGAGGAAGTCCCAGGAGAGAAAACTGTTGCATTGAGGACTACTGCGATGTTTCAGATGATGGGAAGCGACCAGTGTTTGTAAACATACAACTGCTTTCACATATGTCACACTCTGAGACATTTTTGCAAAAAGAAAAATGTGTTGTGAAATTCTAAGTGCCATGGTCCACGTAGTTACTGCAATAAATTAATTTTATGTAATATGATTGTGTTTTCAAATTGCAGATCAGAGGATGCTATTTTCGAAATGTGACTGTGTTTTGTTATTGCAATCCTGCTTAGCATTATTTACCTCTTCACATTGAAGGTGCACTTCACTAGTGATGGTGCATTTTCCCTAGTGAATGTGAATTATTTAGCAAAGCTGGAGGGAATAGTCCACTTTCACTAAAGCGATCAGTGGAGATGCACCAGTGATGCTATACATTCGCTGAAACTTCCTTTTACACTACTATATACACTTAGGAGACAAAGAAACTGATAGACTTGCCTAATATCGTGTAGGGCCCTCACGAACCCGCAGAAGTGCTGCAACATGACGTGCCGTGGACTCGATTAATGTCTGACGTAGTTCTGGAGTGAACTGACACCACGAATCCTGCAGAGCTGTCCATAAATCCGTAAGAGTACGATGGGGTGGAGATCTCTCCTGAACAGCACGTTGCAAGTCATCCCAGGTATGCTCAATAATGTTTATGTCTGGGTAGTTTGATGGCCTTTGGATGTGTTTAAACTCGAAGAGTGTTTACCAGAGCCACTCTGTTGCAATTATGGACGTGTGGGTTGTAGCATTGTCCTGCTGGAATTGTCCATGTCTGTCGGAATACACAATGGCCATTAATGGATGGAGGTGATCAGACAGGATGCTCCCATGTGTCACCTGTCAGTCGTATCTAGACGTATCAGGGGTCCCATATTACTCTGCGTACGTCACACACCATTACAGAGCCTACACGAGCTTTAACAGTCCCCTGATGACATGCAGGGTTCATAGATTGATCAGCTGTTTCCATATCCCTACACGTCCAGTTTCAAACGAGACTCGTCCGACCAGGCAACACGTTTTTGGTCACCAACAGTCCAATGTCGGTGTTTATGGGCCCAGAGAGGCGTAATGCTTTGTGTCGTGCAGTCATCAAGGGTACACGAGTGAGCCTTCGGCTCCGAAGGCCCATATCGGTGTTTCATTGAATGGTTCACACTCTGACGCTTGTTGATGGCCAAGCATTGAAATCTGCAGCAATTTACGGAAAGGTTGCACTTCTGTCACGTTGAACGATTCTCTTCAGTCGTCGTTGGTCCCGTTCTTGCAGGATCTTTTCCTTTCCGCAGCGTTGTTAGAATTTTGATGCTTTACCAGATTCCTGATATTCACAGTACACTCGTGAAATGGTCCTACGCGAAAATCCTCACTTTATTGATATCTCTGTGAGGCCCCATCGCTCGTGCGCCAACTATGACACCACGTTCAGACTCTTGATAACCTGTCATTGCAGCAGCAGTAACCGATCTAACAACTGCGCCAGACAATTGTTGTCTTATATAGGCGTTGCCGACCGCAACACCGTATGCTGCTTCATTACATATCTCTGCATTTCAATACGAATGCCTATACCAGTTTCTTTGGCGCTTCGGTGTAAGAGTATAATGGTATAACTTTTATCAGTCCAATAATCTTCATGCTTTAAGGTGTCCTGCCAAGAGGAATATCAGCCACATATCCAGACGTGTCGAATGCATTGATATGGTACACAATTACTTGATATGGTACACAATTATTTGATATGAATTGCAGTATATCATCCAGTAGATAAAACTGTATGGGACCATACAAAGTTTGTTTTCACCAACTGTAGTGAAATCGATGTATGTGGAGTTTGGAAAGGTCCAGTATTCATACACAAACATGGACAGGTTTCCTGAACTGTACAGAAATGTTATCCATCTCCAGAGTGACCAATCCTTGACTAGAGAGAGAGGTCCACCTAAAATTTGGCCTGGTGACATAATTCTATATGCCATAACGTCTCTCCCAAAGGTAAACTAAATGAATTTTGTGGTGGTTTCTCACATTTGCCATGGTTTTTCCGAAATTTGAATTATTCATTAATTTAAAAATATCGTTTCATAATCATATGTCGCGAGAGCCTTCTTTTCAGTATTTTTCAATTATACAATTTTCCATACAATGCTACTGGTTGAAGAAGATGACACTAATAAGGTTCTTCCCCAGACTCAGACATTGCTGGAAGTTTCGATAGTGCAGAATGTATCGCACACTCACAATGAACTGCTCTGTGGTTGCAACTTCTTTTGTGGATCATATCTCACAAGCCCACATAGACAATTCTCATGTGAGATACTGAGACTGTGCTATTTTCCTTAATACGTGACTACCTATTTCGGAAAGTGTGCTTCCGATAATCAACAACTAGTCAAGGTATTCTACCTTTACTGCAGTGCATATCTATGCTGTGAGCTGACACACATCACTGACAGAACGTAGTGATGTAGAGCAAAACATTTTGAGGAGTAGGTAGGGATGGTGTGATATTGTGAGGTGACTAAATTGCAGAGTATGAATTTTGATTTTCATTGTTGTTTCTGGCATCCGAAGGACGTTACTCAAGAAAAGTACTGTTTGAGTATATACCAAATATCTAATGCTTAAGAGCATTATAACTTCATTGGCATCTCATTCCCTGTAAAATTCAAGGATCTTTCAAAATTCCAGAGGCTAAATACGGATTATTCAGTTCACGTTTGTAGCATGGGCAGCCAGAAGACGACGAAAAACACACTGTCCAAGCCCAAAAGAAATATGTAAAGTATAGAGTAATCAGACCACACAACTTTTACAGTTGTTCTCTGGGAACGAGAAATAATACTACTTCTGGATGAAAAAAGTGTCCCACCTACTTCATTCGCAGATCAGTAGAAAACATCAGAAACAGCTATTTTGTGATACATGTATCCGTTCGTTTACTATGAGTGAGAATTTAGAAGAACACGTCATTGGTCGTTCCAGCCTATTGAGGCAAACAAGTTCTTACATTTTAAGAAAGCCTGCCACCAGAAGCTCTGCCACTTCATCATATATGCGGATTTCAAGTGCCTCAGATATCCTGTGGTGTGTTATGATCACCCGTCTCTCTTCATACTCACTTCACTCAATGGTATGTATCATATGGAGCAGCGTATCAAGTTGTATGCTCGCATGATCTAACTTTTATCATTTCAATTCATACATCGGGAATAATCCTTTGAGATGCTTGCACACTGAGCCAGAAAATCTTGTATGGCGTGTTGATCGCATTTACGGAAGCGACGTTCCCATGGCCACCAACACACAGAAGATGGATGCCTTATACAAGCAGGCACTTTATTATCATACTTGTGGGTTGCTGGTGGACAGAAAAGTGGAAACTCCACATAGAGGACACAGTCATCTAATAGGGGAGCCCTGTGGTGCAGCTCACAGTGCACTGCATTTGAAATACTATCTGCCATGACATATACCTGTCTTCTTCTATAATGAGTGGGTATGATGCTCACTTTATTGTTGAATACTTGGGTGATTTCAGTTTGGGAAGTGATAACACCAGTGCGATACCTGATCTGTTGAAAACTACATCTCATTTTCCAAGTTAAAAACGTCAATAACAACTCTCTACTTCCTGGACTCACTAATTTTTATGCAGTCATACCTTCAGAAAGTTGCTGAGGAAATGTCAGGAGGATATGCATGTCACCAAAGCTGCATATCTCCACACACAAACTTTCTGCTCGTGGTGAAGAAGTTTTTTCTTGTGGATACCTGGATTCAAAGGAGAGAGTCAAAAGAACCATGTTGCTTGACATAGCTGCCTAGGTGATAGGCCACCTTGCTGAATGATTGGCTTTTCTTCCAGCCATCAAATTGAGGCCGGTCACACATACATTGTGCAAATTTCTCTACCATGCCTGGGGAAATGGTCTGACATGGTGTTCAGCAGAGATATATAGCTCTCTTTCACAACCTGGTACAGCAGCGACCACTCGAGGAACTCCTTACCGTACTGCCGTTATGCAGGAGGAAGGGAAAGGGGAGGTCCTCGTAACCTAGGTGTGTATTTATAGTAGTTTTTAATATTTCCACCAATGTGTTGGCAACAGGATTTTGCTATAACGTCAGACAGTCTGGCAATGTAGTAGTGGTTTACCTCTCGTGGTGTGGTGTCCTCATAAATTATCTTTGGCCTGAAATCGATAGTTCTTATTGAATTTGCTATGACGTCTTAATTTCTACCAATATGTTCCTTTCTAACACTATTACGTTACTCACACTAGTAATGGTGTGGTAACTTAACAATGATACGTATATCAGAACCAAGCTGCATTGTGCTTGGCCAAGATCATCACGACTGTGATGGGTCATGACGTGACGTTGACTCGTTGACATTATCGTTGATGTACGTTGACACATCACTCATGTTATTGGGTAAAGTGCATTAAACTGTGGGAAATATAGAGAAACGAGCGTACTTACATATCTGCCCGGGTGTGGTGTCTGCTGGTGTCTCGAATGAAAGAAAATCGAATTGTTATTAATAAACTGGTCTCGAGCGATGTGGCTTAAATAATTTGTTATTAACAAACAGACACAGCTTACAGTCTCTCCGTATGGTGCCCAGCTGCAAAGTCCCTTTTATAGAAAGACGGAGGTTGGAAGATGTCGTTCAATGTCAACGATAATTTGCACATTCTCTTTGTGATTGTCTGAGAGCATCATGATGCCGACGCAATTCGGGAACAGTAAGGAGGATCTTGTGTAATTCGATAAAATAGTAAAAAAATGTGCAAAAATTAATAAATTTGCACAAGAATGAGAGTACATATATATATATATACAGTCTGCAAAGTCTGCCTATGCTGCTCGGCTGCAGACTGAAACCCTCTCACTCAAGTGTCCAGTTATAAAAGATGAAAGTGAAGAATGGGTTCAAAAATGGTTCAAATGGCTCTGAGCACTATGGGACTCAACTGCTGAGGTCATTAGTCCCCTAGGACTTAGAACTAGTTAAACCTAACTAACCTAAGGACATCACAAACATCCATGCCCGAGGCAGGATTCGAACCTGCGACCGTAGCGGTCTTGCGGTTCCAGACTGCAGCGCCTGTAACCGCACGGCCACTTCGGCCGGCGAGGAATGGGTTGCTTGATCTTCATTAGTCCAGGGTTAAGGGGAGAGGATGGTGAGAGTCGGAGGGGGAGGGTCTGGTGATTCTGCTGGGTGAAGAGGCCCACACACAGTTGTGCTGGAGATGATAAGAAAGAGGATGGTGGCTGAGCCTCATTGGTCCATTGGGTTTTATTATGCCCCCATTGGGTGAGAGAGGTTCTCCACCAATTTTATATCATGTGATCTGTATCAACTCCACTTGTACAAGTGTATGGGTAGAATCATGTGACCAGTATCAAGTTACGTCATGTCCTTCAATATAATTACTAAAATTGCCTGGGGGAGGGGAGAAATCTCCTGTGTGTCTTTGATCAATTCCTGGTGGTTCCCCAGAGGAGAGGGAGTAGGAGTGGCCTTGAATATAAGTCGCCTAAGTGTGTTACATGACACTGGATGTGTAACCTGAATTCTTGTTACTATCCTACTGAGAAACTTCTTCCCAAGATGCCCACGGTGCTAGATGGGATTTAAGCTACAAGAATGTTGAATGCTGGGTGTGCCATGTTCAAAGATTTAGAGGTCAGTACGCCCATGCAACATTGTACCTCTGTTTGACAATGATGTGCGTACCGTCATATGGCGAAACACATATGGTAACCAGGAACACTGTCGAACATATTTTCGTAGTTTGTTGTGTTGTCGGGAGGCATACTGTTGCATGGGTGTACTGTCTTCCAAATCGTTGAGCACAGTGGACTCACCAGTTAACGTCATTCTGATACTGTACTCCTGTCCCATGGGCGTCTTTTCAGGGTTACATTCAGCCCTGACTGCATTTTTAGGGATGACAGCGTTCGACCGCATCGAACTGTGCAGTTGGAGGAGCTCTTCGGCTATTCGGCCAATGGACTGACCAACCTGTTCCCCTAACTTAAATCCTATCTAGCATGTGAGGGATGCGTTGGGGAGACGTATTCGCAGCACGCCTGCATGAGCCAACGACCATGCACCGATATGGTGGAAGTATGGGACTCCCTATCACATAAAAACCTTACCCACCTTGTGGTGAGTGCTGGAGCACTTCGCAGAGCACTCATCGCTGACCATGGTGATCATACACCCTATTACGAATATGTCCTGCCTTTCGTGATATCCATCATAAGTCGTGGTGACTTCAATATAATTATGCTTTTTGCATAAAGGTGTCATTTCCGTTCGCCTCATTGCCTACTTCTTTCAGTTACTTTCTGTATTATATCGTAGCAGTTCTTTCTACGTTAAGTCCAAGTTCCATCGAGCTATGTGATTCGTCTTTAAGTTTTACACACCAGTGTACTCATGATCCATTTTCGTCTGAAAGGAACTAGATGGCCTAGCGTCCATAGCGTCCAGTCGACACATGAGGGCGTTACAGACGGAGCAAAAACGCAGAGTTCACACAGACGGTGAGAGACATCTGCTGCGTCCAGTGGATCGGCTCAGCATTCGATTTAAATGAGAAGTCCAAATCTGGAAGACCGGGCGGGGATTTTAACCTCCACAAATGTACAATATCTACGAGGGCCAAGTTCTTTATTAGCCAAAAGGACATTCGTTGAGCACTGCAGTGCTGACCGTGCGAAGTTTTGGACTGAATCACGTGTTCTTCTTCATGTGGTCAGTGGGTCGCTGAAGTCTAGTAGAGTAGACAGAATTTTGAGGAACGGCGTTATCTGGAATTTTAGTGGATACAAGATGTGAAATTAATTTATACCGTAAGTAAGCGGGGGAAACGTGTTGAGAAGAAGAATATCAGCCAGAAATACAGAAAAAATATGATAATAACGATTTATTAAGGAAGTATTGTTCAGGCTTGAAGTGGCTCACGTAGTTAAAATTAAGAACTGCGGGTTAATCATAACAAATATAAGCTGTTATATGCGATGTTTCGTGTTTTTCATGAGGAACTTTTCATACTTACTTTCAACAGAGCTGAGATAATAGTATAACAACAGTGATGAGTGCGTGTGTGAACAACTAGGACTGTTAAGATTTATCTGATTGTCTCAGAAATAAATTTTGTTCGGTTGCATTTTTGAATATAAACCGTCTATATGAACTGAAATAAATAGTAATCAAGCTGTATTTAAGTCCAATAGGAACATGGGATGGGTATTAGGAACACAGTCACTGCTATTAACCTTCCCATGAGCATCTACATGTGTGTTCTTCCTTCTTCTCTCCAACCAGATGTAAATATTTTCGATTTAGTTTAATTTACCACCGATAATGCCATTGAAGGATAGTTTGGAATGAGAGTGGAGGCTTACATGCGTTAAAGACATCACGTCGCTCAGTACCTCCGTCGTACTTCGTGCGATAAATGTCGCATGCATTGATAGCATTTGAGCAAGCCGGTTATCGGAACTGCCTCACTTAATGTCACGTGACCAACTCCATCCATTAAGACCTTCAGTTGTCCTGTGCAAATGACAACATTAACTTGCAAGGGCACTGGCTGGCCTTTGATAGCTCCGAACACGATTAACATACTCATCTACTGTGTCAGCTGCGTTATATTTTCTAATGACATATCTGCCATTGTTTTCCCTATATATGAGTATCAATGCAGAACAGGAAGAGATAAAGTAACTGATACGTTCAAGTATAGGTAAGAGCGGTTTACAATTACACGATGCTGACGTGTAGGATAGCCTCTCAGCTGTCATGCATCTAAAATTACAAAACAAGTAGAAAAACTGCCGAAAGTCTAGTATGTAAATTTCGGACATTAAGTTTTACTGTCAATCCTCCTGAAGGTGAGGAACTGGGAACTGGTTTTCTAAACCAGATCGGTGATGTCAGTGAACCGTTATTTCTCAGCTGTGGTCGACACGTGGCAGAAAAAACGAGCAAATACAGTTTATCTTGTAATAAACGAATGAATTTCAATTTAAAAAATGCTGTATTTTTTCAGACGTATTTGAGATTATAGACTAATAATGTACTATGAATACTGTTACCAATCATTATTTAACTTGTATTGTTGATCATAAGCGGATTTCGAGACACTTCCATAGCCAAGCTACATAATTTAATTTCCTGTCATCTTTTTGAGTTTGTCATACTTTCGGTTCATACACTTGTAAAACTAGGAAATTATGTTATGAATTTTTATACCAAAAAATTAATCGCATCGTCAGTACAAGTTTAAAATACAGAGTGCAATTATGGCCTTTAACAGTTTTATTGATTTATTTACATTGCTCTTCAGAGGTGTCCTATATCAGATTGAACATCTCATATTTTACTATTCGACAACTTATACAAATGCACTATCACATGAAAGCTAACATCATTACATTAAGGTAATTTGAGTCCATGTCATAATATCTATAACAAAATATCATAACTTATTGCAAGAAGGATTGAAATAAAACGAGTCAAAGCAAGAGAAGAAAAAGTTGAAGGAAGCTAAAACGTATCTAAAATATTGTCCTCCAATCATAGGACCGCACCCTGTTGTGTATACTAACACAGCAAGAAGCAGAAGGAGAGATGCCATCACTTGAAGAGATAAACTGTAAACTGAGAAGATGCATGATTTCTATGATTTGTTGGGGCAATTTAAAACATAATAATGTACAAAAATAATACACAGAAATTCGGAAAAGAAAGTCGAGGATGTGTTAGATGACGCTGTTTTGTTTTCTCCAAGGTGAAGGTATAAAAAGCGAACTAGAGCAGGCAAAGAAACCATTTCTGGCGAAAAGAAGGCTGCATATCAAACGTAAACCTTAATTAGTGGAGAAGTTTCTGAGAATGTACTATCATGTTCCAAAGTATACGAAAGACCTGAATTGCGTTCCGACTGATTTGCATACAGCTCACATAATGCAAATTTCTTGGAAGTCTCTTCTCGATACAGTCGTTTGCCTAAAGAAAATATTTACCAAAAGAAAACACAAGAGAACATTGCTCTGTATGCCAATCAATCCAGCTGCAAGTTAATACAACAATATTGCAGATATCAGAAAACACTTTATTAAAGACGAGACAGTCGTTAACGGTTTTAATCTCAAATTTATTACAACAGGTGACCTTTCAAGAAAGTTAAAACTCTCGTTAGTACATGAGACAAGTAACAGGGGAAGTCGGGTGAAGTGGCGAAGACGGATAAAGTGGCCATTGCATATTTTTTGCCCTGCACAGAGTTGCTGTTTGTCAGGAACTGCGCAAAGCAATTAAACAGTCACTTATTTGAAACCCTGTAATTGTCACTCATTGCGACTCGGAAGTTTGAAATTTAGCTCAAAATTATCTACAACATTCCTATGTAGTGGCAGAAAAACGTGCCGCCCTGTGATGTCGCAATCGGGCTTCGCCACGCTTCAAATCAAAATGTTCAAATGTGTGTGAAATCTTATGGGACTTAACTGTTAAGGTCATCAGTCCCTAAGCTTACACACTTCTTAACCTAAATTATCCTAAGGACAAACACACACACACACCCATGCACGTGGGAGGACTCGAACCTCCGCCAGGCCCAGCCACACAGTCCATGACTGCAGCGCCTAAGACCGCTCGGCTAATCCCGCGCGGCTCGCCACGCTTCAAACAGCAAGCTGTCGACTCGTGCGAAGAAACGGCCAGAGCCCAGAAGTTCATCTGAGCTGTGAGGTGGGTTAATGACGTCAAATTGGCACCAAATATCAGTAAAATTATGCCCAATACCACGGAGGACGAGTAGCAAATTGGACACCTCCTCCCCATACCAATGTCTCACCTACTCTCTTGACACCTCTACGCCGGAGCTGAGCACCGTGACGACCAGCGCCGAAATCTCTGTTTTCGTATGGGTGGCTGAGGAAAACATTTCAGACACACTGCTGCTCAGAATCGACACGAAAAGACCTCAGGATGCGGAATAAAGTGCCTTAATGAAACCACCACTACTTTGAGGCGTTCATTTACTCACATTTTGCGGTTGAAAACGACACTTTGCAGTGCGATGTGCAAGAGAACTACGTTCTTCATAACATTTGACACTGCTGACAACCCCCAGACGTTTCAGCCGTTCTGGGGACATCGTGGGGCTACAACTTTATTGAATGTGATCTGACGCGTTTGGGATGCAGCGGAATTTTTGCTCCGTTATACAGAGTGGGAACACGAGCGACCGTTCTATGAAATTTGAACCAGATCCGAAGCAGCAAAGGGTGTTTATGCTTTCCTGGTTTCCTATTTCGCGTCTCCTATGGCATGATCACTGAAGCAGAGAGAGAGGGGGGGGGGGGGGGGAAGCGAAGGGTAACGCGACGTTAACACGTACATAAATATAATGGTGAAGGGTCATTGTATCACCTTTCAGTTCAGCAACAAAATGTTCAAATGTTCAAATGTGTGTGAATCCCTAAGGGACCAAACTGCTTAGGTCATCGGTCCCTAGACTTACACACTACTTAAACTAACTTAACCTAAGTTATGCTAAGAACAACACACACACCCATACCCGAGGGAGGACTCGAACCTCCGGCGGGGGAGGCCGCGCAGCCCGTGACATGACGCCTCTAACCGCGTGGCCACTCCGCGCGCCAGTTCAGCAACACCTTCAGTGTCTCCCTCACACCTTTGTTGAACACTTAAAAAGTGTGCATGTACAGAGACAATCCTTGATCGATATCTAGGCGCCTGCAAGCAGGCAATCTCTTCAACACCCTAACCCATAAGAAAACTGCTGCTGTAGCACTTGCACTGGACATGCATGCGGAATCTGAGAGGTGTCGAAGGGATTGTCAGCCTACAGGCGCGTAGGAATCTTCAAGGGTTGTGTCAGTGCAGGTACAATTTTGAAGCGCTCAACAAAGATGCACACGTCTCACAAAAATGTTTCTGAATGGGGGTCTTAGAAGAACCCTTTGCCATTTTATGCACACGTGAGTTAGTGGTAAATCATTCACCCCTCCTCCCCCCCCCTCCCCCTTCCTCCCATGATCGAAGTGATAGCAGTGATCGCAGTACGCTGCGAAGAAGGAGCTCTGAAAAAGTATAAACGCCTTTTGTTCCTTCAGGTCAAGATCAAACTTGGTTTTAAACTGTCCTCTATGCCGTAGTTGAAATTGTGGTTACGCTACAGTACAAAGCTGCCAAACCACATTTAATAGGGTTAGAGATGCACAACGACCTTAGAGAAGGACTGAACCGTCTGGGGATGTCAGCAGTATTAAAGATTGTCAAGAACGTCTTTCTGTTGCACATGGCATTCCAAACTGACATCTACCGCGAAACATGTGTAAATGAACGCTCTGAAGGAGGGGGTGGTTTCATAGATGCCCATTTTGTCACCTCCTCAGGCCTTTTCACGTCGATTCTGAGTGTTGGTGTGTCTGAAACGTTTCCCTCAGACTCTCATAAGAAAACCACGTCATTCGAATCCTGAACATCGCAGAAGCATTCCAGAAGCATCTGATACTGAGGTGGCGAGAGGGAGGGAGGGCTATAACGATCGTTCTTGTGCAACGCAGCTAGCTTTTTTTTTTTTTTTTTTTTTTTTTTTGCACGAAGAAATGGCCGCTATCGACAGGGGATCTCAAGTTGATTCCGTATTTCTGGATTTCCGGAAAGCTTTTGACACCGTTCCTCACAAGCGACTTCTAATCAAGCTGCGGGCCTGTGGGGTATCGTCTCAGTTGTGCGACTGGATTCGTGATTTCCTGTCAGGAAGGTCGCAGTTCGTAGTAATAGACGGCAAATCGTCGAGTAAAACTGAAGTGATATCCAGTGTTCCCCAGGGAAGCGTCCCATCCCCTGCGGGTCCGGGGATTAGAATAGGCCCGCGGTATTCCTGCCTGTCGTAAGAGGCGACTAAAAGGAGTCCATCCCCCTCACGGGGGTAGTTAGCGCCTGCGTCCGGAGACGGACGGTTCCACGACCTATAATCGTGGTCTTTTTGGTTTTTCACTTCTCGTTTCTTCCTTCCTTTTGTTGGTTCCTTTCTTTGCTCTTCTCCACCTCACTGTCTTCCTTACTCTTTCCCTTGACTTCTCCTTGCCTTCTCATTGCCTTTTTCTCCTTGCCTTCTCACTGCCTTTTTCTCCTTGCCTTCTCATTGCCTTTTTCTCCTTGCCTTCTCATTGCCTTCTTCTCCTTGCCTTCTCTGGTCTCCGCCTCGGCGTTTGAGACAGTCTGTCCTCTTTCTCCCTCTCTCTCTTCTTTTTCCTCTTCTTCCTTCCTCCCTGTGCGTGCCTGAAGGCCGACCCACGCGTTCGCACGCGTAGCCGGTGACGGGGTAACGCGTAAGTCCCCGCCCTGGGTAGACATGTAAGACACGCGCGTACCCCCTGGTAAAGGCCAGGCCCGGGGAGGGGTGATTGCCTGAGCTGATACCTTCTGACCATGCCGATTGGTCCCTCCGTCTGTTTCTTGGGAGGTGTGACCTGAGGTGTAAACATTCACCTAAGGCGGGAGTGCCCTCTGAGAGGGTCCCCACAAGGAAGGAGCGCGCCATCGGAGACGCTGGCAATCATGGGGGATTCCTCCGCAATGGATTCTACTCCATCTCTCTCGACTTCGACCCAAAAACGGAAACGTGACCAGCCAACAGTGACAAAAGTACTACCGCCTGTCCCACAGTTCCTCGTAGTTTCTCGATCTGAGGACGGAAAGGATTTTTCCTCTGTCAACCCTTTCGTTATTCAGAAGGGCGTAGATGCCATAGCCGGATCTGTCAAATCTTGTACCAGGTTGCGTAACGGCACCTTATTACTAGAAACTGAGAGTGCCTTTCAGGCACAAAAACTGCTTCGGGCCACCCTCCTGTACACGTTCCCTGTCCGGGTGGAGGCCCACCGAACTTTGAATTCGTCTCGTGGTGTTGTCTATACTAGCTCCCTCGACGGATTGACTGACGAGGAGCTTCAATCTTTCCTCGCTGAGCAGGGCGTGACGGCTGTCCATAGGGTCATGAAAAAGGTCAACAAAGACCTTGTACCGACCCGGACACTTTTCTTGACCTTCGATAGTGTTAAGCTGCCATCGCGCATCAAGGCGGGCTACGAGGTTATTTCTGTTCGCCCCTATGTCCCGACACCTACGCGCTGCTACCAGTGTCAGTGTTTCAATCACACTCGACAGTCTTATTCCAATGCGGCTAAATGTGTCACTTGTGGCAGGGATGCCCATGAGGGTGACTGTCCACCTTCGTCTCCTCGTTGTGTGAACTGTCAGGGTGACCATGCCGCATCCTCCCGCGACTGTCCTGTCTATAAGGAAGAACGCTGTATCCAAGAAATTCGGGTCAAAGAGAAAGTGTCCACCTCGGCTGCTCGCAAGCTATTGGCTAGTAGGAAGCCCACGCTGCTCCCAGCGGGGAAATACAGTACTGTCCTCGCCTCTCCTCGGACTACCCGGGAGGTAGCAACCCAGACATGCGATCTGACCTTCAGCACCACGGTCGTCCGTTCGGCCAGTGCTAAGATCGCGCGGTCGACGTCTCCTCTTCCTCCCATCACCCCACAGACACCAGCCCCTTCCTCAGCTTCTGCTAAGACGAAGACATCGAAGTCAGATGCACGGGCCTTCAAGAAGGAACCATCCCGTGCAGACTTCCTCTGTACCTCGACCTCCCAGCCTTCGACCGGTACTTCCACTAAACGTCCTTCCAAAAAGGCGCATAGGAAGCACAGTTCTCCTTCTCCGCCACGGCGCATTTCTTCTCCTGCGCCGCCCAGCGGTTGCCGCCCCAGGCCGTCATCCGTTTCGCCTGGCCGCACCGCTGGTAGCCGTACATCTGGCCGTTCACCGGCGGAGGAAGCTCCCCCTCCCGGCCATCCTCCCGAGATGGCCGATGACCCTATAGACCCAATGGACGATGACTGTCCGCCTACTGATAGCGGCGGCAGTGCTCGCTCGAAGCCAGGCCCTAAGCGGCCTTCGAGGTGACCACTTCTCTCATCTTCCTTTTCTTACGATGGCAGTTATTAACTGGAATATTCGCAGCATTCGCTCCAACCGAGAGGACTTGAAGTTGCTGCTCCGCTTGCACCGTCCGCTCGTCGTAGCCCTCCAGGAAACGAAGCTACGCCCATGCGATCAAATTGCCTTGGCACACTACACCTCTGTGCGTTTTGACCTACCCCCTGTGGTAGGTATCCCAGCTCATGGAGGGGTTATGTTGCTGGTCCGGGATGATATTTACTATGATCCCATCACGTTGCACACCGGCCTGCAAGCAGTTGCCATCCGCATTACTCTCCCCACATTTACGTTTTCCTTTTGTACCGTTTACACTCCATCGTCATCTGCCGTTACCAGGGCAGACGTGATGCAACTTATTGCTCAGCTACCTGCACCATTTTTGTTAACTGGAGACTTCAATGCCCACCATCCCCTTTGGGGCTCTCCAGCATCCTGCACGAGGGGCTCCTTGTTAGCAGACCTTTTCAACCAGCTCGATCTTGTCTGCCTCAATACTGGCGCCCCTACTTTTCTTTCGGACACATCTCATACCTATTCCCATTTAGATCTCTCTATATGTACTCCCCAACTTGCACGCCGGTTTGAGTGGTATGCACTTTCTGATACATATTCGAGCGACCACTTCCCGTGTGTTATCCATCTCCTGCAGCATACCCCCTCTCCGTGCTTCTCTAATTGGACCATCTCCAAGGCAGACTGGGGGCTCTTCTCTTCCAGGGCGACCTTTCAGGATCAAACCTTTACAAGCTGCGATCGTCAGGTAGCACACCTCACGGAAGTCATTCTCGCTGCTGCTGAATATTCCATCCCTCACCCTCCTTCTCCACGTCGCGTACCGGTCCCCTGGTGGACCGCAGCATGTAGAGACGCTTTACGTGCTCGTCGACGTGCTTTACGCACATTTAAACGCCACCCTACAGTGGCGAATTGTATCAATTATAAACGATTATGTGCGCAGTGTCGTCGTATTATCAAAGAAAGCAAGAAAGCCAGCTGGGCTGCTTTCACAAGCACCTTCAACAGTTTTACTCCTTCTTCTGTTGTCTGGGGTAGCCTGCGCCGGCTATCTGGCACTGAGGTCCACTCACCAGTTTCTGGCTTGAAGGTCGCGAATGACGTCCTTGTGGCCCCTGAGGCTGTCTCCAATGCCTTCGGCCGCTTTTTCGCAGAGGTTTCGAGCTCCGCTCATTACCACCCTGCCTTCCTCCCCCGCAAACAGGCAGAGGAGGCTAGGCCACCTAACTTCCGCTCCTCGAATTGTGAAAGTTATAATGCCCCATTCACCATGCGGGAACTCGAAAACGCACTTGGCCGATCACGGTCCTCCGCTCCAGGGCCAGATTCTGTTCATATTCAGATGCTGAAGAACCTTTCTCCTGCGGGTAAAGGTTTTCTTCTTCGTACATACAATCGCATCTGGATTGAGGGACATGTTCCCGCATGCTGGCGCGAGTCTATTGTTGTCCCGATTCCTAAGCCGGGGAAGGACAAGCACTTGCCTTCCAGTTATCGACCTATCTCGCTTACCAGCTGTGTCTGTAAAGTGATGGAGCGAATGGTTAACTCTCGATTGGTTTGGCTGCTCGAGTCTCGATGCCTACTTACCAATGTACAATGTGGATTTCGTAGGCGCCGCTCTGCTGTTGACCATCTGGTTACCTTGTCGACCTTCATTATGAATAACTTCTTGCGGAAGCGCCCGACCGCGGCTGTGTTCTTTGATTTGGAGAAGGCTTACGACACCTGTTGGAGGGCGGGCATTCTCCGCACCATGCATACATGGGGCCTTCGCGGTCGCCTCCCTCTTTTTATTCGTTCCTTTTTAATGGATCGACAGTTCAGGGTACGTGTGGGTTCTGTCCTGTCCGACACCTTTCGCCAGGAGAATGGGGTGCCACAGGGCTCAGTTTTGAGCGTCGCTCTCTTCGCCATCGCGATCAATCCAATAATGGATTGCCTCCCAGCTGATGTATCAGGCTCCCTTTTCGTGGACGATTTTACCATCTATTGCAGCGCGCAGTGTACACGTGTCCTGGAGCGCTGTCTTCAGCGTTCTCTTGACCGTCTTTACTCCTGGAGTGTCGCCAATGGCTTCCGTTTTTCTGCCGAGAAGAAGGTCTGTATTAACTTCTGGCGCTACAAAGAGTTTCTCCCACCGTCCTTACGACTCGGTCCCGTTGCTCTCCCAATCGTGGAGACAACCAAATTTTTAGGCCTTACATTTGACAGGAAACTTAGCTGGTCTCCACATGTGTCATATTTGGCCGCCCGTTGTACCCGTTCTTTAAATGTCCTCCGTGTTCTCAGTGGTACGTCGTGGGGAGCGGATCGAACCGTCCTACTTCGTCTATATCGGTCGATCGTCCGCTCCAAGCTGGATTATGGGAGCTTCGTATACTCCTCTGCACGGCCATCCATCTTACGCCGCCTCAACTCCATACAACATCGGGGTTTGCGACTTGCGATCGGAGCATTTTATACCAGTCCCGTAGAGAGTCTTCATGCTGACGCTGGCGAATTGCCACTCACCTACCGGCGCGATATACTGCTTTGTCGGTATGCCTGTCGGCTACTGTCAATGCCCGACCATCCGTCTTATCGTTCCTTTTTTGACGACACTCTTGACCGTCAATACGGGTTGTATGTCTCTGCCCTGCTACCCCCTGGAGTTCGCTTTCGTCGCCTCCTTCAACACCTTAATTTTTCACTCCCTGCAACCTTTCGAGTGGGCGAGAGCCGCACGCCACCTTGGCTCCAGGCTCAGGTCCGCGTTCACCTTGACCTCAGCTCGCTCCCAAAAGAGGTCACCCCCGGTTCGGTCTACCACTCCCGTTTTTTGGAACTTCGTTCGAAGTTCATCAACATGACTTTCATTTATACAGATGGCTCTAAGACCAATGACGGGGTCGGGTGTTCCTTTATTGTCGAGGCACAAAGTTTCAAATACCGGCTCCATGGCCATTGTTCGGTCTTCACAGCTGAGCTCTTTGCCCTCTACCAGGCTGTTCTTTACATCTGCCGCCACCGACATTCTGCTTATGTCATCTGCTCAGATTCCCTGAGCGCCATCCAGAGCCTCAGTGATCCGTACCCGGTTCACCCTTTCGTACACCGGATCCAACGAACTCTTCAGCAGCTGGTGGACGTCGGTTCTCCAGTTAGCTTTGTGTGGGTTCCTGGCCATGTCGGTATCCCTGGGAACGAGGCTGCAGATGCCGTGGCCAAGGCTGCGGTCCTCCAGCCTCGGACAGCTTCTTGTTGTGTCCCTTCGTCCGATTTTAGCAGGGTCATTTGTCGGCGCATCTTATCGCTGTGGCATGCCGATTGGGCTGCACTTACCGACAACAAGCTTCGGGCCTTAAAACCTCTTCCCGTGGCTTGGACGTCCTCCTCACGCCCTTCTCGGCGGGAGGAGGTCGTTTTAGCCCGGTTAAGAATTGGACACTGCCGGTTCAGCCATCGCCATCTGCTGACGGCTGCGCCGGCGCCGTTCTGCCCATGTGGGCACTTGCTGACGGTTAGACACATTTTAATGTCCTGTCCAGATCTTAACACACTGCGCCTCGATCTTAACCTGCCAAATACTTTCGATGCCATTTTAGCGGATGACCCACGAGCAGCTGCTCGTGTTCTTCGTTTTATCAATTTGACAAACCTCGCTAAGGACATTTGATGATGCTGTTTTTAATCCTATGCATGTCAGTCTGTCTTTTATCGTGTTTTCCCTTTTAGTTGTTGTGGACAACTTGTGCCTCGCGGTGCATTCTTAGAGTAGTCAGGGCGCTAATGACCATTGAAGTTGTGCGCCCTAAAACCACAAAAAAAAAAAAAGGGAAGCGTCCTGGGACATCTGCTGTTCCTGATCTATATAAATGACCTGGGTGACAATCTGAGCAGTTCTCTTTGGTTGTTCGCAGATGATGCTGTAATTTACCGTCTAGTAAGGTCATCCAAAGACCAGTATCAGTTACAAAGCGATTTAGGAAAGATTGCTGTATGGTGGCAGTTGACGCTAAATAACGAAAAGTTTGAGGTGATCCACATGAGTTCCAAAAGAAATCCTTTGGAATTCTATTACCCGATAAATAGTACAATTCTCAAGGCTGTCAATTCAACTAAGTACCTGGGTGTTAAAATTACGAACAACTTCATTTGGAAAGACCACATAGATAATACTGTGGGGAAGGCGAGCCAAAGGTTGCGTTTAATTGGCAGAACACTTAGAAGATGCAACAAGTCCACTAAAGAGACAGCTTACACTACACTCGTTCGTCCTCTGTTAGAATATTGCTGCGCGGTGCGGGATCCTTACCAGTTGGGATTGACGGAGGACAACGAAAGGGTGCAAAAAAGGGCAGCTCGTTTTGTATTGTCACGTAATAGGGAAGAGATTGTGGCAGATATGATACGCGAGTTAGGATGGAAGTCATTAAAGCAAAGACGATTTTCGTCGCGGCGAGATCTATTTACGAAATTTCAGTCACCAACTTTCTCTTCCGAATGCGAAAATATTTTGTTGAGCCCAGCCTACATAGGTAGGAATGATCATCAAAATAAAATAAGAGAAATCAGAGCTCGAACAGAAAGGTTTAGCTGTTCGTTTTTCCCGCACGCTGTTCGGGAGTGGAATGGTAGAGAGATAGTATGATTGTGGTTCGATGAATCCTCTGCCAAGCACTTAAATGTGAATTGCAGATTAATCATGTAGATGTTGGTGTAGATGTACCTCCGGAATATTTTACTCAAGAGGACGCCATCATCATTTAACAATACAGTAAAGCTGCATGCATGTAAGATTATTCATTTATATTATTCTTATTCCCTCACTTAAACGTAGAGTAATACTGTCTTTCAACGTCAGTGTTTAACGAATGTATTTTGGCATGCAAATGTAGTTCCTTGTTGTTTCTGTTGATATGACATTTTCATATGTGAAGCACAAATGACCACAAATCGTCAGATCGGGAAAAGTGAACACACCACTCGTCGGGAAATGTGGCCAAAGTTGCCATTTTTCTATCAGTTCATTCTTAATATTTTTACCACACTAAGAAGTAGTTACTTCCATATCTCACACATAATACTACAGATTGACTTTTAAATCCTTTTATATGGAAAGCTATCAACCAACCTCCTGCCACTTTGAGTCGATTATGAGTGAGCGAATTAATGTTTCTGAAACCGTCTTTGTTCTATTATAGTTGGCCTAACACGAAAATACGATTGAAAAAGGTCTGCTGCAATAACTCGATACTGTTTCAATCACTAACCCACCAATCTGCCTAGAAAATATGTTCAGTAAACAGAACAATAAACATGGGATCAAGTTCTGATGGAAAATGCGTGTGAGGTGGTACAGAATGATAAGATGCCTTCTTCTACAGCAACAAATCAATTTCATGTGCCACGTAATACAATGGGAAGAAAAGTTCTAGGAAGAAATAGCGATGCAGTAGATGGTAAAAATATTGTGGGAAACTTATGGAGTGATTTTAATAAATAACAAAAACAATAAATCCTAATGGAAGGATTACGGTGAAGATTAATGGAGATTAGCGTCCCAGTTGGTAGAGCGGAATAAAATACATCCTTTTAACGAACAGTTGGAGAGGGTTCGCAATGACAGCATCCTAACATTAGTACCAGGAAAGCTACTTCGATGGATAGAAAACATTTTTTTAACACGTTGAACTTAGAAAAAATTTTAATGCACAAAACAGCGCAATAATAAGTTTTATTCTGCTCATCACATTTATAATGTGGATGAAACCGTCGTCAGTTCAGTCTAAAGTGTTGGCTGTTGAAGAAAGACTCCATGTCGGCGGCGTTACTTCAGCCGAAAGCGAGTTGGTTAGCACAAGGGACTCACATTCTTGAGGACAACGGTTGAACCTTCGTCCGGCCATCCAGATTTATGTTTTCCGTGATTTCCGTAAATTTCTCCAGGCATATGCCGGAATGGTTCCTTCGAAAGGGCACTGCCCACTTTCTTCGCCATTCTTGACACAATCAGATCCTGTGCTCCGTCTCTAATGACCTCGATGTCGACGGGACGTTAAACCTAATCTTCCTTCTTTGAAAGCGGGTTGCTGTCCGCTTTCAAAGTATATATGTCCTCAGTGGCCACTTTATTAGTCTGGGAAAAGTGATCCCTATGTAACGTATCAGAAAAATGAATATAGATCCCACGTACTACATACTTCCTTGTATGTATAAATTTAGAGTGACACCTTATAATTTGTAGATTGGATAACATGCGCGCGGTAACCATGGTTCGGTGAAAATTTCTATTTTTCTTACAGTGCTCGCATTATTCACCTTCTCCTAGTCGTAACTCAGTCCCACAATTCAACAGTAACCCTTACTCAAAACTAAATTTCATTTGTCAAAAAGAGATTTAGTAAGAATAACTGTACTTCCATGATGATTCAAAGTATTATTGCTCTCGAAAAGGTTTTCCAACCACCGATAACCATTCGTTCCCATGGTCATTGGTTTGCATAAACTGGCTACTGAACTAACGAGTTAGAAAAACCATGATTAATAGCGTAAAGCACTCTATGCTAATCTCATTATCAGCAGCTTTCACTAGTTGTTTCACTGTACTCATGATGGCATGTGGTTCCATGCGCACTTCAAAGTCACAAATAGCTCTTGTTATTTATGATAATGTGACATTAAATATCTAAGGTGTTTATGAACATGGCAGCTAGTTCTGTGCGTGTATTGACTTTAAATGTCATTCATGTTTCCTTTATGGTATGGTTACAAACTCAACACCAACAGCCAATGCTAACGAATCGAAGTTTTCGTGCCTTGCTCAGATTAGAGCTCAGCTCCGATCGTCATTGATGAAGAGGCATAAAGAGGCGTGAGATATCTAATTACTGGTTTCCACTGGGCAGCAACTGCAGTTCCTGTTCATTAATCTTTCACCAGTAACAAAGTGTTTGAACTTGAAATGACGAGACGCTAAGTTTTGTGTGGGACGGGATTCAAATTCAGTATTTAGTACAGGCAATTGTTAGTCATCGAATTCCTTCATCATTAGCAGGACATTCGAAATGAAGAAATAAAAATTATTTTGCCTCTATGGAATTCATACCTGGTACTATCAATTTATTTTCTAGCCACGATTAAACGTTAAATGCCGGTTTCTTTCACCAGTAGCCATCTGTCTCTATGATGTGTACCTAATCATTTAACCATTTATGGTCGACCCATCCAGCTCACCCCCACCCTGACGATACCTTGGCCTCACCTTGACCATCCTCACCTGTACCCCTCATCTCCAGACTGTCCAGCAGAAAGCCCATTCCTGCCTCCGCCTCCTGAAACTCCTGTCTGGCTGGACATGAGGATAGCATCCTTCTACCATCCTCCACATACACACTTACAAGTCCCTTATGCGTCCTATCCTCTGTTATGCCAGCAGTGCCTGGATCTCCACCCCCACTCCACCCCGCTTTTATAAGGCTCTCCAAACCCTAGAGCACCATGTGCTCTGCCTTGCTGTCTGTGTCCATCTTCCTCCCCCTGCACAACTCCGTTATGACCTCATCCCCTTCCCCACCTCCTCCTTTCCCTCCAACATCTCTGCGTCCTTTACACTGCCTGCAGTCTTGATGCCCCCCACCCCCTGGTTTCCTCCTTCCTCTCCACCTCACCTCCCCCCCCCCACCTGTTGTCACACCTCTATTGCTGCATCCCTGTCTACACACTCTCCATATCCCTCACCAGGGCAATTCCAGCACCTCCCCTTTCTGGATGTTGAACTTCGCCGTGACATCTGCCATCTGTAGCCTTGCCTTGTTCCCTTCCCCCTCCCCAGGGCCACGCCTTTTTCCTCTCCCCTCATTCTCCCAGAGCAGATTTTCCTCCTTCCCCCCTGAGTCCCTGCACCCCCTCCTCAGCTGTTTTCCTCTCCTATCCCTTCCCTCCTTGGCCCCCTTTGGTGCGCCCCACTTCATCTCCCTTTCTCTCCCCTCCTTCTCGCCTCATTTCCCCTCTCCATCGTCCCGCACCCCTGGCAGATCCTCCCAGGTTTTTATTCATCATTAAGTGTGCTGCATTAGCGTTGTGTCTGGTGCCGTTCTACAGTGTCATCAGTGATGTGGTTTTACCCGTGTGCTTGACCTGTATATAGTCCATGATTGTTCCATGCCACACCGTCCGTCAAGTGGCTGTTTTAATCGTTCTGCGACTTTTTATTCTGTGGATGTACTTTGCCTGGTGCCTTTTAATCCTTACAGTATGTGTTTTTGTACATGCAATACTTTTTTAGATTTTTACCTCTGTTTTACAGTCGCCGCTTTTTGTATGCTTCCTTCTCTTATATTCCGCCTTTTTTGTATCTATGTTCCGCCATATTTCCTTTATATTGTTTCAAATGTCTTCCTGCCTACTTGTAATGTCATTCGGCTGAAGAGCAGCGCCTATGCTTCTGCCACCCGCCCAAGATGGGGAATTGGAAATATAATTTTAAAAAAAAGTTGCGAGATATGCGCATCTTAACTAGAAATTCCGTGACGGAAAATTCTGTGCTGACTGAGAGTCTAACATCACATATTTCGTCGTTGCACTTGGATAGACGAAACTACTTACAGTAATTCTTTCTCACCAGTAGCTAGGAGAGACCTTGTGGATCTGAAACGATGTGATGAATAGTTAAGTGTGTGACAGCTCGAGACCGCCTATCGTTATCGTTGACGACACACGAAGACATGTTACGAATCAAAATTATTTTTCACCAATAGATAGTGATAGAGCTCGAAATAAAATGATGGAAAATTTTATGCCGTATCAGGATTGGAGCCCAGAGTCCTTGAGGGGCTTCAAATTTCGGCAAGCAATAAAACAATGGAACTGTATCGTCCCACAGGTGTTTTAATCCCGCAGAAGGACAGACCCAAGTTCGAATCCCAGTCCACAAATGATATTTTCAAAAGTGGAATAAATTTTATTTTATTTGCTTTCCCATACTTCAGGTAATAAGCGAATTAATGTAATACTAACGTTTTTCTACTTATATGTAACAAATGGATAAGGCAGCTGAGTAGCGAATTTCATTATTCTCGAAATAATTTACATACTAAGACTGCTAAATTGTTCCTTGTCTATACTTGCTTATGAATATTGTAATGGAAATGGTTTGTGTCGCCACTGATCACTGTGTATGCTGCAGAGTATCGGTTAACTCAATTGAATTTTATTTGAAACACAAACTGTAAATTGTACATCATTATAAATATGAACAATGACGTGGGACCGTTATTCTGGCACCGAAATAGCTGGGGAGGGGGGGGGCGGGGAAGGGGGGGGGGGGGTGTCATGGGAGTTAGTCGTCATGCGAGATTCGCAATTGGTGTGATTGTGTGTTGTTCAAAATATTTACTATTGGTGGCAGACCATCATTTACTTGTCAATACGAGAAAAATGTGTCCAATTTGGGAACACAGTAGCTTTGTTATTGCTGCGAGCATTAGTAAAAATGGCTGTGAGCACTACGGGACTTAACATCTATGGTCACCAGTCTCCTAGAACTTAGAACTACTTAAAGCTAACTAACCTAAGGACAGCACACAACTCCCAGTCATCACGAGGCAGAGAAAATCCCTGACCCCGCCGGGAATCGAACCTGGGAACCACGAGCTCCGGACGAGCATTAGTCATCTGTGGATCACTTCTTTTGGCCTTGTCGAATACAAAAAAAAAAAAAAAAAAAATCTGTGATCAAACAAACTGTAACTGTATGTTCCCTACTACATAAATACAGGGGAGTAAACTCGCTTAGAAATCCCAAGCATTATGTGCCGTGCGGGTATGATATCTTCACTGGTATCGATCCTACTCGAGCTAGCTTTCCTTCTGGACGTTATGGGACGACAGGTTGGGCAGTGGTCCGCTAATGGCCGGGCATGAAAGGCCGCGGTCGGGCTACAGTGGCTTTCATAAGTTTTGGGACATGCAGAATAGTTTTGTATTTACTTTGAGAACTAACAGACATACAATTAAACGTATTATCTTTGATGTTCCAACAGACAGAATGATATTCACGAGGCAATAAGTTGAACATTTTACCTCATTAAATGACTCACAAAATACAAATAATTTCATATTTATGTAAAATAACATAGATTTGCCTTCGCAGGAGTTTTGGAACAAACTGCAGGAATAAACGAAAATCTAGAAAATAATGAGGAATTAGTACTTTGTGCTTCTGCCGTGACGTTGTAACACCTGTCAGCTCTTTTGGCATACTTTGTACACGCTTCTGTAGGTACGAAATATTTAGATTTTCCCATTCTTCTTGCAGTCGTCTTCTGAAGTCTTATTTGGGCTGTATGGGGATTTTCCGAACATTTGCTTCTAAATCATCCCATAAATTCTCTATGGGGTCCATGTCTGGATTTTGTGGAGGGGGATTGACAACTTTTGGACAGTTGTACAGGAGCCACAACCGTACAATATAGGCAGTATGTTTGGGGTCGCTGTCCTGATAAAATCTGAAACAGTCTCCAATCGCCATATTCACTAAGCTTGCTGTGGGGCGGGGTTTGCGTGCGTTCCGTGTGCAGACTGCTAATTAGAAATTTACCTACCTCAGAACGAGGTCTGTTCCATGTCCCTTCACTCAGCAACGTGGATACTGACAAGATGATGTAAAAGCAACGTTGATAAGAAACACCATCTAATATCTACAATTACTGCGGCCACGCGAACTCTGGTAAAGAAATAAAGTTCTGTAGAAAGACGGTCATTAAAAAATTTATCGGGCAGTAAGATAATGGATTGGCTTCTGGAAAATAATGTCTGAAATTTCTACACAAAAATGTTTATTTCTTCTTATCGTCAAAGGAACCGTACTATTCAGTCCACAATTAAACTACTGGCGATTTTCGTCAAATTGACAATTCATGCACTCATTTTGCACGCGCAGAAGCCAGAAAGCTGTCCAAATCCGACCCGAATTAAACAACGTTTCCACAATTTCACCACTAATTTGAGTTAATACATTCGGTCCTTCTTATGGATTTCTGCAGAAAGAAAACTGCTCGCGATAAATGCTCAGTGGTTGAATACTGAGACATGCCACACAGATACTATGAGGGCCAAATTCTCACACGCGAATATCTGTCCAGCAAAAACAGTTCCAAAACTTCCAAGCTTCACTAAAACTGTCGGTAATTACATCAGCGTTAGTCACACCACGTATCAAACACGAGGAATTCAGTATTCCTTCATTTTACACATGATTTTGACTCACACTAGTAACATGACCATCCGCGTTCAAAGCTAGCGAGCGACTCCTTTCTTGCAGCCTGACTCCCAGTATAACTGTCAAGTAACGAGGGGGAATCGTCCCAATTCTGTTTGGCTAACGGTACTCGCTGCCAATCAGAATGCTCGCTCATGATCATACTCGCGCCAAAACTGGCCTGCACCAACCCTTTCATACAGACGCATCTACGTCATTCTGATCTACAAATATTAAAGTAATGTTTAATAAACGAAAACGAAAAGGCAATAAATCTGGAAATATCCTTTAGATACAGATAATACTCCAGCTGACTGTCTGGCTTCTCTGTTACAATAGCAATCACACCTAGACATAGATCATCAGAAAAGTGGGTAAATTCCCTATGAACATTTTCCCACGACAGGTTTGCGTAACTCTTGCAGGTTACTTAAGGCGGTATATAATGCAACATTAAAACTTGACGAATGTCCCACGTACACACTCTTTCACTCACATATACTCCAACAGTCTTAGACACGAATAATAATTTTGATTGATTTTTATATAACGAAAACTAAAAATAATTAAGGTTTTAATATGAAAATCTTAATTAATCAATTCTGCACCTTGCGAGTTCTGTTTATGTTTTTAGATAATACCAAAGGATAAACTATTATATTTCCTAACTGAATTTAGTTTCCTAAGTGTCGGTTTTTTACTTTTTTAGCAATTTTTTTTCTACCTCTGAAACTATGATAGATATAAAGTTGAAATTTGGTTACAATCTTCTCCTGAATGTCAAAAGGTAGTGTACCGATTTTGAAAATGATTGAATAATATTTAATATCATTTACTTAGGTTCTTATAGGTGGTGAATGTACGGTCGCTAAGAAGTGACACAGGAGCCGTTGTCACGCTGCCGTAGTAGCAGGTGTACATGACTCCCTGGCTAAGACACAAGTGGCGGTATCTTTCACAGCCTCTGGCTTCAATACTGAGGGCTGTATAGCAACGAATGTTATCGCGCATAAACTCGCGTCGTTACACGCTCTTCTTCAAATTGTTCCTTAGAATCTGCAGGTATACACTTTTATCTATTGTTTCGTCAATGAAGACCAGCTCACCCACTCCCTGGGCCGACATATAACCCCAAACCGTAAAATGGCCCCTGCCGTGTTTCACTGTAGCTTGCATACTTTTTTCTTCCAGCTCTTTGTTGGGCTGCCGCCAAGCCGTTATTCGTCAACCCGGTCCTAATATGTTAAATTTTGATTCATCCGAAAAAATTACTTGATTCCACCACTCCGTGTTCTTGTTTGTGTGTTCCCTTACGAATAGCAGCCTATTCTTTCTATTGGGGGAAAATGATGTATGGCTTTCTTCTTCAGTTCGCCCATGGTAATTTTCCCTGTAGAGCACTCGTCTGATTGTGCTAGGACTGGCCTTCTTTCTAAACTCTTCCTCAGCCTCAATGGCAATTCGTTTAGCTGTGATCTGTGGATATTTCTGGGCCTTCTGTACTATTGCTCTCTCTTATCTCCTCACAAATATCCTTAGATGGCCTGTCTGTGGCAGATTTTCTATCCTGTCTTCATATTTATATCGACGGACGATGTTCCCCACAGTACTTTTCTTCATATACAGTAACGTTGTTACTTCTCGGCATGTTCTTACCTTTTCGTGGTGAAATATTACTAACTGCCTCTGTTCAAAAGTGATGTTTTTACCTTACGTACACAAACACGTATACAAACACTCTAGTGATTCCTTTGAGCTCTCAACATGTAATGACTGACACCGCAGGAAGTAACAACTGACAGAGATATGCACACTGACACCGCAGAGTTTCATATCTCGCAATAAGAAATGGGTCTTGTTCTGTTGTAAAGAAGCAAACATATGCGACAGCACTTTTCATTGCCTATATTTACACGTACAACTTGCAGACGAACATCTTTATTTCCGTATTACCATCAAAAATTCATCCATACCCAGACATACCGAGCACAGTGTTTGTCCAAAAACTTATGAGAGGCACTGTATATTCCGGTGTTGGGATGTAACAGCGGCTGGCTCGTGGCAATGGTAGCTGGCGGTCAGTTTTGATGGAGAACGTGTGAGCGCTCCGAATTGGCCGAACATTGCTGGAAGACGACAGCCTGGCTTGTGAAGAGTTATCGTTGACACCACGCTAGCTGGTGACTTGAGTCTGTTCTGCTTGGATATCTGTCATGTTGTGGACTATGGTAAAGTTCTTGATTACTGACTCTAAATTCGTGTAGCCTGGTTTCTCGTGCGCTTCCTAAATAGTTGTTTCATTGCTGTCAAGTATTGTGGGCCAAAGGTGCCGTTTCGTTTCGTAACTAAGCACGTATTCGCGGATTGGGGCGATCGTGCGTTAAAGGTGTAAACCTGTTGCTTATTGAACACTGTGGCTGCCTCTTGCTGTGTGTGTGTGTGTGTGTGTGTGTGTGTGTATGTGTGTGTGTGTGTTTGTTTGTTTGGGTGTGTGTGTGTGTGTGTGTACGTGTGTAAGAGGTTCTTTCCTGTTACATAGTTCAGTAGATTACTTTTCCGTTCTTTGCTTCACATTGCCTGTGAATAGAGGGGTTCACTATTTGTCTCACCCGTACTCTAGGTGTCTATTGTTAAAGTTACTTATATTTGGTTGTCTCACGTTTTACCCAGTTTCCTTCTTTTTATGCAAGCAATCGTATTTGTTTTGTTGGTGCTTTAAATGCTTGGAATACTTACCTAACGCATTTATTTTGAATATTATACCGTTAAATTTAATATGTATATTACAGGACATGTGCTCCACTATTAAAACTTCGTTATGAGAGGCCTCACTGTACGCCTTAGGAAGAGCTGCGACATATATCAAACTGAAATGATAATACGTTACTTTATAGTGATCTCTTCTGGTAAGCGAGATGGCCATTTGAGCATTTTAGATCCGTATTACTTGCCGCTATTATTTTCGAAATAGTCCTCTGTCTATTATTTGTCAATTATTTCATTATGCCCACTGGTCCTGACCCAGTCTGTTGGTAGTTTTGAGTGGCTACTGCGTTGTTTTACCTGAGCTAGACCTTAGTTTCCCGTAAGGGCGTCCTCTAATACAAACTTAGTTTACTACTGTGCTTTGCCGCTGGGCACTCATTGTGCCTTTGTCGGATTGCAGGGCAAGTCCTAAAGGCATCTCCGGTGATTGTCAAACTTCTTTAAATGGTTGACGGCTGTTAACTCGAATGCCTTTCTTTAAAATACTGCAGTAATTCCTTGTAAGTCTTAAAATTTGATTCTAGCTGAAATTTTTGCTTTAGAATACTTCTTTAACTGTTCTTGTTACTCTCACTGCTGCAGCTTATTTAGGAAAACGCCATATGAAATGCAGTCTGTATTTTAGTCAAGCTATTAGCTTGGACGCTGTGTTAATGGATTTTTTAACGCCTGAGTGCAATTTTCGATTAACCTTAAAGCAACTACGCCAACGGTAAATTTTGGTTTTCAATGTCCACCAGGGTTAATTTAGTCAATCTGTAGATACTCAGTGTTTGTAAAACTTTCAGTTCCCTTAGTATTTGGAGTGCCTACATATGTTACTGGCCCATAAACCCTTTGATACAATGGTCAGTTGTGAATCATTGTGCAATGCCTCAAAATAAACTTAGATATTTCTCTACAAAAACGTGGTTTGTGAATATTGCATTGAACAGTAATAACTATCAGTTTTATCACTTTTTCCAAACATGAAAATCAAAGGAAGGATATGATCGATCTAGTACCAGTGAACTCTATAATATCTTTGATATACGATAAAAAAATCGACTACCTACTATTGTTCTCTTCCTTCGGTATCCTGAGCTAAGCATGCAAGCGTCTGCTTTAATCCACTTGTGTAAATTCATTAATTGAATAATAAATTATTCGGATAATAACTTGTTTTATTTCAAGGAGAAAGACACTGTATGCTATTGATAAAAGTTAACAAGAATCTCTTTGTAGCTCATCGGTTTTTGGTAGTATTACGTTGACTAAAACATTCGGTCAGACGCAAGATCGAATCTTCGTAAACTATACATCTAGTTCTAAAAGTAAATATACTTTTTATGCAGCAGCTAATAATCAGATCTTTTCTAATTCAATGTTCATATAGTGCAGTAGTTTAAAATTCTCGCGGGTAGTCAGTTACTGACGTATTGCTAACGATGTATTTTAAGCCCGGGCTGGCGTAAATACATGGGTAAAATACATACAGAGTTTTCATTCTTTCATTGAAAATAATCAGTTGTGTCCAACTGAAGCCAAATTAGGTACTTTGAACATGCGTAACGGAACTGCTAATTATAACGCTTCCGCCCTCCCATATCTTCGACAGATTTAAACGTTCTTGGAGGTATGTATGTACTGTCTATGCAGCCAAATGAAGCTTTAGACGGTACATACCTCCAAGAACTTCAAGCAACTGAGGGAAAGACGGGAAACGGAAAAAACATGAAGATTTAAATGTTACTTACAGAAAAGTTCGTTTCCCCATTTCTCTACTTCCGGAAACGTTTTAAGCGACGCCCGGACGCGTGGCTAGAGACTCGTTGGTAATTTTATGTAATTATGTACGTATAAAATTTTATCTTGTCTTTGTACTAAAACTTTGTCCCATTTTTCATTCCCTACGACTGCAACCATAGACGGAGAAATTATTCACAGTACTGTTGCAAGAATCGAGTCAATAAGAAGCCGAGCAACTGGTACAATTTTGATCATTTTTAAAAGCATGCCCCTAACAAAAAATTTATCCGGGTACGACATCGCGGCACAGCGCGAAGGTAAGAATAACTTCTATTCTGGTTTTTCACTGCTGTTCGCGTGTGGCACTTTTCCCATCAGAAGAATATGTTAGGAAAATAATTTGTCAATGGTCATAGTGACCGTGTACAAAATTTCAATACTTCAAAATTTAAATGTTTATTTTCCACAACAAGGCGAAAATAGTAATGTGAAGAAAGTGATCAGCGATATTCTTGCTGTGTCCAGCCAGCGTATTTCAGTTGTTGACCTTCATGTTAAAAGTTGTGTAAATGTCTGTGAAAGTGTTGACATACCAAACACTTATCCTGTAGTGATAAATATTTATGTACTGGGTATTGTATTTATGATTAGGGTAAGGATGCGTAGGCAGTTGATAGCAGAGATGTCTCAAATGTCTAATGCTCATAATATTGAAGTAACAAATGGCGAATTCACCGCAGTTGTAAACGAAAACATGAGCGCTACCGTAGATGAATATCAATCACTCGCGGATAGCGATCACGTTGCAATAGCAAACGCAGATCTCAGTTATGGTTTACCTGAAGAAACTTAGAAGGCCGTACAGGCTTCTACTTCGGTAATTCTCTTGGGAATGATGAGACAACAGTCGGATCAGATAAGACAGCAGCCGGATCATTTCAGAAATGAAAATAAACAGCAGATGGATCATTCTAAAAACTAAATATCTACAAATTGGATTCTCAAATGAAACAAATAAAATATGATTCCATAATGAAATTTTCACTCTGCAGCGGAGTGTGCGCTGATATGAAACTTCCTAGCAGATTAAAACTACGTGCCGGAGCGAGACTCGAACTCGGGACCTTTGCCTTTCGCAGGCAAGTTTCTTGAATAAAAAATGAGCCAACAGAACACGTAGCTAACCAGGTTACTGGATGTTTATGTTCTGAACTTGTACTGTTAACAGCCGCGCTGAAAGGCATGGCATTTCAGTGGAAATTAAGAAGGAACAGCAGACCATGTCTGCCAGAATGATGACGTTAGCGCAAGAATTAGTCAGGCTTACGGTCAGGCAAGATACAGTAGAAACTGATATGTGTCATTTCCAAGTTGCTTGCCGTGAAGTTACGTAAACAGAAAACTTTGCGAGGAGTTGACTACTACACTAACCGAAAAACAGTCGATGAAAACTAATATTCAGGAATGTAGCGATGTGCTAGAACGGCTTTCTGCTAATCAAGAACAAAAATTTAATGAATTCTTGAAGTAGAAACAAACACAACTCAACGAGGTAGTTGCTTCAGAGGTAAAACAAGCTTTACGCAGTTCTGTTGATGACATACCCATAGAACAAACAGAAGCAAAGAAGTGGCCTAGGATGGATCTCAGTCACATTAGGGAAACTATCCCGGAATGGAGAGAACGAGTTAATACCCAACTCGGTAATTTACAGAAGGAATTATCCTGGGGTAGAGAAATAGCTATTGATCGTCCTACTTTATGAAGCAGAACGTGGTGTTTAAATGATCATGAGAGACCAATTGAGCGTTTTCCTATGGGAACCGTAAACGATTATAATCTGGCGCCAGCTTTCACTGTGTATAATATGGGGGCTGAGCCAACACTGTCTCTGTGCTAAGGGAAAAAACTCTTTTAAAGACTTCACAATCACGAATTTTCATTCCTGAAAAACGTAATTTAAATCTTGCAGTGTGTATATGATCGTTTAGGGGTATTTCACCAGATTCACGGTTAGAGTGATAGAAAATACAATACGTGGCAGAACTTATTCAAGATGAGGCTCTGGGCAACTGAAGCTATGGAATGTTTGTCAAACATCTGAAGAGCTTGAGCAAGCTTTCCTTCCCAGATACTGCTCGCAAGATACTTAGGAGCAATTGTGTCAACAAGTTTTCAACCCTGAGAGGTACAATAGCAAGAATGGTAATTTACGGAAATATTTAAGTATCTGAATAAGATAAAGTACTGGAATGAACGTATTTGGCAACGAGATGTATTGAGGATACTAAAAACCATTTACCTTTTGATATGAGGGAAAAGCTCGTCAATGTACCCGTAATCGATGTGGTACACTTTCTTTCTGTGCTTGACTCCCTTGATGAGTGTTATAAAGGTATCAAGCTTAAGCAAAATGGTGATTATATTAATGGCAATGGTTCACAATACCAAAATGTTCCGTGTCTACCACGTAATAATCATGATAGGCCGCCTTTCCTCAATATGAAACGTGGTAGGCAGGTTTTTAACCCTGCATGGCAAAATTCTAACCCCCCCGGATTTAATCCAGGGAATCCAAGTAAAAACCGTAGATCTGACAGTAAATTTCTACCAGGACGTTGCAACACAGAGCTCGGTTCATGGTGTAGCAGAACTAATAATGGTAATTATAATCAAAACTTGGTTCCTCCTGGATAAAATCCACCATGTGACAACAACAACAACAACAACAACAACAATAATAATACTATGCACCCGGTGAATAACCCAGTAACGAGCAACAAGTACAATCACCACTGGTAACCTCCCGATGCATTCGTGAAAATAATTGAAGTGGCTGAGGAGTCACGCCCTCAGGCGAATAATTCGAATAACTAAGGTTGGCCGCATCTTGTCCTCACTTGTTGGTCGAAGAATGAAGTGAGGGCGAAATTCTTAGAGACGTTAATCTTTTGCGATACAGTAATGATACCTATAGGAGACAAGAATTTTTGGAAAGATGTGTGTAGTATTGTGCAAGCAAAAATCAAAGTAGTGGTAGGCAATATTCCCACAGTTGTCGTTCTCGATACAGGTGCGGCTATCAGTGTGATTTCCCAGAACTTATTTGACCAAATAAATAATAGTAATGAGGTCCCTAAGTATCCGATACAGAAATATCGAGCAGTAGTTGTTGCTTTTGGCAGCAGGTCACAACCTGTAAAGTGGCAAGCCTGGATGAAAGTAGAACTTGGAAATGGGTTAATTGAATGCCCTTACTGTATTTTCGAACTTGATTTTCTTAGAGAAACAGATAGAAAGGACCATTCTTCAGGTAAATGCTACCTCTTGGCTAGCGCCCAAGAAATTATAGTAGATCCTTTAGCTATTGAGGCTTTACATGGGAAATATTTCAAGGAATAAAGATTAAATTTGTAAAAACTGAAACGATATTCCATGGGATATTACTGTATTGGTTAAAAACACTCTTGGTTGCAATTTTAGTTTTTTATTTTTAAACTACGCGTTTCGCCTTATTTAGGCATCTTCAGTTTATCTTAATTTGGTATTTCTTAGAAGGATCCTTTAGACAGTGTAGCCAAAGGGCATCGTCGAATATATCAGGCCAACATCGCCTTCGTTTAACTCAGTAAAAACTTTTCTAGATGGACGCGAGTGACTCCAAGACCTGCATAACGCGTTCCCGTTCACAGGAGCGAGTAACAGAATAAGATGGGGCTCAGGTAGTACTGAGTTTAACGAAGGCGATGTTGGCCTGATGTAGTCGACGATGCCCTTTGGCTACACTGTCTAAAGGATCCTTCTAAGAAATACCAAATTAAGATAACCTGAAGACGCCCAAATAAGGCGAAACGCGTAGCTGAAAAATAAAAAACTAAAATTCCAATCAAGACTCTCTTTAACCAGCACTGTTAATCACTGGTTTGCTGTATGCCACATATGAATTGAAATGATATAACTGTTAGCAGCTATAAGATAGTCTTAAAAATTAAAATTAAAGAGAAAGTGTCAGAGGCTGGATGGATTGACAGGACCCAACAGAATGATCTAGAGCAAGTGTTGTTGAAATATCTGCACGCATATGAGAAAAAAAACTTATGGTTATCATATGGCTGTAATTCCACACTAGACTTGTAGCAAAAACACACTGCTCCATTACTTGGTCGAAACGTGAATAAGTAGGTAAACACACATTTTAAGTCTTCCTTAAGGCATCGGAAAAATAAGAAGTGGTAGTTATTATACACTAATCCACATGAAACCATACAGATATCACACGTAACAGCTATCTGCAGGCTTCACTGAAAACCAAGAAAATAAAAGGACTATATCCTTTTTCAGGATCTTAAGAGATATTACTCATAATATAGTGTTAAGCAATCAATTCTTATAAATCTTTTGTTCTATATGTGTACTTTTTCAGTGATTTACATTATTCCATGTGAACTCTTTATCTAACCCACTAAGGAATGGCGTAGAACAAATACGACTTAGAATGTAAATATAATTTGTAGAATAGATTTTTATTATGCACATAACATTCTCTTCAGTTGTAAGGCTTTTTTCTCATAATAGTAAATGAATATTACGGGGACGCATAGGCCTCACTGGACGTTGTATAGCAATTCTAAGAGAAAGTCATAGATTTGACTATAACTTAGACTACGTTACAGAAATTAATATTCCATGAAAAGAAGGAAATAATAGGTTGTTGTTTATGCTTGGGCTTGACTCTCCCGTAATCAGTAAAAGATACTTGAGAGACTTGGAGAAAGAACATTATAATATTACAGAGATGTGATTGTAGATATCTTGTAAATATGTATACGACCAGGTGATTATTTTCTTTAGTTCATAGATGAATGTGAGGTAGATGAAGATTTATTGTTCCAAAGCACTTCCCCATAATGCTGTGTGCAGTGGTTTACAGTTATTTCCCATACCTGAAATTGACAGAGGGGACAGCATTATGGGCTCTGATGAACTTAGCCATTCGCGGTCCATGCTTAGCACAGTTCTGATAAGAAGAATTACGTCCTCGCAGTATCTTTGCTTGTGACAGGCAGTTTGCTTGTAAGTAAATATCTGAGGGTAAAAGCCTCACAGGCGAATGGGTGTATACTATTGGGGATACCAAGACGAAGTTATTCTTGCTTTCCACCGGCACAGCCCATAATTAATATTGCATAAATTACATGTAAACCTGGAGTAAAATATACCGATTAAACTGAAGAGTTTGATGCTTATAAATGTCCTCTGTGAAGCAGACGTAATAGAGAAAAATGAATCAGCACTGATCGCTATATACAGAGCCGTAGTGTATGTAAAATTGTAAATATTGCTAGTATGTAGAATTTTGCTTACTGCTTGGTCACAAGTATAAAGACAATGAACTAGAAAGATATTGAACTGTAAACGATCTGGACCAGTTCGTAATGATGAGTGAAGCGGGACGCTGTAAACGTGCTAAGCAGAAAGTAATGAATGAGTAGCGAATAATAGCTGTTATCTGACACGAGATAAATTTATTAATGTGAATGTGAGAATCGCTGTAACGATATTTTTCGTCCTGTTAGATCATTGTGATATCCATAATTTACGCTTTTGACACGCCATGTGGACGACATAATCAGATTGTTCCGAAGTACAATGAAGTTAAAGTGATTGTCGACAGACGTTTCTCGGAGAGCTCCAGCAAGAATAATTCATACTTCACGGCCAGCTCGCTGGCTTCGCAATATATTATATAAACTGATCTATGTACATGTCTTGATGTTCATGCAAGTTAACATGAAATGAACTTTCCTTACTGCATAGTGATATGTGTGACACAGTCTAAAATATAGATGAGTAAAATTCTTACGCTAGTATAGACTGTCAGGAAGTACATAAATTAATGTCATGATTATGTCTATGGAACTAAATGTGCTAGCACACGCCCTCTTTCAGATCATAATGTTGTAGAAATGCTGTACATAAATTAATGCCCTTTTGTAATCTTACATGTACGCTACGGCTAGTCACAATCGGAATAAATCTGCGGATACGAAATAAATTATCGGTGGGAGGAAATCCTTTCGAATCCTATGGTATGTGCAGATTGTTCAGCCTTTGCCCGCATGACTTCGGACGCCAATTCCCACGCCGAACAGCTTCAAGCATGTACTCATAACAGTGTATATTTGAACAGAAACCGTTAGAGGTCGTTAAAATCGCACAGATTTTTGCAGAAACTTTGTGAGAACTTTACTCTAAAGTAAGTTCGATCTATTTGCTGAACGAAAATGTTAAACATACGTGGTAAATGCGGTCTTGCACAATCGAATTATCAAAGTTGTGTTGTTGTTGTTGTCTTCAGTCCTGAGACTGGTTTGATGCAGCTCTCCATGCTACTCTATCCTGTGCAAGCTTCTTCATCTTCCAGTACCTATTGCAACCTACATCCTTCTGAATCTGCTTAGTGTATTCATCTCTTGGTCTCCCTCTACGATTTTTACCCTCCACGCTGTCCTCCAATACTAAATTGGTGATCCCTTGATGCCTCAGAACATGTCCTACCAACCAATCCCTTCTTCTAGTCAAGTTGTGCAACAAACTTCTCTTCTCCCCAATCCTATACAACACCTCCTCATTAGTTATGTGATCTACCCATCTAATCTTCAGCATTCTTCTGTAGCACCACATTTCAAGAGCTTCTATTCTCTTCTTGACTAAACTATTTATCGTCCATGCTTCACTTCCAAACATGGCTACACTCCATACAAATACTTTCAAAAACGACTTCCTAACACTTAAATCAATACTCGATGTTAACAAATTTCTCTTCTTCAGAAACGCCTTCCTTCCCATTGCCAGTCTACATTTTATATCCTCTCTACCTCGACCATCATCAGTTATTTTGCTCCCCAAACAGCAACACTCCTTTACTACTTTAAGTGTCTCATTTCCTAATCTAATACCCTCAACGTCACCCGACTTAATTCGATTACATTCCATTATCCTCGTTTTGCTTTTGTTGATGTTCATCTTATATCCTCCCTTCAAGACACTATCCATTCCGTTCAACTGCTCTTCCAAGTCCTTTGCTGTCTCTGACAGAATTACAATGTCATCGGCGAACCTCAAAGTTTGTATTTCTTCTCCATGGATTTTAATACCTACTCCGAACTTTTCTTTTGTTTCCTTCACTGCTTGCTCAATATACAGATTGAATAACATCGGGGAGAGGCTACAACCCTGTCTCACTCCCTTCCCAACCACTGCTTCCCTTTCACGCCCCTCAACTCTTACAACTGCCATTTGGTTTCTATCCAAATTATAAATAGCCTTTCGCTCCCTATATTTTACCCCTGCCACCTTCAGAATTTGAAAGAGAGTATTCCAGTTAACATTGTCAAAAGCTTTCTCTAAGTCTACAAATGCTAGAAACGTAGGTTTGCCTTTCCTTAATCTAGCTTCTAAGATACGTCGTAAGGTCAGTATTGCCTCACGTGTTCCAATATTTCTACGGAATCCAAACTCATCTTCCCCCAGGTCGGCTTCTACTAGTTTTTCCATTCGTCCGTAAAGAATTCGCGTTAGTATTTTGCAGCCGTGACTTATTAAACTGATAGTTCAGTAATTTTCACATCTGTCAACACCTTTTTTCTTTGGGATTGGGATTATTATATTCTTCTTGAAGTCTGAGGGTATTTCGCCTTTTTCATACATCTAGTTCACCAGATGGTAGATTTTTGTCAGGACTGGCTCTCCCAAGGCCGTCAGTAGTTCTAATGGAATGTTGTCTACTCCCAGGGCCTTGTTTCGACTCAGGTCTTTCAGTGCTCTGTCAAACTCTTCACGCAGTATCATATCTCCCATTTCATCTTCATCTACATCCTCTTCCATTTCCCAGGTTTCCACCTGAGCTCTTGATATTCATACAAGTGGTTCTCTTTTCTCCAAAGGTCTCTTTAATTTTCCTGTAGGCAGTATCTACCTTACCCCTAGTGAGATAAGCCTCTACATCCTTACATTTATCCTCTAGCCATCCCTGCTTAGCCATTTTGCACTTCCTGTCGATCTCATTTTTGAGACGTTTTTATTCCTTTTTGCCTGCTTCATTTACAGCATTTTTATATTTTCTCCTTTCATCAATTAAATTCAGTATTTCTTCTGTTACCCAAGGATTTCTACTAGCCCTCGTCTTTTTAACCGTCTTGTTAGATTGTGGTCAGTCCACATCTGTCCCTGGAAATGTCTTACAATTTAAAACCCGGTTCCTAAATCTCTGTCTTACCATAATATAATCTATCTGAAATGTGTCAGTATCTCCAGGCTTCTTCCATGTTTACGACCTTCTTTTATGATTCTTGAACCAAGTGTTAGCTATGATTAAGTTGTGCTCAGTGCAAAATTCTACCAGGCGGCTTCCTCTTTCATTCCTTACCGCCAATCCATATTCACCTACCACGTTTCCTTCTTTCCCTTTTCCTACTACCGAATTCCAGTCACCCATGACTATTAAATTTTCGTCTCCCTTCACTATCTGAATAATTTCTTTTATTTCATCATACATTTCTTCAATTTCTTCATCTGCAGAGCTAGTTGGCATATAAACTTGTACTACTGTAGTAGGGATGGGCTTTGTGTCTGTCTTGGCCACAATAATGCGTTCACTATGCTGTTTGTAGTAGCTTACCCGCCTTCCTATTTTTTTATTCATTATTAAACCTACTCCTGCATTACCCCTATTTGACTTTGTATTTATAAACCTGTTATCGCCTGACCAAAAGTCTTGTTCCTCCTGCCACCGAACTTCGCTAATTCCCACTATATCTAACTTTAACCTACCCATTTCCCTCTTTAAATTTTCTAACCTACCTGCCCGATTAAGGGATCTGACATTCCACGCTCCGATCCGTAGAACGCCAGTTTTCTTTCTCCTGATAACGACGTCCTCTTGAGTAGTCGCCGCCCGGAGATCCGAATGGGGGACTATTTTACCTCCGGAATATTTTACCCAAGAGGACGCCATCATCATTAACCATACAGTAAAGCTGCATACCCTCGGAAAAAATGATGGCTGTAGTTTCCCCTTGCTTTCAACCGTTCGCAGTACCAGCATAGTAAGGCCGTTTTGGTTAGTGTTACAAGGCCAGATCAGTCAATCATCCAGACTGTTGCCCCTGCAACTACTGAAAAGGCTCCTGCCCCTCCTCAAGAACCGCGCGTTTGTCTGGCCTACCTCTCAACAGATACCCCTCCGTTGTGGTTGCACCTAAGGTACGTCTATCTGTATCGCTGAGGTACCCAAGCCTCCCCACCAACGGCAAGGTCCATGGTTCATGGGGGGATTATTAAAGTACATTACTTATTATTGAATTTCAGGAAGTTCTGATCAAAACAGGCCTTAAAATAACATGCCTTCATCTTCATCAAGATAAATTGATCAATGCATAACGAATGAAATTAGTTCTATCATGTCTGGACAAAAATTTTACCGCTCTATAAAAAAAAACTGTAAATCTACCTATGTTTATTCCTGAAAGCCCAAACTGTAATATTCCTGGAGTATACAAGCGTAATAACTGTATAAAACCAGGACAGAATTCTCTGATATCTGTATGTTGTGTTTATTATAAATGCACTAACTTATCCTATGTAACCTAATAATTGGTAATGGATAAGTCTTAATGGAGACAGAAGTAAGGTTCAAAATGCCTCTGAGGACTATGGGACTTAACATGTGAGGTCATCAGTCCCCTAAAACTTAGAACTTCTTAAACCTAACTAACCTAAGGACATCATACACATCCACGCCCGATGCAGGATTCGGACCTGCGACAGTTGCAGTCGCAAGAAGTAAGCTAAGAGAATATAGCCACTGTCGATTTTGCAAATAATTTGGGTAACGAAGATACTAGCTTATAAAACTGAGCTACAACAACATTTTCAGTATAGTATTATATGTGACTTAACTCTGTTGTAAGGGAGTATACCTATATATAAAACTACAGTATCGATGTTTGTATGCTGTTCGGAACAAACTATGTCGTCCGTCTCTTCTTTGGTATCAATGTGTTTTGATTTTAATGTAAAATGGGATCGGGAGTGATGGGAAAAACTTAAAGAATATTTAATACAGCAATACACCATAATGAAGCTTGCTACGCAGGCACAAACGTTAGAAAAAATGAGCACAGCTTTACTTGAAATGGTTTAATTGTTATCCAAACTCGCGGCTAGCTCTAAGATAATCAGAAGTTACATGAAACTTAGTATTATTCCCCGTTAAATTAATCGTTGCGAAGAGAGAGGCGATATAACAATCTACGTAGCGTAAGGATTCGTTCTCACGATAAGTAATTTCATTGATATCATACTGACTTCAGTTTAGGTTAAGCATTTCCTTGACAGAAGTAAATTTACTTATAAACACAAAGATATCGTGAAACAAACCTAAGCTTTGCCTCCTACTGCAGTTGAATATATCCCTACAATTCCGTAAAAATTCTGATAAAATGAACTTTGCAAATATTAAAACCTGAAACTATTATCGAAATTCAAAGTATTTATTATGTTAACTTGAGGGTGAACCCTAATATTTAACATTTTAATTAAATTCCAAGTAATTGCCGCCTGTGCGCCATTACAACAAAACAAAGCCACACGAGCAATCTACTATACAACTCACTTCAAATAATTATTTTGACATAAATATTTCCACAGGAAGGGAGAGACTTTGAACAAGAACACAAGAAATTCACGTTTTAGCAAATATTTTAATACTAAGCGCGCCATAACAGTTAAGCGAGTTAATTCTTCAACAGCAGAGACAAAAGTAGTATTCCAGCTTTGAAACAAGTCTTTTTTAACCATAATGAGATAAGATGTCCATGCTTACAAAAAGTCTTTACATTGTGCAGTTATTCTGTGATAATAAAATAAATGTTTTATTAACATTTTTAACACAAAAAATATCATTAACTTGTAGGATTTAGAGTTATCTATCATATTAGCTATGGTTTTTATTGACAGAAATATACTCACTTTTGTACTTTATTTACACTTCACATTTACACGTCTGGTATAGATTTTGTTTAATTTTTATAGGGCTTTCCAGAAGACGTCAAAAAACCTATTGCCGAATTAGAATAACTATCCCTTACAAAAGTGTACTATGTGTTACGCTAACTTTTATGCCCCATGCATGGAAGTAATGGTATGTGTAATGGTGTATTCAGCTGGTGTTTCACACTATGATTATGAAGCAGTTATCAAATTGTGACTTGTACAATGACAATAATAGAACCAGACACAGGTGAATGGCAGCACCAAAGACAGTACGATCGTGCGTTTCCCCTGGAAATTTTAAAGTATGCTTGTTTGCAAGATCTGCTTGAAACTTTCCACAAAACATTACACAGTATTTTGAAGGGTACAGTAAGTTGTTGTTGTATACTCACACTATGCCTGAAGGCTATTTAGAATTACTGAGAGAATATCGCGCTAGCAGATTTGTTACTTAAATGCTGTAACCAATACAGCTATTCCGCTTTTATGTAATAATTTGCTAGGTATAATTAACTCGGTTCCCCATTCGGCGTGGGCCAGGGGAAGCCCAGCTGAAAAGCCGGGAGGAAGCCTTCGGACTAGCTGTGTCTGACTTTCGCAATATGACAGTTAACATTGTCAGATAAAAAAAAATTACATCATATTACAAGTTTACATCAACTAAAAAATCAGATCATTCATAATGCAATAAATGTTAAAGTTATTGGGTGCCTCATGGCACGTTTCTACATGGGTGTGCAAATCGAATTATACTATTCATTCGATTATTTCTAAAAATTGAGTGCTTCTTAGCACAATAAATAAGTCCTTCAAGTGTGAATTATTAATAACAGTTCATGAGTAGTTCATTGGCTACTACTACACATACTTTGATTGTTCATGGACGCACATTTAAAGTTCAAGGTTCCAATTCACGTATGACTTTGTACACAAAAATGTTCGGTGCACACCGACGCAAGATGTCAATTAATATATATGAGGTACTATGCAAGCTGGACTCGCATTCGGGAGGACGACGGTTCAATCCCGTCTCCAGCCATCCTGATTTAGGTTTTCCGTGATTTCCCTAAATCGTTTCAGGCAAATGCCGGGATGGTTCCTTTGAAAGGGCACGGCCGATTTCCTTCCCAATCCTTCCCTAACCCGAGCTTGCGCTCCGTCTCTAATGACCTCGTTGTCGACGGGACGTTAAACACTAACCACCACCACCTACTATGCAAGTTTTCTAGTAATTCACTTCATTGCAAGGAAAATGTCCAGTACTAACTGGCACTGTCAATTGTTATTCATGGTGCTAAAGTTTTCTTATTTGTTTCTTAAGTCTTAAATGTTTAACCGTTTATACAGTCCGACACTAAAGTCTACATACACCCCCATTTTGTAGCATGTTGCGTACAACTTGGATGCACGGAGGGAGACGTGCAACACTGTGCCTGCGTCCATGTGCACAGTAACATAAACCAAGGTCCTCCGACAGGTATCGTGCACTGCAAGCGTGATAGGTGCAACAGTGTTTGCTTACTACGGTACAGAAATCAACACACGCTTAGAGTCTGTCGTTAGTTGCAAGGGAGAGGTTACAGTGAACACAGCACAAGGGGTGTGGTTTGTAGATATTACAGACATGTATTGCAATACATAATTCCATAGCGTAACATGGATTCAAAAAGAAGCGAAGTACCAGTGGAGGCGAGGAGAAATACTACTGAGCTCAGTAAGAAGTGCTTTTCACTGCGGAAAATTGGGGAAATTGTTAGAAGGAGCCATACGAGTGTCCAAACCGTAATAAGAAATTACAGGGATTGAGGAAGTGTAGAAAGCAATACTCGATGTGGACGACCTCCAAAATTATCTAACAGGAAGCGCCGACACGCCATTAGAAAAGTGAATGCGGATCCCAGAATTACAGATACGGAGTAGGCGTTATATGTCGCAAATACCAGTGGAAATAATGTTCATCCCATAACAGTATGAAGACTGCTGCACACTCATGGGTTTGAAAGTAGAGCAGCAAGGGAGAAACCGTTCATAAGCAGGGTAAATGAACAGAAGTGCCTAGAATTTGCAACTCTGCTCCGAAATAAAGATTCCACATTTTGAAATACAGTAGTTTTCACGGGTGAGAGTAAATTTAACATCTTACAGTGTGATGGACAGCAAAAGGCGTGGCGAAAAAGGAATGAAAAAGGAATGAAAAATGGAAGAAGAGAAATCTTGTCCCATCAGTGAAGTATGGTGGCGGAAATATTCTTCTGTTGCATGTCTGAAGCTAGAGTTGGGAATTTAGTATTTATTCAAGGTATTATGGATAAATGGAAGTATCTCACCATCCTAAAGGAGAATCAGACCCAATCTGCGGAGAAACTGGGACTAAGAACAGATTGGGTGTTTCACCAAGACAATGACCCTAAGCATACGGTCATTGTCGTAAAAGAATGGCTAGTTAACAATGTACCAAAATAGTTGCATTCACCTCCCCAGTCACCAGACATTAACGCAATTGAACATCTTTGGGGAGAACTAAAGCGTAGGATAAAAAATAAATCATCAAAAGCAAAGGTGATTTAAAAGCTGCATTAGTGAAAGAGTGGAATAACTTTACACCTGCGTACACAAAAAAAGGTGGAATCTATGCCCAGACGTTTGGAAGCTGTGATCGAAGCAGAATGTGGCAATACAAAATATTAAATTGGTCCTGAAAGTGAAGTACATCACAGCGTATGTTTACTTTTGTACCTGACCGCTGTTTCATTTGTATGCTCAAGATGTCAGTATACGAAATTATTATTAATTACACAGTGTATATGTTGTTTCCCAGTTCCTAACATGTCTGTCACAGAAAGTGAATACATAATATGTTCTTGATTGGTTTTGACTTCAAGTATTATTTTTTAGGGTGTATGAAGACGTCAGCATCCGACTGTACTGTTACTTTTAAGTTTGTCGCACACACATTTTTAAACTGACAACAATTGAAACATCGACGTCGTCGTTTCGAAAGCAGACTGCTTGAATGACCAGAATGCTGTTGTCGGTGAGTGGCTTTAATAATCGAAACGCGTTCATCGGTGTGCGTGGTGTCGATGACCGGTATGTGGTCGACTGCGAGAGGCATCGATAACATAAATGTGGTCGGCGGCCACCACCGCTGGTGGAGCTGCCGTCCGTTGGACGGCAAACTTGCCATAGGCAGCCGATGGCGATGACTGCAGGATCAGGAACGCAGCCTCCGGACTAGTTGCGGGAACTCGCCACTGCTTCCTGGAGTTTTTGGCAGCTTCTCAACCAGGATCACGACAAACTGTAGTGATCATTCTGTAACAGTAAATAACTAGACACTGCAGAAATGTTAACATGATTAAATCAATACTTCTAATTAACAAAATGGTAATTTAAGAATTCGATAACAGGAAACCTCATTACCTTGTGAAATAGATTAGAAGGAATTGCCAAGCAAGTAATTTTTATTCGTTATTCATTTTTATGTCGACGATTGACGTTAATATTCTTTGTAATTACGTTTCTAATTAACTCTCGATTGTTTACACCAACCAACTTTACGATTTCTAGAACTTGAGCCCATATTTGTGAATTTTACGTACATAATCAGATAAAGCATAAGTTCTGTAATGTCATTAAATTGTAGTAACAAAATCCATACTATAAATAATTACGAAACTAAAACAGTACGAAAGACGTTCATGTAATTATAGTTCACATTGATTTTCATATTCAAAACTACTGTTGATACTACAAAAAATTGTTATTCGATTTTGTATTTTATACCCTATTCGGCTGTAATATCAGTTTGTTTACGATCTGTAAATTTTAATTGTAACGTCGAAATTGTACCAAATTAATAATGGGTTTTTTTGAAACTCATTGTCAAAATTCTATATAAAGAAAGATAGCAGTGCTGCTTTGTCTCAGTCTTTTATCTCAGTCGCAGTGTTTTATCTCATTGTGTATTGATGTGCTCTGGACAGTCGGTCTTTTTGAAATGCAGTTTATATCATGTGGAGAACAAATAATACACCTGAATATTTTATTTACATAGTTTCCACATGCAAACACAGAACCAGGTAAATTGCAAAAGAAGAATTCGACAGGATGGAGGCAGCAACAAAAACAACATGTTATGTATCATTTTAGTGTCACTTCCACGCATCTCCCGTATCAATTAGACTTTTGGATATTTATGACCAAAGAGAGGGTGGTAGAGTTACAAAATCTTTGTAGAAATATCGCCAATTTATCCAGTACGCGGAAGTCGCTTACAGAATGCGGGCTTCCAAATGCTAAATGAAATGATGTTTCTCAACTACGTACCCTACGACTCAGAGTTGCAATATTAAATGTTTTGGCTGGTTTCGTTGTCTATGGGCTAAGATACGTAGTTGCCGCATTAGAGGCCAAATACTGCTGAGTCTACAGTATACGAAAAGAATACATGCGTGAATCGAATGGTCGAAGGTTTCTATCACTCGGCAATTGCGAATTATGAGTGTAACATATAAATTTATAAATAAAATATTGCAGTTAAATAAAACGACTTTAAATGATGAGTACGATAGTAGAAGTACTTTTGAGAATGTCATATGTTTCTGCAAAACACTTACTGGTGTCGATGGTCCAGCAATTAAACAGAATGTAAGTGAATAACAGGGCAACAATAGATTCCTACTGCACGTAATTAGTTATGAACAAAAACATAGTTCGCAAGATGTTCACTTGTAGATGCACACTACGTCTTCACTGTAGAAGCAACGGAAATCTCACAAGTGCACAAGTCAGCACTACGAAATATTTCTATCTGCAACGACCACGCGCAAATCGCTCCACGCTCTCCAAGTCCCTCTCGCGACTGTGTGTCCGTCGCACCGTACTGTCCAAGAGTCCGCACGCCCTGTGCCGTGCTGCCCGTGTGCTGTGCCGCACTGCCCCGAACTCCCTCGTGTCCTCTGGAGACGATGCTCCTCCCCAACCTCCATACGTCCCTCTCAGTAATGAGCGCTGTGATTGGCTAGAGCACTCCCTCCATGTCACCCAGCCAATGTGCACTCACGAACACATACAAAATACTGGATTTAGATTTAAGGGGCTCCGGAAAGGCTCAAAATCATGAAAAGTTCAATTTTTACTTTTTTGCGTTTTCTGAATCTGCAGACTATTACCTTTTAATAGATATATAATTTATTCAATTCCGAAGACTACAACTATTTTTAAATTTTTTTTGAAATGTGTTCTACATGGGCGTGACCCACTGTGGCGCTGTTAAACTGCTGTCAAATGGTGTTATTATTAACGTCCGTGTTCATCAGGTACATTTTAGTGATGTGAGATAAAGTATGTGTTGTGGCTAACCTGTGATGGTTCAATATATATCGCTGGTGTGATTGTAGATTGTTTCATGTTTATTTACTCTGTCGTTATCTCGAAATTATTCGTAATTAATTCCGTTTCTTGAGTATCTGTTTCGTTGAAGTATAATAATGAGTAAAAGTAAAGTTATTAGAAATCCTCTGAAGGCTTTTAAGAAAAGGAGAAATGTTGGAAAGCCAAAGGTACGTGTTATTACTGTAAACAATAAAGACGATAACCAAGTGAGTGAACCTAACCTCTCAAGTACACCTGCCCATAGCAGTCAAAGTGGGAAAGAAAATACTTCACAGAAGAAGCTTGGTTCAATGAGTGAAAACTATGAATGTTTTATGGGCGAATCGGATGTGAATGAAATATTTGATATGTCAGTTCTCAAAGGAATTTTTTCAAACTGTGTAAGATGTATTCATTGTAGTGAAGTTGGTCTGGAACTCTCCATAATAAAGCACGTAGGACTTGCTAGTGAAATACAACTGAAATGTGATAAGTGTTCATACATGACCACCTTTTGGAACAGTGTTGCAGTAACTGCAACTGAAGAAAATGGTAGCAAAATCTACGAACACAAAAACGAGCGATGCTTGCTTTAGACAAGGAACGCCCTCGGGCTGCAGGCAGGGCTGTAAAGAGTCTAGAAATACAAGCAAGAGTAAACAGGAGGAGGAACAAGAGGAAGCTGGAGGAGGAGTTTGCAGAGGATGAAGATAATCCATCCTATGGACCTGGAATGCACTAAAAAGTTAATCCAATCTTTGTCGTTCGATTCCCAAAACTTTTATTTTCTCATACTAATTACATGTTTTCTAAGGATCTTCCAAACATATTTGTTTCAAACTTTCAGTAAATGTTACACAGTACGTTCTGCATAATTTCACACAGCCTTTTTCCAAAAAACTGTATATTTTTGAATATATAAATAAAAAATTGCAAAAAATGTTGTGAATTTTCATTACAATTGAAAAAAAATCATCTTTAATAACTGAACTAAAATTTTGTAAAATCCCTGTGTTAAGTTGTTGCCCATATTCCAATAAATAATCTGTAAAAAGTTCAACTTCCTACCTCAAATGCTTTGTGAGGAAAGATGTAATTTATAAGCGTTATTTTAACATTGCAAGTATAGGGCGTTCCGGAGCCCCTCAAATAACTTGAAATTAAACAAATATTCCTATGTCTGGACCGTAAAGACCCTCTAACACACATTATTAAATACCGGTACATAAACAAATTAAATAAACATATATCAAGGGAATAGCAACAAAAGGTAGGCCAGTAGCCTAATGTCTCTGTGCTTTCTAAAATACAGTAAATATTTATCCAGTTTCTTCATGAATAGTGTATATCGGATATAAACAAAGACATAGATGAATAAATATATTTATAAGCATGCTTCTACCGTTTTTCCGTGCAACTGTGGCGTACTTATGGCCTGACGCAATCGATAGTAATCAGCCACTATGACCTCCAATAACTCATGTACTATTCAAGTGACATGCCTGTAATTTATACCAATTTAGGTTTAGACTAATAGCTTTCTAAAGACATGTAGATCGACGAAATTGGATGAACCGTTTAGAGTTTGGAAATTCGTTGCTGGGTTTTACTTGTATAATTTACAGTCAGATACTAAACTTTAACTAATAAAGATATTGAAAATACGATTACACCATCAGAATCTTCGTGCAAATGATGGTAATCTACATGTTTCTTTTAGGATATCGTGATTCATCTGGCTATTATTAATTTCTATACGAACTGTGAAATGTCTGCTATTATGGTTTCACAAGATCCGCGATCTTTGGCACTCCCGGCATAGACATCTCCTTCATCGACACAAAGCACCGTCCTCGTCACAGCGTCAACATGGAATTCCCAGCCATGCGATCCGGCTGGACCCCTCTCGCTTCTGCCAACGTCCGGCACCATGTGGTCGGGCTGCCGAGCGGCCCGTGTGGCCACGCCAACTCCGAACTTAGATTTCAGGGCGCCACAATTCGCCCGTTACCTCACAAGAATCACATTAGTTCACTGAACTGAATGCACGTAAACGAAATGTCACAGTTTGCACTGTCTTTAGGTAAACTGAGAATACTAACACCTTATAGGAGCTGCAAGTATTTGCATTGTCCCATTAGTCACAGGAATGTTTAATTCAATTTGAAACATTTGCATAGTTATTAATAGCACGCTCGACGCCGTTAATTACCAGTTTACGGAACGCTGCTGTGCTTTCAGTGAAACAGTCTTCCCGGCAAGTCTTGACATGCATGTTGCGCTGCCGTTTTAAATGCATCCTGCTCAACGTGTAGTCTCACTATGACTGTCACTGCCCACCCAGTTGTCCTTGGGTCAGTTAGGTTTAAGTAGTACTAAGTTCTAGGGGACTGATGACCTCAGCAGTTGAGTCCCATAGTGCTCAGAGCCATTTGAACCATTTAAATGAACTGCCCAGAAAATCATTCACCAGAAGTGAATAACTTTTTTGCAACACCAGATGCTATTAACAGCTTGCCGGCGTTCAACGTCGCCATATCGCGGGCCGCGCGGCTGCTTGCGCCGTCAGTTCGAAATCCTAACAACGAAATGGCTCCCACAGTTACTGAAGATGAGGGCCGCATAATAATTTCACCTACTCTTTATTCGAAATGTTCCAGTTGAAGTCGATACATCAGCATGTTAATCGTAACTGCACTTTCGATCCAAATCACGTTTACAGGAATGCAAATAAAATCCATTTGTCTATACACGTGGTGATTCAGATCCCACTATTAATGCCACCGCGTTTTAGATGTGCAAGCATTCCGATTACCAGGTACCTTAAGGAACACTTCGGCTAATGAACGTTTTCTGGCTGTGGCACGTCTAATGGAGAATTCGTAACATTGTAGAATACTTTTGCAGCTACTTTGCCGTTTATTTCCTGGGGTGGTGCAGAATTATCCTACTAAATTTACTCGCTAATAAGTTTTTTGTTATTTCGATAAACATCCCGAATGATTGTCCCGTAAGCGGTGACATAAAGGTAGACGACTCATGTTTTTGAGTCCAGAAAGCTCTATGCAACAGAAACTGCAAATCATTTAGCCATTTTCATTGCGAAATTCCCGGGTTATTCATGTCTGGGGTAATAATAGAGGGCTGCTTGCCATGGTTGTCTGCTAGCGTAGTGAAAGGTATTTGCTACTGCAAGGGAGGTCTGGTTTGTTTTCGGTTCTAATCTCGATGGAGGCAGATAGACTATCAGTAAAGGAATTTTAAGAAATTCTCGCGCCCACAATACGTTTTATTTCTACCTTTATTCTGTACCGGCGCCCTGTGGATGTCGATATGAAACTCTTGTAGAATTTCATACTTGTTATTGCCTACTTTTTCCCCTTCTGTCAATAACTGAATTGACTTAAGTGTGGCACTGAATGATTTTTATCTGAATTTCCTTACGAGTCACGCGTTTCCAAATTTGCAAACTTTGATGGTAGGTCAGCAGCGGTAATCCAGTATGACCGGTCTGATCGTTGACACATACCATTTCGTGACCAAGTGCGCATAATATTTTGCTAATTCGTAACGATCTGGGGTACTTTGTCTTACTAAAACAGTAATGTTATCTCGATAAGCTGAAATTCATTTTTTTAGTACAGTTCATATTAATTAGCGTTTCTTCTTTCATTTATATCTTATATTTAGGTGTTGTGGTTAACACACTAATCAGCATTAACATAGCCTTACACATGATTGAAAACAGTCTGACAAATTTCGGATAGTTTTGAATTTCACGCCTATGCATAGTTTGTTGGTAGCACTTCGTCGCCTTTCCTGGTATGCTGTGTAGCAGACTTTAAAGCTGTGCGTATCAGCATAACGAAAAGACGAGGAGTCTCGCTCGTTTTGTCCACGACTGTACATACCAGTATGATTCTCCTATTAATATCTGGCATTCAAAACCAGTCTCTCAGTACCGTCTGCCTTTGCTATTTCCAATAGTAAACTACTATGCGGACAATAGGAAGGCTCTAGTGTATTCCATTCAACCATCTTTATTTCCTTTGTTACCGTTTCGTCCTTCGTCTAAGGGACGGAATATGTAGCGCAGCAGTATGTTTCATGTGAGTACAGCTCCATGTTACATAGGTAACCTTTCATAGTTTTTTAGAAAATATTTCAGTATTCATACTAAGAAAATCCATTAGCTGTGTCTGTTGCTCCATATCTAGGCACTCCGATTGAACTACCTATTGTCGAATCACGTTTTCTGTGGCAATTACCTCGTCGCTTTGACTAAGGCGAGCATTGCAGTACTCCTGAGTAGGTAGATTATTGTCTAAAAATAATATTTGTGGTCTGGTATATGAAACACATATCCTTTGGCAGTACTTGTCATGGATCTCCTCTGTGACAATTAATTCTAGCAGGACTATTTTCCCTACATTATCCAAAGTACAGGTTCCAGAGGAGAGAGCGATGGTTGCGTTTCTCCCTCTGATGAAATCCCAACTCAGGATTCAGGCCACTGATAAATTTATCACCAATGACGTGCACTTAAAGCCCCATTCTGCATTAAAAGGTCTAGCTGCATCTGAGTTTTCAACACCTACGACTTGGCACTAACAGCCAGTACCACTCTACATCCTTGAACTGGAAATGACGGTATCTTGTATACCCGCAGTAATTCTACGTATAAATTATAACTGGCAACACTTGTCGTTTCTCACGTGTCCAAAATCACAGTCCACGGTAAACTGCCTATTTTCGCTTGCACTGCACCTTGCACTACGGATTTACCTGCCTTATTGTAAGTTTCCGGCTCAGCGCTTATTTCGTTACGCATATGCTGGCCTTTGTTGCAACACAAAATGTTTACGGAGTTTATAGAGGTGCCTTCAGTTTTCACCTTGAGCACAGCATAAGGCGTGGAATGGTCGACTTTAGTTTACAGGCGTGGACGGCCGGGTTGGCTTTCGTCCTCAGCCTCTACTACCCTAACTCGTTGGTCCTGATTCTGCTGCATCATACGAGTGTTTTGTTCCTGCACATTTCGGTACTCGGAATTACTTCTGTATTGAAAGTTTCCGTCAGGTGGCCCCCAATTTTGAATCAGCTGAGCCGCCTGTTGGTTAGCCCACCTATCGACGCTAGATCGGCTAGTTTTAAGCTGTTGGAAGTTGGGATTGTTTCGTCCAATGACGTCTCTGCGTCTCTCTCTATTATTTCCTCGCTGATTATTGACGTACCCTTTCCCATTTGACATTGTGTACGCCGCATTCTCTTGTGGTTGCTTATAATCACCGTTTTATGCCAACTGTTATTATGGTAATCATTTTTTTTTTCTTTTTCTTTTACCTTTGCCGTTTTTATTTCTGTTTTTTCCACCGTTCTGCGGAGGGTAACTGCCGTTACTCGAGTTAACTTTTCTTCCGTCTTCGTGGGTCAAATCTAGTGAATTCACGAAGGCTACAAATCTTTCCAAGTCATCTTCAGAGACGTTATCTAATTGCTCTCTGACTGGAATAGGTAATTTGGGTACAAATAATCTTAACACCTCTCTCGCAGTAATGGGTTCGTCCCAGGGACTAGTTTTACTACTATAAATCTCTATGTATTTTCTCATGCTGCCTAACATCAGGTTGTACATAGCAGGATTGTACACCTCTTGTCTTAGGCGTTCCTGGGTACAAGTACTCCAACAGTTTGCTGAGAAAGTTTTCTCGAATTCTTCCGCTGTCCGCTGTCTCCATCGACCATAGTGCGGCTTCATCTGTAATGCGACATCACAAACAGTACCTCCTGTCGCCCCGTCCAAACATTGCGCAGAACGCCTTTTTCTCTGCAGAAAATGTTAGAAAGTGCTCTTGTTTTATTGGTCTTTCTTTTTTTTCATCAGCTACCGCTGCTATCCTCTTTGGAGCAAGATTAGTAAACATTTAGATCAGGGAAAGTTGTTGACTAATAACATTCGTTTCCGTAACGCCCACGACCTTGAGTCATATTTCGCTCGGTATCTTGCACATAGACCCACTACGTTCCAACATTGCAATTCTATCGTGTATTTCTCTTTGCCACTGCGTAAGTTCCTGCGCCAAGGTGTATGGAGTCTGGCTTAGCTCGTTTCGGAATTCATTTGCGGGTTCACCACTACCGCAAGCAGCATCGTTTGTGACTTTTTGTACCACGTTCTGTAGTTCAGTGGTCACACGTTCCTTAATCTTGTAAGTAGGCTGTTTAGGTTTTTATGATGGTAACGCCACGTAGCGTTCTGAAAGAAAATCACTGACTGTGCTGTGTGCAGTCTGTGGCTGGTTGGACCCATTGTTGGAATATTCGCTTGTGTAGTGTTGGGCAGTTGGATGTGAACAGCGCGTAGCGTTGGGCAGTTGGAGGTGAGCCGCCAGCAGTGGTGGATGTGGAGAGAGAGATGTCAGAGTTTTGAGAGGTTACTATAAGCGGACGATCTGGACGTGTGTCCGCCAGAAAAAGGAATTTGTAAAGATGGCCGGAGTGGCCGTGCGGTTCTAGGCGCTACAGTGTGGAGTCGAGCGATAGCTACGTTCGCAGGTTAGAATCCTGCCTCGGGCATGGATGTGTGTGATGTCCTTAGGTTAGTTAGGTTTAATTAGTTGTAAGTTCTAGGCGACTGATGACCTCAGAAGTTAAGTCACATAGTGCTCAGACCCATTTGAACCATTTTTTTTTTTTTTTGTAATGATGGATATCATGAATTGATAGATATACTTAAGATGACTTTTTAACATTATTAAGGTAAATACATTGTTTGTTCTCTATCGAAATCTTTCATTTTCTAACTATTCCTATCAGTAGTTAGTGCCTTCAGTAGTTAGAATCTTTTATTTAGCTGGCAGTATTCACATGGCTCTGAGCACTATGGGACTTAACATCTATGGTCATCAGTCCCCTAGAACTTAGAACTACTTAAACCTAACTAACCTAAGGACATCACACAACACCCAGTCATCACGAGACAGAGAAAATCCCTGACCCCGCCGGGAATCGCACCCGGGAACCCGGGCGTGGGAAACGAGAACTGGCAGTATTGGCGCACGCTGTATTGCAGTAGTTCGAGTAACGAAGATTTTTGTGAGGTAAGTGATTCAGGGAAGGTATAGGTTATTGCTAGTCAGGGCCATTCTTTTGTGGGGATTATTTAAAGTCACATTGCGTTGCGCTAAAAATATTGAGTGTCAGTTTAGTGATGATCAGAATAAGTAAAGAGAGAAATGGCTGAGTACGTTCAGTTTTGCACAGCTGTTTGGAAATCAAATAACGTAAGAGGTTTTCCACACAGTCATTCATAATTTTTATAAGGGGACGTTTCAATCTGTACATCCTTTTGCTCCAAGCACTGAGTTATTTCGGTTTCAATCTTTTCCGTCTGAGGCTTCAAGCGCTCTTCGAGGAGGAGGACGTTGGTTTTTAACGTCCCGTTGACAACCAGGTCATTAGAGACGGAGCACAAGCTCGGATGAGGGAAGGAATTCGGCCGTGCCCTTTCACAGGAGCCATCCCGGCATTTGCCTGAAGCGATTTAGGGAAATTACGGAAAACCTAAATCAGGATGGCCGGTCGCAGGTTTGAACCGCCGTTGTCCCGAATGCGGGTCCAGTGTGTTAACCACTGCGCCACATAGCTCGGTTGCTCTCCGATCTGCTCAGTTTCTAGCTGTTCATGTAGGTTGGTTAACAGAGCTCCGTCAGTCTGTTAGAATTTCGTTTAATTGACACGTGGTGTTCTCATCCTGTAATTTCTCTCTGGCCTCTTGTCTGTCTTCACGTTCTTTGAGATAGTTTCTCCTCCTGTTCTTTCTTTATGAGAGCTAACTGTTCATCGCGTTCTCTTTCTTTGGTCTCAAGCAGTCCATTAAACTGTTCGAGCATAGCTTTACCTCGTTCTTTCTGTTTTTCTTGTAACTTCTGAGAGAACAGTGTAAAGAAATCATCACCGGGCATTCCTGTGGTGATGGTTTCATTACTGTAGAGTTTGACCTTCCCCCTGCGGATGTCGATACTGCCGATTTATTATCGTCAACCAAGATATATCGGATTCACTGGCTACCAGTTGCCCCTATTCTATTATAGTTTCTTGTGACAGAGGTTCAGTTACCTCACTACTTTCACCTGATAGTTCTTGTGTGTTATCAAGAGATTCAAAATCGGAATATGCAGATTCGTTTCTACACTGTTGTCTAGTTCTGGCACGATACATAGAATAAATAAATTCCGTCTTTTTGTGCTAGATGTTGCTGGCAACTTAACAGTCAATTGTTGCGCTAGCGCTTATTTCGCCTGCGAGTTTACTCGCTAAAAAATGCAGAAAAATCTTAACCAACACTTCATACGAATACAGTCTCTTGCTATTAAACGAACAACACATGTAGAAGACAATAACTAACTCACAATAATAAGCACCATGGGGTATCAATGACGTTACCCAGTCAACCACAAGTGATGAACATCTGGAAAGAAACATTCATCAATTAATTACAAATAAAACACAAATACTATACAGTACAACGAAATACTGGTTTCTATTAAACTTTGTATTCTGCGTAGATTCGAGCTGCGAGTTAGGGGGCCACTTACATAATCCTTCTTTCTTCTTCTGTATTAAAGTGTTTTGATTTTAAAGCACGTGACGTCGGGAGTTTAGGGAAAAAGAAGAAGGATATTTAATACACTGTTGGCGTCGGGTATATTCTGCACGCTCGTAAATGCGTCTTACACGCCGACTGTAATCAAGGTTGATACGCAGCCACAAATATTAGTGAAATTGGGTACAGTTTTGCTTGTAATACTTTAATTATATTATCCAAACTCGCGGCGACCTCAAAGATATTCAGAAGTAGCATGAAACTATTGCTGTTATTGAACGTTAAATTATTTGTTGCGAAGAGAGAAGCGATATAACCACCTACATAGCGTAAGGATTTATACTCAAGATAAATAATTTCATTGATATCACACTGGCTTCATTTTAGGTTAAGCCTTTCCTTGACAGAAGTAAATTTAATTACAAGATATCGTAAAGCAAACCTAAGGCTTGTTGTCTACTGAAGTTAAATCTATCCCTGCAATTACGTAAAAATTCTGATAAAATGAACTTAGGAAATATTAAAGCTTAAAAATTATTATCTATATTCAAAGTATTTATTATGCTAACGTGAGAGAGAAGCCCAATATCTAAGATTTTAGTTAAATTCCACGTAATGGCCGCCTGTGCGCCGTCATGACAAAAGGAAGCCAGATGGGCAATCTTCTACACAACTCGGTTTAAATAATTATTTTCACTTTAATATATCCACAGGGAAGGGAAATGTTTTTTATAAGAACAGGAGAATTTCACTTTCTTCCATATATTGTAAAAGAAAATACGTGTATCAAATGTTTAGAGCATCAGAACACCTAAGCGACTTAATTCTTCAACAACAGAGACAAAAGTAGTATTCCATCCTTGAACCAAGGTATTTTTTAACCTTAATGAGAGAAGATGTCTATGCTTACAAAGTTTCTTGACATTGTAAAGTTATTTTGTGGTACTAAAATACATGTTTTATTAACATTTTTAACACAAAAAAATCATTAAGTTGTACATTTTATGGCTACCTGTCGAATTAACTACGGTTTTTATAGACAGAAATATACTGACTTTTGTACTTTCTTTACACTTCACATTTACACTTCTGGTAAATTTCTAGTTTAATTTTATAAGGCTTTCCAGAGGAAATCAGGAAACCTATCGACAGAGTAACTACTCCTTCTAAAATTATACTATGTGTTACGGTAACTTCTATGCCCCAAACACTGGAATGGAAGTAATGGCATGTGTAACGGTGCATTCAGTTGGTGTTTCACACTGTGATTAAGAAGCAGTTATCAAATTTTGAGTTGTAAAATGACAATAACGCAAACGGAAACAGTTGTATTGCAGCACTAAAGAGAGTAAGATTGTGCGTTGCCGCTGCCATTCAGGGAGCCGTGTAATGCCTCCACGTGGACTTAAAAATTTCTCTGCAAAATCATGGTTTACGAATACTGGCTCTGAGCGCTATGGGACTTAACATCTGACGTCATCAGTCTCCTAGAACTTAGAACTACTTAAACCTAACTAACCTAAGGACATCACACACATCCACGCCCGAGGCAGAATTAGAACCTGCGACCGTAGCGGTCGCTCGGTTCCAGACTGAAGCGCCTAGAACCGCTCGGCCACACCAGCCGACTACGAATACTGTATTGGGCAGTGATAATTTTTAGTTTCTTTCGAATACAAATTGTAATTCTTTAAAGGAAGGATGTGACTGATCTACACTCATGCTCATAAATTAAGGATAACTGCAGAATGTGGTGCCACACAACGTGGCACTACACAACACTAGCGTTAATAGCATAGGCACATAGGGAACACACACGACACAGACCTGTAAGTCCGCGGTATTGGTGATAAGTTGAGAAAACCGTACCGAAACGTATGTGCTACAAAACGCCACTGTTTCCTGCGTATGTACCCCGACATCAATATGGGATATGATGGTTCAAATGGCTCTGAGCACTACGGGACTCAACTTCTGAGGTCATCAGTCCCCCAGAACTTAGAACTACTTAAACCTAACTAACCTAAGGACATCACACACATCCATGCCCGTGGCAGGATTCGAACCTGCGACCGTAGCGGCCTCGCGCCTATAACCGCACGGCCACTCCGGCCGGCCCCTGGGAAATGATCACCATGCACACGTACACAGGCCGCACAACGGGTTGGCATACTCTGGATCAGGTGGTCGAGCAGCTGCTGGGGTATAGCCTCCCATTCTTGCACCAGTGCCTGTCGGAGCTCCTGAAGTGTCCTAGGGGTTTGAAGACGTGCAGCGATACGTCGACCGAGAGCATCCCAGACGTGCTCGATGAGGTTTAGGTCTGGAGAACAGTCAGGCTACTCCATTCACCTGATATCTTCTGTTTCAAGGTACTCCTCCACGATGGCAGCTCGGTGGAGCCGTGCGTTATCATCCACCAGGAGGAAGGTGGGACCCACTGCATCCCTGAAAAGGCGGACATACTGGCGCAAAATGACGTCCCGATACACCTGACCTCTGTCAAAGACATGCACGGGTGCCTATGCACCAATCATAATCCTACCCGACACCATCAAACCACGACCTCCATACAGGTCCCTTTCAAGGACATTAAGGTGTTGGTATGTGGTTCCTGGTTCACACCAGATGACAACCCGGGGAGAAGCACTGTTCAGACAATACGTGGACTCGTCCGTGAACATAACCTGGGACCACTGTTCCAATGACCATGTACTGTGTTCTTGACACCAGGCTTTACGGGCTCTCCTGCGACCAGGGGTCAGTGGAATGCACCTTGCAGGTCTTCGGGCGAATAAACCATGTCTGTTCACACCATGTATGTTCAGTCGTCTGTAGACTGTGTGTCCGGAGACAACTGTTCCAGAGTGTACGGTAAGGTCGCGAGCAAGGCTACCTGCAGTACTTCGTGGCCATCTGCGGGCACTGATGGTGAGATCTTCTTGTGGTGTTGTACTCTGTGGACGTCCCGTACTGTAGCGCCTCGACACGTTTCCTGTCTGCTGGAATCGTTGCCATGATCTTGATCACACTTTGTGGCACAGGAGGGCCCATGCTACGACCTGTTGTGTTTTATCAGCCTCCAGTCGTCCTAGTATTCTACCCGTCATAACGTCATCAATATGTGTTCTGTGAGCCATTTTCAACACACAGTCACCATTAGCACATCTGAAAACGTCTGCACACTTACTCGCTGCACCGTACTCTGACATGCACCAACACACCTTTGCGCATGTGGACTGCTGCCAGCGCCACCGTGCGACGACCGCAGGTCAAATGCACCGCATGGTGATACCTCGAGGTGATTTAAACCCTCAAACCGCCCACCAGACAGTTGTTTCACCATGTATCAGCAGTATCCTTAGTTTATGAGCATGAGTGTAGTATCAGTGAACTCAAATATCTTTGATGGACGATGAAAAGCGGCAACCGGCTACTGCTCTCTTCCCTTCGGTACTGTAAGTCATGCGCCGGCACGCCAGATAGAGAAGAGATGGCTGTGAGAAGGCGTCAGCCAATCGCACTCTGACCGACCCCTCTCCAGGACGACAACGCGACATCAGCGGCCCCTGTGTGAAGAGGACATACGCCGCGACCGACTGACAACGCCCCAGTTGAATAGCAGCTTCAAGACTAGGGACCTGAATAGAAACGTCAAAGCTCGTTACTTCGCTTGTACACTCTATGTAGCTCGGAACTGCTTACACTAAACTAGATCCATTATTTTGTGTGTCGCCCTTTGCTTGCGACATATCTGTGTGATTGTCAGAGTTAAGTATTGTCATTTTCTTTTTGTAATGAAACTCATTAACACGACTTGTTTGATTCATCTAGCGAACCGAGTACGACGGATTCCTGGACACCCCATATTTGACGACGAGCGTGGACACATGACAGGTATCACTAGCCTAGCATGTAAGCGTCTGCTTTGATACACAAGTGTAGTTTCATTAGTTGAACAATAATTAATTCAGATAATAACTCTTTTACTTCATGGAAAACGGCACTGTATCCAGTTGATAAATGTTAATAAGAATCTCTTTGTCGCTCATCGGTATTTGGTAGCATTACGCTGACTAGAACATTCTGATAAGGAGGAGGGACAGGATGATAGGACATCTGCTAAGACATGTGGGAATGACTTCCATGGTACTAGAGGGAGCTGTAGAGGGCAAAAACTGTAGAGGAAGACAGAGATTGGAATACGTCAAGCAAATAATTGAGGACGTAGGTTGCAAGTGCTACTCTGAGATGAAGAGGTTAGCACAGGAAAGGAATTCGTGGCGGGCCGCATCAAACCAGTCAGTAGACTGATGACCAAAAAAAAAAAAAAAAAAAAAAAAAAAACATTCGTTCAGACGCGAACAGCCAGACTGAATCTTCTTAAACTATAAATCTTGTTCTAAAAGTAAATATACTTTTTATGCAGCAGATAATAATCAGATATTTTCTAAGTCAATGTTCATAGAGCGCGGCAGCTTGAATTTCCCGCTCGTAGTCAGTTATTGACGTACTGCTGACGATGTATTTTACGCCCTGGCAGGCATAGTTGGATAATATTTGTATAGAGTTTTCGTTCTAACTTTCAATGAAAGTAATGAGTTGAGTAACCATTTTAAATTTTGGGAGTTCTGTGTCTAGCTGGAGCCAAATTAGGTGCTCGAACATACGTAAAGGGACTGCTGATTATAACGTTTCCGCCCTCCCATATCGTAAACACAAATTCAAACCTTACTTAAAGAATAGTTTGTTTCCACAGTCTCCTACGTACGGAAAGATTGTAATGGGTTTTAAGTTCTCACGTTTTTTAATCTGCAATTGTTCCCTGTATTTGTATCTTATTTTTTCTTTATTGGGCCTTAAACTTCTGATGCCGATATAAACTATATCTGATTATAAAAATTTGTTGGCTTTATAGTGAAAATGAAACATACCTGCAACAAGGCCTTAAGCTAGTGTTGTTGTTACTAAGTTTCAGATTTGGTTCTTTCATCTATGAAGGAAGCCACAACTGTATAAACTGTTTAAGGGTGTTTGGACTGGTGATTCCTTTTTTTACGCCGTAACTATTCCGAGTTTGTGGTATAAAGGACTTGTCATTTGCCCTTTAATCCATTTTCTTATCTAATACTTGTGCTGCAAGTCATTTCAAAAATTTTAAAATTTCTCGTTGGCTATCTTTTCCTTTATTGCAGTATCGTTGCATGAATTTAGGATGTTAATATACAGTTGCTAAAATGTATTTTACTTTGATCGTGCCAGAACTTTTCCACTTCCAGCCATCTCCCTTCCTCTTCACATTGTTTCTTCAGTCGTCTATTTTGTCGACGAACTATTTAAGGTTATATAACTAGCTCATTACCTGTCGTTTCTTGGTTACTTGTATAACAATTTTTTTTCCGATCATAAAGGTATGAGCAAAGGGTTTACCGCACATTTTGTTGTTCTAGGTGGAGTGCTGAGTTGTGGTTAGTTTACAAAAATTTCAGTGAGCTATTCGACTAAACATGGACTTAAACATCGTTGGAATTGTCATCAATGACGCTCATGATCCCTAAACTTATTCATTTTCCTCTAATATTAATTCCTGCACGCGCCCAATGGATGCTACATACGTGTTACACCCACAATATTTTATTACAGATACTGGGTTAAGATTATATGGCCAAAGATTTCGTTGCTTTCGGACGAATGCTACATTCTGAGATGGGGCCTGTTTGTCCCGCAAAGACTGTGGAGTGTCCGCCATTTTGTAGTGACGTCACGTCACGTTATATCCTGAGCCTGCCTTAGGCTAGACTCGGCGAGTTCGTCGGCCAAAGGTCAGTCAGTGACCTACGTCTCCACTTAATAAAGCGTCGGCAGAAGCGAACATCAAGTGTGCGGACAGCGTTTAACTTGGGCTCGAAGCTACTCATCTCCAACAGCCATTATGTAAATGGAGGTCTGAAAGCCTTCCATGGCGTGGACATTATTCTACAACAATGATAACGGGCAACACGAAACAGGTTGTAAGAAGACAAATATGGCTCTTTTGAACATAAGGGAGAATACAAAAGGAAAACCAAAATTTATGTACAAAAGTGAAAGAGTGAACACGTATAATCATCAATACAAGCGATGACAGAAAAGAAAAGCCTAGCATTCCCACAGAATATGAAACGAACTTCCCCAAGTGTTTAGCACTCTTGTTACAGAGCCAAGCAAAATGTCGAAATAGAGAAATAAAATGTGAAACTACAGTAAATAGAATGATTACTTCAGAAGCGCAAGCGGACCAGTTTTATACAGATTGCAATATTTGACCTCAACACCTCAGGCAGCTGCCATGTTACGGATATAACCGTTCACTCACTGGGTATTTCAGCTGACAGTTTTGGTGGGTCAGGTGATCATGACGTCGAAAATGGGTGTCCTATGCTTTTAGTGGAGTGTCACATGACAGGGCGAATCACTATCATCAAAAACATCCTAGTCTCTTTTCCTGTAGATACTGCGTTTCTGCACAAAGATTTAACATTAATGCGTGAACATGTAATAGAAAAAAAATTGATTGTGTTCATGCTTTGTAGTACTTTCAGGCAACACTTCAGTAGTAAGTATTTCTTTTTTCTAGAGCACGTTATAATGGAGGCATTATTCATTGTTAAAGGCAGCCATGCAATTGTTCACAATGAATTTGTTATTTAAACTTTAGGAAGATAATCCTACCAGGAAGATAATACTACTAATTTTTTACGTTTGCATTTTGGTCTGTCCTATCACTTTTTACAGCTAGTCACAATTGACAAAGACGACGTTTGGACATACTAACGTCGTTTTCGCTGTACTCCAGTGCAATAGTACAATATCTAAAAACAACTCGTTACCCAATTATGTTTTCATTTGTGTAGGGTAAACGGCGTAGTTATAAATCGAAGGTTAACACATAAATTAATCATATACTGCAAGACGTGATACCACTACATGTACAACACCATCATGATTTCCACATTAACTAATTAAAATTATAGCAGGTAGACAGTAGTTTGCATTTGATACATTCGTCCTTCCTCTTAAGACCTACGAAATTACATTGCTTCTAGTACTCAGTCACAATTGGGTAATAACCTTATTTTACGGTACTGTGGAAAAAATTTTCTCCTTCAGCGCTAATATGAACTTGCGTAGCGGCACAGGAGGTGATTTAATCATGACACTGGACAGAATGCTCGTCCTGACAAGCTGAGGCTTGCAAAAGTACTTAATCAATAATTTCAGCAATCATCAACTCGGTAGAAGTATACGTGTGTAGTAGCAGGCTGAGACTTGAAAAAAAATGCAAATTCAGACTTGATGCCACCTAAGTGACATATTACATCTAACACTCTTAATATAAATTTCACTAATGCATATTCAGTGTACACAAATATGTAATGTAAACGCGTTACGCAATCTCAGTGTTTTTGGAATGCTTTCAGAAAATGTCCAAAACTTTGCTGCTAGTAACGAAAGGTATTAATTATGCTAACAATGGCTCAGTCACACTCAGTTCACATAGACGATTCACTTTTTTGTAGAATTCACACATACCATAATGGCAGAGTATCATACATCGATACTTACCTCCATTTTGCAGACTCTGCTATGACGTCACACAATGCAGTGTCAAAATATCTTACTTCGCCATTTTTTTAAACTCCACATCTCACTGCAGCAACTGGTCCCCTAACACAAGAGCACAGATCGTTCAAATACTTTTGACCACAGTTCCTCTCACTAGATTTGGTGCCAATCGACTAACGTTTTGCAGACTACTCTATGCCGCCACTATTTTATACTGTGTGGTTCTCACTATGGCCTCATGTAATTGGAGCAATAACACTGAGCTAGAATGGAGACCATATTGCTCGCAGGCAGTGGGCCCCATTCATCCTTAAAGTGCGGACAACAAATGATTGCGCTCATACAATTGAATCATAAAATTGGATGAGGGCTGGGGGGCTGTAGTTAGACGCCATTGGGCGAAACGTCAGTACTCTGTGGCTCTGGGATGCTATCGCCATTGGCTGAGAGCACATTGACGTCTATGTACATATGTAGTGCCATTGGGGGGGGGGGGGGGGAGGAGAATGTGGGGCGAGGGAAGTCCAGGAATTCTGAAGCTGATGTCATCGGTTCCTGGAATGTTGATGTTAATGGCAGCGATTTTCTGGCCAGAACTCCCACTGCTCTCCTACCGTTGTAGACCAGGGGCCACACACGTCTAATTGTGGTGCTTCTGTGAATACGGCAATAGTGTACATATTCTGTGACAGTAGTCCCACGACTGCTCAAATTGAGCACATCAAAGGCTACTCAAGGTCCATAGTTAGTGATGATGGAGTGTTCGCTGTCTAACTAATGAGTATATGGATGCAAAGTGGAATCAGTGGAGGAAAATAATGATGGGGGCCCAAAAGAAGCACACAAGAGCAAATCCAACGAGTGTAATTTTGCAGGCTAGCCATAAAACTTGGAGAGTAGGTATACTGTCTTAGTGACAGTCTTGTAAATTTTCTTATATGACCTGAGGCTGGAATATATAGGCTGTTTTTCTCTATAACTTGCAAATTAATAAGTGAAAAGGATATTTATTTGGACACATGCACTTTAGGGACTTCACTCTTCCTGTGGGATTATCGACATACGCTAGACAATCTCGCTAATTCGGCCAGTCTTTGAACATATGAGTGCCGGATTAACGGAAGCGCTGGATTATTGAGAGTCCTAAATTTAGTGTAAACACATACCGATTATTGTTTATGAAATCCAAAGGTACATTGGTTTTAATAGAAAAATTTGTCCTTGAGAGTGTACATTTGCTGCAGTATCATCCACTACGAAAAATGGTCCAAATTTTTATATGTCGCAACGATGATACGCGACGGAAGTATGCTTTATGACACAACGGCTTCACAAGCATTGCATCGATACTGCATGTTTTTGATTGTTGAATAACGCACTCCAGGAAGATACCTTCATCTTCTCACCTCCTACGACCTCTTCATCACTTTCGTTATAACTTTCCAGTACGCTTTTGATTATCTCTTCCTCTCTTAAAGTTTGGTCATAAATAGTTGCTCGCACAACATTGTACTCAATAGCAATGGATTTCTGTGAAAAACCTCAATTCGACTCACCTCTAGTATAGTGTTCGCTTTTAGAAGCCATGATAGTGAAACATAAGGAAATCCACAATGTAAGGCATGTATAACAAACATTGTAATTAACTACCAACACTGCTGCACACGAGAATTCATTATTGTATGCGTCATTTCTGCTTGATTGGCTAGAGGCCGGCCTATTAGGGCCAGATTAGCGGAAGTTTAGGGTAGTTTATTAGATTATTTTCCCAGATATTTTAAATAAAACGTTTTATTCTACTGTGTAACTCGTATACTTAAACAAGCTACGTACAAACTAATTTCTATCCATTTCAATTAAGGGGCTAGAAACGTTCAAACTTTAACGGGTGGACGCAACATGCTGTACATAATTGACTGCTTTCAGAGGAATGTTCTGTTGACGAAATTTTCATCAAATCCGATGGCATCAAATGACGAGCTGTAAGTGCATGAATTTGCAATAGTATTTAAACCGTATGGCGAGTTAAGCTCACGAATATGCACATCCGTGTATCAAAGAATGATGTTCAGTTTTAAGCGTATACATGGCAGATAAATTTATTCCAAAACGTGTACCACAAGATCACTGGAACGAAAAAGACCTACTACACAATCTTCAGGATTAACGTTGTACGGCAATTGCTAAAGTGTGCACAGCTACTTAAATACAGAGGTAACCATCAGCAAGTACCTCCACTGCAAATACAAGGTTTCAGACAAAAACAGGGGCTAATTTTCCGTTGCACATAACCCCACCTGAGAAGAGAAAATGTCATAAAATTGTGTTGTGTGCTATTCAAGAAGAAAAAGTGCAGAAAGTGTGGTACTGCTGTACAGTTTGGAAGACTGTTTTGTGGCCTCCACATCCAGCAATAATACAAGCTGATATTTAAAACAGTCTTACTGGTTGATATATATTAAATTTCATTTCACAGCAAAAAGTAGGTATACGATGTCATTGGGCTAAGTTAGGTATTCAAGTGTCTATTCTCCTGAATGCGTAACTCAATACGGTTTCAAATGACATGTGGGAGAGATGTAAATGTGTTGGTGTCGAAAGAAATAAGCGTAAGAGAAAAATGGTCTACAGTTGTTTTGCTATTTTACATGCGGTTTCCAGAATTGAATGATATGTGCGCGTGAAACAGAAAACCATATGCGACCTATTTTGGCTTATGGTAGGGAGATACCCAAACATTTGCCACGGAGCAAGGTTTAACACTACAACCAAAGGAAAAACATCCGAAAATGGTTAACTTATAATTATACGGTACCCTTTTTTCTCAGGAACGTATAGACATATCCATAACTCAAAATTAAACAATTGTATGATTTACCTTATTTACATTCAGCCCTTTTATTTGTAAAAGAGCTCCAAAAAATAAGTCTAATTTATATTAATAATACATTCCATATTTATGTGAAAGTAATCTTCTATATGATCTTTAATACACTTCATTTCACAAGAATGTTAACGATATTATTGTACTTTACACGACGGACAATTAGGCAAAACCAGGCAAGTGAGAAAATTCCTAACCTGCGCCGACATTATCGTTTTTAAGGAACGTTGGGCTTTCATGCTTTTGACTGCATATTCACATGTGAAAAGTCCACTGTAAGTTTTACTCTCTACTGATCTTGTCAGGGTTTCATTACTACGTAACACGGAACAGCGCTTTCCATAAGCATTTATCGCAACCCTGTGAATCCTTTATAGACCGTGACCTGCACCAGTGCATACTTTCTCGGACTTTAGCTAGCTACCAGTACCTAGGCGGAGGAGAAGGAATGTGCAGCTGGTCCCGGCGGAGGTTCGAGTCCTCCCCCGGGCATGGGTGTGTGTGTTTGTCCTTAGGATAATTTAGGTTAAGTAGTGTGTAAGCTTAGGGACTGATGACCTCAGCAGTTAAGTCCCATAAGATTTCACACACATCTATACATTTTTTGAGGTGAAGGAAGAGTGGAAAGTTGTTTGTGATATTCACTGAAGCTGCTGAGAGACCCATATTTCAGGAAATTAAAAGTATCGCCTTCATTGTAACTGCATCAAACGTCAGTGGCACAGGCGCATAGAACTGCAAACTCCGATGAATAAAATTTATTACCTTGCGAGCCACTAGTGCATTATTAGCTGACGTTTTTACTCATTGTGGAGTACCGCCATTGTATGTAATTAAATTATTCGACTTCATTCACAAAGTGTTTACTTCACGACTACCAACATACATTGGATTTAGGACTACATTCAGAAACACGTTGCAGTTTAACGTCTATGTAGATCATCTGGATGAAAATATATTTTTTTCAACACTTAACAGTTTTCACAAGCATCACAATTTTTAATTTATTTAAAACTTTTTATATAGCTCTTAATTTACATGCACGCTACAAATGACAGACAAGGGAAGAACTCTAGTCAGACTCTTTACTAGATTTAAAATGGTTCAAATTGCTGTGAGCACTATGGGACTTAACTTCTGAGGTCATCAGTCCGCTAGAACTTAGAACTACTTAAACCTAACTAACCTAAGGACATCACACACATCCATGCCCGAGGCAGGATTCGAACCTGCGACCGGAGCGGCCACGTGGTTCCAGACTGTAGAGCCTGGAACCTCTTTACTAGAGGAAGGGAAGGGTTAAGGACGCCCCGTCCTACATCAAGAGTAGGAAGGCAACAGGCATTCGACACAAAATACGAACTTCGACCCTTTGGTTGCCTACATACCAAGGGTAAACGCATGGTGTCATTAATGAGCTTTATCGCATGACATCATCTATGACACTGACCTCATGACGTCGTAAGTGGCAAATGCATGAGACAATCATGCCCTCCCCCTCTGCCCTGTCCTCTCCTCCAAACAAGCCTATTATTTATCCACCACTGAAACGAATCAGCTAATCACAGCCTAGTATTTTAGCGCCATTAGAAATGAAACAGTCAATCTCAGTCTTGCTACTATGTTCCAAAGTACTATAGTTGAACAATCAGAATTGTTTTACGTTATGTTCAAAGCTGTCGCCAGCACACCAGTTGGCAAAGAGGCTGCAGGAAGATCAATAACAGGCGCTGGAGCAAGCACGCCTATCAGAAGAGAGCACAGACTCGCAAAGAACTTGCCGTCAACACCCTCTCGACTGCCAGTATTTAGATCGCCGCCGCGGACCGGAGGGTCGAGTCAGTCACCCAGTGAGTCACCGAGTCGAGTCATCAGTCACAGCCCAGTCACTTGAGTCACAGTCTCTAGCTCAGTCAGGCAGTATCTAGCGATCAGAGTAGTGCATGTAGCGGACTTTTACTTCACCAGCAATGGGGCTAACGTGGACAATTATGGTGGAGCTAGTGCCACAACAACTGACTTTAAGGTAAGTAGCTCTCTGTTTATGTTAATAAAGAACCCTGTTAATACATGCATGGAGTTTCGCTATAGAAAAGAGAAGACTGGCCACCAAAGAACATCCTCTCCTTGCTTCCCATGGTACAAGACTACAGCAACAATGAGCTGACGCAAAAATCTGAATGATTTGTATCATTTATCAAAACACGCAGATTTTATGTAAATTGCGTAAACTGGCGTCACATTCAGAAGTATCAAAATTAACTGAATTTTTTGTGCTGTGTTCAAAAATGAAAACATATTGACAAAATGTGAACTTGTAATCTCCCCCGACCCCCCTCCTTACTAATTCCGTCTGTTGTCCACATTAATATCGTTTATGAAGATCTGACAGGAGCAAAGATTACAATAAACTTTCTAATTTACTTAGCTTGTCATATAGTGTTGGCTCCAGTTCTTCTTGTCTAGGGGTCTGTTTCTTGAAGCTGAAAATGTCGCTTTTTAGGTCCTCACAGTTGGATTGATCTAAATAATTTTAAAATTGTTGTTGCAGAACTTTTGATTTTACGTAAATATATTAACTCGCATTTTAATATATCATACAGGCTTTTGATTTTTTTCACATTAACAAAGCCAAAATTACATTATTCGCACAAAAATACGTCGGATCACATCAGAGACATGCTTACGACTCTCACACTCTGCGGAAATAACCATATTCCAAAGGGTATACAATTTTTCATAATAAATGAATTTCTTCTAGTTTCTATTACATTACTGCTTTCGATTATTATTTCGCAAATAAATACAGTAAACAGTAGAGGATTACCTGATTAATAATAGGAATTTGAAGTGTGCAAATAATTCGTAATTTCAAATGTTTCTAAAAAAATAATTTTAACTGTACATTCACAACTAGTACTTATCAATTATAACATCAAAAATAAAGTAATTCCTTTTCATAAATCTTAGCTTGAAGTATAACATACTGTGTATAAAATTATTTGAAAGTTTTCAGAAAAGCAACTAAGATAATACTGACACGTCCAAAATTCGAAAAATAATACTGAGGTCGACAATTACTGTTGAGAAAAAGTAATGCTAGGGGAGGATGACCCGTTACAACCTCTTATAAATCGTAATGAAGAGCAACTTACAATTAATGCCCATCTTAATACCATACCGTCAGTCAACGTTTAGCACCCATGTTCCATGATGGCAGATACAGATTAACTGTCACAAGGCTGTATTGAGGAGGTCTGGACAGGTGGGAAAGCTAGGATCATCGTCTCAAGCCACAAATCTCATTTGACAGCGAAAAGTACGCCATTGTTATGAATTTAATACGAACAAAGGCATACAATTGGAGATTCTGCAAAGAGGTTAAAGTAAAAATAATTAAATCTAAGGTATTGTGTACGCACAGTCACCCAGCCCATTCAACACTGCACCTGTTTCACAAAATTGTGATGATTTGACGGTTGATCCAGTCCTCATCCACGATAAAACCATGGAACCCGAATGTTTGTGTGAGCAACAGAGAACGTTAATTGCCAATGTATTGTCACATTATGCCAATATCTTCTCCAGCAAACCGGGGGTGATTAAAATAAGTGGTTCCCCATCATACACATTGAAATGTGATGTATTTCATCCAGTGGACTAGGAGGGAGGTGGTAAAATGAAATATCCAAAAGAGATTTTGTACATGGCTTTTATTTATAAACGCTTTTCTTTTTCTCATATTTTTGTGTCTTTAGTTATTTATATGTATGTAGAAAAATACCTTTTGTCTGCTATCTTGATACGTGAGTTATTGCTTACTACATAGATCCAAGCAGTAAACGTCTTATTTTTCATGTTGTACATACACTACGTAGTAAGATGAAGTTATAGAGCGTAGAAGTTAATCAAACTTGACTCTGACAATTCCTAAATTAATGTGCATGTAAAGAAACATTCATCTGATGGAGAGACAGTCAGTTTATTTTTGTAAGTAAATGGTTTATCAATATTAGTCAAAGTGCTGAATCAGAATGCTCATTTATTTTAATCTTTGTAAAAAAAACGGTTTGCTATGTGAACAAGTATAGATGGAGTAGAAAATGCTAAACCTGCATTTTTAAAAACCTCATATGTGCATAGTAAATATAAATTAATCAGTAATATCTCTTCTAAATGAAAGACGTCATTTTTGTGGAACTTCATGATCTTTTGTGGCCTCCTCTATACAGTGATAAGACCATGGAACTGCAGTATAAAGAATCTTGCTGGTTAGTCCAATGTAAAATAAGCAGATGACAAGAGGCAATCACTATAGTCTTAAGTCATACCAAGACAAAAGAGAAGTATTTTCAATACGTTAATACACATGAAGTATATTTTGTAATTTTCCTTCTAGAGTAACTAATTCTTGTTGGTATTTAAGTGAAGTTTCAGTTTCGTTGTGTAAGAATGGTGTAGTGTCATGTTATTGGATGTAATGCTGGCCATAAACTATTAGATGCATGTTTCATCCTAATTTGATATCACGTGCTATTTTTTTCCTCCACGCTTTGGGATGCATAGTCTCTTTCACGTACACAGTAGGTTTGTTTTTGTTTCTTCTTCTTATCCTATTCGTGGTGAGGAATGTGACGATTCATCACATGCAAGAGTTGAACAGCAGTATCCCAAGTACTGAAGTCCCACGTCTACTGTTTGAGAAAAGGCCAATTCACTTGTAAGTACCAGGCTACCGAGTCAAATGCTCAGAAACGACTACAGTAATCAAAAACGAAATGTTTAGTATTTAGGCTAATCCATATAACTACTGTAAATGTTATTCGACCCTTGCATTATAAAAAAGAATTGTCATTAGGGGTATTAATGGGAAAGTTTCCTATGTGAAACTAAACGAGAATAGTCACTTGTGTGAACCTGGTGCTACTCAGCTAAATTCACAATTACGGAAGTGAAAAATATAGGACACTCTCGAGAATGATGGTGTTCAGTGATACACATAAACAGAAGTTCAAAAACATTTGAAAACACACAATCACTACATACTCTTCTCTGACGATTGGAAGTTAGGTGAAATGGAGTGGTTAATCCACGGACACCCCTCATCTTCTGTGAATCCTGCAGATGGTGATAATACCAAGCTCTTAGAATGACACACAGGAGCGGTACGACAGCACCATCGGGCTAAACGACTACCCTGCCGTGATCACCAGCAATATTGCTGCAGAGGCAATATTATAGCAACGTGTCAATCTTCATAATTCGGGTGTAAAAGCATCAAGTGCGCATTACACGTGTGTTTGCACTACAGCGGCATTCCATCCACCAAATGTATGCGGTGAACACCAAAGTGATTATTAAACGTAAGTATGCTACATACTTTGAGAAGAAGTTGAAAAGACGGTTTAATTTAAAGCACTGTTACATCGAAGAACCAGCAAACAGGGTTACCAACTTACGATTAGAAGAAAACGTAAGTCCTCCATGGAATTCGGATCGTTCTAGTGTACCTGTATGCAGTTTGAAATCGATGCACATTATAAAAATTGATTAATGTGTGGGTGCACGTTTTACATCTCCTCCTAAACTTCTAGACCGATTTCAACCAACCTTGGTACAAATATCTCTTACTATGAGACAACTGCTGTGGCTGTGTGAACCATATGTATATGAATATATATGAAGGTATGTCCGAATGAGCAGATATCATCGTCATATATGAATAGAGTTCACTTTTATTTTTAGTGTGTAATAGAAAATTGGTAACATGGATACCCTAGCAAAGCTAGATTTGTCAGCTAGTTTTCTCATGAAATAAATGTAATAAATAGATTGTAGTACATTGCAGCAAAGCACCTCAAACCTTCATGTGACACTGATTCTGCCTATTCGATTGTTTTATGAATTCCTTGACGAGCTGTTTGGAGATCATCAACGTGTTTAACTTGTTGTACAATCGTCAGCTGTCCTTGGCGACGGCAACCCCTGGAGTCGCTCTGGGACGTAAATTGGCAGCGAGGTCTTCGACCTGAAGTCACCGGTCAGTGCCGGAATCTCGCTTCGCTCACTCGCCGCCAAGCGCCGTTCCTTTAGTCGTTAGTCGAACCACAATGATCCGATTTTTTTAATCTGTAAGGAATTTAAAAAAACAGAGCTTTCCAAACTAAATTATATACGAACTAAACAAACAAACACACTTACTTTTGTTGACCAATCTATGTCTAAAAAATGAACAAATCCAATGCTTTATATACTGTCTATCTATCAGTGTGAACACTCGAACTCAAGGGAAATATGTAAAGTCATACGAAACCTTTCAGACATAGTTATGAACTCTGAGCATATAACTTTGTTGCTAAATCATGTGAGCCGCGCGGGATTAGCCGAGCGGTCTTGGGTGCTGCAGTCATGGACTGTGCGGCTGGTCCCGGCGGAGGTTCGAGTCCTCCCTCGAGCATGGGTGCGTGTGTTTGTTCTTAGGATAATTTAGGTTAAGTAGTGTGTAAGCTTAGGGACTGATGACCTTAGCAGTTAAGTCCCATAACATTTCACACACATTTGAACATTTTTTTTTCTAAATCATCTGAAATGTGGTAAAGCTGAAACTACATCAGATGAGAAGTAATAGCCCTCTGTCCAGTTTCTTTCCCATGTTCTGCACGCTAATGGAGAGGAAGAGAAATTAATACATGATGTTAAATGAGCCATATAACCTAATGCACTTTTTAAATTCTCATCGGGCGCTAACATGTTATGTCAGTCTTGGCAATGCTAATTTACTTGGCACATAAATCCACATCCAAATTATCCTCAAGTGTTTATCACAATGGAAAAGGTTTTAACAAAACTGTTGACAAACGTTGTTTTTATCCCGCGATATATGGGACCTTGTTAAAAGCTAATATAGATGTCAATTGAAACTACGTATATGGTTCCAGAGATCTTTTCAAGTCTCAAAGATCTGTTATGTATAAATGAGGAATGAAAACTTGTACTAAAGCCAGGATTCGAACCCAGGTCTCCTGTTCAATAGGCAGATGCGCCAACCGTTATGTTACCCCGACACAGTAACTGTTGCACAATTGCACGTCCTACCCTAGCATGCCTCCCTCCTCCATCCAAATACTCGAGGGAATATGCCAAGTGGGCTGGGCATAAATGGGAATTTCGATTGAGGCGTGAGGCGTGCTGTGGTAGTCCATGCAGTTGTGCAACAGTCACAGTGCCAGGGTGGCGTAGTGGTCAGCGCATCTGGTAAGTGAGCAGACCCAGATGAGAATCCCCATCTTGGTATAAATTTTCATTTGCCGCCGCAAGACAATTTACCGCTGCTGTAATTGAATGGCTGAAGAATATGCTGATGGCATCCAAGAGGTGCATAAAGTGTTACCTTTTATATTTTACTTCACGGACGTTCAAAATTGAGCAGTTTACAGAAAAGATAATTTGTTTCTGAATTTATTTTGTTCCTGAACGTATTTGGTGGAATATATTGTTTAACCTGTCAAGAAACCAGTGAACACTGTTATGGTCACAGTGAACATTTATATTTAAAGAAATTTCTATAGATGTGTAAAATGCGAGTTTTATACAGCTGAGAACAAACGATAAATGTTACTTCTCACCGCCATTTTGCCGGCCGCTGTGGCCGAGGTGTTCTAGGCGCTTCAGTCCGGAGCCGCGCTGCTGCTACGATCGCAGGTTCGAATCCTGCCTCGGACATGGATGTGTGTGATGTCCTTAGGTTAGTTAGGTTTAAATAGTTCTAAGTCTAGGGGACTGATGACCTTAGATATTAAGTCCCATAGTGTTTAGAACCATTTAAACCATTTTGAACCCCGCCATTTTATCTTTCTTCTGCCTTTCTAAGTATAGCCCGTACATATTTACTGTCTTAATGATTACTTTATTTACTATACTTCCATGTCAATTGTTTAAAAGTGGTTACCATCCTACTCCTTGTCATACAAATAACTTTTATTGCGTTTTGAATGTTTTTGAGCGGCCAAATAAGAAAAGTTGGAGGCGGATTGTTCGAAGATGAACGACGGAACCCTATTTGTGTTCTTTCGTTAACATCTTCCTTACCTGAAGCTAGAACTTTCTGAGGTATTTTTGTCGGTCATTTTTATTACTTTGGACAACATTTTATCGTAACAATTTTATGGGTTTGATCGGTCACCAGCCATAGGACAATGACCCCAAGCAATGTACTCAGTGGGTTGGTACAGCCCTCCCTTTATAAGAAATAAGATGATAAACAATTGTAGATATAAATCCAGATAAAACTATAGATTTATCAGTGCTGCACTGTTCGATGCCCTCAAAAAGGAAATTGTTCTCAATCATCGTTGTGGCTTGTCTTCTCGTCACGACAAGTAACCTACGTCACATCGCCTATTTCATGAAATACCATCTGATGTCAGATAGTATTTCACGAAACTTTCAATTAAATCGTTCTTTGAGAAACTTTTAATCAAATATCTCACTGTGAGGCAGAAGGCAACACTACAGTACAATAATTAGCTACGGCAGTTAATAAAAGTATGAGAGCTCCATCTTTTTTGCTAAATGAAGTCTTATGAGACTTCTCTAACATATTTTCATTAAAATTACTTTACAAGGTAAACGAGGTACAACTTATTCTTATCAATGCATGATTATTCAAAGAAATGGACGGCATTTAGTTAATTTTTATATTATGAAATACAAATTAGATATTAGTAATCTACACACCGATGGAAAGAAGAGGATCTAAATTTTCGATTATCATTGTTAAAGTGCTTATAGTTGCACAAACGATCACTAGGGTGTTCGCCCCCAATAAATAGCAAGTCCGTGTCACTTTTACGTTTGCTGCCACTCAGCATATTACTTCCTGCATCCTTGACTTCAGTTTAGTTAGTGATGGATGCAAGATACTAACACTAATTCTTTACAGAAGAATGTAAAAATTGATAGAAGCCGACCATGGAGTATATCAATTTGAATCCCAAAGAAATGTGGGAACACGCGAGCCAATACTGATCCTACGACTTCTCTCAGAAGACAGGTTGTGGAAAGGCAAACAGACACTTATAACATTTGTGGGCGTGACAAAGCTTTTGACGTTGTTGACTGGAGTATTCTCTTTGAAATTCTGAAGATAGCAGGGATAAAAAAACAGAAATCAGATGACAGTTATAAGTGTCGTGGAGCATGAGAGGGAAGCAGTGGTTGAGAAATGCTTTTGACGTTGTTGACTGGAGTATTCTCTTTGAAATTCTGAAGATAGCAGGGATAAAAAAACAGAAATCAGATGGCAGTTATAAGTGTCGTGGAGCATGAGAGGGAAGCAGTGGTTGAGAAATGCTTTTGACGTTGTTGACTGGAGTATTCTCTTTGAAATTCTGAAGATAGCAGGGATACAAAAACAGAAATCAGATGGCAGTTATAAGTGTCGTCGAGCATGAGAGGGAAGCAGTGGTTGAGAAATGCTTTTGACGTTGTTGACTGGAGTATTCTCTTTGAATTTCTGAAGATAGCAGGTATAAAAAATAGAAATCGGATGGCAGTTATAAGTGCCCTGGAGCATGAGAGGGAAGCAGTGGTTGAGAAATGAGTGAGACAGGGTTGTAGCTTATCCCCGATGTTATCCAATCTGTGCGCTGAAAAAGCATTGAAACAAACTGAACAAAAGTTTGGAGTAGGAATTAAAGTCCAGGGCGAAGATATTAAAAATTTGAGGCTTCCGGCGACAATGTAATTCTGCCAGAGACATCAAAACGCTTGGAAGACCAGTATTTCGTACACTATGCACTGGACAGCCATCACGCTGACAACAGGTTCCTCACAGTCAGCAGAGGAACGTCTTCTAGCATCCATGGAAAATGATCTGATAGGCGGTGATACTAGAGTGTGTTCAGTGTTCCGTCTCTGAAAAAAAGGGCCTATGAACTGATTATTCACTGTCCCACACTACGGGTTTACACTCCATGGACGCTGACGTTCGACCTGACGAAACCAACTGGGATTGTCAAGAGGCCAACAGTGCATATTTCTGCGGTTTACCTGCCCATGATTGGTAAATGTGGCTTCACTTCTAAACAAAATATGTGATACGTCTGGGGTATCCTGTCTTAATGCCCACGTACAGAAGCTAACACTGTTTTCATAATCGTTTCCATGCAACTCTTGATGGAGACAGATGTGATCAGGATGGACGGCCGGGGTGGCGGAGCGGTTCTAGGCGCCACAGTCTGGAAACACGCGACCGCTACGGTCGCAGGTTCGAATCCTGCCACGGGCAAGGATGTGTGTGATGTCCTTAGGTTAGTTAGGTTTAACTACACTACTGGCCATTAAAACTGCTACACCACGGAGATGACGTGCTACGGACGCGAAATTTAACCGACAGGAAGAAGATGCTGTGATATGCAAAAGATTAGCTTTTCAGAGCATTCACACAAGGTTGGCGCCGGTGGCGACACCTATGACGTGCTGACATGAGGAAAGTTTCCAACCGATTTCTCATACACAAACAGCAGCTGACCGGCGTTGCTGGTGAAACGTTGTTGTGATGCCTCGAGTAAGGAGGAGAAATGCGTCCATCACGTTTCCGACTTTGATAAAGGTCGGATTGTAGCCTATACCGATTACGGTTTATCGTATCGCGACATTGCTGTTCGCGTTGGTCGACATCCAATGAGTGTTAGCAGAACATGGTATCGGTGGGTTCAGGAGGGTAATACGGAACGCCGTGCTGGATCCCAACGGCCTCGTATCACTAGCAGTCGAGATGACAGGCATCATATCCGCATAGCTGTAACGGATCGTGCAGCCACGTATCGATCCCTGAGCCAACAGATTGGGACGTTTTCAAGACAACATCCATCTGCACGAACAGTTCGACGACGTTCGCAAGACAACAACCATCTGCACGAACAGTTCGACGACGTTTGCAGCAGCATCGACTATCAGGGACAATGGCTGCGGTTACCCTTGACGCTGCATCACAGACAGGAGCGCCTGCGATGGTGTACTCAAGGACGAACCTGGGTGCACGAATGAGAAAACTTCATTTTTTCGGACGAATCCAGGTTCTGTTTACAGCAACATGATGGTCGCATCCGTGTTTGGCGACATCCGTGAACGCAAGTTGGAAGCCTGTATTCGTCATCGCCATACATATCACCCGGCGTGATGGTATGGGGTGCCATTGGTTACACGTCTCGGTCACCTCTTGTTCGCATTGACGGCGCTTTGAACAGTGGACGTTTCATTTCAGATGTGTTACGACCCGTGGCTCTATCCTTCATTCGGTCCTTGCGAAACCCTACATTTCAGCAGGGTAATGCACGACCGTATGTTGCATACGTTTGGATACAGAAAATGTTCGACTGCTGCCCTGGCCAGCACATTCTCCAGATCTCTTACCAATTGAAAACGTCTGGTCAATGGTGGCCGAGCAACTGGCTCGTCACAATACTCCAGTCACTACTCTTGATGAACTGTGGTACCGTGTTGAAGCTGCATGGGCAGCTGTACCTGTAGACGCCATCCAAGCTCTGTTTGACTCAATACCCAGGCGTATCAAGGCCGTTATTACGGCCAGAGGTGGTTGTTCTGGGTACTGATTTCTAGGGCTCTATGCACCCAAATTGCATGAAAATGTAATCACATGTCAGTTCTAGTATAATATATTTGTCCAATGAATACCCGTTTATCATCTGCATTTCTTCTTGGTCTAGCAGTTTTAATGGCCAGTAGAGTAGTTCTAAGTTCTAGGGGACTGATGACCTCAGATGTTACGTCCCATAGTGCTCACAGCCATTTGAACCATTTGACACTTACCTGACTCATACCGTTTCCTCGTGGGATTACGCGGGGCAAAATTGAGGATCAGCTGCAACAGCAGCAAGAACGTTCATTTCCCCCTCTTTTGTCGTCACTCGTTTTCTTCTGTTACGTTGTCTATGTGTTGCAGACTTCCGTATAACTGGTTGAAAAGGCTGATAAATAATTGCCGAGATGGTTAACGTCTTTTAGGATATCTTGCCGCGTACACCGTTCGAGAACGAATTGCATTCTTCCTACACTCTCCATGCACCACGAGCATTTCGGCTTTTTCTGCATTGGTAAATCCCATCGTCTACACATGGTCTGTTGCTTGGACTGTCGCATGCCATTTGGTTAGCAAGTCGCAGTGCACATAAGGAACACACAAACACATTGTAAGCAAACTTAACAACATCGCACCTAGCAACTACGCGGTTTAAATTATACAAACAAGAGTTGCCCCGGCAACTTTTCAAATTACGATGTCTCTAAAAGACTCGCACTATAATTCTGTGACAAACCCTACTGACGTTCTAATTTACACTACTTTTAGTTTGTTAATGTCCATCCCTGGTAGCTGAGTGGGATACTGGCACGGTAGCTCAGCGTGTTCGGTCAGAGAGCTGGTTGGCCTCTGTAATTAAAAAAACTGAGTGGAAGGATCAACAGGCGAACTTGAACGGATGTCATGTGACGTCCGCAACGACCAAACAGAACGATCAACAACGGAAATAAAGAGGCCAGTCCGATAGAATTCAATCCTAAAGGTCCGGGTTCGATTCCCGGCTGGGTCGGAGGTTTTCTCCGCTCAGGGACTGGCTGTTGTGTTGTCCTAATCATCATCATGTCATCCCCATCGACGCGCAAGTCGCCGAAGTGGCGTCAAATCGAAAGACTTGCACCCGGCGAACGTCTACCCGACGGGAGGCTCTAGTCACACGACAGTTTGTTAATGGTAATAAGTATTGCTCCATATACAAAGTGTGCACTAAAAACTACGCTTTTAAGTATTTTTACAATCTGCAGACTGGCTAACAGTACGAGGCCCAGACTATCAATCCATTCCATGAAACCCGCGCAACAATGGCACTTTCCATTTGCAAAATATTTGCTGTGCAAGTTTTAAATGATTCACCCTGTATGCTTAAGCGACATATGTCTTAATATATGCGACTCTTGTAACGGTTTACTTACGCTTTCCGATCCAACGTTCAATTATTTATTGACAGCCGTCTGCATCCATTGGTGTCACATGTTTGATGGAAGACCAGTATACGTCACTGAACAAATATAGACTGTTGTCCAACATAAAAGGAGTTGCAAGATGATTATAAGGATTCCGCACCAGCACTCCAGTTCTATAAGTGAAGAAACGAATTGAAACATGGCGCAGGTCGAGTATTACAGTGTCGCCCCGATTGCTGTTCGTTCTGAAGTAACAGTCAATAATATTGATGATATCGTAATAAGACCGTCGCGTGGTACATGTCAGCTAATATTGAAGCAGTTTTGAAGTTTAATGTGAGTGTAACTGGGATAACAGAACGGAGAGATGATGGGGATGCCTTACGAATAAGTACTGAATAGCCTGAACGAAGTTCTGCATGTGAAGAAATCTAGTATGTGTCAATATCATTTTTGTCTACTTGCGTAAAACTACACGATGACGGACAAAGCCATCATTTCTAATGTTGAAGCACTTCTGAGGTCGTTATGTGAGTGTACGGAAGAGCGGAACAGACACTTTACTACAATCAAAACAATGGGATGGTTCAAATGAACGAGCAACTAAAAAACAATTCTCAAAATGGAAAAATCGTGTATTCTAGAACACACGAAGCATCAACGTAAGTGACTGTTTAGAAAGTCAATCAGCATCAAATCTTACTACGCTTCGTAAAAAATTCCCATCCATACGATTCCTATAATTCGATGCCCCTGATACTTTCTTTCATAACTTCCCAAAATGGATTGGAAGCAGTAAATCTTAGTGCGGTGAAGATATTACGTGAGCTTCTTCTTCTCCTCCTCCTTTTCTTTGTACCTTTGTCGCGAATCGGCGAAGGGTCGGCATGGTTACTAAAGGATTTGGCATGGTTAGTCTAAGGGGTGGTTGGAAGCCCTTTCTGTCACTACACCGTTATAATGTTTGTATCCAAGAAAAGTCTTATACCTTCGCAAAAAGCACAGCCAACTCGTGCAGGTAATTTTAGGTACAGTACTGTCTCGTCTCAGTCTCCGCCGATTCTGCCTCTTGTAAATAATAATTACTTTGTTTGCAGTTACTGTTACTTCTAATCCTTTAGTCAGTGTGCATGTAAGAGTGAAGCAATTACAACACCTAAGATTCGTTTATTAGGAATGGTCTAATTTGACGGGGTTTTTATGTACGTACCAACCCTATGTTTGAAGGTGTTCGAAATCATTCAAAGAACACAGGTAACTGTTATGACAGAATAGCAATATATTACGTGGACAAAAAAAGTGGAATAATAAATGTAGCATATGAAGTACGGAAATATGGTATCAAAAAGGCAAAGCTGCAGCTTATTACCACTATTGCTTAAATTATATGTCAAGAATCCTTGAAGGAAGTGAAGACAAAAATGGTTCAAATGGCTCTGAGCACTATGGGACTTAACTGCTAAGGTCATCAGTCCCCTAGAACTTAGAACTACTTAAACGTAACTAACCTAAGGACATCACACACATCCATGCCCGAGGCAGGATTCGAACCTGCGACCGTAGCGGTCGCGCGGTTCCAGACTGTAGCGCCTAGAACCGCTTGGCCAGCCTGGCCGGCCGAAGTGAAGACAAATTTGAAAAGAAGTGCAAGATACCAATGCTAAGGACTCTGGACGACATAACCTTCCTGGCATAAGACCCGTAACATCAACACTTTATATAACTGTTGCTATAACATGAACACTTTTGAGCCATCTATGTACGTACTGATTACGATTATTGTTTGTTCTCATAGGCAAGTATTTATTTTATTGCGTGTTACGTTGATTTAAATATTTAAAAAAATATTTTGTAATTTCGCTTGTTCATCCATAGAGAAACGGTAGTTTGCAATCGTTAGAAAAGGTTGAGGGAAGTCCCTCCATGCCAAGGAGGCGTTAACATCTCAAAGGAAAAGATGGAAGGGCACTTAGTGCACCAACAGTACGACAGTCAGTCGGTAGCTAGCCATCGAAGTATCCACACACTGTAGTGGAAAGCGAGGCAAAATTATCTGCTAATTAAATAAAATAAGCATAGGATGTAAATTCTATTTGTGTGTTGCAACATGGCATAATGTGGAAAGCTCTAAGTTAAGCTACATCGCCAAGAATAAATTTCACAGGGCAAATCCTAAGAAGAGCCACAGCTGCTTAATGTTGTCCAGCGCCATCGCTACAGTAGATCATCACTTCGGCTTCTCCAGAAAATTTACGAACTAAGTAGAATTGTGTCAGTGCATTTATCAGAAATCTTGTTTCAGTGACAATATAAACTGACGGAAAAAATCACAGCACCAAAAAATAATTAATAGAGTAATGATATTTCGGAAATACACTACTGACGATTAAAACTGCTACACCAAGAAGTAATGCAGATGATAAACGGGTATTCATTGGACAAATATATTATACTAGAACTGATATGTGATTACATTTTCACGCAATTTGGGTGCATAGATCCTGAGAAATCAGTACCCAGAACAACCACCTCTGGCCGTAATAACGGCCTTGATACGCCTGGGCATTGAGTCAAACAGACCTTGGATGGCGTGTACAGGTACAGCTGCCCATGCAGCTTCAACACGATACCACAGTTCATCAAGAGTAGTTGCTAGCATATTGTGAGGAGCCAGTTGCTCGGCCACCATTGCCAGACGTTTTTAGTTGGTGAGAGATCTGGAGAATGTGCTGGCCAGGGCAGCAGTCGAACATTTTCTGTATCCAGAAAGGCCCGTACAGGACCTGCAAAATACGGTCGTGCATTATCCAGCTGAAATGTAGGGTTTCGCAGGGATCGACTTAAGGGTAGAGGCACTGGTTCAATGCGAACAAGAGGTGACCGAGACGTATAACCAATGGCACCCTATACCATCACGCCGGGTTATACGCCAGTATGGCGATGACGAATACACGCTTCCAATGTGCGTTCACCGCGATGTCGCCAAACGCGGATGCGAACATCATGATGCTGTAAACAGAACCTGCATTCATCCGAAAAAATGACGTTTTGCCATTCGTGCACCCAGGTTCGTCGTTGAGTACACCATCGCAGGCGCTCCTATCTGTGATGCAGTGTCTAGGGTAACCGCAGCCATGGTCTCCGAGCTGATAGTTCATGCTGCTGCAAACGCCGTCGAACTGTTCGTGCAGATGGATGTTGTCTTGAAAACGTCCCCATCTGTTGACTCAGGGATCGAAACGTCGCTGCGCGATCCGTTACAGCCATGCGGATATGATGCCTGTCATCTCGACTGCTAGTGATACGAGGCCGTTGGGATCAGCACAGCGTTGCGTATTACCCTCCTGAAACCACCGATTCCATATTCTACTGACAGTCATTGGATCTCGACCAACGCGAACAGCAATGTCGCGATCCGATAAACCTCAATCGCGATAGGCTACAATCCGACCTTTATCAAAGTCGGAAACGTGATGGAATGCATTTCTCCTCCTTACACGAGGCATCACAGCAATGTTTCAGCACGCAACGCCGGTCAATTGCTGTTTGTGTAAGAGAAATCGGTTGGAAACTTTCCTCATGTCAGCACGTTGTAGGTGTCGCCACCGGCGTCAACCTTGTGTAAATGCTCTGAAAAGATAATCATTTGCATATCACAGCATCTTCTTCCTATCGGTTAAATTTCGCGTCTGTAGAACGTCATCTTCGTGGTGTAGCAGTTTTAATGGCCAGGGGTGTAGTATACCATAGTATATACACTCAGGTTCAGAAAAAGCAGAAGATCTCGAACGACTAGAGATATGACGTTTACATCCACAGGGCATGTACGCTGTATGTTCTGCAGACATGATTGGCTTTTCAGACATCTCGGTTCAGCATGCGTTCTGTTGCCCAGTAGGCCCAGGGTCAGCCATGGGCCCTGATAACTTAATTCATGCTTGATGCCATCGAAGCGCGCAAGACACAAATGGTGTCCTGTGGTATAAGCTTCCACGTTGCATTCACCCGGTTCCAAAGTTAATCTGCAGCTATTGGCATTGGGTGGCAGCACTGAACCCATCGCTTCACCATATTCCACACATTTTCGATTGCTGCCAAGTCTGGTTATCTGGCAGGCCAGGGCAAAAAGCTGACATTCTGTGACGCCACGAACACACGTGTTTGTGCAGCAACATGCGGTCATGCATTGTCTTGCTGAAAAATGGCGCTGTGCAGAAAGGGTATGGCTACGGATTGCAGGATGTCGCACTGGTCACACTGGCTTGGACACAAACTAACTATGATATGTGTTTGCACGCAGTAGACCCCACACCATAAGCCGTTGAGCTGGCGTTGTATGCCTTGCGCGAATGCAGTCACTATGATGCAGCTACAACTGTCTGCAGCGAACCAAAATCCGACCATCATTTTCAATCAGAACCTGGATTCGTCCGAAAACACTATCTGACGCCATTCCCGACCCCAGTGACGTCGTTCCATACACCATAGGTGTCTAGCATGTTTCTAAACATTCGTCAAAGGTAGGCGTAAAAGTGGACGACGCACACGTAACCCATGCCGTAATAAAGTTGCGATGGACTGTCACCCCTGATAGTGTACGATGTATTAAACTGTTCCATCGTTGCGCCAGAGCCGAGGAGGACGCATATCTGTCCTGCAGTGCCACTCGGATGAGGTGTCGATCCACTCGGGGAGATGGTCTGAGCGGTGCAACGTGACCCATCTCGCACTGCTCTACGGCCTTTGCCGAAACCCTTCGTCCCACACGAGCAGCAAATTCCCCGGATGGCTGCATCACAATTCTCTCATGCCAATAATGCGCCCTCTTTCAAACTCATTTCACGGCACGGTTCGCGCATACGTCTGCGAGGCATCTTGCACGCTCGCTCAAGTCACACTCCTTTACCTTAGGTATTTCGCCAGCGGGAGTCACAGGCAAATTTTATGGGTAGGCGGTGTTGCGCCGCAATTTCGATGCTAACCTCGAACTAGGGCCCGACATTTTTCAAATGCCAATCATTTCTGCAAAAAAGACTATTGTACATGTCCTGTGAATATGAACTTCCTATCTCCAGCCATTCAAAGTTATATATTTTTTCTGAACATGTGTGTTTGTTAGGTGAACTTCATTGATCTAAGTCACGGCCCCCGTCTTAGGGTCCTGTTACTGTTCCTGATCCTGTAAGTTCCCGTGTGTCTATATAAGTCAACGCAATTATTTGACACTTTGATAATACACTGATGGAAAAACGTATGATCTTGCAATGTTGATCACTTAAATGCGTTACCCAGACAAATGTATTCTAGAAATTTCATTACTCTGCATTAATAATTTTTTGGTGTTGCGATTTTTGTCAGTGTATTAATAACTAAAAGTGCTCAAAAACTTGAACCAAACCATTAATTTAGTTTTAAAAATACCGTAGTACCTAAATTGAACTATGTGATCAAAGAACTGTAGAAAAATTTGGTTTCAATCTCCTTACTTTTGCTTAAATAATTGTTATAAATTCTAGCTTAATTGGTGCACATTTCAATGGACGGAAGATACTTATAAAAGTGGTGTGGAGTGCCATAACAACTTAAGGTCACCATGTTCTTGGTATAGTGTTGCTCAGTGGCTATTTATCTTTCACTAAAGAGTACTGCGTTTATTAATTCGGTCAACTATAAAACGCTATAGTGCGACAATGTTTATTAATTTGTTCTTGATTAACGGTAGGAAACTACATAGAAGTTATAATTGATTGGTATTTTTAGCATGTTCTAGTTTTGTTCCAACGCTAGGAGTATGTATCTCGTTTCTCAGTTGATACTTACTGTGAAATTAATCGTTCGACTTGGACTGGCGACCGTTTTTGTTTATCCGTTCACACACTATCACTGTTCGAATCCCGTTTGTTGTTCCACTCCCTCTTTTCAATACAATGCTGTTTTAGGAAACGAATTTCACAGTCTGTGTGCTTTAACCCTTTAGACACACGATCACAGATACTTAATACTGTAAAATGATTAACAGTTCTAAATGCGGCACTCAGTATATCCATAGTAGAGAGTATTATAAACCGACAGCCTACAACCGTAAGTATTGGTGAGTAGTAGGTAGGGTATTACCTAATTACGAAATATTAAAATCAGGGATGACTCCGTAGTAGAATAGGTGTGCGAGTTCTATTTCGAAACAACAATTTCGTGGGAACGAGATCAGGAACAAAATGGTTCAATTGAAGAGTGCAGCCTACACCAATCGAGGTCATCTCTCTTTGGAAGTTGGAAGTTTAACAATGCGAAGAATCAGAGCATAAATTAGAATAATTTGAAATGCATTATTACGAACGATGTTATAAATTACAAAGTACGAAAGGAAGGTCAGACAAAATAAGCAAGTAAAGAAGTATAATGAAGACATTTTCAGAAGAAGGTTCGAACTTTTGGTACATGTACTACACAGTTATATTCATCTTCGCGGTAAAAGACCAGCAGAGATGAAAATTGTGAGAATCACAGTGCTGTAAACATATGAAACATGTTATCGAGGAAGCTGAGTATAGTAGAGATGAAAATATTAGCATGCTATAATAAGATGTGTATGTGGATATAATAAGATAGTAAGCGATGATGGACATCAACTCTGTTAAAAGAGCAGTATGAATGTCGTTGATCAGCGAATAAACTCCAGTTCTGACTCCAGTTCTGAACGTTAAACCCTAGGCGTCATACGACTTTTTCAAGCACACAGAATCTTACGAAATGTGAATGGGAAGTAAAATTTCGGAAAAGATTCTTATTCTAAGGGCTAGCGTCCCATATGCTTAGATCACTGTAGAGAAAACAACAGATTCATCAAATAGCATGAAATAGTATCTACAATGGTTGAAAACTCATGCTATAAAATAACCTTTGACTTACATTGTTGCTCGATAGACTGCTAAAGCTGTCATCGTCAACTGTTCTGATTCACTGCTGTTTCAAACGTATTAAACAGGACTAGACTTGATACTAGATCACAAACGTGATTAGCGTCTTACCTGAAAGTGAGTTAACACAAACTCTCGAATACGCGAAGTGAATTGGTCGTCCATCATAAACACACCAGTTTGCCTTTCCTCTATTACGAACAGATTGTTTCCCATCACTTGTGTCGCGACCGCTTCCTCTTGGCGTACTGTCTTTCGTCTGGACTTACAGCCACTGGAACGCCGAAAGAGTTGTCTCCGTCCAGTGGAGGGCAAGAGAGCTGGTTCTTCAAGAGTGGCTAGGTAAACGGGTTTCTTCACAAGAAACCTGTTGCGATGTGCTAACTAAATTATTGAATGGCTGCCGCATATTTTCGTAGTATGGTGCGAAACCTGCAAGATTTCACTGTCAAGAAAGAGCGAATTAGTGCTACAGTAACTTACTGTATTCTGAAGGCCTTGAGTGACTATACACCCGGCGATCAAGACTGTTGTGTCCTCTATTCCTTCTAAATCATTTCACGAGTTGGATCTATCCAGAATAACACTTCCCCAGTGATGTTCAATATGGAGTTTTTCATTGTTGCTCAGGGGGCGAAACCAGACTAGATAGTGATGTTGTTCTGGACGGAAGTCGACGTTCTAACTCGTCCCAAAGGCGTTCAGTTGGCTTCAGGTTGGAACTCTTCGCCAGTGTTGTCCACATTCTGTTTCTGTCTGAGGCAGCCTTATGAGATGGTGCATTGTCACGCTGACACAAACAATCACCGTTCCAGAACAGTTCCTCTACTGTCGCAGCAGTATAAAATGCTGTGAATTTTTTTCATACCCTTTTGCGTTTATCGTCTTCTTAAGCGCATTACTAGATCATACCCTAACAACCTCATACCGAAAGACCACCTTCTCCGAATTTCATTGTTGGAACTACATACACAATGTGATCAAAAATATCCGGACACAAGACTGCAAATGACTTACAAGTTCGTGACGCCCTCCATCGGTAACGATGGAATTCAGTATGGTGTTGGCCTACCCTTAGCCTTAATGACAGCTTCCACTCTCACAGGGATACGTTCAATCAAGTTCTGGAAGGTTTTTTGGGGAATGGCAGCCCATTCTTCACGGAGTGCTGCACAGAGGAGAGGTATCGATGTCGGTCGGTGAGGTCTGGAACGAATTCGGCGCTCCAAAACACCCCAAAGGTGTTCTAAAGGATTCAGGTCAGGACTCTGTGCAGGCGTCCATTACAAGGTAGTTATTGTAGTGTAACCACTCAGCCATGGGTCGTACATTATAAACAGGTGCTCGATCGCGTTGAATGATGCAACCGCCATCCCCGAATTGCTCTTCAACAGTGGGAAACAAGAAGGTGCTTAAAACATCAATGTAGGCCTGTGCTGTGATAGTGTCACGCAAAACAACAAGCCCCCTCCATGAAAAACACGACAACCCCATAACACCACCACCTCTGAATTTCACTAATGTTCGCCGGACGTTCGCCTAACCCACACCCTGCCATCGGATCGCCACATTACGTGATTCGCCATACCATACAACATTTTTCCACTGTTCAATCGTCTACGTTCCTTACGCCAAACGAGGTGTCGTTGGCATTTACCGGCGTGATGCGTGGCTTATGAGCAGCCGTTCGACCATGAAATCCAAGTTTTCTCAGCTCCCGCCTATCTGTCATATTAATTGCAGTGGATCCTGGTGCAGTTTGGAATTCCTGTGTGATGGTCTGGATAGATGTCTGCCTATTACACATTACGACCCTCTTCAACTGTCGGCGGTCTCTGTCACTCAACAGACGACGTCAGCCTGTACACTTTTGTGCTGTACGTGTCCATTCACGTTTCCACTTCACTCCCACATCGGAAACAGTGGACCTAGGGATGTTCAGGAGTGTGGAAATCTCACGTAAAGACGTATGAAGCAAGTTAAACCCAATCATCTGACCACGTACGAAGTCCGCGCCCTATTCTTCTCTCTCATGATGTCTAATGACTACTGAGGTCGCTGATGTGGAGTACCTGGCAGTAGGTGGCAGCGCAATACACCTAATATGAAAAACGTATGTTTTTGGGGGTGTCCGGGTACTTTTGATCACATAATGTATGCTGTCAGGTAACGTTCTCAAGGAATTCGCCATACCCAAACCCTTCCATTGGAGCGCCATAGTGATGGTGCGATTAGTCATTGCAAATCATTCGTTTCTAGCCATCGCTCTTTAAACCAACTAAAGCTCTGTTACCGCCGACTACAGAAACATGTAGCTAAAATGAGAGCTACTCCACCGTTGTACTCCATTCCTTTTAATTCCCTATGCACAGCCATTGGGTTAGCTGGAACTACTGGTAGCGTTTTGGAACATACGAGTGATTCCTTCCGCTGATTTAATGCAAGTTTTTAAAAACATCCTCCGCAATGGTCGACGCTCCTTGTCCATCAGTTCAAAATGGTTCAAATGACTCTGAGGACTATGGAACTTCACATCTGAGGTCATCAGTCCCCTACCATAACTAATATAAGGATATCACACACATCCGTGCCCGAGGCAGGATTCGAACCTGCGACCGCTGCAGCAGCGCGGTTCCGGACTGAAGCGCGTAGAACTGTCCGTCAGTACACGGCGTCTGCCTCCTTTGGGTTTACCTCTGGTTGTTCCTGCGCGCCTGCCGTTCACAATCACATCATCGACAGTCGACTTGAGCAGCCTTAGAAGGACTGAAATGTCGCTGATGGTTTTGATAATCAAGTGATATTCAGTGACTAGTCTACAGCAGAAGTCACTGCTACAGACCTCGTTTTATAGCGGCGGACCCGCCTCTCGTGACAGCTTGTGATAGAATGAATCTACAGATCTGATGAGATTACTTAACTCATTAAATGCCGGATATGTTTGTTCCAACTTAACAACAGTGGACGAGTATTGCGTACTGCTCATTTTGCATGCAGCCCGCACAACGTAACAGTCTTGCAGGTCCTCCCCTTTCTTTACAGTCGTCTGACTAAAAAAACTTTATTCCTTCGGCTAGGTGTTTTGTTTCTGCACGTAGCCATAAACACATTGACATCGCACCAACTCGGCATCGCCTTCATCTCAAATTTTTATTGTGTGAATATAAGACGTTTCTCCACATTAAGACACAATAATTAATGCAGAAAGTACCACTTTTTATAAACTGTGATCGTGATATAATTGAAAGCTACATGTCATCATAATCCATCATATTAGTGAGCACAACAAGATTACAAACAAACAAAATTACAGCTATTTCTGTAGTGAGCATTTGTCCATCTGTTCCTTTCTTATAAAAGTTGCTGTCGTTTCTACGCACATAGCACCGTATCGAGACAGATAGACAATATAAAAAATATTATCACTGAGCCGTTTTCTTTGATTTGTCGAGGGGACCTAATCCTTTACAGCCACTATTATTTTATTTATTGTATTTAGCTCAGAGCCTAAATACACTCCTGGAAATGGAAAAAAGAACACATTGACACCGGTGTGTCAGACCCACCATACTTGCTCCGGACGCTGCGAGAGGGCTGTACAAGCAATGATCACACGCACGGCACGGCGGACACACCAGGAACCGCGGTGTTGGCCGTCTTCCGCTCACGCCCCAACATCGTGCAGCCCGCCTCCAGTGGTGTCGCGACAGGCGTGAATGGAGGGACGAATGGAGACGTGTCGTCTTCAGCGACGAGAGTCGCTTCTGCCTTGGTGCCAATGATGGTCGTATGCGTGTTTGGTGCCGTGCAGGTGAGCGCCACAATCAGGACTGCATACGACCGAGGCACACAGGACCAACACCCGGCATCATGGTGTGGGAAGCGATCTCCTACACTGGCCATACACCACTGGTGATCGTCGAGGGGACACTGAATAGTGCACGGTACATCCAAACCGTCATCGAACCCATCGTTCTACCATTCCTAGACCGGCAAGGGAACTTGCTATTCCAACAGGACAACGAACGTCCGCATGTATCCCGTGCCACCCAACGTGCTCTAGAAGCTGTAAGTCAACTACCCTGGCCAGCAAGATCTCCGGATCTGTCCCCCATTGAGCGTGTTTGGGACTGGATGAAGCGTCGTCTCACGCGGTCTGCACGTCCAGCACGAACGCTGGTCCAACTGAGGCGCCAGGTGGAAATGGCATGGCAAGCCGTTCCACAGGACTACATCCAGCATCTCCACGATCGTCTCCATGGGAGAATAGCAGCCTGCATTGCTGCGAAAGGTGGATATACACTGTACTAGTGCCGACATTGTGCATGCTCTGTTGCCTGTGTCTATGTGCCTGTGGTTCTGTCAGTGTGATCATGTGATGTATCTGACCCCAGGAATGTGTCAATAAAGTTTCCCCTTCCTGGGACAATGAATTCACGGTGTTCTTATTTCAATTTCCAGGATGTATAACAAAAAAGGTGCCTAGACTTTTTCAGTGTGTGCTACTGTTTCTGTCTGTTTCAGTGATTCACATAGAACAGAACAGTAAGAAAGTTACTAAACCATATGATCAGTTCCTTTTATATGGGCCTCTTCTCATTTACACACACAACCTTCAGTATAGTCTCTCCGGTTTTCCTCTGTTTCTTTCCTGTATTTGGAACATAAACGTAATGAACTGCTGATATCATTATGAAATTCCACTTATCTTACCGTATGAGGAGATGAATGACAAGTTTTCGATAGAAAAATGTCACCTTTCATCATTCTTGGTGCTTTGGCTTTCAGAGTTTGTGGTAAACTTCCTTTTCACCCCAAAGCTTTTGTGTCTCACCAATAACTCTGCAGTAGAAGTACTGTTACAATAATTATCCTGGTATATATGGTACCGCACACCAAGATAACGGCTAAGAACAGAGAACAGATTCTTCCAATATGTTCCCATCATCAGTGTAAATATCCCTATTGCACATGTGGCCAGTGCCACTTTCACACATTATCCTAACAAGTAACCCACACTTTTTAATCTTTGTATGGTTGTACATTCGAAACTTCAGGCGTCCTCTCCGCGGAATCATCGCCTCGTCCAACAACTGTTGCTTTTATTAGCAACGTGTCCTGAATTTATTGAGGAAACATTCCATCACAAGTTGAACTTTGAAGAGTCTCCAAGAGCTATTTTTCTGTTTACTGTCATTATTAAAGTGCCATAAAGTCCAAATCTGTTCAAATCTGTTGCGACTTATGTTGGGTTAGCTATTAGAGGGTATACTGGCTAATAATCTCTCCACCTATCTTTTCTCGTTTCTCCCATTAAAGGAATTAGGCCAAGGAATTTCTTCGTGTCTATTTCTGTGACAGGAGTCCACTTCAGTGCTTTGGGCGCTTTTTTATGTTTCACGTATGCTTGAACGGATGGATGCACAACTCCTAGCAAAACAATTCACACAAGTCGTCACCAAACACCAGGCTAATCACAGAAGCTACAGAGTCACATTGCGTCACAAATACAATGACTCCAGCATGACCGCCGAATTGTGCAAGTGAGGTTGAATGTACGTTTCACACCAATGATTGACACCATTAGGATAACACGAGTCATTCACACGAACAGCATCAGCATCATCGCTATTGTTGGAATCACTTGACAACACTGCCGCCTTACGCTCATCTGTAGGTCTACAAATGTCACTATCAGTCACAATCATTGGAATCATCTTCAGAACCGTAAATATTTTCCGTCATACAATCTGGATGTTTTCATCTACTAGGTACATCTGAATGCTCATCGGCCAAAACCTCCTAACGTATGTCGTAGTAGTTCATTTCCTTCTATTTTCTGGACAGGGTCATCTCCAAAAGCAGGAGGAACTTCAACACGAAAGTGATAATTATCTGAAATATCGAGATAGCTCCCACTGCTAAGTAAGCAAAAGGTAAATGAAGGCTATCACGAAACTTCCTGGAAGATTAAAACAGTGTGCCGGACCGAGACTCGATGTCGGGACCTTTCGACTTTCGCGGGCAGTGCTCTACCATCTTTTTTTTTTTTTTTTTTTTTTTTTTAAATCTCATTTTGTTCACTTTTGTTCGTTGCATCTGCTCGGGGCGGACGCCGTAAGACATCCGTTTAAGTTCGTGGTTGATACATTAACTCAGTTTTTTTATTACAGAGGGCAGCTAACCCCCTGACCGAACACGCTTTTTTTATTTTTTTATTTTTATTCGTTGTTGATCAATGTGTTTGGTCGTTGCGGACGTCACAAGACATCCTGTTCAAGTTCGGTGGTTGATCCTTCCACTCAGTTTTTTATTACAGAGGCCAATCGGCTCTCTGGCCGAACACGCTCAGCGACCGTGCCGGCTACACGCCGAGCTACCGTGCCGGCGACCATCGTGCTACCCAAGCACGACTCATGACCCGCCCTCACAGCTTTATTTCCGCCAGTACCTCGTCTCCTACCTTCCAAACTTCACAGGGGCTCTCCTGCCAAACCTTGCAGAACTAGCACTCCTTGAAGACAGGATTTTGTCGAAACGTGGCTTAGCCGCAGCCTTGGGGGATGTTTCGAGAATGACATTTTCACTCTGTAGCGGATTATGCGTTGATATGAAACTTCGTGGCAGATTAAAACTGTGTGGCCGATCGATACTCGAACTCGGGACCTTATGCCTTTTGCGGGCAAGTGCTCTGAGCTACCCAAGCACGACTCACGACGCTTCCTCATTCCGGAAACATCCCCCAGGCTGTGGCTAAGCCATGTCTCAGCAATATTCTTTCTTGCAGAAGTGCTAGTTCTGCAAGGTTCGCAGGAGTGCTTCTGTGAAGTTTGGAATGTAGGAAACGAGGTACTGGCGGAAGTAAAGATGTGAGGACGGGTCGTGAGTCGTGCTTTGGTAGCTCAGATGGTAGATCACTTGCCCGCGAAATGCAAAAGGTCCGGAGTTCGAGTTTCGGTTCGGCACACAGTTTTAATCTGCCAGGAAGTTTCATATCCGCTGCAGAGTGAAAATCTCATTCTGGAGGCAATCACGTTTGCTATGTTGCCTAAGGGTGTAAACACCTAACTGAACGAAGTCTACAAGCTGCGTGCATTAGACACGACTTATCTTGTGATCCGTTCGCAACATATGGCGCGAAACACGAGTAAACACGGGATCTGTCGACATTGTGTTTAATACGTAGCCAGACAAGAAATTGTTGTATTACATATTCCACAGGGTGTTCGGAGATTCCAGTTACAAACTTGCAGGACTTGTAGAGGTGAGTGAGTATATACTATTTTGTATATAAATTCATGTCGGGAAACGTACCGTACCGGCCGCTGTGGTAGAACGGTTCTAGGTGCTTCAGACCGGAACCGCACTGCTGCTGCAGTCGCAGGTTCGAATCCTGCCTCGGGCATGGATATGTGTGATGCCCTTAGGTTAGTCAGGTTTAAGTAGTTCTAAGTTCTGGGGCACTGATGACCTCTGAAGTTAAGTCCCATGGTGCTCAGAGCCATTTGAAACGTTCTTTTTTTTTTTTTTTTTTGTGGATCAGGCGTGGTGGAGAACGATCTTGATAAAGGCGACTAGAAGCTGTTCCATTACCGTGAACTACACCATTCGGAAGCATCATGTTAGTGTATTCTGCACACTTGCAAGCACCCACGTTGCTCTAACACTCAGAGGCATGTGGATGAGGCTCGAATCAGATGAGACAGTAGGTCAGATATCAAATGACGTCAGCCAATCCGACGTAAGCAGCCCGCACCAAGACTATCCCGTTGTAAACCTACCTAGCACAGATGTTTTTCAACGGCTGTAGCACGAAAACTGTATGTTTACGAACATGGGTTCCTATTAATAATATGGTGAAATCACTCCCTTCTATAACTCCTAGAAGTTTGTAACGGTAACTTCCGAACATCCTGTATAATATTGTTCAGGGATGTCATGTGCTTCCAAATTTATTTTCATAAGACCCACTGAACTTGTCTAGAGAAGAGCACGGCAGTAGAATATACTGGAAATCTCTGAAGGAGACTCTGAGTTACCGAGTGAGAATCTGTCTAGAGATATGAGAAAAGATCGCTGTTGCAAAAGTAGCAAGTACAGAAGTCCGCTCGGTTTAATGAGAGCTCCAGTTCCGAATGATATCGTTTATTGAACTACTTGACAATTACATAGTCTTGAGAAAAGTCGATGCGCTCACACCTCGGATAGAGATTCTTGCAGTTTCATTTCAAGATTAAACCGCATTTTGTCTTTTTGATATACAGGGTGGTCCATTGATAGTGATCGGGTCAAATGTCTCACGAAGTAAGCACCAAACGAATACACTACAGAAAGAAAGGAAGAACAAAACTCGTCTAGCTTGAAGGAGGAAACCAGATGGCGCTATGGTTGGCCCGCTAGATGGCGCTGCCATAGGTCAAACGGATATCAACTGCGTTCTTTTTAAAAAATAGGAACCCCTATTTTTATTACATACTCGTGTAGCACGTAAAGAAATATGAATGTTTTAGTTGGACCACCATTTTCGCTTTGTGATAGATGGTGCTGTAATAGTCACAAACGTATGAGTACGTGGTATCACGTAACATTCCGCCAGTGCGGACGGTATTTGCTTCATGATACATTACCCGTGTTAAAATGGACCGTTTACCAATTGCGGAAAAGGTCGATATCATGTTGATGTATGGCTATTGTGATCAAAATGCCGAACGGGCGTGTGCTATGCATGCTGCTCGGTATCCTCGCCGACATCATCCAAGTGTCCGGGCCGTTTGCCGGATAGTTACGTTATTTAAGGAAACAGGAAGTGTTCAGCCACATGTGAAACGTCAACCACGACCTGCAACAAATTATGATGACAAAGTAGGTGTTTTAGCTGGGGCAGTAGGCAGTAGGCACTGGGCACAAGATAAATTACGGGACGATGACATATTTTTTGCACGCGTTCTATTTAGTGACGAAGCGTCATTCACCAACAGCGGTAACGTAAACCGGCATAATATGCACTATTGGGCAACGGAAAATCCACGATGGCTGCGACAAGTGGAACATCAGCGACCATGGCGGGTTAGTGTATGGTGCGGCATTATGGAAGGAAGGATAATTGGCCCCCATTTTATCGATAGCAATCTAAATGGTGCAATGTATGCTGATTTCCTACGTAATGTTCTACCGATGTTACTGCAAGATGTTTCACTGCATGACAGAATGGCGATGTAACAACATGATGGATATCCAGCACATGGCTCGCGTGCGGTTGAAGCGGTACTGAGTAGCAAATAGCATATTTCATGACAGGTGGATATTTGCTATCGTGACCCACCGACAACACCTGATAACATGCGTCAGCGCATTGTCAATGCATGGGCAAACATTACGGAAGGCGAACTACTCGCTGTTGAGAGGAATGTCGTTACACGTATTGCCAAATGCATTGAGATTGACGGACATCATTTTGAGTATTTATTGCATTAATGTCGTATTTATAGGTAGTCACGCTGTAACAGCATGCATTCTCAGAAATGATAAGTTCACAAACGTACATGTATCACATTGGAAGAACCGAAATAAAATGTTCAAACGTACCTACGTTCTGTATTTTAATTTAAAAAACCTACCTGTTAGCAACTGTTCGTCTAAAATTGAGAGCCATATGTTTGTCACTGTTACAGCGCCATCTACCGCAAAGCGAAAAAAGTTGTCCAACTAAAACATTCATATTTCTTTACGTACTACACGAATATGTAATAAAAAATTGGGGTTCCTACTTTAAAAAACGCAGTTGATATCCGTTTAACCTGTGGCAGCGCCATCCAGCGGGCCAACCATAGCGCCATCTAGTTTCCCCCTTCAAGCTAGAAAAGTTTCGTTCTTTGTAGTTTTTTCGTTTGACGCTTATTTCGTGATATATTTGGCCCGATCACGATCAATGGACCACACTGTATAGTGAAAAGGGGGGTCATGTCATTCAGTAGAGTTTCGCTGACAGAGTCCTAGATTACGTGCAGAATGACAAGCCCTACCTTCCAAAATATAGACATCACCTCTGTGAACTGTCACATTAGCGTCATACCAAATAAAACGAAGCTTCAGGACAAATCCTGCCCGCCTGTTGAACCCCTACATTCATACCTAGGTCCCCTCGAACTGACTAACTGACCAAGGCAGACTGAGTGACGACCGGCTACCCTCTAACCACATTACAACATGTGGCGGACAGAGCTCCATGTACCATAACGGTTTCTCCCCTCTCCTGTCCCATTTACGAAGGGAGCGGGGGAAAACCACTTTGGGCAAGCCTCAGTATGGGCGTCGGTTTCTCTGATTTTACCGTTTTTGTCGTGTTACGAAACGTATATGTCGGAGAACTAAAAGTTAGCGGGAATCATTTAAATGACATTTTTATCGAAATGTTGTGGAACGAGTAAGTGTAAAGGAAATGTATACACATGTAATTTCAGTGCATGACTATATATTGGCCATTTACATCTTCCTAAGTAGTACACTGGTCTAAATATGAAATTAATTAGCATAATACACTCAAAACTAGATGTTTTTACAGACTACCAGTTTTTTAAATTATTCGTCTATTGAACAGAAACAGTTGTCCAGAAGAAATGATTTTAGGTTAGATTTTAATTTTTTTTAATATTTTGTTCTTAGCTATGTGACTATGCTTGGAACGTAGCTCTCTGAAATTTGTACGTAAATCTCTCAGTAATTCACAACGCGTCACTAGCGAAGTGTGCCACTGAAGGTGGAAGAGCATTTCTGTGACAGTGTTGCGTCTGCTAAACGATTCCAGGATCACATGTGTTGCTCTTATGTTTATTTTCTCTGTCTCTCTTCTCTACCAGCAGCGGCTGTGAGGACCTCAAGTAAAAAATCATCATTCAAGAATCAATCTAACTGCTTGTCCTTAAGATTCTTGTAGTGAAGCTCATTCTGACAGCTGCCTTTGCCGCAACAAGTATTGTGGGCCCACTCCCCTTTAAATCGCTAAGAAACTGATTACGTGAAATGCTGTGCCAGTTTACTGGACACTGCTGATTTCTTTACCTTCTACACTCCTGGAAATGGAAAAAAGAACACATTGACACCGGTGTGTCAGACCCACCATACTTGCTCCGGACACTGCGAGAGGGCTGTACAAGCAATGATCACACGCACGGCACAGCGGACACACCAGGAGCCGCGGTGTTGGCCGTCGAATGGCGCTAGCTGCGCAGCATTTGTGCACCGCCGCCGTCAGTGTCAGCCAGTTTGCCGTGGCATACGGAGCTCCATCGCAGTCTTTAGCACTGGTAGCATGCCGCGACAGCGTGGACGTGAACCATATGTGCAGTTGACGGACTTTGAGCGAGGGTGTATAGTGGGCATGCGGGAGGCCGGGTGGACGTACCGCCGAATTGCTCAACACGTGGGGCGTGAGGTCTCCACAGTACATCGATGTTGTCGCCAGTGGTCGGCGGAAGGTGCACGTGCCCGTCGACCTGGGACCGGACCGCAGCGACGCACGGATGCACGCCAAGACCGTAGGATCCTACGCAGTGCCGTAGGGGACCGCACCGCCACTTCCCAGCAAATTAGGGACACTGTTGCTCCTGGGGTATCGGCGAGGACCATTCGCAACCGTCTCCATGAAGCTGGGCTACGGTCCCTCACACCGTTAGGCCGTCTTCCGCTCACGCCCCAACATCGTGCAGCCCGCCTCCAGTGGTGTCGCGACAGGCGTGAATGGAGGGACGAATGGAGACGTGTCGTCTTCAGCGATGAGAGTCGCTTCTGCCTTGGTGCCAATGATGGTCGTATGCGTGTTTGGCGCCGTGCAGGTGAGCGCCACAATCAGGACTGCATACGACCGAGGCACACAGGGCCAACACCCGGCATCATGGTGTGGGGAGCGATCTCCTACACTGGCCGTACACCACTGGTGATCGTCGAGGGGACACTGAATAGTGCACGGTACATCCAAACCGTCATCGAACCCATCGTTCTACCATTCCTAGACCGGCAAGGGAACTTGCTGTTCCAACGGGACAATGCACGTCCGCATGTATCCCGTGCCACCCAACGTGCTCTAGAAGGTGTAAGTCAACTACCCGGGCCAGCAAGATCTCCGGATCTGTCCCCCATTGAGCATGTTTGGGACTGGATGAAGCGTCGTCTCACGCGGTCTGCACGTCCAGCACGAACGCTGGTCCAACTGAGGCACCAGGTGGAAATGGCATGGCAAGCCGTTCCACAGGACTACATCCAGCATCTCTACGATCGTCTCCATGGGAGAATAGCAGCCTGCATTGCTGCGAAAGGTGGATATACACTGTACTAGTGCCGACATTGTGCATGCTCTGTTGCCTGTGTCTATGTGCCTGTGGTTCTGTCAGTGTGATCATGTGATGTATCTGACCCCAGGAATGTGTCAATAAAGTTTCCCCTTCCTGGGACAATGAATTCACGGTGTTCTTATTTCAATTTCCAGGAGTGTATATCAACTCTTGTACTCAATCTCTAACGCCCTAGTGCATCGACTGGTCGCTAGACCATCTACATCTACTTCTTTTTCCTTTCTTACGGCAAAGGGTCATTAGTACACTGGAGTGCAAAATTTATGAACGAAAGTAACTTTTGTATGATGTGCCACTGCCGAGTAACACAGCTCGATGAAACTTGGATGATACATACGAGCGTTGGAACTTGAATAGTGGCAACTATTTATTCACAACCAATACAAAAGAGTTACATGTTTGCACTTGTTACTGTCCTTCAAAGTAGCCACCAGCGTTGTGTAGAACCAGTTGCCAGCATTGTGGAAGGGAGTAGTATAACATTAACAGAGCCTGTTCTGTTGATGGTGCGAATGGAGAGGTCTACTGTCTCTCAGATACTTGGAACAGTTCTGAAGCGAATACCACGAAGTTGTTCCTTCTTCTTTGGAATCAATTCAAAGTCACAAGGACCTCTTGGTATGTGTCACAGGGCCCTGCAATGCTGAGGAAGCACCCCAGCGGCCCATGCAACAAAATGCTGTGTCATGCCGGCCTTGGATGCCAGTGGAGTGCAGTGTTTCCAGGATTCCAGGAGTTGGCTCAGCGGTCTGCGTCCCTGCCGCTTGGTGTGAGCTGCAGATGCCCAGCTGCGTTCTTCTTCTGGCCGGCATGGCTGAAATCGTGGCGACGACAAGCGCCCATGATCCGGCTTCCGAATCTGCGGCCCTCGCCTCAGGATGCCACCAGCATGTGTTGGAAGCCAGGACGATTGCCGTGGAGTGGCCCACCACTGGCTGGCTCGCTATGGACCTCGTGTCGGCCTCAGGAGGTCGAACAAATGACCTGCCGTGGACTGGAATGTTGGCACCCCATCTGCTTCTGTGTGTAGCCAGTGGTGTGACACCTCCAGGAGAGCTGCCACAGCCGGCCGCGGTGGTCGCGCGGTTCTAGGCGCTCCAATCCAGAGCCGCGCTGCTGCTACGGTCGCGGGTTCGAATCCTGCCTCGGGCATGGGTGTGTGTGATGTCCTTAGGCTAGTTAGGTTTAAGTAGTTCTAAGTTCTAGGGGACTGATGACCACAGCAGTTGAGTCCCATAGTGCTCAGAGCCATTTGAGCCATAGAGCTGCCACAGTTGAATGTATCTCATTAGAAATTGGCACCTATTTATACTCGGCTGTGCACCTCTGTTTTGCTAACGCACTGCTTCGCATCACATTCGCATAACACTTAGGTGGCCCCCTTCTACCTGCGACTTGGGCCATGCAAACTGCTGTGTGTGTGCGCCTTCTGCAGTAGTTCTACTTCCCTGTGGCCTCTATTTGCCTTCGCAACTGCTGGTATGCGTAACTCATTGTAATCCGGCCCGCACCTGGCTGTAACTTGTGCTCAGAATATCACACAAAACTAACTTTCCCTATCCTAAAATGGTGGTACCGCTACAATTGTTTTATAACAACTTTTTCATTTGTTTTGCACTCTCAATCTAATAATCACATGACACCCTTGGCGCTACTACTCGACACCGCAGGGTGTCGACATACCCAGTCTGGAAAGCTGTGGTTTAGTTGGGAAGCCTGTGTGTTGGCTGTAATTCCTTGAGCGCTAGCTCGGATTGTACAAGGATGGATAAAGAACTACCAGAGTATTATCTTGCAATGGTTTAAAAAAAATTCTGCACGAGAATTTTAAATCTGGGAGGCAGCACACCGTTTGAATCCAGCCGACACAGAACACAAGTCCAGCCCCTTAACCAGTTGGCTGCCTCACTCGTCGAAGTGGTGCAAGTATTTCTATTTGGGAACCACTCTGCCACTGTCATTTCATTCAGAACTGCGCTTTACCACAGCTACGGTTCGGTAGTTTCGGTACAGCACATAAATGACATAGTAAATGGGAGGGTTATCAATAGCACAGGTAGCATTAGTAGGGAAAGAAACATAAATGAATGTGCAAGAGAGGAACTGTAAACTGACAACTTCTCTTTGTTTATTTTGCACATAATAAAACTTCACATCATTCAGTGTTAGTCCCCTGCGTATTTTACATCCTTACAAAATATAAATTGCATTTTCTTAGTAATAAAAAGTAATCGTTCAAATAGCTTCTCAGCTTTTATGTAACCAAAGCAATTACCCTACTGGCCATTAAAATTGCTACACCAAGAAGAAATGCAGATGATAAACGGGTATCCATTGAACAAATATATTATAATAGAACTGACATGTGATTACATTTTCACGCAATTTGGCTGCATAGATCCTGAGAAATCATTACCCGGAACAACCACCTCTAGCCGTAATAACGGCCTTGATACGCCTGGGCATTGAGTCAAACAGAGCTTGGGTGGCGTGTACAGGTACAGCTGCCCATGCAACTTCAACACGATACCACAGTTCATCGAGAGTAGTGACTGGCGTAGTATGATGAGCCAGTTGCTCGGCCACCATTGATCAAACGTTTTCAATTGGTGAGAGACCTGGAGAATGTGCTGGCCAGGACAGCAGTCGAACATTTTCTGTACCCAGAAAGGCCTGTACAGGATCTACAACATGCGGTCGTGCGTTATCCTGCTGAAATATAGGGTTTCGCAGGGATCGAATGAAGGGTAGAACCACGGGTCGTAACACATCTGAAATGTAACGTCCACTGTTCAAAGTGCCGTCAGTGCGAACAATAGGTTACCGAGACGTGTAACCAATGGCACCCCATACCATCACGCCGGGTGATACGCCAGTATGGCGATGACGAATACACGCTTACAATGTGCGTTCACCATGATGTCGCCAAACACGGATCCCACCATCATGATGCTGTAAACAGAACCTGGATTCATCCGAAAAAACGACGTTTTGCCATTCGTGCACCCATGTTCGTCGTTGAGTACACCATCACAGGCGCTCCTGTGTGATGCAACGTCAAGGTTAACCGCAGCCATGGTCTCCGAGCTGATTGTTCATGCTGCTGCAAACGTCGTCGAACTGTTTGTGCAGATGGTTGTTGTCTTGAAAACGTCCCCATCTGTTGACTCAGGGATCGAGACATGGCTGCACGATCCGTTACAGCCATGCGGATAAATGCCTGTCATCACGACTGCTAGTGATACGAGGCCGTTGGGATCCAGCAAGGTGTTCCATATTACCCTCCAGAACCCACCGATTCCATATTCTTCTAACAGTCATTGGATCTCGACCAACGCTACCAGCATTGTCGCGATACGATAAACCGCAATTGCGATAGGCTACAATCCGACCTTTATCAAAGTCGGTAACGTGATGGTACTGATTTCTCCTCCTTACACGAGGCATCACAACAACGTTTCACCAGGCAACGCCGGTCAACTGCTGTTTGTGTATGAGAAATCTGTTGGAAACATTCCTCATGCCAGCACGGTGTAGGTGTCGCCACCGGCGCCAACAGTGTGTGAATGCTCTGAAAAGCTAATCATTTGCATATCACAGTATCTTCTACCTGTCGGTTAAATTTCGCGTCTGTAGCACGTCATCTTCGTGGTGTAGCAATTATAATGGCCAGTGATGTACTTTTGGTGCAATTCGGTTCCCATGCCCAAACATAAAAAATATATATACACTGAAGCACCAAAGAAACTGGTCAAGGCATGTGCAATCAAATACAGATATGTAAACAGGCAAAATACAGCGCTGCAGTCGGCAACGCCTATATGTGAAAACAAGTGTTTAGCGCAGTTGTTAGAACATTTACTGCTGCTAGAATGGCAGGTTATCAAGATTTAAGTGAGTCTGAACGTGGTGTTACAGTCGGCGTACGTGTGATGGGACACAGCATCTCCTAGGTAGCGATAAAGAGGGGATTTTCCCGTACGACCATTTCACGAGTGAACCGTGAATATTAGGAATCTGATTAAACATCAAATCTCCGATGTCGCTGTGGCTGGAAAAAGATCCTGCAAGAATGGAAGCAAAGACTACTGAAGAGAATCGTTCAACGTGACAGAAGTGCAACCCTTCAGCAAATTTCTGCAGATTTCAATGCAGGGTCATCAACAAGTGTCAGGGTGCTAATCATTCAACGAAGCACTATTGATATGGGCTGAGGCCCATTCATGTACCCTTGATGAGTGCATGACACAAAGTTTTACGCCTCGCCTGGACTCATCAACACCGACATTCGTTTATTGATGACTGGAAACATGTTGCTTGGTCGGGAGAGTCTTATTTCAAATTGTATCGAGCAGATTGACGTTTACGGGTATGGAGACAACCTCATGAATCGATAGAGCCTACATGGCAGCAGGGACTATTCAAGCTGATGGAGGCTCTGTAATGATGTGGGGTGTGTGCAGTTGGAGTGATATAGGATCCTTAATACGTCCAGATACGATTCTGACAGGTGACACACACAGGACAATGCCACACCCCACACGTCCATAATTGCTACATATTGGTTCACGGAACACTCTTTTGAGTTTAAACACTTCTGCTGGTCACGAAACTCCCCAGACATGAACATTATTGAGCATATCTTGGATTCCTTGTAACGTGCTGTACAGAATAGGTCTCCACCCACTCGTACTCTTACTGATTTATGGACAGCCCTGCAGGATTCATGGTGTCAGTTCCCTCCAGCACTACTTCAGACATTAGTCGAGTCCGTGCCACGTCGTGTTGCGGCACTTCTCTGTGCCCGTGGGGACTCTACATGATATTAGGCAGGTTTACGAGTTTCTTTGTCTCTTCAGTGTATAATTATTGTTGTTATTTTGTACTCAAAAGAACGTTCTTCAGCATGATCAAAGGAAAGCGTTTCCTGTTATCACTGATAAATGCAAAAGTTGTTCATGAATAACAAATATGTTTTACTTCGACGAAGTGTTGAAGCGCTATTTTGCGGATATTTCTTTTACCTTTTCATTGAGGAAATTGCGTTTTCTAGTTGTATATGACAAACCTGATTCGTTTCCTCTATTTTTACTACAACGTCCCTCTGTTTCATGTTACAACTCAACAATTATCGAATAAAACCTGAATTAAACATTAAAAGTTTCAATTTTCCTTTAAATAGTGTTTATTTTTAAGTAGTCCGGCACTTGTGGTCTCGCGGTAGCGTTCTCGCTTCCCGATCACGGAGTCCTGGGTTCGATTCCCGGTGGGGTCAGTGATTTTCACCTGCCCCAAGATGACTGGGCGTTGTTGTGTCGTCTTCGTCACCATCATTCATCCCCATTACGGTTGGAGGAAGGCAACGGCAAACCACCTCAATTGGGACCTTGCCTAATTCGGCAGTGCGGGCCTCACGCATCGTTCCCCTACGCTCTGTCAAGAAGCATGGGAATTCATTTCCATTGCTAACAAGGGAACCTCCCCATCGCACCCCCCTCAGATTTAGTTATAAGTTGGCACAGTGGATAGGCCTTGAAAAACTGAACACAGATCGATCGAGAAAACAGGAAGAAGTTGCGTGGAACTATGAAAAAATAAGCAAAATATACAAACCGAGTAGTCCATGCGCAAGATAGGCAATATCTAGGCAAATGTGAACGGAGGAGCGCCGTGGTCCCGTGGTTTGCGTGAGCAGCTGCGGAAAGAAAGGTCCTTGGTTCAGGCCTTCCCTCGAGTGAAAATTTTAATTTTTTATTTTCGGTTTACATGACAAACTCTTATGTTTTCATCACTTTTTTGGGAGTGACTATCACATCCACAAGAAAACCTAAATCGGGCAAGGTAGAAGAATCTTTTTACCCATTCGCGAAGTGTATAAGTTAGGTGGGTCGACAACATATTCCTGTCGTGTGACGCACATGCCGTCACCAGTGTCGTATAGAATATATCAGACGTGTTTTCCTGTGGAGGAATCGGTTGACCTATGACCTTGCGATCAAATGTTTTCGGTTTCCATTGGAGAGGCACGTCCTTTCGTCTACTAATCGCACAGTACTGCTGTGCGGTCGCAAAACACAGACACTAAACTTATTACAGTGAACAGAGACGTCAATGAACGAACGGACAGATCATAACTTTGCGAAAATAAAGGAAGTAAATTTTTCACTCGAGAGTAGACTTGAACCCAGGACCTTTCGTTTCGCAGCTGCTCACCCTACCCACGGGACCACGGCGCTCCTGAGTTCACACTATCCTTGATGTTGCCTATCTTGCGCATGGGCTATTCAGTTTGTATATTTTGCTTATTTTTTCATAGTTCCACACAACTTCCTCCTGTTTTCTCGATTGATCTGTGTTCAGTTTTTCAAGGCCTATCCACTGTGCCATCTTATAACTAAATGTGAGGGGGATGCGATGGGGAGGTTCCCTTGTAAGTAACAGACGGGAGAATAATTATCCATACGTTACCCTACCCTTTATATATCCTCATTCAGTTTCTAAACGGTTCACTGCTTCCAGTTTGTAGACGAATCTAGTAGACACTCATTGCATTGGTAAAGAAGATCATTATCAGTTAACGCCTGATAGGTATGCAACACACCTAACGTACGGGTAACAGGGGTACGACCGTAAGGGGACATTGTATGTCCTATGCCGCCAATGTTAAATTATCGAATTTTGTGATCCATTGCCTTGGAAATTTCAGACACCAACTTACAATTATCGATAATTATTGATAAACGTACCTTTCTAGATACACTGAACTAGAATTAAATTTGTTGACAGTATTTTGTAAATAAATGAACATAAAACCAAAACAACTCAGGATATTTTAATTATTCTAGTTCAAGTGTGTCGAATCTCACACTTGGCATGCTGTGAAAATTTCATGTCTCTACCATCAGCACTTTTTAAGAAAACAGGTCATTCATTGCAAAAAATGTACCTCAGATATATTGATGTTTAAAACTTTTTTATTACAAATTCTTATACAGACTTACTGATCTACGTCTTTTATGCCTTAGAATTACCCTGGCCCTTAGTCAGTATCTTCTTCAGTGTCACAACAGCCCAGTGCTTGCCTCCTTTTGCTTCTTGTGTCTTTTGTCATTTGCTGAGCAGGTAACTCTGTTTCACGTACACGAAGCTCATCCAGTTCCCGCAGTCCTTTAGATGCGTTCTGTCCAAATCTTACCCCTAACTTCTCCAGCACCTTAAGTCTATCATAGTTCCCACCATTAAAAGTTGTTACAGCATCAGACACTGCTAACTTTAGTGTAATAAGGCCAACAAATACATTTTTGGGCATATGTTACCACACAACATTATTGAAGGACTCATTCACATTCTGGGTCTTCCCATGTAAACACTTCTTTAGTAGCTCAGGATTTGCCAAAACTCTGTAAATAGGACTGATTGCCATAATATCATTACTTTTACCACTGTCACCCATTTCTAAAGTTACTTTCCTTTCCGATGCACTAGGGGACGTGGTCACTTTAGAAACATTATCGTGGTTTCCATCACTAGCTTACTACAAAAATAGCCAATAATCACATTACTTTCAACGAAAACTAGTATCAGAAACAAAGGACTGATTCGTTTACTCATAATGCCAACTTCGGAAAGTAGCAGTAGGCACAAAACAAAGCAATTCACAGCCTTCTAGACTATGTAGTTCCCATGATATGACTGCTCACCTATGGCAGTATATGCGTAGCCGCGAAATTTGACAATCACACATCAACATTTAAAATATTATTTGAAGGTCTCACAATTGTCTGATTTTAATGTATTATATACCAAAATGTTCAGGAAAGTCCAAAGTACATTATAGAGTGGAAAACAGAAAATGTCAAATTTCAACGAATTTCATGTACAATGTCCCCTTAACTGGCAAAACTACTAGGAATACTACCGTAGTCTACACTTACTTATGATAGCCGACCCTACGAAAAACGTTCTGCAGCAGCCCGCCCAGTTCCTATGTTGTTGTTGTTGTGTGGTCTTCAGTCCTGAGACTGGTTTGATGCAGCTCTCCATGCTACTCTATCCTGTGCAAGCTTCTTCATCTCCCAGTACCTACTGCAACCTACATCCTTCTGAATCTGCTTAGTGTATTGATCTCTTGGTCTCCCTCTACGATTTTTACCCTCCACGCTGCCCTCCAATGCTAAATTTGTGATCCCTTGATGCCTCAAAACATGTCCTACCAACCGATCCCTTCTTCTAGTCAAGTTGTGCCACAAACTTCTCTTCTCCCCAATCCTATTCAATACCTCCTCATTAGTTACGTGATCTACCCACCTTTTCTTCAGCATTCTTCTGTAGCACCACATTTCGAAAGCTTCTATTCTCTTCTTGTCCAAACTGGTTATCGTCCATGTTTCACTTCCATGCATGGCTACACTCCATACAAATACTTTCAGAAACGACTTCCTGACACTTAAATCTATACTCGATGTTAACAAATTTCTCTTCTTCAGAAACGATTTCCTTGCCATTGCCAGTCTACATTTTATATCCTCTCTACTTCGACCATCATCAGTTATTTTACTCCCTAAATAGCAAAACTCCTTTACTACTTTAAGTGTCTCATTTCCTAATCTAATCCCCTCAGCATCACCCGATTTAATTTGACTACATTCCATTATCCTCGTTTTGCTTTTGTTGATGTTCATCTTATATCCTCCTTTCAAGACACTGTCCATTCCGCTCAACTGCTCTTCCAAGTCCTTTGCTGTCTCTGACAGAATTACAATGTCATCGGCGAACCTCAAAGTTTTTACTTCTTCTCCATGAATTTTAATACCTACTCCGAATTTTTCTTTTGTTTCCTTCACTGCTTGCTCAATATACAGATTGAATAACATCGGGGAGAGGGTACAACCCTGTCTCACTCCTTTCCCAACCACTGCTTCCCTTTCATGCCCCTCGACTCTTATAACTGCCATCTGGTTTCTGTACAAATTGTAAATAGCCTTTCGCTCCCTGTATTTTACCCCTGCCACCTTCATAATTTGAAAGAGAGTATTCCAGTTAACGTTGTCAAAAGCTTTCTCTAAGTCTACAAATGCTAGAAATGTAGGTTTGCCTTTTCTTAATCTTTCTTCTAAGATAAGTCGTAAGGTTAGTATTGCCTCACGTGTTCCAACATTTCTACGGAATCCAAACTGATCGTCCCCAAGATCCGTTTCTACCAGTTTTTCCATTCGTCTGTAAAGAATTCGCGTTAGTATTTTGCAGCTGTGACTTATTAAACTGATAGTTCGGTAAGTTTCACATCTGTCAACACCTGCTTTCTTTGGGATTGGAATTATTATATTCTTCTTGAAGTCTGTGGGTATTTCGCCTGTCTCATACATCTTGCTCACCAGATGGTAGAGTTTTGTCATGACTGGCTCTCCCAAGGCCATCAGTAGTTCTAATGGAATGTTGTCTACTCCCGGGACCTTGTTTCGACTCAGGTCTTTCAGTGCTCTGTCAAACTCTTCACGCAGTATCTTATCTCCCATTTCATCTTCATCTACATCCTCTTCCATTTCCATAATATTGTCCTCAAGTACATCGCCCTTGTATAAACCTTCTATATACTCCTTCCACCTTTCTGCCTTCCCTTCTTTGCTTAGAACTGGGTTGCCATCTGAGCTCTTGATATTCATACAAGTGGTTCTCTTCTCTCCAAAGGTCTCTTTAATTTTCCTGTAGGCAGTATCTATCTTACCCCTAGTGAGACAAGCCTCTACATCCTTACACTTGTCCTCTAGCCATCCCTGCTTAGCCATTTTGCACTTCCTGTCGATCTCATTTTTGAGACGTTTGTATTCCTTTTTGCCTGCTTCATTTACTGTATTTTTATATTTTCTCCTTTCATCAATTAAATTCAATATTTCTTCTGTTACCCAAGGATTTCTATTAGCCCTCGTCTTTTTACCTACTTGATCCTCTGCTGCCTTCACTACTTCATCCCTCAGAGCTACCCATTCTTCTTCTACTGTATTTCTTTCTCCCATTCCTGTCAATTGTTACCTTATGCTCTCCCTGAAACTCTGTACAACCTCTGGTTCTTTCAGTTTATCCAGGTCCCATCTCCTTAAATTCCCGCCTTTTTGCAGTTTCTTCAGTTTCAATCTGCAGTTCATAACCAATAGATTGTGGTCTGAATCCACATCTGCCCCTGGAAATGTCTTACAATTTAAAACCTGGTTCCTAAATCTCTGTCTTACCATTATGTAATCTATCTGATACCTTTTAGTATCTCCAGGATTCTTCCAGGTATACAACCTTCTTTCATGATTCTTGAACCAAGTGTTAGCTATGATTAAGTTATGCTCTGTGCAAAATTCTACAAGGCGGCTTCCTGTTTCATTTCTTCCCCCCAATCCATATTCACCTACTATGCTTCCTTCTCTCCCTTTTCCTACTGACGAATTCCAGTCACCCATGACTATTAAATTTTCGTCTCCCTTCACTACCTGAATAATTTCTTTTATCTCGTCATACATTTCATCAATTTCTTCATCATCTGCAGAGCTAGTTGGCATATAAACTTGTACTACTGTAGTAGGCATGGGCTTTGTGTCTATCGTGGCCACAATAATGCGGTCACTATGCTGTTTGTAGTAGCTAACCCGCACTCCTATTTTTTTATTCATTATTAAACCTACTCCTGCATTACCCCTATTTGATTTTGTATCAATAACCCTGTAATCACCTGACCAAAAGTCTTGTTCCTCCTGCCACCGAACTTCACTAATTCCCACTATATCTAACTTTAACCTATTCATTTCCCTTTTTAAATTTTCTAACCTACCTGCCCGATTAAGGGATCTGACATTCCACGCTCCGATCCGTAGAACGCCAGTTTTCTTTCTCCTTATAACGACATCCTCTTGAGTAGTCCCCGCCCGGAGATCCGAATGAGGGACTATTTTACCTCCGGAATATTTTACCCAAGAGGACGCCATCATCATTTAATCATACAGTAAAGCTGCATGTCCTCGGGAGAAATTACGGCTGTAGTTTCCCCTTGCGTTCAGCCGTTCGCAGTACCAGCACAGCAAGGCCGTTTTGGTTAATGTTACAAAGCCAGATCAGTCAATCATCCAGACTGTTGCCCCTGCAACTACTGAAAAGGCTGCTGCCCCTCTTCAGGAACCACATGTTTGTCTGGCCTCTCAACAGATACCCCTCCGTTGTGGTTGCACCTACGGTACGGCCATCTGTATCGCTGAGGCACGCAAGCCTCCCCACCAACGGCAAGGTCCATGGTTCATCGGGGGGGGTTCCTATGTTAGGGAATGAAATATGAAAATCGATCTCAGGCACACAGCCCTCACATGTGAAAACACTAGGGTTCAAATTCCTGTCCGGTCACCCTGACTTAAGGTTTCCATAGTTTCCCTACATTAATTACGCTGCATTTCCAAGTAGTTTCTTTTGAAACAGACCTTGCCTATATGTTCACCCTTTCCTTGTCTTATGTGCCCTCGAATTCCATTTAGAATAACCTTGTCGACCTCGGCAGGCCGTTAACTCCTAATTTTCAGTCCTTTCTTTCCTTTACATGCTTCTAACAAGATTAATAAATAAAGAAGACCTGAAAACAGATTTATCGTAGCTTATTTTCAGAATGTGAGTAACATTTTTCTCACTCTGAACAAACTTCGTGGTTTGTTGCACCTCGTACTGCATCGAATAATTAAGGTCTTTCTATTACTAAAAATTCGTTATTTCGTCTAAAGCAAGCGACTCAAACGGTTTCATCGTAAATGCAGTTAAACAAACTTTTCTGTGTTCTGCACAACAGTTGCAAAAACAGGTGTGGATACCTCAGTTTGGTTTGCAACTTCATTGCAGCAAATAACAGGATGGCTTTTCTAAGGAAGCTTTAACTCTCTCTTACGCAGCGTTTAGTAGTAGAGATAATGCCTGTTACCATATAGTCGTTGACGGGTCATTAAATTTTGGTAAAAGGAACCATGGAGGGTAAAAATCGTAGAGGGAGGCCAAGAGGTGAATACAGTAAGCAGATTCAGAAGGATGGAGGTTGCAGTAGTTACTAGATGAAGAGGCTTGCACAGGACATAGTATCATGAAGAGCTGCATCAAATCAGTCTTTGGACTAAATACCACAACAACAACAATATTTATCGATACAATCACTTGGGGGTGAGAACGCAAAACTAAGCGATGATAAGCAGGTCGATATCACGTTCATCATATTGACATTGCTGCGCCAAACTAGAAATATAGCTGTGGGCTAACTTCTTGTGGTACAGTTAACATGTACGTTGTATATATTTTTGCTTCTACCATTTATTTTTTTCGTGTTTTGTAAACTAAATAACCGGCCTACTGAAATGAAAGTATGCAGCAGACGCTCCCTGTGAATGAACAAGTTAAAGTGTTCACACAAAAGAGTGCAGGAATCCCACGCGTTGTAACTTAGCACTGTTACGATGCTAACTGCAGACAGTTTCTCGTACTGCTGTGGTTTGTGGCTGTCTTGCGGAGAGTAAAATTAGCGGAATATTTAGAACTCAACCGCATGCTGGTGGAAGAGATTCTCCATCTACCCTTCACGCCTATTATTCTAGCTGGCTTTTCCCAACGAGAACGAGGAAAATACCAACGGTCTTTGAGGTCGGAATGAAAGAATGTTCTTCCGTTTTGTTCGTATCGTTCCCGTACATTCCGTGAAGTTAAAATTAGACTAACAACAGCTCACAAAAAAAAAACAAGAAACTTTAATTCTTCTCAAGTTTATCGATGAGTGGAACGCGAATAAATTTAGTATGTGACGTAATAGAAAATATCTTCTGTCACTACTTTGTAGTGACTTACAGGTTACAATGTAGTTGATCATAGTCGTTAGCCATATTGATCGATTAGCTTTCTGTTAGTGTGTTATGATTAAAGATTATGCTTACGGACCGCACCCAGCAATAAAGTTCAGCGTTATTAGTCTTATGACAATTTGTTTTCGAAGCATTTCCAGCCACTAGTGTTCGTCAGACACCAAGACATACAAGCCAAGACATACAAGTCGCTTGAATATTATCTATACTGCTGGTACTATTAACTAGATTATTGCTAATTTCTTGAGTTTCCAAGATCTTGATTAGGTCCAGAGCATTTAATGAATTTAATGAAGAACTGGTAACACAAGAAATTAAAGATAATTTAGTTAATAGTACGTGGGCGTGCTGAAAAGTAATGCCTCCGAATTTTTTATGTGGAAACTTGAATAATGAAACAAACGTTATTAACATTCTCCAACTCTACACTTCATGTCTACGCATTTCTCAACATAGTCAGTCCGCAGCGCGTGATCTAGAGGCTATAGTTGCTGCCTCTGGATCACGGTGTCGCGGGTTCGATTCCCGGCCGGGGACTGCGTGTTTGTGTTGTCCTCATCAACATTCGATACTGAGGATCGAATGGACTGTGCAGAAATAACTGGACTGTGTAAAAATTGGAACTTTGTACGGGCGCTGATGACCGCGTAGTTGAGCGCCCCACAAACCAAACATCATCATCATCATCATCAACATAGTCATCCTGACGACGAACACTTTTCCCCTATTGAGAGACCAGTTTGTTGACGGAGCCACAACCTCGCCTCTGCTTGCATCGCGCCATTATTATCAAAGCGAAATCCTCAAAGATGTTCTTTAAGTTCTGGAAACAAATGAAAATCGGATGGGGCCAAGTCGGGACTGTGTCGAGAATATTCGATGATAGTAAACCCAGGGCATCTGATTGTTGCACAGGTCGCTCGTGTGTGGTCCCTCATTAAGCTGAAAGAGAAGACGATCCATTAGTGGACGAACTCTCGCAGTTCAAAACGCGTTTACAGCACATTTTTACTCATGAACCGACATAGCTACTTTAAACACCCCCATGTTACAGGCTACAATTCGCAACCCTCTGGCGGTGGAGGGTTGCAACTATGTAGGCAAGAAGAATAATGACGTAGAATGTTAATAACATTTGTTTTATTTAAAAAGCTTTAAGAGTTGTCGCACAAAAATTTCAGAGGCATTACTTTGCAGCACGCCCTCGTATTAGTAGCATAAATAATGTTTAAGTTATTTGTATGCCTTCATTCCTGAGGCTGGGCACTAGTGGCTTGGAACACGTCACGCGTGAATTAATGTCGTACATAAAATTAATAATTGTAAATATTATGATTGGTTGCGGTACACATACATATACCCTTCATAACAGATCAGTTAGTATAGTCCGCTATATATGTCAAGCGAGGTGCAGTGGCGGTTAAGGCATCGAACCCTCTTTTGGAATGCACTAGTTTGGAGTAAACAGTAAAATCAGTAATCAAAATATCCACGGGTATGCTGCCGGTCTATAGTGTCCAACGGGCACAATATTTCGACGATCAAACATGTCGCCATCATCAGGTGAACTGACGGACTTATCAAATACGCCGGGAGAAACTCAAGGGAGCTCAGTCCGTCAGTTCACCTGATGATGGCGACATGTTTGATCGCCGAAATATTGTGCCCGTTGGACACTATAGACCGGCAGCATACCCGTGGATATTTTGATTATCAAATACGCCGGGAGAAACTCAAGAATCACAGTAAAATCAGTTATAACAAGACTAAAATAACGTATGAGCCACATACATGAAAGAGTGACATTTGAAAGAAAACCTTGCAGTTTAATAATGCAAGTGTGGTACCAGTTGATGAGCTTTTGAATTTAGAGAAGATAAGGTCTAACATTTCATGGGCAATGCATAAAATAAACAGAAAGATAAGCTGAAAGGATTTTTATGAACAGAGTGTTTCCAAAACCAAGCTTCCCTTGTACTGGAAATAGGATGTTTACAATCAGTGCATATAACCAGAACGTACGACCATTCGAAAACTGTCGGCTGCTCTGTGAACGTTGGCGAGATGAGCTTGGGAATTTCTAGCAGCGGCAGGAAAAAGTGGACCAAAGAACACACTGGAACGATAGACATGATGAAGAGAGTAATAAACATAAAATGAAGGTGGACGGGGTGCATAGAAAGGCGAATCAATGGTAAATTGTCCAAGGTAATTGTTTCTTTTATTGGAAGAGATAAGAAAATACGGAAAAGCCTAGTTAGTTAGTGCACACATCTTATTGTAAATCTTACGCGACCAACACGCTGATGCACATCGCTGAATGCCGTAACACATGGAAAAGCCTGCATGAGCTTTCATCTACCAGCAGATGTCAAATTCCTGATGACGATAGAGAATTTAACTGAGAATGAGTGGGTGGGTTTTTAATGGATAATTTTTTAATTCGCGTATTATAGACTCAAAGATTTCTTTTAACGTTCGGTATAGAATGTTATAGGACGAACTCTAACAAGCAAAATGGGGAACAGCTAACGCTAACCTCCTCATAATCGTCATCTTGTAAGCAGCAATAACTAATTTACCACTGTTAGCTGATGTCATGGTATCGTAAGTGTCATCATAAAACACAACGTGGCAATGGTATTAAAAATGTTGAATGCCGAACCCTTGGTCTACGAGATCGCCCGTTACAGGACACATTTCCTGTACAAATCATGCAAAGTAACAACACAGGCTAGCACAAGTTAACGATACTAGCATCTCGCAAAAGACGTGTACACATAGAAAATATCAATTTTTATGGAAATAAATCTCTATTCATACGCCGATATTATGCTACAGATATTTAGATAATATCAATAATTTTACTCCATAACACGGACTTTCATAATACTATTTTCCATATTCCGTTAGTGGGTACTCGGTGTTAAGTAGTCACTGTTTTTCACAGATCCTGTCAAATGAACACCACACAATGGATGATTACATAAGTATTCCTAGAATCTGATTAATATACGACATATGACAAAGGGGATTAGAAACACTGTGTGACTCATAATTCTATAAATGCCGATAATCATCAGAGATAAAAACAAAGAAGTAGACAAATTCTGGAAGGAGATACTTTAAAAATAAGATTGTGTGGGAGCACTGGCGTCCGCAGAAAATTTTCCAAGAGGCGATAACATTGAAAACTTGTCAGTTTTGATTTAACTGATTCGGCGTGTTTGAAAATGTGTCGTTCATCAAGAATTAAATTTGAGAAGAAATATACAAAAGAAATTGTGTCTGAAAAGACTGATAGTTATCTACTTAGTACTTTTTAGGTACACTACTTTAGTACATCTTTTTCTGCTATTGATAGGAATACGGAATCCACCTTTTAATTCAATGACTGAAATTACATCATCGTATGACTAAATCCAGTGTATCCAATGCGCTATGTAATAAGGAAAGCAAACATTCACAAAATTAATTTATTTATACTCTCATGCCATGAACCTGCAGGGCCATCCCTAAATCCGTAAGAGAACGAGGGGGTGGAGATCTGTTCTTAACAACACATTGCAAGGCATTTCAGATATTCTCAATAATGTTCATGTCTGGGAAGTTTGGTAGCCAGCGGAAGTGTTTAAATTCAGAAGCGTGTTCCTGGAACCACTCAGAAGCAGTTCTGGGCGAGTGGGGTGTCTGGTTGTCCTGCTGGAATTGCCCAAGTCTGTCGGAATGCGCAATTAATGAGGGCAGGTTATCAGACAGGATGCTTACGTTCGTGTCACCTATGAGAGTCGTATCTAGACTTATCAAGAGTCCCATGCCACTTCGACTGCACGCGCCCCACTCCATTACAGAGTCTCCACCAGCTTCAACAGTACCCGCTGACATGCAGGGTTCATACGTTGATAAGGTTGTACCCATAACCGTATATGTTCACCCGCTCGATGCAATTAGAAATGAGACTCGTCCGACCAGGCAACATGTTTCCAGTCATCAACAGTCCAATGTCGGTGTTGACGGTCCCAGCTTAGGTGTAAAGCTTTGTGTTGTGCAGTCATCAAGAGTACACGAATGGGCCTTCGGCTCCGAAAGCCCATATCGATAATATTTCGTTGAATGGCTCACACGCTGACACTTGTTGATGGCCCAGCATTGAAATCTGCAGAAATTTGCGGAAGGGTTGCACTTTTGTCACGTTGAAAGATTCTCTTCAGTCGTCGTTAGTCCCGTTCTTGCAGAATCTTTTTCCGGTCGCAGCGATGTCGGACATGTGACGTTTTACCGGTTTCCTGATATTCACAATGCACTCGTGAAATGGTGATAAGGAAAAATCAAATCCCCACTTCATCGCTACCTCGGAAATGCTGTGCCATCGCTCGTGCGCCGACTATAACACCATGTTAAAACTCACTTAAATCTTGATAAGCTGGCATCGTAGCAGCAGCAACCTGGCCATACGATTAAATAAATAAAATAAATTACTTGTTTGGTGGTAGTTTTAAATCTACTATACAACCGACAGCCTGTCACAGTTTTTGATGCTGTGGTGTTTTCCCCTTGCTTCTGTCACGGTAGCAGGTTTAATCTACATCTTCATCTACATAGATACTCCGCAAGCCACCGTAAGGCGCGTGGCTGACGGTACCCTGTACCACTACTTTTTATTTCCCCTCGTTCCACTAGCAAATCGAGCGAGGGAAAAACGACTGTCTGTACGCCTTCTTATGAGCCTTAATTTCTCGTATCTTATCTGCGTGCCGGCCGGGGTGGCCGAGCGGTTCTAGGCGCTACAGTCTGGAACCGCGCGACCGCTACAGTTGCAGGTTCGAATCCTGCCTCGGGCATGGATGTGTGTGATGTCATTAGGTTAGTTAGGTTTAAGTAGTTCTAAGTTCTATGGGACTGATGACCTCAGCAGTTAAGTCCCATAGTGCTCAGAGCCATTTGAACCATTTTTGAACATGTGGTCTGCAATTGATAAAGTGTCATGACGATCTCCCCATTGGCAAAAGTCTCCCATTTGGACCTCCAGGAGGGGACTGCCAAGGGGGAGGTGACCATGACAAAAGGAATGAATAATCAACGAAAGGATAACGTTCTGCGAGTCGGTGCGTGGATTATCAGAAGCTTGAATGTAGCAGCGAAGCTATAACATCTGAAAAAGGAAATCCAAATGCTCAATCTAGATATATTAGACGTCAGTGAAGTGAAATGGAAAGAAGATAATGGTTCCTGCTTAGAAAAGTATAGGGTAATATCAACAGCAGCAGAAAGTGGTATAACGGGAGTAGGATTCGTTATGCGTAGGAAGGTAGGGAAGAGAGTGTGTTACTGTGAACAGTTCAATGACTGCGCTGTTCTCATCACAGTCGACAGCAAACCAACACCGACAACTGAAGATCAAGAGACAGAGAAAGTATACGAGGATATTGAAAGGGTAATACAATATGCAAAAGGAGATGAAAATCTAATAGTCATGGGGCACTGGAATGCAGTTGTAGGGGAAGGAGTAGAAGAAAAGGTTACAGGAGAATATGTGCTGGGGACTAGGAATTAGAGAGGAAAAAGACAAATTGAGTTCTGTAATAAATTTCAGCTAGTAATATCGGATACTCTGTTCAAGAATCACATGAGGAGGAAGTATACTTGGAAAAGGCTGGGTGACACGGGAAGATGTCACATCATGGTCAGTCACAAATTCCGAAATCAGATACTGGAGTATAAGGCGCACCCAGGAGCAGATATAGACTCAGATGACAATGTAGTAGTGATGAAGAGTAGGCTGAAGTTTAAGAGATTAGTTGGGACGAATCAATACGAAAAGGAGTGGGATACGGAAGTAGTACGGAATGACGAGATACACTAGAAGTTCTCTGTTCTCTAAGGCTGTAGATACAGCAATGAAGAATAGTGCAGTAGGTAATACAGTTGAAGAGGAATGGAAATCTCTAAAAAGCACAAACACAGAAGCTGGGAAAAAGAATATAGGTACAAAGGAGGTAACTGCAAAGAAACTATGGGTAACAGGAGAAATACTTCAGCTGATCGATGAAAGAAGGGAGTACAAAAATGTTCAAAGGGATTCAGGAGTATAGAAATATAAGTCGCTGAGGAATTAAATAAAAGGGAAGTATAGAGAAGGTAAGACGAAAGGCTGCATGAAAAATGTGAAGAAACCGAAAAAGAAATGATTGTCGAAAGGAGTGACTCAGCATATAGGAAATTCAAATTAACCTTCAGTGAAATTAAAAGCAAGGATGGTAACACTCAAAGTGCAACCGGAACTCCATTGCTAAATGCAAAGGAGAGAGCGGATAGGTGGAAAGAGTACACTGAAGGCTCCTATGAGCGGGAAGATTTGTCTGATGTGTTAGAAGAAGAAACAGGAGTCGATTTAGAAGAGATAGAGGATCCTGTATTAGAATGAGAATTTAAGAGAGCTTTGGAGGTCATAACATCAAATGAAGAAGGAATCGGTAACATTCTATCATAACTTCCAAAATCATTAGGGGAAGAGGCAACAAAAGGTTTGTTGGTGTGTAGAATGAAAGAGTCTGGCAATATATCGTCTGACCTTCGGGAAAATATCATCCACACAATTCCGAAGAGTGCAAGAGCTGACAAGTGCGAACATTATCGCACAATCAGCTTAACAGCTCAGGCATCCAAGTTGCTGACAAGAATAATATACAGAAGAATGGAAAATAAAATTGAGGATGTGTTAGATGACGATCAGTTTTTCCTTAGGAGAGGTAAAGGCACCAGAGAGGTAATTCTGATGTTGCGGGTGATGATGGAAACAAGACTAAAGAAAAATCAAGACACATTCATACTATTTGCCGACCTAGAAAAAACGTTCGACAACGTAAAATGGTGCAAGATGTTAGAAATCTGAGAAAAACTGGGGTAAGCTATAGGTAGAGACGGGTAATACACAATATGTACAAGAACCAAGAGGAAATAATAAGAGTAGACGACCAAGAACGAAATGCTCGGATTATAAAGTGTGTAAGACAGGGCTGTAGTCTTTTGCTCCTACTGTTCGATCTGTACATTGAAGAAGTAATGATGGAAATAAAAGAAACATTCAGGAGTGGAATTAAAATTCAAATGAAAGAGTATAAATGATACGATTTGCTGACACGCATTACTTCCCTGAGTGAAACTGAAGAAGAATTACCTGATCTTCTGAATGGAATGGACAGTCTAATGAGTATAGAATGTGGACTGAGAGTAAATCGAAGAAAGACGGAAGTAATGAGCAGTAGCAGAAATGGGAACAGCGAGCAACTTAACATCAGGATTGATGGTCACGAAGTAGATGAAGTTAAGGCAATCTGCAATCTAGGCAGTAAAATAATCAATGACGGACGGAGCAAGGAGGACATCAAAAGCAGACTAGCACTGGCAAAAAGGGCATTCCTGTGTAAGAGAAGTCTACTAGTATCAAACATATGCCTTAATTTGAGGAAGAAATTTCTGAGAATATGTGGGGAGCACAGTATTCTACGGTTAGGAACATGGACTAAGAGAAAACCGGAACAGAACAGAATCGAACCATTTGAGATGTGGTGCTACAGACGAATGTTGAAAATTAGGTGAGCTGATAAGGACTGAGGAGATTCTGCACAGAATCGGAGACAAAAGGAATAAGTGGAAAACACGGGCAAGGAGCACGGGTAGGATGGTAGGACATCTGTTAAGACATCAGGGACTGAGTTCCATGGTACTAGAAGGTGCTGTGGAGGGAAAAGTCATTAGAGGAAGGCAGAGATTGGAATACATCCAGCAGATAACTGAGGACGTAGGCAAGTGCTACTCTGAGGTCAAGAGGTTGGCACAGGAGAGAAATTCGTGGCGGGCCGCATCTAACCAGCCAGAAGACTGAAGTCAAAAAAAAAATCGCTTCATGCACGTGTAACAAGACAATTGACTGTTCATATTTCATTTCTCTGGGAGAAGCGGTTTCAGAGAAAAGGTGCATGAGGCTAGAAAAAAGTTATAGGAAATCGAGCTTAAGGTTTTGTTGTACTTACAAAGTCTTTGATAATTCCTGCTACGCACACATCATTTAAATTCATAGCTTCTTTCACTGTATCTGCCTTACATTACTGCCGGCCGCTGTCGCCGAGCGGTTCTAGGGGCTTCAGTCCGGAACCGCGCTGCTGCTACGGTCGCAGGTTCCAATCCTGCCTCGGGCATGGATGTGTGTGATGTCCTTAGGTTAGTTATGTTTAAGTAGTTCTACGTCTAGCGGACTGATGACCTCAGATGATAAGTCCCATAGTGCTTAGAGCCATTTGAAACATTTTAGCCTTACATTACTCTGCCATTAATTTGCAAGCATCAGGAAGTAAAGAACTATATTTCTGAATTTTTGTAGGAGAGTTTGGTGAGTTCATAATGGCGAACAAGATATTCCTTGCAGTCGACTCCTTTCGATCAGTACGCATGCGCTACACAGACCGAATTTTGTTTTCATTATTTTCACTGTTTTCTTTCCTCAAGGCGATCCAGATCCTTTTTTGACAGTTTGGTAGGTCTATATCGGAATTTTTTGCTCAGAAGCAAAGGACAGACGTGTTGCGCTATTACTACAGGAAACAACTGAATGCAAGACGAGAAATAGTGTGGCCAGCAATTGAAATCTCAAATACACAGAAAAGATCACCCTAGGCTTATAAGTTCAAAGAACTGAAGTCACCGGGCAACAGGTGGGCGTGTGTGACAGTCCAGGCTGCCATTTGAACTCACGTTTTGGAATTTCAGATACGGATTTGGTCCAAAATACTTTTATATTCTCATAAAGCGGACTTAAAACCATTACAATCACCAATAAAAAGGAATTCCAGATTTACATCATTTTCAAGGTACCCCTTAAGAAAGAAGTCAGATAAGCACAACTGTTTATTTATTTATTCTGGAATAGTGAGAAACTTAACGAAGTCTCGCTGGCCTAAACGAGGCGAGCGACACTTATTTAGATTAGTTTTATAGTGTGACTGTGCAGAGAAATAATCCGGGCATGCCAATGAATATTCCGTGGTAAATCTGCGGAGCAGCTAAGTTGTGAAATTTCTCTCGCGCATCACAGAATGTTCAGAGTGCATGGGAGCAGCTGAAAGTGGTACTCTGCATGACGCCACGGAGGCTGCGGAAACGGAGAAAGATTCGGAAGATATATCCCTCTACTTGTCAGCACCTGTAGCTGCCAACGAAAGAGCTTATTTTTTATTTAATCGTATGGCTAGGGCTCCCCGTCGGGCATACCGTTCACCGGGTGCCACTCTTTCAACTTGACGTCACTTCGGCGACCTGCAGTCGATGAGGATGATGATGAGGACAGCACAACACCCACTCCCAGGGCGGAGAAAATTCCCGACCCAGCCGTGAATCGAACCCGGGCCCAGAGGATTGACAATCCGTCACTCTGACCATTCAGCTACCGGAGGCGGACAACGGAAGAGTAAGCCCTGTAGAGACAAGGTGAAAATCTGAAGCAAGTGCACGCAACACTGTTTTAGCAAGACACAGTTTATATATTTCTTGGTCTGCAACTGTTTTCAAAGACTGGCAATTACACTGAAAAATGGAAAGTATTTGGAAAGTTATCCCAAAAGGTCTTTTTTCTTTGGAATTCCGATAAAATATTGGAAATATGCGTATTTTACTAGTTAGTGTAAATGATGTACACTATCTGATCAAAAGGAAGATTGGGCAACCACTATTCCTCAACTGCCAAAATCAGAAAAGGTAGTGGATATTGGAGGCTGGCGTCTTGAGTGGAGTCTGCGCTCCACATCATCCCAATGGTGCTCCATTGGGTTGAGGTCGGTACTCTGGGAAGGTCAGTCCATTTCACGAATGTTATTACTCACAAACCATTGCATCACAGATGATGTTGTACGACAGAATTATTTTGGTGATACAAATAATCATCGCCTTCGAAGTGCTCCTCTACTGAAATGAAAATTAAAACACCTGCAGTCGCATCTTTTGCATTTAATTTATTTACGCAACCAGTTTCGGTATTCCATTATACCATCTTCAGGCCCCTCGACCAAAGTAAATTGAGGAGGATCCAATTTCGTGTGCAGCCATAACAGGAACCAATATTAAATAACAGGTGTGCACCAGGGATCTACGGGTACTAGTTATTTAATATAGATCCCTATTATGACTGCACACGAGATTGGATTCTTTCCAGTTTACATTGGTCAAATATCCTGAAGATGATGTAATGCGACACCGAAACTGGTTGCGTAAATAACTCAAACGCAAAATAAATGGCAGCAGGCGTACCATCTATCACAAGAAATGACGTACAAAGATTTGTGTTTCTACTTTCCACAGTACACAATACTGTTAACTGCGTTCATATCCTTCCGTATTTAGCATTTCCTTAAGTACAATAAAGGACAATACTCAGATCACAAAATATACCTTTACCGTAACACTAACTCCTGTATACTTCACTGTTGACACTATAGACGATGACAGGCAACTTTCTCAGACATTCGCCAACCCAGACACTTCCACAGGATTCCCAAAGGACACAGAGTAATTCATCACTCGAAATCACACGTTTCCAGTCATCCCCTGTCCAGTGGTGTAGTTCACATTACCTCAAGCGTTGCTTAGCAGTGGCTACAGGAATGTGTGTCTCATGAGGAGCAGCTCGACCATTATATCCCATTCTTCTTAATTCCATACACATACTGATTGTACTAGCTGGAGCGCGGGTAGCGCTTTGTGTAGTGTCGTCAGCAGAACGAGTTACCATGCAAAATATGGTACCTCAAGACGGCACCACAAGTGAAGACAGTCGCTGCCAAATGCAGCAAAGAGTCGGAGACATCGGCATAGACACACCCTAATGTGTTTGTTTAGCCACCGCAACCGGAAAATTATTTATGTTGGAACGCAGAGCTGCTCCCCCAATGTCTCTCTTTATGATGATGTTTGGTTTGTGGGGCGCTCAACTGTGCGGTCACCAGCGCCCGTACAAAGTTCCACATTTTTACACAGTCCAATTTTTTCACAGTCCTATCTAGCCACAGTCACGAATGATGATGACGATGACGAAATGATGACGACAACACAAACAGCCAGTCCCCGGGCATAGAAAATCCCCAACCCGGCCGGGAGTCGAACCTAGGTCTCTCTCTGTGCTTTCGGCGATCAATTGTAATCATCACTTACGACGACAGTATCGTCGTAGTTCGGATCCGGCTCCATTCGAAAAGTACAGTTATTCCGAACTTTTCATCAATTAAATAATTGTACTCTGATGTGATACCATCATTTTGTAATGAGTTGCTACATATTATAATTGTCTTTTGTATGAAACAGAGGATGGGGATACTAGTGCGTCCACACTGAAACAAACGCAAAGACGAGTCGCGCTCTTCCCGAAATGTTTACCGTATTTACTCGAATCTAAGCCCCACTTTTTTCCGGTTTCTGTAATCCAAAAAACCGCCTGCGGCTTAGAATCGAGTGCAAAGCAAGCGGAAGTTCTGAAAAATGTTGGTAGGTGCCGCCACAACTAACTTCTGCCGTCGAATATATGTAGCGCTACACAAGCATGCTTTGTGGGCACCAAAACCTTTTTTTTCTCCGCCCCGAGTTTCGACCACTGCATTTTCATACATTATCCAACGAAGTAAATACAAATTCCGTATTGTTCATCTTCGAATGTAGCAGAATTTCAATGTACTACGAAAATCCGACTGGCAAGACTGTTAGGGGTGTTTGTCAATATGGCCAACTGTATGTTCCGAGTTTTTTCCTGCCTGTGAGAAGAGATGGTTGCTAATAGGAACCTGATGAAATGTGAATCACATGCAGTATTCTCTTCACCATAAGAATAATACGAATATAAACATTTTGCCATGTATTCTTTCGTGTTTGCTGCTATCTCATTTAAATCCTGTCTGCCTAATAAACTACGAAACTAGAGTGAGACGACAGCAAACGCGGAAGAATATACGTATCGTGTCATGTTTATATTAGTATTATTCTTATGCCTAATAGTGATATAGTGAGAAATGAAGCACGGCAACTGACTAGATTTTAAATTTAAGATGACTAATTTCTGTGCAGAATTTGATGTACTAAAGAAGCGGCCGCAAAGATTTTCAAACGGAGAAAAAATTGCGCCTAACTCTCGTCCAGAACATGTTCTATCATACGCAGTCTATTATTTGGTTCTTGTTGATCATTATCAAAGAAAGCAGCAGTGTAAGTTACAACAAATAGCAGTCTCTTGCCATTGTTTCGCTAATGAGACGATTCCTCTTTTTTTTTTTAAGCGGCGGTAGCGGGCACAAAAGCAAGTCATACCGCGAGCGGCGACAGGCCGTACACGCGCACTATCAGAATGCAACAAACAATGCACGACACAGTACAGTAATGCATTTTCAGCTTAGAGTGACGTAAACACCTACAACAAAAAAATCGGCACTTATCAGATCAAAGCAAAATAAGCAATCGATTCAAACCAGACGAAGCACGTGAAAAAGGAAGGGTACCCGTATAAATACGGACGGAGCGCCTGACGCATAGCAATGGCTACCTGGTAAAGCTGAACTGCTAAGCTTACGACTCGAACCAAACTACTGTAGCTGTATCGTCTTTCATTCGACCTAAATTGTGTCTCATATTACAATGGACCAACTTTGTTTAGATTTGGAGGTGCGGCCTAAAACTTTTCTCTCCCTTGAATTTCGAGTCTCAAATTTCGGGTGCGGCTTAGATTCGGGAAATATTTTTTTCCTTTATTTCGAGTCTCATTTTTCAGGAGCGGCTTAGATTCTAGTGCGGCTTAGATTCGAGTAAATACGGTATATTTGAGTCCGACAGAACAGACACCACTCAAATGTATACAATTCTGTAACAGCTCGACGGCCCTTTGTCTGTTTCACTGCAGATGCACTAGTATCGTACGAAATTCCTACGGGGAACAATAATTTGCGAATAGAGGGTTAATGAACGAGGGACGCTGCACTGGAGCGTGCGATAAGTTGAAGCGAACAGAAAACGTGTCCGGACTGCAGGGACAGTTCAGGCAACCTTTCTAGAAAAGCGGAGCGTCCTGGGCCGAGTCGCAGTCTGACACAAATTATCAAATTCCGCCACTGCATTACAACAATGCCCTTTGTGGCTGGAAGTCAGGACTTCTCACCCATTCTGTCCCTTTCTTTCTCCTTCCTCTATTGCGGACATCTCTGACAGAAGAGACTGTAGTGCTTGGGCTAGTAGGACAGAGCGGATTAGGTTGTGGAAAGGGACGAAAATAAGTTTCTGTCAGTTGCATTCAACATTCAAACTTTATTTATGAACACACAGTATTACAACAAGGATGCAAAACACTCAAAACTTAGTCGACCTCCTTTGATTAACTTTGGATCGGCTGAAGGCCACACTCAAAATCCAAGACACAAGGCCTAAGCAATAAATTGAAGTACAAGGCTCTTCTGGAGGTTTTACCCAAAAATATTTTCTAAATCTTCAATATACACACGCTGAAGGCAATTTAATTTTAATGGAACTTGGCTGGAGGCCGCGTATTAAGCAATAAGAAGAGTTTCAATCAAAAGGCAGAAGGCCTTATCTTAAAACATTTCATGCAAAATTCGGCTGAAGGCGCCATAAAGAAGCATAACAATCTCATGCCTTAAGGGCAAGACAAGAACATTAATTTAAGAGATATTGATACTCGCCTGAAGGCCACACATCAATCAAATAACTAAAACCAAACAGAGAACTCACTATGTAACAGACACGGAACGGCGCTCAGAAGTTTCCAAGGGTTGGCCTGAGACCGAAACACTAACGCCCGTTGAGGTGAGGCAGGCAGCCTGTCCAACGACTTTTTAATCTGAAGGCAACTCAACCGACAGACAGCCGACCAACCAATCAACAAAATGAGTTCCGCTCCACACAACCAGCAAAACGACAACAAGATTTCAATACAACGACACACAGAATATTGGCGCCCACAATGACCAACAACACCTCAGCTGTCGAACTACACGCCGCGCTGGATAGCAACAACATGACGAGGAAAATACACTGCCGAAAATTACGTCAACGACCAGTGCAGGTAACCGGAACGTCAATGGCCACAAGGCAGAAGACACCGCTAGTCAACTTCAATAACAGGGAATAAATTAAGTTAAACTCCACAGGGGCAGAAATCCATTCCAGTACGATTATGCCATAGGTGGTAAATCATTGGAAGCGGTAACGACCGTAAAATACTTAGGAGTTACTATCCGGAGCGATCTGAAGTGGAATGATCACATAAAACAAATAGTGGGAAAAGCAGGCGCCAGGTTGAGATTCATAGGAAGAATTCTAAGAAAATGTGACTCATCGACGAAAGAAGTAGCTTACAAAACGCTTGTTCGTCCGATTCTTGAGTATTGCTCATCAGTATGGGACCCTTACCAGGTTGGATAAATAGAAGAGATAGACATGATCCAGCGAAAAGCAGCGCGATTCGTCATGGGGACATTTAGTCAGCGCGAGAGCGTTACGGAGATGCTGAACAAGCTCCAGTGGCGGACACTTCAAGAAAGGCGTTACGCAATACGGAGAGGTTTATTATCGAAATTACGAGAGGGCACATTCCGGGAAGAGATGGGCAACATATTACTACCGCCCACATATATCTCGCGTAATGATCACAACGAAAAGATCCGAGAAATTAGAGCAAATACGGAGACTTACAAGCAGTCGTTCTTCCCACGCACAATTCGTGAATGGAACAGGGAAGGGGGGATCAGATAGTGGTACAATAAGTACCCTCCGCCACACACCGTAAGGTGGCTCGCGGAGTATAGATGTAGATGTAGATGAGATGGCTGGAATCTTAGCCGACTTGAACACAGACACGTTGTTGCTGGCGGGAATGTCCCAAAAGCTACAACCAGAATCAAACGAAGAAATGTAAACACTTGGGACTCGATAGTAGGTGAAGTGAGGACTCAATTTTCATCGAGATCGGTGGGCGACGCACTTCGTAGCACCCGTAAGCAGCACCTCACACTCCACCCGCGCGTGCACACCGCCAGCGGCCCCGGCCAGAGTCGCGCGACGAAGACTTCCTTGCTGCTCCACGGCAACCGACCTACTGGTCACACATCGCCCAGCCGGAAACTATATCCGCCACACCAAAGATAGTACAGCAGTACTAGTATCGATACACGCTGCTGCTGCCACTCAAGGAGAGGACAGCAACATTATCGCGATAACTGCAGGGGAAATAAAATACAGGACTGCACGCAAGGTTTAACCCAAGTCAAGCATGACTCGAGCCAGCCACGGCTCAGAGACACCATTCAAATACATACATTTCTGTTACAACTGTCAGTGAAAGTACAAACAAAAGACCTGTCATCTCTGTGAGCATTACTTGTTTCGAAAGTTAAGAACTTACCGTGTTTAACTTTCTGTAAATTTCTAATAATATGTGTGTGTGTGTTGTAGTATCAGCTCGACCTACTCCTGAACTAGATTTGCTGCAATACGTCACTCTTTGGAACTCACGAATGATTCCTTCCGTTGATTTCATGCTAGTTTCACAACCACCCTCCACAGTGATGGACAGCCCTTGTCCATCAGTAGATGAGGCCTTGGTTAGCTGTGGTTGTTTCTTCACGTTTCCACATCACGATCACGTCAGCAACAGTCGTCTTGGGCATCTTCAGAAGGGATGAAATGTAGCTGACACATTTGTTACTGAGATGGCTTCCAATATCCAGTCTACGTTCGAAGGCACTAGCCTGTCCTGACCGAACCAGGTATTCCGCTGTTGCTGTTTCTATGCTGACAACACAATAGTCCACGACTCCTTTTACACCAGTGGATCCACCTCTAGTGACATCTAGCGCTCAATTCGGCATTACATAGGGGTGTCCGTATAATTTCAAGCAGAAAATGTATTTATATAATTGGTGCAATCCTTAGTTTTACCAGAAAGAAAATGAAATTACAATCAAATGAAAACCCTTAGCTGCTTACAAGCGTTGGCATACGTCAACGGGGACAGATGAAAATACACTCCTGGAAATGGAAAAAAGAACACATTGACACCGGTGTGTCAGACCCACCATACTTGCTCCGGACACTGCGAGAGGGCTGTACAAGCAATGATCACACGCACGGCACAGCGGACACACCAGGAACCGCGGTGTTGGCCGTCGAATGGCGCTAGCTGCGCAGCATTTGTGCACCGCCGCCGTCAGTGTCAGCCAGTTTGCCGTGGCATACGGAGCTCCATAGCAGTCTTTAACACTGGTAGCATGCCGCGGCAGCGTGGACGTGAACCGTATGTGCAGCTGACGGACTTTGAGCGAGGGCATATAGTGGGTATGCGGGAGGCCGGGTGGACGTACCGCCGAATTGCTCAACACGTGGGGCGTGAGGTCTCCACAGTACATCGATGTTGTCGCCAGTGGTCGGCGGAAGGTGCACGTGCCCGTCGACCTGGGACCGGACCGCAGCGACGCACGGATGCACGCCAAGACCGTAGGATCCTACGCAGTGCCGTAGGGGACCGCACCGCCACTTCCCAGCAAATTAGGGACACTGTTGCTCCTGGGGTATCGGCGAGGACCATTCGCAACCGTCTCCATGAAGCTGGGCTACGGTCCCGCACACCGTTAGGCCGTCTTCCGCTCACGCCCCAACATCGTGCAGCCCGCCTCCAGTGGTGTCGCGACAGGCGTGAATGGAGGGACGAATGGAGACGTGTCGTCTTCAGCGATGAGAGTCGCTTCTGCCTTGGTGCCAATGATGGTCGTATGCGTGTTTGGCGCCGTGCAGGTGAGCGCCACAATCAGGACTGCATACGACCGAGGCACACAGGACCAACACCCGGCATCATGGTGTGGGGAGCGATCTCCTACACTGGCCGTACACCACTGGTGATCGTCGAGGGGACACTGAATAGTGCACGGTACATCCAAACCGTCATCGAACCCATCGTTCTACCATTCCTAGACCGGCAAGGGAACTTGCTGTTCCAACAGGACAATGCACGTCCGCATGTATCCCGTGCCACCCAACGTGCTCTAGAAGGTGTAAGTCAACTACCCTGGCCAGCAAGATCTCCGGATCTGTCCCCCATTGAGCATGTTTGGGACTGGATGAAGCGTCGTCTCACGCGGTCTGCACGTCCAGCACGAACGCTGGTCCAACTGAGGCGCCAGGTGGAAATGGCATGGCAAGCCGTTCCACAGGACTACATCCAGCATCTCTACGATCGTCTCCATGGGAGAATAGCGGCCTGCATTGCTGCGAAAGGTGGATATACACTGTACTAGTGCCGACATTGTGCATGCTCTGTTGCCTGTGTCTATGTGCCTGTGGTTCTGTCAGTGTGATCATGTGATGTATCTGACCCCAGGAATGTGTCAATTAAGTTTCCCCTTCCTGGGACAATGAATTCACGGTGTTCTTATTTGAATTTCCAGGAGTGTATGTGCCCCGGCCGGGACTCTAACCCGGGATTTCCTGCTTACATGGCAGAAGCTCTATCCATCCTTTTCTTTCTTTTTTTTGTTGATCTCATTTTGTTCGTTGTAGTTTGTTCTATGTGTTCGGGGCGGACGTCCTATGACGTCCGTTCAAGTTCTTCGTTGATCCATTCACTCAGTTTTTTTATTGGAGAGGGCAGCTAACCCTCTGACCGAGCACGCTGAGCTACCGTGCCGGCATCCACCTCAGCCACAGAGGACACAGACGATAGTGCGACTGCAGGGACTTATCTGTGGCACGTATCCCCGAAACCGACATTCTCAACGTATTGTCCCGCACTACATTCGTAGTGCTCCCGCCCATTATACTCATTACTCGCGGCGCGTTGCCGATTCCCGTAAGAGTTCGGGCACTGCTTGTGCATTCACACTAAAGAAGAAGATGGTCAAGTGGCCGGTGAGCCTTAACTATATACATGTTAAGATGTTATCTGTTCTTTCGGACATGTTCTTCATTTCGACCTGCTTCCCCTTTTTTGTTGGTAAACCGTTTTCCATGAAACTTACGTTTCCGAAACACAGTTTTTCCATCACCCATTATAGATAAATCTTGACTTCCACGTAAATGTTTGCGAATTCAACCTTCCACCTACTAATATATGTTAGTATTGTCAAAACGTAAATAAACCACACGCAAGAAAGTTTTCAGGCAAAGATATAGATGTCAGCCAAAGATATCGAAAGAAAATAGCCTTCAGACTGACAAAAATTCCGCTAAAGCAAGCAGTTTCCCAAATGTCGGAAATGATGGGAGTGTCCACCAGTGTTAATCAGTTTAAGAATTTAAAGGCATTCTAAAGCTGCTATCACTATAAAATTCACATACAACATAGATTAAACTGTGTAGATTAAGAAAATAATATTTTTGAAAAATAGATTTTTTGGACCAAAATCCATTACGTTCCCCCTTATACTACTCCTACACAACATGTATGATATACAGGTCCCAAGCTAGTAGGCCTTTATCCCGTAGTTTCCCTTGTACACATATTTGACACACATACTCCGTGCATTCCCCCCCCCCCCCCCTCTCTCTCTCTCCTCCCTCTCTGTCCACCCTCTCCTCGTCTTTCTGTTCATCTCATCGTCCCACTTCTATGTACTTCTCCTTCACTCTCTCTCTCTCTCTCTCTCTCTCTCTGTCCATTTCATCCTTCCCCCGTCTGTCCATCTCTTCCTCCCCCATAATCCTTATCCACCTGCAGATTACCTTCCTACACCTTCCATCTGCTTAGTGCACCTCCCCCTCCTCCACCCATTTCTGTCTAACTCTTCCTCACCCTTCTACGTGTCTGCTCAGCTCCCTTTCTCTATCCAGCTGATGCTCCTCCAAACTATCTATGTCCATCCCCTCGTCCTCCCATTCTCTTTCCATCCCTCTTCCCCGTCTCTCTGTCCTACACCCCTCCCCTCTCTCTGTCTGACCGACCCTCACCTCACTTTCTTTCCATCTCCTGCTTCCCCTTCCCCCTCTCCAACTCTAACTTCTCTGACACCACCTCCTCGCTCCCAATCTCCTTCTTCTTCTCCTCCTGCCTCTTCTCATTATCCATCTCCTCCTGACCTTCTCTCCCTATCTATTCCTGTCCTCATCCACTTTCTCCTTCTATTCGTCTCCTTACACCCCATCCCTTTCTAACAATCCATATCTTCCTCCCCATATCCTTGTTCATCTCCTCCTGTCCCCATTTCTCTCCACCACCACATGCCAGTGTTGTATGACAGCCTGTATGTCAGGAACTGGAAAAACTCATTTTTTTCTTCATCTCTGATGCTTTTGCCGCTAGTAGGTTTCAAATCCCACACCGCTGTTACTCGTTCAGTTTGCTGTTTGTGTGCCAATTTGGCTGAAATCAATCCAGGTGCTTGGGAGCACATCCCGGACATATATGCATAGATACATGCAGCATTGTATATATAGATATAGGTACATATAGATAATAGATAGACTGTGCATATCAACAAGTGATAACTTTCACTGCTTGTTACATCAAGTGTAACTCAATATGGGCGATCTCTCATGGCAAAATCTGGAACTGCTATTATTCTCTGGCAGGTGACCAGCAGGCACAAAATAAAAATAGTGTAATGCAAAATTTTCATGCATATAACCACGAGTACATACAGATTCAAACTGATCTACACTGCCTGACAAAAAAGTGAAGCACCCAGAAGGGGAGATGGATGCAAAATTATACTTCATTTGTTGCAAGCGTATGTGGTGTTATTTCAATTATCACAAACTTAAGTCAAATTTATAAAGAACTTGCCTATCTGTTTGAAGTAGCACACATTCTAACCTGGGTGCATGCATGGGTTCAATTTGTAAGGTTGCCAGAATGCCATTATATTCTCTCCTCAGTGAATGGCGGCCTGGCCCACAACATCTTTATATAGACCTTCATATCTTGGTTACTGGCATGGTGTTGACATCCAAGCTTCTCCCACACGTTACGTCGGGAACAAATCTTGGGATCTTGCTGTTCATGGGAGTAACTCAAAACCAAGCAGACGTTTCAGTCATATGCCAATTGTGAACACGCGTTGTCCTGTTGAAAAATGGCACTAAGATCTTGTCACAAGGGAAGTAAAAATGATGAGACAGTATGATTGTGATGTACCGCTATGCTGTCAGACAACTACTATGAGTTGTGACCTGAAGGCATACCCAATGGCTCCACACTCCACGACACAATGCTTAACACCACTGTGCTTCTTGAAAACATTGAAGGAATGGGACCTATCCCCAGGTCACCACCATACTCATCGAGATGGTCATCTGGGATAGTGCAGAAACGTGATTCATCGCTGAACACAATGCTACGCCATTCATCATGAATCCATACTTCCTGGCTGCAGAACCACGCAAAACGTAGCCGTTTAATGGCAGCCAATGAATGGGGCAGTAATTCCCTAGTCAAGCTGCTGCTAGTCTACGACTTGTGATGTATGACTACACACAATGTTACAGGGAGTCCATTACTTGTTCTCACATGACTGGCACAGATGTGAAGAGGTCGTCTATAGCGGTGGTCATACATGTTCAAACGGAACGTTGATGACGAATATGCCTGTCCTTGCAAGCAGTTTCATATCAATCCACTTTAAGCTTCTCGCCCAGGCAGTGAAGGCCCAATGGATGTCTACCAGCCATCATGTAACCCACTGTCTTGTAACGTCATCCAGATGGGGTGTGGAGGGACATGTGGTAAACACAACGTCCTCCTGGCCGTTTTACGTCTTTGCAGACTGTGGAGCCACTACTTCTCTGTCAAGTAGCACCTCAATTGGCATCATGAGGTTGGGTGCACTCCATTCTAGACCAAGGAAAAATCTTGGCAGTACTGGGAATCGAAACTGGGTCCTCCACAAGGCGACCATTTCCGCTGACCACTCAGTTATGGAGGCAGAGACATTGTGCCACTGTCACACACAATTCGACAAGTCAGTCAAATGGAGACCCACAATTGGGTCATTTAAAACTCCGTCAGGTGTTGATAACGCTGTTTCAGACCAGTACATGATACCTCCTTATCCTTCGCAGTGCCGGCCGAGCGGTTCTAGGCGCTACAGTCTGGAACCGCGCGACCGCTACGGTCGCAGGTTCGAATCCTGCCTCGGGCATGGATGTATGTGATGTCCTTAGCTTACTTAGGTTTAAGTAGTTCTAAGTTCTAGGGGACTGATGACCTCAGTAGTTGAGTCCCATAGTGTTCAGAGCCATTTGAACCATTTGAATCCTTCGCAGTAATCATTCAACATCTGACGCTGTTCACGCCCCTGATATACACTACCAGGCCTGGTAACAACTTTAAATATAAACAACACCAATGCATTCTCGTGGCCACATTGACATCCGATCATGTCTTCTGGGTGCTTTACTTTTTTTATCAAGCAGTGTAGATGACCTGCTGTTACACCGAATTTAATGCCATTATGTAATTTTATTCACACGAAATCTGTTATCTGATCATTCATCTTTGATGATAGTGTTCGATGTTCAAATGTGTGTGAAATCTTATCTGACTTAACTGCTAAGGTCATCAGTCCCTAAGCTTACACACTACTTAACCTAAATTATCCTAAGGACAAACACACACACCCATGCCCGAGGGAGGACTCGAACCTCCGCCGGGACCAGCCGCAGAGTCCATGACTGCAGCGCCCCAGACCGCTCGGCTAATCCCAATCGGCGATAGTGTTCGATACCTCAAACTAGGTGTCTGGTCCCCTGGGTAATCCAGATACACAGAACAGGTGCTCACTCGATAAATCGAAACAACTGCCGCAGCAGATTTCACACAAATACTTTGCACATCGAAGTTGGCTGCTATGTAACATTCATCAACTCGAATATTTTGTAAATTGATTGCGTAGTTCTATCGATCTGCATCTCTTTCCTACACTGTTTTGTTTATTCAACAACGTACTGCGGTATATAAATCAGTTGTAAAAATGACTTCAAAGAAGCACAAGTGTTTGACTTTCGCAGGACCAAGATGATTCTGATTTCGAAGAAAATGTGATATGCAATGATTTTGTATATTATGACGATCATCTGGAATTCTCGGGTGACCTGACTGAAATCAGGCTCTTCTGAGTGACAAAGTCGCAGACCATTAAAATGCAAATTTTTTAATTTAGGCTCCAGTTGTTATTTTTTGATTCCCTTTGTAAAAAAAATACGAACCTTATGGGAACTATTGTTCTGTGTTAATATTTTGTTTGTAGCCCACAGAACGCGCTTACATCGACTTTTTCCTTATTACACCTAAATCAGTCAAACTATCGTTTTTCGAAATTTTATGAGATGCCTTCAAATTCGAATTTTCGAGAGTCGACTGTAGGTAGCATTTCCTTCCAATTTATGACTGATTACAAGAACCTTTGTGAGGCGGCTATTTTTACTGCTCTGGTGATTTTAAGAAAGATTATGTGCCTCCGTAAATGCGAATATCTTAGCTATAAATATGGCAGCATCACTTGGTAGTTGAAATCTCCTTTCTTCCGTAGTGTGTGGATGGTCTCTAACAATTCACAGATCTGTAAAATGCTGATAGATTCTGGGGACATGAAATAATAGTAAGAATAATAAATGTACCCTGTATATAGCAAATGATTATGAACTCATTATTATTATGAACACTAAAGCAAATCGCGAGTGTGACATGCTTGTTTACGGAAACACAATGCACGAAGAAACTGAATAAATATCTGCTCTAAAATTAAAGGCGGACCCATTCCTGCAACCTGTAAACGACTAGCATTAAAACCAAGTGATAATGTCATGTCACCAATCATAAAGTGAGTGCAAGCAAGGAACTTGAAGAAAGGCAGAAATCGAAGGCTAGAAGGAAGGAACGGTAGGGTTTAACGTCTTGTCGACATTGAGAAGATGTCTGGTTAACGAAGCACTTTAGAATTCGCCTGGAATCGTGTTTTCCTTCGCTTTGGTCACGAACGGGAGATGTTCTGAACGCCGGCCAACAAGGATGAGCTGTGGTGGCGTGCGGCTCAGTAGTGTGTCCCAGGGGTACGGGGTGCAAACAGCCTCGCACAACACGCAGGGCGTGGTAAGCATTCGCTGCTAGGAGAAATACGGTGACACGTTTTGTGAACTGATTTGTCTAAAAGCAGGAAATAAAATGTACACTCTAAGACAATAAAACCGATGCACCACGAAGGAAGAATACGAATTGGACGAAATAAACAGATGTGACGTACTTGTACAAACAAATGATTACAACTGTAGAAAAAAATGGACGATTTATTCAAGAGAAAGAACTTCACAAATTGAACAAGTCAGTAATGTGATGGTTCACCCCTGGCCCTTATGGAGGATGCCATTAGGTTTAACACTGATTGATATTGTTGGATGTCCTGCAGAGGCATATCGTCCCAAATTCTGTTAGATTCTCAAAATCCCGAGGTGGTTGGGGATCCCTGCCCTTAATGCTCCAAACATCCTCGGCTGTCTAGAGATCCGGCGACCTTGCTGGTCAAGGCCGGGTTTGGCAAGCACAAAGACAAGCAGGAGAAATTCTCGCCGTTCGCCGGCGGGCATTATCTTGCTGAAATGTAAGTCCTGGATGGCTTGCCATGAAGGACAACAAAACGGAACGCAGAATGTCGTCCACTTGTGGCTGTACGGCAAAGACTCCCCGCATGGTGGGGGGGAGTATGAAGCGCGATAGTCACCTGGTATCTCACCACCGTCTGGGGACTCTCCTGACTCCGTTTCTCTGGTCGTCGGCGCTCAATTCATTCAGAGTGGGAATCATCGGTGAAAACCATTCTACTCCGTTCAATAAGATTCCAGACAGAAGGCGCGCCGGCAGACGCCCTGGCCGGTAGTGGGATACGAACCCGACTGTAGACAGCCATACGGCCCGACAGCCAGGAGTGATGGTCTGGGGTGCCACTTCTTTTCATAGCAGGACCCCTTTGGTTGTGATCCGCGACACCCTTACAGTACAGCGGTACGTTGAAGACATTGTACACCCTGTTTTGTTATCCTTCACAGCACATCAACCTGGGTTTACATTTCAGCAAGATAATGCCGGCCCGCACACGGCAAGAGGTTCTAATGTTTGTCTTCATGCTTGCCAAACCGTACCTTGGTCAATAATGTGGCCAGATCTCTTTCCAGTCCAGAATGTTTCTACTATTATGGACAGGTCCCTCAAACCAGTTCGGGATCTTGACGATCTAACAAGGCCGTTGGACTCAATTTAGCACGATATGCCTCTGGATGACACCCAACAAGACGAATAACTGCTTGCATAAAGACCAGAGGTGGACCAACGGGTTATTAACTTGCTCAATTTGTGAAGCTCTTTCTCTGCAATAAATCATCTACTCTTGCTGAATTTATAATCATATCTTTGTGTTTGCATGTACCACGTATCTACAGATTTTCGCCCCATTCGGATAATCGCTTGTTAGTGCGTTGGTTTTTTTTTCCTCCTTAGAGTGTAATAGAGAAACATTTGATACAACTTTGAAAAATGTTAGATATCATTTACAGCAAATGAGGTGCTATTAATAATTTAAAGTTCAATGTGTAACTTAACGTAGCAATAGAATCTCAATGCCTCAAAGCAGTAAGATGCACTGTCTACAGAAACCATCAGACAAACATCCTGTAATACTCTTTAAAATTCTGAGTTAAACATTGAACTTTAAATCCTCAATCGGCACCTCATTTGCTGTACATGCTTTCAAGCCCCATTCAATTGCGCTATTTTCTATTTTTACACAAATCATTTCACAAACATCTTACTGTTCTTCTTTTTATTTTCAGGTGTTTTGACTGTTAAATATGATCCCAATGTAAATTTTTATGCATAAACTTTTTGACACTTATTTTGCATAGTCGAAAAATAATGATTGTCTTCAGAGGCCTAAATAATAGATACCCGCTGAATTAGGAATCACAGAAGGACTAAGTCAAGGATGTGCTTTAGCCCGTACGGTGCTGTTTAGAGGAAGCTTTACAAGAATGAAGTCTGCCTCCATAGCTGAGTGGTCAGCGTAGATGCCTGCAATGCGTACGTCCTTACGTCGATTCCTGGTACCGCCAGGAAATTTTTCTTGGTGGGATGAATGATACGGGTTGCTCTCACCCTCATGATGCTAATGACCGAGAAGTAGAGGTTCCACGATCTGGAATGTCCGCAGAAAGGCCGGGAGGGTGGTGTACTGTTCACATGCCCCTCCATACTGTATTCTCATAACTCCGCAAGGCAGAAAATGGCACACCGGTCGGTAGATATCCCTTGGACCGTCACAACATGGAAAGGGATCTCGTCCCCCCCCCCTCGCCCCTCACACACACACACACACACACACACACACACACACACACACACACACAATTGGAAACGTTAATACTTCGGCGTGGGAAGTGCAATTGGAACGGAAATGTTGCGTACATTACTTCTTGTGGACGATCAAGTGATCTTTGTTTGCATCAGGGAACAATATGAGCAAAGAGAGCTGTCAATAAACATTGGCAGAAATGAATATCTTGCAGTAGGAGAAAATGAGGCAATGGATTTTGATATTGGTTTTGACAAGATAAAAGGAAGTAAATGTTTTTAATATCTTGGGTTGATATTATCTGTTAGTGAAAAGAGCACAGAAGAAATCCATCTACATGATAAAAATGGATGCATGTATGGTTGTGTGTGTGTATGTATGTTCCACATTCCCTGCTAAGCTATTGGACCGATTTCAGCCTAATTCGCTACACACTTCCCTTACTGTCAGGCAACAAGAAGGCAGGCAACAATAACCACCTACCTAACATAGTTCGGGAGATATGTCGTCATAAACAGTGAGATGCATCAAAAATTGCCGCTCATGCACGAGGTTTAAATTTATTACTTCTGTGCTAAAAAGTCTACATGCAATAACTTTCGCAGACAGTATCCACATAATCACATAATCCGATAAATGCACCTACTAAATTATACCATAATTCAGGAGATATGACGTCGTAAACATGGAGATGAGCGAGAAACTGCCGCACTGTGCATGATGTTTACATTTATTACTTCTTTATTACTAACTCTGTTCGCAACATGTTTTTCAGACAGTAACCACATATGTGGTTAATGAAATCGTTGGTACCTGGCAGCACTTTTGACAGCTTTTAACTGCGAAGCTCCAACGGCTGTAGGCGGAAACAATAGCCGTCTATAGTGCTACGAAGAAGCGTTGACACAAAGACGTTTACAAAATCGTGTTGTAGGTACGTGAAGCATCTGCGTCCAGAGTACAGAAAATATCCGGGATTATCTCACACTGAGTCTACTGCAGGAGTACGTACAAGGTCGTGTTTATAATAGAAAATTGGCAAACTGAATATCCATCTAATGTTGGGCTTGGCAGTTAGTAAAAAATATAGCTGGACAAGGCACGAAGGCATTCTGACAGTCGATTCTCCATTGATGAAATAAAAACTTCCAATCAAAATCAAAAAAGTAATATACCATACCATTGTGGAAATTATTGCAACGTATGGGTCAGGAACCTGGGTAATTAATGAAAGAGATAAACAGAGACTTCTTGCGATGTAAATGACAACTGGAGGAGGAGTAACAATGCCGAGGAAAACAGAAGTTGAAAAGACTTCTTTATCATCAAGACAAAAAGTGTATGGCTTGAAAGCCTAAGTCAAGATCACAAAAATATCTTTATTGTTAATTAGTTTCAGCTCACTGACGAGCAAACAACAACGAAACAGAAAGCTACTTCGGTATGGACAGCTTGAAAGTACTCGTGTGAATGGTGCAAAATGGCCTAAACATGTGTGGCTCTAGATACTCCCTGGAAAGGAAAAAGAGGTAAAGCAGCAAGAACATGGGAACAGGTTTTACGTAAAACTAAGCAAAGTAGAAATCTCAAGCTATTAAATATATTATTTTGCAAAACTAGACCTCACGTTGCTCTATTTGATATCCCATTTGCCCATTTTCCATTCTTGGTTTGCCTACTAAAATTCCGACAAAATAACCGTTATGTAATTTCTTGTGAATCCAGTTTTCGTTCCGCCCAAACATTTGCCCAAAAAGAAGAAAAACAATATCGAAACCTACAGAAATAGCTGGTGAACATGGGCGGTGTCCGGAATGGCCGTGACGCGAGCAGAACTGGCCAGAAACCGTGTTTCTTGTGGTTGGTGGTGTCTGCGAGGAAGGTAAAATTCTTGTTACCTGCAGTACCAGTCCGTGCTGCTTACAAAGACAAACCGCTTTTATCTACAGTTGCTCGAGTAATAAACAAAACACGGCATTTCTGGTAACCTTGCTAACGAAGCTTGGATATATATACGTGGAACGAAGGCCGTCACTCAATTAACCAGTGGAACCGGCTATTTCAGGTGAAATAACTGAAGTTGCCAACTTGTCGGCCAGCTCAAGGAATGCCGGTTGACTTCGAACGAAGCCGGAATGTAGTGTCTATAGAGGAAATTGAAGCAATCAGAATTACTGCAGCTAGTGACAATATTTTGTACAATTTTTGTTTTTGTCATCTTCTTGTCTCATCGTCCTTCCATTTCAAATGAACATCCTATCATTAAAAAATTTTCTCTGTCTTTCCACATTGATTCTGCTTATTCCTTTTCCTTTCAAGGAGAAGTAGAATTGACACTTCCGCAGTGTAACATTACATTTAGTATAAAGTATCATTTCCAGAATCTATCTTCGCTAGAGAGCTACGTTTTCTAAACTTTATGCTCGCGCGTATCATGTCAACATTGAAACAACGACATTGGACATTCTTGTTTGGTAACTCATCTCTTTTTAACTCTCCGTTTCATTGTCCTTCATTATTTTATCGCGCAAGTTTGTTTACACTCATTTTCTGTCCAATGGCTCACAGAAAATTTGATGCTTCCCTCTTTTATGGAAGCTGAGAAAAGGTTATTCTGTCTAACAGCTCACAGAAAATTTAATGATTCCATCTTTTATGAAAGCTGAGAGAAGGTACATGAAAGATGGAAAAAAGAAACTTCGGGAAACTGACTTCGAAGCTAAACCAGCCCTGCTGCACAGCTACAGTCTTCATCTTCGAATGCATCCGTAAGCCCTCTCACAGTACCTCTTCTCATCTATCCCGCTTTCTTCGCAAAAAGTTTGGGAGAGTAGTCTGCATTTCGTAGCCAAGCGTGGCCCAAAGCAACATGACAATCACCGTCTCGAAGTCGCCAGGAAATCCCAGTATATCAAGAAACTGGCATTTAGCAATGTTGCCTTGGGTAAATGGTGCCATAGCATCATGTACACCAAAACGAAGTGTTTTAATATTCACAAACAATGGAGGACGATGCCGTGTTACGCTGTTCACACTTTCATCTGAGTTCTGTATTCTCCCGAAAAGGTATTTTTTCGGAAGGTTTACGTCAGACAGACGCCACAGTGCTGTCTTAATTTCTTCCATTATAGCTGTTGGTAAACTGTGATGATGTCTGTAATTGCCGCCTGTTGTTTTCACCCCATGATATTTTCACCAGCTGTTCTCACCATCAGGACATGGTCCGTGTCCAGGGTGCTCTTTTATAGAGGCAATGTAGGAAAACACAGCTTTACTCGTAGCTTCCACTTCATTTGTATTTTATCTGATTTCTAAAACATAACAGTTCTGAATGTAATCTGTTATAGCATCAGTCATTCCCCCTTTATCACCTAATTTTTTCCATCACTCTGCCTTCTTTTCTTTCATTGACATCTTTAGCAGTCTGAGTCTAGTTCTCATTCCTTTTTGAACGTTCACCACACACGCGTGCCTCTGTGTCTGAACGTTGTTTTCATATGTTTTGCTTTCTAAAAAGTGTTAGAAAGCTTTTGAATCATCATCACCCAAATAATATGCAATGACAACTATTTTCTTTATTCCAGAAACCAATGTACCACCGTTGCTCCCTGAGTAATTTGCTGCACACATATCACTGTGTTCATTACTCAGTTTGTTAGCACGTTAACAGTATTTTGACATAACAGGAATCCAATCACCTTTCCAGTGTCGATACTTGTAGTTGTAACAACGCCGTTGCTGGAGGCGTTACCGCGTTTTTTATTTAATTTTTTTTAATTACTCTCAGACCTCAGCTGCAGAGCGTAATGCGTAGTTTGAAAGTGGGGTACGACAGTTCATTAAACACACAGAACAGCTCCAGCTCTCTTCTAGAAATCAGACAAAATACAAATTTTAAATTATCTTCCAAAACTTTCACGCACCGTTTGGTAGTCACCGTGCCATCAAAGAATATCGCACCGATTATTCCGTGACTGGACACTGCACACCACAGTCTCCCGTTGAGAATTAAGAAACTTCTCCAGCACGAAATGCGGATTCTCAGTCCCCATTGCTTATCGACGAATCCATCCAAATGAAAGTGAGCTTCGTCTCTAAACAACCATAGTAATTCCCGTCATTCCCCGCGCCAACCGTGCAGTTTTGAACGTCCTAACGCAAACTGTTCAGATATTATGGCGATTTTATTTCATATAGTTGAATAATTGTCACCCTGTACATTCGCACTATAAACTTCATCTTCATTGATTTTCACTGAAGCACAACTATAAAACTCGCAACAGTATTTACATTCACTGTAGATCAGTACGAACTGAGCAGCTCCACCGATTCGTTGGTCAACTGGTAGAGAAACGTTTCCCTTGTGACACTCCTTGCAACACAGATTTTATTCAAAAGCTTCAGACAATTTACTTACGTCGATAACAGCAGAAACCTCCTTCCCTTTGTCAAGCATCTTATGCATATTTACAACGTGTTTGAACTTCCTATTAGAAGCCCTACCAGCATGTTGTTGTTGTTGTGGTCTTCAGTCCTGAGACTGGTTTGATGCAGCTCTCCATGCTACTCTATCCTGCGCAAGCTTCTTCATCTCCCAGTACCTACCGCAACCTACATCCTTCTGAATCTGCTTAGTGTATTGATCTCTTGGTCTCCCTCTACGATTTTTACCCTCCACACTGCCCTCCAATGCTAAATTTGTGATCCCTTGATGCCTCAAAACATGTCCTATCAACCGATCCCTTCTTCTAGTCAAGTTGTGCCACAAACTTCTCTTCTCCCCAATCCTATTCAATACCTCCTCATTAGTTACGTGATCTACCCACCTTATCTTCAGCATTCTTCTGTAGCACCACATTTCGAAAGCTTCTATTCTCTTCTTGTCCAAACTGGTTATCGTCCATGTTTCACTTCCATACATGGCTACACTCCATACAAATACTTTCAGAAACGACTTCCTGACACTTAAATCTATACTCGATGTTAACAAATTTCTCTTCTTCAGAAACGATTTCCTTGCCATTGCCAGTCTACATTTTATATCCTCTCTACTTCGACCATCATCAGTTATTTTACTCCCTAAATAGCAAAACTCCTTTACTACTTTAAGTGTCTCATTTCCTAATCTAATCCCCTCAGCATCACCCGATTTAATTTGACTACATTCCATTATCCTCGTTTTGCTTTTGTTGATGTTCATCTTATATCCTCCTTTCAAGACACTGTCCATTCCGTTCAACTGCTCTTCCAAGTCATTTGCTGTCTCTGACAGAATTACAATGTCATCGGCGAACCTCAAAGTTTTTATTTCTTCTCCATGAATTTTAATACCTACTCCGAATTTTTCTTTTCTTTCCTTTACTGCTTGCTCAATATACAGATTGAATAACATCGGGGAGAGGCTACAACCCTGTCTCACTCCTTTCCCAACCACTGCTTCCCTTTCATGGCCCTCGACTCTTATAACTGCCATCTGGTTTCTGTACAAATTGTTAATAGCCTTTCGCTCCTTGTATTTTACCCCTGCCACCTTCAGAATTTGAAAGAGAGTATTCCAGTTAACGTTGTCAAAAGCTTTCTCTAAGTCTACAAATGCTAGAAACGTAGGTTTGCCTTTTCTTAATCTTTCTTCTAAGATAAGTCGTAAGGTTAGTATTGCCTCACGTGTTCCAACATTTCTACGGAATCCAAACTGATCTTCCCCGAGGTCCGCTTCTACCAGTTTTTCCATTCGCCTGTAAAGAATTCGCTTTAGTATTTTGCAGCTGTGACTTATTAAACCTACCAGCATGAGCAGGTGCAAAACTTTTGCTTGGGTTCTGTGGGTCAACTGGAAAACGAGTCTTGAAATCCCGATGAAAGACTGACATATTCCCAGCCAATCATGGCAGTCTGCTCAGACAAAAACTGCTTGCCCTACATCCGAAAAATGGATAAATTAATCCGAATTGCTAGAAATTTAGCACAATAACGTGCAACACATCGTTTTTCAGAGGCAATCTCGTGGAATATTTTAAGACTATAAAAACAGTTTCGTTATTTTCATCGAAAATCCAATTCCACTTACTCGATCGAGTGCTAATGTTTTTCTGCCACAGAATCCAAAAATATTCATCTAAATTATTATCACAGATTCTGCTGTTCATTATCCATCCGTGCCTTTCATATGGGGAAGTACACTCCTGGTCATTAAATTTGCTACACAAAGAAGAAATGCAGATGATAAACGGGTATTCATTGGACAAATATATTATACTAGAACTGACATGTGATTACATTTTCACGCAATTTGGCTGCATAGATCCTGAGAAATCAGTACCCAGAACAACCAACTCTGGTCGTAATAACGGCTTTGATACGCGTGGACATTGAGTCAAACAGAGCTTGGATGACGTGTACAGGTACAGCTGCCAATGCAGCTTCAACACGATACCGCAGTTCATCAAGAGTATTGACTGGAGTATTGTGACGAGACAGTTGCTCGGCCACCATTGACCAGACGTTTTCAATTGGTGAGATATCTGGAGAATGTGCTGGCCAACGCAGCAATCGAACATTTTCTGTATCCAGAAAGGCCCGTACATGACCTGCAACATGCGGTCGTGTATTATCCTGCTGAAATGTAGGGTTTCGAAGGGTCAAATGAAGGGCAGAACCACGGGTCGTAACACATCTGAAATGTAACATCAACTGTTCAAAGTGCCGTCAATGCGAACAAGAGGTGACCGAGACGTGTAACCAATGGCAACCCATACCGTCACGCCGCGTGATACGCCAGTATGGCGATGACGAATACACGTTTCCAATGTGCGTTCACCGCGATGTCGCCAAACACGGATGCGACCATCATGATGCTATAAACAGAACCTGGATTCATCCGAAAAAACGACGTTTTGCCATTCGTGCACCCAGGTTCGTCGTTGAGTACACCATCGCAGGCGCTCCTGTCTATGATGCAGCATCAAGGGTAACCGCAACCTTGGTCTCCGAGCTGATAGTCCATGCTGCTGCAAACTTCATCGAACTGTTCGTACAGATGGTTGTTGTCTTGCAAACGTCCCCATCTGTTGACTCAGGGATCGAGACGTGGCTGCACGATCCGTTACAGCCAAGCGGATGAGATGCCTGTCATCCCGACTGCTAGTGATACGAGGCCGTTGGGATCCAGCACGGCGTTCCGTATTACCCTCCTGAACCCACCGATTCCATATTCTGTTAACTGTCATTGGATCTCGACCAACGCGAGAAGCAATGTCGCGATACGATAAACCGCAATCGCGATAGGCTACAATCCGACCTTTATCAAAGTCGGAAACGTGATGGTACGCATTTCTTCTCCTTACACGAAACATCAGAACAACGTTTCACCAGGGAACGCCGCTCAACTGCTGTTTGTGTATGAGAAATCGGTTGGAAACTTTCCTCATGTCAGCACGTTGTAGGTGTCGCCACCGGTGCCAACCTTGTGTGAATGCTCTGAAAAGCTAATCATTTGCATATCACAGCATCTTCTTCCTATCGGTTAAATTTCGCGTCTGTAGCACGTCATCTTCGTAGTGTAGCAATTTTAATGGCCAGTAGTGTATGTACTCAGGCAACAAACTTTTCAGAGCTTGATCGATGTTGTTAGCGAGATGTTTTGATACAAGGACACAAACTGTTATTGAGTAAAGCGTTTGACTTATTACCTCGAAATTCTTTGTGGCTGCACTGCACAGGCAATACAAGCACACCATGAAAAAGTATGTATTGTGGGGTATGATGGAGATTGTAAGGAAAACGTTTACATTATTTTGATAACCAGTTTCGTTATTTAGGTCCAGCTGTTCTTGACTTCGAAGTAGCCTACTGAAATACTACTATGGGAAAAAATCTCCTACTAGAGTTTGGCTGTCAGGGCAGCATATCTCGTATCGCTGCCCTCACATTAAATTCCAGACCTCTCGGCAGTTTCTTATGGAGTGAAGGGATTATAACGTTAATCGCGAGCAATGCAGATTTCATACTGAGATTCACTGAATGAACCCTAAGGGAATTAGTCCATCAACAAAGGAAGTTGCTTAGAAAACACTTGTTCGACAAATATTTGAATATCGCTCGTCAGTATGGGATCCGTACTAGATATGACCGATACAGGAAATAGGCAAGATCCAAAGAAGAGCAGCACACTTCGTTACAGATTCATTTAATACCTGCTAAAGCTCAGCCAACTCCAGTCACAGATACTCCAAAAGAGGCGTTCTACATCACATTTGGTCTACTGCTAAAGTTCCGAGAGCTGCTTTCGAAGAATCGTCAACCAATCGTCAAAGGTCACGATGATAAAATTAAAGAAAGTTTACCGGCAATTGTTCTTCCCGCGAACCATACCTGAGTGGGACAGAAAAAGGAGTAAATGATACTGGTGCACCAAGTACTCTCCGCCACACATCGTAAGTTGGCTTGCGCAGTTAAGTGTAGATATAGAGGGTATCCGGCGAGCAAGGACGAATCTGAATTTTGCGCCACTTTGTCATTTGATGGATGGCAGCCGTGGTTTTTTTAATGTTTGTTATCTGCGATCCTTCCCTTGAGTATCCAAATAGCTTTTGGGTGGTGATCATCGTTATTTGATATTTATTTCAGTCATAGAGAAGATGACAACTGAGCAACATATCCAAGTGATAAAAAGCTATTACAAAAACAGTGTAAGTCCCACGGCAACCGTTCGTGAATTGCGTGTAACACTCGGCGTTATGTTGCTCCAACCGAACCATCAGTTCGAAAGTAGATCCGGAAGTTTCAGACCACAGGTTCTGTTTCAAACGTTAAGAAAATAGAACGACCGCGTTCTGATCGAACACAAGTACCATTGCTGTCATGCGTGACAATGTGACCGTAAGCCCCTGAAAATGGATTCGTGACTAGCTCAAAAATTGAATTTATCACCAAATTCACTGCCTGAAAGCCTTTCAAAAGATCTGAAAATGCATGCGTATAAGACATGCCTACAAGATTCAACTTACATAAGAGTTGAAGCCCACAGATAATGGAAAATGACATCAATTTGATCAAAGGGTCCTGGCTCGACAAACGGAGAAGGAGAACTTCATAAAAATAATAATTTTCTTCCACCTAAGTGAGTACATTAATAAGCAGAACTGCAGAATTTGGGGTAGCGAAAGTCCGCGAGTGCCTGTGGAATGTGATAAGCATTCAAAGCACAACTGTGTGTTGTGGGTTCTGGGCAGAAGGCGTGATCGGCCCGTAATTTTCTCAAAATGATACGGGAGCTGCCGCCACTGTGAAGAGCGACAGTTCCCGAAACTTGCTATCTGATTGGTTTTTCCCTCTTATTGATGAAAATGATGATTTTTTGTTTCAACAAGTGGCACGAGATGTCACACATCCTGTGTAACGATTGCTGTGATGAATGAAAAGTTTCCTCAAAAACTTATCTCTTTGCGTTGCAACTAGGAATAGCCCGGCAGATCATGCGATCTTACACCTTCTCGCCCTGTGACATTTTTTGTGGGTATCTGAGAAATTAAAAGTGTACATGAACAAACTACGAGGGTTGTCCAGAAAGTAAGTTCCGATCGGTCGCGAAATAGAAACCACAGTGAAAACTAGAAACGTTTTATTTGCGACAGTTAGGTACACCTTCCACCTACTTCTCTACATAGTCGCTGCTCCAACTTCGAGTTCTGTCGTAGTTTTGTATCAACTTTCCAATGTCATAGAAAGCAGCCTCCCGTGCTTTCGGCCAGTTATCTGCACTGGTCTCCAGTTCGTTGGCTGTGGAAAAATTTTGTCTTCATAGCCAGCGGTTATTGTGAGCAGAGATGAGACTCAGGGGGAGATAGTTACGGACTGTATTGTGGGTGACCAAACACTTCTCATCGGAAACGCTGCAGGAGCGTTTTCATTGCCCCTGCAGTGTGCGACCAAGAATTGGCATGAAGAAGGAACTGCTCGACAGTTGTGTCATGTGGGCTGCATGACACAGGCCAAATCTCTAACCAGGCCCTCATACTTGCCGGGAGACGCTATTCCCTACGCATCTTTACGCGCTCACTGTTCACTCAAAACTGAAAAGAGCGACGTGACATGATGGACGGGCATACTAGAGACACTGCCCAACACATCTGTGCAAAGCTTTACCGGATTTTCCCAGTGGTTTCCATTTCGCGGCCGAGCGGAGCTTACTTTCTGGACAACCCTCTACAAACAGTACGCCAACTGAAGGCTGAAATCAAAAGGGTTATTAAATGAACACGTCATCGAGAACTTCAATGACTTCATTGCTCGTTGCCGCGCGGCCTTGGGTGGTCATATGGAGGATATAATTTTTCATACATAAATGGGTGAAGTTGCTTAATGTCCGTTCCTTTCTGTCGTCATCATCAGCATCATAATCAAGGATTTCAGTTAATGGAGAAGAGAGGCAATTAATAACAGTTCCTTGTGAGGTTGATTTGGTTTGAAGGTTTATCTAACAGTCGGCAGATGATGCTTGAAGTGATACCTACAGCCAGCAGGTTCATGCGTTATTTTCTATCTTATATAATTGCTTCAGTTATGGTTCCTTTCGTTTGTTACTTCCTATGTCTAATTTCTTTTGAACACAAACCTAAAGTTACCAGTGTTCTAATGCTGGCCCCTGTTTTTGACTAGAACTGAGGTGGAATCTTCTTACAGGTCGGTTATGATAAGCTTTCGTGGGTATATTGTTTTTGAAGTGGTTTTTTTTTGTAACGTTATTGAGTATAACAACCACGTTAGCTTTTGCGCATGTATCACCCGGTTTATTGACAGTACATAAACCTTCATAGTATCTAGATTACATTTTTGCTTTTCGTTCTTCCTTCCTTCCTTCTTTTCTTCCTTAGAGGCCGCGCAGGGTAGCCACCCGGTCACAGGCGTCTTGACACGGTTCGCGCGGCTACGCCCGTCGGAGGTTCGAGTCCTCCCTCTGGCATGGGTGTGTGTGTTGTCCTTAGCGTAAGTTAGTTTAAGTTAGATTAAGTAGTGTGTAAGCTTAGGGACCGATAACCTCAGCAGTTTGTTTCCATAAGAACTTACAACAAATATCCAAACTTTCTCCATTAGAAGGTGAATTTGAAACTCCTTTAGAGGTAATATATTTTCCAATGAATTATAAAGAAATCAATTCTCAATCATCTCACGGCGAGTTTTAAAATATCCTCTTAAGTCTCCTGACAACTGTTCTGCAATGCTCCTGTACGCAACAGTTAACTTACCTCGTCTTGCCGCTGCGACTGTGTGATCAGCAACATGCTAAAATATATCAAAAAGCAATACTGCGATCCATGCAGATTGCAATGCATGGACTAATTGCAACAATTACTGCCATATTTTTATACATACAAATTGAATGATCACGAGGGGTTTGGTCAACTAACATTAAACGATGAAAAGAAAAATGAAAGAAATCAATAACAACTTTTAATTTACTTTATTCAGAAAATTGATGATGCAAATGTTGACAAACTTTACACAGACCTGTACCATGGAAGTCATTCCCTCATGTCTTAGCAGATGTCCTATCATCCTGTCCCTTCTCCTTATCAGTGTTTTCCACATATTCCTTTCCTCTCCGATTCTGCGTAGAACCTCCTCATTCCTTACCGTATCAGTCCACCTAGTTTTCAATATTCGTCTATAGCACCATATCTCAAATGCTTCGATTCTCTTCTGTTCCGGTTTTCCCACAGTCCATGTTTCACTTCCATACAATGCTGTACTCCAGACGCACATCCTCAGAAATTTCTTCCTCAAATTAAGGCCGGTATTTGATATTAGTAGACTTCTCTTGGCCAGAAATGCCTTTTTTGCCATACCGAGTCTGCTTTTGATGTCCTCCTTGCTCCGTCCGTCATTGGTTATTTTACTGCCTAGGTAGCAGAATTCCTTAAGTTCATTGACTTCGTGACCGTCAATCCTGATGTTAAGTTTCTCACTGTTCTCATTTCTACTACTTCTCATTACCTTCGTCTTTCTCCGATTTACTCTCAAACCATACTGTGTACTCATTAGACTGTTCATTCCGTTCAGCAGATCATTTAATTCTTCTACACTTTTACTCAGGATAGCAATGTCATCATCGTATCATTGATATCCTTTCACGTTGCATTTTAATTCCACTCCTGAACCTTTCTTTTATTTCCATCATTTCTTCCTCAATGTACAGATTGAAGAGTAGGGGCGAAAGGCTACAGCCTTGTCTTACACCCTTCTTAATACGAGCACTTCGTTCTTGATCGTCCACTCTTATTATTCCCTCTTGGTTGTTGTACATATTGTATATGACCCGTCTCTCCCTATAGCTTACCCCTACTTTTTTCAGAATCTCTAACAGCTTGCACCATTTTATATTGTCGAACGCTTTTTCCAGGTCAACAAACCCTATGAAAGTGTCTTGATTTTTCTTTAGCCTTGCTTCCATTATTAGCCGTAACGTCAGAATTGCCTCTCTCGTCCCTTTACTTTTCCTAAAGCCAAACTGATCGTCACCTAGCGCATTCTCAATTTTCTTTTCCATTCTTCTGTATATTATTCTTGTAATCAGCTTCGATGCATGAGCTGTTAAGCTGATTGTGCAATAATTCTCGCACTTGTCAGCTCTTGCCGTCTTCGGAATTGTGTGGATGATGCTTTTCCGAAAGTCAGATGGTATATCGCCAGACTCATATATTCTACACACCAACGTGAATAGTCGTTTTGTTGCCACTTCCCCCAATGATTTTAGAAATTCTGATGGAATGTTATCTATCCCTTCTGCCTTATTTGACCGTAAGTCCTCCAAAGCTCTTTTAAATTCCGATTCTAATACTGGATCCCCTATCTCTTCTAAATCGACTCCTGTTTCTTCTTCTATCACATCAGACAAATCTTCACCCTCATAGAGGCTTTCAATGTATTCTTTCCACCTATCTGCTCTCTCCTCTGCATTTAACAGTGGAATTCCCGTTGCACTCTTAATGTTACCACCGTTGCTTTTAATGTCACCAAAGGTTGTTTTGACTTTCCTGTATGCTGAGTCTGTCCTTCCGACAATCATATCTTTTTCGAAGTCTTCACATTTTTCCTGTAGCCATGTCGTCTTAGCTTCCCTGCACTTCTTATTTATTTCATTTCTCAGCGACTTGTATTTCTGTATTCCTGATTTTCCCGGAACATGTTTGTACTTCCTCCTTTCATCAATCAACTGAAATATTTCTTCTGTTACCCATGGTTTCTTCGCAGCTACCTTCTTTGTACCTATGTTTTCCTTCCCAACTTCTGCGATGGCCCTTTTTAGCATTCCTCTTCGACTGTACTGCCTACTGCGCTATTCCTTATTGCTGTATCTATAGCGTTAGAGAACTTCAAACGTATATCGTCATTCCTTAGTACTTCCGTATCCCACTTCTTTGCGTATTGATTCTTCCTGACTAATGTCTTGAACTTCAGCCTACTCTTCATCACTACTATATTGTGATCTGAGTCTATATCTGCTCCTGGGTACGCCTTACAATCCAGTATCTGATTTCGGAATCTCTGTCTGATGTAATCTAATTGAAATCTTCCCGTATCTCCCGGCCTTTTCCAAGTATACCTCCTCCTCTTGTGATTCTTGAACAGGGTATTCGCTATTACTAGCTGTAACTTGTTACAGAACTCAATTAGTCTTTCTCCTCTTTCATTCCTTGTCCCAAGCCCATATTCTCCTGTAACCTTTTCTTCTACTCCTTCCCCTACAACTGCATTCCAGTCGCCCATGACTATTAGATTTTCGTCCCCCTTTACATACTGCATTACCCTTTCAATATCCTTATACACTTTCTCTATCTGTTCATCTTCAGCTTGCGACGTCGGATGTATACCTGAACTATCGTTGTCTGTGTTGGTCTGCTGTCGATTCTGATTAGAACAACCCGGTCACTGAACTGTTCACAGTAACACACCCTCTGCCCTACCTTCCTATTCATAATGAATCCTACACCTGTTATACCATTTTCTGCTGCTGTTGATATTACCCGATACTCATCTGACCAGAAATCCTTGTCTTCCTTCCACTTCACTTCACTGACCCCTACTATATCTAGATTGAGCCTTTGCATTTCCCTTTTAAGATTTTCTAGTTTGCCTACCACGTTCAAGCTTCTGACATTCCACGCCCCGACTCGTAGAACGTTATCCTTTCGTTGATTATTCAATCTTTTTCTCGTGGGAACCTCCCCCTCGGCAGTCCCCTCCCGGAGATCCGAATGGGGGACTATTCCGGAATCTGTTGCCAATGGAGAGATCATCATGAGACTTCTTCAAATACAGGCCACATGTCCTGTGGATACACGTTACGTGTCTTTAATGCAGTGGTTTCCATTGCCTTCTGCATCCTCATGTCGTTGATTATTGCTGATTCTTCCGCCTTTAGGGCCAATTTCCCACCCCTAGGACAAGAGAGTGCCCTGAACCTCTATCCGCTCCTCCGCCCTCTTTGACAAGGCCGTTGGCAGAATGAGGCTGACTTCTTATTCCGGAATGCTGCCAATGCTGATTATTTATCAAAATTTAGGCAGTGGCGGGGTCGAACCCGGGACCGAAGACGTTTTGATTATGAATCAAAGACGCTACCCCACTTTTTTTTATAAAAACATTTATTAAAAAAACAATGATACACTCCAAATACATACTAAGTTATTTAAACAAAACGGTTTGATCATTTCAGTTACGCTGACGTTAAGGAAAGACAACAGAGGATTGTGTTACTGACTAATTACCAGAAAGAATTAAGTTAAACATCAAGACAAAGATTTTTAAAGACATTCAAACTTCAACCTGAAGAAGTAAAATCTGCACTTTGAATTACATTAGGTGCAATCTTTACAGAAGCATAATTTCTTTATGATGGATATCAGCAAGTTGATGGGATAATTTTAATATAAAACAATTTAATAATCATATTAGACAATTTCTGAAATACTTGAGAACGGCGGAAAGGAGATATATAATAAAGTTGACTAGCCTTCCAACTACACTTTCTGGACATTAATTGAATCTTAAGTATCTGAAGTGATCAGATCTATATAATCAGTCTTTCACTGGATCAGATATATACAATCAGTCTTTCACTGAGAAACTGACTTACACATCACAGTGCAAAAATGAACAGGGCAATGTGCCAGCCCTTGAATATTACATTTATCAGATAGAATCTTATGGTTTTAAACAATCGATAACGACATTTCTATAAAAACAGTCTATTTCCAAATTTCTACTATAAGCCAATAATGCACCTTTCATGTTTTGTGTTTTGACACTATTTAGACACACAATCTCAATGTCACATAAGTTCTGTACATTAGCTTATAAGTTGCAAAAACTACTCTCTGGAGTAGAAAAAGTACACATCATAAATATACTGTAAAATCTTAAATAGTATCCTTAAGGTAACTACAATACATCACTGTCAACACAGTCTTCTTTTTTATATTAACCAATGCCTATTCGTTCAAATACAATTTTTAACATATTACCGAACTTTTTCTTGTGATTCGAATAGCTTCTAATTTTGTGGAACTTACACAGCATGTGTACCTTGAACTCTATGATGCTATCGGATCCTAATTTGTTAAGGACGTAGTTAACAAAATTTCCCAGCAACCAGTACACAGCGTTATTTTTTGCTTCTGGGAAATAGCGTGCTTCAGGCCTGTGTATCAATGACAGCGATATATACTCAGGGGATGTTCTTGTAATCAGAGCTATTTGCTCTCGGACCCACTTCCAACTATTCATGTGACCACTGCAAGTTATCTGTGAATTACTGTATCAACTAGATGGCTTTGTTGACATAAATCTGTTTCACAGAGTCCGATTGCGTGCAGTCTTTCATTGGTGCTAACTATGTTGTTAACTGTCTTGTACCATGCCGTTTTTATGTTAGACGTGAGCACATTAGAACTAATGTTTTTCCAAATCTCAGTCCACTCAGTGTTTGGAAACTGTCGTTCTATTTTGTTTCTTCCTTCGCTTTTCTTTCATTCCTGCATTATGGCTCTCGATGTTAAGTGTCGGGACTGCCTGAGTTCGACACTGACATAACTAAACTCAACATAGAAAATCCTCACGTGCTGTAAGCGACTGTTGATATTCTGCACGTCAATCGGGGGAAGCAGGCTTGGAGGTTTAATGATCGTGAAAAGTTGGCTGGTTATGCTTTCTCGCGAGTCTCTTATTAAATTAACTTGCCTTTTCATAAAAAGAGCAGAGGCTTTATCCGTTATATCAGTTAATCCTAGTCCACCATTTTTAGGATCTAAAGTGGCTACTTCAGGAGGTACTCTGAACACTTAACCTCTCCACAAAAAGTGGGTGATTTTGGACATTATTCTCCTCGCTATCATTCTCGGTATTGGAAACAGGTGGGCAGTATAATAAGCCTTAGCAAGGATGCATGAGTTGATATACTGTGTTCTTTGAACTTGGTTCATATATCGAGTTAAATTCTCTACAATGGCTCCTTGCACTTTATCTGCTGCAATTTGCCAAGTTAAAGCCGTCATTTTCATAGGACATGCTGTCAGGGTGATCACAAGTGTTTTATGTTGTCGGACTATTTTTGCCCACTCGACGTTGATATTATCAAAACCTCTGAGATTTAACATCTTACTTTTTTTTCATTTGCATTGGCTCCAGATGCTCTACAGTACGAATCAATCACCGTTGCTAGCGTGGTTACCTCGTCATTCTTCCTTATAATGACCCCTATATCGTCAGCATAGGCTCTTATAACTGTTTTATTTTCTGATAATGTTAAGCCTTTTAATCTAGCATGGACATGACGGAGGAATGGTTCCAGCGAAATGGCGAAGAGCGACATGGACAGAGGACTTCCTTGAGGAACACCTCGTTGTATTTGCATCGGCCTGGATTGTTGACAATTCACCGCTATTTTAGCATTTATTCCAGTTGCTATGTTCATAGTCAACTGTATGACCCTATCGTTGAAACCTATTTTCTTCAATGTCTGTAGAAGATATTCATGATTTACTACATCGAACGCTTTATAAAAATCTAAAAACAACAAAGCACACTTTATGTTTGTTACAGAAGTTATTGCAATGATATCCCTGACTTCTGCTAGATTTTGAAAAATGGTTCTGCCTTGCTCACAGTTCTGATGTTGACTAATAATTTTATCTGTAAGGCATGAAATTCTCTTGTTTATTATTCTAGCTATTAATTTATAATCAGAATTCAGCAGTGAAATTGGACGAAAATTATTTAAATCTTTGTTTCCATTATTTTTTGGCACCAGAACAATTTTACTCTCCTTAAACCCAGCCGGAATCATTTTACCCTGAATAACCTCATTTACAATGTCCGTGATTTTTGCACCTACTATTGGCCAGCAACGGATGTAAAACTCTGCTGGCAGACCATCCGGTCCTGGGGATTTTTTTGGTGGTGAGGCGCACAGAGTCTCATACACGTCTTCTTTAGTGACAACCTCGAGAAAATTTTCGTTGTCATCTTCCGTCAGCTGTGGGGCTAGGATGTCAAGGAATTCTTCCAAGGAAGCATCTCTACTTTGATGTACAGAATATAGCTCGCAATAATAGCGATAAATGTCGTCCATGATATCCTGCTGGGTTCTGAGAATCGAACCGTGTTTTGTTCGAATTTCATCAATAAAAGTCCTTCTCCCGTTTTTCGTATGCTTCACTAAATTATATAGGTAAGCGGTTTCATCTTCTGACACCGAATTTGCCTTCGATTTTATTTTCAACCCTTCCATTTGACTTCTCTTAATATTAAGTGACTTGGCTTTGACTTTTTTGATGTCTGCTGTCCGAAGTGAGGAACCTGCTGAGACTTGATCATATAAATCTCTCAAAACGGAATAGTAATACTCTATAGTGCATTTCATTTCCCTTACGCTCTGGGCACTGTATTGAATAAGAACTTTCTTCAACTTTGGCTTTGCCATTTTAACCCACCAGTCAATAGCAGTGGCATATCTACTACGGGCTCGCAGGCATTTTGCCCATGTTTCTTTAATCAGATCTTCTAAATCATGATTTACTAACAAGGAAGTGTTCAAATTCCACTGATTCTTGAACCGGCGAACCGGCTGTCTTGTTAGATTTATGCAAGCTAAGACACTTGAATGGTCTGAAAAGTACGTAGGAATGGTTTCTACTTTTGTCACGGAAGTTTCAAGATTTATAGAAATATATAGTCTATCAATCCTGCTACGTGATGTTGCCGTGACATAAGTGAACTCAACACTGGAGGGGTATTTGATTTCCCATATATCCTTTAATTCACTAGTTGTTTTAGTTCACTTGAGAAATTAAAATTAGGTAACTGATCTTTTCGATTTAAAACACAATTAAAATCACCTCCAAGTAATAACTGTCTTGGCGATTTCCTTAACAAGTACATCAGGTCATCTTTGAAGAAACGTGCCCCGTCAGCTCGATGAGAACTTCCTGAAGGGGAGTACAAGTTGACGATAGTCACATCATAGATATTTAGTCCTATTCCTCTTCCGGATTCCAGTCGTTCCACCTCGCTTACTGTAATCCCTTCCCTCACCAAAATAGCTGTTCCAACACTTGTTTCGGGAGTCACATTTATGTAAGTGACAAAACCGGGAATTACCAAATCCGAAATTAGAACTTCTTGTAACAGGGCAATATCAATCGAGGATTCGTACAAAAATTCCTTAAGGGCCGATAATTTCAAACCGGTCGTGATTTTATTTATGTTTATAGTGGTGACAGAATAAGACTGCGTCATTGTGCTGTCACTATGTAGTTGTTTTGATGAACTAATATAGTTTCATGTCGTTCAGGGTTCAGTTAAGCTGTAACAGTTTTCTCGGAAGGCTGAACACTTCAATCAGTTTATTAGTTAGTGTCCCGTTTTTTTCTGCTTCTGATGTTTTCTCTTGTAACGCAAGCAGACTGATTTCGTGGTAAACTTTCTGATTTTTCCTCCAGTGATTCGTGTACGACCGTTTCGGACTGAACATTCTTTGGGCTTGGGTCGCCCCTACCGGATTTCCCCTTCCCTTGGTTACGAGCTACATTCTCATTTGGTTGTGTCGGTATTTTACTTCGCGGCTTATCTGGAGCAGCAGCAGGCGCTTTCGCAATTTCGGTTGCCGGCGCCTGCCCTGAGGTGTTGACCGTGATTTTCCTCGTTCTTTATTAATTTCACTCACTTTCTGATCGAGGGAAACAAGTGGAGACTACAGTTTTGCAACCTCTCCCTGAATTTCTTTATTAACAGATAGATTCTGATCTTTGCAATCGGCTACTGCACCTGTTGTTTCTTGCAAATTAATGCTGCTTACACCTCCTTCATTTTCTGTTACCGTATGTGTATTATCTTTCTGTTCATTAGTTTCCATTTGCATTTTGCCTTCAGGTTCCTCTGCCTCCTCATCGCACTGTTTTTGCTTGCGAAGTGAGGGAGTGGGACAAGACAGCTCGTCCTCTGAACAACTATCAGTTATCTCCAGAGGTCGTTTTTCCGGTTGCGTTTCAGTTTCACGAGTAGTGGCAACAGGGTTTCCTTTTGTTGTTAACGGGGGAAATTGACTGTTATCGTGAAGGGAGACATCAGCTTGGCCCGCTGCGTTAACATCCTCAACCAGTTGTTCCGGGCTATTCTTTGGTAACAGGTCATTTAAGGTAAGCTTCTGACGCTGTATCAAATTACTTTTAAGAACAACAGTTCGCCGCGGACATTCCTGTCTGAAGTGGCCGGTTTCGTTACATATATGACATGTAGCTTCCGTACCTGTATAAACAATTTGTGCCTTATACCCACAAACAGTTATGTGAGACGGAATATTCGTCTTAACGTCCATCTCTACACAACGGACCCCGTTAAAACACTGCAGTTTAAAGTGAGGCGACCATCTTTCATTTGCAATTGATTTAACGTCTCCGTATTTTGAAAGAGCTTCCTTAATCTTATCATTTTCAGTTTCAATGGGAAGATTCAAGACAAGAACGGTTTTGTAATGAATGTCCGCTCTATAGATGGAAACCTTACTTTTATAACCATTTCTATGCACAAAATCTACTTCATAGCCCCACTTTCGTAACACTTTATCAACAGTCGAAGCACTGATTAACTTGACAAAAACACAGTATTTTTCCTGGTCCAGTTGCCAGGTATGAACGGTTTCAGAATTTAGACCAATTACCTGTGTAATCCAGTCATCTATTTCCAGGGATGTCGGCTGAACAGGACGGGATTCCTTGTCAAAAGCAAATACCAGAGTATTCTTCCTGAGGTTTGTAGCCATGGTTAACCCAGCGAAGCAATTTCGGTTAAACAACCGAAATTCCAAGTAGCAGCAGCAAGACCAGAAAGAGCGATCAGATCACAAGGAACAGGAACGAACACGGAGACTAACGAACGGACGGCACTCGGCGGAGCACAAGTACAGCGATGTAAACACTTAGACCACGGGCTACCCCTCGCTCGCAACTACTAACGATAATAATATCTCAGATTCAGAGTCTGTGAATGCACACAGCAGAATCAAAAACGTCCGACTTTCAAATGAGTAGAGTTTTATTGACAACATGTCATTCACAGTATTGCGTTTCTCGAGTTTACTTCTTTCTTTTTCGGTGGAAGTATGATGCGTACGATTATGAGTAAGAATAGTAGATCTTTAGATAACTGCATTCGTATTCCATTACATGTAATTAGGGATGCACAAGACATACTTGCAACAGTAGTATGTTCTGACTATATATAAGCATTTGAGGCTGTCTCTCGCTGTGGGCCTCCTTTTATTGGTTTTTATACTACATGGTATTTGCCTCTACCAGTCGTGTTCCCACTCATACAGTATCATAACACTAATTTGGTTGAACTTTACCTAAAGTATCTAACGTTAATGAATGCGCTACTTTCATTAACCTTCCGTATTTGACATGTGTTGACCATACTGTTGTCACGAGTTATTACATAATATTTCCCTCATTCCTTTAATCACTATCTGTGATTAGTAATTGTCACGTCCTCAACCGATACTAAAAATAGGTTACATACTTTGATGTTTTGGTTTTATTGGTCTTGTAAATTTGAGATTGGTATGGTTTTACCTTCTATGGTACGTCTATGGGTATAGCAGTGCACATGTGATAGAGGAGCCTGTGTTCCCACACGATACTCAGGTCGTCAGGCATGCTACCTTCTGAGAATTTTCAACAGATTATATCTTTCATGACATTATTTGACAAGATGTAATGGAACCACGCTTACTGACTCCATAACCTTCACTAGCCGATTACGTGATTTCTCCCCTTCAATTCTTAACTGTGACCTCAAATACAACGTCATCTCTTATGTCGCATGAGGTTATTCATCACCTGGGTTTCCACAGGTTTTATTGAATTGTCAGTTGTCGTTTAGACAACATTACGATGTCTTTAGTATTTTATGTGCTGATGACAGGGGTCTCATTTTTTAGTTTAGCGGTTTCACATTGCGACAGTTTATTATTAATGATTTCTAACACAGGAATCCCAGTAACAAATGATGTTCTCAGTCTGATATGGATGTACTTTCTCTCTGTTTTTTCATCCATACCAGTGTGTTAAGCATTGTTTCACTCACATTGTTATATCATAACCATGGCTGATGGCTTGTGCAAAACTTTCTTTCTTTTTCCGTTTAGGATTGACCTACTTGAAATACAGGAGTTTGGTTTCCCATGTATGGTTGTAGACTAATGCAGGACAAACTGGAAGTTTTACATTTCTGATCGTTTTAGTCATTGTTAATTAAAACGAAGTTCTACTTTACATCTGTGTTTGCCTGTATATCAAAATACATCAGCATAGTTTCCTGGTTATGACTCAGAACTGAGTGCAACGCTTTAATGTGTAATGTACATGTGAGTTTGTGACCTTCGTACTTCTCACTAACAGTTTCGTACAATAAAGTGCAACGACACACGATATTGTTTTTACTGGTCTTAAACGTGTACAGGAATTTTTCTTTACACATATTCGTTACTTGGCTTGTAGTGTCATTTTTATAGGCTGCACTACAACCGTGCAGTTACTATTATTCAAATAATGCAGATGTCGTTAGTTTTTTCAGCTTCCTAGTTTTTTCACAGGTCCTGGATGACGTAGGCTAACGTTGTCTCAAGCACTTTCTTGCTTACCTTCACTCTTCGACATGTAACCACGACGGTTGCTACACTACATTGGTTGGCATTATGGTGTTAGTGTTGTGAGTTCTTTCTCTCTTTCTATTGTTTCCTTATTACATGACGAGTGTTATTCAGATTGCACACCTGAATCTCTAATGCCATGATAATACCCGACGCATTGTTATGGTATATTTTTTGGCATCCAAATTCTCAATTAACCACATAATCACGAAGATGCTAACTGACATATTACACAATGTATGGCACAAACTGACACATGTGTTCTGTTAGTTTTTCTATCATAAGTGATACTTGTTGTGACTGACAATTCGCAATTTTTCACAAACACAACTTTTATTTATGTACGTTTACAAGGTTGGTGACTGAACAATAAAAGAAAGGTAAAAGAAAGGTAACAATAGCGATGCCAGTAAAAATTTCCTAATCGAGGCAAACAAAAGTTCACTTCTAATTTTCCACAAAGGTTCATGGTAACACACGCACACTAGTAAAAATCCAGTTCAGAGACGAAGACGAAATCTTCAGCGGTCGAAGTCCACGAGGTCGGCATCCGGAGTGAACCGAACTTCGGAACTAAATAGCTATCGCCAGCCAATCAGGTTTTGGCATAGTGATACTTCCTGCAGGCCGTGGCTCCAGCTCCCCCTGCAGGAAGTAGTGCTCGGAATGTCTCTTTCCATTACCTTGCATGTAAATTTCCAGTGTTAACCATGCTGCTCGTGGTAAACCTTGGACTTAGACAACCCCATACCTTGGCTTAGGCATAACAACCCTCCCCCTTGGAAAAGCTGGTGCGGCACGGGCGACCGCGGGGGAGAGCGTAATAATATAGCCGGGTGCCGTAGGCTGATCTGCAGCCAAGTCCTCCTGAAGGAGGCAGTGGAACCCGGCCGCCAGAAGGTAGGGCGCCGCCTTCCAAGCGAGGCGGCTGGAACGCTGAAGTAGTGGCGGTTGCGAGGTGACATCAGGCTCAGTAAGTGACATGGGGACGTCCGCGTCGTCCAACCGAGGCGGCGCCGAAGAGGGACAGAGAAGTGGGTTCAGGGGAAGGTCCCAGAGCTGCCCCAGGCCTGAAGTATGCGGTGGCGCTGGGCTAGCAACCTGGCGTCTGCTGGCTATCTCCGGGAAGATCATCCACCAACAGAGGAGAGGGCATCAACATAGACCCAAAGGAAGGGGCCAGCGATAGGAGAGAGAAAGGAGCAGGCGGTTGGGACTGCTCGAGGAAACGTTGGCGCAGTTGGTTGTGGTGACGTGAAACCACCCTGTCGTCCAGGTGTATGACAAACAGTTGTCGAGAATGAGGCCAGATAACAACCAGCTGGAAGCCAAGTGGGCTGGGGCCTGAAACCATGAGTCGACACCTTGGAGCCGGATGAACATTAGGAAGCACCAGGCAGGGCGTAAGGTCCAACCTGCAGCAAGAGGAGATGGAGAAGGGTCCTAGGCAGGCGACCATGGAGCAGTTCTGCTGTACTCTTGTCATCCACCGGCGTGGCCCTGTAGGCACTGAGAAAAAGAGCTTCTTCTGGAGAACGGTCCTCCGTGTACTTCTTCATCTGAGTTTTAAAAGTGCGAACAAGGCGCTCTGCCTCTCTGTTGGTGATGGAAAGGAGGGGTGGATACCATTATCGTGGCAGAATTTGGCGAACTCTCGACTGTGAAATTGAGGGCTGTTGTCAGATACCAAGGTGACAGGAAGGCCTTCAATGGAAAATATTTTTGACAGGGCCATGATGGTATTCTCTGTGGTGATAGAGTAGCATCGGATAATGAAAGGGAAGTGGGAGTAGGCATCCATGACGAGTAACCAGTAAGTGCCGAGGAAGGGACCCGCAAAATCCACATGGATGCGTTCCCATGGGAGGGAGGTGGCCGGCCAGGATTGGAAGGACCAACTGCTGACAACCTCAGACCATGCGCTCCAATTGCGCTGTAATGCCTACCCAGAAGACATGGCAACGTGCGAGTTTTTGTCCGGGCAATACCCCAGTGACGTTGATGTAAGACATGGAGAATCTGGGACCGGAGGAATGACTCATGGATTGGCTTCATTTTCTGCATGGAGGAGCACCCCGTTGATGGCCACCAGTTGATGGCGGATGGAGAAGAAGAATCGGAGGTCAGCCTGGGCACGAGGTGGAGGAAACGTTGGCCAGCCGACGCAGATGTTAGCTGCAAGATTTCAGCTTTAATGTTTAATTACTTTATGAGAAAAGGTACATTGTGTGAATGAGTACACTGGGAAAATTGTCAGTAAAATGTAAATGTCGTGTGACTAGGCCCTCCCATCTGGTAGGTCGTTCACTGGGTGCAAGTCTTTCGATGTGACGCCGCTTCGGCGACTTGCGCGTCGATGGGGATGAAATGATGATGATTAGGACAATACAACATCCAGTCCCTGAACGGACAAGTCCGAAAGAACAGATACCGTCTTCATATAGTTAAGGCTAAATGGCCATTGACCTTCTTCTGTGCTGGATGCACACGTATTGCCTGAACTCTTACAGAACTAGGTAAGATTGTCTGCCTCGAGTAATCAGTGTAATGGGTAGGAGCACTACGAATGTAGTGTGTGGACATTAAGTTGGGAATGTGGGTCTCATGGGGAGCGTGCAAGGAATAAATCCCTGCAGTCGCCTTATCGTCTGTGCCCTCGGTGGCTCAGATGCACAGTCTGCCTTCGACATTGCAGCGGCTCGGACATGCCTAGCGCACCGGCTGCGCCCCATTTAGCATGCACAGCGCCCCTATGTCATTGAAATGATAAGCTACTTCTTCAGTCCTCTTTGATGTTAACGAATGAATGAGAACAAATTTTGTGAGATGGTCTTGATAAACTAGAATGAATTTTAAATTCCCCTCTGGTTGTGTTTGGAAATTAATCAAATCGACTTGACATCTGCTATTCATTTCCGAATGGAGAATTAGCTTTGAAACTAGCCTTCTTTTCTTTTTTGTCTTCTTTTGTTGACAAACATCACACATTGATAAATAGAGACATATCATTCTTTTTGTGATATTGGCATATTTTTTTATGTCTCATCTAATATCCTATCGTGACCACCATGGCCCACAGCTACATGAGCTGCGTCAATCAAATTATAAAGTTCATCAGCTGGAACAAAGTATTTTATATTCCCTTCACACCGTGCACTGAATTTTTTCACCTCACCAATTTTCAAAATAGCAAATCGTTTCAGTCTTCTTTTTTGCAATGATTTTCTTTTTCCCAACTTTTCGGGGTCTTCAACTTGTTTAACCAAATCCGCATATTCGTCTACTGATAACACATTATAATGGGAAGACTTTTTGTTTTCACACTGCAAAATTTGCTCCAGAAACTTTTCTCTCTACAGCTTTTGATTGGTTTGTGTACTACACGAAGGCTCATCCATGATGAAACGCCTAACAGTAATTATACTAGGATTATAATAAAATCTTTTAAACGCAACCAGCAACTTAGCACGCAGTCCTAGTCGAGGGACAGGGAAATTTTATCAAAATTCAATAAAGGCACGGTTGGGCGATGAAATCTGGGGCCGCTGGCAGAGTGTGGTAACAGTCGACAGCCAGCGGGCCAGGCAAGGTAAACATGGCACTCGCTGGCGCGGAGGTGCAACGGCGGTATTGCATGCACGATTTGTTTTGAGTGGAGAAAGAACGAGGCAGGAAACTGCAGCGTTGCTTTAAGTTATTGCGAAGTATGAGGTGGGACACCAGGCCAGAGCCAAGAGTCGCTGCCATAGTTTCTGTCTCTCTTTGACATTATATCAGAAGCGAGGGAGAAACCAATATAAATACGCTACTGGGTATTAACATTGCTACACCACGAAGATGACGTGATACAGACTCGAAATTTAACTGACAAGAAGAAGATGCTGTGATATGCAAATGATTAGCTTTTCAGAACATTCACACTATGTTGGCGCCGGTGGCGACACCTACAACGTGCTGACATGACGAAAGTTTCCAATCGATTTCTCATACACAAACAGCAGTTGACCAGCATTGCCTGGTGAAACGTTGTTGTGATGCCTCGTGTAAGGAGCAGAAATGCGTACCATCACGTTTCCGACTTTGATAAAGGTCGGATTGTAGCCTATCGCGATTGCGGTTTATCGTATCGCGACATTGCTCCTCGCGTTGGTCGAGATCCAATGACTTTTAACAGAATATGGAATCGGTGGCTTCAGGATGGTAATACAGAACGCCGTGCCGGATCTCAAGGGCCTCGTATCACTAGCAGTCGAGGTGACAGGCATCTTATCCGCTTGGCTGTAACGGATCGTGCAGCCACGTCTCGATCCCTGAGTCAACAGATGGGGACGTTTGCAAGACAACAACCATCTGCACAAACAGTTCGACGACGTTTGCTGCAGCATGGACTATCAGCTCGGAGACCATGGCTGCGGTTACCCTTGACGTTGCATCACAGACAGGAGCGCCTGCGATGGTGTACTCAACGTCGATCCTGGGTTCACGAATGGCAAAACGTCGTTTTTTCGGATGAATCCAGGTTCTGTTTACAGCATCATGATGGTCGCATCCGTGTTTGGCGACATCGCGGTGAACGCACATTGGCAGCGTGTATTCGTCATCGCCATACTGGCGTATCACCCGGCGTGATGGTATAGGTTGCCATTGGTTACACGTCTCGGTCACCTCTTGTTCGCACTGACGGCACTTTGAACAGTGGACGTCACATTTCAGATGTGTTACGACCTGTGGCTCTACCCTTTATTCGATCCCTGCGAAACCCTACATTTCAGCAGGATAATGCACGACCGCATTTTGCAGGTCATGTACGGGCCTTTCTGGATACAGAAAATTTTCGACTGCTGTCCTGGCCAGCACATTCTTCAGATCTCTCACCAACTGAAAACGTCTGATGAATGGTGCCCGAGCAACTGGCTCGTAACAATACGCCAGTCACTACTCTTGATGAACTGTGGTATCGTGTTGAAGCTGCATTAGCAGCTGTACCTGTACACGCCATCTAAGCTCTGTTCGTCTCAATGCCCAGGCGTATCAAGGCCGTTATTACGGCCAGAGGTGGTTGTTCTGGGTACTGATTTCTCAGGATCTATGCACCCAAATTGCGTGAAAATGTAATCACATGTCAGTTCTAGTATAATACATTTGTCCAATGAATACCCGTGTATCATCTGCATTTCTTCTTGATGTAGCAATTTTAATGGCCAGTAGTGTAGATTGGCAATTTTAGCTTTGCACAGAGTGTGCCAGTTCAGTCGAGCATCTTGACGGGCCTGTGCTGGTCTTTGCTTATAGGGACCAGTCTAGCAGCAATGTTATAAGTATTCTGTAAAAGTTATATTCTGTTTCTATGTACTTTTTAGAGCTATATTCCGCCTCTGGGGTGGGACAGAAAGGCAGCCTGGAACTTCGAGATTGCACGGTCTGCCTGAAGGAGGGCAGTGACAGCAGTCTGTAGCATGTTCAGGAGGGGCTCGGTTCCACTCCAGTCTACGGGCCACGTTCGCTTCCCACCTGCCATACCGGGATCTGTGCAATTCGTATGCTGCGGGAGGCACAGCAGCGCTACAACAGCGCCTGAGATGGCGGCGGGTGTTGCCATCTGGCAATCACCACTAGCGGCAAGTTGCAGCACAGCATCCAGGAGGGCACGGGTTCGAGTCCGGTCCTGGTCTGGGAGCAGTGGTGGTTGGAGGACCACAGGTGATGAGTACACCCACGTTCGTCCCACGGTCGGACAGAGCGGCCAAACGGGGCGGAGGGTGGCAAGATCCAGGGACTGTAGCAGTCTCCGGAATGGCGGGCTGCAGCACGGTGCAAGTCGCAACGCAACGCCGGGCGGCGACCGGAAGGGCGGCGGCCATCTTCCATCGGCGGGCGGCCTTGATGATGGCAGCAGCCTGCTGAACCGGTTCCTTGGATTCACAGTACTTCGGATGCCTTTTCAAATACTTTTTTTCCAAAAAGGTATTTAGACATCTGAAGTAAATATCTCGTTTACCATTGTATTTACTCAACTGAAATTAAAGGAGGTGGGAAATGTCTTTTATCCATACATAATGCAGGTCCTTGGGTAACAGAAGAAATATTGAATTTAATTGATGAAAGGAGAAAATATAAAAATGCAGTAAATGAAGCAGGCAAAAAGGAAAACAAACGTCTCAAAAATGAGATCGACAGGAAGTGCAAGATGGCTAAGCAGGGATGGCTAGAGGACAAATGTAAGGATGTAGAGGCTGATCTCACTGGGGGTAAGATAGATACTGCCTACAGGAAAATTAAAGAGACCTTTGGACTGACCCTACGACTTATCTTAGAAACTAGATTAAGGAAAGGCAAACCTACGTTTCTAGCATTTGTAGACTTAGAGAAAACTTTTGACAATGTTGACTGGAATACTCTCTTTCAAATTCTGAAGATGGCAGAGGTAAAATACAGGGAGCGAAAGGCTATTTACAATTTGTACAGAAACCAGATGGCAGTTACAAGAGTCGAGGGACATGAAAGGGAAGCAGTGGTTGGGAAGGGAGTGAGACAGGGTTGTAGTCTCTCCCCGATGTTATTCAATCTGTATATTGAGCATGCAGTGAAGGAAACAAAAGAAAAATTCGGAGTAGGAATTAAAATCCAGGAGAAGAGATTAAAACTTTGAGGTTCGCCGATGACATTGTAATTTTGTCAGAGACAGCAAAGGACTTCGAAGAGCAGTTGAACGGAATGGATATTCTCTTGAAGGGACGATATAAGATGAAAATCAACAAAAGCAAAACGAGGATAATGGAATGTAGCTGAATTAACCCAGGTGATGCTGAGGGTATTAAATTAGGAAATGAGACAATTAAAGTAGTAACAGAGTTTTGCTATTTGGGGGCAAAATAACTGATGATGGTCGAAGTAGAGAGGATATAAAATGTAGACTGGCAATGGCAAGGAAAGCGTTTCTGAAGAAGAGAAATTTGTTGACATCGAGTCTTGATTTAAGTGTCAGGAAGTCGTTTCTGAAAGTATTTGTATGGAGTGTAGCCATGTATGGAAGTTAAACATGGACGATAAATAGTTTAGACAAGAAGAGAATAGAAGCTTTTGAAATGTGGTGCTGCAGAAGAATGCTGAAGAATAGATGGGTAGATCACATAACTAATGAGGAGGTATCGAATAGGACTGGGGAGAAGAGAAGTTTGTGGCACAACTTGACTAGAAGAAGGGACCGGTTGGTACGACATGTTCTGAGGCATAAAGGGTTCACCAGTTTAGTATTGGAGGGCAGCGTGGAGGGTAAAAATCATAGAGGGAGACCAAGAGATGAATACACCAAGCAGATTCAGAAGGATATAGGTTGCAGTAGGTACTGGGAGATGAAGAAGCTTGCACAGGATAGAGTAGCATGGAGAGCTGCATCAAACCAGTCTCAGGACTGAAGACCACAACAACAACAACAATGCACGTCATCACCTTTAGAGAAAAGCAGCATGTTTAAACGAATATCATGCTCAGCTGCATATTTCGAAAATTGGAGTGGTCCAACTACAGTTTGGTTGTCCTGCTTCTGTTGCAGATTGTCACCATCATCATTATCGTCATCACCTTCATGTGGCTTGCTTTTCTGCTTCTTCAGGAATAAATGAGAACAGATATTCCGGTATTTTGTACCTCAAATTTTGGCATGTCCTAAATCTTTACAAAGAACTCAATACTGTCAAAGTCATAACATCCGTGAATGTTAATATTCATTCTGTATCGAGATGTACATTCTGGATTCTGTTTATTTTTTCTTTCGCAAGCCAGAATTGGCTATGCAAAACAAGCCTGATCCTTTTTATTTTGGACGTTAATAGACGCTTTCTTATCAGCTGCATTGTCGGGGAGCTTGATGTAACTGGACCCTCTACTTAACTTATCATAGACATGATATCATGATGTAGTATTTGATTGAGTGCTTTAGCTGACCCTCTAACTTCTATTGCAGTAGACCGGGCTGGTATAGCACGCATAATTGATTTCGATACCACTCGACGATCGATGTGCTCTGAGATATAATGCCATTATCGCCCCAGATGTAGTGCAGACTATTCTCTTAAGCAGCACCCTGCTGTTCTGGAGGGCGAGTCAACTTGCAGCAGATTACTGCATTTCATATACCGGCATTAAATCTCAGATCATCTAGGGCTTTGATGCGCTCCCTCTCCAGCAGTGGGAGCCACACTTCTAGAAGACTAGGTCGCGATCACCATCCACCCTCCCCCCCCCCCTCCCCCGCCAGATTCTCAATTCTAGTGAAAGGGGTACGCCCCTCAAAAGCCCTACCAACTGCCGAGAATTCTAGAGGGATCATTACTCCACTAATCTGATGTCCTAATAGGATGGAAGAGAGCACTATCGCTAGCCACAGGTTCATTATTATTAACACTATCATTAATATTATGTCTAGGAGGTGAAGCTGACGATTGCATCAACCCATTGCATGATAGCGTTGGAGAGGAAGTGAGTGCTGGGGTGAGGGGTATGCGCTGAGGCACTCATACCTTTCGTTGCCCTCGGGGACGAACAGTCGAGGCGGAGCAGGAGGCGGTGGTGGGGGTGAGTTTCAGTGGAAGTACCTAGGTTGCAGTGACAGTATCTGGCAACGCTGCCCGTTGCTGCATGCTGGAGGCTTCACCATCGCCAGCTTTGAGGATAGGAGATCGTTGCTGCTCTTCTTCCTCTGACTGAACCACTCAGACACCAGAAGGTACGCGAGGATGCGGGGCCAATGCTGCAGCGGCCACAGCTGATTCCGCCGCTTCTCGTATCGCCATGAGTGGCACTTTGCATGGTGCCAAATGCCGCACAGGCAAGTGTTCATTCCTGCCCCCACAACCGCCGCTCTAGGCACTTGTGCCACAGCTAGCTGTTGTGATGCCTCTGTGACATATGAATAATGAATAAATAATTCAGTAAAACACTCAAGATGTTCTAAAAATGTACTCGTATGCTGTAAACAAATAACAACAGTTCAGAATAATGATTTTATGCTGTAACAACGACGGAGTACAGAATAGCCGGCCGAAGTGGCCGCGCGGTTCTGGCGCTGCAGTCTGGAACCGCGAGACCCCTACGGTCGCAGGTTCGAGTCCTGCCTCGGGCATGGATGTGTGTGATGTCCTTAGGTTAGTTAGGTTTAACTAGTTCTAAGTTCTAGGGGACTAAAGACCTCAGCAGTTGAGTCCCATAGTGCTCAGAGCCATTTGAACCAGTACAGAATACAGATGGAGAGTAAATCGAAGAAAGACGAAAGTAATGAAAAGTAGCAGAAACAGCAGAAACGAGAACAGCGAGACTTCGTAACCATCAGGACTGATGGTCACGAAGTAGATGAAGTTACAGAATTCTGCTTACCTAGGCAGTAAAATAACCAGTGACGAATAGAGAAAAAAGGATATCGAAAGCAGATTTGCAATGGCAAAAAGCGCATTCCTGGCCAATAGAAGTCTACTAGTATCAAACATACGTCTTAGTTTGAGGAAGAAATTTCTGGGAATGTGCGTTGCGAGTACAGCATTGCGTGGTAGTGAAACATGGACTGTGGGAAAACCGGAACAGAGGAGAATCGAAGCATTCGAGACGTGGTGCTACAGACGAATGTTGAAAATTAGGTGGACTGATAAGGTAACGATGATGATGATGACGATGATGTTTGGTTTGTGGGGCGCTCAACAGCGCGGTCATCAGCACCCGTACAAAGTCCCAATTTTTACACAGTCCAGTGGAGCCACTGTCACGAATTAAGATGACGATAATGATGAAACAATGAGGACAACACAAACACCCAGCCCTGGGCAGAGAAAAATCCCCAACCAGGCTGGGAATCGAACCCGGGACCACGTGATCCAAAGGCAGCAACGCTAGCCACTAGACCAAGAGCTGCGGATGATAAGATAAAGAATGAGGAGGCTCTGCACAGACTCGGAGAGGAACACTAATAAGGAGAAGGGACAGGATATAGGACATCTGTTAAGACATTCCTCATGATACTTCCATGATACTTGAGAGAGCTGTAGAGGGAGACAGAGATTGGAATACATCCAGCAAATAATTGAGGACCTACGTTGAAAGTGCTACTCTGAGATGTAGAGGGGGGCACAGGGGAGGAATTCGTGGCAGGCCACATCAAACCAGTCAGAAGACTGATGCCACACACAAAAAAAAGGTTTGAGCAGTTCAGTGAGGCTTTCTTGTAGTTCTCCCACCCAATCCAGTGTTTCCTCCTCCTTATCCAAAATGCTGAGATGACACTGGTTTTCAGCTTCCTCAGCAGCTGCCCCCACCTGCACTCACTCTGGTATTTCAACCTCGCCTTGAAAACATCTATCCAGTTCATTGAAACTGCCTACAACAACATATTGAACGTAATTGTTTTTTGAAAATGTTAGAGACATGCACACAGAAAATCGTACTGAAAATCGTATTCTTTAGCTGACTGAAATATAAACAGAAAATTGTATTGTTTAACTCACTCAAATACAAACAGCAAATCATATCTCTACTTCACTGAAATTACATGTATATGAAACACACACCACCTACAAGACTAAATCAATGGCTCCCAACTTTCGGCTCGACACATACTGCTACTTCATCATCCGTAGAAACACCTATGAACGCAAGGACTATGTCTTAGACATCTGAATGCTGTATGCTAACGAAAAATAAATTTATGTACATCATTCGAACCACAGTACGGTACACGAAAAAAATTCTCTAACGGCTACACGTTACAAAAAAAAATGTGCTTGCATACTTGCAGCACTGAGTCAATTATTGCTGGAGACTGTTGCTGCAGTAGTCTGTCGATCTAGATCATCCAACATCTTGGGGATGAAGGCTGCAATGACAAGAAACAAAAAGAAGGACTGTGGCTCGGTGCACTGTGACTTCCAGCACGGATGTATAACGCTTGCCAACTACAGTGCAGTGTATTGTGTGCGAGTGTATTTGAAACAAATTCTTTAAAGCAACATTTCCAAGTGTACTGAGGTGTCAAATACTTTACCTAATTTGTTTATGTTGAAGCCTCCCCTTAGAAAAAATTATGAATGATTGTGCTGATAAACCCCTTACGTTATTTGATTTTCAAACAACTGAGCAAAACTGAACGTACTCAGACATTTCTCTCTTTACTTATTCTGATCAACACTAAACTGACACACGATATTTTTAGCGCAACGCAATCTGACTTTCAAAAATCCCTACAAAAGAATGGCCCTGACTAACAATAACCTACACTTTTCGTGAGTCACTTACCTCACAAAAATCTTCGTTACTCGAACTACTGCAATACAGCGAGCGTCAATACTGGCTGCTAATGAAAAGATTCTAACTACCGAAGGCACTAACTACTGATAGGCATAGTTAGCAAATTTAAGATTTTGATAGAGAACAAACAATGTATTTACCCTAATAGTGTTCAAAAGTCATTATATATATATATATATATATATATATATATATATATATATATATATATATTAGTTCATGACATCCAGTCTTACAAATTTACCCTTTCTGGCGGACACACGTCCAGATCATCGGCTCTTAAAATTCTGCCATCTATCTCCCCACATCCACCACTGCTGGCGGCTCACCCCGAACTGCGCAACGCTACGCGCTGTTCACATCCAGCTGCCCAACACTACAGTAGCAAATATTTCAACAATGCCAACCAGCCACAGACTGCACACAGAACAGTCAGTGGTTTTCATACAGAGCTCTACGTGGCGTTACCAACATAAATACCTAAACAGCCTACTTACATAGCCCCCATGCTCCCCACAAAAAATTTACAAATTGTTTTGGGCAGTGGCCAATAATGATTTGATAATATTTTTCATAATTACAATAACAAAGATATCAAATGCACACACTTATTGATATACTGTTGGTCAAAAGCAAAAATTGTACAGTCCTGATCATTCATCACAGTATTAATTACAATTATATGCACAAAGTCTGAGTAGTAAAAGAAAATGCACACGGAAGTAGTGGATTTCCATGCAGTCTTGATGAAGTAGTGCTGTCCTCCCAACAGCAAGATAATGCTGACTCTTGACATGCAGAGAGGTAATGGTCCACAACAGAGCAAACACACAGCAGAGTCAGTCGAAGTTAAAGAATATTCGTAGGTAGGTCATCACAGAGCAGACCCACTATAGTCCTGGTAGAGAGTATGGTATTGGTGGGCTATCAAAGGTGCAGACCCACTGCAGTCCTTGTAGAGACGGCCAGCAGCCATCTGTTGCGACTGTGCAGGTACACACTCACCATCGAAGAGTCTTGCAGACAATATAGCAAACCCATAAACCACCACTTGTGCACTCACAAAGTTTTTGGAATTGTCCTTAGAACCAGCAATGCTATTAACCAGTCCCTTGCTGAATTAGTAACACACATGCAAACACTAACAGTCCCAACTTCTCACATATTGTGCATATACTATGACCAACAGAAATGTGTGCACTGAAATGAAACTTAATTTGAAGAACAGGTGTCTATACAATTATAAATTTACAACATAATAATGCAATTACTAAGGTACAAAATACATCATTAAAGAACATAATAGTACAGATAACGTTTGTAGTAATGCAGGCTTTACAAAGGAATAGAAATAAACATGTACATCAGTGTTACAGGAATTATGACGTAAGTAAATAAATAAAATAATGAGAATAGTTTTCGAAACATTAATTTCACACATGAGCATTGAAACAGAACAGAATTAATAATGTCTAAACATCTTTACAAAGTAAATAAAAGAGTATTAGAAAAATTCTACAACATAACTCTTATCAAATAAACACATAAAGACAGAAAGAACACAAATACACAAGGGTACATAAACACATAGCGGAATAACACAAAATGGAAGGATGGGGGTTGTTTTACAGCAGTATTTTGCAAACAAAACTTTCTTTACTTCTTGGAGGTCTCACTTCGTTCATCATTATTCCCAAAAAGTCCTATCTACACCTGCTTTCTGTATTCTATTCATATCCTCTTTCAAAATAATTATTCTTCATTGTACAGTACCTTTTCTTTTAAAAACTTTCTTTTTATAACTTCTCAATGCATTTCTTCCAGTTCATCGCAACTCATTCTCCTATATAGCCTACCCCCTCTTAAGCTAACTTAAATCTACTGAGCTGAAATGCATAAACTAAGGGGCGAGGCAATGCAGCAGCACAAAACAATTAACACAAACAGCAATGACAAAAAATGCAAATTGGCAAAGGTAGCAGCAGTAAATCTAAATTAGCAAAGCAAATGCAACATTACAACTAATATGAGCCAATGTGCGCAACAAGAAAAATAAATCGGTAATAAAACTGGCTTAACTGAGTAATACAAAGTGAAATTCAGTAGCACTATGCCTGGCAAACAGCAGCAGCAAATGCTATAACTTATACCTAAACATGACAAAGCTCAAGCAGAAAAAATGTTGCAGTAAAGATAGGAAATGTCTAATACCTATGTCAGATCTTAACACTAGAGTGATGTATCATGATAACATACTCTGCAAAAAAGCTACCAAATCGTTGAAAAAATTATGTATGCAATTCCTGTGAAGGGAAATGTCTATTTGTGCTCTCTTTTCGAAGAAAGTACGTCACAAAATTATTCTTTACTGGGTCTGTAGACAGAAAATAGTGATATTAGTACATCTATTAAATTTTATTTTAACCAATGCTGCAGTGCAACTAGAAACTAGATGTAAAACAAAATGAGCTAATATATACATAAAGCAAGGCGTGAAACGTCATTCACTAGCCATATGGCATTTCGTAATACAGTAAAAAATCTCTCAACTAACAATACAATAGACATGAAATGTTTCTCATCATTTCATTAGTCATTTCAGTAAATATCAGAAAGAACAAGCTCCAAACTGTAACCATATGTTTCAAATATGAGCGTGTCTTATTTGAAATGCTTTCTACAAAGAAATGTCAATAGCGAGGTTAATGGCCTCTTTTTTTTTCTCCACCTAATGGCTTTTTCTCCAGGCGACTAGCACAGCTGGGCACCCACAACGCATTACGTCAAGGTCACTTAGCTTTCTTACCGAAATATTTATGACAGCAGTTTGCGCTACAGTGACAGTCTCATATAAAAAATTTCATAGGTCGAGAATTTGCGTTACAAATGTGTAGAAACAAAATCCTATAAATATAACTGTGTCCAAAAAATTTTCGCCGGCATTGTGATACATTGACGCATGTACACACATTTCATAATTCTTAAAGCACAATTCTTGGTGCCCAACATCCTTTTTCACAAATCAGGGTCCCTAACCACTACTCTTTATTCCTTACCTTATTACACATATACATATTTGTCGACACTTCTTCAATATTTCATCATAATAAATACATAGCGCAATGAAATTCCTCATATAGCATCAGCTTATTGATCATAAACATACCTCAACAGCATAATAGACATCGTTGTCGTCATAATAACATCATAACACCCCAGTCAAATCTCAAAAACGTCGTAGCTTTCTGCAATAATTTCAAACCCTAAAAAAAATTCTCTGTTCATTTCAATAGCGTCATCTATCTCAAACGTACTTTAAAAATCATGATCCCATACCAAATACATCATTCAAAGCTCTCATAGTATCACAATCATTCAGAAAGTACAGACCAAATACAATTTCAGAAGTGTGAAGTTATCCAACTGTGTAATTGCGTAAACATGTGCCACTGACATAGTAAAAAAATGTTTGTCTCTCTCAGTTAAATGATCAGTTAGCTGTGTAATTCTGTGTTACAGAAATATGGTACCGATGTGTAAAGTTGTATAAGCGAATACCATATTAGCTAGGGCTCCTAGCGCTCGCTACACACTTAGTACACAAAGTAGGCGTGTTCCCCCTGAGGATTAATGTAATTATACCCTCAGGTGTTACAGATTACAGCAATGGAATGAAATGTATCACAGAAAAGCTCTGTATCTTTGTAATTCAAAAATCTTTAAAAATAAATGTTTTAAGTACAAAATTAATCACTCAAATACGTGTACTGTAGCGCTAAACTGTGCGTCTTAGTGTAAGATAATCTCTGTCAGTACTTAAGGGTAAAAAAATGTTCCAGGTGTAATTATCGTCGTCTGTAAGCAAAATTCTGTGGAAATCAATGTACTTACCTCGTAATAAACAAAAGCGAAATGCTATGCGTATAGATATCGTAGTTATTACGTACAGTACCGTGATCAAGAAAGTACTATACTGTAATGTATTGTTGTGCTACGGAAAAGGTTGTCTCATTGTAGCTATACCACAAACGTTACTACTAAAACGTGTTTTACTTTCCAGCAGAATTCAGAAAAACTGTGCAGATATAAAATAGATACACTGCAAAAGCGATAATACAAATTGTGTCACTCAATAGTAACATCGTGATATAATCGTGTAGCTGTCAAAGAAACCAAATACTAAGTCATCTTTAATCTCACAAAAAAAATGGTTCAAATGGCTCTGAGCACTATGGGACTCAACTGCTGAGGTCATTAGTCCCCTAGAACTTAGAACTAGTTAAACCTAACTAACCTAAGGACATCACAAACATCCATGCCCGAGGCAGGATTCGAACCTGCGACCGTAGCGGTCTTGCGGTTCCAGACTGCAGCGCCTTCAACCACACGGCCACTTCGGCCGGCTTTAATCTCACAGAAAGTACTTCAAATAAAGAATATCTTTTCAAGTAAACCAAAATGTTGCATTAAAGTCTCATTAGCAGTATCGGTATATGTTCTAAGTATGTAAGCCTAATTGTCGTTACGTAATTGTGCAGCTAACAAGCAAGAATGTACACACAACAACACTGTGTCATCTGTTCACTATAAAAATCCATTCGTAATTATTGTCTAAATAAGTTGCCTAGGTTCTTGACTGGATAGTTAACTTCAAACATTGTTGCATGTTAACAGTTTCTAAGTGTGACAAAGAGTACTAGTAACGTGGAGTGAAAAATTTTATATCAAAGACTAAGTTAAAAAGCAGATATCTCTCAATAAACGGTTTTACATGTGAAATGTGGTGCATTCCTTTACCCTTCCTAGTACGCAGAGTTTCAACATCAAAGCAATTATCATATTGTATGTGTCGGTAAGGAATGCTATAATTTTTCTCAAGGTTAGCGTCTATGTTATTTTTATCTGAGCCAGCCAGCGCACGTGGCTGCCTGCGGTGTGAGCCACTGTCTGTCTCTTCGTAGGCGCGCGTCGTTATTAGGATTAGGAGATCTAAATTCTACAAATTCACCTTGTATAGAGGGCCCTGCCCTGTTTTAATCCCGCCAGTTCTGATGAAATTCAGGTCTATCGTAATGATTATATCGTCTGTCGTCATGTCGGTAGTTTCCATAGTTTCTTTCTAGTCGGTCATGTGGTGGAGACTTTCTGCTGGAATCGTAACTGCGCGGTGGACCGTTGCGTCTGAAATTGTTCTGTCTCACTTGATAATAATTATGTTGGTTCCCAAATTGTCTGTTTCTCTGATTGTCTCTATTATAGTCATTATCACGGAGAGGTGATCTTTCCTTGTGATTATTATGACTCTGCCGTTGGTTGTCATATGGGTGGTGTCTGTTTTGGTCACAATTTGGGTTGTAAGAATAGCCTTGTCGTGTCCAGTTATTGTTTCTGTCGTCACGGAATTGTGACGGATGTGACCTGTAGTCATTGTTTTCCTGTTTTCTCATCCCACGACTGTCTGTGTCAATTTCTAACTCTTGTAAGAGTCCCTGAAAAGCTTCAATGTCGTCTTTGCAACGTACTGCCAAAATAATGTGTCTTAAATGTTCAGTCAATTTGATTAATCAAATGCGGATGAGTTCTGAGGGGCTGTATGTGTTTGACAGATACTGGTTCTTACGCAACATGTCTTCAAAATATTTCACAAGACTGGAAAATTCAGATTGTTCGAAATGTTTCATCATTATGATGCTATGTTTTACTCGGTGTTGTGTAGCTCGAGACCAATATGCTGAGAGGAAGGCATGATAAAATTCTCCTTCACTGTGACAATCGTGAATGACCGATCGCATTCTTACAGCTAGTTCATTCTCTAAGTAGCCACACATAAATTCTAACTTGTGCTCCAATGAGCAGTTGGGAGGAAAGCAATGAGAGAATTGATGAAGCCATGCTTGTGGATGAATATCGCTGCCAGAATTCTTAAATGTTTTGAATTTACGTGTAGTAATCAACAACTTATAGTCAAAATCAACATGTCGGAGAGTCGCATATCGGTCATTGTTACTTCGTTTCGGCGGTTCCATCTCAAAATTCAATGCGCCTTGCCAATTTCTTCCATAATTTCCGAAGTGCCCTGTGTTGTTATTTTGTGGCTTTTCCGTATTTCTGTCCCTCTTCCCGTATTGGAGCGCGAGTGTCCTCTGAAATATGTAATTCTTGTATTACCTGTGTCAACTGATATTGTACTTCCCGGCTTTCTCTTTTGTACTGTGTATTGATTTGGTTTTGATTTTGTTTGAATTTTCTAATTTGTTCATACTCTTCCGTGTCAGTGAAGGCTACAGGTCAGGTGTCATTCAGATCATCATCTACCTTTGTAATTAAGTTAGTGAACTGATCCGAAAGTTCGGCTACTTTATCCGATAGTGAACTTATTTCCTCAGTGTGTTTTTCTGAACCAAGTTTCAGAGTGTCCATTTGTGTTGAAATCGTATCTACTGTGTCCTTTAAGTTTCCTTGAGTTTTTGCAAGTTGCGTAACCGAATCGGTAGATGCAACTGAGTCAGTTTTAGCTTTCAAGTTGTCGTGATTTTCATGAACAATAGTTTGCAGTTCTTTTATGGCTGCTTCGTGATTCTGTAATGTATTCTCATGACGCGAAAAAATAGGTTGAAAATGCTCACAAATTTGTGTTTTTCCGTCATTACAGAATTTTTGACATTTAAATTCGATTTTAAGTAACTCAGCAGTTAAATCTTTACGAGTTTGTTCAAGCGTTTGCTCAATTGTGTTTAACTTTTGAAGATTTTGTTCCATTGTGTCTAATTTGTGTAGCTGTTGCTGTGTTCGTTCCTGATTTTGTTCCATTCGTTGCATGAATTGCAATAACAACGTATTAGTGTCTGGAACTTATTCCTTTGCGCTTATCGACAGTGCATAACAGGCAACTTTCGCATTTTGAAAGGCAGAATATGTGTCTTGACTTGATTGAGAAACGGGTAATGACGCAAAACCTGAATCTGCAGTATTTGCAAGATTGTGTCCTGTCATTTCGGAATCCTGAGGCGAGCTGTTGCCGACCTATCGATCGACAGTGTTTCCCTATTCACCAATTGTTTCACTGTCTACACCATTATTTGCCGAATGGTCCATTTCCCTATGCACAGTTATCAAATTACTATTTGAATGTCTGTTAATTCATTACATAGTGGTGCTGATAAGGTACGCTCGTCGTCACTATTACTTCTCAGTTTACTTTGACCGAGCGAGGTGGCGCAGCGGTTAGACACTGGACTCGCATTCGGGAGGACGACAGTTCAATCCCGCGTCCGGCCATCCTGATTTAGATTTTCCGCGATTTCCCTAAATCGCTCCAGGCAAATGCTGCGATGGTTCCTTTGAAAGGGCACGGCCGACTTCCTTCCCCGTCCTTCCCTGATCCGATGAGACCGATGACCCCGCTGTCTGGTCTCCTTCCCAAAAACAACACAACAACCCGATCAATTTACTTTGGAGCCTAGTGTTACGTTTTTCACACGCCATAATTATCACGTATTTCACACGGTAACAAGAAAAGCACAATTTGAAGAGCAAAACTAAGAAAACACATTAGCATAACACTGAAAATAATATCTCGCTAATTTCAAGCGCAGCGCCGAAATACTTGGTGCAAATCTACGTGCATGCCACATCTGTTTTACTGAACAACAATGAAAAATTACAACTACAAAGAACATTCTCTCTACAATTACGCGCTAGCAATAAACAATAGCTACACTAATTACACAAACTACAAGAAAAAATAAGAAGATTCCAGTGAGGTATCCTCGGCTACAGGTCGACATATGAAACCTTCCCTTAGAACAATCTATGAATGATTGTGCTGATAAACCCCTTACGTTATTTGAGCAAAACTGAACGTACTCAGACATTTCTCTCTTTACTTATTCTGATCAACACTAAATTGACACACAATATTTTTAGCTCAACGCAATCTGACTTTCAAAAATCCCTACAGAAAGAATGGCCCTGACTAACAATAACCTACACCTTTCATGAATCACTTACCTCACAAAAATCTTCGTCACTCGAACTACTGCAATACAGCGAGCGTCAATACTGCCTGCTAAATAAAAGATTCTAACTACTGAAGGCACTGACTACTGATAGGCATAGTTAGCAAATGAAAGATTTTAATAGAGAACAAACAATGTATTTACCTTAATACTGTTCAAAAGTCATTATATATATCAGTTCATGACATCCAGTCTTACAAATTTACTCTTTCTGGCGGACACACGTGCGGATCGTCCGCTCATAAAATTCTGCCATCTCTCTCCCCACATCCACCACTGCTGGCCACTCACCTCCAACTACGCGCTGTTCACATTCAACTGCCCAACACTACAATAGCGAAAATTACAACAATGCCAACCAGCCACAGACTGCACACAGCACAGCCAGCAAGTGATATAGAGCGCTACGTGGCATTACCAATATAAAAACCTAAACAGCCTACTTACAATGTGCACAAATATTCCCAAGCAGAGTGGATCTATGGTTTTAATTAATATTTCCTACTGTACAACTGTATTTTCAATTTGTGAAATTTATCCCTGCAAATTGTTCAAAGGTTTATTTATGACGCATCTTGAAGCAAACTACTGTGCAGCGATCTTTTTGAAAGTGTATTTACAGTCATATTCAACTGGATTTAATAAATCCTGAACCAGATCGTGATCAAGGGCAAGCGAAGGCTGGGGTATTTGCCACAAAAATGCGTGAAGAGTCCCGGGGAGGAAGGCTGGAAAAGAGTGGAAGGTTTCGCAACCGTGCCAGGACCCACTGCGATCTTTTTAGAGTCTGTGTTCAGGTGTAGCGGTATTTCTCGGAATTAAAAGTCCAATTTCATCAAAAATTGTTCAAATATTCTTGTTGTGTCAGCTGCAAAGCTCTCTCTCTTTCTACTGTGTTACATTTAGTTCCTGTATCATTTTCAATGTGTTGGCTGTGTCAAATATTCCACACAGCACTCGAATTGTTCAAACAATATATCATATTCCATAAACAATACCCCAGCAGAATGATATTTTCACTCTGCAGCGGAGTGTGCGCTGATATGAAACTTCCTGGCACATTAAATTTGTGTGCCGGACCGAGACACGAACTCGGGACCTTTGCCTTTCGCGGGCAACTGCTCTACCAACTGAGCTACCCAAGCACGACTCACTCCCCGTCCTCACAACTTTACTTCTGCCAGTACCTCGTCTCCTACCTTCCAAACTTTGCAGAAGCTCTCCTACGAACCCTGCAGAACTAGCACTCCTGAAAGAAAGGATATTGCGGAGACATGGCTTAGCCACAGCGTAGGCAAAGGTCCGGGGTTCGAGCCTCGGTTCGGCACAGAGTTTTAATCTGCCAGGAAGTTTCAATATCCCAGCAAATTATTTAAATATCACATGCAACATTTAGTTATGATCTTTTTAATCAGTCTGCTACTGGCTGTGAATCTGCGTGTGTGTGTGTGTGTGTGTGTGTGTGTGTGTGTGTCTGTGTGTGTGTGTGTGTGTGTGTGTGTGTGTGTGTGTGTGTGTGTGAAACAATATTCTGCATAAACAATACCCCTGCAAATTGTTTAAACACTAGAGAAAAATCTGAGATGTATTAGAAATAAATAAACAATATCTATGGAAGTTGTTCAATGCATTGTGATTGACACTGTGTTAGGCTACTGTCATGAGAGCCTCCCAGCCCAACAGCCAAACACAGACTGAACAATTTTCCCCACCACTTTTTTTTTCTGGACGAGCATCTTGGATTACATCACAGTTGGGGAGGGGGAGGGGAGCGGGAAAGGTGGGCGGTAGGGGCTGGAAGATCCCTGAGAGGGCCCACATGCCGGCTGGAGAAAACCCATGATGCCATCAGTGGTTGGAAGGGTAATTAATTGATCAATTTGCATAATTAATTTGATATCAATTTGATATCAAAATTGCACCAGAACTCTCTTTGCTCCATGTCTGGTACTAGTTCACACGGAGGCGACAAACTCTTGGGACATCTCCTAGAATCGTGTTGAACCTCTTTTTGCCAAGTTTAGTACAGCAACTCTATGAGCCATTGACTCAACAAGTCATTGGAAGCCTCCTGCTGAAATACTGAGCAAAGCTGCCTTCTACAGCCAACCGTGATTGCAGAAGTGTTGGCAGTGGAGCATTTTGTGCACGAAATGACCTCTCTATCACGTCCCATAAAAGTTCGATGGGATTCATTTTGTGCAATCTTGGTGGTCAGATCGTTCGCCCAAACTATCCAGAATGTTCCTCAAACCAATCGCAAACACTTGCGCCCAGTGACATAGTGCATCGTCATCCGTAAAAATTCTATGGCTGTTTGGGAACAAATGGTCTCCAAGTAGCTGAACATAACCATTTCCAGTCAATGATCGGTTCAGTTGAACTAGAGAACTCTGTGCATTCCACGTAAACACTGCCCACGCCATTATGGAGATACCACTGGATTTCGCAGTGCCTTTATGACAACATGTGTCCATGGCTTCATGGGGTCTGTGCCACACTCGAAACCTACCACCAGTTCTTACCAGCTGAAATCGAGACTCATCTGATCAGGTCACAGTGTAAAGTCACCTAGGGTCCAAGCTAAATGGTAACGAGCCCAGGAGAGGCACTGTAGGCGATGTCATGCTATTAGCAAAGGCTCTCGTGTCGGCCTTCTGTTGCCATAACCTATTAACGCCAAATTTTGTCACATTGTCCTAACAGGTACGTTCGTTGTACGTCCCACATTGATTTCCGCGGTTATTTCACGCAGTGTTGCTTGTCTGTCAGCACTGATAGCTCTACAAAAGCGCCGCTGCTATCGGTCTTTAAGTGAAGACCTTCAGCCACTGCATTGTCCGTGGTGAGAGGTAACGCCTGAAGATTTGTATTCTCGGCACTCTGTTGACATTGTGGCTCTCGAAATATTGAATTCCCTAATGATTTTCGAAGTCTGTCAATTCCCATCGCACTACCATAATCACTTGACTACAAATGACAGCTTCGCTAATGCACTTTCCTTTTATACTTTGTGTACCAGATACTACTTCCATCTGTATATGTGTAAGTGCCCACTAGTACCATCAGAACTGCTTACTGGTGACATTTATTGAACTAAAAATTACCGGAACATCTTCGAAAAATAAATTAATCATTTTTCGTTATTATTGGCCACACACTGAATGATATTTCAAGGGTAAGATTTCAAAGTGAGAGGATGTGTAAATTATAGTGACAGTGAGGCGCTGACGGTCTAATAAGACAAAAACTCGCTTCTGCTTGGAGTTATACCTCCATGCAGTTCTATTTCTTCGGTATTTCAAGAACCTTTGACTTTTCTGGCATCCACGAGTCATGACAGTATGCCTTGCTTACTTCTTTCCACATTTCACGCAATTATGGGCTAAGACAGAAAAAAATGTTAAGTTCCTTGCATATGTGATCATTAAACATGTTGTGCATATGATGTGAAAATTGAAAATGTAACGAATACGAATCGGTACCAGTAAGCAAACAAGTTTCGAAGTTCAAACTTCATCAACTATCGATGTAAATACAGTAAAAGAGGATTTACGCGGATTACGAAAACCACATCACTTACTTCTGTTCTTGATTATTTAAAATGTATAGACAAAAATAAAGTCATACTTACTAGGGCACACACGTCGTATTACAGGATCAAATACGAGTCTAAGACCACAAAAATGTCCGAAAATGCCTTCCTGACACCAAGTTACTAGCGTAAGCACTGTGATATTCACTATTCACAACAACTGTCGCGTGCACATGACGTAAATTACAAGCAAAAAGCAATTCTAAACTCTCTCCGAATAAACAGTTCTCTGCCAATGTTTTTGGGCATCTAACATGGCGGGGCCAGCTTCAAACTAACGTACTTCATAAATCTGTAGCGCCATCTCCTCTTATTTTTACCTCCATGGACGTGCGCTGCATTTCAGAGTATACCCGCTGTGCTGAAACCAAAGCCTGCAGCGAAATACGGCCTTGAAATATGAACTGCGATCGTAAGCGAAGGGCATCACGCCTCTCACTTGCTAACGGATCACGTGTTCCCACTGCCAGCGTCACGTGAGGAAGAGATCAAACCTGTCGAGTGGTTTCGGGAGCAAGGTGAATTGTTGTCTGCAAAGCAGGGTTTTAGATTATAAAAGCGTATATTTTTCTACAAATTGCCGGTTTAGGTGCAACTACTTTGCCCGTTGATTTTCCAGTGAATATATTCCGTCTCATAACCAACATTGTGCGAGGTTTGCAAAATATCAGTCTACTTTCTCGACAATTTCTTAATTCGACTCAGTAACTCTTTTCTGCTACAAATTTTCTTAAATAGTGAAAGAGGTATACGTCAGAGACTAATCTGATGAACAGAGTGGGCTTCCAAAAACCGTGCTTCAAATCCGTCAATTTATTCATCGCCAGCATCGTCATGATGAGATTATTCTTTTGTTTTGCAGTCCAAACCTCTTCTTCATCTAGTCAGTCCAGAAATACTTACATTTTTTTGTGGTTTATCTTATTACCCTTAGCAAGGCAATCAATAAGTAAAACCCGTTTTTGTCCCAGAGAACACAGGCCGTTTCCTATCAGGCGGTAGAAACGATCTTTTTCGCAGAGAGTATTCAACAAATGCAGCATCTACCTTTCTCACAGTTCAATTTTCATTTAATATGCACTGAACGTTATTTTTTGACGTGCTTGAGACATCAGCTATTTTATACCCCTTTAATCTCTTTCTGTGATCCTTAGTCTGATAACTGGTTTGAGCTAACTATAGTTGAGACATAGACTCCGTCTGCAGTTTTTAACCCAAACTATTCTTCCCCGAAGTTAACTTCTGTTAGTGCGCAGGATTGTTCGCGGTTAGGGGTGGAGGGCTGGGCTAATTAACTGACGAGACTGAGCTGAATACGATTTATTGACAAAAACACCTCTCAGATTAAGCCAGTACTCTTAGATGGATACAGAGCTGCCGGCTAGCGATTGCAGAACGATCAGCTCAGAGGGACATGCTGGCTACCGCGGTTTCTCCAGTCATAAGCATCGGTCTCAACGTACAACTAAAACAGTAATAAGAAAACGGTCCACTTGCAATTTTCACAGAGCCTTTACTCACAATGAACAATAATTAATCTAACAGACTATGAAAGTACTGTGAATAGTTAGAATTGAATTCAAGTAACAAAGTAATTTAATTTCCTTTAAGCTCTCAATAACTTAGATAAAAACATTTAAAACATTTATCCATACAGACGCTGAAATTACTATCTTTAAACTATATCCATTCATTAATAAAAGCTTTACTCGATAAAACATTGATTAATAAAACGGATCATAAAACCTCCTGGCAGATTAAAACTGTATGGCGGACCGAGACTCGAACTCGGGACCTTTGCCTTTCGCGGGCAAGTGCTCTACCAACTGAGCTACCCAAGCACGACTCACGCCCCGTCCTCACAGCCTCACTTCTGCCAGTACCTCATCTCCTACCTTCCAAACTTTACAGAAGCTCTCTTTACAGAAGGTACTGGCAGAAGTGAGGCTGTGAGGACGGGGCGTGAGTCGTGCTTGGGTAGCTCAGTTGGTAGAGCACTTGCCCGCGAAAGGCAAAGGTCCCGAGTTCGAGTCTCGGTCCGGCACACAGTTTTAATCTGCCAGGAAGTTTCATATCAGCGCACACTCCGCTGCAGAGTGAAAATCTCATTCTCAAAACTGATCATAAATAAAATCTGAGTACAAATAATTTGGTCTCGTGGACAAGAATCAATCAATATACGAGGTTCGTCCAGAAATTAAGTTCCGTTTCTATTTCTATCTGCGGGAGCGCTACGATCGCAGTTCCGAGCATGTGCGGCAGTTACTCTGACTCAAGGAGAAGACATGAACGCCATTTTCAGATCGCTGCTGCCGACGTGTGCTTTGTAGTGCTTCTTTATAATGTTAGCCCTAATTGCAAATGCCACCGAGTATGAAATCCGATCTGTGATTCGTTTTCTAAATGCAAAGAAAGTTAAACCAAAGGAAATTCATAGGCAAATCTGCGAGGTTTATGGACAAAATGCTACGAGTGATTCAATGGTTTAGACTGTTCAATGAAGGACGTGATCAAATGCGCGATGAATAACGAAGTCGACGCCCGGCTGTGGTTACTGATGAACTGGTTCACACAATTGAAGAGAAGATTAAGCACAACCGTAAGTTTACACTTAGTGCCCTTGCTATGGAAGTTCCGCAAATCTCTCGATCACTAATTCATGAAATTGTTACTGAAAAACTGAAATTTCCAAAACTTTTCTCACGTTGGGTACCCAAAATTCTTAGTGAACAACACAAAAAACAACGGATGGGCAGTGCACTTCAGTTTTTGACACGCTTCAATGAAGAAGGCGATGGTTTTCTTTCTCGGATAGTCACGGGGGATGAAACTTGGGCATCGTACGACACCTCTGAAACAAAACGGCAATCAGTGGAATGATGGCACACTTCAGCCCCAACGAAGGTTAAGCCTAAGCAAATCTTGACACCTCGAAAAGTCATGTGCACCGTTTTTGGGACAGAAAAGGCATTTTGCTGATTGATATCTTACCACGAGGCCAAACAATCAATGCACATGGCTACTGCGAGACCATTCGGAAATTGCGCCACACAATACAGAACAAGCCCTGAGAATTACTGTCAAAAGGTTTTGTTTTTTTTTCCACGATAATGTCCGACCTCACACGGCAAATGTGGCCAAACAACTCTTACGGGAATTTCACTGCGACGCGTTTGATCATCTTCCGTACAGCCCGGACATCGCTCCTAGTGACTTTCATCTCTTCTTACACCTAAAATCTGTCCTTAGTGGTCAACACTTCATCGATAATGACGAGCTGAAAGAACATATTACCACATAGTTGAATACACAGGCGCCAACCTTTTATGAAGAAGGCGTACAAAAACATGTGCCACGCTATGACAAGTGCCTACAAAATTTCGGAAGCTATGTAGAAAAGTAGTTTAACAGTTGTAGATTTGTGTACAATAAATATTTTTTCTGTATCTGTACACGTTTGTTTTATATAACGAAACGGAACTTACTTTGTGGACATACCTCGTACATGCAAACCAAATACAACAGACATTATACACACATTGGACAACAACCACTACGAACCACACACGTGCAACACAATTACTAACGCCCACTGCATCAGCTTATCGTGCACCTTTGCAGTTTAACTCGTTACTGCCCAAACACCACAATCCGAACAAATCAGTTTAAGATAAAGTTAAGTTAAAGAGTTCTCGCTTAATAGCCTTACTTCTCACTAAAATTACTAAAACCGCAAAAAGTAAACACAACAACTTAAAGTAGCCTGTGCAACACTTCTAAGATAAAGAGGTGGCACTTTGAGGTACCAGGGATTCTAAATCCATTTCTTTTATTTTATCTTTCTTTTTTTTTTTTTTTTTTTTTTCAAGAATTAGAATACACATTGATCAGCAGTGAGACAGCATGCTGTCATACCGCGCCTTAACGCCTCTGTTTTACTTAGAATCATGCGGTCGCCACTATCACGCGCTTAGTGTTTGATCCCTATAATCCTTACGGCATATTACACCTTAACCAATGTTCTGATCACAGGGAAAGCTCTCACTGCATCGCCCACGTGGGGCCAGACGCAAATGCTTCAGTAATTTAGCAAAATTGGATAGCCCTTTGCACAGACAACATACACTGTGAAGATGTGTGTAACTAAATTCCCATGTAAGGGTGCAAAACAACACTGCCACCCCCTACTACAGTGAACAAGATAGAAAAATTAACAAACCACAACTTCCCGTAATTTCGGCAAACCATACCAGTAGGAGCAATTAACGCGACAACGACGGAACACCTAAAAGGGCCACACTTCGTGATACCAGTTCGCATCAGACCCTAAAAATATTAACCTTGTTCCGCGCCGATCGGCACTGTGCGAAACCAGTAGCATCTAGCCACATTCGTTCTGTACTGCCGACTGTCCAGCAGTTTATGCAGTTCTCAACGTTGGCCCTCGGTTATACAGTGAGACCAGTTTGCACTACAGATCCCGATTCTGCGTCAAAAGTGAAGGATGCACAGTGAAACTAAAGGCTTCAGTAACGAATCACAGTGTACTAAACTCATCTGTGTGCATCACCCAATATCACCTTAGAATGCGTGCCTGCAAAAATCCGAGTGATTGCTGCAATGACGTCAAGAACTCCAGGTACGGACGCACGAATTCAAACCGCAGAAATGATGAACATCCAGATTTCTTATGTATAGTAATTTAAGTCAGTATTCTTCAGGGATTTAAGTCTTGCGTATAGTGATTTAAGTTAGTATTGTTCAACTATTACCTACTAAACTTAGAGTCTGTAACAGACACTGGCTACCTTCTTTGGTATAGGAATTATTGCATTTTTATTTAAGTCTGAGGATTATATGTCTGTCTCATTTATCCGACAAATTAGATCGAGTAGCTTTGTTACGGTTGGTTCTAAGGACATGTCATATAACTCAGATGACTACTTTCGATTTAGGTCTTTTAGTGACTTCTTTCGATTTAGGTCTTTTAGTGATCTGTTAAACACTTGTCCCAGTATTGCATCCCCCATCTCATCTTCATCCATTTCTTCTTCTCTATCTATAATATTGTCTCCAACTATATTTTCTTTTATATAATCCTTCCATATGTTCCATCCAGCTTTCAGCCTTCGCTTCTTTGCTTGGTACTAGGTTCCCATTGAAGTCTTGGTATTCTTAACAACTGCTTCTCTTTTCTCCAAACAAATTCCAAATTAATTTTCGTAGTTAATCCCTTACACCACAACATTTTCTTATTTATTTATTTTATTTAATATAGCTTAGGACAATAACACTTTATCCAGACTTTAATGGGCAGATATTTCTACTTATGACTGAGGACGGCGTACTGAGCAACATTATATCAGTATTTACGTCGTTTGCAGACTAATGATTACAGCTATAGCAAGTCGTCTGTTTTTAGTTTGGTTAGTACCTTTAAGTACATGTGGCAAGAGCAAGCCATTAATGCTTCTTTTCCGCTGGACAGCAGACAGGAGCCGGCCGTGGTGGCCGAGCGGTTCTAGGCGCTCAGTCTGGAGCCGCGCGACTGCTACAATCGCAGGTTCGAATCTTGCCTCGGGCATGGATGTGTGTGATGTCCTTAGGTTAGTTAGGTTAAAGTAGTTCTAAGTCCTAGGGGACTGATGACCACAGATGTTAAGTCCCATAGTGCTGAGAGCCATTTGAACAGCAGACAGGAGTTGAAGTGTGGACCTTAGGATGCAAGAACGTCAATCTACATGGGTTGTACAGAAAGTTAAGTTTTGATCGGTCGCGAAATGGACACCACAGTGAAAACCCGATGAAGCTTCGCACAGATGTGTTGGGTAGTGTCTCTTTTCAGTTGTGAGCGCATCGTGAGCGAGTAAATGTGCCTAGGACAACGATGTCTCCTGCCAAGTAGCAGGGCCCGCTGAGAGGCTTCGCCTTAATGAATGCAGCCCACCTGACACAACTGCCACGCACTTCCTACTTCATGGCAATTCTCAGCCGCACTCTGCTGGGGCAGTGAAAACGCTCCTGGAGCCTTTTTGATGGGAAGTGTTTGATCACGCACAACAGAGCTGTAGTTGGCTCGTCCTGAGTATCATCTCTGTTCACATGAAACGCTGGATACGAAGCTAACACTTGGGCGCAGGCTATGTGCTATAGACCAGCGTAGAGAATTATTGGAAAGCACAGGCAGCTGCCTTCTACAACGATGGTGTTGGAAATTTGTTATAACGCACCGACTATGTAACTAACTCTTGCAAATAAAATGTTTCTGATTTTCACTGTGGTTTCCATATAGCGACCGATCGGAACTTACTTTCTGGGCAACCCTCTTATAATGACATGTGTAGTCCACTTAGTGGTGCATTATGGTCATGCAGAAAACATCAGGTTGTAGAGTTTGTGATATGTCTGTGGGAAGACTATTCGATGCAGAGAGAAAAACAACCAACCACTCACATATTAAGGTGACACATATAAAAATGTCTACACGTATACCCGTTACACACTGCGAAACAGGATGATTTTTTTCCACCATTTGCGAACTCCAGGGACTGATCGATGATTGGATATGGAACAAAAAATTGCTAATGAACCTATGTCTGGAAATGCATGGTTTCCATGCCAGAGACCATTTATTCAATCACACATTGTTACAGAGACTGCGGTCAAATACGCGCTGTACTATGCAGTCACAATTACAATATGCATGGTTTCCTCCTAGAGGGTGGCACTGTTGTTCACACGTTATGCCCTAGCGCCCTATCCTGCCATAGTGATCGGTAATGTTGTCTCCAATTCACTTCTCTTGCTGACTCATCCTGTAGTGGATGTGATACAGTGTTCTACACAGTGGTCCCTTATTCAAATCTAGAGCTAGCCGACATGGTGTTTACATGCGGAAAAGCAAATGGTAGTGGACGGCGGGCAGCAAGGTTGTATCAAGAGACCTGTCCCCCCCCCCTCCCCCCCCACCCGACGACGTCCACGGCGTTCAATGCTTGCAGCAGGATTTTGGCCTTTTGTCTAAGACAGGGACGTTTCAGGAAGCAAGAAATGAAGGACGTACACGAAATGTTCGAAAACCAGACTTGGAGGAAAATGTGATTAACACTGTGGAAGGCGACTGTCATGTCAGTACCAGGCAGTTGGCCCACCTGTACAGGGTAAGCCAGACGACCGTGTGGAACATTCTTCATGAAAGTTGTTACCACCCTTATCAAGACCAGACTTTCCATATCGGGAGGAGTTTTGTCACTGGTTTCTACACCAAGCTGCCACGATTCTGGGTTTTGTGTCATCCACCCTATTCACAGATGAGGCCACCTTTACGTGGAGTGCTATCTTCAGTTTTCATAACAGTCATCTGCGGAATACTATGCACAACCCCCACAGCTAACCATCAGCATCTGTTCAGCAGGAATGTGTGCGCCATGATAACAGGCGACAGTCCGCCTGCTTAGCTGGCTTGTACGTGCTCGCCTACCATGCAGTGGGCCTGGGTTCGATTCCCGATCGGGTTGGAGGTTTTCCCCACCCGTGGCCTGGGTGTTGTGTTGCCCTATCATCACTTCATCATCACCGACGCGCAAGTCGCCTAATTAGGTGTCACCTGAAATAAAGACTTGCAGCCGGCGACCGAACTTCCCCGGTTGGTGCCTCCCGGCCAACACTACCACACAATCATTTCATTGGCCAGTCTTTTGGGACCAGTCTTTCTTCCACGTCGCGTGACAGGCCAGAACTATCTGTACTTCTTGCGGGTGACTTTGCTTCTACTGCTGGGAGAACTGCCGTTGACGAGGGTTATGTGGCTGCTCCAGCCCACTTCGCCGTTAAACGTCCGGACATATCTCAATCATGTCTTCCCTGGTCGATGGTTCGGACGAGGGGGTCCAGTGCCATGGCCTGCTCGTTCGCCGGATCTCAACCAGTACGATTTCTGGTTACGGGGCCATCTGAAAAGTATCGTGTGTGCGAAGCCCATTCCAGATCTGTATTCGTGCTGCCTTTGACACTGTTCGGATGCAGCCTGGCCGATGTGAACGTGTAAGACAAAACATGCTACGGCACGTACACGCACGCTTTGAGGCACATGGAAACCATTTTCAATAGATAATGTAACTGTGTGTGCATGGCTAAGCGCGTATTAGAACGCACTCTCTGTAACAATCTATGATTGAATAAATGGTCTCCAGCATGGAAGCCATGCATTTTGGACCTTTTCCCTCAGACCTTTTTTCTTCCGCATTCTCTCTCGATCAATCCCTAGAGTTTGCACGCGGTGGAAAATATTGTCATTCATAGGATATGAACATACAACAATTTTTACAAATAATACTTCTCGCCTTGTTACCATCAATATACAGTGATGGAAATAAGTATTCATACACTAGAGCGTGGAAAAGTAAACTGCCTTTATTGACAATACGAAACCAAAAACACTAATTGGATATGCACTGTACATATTGGACAGTCGCCAATGCAGGTATGCTGGTATATAGAACGAGAATGAACAAACCTTTACAAAACAAAATACAAAAACGTCTGACAAGTTCTCTACTGCGCTAGGAATTAAGTATTCGTACACTAACCAAAAATGACACTTCTAACAAAGCCAGAACATGTTTAATACTTCGTATACATACCCTTACGATGTATTACTTCTCGCAACCTCCGTGGCATGGAATGGACCAATTTTCTTGTAGTTTCCGACGTGATACCTTCCCATTCTCGAAGGAGAGCCTCTTTCAAAGAGGCCTTACTACGCATGTCGTGTTTTCTCACTCGTGTTTCCAGCTCACTCCACAAGTTTTCGATATGATTCAGGTCCGGACTCTGAGCTGGTGTTTTAAGAGTGTGTGGAGTGTTGTAGAGCAACCACAGCCGGACAATTCGCGCCGTATGTTTTGGGTCATTGTCCTGTTGGAAGTAATAATTTCTAGGAAGACCCAAGGCGTCAACACTCTGTTGTAAGTTCTGTTGGAGAACGTTCATATACACAAATCTGTCCATGGTACCTTCCACAAGCACTAATTTTCGGACACCGGAGGCTGACATACAGCCTCATACCATCACTCCACCACCTCCGTGCTTCGCCGTAGGTTGAATGTTGTTTCGGTCGAGGTCTGTATTCGGTCTTCTCCAGCCCAAGCTCCTACCATAATTGTGCACGATATTAAATCTGCTTTCATCACTAAACAACATAGTATCCCAGAAGTCTGCTGTCTTGGATACATGCTGTTTAGCGAATTCCATCCACCACTTCCTGTTCTTTTTGCTGATGTAGGGCTTTCGTCCGGGACCCTGGCTCTGTAGCCCGAACGATTGAGAATGGAACGAACTGCCATTGGAGTGATGTCCTTTCGGAAGTGGTCATGTACATACGGAGATAGTCCCGACTCTGTCGCTTTCAGGTTTTTTTTTATGATTCTTAGTAACGTTCTGGTCGCTCTTGTTGTTAGCTTCTGTGGACGACCGTGTCGTTCACTGTTTATTACTACACGTCTGTCCTTACATCGCTTAATGATAGATTGCACAGTCGCTCGCCTTCGTCCTATGATGTTCGCAATTTCGGCATACGACTTGAAGATATTGGGCGACAACGATGTTTCGTTCCTCAATCGTCGTTCCCTTCCCCTTGCGCCCCATTCAGTTGTTCCACGGTACCCACGTCCGACGTGCTGTTGCCTCACGGCCGCCACACGACTACACAAGTGTGGCATGCACTCCGGGGCTGCGTCAGCCGTTTGGTTGAAAGTAGTCCGCTGTATGAATACATTTTGCCCTGTCGTATACCGTGCGGAGTGTAATATATTTTATTTTCCCAGAATATATTCATGGCATACGGGAAGCTTCATTACCAAGAACGTGGTTATCTGACGCTACATCATCGCACTTATTCGTATCGGCGCTGTGGGTGATTTACTATCCCAACACACCACTTATTTCCATGACTGTATAGAAAATGATCGTTGTGTCATTCAAAGTTAAGAAGCTTTTCCTTACACAAATCATATGAACGAAATAACCACGTAACAAGTACGAACTTAAATTATCATTAAAGGTTTAATCATATTTCAGGGAACTTAGATCTGTCTGGAGTGAGAAGTAATGAACAGTTTTGAGTTCGCCTAGTACTGGTTTTACACACGCCAATAGAAGATACAGAACGTTACCTCAAGTTGTACAGTAATTCTAAGACTGTACTAACGTTAACAGGTGTACCGTTTTATTGGTAGTCATGTGGTCTGCCCTAAACCTATTAATGGTGAGAATCTCCTCCCGCACAAGGTATGAGGAATATGGTGCTGGACAGGCTAGTAGCAAAGTACCAAATTTTCTCGAATTAATGTCCTTAGTACACAGCGTTGACGATTTCGCTTTTCCCTTTTCCTTAACTTCAATGCATCAATGGTAATAACAGTGCAGAACATGCTGCACATTTTTGGCAAGCTGGTCAGTACGTTCGTTGCCCCTCATGCCGATGTCATATTGTGCACATCCACATAGCTTTAATCTGTGATACCTGCATCAGCTTTTGTAGATGCTTCACGCGGATTATCTTCCAGAGAACTACCGAGAGTTTCAGTCCAAATGCTCAGTTCTTAGTGTCAGCTCTTAAAAATCTATGAGGGAACTTATTTCAAACCTTAAACAACTTTGGATGAGGTGCCGCCGCCAGTAAGCTGTCCAAAACAAAGACAAATTACAATGGCATGGTATTTCAGTTTATGCCTTTGGACGAGTAAGCTTTTTAATATTTCCGTCCATTTCATCCAATTGAACGAAGCCCAAACAACAAGACTACCTTAAGAAGCCAAACGAAGAGAACTGCTTTGAAGATGAAGTTGATAGTTGAGTTATTATCTAATTACACAAAATGGTCTATCATGGAACACCAAAATGTCGTCAACACCGATGCCGTCTGAAAACCGGGCAGGGACTTCTCCTCTTTTTCGTAGTAGTGCCATAACTGAGAGAGGTCGGTAACCTGTTGAAAGACTGACTAGGAATGTGGACAGGAAGCGGTGAGTGAGTGTGGGAAGGTACCACATGTTTATACCGCACAACTTGCAGCGTCAACGGGCGTACAGGGAAGCGAAGGCTGTAACCTGTGCGCTCTGGCAAGGTCGGCCACTTGCTTAATGGCACAGAGCAGCTTGGGCGGCTGGCCGTTAGGCATCTCGTTCGACGGCTTGGCCCCGTCTCCTGCACTCCCACAGTATTCCTCTAACGCAATACACCTCTGATATAGTCCGAGATGACACTGAGAGATACATGGCTGCGTCGTACTGGTTCCGGCGATAAGGCATAAACAGGATCTATGAAACTACAGGTTTCAGGATCATGGATAAGGGCTACCCGAAACTCTCGAAAATAAACAAATGGCAACGTGAGTGGGACGAACTTACTAAAGATATAGCATATTCCCTGAAACCAGGATACAACTAAAATTGAGAACTTGATATCGTTCATCGAAATCGATGCTATTGTCAAGCAACTCTAGTCATGTCTTTCTTCGTATCATCAACAGTCGTGGTTCCTTTCCACCTGTTGAAAATGAGGAATTGCCCTTAACTTTTCATCAGTGTGCTAACTTTATGCTCCACGTTTAGTGAGGCCGGTCTCTCAGATCAACACAATAAGCAACTGATAAAACATAGTGCTTATTAGTATTTCAATTACAAACAAGAACGGAACAGCTGTGCAATCATCAAATGTGAGGGTAAATAAAAATTAAATAAATAAAATTCAGGTATTTGGTGAAACAATTAATACGTACGACATGCTAGCACACAACCGAGAAAAGAGGGAGAAACAAACAATACTTTTAATCACTTACACACGATATACATCAGTCTATGTTATAAATTTAAGAAACTTTGAATAAACGAGAAAATTACTTGTACAGTTATTTCTTATTTCACATTTTGCACATATTCACGGTCCTTGCACAAAACTTCAGTATCTTCAAGACACATGTATTCTTTGCACTTTCTGCAGTGACTTCGTTTTCCTGTTTTGTTTTGTTGCACGTATACGGCATCTGCCGAAGTTGCCAGCAGGCGCTTGGTCTTGTTGCAATATTTGATCTACTTTGCAGACCTTAGATGCTGTCTGAAATAAAATACAAAATTTTAAATATGCATACCTCAGGATTCATAACAAATCCATAAACCTTACGAGTATACAAAATCACACAAATACTAACCAAACAGCAAACGTATTGAGTTAAACATATCTTTTAACTAACAGCCAACAATGTTTTAGCACTACAAAGTTGGTGTGACCGCTCTAGGGGCCCGAACAGTGCCTTCGTCTCGATACCTATCTGATTAAATCGTGGCGTATAGAGAAATGTCAACGAGAAGGGTACACGGCAGAACAGCTCGCCCACCCCATATGGTAGAAAAATAATCAACAATGTGAAAGAGTCGACTGCGAGACCGTGCCACATTAACGGAATGTTAAGAAATGTGTGCCTGTGCACAGGTCGGGACTCACGAGAAAGTTGCATTAGTTTGCCCATTTATGAAAGACATTAGGGAACAAGTTCCTTCGAAAGACTTCTATAACCTTCTAAGAACCCGGAACTAAGGTAATCAGTGAACGTAACTGGCATATAGCTTCTAAAATAGAGGTACGCCATTTCCTCACTTGATACCTTGCAGTGATTTATGTTACTTTATTTACAATATTTTTGTAAGTACTGTACAGAATTTGGTATTAGTATTACAATACAATGTTATTACAAGTGGTGTGCAGAATTACGTTTTAAAATTAGAACAACGGGAAACAGAAGGCTTTCGTCACCGTTCCTCACAAGCGTCTTCTAACCAAACTGCGTGCCTATGGAATATCGCCTCAGTTGTGCGACTGAATTCGTGATTTCCTGTCAGAAAGGTCACAGTTCGTAGTAATGGACGGAAAGTCATCGAGTAAAACAGAAGTAATATCCGGCGTTCCCCAAGGAAGCGTCATAGGCCCTCATTGTTCCTGATCTATATTAACTACACAGGAGATAATCTGAGTAGCCGTCTTAGATTGTTTGCAGATGATGGCGTCATTTACCGTCTTGTAAAATCATCAGATAACCAAAACTAATTGCAAAATGTTATAGATATCTGTATGGTGCGAAAAGTGGCAATTGAGCCTGAGTAAATAAAAGTGTGGAGTTATTCACATGAGTACTGAAAGAAATCCCCTAAAGTTCGATTACATGATGAGTCACACAAATCTGAAGGCTGTAATTCAACTAAATAGTTAGAGATTACAATTACAAATAACGTAAACTGGAACGACCACATAGATAATGTTGTGGGTAGAGCAAACCAAAGACTGCGATTCATTGCAGAACACTAAGAAGGTGCAACAGGTCTACTAAAGAGAGTGCTTATACCACGCTTGTCCGCCCTATTCTGGAGTATTGCTGTGCGGTGTGGGATCCGCATCAGTTGCGACTGACGGTTGATTTTGAAAAAGTTCGAAGAAGGGCGGCTCGTTTTGTATTATCGCGAAATAGGGGAGACAGTGTCACAGTCATTATACGTGAGTTGGATTGGCAATCATTAAGACAAAGGCGTTTTTCGTTGCGGTGGGATCTTCTCATGAAATTTCAATCACTAGTTTTCTCCTCCTTGGTACACAAAACGGATCAGAACACTGTTGCAGAAACAACGAAACAAACATGCCAAATTTAAACAGACGCAAAACCCCCAAGATTGGCGATCTTTTACAGAAGCTCAAAATTTAGCGCGGACTTCAATGCGAGATGCTTATAACCGAAAAAGTTCAAAAAAAGGCAGCATGTTTTGTATTATCGCGAAAAATGGGAGAGAGTGTCACAGAAATGATACAGGGTTTGGGCTGGACACCATTAAAAGAAAGGCGTTTTCCGTCGCGATGGAATCTTCTCACGAAATTCCAATCACCAACTTTCTCCTCCGAATGCGAAAATATTTTGTCTATACCGACCTACAGAGGGAGGAACGATCACCACGATAAAATAAGGGAAATCAGAGTTCGTACGGAAAGATATAGGTATTCACTCTTTCCGGGCGCCATACGAGATTGGAATAATAGAGAATTGTGAAGGTGGTTCGATGAACCCTCTGCCAGGCACTTAAATGTGATTTGCAGAGTATCCATGTAGATGTAGATTGCGAAAACATTCTGTTGGCACCCACCTACATAGGGAGAAATGATCATCACAATAAAATAAGAGAAATCAGGGCTCGCACAGAAAAATTTAAGTGCTAGTTTTTCCCGCACGCCGTTCGAGAGCGGAACGGCAGAGAGACAGCTTGAAAGTGGTTCATTGAACCCTCTGCCAGTCACATCTCTGTGAATAGCAGAGTAATCACTTAGATGTAGATATAGAGTATGGACTTACGAAGGCTCGAGTAGTGCTAATAGTCAGCCTGAAACATTGAATGAGTGTATAATGTAAATGAAATAATAGAAGATAAATGGGGAGTAGTTTCTTATCTTTAGTTTGTGGTGGTTACCACTTGCATTAAAACGACTTGCAACAGAAGTTCAAGAGGTCACATCTAGACGTAATACTTGGGTGTGTCGAAAAGCAATGACTCCGACTTTTATAAAAAAAAAATACTTGAAACTTTTTAAACAAAATAAATATTATTAACAATCGTTCGTGAAGTCATCAGACCACTGCCATTTTATGGAGCTTGTAGTGCGGAAGATATGCCGCTGTTTGTTTTACTTAGGACTAAGGGCCACAACTCGTCTAATTTCAATACGATTTCTTCTTTTCTGTTAAAGGTGTTTTTGTGCTTTTGAATTTTTATGGGCTCTGTTTACATTCTAGTATACTAATGATTAGATCTTGCTAAAATCACAGTGTGAGACAAACGAATTTTGTGGTTCCCTGGTCCCAGTGCATAATCTGCTACTGCTGATTTATACCTCTTGCCCAGGCAAAAACTGCTCTTGTTTTCCTGGTGGGTGTCGATGCCAGAAAAGAAGACTCATCAAAACGTTGACTGACCGTGTTAAAGGAATTAATGATTCATCATTTAAGAACTGCTTTCGGAAGAAACAGGTACTCTGACAAAGAGATAAATAGGACACTACACCCTAAAATGTCTAGAGCTTCTAATGAAAAAAGAATCAAGTAAAGCGAAAGTTTTCCTTCCATTTGCAAAAACTGTCACAGATCGCATCAGCAGAGTACTCAGATAACACGATACTAACACACTGTTTCAAAAAACAAGATAGATACGAATATTCGAACACTGCAGAGAACCTACGCCGGTCGTCTGCAAGGCTGATAGTCCACAGAGTGTCCCAGGAGGAATTCTCAACATTCAGGGATGTCAGGAAAGATCATTCGATGCTAAAAAGGTCTTGTAAACATGGGGCCTAAGACGCGTAGCTTAAGAGCTTGATCACCCTTGCTACCGTGAAACACATCTCTTCTGTCATTTCGGAGAATCGGGTTTTCTGCCGGTAACCAGCATCGTACTTGCCGATATTTCAATCGCGTGACTCGCAGACTTCATGAGGTGCTCCCTGAGGCTGAATCCAGTGTTTTTCCTTCATTTTTTAACAATTCTTAAGGAAGAGGGCTGGCTTTTCGACGGCAGAATGACCTTAGCTTAAGAACATTTTATTGTATGAATTTTTTATTGACGTTACAACTATATTTATAACTACATTTAGGAATTTTGGGAGAAGGGGCACTATAATTAGCTCTCCATCATGAGGTACGGTCCCATCTAAGGCACAATAGAGTTATCCGCTCTCGAGAATGAAAAGTTTAAAAAAAAACTGAATTCAGCCCCAGGGAGCACATAATGAAGACTGCGAGTTACGCAATCGAATACCGTGAAAGTACGACGCTGATTTTTCGAAGAAAATTCGATTTTCCAAGGCCATAATGTCTGGCCAGGGACGACTCCAAACCTACACATATTTTCTGTGAACAAGTGCTCATAGTTCTTTCTTAGGTATAAATTCTAGAGCCCATGTTTAATAAGCGATTTGCATCAAATGAGCGATCCTATCATACCGCTGACTACTGACAATACATCCTGGAACACGATGTATAAAATCTCTTGCACTTGCGGTTACGTGTACATATGAACTTTAAAAGCTTTCAAGGTACAAATCTTAGTAGGAAATGGAGTTGATGTACCATGCCAGATTTTGGCCAGATCAAAAATACAATCCTTTTCGTATGTGTCGTTTAACACGAACTACTCCTGACACCTAAAACAATGTCGGTCCCCTCCGTTTTGAGTTAAACGCCGTCATGTACAGTCATGCTCAAAAGTATCCGAACGACCTGAACTGCATTTCGCCTGATTCGCATGCAACCGACATAATGCGGCTGTCTAGCAGGTCCTCTAATCGCTCCTTGGTACAGTCGTTTGCCTATTGAAAATTGTTCCAACATGTCACCACTAGAAATCACTCCTCTGTCTCCCAATAACTCATGATGTAAAGTAATACCACGATACTGCAAATATCAGGGAACACCTTATCACAGATAAGAGTGTCGTTAAGGTTTGTAAGCTCACATTTATTACAGTAAATGACATACTTGAAACGTTACATCTCTCATTATTAGGTCAGATAGATAATGCACGTGATAAGTTCGTAGTATTCATGATTTCCTCTGCAAAGTAACATGCCGTACATATTATTTAACACATAATGACATTAAAAATTTAAGTTATTCACGAGCTGCTAGTTGAGAATATGTATGAACTTCAAATGACACGACGAACCGTCTCGTTCTGCATATGGATTCAAACCTAGGTCATGCAAACTAAACAAAGATTTCGTGACTGAAGCGAACTAACAGTCATTCCTGATTAGGCATACAGAGAGTGATATACCTCCATTTTAGACAGTATCAGTTAGCAAATATCAACTTTAAATTACATAACGCAAACATTTTTAACGGACGCGAATTCCTCCCCAGCATCTCTTGTCCCTGTTAACAAACTTCGAGAGATCTTAAATATTGCTTTTTCACAAGTAACTTACTTGAAATACCGTGAGGTAAAGCTTTGTGTTGGACAGAGATTCGAACCCAGAACCTAATCGGATTGACATCGAAGCACAACCAACTGTCACATATTGGATTTTCTCGGCAGTAGCTAGATGTTTTAACTGAAATGACGAGAAGAAACACTAATTTTTTCCTTCCAAGGACTCCAACCCGGCACCTATCGCTGTTATATTCTAGAGAAAACGAACGTTAAATATGGGTTTGTTGCACCAGCAGCGACATGTGAGCATGTTTGAACTAGAAATAATATGACGAAGAGTTCAGTGCTAACTGGGAATACAGCCCCACACATACCGTCGTTGATTACACACAAAGAGACGTCAGCTACCGAATTTTTCTCCACCAGCAGCTCGGAATAATATCTTGAACTTACAGTGATGTCGCAAATAGTTCTGTGTCCCACTGGGAGTCAAAAACGTCAGATATCGTTAAGTTTGACAACGAATGAAAAACTTTAAAAATCAAAATTATTGTCTACCAGTAGATAGGGATTCTCATACTAGAGCTTGATAATACATAATGAAATCTTTAGTGCCGGGCCAGGATTCGAACCCATTCACACGTAACATGTGGAGATGTTGAGGAATCTGCAGTTTTGAACAAACAACAAATTGTAGCCGACCTGTATTGCCACGAAGGGATCAAATTCCGCGTTAAGGGCGATCTGAGTCGCATTCTCAGTTCAGAACCAATTTTATCGACATACAGAAGCTCAGATAAAAGATGGAATAAGTGTCCTGTGACCCTACATAGCGTTTGTTTCGTCACTAGAAATAAATAACTAGTATGAGAAAGGTTACGGGTGATAGAGTTTCTACATGTCGCCACTCCAGACTTTATTGTGGTTCAACCTAACGTCTACTTGGCAGAGAAGGAATATCACCTTTAATGTGAATTTCAGATCACACTGCCATTATATCTTCTTCACTTGGTGTAGTCAGAAGAGAATGGAATCTTTCTCTCCTTATCTAAAATCATTAACGGAAGTGGGAATCGAACCCACACCATAGGTAAAAGAACCTACCATCAGTCCAACAGACCACCAAACACTCTTTTCTGTGACTCATTTTTCTATTGTAACGCCGGTGCGCCACACTGGATGAGAATTCTGACACACAGGCTCCCTGTAGTAAATTGCTGCATGTTCAGGAAATTCATTTACTTGGTTGACCGAATCACCGTGAACTAGCTGCCTCGGCTACCCATTGCATACATTCGACTCTATTTTGTAATCACCGAAATAAAATCACGTAACTGCCACCTACACAGAACTGCCAACAGTGTAGGATGCAGAAATTTAAATAGGAAGTGTTCCTTTCCACTTGAGCTATTCTATTGCGCTATCTGTTTGTAAAAAACGTCGTGCAGCGCAAAAGAAAAGCTGTAACTGTTTCTCTCAGAACTCTAGACCCGGATATTTGCATTATCTCGCAGCACTGTGGTATGCAGAAGTTCTGGAGGAATTGTTGTTCAGCTCTGGAGCTGTTGTAGATACGTGTCAGCTAGTAGCGTAATGGTAAGTGTCGTGCACCATGGATAAGATGTCGCGAGTTCGAATACATTTACTACTAATTTTTTTTTTTAAAACGCAATTCTGCTGTCTAATGAAGTTACCAATCTAATGGAACTTTGAACATAATTCCCTTCACTTCTCAATCCAAAATAGTCGCATGTGGAAAAAGGGCTAACTTCTGTGACATTTTGTTCTTTTCAGGTTTAATAGACAGCCAGGCAGCAGATGCATCTCGAAGCTTTTGTATTATGTATGGGGAGAGCTCATCGTGCCCAAATACGTCAAAAAGTATTTTCTACATTAGCTGTCGTGTGGTAGTGGCATTTTATTCTTCTTCAAACATTGTTTGACAGCTTTAACTCAGAACAAGTTTGCTACATGCATGTAAAAAAATCCGAGTCTATTAAATGGTTAAGTAGAAGTAAGCTTCGACGCGGAGATTATGTTATTCTTGTGTCAGCAGGATGTAAAGACTCTTCTAGGCATCATAGGCACGAAGTAAAGCCATTTTGAATATTCACAAATTTAGCAAATTTCTTAATTCTAGAAAATCCACTGTGAAGTGTGAAGTTACAGGATAACTCGATTATTACCGTCATTATTACTATCATTTTATTCATACCGCTGCTGGAACACACGTGCTTGAAGATCATTTAATTCCTTTTGGTCAATATAGAAGTAGTTTCCCAAGAACAGGTTCTTTCCCTGTCTACGGAATCCTTTTCATGTTAATATCAAACAACAGCAATTACTCGTAGATTACATTAATACTAAATTAATTAATGAAGACGTTACTTCATAACAAAAACGCGCTGCCTTTCTTCATTTACTTGCGCCTGGAAATGGCTCTCGAGTACTGCCAAATCAAAAGGCAAGAGATCTTGCTGCCTTCCGATATACGTCGCTGTCAGTTCTTCCATACGATTTGATCAACATGACCTGTTTCAAGTTGTGTATGACAGACAATGTTTTAGAAAATCAATTGTTTTCCTTTGAAATAAACAGAAAGATTTTCATTCTAAGCTATCCAAGCACAAAATTTTCGCAATATTAGTTCAAATTTAATATTCGCTTCTATAATGTAGGAAAGTATTTCACAGTTGCAAAACTCGTATCCGACTCATTGACTTTACACTTAGTCGCTGACCATAAGTTCTAGCTCAGAGTGACACCAGTTTATTTATTTATTTTATTTATTTATTTATTGGTCCGTGGGACCAAATTAAGGAGAAGTCTCCATGGTCATGGAACAAGTCAATACATGAAATTACAACACGATATTAGAAACAGATAAAATGAAATATAAAAAAACTTATTTAGGTGACAAGTCGTAAGTTTAAATAAAGAAAATCAACAATGTAATACTGGTATTTGCTTAATTTTTTAGCTCTTCCGGGAGCTCCTCGACAGAATAGAAGGAGTGAGCCATGAGTAAACTCTTCAGTTTAGACTTAAAAGAGTTTGGGCTACTGCTAAGATTTTTGAGTTCTTGTGGTAGATTATTGATAACGGATACAGCAGAATACTGCACTCCTTTCTGCACAAGAGTCAAGGAAGTGCATTCCACATGCAGATTGGATTTATGCCTAGTATTAACTGAGTGAAAGCTGCTAACTCTTCGGAATAGGCTAATATTGCTAACAACAAACGACATTAAAGAAAATATATACTGTGAGGGAAATGTCAGAATTCCCAGACTATTGAATAGGGGTCGACAAGAGGTTCTCGAACTTACACCACATATAGCTCTAACAGCCTGTTTTTGAGCTGTTTGAATCAGAAGAATTACCCCAAAAAATAATACCATACGACATAAGCGTATGAAAATATGTGAAATAGACTACTTTTCGTGTTGAACTGTGGCTTATTTCAGATACTGTTCTAATGGTAAATAAAGCAGCATTTAGTTTCTGAACAAAATCCTGAACATGGGCTTTCCACGACAGCTCACTATCTATCCGAATGCCGAGGAACTTGAACTGTTCCGTCTCGCTTATAATATGCCCATTCTGTCTGATCAAAATATCGGTTCTTGTTGAATTGTGAGTTAGAAACTGTAAAAACTGAGTCTTACTGTGATTTAGCATCAAATTATTTTCCACAAGCCAAAAACTTATTTCATGAACTACATTATTTGATACTGTTTCAATATTACACACAAGATCCTTCACTACCAAGCTGGTGTCATCAGCAAACAGAAATATTTTTGAATCACCTGTAATACTAGAAGGCATATCATTTATATAAATAAGAAACAGCAGTGGCCCCAGCACCGACCCTTGGGGAATGCCCCACTTAACAGTGCCCCATTGGGACTGAACATCACTATCACTTTCAATATTGCGGAGAATTACCTTCTGCTTTCTGTTCTTAAAGTAAGAGGCGAACCAATTGTAAGCTACTCCCCTTACTCCATAATGGTCTAACTTCTGCAGTAATATTTTGTGGACAACAAAGACAAAAGCCTTCGTTAAATCAAAGAAAACACCTAGCGTTCGCAACCTTTTATTTAATCCATCCAAAACCTCACAGAGAAAAGAGAATATAGCATTTTCAGTTGTTAAACCATTTCTAAAACCAAACTGAACATTTGACAGCAAATTATGTGAATTTAAATGCTCCAGTAACCTTGTATATACAACCTTCTCGATAACTTTAGCAAACACCGATGGCATAGAAATAGGTCTAAAATTGTCAACATTATGAATGTCTCCCTTTTTATAAAGTGGCTTCACTACCGAGTACTTTAATCGGTCAGGAAACCGACCACTCCTAAAGGAAAAGTTACAGATATGGCTAAGTACTGGGCTAACATACATAGAACAATACTTCAGTATTCTGCTAGATACCCCGCCATATCCATGAGAGTTCTTGGTCTTTAGTGATTTAATTATTATCTCAATCTCCCTCTTGTCAGTATCATGGAGGAGCATTTCAGGTAACAGTCTCGGAACACTTTTTTCTAAGAGCGCTATATAATTCCCTGTTGGTACTAGGTTTCTATTTAGTTCACCTGCTATATTCAGAAAGTGATTACTAAATACTGTACATATATGCGACTTATCAGTAACACGGACATTCCCACTACGCACTGATTCTATATCCTCGACCTGTCTCTGCAGACCAGCCACTTCCTTTACGACTGACCATATGGTTTTAATTTTATCCTGAGACTTAGCTATTCTATCTGCATACCACATACTTTTTGCCTTCCTAATAACATTTTTAAGCACCTTACAATACTGTTTGTAATGGGCTGCTGCATTTAGATTTTGACTGTTTCTAACGTTTTGATACAATTGCCACTTTGTTCTACAAGATATTCTTATCCCTCTAGTCAGCCACCCAGGCTGCCTGTTTGTGCTAGTACCTAATGTAGCGAAGACTGTTTGCCAGCGCTGTTTCTCAGCCGAAAACACGCAATTCACTCATTTGGCTCCATAAGAACACTGTAACAGTAATTTCTGTGTGTATGCAATGCATACGGATTGTAGAATTTAGTGATGCTCTCTCTTCCACTTCTGTATATAATATGCCTGACCTAAACGGGCCCTTTATCATTACATTCGCTGGGCAGTGCAACATCATACTGACAACAGTAATGTGCTTATACTGACAACCTCACTGTCCTTTTTACCTGATTTTGTAATCATTTAAAAAAAAAAAAACAACAAGACCTTCCAGTGGGAGACATTTCGTCCCCCTTATCCTTCTGTGAAATTTGTCAGTAAGCTTTATGCCTTCCAACCAGCGAAATGCGGCAGAATACGGCCGGTAAACGTTTCACAAACCCCGATTTAGTGCCATTAAGAGGATTTCTCCAAACATAGTCGTAACTGAAGGAATTTCGTTTATTCTTAAATCGTCTTAAGCAGCAGTTTTCACAGATATCTCAATTAGGAAAAAGCTCATTATCCAGGTACGAAGGTTGTAAAACAAACTTCCCACAGTTTGTGTCAGGTTGATCTTTTCGTCTGATAACACTGCGTAAGTATTTTGTCTAAGAGGTATCACAAGTAGTGTTCCTGGCTGAAAACATAAACTGGTGTCACTCTGAGCTAGAACTTATGGTCAGCGACTAAGTGTAAGGTCAATGAGTCGGATACGAGTTTTGCAGCTGTGAAATACTCTCCTACATTATAAAAGCGAATATTAAATTGAACTAATATTGCGAAAATTTTGTGCTTGGATAGCTTAGAATGAAAATCTTTCTGTTTATTTCAAAGGAAAACAATTGATTTTCTAAAACATTGTCTGTCATACACAACTTGAAACAGGTCATGTCGACCAAATCATATGGAAGATCTGACAGCGACGTATATCGGAAGGCAGTAAGATCTCTTGCCTTTTGGTTTGGCAGTACTCGAAAGCCATTTCTAGGCGCATGTAAATGAAGAAAGGCAGCGCGTTTTTGTTATCAAGTAACGTCTTCATTAATTACTTTAGTTTTAATGTAATCTACGAGTAACTGCTGATGTTTGGTATTAACATGCAAAGGATTCCGTAGGCAGGGAAAGAACCTGTTCTTGGGAAACTACTTCTATATTGACCAAAAGGCATTAAATGATCTTCAAGCACGTGTGTTCCAGCAGCGGTATGAATAAAATGATAGTAATAATGACGGTAATAATCGAATTATCCTGTAACTTCACACTTCACAGTGGATTTTCTAGAATTAAGAAATTTGCTAAATTTGTGAAAATTCAAAATGGCTTTACTTCGAGCCTATGATGCCTACAAGAGTCTTTACATCTTGCTGACATGAGAATAACATAATCTCCGAGTCAGAAGCTTACTTCTACTTAACCATTTAATAGACTCGCATTTTTTCCACCGTGACTAATTTCGTAAGCTAAGCACATCATCCGTTTCAGAACATTCTTGAGGCTGGGAAATGTGGCCACAATGGTCTGGTGGAACGAATTATCACATTTGCACTGCGTGGATTCAGGAGTTTACCTTTAAGAGGCAGAAACAGATTTATTTTACCTCTGGTAACCTCAAGAGAAAGACGTTATAATCCATAATCCGCATTAAACATCACGTTCCTTCATTACCAACTGGGCAGAGCCGGTTGCCGTTGGGAAATGACGTAGCGGAAATCACAGCAAACAGAAATACAGTCGCCAGTAAACTCACTTACATTAGAAAATTTTATTTTATTTGATGAACCGATAACCATTTAAAGGAACAGGTCCCATATTTTACTTATACTTAATTGAACTAGAGACGTAGAAAATTTGGTGCTGGACTGTGATTAGAATTCGTATCTCTTCTTTCGAGGATCTAAATCCCTCAGAACAGTATAGTTCATTCATTTCGTTCCTTTTCCCAAGACTGCAATCTTCTCTATGTCTCCTCCAAAGGATCCAGTACAAAAATATTCATAATTTCATTTGAAGCCCTATCAAGTGCACACCCACCTGCTAGTGAAAATTAACGTGCATTTTTAATGTCTGTTCATGTGTTGCCAACAATCGCAATAGGTGTCGTTATTTCTGGTCAAACACACACACATTTTACTGTTGGTGAGTAAGCAACTGATACTTAAGCTACATTCGTGGATATACCGTAGGCGTGCAGTTCGATTGTCACTTAGGCACAAAACTTTGTATCCTTATTTTAGATTCAAACACCTAGCAGCTCGTAAGAAAAACCGATACGTAACATCTGATTTTTCTTAGTTAACAATCCGATTACGTGTTGGGTTCGTATCTCCGTCACAGAACTTCACATCTTGCACTTCATCTTTAAATGCATGCACACTTCGTTACTTCAGAATGGAGGTATATCACACATCTTTCGTGGTTAGCTAACAGGGACGAAAGGCACTTGATAGGGGTCCCGGTTTATTACAAAAATTGTCGTCTTTTATTTTCAAGTATAGATTTGGTTACTGGTATTGGCAAAAATTTCGGTAATTCGTGACTCTTCATGGCTAGTGATCAATATGATCCGATTAGATTAGATAAGATTAATTCTTGTTCCATAGATCATGAATACGACATTTCGTAATGATGTGGAACGTGTCATTTTAAATGAAACATTTCTTTACATACCATGATTCAAATTCTTTACAACAATTGTTTACACTCTCTCTCTCTCTCTCTCTCTCTCTCTCTCCCTCTCTCTCTCTCATTCTTTTTTGTTTCTCTCTCTCCCTCTCTGTCTCTCTCTCCCTCTCTGTCTCTCTCTCTCTCTCTCTCTCTCTCTCTCTCTCACACACACACACACACACACACACACACACACACACACACATTTATTTTCTTTTATTCGTTTGTTGTGCTCGACTATTGGCGAGGCACGAAAATGCCTGTGAATGAGTTTCTTAGTTTTGAGTACACTTGCGAAAGAAATATAAAAACAACTATGAGAGTTACTGATTTATGACGCTTAGTTTGCAGTCAATTCTGAGCATTATTTGTAACTACGCTCCAGTCCCTAAACCTAGTTACAGAAGTGCGAATCAGTCGCATTACGTATTCCAGGCCGTAGCAGCTGCGGCTTGGAGACACCAGCTATGGTCACTTCCCAGCCCGCTGTAGGATCACATTGGTTCGTCTTCTTCCTGCTGGTATTGTAACTGAGATTTGGCAACAAGGCAACGTATGTTTGGCAACTCTGTGATCGACGAGTTACTTCCTTGTGTGCACGGAATTAAGCCTCAAAGTTTACTTGATTATACCTGTCATTTCTATTGAATAATCTAAGTTATTATCGCTTGAGGTGTAACAAAAGATCGTAAACTTACGGTTTTCAGCCCAGTAAAGTCGTTGCAGGTGGAAATCGCATCTAATCTCGTCCTTTAAATAGCGGTTTATGAGTTCTATCCCCTGTTGGGCTCGTAAGAGGAAGCTCACTCACATATCTGTTCGCCAGCTGTGTGGTAACGTGCTGACCTGTGAAAAAGCGTCTGTTATGGTTCGTAGTTCCAGTCTGACTAACTTCAACGTTTTTACCCTTTCTGTGAAAGAGCTACAAGCAGTCAGATCAAACATCAATAAGGAAATCGCAAGAAAATACTTTCGGCTCATAGTGCAATGGTGAAAATCGTACAATGCTGCACAACAGGTAACGCCTCTTTCCGCTGCTGACAAGCAAATTTTGGGTTTCTAGAAATGCATAACTATATTTATGAAATGCCACATTTGCATACCTCTTGAGTATGACACAGCATACCAATTAAACACAGACCCAATCAAAATCTAAGTGAGTAGTATTTTACTAATTCGTGTCGATAGAGGCATGCTTGTGTACAGATACTCAGTTTTATTAAAACAGACTTTCGTCGTAAGGTTATCGTGGGTAGTTTTATTTCATTTCTTATAATACAGTACACAGTTTTCGTAAGGTTTCCTTTAATGTTGTTGAAACAATGGAAAAACATGAGAGCGAAATTAATCATCAACGATATATGCGAATTCTCTGATGTTATCTATAACAGTCTGACGATGCACATGCAGTTTATTGATTACATGAATGTAGAAAACTTGTTCCGAGTTAAAGCTGTCAAACAATGTTTGAAGAAGAATAAAATGCCACTACCACACGACAGCTAATGTAGAAAATACTTTTCTGACGTATTTGGGCACGATGCGCTCTCCCCATACATAATACAAAAGCTTCGAGATGCATCTGCTGCCTGACTGTCTATTAAACCTGAAAAGAACAAAATGTCACAGAAGTTAGCCCTTTTTCCACATGCGACTATTTTGAGTTGAGAAGTGAAGGGAATTATGTTCAAAGTAACTTCAGCAGACAGCAGAATTCCGTTTAAAAAAAAATTTAGCAGTAAACGTATTTGAACTCGCGACAGCTTATCCATGGTGCACGACACTTACCATTACGCTACTAACTAACACATATGTACAACAGCTCCAGAGCTGAACAACAATTCCTCCAGAACGTCTGCATACCACAGCGCTGCGAGATAATGCAAATGTCCGGGTCTAGAGTTCTGAGAGAAACAGTTACAGCTTTTCTTTTGCGCTGCACGACGTTTTTTACAAACAGATAGCGCAATAGAATAGCTCAAGTGGAAAGGAACACTTCCTATTTAAATTTCTGCATCCTACACTGTTGGCAGTTCTGTGTAGGTGGCAGTTACGTGATTTTATTTCGGTGATTACAAAATAGAGTCGAATGTATGCAATGGGTAGCCGAGGCAGCTAGTTCACGGTGATTCGGTCAACCAAGTAAATGAATTTCCTGAACATGCAGCAATTTACTACAGGGAGCCTGTGTGTCAGAATTCTCATCCAGTGTGGCGCACGCGCGTTACAATAGAAAAATGAGTCACAGAAAAGATTCCATTCTCTTCTGACTACACCAAGTGAAGAAGATATAATGGCAGTGTGATCTGAAATTCACATTAAAGATGATATTCCTTCTCTGCCAAGTAGACGTTAGGTTGAACCACAATAAAGTCTGGAGTGGCGACATGTAGAAACTCTATCACCCGTAACCTTTCTTATACTAGTTATTTATTTCTAGTGACGAAACAAACGCTATGTAGGGTCACAGGACACTTATGCCATCTTTTATCTGAGCTTCTGTATGTCGATAAAATTGGTTCTGAACTGAGAATGCGATTCAGATCGCCCTTAACGCGGAATTTGATCCCTTCGTGGCAATACAGGTCGGCTACAATTTGTTGTTTGTTCAAAACTGCAGATTCCTCAACATCTCCACATGTTACGTGTGAATGGGTTCGAATCCTGGCCCGGCACTAAAGATTTCATTATGCATTATCAAGCTCTAGCATGAGAACACCTTGTAAGTAGGCTGTTTAGGTTTTTTTATTGGTAACGCCACGTAGCGCTCTGTATGAAAATCACTGGCTGTGCTGTGTGCAGTCTGTAGCTGGGTGGCATTGTTCTAATATTCGCTAGTGTTGTGTTGGGCTGTTGGCTGTTAACAGCGCGTTGCGTTGCGCAGTTGGAGGTAAGCCACCAGCAGTGGTGGATGTGGGGAAGTGAGATGGCGGTTTTTTGAGAGCGGGTGATCTGGACGTGTGTCCATCAGAAACAGTACATTTGTAAGAAGGGATGTCATGAACTGCTATATATATTATGACTTTTGAACACTTTTAAGGTAAATACATTGTTTGTTCTCTATCAAAATCTTTCATTTGCTAACTATGCCTATCAGTAGTTAGTGCCTTTAGTAGTTTGAATCTTTTATTTAGCTGGCAGTAGTGGCGCTCGCTGTATTGCAGTAGTTCGAGTAACAAAGATTTTTGTGAGGTAAGTGATTTGTGAAACGTATAGGTTAATGTTAGTCAGGGCCATTCTCTTGTAGGGATTCTTGAAAGTCAGATTGCGTTGCGGTAAAATATATTGTGTGTCAGTTTAAACACAGTCGTGTATAATTTTTCAAAGGGGACGTTTCATGGGTTTCCAGCTGTGCTACAGCATTGGTTTTATAAAATAAAATTAAATGCATTTGCTAATGTGAAAACTTTCTGTCAACAGATCTTTAAATAATAATTTTATGATCCACATTCTTCGAAAAAGGAGCACTTGGAAAGGAAAGAACAATAAGAAGGGACTAATAACAGTAATTGCATACATAATTTTCTTTTCAACTACTTGGCAATTTTTTTGTAGAATAAGTTTTTGTGGTGCACCACTTTAATTACATAGACATTAAGATGTGAATATACATTTCCCTTATCTGCGTTGTTGTCTTTAGTGTAATATTTTTTCTGCTTGAGCTATGTCATGTTTAGATATAATTTATTGCATTTGCTGCTGCTGTTTGCCAGGCATAGTGCTACTAAATTTCACTTTGTGTTACTCTGTTAAGCTAGTTTTACTACTGATTTATTTTTCTTGTTGCTGCACATTGGCTCATATTAGTTGTAAAGTTGCATTTGCTTGGTAATTTAGACTTACTGTAGCTTGCTTTGCCAATTTCCATTTTTCTGTCATTGCTGTTTGTATTTTGTTTTGTGCTGCTGAATTGCCTCGTCCCTTAGTTTAGCATCTGAGCTCAGTAGATTTAAGTTAGCTTAAGATGGGGTGGGCTATATGTGAGAACGAGTTGTGATGAATTGGAAGAAATGCATTGAGAAGCTATAAGAAAATGGTTTGGTCAAAAAAGAATTTTGAAAGTGGATGTGAACAGAATACAGAAAGCACACTTGGATAGGATTTTTTTGGTGGAAACAAATGTTGAAATAAGGGGAAAGATCTACAGAACGAAGTTTTAGGTTGGACTGCAGTACCAAATGTCACACTGAAAACGAACCCTGTCTTTCTTTTGTATTATTCCGCTGTGTGTTTATGTACCCTTGTGTATTTCCCTTTTTCCTGTCTTTAAGTGTTTAGCTAATAAGATTTATGTTGTAGAATTTTTCAAATACTATGTTATTTACTTTGTAAAGATGTTTAGACATTATTAATTCTGTTCAGTTTCAATGCTCATCTGTGAAATTAATGTTTCGAAAACTATTCTCACTATTTTGTGTATTTACTTATTTCATAATTCCTGTAACACTGATGTATATGTTTATTTCTATTCTTTTGTAAAGTCTGTGTTACTACAAATGTTATCTGTACTGTTATGTTCTTTAATGATGTATTTTGTATCTTTGTTATTGTATTCTTATGTTATAAAATTGTAATTGACACCAGTTCATCAAATTAAGTAACTTGTAAGTTACATTTCACTGCACACGTTTCTGTTGGTCATAGTATACGGGTAATATGTGAGAAGTAGGGACTGTTAGTGTTAATAATTCAGCAAGGGACTGGATAACAGCATTGCTGGTTCTAAGTACAATTCCAAAAACTTTGTGAGTGCACAAGTGGTGGTTTATGGACTTGCTATATTGTCCGCAAGACTCTTTCATGGTGATTGTGCACCTGCACAGTTGCAACAGATGGCTGCTGGCCGTCTCTACAAGGACTACAGTGGGTCTGCATCTTTGATGGCCCACCAATACCATTATTTCTACAAGGACTACAGTGGGCCTGCACGTTTGATGGCCCACCAATACCATTATCTCTACAATGACTATAGTGGGTCTGCATCTTTGATGGCCCACCAATACCGTAATCTCTACCAGGACTACAGTGGGTCTACTTTGTGATGACCTACCTACCAATATTCTTCAAAACTTCGACTGACTCTGCGGTGGGTTTGCTCTGTTGTGGCCCATTACCTGTCTGCATGTCAGGAGTCAGCACTGTCTTTCCGTTGGAAGGACAACACTACTTCTTCAAGACTGCATGGAAATCCACTACTTCCATGTGCATTTTCTTTTACTGCTCAAACTTTGAGAAAAACACTGCAATTTTACTGTGATGAACGATCAGGACTGTCTTTATGGACTGTGAGAAAATTTTAACTTTTGCCCAACATTGTATCAATACATGTGTGCATTTGATTTATTTGTTATTATAATTGTGAAAATTTTTTAACAAATATGTATTGGCCAGTGCCCAAAACAATTTGTAAAATTTTTTTGTGGGGAGCATGGGGGCTATGTAAGTAGGCTGTTTAGGTTTTTTTATTGGTAACGCCACGTAGCGCTCTGTATGAAAATCACTGGCTGTGCTGTGTGCAGTCTGTAGCTGGGTGGCATTGTTCTAATATTCGATATTGTTGTGTTGGGCTGTTGGCTGTTAACAGCGCATAGCGTTGCGCAGTTGGAGGTGAGCCGCCAGCAGTGGTGGATGTGGGGAAGTGAGATGGCGGATTTTTGAGAGCAGGTGATCTGGACGTGTGTCCATCAGAAATAGTACATTTGTAAGAAGGGATGTCATGAACTGGTATATATATTATGACTTTTGAACACTTTTCAGGTAAATACATTGTTCGTTCTCTATCAAAATCTTTCATTTGCTAACTATGCCTATCAGTAGTTAGTGCCTTTAGTAGTTTGAATATTTTATTTAGCTGGCAGTAGTGGCGCTCGCTGTATTGCAGTAGTTCGAGTAACGAAGAGTTTTGTGAGGTAAGTGATTTGTGAAACGTATAGGTTAATGTTAGTCAGGGCCATTCTCTTGTAGGGATTCTTGAAAGTCAGATTGCGTTGCGCTAAAAAATATTGTGTGTCAGTTTAAGCACAGTCATGTATAATTTTTCTAAGGGGACGTTTCAACCTATCTACTGGTGGACAATAATTTTGATTTTTAATGTTTTTTCATTTGTTGTCAACACTAACGATATCTGACGACAGAACTATTTGCGAGATCACTGTAAGTTCAAGATGTTATTCCGAGCTGCTGGTGGAGAAAAATTCGGTAGCTGACGTCTCTTTGTGTGTAGTCAACAACGATACGTGTGGGGCTCTATTCCCAGATAGCACTGAACTCTTCGTCATATTATTTCTAGTTCAAACATGCTCACATGTCACTGCTGGTGCAACAAACCCATATTTAACGTTCGTTTTCTCTAGAATATAACAGCGATAGGTGCCGGTTTGGAGTTCTGAGAAGGAAAAAATTAATGTTTCTTCTCGTCATTTCAGTCAAAACATCTAGCTACTGGCAAGGAAATCCGATATGTGACAGTTGGTTGTGTTTCGATATCAATCCGATTAGGTTCTGGGTTCGAATCCATGTCCAACGCAAAGCTTTACCTCACGGCATTTCAAGCAAGTTACTTGTGAAGAAGTAATATTTAACATCTCTCGAAGTTCGTTGACAGAGACAAGAGATGCTGGGGAGCAATTCGCGTCCGTAAAAATGTTTGTGTTATGTAATTTAAAGTTGATATTTGCTTACTGATACTGTCTAAAATCGAGATATATCACTCTCTGTATGCCTAATCAGTAATGACTGTCAGTTTGCGTCAGTCACGAAATCTTTGCTTAGTCTGCCTGACCTGGGTTTTAATCCATATGCAGAACGAGACGGTTCGTCGTGTCATTTGAAGTCCATACATATTCTCAACTAGCAGCTCGTGAATGACTTAAATTTTTAATATCATTTTGTGTTAAATAATAAGTACTGTATGATACTTTGAAGAGGAAATCATGAATACGACGAGATTACTACGTGCATTACCTATCTGACGTAATAATGAGAGTGGTAACATTTCAGGTATGTCATTTATTGTAATAAATGTGAGCTTACAGGCCTTAAGGACAGTCTTATCTGTGATAAGGTGCTCCCTGATATTTGCAGCATCGTGGTATTACTTTACATCATGAGTTACTGCGATAAAGAGCAGTGTTTTCTAGTGGTGACTTGTTGGAACCATTTTCAATAGTCAAACGACTGTACCAAGGAGCGATTATAGAACCTGATAGACAGCCGCGTTATGCCGGTTGCATGCGAATCAGGCGAAATGCAATTCAGGTCGTTCGGATACTTTTCAGTATGACTGTACATACATGAAAAAAAGTTTTGCATCACTCCGGCTCCCTGAACTCCAGAAGATAGACGTTCACTGTGGATGTTGTATCACAGACACAGTCCCTCTGACTGCTCAGAGCAGTCACTAAACCTGCCCAAAGATGTAAACAACCATGCATGAGCAGCGCCTAATAGGCGGAGGGGTCCGACAGCCGATCAGTTCCAGTCATTCCACCAGGAAAGAGGTACACAGTTCGTGTTGTCTGTAATTCAACCATGCCTACACGATCAATACCGCGGTTCGATTGCGTCCGCATTGTTACTTTGTGCCAGGAAGAGCTCTCAACAAGAGAAGAGTCCAGGCGTCCCGGAGTGAACCAAAGCGACGTTGTTCAGACAGGAGGAGATACAGAGAGTCAGGAACTTTCGATGATGTGTCTCGCTCAGGCCGCCCAAGAGCTATTACTGCAGTGAATGACCGCTACCTCGGAGGAACCCTGACAGCAACGCTACAATGTTGAATACTGCTTTTCGTGCAGCCACAGGACGTGGTGTGTCGACTTAAACTGTGCGCAATAGGCTGCATGATGGGCAACTGCACTCCCGACGTTCATGGCGAGGTCCATCTTTGCAACCATGACACCATGCAGCGCGGTACAGATGGGCCCAACAACATGCCGAAAGGACCGCTTAGGATTGGCATCACGTTCTCTTCACCGATGAGTGTCGCATATGCCTTCAACCACACAATCGTCGGAGACGTTTTTGGAGGCAACCCGGTCAGGCTGAAAGCCTTAAACACACTGTCCAGCGAGTGCAGTGAGGTGGAGATTCCCTGCTGTTTTGTGGTTGCATTATGTGAGGCCGACGTACGCCGCTGGTGGACATGGAAGGCGCCGTAATGGCTGTACGATATGTGAATGCCATCCTCCGTCCGATAGTGCAACCATATCGGCAGCATATTGGCGAGGTATTCGTCTTCATGGACGACAATTCGCAGCCCGATCGTCCACATCTTGTGAATGACTTCCTTCAGGATAATGACATCGCTCGACTAGAGTGGCCAGCAAGTTCTCCATTTGTAAGAAGGGATGTCATGAACTGCTATATATATTATGACTTTTGAACACTTTTCAGGTAAATACATTGTTCGTTCTCTATCAAAATCTTTCATTTGCTAACTATGCCTATCAGTAGTTAGTGCCTTTAGTAGTTTGAATATTTTATTTAGCTGGCAGTAGTGGCGCTCGCTGTATTGCAGTAGTTCGAGTAACGAAGAGTTTTGTGAGGTAAGTGATTTGTGAAACGTATAGGTTAATGTCAGTCAGGGCCATTCTCTTGTAGGGATTATTGACGGTCAGATTGCGTTGCGCTAAAAAATATTGTGTGTCAGTTTAAGCACAGTCATGTATAATTTTTCTAAGGGGACGTTTCAACCTATCTACTGGTGGACAATAATTTTGATTTTTAATGTTTTTTCATTTGTTGTTAACACTAACGATATCTGACGACAGAACTATTTGCGAGATCACTGTAAGTTCAAGATGTTATTCCGAGCTGCAGGTGGAGAAAAATTCGGTAGCTGACGTCTCTTTGTGTGTAGTCAACAACGATACGTGTGGGGCTCTATTCCCAGATAGCACTGAACTCTTCGTCATATTATTTCTAGTTCAAACATGCTCACATGTCACTGCTGGTGCAACAAACCCATATTTAACGTTCGTTTTCTCTAGAATATAACAGCGATAGGTGCCGGTTTGGAGTTCTGAGAAGGAAAAAATTAATGTTTCTTCTCGTCATTTCAGTCAAAACATCTAGCTACTGGCAAGGAAATCCGATATGTGACAGTTGGTTGTGTTTCGATATCAATCCGATTAGGTTCTGGGTTCGAATCCATGTCCAACGCAAAGCTTTACCTCACGGCATTTCAAGTAAGTTACTTGTGAAGAAGTAATATTTAACATCTCTCGAAGTTCGTTGACAGAGACAAGAGATGCTGGGGAGCAATTCGCGTCCGTAAAAATGTTTGTGTTATGTAATTTAAAGTTGATATTTGCTTACTGATACTGTCTAAAATCGAGATATATCACTCTCTGTATGCCTAATCAGTAATGACTGTCAGTTTGCGTCAGTCACGAAATCTTTGCTTAGTCTGCCTGACCTGGGTTTTAATCCATATGCAGAACGAGACGGTTCGTCGTGTCATTTGAAGTCCATACATATTCTCAACTAGCGGCTCGTGAATGACTTAAATTTTTAATATCATTTTGTGTTAAATAATAAGTACTGTATGATACTTTGAAGAGGAAATCATGAATACGACGAGATTACTACGTGCATTACCTATCTGACGTAATAATGAGAGTGGTAACATTTCAGGTATGTCATTTATTGTAATAAATGTGAGCTTACAGGCCTAAAGGACAGTCTTATCTGTGATAAGGTGCTCCCTGATATTTGCAGCATCGTGGTATTACTTTACATCATGAGTTACTGCGATAAAGAGCAGTGTTTTCTAGTGGTGACTTGTTGGAACCATTTTCAACAGTCAAACGACTGTACCAAGGAGCGATTAGAGAACCTGCTAGACAGCCGCGTTATGCAGGTTGCATGCGAATCCGGCGAAATGCAATTCAGGTCGTTCGGATACTTTTCAGTATGACTGTACATACATGAAAAAAAGTTTTGCATCACTCCGGCTCCCTGAACTCCAGAAGATAGACGTTCACTGTGGATGTTGTATCACAGACACAGTCCCTCTGACTGCTCAGAGCAGTCACTAAACCTGCCCAAAGATGTAAACAACCATGCATGAGCAGCGCCTAATAGACGGAGGGGTCCGACAGCCGATCAGTTCCAGTCATTCCACCAGGAAAGAGGTACACAGTTCGTGTTGTCTGTAATTCAACCATGCCTACACGATCAATACCGCGGTTCGATTGCGTCCGCATTGTTACTTTGTGCCAGGAAGAGCTCTCAACAAGAGAAGAGTCCAGGCGTCCCGGAGTGAACCAAAGCGACGTTGTTCAGACAGGAGGAGATACAGAGAGTCAGGAACTTTCGATGATGTGTCTCGCTCAGGCCGCCCAAGAGCTATTACTGCAGTGAATGACCGCTATCTCGGAGGAACCCTGACAGCAACGCTACAATGTTGAATACTGCTTTTCGTGCAGCCACAGGACGTGGTGTGTCGACTTAAACTGTGCGCAATAGGCTGCATGATGGGCAACTGCACTCCCGACGTTCATGGCGAGGTCCATCTTTGCAACCATGACACCATGCAGCGCGGTACAGATGGGCCCAACAACATGCCGAAAGGACCGCTTAGGATTGGCATCACGTTCTCTTCACCTATGAGTGTTGCATATTCCTTCAACCACACAATCGGCCGGCCGCGGTGGCCGTTAGTTTCTGGCGCTGCAGTTCGGAACTGCGGGACTGCTACGGCCGCAGGTTCGAATCCTGCCTCGGGCATGGGTGTGTGTGATGTCCTTAGGTTAGCTAGGTTTAAGTAGTTCTAAGTTCTAGGGGACTTATGACCTAAGATGTTGAGTCCCATAGTGCTCAGAGCCATTTGAACCACACATTCGTCGGAGATGTTTTTGGAGGCAACACAGTGAGGCTAAAAGCCTTAAACACACTGTCCAGCGAGTGCAGCGAGGTGGAGATTCCCTGCTGTTTTGGGGTTGCATTATGTGAGGCCGACGTACGCCGCTGGTGGACATGGAAGGCGCCGTAATGACTGTACGATATGTGAATGCCATCCTCCGATAGTGCAACCATATCGGCAGCATATTGGCGAGGTATTCGTCTTCATGGACGACAATTCGCACCCCGATCGTCCACATCTTGTGAATGACCTCCTTCAGGATAATGACATCGCTCGACTAGAGTGGCCAGCAAGTTCTCCAGACATGAACCCAATTGAACGTGCCAAAGATAGATTGAAAGGGGCTGTTAATGGACGACGTAACCCACCAACCACCCTCAGGGATCTACGCCGAATCGCCGTTGAGGAGTGGAACGATGTGGACCAACAGTGCCTTTATGAACTTGTGGATAGTATACCATGACGAATACAGATATGCATCAGTCAGTGCAAGCGGATGTGCTACTGGGTATTAGAAGTACCGGTATGTACAGCAGTTTAGAACACTACCTTTGAAGGTTTCGCTGTATGGTGGTATAACATGCAATGTGTGGTTTTTATGAGAAATAAAAAGGGCGAAAATGATGTTTATGTTGATCTCTATTCCAGTTTTCTGTACAGGTTCCAGAACCGAAGTGGTGCAAAACTTTTCTTGATGTGTATAATTTGATATTCACATACTCTTTAGCCTCCTCTTAAATTTTAAATAGCTGATAAATGTTCCATGAGTATTCGCAAGCTATTGAAAGTGTATGTTGAATAACAGATAGTAATCTGGGCCAAAGTAAGCGACTTTCAGTCTTTATGTATATTTTTCTTACTTCTAGTACTGACTACATGAACCAAGCTGTTGATTCGCAAACACGATGAAAAATTCACTCAGCAATAAATATACTGAGAATCAGTAGTGAGTGTTCCTAATCTCTTGAAAAAATCTCTTCAGGATGATACTGATTTCACACCTAAAATAATTCGATGCATTCGCTTTTGGCCTTACTGTGATCCTGTATGAGAGTATGGACTGTAAGTATGAGAAGTCTACCTTTCTTTATTAATATTTTATTTCATGTCATCTGTATCTGACAACAATCGCATTGCAAATCAAGATCTGGTTTGGCGTTTTAGCAGATCTGCGATATGCTCTTCCAATATTAATCTGTTACCTTGTTCTATTAATAATTTAACAATGAGCTGCTATCTGCTAGGCATCATATTTTAGATACATGCTGTGTGGAGATCTCTTACAAGTTCTGAGAGGCATATATATTAAGTTAAATGATTGTGATTTGAGTAGAAATTACAGGTACTATTTCCAGCAAGTCTCTTCGGGTTTGCTGCCGAATCCTAAAATCAACTCGATTCGATATTTCGGCGAACCAACTGGTCGCCATCTTCAGGAGAACGCTGGTGAGTTCCGCCGAGAACTGACGCCAGGCTTCCTTTTTCCTTTATTGTCATTTTAATACCTTATACAGGTAGGCCGGCAGCGGCAAAACTACGCCGCTCTTCGGCCACAGAAAACAGCTAGTGCATATGAAGACATATAAAAACAAAACAAAACAACAGATAAAAAACAGAAGACACACAAAGTAAAATACATGGAGCCATTCACAGGCGTAGTGAATTAAAAAACGTTCAGCACTGGTACACAAGCATAGATGACAGAAATGACACACGTGAACGATGGAGCACAGACGGTGAAACACTAAGGCGCTAACTCAATGGCAAACAAAAAAACTGATGGCGATGATCTCCAGCGCACAAATGTTCACTGTTCATGTACAAATCCAGGGACCTGTCAGAGGGGAAAAGGTACGGGAGGAGTGGGGAGGGGTAGGAAAAAAGGTAGGGGGTAAGGTGAGCCTGGGAGGGAGAGGAGGGAGGGAGGAAGAGAAGAGGGAGAGAAGGGAGAGAGGGTGCCCTTGGCAAAAACACAGGGGGTGGAAGGGGAGGATCAAAGTTGGTAGGAGGGGAAGATGAGGGGATGAGGGCATCATCAGGGAGGTGCAGTTGGCGGAAGCCACCTTGGGAAATGGTATGGAGAGTGGAAAGATGGAGAGCGGGTGGGACGTGGGAATACAGACGCGGCAGCGGATGGGGGTGGGAAAGGATGGGGGAGACAAGCGGGTGAGGAGGATCAAGTTTGTGAGAGGTGTAGAGGATCCGTATCTGTTCGAGGAAAAGAAGGAGGTGCGGGGACGGAATGAGGTCGTACAGGATCCGCGTGGAGGAGGGGAGGTGGATGAGATAGGCGAGGCGGAGCACATGGCGTTCCAGGATTTGAAGGGATTTGTAAGAGGTAGGAGGGGCGGAGATCCAGCGGGATGGGCGTAGCAGAGGATAGGGCGGATGAGGGATTTAAGACGCCAGGCTGCAAATCAACATCCTATATAGCCCACCGTACCGTACACGGCGCATGCGACGCCTATCACGGTTGTTGCCCTCCAAGAATGGGCAGGTGGAGCCGCTCTTAGTAGAACATTGGCGGCAACGATATATCGCACTCAGGGACGATATTCGAATACTCGCTGGACGCACCAAAGAACGTTCTGCTTTGATGCGGGACAGTACAATATTTTACGTCCTGCTAAGAGGAAACCCATTGTCTCTGTCAATTTACTAGACACAATCCTGTTGGCAGAACATCCGCAACTGAGCATTATGGCAGAGGTTGAAAATAAGGCTTCAGTTGTAAATTACTTTATTTTCACACGACCAGTTTCAGACTGTTACAAGCCCATCCTCAGGTGGGCTGCGCTAATAGGCAGCACACCGCGCCTGGTACACGTGATGCTCGGGGACCACAGCACAGCTACAACACCTGAGGATGGGCTTATAACAGTCCAAAACTGGTCGTGTGAAAATAAAGTAATTTACAACTGGAGCGGTATTTTCAACCTCTGCTCTGTTAATTAAATTATCCGCCAACCTAATTTCAATTGCTTCTTTGTAGACACTGTTTCAAAAAACCGAAAGTGTTGGCAACTATCACAGTTTCGTCAAATTTCATACTGTGTCCCTCATTTAAGCAGTGTTCAGCTACTGCTGATTTTTCCGGCTGTTGTAGCCTCGTATGACGGCGATGCTCCACACACCTGTCATGAGAATCGAACAGCCGATGTAAGCCTTCCCACATTGACATGTAACTTTGTGTATACCGGGTTTTCTAAGCCCCAAATCATCGTGAAGGGAGCACATTCTTAATGTTAAAATTGCTTAAAATTCTTCCAATCTTAAACGATATGCCTCCAGCATAAGGGATAAAGGCCACTGATCTACGTTCCTCTTCATGCGCCTCCAGTGATGGCCCATAGCCGACGAATCTGCTTCTCTGAGTATCCATTTTCCTTGAAAACAGCCATCAAATGCGCTTGTTCTTGAGTTAAGCTGTCCGCATCAGAAATGACATACGTTCAGCGTACCAAAGTCCTAAGGACGCCACTGCGTTGGTGTGGTGGATGACAACTCTTAGAATATAGATACCGTTCTGTGTGCGTCAGCTTTCTGTGAACACTGTGTCCCAAAGTACCATCTGGTTTTTTTATAAACCGTAACATCTAAAAATGGAAGCAACCCACCACTTTCAACCTCCATGGTAAATTTAATGCGGGAATGAAGACGAAGTGGTCCAAAATTCTATTGAGAGCATCACGTCCATGTGGCCAGACGTAAAAGGTATCGTCCACATATCTCCAGAAGCACGTTGATTGGAAAACCGAAGTCCTCAATGCCATGTGCTCGAAGTCCTCCATAAATAAATTGGCGACCACAGGTGATAAATGACTACCCATAGCCACTCCGTCATTCTGTTCAAAAATGTTACCGTTAAATAAAAAATACGTGGGTGTCAGCACATAACGACAAAGCTTCACCAACTCTTCCTCCAGTTTTTCACCAATCAAACTAAGGAACTCTTCCAGAGGGACTCGTGTAAACAGAGATACCACATCAAAACTCACTAATATATCTGAAGGACTCAGCATCAAAGATTTCAATCGTCGAATAGAATCGGCCAGCTGGATCACCGAAATATCGAATCGAGTTGATTTTAGGATCCGGCAGCAAGCCCTAAGAGACTTTCAAGGCTTATTACGCCGGGACAACCTACAAAGTCACATCATTTTCCTTACTTCCTTGAAAATTTTGTTAACAGATCTTCCTAAAACAAATTTTCTGATTATCGCAATGTTTGTACTGTCTGCAGACGAACAAATTTAGCATCCAGTAATGTTGTAGACGAGAAAATCATTAATACGCGCAGGACAAAATAAGGTCAAAAGATGGATCCTTGAGGGACATCAGCTATCAGAGAAGGTGACCCAGACACGCCATCGAATGCTGTAATTTTGTTTTCTATGGATGTCGAGAACGCCGCTAAAGTGCTGTGACCTCTTGTAATGGCAGGCTCTGGAAGACTCAACATTGTGCTCTGGCAGATAGGAGTTCCTTCCTTGGGAAGTTGCCATTTTCTGCCCACATGATTTGCATGACAGTTTCACAGGACTGGTGCAACCGGTTCTGAACTGCGCTGTCCGCCTTTAGAGAAACGCCGTCCGTTCAATTTACGTAACACGAGGTAACCGCCCGTCGTACGTCGGCAAGTAAGGTCGGATACGGAAGTAACACACACGGTCTGAGCCATATAGCGAAAAAGTTAAAAGGTATAAGAGAAAAACTTTACTTTCAATGCGAATGTTGAGAGGTCAGAGCCATAAAAATCCAAAGACGTTGTCTCTTTAGCCGACTTTCATTCAGTAATATCATGTCTTACCCTTTTTACGGGTAACTTCTCCAACCAAATCAATTTTCCGATTCCAGAGCATTTAATACGCATTATTTCAAATTAAATACACAAATAATAGCAATTAGACAGTTCTATGGATATGCTCACTACGCATCATGAAAAACTATACCACCTCTACAATCAGATGATTTTCTTTTTAACTAACAACACGTAGACGGTTTACATACTACTTTTCTTGGCAACATAATGGCACTGTCTGACATAAGGAAACAAAAAAAACTACCTTGTTACATGGCTCGAAGTAATGTGAATGATTCGATTTCAAAGGTAAGCGTTAATATACACTGTCTAATCAAAAGTATCCAGACACCTCTCTCACTTTAACTACTCTGTCGGTCAGACTAATATTCGTATTTTAGATCATGATCTCCATGTTCCCCAATACTACATTTGGTATGTGTGACTTATGACTTTTTTACACGAGGAAATTGTAAGCAGAATGTTCTTATAGCTGGATGTGTATCTTGCAGAGAACTTGCACCCGAGAGTCCTAGTGGAGGCGACGGAGAACAGGGAGTGAGATGGATTGCGGGCCATAAATTCTGTGTGCGGCGACCACGCTGTGCGAGTGACTCTGCGAAGCAGCACTCAGTAGATCGTACCTGCAGAGAGACTTCTGGCTGTAGCACTCCCCTCTTTCCGCTTAGGGACAGAGTAGGAGGGCAACAGTTCACAAAAAAATTTTACATGGGCCAGGCGGCAGTTCATCACAAAGGCGGCCAGTTGGCGGGAAAAGGGTGGAGGAAGCCATTGAAGAGAGACCGCTGTAATCTGAGCTTTGTCGTGTTAGAAGCTGGGACGCCACAGACAGAGTGGCTGGTGCATGTGTTTGTGGGGGCAACACTGTAACTCTCCTGATGGCAGGAAGTCGCCAGGTTCTTTTAGCGAGCGGCAAAAACATATATTTCTTAAAAGACATCATACTCGCCGTTGACTGTATAAAATATTTATTATTACGATTGCAATTTCGGCCTTATGGCCAATTTCAAGTAACACTGCAAAAGTTACCTAAACATAAAAAAAACAAAAGTTAAGCACAGCGTGTACATACATAACTAAGCAAACATTTCATTAAGATTGTAACGCACTTCAAAAAATTGGCGAGAAATGTACATTATTTACTTTCTGTCAGAATATAAGACTATGTCGTCAAAATGCAGCATTTTGGCTGTGAGAGTCCCACAGGTTCCAATGAGTACGACACTTAATACATCGTGATATGTTGTTAAATATGTACTAAACTGTCAATGTTACGATCGTTCTAGTAATATATCACACATACAAGCTCAGGTGCACTGACGACATGTGAGGCTAAGTCCGTTGGCACGAAAATACATTTATTAAAGATACTGCCTGAGCACGTAGCAAAGATAGTGCACACCAAGGATACAACTTATAAGCTTTATATCATAAAGTCTTTTCATCTGTCGACATCCTACAGCTTTCTAAATAGTGCTATGATTGTAAGGGGCAGTAGGATAGGATAGGAATATTTATTTATTACATAATAGGGGATAATACATGTGTTATCTGTTAATAAGCTCTCACATTGACTTAAGTGCTCGTAAATGAGATGAACACAAAACTCTGATATATAATACTTTAGATGCGTACACATACCTCGTGTCCTGTGTGTGTCATCGTTTTGTGCTTCAGTGGTTCAGTGTTATTCGTTTTTGTGCACCTACGTTCACGTGTGACAATATTCGTTTCTGTCCAAGTGTCTGAACAAATTTTATCTTGGATTCTACGCCCGTGAACGGCTACATGTATTTTAAAAAATGTTTGTCTCCGTTTCTGTGTCCACAATGTTTTTTTTTTTTTCTCTCGATGTCTTCATTTGTGTCTTGTGTGTTCTCTGAGGCCAAAGAGCGGCGTAGCATGCTGCTGCTGGCCTGCCTGTTAACAGGTTTGGAAACAGCAATAAAGAAAAAAAACAAAAAAAAGACGTATACATTCAGCCCGCCCCCTTGGGGGGGAATCGAAATTCAATAAAAAGAAAAAAAAAGTATACATTCTCCTCTGCCTTCCCCACTCCCTGTCGCGTCTGCCCAGCACCTCCCACCCCTCTTATGGGTCCTCATCCTCCATCGGGTCCTTTCCCCCTCCCCTCCCCCACCTTCGATTTTCCTCTCCTTCCCCCCCTTTTTTGCTTTTCCATCATCTGTCCAGTTTCCCCCCACCTGCTCTCGGCTGTGGTATGTTACATTTGCCAACTTTTTAGTGTAGTGTTCCAGTGAATGTTCAGTGAGTGTTCGCCTTTCTAGTGTTACGAACAGAAACCATGCTGTTGCTTGGTGTGACTTTTATGTCTTTTGCGAACAGAAACCAGACTGTCACCGTGTTTTTTTTTAATTGTCTGTCTATTATTTTACCTGCCTGCTTCGTATATATTTTATTAGCATCATCACCCCCTTGTTCTATGTTTTAAGTTTCACAATTTTTTATCCCTGTTACTATATAAGTCTCAGATTTTATCGCCTGTTTTTATTATTTATTCTCGTCATCTTATTCAAACAAAGTCTGTGGGCTGAAGAGCGGCATACTAAGCTGCTGCCAGACAGGGAATCGAAATTCAATAAAGGAAAAAAAAAGTATACATTTTAGGAATATGAATGCCGTAAAACGCTCTCCAGCAATCCAATTCACTGTGCAGCACCACAAATTGGGACAAAACATCAAAATGCCTCCGCACAAATATCCTGCTGCCCCTCACCAATTTTTTGAAGTGCGCTACAATCTTAATGAAATGTTTGCTTAATTATGTATATACACCCTGTGCTTCAATTTTGTATTTTTGTGTTTAGGTAACTTTTTCAGTGTTACTTGAAAATGGCCATAAGGTCTAAACTGCAATCGTAATAATAAATATTTTATACAGTCAACGGCGACTATGATATCTTTTAAGAAATATTATACGACTGTGAATCCCAACTATGAGAAGCTAATCAAAAACATATATATTTCACGGGGACGACTGTCTGGGAAGCCTAACAGCCTTCTTTCAGAAATTTGAAATGATCAGCCTGGAAAGATCAGATCTCCCCGTAAATGGGGGACTGTGGTCCCGTCCAGGCCGATTTTATTTATTTATTTATTTATTTATTTTTGCCTAATTATGGTCAAGCTTAGTGTAAGAATGACACCTCCTTAACCAAAATCTTCTTTTCTCAGACAAGAGAGATTTTGAGTCACTGATTGGCTCCCTGCGTCCCCTCAGGATATGCAAAGCAGAGGCTTTCTGACCCAGCGTTGGAACTCTGGTGCTGTGTCTTGATTGGCTACCCGGCCAGCAGAGCAGTCAAGAGGGTAGACTCAATGAGTGGAGGGTAGTTCGATTGGTTTGTACAACTTGGAGGTGGGTTTTTCTTTGCTACTTCGGTTCCTGTACGAGGCTTGGTGAAAATCGATTGAGATTCTTTGCCTTTTTCGTCTTCTGGTCCTCCCCTAGTGGAGAACTTCAGGTCTTTCCCAAGTGAGTGAGACTTGTGGTATGCAACTTGTGGTGGACTAAGAGCAAAAGGCGGTTTCCATCTGTACCATCAGTGGAACTGCATATCGTCTCGGACAAATCGTGTGTTACGAGGGCAAATTTGTTCGCCCTAAGTAGGCCGTCTGAGAATTCCGGCACGCGCCGTCGTGCCTGCGTGTGAAACTGGTTGGCCCGACCAGCGAACGGTTGCAACTCACACTGAAATCTGCCGGGATTTCACGGCTCTGATAGGGAAGTCTCCCACGTTTTAATAATCAGAACACCAGTCCGCGTTGTTTGCAAGTTTTCGTGAACGCGTCAGAACATTGCAGCCACTGCAGCGCGCCGCTCCTCGCCCATAGCCTGCCGTTTTCTGCTGCCGCCTGAATCGAGGTGAAAGGGTGAAGTACCGCTGTACCGGCATTTGGTCATTAAATGATATTCACAGCTCCCTGTTCTGCGTCAACCATAGTTTGTTGTGTACCAGGTCGTAGTTGATTCCATTTGAATAGAATTCGGCCTCACAATGGAATCATGTCAACGAAGTCTGATTGCGTTGTAAAAGGTATTAATTCAGGGGGGAATTTGTATACTTTCCACGCCAAGGAATCCTTTGCCAATTAAGTACCATTCCTGAAACTTTCTGGCAGATTAAAGCTGTGTGCCGGACCGAGATTCGAACTCGGGACCTTTGCCTTTCGCGGGCAAGTGCTCTGGAAACATCCCCCACCCTGTGGCTAAGCTATGTTTTCGCAATATCTTTTCTTTCAGGAGTGCTAGTTCTGCAAGGTTCGTAGAACAGCTTCTGTGAAGTTTGGATGATAGGAGGCGAGGTACTGGCGGAATTGAAGCTGTGAGGAGGGGTCGTGAGTCGCGCTTGGGTAGCTCAGATGCTCGGCTGGAAGTAATGGCGCACTCCTGTAATCCAACCTACCGGGAGGCCATTCGGTGGGCGAGAAATGCAGGTCTACTGCATAATCGGCCGTTATGCGAACTCTGGTACAACCGCAGTGATCCCATTGTGCACTACATCGCCTTGGCAGAGCGAAGAATTTCGTCCAAACAGTGAGTGACAGACGTTCCTCGCAAAACCAAGGTGGACAGAGACTAGTACCGGTGCTACTCCACCACACAACAATAATGCCGGCACGGTAGCTCAGCGTGTTCGGTCAGAGAGCTGGTTGGCCTCTGTAATAAAAAAATAAAATAAAAAAATAAAAAACTGAGTGGAAGGATCAACAAACGAACTTGAACAGATGTCAGGTGACGTCCGCAACGACCAAACACAACGATCAACAACGAACAAAATGAAAAAAAAGATGGTAGAGCACTTGCCCGCGAAAGGCAAAGGTCCTGAGTTCGAGTCTCGGTCCGTCACACAGTTTTAAACTGCCAGCAAGTTTCATATCAGCGCACACTCCGCTGCAGAGTGAAAATTTCATTCTGGAAGTACCTTTCCTTTCGTGATATATGTTTATCATTTCTTTTCTTTTTGTAAAATTTAGCAGCTCAAGTGTATTTAGAAAAGGATGAATAAAAACTCTTCATCATTTTTGTAAACTAAAATACGCTACTGTTCTCATTCATACTCCCCCAGTCATTCATTGTTTTTATTTTAGTGTGGCGATATACACGGATACACCAACAATTCAGAATGTAATTGTTCTAAATTAGTTAATTTGATGATTAATTTGAGTTCTGAAGTGGCCGCAGACAAAGGCAACAAAAGAGCCATGAGTTAATTCACTAATTTCATATATAAAAGTTATGGCTGTAGCTCTAGATTTGAAGATTGTTGAGTAAATAATATTTTTCTACATGTAAAGATAGCAATATTTAGCATCACTTGGACATAAATTTGTCATAAAGCAAGCGACCTCTTGCAATCTTTTAACGGGCATTGATATGAAGTGTTTGGAGGCGGCAGTCAATTCACCTTTTTTATGAATTTGTAACGTTATCAAGCTTTGCGTAGTATCTCTCCTCTGCCTGTGTTTTCTCATACTTCTATCATACCAATGTAGAAGACCATGGGATCGAAAATGATTGATTTTTAATCTTCATTTTTATTACGCTTCATGTTCAGCATCTCCCGTCTCTTTAACCACCTTCCCTCAACATGCATGTTTGCTGGATTGTATGAATGTGGTCTGATAAGTTTGCTATAAAAGCACCACACTTCTCGACGTAGGGATGTACAGTTGGTACAGCGCTCCTCCAGTTTTTCATCCCGTAGGAAAAATAGGTTCTGACAAAATCTGCAAAATATTCGTTAACAGGAACTGTCACTTCCTCACTTGATGAATATTTCTTCCCAGCATTCCAAAGTTTCAAGTTAGGGAACAGGAATAATTCGCTTGGGACTAAATCTGGTTACTTCTACCACTTCCTCATTTGATGAAAATTTCTTCCCAGCAAGCCAAAGTTTCAAGTTCAGGAACAGTAAGAAGTCACTTGGGACTAAGCATGGTGAATAGGGTTCATGATGAACCAATTCAAAGCCCAATTCATGGACTTTCGCCTTTGTTATCACTGATGTGTTGAATGGTACAGTATGCTGGTGAAAGCGCGAATTTTGGGTGGCAACTTTGGTCTTTCTTCATCCAACCCGAGTTTCAAAAGACCCAACAATGAAGCATAATAGGGTCCAGTTACGGCTCTGCCTTTTTCCAAGCATTCTGTGAGGATTATTCGTTAGGAATCCCAAAAAACAGTGGCCAACACCTTTCAGCTGACAGAATGGTCTTTGCCTTCTTCGGTGAACTTTCACCAGGCTTTGGCCATCGTTTTCACTACCAACTGTGATGTAATGATGGATCCAGGTTTCATCAATGGTCACAAATCGGCGCAAAAAAGTCTTTCGAACTGCGATTAAACACCGCTAGACATTGTATTGAATTGTTGCGCTGGATGCGCTGTTGGTCGACTGTGAGCAATCACGGTACCCACTTCACTCGCGGATTCTTTATTGCCAGTCCTCCGAGCTGGATACGATACACTCGCTCAGTTGAGATGCCTACAGTCTCAGAAACTCAAAAATTTTCAGTCAACAGTCTTGCTTTACCGTATCATGGATTTTGTCAATGCTTTCCATTGTGGTGATCTCAACTGGACAGCCGGAGCGCGCTTCGTTTTCGCTACTTGTCCAACCACTTTTAAATTCAATAATCCAAAAGTAAATGGTCTTCAGTGATGATCCACGTGAACTTCATCGAATTCTATTTTGATTTGTGCGTCAGTCCAACACTTCAAAAGAAAATATTTAACAACGAGACGAAATTTTGTTTCCTTCATCTTTAATCGTAGTCGACACACGGAGCAATTCAGTCAGCTGTCAACAATGAACTAACGCTGTACGTTTTTGATATTCTTTGCACAATCCCTGGAATAACAAAGTTTACCAGTCATGAAGGTGCAACAGAAATGTTCCATTCTTTCATGGAAATTTACCAGACTTATCATACCGTACTTTTAAAACAAATGCACACAGGTAAATTCAGGTAGACTTGCTTGGCACAGTTTTACTGCAGCAACAGTCAATGAGTTTAATTTTTTCGATGCTTGAGGTGTCAGTTTGGCGGAGCTTCTGTCTGTCCACACACTGTTAAAGCACGGCCTCTGGATTGGTTCCCTTATACCCACACATCAGCCGAGCGTTTCTTCATATTTTAGACGTTCAACCGATTTAACATTTTGAGCAGAGGAACGATGCGGCTTATCTCCCACCTTCTGACAGAGAGAGACGCCTAGCACAGCGCGGCTATCCACGCGGTCTGACGCGCCGCTTCCCGAGCGGGAAGGCGTGCCGGTCCCCGGCACGAATCCTGCCGGCGGATTAGTGTCAAGGTCCAGTGTGCCAGCCAGCCCGTGTTTGGTTTTTAGGCACTTTTCCGTCTGTCTCGGCGAATACGGGCTGGTTCCCCTTATTCAGCCTCAGTTACACCATGTCGGCATGTGATGCGCAAACACTGCCTCTACGTACGCGCACACCATAATTGGTTTACCACGCAAACATTTAGGGTTACACTCGTCTGGTATAAAACATTTCGGTAGGGGGAGGGGGGAGGGGCAGGGGGTCCATTGGGGGCCGAACCGTGCAATAACCCTGGGCTCGGTGTGTGGCGGCGGTGAGGTCGGTGGACTGCTGTGGCCTGTTGTGGGGTTGTGAACCACTGAGGACTACGGCAGGACGAGGCCTCTCCGTCGTTTCTAGGTCCCTGCTACAATACCACAGGAAACCTCATCTCGCTGGTTGGTCACTTCACCCACTTCCAGGTTTCTTTGTGTCTGTGTTCGCAGAGTCGAGGCAAGTTGGATTTTCTGCACAGCAACAATCGCTTTTCTGGGTTCCAGTGAGTACGATCCACCGACACTGGGTCGACTGGAATGTGATTTTGGATCTAAGTTAGTTCCGATTCAGCCGGTCGGAGTGGCCGTGCGGTTCTAGGCGCTACAGTCTGAAGCCGAGCGACCGCTATGGTCGCAGGTTTGAATCCTGCCTCGGGCATGGATGTGTGTGATGTCCTTAGGTTTGTTAGGTTTAATTAGTTCTAAGTTCTAGGCGACTGATGACCTCAGAAGTTAAGTCGCATAGTGCTCAGAGCCATTTATTTCCGATTTTCGTGTTGGACACTTTCTACAATTTACAGTCAGTTGTCAGAAGCGTTAGGGGTTCTTGCGAATGATTGTTTTGCTATCCTTTAAACAGATTCAGGTGCAGCTGTTCACGATACACGTCATGCATCGTAACTCCGATTACGTTACGTGCTTCTTTTCGATGTGAAGCACAAGCCAGTTTTGACGTATGAACCTTGACTTCAAAATTATGAATTCCGCTTTCGGTTAGTCTTCAAGTCTTTGAATCTAAGTATTTGACAACATGAGTGTCCATGTTGCGTTCATTACTTAACCTAATCATCAGTGTGATTACTGCAATAACGTACAGTTTATAAGCAGGATTTTTTTTTCTGAAGAAAGCCCGCGGCTACGAAAAATTCCATGTTATACAGCGAAAGTACACCCCTCTAAAGATCCAATTGCCAATTTTTAGAAATTTTCAATATTTTATAAACGGTTGACAGCTGTTAATGTGTCCGTCCTTCGCTTTTATGATCGCTCGAAATCTTCTGGGGCACTTTCAGTGAGGTATCTGAGTACCTGTGGAGGAATGGTAGCCCAAGATGCACAAGAAGAACTACAGATATTCAAGGGACTAGAAGGCGTACTTGTTACAAAAACTGGTTATTGCGCCTTTCAAGGAATCTCTATACAATTTATAGGATTTGCGTGATAATTACCTACTGCGTTACGTACATCAAATTGCAAGTGACATAGATAACACTGATTTCAAGGGAAGCAGCGGATGGATGCACAACTTCAAAAGTGCTACAGAACTGTAAGATATAAGGTAACGAAATTTCAAGCAAAGTGTCAACTTGACGATGCAAGGCAAACTGCGGAATCGGCCCGAAAATTTGTAGAAGAAATAAACAAACTTATCGCATTGCTCAGTGTGCGATTTGTTTTCAACTCCTGCCAACTGGGATTTGAATAGAAAATGCATATGAAAGGGACCCTGGATATTAGAGGTACCAAGAGAGTTGCATCAAGATCAACATGAATACCTTAACGTATTCGCACACAATTATGGTGACTGTTTATTTGGATGGTAAACTAGCTGGAAAGTTATCTATTACGGCTCAAGAAATTGGACGTGCTCTGACCCCTTCGATTCTTTCTCGTTTGCGTGATGTTGCAAGGGCAATAGGGAATATTTACGTCGCAACAAGCAAGAGCTGGAAAATGGGTGTAAGACAACTACAATTTTGGTGTGAGCGCTGGTTTTTGCCAATAGCTACTCAGAGTAACTTGCTTTTTCTCCATTTCTGGTCGTAGTATAAAAATCATACTCCTTTAGAGCAAATTATCCCTCGTGAAAACTGTGTGACATTGCAATTCATACCATCTGGTACCACTGGACAAATTCAGCCTCTGGATATTTGCTTTTTTCCGTGCCTGTAAAACATATTATCACACTATCTGCAGCTACACCTTAAAGGGTAGCCAGTGCAGGGATAAGTCCCACGATAGGCTGTTTCGCATTCGCTTACATGCCATCACATTCCTTCAGTTCACATCACCCCCTTACACCAATATGATTCTGTATACTTCATTTATCAGTGGATACCTATCTGAACGTCCTGTACGGTTTGTAATTTAGATGGAGTTCGTCTTCGATCTTGATGGTGAATCTTTTGATCACTGTGGCGCGTCATTTTTCATTCGGTGTTTGTGATGTAAGTTAATGGTTTGTTTTGAAAATTTCTTGGATGTCGACGATGCCCGTTCTGTGATGTGTAATACAAACACCCCATAGAATGTTGATTTCCGCACCTGCCTGTCGCTCATATCCTGTCGCCCTCCTGAATCCCTCACGTCTTTTATTTATGTTATTTACAATCTTGCACGGTAGTCAGGGTATGCCTGAGACTAGTATGACCTCCCCCCCCCCCGCCCCCCCCCCCCAGTTAAGATCCTGGGTACGCCCTTGCCTGATGTTATTCAATCTATACATGGAGCAAGCAGTAAAGGAGACAAAAGAAAAATTTGGAGTAGGAATTAAAATCCGTGGAGAAGAAATAAAAATTTTGAGGTTTGCCGATGACATTGCAATGTGGTGCAAAAGAAGAATGCTGAAGATTAGATGGGTATATCATGTAACTAGTGAGGGGCTACTGAATAGAATTAGGGAGAAGAGTAATTTGTGGCACAACTTGTCTAGAAGAAGGGATCAGTTGGTAAGACATGTTCTGAGGCGTCAAGGGATCACCAATTTAGTATTGGAGAGCAGCGTGAAGGTGAAATTCGTAGAGGTAGACCAAGAGATGAATACACTGAGCAGATTCAGAAGGATGTATAGGGTGCAGTAGTTACTGGGAAATGAAGAAGGAAGCAGGAAGAACCAACACACGAAGTGTAGAAAGAGTAGCTGAGAAGGGTACAATCCGACTTCCCTAACCCTCTCCCTGTTTTCTTCGATGATGTCCATTCTGTACGATGCAAACACAGAAATGTGCTATTAATCTTACATGTATAGATCGAGGAAAGCAAGCACATGCAGGTGCTGCACTGAAACAATACCTGTGTGTACGTGTGTGTGTGTGTGTGTGTGTGTGTGTGTGTGTGTGTGTGTGTGGGTGGGTGTGTGTGTGTGGTATCTGGCCAATGGAACCAAACAGTTATTCATAGACAAAATTCCTGTCTAGAATATCTCACAAACCGTTAAGCGTTCTGACTTCAATGACATTCCTGAGCACTGAGGGTAAATGCTTTCTGCAAACCGAAACATGCTTGCACTGTGAACAATAGCAAAATACCTGTCGACGGACCACCCCTTCCCAAATGTATATTCCCGCCTTGTACCCACAGAAACACGTTTCCACGTCGCTAAAGTTCGTGAAAACGATGTACAATGATATTTCATGGACTGCATATTTCTGTGATTACTACGTTAGAAATACTACAATGTAATGGCATCAGTGTCTTCGTTGACAGCATAATGTTTTATGGGAAATATGTCACCTTTTTCGTTATATAGTGTTGTATTTTGTTATATGGTATGTGTTGTTTAAATTTATGAAAAAGTGTTTCCGCCCGGAATCGAACCGGGGACCCTCTGCGTGTGAAGCAGACGTGATAACCGCTACACTAGGAAACGACAGACACGAAAAGTCCATCCTTGTGCAATGGAAGTTGCCTCAGCCTTTCTCTCGTCCGCGCATTCACACACGATAGTGCTTTTGATAGCCTGAAAGCCATCACAGCCGAGGGCTCAAGAAGTCTTCGGGGTGCTCGAGAGGGTGTCTGCCGTAGCATCCCGAACGAGAAAGCAGCGTTTCGCGCAGTCGTTATTGCAAGTCATATCAGCCAGAACAATCTTAGCAGCAGGCAGTGCGAGCCCAGCGACAACACATACTACATACATACTACATACTATAAACAATACACACCAACATCCATTAACATTGCAGGGCATTTCTAGTCCTATTAACATGCCAAACATTTACGTACGTTCACGCCAACAACCAACAACTCCATCACCGACGAATGTTCCACATCTAAAACAAACACAATGAAAGTGGCTCTTGTGCATGGTGGAGGACACATAACACCAGTATTATCGATTACCCCTCTATCCCAATCTCACACTCGGATCGAGTAAGAAAAAATTGCCTATATACATACATACACATCCTTATGTTTCCGGGATAAATATATCAAGAGGCAGTTGACAGATTCTGTTTCGGCATTCCCATCTTCGACAACAGCTGTGCTAGTGCAGCAATTTCTCACTGTGCCTGGTGTTGATAAGTTAAAATTGACTGCTCGAGAGGCATCACAGGACGTATTTCTATAGCAACAAAATGCTTTCACACAAACACACACACACACACACACACTCACGCACACACATAGTCTGCAGGAAATGGTATCCGATGCAGTGGAGCGAGAGTATATCCGTGGTATTGTTTTGCTTAAGATAGTGTGAGCATTGAGGTGGATATGTGCTGTTCGTGATTTTTGTCACTCAATCATTCCAAGATCAATGAAAGTTCATTGTAAGGTAGTGTACCTATTCCAACAGGCGTTATATGCAATAAATGTGGAATAAAAAGCATACACAAAAAGTTATTAGCGAAATACTGTCGGATAGTTTTCAAACCGCCGCCATGAACCACGGACCTTGCCGTTGGTGGGGAGGCTTGCGTGCCTCAGCGATACAGATAGCCGTACCGTAGGTGCAAATACAACGGAGGGGTATCTGTTGAGAGGCCAGACAAATGTGTAGTTCCTGAAGAGGGGCAGCAGCCTTTTCAGTAGTTGCAGGGGCAACAGTCTGGATGACTGACTGATCTGGCCTAGTGTTGTGTACATAGTTCCGCGTAGTCAGCGCATACACAACTTTCTCAATAGAGCGCGCCCCGCTAAGCACAACAGCGCAGACGCAGCGCTCGTCCATCTCCGCACTACGAGATGGCGCTGTCATAGAGACGGACCAAATTCTGCTTCCGCCGACCCGCGTATTAATGTCACGCAGCCAATGAGATTACTACTAAGTAGAACCTTTTCTCCTCGTGGATCACACTCGCGCAGTGATACCTGAACGCGCGAGGTATTATGACGAGTGTACAGACCTCCGATCAGTCTGTCTGCATTAGTCTGCATTTGTCTGTACCAGTCTATAGTCAAGTTTCAGTCTGCGCCTAATAATATTATCATATTCCTGTACATAGCCATGAAGAGAAATGTATAGACACTTTGTCAAGTATCAGAGATATGTGAGAATAAGATTAACGTACCAAGACCAAAGGAACTTCAGATTGTCAATTGTAAATAGCATCCAGAACCAAGTTAAGTTATTTTTATGCTTGTTATTATTTTAATAAATGTGGGAGAAAATTAATCAAGTTCTGTTGAAAGTTGGTCACCGTCAATCTGCTTTAAGCGTGCAAGTGGCATTTCTATCGTCTGACCTAACGGCAGAAGATAAACACACCACGATAAGACCACGAGACATATTGCGGACACTCGCCTACTTCGTTAGAGCGACAAGTCAAATAATCTGATGTGTGTACCGAAGGTCTTACAGTACGCACACCACACCTAGTAACATTAACCAAAACGGCTTTGTTGTGCTAGTACTGCGAACGGCTAAAAGCAAGAGGAAACTACAGCCGTAATTTTTCCCGAGGGTATGTAGCTTTACTGTCTGGTTAAGTGATGATGGAGTCCTCTTGGGTAAAATATTCCGGAGGTAAAATAGTCCCCCATTCGGATTTCCGGCGGGGACTACTCAGGAGGACGTCGTTATCCGGAGAAACAAAACTGGCGTTCTAAGAATCGGAGAGTGGAATGTCAGGTCCCCTAATCGGGCAGGTAGGTAGAAAATTTCAAAAGGGAAATGGACAGGTTAAAGTTAGATATAGTGGGAATTAGCGAAGTTCGGTGGCAGGAGGAATAAGACTTCTGGTCAGGTGAATACACGGTTATGAATAGAAAATCAAATAGGGGTATGCAGGAGTAGGGTAATAATGAATAAAAAAATAGGAGCGAGAGTAAGCTACTACGAACAGCATAGTGAACGCATTATTGTACCCAAGATAGACACGAAGCCCAAACCACCACGGTAGTAAATGTTTATATGCCAACTAGCTCCACAGACGACGAAGAGATTGAAGAAATGTATGATGACATAAAATAAATTATTCAGATAGTGAAGAGAGACGAAAATTTAATAGTCATGGGGGACTGGAATTCGACGGTAGGAAAAGGAAGGGAAGGAAGAGTAGTAGGTGAATATGGAATGGGGGTAAGGAATGAAAGAGGAAGCGGCTTGGTAGAATTTTGCACATGGCATAAGTCCATAGCTAACACTTGGTTTAAGAATCATGAAAGAAGGTTGTATAAGTGGAAGAGGCCTGGAGACACTGGAAGATTTCAGATAGATTATGTAATGGTAGGAACCAGGTTTTAAATTTTAAGACTTTTCCAGGTGCAGATGTGCACTCTGACCACAATCTATTGGTTATGAACTGTAGATTAAAACTGAGGAAACTGCAAAAACGTCAATTTAAGGAGATGGGACCTGGATAAACTGACTAAACCAGAGGTTGTAGAGAGTTTCAGAGAGAGAATTAGGGAACGTTTGACAAGAACAGGGGAAAGAAAAACAGTAGAAGAAGAATGGGTAAATTTGAGAGATGAAATAGTGAAGGCAACGGAGAATCAAGTAGGTAAAAACACGAGGGCTAGTAGAAAACCTTGGGTAACAGAAGAGATATTGAATTTAATTGGTGAAAGGAGAAAATATAAAAATGCAGTAAACGAAGTAGGCGAAAAGAGTACAAACGTCTGAAAAATGAGATCGACAAGAAGTGCAAAATGTCTAAGTATGGATGACTAGAGGATAAATGTAAGGATGTAGAGGCATATATCACTAGGGGCAAGATAGATACTGCCTATAGGAAAACTAAAGAGACCTTTGGAGAAAAGAGAATCACTTGTATGAATATCAAGAGCTCGGATGGAAAACCAGTTCTAAACAAAGAAGGAAAAGCAAAAAGGTGGAAGGAGTATATAGAGGGTCCATACAAGGGCGATGTACTTGAGGTCAATATTATGCAAATGGAAGAGGACGTAGATGAAGATGAAATGGGAGGTATGATACTGCGTGCAGAATTTGACAGAACACTGGAAGATCTAAGTCGAAATAAGGCCCCAGGAGTAGACAACATTCCATTAGAACCACAGATAGCCTTGGGAGAGCCAGCCATGACAAAACTCTACCGTCTGGCGAGCAAGATGTATGAGACAGGCCAAATACCCGCAGACTTCAAGAAGAATATAGTAATTTCAGTCTCAAAGAAAGCAGGTGTTGACAGGTGTGAAAATTACCGAACTATCAGTTCAACAAGTCACAGCTGCAAAATACTAACACGAATTATTTACATACGAATGGAAGAACTGGTAGAAGCTGACCCTGGGGAAGATCAGTTTGGATTCCATAGAAATGTTGGAACACGTGAGGCAATACTGACCCTACGATTTATCTTAGAAGATAGATTGAGAAAAGGCAAATCTACGTTTCTAGCATTTGGAAACTTAGAGAAAGCTTTTGACAATGTTGACTGGAATACGCTCTTTCTAATTCTGAAGGTAGCAGGGATCAAATACAGTGAGCGAAAGGCTATTTACAGTTTGTACAGACACCAGTTGGCAGTAATAAGAGCCGAGGGGCACGGAAGGGAAGCAGTGGCTGGGAAGGGAGTGAGACAGGGTTGTAGCCTATCCCTGATGTCATGGGCGTACCCAGCGAGGGGCAAGGGGGAGGGGGGCGCAGCCGCCCCCCCCCCCCTCTTCAAGATATTCGAACTCGTTCACGCAGATCCAGGAGTAATTTTTTCGTCTTCGGCACGTTACTGTCGGTAGGGAAGTTTATAGAAATAATAAATTTAGCGATAAGCAATCCGCTCTGCTATTCGCAGGCATGTTAAGTCACCAAGGAACAGCGTATTCACTTGTAGACAGTAAGGGATCATGACTATGTGAAGTTTCTAACGAACAACATCGTTTTGCCTACCATATTTAAATTTAAAATGCTTTTCTGCTCCTAAACTATTAATTTTTTAGATACAGCTGACGCTAACTGTAGATTAAAAGCAGCTGACGTGCAGGTTGTGACAAGCAGAAGATGGCGAGACATTTAGTGCAAGTGATTTATAAGATAATTTTTAGAACGTTCCACAAAACTGGCCATCACCGAAAAAAACTATCGGGCACTTCAGTAAAAGCCCCCTTAGGGCTACCTGAAGCCCCTGCTCACTTTCATAATTTAATGAGTCTGTTTTCTGGATTGTTATTCAGTGACAAAGAAAGATTATTTACTAAGAAATTGTCGGCGGCTAGAGTGCTAGTGGAACGCACGTTCGGATTTTTGACGAGCAAGTTGCATATTCTCCCAAAGAAAAAAAAAATCCTTTAGAACACGAAGACATTGTTATTCAGTGCATCTCCTTCTTTCGCAACATATTAATCGATAAAGGTAGACCCAAAATCGCCCTTCAGTTGAGTTTTTACCGGGACGTAATCGAAAACAGCGCCTTGAAGCATGCTTTCAGAAGCACACAGTGGAGCTTCAAGAAGGATGAGGAGCGGAGGAGAGGTGTTCAAAACCTGTCAACTGTCATTATTGCAAATTTACATCGTGAATCGTTTATTGAATACTGTAACTACAGGGGCTATCGTTTCTTTACCAAAATGATAAAATTTATACGTAACTCAATAATATACCAAAGTTTATGCGTTTCTTGTCTGTACTATTTTTGGTAGTTATTTATTTTAATTTTTTGTACTTATACAGTTCATTCCAAGCATGGCATACCAGACCTCTGTCGTAGCAGTGTTTGTTTTTCTGATCCCACAACACGGGATGTTGACGGACATATGGGACTTTCGAAGTCCATCGCAAGAAATCGCATCCAACGATCGCACGAAATAAAACTCGGAGCTACCTTGCAGTACTCTTCTGCATCGCTCTGCTCAGCCCGCAGTCTAAACGGGCACCTCGCTATGCTGCTGTTCTTGTATTCAAAATGTTTATTGAAAGCAGTTTTTCACTAGTTTACTGTTTTATTTAATAAGAAATGCTGCATGTTTTCTCGGATTGTGCAAGTGCATTCTTGTATTTAACGTGATGCTGAGGGTATTAGATTAGGAAATGAGACACTTAAAACAGTAGATGAGTTCTGCTACTTCGGGAACAAAGCAGTTTTTCACTGGTTTACTGTTTTATTTAATAAGAAGTGCTGTATGTTGTCTCGAGTCCTTGTTTCCTGAGACTAGTATGATCTGCCCCCCCCCCCCCCACCCCCCCCCCCCCCCCCACCCCCCCAGTTCAGAGCCTCGGTACGCCCTTGCCTGATGCTATTTAATCCGTACATCGAGCAAGCAGTAAAGGAGACAAAAGAAAAATTTGGAGTAGGAATTAAAATCCGTGGAGAATAAATAAAAATTTTGAGGTTTGCCGATGACATTGTAATTCCGTCAGAGACAGCAAAGGACCTGGAAGAGCAGTTGAACGGAATGGACAGTGTCTTGAAAGGAGGATATAAGATGAACATCAACAAAAGCAAAACGAGGATAATGGAACGTAGTCTAACTAAATCAGGTGATGCTGAGGGCATTAGATTAGGAAATGAGACACTTAAAGTAGTAGATGAAATCTGCTATTTCGGGAACGAAATAACTGATGATGGTCGAAGTAGGGAGGATATAAAATGTAGACTGGCAATGGCAAGGAAAGCGTTTCTGAAGAAGAGAAATTTGTTAACATCGAGTATAGATTTAAGTCTCAGGAAGTCTTTTCTCAAAGTATTTGTATGGAGTGCAGCCATGTATTGGTGGACGATAAATAGATTATACAAGAAGAGAACAGTAGATGAAATCTGCTATTTCGGGAACGAAATAACTGATGATGGTCGAAGTAGGGAGGATATAAAATGTAGACTGGCCATGGCAAGGAAAGCGTTTCTGAAGAAGAGAAATTTGTTAACATCGAGTATAGATTTAAGTCTCAGGAAGTCTTTTCTCAAAGTATTTGTATGGAGTGCAGCCATGTATTGGTGGACGATAAATAGATTATACAAGAAGAGAACAGAAGCTTTCGAAATGTGGTGTAAAAGAAGAGTGCTGAAGATTAGATGGGTATATCATGTAACTAATGAGGAGCTACCGAATAGAATTAGGGAGAAGAGTAATCTGTGGCACAACTTGTCTAGAAGAAGGGATCAGTTGGTAAGACATGTTCGAGGCGTCAAGGGGTCACCAATTTAGTATTGGAGAGCAGCGTGAAGGTGAAATTCGTAGAGGTAGACCAAGAGATGAATACATTGAGCAGATTCAGAAGGATGTATAGGGTGCAGTAGTTGCTGAGAAATGAAGAAGCTTGCACAGGATACAGTAGCACAAAGAGCGGCATCAAACCAGTCTCTGGACTGAAGACCACAACACAGCAACAACATTTTCCAAACGTCAGTCGGTGCTATTTGAGCACAGTGATGCTACATTTGTTAGTTTCTCTAACCATTAACAAATGTTCCAATATAACCATAGTCTTCCATGAATATAGATTCCATCCTGATTTCGAAATGTAATCTGCTTTTTATGAAAATGAAGGTCTACTGCATGTAATCTCCCCCCTCCCTCCTTGTTCCAGCTATTGTCCACATTAAAAAATGCCCAGTCGAAGTAATTAATAAGCAAAGTATTTATCAACATTTTGAGAGGAGCGAACGTTGCAATAAATTTTCAAGTTTATTAGCTTGTCATGTTGAGATTGCTTCAATTCTACTTGTCTAGGGGTCTGAATCTTGAAGCTGAAAATCTCAGATTAGGTCCTCACGGTTGGTTTGAACTAAAGAGATTTAGAGTGTTGTTGCAGAAGGTTTTTTACATAAATATATTTTCTCACATTATAGTATATCATACAGTCTTTTGATTTTTCACATTAACAAAGCAGAAACTACATTGCGCGCACCTGTTACACAAAAATACGTCCAATCACATCAGAGGCAAGCTTAAGACTTTCACACTCTGTGGAAGAAACAATATTCCAAAGAGTTTACAGTTTTTCTTAACAAATGAATTCTTACTAGCTTTCGCTACATTATTAATTTCGATTATTATTTCATAACTGAATCCAGAAATAAAAATAATAATCAGTAGAGGATTGTGTAATCAATAATAGAAATTGTAAGTGTGATAATATTTCGTATTTTCAAATGTTTATAAAAAATAGTTTTAACTGTACATTCAGAACTAGTACTTATCGATTATGACAACGAAACTAAAACATTTTATATACTAATTCCTTTTCATAAATTGTAGCTTGAAATATAACATATTGTATATAAAATTACATGAAAGTTCTCAAAAAAGCAACTGAGATAATATTGACGTTACCATAATTCGAAAAATAATACTGATACCGACAACTACTTTGAGGAAAAGTAATGCTACGGGAGGATGTCCCATTACAACATCCCCCTCAAATAATATGGAAACATTGTGTTCACAATATTTCGTGACCTACTATAAGGTTTGCCAAATGGTGTACAGAATGAAGATAGAAAACAGATTGTCAAAGTTCAATTCCAAAAAAAGAAAATTTTAGGTTGTATATCAACACATCCCTATGAACATAAGAGTAGGTTAGCAAAAGGTGTAGAAGGAAATACATAGCAGAATGGAAGGTAGGAGACGAGGTACTGGCAGAAGTAAAGCTGTTAGGACGGGGCGTGAATCGTGCTTGGGTAGCTCAGTTGGTAGAGCACTTGCCCGCGAAAGGCAAAGCTCCCGAGTTCGAGTCTCGGTCCTGCCCACAGTTTTAATCTGCCAGGAAGTTTCAAATACATAGCATCTGACAAATTTCTGATTGCAACAAACAGAGTTCTTCTTCCTTACAATTAGTCTATAGTCCAAATAAGTGCGAAACCTGAGTATTGAAATGGCAAAATTAACATATGGTGACAATTTACAATTGTGGACAATATTCACTTGAAATTGTTCAAAATTTAAGAAAAATATCTACTATACAAGTCCTAATCTATACATATATGAGGGCATTCAAATTTTCAGATCTGTGGGACATTCTGTGTCAAGACAAATGATACAAAGTCGGTACAATAACATTACAAGACTAAACTATAGAAATAAGTGCAGAGGCCATGTAAATTACTTGAATTACAAATTGCAGATTTAAATGTATAAAGTACACCTTCAAAATCATCAAAAAAGAAGAAAAAAAGAAGAATGTAAAAGTACAACTCGAAAAACTTACAACGACAGTTACTGAGAGGAACAATATACTCAGTGAAAAGTAGGAGTACAGCACAAAATCAATCAGCCATATAAACCAGAGTATGTAAGGGTATGTTGACTCATGAAAAGAGGACCCATGCTTACGATTTGCGGACTGACCCATCAATCCATACCACACCAGGTACACACCAACAGAAATGTTTTAACACAACAAAATGAACAATTTCATAATCATATCAACAAGTTCAATGATGTAAAGAATAATTAGAGGAAGCATCTAGCCTCATTCAGTAGCTACACACTGACCTTGAGTACACACACACACACACATACACACACAGTCGCGATGACTGGGGGTACACGAAACAGACTGAAGCATGAGTTTGCACACAACTCAAGTTCCAATGAGATACAATAATGCAGTGCTTCGGATAAATACAGGTAATCAGAGTCATTAATAGCTTTGAATGATAACATAATCGAGTAGCATGAGGACCAAAATCAGTTTGTGAAATCAGAAATGTATACATCTTGTTATACAGTCCATACACAATTTATGATCACAAACATAAATGTCTTCCACGCTCTTTGCGATTTGGTCGTACAAACTAACCTACATTCATAGAAACCTAGAAAATTCATTTACAATTAACTAAAAAAATACATACTGAGTGCTGAGATAAGTAAATTCATTGAAATGTATGATTGACACACTCTTCTCTCTCTTTTGGTGAAAGAATTTTACATGGCGGAAACTCAACATTCTCAGAAATAAAGTTAGCTGGTCTGTGATTAAAAATGATTTCAAATGGTGAAAAACCTGTTGTAAGCTGTTTGTAATAGCCTCAAAATCACTGATGTAATCTATTCATCTGGTGTGATTCTTACTACAATATGTTCTAAACAGTTTTCCAATTTCTCTCATATATCTTTCTGTAGGATTAATTAACAGATAGTACACAGATGTTGGAATATGCCTTATTTTAACATGATCAACAATATCTTTTCAAGCTTGTGACGTAAACTGAGAACCTTTGTCAGATAAAATTGTTTTGGGTCTACCCACTTGATGATAATATGTGCTTTCAAACTTAGAAATAATTTACTTACTGATAGCTTTCTTAAGAGGAAACAGCCTTATGAACTTCGAAAATACATCAACCACCACAAAACATAACAAAATTCATTCTTAGACTTAGGCAAATGTCCATAGACATCCACAGACACGATGCCTAGGTTGCTATTAGCCAGTATGTTTTGCATTTGACCTCTACTTGTTTCGTTACTTATCTTCACTCCTTGACATCTGTCACAGCTAGCAATCTTCTTCTTGACTCTCCGTCCTATGTTTTAAAAATAGATATTTTCCTGGAACTTTTGTGTACATTTGTTGGCTGATCCACAATGTCTAAAATTGTCAAGTGTATAAGTAATTAAAGTATCAATGCACTGTTCTGGCCAACATAGTTTCCAATCAGTCTTATGTCTCCTAACCAAAATACCCTTGTGCACCTAAAGTATTGTTTAGTCTTTTCTCCTGTTTTCTTACCCAATATGCTCTTAACCGATTTCCAATTTTGATCACCGTTTGGATACCTGAGGATGTCTTTGCAAATTTTCAAGATGTCTTTATCTTCGTTCAAACCTCTGAAGTACATAATTTTAAATTCTTTCTCTTCTTCTCTAAAGTTATTAGATCAGTCACTCCCTAAAAGTACCCTAAACAAAGCATCAGCAACTATATTGTCTGTGTCCTTAATGTATCTGATTTCATAACTGAACTGCTGTATAAAGATGGCTCAATGAGCAAGTCTGTTATGATACAGCTTACTCTCATGCAGACAACATAGTGCTTTGTGATCAGTATAGATGATGACTTTGTGACCTAGTGAATAATTTTTAAACTTGTTGAACGCACAGTGTACAGCCAAAACTCTTCCTCAGTGACAATGTATGTCTTTTCATGCATCTGCAGTACTCTATGAGCAAATGCAACATCAACATCAACCTCCTGAAATATATGAGCATCCAAACCAAGATTATTTCTGTCTGTCATAACATAAAAAGGAAGAGAAAAATCTGGTCTGAACATTATCTGACTTTGACACAACTAACCTTTGATCTCATCGAAAACATCCTGACATTCCTGGTTCCAATCCGAAACAGTATTCTTCTTCACACAGGCATGAAACATTCCAAATTTTCAGTAGAATCCAGTTAACCCAAAAAATTATTTAAGTTGTTTTTTGTTGCGATGAGCAGGAAAATTAGCAATAGCATCAAGTTTCCGTTTATCAGGTGCAATTCCTTTCTCAGATATAACGTGACCTACAAAATTATCTTCTTTGACACAAAATTTACACTTACCCTTTTTCAGTGTCATACCTCCTGATTCCAATTTTGAAAACGCATCTCTTAAGAGATCCAATTGTTCTTCACAAGTCTTTTCAGTGACCGAAATGTCATCAACATACACAATTAATTTTGAACTCACTTCAGTTCCTAAGACAGAATCCAGACCTCTTAAGAATTCAGCTACAGATATGTTTAGTCCAAATAGTACTACACAGTATTGAAAACACTTACCTCCATAGAAAAATTCAGTATACTTTCTAGAATTTATTTCAAGTGGAATCTGGTAAAATCCTGAGGTCAAGTCCAAATTACTCATGAATTTTAGATAATCAGATTTGTGTAACAGCTCATCCATGTTCTCAGTATGGTTATTCTCTCTGATAAGAAACTTATTAAGATGTCTGGAGTCAAAAACACTTCTCACTCCGCCATTTCTTTTACTTACCACAACCAAAGGATTATTGTAAGCACTATTACTTCTCTCAGTTACTCCACACGTTCCCATTTTCTAAATTTCTTTCTCTACATCTTTCGTTTTTGAAAATGGTATACTATATGACTTGAGGAAGAAACGTTGATGATCTCAAAGGTAAAGCATTCATTGATAGCCTTTCACTTTCCGTGGCCTTCCACTGAACACATTTCTTAACTCCAATAACAAATTCCTAAGTCGTTCCTCTTGTTGGTCGCAAGAGTTTCAGCTTCCTCACTTTAGAATCTACTACACTTTCAAAATCCTGATCCTCAGTCTCATCAAAATTTATGTCGTCATAAAACATCTTGCTCTCACCCTGTTTCACAATGTTTTGCAAATAGTTACAACTTTTCCCATAGTTTAAAATACGGATTTTCACATAATTATTACTTTTAAATTCCAAAATAAACAATTCTTTAGCGCTCCATCCAAAACAAGCCTCAACTTTCACTACTTAGTCCATACTGAGAATTATATTTTCTTCCATGCTAGGGATCACTAAGCATCCATGTTCATATGTCTTGTCTTCTATACTAAAAGTACTGAGATTTTACCCATTTGCTTTGCTTGCATTTAGATCCTCTTATCTTTACACCTAGAATGGGCATTTCCGCAATATTCTTACTATACTTGATCTTGTCTCTAAATTGTTCAGATATACCACAAGTTGGACTAGTTGTATCAATCAAACAGTTGCCTTCCCACTGGGGAATCACCGACCCGGCCGAGAATCGAACCCGGAACCCCATGATGTAGAGGCAGTAACGCTAGCCACTAGACCACGAGTTGCGGACCCGGATGTATGTTGTTCGACTATGAGGTATACTGACGTTCTGCACATTTCTCGTCCTTATTTGATTGCGAGAACAACGATTGTGATGCGTTGTCTCCATCAAGACAGTAAAACACCGGTGAAAGAGACATTTGCTTGTTCTCTAGACATGAAAAAAACACTTACGATTATGAGTATTAAAACTTTAGATGATTTTGTAAAATAAAAGGATGGTGTGGAATCTGCTACCTTATTAACATTTATATTCGTTAAAAATACGATTATAACTCTATTTTCGAGTTTTCGCATAAAGACCTTCACATATGAGATAAGCATCTAGTTACCAATGGTCTGCATCACATGAAGTGCTAAAATTTCGGCTCTCTAGAGGTATAATTTCCAATCTTTAACTTTTGAATTGTACTGTGCGGACGATAGGTAGCACATAGCTATATGGTTGATATCGGCAACAGTCACGTAAATGGCATCGTTTTCCAGCAAACCCTGTGATAAGACATGAAATTCTGGAAATTTTCCTACGCTACTCGATGATTTCAACATAAAAGTGCCACAAAAATCGTCGTTTTTTGGGGTGTAAAATCGGATACTGTAGCTGAAATTTGTTTGGAGATCGGCAAATTAATTCACGATTGACGAAGCATACGTCACTGACAGAGCTCAGAAAGTAAATATTCTTGTAGTCATAAAGTCAGGAGATGATCGCCACTCGCTGCAGAAACCACGGCGGCTAACCGGCCAGACGGGAAACAGTAGTACCTCTAGCAGATGCGTTTGTGCGGGAGGCCGCTGCAGAATATATTGGGGCATCTAGGATTGCCCAGTTTGAAAAAAGAAGTCATGCGGCTACGCCTTCAATAATAAAAATTGACATTAAAGCAATAGCTTTTTGGTTATCTTGTTTTTTTCTGCTTATAAATGATTTAAAAATACATTGGCTGGATGATAATATTTTTTATTCTTTTATTTTTTATATTTATTTCTTTATTTTCATTTTTTCCCCATTCGCTCACACATTCACACGATATATACATTGTACACAATCGTACATATTACAGTTAACACATTCTCACACTCATTCATTCACCTTTTTTTGTGCTGGAGGACCCAGCTCAACCTTTTTACACCATTTTGGAGAGTCGCTGCTGTCCGCGAGGAGCATTCCAATCACGCATCAGACCAGCATGTGTAAACGCAGTAGCCTTATGACCTTTGGCCACGGTGCATGATAAACCGACCTCGCGGAGGAAATCTTGCGCTGCAACTACGTACGGTGCGTCTGCTTCTGTTTTGGGGACCTGTGTGTCTTCGGGGTATATGTAGAAGTGTCCGGCGGTAGATAGCTACATGCAGGATGTGAAATTGATGATTTTGTATGGTACAGGATATGAATTGTGTTCACTGCACCGACGTAGCGATATGGTATGGTGGTATAATCGTTTGTGGTGATAAACCCTGATTGGAGATCGGTTTCACGTCGAAAAATTCAACCTTTTCTCGACAGTAGCAGAGCGGTGTAATTGACTATGTTTCTCTGGCAATAGTTTACGATATATAGACGATTTAATTTCACGATATATAGACTACCTTTGCAGGGTTTAGCTTTCAGTGCAATATGACTGCTGTATGTTTTTTTGTTTTTTTTCGATCTGTACAAAACTATTTTTCCACTGAAGTTCTTGTAATTTGTCCATCTGTAAAAGAGTGGCAGCCACTGGTCCCACACCAGCAGCAGCATTTTGGTAAGTAAATACAGTAACAACCAATCAGGATATTCCATTCACAAGAAGTTCCATGATGTCAGAGAGTCACTACACATCCTTTGTGGGTCGTAGAGGAGTCTCTATAGAGCGATTCGAACAAGACAGGGACAGAACAAGGTATGTACGAAAAGTTCTGTGACGTCAGAGAGTCAGGTGATGTATTCTTTGCTCAAGTGTTCAGAGACAAGTCTGGCTAGACTACCCTCCTCTGGTTCAAATAGGTGAGAAGCTGTCCCCATCTGCCATTGTAACTTTAGAGTGTCTCCAGACCAGCAGTTGTAAGACATCGAAAATTCACCGAAAACTCCAGCCATTTTTCTCGTCTGTAGGATAGTGCTTCGAATTATAAGAGACTCTTGTAGACATCTGATCTGCTGTGTGTCTGTGTTTAATTTGTGATCTGTTGTATGTGGGTTTCAAAATATGTCATGAACTTTTAGACATATAATTGTTCTGATTTTCCCATCTGTGCTTAGACACCAGTGTGGGTTCTCCATTGTGGAACTGTGATTCTAAAAGTGAGGAAAATAAATAATAAGTGCCTTAACATCTTTAACTCCAGCAGCAAAACAAACTATGCCCAATCAGAATTTCAGAAAAGCGATGGACCCCACAGTAGCTATAGAACTCTGAATTTTTTTCCTCTCTGACGGTGCCTCCAATAACAGGTGAAACTCGAAAAATGTGGTGTGGGAGCGGGGGGAACGGCAGAAAGTGCGTCAGTAGGGATCGGGGGGGGGGGGGGGGGGAGGGGGGCTGTAGGATAGTTTCAAGCACCTTCTGGTGGTGTTGCTGTGGCTAGAGCAGTCCTTCTTCAAACTTTGAGGCAAACATATACACGCAAATTGAAAAAAAGTGAGGGTGGGGTGGCAGAAATTGGGAGTGGGGGTGGGGATGGTGGAGTATGGAGGACAATCCACCAGCAGAATAACACCACTAACAACAAATTTCCTGCCAAAAAAAAGTACATTAACCTAATCTACCTGTCCAGCAGCTGGATGGAGACTGACCGTTTCCTGCCATTCCCAGAGGCGTTGAGGAGGGGGTGATGTCATACAAATGGGGGGAGTGTGGTGGTAGGAGTTAGGTTAGTGGAGATACATCGATTGCCCTACTTCCTGCCAAAACTTCAGTTTCCTGCCGTGGTGTCAGTGCAGTGTTATGACATCTATGGCCAACATCTTGTATCCGCCATCTTGGATAAATTTGGCAACAATGTAATCTGTCCCAGAAACGGTGTACCCCCACTAATTATACCTGCTTTACACTGTCCTTACCAGCTGAGAACAAGTAATGGATACCCTGTAACATTGTGTGTTATTCTTCACAAATGGTTGGAGGCTAACAGCAGCCCAACTAGCGAATTACCATCCCATGCATAGGTTGCTGTTAACAATACAGCACAAACTGCTGCACTTCGAATGGCCCAGTAATTGCACTGCTGATGAACGTCGTTGCATTGTATTTATCAATGACGTACAGTTGAGCTCTACCTCAGATGCTCTTTGCTGACGACTATGGCGGCAACGTAGGCAGAAGTCCCATTATTCCCTGCTTTTGGAGAGGTTCAACGGTGTTACTCCTGGCATCATGGTGTGGGGAACCATCGTGTATGACTTGAGGTCGTGGCTGGTAGAGACAGATGGAACTCTGATTGCACAACAGTATTTTGCAGATACGGTGCATCATCATGTGTTACCTCTCATAGGATTCTATCATTATGCCATTTTTCTACAGGACAGTACTCATACACATATGGTACGTCTCTGCATCATGTTTCAGCAATCCTAAGGCGAAAAAGATCATTAAATCTGTACCCCATAGACAGCGTGTGGGACAATCAGTGTGGGATATCAGTTACAAGAGTGGTGGACCTGCTTGTTTCAGGAGAAGATACAACAGCTTTACGACACCTCACCCAACCGAAGCAGCGCATGTACCCATCCCTGAAGGGTTGAGACATCATACTGATAAGTGGACTAATACTTTCAAGTTCTTTGTAAATATGAATCGGTTTTATAATCACCAACATAACATCACATATTCTCTCAGCAAGTGAAGTTTCGCTTCCTCCTCCCCTTCTGGGTGCTTCATGCTTTGTGTTAGGTAGCGTATTACGCGACAGATTGTTCCGCAGACTTACTCGAGACAATTTGTTGCCGGAACATCATTAATGCTCTGCGCCGTTACAGATATGCAGTCAGTCTACATATGAGTGACCAGCCTCGCTCTGGTTCTCAAGACAGGCTTCAAATTGTCACTACTCCTGAATAACTAGCCAGTGCCCTGCAGCAATTCAGTACCTTTATAAAGACTCTCAGGTCCGACGACTGTGTCGGAAAATGAGGACTGGAAAAAGTCGCTACGCCTTCCGCAGACCAGAAGGCCACGAAGAGACCGCTTCGTTGGGATGAAACACTACCTCCAGCTCTCTGATGTCTCCACGTTCCGAAAAGAGACCTCTCTCCATCTGGCAACTGCTCGCTGATTACGTCGCACTCTTTGTCACGAAAGCTGGAAAACAGCTAAGCCCAACACACCCTTGCGTGGGAAACGCACTCGCCAACACTTTGAGTTTTTCGATCGAAATAACAGCTTAACTGATCAGTGAGGCTCAGTCACTTTCGATCTCATACACGCAACGTTTTTAAAACCATAGCTCTCTCACATGAGGTCCATGACTCCCATCCTACACTCGCGAAGGCTGCCGGCTGACAACCCATTTCGTGAGCTCCGAAAGAACCCACTAAATTATTGTAACATTCAGGTCTTTCGGTCAATGTATCTCAGCAACAGATTTTAGTCTCATTTCAATTTGCCATTTACAGCTACCTCCCATAGTACATGTTGGATGATGTTTCTTGCCAACACTTCCAGAAGTTTCTTTCGCAAAAGATGTTAGGAAGCACTAACCATTGCGTGGAAATCTGTCGCCTTTGAGAACAGTATGGTCGGCCCAACCATGCCCATTTAGCTGGATTAAGGAAAGACAAGCCCATTATCTCCAGGCTGGAGAATAGCCCCGTCACCCGGAAACAGGGAAACCGGAGTAGGCGTTTACAGTAGCGATTGGTATTTGCGAGCTAGCGCAAACAGGAACTGATAAGTTACAACACGCTTTGTATTTATTTCCATTTGTTTTTGTTTCAAAATAAGGTTATTTTTAAGTTCCATAAGGCTTATTATTTGATTTTTCGCTCCCCCAGAATCCAAACTAACACACATTAGCAGATCTCCTGGTGGTATGTAACTCTTTTTAGGTACTTTAGTCAAATAAATAGTTCTTAGTTGTCAGCAAACTAGAGGGCAGAGATATTATGGAATTTCTTTGTATAGTAAATTGAGCGGTGCGGGTATATATAGCAGACGTATGAACGTAAAAATTCCTAGATCCCTGAAAAATTCTCTGGAACGAGACATTAAATATTCACCAACGTAAAAGTAAAGAAATCAGAAGCTAACTTCTGAACGTTATGATTAACGGCCTTGTAATAAGTTTCAGAAGTAATTAAGAGTTATTCTGAGGTATTTTATCTTATTAATAAATAGTTCGACAAAAGCTGTCTTGTGGTAATATTTTATTTCACTTGACTAGTTTCGGGCATTGCCCAACATCAACGGTATCTGTATTACACAAAATACACATATTTCTTGTAATAAGTTACTTGCAATGTACATTGTGGAGTTTTATGGATCTATGATTTTTCACTTCATTTTAATTCGACTTGCCTTATATATAATGTCCTCTAGAGTATCCCAGTGATAATATTTCATAATGTTCATGTAATAATACTATTATGTGTTTTATATATACAGGAATATGCAATCACTATAAGGAATTTATTGTCATTGTCATTAGCAAATGCTGTATGTGCAAATTTTTTGTATAAATTGTAAAATATACATGATGCTACTTCTAGTTTTTATTGTCTCTTTTAGCATAACAGGGATATGTGTTTTCAGTCAAGTATACTAATGACATTTTATATGATTTTTTTGTATTTTTGATCAATCTGTTTGTTTAAAATAATGACAGGATGTTTCGTTACATACATGAAAACTTATATTTCTTCCAAAATATTTATAAATTACCTTTTTCCGGAAATATGCAGGACTCATAGACATTGTGTCATCTCACTTGCTGTGTGGTTTTGTTCTTTGACTGTGTGCTAAACGAAGACAGTTTAGTGCCAGTTAGGCTCAGATGTTCTTTAAATCTTCTTTTGAAATTTCTTCCAGTTTGCCCTATGGAAATTTTCTCATAGTTGCCATATTTTAATTTATAAAATCTGAAAATTTCAGATAAAATTAGAGCTGCACTCTAGAAAAGTAGCCTAGAAATAGGCTTCAGATCACAGAATATATTGCGATCACAGGTTTCTCGTAACATAAAACTGTCCTGTAAATTTGCACGTTCATGTGTTTATGAATTAAAATGCGGTACATGCGAGAAATATCAATTGAAGACATTAAGTCTGAAAATGAGTCTGTGATCATATTTTTGGCACTTTAATTTACAGGTCGGTCTTGATTTTTTTCTTTTTTTTTTTACATTTCAGTATGATATGTTTTGGCCACTATCATCTTCAGATCATAAAATATTCTGACGTAGTATCAACTCTACAATATACGCTGTAAGTACCTTATTATAACAGATATGTGTCTTTTTCGTAATACAGATACCGTTGATGATGGGCAAAGCCCGAAACTAATTCTGTAACATAAAATACAACCACAAAGTAGCTTTTGTCGAATAGTTAAGTTATAAAAAAAAAAAACTTTGTGTTCTGCCTTGCGGCAGGTCTTGTCATGGGGGAATACACGTCAGAGAGGTCCACCGCAGGAGCGTCTAGGGAAGTGATTCCAGTGGTGGTTTCCCGTTGCCTTCCACTGGTGGTAATGAAATGATAATGAGGACAACACAACACCCAGTCCCTGAGCGGAGAAAATCTCCGAGATTATATTAGATTAATACTTGTTCCATGGATCATGAATACGATACTTCGTAATGATGTGGAACGTGTCAGGTTAATAAAAGATGTCTTTACAAGATATTACATTACACAAAATATTGCATGACACTAATGTTTAAGTTGCTGTTGTTGTTGTTGTTTTCCCTTAATTTATATCTAAAAATTCAGCCAGTGAGTAGAAGGAGTTGTCATCTAGAAATTCTATTAATCGAATCGAACCCGGCGCCTTGGCGTGATAGATAGCCGCGCTGGCCACTCAGCTATTGGGGCGGACGTTAAGTTAGTTAGTTAGTTAGTTGGTTGAGTGTTCCACTGATCAATCGCACGGTACGGTAACCGTTATGATGTGGAACGTGTCAAGTGCACAAGAAATGCACATATGAAACAATATATATATATATATATATATATATATATATATATATATATATGAGAATCTTAACTGGAAAATTCATATTTTGGATCTCCTAAAGCGACTACGTTCAGCAACTTTTGCGATTAGAATAATTGCTTATTTTCAGGACATAGAAATTGGTGAGCTAACACACTTTGCATACTTTCACTCGCTGATGTGATACGGAATAATATTTTGGGCTAACTCAACATTTAGTCAAAAAGTATTCACTGCTCTAAAGAAAGTGGTTAGAATAATGTGTGGGGTTCATAGTCGCACATGTAGTAGGAATCTTTTTTGAAAGATTGTGAATTCTTACAACAGCCTCACAATACATCTACTCACTAATGAAATTTGTACTCAACAAGGACCAGTTTAAAAACAACAGTGACATTCATGATTATAATACCAGAAAAGAGAAAGACTTACACTATCCTTTGCTCAACCTATCTTTGGCGCAGAAAGGGATAAAATATGCTGCTATAAAAATTTACGACAAATTACAAGATGAAATAAGGTGTCTGACAGGCAGCAGTAATAGCCTAAAAAATAAATTGAAATCATATCTCCTTGACAACTCCTTCTATACCATAGATGAATTTTTGAATAGGAATAAATAAATCTATAAATATAGTATATGCATTTTGTGTCATTTAAGGGAACGGGGTAAATAACAGAAATATTAATCTTTAACTATATGTCACTGTTGTTTTTAAACTGGTCCTTGTTGAGTACAAATTTCATTAGTGAGTAGATGTATTGTGAGGCTGTTGTAAGAATTCGCAATCTTTTAAAAAGATTCCTACTAGATGTGCGACTATGAACCCCACACATTATTCTAACCACTTTCTTTAGAGCAGTGAATACTTTTTGACTAAATGTTGAGTTAGCCCAAAATATTATTCCGTATCACATCAGAGAAGGAAAGTATGCAAAGTGTGTTAGCTTACCAATTTCTATGTCCTCAAAATAAGCAATTATTCTGATCGCAAAAGTTGCTGAACGTAGTCGCTTTAGGATATCCAAAATATGAATTTTCCAGTTAATATTTTCATCTATATGTACAACCAAAAACTTAGTATGCTCTACCGTGTTTACTGACTTCTGTTGATGTGTTATATTTATTGAAGGAATTGTACTACTCTGCAGGAGAGAATTGGATGTACTGTGTTTTTCAAAGTTTAGAGCAAGCCCTTTTGCAGAAAACCAATTGATGACTTTTCCAAAGACCTTATTTGTATCATTTTCAATATGACTTTCTTTTACTGGATTAATAAGATGACATATTTACAATTTCTACAAGCTGTAGAACATCAAACGCACAAGGCATTCTTGTGAGATATATAATCTCTGATTACCGTTTCAGTTCCTGAAATAGACCGTATAAATCCCCAGTAGTATATACAATTTGGAGACCACTGCTACCTTTGGCGAAACAGATCTGAGATACGAAGTGCAGTATAAGGTTTTCTTGAAGTTTCCCGTCTTGTGCTCACTAGCTTGCGTGACCGGCTGCGCATTAGAAGCGATGGAAGAGAGCCGGTTGCGAGTGGAGGTGTGTGAGGAGGTTCAGCGATTCGTTCCGGTTTACAACGAGGCCACCATCACTCCTATCATTAAGGGTAATAATAGCAGCTTAGATCTTTACGGTACCGGAAGCAAACAAGCAAACTATAGAAAATAAAACAGTTCGCCATCGGCAAAGGCCAAGGCTCTTCGATTTGCGATTAATTTAATGGGGATTTTCTACTTTTTCATCGAATGCTTAAGTTCCATTCGTTATTACATATCGGTCGCTGAGAAAGTAGCTAGCTGCATTTGATAAAAATGCCCCATACTGCAACCGTCTGAATGATGCCTGAGCTAGCATAGTATATGCCTCCACAGTTCCATCCTCGGTACTTTAGCATGTGATCGGCAAGAACGCTCATTGTCTGCCGTAGCGCCTGACATAGGACGAGCGTCTTGCTTCGCCTGCAATTAGAGCAACACTGGAAGCATATTGAACTGCAGGGGTTGGACAAAAACATGGAAACACCATAAACGGCAACACATTACCATGCCTGATACGGCGTTGGAAACCCAGTCGCATTCAGAGCGGCTCCCAGTCGTCTCGGAATGAATAAATACAGGCCCTCTACGGGTTTCAGGGGAATCTTATACCATCTTTCCTGCATAATAGTGGCAAGTTCAGCTAACGGAGATGGACAGCGAACACGCTTCCTTCTCTCCAAAGTAGACCGCACCCATTCAATAATACTGACATCTGCTCAATGCAGTGGCTAGGAGAATTGCGACACTTCATCCACGTAGTCACGAAACCAGTCCTAAACAATGCGAATCATGTGAACGTGTTCCCTGTCGTCTTAGAAGACAGAGTCACCACTGAGGAGCAGACATTGTCCCATTGGGTGGACTTCATCAGCCACAATGGTCACATACGCTACCGCTCACCAATTCAACAAATCTAATAATTAACATCTAATTGCCTATAAATACCATATAATACTATGGCTACGGCTGACTAAACAAAGGAATGGTACAGCATTGGCATGTCAGGTTTATGTACACTGTGTTATGAAAATTATGCGGACATCCCCAGAAAAATACGTTTTTCATACTAGGTGCATTGTGCTGCCACCTACTGCCAGCTATTGTATATCAGCAACCTCAGAAGTCATTAGACACTGTGAGAGAGCAGAATGGGGCGCTCCGCGGAACGTGGTTAGGCGATTGGGTGTCACTTGTGTCATACGTCTGTACGCGAGATTTCGACACTCCTAAACATCCCTAGGTCCACTGTTTCCGATGCGACAGTGAAACGGAAACGTGAAGGGACACGCGTAGCACAAACGTGTACAGGCCGACCTCGTCTGTTGAGTGACAGAGACCGCCGACAGTTGAAGACGGTCGTAATGTTTAATAATGTTTAATAATTTCTATCCAGACCATCAAACAGGAATTCCAAACTGCATCAGGATCCACTGCAAGTGCTATGACAGCTAGGCGGGAGGTGAGAAAACATGAATTTCATGGTGGAGTGGCTGCTCATAAGCCACATATCACGCCGGTAAATGACAAACGACGCCTCGCTTGGTGAAGGAGCATAAACATTGGACTATTGAACAGTGGAAAAACGTTGTGTGAAGTGACGAATCACGGTACACTATGTGGCGATCCGATGACAGGGTGTGGGTATGGCGAATATCCGGTTAACGTCATCTGCCAGCGTGTGTAGTGCCAACAGTAAAATTCGGAGGCGGTGGTGTTATGGTGCTATCGTGTTTTTCATGGAGGGCTCTTACACTCCTTGTTTTGCTTGGCGTTATCACAGCACAGGTCTACATTGATGTTTTAAGCACCTTCTAGCTTCCCGCTGTTGAAGAGCAATTCGGGGATGGCGATAGCATCTTCCAATACGATCGAGCACCTGTTCATAATGGAAGGCCTGTGGCGGAGTGGTTACACGACAATAACATCCCGGTAATGGACTGTCCTGCACAGAGTCTTGACCTCAATCCTACAGAACACCTTTGGGATGTTTTGGAACGCCGACTTCGTGCCAGGCCTTACCGACCGACATCGATACCTGTCCTCAGTGCAGCACTCCGTGAAGAATGGACTGCCATTGCCCAAGAAACCTGCCAGCAGCTGATAGAACGTATGCCTGCGAGAGTGGAAGCTGTCATCAGGGGTAAGTGTGGGCCAACACCGTACTGAATTCCAGCATTACCGATGGAGGGCGCCACGAAATTGTAAGTCATTTTCAGCCAGGAGTCCGGATACTTCTGATCACATAGAGTATTTGTTCTTATCTACACGCACTACTGTCCAAAGGAATATTGTCTATATACAGAACCGTTATGCTTGTTTATCTATTTCACGAATGAATGGTTCAAATGGCTCTGAGCACTATGAGACTTAACATCTTAGGTCATCAGTCCCCTTGAACTTAGAACTACTTAAACCTAACTAACCTAAGGACATCACACACATCCATGCCCGAGGCAGGATTCGAACCTGCGACCGTAGCAGTCCCGCGGTTCCGGACTGCAGCGCCTAGAACCGCACGGCCACCGCGGCCGGCTTCACGAATGAATACCTCTACCATACTGTCCTGTTGTTCTTTGTAGTGTTGTGATGTACACAATGGTCTGAAACACACTTTAGTATATGTTTATTGCAATTCAGTCCTTTAGTGAGAGTTGACAGTGTGCAAATCGTTATTATGGTTCCGAGAGTGGAGATATCCATAGACAAACGTGCTGCAATTCTAGCACTCATAAAAACTGCGAAACAATCTGGCACATCTATAGGAGGACAGCGAAGAAACTCCTTATGAAGCACGTAAATAAAAAGAAAGTGAAGGGTGGCACACCAATCTCTCACTTTAACTACACCGTCGGTCAGATCAATATACATATTTTAGGTCATGATCTCCGTGTTCCCCAATACTACATCTCGTATGTGTCGCTTATGACTTTTTAACATGAGGAAATTGTGAGCAGGATTTTCATTAACTGCATGTGTTGCCCGTAGAGAACTTGCACCTGAGGATCTGTAGTGGATGCAACAGAGAACAGGGAGAAAGATGGATTGTGGGCCATAAATGTTGTGTCCAGCGACCTGGCTGGGAAAGCGATTCGGAGAAGCACCGCTCTGCGAACTTTACCTGCAGAGGGACCTCGCTCCGAGGCACTCCACTCTTCTCAATTAGCGTCGGAGCAGGAGGGCACCGGCTCGCAAAACATTTTATCTGGGCCAGGCGACAGTCCATCGCGAAGGCAGCCAGTTAGCGGAAAGTGGGTGGAGGAAGACAATTAAAAGAGACTACTGTAATCTGAGCTTTTGTGCAAACAGCGATACGGTCATAAAACAACAAGCATTGTCATGTTAGAAGCTCGGATGATATGAACAGAGTGGTTGATGCATGTGTTTAGTGGAGACAAGACTGTAATTGACGCCAGGAAGTCGCCAGTTTCTCTTAGCAGCGAAAAAAAAACATGTATTTCAATGGCACGTATTTCTAGGAAGTTTAACAGCCTTCCTTCAGAAGTTGGAAATGATTGACCTGGAAAAATTAGATCTCTCCATAAATAAGGGACTGTGGTCTGGTCTAGGTAGACGTTTTTTGCCGAAACATGGCCATACTTACAGTGAGAATGACATTTCCCTAATCTAAAGTCTTTTTTTTTCAGACACGAGAGATTTTCAGTCGCCGTTTGGCTCCCCTCAGGATATTCAAAGCAGAGGCTTGCTCCCCCAGCGTGGGAAGCCCGATGCTGTGTCTGGATTGGCTACCAGCTCCAGCGAGGGGAGATTTAATGAGTGGAGGATAGTTCGATTGGTTTGTACAATGTGGAGGCGGTTTTTTTCTGCTAATTCAACTCCCTTGCCGAAGCTTGGTGGAAAGTGATTGTGATTCTTTGTGTGCTTCGTCTTCTGGTCCTCCCCAGGTCTTTCCCCTGGTGGGTAAGAATTGTGGTACGCAACTATGAGCCAGTGTCAGTTTCCAACTGTGCCGACAGTGGAACTGCATATCATCACGGACATATCGTGTATCACAAGGGTGAAATTATTCGTCCTGAGTCGGCCATCTGTCGTCTGACGATTCCAGCATGCACTGTGGTGACTGTGAGTCAGATTGGTTGGCCAGACCAGCGAAGTGGTGCAGCCAACACTGAAATCTGCCGGAATTTCAGGGCTCTCGTAGGGACGTTTCCAACATTCTAATAATTATAACGCCGGTACTTGTAGTTTCCAAGTTTTTGTGGACACATCAGAATATTACAGCTGCCGCCGCGCTCTGCCTCTCTCCCACAGCATGCCGTTTTCTGCTGCGGCCTGAATCAAGATGACAGGGTAAAGTATTGCTGCACTGGCATGGGGTTGTTAAATAATATTCACAGATTTCTGTTCTCCGTGAACCATAGTTTGGTATACCTAGTCGTAATTGATTCCATTTGAATGGAATTCAGTATCCAGTGAATTCATGTAAATAAAGTCTGAATAATTCAGGGAACAATTTGTATAGCTTCCACCCCAATGAATACTTTGCCAATCAAGCCCCATCCCTTTTCTGATATATGTTTGTCATGTTTTTTGTAAGACTTATCAGGTCGATTGTAGTTATAAAAGGATGAATAAAAACTTGCTATTATTTTTGTAAACGAAAATAAGCCACTGTTCTCATGCCTACACCTCCAACTACTCATTGTTTTTATTTTATTTTGATGATAGATGGACACACCAGCGATTCAGAAATTAGTTAATTTGATGATTAATCTGAGTTCTGAAAGCGACTGCAGACATAGGCAACAACAGTGCCATGACTAAATTCACTAATTTCTTACATAAAAAGTAAGAATAGTAGACGACTTGAAGATTGTTGAGAAGATATTACTTTTCTTTATGTAAAGATAATAAAGAGCGTTCAAGTGCGTGTGGATTCCTAAGGGACCAAACTGCTTAGGTCATCAGCAAGATCACCGGTTAATGTGAACGCGATATAAGCCATTGCAAATGTGAAATACGGGTACGTTAATAACCGGTGTAACCACCAGAATATTGAATGCAAACGTGCATGCATTGTGCCGTACAGGTGCTAAATGTCAGTTTGTGGGATGGAGTTCCACGCCTGTTGCACTTGGTCGCTCAATACAGGGATGACTAATGCATGACGCTGGAGTTGTCGTCCGGTGATGTCCTATATGCGCTCGACTGGAGACTGATACGGTGATCGAGCAGGTCAAGGCAGCATGTCGACACTCTGTAGAGCATGTTGAGCCACAACAGCGATGTGTGGGCGAGCGTTATCCTGTTGGAAAACTCCCTCTGGAATGCTGTTCATGAATGACTGGGCTACAGGTCGAATCACAAGATCGACGCACAAATTTGCAGACAGGGCTCATAGGATAACTAAGAGAGTGCTCCTCTATCATACGGAATGGCACTCCAGACCTTAACTTCAGGTGAAGGTCCAGTGTGTTTAGCACGCAGACAGGTTAGCCGCAGGCTCACAACCAGTCTTCTTCTAATAGACACACGGCCATCGCTAGCACCGAAGCAGAGCCAGCTATCATACAGAAATCCATGGCGCTTGGTCTTTTGCATGCTAAATCTGTCAACAGTCTTGCTGCCAGATTTTGGCCACCATAGCAGCGTCTAATATGTATCCGCACAACATCTACATATACAGGATGTAGAAAAAAGAGAATTCCATTTTTGAGAGGTGGTTGTATGGACCAAATCACGACAAAACTGTCCATTAAACATAGACTCTAAAATGCGTATCATAAGGTCTATGAGCATTTACTTGTTCACTTTCACTACTGCGAGACACATCTCTTACATTGTAAGCTCTTTACTATTACGAACGACTTACCGAATGCAGTAAACAAAGGTCGACACATTCTTCTGTTACTGTCCATGGATACTGCATGCAGTAACGTCTGTTAAAGTTTTTACTGTAAACCATATTCACAGTTTTGGGTAACTGTCGCTCATACATTAATTTAATAAAAAGACTTCATGTTAAGACAATTTTTTAATTAAATTTATTGTCTTTTTGCGACAAACAATACAGCCATTAAATTTGCTTATGTTAGTGACTACAATTAAATTTTCAAAACACGGCTATTTTGTACTGTTAATTTTGAGTTTGTTCTCACTCAGTAATGCTTTAATATTTGTTGGCATAGGAATCTTCACTTTTACGAGATTTTCCCACGATTTATTTGTGTGTGGAATGTATTTGGAACATATGAAAATTTTCGTTCTCATCTGGATGATCGCTACATAGGGGAGAGCCTGTGACTCCAACATGTGCCGGGAAACACGCGGGTCCCAATCTTATCCTAGTAATTGATGTCATATACTGCCTTTTGAGATTTTTATGGCTGTACCACGGTTTTTACCGTATAGTACGCTGAACTGAAGTCAACGGTACGTCCTATTTCTGCTGTGATATCTGCAGCTCATACATTAGTTCTAATGAAACCACTCCATGTTAAGTTTGAGCCTAAGCAACTTTCTTAACACATACTGACAGTCGCAGTGTGCAAGCCGTGTGAATAGCGAGTCCCTTTCTTACATACTTTCCTTAGGGCGACTATCTACTACTTCATTAGGCCGAATACCTGATTGTTCCTTTACCCACATTACATAAACAGATGAATTTTGTTTGCTGTCTTCGGTTTAATAACCAATTGCACATCATAAACATAACTGCTATCAGCTTTTCACTGACGATATTCTAATTGCTTCGCAGCACTTTTAGAGTAAGTTAGAATTAATACTTTCCTCTCTTTTTCAGTCCCAAACTTAACTGCTTCTTGTTTGCAGTCACCACTATCACGGAAGCCTGCTGTTCCACACGGCAAATCTCGTAAACGGTTGGCCGTGACTAGTATTATTACGCAATCTGACTGCAAAGAACAACAACAAAGAATGAAATGAAAATTTTCGTTAACACAACTAATTAATTAAGTCCCCAGCAACTATGAAACCTGCGAAACCAAAGCACAAGTATAACTGTTCTATATGTGGAAGTACGACTCAACGCACATCTGGCACGGTTCTTCTTCAACAAGACAAGAATTTTTAAATACCAATTTTACTGACGTGATAAAAGAAAATTACAAATACTATAATTGCGTAAGGAAAGCAGAATTAAACTCTAATACAAGAACACACGCCAGATGCTTTGTTGACTGAACCTGTAATGACGCATTATTTAGGATACTGAAATAAAAAGAAACGGAGTTTATTACCTCATTTATATTGATGAAAATCACTCTAATCCTTACATTATATCTCACACCGACTCTCTACTATCACATCTCAACCAGAACTCTCTAATATCACATCTCAGCAAGCACTGCCTAATAGCACATCTCAACAAACACTCTCTGCTACAACATCTCAGCACAGACTACCCCGAGTCCTCGACAGGCACTGACTACTACGAGCTCTCTACAAGCACTGACTACCACGAGCTCTCGACAAGCACTGTGTAGGCGACTTAATAATACTCTTTGGCGCAATCTCTGGCGCAGTGGCTCAGTGTAGCCACCTTTGATATGCCCCTCCTCCACAGGCCAGAATTTGATGGTATTTTTGCCAGCATTGGTGGTGAAAATACCACCAAATTCGTCCACAAAAATACAGACAAAAATAAAAGATAATATTAATACCTAAATATCACATAATTAGTTAAAATTTTGGCTTTGCACTGACCTTTCAATAACCTAATATATGAAATACAGTAAGCAATACAACTTCTTTTCATACATGTGACTTTTCATAAGAGTTCACAATACACAAAAAATCAGTTTATACAAATGTTCACATAAAATACTTTTAATTGTTCAAAAAAAAAACAAATAGTTGATAATTCCAGCCCAGCAATGGTCAACAGGTGCAAACACCAACAAGTGACATCATTTCAGCAGAAACAGTCCATCAGTTGCACCCAGCAATGTTGAGAGCAGGTGCAGACACCAACAAGTGACATCATTTCAGTAGAAGCAGTCCATCAGTTGCACGTTGTAAATTTAACTCTGAAAATTTTTGTACTATCACGCGATCTCTTTCTTCCTGTTCTCTATCCTGTTCCCTTAGTCTAATCTCTACTGCAATTAATCTATTATTGTGAGAATTCAAAATCGGTTGTACTTCTTCTCTGATTTCTTTCTTTAACTCATCTTTCATATTTTTGAAACATGTCCCTATTCGTGAGTCTAACCGTGTTTCCATTGTTTCCATCTGTGTTTTCAATTCAGATCGAAACTGTGTTTCCATTGTTCCCATATCAGTTTTTAATTCAGATCCCAAAGTTCCCATCTCGGTTTTAATTGTTTCTATCTCTGTTTTAATTGTTCCTATTTGTGATCCCATTGTTCCCATCTCAGTTTTAATTGTTCCTATTTGTGAGTCTAACCGTGTTTCCATTCGTGCTCCCAAATTTAATATAGCACTCATCAACTGCTCCATATCTTCTGTCGCTAATCTCGTATTCTGTGAATTTTCAGATTGAGAAAAATTTTGAAATGGTTCCGGACTATTTTCCCGACTTATTACATTGTTTTCCACTTCATTATCCATCATACTGTTTTCCTCTGTTGGCGAGTTCGCCATGTTAACAATTTCGTCATTCTGACTATCCATCATTTTTGCCTTTTTCATCGATCGCGTAATCATTTACAAAGCATACAAAACTCGTCACTGTACGGAAATTACACACAATGACTCCTTATCTCCAACAATACCATTCACTCGAAATGTTTCCCTCAAACACGATTAACGAACAATTGAAATAATTGCACTAAATCGTCAAACGCGTATGCAAGGCAATAAAAATTAAATTTTGAAAAATACCATTAGAAGAATTCTAATTACCAAATCTACACATGCAATATAGACTACAATTACTAAACTACAAATCACTACAACAATACTACTGTCTACTATTTTTACAATCAGAAGAATTCCAAGGGACGATCCGAAGCAGCGGTTGCCACGTGCATGGGGGCTTAATTAAATATAATGCAAATATTTTTGGTAGCTGTAAGTCCGATTACGTAAGTCTCGTAAACGGTTGGCCCTGACTAGTATTATTACGCAATCTGACTGCAAAGAACAACAACAAAGAATGAAATGAAAATTTTCGTTAACGCAATTAATTAATTAAGTCCCCAGCAACTATGAAACCTGCGAAACCAAAGCACAAGTATAACTGTTCTATATGTGGAAGTATGACTCAACGCACATCTGGCACGGTTCTTCTTCAACAAGACAAGAATTTTTAAATACCAATTTTACTGACGTGATAAAAGAAAATTACAAATACTATAATTGCGTAAGGAAAGCAGAATTAAACTCTAATACAAGAACACACGCCAGATGCTTTGTTGACTGAACCTGTAATGACGCATTATTTAGGATACTGAAATAAAAAGAAACGGAGTTTATTACCTCATTTATATTGATGAAAATCACTCTAATCCTTACATTATATCTCACACCGACTCTCTACTATCACATCTCAACCAGAACTCTCTAATATCACATCTCAGCAAGCACTGCCTAATAGCACATCTCAACAAACACTCTCTGCTACAACATCTCAGCACAGACTACCCCGAGTCCTCGACAGGCACTGACTACTACGAGCTCTCTACAAGCACTGACTACCACGAGCTCTCGACAAGCACTGTGTAGGCGGCTTAATAATACTCTTTGGCGCAATCTCTGGCGCAGTGGCTCAGTGTAGCCACCTTTCACTGTGTGCTGAAAAATATGCAGAACGTAGAGTACTTTCTGCACAGTTATTCAGCCATCTTTTCTCGCGACTAGTTGAATCTGGCTCCGTGGCTCCAACAACGGTGGGCTGTGGAAGACCACACACCGTTCGCACTCCTGCCGAGGAGAGGCGCGTATTGCAACGAGTGGAGGAAGAAGCACTGGAACCAGTGCGCGTAGAATTTCAGCATCTATCGAGGTTAGTTATATTATACTCTGGACGATCCTGCACGAACAGTTCCTGTGTCCATATTATGTGCAGCGCGTACAAGCCCTTCGGCTCCAAGATCGTCCTGTCAGAACGCAGTTCTGCCAACAGCTGTTGCAAATATCTACTGAAGATCCACTTTTGTTTACAAAGATATTGTTCACATACGAGGCTGGTTTCACGCGAGATGGGATTATCGATTTTCATAACCATCATGTGTGCGCTGACGCAAATCCAATCTCAGTTAAAGAAACGAGACTTCCGACGGTCATACGTAATAGCAAGCAGTTGACATTATAAGCTCTGTGTTTCACAATAACAGATTAACGTGTTCTCATTTGTTTACTGCATTCTATAGGTCGTTCGTAATAGTAAAGATCTTGAGGCAGAAGAGATGTTTTTCACAGTAACAAAAATAACTCTTAATGTATCCATTTTGGGGACCATATTTCCTCAACACTTTTTTCTTGTTTGATCCACACTATCTCCTCTAAAGTATAGCATTTTTTTAACATCCTACATATTTCGCTAGTCACCTTATGGTGTGGCGGAGAGTATTTTGTGTATCATTACCGGTTCCCCCGTTTCCTGCTCCAACCGAGATATATACAGAAGGATACAATACGTTGAAACGACACTACGTTCTGCGACGCCTCTACATCTACATAGATTCACCGCAAGCCATCATACGGTGCGTGGCAGAGGCTACCCTGTGCCACAACTAGTCATTCCCTTTCCTGTTCCACGCGCAAATATAGCGAGGGAAAAACGACTCTCTGTATCCTTCTATATGAACCCAGATTTCTCGTGTCTTATCTTCGTAGTCCTTAGGCACATTACTGGTAGCAGTAGAATCGTTCGGCAGTCAGCTTTAAATGCCGGTTGTCAAAATTTTCTCAGCAGTGTTTCTGAAAAAGAACATCGTCTTCCTTCCAGGGATTCTCATTTGAGATCCCGAAGCATCTCCGTAACACTTATGTGTTTTTCTAATCCACCGGTTACAAATATAGCAGCCCGCCTCTGAGTTACTCCGATCCCTTCCTTCAATCTGACCTGCTACGGATCCCAGACACTCGAACGGTACTCAAGATAGGTCGCACCAGGGTCCTATATGCCATGTCCTTTACAGGTGAACCTCTCTTTCCTAAAATTCTCCCAATAAACCGAAGTCGACCAATCGCCTTCGTTGCTACAGTTCTCACACGCTCGTTCCAACTCATATCGCTTTGCAACGTTACACCCAGATATTTAAACGACTTGACTGTGTCACGCAGGTCGCTAGGAATACTGTATCCTAACATTACAGATTTGTTCTTCCTACTCATCCGGTTTAACTTACATTTTCCTATATTTAGAGTCAGCTGCCGTTCACCACACCAACTGGAAATTTTGTCTAAGTCGTTTTGTATCTTCCTTCAGTCACTCAATTTCGACACCTTACCGTATACCACAGCATCATCAGCAAACAACCGTGGACTGGTGCCCAGAGTATCAGCCAAATCATTTATGTATATAGGGAACAACAGCTTCCTATCTCACTTCCCTGAGGCACTTCTGACGTTACCCTTGTCTCTGATCAACACTCACCTCCGAGGACAACATACTGGTTTCTATTATTTAAGAAGTCTTCGAGCCACTCACATATCTGTGAACTTATTCCATATGCTCGTATCTTCATTAACATCTTGCAGTGGGGTACAGCGTCAAATACTTTCCGGAAATCTAGAAATATGGGATGTGCCTGTGGCCCTTCATCCATAGTTCGCAGGTTATCATGTGAGGAAAAGGTAAGCTGAGATTCTCATGAGTGATTCTTTCTAGAATCATGCTGACTCGTCGGGATACGCTTCAGCCTCAAAGTTTATTATATTCGAAATGAAAATATGTTCAAGAATTCTGCAGCAGAGCGAAGTTAGGTCTGAAATTTTGGAGGGTGGGCCTTCCTTTACCCTCCTTATACACTGGAATCGCCTGCGCTTTTTCCAGTCGCTTGGGACTTTCTGCTGTGCGAGTGATTCACGATAAATGTAGGTTGGGTAAGGGACCAATGCCGTAGATAACTCCCTGTAACATCGAATTAGGATTCCGTCCAAACCTGGTGTTTTATTTTCTCTCAAATTTTTCAGTTGTTTCCCTACGCCAGGGATGCTTATAGTACTATGCCGTCCATACGGAAGTCTGTCCGATGTGAAATGGCCGTACGTTTGTTCGATTCTCCTGTGTGAACGATTTCTTGAACGAGAAATTTAAAACTTCGGATTTCGTTTTGCTGTCTTCAACTGCTACACTAGACTGGCCAACAAGTGGCTGAATGGAACCCTAAGATCCGCGTAGCGATTTTACACAAGACCAGAATTTTCTCTGGTTCTCTGACAGATCTTTTGCTAAGGCATGACGGTGGTAGTTGTCGTGTGCTTCGCACATAGATCTTTTCACAAACACAGGAATATCTACGAACCTTCGCTGCGCGGAGTGGCCGCGCGGTTTGAGGCGCCATGTCACGAATTGCGCCGCCCCTCCCGCCGGAAGTTCGAGTCCTCCCTCGGGCAGGCGTGTGTGTGTTGTTCCTAGCATAAATTACTTTAAGTTAGTTTAAGTAGTGTGTAAGTCTAGGGACCGATGACCTCAGCAGTTTGGTCACTTAGGAACATTTCTACGAACCTGCGCTTGTCGTCATCTGTGCGTTCCAATTTGAGCAGAGAGCGCAACAGACTCGGATTCCTCAGTCTCCTCCAGATTTCATTATTAGACCATGGTTGGTCTTTTCCGTCCTTCATCCACTTACTAAACTTTGTCCATAATTCCGCTATCTTCCTGGAATTAAGTGATATCAATTCACTGTCTAAGTGAGATGCTAACAACTGATTATCTGCTCTGTCTTGCAGAAACACTCTCCTAGCCTTCTTGACTGATTTATTAACTTTCGTGGTCATAGTAGCTATAACATCATGATCGCTAATCCCTGTTTCTAAGTTGACATTGTCGATAAGGTCCGGTCTACTTGTAGCTACAGGATCTATTTCCATTGCTTATGGACTGCCGAGCTAGCTGCTCGCTACAGTTTTCAGAAAACGTGTTCAGAAGTATTTCACATGACTCTCTGTCTGTACCCCCCCGCAATGACTCCATAGACATCGCAGTCTGTACTCGGTGGGTTTAAAGATGCCTCCAACTAGTACTGCATGATCAGGGTATTTACGCGCTATTGACCGTAGACTTTCTTTGAATGACTCCAGAGCTGTTACACCCAACAATTAACTTGTTTTCACCTACGTCTGTTATACGCGACCAGATAGCTTCACAACTGTCATTGTCAATAACATTCAACACCAGCGGTGGACTTAAAAGTTTCCATATTTACTGTCCTCCAGGTAAATTCTCACGCTCTAATTATTCTTGAGTCCGAGAGCTGACTGAAACCCAAAGTGGAAAACTCTGAGATAATTAGCGAGTCGTGGAACATATATCGGAAAGACAGATTAGATATCATTTTATTTTATTTTATTTTATTCTTAAGGCAACCAGTTTCGGCATTTCATTATTCCATCTTCAGGCCCCATACGCTTTTTTATCCAAATAAACGAACTTGTCGTATAGTGATTGTATAACGATTACCGAACCAGCCTATGTCCCCTGGCCATGACGGATCAACGGAGATAACTTCACTGTCACGCTCAACTGCGACCTCAGTACAGACAATATTTTTGTCAATTGCAATGATCGCTCTCCCTCCTATGGCCTCTAATCTATCTTTCCGATATACGTTCCACGAATCGCTAATTATCTCAGAGTTTTCCAGTTTGGGTTTCAGTCAGCTCTCGGTCTCAAGAATAATTTGAGCGTGAGAATTTTCCTGGAGGACAGTAAATTCGGAAACTTTATTACGAATACTTCGAAATTTTACTGATCAAATTATGACTGTCGAAGTGTCTTTATTCTGATAGCCGTTTGGCTTCCTTTACTACATATCGACTGGCGGTTATTCATCAGAGCACCGCAAACCACCGCCTAGCCAAAAAAATCCAAAAACCCTCATGTGCACTCCACAAGTACTCTCATACCCCAGTAGCTGCTCCCTTTGTGTAGTGCGCTCCTATCGAGGGGAGTCCTACAAATCGCCACGCGATAACGTAGGTCTAGAAATATGCAGACAAGGCCGTCACACAGTCGACGAAGCATTTGGTTGAGACCCACCACTCGGCACCAAAACAAAGGACCCCGATCAACTCTGGGAGCAATGCTGCAAACTGCCAGCTCGGCTTGCATCCTGCACGCGAGGCCAGCAGTTTTAATGACCTCCGCCAGCAGCCTATACGAACTGAGGATAGCCTCAGAACCCAAGTAAAATGTAAATGTCGTGTGGCTAGGGCCTCCCGTCGGGTAGACCGTTCGCCGGTTGCAAGTCTTTCGATTTGACGCCACTTCGGCGACTTGCGCATCGATGGGGATGAAATGATGATGATTATGACAACACAACATCCAGTCCCTGAGCGGAGAAAAATCTCCGACCCAGCCGGGAATCGAACCGGGCCCTTAGGATTGACATTCTGCTGCGCTGACCACTTTTTTCCCCCTTTTGTTCGTGGCTGATCGTTGTAGTTGGTCGTTGCGGACGTCGCATGGCATCCATTGCAGTTCGTTGTTGATCCTTTCACTCAGTTTTTTATTACAGAGGCCAACCAGCTCTCTGACCGAACACCCCGAGCCACCGTGCCGGCACCACTCAGCTACCGGGGGCGGACAGAACCCAAGTGACTACAATCGTTGGAGCCGACGTGAGCCACAATATGCAGACGACTGCACCCTGCACGCTCGATAGCCACAGGCAAGGCCGCCTCCACATCTCGAATGAGGCCCCCCGGCAGACACACGGAGAGCATACTGGCTTTCTTTCCAGTTCTGAACGCAATCTGGCCAAGGGGATCCATAAAGCGCCTAGCAGTAGAGTTCCCCGTAACTACTAAACTGGTCACCCCATGCGCCTGCTCAGACGCTGCCGAAGGAGTGACCTGTCCACTTACAGTGTGAATGGGCGAGGCCAGACACCCAGACTCCACACAGGTCCTCCGCCTCGAGCGACGGGAACGCGTCACCACCCGCCACTCACTCTGGTGTGAGGACGGATCCACCGCACTAGGAGGTGCCTCGGAAGCAGAGCCCGTAGGCAAAACAAGTGATATCTGAGGTGTCCTATGCAATGTGCCAGAGTCTCCGTTACTGATGCACCCCGAGACACCAGCCTGAAGGTGACTGACAGTAGCCAAAAGCGCATTCAGCTGTTCACGAAATGTGGCCAGCTCCTCCATCCCCACTCAGCATGTACACGTCCTAACCATCCTAGCAAGACTAATTGAAGAAGTAAAATACAAAAGCTGACAGAATCCTAGATATGCAACTTGTTACTCTCCTTACGTGTCACCAATGACGCTGATGCGTCAATGAGCTGTGCAGCTGGCTGTTCAGTGAGCAAATACTGCGTTAAGACGGAATGAATTTACACAGGCATAAACACAAGATCAAACCTCTTAAACAAAAAGCCACACACGAAACTTAATAAGCATGCTACGAGGAAAACATAGGAAAAGATAAACGCTTAACTTGCTGCTCTGCTACTGTATATCAGCTGAGAGCTGGAGCCTGACTCGCTTACTAAACGAACGGACGTTGCTTTCTCTTGCATCATCTACCATTGCAGCTTGATCAGCATATCCGCAACGATTTTCTGCTAGCTAAACGAACCCAAAACGAAACGCGTTGTCTTTCTGAGAATTTTCTCTAATTTTCCTGTCAATCCTACCCGGTAATGGTCCGAAACTGGAGAGTAACACGCAAGCATCGATCGAACGAGTGTTTTGCAAGCCACGCCCTCCATGGTAGGACTACACTTCCCGAGGATTCCTCTGATAAATCTGTACACCGTTGCCCTTGCTATGATCAGTTTCATGTAATCTTTGCGTTTTAATTCTGATAAGTGATATTTACACTGATTGTTCAAGAATCTCGTAATGAAACAATGAAATCTCTTTCCACCTGGGTATGAGAAATAAGCTACATTATGTTGAGGGTCAGCTACCAATTCTTCCTTCTTGCAAAATCCGCACACGTTATAAAAATGTATTTATGTATGTATGTTCTACATCTCCTTCTAAACCACTGGACCGATTTCAAAGAAACTTGGTATACGTATATCTTAGGGGAGGCTTTTAATTACAAGAGCTCAAAATGGGGGGAAGGGGGGGGGGGGGGGGAATTCAGGTAAAGTCTCACCAAATATCATTGAAAGGGGGGGGGGGGGGCGGCACGAAAATCTCAAGTCAACTTCTAAACTAAGAAAATATACATTATTATACCGGATAACATTTTGTTTTATAAAAGTAATTCCGAGCATAGACAGTATTAAAGTGCCCGCCAGTCTCTATACCCTCTGTACAATGAATGCTTCATACGTGTGCAGGCACGAGAGTCCCCGATTTGAAATAAGTTCAAAACGGTTCAAATGGCTCTGAGCATTATGGGACTTAACATCTGAGGTCATCAGTCCCCTAGAACTTAGAATTTCATAAACCTAACTAACCTAAGGACATCACACACATTCATGCCCGAGGCAGGATTCGAACCTGCGACCGTAGCGGTCAAGCGGTTCCAGACTGAATCGCCTAGAACCGCTCGGCCACATCGGCCGGCTTCAAACAAGTGCCAGATTTCAGTCGGGTCGTGCTGGTTTATGAAATCAGTACGTGTCAGACAGTGAATCAGGCGTGATATTCTGCAACGCATATAAAGGCGATGTTAATGTGTTTAAAATGAATTTGCATCAACACTTTTACATTGCCTTTATTAAACAACATGCCGACAACTCGAAAACAATCGCGCGAGCGACAAGTTAATAGTTTGTGGAACGAAGCCTAGTTGAAGTTCATTGATAAGAATTCTCTTAGTGATCACATAAATCAAGGGGTTGAAAAGCTACGTAATAGCAAGATTCAAATGAAGGCACAAACAATGCTGTCTATCATCTGCAAAGTAAGGAAAGGTTCAATGGCGCTTAGAATGCATCAATAAAATGTCAGGTTTTTAGGGATCCGTCAGAACGGTTAATACTATTTTCATGGAGCCTTTTTTTCCATCTTTCTGCCTTTGCTTGTCTATTCGTTCTTATACTACTCATGATTGGCAAATTTAAAATAAAGTGTTTTAATCACGTGTTAAAAACGCTGTTTGAAACACTTTCTAAATCCAGGTACCACACTTTTTCTGTGAAACTAGGGGTGAAAATGATACCTACGTTTAAAATGCGATATAACGAGTTTCATTAAATTAAATGTCTTCAAACCTACCAAATGGCAGAGAATACTGAGAGAATATCCATTATGACAATTGGTAATATTTTGTTTTATAAATAAATTCCGAGTAACTTAATAGGTATTTTTAATGATATGAAACAAAAACATGAACTTATCAGATAAACATAATTATTTAAAAATTGGTGGGTAAACCTCACGCGAGGGGAGGATGGGGGTGTCCAAGCACATCTCACCTACCGGAGAGGGTTTTTTTTCTAATTTAGACCTAGTCTAAATTAGAAAAAAGCTCACGTAATTAATTGACGTCCCCTTACTATTTGGGGACGGTTCGCTGTGTGGGGAGCAGAGGGGTGTGGGGTAAGAGGAACCTACCTAATGTAGGGGTAGGGGCTGGGTGGAAAAGCAGTGTAGTCCGCGATGCACGAGTACTGGTAATTTATTCATTCAGTATTTGAGAATGAGAGCACTTAGTAACTTCACACATAATTCCTAGCCTTTCTCGCTGACAACCTCCACAAAATAATTATAGAAAAAAAATTTATTCCTTACTACATTTTCGATGTTCATACAGTAAAATTGCCACATGAAGCATGACGTTTTAATTCATTACTTGCTTACTACTCACTGTACCCGCGACAGTATTCACATGTTGTTGTTGTGGTCTTCACTCCAACGACTGGTTTGATGCAGCTCTCCATGCTACTCTGTACTGTGCAAGTGTCATCATCTGCGAGTAACTACTGCAACCTGCATCCTTCTGGATCTACTTGATGTATTCATCTCTTGGCCTCCCTCTACGATTTTTGCCCTCCACGCTTCCCTCCAATATTAAGTTGGTGATCCCCTGATGCCTCAGAACGCGTCTGCGTTTTGCATGGTGATGTAATTTTGCTGATAAATTCAGTATTCACAAACCTGTACACCACTAAATTTTTCAGCAAAATTATATCATCATACAGCACGTAGTCCAAGAGGTACGACGTCATAAACACTGAGATCCGTGAAAAACAGACACATCACGCGTGACGTTTTAATTTTTCACATATTTCATTTCGCTAAAGCACCCGCCCGCCCACTTTTAAGATCTTACTATAGGGAAGTACCAACAAGAACTTCATTATTGGCCTTGAGAGAGCTCTGCTGGCTACTGCTGTTGAGGCCAAGCGCACTTTAACACGCAAACCATGTCAGCGATATACCGAGCGAGGTGGCGCAGTGGTTAGCACACTGGAATCACATTTCGGAGGACGACGGTTCAAACCTGCGTCCGGCCATCCTGATTTAGGTTTTTCGTGATTTTCCTAAATCACTTCAGGCAAATGTCTGTATGGTTCCTTTCAAAGGGCACGGCCGACTTCCTTTCCCATCCTTCCCTAATCCGATGGGACCGATGAACTCGTTGTCTGGTCCTCTCCCCCAAACCAACCAACCAACCAACCGTGTTAGTGATGGACCTCTGTTTGGCAGCAGTGGTTCATTTATTATGGAAACTGGATGAAATGAAACCAGAGATGACACTGACAACAGATCGCTTTTACAGTCGCGCGTGCCGAGGGCAAGGCTCCCTCTTGTAGGTAGAAGACAGGAGTACCAGGGATAGGAGAGCTCACGCTTAGTTCTTATACTGACAGTCCTTCTTGTTTTGCTTTTTTCGGACAGTTTCGGAGCCCTCTCTTTGTCTGTGCCGTTGGCAGGGGCCTATCTCGCCACACCTTCGTGAAGGCCTTGCTGTCTTCTAACGAATGGCTTCATGTTCCGACGGGAAGGCCCTCTAGTTCCGTGCCTCCCGTGGCACACAAATAGCTGTCCGCCACATTTTAAATGAAAGTATTTCATATGTCGACGAGAAGATGTAAGCAAATGTGAGTGAGGATCTGAACTCTACCTAAGCCGACGACGAGACAAATATGGCAAGGCTTTTAAGTTTTTGTGTAATTTTGGGATTCCAGTTGAACGTTTACGCTGAATGTTTTTGTTTGTGGCAGAGTGGTTGACTCATCTTTTTTCTTTAGTCCAGAGATCAGCTGGCCACACTTACGAGGGTTGACTGAAAAGTAATGCCTCCACCTTCGTAACTCTTCAACAGTTGGCAGCATTGGTAGGCGGCAGGTACTGGCTTGTTCCGTAGTCTCTTCTCTACAGCTCCAGTTGGCGGGAAGCCTTAGCATTGGTTCAAATGGCTCTGAGCACTATGGGACTCAACTTCTAAGGTCATCAGTCCCCTAGAACTTAGAACTACTTAAACCTAACTAATGTAAGGAGATCAGACATATCCATGCCCGAGGCAGGATTCGAACCTGCGAGCGTAGCAGCAGCGCGGTTCAGGACTGAAGCCCCTAGGACCGCTCGGCCACAGAGGCAGGCTGGAAGATCTGTGCACGATGGGTACCCCGGTTGCTGACTCCTGAAATGAAAGTGCATAGACTGGAAACTTTAGAGAAACTCCTCTCGCGTTACGCGAATGAAGGTGACGCATTTCTCCATTCAGTTGTGACAGGACACGATATGTGGGTACACCATTTCGACCCGGAGACCAGTCTATGGAATATCGACACAAAGACTCGACCCACAAAAAGAAATCCAAGATGCAGCCCTCAGTTGGAAAAATCATGGCTACAGTGTTCTGGGACACAGATGGTTTTATCCATGTTGATTTCCTTGAACGTGGAACAACAATAAATTCAGAGCGTTACACCACAACGCTGCGAACTCTGAAACGACGGCTAACAAGGGTCCGAAAGGAAAAGGGAAATGTTTTCCTGCAGCATAACAATGCCAAACCACACACGTCACATGCCACCACAGCAGAACTTCAGAGAGTGAATCTCACCACCGTACGGCATCCTCCATACAGTCCAGATTTAGCTCCGTCTAACTTCCATCTGTTCCTTATGAAGAAAGACGATCTGCCGGGACATCATTATGCTTCTAATGAAGACGTTGAGAGAACTGTGAGACTGTGGTTGCGGAAACAGAGTGTCGACTTCACAAAACTTGTTCATCGTTGGCAGAAATGTATCCAATCGGCGGGTGATTATGTGGAAAAGTGAATTTTAGTAATTAAAGATCACGTTCTAAGGATTATTTCTGCGTTTTATTTATTAAAATATTCTCACCCAAACCCAATTAACGAAGGTGGAGGCATTACTTTCCATTCAAACCTCGTACCTGCAGTGCTACTTTAGATCGTTCCGGTGAATATCGCTTTCCCATTGTAAGTTTTAGAACTTGTTATAACCATGATATAAGGGGCGTTCAAAAATTTTCCGTTTGAATGTGTTGCTGCACCGTATGTACAATCCTGAGATACTCTTATTCGATTAAAGCACTGACATGTAGGCAAGGGACTAGCGTGGCATTCGTGTCTTTCTGACATGCGTGCGTCAAATGCGGAAACGTAAACCGTGTCGATCTTCTTACCAAATGTGTCCAAACAGGACCAATGAGCTGTTGTTCTTTACTTGGCTGCCGCAGGTCAGTCACTGGTAAATATCCAATGGAGAACAAAGAATTTCTATGGGACAGCACGTATGTCGCAAACCACCGTTGTCAAATGGCACGCCAAGTTGCGAGAGTCGATCAAGGATAATAAATTACGTACAACAACGGAAGGGTTGTTGGTGATGCGGCGCATGGCCATTCATGCGCTAGCAAAGCATCTCGACATCAGTTTCAGTAGGGTACAACACATTATCCGGCAGCAGTCAGGCTACCGTAAGGTCTGCCGCCAGGATGTTGAAAGCTGAACAAAAATCAGAATAGATGGTTCTTTGTCTGAAACATCTGTTACGTTTCAGTGTTGAAGGCAAGACGTTCCTTGAGAGCATTATTATTTTGTACAGGCAACGAAAGCAGGTGTCACCACTGAGAACCGGAGTCGCAGGCGTCGACGGTGCAGTGGTGGTGTGCATCGTCCCCTCGTCCCACGGTAAAGCGGAACGCTGGAGCAATTATGAAGTCCAATTAAGGGGAAACGTCTAGAAAAACTGCGACAAGGGATGCTGCTTCATGACAACGCACATCCCCACATCGCAAATGTCGTAACGTAGAAGTTATGCCATCTCAAGTGCGAGACACTGGAGCACCAGCACTATAGGCCTGATCTCTCCCCACGTGATTATCACGCTTTCGGTCCCTTAAAAAATGCTGTGGCATCCCAAAGGTGAGTGTCGCTTGGAATCGGGCGATAGGGTTTGGGGTGAAAAGAGACTAGTCGGTTGGCCTAGGTTACAGAAAGTTTTGACCTGACTGTTTTGTTAAAATTTCGTTATTACAAAAGTTAAAGGTTGGAATTAGTGCTGAAATGAAACGATCGTACGGCATTGTTGGCCGGGAGACCCCATGAGGGGTGTTCGGCCGCCGAAATCGCAACTCCCTTTTAGCTGACGCCACGTCGACGACTTGCGAGTCAATGATGATGAAAGACGCACAACACCCAGTCATCTCGAGGCAGAGTAAATCCCTGACCCCGCCGGGAATCGAACCCGGGGACCCCGTGCGCGGGAAGCGAGAACGCTTCCGAAAGACCACGAGCTGCGGACGAAATTAGTGCTGAATGACGAACACTGGGTGTTTAACGTCTTCTGATTTCATTCAGAGAATACCCGCAACGTAGTATATATTTGCTCTAAATGAATGCACGAAAGACCAAGTCTTTACACAGAATTTATTATTATTATTATTTTGAGCTTTTCCCCATTACAGAGGCTTATCTCCAACATAATAATTTACTCGGAAATTACAATACAAACAATAAACGTTCTTAAACTATAATCTCAAAATATTTCTCCAGGTGTTTCGATCTTGTGTGCCTCTTCCTCTGCGCCCATTCTCCTCATTATGTGCTGTACATTTTGGAGCCAGGTTGTCATAGGTTGTCCTCTTCTTCTTCTCCCCTCCGGTTCCCACTCCAGTATCAATTTTGGTATTCTGGTTTTCTCCATTCGTCGTACATGCCCTTACCACTGTAATTTCTTCCTATCCATTACGTCATATATTCTTTCTTTTATTTCCATTCTCCTTATTACTTCGGTGTTCCTTATCTTTTCTTTCCTGGAGATTCTTGCCGATCTTCTCCAAAAGTCCATCTCTAGAGCTTGTAATTTTTTAATGTGCTTCATGTTAATAGCCCAGGTCTCCGTTCCATACAGAACCACACTCTCTAATATGGATTTGTATATTAGTTTTTTAGTTCTGCTCATTACATTCCTGCTCCATAAGACTGAGTTAAACATCCCAATGACCCTCCGTCCGCTACTAATTCTTTTATTGATTTCTGACTCTGATTTTCCCTCGATTTCTAAAATGGATCCTAAATAACAGAAAGTGTTTATCTTTTTGATTTTCTTTCCTTCAATGTATAGCTCATCTGAATCATTAGTCAAGTATTCTGTTTTTTGGTAATTAATCTTCAAACCCCAAGTTTTGTATGCTACTGCTAGTTGATTGTACATATAGTTAGCATCCTCCCCATCTTATGCTACGACTACTTGATCATCAGCAAATAATAAATGATGCAGGTAAACTCCATCTCTTATTTCTAATCCCATACTATTACATTTACGAGACCATGTTCTAAGGCTAATATCTATATAGATTTTAAATAATGATGGTGACATGGGACAGCCTTGTAAAAGGCCTTTGCTTGTTCTAAATTTCTGTGAAAGTTTATTACCAACTTTCACTTGGCAAATGTTATCTTTATACATCTGTTGTATTATTTTAATCAAGGGAGGGTTTATGTTTGCCATATGTAGTGCTCTCCAAAGTAATTTTCTTGGAACAGTATCATATGCTTTTTCTAGATCTATGAAAATTAATCCTATATTCTTTGATTTTTCCCTATGTTTCTCCAAAATCTGTCGTAATGTGAAAATATGGTCTACACATGATCTCCCAGCCGTGAATCCACATTGTTCTTCTTGGGTTCTAAAATTTTTTTCCAGTTTTTTTTTAATTACTTTCACAAAAATTCTCATTAATGTGTTTGTAACACAAATTCCTCGATAGTTTAAACAAATTTTGCGATCCCCTTTCTTAAATATTGTCTTAATGTAACCTAGCTTCATCTCGTTGGGTATCGAATCTCCATGTATCATTTTGTTGAAGAGCTGTGTTATCAGTTTCACAATTTTGTCACCACCATATTTCAGACACTCCAGATTGATATTGCCTGGTCCCGGTGATTTACCATTCTTTCCTGTTCACAACGCCTGAAGTACTTCACTTTCTAAAATCTGGATCTCATCATCTTCATATCCTTTATCTTCCCCTGTCCCTTCTTCTAGATATTCTTCTCTGTCCTCATTTAATAATTTTTGGAAATACTCTTCCCATTCCTTTTGTGTTATCAGTTGGAGATTAGTTTTGCTTTTTGTATCCTTTACACAGAAACGGTGACTAACTAGCGCCTTTCCGGCTATTAAAAGAACCTTTCAGTACTAACAGCATCTATGAGACGCAGAATTCCTCGGTTACACAGTTAGAACTCCATGTACAGTTCTGAACTACTGCAAATAACTGTGCTCAGCACTGCTCAGGTAATAACTTCTGCTATTTCTGCTAATACTGCTATCTCTCCACTTCCACTAGCACCTTCCTATTCCATTTGTCCTCAACTCCTGTCTGCTCTTACTGCCGTGATTCTCTTGACTCTTTCTTCTGAGTGTCTGCATCCGAGTTTTAATCAATTTCCCCTTCGGCCCCGCCAGTCTCTCACTTGGCGTAATGTGGAAGGGCCCTCACCATCTCAGAGACTCCAATTATGTACTCTTACTTCAGAATCTTGGTTGAGGGAGGAAGGCTTCTTACGCAAATTCATGTCCTGGGCCAGCTGTAGGCTCTTCGTGACGTGTATACGCCCCTTCCAGAGACTCCCTCCCTGATCCCTCTCTTACTCTCGCTCTGGAATGATATACAGGGTGGTCCATCGATAGTGACCGGGCCAAATATCTCACGAAATAAGCATCAAACGAAAAAACTACAAAGAACGAAACTCGTCTAACTTGAAAGGGAAAACCAGAAGGCACTATGGTTGGCCCGATAGATGGCGCTGCCATAGGTCAAACGGATATCTGTTGCGTTTTTTTTAAATAGGAACCCCCATTTTTATTACATATTCGTGTAGTACGTAAAGAAATATGAATGTTTTAGTTGGACCACTTTTTTCGCTTTGTGATAGACGGCGCTGTAATAGTCACAAACGTATAAGTACATGGTATCACGTAACATTCCGCCAGTGCGAAATGTATTTGCCTCGTGATACATTACCCGTGTTCAAATGGACCGTTTACCAATTGCGGAAGAGGTCGATATCGTGTTGATGTATGGCTATTGTGATCAAAATACCAAACGAGCGTGTGCTATATATGCTGTTCGGTATCCTGGATGACATCATCCAAGTGTCCGGACCGTTCGCCTGATAGTTGCGTTATTTAAGGAAACAGGAAGTTTTCAGCCACTTGTGAAACGTCAACCACGGCCTGCAGCAAATGATAATGCCCAAGTAGGTATTTTAGCTGCTGTCGCGGCTAATCCGCACATCAGTAGCAGACAAACTGCGCAAGGATCGGGAATCTAAAAAATGTCGGTGTTGAGAATGCTACATCAATATCGATTGCACCCGTACCATATCTCTGCCACTGGGCACAAGAGAAATTACGGGACGATGACAGATTTTTTGCACGCGTTCTATTTAGCGACAAAGCGTCATTCACCAACAGCTATAACGTATACCGGCATAATATGCACTATTGGGCAACGGAAAATCCACGATGGCTGCGACAAGTGGAACATCAGCGACCTTGGCGGGTTAATGTATGCTGCGCCATTATGGGAGGAAGGATAATTGGCCCCCATATTATCGATGGCAATCTAAATGGTGCAATGTATGCTCATTTCCTACGTAATGTTCTACCGATGTTACTACAAGATGTTTCACTGCATGACAGAATGGCGATGTACTTTCAACATGATGGATGTCCGGCACATAGTTCGCGTGTGGTTGAAGCGGTATTGAATAGCATATTTTATGACAAGTGCATTGGTCGTCGAAGCACCATACCATGGTCCGCACGTTCACCGGGTCTGACGTCCCCGGATTTCTTTCTGTGGGAAAAGTTGAAGGATATTTACTATCGTGATCCACCGATAACGCCTGACAACATGCGTCAGCGCATTGTCAATGCATGTGCGAACATTACGGAAGGCGAACTACTCGCTGTAGAGAGGAATGTCGTTACACGTACTGCCAAATGCATCGAGGTTGACGGACATCATTTTGAGCATTTATTGCATTAAACTGGTATTTACAGGTAATCACGCTCTAACAGCGTACGTTCTCAGAATTGATAAGTTCACAAAGGTACATGTATCACATTGGAACAACCGAAATAAAAAGTTCAAACGTACCTACGTTCTGTATTTTAATTTAAAAAATCTACCTGTTGCCAACTGTTCGTCTAAAACTGTGAGTCATATGTTTGTGACTATTACAGCGCCATCTGTCACAAAGCGAAAAAAGTGGTTCAACTAAAACATTCATATTTCTTTACGTACTACACGAATATCTAATAAAAAATGGGGGTTCCTATTTTTAAAAAAAACGCAGTTGATATCCGTTTGACCTATGGCAGCGCCATCTAGCGGGCCAACCATAGCGCCCTCTGGTTTCCCCCTTCAACCTAGACAAGTTTCGTTCTTTGTAGTTTTTTCGTTTGACGCTTATTTCGTGAGATATTTGGCCCGGTCACGATCAGTGGACCACCCTGTATATGGCGCACAGTCTTGTTTCTTAAGCGCAACTGGTAACCCTCTAAAGCCACTGGTTGGGAAGATTCCTTCTACGCGACTTGAAACATCTGAAGCTTTATGTAATCCTTCAAAAAATGGGTCTGAGCACTATGGGACTTAACATCTATGGTCATCAGTCCCCTAGAACTAAGAACTACTTAAACCTAACTAACCTAAGGACAGCACACAACACCCAGCCATCACGAGGCACAGAAAATCCCTGACCCCGCCGGGAATCGAACCCGGGAACCCGGGCGTGGGAAGCGAGAACGCTACCGCACGACCACGAGATGCGGGCAATATGTAATCCTGTTGTCGTGCTTTGGTGCTGCATGCGTTGTAACTTTTCCCTTGCTATGCTCGAGAAGCTTTCCCCTATTATTATTAACTCTTATTACTTGGTTGCCGTTTCCGTGGATACAAGGCAAGGCCTTGATCGATCGACGGTTCTAGTTGAACGAGGATGTGCAGCGCGCACTTACGGACTTCTTCACAGAGCAGTGTTTTACCGAATTTGTATCTTCAACCCGGTGCGGCAGCGCGATGATTACCTCAATCCTCACGGCGATTTTGCCTGATTGGCGTACCGATTATTGACAGTACGGCCTTTGAACGGATAGTTTTTGATCTCCCCTTGTTTTATTTTCGTCCATATATTTATAGAGGCCTTTGTGTGAGAGAGAAACAGAGAGAAGCAGAGAGAGACTCTGGCTATACACCACGCAAGTCTCAGTATGGCTGTTACATGGCGTCATTCGTAAAGGTCACTGTCAACTCAAGAGCCCAGCCCAGTCCAGCAATCTCTTCCTGACGGTTCGTGGTGACGCTGTGCCTGTAACCCCTGCCCGCATTTCAGCCGTCGTCTTCCGTCTTTTTGTGATAGCAAGGTGAATAATCTTACGATCTGCTCGTGATGCGCTCCTTCAGGAAGGACCTGTGCTGCACTTCTTGGAACACAATTGTCCTGAGTCCGCCTCTCCACCACTCGTTCTGCAGTCACTCCACTACAGGCTATTGTCCTTACGATTGGTCGGTATCATGCACCAATATCCCGAATTCCACTGAATCTATCGTTCTCAATGTTCGAAGATTGTGGCACGTGGCTCGCGCACGTTGTCTGGGTTACTTAGTTAGTTGGTTAGTTACATATTCCTAGATCGTTTGATCGATTATTTCATCGAATCGACATGGAACGAGTCAGTTTACAGGATATGAATACACGACTAGTGTTAACATTAATGAACAAATTATCATTTTATTCCTACTCATGCAATTACACTTAAAACTTCAAAACAAGTTTGGCTTTTTATTCCTGGCTATCAGTTTTTAAGTAGAAATGCATCAGTGGAATAGAACGAGCTGTCCAGGAGAAATGATTTTAAATTAGATATTACATTATTGGGCAAATGATAAAAAAATTTATTGCTGCATTTTGAACACCTCTGTGGAGCAATGACTGCTATAACAATGGGTAATAAAGTTCCCTTAGCGTCGTAGGCATGTACATTACAGTTCTTGTCAAACTGTGATGAATTATTTCTGATGAATTTCATCAGCGAAAATATGTGTTGTGACGGCGCAGTTAAAATGTCTAGCTTCTTAACTACATGACAACTACATGACGTCTGTGGGTGAACACCACATTTCATTCTTACTGTTCGCCTTCGGGCAATCGATAGTTTCTTTCCAGAAAATATTCCGTACCATATTACTGAGCGGAAATTTGTAAAGAATGTCAGGAGGTTGATACGTTCTTTCCGAGATTAGCAATGATACGAAGAACAAAAGTAGCTGAACTTAATTGTTTGAGAAGCTCAGTAATATGCTTCTTTCAGTTCAAGTTTTCATCATTATGTATAGCCAAAAATTTGGAGCATTCTATCCTACTTGCTGACTCCTGCTAATGTGCTACATCAGTTGTTGGTATGACTATTCGTCGCACAGAACTGAATGTCGCGTGGTGTTTTCCTTTTTTTTTTTCAAAATTTGGGGAGAGTCCATTTTCACAGAACCAAATAACAGTTCTTTGAACACATTGTTTACAAACTCTTTCGTTGTTTTCCCTCTAGTGGAGTTTATTATAACATTAGAATCGTCAGCAAAACGTAACAATGTTGCTAGTTGAATGATTACGTGGACAGTCACTCATACACTACCAGCCATTAAAATTGCTACACCAAGAAGAAATGCAGATGATAAACGGGTATTCATTGGACAAATATATTATACTAGAACTGATATGTAATTCGATTTTCACGCAATTTGGGTGCATAGATCCTGAGAAATCAGTACCCAGAACAACCACCTCTGGCCGTAATAACGGCCTTGATACGCCTGGCCATTGAGTCAAACAGAGCTTGGATGGCGTGTACAGGTACAGCTGCCCATGCAGCTTCAACACGATACCACAGTTCATCAAGAGTAATGACTGGCGTATTGTGACGAGTCAGTTGCTCGGCCACCATTGACCAGACGTTTTCAGTTGGTGAGAGATCTGGAGAATGTGCTGGCCAGGGCAGCAGTCAAACATTTTCTGTATCCAGAAAGGTCCGTACAGGAGTTGCAACATGCGGTCGTGCATTATCCTGCTGAAATGTAGGGTTTCGCAGGGATCGAATGATGGGTAGAACCACGGGTGGTAACACATCTGAAATGTAACGTCCACTGTTCAAAGTGCCGTCAATGCGAACAAGAGGTGACCGAGACGTGTAACCAATGGCACCCCATACCATCACGCCGGATGATACGCCAGTATGGCGATGACGAATACACGCTTCCAATGTGCGTTCACCGCGATGTCGCCAAACACGGATGCGACAATCATGATGATGTAAACAGAACCTGGATTCATCCGAAAAAATGACGCTTTGCCATTCGTGCACCCAGGTTCGTCGTTGAGTACACCATCGCAGGCACTCCAGTCTGTGATGCAGCGTCAAGGGTAACCGCAGCCATGGTCTCCGAGCTGATAGTCCATGCTGCTGCAAACACCGTCGAACTGTTCGTGAAGATGGTTGTTGTCTTGCAAACGTCCCCATCTGTTGACGTAAGTATCGAGACGTGGCTCCACGATCCGTTACAGCCATGCGGATAAGATGCCTGTCATCTCGACTGCTAGTGATATGAGGCCGTTGGGATCCAGCACGGCGTTCCGTATTACCCTCCTGAACCCACCGATTCCATATTCTGCTAACAGTCATTGGATCTCGAGCAACGCGAGCAGCAATGTCGCGATACGATAAACCGCAATTGCGATAGCCTACAATCCGACCTTTATCAAAGTCGGAAACGTGATGGTACGCATTTCTCCTCCTTACACGAGGCATCACAACAACGTTTCACCAGGCAACGCCGGTCAACTGCTGTTTGTTTATGACAAATCGGTTGGAAACTTTCCTCATGTCAACACGTTGTAGGTGTCGCCAACAGCGCCAACCTTGTGTTTATGCTCTGAAAAGCTAATCATTTGCATATCACAGCATCTTCTTCCTGTCGGTTAAATTTCGCGTCTGTAGCACGTCATCTTTGTGGTGTAGCAATTTTAATGGCCAATAGTGTATGTACAAGAAATAGGAATGGACCCAAAATTGAACCCTGTGGGACTTCCTTTTATGACGCTCTTTTGCGAGATCTACTTGAAAAGTTCCAGTAACGTTAGTCACACCCAACGTCCATTATACACTCACACCTTTTTTGATCTGTAAGGTTCAAAATCGGTGTGCTTTGATCCTTACAGATTAAAATCGGTGTTTGTGTATAATGGCTTTTTTGTATACTGAAAACAAGCCCGTATCTTTTATGTGGGCTTATGAAATTGCAACCAATACATCCGTCAGGTGGTAGTGTTCGGTGGAGCTGTTCTCGATACAACACTTCCCATTTCCGTCAGTGCGTCATTATCATCACCATCACCGTTGTTTAGAGCATCACGAATGTTCCCCGTTTTACCCACACACGTATTTCACCAAACAGCTGCCACGGACGCGCGCGCAGCAGCCACTGGGTGCACCGGCAGCTACGCACCTCCAGCCGCGTGCTGCGCAGCTTCGGCTCCACGCTAATGCAGCGGCGGTCGGCAAAAAACAGCGGCTCCGCTAATGGGGAGATGTGACGCCTCATCAAGGCCTCCATTGTGTGAGGCAACCTGGGGCGCTGTGTTTACTCTGCCGCTGACCCGGATGCTGCAGACCTTCACCAGGCAATCAGCGCTGCGTTCCGAAGACATTTGCAAAACACAAATCACGCCCCCGGAGCTCAATTAATATCCGATCGTCTCACGTCCCGGAAAATGTCAGTTCTTCTGATGAATAAACATCAGTTGCTAGAAAACGCTGACCGTCGGAAAGGAGGCAAAGTACCGGGTTAATATTCCGTTTGACTCACGTCTTTGTACGTCTCCTAGTACAAGAAAAGATTTCTGCCACCAGAATGAAAATCATCGGTTATATCGATAGAGAACAATACGAATCGTCTAGACATGGACGCCGGCATTCATAGGTTCTGTTACATCACTGAATCACCATGTCGCTAACCAGCACGTAGGTTACAGTATAAACAGCCGATTATAGTGCCCATGTGAATGCACTCTGTGATTGAGCAATACAGCAAGAAAGTAACACTACCGATTCACACTGTTATGATCACATCTTAAATTCAATGTCTCTGGCAAGGAACTAATGATGTGCATCACGTAATGTACACCGAGGGAGTAGCAACTGTGGGTTCAAGAGCGTGTGGTGGGGTAGCTATGGCGTGGAGGCCGGGTCATGTCCCCTCCCCGCAAAAAACAATTTACTAGAAGCTTTTTTTTTGCATACACCAATTTTCAAATTTTTATTGCAGAATTCCGAGAACAAAGGAGCATCAAAACAAAGCGTCTTTAAAATTTTGGGGGACCTTAGAAAATTACAAGCTCCGTTGAAAAAAAGATAATTTTCCGTTTCTTCCCAGAGTGCTCGTCCACATCGATTCTCTTGCGCCCCGACTACCTGCAGAAAAACTCCAACAGCCCACATGCCCACATACTTAATTCAAAAGAAAGTCTCGAAGCTTACAGGTGTTGGCCTACACACACAGAGAGAGAGAGAGAGAGAGAGAGAGACGCGCAGATAAAACATATTTTCAAAACCATCCCAATTCATGAGCAACTGTAACAACCCCTCCACCGAAATCGATTCCCGAGTTCTGGGAACATGAAGACAGTTAAGTGTTGCCTGTACGCATTCCACTCAATATGTTACGAGCGAGAGATGTGATTTATATTAAGCTTCAAGACAGGTACGATCGTAGGAGCTAGGAGCGGTATTTTAGAAACGATGAAGCCTGACATCAAAAGCAAAACACGGATAATGGAACGAAGTCGAATTACACGAGCCGATGCTGAGGAAATAGGATTACAGAATGACACACTAAAAGTTGTAGATGTGTTTCTCTACCTGAGCAGCAAAATAACTGATGATTGCCGAAACTGGAAATAAAAATAAACGCGTTTCTGAAGAAGATAAATTTTTTAACATCGAATATAAATTTATATGTTAGGAAGTCTTTACAGAAGTCATTTGTCGAGAGTGCAGCCATGTACTGAAGTGAAACGTGGAAGGTAAGCAGCTCAAGCAAGAAGAGAATAAAAGCTTTGAAATGTGGTGCTATAGAACAATGATGAATATTAATCTGTAGGTACCGAACAGAACTGAGAAGGAATGAAATTTGTAGCATAAGAATGGATCAATAGATAAGAACCACTCAACAATCACTTTCATGGATGTAGCAGCAAAAATAGGATTAAATGATTCAGTTGAAAATGCAAGAGAACCTATTGAAACTGCAATTCGAAAAGACTTTAAGCAACTAGAAATAGCACCAGTATCCTTCACTGAAATTAATAGAATTACAAAAATTCTAAAAATAAAAGTTAGTGTTGTGTTTGTGGAATTCCAAATAGAGCTCTGAAAGGTTGTTCCAACTAAATAAGCAGTGTCCTTAGTGAAATATGCAATGCATCACTGGCAAAGGGAATTTTTCCAGACAGGTTAAAGTATGTAGTTGTTAAACCTCATCATAAGAAAAGTGGCAAGACAGATTTAAGCAATTACCGTCCAATTTCCTTACTGACATCTTTTTCCAGAATATTCAAAAAGCAATGCACCCAAGAATAATCTCACACTCAAGTGGAAACAATTTACTTAGCATATCACAGTTTTGATATCAGAAGGATTACTCAACGGAGAATGCTGTTTATTCAGTCACTCATCAAATAGTACAAGCCTTAAATAATAAAATACCATCAGTTGCCATTTGGTATTTTTGCGATGTTTCCAAGGCGTTTGATTGTGCAGTCATGTTACTCTCTTAGAAAAACTCAAGTTCTGTGGAAATAATGGCTTTTAACACAGCTGATTTGAATCATACAGAACAAACCAAATGCAAAGGGTTGTGATGAATAATTCTAACAATGTCTGACGGGTAAAAAATTTTGGTGACGGGACTGAAATCAGAAAGTGATTACCACAGGGTTCAATTTTGGGTCCAATTCTATTTCTTATATATGTGAATGTCCTTCCACTAGCATTCTATAAGCAGATTTGGTATTTTTTGCAGATGATGCTAGTGTTACAATAAATCCCATTAGAGAAAGCAACTGAAGAGTTGTTAAATGACGTTTTCCAAATAAGTATATAGTGATTCTCAGAAAATGGACTCACACCTGATTTTGAAACAAAAAACACATTATTTTCAGTTCTGCACAGCAAATAGAGTCATACTGTCAACTAACGTAGCTCACGAGCAAGAGTCAGTAAACAGAATAAAACCTCCAAATTTTTGGATGCTTATATTGACGAAAACTCGAACTGTAAGAAGCATTTTACTGAGCTTCTCAAACAATAAACGTCAGCTACTTTTGCTCTTCGTATGATATCTGATATTGGAAACAAAAAAAGACAACCTGCTGATATATTTTGCATATTTCCACTCAATAATGACGTATGCAATAATTTTCTGGGGTAATTAATCGCTTAGAAAGTATTTGTTACACAATAGCGAGCAGTAAAATAATATGCGGTGTTCACCCACGGATGTCAAATAGTTGCCTCTTCAAGGAGCTTGGTGTTTAAATGTGCCATCATAATATAAATATTCGCTAATGAAATTCGTCATCCATAATTTGAGAAGAACAGAAATGTCCATACCTACAACACTAGAGGTAAAAATGTCTTTATAACCTTACTAATATTGTCAGTGGCTCAGAAAGTATTTCAATTTGAAGCAAAAAAATTTTGATCATTTGCCCAATGACATAAAACCTCTACAGATAAAAAAGTGAGTTTTACATCTAAGTTAAAATCATTTCTCCTGGACATCTCTACCTATCCGTTGACAAATTCCTACTTAATAATTGGTAGCCAGTAAAAAAACTTCCTTTTAACTGTTGCCTGATGAGTAGGACTGAAATCATAATGTGTTCATAGATGTTAACAGTCATCATATAGAAGTACCCTGAATCGTTTAAGTGATCTACGGATAATGTAATTAATGAAGCGGGTTCAACCGGATGTAGGTTGCAGTCGTTATTCGGAGGTGAAGAGGCCGGAACACTATAACTAGCATGCACAGCCACATCAAACGAGTCTTCGGACTGAAGACCTCAACACCAACATCTGTGGTAAAGATGTCTCGTGAGTGCAGTGTTGTCAGAACTGCGAATGACGGTTGTGGAAATCGCAAATCTCCAAATGTCAGTTAAGCCTAGTGAGACTTTCCTTAAGGCGGTTCGTGGAAGCTAGCCTGAATGTCGCAATGGGACAGTATAAACCAAGGTGCAAAATAATTTGTGCCTGTCAAAGCCCTTCAGCGACTCCTGCTGTCTTTCAGACTTCGAAGCCCGTAAAGTAAAGCTACCCTCAAACCGAAGATTGGTTTGACCACCGCACCTCTTTGCTACGGCATGGAGGTGGTACGCCCTTGTCGTATTCCATCTGTTCCACCTGACTGACGTGGACGGCGGTTTCTTGGTGAACTCCGAAGCATGCTGCAACCCGGCATTTTCCGCAATTACATATCTTTGGAAGACATGAAATAAGTAATGACTGACAGATCGAACAAGAACTTAACCCTGCAACTCTGGATTTGTAGTCTATCAGTTTATTCTCTTAGCTTACACATTCAGGATTCTTATACGGATTATGAGTTGTCAAGCAGGTATAATTTTAGTTTGTGTTTGACGTTCATTTTCACCATAATCTCTACCCTCCTTCCTAATTCCATGTATTGTCCACACCAATCTTTTATGAAGATTTGAGAGGAGCGAAGATTACAATAAACTTTCTAGTTTACTTAGCTTGTCATGTAGAATTGGCTCCAGTTCTTCTTATCTAGCGGTCTGATTCTTGAAGCTGAAAATATCATATTTTAGGTCCTCGCAGTTTAATTGACCTAAATAAATTTGAAGATTGTTGTTGCAAATTTTTGTTTTTACGTAATTATAATTCCCAGTATTTTAGTACATCATACGGTCTTTTGATTTTTCAAATTAACAAAGCCGAAATTTCATTGTACGCACACAATACAAAAATACGTCCGATCACATCAGAGGCATGCTTACGACTCTCACGCTCTGCGGAAATGACCGTGTTCCAAAGGGTTTACAATTTTTCTTAACAAATGAATTTCTTCTTGTTTCTGGTACATTATCACTTTCGATTATTCTTTCATAAACGAATCCAGAAATAACCGTAGTAACCAGTACAGTATCGCGTAACTAATAATATAAGTTCTAAGTATGCAAATAATTCGTAATTTCAAATGTTTCCAAAAAATAACTTTGACTGTACATTCAGAACTAGTACTTATCGATTATAACATCGATACTAAAACATTTCATAAAGTAATTCATTTTCATAAACTTTAGCTTGAAATATAACATACTGTGTATAAAATTACATGAAAGTTTTCAGGAAAGCAACTGAGATTATATTAACCTGTCCAAAATTCGAAAAATAATACTGGTATCGACAACAACCTTTGAAGAAAAGTAATGCTAGAGGAGGCAGTCACGTTACATGACGCAGTGGCTGTACCCAAGATGAAGGCTATGCATCGGCTGAAGAGACATGAATTTCCTCAACGCTACTGATAATGAATGCTATAGGTTTTCGTCTATTAGCCTCATCAGAAAAGTAACGTTTTACGCAAGTTACTTAATTCAGGTATGTTCCATGGGTCAGAAGCTCCTCTGACAAAATATGAGTCAGTTCCTTGATATAACACATGAATGTGTCATTTGTTTACTGCTTTCTGTACGTCATTTGTAATAGCAAACAACGTGCTGTAGAAGAGATGTGGTTCACAGCGGCGAAAATGAACAGCTCTTAAGAAACGCATTTTAGAGATCATGTTTATGGGATATTTTCCTTGTTTTAATCCACAGTATCATTCGCAAAATATGGCATACATTTCTTAACGCCCTGTGTAGGGGGAGTTCATTTAATAGTTCCTATCCAATTCACGTCCCACTGCAGTCTTAATGTCCATTGTGCGTGCAGTATGACATGACTTAGACAGGAATAATTACATGAATAGAAAATATGTCTCTCTACGCAGGTAACGAAGCATCCTGTCTTGTTATCCATATGAAACACGCAAACAAGATTGACCTGAGAACGGTGTCCTCTTAAAAGAATCGATAATGCACTGGCGCACTTCGTTCTAAACTTCCGCTTCAGAATAGCGTAATACAACGAAATCGCGATCGGGAATTCTGTCCGCGGTAAATCGATGAAAAACAGATTTTAGAAGTAAGTTACCCATACTCAGCAATGTCTTCCAAAAGTCCAACCTTTCACAGTCAAATTTCGGAGACGAAAACAATTTGTGGTTTGCATCAGCTTCCGATTCTGTATCACACACACATGCAGGAGAGCTGTAAATGTTGATTCGATGTATGTGGAGAGGAAAGAAGACGCGGCTGAAGCGGACTCGAATGATGGCGGAAATCGTCGATCGGTCCAAATTTGTCGACGTAAATTTTTGCAGGAATTTGACGTTGTAAAACCACATAAAACCACCTTTCGTTCATCGGGAGATGCTTCACATTTGTCATGGATGCTTTCCATGTCTCTTGACGTAACATAAGTAGTTTATATACAGCAATTTCATATCAAGGACATCGCCTACAGAGGCAGCTTGCTTCCCAATACGCCAGCTTCCTCATATAGCGGATGCCAGCGTGGGAATGCACCCACAGGAAACGGATGTTGTGCCCCCTCCGCATACTGTGAAAATATTCCGAAACGACATCCAGTATATAACCATTTGTTGTTTTATTCCATTTGGTGATGAATATTTTTAAGTATGCTTTTGGAGTTAGACACGATTAATGTCTTTGAGAAAGGAGTTGAAGATACAGACTTGAGTGCTTCCAAAAATGTAACTGTCTCCACCGTGAAAGTAGAAGGGCTATTAGGCAGTCTGAAAGCTTTCCGGACTTGGAGCTGAAGCATAGAGAAGCACATTCAATATATCGTCTTGTGGAATTTTGGACAGGTCGGTATACATACATACATCTCCTCTACCTCCACTGAAAGGGCATTTGTGGGTGTCAAACCCATGGCTCCAAGACAGTTAGGAATGGCCCTGCATTGAAGAGTAATTTGGAGAGATAAACCTTAATTGTATTGTGATGCAACAGATCGCCACAATCTAGTCGAAATCGAATAATCCCTCGGTAAATGGTGAGTTAAGGCACTGTGAAGCGGTCACGACCGTATAATAGGAGACCAAGTGTCAAAGCTGTTACAGACGACTGGGAGCTTATTTCTTCTGCAGGAGGCAGCCAATAATCGGTAAATGCCGTCTCGACTTTTATAGACAAATCTGTCCACAAAGCCCATGCCCTGAATGTAAATTTTATCTGGCAACATTTGGTGTCTAATGCTCAAGGGCATCTCCTCTACCTCCACTGAAAGGGCATTTGTGGGTGTCAAACCCATGGCTCCAAGACAGTTAGGAATGGCCCTGCATTGAAGAGTAATTTGGAGAGATAAACCTTAATTGTATTGTGATGCAACAGATCGCCATAATCTAGTCGAAATCGAATAATCCCTCGGTAAATGGTGAGTTAAGGCACTGTGAAGCGGTCACGAACTCACACGGATGAGTGAGCAAATTACATTTAAACCTTCGTCACACTTAGTAACAGTAGTTCGAATTTGAGACGCGTAGGTTAACCGAGATTCAGATATCATTCCTAAGAATTGAGCCTGAGTTTTTACAGGAAAGAGTATTCTCCGCACGTGGCATGGCCATCAATGCGAGCAGCAGTCGATTTGTAAAAAGGAACATCACCGACTTCTCAGCCGATGCCTCCAGGCCCTCAGTAGAGAGCCATTTATCGATGAGCGCTACAGTAGCGAGTATCGCTGTTTTTGCCTGAAGGTACCACTCGGCAGTGGAATAAATAGGCCCTACATACTTCATATTCATACTGCAATATTAAAGTGGGGTGAGTGATCGAGCGTTCTCAATCATGAGTAGACAGAATAAACAAGAGGGAGCTTAAAGTTGCAAGCTGTGACAAGTCGTGGGAGACAAAGATCCGAGCAAACTACCTTTGACCTGATATAGGTTGTTCTTTGGGCAACCAGGCTGCTGATACCACGAACCATCCTTAAAGAATTCCGAATTCCACCAGCTTGTACGTAATCGTTAACTCACTTAACGTTAAGAAAAGCGGCGGCGACTATTTGTTCCGTTTCAAAGGCAGACGTAATATCCATAGCAAGCAAATACAGATTGTTCCTAGTCCCTTTCTTCTCTAAATCCTTACTGACCACGATGCATCAAATTACTATTTTCAAACTACCACTGCAGTCACTTTTTTACCATTCGCTCCAGTATTTTTGCCGCACAATAGGACAACGCGATCACTCGGTATTTCCCACTTTTCAGAAGTGGAATTATAACTTGCATCGTCCTTGTTCCCGTGAGGTCCTGTTGCATCCAGCACCAATTCAAAAAACAGAAGGGCAGAGCTTTCGCTTCCATAGCAACCGTAGGGTAACGAGTGAAATCATTACCAGAAGAGCTATCGCTCGATGATGTTAAAGCCTCATCTTGATCTTTTTGAGGAAAGGGACGCTGTTATTGTCTACAAGAGACGAATTATTTAGGAAAAGGGCCGTGGAAGGAGTGAGCGTATCGATAAATTTATCTAACCAGACAGAGGTAGTAGGAAGAGCGGAAGCCAGCCTTTGTTTTATACCAGATGTTCGTCATATTTGTTGCTGAATTGAGTGAAGAGAAAAATTTGATCCAACTGTCCCTTCTTGGTTTTTTTTAGGAATTTTATTTACACGTGCATTTTCCAACGTCGAATTCGGGCGATAGGTTCTGAAGTAAGTCTACGTTTTGCAACTTCTTGAGAGCACTCGGGTTTCCACCAAGGAGGGGTATGTTGCTTCATAACAGTGAACTACTTTTTTTGCCTTAAGAATGCTGACCTCCGCTGCGAATTCCATATAGCTACTTAAAGCTCGGCACGTGTCTTCTTCCCATAAATCACGTCTCATCTTTTCGAGTGTCCATCGAACTGTGTCCGTATATTAGTCTCAATTGGCTTCCGCAATTTTCCACTTACTGCTAGCGTAACATATTTGTATGGCATCAACGTTTATGTTAATGATGAACTCTGCTGGGAGATTATCGGATCCCGTGGAATCTCCACTATACATTACGGGAATTGGAGTGCCCACCTATCATAAAGGGAGGCCGAAACTGGCTTATTTGAGTGTCTCCAGTCGTCTTCCATGATACTATGATGAGGAGCTTTATACGCTGAGACAACTACAATGGTTTTGGTAGCAGACGGTGCCCGTGCGGCAACTAATTCGAGTCTTTGCTTCTTATATTGAGCGTTTGTGCTTCATACGGCAGCGAATTTCTTACCAATATAACAACGCCACACTTCCCCTATTATGAAATAATTTTTAAGGCGAACAGTCTGCTGAGACTTGAAACATATTTGCCATAGCAGGACAGTATCAGGCCGACTAATTTCCTTTGCACGCTTTCTTCACTGGAGTTCGCTGATCTAGCGTTCCACTGCAATACTTTTATAGTCTCCATAAGTTAGTTAGAAACGGAATTGAATATATGATTCTTCAGTTTCTCCCGGCGTACTTCACGTCGAAAGAGTTCACAGGGGAACAGCGGGCTGTTAGTGTCTTGAACTTTGTCGGAGCAGCAATGATCAGCGAGGCAAGAAAAGTTTTTGTGTCCCACTGACGGACGCATAAGTTGGCATACGAGCAAAGTTCAGCGCATCCCGGAAGTCTATTTTACTGAACGTAGCTAGTACTTGGGCTCGTCGTCGTTTGTGATATTCAAGGGGGGACCGATCCTTCGGTGGGCATTGTCCCCAACAGTGTGCACAAACGGCAATAGGAGAGGCGTAGGATTCAACAGAATAAGGCCGAAATTGTTTACGGGTGTGCCCGTAACGAAGGCAATTAAAACACTGCCTGACAGTTGGCACATAAGGATCTACAGGAAGTCTGGTTCCATGGATAGATACAGCGTCCGGTAAAGTTTGAGAGTCAAAGGTTAACAAGAAGGTCCGAAGTTCGACTGTTTGTTCTTCTTAAACCTGTGAATACCTATAACGGGAAAGGCAGAGTGCATGACTTCTGAAATGTCCGCTTCTTTAAGTTCGGTTTGACATGCTTTGCCAATTGTTGGATTACTTTTTGTCAAGTTCGCTTGTTAGAGTTGGGATTATTTTAGCGGTGTCAAATTTTGGGATAACATTATTTGTTTTGAAGAATTTGTAGGTTGAAGTTTTACTTTTATTCGCATTAAATACTGGTCAGAATCTATCGTAGCCCCTTTCCTAACTTGGACATTCTAAATTTCGTTATAGTCAGGGTATGAAACTGCTACACGATTGATTTGAAATTCCCCAATAAATGTATTGGATGCCCGCCAAGTTTTTTGTTTAGAAGGGTTCATTTTAAAATGTGTTGACATGATCTTAAGGTTAAAAATATTTGCACGTTTCAACAAGTCTTTGGCCATTTTGGTTTGTCCATTTATGCACAGGAAATCCACCCATTGTTTTCTTATATTTTTTTTCTTTTTACCTAATTGAGCATTAAAATCAGTAATTAAAATTTTAACATGGTTTGGCGGAATTTTCAAGATGATGCTTTCTAACGTTTCCCAGGCTTCATTAACGTCTTCAGACTTTTACGGCTATCCTCATTGACTGGCATATGGGTATTAATTAAAGTGTATGCCTTATTTGCGCATTTACGAGAAATTGTCATAATAATAATGGGTTTTACCTCTGTTATTAATTTAAAACATATTTGAAGACTGCAAAAGCATCTCCCAGATGTCATGCATTATTAAGTATTCTTTTATTAGTTTTACTTTTAAAAGGACGATAATTACCGAAATCCATGGTGTTATTGTCTGTCATTCGTGTTTCTTGAAGTGCCAAAATTTGAATCTTCTGTTCTTTTAATGTATCTCCCAATTCATGAAGTTTACCTGGTTGCAAAAGTGTTTGTACGTTAAGTGTTGCAAAAAATGCATTTGTTTTGGTTTCGTTGGCCAGAGTGTAAGCGTATTGTCATATCGCTGGTTTTGGTTGGGAAGTATCTTTGCAAGCGGTTGCTTTTGCAGAGTCGAGCACGGGACACGGACCTGTTGTGTTGTGTTGTGGGTATCTCTGCATGGGAAAGGCATTATTATGGAAGTTCAAGTGTGGCTGCAAGTGCTATTATTGTTAACTAATGAGATATGGAAGTGGATTCAGTGACAAGTGCGTAAAGAAATAATTAAGTATGAGCAGTGCCACCGATAACGTTTTTGAGTATCCGCCCGTTTGCGTGTCATACCGTACATCAATCATTCACGCCGTGTTCAGTCTCCCAGAATGGACTAATGTGTATCAGTAAAATAGTTTACCACGAAAGAGAGCATTCAAGTGCCAGTGTCTTGTAACGAGCATGAGAACGTGCGTTCGGTCATCAACAATCATCAACAATCAGCCGCGTCGCGACGGTTACGCACACGCTCATACAAGTGAGAACTGGGAACTGTAAATTAACTTTATGAACGGTGATGTATTATTTCAAAAGTCAAGAAGGACTGGTACCAGATATCTGTGTGTACGTGACGAGTGTAAGAACTTTCGTTCGATCATTCGGCTTCCGAATCATCAACGATCACTCGCGTTGTGTCGGTTACGCGTACGCTTGTCCAAGCGATCATTGTGGAAATATAATCATCATCATTGCCTGTGTATCTATCGACGAAGGTTCGGCTAGAGTAAGCCTGTAAAATACGTGTGACGGCGTAAAGTGCAATATTGACAGACATTAACGTCGTCATTAGTACTGTGCAGTAACAAGGGACTGATAATTGTGGACAGATAATCATCTATAATGTTAATTTGCATCAACACTTACGACTTAGAGTGTAAACAGTGCATCTTTCGATTTCCATATCGTCTCAGAATATAATTATTCATACCAGTCGTAGGACAGTGTTATGTTTAATATTGAGTGGCTCCCCTAAACCCGCTTGCATATTTAGATACATTATTTCAGGCAAGCCAGCAGCAGTGTGGAGCAGAACAATACGACTGCCGCGGGAGTACCAGGTACGTGGTGTGGACAGGGCGCACGGTAGAAGCGAGAAACAATTTAAGGGTCCCCCACCCAGTTTGTAACCCGCGAGTGTTACGACTATGACCTCCTCTTTGAATCACACTGCATTTTAACCTGGCCGTCCCAGAATCCGAAAGACGGGTTGCTCCAGTAATACTGGCGGTGGAGTGACCACCTGGGGTAATATTGTGATTATCAAAATGCTCCTTGATGATTGTACTGGGAGTCAGGTGGGGGTTGAGTGGACTCATTGAGTGAACTCAGAGTGTTAAGACTGGAAAGGTTAGTTCCAGGATACAAATTTCAGCCGCACCACCGGGGAACAGACACTGACCACTTTGCCACTTTCTACAAGACAGACGCAAAGTGCATTTGGTTTTATTCTGCCTTGATCCGGGACTGATTATCCTGTATTGGCAGCTATCCACCATATCTGGTGGAACGTTCATTACCCGCCACCTGTGGCCCGTCCAGTACCTAGGCAAGGTCGGCTTCTTAGACTTTTCCTTACAAAGTCTTGAAGCCTGGACGTCCTCATTAATTTATAACCAAAATTCCGTCGCATCTTCTGTGAGAAATTAGCATCAGATCGTCGAAATGTGTTTCATATTATACAATTAAACTAAAAGAAAATTAAAAAAGGAATTTACATCGATTCCAACATGAGACACTTACAGTGATGATTTACGATATTTCATATTCAATTAATGGCGGCCGAAGACTTCCAGCACAAAAAGTCACATTCGTTCTATCAATACCCTCGTCAAGGAGGGCGGAAGAGTGGACAGAGGTTCAGGGCACTCTCTTGCCATTTGGGTGGGAAGCGGACCTCAAACGGTTGAGGATGCATAAGGCAGTGGAAAACTCTACATGAAAGACATATAAAGTGTATCCACAGGACATGTGCAGTTTAACTGAAAAAAATGTTATGATGATCTCTCCATTGGCAAAAGATTCCAGACTAGTCACCCAGTTGGATCCCCAAGAGGGGACCGCCAAGGAGGAGGTGACCACGAGAAAAAGACTGAATAACTAACTAAAGGATAACATTCCACGAATAGGGATTTTGGAATGTTAGAAGTTTGAAAATACTACGAAAGCTAGCCGACCGCGGTGGCCGAGCGGTTCTAGGTGTTTCAGTCCGGAACCGCGTGACTGCTACGGTCGCAGATTCTAATCCTGCCTCAGGCATGTATGTGTGTGATGTTCTTAGCTTAGTTAGGTTTAAGTAGTTCTAAGTTCTAGGGGACTGATGACCTCCGATTTTAGGTCCCATAGTGCTCAGAACCATTTGAACCATTTGAACGAAAGCTAGAAAATCTGAAAATGGAAACGCAAAAGCCCAGTCTACATAAAGTTGGGGTCAGTGAAGTGAAATGCAAAGAGCATAAGGATTTTGGATCAGACGAATGTAGGGTAACGTCAAAAGCTGCAGAAAATGGTATAACAGGAGTAGGATACGTTTCGAACGTGAAATTAGGGCAGTGAGTGATCGATTACTGCGAACAGTTCAGTGATAGGACTGTTCTCATCAGATTCAACAGCAAACCAGCGCCGACAACAGTAGTTAAGGTATACATGACGACGTCGCAAGCAGAAGTTGAACAGATAGAGAAAGTGTATGAGAATATTGGACGGATAATTCAATACGTAATGGGAGATGAAAATCTAATAATAAGAGGGGACTGGAATGCGACTATAAGGAAAGGAATATAAGGAAGAGTTATAGGAAATAGGGCTGGGTAGTCGGAATAAGAGAGAAGAAAGACTAACTGAATTCTGCAGTATATTTCAGGTAGTACTAGGAAGGAAAGTGCGAAAAAAATCTTGTGTAACAGATTAAATACTTCTATTGAAAAGTGAAAAAATGTTCAGGGAAAGACAGGAACATAAATAACTCAGGAATGAAATGAATAGGAAGTATAGGGAAACCAGGACGAAGTGCCCGCAGGAAAAATACGAAGAAACAGAGGAAGAAATGATCATCAGAAGGACTGGACAAGTAAAAACAACCTTCGGTGCAATTAAAAGTGTGGTGTCACCGCCAGACACCACACTTGCTAGGTGGTAGCCTTTAAATCGGCCGCGGTCCGTTAGTATACGTCGGACCCGCGTCTCGCCATTATCAGTGATTGCAGACCGAGCGCCGCCACACGGCAGGTCTAGAGAGACTTCCTAGCACTCGCCCCAGTTGTACAGCCGACTTTGCTAGCGATTGTTCACTGACAAATTACGCTCTCATTTGCCGAGACGATAGTTAGCATAGCCTTCAGCTACGTCATTTGCTACGATCTAGCAAGGCGCCATTATCAATTGCTATTTATCTTGTGATGCATGTACCGTCAGACCGATGTTCACCAATTATGGATTAAAGTTAAGTATTCCAAAAGCTACGTACCTTTTTTGCTAGTAAATTACTTTACCTGTTCCAGACCTCACGCCAGCCTGCGTGAGCTTAAACGCGTGCCTTTCGGCTACCTCTTAGTGGCTTGGCTATCTTGCCAAGTCACAACAAAAAGCAAGGGCGGCAACGTTAAGATTGCAATGGGGTTCCACTGTTAAATGTTAGGGGGACGGCGTGTGTGATGATACAAGAAGAAAGTGGAACTGATATACAAGAAATAGGGGATGCAGTGTTAGGATTTAAAAGAGCTTTCGAAGACATAAAGTTAAACAAGGCATAAGGGTTAGATAACATTCCATCTGAATTTCTAAAATCATTGGGGTAAGTGACAACAAAACGACTATTCACATTGGTTTGTAGAATGTATGACACTGATGATATACCATCAAACTTTCGGAGAAATATCATCAGTTCAACTCAGATGAGAGCAACAGGATATAATTTCGAGAAGTGCCTCACAATCAGCTTAACAGTTCACGCATCCAAGTTGCTAACAAGAATAATGTATGTGTCGTTCGACACTTTCCCGACATAATAACTGCTTTAAAGGTTCACTCGCCTCGCGTCGGATAATGTTGTGGAAGCCGCGCAATATTTCAACGAGACAGCTGCTCGTCGTCTTCAGGTGATAAGACGCACGAATAGACACGCTTTAGTCATCCAGTATTTGAAAATGAGCACACCTAGTGACTTGCAGCAGACTTTACGAAAATGATGAAAGAAAAAAAGATGAAATAAAAAAGTTTGTCGTTTAGTATATTTTCGCTGTTCATGCAGTGAAACTGCTGCCTGAAGCATGAAGTTTTACTTCTTTACTACTAACTGTAGTCGCGATACATATTCGTATATACCACTGAACGTACCAGCAAAATTACATCACTATACAACTAATAGATGACGTCATAATTCTAAGATGCGTGAAAAAGTGCTGCATCATGCATGACGTTTTAATTTTTACTTTTTTACGACTAACTTTATTTGCAACATATTTTTCAGACAGTATCAACATATGTTGCTGAATGTACCTACAAAAATATATCTTTGTACAACACATAGTTTAGGAGATAAGACGTCATAAATACTGAGATGAGTGAAAAACTGCTGCATCATGCACGACGTTTTTATTTATTATTTCGGACGATGTACCCCAAAAATAAAAAAAAATTAAAAAAAACTAGAGCGCTTAGTATGTTGTGCGGGAAGTCAAACCGATCGGTTTTCAAGAAGAAAACCTTATCGTAAACGCATGGTTTAGTTGCTGGAGAGGGTCTAACTACGAGAACGAACGGTTTTGATTGTTTGTTCCGATTCGTTTTGGTGTATTAAATACGGAAGGTATGCAACCCTTTAGGCATCTGTGTACTGCGGATGGACGACCTGAGCCTAATAGCGTTCCTGCGCATGCTTTACATTCCGTCGCACAGCCCTTGTGTGCATCCTACTGCGGACCTTGTGTGGTCTGTCAGTGCAGTAACATTGTTGAGAGCAGTTCGAGATGTACAGGGTGAAGCGCGGTAAATTGCTGGTTTGGGAACGAAATAAAAAAATAATGAACACTTATAAACTTACATTCTTATTTTTCTCATATTTGACAATAATGGAAGTTTCTAACTACGTGGTTTAAACAGTAGATCTGGCAGATGTCTACCTTGACAATCCAGACACTGCCACAGTCGTTTTCTGAAATTCTCGTGCACTAAGGTGATTGTAGGCCAGTTGAGATCCCCGAGCCGTGAGATAAGCCTTCCGGGAAACGTTCGCCTCAAAAAATTTATGGTAATGCCCGCAGTGTGTGCAGTGGTACCGTTTTGTTAAAACCAAATATTCCGTAACTGCATTGCCTCGAAAGCCGTTTGGAAGAAGTCTTGCAGCATAGTGAAGTAACGATCCGAATTCGCATTTACAGCACGACGATTTTCCTGGAAGAAGTAAGGGCTAATTTTGCCTACTTATGGTATGGCGCACAACACAGTGACTGAATGCAGGGGTCTCTGGTGATTTCGCCTGGGGTTCTTGTCGCTCCAGAACCGCAACTTCTGTTTGTTTACACAGTCACTGAGGTGAAAATGTGCCTCATCAGAAAAGAACGCATATGAATCACGGGGTATAGTTGCTAGCATGTCTTAACAAGATGTTCTTGATGTTACATAATCCCATACTGTCAACTGCTGGACCATACACATTTTATACGGGTGAAAATTCAGTTCATTATTAAGAATCCGGTGGAGAGAACGTCTTTAAATGCCAAGAGCAAGTGCGTGTTCCCGAGCTGAGCGTTTCGGAGACTGCAGTACTGCTGCTCTAACTCTCTCGACATTTTGTGGTGTTGTAACACTTCTCTCAGGTCCTCTCCGTACACATGACACATCCCCTGTTGTTCTTAATGCATTTACCCAATTTAAAATTGATTGCCCTCTAGGAACACGTCCGCGTGGGGGTGCTGCAAAACGAAAAGCACGCTGCACTGCAATGATCTACATCTACGTGACATCTACATCTACGTGATTACTCTGCTATTCACAATAAAGACTCTGGCAGAGGGTTCAATGAACCACCTTCATGCTGTAAGCGTAGGCTTCCGCGGCCGCTGTCTTCTTCAATAAAATTCTTCAGGGTATCAGACCGCATCGTCATAATTTAAAATGCGCCAACGTTTCGGCCCTGATTAAGGCTAGCTGCAACGCTGGCCGAAACGTTGGCGCATTTTAAATTATGACGATGCGGTCTGATACCCTGAAGAATTTTATTGAAAAGGACACCTTCATGCTGTCTCTCTACCGTTTCACTCTCGAACGGCACGCGGGAAGAACGAGAACTAAAATTTTCCCGCGCGAGTCCTGATTTCTCTTATTTTAACGTGATGATCATTTCTCCCTATGTAGGAAGGTGGCAACAGAATGTTTTCGCAGTCGGAGGAGAAAACTAGTGATTGAAATTTCAGGAGAAGATCCCGTCGCAACGAAAAACGCCTTTGTTTTAATGATTTCCACTCCAATTCACGTGTCATGTCTGTGACACTATCTCCCCTATTTCGCGATTATACAAAACGAGCTGCCCTTATTTGTACTTTTTCGATGTCATCCGTCAGTCTCACCTGATGCGGATCCCACACCGCACAGCAGTACTCCAGAATAGGGCGGACAAGCGTAGTGTGAGCAGTCTCTTTGGTAGATCTGTTGCACCTTCTAAGTGTTCTGCCAATGAATCGCAGTCTTTGGTTTGCTCTACCCACAATATTATCTATGTGATCCAATTTAGGTTATTTGTAATTGTAATCCCTAAGTATTTAGTTGAATTTACAGCCCTCAGATTTGTGTGACTTATCGCGTAATTGAAATTTCTTTATTCGGGGTCAATTGCCACTTTTCGCACCATACAGATATCTTATCTAAATCATTTTGCAAGTCGTTTTGATCATCTGATGATTTTACAAGACGGTAAATGACAGCATCATCTGCAAACAATCTAAGACGGCTACTCAGATTGTCCCCTACGTCGTTAATATAGATCAGGAACAATAGAGGACTTATAACACTTCCTTGGGGAACGCCGAATATTACTTCTGTTTTACTCGATGACTTTCCGTCTATTACTACGAACTGTGACCTTTCGGACAGGAAATCACGAATCCAGTCGCACAACTGAGGCGATACTCCGTAGGCACGCAGTTTGATTACAAAACGCTTATGAGGAACGGTGTCGAAAGCTTTCTGGAAATATAAAAATATGGAATCAATTTTACATCCCCTGTCGATAGCACTTATTACTTCATGAGTGTAAAGAGCTAGTTGTGTTTCACAAGAACAATATTTTCTGAATCCGTGCTGACTATATGTCAATAAATCGTTTTCTTCGAGGTAGGCCTACTTCATAATGTTCGAATACAGTATATGTTCTAAAACCCTACTGAAAATCGAAGTTAGTAATATAGGCCTGTAATTCGGCGGATTACTCCTACTTCCCTTTTTGGGTATCGAGTGGTAATTCTAGAAATACAGTTCAACACAAAATGAGCGCTCCTCACGTGTCCACAGCATTATCGCAGCTGAACAACAATTGAACACAAACCTTCCGTCGGTCACTACAAATCACGTCCACTCACCCCTCTATTCGACCAACAGTGCCGCCATAACGTGAATTCTAAAATAGCAGTTTACCACGCTCCAACTTGTAGATTACCAGTCCACAGCTGCGGAAATGACAGACATGGTGCATTCATAAGGCAAAGGCAGTGGCAGAGCTACTGCAAGATTGTGTGCGGAACGTTTACCAAACAGACGTTTCGCTCATCATTCCACGTTCGCGGCATCGAGAGACTCCTCAGAAAAGCCTGAAAGACGCAAGTAGGTAGTTTCGGCATGAGGTGTGCCCCTTGTACAGTAAAGTAGTAACACTACGTGCTTAGTACTTGCTAACACTATCTCCAGTCTACTGTTTGTCCTCTGGTAGGTGGTGAAACGCGATGCGGGTCGTCCGCTCTCGGCTCGAGCACAACAGTTGGAAGAGAACGTGCTGACAATGTTCGAAGAGAACCCAGCCACCAGCACTCGGCTGGAAGCACAGGCACTGCACGTGGGTAGAAGTACCGTGTGGTATACTGTCCATGACCACCGGCTCCATCCATACCATCTGCAGAAAGTCCAGGCATTACGGGAGGACTACCCACGACAGTTCAGTTTGTGCAGTGGCATTTACAACAATGCATACACCAGCCACAATGCCCGCGCTTGGTACTATTCACGGATGCATTCACGTTTACTAGAGAAGGCATATTAAACTTGCACAACATGCACGCTTTGGCGGACGAAAATCCACGTGCGCAGGCGATTCAAAATCACCAACACAGGGCCAGTATTGGCATGTGGGTCTTATCACTGGGCCATATCTACTGCCAGAGAGGCTAAAAGGACCGATCTACCTCACATTTATTGGAGATGTTTTGCCTACTCTATTATATATAGTGCCTCTAAATGCTCGGATGGACAAGTGGCTGCAACATAATGGAGCTCTGAAGTTCCAGCACACTTTGACATCGACGTGCAGAATCATCTCAACGTCACATATACCAGTCTATGGATTAGTAGAGGTGTACCAGCTCCATATCCACCACAGTCGCCAGATACGACACATCTTGACCATTTTCTGCGGAGTAATGGTGTATGACACAACTGTAACGTCAGTGGAGCGATTGAATACTTCAAAGGCGATCGCATGTCTTTGCTCATGTGGATGAAGCTCAGTACCGCTGACCTACGCTCTGCATTGATATAGGAGGTACGCAGTTCGAAGCCCATTTGTACTGTAGACAGTGCAATGTGTTACTCATGCTGGGTTTATCGACATAATGCGGAACGCACACTCGTCTCAGACTTCGACGCTCTCCAGCGCCATGCCGTGCACTTCTGAAAACTAATCTGTATGGTTTCCCGCACAACATACTAAGCGTTGACGGTGTTTCTTGTGTCACCCTTACAGCAATAGATGTAACTGCAAACTTATATCGTTTACAGCACATAGTTCTGGAGATACCATGTCATAAATATTAAGCCGTGCAAAAATGAAACTGCAATGCGGAAATTGCTAAAATTAAACTGCAATGCGAAACTTGCTATATAGCTGAAATACTACAGTTACGTTTGAAATATATTAAATATATTTGAAATAAACACTCAAGACGAAAAGACACTGGTATACCTGCCTAATATGGTGTAGGGCCCCTGCGAACACGCAGAAGTGCCGCAGCATGACGTGGCATGGACACGACTGACGTTTCAAGTAGTGCTGGAGGGAATTGACGCCACGAATCCTGCAGGGTTGTCCATAAATCCGTAAGAGTACGAGAGGGTGGAGATCTCTTCTGAACAGTACATCGCAAGGCATCCCAAATATGCTCAATAATGTTCATGTATGGAGAGTTTGGTGCCCAGCGAAAGCGTTTAAATTCAGAAGAGTGTTCCTGGAGCCACTCTGTAGCATTTCTGGACGTGTGAGGTTTCTCATTGCTCTGCTGTAATTGCCAACGTCCGTCGGAATACGCAATGTACATGAATGGATACAGGTGATCTGACTGGATCCTTACGCACGTGTTAGCTTTCAGAGTCGTATCTAGATGTACCAAGGGTCCCATATCACTCCAACTGCATACGCCCCACATCATTTCAGTGGCTCCACCAGCTTGAACAGTCCCCAGATGTCATGCAGGGCCCATGGATTCATGAGGTTGTCTCCATACTGTACACGTCCATCCGCTCGATACAGTTTGAAACGAGACTCTTCCGACCAGGCGACATGTTTCCAGCCATCAACAGTCCAATGCCGGTGTTGACGGGCCCACTTGAGGGGTAAAGCTTCGTGTCGTTCAGTCATCAAGGGTAGACGATTGGGCCTTCGCCTCTGAAAGCCCATACCGATGATGTTTCGTTCAATGATTTGCACGCTGACACTTGTTGATGGCCCAGCTCTGAAATCTGCAGAAATTTGCAGAATGGTTGCACTTCTGTCACACTGAACGATTCTCTTTATCCGTCGTTGGTCCCGTTCTTGCAGGATCTTTCTCCAGCCGCAGCGATGTCGGAGATTAGATATTTTACCGTATTCCTGATATTCGCGGTACACTCGTGAAATGGTCGTATGGGAAATTCACCACCTCTTCGCTACCTCGGAGATGATGTGTCCCATCGCTCGTGCTCCGACTATAACACCACGTTCAAACTCACTTAAACCTTGATAACCTTTCGTTGTAGCAGCAGTAATCGGTCTAACAACTGTGCCAGACATTTCTTGTCTTATATACGCGTTACCGACCGCATCGCCGTATTGTGCCTATTTACGTATTTCTGTATTTGAATACGCATGCCTATACCAGTTTCTTTGGCTCTTCAGTGTGTTTTACATGTGTCTACTCGGGCAAAGTGACGGGTAAAAAGCTGATCCTCAAACGATTTGAATCAAATTAGTACACGTACTAGTTACGATCTGGAAAAAAATACTGTGGGAGTGATAACCACCAGCGTTCTGTTGGCATGAGCGTGATAACTTGCAGAGGGAAGGGGGGAGGGAGATGGATAGACAGAGATGGGGAAGCAGGAGCAGGACATAGATAGGGTGAGGAGGAAGCGGACAGGGAGAGAGGTTAATGGGAACTGGACAGAGAGAGGGTAATGGAGGAGATGGACAAAGACAGGAGGAGGAAGAGACAGGCCGAGAGACAGGGAAGAAAGAGATGAACAGAGAGAGGGGGAGGAGACAATAGACAGAGGAAGAGCATGAGATGAACAAAGAGGGGGAGAGCAGGAGGAGAAAGAAAGGAAAGAGAAGGAGATGAATATGGAGAAGGGGAGGAGGGAATGAACAGAGAGAGAGAGAGAGAGAGAGGATGGGATGGACAGAGAGTGGATGAAGGATGAGATCTACAGAGAGAGGGGGAAGAAGAAGATGGACTAATAGAAGATAGGATTAAATACATACCCGGGCAACATTGGTTGTTCGGCTAGTTGTAAGAATACAAAACAGGCGATATACCCAACAAAATATGAGACCCTTGTATGGCACTATGTTTCGGTTCAACGAATGGATAGGGCTACAGACACGAATATTTTCAGACTCCCTCATACGGCCACTTCCGTAGAATTGTTCGACGCGTACTGGAGTAAAGGGACAGCCCATCCCACGACTTTGTGCGCTCAGAATCTGCACGGTAAATTTACCATCCCAAAAAGCTGTATTTCAGGAGCACTGCAAGTGAGACATTAAAACGAACGCCTGACGGCTACGCGCGTTCGCCCTTCTTCCCTTGGCAGGCTGCCAAAGACCGTCCAGGCTCGCTTAATTTGCATTAATCCGTGGTCTGGCCTGTGCTACTTCGTAACTCGGCTACTGCGGACCCTCCCATGCTCCAGGCGAGATATGAACATGCAGATTCCGCTTCCTTGCGCCACGTGACAGTTCTGCACCACGCGACAACTCGAGATCACGCGCACCCGATAATCTGCAGCACTATCTTGTTATTGGCTATAATGGCGATGTAGAGCTCGTTAATGGGCGCCAACATGGCATTTAGCGCCCACTATCTAGCTGAGATGGCCTTGAGGAAGAAATACTACTAAGTGTCTTTCGTTTCCAACAACATCGTCCTCGGCACAAATTATAGGAAAGGAGGAACGAAGGTTATCTGTCGTTGGCTTATACAACCAAACATTGCCCTTACATTTTCCTTCTATTAAATAATAATAATAATAAGAGTCATTTAGAATCAATCGCTTTGTGTGCAGGGGTGAATGTCATCTGTAAATGACTATTCTCTCCAGTTGAATGTTTCTAGTTTATACAACCTTCTGCTGTCCAAGTTTTGACCACTGTTGGTTGTTACACCTTCTTCCAGGAGAAAATTAGTATTTTAACTTATACGTTTTTGGACACCTCATATGTTCCAAAGATTAAGTTTTTATTTCTTATGCCAATGATCACTTTTAAACTGACCTCAGATCGGAAACACAGTCAATTAAGATAAATACATATTACAAGACTTATAGCATATTATAACAAGCGCAAATTTTTCGTTGGTTGGTACTCCATGTAACCTAAAAATGACTTGATGCTTCTGGGATTAAGAGCTGAAACGGTGTGTATAGTATGCACCATTCCGAAGAGAAAGCATTGTACAGTAAACCGTCTCTAATTCGGAATTCGCGATAGGTTACACTAGTTTTTTATCGTGAAATGAAACGCCTTCTTAATGTACCAGAAAACATTAGCGCCACTCTCCTTTATTGTAAAATATTAAATTCATCCCCTCAGTTCCATTCGCTTAAACCGTGAGTAACTTATGCACGAGGGGAGTTCAGCAAGTATGTTACACATTATTATGGGAGGCCAAGCAGCCTTCATTGAATGCTGCATGTGGCGCTCCTTTTACTATTTTAAGCTAGTTTGGTTTTTTTAGCCGTTTTTACAATTACGTATGTCAAATTAAAGATGTAAAATATTTGAGATTTTGGTTCAAAAATGGTTCAAATGGCTCTGAGCACTATGGGACTCAACTGCTGTGGTCATAAGACCCCTAGAACTTAGAACTACTTAAACCTAACTAACGTAAGGACAGCACACAACACCCAGCCATCACGAGGCAGAGAAAATCCCTGCCCCCGCCGGGAATCGAACCCGGGAACCCGGGCGTGGGAAGCGAGAACGCTACCGCACGACCACGAGATGCGGGCGAGATTTTCGCAAAGTGCCTAAGGAAACATTGTCATTTATCAAAGAAATGTAACGCGATCCAAAGAAATTACACTGAAGAGCCAAAGAACTGGTACACCAGCCTAATATCGTGTAGGGCTCCCGCGAGCATCCAGAACTGCCACAACACAACGTGGTATGGACTCGACTAACGTCTGAAATAATGCTGGAGGGAACTGACACCATGAATCCTGCAGGGCTGTCCATAAATCCGCAAGAGTATCTACATCTACATCTACATTTATACTCCGCAAGCCACCCATCGGTGTGTGGCGGAGGGCACTTTACGTGCCACTGTCATTACCTCCCTTTTCTGTTCCAGTCGCGTATGGTTCGCGGGTGGAGATCTCTTCTGAACAGTACATTGCAAGGCATCCCAGATAAGATCAATAATGTTTATGTCTGGGGAGTTTGGTGCCCAGCCAAAGTGTTTAAACTCATAAGAGTGTTTCTGGGGCCTCTCTGTAGCAATTCTCGATGTCTAGATTAGATTAGATTAATACTAGTTCCATGGATCATGAATACGATATTTCGTAATGATGTGGAACGAGTCGAATTTTCCAATACATGACATAATTAGGTTAATTTAACAACATACTTAAGTTAATATAACAACTTTTTTGTGTTTTTTTTATTTTTATTTTTTTAATATTTTTTTTCTTAATTTATATCTAAAAATTCCTCTATGGATACCTCTGAGGTACCGTATTGCCCTGCTGGAATTGCCGAAGTCCGTCGAAATGCACACTGGATATGTATGGATACAGGTTATCTGACAGGATCATTACGTACCTGTCACCTATCAGAGTCGTATCTAGACGTATCAGGGGTCCCATATCACTTCAATTGCACATGCCGCACGCCATTACAGGGCCTCAACCAGCTTGTACACGTCCATCCGCTCGATACAATTTGAAACGAGACTCTTCCGACCAGGCGACATGTTTCCAGTCGTCAACAGTCCAATGCCGGTGTTGACGGGCCTAGGTGGGTTGTAAAGCTTCGTGTCGTGCAGTCATCAAGGGTACACGATTGGACCTTCGGCTTCGAAAGCCCATATCGCTGATGTTTCGTTGAATCGTTTGCACGCTGACACTTGTTGATGGCCCAGCACTGAAATCTGCAGCAGTTTGCGGATGTGTTGCACTTCTGTCGCGGATTCTCTTCAGTCGTCGTTGGTCCCGTTCTTGCAGGATCCCTCTCCGGCCGCAGCTATGTCGGAGATTTGGTGTTTTACCGGATTCCTGATATTCGCTGTACACTCGTGAAATGGTCGTACGGGAAAATCCCCACTTCATCACTACCTCGGAGATGCTGTGTCCCATCGCTCGAGCGCCGACTATAACACCAAGTTCAAACTCACTTAAATTTTGATAATCTGCCACTGCAGCAGCAGTAACCGATCTAACAACTGCGCCAAACATTTCTCTTATGTAGTTGTTACCGACCGCAGTGTCGTATTCTGCCTGTTTACATATCTCTATATTTGAACACGCATGTCTATACCAGTTTCTTTGGCGCTACAGTGTATTACGTAAGGTTGATAGTCGCACCGAGATTGTTTTTCCTGCAATGGTTAAAATATGATGCTTCAGGATTCTATAAGAGAATCTATCTCTCTGTTTGACACGTCTACCTGATACGTGGAATTGTTCTGTAAGTGCGAACTGTTTTACTTCTATAGTACCAGCATACAAGAATTCCTATTTTCACTCAAGTAATTTTGAGCATCCTGAGTCACCTTTTGAAGCCTTTTTAATCAACATTTTTGGTCTTAGTAATTGTATTAACTGTTGCCTGAGTAGACGTGTGGGATATCGATCTCCATTTTCGACCGATCATAATTTCAGTATCCGCAAACGGAAAACTGATATGGTCATTATTAACTTACGAAATTCGATACTTTTACTTGGGCTACATTGAGGCTGAGTCTCTTTACGTAATTCAACTCTGTCTTAACACAGCCAAAAAGGGCAGATGCTACTCAGTAACCCTTGCTTAAACCGAACTCAGATACATGATACCAGGGGCGTTCAATACGTAGAGCAGGAGATTTTTCTTTGCGGCTAATTTGGTTGAAAAATTGCGGAATTTGTTGTAAGACATCGTGGAATGTTTCTGCTTCAGCCACTATAGTTCTGATACGTGGCGGCGCTATACGTAGCCCTCAAAATGGTGTCTGTGATGGAGGTGGGTTCCAGGCAGACGGAAAACCAGAGCATCGCACATACTCAAAGGCGCTTGCAGAATGTCTACGAATGGCGAATGGCTCTGAGCACTATGGGACTTAACCTCTGAAGTCATCAGTCCCGTAGAACTTAGAACTACTTAAACCTAAGTAACCTATGGAAATCACACAGATCCATGCCCGAGGCAGGATTCGAGCCTGCGACCGCAGCAGTCGCGCGGTTCCAGACTGTAGCGCCTAGAACCACAGAATGTCTACGGAGACCTGGCAATGAACAAAAGCACGGTGAGTCGTTGGGCGAAGCGTCTGTTATCATCGCCGCAAGGTCGCGCAGACCTATCCCGCGTGCCGGCCGGCCACACAGCTGTGACTACTACCCTACTAAAACTGAAGAAGCTACTTCAGCGTGACCGTCGCCATACAAATGCGAAAGAATTTCTGCTTCTCCATGGTAACGCATGCCCACAGTTATGTCTGTGCACCCGAGAGAAGCTCACAAAACTTCATTGCCCTGTTCTTCCTCATCCACCTTACAGCTCGGATCTCGCACCTTTCCACTTCCATCTGCTGGACCCAATGAAGGATGCAGACGGTGGCAAGCAATCAATACGTGGATTTTGGGAAGATTATTGATTCAGCAACACGTTGGTTCCGACATCGACCAGTTAAGTGGTACCGTGCGGGCATACAGGTCCTTCCAGTATAGTGGCGTAAGGCCGTCACGTTGAATGGAGATAATGTTGAAAAATAGCGTTTTTTAGCCAGCAGAGAGGGAAATACACTGAAACGGCAAAGAAACTGGTATAGGCATGCATATTCAAACACAGAGATACGCGAACAGGCAGAATACGGCACTGCGGTCAGCAACACCTATATAAGACAACAAGTTGCGAGGTGCCGCGGTGGAGAAGAGTTTGTACCTCTTTAATTCAGACGAATTTTGCATGAGAACGAGACATGCACTCAACCCACCCCTTATCTACCAGCTAATTAATTATGCGCACAACGGTAATGGAAGGAAATGATGGTGGACCCTGCTGGTTGGTAAAATAAGGAGTGCACACCCACAATAATTTAATAAAAATCGTAATCTACTCAAGAAAAGAATTTTATCGTAATAAACAACAGGAAATGGGATTCTGCCTATATCTACGAAATGATATGCGGATTAAATATTACAATGAGATTTATTATACAGGGTGTTACAAAAAGGTACGGCCAAACTTTCAGGAAACATTCCTCACACACAAAGAAAGAAAATATGTTATGTGGACATGTGCCCAGAAACGCTTACTTTCCATGTTAGAGCTCATTTTATTACTTCTCTTAAAATCACATTTATCATCGAATGGAAACACACAGCAACAGAACGTACCAGCGTGACTTCAAACACTTTGTTACAGGAAATGTTCAAAATGTCCTCCGTTAGCGAGGATACATGCATCCACCCTCTGTCCCATGGAATCCCTGATCCGCTTATGCAGCCCTGGAGAATGGCGTATTGTATCACAGCCGTCCACAATACGAGCACGAAGAGTCTCTACATTTGGTACCGGGGTTGCGTAGACAACAGCTTTCAAATGCCCCCATAAATGAAAGTCAAGAGGGTTGAGGTCAGGAGAGCGTGGAGGCCGTGGAATTGGTCCGCCTCTACCAATCCATCGGTCACCGAATCTGTTGTTGAGAAGCGTGCGAACACTTCGACTGAAATGTGCAGGAGCTCCATCGTGCATGAACCGCATGTTGTGTCGTACTTGAAAAGGCACATGTTCTAGCAGCACAGGTAGAGTATCCCGTATGAAATCATGATAACGTGCTCCATTGAGCGTAGGTGGAAGAACATGAGGCCCAATCAAGACATCACCAACAATGCCTGCCCAAACGTTCACAGAAAATCTGTGTTGATGACGTGACTGCACAATTGCGTGCGGATTCTCGTCAGCCCATGTGCTGGCCAGGGCAGCAGTCAAACATTTTCTGTATCCAAAAGACACCTACAGGACCTGCAACATGCGGTCGTGCATTATCCTGCTGAAATGTAGGGTTTCGCAGGGATCGATTGAAGGGTAGAGCCATGGGTCGTAACACATCTGGAATGTAACGTCCACTGTTCAAAGTGCCATCAATGCAAACAAGAGGTGACGGAGACGTGTAACCAATGGCAGCCCACACCATCATGCTGGGTGATACGCCAGTATGGCGATGACGGATACATGCTTCCAATGTGTGTTCACCGCGATGTCGCCAAACACGGATGCGACCATCATGATGCTGTAAACAGAACCTGGATTCATCCGAAAAAATTACGTTTTACCATTCGTGCACCCAGGTTCGTCGTTGAGTACACCATTGCAGGCACTCCTGTCTGTGATGCAGCGTCAAGGGTAACTGCAGACATGGTCTCCGAGCTGATAGTCCATGCTGCTGCAAACGTCGTCCAGCTGTTCGTGCAGATGGTTGTTGCCTTGCAAACGTCCCCATCTGTTGACTCAGTGATCGAGACGTAGCTGCACGATCCGTTACAGCCATGCGGATAAGATGCCTGTCATATTGACTGCTAGTGATACGAGGCCGTTGGGATCCAGCACGGCGTTCCGTATTACCCTCCTGAACGCTAACCTGCTAACAGTCACTGGATCTCGACCAACGCGAGCAGCAATGTCGCGATACGATAAACCGCAATCGCGATAGGCTACAATCCGACCTTTATCAAAGTCGGAAACGTGATGGTACGCATTTCTCCTCCTTACACGAGGCATCACAACAACGTTTCACCAGGCAACGCCGGTCAACTGCTGTTTTTGTATGAGAAATCGGTTGGAAACGTTCCTCATGTCAGCACGTTGTAGGTGTCGCCACCGGCGCCATCCTCGTGTGAATGCTCTGAAAAGCTAATTATTTGCATATTACAGCATCTTCTTCCTGTCGGTTAAGTTTCGCGTCTGTAGCACGTCTTCTTCGTGGTGTAGCAATTTTAATGGCCAGTAGTGTATTTGTCCACTGGATACCCGTTTATCATCTGCATTTCTTCTTGGAGTAGTAATTTTAATGGCCAGTAGTGTATTTCTGGCTTAGTCAGCCATCAGATTAGGCTCCAATAAGCTGTTCCCAGAGTAGTGGAGATGCAAGAAGTATATAGATGACGAAATTTGGTGTGAGGTACCTGTGACAGATGTTACATTCGGTATCATTCCCGTGAGAAAGACCGCCTGCATAATGCTACTGCTCTATGATTGGCTGCTGTGTTCGGAGCAAGGGCGCCAAAAGTTAAAGTATAGTTATCATTATTAGTTAAACTACTCATTGGAAAAACTTCACTTTTTAATATAAATATCTCTCAACAGCTGACTATCAATCAGTCATTTTAGAATTATTAAAAATAATTTAAATCAAAAACAAACAACTGACGAAATTGCAGACGAAGCACTTCGGAAGCGTTCGGGTCACGCCTTTTCTAGTATGGCGGGCGAAGTGTTTTGGGCTGTTCGTCACTCCGGATTAGGCAGTCGAGAAGAACAGACATGTTGTCTGTCGTAGGATGTATTTCCAATTTTTATTTAATTTCCTGTTCGTCACTCTGGATTAGGCAGTCGAGAAGAACAGACATGTTGTCTGTCGTAGGATGTGTTTTCAGTTTTTATTTTAGTTCCTGTTCGTCACTCTGGATTAGGCAGTCGAGATGTACAGTCATGTTGTCTGTGGCAGGATGTGTTTTCCAGTGTTCAGTATTAAAAGATTCACTCTGGTAGTCATGAGGCACAGAAACGTGCCACATATAGTATAAAGATACGAGTCCATTTTCGTAAACATTGTGTTTGATCATGTACTTTGCTGTATCAGAAGGTGTTGTATTAAGATCATGTAGTCTTCTCGAGTGGCTATATTAAAATACGCGAGTGGCATCCCAAAGAAGTGATAGATTATTTCAGAACAGAACCTCGCTGAAAGTCAGTTTCAGCCTCAAGATACAGAACCTACGACCTGCGTGCTGTTTTCTACGCTGGGGACAACAACTTGAAGACAGCAGGTTAGTGAACTATAACACAACCTTCATATTCCACACAGTGCAGTGCAAACAACTAGGCGCCTCACGTGTACTGCATGCACAGAACAAATGTGCTCAGTGACACGTCATCTGCAGTAATGCAGAGGAGGTAAAGGAGGATGATCGTTATTAACACCAACAATCAATTCCTTCTTCCTTTCTTGCCGTAGTGTGTGTGTGTGTGTGTGTGTGTGTGAATCAAATTGTTTAAACCCCTATACTAACTATTTAATTAACATTTCATGGGGTACATTGTCTGAAGCAACATTTGTGACATCTTCAAAATATGTGTGTGTTTGACAACGCACCGCACATTGCCTGACACCAGATTTAAGAAGTGCTGAAGCAGTTCGTGAGGTGTACCACAAGAAAGTGCGCCAGGAAGACTGGGGCAGTTTAGAGTCCATGGCAGAATGAAGAAGTGTAATTGTTTAAATACCCCATGCTAGTTCCTGTGTCATCTGCAGAGCAAACTACAGCTCTCTCTCTCCCTCTCTCTTTGTACTGAGCAAGGTGGCGCAGTGGTTAGCACACAGGAGTCGCACTCAGGGGGATGATGGTTCAAACCCGCGTCCAGCCATCCAGATTTAGCTTTTCCATGATTTCCCTAAATCGCAAATGCCAGGATGGTTCCTTTAAAAGGGACAGCTGATTTCCTTCCGCATCCTTGACACAATCGAAGTTTGTGCTCCATCTCTAATGACCTCGATGTCAACGGGACGTTAAATTCAGTCATCCTTCCTCCCTCTATTTGTATACAACATTTAGTTCAGATCTTTTTCAAAGTGTATTTTGAGTCAGTCTGCTACATGTTTTGTGACATCGTCAATTTGTGTGTGTGAAATACGAGGGTGAGTCAAATGAAAACCTTAAATTTGTAATAACAAATTCGAAATTTCGCGCCGTTATCCTGTAAGTTGGTAAACGTGCTACAAACAGCGTGCAGAATGACCTGTAGGTGGCAGCATAGTGCAAATGCACACTTACCATCGCAGTATCAGTATAAAGATGGCCGCCCCACTTGCAACTTGCACCAGGGAAGAACAGCGTTCTGTTATTCGGTTTTTGCGTAGTGAAGGTGTGAAACCTATCGAAATTCATCGACGACTGAAGGTTCAGTACGGTGATAGACGTTCGTCACAGCAGCAAGTCTACGATTGGAGTAGGAAGTTGGTGTGACTTCAGTGAAAGATGCTCCTCGTCCAGGTCAGGTACAACAAGTTGTGACTCCACAGAACATTGTAGCAGTTGAAGCCATAGTGAAAGAAAACCGCCGAGTGACACTGAATGACATTGCAGCATGTTTACAGATTAGTCATGGGTCAGCATACCACATTGTGCATGACGTGCTCCAGTTTCACAAAGTGTCTGCAAGATGGATGCCATGGCAGCTGACTCCTGAAATGAGAGAACGACGTGTTGATGCTTGAGAAGAACTTCTTCGGCGCTTTGAATAAGAAAGTGATGGCTTCTCTGCAAGAATAGTTACTGGGGACGAAACCTGGGTTCACTTCCACCAACCGGAAGCGAAGAGAGCGAGCAAGGAATGGCGCCATTCCTCATCACCAAAACCAAAGAAGTTTCGAACAGAACCATCAGCAGGGAAGGTTATGCTGACTCTCTTTTGGGATCAAAAAGGCGTCATTTTGGAGTATTACATGCCTAGAGGGACCACTGTCACCAGTGCATCATACACAGATCTCCTAAAAAATCATCTGCAGCCTGCAATCAAATCAAAGAGACGTGGATTGCTGTCAGCAGGTGTCCTTTTGCAACATGACAATGCAAGGCCCCACACTGCCCGAAAAGCAGTTGCAACAATCACAGACCTCCATTTTGAGTGTCTTCCTCATCCACCATACTCACTATACCTTTCCCCCAAGTGATTTCCATATGTTTGGACCACTCAAAGACACAGTGGGAGGAAAGAAGAGGTACGCCACGCGGTGCATGAGTGGTTGCGAGGACTACCAAAAGAATTTTTTTCTAAAGGAATTTATGCACTTTGTAAGCGCTGGAGGACTTGCATTGAACATGGGGGAGATTATGTTGAAAAGTGATACAGCTTTGTACCACTTCTACACAATAAATAATGTTTAAAAAATATTTAAAGTTTTCATTTGACTCACCCTCGTAGCTAGTGCGTCTGTCTTTTATCCCATACATCATGATCATGTAAACGGATATTAATTATTAATTAACTTCAGCAGTGTTTCTGTATCGATTCCCTGTCAGGCATTTACTTTGGAAGGAAGACGTCTCTTGTAAGTACTGTAATCCAACAGGTTGGTTCGCGCATACAGACCACTCGAGATGGCAGGGGACGCCGACTGGGAATTTGCTTTCGTTCCAGGGATTAGCGGTTCTTTACGGGGCTGTGGAGCAGTCGACAGCCACCACCAGTGTAGCGAGCCCGCTGGCGTTTCCAAGTCCCTTTGGTGCATCCCGAGTCTGAGCAGGCTGCGTGGGTGGCGAGATGCGAGAAAGTTTTTCAGATATGTTTGAGTAATCTATGTCAGCGTAATTACGTGTTTCGTTACACAATCGAAAATAAAAAGTACTGCAATTGTTTAAATATTCCACACACTGCAATCGATGTCTTGAAAAATTCTTTGAATTAACTGTATTCCGTACACCACCTTGTATCCTGTAAATTGTTTAAATAAACAGTATTCCACACATTGTCTAAACTGTTTAAACGATATGCCATTCACTGCAATCGATTTCCCGCCAAATGACCAATCAAATGAGCAGTTTTCCGCCCATTTCCATGTGGGGAAGGGGAGGGGGAAGGCTGGTAACCTTCCCAGAGGGGAAAGATTAATTAATTGATCGATTAAATTAACTAGTCAATCAAACTAGTATCAAAAGTGTGCTTGTGTCAGCGAGTAGAGTTCCCAGAGGGTTGAGGAAGAAGATGGGGGAAGGGGAGTAGGAGGGGGAGGGGGGTGGTTTCTCTGAAGAATGGATTATCCGCAGGGGTCATAATCCACTTAGCAGAACAATGAGTTAAGAACCTCCCAGTCAAAAGAGAACATTAGGTTCGCTCCTAATTGTATACTTGCCCCTGGTGTAGGGAATCTGCAATGTGTGCTGATAATGCCGTGGCCCCTGTATTGCCACCCCGCCCCTCTCCCCCCCTCTAATTAACCATACAGTACAGTACACAGTTTACAGTAACCTCAAAATACAGCCATAATACAGAACAGAATAACTTATGCAGAAATCTACAAGATGTCATTCTCACTCTAGCCAGTTGCCAACACCATGATAAAAATTCCCTAAAATCTCAGATCTGTGGTGCCATTTTCATTTGCCTGTTTAAAACTGTTACATAAAAAGCATGATGATTTCATATCCAGATAGTCTTCCAAAGAAAGTCAACCTCAAACTTTTTTTTTTCTTTTAGAGGTGGAGACCCTCCACGCCCACCGACATGATGGCCAACAAAATGTCTACTGCCATATCTGCATAAGGGTTAGTTTTCACTAAAGTGAAGTGTCACAGGATGTGGGCACTGCGATGTTTGTGTACGTCTGGTGAAGGTTAACCATTAATACGCGCTCATCTGGAGATAGATTAGGTCGAAAGTCGAACGAAGGGTAGTGGTTTGAAGGGCAGAAGGAAAGAAAGTGCCAAGGCAACAGCCAAGGGAAGAAAACCTCTGTGATGGTTAGGTGGGGTAGTAAGAGCAGTAGGGGATGTCTTGCTGCCTGCGACAGGTCATGCAAGGCTAGGTTTAGTTAGTAGCGGGTATCATGCAGATCGATACCTTTGACGTTGTGCAGTGCTGTTAGTCGGCGGCTGCCGCTGGGTGCCGGTGTTGATCTCTCGGTCAGCGTCAGCATACCTGTAACAGGTTCATCATCGTTTTGTGTCCGATAGATCATATATCAGATGCACAGTGTAGGGTGATGTTGGCGATTTGTTTGTGCATCAGTGTGCGAGCTCGTCGGTATCACTGCTGTAGCCTGTTGGTCGGCTTTAATAGCAACTGTCATATCCAGTCAACGTTGCTGATACGCAGGGGCTTGCCATCGTTTGTCGCTTGTTGGTGTATGTTAGCTTGACATAGGTGGTAATGCCCTAACTAGTAGTGTCTTTGGGTGCTTATGCTTCCACCTATGGTTGTGATCATAGTTTCCCAGAGTAAGGATAAAAAGATTGTTCGAGTGTCTCCAGTTCCTGCATGGTCATGTGGCGTGTTTTTTGAATACTTCCTTGAGGGTTTCAAGGCGGTATTCATTGTGAAGATCCACGGTGTGTGTTTGTAGCGTGGAGCGTTGATAATGATATGTAACGCATTGTTCTGTATTATCTGAGGGCAGCGCAGGTGTGTAGGAGCTGCATATCCCCAGACGGGAGCTGCGGATGTCATCAGAGGTCTAATCAGTGTCATGTATATGGACTTCGCCACCCTCCTATTCAGTGTACTTTCCCTGTTGAGCATTGAGTAAAGTTGTTTGAGCCTCGCGGGCGAATCCGGTTTGTGGACCACCACATCGTGGTTCTGCCAGCTGACAAGGGCGATGCATCCGTCATTCTGAATAAAGCTGACTACGACGCCAAAATTCAGTTGATTCTTGAAAAGGACACATACCGGAGACTGCCACGGGACCCGACGTCAGGAATAATGAGGAAGACATCAGAGCTTCTAAACAGTCAATACTGGAAGAGGGCGTTATTAAGAATCTCCTCCTTCAGGCGCCGAGACCACCTACGCCTTATGGACTACCAAAAATCCACAAACCGGATTCTCCTCTTCGTCCCATTGTGAACACCATTGTGTCACTCACTTACAGATTGGCAAAACACCTGGCCAGCCTCCTTGCACCGCATATGAGTCATTGTATGCATCACATCAAGAACACCGACGACTTTATCAACGGAATTAAACAATTAATAATGGTTAGTTTTGATGTGGTCTTCCTGTTTACACGTGACCCGGTCAAAGACTGTATAGATCTCCTCTCCCAGTTATTTGATAGTACAATTGTGGGACTGTTTAAGCACACGTTGACATGGTCGTATTTCTTACAAGGCGGCCGGTATTTCGACCAGTTGGACGGCGTGGCTATGGGAAGCCCAGTAGCTCCATCCATAGCCAACCTTTTTATGGAAAAATTTGAAGACATCGTCTTGAACACGGCTCCAGCTAAGCCAAGTCGCTTTTATCGTTAAGTCGATGACACTTTTATCATCTGGCCCCATGGTCGCGAAAAACTCGGAGAATTCTTAGAACACCTGAACAGCATTCATGGCCACATCAACTTTACGATGGAAGTCGAGACAGATGGTGCATTGCTCTTCCTTGACGTCCTCGTTCGACGGAAAACCAATGGGCACCTCAGTCACTTTGTCTACGGGAAACCGACACACACAGATCGGTATCTGCACGCTCTCAGCCACCACCATCCGGCCCAAAAACGTGGCATTCTGAATATCCTCGTCCATCGTGCTAAAGCACGTCTCTGACGCTGAACGTCTGACACTAGAACTGAGCCACCTCCGAAAAGTCTTCCGGGAAAACGGGTACAGCCACGGACAAGTGTCACCGACTATATCTGGTGTGACACGCAAGAAACACACCATCAGAGTAGAGAACACCACCGAGGAAGAAAGCAAGAAACTTGTGTTTTTGTCTTTGTGTGGTACAGTGCCGGGAAAGATTAGCCAGCTCCTGAAGAAATGTAACATTTCATCGGTGTTCAGGCCCACAGCAAAAATTCGACAGTTCACGAGGCCTGTGAAGGACAATCTAGGGCTTAGAACGCCTGGAGTGTGCAAGATACCATGTCAGTGTGGTTGTTACTACGTCAGCCAAATACACTCCCGGAAATGGAAAAAAGAACACATTGACACCGGTGTGTCAGACCCACCATACTTGCTCCGGACACTGCGAGAGGGCTGTACAAGCAATGATCACACGCACGGCACAGCGGACACACCAGGAACCGCGGTGTTGGCCGTCGAATGGCGCTAGCTGTGCAGCATTTGTGCACCGCCGCCGTCAGTGTCAGCCAGTTTGCCGTGGCATACGGAGCTCCATCGCAGTCTTTAACACTGGTAGCATGCCGCGACAGCGTGGACGTGAACCGTATGTGCAGTTGACGGACTTTGAGCGAGGGCGTATAGTCGGCATGCGGGAGGCCGGGTGGACGTACCGCCGAATTGCTCAACACGTGGGGCGTGAGGTCTCCACAGTACATCGATGTTGTCGCCAGTGGTCGGCGGAAGGTGCACGTGCCCGTCGACCTGGGACCGGACCGCAGCGAAGCACGGATGCACGCCAAGACCGTAGGGGACCCCACCGCCACTTCCCAGCAAATTAGGGACACTGTTGCTCCAGGGGTACTGGCGAGGACCATTCGCAACCGTCTCCATGAAGCTGGGCTACGGTCCCGCACACCGTTAGGCCGTCTTCCGCTCACGCCCCAACATCGTGCAGCCCGCCTCCAGTGGTGTCGCGACAGGCGTGAATGGAGGGACGAATGGAGACGTGTCGTGTTCAGCGATGAGAGTCGCTTCTGCCTTGGTACCAATGATAGTCGTATGCGTGTTTGGCGCCGTGCAGGTGAGCGCCACAATCAGGACTGCATACGACCGAGGCACACAGGGCCAACACCCGGCATCATGGTGTGGGGAGCGATCTCCTACACTGGCCGTACACCACTGGTGATCGTCGAGGGGGCACTGAATAGTGCACGGTACATCCAAACCGTCATCGAACCCATCGTTCTACCATTCCTAGACCGGCAAGGGAACTTGCTGTTCCAGCAGGACAATGCACGTCCGCATGTATCCCGTGCCACCCAACGTGCTCTAGATGGTGTATGTCAACTACCCTGGCCAGCAAGATCTCCGGATCTGTCCCCCATTGAGCATGTTTGGGACTGGATGAAGCGTCGTCTCACGCGGTCTGCACGTCCAGCACGAACGCTGGTCCAACTGAGGCGCCAGGTGGAAATGGCATGGCAAGCCGTTCCACAGGACTACATCCAGCATCTCTACGATCGTCTCCATGGGAGAATAGCAGCCTGCATTGCTGCGAAAGGTGGATATACACTGTACTAGTGCCGACATTGTGCATGCTCTGTTGCCTGTGTCTATGTGCCTGTGGTTCTGTCAGTGTGATCATGTGATGTATCTGACCCCAGGAATGTGTCAATAAAGTTTCCCCTTCCTGGGACAATGAATTCACGGCGTTCTTATTTCAATTTCCAGGAGTGTAGTTCGCACTGTGGAGCAACGCCGGACGGAACACGAGAACTGCTTACGCCTACGCTATGCAGAAAAATCAGCCGTGGCAAAACACGCCTTAGACAATGGACACCGAATTCTATTCGACGAAACATCTGTCGTTATGAGGACGAAGGAATTTTGGGATAGCGTCATAAAAGAAGCTATTAAAATAAAAAACTCTGGAAACACCATCAACAAGGACGGCGGTTTGCAGCTCAGCCCAGCCTGGCACCCGGCCATCGTGAGGTTAAAACGAGCGCGACGGACGCGGGATGAAAACATTACCATATATGGCGAGGAAGAGAGCACCAGTGACGTCACGGCCAGCAGTGCGACTGTATAACGACGCGGCCACGGCGACATAGCAGTCATTTTTACCACTTGACAATGACTGAGGAGAGCTCGGTCGAAAGATTTCAACCATATGACGCAGCTGGAAGCCCGAGAAAATTTTGTTGATTCCCGCTTTGTTCTACAAGGTATCCTTATTCCACTAGTCAGCCACCCGGGCTGCCTATTACTGTTAGTACCCTGTTTAGAACGTTCTGATGGAAAGCAACTATCAAAGAGCGTGAGAAATGTGTTAAGGAAAGCATTATATTTATCATCACACATCCCACCACTCTTGTTCCTTGACAAGGTTTAAAAAACTCTCTACTGCTGTTGAATTAACTTTCCTACATAGTTCGTAATTAAATACGACATTGGTTTGAGTACAAAAGCCTTTTAATGTTAAAATTTGGGCATCATGGTCTGTAAGGCCATTCACGCTTTCACTAACAGAATACCCATCTGAAAATTAAGAATGAATAAAAATATTGTCTATGGCTGTGCTACTGTTCCCCTGCACCCTAGTTGGAAAAAACACAGTCTGCATCAGATCATATGAATTTAGGAGATCTACCAACATCCTTTTTCTTGCACCGTCATATACAAAATTTATATTGAAGTCATCACATATAACTAGTTTCTGGTACTTCCTACCAAGTAAATCTAGAACCCTCTCCATCTTGAGCAGAAATGTTCTGAAGTCGGAGTTAGGGGACCTATAAACATCAACAATTAGAAGTTTAGTTTCATTAAATTCAACTGCCCCTGCACAACATTCAGATATCTGTTCAGTGCAGCGTCGTGATACTGCTATGGACTCAAATGGAATACTGTTTTTTTTACGTACATAGCCACTCCGCCACCCCACAAGGAACTCCTTAAGAAACAGCCTGCTAATCTGTATCATGACGAAGGAAGCCTCTGAATTGTCAAATGATTTAAGTGGTGCTCTGATATACCATCAATTTCAGAGTGAACATCTATAAGAATTTCACTAACTTTATCTCTAATGCTCTTATATTTTGATGAAATATGCTAATTCTTTCTCTAATTGGAAACATTACATCCTCGGAATGTGAGCCCTTCGTCAGAGGGACTTCCTTTAAGCAGGTATACCTATCAGCTGACTTCAACCTAAAAAAGATGCAGCTCTAACACCAACTACTACAGGAATTTTTCCATGAGTGATCCCACCACCACCCACTACACTGTCACCTATAAGCTTAGCCAGCCTCCCCTTCCCGTACCTATTGAGGTGCAGGCCATGCCTAGTGAGTGAAACCCGATCTACTGATAGACCCAACGTGCACCACTGAGACGTGACCCATGCCCTCTGGCATCAGCGCCCTCCCCAGCCCCATGTTAACGCGCCGAACAGCCACATTAACGTGAGGTCTATCATGACGCTGAAACAGCTGCACGAAATGCACATTAGTGCTACCAGTTTGAGCAGCTATCTTTACTAGGTCACCACCTACATCATATTCCCCAGACATGGCCATCAACCATCTTACTATTAAAGAACCTTAGAATAGTTAGGAATTTCGCTTCACAGTTGTGAACACCCAATATCAATATTTTACAACCCTGTGCGTATTTTTACTAATACTGCTATGACATGAAGTCATACTTAGAGTAAAAATAAACCTTAATAATGAAAATCAACACAAATTCCTAAAACACTCACAGAACGTCCTTGCGCAACTGTGGTAGGAAGATAGATCAGACCCAGTCTCACACATGTTGGAAACTGACATAGCAGCATACAGTACCTATCTTTAGAAGTTGTAAATATTAATAAAAGATAACATGATAATTATTATGTGAATTAATATGAACCGATAAACTTCAGACTTTGCCTGTCTTTGCCTGTTGAACTCCGCAGGATTCTCTTTAAAGTGAAGAACGGCATCTCTCCTGTGGCTGTAGCTACAGGAAGTGTGGCCAGGATATTCAGAAGCTTGGTAGTTGGATTCACGTCCTTGTTGTACAATTGGAATGCTCCTATGTCAGCTGAAGGTCTAGAATCTTCTCTCACACATTTCCTTTTTCATGAACATAATTCAGCAACAACGTCTTCAACTCCTCGCTCCATATCTTCCCTATAGGTCAATTAAGGCCTTGAACTCTTCTCATTCTCCACTATTTAAGATTACTTCGCTGGTGGAAATCGGGAACAGTGATGAAAATCCAGACAAGACCTTTTTATGTTCTGTAAATTTCAACCAAAACAATAAAAAAATTGGATAGGGACTGTCCCTCTGTAGGTTCAGGATAACGTGTCAGGTAGTTTAGTCTGCGCTTCTGGATTTTAACCATTCGGGGAAACAAGTTTTATATATCCAGCTGTTGACAAATTTCGGTTTCTCTCTCTCAAAAACAGTCCTGAATGTTGTAGTTGCACCAGACATCAGAATTTCCAGTTTTTTTCTAGTTTCTACAGCTACTTCCAACGCTTCTCTCAAACGCAGTGTTTGTTTCTGAAGTCACATGGCTACTCTTTAAGGGCTTTTCCCCAATGCATCTGTTTACGGAGTATTGCCCTTATTTTTAATGCATTTTAAAGGCCAACAGAAACAAACCATTTGTAGTTTAATTAAATGATATGCCCCGAAACTCAGTATTGAATGGATGGTGCAAAAGTTACATTTATTGTCGTGAAAGGTTAGCGCAATTACACTACTGGCCATTAAAATTGCTACACCACGAAGATGACATGATACAGACGCGAAATTTAACCGACAGGAAGAAGATGCTGTGATACACAAATGATTAGCTTTTCAGAGCATTCACACACGGTTGCCGCCGGTGGCGACACCTACAACGTGCTGACATGAGGAAAGTTTCCAACCGATTTCTCATACACGAACAGCAGTTGACCGGCGTTGCCTGGTGAAACGTTGTTGTGATGCCTCGTGTAAGGAGGAGAAATGCGTACCATCACGTTTCCGACTTTGATAAAGGTCGGATTGTAGCCTACCGCGATTGCGGTTTATCGTATCGCGACATTGCTGCTCGCGTTGGTCGAGATCCAATGATTGTTAGCAGAATATGGAATCGGTGGGTTCAGGAGGGTAATACGGAACGCCGTGCTGGATCCCAACGGCCTCATATCACTAGCAGTCGAGATGACAGGCATCTTATCCGCATGGCTGTAACGGATCGTGCAGCCACGTCTCGATCCCTGAGTCAACAAATGGGGACCTTTGCAAGACAACAACCATCTGCACGAACAGTTCGACGACGTTTGCAGCAGCATGGACTATCAGTTCGGAGACCATGGCTGTGGTTACCCTTGACGTTGCATCACAGACAGGAGCGCCTGCGATGGTGTACTCAACGACGAACCTGAGTGCACGAATGGCAAAACGTAATTTTTTCGGATGAATCCAGGTTCTGTTTACAGCATTATGATGGTCGCATCCGTGTTTGGCGACATCGCGGTGAATGCACATTGGAAGCGTGTATTCGTCGTCGCCATACTGGCATATCGCCCGGCGTGATGGTATGGGGTGCCATTAGTTACACGTCTCGGTCAACTCTTGTTCGCATTGACGGCACTTTGAACAGTGGACGTTACATTTCAGATGTGTTACGACCTGTGGCTCTACCTTTCATTCGATCCCTGCGAAACCCTACATTTCAGCAGGATAATGCACGACGCATGTTCCAGGTCCTGCACGGGCCTTTCTGGATACAGAAATGTTCGACTGCTGCCGTGGCCAGCACATTCTCCAGATCTCTCACCAATTGAAAACGTCTGGTCAATGGTGGCCGAGCAACTGGCTCGTCACAATACGCCAGTCACTAATCTTGATGAACTGTGGTATGGTGTTGAAGCTGCATGGGCAGCTGTACCTGTACACGCCATCCAAGCTCTGTTTGACTCTATGCCCAGGCGTATGAAGGCCGTTATTACGGCCAGAGGTGGTTGTTCTGGGTACTGATTTCTCAGGATCTATGCACCCAAATTGCGTGAAAATGTAATCACATGTCAGTTCTAGTATAATATTTTTGTCCAATGAATACCCGTTTATCATCTGTATTTCTTCTTGGTGTAGCAATTTTAATGGCCAGTAATATAAATTAACACAATTATTCCACAATGCTTCACCCTTCCAAATTAAAAGATTTACTGTCAAATATAACTTCAGGTACACTGGGGGAAACAACACATTTCAGTCACGCTAAGGACTACAACTCGTTTCTTGGTATCAGTGGGGCGAAACATTTTAAAACTTAGAGATACATTGAAACATTCAGGCACATTAAAAGGGTGTGCCGGACCGAGACTCAAACTGTCTGCAGACAAGTGCTCCACTAAGTTATCTACCCATGGACAATTCAAGACCCGTCCTCACAGCTTTACATCCGCCAGTAACTCGTCACCTACCCTGCAAAACTTCACATGAGCTCCCTTGCGAAATTTGTAAGACTAGCGTTGCTGGAAGAAAGGGTATTGTGGAAACATGGCTTAGCCATAGCCTGGGCGATGTTTCTAGAACGAAATTTTGGCTCTGCATTGGACTATCCGCTGATACGAAACTTCCTGGCACATTACAACTGTGTGGCAGACTGAGACTCGAACTCGGGATCTTTACCTTTCACGTGACAAGCGCTATACCAACTGAGCTACCCAATAACGATTCATGACCCGTCCTCGCAAATTTTCTTCAGTCACTACCTCGTCTCCTACTTTCCAAACTTTGCAGAAGCTCTCTGGCGAAACTTGCAGGACTAGCACTCCTGGAAGAAAGGATATTGCGGAGACACGGCTTAGCCACAGCCCAGGGGAAGTTTCTAGAATGAAATTCTTACTCTTCAGCAGAGTGTGCGCTGATATCAAACTTCTTGGCGGATTAAAACTGTGTGCTGGACCGAGACTCGAGTTCGTGATCTTTGACTTTCGTGGGCAAGTGTTCTTCTATTCGTCATTTAACCCTAGGACACACCCATGAGAAGTTGTTAGGGTACTGGATATAGGTCCAGCTTGTGTACCGCATGGTTATAATCAAACTGACAATGTTACGAATGCTGCAGTCAAATGAAATGATTTTATGGCATTGAAGGCCGTAAGTCCCCGACAGAAAAAATTCAGCAGTCGAAATGTGTTTTCAGCTGACATCATATGGGGTGACTTGCGTGTTGATGATGATGAAACGATGATGAGAACAACACAACAAACAGCTTCCGAGCAGAGAAAATCTCCGACACAGATGGGAACTGAACGCAGGCCTGCTGCATCAGTCAGACGTGCTCACCACTCTGATAAGTGGGCGGACCTGAGTGCTACAGCGTGGGCTGTAAGCACTGCAGGACACTGAAACATCGTGAGTAGGTTTATTAATAAGTGCGCTCGCGGAGTATGCTAAAAAAAAAAAAAAAAAAAAAAAAAAAAGATCTGTCACAAAGTGAAAATATGGCCTTGCAATGAGTCTGAATTTGATGTGGGTGCAAGAGAAATGATAAAACCACGTGATAACGGTAGTTATAGTACGTTAATTAGAGTATGGTCACAAGCTACAACATTTCCGTTCGGCTGATGACCCTGTAATTTGGTCCCTTACTCTCCAAACCAACCAACAACCACTATGGTATCCTGACTCAACAACATGTTGTATCTGTAACATAGTATGGTCCATAGTTGCTCACAGCATATCTGGTGTAATAAGACTAATATGTGGTCGTAAACGATCTTTTGGATCCGAAAGATCCCTGGTAGACATGATATTTCAGATAACCCGCACAACCAGAAGCCAGATGGGTTTAAGTCAGGGTATCTGGAAGGTCTCACAACTTGAAATTGTCTAGAGATGATGCAATCGTTACCGAAGGTTTCTTGAAGCAAATCTTTCACCTGGCAAGCTACATGTGCTGTCGCCCCATCTTGCATGAAAGTAGTGATGTGTACACAGTCGCGTTTTTGCAGGTCTGGAATCACATGTTGCACAAGCAAGTCCTCATAATGTGCAGATTGCACTATACAACTAACAGGCTCGCGAGGTGTCATTTCCTCGAAGTAAAACGGACCGAAAATGAGTAAGCTTGTGAAACCACAACATACCATCACTGGAGTGCAGTGGATGTACCTGCTCAACATGTAGCGGAGAAGAAACCCATATGCGACAGTACTGTGCATTTACGGCATTGTGCAGAGTAAAATGTGTCTCGTCCATCATAAGGATATTTCCTGGAGATGCATCATATATTTCCATGCTTTCCAAAAGATAAAGGGCAATGTTATGCCATTATAGCCTATCTTGAGGATAGATTTGGTGCACATTCTCAATCTTGTAGGAGCACCTGTTGATCAGGGGAGAGAGAACTCCATTGATGTAATCTTTCAGATCAGGAAGGTCCCTGGTAGACATGATCTTTCAGATCATGCAATCACGGGAGTGCAGTGGATGTTCCTGCTCAACATGTAGCGGAGGAGAAACCAGAAATCAGGTGGGTTTAGGTCAGGGTATCTGGAAGGTCACACATCTTGAAATTGTCTAGAGATGATGCAGTCATTACTGAAGGTTTCTTGAAGCAAATCTTTCACCTCACAAGCTACATGTGCTGTCGCCCCACCTTGCATGAAAATAGTGGTGTGGACACAGTTGCATTCTTCCAGATCTGGAATCACATGTTGCACAAGCAGGTCCTCATAACCTGCAGATGTCACTATACAACTAACAGGCTCGCGAGTTGTCACTTCCTTGAAGAAAATGAAGAAGTTTGTGAAACCACAACACTGCTTAATAAATCTGAGGCATATGCTGCACAGTCGACTATAGCTAAAGCATTTTCACCAACAACTGTCTTGGCATTGGGCCGCCGCCCTCGGCCTGTTGCACCACCTAATTCACCTGTTACTTCAAATTTTTTGAGCGCATTCTTAAGCCCAGTTCTTGACATGGGGCTTCTTCGCAGCTGCTTTCTTTTGGCAATATTCCACAATGCAGCACTGATACGGCTGCCATTCTAACAAACCAACTTAACCAGCAGTGAACACTCTTTCTTCTAAATAACTGTTGCATTTCATATGGAAAGCTTCAGCTTTCTTAACTCTTTACATCAACAGTCACATCACAGAATAAATTAACATGCGTCGCCGGTCGACAAACAGCATACTGAGGTCAAAACAGGAAACATTTTGCATTCTTACTGCTTTACATCTATTGGCAGAAAGTGGAACTGTTATTATTTTTTTTTTTCCAGCATACTCTGCGAGCGCACTGATTTATTAGCTCACCTACAACGTTTTGATCTTCTGCTACTACACTGTAGTTTAATTGTAATCACCTGGTATTACGTACATGATTCTTATATCACTATGACTGAAACTGTAAGACACCCTAAGATCCAAAGCATTAAAATCCTTCAAGTATTTAGTGACCACTTAGTTGTTTAAACCATGCTTCTTGTATTTCAAGTTTTAGAGGTCTCAGCAATAGTTCAGCTCTGTAGATATCGACATTAATCGATATAAGTTGTTGGTGCTAAGTTAAGCTTTGACCTCAGTGGAGTGGTGGAGTGTGTGTGTGTGTTTGGTGGGGGGGGGGGGGGGGGGGGGGGGGGGGGGGGGAGGGGGGGGGGAGCAAGAGAAAGGACAACTTTATCGCCATATTGAGGATGAACATAAATGGGGGAATGTTGTCTGTCTGCTATAAAATGATGCAACTTCAGGCAGATAAGCAGTAGCTATGCTATAAATTATCCACGAAAGTAAGAAGATTATGTGAAAGCATATGAGAGGGTTTTCTTGTTCAAACACACTTATTTTTCACTTTACGCACAACACGAGTTCGCCACGCTACCATAGTGCTACAACTGTTAGATCACCTAAGTCCGTAGCTGTCATAAACATAAAAGTCAACACGAAGTGTACTGAAATATACTGGTAATGATAGGGAGCCGTTGCTCAGCTTAGCATTGACAACTTATAGACACCATTCCGCTTCTCACTGTTGTTAAATTTTACAATTTAACAGTCATTGTAGGTGTTAAACAGGCAAAATTTAATGTTTAATCTCATATTCGTTACAAATAATAAGTGGCATATTGTAACGTAATCGACTTTAAACTCACTTAATAAAAAAGAAGACACTTCATGGCCCTGGGAGGGGGGTTGGCTATTGTTGTGTGACAAATAGCAATGGAGCAACATCTCCAAATCAATTATTCAAGACATTCTCCAGGATGTCTTGAAGAATAGGAGAGTGTGTGTAACACTTGCCCTGCACAGCTTGGCTCCTACACAAAAACCGTGACATGTGGATGTTGCTGCAACTTTACAGAAACACAAAATGCAGACAGCTATTTCCTGGAAAAATCATCATGGGTGACGAGATTTCATGTTGTGAATATAAACCTGCGACAAAATGATTAAGTGCAGAAATTCACACAAAGGGTCAGTGCTTTAACAACATAATCAACATTCAAGCCAATCTGATGCACAGGTTGAATAGCCTGCCAAAGAACAACTTCTCTGACATTTTTTTTCTTTATTGGGTTTCAATCCCCCCCAGGGGCGGGCTAGCAGCAGCATAATATGCTGCTCTACAGCCTACAGAAAATTTAAAAAACATAATGAGAATATAAACAAACAAGAAAAACAGGCAATAAAACGGTGACATTGTAAAAAAACTGTAAAATGGAGGAAAGTTGTGGAATTTAAAATATAAAAACGCTGGGGTGAAAATGTGGATGAAGATACACAAGAAGGAGACAGGTGCAATTAAAAAATATGGCGACAGTCTGGTTTCTGTTCGCACGAGATAAAAAACACAACTAGCGACAGTATGGTGGCTGTTTGCAATACTGACAGGGGATGCACAACGCTGAACACTCACTTATAACAGCACTATACAGATGACATGGCAGCAGAGTCAGGGGGGGGGGGGGGGGACCCAGGTTGATGAGGGGGAAAAGGGAGGAGGAGAGGAAAAGAAAAAAAGGCAAAAGGCGGAGCCAATGGAGTGAGGGGACATAGAATAGGGGGGTGGGCTGGGCGGACGCGAGAAGGAGTGGGAAAGGCAGTGGAGAGGAGAGCAAAAAGGACTCGGGGGAGAGAAGGGAGGCAGAGAGAGGGTAGGTGGGGATAAAACAGCATGGAAGGGGGGAGGGGGAGACCAGGGAAAGGACAGAGGAAGGGAGGGGGAGGTGAGGATCAGAGTTGATAGGAGGGATAAATAGAGGGATTCTCTGACAGTTCCACATGGTTCTATGAATGTCTGTGTGTTGGACACAAGTGAGGGAAGACTATGTAGAAAACCTGAAGAATTATAAGCGCTATTTTAATTTTGCTCTATTTTGTATTAATCCTGTTATATCCTAGCCAGTAATGCCACCCGAGCCCGCTGCCAAAAAGGTTGGCAGCATCAAAGTCCGGAAGCCGTCCACATAAGCAGCACCAGCGAGACAGGAAATCGCCGCAAGTTTGCGCGTGCCACCGCTGGCTTCTGGGTTCTTAAGCGCTGGAGTCGCGAGCGCTAGGACAGTTCTGTATTCGCCGCTCAGTTGGATACTCACCCCCGAATTGTGTACTTGCCGTTTCTACAGCGAATTGCTTGTCGCTACGAACACCGCCACAAAAAATCCAGTTTCCAAACTTTTTGGACCGATGAAGAATGTTGTATCCCGGATCACAGACTGACCCTGACAGGGTAGGGAGCTGCCACTGGCTGTCAGCAGTGTCACACCTTACTTGTGCAGCGAATAGATGGCACTCCAGTTGGTGCAAGTGTGTGGCAACATTGCCCGAGAGCATGGTGTAAAGGAAGAAGCGTGTGCCACTCAGGGTGATGAATGAACACAGTCTGCAACAAATAACAGGTAAGAAGTTCACGTAAGACCCATTATTCGCGATATGTATACAGTGAAAATGTTGCAACAATGGAAACACAAGTACAGGCAAATTATGAAAGTATTCTCAGCCACAGATAGGTGTAATTCCTCAAATTTAAGCGTTTTTGTCCTTCAGATCTTGGTGATCATGCATTTTCCTTTATAGTACGTAAATTTGGGATCTTCATCAGTTTGAAACAGTCTTTATTTACTGTTATGTAAATTGGAGGGAGAAAGGAAAGGGTAGGAAGTAATGATATCAGCTGCATTGGGACTTCATGCAAAATCTGTGACGATGAGCGAAAATGTGTGCCTGACTGGGTCTTACACGAACTCAAATAATTAGGTGAAAAGACTTCCACTGAGTATCACTAACATCTTGCAATAAAGGACAGTTCCCACTGGCTGTTATGTTCCATCATGTCCTGTCACTTCAGATCATTCTGCAACGCATTTCAAATGGCGGCACTCACACTGGCTGTCCCGTCACATCACGTCATGTCATGTCATGACACCATCAAGGTTTCTCTGGAGGAAAGTTTTGATAGCTGAAATCATCTGTCCATTGCCAATCATGTGGCCCACAACCTCATTTATTCCCAATATACAGCCATTTTTAGATCTTCATATTCCATTTTGTCGTGGTTTTCGTCATTGATATCACTTGTTTGTTGTTCATTATTTGCTATAAATGTTTTGTTTCTTTATTTCTTTTGTTAAAATTTATATTAAAAAAATTTATAAATGATGACAGATTAACTGAAGCATTGAGAAAGCAGTCTGAATTGTACGACATGAGGATACTACATTACTTGTCCTCTGCAATAATGTATTTAAGATTTTCAATGAAATTTATTGCAACATGGCTGCAACTTGAATTTAAAAAAGTGGTGTGAGTGGAACCAGATTGATTAGTCAAGCATTTGTGATGTTATGTAAAAAGATGCACTGAAACTTTTAAGACATTGCAATTTGTTTGTTTAAATATGTATTTGTGGCATACCTATTTATTATTAAGTAGCTCTCTGAATTGTGTGTGAAACAGTTTTGCAAGCATCAGTGGTCAACATTTATATTGTTAAATGATATTTGGATTGTCACCCATGTAGAGTAAAATGAGACATCAGCATTTCAATAGATTTGTTCAGTTAATTTCTTTTTTCTAGCCCTCAGCCATAGTACCTCAGGAACAGCTTGGTGGAGGTGTCCAGTTGCCTCCCATATGAAACAACAGATGTACAGCATTGCTGGTAGCACAAAGAGCAGGACCGAGCGTGACATCACTTTAATGCCACTGTCAGCGACATCTCTGGCTGTGACAGTGATGACAGCACGGCAGTGCAGCTGACGATGGCCATGAACTTCCTCCAGTGAGCAGACGGCTACCTCATGACTCAGGGCAGGCTTCCCTGTCTCATGGTCAAACAGCAGACCCCCTACTGCATTCCAGGATGTCACTCCTGGTTCCACAGGTTCACGGTGTAGGCTGTGATACTAAGATGAGAATGATTTAGTACACAAATGGCTGAGTATTTATACACTCCAGACTACATTCGTTTACAGCTTAAGGCACATACTCTGAACACTTCTGTGGTGGCAGTTGTGGAAAAGCTTCCATACATCCACTAGTGTACAGCATTGGCTGTTGCTATACCATGCCCAGCTGGCTCCACTTTGCAGCACCAGTCAGCTGTTTTTTGCTTTGCAATGCATAACGCTTTTTCCAGCCTGTAGCTGTCTCTTTTACAACTCACTTCCACTCTGGCATATTTTTTGACTGCATATGGCTGATATGCTACATTGCCTTCCTTTTTATCAACACTCATTCCTTCGGGTCATTGACACTACATTATCTTTAAACATGAGATCCTGGTGACAGGCCCTTCTGGCCCTGTTTCACCTCTTAAGACTTATTCTAGCAAGTGATTCCCTTAATCCTATCACTTAATCCTACACATTACCACAGGGGCCCCTGCCCTGCTCCTTGACTCAAACACCATGGAACTTATTTCATTGCTAGCCTTTTTGCACAATCACTTGTAACTCTCTGTTCCCAACTTACAAGCTAAAGTGATTCAATTATTCTTAATACTACCCCCTTTGCTTCCAGCTACCTTTTGCTGCATTTATACTTGTGGTATCCAATCCACTGGATTCTGAATGAAGGTTGGGTCTGAGCTCAGTCTTGTGCTTCGTCCTCTACATACCAAAACAAGGGCTATGCTCAACAGAACAAGCGCAATTGTGATGTTTGCTATGACAATAGTCAATGTTGTCTCTTTCTGGTACTGATTTTCCTTATCTCAATTTACATGCTGCAATAAAATTTGCAGAGAAACTCATCCCTCCTGCTGGTTTAGAAGTGTATTTATAGACGGCATTAATTCTGACCCTAGAGTTTGATTTAAGCTGGTAAGATCTGCAGCAGGTAGCACTTCCATGGGCTCCTCCCACCAATACAAACAAGGCTGATAAATTTTCAAGTGAGTTATCCCTGAAATCGTGGTGGGCAGATGGAAAGTAGGCCCCATTATCTCACACTTTGTTCCATTTAATAACTAACCATTCTCCATTAATTCTAGCCTCTTTGCTGTTGTTAGCTTTCCCTGCTTGAAATAACTAGCTACTACTACCATCTAGTCAAAGGTAGGGTACAACTAGTGCACCTCAACTTGCTGAAAGAACAATTCTAGCTCAATTAGTTCTTTAGTGCATTCTCTCTTCCTTTTGTTCACTGTGGAGAAAATCTTCCTGTCTCTTATTACCATATTCATACAGACTGTGATTTCCCCTCAGTGGCATTTTTGTAACTTTGCTTCCCTCATTTCTAGATGTCTTCTCTTGTCTTCTTCAATTAATATCAGTAGCTGCATTTTTACTCTTTCAAATGTCTTCAGTATCCCCCACTTGACAGGATATGCGTGAACTATGTAGCCCTAGTAATACGCTTGTTTCCCTGCTTCTGATACAGAAACGGAAACGGAAATGTAACTTCTGCTCCATCATTTCTCACCTATGCTGTAGCTATCTTGAAATAAAAGTGTAAGTTGTTATGCTCAGGATCTAAAATCAACCTCAACTCCAGTGTTAGTTGCTTCTGTACTTTCCTTAGACCCTCTAAATACTGCTCTGGTGACAACCACCTCTTACAGCCTGCTGCATAGTCTCCTGCATTTCTGTTACTTTCCCTCGTGCTTTCCAAATACTATCGTCTATGGACTGCAACCATTTTGTTATTGTTACTTACCTACTTAAGACTTCTTCTTCAGCTTGTAGTTCCCTAATATTCTGATTAACTGCCTCTTTTGCAGCTCCAACTTATCACATTACTTCTCCAGTCAGTTGTAGTAGCCATGTGTTACTCAATACATCTTTCTCTAAACCTCATCAATTGGCAAGAATACCTATTACTTTCATCCCCCTTCAATTCACTGCTGCTCTGCAGCTGCTTATGCTAATTACACTAAATCTATATCTAACCTAAAAAAAATATCAAATGACTGATCTCCTTGGCCTTAATCCATATAGGATCCTCATTAGCATTTCATTCACAACCTCTTGTTTATCTTCTGATGTCTTTCTCCTCACTCTCCCTTTTTAGTCCACATCTCCTATCTTTGGAATAACTTCTGGACTCCCTTAAGAACTGCTCTACATGCACAATTATCATTCTCATTGGCACGTGAATCTTGACATTTACTGGTGACATAGTCTCTACCACTTGGTAATCCCCATGATACTTTGCATAAAACTTCTTTGTCTTTCTCTTCGGTGTATACAAAGTCATAGCATCACCCACTGACCAACCACATAATGCGCCATTCTTGTTGTACAGCTTACAGCTTCTTCCTGTTTCTGCAGTGCATGTGCATTTGTTCTCCGTACTCTATTCCAGATTTCCCTAATCACTCTGGAAAATTCCTTAACAGACTCTCCAGTTTTCCCTTTCTTCACTTTCAATATGTCAAATGGAGATGGCATTTTACAACCATATACTACTTCCTAGCCGGCCACTGTGGTCGAGCAGTTATAGGTGCTTCAGTCCGGAACCACGCAGCTGTTACAGTCGCAGGTTCAAATCCTGCCTCAGGCATGGATGTGTGTGATGTACTTAGGTTAGTTAGGTTTATGTAGTTCTAAGTCTAGGGGACTGATGACCTCAGAAGTTAAGTCCCATAGTGCTTAGAGCCATTTGAACTACTTCCTATGGTAATAATCCTGTATTCGTATGCTGCTTTGAATTACAGGTGGAGATGAAGCACTTCAAATAGACATCCTAGTTGGTGTGGTGTGAGTCAGTGTAGTATCCAAGCATCTTCCTGATTGTCCTTTGCACTCTTTCAGTTCTTCCATTGAGTTGTGAATGGAGAGGACTCATCCTTAACTTCTTCACATTCAATAACTCACACAATTCCTTGAATAGATATGACAAGAAGTTCATTCCCTGGCCTGTTATTATTGTTTCAGCCACTCCAATTAATCAAAAGTGCTTGTGCCACTGTTGTTGCCTGCTGGTTTGCCATTGCGACCATTTCTATGTATAGAAAAACCGATCTATGATTGTGAGTAGGTGCTTATTCCCTGCAGGTGTTTTATTGAATGCACCTAAAACATCAATTCCTAGAAATTCAACTGGTGCTAATGCTTCAGGTAACCTCTGGAATGGTAGTCTTGTTTTACACAAATCTGCTCTTTGTGTGCACTGTATCCAATTCTGCTCATACTGGTTTGCATCAGTCTGCCTATTCTTCCATCAGTACCTTTCTGTTACTCTTCTGTTGGTAGATCTGCAACCTCCATGACCTGCTAATATGTGATTGTGAGCTTCTTGTAACACTCTATTCCTTAGTGTCCTTACCACAACCCACAGTCCCAACTTGGTTTCTCTGCATAGCAACCCTTCCTGCATACAAAACTGTGACTGCTTAAAATTCTGCTTACATTCATCATATATTTGTTGTGCATCTTGCCCTTCCTTATGCTCATTACCTCTAGTAAGTAATACCGCTACTTTTCTACTTACACCATCCACATTTCCATGCTTCTTCCCAGGTTTAAGCATAACTGCGATATCAAATTCACTTAGTCTTAATGTCCATCGTGTCAACCTACTGAAAGGATCATTTAACCCCAACAACCATTTTAATGCCACATGATCTATTATTACTTTAAACTTTTTACAGTACAGATAACATTCAAAAAATGTGATTCCATAAATAAGGCTTAACATCTCTTTCAAAACTGTGGAATAATTTCTTTCTGCAGAATTTAGTTGCTTAATGCATAAGCTACTGGAAGTCCTATGTTTTCTAACTCTTGTGACAAGACACAGCCGTGTGAGTGGTTTGATGGATCTCATGATAAAACAAATTCTCTGTTAAAATATCAGAAATACCAATACTGGACTCAATATTAAAGCTTGTTTTAGCTCCTCAAAAGCATGTTGGCACTCTTCTGACCACACAAATTTAGTACCCTTTTTCTACAATTGTGTCAATGGTCTGGCAATATCCATAAGTCCTTTTATGAACTGGCTGTAATAGTTTTGGAGTCCCAAGTATACCTGCAACTTCTTTGCAGATTCTGTTACAGGAAATTCACATACAACTCTAATCAATGTTGGGTCAGTCTTAATCCTGACTTTACTTATGATATGACCTAGGTATGCTACCTCCCCCATCACAAAATTACACTTTTCTGTACTAAATGTTAATTTTGCTGCTTTCAACCTCAGGAATACTTCCCTCAATCACTGCACATGCCATTCCATAACACTCCCATAGACGACTATGTCACTGACATACACTAAGCATTGCCATAGTTTCAAACCTCTGAGTACTCCATCCAACAATCTCTGAAATGTTACAGGTGCATTTCTAACTCAAACAGGATTTTTCTGCATTGGTAGTGTCACCAGAGTGCCAAAAACATTATTTTGTGTCAATTCTGCAGTGCAACTTCTATCTGGTGATAACCACTCTTCAAGTCCATTGTTGAAAAATATTTATATTGCTCTAAATGATCCAAGGGTTCTGTAATGTTTGGCAAATGGGAGGCATCCATTATGGTTTTCACGTTTAAGTCACTGTAACCATGACAAAACCAATATTTTTGTGTTCCATCCATTGACTTTTTGGCACAACAGCTATTCTTGCCCCCATGGACTATTACTTTCTTCAATTATGCTATCTTCCAGCTGTTGACTGATAAATTGTTCCAGAACTGGCTGCAATTACTTAGGTATTCAGTATGGTTTACAGTAGACTGATGATTCATTTCCTGTTGGTATGTGGTGCTGCATAATATGCGTAGCTGGTAACAGCCCTTTTGGAAAAAATAAATCCTTAAATTCCAAAAGTAATTTTTCCATCTGTTCCCAATTGCTTCCCTGTAGATGCTTCATTTTTTCTCATAATGCAGTTTCAATAGTGTCTGGAGATTGGCCATGGCTGACACACCTTGGGTCCCATTCTTCTGCCTCCAGGATATCCATACTAACGATTAACAACCCCTTTGTTAATCCTATGTCCTCTGCACTAAAATTATCTAAAGAAATAGATACCTTCTTTCCACCCTTTATTTCCTGTATGCATACTGTACCTCTTTCAACTAAGCAACCAACCTGATCTAATACTTCATTTTCTTCCAACAGTTCCACTACACACAAAATTTCTACAGTCAAGCTAGAGTCAACACAGGCCCAAACTGATTTCCCAGTACCCTTAGGTACACAATCATGTGAAACAAGTCTTCAGTGTGGTCTTTTGCAGTAAAATTGGTTCGTCTTTCATGACAGATTCCCCTCATGACATTACTACACGGGCAATGGCTTCACCTAATTAAAACATTTTTCTGTCAAGTTCCACCCTATGTTGCTGAAGACTGATTATTACACAATGCTGATATAATAAATTTAATCCCAGAATCATGTCATAGCTTTCACTCATATGTGGCACAATTCTACACATGCTCAAATTGAAGTGTACCCCACCAAAAGTCTATGTCCACCAATCCAAATGGTATGACATCTTTATCCCTCACTCCATGTAGCCCGTACCATGTTACATCCCATTGTTTACATTTTACCAGGTCATTACTAGTGATCAAGTCCAATAATACCCTGAACCCCTTTTTTCCTACTATTCCTCTTACTTAACAATTCACTTCTGCATACAATGTCGTAGCATCCAATCTTACTGGGAATGACCGTAGGTGGACTTGGGGTTCCTGTTGGCATTTAACACCTTATTCCTCCCCAGTCCTCTACTTCTTAAACTATTACATCCGCCTACTTTATTCACATCACTCTGAGGCTGATGACAATGCCTTCTTAGGTGCCTCATTCGGCCACATCTGAAACGTTTCATATTAGCTGCAAACAGTGTCCATTTACCCTGCATTCCACTTGAAAAATTAATCTCCTCACACTCAATAGCTAACCGCACTGCTGTGCACAAATCAATCAGACCCCCTGTCTGCACACATCTTGACATTTCTGCATGTAACCCTCTTAAAAGAGCATCGAGTGCACTCTCCTCAGCTTCTTGCAAAATAATTTCATTAACTGAAGCATCCTGTCCTTATTCATAGGTACATTCATTAATTTCCCTTATCCTATCTGCAAACTGTTCCATGGTTTCCATATTTTTCTTGGTTATTACTGTTAATTGCTCCCTATACTGCACGGAACTATTTCATTTCTTATATCTCTGAATTAACCTTTCCTTAAAGTCTTCAAATGTTGTGGCACCCTTAAGAGCTTCTGTACACCCTACGTAAGTTCTCGCTTCCTGTTAGTCTCAATTTTGCAACACTCAATAATTCCTTATCGGATCCACCTTCCATTTGAGCAAGATATTCAAGGTCTCCCACTAAGGCCTACACATCCTTGGTTGCATTATCAGAAGAAGGATCAATTACACTAGTGACTGACAAATCTACACCCCATTGTGATGACTGCAATTCTACCACCCACGCAGTTCTGTATTATCTATTGTTATTTGTGCTACCTTTCCTAACAATATGCATACTGCTTCCAGTTCTGACACACCTTATGTCTCCGGTTATGTGGAAGTTTTGTCATTGACAACACTCATTTTGAGAACTAAGACTCACAAACAAAATACATTAACTTAACTCTTACATCTAATCATAAGCTATCTCGACTCCTGGCATTGCCTACCCATGCCCTCCATGTAGCCCGTACCATGTTACATCCCATTGTTTACATTTTACCAGGTCATTACTAGTGATCAAGTCCAATAATACCCTGAACCCCTTTTTTCCTACTATTCCTCTTACTTAACAATTCACTTCTGCATACAATGTCGTAGCATCCAATCTTACTGGGAATGACCGTAGGTGGACTTGGGGTTCCTGTTGGCATTTAACACCTTATTCCTCCCCAGTCCTCTACTTCTTAAACTATTACATCCGCCTACTTTATTCACATCACTCTGAGGCTGATGACAATGCCTTCTTAGGTGCCTCATTCGGCCACATCTGAAACGTTTCATATTAGCTGCAAACAGTGTCCATTTACCCTGCATTCCACTTGAAAAATTAATCTCCTCACACTCAATAGCTAACCGCACTGCTGTGCACAAATCAATCAGACCCCCTGTCTGCACACATCTTGACATTTCTGCATGTAACCCTCTTAAAAGAGCATCGAGTGCACTCTCCTCAGCTTCTTGCAAAATAATTTCATTAACTGAAGCATCCTGTCCTTATTCATAGGTACATTCATTAATTTCCCTTATCCTATCTGCAAACTGTTCCATGGTTTCCATATTTTTCTTGGTTATTACTGTTAATTGCTCCCTATACTGCACGGAACTATTTCATTTCTTATATCTCTGAATTAACCTTTCCTTAAAGTCTTCAAATGTTGTGGCACCCTTAAGAGCTTCTGTACACCCTACGTAAGTTCTCGCTTCCTGTTAGTCTCAATTTTGCAACACTCAATAATTCCTTATCGGATCCACCTTCCATTTGAGCAAGATATTCAAGGTCTCCCACTAAGGCCTACACATCCTTGGTTGCATTATCAGAAGAAGGATCAATTACACTAGTGACTGACAAATCTACACCCCATTGTGATGACTGCAATTCTACCACCCACGCAGTTCTGTATTATCTATTGTTATTTGTGCTACCTTTCCTAACAATATGCATACTGCTTCCAGTTCTGACACACCTTATGTCTCCGGTTATGTGGAAGTTTTGTCATTGACAACACTCATTTTGAGAACTAAGACTCACAAACAAAATACATTAACTTAACTCTTACATCTAATCATAAGCTATCTCGACTCCTGGCATTGCCTACCCATATGCCCTCAACGATTTCATGTACAACATTTTATTGAAACTGATTTTGTACATTGTGCTAAGTGGCCCTAGAGGTTACACTGTGCAGATCTAACAGGCACTAACCAATCCTGACTTCTGTTACTTCTAAAACTAGACAAATCCATGGGTTCTCTACATTCAATAAAATCTACTTTACAAGATGCACAACTATCGAACTTCTTCTCCATGACCAAAGTACAATAATATTTTTTTTCTTTTTCTTTACTCACAGGCCATAGGTTGTAGGTTCATACATTGCTCTAAGCAAGGCAATCCCATTGCTTCTGACACCAGTGTTAAATGACCCTTGGATTGTCACCTGTGAAGAGTGAAATGAAATGTCACAATGACATAGATTTGTTCAATTAATTTATTTATTCTGGCCCTCAGCCATGGTACATCAGGAACAGCATGATGGAGGCATACAGTTGCCTCCCATGCAAAACAATAGACATCTGGCACCACAGTACGAAAAGCGGGCCATGGCTTCACTCAAATGCCACTGTCAGTAATGTCTCTGGCTGTGACCGTGATGACAGTGTGGCAGCACAGCTCACAATGGCCATGAACGTCCTCCAGTGACTCTTATGACTCAGGGCAGGCTGACTTGCCCCATGGCCAAACAGCAGGCCACTTGCTGCATTCCATGATGTCACTCTAGGTGTCACAGGCTCATGGTGTAGGCTGTGATACTGAGATGAGAATTATTTAGTATGCAAAGGGCTGAGTACTTATATACTTCAGATTATGTTTGACTAGGGCTTAAGGCATGTACTTCGAAAACCTCCATGATGGCAAGTGAGGGAAGGTTTCCATTCTTTTGCTCTACCGTGCAATGCAGCTGGCTCCGCTTTGCAATGCCAATCATCCGTGTTTTGCTTTGCAACCCATAACACTGTCACCCACCTGCAGCCGGCTCTGCTGCAACTTATTTCTGCTACAATATAGTTTCACTAGCTAACCTCAGTACAAATAAGGCACTTGAACTATTAAAGTCAAATTCAACATGTAAAGAAAACCTATGTATCTTGAAGGGAAAGTTATTGTGGGAGAAATGACTATTGCACAAACATTTGCACTGGGTTAGCAACCTTAAATGACCACATTTTTATGGGATGTGATGGCAGGTAATAACACTATATTACTTTTAGTATTTCTGGGTGCAATTTGACATGACAAATGAAAAATCTGATGCTTTGACTTTCCGAAATATAAAACGTGGATTCCTCTTCTTCAACATCCTTATATAGTGTGTAAAATTCCCCTTCTGTACCACACAATGACATTTTTGAGACCCACACACTTCCTTCGCACTGTTTTGCACTTCTGTCTCCCCTCTCTAATATACAAGCCATCCCTGCAAGCTGCAAACCATTTGAGTTAAACAAATCTCATTTTCGTACAAGTAAGCACTCCAGCAATCATGTACATAAGCTACCACTTTGTTTATATGCACTTTGCCTGTAAAAACAGTTGACAATCATCTTCTGAAGATCATAGTTCCCACAAAAAGAGCAGTTGAGGACACCAATGAGAGTTGAGATCACGTGACATGAATTGACTTGACCTGCTGTGACATGACAGGCAGTGCAATCAAAACTTGAACTGATGGTGCCATGCCATGACATGACAGCGCCATGATGAACAGTGTGAACTGTCCTTAACAATAAATCTCTTGCCTCATCAGTGTCAGCAGGCAGCAGGTTGAAATTTGTAAATTCATGATCAGTAAAAGGAAACAATCTCTTATGATGTTTTAAATCCCTGCCATTCTGGTTCTGATTGACAGATGTTGCAAAAAATCTCTGAATTCATACCACTGCCATTTACAGGTTTTCTGTTAAAACTGACTGCGAGAAACAAAGCAAAACATCACATTTTCATTTGTTTTTTAAATGATTTTTTTCCAGATCACCGAATCATATATAATATCATGTGTCTTTGAATGCACTAAAGAGTTGTTTTCCCCATGATTAATTCTTAACTATTAAATACAGTGAATCTGCCTCCATGCCTGAAGAAGCACCGCAGTGGAAATATGCATGTGATGCTATTGCCCCTTTTTCCACTTGAGTGGTAATATCCACTACCCTCTTCAGCTTAGCATTACACTGAATACGACAATTTACAGTTTCATACAAAATTACCATTTCATGTTATGATTTTTGTGGAAAATCATTTTGAATAACATTTTAATAAATGTACAGACACAAATCACAAAAATAAAATAAGAAATTCCATCAATAGCAGTACCACGATATAAACAGAAACAAAGCTGTTCAAAGAAACAAAGTTACAAAAGGAAAACAGAAAAAGCAGGAAAAGCGTAAAATAATCTATATCATACTGCACTTTTATCTTCACAGAAGCAGCCAACAGGCTGTAAAGTGCACATTTGTCCTTTCCCAGGAATGTAATCTCATCCTCCCACAATTTGTTGTTGTTTCACTCCTATTTTCAATAGTAAAGTCTCTTTTTCAAAATTACAAGAGGAGTGAGATTTACAATAAACTTTTTACTTATCTTCTTTTCTCATAGTTTGCTCCAGTTTTTCATGTCTAGGTGCTGATTCTTGAGCTGAAATTTTCATATTTTAGGATCTCATGGTTCCAGTTGACATAATTAACTTTGAAGAATGTCTGCACTGTATTTTTTGTTTTCAGGAATATTTTATTCTCACACATTTTTCTATATCACACTGTCTTTTGAATTTTCACATTAACAAAGCCAAAATTACATTGTTCTCCCCCAATACAAAAACAAGTCCAATCACATCAGAGGCATGCCCACTACTACCTCATGCGGTAATAACAATATTCCAAACACTTTACAGATTTTCTTTACAGATGAATTTCTATTAATTTATACTATTATTTTATAAATGAATCCAGATATAAACATAATAAATAGTATCAAATTGTGTAATTAATAGTATAAATTTTAAGTATGCCAAATATTTCGTAATTTCAAATGTCCCTAAAAAATAATTTCGACTGTAAATTCAGACCTAGTACATATCGATTGTAACAAAGAAAATAAAGTAATTTCTTTTTATAGATTTTAGCTTGTAATATAGCACATCGTGTACAAAATCATATGAAATTTTTTAGATTAACAGTTCAGATAATATTGATCTATTCAAAATTTGAAAATATTTCTCAAATCAACTACTGCTGTTGAGGAAAATTAATGCTAGAGGAGGGTGTCTCTTTAGAGTATCTATACTAGCGGTCTCCTTTTGGCATTTGTTCTGCCTGGCAGTGTATCCAGATATAGAAGTGGTTATTTCAACGCAGGTTTTGCTCCACTTATCATTTTGCAGTGTTTACAGGAACATGTGAGCAGAATCACAATTGTATGGCTGTAGATGACCCTGTAGCAGCTCTGAATGAATACCTAACTTGAAGCTAGGTATGTGAAAGGGATCCTGTCGTCCTGGTACACAGTGTTACCAATGGCGAACATGCATAATACCAAGGGGTGGACCTAATCAGCAAAAATGGTCACATATACCTTGGCAATAACGAACCTTGCAGAGTGCCCATGGGGCCCATGAGTGCTATAATATGCTCTGCCAAGCACTCGCCATTGAAATGCCCACTAAATCACGCAGGGCTAACAGGTAATTAGGATTGTGGAAAGGGCCAAGGGAGTTGCGGTCAGATTCATTTCACAATTGTAATTTATTATCATTTAGTTCACAAATACACTTTTGAAAGAATTAAATTTGCTTCGTGGCTGAAGGCCTCCAAACAGGTGCTTTAGAATAAGTTACTGAAAGCAGAAGGCCACAATGTTTTAAGATGCTAACATGGCTGATGGCCCACAAGGTGCACAGAAAGAGATAAACAAACTCAATAAGATGGCTGAAGGCCTCAAAGTTAAATTCTGAAAATTAAGGAAATATATATTGCAACAATCGATATAACAATACATTAAGTTTAAAAATTTCCTTTTTGCAACACCAACGGCGGAAGGCCCACAATAACTTGTAAAATCTTTTAGAGGAAATTGCAATAACCTTTCAAGAGCAGAAGGCGATGATGTTTGGACTTGAAGGAAACTCTGAGAACATGTTTCCAGGGCTGAAGGCCCACAACTAACCTTGCCAAATTAAAATATAAAATACAGTTAAATTCCCCCCATGAACCATGGACCTTGCCGTTGGTGGGGAGGCTTGCGTGCCTCAGCGATACAGATGGCCGTACCGTAGGTGCAACCACAACGGAGGGGTATCTGTTGAGAGACCAGACAAACATGTGGTTCCTGAAGAGGGGCAGCAGCCTTTTCAGTAGTTGCAGGGGCAACAGTCTGGATGATTGACTGATCTGGCCTTGTAACATTAACCAAAACGGCCTTGCTGTGCTGGTACTGCGAACGGCTGAAAGCAAGGGGAAACTACAGCCGTAATTTTTCCCGAGGACATGCAGCTTTACTGTATGATTAAATGATGATGGCGTCCTCTTGAGTAAATATTCCGGAGGTAAAATAGTCCCCCATTCAGATCTCCGGGCGGGGACTACTCAAGAGGACGTCGTTATCAGGAGAAAGAAAACTGGCGTTCTATGGATTGGAGCGTGGAATGTCAGATCCCTTAATCGGGCAGGTAGGTTAGAAAATTTAAAAAGGGAAATGGATAGGTTAAAGTTAGATATAGTGGGAATTAGTGAAGTTCGGTGGCAGGAGGAACAAGACTTTTGGTCAGGTGATTACAGGGTTATAAATACAAAATCAAATAGAGATAATGCAGGAGTAGGTTTAATAATGAATAAAAAAATAGGAGTGCGGGTTAGCTACTACAAACAGCATAGTGAACGCATTATTATGGCCAAGATAGACACAAAGCCCATGCCTACTACAGTAGTACAAGTTTATATGCCAATTAGCTCTGCAGATGATGAAGAAATTGATGAAATGTATGACGAGATAAAAGAAATTATTCAGGTAGTGAAGGGAGACGAAAATTTAATAGTCATGGGTGACTGGAATTCGTCAGTAGGAAAAGGGAGAGAAGGAAACATAGTAGGTGAATATGGATTGGGTGGAAGAAATGAAAGAGGAAGCCGCCTTGTAGAATTTTGCACAGAGCATAAATTAATCATAGCTTACACTTGGTTCAAGAATCATAAAAGAAGGTTGTATACCTGGAAGAATCCTAGAGTTACTAAAAGATATCAGATAGATTATATAATGGTAAGACAGAGATTTAGGAACCAGGTTTTAAATTGTAAGACATTAAATTGTAAGACATTTCCAGGGGCAGATATGGATTCTGACCACAATCTCTTGGTTATGAACTGCAGATTGAAACTGAAGAAACTGCAAAAAGGTGGGAATTTAAGGAGATGGGACCTGGATAAACTGAAAGAACCAGAGGTTGTAGAGAGTTTCAGGGAGAGCATAAGGGAACAATTGACAGGAATGGGGGAAAGAAATACAGTAGAAGAAGAATGGGTAGCTCTGAGGGATGAAGTAGTGAAAGCAGCAGACGATCAAGTAGGTAAAAAGACGAGGGCTAATAGAAATCCTTGGGTAACAGAAGAAATATTGAATTTAATTGATGAAAGGAGAAAATATAAAAATGCAGTAAATCAAGCAGGCAAAAAGGAATACAAACGTCTCAAAAATGAGATCGACAGGAGGTGCAAAATGGCTAAGCAGGGATGGCTAGAGGACAAATGTAAGGATGTAGAGGCTTGTCTCACTAGGTGTAAGACAGATACTGCCTACAGGAAAATTAAAGAGACCTTTGGAGAGAAGAGAACCACTTGCATGAATATCAAGAGCTCAGATGGCAACCCAGTTCTAAGCAAAGAATGGAAGGCAGAAAGATGGAAGGAGTATATAGAGGGTTTATACAAGGGCGATGTACTTGACGACAATATTATGGAAATGGAAGAGGATGTAGATGAAGATGAAATGGGAGATACGATACTGCGTGAAGAGTTTGACAGAGCACTGAAAGACCTGAGTCGAAACAAGGCCCCGGGAGTAGACGACATTCCATTAGAACTACTGACGGCCTTGGGAGAGCCAGTCCTGACAAAACTCTACCATCTGGTGAGCAAGATGTATGAGACAGGTGAAATACCCTCAGACTTCAAGAAGAATATAATAATTCCAATCCCAAAGAAAGCAGGTGTTGACAGATGTGAAAATTACCGAACTATCAGTTTAATAAGTCACAGCTGCAAAATACTAACGCGAATTCTTTACAGACGAATGGAAAAACTGGTAGAAGCGGACCTTGGGGAAGATCAGTTTGGATTACGTAGAAATGTTGGAACACGTGAGGCAATACTAAGCTTACGACTTATCTTAGAAGAAAGATTAAGAAAAGGCAAACCTACGTTTCTAGCATTTGTAGACTTAGAGAAAGCTTTTGACAATGTTGACTAGAATACTCTCTTTCACATTCTAAAGGTGGCAGGGGTAAAATACAGGGAGCGAAAGGCTATTTACAATTTGTACAGAAACCAGATGGCTGTTATAAGAGTCGAGGGGCATGAAAGGGAAGCAGTGGTTGGGAAAGGAGTGAGACAGGGTTTTAGCCTCTCCCCGATGTTATTCAATCTGTATATTGAGCAAGAAGTAAAGGAAACAAAAGAAAAATTTGGAGTAGGTATTAAAATTCATGGAGAAGAAGTAAAAACTTTGAGGTTCGCCGATGACATTGTAATTCTGTCAGAGACAGCAAAGGACTTGGAAGAGCAGTTGAATGGAATGGACAGTGTCTTGAAAGGAGGATATAAGATGAACATCAACAAAAGCAAAACGAGGATAATGGAATGTAGTCAAATTAAATCGGGTGATGCTGAGGGAATTAGATTAGGAAATGAGACACTTAAAGTAGTAAAGGAGTTTTGCTATTTAGGGAGTAAAATAACTGATGATGGTCGAAGTAGAGAGGATATAAAATGTAGACTGGCAATGGCAAGGAAATCGTTTCTGAAGAAGAGAAATTTGTTAACATCGAGTATAGATTTAAGTGTCAGGAAGTCGTTTCTGAAAGTATTTGTATGGAGCGTAGCCATGTATGGAAGTGAAACATGGACGATAACTAGTATGGACAAGAAGAGAATAGAAGCTTTCAAAATGTGGTGCTACAGAAGAATGCTGAAGATAAGGTGGGTAGATCACGTAACTAATGAGGAGGTATTGAATAGGATAGGGGAGAAGAGAAGTTTGTGGCACAACTTGACTAGAAGAAGAGATCGGTTGGTAGAACATGTTTTGAGGCATCAAGGGATCACCAATTTAGCATTGGAGGGCAGCGTGGAGGGTAAAAATCGTAGAGGGAGACCAAGAGATGAATACACTAAGCAGATTCAGAAGGATGTAGGTTGCAGTAGGTACTGAGAGATGAAGGGGCTTGCACAGGATAGAGTAGCATGGAGAGCTGCATCAAACCAGTCTCAGGACTGAAGACCACAACAACAACAACAGTTAAAATACAACATTAACACTGCGAATAGGATAATTAAGAGAATGGCACTCAGGAGTCTCCAGTGGATTGGTCTGCTCTCGTTCACTTAGGCAGGCAGGTGGTGAGTTCAACTACACTTAATTCATGTGAACCCAACCAAGGGATAGTCATGGACCGACCGACCAACCGCTTGCTTGTCACAGTGGAGTACACGAGAATTCAAGCCCCCCCCCCCCCCCCCCCAAAAAAAAAAATTACAAATATCACTATCCCCAAACAAAGGCGTATGTGAACTGAGCTGCCAAAACTACACACCATGTTGGGCAGCAACAACAGGTGAGGAAAAGACACTGCCTAAAAACTATGTTAGTGGCCAGGGCAGATAACCAGAACGCTAACAGCCTCAAGGCAGAAAATTCCACAGGTTCACGTAACTACAGAACAAGATAATATGGTTAACTTCACACAAAATGAACACTGCCTTAATTTACGTTAGTGGCCAGGGCAGGTAACCAGAACACTAATGGCCACAAGGCAGAAAATTCCACTGGTGCACTTGACTATGGGTACATTAATTTAATCAATTGCACCTTACGGCGGCTATCTTGAACACTTCACTCGTTGTTGCTCACAGGAAAACCTCCACAATAGCAATGCCGGAACCAACAACATAATGTTCAAAACCACTCAACCTTCACATCCTGTGTTGGCGAGTGATGATGCTCATTCTTCCCGCGAACCATACGCGACTGGAACAGGAAAGGGAGGTAATGACAGTGGCACGTAAAGTGCCCTCCGCCACACACCGTTGGGTGGCTTGCGGAGTATCAATGTAGATGTAGATGTAGATATCGATTGGACAACTCCAGACAGACTCCGACACTGCGCAGAGATCGCCAGCGGCCCAGTTGACTATGCCGCACGGAGATGTCCTCAGACAAACCGACCAACCAACAATCCACCAAAAGTCAGGCCCAGCTTAAGTGATGTGTGGTGGCAATGATCGGGCGGGCGATGTCCACACAGGGCTCATTGCTGCTGCAAGCCGACAACTGACTGGCCTGGGCTGTGCTCCAGACACATTGTAACTGACTGCCAGGGCCCAACTCATGGCCCAAACTACCGCTGTGAACTCTCCTCCTCGCATGTTCCAACTAACTCCACAACAGATGACGACACATCTAAAATAGTTGTCAGCAGAAATAACTCCAACTACACACACAACCTGACAAACACTTGCACAAAGACTTGAACAATGCCCAACAGTAACTAAGCACACACGAAGACAATCAGGAGTCGATGCACACACACAGCCGACTCATGAACGATCAGTGAGCCAAAACACGTCGTCTGGTAGGACGACCAATCAACAATCCACCAAGGCCGTGGCCCGGGTTAAGTGATGAGTGGCGGCAATAGTCGGGCAAGCCATGTCAGTGCAGACCTCACTGCTGCTCCACCAGACTGCACTAGTGCTGCATTACAACTTTCCGACTGGCAGGTCCGGACTGCACTCCAGACACATTCCAACTGCCTGGCAGACCCAAACTCGTGACCCGAACTGCCCTGCTGACACCTTCCAACTGACTACATGACATAGGACAACTGGGAAGTAATAGCAGTCCAGCAAAGATACTACAAGAGGAGATATATCGATACGCGCTGCTAGAGCCGGTCACGGTCAGGCAAAGCAGCAACTCAGTGACAGTAGTAATTTAAATTAACGTGGTGAGGTGGAAGTACATTAAAAACAGGGTGTAAATACATGATGGCGGGAACACGAGCCATGCACAGATCAGCCATGTTTCACTCTTGGGACATAAGTTTAGCCAGAAGTTGAAAACAGGACATATAAAACAAGCCAACAGTTCCATATTTTTTACTGCTGCCTTTTGAAATATTACTGAGCTCCAAGAGCTCTGCTCTTGTTTGTGTTTCAATATGTTGTAAATTATTACTTTGCAGTCATGAAAGAATGTCACTTTTTTGTGTGTTTGTAGTGGGAGGCATGTTGAGAACAACAGAATGATAGCTTGCATTGTCCATAACAATGACAGAGCCTGGATGCAAATAAGGTAACAGCTGATTCTGAAAACATTCTCACAATGTTTCTCCATTCATTTCAGAATGGCAGTCAGAGGTGGTTTTCCATGTTTATTGGAGTACAAGTTTACTTTGAGGCACAAATTCGGTATCAGCATAACTGGCAAGACATAGCATATTAAGACACCCTCCTTTTCCCCTGGACCTTTCAAGCCATCTTCTCCCTTTGTTGCTTGTCAAATAAAATTTCTAGTGTAATTTTGATTTATCCAAGTCTCCTCCAAGTAATATATAGTTGACATTTCTTCTGATATGAGTTCATGCATTATTCTTAGAAATGTCATCCTAGTAGTAGCAATATTATTTCACTCCATTAAAAATTTCTGTCCATCATTAGATTTTACACATTTAAATCCAATGTTCTTCAATATTCTTTGGATTGACTTTGCACTTCCTTCAAACCCAGCAGCTTTATGCATAACAATGAGCAATTTTGCTGCCATGGGAAACTTGCCTCTTTTATAAAATTTGAAAGCTTTCCAACGTAAGACAGCTTGATTGAAGTCATCGATTCCTGTTACCTGCTTTGGCATGGTATGTTTTTTCTTGGAGACCAAAATCCCACATTTCCAAGTTGCCTTCTGGGACAGCTTCGCCTGCTGCACACTTTTCCTGACTGTTCGTACACCAATATCACCACAGGCCGCTGCAGGGCATCCTGCACTTTGGCAACCCCACAGACTGGTTCACCTGAATCTGTTTCACATTTGAAGAATGAGTACACTTGAAAAATAGCATCCCTTGCCTGTCTGTGAAACACTTGGTGCCTTCCACGTCTTTCAGCCATTGTGAGAAAACCCACAGAAGACCACAGAAATCAGTCAATAGTAGTTTCACACACATAAAACATGATAGAATCCTCAAATATCATGGAAATTTACCCAGTACTCAACAGGAAAACCAACTGATTGTGAGTGCTAATTGGGTAGCTGAGCAGCTATCCACTGTGCATTGCCAGCCCAGACAGTCCAAATACACTGTTGCAGACTACAGCTGACAAACCCAGCATTACATGGGTATTTGTTTTGTCATGTTTCTATTAGAAATGAACGCAAAAAATTAACTTTGATTGTAGTGTAATATCGAAAAAATTTCATGTCCTTGTACTCCTGAAAACACATTTGAAATTATGAAACCATTTCTGTGCAATGGGCAAAGGTGCTTCGCATGTCTACAGTGCAATTTTGTAAACGTCTCAATGGCAATGCCTAATCATAGCTCTATCAATGGCTATTACTTTTGCCCATAGCCATTTGCACTTCACTGTTAGAATCTGAAAAAAGTGCTGCCACCTATTAGGGATTCTCTTAATTTGACTCAAACTTGCAAGTATCTTAGTAGCAAATAATAAATGTATTAAAGCTTTGTGCATGATGCATCAGTTTTTCAAGCATCTCATTGTTTATTATGTCAGATCTCCTGAACTATGTCTGCCTGCTTAGCTGAGTGACAACATGCTTGCCTCCCATGCCGTGGGCACTAATTCTATTCCCAGCCGGGTTGGAGATTTTTTCCGCTCGTGGATTGAATGTTGTGTTGTCCTCATCATCATTTCATCTTCATCACCAGCACGCGAGTCGCCCAATGTGGCATTGACTGAAATAAAACTCTCACACTTCCCCGGATGGGGCTCCCTGGCCAGCAATGCCATATGATCATTTCATTTTCTCCTGAATTGTGATGGTAGGTGGTTATTACCCACATAGCAATGTTTTCCAGGCAGTACGTGATATGTGTACCAGGTTGGGCTGAAATCAGTGCAGTGGTTTAGTAGGAGATGTGGTACATATGCACATAAATACATACATTTTTATATTATGTATGGATATGTAATTTGCAAATTACTGTTATTAGTGAAATGAAATAATATTCCTGTTATCAAAAACAGGATTCTCAGTGTCATTAGTAGAGTTTTAAATTGTGGTTACTAAGAGGCAAACAGAACTGGAAGATGCACTTTGCTTTGATGAGAATCCTGCAGTGTGAATCATTTACTGGTGATGATCAGGTTGTTGGAAGTGTAGTTGTGCATACACTGGAATCAGTTGGTAGCATTTTCCCAATAGTGGAATGGGTGTGGCAGGTTGTGTGTCTCTTACAACTGCAATCAGTTTCGTCATGGCTTTTATCAGACTACAAATGCCACCATCTCCTATTGAAGTCTCATTTTATGAGCCTCACCAGCAAGCATTTCCTTTGCAGTCCAGTCTCTGATCCCAGGATGATCTTGCTCTTCATGGTCTGCATAGTTCTCTCCCTTAGGGCATGGCGATAGACCCGACTGGCTAATTCTTGTTCTCCTTTGTAATATTTTCCTTAACTGATGCATACCACCCCTATTTTCACAAAAGAAAGATCACACACAACTGGCAAGAAAGTTATTCCTAGAAGGTATTCCCTCGCATGGAAAATTGCATGTCACCCATTAACAGTTGACATCCCTTGTCCTGTGTATGTGTCCATTAGTCATCTCTGCATTTATAATTGCAGACATCTGTTTTCGCTTTAGCTTCACCATATGTGTTTGGTTGGTTGGCTGGATGGTTTGATTGGTTGGCTGATCGGAGCTAAAGGACTAAACGGCAAGGTCATCAGTCCCTGGGTCAAGGTTCCATTCATCCTGAGGTAGTGAAATCCCCCAGGAATGTTCTCAGTTGAGGACAGTGTGTAGAGGTGGTAAAAGCAAGGCACAGAAGGCAATACTGATGCCAAAGCTGAAAAAAACTGATTTATCGGAAAGTAAAAGTATATGGATTGGATCGGTGTATAGGACTGAGCACACAAGTCATCTCCCAGACTGTCTACACAACTAGTTCACAAGGCACAAGTGTCCACTTCAACTCCACAATGATGGACTGGATCTAAGACCCATGGCAAAAGAAACCCCACTCACATCCAATTCCCACCAACCCAGTTGACAGTAGAGACACCTACAGAGCAAAAACTGCCTTCTAGTCAAGAGATCCAGAAAAATAAAAAGGAAGTAAAAGGGAGAAGAGGTAAGGGATATCATGTGAGTGGTTAATACTAAAACAAGGTGAGAAAGATAGTTAAGGTTGCACACGGGTATGCACTGGGGCTCTTCATGTGAAGGGGAGATGCCCTCCCACAGGTGTCCCACTCTCAGTCCATCATAGGCAAAGCAGTCCGCCCCTGGTAGCTGAGTGGTCAGTGTGACAGAATGTCAATCCTAAGGGTCCAGGTTTGATTCCCAGCTGGGTCGGAGATTTTCTGCACTCAGGGACTGGGTGTTGTGTTGTCCTAATCATCATCATTTCATCACCATTGACGCACAAGTCGCCGAAGTGGAATCAAATCAAAAGACTTGCATCCAGCGAACAGTCTACCTGACGGGAGGCCCTAGTCACACTACATTTACATTTATAGGTAAAGCATTAAAGAGGAGAAAAACAACTAGTAATCAACAGAGTGCTGCTCCTAAAACAGGAAAGAAGGCGCAGCAGAGAAAGAGCAATTAAAGCAGAGGAAAGGAGCGATGACATGGGTAGCAGGCAAAAGAGGCAGGGTCGAGGGTCCTCCTGACCAGCATGCGGCAAGAAACACCCAGTGCCCCAGCCACCCCACACCCACCCCAAAGATCATTCAAAATGTTATATATGAGAATAAAAACCACTGTCATGGAGAAAACTAAGAGCAAGTTCACCTGTACACGAGTCATTTGCCAACATGAGGGGCAAAGAATTCGGGAAACTTGCTTAGCACGGACGACCTAAGAGGGCACATTCCCCCATCACATGAGAAACTATCAGTAAGGTTCCACAACTACAATGTGGAGGTGGCTAGTTATGTAAAATGAAGCTATTGATCAGACTGTTGTAACCAATGCGGAGGCAACATACAATGGTGGATTCCTTTCAGGAGGGACAGAATGAAGGGTGGCATGCATCAGTAGTTTCTTTGATAATGTGAGGATTATTAAAAGGGGCAGTAAACCACCAGATAATGTTCTGTTACTGAGTGAGCAAAGGCCTTAGTTGCACCTGCAAATCCACATCTTGGATCATCAAAGCAAATACAGGGTGAGTAATCATATCTCAAGTCAAACGGTTGACCAATTCATTCCCTGGGGTACCCAGATGATGTGGGACCCAGAGAAAGACAACCGAGCAAGCAGCATGGCTATGAAGATCTTGAATAGCAGAGACCACAGGGTGACAAGAGTAAAATCGTTCAGTGGCTTGAAGATTGCTCATTGAGTCACTACATATTAAAACATGGTCAGCAGATGACTGTTTAATAAAATGGAGGGCTCTGTTAATGGCCATCAGCTCCACTGTCAAAACAAAACATGTTCTCAGCAGCGAATGGTGTTCTTGACCAGTGGGAGACATAAAAGCATAACTCACCCTATGTGAGGTTTTAGAGCTGTCAGTGTAAAAGACCCCAATACCCCTGCAGAACTGAGAGAACAGATACCAAAAGCTCATGGAGGTGAATGAGACTTTAGGTCCTTAAAATAGATCGGTCCTAATATGTGGCCTGGGTACCAATGAAGGGGGGGGGGGGGGGGGGGCAGTGGCAAAAAGCAAAAAAAGCATAAAGCATGGTGAGTACTTTCTAAGCAGGACAGGCAGAGATCCTTGCAGAGAGCTGTAATCTCACTCCAGGGTAGGTGTTAGGGGGATGAAATTGTTGACTGGCAATTGCTTAGGTGAGTAACATTTGGTAATATCAGAAGTGAAGAGGGGAGATCCTCACTTCCACACAACTAGTTCACAAGGCACAATTGTCCACTTAAACCTCACAATGATGGACTGGATCTAAGACTTTTAAAGCCGAAGGAAGCACAGAGCATTAAGCTTTTGTATGAACAGACTTAAATTGACAGATATGGGGAAGTCAAATCACTTTCCTGACAAAGAGGAGTTCAGAAATCAGGACTGTGCAACAACATTCAAGTACTGTGTACCCAAGTAGAGTCCTGTGTCAGGATGGACCGTGGTATGACGACAAAAATACATAACCCTCATTTTTGCAGGGGAGAATTGGAAACCATGAGAAAGGGCCCAATCTGATCCCCATCAGATGGTGGCTTGGAGGTGGCATTCAGTTAAGGCTACAGCGTGTGAGATGTACAAAATGCACAAGTCGCCAACATACAGTGTAGCAGTGAGCAACGACCTGACGAAGGTCACTAGCCCATTGATGGCAATGAGGGAGAGTGTGACACTCACCATGGAGCCTTTTCGGATGCCACTCCCTAGGACCCTTCAGAGAGGTAAGTGAAGTACCAACTCAAACCCAGAACAATCAGTGGGATAAAAACTGTTGAACAAAAATTGATTGAAGCCTTCAAAGGCCCAGTCATGCAAGGTAAGTAAGATGTGACGGCGCTAGGCAGTGTTGTTTGCCTTATGCACATCAAAAAAGCCTGCGATGAGGTGTTGTCATTCAGAAAGAGCCCATCAGACTGCCATTTCCAACCTAACCAAATGGTCAGTTGTGGGTCTTCTCTCCCAGATATCACACTGATGGGACAAAAGATCCCAATGATCTGAGAACCCAGCATAGTTGGTAGACAACTAGTCTTTCAAGTAGTTTGCAAAGCACACTAGGGGGCGGGGGGGGGGGGGGGGGGGGGGGCTATCAGCCAGTAACTGTTGATGGATGTTGGGTTTTTGTGTGGCTTTAGGATTGGAATGATGATATTATCACCCATTGCAAAGGGAAGACACCACCGAACCAATACATGTCAGAACAAACAGACACCACGCATTTATATAATTGATATGCCTAGCTGGGCAATGGATCCACATTTTTCAGTTCAGATGCGCAAATACATCTGACCTCCTGTGGGAATCTCACAGTAGTGAACATGGAGTCAATGGGCAAGGACTGCTGAAAGGTGGCACTCAGTGGGAATGTGGATTGGCAGTGAGGCATGCTGAGATAATTCACGCAGTTATGATAGTGCTGTGTCCCAGAAGGCACAGTGGTTAATGCACCTGCCTAGTAAGCAGGAGATCCTGGGTTTGAATCCTGGACCTGTACACATTTTCACTCATTGCCACTGATTCCACATAATGCCCGTTGGAGCTGACAGCAGTGATCACCTTTAATTTACATATTATGTAATCAGTATTACAGTATTATGAAACAGTGCTAATAGTAACAATCTCTTAAAAATAATTTAGTTTCATGACAGAAACACAGCTGAATTCTTTTATTTTCATCCTTTAGACAAATTAATTTTAAGCCTCAGGTGGTAATATTACCATTGTATCTGGGCAGCAGGCTGAAAGTCTCATCTGGTCAATACTGGACAGCCTTAATGCAATATTCCTCTTCTATAACAGTCACACTTCATCCATGATGTGCACTATGCTTGTATAACAGCAGCTAGTGACATTCGAAAGCATCCCTCTCTCAGTTGCAAACACATTGTTCCAGGAATACCCACCTTATATTCTCAAGTGGCAAGCCACAGAATAAGTGTGTCCACGATAGTTTCACAGTAATAACAATACGTGTTGGTAGCTGAAATTTTGGCTGTGTGTTTCAAGTGATAAAAAATGTTTTGCCAAGGTTCTACATGGTAAGAATAACGGAACAGATTAAATATGTTCCTGTGACACAAACCTATTTATAGAGATTTAAAAGATATTGTTGTTAAGGAAGACTGATTGTATGCAGTTGGCATAGTTATGGGAACAATTTAATTTTTGTGGCAAATAAAAACTACAAGCCCATTAGGATTCTAATGCAGACTCAAGGTGGAAAAGAAAGTGAGATGAGAGGTATATTTGTGGCTGACTATACTGGTCCATGCAGGAGATTTGCTGGATTAGCTCACTTTCTATAGTAGTGCATGAAAAACCAAGGAAGATAAAGTCTCTACCACTTGTCTGACATAACGAGAATATGTTATAACCATCAGTTTTCTTGAAACTAATATGTCCACAGTTCATTGCTGTCTTAATACATTACTTAACAACTTTTAAGATGCAATAAATGATGACACAATAATATAATAATAATCATTATAATTGCTCCAAACATATCCACACACCTGATTATACAAGAGAAAAATATTCTATTAAAAGGGCAGGTTTCCAATGAAAGCTGTAAAATATAATGTATATTACACAGTAGTTGAAGCGACTAGAAACTCTCTTTTTCCTCACAATATGTGCTATTCTCTCAACCATGAAAATACTTCACAGTATATATATATATAAGGTCTTTCCGCTCCCAGGATTGGAATGACTCCTTTCCCTCTCCCTTAAAACCCACTTCCTTTCATCTTTCCCTCTCCTTCCCTCTTTCCTGATGAGGCAACAGTTTGTTGCCAAAGCTTGAATTTTGTGTGTATGTATGTATCTGTTTGTGTTTCTATCGACCTGCCAGCGCTTTCGTATGGTAAGTCACATCATCTTTGTTTTTAAATATATTTTCCCCACGTGGAATGTTTCCCTCTCTCTCTCTCTCTCTCTCTCTCTCTCTCTCTATATATATATATATATATATATATATATATATATATATATATATATATATATATATATATATATATATATATATATATACGAGCAACAGTGGCACTAAATCTAAATAACCAATAACCAACTGTACTTTTTTTATGAAAGAGAAATGTGTTCCAGGCAGGGTTCAATTTGGATAGTGTCTTGGGGAGTTGGATCATTAGGAGTAAGTATATTTCTGGAAAGGTTGTGAAGGGTGAGTGAGTTGCCTTTCCGGAGGTGGGAAACCAGGAGATTGGATAGTTTTCTGAGGTGGAGGGTGGCATGCTGTTCTAATTTGCGGTTGGCCTGTAGGAGGATGCTCTGAACAGCTGGTGTGGATGTGGGAGAGGAAAGATTGAGGACTTTTATTAAGGATAGGAGTTGACGGGTGTGTTCATTGGCTGAGTTGATGTGTAGGTGAAGGATTAGGTGGGTGAGGGCAATGGATTGTTCAGTTTGGAACTGGTATAGGGACTGATGGAAAGAAGGATTACAGCCAGAGATGGGAACTTAAATTGTGAGGCCTTTGGGGGTAATGCCAAATGTCAGACAAGCCTGAGAAAATAAAATATGGGAGTGTAATCTGGCTAGGGCGAAGGCATGTTTGCGGAGGGAATGTAAATAAAACTTAATGGGGTTGTTGTGGTGATGTTGTGAGGGTGACATGGTATTAGAAGGTGGAAAGTGTAACATGAGGCTGAAATCGAAATGAAAATAAAAACATATGGGGAGAGATAAAGGTGAACTAAAAAGCAACTGGAGATCTGGTGTGAAAAAAAGGCGAAAAAGTGTTGGTTATAGCTGGGCTATGTTGATCCTGTCGTGAACTTGGGTTGGTAGACAACGATGTGCACAAAGGTTAGGTGCTTGTGTTGCCGCCAAAACACGTTAAAGGGTGGAGCAATTCGGGAAAATTTCAAAAAAACTGCGTGTAAATGTCTTAAAAGGAGTGGTTTTGTGGTGGCAGATTGTGAAAATGAGGCTAACAATTGTCTGACAAAGAAATAATGACGTTAAAACCTGTGGGAAGCGGCTAAAATAGATCAGTGATGTGGGAAAAACAGAAATGGAAAAAAAGCGAAAGTTATAAGTTATTAGAACTAGCTGAAATGGCTGTTTAATAGACGAAAGGAACTGTTTGTGAACTGGAAATGGTGGATTTTGTAGCAGCGGTAGTGTTGAAAGCGGAAAAAATTTTTTGGTTATGGTTTGGAAGTGGGTTACATATTATTGAGTACATATAGGTGGGATAAAATTGTATGGTAGATTCGGTAAAGAGGAGAAGGTGAATACAATGTGAAACTACTTGCAAAAACAGAAAGACACTATCCAAATTGAACCCTGCCTGGAACAGTTCCGTCCTCCGTCACAGCGGGACCCACCTCCTCTTCCTCAAAATCACCCTCTCCAAACCTTCCAGGAATTTCTGACTTCCAGCCTTGCCTCTCAATCCTTCTTAAAAAACCTTAATCCTACTCCCAACATCACAACTGCTGAAGCCCAGGCTATCCGTGATCTGAAGGCTGACCAAACCATCGTCATTCTTCCGGCGGACAAGGGTTCCACGACCGTGGTACTTGATCGTCGGGAGTATGTGGCTGAGGGACTGCGTCACCTTTCAGACAACACTACTGATGTCCAGGCGGAGCTTCAAGGAATCCTCAGAACCTTAGGCCCCCTACAAAACCTTTCACCTGACTCCATCAACCTCCTGACCCCACCAACACCCCACACCCCTACCTTCTACCTTCTTCCTAAAATTCACAAACCCAATCATCGCGGCTGTCCCATTGTAGCTGGTTACCAAGCCCCCACAGAACGTAACTCTGCATACGTAGATCAACACTTTCAACCCATTACATGCAGTCTCCCATCCTTCATCAAAGACACCAACCACTTTCTCGAATGCCTGGAATCCTTACCCAGTCTGTTACCCCCAGAAACCATCCTTGTAACCATTGATGCCACTTCCTTATACACAAATATTCCGCACATCCAGGGCCTCACAGTGATGGACCACTTCCCTTCAAGCCGATCACCTGCCACCCTACCTAAAACCTCTTTGCTCATTACCTTAGCCAGCTTCATCCTGACCCACAACTTCTTCACTTTTGAAGACCAGACATACCAACAATTAAAGGGAACAGCCATGGGTACCAGGATGGCCCCCTCATACGCCAACCTATTCATGGGTCGCTTAGAGGAAGCCTTCTTGGTTACCCAGGCCTGCCAACCCAAAGTTTGGTACAGATTTATTGATGACATCTTCATGATCTGGACTCACAGTGAAGACGAACTCCAGAATTTCCTCTCCAACCTCAACTCTTTTGGTTCCATCAGATTCACCTGGTCCTACTCCAAATCCCATGCCACTTTCCTTGATGTTGACCTCCATCTGTCCAATGGCCAGCTTCACACGTCCGTCCACATCAAACGCACCAACAAGCAACAGTACCTCCATTATGACAGCTGCCACCCACTCCATATCAAACGGTCCCTTCCCTACAGCCTAGGCCTTCATGGCAAACGAATCTGCTCCAGTCCTGAATCCCTGAACCATTACACCAACAACCTGAAAACAGCCTTCACATCCCGCAACTACCCTCCCGACCTGGTACAGAAGCAAATAACCAGAGCCACTTCCTCATCTCCTCAAACCCAGAACCTCCCACAGAAGAACCCCAAAAGTGCCCCACTTGTGACAGGATACTTTCCGGGACTGGATCAGACTCTGAATGTGGCTCTCCAGCAGGGATACGACTTCCTCAAATCCTGCTCTGAAATGAGATCCATCCTTCATGAAATCCTGCCCACTCCACCAAGAGTGTCTTTCCACCATCCAACTAACCTTCGTAACCTCTTAGTTCATCCCTATGAAATTTCCAAACCACCTTCCCTATCCTTCTGGCTCCTATCCTTGTAACAGCCCCCGGTGTAAAACCTGTCCCATGCACCCTCCCACCACCACCTACTCCAGTCTTGTAACCCGGAAGGTGTACACAATCAAAGACAGAGCCACGTGCGAAAGCACCCACGTGATTTACCAACTGACCTGCCTACACTGTGAAGCTTTCTATGTGGGAATGACCAGCAACAAACTGTCCATTCGCATGAATGGACACAGGCAGACAGTGTTTGTTGGTAATGAGGATCACCCTGTGGCTAAACATGCCTGGTGCACGGCCAGCACATCTTGGCACAGTGTTACACCGTCCGGGTTATCTGGATACTTCCCACTAACACCAACCTGTCAGAACTCCGGAGATGGGAACTTGCCCTTCAGTATATCCTCTCTTCTCGTTATCCGCCAGGCCTCAATCTCCGCTAATTTCAATTTGCCGCCGCTCAAACCACACCTGTCTTTCAACAACATCTTTGCCCCTGTACTTCCGCCTCGACTGACATCTCTGCCCAAACTCTTTGCCTTTACAAATGTCTGCTTGTGTCTGTGTATGTGCGGACGAATATGTGTGTGTGTGTGTGCGAGTGTATACCTGTCCTTTTTTCCCCCTAAGGTAAGTCTTATCGCTCCCGGGATTGGAATGACTTCTTACCCTCTCCCTTAAAACCCACATCCTTTCGTGTTTCCCTCTCCTTCCCTCTTTCCTGATGAAGAAACCATTTGTTGCGAAAGCTAGAATTTTGTGTGTATGTTTGTGTTTGTTTGTGTGTCTATCGACCTGCCAGAACTTTCGTGTGGTAAGTCACATCATCTTTGTTTTTAGATACATTTTTCCCACGTGGAATGTTTCCCTCTATTATATTCATATATATATCAACCTGCCAGCGCTTTTGTTTGGTAAGTCTCATCATCTTTGTTTTTAGATTTATATATATATATCTAAAAACAAAGATGATGTGACTTACCAAACGAAAGTGCTGGCACGTCGATAGTTCTGATAACTTTCACTTTATTTCCATTTCCGTTTTTCGCACATCACTGATAATTTTTAGCCACTGACCACGTGTTTTAACGTCATTATTTCTTCGCCAGACAATTGTTAGCCTCATTTTCATAATCTGCACCACAAAACCACTCCTTTTAATACATTTACACGCAGTTTTTTTGAAATTTTCCCGAATTTCACCATCCTTTTACGTGTTTTGGCGGCAACACAAGCACCTAACCTTTGTGCACATCGTTGTCTACCAACCCAAGTTCACGACAGGATCAACATAGCCCAGCTTTAACCAACACTTTTTCGCCTTTTTTCACATCAGATCTCCAGTTACTTTCTCCAGTTATTTTCATTTTCATTTCAACCTCATGTTACACTTTCCACCTTCTAATACCACGTCATCCTCACAACACCCCCACAACGACCCCATTAAGTTTTATTTACGTTCCCTCCGCAAACATACCTTCACCCTAGCCAGATTACACTCCCATATTTTATTTTCTCAGGCTTGTCTGACATTTGGCATTACCCCCAAAGGCCTCACATTTAAAGTTCCCATCTCTGGCTGTAATCCTTCTTTCCATCAGTCCCTATACCAGTTCCAAACTGAACAATCCATTGCCCTCACCCACCTAATCCTTCACCTACACATCAACTCAGCCAATGAACACACCCGTCAACTCCTATCCTTAATAAAAGTCCTCAATCTTTCCTCTCCCACATCCACACCGGCTGTTCAGAGCATCCACCTACAGGCCAACCGCAAATTAGAACAGCATGCCACCCTTCACCTCAAAAAGCTATCCAATCTCCTGGTTTCCCACCTCTGGAAAGGCAACTCACTCACCCTTCACAATCCTTTCCAGCAAACCTCAACCTCCTCTCATTGCACACGAACGCAGTCTCTCCCATCTACTCAATCTCCCACTTCCAGCTCCACTCCCTCCAAAACCTCAAAATTCCAATCAACACAATCTGGTACCACAACACCCTAATTCAGTAGTTAACCTTTCCTTCAAACCTCTCTCCCAATCCGAAACCTCTGTCCTATCCATAGGCCTCACCTTCAGCCCCACTCCCAGATTCAACCAAACAGCCCTCGTCAAAGATTTACTGTCCTACACTCGTACTCTCTGCTGGAAGTATCACTTTGCCACGAAGAAAAACGATCCTAATCCTACCGCTAATGATCCAACTCCCCAAGACACTATCCAAATTGAACCCTGCCTGGAACAGTTCCATCCTCCGTCACAGCGGGACCACCTCCTCTTCCTCAAAATCACCCTCTCCAAACCTTCCAGGAATTTCTGACTTCCAGCCTTCCCTCTCAATACTGCTTAAAAAACCTTAATCCTACTCCCAACATCACAACTGCTGAAGCCCAGGCTATCCGTGATCTGAAGGCTGACCAAACCATCGTCATTCTTCCGGCGGACAAGGGTTCCTCGACCGTGGTACTTGATCGTCGGGAGTGTGTGACTGAGGGACTGCGTCAGCTTTCAGACAACACCACATACAAAGTTTGCCAAGGTAATCCCATTCCTGATGTCCAGCCGGAGCTTCAAGGAATCCTCAGAACCTTAGGCCCCCTACAAAACCTTTCACCTGACTCCATCAACCTCCTGACCCCACCGACACCCCGCACCCCTACCTTCTACCTTCTTCCTAAAATTCACAAACCCAATCATACCAGCCGCCCCATTGTAGCTGGTTACCAAGCCCCCACAGAACGTATCTCTGCCTATGTAGATCAACACCTTCAACCCATTACATGCAGTCTCCCATCCTTCATCAAAGACACCAACCACTTTCTCGAACGCCTGGAATCCTTATCCAATCCGTTACCTCCGGAAACCATCCTTGTAACCATTGATGCCACTTCCTTATACACAAATATCCTGCACGTCCAGGGCCTCGCTGGGATGGAGCACTTCCTTTCACACCGATCACCTGCCACCCTACCTAAAACCTCTTTCCTCATTACATTAGCCAGCTTCATCCTGACCCACAACTTCTTCACTTTTGAAGACCAGACATACCAACAATTAAAGGGAACAGCCATGTGTACCAGGATGGCCCCCTCATACGCCAACCTATTCATGGGTCGCTTAGAGGAAGCCTTCTTGGTTACCCAGGCCTGCCAACCCAAAGTTTGGTACAGATTTATTGATGACATCTTCATGATCTGGACTCACAGTGAAGACGAACTCCAGAATTTCCTCTCCAACCTCAACTCTTTTGGTTCCATCAGATTCACCTGGTCCTACTCCAAATCCCATGCCACTTTCCTTGATGTTGACCTCCATCTGTCCAATGGCCAGCTTCACACGTCCGTCCACATCAAACCCACCAACAAGCAACAGTACCTCCATTATGACAGCTGCCACCCATTCCACATCAAACGGTCCCTTCCCTACAGCCTAGATCTTCGTGGCAAACGAATCTGCTCCAGTCCTGAATCCCTGAACCATTACACCAACAACCTGACAACAGCTTTCGCATCCCGCAACTACCCTCCCGACCTGGTACAGAAGCAAATAACCAGAGCCACTTCCTCATCCTCTCAAACCCAGAACCTCCCACAGAAGAACCCCAAAAGTGCCCCACTTGTGACAGGATACTTTCCTGGACTGAATCAGACTCTGAATGTGGCTCTCCAGCAGGGATACGACTTCCTCAAATCCTGCCCTGAAATGAGATCCATCCTTCATGAAATCCTCCCCACTCCACCAAGAGTGTCTTTCCGCCGTCCACCTAACCTTCGTAACCTCTTAGTTCATCCCTATTAAATTCCCAAACCACCTTCCCTACCCTCTGGCTCCTACCCTTGTAACCGCCCCCGGTGTAAAACCTGTCCCATGCACCCTCCCACCACCACCTACGCCAGTCCTGTAACCCGGAAGGTGTACACGATCAAAGGCAGAGCCACGTGTGGTAGCACCCATGTGATTTACCAACTGACCTGCCTACACTGTGACGCATTCTATGTGGGAATGACCAGCAACAAACTGTCCACTCGCATGAATGGACACAGGCAGACAGTGTTTGTTGGTAATGAGGATCACCCTGTGGCTAAACATGCCTTGGTGCACGGCCAGCACATCTTGGCACAGTGTTACACCGTCCAGGTTATCTGGATACTTCCCCCTAACACCAACCTATCCGAACTCCGGAGATGGGAACTTGCTCTTCAATATATCCTCTCTTCCCGTTATCCACCAGGCCTCAATCTCCGCTAATTTCAAGTTGCCGCCACTCATACCTCACCTGTCATTCAACAACATCTTTGCCTCTGTACTTCCGCCTCGACTGATATCTCTGCCCAAACTCTTTGCCTCTGTATATGTCTGCTTGTGTCTGTATATGTGTGGATGGATATGTGTGTGTGTGCGAGTGTATACCCGTCCTTTTTTCCCCCTAAGGTAAGTCTTTCCGCTCCCGGGATTGGAATGACTCCTTACCCTCTCCCTTAAAACCCAAATCCTTTCGTCTTTCCCTCTCCTTCCCTCTTTCCTGACGAGGCAACCATTGGTTGCGAAAGCTAGAATTTTGTGTGTATGTTTGTGTTTGTTTGTGTGTCTATCGACGTGCGGGTGTATTGTTGTACAAATATCTTTCACTATTCCAAAAAAATTTGGAAAGATTTTTGTACTAGTGTTTCCCCAGGTATTCAATGTCTGTCATATATATAGGCATCCTGGTAATACACAGATGTGAATTTGTGAATATTGTATTATTTAAAAAAAGTTCTAATTAATGATATGAATATAATAGAGGGAAACATTCCACGCGGGAAAAATATATCTAAAAACAAAGATGGTGTGACTTACCATACGAAAGTGCTGGCTGGTCGATAGACACACAAACAAACACAAACATACACACAAAATTCAACCTTTCGCAACAAACGATTGCTGCATCAGGAAAGAGGGAAAGACGAAAGGATGTGGGTTTTAAGGGAGAAGGTAAGGAGTCATTCCAATCCCGGGAGCAGAAAGACTTACCATAGGGGGAAAAAAGGACAGGTATACACTCGCACACACACACATATCCATCGGCACATACACAGACACAAGCAGACATTTGTAAAGGCAAAGAGTTTGCATTTCTCTTTCATAAATGAAGTACAGTTGGTTATTTAGATTTAGTGCCACGGTTGCTCATACTGATTTCATGACATTTAGGAGTTCCTGAAGCTCTTCGCTGTTCCAATTTCTTACAGAATGAAAAAATTCTTTGACTGGAAAAATGAAAATTAAGTTTCCTCCAGCACACTTATGAAATAAGACAATAACAATTGTCTTAAGTCTCAAATTAATCTTGGAAGTTGTGGAGAACACTATAGAACCAACTCGGGCATAATACTCTACATTACTACAGCGATGCAGCTTTGACTAACTGTTTCTAAATGATATATGAAAAACTATTGTTACATGGAATTACACGGGGACTTCAAAAACTAAGTTACAAATTATTAAGGCATGTCAAGTAACTTTTACTAAATGCTCCATTACATTTCAAAGTAGTACAGATAGACAACATTATTTTTCAACCTACTTGCCAAGTCTCGGTAAACAACAGTTGGAACATTCTACCAACCATTCAATTCCTCGACAATAGAAATCTGCTCCTTGGTCATGTAGTCATTTGAGAACCACTGTGTGAACTTCCTCACAGTTGGAAAATCTCTTTCCTCGAGATGTTCTTTCAGCTTGTCAGAAAGATGGAACTCACACAGTGCAAGACCTTGACTTCTCAATCAGCATAAGCCATGTCTGTGGGGCCTCAGTCAAATTTTTGGCACTATTTCACTATGGCTAAACCCAACATTTCATCTGATCCACAAGTTTCCAGGATTTGATGGTAAATCTGTGTGCAGTTTACATATTTTGTCCACAAGAATTTTACTGTCCCACATACCTCAACTGCGGAGTACATTTCCAGTTGGTACACCATTTCAGTCACACACTGTGATGCACCTATTATCTGTATTGCAGCAGAGTTGTGTTCACAGGAAACTCCAAACATCCAAACATGTACCCTCTTCCGACAATGTGCCAAACTTGTTGCACAATATGGATGTCATGTGTAACATACTTTCTGAAGTCCCTACATATATTTCATTCATTAGTTTCCATTTTGTTAATTACACTCAGCTCCACACTCAAAGCAGCTGCTTTTCTAATTACACCATTTACCTGCTGCCCATCCACTACTGCATATGTAGCTATTATCAGAGTATACATATTAGTAGTCAATTGCACAAAAATGTGTCATTTACCTTGTACATTGTATCCCGCAAGAGGGGTTCTCTACAACACAGATATACTGAACAACATAAAAGAATATTTTAAAAAATTGGAGCACCCTCCATCCCCTCTCCCATGTCCAATCTATATTATTTTGATTTTTTTCAAGACAATTTGTACAAACTATAAATGGTGCTACCTGAATATATTGATATCTCCAAGTAACACGATTTTTACAGAAGACATGTATAAAGTGCTTTTAGCACAGGAAAATTTTCTGTATTGTAACCTCCAGCAGAGTTAATTTCAGAACTCAAAGGACATGCTCCAAGGTTTTCTGCGCACAGTTAGCAATGGCAATCCTATAGCTATACCAGTATATATTACAGCTGCATGGTGAACCCTTTTCACAGCACTCATGCCCCATCACTCAGTATCCTGACAATATGGCCTTCCTCACTTCCAGCAGGCGAGCCTCACAAAGTGCGGCCCAACTGGCACATGGTCCTTTCCACACAGTAAACAAACATGGTGATTAGCAGCATGAGATCAATGGAAGAATGTCAAGCCTGCATACACTGCAACTCTGTGGTTTGTGCATCCATATTATACCCTTATGGCTATGCAATCCACCTAAGCAGCTGTGTCATTAGGCAAGATAGTGTTGATCATCTTCAGCAGTTTTCTCCAAGCTGTACAAATTTTACTCACCTTCTCTCTCACACACTCCAGCCACGTGAACTCCATGTGGCTATGGCATTCACTTGCAGTGCTCTTATAGGTATCGTCATCAACCAATTACAGGAGGAGTATTAGAATATACCTATTCATGAACTGAGAAATTGTACTCTCTCCCAGATTAAGCAATTACAGGCAAGGTGAGATGGGGCTTTAGTCTTGAAATGATAAAGTTGCCCACCCACTTTTGTATCTCATATTTTGTACAGCAGTATCTTAATATGGTAATGGAAAGCCTTTGACAGATCATTCCAGAAGATGAGCATAAATTCTAATCACTACTCAGATCCTTAGCCTCATCCCCAAATACATCTACTTTCCCACCCCACACATCCAGAACTCTAATAACCATTCTGAATGCCCTATTGTAGCTAGCTACTGTGCTCCCCTGGAAAAAAATCTTGGCTCTTGTTGACCAACACCTCCACATCACTATTACTGCATAGCTTCCCACACCCATCATATGCACCCCATTGCCATATGCATCCTTATCTGTCCCTGGTGATACTACCACCCTACACACCAACAACATCCATGCTTGGTGCTATCGAACACCATCTTTCCTAATACTCAAAGCCACCACCTCATTACTTCTACACCTGATAGACTTCATCCTCACACAAAAATGCTTCTCTCTTGAGGGCAGATATACAAGTCAACCTAATAATTTGAAGAGAGAGAAAGTTACAAGGTAATGTGGTGTAGCAGTGACTGGTTTAAGAAATCTGTAGTTTATTGTATATTAAATAAGTGATGAGAACATATACCAGTATCAGGCATCAAAGTAGTACTATCAGACATTAGATCATGGGTGTCTGAATAAATTTCAAAGTGGGCCACATTGTTAACTTTTATCAGTGTGGCAGGCCAGACCAAAAAAGATTTCGTAAAAGAACTAAACCAATGGAAATAAAATGTTATTTTCCTGAGTAGGTATGCAAAATGTACTTATATTAAAATATTACAAACTTATAATGAAACTTAAAACTAAAGAAAAATAAAATGAAACTTAGTGAGACAAATAACATATTTTTCGCTTGCATAGTTCCTTGATATTTGGAGAAGTATTCAATGTCAAAATTTTGAGAATTCCTCTCAGATGGTCATCTGTTAGTGAATATCTCATTTTAGATTATATGTTTTTCATCTGTGAAAAAACCGGCTTGCAGATATATGTGCTTCCAAATAAGTGCTAACTTTGATAGGTTGGGATACAGATCAGGTTTAATGCATTTTTTTGTAAATTTCTATCAGCCCAGTCTGCAGGCAACTATGAGAGGCTGTTTTAAGGCTTTATTACTTTGAAGTTCAATAAATTCTGTCTGTAGGTGTAAGTGCCTTCAATCTTAACCGCAAAAGGATTTTGGAACACTTTCATATAGGGCTCTTGATTTTGAAAATCTGTGAATCTTTCCTCAAACTCATTTCTTATTTTTTGCAGCAAAAATACATACTTATTTGTCAAAATCTAGCATCTCTCAATGATCCAGCTGTCTTTTCCATATGTTTCTCAGACAAGATGAGATTTTTTATAAATGCTTGAATGTGTCCATACGCTTCTACAGGTAGTAGATTTTTTCCTTGGTGTTTTAGTTTTAGGTTAGTGAGATATTTAGATATGTTAACTAAAAAAGTCATGTCATTCAACCATTGTTCATTCTCCAAAATCTGACATTTTCTTCTTTGTCGGTCATAAAAGGTTTATTTCTGACAACATAGAATAATATCATGCAAGTGTTGCTGATATGGTAAGCCAGTGAACTCCACTATAGTATATGATATCATCATGCCCTGAGCTTACTTCAGACAGCAAAGTCTGAAATGGTCTATGATTTAGTTCAAAGTTTGTTCTCCCTGTCATCGCTGGTGCACCATCTTTTGCTGAGCCAGAAAGGTTTTCCCCCTGAAGATCAAAATTTTTCCATACAACTTCTTACATCTGCATATATGTCTTGTCCTGTTGTCGTACCTTTCACTGCATACAATTTCTGTAACTCCTCACTTACAGGGTTGTTCTATGTAACTCCTCTCACAAAGAATTCCAACTAGAGTGTATCTGGTACATCAGCACTTTCATTGAGTGCTAAACTGTAAAATACACATTCCTTTAATTGTGCTTTGAGTGAAACTTCAATATGTTTTCCTATGCCATCAACTCTTTGATGAATTCTCAATCAGATAAAGGTTTTCCTCTTTTGGTAATATCTTCTGCTGTCTTAAGAACTGTTACATGAAAAAATTGAGGAAAAATGATTAAAATTGTTTGGGTAAATGATAAAAATGTACAAGATGAGGATGCCTAAGCAGACGTATGAGGTGAAGATAAGGGGCATTAGACCAATGTGGAGGCTATGGGCCATGTGGCTAAAAGGTGCAGATGAAAGCATTTGGATGAGAGGAGAAGACTGGACCAAAGCAGTGGCAGAGAGGTGGTGGGAATGTAAGAGATGGAGGGGCTCATGTTCCAAACAGGCCTTGCCAGTGATGGAAACTCTACGAGGTAATGATGATAAGTATTGCTAATGGCTAATAAAATGTATTAATTTAACATTCTTAATTTAAGCATGTATTTGAGACAAACACCACTCTGTCCTACGACTAGTTCAGAGAGATCATATCAGCAGCACTAATTATATGGAGCACGTCAGTAACAATTAGTAATGAGCTACAATGGGGGTATAATAAACTATGGAAATACAACTACTTAATGTAGTTTGTACTTCTTTTATGTGATAGGAATGTAATCTGTCAGGGTGTGTTGGACAGTTAGGTCCATGCAGATAAAATTTTCAACATTAAATTTTGAAGAGATCAGATGTAATAAATACTGAATTGAGTAGAAACACAGAATTCTGACATATAATTTCATTTGCATTGATGCCACTGTCAAGGTGAAATATTATGGAAGTCTTATAATATCTCCAACATATTCTCTCCTGATTAAGGAATTATTTAAGAAGCATTACAAGCCACAAGGTCTCTCTCTTACCTCAGGCCTTCACACTTCCTTCTCCCTATCCCCCTTTGTCTGCCAATCATATGCTTCAGCAAAGGAAAGAAGATTAGGATTTAACATACTATCAATGATGAGGCCATTAGTGAAGGAGTACAACCGTGGATTGGTAAGGATGGGAAGGGAAATCAGTTGTGGCTTTTCCAAAGGAACTATCCCAGCTTTTGCCGTAAACGATTCACAGAAATCATGGAAAAACTAAATATGCAAGGCAGATGGGGATTGGAACCGCCATCTACCCCAATAGCAAGTCCATTTGCTTAATATCACACCACCTTGATCAGTCCTGCTTCAGCAGTCAGTTTAAGAGGGCACTTATTCTGTTGTACCATTATAAGTTTATTTTTATATTCATCTGCAGAAATATTTTTGTCTTGTGTTCAGTTAATGTACGTTACTTATACACAGGACTAACACCAGGAGGTGATTTCTGACAGGCAAACAAACAACATTAATATCAATGTAAGTCTGGAAATGGATGAGGAGCCTACAATAATTAATGGTTGTGCCCATTAATAAATTCAAGTGGGAGGATAAGTTTGTCCATTATGAGGTTTTCCTTAACTGCGCCTCCGAGACTAAAATGTAACTGACTCAGCTAGGGAATAATTTAGTGCCCAACACCATGGTTTATTGAAGTACACAATGTCAGTGTATTTTATAATCAAAAGATTGTTTTCACCAGTTTGGTAATTTTGCATGCCGATAAGTAGTGGGACAAGTTATTTGAAAACTAGTTAGAGCTTTTTATTATTTTAAAATTGTTTCATGTAAACGTGCAAAATACCTAGAGAAAAAAACAGGTTTTTACACTACTATATAATACAAAGTAATTACTGAATATTTGGGCAGTTGCTGAAGCCCTATATAAACAGTGAGGTTTTTTATGAGAGATGTAAATACAGTCAAAGGCAGTTAATGTAAAAAATATATAATGTTCACAAATGATTATGTTATCAACTATGCAATAATATACTGAATAATTAAGATGTGAGATAAATTATAAAATTTTTACTGTATACAGAAGTTAATGGAAATTGTTTTTATAATAATCTATTAATGTTTGTCAGTTATTAGAAAAATGTAAATAACCTCGCGGCAGAGATTACACGGTTCTTTGTTTCATTTTGTCAAAGTTGACCATTATGTTACTTTGATGGTTGTTTGTCTCCCTCCATGCCCGATTTATTCCAATAATTGAACACTGTCACATTCAAATGATGTATGATTTGACCAATCTGCCAAATGCAGACTCACAATGAGGCCACTTTCAAACTGTGTCAAATAGTGATAAGACTAAGTCCTCAAGTGCTGATAAGACTGTGTCACATGATTAGCCAGCATCTCTGTATCCTTCTCAGTAATCATTCAGCATCTGATGCTGTTCAAGCCCCTAATATACGCCACCAGGCCTGGTAACAACATTAAACACAGACAACACTGATGCACTCTGACGGCCATTCTATACCTGTCACATAGAACTGCAACTTTATTCATTTACTTACTAGCCACATGTGTACATATGTAAAGTTACATTGACATCCAATGAAGTTTCCCGGTTATGTCACACATTTGGCATGTAGTGTAGTTGATCTTCTGTTTTATTGCATTTACTGCAAGTATGTAATTTTATCTACCCTAATTCTATGATCTGATCATTCTTCTTTTATTGATGACAGTGATCTACCTACTAGGCCAGGAATGTATTTACAGTTGACTTTTGCTAATTAAAACCTCTTGCACCAACAAAAAATAAATTACTGTGTATCAAACTAATGTCTTGTTAATTAAACATAAACTCTGGCCCTCTGTTTATGTCAAAAAGATAAGTATGCAACTACAACTTGTAATTATGAATGTTTGATATCCTTTCTACATCAGTTTTGCATTTGGTGCTCTGGTATGGGTTGTTAGCCAAATTAATGCACCTACAGTTTGATTTGATGTGTGAATAATATTGTTTTCTGAAGGTGTAGGAGGGAAGGGGAGGTTAAAAGAGTCACTTGCCAATTAATATTTCTGTCTTTAAGGCACTGCAGCAAGTGAGATACATTTGTGAAATGTGTAATCCCATCTGCTTAAAATCCCTGAGTATACTTTCAGCTGTCAAGTGCATGTACTCAACAGAGAAAGAAGTCCATATGATACAAAACTTATTTTTCCACTGTCAAAGGTTGCAAAAGGCAGTGTTACTATCTATGCAAGAGGGCAGGCCATATTTGAATTATTGAAAATGAATTCTGAGTTTCAATAGCCAATCACAACTGCACTATTCATACTACAGTTCAGTTTGCCATCCTCCCCCCCTGAACCATGGACCTTGCCGTTGGTGGGGAGGCTTGTGTGCCTCAATGATACAGATAGCCGTACCGTAGGTGCAACCACAACAGAGGGGTATCTGTTGAGCGACCAGACAAACGTGTGGTTCCTGAAGAGGGGCAGCAGCCTTTTCAGTAGTCGCAGGGGCAACAGTCTGGATGATTGACTGATCTGGCCTTGTAACACTAACCAAAATGGCCTTGCTGTTGTGGTACTGCGAACAGCTGAAAGCAAGGGGAAACTACAGCCATAATTTTTCCCGAGGGCATGCAGCTTTACTGTATGGTTAAATGATGATGGCGTCCTCTTGGGTAAAATATTCCGGAGGTAAAATAGTCCCCCATTCGGATCTCCGGGCGGGGACTACACAAGAGAATGTCATTATCAGGAGAAAGAAAACTGGCATTCTACGGATTGGAGCGTGGAATGTCAGATCCCTTAATCGGGCAGGTAGGTTAGAAAATTTAAATAGGGAAATGGATAGGTTAAAGTTAGATATAGTGGTAATTAGTGAAGCTCGGTGGCAGGAGCTGGTCAGGTGAATACAGGGTTATAAATACAAAATCAAATATGGGTAATGCAGGAGTAGGTTTAATAAGGAATTAAAAAATAGGAGTGCGGGTAAGCTACTACAGACAGCATAGTGAACATATTATAGTGGCCAAGATAGACACGAAGCCCATGCCTACTACAGTAGTACAAGTTTATATGCCAACTAGCTCTGCAGATGACGAAGAAATTGAAGAAATGTATGATGAGATAAAAAAAATTATTCAGGTAGTGAAGGGAGACGAAAATTTAATAGTCATGGGTGACTGGAATTCAACAGCAGGAAAAGGGAGAGAAGGAAACATAGTAGGTGAATATGGATTGGGGCTAAGAAATGAAAGAGGAAGCCGTCTGGTAGAATTTTGCGCAGAGCATAACTTAATCATAGCTAACACTTGGTTCAAGAATCATAAAAGAAGGTTGTATACATGGAAGAATCCTGGACATACTAAAAGGTATCAGATAGATTATATAATGGTAAGACATAAATTTAGGAACCAGGTTTTAAATTGTAGGTCATTTCCAGGGGCAGATGTGGACTCAAACCACAATCTATTGCTTATGAACTGTAGATTAAAACTGAAGAAATTGCAAAAAGGTAGGAATTTAAGGAGATGGGACCTGGATAAACTGACTAAACCAGAGGTTTTACAGAGTTTCAGGGAGAGCATAAGGGAACAATGGACAGGAATGGGGGAAAGAAATACAGTAGAAGACGAATGGGTAGTTCTGAGGGATGAAGTAGTGACGGCAGCAGAGGATCAAGTAGGTAAAAAGATGAGGGCTAGTAGAAATCCTTGGTTAACAGAAGAAATATTGAATTTAATTGATGAAAGGAGAAAATATACAAATGCAGTAAATGAAGCAGGCAAAAAGGAATACAAATGACTCAAATTGAGACCGACAGGAAGTGCAAAATGACTAAGCAAGGATGTCTAGAGGAAAAATGCAAGCATGTAGAGGCATGTATCACTAGGGGTAAGATAGGTACTATGTACAGGAAAATTAAAGAGCTTTGGAGAAAAGAGAACCACCTATATGAATATCAAGAGTCAAGATGGAAAACCAGTCCTAAGCAAAGAAGGGAAAGCAGAAAGTTCTCAAACTTCCAGTACAACTTAATTATCTGCTTCCGCGCTTCAAAGCTCAAACGCACGTCCGCCATGCTGCAGTCACTTCCTTGCCACTGCTGCTACCTGTTGAAGAAACATAAGGTTACTTTCTCACAGATATTTAATCTTGTAGAATGGGAAATAAATTGTCTATGATAGTTCAAAGTGTGTATACATTTTTTTTGACACACCCTGTATATGAGACAGGTGAAATACCCCGTAGATTTCTCAAGAATGAGATTAACAGGAAGTGCAAAATGGCTAAGCAGGCATGGCTAGAGGACAAATGTAAGGATGTAGAGGCTTATCTCACTAGGGGTAAGATAGATACAGCCTACAGGAAAATTAAAGAGCCCTTTGGAGAAAAGAGAGCCATTTGTATGAATATCAAGAGCTCAGATGGAAACCCAGTTCTAAGCAAAGAGGGGAAAGCAGAAAGGTGGAAGGAGTATATAGAGGGTCTATACAAGGGCGATGTACTTGAGGACAATATTATGGAAATGGAAGAGAATGTAGATGAAGATGAAATGGGAGATACGATACTGCGTGAAGAGTTTGACAGAGCACTGAAAGACCTGAGTCGAAACAAGGCCCCGAGGGTAGACAACATTCCATTAGAACTACTGACGGCCTTGGGAGAGCCAGTCCTGACAAAACTCTACCATCTGGTGAGCAAGATGTACGAGACAGGCAAAATACCCTCAGACTTCAAGAAGAATATAATAATTCCAATCCCAAAGAAAGCAGGTGTTGACAGATGTGAAAATTACCGAACTATCAGTTTAATAAGTCACAGATGCAAAATACTAACGCAAATTCTTTACAGACGAAAGGAAAAACTGGTAGAAGCCGACCTCGGGGAAGATCAGTTTGGATTCCGTAGAAATATTGGAACACGTGAGGCAATACTGACCTTACGACTTATCTTCGAAGAAAGATTAAGGAAAGGCAAACCTACGTTTCTAGCATTTGTAGACATAGAGAAAGCTTTCGACAATGTTGACTGGAATACTCTCTTTCAAATTCTAAAGGTGGCAGGGGTAAAATACGGGGAGCGAAAGGCTATTTGCAATTTGTACAGAAACCAGATGGCAGTTATAAGAGTCGAGGGGCATGAAAGGGAAGCAGTGGTTGCGAAGGGAGTGAGACAGGGTTGTAGCCTCTCCCCAATGTTATTCAATCTGTATATTTAGCAAGCAGTAAAGGAAACAAAAGAGAAATTCGGAGTAGGTATTAAAATCCATGGAGAAGAAATAAAAACTTTGAGGTTCGTCGATGACATTGTAATTCTGTCAGAGACAGCAAACGACTTGGAAGAGCAGTTGAACGGAATGGCTAGGGTCTTGAAAGGAGGATATGAGATGAACATCAACAAAAGCAAAACGAGGATAATGGAATGTAGTCGAATTAAGTCGGGTGATGCTGAGGGAATTAGATTAGGAAATGACTCAAAGTAGTAAAGGAGTTGTGCTATTTTGGGAGCAAAATAACTGATGATGGTCGAAGTAGAGACGATGTAAAATGTAGACTGGCAATGGCAAGGAAAGCGTTTCTGAAGAAGAGAAATTTGTTAACATCGAGTATAGATTTAAGTGGCGGAAGTCGTTTCTGAAAGTATTTGTACCGAATGTAGCCATGTATGGAAGTGAAACATGGACGATAAATAGTTTGGACAGGAAGAGAATAGAAGCTTTCGCAATGTGGTGCTACAGAAGAATGCTGAAGATTAGCTGAGTAGATCACATAACTAATGAGGAGGTATTGAATAGAATTGGGGAGAAGAGGAGTTTGTGGCACAACTTAACGAGGAGAAGGGACCGGTTGTTAGGACATGTTCTGAGTCATCAAGGGATCACAAATTTAGCATTGGAGGGCAGCGTGGAGGGTAAAAATCGTAGAGGGAGACCAAGAGATGAATACACTAAGCAGATTCAGAAGGATGTAGGTTGCAGTAGGTACTGGGAGATGAAGAAACTTGCACAGGATAGAGTAGCATGGAGAGCTGCATCAAACCAGTCTCAGGACTGAAGACCACAACAACAACAAGTACAACAACAACAACACACAACAGCACAGTATAACCATGCAGCAGTATAGGGGAGTTAGAGATAATATGGAGCAGTTGATGCTAACTACACAGCTGTTTCATATCTGCTTCCAGCAATTAGAGCTTTTTGATTTTTTTCTCAGTGCATCACTCATATATGTTGTATGAAATGTTTTAAAAAGATACAAACAGCTTAAATGAAACCTAGAATGGATGTAGATGGGCACTTTATTTTTTAAGGGTCTTACAAATTGTTAATAAGATTTACATTATACACATGCCCAATTGTAGGTAGATTTGAGGGACAGTACAAACTGTAATGAATTTGTAATAACTGTAAGTGATATATCAGCTTCATGTGATTATATAGGTCATGTAAATCATTCTAAAATTCTTCTGATATGGTATGCAATGGTATTCATCAACCAAGCAACACCACAAAGTGTACACCTCTCCAATGGCACCTAATCCTCTCTGCTTCATAAAGGAGGTATCTTGAAAATATTTTAGTACAGAGATTTATTAAGATTTCAGATGTGAATGAATGCAGCAGTGATTCAGATTCATTTTGTACAACAATTTATGAGTCAAATGGTTTACTTTACTGAGGTAAGGTATCTGTTTGCTGCAGTTGTAGAAGAAAAGATTCCTTTTCTGAACCATATGCTGCCATATACAAATTATGTGAATGAAGTACTGTTTTGATCTAAAATGTGTTTACAATTGACGAATCCAACTTCAGTAGCATCCTATAAATCACATTTTGAAAATCAGTTACTTCATATATCTGTTATCACCTGGGAGCACTGTGTATGGCATCACTAGACTCACTGTTTCCTCTGAATCATGCCAGTTGTTGTTTCCCATAAATAAGTTGCAGTGTTCTAGTATGGTGTAACTAAATAATATTGATTGTAGACAACACAAGGAGCAAAGATAACTACACACACTACACAAAAAAGGGAAGCAACCAGAAGGCATGGCCAGACACAGATGTAACTTCTGACAGGTCCACACCATCGGCTGGTATGTAAATGATTAGGATAGCAGTTCTCTGTGATGAGTAAAATGGTCACCAGAGTGCATTTGTGTTGCTCATGGTTATTGTTGTTATCATGGTAGGTATGATATATAAGGGGTGTGAACAGCATCAGATGTTGGGGGAGCATGGAGATACAGTATACTAGTGTGAAAGTGTTATCAGCACCTGACCGAGTTTGGAAATGGCCTCACTGTCGGTCTCCAATTGGCCGGTTGGTCAAATCATATAATATCCTTTCTGTGAGGCATTTTAATGGGTAGCCACATATTGGACTACATGGGAACATGGAGACAGGCACACTCATCATTAAGGTTCAGGTTGACCATGTCTTACCATCACGTGGGAGGATCACTGTATTGTACAACAAGCACACTGTAACTCCTTCGCATCTGTGCCTGCCATCTGACGACAAATAAGGACTGCTTGCAATATTCTGTGTAATCTTGCATCATTAACTGGAGACTAGCAGCAGCCAGAATAGCAAATTATCATCACATCCACAGGTGCAGGCCAACACAAATGGTTGCATTTGGAGTGAGGCCATGATCAGGAAGCATGAACTGCTGACTGATGGTGTCACATTGTGTGCAGTGATCAACTGTGGTTCTGTACTACTCTGTAGGATCGTGAGCAGCAAGCATGGTGTCGAGCCAAGGAGAGGTCCCATTCTTCCAATGTTTTAGGGAGGCACGGCACGGTGTGGGAAACTATCAGGTCTGATAGTGAGTGAGTGAACACTGACGGCACAGCAGTATCTCAAGGACACCCTGTGTCCTCAAGTGTTATCTCTCACGCGACACTGTCATTGTGACATTCTTCAACAATGCAATGCTCATTCACACATGGGTCATTTCTTTGTGAACTATCTGCAAGATATTGAGGTTCTACCATGACCAGGAAGATCCCCAGATCTGTAGAACATGTGGGACTAGCTCAGACACCAGCTCTCCCATAATGCCAGTATCCATGATATGGGAACCAGTTCCAAAAGTTATGGCTCAGTTTGCCTCTCTGAAATGACATCAAACGAACACTCTCTGAACCTGTCGAAATGTGACACCCTCCTCTGCATTACCTTTCTTTAACAGAAGTAATCGATACCACAAATATTTTCGAGTCTTGTATAGGTTAATAGTATCTCAGCTGTTTAACTAAAAGAATTTCATATGATTTGTATACGATGTATCATATTTCAGGCTAAAGTGTATAAAAAGAAATTACTTTATTACAGTCGATATGTATTATCCCTGTATGTACAGTTAAAATTACTTTTCTTTTAGAAACGTTTGAAATTACGAAATATCTGGTATACTTAAAAATCCTATTATTAATTAAACAATCTGTCATTATTTATTAAATTTATCGCTGGATCCATTTATAAAATAATGATATAACTTGGTGAAGATTTCTTTATGTCAAGAAAGTTTGTAAACTCTTTTTGTTTTATAAATTCTTTGGAATATTGTTAGTACCACAGAAGGAGTAGTAGTGGGCATGCCTCTGACAGAATCAGACATGTTTTTAATTGTTTTTAATTTTGGTAATAACAATGTATTTTTTGGTTTCATGGAAGTGGAAATTATAAAGACAGTGTGATATAGAAGAATGTGACATAATAAAAAAAGGAAACAAAACAGAAATTATGCAGCAGACTTACTTAACAGTTATCAAGTCATCTGGAACCCACAAAGTCATAAATTTCAGCCTCAAGAATGTACCCCTAGACGTGACAAACTGCAGCCAACAATGAGGGATATGTATTATCCCTGTATGTACAGTTAAAATTACTTTTCTTTTAGAAACATTTGAAATTACGAAATATCTGGTATACTTAAAAATCCTATTATTAATTAAACAATCTGTCATTATTTATTAAATTTATCGCTGGATCCATTTATAAAATAATGATATAACTTGGTGAAGATTTCTTTATGTCAAGAAAGTTTGTAAACTCTTTTTGTTTTATAAATTCTTTGGAATATTGTTAGTACCACAGAAGGAGTAGTAGTGGGCATGCCTCTGACAGAATCAGACATGTTTTTAATTGTTTTTAATTTTGGTAATAACAATGTATTTTTTGGTTTCATGGAAGTGGAAATTATAAAGACAGTGTGATATAGAAGAATGTGACATAATAAAAAAAGGAAACAAAACAGAAATTATGCAGCAGACTTACTTAACAGTTATCAAGTCATCTGGAACCCACAAAGTCATAAATTTCAGCCTCAAGAATGTACCCCTAGACGTGACAAACTGCAGCCAACAATGAGAAAATGAAGGTAAGTAAAAAAGTTTATTTATAAATCTTACTCCTCTCAAAGTTTATTAAAGGAAGTTAATTATTATGAAGAGACTAAAAATGGTGATGTGTGGGAGGATAAGATTACAACTGTGGGCATCATCCATATTCAATTGACTGATAACAAAGTTTTGTCTGTTGCAGTAGAAGAAGGGACAACGAAACAAAGATGCTGTAACTTACCAAACGAAAGCTTTGGTATGTTGATAGAGACAATAAAAAACACACACACATAAATTTTAAGCTTTCGCAACCCAAGGTTGCTTCATCAGGAAAGAGGGAAGGAGAGGGAAAGACGAAAAGATGTGGGTTTTAAGGGAGAGGGTAAGGAGTCATTCCAATCCCGGGAGCGGAAAGACTTACCTTAGGGGGAAAAAAGGACAGGTATACACTTGCACACACACGTATCCATCTGCACATATACAGACACAGGCAGACATATGCAAATGCCCCAACGGGTCATGAGTCGTGCATGGGTAGCTGAGTTGGTAGAGCACTTGCCTGCGAAAGGCAAAGGTCCCGAGTTCGAGTCTCAGTCTGGCACACTGTTTTAATCTGCCAGGAAGTTTCATATCAGCGCACACTCTGCTGCCAAGTGAAAATCTCATTCTGGAAACATCCCCGAGGCTGTGGCTAAGCCATGTCTCCGCAACATCCTATCTTTCAGGAATGCTAGTTCTGCAAGGTTTGCAGGAGAGCTTGTGTAAAGTTTGGAAGGTAGGAGATGAGGTACTGGCTTTTTTAAAGCTGTGAAGATGGGGCATGAGTCGTGCTTGGGTAGCTCAGTTGGTAGAGCACTTGCCTGCGAAAGGCAAAGGTCCCGAGTTCAAGTCTTGGTCCGGCACACAGTTTTAATCTGCCAGAAAGTTTCATATCAGCGCACACTTCGCCGCAGAGCGAAAATCTCATTCTGGAGTAAAAACTGATATTTTGCAGTTGATTTTGGCAAAATCAGAGGAAGTGAAGACAGATAACAATAGCAAATTTAGTGCAGTCAATGCTCAGTTAACAGAAATACAAACTGAAAACAACAGTAAAATGGACAGGGTACAATACCAAATAGACCAACATAGTAATCAGGTTTCAGAGCTAAAAAATGGTTGCCAGAGGGATTAAAAAGTGTGAATGGAATAGTTGATGTCTTAGGAAATAAATTTATTGTTTTGTAAAATGAGCTAGTAAGTGATTTGGCAAGACAATTGAAGAATGTTAATGACGTCAGAGTTGAACAGAAGGCTGTAGCAGAAAAAAGTGGAACAGAACTTTAGTAGTTTAGATAAAAAAATTTAAACATTGAAAACAGTATGAAAACTAATGTATATGCTTCAGATCAAAAAGTTTTAGCAGTTCAGGAAAATTGTGTTCACAAATATCTGTATTCAAACAATGGTATTGTGTGGTCCAACATTCCAATCAAAAGTTTTCCATCAGACAATTTACATTCAGTGGATTTTCTGCACCAATGTAGAGATAGTTTTGTGTCAGGCACGAGAGATGACCAAAAAATTATATTTGTTAAAAGATGTCTTGAAGGCGAAGCTCTGTCTTGGGTAAATCTAAATTTAAGTCAGTGGGAAACATATCAAAGTTTTGTAAATAAATTTTGGTCAAAAGCTGAACAGGGGAGAGTTAAAAATGAGTTTTTGAATGGTCCTAATTATAGGAATAGGGACAGTATTCCGAAAGGTTTCTGTGAGAATCAACCCAAGAAATTAACACACCTTGACGTATCATTTAATGAAATGATACTGACTGATGCATTTAAAAGATCACCAGAAAGGTTACAGTGGGATTTCATGCATGGAGCTGACAATTGCATTGAACAATTTTTACGATATGTTGATGGACTGGATAGGGCAGTAGAAAGAAGCATGTATCATAATAATCAAAATGATAGAGACCACAATGCTAATAACTACAGAAACAGAGATAATGGTAACTTCTGTCAGGGTCAAAATGTTAATAGAGACAGAAATTTTGAACTTCAGCAGAATAGTAATAATGGGGATAAGCACGGGCAATTTATTAGGAGAAACAACCATAGAGGTAACTACTCAGGAAACAGCAGTCCGCCTCAATGAAGGTCCACAGTTTTGGGGCGAGGAAACACAACAGGCGCAGGACCCCCATTTACATTTGCAATTAGACAATAATAACAGTGTTAATAACGTGGCACAGGTATCTGAAGTTGAACAAAAGGAATATCAGATTTCTCATTTATGTTTTGATCAAAAGTTTCGGGATACTACATGGTTAATTATAGTGATTTAGGTACTAATCACAAACCAGAATGTGAGAGTAACGAAAATTTTGATGTAGTATGTACTAATGATTTCTTCTCTTGGTCAGAAAACAGTATTATTGGTGTATGTAAAACAGATGATGACTGTATTGGATCTGAATTACATGGTATATTTGATATAGATGTGAATGAGAGCTGTGAAATAACTGAGGTTGTAAATCTGATATTGCTAGCTTATTGGAAATGAATGTGGGTGAGGTGTGTGACTTTCATGATGATGAGACTTGTGCTGTTAATATTGTTGTTGCTGAAGTAATTTTGGAAGAATGTGATGATGATGATGATGATGATGATGAGTATCAGTTATTTGTGGAATTTAAGAATAATGAAGTTTCAGAGTTATTTGTGAACACAGATAAGGTAAGTGATGTATGTGATGATGTAAGTAAGAGTTGTGGAATACCAGTCAGATAATTAAGTTGTACAGTTTTTCATTAATGTCATGCAGAGTAATGACACAGACAGCAAAGGTGAGTTATCTGTAACCTAAAGAATAAAGTTGAAAACTTTTTGAAGTTTGTTTGGGACCAGATTGATGATAACATACATTAATGTGCATTCTGGAATAAGGTGGCTGTGGTTAGTGAAAATTTGTATCCAAATTGGTGGAATGAAGTGAAAGAAGATCTAAGTAGGAAATGTAATTTTTACAGTAGTGTGTTTTGAGTTCCTTCTGTAATAAATGACATTAGTTGTGCTATGGAATCCATTCAGTGTGTTCAATATTTACCTGACAACATGAGTAACCAAAGTAATGCTACAGTATCAGTAAAGTTGAAAAAACCCTGCAAAAACAGTGTGGCTGTAGCATTTGATGAAACTGCATAAAGTGTCTAATACCAAAGATGATGATTCGGATTTTGGATGCCCTTACATTAAGATTGATCAGTGAGAAGGGAGCTGTTTGATTGATACAGGTAGTCTGATTTGTGGTATATCTGAACAATTTAGAGACAAGATCCAGTATAGTAAGAATTTTGTGGAAATATCCATTGCACGTGTAAAGATAAGAGAAGCCACTGGTATGCAAAGAAAATTGGTAAAATCTTAGGTACTGTTAACTTTTAGTATAGAGAACAAGAGGGTTGAACATGGACACTTAATGATACCTTGTCTAGAAGAAAATTTACACTATCTTAGTAGATTTAAAACACTATTTAATTGTGTTTTGTTTGTCATGAATTTACGAGGGCAGTTCAATAAGTAATGCAACACATTTTTTTTTTTTTTTTTTTTTGAAACAGGGGTTGTTTTATTCAGCATTGAAATACACCAGGTTATTCCCCAATCTTTTAGCTACACAACACTATTTTTCAACGTAATCTCCATTCAATGCTACGGCCTTATGCCACCTTGAAATGAGGGCCTGTATGCCTGCACGGTACCATTCCACTGGTCGATGTCGGAGCCAACGTCGTACTGCATCAATAACTTCTTCATCATCCGTGTAGTGCCTCCCACGGATTGCGTCCTTCATTGGGCCAAACATATGGAAATCCGACGGTGCGAGATCGGGGCTGTAGGGTGCATGAGGAAGAACAGTCCACTGAAGTTTTGTGAGCTCCTCTCGGGTGCGAAGACGTGTGAGGTCTTGCGTTGTCATGAAGAAGGAGAAGTTCGTTCAGATTTTTGTGCCTACGAACACGCTGAAGTCGTTTCTTCAATTTCTGAAGAGTAGCACAATACACTTCAGAGTTGATCGTTTGACCATGGGGAAGGACATCGAACAGAATAACCCCTTCAGCATCCCAGAAGACTGTAACCATGACTTTACCGGCTGAGGGTATGGCTTTAAACTTTTTCTTGGTAGGGGAGTGGGTGTGGCGCCACTCCATTGATTGCCGTTTTGTTTCAGGTTCGAAGTGATGAACCCATGTTTCATCGCCTGTAACAATCTTTGACAAGAAATTGTCACCCTCAGCCACATGACGAGCAAGCAATTCTGCACAGATGGTTCTCCTTTGCTCTTTATGGTGTTCGGTTAGACGAGGGACCCAGCGGGAACAAACCTTTGAATATTCCAACTGGTGAACAATTGTGACAGCAGTACCAACAGAGATGTCAAGTTGAGCACTGAGTTGTTTGATGGTGATTCGTCGATCATCTCGAACGAGTGTGTTCGCACGCTCCGCCATTCCAGGAGTCACAGCCGTGCACGGCCGGCCCGCATGCGGGAGATCAGACAGTCTTGCTTGACCTTGCGGCGATGATGACACACGCTTTGCCCAACGACTCACCGTGCTTTTGTCCACTGCCAGATCACCGTAGACATTCTGCAAGCGCCTATGAATATCTGAGATGCCCTGGTTTTCCGCCAAAAGAAACTCGATCACTGCCCGTTGTTTGCAACACACATCCGTTACAGACGCCATTTTAACAGCTCCGTACAGCGCTGCCACCTGTCGGAAGTCAATGAAACTATACGAGACGAAGCGGGAATGTTTGAAAATATTCCACAAGAAATTTCCGGTTTTTTCAACCAAAGTTGGCCGAGAAAAAAAATGTGTTGCATTACTTATTGAACTGCCCTCGTATTTTGTAAAGTGATGCGATTTCTACAGTTCTATCTTATCCATTGGTTGAGTTTAAACTGTTTGTAGATTCAAAACACTATATAATTGTGTTTTGTTTATCAGGAATGTCATATGCAAGATGATGTAATTTTTGAAGTTCTATCTTATCTATTGACTGAGTCAAAATCTATGATACACTATATAACTATGTTTTTTAATATATTTGTGCTTTAGAATTAGATACATATATATGCCATGAGCCTAAATGAGGAGATACTTTTGCAATTTTGAAATGGGACAATATTCATAATTTGTACTGAAAAGAATCAGGAATAGTATCTTAGTATATCTGTGTGTATCACCTTGTTAGTTCATTTTTTCATTGCATTTAACTCTGACTATTAATGGTTCATATGTGATTTTTAATCACACCTGACATAAATTCTAAATACCTGACTTTGGAAAATGAATAGGAAGAGCATATCTCGTGTGATGTGAAGAAGGTACTGAACAGCATATTTAGTACACAAAACAATGTTTCAGGATTTGATGTGAATGCAAGACAGCAAGTTACCTATCTGTTGAAGCGTGTAATGAGAACTCTAGGGAGGAAACTGAGAGATGTGGGTGGATACATCCCCACACTGCTGTATGGCTTTACCCTGCTGGGCCAGTCGACTTACAAGAGATCATATGTGCTGGGTAATGCACTCAAGCATCTGTCAGTGACATCAGTGTTGTCATGATATTAGTAAATTGTTAGCCAAGACTGCCGAAGACAGTGTTATTTCACATAAATGTATGTTTTTTTTAAGTAGGGGGAGTGACTTCCCAATACAGTATGTAACTTTAAATCAGTATGTAATATTTTATCAATTGTAAATGAACCTTCTAGGCTTTTATGTATGTAGGTTAGTTTGTACGGACAATTAGCAAATAGTCTGGAAGATATTTACTTGTATAGGTAATATAACAAGATGTATACATGTCTGCTTTCATACATACATTGATTTTGGTACTCAAGCTATTCGATTATGTCACCATTCAAAGCTAACTATGACTCTGTTTACCTGTATTTATCCTGAGTATTGCAATATTGAAGCTTGAGCTGTGGACAGACTCACACTTACCTCTGTTTTGGGTACCCCTGGTCATTGCGACTGTGCGTGTTTGTGTTTGTGTTTGTGTGTGTACTCAAGGAGAGCGTACAACTATTGATTGAGGCTACATGGATGTAAACTTACAATTTGTAATTATAGTAATTTACCTTGTTCCTGTACTTATTTCATATTTCAGTGTTGTACTTTTGACTCTGTATTATTTGTCTTGTGACAGTATATTCCACAGATCTGACAGTTTGAATGCCATATCCTGATATATGCATAGATTATGACTTGATAGTAGATATTTTTCTTATGTTTTCTGTAATATGTTATGTACCAGATTCTTCTATACATCTGTATTCTAGCGTTTGGCATCATTTTGAACACAATTTGGCAAACCTTACAGTCTGCCATAAAATATTGTAAAAACGATGTTTCCAAAAGTTGTGAGGGGGGTATTGTAATGGGACACCCTCCTTCAACATTACCTTCCTGTAATAGAAGTAATCAATACCAAAAATATATTCGAATCTTGTTGTTGTTGTTGTTGTTGTTGTGGTCTTCAGTCCAGAGCCTGGTTTGATCCAGCTCTCCAACCTACTGCAACCTACAGCCTTCTGAATCTGCTTAGTGTATTCATCTCTTGGTCTCCCTCTTCTCTCCAGTACTAAATTGGTGATCCCTTGATGCCTCAGAATGTGTCCTACCAACCAATCCCTTCTTTTAGTCAGGTTGTGCCACAAATTCCTCTTCTCCCCAATTCTATTCTGCACCTCCTCATTAGTTACATGATCTACCCATCTAATCTTCAGCAGTCTTCTGTAGCACCACATTTCAAAAGCTTTTATTCTCTTATAGTCTAAACTATTTCTTGTCCACGTTTCGCATCCACACATGCCTACACTCCAAACAAGTACTTTCAGAAAAGACATCCTGACACTTAAATCTATACTTGATGTTAACAAATTTCTCTTCTTCATGACCACTTTCCTTATCAGAGCCAGTCTCCATTTTATATCTTCTCTACTTCGACCATCATCAGTTATTTTGCTCCCCAGATACCAAAACTCATCTACTACTTTAAGTGTCTCATTTTGTAATCTAATTCCCTCAGCATCACCTGATTTACTTTGACTACATTCCATTAGCATCGTTTTGCTTTTGTTGATGTTCATCTTATATCCTCCTTTCAAGAAACTGTACATTCCATTCAACTGCTCTTCCAGGTCCTTTGCTGTCTCTGACAGAATAACAAAGTCATCAGCAAACCTCAAAGTTTTTATTTCTTCTCGATGGATTTTAATTCCTACTCCAAATTTTTCTTTTGTTTCCTTTACTGCTTGCTCAATATACAGATTGAATAACATCGGGGACAGGCTACAACCCTGTCTCAGTCCCTTTTCAGTCACTGCTTCCCTTCTGACTCACAATTGCCATCTGGTTTCTGTACAGATTGTAAATAGCCTTCCGCTCCCTGTATTTTACCCTTGTCACCTTCAGAATTTGAAAGAGAGTATTCCATTCAACACTGTCAAAAGCTTTCTCTAAATCTACAAATACAAGAAATGTAGGTTTGCCTTCCTTTAATCTATCTTCTAAGATAAGTCGTAGGGTCAGTATTGCCTCGCATGTTCCTACATTTCTACGGAATCCAAACTGTTCTTCCCTGAGGTCAGCTTCTATCATTTTTCCATTCATCTGTAAAGAATTCGTGTTAGTATTTTGCAGCCATGACTTATTAAACTGACAGTTTGGTCATTTCCACACCTGTCAACACCTGCTTTCTTTGGGATTGGAATTATTATATTCTTCTAGAAATCTACGGGGTATTTCACCTGTCTCATATACAGGGTGTGTCAAAAAAAATGTATACAGACTTTGAACTATCATAGACAATTTATTTCCCATTCTACAAGATTAAATATCTGTGAGAAAGTAACCTTATGTTTCTTGAACAGGTGGCAGCAGTGGCAAGGAAGTGACTGCAGCATGGCGGACGTGCGTTTGAGCTTTGAAGCGCAGAAGCAGATAATTAAGTTGTACTGGAAGTTTGAGAACTTTCTGCTTTCCCGTCTTTGCTTAGGACTGGTTTTCCATCTGCACTCTTGATATTCATATAGGTGGTTCTCTTTTCTCCGAAGCTCTTTAATTTTCCTGTACGTAGTACCTATCTTACTCCTAGTGATACATGCCTACATTTTTCCTCTAGACATCCTTGCTTAGTCATTTTGCACTTCCTGTCGATCTCAATTTGAGTCATTTGTATTCCTTTTTGCCTGCTTCATTTACTGCATTTTTATACTTTTTCCTTTCATCAATTAACTTTTGTTACCCAAGGATTTCTACTAGCCCTTGTATTTTTAACTACTTGATCCTCCGTTGCCTTCACTATTTCATCTCTCAAATTCAACTATTCTTCTTCTAATGTATTTCTTTCCCCTGTTCTTGTCAATTGTCCCCCAATGCTCTCTCTCTGAAACTCTCTACAGCCTCTGGTTTAGTCAGTTTATCCAGGTCCCATTTCCTTAAAGTCCCACCTTTTTGCAGCGTCTTCAGTTTTAATATACAGTTCATAGCCAATAGATTGTGGTCAGAGTCTACATCTGCCCCTGGAAATGTCTTAGAATTTAAAACCTGGTTCCTAAATCTCTTACCATTATATAATTTATCTGAAATCTTCCAGTGTCTCCAGGCCTCTTCCATGTATACAACCTTCTTTCATGATTCTTAAACCAAATATTAGCTATGGTTAAGTTATGCTCTGTGCAAAATTCTATCAGGTGGCTTCCTCTTTCATTCCTTACCCTCAGTCCATATTCACCTACTACTTTTCCATCTCTTCCTTTTCCTACTATTGAATTCCAGTCCCTCATTACTATTAAATTTTCATCTCCCTTCTTTCTTCTTTTCCTTCAGCATTTGTCCCGCGTGCCTGCGGGGTCCGCTACATGGGTCCGTTGTCTCCATTTCACTCTATCACGGGCTGCATCTGGGTGGATGTTCACACATTTAAGGTCTTTATGAATTGTATCAGCCCAATGTTGCTTAGATCATCCTTTGGGCCTACTGCCGACAACTTCAAGTGTGTAGCCCGCCTTGGCAATAGTGTCATCACCGGCCCATAAAACGTGTCCAAATCATCAATGACGACTCTCACGTATCTGGTCTTGGATTGGCGCAACACCAAACTGTTTCCTAATGCTGTCATTAGAAACGTGATCTAACTCAGTGAGGCCCACTGTCCAACTTAGCATCTTCATTTCCATTACACATAGGCGATGTTCTGCCTCAACTGTAGTCTGCCAGCACTCACAACCATGCAGGACAACTGGTCGGATGACAGTGCGATAGATTTTTTATTTTAAATTATCTTTCATCCTGCAGTCACAAGTGACTTTGGTTGTTGTTAACCACTTCATCCAGGGTGCCTGAGTTCTGGTGTTGACCTCTTTGATGAGTCAGCCGTCAACAGTGATCGTGGAACCAAGGCACTTAAACTTACTGACATGAGTCAGATCTTCACCATTAATCATGATGGTTCCCATTTCATGTCTGTCTGATGTCATGTACTCGGTTTTCTTCAAATTAAGGTACAAACCGTGTTGCACTAACCGGTCACTCCATTCTTGAGTTAGGCTCTGCAGATCAAATTTGTTTTCTGCTGCCAGCATCACGTCGTCAGCATAAAGTAGGGTCCATGGTAATGGCCGGTGCAGATCAGCTGACACGGTGTCCATTACGAGAATGAACAGAAGTAGTGATAATGCAGAACCTTGATGGATACTAACTGTGATGGGGATGTCATTGGATAGTCCCGAGGTTGTACGGACATAACTTCTCGGCTGTGCATAAAGTAACCGCACCCAGTTAATAAGCTGCTCCGACACATCATGCTGTCGAAGTACTAGCCAGATGAGACTATACTGAATGTATACAGAGAAGGACAGCACACATGGTGGCAGGTTTGTTTGACCCATTGGAGAGTATTACAGAGATGCCGAAGAAACTGAACTGGCAGACTCCTGAAGATAGATGGAAACTATCCTGAGGAAATCTACTAACAAACTTTCAAAAACAAGCTTTAAATGATGACTCTAGGAATGTACAACCCTCTTCATATTGCTCATATACGGATCTTGTAATAACTGGTACAATGAGATGTGCCCTTTGCCCTGCACTTCACAGTGGTTTGCAGAGTATAGATGTTGGTGTAGAATGGTGATTGTACTAAGTCTTCAGAAAATTTATCATCTATTGTGCAGGAAAAACTACAAACAAATACTATCTCAGAGAATGAGTTAATTTCTAAATTCAAGCAAATCCAGTTCGGGAATGATTACATAAAAAAATGCATCCCAGACCCTAAATTAGGCAATTTGCAGGGTATCAAAAAATTTAGTCTGACATGTGCAAATTTTATCCTAATAATCTGCCCACATCTCAAGTGTAAGTGGTCCTCGGTAAACAGAAAATAATTTTGATTCATTCACCACAGTTTTTAGAAATCTTTGTTTGGAAAATTTGTTCTTGTTTGTCTCTTTATCTCACTGAAATAGAAAAGAAGTAAAGGGTAAAATGTGTCCAAAAACTCAGGACAAGAGTTGAATACATCATACTCTGCAAGTCACTGTACAATGCACGATGGAGGGTACTTCATACCAGTGTTAGTAATTTTCTGTCGTATTTCATGCGTATGCGGTACAAACAACAAATGGCTGATTGTGTGCAGACACTGTCTCTTATCTTAATTTCATATTCCCTTTACGAAATTTTTGAAAGAAGTAGCAAAACTGTCTTTCAGTCCTCTTCAAATATTGGTTCTATAACCCTACCCACAGGATTTTGTAAGAACAAAGTCAGATCTCCTGGCTTAAACATGAACACAAAACTACTTCACAACAGTTCTTCTCAGAACCAACCAACCAACCAGACACCTAAGCCATAACATTCGGATTTTACGGCTCAACATCGAAGGGCTCAGCCAATCTAAATCGCAACATCTCTCTCATATGCTACTCAAAAATAATGTAGATGTGGTAGTCATTCAAGAAACTCATATAGATAACGAGCAAAGACTGTATTCAAGAGGACGTGTAGCTGGATATGAAGTCCTGGGAGTTACATACCACCAGAGCTATGGCTGTGCTACCTATATACGCAGTAACATTGAAAATGCACATCTGATATCTGCAAACTCCGTGCAAAATATTGAGACTGTCTGAGTTAAAGTTGAAGATGTTACTGTAACAAATGTCTACAAGCCTCCAGCAGATAACTGGCCAGCTCATGTTCTTCCCGTTTCCTCGCATCCAAGTGTATATATTGGCGACTTCATGCCCCAATGGTCTTAAGTAATTTTTTTAATGATTTTTGATGTACGATAACAGCCATCACAGCAATTGGAAATACAGCGATGCTGACAAAAATGGTGAGGACCTGGCAAATTGGGCTGAACATAACAACCTTAGCCTATTTTTTGACTCAAAGGACAAGAGAACATTTGAATCTGCAGCCTGGAACAAGGATTCCAACCCTGACCTATGTTTTGTAACACAGGACTCCCAGGGACAACCTCTACATACAGTAAGGACAGTCCTTGAAAGTTTCCCAAAAAGTCAACACTGGCCAGTAATTCTAGATGTAGGAATTCAAATTCCTGTAATCAGATCAATGCCTAGACCAAAATGGAACTTCAGAAAAGCAGACTGGACTAAATTCTCCAAAGAACTTGATAAAGTGATCAGATGGATCCCCCCACTAAGTGAAAATTATGAAAGATTCGTCAGAGCAGTTCAAACAGCAGCAAAAAAATGATACCTAGAGGATTCCAGAGAGAATATATCCCAGGCTGGAGTAATGACTGTGAAGAATTGTATCAGTCCTATTAAACCACCAATGACAGCAGAACTGTTGCAGAACTCCTAAAACACCTTGATAAAGCTTGTAAAGAGTGCTGGGAGCGAAAAACAAAGTCTGGATTTTAAGAGGTCAAGCAGAGAGGTGTGGAACCTCTTGAGAAAACTGGGAGGAAGTCGACCACCCAACCGAAAAGATCCTGTAGTAACACCAGACCAGACTGCGAATAGAATAAGTTCTCTCTCCAGAGCACCCCCACATAAGCCACACACAAGAATGGTTAAGAAAAAGCTTAGAAACCTGAAGCAGAAGGTACCCAACAAATCAGAGTACTCCAGAGACTTCACTGTAGGCAAGATCACTGCAGCACTCAAAGAAATTTAAAAAAGGCAAAGCTCCAGGATTTGATGGGATACACCCAGAGTTCCTCATCAATTGTGCAAACAGGACTCGTAGATGGCCTGCAAGTTTCTTCACTAATATTATGCTATCAGGGAACATGCCAAAATCCTTCAAAAATACAAAAATCACAGCAATATTGAAGCCGGTAAACCAGCAAACAAAACTGCTAGCTATCGCCCAATCGCCCTCCTGAGCTGCTCCTACAAGCTTTTGGAAAGAGTCATCCTCAACTGAATCGGTCCAAAGATCGATGAAGTCATTCCCACCGAACAGGCAGGATTCAGATCAAACAGAAGCTGTGCGAGATCAAGTGCTCAGCTTAACTACACACATAGAAGCTGGATTCCAACGTCGCCTTAAAATGTCAGTGGCTTTTATTGATCTTACAGTTGCCTATGATATAGTGTGGAGACAAGGACTCTTGTACAAACTCGCCAGTGTGATACACTGCCAAACCACAATCAGGCTCATAAACAACATGCTGTCTGAGAGATACTACAGAGTAGTCCTTGCCAACCAACTAAGCAGACAGAAAAAACTTAATAATGGTCTTCCTCAAGGCTCAGTTTTGGTGCCAATCCTGTTCAACTTGTATAAATCTGACCTCCCTGAAACAGAGTCACAGAAGTTCATCTATGCAAATGATCTGGCCTTGGCCACCCAGCAGAGAACTCTTGAAGCTGGTGAGGAGATCCTATCCGCAGACCTAAGCACAATAGATGAATGCTTCAAAAAGTGGAGACTTGTACCAAATTCAACGAAGATTGAAGTCAGCTGCTTTCACCTTAACAACAGAATGGCCAATGTGAAGTTGAATGTCACCTTTAATGGTCAGGTCCTTCACCACTTAGACTCTCCACTTAGACTCTCCAAAATATCTAGGAGTGACTCTTGATAGAACCGTCTCTTACAGGAAGCACATAGAAAACACCACAGCAAAGCTGAAATCACACAATAACATCATTCAGAAGCTGAGTGGTACCTCATGGGGTGCAAGAGCTACGACACTGCGATGCACTGCCTTAGGGCTGGTCTACTTTGTTGCTGAATAATGTGCCCCAGTGTGGCTCAATAGCACACATGTGGAGCTAAATGCAGCAATGAGGACAATAACAGGCTGCATCAAGTCTACTCCTGTACCCTCGTTACCACCTCTAAGCAACATTGGGCCACCAGACCTCCGAAGACAGAATAACCTCAAGGAATACCAAAAATTACTTAAAATCCCCGAGCTTCCAATGCACTCTGATGTTCCTGCACTGCGAATGAACCGCTACAGGCAGCTACTTTCAGTATCAACAAAAAGTGGACAGAAATGTGGAACACTATTGCCCATGAGGAACATCAGACCCTCCAAAGACCTGACACAAGACTAGCCGGCATGGAACTAACGTGGCATGCCTGCACAGGCCACGGCATCTGTGCTGAAAACCTCTACCGATGGGGAAGGGCTTCATCTTCTCAATGTGACTGTGGAAATGAACACCAGACAATCCATCACATTGTAACAAGCTGTAGCAGAAGAGCCATATCATGGGAACTTGGAAGATTTCTTTGAAGTGACAGAGGCAGCTCTTGAATGGATTGACAAATTAGATATTAATTTATAGACTTATTTTTTAAATTATAAATTACGAAATTAATATATTTTTGTAAAATTTTGTAAAACTATGTAAACCACAACTGCTGTTCCCTGTTTATATGTAATGCCATGTGCTAAATAAATAAATAATTCTACTGAACATGACAGCCAGTAGAGCTTATAGGATTTTTTTACTCAAAAATTGTTTAAGCTAGTCACATATTTATAACTGTATCCTGGTTATTAATCAGCAATGTGGCACACTGCCATGCTCTTTTCAGAAATCTTAGTAAATAGAATTTAGATGTTCACATGCATTTACTATTATTTTATTACATTTGAGTGGTTTTCATGGTTCTTTGAGAAATACTTATTTTCTACAGAAATTGCATGAATTTTTGATGTTAGAATATGTTCTAGGGTCCTGAAACAGATAAAAGCTTGCATTATTGGCGTCTAATTCTGTGCATGTGTGCTTTTACCCTTTTTGTACATGAATTTTACTCAGTCTTGACCTCCGTAGATGGGATTCCTTCTACAACACTGTAATCACACAGAAGCAACAGAAAAATAATGGTGAATACATTTTTCTTTGCTAGGGAAAGTGTTGTAGTGGTCACTTAGGAAGATCACAGGACTGTTTATAGCACGTTGACGTGGCACAATTTGCCTAAGCATCTCACTTAGGCGATGATCAACAGCATGTACATATATGTTGCTGTTTGTTAATGTACCACTATATTTTAATCTTGTCCCAATTTTTTTATTTTTCTTGGCATTTATGGTTTCCAGTGGTAACTTATGTCAAAGCATGTATGACATGTAATACACCTGTGATAATTCTCCTGCCATTGATGATAGTTCAGAACTGAAACCACCAGCAAAATAAAACAACATTATTACACACAGCACAGTGTTATGCATTTCGTACAATTTAGCTACACATTGTTTTCCAGTTCATCAGGGACTCAGAGACAATGAATGGATTCTGCAGTATGTCGGTAGATCACAATAACCCCTCTCTCAGACCACCAACCAGACAAAGAGATTTATTCTATCTTTTGCTTCAAACTGACTAATCACATAACACAATGATTTTGAATTAAAAACAGTTTTGGTTGCAATTTATTCTTTTATAAACAACTCGTTTTGCCTTTGATAAGGAATTGTTACTAACCTTAAAATTTTCCTTTTACAGCTTTTTAAAAACCACAAGACTGCTCAGATAACTTACGGGTTTGCTGCCGGGTGATGTCACCCGGCAGAAAACCCGTAAGTTATTTGAACATTCAATTCGCCAGGAAAAGTTAAGGTCTCACACAAGACTGCTATTTGCTAGATTGAAAAAGTAACTGATTGTTTCCAACATTAAGAAGACATACGGGAACTTACTAAACATCAATATTCATGTGTCAAAGGATCGAGAGAATCTCAGTGTGTATAGTTGCTTTGTCCACCTGAAATGTGCAATAGCTGTTGCGTAACTGATCGATTAACTGCATAAGTAAATCGTCAAGTCGAAACTGCCAGAACATGGTGACCAAAGTGAGTTGGACACGAAAAGGAGGAATTTTTTGAAGAAGACTGAGATGAGAAAAATTTGAGAGTTGCCATAGCAACATATAACAAGATGAAAAAATTGGTCTGCAAGATTCGATTAAGATGATTTGGTTGTGGGGAGGTAGAAATCCTCACACACACAGTAACCAGCCGACACTGATGCAGTAACCAGCCAACACCAATGCAGTAACCAGCTGACGCCAATGCCGCGTTCAACATTTGATGCTGCCAGCACCCATGCAGTTCACCGGTGCCATTTCTTCACCTCACCGACACAGCCTACAAACCTATGCCGGGTGAGCTCAAGATAATAAATATTTGAATGTAAATGGGGTTGTCATTATTCACAGAGGTGATTATTTTTTTAATGTTCACAAGATCAAAGAAAATTAGGACTATGGAGAAGGAACAACACCCTACAGAAACTGTAGAACCAGCCATGGCGAAGACAGTGACTAAGGTCACGCCAGACTGGACTTAAGTAACTAATTTAAGTAAGGGACTAAGACTGAAGTTAGACTCAGTGAATACTCAGTTAAGTGAATAAGATCTTTCTTTAAGTAAAAAACTAGAAGCACAAGGTGAAGCTTTAAATTCTAAATTTGAGGTGTTAAATGATACAAGTGGAAAATTTACAAGTAGATTTAAAGAATGAATTTAGTAATTCTTTAACTGTACAAATGAATCAAATGTTTATGTACTTTAACTAAAAGCAGGATGATCAATTTAAGAAGTTGACCCAGAAATTAGAATTTGATATTGAGGACATGGGTACCAACATAGTGTCTGAATTTAATGATAAGTTAGGGTCATTTCAGTGTGTAATGTTACATTCGACACAGTGTAACAGAGATTTCATACCCTAAAAGATATCATTGGAAGACTAGACAAACTGACCCCTATTGTCCAATCACAAATTGCAGGGACCAACACTTGGGTAGATGAGGTAGAGAGAAATTTCAATGAAAAGCTAGCAACCTCAGACAGCACAAATAGAAGCGGTCTGGAGGAACAGGTAGAGTAATTAATTGACCATAAAGTTGTCGAATGGGTAAACAAAGACCAACATTCCACCACGTTTAGTGTCTGAACCTGATGATACTAAAAAAGACATAGACGATTTGTGGAAGGAATTTAAACTTATCCAGAATAAGATAGAGAAGGGGGAAGCTTCACAGGCTGTAGTGTTGACTAGTAAAGTGGTAATTGTTTTGTTGAGGGGAGACTTTCACACAAAATGTAATGAGAAGTGCTGGTCTGCACTTGCTCAAGTGAGGTTAAGAGCAGCTCCATGGGATCCACGCGGAGTCACATTATTCCCCCCAGGGATGTTAACATTCTGTGTTAACGGGCGGAGTGACAACCGTCGGATCCCGAGTTGGGTTTGATGTTACTTCCATGCTCGTTTTCCTTCAAGTATTATACTATCCTGTATTCTGTTTTCTTCCTCTTATACTGTCATATAGTTTAGTACTTGGACACACTCATCTAGATGTCGCGGACAAGCAGGGTTGATATCAAGGTCATACTGCTTTGTGTGGAGGTAGTAGAAAGTGATCTTGTCAATATACGCAGTCTTATTTGGTTTACAGGCGCTGTGATTCCCCATTGTATATTCACTGTGATGAATTGGGTTGTTATATCAAGTCAAGGCTGAAGCATTGGGTAATATATCATAATATGTGAACTGAAAGCGTGCTCCGCTCCAGTCTTGATGTAAAGGTGAGTTGACAGCATGCTCCACTCTAGTTATCAAGGATCTTGAATCTGATCATAGTTAGGTTTTATTTTTGCCGAAAGTAGTCTTTGAATGTAACATCTTCACCAGTTTTCCATATGAACCTGTGTGCAGAGGTATTCCTAGATGGCAATGTAAAAAAAAATTATACCCGCTGGAATGTTCTGCTCAGTTATTCCAGGGGTGCCATTGCTGGTCTTCGTGACTGGTCCTGGGGTCTCGTTTGTAGTGTCGACAGCAGCCAATGCAATCTCCATGGATTTTTAGGTCATATTTTTGCCTAACCAGGCAGTCTCTCCCGCCATCCGCGTATAGTTAGGTCATATTTTTGCCTAGTGAACCAACGTATAGTTAAGTCTTATTCGGGTCTAAGCTATTGGAGGATACGATATAATATCAATATTTCTATATTTGCAATGATATTGTACATAGTTTTTTTTTTATTTACTAATGAATATTTTATATCCTTTGTGAAAAATGATGTGAATCATACAATAGGGGGTAAGAGGAATAATGAGATATTTGTGATATGATACATAGTTTCTGCTTATGATGATAAGATACATAATTTCTACTTATTATGGAATAATTTACACCTTTTGTGAAATGGGATATGAATGGGGAGGTTTTATATAAATTATGAAAAGGGTGGGTGGTGTAGGTGCAAACATGACTAACACTACACACATTCCACACCTTTCAAATAACCCTCGCAGACAAGTGTGACTGATTCTTCACCACTGCCATTCCATATGATTTGCTAAGATCTTCCTTCGGGGTCTTCAAAGGTGAAGGTGAGAATGTCCGTCCTGCAGGAGACTTTTAACATCATACCTCCTCCGGTTTCTCACTCAAGTACCGGTGAAGTGGGGACAGGAAGGGTTCCTGTCTTTGGGGCTATCTTCTTTCTCTCTTTCGATCTTAGCAACCATTTCTACTTTTTCCTTTCTTACTTCTCTTTTGAGTACCAGTCTATCTTACCCTCTGTCCATATGCACACACTTCTATTGCTGAAGTCCTTCTCAATTTCCGTGGTTTTCTACAACCTTCAACTTATTTGCCTTAATCTGGCCAAAGAATCAGGCTACACAACTACCTATACGTGTACACACAATGAAACACAAAAACACAAACAGAAAGAGTATAGTTTAAGATAATGTGGGAACCGTCATGTGTTGGAGGGAGAAAAGTGTGCACATAGTGATAGGTATGCGCACCTGGTTATGTGAGGTGATGTAAAGGTATGTACAGGGATATATTTATATATGTAAGAACTAAGAGTATTTATGGTTATGATGATGGTATTACACTAGTATGTGTACATGAGAGGAGGAGGAACATATTGTGGTTCGTTATGCTACATCGTATACTCAAGTAGAGAGAGAGAGAGAGAGAGAGAGAGAGAGAGAGAGAGTGAGTGTCGCCGAGCCCACCTAAGAAGTTACACATCCAGCTCAAGGAATACACACACCACACACTGTGCAACATCAAACATTATTGGGTGAAGATTTGACATTTAAATGTTGTTGAAAGAAGAGAAGAGACAATTACTTATTTGACACACACACACACACACACACACACGATTGGATGGAAACACACACACACACACACACACACACACACACACACACACACACACACACACACACACCCGATTGGATGGAAAAGGGCAGGTAGGCAGACCCAAGAAAGGTTGACATATACTGTGCGGGCAGGGGCACCAAGAAGGGGATTGACCTGTACCATAGTATATCAGGAATTTGTTTAAAGGGGTGTACCTACCAAAACAGAGGGAGGAAGTGCTTTCATAGTATCAACCCGTGTGTGAGTTATAGGTACTGTGCCTAAAGAGAAAAGGGCAGTATCATGACAAAAGTCACACATTTTGTAGAGATTATTCTAGTAAGTTTGAATTCTCATTTCCACTCGCATTGTTATGTTTGTGTGAAGTTACATGTGTTGAAAAGAACACCTTTATTTACCCACAGTTCCTCCAGATTATAAAAGGTATTGAATAAATCCATACTTAGAAAAAGTAATATGCAAAGGAAGGGCAAATAACAGCATACGCTTGGGTAATGCACACTTGGAGTTTACGACTGGAAAGGGAACAGAAAGATTCTTGTCCTTAAAAAGTTTACATTGATCAAAAGGTCCATGATTATGGAAAAGGAAAGAGAGCTACGTATGAAGTACCCGATAGTAAAAAAAAAAAAAAAAAAAAAAAAAGTTATATAAATTGATGGAAACGTAATATTATATGAATACAATATTGATGTACATAACAAACATGTATAAAATATCCTGTGTTCAAGCAAAGGGGAGGGATATGTAGTGCCTCGAGAATTTCGGGGTAAATTCTAGAGACCCTCGTATTTCCACCGTCTCGAACACGTTATTTTAGAGATGAGTGTGGTAAAGTATAACTGTGTCTACTGCACGACAATGATGTGTGTGCAGAACGTACGCGTATCAGACGGATGATCAGCATGCGCAGGTAGTTGCCAAGCCCGCCTAAGAAGTTGCACGTCCAGCTCAAGGAATAAACATGCCGTAGTCCATGCAACATCAAACATTATTGTGTGAATATTTGATGTGGTTGAAAGAAGAGAAGATACAATTACTTGTACATTCATTCTTTTACTTTCGTAAGGTGCAGACAGTTGTCTTGTTAAACTTGGAGAGATTTGTAGACTGTATTTATGGAAAAATAAATGTGATAGTTCCGACGGACTGGAAGGTGTTGAGCTTAGGAAAAATGTTTTAGTCGTATGAAAACTGCTATGTGTGATGAAAATACAGTGATATTGAGTTCAAAGAACTCTCGAGTGTATGGAATTATTTTAAAAGTATAAAAAATTCCTCCAAAGTAGCATTTTATCTTCAGAGGGAAGTTGATCAGGACATAGCAGCCGGTTATCAGGAAAAGAAGATCGTTGAAGCAACTCCAAGTAAGTTCGATAGCCAAGACGGAGTGCGAGTCTTGCACACCAGTACCACAATGTCACCCTTAATCACCAGAAACCGCCAGATCAAATTATCTATACGGATAACAAAGTAAGCAAAAATTAGGGTATGGTCCTATCATGCACTATTCTAAATGTAAATAAGGAATTGTTACCAACCTTAAAATTTTCCTCTTACAACATTTTAAAAAGCATAAGACTGCTCTGTGCTAGACTGAAGCACATGTCAAATCAGGTAACGCCCCAGGCGCCTAGTCAAAAAAAAAATTTATTATATCATGCAACAAAGGACTAGAATGTTAAATAAATAATCAAACTGAATGAAACAGACCTTAATAAAGTCGTACCAGCAGGCCAGAATGGTGAAATTGTAACACCACACTCACAAAGAAGTATACACTATAAACAGAATACACAGAGGTGCTGTCACAACCTCACGGCAGTAGTGTCAAATGAACAATGGAATGAGCCTCGCATACAATGACTGCAGAGGACACACAGAGGTGGTGGTCAAAGCAGTTATATGACACTCGGCATATTTAATGCTTAAGAAAACATCTACGTATGTGTACAGTTGACGAACAATTGCTGAAAGCTGAGCCAGCTAGTGGGAACCAAAGCTATTATGATTAAATGAGGTCAGTTCTTAAAATTTACTGGATAATATCGGTATGCTTTTCTAATGGGTTTCGGTTTCAGCTTATTAATCCCCCCCTCCCTCCAGTTGATTCATTCTTACGCATTATACTTTTAAAAGTCGAAGGGGGCTTCCTGTTTTAAAAATTTGTAACTTACATTTTTATTCAGTTACAGCTGGTGTTACTGTTTATCTATTTGGAGTAATTTAAACTTTCCCTTTATGTGTGAGTATTGTTTGATTAATTATAAGCTCTTAATTTCATTACAGTGATTCAATCATTTTTAGATTTATTTATTTATTTATTTTGAGCATTCAATACGTTGACTGCCACATAATTGCTTTTAACGACACCTATATGTGTCCTCTGCAGTAACTGTATGTACACTTCATTCCATTGCTCATTGACATTCCTGGCACGAGCTTGTGGTGGCACCTCTTCTGTTTGTTGTTTATAGTGTATACTTTTTTTGTGAGTTTGGTCCAAACCATTGCACCATTCTGACCTGCTGGTACAACTTTATTAATGTATGTTTCTTGTAGTTGGATTATTTATTTTACACTACATCATGGCATAGTCGTTTTCGACTAGGCCTCTGGGGGGTTTATCTCATTTGACACGTGCACCAATCCAGCACAGAGCCGTCTTACGGGTGTTAAAATGCTGTAAAAGGAAAACTTTAAGGTTAGCAATAATTCATCATTCACATTTAGAATTATGCATGCCAGGACCATATTTTAATTTGCGCTCATTTTGTTATCCTTGTAGATAATCTAAAGGTGCCCTACACGGGCCAAACGTGTTGTTAATATAAGAATAAATTGCAACCAAAACTGTTTTTAATTCGAATATTCTACATACGGTTGCTGTACCAGATGACTCTGCTCCATGTTATTTTTTCCAACTGCTGAAGTTCAAGGGCAATTTTCACAGCTGCAGTTTTGAAAGTTTTTAAGGTTCGCAGACAGCAAAACAGCATTAGCTGATAACTCAAAAGAACATGAACTAATGACTGGAGGCTTTGTTTAGGAGGATGGATCTGTGTGCACAAAGTGATGGTAAATATTTTGAGACTATAGGGGTAAAACATGTCAAGCAATTGTTGAACCCAGAAAATGTTATTGTGTCCCTTGTACAAAGAGGGATGTAAAAAGCACTGTAATAAAGATACTGGCATTAAGAACATATTACTTCACTGTTGATTTATTTTTGAACTAGCAGTCCATCAATACAAAACACACATTTTAATCTGATCTATTCTAAAGGAGCAATGATACTATAAAACAATTTAGATATTTTATTGTGTCTTGTACATGTAGAAATATATTTTATTTACACTGAAAACATCAAATAAAATATCTACATCGCTCAGTCATGACAACAGATATACGAAGTTAAACACGTAAAAACAGTGACAGTATTCAAAAAGAGATAAACACAAATAACTCTTATGAATAATAAATTACATAACAGGAAGAGGAAAAAACTTTTCTAAGTGCTACTGGAGGAAAAGGAAGGCGAATGACAGCATATCATAGTTCATGTAAGGATCAATCATTGACCTATCACCGCTACCATCCACTCATTTAAAACAGAAATTCCCTCCTCTTCCTATTCCTAATCTTCAGACTATTTAAGTTTTTATTTCTCATCAACAGCAACCCTATCAACATGTCTGTCTACAGAACTCTTTCAAACACCTACATTATAACTTAAAGTTAACATCATATTTGTTAATGTTTTGAATTGTAAAACTAGAACAATATGCACACAAAAGTCTTCCTTTACTTGGAGGTCTGTAAGAAAAATTAAAACAAAGACAAATACAAGAATGTGCTCTTCTTTGCAGTTTTTACAGGGATACACTATGTATGACTATAGGTAAATCAGCACACAAGAGACTTACGTTCACAGTCAGTTTTGTACATTAGGTGATGACGGACACATTGGTTTGTTTATTTTTTGATTGGTGCCACTCTTTTCCAAAAGACTGCTATAAAATGGAATATACCCACACACAATTTCAAACTATCCAGCATATGCCAAAATCATTTTTATATTAAAATCATTTGGAACTATAAAACAAAGAGCTACATTAAAACCTAAGAAGTCTTTGCGTGTTTGAGAGAGGGATAGATGGACTGAACATAGTAAAGTACAAATCACTAAATGTAAAACGGAAATAAAAATTACGAGAGAAAGAGCAAGATTGAACACTTTTAAGGGTAAATCACATATGCATGAAAAAAAACTATGACATAAGAAATCATGTGATGGGCAGCACAATGCCATTTTTCACTGAGAAAATGTACTGCAATTGTGTGAGAGGTGCAACTAAGATCAATGGAATCTCCAAGAAACCAACAATTACATTCAATGACAATGTTGTTTGTGTGTCGGCAAAGGACACTACAGACTTTTAAATGAAACTACAGTTTATTCAAAAGGTTCTAAAACAATAAACCCCTGCCCGCCTCTCCCTCCCCACATGCACACAAATAGTTTCTATGTATGTTCCATTAATAAGTGAAACAAATGATTGATTAAAAGAAATTACCAACATTTTACCACATTTTTTAAATGATTTGTTTTCCTAAAAGTCACATATGTTCCTGACTAATTTATCTGGTATAAACGAGTGCATTCTATGCAATAACATTCACTTCAATACATTCTCCACCTTCAAGTTCCAGATCCACAGCAGTATCACTCGAGTTCAAAAGTTCACCATCAAACATAAACTTCAGTCTTTCCTGAGGCATTTCCAACATCTCAGCAACTTTTATCATAAGAACTTTCATTTTCTCATCTTTGTGAATTTTAACAGTTAATGGCTTCTTCCTATCTTTACATAAAATTTTTAGCTCTACATCTTCATCATTTAAGTCTTCTTCATGGGTAACTGCAGTTGGTGCTGGAGCATTTAGAGTGGTTACACCTCCATCTGGAAGTAATCAGAACAATTACTAACACTTCATACATGAAACAAAAATTTAAACTAAAATTTTTTGTTAAAGAAATTGAATCATTTCCATTTGAAAACACATGCATGAAATTTTTGCCTCATTAAGACTGATGACTGGGATGCAGCTGACATAAATGCCCAAATGAGGATACCTACATTGCCTACTCCAAAGTGGCACTTTTTTTTACACAGAATGAGGGGATGGGATGGGCTGGGGTGAAGGAGGGTGGTGAGGAGAGAGAGGGAGAGAGGGAGAGGGAGAGAGAGAGAGAGAGAGAGAGAGAGAGAGAGATAGAGATAGAGAGTGGTTGACTTGGGGGAGGGGACCAAACACGAAGGTTATCACCCCCATCGGATTAGGGAAGTAAGTCAGCTGTGCCCTTTCAAAGGAACCATACCAGCAATTGCCTGAAGCAATTCAGTGTGATAACCACTGTGCCACCTCATCCGGTGTCTCAGAGAGAGAGAGAGAGAGAGAGAGAGAGAGAGAGAGAGAGAGAGAGAGAGAGAGAGAGCGCTGTGAAAACAGAAAGAGTGCGCAAAGTTTAAGTTAACTCTGTAAACATTAAAACAATGACCAGCGAAGCAAACAGTGGAAGAAAAAATTTATCATACGACTGATCAGTACAACACGAACTGTGGAGAACTGTGAAAAACACAGCATGGCAAGTTTAAAAGCAATCCACTGATATGTAGAAAAATTCCATGCAAGGTTGGGATCAATCAGCACTGTGAAACACTTATTTTGCGAGAACACAGATGGAGGAAAAAAAAACTGTAACACCAAGAAGGAGTTGTGCAACATAAATGAAAGTTGGCTGGTGTGTTTCTACATATGAAAGCTGATGTCTATTCAAATTTGCACCACCCACATAAAAGTGGCACTAGTAGTGTCACCACAAGTATAGAAATAAGGTTTGCTTTAAATACACACTGTAACAGTCGAGAGCATTAGTTACCTTTGAGACTGGATGTGGTGAGCTGATGTTAGTCAAGACTGCCTATCAGGCAACAAAGATGCCATTAACCACACCTCACTGGGTTGGAATGAGATCATGTAATAAGACTATGATAAGGTGTACATGACAGCTGACAGCATTGGTCACTAGAAATTAGTATCGCAAGAAGACTGGACACCAGACAGCCATGTGTCACTACCAAGAGGGAAGACTATTGTGTTTGGAGTGCAGCTCTCGTGCATCACAGTGCATCTGCAGCAGTAATTTGAGCAGCAGTTGGCACCATAGTGACACAAAAAACTGTTACAAATCAGTTATTTCAAGAACAGCTCTGAGCCAGAAGCCCTGTAGCATACATTTCACTGACCCCAAACCACTAGCATTTGCAACTCCAGTGGTGTCAAGTGAGAGCTCACTGGAGATCAGGGTTGAGATCCAGTGTGTTTTCTGATGAAACCTGGTTCTGCCTCAGTGCCAGTGGTGAGTGTGTGTGGGTTAAGAGGAGGCTATTTGAGAGCCTGCAAGTAATGTGTGTGTACTAGACACACTGGATCTACACCTGAAGTTATGGTCTAGATGCAATTTTGTATGACAGCAGGACGATTCTTGTGGTTATCCCATGCACACTGACTTGCAAATTTGTACACCACTCCGCCAATCCAACCTGTTATTCTGCCATTCATGAACAGCATTCCAGAGGGTGGTGTTCAACAGGATAACAACACTTGCCCACATACAGCTGTTGTAAACGCATACGTTCTACAGAATGTCGACATGTTGCCTTGGCCTGCTCAATCACCAGATGTCTCCAATCCAGCACTTATGAGACATCATCGGATGACAATTCTGGTGTCATCTACAAACAGCTTTAACTGTCCCTGTATTGACTGACCAAGTGCAACAGACATGGAACTCCATCCCACATACTAACATCTGGCACCTGTACAACACAATGTGTGCATGTTTGCATTCAAGATTCTGGTGGTTACACTGGTACCAGCATTTAACATTTGCAACAGCTTATCTCATGCTTGCATCAACATGTGATCCTGCAATGTTATCCACCTAAATGTGTTACCTAGACAAATGTTTCCCCGAAATTTCATTACTCTTCACTAATTATTTTTTGGTGTTCTGAATTTTTTCCATCTGTGTATATCGTGGCTGGAACAATGAACTTTTATAGCTACTGGTGACATCCTTTATTCAAACAAATAATGTTCTTGTGAATGAGTGTGATGCAAAGAGCAGAAATGACATGCCTGTTACAGATGTATGTCTTTGACAAGAGTAGAAGACAGCATTTCCCGGGTCATTAATATTGTCCAATGCCACTTTACTCTTACAGTAAACTCCTTCACCAAATGCACAAATCTCACTTTTATTACCCCTTTTACATTAATGTGGGTTGTCATCACAGTTTCACAAAAATTAAAAATTAACCACACTCAAGTATAATTATTTCTTAGAAAATCATCAATTTCATCTTCATTTAGGTATTTTAACTCTATAAGCCACTATAATTAACCAAAATATCCATGTAGCAAACACTATATCTGTACAAGTCCGAGCATTTAGTGACAGCCTGCATTAACATTAAACAAGTGTCACCTCTCAGTGATGTAGCATATTTGATTAGCAGAAATAAGTCTGTGGATTCTAAGGCAGTCAAGTATAAAATTCTCTCTCTTTGTGTGGCTTGCTGTATAGCAGACATACTTTATGTACAGTGCACGGAACATCGACACTATACGCACCTGCTTGTGTCTGATCAATCTGCCATGAATAAGCACTGTAGGACGCCAAGATACAGCATGGGCTACAAGAATATCCAGACTTTAATGTCTGTTTCATCTTATCTATGGATTCTTCTGTTACTTCTAGGTATAGAATTCCATATTTAAGGTCGGTCAGTCGGTTTGGGGGATTAAAGGGACCAGACTACGGTCCTCGGTCCCTTTTTCCAAAAACTAAAAACACCCACAGAGAATAAAAAAACGAACAACAGAAAAGACGGCAGACGACACAGGACAAGAAAGACTCAGACAGAGATCAGACAAAACGAGTTATAATCACACAGAGTGTGACAATGGTTGGCCGACCATAGAGACAAAAAAGGAAAAGCCAACCACCAAGAAACACACTAAAAAATCAGACTAAAATCGGAGGCTATAGGCCAGAATCAACACAGAAAGACAAGCACTTAGATTAGTTGATGATGGGGCTTCCCTGCCCGAATAAAACGGAAAACTAAGTCTGCCATAGCAGGGTCATCAGTTAAAAGGGCAGGGAGCGTATCAGGCAGCGCAAATGTCCGCCTGAGCATAGCTAAAAGTGGACAGGACAATAAAATGTGCACCACCATCAAAACCGCCCCGCAGCGACAGAGAGGTGGGTCCCCACGGCTCAGTAAATATCCATGCGTCAGCCGGGTGTCTCCGATGCGGAGCCGACAAAGGACGACTGAGTCCCTGCGAATGGCTTGCATGGATGATCGCCACACAGCTGTCGTCTCCTTGACAGCACGGAGTTTATTACGTGTGGTCAGATCGTGCCATTCAGCGTCCCAAAGCGTGAAAACTGCGCGGCGTAAGACTGCCCTCTAATCAGTCTCCGGAGGGCCAATGTCCAGAGATGGTTTACTGGTGGCCTCTTTCGCCAGGCGGTCTACATGTTCATTGCCGGGTATCCCAACATGGCCTGGGGTCCACACAAATACCACAGAGCATCCGCAATGGGCAAGAGCATGGAGGGACTCCTGGACAGCCATCACCAGACGAGAGCAAGGGAAACACTGGTCGATAGCTCGAAAACTGCTCAGGGAGTCGCTACAGATAACGAAGGACTCACCTGAGCAGGAGTGGATATACTCTAGGGCAAGAAAGATGGCGACCAGCTCAGCAGTGAAAACGCTGCAGCCAGCCAACAAGGATCGTTGTTCGTAATGGCCCCCCAGATTTAGAGCATAACCGACACGACCAGCAACCATCGAACCGTCAGTATAAACAACACCAGAGCCCTGATACATGGATAGGATGGAAGAAAAATGGCGGTGGAAGGCCTCCAAAGGGACTGAGTCCTTCAGGCCCTGGGCCAAGTCGAGCCGAAGGCAAGGGCGGGGCACACACCACGGGGGTGTACGCAGAGGGGCCCAAAAAGGAGGTGGAAGAGGGTAAACCCCAAACCCGGAGAGAAGCTCTCTGACGCGGACGGCGATCGTACAACCCGACCGGGGCCAACGTTCTGGGAGATGGACGACTGACTGCGGGAACAGGAGACGATAATTAGGATGCCCGGGCAAGCTACAAACATGCGCAGCATAAGCAACCAGTAAATGTTGGCGCCATAACCGCAGTGGAGGGACACCTGCCTCCACAAGTATGCTGTCCACAGAGCTGGTCCAGAAAGCACCAGTGGCAAGTCAGATCCCGCTGTGAAGAATTGGGTCCAGCACACGCAATGCAGATGGGGATGCTGAACCATAAGCCAGGCTTCCATAATCCAGACGGGACTGGATTAATGCCTGGTAGAGCCGTAAGAGGGTCGAGCGGTCGGCGCCCCACCTGGTGTGGCTCAAGCATCGCAGAGCATTAAGATGCCGCCAACACATCTGCTTAAGCTGCCAAATATGTGGGAGCCAAGTCAACCGAGCATCAAAAACCACACCCAAAAAGCGATGTGTCTCCACCACAGCAAGACGTTCGCTGGCAAGATAAAGCTGCGGCTCAGGGTGAACTGAGCGTCGTCGGCAGACATGCATAACACAGGTCTTGGCAGCCGAAAACTGGAAGCCAAGCGCTACAGCCCAAGACTGCGCCTTGCGGATAGTGCCCTGCAGCTGACGTTCAGCAGCGGCAATGCCAATGGAGCTGTAGTAGAGGCAGAAGTCGTCAGCATACAAGGATGCTGAGACAGACGTTCCCACGGCCGCAGCGAGCCCGTTAATTGCAATTAAAAACAGGCAGACACTTAAAACAGACCCCTGTGCAACCCTGTTCTCCTGAAATCAAGAGGAACTATGGGAGGCCGCGACTTGCATGCGGAAGGTACAATGCGACAGACAATTGTGTATGAAAAATCAGCAGCGGACCCCGAAGACCCCAATCATGAAGCATAGAGAGGATGTGATGGCGCCATGTCATATCGTATGCCTTCGGCATGTCGAAAAAGACAATGACGAGGTGCTGACGGCGGGCAAGGGCCGTACGGATGGCTGACTCCAGCCTCACCAGATTGTCGGCGGCAGAGCGGCCTTTACGGAACCCACCCTGAGACAGAGCCAGGAGGCCCTGAGACTCGAGTACCCAACTCAATCACCGGCTCACCATCCATTCGAGCAACTTGCAAAGAACGTTAGTGAGGCTAATGGGGTGGTAGCTGTCCACCTCCAAGGGGTTCTTGCCAGGTTTCAAAACAGGGATGACAATACTTTCCCGCCATTGCGACGGAAACTCACCCTCGACCCAGAGACGATTGTAAAGCTCGAGGAGGCGTCGCTGGCAGTCCACTGAAAGGTGTTTCAGCATCTGACAGTGCATGTGATCTGGCCCAGGAGCGGTATCAGGGCAAGCAGCTAGGGCACTGTGAAATTCCCACACACTGAATGGAACATTGTTGGATTCAGGATGGTGGGTGCGAAATGAAAGGCTCCGACATTCCATCCGCTCTTTAATGGAGCGGAAGGCCAGTGGGTAATTCACAGAAGAGGAACTCAGAGAAAAATGCTCTGCCAAGCGGTTGGCAATTACGTCGGAGTCAGTACAAACTGCTCCATTCAGTGAGAGCGCAGGGACGCTGACAGGGGTCAGATAGCCATAGAGGCGTAGAATCTTGGCCCAGACCTGCGATGGAGAGACATGGAGGCCAATGGTGGACACATACCGTCCCAGCACTCCTGCTTGTGTTGGCGAATGATGCGGCGGGCCCACACACAGAGCCGTTTAAAGGCCACGACGTTTTCTAAAGATGGATGCCGCTTGTGACACTGGAGCGCCTGCCGGTGATCTTTAATCGCCTCAGCAATCTCAGACGACCACCAAGGCACAGTCCGCCGCCGAGGGGACCCAGAAGAATGGGGAATGGCAGATTCTGCGGCAGTAATGATGGCGGTGGTGACCGAGTGAACCACCACATCAATGGCGTCATTAGAAAGAGGCTCAATAGCGGCAATGGAGCAGAACAAATCCCAGTCAGCCTTATTCATAGCCCATCTGCAAGGGTGCCCAGAAGAGTGACGCTGTGGCAGTGACAGAAAGATCGGAAAGTGGTCACTACCACACAGGTCATCATGCACACTCCATTGGACAGAAGGTAAGAGGCTAGGGCTGCAGATTGAAAGGTCGATGGCGGAGTACATGCCATGCACCACACTGAAATGTGTGAAGGCACTATCATTTAAAATGGAAATACACGCTCAACGGTGGCGCCTCGACCTGTTGCCACTGACCCACCCCACAGAGGGTTATGGGCATTGAAGTCGCCAAGAAACAAGAAAGGTGGCGGCAATTGGGCTATCAGTGCAGCCAGGACATGCTGTGGGACATCACCATCCAGTGGAAGGTAAAGACTGCAGACGGTAACAGCCTGTGGTGTCCACACCCTAACAATGACAGCCTCTAAAGGTGTTTGTAGACGGACAGACTCGCTGTGAAGAGTGAAGGTCATAGATGCAGACGCCACCAGACACCCTTTCATAAGCTGCCCAGTTCTTATAATAACCCCGATAGCCACGGAGGGCGGGAATTCGCATTGCTGGAAACCAAGTTTCCTGAAGAACAATGCAGAAGAAAGGGTGAAGGCTGATAAGTTGTCGGAGCTCAGCTAGATGATGGAAGAAACCACTGCAGTTCCACTGGAGGATGATATTGTCCATGGCTCAGAAAGGCGTGAAGGGACTGGGAAGGCAGTTTACGCCGCTTGTTCACTCGCCACTGATTCAGTACCCGCACGAGTGACATCCATGGCATCTGAGGGACGCCTTCGGTGGTTCAGGCTGGGAGGGCTTCACTGGGTCAGTCTCAGGGACGGACGACGACCATGAGGCCCTACGACCAGCGACCGGTGGTTGTTTGAGCCACTTGCGGGTGTCCGCTTTTAAACCGGTCAGAACTTGTGAAGGGAGGTCCCCTTCCTGGCGAGAGGAGCCGAAGAAGTCTTACGCTTCTCTGGCTGGGAAGGGGGAACTGATGTCCCCAATGGTTGGGAGGGAGGGGGGGTGTTGCTCCTGAAGTAGATGGAGCAGGAGCAACAGGGAGTGAAGTTCCCCCCACCATCAAGGGGGCAGGTGTGGTCCTCTGGCTCTGAGAGGCGACAGTGTGTGGTGCAGCTATGGGAACTGTAGCAGGAGTGAGAGTGGCGGCATAAGAGGACGTCATGCGTACTGGATGTAGTCGTTCAAACTTACTCTTAGCCTCAGTGTAGGTCAGTCTATCCAGGGTCTTGTATTCCATTATTTTCCGTTCCTTCTGTAGAATCTTACAGTCCGGCGAGCAAGGGGGATGGTGCTCCCCGCAGTTGACACAGATGGGAGGCAGGGCACATGGAGTATCAGGATGGGATGGTCGACCACAATCGCAACAGATGAGGGTGGAAGCACAGCGAGAAGACATATGGCCGAACTTCCAACACTTGAAGCACCGCATCGGGGGAGGGATATAGGGTTTTACATCACAACGGTAGACCATCACCTTGACCTTCTCAGGTAATGTGTCACCCTCGAAGGCCAAGATGAAGGCACCGGTGGCAACTTGATGATCCCTCGGACCCCAGTGGATGCGCCAGACGAAATGGACACCTCGCCGCTCTAAGTTGGCACGCAGCTCGTCATCGGACTGTAAAAGAAGATCTCAGTGGAAAATAATGCCCTGGACCACATTTAAGCTTTTATGTGGGGTGATAACAACAATAACATCCCCCAGCTTTGTACAAGCGAGCAAGGCTCATGACTGGGCAGAGGATGCTGTTTTGATTAAGACTGACCCTGACCGCATTTTGGACAAGCCCTCCACCTCCCCGAACTTGTCCTCTAAATGCTCTGCAGAGAACTGCGGCTTCACGGACACAAATGATTCCCCGTCAGCTCTGGTACAGACAAGATACCGGGGCAAATACATTTCACTGTCATTCATAGCCTTTCGTTCCTCCCATGGTGTGGCCAGGGAGGGGAACGATTTAGGGTCATACACATGAGCCTTAAAGTGAGCTTTCAAACACTTAGAGACTGCTGGTGGCTGGCCACCAGCAAGAGATGATGTGCCATGCTTCATTGCACGTCATCCACCCTGATGCCTCCTACTCCGACCACGGGCCCTCCCCACGGGCGCTACCCAGCCACAGCAAAGGCCATCTGGCAGGATGGCCATTGCCAGGAGTCCTGATGCCCCAGGGAGATGGGCATCTACTCCTTGGCATACATGGGGAGTAAACGGCGCAGGCATCAGTAGAGCGATCCCTGTGTTGTCAGGGGGGCTACAACCGACAGGGTACATGGCAGCCCACCACAACGGACTAGCTACCGTGTTGGATTTTAGGCGACATGTAGTCCATGGTCGCCATCAGTGCAGAAAGTGGCACTGCACATTGCATGGCAGAAAGTGCACACAGGAACGGATCCACGCCCAAGAGATGGAGAGCAGACAGGACTGCAATGCAACGACGAATAAGCTGGCGAAAGTTCTCAATGCAAGATGGACACAAAGCACCAAGTAAGGTGTCCTTCCCCAGCCGGCTCGCTCTTCGGAAAAATTTTGAGATATGGAGGTCAAACCCGACAGGGGACCATCACATAAGGCCGAAACGTTTGAGACTCCTTTTAGTCGCCTATTACGACAGGCAGGAATACCGCGGGCCTATTCTTACCCCCGAACCCGCAGGGGGGCCATATTTAAGGTTGAATAACAAGTTGTTCTGCCTTCAACATGTTTCATCTTTCTTGGATTCAGTTTTCGGGGGAGCTACTGAAATATGGTTGATTAATGATTTAAAGAAGTGTGATGATGGTTTTTAATCTCAACAATATGTTGAATCCAACATTGGCAATTGTTAACTCTCACAAGGAAACATCTACCAACTTGATCTCTCATATTTAAGGAGAAAAAAGCACACTTGTAAGATAAATGTCCCAGCAATCAATTCTGTGCATAAGTTTGGGCCACAATTTGGCTAGCACATAGTTAAGACTTTCTGAAAGTTCAGCTTTTAAACTTTTGCATGCACAGGATGTTTGTCACGTTTCACCCTCCTCAGCTGCTTAATGCCCAAGTGTGATGTATTGTAAAGTGGAGTGAATAAAATATTTGTGAAATACTGCTTTGACTATGGTAACATGATTTATACATTGCTTCAAAGTTTGCAGTTTCTAACCTCTAGATGTTGCCAGAGACCTCTCTACTTTGAACATTTTTATGTTGTGATTCACAAATGCGGTGTAAATGAATGAAACTACGTAGCTTAGCATAATCTAGTTACTAACATAGCTGTTCTGTGTTATTTTCTTGGTATTTTAAAGCTGGCACTGTTACAGAAAAGTAAGTTTGCAGCAGATGAACAATTCTTCAACATGATTGGCATGATTTAACAGCAATTTGAGAATTGTTAAGTTCGTTCCTTAATAATTTGTATATCAAAATATAACAATATTGTTCAAACTGTATTTGTGTGTTGTTACACAGCCATTTTCCTCTGAAACTGTTCACTAACATATTTCGGAGCATGATCTGCAAATTACCTTGAACAAGTAGTCATTCAGTCACATTGCTCAGTAATTGCACACCTGGATCAGTACCACCTGCAATTGTTTTCATTCACTGTTTTTCTTCCCTTCTCTCTATAGTATGCTAGAGTTTTTAAGTGTTTACAGCAAGGCTGGACAGCACAAGATAAGGCCCCCCTTAAGTGAACACGGCAGAGTTATAAACTTGATCCAGCTAGAATGGGTTTCGGGAGGCAGCCAGAATACCATTCACCTGCACCCTTAACCCCCGTGCAGCAGGGAGTACTCATGCTGTATTCACTTAAAGACACAGCATTCTGGAAAGAGCCCCTTTTGACTAGATAAAAAACTTCTACACAGGAGTCACTTCATATATGGTTCAAATGGCTCTGAGCACTATGCGACTTAACTTCTGAGGTCATCAGTCGCCTAGAACTTAGAACTAAGGACATCACACACATCCATGCATGAGGCAGGATTCGAACCTGCGACCGTAGCGGTCACGCGGTTCCAGACTGAAGTACCTAGATCACTTCATATAGCCCAGCATGGAAGGCACCATGGCCCCATAGCCATGCCAGCTAATGGCTTGTTCAAAATTTTCAGAATACAGAATTCCTATTGGGTTATCTGTGTCAGCATGCTTTTGACTTGGGGACTATGTGCCAAGTTTGTCATTTGTCAGTTTTAGAATCATGTTATGGAGTGAGAGAAGTCTCCTGGCTCCATTTCCCTGCCTCTGATCAACTGATTTAAGAATAATGACATAGAAAAAGAGTAGGAGATTGTTTGATGCAGTTAAATATATTTCATTTGTCAGAAATCGCAATCTCTGTGCTCACTTGGTGGCGAGTTCCTCCTCTGGGGAAAAGACAGCCAAGTTGTGGAGCATTCACCGAGTCAATTTGCTTTACATTTTCAGGAGAGTAAATACTTCACATTAGGACATGGAAGAGTACACTTCAATTTAGGCTTTTGTAATGACTTCCTGTTAGGCTTTAGCAGAATTTAGGACAGGAGAGAGACTTCTTAAGAGAAGGCTGATGAGATATACCTAGCTGCCGCTAGAAGGATGTCTGTACTTGAGCATTAAGAGCAAAGAAAGGGCTAAAATCATATTCGATAGCCACTACTGCTGCCGCCTTCCTTAATTATGCTCTGTGCGTTTCATAAGATGTGACATCATTGCTCCTGCCAATGCCTTTCAGACATCAAGTTAATTCACTCTCTTCAGGAGCAAGTTCGCAGTTTTAAAGTCACACATCCAGGCTCCTGCCCTGCCCTCAATGTGCATTTTGGCAATCCTATAATGTTCGCACCTACCTTTCCAGATACTTTCTACATATAATTAGCAACTTGTACAGTCAATGGTCAGGTCTACAAATTATTAATGTAACTGTCTTTCATCCCCCCAGCCCACTTGTCATAAGGTTACGCTTTAGCGTTATAATTTCTTGTCTGTTTGTCAATGGTTCTTTTTAATATATCAGTGGGTAACTTTCATGTTTAAAGACAATAAATCTAATTCTTCATAGTTAGAAAATCCCACTCCCATTAATAAGTCTATGTCAGTGGTGTGGCACTCATTTGTATCACACATAATTTGGCCAGTCTTATTAATATTCACTTAAATAAGACTTTTCCATTGTGTGGCAGTATCCTTGTTTTAAATTAATTTGTGTGACCATTTGTGGTGGTTTCTCACTCTTGTCGGTTACCAGAGTTTGTTACTGTGCATCACAGAGGTGCATTCCAACTACAACCGACACCGCACAGCATGGTGGTGACATATTACATACTCGTAGCGCTTACTTTTTTTTTGCACGGAATAACATGTTCTCGAACAAGATTTCAAAACATGCTGGGTGGATGCGACCACTTCCTCCCTCTTCTTCTCTTGCCTTCTACATTTTGCATATAAAAGGGCTCTGGCAGTCATTCCACCAAACAGTGCTTCACACTAGGGCATTAGGTGGCTGCAGCGGAGCAGAGCAAGTAACAGACAACTGGTGTGAGCTGAAGTTTACAAGCTGTACTGCATGCTATCAGAATTGTGGCCCAAATTTTCACACAGGATTGAATGGTGGGATTGATAATTTACAAATGTGCTTTTTTTCTCCTTAAAATATGAGGTCAAGTTAGTGATGATTCTTTGTCAGGCACAACGAACTGCGCGAAGCGAGTCAAAGGCTTCCATCGAGTCAATCAGTGCCTAGTCTGGCATGGCAAAGGAACACGATAAAAGGAAAACTGAAGTTTTAAATTTTGTATTTAAGAAACCCTTCATGAAAGAGAATTGTACATACTGTAATTTGAATATCCCACAGACTCCCATATGGAGGACTTAGTACTAGGTATCCCTGGCGTAGAGAAGCAACTGAAGGAGATAAATACAAACAAGCCACCACATCTGGATAGAATCCCAATCTGGTTTTACAGAGAGCACTATACAGCACTGATCCCTTACTTAGTTTGGATTTATTATAAATCTCTTGTCCAGCACAAAGTCTCAAGCAATTGCAAAAAAGTGCATGTTCGAATGGTAAAAGAACAGACCCATAAAATTACAGACCAATATCCGTAACACTGGTTTGCTGCAGAATTATGGAACATATTCTGAGTATGATTATAATAAATGTTTTTGAGACGGAGAAACTTTTGTCTGCAAATCAGCATGAATTAACACTTTACAAATGAGTTAACATGTTAAGTGCTACACTGGATGAATGTAGTTTTGGAAATTTGCAGACTATTTTAAGCAAACGTATCTCAATATTTATTATGTCATATCTCCTGAACTGTACATCATACAATGGTATCATTTTGCATGTACATTCAATGGTATACATGGATACTGTCTGCTGACTGTGCTACAAATAAGGTCCGTAGTAAAGAAGTAATAAATTAAAATACCATGTCTGATGCTGAAGTTTTGCTACATGACCAGCAAAAGTGTAGCAAATGATAAACTTTTTTCACTTCATTATTTGGGGTGGGGTGGGGGAGGAAGGTGGGGTTGTCAGCAATGACAGCTTTCATAAAGGTTTGAAATTAAGTATGAAGTCTGTTCCAGGTCCCTAAGAGCCCTTATTCTCAAATACTGGATGAATATAATCTGGGTATTTGCACACCATGAATTATGCTGCCTCAAGACAAACACAGTTTCTAACTGTAATACTTGCCTTAGTATGTTAAACTTTTAATATAAGATTATACCTCTTAAAAAGTAGATTATGACAGCATTTTAAATTTTTAAATTTGGCAATAATCACACAAAATATTAAAAATCAATTTTTTGTTGCCCTTGGAAGCCATTAGACAAGCAACCTGCAATTGGTACCAGGTTCCAGGAGAGTCGCTTAGTACTATAGACAGACACTGCAACATACTAACAACTATCTTGAATTGCCATGTCAATGTCTAATTACTACCTGCCCAAGACACTACCATCACTACAATAGTACTGGTGCAACCTGTTATTTTACTGATTGTACTTGTCACTGATGCTTGCTATTAGAAGCCTAAGTGGCACTCAGTGTACCAATCATAACATCTTACAACAAAGCACAGCAGACAACCAATAACACACATTCATTACTGTTACATACACCATTATATTGCATCATTTTACTTATCTTGACCTTACCCAATCACTGCAGTGTAGTGATTCAAGAATGCCTGCGTAAATTCTAGAACCACTCGGTCTTCCACCATTTCGAACACACAATATTTTAGATGTGAGTGGGAGAAAGGAACACTATCTACTGTGCATCACCTGTCTGTATGTGCAGGTCTGAAATTTGTCATGAGAAGACTGTAGGCACGGCGGTCGAATGGCACCGACAAGTACTTGTCAGTCGATCCATGGAAGTCATAGTGAAAGCACACGGAAGAATCAAGGAACTTCTGTGTTATTCTGTGCTGTTTTGTAATTGTGACTATTGTTAGTGACAAAAGAACAGTTGAGTTGAGAAGACTTTTAAGTAACTCTTAACTTGGACTTGCTAGAGGCAAGACATGTTTCTGATATCTGTGTAATAGAGACGTGATTGTTAAACCAACTCTGTTGTAAATGTAACTTAATGGAGTCTAATGGGAGACGACAAGGGCACCTTACAAGAAGTCAAATATTTATGTGAGAAATGACAAGTTGTTCTTTATGGAAGTTGAAATACACTGAGAGTGAACTAAAAGTATTGCTTTGAGTACCTACTTATTTCACAAGTAGGGAGAGAGAGAGAGAGAGAGAGAGAGAGAGAGAGAGACTTATATTTTCCTTTAGCTATCATCATTCTTCAGACAAGAAGTTTTTAGAGATTCCAGTAGCCGTCTAACCAATGAAGAAGATCGGCTGCACATTCACAAGTAAGTTGACTCATGCAAAAGAAGTGGGAAGGTTGCACACATACTTCACCACTTTAAGTAGTCCAAACCGTTAGAACAGTACACCATCCAATCAGTCACCACACAACAAATCTTACCAACATGTTAGCTAAGTTTATGACACACTTTTATTGAAAACTGAAGAACTGCAAAGGCTTTCCTGTTTTGGGAAAAAGGGCCATTTTCTTTTTGTGTTTAGCAAAAGTTACTCTGCTTTGACATTACATTCAACAAACCTTCTGTCTTCTTGCTGCAATTCCATGTGGTTTTCTTCAGTTAGTTTTTAAAAAAGAATCAATACTTATTCCAAATCTTGTTATTTATTTTAACTGTTGTCAGTACTTAAAAGTACAAGATGAACAATGGTCACACTAGAGAGACAGACAGAGAGAGAGAGAGAGAGAGAGAGAGAGAGAGATATGAGAATGGAACACAAATACAATGCTTCAATTTTTTTTTAATCAATAAGGTAACAAGGTTTATTCATAAAAGGACATGGGGTCTGCCTCTAGTACACTCTTTTTAGAGACAGATGACAGTGGAAGTCAAAGCCTAAATATACTCGGTTACCCCACCCTTTCCCAGAAATAGGTCCCTGTGTTCAATCCACACAAATACTCCTCGCCTATCAGCTGATGAGACACATAGAATCGCTTCTGTCACTCATTGCTACCCACGAGAGGAACAACTAAATCACGTTCACCACCAGCATTACAATTATGTTTTGTTGTGACTTGAAATAAGCAATATTTTCCAGTTATCCTTCCTAAGATGGTATTCTGAAAGACTATGTTCAGTTACTCAGAGTGTCACTTAATATTCTTTACTATCTTTATTCCTAATTTATTATTTAATCTTTTATACTGAGCATGTAATCACATCTTCATTAGCAATCACATCAAATTATTTTTTACCTGAAACCTAAACACTGCTTGGTATCTACAACATATAGAACTACTGATATGTGCAACATTAAGTATGAGACACATTTGTCTGGGAGAGCAGGTACTATGCTTGCCCTTTACTTGAACTGCTGGGTGTCTTTGTTTGTACTCCAAATGTACATTGTGTCAACTCATACTGCACTAGGCCCCTTTCCAACACCAACTCAAGGTCGACTATTTGCTCAACAATGAGAGTGATGTTTATGTTCTCACTTCTTGTCCTTCATCAAATTTAAAACCTTTTAAATATTCACCAACAAACATACCACAATTAATGATTTGCAATGAAAAACACAGTCCATAGGCTTAAAGCCTCATGTTTCTCTCGCTCTGACCACACAGGAGAACCTTCACGCCTGCAATGTTGCATCCCACTTTGAGATGAATCTACCAGATCCCTATCAACTTCCTACCTTGTGGGTAACTGACAAATAATTGCTCTGTTGGTGGATATGCAACAAGGGTGAAGCCAAGAAACTCAATGCGTGACTTTTGCAATGATGAACAGCCCTCAGACGGGTAGATGCTGCTCACTCGCTTCTAGGCAACAGCTCTGAATGAGACCTTTCTTACAAGCTTCACTTGCAATTCTAATAGCCTCACAATGCAATACATTTATGAGCTTAAAATACTGGCACTTTGATGTCGCAACCGTAATGGAGTTCCCACCAAATGAATGCCCAGTAACATTGTAGTACATATAATCTAACTGTTCCTCAGTTCCTCCTTTCAAGGCATTTCAAGAAGTTCAAGGCTTTGATGTGTTCACCTTAAAGCCCCCCAAGTGTGGTAGTCAAGTGACTTTGTATCAAATTTGAAGACCATAAATATCATTGAGTTGTCAAAACTAAACGTGGTATCCAATGTGCACCTAAAGTAAACCAAAAATACGTCGTTTCTTCAAAAAATCACTGATTTCGTACAGTAGAGCCAGTCACAGTTGATGATTTGTCATTGCAGTAGGAAGAAAAGTAGTTTATATAATTACCGATGAACAGTGAGTGCTTTATTAGGGTTTTTGCAGTTTTGGTTGTATTCTAGTGTTATTATCAGGGACTTGCAAAATTAACGTTTGTGATAAATGTAAATATAAACCCAAATTCTGCCCCAAAATGAGAAAATGCAAAATTACTTAACAAGTGCTGTTTCATAACAAAATGTGTGCACATGAACAATTTTGTCAGAGATGATTTGAAATAGTTTTTTTCCTGCACATCAAAAAAGTAAGAAATTTTCAATTATTGGTTTAGCTTATCTGACAAAGCCCAATTTGGAAGGAGACTGTGTGTTTGAACATGTTTCCAAAAGAAAGTGTGTACCTATATATGAATGCAACAGCATATCAATGCACTTGTATGTTATACTCTGATGCTATATCCCCCACGGCTGACTGAATGGTCTGAATATGACACACACTGTCTATGGAAACTTACACTGAGGTGGTAAAAGTCATGGGATAGCTATACGCACATAAACAGATGGCGGTCATATCGTGTGCACAAAGTATAAAATGGCAGCACATTGGTGGAGTTGTCATTTGTTCTCAGGTGATTCATGGGAAAAGGTTACCAATGTGATTATGGCTGCATGATGGAATTAACAGACTTTGAACACGAAATAGCAGTTGGAAGTAGATGTGTGGGATATTTCATTTTGGAAACCATTAGGAAAACCAATAATTCTGAGAGCCACAGTGTCAAGAATGTGTCGAGAACACAAAATTTCAGGCATTACCTCTAACCAAGAGCAGTGGCGTTTGTATAGAATTGTCAGAGTCAACACACAAGCAACATTGCACGAAATAATCACAGACATCAATGTGAGCAGTATTACAAACGTATCTGTTAGGACAGTGAGGTGAAATCTGGCATTCAATAGGCTATGGCAGCAGACGATTGAAGCAGGTGCTTTTGCTAACAGTACCACATCCACCTGCAGTGCCTCTCCTGGGCTTGTGACCATATCAATTGTACTCTAGACGACTGGAAAACTATGGCCTGATCAGATGAGTCCTGATTTCAGTTGCTCAGAGCTGATGGTAGACTTCGAGTGTAGTGCAAACCCCACGAAACTATGGATCCTAGTTGTCAACATGGCACTGTGAAAGGTGGCAGTGGCTCCATAATAGTGTGGACTGTGTTTACATGGAATGAGCTGGGTCCTCTGGTCCAACTGAAACAATTATGGTTGGAAATGGTTATATTTGGCTATTTGGAAATCATTTTCAACCATTCGTAGACTTCATGTTCCCAAACAACAATGGATTTTTTTTTAAGGATGACAATACGCCATGTCACCGGGCCACAGTAGTCTGCGATCGGTTTGAAGAATATTCTGGATAAGTCAAGCGAGCGATTTGGCCACCCACATCACCTGACATGAATCACATCACAGATTTACTGGACAGTATCCAGAAGTCGTGCACAAAATCCTACACTGGCAACACTTTCACAATTATGGAGGACTATGGAGGAAGCATGGCTCAATATTTCTGCAGGGAACTTCCAATGACTTGTTGAATCCACATCACTTCAAGTGGTTGCACTACACTGACCAAAATGAGGCCCGACACAACATTAGGTGGTGTCCTACAACTTCTATCATCTAGTGTAGTCACTAGGTAGAAATATGCACATTTGTCTGTGTGCTTAAGTTGTTACTATGTGGACATTTTAACATGACAGTTTTAGGTGGGGCAGGAGGGTTCTGAACTATGACTGTGTAAGACAGCGGTAGAGGTTGCCCCTGAATTATTTCGTTTATGATGCTACCAACTTCAGCAAGCAATTGTGCGGTAGCCGTTATCAAATGCTATGTCCACTCTACTTTTCTTTGCGTTGTGCATTGCTCATTGTTTTCTTTTCTTATTTTGAAATATGTGAAGAATCTAAACTTGTTCCATCACAGGGTTCTGTATGACTCGAACAACATCGGAAGGGATCAGTGATCCCTAAGGTCAGTTCTGCTTTCACAGATGCACAAACAATGGGTGTAGTCTACCAGCCCTAAGACACTGCGGCATGGCTTATATCACAGCACTGCTCTTCAACCCTTGGATAGTTGAATTTTTTGATTCCAGTCAACTGTCACATCATACACTGGGGTTTCGGGTTCCGCTGAATAGGTCAGGAGTCCACTACACGCAGCAAGCGGCTACATGGGTAGCAGGGGTTGTGTGGCGTGGACTGGGCGGTTTTTTAGGTTAGACGGCCTCGGGCAAGTACAGAAAGGGCAACAGCCTCAAAGGGTGCGGGGCAAAGTCAGGACATGCGGGGACCAAGCAGCAATCGGTATTGTAATTGTAAACTGTCGAAGCTGCATTGGTAAAGTACCGGAACTTTAAGCGCTGATAGAAAGCACTGAAGCTGAAATCATTATAGGTACAGAGAGCTGGCTGAAGTCAGAGAGAAATTCTGCCGAAATTTTTACAAAGGCACAGACGGTGTTTAGAAAGGATAAATTGCATATAACCGGTGGTGGCGTGTTTGTCGCTGTTAGTAGTAGTTTATCCTGTAGTGAAGTAGAAGTGGATAGTTCCTGTGAATTATTATGGGTGGAGGTTACACTCAACAACCGAGCTAGGTTAATAATTGGCTCCTTTTACCGACCTCCCGACTCAGCAGCATTAGTGGCAGAACAACTGAGAGAAAATTTGGAATACATTTCACATAAATTTTCTCAGCATGTTATAGTCTTAGGTGGAGATTTCAATTTACCAGATATAGACTGGGACACTCAGATGTTTAGGACGGGTGGTAGGGACAGAGCATCGAGTGACATTATACTGAGTGCACTATCCGAAAATTACCTCAAGCAATTAAACAGAGAACCGACTCGTGGAGGTAACATCTTGGACCTACTGATAACAAACAGACCCGAACTTTTCGATTCTGTAAGTGCAGAACAGGGAATCAGTGATCATAAGGTCGTTGCAGCATCCCTGAATATGGAAGTTAATAGGAATATAAAAAAAGGGAGGAAGGTTCATCTGTTTAGCAAGAGTAATAGAAGGTAGATTTCAGACTACCTAACAGATCAAAACAAAAATTTCTGTTCTGACACTGACAATGCTGAGTGTTTATGGAAAAAGTTCAAGGCAATCGTAAAATGCGTTTTAGACAGGTACGTGCCGAGTAAAACTGTGAGGGACGGGAAAAACCCACCGTGGTACAACAACAAAGTTAGGAAACTACTGCGAAAGCAAAGAGAGCTTCACTCTAAGTTTAAACGCAGCCAAAACCTCTCAGATAAACAGAAGCTAAACGATGTCAAAGTTAGCGTAAGGAGAGCTATGCGTGAAGCATTCAGTGAATTCGAAAGTAAAATTCTATGTACCTACTTGACAGAAAATCCTAGGAAGTTCTGGTCTTACGTTAAATCAGTAAGTGGCTCAAAACAGCATATCCAGATACTCCGGGATGATGATGGCATTGAAACAGAGGATGACACGCATAAAGCTGAAATACTAAACACATTTTACCAAAGCTGTTTCACAGAGGAAGACCGCACTGCAGTTCCTTCTCTAAATCCTAGCACAAACGAAAAAACGGCTGACATCGAAATAAGTGCCCAAGGAATATAAAAGCAACTGGAATCATTCAACAGAGGAAAGTCCACTGGACCTGACGGGATATAAATTCGATTCTACACAGAGTACGCGAAAGAACTTGCCCTCTTCTAACAGCCGTGTACTGCAAGTCTCTAGAGGAACGGAAGGTTCCAAATGATTGGAAAAGAGCACAGGTAGTCCCAGTCTTCAAGAAGGGTCATCGAGCAGATGCGCAAAACTATAGACCTATATCTCTGGCGTCAATCTGTTGTAGAATTTTAGAACATGTTTTTTGCTCGAGTATCATGTCGTTTTTGGAAACCCAGAATCTACTCTGTAGGAATCAACATGGATTTCGGAAACAGCGATCGTGCGAGACCCAACTCGCTTTATTTGTTCGTGAGACCCAGAAAATATTAGATACAGGCTCCCAGGTAGATGCTATTTTCCTTGACTTCTGGAAGGCGTTCGATATAGTTCCGCACTGTCGCCTGATAAACAAAGTAAGAGCCAACGGAATATCAGACCAGCCGTGTGGCTGGATTGACGAGTTTTTAGCAAACAGAACACAACATGTCGTTCTCAATGGAGAGACGTCTACAGACGTTAAAGTAACCTCTGGCGTGCCACAGGGGAGTGTTATGGGACCATTGCTTTTCACAATATATATAAATGACCAAGTAGATAGTGTCGGAAGTTCCATGCGGCTTTTCGCGGATGATGCTGTAGTATACAGAGAAGTTGCAGCATTAGAAAATTGCAGCGAAATGCAGGAAGATCTGCATCGGATAGGCACGTGGTGCAGGGAGTGGCAACTGACCCTTAACATAGACAAATGTAATGTATTGCGAATACATAGAAAGAAGGATCCTTTATTGTATGATTATATGATAGCGGAACAAACACTGGTAGCAGTTACTTCTGTAAAATATCTGGGAGTATACGTGCGGAACGATTTGAAGTGGAATGATCATATAAAATTAATTGTTGGTAAGGCGGGTACCAGGTTGAGATTCATTGGGAAAGTCCTTAGAAAATGTACTCCATCAACAAAGGAGGTGGCTTACAAAACACTCGTTCGACCTATACTTGAGTATTGCTCATCAGTGTGGGATTCGTACCAGATTGGGTTGACGGAGGAGATAGAGAAGATCCAAAGAAGAGCGGCGCATTTCGTCACAGGATTATTTGGTAACCGTGATAGCGTTACGGAGATGTTTAGCAAACTCAAGTGGCAGACTCTGCAAGAGAGGCGCTCTGCATCGCGGTGTAGCTTGCTCGCCAGGTTTCGAGAGGGTGCATTTCTGGATGAGGTATCGAATATATTGCTTCCCCCTACTTATAACTCCCGAAGAGATCACGAATGTAAAATTAGAGAGATTCGAGCACGCACGGAGGCTTTCAGACAGTCGTTCTTCCCGCGAACCATACACAACTGGAACAGAAAAGGGAGGTAATGACAGTGGCATGTAAAGTGCCCTCCGCCACACACCGTTGGGTGGCTTGCGGAGTATAAATGTAGATGTAGATACTGTTGAGAAAAAAAAAAAAACAAAAACTGTTGGACTTTTTGCGAAAGCAAACATTCCACCCAACATGGTGAATTATTTATTTATTTATTGCAACCGATTTCACTTTTAGGCACATAGCACGGCAGCCTTTTAAAGCTACTGCCTAGTCATTTAAAAAAATGCATAAATAAATGCTAATATCACCCACAATAGATGTTACATTTTCAAGTCCCTAGTTGTGGGCACAAAGAATTTGCGAAAATAATTTTTTTAGGCATCTTCTTCGTAATATGAATTTTTAAATATATTCATAATTATCACAAGGAATGTGAATAATATGTAATTTCTTTCCAAATGAGCATTCACTGACAGCTAGAAAACATATCAAAATTTATGTAATTCACTGAGTAAGTGGGGCAGCTAATAGGCCAGTGCGAGACACGACACACAAATTCCACAATTCATGTTATCTCTGAAAATGCAAAAATTTGGTTGCATTTCTCCAATGTTACTTTGTTGAAAGTTCATAAAAGACAATCATTCACTTGCATATCGAAATTAAGAAGCATAAGCTTCAAGTTTTGATAAACACCATTTCTTGTCCGGAAAAAATGATCATGGAAATGGGGGAGGGGGGGGGGGGGAGGGGGGGGGGAGTTATTTCTCATCACATTCTACCCTGCAAAATATATTTACCTGGTGTCTCTCCAAAGAACTGTCAGGTGCATTTTCTCTGGTGTTTTGGCAGATATTTACAATTTTGTTGTTGCATTGTGTAAGCAGGGACAGCCCAAGTAATTTCTGCTCATCATGGCTTTCATGTCACTCCCAATGTCCACAGAAAATGTTTGTTTGTTTCCCATTACAAACAAAATAATTTTACAAAACTCCCAGCATGCTGAAGCAATTATTTTTAGACCAGAATTTTATGTGCCCATTCAATAAGCACTCCCAAATTAGTCTCATGCGATACTTGTTTTATCAATAAATATTAACAGTGACGGTAAAACACGAATAACAAAGGGTGATCCAGCTGTGATTCAGCACGTTGCATGCTCAGCAGTACCAGTCAAAGTAGTCCAGGGTAGTGCTGTCACTGCTGGAGTACTGGTTATTCTTCATGTTTTACTGTCCCTGATAATACATGCTGATAAAACAAATATTGCACTAGACTATTTCTGAAGCACTCTTTCAAACAGGCACTTAAAATTCCACTTCAAAAATCATTTACCTCATAACGGGAAACAAGCTGACACTTTCTGTCAACACTAGGAATCACATGAGGAGGAGGAAGAGGAGGAGGAGACTAGTGTTCAACATCCTGTCAACAATGAGGTCATTAGGGAAGGAGTGGAGGCTCGGCTTAGGGAAGCATGGGGAGGGAAATCGGCTGTGCTCTTTCAAAGGAACCATCCCAGCATTTGCCTGAAGCAATTTAGGGAAGTCACAAAAAATCTATATCAAGATGGTCAGACATGAGTTTGAATCATCATACTCCCAAATGCGTGTCATGGGCATCACATGAAAGATGTGATGAGTACTATTTGTTTGGGCTCACTCCAGCTACACAATACAAAAACAATACTGATATCAACTGAAACACCAGAGAAAATGCACCTAATGACTCTTAGGAGGGACACCCTGTATATACATATGGTGAGGGAGCACAGGAGAATGTCAAGAAACACTGGTCTACTGGTAAGTTCATGGCCACGTTCTGCATGCACTGAACTGCACTCAAACATTGAGCCTACCATACAGAACTGTCACTATATGGATTTCATACATTTGGACCCATCAAGGATGTTCTTGGTGAAGAGTGTTCCATGACTAATGCAAAGATGTAACAGTTTGTGTGGAATTAGCTTCAGTCAAGCTTTCATACTTCTTTTAAGACCAACATTAAAAACTTCGTTGACCGACGATAAAGAACCAATAAAATGGATGAGTGTAAAACAGTAACACCAATATAGTAATTCTGTGTTAATTCTGGATGATAAAAATTTCATTACACAAGACTCAGATATGTGATACATCCTCAAAGTATTCGAATTTGTCAGATGACACGTACCACAACTATGTCATTGAATTTTGTTGCGGCCATGAGGATGTAAGAAACCTAACTGAGGTCACAACAAACAAGAAAAGGAAATTAGCAACAATTCAAAATAGGACATAGCTTGCACATAAGTAAGTGGATTGATATTTAACATTTTGCATTAATATTTGGATACAAGGACGCCATTAATATGAGGAATTTAATAACTGCTACAATTGACCAAAACTAAACTTTTGTAATTAATTTCTCATAATAGATATCTCTCCTGTGTGCTGCACTGTTGCCGTACTTCGCGACAATCAAATTACTCATTCAACAGTCATTGTTTTCTTTCTTTCCTTTTTTTTTTAATAATATGGCTGGGAATGTGTACCTGTAAATGTTCTAGTGCAATTAAAATAAGGTCAGGTGATGGCAATAAACATGAACTGCTTCACGAGCAGGTGAGCGGGATTATTTACCACATTCATAACTTTTTCAAATCTGAATTTTAAAGCAGAGCTCCTACTGATGACATCTGAAGACACTAGAATGGACTGCAGAAGCTTGTCGTCTCACCAAAAGAACTGTAGAGAGGATTGTAAACAGAAGTGTCAGAGCTGTAAGAACCTTATGAAAGGATGGTTTTATGTCGCCTGGAAAGCTTCAAATCACAAGAAACATGTAGCACAAATGGATGGTTCTGACAATGATGTTTTACAGCACTCCATGTGAATGGTGAATATCCAATATCACAAAAGCGTGTTACAATCAAGCATGATACAATTGACTTTCAAAGGCAGTGCTTTGTCGATGTAAAGATATTTTAAAAGATATTGGTTTCAAATTGTTAAGAAGAGTGTTTTTAGTTGAAAGAAATGACATGGTGCAGTACAAAACATATCCCATACAAAGATGCATGATAAAAGAAGAGGTGGTGGTTCAACATTGTATTACCTTGTTGAAACATGGGAGAATCAGAATCATTTCAAGAAGACCCACAGGAAAATGAGTGAGAGTACTGATAGTTTTAAAATTTCCGTAGGAAAAGGTACTCAGATAACTGGGTTTGCTCTTGAGAGTAAACTTGTATTTAGGTGTAAGAAAAAAGCAGTGACTACTATTCACAAATTAATGGTGTCAGTTTAAAGAAATGGTTCATTGAATAATACTCTTGCCATACTGTGTTTCAAAGTTGGTCACTGTAATGTACCAAGGCAGTTTTCATTCAGCTATTAAGAAAACACCAAGTACAAACGCCAGGAAAATGCATATTGTGCTCTGCCTTAAGAATGAAAATATCCCAGACAATATAAGCCAGACTCGTTCCGAACTCCTGCAGCTCATTAATTTATACGACTCACACGAAAGAATGTACGAACTCAAATCTTTTTTCGAGTGAATGTGGTCACACAGTTTGTGTTTACCTGCATATCACTGATAGCATAACCTGATGGAATTAATTTGAGTACAGATTAAAGACTGTGAAGGAGAGAAAAAAAGAAACATACAAGATAACAGAAAATGAATCGCTTGTCCAATATGCAAGAGACAATGTCCCCTCTTCACCATGTGTATACAATGTGCGGCACACTGAAAACCTTTAGGAAGAAGACTTTGATAGAGACGGGAAGATGAACCTAAGCTTTGGATCTATTCTTGTAAATTTACAGTTAGATGGTTCGGACAGAAAGTCAAACAGCAGTGACAATGGTATTACAATGTAGACCTTGGAACAAAGTAAAGTAATAATATATCTTGGTCTTGAAGAATTGTGGTTTAAAAAAATGTATTTGTCAACTTATCAGTTGCATACATAGTATGTGAGAACTTTCTATCCTTCATTCATTAGGAATTTCTATCCTATGAAGTATGCAGACCATAATGTTCAATATATTGCCCAAAGAGAAGTTAGGCTTTTTCCGGAGTATTTTATGCACTAATAACTGGTGAGAATGTGGCCAGATAAATTCGTGAAAAGTCCGTTATTTTGACAAATAAACTACTGTCATTTTCAAGGCACAAATTGGAAAATGCCGTAAAATGAAAGGGAGGGTTATCTGTTGAGATATTTATGGTTTTCAACGTTGTCAGTCAGTATTCCCTTGTTCAATGGATCATACATGAAGTCTCTCACTGTAATGTCAAATGAGTTAATTTACAGTCATTTCAAATGAGTTAATTTACAGTTATAATGTCCACTGACAGAGAAAATATGTCAACATACTGACCATTTTTACAATAGTCTTTTACACTAGTCTTTTCTACCAGTAATTCTTCTCTACGCACAGTGATTACACTTAAGAATAGTCAAACACACCTACATATATGCCTAATATACATTTTTAACAGTTCTATGGAGTAGAAGTAGCTGTCGAGCAAATGTAATGATTTCATTCTGTGCTCGAGTTAATTTTGTTGTGTATTACATATTTACTTATAATGCAATCCAAAAACACAATAAATGACAATTATTGCTATTCACCTCATAGATCTAAATGTATAATATGATGTACCATAGGCAAATGAACCTGACTGTTGTCCGTAGCAACAAAGTTCAGCAATACAGACTATGTGTGCTTGTTTTCTGCTGTCAAGCACACACAGATCTCATCCCATCCACACTTCCCTGCCTCTCCTCCTCAATGGATGGAAGCACCATCCTAAATGACGCAGGTTATAGTAGATAGGAATCGTAACCACACTACATCCAACAAAAGATCAAGAAACAATTAAATCAATGGACTGCCATTTGCAAATGTAATGCAAAGAATCTGAAACCTATTCTATCAGGAAAAGTCATAAAAGCAAATTTTTCAGATTCACATACTGCAGCATAAAATCTGGGAAAAGATAATTAACAAGAACACAATAGTCTTGTTCTTCAAACTTCACAGGATTTCAAAATGTAAGGAATCAGTCTTGAAAAATACACTGGACCTAAGAAAGAAAAATTTTCTTTTCATTTAAAAATTGCCAAATTTATGTAATTAGCAAGGCAACGAGCAATCTTGGTGATATTAGGTTCTTTCATTAAAAATCTTTAACTGTATCATAAAAGGCACAATAGCAGTTGTCAGATATTTATGGATAACCAAAGATAATTCTGCATCTTGTGAAAGACAGCCATTAACATATTACTACAAGTGCTCAAAACTTTATCTGGGGAAATGATAGATACTTACCGATGAAATCTACAACTGTTAGTTTCAATGAACCTGGCGTATCATCGGGATGAATTTGTTTGTCATTGAGCATAAATAACAACTTATCTTCAGTAACACTTTCCATATCACTGAAGAACTGGAAGATAGTTTTCATCTTCTGATGCTGAAAATTTTGGAAATATATTGTACTATTTTAGATTAGTATTGTTAAAATAAAAAACTGGCAATGTTAACAAGTTTGTATTCTTGCAGAGTAATAAAACATAGAGAAAAATTTTATAAATTCACCACAAGTACATTCACAATATCTAGATGCAATCTTCTGGTTATACGGGACTCTTGTTTCCTGCATCCTGCAATTTGCAGGACATGCACAATGATAGGTCCCCTCACTGAAATGTGTCAAGTTACATGACTGTAGCTGGCATAGCTTATCAGTTTAAGGCAGCCATCATTACATCTGTCCATTAGGTAGCAGTGCAACTGAGCATGCAGTTAAGAGGAGTTCTTTACATTCAGTTTCACAGAAGGAAAGATACACAACATTTTTTCCATCATATTTTAAAATAAGGAAATACAGGATGTTCTGAGAGTCAAATTCAGGGATATGATAGGAATGATCATTCAAAGCACAAAAAAATGTAGTTAACTTGGGTTCTAAAATGGATACCTCAAGAGCTAGGAGCACTTTTTCATCTTCACTACTGTGAAACACATCTCCTCAGCTGAAAAAGTGCTCATGGCTCTTAAGGTACTCATTTTAGAGCCCATATGTACTAGACAATGTGGTTCCTCTCCATACTACCTCCTCCAAAAATATGGAAAGGAAAGAGCCAGGAGTAGAAGAGATTTGTTTCACAGTATCTAAGATGAAGAGCTCACAGCTCTTATTAAGGTATGCACTTTAGAGCCCATCTTTATTACACTTTCTTGTCTTGAATGAGTGATCCTGTTATTATATTAATGATCATTCCTCCCATATGGTGAACCTGAAATTGAATAATTCAGATCCCACATCTCTCCAGACTGCAAAACATTGAAATAGAAACTGCTGTTACTGTTATCATCATTTATCTATTTCTTCCATTGTTCTCAATCTGCAGACCGCTTGACAGCACATTTCATCCTCTATCTTTGCAATTCTATTCAGTTCACTTATTACTTTTAGATTATGTGCTATCTGCTTGATGTACTAAATTGTTGGTCTCTCTAGAGCATTCTTACTCGACATATTTTCTTGTACGATTTTTGCTGTGAAAGAATAATGTCTATAAAAGTATCCAACTCAGTGGTTCTATTCACTGACAGTCCTCCACAGCAATCTTTTTTCTACTTCATTATTGAAAATCTCTTTTCATCAGGCTTTCTGAAAGGCCTGTAGCCTTTTACTATTAGCAAAAGTTTTTACTTGTTGATACTGGTGTTTCAACTACTGTTATTCAATGTTATTATCTTCTTATTACTGAACAATGTTTTCATTTGTGAAATTCTGCATATGATCTTCTGACAGAATCTACCCTCACTGGTAATTCTGCCACCTAGGTATTTAAAACTAGTTAATTATTTCAGAGTCTCTCAATCCATATTTACATTTTGCTGCTATTGCAATTCATTCCTTGCCAAGATATCATTTTTTTTTTTCTTATTTATGATCATACAATTAAGTTTCTGAAAAGATCCTGTACATGCAAGAATCTAATAATTTCAATTCTAAAAAAGGCTAGTGATGCCACAGACCTCTGCTTCTGCAACTGGGAAGTTATGCACATTTTTTTCACATCCGTATCCATTCCAAGTTCTGCATTTTTATATCGGAAGTTTATCAAAAATTTCAACGAAGGGGATATTATCAATGTGTGGGCTTATTGGCCCAATACATCAGCTGCTGCACAGATGGGAGTTCATTGAGTGGGGCATACAGCAAGCTGACACGTGCTCATAGCGGTTATTGCATTTATTGGATTATTAAACAGTGATCTTTGTCCATTGCCTCAAAAGTGCAGTGTTTTGTCACTTGTCAGTCTACTTTGTGTTGCTGTATAATATTACTATGATGTACAGTGTTTTTTAGTCAACGGTTTTGTGGTGAATAATTAGTTAAGAGTGAAATAATGAAACCAAAAACAAGTCACTTGAAATTGTTTTAATGGGATGAATGATTTGAGTGTCAAATGCAAAATCTGTGACAAACTATATCCGCAAAAAGGGTGCACAACCACTACACTGAAGAGTCATCTTAAATCATTACATGGCAAGAAGTTCATGGAGTTTGGGAAGTTAGATCAAAATTATCAAACTTTCAGTGGAGGTGAAAAAACAAAATGTTAATCAATATTTATCTAACAATGTAGTCAATACTAATAATATATTTCAATTATTATAGGGTGACCTCTGTCCACTGCTGGTGCAAAAACTGTTTTATCTGAATGATTCACAATACAATAACATTTTAAAGAGCTCACCCAAACCTTAGTTCTGGTTACAAGTTGATAGATAATGTGCCTTTTCTTGTTGGTGCCAGCACTTAATGACATAAGCATATAATAGTCTGTAGCATTGAATAAATACACCACTGCAGTACATGAGCTGCACACGGGTGTATGTTAGCAATATTCCACAAAATTTAAATTGCCATTCATCCAATCTAAGGTGAGCGCTTTAAAAAGTAATTGCACTCTATATAAAAACATTTCTAAGAATTCTATCTTTCATTTATCTGTAGCAGAGTGAGTGTGCACACGTAACTGTTTATAATTTGAGCCAATACCAATCACGTTGCATTTATTCAGTGGAATGCTAATTTCTTTATTGTATTTTATTCTCCATATTGCATACCTGGTGTCAATAACTTTTGACCATCACCAGTTCTAAAATAAACGCTAGTGATGGTAAATAAGTTACTGAAACCTAGTATGCAGTATGAAGAATCAAATCCAATATTTATAAACTAACACTCTACTAAGAAACTGCAGCTTGATTTATAGTTTGTTTCAGAAATGCTCCTTTTATGACTGCCGCTTTAGCTGGGCATGTTATAAATTACTGGTGTGCTCTACTTAACAACTTGGAATTTTATTTTTGTAGTACTTTTTACTTATTTAACTTCTTGGGGTGTTTTATTTTACTATTTTTATTGCGTCGATGTTTCTTTTACTCTGGCCAAATATGCTAACACAACAACTTACTTGGTAAGAAAGTCTACAAGTAAATGATTATTGCGACTCCTCACACCTTAAGTCTCAACAAATGGATCATGTGATTGCTGAAATGATTGCTCTCCAGAACTTATCGCTTAATTTTGTCAATGGTACTGGCTTTCACTGAATAATGAATGCTGCTCTTCCAAAATATAAGTTGTAAGGTCATGAATTTTTTACTTCATATTTGTGCAAGAACTTGTATAATAAGCTGGCAAGAAAAATCAAAAATTTACTTAAGAGTTTGAAAAAATGTCTTTCACAACTGACATATGGTCTGATCTACATTCTGGAAATCCATTACTTAGTTTTACTTCTCATGGTATTTCAAAGGATTTTCACAAGATGCCTATAATTTTAGAATGTAAAGTCATGGCCGGGCATCATACAGGTGACATACTAGTATCAACAAAATTTGAAACGATGCTTCAAGAATGGGGCATAAATCACCAAGCAGTGCATTGTATTGCTCGTGATTATGGATCTAACATAATTAAAGCACTGCAGGTTTCCGGCTTTGATGATGTGAATTGCACAATACATCAGATTCAGCTTTGTATTCGAGCTGCTGCGAAATCACAGAAGTAGCTGCTACAACTTACTGCTAAATTGAAAAAACCACTACCTACTTAAATCATTCCTCGGTCACACAAAACTGAGCTGGCAAAAATTCAAAGGGAATGCCTCAATCAACCTGCTGTATCTGACATTCAGGATTGCCCAACATGGTAAATATTATTAAATATATATAAATTGATTTTAATTTTATGGTAAATCTTTATTGTAAGTATTGTGTGCTTCGTTTTTATGAAAATCCTATCTCTTAATTTAATTTCTTCTATTTCCAGCTGGAAAAGCACGTTCTATATGATGGAACGATTTTCAAAGCTCAAGGATTCGCTAATTTTGTACTTACATTCAAATCCAATAATGATAATCTGCACATGTTCAAAAATTTGTAGAATTAATGAAACCATTCAAATAAATTACTAAAAACTCTAGCAGTTCTAATTTCATGACTCATACAGCTAATTCAAGATTTTGTGGCCACTTTACAGCAAGAAGAAACAAAAACTGATACTTCTGAACAATTGCAAAATTTTACAAGAAAATTACGTGATGATATGAATTCAAGCACAAGATTTGGAGAACTGACCAAAAACAATTGTGACGTATGTAGATCTGTGACAAGTCAAAATTTTTCAATGGCATCATCACAAAGCAAGCTAAGCCCAAATACTTATTTTGATAAAGATGAAAGCCAGATACAGAAACTCATTTCAAGATGACTGCATACCTGCTAGCTCTAAAAGGTGCCGATTTATAACTGAAAATCAGCCTTCAATACGTTGTGGCTTAATCACAGAATCTCAATTAGAATCACCATTACAAGTGTTACATTTTATGTTAAATATGAAGGGAGATCAGCAAGCCCCAACTACATTATGTGATCAAAAGTATCCGGACACCAAGCTGAAAATGACTTACAAGTTCATGGCGCCCTCCATTGGTAATGCTGGGATTCAAAATGGTGTTGGCCCACCCTTAGCCTTGATGACAGCTTCCACTCTAGCAGGCATACGTTCAATCAGGTGCTGGAAGGTTTCTTGGGGAATGGCAGCCCATTCTTCATGGAGTGCTGCACTGAGGAGAGGTATCGATGTCAGTCGGTGAGGCTTGGCATGAAGTCAGTGTTCCACAACATCCCAAAGGTGTTCTACAGCATTCAGGTCAAGACTCTGTGTAGGCCAGTCCATTACAGGGATGTTATTGTCGTGTAACCACTCCGCCACAGACCACGCATTAAGAACAGCTGCTTGATCATGTTGAAAGATGCAATCGCCATCCCCAAATTGCTCTTAAACAGTGAAAAGCAAGAAGGTGCTTAAGGCATCAACGCAGGCCTGTGCTGTGATGGTGCCATGCAAAACAGCAAGGGGTGAAAGCCCCATCCTTGAAAAACACGACCACACCATAACCACAACTCCAAATTTTACTGTTGGCACTACACACACTGGCAGATGACGTTCACCGGGCATTCGCCATACCCACACCCTGCCATCAGATCGCTAAATTGTCTACCATGATTCATCACTCCACAAAACATTTTTCCACTGTTCAATTGACCATTGTTTACGCTCCTTACACCATGCGAGGCATCGTTTGGCATTTACCAGCGTGATGTGTTGCGTATGAGCAGCCGCTCAGCCATGAAATCCAAGTTTTCTCACCTCCCGCCTGTCATAGTACTTGCAGTAGATCCTGATGCAATTAGGAATTCCTGTGTGATAGTCTGCATAGATGTCTGCCTATTACACATTACGACGCTCTTCAATTGTCAGCCGTCTCTGTCAGTCAACAGACGAGGTTGGCCCGTACGCTTTTGTGCTGTATGTGTCCCTTCACGTTTCCGCTTCAGTATAACATCGGAAACAGTGGACCTGGGCATGTTTAGGAGTGTAGAAATCTCGCATACAGATGTAAGACACAAGTGACACTCAGTCACCTGACCACATTCAGAGTCTGTGAGTTCTGTAGAGTGCCCCATTTTGCTCTCTCACAATGTCTAATGACTACTGAGGTCACTGATATAGAGTACCTGGCAGTAGGTGGCACCACACACACATGCAGCAGTCCTCAGCAGTTAGGAGGCCTAGATCAGCTGCAGAGTCCGACAGAAAGAAGAAGGTTCTGTTGCTAGGTAGTTCGCACGGTAGAGGTGTGGGCCATCAGTTGCAGGAAGTGTTGGGGAGTGAGTACCATGTCACCAGCATTGTGAAGCCTGGTGCATGGTTGGCTGAAGTGACTGACAGCATAGGGGAGTTATGCAGGAATTTTGTGAAGGAGTATCAGATAGTGACAGTGGGCCAAGCAGGGAACAGTCTTGATAGGGACGGGGAATATGATGTAGGTGGTGAACTGATAAAGATAGCTAGTCAAACTGGTGGTACTAATGTGCATTTTGTGCAACTGTTTCAGCGTCATGATAGGCCTCACCTTAATGCGGCTGCTAGGTGCGTTAACGTGGGGCTGGGGAGCGTGCTGATGGCAGAGGGCATGGGTCACATATCAGTGATGACAGTTGGGTCTATCAGTAGATCGAGTTTCACTTGGCATGGCCTGCACCTCAATAGGTATGGGAAGGGGAGGCTGGCTAACTTATAAGCGACAGTGTAGTGGGTGGCGGTAGTGGTGGTGGGGGTGGGGTCACTCATGGAAAAATTCCTTAGTAGTTGGTGTTAGAGCTGCACCTTTTTTAGATTGAAGTCAGCTGATAGGTATAACTGCTTAAAGGAAGTCCCTGTAACTAAGGGCTCACCTTCAGAAGATACACTACTGGCCATTAAAATTGCTACACCACGAAGATGATGTGCTACAGACACGAAATTTAACCGATAGGAGGAAGATGCTGTGATATGCAAATGATTAGCTTTTCAGAGCATTCACACAAGTTTGGCGCCAGTGGCGACACCTACAATGTGCTGACATGAGGAACACTTCCAACCCATTTTTCATACACAAACAGCAGCTGACCGGCGTTGCCTGGTGAGACGTTGTTGTGATGCCTAGTGTAAGGAGGAGAAATGCGTACCACCACGTTTCCGACTTTGATAAAGGTTGGATTGTAGCCTATCGCGATTGCAGTTTATTGTATCGCAACATTGCTGCTCGCTTTGGTCGAGATCCAGTGACTGTTAGCAGAATATGGAATCGGTGGGTTCAGGAGGGTAATACGGAACGCCGTGCTGGATCCCAACGACCTCGTAGTCGAGATGACAGTCATCTTATCCATACGGCTGTAACAGATCGTGTAGCCACGTCTCAATCCCTTAGTCAACAGATGGGGACGTTTGCAAGACAACAATCATCTGCACCAACAGTTCGATGACGTTTGCAGCAGCATGGACTATCAGCTCGGAGACCATGGCTGCTGTTACCCTTGACGCTGCATCACAGACAGGAGCACCTGCGATGGTGTACTCAACGACGAACATGGTGCACGAATGGCAAAGCGTCATTTTTTTGGATGAATCCAGGTTCTGATTACAGGATCATGATGGTCACATCTATGTTTGGCGATATTGTGGAGAACGCACATTGGAAGCGTGTATTCGTCATCACCATACTGGCGTATCACCCGGCATCATGGTATGGGGTGCCACTGGTTACACTTCTCGGTCACCTCTTGTTCCCACTGACGGCACTTTTTACAGTGGACATCACATTTCAGATGTGTTACGATCCGTGGCTCTACCCTCTATTCGATCCCTGCGAAAACCTACATGCACGACCGCATGTTGCAGGTCCTGTACAGGCCTTTCCTGATACAGAAAATGTTCGACTACTGCCCTGGCCAGCACATTCTCCAGATCTCTCACCAACTGAAAACGTCCGGTCACTGGTGGCCAAGCAACTGGCTTGTCGCAATACGCCAGTCACTACTCTTGATGAACTGTGATATTGTGTTGAGAAGCTGCACGGGCAGCTGTACCTGTACACGCCATCCATGCTCTGTTTGACTCAATGTCCAGGCATATCAAGGCCGTTATTACGGCCAGAGGTGGTTGTTCTGGGTACTGATTTCTCAGGATCTATGCACCCAAATTGCTTGAAAATGTAATCACATGTCAGTTCTAGTATAATATATTTGTCCAACGAATACCCGTTTATCGTCTGAGTTTCTTCTTGGTGTAGCAATTTTAATGGCTAGTAGTGTATTATGTTTCCAAGTAGAGAAGGAATTAGCATATTTCATCAAAAAATAAGAGGTATTAGAGGTAAGGTTATTGAACTGCTTATAGATGTTGACTCTGAAATTATTGGTGTATCAGAGCACCACTTAAATAATTTGACAATTCAGCGGCTTCCTTTATAAGGATACAGATTAGCTGGCTGTTTCTCAAGGAGTAAGAATGTTAATCCAACAGCAATAGAGAGTTTTTTTAAGCCTTGCCAAGGAACAAGAGTGGCAAGATGTTTGTAGTGTCAGTAACATAGATGATATATATAATGCTTTCCGTAACACATTTCTCATGCTCTGTAAGAGTTGCTTTCCATTAGAACTTTCTAATCGGGGTACTAGCAGTAATAGGCAGCCCTGGTGGCTGACTAGTGGGATAAGGACATCATGTAGAACAAAGCTGTAATTATATCAAAATGTTAGAAGAAGTCACTATCAAGCTACAGTAGCCCATTACCAAAAGTATCGTAAGGTGCTTAAAAATGTTAAACCATGTGGTCAGTTGCGAAGGATGTGTCTGGTCAGCAGCACAAAGTCGACAATTTAAAGTCAGTTCGCAGTAAAAATATTTCTGTTACCGGTCAATCAGATATATGTTCAGTATTTAACAATCATTTTATAAGCATTGCTAGTGAATTAAATACAAATTTAGTTTCTACAGGGAATCACATAACTTTCTTGGCAAATGCCTTTCCTAGATTGATGTCTGAAATACTCCTCTGTGATACAGACAAGAGGGAGATTGAGTCAATAATTAAATCACTGAAGACTAAGGACTCTCATGGTTATGATGGAGTGCCTACCAGGATATCAAAGTATTATGCTGCACATGTTAGTCCTGTACGTAGCCATATTTGTAATTTTTCCTTAAGGAATGGTCAGTTTCCTGAGCGATTAAAGTACTAAGTAGTAAAGCTGCTTTATAAAAAGGGAGAAAGGGATAATGTAGATAACTTTAGACCTATTTCTATGCCATCAGTGTTTGCTAAAGTTATTGAAAATGCTGTGTATGTAAAGATAATTGATCATTTTATATCACACGATTTGCTATCAAATGTACAGTTCGGATTGGAAGTCGTTTAAGAACTGAAAATGCTATACTCTCTTTTCTCTGTGAGGTACTGGATGGGTTAAACAAAAGGTTTCAAATGCTAGGCATATTTTTTGATTTAGCTAAGGCATTTTATTGTGTTGATCACAAAATGTTACTCCAGAAGTTTGACCATTACGGAATATGGGGAGTAGCTCACAATTCGTTCACCTCTTACTTTAGCAACAGACGGCAAAAGGTCATTATTCACAATGTCGAGAATGACTGTGATATGGGGTATGAGTGGGGTACGGTTAAGTGAGTGGGGTACGGTTAAGTGAGGGGTGCTGCAGGGATCAGTGTTGGGGCCACTCTTGTTCCTTATTTATATAAATGATTGCAGATTCAGAAGGATGTAGGTTGCAGTAGGTACTGGGAGATGAAGAAGCCTGCGCAGGATAGAGTAGCATGGAGAGCTGCATCAAACCAGTCTCAGGACTGAAGACCACAACAACAACAAAATGCCCTCTAGTATTAGGGGTAACTCTAAAATATTTCTTTTTGCTGATGACACTAGCTTGGTAGTAAAGGATGTTGTAAGCAATATTGGTTCAGTTTCAAATAGTGCAGATGACCTAAGTTCATGTCTTGTAGAAAATAAACTAATGCTAAATCACAGTACAACTCAGTTTTTACAGTTTCTAACACACAATTCAACAAAACCTGACGTTTTAATTTCACAGAATGGGCATAAAATTAGTGAAACTGAACAGTTTAAATTTCTTGGTGTTCAGATAGATAGTAAACTGCTGTGGAAACCCCACATTCAGGATATTGCTCAAAGACTTAATGCTGCCATTTTTACTATTTGAACGGTATCTTAAGTGAGTGATCGTTCGACACAAAAATTAGTCTACTTTGCTTATTTTCATTCGCTTACGTCATATGGTATTATATTTTGGGGTAACTCTTCCTATTCTAAAAGAATACTTTTGGCTCAGAAACGGGTGGTGCAGGCAATAAGTGGTGTAAGTTCACGATCCTCTTGTCGATTGCTGTTCATGAATCTGGGCATTTTGACAATGGCCTCTCAAAAAAAAAAAAAAAATATATATATATATATATATATATATATATATATATATATATATATTCCTTACTGTCATTTCTTGTTAACAATATTAGCTTATTCCCAAGAATAAGCAGCTTTCACTCAGTTAATATTCAGCAGAAATCAAACCTGCATTTGGATCGCATTTCCTTAACTTCTGCGCAGAAAGGTGTGCAGCATACTGCTGCATTCATTTTCAATAAGCTACCACTTGAATTCAAAAATCTTAGCAGTAATTCACATGCTTTCAAATTGAAACTGAAGAGTTTCCTCATGGGTCATTCCTTCTATTATGTTGAGGAGTTCCTTGAGAAATTAAGCTGATTCTTGTTGTATTGTTGATTACGTTTACTTAAACTTATTGACTGACTTTTTTCGGGTTCATAAACATTTTATTTTTATCTGTTATTACTTTTCTGTTGTAATTTCATGTACTGACATGTTCCATGACCTTGGAGATTTGCTCCTTAATTTGAGCTTATGGAACTTGATGTGTAAATAAATAAATATAAGACTGCATGATGAAAAAGTGACAAAATTACCTTTTGTTAAATATAAGCTGCCATTGATAAATTTTGAGTATTAGTAAAATAAAAAAGCAGTGTTTGATAAAGAATTGTTACCAAGCCACAAGTTTAATAAGTCATGGCTGCAAATCATTGACACAAATTATTTACAGGAGAATGAAAAAACTTGTAGAGGATAACCTTAGCAAACATCAATTTGTTTCCAGAGACATGTAGGAACACGTGAGGCAAATACTGGCTCTTCGACTTACAAGATAGATTGGAGACGGGCAAACCTATGTTTATATCACTTGTCGACACAGAAAAAGCTTTTGACAATGTGGACTGGACTACACTCCCTCAAATTTTGAACGCAGAAGGAATTAAATGCAGGGACCAAAAGGTTATTTCCAACTTGTGCAGAAACCAGACTGAAGATATAAGAGTCAGAAGTCATGAAAGGGAAACCGTGGTTGAGAAGGGAGTGAGATGGGTTGGGCATATCACAGATGTTATTCAATCTGTACATTGAGCAAGCTGTGAAGGAAACCACAGAGAAATTTGGAAAAGGAATTAAGGATCAGAGTGAAGAAATAAAAACTTTCCAGTTTGCCAATGGCATTGTAATTCTGTCAGAGATGACTAACAACTTGGAAGAACAGTTAAATGGAGTGGATAGTGCCTTAAAAAGAGATTATAAGATGAACATCAATAAAAGTAAAACCAGGATAATGGAATGCAAACCAGATGATGATGCGGGAATTAGATCGGGAATGAAGACACCAAAAGTAGGATATGAGTTTTGCTATTTGGGTAACTAAATAATTGACAATGGTCAAAGTAGGGAAATATAAAACGCAGTCTGGCAATAACAAGGAAAGTCTTTTCGAAAATGAGGAATTTGTTAACATCTGATATAAATTTCTTAAAAGATATTTTATGAAGGTATTTGTCTGGATTGAAGCCTCGTATGAATTCAAGTATGGATGTTAGTCAATTCAAATAAAAAGAAGAAGATAGAAGCTTCCGAAATGTGGTGCTTCACAAGGATGCTGAAAATTAGGCGGGCAGAGAGAGAGAGAGAGAGAGAGAGAGAGAGAGAGAGAGAGAGAGAGAGAGAAGGAGCTGAATCAAACAGAAGAAAAAAGAAATTTATGGAACAACTTGACTAAAAGAAGGAATTAATGATGATAATGAGTGTATGGCATTGGTGGTCGGGAGACCCCTCGCAGAGTGGTTCAGCAGCCACTCCACAAGTTCTTTAACGCCACTACGGCAACTTGCGAGTGAATGAGGATGAAATGATGATGAAAGACACACAACACTCAGTCATCTCAAGGCAGAGAAAATCCCTGACCCGGGACCCCGTGCGCGGGAAGCGAGAACGCTACCACAAGACCACGAGGCGCAGACAGAAAGAATTGATTGATAATGAGACATACTGAGACATCAAAGAATTGTTATTTTGGTAAAGGGGAAGAGAGAGAGAGAGAGAGAGAGAGAGAGAGAGAGAGAGAGAGAGAGAGAGAGAGTCAGTGGGTGGGGGAAGCAAAACTGTTGGAAGAGGCCAGAGCCTGGATACAGAATACAGTAAGCAGGTTTAAATGGATGTAGGCTGTGGCAATAGTGTAGAGATGAAGGAGCTTGCACACGGACAGGCTAGCATGGACAACTGCACCAAACCAGAATTCAGACCGCAGACTGTTGACAAACGTATGAGTGCTAATGACACTGTGGTGTACAGGAAGGTGTCATCCTTGAGTGATTTAGGGGGATACAAGATGACACATACGAAATTTCTAGTTGGTGTGATGAATAATAGCTTGCTCTAAATGCAGAAAAATGTAAGGTAATGTGGATGAGTAGTAAAAGCAACCCTGTAACGTTCAAATACACCATTAGTAATGTGCTGCTTGACACAATCACATCGATTACATATCTAGGTGTAACACTGCGAACCAATATGAAATCAACTGAGCATGTCAGGCTGGTAGTCAGGAAGGCGAAAGCTCAACTTTATTTAATTGGGAAAATTTTGAGAAAGTGTATTTCATCTATAAAAGTAACAGTGTATAGGACACTAGTGCAACCTTTTCTTGAGTACTGCTAAAATGTTTGGGATACCCACCAGATAAGATTAAAGGAAGACATTGAAGCAATTCAGATGCATGCCACTAGATTTGTTACTGATAGGTTGCATCAGCATGCAAATATTACAGAAGTACTTCGTGACATCAAATGGGAATCCCTGGAAGGAAGATGGCACTCTTTTTGTAAGGCACTATTGCAGAAATTTAAAGGACTGACACTGAAGCCGATTGCAGATCGATTCTACTCCTGCCAACATACATTTTGAGTGAGGACAACGAAGGTAAGATGAGATAAATTAGGGCTTGTACCAAGGTTTACAGTCAGTCATTTTTTTCCCTTGCTTTATTTGTGAATGAAACGGGAAAGGAAATGACTAGCAGTGGCTTGTGGTACCCTTTGCTATGGACCGTAGAGTGGCTTGCGGAATAATGGATGAAGGTGCAGACAAGAACCACAACAACAACAACAACAACAACAACAACAACCGCAAAATAGAGCTTTTTTTCTATTACAGTAAGTTAGGTAGTTGTATTGATTTTAACCTTTGTATCCATTCCTGTGAGCTTATGCAATATTTAGATTCCCTAAAAATTATGCGGAAAATGATCCATTTCTACTTTGATGATGTCACTGCATGGACACATGCAGCATAGAAAACATACCACTTTTGTAGGCCCACTTGGAAGAAAAAATCATTTTTGTGAGTTATACAACTGACATGGCTGCTTTTATGAGATGTCATTTAATTAATCCTTGAAAGCGAGACGATTTGCAGAAGCTGCTGATTTTAGCAGGCCATTTTATCACCCCGCACCCCTAAAGTAATACTAGGTGAGCGATTTTTAAATTAGCTTGGAATGGTGGATGGAGGTATTAAATTTGCTGGTAACATACTCAACATTCACATTGATTTATTTACATTTGATTGAGTTATTTCCATTTTTTATTACTCTATCTCAAGGAAAAGAGCATGTTACTGTAAAGCACTGCAATCAATACCTTGAAAGCAAATATACTCAGTCACACTTCAAATGGCCTACTTTTTATCTGTTGACAGCCTTGTTATACTTGCAAACCAGCGGAGGAAAACACTTCTGTTTGTATAACTGTGTTGTACAAAAAACACACAAGTACAAAGTAAATAGCAAGACTTAACATTCCAATATGCAGAGAGATTGCCACATCAATAATTTTTGAACGCACATCGAGTATAGATTTAAGTGTCAGGAAGTCATTTCTGAAAGTATTTGTATGGAATGTAGCCATGTATGGAAGTGAAGCATGGATGATAAATAGTTTGGACAAGAAGAGAATAGAAGCTTTCAAAATGTGGTGCTACAGAAGAATGCTGAAGATTAGATGGGTAGATCACATAACTAATGATGAAGTATTGAATAGAATTGGGGAGAAGAGGAGTTTGTGGCACAACTTGACCAGAAGAAGGGATCGGTTGGTAGGACATGTTCTGAGGCATCAAGGTATCACCAATTTAGTACTGGAGGGCAGCATGGAGGGTAAAAATCGTAGAGGGAGACCAAGAGATGAATACACTAAGCAGATTCAGAAGGATGTAGATTGCAGTTGGTACTGGGAGATGAAGAAGCTTGCACAGGATAGAGTGGCATGGAGAGCTGCATCAAACCAGTCTCAGGACTGAAGACCACAGCAGCAGCAGCAACAGCAACAACAACAACAACAACAACAACAACAACAGGTACGCAGTGGCGTCTCCACCACTAATGAGACAGTGGCTCTCACATCACTCCAGTTGAGAGATCATAGAGCTTGTTAGCCTGGGAAAAAATGGATTCTGTGCTTGACCATCTCACATGCAATGCCGTCACGAGACTTTTTTTAGTGCCATGGTAGATCCTGTCTACTACTACTTCCGTCAGTATGTCAAGCTGCCACTCATGTCGCCACGTGCCTCAAGAGTCACAGTAGCCTACCATGGTACAGCTGGAACCTAGTGATTATACTTTTTTCACGTCTGTGAAAACTACCGAACACTCAGTTTAATAACTCATGGTTCAAAAATACTGGCATGAATTATTAACAAAAGTATGAAATATCTGGTATAAGCCACAATCAGGAAAGATCAGTTTGACTTTCAGAGAAATTTAGGAAAACGGGAGGCAATATTGACGCAATGACTTATCACATAAGACTGAAGAAAGACAAAACTTCATTTCTAGTCATAGTATACTCATATGTAGATTTAGATAAAACTTTTGACAATGTTGACTTAAACACTCTTTTCAAAATTGTGATGGTAGAAGGGACAAGATGCAGGGATCAAACAGTTATCTACAAGCTTTTACAACAACCACACTGCAGTAAGTCTATCAAAGTGCAGCCCCACTGTGAATGCCATTCTCAAACACGGGGTGAGTTGGTTGACATTCATAAGCAGCTGGAAATTGCCCTGACTACTGTCAAATGATTGCCAGCTGCTGTGAATCAATGTGTTAGAAGAGCTCCCAAGAGTCATGTACCTCTGATACCTGCACCACAGGTACCTTAAGTACTATACTTTCCTGTGGATCCTGTCTCCTCTGAAGGAAGTACAGCATCTGTCATTACCCGTCTGCCTGACCAAGTGCTGTGTCAATGGTACATCTAGGCATCCTATACAGGGTGGACAGGGACAGGGAAGGACTCAAGGTGTTGTTCTAGTCCCCCTAACCAACAAGTTTCAGGTGCTGTCTTGCACTGAAACTGAGTTAGTGGGACTCTCTTCACCTGTTTTGGGGAAACCTGTTTTGTCTGTTGTCAGGAGGAGAAAAACGCAAAAGAGTAGGTGTCTACTAATCGTTCACAGTTGAAACATATGTTGACTGATGGTACCCCTTAGAGAAATGGCAGCAATGAAAAGGAAAGGGCACCAGGTGCATTCAGTATGTATGCCTGGGGACCTCACTCAATATGTTGAAGAGGCTATTCTGGCAGCCACTGAGGGAACAGGGTGCAACCAACTGCAGACTGTTGCACACATTTGAACAAATGATGTCTGTCACCTGGGCTCCAAGATTATTTGGGTCATTCCAGCAACTGGCAGAGAAAGTTGAGAAGACTGACCTTCCATGTGGTGTTTCAACAAAGCTCACAATTTGCAGAATTGATAGTGGCCCTTTGGTTCTGAGTCGAGTGGAAAGATAACCAGAAGCTTCGAATGTTCTGTGACTTCCTGGACTTGCCCGTAGGATTGAGAACTGTAGGGTCCTACTAAATAGGACAAGTGTGCACTACACATCAGAGACTGCTACTCAGTTAACTGTTTGTGAGGGGTGCACACAGGGGTTTTTCACTGATTAGGCAACTCTCCATCCAATTCATGTAACAATGGATGTAGAAAACCCAGAAGTATCAGTATACGATCAGAATACATGCCTTTCTTAATGTTAAACTACTGAAGCATTCACAACAAAGTGACAGAGTTTGAAGTGTTCACAAAAAGCAGCGAAGCTTGCACAATACTAGGTACAGAAAGCTGATTGAAACCTGAAACAAATAACAGTGACATTCTTGGGGAAAATTTCTGTGTATATCAAAAGGCTAGGCAAATGGGAAATGGAGGTGGTCTATTTGTCACAGTAGACAAGAAACTCAAATCCACCGAGATAGAAATTGAAGCTGCATTTGAGATTCTTCGCGCGAGACTCAGTATCAAGAGTGGGCATGAAATGATAATTGGATCCTTCTGTCACCCACCTGACTCATCTCCTAATAACTGAAAGCTTTAGAGAAAACTTCAGTTTACTTGTACGTAGATTCCCCAATCATACTGTAATCATCGGTGGAGACTTCGATCATCCTACAATTAACTGGGAAAATTATAGTTTTGTTAGTGGTGGGCGTGATAAGACATCCTGTGAAACTTAACTAAATGCCTTCTTTGAAAACTACCTATAACAGGTAGTTAGGAACCCACTCATGATGGAAATGTATCTGATCTAATGGCAACAAATAGACCTCATTCTTTGAGGATGTCCACATTGAAACTGGTAACGGTGACCACGACTCGGTTGTGGCAACAATGATTACCAAAGTACAAAGGACAACTAAAACAATATAATTTTTTTTTTCAGTAAACTACTTAAAAAATCACTGGTGTCATATCTCAATGCGGAATTTGAAACTTTCAGCACACCTCAAGAGCATGTAGAGGAACTCTGGCTCAGGTTCATAATGGGAGGGAACCTCCATGGTATACAGTCACTGTGCATAAATTTCTAAAGAAGCAGAGATTACTGAATAACAGGTGTAAAACAAAGTGTGGGGAGGGGGGCTATAGATAGATAGATGCTGAATGAAATGTGTTTGGCTGTCAAGAGAGCAATGCACAACGCCTTCAATGGCTACCATAGCAGAATATTGTCAACTAACATTTCCAAAATCCAAAGAAATTCTGGTCATATATATAGGTTGTTAGTGGCACCAAAGTTAGTGTCCAGTCACTAACGAATGAGTAAGGAACTGAAATTGAGGGTAACAAATCAAAAGCTGAAATGCTTAACTTTTCAAATATTTCTTTAAAAAGGAGAACCCAGGAGAACTGCCCCAATTTAATCCTAGTACCACTGAAAAGATGAATGAAATAAACATTAGTGTCAGTGGTGTTGAGAAACAGCTGAAATTGTTAAAATTGAACAAAGCTCAGTTCTTGGAAAAAGGCACGTCCCACCCGTCTACAAGAAGGTTAGTAGAAATGATACACAAAACTACCAAGGGACATTGATTTGTTGTAGAATCTTAGAACATATTCTGAGCTCAAACATAATTAGGTATCTTGAACGGAATGAACTTCTAAATGCAACCATCATGGATTTCGAAAATATCTATCATATGAAACCTAACTCGCACTCTTCTCACATAACATACTGAAAGCTTTGGATCATGGCAACCAGGCAGACTTGCAGTGTTTCTTGACTTCCAAAAAGCATTTGACTCAGTACCACACCTACGCTTATTGTCAAAAGTACGATCATATTGGGGATCAAGTGAAAATTGTGACTGGATTAAGAACTTTTTGGTAGGGAGGGCACAGAATTTTATCTTAGATGGAGAGTCATCATCAGATGTAGAAGCAACTTCAGGTGTGTCCCAAGGAAGTGTGTTGGGACCCTTGCTGTTCACGTTGTACATAAATGACCTTGAAGACAATATTAAAAGTAAAAACCAGGCTTTTTGCAGATGATGTAGTTATCTATACTGAAGTATTATCTGAGAGTAAGCTGCTAAATATTCAGTCAGATCTTGATAAGATTTCAATGTGGTTCAGAGCTTGACAACTTGCTTTAAATGTTCAGAAGTGTAACATTGTGCACTCCATAAAATGGAAAAATGTAGTATCCTATGACTATAATATCAATGAGGCATCGTTGGAATCAGCCAACTCTTATAAGTACAAATACCTGCATGTAACACTTTGTAGAGATGTGAAATGGAATGATCACATAGGTTCAGCTGTGGGTAAAGCAGGTAGCAACCTCTGTTTATTGGCAAAATACTGCAGAAGTGGAATCAACCCACAAAAGGGACTTCTTACCGTCTGCCATGCACCTCACAGTGGTTTGCAGAGAATAGATGTAGATGTTGATGTAGATGCAGAAGAGTCAAAGGTCGTGTAAGAGAGGTAGTAGTTGAGAAAAGAAGGAGTTTCGTTATTTCAGCAGCAGAATAACTGACAATGGCTGAAGTAGATATGATACAAAATGCAGAATGGCAACAGCAAGAAAAGAGTTCGCGTAAAAGAGAAATTTGTTAACACTGAATATAAATTTAAATTTTTGGAAGTCTTTGCTGAAGATACTTGTCTGGTATGTAGTCTTGTGCCGAAGTGAAACATGGACAATAAACAGTTCACATAAAAAGAGAATAGAAACATTTGAAATGTGATGCTGTAGAGGAATAATGAAGATTAAACAGATAGATTGGATAACTAATGAGGAGATACTGAATCAAATTTGGGAAAAAATTCAGTTAATTCACTTTGCGCCAAAAATAAATAGGCATGATGACAAACTACCGGGTGTCTCAAGAATCAAATATAAAGATGGGCAGTTTGGTATTTGCAGCTGGAGGATTTCTCGAGAGCAAAAGGAAGGAAATCTGAATGTTGTCTGTGCGATCATCAGAGCAGACAGGAAATTTTATTGTATATTCTAATTGCTACTAATGCAGAGTGAATGACTTAATGTTGCATAAGATACGAGGGTACCAGATGCAATCAATGCTACTATCTACCTATCATTTGCCTAAATTAGACTGAGAACTACTAAATGTGAGTTGTGTGGTCTAGTTGACCATTTGTTCACAGTGTCATCATCATCATAATTAGTAGTAGTAGTAGTAGTAGTAGTAGTAGTACTAATGGTGGCACAGGTGGTGGTACTTTTACTCATCCTTAGATCACTTTGGGATTATAGTTGAAGAGGGGCTGGGGGGGGGGGGGGGGGAACAACTTTATTCATATACGCAGGCATGGCCTTATAGTAGCAACCATCCCAGCACTTGCCTGAAATAATTTAGGAACAGCACAGAAAACCTAAATCATGATGGCCAGACGGGGATTTGAGCCTGATCCTCCCAAATTCAATAAGTCTGTTAAAAAAGAAAGAAGACTAGAATTTAATGGTGGTGATGAAGTCACCTGAAATAGAGAACAAGCCTGGATTAGACAATAATGTAGGAGAAAATTGTCTGCAGCCTCATAAAATGATTTAGGTACGCCACATAAAACGTGACAGACAGAGATTTTAACCCCATTTATCCACATGCAAGCCCACTGAGTTTCCACTTCACTTTCACTACCCACTTATGAATATAACTGCAGGTATGGCTCTGAGTGCACCATCTAAGCAAACCTGCAGGGTAACACTGGCCACTAATTTTTGGAAAATGTGTGTCACCAAATTCAAATCTGACTATAAATAGTATTAAGTGAGTAACTTTTCCTCTTGTTTTGTTTATCACATAAAGCTATCCACATTTTCACCACAGACATGGGATGCAAGAGTTAAAATACATGTGATGCCTGCTGGAAAGATTTCTCTTGAATGTGGAAAGCCATCTTATTTCAAAGAACTTTAGTGTTTCTATTTTATTAATGAAATGCTGCAAATTAGATACGGAAAAGTACATGAAAATAAAATGAAATTTTTGGAGGACAGACACCAAACTACTTACTTTATTTAAAAGAAGAAAAAATAAATCTAAAAAGACGGAAATGAATGCTGTTGATATGACACTTGTATGGAAGTGGATAGTGAAAGTGAAAATGAAGTGAATATTGTGTGTTAAGGTAAAGTCTAAATTACGTGGCAAACAACTGAGCGAATGACTAGAACTTATAGTTGGATACTGTTTACATACTTCACAGTCTAATTAAAACTTATGGAACACGGGGAGTGCCAATGATATAATCTGAAGGTATCATGTCTCATTCAACGTTACACCATTTCCTTAACATAAATGGCAGTTGGAGCATATACTATAATTTCCCGTCTCAACAGTACTTATAATTCATAGCTCTTTTCCTAATGGAAAATTTTCAGTATAATGTAAGTTTACGTTCAGAAGAGTGTTCTTTTTTTCTTTTAACATAGATAGTGTCTACTGAGGTGTTTTTAACACCCCGTCCATACCAACACCATTTGGAATGGAGCACAAAGTAGTTGATTGCAACATTCTCTGACAACAAGCACCTGAAGCACCTCAACTGATACACATTACATTTTATATAGAAAAGAATTACAAATTTCTATAAGAATTACACATCACATCCACTAGACACTAATGACTCACAGGTTTCTCTTTACATTTTAAGATTCCACAGATACTGCAGGCATATAATGTATATAGGAATGACAGGTACAGAAAACTTAAAAACCAGTATTTATTTATCCAGCAAATTTCTTGCTTAATCTAAATTTGACATGTAAACATACTTTTAATACTTCCTTAAGTTTATCCTACATTTCCTGAAAGACTGTATCAACTTATTGTCTTGCACAGGTCTAATGCTAAATCATTTAAAAGGAGAACATACCTTCCGGATTTTAAACCTGTGTATATCCTTACTCTTCCACATAACTTTAACAGACATCTCATAATTTTCAAGTTCATCAGGTATTTCAAGGCTCACATTATTAACATTGTCAGTGTTCTCCTCATCCTGTAATTCATACAAGAAAAATTGAATAAAACTGTATACATGTTACATTATGATCAAAATTTAGTTATAAACAAAATTAAGAAAACAGAGTCAAATTATAGACTGACAGTCCAAAAGTGACTCAACCAATAACAAACTACAACGATCTGTTCTCAAAGGAGTTCACTCAAAACAATCACTTTCAGAAAGGAAGACTAGTATGATAAGCTGAAACACCAATACGAATAAAACTCATCTTGTTATTATAAATGCAAATTTGGAAAACTTCAGATTGTACAGTTACAACATATGTCACCCACACCTGGCGACAGGACCAGGAATTGTAAAGACATTTGCAGTAGATACACAGTCAATGTGAGTCTGTGGTTTCAACATGTAAGAAATAGTATATATTTATATAAACTTAAAAGAGTTTAAATTGAAATGTGTGATGTCACCAAATCATCAATGCTTATTTCATTTCAATCATTGACATCTGAAAATTGATGGTTACTATTAATCTATCCCAAAAGTTTGTAACACTGATGTTACATGATGAATTTATAGAATAATGCAAATAGCAACATATGTACATCTAATATCATATTTATTAATGATACAGCAATAATTAAATTACATATTCCACAGATTTTTGTCTATAGGCTGTACAAAAAGTAAAAAAATAAAAATTTAGAGAGATGGCTATTGTGTTGTTGACAGAGTGCATATCCTACTTTAGATAGCAGTCTTTCAGAAGCTGACAAAATGGTGGTACAGCTCAAACATCTAAATGCAGTTTTTTGTAGCTTCAGATAAGTAGTAATGATGATGTTAGTCCATACTTCTAGCTGATCTTGTTTCAGATATAGAAGGTGATCTTTCTAATAATTACTGAATAGATACGGTAGGTCTGTTCCTGTTACTGTTTGCAAATCATTCTTTTCTTGTGCTATTTTATAAAGTTAACTCTATGTTGTTTTTCTATTATGTTCAAATGGCTCTGAGCACTATGCAACTTCTGAGATCATCAGTCGCCTAGAACTTAGAACTACTTAAACCTAACTAACCTAAGCACATAACACACATCCATGCCCGAGGCAGGATTCGAACCTGCGACTGTAGCGGTCACTCGGCTCCAGACTGTAGTACCTAGAACCGCACGGCCACTCCGGCCGGCTTTCTATTATGTATCAACGTGTTACCCACTGTCACTGAGAGTCATTTCAACAGCTGCGAGCAATTCATGGTTAGTATGATTGTCTTTGAACATCCTAAAGCACCTCGAAAGTGTAGGTTCTTGGATCTAGGCTCGAGCTATTGATATTGCTAGTACATTAATATATTCAGTTGTTAGATGTGCTTTTTGGTTTCTGTTATGATGTTACTCTTCATATTCTCTCAGTCTGTATTGATTGTATGTCAGATGATATGATATTCATTACTTATTGGAATTGCTTCAATACTTAAACATACATTTCTATGCATATTTCGGGAGTAGCTACTTCTGTAGCTCACAGAATATCACAAATACAGATCTACAATATCTGCAGCTGTTAGCATGGCTGGTGTATAGGTACATAAGGGAAAGCCCCAACAAGCTACGACAAAAATTTAAAACCAATGATAATAATCATTAGCGCGGCCTCTGTAAGCACCAGAAAAGATGTAATTTGCTATACTGGAAAGCGAATCACAAATGATAAAAATTCCATTCAATTTTTTTTTGGTAAGTATTGCACAGACTGTCTTTAGTTCTCGTGGCGAGAAGACATATTTCTTGTGATACAGTGTGTTGTCTGAATAATAATCCTATGAAAATATGAAGTCTGAGAGTTCGTTTTTGTGCAAAATCACAAAGTTTTCTTTTCTTCCACACACTATCCCAATGTCATGTCAATATAGCTGCCTGCATCAGAAGAGGAAGTCCGATTAAAAATTAATATTGTACACACAGTCAAGAATGAAAAATACTTTTGGCAGAGGAGACTAATATAACGAAGGATACCAGATTCGACATAAGTTCACGACACCACTGGCTCACAATTCACCAGATTTGTGAATTAAAAGTGAAAGACAATTTATTCGCTGCAAAATTCATAAAAATCAAATATGTCAATTGTATAATTAATTTGTTTAATTATATATTTTCATATACATAATTTGCACACTGGTGCAATAAGATGGCAGTAAATGATATTATTCATCACTGGAATTAATTTCATGTTCCATGGATCATTTGCATGATTAATCACAATGATATACGGGGAGAGGGGAGGTGGGGCCAAAAAGTGCCTAGCCTAACAAATAAAGACTGACAGAAATTTCATAATGCCTATTTATTTTTCAATATAATATCTGTGTACACTAATCCACTGGCAGGCATTCTCAAATAACTTCTGCAAACCATTCAAGCAAAAGGTCTTCGATTTTGAGTCCAACCTTGCATTCACAGCATCAATCACTGCATCATCATTGCCAAATCGTCGTCCTTTGAGGTCTTTTTTTAGATTTTGGAAAAGAAAAAAGTCTGAGGGAACCAAATCTGGAGAATATGGCAGATGACATGACAATTCGAACTTGTAGTCATGCAGAGTTTCTCGCATTGCGAGGGCTTTGTGTGCCGATGCGTTGTCATGATGCAAAAGACCTCTGCGCACACGTTTTCCAAGCTGTTTTTTCTTTATCTCTTCTCTCAAATGGTGAAGGAGGGTGCATGATGCATTGATAGTTACATGCTTTTGCATGCCAGAGACCAATGCCATCATCTTAATGGCTGATTTTTGCAACCGGAATTTTTTTTAGGGTACGAGATTAAGGATGTTTCCATTGTTGTGACTGTTATTTTTGTCTCAGGATCAAAGTGGCGAACCTACGTTTCATCCATTGTCACGTACCTTGCAAGAAAGCTGTCTTCATCTGCTTCAAATTGGCAGACGATTTCTTCACAACACTACACAAGCTCCCGTCTCTGAACTGCATTCAAGCCTTTCGGGACCCACCAAGATGAAACTCTCCGCATTCCCAAAATATCCACAACAATGTCATGAACACACCAATGGGAAATTCCAAATTGACGATCCTACAAAATAGTATCATGAATTGGAGTCACTGTTTCATCTGTGGCAATGGTGAAAGGTCTTCTGCTCCTTGGTGCATCTTGGACACTCATTCTTCCACATTTAAAGTAGAATACACAGTTTTGCATTGCGGCATAAGACAGAGCACTGTCCTTAAGTGTATTCTGCATGTCCTCCGCAATTTTCTCGGGCATCATTCCCTTCAAATGAAGATACTGAATCACAGCACAGTTCTTGATTCTCTCAATATTCACCATTTTGCTTACACATGGCAATAGTGCCAGTAAATCATTATATTTCTGCAGAGAAATAAGTCTAGGGACATCTGAGAGTTGGTTCATATCTGCTGGAAATGTAAGTCCATGTCTGTGTAACCTAACAAAGTCGGCCTGTTTGTTGTCACCATCAAAAGATGTTTTGAAGTGCAGAATTCCCATGTTTTCCTGTTTCACTTGTAAATGCACACACTTTGATTTAAAAAATGGCTGTTTCTCCATATCCATTTTCCTCTGAACAAGGGGAGGCCTTTCAGAGTCTTTTGTGGCATACAGTGAATTAAAACTGTTGAAATCTTGAAGTTCCATATTATGAATGAGGTACTTGCTGGAAGTGTGTCTTACCAATTGTTGCCAGTCCCACGGTGTTAAAATGCTCATATTATTCAATTTCTTCTGTTTCCTCTCTATCAATGCATGAACACTGTCATCCTCAATATGGATATGGCCTTTTAGTAGAAACTTCTCAGTTATGGTCTTAATTTGTGGATACTTATGCAGTAGCCAGGAAAAAAAAACCACACACACACACACATTATAATATTCACATTCTTATTTTGTCCATAGCAGCTGTCTGTTCAAAGTGTGATTTCTTCCACGTCACTGTCAGGTATGACTATATGCCCGCTTCAAAATTGCTAATGCAATTTTGTTTCCGCCTCGCCCTCCTTTTGACTCATCCGACATCACACAGTGAACTGAGGAATCTGATGCAACATACAAGGTAAAATTTAAGGCCCAAAGTTTCCTGTTATAGAAACTAACACTATTTGATATGAGTGGTGATGGCAAACATTTCTGAAGGTCTCCGGTTAATACTGTGTGTGTTGGTGTTCCTCTTGTCTTGTTAGTGTAATTACTTTTTAGAAGATACCTGTTTTTTTATTCATTCAGATGAGCAGTATGCTCAACTTCAACAGATTCTTTTTCTTCTGGAGTCAGATTACTTTTCAGCTTTGCCTGAAACGTATCACATGTATCACAGGTGTGGTTTTCATGACAAATTGAACTGTTTATTAAATATGTCTGTGTAAAGCCATTTTTTACCCCTTGTCTCTGGATCAATATTGTTTTGAAAACAGTCATCTATGTATAGGTCATACATTTTTTGTATGTTCAATTCTGGTCCTAAATATTTGCTGACACTCTGTTCTCTACTGTAGTGACTAATAATGTGGGAAAGACGAAATGTGTCTTTTGATACGTTCAACGGTTTCATCAGGTGTTTTTCTGCTTGGAATACGCCTACCCCTTTATCTTTTCTTGCTACTCCACTTGGCTCCATATTTTTTAAAATGTTTACTACAACTGTATTTGAGGTAAAAAATGTGTTCAAAAACATAATCTTGCACACCTTAACTCGTCCACCATTTACAGTAAAATAGTAGCTGGAGTGTTTTCTTTACACTTACTCGAGGTTAAGTTTCTTTTTTTTTGAACAAGTTGTACTACGTTGCTCAACACACGCACCAACAAATTGAGTTTTCATGTATGTAGACATTTCCTCATGCCAGTACGAATGAAAAATCTCCTGCCTTTCATTTTCAGGTAGTTTTTCTGAGCATTTCATTCTACACATGCACGGAGGCTGCAGTACATTAGCAGGAACAGTCCTACCTTTTTTATTAACATATTCCTTCCCACCAGCTACTTTGCATTTACGGATGTCACATTTCCATTTGTCAGTATGAGCTACACCCTTTTTACCATGCTGTGGAATATTAGTTTTATTGTTTACTTTCCTTCCCACACATTCACTCATTTCTAAAACTGCACAACTTTTTACAGCACTTTCACTATCACTGCTTAAGTATAAATCTTCCTCTAGTATATTTGGTATTTGTTGTTCATTTGGGACAGTATGATCATTACTGTTGTTTTTTAACCTATTCTCTAATTGATTCTGTGTACTGTTATTGTCATCTGAATCAGAACTTGTCCCACTTGAAGGTTCTTAGTTTCTGTCACAATTGGAGTCATCCTGTTCATCATTATTCGAATGCTCCCCTATATCTTATTTGCTGCCAATAGTATGATAGCTAGTTGGATTAGTATTTGATTCTGAAACAAAACAGACCACATAATGGTTCCTCATCTGGTAAAATAGAAATGCCTCATAAGTTAGGTTACGTTTACAACCACATTATTCATTAATATAACGACTGTAGAAAACATTACAGCTTACCTATTGAGGCAGCACTATTACTGCCACTAAGCAATGTCATAATTTTGTACAGTCTGAGAGAGTTTGGATTCATAATTAATAACTTGTACAAAGTAAACACTGGAGATAACGCTATCAATTCCCGTGTAAAACTGACTGGACTGACCTTAGTTCACACTAGCGCCACCAGTGTAGTGAAGTATACAGCACTATGTCCAGATGGTGTTGTATACCTCTGAGGCACAGTAGACTTGGTGTTATTTCCTGGCACCGTAACTCTGCCAATGTTCAATGTAGGACACAGTGTGGTATATCTCTGAGTAGAGGACAAGGAACTCATATGATTGTGCCAATAATCTCAAAAAAATGGTTCAAATGGCTCTGAGCACTATGGGACTTAACATCTGTGGTCATCAGTCCCCTAGAACTTAGAACTACTTAAACCTAACTAACCTAAGGACATCACACACATCCATGCCCGAGGCAGGATTCGAACCTGCAACCGTAGCGGTCACGCGGTTCCAGACTGAAGCGCCTAGAACCGCATGGCCACACCAGCCGGCCCAATAATCTCATTTTGACCAAAAATGAACATAGTGTCCTATACCTCCAACCCACAGAATTATACAAATTTCATGTGGGGATAAATATACTGTGTAGGAGCTGTCCAAATTCTCAATACCTTACACAAATTTCTACAAGATGAATGTGAGAGAACAACATCTATTAATCTTACAGCAGCACATTTTCGGGCAACGAAGACTTTCTTTCTTGAACAGAAGTTACTCCATAACCTTAATCCATATGGCATTATTCGATGAAAATGCAAAACATGTCAACCTGCTGATTTGTTTCTCTCCAAGATCTGAAGTGATTCTAAGTGCAAATGTGGTTGAACAAAGTTGTTTTAGAAGCTCCCAAGTGCGCTTTTCCCAGTTTAAATTCTTATCAATGTGAATACCTAAGAACTTTCAAGGTTCCACCCTATTTATTATTTCCTTGTCATGTATTGTTCTTATTATTGATGTAGTACCCCGAAGAAGTGCAGAATGGAATATGTTGTTTCTTTTTAAAATTGAGAGCAAGACCATTCACATAAAACCAGTCAATCATACTTTCAGCAAAACTTTTTTCAAACAACTTACGAAAATTGAGCCAGGTAATATTTGCAGCGACTGCTGATATTTCAGCAGGAGTACACCCCGCCATTTTCAAGGCACAAACTGCAACGGACAGGCGATGTACAAGCAAATTTAAAACCTCAGTTCTTGGAGTAATTCAAGAAAGATAAAACACACACACACACACACACACACACACACACACACACACACACACACACTCAACACTAGTGCCACCAAAGGTGACCAAAGTCAGAGGTATCGATAGTGAAAGACTACAAACTAGCATGTGAGATAACATTGACTCTGTCCCTCTGTTTTTTGACAATGGAGAGAGCACAATTCCAAGCAGAGTTTAAACAAAAACCGCCATCCCTGTTTACAAGGTTGCTCACTAATTTAATCTCAACAGCTCCCTTAATAACACTGTCCCAATAGCTGGAGGTGCATGTAAGTATCTAGGTATTGTTATATAACACAGGGTGACCAATATCCAAACAATGTTCGGCAATAGCAGATCTACTTGGCTGCTGTAATTGTGCATGCCTTTTATGCTCAGTACATCTGTCTTCCATGGCCATGATAGTCTGACCAACGTATGCCATGCCACAGCTACAAGGAATGCTGCCTTACACAAACCAAGATTCTGGTACCGAGCGCCACAGGTTTTGAATCCGCGCCAGATGGCATGGACCTCAATTACCACTAATGGTCTCTCCCGCTGTGGCGCCCTAAGCCGTGGCTGGCCCACATACAATGTGAGGGTGCCACGGTGGAGCACATGGTCCCAGCAGCCAATAGCAACATACTCTATCAGGTATTTAAGCGCCTGCCTCTCACTCAGCAGGCAGCCTGATATTTGCGTTAGTCTATAGACATCTCACCTACAGACAGCGTGTCTACTTGGTTTCCGTGTACGAGTGGACGTTGTGGATTCGTGAGGTTTTGCTTGTGACCCCGTTGCTATTTGCGTGTTGTTCGTTAGGTCTTGCTCGGTCGTCCGTCATTGCTCGTGTCCATCCTTCCCCGTTCATTTTGTTTATTCGCGGGCGGCTCCCATTTGGTCCCACCACGCTTTCGTTCTCGGCAGCCCCGCGACCGTTCTGGTCGTGGTTTCAACATTTTGGCGACGAGGTAAATGGTGGTTGTTGTTAGCATGGAGGCGAAGTTGGTCGGTCTTCTGGAGCAAAAGCAGCTCATGCAGCAGCAGCACCAGCAGCTCCAGTTAGACATCTTAAAACAGCCGCTGTGGTTGCTAACGGACAAAGTCGATGCCCAGGACTCATTACCACAACGGCTTCCGTGTCCGATGCTTTCCCACGTCCGCCGTTGTTCCCACCATTAAATGACACTAAAGACTGGGAAACATAATTACATTGGTTGAAACAACATTTCACGACTTTTCAAGTCACAGATGACTCCTTGCAGCGGTTGTTTTTGTTTTGTGCCTCCCCAGACACGTTTTTTCTTCTTCACAAGTTGGCACCGTTGTCCGATCCTGTGGCTCTCTCTTTCCAGGAGATATGCATTTTGCTGGCGAACTGTTATTCCCAACACTACCATGTGGTCACCTCTCAGCTGGAGTTCCAACAATATCATAAACAGCCTGGTCAATCATATCGTTCCTGGTCACGGACATGCAGGGTCTCAGCCGTAAATGCAATTTTACATACACCAATCAGCAGTGTAAGGCTTTGTATGCAGGCTCCCTGATCCGGGATGTGGTGGTCCAGCTGGCTCCTGATCCTGAGGTCCACTCTGTGGCGCTAAAACTCAATAAACCCTCCTTCGAAGAGATTCTCTGGATTGCACACTCCTTTGAAATTGCTCAGGCGGCTAATGATCATCTTATGGCGCAGCCGCAAGTGACGGAGATTGATGTGTCTCGGCGTGTTCCGCCCTCGTGATATCGACATGGCCCTGCCGATAGATGGCAGCACCATCGGGATCCCTCTTTGTCCGACGTCTCTATGGCATCAGAGCCTCCTTCGCCCTTCGTCGCCGGCCGTGTGGCCCACTGCAATCTTGCCCACAGTGCTTTACCACACATTCTCGAGCTGATTGTCCCCACCGCTGGAAAACGTGCACGCTGTTGGTTTGTCATAGTCACTCGACTCGCTCCAGTCCTGCCCCTCAAGATACCGTCCATGCTCTACAATCGGTAGTCCCACAGGATGACCCATCAGTGCGGAAGGTTTTCCTCATGCTCCGCCTTTTCGCTTAGGATATCAGTTTTCAGGTCGACACTCGGGCCACCACCTCTCTGATTAAAATGGCGACATACACCTGCCTGGGCTCTCCTGAGTTATCACCTCCCTCTCGGCATTTGGTTGCCTACGGAGACGGTTCCATTCCCCTTTGAGGGCAGTTCGTCGTCCAGGCAACGTGCAAATGTGTTCCCCAACTCCTTACCCAATTCATCATCAACCATCCGCCAGCTTTGAATATTTTTGGCCTGGATGCATTTCAGCTGTTTGGCATTTCAATTTCCAATGAAGTTAAGGTCGTTTCCACAGCTGTTCCTTTTCAGGACTTGGATGATCTGTGCTCTGCTTTTGTGTCATTGTTTGCCACAGATCTTGGATGTGCTTCTGATTTTCAGGCACACATCACACATCGGCCGGATGCACAGCCACACTTTTTCTGGGCCCAACTCCTTCCAGTGGCCATACGGTCGGCAGTCAAGCAGGAAATTGATCGGATCCAGGCCGCTGGCGTTCTGGAGCCTGTGACATACAGTACCCGGGTGACGCCGTTGGTGGTCATACGGAAACCCAATGGGTCCCCTTTGCCTGTGTGGGGACTTCGGCACTACTGTCAATGCTCAGTCTCTAGTATACACTTACCCCATTCCCCAACAGGAAGACCTATCTAAACTTGCCAGGGGAGAGTACTTTTCCAAGATCAACCTGACTGAAGCATACCACCAGTTACCCTTGGATGGAGATTCCCAGAACATCTAGGTTATAAATACATCTTTCGGATTGTACAAGTACAAGCGCCTTTCATTTGGTGTCTCTTTGGCGCCGGCCATTTTCCAGTGGTTCCTGGAGTAGCTTACGCGGCCTATCCCTGCCTGCGTGAATTATCTGGATGACGTCTTGGTCACTGGGCGTTCCCGCCGGAACATCTGCAAAACCTCAGCACCTTATTTCACGCTCTGCAATCTGCAGGTTTACGCTGTCAGCTGGACAAGTGTTGCTCTTTTTCAACCAGAAGTGGAATATTTAGGCCACTGGCTTAGCAAAGATGGTATTCGCCCTTCGGGTCATAATGTCGAGGCCATTGAGGCCCTTCCTCGTCCCAAGGACTTATCTGAACTCCAGGTTTTTTTTGGCAAGGTTACTTATTACCTAAAGTTCTCACCCCAGGCTGCCTCCATTGCCCAACCCCTCAATCACTTGCACCGCAAAGGGGTGCCTTTTGATTGGACTCCTGCCTGTGACCAGGCTTTTCTCCATTTAATGGCAATGCTGAAGTCCGCCCCTTGCCTTACTCCTTTCTCACTGGACCGTCCCTTGGTTGTGGCGGCTAATGCGTCAGCAAATGGCATTGGGGCCGTCCTCGCACATCGGAATGCCGATGGCTCCGAACAGCCCATCACTTATGTGTCGAAAACATTGACCCCCAGCGCAACGGAACTACTCCCAGATTGAAAAAGAGGCCCTGGTGATCATGTTCGCCATCCAAAAATTTCACACCTATCTCTTCGCGGCAAAGTTCACCCTCCTGATGGACCATAAACCCTTAGTTACGCTTTTCAGACCCCACTCTCACGTCCCAGAGCGGACGGCCTAACGTCTACAGTTCTGGGCGTTATTTTTATGAAATTATGCTTACACCATCCGTTATAGGCCCACTACCCATCATGCTAACACGGGTGCATTGTCACGTCTCCCTGCAGGCCCCAATCCTGCATTTGACCCACAGGAGGTCCTCTGCTTTCACATTGATTCTGCCCGCCGGGATACGCTGGACTGCCTGCCTCTTAGGGTTGCTCACATTGCTGTGGCCACCCGCCGTGACCCTATCTTGCGGCAGGTTCTCTGCTATGTGCTCCACAGGTGGCCCTCCTACATTACTTGTTGGATGCGAACCGATTTCAGCCCCTGGTGCCACCTGTCCCACAGGCTCTCCATGGTCGATGATGTCCTCCTGTTGGCCACGGAGTCAGATGCCCATCGGGTGTCATCCCTCCAGATTTGCAGATTCAAGTGCTCAGCTTATTACACCTTAGGCACTGGGGTATGTCCTGCATGAAAGTTTTGGCTTGCCAGCACATGTATTGGCCCGACATCGATGATGATATTGACTGCCTGGTCTGCGGGTGCACTGTGTGTGCGCGTCACCAGGCAAGCCCCCTCAGTCATTCGCACCCTGGCCTGTGCCTCGCCGGCTTTGGGATCGCATCCATCTCGATTTTGCAGGCCCATTTTTGGAGTCCATGTGGTTACTTATTGTTGATGCCTACTCCAAATACCCATATGTCGTCTGCATGGCGTCCACCACCACGGAGGCCAAACTCACGGCCCTGGCCCAGGTTCTTGCCACAGATGGCCTGCCTCACACTTGGCCATCAATAATGGCCCCCAATTCACAGCATCCTCCTTCCACATCTGACAGGCCAACGATATCAAACATATCCATAGCCCACCTTTCCACCCTTACTCAAATGGCGTGGCGGAGAGGCTTGTCTGCACATTTAACCAACAGTTGACGAAGGCGGCCAACACCTCTCCAACCATGTCAGACCTCACCCTGTTTTTGAGCACCTATCGCACCACGCCGATTGATGGCCACAGTCCGGCAGAGCTCCTCCATGGGCGACAGCTACGGACCCTGCCCGCACTCCTGGCCCTCTCAGCATTACGCCCCCAGCGCGGCCATGGGGGCCCGTGTGCATTGGAGCAAGACGGGTTGGACGCCTGCCATGGTCATCACGGCCCTTGGGCGGCATGTGACGTCAGTGCAAACGTCGAAAGGGTTGGAGCGCCGCCATCATAACCAGCCCTCGTGTGCACCCGTTGGACTCCCACCGCCACCGCCTCCTCCTCCTTGAGTCACTGCCATTGCCCCCGGTTGCTGCCTCCCCACGGGCCTGCTGCCAGCCCTCCCCGCACCCAAGTGGATCGGCAGCTCCCTCCGCTGCCCTGGCCTCTGGGTCAGCCATCATGAACACCTCGGATGTCACTTCCTCCCGGCCACCAGCGGTTGACGAGCCTGGGTCTGTTCCCATCTGCCGACCGCCTCGACACCGTCCGGGGCATATCCACCCCTAAGCACAAGTTTCAGGGGGGAGGGATCTGGTACCGAGCACCGCGTGTTTCGAATCCGCGCCAGACAGCATGGACCTCGATTACCACTAAAGGTCTCTCCAGCCATCACACCATAAGACGTGGCTGCGCGCGCTCTCCTGGGTCACATATAATGTGAGGGCACCACGGTGGAGCACGTGGTCCCAATAGCAACACACTCTATCAGGTATTTAAGCGCCTGCCTCTCGCTCAGCAGGCAGTCTGATATTCGCGTTAGTCTACTGACATCTCCCCTACAGACAGCACGTTTACTTGGTTTCCATGTACGAGTGGACATTGTGGATTCGTGAGGTTTTTGTTGTGACCCCATTTATATTTGCTTGTTGTTTTTCGTTAGGTCTTGTTCGGTCATCCGTCGACGTTTGTGTCCGTCCTTCCCTGTTCATTTTGTTTGTTCACGGACCGCTCCCGTTTGGTCCCACCGCGCATTTGTTCTCAGCAACCCCGCGACCGGAACGGTCACGGTTACAACAAAGATCATCCTTAATAGAACCCAAATGCACTCTAATTTTAGATGGAGGTTGGAAAACACACATCACATTGTATTTCTGTAAAATACGACTGATCTTGTTGGATGTGCTTCCTGAGTAAGGCAAAAAGGCAGTAGACTTAGGTGTCGGCTCAGTATTATCATCAGTCACCCGATGCACAGTTGGTTAGTAGCACAATGCATGTTAAATCTGTCTTTCACTATAACCATTCTGATGAAATGTAGCTTCAAGATGGACCAGCTCAGCTGACGAACTCTCATTGTCGGAAATGACATGTGCCCTGTGTCCAAGGTACAAAATACCCCTTCACGCTGAGCCAGATGGTGACAACTATCAGCCTGCAAATACAAGTCAGTATGAATACATTTCCCTCCCAGGGGAGACGGCCTTACCATAGGTACCTCCAGTGCTGGGCATGCCTCGATGAAGTCGAGAGCTATGCTGGCAATAATGTAGCTACTGGCAGGGTCACCCAAGCCTGACAGGTCTTGACTGAGGAGCCAGACAAAGTGTGTCCCTCAACATAGGGAAGGGTGGCTCTGTAGGCGCAGGGAACCCAGCCTCCCTAGGGGAGTAGACCCTACAGAAATCCAGGTCCTCCAAGATGGGGGTTGGGTGTGGGGCCTATAACCCCACACTGTAAAAATGACATATTACAAAACCTCAACAACAGCCTTGGATGATGGATGAGACACAAAAATTACAGCCTCGGCAGAGAAAAAGGACAAATGATTTGGCTATAGTAACATGGAATGCACGAACAATGTTGAAACCTGGAAAAATGAAAGAAATTGCTGATGAGATCATAAAGTTCAAGTACAACATTGTAGCGCTACAAGAAATAAGATGGTAAGGACAAGGACTTATAGATATGCCCCAGTATTCTCTGCTGTATAGTGGACCAGACAGAAGAACAGGACAAGCTGTAAAGGGATTCACAGTAATAAAAGGAGGTTCGTAAAAGTGTTTTGGAATTTTAAACCATAAATGAAGGACTTAGCAGACAGAGTGAAAGGTAAATACAGAGATATGACGATAACAACAGCATATGCACCAACAGAGGAAGCAGAAGAAGAAACAAAGGAAAAGTTTTATGACGATCTAGAAAGGTCATGCATTAAAGTATAAAAGTATGATCTGTTCTTAGTTATGGGAGATTTTAATGTACAGGTTGGGCGAAGTGAATATGGAAGAGTATCTGGGAGATACACATTACATGAAGAAAGTAACGAGAATGGAGAAATGTTATGTCAGTTTGCTGCTAGAAATAATCTAATCATCATGAGCATATGTTTCACACATAAAAGAATACATCTTGGAATATGTAAATCAAATGTAAGTGGAATAGTCAATCAAATAGGTCATGTGTTAGTAAAGTCACGACATGCCACGTAAATTATTGATGTGAGGAGCTGCAAGGGCCCTAACTGTGACTCAGACCACTATGCTGTAAAAGCTGTAGTGAGACAGAGACTATTTGTAACACCTAAACCAGGAATGGAGAAAAATACAAACTGGGACCAAGAAGTTGTGAAAGAATCTCCCCTGCTTACTTTGGTTGAATTATGAGGGTTGAATGAAAATTAATGGCTCCACCTTTGTTACTTGGGTTTGGATGGGAATACTTTAATGAATCACATGCAGAAATAATCCTCAGAATGTGATATTTAATTACCAATATTCACTTTTCCACATAATCACCAGCCAATTTGATACATTTCGGCCAACAATGAACAAGTTTTGTGAAGTCGTCATGGAAGAAGTTGACACACTGTTTCCACAACCACAGTCTCACAGTTCTCTCAATGTCTTCATCAGAAGCATAATGACGTCCCCGCAGATCATCTTTCATTATCAGGAACAGATGAAAGTCAGACATGCTAAATCTGGACTGTATGGAGTATTCCGTACAGTGGTGAGATTGTCTCTGAAGTTCTGCTTTGGTGGCACGTGGAGTGAGTGGGTTGGCATTGTCATGCTGCAGGAAAATATGTGACCCACACATTCTTATGAAATTACAATTGTGCTTGCAATTTCTCTCTGAGTGATACGACGATCGTCCTGAATCAATCTGTCAACATTTTGCTTGTGAAACTTCATAGTTACTGTCAGAGAACATCCAACTCTTTGTTTGTCATGCAGGTCACATGTTCCCACCTCAACATCTTTAAACTTACTCATCCAATGACACACAGTACTCACATCAACACAATCACCATATTCTGCTTTCATTCTCTGATGAATCTCCTTTGGGGTGACACCTTCTGCTGTCAAGAATTCACTGACTGCACATTGCTTAAATCACATTGACCAACCGTCTGCGCAGAGTTCCATACTTTACATTATAACAACACAACTGTTCAATGCTAAGGCTTCCTGCCAACTGGAGCTGCAGAGAAGAGGCTATGGAACAAGCCGTGACCCGCCACATACCGATGCTGCCAACTGCTGAAGAGTTACGAAGGTGGAAGCATTACTTTTCAGTCAACCCTCGTACTATATACAACTTTATGCATTCTTTTGGTTAACCACTGATCTAGTATACCATGAAATTCATAAAACTTCAGTTTATCTAGGAGAATATTCTGATACCGTTGAATGCCTTACATAGGTCACAGAAAAATCCCAACCAGTGCTATTTTGTTATTTAATGCTTGTAAAATTTGATGACTGAACAGTTTCAGTTACACAGCTCTTCTGAAATCCAAACTGATTTACTGAGGATATTACTGTTGCTTCCAGAATACATCACCTTCTCAAAACTTTTGGAAAATACCATCTGTAGTGAAAAGGGTAAATAATTATTTATGCCTTTCCTAACACCTTTCTTGTAGAGGAATTTAGCAATGGCATATTTCAGTCTCTCTGCAAAAATATCCTGAGTTGCTGATGCATTACATATTTGAGACTATAAGCACTATAGTAGCCTAACCCACAGCATACTGGTTTGTGGGAATGGTAACTGGGAGATATTGACGTTCGCAGAATTTGTGTGTAAGGTAGTGATTGTGGCTTATAGAAATGATTGTGGTATCCACAATGTGGTATGGTGTCCAGTAATCGGCTATACATGGAGTTAACTGCAATAGTGATTTTAGACCATTTTTTGTGTGGCTTAGGCCACTATTGTTTTGGCACACTTGGCCGTAATACATGAAATACGTGGGATAGGCCGTTATTGCTTTACACACTGTAGTCAAACACTGAAAAGACACACATGAGGTATTAATGTTCATCATCCATATCATCATTTACAGGGATGGTGTCGCCACATGGCTGTGCAGATGTCTTCAAGTTACAGTAATAACCATGGTACACTGGGAGTACAAATTGCAGCAAGGTCATTAAATCGGTCTTTTTCAATGTGCTAATAGTGTGCCCATCGGGATATAGTAAGTCCAGAGTTTCCATTACTTTCAACCCTTGTTTAGCAAAACTGACGTTGACAAACGAGACATCTGGCTCATTGGAGTACTCGTTGTGGAGAGAGGATGCTTTATACTGCAGCCACTGAATATGGAACCACTGCATCCTGGTATTTTGTGTTGACATTTTAAGGTTATGTTTGTTTCTCTTTAAACGTACAGTGGGCACAAAATCATGCCTTGTCATTGGTATAGCAGTGAAGGGTGGTTGTTTTTGTGCATTGATAACAACATTCATCCAGTCAGAGGGTTTGTATACGTTTGTGTGAAATTTCCTGTTCTTAGCGATGATACCAAAGTGCTGGTCATACGGTAGATATGAATGCCCACTGAATAGGAAATTATGGTGGATTACTTCCATTGTGAAGTCTGCATGCAGAACCATGAACTGACACAGTAAGGCCGTTTTTATATTCTGATTTTGCCCACCACATTGATCCGAGTACATATTCAGTCGCTTTGTTTGGACTCCAGTTTCTTGCGGTCCTTGGGATGCTTCAACCTCATTCCGTAGATACATGGTAGCTTTCTTGGTACGTATGTCATGTATTCCAAGGCAGTAGGTCCACAATTGCTGCTTGTAGTAACACATACCTGTTGTAAGTACCGGTGCCAGTAAAGTCCTCATCAAATAAAAAGCAATCATGGTCATATTGTTGTCCTGATGTGATGCATTCCCGTCCACGCGTTCTCGGCCTTTCGTTGATGTAACTCTCTTTCATGTTCCCATTTACCCTTCTCTTCCGCAGTGTCAGCTGCACCATGTTTGATGTTGTAGAGGACACATTTACAGCAGGAATCACTTACATGGGGATGAAAGGCTGGATTAAATCTTGTATTAAATATCTGACCAAATACTTAACACGAGACCGGATCATCATGCTTGGCTTTATATAAATGGTATAACTTCCCCATGCTCAGGTCTGGTGACAAATACTTCCAATCCACTGTTTCATTCATTCGTGCATAATGGCTCCGATATGCTGGAAGCCATTTTATGAAGTTCTCTACTGCAACCGCCTTTGCTATTGGTGTTTTGTTTTTAGCAGGGAATGAGCTTTGCTTACCTATGGGTGGGGTCTGGTGCTGCACTTTGTATGAAAGAACCCTTGTAATCCTACCATCTGATATCTGCAAAATGTTCTTAAATAATGTTGTACACACCTTCATGTCCATTCCCTCTTCATTCTGGAAATGGTATAGGCATGTTGTTACTCGTCGCGATTCTGTAGTACCAGAGGAACACGTGCACACCGTAAAGACTACCTTCACCATAGCAAAAATGTATGACGACTGTAAGCTGAAACTACCTAATGCATAGAACGAGTCAAATAGATGTTGCTGATGTTCAGCTGAAAAATATCGACCACATTCCTTCTGACAAGCACATGCTCTGTAGATGGGACATTTCTTTGGCACTACATTTCCCTTCATGTTAATGTATTCTTCCCCTTTTCATCGCTTTTCTTTTCGAACGTTCCATGCCCACAGGTGTGCATTCCAGACCCATTTTCTTCCTTGTTGTTGTGAAATTACGGTATCAGTACTACTAGCCCCCTCCAATACGTCCATGGTTGACGTAGTGGCTGTGGTATCCTTCAATGTACCAGATAGAATGGGCTCTGCTAACATGACACGTAACTCATCCACTGTACCACTTGCACACTGGCTGGATCGGCCAGGTGGACATTCCACATCTGAGGCATCAGTAGTTGTGCCTGATCCAAATAGGTCTGAAATGGATATGTTCCTTATCTGTACCAGTGTCCATATCAAATCATAAGAGTCCAACAAGGGAACATAACACCATCCTTACCTCACAATGCGGCTTCGACATCATCACCAGGGCAACTGCACATGTCGTTCTGTAGTACACACACATTAATGACCGTTCAGCGGTGTGTCAACTACAATACTGTGAGTCTATACTGCAGCTGTGTCCTCCACCAGCCATCACGTGCTGTATGACATATGGTACGTTGTCCCACCGGCCTACTCGCTATGCATACATGGCGCAATAGTGGCCTATGTAGCACAGGCCACTATTGCGCCCCATTTCGTATGGCACTGCATGTTGCATAAACAACATCTGACGCTGCCACATTGTACATGGTGTCCGAATACATGTTTGGTGACTGTAGGACGTAATGGTGATGTTCTGTGTGAATACCTCATTTTTTCCAAAAATGTGGGTTAGGCCACTACTGCGCTGATAGCCTCACTTAAGACAACACTTATTACATGAAAACAAGTCTCTAATAATTTGTTGGAAACGTCACCAAATCCAGAATGAGTTTTTATTTTTGACAAAATATATATTTTTCTTAACTGCAGAAGGAGAAGTTGGTGAAACACTCATATGATTTAATTTTACACGAGTTGTTTTTTCAATATGCTGCTTTGATTTTTCTCTTGAACTGTGTGTCCCTGTATTTTTTACTACATTTAAGAAATTATATCCAACATTTCTGTTACTTGTGACTGACCATTTACGGCCCTCCCATTTAAATCAACAGTGATGTTGTATCATTCTATGGATGGTTGTCTTGTCTCTAATTTTACTACATTCCAATAGCCTTAAGTCTGATGTCTGAATTGCTGATTTCTGACATTATGCGCATGTTCCTTGATTTTTTAATAACTTTTAGTAATAATTTTGAGTAGTTTTTGTAGTGTGCAACTACTGTAGGATTTGGACTTGTTCTTGCCGATAGATACATTTCCCTTTCCCTTTCGCAAGATACTTTAATCGCTCTAGTGATCCATTGCTTTTTACAGAGCTGTTTAATTTCCTTTCTTATTAGCTTGTGCAGAAAGCTAATTTCAAATAATGAAGTGAATTTATCATGGAGTTGTCTGCCCCTGGTAGCTGAATGGTCAGCGTGAGGGATTATCCTGTGGATCTTCACATAAGACACAGTACTCTTGACGTGAATGGCACACTGGAAAGACACACAACAGGACCCAATGAGCAGTGCTCTGTGCCTATATATGCACAAGTCGGTGGCAGATGGCACGGTGGAGACCTCACTGTGTGTTCGCCTCCCACAGGCAGCCTCCAGCGGCCGTTCCGCAATAATACAGTTGGCGGCTGATTCAAAGGTGCACACTCAGTGACACCTCCCTCAGCTCACACGCACTGGGCACAGGATACAACACACTTCTCCCTTGTGCCAAGTGGATGCCCAGGCAAGGGTGCCATTGCCATATCAACGTCGTCATCTTGAGGCAGGTCTCAGTGCGGGGGCGGAAGGTCTGGATCCACTTGCAACAAAGGCTCATGTGATGATGGAGAGGGGCCTGGTGGAGACAGCCTGACCAGAACGGTGGGCTGCAGCAAAGGACACACGGCCAGAGACAGACTGGCATCCAGCACTGGAAAGTTGGAACCCTAAGTTGCCACACATGGAGGAGGTAGGCACTGGGATGGGATGGGGGCACCTTCACAACAGGCGATGACGGGCTAAAGATGGAGGGCAGTGGGACGAGCTACCGTGACGGGGGCCACATCCGCGAATCGGCAGCTTCTGGCGGCTTTGCCACACATGGAGGATGCAGGCACTGGGATGGGATGGGGGCACCTTCACAGCAGGCGACGACGGGCTCAAGATGGAGGGCAGTGGGACAAGCTACGGTGATGGGGGCTGCATCCGTGAATCGGCAGCTTCTGGCGGCAAGCACACGTGCAACTGATCAAGCTGGCATGCCATCAGCCCATCGGCCATATCAACGTTATAGAGACGGCGTCCCTGGCAGTAGACAACAGTATCTGGTAAACACTTGTGCCAGTGACCAAATGCTCGTGCCCTCACCTTCGATCCTGGCACAAAGCTGGCAGACCAATCCGACAGCAGCAGGCGCAGTGCAGGCTGCTGAAGATGGAGGAGCATGCATGGCTGCCAGCCACGAAGCAATAGGTGTTCAGAAAATGGAGAAGGGCGTCATCCAGCGAAGAATCCACAACAAACTTTTTCATTAGGGAACTGAACATACACACTTGCCGTTCCACCCCACCCTTTGATCGAGGATGGAATGGCAGAACTATAACGTGACAAATGCCATGATGGGAACAAAACAACTGAAAGGTGTGAGAAACAAACTGGGGCCAATTATCAGCAACTAGGATACAAGGCAACGCTTCAATAGAAAAAAAGAACCTTAAGACTGTACAAATTGTGATCTTAGCCAACATTGATGCACAACAGAGACTGTAAGGAAACTGGTAAAATGCATAAACAACCAAGAGCCAATAGAAATTCAGGAAGGGACCAACAAAGTCTACATGAATGCATTCCCATGGCTGCTGTGGTGTGAGCCTGTGGGACAGACACTCTGGAAGTCGCCTATTCTTGAGAGAGAATGTAGCTAAACAAAGAGCCAATAGTAGTCTGGATTTAAACATTTGAAAAGATCTTCTGCTATCCACACCCCCCTCCTCCCCTGCAGGAATTTATGGTTTTAGGCTATCCCGAGGAAGGCCTAAAGCTCATTTGTGGATGAGGGGCAAGGCATAGATGTAACAAAAGAGATGTGGTCCAACAGAAGGAAAACCACATCTGTGACGAAAAAGGCTGGGGTATTTTTACTTCCCCTCTTGTTTTGCATCCGCCTACTTAAATTAGTTTTTTTCAATTTTAATCAATTACCATTAACACACGCGAATGTGATCTGTATTTTCATAAGAGAGAAAGGTTGGGCCTCAGTTTTAAAGAATATAACACCAGAACTAACTTTGTGCTTAGTTTTATGTATGTAGTTGATTTTCTAATTTATTTTGACTATGCCTAGTTAGTATCTTTTGTTACAGGGTGAAATCAGCGATTGTTTCGTAACTTAAATTCTACTGTTCACATATAAACAAATATAAATTCTGTAATAATTAGAAACATTCGGAAGGCGAAATGCTAGTATTCTTAAAGTATCTATTTGGCTCTAGCCGGAAACATGTTAGCAAAATCAGCCCTTAATTAATTCCAAAGTAATTAACAGTTTTGTGAAAAGTATTGTTTGTGTAATGATATCTGTTAATTTCATGATTTAAACAAATAATTCGGCCTAACTCTTGTAGTAGAAGAAACTGTTAAAAAGAACCAATTTTCTGGTGTATTCTGTTAATTTAATGAGTTAAGTTTTAATTGTAATTTCTGTAAATTTAACTTTGAACTATGTGTAGTTTCAGCACCTATTATTGTGAGGATAAACCAGGGCGAGATTTTTGGTCCCGAGACAGTCAGTTTACAGCCGAATTTCAAATGAGAAACCTGTGTTGGTTAGAACAACAACAATGCTTCAACTTAACTGTGAAATAAGTGTTACACTATTAGGCTGTGTGTTCAAACAATGACAGTGTCTGCTCCCTATGTACCTTCTGTTCTTCAAGAACAGTGAACTTTGTGCTAAGGTTTTTACTGCTCGTAGACGTTCAACAGGAAACAATTGTAGCATTAGGTGGATGTTCACCTGCAATCTATTAATGAGGGTTATAGACAGTTAAACAATAGTGCACTGGCCATATATAACTGTATATTATTGGGGGGGGGGGGGGTGTAAACAGTGAGAGTAAACTACTGTGAAATGCAACTGGGCACCTGTCGGCTACATTACTTGAAGTAGTCAGTGTTGTACTTCCAGACTCCAATTTTCAGCCAGTATCACAACACAGTATGTCGACACCAAGGACAACAATGAAGAAACAGAAGAAGGAGACATCGTCACACATCTCACAAGACCTGAAACCCCACATAAACAATAGAATGCCGAAAAATCTGAGATTTCACGAGGTTACGCCATAAGCCCACGGACTGTAAGACAGACAATACAGTGCACAAAGTTTGCAAGTGACTGGCTGTGGAGTAGCCCATGACAACAATATCATTCATTCAGATAATTAATGCAACCTGGAGCAGGCATAGTAAATCACTCTAAAAAGTCACTGGAAAGTAGCAGGGACTCTAGCCACATGAAAAGGAAGATGCTAACATCGATAGAAACCACAATGGTTATTCAAAACTAGAGCTCGCCGAGGCTCTTCATAAACAGGAACCTGCAAGTATGCTTCAGACAAACCAATTTTAGAAAAATACTGAAAACTCAATAATTTCGCCAACAGTTCCTCCTGGTATGGGAGAGGATACGTATCTGCGATTGACTGCACATTGACTGTAGTACTGAAGTCGCCACAGAGACCAAGTTTCCCTGACTGTTTCCAAACTACATCCATCAGAGACGACCATTCACTAGTCATAATAGGTTGCACCACTCCTAGAGATTGAAGCCCATAAAATTCCGCTTTCACTTGATCTTTCAGGGTGACAGGAATACATCATAATCACAAATGAGGCCGAGCAGTATATTTCAAAGAAATATGAGCAGGAAAATTCGTAGCACACCCTATACCTTCCACAAACAAGTCCAAAAACTCCTTCCACAGTGTTTCCAATTGAGAATACAGTACCCGATCAGACATAAGGTGAAATGTGCAGGCGCTGGTAATAAAAATCAAAATGACTGAAATGCATCCATCCCGAACAAGTTCTCAACACCAGCATCAGCAACCACCAAAAATTTAATGGAACGAACCACTGACTTGTAAGAGGCAGGTGCCATAAACTGTCCCAACAGAACCATGTTCTGTTTGTTATAACGGTGGCGAGCCTGAACTCACATTGGTTTGAGAATCCAATAACATCACTACACCACTTGTGTCGACCTGTAGCCAGATCACTTGCCAAAAATCACTTAACTTGAAAAACAACTTGTGAGAAGTCACAAGCATTTGAGTCACACAATTGGCATCCATGTCCATATCCCGAGCAACATGCAGCAAATGACACATGAAGGCAATGTGGCCTTTCTTCCAACAGCCATTATAAGTAACCCAGCACATAGGACACTCCAAATGTAAGCTGCATATTTTCATATTACGAAGGTATAACTTTGATTTCCACCAAACACAGTATGTCACTTTCTGAAGCATTGAAATCGAGAATGTGATGTGCTTTTTTAAGCCAGTCATAGATCATGTCACTTGATCTTGCCCGCTGATGACAGCATAGTACACGTGATGTAGTCAGCCAATAGCAAGACCACTCTTAACTTGCACGAACACCCAAATAAGAAAAGTTCATGGTTTAAATTAAGAATTTAAATTTATTAAAATTTTTAATAACGGGACGTAAATGTCTGATCTGGGCTCGAAATTATTCTAAATGGTCATCCCCAAAGAGTTGAATTTTAAATGGAGTTGAACGCTTTGTGATTTAATAAATTCATCGTACATTCTCGCACATAGTTCATCTTCCGCAGAAGGAAATTTGCTTTGAATGTAACACTTTTCAAACTGCGATTTGCAATATTTTCCTGCAACCTGTTAGAAATAGGTTTGTTTCAGCAGTTGCAAGAAAGCACCAGATAACAGGCATCATCGCACTCGTGCAGCTACGACAACACAGGAAGCCCATATGTTTGTACGTGTAAAACATTAAAAGATCTTACATTATGTCATAAAAGAAACAGGACACCAGAGGATACTTCAAGAGCATCGGAACTTCGTGAAACACACTAAAATGCATGATTTGGCTTAAAGTGTGCACTCGTATGTCCATATTCGGATGTAAATTTTCTTGGAGTACCAGTGCTGTATTATCTCATGTTTGGTTCTTTATTATGGTACAATGCCATACGTGCACTTGAAATGCAGTGAACAGTTGAAACCAGCCAAGAGTGTGAAATTAAACACTTTGTTTCAAATAAATTTACTGCCTCCGCAGAAAAGATTAATAAAAGCCAAATCTCTTTAGCAAACTGACAAAAATAACTTCATTGTTCTGCAAGGTGATTAATAGCCTGACTGTCAGAAAAGTGGAAATAAAATCTGAAACTAATAACATATTTTAGCCTTCTATTACTAAGCGAACGTATTTTAATTCATTTCATAGCTCCCGGCCACAAAAATCCGTTTCATCATCATTTAATGTGAGAGCAATAAACGAAGACGAAACAACAAAATCACTGAACGAAAACACGGGTCACGTGGAGACGACCTACCTCCCCAGCACAACTCTGACTGCTCTGTGCATCAACCCCAGATTTACTATATTTCCGAACCGGGGCAATATTAGGTAGTGGCGCCCAGCCACACTTCTGTAACCAGAAGCGGGAGAAGATACTACTCATACGCGACTAAACTGCGCATGCGCAAGAGCCCCCCACAACTGCTCAAACAACTCTAAGGTAAACAGTTGTCATGTCATGCTCATTGTAGGCAATTTCTTATTATGAAGCATTGCATTTTCTTCCTAAGCCTTCGACACACTGTACTGTTGGCAGACGCTTGTATGAGCACTGTGTTTTGTTGTTGTATAAGGCGCATTTGTTCATGTTTTGTTGCTGCAGTAGGTGGATACAGTAATATCCCTTGTTAGAGTATTGGTTCTTACCAGTCAAAATCACAAAAATTTAACTGAAAATGAAAACCATAAAAATACCTGGGATTCTAAACAATTCCCGGGTTTTTCCCAGTTTTCTCCCGGATGAAAAAATTCCCAGGTTTTTCCCGGATCTCCTGGTTATTCTGGGTCGTATACACCCTGAAGAAACTTTAATATCACGATCAGATTTGTGAAACATGATGAAATTAAATAATGGTGATCTGTAAGTGCCTAACTAAACTTTTAAAAAGCATGAAGTAATAAATTATTATTACAGAACATGCAGTTCCAGCTCATGGAGCATCGTCACACTCTGGAACAATAAAATAGGCAGGCACACTGTGGAATATGATCACTGGCCATGAACAATCAAATGTGCCTTATAATCTGTCGGCCATGCCATACATGACCATCAACCTCATACTCTTAACATCCACACTGCAAGGTTTCCGAACTGCTGCAGTGAGCAGTCCAGAGAGCTGCTGCTCCTCCATGAGACTCACTGATCCTTACTTGGCCTCTACATCAACAGAAACAGCGTTGTCTTGAGAGATCCATTTCCATGTGCAACTTCAGGAGGTAAAATGACTTTACTGACAAGACTGATGAATTCTTTTGTTGTGGCTACCTTGAAAAACCTGTTGATGCAAATACAAAAGTTCTGGATGCAGACAAGGGTCTTGCATACACGGATAGCATTTTCTGTATCTGTGCAGTTATACATGAGTTGAAAGGTCACATTAAGCACCAGGAAAAGATTCAGGAATCAGCCAGGAAATGAACCCCTAACCTCTGCATTCTTAGTCTGGCTCTTAGAGATTGACTGGACAAAAATAAAGAAACTATGTAAGAACTGCATGCTTGACCATAAATCCACATGCTAGCCCAGTCTGCAGGTTGTACTGTTGTTTTTGACCACTAACAGTACCTTTGCAATGTCCTCAATAAGTTGCAAGACTCAGTTGTGGTCAGAACAGTGTTTTGTGTAGTTGTAAGTGCATTATGTCTGAGCTAGGTGAATTCAAACTTGGGCGAATTGTTGGTGCATGTAAGGTGGGTGCTTTCATAACCAAGGGTTTGTTTTGTTTTAGGGTGCAAAAACAACGAGGGTCATAGCACCCACATAACCAAGGCAGCTGAAGTGTTTAGTGCTGCAAGAGGCGCTATACTGCAGATTTATACCACATACAGGGAAAGCAGGAAAACCTTATCTGCTAGGTCACGAGGCAGAAAGAAGTGTGTGTTGAATGATCGAGAGAGATGACATTAAAGAGAATTGTGACCTGCTTCCAACTTCTGGCCAAGTTCACATCCCAAGAGTGAAACATGGCACGGGATCAATGAAGATTTGGGAAGCCGTTTCATGGCATTCCAGGCACTCCATGGTTACTCTGCAAGGTTGCATTACTGCCCAAGATTATGTACCATTCTGGCTGATCAGATCCATCTCATGGTACAATGTTTGTTTCCCAATGGTAACGCAGTGTTCCAAGATGACCAGGGCACTGCTCACATAGCTTGCATTGCCAAAGACAAGTTTTGTGAGCACGGGGATGAATTATCACATGCCCCCTGGCAACCAGACTCACTACATCTCAATATTATTGAGCATTTACGGTACTCTTCAGAGAGAAGGGTGTGTGATTGCGACCTGCTTCCACCATCATTAAGGGGGGTAGGACGTCAAACGGGCCGACTTGGAGCAGGAGAGGCACCACAGGACATTTCAATTTCCACTGTCTATACTTTTATAAATAAATATAATGGAAGGAAACATTCCACGTGGGAAAAATTATATATAAAAACAAAGATGAGGTGACTTACCGAACAAAAGCGCTGGCAGGTCGATAGACATACAAACAAACACAAACATACACACAAAATTCAAGCTTTCGCAACAAACTGTTGCCTCATCAGGAAAGAGGGAAGGAGAGGGGAAGACGAAAGGAAGTGGGTTTTAAGGGAGAGGGTAAGGAGTCATTCCAATCCCGGGAGCGGAAAGACTTACCTTAGGGGGAAAAAAGGACAGGTATACACTCGCACACACGCATGTATGTGTGGATGGATATGTGCGTGTGTGCGAGTGTATACCTGTCCTTTTTTCCCCCTAAGGTAAGTCTTTCCGCTCCCGGGATTGGAATGACTCCTTACCCTCTCCCTTAAAACCCACTTCCTTTCGTCTTCCCCTCACTTTCCCTCTTTCCTGATGAGGCAACAGTTTGTTGCGAAAGCTTGAATTTTGTGTGTCTGTTTGTGTTTGTTTGTGTGTCTATCGACCTGCCAGCGCTTTTGTTCGGTAAGTCACCTTTTATAAATAAATTCATAGAACTTTGTCAGCATGACCAGGAAGGATTCAGAATTTACACTCATAGCAGCGGAAGTTCTAAAACATAACGAAGTAATTTTTTTACGCGTGAAATTTCATCATTTTTTTCACTTACTAATGGCAGCATTTGTTGCTATATTTCTTCATAAGTAAGAGAGATTCTTCGATGAATTTTGCACAGCATACAAAGCATACTTAAATGTGTATGAAACTCTAGAATCTTCCAAATCTGTTAAAAACTGTGGTAAAAATTGAGGTAATTAAGTATAATATTTGTGTTTTTTCTAAACATGAAGTTTAAAATATAACAGTTCATTCGTTTTTTCATAAATTAAATAAATTCTAGAGTTTCATACACCTGTGAGTATGGTATGTATGCTGTGCAAAATTCATCGAAAAATCTCTCTAACTTATGAAGAAAAGTGTACCTATAGCAACAAATGCAGCCGTTAGTAAGTGAAAAAATGATGAAATTTCGCACGTAAAAAAAAATTATTTTGTTATGTTTTCGAACTTCCACTGCAATGAGTGTGAATCCTGAATCCTTCCTGGTGATGCTGACAAAGTTTTATGAATTTATTTGTAAAACTATAGACACTGGAAATTAAAATGTCCTGAGATGCCTCTCCTGCTCCAAGTCGGCCCGTTTGACGTCCTAACCCCCCCCCCCCCCCCCCCTCCTTAACTGAACTTGCCATTTTTTTTTTGCAGGAAGAGTGGTATAAGATTCCCTTGAAAACCATGTAGGATCTGTGTTTAGCCATTCCACAATGACCAGAAGCTATTTTGAATGCCAGTGGGTTTCCTATACTGTATGAGCCATGGTAATTTCTTGCATTTTTGGTGTTTCCATATTGTGTCCATCACATGCACAGACACAATGTATTTTCATGAGGTAGCACATTGTCACTGCACTTTACGAAAGGTAATCCTGCAGATGCTTCGATGATTAAATAGGCTTTTACGGTCTGAAATACTGCCAGCAAGACTATTAAACTGGTACCACCACTGCATTTGGTCAATGGAAAACTGAAAGTATGATATATCTATAAGTAATGAGAATTAATGAATTGCAGAACAAAGTATCAATATACTCTTTAAGGTTTTTCCAACATTGGAAATATTGTCAATGATCTAGGGATTGTCACTGGATCGTATCGTGGAAACTTTGTAATATTTCAGTGTGACACTCTCTCACCATCTTCAGCCAATTAGTCATCCAGATGCTTCATTGGCCTTAGATGTGAAAGCACTTAAACAAATGTAGGGAAATGTAGAGTGCCCTCAAGATGGAATTTTAGAACAAGTCTGCTGTGGTTTCAGCATCTGCCATAGATGCCACAGGTTATTTGATGTCCCAGACAGGCACTTAGGATAAATACCAACCAGTGAAGCCTAAGCAACACTGTCACAAGCATTATATCCTCTTCCGGATGTGTAATGCCAATTTCAACTGATACATATAAGCCCAGGCTGAAACTTTAAGCTGCATTTTCTACAACATTTATCTCTAGTCTGGTTATCACTTTGTGGAAATTCTTTTAGTTATATTTATTTTTTATGTTAAGTTATGCCATTAGCTAGGCTGCTTCCATTGCTGCAGTACCATAAGACAGTAAGTCGTTCATTTGTGAGTTATTTTTTTAGCTTCTAAGAAGTGACTTATTTTTCTTTTGCCTGAGTATTTAGTAGTTTCATTCTAAGGTTTACTGAATATCTGTGTATTTGTTAGGCACTGATCCACATTTTTAACAACTGCCTAGTGTATAGTTCTGCCATCTTTAGTATGGATAGAAACTGTGATTGCTGTGTTTTGGTGGCCCTCTGCTCACAGCTGGCTTCGGTGATGTGGATTGAGGCCGTTGCCAATGGGCATCACTCTGGGGAGACAGATGTTGAGATCCAGCATGTCCCACACATCCACCTATTGGTCCACTACTGTGGCTGCCCTGGTTACTGCCTGTCCGCGGTGTTGACCCCTCACCCACAATTAAATAGGATGTCGTTCCAAGGTGTAGCTGGCAGAGAAAGACTACTCATGGTGTGGGGGAAGGGGGACAGGTACTGAATTGGCTCCCCAGTTCATCTGGCACACAAGTTTCAGGCACTATCTATGACTAATGAAAGATCCTGAGCTTGTTGCTTGTCATGTTTCGAGGAAGCCTCTCAGCCTGCAAGATCCAGGCATTCACAGAGGGTGGGATTGCTGGTAGTTGGGGGCTCCAATGTAAGACACATGAAAGGGGCCCCTACTTACCAGGGGCGAGTCATCCCAGATGGTCCTGCTGGATGCCATGAAGTGCACAGGGCACAGACAACTGCAGGTGGAGGTTCATATTGTTAGTAATGACGTATGACACTTTAGCTACTCTCTGGTTTCTGGCAGATATCTGAACTGGTAAGAATTACTGGTCTTGCTTACAAGATGAACGACCCATCGTCAACAGGTCTGACTGTGGATCTTTGCCAGAAAGTGAGTGGAGGGGGAGGGGGGGGGGATCAGAAGCTCAGACAATGCTGTGACCTGGTAGGCTGCAGATAGCTCAACATATTTAAAGGGTTTTTTAAGTTAGAGGATCTCAAGAAAGAAAAAAAGTGCTTTAGTCTCAAATGGTGCAAGTCAAACACAGGGAAAAGGCAGATTAGGAACCATAGGTGCTATAGTAATAAACCGTCATATCTGTGTTGGGAAAGAATCAGAGTTTCAAGCACTAAACAAACAGAAAGCACTGGAGCTCAAACTGTTATAGGTAATGAAAGCTGGCTAAAGCCGGAGATAAGATCAACCTAAATTTTTATGAACAATTTCACCATGTTCAGAAAGGATAGATTACAGAAGGCTGATGATGGCATGTTTCCTGATGTTAGAAGTAGTTTATCTTGTACCAAAATTGAAGCAGATAGTTGCTGTAAGATAGTATGTGTTAAGGTTATACTTGGCAACCAGAATAAATTAATAATTGGTTCTTTTTACCGGCCTCCTGACTCCAATGATGGGTGAAAGATTCAAAGAAAACTTCAGTATCATCTCAAATAGGTCCTCCACTAATACATTCAAAGTTGGAGGTTACTTCAATCTACTGTTAATACCACAGCAATTGTTATGCATCCACTACTTTCATACGTTCAAGAAGAAGACATAATTATCTTCACTGACAATGCAGGTATTATAATCACGCCAAATAAAGAAATGTCAAAACAATGAAAAACAAATAACATTTTTCTGAAAATTAATGACTGATATTAATCTTGGATAAAACACAATGCATCCAACTCTGTACCGCACAAGACCCGACTGCATTGTTAGAAGTAATGGGTCAGGCAAAATCAATAAAGGAATCAAAATATCCAGAATTTTTGCCTGTTCATACTCATATAACTCTTAACTGGAAGTCACACATGTCAGATCATCTTAAATGTCTAAGTCTTACACCTTTTGTATTAAGAATAACAGCAGATTTTGGAGATGAAAAATTTCGTTTTCCATTTTAATATGGATCTGCCAGAACAGTCTTTCCGGATCTTCATTTACTAATGTCTTATGGCATCACATTCTGGGGTAACACTTACCTGAAAACAAAAGTTTTTGCTGCAAAAAAAATTTTAATAATATATATAACTCTAAAACCTCTTTTAGATGGAAATTTAAAGTCATACAATACATTTACTCCTATCTGAAGTTTGTTATCACAAGTCAATCTTATTTTGAAAACAACAGTAACATTTATAAATATAATACAAGAAAGAGAAATAACTGACACTATCCATTGCTCAGAGAAAGGAGTGAGTTATTCAACTATAAGATCTTTATATAACTTTGTGACAAAGCAGGTTTGGCCCCCACCATCCTACTCTGTCTTTCACACTCCTATTTATAATAGTTAGGATATATACTAGTTTTTTTTTCTTTCCTTGCTGTTATTCTTCCCAAAACTTTTGATGATAGACTCCATTATCTGAGCACACATTACATGAACTTTTGTATTAAGATGTTTTGCTGGAAATAACATATTTCAAAATTTATTGCACTTCAAAGCTTTCAATCTAGAAGGCATCCATAAAAATCTAGTGAGCTAATACATAGATTCAGCAAAGTGGTTTATCTCTAAACTGTAGATCAATTTTTGCTCATTTACAAGACATGTTTATTTTACTCAAACTTCATTAACTCAGGAGATTTCAACCAGCCCAAACTCTCACCTTATATTCTGATCAAACCACTATAAATTTCTGAAATATGTTAACATGCTACTGATTGGCTAAATTTTCTCAGCCGAATGATGCCAATAACAAATATGCAATTGCCACAATTAAGAATTGTGTAATTTTTAATACCCAAATTTTAATAATCAATATGGATGTCGTACCTAAGCATCAGGAATTCCCATAGTGTAAACATAAATTGGTTCTGTATATTTTAATACGATGATCTCTGCCCAAACTCTTTGCCTTTACAAATGTCTGCTTGCGTCTGTGTATGTGCGGATGGATATGTGAGTGTGTGCGAGTGTATACGTGTCCTTTTTTCCCCCTAAGGTAAGTCTTTCTGCTCCCGGGATTGGAATGACTCCTTACCCTCTCCCTTAAAACCCACATCCTTTCGCCTTTCCCTCTCCTTCCCTCTTTCCTGATGAAGCAACCTTAGGTTGCGAAAGCTCGAATTTTGTGTGTATGTTTGTGTTTGTTTGTGTGTCTATCGACCTGCCAGCACTTTCGTTTGGTAAGTCACATCACATAATATTCAATTGCACGTCCATATAAAGACAAAATGCGCCCAATTCCATAATTACACTTCTCGTTTTCTGAGAGTTACATCTTAGTCAGTATATAACTTGCTCCGAGATTTCAGTACTACCTACACTGTGTGGTTGTAGCTTGAACTAGTCTCGGGTTTATTCGAGGATAAGAGCAGTGATTATTAGAATCAGTGATAGACTTAACAAGTAACATTTGCAAACATTCTACTGTATCTTAACGAACATTTATCACCATTCCATGTGCCTTTTAGACAACTTGTTACTCTGATATTGGAAAAATTACTTTGTGTGCCAACTGATTAATGATTCTCATCCTTTTGGTAGAATATAAGTTAAAGTTATCTGTCAAATGTGAGTACAAGGAGACCTGAATAAACATTTTGGATCTTTAATGAGGCCTGGTCTTTAGCGATAGGAATCAAATTCGGTAACTAAATATGCAAAGCAATTTTGTGTGAACATGTGAAAAGAATTACTGGGCTTCTCTTTTTATGTATTAAGAGACACAATCCTATCACGAACATTTTCAGCTAGAGGAACAGTGGCGCAGTTACCAAGAGGCCACATTAAACTACAGGCTGGGGTCCTTACATCATTACAACTTCAAAGACAAAGATTAGAGTAGATGAAATCATGTCTTAGTCCTCCTTAACAACCCAGTCTAACCCATAGAACAATATTTGAATTTTAATCATGTAGTTAGTTTGGGGGAGGGGGGGGGGAAGGGGGGGGGGGGGGGGAGACCGCAGCTAAATATAAATCACATTATGAAACAAAAAAATATAAAAACAGGAATGATACCTTAGATTAATGTAAAACTAATTAAGTAAATGTTGCATACTTTTTGTTGAGAAAGTGTACTATAACTCTAAATCAACTTGTTCTACAGCGTAACAAGAGATCGCAATTATGATCCATGCAAATAAGTAATTCACTAACTACCACCATTTCATCTCACATCATATAACAAGAATAAATGGGTACATGGAAAAAATTTAAGTTACATATATTTTTTACCAGTAAAAAAAATACATTGATGAGGTAATCTGACATACCGAGTCCTCCACAGTGAGTGGCACTTCATTGGTGATAACGGGCATACTCTTTCTACCTCTACTATCACCCCCGGTTCCTCTAGCATGGCCTCTACCTCTACCTCTAGCTCTAGCTCTAGCTCTTCCTCTTGCTCTCCCTCGCCCTCTGCCTCTGGTGACACTTCTGGTTTGTCTTGCAGGTTCAGGAGATGTGTCCCGAATTTCAATAACACTGTACAGATAAAGTGCATGAGGTATAACGAGAGTACATTACATGGAAAGCTAAACACACACACACACACACACACACACACACACACACACACACAGCAGTAAGACACTGTCAAAATTCTTGTAAGAAAAATATAAAAAGGATTAAAGTGTACATTCTTCTGTCTTAAATGCACAGAAATTCAAATCAGTCTTTGAAACTGAAACACACACAATGTTACTCGAAAGTGCATGAAAAAACCTTATTTGTTGTGCAGTATCCTACATTCAAATCCAATTCCTGAACAGCTCTCCAGAACATTTGCTATTTCAGTTACTAATGAACTTAAACATTTAATTTATGTATTTACAAGGCCATTACCGTATAGAAATGATACAAATATAACATTTATGCCTGAAAGCAGACTGCATTAAGATCACAGTTGAACCGTTGTCAGAGTCAGGTTGGGCTCAGAATTTATGCTGCAGCTTTAGCTATGTGTGTTAGTTCAACAAATGCAAGTAAATGAAATGTTTTACGAAGAGTCTTCAAAAAATATCGTGACTGAATTTTTTAGCAGCAACTGCTGACACTACAATCATTAGATGTAATATATCTGATAGCCTGACCCACTGAGACAGGTAGCGTCAAGTTGGAACATGTTCTGACTCGTCATGCAGTATCCAGAGGAGCTAAAGTGCGGTTGGGTTTACCGTGTCTGTCGCACATCATGGATGTCAAACAATGCGTGAACATTAAGTTCTGTTTCAAGTTGCAAAAATCTGCCCAAGGAAATAATGAGAAGTTGAAATTAGCATATGGCGATAATGCTGTAACTCTGAAGACTGTTTACAGGTGGTACGAGAAATTAAAAAGTGTAAATACATTGGTAGAAGATCGAGCAACATTTGGGACATCCATTAGCATCAGAAACAGAAGAAAACATGCTAAACGGAGCAAAAATTGTTCATTCAAACAGGTGAACAACAATTTGAGAACGTATTGAAGAACTTAGCATCTCATTTTGACCAATAATTTACAAATGAGACAAGTGAGTGCAAAATTTGTTCCCAGACTTTTGAGTAATGAACAGAAGGAAAATCGTGTGTCTGTTTGCATGGAGCTGAAGGATCTCTTCATTCAGATCTGGATTTCATCTCCAAAAATGTAAGTAGAGATGAAACTTGGGTCTACAGGTATGAGCTGAAAATTTTGAGTTCTCAATGGAAAACAAGAGAATCTCCTCACCCAAAAAAGCTAAGTCTGTCAGAATTGAGCATCAAAGTCTTTCTCCCCCCCCCCCCCCCCCCCACCCCCTCCCCCAAATATTGAAGGCATAGTGCAATCAGAGTTCGGTCCAAAGGGGAACGCCTGTAAATGTCAAATTTTGCAAGTGTGTACCATAACATGTACAAAGAAAGAGGGAAGAAAAATGGACCAATGGGTTCCTTTTTCATCATGACAGTGTGTCATAAATGCACTGCTAGCAAAGTACATTACTTTGAAGGAGATTAACTCAAATTCCATGTAAGCTTATTACTTTGTTTCTAATAAAATTATTCATTCCATTTTTTATCACACCTCATATATGTAAGTGTAGAGGCAGAGATCATCCCAAGCCCTGAAGTGAAATGTATCATGCAAGAACCCCTAGCAAACACACAACACATATGCAACAAACTGACTTAAACTTCTTCAAAAATTGTGTTGTACGTTCTAACACATCAACATACAAATGAAGCTGAATGAGTTACAGTTATGGAAACCATCACTTGCTGGCAATACAACAAAATGTTCGAACTTAGTGCTTCAATTATACATGATATGGAAGAGGTGTACTTTTTAACAGAACTAATGTTTCCAAGTGAATTAATATTTCATCTCTTTGGTAAATCTCATTACTTTAATGTTACGATACAAGGGACAATCAAAATTTTTCCATCGGAGAGCACTGCTGCAGCATATATGCAACACAGCACAACTTCGATACAGGTATATAAGCACAGACATGTAGGCAAGGGATTAATGTGCCATCCATGTCTTTCCAACCTGCATGTGCTAAATGTGGAAATGTGAACTATGACAATGCAATTATCAAATGCATCCAAACAGGACCAGTGTGCTGTTATTCTTTTATTGGCTGCTGAAAGACAAACATCAGTAAGCATTTATTAGAGAATTAAAAATATGTATGGGGCAACATACTTGCAGAAAAGCACCATTGTGGAATGGTGCACCAAGGGGTGCTGCTGCCCCATGATAATGCACATCCCCATATCAAATGTCATAATGCAGAAGTTATGCCCACTCAAGTGAGACACACTTGAGTACCCACCCTACAGTCCAAAAACCCATCCCCCATGTGAATATCCAAACTGGAGGGTTGGTAGGACAATTGCCACAATACTCATAGCAATTTTGCCAAACTGGCACAACGATTCTGTACTACACAGCATTCAAACAGGGACTTTTTGATCATTCCTTATATAAAGAAGTGAATAAAGTAGTATAGGTTTGGCAAAATGGAATGTGGTTTGTGGTTCTTCCATAACCATGTTCATGGATTTTTTTTTTTTTTAATTTGCAGAGCAAACTCTAATAACATTTAGACATACAAGAAAAGCCAGTTATTTCACAATTTGAGAGGAAATATGAATGGCCACATTCATAAAAAATAGCATCCTTCCTCACTAATATGTGAAATGTTAATTAGGAAAAAGTATCAATAAACTATTGCTTCAAACATTCTCACAACTTTACATCGTTGTGAAAAAGATTACTACATTTACATCCACACTCTGCAAGCCACTGTGAAGTGGATGGCAAAGGACACCTCATACAGTACCAGTTATTACAGTTTCTTCCCATTTCACTCAAGTATGGAGCACGGGAAAAATGACTGACTGAACATCTCTGTGCACACTGTAATTAACCTGATCTTGAACTCTCAATCCATATGGGAGCAATACATAAAGAGTGGTAGTATATTCCTAGATCCATATTTTGAAGCTGGATCTCGAAACTTTGTAAGAAGGCTTGCTTAGGGTCCTTTCTATCTATCTTCACATGTCTGCCAGTTCAGATTCTTCAGCATCTCAAAAAAGAACTTCCATGGTCCAAACAAACCTAAATATCATTTGTGCTGCCCTTCTGTTTATATGTTCAATATCCCCATTAGTTCAATCTGATAAGGTTCCACACATTTGAACAATATTGTAGGACAGGTCGCATATGTGGTTTATAGCCAATTTCCTTTGTAGAATGATTGCATTTCTCTAATATTCTGCCAGTGAACAGAAGTCTGCCAACTGCTTTACCTACATCTGAGCCAATGGATTGTTCCATTTCATGCCCCTAAAAATTTTTACACCGACACACTTGTATCAGTTGACTGATTCCATATGAGAATTTCTGATACTATAGTCAAAGAATACTATAATTTTTGGTTTTCAAAGTGTGCAATTTTTCATTTTTTGACATTTGAAGCAAGTTGCCAATCTTGTCACCATTTTTAAATCATATCAAGATCTTACTGAATATTTGTACAGCTTTCTTCAGACAGTACTTCATTACAGATAATTGAATCAACTCTGAAAAGTTTGAGGTTACTATTAATATTGCCTGCAAAGTCATTAATATACAACATGGACAACAAGGGTACAAACACACTTACCAAGGGCACATCCAAAATTACTTCTATACCTGTCAATGACTCTCCATCGAAGGTAACAAGCTGCATCATCGAACCAAAATATCTTCAAGCCAGTCTCAAGTTTCACTTAATACTCCATCAGTTGTACTTTCGATGATAAACACAGATGTGGTAACAGTCAAATGCTTTTCAGAAATCGAGATATACTGCATCTATCTGATTCCGCTGATCCATGGCTTTCAGGATGTCATGTGAGAAACATGAGAGTTGGGATTCACATGATCAATGTTTTTGGAATCGATGCTGGTTGGCACAGGGGGGGATCATTCTGAGATTATTTTCTAAGATTCTATAACACACAGATGTTAAGTATATTGGAAGGTAGTTTTTTGGATTATTTCTGCTACCCTTCTTGTAGATGAGGGTGACCTGTGCTTTCTCGTAACTACTTGGCAGTTTTGTGTTTGATGGGACTAACAGTACACTACAGTTAATAGCATGGCTGCCTCAGCTGCAGATTCAATATAAAATCGGACAGAATTCCAGTAAGCTCTAGAGGTTCGTTCAATGTTAGTGATTTCTGCTGTTTCTCAGCACCAGACACTAATATCTTATCTCACTCATCTTTTGGAGTGGTGTGAGAATTAAATTGGGGCAATACCCATAGATTTTTCTTTGTACAGGAATATTTGAAAAAGTATTTCTGTGTTTCTGCTTTTCCCCTGTCATTATCAATCTCACTTTCTGTCTCGTCCACAGCTGTCTGGACACCAACTGTGTACCACTAAAGCCTTTATATATAAACAGAATATCTTTAGTTTTATAGGCAATCCTTCTATAATATCCTACTACGATAATTGTTGAAGGCTTCATGCACTGCCTTCTTGACAGCCAAATGTGTTTCATTCAGTATCTCCCTATCTATAACACTATGCTTTCTTGTACACCTGTTATGCAACAGTTTCTGTTTCCTTAGAAGTTTCTTTAGAGTGACACTATACCATAGCAGGACTGTCCCCCATTATTAACTGTTCTACTAGGTACATGCCTGCCATGTACATGGTCAACTAGTCCTTTAAACTTCAGCCACAGTTCTTCTGCATGCTCCTTTGCAGACCTATATGTTTTGACTTCCTCACTGAGATGCAATGCTACTGGCACTTTATTTAATTTTCTGAACATATAAATCCTCCTACTTTGTTTTAGTTGCCCTTTCTACTTTGATCATCATTGTTGCTACAACCGTCAGTCACGTATTCCAGTTCCTATGTGGACACCCTCAAAGAGGTCAGGTCTATTAGCTGCTATTAGGTCCAATACATTTGCACCATGTGTAGTCTTCTGAACAATCTGTTCTTAGCAGTTCTCAGGTAATGTTTTTAATAATCTATTGCAGGACATCTTGTCATGTCCACCACTCAAGAAACTGTAATTTTCCCAACTAATTGTTGTATGATTAAAGTTTTCTCCAATGACAACAGTGTACTTGGAGAGCTTATGTGCTAGCGAACATAGGTTTCCTCTAACAGAAGAATCACATTGTAAGTTTATGCCAACCCCTGATATTGAGTCTTGGCCAGACAATCTCACATGCACTTTCAATTTCTATCTCATGAAATTTGAATTTCTGGTCTACTGCAACAAATATACCATCTCCATTTAACATTTGCCTAGCCTTACAATACATTCTTAAATGTTCCCCAAAATTCTCACTTCTCCCAATTTTGGGTTCTAAACAACTTTCTGTACCTAGTATTATGTAAGCTCCATTGCTTTTTAGGAGCACTTCAAACTTGAGCACCTTGTTTTGAATATTTTGGCAGTTAATCACTTGGATTTTAATACTTTCACTTGTAGGGGGCATTTCTTTGCACCACATACTGATACCTCCGGGGACCTACAGCTATCATTATCTGGAATGGATGGAGACAAAACTACTCTAAAAACTTGCTGAGGGCAACCCACACACAGTCAGCTATGTGGGTAGCAGTGTTTAATTTACAGTATGCAGAGTGATTCAGAAAGATATGCAAATATTTTAATATGTTATTAGGGTGATTCACAAGGAGATGCAAATATTTTAATATGTTATTCTCAAGTAAAACTAAAGAAAAAAGTTCATATAAACATAATTGCAAATGTTTAGTTACGGAGTTACGGCTAATAAAAATTTTGCTTCAAATTTGGCAACTTCATATTAGCTAAGCCATCACAAAACTGTATGACATTAAAGTAAAGCAGGATTTCCATTTATTTTGTTGTTATTGGTCTGGTGTATCTAATAAAACATGTCCCAGACATGTACCTGCAGTAGTCTTCTAGAACATCCATGTTTTCTGTATTGTTCAGTGAAGGAACATGATAACAACAGTGTGTTTAAGTGAAACCGCATAGTAACTGCTGTAGTTTGTAGATTATTTATGAAATAGGGATGCCTTTCAAATTTACGACAGAGGAATATGCCAATATTTATGGCAAATGTGATGGTAATGGCTGCAGTTAACAAACATCACATACATTATCCAACTCAGAGGGTTCCGAATGCATGAACCATTTGCAGAGTATTTCCAATGTTACGGGAGACAGGTTCTCTACCTAATGTTCACAATCAGTACGAGCACTCGATACAAGAAGATGATGATGAGGATATTATGGATGCTGTTCAACATAGCCCGGGTATCAGTACACGACGTATCTCTCAACGATTAGGCATTTCACAATCTAATGTATAGCGTACACTGAAGTACAATAATCTGTATCCTTACCATAAAAAAAGGTGCATCACTTAAATCCGGGAGATCCTGCCCTTCACTTCGAGTTCTGCAAGTGGTTAAATACTAATAGGCAGTTACACAAATACATTTTATTTACTGATGAGGCACAGTTTACTCGAGATGGTATAAACAATTTACATAACGAGCACATATGGTCTGAAGCAAACTGACATGCAACAATGCAACACAATTTCCAGCAGTGATTTAGCTCAGATGTGTGGTATGGTATAATCAACACACACTTTACTGGACCATTCATTTTCCCAGGACGTCCAACTGGTGAAATGTTCTTACAATTCCCTCAAGAAGAAATGCCCCACTTGCTCGAAGATGTTCCACCTGCTATGCAATTGCAAATGTATTTTCATCATGACAGCATGCCTCCACATTTCACCAATGCCGTTACAACACATTTAAATGAACATTTTCCCCATAAATGGATTTAAATTTTCTACAACTTCTGTTGAAAACTTTGTGCAAATGTCTGGATTTTAAAAAACAAATTGGGCCAAGTAGTTAATAAACTAAAAATTTTACAAAATTACATCTTTGCTTCTCTGGATGTTCTGGAAAACTACTGCAGATACGTGTCTGGCACATGTTTTATTAGATTCACCAGACCAATAACAACAACAAAATAAATGGAAATCGTGCTTTACTTTAACCTCATACAGTCTTGCGATGGCTTCATATTAGCGAAGTTTCAGGAAAAATCTTTTATTAGCCATAACTCTGTAACTAAACATTTGAGGGCCTATGTTTATATGAACTTATTTTCTTTAACATATTAAAATATTTGCATATCTTCACGAATCACCCTGTATACTGCACACCCAAACTCTTTATCCTGTCAAGTAGTAGTTACTGCTTTGGTTTCTCCCTATTCTACTTCTGTTATTATTATTATTATTATTATTATTATTCAAATATGGGCCCAATAGGACCACATGATGTACAATCAATCATGTCGCTTTGGTGGTTGGCCTTCCTTTGTGTCCAAATTTATTTCACCCTTTCAGAATGAAGTCTCTTTCTTTCATCAGACCACGGTGTTCCAGTCTGTTTCCTAATTTCCCTGTGACCAACTTTCCAATCAAATATCTTTTGTCTGAATGTTTTTCTATCTGTAATGGCTGCCTGAGTTGTATCAGCTGCTTTAAGATCCTCCTTAACCACAATGGTCCATTTAGTTGGCTCAGGTTTGGCCCCACTTTTCTTTTCATAGAATTCTACTATTTGTTTTGTCAATCTAGTGGGCACCCATAAAATTTAAATCTCCTTTTCCTCATGTCACAATGTATGTCTGTGTACTCTATTATTATCTGGACTTTCCCAGCTAAAGTATATAACTTCATTTTATTGTTATATACCCATGTGTTCCAAAATACCACAAATATCTCAGGTTCTATTGGTGACAGAAAGGTAGTTTTCGGATAGCCCTTGGGCTAGGGAACTGCTGTATGCCAGACAAAAAAACTGTCTTACTGCGACCATCCTACATTACAGCATCAGAGTTTGAAAATTACACACTTCCTCCAACTTAGGCAAATGGAGCAAATTGCTTTGTTCTTTTTGCATTACATTTGATCTATTGTGCACATTAAGGAGCTTATGGAGCCACCATTTAGTTCATGGGCAACTTCTGAGAAAATCCAAGAAAAGCATTTTTTCACCATCAGCAGCAGATATCTAAATAACTAAAGCAGTGAATTGCTTGAATCTTAACAGTATATTCTCTAGGTATTTATCTAGAAGTGCCATATTCCTGTTTTCAAAAATCTTTAACCGTTTTAGAAAAACATCTAAAAAATGCGGTTTTTTGGTATTAAAACTGAGTTTGAGATTCCAAGATGGCAACATACAGTGAATTGTTGACGTTTTCACAATGTGTTCCTAAGGCTCAAATCTTGAAAATCCTTCAAAATTTTCTTGATATCTTTATCTGTTTCTAATAAATAGGTGTTGAAATTTACCATACCTGTGCACATAAATCTGTTATGAGGTGAAAATGTAAGTTCATAAAGTGATGTAATCATGGGAAAATAAGCTATAATGTGGCTCCATTATCCTCCACAGTGTTCTGGAAACCCTATGTTGCAGTACTGAAGCACAGCCAAAATTTTTGCGCACATAAAATCCAGTCTGAGGTGTAAAATAAAACTGAGTTATTTCAATTTCACATAAGTAAATTAACAAAATTTTAATGACCCATAGAGTTCCTTTCATAAGAGTGGCATGCCCTACTGCAGCAGGGAAAAAAAGAGGGTAACCAGCGGGAAAAAGCTCCTATCAGAGCCCAAGAAAGGCAAATATGCTCCTGCTTATTAACAGACAGGCTGGAAAGTGAGATACCAGCTGCCTCACTCCACTTCCTTCAGGATCTTTAAAAATTCTCTTTCACATTTTGGCATGTGAACATATTCACTCTTTTTTATGCTGAGAGAGGAGATAGTGGCAGTAGGTGAGGAATAGAGGAGAAAGTAGAAGTGGGTGAAAGCCAGTGATAATGTGTGTGTGTGTGTGTCTATGACAATAACAAGAAGAGAGAGATAGTAACAGGGAGAAGAGACAGCAGCAGTGGGAAGGAAGGAAGGAATGAGATAGTAACAGTAAGAGAGAGCAAGAGGGAGACACTGAGAATGACAGGAGACAGTAGCGGTGGCAGAAGCAGTAGTAGGACAGAACAAAGAATACTGTGGCTGTGAGACAGGAGATGTGACAGAGAGACACAAAGGGAAAATGTCAAAGAGTTGGGCAGGATAAGTGAGTGAGAGAATGGGCAAGTGCGAGGGGATGGGTATGAGCGATTTACAGCGATGGACTAGTGACTGTGAGCGAATTATGGTTAGGGGAGCTTGTGGGGGTGAGAAGTGAGTAGCATGATAAACAGAGTGTGAATAAATACACATTCCCAAATTTTTGGGAATCTTTTGAAAGGTACTATGTAAGGTAGAATGAGGTAAGTGGTATCCCAGTTTGCAGTCAGGGTCTTTTAAACAAGAACATATTCACCTTTTTTTGTGTTCTAAAGGGCATTTTTCCACTGGTTGTTACTACTTTTTTGTGTGAATGCTACCCATGCATTTTATTTTCATTCAAGCATGAAATTCAAGATTGAAACCAATCCAAACTGTGTAAGATGGCACTGATAATTGCTAACACTGGACCATCTGATCAAAAGTACGTGGATACCCGTATATAGAACAGAACTGACCATTAGATCTAATGAGATATGGGCCTGCTAGTATAATAAAAGATGGGGAATATTATGTTGTCACAAGAAAAGCAATAACAGCAGGTTGGCCTGGAGAGCTCAGTGACTTCGACTGTGGACTAGACATTGAATTTCACCTGAGTAACAAATCCATCAGGGGCATTTCAACCGTTCTAAAGCTGCCCAAGTCAACTGTTGGTGATGTGACTTAAGTGGAAACGCAAAGGAACAACCACAGCTAACCCAAAACCAGGCAACCTCATGTACTGATAGACTGGAACCATTGGGCATAACTGAGGGAGGTTGCACAAAAATCACACCAAATCAGCAGAAGGAATCACTTGTGAGTTCCAAAGTGCACCAACAGCCCAGCGACAATGACTGTACCAGTATGATAATGCACCCCGTCATAAAGCAGTGCCTGTGAGGCATTTGTTTGTGGGAAACTTTCCTAAAGTAGACTGGCCTGCCTAGAGTCCCAACCTGAACACAATGGAACACCTTTAGAATGTATTACAACATCGCCTTTGTTCCAGACCCCAGAGTCCAAAATCACTCTGGTTTGGCTCCTGAGGAAGAATGGACTGCCATTCATCCACAGACATTCAAACACCTAACAGAAAGTGTCTGCAAATTTCAAGCTGTCATAAACGTGAAGGGTGGATGAAACCCATATATATTTCTACTACTGTGTGTTCCTTGCAAAGAGCACTTTTTATTGCAATTAATGCATAGGTTTCTGGTTGTACCATGCACAGATGGATAGATGCAGTGCAGAAAGCTTGACTGTTTCATTGCCTCTACAGAAGTTGTTGCAATTTTCCCCCACCTTTCATAGTTTCTACAGAAGTGGTATGTAGAGTCCCTGAGAATACCTGTTGATTATATCTGGAAAAAATTTCTTAAGTTTATTTTTAGGCACTATCATTCAATTTTCTTCAAGAACCTGCACACTGGAATTTTTCAGCATTTAGGTAACACATTTCTGTGATTCAAGTGGGCCTGTTGCCAATCATGTCTCCCTATTTTGCGAAATCTCATGTTTCTTTGGTTCCAAGTGATACAGATCCCACCTATTTAAGGAATATTCCAGCATATGTAGTACAAACAGTTGTAGGCAAACAGCAGATCCCCACTACCCTGATAAAAACATCAGTTTTGATTATCACCATCTTCCAGGGACTATACCAAATAGAAAGAAAGGAATAATACATGTTACTTATGAAAAATGCACAATCCATAGTCATTAAGTACTAAAGCATTATACATGCAGATAACTGAAAAGAAGTACTGACAAAGCAAAATACCATATAACTTTTACACTTCATGTATCATGTTGCAAACAAATGCCATACTTCAGGGCATATTATGACACACTTCAATAATTACCAGTCAAATATTGTAACCACAGATGTGCAAAATAGTTTATTAAAAACATTTAAATTCAAAATACAAATACTTCATTATTTTTTCTATTTCAAGCGTAAATACAAAATGGTTTTCAATAAATGTGTTCAAATAAGGCCTAATACATATTTTCAAAATACTTTTATTCAAATAAAATACCTCTTGTCGGTGAACATTTTTCGCTGATTTTAACATCCATAATTGTTCAGATGTTTCGTCTTTTGCTTATGTGGCCGCATTATTAGTTCACCAAAGGAAAAAAGTTGTTCAGCAGGAGCAGAAGTTGATAAACAAGTATCACTACTACACCCCCCCCCCCTCCCCCCAGTTGCATATCTGTTCAAGGAATCTAAACTACCGTCATTATCTTTTAAACATTGTAATCTTTCCAGATTCACTGTAGTGTTGGCACTATCACTGGTTACAGGAGACAGAGAGACCTCAACAACATATAATAAGATTTAACCTTTTTTCTATCAAAAAGTTCCAAGTTGTTCCCATCATCATCATCATCTTCTTCTTCTTCTTCTTCTTCTTCTGGTTTCATTCTCTACACTTCTGAAATAAACAGTTCTTTAACATATTCTCTGCTAGACTTCGATACCCATTTCAATTTGAAAAAAGGATAAGATATGGATGCTAATACGCCATCCTTTGCTTTTGGTTCCTCTAATTTACAGACTCTATTAAAAAGCCTATTAAGACTTTCTTTAATAATTTATATCATCACATTATCCTTTGCAAGCTGCTTAGCATTCTTTGCATTTTCTTTAGTTCTGGTAGAAGGCATCTACATTAGGTATCTTTGTCCCCTCCCAAACTTCCGATGCTGTCAGCAATAGGTTTTGCACAAGTTGTATTCATTAAAACATTGTACTTCAATTTCTTCAGAAGCTGCTAATATGAGTTTCCTGGAAGTTTCATTTACAATGCACTTGCCTGTAAGTAGATCTTGAATAGAATTATAGTGCGAATTTCATCATATTGGACACGGAGAAGAAGAGGATTTTCCACTTGGTTCTAAACAGGTTTCACAAGCTTTAGGAGATCTTTAACACAGATTTAATAGTGCTTGACGTTTTGATGTGGCTGCGTCATTAACTTTTTTGTATGAATTACTTTGAGATCTGGCTTTATAGATATTTTCTGAAGCTATTAAATGTAACGTGTGTGACCCCACTCCCTCCTTCATTCAGTTACTTTGATATTATCAGATGACTTTTGTACATTTTACATTAAGCAAACAATATGGTAAACATGTAATGCGTACTCAAGTCTTACTGTCTTTCCTAATAATTACGGTCATGGCCATATTCCCTTGACAGGTATACCTTTGGCACACATTGTGCCATCTGTATGAATTGTGGGACCACTTTTGTTCAAACAAATGGCTCATTAAATGAACCATGAAGAAATAAATGAAAAAAATCAAGAGAAGCATTTTGCATTTTACAAATACAAAAATCTGTAGTTTACATATTTCAAATAAAATAGGAAATGCTTTTTGAAAAAAAGAAAATATTTCAAATGTAAAGTAAAAATAGGTATTTTGTATTTGCATTTCAAACACAAGTATTTCACATGATTCACATCTCTGATTGTGACTCATTCAACTGAAATACAGCAACTGAGAATCGAGAAGCAAGCTTACATGTAGAACCCCAGTAAGCATTTGGTGATACAGCAAAGACCACTGTAGTTGTACATATTGCTATAAACTATAAAGCATAGCAACATTCCCACTTTCCTTTTACTAGACTGACGAATCATGTACGTGTGAAAAATGTGATTTTAATTAGTAGTAGAGTTCAGAGCATCTATTACACTTGGGATTTTGGAATTTATGTCCAGATATGAGAAAGAAAAATGTGGGCACAGTGCAGAAAGCAACGACTGATGTGTAATTTCGATAGCCAGTGAGGCGTCACTTGCACTTTGCTGTTGTGCTTTGGGGAGGTTGTGGATTCCAAAGAAAAAAGGGGCCTGACGAAATGGTCAAGCACTAAAGAAAAATTAATGTTGTTAAATAGTCCCTACGCCAGGCAACCTGGAGTTAAGTATGAACTTATGATTTTGGTGAATCACTGACGCATCATGTATGAACATGTTGCCTGAAAGCTTTGTTAATTATCATTTTTTATGAGTTGATAACTTATTTGAATTAGGAATAATTATGGAAACAGTGTTTTGTGATTTTGTATTGAATTATTTACATGTAGAAGCCCTCTTATAACCCTCACTCCTCTGCAACAGGAAACAAAGTCAGCAGTTAAATACATGGAGCAGCACAGCAAGAGGAAACAAAAGGGCAATCAGAAAATCTGGAAAAGAAGGCATCTGTTACTACATGGGAACGAGTAAAGACTTGGCATCTGCAATATACAGATCACTTACAGTCAACCTCTGGTGCCAATAACATCATCGTGGCATGGAAGGAATGAGGCCTTCATAGGTCACTGGAGGGAGTTGGTACATATGCACACACGAGTAACCTAATTCCCATAAATTCCAGGGAGGGGGGATGATGAGTTCTAATGCCTTGTTCAATCACATCGCAGATGTGATCGATCAGGTTCAAATCTGGTAAGTTTGGGGGCAAGTACATCAACTGGAACTCATCACTGTGTTCCTCGAATCACTCCATCACACTCCTGGCCTTGTTATTTGGGAAGCATTATAGTCATGCAGTGGTGTACATAGTCTGCAAACACCTCCCCCCCCCCCATATTTTTTCTTAAACATTCCACGTGGGAAAAATATATATAAACAACAAAGCAACAAAGATGCTGTAACTTACGAAATGAGAAAGCGCTGGTAGATAGACACAATAAAAAACACACAAACACACACACAAATTTCAAGCTTTCGCAACCCAAGGTTGCTTCATCAGGAAAGAGGGAAGGAGAGGGAAAGACGAAAGGATGTGGGTTTTAAGGGAGAGGGTAAGGAGTCATTCCAATCCCGGGAGCGGAAAGACTTACCTTAGGGGTAAAAAAAGGACAGGCACACACACACACACACACACACACACACAAATATATATATATATATATATATATATATATATATATATATATTTCCGCACATATACAGACACAGGCAGACATATGTAAAGCATATATATATTTTCCCACGTGGAATGTTTCTTATATATAATAAAAATAATTTTAAAAAAAGAAAATCAGCAGCAATGGGAACGAAACTCAAAAAGTGGAGAAACTGAAAAACAGAAGGAAAGCTTGGAAAACTACTATAGAAGGGGGGAGGGGGGTGTTTCTCCCCAAAAATAACTTCAAATGACCAACGACATCTCACTGACACTGATAAACTCGAGGATGCGAACGACTGAGCACGTGTCATCTGCTAAAATGGGAGATATATCGGGCGACAGCTGTAAATGGGCGTGTAGCGGAGTGAAATAGGGGCACTACCCCCAGTGGTGGACAGAGTCGAGAAGCCGAAGAACAGACGCCTGAGCAGAGGAGTAAACTATGCTTCCATAGTCCAATTTCAAGCACACTAGGGCGTGATATAGGCGGAGAAGGACCACTCAGTCTGCTCCCCAGGATGTACCATTCAGAACATGGAGGGAGTTGACGGATCGCAGGCAGGGAGCCAAAAGATAGGAAACGTGGGAGGACCAGCACAGTTTTCTGTCAAACATGATTCCCAAGAATTTAGCAATGTCCGCAAATGGAAGGTCGATAGGGCCTAGATGTAGGGAAAGCGGAAGAAACACCGTACGATGTCAAAAATTGACACAAACGGTCTTACTGGGAGAAAAGCAGAAGCTGGTTCCGATGCTCCAAGAGTGGAGGCGATCAATAAATCCTTGAAGACGTCATTCAAGAAGGCTGGTCCGTTGAAAACTGTAGTAGATTGCAAAATCGTCCACAAAGAGGGAGCCCGAGACATCGGGAAGGAGACAATCCATAATTGGATTTATGGCGATGGCAAACAGTGCAAATAGGGGGGCGGGAGCAGACCCAAGGAGATGAAGGAGATCAGCTCTCGCCATCAGTGTGGACGATGGAATGTATATGGTAGAAAGAGAGAAGGTGTATCCAGAAAGGGAAAGACGGACAGCAAGAGCTTGGAAGGAACTGTTTAAGGGGATTGGGTGATAATTGACAGTATCATGGAGAAGAATCATAAGTCCCCTGTGTGCTGGAGTGCCATCAACAGAGGGGAGATCAAACCGGACTGACTGGAAATGATGGAAAACAAAGTGATCATGGGGATGCAACTTTGTTTCCTGAAGACAGAAGATGACCGGCGAGTAGAATCTTAAGAGGATCAACAATTCATCCCAATTGGCTCTAATGCCACAGATATCTCAATGGATAATTGACACACGGTGAACAGAAAAGGGAAGAATCTTACTACAGTTGCTCTCAACTCAACGACTGCTGAGAGCCGGCGGCCGACAGCGTGGAACGGCATTCAGCCAAAGGCAGCTAATCCTGATCCATAGGTTGTTCGGGGGCAGCTCCTGCCATCAGCAATCGGCCAGTTGATAGGCCGCCAGCAGTGCGCCTTGGCGACAAGTAAGACAGCCGAGGGAGGTTACCACCAGGTGGTGCTGTACATGAGACACACCGTGGCGGAGAAGAAGAGGAACTTGGTTTCTTATGAGCCTTCTTGGAAACAGGACGTTGAGATGAGGGAGGAATCAATGGTTGTGAAATCTGGGTACGTAAAAAATCTTCCCGAGTAGGCTCTTTTTTTAGAAGTCCAGATGTCTGATTTTGGGGTTTGTGATTTAACAGGAGCCGATGAAGGGTGAGCCGTAGAGTGAGCAGCTGATAGTGAGGAGGCTGAACGGGAAATCTTTGTGCTGGCTGATCTGACAACCGTGGCACTAAAGGTGAGATCACTAGTCCATGTGGCTGCCTCCTTAGTAGGCTGAGGAGATGCAAGGACAGTGCTATATTTACCTGCTGGAGGCACAGTGGGCTTTCAACTGGCGTATATGAGCAGCAAATGTAGACACCTTTTCCTTTACTCTGATTTCCTGAATAAGTCGTTCTTCTTTGAAAATTGGGCAATCTCTAGAGGAAGCAGCATGATCGCCCATACAGTTGATGCAATGAGGGGATGGAGGTGGACAAGCACCTTCATGGGCATCCTTGCCACACATAACGCATTTGGCCGGATTGGAACACGACTGGCTGGTATGATTAAAATGCTGACACCGATAGCAACGCATAGGGTTGGGAATGTAAGGGCGAACTGAAATTATCTCATATCCCCACTTTAATGTTCGATGGAAGTTGAACTCTGTCAAATGTCAAGAAGATAGCACAAGTTGGTACCAAGTCCTTGTCAACCCTTTTCATGACTATGTACAGCCATTACGCCCTGGTCAGACAGGTAGTTTTGAATTTCCTCATTGGATAATCCGTTGAGTGAGCGTGTACAAACCACCCCGCGTGATGAATTTAAAGTGCGGTGGGCTTCCACCTGGGCAGAGGTGTGTAGCAGTGTAGTTCGCAGCAATTTTTGTGCCTGGAGGGCACTGACTGTTTCTAACAACAAGGTGCCATTTTGTAATCAAGAACAAGACTTTACAGGACCTGCAATTGTGTCGACACCTTTCTGAATAATGAAAGGGTTGACCGAGGAGAAGTCTTGACCTTCGTCCGACTGAGAAACAACAAAGAACTGTGGCACTGATGGAAGAATTGTCCATGGCTGAGACTCATCTAACTTTCGCTTGTGAGCAGAAATTGTAGACATAGAGGAAACCATTGTGGAAGTATCCTCCACGATTACTGGCGTCTCCGATGGTGCGTTCCTTCCTTGTGGGGGCCCTTCTGAGGGCACTCCTGCCTTAGGTGATTGTTCACACCTCAGGTCACACCTCCTGAGAAATGAACAGAGGGACCAATCGGCATGTTCAGAAGGTACCAGCTCAGGTAATCACCCTTCCCTGGGGCTGGCCATTACCAGGGGGCACGTATGTGTCCTACCTGTCTACCCGGGGCGGGGAATTACTCATTACCTCACCACCGGCTATGCATGGGAAAGCATAGGTCGGCCTTCAGACATGCATAGGGAGGAAAGAAAGAGAAGGGGAGGAACAAAGAAAAGGAAAGAAGAGAGGTCTCAAATGCCACAGTGGACAAGAGGGTAAAGAGAAGAGGCAAAGAAAAGAGAGCAAAGAAGAGAGACTATGTCTTACCTGTCTACCCGGGGCAGGGAATTACTCATTACCTCATCACCGGCTATGCATGGGAAAGCATAGGTCGGCCTTCAGACATGCATAGGGAGGAAAGAAAGAGAAGGGGAGGAACAAAGAAAAGGAAAGAAGAGAGGTCTCAAATGCCACAGTGGACAAGAGGGTAAAGAGAAGAGGCAAAGAAAAGAGAGCAAAGAAGAGAGACTATGTCTTACAGTTGCAAGCATCTGTCTCCGGACGTAGGCACAAAACATACTCCCACAGGGGGAGAAGGGGAAGGGGAAGGGAAGAGGCGCACGTGAGGGGGGGGGGGGGGAGGGGGGGGAGGGAGGATGGGGGGGAGGGAGGATGGGGGGGGGGGAGGGAGGATGTGGAAAAGGAAGGTATGCAGCCGGAAAGGAAAGAGAGCCGCACTAGCTCGGGGTCCCGTGCTTGCCACGCACATATCCACAAAAGAGTTGTGGAACCCCTAGGGGAGTTGGCAACCAGTGTATGATACTCCTTGGTCATCATGGTGCCTTGCACAGTCTCTATTGGACCCACGGATGCACACATGAATGTTCCCCAGAGCACAATGGAGCCGCTGCCAGCTTCTCTCCATCCCGCAGTACAGTTTCAAGGAGCTGTTCGCCTAGAAGACGACAGATTCACGCCTTCCCATCAGCATGATGAAGAAGGTATTGGGATTCATCAGACCATGCAACACTCCGTCGCAGCAGAAACATCCAAAGTTGATGGTCGCATGCCCATTTCAGTCATACTTGCTGATGTTGTGGTATTAATGCATGAGTCATCAGCTGCGGAGGCCCATCATTAGGAGTGTTCAGTGCACTGTGTGTTCAAACATACCTGTTCTCTGCCCAGCATAAAGTCTGGTGTTAGTTCCGTCACAGGTCCTATTTCACTAGTCTGCCTAGCCTATGACATCTGACATCTGTAATAACTGGTGGTCACCCAACCTCATGACGTCTGGACATGGTTTCACCTCTGTTTCGCCTCGTGTTGAAGACACCCACCACAGCACTCCTCGAATACCCGACAAATAGTGCAGTTACCGAAATGCTTGATCCTGGCTGATCAGTGTATAACAGAACTTTTTTTTTATATCTAAAAACAAAGATGTTGTGACTTACCATACGAAAGCGCTGGCAGGTCGATAGACACATAAACAAACACAAACATACACACAAAATTCAAGCTTTCGCAACCAACGGTTGCTTCATCAGGAAAGAGGGAAGGAGAGGGAAAGACGAAAGGATGTGGGTTTTAAGGGAGAGGGTAAGGAGTCATACCAATCCCGGGAGCGGAAAGACTTACCTTAGGGGGAAAAAAGGACAGGTATACACTCATGCGCGCAGCGCGCGCCCACACACACACACACACACACACACACACACACACACACACATCCATCCGCACATACACAGACACAAGCATTGTCTGCTTGTGTCTGTGTATGTGTGGATGGATATATGTGTGTGTGTGTGTGTGTGTGTGTGTGTGTGTGTGTGTGTGTGTGCGGATGGATATGTGTGTGTGTGTGTGTGTGTGTGTGTGTGTGTGGGTGTGGGTGTGGGTGTGGGTGTGGGTGTGGGTGTGTGGGTGTGGGTGTGTGGGTGTGTGTGGGCGCGCGCGCGTGTATACCTGTCCTTTTTTCCCCCTAAGGTAAGTCTTTCCGCTCCCGGGATTGGTATGACTCCTTACCCTCTCCCTTAAAACCCACATCCTTTCGTCTTTCCCTCTCCTTCCCTCTTTCCTGATGAAGCAACCGTTGGTTGCGAAAGCTTGAATTTTGTGTGTATGTTTGTGTTTGTTTGTGTGTCTATCGACCAGCCAGCGCTTTCGTATGGTAAGTCACACCATCTTTGTTTTTAGATATATTTTTCCCGCATGGAATGTTTCCCTCTATTATATTCATATTATTAATTAGAACTTTCTTTTAATAATACAATATTCACAAATTCACATCTGTGTATTACCAGGATGCCTATATATATGACAGGCATTGAATACCTGGGGAAACACTAGTACAAAAATCTTTCCAATTTTTTTTGGAATAGTGAAAGATATTTGTACAACAATACACCCGCAACTTTATAATTACACCAGTGTTCTAACATGTATAACATCCAAACTCCAATTATGTAAAAGAATAGGTAGCATGAAGTGAACATACAAGGGGGAAACGTGCAACAATATCAAGTACCTAGACATATTTCTGGGAGTGAGCATCAAAAAGGATAGTCATCCACAAGTCACATACGTGCAAGAACAACAGGGATAAAACAGCAATTTCATCTCTTTACTAGGAATTACAAAAGAAATTCAATACCATATTTATTGGAACATTACAACAATTTTGTGACAAGGTACATTCTCAAATACCTAAGAAGTGAAGTGTTATTGTAAGACAAACCATAACTTAATTGTGCCTGTAATTATGTAACATGAGTTAGATGGATCTTTGTCATCATACTTAGTTTACAGACATAAATCGGAAATCATCAGGAAGACCCACCAGTGTAGAGTCATTAAAGACATCAGTGTTTGATGAACTAGTAAAGTAACTGTCCAGCATTAACAGGAGCTTAACAATTCTGAAAAGTACAAAAATTAGAAGAAACCAGATTTTAAGCACTGAATGGCGACAGTTCGAGACATGCAGATAGAGGTCTGAATTGATTTCCTTACTATATAGTGTATGGCCTAGTGTATCATCTGTCATCTTCTTTATTAGTATGTTCAACACAGGGAGACAACCATTCTCCCCTATTTACACAGCAAATTTAATGTTTACAATGGGTCACACAGTACATAGCAGGAAGCTGAACTGGCAAGAGAAGTTGCTATGAAAGGGAAGGTTTGAGTTTTGTCTAGTAGACAGTTTTAAACTGTAAGAAATTTTCAAATCAGCTGAAGGTATCTGGATGTTTTTGATTTTAGAAATTATATCCATCCTTCTGCCTTGGTTATCACTAGCCCTTCAAAGCTATGTCAAACAGTGAGTCTAATACAGAATCCCCTATTTCCTCCAAAGCAGTACCGAGGCCATCTTCTACCATATTAGCAGACAGTTTCTCCCTTTGGTAAAGATCCACACTGTGCTCTTTGCACCAATCTGGTCTGTTTCTGCTATTAACAGTAGTTCTTTTCCACTGCCAATGTTCTGCCAACAATATTTTTTCAATCTTCCAAAAGTTACTTTCACTTTTCTGTATGCTGAAACTATTCTTCTACTGATAATTTATTTTTTGGATTTCTTTGCATGTTTTCTGCAACCATTTCACTTCACCTCCTTCGCACTTCCTACTGATTTCGTTTCTAAGTGACATGTATTGCTGCATAGATCAAAAGGAAAATTCACTTGGGAAAATTGTAACATTACAGGGAGACAGAATGTAATTCACAACTACTATTCTTTACCGGTATTTGTCTGACAAACTTCTGTGATAAACCTTTTGGGAGACATATACTTCTTCTACACTGGAATACCTATTGAGATATTTATTATTCCAGAATCTACAGCCACAGAGAACTTCTAATTCATGGCATCACTCCCAGGTAATTTAACATTCTACGTCCCTGTACACTGAGTCTTCCTAATGATTTTCCTTATATTCGGTCTACTCCTATACATTGTAAATTATGATCTGAGCCTTTATCTGCTGTTGGATACACTATACAATCCAATATCTGATTTTGGAATCATCTGATCACCATTGTGTACTCTAGCTATTATCTTCTTGTGTTTCCTGGCATTTTCAAGAATACCACCACCTCTTGCAATTTTTAAACACTGTATTTTCTATAATTTATTTTATAACTCAAGTAGTCTTCCTCATCTCTCATACCTATGACTGAGTCCACATTCTTCCATAACTCTGTCTTCTATTTTTTCAGCTATTATAGCACTGCAACCTCCCATTATTTTTAGATTTTCATTTCTCTTTACATACTGACAAGGAGAGGCTGTGACAGGATCACGGACTTACTTCAAACTTTGTACACTTTTAATAGTCCATTATGACAACATAATGTAGTAAGGCATGTTACTTGGGCAATTTTAGGAAAATCACAAAAGAAGTGTTAAGCATGAATGATGTACCAGCACATTGCAGCCCCGAGCACAAGCTGGCAGTGGTCGTGGGGTTAGAGGTGTGTCTCGCACCAGTAAATGGATTGGCCGCATTAACATTTTGGTCCGGAAACTGGCATCACCTGTCTATATTGTATACAAGAATGCCCACAAAGACAGATGAACAGCTGATGTGGAGCTCTGTGCTCAAGTGGAATATGATCGCATATTCATAGCTATAAAATACATGTACATGTCCTCATTTTGATCCCTCAGTTATCTATATGCACTAAACACATTAGCGAGTATATGAAAATGGCTGACTACTATTAAAGGGAAAAATAGGGTGCTAATTACATTTCAATTGCACTTCAGAACTTTTGCCAGTGAGAAAGAAAGTGGGTGATCCCATTGTAGAAACAGACTCAAAATTAAACGGTAGTCAACAGTTGTTGTAACAATGTGCACTGTGCATCAAACATTGAGAAATGTATTAAGACTTTTCCCACAAAACGTAATACAAGCCCATACCATATGCTACTGGCACAATTGTGGATTACTTTAAATACATTTATGTAGATACTTTAAATATAATTATTACTCGATGCCCATAAATTACTTTAGTGTTGTACAACTGTTTAAACCAAGTAAAGAAAACATTCAAATTTCATAAACACTTCTCTTTTAGTAATTGGTGTATGACAATAAACTTTCTTATTTTTCGAGGTGTCTTTATCACTGTCAAAGGTAGTTCACCAACATCTTCATCTCAGGGAAGTTAAAACTATTAAAATTTAGTCAGTCTAAAAGTGAAATCTAGAGTACAACCACATCAAATGTATATCACATCTTTTTTTAGTGTGCAATGGTAACATAATTAATGTTATAAATCACTGAAAAGGATGGTTTCTTTTACCACAGGAGTAGTGTTAGTGTAAAGCATAATAGCCACAGGACCAATACAAAGATGAAAATGTTAAGAAGAAAGTGTAGTGTGCAAGCAACTTTCTTTTTCACTTACAATGTTGAAGGATTTGTGAAGGATAAAACCACTTAATAGCTTCCTTTATACCAGCTGAGTGTGTGCCTACAATATCAATTTGAGATCTAGGTATATGACCAGCATACTTATTAACTCCGTCACTGAGTTCAGCTTCAATGTTGTTTGACGTCATGTGAAAAAACAATTAAGAGCACCTATTATGCCTACTTTCTTTCCCACTTTTAATATGGGGTCATATTTTGACATAATTTGGCTGCAGCTAAGTTAGTTTTCAGAATACAAAAAAGCCCATTAGAATCATGAACCTAGAAACACCTCTATTCCCCTGTTTAAGAGTTTAGGTATTCTACCTTTACCATGTATTTACATTATGAAGACTATGGTAACGTGATCAGCAAAGAATAGCTGACTAAACAGTGACAATCACCACAATCACCACCACAGCAATACTGTTGTGATCTTCAGTCCAAAGACCGGTTTTCTGCAGCTCTCCACGTTACCCTATCCCATGCAAGCCTCTTTGTCTCCAAATAACTGCTGCAACCTAAATGATTACGAACCTGTTTTAGTAAATTCCAGCAGCAAATATCATCATCATCATCATCAGTGTTCTACCAAGAGGCAGGTTTTCACATGGTAGTTCTCCAGGCTGTCCGGTCTTCTGCCATCCTCTTCAGGTCTGCATAATTTCCTCTTCCCTTTATGTCGTTTATCATCTTGTATCTCCTTCTTCCTCTCAGTCTTCTCCCACAAACCAATCCTTCAAAAGCATCTGCTAGCAAGCACTCCCTTCTCAATGAATGTCCCAACCAGTTCTTTTTCCTTTCTCTTACAACCTTCAGCAGACATCTTCTCTCACCAACCCTTTCCAGTGCTCTTTCATTACTCACTTTTCCATCCCGCTTATTCTCTCCATTCTCCTCCACATCCACAGCAAATATAAAACAATAAAAACAAAACAAAAATTCGAAGAAAGCAAGTGAATTGAAAGCAGGCAAAGCCGGGTGGGTGTGGTTATGTGATGTCAATTTCCGGTCCAAAATGTCAGCACAGCCAGGCGTTTTGCTGGCACGAACCATGCCCTGCTGGTTAGCGTTAGAGCTTCATAATAGGTGGATCGCAGGATCAAGTCCCGCTCATCCTTTTTTTTTTTAATTTATGCTTTTTTTTCAACACTAGCAACATTACTTCTTACACATTGCATCTGAAAGATAATATGATGAAAAGACACACCTATCTATATTAACTTCTTTTTTTCAATTTCCAATGTGATTATGCAGTTCACTAATTTTTATTATTGCAACAAATATTTAAGCGACTTTTATTTCCACAAGCAAGTTAAAAACTTGATCAAGCACTTTCGCACATGTTCATATTTGACTGACAAAGAACGAGAAACTACTACATGTGAAGATGATATTAAAATACATTCAATTGTATAGTGCCAGTTTTTGGCATCAATATTTGCAAAGATTTTGTGTTAAGCCAGTTTCATATACAAATCTAATGTGGTGCCACAGCTTGTGGCTTTCTGTAGTGGCATTGTGAGCTACCGTTCACACGGGACGCCACAAATTCTACATAGTTGCACAGCTTGTAACCAGACATCACAGTTTACAACACACCAGTACATCAGTGATGCTTCGAACTTCTCTTGCAATTTTCTGGAAATTGCCCGCGTAGTATGCCTTACCACTTGCACACTATGTTGTGTTAAGTTTGAAGTATATCCGTGATCCGAACATTATGGTCTCTCCTTGTGAGTTACATATTCAGTCAATTATATACTCTCATTATCTTTAACTTAAACACAAAATCACACAGGAGGCATTCAATCATAATATGAATATTGTGCACATTTTTTTCACTGTCGTTTTGGCTACTAACAACAACAATCCACTTGGACTGTTGTTATTAGCAGCCAGACAGCAGTGATAATGATGTGCACAGTACCTCTCTACCTTGTCACCTTCACCCTCTGACTTAAGCATTTATATCTTACCTATTAGTCCAGTCAAGGAAGACAAAAGAGATCGACTGGGGGGAAAAGAATTGTATAGTCACAATTTTATGTACAGCGGTAGGAATGACTGCCATGACAAACTAAAAATCCTTTTTATGTTTTTCTTGAATAACTCTAAAATCATGGATACTAACGAAAATGTTTCTCGTTACAAAATTCAACTACATACAATTTCCTACAAAAAAGTCCTATTTTTCTTTACAAGTAATAGTTCGCATGTTGCAGAGGATGGAAAAATTTATGTAGATTCTGTCCCTTTGCGTTATCTACATCACATCTAAATCTATGCTCCACAAACAATCGTGAGGTGGATGGCAGAGTGTACGTCCCATTGTAACAGTTATTAGGGTTTCTTCCTGTTCCATTCACATATGGAGTGCAGGAAAAATTATTATTTATTTGAATGCCTCTGTGTGTGCAGTAATTGTTCTAATCTTATCCTCACAATCCCTATGTAAGCGATACGTAGTGGGTTATTACAAATTCTCAGAATTAACATTTAAAGTTTGTTCTTGAAACTTTCAGGTGATATTTTACGTCTATCATCAAGAGTCTTCCAGTTCAGTTTCTTCAGTATCTCTGCGACACTCTCCATGGATTAAACAAATCTGTGACCATTCATGCTGCCTTTCTCTGTACTAATTCAATATCCCCTGTTAGTCGTATCTGGTATGGATCCCACACACTTGAGCAATATTACAGAACCGTTCACACAGGTGATTTGTAAGCAATCTCCTTTATAGACTGACTGCACTTCCCCAGTATTCTACCAATAAACCAAACTCTATCGCCTGAACCCACAACTGAACCTATGTGATCATTCCACTTCATATCTCTACAATGTATTATACCCAAGCATTTGTATGAGTTGGCTGACTCCAACAGTGACTCATTGGTATTATAGTCATAGCATACTACATTTTTTCGTTTTAAGAATTGCAAAATTTTACATTTCTGAACATTTAGAGCAAGTTGCCAATGTCCACATCACACTGAAATCTTATCAATATCTGACTGAATATTTATGCAGTTTCTTTCAAATAGCATTTCATTGTAAATAACTGCATCATCTGCAAAAGGCCTGATTTTACTATTAATATTGTCTGCAAGGTCATTAATACACAATATGAACAGCAAAGGTCCCAACACATTTCCCTGGTTCACACCAAAGTGGTGTGCTATGGACGAATAGTATAATTTTCTGAAACACCCTGTAGTTGCATCTTCTGATGCTGCGAGATAGAGAGAGTGCAGAATCACACGCTCAATCTTCATTTGGCAGACCTGTGAAGGACTGAAGTGCATGACAACAATCCAGCCACCTAACTTCCTTCGCACTTTTACCCTTAACCTCCACCCCATCCATTCTGTTACCACCCCCAGAACACAATTTATCCCTTAACATTGCTCTACTGCACTTCGACATCGTACATACATTTAATATTTGTTTACAATCCACTTCATTTAAAGATAAGCATTTATTTTATACTGTCAAAACATTTTTTAAAATCTGATTTGTCAATCCCCTGCTCCCCTGCAATGTGGAAACTATTAGTACTAGAGGAAATGTGAATAGGACCTTTTTTGTAGCAAATTTAATGTAGTATAGTTTTGTAATGGAAAAACATTTTCACTAGAAGCCACAATTTTTTACTTAGCCAAGAAAAACATAAAAATGTTACTTTTAAAGGCTCTTCATCCCCACGCCCACAGCAACAGTCAGGATTTTTAGTATGTTACTCATGGGTGTCCCTCATACCACTGTACAAAAAGTTCCAACTACATGAATTTTTTCCCCAATTTTCCTTCATTGACTGGACTATACAGATGATGGATTTGGCTTGGTTCCAGTTTTGATGATAATAAAATAGTGTCCTTTGAGCTGTCAATGGTAACTCACTCTTCACCTTAAATTCTTACTCATAGTAAATTCTACTCCTATTATAATTTATCCAATTTTTTGTGTATTACCCTATACTCATCTGTTCAGATATTTTAAAATCTTATTTGTGTTTGCTTCACTGACCCCTACTACATCTAGTTTTGGCTGTTCACAATTCTTTTCAGATTTTCTAGTTTTTCTACATCCTTCAGACTTAGGACATTCCACAATCCAACTCTAAAAAAGTTACCCTTTTCATTGGGTTTTCAGTCTTCTTTCTCAGGGCCACCTATCCCATGGCAATCCCAGTGCAAATATCCAAACGAGGGACTAATCCAATGGAGAGATCATCACTGAGGTCACATTTCCTGTGGGTAAACTCATGTCTTTTATGCAGTAGTTTCATCAGTTGTTTTCTGCATCCCTGTCACTGATCAATGTCAATTCGTCCACCTCTCATGGAAAATCTCCCTCTCCAATGCCAGTTTTGGTACATCCTTCACATAAATCATATTCAAGAGAAGTATGATCATGTCTGAATTTGGCCAGCCATTTGAAAATGATGGGAGCAGACTCTTATAAGCTTATCCACTAGAACAAAATAGGCACACTATGACTCCTTTAAAAAAATATATGAAGAAAACTGCTCAAAACATCAAATTCACACTTCAGTTACATTATTTCACATGAACCAACAAACATAACGTCATTGATATCAGTGCCATTTCTGTTCCAGGCAAAGCCATTTTCTCCTTGGCCTCATACATGATGAAGATTTACACACAACATTCTTTAACAAGCAGCTGAATTCCACACACCTGCCCAGAAACAAACATATCTTGCACTCTGAGATGAGACCACCTTGTCATGGTAAGAATTCTGTTAGAACTGTGATAGACTATATCTTACCTACAAGTGTTCAAAAGAAACTCATATCTCACAATGATTAGTGCAAAGTATAAAACTCACACAACCCAATTGTTCTCAAACACAATGTTCAGTTAATCTTAGTGTTCAAGCAATTATCCTCATTCTGTAGTATACTAAACGTATCACTATGACACAATTGGGCAGCAATGGTGTGATGCATTATCTTTCTAAATGTAAAGACCTTCAGCAGGGTGCCGATCAGAATACATGTTTGTACATTATCTGCCAACAGATTCATATCTCCATTTCTTATAGGCTACAACAGAAGCTGCACTGTGGATGCCATTTTGTCCTATATAAGCGTTCTCAATAAGACACCTCATCGGACTGAACAGTATAATGACTGATTGTACACGACAGGCAAGTGGGAAACATTACTCCATGTGATTGTAAAAGCATCTATATGAGATGTGATCAAAAAGTAAGGGGAATTTTTGTTTTTCTTAAAGAATGTCTGCTCCAATGTAATCCCCCTCAGATATAACACACTTGTGCCAACATTTCTTCCAATCTTGGAAGCACTTCTGGAGCTCACTTTTCATTATGGAGTTCAGCTCATGCTGTGATACTGTGTCTATCTCCTCAATTGTGGCAAAATGATGTCCTTTATGGTTCTCTTCAGCCTTGGGAATAAAAAGAAGTTGCAGGGGACCATGTCCAGCAAATACAGAGGCTGAGACAACGTAACAGTTTTGTTTTTTGCCAAAAAGTCACGAACAAGCATTGAGGTGTACGCATGATCATTTGTCGTGATGCAATTTTCATCAATAGTTTGCCACAATTCTGGTTGTTTTCTTCATATCGCTTCACACAAATGGTGCATAACTTCCAGGTAGTATTCCTTATCGACTGTGTGACCATAAGACATGAACTCATGATGCACTATCCCATTGCAACAGAAGAAAACAGTGAGAAGAACCTCCTTCCAATATTATCAAACTGTTTGATTTCTCCCCCCCCCCCCCCCCTCCCTTCCCTTGGCTCTTCAGGCAGTTCCATTGGGACAATGGGACAATTGGGCCTTGTTTTCAACGTCATATTTTATCACCTGTTATAACCTCCTTTAAAAGTTCTAGAGCATTGTCAACTTCGTTTAGCAATTTCTGAATGATACCTATGCAACATCATGTTTGGTCAAAATTCAACAGTTCCAATACAAGCTTTGCTGCTACATGTTTCATGCCCAAAACATCTGAAAAAATTGCTTGGCATCAGTCACAGGATATGCCAACGTCACCAACAACCTACATGATGTTTCAGTGATTTCCCAAAACCATTTTCTTTACTTCTTCCACAATGTCATCTGTAATGACCATACTAAGGCATCCAGGACGGTTGTCGTCTTCAACACCTTCTCGACCCTCTCTGAAATGTTAGTGCTCGTGTACTCATCTTACTCATAGCAGATTTTCCATAAGCTACAGTCAACATTTTGAATGTAATGCTGCACTTTATTTCATTTTCCAAGGAAAATTTAATGTGAATTCTTTGATCCATCTGTTTTGAAAGTAAAAATTCGCTGAGTACTAAGAAACCTGTATAACCTTTTCGGCTGTCAGCAATAAACTAAATATTCTAAATGGTTAAAAATACAAATATATATCAGGAACATGTGTACCAAAAACATTTTAAAAATTCGAAATCAAATCTATGAGCCCATGAAATTAAGCCATTCCTATTACTTTTTGATCACACATTGTATATGGCTCAATATACAACATGTATTATGACTCATTAGCCCCAAAAACATTTAAGTATGTAATGTAGATCCTGTAGCTATGACAACTGCTGTTGCCAGTGGCATGCAATTATGAACTAGTGCAGGATGTCTTAAGCAGCTCACATGTTGTTATCACCCAGAATGGAATTCTTGAGTGATTACATAATATTCATGTCTCACAACACAATCTTCTATACTTCACTGCTTTATAAAAACAGGCATTTAATCAAGCAACCTGTATTCAAACAACCACATAACAGTAATTTCTGACAATGAAATATTGGCAGTAGGTAACCAATATAGAGGGGATGAGGATTTTTTTTTTTTTTTTTTTTTTTCCATGTGGAAAACTTATTAAGTCTCAGTGGGGGAGAAGGTGCAACACTAGACAACACTAGATTGTTAACAACTAGCAAACATTATTATTGCAAATATGACAGTTATACATGTCACTTCTATCTACATATATATACTCTGCAAAAGACTGCACAATACATGGTCATGATTATTGATTTTGTATCTTATTTCATTCACATATTGAGTGAGGTAAAAATGACTGTCTGATTGCCTCTATATGCATCCTAATCTCTTTTTACCTTAATAGTGTGGTTTTGGATGTTTAACTAAGCTGTTAATTCCATTTTTATGCACAACAATTTGAAGACCGACCCAGTCATTTTCTCCTGCTCTGATGGATGAGATAGTTGGTAAGATCTTAATAAATTGAGTGCTGGATCCTAGTGTTGCTTAAATTTCAACTGCCATCCTGGTTCATTATATTTTCAGACATTTTTATTTGACAGACTATTTCTTCATGCTGACCCATGAACTTGACATTTGCACCATTGGTTTCATATTTCCTCTCACAACTGTAATAGAGACAGTGCTCAGTGACTGCTGATTTGTTTGGTTGTTCTAATAGTCTGTCCCCAAATAAGGAATGCCATATTTGCATGGAATAAGGTACAGTTCAACTTTTGGACCCACATTGTCTTTAACATTACAAAGAAACTTTATATTTTTGTTGATGGGACAAAATATGTAATGTGATCAAAAGTATCCGGACATCAGGCTGAAAATTACTTCTGGTGCCTTCCATCGGTAATGCTGGAATTCAATATGGTGTTGGCTCACCCTTAGCCTTGAAGACAGCTTCCACTCTCGCAGGCATACATTCAATCAGGTCCTGGAATGTTTCTTGGGGAATGGCACCCCATTCTTCACAGAATGCTGCACTGAGGAGAGGTATCGATGTCAGTCGGCAAGGCTTGGCACGAAATCGGTTTTCCCAAACATCCCAAAGGTGTTCTATAGGATTCAGGTCAGGACTCTGTGCAGGCCAGTCCATTACAGGGATGTTATTGTCGTGTAACCACTCTACCACAGGCCATGCATTATGAACAGGTGCTCGATCATGTTAAAAGATGCAATTGCCATTCTCGAATTGTTCTTCAACAGTGGGAAGTAAGAAGGTGCTTAAGGGGAGCCAGAACGATCCATCTCCTCCATGTTAATTTTAGCAAATAGAAGGAACATTTTTTCTAAAACAACTAAACATATTGCTCTTAAATTTGGTCTACACGTTCAGTGAATATTTCTCTACAAAGTAATAATGCCATGTTAAGAAATATTTATTGGTTTTTGTTTTACAATTTTTTTTAAACAGATGCTTATTTTTTTTCTCTAAAATTTTGCACTTTTCCTTCTATAACTCTTGAATTATACAATATGTTTTTTACAATTTGTTATAAAAATGAAGGAAAAGAAGTAAACAATATTGTGTATAAATTTCATTGCTATACTGTTAGCAGTTTTTGAGAAAATGTTCCTCAAAGGTGAAAATTTTAAAGTTACGGGAAATGGCTTCCAAAGTTTTTTTAATACATTCCTGCCCCATATGATGGATTATCAGCATCCTCTTCTTTTTCCAGTTTTAGTTTCCTTTTCACTGGTCTTTCTTCCCTTTTGCTGCATGTTGTAGGCTTTTGTCTCTTCTTCCTGCACCTCTTAGACTTTCTTCATCAATTATGTGCATTGTGGTAATGTTGTTGTGTCCTGGTTGGAAACCCAAACATTTCTGAACATCACATTTGATAACGTTTCCTTCATTGTATGTTGCCACTGCATCATACAATGCAAAATGCAATGTTTTTATCTGTACAAACACTCTTTTGGGAATACTAATCCAAATTAAATTATTTACACTTTCATATGGATTTTGTGTTTTCCCATGTAAACACTTTTCCAATAAACTTGGCTGTTTTTATGGGCATATTCCTTACATGATTGGTGCTTACACCATGAGTCATCGCCTGTGGGGCACCGTGCACGTTGTGGGTGTGGGTGCTCATTTGTTGCTGCAGTATGAAAAAATAATGCCCATACTGCTCTCCTCATATGCTCAATGCTTCTTGTATTTTGGCTAATAGCACGCCCATAATACCTCTGCAATCTATCAATTGCTTCATCTGTCAATTTTCCTCTTCCTCCAAGGGTCTTACCATCACTAAGCTTCTGGGATTCTAATGTCTGCTCTAGTTTGCGCAAGCAAGCCCCCCATGCACTTCTGCACATGCCCAATGCACTCCTGTTTTTTAATGTGAATTTCATTGCCATAAGGTTTGAGTTCCTCTACAGCTTTATATCCCTTATAATCACTTTGTTCGTCATTGGTATTGCCCTTACATCTACAATGTTTTGAGACAATAGCAACATCAATTACTTTGCAACTGTCAGCACTGGTAGCTGTCACAACTCCATTTAGAGATTTATGACCTCTATGTTGCCATGATCCATCTAAAGCAACAGTTAAATCTCTACAATTCCCATTATCTGTCACAGCTTCTTCAACTGCTTTCTTCATTGTTGCTTGAGCAATATCTTCAGCAGAAGATCCCACCAATTCACCATAAAATCCAAACTTGGTTGGTGGTTTTGGCAAGTTCATAATTCCACATAACATTGTCCCCGCAGCACTGCCTTTGCCAATGCAATCCAAGCCATACACTAGCCTAACATTTATATCATACACCTTCTTTCCACTATTACCATTATGAGGAATACTGTTAGAATTAGAAAACGAAACTTCTGCAGCACATTTGTTACACTTCAATAACATTTTACATGACAAACCAATGTGTGAAGTTATTTTCAATTCCAGGCTTTCTTTGCAAACTTGGCATAATACGTTATGTTTCAAAATATTTGAGAGCAAGGAAATGTTAATTATTTCATTCACATCATTACTGTCACTTTCATAGTTTTCAAATTTTTCTTTGCTGTCACAAAGTGTCTTGCTGGAAGAAGTTCTATCGTATTCATTTGGAGTAGTCGGTGAAGCAGTCTGAGCAGCATCTCCCGTCGAAACAACAAAAGATTTCTTCTTCCACTCATTATGCCTTTTCTTAAACACTCGATTGCTGAAACGGGGCATATTGATATCCACAAACCAAATACGTAAAATAGGTATGAACAAAATTTGTCAAATATGCAAAATTGAACAGCTAAACAACACAAAGCAAACTCCACAAGTCAACACACACGGTATAGTGTTTATGTTTACCGATATGAACAGTCACCTGTCACAGAGATAAAGCCACACAACATTGGAAAACAAAACACTGTCTAATTCTGCAAAGATACCCTGCTTGCAGCCAGCGAGCGGTGCCCTCAGAGGTGACACACCAAGTCGCTACAACCATTTACACGGCGCGTCAACTCTGCAGCGATAAAAAACACAGTTAGAATTCACTTAGAAGGGTGAAACTTGATTGGTTTTATTCAGAAAACTCCAAATAATTTTTTAATGAAAAAAAAGTTAATTTTGTCATTTTCATCACTCCAGCTCCCCTTAAAACATCAATGTAGGCCTGTGCTGTGATAGTGCCACACAAAACAATAAGGGGTGCAAGCCCCTCCATGAAAAACGTGACCACACCATTAACACCACAACTCTGAATTTTACTGTTGGCACCACACATGCTGGCAGATGACATTCACCAGGCATTCGCCATACCCACATCCTGCCATTGGATTGCCCCATTGTGTACCGTGATTTGTCACTCCACACAACGTTTTTCCACTGTTCAATCATCCAATGTTTACACTCCTTACACCAGGCGAGGCATTTACTGGCACGATGTGTGGCTTATGAGCAGCCGCTCGACTATGAAATCCAAGTTTTCTCACTTCCAGCCTAACTGTCACAGTACTTGCAGTGGATCCTGATGCAGTTTGGAATTTCTGTGTGATGGTCTGGATAGATGTCTGCCTATTACACATTACAACCCTCTGCAACTATCGGCAGTCTCTGTCAGTCATCAGACGAGGTCGGCCTGTACGCTTTTGTGCTGTACGTGTCCCTTCATGTTTCCACTTCACTATCACAATAGAAACAGTGGACCTAGGGAGATTTAGGAGTGTGGAAATCTTGCATATAGACATATGACACAAGTGACACCAATCACCTGACCACATTCAAAGTCTGTGAGTTCCACAGAGCACCCCATTCTTCTCTCACACAATGTCACACAATGTCTAATGACTACTGATGTCACTGATATGAAGTACCTGGCAGTGGGAGGCACCAGAATGCACTTAATATGAAAAATGTATGTTTCTGGGGGTGTCTGGATACTTTTCATCACGTGGTGTATATTATATGCTATGCTTCCAAAAGGAATATACTGATCTCTCTGGAGATGTAGGCAGCATAAGGAAGATAAGTTATTCTAGGCTTTTCTTTTTTTTTCTAAGTCTTTTATCTTATTGTTATGATCCATACGCAAGATATTTGGTGGTGGCAGTATATTGGTAGCTGAGTCTTTTTTGAGTACAGTTTCTTTAAATTTAACCAACAAGGTTGTGCAAGACTATGTGAGCTCTCTTCCAAAGATTTGCATTTAAGTTCCTTGAACATTTCTGTTACACTTTTGTATGGGCTATACTGACCTCTTACGAATCTAACAGCATGTCTCTGACTTTGTTTGATGTCTATTGACATGCCTGCTGAATAAAGTCTCCAAACAATGGAACAGTACTCTGGAATTGATCTCAATTGTACCTTATATGTGATTTCCTTTAGAGATCCATTTTACTTTCATGGAAACCTTCCAACAAATCTAATTCACCCTTTCACCTTCTCTACTACTCGCTTTGTTTGATTGTCCCATTTCATATAACTTATTTGTATCAGCCCTAAATACTCATACAAAGTGACATATTCAAGATGTTCGCCACTGCATATCCTTATGATTGTTGAATGAAAATACTTTCCTGTAAAAAACAGTATTGTCAGTGAACAATCTCACAGTATTGCTGATAAATAACTTAAGTGAACTGAGACAGGTATCATCCTTCTGGTTCACATCCAATATTATTTTCATTTTTATGGCAGATTTGCTGCCCTCTATTAAGTACTGTGTTCTATTAGTCAAATATTCATCAAGCCAATCACATATGGGTGAAGATAACCTGTATGGTCATATCTTCATTAGTAGGCAATGGTGTCGCACAGTAGTAAATACCTCTTAAAAATTTAAGACAATAGTATCTCTCTGTTCACCTGCATCTATTGTTCACAAAATGTCATGTGTGAATATGAATGGGTAGCTTTAAGAGATGAAACGGTGACTTCACCAGAGGGTCAAATAGGCAGAAGGACAAGACTTGGTAGAAATCCTTATAACAGAAGAGATATTGAATAGATATTGCATTTAACTGATGAAAAGAGAAAATATAAAAATGTAGCAGGCGAAAGCGAATACCAATGTTTAAAAAATCAGAGTGACAGGAAGTGCAAAATGATTAAACAGTTATGGCTAAAGGACAAATGCAAGGATTTAGAAGTGTATGTCATTAGGAGAAAGACAGATATCGCCTACAGGAAAAGTAAAGAGGTCTTTGGGGAAAACAGAAGCAGCTGCATGAATATCATGAGCTCAGATGGGAAACCACAAAAAAAAAAAAAAAAAAAGGGGGGGGGAGGGGGGGGGACTGAAAGGTGCAAGGAGTATATAGAGATATAGAGGGTCTATACAAGAGAGGTAAACTTGAAGGCAATTTTATAGAAAGGGAAGTGGACGTAGATGAAGATAAGATGTGAGATGCAATACTGCAAGAAGAATTTGACAGAGCTCTAAAGACCTCAGTCAAAACAAGGCCCCAGGAGTAGACGAAATTTCGTCAAAACTACTGATAGCCTTGGGAGAGCCAGCCATGACAATAACTCTTCCGTCTGGTGTGCAAGATGTACAAGACAAGTGAAATACCATCACACTTCAAGAAGAATGTAATAATTCCAATTTCAAAATAAGCAGTTGCTGAAAGGTGTGAAAATTACTTAACTATCAGTTTAATACGTCACGATTGCAAAACAATGACACAAATTATTTACAGACAGGAGCTGTCTTCATTCATTATTGTATAGCCAACAGATATATACACTGGCCATGTATAAACAGGATAAGGGAAATCGAGACATCAGCCACATTCAGGCACTGAAATAGCATCATGGTCACTAATTGTTCTCTCATTGGTGATGTTCTTAAAAAGATTGGGACTGTTTGTAGCCAGTTAATCTACGAGGGTCATTTGGAAAGCAAAGAACTTTTTTTTTTCCTACAGAAATTTTTATCTGATATAATTAAACGAAGCTGTATTTTATATATAACTTTTATACCCAGGCTACTTTTCCATACACATTCAATGTTCAAATTTAGGCATTAGTCATATTGTTTTATCAGCTTTTTTATGCCTTCTACATATGCAGTTGCCACCAAGGTGTTGAACTACTGATTAACAGCTTCATTAAGTTCATCTCTTCTGTAGTGCTGATCACTCAAAAAAATCTTTTGATTTGGGGAATAAGTGATAATCACTTGGGGACTAAGTCTAGACTGTATGAAGATATTGAAATATTTCCCACTGAAACTGCTGAAGCAAGTCCTGTGTCAATACTGCTGCAGGTGATTGTGTGTGAGGAAGAATGACTCCACTGAATAGCATTCCACAGCACTTTGTTTTAATTGTGTGGCAAAGTCGCTGAAGCATCTGACAGTAGGCCACTGCATTTATGGGCCAACCTACTATGCATGTTGCCGATGAGCAGGACTCCCTTATGATCCCAAAATATCTTAGCCATAATCTTTCTGGTGCTCAACATTTGTTTTGCTCTTTTCAGTTTCATTGGGGATTGCGAATAAAGCCATTCCATTGACTGGCACTCAGTTTCTGATGCAAAATGTGATATCCAAGTCTTATCAACTGTGAACTGTGATTCAAAAATTCATCACCATCCTTTTCATAGTGACAGAGAAATTTCAATGTAGCTGCCATTCATTTCGTTTTGTGTTCATCTGACAAAATCCAAGGAACTCTCCTGGCACAAAGTTGTTTATAGTCCACAACTGCACTAAAAATCTTGTACAACACAATTCTTGGAATGTTTGGAGAGATCATCTTGGATTTTCGTTTCAATCCTTGCTCTGAATCCAACGGTCACCAGTAAGGGCTGGTTTGAGCGATCTTCGTCATGAACGTTCTTCCATCTATTATTAAATATAATATACCACATCTGAACTGACACTTCATTCATCAAATTACTGTAAAACTCAGTTATCTGTCTGTAAATTTCAATGGGATGGACTCCTTGCGCATTTAAAAAGCGGATATCACCGTGCACCTCAGACCTGGTGAGCAGTCAATTCTCTCACATTTTAAGGTTGCATAGCTAAGCAGTAAGCAACTGCATTGGAGAACAGCTGCCCCAAAACTGAAGCAGACTAGTACCAAGGTCAGTGGTCGGTCAGCAGTGGTGGTGTCAAAACAAAACATTCTTTACTCTCCGAATGACCCTTGTATATTATCTCTTTCATGTGTCGACTGTTGAACTATGACAATATTACAAAAAAGACAGATTGCTACTCACCATATAGAGGATCTGTTGAGTTGCAGACATGCACAAGAAAAAGACTGCTATACATTTGAATTTCTTCTAAACTATTAAACAGATACACATTCACACAGGCACTACCCACACACAGATGACCACTGGCCACTGAGGCTGTTCATGTGTGTGCGTGAGTTGTGCTTGTGTGAATGTTCATGTGTTTCCTACTTTTGAAGAAGACCTTTTGGCTGAAAGCTTAAATGTATAGTAGTCTTTTTGTTGTGTCTGTCTGCGACTCAATGTCTCTATATGGGGAGTAGCAATCTATCCTTCTCATACTGTTATTGTTATTCCAGTCCGGATTTTCTATTGCTGAATAGTTGAACTAGTTTTCCAATCAACTTTTAGACACTGTATTCAGTATTACTTCAGAGGACTGTCCTTACTGCTATTAGCATATGTGAAGTTCTCCAAGTTGCTGCTGGGCATGTTGAAAACACAACCTACTGTTGCCATATGTGTTGGAATTACGAATAATGGTAGTCAGGAAGAACCATGGAATGCAAATTTCTGTGACTATAATTAATCATTTACTTACAGCAGTACACTACTGTGATTGTAGACACAAATTGGCAGCACAAATAAAAGCACCTCTCCTACAAGGTAGATGGTTGTTAGACACACTGCAGGCTACTCATACTGCGTGTGCTCACTTACCATCTAATCTGACTGTAATGATACTGTGAATTAAAAGGTGATTTCAAATGGTGTCTTCGACTTCATTTTAAATACCAATGACAACTTCTTGAGTTGAAGGACACATTTCGAATCCACTATTTACCAACGCAACATGGTCATGGCCAATTGGTCAGTGTCAAAGTAAAAAGACCTAAGGAGTTAATTAAGCCTGACTAATGTGGATAAGCAACTGACTGCTCACTCATTCCAAGACTATGTCCCCTGAAAACACCAAGAACAGCCAACCTCAAAACATCTTTAGGTCCTATGACCAGCAACCTAGGTTTGCAATGACGAGAGTGGAACCTGACACATTTGTGCCTTGCATATATATGGTTAAATCTATTAACAATGGGCCCTACAACATGTATCAAGGCAGCTAACTCTAAAGAACTGCAGTTTTATTAAGGTTAAGCTACTCAATCTAGGTCCTTGATACAGTTATCCATTAAAATAGCATTACTGCAACACTTTTTGAGATAAAGACTCAATTCCAAATCGTCAGGTCACAGTGGAAAATGCTGCGATTTCAAATCTTGCTCATACTGTGTTGTAACTGTCACTGGGGTGGCCCTTACGTGGCCTGGTGACACTAAATTCAATTACTATACCAAACTGTTTACTTCTCTGGCATTACTAATACTATCTCTTCATCATGTCATCTATTTCTAATTCAAACATTCACCAGTGTATATTGCCATGCATAGCGTACCGTTAAACCACCCTTTGTTATTTGTGTACGCTATGTTAATAATAGCACTTATGACAAAATTTATTCACAAATCCTAATAGTTGAAAATCTTTAGAACACCAATAAATTATACTGATTGATGGCTGTGAGACAATGTGCAAAGATTTGCTTTAAGACTTACTCATCATCTTCTTCTTCATTCTGAGTTGAAGTGTCACCTTTTCTTCTTTTACACTGTCGTGTTTCTACATCATTTTCAACCGGTTTTAAAGGAAGAGCGTTTGGATCACGCTTAAGCATGAACTCACTGAGATCAGTATTCATCCATCCTGTTTATTTTTGTGCATTGTGAGATACAATAAGATGGCAGAATTAAAACAAAATTTTGTCCAACAATATGATTGAAATACATTTTTGGATAATGTTAATTAATAACTCTTGGTCACTAAATTATTTCAACTAGATGTGAACTGGCAGTACTGTATACAGAATATAACATTACACGCAGGAAACAGATATGTCAATGAATTACATGAATCCCCACCAACATGATGTAGTTTTAATGATAGAATCTTTAAACAAAAACTGCAGGAGGAATTATGAAAAATGCATTTGGCTTTGTACATGGTTAGGATTATACTATTGTGCAGCCAGTAACTGGACATGATGACTGGAAGTAAGAATGATAATAGTGTTGGTTTTACAAGACAAGAACTTTGTTATTAAAACTGAAATTCCTTCACTAGTAACTGTATCTATGTTAATGTACAGTGCATGTGTACACTAGTAAATGGGTTTTGGTATAGACCTCTCACTGCCAATCATTGCTTTGTGGCAGTAGTTATCACATTAGAAAGACACAATGCATCTAAGTAACCATGCCAGACACAAATTTCAAAGACAAAAAAGGTGAAATACACTTGCAAAAGGAGTATCATTGGGTGATGTCCTATAACACTGTCCAATCACATTAATGTGACCACCTGTCAAAAGCCTGAATAACCAGCCTATGCAGCCCGGACACTGCAAGATGTGTAGGACAAGAGTCAGTGAGGTTCTGGAAGGTACCAAAAGGGACCTGGAGCTATGCTGACACCAGTGGCGACTGAGGATCCATGGCGCATACAGCACAAATGAGATGGTCCCAAGATTCTTGATTGGGTTTAAATATGGGGAGTTTGTTGCCCAGGAGAGCACAGTAAACATGTCTTGATGCTGTTCAAACCACGCTTGTACACTGCAAGCTGTGTGACCCATTGCATTGTCCTACTGGTAGATGCCACTGTACCAAGAATAACCAGACTGCATGTAGCAGTGAACATGGCTCTTAAGAATAGTTTCATACATGTGATGATCCACTGTGCCTTCCAGAATGATGAGGCGACACAGAAAATGCCACGGGAACATTACTTATACCGTAACACTTCCTCCTCCAGCCCGGACCCCTCCACAGGTTGTTATAGAGTGTTTGCTTTCAGATGTTTCACGCCAACAGTCATCTGTCCAATGGAGCATAAAATATGATTCATCTGAAAATATGACCTGCCACCACTCAGTGTGAACATCCAGTTGCAGTATTGGCATGCAAATTCGAGCCTTCATCACCCATGAATGCCAGTCAGCATTAGTGCATGAACTAGGTGCCTGCTCCAGAAGCAGACATGCGGCAGAACTGTCACTGAACGATCTCTGAGGAGACACTGTCAGTAGCACTTTGGTTCATCTGGGCAGTTAGTTGCTCACCAATTGAATGTGTATTAGGCTGTATACATCTACACCTGTCATCTATGGCCCATGGTGCACTACAGCTGCCTCAGCACAGGTTTTGGATAGTGGCATCCTGCCATTCACTATATACTTTAACCAAGATGTTACGCAAAAAGTTTGCGAACTTAGCCATCTCAGAAACGTTCCACCCTTGTCTCAAAGGTCAACAATCATGCTCTTTTGGACATCAGATAAATCACTTCATTTCCACATTGCAACAATGATTGAACTGTTTTCCTCATTACCCCCCACCCCCTCCTCCAACATGCTTTATATACCCACCACTGCTAGTGCAACAACCTGCCGTTTGTGAGTGGTTATCGCAGGTTGATGTCAAACATAGGTGATGGTCGCATTAATGTGATTGGACTGTGTAAATATAAATGCTGTATTACTTTTCATATTCTAAGCCTTTTGCAAGCCTTTGATGACAGTGTAATTCATATTTTACTCTGGGATGAAGAATTTAGTAAAACTAAGAGCATGTGCTTGTTGCTGTTAAACTCCCTTGTGGTGAAACTGACACACAAAGCAACAGCTACATGAAACAAAAGCCACATTATAGCAAACAAAATATTACTTTCGAAATAATGGAAGACAGATAGAAGAAAAGATTACATGGAAATTGCATGGATGGGACCTATGAAAACCATACTTTTTGCGATCTATCTCATTAGGCAACAATGACATAAATTATCAGAATATTGAGATTATAAATTTAAAATTTCATATTATAATTAATATAAGACAGAATATTCAATGTAAGTGAACAACAAACGAAACATCAATATTATTATTCAAGATTAATCAGTATACTCTTGCTACTGTTAAGAGTTCACAAGCAAATGAACATATCACAGGACTACAACAATTAATAAAGCAGCAGCTTATTTGAAACAACAGATTTTCTGCTGGTTAAGAAGTCTACAGATTTGTATCTTGCGTAATTGTAGAGAAAAATGTAGCAAGGGCTTCTGACAAATAACATACACTGTTTGACAATTGCTAAGGAACAACTGTGAATTGCTACGGAACAACCGATAAATGATAGTAAAAGAAATGTAGAGGGTGGGGCATGTTAACTGCAGTGAAGCCTGTGCATTAACACTCAGTATGCGTTCGACAGTTCCTGCAGTACCTTGCCTGACGAAGGTGGTTGTGGAATCGATTAATTGACATTTCTTGTGGTATGGTAACATCTCTGCAAGACATTATTTGAGCGATTACAATTGTGGACGTGCAGTTGGATGGCTTGAGGCTGGTCAAAGAGTCACTACAGTGGCCACAGACATGGATGTGTCCAAAAGTGTCATCTCATGATTAAAAAAGGCTTCTGAAGATGGAAATGCTATGTGAAAGCATGCTGTTGGTAACAGACAGATCATCACACTGCGAGAGGAATGATATGTAGCCCTAGTGGCGAAAAGGAACAGACATCTCATTCCTTGGCAAATCATTGTAGACCTTACAACTGCCAGCATTAAACATGTCTGTACCGGAACCATTATGCAGTCATTGTATCAGGCTGGTTTTTATGCTTGGAAGCCTGTTAAATGGATCCTACTTCAACCATACCATCATCAAGCAAGATTTCATTGGAGTAGGGAGGAAGCTGATTGCGGTCAGCAACAGTCGTCCAGAGTGGTGTTCTCCGACGAATCCTGCTTCACTGTGGCATGTGCTTCTGCCCACCAGTTAGTGCAGAGAGAGAGGGGAACGTATTACACACCACAGAACATTTACGAGCATCATCAGTATTGCATAGGTGTTATGGCATGGCGGGCATTAGAAACAATGGCCAAACACCGCCACATATTGCTGCGCAAGGGAACATCACAGCTTAGCAGTACTGCAGGGAGATTATTCTGGATCATGTCCATCTGTTTAGGGGTGAGGTAGGTCACGACTTTCTGTTTATGGTTGACAATGCCCATCCACACAGGACTTCTGAGATGTCAGATACACTAGAATGTGAAGATAATGAGTGTATGGAAAGACGTGCATATTCCCCGAACTAAACCCTATACAGCGTACCTGGGAAGCCCTTGATAGCCGTGTTTCTCAATGATCATCATCTAGCTGACCTGTGGAAGAACCGAAAACTGCCTTGAGAGAGGAGTGGGGCAATATCCCCCAAGGACTCCTCAAAAGTTTGATAGCCAGTGGGAATGACGTGTGTAAAATGTGCGTTAGGGCCTGAGGAGGGCATATTTCTTACCGGAAGTCCGATGTTTACCTTTATGTTGGGAGTCTGACATGTGTCCGACCTGTGTCAAACAAGAAAATTATTTATGTCTGTTATACTGCTTTCCCATGTGATGAGACATGAACCACTTTTCACTATAAATGTACCACTTGTCCTCTATTACATGTGCACCTACTGTGTTTCATGTTGTCCTTCATTTCCTGTTTTTATTCCTGTCCCTTAGAAATTGTCAAGCAGCATATGTTGCTTATTTTTTAACAAAAGCAATGTTAGTTATTAATGTACATTACAGAAGTAATTATACGAGTTACATCCATAAAGTAAGTTCTGTTTGTATTTCTTTCCATAATAGTGCTATAATCGTAGTTTGGCACATGCATGATAGTTGCTTTGAGTTAAGGAGAAGAAGATCATGACATTTTGAATCTCCATGTGAAGTTAATGGTGTATAATGCTTGCTTAGTACGGCAAAGTTGAGTGAAAATCCTGTTACCTGCAAGATTAGATCTGTAAATTATTTTCTGGAAGTGAAGAACATTAAACCAGTCAACATTCTTTGGCACATTCGTGAAGTTTACAGAGAAAATGTGATGTGCAATTCAATGGAAAGGAGATGGGTCCAACGGTTCAATGAAGGATATGATCAAGTACACAATGACAAACAAAAGCAGCATTCATGTTGGTTCATGCAGTTGAAGAACCCATAAAGGAAAATCATAAGTTTATAGTGCACAATCTTTCCATTACTTTTCACTAATTTCAAAATCACTTCTTACAAAGCAACACAAAAAAATCAACTCTGGGCAGTTCAGTTGACTTTTTGACACATTATAACAAAGATAGTAATGATTTTGGCTAAGCAAGATAGTGACTGGGGATGAGAATAGGAGGTTCATTTATGAAACAATCCAACTGAAATCTGAAATGACAGCCAACGAATGGAGGCACATTGCTTCACCAGTAAAGCAAATCTTGATACGTTAACTAATTCTTCTGTCACTTCTTGGTAGAACAACTTCATAATTACAAATGAAAATCACAATACTGTGTGTGTCCTACATTATACCATAGAAGATACACAATATCATGATTTTCATTTGTAAATCTTACACCTCTAAAATTTATATGCACACTCTTTCTGCATAGATTCCACTGGTGTATTTTTACTGTGAGGTGCAACAATCAACGCAAGTGTTTACTGCAAGATGCTTACAAAACTGTGTTGCACAATACAAAATAACTGTCACAGAAAGCTCACAAATGGTATCGCTTTGATTTGTGACAGTGCCTGTCCTCAGACAGGAGCCACATATGACAACTCTTATTAGACTTTGGGTGGAGCCAGTTTCACCATCCTCCATACAGCCCTGACCTCGCCCCTAGCAACTTCCATCACTTTTTGCACCTGAAAATCTTTCTTGATAGTCAAAAATTTAACAATGATAATGAGCTCCAAGAATATGTTACCACATGGTTGACGACGCAGGCAGTAACATTCTGTGATTAAGGCGTACAAAAACTTGTGCCACACAATGACAAGAGCCTACAAAATGGTTGGAGCTTTGTAAAAATATATTTTAAGATTTGTTATTTTTTTACAATAAATGATTTTTATGTATCCATACTGATATTGTTTTAGTTGTGGAATTTAGTTTATGGTCCTTGCAACATATGATAACGTCTGTTTTGACTCATTTCACATTCTACCATCATTGGATCTACAGAAAACATTATATGAATGAAAGGAAGAGGTCATGATAATTGTAATGATGATGAAATGAAACGATCATATGGCATTGCTGGCCGGGAGGCCCCATCTGGGGAAGTTCAGCCGACAAGTGCAAATTTTATTTCAGTCGGCACCACATTGGGCGACTCACGTGCCGGTGATGATGATGAAATGATGATGAGGACAACACAACACCCACTCAACGGGTGGAGAAAATCTCCAACCTGGCTGGGAATTGAACCCGGGCCCGCTGTATGGGAGGCAAGCATGTTACCATCCAGCTAAGCAGGATCACAAAAGGCGAAATCAGTATCTAAAAGTAATGATAAAATTATTGTAGCAAAAAGGGAGAGAGATAATTACGTGAAAACATGGATAGGGCTCCAGCTGTAGCTGGTAGCAGCTCCAGGACTGACACCAGAGTGTGGCGAGGCACCTGCCCCCACCCCCCATCAGACAACACCATGCATAAAGTACTTTAGGATTATCTTAAAGTTTGTGTAATGTGCTAAAGGGATAAAAAACATGGAGTAAATATAGACTTAATGGGCTGGGGTAGCTTAGCACTGCGCACCACCAGCACCAAAAATGCATTCTGTCCATGGCTGCCCCAAGCACTGATATACAAAAGTGTGAAATTAAATTTTGTCAAACCGTTTAATCATAAAATGTGTAAAACAATCCCAGCAGCTGTTGTATTGTCAGCTAGTATCTGAGGTAATAACATAATAACATATCCACCTTCAGCTCACATCACAGTTTAGCTGAACTGACACACACTAAGAAGATATGAGACACCCTCAGGGGTGGTGCACTGGCACACTGGGGTGGTGCACTGGCACACTGGGGTGGTTCCAGTTGTCACCCAATACATACCAATATAAGATTACTGCATCTTTTTGAGAGACCTAGGGTGAAACTCACCACTCCTTAACAGTCTCCTTGATTGCACACAATTTGCTAGGGAGTGTAGAAATTTGCCATTTCTGTACACAGGCAAAGTTGTAGATGTGTTCTTATGTCAGTACCAGGAAGGGGGGGGGGGGGGGGGGGTTCCCAGTACTTAACCATCCTGTCGGCCAGTTTGTTGCATGGTATGCTTGCACGCAACCTAGCTAAAATGATCTCTTCAAGTGAGAGGACCAAGAGGAGGTTGTTCAAGCTGCTGGGAGAGGCTTCATAGCCCGGACCTTGTTCCCATGAAGGAAGGACCAGTGGTGATGCAAAAGTAACACCACCTGCTGACAGATGGACAGATGGCAACACACAGATCATCGACGGGAATGTAAGAACTAGCAGGCTAAGGTACTAGGACTGCTGCCTTGGCAGCAGTGTCAGTGGCCTCATTTCCTGTCAGACCAACGTGATCATGAACCTGTATAAACATCACAGTGACTTCATCGAGAGTGAGCAAGTGACCTGTTGTACTAAAGGATAGATGGTGTACAGCACACAGAGGCTTTGAAGGGATCTGAGAGAGTCAGAGCAGATGATGCAATTGAAAAGCCTGTGTCGCCAGATATACTGCGTGGCCTGATACAGGGCGACGAGCTTTGCTGTAAATACTGAGCAGTGTTCCAGAAGCCGATATAGAAAAACATCGGTGCTAATGATGATGGCACATCCAACACCATGGTTAGTACAAGAACAATCAGTGTACACAAAGATACAATTGTGAAGTTCAGTGCGAAGGTCGTGAAACTGAAGGCAATAGAGTGAGGCTAGAGTAGCATCCTTAGGAAGTGAATGAAGGCCAAGGGGAACACGGACTACCATATGAAACCAAGGTGGTGAAGGGTTCACACCCATCGGGAAAGTGGCAGGTAGCGTGAAGTTAAGCTGTCAGAGAAAGAGCCGAAAGTGAACTCCAGGAGCTAACAGAGATGAGGGACACACCCTATACTGGCGATCAAGGGAGTCATCGAAGGAGGCACGGGTTAGGTGGCCAAGCATGGCAGACAAATGGCATGCGTATCTGTTGAGGAGAGAGTCACGGCAGTAGACTTTCTCCAGTATACTTTCTCTTTTTTTTTTTTTTTTTTTTTTTTTTCTTTTTTTACACACAGTACAATATTCAGAAAACATAATTTAATCATCGCTAACATTTGGTTTGAAAAATGAAAGACGATTACATACATGGAAGACACCTAAAAGCACAGGAAGGTCTCACATCAGTTACATAATGGTAGGAGATAGATTCCAAAACCAGATTTTAAACTGCAAAACTTTTCCAAGGTCAGATGTGCAATCTGACCATAATGTAATGGTCATGAACGGCAGATTAAAACTGAAGAAACTGTAGAATGATAGGAAATAATGCAGATGGGACTTGTATAAGTTGAAAGAACCAGATGTAATTGAGAGTTTGAGAGGGAGTATTAGACAATGGTTGACTGAGTAAGAAATACTGAATCTAATCGATGAAAGAAGAATATATAAAAGTGCAGCAAACAAAGAAGGCAAAAGGAATACAGATAGACACCAAGTGAAAAATGACAAAGCAGGAATGTCTCAATGAGTAATGCAAGGATGCAGAAGCACGAATAACTAGGGGAAAGGCAAAAGCTGTCTCTAGGAAAATTAAAGAGCTCTTTCGACAAAAGAGAAGCAGCTGCATGAATATAAACAGCTTAGATGCCAAGCCAAACTAAGCAAAGAGAAAGCTGAATGGTGGAAGAAATATATAGAACGGCTACACAAAGAAAATGAACTTGAAGATAATATTATAGAAAGGAAACAGAAAGTAGATGAAGATGAGTTGGGAGTAGCAATACTGTACAGCAAGTTTGACTGTGCACTGAAAGACCAAATCCCAAAAAGGTCTCTCAAGTAGCTGACATTCCCTCAGAATTATGAGATCCTTGGAAGAGTCAGCCATGTTAAAACTATACTACCTGATGTGGAAGATCTATGAGATAGATGGAATACCCTCACACTTCAAGAAGAATGTGATAATTACAACTGCAAAAAGGCAGGTGCTGAAAAGTGTAAATATTACTGAAGATTAATAAGTTATGCTTGCAAAATACTGACATCATTTATTTACATAAGAATGGCAAAACTAGTAGAAACCGACCTCAAGCAAGGTCAGTTTGCATTCTAGAAAATACTGACCCAACAACTTATCTTAGAATATAAGTAAATGAAAAACTAACATATGTTTATAGCATTTGTAGAGTTAAAGAAAGCTTTTGGCAATGTTTACAGGAATTTTCTCTTTAGCATTCTGAAAGTAGGATGAATAAAATGAGGGAGAACAACATTATTTACAACTTGTACAAAAACCCAGATTGTAATTATAAGAGTCAAAGGACATGAAGAGGCCACAGTAATTGAGATGGGTGCGTGACTGGGTTGTAGCCTATTCCGAATTGTATTCAATCTGTACACTGAGCAAGCAGTGAAGGAAACTGAAGTGAAATTAGGTAATGGAATTAGAGATCAGGGAGAATAAATAAAAACTTTGCAGTTTGCCAATGGCATTGCGATTCCCTAAGAGACAGCAAAGCACTTGGAAGAGCAGTTGTACGTAAGAGATTGTGTCTTGAAAAGAGGTTATAAGACGAACATCAACAAAAGTAAAACAAGGATACTGGAACTTAGTTGAATTAAATCAGGTGATACAGAAGGAATTACACTGACCAGCACGAAAAACGCAACACTTTAACTTCTTACAAAAACTGAAATTTATTTTAAATTTATGACATTAATCCATTATCTTATGATGGAATATTGTGGTACGATCCCATGTAAGCATCCAACAATAAAAAAAGAAAGATGATTATAAAGAAATTTAACAAATTAAGCCAGATATGCACACTTCCAGGAAATTTTGAGCAAGCGCATAATGGTAATGCATGTCCGTTTTGATGTTATATAAGTCACATTTTACTTCATAGACCTGAGACACGATCTTGGAGATCTCTGTTCACACCTTCAAAAGTGTGTATTGCCACCTTTTGCACCAATGGATGGCATTCAACCTTTCAGCATGCTCCCGATTAATGCGGTAATGTCCTGTTTATGAAGCATTCCCACTGGTCCAGGAGGGCGTTCTGTAGGTCCTGTAGGTTCTCTGGATAGTGTTGACAAGCTCTTCCCCCAGCTGGTCCCAAATGTGCTCAATAGGATTTAAATCAGGCTTCGAGCAGGCCGACCCATAGCATGAATTCCTTTTTCATTCAAGAACTCTTGCACAATTCTCACAATATGTGGGCGTGCATTGTTGTGCATTAGTGTAAAAACTCAGCACCAATAAACGGAGCAAAAGTAACAAGCTCCAGAAGGATTTCCTTCCTAGGTAAGGCTCCCATGCTCCAAGAAGACCAAATCCATCCTTGCAGCTGTATTGATTCCTGCGCATACCATCACAGAACTGTCCTAAAAACATGTCCTGGATGAGAACGTGCAAGAAGAATACCTTTCCCCTGGCCTTCTCCAGAACCTCTCTCTTGTCACATAATCTGTGGCCAAATCGTGACTCATCAGTAAGCAACACTGTTGTACTATCCAGCCAAGATGTTCTCTTGGGAAATGTAGTTTAGCTGTACAATGCTCTCTGATGAGTTCTGGACCTGTAGCAGGTCTTCTGGACTGAAGATTGGCTTCTTCCAGTTTTCTTCAAATGGTTCTCTCACTAACATGGTGGGAATCGATTTCGTGCTTCAATGGCAGAGGTGTGACAGTTGCAAACGACTTGAAGTTGTAAACAGCAGTAATCTCTCTCCGATGCTGCTGTTCTCGGGCATGTTCCTGGTCTCCTTACAAAGCCTCCAGTTTCCCTGTACCTTCATATGTATGTTTCTGGAAATTATGGAGATGTAGTCCTCAACAATTCTGCAACATAATGAATGCTGTGGCCATCTTCCACCAAAGCAACAGCTTTCGCAGCATGTTTATTTCAGAAAGCTGATTACAACAATCACAGAATGATTTTACAAACATGTGATTGATAGGGCAATAATTCGGGGAATAACAATAAGCGCTACAAGAGTGAGAAAACATTATTCGCTCACATTCAGTGATGTGTTTCCCAGGTAATACGGGACACAACAATTGAGACTAGTGCAATAAACAATCAGCACTTCATTGTTTGCTTGCAAAGCAACACCAGTAACATAACCTTGTCTCAAAAAATTGGTTAAGTGTTTCACTCTGATTAAACAGATAATCCCACAAAGATTACACATCATTTACTGGGTGTTGCGTTTTTCGTGCCGGTCAGTGTAGATTAGGAAATGAGACAATAAAAGTAGCTGATTTTTGCTATCTGGTCTGCAAAATAACTGATGATGGCCAAAAGAGAGAGAATATAAAATGCAGACCAGCTACTCCATGAAAAGCATTTCCAAAAAAAGAATAATTTGTTAACATCTATGTAGTGTACCTCCTACAATAGCAACTAGCTAACCTACAACATGCTTGCACCTTGTGGGTGGCCAATCAAGCACTGTCCACCATGATAGGCACACTTGGTTACAAGCCAAACAATGATCCGCCTTCATCCCGCATGTTGGTAAATGTTCCAGACCACAACATCAATAGTAACACCAGCAAACTGATTCTGGCAGCCGAAGGCAATAAGGGTGCTCCCACCAGAACATGCTTCTATGACCAGTGTGTTGCAATTGCAATTGCAGGCACTGTTTTCCTACATCATGTCATGTGTTCGCTATTAGCTTGTGCTGTATCCATGCACTGTGACAGTATTTAAGCTGGTGCTCAACCATGGACCAGCAGTTTGGTGTCAGCTATCGAATTAGTCATTCCTTCATATTCTCTGGGCCAGGCGCTGGCTGGAACACAGCCCAATCAATCACACTGAATCAGTCATTGCTTTGAATTCTCTGGGCCAGGTGCCAGCTGCATCCACAGCCCATCAATCAGAAGCTCGCTAAGGGATCATCATTGGACAGTCGCCATGCAGTGTTTATCTCCGAATCACTACCTACCTTAGGGCAGTGACTTTACTTCTTCATTACGCCAACTAAGCGCTGATCATGTGATTAACCTTCAAACATTTACAAGTCATAATCAGCTCTGAATTTCACAAGCCCAACATTAGTGCCTCTTGACTCTAGCTTTTTGTTACTCACCTTACCTTTTGTTACTCACTTAATCATTATTTGCCTTTCTTCCTTGTAAATAACTTACTCCACTAAGGAGATTTGTTTATGTTCTTTAATATTTAAATAAAACTATTCTTCCTTGTTTACCTGGGCAGTGTTCTCACTGCACCTCTATTAGTACATGACACATCGATCTAATACAAATTGAAGTGTCAGAAAGTGTTTTCTGAAGGTATTAATTTGGAGCACATCCTTGTATGGAATTGAAACGTGGATGATAGGCTATTCAGACTAGAAGAGAATGGAATCTTTTGAAATGTGGTGCTACAGAAGAATGCGAAAGATGTGGGAAATTGAATAGCTAGTCAGGAGGTACTGAATCAAAATGGGGGAAAAAGACTTTTATGCAGAAACTGACTAAAAGAAGGGATCGACTGACAGGACACATCCTAAGGCTTCAAGGAATAGTCACAATTTGGTGATGGTGGAAAGTGAGGGGGGATTAAAACTGTAGAGCGAAACCTTAGTATGAATACAGTAAGCAGGTTCAAAAGGATGTAAGTTGCAATACTTATTCAGAGATGAAGAGGTTTGCACTGGATAGACTAGTGTGGAGAGTTGCATCAAACCAGTCTTTGGACTGAAGATCACAACATGTTGGTATAAGTTGTACAGCAGTGTAAGTCAAGTGTCAACTTGATCTCCAGAACAGTTCTGTTTATACAGCTTTCTAATGTAGCTGTATTGTGTGTGTTTTACTTCATATGAATAAATTGAAGTAATGTATCATCACAAAATTCTTTGTTTGTGATGGTTTATCATCAATGGAGATTCGTCCAAACATAGTGAAGATTTTATCACAAATCATTTTCTTTATTTTCAACAGTTAACAAATGTCACAATCAATACAGTTAAAATGTTTTATACTTCTCTCCAAAAGTACCCACATGAAGGATGTTCTAAAAGCTACAGTGACTTATGAAAATATCAAAAGACTGCCCTATTTAGCACTGCACAACTGGCTTTTAAAAGCGCATGTAGCTGCTGATGCCACAAGGAATGCTTTAGTATGAACATATCTGCAGAAATGGTTTGTCAAGACAGAAAGTACATCATAGTAAATTTTGTTCAATGTCATAAATTATTTTTGTTGTCATTAGCCCATATTTTCCATCAAATCCCTTCTCCTAGAAGTGTTACTACTGTAGCGTTAGTAGAAATTGAAAGTTAAAGCAAGCTGAAGTGAGATGCCGGAGATCAGATCTGCTGCTACGTGTACAAGATGGTAACAGCCATGATTCATTCAATAATATGGCATCTTGGATAACAGAAGAAATACTTCACTTGATAAAAGAAACAAGGAAGTATAAAAACGATCATGGAAATTTAGGAACACAGAAATTTAAGTCACTTAGGAATGAAATAAATAGGAAGCACATGGTAGCCAAGGCAAATTGATGCGAAGAAATCTAAAAAGAAATGACTGTTGGAAGGACTGATACAGCACATAAACAAGTATTAGGTTGTTGCCCAAATTCATAGTGTTTTTGTTCTGCACACTGACATTCCTGTTGCTATGGATTTATTTATCAACTGTAATTTTTTTAATTTGTAGTTTACTGTTGCTACATGAGTTTACGTATTATCATTTGGAGGTAGTATGTGGAGCTGTGGATGTTCGAAAATGAAGTGTAAAGAGGAGAAATCTCAACATTTCCAACATGAATTAAAAATGTAGTAACCACAACCAACAGCGGGAATGCCTTGGGGTGCGGACCGGAGCCACCAGGCGGGGAACCCGCCGACGGTGGAGCACGCACCACCGGGTAAATACAGGATGAGTCGGACGACAGACCAACGACAACTGACAACAACCGACCACGACCGACTATGAGCGACACAACAAGGAAGAGATACACAACGGAGGCTTGTGGAAACCACAACACCAAACACCAAACGTATATCCACTCGGAACCAGAGCCAGGCAAATGTCAACAACACGCAACGACCAGAACACAGTACCGCCGAGGTAGAAACGAAATCCAGAGCGAGTACCAGACTGGCTGGACTAGGGCAGAGCGGGTCCCTATATACGAAACCAGAGGAAGCGGCTATTGGCCGCTGTCTGCACGTGGCTTAGCGGTGGCGCCCACGCTGCGCGAGAGCCGCTGCGCGGAATAGCCGCCGCGGAGGCGGAGCCCTCTATGGGCTGACCACGTCCATTTGTTCTGCTGCGTGTTCGACTTCCGCGGCGGAAGGTACTAGAAAAAAGAGGGGTGACAGCAGCGGAGGCAGCCAGAAACATTTGTGCTGTGTATGGGGATATTGCCACTGGACAGAGCATGGCAAAAAACACATTAATCCATGATGATCCATGTCAGTGTACTCGAAAACTGGCAAACGTGATGACCTGTTACCATTCCACCATCTACCAACATTTGCATGCTATGGGGAAGGTTCCAAAAAATGGGTGTATGGGTACTGCATGCTCTAAGCCAAAATCACAAAAATCTGTGCATGGCCAAAGTGAATCTCTACTTGCTCATCATCAACTGACTCAAGAAAATCATTGACCATTGCTATACTGCATAGTTACTGAGCAACACAATCCCCAAGATATAACCAACACTGCTGACATTTACTGTCAACATCCGAGACGTCTTGCAGATGCAATCCAAGAAAAATGACCAGGAAGACCGCAAGAAGTGATGCTACTCCTGCCCGCATTATGCTAGACTGACAAAAAACGCTGCACCAAGAGTTGGGAAGTCATTCCACATCCACATTATTCACCTAATCCTACATCCTCAGATTTTCACTTTTTCTACTCTCTACCAAATAACCTTCATGGAACTTCCTTTCTAGGTGAAAAGGTAGTCCAAATATGGCTTGACTAGTTCTTCACCTCAAAGCCATGTTATTTCTACAGTGATAGAATAGAAAAGTTACCCCAGTGTAGGCAGACTGCTGTAAACTGTAAAGGAGAATATATTATTGATGACTAAACTTTCTGTTATGTGTATCTGTTGTGTTTATTAAACTTATGGAAAAACACCATGAACTTATGCACCAAGCCATTAAAAACAATCATTGGTAAAATTAAAAGCTACAGCATCAACATTAAGAGAGCAAATGGAACTTCACTATTAAGCACCGAGGAGAGAGCAATAGATGGAAAGGGTACAAAATAAAGGTCTCTACAAGCGAAAGGAACTGTCCGATAAAATGATTAAGGAAGAAATGGAAGTTGATATGGATGGCATAGGGGATCCAGTATTAGAGAGCTTTAACAGAGCTTTGGAAGACTTGTGATCAAATTAGGTACAAGAGGTAGATGGCATCCCTTCTGAATTTCTGGAATCACTGCGGGAAGTGGCAATCGAGCAACTACTTAAACTGGTGTGCAAAAACTACAAGTCTCGAGATATATCATCAATCTTTTGGAAAAATATCATCTACACAGTCATGAAGACAGCAACAGCAGTTAAGTGCAAGAACTATCACACAATCAGCTTATTGGCTCACAGATACAAGTTGCTGAGTAGAATAATATGCAGAGGAATGAGAAAACAATGAGGATATGTTAGATGACAACCAGTTTGGCTTTCAGAAAGATAAGGTCACCACAGATGCTGTTCTGACACTGCAGTTGATAACAATTACGAAAAATTAAAACACGTTCAAAAGATTTGTTGACCCGGAAAAAGCATTCAACAATGTAACTAGTTGGAACACATACAAAATTCTGAGAAAAACAGGATAAGCTATAAGAAAATAGAGATGATAATCAACATGTCCACGAAGCATGTAGGAACAATAAGAATTGAAGACCACGAATGTGCTCAGATTAGAAAAGTTGTAGGACAATAATGTAGTCTTTCACTGGTACTGTTCAGTCTATACATTGAACAACCAATGATGGAAATAAATGAAAGATTCAAGAGTGGGATTAAAATTCAGTGTGAAAGACATCAATGATAAGATTCACTAATGACATTGCTATTCTCAGTGAGAATGAAGAAGAATTAAATGATGTTAGGAATGGAATGAAGACTAATGAGTACAGAATATGGAATGAGAGCAAACTAGAGAACTAGATGAAAGTAAATGATTTCAGTACACAGATTGCAGCTCTCAAATTTCGAAGAAAATACTTTTTTAAATGTTTAACACCAAACATGATTTATTTGCTGACTAGTTTGGGCTTTGCCCATTTTCACAAGCCATCTACTACATAGATAATGAAGGTACCGCAATTAAGAAAAATATATATATTATTCTCATACATTAACATACTACAGTCATGTGTAACTACAATTGTGACAGCACTGAAACACAGATCTGAGCTATATCTAACAAGGGAACCTCCCCATCGCATCCCCCTCAGATTTAGTTATAAGTTGGCACAGTGGATAGGCCTTGAAAAACTGAACACAGATCAATTGCGAAAACAGGAAGAAGTTGTGTGGAACTGTGAAAAAATAAGCAAAATATACAAACTGAGTAGTTCAAGGGAACATAGGCAACATAAAGGACGATGGGAACGCAGGAGCGCCGTGGTCTCGTGGTAACGTGAGCAGCTGCGGAACGAAAGATCCTTGGTTCAAATCTTCCATCGAGTGAAAAGTTTAATTTGTTATTTTCAGTTTATGTGACAAACTCTTATGTTTTCATCACTTTTTTGGGAGTGATTATCACATCCACAAGAAAACCTAAATCGAGCAAGGTAGAAGAATCTTTTTACCCATTCGCCAAGTGTACAAGTTAGGTGGGTCGACAACATATTCCTGTCATGTGACGCACATGCCGTCACCAGTGTCATATAGAATATATCAGATGTGTTTTCCTGTGGAGGAATCAGTTGACCTATGACCTTGCGATCAAATGTTTTCTGTTCCCATTGGAGAGGCACGTCTTTTCGTCTACTAATCGCACGGTTTTGCGATGCGGTCGCAAAACACAGACACTAAACTTATTACAGTGAACAGAGATGTCAATGAACGAAGGACAGATAATAACTATGCAAAAATAAATAAAGTAAAATTTTCAGTCGAGGGAAGACTTGAACCAAGGACCTCTCGTTCTGCAGCTGCTCACGCTACCACGGGACCACGGCGCTCCTATGCTCACATTGTCCATTATGATGCTTATGTGGCCCATGGACTACTCAGTTTGTATATTTTGCTTATTTTTTCACAGTTCCACACAACTTCTTCCTGTTTTCTCAATTGATCTGTGTTCAGTTTATCAAGGCCTATCCACTGTGCCAACTTATAACTAAATCTGAGGGGGGGTGCGATGGGGAGGTTCCCTTGTAAGTGTTATGACATAAATTGAACTGACCACAACAAATGTATCCCAAATGCAAAATATGACATAAGTAATTACCATACGAACCATATTATTACTGATACCTTTATTATCCACATTCCAAAAATACACTCTTAAGAAGAGAAGAAAAAAAAAGTATTGAAAATGCTACCAAGAAGAAGGGACAGGATGATACATTTGCTCTGACATAGCAGAATCAGTACCATGGTACTAGAGGGAGCTGCAGAGGTTAAAAACTGCAAGGGAAGACAGACTCTGGGACACATCCATTCATGGCGGACCACAGAAAAACAGTTGGAAGAGAGACGACTCTAAAATGGGGAAAAAAGGTGTCAAGTGGTTTTACTTCTGTCAACGACTCACCTTGAAGACAGATGTACAGTTATCAGCCTAAACATTGGAAGAAGAAATAATACTGTCCCGGATGAATGCCCAAAAGGTGGAGTATTCAGTCCATCAGGAAAACATCAAGAAACACATCCTAGTACATGCATAATGACCCACTTTTCTCTTCCTGTTCATTTTCACTGACTTGCAAATTGTTACTACTTTTAGCTCACAGCAACTGGCTTCATCTCAGTTTCTGATTTCCCGTATCACCTCATACGTTTCAAGACTGCTTGTGCTGCTCAAAGGTTCTACAGGGGACCCTTACAACAAACTTCAGTAACTCTCACACTTTCACCGTACCTAACAATAGCCACCTTCTATGCACCTTCACTGCTTCACTCAATAGTGTCTGATAATATAGTTCTTCCAATTAATAATGAATGTTTTTAATATAATTTTATGTTTTGTAGCAATCTATATATTAGCATACGCATGCTAAGACAGGAACCTAATAGTAGTCTGTTTGAAGTGGTTTAATTGTTTGGATAAGGGTTAGTTTTGTGTAGCTTTATTACTGTAACATAAATAAATCTACTTTCACTTTATTACTTTTTCATGTTTGTGCCTCTTCATACAAAAATTGTTGTCAATTTTCACCCAACTTAGGTCCACAGTTTTCTCGCAATCAAAGGACCTGCTACAGAATTGACATGATTCATAGACTGATTTTCCTATTATAAAAATTTATAGGAATAATTTAACACAATCTATTTTTTCCTTATACTGTTGATATCCCATCCTGCAGTTTCCATTACAAGAAGAATTTGGTAGTTATATAATTTTCATATCTTTTTCACCACGCCTTCAACAAATATCTTTTTCATCTATATTCAATAACTGAAGGCCCTGTCTGACGTAACCACGGCCTTCAACAGCAACCACGGCTACCCACATTACAAGCACAGACTGCAAGTTACACGAGCTCTGGCTCCACAAGAGATACTCCCTTGACACACCCAGACGGCAGCAGTACAGCAATGGTGTATCAACCATAACTAGCTACCATTCATAACAAGGTGCTTTCACACAACCAAATACCCTCTGCATTCAAAACATTTTCAAATTTCCCGTACAAAGTATCCTCATGATACTTCCTTCAAATTAGGAAACTCCCCTGTGGCACCATCTCCAGTAATCGGTCCTTTTCTGGACAGATATTTTCATCTGCAGATCGATTCCTTCTCTGTTTTGTTTCATGTAGCTGATGCACATGTATGCACCTTCTCTGCATCCGCTCTAGTTGATATACACGGCCACATTCCAGTGAGTAGAGATGAAAATCCTGATGGAGGGAAGTGAGATGCATTCCAACCGGCAGTCACATCCATGGGCAGTTATCAGGAGGGAGACATCCCTCGTCTGCAGACAGGGTACACAGGATGGTGAAGGAATCGGCTAATGCCAATTGCATAAGAAACCAGGAGCTGGCTCCATTGTATTTGTAGAGGGGGAATCCCTTCTTCTGTAAGGAAATTGTCAATGGGACTAGTCCGAAAGGCATCAATAGTGAGACGCAGCCCACAGTGGTAAACAGGGTCAAGTATTTTCAGAGTGGAAGGAGCTGCTGAGCCATAAACCTGGCTACTGTAATCTAGTCTGAGCAACACCAAAGCACAGTAAAGATGGAGAAGGGTAGCACAGTCTGCACCTCAAGATGTGTGGGCCAGTTTCAGCATGCATTTAGTCTTCAGGTGCCAAATATGGGGCGGCCACGTCAGTTTTTTATCAAAAATAAGGCCCAAGAAACGGGACTGTGCAACAACATCTACAAGCTGGTCCCCTAAATAAAATTTCTGAATCATGGTGTACAGCAGGAAGACAACAGCTTATAGATGTTGACTCCGAAATTATTGGTATATCTGAACACTTCTTAAATAAGGAGATAATTCTGAGGCTTCCTTTACCAGGATAGAGGTTGGCTGGCAGCTTTTCTAGGAGCTCTTTGCGGTGTGGGGGAGTAGCCATGTATGTGAAAAACAGCATCCCATTTGAGTCAGTTGATGTTTCAAAGTACCGCACTGAAAAGGTGTTTGAATGTTGTGCAGGTGTGGTTAAATTTAGTGGAGATAAACTTCTAACTGTTCTTATTTATAGATCCCCAGACTCCAATTTCACAACACATTACCTAAAGCTAGAGGAGGTTCTTGGTTCACTTTATATGTGGTGACTTCAATATTAATTGTATAAGTGATTGTGCAAGGAAACGATGCTGGTAGACCTCCTTAATTCATATAATCTTAAGCAACCATATTCTTTCCAACGAGAGTGCAAGGGAACAGTAGAACAACCATAAACAACATTTTTGTTCATTCCTCATTACTAGAAGAGCATTCTGTTAGCAAAAAGGTGAATGGCCTTTCAGATCATGATGCACAAATTTTAACTCTAAAAGATTTTTGTGCTGCAACACATGTTAAATATAGTTATCAACTGTTTAGGAAAGCTGATCCTGTTGCTGTAGAGACCTTTGTAAACCTTACCAAGGAACAAGAGTGGCAAGATGTTTATAGTGCTGATACAGTAGACGATAAATATAACGCTTTCCTCAAGACTTTTCTCGTGCTCTTTGAAAGTTGCATTCCGTTAGTACGTTCAAAACAGGATACTAGCACAAACAGGCAGCCTGGGCGACTGACTAGAGGGATAAGAATATCTTGTAGAACAAAGTGGCAATTATATCAAAACGTTAGAAACAGTCAAAATCCAAATGCAGCAGCCCATTACAAACAGTATTGTAAGGTGCTTAAAAATGTTATTAGGAAGGCAAAAAGTATGTGGTATGCAGATAGAATAGTGAAGTCTCAGGATAAAATTAAAACCATATGGTCAGTCGTAAAGGAAGTGGCTGGTCTGCAGAGACAGGTCAAGGATATAGAATCAGTGCGTAGTGGGAATGTCTGTGTTACTGATAAGTCGCATATATGTACAGTATTTAATAATCACTTTCTGAATATGGCAGATGAACTAAATGGAAACCTAGTCCCAACAGGGAGTCATACAGCGCTCTTAGAAAAAAGTGTTCCGAGACTGTTACCTGAAATGCTCCTCCATGATACTGACAAGAGGGAGATTGAGTTAATAATTAAATCACTAAAGACCAAGAACTCTCATGGATATTATGGAGTATCTAGCAGGATCCTGAAATATTGTTCTATGTATGTTAGCCCAGTACTTAGCCATATCTGTAACTTTTCCTTTAGGAATGGTCGGTTTCCTGACCGATTAAAGTACTCAGAAGTGAAGCCACTTTATAAAAAGGGAGACAGGGATAATGTTGACAATTTTAGACCTATTTCTCTTCCATCGGTGTTTGCTAAAGTTATCGAGAAGGTTGTATATAAAAGGTTAGTGGAGCATTTAAATTCACATAATTTGCTGTCAAATGTACAGTTTGGTTTTAGAAATGGTTTAACAACTGAAAATGCTATATTCTCTTTTCTCTGCGAGGTTTTGGATGGATTAAATAAAAGATTGCAAATGCTAGGTGTTTTCTTTGATTTAACGAAGGCTTTTGACTGTGTTGACCACAAAATATTACTGCAGAAGTTGGACCACTATGGAGTAAGGCGATGCTTACAATTGGTTCACCTCTTACTTCAAGAACAGAAAGCATAAGGTAATTCTCCGCAATATTGAGAGTGGTAGTGATGTTCAATCCCAATGGGGCACTGTTAAGTGGGGCATTCCCCAAGGGTCGGTGCTGGGGCCACTGCTGTTTCTTATTTATATAAATGATATGCCTTCTAGTATTACAGGTGATTCAAAAATATTTCTGTTTGCTGATGACACCAACTTGATAGTGACAGATCTTGTGTGTAATATTGAAACAGTATCAAATAATGTAATTCGTGAAATAAGTTTTTGGCTTGTGGAAAATAATTTGATGCTAAATCACAGTAAGACTCAGTTTTTACAGTTTCTAACTCACAATTCAACAAGAACCGATATTTTGATCAGACAGAATGGGCATATTATAAGCGAGACGGAACAGTTCAAGTACCTCGGCATTCGGATAGATAGTGAGCTGTCGTGGAAAGCCCATGTTCAGGATTTTGTTCAGAAACTAAATGCTGCTTTATTTACCATTAGAACAGTATCTGAAATAAGCCACAGTTCAACATGAAAAGTAGTCTATTTTGCATATTTTCATACGCTTATGTCGTATGGTATTATTTTTTGGGGTAATTCTTCTGATTCAAACAGCTCAAAAACAGGCTGTTAGAGCTATATGTGGTGTAAGTTCGAGAACCTCTTGTCGACCCCTATTCAATAGTCTGGGAATTCTGACATTGCCCTCACAGAATATATTTTCTTTAATGCCATTTGTTGTTAGCAATATTAGCTTATTCCCAAGAGTTAGCAGCTTTCACTCAGTTAATACTAGGCAGAAATCAAATCTGCATGTGGAATGCACTTCCTTGACTCTTGTGCAAGAAGGAGTGCAGTATTCTGCTGCATCCATTTTCAATAAGCTACCACAACATCTCAAAAATCTTAGCAGTAGTCCAGACACTTTTAAGTATAAACTGAAGAGTTTCCTCATGACTCACTCCATCTATTCTGTCGAGGAGCTCCTGTAAGAGCTGAAAAATTAAGTAAATTCCAGTGTTACATTGTTGATTTTCTTTATTTAAACTTACGACTTGTCGCCTGAATATGTTTCTTATATTTCATTTTATCTGTTTCTACTATCATGTTATAATTTCATGTATTGACTCGTTCCATGACCATGGGGACTTCTCCTCAATTTGGTCCCACAGAACAATAAATAAATAAATAAAAAATAAAAAGAAACAAAAATGCATAACCCATATTTTGGAGGGAGAAACCTGGAAGCAATGGGAGACAGCCCATGCAGAGACCCATCGGATGGCACCTTGGAGCCGGTGCTCATCAGATGCTACCGAGTGGAGCTGCACCAGATGCACAAATCAACATATTCCGCCAGGATAACCAGAGACCCAACAGAGGTTACAAGCCCATTGATGGTTATAACAAAGAGTGTGACACTTAACACAGAACCCTGTGGGATACCATTCTCCCGAATCTGAGGGGTGCTGAGTGAAGTGCCAGCTCTAGCCCAGAAGAGCCAATGGGATAAAAACTTGCAGATAAAAATTGAAAGAGGGCCACAAAAGCCTCAGTTATGGAGGGTAACTAAAATGTGACGGTGCCAAGCCATCTCATGTGCCTTATGAAGGTCAAAATAGAAAGTGACATGGTGCTGGCTGTTAGTAAATGCCTGTCGGATTGCTGTTTCCAATCTGAGTAAATAGGCAGTTGAAGATCGTCCTTCCCGGATGCCACACTGGTACGAGGACAGAAGGCCCCGAGATTCGAGTACCCAGCATAATCAGAAGCCAACTATCCTCTCGAGCTGTTTACAAAGTACATTCATCAGGTTAATCGGGCCTTAGCTGTCGAGGAATGTTGGGTTCTTCCTGGGTTTACGGACAGGGATAACTATACTATCCCATCATTGTGGCAGGAAAACATCCGTGAGCCAAATGCGGTTGACCACATTGAGTAGATGATGCCTGTAGGTAATAACATCCAAGTGTTGGATCATTTGGTTGTGCATGGAATCCAGGCCTGGGGCCATGTCATGTGAAGAGGCAAGAGCCTGCAAGAATTTCCTTTCAGTGAAGGATTCATTATGGGGGTCAGCTTCGTGGGGGTTGAAACAGAGGGGTCTGTTCAACTCTGTGTTTCTGCCAGAAAAAGGTAGCAGGATAGGAATAGGACACTGAAGCTGTCGCAAGGTATGTCACAATTGTTCTGCAAAGACCAACGGATAAGTGTGCAGAGCACCCTGGAGGATAAGACCCTGGACAGTTGATTGTCGCTGGCAGCCCAGAAGGTTACAGAGCTTGGGCCAAACCTGCAATGAAGAAGCCTATGTCCCCAGGGAGGAAACATAGCACTCTCCGCATCCCTTTTTTCCTCTGCTTAATATGGGTAGTGAGCTTTAGCAAGGAGACACACTTAAAAGTGAGGAGACTGGTCTGTGAAGGGTGTCATTTAAATATTTGCAGTGCCCATCAGCAGTCCTAGACAGTAACTGCTACATCCTCGATCCACCATGGTACTGGTCCACGATGAGGGGGACCTGTGGATAGTGGGATAGCAGAGCCAGCAGCATGAAGAATAGTGGCAGAGACGCCCTGCATGATCGTATCAATGCCATTAGAGAGAGAGTTGCTGAAGTGCACAGCAAACACAAATAAAGGCCAATTGACCCAGCGGAAGGCCCAATATGGGGGCCTGCCTGCCTTGTGGTGGCAGGGGATGATAGAATCACAGGAAAGTGGTCACTGTCACAAATATTACCACTGGGTGACCAATGTAGGAAAGACACAAGAGCAGAAGATGAGATGGTAAGATCAATAACGGTAAAGGTGCTGTAAGCGACAATGAAGTGGGTAATGAATTAATGAGACACAAATCAAAGTCTGTAATAAGTTGGTCAATTAATTAGAAAACCCCTACCATCTAGTTGAACCCCCCACCCCCGACAGTGGGTCGAGTGCATTGAAGTCCTTGAGGAGGAGATATGGGGACGAGAGTTGCTGCATTAAAGTATACGGTTCAATGTAAGGAAGTGGCTTACCCAGCGAGCGATAGACACTGCAAACAGTGATTGCTGGGGTTGTTTGCACTCTAACCACTATAGCTCCCAGGTTCGTACAAAAGGGGGATGCAGTCACTAATGAAAATCGGTGCAAACCAAAGGGCAGTCCCCTAAAGATGCTATCCCAGGGCCTGCAAGGTTCTGACAGAATGCCCGATAACTACGAAACGTTGGAGAGTGGTCATCACGAAAGTGCATTCTTGAAGAGAAAGATAGAACACAGAATAGTAGGAAACAAGTGGTTATATTTTCCACAGGTGACTTAATATCCATTGCAATTCTACTGGTTTATCGTGTGGCAAGAGTCCAGGTGATACATAAAGAAGCTGAGGGGAGGTTATGTCACTTGGTCAGTAGTTGTCACCAACAAGGATGGGGTGACATCCATAAATCAGATGTAGAGTGCGGTTGTGAGGGGGAAGATGGCACCTCCAGGGGCACCAGAGAGAGGGAGGCAATGGGGGTGCGGGCACCTTGGCCTGGGACTTTGTTTCTTCTTCTGGAGGAGGACAGGGCACAGCGAGAGAGCAGTCTTCTGCAAGATCACGAACAAAAAGAGAGTGAATGACCTCAGGGCACACAGATGGTGTGTCTCATGGCCAAGTTGTGGTGGTAGGCTTCCGGCCTAAGAGACACCCGGAAGGGGGGGGAGAGGGGCGCAAGGGCCCCATCACCGACAGATGCCAAAGAAGGACACTTCTTCACCAGGGAGAGGTAGCAGTTCCCAGAAGGGATGGCTTTGAAACTGGAGGAAAGAGGAAAGTGATGCTGACTGCTTTCTTGGATTCCCCCAGCATGATACACCACAAGTACCTACCACAGGGTAAACAATTAGCAAAGGGATGTATGTGGTGCGAGAGAATGGGCTTGGGGTCAACAGCAAATTGGTGCCTGCATCACGACAATGTTCCAGCCATTCCTTCACTTGACTCTCAATTTTTTGGTGAAAAACCAGATTCCTGTGCTTAAACAGGTTCCTTACTCTCCTGCACCCTGCGACTTCTGGTTGTTCCCAAACTCAAGAGGCCATTGAAACGAATGTGATTTCAGACAATAGAAAACATTATAGCAGCAATGACAGCTGAGTTAAACTCCATTCCAAATGAGGCATTTTCAGCATGCTTCCAAAAATAGCGCCACTGCTGAGAGCAGTGTGTGTAGTCCCAAGCGAACTATTTTGAGGGTGGTTAGATGTCCAACACCCTGGTTAAGCCTGTTCTCTCTTTCCCAGCCAATGGTTGGAAACCTTTCTAACAAACCTCATATAGCTACACATGCTCTGCTATACAAGTAGCTTTTCTGTATGTACTGCACCTCTAAAGTGCCCATTCCAAATACAGGAAATTATTCATCAATTTGTTGATTTCAGTGAACCCTGATTCTTTAAAGAATGAAACTCCCATGTATAAAATAAGCTTCCAGAGCTCCAGGCACTAACAGAAAGTACTGACTTACAAATTGTTATAGGTACTGAAAGCTGGCTAAAAACAGAAGTTCAGGTGAAATTTTTACATAGGACCTGATGGTGTTCAGAAACCATAGATTGAATACAGTTGGTGGTGGCATTTATGTTCCTGTTATAGTGGTCTACCCTGTAGTGAAATTAAAGTAGATAGTTCCTGTGAGTTATTAAGGGTCAAGGTTACACTTGACAACTAAAATAAATTAATGACTGGTTTCTTTTACCCGACCTGCCAACTCAGATGATAAGTTGCTGAATAGTTCAAAGAAGGCTTGAGTCTCATTTCAAATAGGTACCCACTCATACAATTACACTTAGTTGTCACTTCAATCTACACTCAGTATATTGGCAAAATAACAGGTTTTAAGTCAGTGGTAGGTGTAAAGCTAAGTCCAAAATCATACTGAACGCTTTCCTCGAAAATTATCTTGAACAAACTCAGAGTGTACAGGGCTGTGAAAACATACTCAACCTCTTAGCAACAAATAGCACCGAGCAAATAGGAAGCACTGTGACAGATACAGGGACTAGTGACCACAGGGTCGTTGTAGTGAGACTGGATACCAAAACACACTAAAAGAGACACAAATTTATTCCGAAAGCAGATAAAAATTCTGCTCGACGCCTTTCTCAGAGACAACCTCCATTCTTTCCACGCTAACTGTGAAAGTGTAGACCAGATGTGGCTTAAATTTAAAGAAATAGCATCAACACCAATGGATAGTATACCTAAAAAATTAAAAATAGGCAGAACTGATCTGTCATGGTACACAAAACATGTCAAAACACTGTTGCAAAAACAATGAAAAAAGCATGCCAAATTTAAAAGAATGCAAAATCCCCACGACTGACAATGTTTTACAGAAGCTCAAAGTGAGAAAAAGTGTTGTAAAGGTTTGAAATGATGTGTAAAGTTTGTTGCAATTCACTAAGTGCTATTATCAAATTCTGGGTGTATAATGACTGTATTTGTGTACGGTGTAAAACCATAAACCTGAGATCATTTAATGAGCAGATTATGACAGCATTAAGTTTTTAAATTTGGTCAGTAATTTTATAAAATACTGAAAATGAAACTTCCCTTGCCTTTAGAAGTCATTAGAGAGACAACTTTTAACTGAACTGGGACACTGTGAAGCATGAACCGCATTAACCATTTAGTAATGGCACACAATAGCCTTACTGCTGTGTGTGTTTATGAATACAACGTTGCAATGGTAGGCTATGCTTTCATTCTACCATCAAGGCCAGCAGCAAACACTACATCCTCTAGCTTTAATCAGAAACTGAAAGCAGCCTCAGAAACTAGCTGGTATGGGTTCCACACATTTGAGCAATAGTCTAGGACAGATCAGACAGGGGTTTTGTAAGCAATTTGTTCTGCAGACTCACTGCATTTTCCCTGTATACTACCAATGCATAAAAGCATGTCATCTGCATTACCTACGGCTCAGCCTATGTGAACATTCCATTTCATACACATACAAATTGTTACACTCGAGTGTTTGTATGAGCTGAATGCTTCCAGCTGTGACTCAGTGATATTGTAGTCATAGTGCACCACATTCTTCCGTTTTATGAGGTGCACATTTCTGAACATTTAAAGCTACCTGCCAATCTTTGCACCACTTCGAAGTCTAACTAGAATCTTGCTGAATATTTGTACAACTTTTTTTAGAAAGGTTTTTCATTATAGATAATTGCATCATCTGCAAAACTTTTGAGGTTATTATTAATGTTTTGTAGCACATTATTATTAACATACAACAGGAACAACATGAGCCTCAACACAGTACCAAGAGGCACACCTTAAATCATTTCCATATCTATCGACGAGGCCATCCAACACATGCTAGTCCACCCTACCAAGACTTCCTCAATGCATGTACCTGACTACCTTTACCCATAGCTTTCCCAATGTCATGTGAGAAGAGTGTGAATTGGGTTTCAAATGGCCAGTGCGTGCAGAGTCACTGCTAGTTGTCACGGAAGAGGTCATTCTGCCTGAGACACATTCTGAGATTCTACAACAGATAAATGTCAAATATGTTGGATGGTAGTTTTGTGGTTCACTTGCACTACCATTCTTATAGATGGAATAACCTTGTCTTTCTTCCAGCTCTTGGGCATTGTTTGAGAGATCTACAGTACATTACGGTTAAAAGAGGTGCTACATCAACTGCAAATTCAGTATAGAATTGTTGATAGACGTTACTTCATATCCCTGAAGTTTTGCTCAATTTTAGGGACATAAGCTGTTTCTAAGGCCTCTGACTCTAATATTCATGCTCCTTATTTTTGCTGTGGTTTAACCGGCACACTACTCATGGACTTTCCTTTTTAAAGGAAGATGAGATGAGTTGGTCGACGTTCTTAAGCTGGAAATCGTCCTGACTACTCTCAAACGATTGGCAGCTGCTGCTAATTGGTGTGTTGGAAGAGCTCCCAAGCGTCATGTACTTGAGATAATGGTACCAGAGGTACCTCAAATACTATCTTCTCCTGTGGATCCTGTCTCCTCTGCAGAAAGTACAGGATCTGTCATTACTCAATCACTTGACTGCAAGGGTGTGTCAATGGAAGATCTAGGCATCCTGCACAGGGTGGACAGGAACCAGGGAGGACTCAGGGTGTTGTATCAATCCCACTAACCAGCAAGTTTGAGGCGCCGACTTTCGCTGAAACTGAGACAGTGGGACTCACTTCATCTGTTTTGGGGAAACCTGTTTTTCCAGTGTCAAAAGGAAGCAAACACAAAAGGGTACAGGTGGGTCACTTAATTGTCGACAATTTAAACATATAGTGAATGACGGTAAACCCTAGAGAAATGGCAGCAAGGGACAGGAATGGACACCAGGTGCACTGAAGTGTGTATGCCTGGGCACCTGATTCACCATCTTTCAGCCACTGAGAAAACAGGATGCAACCAACTGCAGACTGTGGCACACATTGGAAAAATGATGCTTAGGTCTGGGCTCCAAGGTCATACTTGGGTCATTCCAGTGACTGGCAGAGAAGGTTGAGAAGACCAGCCTTGCACTTGGGACTTTCAATGAAGCTCACAATTTGCAGCATAATTCCCAGAACTGATTGTGGTCCTGGGGTTCTGAGTTGACTAAAAGGATTGAATCAGAGACTTCCAAACTTCTGTGACAAGCTACACTGCAACTTTCTGGACTCGCGTCATGGGTGGAGAACTATATGGTCCCCCTAAATAGGTCAGGTGTGCGCTACACGAGAGGCTGCTACTAAGGTAGGCAACTCTCTATTCAACCAGAAAACCAGAAATAATAGCTGTAGGAAACCAAGAAGTATCAGATCAAAAGAAATGCCTCCCACAGGTGAGGCTTAAAATCCTAATGGCAAACTGCCAAAGCATTCAGAACAAAATGCCAAAGATTGAAACACTCTTGACACTCATAAATACTAGGTATAGAAAGCTGGTTGACACCTGAAATTGATAGCAGCGAGATTTTTGGGAAAAATTTAAGTGTATATTGAAAGGATAGGAAAATGGGAAACTGAGTGGAGTATTTGTCGCAGTAGACAAGAAACTGAAATCACCAAGTTAGAAATTGAAACAAGACTCAGTATTAAGGGTGGACACAAAATGATAACTGGATCCTTATATTACCCACCACACTCATCTCCTGATGTAACCGAAAACTTTGGAGAAAACCTCAGCTCACTTGCACGTAAGTTTCCCAATCATACTGCAATCACTGGTAGAGACTTTAATCATCCAACAATTAATAGGAAAAATTACAGTTTTGTTAGTGTGGGTGTGATAAGACATCCTGTGAAATGTTACTAAATGCCTTCATTGAAAACTACGTAGAACTGAGAGTCAGATACTCCACTCATGATAGAAATATATTGGATGTAATGGTAACAAATAGCCCTGACCTCTTTGAGGATATCCACTTTGAAACTGGTATCAGTGACCACGATGCAGATGCGGCAATAATGATTACCAAAGTACATATGATATCTAAAAACAAGCAGAAAAAAATGTATGTTTAGTAAACTAGATAAAACATCAGTAGTGCATATCTCAATGAGGAATTTTAAACTTTCAGTACTGGGTAGGAGCATGTAGAGGAACTACGAGTCAAGTTTAAAAGAATGGTTTACCATGCACTGGATACGTATGTACCCAGTAGAATAGTTAATAGAGGGAGGGAAACTCCTTGGTATATAGTCACTGTAAAAAAAGTTTAAAGAAACAGAAAATACTGCTTTATACAAGTAAAACAAAGCCTAGGGATGTAGTTAGTGCAGAATGAAATGCATCTGGCTGTCAAGAGAGCAATGCACGACGCCTTCAAATACTACCGTAGCAGAATATTGTTAAATGATCTTTCACAGCACCCAAAGAAATTCTGGTCATCTGTAAAAACTGTTAGTGACACCAAAGTTAGGGGTCAACAGAAGCGTCCGATTCCACCACTCGGCTTTGAGCTGCGATGTAAGGCTGTTGTGGTGTGTGATGTCACAACGGCGCAGAATTTAGTTTGTGAGAGTGGCGTGTTTGTAGGTGTCGTTTTGATGTGATTGGTGGTGCTCTCTGGTGGTATGTGTTGTGTCTTAGGTGATGTTTTTGGTTTAGTTTGCATGTGTGGCATGTTTACAGGTGGCGTATTGTTGCGGTCAGTGGTTCTCTCTGGTGGTGTGTTTATGGGTAGCGTTTTATGTGGCATATGGGATTCATTTGTGTGGTAGCATTGCACATGTGTCGTATCGGTAGCGACTGTGCTTTCAGCGGAATATTTTTCAGTGAGTTAACGATTTTGGTTTTGTTATGTCAACGTTATTGTAGTTTTTTTATGTTCTCCGTGTGTGTTGTAGGTATGGATATGACTGACAAGGTCATGAAGTGTTTAGTGTGTCATGAAGAAATGAGGCTTACTGAAGTTCCGGCGTCTCGGACCAGGGACAGCTATATGTAGAGATGTCGCAAGGATAACAGATCAAGGGAAGTGTTCAATTCCATTTTTGATTTTCAAGGATTTTTTTTTTTTTTTTTTTTTGTAGGATTAAGTGTGGTGGTGGTGAAAGTTTTGAGATTTATAGTGTGGTATCGGTTGTTTCTGTTGACCTATATAGGTCAAGGGAAGTGATCGATTCCAGTGGATTTTGCGTGTAGTGGAATTTGGAAAGGTTGTGGGGGTCTTGTTATTTTAATGTTTTTTGTCATTTGGTGTAGTGGTGTGTGTTTATATTTAGTTTGTCCCCACCCAAAAACCCCCAATTTCCCCGTTACTTTCATTATATTTTTGTAGGAATATCTATTTGGTGGTTTTCAATCTATTTTCGTGTTTGTTGTCATGTTTACGTGATGACGTCATAGGAGCGGTATGGGAGTTGTTGTGAATGGTCATTTCCGCCGTAGTGGTGATGTCATTGGTCAAAGCAGAGGGGTGGAATCAGACGCTTCCATTATCCCAAAGTTAGTGTCCAGTCCCTAGCAAATGAGAAAGGAATTCTTTTTTTTTAGAGTAGCAAAGCAAAAGCTGAAATGCTTAACTCTGTTTCCAACATCCATTTACAAAGGGAAGCCTAGAAGAATTGCCCCAATGTAATCCTCGTCCAACTGAAACGACGAATGAAATAAGTATCAATGGCGCTGAGAAACAGCTGAAATAGTTAAAATTGAACAAAGCTCCAGGGCCCAACAGAATTCCTGTCAGATTCTATGCTGAATTAGCCCCTCTTTCAACTGTAGTCTACCAGAGATGCCTCTAACAAAAACCCGTGCCCAGTTCTCAGAAGAAAGCACAGGTCACATCCATCTACAAGAAGGGTAGAAGAAGTGATCCACAAATCTATCAATTTGTTGTATAAACTTAGAACATATTTTGAGCTCAAACATAATGAGGTATCTTGAATAGAACGACCTCCTCAATACCAGCCAGCATGGATTCTGAATACACCGATCACATGAAACCCAACTTGCACTTTTCTCACATGACATACTGAAAGCTTTGAATCATGGCAACCAGGTAGAAGCAATGTTCTTCGATTTCCGAAAAGCATTTGACTCAGTAACAAACCTACGCTTATTGTCAAAAGTACGATAATATGGGGGTGTCAAGTGAAATTTATGACTGGATTTTGATAGGAAGGACAAAACACCATGTTAATCTTGTTGGAGGGTCATCAGTAAATGTAAAAGTAACTTCGGGTGTGCCCCAGGGAAGTGTGTTGGGACCCTTGCTATTCATGTTTGATATTAATGACCTTGTAGACAATATTAAAAGTAGCCTCAGACAGAATAACCTGCCAAAATTTGCTGCTGTTAGACCTCAAAAAAAAAAAAAAATAAATAAATAAATAAATAAATAAAAATAAAAAAAAGAAAAAAGAAATAAAATAAAATAAAATTTGGAGGAGGTTTAACTTTAGAAAGGCTGACTGATCGAGATTTGCATATTTATTGGTTGCCAAAGTGTCATCTATGGAACCAACACCAGAACAGTGCAACAACTACCAAAATATCTATACATCGTGATTGTCAAAAATCTTACGTTCCTAGGCTTACATGATATCAGACAGCCTTATTTACAGCATTCAGCAACTTATTTACAGAAAACCCTTTCAGTGAAACAACTATAGAAACAGGAAACAAGCTCATTTCCTCTATAAGAGAGTCAAAAATGGAAAAATGGATTAAAACAATAGAAAACCTGGATCCAAAAAGAGACAGTTATAACACTTGGAGACTCTGTGCCACCTGTGCAATGTTCCAACTGAGATCACTAAACACACCAAAATATCACCACCAACCAAATAGCACACCAGCCACTGCTAAATGGCAAGCCCAGCCATAAATACAAAAAACCAAAACTATGAAGATGTGAGGAAGATGAGAATAACAACTCTTCACTTCCATTCACAATAGATGAATTACAGAAAGCTATTAAACAGAGTAATACTGGTGAGTCAGTTGGTTTGGACAATTTACGAACTGAGCAAATCAAGCACTTTGGATTAGCAACAAAGGAATGGATTCTCCAACTCTTCAATAAATGTGTTGATAGATGTAAAATTCCAAAGATATGGCAGAAGGGTCAAGTAACTGCTATACTGAAACCAGGTAAAGAATAGTCCAAAGAATTTTAGACCAATCGCATTACTGTGTCACCTTTACAAACTGCTGGAGAGAGTGACTTTAAACCAACTCTCACATTTTATTATTGATACCTTGCTTATATCGCAGCAAGCTGGATTCTGCCCTGGTAAAAGTTGCACAGGACAATTACTCAGTCTTAAACAGTTTTAGAAGATGGCTTTGAAGCCCATAAGGTGACAGGAGTGGTATTTATGGACTTGACAGCAGTGTACGACACCATCAACCACCAATTACTATTAAAAAGGTCTACAACCTAACCAAGGATTTCAGCCTCAGCAGGCTTAACGCCAATCTTCTACAGAATCGAAGATTCTTTATTAACCTCCAAGGACAGCACAGCTGATGGAGGCTACAGAAAAATGCCCTTCCTCAGGGAAGTGTGTTGGCTCCAGCTCTGTACAATATATATAGTAGTGACCAATCTATAGTCTCCAACTGCAGGAGTTTCTTGTATGGTGATGATCTCAATCTGGCAACCCAAAGCTCAAACTGTGATTCAATAGAAATCACCCTACAGAATGCTCTTGAAGATCTGTCAAAATACTACAGAATAAACCAGCTTAAACCAAAACCATCAAAGACACAACAAGTGTGTGCTTTCAATCTGAGAAATAGGGAAACCACCCACAAGAAAGACTGAATGGTCTGGGGTTAAATTGGAACACTGTGACACTCCAAAATACCTAGGAATAACAGTCAACAGATCTCTAACATTCAAAACACATCGCATGAATTTCAAATCAAAAGTTTCCACCAGACCAACGTAGTGAGAGAACTGGCCAGATCACAGTGGAGCAGCCAAGCTGAAATGATCCGAATTTCTGCAATGGCATTATGCTACTCCGCTGCAGAGTATACTTGCCCTGTTTGGTATAAGTCAACACATGCCAAACAGGTGGACATTGCCCTAAATGACACATGCAGAATTATAACAGGCTGTTTGAAGTCAACTACAGTTGATTGGCTCTACCACCTTGCAGGAACTGCACCACCACCTGTTCGAAGAAAAAGTAGCAGCAAACCGGGAAAGAATTAAACTGAAGCAGGAAAAAATGCATCCCATGCATGGGTAACAATCCTACGCACAATGACTAAGGTCAAGAAAAAGTTTCCTCAGAACATCAGAGAAACTAACAACCACTGATGAAGAAGTCAGGTTGCAACTATGGAGGGCTGAGACATCCCACCCTCCTGGTTGGAAAAGATTTTCAGAATCTTTAACCCCTGGTCATGGTGAGAATTGACCAACCTGGAAGTCCTTGAATACGCCGAGGTCAGGTGTGGGCAGAACACGGACTAACCTGGCAAAATCGGGATACATTGAAGGAAACAAAACTCAATGTGACTGTAGGAAAGAACAGACTGTTCAACATACGTTTCAGTGTCAACTGTGTCCTGCAAACTGTACAGAAGACTATCTTCACCAGGCAACTGAAAATGCACTGCAAATGACCAAATTTTGGTCAGAGATTATATAAACTGTGTTGACCTGTCAATAATTGTATAAACAGTGTTTTTATGTATGAACGTTTCTGAGATGAGAATAATAATAATAGACTTTTTGCAGATGATGCAGTTATCTGTAATGAAGTATTATCTCAAAGAAGCTGCATAAATATTCAGTCAGATCTTGACAAGATTTCTAAATGTTGCAAATATCAGCAACTTGCTGCAAAAGTTCAGCAATGTAGAATTATGTACTCACTAAACGAAAAAAGGTTGTACCCAATTACTAGGCCTATAATTTCAATGAGTCATTGTTGGAATCAACCAACTCATACAAATACCTGAGTGTAACACTTTGTAGGGACCTGAAATGTATTGATCACCATAGGTGGTAAACTTCAGTTTATTGACAGAATACTGAGGAACTGCAATTAGTCCACAATGGAGATTGCTTACAAATTACTTGTGCAACCAGTTCTTGAATATTGCTGAAGTGTGTGAGAACCATATCAGATAAGACTAATAGAAGATATTGAACATAATGCAGAAAAGGGCAGCACAAATGGTCACATGTTTGTTTAATCTCTGGGAGAGCATCACAGAGATACTGAAGGAACTGAATTGGAAGACTCTTGGATGTAGACATAATCTGTCCCAAGATAGTCTATTAACAAAGTTTCAAGAACAGGCTTCAAATAATGTGTCTAGAAATACACTACGCTCCCCTATGTATCACTCACATAGGAACCGTCAAGACAAGAAATATTAGAATAATTACTGCATGAACAGTGGCATTCAATCAATCATTCTTCCCACACTCCATACACGAATGAACTGACTGATACAATGGAATGTATCCTCTACCATGCACCTCACTGTGTTTTGTAGATTGTTGATGTAGATTTCAACATGGAGTTCATTATCTGTTATGTGAGTTCCACTGGTTTTCATTCACATTTGCTGTGAATACTTCGCCGTTGATCACCAGTATTTTGATGGTAATCTGTGGGGGTCATTTCTTAGGATCTTAGAGTAGGCCTAACACTTCTGTCTCTGACATAAATATTACTTTTATTTTCTTGGTCAATAAATTTCTTGAAAGCAAAAAGAAGAAATCAAGACAGACATGACAGTATGACATCAGAATAGAAAGCCACTAACAAATCTGATAACAATAAACAATTTCACCTATGGTAGTAGTGGACTAACAGCGGGCAAAGTCTCTCCAGTATAAAGTGTGACACATGAGTAATGGACCTTACAGCTGCACTAAGCAGATAGTTAAAGATGCAACAATTTCCAGATCACAATGAAATACTATTACTCTTTCATCCAGCAGATGCAAGACACTAGTACACATAATTTTAAATGCTTCTTCCTGCAGTATGAAGATGGTGCAATTGTTATTTGGGCTTCTCATACAAACCCTACCTACGGTACTGAGAAAAATAACGTATCTACCAGTTAACTAACACACCAAATCTTAAAAGCAGATTTGAAACACACTAATTTTATGTTTCCATTCTTGAAGTTAAGAAATTAATGTCCTCATGTATTAGATAAAAATGTTACATAGCTTGATTTGTGGTCAATATGTACATGATATAACATAACTGATAGTGATTATATTTAAAATTAAAGCATTCAACTATATGATAAGATGCCAAGTACGTCAACAATATGGCAGTGACTGAATGGTACTCGCTCTGTCACAAAATATATGTGACACAGTGAGTACATAAAAGAGAAACACTGCCAAGCAAATTCTGAATGGAAACAGAATAGACTTAAGTAATGCCTATGCCAACAATTTGTGGCAATGCAGTTTGTTAATTTAAGAGGAAAACTAGAATATCAGCTCTTCAGAGTGTAAATGAATTTAGAAATAAGGCTATTTATGACAAAACAGCGAATTTTTATTTAAAAAACAACCTGATGTTCAGAAAGGCAATGATGGATAAAAAACCGTAAGAGTAATAAAAACTTACTCTGATATTCCTTACTGATGTCCGGAAAAAGACTGAAGTTTTCACTGCTGTCGTCGTCGTCTGTATCAGACATTATGAAGGCTCTTAAAACCTACAGAAAAAGAAAAGATAGTCACTTCTCGTACTCATACGCGTTGTAAACTATAGTACAGTATTTTATTGGTCCCCTTGTATCTTCTTCTGTTGATAAGAGAGAGAGAGAGAGAGAGAGAGAGAGAGAGAGAGAGAGAGAGAGAGAGATACATGACATCAACATTTTAACCTACAACTATTCAATATCGTGTAGCAACTTTGTATAACCTAAGTAAAATTGAAACTTTTAGTACGGCACCACACTTTTATTCAATATCAAAGTTTATGCAATAGGTCAGAGTATCTATACATTCGATTCTATTGGTTCACGAAAACAAATGTATACGTCAATAACAAAAGCTAAAAACACAACACCGCATACATATTCCCATATCTCGCGCGCTTAGTTATTGCTTGCTTTCCCACGCTGCCAACATACCAAGTACCAACCCTGTATCACAAAATCATAATTTCGTCTGTACTACTCACTAAGTATAGTTTAACTGTGATGCAGTCACATATATGCTAAAATTATCAAAATAGTTTGTTTCATATATCTCGGACCTGTGTTAAATAATACGGCGACTAACGAGTTTATCTGTTTCTTGTCCACATTTCATTTAATGGTACCTTTGTGGAGTAAACACAGGCGTGTAAATATCAACAAAAACATCGTGTTCATAATTATCATATGATGGTTAAATCGAAGATTTAATGCTTTCAGGCGCTAAATCACAATAAAAGCGTACTATGGCACTCAAATCGAGCAAAATTTACAAAAGAAAATGCTGGTATCAAATAGTAATATTGTTCTATACGTTTTCTTTCCATTTAACGTCACAGGTGCAGTCTCCCAAGGCGCTAGGTCATCGTACAGTGTTTGTGTTACAGACCCTGACTTTGACAATACTGTTTTAAAATGGTTTCAAGGCAGTTTATGAAGTCATGTTATATCAGATGGTAACGACATAACTGAACGCGAATGTAATTCAGAATCTGAACAGTGTGAAAGTGAAAACGACTTTTTTTGCCTTTGCATCTTTAGCTACAGCTTCGTCTAGCAATGTAACTGGTCGAAACAAATATCGTCGAAACCTTCTCTCAAGCATTTTCAAGTGGCGGCAGCATATAGTGCGTTTAAAATTAGTTGCGACTTTTGACGTTTGGCTGACCGGAGAGGGACGTGACGCCGTTAACCAGTCAACACCATGACTAAACAGCACGAATGAGATGCATCAATGTTCGTCAGCTGTCGTTGTAACGTCGTATTTTATGAAACTGCTGAAGTGTTGTGTAGTCGTCAAGGTATTGTGAACAAGTGTTTGGTGTTGGTGTTGCATTAACAACAGCAGTGCAGTACATCTGAATAAGAGATTTTCAATAAAAATGTTCGCGAACACGTTCATGGGTTGGGAAGATAACGTTGTGCTGCAAAACACTCCTCGGAATTCGACAGTAGTAATAGACAAAACGCATTACCACTCTATTAATGCACAAAGCTTCAACAACGCAGTGAAGAAAAGCGGATATTTTGCGGGTACAAAGAAATGTTCCGTGAGATAAATGTGAACCTAGCATGTATAAGGCGAAGATATGGAACTTATAGTGCACAAGCCAAAACTTCGCGCTATCGGATCGACGAACTGGCTAACGGAAAAGGGAATAGTTCAATCAGGCTTCCTACATATCATGCTCATTTATTCCGACAGAGTTTATGGACGTAGATGAAAAGTCCCGTGGTAAAAACAAGAAGTTTACACTCAGTGAGGTTCAAACGCTGACCAAAGAAGCCACTGAAAATGTTGCACGACAGGACTGGTCTTGATTTGTCAGCCTTACCAAGAAGGTACTCCAAAAGACATTGGTTCACGAAGGACTGTTTCAAGTTTTGACGAATACGTAACTTCTATTATTGCCTGTCAAAACACAGCAGAGTTCAGAAATGTTCATCTCATTACCATTCTAATGCAGTTGAAATTTCAACAGAATCCTGAAATAGTGCCTTATTAAACTAACAAGTGAGTGCTAGTCATGTCAATATGTTATGAAACAGTCCATTCTTAGTATAAAAATAAACTAGTAATTTCTTCACTTATATTATCACAAAATCCACAGCAGTTCTCGTTTCACCAGCTATCGATGGCTCTAATTAATTAAATTATTTCATTGAAAAAACTCTAGTCGTCTGAATATCTCGATAGATACAGAAGTTTCGCATATTAATCTCACGGCTAAACACACACATCTTTGCGCGCTGTCATTTGCCAAAATTTTGTTTGGATATCTCAAACCATTTGAGATACGAGTAATATGTGAAAATTTTATTATAGTTTTTTCACTGACGCACGAGTTTGTCAGGGAGTGCTTTAAATACATGGAATTTTCTCGAAATTGGGAACAGACGGCGGTGTTCTTAAAAATTTAAAGAATAATTCAATCTATCATCTACATTTAATACGCAGTAACATGTAACCTATCACGCACCAAACACAAATTCATAGCGATACCTATTTTTCTCTGCAAACTAAGAATTTCTTACAGTAGTTTACGTACTATCGAAATTTCACAATAACTCTGATCACTAACGAAATGATAGCCGGTTCATCATAAAACTGGCGAATTAAACTATAAGATTTTTGCGAGAATTAGAGCTTATTACCGAATAGTTTCTTTAAAAACGTTCGAGAAAAAAAAATCGCAGATCTGCCAGCTTGCGCCGCTTTCTGTTCACGCTGTCAAGCGCGCCTGACAGGTTCCGCGCCTATAAGGTGGTGTTATACTGTCACATGACGCGTTCAGCACACGCTGGCAACCATGCTTTCCTCCACTTGCTCCGTACAGAACTGTCAAAAGTCCCAACTTATTTTATATGCACTATAACAGCATTCCTTCACCAACATTGCAGCCACCAGCTCCAGTAGGTGATCATCCGGATCCTCTTACTATTTGTAATTTGATTATGACTGTCAGTGTTTGAATATCGTATTTAAATTGATTAATGTAAAGATAAACAAAGAAAGGCCAGAAAATGATCCAGATGTTAAGTATGAAGTTGATTTATGTTGACTAAAACTTTTTTTCTTGCATTCATTCGCAGTGCTTTGGGTGTAGCGGAACCGAGAGCAGAAGTCGTTGCAGACCGATCGGAAAAACGCTATACATGCTGCACCAGTGACCCAGAGAAGAGGAGGAAGACGCCTTGTTTACCAATGTTACAATAAACCAATCTGCCATGGGAGTTGGCAGCCGCGGCGCAAATCGCACACCCTAGAATATTTGATTTATTATTGGTCCTGTAGATCATACAGTTTGTACAGCAAAGCACATCATGATATAGGACAAGTCAATTTGAAAAATTATGTTGACAAGGTATATGAAGAGAGATGACAGTAGTGGCGCATAACTCCCATAGCAGAATACATATAGGATATATAGACAAAGTATAAAAAATGTGGTGTGTGATGAGAGATGACAGTGGTGCATACTGCACATAGCAGAATACATATAAGAGATACAGACAAAATATGAGTAACAAACAATAATTAAATTATCTTACTACATAGAAATATCTACAACTGAATATACAGCTTATTACAAGTAATTAAAATATTGTGGTACATAGTTCACATAGCAGAATACATATATGAGATACAGACAGAATATAGATAAGATACAATAATTTAATTATCTTACTAAGTAGAAACATCTACAACTGAATAAACAGCTTATTGCAAGTAATTAAAATTTTGTTTCAAGAAATTCATGTATGGGATAGAAACAGTGATTTAGTAGCAATTCTTTTAATTTAATTCTCATTATTTTTGGGTTTTTCATTGTTTTTATGTCTGTTGGGAGGTGGTTGTATATTATAATGCCCATACATTTAACCCCATTCACATATAATTTTGTGTTGTGGGCTATAATTTGTAACTGTGTTTTGTTTCTGGTGTCGTGTGCGGTGGTCTGCATTTCTGTTGAGGGTGTCCCAAGTGCTGTACTGTAAAACAAGCTAGTTCCCATATATAGAGGCATGGCAGTGGCAGGATTTTTAGCTGTTGAAATAGTGGTTTACAGTGTTCAGTTCTTTTTTTACATTTCTTTATTCTTATTACTTGTTTTTGTAACTTGAAAATTGTGAGAGAATCAGAGCTCTTTCCCCAGAAGATTAGGCCATAGCTCAAGACAAGACTCAAACAGGGCATGGTACACCAGCTTCAAGGTATCTACACTGGCTGTGTCTTTTAATGATCGTAATAGATAGCAAGTTTTACTAAGCTATTGTGACAATGCCTCAATACGTGGTTTCCAATTTGGTGTGTTACTGATGGTAAGTCCAAGAAATTTGGTGTCCTGCCTGTTCGTAATGTCATCTTTGCCGATAACTATAACTGCATTGAAGGGGGTTAGATTTTGTCTAGTATGGAAGTTCATACTTACAGTTTTTTTTTTTTAGTATTTGTGAGTAGTCTATTTGCTTCAAACCACGATTGTAAATGACAAGTAGTTTCATTAACTGCATCTTGCAATGTGTCACCTCTACTGGTTATTATGATATTTGTGTCGTCCGCATACATAAAGGAGTTGGCATTTGGTATGTGTTCTGGGAGATCATTTATGAACAATATTAAAAGAACAGGGCCAAGGACAGATCCCTGAGGGACGCCATTTGTTGTATGTATTATATCTGACCTGCAGTGCATGAATGTCTCTGATTTTCTTATTTCTACATATTGCTTTCTTTGATTAAGGTAGCTATGGAACAAATTGTGGGCTACACCTCTAATCCTATGCTTATGGAGTTTCATAAGCAGCAGCTTGTGGTCGACCATGTCAAAGGCCTTGGACTGATCAAGAAATATACCGAGAGCAGGTTGTTTATGGTCAACGAAACTTGAACACTTTTCTAGAAATGCATACAGAGCACATGTGGTGGACCTATTTTTCCGAAATCCATATTGGGAAGATGTGCTTATGTTGTTAGAATTTAAAAATATTTCTGATCTAGTTAACATACAGTATTCAAATATTTTTGAGAAGGCAGATGGTATAGCAATTTGCCTGTAGTTTGTCATGTCCATTTCCTCTCCCTTCTTGTTGAGAGGTATAATTTTAGCAAGTTTTAGCTGATTTGGAAATGTTCCCTCTAGAAATGAGGTATTTTTGATATTTGGCAGGGGTCCACCGATGTAATTTGAACACTTATGAAGTAAGAATCAGGGTATCAGATCATGCCCTGCAGAATAAATCTTTTTGACTCTTTTTTGTAATAATATCTTCAGTTTCATATGACGTTGTAGGAGATAGGAAAAAGGAGTTCAGAGGAGTGTTATTTTTGAGACAAGAGTGTGCAGTATTTGGAGAGTTAGTCAGGAGATTTGTGGGAGGAGAGTGAACAGTATTTGAAGAGTTAGTTAGGAGATTTGTGGAAATTTCTGCAAAATAGCTGTTGAATTTATTGGTAATTTTATGTGCATTCTCAGTCTTTTGTCCGTCTATATTTAGTGTGATTTTATCCTCTATCCTTAACTTTCTACCAGTCTGTTCATTTACTATACCCCAGATGGTCTTACATTTGTTGGAAGAGCACCTAATTGTTTTGTCATTATGAGCTTTTTTAGCCCATTTGATAACTCTCCTGTACGTGTTTTTGTAATTTTTATTGTATACCTTGAACTCTTTGGATTTGCCGCTGTCCAGTTTGCTAAGTCTGTGCAGCAGCCTCATCTTTTCTGATGAAGTTATAATACCTTTCGTGACCCAAGCATTCTGTTTTTTGTTAGTGATAGTCTTTGTTTTCTCTGGGAAATGGCAGTTAAAGTAATATTCAAATATCTGCAGAAAATTGTCATATTTTTCATTTGTTATTGAGGAAGTAAATACACTTTGCCAATCTTCTTTCTCTAAGCTAAGTACAAAGTTCTGCATTTAATAACTCTTTCTCCTGTTGGGAGTACATTGAGTGGTGGATTAAAATATATTATTAGTGCACTGTGATCTGAAAAACCAACATCTATAATTTTTACAGTGCAATCAGTGTTAGTAGCAACCTGATCAAGGCAGCTGTTTAATCTCATAGGACATATAACTTTCATATTTAAGTTGAATGACATCATTAAATTTACTAATTGGGACTTTCAAACAGATTCTTGAAGGAAATCAATGTTGAGATCACCACATATTATTATATTTTTTGAAATTGTTGTGACAAGCTGTTTCTAGCAATAGTGAAAAGTTTCTGAGGAAGACTGAAAAGTTACCACTTGGTGATCTATATATACACATTATATACATATTTAGATCAGCAAGTACTACCCCAGTTATTTCAATGTCTTTGTCTAAGGAATACACTTCACAGGGATGGAAAGGTTCACAGCTAATGCTATTTCTTATGTATATACAAGTTCCACAACCTTTGTAATTTCTCCTAGAAGAGTGGTGGACTAATCTGAAGTTTTGAACATACTGATAAGGTATTTCAGACTCTTTTAGCCAGTGATCACTAATACACAGTAAGTGCATGTCTGACAAAACATTAGTATCACTTGTAAGAATTTCAAGTTCACTTACTTTATTTCTCAATCCTTGTACATTGTGACAGTATATGTTAAGGTTGTCACATTGTTCTATGCGAGGAAGATTTATGTATGCTGTGTCTTCTTGCGAAAGATGTGACTTGACCATAAAAAATCTTCATTATTAGCTGACACTTTTTTTGGTTTTCTTGACGATCTTCTCAGAGATCTTGCTGCTTGAAGCTGTACTCTCAGAAGAAAAGTGACTCTCCAATGATGAATATGTTGCAGTAGGAGTATGGTGTGATCTCATAGACTTTCCTTGTTGAGCTGTTGTTTGAATAGCGGTATCCAAATTTTGACTGTGTAATAATTCGCCGCTAGTTTCTTGTGATTTTGTAGGTGAAGCTTTCCTATCTGCTTCTTCATTAATTGCAAGGAAATTTTTTGATGCATCTGTTTCTTTTTCTTCCAATAGTACACTTTCATTAGGCACGGATGTAGCAGTTAATTTTCTAATCTCTGTGAATTAAGCTGATATTACACCGTAAGGTAGTTAATTGCAGCCTATTTCTTCTTATCTATTGAAGGTTTCACATATGTCAATGTATTTCTCCAAAAAGAAAAAGAAAATGCTAAGTGCCGGTAACTGTGTACTTGAAACGTAGGTTTTCATACACATTTAAGATGTTTGCGTACACACTAAGTGAAGAATTTAGATCGTTTTCATTACACATATATTTAGTAGTGATGCATCTACTCGAAGAATAAAGGGTTTTGAGTTCTGTCTTTTATTTCTTTTCAAATCATGCAAAGGCCTAATTTTTCGGGTGTTGGAGTTTTCACTTTTAACGTTATTTTAAGTGCATTATTTTACTATATTAATAGTATACACATATATTGGTGTTCCACATGACTTCAGTGAATCTTGAGACCTGTAATTAATAGAATATTACTGTTATTGTCTAAAATTTGTGAAAGGATTATAAACAACCACGAGCGAAAAGTGTTTGAGCTGCTGTAGGAAAGTTAGTTCTGGAATTCCATGCAGCTACTGTGACAGGTGGTTACATTGGGGGAGCGGGGGTGGGGGGAGGGGTATATAGTGGCATGGGAATTGGGAAAATAAAACACGATTCTGCTGCTTGACTCGCTGCGGGTCACATAGCTGCTGCTCTCACTCACTGCGCCAACATGCCTGGACACAGGACGGGAAGACAAGGAGAACAAGTCGCCGCGATCGTTAGCCTCCTGGGCCACGTGCCCGGGCTGGATTACAAGCAGAAGAGGAAGAAGCTTGTGCAGTGCTACAGCTGTCAGAAGCTGGGGCACTTTGTCACGGGCTGCACTGGCACACCCATGTATTTGAAGTGTGCAGCACCGCACCTCACATGCAAGTGCACGAAGCTGAGGGACGCTGCCATCACATGGATCAACTGTGGTGGCACACACGCTGCCAACTACTGTGGCTGTAGTTATCTCAACAGCTGTGGCCACGGGAATGGGCGGCATACAAGCCGAAGACAAGACACCGTGCAAGACAAGGTAGCAATGGATCAAGATGTGACAGATGCCCTGCCCGCGCATCACACCATCGGAACCAGTGCCAGTGTTGGCGTGGGTGGAGGGCCGTGCTGCTGCACCCCCAACAGCATTTGCAAGATCGAAGACACTGTCACCAACGCAGTCAACCACTCTCAAATCTGCCATGGTGGATGAGAGGACTGCACTCCAGGCTGAGGCAGGCAAGATGCACCTCCACCTCATGCAACTCCGCAAGTTGCTGGCCTGAGAGTCTCGCAAGGTGCAAGACGTTATGATTGCCACCATCGCCACACAGACAGGTGCTCATCCTGCCTCTGCAGCAATGTGGGGTGCTGTGGGGGCACTCACGGAGGTGGTGACAGAGAGGTCTGCCCCCTCCCCGAAAGGGGAGGGCCTGCAGAAACAAGATACCGATCCAGCTCCTTCAGAAACATGGGATGGCGTGGCCACAGACACCGAACCACCCGCCCGACCACCCAAGGACGAGGCAGAACAGCCAATACTGGGAGAAGAAGTCCAAACTGCTGTGCCCAGCCAAGAAACAGATGGATAAGAGGTTGTCTATACACAGCCAGGGGAGGCAATCATGCCACATCTACTGAAGGTGGTCGCGAAATCACTGCGTGACAACGCATATGCGTACCACAATAACTGCTATCCTTTCACCAATCCTAACATTTATAAACCTCCTCTACCTCACAAACCTTACGCCTTCGGTTGGGTCATTGCAAAACTGACCGCTGTCATTCCCAAGAGGGATCTGGATCTCATAAAGAGCTTCCCTATCTTTACTGAATATGACTGGCAACGTACTATCAATGCTACATCAAGAGTCAAGCAAAAGAAGAAGAAGAAGAAGAAGAAGAAGAAGAAACATTCCTCTTCCTCACACTGCTAGTTCCCTAGCACCTACAGTTTTTTATTCTATGTAGCGCAGACAAGTTTTAGTCAATCCTTTTAATCTTAAAAAACTATCTTCATTTGATCCTTGTAGAGTAAATGTCAACTGACAAAAACTCCAATATTGTAGGCTACCTCAGGTGAGGTTGTTAGTACCAGAGAGAGAGAGAGAGAGAGAGAGAGAGAGAGAGAGAGAGAGAGAGAGAGAGAGAGAGAGAGAGAGAGAGGGGAGGGGGGAATAAAGGTGAGGTTGTCAGTACGAGAGAGGGGGGGGGGGGGATAATAAATGGGTCTCTTCCATGGTAGTGCAAAATATGTTCAGGGGATAGGAAAATAGCTGAATGGGAAGGGAAGATCAGAGCCCTTAAGGCTGAACTTTGAGTACCTCTTTTCTTAGGCGAAGATCAGTGTCCAGTGATTCAGCATTGAATGAAATTATGCTTAATGAGAAGCTCAGACTGGCAGGTACTAGAGATGTTGATATATCACAAGATTCTCCTAAAACTAAAGTGAAAAATAATGTTAGTATATCACAAGCACAGTGAAAAATAATGTTAGCATATTGCAGAAGAATATCAGGGTATTAAAACACAAAGCAGATGAGCTTTTGTTTGTTTAGAAGATTTAGAAACTGAGGAGGGAATACATGTACTATGCCTCTCTGCATATCATATAGTCATGGATATGAAAAAGTTAAATGTCGGTGGATATAAGCTTGCAGCACATGTAAGTACCGTAGAGAGACTATGGAGAGAAGAGAATTTGTCTTATATGTTAAAATCTGTCATAGTGTGAAAAATTTAGAAACTAAAAAAAATTGCCTAGAGCAACATATAAGTGTGTGTGTGTGTGTGTGTGTGTGTGTGTGTGTGTGTGAATTTTTGAAAAAACTTTGTTACGCTGTCTGTCAGACAAAGGGAAGAAAGTCATTGTTTCTGGGAATTTCAATGTAGATTTTCTGAAAGAGTCTGATAGAAAGCTGGACCTTGAAGTATTACTTGGTTCTTTCAGTTTGATATCAGTTATTGATTTTCCTGCTCAAATGAAAGCAGCAAACTGATGGATAATATTCTTATTGACCAAGATAAATTTAATCAAATAAAAACTTTTCCTTTTAAGAATGGTCTGTCTTATCATAATGCACAGCTAGTTATAGCATAGGACATAGTTCCATTCAGTAATACAAAACAGTCCTCCAAAATACTGAGTTCAATTAATGATTTAACAATGGCAAATTTTAGGGAAATCTTACAACAGTTAGACTGAGATGCTAATTTAAAATTTAACCTATTTCAAGATACCTTTTGAGTATATTTGAAAACAGCTTCTGTAAGAAAATAATGAAACATATTTGTAAGAAACCATCTAGAAAGTCATGGAGTACTAAAGGGATAAAAATATCTTGTAAACAGAGAAGGGAAATGGATCTTGTAGCTAGAAGGAGTAATGATACCAAAACAAACATTATAAAAACTGCTGCACTGTATTAATAGAAAGTTATTAAAAATATGTGGAAGTATGTGTTTTATGTCTGGCATTAGCGCCTCTGCCAATAAAATTTAAACAATTTGGAATATTGTTAAAAGGGAAACAGGGAAATCCAGAGTGCAAAAAGACTGTATTCCTATGAAACTCAGTGAAACGTCTGTCAAAAAAAAGTCAGAAATAGAAAATATTTTTATAATCATTTTTAAAGTGTTGCAGAGGAAATAGGAGCCAGCTATTCATTAGAAAATGTGAGGCTGTATATGGAAGAGGCAGTACCTATGCAGTTTGATAAAACTTAAATTCAACTCATCTCTCCTACTGAATTAGGAAAATAATAAATTCACTCGAAAATGAAAGCTTGCATGAAATTGGTGGCATTTCCAACAGAATAATAGAAGCTTGTTCCCAAGGGGTAAGCAGGATTCTCAGCTACATATGTAGTAGCTCACTGAAACAGGGCATTTTTCTGGATAGACTTAAAAATGCTGTTGTTGAGCCATTGCATAAAAAAGGGGATAGGTCTGATGCTAATAGTTACTGCCCAATATCGTGTCTGACAGCTTTATCCAAAATTCTTGAAAAAGCAATGTGGTGAAGAGTAGCTTCATATGTTTGTCAAAATGAAGTACGAAGAAAATGCCAGTTTGGTTTTCTGAAAGGCCTTTCAACAGGAAATGCTATATATGCTTTCACTGACCAAATATTAAACACACTGAATAACCGAACATCATCCATTGGGATTTTTTTTTGTGATCTCTCAAAGTCTCTTGTCTGTGTGAATCATGAAATTCTTCTAGGCAAGCTTAAGTATTATGGTGTGAGTGGGACTGTGCACAAATAGTTTAATTCATATTTAACTGGAAGGTTGAAATTTCCCTCCAACTAGGGAGGTACCGAGAGTGTTATTCCATGGGACTCAGTCTTGGATCCCTTAAAAATTATGAATGATGTCTTTCACAAAATTATTAAGTGGTCTCTGCAAATGGCCTCTCACTAAAGTTTGAGAAAACATAGTACATACATTTCTGCACAGTAAATAGTATAACACCATTGATAAATGTAGACTTTGAACAGAAGTCTTGCAAAGTCAGAATATCCTAAATTTCTGAGTGTGTGCACTGATGAGAAATTGAATTGGAAGAAACACATTGATGATGATCTGCATCAGGTTAGTTTCAGCTATGTGTGATATTAGGGTTATTTCAAATTTTAGTGATAAACATATCAGTAACTTAGCCTACTATGCCAATTTTCATTCATTGCTTTCATATTTTGGGGTAATTAATCATTAAGAGAAAAAGTATTCATTGCACAAAAGCGTGTAGTCAGAGCCAACCCAAGATCACCTCAAAAGCATGTATTTAAGGAACGTAGGATATTCACAGTGCCTTCACAATACATATTCTCACTTACGTAATTTATTATTAATAACCCATCCTAATTCAAAAATTATAGCAAAGTGCATAGCCACAACACTAGGGGAAAGAATGATCTTCACTATTCTGTGTTAAATCTGACTTTGGCACAGAAAGGGGTGAATTATGCTGCCACAAAAATCGTTGGTAGTTTGACAAATAGCCGACCAGCATTTAAAAACAAATTAAAATAATTTCTGAATGACAAATTCTGCTCAATAGCTGAATTTTTGGATATGAAGTAGTAACTGTAAAGAATAAATAAATAAAGTGTTTTATGAATACTTATAGTAAACCAACTCATTAACATCATTACAAAATGTTGTATTCATTATCTAAGGAACAAATATTAATGTATTGTGTTAGGGAGGGTGAGACAGGTGAAGACAGGTGGGAAATGGTAGCAAGGAACAGGGGCCATAGAAAGAGATCAGTATCTGGCTGTATCATCATTGGCACCAACAACAGATTTGGCTTGCTACCTCATTTACCTAAGGAAGAGGCTCAGATGTATGCAAGTGCAATTAATACTTGACAGATTTTCACCAGGAAACGAACTGTTTCAAAAAGGTAGAAAATAGGAGAAGTGTTCTGTTGTTAGGTAGTAGCCATGGAAGAGGTGGGGGCCAGATCTTGCAGGAAAAAATAGGTGACAGGTACCAGGTCCAAGTTTTTTCAAGCCCACTGCAAAACTTAATCAAGTGATAGAGGATGTAGAATCATTGTGCAAGGGTTTTACAAAGCAGGATCATGTTGTGAAAAGGGGTGGAGTAGGAAACAGGGAACATGGCTACAACAATGAGTGTGACCTGGTAACAATAGCATCTGCACTGAGCCATACAAATGTTAGCTTGGTTCCTGCTTTCATGTGGTACAATCAGCCCCAATCGAACAGCTCTGTCAGGATAGTCAGTGTAGTTAGATCAGCTGCTCCAAGCAAGTACTTTGTTGGGCTAAATTTTCTTGCTTTCTTGATAGTGGTTCAGATGTATGTGCAATGTCAAAAAATTTTGTAGATGCTATTCCCAATGGTTCATGGCGTGTCATCTGCCCTGATGCCACCCACTCGGACCAGGAGCCCTCCCCAAGAGCGCCACCCAGCCACAGCAAAGGCCATCTGGCAGGATGGCCATTGCCAGGAGTCCCAATGCCCCAGGGTGATGCATTAAGAAAAGTTAGTAAAAATATGCAGAGAGAGAGAGATCAGAAAACTTTTGCTAAACTGATGAACCGTACATGAGATGTGTTCATGATCTGTGGAACGAGTACAAATGTAATGTTCTCAACAAAAGTTTGCAGTGAGTACAAAGAAAACTTTTTAAATACAAACAAATACCCTAAAAATACTAGTGTGATTTTTATTTTTCTATCTTTCATGGGAGTATAAAATTTAGATTTCAGGGTGTTTGACTTTTTATGGCATTTCATGTAATGTTATGCTATTCTTTTTTTTTTTCAGTGCATATTGTTCACAGAAATAAACACTAAAATTTATTTAAATATATTTTTTGTGTCATATTAAAGTAACCTTTACATAAAAAACTGAATTGTGTCAATGAAATAGCTTAATGTTTATGCCTATTTAAATATAACGGTCTGTCAGACCATACCTAGGACACAGTATGTCAAAAAATGACCTGGGAGGTAAGGATTATTATATTGTGTCATTGGTTTTTAAGAATGAGACTGAATTGTGAGGAGTTTTTCTTTTTACTTATTGCACAATCACTATTATTATAATACATTTTCACTATATAAGTGAATAATAATAATAATAATAATAATAAATATTGTTATTAGGCTGCCACACACACATAATACAGTCGATAATTTAAAAGAAAAACAGGCTAGTTATTAACATTACAGTTTTATGTTACATTTGGTAAATTCCTTTATATTATAGAATCTGTGGGCCACTAACCAGTCATGCAGTGTTTGTATGAATAGTTATGCTTAAGTGATTTTGACAGTCTGTGGTATGGAGTATAAATGCGTCTATTGCTTCTTGTGTTGTAACAATGTATATTTTCTTCACATTTTGCTTCTAGTAACTGCTTCGATGCCATTAGGAATCAAAATTACTAATGTTGTGTAGGTCAAAAACACACCATTTTTAAACTATGGAAACTTGGTGCCAGATTCTCTAATTGGCCGTGGGATTGCCCTGTTGTTGTCCATCGGTTGACGGGTAGTGCTATGGTTCTCGGTTCACACATACGAACGTCCCTCGCCCCGTCACTGCCCCAACGTAACACACACAGGTGTCTCCACCTCACGTCAGAGGTATTCACACATAAGCTTCACTTCGAAGCACACACGTCATCTGCGATTTAGTCATACAGTAAGTGTGGTGGTGCAGTATTTGTTTGAAGAACAACAAGATAGGGTTTTTGTTTATGGATTAGCTGACGGTAATGCACATGAAGCACGAGGTTTGTATGAGGGACAGTACCCAGAAAGACGTCACCCAAACCTGCTAATGTTTACAGTAATTCACTGGCGACTGGGCGAAACAGGCTCGTTAGCAGGATATCATGGTGATGCTGGGAGACCTCAAACACGACAGGATGCTGTATTTGAAGAGACTGGTCTCGAGCACTTCGAGGAAGCAACTATGACAAGTACTCGAGTGGTTGGACATTACATGGGGGTCACTCATCGGTTAGTCTGGGAGGTTTTGAAGGATGATGGCCAGCATCCATTTAGTTTCCACACTGTCAAAGATCTAAATCCTGTGGTGGACTATCAACACAGGCTAGGGTATTGCTGGTGCTTTCTGCACTGTGTTGCATGAGATCCCGACTTCCCCACCATTGTGTTGTTTACTGATGACTGCACCTTCCATTGGGATTTACAACACTCGAAACATTCATTACTGGGCAAGGGGAAATCCTCATGTCACGTATGCCCAAAGGAACCAGGAATGATTTTCGCTCAGCATTTGGGCAAGAATTGTGGGTGACAATCTGATTGGGCTGGTCCGTCTACCTCTTAGACTTACCAGGACAAATTACCTTCACTTTTTGCAAGAAACTCTACCCGTTACTTATAATCTGTCTTGACTGCAAAACGTTTATTTATATGACCAGTTTTGTGACTCAGCATGTGGAAGTTGCTGTATTTGGATGGGTTACTCCTGTAACCGAAATATCAGATCTGAAGATGGTTCTAGATGAACCAAAACCGGTCATATGAATAAACATTTTGCAATCAAGACGGATTAAAAGTAACATTGTAAAATCACTGACTGCGGCTATCCTATCAGACATTATGTCTGTTTTTGCAAAACTCTATCTGGCCTGCTGGAAGATGTTCCCCTGGACATAAGGCTATGACTGTGGTTGCAGCATGATGGGGCATCCATTCATTACAGTCATGCTGTATGTGGATATTTAAATGAACTCTTCAATGGCTGTGTAATTGGCAGAGGTGCTTGTAGAACATGGCTCGCATGATCACCAGACCTCACACCACCGGACTTTTTCCTGTGGGGATCCTTCAAGGTTCTAGTCCCCCCTCCCCTGCAGGTTTGGGGATTAGAATAGGCAGGAGCCTATCATAAGAGGCGACTAAAAGCCTTTATGTGATGGCTTTGACCATTTTTCAAAATTTTCCGAAGAGCGAGCCAATTGGGGAAGGGCGCCTTACATGGTGCATTGTGTCCATCATGCATCGAGATCCTTAGCCTACTTCCTTGTCGTCACATTTCAGTCCCACCCATTCTCCATTTCTTGGGCAAGGACACCTTCCTGGGTGCATTTTCCACCACACACAATGCAGTGTCACTTTCTGTGCTGACAAGGACCATGTTGGATATGAGGTACAAAGAATGACCATGGACTTCTTTGTACCTCATATCCAACACTGTAACCTGTCCGTTGTGTTGGGGCCGCCATGTACCCTGTTGGTTGTAGCCCCCTGACAACAGAGGGATCGCTCTGCTGATGCCTGCACCGCTAACTCCCCACGCATGCCAAGGAGTAGATGCCCATCACCCTGGGGCATCGGGACCCCTGGCAATGGCCATCCTGCCAGATGGCCTTTGCTGTGGCTGGGTGGCGCTCTTGGGGAGGGCTCCTGGTCGGAGTGGGTGGCATCAGGGCAGATAACATGCCATGAACCATTGGGAATAGCATCTACAAAAATTTTTGACATTGCTCATACATCTGAACCACTATCAAGGAAGCTTTTGACCAAAATCTACAACCTCTATTATTGGCTGTCCTGATGATTCTTCAACAGTTTTAGGATCTGTTTCTTCCAATAAATCTTGCACTATCTCACGTGTCGAATCCCATACCTCCTGGGAAAATAACACACACATTTATGGTGTCTTTTTCCTCTTTAATTGTGGCAGCTTTAAGTAATCTGTCTACTAATGGCAAGTCAAAACATTTCTCCAAAAATGCACCTCTGCTAATCCTTTCATATTCTGCAACACTTCCTTCTAAGTTGTCAGACTTTTCAAAATAACCCCCAGATTCATCTACTTCTGTAGCTGCATCACTATCCAATGAACTTGCTTCTACTCTACTTACATCTTAATTGACATCTGAAACTGCTCGATCAGTATCAGACAGAATCTCCTCTATTCTAGCTAAAACTTCACCTGATGGTATATCTTCCTCCTCTGCTACACTTGCCCCATATACAGTGTTTTCTTCCACGTTCCCTATAGGATCCTCTTTTAGTATTGCTGTGCTCAGTTAGACTAAGATCTTGCTCCACATTCTTATCAGGTAATGCCTGTTCCTTGCTGACCTGGTTCCTAGATACACAATTTTCATCTAATCTTTCACAAAATTCTGCCGCGTTTCCCTGAAAATTAAGTATTTTCACTTCCTCCCTTTCCTTTGATATGTTTATAGTACCTGTACCACTACTGTGTGTTGTGTTGGTTGCTGGCTTACAAAGGGCTTTACTAGCAGATTTAACATGCATTTTGGCGGTCTGCAGCTAGTTTTCCTCATCGCCTATTCTGCCCTTAGCTGTAGTGTTCCATTCATTCAGCTGTCTGGGATGCTATTCCATTTTCTCAGCTGACTGCTGATTATGATAACTGTCATTCCTGCTCCTGTCATAATTTCTATATCCAGTAAAGCCCCATTGTCCTCTGGACCTTCCTCTCTGATAGTTAGCTCTCTGCACACGTACTCTGTTTACTTGCACTTCATTTTGCCTAGTAGGAGCCCTATAACCTCTATTATTATTTTCTTCTTCTGTCAAAATATTCTCTACCCATTCCAAGTGACCAATGAAGTTGTTTATGTCCTCCCTGGGTGCAGAAATGATTTTATTTCGCGAGTACAAAGACAACTTGTTTTCTAGCCCTATAATAATTTGTTCCGTTTCTAACTTGGTAGTCATGTAAGACAAAATAGTTACCCACTTTTGCATTACTCTCTTCATAGCCTTTTTTGTGGGTTAAACTTTTCACCTGACCAAAAGCTGTTTAATACTTCCATCTGTTTTCTTTTTCCCCAGTATTCGTCAAAGAGAGCCTGTTTAAAACTTTCCATGTTGTCATACTTGTCTACAGCTAAATTTCCCCAAATACAAGCTTCTCGCATAAGTTTAGGTACTACAAAGCCTATTTTCTCTTTGTCATTCCATGACCTAGGCAACACATCCTCAAAATTATTCCAGAACTCGTTGGGGTGCACACACTTATTGGGATCAAATCTCAAAAACTGTCTGTGGCTAACATAGGCAATTCCAGAGGACTCTGCAACACTATTCAACACTATTTATTATTACAGGACCACTACTGCTAGTAATTTTCTGTTCTATATTTGTTAGTGTTATGTCATGCTCTTGTAGGTTACCATTTACTGCTGTACTAAATCCTGACAAGTTAGTTTCTAGTTTATATTTGCACACACTTGCCCTTCAAACAGTTTACATTTGTCATATTCCTCCTTTATTTTAATAGCCAGAACTTTATGATCCTCATTATACTTTTTGTGAACGTGATCTACTTGGGCCTGTAGTTTAGTCAAGTGAGCACTTAACTATTCATCTAGCTGTTCACTAACCTTCAGTAACTTGCTTTATATGAGTAATTAGTTCACCTTTTTCTGTTACTGGTCCCGGCGGAGGTTCGAGTCCTCCCTCGGGCACGGGTGTGTGTGTTTTTCCTTAGGATAATTTAGGTTAAGTAGTATGTAAGCTTAGGGACTGATGACCTAAGCAGTTAAGTCCCATAAGATTTCACACACATTTGAACATTTTTTTCTGTTACAATATCATTCTCACATTCTTGTTTCACGTGGGAAATTTGTCCATTCACACTTTTGTTAAGCTGTGATATCTCATTTTGTACAGAATCACTTAAGCCTGAAATTCTGTGATCCATTTCCCCCTGAATTACCCCTTTAAGATTTTTCAATTTACAATCAAAATCTTCTCACTGTTTTATAAACCCCTGATTAATTTCAGAAACTAATCTACTTACTTTACTATCCACATCAGATCCAAGTTCATTTATCCATAATTCTTATATCATTACCCAGTTCACTTATTTCAGATCTCACTCCATTCATACTACTACTAATACCACCCATCTGTTTCATAATGTTTTGTAACATGGTTGCAATGCAGACATTCTGCTCACCAGTCCCCAATGCTGGCTCTATTTTCATTTCAGTGACAGTAAATGGTACTAATTTAACATTAAGACCAGGTGTCTGTCCCCTACTTATTTTTTGAATGGGAGTGCTTATATTTTGCTTATCAACTTCAAAACCAGACTCCCTTTTTATTTTGTTTGCAATACCTGGTGCCATCTTAACATCATCTTCCACCGTGTCTTGCTCATTAATTGACCTATAATAATCGGATACTGATTTTGCTTAAACACTGTCATTAATCAGAGACATATCAGAGCTAAAATTTCCTATCATCTGCAACTACTGAAACATCAAAATCTACACCATACTTCCTTTCACTTATTACAGACTTGTCACTTTTCTCCATGTTGACAAGTTTCTTTCTACACTGACACACCACACGAAGCAAAACACTACTTACAAGGGAACCTCCCCATCGCACCCCCCTCAGATTTAGTTATAATTTGGCACAGTGGATAGGCCTTGAAAAACTGAACACAGATCAATCGAGAAAACAGGAAGAAGTTGTGTGGAACTATAAAAAATAAACAAAACATACAAACTGAGTAGTCCTTGGGCAACATAGGCAACATCAAGGATGACGTGAGCATGGGAGCGCCGTGGTCCCGTGGTTAGCGTGAGCAGCTGCAGAGCGAGAGGTCCTTGGTTCAAGTCTTCCCTCGAGCGAAAAGTTTACTTACTTCATTTTTGCAAAGTTATGATCTGTCCGTTCGTTCATTTACCTCTCTGTTCACTGTAATAAGTTTAGTGTCTGTGTGTTGCGACCGCACCGCAAAACCGTGCGATTATTAGACGAAAGGACGTGCCTCTCCAATGAGAACCGAAAACATTTGATCGCAAGGTCATAGGTCAACCGATTCCTCCACAAGGAAACACATCTAATATATTCTATGCGACACTGGTGACGGCATACGCGTCACATGACAGGAATATGTTGTCGACCCACCTAACTTGTACACTTGGCGAATGGGTAAAAAGATTCTTCTACCTTGCCCGATTTTGGTTTTCTTGTGGATGTGATAATCACTTCCAAAAAAGTGATGAAAACATAAGAGTGTGTCACATAAACTGCAACAAATGAATGCAACAGTTTCACAGTCGCACAGTTTTCCCTGTGCTCTGTCAAAACATATGTTTTTAACGTTTTCAAATTTTTCCTTGTGTAGACTGTCAAATCCTGCATATGTCCAAGCAAATCTGAACATGTCCTGGAATTTTGGAGAGCGAAGTTGATTATGTGCGAGTGCCTGAACTCTGACAATTGTCTGAAAATTAAAAATTAAACTTTTCACTCGAGGGAAGACTTGAACCAAGGACCTCTCGTTCCGCAGCTGCTCACGCTAACCACGGGACCACAGCGCTCCTGTGTTGATACTATCCTTGATGTTGCCTATCTTACGCATGGACTACTCAGTTTGTATATTTTCCTTATTTTTTTCATAGTTCCACACAACTTCTTCCTGTTTTCTCGATTGATCTGTGTTCAGTTTTTAAAGGCCTATCCACTGTGCCAACTTATAACTAAATCTGAGGGGGGTGCGATGGGGAGGTTCCCTTGTTAGCTTTTCCTCCACGTTGTCAGCACAGCTATTGTAAGTCCTCCGCCAAAGGCTGCCATGTCCGGTCCACAGCACTGTCCATGGCTGCCAACTACTCCTGCTGCCGACCTACTATGGACGCTGCTACAAGCCACTTCCATCAGCGTTCCTGAAGTGCACTTACCTCCCTGCCTGCTGTGTCCTGAACCTCTGCTAATATTGTTCACAGTTCTGCACTGGACTTAAGTCCTCATCCCATCACTTCAGTTCAAAAGTTTATCTGCACATGCACGGGTCTTTCTAACATGGATTTTACAGTGCTGCTTTTAAACTTCATTTGACTGTGAACTTTACTTTTCTCTGCCACTAAATGCACCCTATGTGGTGGGGCTGGTTCCTGTCTCACTACCCTTTAAACAATCTGTCCACCTACCTGGATACGCTTCAGGTTGTCTGCCACTTCACTCTGCAATGGTAGATACTGGTTTAGACAACAAAAGCAGTGTTGACAAAAATTCCACTAAATACCTACCATGCAAAGGCCACAAAACTCCATTCTATGAACATTCTGAAAGTTAGTTAAAATATTGGACTTTCGGGACTATTGCATGACTCATTTGAAAAATGTCTAAAATTTCCTGTAACCTAGCTCAGTCCAGTAGCCAGCTTCAGCTGTGTAAGAGTGAGAACAAAATGAGCTCTCCTCCTGGCTCCACAGCAAGCTATGCTTTCAGTGCATGACGACAACTCTTAATAATTTGCTACATTACAACTTGATGTCAATAGTACAGACACTGGAGACACAGTTCACTGTTGGACATTACCATCTCCCCCACCATGGTGGTTGCTTGGACAGTGACAGGAACAGAGTGATGCAGGGGGTAACAGCCAATGTATGAAAGATGCCAATATGAGCAGAGCAGCAGTCATCAGGAACCACATGCATATGACAGATCTGTTTGCTGAAATATTGTGGAGAGCTTACTATGTGACCCATGGACAGCTGAGTTTTCTACAAGTATATTATGAGCAGAAAAGGTGTATTCAGTGCAAATGTAGTTTCATAAAATGATGTTATGACTTCTTCGTTTGTGCAAAATTCTTGGGTCAGTTAGTGCCATGTTCCGTCCACAGAGAGCTAGCCAAAGTTTTCATTAAAGAACTATTCATACAGTAGGATTTGAAGAGATTGTTTTGCATGATTTGGAAAAAGATTCTTCCAAGCACCTATTAGTGTCTCCATGAAATACACACTTAAGAAAATATAGTGTGGAGAGTAATGGTGAAACAGCAGTTATACCTGTTTTGTCAGTGGACTGTGTTGTAATACTTGCATCAAGGATGGTGGTCATTACTTTGAACAGTTGGTATTAGCTAAAATTCTTGAGCTGTAAGATGTAAATTATTTATGTCAATAAAAACAAAATATTTATTTCCAACCATTAGTTCCTTACCTCAAAGACGCTAAAGATTTTGGGCACGTCAGCTGGTATCCTGTGGGTACATTTAAAAGCTGGCTATTGCGACAACATTTAGTATTTTGTTTTTCTGATGAACAGTTTCCATTGCATTACCGTGTTGCATGTAATGGCTAATTGCATATGTGGCATGTGTTCATTGTTGATCTTGTAAATTTGATATTTGGATCTTAAAGTGCAGACAAAATTTCCCACTAAGCTGTTGGATGCTGGGTGCAACAAAGTATTCTGCTGCTGTGTTGTAGTCATAGGTGTGGTGAAGGCCCACAGCAACAGGAGACATTAGGTAAGTAGTATCGAGTCACAAGCATTTTTATACTAAGTGTTGGGCTTAATAAGGTAACCAAAGATTTTGGTACTTTGTGTAAGGTTTTTACTATAGAGAGTCAGGTAGTGGGAGTGGGAGTGTTTGAGAATAGTTTTTGTAGGGAATGGTCTTGCGATATGGCCAGTGATTTGGATACGATTGTTGCTCAAACTCAACCACTGATGATAATGCCGTACAGCCATTCTTGACAGTGCTGTGAGGTAAGTTAGTATGGGACTTGAGAAGGTGCTGATGACTGCAGACAAGTCACACAGCTCAGTTGGTGCAGCTTATGAATGATAGTTTAGTAGATTGATCTGGGATAACTCAAGGTCAAATTCTGGTCATAATGTGGAGAAGGGCTAGATCATTTTCAGGATGAAGTCAAGAAGAGCTATCCCTGGTTGAAAGGTAAGTACATAAATTGCTAATAAAACTTGACAGTGAAATTTGTTTCTAAGGGCATCATTTACTTATCAAAGGAATACTAAGGCTTCCTGTGAAGGGGTACATCTCACTGACTTTTATGTGAGAAGTTTGTTGCAAAAGGGAGAAGTGGCCATTTATACTAAGTGTAATGTTTCATTCAGGAGAGTTTGCATTAAAATATTATAAAGACTACATATTTGAAGATTGTGCAGAAGTGTTTCAATTTTCAAGAAATAAATTCATTATAGGCCTTTACAGATCCCCTAGTAAAGACCTCAACGTTTCCCTTTCTATACTTGATGACATGCTACAATCATTTCTTAAGAAAGGCATGAAGTTGATGATGTGTGGAGATTTGAACATACACTTTCTGACTGACTCCCTGCAGGAAAGAATGTCAATGGACTTGCCTGAATGTCTTGGGCACATTGTGCTGTCCCAAATTCATAATTATGCTGATTAAAACTATCACGTAATTTTATAATTATATGACAATGGCAAACATCTTTGGCATGCACTAAGAAACCACTACATAAGACGTGTGACACTGATGATGGACATGCTCTCGATACTAGTCCAGCAATAAATGAATAATTACATTCCATCCTGGATTTTCCATTGTTTGAATGGATTAAAAAAAAAAAAACAAATAAAAGTAAGCTCTATTGGGTAGCTTAATGTCAGTAAGCATGCAAATATGATACATTTCGTAGACTAACTTGAATATTACAGCCTGATACAGACAGTGTCTTCATAGATTTTTCTCATATTGAAGAGGACAATGGCATGTCAAATCATGATGCACGGATAGTAATACTGAAAGGAATCAAATAAGAGTCATATCCCAGGGTAATGAATAAAATATTTTGAGATATGGGTCCACCTGCTCTGAAGACATTTGAAGCCCAAAAGGGGAATCTTGGCAAGAAGTCCACATACAATACAGATGACATGACTGAAAAACATAACATGTTTCTTCTTTCACCACTTTGATAGCTCTTTCCTGTTAAAAAATTCAGAAAGAGATGCGCTACTAATAAGCAACTGATTTGGATAACTATTGTCATTACAGTGTCATGTAATAGGAAACAGGAGCTGTATCATAATATGAGGGGCAGTCAGAGCCCAGTAGCAGAATGTCACTACACACAATACTGCCAAGTGCTGAGAAACGTCATCAGACAGACTAAAACAATGCATTAGAGAATAGAAAGCCTTGAAAAACAAAATTAAAACTTTATGTTCAACTGTGAAAGAGGTATCATGGCAGAATGTGGGCATCAAATATATGAGGCATTCAGGATAAAAGTGGTACAAGTCCTGAGAAATTGTTTCTGAGGTATCAGAGGATAAAGATATATGAGAATAAAAAAATTAGCACAAATTTTACAAACATGAATTTACTTTATTTTGAAACAGACAATTGTACTTCACTTGTTCCATGCAAAATGGAGTATGTAGAACACTCATTGGAGACTGCAACAATGGACTTGCTTCAGTAGACCCCTGAAAATAATTGCAAACAAAATAGTATACCATATAACAGTTCCATGTTTAATATTTCCATATCCGTTCTTGTATTGACTACATTTACCTATGTACACTTAGAGCAAATCATCATTGTCTTCAGACTTGGTGTCATTTTCAGCAAACCGTTTTTAAAGTGAGTTTGCAATGCAAGGAATATGTTTGAACAAAAGATGCTGAATGAGAGCAATAAAAAGCAGCAAATCCAACACATCCTCCTCCATTGCATCCATAACTGCATGTCACTGTTTGTAAAGGCTATCTTTCTGGTAGCTGATGTGCTGGTCTTCCTTTACCTTTTTTTGCCAAATTAGTTTCACAGAACTGTATGTCAGAATCGAGCCTGTTTTTATTTTTCATCTCTTTTCATACCTCAACCACTGAATGTCTACCCAGTTCACTTTGTGACTTTCAACAGTTTTCTTCTGGTTTGCAATGGCTGCTTCCAATTTCTTTGTGGATAAAAAGTCAGTATGCATCATGTGAACTATTTTAAATAGATTTTCTTCTTAGGTTCTTTCACAGTGGTTATCCAGTCACATGATGAATAAATATGGTTTTGTTTTTCTACCCTTCGCGTGGATCAAGCCCAAGTTGGCTTCGTTTTATAGGTACAGATGCCCTGACACAAGTAATTTATGGTCTATGATTTCTGTTTCCATACCAGCTTCATGTACTGGTTTCTAAAAAAAGCAAGTTCCATTTTTATGTTCTGATTTTGTCCTGTGCAGCTGTCGGAATATAAAATCACGTGCTTGCAGTGTTTTGCATGTTCCTTGAGATGCTTCATTAGGCATGTTGAAAGGTCTTGTGATCCTCTTCCCCCTTCTGTTTCATCCCACACATACATAATTCATTCTTTCCATTAAATTAATGTATTCCAAAGTTGTACACATACAGATTCCTCTTGTAGTAGGCTTCTGATGTGGAAAATTTTGGAAACGGGAATGCCTTCTGTAGATTGAAAGTCAGTATGTACGAGTCATTTGAAATATTTGTTGCATCTGATTTCAGGTTTTCCCTGGCATGTGCAGCTTTTCGTAAGTGAACATCTCTTTCCTGTGTCATGCACAACACTGTAGCTTCATTCCATTCTACTGAAATCTCAAGTTAATTTCATCACAGAAACTGTGCTTCTCTTTTGGTGGTCGTTAGAAATGGAGATTAAATTTTGTTGAAAAGGCCTGGTATTAGAATTTCTCTTTTGCTGGTGTTTGATGTTCTTCATCATGTTTCTGTAAGTACATGCTATACATTTTGGAAATACACAAGTCTGGGATTAAGTACTTTCTTTTTTGTTTCATGTGTATGACTTTGATAAGCTTGAAATGATTTTATATATTCCATAACATCCATGTCATCAATTTTAGTTCCCGGGTTCTTCTTGCCGTGGGAGTTAACTGCAGTAAAAATATCTGGCTTGATATGCAGCAGTACAGTCATCCATCAGATATCTGAAATGTATTTAGAAAGAATGCTCTACAAACCTAGGAATAAATTCTGATTTCCAGAACCATTTTGCACTGTCTCCTTCTCACACTTACTGATTGCACTGTCTCTCAAAGATAAATATTTTGTTGTGAATAGTCACCTAGGGTCCAAAAAAAATGAAACAGTTTCCTAGACTGCTCTTCCATTATTCTTGCAGAATATTTTAATCGACATGTGCAGGTTCTGTTGATAAAAACTTTTCTTTTAACCAGTTGTTCTTTTTTGGTTATATACTTTTGTCCAGTACTTTGGAGAATTTTCCTTTTGATGGTTTTCCAAGTCTCCACATTTCATGTACATTTCCTTCCTCTCTGCTTTAATGGTGACTGACTATTCTCTTTGATTCCCTCTCTCAACCCTACAACAAATAATACAATAAAAATAGCTGTTACAAACACAGAAAAGTAAAATTTGAGACAAATAAGTGCATTGTAGTGCATTAGTGGTTCCAGACTGGACATATTATTGGTTAACCACGTATAGAAATGCTATAAGTGACAAAAATGTAATGTATGCTTCACAGTATGTTTTAAATTACATTATTTTATCTTCATTTTCTTCTGAACAGTCTATTTCCATAGTAATGATTATTTGGTGTAGTGGAATTACAAAGCATGCAGTGTGGATTAACTTCATTTGTCATCTGAAATAATAAGCAGCTATTTCAGTCGCCAAGTAAAATGTTACCATATGGCACCATAGTGCTGAGCCAAGGACTTCATTCACTAGTTTGCACTAAAGATTCTGTAAATTCAGAGTGCACTAAGCCTCTGTTCTCAAAATACAATTTTTATGGTCTTACACCACTTGTACTCTGATCACCTCATATTACACCTCTCTTGTGTGGTAATGAAACTGTTAGTGATCCATCAGAGTTGTGCAAATATTTATAATCACTTGTTGTCAGTAACCGGTAATTAAATCAAAATTTCCTTTGGTCCAGATAAATCTGCAGAACTCTTGAAAGCTGGTGTTCTGAGACAAGTACATCACATGCAGCTACAGGAAACAAGGAAAGATTAATTAAATCAATTATTATATCATTTAGGAATCAAGATTCCATAGGTATGATGAAAGTTCAAGTAGCCAGCTTAGTGGCACCATGCATTATTTCTGTAGTCAGTCACCCATGTAGTGTGTCTCGTGTGTGGTCAGTCTCCTATCAGATTGAAATAATCGTTAATGAAACCACTTAAAAAAGGGGAGAGAAAGAAAGAATGTAGTTACTGGCTAATTTCTTTGCTACCATTGTTTTTAAAAGTGGCACACTTCAGTGTACATAACTTGCTATCAGGCTTGTAGTTCAGCTTCAGGAAATGAGCACTCACAAAACATGCAATTATTCTTTTGAGTATACAGCATTATCAGAGCCAAATGATAGGTTGAGGATAGCAGACTTTTCTTTGATTTAATATAAGCATTTGATTGTGTGAACCATGCAACATTTGTGTGTAAGTTGTAACATTATGGGATTAGCGACAAATCTCAACAGTTGTTCACTTCATATCTGAAAAGTTGAAAGCAGAGGTTGTCCTCCTGTCTCAACAAACAGAGAAGAGCTTTGAACCTGATTGGGGTCAGCTAAAGTGTGAGGTGCCACAGGGTTCCATTCCGTGCCCATTGCTTTTCTTGATGTACATCAATGATCTGCCACCTGGGCTGGTTTAAGACACAAGCTGCCATTCGGGATGCCATGCTGAGAGAAGCCACAACTGTAAGATTTCTATATAGGACTTTTCACAACATTAGTCATGGCTATGTGGGCACCAAGATGAGCTGGGCACCCTAGTGCAAGATTTTTATTCATTGCATATCATAATTAGTTGCAAAAACTGACACGAGGGAAAAGGGGGCACTAAGTGATAAGTTGCTTGTGTGGAAAATGTTTGAACTGGCCCTGTTTGCTGCTAAACATGACAGATAATATAAATGACTTTGCTAATATAGCAGTCAGGAACACTAACATGTGGCTTTCGAAGACTAGATTAATACTTAACTGGAATGCAATGCGTACAGTTTCTAGAACAGAATTCTTCTACAAGTGAAATCTTGTTGTCCCAAGGTAGTCCAGCAGTCAGTTAAGTTGATCATTTTCAATTCTTAGGACTGAAAGCAAATGGAAAGCTTTCCTGGAAGTATCATTTTCAAATTTTGTGCAGAAACTGTTGCTGCTGCTGTTGTGGTCTTCCAGCTGAAAACAGATCTGAAGCAGGTCTCTGTGCTAGTCTATTCTGTACAAGCCTCTTCATCTCTGAATAAACACTGCAACCTAATCCATTTGAATCTGCTTACTTTATTCTTGCCTAGATCTCCCTCTATAATTTTTACCCTTCATACTTCCCTCCACTAAAAACTTAAGATTCCTTGATCCTCAGGATGCATCATATCAACTGACTGCTTCTATAAGTCAATCTTTGGTATTGTAGTGACTGACTCATGAAAGGTTGCCAGAAAAAAATAGTTCAAGTATCAATGTTAGCTTTTAGTCTAGTAACTTAAGTAGAGGTGCACAGTGCAAGGTACTTTCATCACTCTAATAAATGGTCATACACACTGAGAAACCACTGATTTACACACATAAATTGCGAACTGGAGGCAGAAACTGTATCGTCTATAAGCAAACAGTCCCAAACACCTTAATATACCGTAGTTCCTCAAATGGCAGTCAAGGCAGAGTTGAGGAGTTTCAGCGAGCAATGGCAGCCTCGGATGGACGGGCCTTCAGCAAATACTATGTTAGTAAGCAGTGAGACTCAATTAGCATTGTGTACTAAAAAGGACTTGCAAGGTTTGCCTGTATGTGCCTCTAGACTAGACTTATGATTGGAGAATGTAGTAAGCCTCATTTATTAACCAGTGCCTGTGTTCTTCTGCATGCTAACACACAAAGAAGCAATAAAAAGGAGCCCAGTAAACCAACTCAAAGTCTCATTTCTCCTACCATCTCCATACTTACCCATAGTCTAATGTCCAAGTCATTCCATACTCCCTTCCACCGCAGACACCTGAAAAATCACAGCTTGACCCCATCACCATTTCATTCATGTATGTAGCCACTGACATATCAAGAAACAGATTACTACCAAAGTAAGTATGCCAGGTCCCATGTTGGGTTACAACACACAAAACTCATGTCAGGTGTGGGGTCCAGGCTTCAGTTCACAGCTGAGTACCTTTACTAAGAAGTAAGGTGCCTTAGAGTATAAAAGATTGGATTTTCTTTGAGGAGAACTAGCCAGCTCCATCTTAGGATGAATCGGAGTGAGCTTTTGAGTCAGATCAGGTATGGTACACATGCAGAGCACTCCCGTTTAGTTTACAGCAGGGGAGAAGCAAGAAAGAAGACGAAGTCACTATCCTGTGTTGAAGAATTACAAGACCACAGCAAGTAGCTCATGGCAGTAAACAACAGAGGATGCCTTTGCAGCAGTCAAAAACAACTGAGGTTTGCATCAGTGGCATGAATTCCAATATGGCATGTACACAAGACAGCAACACAGCACAACACTCGAAGAAGAAAAAGGGTGAGTGGATCTCAACATAGTATAAGCTCTACAGCTATGAAAAAGGATGAAAAAATATTTGATATGAATCTGGAAGGTAGCAAGGTTCCCCTTGAGCAAATAGTCTTGTCTGACACATTTAAGTTAATCTCAAGAGCTCTTGATGGAAATAAAGGTGGATAAAGATGAACTTCAGTTATTCATAGATAATTTTGTCCTATCATTCATACTAATGCCAACCCATAGTCATGGTTGGTTACAGAAATTTGTTAAAACTAGAATTGTGGGTGCAGCTTGAAGTAAACAACAACTTCGGCAAATGGAATTTTACTGAAGAACTTAGTGTCAAAATGGACTTTGGATTACCTTGCATGTTTATTGTTCTCTAGCAGACAGAAAAGAGCCAAAAGTAAAGTTTGGTGAATCCAACAATGCATTCTATCCTGGATTGTCCATTGTTTCGTAAATCCAGATACCTGAGACACTTCTGCTGCAGGTGTAAGAAAGGAGGCCATCATGCAAGAACTGTACTCTGGAACAACCCTCCAGGAAAATAGACGCCATGCAGCCAAGTAGTAGTGGAGCAGAGAAATGGGGGCACACCATCCACCATCACCACCGTGAAGGATACAGAAAACATGATGTAGAAGTCATCACAAGGAAACTGAAGCCAGTGACTGATGGTTTGTCATCAATGCCATCTTCAAGGGTGTCCATGGCCATGTAATCATGTGAGCTCTATAATATGTTACATTTGTAATGAAATAGTGCACTTAGTCCAACAGCGTAATGCCAGTGCTATGCTAGCAAATACGAAGACTCAGAAACTGGGAAACAAAAGAATGGAATGAGTAAACAGTTGACCTATGCCACAAAATTGTGCTCAGCAGATTGTAAGCTCAGGAATGGAGCTGCAAATATGAGCACAAGGAAGTGCACAAGTTTCACTGTAGATAGTGCCACTCAGATGAGTATAATAAGGAAAACAGCATTGAAGAGTATGGTGGGCAGAAATAACAATAAAAAACAAAACTTAATGAGAGCACTAAAGAAATAATAGACACACAGGGAGCCGCAATGTCAATGCTGTGGATAGATGACGATGTATGTGTGTGTGTTTGTTTGTTTGTTTGTTTGTGTGTGTGTGTGGGGGGGGGGGGGGGGGGGGACAAGTTTCAGATAGTGGAGCACGAGTTAGGTATCCCATATAAAGGAACGAAAGGAACAGACACTTCTGCAAGAATTTAAGAGTAATCATAGATTATGCAATGGAGAGACTATAGGTAAAGAGAAGATGAGTATAATTACAGGCGGAACTGGAATTGAACTGATGAGTCTTGCCAGCTGGGAGAGAACAGCGCGAACATATTTTAATTCATTTGGTAGCTCCCGGCCACAAAAATTCATTTTGTTATCATTTAACATGAGAGCAATAGACAAAGAGGAAACAACAAAATCACTAAACGTAAACACAGGTCACGTGGAGACAACCCGCCTCCCCACCACAACTCAGACTGCTCTGTGCATCAGACCCAGATTTACAAATTTCCGAACCGGGGCAATATTAAGTAGTGGTGCCCAGCCACACATCTGTAACCAAAAGCGGGAGAATGTACTACTCATACGCGACTCAACTCCGCATGCGCAAGAGCCCACCCACAACTGCTCAAACGAATCTAATTTAAACAGTTGTCACACCACGCCCATCGGAGGCAATTTGTTGTTACAAAGCATTGCATAGTCTTCCTAAAGCCTTTGACACACTTTGCTGTTGGCAGGGGCTTGTATGAGCACTGTTTTGTTGTTGTATACGGCGCATTTCCATTGCAACTTAAGCTTTATTTTCTTTCTTTCTTTCTTTTTCCCCTGGTCATGTTTTGTTGCTGCAGTATTCGAGTAGGGTTGGACTAAGCGAAGAGTGAGACCTCCAAACCAAGGAACCAGAAGAGATAAATAGTTTAAGATACCGCATCCAAGGGACGCAAGAAACAAAGAAGAGCAGCAGATGGAAAGGAAAGAGAGCCTGTTCAACATTATATGCATAGGCCCATGAGAAGAGAAAAGATTTTAATGATAAAAGTGCAGAACACATATTTGACCAAAGGAATAGTGGAGAAGCAGCAGTTGAAAATGGGAGTGTATTTGCCTATACAATTAGTGACCATGCAGAGAAGCACCTGCATCACAACTACTATGAATACCACAGAAGAAGAAGTTATATTTGAATGTCCCAAAGTGAAGAAAGAAGTAGTACCTGACATAGGAGAAGGTGAGGAATGCTGCATATACAGTATAGTTTCAATGGACCGAGAGACAAGGTTGCAAACTAGCAGATTAAAGCAAATGGTTTGAGTAACTCATTTAAACAAAGAAAAAAGGGCATCAACTATTGAAATGTGTACTACACATCACAAAGCATTTCACATGCCTGGAAATAGATTAATTTACACTGAGATGGTGAAGCATAAAATTAAGTTGAAACCAGAAGTGCAAGGAAGACTAATAAATATTCAACCATATCGACTACCAGAGGCATAAAAGGATGCTCTTCAAAACAATGCTAATGTGATGTCAATGAAAGATATCTTTATAACCAGTGCAAGGGGGGTGCAGTTTTCCATTATTGATGATTTATAGACACTTCAGGAAATCGAAAGTGGTGAATAGTTGCAAAATACTGGAGACTGAATGACATTTGTGTTTCCACTGCCCCATATTAATGATATTTTAGACAGCTTAGGAAAAGCCACATATTTCACCACTTTAGAATGGCAATGTGTTAGTACCAAATACCGTTGAATGAGGATGACAGGGAGGAAGCAGCCATCTCTACTCCAGAAAGACATAATGAATACAAAACGTTACCGGTGGGAATAACAAATTGAGGACCCCTTTTCAGAGACTGATGAACACAATACTAACCGGACTTCAGTGACTCAAGGTATTTGTATAAGGGTTCTTTGATAAGTTTGATAAATTTCCATGAAATAATCATTAGTCGGGTTGATTATTCCAAGATAGTGTAAAGAATTTCAACAATGTACAGCATACAGTTCACTGTTGACAGTCAACTGAATTGGTCAGTGTGAACTGACTGAAAATGGAAAAAAAACCTTGTTTCATGTTAGTAAACATTTTCATTTGAAAGACTGGACTGCTGCATAAATTAAAACGAAATTGTATGAAGTTCTCTTGGACTCTGCACAATCGCTTTTGTATTAATGAATTTAAATATGGTTGGACAAGTACCAAAGAAAACGCACACTCCAGCAGTCCAATTGATGTCACCACAAAGCAAACCACTAACAAAATCCATAATATGGTAATGCAAGACCACTAAATAAAAATTCACAAGATTGCTGAGACTGTAGGCGTCTCAACTGAGTGAGTGCATAATATGCTGCATGGAGAATTGGCTATGAAGAAGCTGTGTATGGTAGGTACTGTGATTGCTCACAGTCAACCATAATTGCTTCCAGCACATTTCAATATAATGTCTGGCGATGTTTAATCACAATCTGCAAGACTTTTTGTGCCTATTTGTGACTGTTGAGGAAACCTGCATGCATGTTACATGCCAGAGACAAAATGGCAATCAATACAATGAACAAAGGTAGGTGAAAGTGCACTGAAGTAGTCAAAGACCATTTTGTCAGCTGGTAAGGTGATAGCCATTACTCTTTGGGATTCACAAGGAATAATCCTTATAGAAGTAGAAGTTTATTGTCTCATAACATGCAATTTCAAGCAATTGACTTAAAGTACAGGAGACTCATCAAAACACAAAAACTGGTTTACAATTTTCCTTATAATACCAGTAATATAATATATAATACCGAATAATTACTTAATGAAGTAATTAATAATTTTTCTTTGAAAGTAACAAACTTTTAAGATTAACAGTCCTAACTACTTCCTCTCTCCTGCTCAAATTTTCAGGTTGTCATTTATGAATTCTTCTACTGAATAGTAACATTTCTGCACTAGTTTCTCATATTATGGATTTTTTCAGTGTTTCTGAATTTATGCTGATCAATTCTCTTCCTTTCACTTCGTTGTAAATGTTCATACCCATATAATGTAGAGTTTGAGTATAAAGTTTCAAATGGTGAGTGGGCAGCATAAAATTATTTTGATTTCTGGTGTTGTAATCATGTTGAAAATGATTTGCTACAAATAAATCAGGGTTACTGTATACAAAGATAATCAGCTCATACATGTATAGTGAGGGAACGCTTTATGTACTTAAATTTTTTAGGAGTGGATGACATGATTTTCTTCACCCTACATTGTGCATATTTCTAATGACGGTTTTCTGAAGTTTTAGTATTCGACACATATGGATTGATTTACCGCAAAATACAATTCTATATCCATTACTGACTCAAAGTAGCTGTGATATACTACTTTTCTTATGCCCATACTGGTAGTATTGTACAATATTCTAATTGCAAATGCTAGGCTATTTAATTTATTTGCAAGGTGCTGTATATGTGATCCTCATGATGGATTTTTATCTAGTTGCATTCATAGGAATTTCACATGGCTAGCTTCCTGCAAATCCTGGTTTCTGTGACCCACCTGAATATCATTTAATTTTGCTTGTTTTATTTCAAACTGCATTAACTGAGTCTTTTCCATGTTTAATTTTAACCCGTTTAAAACAAACCAGGTATCTAATTTTTCTAAAGTATTTAATACAGTTTGTTGATTTTGATTAGTACTGTTACTTTCAATGATTAAAGATGTGTCATCTGCAAATAAAACTGAGTGACACCCAATACTAAGTGGCATATCATTTATGTAAAACAAAAACAGAATGAGACCTACGACAGAACCTTGACGAACTCCATGTAAAATGGATTTCCATTTTTAAGTTCCTCTCTCTGATGTTATAACCACTCTTTGTCTTCAGTTGGTTAGATATGACTTAAACCATTCTAATGCCGTGCCCCTAATTCCATACTTTTCCAGTTTACAGAGTAGCAAGGAATGATTCACACTATCAAAGGCCTTTGACAGGTCACAAAAAATTCCTGTGGCATGCAGTGAGTTGTCTAGCGATGACCTAATTTTATCAACAAAATTATTTATAGTAGATACTGTGTTTTTGCCTTTTTGAAATTTATACTGATTTTTTGAGATTATTTTAAATTTTTCTATGAAATTTTGAATTTGTATGGTGACTACCTAGGTTACTTGGAAAAGGGAGAACCATAACAGGACACTATTTATGCTTCATTGTTGGATCATTTAAAACTTGCGAAGGCTGAAAAATACCAGGTTTGGCATGCAAAGAAGTGCCCTTTCATATCAAGGATACCATGGCGAAAGTGCATGAATTACGCTTTGAATTAGATCCTCATCCATCCTATTCACCAGATTTAGCTCCATATGATTTCTACCCCTTCCCTAACTTGAAATTCTGTCTTGCTGGGAAGCAGTTTTTATCAAATCAGGAAGTGATACTTGAGGTTAATGAGTATTTTGCAGAGTTCAATAGAACATATTTTTCCAATGGGATGAAAAATCTGGACGATCACTCAACCACATGTATATCCCTCAAAGGAGCCTATGTCAAGAACTAATGAACTGTGTAGATTAGATTAGTACTTGTTCCATAGATCATGAATACGACACTTCGTAATGATGTGGAACGTTGCAGGTTAATAAAAGGTGTCTATACAAGATATTACATTACACAAAATATTAGATGACACTTATATATATATATATATATGGGGGGGGGGGGGGGGAAATTACCCACTTACTATATCCAAAAATTCATCTAATGAATAGAAGGAGTTGCCATTAAGAAATTCTTTTAATTTCCTTTTAAATGCTATATGGCTATCTGTCAGACTTTTGATGCTATTAGATAAGTGACCAAAGACTTTTGTGACAGCATAATTTATCCCCTTCTGAGTCAGAGTTAGATTTAACCTTGAGTAGTGAAGATCCGCCTTTCTCCTAGTGTTGTACCCATGTACACTGCTATTACTTTTGAATTCGTTCAGATTGTTAATAACAAATTTCATAAGTGAATATTTATATTGTGAGGCTACAGTGAAGATCTCTAGCTCTTTAAATAAGTGTCTGCAGGATGATCTTGGATGAGCTCCAGCAATTATTCTGATTAGACGCTTTTGTGCAATGAACAGTCTTTTACTCAATGACGAGTTACCCCTGAATATGATGCCATGACCCTAATAGCATAAGTAGCTGAACTCGAACGTTTCAGCAGATCTTCAGTGTGTTTTTTCCATTTCAACCCTTCATCAATGCATACATCTAGAAATTTTGAATATTCTACCTTAGCTACCGATTTGTGATCGAAGTCTATATTTATTCATGTTGTCATTCTGTTTACTGTGTGGAACTGTATGTACTGTGTTTTGTCAAAGTTTAATGAGAGCCCATTTGCAGAGAGCCACTTAATGATTTTCTGAAATACATCGTTAACACATTCACCAGTTAATTCTTGTCTGTTGGGTGTGATAGCTATACTTGTATCATCGGTAAAAAGTACCAGCTTTGCATCTTCGTGAATATAGAATGGCAAGTCATTAATATATATTAAGAACAGCAGAGGACCCAAGACTGAACCTTGTGGCACCCCATTCTTGGTTGTTCCCCAGTTTGAGAAAACACCAGTTTTTTTGCATATTATGTTAGTGAAACAAACATTTATCCTTGCTTTTTTACCAGGCTCATCACACCCCACTCATGTATTTAGATAATGTAGTCATGTTTGGAGCTATGTTAGAAGCGCACGATGCCAGACTTGGCGAAGGATTTGAGAGTTTTTGATTGCTTGTTACACTTCAAGATACATCACACAAATGTGCCAGTAAAATTTTTAATAACGACGTAAATGTCTGATCTTCTGGGCTCGAAATTCTTCTAAATGATCGTCCTCTAAGAGTTGATTTTTAAATGAAGGTCAAACGCTTTGTGTTTTAATAAATTCATGGTACATTCTCGCACATAGCTCATCTTACGTAAAAGGAAATCTCCTTTGAATATAAAGCTTTCCAAACCACTATTCGCAATATTTTCCCGCGACCTGTTAGAAATAGGTTTGTTTCAGCAGTTGCAAGAGAGTGCCAGATAACAAGCGTCACCGCGCTTGCGCAGCTACAATGACGAAGGAAGCCCATATGTTCGTACGTGTAAAACATTAAAAGATCTTACATTATGTCATAAAAGAAACAAGACATCACAGGATACTTCACGAGCATTGGAATTTCGTGAACCGTACTAAAACGCATAATTCGGCTTAAAATGCACATTCGTATGCAAATTTTCTTGGAGTACCAGTACTGTATCATCTCATGTTTGGTTCTTTATTATGGCATAATGCCATACGTGCACTTGAAATGCAGCGAACAGTTGAAACTAGCCAATAGTGTGAAATTAAAGACTTCGTTTCAAATAAATTTACTGCCTCAACAGAAAAGATTAATAAAAGTCAAATCTCTTTAGCAAACCGGGCAAAATCACTTCATTGTTCTGTAAGGCGATTAATGTTAGGCTTCAGAAAGGTGTAAATAAAATCTAAAACTAATAACATATTTTAGCCTTCCGTAATTACGCGAACGTATTTTAATTCATTTGGTAGCTCCCGGCCACAAAAATTCATTTTGTTATCATTTAACATGAGAGCAATAGACAAAGAGGAAACAACAAAATCACTAAACGTAAACACAGGTCACGTGGAGACGACCCACCTCCCCACCACAACTTAGACTGCTCTGTGCATCAGACCCAGATTTACTAATTTCCGAACCGGGGCAATATTAAGTAGTGGCGCCCAGCCACACATCTGTAACCAAAAGCGGGAGAATGTACTACTCATACGCGACTCAACTCCGCATGCGCAAGAGCCCGCCCACAACTGCTCAAACGAATCTAATTTAAACAGTTGTCACACCACGCCTATCGGAGGCAATTTGTTGTTACAAAGCATTGCATAGTCTTCCTAAAGCCTTTGACACACTTTGCTGTTGGCAGGGGCTTGTATGAGCACTGTTTTGTTGTTGTATACGGCGCATTTCCATTGCAACTTAAGCTTTATTTTCTTTCTTTCTTTTTCCCCTGGTCATGTTTTGTTGCTGCAGTATTATTCTACAGTAGCGGGATACGGTAATACCTTTTGTTAGAGTATTGGTTCTTACCAGTCAAAATCACAAAAATTTAACTGAAAACTTAAAACAATGAAAAATTCCCTGAATTCTAAACAATTCCCGGGTTTTTCCCGGTTTTCTACCGGATGAAAAAGTTCCTGGGTTTTTCCCGGATCTCCCGGTTGTCCTGGGTTGAATACACCCTGACTATTCATCGTTATCAAATTCAGCATAATTTTTGCCACTTTGTTGCAATTCCTCCAGTAATACTGTAAAATTTTGATGATAAAGTTCACATGCATGACTGAAGTTTTAACACTTGTGATGTTGTTTGTACAATCCTTCATTTATTATTTGACATCTGACATGCCAAACGTTCTTGATGTAGTAATAGACAGTACATCCAGTAAATTCTATTCCTGCTTAACAAATATTATCAAACCACTGTTTATGCCGATCATTGACGAACAGCCGTCTGTACACACTGATGTTAAACTGCTTGTTGGTAAGCCATTTTTTTTCTCCAAAACCTTTAATTGCCTTCATAAAATTACAATCCTTTGCATGACCTGACTTCTCATGGTTATAATTCCCAGGAAGTCTTCTTCTATCACAAATAATAAAAACTGAACCATTGGAGCTAAATCTGTACTGTGCAAGCCTGAAGTATTTGCATATTTTTACTTCATTATTTGTCCTCTCCAACATATTTTCGAAATCTCTCATGTGGCAGCACAAAAAAAAAAAAAAAATGGTTCAAATGGCTCTGAGCACTATGGGACTTAACTTCTGAGGTCATCAGTCCCCTAGAACTTAGAACTACTTAAACCTAACTAACCTAAGGACATCACACACATCCATGGCCGAGGCAGGATTCGAACCTGCGACCGTAGGGGTCGCGCGGTTCCAGACTGTAGCGCCTAGAACCGCTCGGCCACGCAGGCCGGCATGTGGCAGCACAGGTAGACCCTGAAAGTATAAGTTTTTATTTCAGCCAATATTTGTTTACTGTTTGAGAAACACTGAAACAAAATTTGAGAGACAGTCATCTTACATTACTTCACTAATTCAGCATCAGTGAGATGTTTTGTACTTTTTTCCCAAGAACATTACACACACTCATCAACCAGAACATTATGACCACCAACCTACTATCAATATAAACCGATCCAGGAGATAGCAGCATTACTTAGCGAGGAATGGCTGCTAGTCGAACACAGGCACAGTGCATATAGTATCAAAAATGGTTCAAATGGCTCTGAGCACTATGGGACTCAACTGCTGTGGTTATCAGTCCCCTAGAACTCAGAACTACTTAAACCTAACTAACCTAAGGACATCACACACATCCATGCCCGAGGCAGGATTCGAACCTGCGACCGTAGCAGTCGCACGGATCCGGACTGCGCGCCTAGAACCGCGAGACCACCGCGGCCGGCGCATATAGTATCAGTGAGTACGTTGTGCATGTGTAAAATGGGGAAGATGTGTAATCTGTCCCAGTATGACCAAAGGCAGATTGTGATGGCTCGGAGGCTCAGCACGAATATTTCGGAATCTGTCCGACTTCTCAGGTGTTCAAGGGGTGCTGTGGTGAGTGTCTTCGACCCATGGGGAAACCAAGATCCAGATATCAGATATCATGGGGCTGGGCGGCCACACCTCATTACAGGTCTCAGATGTTGTAGACTGGAATGACTGGGAAAACAGGATAGGTGGCGAATTGTAGCAGACCTAAAATCAGACTTCAGTGCTGGACAGAGTACAAGTGTGTCTGAACACACAGTGCACCAAACACTCCTAACAACGGACCTCCGAAACCAACAAACCATACATGTGTCAATGTTAACACCACAACATCAGCAACCTTGATTGAAATGGGCACATGAGCATTGACACTGGACGTTGGCACAGTGGCAGAACATTGCATGGCCTTATGAACGCTGATATCTTCTTCATCATGCTGATGGGAGGGCGTGAATCTGTCGTCTTCCAAGTGTACAGCTCCTTGACATCTGTATTGCAGAGCAGAAACAAGCTGCCGTTTACTCAATAATGCTCTAGAGAACATTCACATTGACATCAATGGGTCCAGAGGGCAGTGTTTATATGTGACAAGGAAAAAAAGTTCTCTGATTTCCCGGTCAAAAATACACTATTTCCCAGATGAAAATATACCTTTTCCATGTTAAGTGACAGTATACTTCCGCTCGAAACTGAAAAACTTATCAATCCTTTGAGTGGTTAAGGTTTTATGCCCAGGTGTAGAACTTTCTACCACTTAAAAGAAAACAGGTTTTGGAAAGATCTTTTATGTGCAGCAGCGTGTACGCTGCATATTTTCATATTACGAAAGTATAAATTCGAATTCTACCAAACATATTTGTTTCCAAAACATTGAAATCGAGGTTGTGATGCACTTTTGTAAGCCAATCATAGTTCATGTCACGTGATTTCACCAACCGATGACAGCAGATATTCAAAGCATACGATATATAATGTTGTCAATCGATAGCAGCATTACCGTTAAGTAGCACGTACACTCAGATAGGAAAAGTTAATGCTTTAAATTAATAAACATAGCGCAGCTACAAGAAAAGCTAAGCTATCACAAATAATCTTGGCCTTGAACATTAATAACTACAAGAATAGTTAAACTTCCATATATAATATTGGTCTTTTTCCGTGTGTTGCACTTTAATATACATCACACAAATGTGCCAAGAAAATTTTAAATAATGACATAAATGTCCAGTCTTCTGGGCTCGAAAGTGGCTGGTCCTCAAAGTGTTAAGTTTTAAATGAGAATCAAACGGGCTGTGATTTAAGAAATTCGTTGCACATTCTCTAACGTAACATAATTCATCTTCTGTAAAAGGAAATTTGCTTTGAAAATAACGCTTTTCACACCACCATTCGCAATATTTTCCCGTGATCCATTAGAAATAAGTTCATTTCAACAGTTTCCAGAGAGCATCAGGAAACGGGCATTACTGCACATCCGTAGCTTCGATAATGTAGGAGCCCAGTGTGTTTGTACGTATTTAGCATTAAGAGATCTTACATCACGTCGTAAAAGCCGTCACATATGTTTCAAGAGCAACGAAATTTCGTAAACCATATTAAAACGCATAATTCGGCTTAAAGTGCACATCTGTACGTCTAGATTCACAATGAAGTAGCCCCCAATCTAATTTTAAACTTTTCAGCATGGTTTGCGGGATGCAAATTTTCTTGGAGTACCAGTACTGTATTACCTCATGTTTGGTTCCTTATTATGGCATAATGCCATACGGGCCAGAAGATGAAAACATGCACTTGAAATTCAGCGAACAGCTGAAACTAGCCTAGTGTGAAATGAAACACTTTCAAATAAATGTACTGCCTCTGTGGAAATGGTTAGTAAAAACTAAATTTCTTTAGCAATAATAATTATATTCTGAATGTTAATTTGTTATTGTGGCCTGAAATGTATACTTTTTTTAATGTATGATATATCATACAGTGGGCAGTAAGGGATAGAATTCTTTCCAGATTTTTATCACACTTAAAATGTTGAATTTTTTATTATTGTCATTCAATAACTCAGACTTTTTTGAACTTCATTATTATTTATATTTTAAATATACATTATTTATTCACATGTTAAGGATATATGGTAAAAACAAATTGTTGAACAAACAAGTAACTTTGATGTATTACATGAATAAAAAGACATTGCTATAATATGAATGAATGACAAAAATGATGGTTTATCAGGAAACTGTCTTCTTAGTGCTGGTGATACAAAATGAAACACCGCTTCGAATGGAGTCCTACATTGCATTTTACACAATGGAATATTGTGCATTTACCTCACTGTCCACATCTTCTTTGTGTGCTCTGCTCATCAATTATACGTCCAGTATTATCAAATCTGATGTCTTCTTGCGCCTGGGATAGAAATCGTGGTCTCATAGCTCTTGGCTTTTCAACGTTGGGCAAGGTCAGGATTGAAAGTACTATATGTCTGGTAAATTCCAATAGGCTCATGTACTGTAATTTAGTTGCCTGTATGAGATCCACACATTCACAACAGCCCCAGTCAGGCAGAACGTGATCAAACGCCAGCACCCTTTCCTTGATCTTTTTCGAATGTGGTATAAACTTCGTAGATTGTCAAAAAGGTCTACACCTCCCATGTGGCGATTATATTCCTGCACAAGAGAAGGCTGTGATACGGAAACCTTCTTTCTTGATTCTCTATTCCACCTCAAGCATGTACTCTCACTTTATACACCTACATCCTGTACATTTGTCCCCAAAGTCGCTTCACTATTGTCATTCCATCTTACCAGTGTGACAGAATTTTCTGTATCACGTAACACACGAGTAGTACCTCTTGGTGTCTACTTTATATCTGGCATAGGTGCCTTCTCCAAGCGGTCATTTCTCAGGGTTCTTATGCATTTGATTCCATGTGAAGAAAGAAATTCAAGTAGGAGCAAAGAGTTAAAGTAATTATCAATGTACAGTCTGCTGTTCTGAGGGATGTAGCCCACACAAAGCTTTTCAACAACATACTTCCCCACTGTCTTCTGGGGATCTCTTTGACTTGCCCCAACATATGGCTCAAATTTGATAAGATATCCAGTAGATGTAATTGAACACCACCATTTGAAACCATAGCGAATTGGCTTGCCCCTTATAAACTGTTTCATAAAGTGGTGTCCAGAATAAGGCTCCATGGTCTCATCCAAGAAGAAATTTTACCATAGAGGCGAACTTTGCAAACTTTATCTTCTTTTTCAATGCTGTCAATATCATTGACATGGAAGAATCTGTGAATTTTGTCAAAAGAATTTCTGGAGATAGAATTAGAAACAAGGGCATTGTTTGTGTCAGGTCGGGTCTCCCAGTACATATGTCTATGCATGACCTTACAATACCCAGATAAAAGCAAAATAACACTGTATTTGTAAATGTCATCATGACTTATTTGTATGTTGGGTCCCTTTTGAGCAGCATATTTCACTGTCTCTCTCATCAGAATCTCAACCAGATCATCATCAAAAACTGTACGAAAAAGGTCAACTGGAGTCGAATTTGATGTGCGGAGATGTTCTACTATATCAGGTGTAGTATCACGAGATTACTCAAATTTTTGTGAAGAGTCTAATTTTTCTTCTATCCATTGTCTTTTTTTTCCTAACTCAGGATCATGACTGTGATTTGGAACAGCAAGGATTTTGCTGCTGAGTAGATAAAGATGTAGCATCTTCAATAAGTCTGTCACTTTTTACTACTCTTACCTGCGCAGTTTGGCCCAGAACCTTTTTCCCTAAATCAGCAACAGTGGCGGGTTGCCCTTCTGAATCACTAGCTGAGTCATCTTCATCACTGTCCTCACCATCATGTGGTGGAACAAGCAAAAATTTAAGTTCCTGGCATTCATCAAATTCATCAATGGCAGTTTAATCATGATCCTCTGTGGAGAATAGCATATTTAGAACCTCTTCTAAGTCTCTCTCCTTTTCCAAATTGTATCTGAAATAAATCGTACTAGTTGATAGAAAATTATTCCTCACTGCCCACCATATGATATTTCATACATCAAAATACAAGCCAATACCACAACAGTGCTAATAAAGCACCGGTAAGCTTTTTAAATTTGAGCTAATATATTGATTTGGAGTATTCAGATTAGTAATCCATAGTAATATGTGCAAAATTATAACAATATACATCATAATTGTATGATTACTTATCGCTTATCCATGACGAAAAGCCGCAGAATCAATAGCAATTAGAATAAATACCTTCTGCCACGAAATAAACGATCTCTTTCTTCACTGTTATTGTTGTTTCCAACAATGGACTTCTAAACTAACAATAAAAAGTATAAAAAAGGTTTCAATTGTTGACCATGAGCTTCTGGAAACTACAATGCCTAAAAATAGCATGCGTATGATAAATCATATGATGGGATATAATGGGTTAATGCTTGACTACCGAAAACATGGAAATGAAATGAAATCCGGAAACTGGAACTAATACCATAATTTAACCATCCATAATTATCGGAATGTATTTTAATTCACTTGATAGCTCCAGGCCACAGAAATCCGTTTTGTTTTGAGTTGACGTAAGAGCTGTCAACGAAGTGTAAACAGCAAACTCAGTATCATCACAGTCTAATATATACAGTCGCGACACTCACTGCTGTGAAAGTTGTTACCATTTGACAGTTCAAGTGACACTATAGTTGAATTCTTTTATCTTGGCGGCTCGCGCGTGCTCACCTAGACGCAGGAGATTGCTGCGTTGCCAGTTGCAAACGACGCACGCGCCAAGAGAAGCAGCGCCATAGTATAGTATAGTTCGCAAACTTACGTTTCTGGGGGAACGCGCAGTTTATGAAGTAAAGCCACCACGGCCGCATTAAACCTTTCACTGCTACGGAGACGTGCTCCCCGCATTACGAGCTGTGTGCGATTTTGTCATCACTGCACTGCTCGCCTGTGCTGACACATGGTGTTCCGATTGCTTTGACACACTTATCATTCGATTTCACAAAAACTATTTGGGCCAAAAATTTGATTTTTACACATCTTCTTGACTGATACCTTCCCCCCATAAATGACTTAATTTTGTTTCGATGTTCAGTGCTGTTATTGTGCAGCATTAAATGTAATAAACCATTGCACGAAATTTTGAAGAGTTTGCAGAGGTAAAAGTCCATAGTGTATACTTATTGTATGGTCGATTTTAGTTGCCACAATGTTGAGAATGAAATGTGAACAAGATACCTAAATTTCATATAAAATTTACTGTATAACGATGTCTCATTTAATTTAAGTACCAGATAGGTGTCGTAATATAGAGAAATATAGCGTCGACTGTAATGAAAGTTTTATTTATACCAGAATCGTTTCGCTTTTTTCTAAAAAGTTCTGATTAAAACAAAATTGGCGAAGTACACAAAACTGAATTGTGGACGTAATAACACATAGAAACTAAAATATATTATCAGTGAGGCGCAGTGCGAAAACAATTTGTGTTTGTTTCAATGACAGCAAATACTTGCCAAAACATAGATCAGTTGATGAATACATTGAACATGATGATGTTGCCAAAGCAGCGAAGCAAAGAATTGCGTCAGACAATCAAGTACCTCGGCAACGTACGAGCCGAAATTGTGCTCTAAATAATACTTTTAATACTGTCGCAAAGAATATATCTCAATATGAATAGTAAAACAGCGACTGCGGAAGAGAAGATATACAAACAAAACAGATAACATGAAAATTGTATGTGTGCCTTTTCATTGTTTTTAATTGCTGTGAAAAGAAATATTGGGGGACAAAATTAGGAAAAACGAAAACTTACGTGATTATAATGAATTTCAAAAAATTACATTCAAACGAATAAAATTCATGAAGTAAGACACTACGATTTTGTTTTTAAATAAAGAAAATATTATCACGGAATAAGGTTTGAACTCAGAACCTTTCACTTGGCAGCCAAACATCAAACCATTACACTAACGCAGCTCGTTGTTCAAACAGAAATCCTGGAGGAGTCTAAAGCAGCACGCAAAATACTGACAAACACTGTTGGTATGACTATGAATTATTCACGTTTCGTCAAAGTGCAATAGGAAATAAACAATTACCGCTGTTCTTTATTGCAAAAAAGCGGTTCGTGAGAATGATACAAACAACTTTCCTTGCTATCGCCTGAATTAGGAGGCTTATTGCTTGTTTGGTTTAACTAATTAATAGAATATGAAGTAATTGCTATAAAGCATTCATTTTCCAAACTTTCTATAAAAGAAAGTCTGCTATCAAGATATTTCATTTCATTTTATTATCTTCCTGTAAATCATTTACATGATGTAGGAATTGTCACAACAAAGTTATCATACTAGTACAAGTGCTACAGACATAATAATGGAATATCACTTTCAAGGCATTTTTTAAAAGTACAAATTTAGACATATAAATTAAAATTTTTGGCAATAAATTTACACACAACTATGTCATAGAAAGTTTTGCTTAAAAGGTAATTTTTAAGCTCAGTCTTAAATTTTACTTCATCTATTATTTCCTTCATGTACACTGGCAGAGCATTGTAAAGTTTTATTCCAAAATAACTTACATGCTTTTGGGTTTGTGTTGTCCTTACCCTTTCTACATACAAATTCTTGCGAGTTCTAGTATTATAATTATGGCAGTCCTCATTTGTACGTAGATTTTTCATATGTGCTCTTCTACACAGAATGCTTTTAAAAATATACAGTGATGGTATTGTGAGTATTTGCAGTTCTTAGAAAAGGGGCCTACAATGAGTTCTTGGAGAGTTATGTGTCATGATTTGTATAGCTCTTTTCTGAAATTTGAAGATGTCTGTTAAGCTTGATTTAGTTTAACCCCAGAACATTATGCCGTAAGACAAGATGGACTGAAAGTAAGCAAAATACACTAGTCTAGTGCAGTCTGTGCTGCATACTCTAGATAATATCCTCAATGCAAAACATGCCGAATTGAGCCTGTGGGATAAGTACTTGAGATGGTCTTTCCAGCTTAAGTTTTGATCAATGTGCATGCCTAAAAACTTTGTGGATTGTACACTCTCTATCCTCTTATCCATTAGTTTTAACTGGAGGTCCATATCGAGTTGCTTTGCCGTACTGTATATAACTTGTTTTACTTAGATTAGCATTAAACCAATGTTGAATATATTTCAGGACTATATCAGTTGTGGTGGTTAATGATTTTTTTATCATCACTTATAATTATACTACTGTCATCTGCGAACAACATTATTTTGGTAGAAATATTAGGATTTTTTATGTTATTTGTATAAAGCAAGAATAATAAGGGACCAAGAACACTGCCCTGTGGGACACCTATTTCCAATTTCTTTGCATCTGAGACCCACCTGATTTTCTGATTTTTATGTTCTGCGATGATTTCTACCACCTGAGTTCTATCTTGAAGGTAAGATTCAAACCACTGCTTCACAACTCCCCTTACACCTATGGCCTCCATCTTGTTTAACAGAATTTTGTGATTTACTGTATCAAAAGCTACAGATAAATTTGAGTTAATTCCCACTACACATTTTTTAGTGTCGAGACTCCTGACAATCTCTTTGGTATAGGCATGGATAGCTGATTCTGTGCTGTGGCCCGAGCGAAAGCCATGTTGATTGCAGTTTAGAAATTTGTGAGCATCTAAGTAATTTATGAGTCTGGTTTTCATTAATTTCTCTAGAATTTTTGAAAATGATTGGAGAAGGGATATTGGTCTACAATTTTCTAACTTGCATGGATCTCCTTTTTTAAACAGAGGTCTAACCTTAGAGATTTTCAACCTCTCAGGAAACACACCTTCGCTGAAAGACAAATTGGCAATATGTACCAGGGGCTTTATAATTTCTTGGGCAACTTTTTTTATTATTGACACAGGCACTTCATCCACACCTGCAGAAATTTTTGATTTTAGACTCTTTATCACATTTAACATTTCATTATCATTTGTGGGAGTTAACAACATACTACTGTCTACTTTTGGGGCTGTTAATTTCTCATGTTTAGTAAAGTTTTTACTTAATGACACTGGTACACTTAAAAAGTAATGATTGATGTAATTTGCCAGAGTTTCATCTTTTAATTCAATATTTTCACTATTTTTGAGTACTATTTCCTGGTACTTGAGGCCCTTGCTTTTGTTCAATTACTTTATGTATGACTGAACATTTTTAAAATTGAAGCCATTCGTCCGTGCTCTGCACTACAGTCGAGCTCTGGCAACGTCGTTCTCTGCTCATTGGCGGACTGTGTTTTGTGACGTCAGATGCGCAGAATGAAACTAAACTCGCCCGCCGTCGTAAATGACGCGCACTATAGCGCCCCTAGCAGCCAGAAAGCTCGCCTTTGTCTGACGGCAGATGCAACATAAAAATAATGTTTGTTTTTAATTCGTTTTGTACGTAATTCACAAAATATTTAGTATATTTTTGCGTCACAAGTGTTAGGAGAACAGTGAGAGACGTATGGTAAATGATCGTGAAATATAAGTAAACAAAGCACGCACTATTGAATGAAGTGACATAAGCTGCAACATATTCTTGGAGAAATAATTAAGAAGTAGCATACAATCGTACTTATTCCACTGAAAGTAAGAGAATGCACACTGTATATCCCACATATGAAGTATATAGATGCTCTTTCTTGTGTAAAAATGAAGCAATATATCACTTTTCATTACGTTCTGTTTTGCAGGAAGCCTGCTTCCAAAAATATGATTTCCATCTTATTCTTTGTGGTATCAGGTTTTCTCAATAAAAAGCATGACTGTTTTAAAACTTTATTATATCTCATTGATACATTTACCAAAAATAAAATTAAATGAATGAGTCAGTCCTACCACTTTAGCAACTCAAATGAGCCAGCTTCATCACTTTTTTATTTCTTCTCTTACTCCCACAGACTAAGTCTTGATTCCTGAATTTAATAATGTAAAAGAGCCTCATTTTCACAAACAGTCTTATTAACAGCAGCTTGGTTTCTACACAACACCCAGGTGGAAAATTGGGGATGTCCATCAACATGTTCACAAAGAAAGCACCACAATTACTTATGTGAGCATATTCATCAAAAGTAGAAGTCATCTTAGTCTCACAATGAGTTAAACATTCTGTGACACCATCTTTAATAATAAATAGGCTTCCAAAGTTGCCTTCATAACTTTTAAAATAACAATAAACTTTGTCATTTGCATCTAAGTCTTGGCTGCCATCTACAAGTACTGTCCTACATTTATAACAGTCATGAATCGTAAGCAGTTTCTTTAATACATAACCAAACACGTATCTCATGCTGTTTGCCTCTCCCAGGTCTGTTTGGACTTCCAAATTTGGTAGTCTGATAACTAAACTCGTGTCACTGATATCCAACAGTTGTGAAACAAGGAATTTGGGCGCTGCTTTCATATCCACTATTGTCTGACCCCAGTTGACACCCTCACAATTGGAGGTAGCTACACTGTGTCTGTTCATTAATTTGCTTAAAGCACAATTACTGAATGCAGCAAAAAACTGTCATGGTGATGGGTTGCTACAAAAACCACCTTTATACCTTATCACTGAGAAAACGTTTTCCAGTGGATCTTGATTAAGTTTGCGTGTTAATAAATATAACTTGGTTCCATCCAAAACATCATCAACAAACATGTTCAAAGCGCTTATGTTACCCAGAAGTCCTTTAACACACTTAATCATAGATGAAAAATCTTTCCCACCAACATCTACAAATTTCCATGACTGTATCCATGGCTTTAATATTTCCAAATGTCTTGAGGCACTTGTAATGCAGTTCCTTCAGGATACAGGCCCTTTAACACTATATGCATTAAATATGTCAAAAATATCGTTTACGTTTTGGCAAAAATCTGCGGTAGCAGTAGCAGATAATGATATGGTGCCACAAGTAACAAGTGTCTCAATGCCTGTTGCTACTGCATGATTCAATACACGAACTGCAGTGCTTACCTTCATTTTTGAAATGCTGGAAGTTGGGCAGCTGTTTTAGTGAAGTTGGGGGCCAACTTGTACTTCCTTTCACAATCACTTGAGTACAACTGACAAATGTCCTTCCATGAAGCAGTGCCAATCCATCCTTCGTCTGTTGTATGGGTAATGTTATACCTGAATAAATGATTACGTATGCTTTTCATCAAGGGTGGGGTGTCATAAAAAAAGTCGATCATACTCCCTTCGTGTACTAAGCATGGATTAACTGTTGTGATTCCCAGTCTGTGCCTCCACTCCACAAAATTCGAGCCTTGGTCAGTCACACATGTTTTTACAACCAAACCAATCTCTGGGAGTTTTTCGACAACTTCGAAAAATATGCGCATCAGATGGGTGGCTCCTACTGGTTCTTTGGAGAAATAATATACTAATGGCTGTTTAAAATTTGAGAATATGCCATTAATCATTATAACTAATGCAGTATTGGCAACCATAGATGTACGTATGAAACCCATGTCTTCAAATCCAATAACACGATCCCTAGAGCTGTCATATATCAAATTTTCCATTGGTGGCATCCCATCCATAGACAAATTAGCAATTATATCAGTTTCTGGTAACTGCTCCACTTTCTGCTTTAAAAGATGAAATATGTTATTATTAACCCACGATTTAATTGTATATCTTCCACATACCTTTGTAAGGTACATACTGATGGAAGGCTAAAACAGTGTGATAAAAAACTGTATGCCTGAGTACTATAATACAACAAATTAAGTGCAAATAATTCAGTTTCATCTTTACATCTCGCACCACGTTTTCCATTCAGTGGTATACTAATTTGGCTTATGAATAAATCGAGAGCATCTTTTTTCAAGTACTTGGAACCAATACTTTTTAAAATGAGCTTGTCCTTTTGTACTTGCGTCTTGTGACGCTGTGGTTGCAGTTTATTCTTACGATGGGCACTTTCCTTGTCACGTAGTAATTTTGTACGAAGTCTAATGATTTGCACATTTTTACATTTCACACGATTTTCCAACACGTGAATAATTTCACGTAATATAAGCATTTCATCTTCAAAAGATGTCTGTGTTGCAGATTACATTGTTAGTGATTTTATATATGTCTCTCGTGTAGGAACACTTGTGGTAACTGTTTCTTCTGTGTCAGGAGACAGTTTTATTGTTTTTGCAGTAACACTTTCACGTTTGTATGGCAACTTTCTCTTCATCATCACTAGTTGTGGCTTATTCCGCACATCAAATAACATAGGAACTGGATTCCATACCAATGTCTTCTTTTCCGCGCTCATGAACTGGTTTGACTCGAAATGTAACACACAAAACTTCATGTTATTGTGCAAATAAAGGATATCTTTTTGCAGCAGGTCCTGTCTTCTACTATTTATTAACCATTTTTTGCTCCTAAAATAGAAAAACAAATTCAGTAATTCAATACACTTTTTAAAAAATTGTAAATAAAGAGCGCTCTAATGTTCATACCTCTCAGGGTCCTTAGGAAACCTGACGAATGACAAATGTGGTGTCTTCTTCCTATTATTACTGCAATTGATTGCGCTACATACGCTGCCTTTCGTAAAAACCATGTTAAAAATTAATATAAACGATACTGTTTACATTTACTGAATACCGTATTCAGCAGCGTAGCTTCTCCACCGCTTGGGGCGCTGTTGTCGCGGTGTATAATAAAAATCAGCCAGTGTGTCGCGACTATATATATTAGACTGTGGTATTATAACAAACATAAACACGGTAACGTGGAGACTACCCCTCCCACTAAAACTCAGACTATTCTTTGCATGCGCGAATCTGGCAGATTGGGCGTGTCAGAAATATTTTTCCGAGTAGAATCTCGCTGCTTGTTGCCACTTCTGATACAGCTAACAGCCGCGCTTCAAGCAGCCAGAAGCTGGAGAACGTACTACTCTACACGACTCAACTATGCATGCGGATGGGTCCGCTGGCAAACTGCTCAAACGAACCTAATGAGCATCGGCCCATCATACTCATCGATAGCAGTTTGTTGTTATGAAGTACTGCATAGTCTTCGTCCTAAAGCCTCCGATACATTTTCCTATTGGCAGACATTTGTGTGTGCACTGTGATTTCTTGTTTCAAATGGCGCATTTCCTTTGAAACCTAGGTTAGTTTTAGTTTTCCTTCTCTCGTTTACGTTTTATTGCTGGAGCACAGTAAAATTCTTTTTTAGGATATCAGTTCTTACCGATAAAAATTACAAATATTTAACGAAAACTAAAACAACGAAAAATGCTCGGAATTCTAAAAAAATTCCGAGTTTTTCCCCGTCTTCTCCCGGGCGGATTTCCCAGGGCGTATACACCCTGAGTGGAGCTCGCGCGAGGCACCAAGACGGCCAAGGAGCATCTACACTGACTGCTCACCGCATACAGCCCTTCATGACAGTTGTGTTTCCCGACGGCAGTGGCAATTTTCAGCAAGGGCGGGAGTGTGATCGAGTCTTTGAGGAACACAGTGGCAAGTTCCAATTGATGTGCTGGTTCCCCACCATATCTGAACCCGATCGAACATATCTGGGATGTGACTGAATGTGGCGTCAGAGCTCATCGCCCCCTCTCCGGAATTTACGGGAATTACATGATTTGTGTTTGCAAATGTGGTGCCAACTCCTCCCAGTAACATACCAAGACCTCACTGTTTCCATTCAATGACGCTTAGCTGCTGTCACCCGTGCCGAAGGTGAACGTACCGGCCATTAGGTAGGTGGTCAAAATGTACTGGCTGATCAGTGAACTTCGTATAATGCTTACATGACAGCCTCAGTTTGCCCAAGTAGTGTTAACATAAAGTGGTATTGATGACAAATTGCTGATTTTAGATGAACAGTTTTTTAATTTCCTTCAATGAACTATGCTTACTCATGTAGTGGCAAATTAAATATCTTTTCATTTCCACAACATTTCCCGGCATATTAACCTAATAGCAATACCTTCGTAGTGTACACTTAACAAAATTCTTCTTACTATATTTCTTAGAAACTTCTGCTCTCTTCATTTGTCTTGCTCTTAGTCATTACTGATAATAATAATAATAATGTGAATGAAATGATGATAAAAGACACACAACACCCAGTCATCTCGAGGCAGAGAAAATCCCTGATGCCGCCGGGAATTGAACCCAGGACACCGTGCGCGGGAAGCAAGAACGCTACCGCAAGACCACGAGCCGCGAACGTCATTATTGATGACGGTACACCACACATTATTTATTCCAATAATCACATCATGAACTAGTATACTTGTACGTACACTTAAAACATGATGAACGCTGAGGAACACCGATCCATTTGTTGTGGGTACCTTCCCACTCTGGTATCCTCTATAATGATGAAGTTGATGCATTAGCCAAACAAGCGGCAACCTTAGGCACCGTCCTGGATCTGCACCTTCCTTATACAGACTACTTACGTGAAGTCAAGGATCACGCAAGACAACAATGGCAGGAAATGCGGAACGTTTCTCAACAGACAAAAGGCGGTTATTACGCAGTGCTACAACCTCGGATTCCTTCACAACCGTGGCTCATGAGGACACACCTGGACCAATCCACGATTTCTACCATCCTAAGACTCCGCTTCAATCATGCCTCTTTCCCACAACAAGTACATCGGATCAACGTTTACAGTTCACCAGCATGTGAGTGTCATCCTGAGTCGGAAGCTGATGTCAACCACATCTTATTTATGTGCCCCAAATTTGACCGTGAACGGTTGGTCTTTCTGAAGAGATTGCTGAGTATGGGCTAACATCTTCCTCAATCAGCTTCTTCTCTTTTGTGCACTAAAGACGTTCGTCTATATAAAGCGATAGTTAACTTCATCAAGAGTACTGGTTACAATCTGTAGGTTTTAATGGTGTACGATAATTATAAATATGTCTTGCTGATGAAAATATTTCAGAATTGGTGTGACTGTAAGCCAAGACACTTTTAATTATTTTCCAATTCAATTCAATTCAATTTTTAAAACATTATGTACAAAACTGTAGCAGTTAAGCTTTTTATTCTTGTAAATATGCATTTCTGTATTTGTTTATTCAATTATGTGTACATTGCCACTATGTGTTGCCGATGGCTAAATTGAGTACACACTCAAAGGCCAAATAAAAAAAATAAAAAAAAACTTAAACCTATTGCGTGACTGACATGACAAATATGTGGGGGCAGTGGGGCAGGTCCACGGACGGTGCGCCCCCATCCTAGGTTTTTCACTCACGCTCTTCTCCTAGGTACGCTGGTAATGGGGTACGAACTCATGTCCCGTCAGTGAGAGCGCTCTTGTAACATTAAGAGCTCTCCTGTCACACAAAAATTGGGAAAGACGCCTCACAAAACACTCAGTTGTTTGTTAAAATGATAATAGATTCTGAGTAATAACAATTACATAATGAATTCAGACTTTCCAATTCGAATTGGATGCTTCAGATGAACAATTAACAAAAGAAATAAAAACTGCAAGTATAAAAGATCATAACAATTCACGTACATTTTATCATTGTTTAATCAACGAAAATAATCAATTTTTGAAAATCGAATGTAATTGGATAGATAGAAAAATCTACTCACCAACCAGCAGTAGCAGAAAACACATATAGAGGTATTTACATTTGCAGGCTTTCGGACCCAATGGCTCCTAATGGCAGGTTGGTTGCATGGGGAGGAAGAGGGGTGAAGGGAAAGGATGGTGAGGTTTAGGAAATTGGGATAGTTTGGAAAAGTCGCCCAGAATCCTGGGTCAGGGGAGACTTACCAGATAGGATGAGGTTTCTCTCCTTCCTCCAGTCAGGGCAAACTTACCAGACGAATGTTTTAGTTGGACCACTTTTTTCGCTTTGTGATAGATGGCGCTGTACTAATCACAAACATATGGCTCACATTTTTAGACGAACAGTTGGTAACACGTAGATTTTTTTAAATTAAAATACAGAACGTAGGTACGTATGAACATTTTATTTCGGTTGTTCCAATGTGATACATGTAGCTTTGTGAACTTATCATTTCTGAGAACGCATGCTGTTACAGCGTGATTACCTGTAAATACCACATTAATGCAATAAATGCTCAAAATAATGTACATCAACCTCAATGCATTTGGCAATACGTGTAACGACATTCCTCTCAACAGCGAGTAGTTCGCCTTCCGTAATGTTCGCACATGCACTGAAAATGCGCTGACGCATGTTGTCAGGCGTTGTCGGTGGATCACGATAGCAAATATCCTTCAACTTTCCCCACAGAAAGAAATTCGGGGACGTCAGATCCGGTGAACGTGCTTCGACGACCAATCCACCTATCATGAAATATGCTATTCAATACCGCTTCAACCGCACGCCAGCTATGTGCCGGTAATCCATCATGTTGGAAGTACAACGACATTCTGTCATGCAGCGAAACATCTTGTAGTAACATCGGTAGAACATTACGTAGGAAATCAGCATAAATTGCACCATTTAGATTGCCATCGATAAAATGGGGGCCAATTATCCTTCTTCCCATAATGCCGCACCATACATTAACCCGCCAAGGTCGCTGATGTTCCACTTGACGCACCCATCGTGGATTTTCCGTTGCCCAATAGTGCATATTTTGCCGGTTTACGTTACCGCTGTTAGTGAATGACGCTTCGTCGCTAAATAGAACGCGTGCAAAAAATCTGTCATCGTCCCGTAATTTCTCTTGTGCCCAGTGTCAGAACTGTACACGACGTTCAAAGTCGTCGCTATGCAATTCCTGGTGCATAGAAATATGGTACGGGTGCAATCGATGTTGATGTAGCATTCTCAACAACGAGGTTTTTGAGATTCCCGATTCTCGCGCAATTTTTCTGCTACTGATGTGCGGATTAGCCGCGACAGCAGCTAAAACATCTACTCGGGCATTATCATTTGCTGCAGGTCGAGGCTGACGTTTCACATGTGGCTGAATAAACTTAATAATAAATAACGCAACTATCCGGCGAACGGTCCGGAAACTTGGATGACGTCTTCCAGGATACCGAGCAGCATACATAGCACACGCCCGTTGGGCATTTTGATCACAATAGCCATACATCAACACTATATCGACCTGTTCCGCAATTGGTAAACGGTCCAATTTAGCACGGGTAATGTATCACGTAACATTCCGCACTGGCGGAATGTTACGTGATGCCACACACTTATACGTTTGTCACTGTTACAGCGCGATCTATCACAAAGCGGAAAAAGTGGTCCAACTAAAACATTCATATTTCATTACGGACTACACGAATATGTAATAAAAAATGGGGGTTCCTGTTTTTTAAAATAATGCTGTTGATATACGTTTGACCTATAGCAGTGCCATCCACTAGGCCAACCATAGCGCCGTCTGGTTTCCCCCTTCAAGCTAGACGAGTCCCGTTCTTTGTAGTTTTTTCGTGAGATATTAGACCCCGACACTATCGATGGACCACCCTATACATATAATGTTCTCCTGCTACTGATTGGTGGGTAGATTTTTTAAAGATCGAGAGTTATATTTATCACCATTGTTTTAGATACATTTGAAAAATTGCTGATGCGCGTTTCTTTGGTAGTCAATGAATTTTATTTTAAATAAAAGTAGAAACAAATGAAGACAAAAAGGTATAACGAGAAATGGTTAATTTAAATTTGGCAGTGCAGCAATGGTCAATAATTGACAAAGTTAGTTCCCAAGATAAGGCAACTCGCTGCAAGGGCTCCCTTACCTGGGTTCAAGGCGTGACGGGAGGGGCATGGGCAGAAGCCGCAGAGCGCCCCCCCCCCCCCTCCCGCCACCCACCCCTAGATCTCGACAACAGGAAGATATAGCCTTCCCAGGTATTGCCCCACCCCAATTATGGGCGCTTTTGTGCCCAAGTAGTTACAGATAGAAATGACGAAAAGGCAAGGAGCACCTTCTTCTCCTTTACCCTTCAAATGTGAATGGCTACTTAAAAACAATACATGTTTCATCTTTAATCTGCATTTTTATTTCCTAAAATCACACAGTAAATTTAAGTACAAAGATATTTTAATTAATGTGCCTTGTGATGTACTTTTTTGGCTATCTCATCCAATTTGCGCCTATTCAATCCTTGCAGTGTCTCCTATCTTTTGTTATCGTGCAGAGCCACTGGGAGCTGGCGTGCGGCGCACGCTGCGGCACGCGTAGAGGCAAATCGCTTTGATCGGGTTAGTTTCAATGTCTCCATATCTGAGTGACAAAAGTATTTAATCCTCTCCTCAGAATGCAATGTATATCTGACTGTTCGAATTAAAATACCAAACGTCTGTATGCGTGAACCGCATTAATAACGGCAGGTATTTCTACTTGTGAAGGCACATCCCCAATGGGGTTATTAATAAGTAGAAGCCGGCAGAGTCGCCCCCAGATGCCGGTTCCCGTACAGTTGCATTTGAGTGAATAAACCCCCGTGTGTTCACTTGCTCCGAACCGTTACATAAAGCCGTTGATTGTTTGCTGCAATTTAAGGAGTGTTATCAGTGAATATTCTTTTCATTTTATAAAACATAGGCGGAGAAACAAGAGTCCATATGGTGATTACGTTTTATAGTTTAATTGTAGTAATTTCTAATACTAAATATTTCCAATTTTATAGTCGCTGTTTTAACATGTTAACCTCTGACAGCAGTGTCTATACAGAACTTGAAACCATCGGTCGGACGTAACGTTCTCCCAAAGTGGCCGCGATTCACCTTTGACATTAGAAGTTAAATTTTCGCGTAAGTTTAAAACATTTGTGTAGCGAATCAGTTACGCTAATGTTGCTCTAATTCCCTTTCCTATTGCCTTTTCGGAGTGACCTTTTTTTTTTAATTATTAATAGCGCCACTTGGAAAACGTCATTTACACCCAGTAAGTAACGAACGAAGGAGTTTTAAACAAGAATAACACGGTTAATTCTCAAAAAAAGTAAGCATCATTATCTCCTTTTACGGAAGGAGCAAGTAATTTTGTGCCAATACGCATTTGATTATTGTGGTAAACTGATTTTATGAAATTTTGTCAATAATATAAACAAGATTTCTAGCTTTCTGATTTCTTATCTATCATAAACAGGTTCGTATATAAGCTCAGTTGTCTTGACGAATTTTGCTGCCCTGTAGGATAAATTCAGTGCCCCCACCCCGTACACCTTCATATATTATGTAAATTTCATTCATTGTGTCACTGACACATGACTTGCTGCTTTCACATATTACGCTGCCTGACACATTCCTGTTTTTGATGTCATTAGCCTACGTCGTTAATATCAGGATTAATATCCAAAACGCGTTTTACTCCGTTTTATTTACATACCAACACGCGTTGGGAAAGAATTGATGCAATTTTACTGCGATTTCCGGCTCACAATCGAGGAGAAAAGCCGGAAATTTACTGCCATTTCCTGTTCACAATCGAAATGAAGTGACGTAATTTTACTGCGATTTATGGCTTGCATTCGAAGATAAATGGCAAAATTTTCGTACGATACTGACAAAGCGCTGTAGTACAGTAGTACATGATCACCAGCCACCACTGGCTACGACCTCATAATGTAGCATTCAAAGGAGAGGTGACTTCCGTAACAGACGATTAACAACTGAGAAACATGTCGCGTTTTTTACTGGTTGCTTATCGTCTCCAGTACATCACCGATATTCTCATTGTTAAACCCTACCATATATGGATGCAATGTCAGCCAATAGCGAATCCTCATTTTCCAATAAATTAGCTACACTATTTACTAATGTCAAAACAGTACAGTAAGTACATTCCGTATTACATTAACATACATAAAATTGGTTTCGTATTTGGATAGATTTATTCGCTCCGCCTTACTGGATCTGTTGCCAATTGTAAACTAAATTAACAAACGCTTCGAAAAAATTAAGAGACACTGTGTAGCGTTATCGACCATGTTCTGAATTCAACAGTCACTTATATGCCGGGAAAACAACGAGAGTGTCAGAAATGGAAGGATATATATTACGCTCTAAAATGTCTACAGTAACACAAAATAAAATATTATAGAACAGAAGGGTAAGCATTTCATTCATTTGTAAATTTATTGAATCAAGTACCAACAAACAATTTCAAAAGGTGCATTGAACACGAACACCACAATCGCCTTTCGCAGCCCAGTAGAACCGAGCGAGGTGGCGCAGTGGTTAGCACACAGGACTCGCATTCGGGAGGACGACGGTTCAATCCCGCATCCGGCCATCCTGATTTAGGTTTTCCGTGATTTCCCTAAATCGCTCCAGGCAAATGCGGGGATGGTTCCTTTGAAAGGGCACGGCCGACTTCCTTCCCCGTCCTTCCGTAATCTGATGACCCCGCTGTCTGCCCCCCCCCCCCAACAACCCCACCCCCAACCCCAGCCCAGTACGTCAGACGTAGCTGAGCACTGTATTACCACAGGGCACGCTATGGATTTTTCTGCCACGAAAATCTTGGCCCTAGCGAAAAATTTCTGGGATTCAGTAATTAAATAATCTGTGGAGATACGCCTAGTGCAAAATCTTATAAATCGTGATGGCGGTTTTCAACTGGACAAGGTTTGGGACCCGGTGATCTCTATAATTTGCTCTGAGGAAAGACAATTTATTCATAATGACACGTCTGGCGACATCTGACGTCTGTTTTTAGCGACGCCGGCGCGCATTCCGACAGAGGGCGGACATGTACGAGGTGCAGTCAAGTTCCAAGGCCCCCGATTTTTTTTCTAATTAACTACCCACCCCAAATCGATGAAACTGGCGTTACTTCTCGACGTAATCGCCCTGCAGACGTACACATTTTTCACAACGCTGACGCCATGATTCCATGACAGCGGCGAAGGCTTCTTTAGGAGTCTGTTTTGACCACTGGAAAATCGCTGAGGCAATAGCAGCACGGCTGGTGAATGTGCGGCCACGGTGAGTGTCTTTCATTGTTGGAAAAAGCCAAAAGTCACTAGGAGCCAGGTCAGGTGAGTAGGGAGCATGAGGAATCATACAAAAGTTGTTATCACGAAGAAACTGTTGCATAACGTTAGCTCGATGTGCGGGTGCGTTGTCTTGGTGAAACAGCACACGCGCAGCCCTTACCGGACGTTTTTGTTGCAGTGCAGGAAGGAATTTGTTATTCAAAACATTTTCGTAGGATGCACCTGTTACCGTAGTGCCCTTTGGAACGCAATGGATAAGGATTACGCCCTCGCTGTCCCAGAACATGGACACCATAATGTTTTCAGCACTGGCGGTTACATGAAATTTTTTTGGTGGAGGTGATCTGTGTGCTTCCATTCAGCTGACTGGCGCTTTGTTTCTGGATTGAAAAATGGCATCCACGTCTCATCCATTGTCACAACTGACGAAAAGAAAGTCCCATTCATGCTGTCATTGCGCGTCAACATTGCTTGGCAACATGCCACACGGGCAGCCATGTGGTCGTCCATCAGCATTTGTGGCACGCACCTGGATGACACTTTTCGCATTTTCAGGTCGTCATGCAGGATTGTGTGCACAGAACCCACAGAAATGCCAACTCTGGATGCAATCTGTTCAACAATCATTCGGCGATCCCCCAAAACAATTCTCTCCACTTTCTTGATCATGTCGTCAGACCGGCTTGTGCGAGCCCGAGGTTGTTTCGGTTTGTTGTCACACGATGTTCTGCCTTCATTAAACTGTCGCATCCACGAACGCACTTTCGACACATCCATAACTCCATCACCACATGTCTCCTTCAACTGTCGATGAATTTCAATTGGTTTCACACCACGCAAATTCAGAAAACGAATGATTGCACGCTGTTCAAGTAAGGAAAACGTCGCCATTTTAAGTATTTAAAACAGTTCTCATTCTCGCCGCTGGCGGTAAAATTCCATCTGCCGTATGGTGCTGCCATCTCTGGGACGTATTGACAATGAACGCGGCCTCGTTTTAAAACAATTCGCATGTTTCTATCTCTTTCCAGTCCGGAGAAAAAAAAATCGGAGGCCTTAGAACTTGAATGCACCTCGTAGTTTTCACCTTCACGCATGCGCCTGTGTGCCACAGATAGAACAGTAGCTCCAGAGGGCGTGGATTTCGATAGAGGACACTCCTGTGGCGAAGGCCAATGTGCATGCGTTTTCGCGCCAATTTTTGCTATAAAGTTGACTCCGGGATCTTGCAGTCTCCAGTGACGAACACTCACCTGAAGATGGCTGGACGATTGCCAGCCGAAATATCGTGGCAAAAAGTCAACATGATCCGGCTGCAATCCCAAAATCTCATCAAACATTCAATATGCCGGGAAAACTTCAAGAATCACAATTTCATTAGTTTCGCCCAAAAATTGTATCAGGAACTACAGAGGGAAAAAAAACTTCTGGGACTCGGTTTCATTATCAGAAACGAGGGAAGAAAGGACAAAAAGAAAATCTGGCAGGTTCTATTACGAAATCTTTGACCAAATCTGTAAACGAGGATCAAGAAACGTGCTCGGCATCTGGATCTGAAACTATGGAAGCAAGTGAAGACAAGACATGTTTCGCTCCTACTCCCTCTGGAGGTCTCAACGAAAGCATAGACACATGTGATGTTACTGCTGAAGACTCTTCAAGCACTACAGCGGCAGTTTGTGAGAGTTTGACAGTTAGCTAAGAACCGGGATGTGGCCTCTTCACACCTATGCCAGTATATCACACACATTTAATTCCTAATAAATTACAATGAATCATGAAATTTTACAGATATTTGATGTTGCGAATGTAATTCATCAGCAGCCAACGTTAAGGTCAAGTGTTTCAATTACTTTAAATAGCCTGTAAAAGTAAAGCTTACAAAATTTTTGAAGAGAAAGTCGAACGTTTTGTGTAATGATTTGTCTAAAAGTATGAAATAAAAAATATTAGGGAAACGTTTGGTGCACCTCACTTTCTGGTCATGATTTCGAGCATCATTCAAAGGCACGTGGAACGTTTCTGTGATCTACTTATTTCTTTTACACAAATCATTTCATAAAATATTTGACTGATTTTTTTCATTTTTTAATTTCAAGTTTTATTCAGATAGCATGATTTTATTGACTCCTCGTTTGCTTTCCTAACGTACTTTATTCAAATGAAGCCTTTTTGACATTTAAATACCGCACCAATGTATCTTTCTATGTGCGAAATAGCTAGGACTGGATAAGATGACATTTTTGACACTTCATTTATAGCAGTTTTTCGTGAAATATCTCAATTTTTCCTCAGCTTATTAAGTTTTCGTTAATTACCCTGATTACTTTCAAGCAGTTAAATATTTTCAGCCAAACTAGGCCTCATGCTGGTCACTTTGACACCTCGTTTCTCTCCCTTTGCTTGGATATGAAAATTTGGACAAAACCTCATGGTGTAAGTTATAGGGAGTCTTGTTTTCGGCTCTGCTCACGCATTTACAGAAATGTATTGAGTGTTAATCATATCATAAAATAGTCCTTTCTGCGTGCTGTAATTTCAAAAATTTGTCGTTTCGACATCTTGAACCTTTTTGAGATACGACGATTTTTACGACCACAAGCGCAGGAAAGATTCGGACGCACCGCGAGCAACCCGTCCGCGGATATAACAACCAGTATTTCAAGACTGGTCTCAACTTTAAATACAATTTAGATATACTGGTTACATTTCATAAGCAATAATGTATGGCCTTAAACGAACTATACGGAAAGTCTACACAATGTGATTTTACCTCTGCAAATTTTTAAAAATTTCGTGCAGCCATGTACTAAATTTCGTGCAGCGCAGTAATTATGACGAATAACGAAAATAAATTCTAACCTTTATCGTTTAAAGATATCAAGCTATAGGTTGCGGAAGAATCAAATTTTTTCACCGAATAGTTTTCTTAAAATCGGATGTCAAACAATTCACAGCAGCTGTCGCGTCCGCTCCACTGCTTTGGCGAGACGACACGTGGCTGTCGCGCGTGCTGCAGCGACAAGATTCAAACAACTAACAAGTTTGAATTCGAACGTCGCCAGTTGTGGCTGTTTTGAAGTTTAGCTGCCGGAAGTCACATGACTGTCCCTTCAGTAAACACTTGGCTGCGATGACGGTTTTCATGCAGTTGCACCCGTGAATACCGAAGGAACTAGTTAAGCATAAAATAATTTCCGTCTAATGTTTTAGTCGTTCATGTTCAATAAACAGAATAGTGTAAAAGTTCCGCGGTAGACGCATACTGAAATTTGCGTAATTGATGTATGTGCGTACAGATACGCCGAAATATTCTACCGATAAGTGTCAGTTTTTTTCTGTGAATCTTAGTTGTTATAACGAAATGTGCGTTAAATATAGAAAAATAAATGTGGATAAAAAGTTAACACATAATCTGCTACCACGGTTTATTTCGCATTCACATGTAGGGGGTACCAAACGGGGGAATATGAAGTATTTTTAATATTTTGGAAGACGAAAAGCGGCTTTTAAGTAGCCATAGTACAGTTCCAGCCCTGTTAAAAACCTGCATAAGGAATGTTGTATGGTGAAAAATGATCATGGCTACATCTGAACAGAGTCAAAATTTGTACAACTCCAGAAAACGTCATTAGCTTCCAAAAAAAAAAAACCACCTTCCCTAAACATAACAACTTTACAGCTGAAAAGCATGAAAGTGTTTACTCTGAGCTTAGATATAATGTAATGGATAATGCAACGTGGCTCAAAAATATTGTGATGTATCGTTTTTTTATTCCAGAGAAACGCCAATATTCCTGTGAAATAATCTTTTCTGTGACAAACACAAAGAAGAATTAAGTTTAAACGGATCACATACTGCTCAGAAAGTTACTCCCATAATCATAAGCAGTGCCTGTCTCAGAACTAAACTTAATGTGTTATTACTCTTTATAGAAGTGAAGCCAGATGTACTGTGTCATGAGGGACATGCGAGGGAAGCAGTGATTGGGAAAGGCTGTATATTGAGCAAGCAGTAAATGAAACAAAAGAAAAATTCGGAGTAGGTATTAAAATCCATGGAGAAGAAATAAAAACTTTGAGGTTTGCCGATGACATTGTAATTCTGTCAGAGACAGCAAAGGACTTGGAAGAGCAGTTCAACGGAATGGACAGTGTCTTGAAAGGAGGATATAAGATGAACATCAACAAAAAGAAAATGAGGATAATGGAATGTAGTCGAATTAAGTTGGGTGATGCTGAGGGTATTAGATTAGGAAATGAGACACTTAAAGTAGTAAAGGAGTTTTGCTATTTGGGGAGCAAAATAACTGATGATGGTCGAAGTAGAGAGGATATAAAATCTAGACTGGCAATGGCAAGGAAAGCATTTCTGAAGAAGAGAAATTTGTTAACATCGAGTATAGATTTAAGTGTCAGGAAGTCGTTTCTGAAAGTAGCTATTCGTATGGAGTGTAGCCATGGATGGAAGTGAAATATGAACTACAAATAGTTTGGACAAGAAGACAATAGAAGCTTTTGAAATGTGGTGCTACAGAAGAATGCTGAAGATTAGATGGGTAGATCACATAACTAATGAGGAAGTATTGAATAGAACTGGGGAGAAGAGAAATTTGTGGCACAACTTGACTAGAAGAAAGGATCGGTTGGTAGGACATGTTCTGAGGCATCAAGGTATCACCAATTTAGTACTGGAGGGCAGTGTGGAGGGTAAAAATCATAAAGGGAGACCAAGAGATGAATTCACTAAACAGATTCAGAAGGGTGTAGGTTGCAGTAGGTAGAAGCTTGCACAGGATAGAGTAGCATGGAGAGCTGCATCAAACCAGTCTCTGGACTGAAGACCACCACAACAACAACAACAACAACAACAATCTCATCATACATTTCACCAATCTCTTCATTATCTGCGGAGCTAGTTGGCATATAAACATGTACTACTGTAGTAGGCGTGAACTTTGTATCTATCTTGGCCACAATAATGCGTTCACTATGCTGTTTGTAGTAGCTTACCCGCATTCCTATTTTCCTATTCATTATTAAACCTACTCCTGCATTACCCTTATTTAATTTTGTATTTATAACCCTGTATTCACCTGACCAGAAATCTTGTTCCCCCTGCCACTAATTCCCACTATATCTAACTTTAACATATCCATTTCCCTTTTTAAATTTTCTAACTTACCTGCCCGATTAAGGGATCTGACATTCCATGCTCCGATCCATAGAATGCCTGTTTTCTTTCTCCTGATAACAACGTCCTCCTGTGTAGTCCCTGCCCACCGGAGATCCGAATGGGGGACTATTTTACCTCCGGAATATTTTACCCAAGGGGACGCCATCGTCATTTAACCATACAACAAAGCTGCATGCCCTCGGGAAAAACTACGGCTGTAGTTTCCCCTTACTTTCAGCCGTTCGCAGTACCAGCACAGCAAGGCCGTTTTGGTTAGTGTTACAAGGCCAGATCAGTCAATCATCCAGACTGTTGCCCCTGCAACTACTGAAAAGGCTGCTGCCCCTCTTCAGGAACCATATGTTTGTCTGGCCTCTCAACAGATACCCCTCCACTGTGGTTGCACCTACAGGACGGCTATCTGTGTCGCTGAGGCACGCAAGCCTCCCCACCAACGACAAGGTCCATGGTTCATGGGGTAGGGTATTCCAGATCAGAAAGTGAAATTCTTGGTGGTCACAGTGGCCTGTGGCATTACTGGGGATCCTACCCTCCAGGTTGAATTTTTCGAGAGGAAGGAAATTAGTAGGAGACGACCATTATGTTTCGGGACTTGCCATGGAAAGGTGGTCTGAAACTGTTCTGACATTGATGACAGTTATTCTCAACTGCCATCTCAGCCATTTTGCATTTGGGGCTGACTCATGCATTGGGTCGAGGTCCGCTGAGTTCTAAGTACGTTTAACATTTTGCAATTAGCACTTTAGCAGCTCACAATTTGCAGGATTTGCAGCACAACTTAGCTTGCTTGATTACTTATCTTATTTTGCAAGTCTTGCACTCTATTAGTTTGCATTTGTGAGCTCTACAGATTACGAAAGTTTTGCACTTCCAAAGCAGTCTTCCAGTTAGATTTGACATATCCTCCAATGTACATTAAGATACAAATAAGCTTCTCATGAGCCACTGTTTGCTATTAATGTTCAGAGAACTGATTATTCTCATGATGGTAATTGCTTAGTAATCGCTTCTTTGGTTAATGTAGAATTTTTGCAGTGAACTGACATTTTTCAGTGCATTCTTGCTTTGCAATCATAAACTTGATTATCATACAACTAATCCTAACTACACAATCTGTAAATAATAAATAAAGTTAGTTACTTGCATATCTAATTTATTATCTCACTGTGACGATATTTCCACACATCAGCAATTTTGGTTAATTTGTTTAAATTAATATATAATGAACGTAGCACTCACTCGTCTAGCATTTGCATATTAAAGTTGTGAGTGAGGTAGGCAGACAGACCCACAACAGCTCAGCCCCAGCTCGTTTTCAGTGTAATGTCTCATTGGGATGCTAACAGTTTAATGCTGTAAAGAGGTTAAATTTTACAACATCCTCAAATATGATGATAATTCCAGTGCTCTTGGTTGGTGGTTTGGTGAATAAGGTGAACCCACCATCATACTGTTTAGATTATTGCACTAACTGGGTATTTGATTGCTTGCTTCAGACTTCCTCTACTGTTTTACACATTAACTTGTTTCTGTGACCTTCTGTTCACAATACTTCTGAATTTATCTTAATAATGTCGTAAGCCTGATCACTTTTAAATATATATCAGAAATATTTTAAGTGGAAACAGTAAACTTTTGTAGTCACACTGAACCTCTTACTTTCATGATATAAGTAACCTTGCAAAATTTACAAAGCTAATCACTGAAATGGTTTCGTATTTTTAAAAGTTATTTAGACACCACAAAATTTTTCTTAACACTTAACCTGAAAAATCTCTTAAATGTGTGCAACTAGCAATATGCGGTCCAGTAGACCTTGTAACACTTTTTATCACATAACTCCACATTAGCTGACAAAAATAAAGTGAATAGTCAGTTGCTTCATGTTGTAAGTAAGAAATACTATTCAGTGCTTATTAAGACTCCACTGATTACATTATTAAAAATGAACGCCACACATATAGCATGAATCTTGAAATGACTGTAGACCTTCTGCACAGTTTACACACATCTTCCTACTGCATTCCAGGCAAATTGGTTGACGAGATTTGGTGCACTTTTACGCTGTTTTCCTTTTCTTTGATACAGGATACTTCACACATGTGTTCTCAGTCCATTCTATCTGTTTTATATACCTCCAACATCTCATCATCAAATAATACTCCTATATTTGAGATTTGGCATGTATTTGTGGCAAAATTCAATTTTTACTTTTACTCCAAGCATTCCTCCTATCAAAATGTATTGAGGTGATTTTCTTGCTCCAACAGACTTTGAATATTTCCACTTGAACTTATTTTTGCCGTACAAAAATGTATTTGCTTTGAGTAACTATCTGTGGTACAGGGCACAACAGGCTCTTCTTCCAACAAAGAATTTTGTCCGTTAGTATCACATTCTGTTTCATGTTGAGCATTAGCTGCACCAAAATCAGAATCACCATCAGAAACATCAAAAATGTCATTGCTGAGCTGTGGCAGGGTTACTGGAGTTGCCTTTGAATTCCTGGTGCCACTAGCTTGATCTGTCATGCAATGTCCCTATGGTTTGAGGCCACTAAGATCTTTCCTGAAGGTTGCTGACGTTGATGACGACTGGATGTGTTGTGGCGTGGTAACGGAGCGAATGAGGACAGTGTGGGAGGTCCGCCCAGTGACTAAGGCGAGAACTTGCACAAGTATCTTGAGCATGGAGTCCGGCAAATTATTGCTGGGCATATTTATGGGCTAATATGAACCTGTAGCTGACTTCGAGTACCGTCTTCATGCATAGCCTGGCCAGTCAGCCACCTCTGAGCTGTGGCACACAGATGAGAGAGTTGAAGCATTTTTCTGTGGCTGAACTCTGTGCCCCCTTTAGATTTGGCAAGCTTCAACTTCGATTTGTTAACTTCAGTTAAGTTTTGGATCTTGAGGTCTTCAACTATTATTTTGTTATTGATACCTACATACATGTTGTGATCATTGTGATTTCTTAGCTGATCTATTATACCTCCAGTTGGTTCCTTGAATTGTGGCCGTTGTTTACATTTCCTGAGTTGATACTGGCCTTGCTTGTTTGTTAACAGAATATCTTAACCTGTGTGAGCCAATGGTGTTTCCTGAATCAGAGTGATAATGTGTTTTTTCTATGCTGTGCCTGAAATCCCCCCCCCCCCCCCCCCCCCCCGGTTGGTGAGCACCATCGGGGAGTTCGATGCTTCTCTCAATAATATTTCCACGGTGTTGGATGAGGTTCAGCAGAACCTGTCCTTTCTGCAGGACAGTCAACCTACTGTTAGGAAAATTGGTAGAATTCAGGCCCACCTAGCACATTTGAGGAATTGTTTGAGGGTCATTATCTCCTTGCAACTTAGCCAGCATGAAGTTACCAGGGTGGAGCAGTTGTGTGATTGAGCGAGGAATTTGCAGATCCAAGCAGCATCCTTAAGCTTGGAAAGTCAGGAAGTGGGAGCACGTCCAGCAGTTATCCCCACGAATCAAGTTCTTTGTTCAGGCATCTCCAGTTATGTCCTTTCAGTGATATTTCAGAGCTTCCACTCAATACTTTGGGCCATGTCCAGCAGTTTTTGTGGCTCTTGGTGCAATTTGAATTTCATGCGGATGCCTTGAGGACATCTCACCATTTGATATTAGCATTACTTCGCCCCTTGGCGAAAGGTACTCTGAGTGATTCTATATCTTAAGTCCTGATGCAGACAGGCTCAATAGGACAACTAAGGGGACTGATTGTCAATAGGAAGCTCTCGCCACAGATGCGGAATGAGCTTGATCGCAAATATTACTGGCAGGTGGAGGCATCATTCAAACCGCTGAGCGAGTATGTCGAGTGAGGGCACCTAGCCATCTTGGCTCTTGCTATGTCAGTTTTGGAACTCAATACTGTATCAGACATTTTGGAAGGCATGCATACCAAGGATAGGTCGCGCTTGGCCTTTTCTTCCTGCCCACTAGCTTCCGGGAATTGCAAACAACGGCTGATTCCACTGAATCCTTGTCATTTGCTGATGAGGAGCAGAGGTGTGTGGAGCACGTGGAAGCTCCTCTGCCCACCTCGAGAATTAATAGGGCTCCTCAGTCATCCAAAATATTTCTAGGAAATGTTTTCGGAGTGGCGCCCGCGATCACTTGGGGCATAGCATGGTCTCCTAGACCTAGCAAATGACACCAGGTGAAGAAGGGAGACACTGTTTCTGTCGAAGGTGCATATTAAAGCACCCTCTGGATCTGCCCTCCCTTTCATTTGTGCCCTGCTAGGACAAGAACCCTTGTGCATGCTGCTGGCTTCTGGTAGCTCCGTTTACTTATTGAATTATAACTGGTATTTGGAGTTTGTGTAAATTATCTTTCTCAGAGATGTTATGTGGCCAATGGGCAATAGTTGCCTCTGGTCTGCGAGGTGCATAGTAGTTTGTCCATTTGTAACTTCTCATGTCCCATTACACTCTTGCTTGTTAAAGAACTAGTGCTCAATTTGTTGCTTGGGTATGATTTTATTCAGAAAACTGGATTAGTTCTCAACTTTGTGAGCCACACCTTCTCTTTAAGGTTTTCACCTAGTCACAAGATAGCCTATCGCTCTTGCCGTTGCGCAAGTGTGAAGATTCGGTAAATTGTAACTCCGGTGAATTTGATGTGACCCATCTTGAACTGGGTCAGACAGGGCAGTTGTTGAATATACTGGGGGGAGTTTCCAGAGATTTTCTCTAATAAGCTGGGGCTCACTAACGTCACACAGTACCACATACACTTGGCTGATGATATTCTGTTGCATCTTCTTATCACCTCTCACCACCCAAAATGAAAATCTTGCGACAGAAATTGGCAAGTATGTTGAAGGAAGGGGTCATTAGGCTGTCTCCATCTCCCTACGCGTCACTGATTTTTCTCGTTCCCAAAGCTCAGGGCCAGGACGACAGGCTGGTGGTTGATTATAGACTCCTTAATAAAAAGATTATCTTGGAATTTGTCCCCTTGCTGGATCCTCACAACTGTTTTACCTGGTTTTCAGGGTTTAAGTGGTTCACAGTGCTTGATTTCAACCAAGCTTATTATCAGATTCCACTTACCGAGGAGTCTAAATATGTCACTGCATTCTGCACTGACTGGAACCTTTACGAGTTCAACTGGGTGCCGTTCGGCTTGTCCACTGAGATGGCAGTTTTGTCTCGTTTGTTACATTGTATTCTAGGTGACTTGAAGTTTTTGTTTGTGTCTTTAGTTACCTTGATGATGCTGTCATTTATGGTCAGTCTTTTGAGGATCATATTTCCCATCTTCGGGACGTCCTCTAGAAGTTTCGGGATGTGGGGTTGACCGTAAAGCCGTCCAGATTACACTTGCTGGGAAAAAGGTGTCCTTTCTGGGGCATTTAATTTCTGAGGATGGCATTAGGATTGACCACGAATGAACTAATGTGTTAGAGAAATTTCCTCAGGCTCAAAATAGGAAGAAAATAGCCAGATTTATTGGGATGGTAAATTATTTTCGACATTTTGTCTCTGATTTTGCCCAGATGACCACTCCCCTGAATAAACTATGTAGGAAGGGGTAGAAATTTGTCTGGGGTGAGAGCCAACAGGCGGCTTTTGAAGCTATCATCCTGGATTTCAGCAAAAGATTCATCATTCAAACTGATCCCTCCAATGCTGGTATTACTGCTGTGTTGTTGCTGGAAGATTATGATATAAGTCACCCATTAGCTTTCATGTCTAGAACGTTATCTGGTGCTGAGATGAATTACTCCATTCATGAGTGTAAAGTGTTAGCTTTGCTTTTTGCCTTATAGAAGTTTCAGTTCTATCTCGAGCATAGGGAGTTTGATCTCGAGATAGACAATCAAGCCCTAAATTGGGTGTTGGCTCAACCCAGGAAAAATGGTGAGATTGCCCGTGGGTGGTCAGAATCTCTACACTTCATTTCAAGGTGCTATGCATAAAAGAATCCGACAACCAAGTCACCAGCACCCTCAGTCGCATGTTTCAGGATTAGGGGGCTGTCGAGAATAAGGGCATTAATGTGTCTCACCTGGTTGTGTATACCGTTTTAGCTGAAGTTCCCCAGTTGTGTGTGGACCTTAAAACCCAACGGGATCAAGATCCAGTGTGGGGTCCATTAAGAAAGCAACTCTTATCCAGTGGTGAGGTTAGTGACTACTCCATCAGGAATGGCATTCTACGTAAACACGTTAACGAAGCCAGAGACTTTAGAATTCGTTTGCCTAAGGGGCTGGTGCCTCCCATTTTCCATTATTTTCGTAATTCTTGAATGGGAGGACATCTGGACCTCTATAAAACCATAGAAAAGGTTAAGGCTCACCTCAAGTGGCCCTCTTTGTATTAGGGGATAACAGGCGATTAGTGGGTGAGAGTGAAGCTTGTAAGAAGGCTAAACCCAGTAATAGTCCTCTGAAGGACTTGTTACAATCCGAGTGTGAGGAGAACCCTATGGACAAACTCTTTATCGATTATGTAGAGCCTCTTCCTCGTACCAAGAAGGGGAACAGATATATTCAGGTGGTTGTTGACATATTTTACAGATGTGTATGGCTAATCCCTAGTTGTGGGGTCACAGTGGCCATTACCATTGCACATCTGACCAACATTTTCAGCTAGTTTGGACTTCCAAAGGCTCTTGTTAGCAATAACCCTCCGGCATTTGTTTGTGAACAGTTTAAGCAATTTGGCTTTCGTAACACTGTTAAGCACCTAACCAACATGTGATGTTATCCCCAGGCACATTTTGCTGAGAGAGTGAATCACAACTCTAAGTCAGCTTTGATCATTTACCATTGTAAGTCTCAGAGTAAGTGGGATACCACCTTGCCTTGGATCAATTTTGCATTTAACACTGCGCAGCACGGAGCATCCAAGGCAGTTCCTGCCGCTTTCTTGTTTACTTATCCTATCAGTTCCCCTCACTCTAACTTGTCCGAAAGAACGGACACCATCGATGACCTGCAGCCATCTAGAACGAAATTGGAATTATATATTAATACCTTCAGCTGCACACGGGCATTGATAAATACTATGTCTGAAAGAACATACACCATATCCATATAAGTATATAGTTCTGGCAATACCGGCCATGTGGTGATGCACACATATTAGCCAAACTTTTACAGGACTTGGTAAGAATGTCTTCCACGAGTAATGAGTGCGTTGGGTAGGGACACTACGAATGTAGTGTGTGGATATATAAGTTGAGAATGTGGGTCTCGCGGGAGGTATGCACGAGATAGTCCCTGCAGTTGCACTGTCCTCTGTGCCCTCGGTGGCTCAGATGGATAGAACGTCTGCCATGTAAGTAGGAGATCTCGGGTTCAAGTCCCAGTCAGGGCACACATTTTCACCTGTCCCCGTTGATATAAATCAACGCCCATCAGCAGCTGTAGGTATTAATATATAATTCTAATTTCGTTCTAGATGGCTGCAGGTCATCAGTGGTGTCTTTTCTTCCAGACATGTCCGAAAGAACAGACACCATATCCATATAAGTATATTAATCAACTTAAGCCCATTAATTAAATTCCCCCTTCTTCTTCTGTGGGCTGGACCAGTATCCATTGGTTTAAGGAGGAGAGGTTTGGCATGGGGGAGTTTCTGGAGTCATCTATTGAATTCCTGGCACCACTAAATCGATCCATTATATGATGTCCCTCTGGTTTGAGGCCACTAAGATCTTTGCTCAAGGTTGTTGATGGGGATGGAGCGTGTTGTGCTGTGGCGAGTTAGGGAGTGGCAACGGAGCGAGGGGGACAGTATGAGAGGTGCGCCCGGCAACTAAGGTGAGCACTTGCGCAAGCGTCTTGTGCACGGAATCTGGTGAGTGGATGCTGGGTGTATTTGTGGGCCGATTTGAATCCGTGACTGACTTCGTGTGCTGTCTTTATGCATAGCCTGGCCAGCCAGCTCTGGGATGTGGCACACTAATGAGAGAGTTGAAGCCAGTTTCACTGTGCTGAATTCTGGGCCTCCTTTGGAACCAGCAAGCTTCAGCTTCGATTTGTGAACATCAGCCGATTTCAAGATACCTTCAGGAATTGCAGATGTCACTGCTCTGTTAATTATATTGGCTTAGGAGGTGCCTGGGTCTCAAAATTTGCAATTGCTGAGGCTATGTAATTGGGTTTTTGCCTAGTTTTCTCTCAGGTGTTTCGTGCCGTTGTAGAGGCTGTATCTTGCGGTGACACAGGTACACCATTTGGCTAGTTATTGTTGCCTTCATGTAATTAACCTTGCTGTGTTAATATTTCTTTGACTGGTCTGTACCCAACAAAAAGGCCCTTGGAAGGCTGGTCCTCTCTTTGTAACCTTTCTTGGCCTTACTGTTTGGTGTAGTCTTAAGTCTTTGTTTATAAGCCTTCTAGAGCACCCTTTGTGAGGAGGCAATTCAAACTCCTGGTTATTCATAAAGGCCTACCTTTTTTCTATTTTGTAATCTTACTTAACTGAAGCTGTTATTACAGAAGGCCTGCTCATTTTCTATTTGGTAATATCACTTAACTGAAGTTGTCATTATTGAAAGCCTGCCTGTCCCCTTTTAATTAAATTAAGAGCTCTTCCAACATTTGGATTAGCTGAAACTCTTATTTATCAATTGTTTTTATTGCCCTATTATTGAGATTTGATATTTTACTCAATCTGTTTTGTAATTAACTGAAATTGAGATTGCCAACGGCCTATCTGTTTCAGAGGTATTTATGTCAATAAGTTAGTAACAGGAAATGACACATGATGCTACATGGACCCTAGCCTTTTGCCTTACATCCCTTTATCCATAATTGTAGGATTCAGTTGTAATTCCAATTTTCCTCTTCACCTACATCACATAATTGCTGCTGCAACCAAGTTTCACAATTTGGATCAACTGCAGACATCTTATTCCTCTTAGAAAGTTGCTCCATGCTACAGCTGAAAAATAACATAAATTCTTGTATATAATAAAATGTTATAAAATAAGAAAATCTAAAAAAGCAACTGAAAGAAAAATATTTAGTAATTATTACAAATAATGTGAAACATGCAGTCAGACAAGCACCTAATTTCGCATTCTTTTCTAAGTAACATACTTTATTGTTAGACCAACAAAGTCAAGCTAATTGTTGAATGTTGCTTTACTTGCAGCAAATATTAAAATGAAGGTACTGAAAAAGAGAGGCTGTTGTTTTTAGCAGTGCTACCACACTCAGTGTTTAAAATAAATAATGCGTCTGAGAGAATGATGTTTCGGGTTAAGGGTTAATAATGCTGTCTGTTTTTCATTCAGCACTTGAGCAATACCACCTTATTTTACAGACTATAAGGTACACCTTAATTTTTTTTAAATAACATTTTTAACCATTTGTATTATTAGACTGCAAAGCCAGGCTTAAAAAAAAATCTTAGTTCATAAAACTGAACTGACCCTCAAAATCCCTGAAAATCGTCATCTGAACCTCCTTCTTCATATACCTTTTATTTCTTTCCATTACAAAATTAGCTACTAACAAAAATATTGTACTGTTACTGATATCACAAATCACTTTCAAACTTTCAATTCAAGTTCAGTGTCACCATAGACTGCAGTGATGCATCATAAGCTAAGACAGTGTTTTGGGTTTGTGATGGTGGGGTGGGAGGGAGACAGTGTTAGCAAACTTGTGAATCACCACAACTCATGTTCATTGCATCAGTGCACTGCTGCTGCCAGTTGAATCCAGTGTGGCCAGGTAGAGATAGGCTTCCTGTGGCAGCAAATATATGGTCATTTTTTAGGACTGGTGGGAATTTTAAATCAAACACTGGACATTTTTAAATTAATTTTGGGTATAAGACACACCTGAATTTTGGAGGCAATTTTTTGGAGAAAAGAGGGCATCTTATAGTCTGTAAAATACAGTATATACAGCAGTATTGTAAACACCTAAATTTGGACTTAGGGCTAGGTGATAGCCTTTTTTTCTCAAAATACTGAAAAGTAATTATCTTTTACCAGTATAGTTAGTAGATAGTGCACCTAGTATATTAGACATCCTAGACTGCACTGTATAAATTAAAACAAATGACATACGTTTACATTTTCTGCTCCAGTGGCTTCACACATATCAAATGAAGAAGGAACAAAACAGGAAGAATTTCTCAGCAACAAAATTTTTATTTTTAAAATATTTCTTTGGGATGGAAATACAAGTACTGTTCTCATAACAAAATTAGGCATCTTGACATACACAATATTTAGCACACTCAAATACAAAACTGCTTAGCTGCTTTTCTTGCAACGTGTCCAACACAAAACAACCAAATAACAATACTTATACCACCATCAATGCCAGATGGCCATGAGAGAAATGCACCGAAAGGTTTCATCCAATTTGGTGGAAAAGTTGCAACAGGTACATGCTTATACATCCAGACAAAGCAGCAGGTAATGATGCCCTGTAAGTTAACAAGGCATTACTAAAGGAAACATATGGATAAATAAGTCGGAATATATGACAAAGATCTTGTTTCATTGTATCAAAGGAAAATTCCATTGAGAAAACTGCTGAATTACGAGACAGAATTGCTCGCCAGCACTTACTTTTAGGAGGCAAAATACGGAATACTGCCTATCCAACACATGTAAAAGTGATACACTACCTATCTGTGGAACTAACAGTTCCTTCCTCAGAGAGGAGAGCGGGATAGATTGGAGAAGATTACAAGGTATGGGCAGGTGACTCAGACTATAGGATGAGAGGAACCCACCTACGTTGAGGACGCGGGTACTGGAAGTAATCAGTTCATAAATACACAATGTACTTTCGTTACAAATTCCTAGGTTACACATTATTGTCAAATATTTAAGTAGTCTAATCTTCTAGAACATATTGTCATGCCTGCTAAGGAGTACATCATTATGATAAGTGTTGTTCATACCAAGATTTATAAGTGATAGCAATAGAAACTCAAAATAATATGAGATACACACTCAGAACTAAAGTTTCTGTAACTTTCACACAGTGTTGGCAATATGTATTTTGATCATACCAGTCCACAGAATTTAACACACTCCCTCCCCCCCCCCCCCCCCCCCCCTCTCTCTCTCTCTCTCTCTCTCTCTCTCTCTCTCTCTCTCTCTCTCTCTCTCTCTCTTGCCCTGTCTACAGAGTAGCATTGCCACGCTGACACAAAAAAGCGCATCCCAAAGTGAACTATAGTGAAACTCCTTGATGGTTTCAAAGCACATGCTGGGCTATCTCTGAAACCTGGACCCTTGCCTTTCACAGCCAATTTTCTTACTGACTGAATACCAATATACAAATTACATATATAATTATTCTACATGTTTTATGTTTCAAAGTTTCTTATTCAAACTCACCAACACCAATTGTGCAGCATATAAAACAGCAATTTTGGTTTTTGCTTGTGATTCCAGTCGTGAAGCAGCTGTAACAGAGGGGAAAAAATCGTAAGAATTATAGTGCACACACACAGAGCTCACTGATACCAGGGTTATAGTTCATAGTATTAGGTTTTTACACACACACACACACACACACACACACACACACACACACACACACACACACACACACACACTTTTAGCAGAAATATCCAACCAAATATGAAAATGAGAATCATGTAATCATATTTAAATGTTCATATGCAGTCACAAACATTTATTATTATTATTATTATTATTATTATTATTATTACTACTACTACTACTACTATTACTATCATTACTGCTGTTACTATAATTGTATAATACCAGAAAATCCTGGATGGACACAAATGTTGCAACTCAACTTATGGAATTGTATTGTTATTCAGAGCGCACAGATTTGTCAGCTATATTTTCCACAGGGCCATACACTATGTGGAGATGGTGTAACTGCTATTATGTCAAAGACTGTTTATGTGCCTATCCAATGTGATGAAGGAACATTTATGATAGATGTGGTTTCAACGGTTCCCATTAATCTACTCTAAGAGATATACCGCAATCTCAGGTTACTTTGGCCCTTTGCGGGTAACTTTCGTTCCCTGGTCAGAAAAAGTTTTATTTTTTCCCCTGCTAAAATTATGCCCTTAGCATGGAGTAAACAAGGTAGTATGCATTTACAGTGTATGAAGATAGATCTACAACAGTTGCAGTCAATCTGGGCTTCATCACCCACTACTGTGCAATTTAGTTTTCGTCGTCAGCAGTAGGTAGTTGAAAGTTAAAGATATATTCTTTGCAACAATATTATGAAAAGGAAGGTTGCTATTCACAATAAAGCGGAGATTCTGAGTTGCAGATAGATAGGCACAATAAAAAGACTGTCATAAATAAAGCTTTCGGCCAGTAAGGCCTTCGTCAAAATTAGACCGCACACACACAGACACACACACACACACACCTGCACTCTCAGGCAACTGAAGCCACACTGCAAGCAGCAGCACAAGTGCGTGATGGGAATGGCGACTGGGTGGGGTAAGGAGGAGGTTGGGGTGTGAAGATGGGGGGATAGTAGGGTAGGGGTAACGGACAGCGAAGTTCTGGAGGTTAGACGGAGGGCAGGCAAGAGATGGGGGAGGGAGGAGGTAGAGGAAAAGGAGAGAAGTAAAAAGACTAACTGGAATGTTGGAATGAGGTTAGTGTAGTGCCGGAATGGGAACAGGGAAGGGGCTGGATGGGTGAGCACCATGACTAACGAAGGTTGAGGCCAGAAGGATTGCAGTCATCCAAATGGAGGATGTCATGTTTTGCAGTGTGTTCAGCAACAGAGTGGTCGACTTGTTTCTTGGTCACAGTTTGACCGTGGCCATTCGTGCACACACACACAGCTAGTTGGTTGTCATGCCCACATAGAATGCAGCACAGTGGTTGCAGCTTAGTTTATAGATTACATTACTTGTTTCACAGGTAGCCCTGCCTTTGATGGGATAAGTGATGTTTGTGACTGGACTGGTGTAGGAGGTGGTGGTGGAGGATGTATAGGGCATGTCTTACATCTAGGTCTATTACAGGGTTATGACCCCTGAGGTAAGGGAGTGGGAGCAGGGGTTGTGTAGGGATGGACAAATATATTGTGAAGTTTTGGTGGTGGACAGAATGCCACTGTGGTAGGGGTGGGAAGGATAGTGGGCAGGACATTTCTCATTTCAAGGCACAACAAGAGCTAGTCAAAACCCTGGTGGAGAATGTAATTTAGTTGCTCCAGTACTGGGTGGTAGTGAGACACGAAGGGAATGGTCCTCTCTGGTGGGATGGCGGGACTCTGGGAGGTGGTGGGGGACTGGAAAGATAAGGCAAGGGAGATATGTTTTTGTACAAGGTTGGGAGGATAATTACAGTCTGTGAAGGCTTCAGTGAGACCCTCAGTACGTTTTGAGAGGAATCGCTCGTTACTGCAGATGTGGGCTTGGTTGATGTGGTTTTACAGGACTGTTTGTGTGTGTGTGTGTGTGTGTGTGTGTGTGTGTGTGTGTGTGTGTATTTCGAAATAGGCCTGAAGCTTATGTGTTCAGTAGTCCTTTTGTTGAGCCTCTCTGCAGCTCAACAATTCTGCTACATGGTGAGTAGCAATCTTTTCTTTTCATAATTAGGTTTATGTTACGTTGCTGACAGGTCACTGCATTCAGTCACGTTGTTTTAAGCAGTTCCCAACTTCCTGCTAGTATTTCTTTGGCATGAATGACCCAGTAGAGCTAAGAACAGGTGGATGGGACATGAGGGGGAATATATCTACAATTTTAATAAAATAGCATCAGTGCTGAGGAAAATAGATTTACAGTGACAAAAAAATTAAATGCCATCAGCTATTCAAGCATTAAGCTGATCCTGTCTTGTCCTAAAACTTAATAGCAACACATTAAACAGAAATATAAAACATTGGCATTAAGTGGAAAGCAGGCATAATGCACAGAATACTACCAAGAAACTGAAAGATCAACTGGTATATCTGCAAATGTGTTATGCTTTTCAGAATATTAATAAACTAAGCCTATAGACCATGGTGGTTGCAAATTATGAACATACTGCTTGAGAATGAGCAAAAGGAAAGTGGAGTTAGCAACAAGCACAAAACCAGAATTTCTTATCTTCATGAGTGGTGTGTTCAAAAGCTCTTTGCATCCTGTGACACATCACAGTATTTTGAACACAAAAGGTAGTTGTTGGCAGACTGAAAAGTGAAACCAAACCTTCTGATTTGCACATTCATGCACTGCCAGCAACAGGCAAGGTTTGGTTCCAAACATTGGTACGATACACATTTTTTTCCCTTCTGGGATTTTTTGAATGGTTTTAAGTGCATCCCAAGACTGGAGAGAGCATTAATATCTAGTATGAATAATTGGAAATACTTATGAATGTCATATTGCTGAAAGCCTCTGGACTTTTGCCATTGTTAACTCCAAATAAACTAGTCATGTAACTCATGTTATGTAGAACCTCATTTTACTATTACATCTTCAGGAAATTCTCCATAGCTGGCTCTAGTACATTTAATGAAGAATTAATGTTCAGCAAACTCACCTAAATTTCTTCAAATTATGATATAATAATTCAGGCTCTGTGAAGTGAAACATCATCACGGTAGTAGAGAAAAGACTTGTTGCCTCAGAAATAAAAAAAAAAAAGTAATCATCTAAATTTTTTTGCAAACAACTGGATGTTTTGAATATTGATCAGAATTAATTAACAGAGCCTAACAAGGGAAAACAGTCCCAGATTTGCATACCATCATCCTAGAATTTCAATGTGGTCAGTAAATGACAGAAAATCATTACAGAAGTCAGCCACTATTCGCACTGTTGATTGTAATTTTCCATCTTGATCACGTTTTAATGTTGTTTAAACTATAAGCATTTACGAGTGTTAGATATTCAAAAAAGTTGTAAAGGCAGCAAAACAAATGGCAAACAATAAGTTTATTTTACAACATAACAGTAAGACAAAGGCAGTGTGGTCTGTTGTCAAATCTGAGTTAGATGTTAAAGTCAGTAGTAATGAAATAACTAAAATTAAAGTAGATGATAATGTCGTTGTAAACCCAGCTCAAATATCAGTGTGTTTAAATGAATTCTTCATAAATTTAGCAAAGTCAGAAGTTGATGTAGCAGGATATCAGAGTAAAGTAAATGCCTTTGGACTCGACCAAGAAGCTGAGTATCTCACAGATTTTAAAAAAAGTCACAATAAAGGATGTTAAAAATGTTATATTGTCATTAAAAAATAAAAATTCTGCTGGGTGGGATGGGACACCAAGTAAAGTGATTAAAGCAGTATATAACATAATACCACCCCCGCTAGCTAAAATAATCAACCAATCTTTTGAACAGGGGTGCTTTCCTGATGTGTTAAAATATGCCAAAGTGAGACTCCTGTTCAAGAAAGGGTTGAGGGAAGATAGGGGAAACTATCGCCCTATTTCTATTCTCCCAATCCTGCCAAAAGTGTTAGAAAAAGTAGCTGCAAATCAGATCAAAAATTTTATCGTAAAACATGATATTATTGTCAGTAACCAATTTGGATTCCAACAAGGAAAAAACACACTGGATGCAGTAAATAACTTTATTGAGAAGATATGCAAATCATTGGATCAGAGGAGTAAAGTCGCAGGTATCTTCTGCGATCTTTCAAAAGCATTTTTGACTTGGTGAACCATGACTTGCTTATCTACAAATTAAACAAATATGGGATTAAGGACAAACCTCTGAAATGGCTCACATCATACTTGCACAACACAAAGCAAAGGGTAAGTGTCACATCAAATGCAGTGAATTATTATTCTAAATGGAGTACAGTATCACAAGGTGTGCCTCAAGGCTCTATTTTGGGGCCAATTCTGTTCCTATTCTATGTAAATGACTTGCCCATAAATATAAATTCCCCGTCAGTTCTGTTTGCGGATGACACTTCTGTTGTAATTGAAGATGATGCAGAAAAAATTCAGAGCTCCATTGTGAGCACAATGGGTACTCTAGAAAACTGGTTCCAGTTAAATGGCTTGAAGCTGAATATTGCTAAAACCAATATGGTACATTTCAAAACCGAACATTTGAAATGTGTGGATCTTAAAATACATCATCACAATCATCCTATGGAAGAAGTTAACACAGTCAAATTCCTTGGACTAAATGTGGACAACAACTTAAACTGGAGTACACATAATGAGTTCCTATCAAATAAACTAAGCAGCTTTGCATTTGCAATGCAAATACTAGCAAACTCTACTGACATGAGTACACTAAAAATAGCATATCATAGTTATTTTGAATCTGTCATTAGGCATGGTATCATTTTCTGGGGAAATTCAAGTAGTATATCTCGAATACTGAAACTGCAAAAGAAAATGATAAGATACATGTGTAGTGCACAACAAACAGAATCTTGTCACCCATTATTTCGGAACCTGCAAATCCTAACAGTTCCCTCCATATACATTTATGAAATTATAATCTTTGTGCACAGCAGACAAAAGTTATTTGAGGAAAATCATTTTAACCACACATAAAACACAAGAAATAAAAATAATTTTATGTTACCCACACACCATTTGAAATTATATGCACGAACTCCACAGTATATGAGGATGACAATATATAACAAGCTAATGGGCAAAAATATATTTAATATGAAGCCAGAGAGTCTAAAAATAAGGCTACAGCAGATTCTGTGGGAGAAATGCTACTATTCAGTAGAGGAATTCATAGAGGATGACATGATAATTTGAGCAAGGGGTAATTAATTGTTAGTCTTTTATTGTATGTGTATTGTATTATTATTATTATGATACCATTTGTTAAAATCAACTGTTGTAATTAATTGTTAGTTTTTTATTGTACATGTATTTTTATATTGTATTATTGTTATGGTACCATTTGTTAAAATTAGGTGTTGTATGTATATGGTAAAACTTCCAAAATTTTGACGTGTCTCCTGTACCTGAATCAAATGATTTAGATTATGTACGTTATGAGACTAATAAACCACAATTCACAATGTCAATCTTCATCAGAAACACATGACAAGAATATTGATACAATTTCCATTTATAACCGTATCACGGAATAGAATATAATGCAACTATCACTGGAAATATGTTTATAAATCTATCTATTTTTCATGAATTACATTTTCACCAATAATAAATGGCTCTTTACATCACAACTGTGAAACAATAGCAGCAAACTGTCCTGCTCAATTTGGTAGAAGTACCTAGAATTTTCTGTCATTACCATATATAATTACGTCGACTGTGTAGATAAGAATTACAGGATACACTGTGCGAATGGCCTAAAACCCAGCATTATAGGCAATAAATTTAATACTTTGTTTTGCATATTATTCCACCATTTTTAATTTACTTTTCCAATAAGGCCTCGTCACCACCACCATTAATGCCAGTTGTCATGCTCATTGCTGTGCACACTGACCCCATAAACCAAGTGACTTGATCCCAGATGTTTACCATCTTCCCTCAAAGCCTGCTGAAGATTTAGACTGGAGATGATCTTGATTTGATGTGTCTATCTGCTTGGTGCTCTTCCCCTTAGTCTCTTGCCCTCAATCTTTCCTTCCGTGACTATTTTCTCTAGATTTTCTCCATGTCTTCTCACACTATAGCCAAAGAACTGGAGAATTTTTGGTTGACATGAGAATACCTATCTACCTATATCATAATCTGCAAGCAACCTAATAGTGTGAGGCAGAGGGTACTTTTTGTACCACCTCCAACCTCTTTCCACTCGCAAATAGTGCATGGAAGGAATGATTATTGGTACACCTCTGTATTGGTCCCAATTTCTCAAATTTTCTCCTTATCATCACTACACAAGATGTGTGTGTGTGGGGAAGTAATATATTGTCTGACTCTTCCAAGAAAGTGTTCTCTGGACATTTCAATAGTAAATCTCTCCATGATGCACAACGTCTCTTTGTAACATCTGCCAATGGAGTTTGTTGAGCATCTCTGTAACACTCTCACACTGGCTACACAATCCCTTGATGAAATTGGACCTTCTCTCTCTCTTCTATCACACCTATCTGGTAGGGATCCCAGATAGATAAACAACACTGAAGAATCAGTTGAACAAGTGCCTTATAAGCCACTTCCTTCATGGATGAGTTACATTTCCTTAACATTCTTGCTATGAATCTGAGTTTGGCATCTACTATTTCCACTATTTGTTCTATTCCACTTAAGGTCGCTCTGGACAGTTACTAATAGATATTTTATGGTAGATACTGTTTCCAGCAGTCTGTCATCAATAGTGTAGCTGTGCAGTAGTGGACCTCTTTTCCTATGTATATGTTAAATTTATTTATGTTCAGTATCAACTACCAGAGCCTGTGCCATTCATCAATTCTCTGGAGATCATTCTGCAAATCATAACTATCTTCTGGCGTTGCTATTTTGTTACAGACAATAGCATCATCTGCAAAAGTCTTAAAGAGCATCCAACACTTTCTACTAGATCATTTATATATATTGTAAACAGTAACAGTCCTGTCACACTTCCTTGAGGTACTCCGGAAATTACCTTTACACCTGTCCATTTTGTTCCATTAAGACTGATGTATTGAGTGCTAACTGCAAGGAAGTCTTGAATCGAGCCGTAAATTTGGATAGATGAAAGAATGCGTGACTTTCAGTTCTTTTAATTGACTTGCAAGTTGAACCTGTGCTCTTCAATCAGTTAGCACAAGTTTTGACTCGCTGAGGCTGGTGTCTAATTCATATGGTAAACCAATGTACTTTATTTTTCTTAGTTTCTCAGAAAGTTAATCATCACTGCTGACTAAAGCACAGTGTCATCACCAAATCAGAGATTGTTAATAGTTCTACCACCAACTGATATGCCTTTAGTCCAACCATTGTGGACATTCCTAGTGACATAGGTTCCGCACTGATGTCATACAGTTGGAGCAATAGAACACAATCCTGTTTGACAACTTTTGCTTCCCTGAAGAAATCAGACATGCCAGAACTTGTCTTCCTAGAAAACACAGTCAAAAGTTTCTCCTTTTCCTTCATTAAAATGTGTGGATATGTGAGGCTGAATGTACAGCTTGAAATGCTGGTTCAAGATGTAGAGCAAAATGTTGTTTGCATGGGATATGAGAGCAATAGTTCATTTGTTGGAGCAGTTCCTGATTGACACTTTCTTGTATATGGGGTGGAAGAGAGAGTGCGACCAGTCTTCTGGCCACTCCACAGCTTCCCATAATGTTGCACACAATGAATGCAGCATATTAATCCCTTCTTGCCCCATTTCTTTACTCATCTCCCCAGATATAATTTCCACACCAGGGGATTTACACTTATTCAAATGTTGAATTGCATTCTCTATTTTTCTGTGTAAGATTGTAGGTTCCAATGTAAGTTGCTCAACTGCTTGACCATCCACTCTGTTGTTAATTCCAGAATACAATTTTTCACAGTACTGATTCCACCTCAAAACAGCAATGTCCTTGTCTCTGATAGGGTAGGCATTCTCATCGGCTGCCTCCCACATACAAAAATTAAATTCACTGGCTCTGATGCTATTAAGTTTTTTGAAGAGATCACATACTTGATTTGTTTGTGATGTTATTCTATTTCATCACAGATACTGCTACTGAAGTGGATCTGTCTTTTCTACAATTCCATTGTATTTCCCAGCACAGGTTCTTATACCTGCCTTGATCCTGGGTATTGTGGATACCAGTTTTCTTCAGACTGCTTCTCTCCTCAGTTGCCTATAGTGAAAACTTTGATATCCCAAGAATGTTTTGGACTTTGTGGTCATTCTGATGTCGGAAGTGACAAGGAAACAAACTTCTCCATTTAGTCCCATATTTTTAATACTGGTGCTTCCTTATCAAGACTGATCTTTCGGAGTTTGGTCTTACAAGATCACCAAATTCCCAAAGTGCTTCCTTATCCACTCTTCTTGGTGAATTCGAGGTTAATCCTCATTTTTATGGACAGCAAATTGTGATCATTTCCACAGTCTTGGCTTAAGCGTGTATGACCCCAGTTCCACCCCTCCCCCTAAAATAATGTTCATGGCAATAAAATGTATGAGTTACTTTCTATTTTTAATTACACAAAAACACATTTCCAAACAACAAAGGATGACTTGACACAAAGTAACTTCAGAGATGAACTTTATATCAGTGGTAACAAACACTACAGTCCATTCTGTATTGATTAGACACACACAGCCTTCTCCTCCCAAACCCCATTCCTCCCCCCCCCCCCCCCCCAATAATGTGAGTCACCTGAAATGTAAGGAAATTTGAACTTTATTTGCCAGATGGGTTTTGTCTGGTCTGTTGACACAACAATGGTGCAGCTGCTGGGTGGTGGAAGAGGCTGATAACAACCGATGATGTCTGCATGGGTGTCTCCAGTGTGGTGAGACTAATGACGTCAACATGGTAAGGATGTAGGTAGGACTTATGCTGGCTTGACTCATTAGATCTTTGTGATTTTGACATTTTAACGATCTCCATGGTATTGGAGTCCTAGTCACATCAGAAAGTGATCAGTCTGTGTAGTAGGAGCAGCAATCTGATTAGATCTGTGTTGAGTGGAATATGAGTACTGTAATCCAAAGCTTTCTGGATGAAAATAGGAGTTTGGCATGGCGTGAAGCAGGTAGGTGTTGGATCTTAGCCTTGTGGTCTCAGCTATACTGCACCAGATGTGGTAGTTCTGCTGTGGATGGCAGCAGTGCACATGTCAGATCATCTTCCAGAATGCATAACTGCTCCCCGTACACTATTTCTGCTAGTGATGCCTCCATCTCCAGCTTTTACACTGTGCAAAGGCCTAAAAGGACCAATGAAAGGGGGTTTTCCATTTCTCAAGGTAGCACACGATGGCTGTGTCTGATGTCACTTTTCTACCATCCTGCTGATGGCAGGATGGTAGTTTGTCATATGATGATGTTGGGAGCCACACAACTTTGACAATTATTAGAACGAAACGGTTTGGAATTCCCAACTCTATTAGGTAGATATGTGGAGGGGGGCAATCAAATCATACTAACGAGGTGGCAATTATAGTCTTTGCTGTTGTCTCGACAGAAACTTCTGTGAGGGTGTAGCTTCTGCCCACTGAGTACACCCGTCAACTGCTGTGGAATGTATCAGTAGCTGTCCAATGCTGAAAGGGAGTCTGCAAGATGAACGGGGACATGGCTTAGAACCTTGAAACTGCCCAATGTCAGCTCATATGTGCCATTTCATTTTGCATAGTTGATGTTGAATATACGAATGAGCCCAAGCACCAAGCATCTTTTTTAATTGATGGACAAACAAAACTGTGTGTCAGTAACTTGATGATCGTGTTTGCTCCTGGATGTAACAGATTGTGAGCAATGCCAAAAGCAGCTTTGTGAAATTTTGGCAAAATGTAGAGCCTTTGATTCTGCTAGGAGATGTAACACAATAGTGACAATCTGATGCCTCGCACTGAGATTTGGGTGAGTCACAGTCCTGTGGAAGGGTCAGAAATAAATGCCGTAGTTGTGAATCTGTAATCTGAGTGCTGGCGAGTTCTTGTAGTCCACGGCATTTGCCAAACTACCAGCATCCAAAAAGTAATCAGCACCAACATTACCTGCTCCTTTTATGTGATGCACATCCATTGTAAACTGGCTGACAAACTCTATACATCTGAACTGCCAAGAGGAGCACTCATCACTGGTGTGCTGTGCTGGTTGCTACTTTTGAAAGAAAATTTAACGGTTGCCAATGTTGGTCGATCCACTGCACATATTGCTGTTTGGTTAACATCAATGAATATTGCTAGGAGCACAAATGGCACTCGGTGAGCAAAGATCACTGCACTAGTTAGGCTCACCTGAAGATCACAGGTAACAGTAATGAATAACTGCCATTAGTTGAAATCATATGTCCTAGGAAGGTGAGGTTGCTTTGCCAATGACACACTTCTCTCCATTCAGTACTATGCCACAGTCTCACAACTGCCATTGTGTTTCCTACGCATGTTGTTCGTGTAGCCATACATTTGGTGAGAACACTAGAATGTCATCAAGGTATGGGAAGGAAAATGGAAGTACCTTTAACACTTCATTCATAGAACTTTGTGATGTCTGTGTGGCATTTTTGAGACCAAATGGCATAAATAAAAATTAAAATTTGTCGAAGAGCACAGCTACCACCATCTTCAGGAGTTCACAAAGTGGCACAAGTATTTGGCTGTACGCTTTGTGACAATCTATAATGCAGTAAAATTTTCCACCAGCTAAAGTACATGTAAAACCTTGAATGTTTTGCATAAGGTACCTGTTTGGAACTATCTAGGTGTTTAAAGTGCAGTAATCCCCACAGAGACACCACAAGTCATCTTTATTGCGAACGAGAAGCAAAGGTGAAAATCAAGGGCTGTTGGAATGACGGGTTTTCTGCTTGGAGCATTTCTTCAAATATGTGCTTTTTTCGAAGAGTTCTCGGGCTTCCAGCCGGGTGGCGGTGTCTTCAAACTGCAGTTTGAAGACACCGCCACCCGGCTGGAAGCCCGAGAATTCTTCGAAAGCTGTATACGCCGGGAAAGCATACATTCACATGTGCTTTTTTATGTTATATGCTGAAGTATCCTTTGATTGAGGATACTTCCACAAAAGAAGCCCAGATAGCGTTTAACAAAACTTGAAAGTTTACTTGCAGCTTGCAAAGTTCCAGAAAAATGGCTATGTTAACAAAAGTTTGCATTTATTGCACTTTTGTATGCAGTACTACCTAAACGTGACTCCCAAACTTAATAACAGAAACACTACCACGATACTTTACTTGTGTGGTCTCAAGTCTGGAACACGGCACTTGTTCAGAAAAAAACAATCTTGGAAAATTAGCACAGTGCCACACTGCACTTGACTAAAGTCGTCAAATCACAATCACCTGACAACCAAACAAGGAAACAGTGAGTAAAAGAATAACATTGTCCTAAGTATCACATCGCCTAGCAAAGTCAAGTACTAGGAGCGAGTGCCGTGACAATATTCTTTACAGGTGATGGCACGTAGAGTGTGAGCCCCTCACTGAAGAAGTACTAATGTACTCAGCACCTGGCTCAGTCCACTCACTCTGACGGAAGTGGCTAACTGTGGGTAGTGTGTCAGCTTAAACACTTACTGGGTGGCAGGATATGTGGCAAACTATTTGCAGCACGTGTCTGGTGGGAGAAAATAGTTCTGTGCGGCCAGCGACATATCTGAGCACCACTAGTGCCACCTGCTAGCCTGGAATTGGTGCCAAAACCACCACCTTGTGGTGGATGCAATCTTCTGCAGGACTTTGCTGTCAAATGTTCTGCTGATGGAAGACAAGCCATAACTCGTGCTGTGTGATGGTTGCACTGGTTGCTGACTATGCTGGCATCCATTGGCATGAAAGCAAATGTTTTGCGAGAATTCTGTGGACAAGTTGCAAAATGGGTTGGTCACATGCACGGACATTGTGTACATTGTTGTGTTTGACACTGCAATGCTGAGCTAGTATCCATAAATCAATCAGGAGACTTCACTTCCTGAACCTCCAGGGTTCTCACAAGTTTCCCCAAGTGAAATTCCCTGACATTTCTCTGCTTTCCAAACACATTTTAGCATTTTTCCCTGTCAAATTTTGAGACTGATTGATTGATTAATTTCTGGGGCCAAATGGTGAGGTCATCAGTCCCACGAATCCAAAGTTACTCACAGAGGAAAGAGGGTCAGCTAAAAGTGGATGGATCCAGTCAGGGGAGTCAAACTACAAGACAAGGAAGTTAAAACATACACAGTAAAAGGCATAAAAGGTTAGACCAAATCTAAAAACTGGAAAAAAATTTTACAAGGGGAGGGGTCATGGGGACCCGCACTGAGAAAACATGAAGAGAGGCCCCAACCCAACCACCCTGCCTCTGCTCCAGGAGTAGAGAAAAACCTTATATTTGGAAATAACCACTTTCACAGAGGAAAGTGAGGACCAGTTCAACCATATGTGAATTGTCTACTAATAATAAAATTAAGGAAGACTATACTTAGCACGAAGGAGGCATTCTTTCAGTATGTGAGATATTGTCAGTCTGGTTTCACAACTACACTGTGGCAGTGGTTCGTTACACAGGAGGGCACAATGGGTGAGCCTGGTATAACCAATGTATAGATGGCATAAAGCAGTGGATTCCTTCTGAGAGGAGTGGAAGGTAGAGCACTGAACTGCAGCAGTGGACTCCTTCCAAGAGGAGCAAAAGGAAGAGCATCAAAGTGCAGCAGTCTCCTTGATTGTGCGGAGTTTATTACTGAGAGCAGTAGCACACCAAATGTCATTCCACTTTTGGGCAAAGAGAGATCTGACAAAGATCTGCATATCCGCAGTTGGAGTCATGAAAGGGAAGGGAGATTGAGTATCAGCTTATCTAGCCAAACAGTCAGCCCGTTCATTCCCTGGGGTACCCACATGACTTGGGACTCAGAGAAAGACAAATGAGCGGATGTCACAGCCAAGGAAGGAGAAGTGGTCATGGACTGCAGAGACCAAAGGATGACAAGAGTAGCAGGATGCTCAATGAGTCAGTACATATTAACACACTGTGGAGGGAGGCCCAAGTAACAAAATGGAGGGTCCTGGTAACACCTAGCAGCTCTGCTGTGAACAACTACACGATTCCGGCAATAAATGGTGTTCTAAGCCAGGAGGAGACGTGAAAGTGTAACCTGCCTTGTCTGTTATCTTAGAACCATCAGTGTAGAAAATGGTAGCACCCTGGAACTCTTTCAGGATGCAATGTACAAGATGCCGGAAGACCATAGGGGCGACAGAGACCTTAGGACCCTTCAATAGGCTGGTCCTAATCTGTGGTCTAGGCACCATTCAAGAGGGGGTGTGAGGGGGAAATACACAGGGCACATTTCAGTGAATCGAGATGGAGATCCCAACAGAGGGAAGTGAGACACATTCCAACCGGCAATCCCACCCATGGGCAGTGATCAGGAGTAAGACATCCTACACTTCCAAATAGGCCAGGATACATGGAATGGTCAGGGAATCTGCGAATGATGATTGTGTAAGAAACTAGGAGTTGGCTTCATCATATTTGTAGAGGGGGAATCCCGCTTCCGGGAGGAAACTGTTAACAGAACTAGTGCGAAAGGCATCAATAGCCAGACACACCCCACAATGGTGAACAGGATCAAGTATTTTCAGAGCGGGAGGAGCCACTGAGCCATAAACCTGACTTCCATAACCTAGTCTGAACAAGACCAGAGCACTGTAAAGATAGAGAAGAGTAGCATGGTCTGCACCCCAAGATGTGTGAGCCAGGAGGCAGAGAGCATTAAGCTTCCGCGTGCATTTCATCTTCAGGCGGCAAATATGGGGCACCCATGTCAGCTTTTCATAAAAAAAAAGGGCCCAAGAAACAGGATTGTGCTATAACATCTACGGTATGGTCACCTACATAAAGTTCTGGATCAGGGTGTACTATGAATTGATGACAAAAATGCATAATCCATGTTTTGGAGCGAGAAAATTGGAAGCCATGGGAGACAGCCCATGCAGAGGTCTGTCGGACAGCCCCTTGAAACCAGCACCCAGCAGACACTACCAAGTGGGATCTGCACTAGATGCAAAAATTGTCAACATACAACGCGGGGTAACCTGAGGGCCAACAGAGGTTACAATCCCATTGATGGCTATGAGGAAGAGTGTGACACTTAATACAGAACCCTATGGGATACCATTCTCCTGAATATGAAGGGTGCTGAGTGAAGTGCCAACTGGAACCCAGAAGAGCCGGTGGGATAAAAAAAATCATGAATAAAAATTGGAAGGGGGCTGCGAAAGCCCCTGTCGTGGGAGAGGGGTAACTGAAATACGATGGTGCCAAGCCATGTCATATGCCTTGTGTGTGTCAAAGAAGATGGTGACAAGGCGCCTACAGTTAATAAATTCCAGTCAGACTGCAGTTTCAAATCTGAGTAAATTGTCAGTGTTGAAGATCATCCTTCCCAGAAGCTACACTGATATGGAGACAAAAGGCCCCAAAATTCGAGTACCCAGCATAATCGGAAACTAACCATCCTCTCAAGCAGTTTACAAAGTATGTTCATTGAGCTAACTGGGCAGTAGCTGTCGTTGGGTTCTTCCCAGGCTTAAGGATGGGGATAACTATACTGCCACACTGTTGTGAGGCGAAGGCACATGTGACCCAAATGTGGTTAAAGATCCTGAGTAGATATTGTGTTTGTGTAATGTGCAAGTGTTGGATCATCTGGTTGTGGATGGAATCTGAGCTTGGGGCCGTGTCATGTGAAGCGGTAAGTCTGCAAGAATTCCCATTAGTGAAGGGTTCATTATAGGGTTCAGCTTGGTGAGGGTTGAAACAGCCCTGAGTTTCTGCTGGAGAAAGGTGGCAGTATAGGAAGAGAATACTGACGCTGTCGAAAAGTGTGTCGCGAGGTGTTCTGCAAGGACCAACGGATCAGTAGACAGAGCACCTCGGAGGATAAGCCACTGGACAGCTGCCTGTCGCTGGTGGCCCAGAAGGCTACAGAGGTTGAACCAAACCTGCGATGAAGAGCCATACGCCCCAGGGAGGAAACATAGCGAGCATTCCTTTTTAGTCTGCTTAATAAGGTAACAAGCCTTAGCACAGAGATGCTTAAAAGCGAGGAGGTTGGTCTGTGAAGGATGTCATTTAAATCATTGCAGCACCTGTTGGCAGTCCTGGACAGCGACTGTTATGTCCTTGGTCCACCATGGTACTGGTCGATGATTAGGGGGACCTGTAGATAGGGGGACAGCAGTACCAGCAGCATGAAGAATAGTGGCAGAAATACCTTGCACAACCACATCAATGCAGTTCGTGAGAGAGGTGTCGAAGTGCACAGCAGACGTATATAAAGGCCAATTGGCCCTGCGGATTGCCCAGCATGGAGGGCCTATCTGCCTGGCGGTGGCAGGGGAATGACAGAATCACTGGAAAGTGGTCACTGTCACAAAGATCATCACGGGGTGACCAATGTAGGCAAGCCATGAGAGCAGAGGAGGAGACTGAAATCGACAGCAATAAAGGTTCCATGAGTGCCACTGAAGTGGGTAGGGGAACCATCATTGAGGAGACACTAATCAAAGTCTGTAGTAAGTTGGTCAAGTAGAAGACCCCTGCTGAATGCAGTGGCACTCCCCCACAGAGGGATGGTGTGCATTGAAGTACCCAAGGAGGAAATACGGGGGTGGGAGTTGCTGTATTAAGGTAAACAGTTCAACACAAGGAAGCGACCTACCTGGAGGGAGGTAGACGTTGCAAATGGTGATTGCCACAGTCATCTGCACTCTAACTGCTATTGCTTCCAGGTTGGTATGAAGGGGGATCCAGTCACTAATGACATTGGTGCAAACCCACATGCAGACCCCTCCAGACGCTATCCCAGGGCAGGCACAGTTCCAAGAGAATGCTCAATAACACAAAACTTTAGCAAGTGATCACCACAAAAGTGAGTTTCTTGAAGAGCAAGACAGAATGAATAGTAGCAGGAAACAAGGCATTGTATTTCTGGGAGGTGGCGATAATATCTGTTGCAATTCCACTGGATTATCGTGTGGTGAGAGTCCAGGAGAGTCATAAAGAAGTTGAGGGAAGGTCAAGTCACTTGGTCGGTGGTCTTCACCAATGAGGATGGTGTAACATCCATAAAAACTGGGCCTTGATTCAGTATGAGGTGAAGAGATTCAAGCCCCCCAGAAAGCTGCGGAAGCTTCAACTTTTGACTTGTTCTGCTTCTTCTTCTTCCTCAGAGAGAATAGATGGTGGTGATATCGGGATGGATCTGACAGAGAGCGAGTGGCCTTGGGGCCCTCAGAGCGCGTGTCTCTCCTCTAGCCTGAACGCAAGCTTCCTGTCCTGAGAACACCAGGGAGGGGTATTCTGAGATGGAGCCCCATCCCTAGCAGAAGCCAGAGAAGAGGATGTCTTCCATGTCGGAGGAGGAGGAGGAGGAGGAGGAGGAGGAGGAGCGGTTCCTGGAGGGAAAGGGATGGGAGCTGCCGAGGGTGAGGAAACTGAAGGGGGGCAGGATGGGGGTAAGGGTGAGGGGTGAGGAGGGGAAGGCATAACTAAGGCATACATAGATGATTTACAGGGTGAAATCTGTCAAATTTCTTCCAGACTTCGAAGAAGCTGTGAAGGTCAAGGGTCTTTATTTCCTGAATTCTTTTTTCCTTCATGTACACTGGACACTCCGGTGAGTGGGAAGAATGGAGACCAGATCAATTTACACAGTTAGGCAGTAGGGTGCAAGGGCTCCCCACATGAAGAGGGTAGCCACATTCACCACAGATGGGTGTGTCATCGCATCGCGAGGACATGGGGCCAAACTTGATACAATGGAAGTAATGCATGGGAGGTGGAATGTAGGGTTTGACATCGCATCTGTACATCATTACCCTGACCTTCTCAGGCAGGCTATGCCCCTCAAATGCCATGATGAGAGCACCAGTGTCTACGCAATGGTCCTTAGGGCCTTTCTGGACATGCAAGACAAAATGAATGCCATGTTGTTCCAGATTTGCCATAAGTTCATCATCGAACTCAAGGAGAAGGTCCCTATGGAACATTACATCCTGTGTCATACTGAGAGACTTGTGAGGAGCAATAGCCATGAGGTTGTCTCCTAAACGGTTGCAGGCACAGAGGGATGTTGGCTGACTGGCAGAAGTTGTCTTTATAAGGAGAGAGCCAGAGCTCATCTTGCTTAATGACTCGAACTTCGCCGAACTTGTCCTCACTATGTTCCACAAAGAAAAGGGGTTTGGTGGTGGCAAAAGTCCCCCTGTCAGTCCTGTTACAGACCAGGAACCATGGAAAAGGCCTCACTCCAAGTCGGCATGTGTGGCCCTCCTCCCAGGTTGGAAAGGCAGAAACAGGAACTGAGACAGAACTACGTTAAGGAAGAGACACAGCCGCAGTAGAGCAGCCAGAGTGTTTAACACATTTCATGTGCCAAACGTCCACCCTGGCAATACCCACTCCGAACAGGTGCTCACCTTGTGGGCGCCACCCAGCCACAGCAATGGCCGCCTAGTGGGCCAGTTATTGCCACGAGTTACAATGCCCCGAAAAGATTGGCAACCACTCCTAGGCTTGCACAAGGTGTTCACTGCGCAGGTACTGGCAGTGTGACTCCTGTGGTATCAGAGGCTTAGCCAGATGGGTACATAACAGGTTCACCACATGGAATGGCTACCTAGCTGGTGACCTAGCATGGGGGCAAAAGGGTTTTGGCGGGGAGGGAGGGGAAGGGGTAAAAGGGAGAGGGAGAGGGAGAGGGAGAGGGAGAGGGAGAGGAGGAGGAGGAGGAGGAGAGAAATCCAAGCCAAAGACACTAGGAAGGAGTTCTTTCCCATCTGGCTCACCCTACAGATTTCAGAGATGGAGGTCAAACACCTGAGGGGGACCAAAAAATAAAAGCCAAAAAGGAGGAGGGAAAGCAACCAACATCACAAGATGAAGCAAAGTCATGAGAATAGTCAGGCTGACATAAAGAAGAACACCAAGAGAAGGAATGGCAGGGGCAAAGGGAAAGGAAGATGGTCAGCTAAGGAGAAGGAAGGGGAAGGGAAAGCAGCCCAGAAAAGAATAAAGGCTGCAGTAGCTAAGGGACCCATGAGCGCCACCCATATACCCACCAAAGAGTTGTTGGCCCCCTGGGGGGACAAATTTTGAGATCTCAAGGCATAAGTTGACAAAAGAATGTAAGGGCTTCTGTATTTCTAAATATGTGAGCAAAAATCTTATGTACTAAAATCAACACCTTTTACTATGAACTGTTTTTAGATTGAGAAAGCAAGTCAAATGTAATTAATGTATATTTCATTAACACTGGAGATGTTATTTTATTTCAATAAAACAAAACACATTTGGTGAGAAAAATATGTATGTCATTGGAATCACAAGACAGATTTAAAATATCTTCACTGATTTGAGAAATAACCTGAGAAGAAAGTAGGCCTCTTGAAAGTAATGTATAAGGCAGGGAAGAGTTGTGTAAACCAATACTATAGGTGACTGCCAATAAAATGTTGGTTCTACTACGTTTGTTATTGTTGGTTATTGCCCACTGTGATATGTCTATTATTTTACAGGTATTGTGTGGTTTTTCTTTCACAAAACATATGAGTACGTAGTGTACAAACTGCCAGTGACTGCCACTATTTTGTTTCTCTTATCAACCATACTTTCTAATATACATTTTGGCACTGTTGGTCCAGATTGTCCCACTCGTCAATGGCGATTCGGCATAGATCCTTCAGAGTGTTTGGTGGGATACGTCGTCCATAAACAGCCCTTTTCAATCTATCGTGGCATGTTCAATAGGGTTCACGTCTAGAGAACAAGCTAGCCACTGTAGTCAATCGATGTCGTTATCCTGAAGGAAGTCATTCGCGAGAGGCCGTCGTTGGATAAGCAGCTGCAGCAGCAAGTCGTATACTCCTAGCTCACTCATTTGCTACATAGTTTAGTTCTCAATTTCTTTGCATGTTTTTGGTACTTGCATTGTCTAATTCATAAATTTCTGGCGTATTATAGTATTTGAGAGTTGTAGCATTGCGTTTTAGTACCTGGATAGTGTAAATTCGCGTAGTCGTTTGTCTTCTGTTTTTGTTTTGAACGGCCAGCGTCGGTTGGTCACAGTCAGTGTGCTCCCTGCCGCCGTTGGATAAGCAGCTGCAGCAGCAAGTCGTATGCTCCTAGCTCACTCATTTGTTACATAGTTTAATTCTTAATTTCTTTACGTGTTTTTGGTACTTGCATTGTCTAATTCATAAATTTCTGGCGTATTATACACTCCTGGAAATGGAAAAAAGAACACATTGACACCGGTGTGTCAGACCCACCATACTTGCTCCGAACACTGCGAGAGGGCTGTACAAGCAATCATCACACGCACGGCACAGCGGACACACCAGGAACCGCGGTGTTGGCCGTCGAATGGCGCTAGCTGCGCAGCATTTGTGCACCGCCGCCGTCAGTGTCAGCCAGTTTGCCGTGGCATACGGAGCTCCATCGCAGTCTTTAACACTGGTAGCATGCCGCGACAGCGTGGACGTGAACCGTATGTGCAGTTGACGGACTTTGAGCGAGGGCGTATAGTGGGCATGCGGGAGGCCGGGTGGACGTACCGCCGAATTGCTCAACACGTGGGGCGTGAGGTCTCCACAGTACATCGATGTTGTCGCCAGTGGTCGGCGGAAGGTGCATGTGCCCGTCGACCTGGGACCGGACCGCAGCGACGCACGGATGCACGCCAAGACCGTAGGATCCTACGCAGTGCCGTAGGGGACAGCACCGCCACTTCCCAGCAAATTAGGGACACTGTTGCTCCTGGGGTATCGGCGAGGACCATTCGTAACCGTCTCCATGAAGCTAGGCTACGGTCCCGCACACCGTTAGGCCGTCTTCCGCTCACGCCCCAACATTGTGCAGCCCGCCTCCAGTGGTGTCGCGACAGGCGTGAATGGAGGGACGAATGGAGACGTGTCGTCTTCAGCGATGAGAGTCGCTTCTGCCTTGGTGCCAATGATGGTCGTGTGCGTGTTTGGCGCCGTGCAGGTGAGCGCCACAATCAGGACTGCATACGACCGAGGCACACAGGGCCAACACCCGGCATCATGGTGTGGGGAGCGATCTCCTACACTGGCCGTACACCACTGGTGATCGTCGAGGGGACACTGAATAGTGCACGGTACATCCAAACCGTCATCGAACCCATCGTTCTACCATTCCTAGACCGGCAAGGGAACTTGCTGTTCCAACAGGACAATGCACGTCCGCATGTATCCCGTGCCACCCAACGTGCTCTAGAAGGTGTAAGTCAACTACCCTGGCCAGCAAGATCTCCGGATCTGTCCCCCATTGAGCATGTTTGGGACTGGATGAAGCGTCGTCTCACGTGGTGTGCACGTCCAGCACGAACGCTGGTCCAACTGAGGCGCCAGGTGGAAATGGCATGGCAAGCCGTTCCACAGGACTACATCCAGCATCTCTACGATCGTCTCCATGGGAGAATAGCAGCCTGCATTGCTGTGAAAGGTGGATATACACTGTACTAGTGCCGACATTGTGCATGCTCTGTTGCCTGTGTCTATGTGCCTGTGGTTCTGTCAGTGTGATCATGTGATGTATCTGACCCCAGGAATGTGTCAATAAAGTTTCCTCTTCCTGGGACAATGAATTCACGGTGTTCTTATTTCAATTTCCAGGAGTGTAGTATTTGAGAGTTGTAGCATCGCGTTTTAGTACCTGGATAGTGTAAATTCGCGTAGTCGTTTGTCTTCTGTTTTTGTTTTGAACGGCCAGTGTTGGTTGGTCACAGTCAGTGTGCTCCCTGCCGCCGTTGGACAAGCAGCTGCAGCAGCAAGTCGTATACTCCTAGCTCACTCATTTGTTACATAGTTTAATTCTTAATTTCTTTGCGTGTTTCTGGTACTTGCATTGTTTAATTCATAAATTTCGGGCGTTTTATAGTATTTGAGAGTTGTAGCATCGCGTTTTAGTACCTGAATAGTGTAAAATCGCGTAGTCTCCTTCCGTCGCCGAGCAGTGTGTCCGCAGTGCGCAAGTAGCAGCATTACTGCATTTACTAGGCAATCTTGTATTTTAATAACCGTTTAAATTTTGTGTCGATTTGTTTGCGCTCTCTGTAGATTAGTTCAGATGTTCTTTGCACAACAGTTTTTAGCATGGATACGGACTGCAGCTGCTGTGTTCAGATGCAGGCTGAGTTGGCATCCCTTCACTCCCAGCTTCAGGCAGTGTTGGCTTCGGTCACACAGCTTGAGGCTGTTGCCAATGGGCATCACTGTGGGGTTCCGGATGGGGGTTTGTCGGGGACGGCCAGCTCGTCCCACGCATCCCCCGATCAGACTACGACTGTGGTTGCCCATGATACTGCCCGCATTGAGGCTGATCCCTCACCTATGGTAGAGTGGGAGGTCGTCTCAAGGTGTGGCAGGGGGCGAAAGACATTCCGGAGGGCTGAACGGAAGGCCTCTCCCGTTTGTCTGATGAACCAGTTTCAGGCTCTGTCTCAGGCTGGTACAGATCTTCGGCCTGACATGGCTGCTTGTCCTGTTCCAGAGGTTGCCCCTCAGTCTGCAAGATCCGGGCGGTCGCAGAGGGTGGGCTTACTGGTAGTTGGGAGCTCCAACGTCAGGCGCGTAATGGGGCCCCTTAGGGATAGGGCAGCAAGAGAGGGGAAGAAAACCAATGTGCACTCCGTGTGCATTCCGGGGGGAGTCATTCCAGATGTGGAAAGGGTCCTTCCGGATGCCATGAAGGGTACAGGGTGCACCCATCTGCAGGTGGTCACTCATGTCGGCACCAATGATGTGTGTCGCTATGGATCCGAGGAAATCCTCTCTGGCTTCCGGCGGCTATCTGATTTGGTGAAGACTGCCAGTCTTGCTAGCGGGATGAAAGCAGAGCTCACCATCTGCAGCATCGTCGACAGGGCTGACTGCGGACCTTTGGTACAGAGCCGAGTGGAGGGTCTGAATCAGAGGCTGAGACGGTTCTGCGACCGTGTGGGCTGCAGATTCCTCGACTTGCGCCATAGGGTGGTGGGGTTTCGGGTTCCGCTGGATAGGTCAGGAGTCCACTACACGCAACAAGCGGCTACACGGGTAGCAGGGGTTGTGTGGCGTGGGCTGGGCTGTTTTTTAGGTTAGATGGCCTTGGGCAAGTACAGAAAGGGCAACAGCCTCAACGGGTGCAGGGCAAAGTCAGGACATGCGGGGACCAAGCAGCAATCGGTATTGTAGTCGTAAACTGTCGAAGCTGCATTGGTAAAGTACCAGAACTTCAAGCGCTGATAGAAAGCACCGAATCCGAAATCATTATAGGTACAGAAAGCTGGTTGAAGCCAGAGATAAATTCTGCCAAAATTTTTACAAAGGTACAGACGGTGTTTAGAAAGGATAGATTGCATGCAACCGGTGGTGGAGTGTTCGTTGCTGTTAGTAGTAGTTTATCCTGTAGTGAAATAGAAGTGGATAGTTCCTGTGAATTATTATGGGTGGAGGTTACACTCCGAGCTAGGTTAATAATTGGCTCCTTTTACCGACCTCCCGACTCAGCAGAATTAGTGGCAGAACAACTGAGAGAAAATTTGGAATACATTTCACATAAATTTTCTCAGCATGTTATAGTCTTAGGTGGAGATTTCTATTTACCAGATATAGACTGGGACACTCAGATGTTTAGGACGGGTGGTAGGGACAGAGCATCGAGTGACATTATACTGAGTGCACTATCCGAAAATTACCTCGAGCAATTAAACAGAGAACCGACTCGTGGAGATAACATCTTGGACCTACTGATAACAAACAGACCCGAACTTTTCGACTCTGTATGTACAGAACAGGGAATCAGTGATCATAAGGCCGTTGCAGCATCCCTGAATATGGAAGTTAGTAGGTATATAAAAAAAGGGAGGAAGGTTTATCTGTTTAGCAAGAGTAATAGAAGGCAAATTTCAGACTACCTAACAGATCAAAACGAAAATTTCTGTTCCGACATTGACAATGTTGAGTGTTTATGGAAAAAGTTCAAGGCAATCGTAAAATGCGTTTTAGACAGGTACGTGCCGAGTAAAACTGTGAGGGACAGGAAAAACCCACCGTGGTACAACAACAAAGTTAGGAAACTACTGCGAAAGCAAAGAGAGCTTCACTCTAAGTTTAAACGCAGCCAAAACCTCTCAGACAAACAGAAGCTAAACAATGTCAAAGTTAGCGTAAGGAGGGCTATGTGTGAAGCGTTCAGTGAATTCGAAAGTAAAATTCTATGTACCAACTTGACAGAAAATCCTAGGAAGTTCTGGTCTTACGTTAAATCAGTAAGTGGCTCGAAACAGCATACCCAGACACTCCGGAATGATGATGGCATTGAAACAGAGGATGACATGCATAAAGCTGAAATACTAAACACCTTTTTCCAAAGCTGTTTCACAGAGGAAGACCGCACTGCAGTTCCTTCTCTAAATCCTCGCACAAACGAAAAAATGGCTGACATCGAAATAAGTGTCCAAGGAATAGAAAAGCAACTGGAATCACTCAACAGAGGAAAGTCCACTGGACCTGACGGGATACCAATTCGATTCTACACAGAGTACGCGAAAGAACTTGCCCCCCTTCTAACAGCCGTGTACCGCAAGTCTCTAGAGGAATGGAAGGTTCCAAATGAGTGGAAAAGAGTACAGGTAGTCCCAGTCTTCAAGAAGGGTCGTCGAGCAGATGCGGAAAACTATAGACCTATATCTCTGACGTCGATCTGTTGTAGAATTTTAGAACATGTTTTTTGCTCGAGTATCATGTCGTTTTTGGAAACCCAGAATCTAGTAAGTAGGAATCAACATGGATTCTGGAAACAGCGATCGTGTGAGACCCAACTCGCTTTATTTGTTCATGAGACCCAGAAAATATTAGATACAGGCTCCCAGGTAGACGCTATTTTTCTTGACTTCCGGAAGGCGTTCGATACAGTTCCGCACTGTCGCCTGATAAACAAAGAGCCTACGGAATATCAGACCAGCTGTGTGGCTGGATTGAAGAGCTTTTAGCAAACAGAACACAGCATGTTGTTATCAATGGAGAGACATATACAGACGTTAAAGTAACCTCTGGCGTGCCACAGGGGAGTGTTATGGGGCCACTGCTTTTCACAATATATATAAATGACCTAGCAGATAGTGTCGGAAGTCCCATGCGGCTTTTCGCGGATGATTCTGTAGTATACAGAGAAGTTGCAGCATTAGAAAATTGTAGCGAAATGCAGGAAGATCTGCAGCGGATAGGCACTTGGTGCAGGGAGTGGCAACTGACCCTTAACATAGAAAAATGTAATGTATTGCGAATACATAGAAAGAAGGAGCCTTTATTGTATGATTACATGATAGCGGAACAAACACTGGTAGCAGTTACTTCTGTAAAATATCTGGGAGTATGCGTGCGGAAAGATTTGAAGTGGAATGATCATATAAAATTAATTGTTGGTAAGGCGGGTACCAGGTTGAGATTCATTGGGAGAGTCCTTAGAAAATGTAGTCCATCAACAAAGGAGGTGGCTTACAAAACACTCGTTCGACCTATACTTGAGTATTGCTCATCAGTGTGGGATCCGTACCAGATCGGGTTGACGGAGGAGATAGAGAAGATCCAAAGAAGAGCGGCGCGTTTCGTCACAGGGTTATTTGGTAACCGTGATAGCGTTACGGAGATGTTTAACAAACTCAAGTGGCAGATTCTGCAAGAGAGCCGCTCTGCATCGCAGTGTAGCTTGCTCGCCAGGTTTCGAGAGGGTGCGTTTCCGGATGAGGTATCGAATATATTGCTTCCCCCTACTTATACCTCCCGAGGAGATCACGAATGTAAAATTAGAGAGATTAGAGCGCGTACGGAGGCTTTAGACAGTCGTTCTTCCCGCAAACCATACGCGACTGGAACAGGAAAGGGAGGTAATGACAGTGGCACGTAAAGTGCCCTCCGCCACACACCGTTGGGTGGCTTGCGGAGTATAAATGTAGATGTAGATGTAGATGGGGGCGCGAACTGTTGTCCATGAACATGAATGCCTCGCCAATACAGTTGCACTAACGGTCGGAGGATGGCTTTCACATATTGTACAGCCATTATGGTGCTGTCCATGACCACCAATGGCATACGTCAGCCCCACATAATGGCACCCCAAAACAGCAGGGAATCTCCACCTTGCTGCACTCGCTGGACAGTGTGTCTAAGGCGTTCATCCTAGCTGGATTGCCTCCAAACATGTCTCCGATGATTATCTGGTTGAAGGCATATGCGAAACTCATCAGTAAAGAGAACGTGATGCCAATCCTGAGTGGTCCATTCAGCATGTTATTGGGCCCATCTGTACCACGCTGCATGGTGTCGTGGTTGCAAAGATGGACCTTGCCATGGACGTCGGGAGTGTAGTTGCGCATCATGCAGCCTATTGCAAACAGTTTGAGTCGTAACATGACATCCTGTGGCTGCATAAAAAGCGTTATTCAACATGGTGGCACTGCTGTCAGGGTTCCTCCGAGCCATAATCCATAGGTAGCGGTCATCCACTGCATCCTTGGGTGGCCTGAGTGAGGCATATCATCGACAGTTCCTGTCTTTCTGTATCTCCTCGATGTCCAAACAACATCGTTTTGGTTCACTCCAAGATGCCTGGACACTTCCCTTGCTGAGAGCCCTTCCTGGCAGAAAGTAATAATGCAGATGTGATCGAACCTTGGTATTGACCGTCTAGGCATGGTTGAACTACAGACAACACGAGCCGTGTACCCCTTCCTGGTGGAATGATTGGAACTTATTGGCTGTTACACCCCCTCCATTTCATAGGCATTGTTCATGGATGGTTGTTTACACCTTGGGGAAGGTTTAGTGACATCTCTAAACAGTCAAAGGGACTGTGTCTGTGATACAATATCCAACTCTTATCTTCAGGAGTTCTGGGAACCGGGTTGATGCAATACTTTTTTTGATGTGTGTATAATCTACTTTCAAAGTGCCAAAATGTACTAGAATAAATAAAATGTCTATAAAATGCCACACTGTACAATGTTCTTGCGGTGAGACAGCTGCAATTCCTGAAATGCATTACATGTGGCCTCTGGCCTGCCGAGGAGGACCGCAGTCCTGAGTCCACGGATAAACCACGAAAATCTGGCACATTACACCACACACAAATAGACCTGGGCTGCAGTCAGATTGTTGAGATTAGATTTGATGGGCAGGGCCTGCACATTAGTGGGAAATTTGGGGCTTCAGATTGGCAGGCCCGATCTGATAGAGATACCCGCAGAAATGGCCTGCTATTTTGGCCTGTCATAGAAGACCACTGATGTGGCCAGCTACTTACATGTCACAGACACCATGTTGACAAAATGATACTGAAGTGATCAATCCATGCAATAGATAACTTGTGTGAATACTCTGAAAATCGATACTAATGAGGATTGGTTGCAACTCACCGTAAAGATGATTACTGAGCTGCAGACAGGCACATGAAAAGACAGTCACACTCTCACAACTAAATTTTTGGCCATAGCCTTTGTCAGAAAATGAGAGCACACACACATTCACACAATCATTCAGACACAACTCATGCACACATGACCGCTGTCTCTGGCCGCTGCATCAACAGTCTCTGAGAATCATATCCAAACAAACCTCTCCTGACACCTCCCTGCCTCTCATCCGCAGTTGCCAGGCTAGCAGCAAGAAGTGGTGGCAGCACTGACTGAAAGCTGAGGGGAGTGGCAGAAAGGGAAGAAGCAATAAGAATGAGGGATTCGGGAAGTGGCTCACATACTCAGCTGCGCCCAGCCAGTGACTATGCATGACATCTCACTAAACAAACCATTTCATCTACTGAGATAAAAACTAGATTTTTCCAATGTTTTTTTTTTTTCAAATTTTCCTGATATTTCAATGATTTCCCTTAAATTCCCTGATTTCCAGAACTTGTGGCAACCCTGACCTCACATGATTTTCAGAGATAAGCCCTTCCCCTTTGAAATTTTTCTATTTCCATTTTAACAGTTCCAATTCCCTTTCCGTGGAAGACATTGTTAAATCTTGGTTTTTACCTTGTACTGGCTCCTTTTCTTTTTTCCAACTTCATACTTCTTTTCGTGGCATTTAGAGTAGATTTACTACCATGGCAATTATTCTTTAACTATGGAAGATCTTCTAGATTACATGCTGGAGGTTCAGGTTTCACCACAAGCACGTTTAGCTTCTATGTATTTGTAACAGCTCGGATGAAGTCACAATGTTTTCTTTGTTGCTGCTCTTAACTGATGGTTGTTGTGGGTTGACATATGTGTTCGTTGTGTCTATCTCTGTACGCTGCTATAAGCAGAGCATGCCCGTAGGTCAGTTACTGTGTTTTTCAAGACTACAAACCAGATTTGTGGTTGGTCAGGCATAAACAATGGGGCCTGTAACTGCAAACACAGTGCAGAAGGACTGCTTGAGCCAAGGACAGACAGTCTGTTGCCACTGAGAGCAGCTGTGAGTAGCTTGATTATATATTTAATACTTACTCAGAATTAAGTGTAGAAACATTTGACAAAAGTGTTTAAGCTCAAGGAAATAACACTGCAACTGCTTATTTGTTTGTTTTAAAGCCTTAGTTATTTATTGCAGAAATACATTACAGCTTTAACAACCAGTCCCCTACAAAAATTTCAGATTTATAGATCACTTCCAGCATTGTGGAAAGTGAAATCCAATGAGTGCATGAACAGTATCTTTTCTGTGCATAGATGGTGTAACAAAGTTCACCAATTTGATGGAAGATTTCTCTTTCATCCTTAAAAAATTCCAACAGTCATCTGGCTGTGTTGCAATTTCTTTTAGTGTGGTAGTATGGCCATATGTAGAACACTTTCCATGCCACTTTTTTGCCTATAGCTGCTCCCTCCTGCTTTTCTTTTTGCAGCATGTAGTGACAGCAATGACAATACATGTGAATCGTACATAATCAAGTGCTGATATGTTCGCTACAAAGGAAGTATTGTAACTGACTCTTCCCAGGCATAATTATTGCGCCATTCTTGGCCTTGCACTTTTGCATTTGGTCTTGCACTTTTGCACAGTATATCAATACAATATTATAGTGAAATAAATATTGAGCATGTGACATTAAAAGAGAGTAATAGAGAAGTACAAATAATGTCCAACTGAGAAAAGAAATAATATTTTTAATGTTCAATGAGATTCAGAACTTTTCCTCTCCTGCATATATTGCCTACCGGCTAACAACGAACAGCTTAAGACTTATTCTTACTAAAATCCACCTCGTATAAATGCACAGTAAACACAGAGGTCAAAGGTCCCAGAAATAAAGATTTTCTTAGTCACTAGACGATACTTCACCAGACAGACAATTTGCATGTGTAAAATTTCTTAGTGTAAAGATAGACAACAAATCAAAATGGAACAACCAAACTGAATGCTGGCCATTAAAACCCAGTTCAATGTGTTTTGACTATAGAATCATCTCTCACCACTGTGGAAAAAATACTAGCTTCCTTTGAGTACTATCACTATCTAATTAACTTTATACGAGAATCGCATGGAGCAATGAACCTAAGGTCAACAAGGTATTCATTAAACAAAAATGAGCTATAATTGCATAAGGACTCATCACTGGAATAAATTATGTTCATTATAACTTTGTCTCCATACAAACAGAAAGAAATAGGTACCAGTGTACACTCTTTGAAATTCTGAAGATAGCAGGCACAAAATGTAGGCAGCAAAACGTTATTTACATTTTGTACAGAAATTAGACTGCAGCTATAAGAGCCTAAGAGCATGAAAGGGAAGCAGATTTGTAGCCTATCCGGTACATTATTAAACCTGTATACTGAGCAAGTAGTAAAGAAAACCAAGAAAAAACATAAAATAGAAAATTGAAGTTCTGTGAGAAAAAGTAAAATCTTTGGGGTTTGCCAATAACATTGTAATTCTTCCAAAGATAGCAAAGGGGTAGAGTCTTGAAAAGAGGTTATAAGATAAATGGAATGTTGTTGTTGTTGTTGTTGTTGTGGTCTTCAGTCCTGAGACTGGTTTGATGCAGCTCTCCATGCTACTCTATCCTGTGCAAGCTTCTTCATCTCCCAGTACCTACTGCAACCAACATCCTTCTGAATCTGCTTAGTGTATTCATCTCTTGGTCTCCCTCTACGATTTTTACCCTCCACGCTGCCCTCGAATACTAAATTGGTGATCCCTTGATGCCTCAGAACATGTCCTACCAACCGATCCCTTCTTCTGGTCAAGTTGTGCCACAAACTTCTCTTCTCCCCAATCCTATTCAATACCTCCTCATTAGTTATGTGATCTACCCTTCTAATCTTCAGCATTCTTCTGCAGCACCACATTTCGAAAGCTTCTATTCTCTTCCTGTCCGAACTATTTATCGTCCATGTTTCACTTCCATACAAGGCCACACTCCATACAAATACTTTCAGAAACGACTTCCTGACACTTAAATCTATACTCGATGTTAACAAATTTCTCTTCTTCAGAAATGCTTTCCTTGCCATTGCCAGTCTACATTTTATATCCTCTCTACTTCGACCATCATCAGTTATTTTGCTCCCCAAATAGCAAAACTCCTTTACTACTTTAAGTGTCTCATTTCCTAATCTAATTCTCTCAGCATCACCCGACTTAATTCGACTACATTCCATTATCCTTGTTTTGCTTTTGTTGATGTTCATCTTATATTCTCCTTTCAAGACGCTATCCATTCCATTCAACTGCTCTTCCAAGTCCTTTGCTGTCTCTGACAGAATTACAATGTCATCAGCGAACCTCAAAGTTTTTATTTCTTCTCCATGGATTTTAATACCTACTCCGAATTTTTCTTTTGTTTCCTTTACTGCTTGCTCAATATACAGATTGAATAACATCGGGGAGAAGCTACAACCCTGTCTTACTCCCTTCCCAACAACTGCTTCCCTTCCATGTCCCTCGACTCTTATAACTGCCATCTGGTTTCTGTACAAATTATAAATAGCCTTTCGCTCCCTGTGTTTTACCCCTGCCACCTTTACAGTTTGAAAGAGAGTATTCCACTCAACATTGTCAAAAGCTTTCTCTAAGTCTACAAATGCTAGAAACGTAGGTTTGCCTCTCCTTAATCCTTCTTCTAAGATAAGTCGTAAGGTCAGTATTGCCTCACGTGTTCCAGTATTTCTACAGAATCCAAACTGATCTTCCCCGAGGTCGGCTTCTACTAGTTTTTCCATTCGTCTGTAAAGAATTCGTGTTAGTATTTTGCAGCTGTGGCTTATTAAACTGATTGTCCGGTAATTTTCACGTAAGTCAACAACTGCTTTCTTTGGGATTGGAATTATTATATTCTTCTTGAAGTCTGAGGGTATTTCGCCTGTTTCATACATCTTGCTCACCAGATGGTAGAGTTTTGTCAGGACTGGCTCTCCCAAGGCTGTCAGTAGTTCCAATGGAATGTTGTCTACTCCTGGGGCCTTGTTTCAACTCAGGTCTTTCAGTGCTCTGTCAAACTCTTCAGGCAGTATTGTATCTCCCATTTCATCTTCATCTACATCCTCTTCCATTTCCATAATATTGTCCTCAAGTACATCGCCCTTGTATAGACCTTCTATATACTCCTTCCACCTTTCTGCTTTCCCTTCTTTGCTTAGAACTGGGTTTCAATCTGAGCTCTTGATGTTCATACAAGTGATTCTCTTATCTCCAAAGGTCTCTTTAATTTTCCTGTAGGCAGTATTTATCTTACCCCTAGTAAGATAAGCCTCTACATCCTTACATTTGTCCTCTAGCCATCCCTGCTTAGCCATTTTGCACTTCCTGTCGATCTCATTTTTGAGGCGTTTGTATTCCTTTTTGCCTGCATCATTTACTGCATTTTTATATTTTCTCCTTTCATCAAATAAATTCAATATTTCTTCTGTTACCCAAGGATTTCTTCTAGCCCTCGTCTTTTTACCTCCTTGATCCTCTGCTGCCTTCACTACTTCATCCCTCAAAGCTACCCATTCTTCTTCTACTGTATTTCTTTCCCCCATTCCTGTCAATTGTTCCCTTATGCTCTCCCTGAAACTCTGTACAACCTCTGGTTATCCAGGTCCCATCTCCTTAAATTCCCACCTTTTTGCAGTTTCTTCAGTTTTAATCTACAGGTCATAACCAATAGATTGTGGTCAGAGTCCACATCTGCCCCTGGAAATGTCTTACAATTTAAAACCTGGTTCCTAAATCTCTGTCTTACCATTCTATAATCTATCTGATACCTTTTAGTATCTCCCGGGTTCTTCCATGTATACAACCTTCTTTCATGATTCTTAAACCAAGTGTTAGCTATGATTAAGTTGTGCTCTGTGCAAAATTCTACCAGGCAGCTTCCTCTTTCATTTCTTAGCCTCAATCCATATTCACCTACTACGTTTCCTTCTCTCCCTTTTCCTACTACCGAATTCCAGTCACCCATGACTATTAAATTTTCGTCACCCTTCACTATCTGAATAATTTCTTTTATTTCATCATACATTTCTTCAATTTCTTTGTCATCTGCAGAGCTAGTTGGCATATAAACATGTACTACTGTAGTAGGTGTGGGCTTCGTATCTATCTTGGCCACAATAATGCATTCACTATGCTGTTTGTAGTAGCTTACCCGCATTCCTATTTTCCTATTCATTATTAAACCTACTCCTGCATTACCCCTACTTGATTGTGTGTTTATAGCCCTGTAGGCACCTGACCAGAAGTCTTGTTCCTCCTGCCACCGAACTTCACTAATTCCTACTATATCTAACTTTAACCTATCCATTTCCCTTTTTAAATTTTCTAACCTACCTGCCCGATTAAGTGGTCTGACATTCCACGCTCCGATCCGTAGTACGCCAGTTTTCTTTCTCCTGATAGCAACATCCTCGAGTAGTCCCTGCCCGGAGATCCGAATGGGGGACTATTTTACCTCTGGAATATTTTACGCAAGAGGACGCCATCATCATTTAATCATACAGTAAAGCTGCGTGCCCTCGGGAAAAATTACGGCCGTAGTTTCCCCTTGCTTTCAGCCATTCGCAGTACCAGCACAGCAAGGCCGTTTTGGTTATTGTTACAAGGCCAGATCAGTGAATCATCCAGACTGTTGCCCTTGCAACTACTGAAAAGGCTGCTGCCCCTCTTCAGGAACCACACGTTTGTCTGGCCTCTCAACAGATACCCCTCCGTTGTGGTTGCGCCTATGGTACAGCTATCTGTATCGCTGAGGCACACAAGCCTCCCCACCAACGGCAAGGTCCATGGTTCATGGGGGGAAATGGAATGTTGTCAAATTGAATGAGGTGATGGCGAGGAATTAAATTTTACAGGGAGACCAAGACTTGGATACACTAATCACCTTCAAATTATTGTAGATTGCAATAGCTATGCAAAGATAAGAGGCTTGCATAAGATAAACTAGTCTGAACATCTGTGTCAAACTAATCTTTGGACTGAAGGTATCAGCATATTCATATAATTGTTATGTTTATAGCAATAAATGAGCAACAACTATATATTGTAACTGGAAAATCAGCTGCTCATTTTTCCATCTCCAAAGTAAAGGCTGTCGTTCTAAATATGAAAGGCAAAAGTTTGTGATCTTTTTAGGTTTAAATAAGAGTATAACCATTGTCCTTAATATATAATATAAGCTACTTGTCATCAATGAATCATCACTGCTGCAGTCTACGGAGGCAGTTTCTAATAGCTGTGTCTTAGTGACAAACTATATCTTGACTCATTCCACATATATAAGGATTCCTCACATGATGTGATTTACCACACACAAAGTTTTAATTAAAAACAACAGTATTATTCTAAAGTTTATTTTTAACTTTTTATGGGAGCTGTCTCAAGTGGAGACAGATACAATACATACCTCTATCAATATTGTGAAGTGTATTGAAATATTGCAGTATTTCGCCTTAAGGCTATAATTATTATATGACTTAGTTTGCTAATTGACAATTTTCTCAAGCACAGAAAGAAATATGTTAATAAGAAGTACATTCCCTTTGGGAGTAGGGAAAAAGAACTGCTATACTGAGTAGAACGTCTCAAATAATATCCTTCTTCTTAATACACAGAAAATAGAGACAAGTATTCTTTATATATTGAACACTTACCTACAGTTTTCAATTCATTCTGAATTTTGTTAAGTTTACGTTGCATTCGAGCATATTTCGCAAATTCATCAATCATTGAGATTGTTGCTAACTCTGCTTTTACATGTGCTTCTTCAGTCTTGAGTTCCCGTTCATGTGCTGATGCAACACATATACAGGACAACAGCTGTTAAATGAAATGATTATTAATGAGGCTGATGATATGAGGAATATAGTAATGTCCTGTAAAGCTCATTGTTATTGTTATAGTTGTAAAATGTAAGTACTGAATAAAAAAGATTAAATATTTATCTATTGTGGTATATGAATACATGTTAAAGTATGCCTCAATTAAAGTACACCCTAGACAAAACAGGCATGAATCACCAAACTAGTAAGGTTCTTTATCATAAATCATGTTCTTTATTGCACAAGTATTTGAACAAGTGTTGAATACAGACAGATAGGTTTCACAAAAAATAAGTGTTTTTGAATTCTATTCACGTAGTCATTGATACTTACCCACTTCCTCATCTGAACATCAGATCAAGAATAAAGCAGTCTTTGACACCAGCAGAACAAACCAACTAGTCAGCTGATATCCTGCTGTGTCTTGCCATCTTATAATGCTAATTAACTAGAATGCAAATTAACTAGAAACACACACTAGCAAATTCAGTATCAATATTTTCAAAGGCGAAAGTTCCACAGATTTGTTTTTTATCTGTCATGCCCTGATTCTTTTGAGCTTCATACAACATCAACAAGCCCTCGCTGCCACACAATGTGCAGCAGTTATCAAAATTTTGGTGTAGAGCTAATGTAATGTCACAGCAACTATAGAATGCAGATTCAAACACAGAACCTAGAAGAAATGGATATGATCTTTTTTGACAATTCTATATTATCCAGGCAGTGATAAGCCCAATCAACTGTAAATAGTGCTTCTAACTCACAACAACATGATTAAGTTCCACAACAGTACAAATGCAGGGGCTATATTGCTAAATGAAGAAGCTTAGAACCCATACAGTTATCTCAAACAAACAACAAATTTGAACTGTTTGATTACCAGAGCATGCCAATCATGCACGGACTTCAATGCGAGATGCCTTTAATAGGTTCCACAACAAAACATTGTTCAAAATTTGGTAGGAAATCCGAAGAAATTCTGGTCGTATGTAAAGTACACAAGCGGCAAGACGCAGTCAATACCTTCGCTGCACAGTGCCGATGGTACTGTTACCAATGACTGTACCGCTAAAGCGGAGTTATTGAACGCAGTTTTCCGAAATTCCTTCCCCAGGAAGATGAATGGAATATTTCAGAATTTGAAACACGAATAGCTGTTAGCATGAGTTTCTTAGAAGTAGATACCTTAGTGGTTGCGAAACAACTCAAATCGCTTGATATGGGCAAGTCTTCAGGTCCAGATTGTATACCGATTAGGTTCCTTTCAGATTACGCTGATACAATAGCTCCCTACTTAGCAATCATATACAACCGCTCGCTCACCGATAGATCTGTACCTACAGATTGGAAAATTGCGCAAGTCGCACCAGTGTTTAAGAAGGGTAGTAGGAGTAATCCATCGAACTACAGACCTATATCATTGACGTCGGTTTGCAGTATGGTTTTGGAGCATATACTGTATTAAAAAAACATTATGAATCACCTCGATGAGAACGATCTATTGATACATAATCAGTATGGTTTCAGAAAACATCGTTCTTGTGCAACGCAGCTAGCTCTTTATTCGCATGAAGTAATGGCCGCTATCGACAGGGGATCTCAAGTTGATTCCGTATTTCTAGATTTCCGGAAAGCTTTTGACACCGTTCCTCACAAGCGACTTCTAATCAAGCCTATGGGGTATCGTCTCAGTTGTGCAACTGAATTCGTGATTTCCTGTCAGGAAGGTCGCAGTTCGTACTAATAGACGGCAAATCATCGAGTAAAACTGAAGTGATATCAGGTGTTCCCCAGGGAAGCGTCCTGGGGCCTCTGCTGTTCCTGATCTATATAAATGACCTGGGTGACAATCTGAGCAGTTCTCTTAGGTTGTTCGCAGATGATGCTGTAATTTACCGTCCAGTAAGGTCATCCGAAGACCAGTATCAGTTGCAAAGCGATTTAGAAAAGATTGCTGTATGGTGTGGCAGGTGGCAGTTGACGCTAAATAATGAAAAGTGTGAGGTGATCCACATGAGTTCCAAAAGAAATCCGTTGGTATTTGATTACTCGATAAATAGTACAATTCTCAAGGCTGTCAATTCAACTAAGTACCTGGGTGTTAAAATTACGAACAACTTCAGTTGGAAAGACCACATAGATAATACTGTGGGGAAGGCGAGCCAAAGGTTGCGTTTAATAGGCAGGACACTTAGAAGATGCAACAAGTCCACTAAAGAGACAGCTTACACTACACTCGTTCGTCCTCTGTTAGGATATTGCTGCGCAGTGTGAGATCCTTACCAGGTGGGATTGACGGAGGACATCGAAAGGGTGCAAAAAAGGGCAGCTCGTTTTGTATTGTCACGTAATAGTGGAGAGAGTATGACAGATATGATACGCGTTTTGGGTTGGAAGTCATTAAAGCAAAGACGTTTTTCGTCACGGTGAGATCTATTTACGAAATTTTTGCAGCTTTTCAGTTTAAGGCCCAAATTTTATACTGATGGCAACTCCTATAGTCTTTGAGACAAAACAAAATGGGTCCTTAAGGTTACATGATTAAAGTTTATGGCACAAGCTCATTACATTACTGACATTTATTTTGAAGCACTGCATGGTAGATGCTAGAAGTGGGTTCACAATTGTATAATCCAAGTTGTGTAATCAATTTTGTAATGGACAGTAAGCACTAAATCAATGCTGTGTGTGTATATTAAAAATGTATGTATTTTTGTACCTTTTATTATTGACATAATAATATTTCCTTCCTCGCACAATATTGATAGCAGAAACACGATTTTCCAAAACTGGTCTTCAAAAAATGTAGCTGTTTGGTGGCCCTTCATTCTTTACAAAACATTACTGACACCTACCTCATTTCCCATACAAAACAACTACTTTCCAAGCAAGCTCGCAGAAAAAAATTTTCAAAAATTTGATCGAAAGATGCACATTTGTAATTCTAATTGGATGACAAATGTAAATTAATGGTACTAGTCAACACATCATTATGTTTACAATAATACAAAAACCACTAGTTGAGGTAGAGAGTGCACCCATTATCTTTCAGAAGTCCTTACCGCATTTAACACATTACTCTAATTACCTGGCCAATATAAGTTGCCACAGGCACTCATTAGCAGAACCCATCATTGAATCTAAGGACTATGTCTGCTCATTACAAGCTAGATTAAAGTGCAATTGTATTATGTGTATGTTTTTCCACAGCCAAACTAAATATGTAAGTCACATTCTCAGTGTAAAAGATATGTGACTGACAGAATTATGTTTGGTTACAGCCAACATGATGACTCCGCTAAATGAGCTACAGCTGGGATACCATTCCAAAGATCACCCGTGTGTGACAAAACATTTGCTTCTCTCCAGCAAAATGTAAATGTAGCCACAACCCCAATACTGGGTAACTCATATAGTAGGTAAAACTCTGGTCCTTCCTGCTATTGACTTTCAGGCAGGCTATGACAAAGATGTGACAAATTAGGCCCAAAACAAAGTATTCAAAATTAAAGACAAGGCTCTACAAATCAGATACATAATATTTTGTAGTCAAGACACTCCATGTGGATCTCAGTGGGACCAAGTGCCTTTTGGTGACTTATAAGCCTTAGTGAGCATTTTTAGACTCCAAAACAATCTAAAAAGTTATTGGTGCAAAGCCCACAGTATTGAGAGCTTTTTTCCTCAGTTCGTATCACTGTGACATATACTGCAATCAACAATATGCCATGCTAATTCAGGAACATTCTCACATCTACAAATTAATCCAGAATATTTTTTGAGCAATGATAGGTTGTATGTAAGATGATCCCTGAATGGATAAATAAATAAATACACTTCCTCCGGGAATACCACCTTAATATAGCACTGTTTGTGTGGGCGAGGAGGTTTGCGTGCTCCATATCTGGAGTGCTACGCCAGCGGTAGCATAGCTACCAGCAGGATCACCCAAGCCAGACAGGCCAAAGGGGAGGAGCCAGACAAAGTGTGTCTCACAACGACCTATCAGTGCCGTTCTCTATCCCAAACCTGTCCTCAGCATATCACTTTCCTGTCATTCCCTGATATATGTACAAAACGGCAAAAAGATCTCAGGCATGGAGAAGCCAATCTTTCTACAGGAGGAAACCCCAAATGAAAAACCCTGGTCCTCCAGGTTGCGGGTTGGCGATGAGCTACCAACCTGTCCTACTCTCATATGTAAATTGTCATGCCCCAAACGAAGAAAGCAATGACAACAAAAAAGATATTTTCTATGAGGAATTAGAAACAGTTTTAGACAATGTACCAAGTGAACATTACAAAACTAATGCAAAAATAGGGAAAGAAGTAGCCTTCACGAGGACCATCAGAAAGCACAGTTTACATGATGAGAGCAGTAATAACGGCACTAGGCTGGTTAGCTTTGGGACTGCAAAAGGCTTGTTTATATGTAGTACTGATTTCGACAGGAAGAGAATAAATGAAGAAACCTGGGTTTCTCCAGATGGGAAGACAGTGAAACAAATAGACCATCTAATTGTAGAGACGAGAATAAAGAAGTGGATACAAAATGTCAAAAGGGCAAGAGGCGCAGAACGTGGATCAGACCACTTCCTTGTCAGGGGAACGATGAAAACAATATGGAGAGCCAGGAAGTACAAAAGAATGCAAACAGTCACTTGATGTTACCAGGAGAGTATGATTAAAGATAATATAAGAAGAACTTTCAAGATGGCACTGACAAACTGTTTTGAGGCTTTGAATGATGAGGAAGGATATACTGTGGAAGATCAGAACTGGAAGGCGATTGCAGAGACCATTAAAGAAACAGTCCAAGAAGTAATCCCTAAGTGAACTAAGGGAAAAAAGAGTGTGGTTTGATGAGGAGTGTGAGGAAGCCATCAGGGAGAGACAATGGGCCAAATTACTGTGGATACAAAGTACAGGGTTATTACAAATGATTGAAGCGATTTCACAGCTCTACAATAACTTTATTATTTGAGATATTTTCACAATGCTCTGCACACACATACAAAAACTCAAAAAGTTTTTTTAGGCATTCACAAATGTTCGATATGTGCCCCTTCAGTGATTCCGCAGACGTCAAGCCGATAATCAAGTTCCTCCCACACTCGGCGCAGCATGTTCCCATCAATGAGTTCGAAAGCATCGTTGATGCAAGCTCGCAATTCTGGCACATTTCTTGGTAGAGGAGGTTTAAACACTTCACCATTAAGAAAAAATGTTGCTTCATCACTGGAAACAAGTTTCCATGAGCTGTTGCAACCGCGCCGAAAATTCAAAGCATTTGACTTTGTCATCGGGTGTCAGGGCTTGTAGCAATTGTAAACGGTAAGGCTTCTGCTTTAGCCTTTTCCATAAGATTTTCCAAACCGTCGGCTGTGGTACGTTTAGCTCCCTGCTTGCTTTATTCGTTGACTTCCGCGGGCTACGCGTGAAACTTGCCCGCACGCGTTCAACCGTTTCTTCGCTCACTGCAGGCCGACCCGTTGATTTCCCCTTACAGAGGCATCCAGAAGCTTTAAACTGCGCATACCATCGCCGAATGGAGTTAGCAGTTGGTGGATCTTTGTTGAACTTCGTCCTGAAGTGTCGTTGCACTGTTATGACTGACTGATGTGAGTGCATTTCAAGCATGGCATACGCTTTCTCGGCTCCTGTCGCCATTTTGTCTCACTGCACTCTCGAGCGCTCTGGCGGCAGAAACCTGAAGTGCGGCTTCAGCCGAACAAAACTTTATGAGTTTTTCTACGTATCTGTAGTGTGTCGTGACCATATGTCAATGAATGGAGCTACAGTGAATTTATGAAATCGCTTCAATCATTTGTAATAGCCTTGTAATATGCAGGAAGAATAAAAATCAAAGATCGAAGAAATACAACAGCAGACACAAGCCACCATGAGGAAAGCAAGGAGAAAATATGTAAAAAGCATCATGGAGGAAGCTCAACAAGACTTTCATGGAAATAGGTATAAAGAGCTTCATAGAAAAGTGAAAAGTTTTAAAGGAAGGACATACCATCAACACGAACTCATAAAAGATGCCCATGGAAGAATGTTAACAGAAGATCAAAACATTGGGGGAAGATGGGTGGAATACTTCAGAGAATTATTAAACTCTGATGAGCTGACCGAACTACTCGAGTTTGATGACCCAGTAACAGTAGACTCAGAATATCCTCCACCCATCATTGAAGAGATAAGGAACCAAATAAAAAAACCTTAAGAATGGTAAAAGTCCAGGAGAGGACGGAATTTCCGTTGAGCTTCTCAAGGCTGGAGACAAAATCCTCTGTTTCAAAATCCACAAGCTAATCGAGCAAATTTAGGCAAAACATGAAATACCAAAGGAATGGAAGGTAGCTGTGATATGCCCCATATACAAAAAGAAAGACAAATCATTATGTGACAACTATAGAGGCATGCGCTACTCAACATCTGTTATAAGATCTTCTCCAACTGCCTATTAGATCAAATAAAACCTCTAGCAACAGACATAATTGGAGGTTTTCAAGCATGCAATCAACCACGAACCAGATTTTTGTCCTAAAACAAGTCCGTGAAAAAATGAACGAATACAGCCGAGAGATACAGCTCCTGTTTGTAGAGTTGAAGAAGGCAGGAAGTATACATAGACCTAGCCTGATTAGAACTATGACAGAGCTTGGTATGCCAAAGAAATTGGTCAAACTGGTAGAGGTATGCCTAAATGACACAAAACTTAAAGTTAAGGTGCACAAGAAAAAGACAAAGCTTCCAAGTTGCAACAGGACTACACCAAAGTGATGGGCTATTATCACCTGTCCTCTTCAACCTGGCCCTTGAGAAAGAAATGTGGGATTTTAACAAAGAAAACTTCCAGGGCATTCAAATTGGCAATGAACACATTACATATCTGGCCTATGCAGACAACATTGCACCATTAGCATGCATTCAAGAAGATCTGAAAAAAAGTATCCAGACCTTGGAGTTGATGGCAGCTAGCATTGGTCTACAAATTAGCTCTGAAAAGACTGAGTATATAACCATAGGAAGAAAGATTCAAAACTCTCAAGATTTAATTGTGAACCACACCAGGTATAAGCATGTGAAAGGTTCAAATATCTCGGATCAATTTTTACAGAAGTAACATCAACTGAAACAGAGACAAAAGCATGACTGCAGGTGAGAAACAGATGCTATCACTCTCTAGACATGTAGAAGTGTCTCTCAACAACTAAAGCTATGGTTGTATAAGACATTAATAATGCCAGTAGTACTTTATGGTTCTCAAACCTGGAACATTCAAAACCAAAACCTTAACCGAGGGCTTACATTTGAAAGGAAGGTCCTCAGGAAAATATTTGGAACAGTCCGAGATCAGATTACTGGAGAATGGAGAAGATGCCATAACACAGAATTAGAAGAGTTGTACAAGCAGTCTAACATCTTGGGAGTGATGAAAAGCAAAAGACTGCAATGGGCTGAACATGAAGTTAGAATGAAGGCAACAAGGTGGCCCAAAACTGCAATGGACTGGATCCCGTCAAACAGCAGACCAGTGGGAAGACCTAGAACGAGGTGGACTGATGGAGTGAAAGAAGACTTGTTGTGGCTGGAAGTCATGGAAAACAGGAGACAGATAGCAGAAGACAGAGACAGATGGAGAGCTCTAACCGTGGTGGCGCGCAGACCACTGGGCCTGATCGCGTGAATCAATGAATGAATGAACATATAAATAAATGTTTTACACTGAACAAAGTGAGTGAGTGAATGGTAGAGAGATTTCCAATCCTATCAAGACTGATAGTTTGAGCAACCAAAGAAGACCTACCGGCAAAAGCAATGGCACTGACACAGAGACTCATCAGGGTTGCCACAGGTTTCCCCAAGTGAAATTCCCTGATTTCCAGACAAGTTTTAGCATTTTTCCCTGACAAACTCTGAGATCTCAAGGGTAAATGAAGACATAAATAGACAAAAAAAATAAGGACTTCCGTATTTCTCTCCAGTTCAGTTTTGTTTTGTTTTAGGGCACAAAAACAACTAGGGTCGTATGTGCCAGGGACTTGGAGAAAGGTTTATAAAATACTTAATAGAGAAATAGAGATCCAGAACTAAAAATTAAATGGCCTTCGCCGTATTGCTACAATGGATAAAAAGTGAAATGCGGTCGGCAGCCCGCTCGTTGTTCACTAAAACAGCTGATATCTCAGATGGCAAATTCAAACAGGAACATAACTGGTAAAAAAAAAGGCATTCCATCAGGAAATGTGGACAGTTAAAAGTTGGGCACAATGTGCACAAAGTGTTGGGGGAGCACGACTTAACAAATGATGATGGCTAAAAAGACAGTGCCCAAAACGCAATGTAGTTAAAATGACCTCAAGGTAGGAGGGGCAAAAGGTGGTCATCCAAGACGCTCAGAGAGGCTTAATAACCCAGAGCTTATTCCCATGACGGGAGGAACAGTGGCGATGCCAAAGTCACACCATCTCTTGACAGATGGCAACACAGAGATAGATAATCAATGGGAATGTAAGAACTAGTGGGCTGAGGTATGAGGACTGCAGCCTTGGCAGCAGCATCAGCATCCTTGTTTCCTGTCAGACCGACATGACCAGGAACCCACATAAACATCACAGGGGCTCCATCAAGAGTGAGCAGGTGCAAGCTTTGCTGGACCCGCTGCACTAATAGGTGGACAGTGCACTGTGTACAGAGGCTTTGAAGGGTGTTGAGAGAGTCTGAGCAGATGACACAATTGAAAAGCCTGGGTCATCGGATGTACTCCGTGGCCTGATAAAGGGCAAAGAGCTCTGCTGTAAATACTGAGCAGTGTGCCAGAAGCCAATACCAAAAAAATGTCAGCACCAACAACGAAGGCACGCCCGACGCCGTGATCGGTGTACGTAAAGGTAATACTGTGAAATTCCAAGTGAAAGTTGTGAAACTGAAGGCGACAGAGCAAGGCTGGTGTATTGTCCTTAGGCAGTGAATGAAGGCCAAGGTGTACATGGGCCGCCACATGAAGCCAAGGTGGAGAAGGGTCCACACCCACCAGGAAAGTTGCAGGGAGTGTGAAGTTAATCTGCTGGAGAAAGAGCCAAAAGCGAACTACAGGAGGTAACAGAGAAGAGGGATGCGCCCCATACTGGCGATCAAAGGAGTCATCGAAGAAGGAGGCATAGGATGGGTGGCCATGCATGGCAGACAAATGGCATGAATATCTGCTGAGGAGGAAGTCACAGCAGTAGTTCAGCAGCTTCTGCATACGGACTCTCAACCAGACTAGTGCAAAAGGTGCCAGTGGGCAAATGGATGCCACAATGGTGGATAGTACTGAGAGAGCATAAGAGGGACAGACATGCAGATGCATAAACAAAGCACCCATAGTCTATAGTTTTGAATGGAGAAGGGACAAGTACAAAAGGTGGAGGATGGTTCGATCTGTACCCCAGGAGGTACCATTGAAGACACACAGGGGATTGAAGGACTGAGTACAGCGGGCTGCCAAGTAAGACATGTGGGAAGACCAAGAGAGTTTCCTATCGAGCATGAGACCCAGGAATTTCAAAGTTTCAGCCAATGGAAGAGTAACAGGCCCACGATGTAAAGGTGGTGGGAGAAACCAACTGTGCTCCCAGAAGTTCATACAAACGGTTTTGGCATAGGAAAAATGAAAGCCATTGTGAAAGCTCCATGAGTAAAGACAATCAAGACATTGCTGAAGATGCCACTCAATGAGACAGGTCTATGAACAACTGCAATAGTGTGCAAAATTGCCAACAAAAAGGGAGCCGGAGATGCCCAGCAGGAGACAGGGCATTATAGGGTTAATGACGATAGCAAAGACAACATTTGCTCAGGGGGGGGGGAACACTGAGGCACATCGTTTTCCTGGATAAAGGTGTCCGACAAGGCAGAACCCACGCATACTTTGAAACTTGGTCTTTTAAAAATTCCTCAAGGAAACGGGGTAGGCAGCCACAGAAGCCCCATGTGTAGAGAGTACGAAGGATACTAGTCTTCCAGCAGGTGTCGTACGCTTTCTTCAAATTGAAAAACATGTGCACAGTCTGGGATTTCTGCAGAAAACCATTCATGACAAGGGTGGACAAAGTGAAAAGATGGTCAACTACAGAATGGCGTGCTCTAAATCCTCACTGTACAGTGTCTGGGAAACTTGCCCTCTGCCCAGATGCGGTTGTATCTATTAAGTAGAAAGTGCTTGCCTGCAAGAGAAAGGTGCTGCAACATCCGAATGTGAATAGTGTTTGGCCCTGGGGCAAACGAACTGGATGAAGTGAGAGCATGATCTAGCACCCCCATAGTAAATGTGGCATTGTAACACTCACGATTCTGAGAAGAGAAGGGTATCGCCTGAGCCTCCTCCACTCGTTTCCAATGGCGGAAGGCAGGGTGATAGTGGGAGGAGCTTGAAATTTCCGTAAAATGGTTGCCCAAGGTGTTGGAGATAGCAATAGGGTTGATGATGGCATTGCCTGCTATTGTCAGGCCGGAAACTGGGGAATGGACCTTGGTCCCAGTGAGCTATCGGAGGTTGGCCCACATGACGGAAGAGGGGGTGGGACTGTTAAAAGAACTAGTGAATGAAACCCAGCTGGCTTTTTTGCTATCCCAAGAAACAGGACAACACTGTGCACACATCTGGATATCGTGAATGCAGTTTGCTGCCATAGCATGACAGTTAAAAACACAGAGAGCACATCTCTGTGCGCGAATTGTGTCGCGGCACGCTTAAGTCCATCAAGGGACCAAGATATGGTGTAGTAAAGAGGAAGGCTGAGGAATAGAACGTTCTGCAGCAGTTAAGTTAATGTTTGTAAGATATTCCACCTGGTCAATAAACTGGAGAAATCGTGTTCGTCAAAGGTCACCAGGGGGGAGTACAGCCTCCAGTCGGCCTTAGTAATCTGCGATTTGGGTGTGCAGGAGTCAGCAAATAGACAGCACATGGGAAAAGGTCGCTCGAGTAGGTGACAGAAAGAACAGACCACTCAAAACAATGGGCAAGATGGTCAGTGCAGAAGGATAGGTCCATATAGGAATAGGTGTATGAGGAGTCTTAAAGGAACGTGGGAGTTCCTGTGTTAAGGCAGAAAAGGTTAAGTTGATTAAGAATGTCAGCCAAGAGGGCACCTCTCAGACAGGTTCTGGGAGAACCCCAAATGGGATGGTGGGCAGCAGAAATGGGTGAGGTAGCTGCCCAATAAGCTGGAGGAAGATGGCACTGGCGACATCGAATAATGGGGGGATGTAAATGATACAAGGGGAAAGGTCAAGTGAGGAAGGAAAAGGCAAACTGCAACAGCTTCAAGCTGGGTAGTCAGGAAGATTGGTTGACTATGAACGTCATTCCATATGATCAGCATGACTCCCCCATGAAATGGAATCCTTGGGCGGAAGGTCAAAATGGACAGGAAGAAATGCGAAAGCTCAAAGTCGTCAAGAGGACACAATTTTGTTTCCTGAAGGCAGAGTACAAGTGGATACTGCAGTTCTAAAAGCAGCCACAAATCCCCTTTGTTGGATTGAAAGCCAGGAACATACCGCTAGAAGAGTGTCATGATGAGGAAAAAATGGATTGGTGTCCCTTGGCAGCTGCCGAGTGCTAGCCTGTGAAGACTCGCTGCTACAGGACACTAAGGCACGAGGATCCTGCTCCATGAGGTCCACAGAAGTGTCAGCTTTCTTCTGCTTTTGGCCTGTGGAGTCCTACGCAGAAAAACGGTTGGGGGTGCGCACCGGCAACATGGAGGCAGGCCGGGCAAAGGTATCACATGGCAACACTGCCGAAAAGGATCTTCGAGTCGGCGAAGGAGAAGACCGTTTGCGTTTGTAGGACTTCTTCGAGCCTTTCTGGTTGGCAGAGGAAGACTCAGGTGTTGGCCGGTTGTGTAGCTGAGAGGCGAGAGTTTGATAGCTTGTTGCACAGCTGGATGAGGAGACTGCAATGCTACCATGACACAGGGTGATTTCACAACCTCAGAGCCGAATTTGGTTATTATGTCTGCGTGTGGCTATGTCCTCCGGGAGTGAGATGTAGCATGAACAGTACTATAAGTGCCAGACTGTAAAACGCAGGGTTTGCAACTAGCCAATAACTCGCGAGCAACTGGGTAAGGAAATTTTTTCCTTTACCGGGATCTCCTGGACAGCCCGCTCATCGAGGTACACAGGACAATCTCAAGAGGAAGTGGCATGGTTGCCATTGCAGCTGATACAGCAGGGAGAGGGAGGTGGACAGTCACCCTCATGCGCATTCCTACCACAGGTTACACATTTGGCCGTGTGTCGGCAAGACATTCGAGTATGGTTGAAATAATGACATTGGTAGTAGAGCATCAGGTTCAGAATGTATGGTTAGACCATGAGAACCTCACAGCCTGTTTGATCTTGGATGGAAACACCACTCTATCAAAGGTGAGAAAAAGAGTGCGTGTGGGCACTAAGGAAGCATCTACCTTTTTTATCACCTGATGGACGGCAATGGCATCCTGATCAGAGAGGTATGTTTGGATTTCGGCCTCAGTCAGACCGTCGAGCAGCTTTGTGTAAATAACACCACGGGAAGAATTCAGTATTTGATGGGCCTCGATACGAACAGTATAGCCATGGAGAAGTGAAGCAGCAAGCAGTTGTTGTGCTTGAGAACCAGGAGTAGTCTCCAAAAGTAAAGTGCCATTCCGTAAAAAAAGAGCAAGATTTCACAGGTCTGGCAACTGCATCAATACCTTTCTGAATAATAAATGGATTTACCATTGTGAAGGATTGACTGTTTTCAGTACGTGAAACAAGGAGGAACTGTGGTGCGGCTGGGAGAGTCTTTGAATCATTAGCCTCATTCCGCTTATGTTTTGTAGATGTACGTTGTGAAGGTGATCGGCTCATCGCAAGATTGCCAGAGTCTCCAAAGGCATGCTCCTTCCAACTGGGGTCCACTTTCACAAGTGGGTGCACCTGCCTTAAGTGGTTGTTCACACCTCAGGTTACACATCCCGAACACCTGACGGAGGGACCAATTGGCAATTTGGGAAGGTAGCAGCTCAAGCAATCACCCCTCTCTGGGCCTGGCCTGTACCACGCGGTATGTGCCAAACCTACCTGTCGACCCAGGGCTGGGAATTACGTGTAACCCAGTCACCTGTTATGTGTCAGACACATGGGGCTGCCTTCAGGAGTGCACAGAGAGGAAGAAGAAGAAAGAGGAGCCTCAAATGCTGAAGTGGAGGAAGGATAGGAGAAGGTGAACAAAAAAAGGAACAAGGAATGAAAAACAGTGGTGAGACTGTTCTTATGTCAGCTATGGACAGTGCAGAACATTCACAAAAACACTCCTAACATGTTCCCCAAGGGAGGGGAAAAAGAACAGCAAGAGGATAGACATGCAGCATGGAAGGGAAAAGATGCTGCAAAGACTGGGGCCCTGTGCTAGATTTCTCTCCCGTGTGATCAAAAATTTTAAGTACTAACAGCAACATCTTCTGTAATAAACTGTTTTTAGATGGAGAATGCAAGGCAAATGGCATACGTGTTCCATTAAGATCTCTGTTGTTTTTTTTATTTCAATAAAACGAAACACATCTGTCACAAAAATACGCATTTCCTTGGAATTTCAAACCAGATTTAAAATACCTTCAGTGATTTCAGGAATAACTCAGAAAAAAGATAATCTCTTGAAAGAAGTGTATAAGGCAGGGAAGAGTTGTGTAAACCAAAACTATCTGTGACCACCAATGAAATGTTGGTTCTACTATTTTCATTATTGTCAGTTATTAGTCACAGTGTTATTTTGCAGGTATTGTGTGATTTTTCTTTCAAGAAATGTACGAGTACATAGCATACAAACCGTCAGCGACTGCCACACTTTTCTTGTTCTTATTATCCATACTTTCTAATATATAAATTATTTTCGAAATGTACTAGAATAAATAAAATATCTATAAAATGCCACACTATACAATGTACTTGTGGTGAGATGGTTTCAATTCCTGAAACCCATGCCCATGGCCTCTGGTCTGCCGAGGAGTACTGCAGTCCTGGGACCTTGGATAAACCACGAAAAACTGCCGCATTATGCCACACACAAACAGACCCAGACTGCAGGTGAGACTAGATCTGATGAGCAGGGCTCACATATTAGTGGGAAATGATGGGCTTCAGATCAGGAGGCCCATTCGTTACAGATATTCCACAGAAATTGCCTGTGATTTGGCCCATCGTGGAAGTCCACTTGTGTGACCAGTTATGCATGTGTCACAGACAACATGTTGATGAAATGAGACCAATTATATTTTTCCAGTGTGGTCCCCCCCCCTCCCCCTCCCCCCCTGATATTTCCCCAATTTCCATGACATGTTTGAAATTCCCTGATTTCCAGAATTTGTAGCAACCCTGGCCATCATTCTGCAATCTTTAATAACCCATATTCTCACCCTCTTTCATAGCAATCACTGCAGAGCGACCAGAAAAAAAGAAACATTACACAATATTGCATACACAGAAGTATTTATCTTATGAAACCATGCACTTTAATTCCCTTCTGCCAGCACTGCATGCAGAACAAGGCAGCTATGCACAGTATTTACATGATGGCCAAAACTGATATAGCTATGGGAGTGTCTACAGTAAAAATGGGTCAAATGTAAGAAGTTGTGGTCTTATGTAGGGTCAGTAAGTGGACTGAAATCAATTATTCAGTCACTCAATTATCATATTGACAGTGAAACAGCAGATGACAGAGAGAAGGTCAAAATATAGAATTTGGTCTTCCGGAGCTGTTTCATTGCTGAAGATCATAATACAGGTTATCCATAAAAGAATGTTGCAGTAACTTAATTAAAGCGTAATTCCAACAGTTTTAGATAACTGCATGTGCAAGTACTGTTTTGTTATTTCCGTACTTCCAGTGCCATATACACAAAACTGCAACTCCTGAGTGTAAAACATTTTGTGTTCTGTGGTTTGCTGAGAGTGATTCTGCAATTTCAGTTCAACATGTGTTTCATTTAAAGTTAACTGCAATCCCCCACGTGGCAAAAACATTTACCAATGGTATAGTCAATTTGAAACAACCAGACTTGTGTGTAAAGGGAAAAGCACAGGATGACCAAAAGTGTCTGAAGAGGATATTGACCATGTCAGAGCTTCTCAACTTCATTATGCTAAAAAGTATGTTTAAAAACCAAGTCTTAAACTTCAGTTGCCAAAGACAACAATGTGAACGGTTTTAAGAAAATATTTACACATGTATCCATACTGATTGTAGTTGGTACATGCTTTAAAGCCAGATGATTATAGTGTACATTATAACTTTGCAAGTGAAATGCTGCAGTGGTAGATGACTTCCTTAAATGTAAGGTGTTCAGTGATGAGGCAACTTTTCATCGAAGTGGGAATGTAAATACCCATAATGTTTGTATCCAGAGGTCAGGGCATCTCCATGAACCTGAACAATTTCAGAGAGACCCCCTGAAATTAAACATTTTCTGCACTGTTTCCGAACAGCAAGTGTATGGACAATTTTTTCTTTTTTTTCCACTGAAGCTACCGTAACAAGTGTTGCTTATCTGGATATGTTGCACGAACAGCTCTTCCCCAATTAGAAGATAAACCTAAAAACTTTAATTGGCAACAAGTCGGAGCCTCTTACCATTGCCATCTCTTTGTATGAAAGTGGATTAATGTCGAAGTCCCTGACCGCTGAATTGGTCATAATGGTCAATACGACAGTGCTGTTTTCCGCTGACTTCCATGTGCACCTCACCTCAGGTCATGCGATTCTTTCCTTTGGGGCTTTATAAAAGATTGTGTCTGCATTCTGCCTATGATTTGCCAGAGCCAAAATACAGAACTGAAGAGGTTACTGCTTCCATTATTCTAGACTTGCTATCCAAAGTTTGGGAAGAATTTTATTTTAAGTTGGACATTTGTCTTATAACTAAAGGTGCACACACTGAACATTTTTAATAAAAATTAGATTAGTTTTACTTCAATTTGATGTATGATTTGTTTAAATAGTCCAAATTACACTGGGACATTCTTTTATGGACATCCTGTATCACCAGTCCTTTCTATCATAACATAAACAATGAAATGGCAGATACTGAGACAAATTGTAGTGGAGAAGAAAGTCAACATACCTCAACAATCGAATGGCATCTGGAGCATATGAGACATCTGTGAGCTTCTGCAGAGATTATGTGATAGAATGTGCATTCTTTCAAGCACAAATTTATAAAGGTCTCTAGAGCAATAAAGGGTACCATGTGACTGGAAAAAAGCACAACTTGTTCTTGTTATCAAACTGGTTCTTGCCAGACTGATTGACATAATTATAGGCCTATATTATTTACATCTGTGTGTTGTAGAATTATGACTTTTTGGAGATCAAAAATCTCCTCTATAAAAATCAACACAGATTCTGCAAACTGAGATCTTGCAAAACTCAGCGCACTTTGTTCATCCAAAAGAGCAATTGTGCCGTAAACAACAGTATCGAAAAGGCATTTGATACAGTTATGCAGTCGATTAGTGAAAAAATAATGAGCATCGGTTCAGATTTGTGACTGGATTTAGAATGTTCTACCACAGGGGTGGCCAAGAATTCAACTCGTGAACTGTGTCCTGGCATGATTGCCACAGCGCTCAGCCTGGCTGGCACAGTTCCCAACTGCCAACCACACTGTCTGAGTCCGGGGCCAGGGAAAGCGTGAATGCACTCCATTTAAATGGCAATACAGTTGCACCACATATGACATTGTTTTATATTTCACATTTCTCAACAACAGATATAAGAAACAAAACATTTTCATTATTATTTAATTATTTTTTGGACATTGAAGACATAATATAATTTTTATCTGGTACAAACTGTCAGCATACTGACAGATGCAGACAATTTCACAGATTTTTACGATCAGGTTGTCGCATAATTGTGACATATAACTCTGTCTATAATTCTTTGAAGGCCACAATAAATTCTTCAAACCTCACTTTTTCTTTAATTCCAGTGAGCTTAGGGAACTGGACTGTGTTTGTCAGAATGTGTCCCTTCTAAAATGCAATTTTCTTTTTAAATGCATCCCTACCAAATCGTAAAGAAGCTGTTTCTCAACTTGCTATGTCTTACTGATGGCAGGGTGCAGTCAAGCCCACTTAAAATGTGAGGGCTGCAAGCCATTCCAGATGTCTTAATTTTTATTCCTGCACTCCTTTTCCCTTCATAAATGCAACAATAGCATTAAACATAGCATTAAAAAAAAATCGTTCCAGGCATGTCCCTTGACTTAACCAATGTACTTTTCAGCAATATATAAAGTCTCCATACTCTTCGTTCTGTTCTATCAAAAACTATTGTGACTGACAGTGGAATAATGCATGCAACTTCAGATATTTTACTATTTGTATCACCAATTTCCTCATGTGCTCCATGCCTGCAAATTTTGCAGAAAGTGCTTCTTGATGTACAAAATAATGAATCCTGTCTGTCAATCATTGTATTTTTTTCCCTTCCATTGTCAACCAAAGCTTTAAATTATTTCTGCATGATACTGTGATGTTTCATAGCAAAGTTTCAGTACCCATCGCTTATGTGACTGCATAATATGTAATGAGAAATTCTCATCCTTCTCTTCTGTCATTCCCATTCATTTTTTAAAGGCTTGTGAACATAGATCACTCTTTTGCACAAATAATTACTGGAGATGTAAACATCCTTCATATAATGAGCAAATGATGAAGGGTAAACATAGGGGACACCACGAGTCTGCCAAACCGAAGAGAGTTGTGCCAACCAAAAAGTGCCACACTGCAGCACTCAATGAAATGTTGGACAGTTCCAAGTACTTCCAAGAAGGACTGAGCGAACCCGAGACAAGCCAAGCCTTGGCCTGTATGCAGCCCACACACCGTGCAAGCAAGAAGTTTAGCATGCTGCGACCAGCCCTGACCAATAGCATTTCTGGCAGGCAGCAAACTGTGTTGCTCTTGTCTTCTTGTAGTCATTTACACATGGTAAAACAGAAAACGCAACCACTCTTGGACCCCAGTGTTTTGTCTTTCACTGATCTCTGTGCTCTGTTCACTGGGTACTATGACCATCAATCTACTTAGCTATGGCTAGGCTACAGTTCAGTCAGAGTCATAAACAACATGATGGACAATCTTGTGAATGGCTCTGAGCACTATGGGACTCAACTGCTGTGGTCATAAGTCCCCTAGAACTTAGAACTACTTAAACCTAACTAACCTAAGGACATCACACACATCCATGCCTGAGGCAGGATTCGAACCTGCGACCGTAGCGGTCGTGCAGTTCCAGACTGTAGCGCCTTTAACCGCTCGGCCACTCGCGCCGGCGACAATCTTGTGAACATGGGACTGCCAACTTGTAGGGTCTTACACACAAGTGCAATTTCATATGTCAGGACTGTAAAGTATTGTATGCAAAATCATTGATTCAGGATGTATTGTGCATCTCACCCTCAACAAGGAAGTCTCAGTGTAAGCTTTGGCCATGCCTGACATCATAGTCTTGGTGATGTGCATAAAACTGCTACATCTTTCAAGGTTACCTCAGAAGCTCAGCATGTTTTCACAAACAAAAATCAAGTATCAACAGTAGTTCATCACTGTCATGACCACCAGCTGACTGATGATTTCACCTTATCATCATCGTTTGTACCTCTAAGTCTCACTTGAGTTCTGGGCATCTGGATCACTGGTGTCCCATGAGAGACTTCAGTATATCGATCATTCTGCTCCCACTTCAACAGTGAGAAACCTTTTTTGTAATGTTAAGAAACTTCACTCCTTCCCTGCCCGCAGAAGCCAGCATTCCAGAACCAGCTGGCCTCAGCATGCGGAAGACTATTTGGAATGTGGCAGTCAAGACCCCCTCACAGCAGTGCCTCAGCAAGTGGCCCACTAGCCGCACACTCAGTTATGGCATGGGGACAACACATCAGCCTGCACCATCACAGCTGCAAAGCAGGTGGCTCCCTTGTGTCTAAAGCAGAAGCTTATGTAGGACCTTACTCTTTCCAGCCAGTACATGAAACTCTAGCTGGATACTAGCACTGCCGTGTCAATAATCAATGACAACACATATTGGTGGTTCGGCTCTCCTTCACTGGTAAGGGTGCAGCACAGAGCCGTAAATTACTGCTTCAAAACCATTCCTCTCCTCAGAGAACTTTAGCTGGCAGCTAAGTACAACAACGTTTAACGTGTGCTAATCTTCTCTGTTGTGCACTTCCCTGGAGTCACTAACATTTTCGGCTTAGACACCTTTACTACTTTTGGTTTTAAAGCATGAAAAAAGTCAATTTAGTGTCTGAAATGGTGCCTTCTTCTGTTCTTGATGGACTGTGCAATTTGAAGAAGATTTTTGAACCAACACTCAGGAGTGCACTTAATGTTAATGTTCATATCCCTATGTAGCCTTTGTTGGTGCCAAAATTTTGTAGAGCTCACCTGTTACCATTTGAAGTTACACAAGCTGTTGGAGAGAAAGTCGCACAGCTTCAGGGCAACTCTGTCATTTCCCTAGTTTCAACCAGTCCATGAGCAATGCATATAGTTGCCCTTAAAGAATCTAACTGGTCTTTAGGCAGTTATGGTGATTTTAGTACAGGGCGTTTCAAAATGAATATACTGGTTTGAAGACATTATAGCATTTATTACATTCAACTTACAATCATAAGTAATACATCAAACGAAAGAGCAACTCAAACAGTTTTGTTTATATGACTGTGCGTGAAGGGAAGAGTGTGGAACAAACAAGAATGACTGAAGAACATGTTGAACTAGTGAGAGTCTTCCAAGCGTAGAACCAAGAGATCATTTTGGAAGCTTTTCATCGGGATATGGCACAAAAAACTTCAAATTTGTTGGAATCTCGAAACAAATGTACCGTCTTGTGGGGATTTCCTGAAACCCAGATGCGCATATTACCAGTATGTGTGTTCAAGTTTCCACTTAGATGAAATTTCGATTCATCTCTAAAGACAACACAATCCAGAAAATCATTGTCGTTTTGCAGCAACATTTTTTTTGCAAAGCCAGCATGTAAAATGTAGTCTGTAGGATTTCGATGCTGTAACAGCTGCAAATGATAAGGACTAGTCTGTAAATGTCTCCTATCAAGGCTCCACACAGAGGTCAATGGAATTGTTAATCCTCAAACAGCCTTTCAAAATGATCTCTTGGCACTACACTTGGAAGACTCTTACTCATTCAACATGCTCTTCAGTCATTCTTGTTCGTTCCATACTCTTCTCTTCGTGCAAAGGTATACAAACAAAATTGTTTGATTTATCTTTCATTGGATGTATTACTTATGATTGTAAGTTGAATGTAATAAATGCTACAAAGTCTTAAAACCAGCACATTCATTTTGAACGCCCTGTACTATGAATGCCCACTCCAACAATGATACCTATCCCATGCCTTGCTTGGAGGATTTGTTGGCTAAATTGACTGCGGGCCATTATTTTTCAGAGATAGATCAAAACGATACGTATCTACAACTGCCAGTCTACGATGCATCACATCAGCTGCTAGTCTTTAAATACGTCGTTTAGCTTATACAGTTGCAACTGCTTATCTTTTGCAATTGCTAGTGCACTCACCATTTTTCAAAAGTACTTATAACAAATGACTCAAGGTACTCTGTCCTCTGTTAATTATTGAGATGATATGATTGTTATTGGATCAACACATGCAGAACTCTGCAGGAACCTTGAATTCCTTTTCAAAAGGTTCCAGAAAAATGACTTGCCCTGTCATTTGGAAAAATTCAGTTTCTTCAACCATAGTGTCAGATAACTGGTACACACTCTTAGTTGCAAGGAAATCATGCCTACATGTCACCACATCAATGCCATCAGTAATATGCCAACCCCTACTACCTTCAAACACATTCAGGCATTCGTGGATAATAGTTTATCCCCAAAGTGGCAGAAATCACACACCCTCCAAACCATCTATGCAAGAAGGGCATCAAATTTGTGTGCCTGGCCACCTGTCAACAGACTTCTCAGCATCTTAACGGCAGTGTCAATGTAGTACCATGCCATGCCTGATGCCATATGCCATATATGCTGGGCATAGTTACAAGACAAGTTCTTGTACAGTATTGCTGTGGTTTTGTCCCATATGTTGTTGGATGGCTCCAAATGACCAATCACCTTTGCTACCAAATTGTTGACTGTGGTGCAGCTCAACTACTCACAACTGAGAAGAAAGCTTAAGTGATCATTTATGTCCTCAAGAAATTTCATGTGTATTTGTATGGCAGCAAATCCCACCTGCTGACAGAACAAAAACCATCAATTTTGGCATTTGGACTTCGTTCTAAGGTACTGGAAAAGACAGCACAGCATTTGCAGTGCTGAGCATTGTTTTTGAGCAGGTATCACTATGAAATCCACTTTCATTCCACTGCCCAACTCACTAATGCAAATCTGGACCAACTTCTATTATGAACCCTGCACAAATTCCTGTTGATTGGGTGCAACATAACTGTGGCATCATCCTGTGACACCATCGTGGGGAATGTTTTGTCCCAGTAGCACATAAAGTGTGGCCAGGGGATGTTTCCAGTCAAGACGACCCCAGCTTAGGGAATTATTTCGCATTGTGCTACAGGCTCAGTGCCACAAAGGGCATTTTAATGTTGCCCAAAGAGGACTCTGAATGCCAGGTTATCATTCTGCATCCACATGCTCCAGCTCCTTCATGCTTTGCTTTGCGAGATGATGCACATTAAGATGTTGGCCTGGCAGCACACTTACTGGTCCAGCTCAATGCCAACTCTGAATGTGTATTTCTGTTATGCCTATTCTTTGAATCAGGTGGCCCCTGCATAATGTTTCTCACCACCCTGACCACCTATGGGGGAGTGTGTATGTTGATTTTGCAAGGCTGTTTCAGGAAGCTAAGTAGCTGCTGGTCGAGGACACCCTCTCGAACCTCCCTTATGCAGCATGGATGCTATCCACTACCACCCCTACTACCATCCATGCCCACTCGTTGATATTCACCGTACACCCTGGTGTCGGATAAAAAGGTCCCATTTTACACCGACACAATTCCATGCCTCCTGTACTGTAATGGCATCAAACACCTGCCCCCTTTCACCCCAAATCAAACAGAGGGGCTGAGCAGATGACTCATACAGTCAAAGTACATATATTGAAGGCCTTGCCAACATCATCTATTGAGGAAGCTTTGCACAGTTTCCTCATGACATTCCAGCCCACCCCCCACGAACTGGGTCAGTCTGGCCTAAATACTGCCCAGGCATTGACATCGCACACTCTCAGACGTTGTGCATTCCATGCAGCATGCCCAGATTGTGTACAGGCCTGTCTACATGTAGGGAACCTGTGTTTGGGCATGCACATTCAGCCAGGATTTGGGGTGCACCCGAGGGGTCATTGTAGGCCTCAGTTCTTAGAAGTCGGATGGGCACATCTGTCTGACTTATCACCACATCCAGTTCCAGCTGTGACTCCAGTCACAATTGGCATCCCCTGCATCTGTCTTTGACACATGGGCTGGACACCAAGCTCTTCACCAGCCGTGCCTCGCACCCTCACTCTGCATCCCAGTACGACCTCCACCCTGTGCTCCCACTTGGCACAGTGCTGGTTCAGGGATAACAGTGTGGGAGCCTACGGAGGTGGAACAGCTCCCTCTGCCCCAGTCTTCCCTCATCCCTGTAATACTAATACAGTCTGCTGCCTCCGGGGCACAGCTGCCTTTGCAGTCTTCAGCTGGGCCTATGGTTCTGGATCTGTTGGTAGGTTGTTTATTTGTCACCCTATACTAACATATGCCATTCACTGAACATTTCTCATGCTGCTCTCTGTATACTCATTTTAGCTTTTTTTAGCACTGTTTGTCAACAAGGTTTTTACTTCATTCAAACCTGTGATGAAGTTCTTTTTGCTTTCACAGCAACTTTCTAACATATCTACTGTTATTACTCTAACAAGGGGAGGCCGCCAATTGTGAAATTCAGATTCGATTCATACTGCGCATAATAAAAGCTCATGGCCAGAGGTGTAATGTGGCAAAGCACCAAGATGCACTTCTCAGCCGTTGTCGAGAAATTTGACAGTTAAAAGAAACCGTTGCGGTGAAATACTCTCTACGATTAATAATTTTCTGCAGCGTCGTGGCACAGCGGTAAGCGCTCGGGTTCGTAATCCGAAGGTCACCGGTTCGAATCTCGCGCCATACAACTTTTTTTTATTATTTGTCATTTATTATTTGTTTTTTTGTAATTCAAATATATATATAATTCCCGGCAATCAGTTGCAACAATTATGCATATAATAAGTTGTTGAAAGTCGTTTGTCGTGGAAAAATAATGCTTGAAATAAAACACAATATCACAAATAGTATTCAAGTGGATACAATTTATTCAAAAGTTCGGTATACAATCGCACATAATTAAGAATTAGTGACCAGAAGTAGCTGGAGTATCACACGAACCAGAGTGATAGTTATCATAGAAACAGGGAAAGCAGAAAACAGCACGACATCGAGCACATCTGACAAATGATGCGTTTTTACAAGAACAATTGTTTTTTAAATTATATGTTGGGAAAAACAGCTGACTGACATTCTGAAAAAATTGTTCTGTTGTTCGTCAGGTTTGATGCATACCACGCGTATCGTATCATATCGGCAAAAATCGGAGAAAATTGGTGGTGGACGATATATAGTGTGTGTGTATATATTTTAATTACAAAAAAAAAAATTTAAAAAAAGTTACATGGCGCGAGATACGATCCGGTGACCGTATTACTAACCCGAGCGCTTACCGCTGCGCCACGACGCTGCAGAAAATTATTAATCGTAGAGAGTTTTCACCGCAACGGTTTCTTTTAACTGTTGATTTTCTCGACAACGGCTGAGAAGTGCATCTTGGTGCTTTGCCACATTACACCTCTGGCCATGAGCTTTTATTATGCACAGTATAAATCGAATCTGAATTTCACAATTGGTGGCCTCCCCTTGTAAGACATAATGTTAAATGCTTTAGAATTTTATCCAGTTGGACCCACATATTCAGTGTCATGGTTGAATAATTGATGTTGACTAGTTACATACCTGTATGTGACATTACAGGCATACCTGCAATTTGTTCCCTGTCACTCTTGCTACGCACAACTATTTTTCTACATTTCTTAACATTCTGCTAACACATGTGGACGCTGATGCTATAACAGCCTTAGGGTTTCAGACAGGACAACTGGGTGGTACCGGTACTGCTCTAAGACAACAAAAAGGCATCTTCCCACAACCCTGCTGATTAAACAGTTGATCAATGCACTGTCTTAGGCACCCTTCCTCTCTCTGCTCAGGCCATGGCAATGTCAGCATTATTTGCCTTTTTAGCACCTCTGGATGCACTGATCATGGAAGAGAAGTGCAAAGAAGACTAGTTCATCAGCCAAATCTTGTCACCACTGGCTGTAGTGATTTTTGAAGGGATGGCATGCTGCTCACATCACTACGCACACGCTAAAGTATTCATGTTATCACTCAGCCGTGTGTAAATTTTAGTACTTTTCCTGGACTCTATTCAGTACTGCTTAGCATGTATTTAACAGCAGTCTCATTGCACAGTATACTTATTTTCCATGTGCTTTAATAAAATTTGGCGGTCACAAATATAAAAGTTATTTTCTTAGTAAGCAGAATATTTTAATCACAGCTTTTACTGCTTACGAGTCACAGTCTCACTGTCTGTCAGTGAGTATCCTGCCTCAGATGTTCTTCAACCTTCTTCTTATGCATCAAAATTTCCAAGAAGCTGAAATGTCTTCTCTAAGAGTCTCTTCAAAGACTATTCTTTCCATTCTTTGTCACATCTTATTTAGATAATACTTTTTTTGAGTACTTAACTTACTTAAGTCTCATACTGGATATAATTGTGTTACTACAGCTCAAACAGATTCCGGTGGATGGCAGAATTGCTGGCATGCTGCTAATAGCTGGTGGTTTGCTCCTATCACTCTGACACAATGAAAAGGCAATTACAATGTTATTTTAATTTATGTGCACAACATACCGGAAGGATGACAGTTGATCACATAACAAAGATGCAACCATAGTTTAGGTGTCTTGTATCGACCCCCAACCTCCCACCCACCAAAAAAAGAAAATATCGAGGTGAACAATGAGATGGTTCTTACTAATAAATTGTGGCCAGTACCATTCCCTTTCCTTGATCCTTATTAAGATATGTAGAACCAAGTAAATTCTTATATTGTATGTCTGCTATTTACAAGGTCTGATCAAAAAATCCCGGAACTTTACCTACAAAATTTTTCTACAGTTACCATTTATTTATTGTGTGTGGTCTCCTTCAAAATACTCTCTTCCACAATTGATACACACCTCTCAATGCCATTTCCCCTTCTGGAAGCTGCCTTGGTATGCCTCTTGCTGAACTGTATAAAGTGCTGTCTGCAAATTTTCTTTTATCTCATCAATCATTGCAAATTTTAGTCCTTTCAATGGGGTTTTCAACATTGGAAGCAAAAAAAAGTTCATAGGGGCCAGGTCTGGAGAGTACGGAAGATGAGGCAGCACAGTGATTCTGGTTTTTGTGCAATAGTCACGCACCAACAGGGATGAATGTGTGGGTGTGTTATCGTGTTGCAAGAGCCATGAATTGTCTCACCACATTTAAAACTGTTCCTGCACACACTTTTTCATAGGCATAGCAACACGTTCCGATAGTACGATGGATTAACAGTTTGTCCCTGTGGCATGAATTCATGATGAAGTAATTCTTAAAAGTCAGAGACAACTATCAGTGTGGCTTTGACATTTGACCTTATCTGACAAGTTTTTTCTGGTCTTGGAGAACCTTTCACAACCCATTGTGAAGACTGCACTTTGGTCTCAACATCATGACCGTAGATCCACATCTCATCATCAATTATGATTCTCTTAAGGATCCATTTGCGCGATCCACAAGCTCTTCACAGATAGTGAGGCGTAGGTCTTTCTGGTTGGAACTCATGAGCTGTGGGACGAACCTGGTGGCAACACAATGCATTCCAAGATGCTGTGTCAGTATTTCATGACACAGTCTGACTGAAATGTTACATTCTTCTGCAATCTCTTGGAGAGTCTCTCTTCGATTGACATGCATGATTTCATTCATGTTCCTGACATGTGTATTGTTAATAGATGTCGAAGTGCAACCTGAATAAGGCTCATCTTTAACTTCTGTCTAGCAATTTTGAAACCACATGAACTATTCATAACACTGAGTACAGCTTAAGCACTCATCACCGTAGGCTTCTGGCATCATTTGGCATGTCTCTGTAAAGATTTTCTTGAGTTTCACGCAAAATCTGATACAGACAAATTGCTCCTCTAGCTCCGCCATCTCTAAGTTTGCAAACTGTGCGACACAATGTTCCTCTCAATGCAGTACTGAACAATAACTAACAGAAATACAACAATGAAACTTCTGGCAGCTACACATTAAATGCAGGCATGTGCAGGGATACCAACTGCATTTTGCACCAACACACCACTGGCACAAAATTATGAATGTTCTGGAGTTTTTGAATGGACCTCATATTATCAGCATTAGAACTGTATCAAGAAAAAAACTCTGTAGCGAATATTTTGTATCTCTTCATCCTGATCACCAGGTGGGTCCTTCTCATCCTGGGATCTGAGAGCCCTGCACTTTTTTCTAACTTGAACTATTCTAGCCCTCTTTCTTCCACGAGGCTGTAATTATTAGTTTCAAAAGCTATGACAGTGTACACACTTTCACATGTGTCTTCTGGGAGTATTGACATTTTTCCTGAAGTACTGGCCAGTAAAAAAAAGCAGAAGTGTTGAGTTGTCAATAGGCACACACAAATGAGAGAAAACTTGCTACCATTCAGAGTTATCCTTTGATGAGCTAGAGTAAAATACATGTAGCAAACACATTTGCACATACACATGCCTCTGCCCCTACAAGGTGTCAGCTGGACTTACAGTGCAACTGCTTTGTTTCTTGGCAGGTGAACTATATGTGTGAGGATAGTGTCAGGTGGGGTGGGTCGAGTGAGAGGGAGACTGAAGGAAGGGTAAGGGTCTTTGGGTGGGTGAATAGCAGCTCGGAGGGATGCAGTTGGTTTGCCTGTTAAGAATGAGGGAGGGAGAGGTGGTAGGTTTATGACCTTGGCATGTAATCCATGACTGTAAGGGCCAGTGGGGAATGGTACATGTTGAAGGTAACAAGGGGACGTGAATTGGGTGGGACTGACAGGACAGAGAAGGAGAAACTGTTCAGTGGAAGGTGACAGGACAAATGTTAACCCAAGATTGAGACCAGGATTATTACAGGAGTGGAGGATATGTTATAAGGATAACTCCCATTTGTGCAGTTCAGAGAAGCTGGTGGTGAAGGGAAGGAATCAGATGACCCTAGTTGTGAAGTAGCCATTGAAATTGTGCACACTGTACTTAGCCACATGTTGTGGCACTGAGTGGTCAACTTTGTTTCTTGGCAACAGTTTAGCAGTGGCCATTCATCCTGGTGGGCAAATGCTTGGCAGTGATACCATCAAAAGCTGTGCAGTGTTTACAGCAGAGTGTTTACTGGCCTTTGATGAGGTACAACAACTTGTGACAGGACTGGATTAAGAGGTGCTGGGGAGGTGGCTTGGGCATGTCTTGAACCTTGGTCTGACACAGAGATGTGATCACTGTGGCAAAGGTTTGAGAGTGGGAGTGACACAGAGATGGACTAGAATGGTGCATAGGTTGGGTGGGTGATGGAATGCCACTTTAAGAGGGGTAGGGAGGATCTTGGGTAGGACGTGTCTTATTTCGAGGCATGATGTGAGATAATCAAGGCCCTTGTGAAGTCCATGGTGATACTGGATGATGGGGAAGGTGCTCCTTAGTAGCTGATTCTTGGGGTGGTGGGAGGATATGGTATGGGAAATCTGTTTGTGAACTAAGTTCGGGGGGTATTGCCGATCTGTGAAAGCCTTCATGAAGTCTTCAGCATACTGGGAAAGGGAGTTGTTGTCACTGCTGATACATCATCCAAGAGTAACATGACTGTATGGGAGGTGGTTTTTGACGTGGAAAGGATGGCAGCAGTCAAAATGCAGGAATTGTTGGGGGTTAGTGGGTTTAATGTGGGCAATGGTGTACACGGAGCCCTCAGACAGGTGGAGGTGAACGTCCAGGAAAGTGGAATGTTAGGTGCAGCAGGACCAGGGAAGTGAATGGACTTGTGAAGGAAAGTGGGTAGGATGTCTTGGCCCTGAGACCGGATCATGAAGATATCATCAGTGAATCTGAATCGACTAGTGGTTGTGAGCTTTGGGAGGTTAGGATTCCCGTGGCTGTGCCGTGGTTTTGTTTGTATACCTTCCATTCAAAGCAAAAGTAGTTGCTGGTCAGGATGTAGTTGGTATAGTGCATTTGGTAAGCTGTATAAGGATGAGGTGGTGAATCTGGAGTCTGAAGGACACAGGGAAGGGTACAGTTCTATTCATCCACTCTTTCACACCGACTTTCACCTTTTCAAATTCTGCCACCTATAGCTCACAAGCCTGGTACTGCAGAAACACCCCTCCATGACACAAGCATCCCAGAACCACCTCTACTCTCTTGACAAGCTGCTATTAATGTGCAATCCTGACTGCATGCACAACATCTCCGAAACAGAAACCTTGCAATCCAACATCTGGAGGAGCATTCCAGACACCATCTCCATAAACTGTCCCATCAGTTGACATACTACTCCTACCTCAGGGTACCACAATCTACCAACATACATCCATCCTACTCAAGGTGCACCCCTTCGTCGACCCCTCTTATCACCTTGACCCTGTCAGCTGACCACTTCAATTTAGCACTTCCTCCAAAAATCCTTCCCAACACCCCAAAAAACCCAAAACACTGATGTTAACCTTTCCACCAAAAACCTTAGTCCCATAGAAGTTTCAGTTCAATCCAAAGGCCTCAACTTCAACTCTATGCCCAATTTTAACCTTGTTGGACTTAGCAAAGACCTACTCTCCTCCCAATCCCAACAGTGAAAACACTTCTTTGCCACCAAAATCAACCTAATTCCAACTTTGAACCTTGTCTCTCCCAATTCATACCACCAGCTAACCATGACCTGCCTCCCCTCCCACATTATGACCCCTTGGTCACCATCCAGGACTTCCTTACTTCCAACTTCACCTCACCGCCCTTCCCCAGGTCCCTTCCTAACAATGTTAATCTTTCAGCAGAAGAAAGAACAACCACACACAACCTTAAAAAAAATGCTGACCTAATCATCCTGCCAGCAGACAAAGGTTCCATCACTGTCGTGATGAGTCACAGTGACTACCTGACAGATGGCCTCTGCCAATTGTCCAACTGCCCCACTTTCAACCTATGCCATAACGATCTCATCTTAGAAGTCCAACATAGCCTCAAATCCCTACTGAAATCCACAGGCCCTTCCCAGAACCACTCCCCTGAGCCCATATCCCTTCTCACCCCTACAACATCCTGCATACCCACCTTCTACTTGCTAACCAAAGTCCACAATCCTGGAGGCCCCGTAGTTGCTGGCTATCACAGTATCACCAAAAGAATTTCCACTCTTGTCAACCGTTACCACTAACCAGTTACCCAAAACCTAGCCTCCCACATCAAAGACACTAACCACTTCCGTCACCATCTTTCCACCATCCCCAGCCCTTGACCTCCTGGGTCCCTGCTCATCACTGTTGGTGCCACCTTCCAATACACCAACACCTCTCATGCTCATGGTCTTGATGCTATCAAACACTATCTCTCACAACATCCTTCAGACTAAAAACCCACCATCTCATTCCTTATAGACATTGCCAACTATATCCTTAGCCACAATATAACTACATTTAAGGGAAGGTATGCAAACATATACGCAAATAGCCATGGGCCCCTGGATGGCACCTTCTTATGCCAACCTGTCTATGGATCATCTAGAGGAAACCTTCCTAGCTTCCCAACTGCTAGTCTGGTTCGGGTTCACTGATGATACCTTCATGATCTGGACTCAGGGCCACAACATGATCTGGACTCAGGACCCGGACATACTACACAAATTGATTCACAACCTCAACACCTTTTCTCCCATCCACTTTAATCATCCTTCTCTACCAAATGCATCACCTTCCTGGACTCTCAGTTCCACATTTCTGATGGAGCCATCCACACCATTGTGCACATTAAACCCACCAACAGTGCCTGCATTTTGACAGCTGTCAACCTTTCCACACCAAAAAATCCCACCCATATAGCCTTGACACTCGTGGACAACATATCTGCAGTGACAAGAACTCTGTTGGCCATTGTGCTTAAGGCATAATGAAGGCCCTCACACACCTGTAATATTCCCCAAACCTAGTCCACAAACAGATTTCCCATGCAATATCCTCACATACCTCCAAACCTCAAACCACCCCCAAGAATCAGCTACAAAAGAGTGCCCCCTTCGTCACACGATATAACCCTGTATTCTAGTCCAGTCCTGTGCCACTCCTACTCCCAACCCATTGCCTCATGGATCACATCCCTGTGGCAGACTGAGGTGCCAGACCAGCACACTCCACCCACCCAGCACCTCTTCCTCCAGTTCTGTCAAGGGCCTACCCTACCCCACCAGAGGCTGGGCCACACATGAAAGCAGCCATGACATATACAGACTCTGCTGCAAACACCGCACAGTTTTTTACGTTGGTATGACTACCAACCAGCTGTGCACCAGATTGAATAGCCACTGCCAAACTGTTGCCAAGAACAAAGTTGACCACATGGTGGCATAATATGCTCAGTTCCAATGGCTGCTTCATAACCCATGCCGACTTGATGTTTCCTTCCACCTCTAGCTTCTCTGAACTATGCAGATGAGAGTTATTCTTCACATCTAGACGTAGACGTAAATCTACATCTACATCTAAATCTATAAGATTCCTCTGGAATTCACAATTAAGTACCTGTCAGAGGGTTCATTGAATCACCTTCAAGCTATTTCTCTACATCTCCACCCTCGAAAAGTGTGCAGGAAAAACAAACACTTAAATCTTTCTGTGCGAGTTCTGATTTCTCTTATTTTATTACAATGATCATTTCCCTTTATGTACGTGAGTGACAACAAAACACTTTCACTCTCTAAGGAGAAAGTTAGTATTGAAATTTCATGAGAAGATCCTGCCACAATGAAGAACACCTTTGTTTTAATGACTGGCATCCCTATTTGCATATCATATCTATATCTACATCTACATTTATACTCTGCAAACCATTGTGAAGTGCATGTCAGAGGGAATGCTCCATTGTACTGGTTATTAGGATTTCTTACCATTCCATTTACGTATGGAGTGTAGGAAGAATGATTGTCTGAATGTCTCTGTGTGTGCAGTAGTTATTCTAGTCTTGTCCCTATGTGTGCGATATGTATGATGTTATAGTATACTCCTGGGGTCATCATATAAAGCCAGTTCTTGAAACTTCTTGGGACATTTTACATCTATCTTCAAAAGTCCGCCAGTTCAGTTCTTTCAGCATGTCAGTGATACTCTCCCATGGGGTCAAACAAACCTGTGACCATTTGTGCTACCCTCCTCTGTATATGTTCAATATCCCTGTTAGTACTATTTGGTACAGGTCCCACACACTTGAGCAGTATTCTAAAACTGGTCACACAAGCAGTTAGTAACCAATCTCCTTTGTAGACTGACTGCACTTCCCCAGTATTCTACCAATAAACCAAAGTCTACCACCCACTTTACCCACAACTGGGCCTATGTGATCATTCCATTTTATATCCCCACAGAGTGTTACACTCAAGTATTCATAATAAGAGTTGGGCAATTCCAGCAGTGACTCAGTAATATTATAGCCACTTTGTGAAGTGCACAATTTTACATTTTTGAACATTTAAAGCAAGTTGCCAATATTTGCACCACTATGAAATCTTGTCAAGATCTGACTGACTATTTATGCAGCTTCTTTCAGACAGTACTTCATTATAGATAACTGCTCTCATCTGCAAAAAGTCTGAGGTTACTATTAATATTGTCTACACAGTCATTGATATGCAACATGAACAGCAAGGGTCCCAACACATTTGTCTGGGGCACATCCAAAGTTACTTCTACATATGACAATGATGCTCCAGCTGAGATAACATGCTGCATACTCCCTACCAAAAAGTCCTCAATCCACTCACATATTTCACTTGATACTCCATATGGCACTCCCTCCTCTGTTTCACAACAATACAAAATGAGCTGCCCTTTTTTGAACTTTTTCAGTGTCTTCCATCAATCCTAATTGATGCAGATCCCACACCACACTGCAGTACTACAAAGAGGGTGGCCAGGTTTATGTAAGCTGTCTCTTTAGTAATCCTGTTGTCTTTTCTAAGTGGTCTGCCAATAAATTGCAGCCTTTGATTTGCTTTTCTCAAAACATTACCATGTGATCATTCCAGTTTAAGTTACCTGTAATTATAACCCCTAAGTATTTAATTGAACTGACAGCCTTTAGATATGTGTCATTTATCGTGTAACCAAAATTTAGTGGATTCCTTCTGGTACTCATATGGATAATTTCACACTTTTCATTATTTAGAGCCAAATGTCACTTTTTGCACCATACAGATATCTTGTCTAAATCAGTTTGCAGTAGGTTTTGATCATCTGATGACTTCACAAGATGGTAAATGACAGCATCATCTGCAGACAATCTAAGTGGACTGCTCAGATTGTCTTCTACATTGTTAATGTGGGTCTATAACACTTCCTTGGGAATGCCAGACATAACTTTTGTTTTACTCTATACTTTCCATCATTTACTAAGAACTGTGAACTTTATGGCAGGAAATGAAGAATCCAGTCATACAACTGAGACAATACTCCATAAGCACCCAATTTTCACTTGTGAGGAATGGTGTCAAAAGTCTTCTGTAAATATGGAATCAATTTGATGACCCCTGCAATAGCACTCATTACTTCATAAGAATGATATTTCCTGAATCTGTGTTGGCTGCTTGCCAATAAAACCTTTTCTTCGAGGTAATTCATAATGTTCGAGCACACTGTATGTTCCAAAACCTACTGTAAATTGACGTTAGCAATATGGGTATGTAATTCAGCAAATTACTCCTACTTCCTTCTTTGGGTATTGGTGTGACTTATGCAATTTTGCAGGCTTTAGGTATGGATCTGTCAACAGGTGAGCTGCTGTATGTGGTTGCTAAGTATGAAGCTATTGTATCAGCATACTTTGAAAGGAACATAACTGGTATACAATCTGGATTAGTGGATTTTCTGCCAGGTTTCGAGACACAGTTTTATTGTGGAAACTGTTAAAAGCATCTCGCACTGAAATTAATGCTTAATTTCTAGCTTCTGTAAACTTCATCGATTTTGAGGGTATTCTGTTCTTTTCAGTTTTACAAACTTTTTTGTTGCTTCTGCAACAGTGTTCTGATCCGTTTTGTGTACCATGGGAGATCAGTACCGCCTCTTCTTAACTTTTTTGATATTTATCTCTCAATTACTGTTGATACTATTTACCTGAATTTAAACTATGTCTGGTCTATGTTTACATAGTCAGACTAGAAGGAGTGGAGACTGTCTCTTAGGAAGGCATCGTGTAAATTTTTATCTGCTTTTTTAAACTGGTGAATTTTGCATTTATTTTTGATGGGTTTGGATGTTAAGGCAATCAGTCTTGCTACAACAACCTTGTGGTCATTAATCCCTGTATCCATCATGATATTCCCTATTTGCTCAGCATTACTTGCTGCTAATATGTCAAGTAAATTTTCACAGACACTTATATTTAGAGTGGGCTCCTGAACTAATAGATCAAAATAATTTTCTGAGTACACATTCATTATGATTTTGGACAATGTTTTATGCCTACCACCAACATTAAATTTATATTTTTGCCAACGTATTGTGGGTAGCTTATGGTCACCACCAACTATAGTTGGATGAGTGGCAAATCTATCTGAATTGGGACTCAAGTGTTTTTGGAAATGTTCAGCAGGTGTATCACCTGAGGCAGGAAGAAGGGGGCGAGGGGGTCAGCAAAAGGAACCAGTTATTAATTTTTTCTGATTGTCAAGTATAATCTCCACCCATACTAACTCACAGAAACTATCTACTTCAATTTCATTGCAAGGTAAACTACTTCTGACAACAATAAATACTTCACCACTATGGTGAGGACATCTGTGGACTTCAGCTGACCTTATTTCCACCTTTAGCCAGCTTTCCATAAGTACAACAAGTTGAGCTTCAGTGCTTTCTAGAATGAGATTTTCACTCTGCAGCAGAGTGTGCGCTGATATGAAACTTCCTGGCAGATTAAAACTGTGTGCCGGACCGAGATTCGAACTCGGGACCTATGCCTTTCGCGGGCAAGTGCTCTAACGACTGAGCTACCCAAGCACGACTCACGCCCCGTCCTCACAGCTTTACTTTCGCCAGTAAATCGTCTCCTACCTTCCAAACTTTACAGAAGCTCTGCTGCAAACCTTGCAGGACTAGCACTCCTGAAAGAAAGGAGTTCGAGTCTCGGTCCAGCACACAGTTTTAATCTGCCAGGAAGTTTCATTTCAGTGCTTTCTATTGGCACCTGGAGCTCCAGTTATTTTCCAACACAGCTACAACCATTCAGAACTACAATACCCGTTGTGCCCAGGTCTAGCTTTTGCTGCACCCTTTTAGAATGATGCCCTTTCTGTATTTTCCCGAGACCTTCTGGCATAACAACCTGCCCAGTCCCCTCCACACAGCACCCCCACTACCCATCTAGCCACTTGCTGTGTGTAGTGGACCCCTGATCTATTAAGCAGAATTCTCACAACACATCCTCCACTCCTGTAGTCATCCTGAGCAAACTCTGTCCCCGCACACTCCATCCAACAGTTTACCCTTCCTCCTTCCTGTCACCCCCTCTCAATTCAAGCCCCCACATTGTCTTCAGTGTGCATTCCTCACTGGCCTCTTCAATCGTTGATTACATGCATAGCTTATAACTCTCCAGCCCTCCCTGCTGCACTCCTAGCCAGCAAACCATTGCTTCCTTTCAAGCTGCTATCCAACCACCTGCAGTCCCTCTCCCAGCATCCTGCCTCCCTTTCCCCCTACCAACCCCACTTGGCACAACCGATACCACAACCAATCCATATCCTGAGGAACAAAGCATTGGCACTGTTAGTCCAGCCAGCACCATGTGGGGCAGAGCGGAGAGTGTATATGTGTGTGTGTGTGTGTGTGTGTGTTTACTCTAATTTGCCAAAGGATAACTCTGAAAGAAAATTTTCCTCCTTTTGTGTGTGTCTATCAACAACTCAATGCTTCTGCTTTTCAATGAGTGGTCTCCTTTAATTCATGAGTTCTAAAAGAACTTTTCTACAGCATTAATATTTGTATTTTCCGAGATACTTTTATTCTGAGGGTTCTTGTTTAGTTATCCTATTCTGTTTCTTTAAATACATTTTGTGCATGCTATGGCATGCTTTATGGTGTTATCTAACTGACAAAAATGTGAAACTGAATAATAATTTCATAAGCAAAGTAAAAGTAGAACATAATCTACAGAGACAAAGCAACATTTTGGATGATAACAACTGGGTCACTAAGTTGCATGTAGACCTCTTGGAATCCAGTTTAATTTACTTTACATGTCTCACTTTCCAAAAGACGTATTTTATTACAAAGGTGTGTCTTTTATTATAGGGGTGTCTATTGCCTTAGAAGTTAAACCTGCAGTCACAGGACTTGTCAGTTCATAGAAAGCTTTTGGCAATGTTGAATGGAAAATTCTCTCAATATAGCAAAGATAATACACAGTGAGCATGTTTATCTACAACTTGTACAGAAGCACACTGCAGTTATAAGAATCAATGGATATGAAAGGGAAGCAGTAGTTCGCAGATTGCTGAGGTTCTGCAAAGATTAACGGGCTTGTAGGGAACAGACTAGCAAGGACATATGCATCAAACCAGTCTTCAGACTAAATACTATAACATCATCATAACATCTAGCAAGCAATATCTTTATATTATGTAAAGTGTGAATCATTTTCATTACTATCATTCATACATCCTCACAAGCAAATGGGTTAGGGCCCAGTTTTCTAAGCGGGATGAAATACAGGGTGTCCTATGAGGAATTGTTCAAGGATATAACAGGAACGATCATTCGAAGCAAAAAATTTGATATGGAAATATGCCTGTCATGAATGGTTTCCAAGTAGAACACTTTTATTGTAGTACACTGTGTTTTATTATCTGTATTATTCAAACATTCCCAGGTTTATAAATGTAAAAGAGTTAGTGAACATTACAACATGCATTTTACAAAGTACCAATTGAAAAATACATATTCTAACACTTTCAGCTCTGGGCATTATTGTATATGCCACATTACAATAAGTGTTTGAATATTCCGCTGTGAGCTTCAATGCATTTGTGCGCTTGAGAAAATGTGTTGGTTGTCTTTTTAGCTCTGCATGTTCCCTAATGAGGGCAGCACAATGTCCATGAAGTGACCAAGCAGTTCATCCAGCTTATTCACCTTTCACTTGTACGCTTCAGATTTCATCCAACTCTAATCTAATGGCATAAGATCTGGCAATCGTGGTGGCCAGTTAATTGTACTAAAATGACAAGTCCACTAAATAGGGTAAATGCAGTTGAGATATTCCCTCAAACGTCTCATAAAATGTGGAGTGGGCCTCATCATGCTGAAAGTACATTTCAATCCACGTGACCAAAGGAACATCCTCAAGGAATTCAACAAATGAATTTTCCAAAAACAGCAAGTAACTCTGTTACATCATTCACTCTTCTAAAATGACTGGACTTAAAAAAAGAGGGACAATTATTTAAATGCATGAAAAGAAACGTAAAATAGTTAAAACTTTGGTGTGCACACACTTTATTCACCACGTAAACGTTACTACAGATATTCGGACTTAGCTTACGGCATGTTCAATATGCTTGCAATCATTGACAATGATGTGGCACAGTCGAACAGCGAAATTCTGCATGTCTTGCTGAAGTGTCGGAACATCAATGCTGTCGATAACCTCCTGAATGGCTGTTTTAAGCTCAGCAATAGGTTTGGGGTTCTTGATGTATACCTTGTCTTTAACTTAGCCCCACAAAAAGTAGTTGCAAGTGTTCAGCTCCAGAGAATATGGTGGCAAATCAAGGCCCACGTCAGTGGCCTCTGGGTATCCCAGAGCCAGAATGTGGTCCCCAGAGTGCTCCCCCAGAACATCAAATCTCTCTTGCTTTGATGGGTCGAGTTTGTCTTGCATGAACCACATTTTGTCAAACTCACAGAAATCATCTTCCAAAACCTTCAAGTACTATTCAGTAGTTATTGTGGCATCAAGGAATATCACATTAATTATTCCGTGACTGGACACTGCACATCACACAGTCACCCATTAAGAGTGAAGAGACTTCTCGATCATGAAATGCAGATTCTCAGTACCCCAAAAATGCCAATTTCGCTTATTGACAAACCCATTCAAATGAAAGTGGGCTTCATCACTAAACCAAACCATACATGAGCACACTAATTTCCATCATGCCCCACAGCCAACTGTGCAGTTTGAATGTCCTAACACAAACCATTTGGAAGTTATGACAATTTTATTTCATATAGCTCAATAATTGTCACCTGCATCAACAAGTTACCTATCATGCCACAACAAACACTGATCAAAAACTGAACTAGGTAAATGGTTTCAAATGTAGCATGTGGTTTTCCTGTGACCATCTATGATTATTATGTGTGTTGTTGATTCTATTCCATGTAAACATGACTCCACTAGTGAACAGTATTAATGGAAGTAAATGACGACTGTCATTTAACCAGCAACATAATTGAAGTTGTAAGGCACTGTCAGCAGTGTGAAGATTATGACATAATTTCACCATACATGTGTTCGTGGGACATTGATATGTGCAGAAAGTCTGTGTGTGTTGGTAGTAGAACTAAGCTGCACCATTTCCACAACATGTTGCTGTTCTTGCACTTTGTTGTTGAACTATGCACTCAGAAGAAATATGGGAACTTGGAAAAAAACTTTTCATGCAATGTGCTGAAAACTCTGGTATGGTAAACACCCTACAATCAGGAATTCGAAAGCACTAACGGTATTCTTCGACAGCAGTAGGAGCACAACCAGTACAAAACCCAAACGTACACCATATAAGCATATTCTCCATTAGTGCAGACACGTGGCATTTCATCCAGCACATGTACAAACACACTTAACCAATGCTTTTCTCTGATACACTCTCAAGTTCCTTGCATCACTTCATTCACAATACACCATGAACAATTGCACGTTAAACAGGCTAGTTTAATGGCAGAAAAACATCCTGAGTAAAGAGACTGGGCTATAATAAAACATTAAAGATGTTGGGTGTGAAACACACATATGTGTGCACCACTAGCCCAAACACAAATGTTGTTAAATGTGTTCAACATGGAGAAAAGTATTTAAACCGACAAACTCTGGGAGGTTGTAGGGGACATCAAAACAAATATTTTTCCCTAATGTCATTTTTACCTATGAGGAGTATTTAAACCAGTAGAGGAAGATTTCTCTGGCTGCAAATTAATTAAACCAACAAACACTTTTCCATTTTTTTATGAACAAGAAACAACACATTAACACAAACCAATTTCAATTACAGAACATTTTCAAAAATGCCTCCATTGACATGTAAACAAAGGTTACACCGTCAGATCATGTTCTGTCTGACACAGGCAAAAACCCCAGGAGTATCCTGAATTGTTCCTGCTGCTGCTACTATCCGGGCCACCAGGTCCTCTTCTGATGCAACAGGAGTTGCATAAACAAGGTTGTGCATCTCTCCCCACACAAAAAAATCCAGAGGGGACATATCTGGGGATCGAGCAGGCCATGGTACAGGACCACCTCTGCCAATCCACGTTTCTGGGAACCGTTGGTCCAAGAATTGACGCACACGATGACTGAAATGTGCCAGCGCCCCATCATGTTGGAATAACATGCATTCTCTTGTAGGGAGCGGGACGTCTTCCAGCAATTCCGGCAACGCTGTGGCGAGAAAATTGTAATAGTGCTTGCTATTTAATGGCCTAGGCAGCAGATACTGCCCAATTAAACAGTCCCCAACAGCACCGACCACACATTAACGAAGAACCGCAGTTGGTGAGCACTAGTAACTGTGGCATGTGTGGTGGTGGTGGTTAGCATTTAACATCCTGGCGACAACGAGGTCATTAGAGACGGAGTGCAAGCTCGGGTTAGGGAAGGATTGGGAAGGAAATTGGCCATGCCCTTTCAAAGGAACCATCCCGGCATTTGCCTGAAACAATTTAGGGAAATCACGGAAAACCTAAATCAGGATGGCTGGAGACGGGATTGAACCGTCGTCCTCCCGTATGCGAGTCCAGTGTGCTAACCATTGCGCCACCTAGCTCGGTGTGTGGCATGTGTGTTATCCTCACTCCATATACACGAATTGTGCATGTCGAAGACTCCATCATGCCTGAACGTTGCTTCATTGGTAAACAACACAGAGGATGAAAATGTAGGATGCATTTCACACTGTCCCACGTACTACTGCGAAATCAGTGCTCTGGGTGGATAATCAACTGGTTCCAGGTTGTGAACACGCTGCAGGTGAAATGGACGTGACAGTTGCACTTGAAGGACTGTTCTTAAATTCGTCTGATAAGTCCCCATGTTATGTGCAATTGCACAAGTGCTGACTGAAGGATCCCACTTCACATGCTACAAGATAGCTTCCTCAAATTGCAGCGTTCTTACCGTGCGACGGCGTCCCTATCCAGGTAATCTGCTAAATGACCCGGTCTCATGCAGACGTTGGTACACAGTAGCAAAGGTCGTATGATGTGGGATACGGCGATTATGATATTGTTGTTGATAAACCTGCTGTGCAGCTCGTCCGTTGTGGTGCGCTACGTAGTACGCACCAACCATATCAGTGTACTCACTCCAGGTGTATCACTCCATTAGTAAACAGAGACAATGCACTACTACACTAGTGGACAGCAATTGCCTACAACTGAAGAGCATAATATGCCCTCTAACAACTGAAGAGCGTAACACGGCTTCCACCGGTTTGAATATAATAATAATGACATTAGGGAAAAATATTTGTTTTTATGTCCCCTACAACCTTCCAGAGTTTGTCGGGTTAAATACTTTTCACCCTGCATATCTGGGAAACCTTTGGAATAGGACACATGTCCGTATGAAGTATTTGCTTCTATATCTTGCAAGGGTTCTATCCTTCTTGAAGCAATCTTCTTAATTGTTTTGGAGGAACCTCACCTTCAACCAGACTGTTCCTATGAAATTACACAGCAACAGATGATGGTAGGTTCACAAACAGGATTTATTATCCCAATTACAAATTGGTTTAATTTCTGATTGGCAGTAACTTCATACAATCGACGAACAACAAGAACAGACTCTCATTATGGTTCTGGGTCAAATTCAGTTCTCCCCAGTTACCAAGTCCCACGATCACAGTACTTCACACTGGATAGAGCTATGAATACTCTAGAGCCCCTGCCTGCTTTGATGTCATGAGCAGCCATCTGGTGCCTCCAGAATATCTCCAAAACAAATCACCATACCAAACTGAACAGGACATAATTTTTTTCATCTATAACTGTTATTACTTAAACATAGTCTTCTGTGGTTCAACACTCAGCCTTATATATATTTCTATGAACACCACAACACAAACCATTTTGCAATCTCAATTCAGCAGTAAGGGTACATATCACCAACTCCCGTTCACCACCATGTGAATTTGCACCCTTACAATCTACATCATGATCCATATTTCACAAGCTACGAGTGAAGGCTACCCTGTACCACTACCAGTCGTTACATTACCTGCTCCATTCACAGATGGAGTGAGGGAAAAATGACTGTCTTTGTGCCTCCGTAAGAGTCCTAAATTCTCGTATCTTATCTTCATGGTCTTTATCCAGCAGTAGGATCATTCTGCAGTCAGCTTCAAATGCAGGTTCTCTTCATTTTCTCAGTAGTGTTCCGTGAAAAGAATGTTACCTTCCCTCCATGGATTACCATTTCAGTTCCTGAAGCATCTCCATCTCCAGAACATTTCATATTGTTCGAACGTACTGCTTCAGTGTCTCCCTTTAACTAGTTCTGGTGTGAATCACAAACACTATAACATTATTCAAGAATAGGTCACACTAGCAAACTATGTGTGGTTTCCTTTACAGATGAGCCACATTTTCCTAGAATTCTCCCAATAAGCCAAAGTTGATCATTTGCCTTTCCTACTACAAGCCTCACATTCCCATTCTATTTCATATCAGTCTGCAACATTACACTCAGATATTTAAACAATGTGACTGTCTCAAGCAGAATACTACTAATGCTGTATCTGACAATTAAGAGTTTGTTTTTCCTACTCAAACACATTAACTTACATTTTTCTACATTTAAACGTAGCTGCCATTCATTAAACCAACTACAAATTTTGCCTAAGCCATTTTGTATCATCCTACCTTCAACATCTTCCCATACCTTGTCCACCAGATTATTTATTTATATAGAAAATAACAGCAGTCCTACCACACTTCTCTGGGGCATGCATAACAATACCATTGTCTCTGATGAACACTCGCCGTCAAGAACAACATACTGTGTTCCATTACTTAAAAAGTCTTTCAGCCACTCATACACCTGGGAACTTATACTGCAGCTCATACCTTCGTTAACAGTATGCACCTGGAGTACCATGTCAAATGCTTTTTGGAAATCTAGAAATATGGAATCTGCCTGTTGCCCTTCGACAGTTCACAGAAAAGGGTAAGCTGAGATCCACATAAGCAATGCTTTCTAAAACCATGTTGATTTGTGAACATCACTTTTTGGTCTCAAGGAAATGTATTATATTCAAACTCAGAATATGTTTTGGAATTCTGCAGCAAACCAATGTCAAGAATATTGGTCTGTAATTTTGTGTGTCTGTTCTTTGATCCTCCGTATATAATCCTGCATTTTTTTGCAGTCACTTGGGACTTCGGGCTGGGTGAGAGATTCACAATAAATGCAAGCTAAGTAAGAGGCCAATGCCATAGAGTACTTTTTATAAAACCAAACTGGGATTCCATCTGGACCTGGTGACTTATTTGTTTCCAACTCTTATGGTTGTTTCTCTACGCCAGTGATACTTATTACCAGGGTTAGGATTTTTAGGTGGGCACTATTTTTCTTAGGGTTGATTAAAACTGTTTTTAAATACAACGCAGCATAACATTTTAATTCTAGTTGTGGAAAGAGGCATTTTTTCACATACATTTTTCTCTTTTTGGGGCCTTTATCCTTTTTCCCCCAAACCGTGCCCATAATCCCCTTTTTTTCTTTTAAGTTTCATTCCAATTTATTCTATAAGGTTTCTAAGCAATATAAAGTATTCAAGTTTCAATTAACATCTCCTCAGGTTGCTGTGTTTGTGCAAATAGTAAGCCTACTTCTTTCAGTATATGCTGTGTGGGAGTTGAAGGCACACCAACAACAATTGGAAATAATTGTGTGTTCAACAAAACTTCTTTCTCTCACTTTACTGCTAAACACTATAAAGTAGCTTGCAATAATGCAATTGACAATGAGTGAATCTGTCCCACCAGAATCAGAAGCCTGCTGTTTGTGAATGAGAGTTTGTTACTGTGAGAGACGTCATCAGTCTGCATGGAGGGGGGGGGGGGGGGCGGTTACTATGATTGGAAGTGGGAATCATTGTGGATGAAACCATAGACTCAATGGAATGATATGTTTTGAGCATTTTAGTTTTCCCCTTAGCAGGAAAGAAAGTTAAGCCCATGTTGTTATAAATGTATGAGCTGCAGAAAGTAAATGCCTGTAAAGTAATGCAATCAGTTATGGAATCCTGCCCAAAAACTCAGGTCTACTGGTATCGAGTTTGAAAAACTTCTTCTTGTGGTTACAGACCACGTTTCATGCACTGTTTCAGCTGTTAACCAATTTAAACCTTTATTTCCTAAGTTGAAGCATGTGACATGCTTGGTTCATCCACTTCACAGGATTTGTGAATCCATAAGGAACAAATATGACATCACAAATCAATTTATCTCTGCCCTGAATAAGATTCTACTGAAAGCTCTGAGTAGTGTTGTTGAGTCTTGTTGTTGCCTACAGGAAAACCACTGGCCTGCCCCTTCCAAATTTCCCGGTCATTACCTGTTGGGGATCTTGGAGTGAGTGTACTGCTATGCTGTGTGAGAATTTTGACAAAACTGGAGAGGTTGTGCTTTCTTTGGATCCAGCCAACGCAGGTACAATTTCCAAGGCACAGCAACTTCTATTCCCAGAGAAAATACATAATTTGCATACAGAACTATATTGTGTCCATAGTTACAAGTACCTAACTGCAGCTATTGAATGATTAGAACAACAAGGTCTGCAAAAGGAAAAACAACGTGATATTTCTACTTCCATGAGGGAGATGAAGAAATAGAGAAAGTATATGAGAATATTGCCCCCCCCCCCCCCCCCCCCTCATGAACCATGGACCTTGCCATTGGTGGGGAGGCTTGTGTGCCTCAGCGATACAGGTAGCCATACCAAAGGTGCAACCACAACAGAGGGGTATCTGTTGAGAGGCTAGACAAACGTGTGGTTAGGAACCAGGTTTTAAACTGTAAGACATTTCCAGGGACAGATGTGGACTCTGACCACAATCTATTGGTTATGAACTGTAGATTAAAACTGAAGAAACTGCAAAAAAGGTAGGAATTTAAGGAGATGGGACCTGGATAAACTGACACAACCAGAGATTGTACAGAGTTTCAGGGAGAGCATTAGGAAATTATTGACAAGAATGGGAGAAAGAAATACAGTAGAAGAAGAATGGGTAGCTTTGAGAGATGAAATAGTGAAGGGAGCAGAGGATCAAGTAGGTAAAAAGACGAGGGATAATAGAAATTCTTGGGTAACAGAAGAGATATTGAATTTAATTGATGAAAGGAGAAAATACGAAAATGCAGTAAATGAAGCAAGCAAAAAGGAAAACAAATGTCTCAAAAATGAGATCAACAGGAAGTGCAAAATGGCTAAGCAGGGATGGCTAGAGGACAAATGTAAAGATGTAGAAGCATATATCACTAGGAGTAAGATAGATACTGCCTACAGGAAAATTAAAGAGACCTATGGAGAAGAGACAACCACTTCCATGAATATCAAGAGCTCAGATGGAAACCCAGTTCTAAGCAAAGAAGGGCAAGCAGAAAGGTCAAAGGAGTATATAGAGGGTCTATACAAGGGCAATGTTCTTCAGGACAATATTATGGAAGAGGATGTAGATGAAGATGAAGTGGGAGATATGATACTATGTGAAGAGTGTGACAGAGTACTGAAAGACCTGAGTCGAAACAAGGCCCCGGGAGTAGACAACATTCCATTAGAGCTACTGATAGCCTTGGGAGAGCCAGCCTTGACAAAACTCTTCCATCTGGTGAGCAAGATGTATGAGACAGGCGAAATACCATCAGACTTCAAGAAGAATATAATAATTCGAATCCCAAAGAAAGCAGGTGTTGACAGATGTGAAAATTACCAAACTATCAGTTTAATAAGCCACAGCTGCAAAATACTAGCATGAATTCTTTACAGACAAATGGAAAAACTGGTAGAAGCCGACCTCGGGGAAGATCAGTTTGGATTCCATAGAAATGTTGGTACACGTGAGGCAATACTGACCCTACGACTGATCTTAGAAAATAGATTAAGGAAAGGCAAACCTATGTTTCTAGAATTTGTAGACTTAGAGAAAGCTTTTGACAATGTTGACTGGAATACTCTCTTTCAAATTCTGAAGGTGGCAGGAGTAAAATACAGGGAGTGAAAGGTTATTTACAATTTTTACATAAACCAGATGGCAGTTATAAGAGTCGAGGGACATGAATGGGAAGGAGTGGTTGGGAAGGGAGTAAGACAGGGTTGTAGCCTCTCCCCGATGTTATTCAATCTGTATATTGAGCAAGCAGTAAAGGAAACAAAAGAAAAATTTGGAGTTGGAATTAAAATACATGAAGAAGAAATAAATATTTGAGGTTCGCCAATGACATTGTAATTCTGTCAGAGACAGCAAAGGACCTGGAAGAGCAGCTGAACGAAATGGACAGTGTGTTGAAAGGAGGATATACGATGAACATCAACAAAAGCAAAACGAGGATAATGGAATGGAGTCGAATTAAATCGGGTGATGCTGAGAGAATTAGATTAGGAAATGAGACACTTAAAGTAGTGAAGGAGTTTTGCTATTTGGGGACCAAAATAACTGATGTTGGTCGAAGTAGAGAAGATATAAAATGTAGACTGGCAATGGCAAGGAAAGCGTTTCTGAAGACGAGAAATTTGTTAATATCGAGTATAGATTTAAGTGTCAGGAAGTTGTTTTTGAAAGTATTTGTATGGAGTGTAGCCATGTATGGAAAAAAAAGTGGACAGTAAATAGTTTAGATAAGAAGAGAATAGAAACTTTTGAAATGTGGTGCTACAGAAGAATGCTGAAGATTGGATGGATAGATCACATAACTAATGAGGAGGTATTGAATAGAATTGGGGAGAAGAGAAATTTGTGGCACAACTTGACTAGCAGAAGGGATCGCTTGGTAGGACATATTCTGAGGCATCAAGGGATCACCAATTTAATACTGGAGGGCAGCGTAGAGGGTAAAAATCATGGAGGGAGACCAAGAGATGAATACACTAAACAGATTCAGAAGGATGTAGGTTGCAGTAGGTACTGGGAGATGAAGAAGCTTGCACAGGATAGAGTAGCATGGAGAGCTGCATCAAACCAGTCTCTGGACTGAAGACCACAACAACAAAACATGAGGATATTGAAAGTGTAATACAGCACATACAAAGAGATGAGAACATAACAATCATGGGGACCTGGAATGCAGTTGTAGGGGAAGGAGTAGAAGAAAGGGTTTACAGGAGAATATGGGCACAAGACACGGAATGAGAGAGGTGAAAGACTAACTGAGTTCTGTAACAAATTTCAGCTAGTAATAGCGAATACTCTGTTCGAGAATCACACGAGGAGGAGGTATACTTAGAAAAGGCAGGGTGATATGGGAAGAATCTAATCTAATCTAATACAGAAGAATTCATGAAGAAAAGGAAAGAGGCAGACAGGATTTTCAGAAGAAAAAAACGAGAATTAGAGAGGAGATGGATTACGGAGTTAGAAGAAGAGTATAATGATCAAGAAGTAAGAAAATTCTACAAGAGAGTTCAGGAACTGAAGAAAGGCTTCCAACCACGTACAGTATTCTGCAGAGATAAAGAAGGAAATTTTATAGGAGGAGAAGAACACGTTCTAGACCGATGGACTGAATATTTCAGTGAGCTGCTGAATGTCACTACAGAAAGAGAAGTTCTGGAAGGAAATGAAACACAGGGTGACTAACCATGGCAGAATGAAAGACCTGTACCTATAACAACAACAAAGAAAGTTAGGAAGGCAATTAAAAGCCTAAGGAATAATAAGGCTCCAGGTAATGACAACATTTCAGCAGTGATGATCAAGGGTGGAGGTGAACATCTAAGAAGATTGGTACATCAACTGATAGTGGAAATATGGGAAAAGGAAGGGATGGCAGACAAGTGAAACATGGGCATTATATGACCGATTCATAAGGACAAAGCAAACTGTGAAAAATTTCGTGGTATTGCTTTAGTCAGCGTGGTGTACAAAGTGTTAGCCAAAGTCATTGCTATGAGACTTGTACCAATTACAGAAGAAGTACTCTGAGACTACCAGTGCAGTTTTCGATGGGGCAGATCAACAACTGACCAGATCTTCATTATAAGGCAAATAAAGGAAAAGTGTTATGAATATAATGTGGATGTACACCAGCTTTTTGTAGACTTTAAAACAGGACTATGATAGTGTTAAAAGGAAATAGTTATATGACACCTTAATGGAGATGGAATTCCAAGTAAACTTATCAGATTGGTACAAATGACCCTCACCACCACAAAATGCCAGGTAAAAGTACAAGGAAAACTTTCTAAAGAATTTGAGGTCAACCAAGGGTTAAGACAGGGTGATGTATTATCCACACTACTCTTCAACATAGTGTTGGAGAAGTGATGCAAAGGATGGAGATTGATAACCGAGGTAGCACTCTGTTTAACTGTATGCACCAAAATCTAGCTTATGCCGATGATGTGTGTATGCTGTCTAGAAGTTTGAAAGAAATGGAAGAAGGATTTGGCAGACTGGAAAAGGAGGCAGAACAGATGGTATTTAGAGTAAACAACACAAAAACACAGTATCTCTTTGCTTCCAAGAAAAATGCTGTTGTTAAAGAGAAATATATTACATTGAACAGAGGCAATTATGAGAGATGTGAGAAGTTCCAATACCTGGGAGGGCTGGTTACAGAGGAGAGCAGAATAAGAGAAGAAATAAAATCTAGGATTGCTGCAGGAAACGGAGCTTACTGGGCCCTGATCATGGTCCTTCAGTCACGTAGCCTGGGCAAAAAATCGAGGGAGATTGTCTACGAACAGTCATAAGACCAGTGGTAACGTATGGCTCAGAAACATGGACAATGACTGTAGCAGAAGAAGAGCTCTTGAGAAGATTGGAGAGGAAAAGATGAAGAAAGATTTTTGGAGCTGTGTATGAGGTGGGGCAATGGAGGATAAGGAGAAACAATGAATTGGAAGAACTGTATAGAAATCCTGAGTTAGTGACTGAAATTAAGTGTAACAGATTGAGATGGCTGGGCCACGTAGAGTGAATGTCAGAGGATCAAGCTGTCAAAAAGGTTTACACAGGAAATCCGTGTGGCAAAAAGAGCAAAGGGAGACCCTGGAAACAACGGCTGGGGGATGTGGAAAATGATTTGAGAAAGATTGGCGTCAGGAGAAGGAGGAAACAAGCAGAAAATCATCACGATTGGGCTGTGATCATCAGAAAGTCCAAGGCTCTACATGGGCTGTAGCGCCAAGGAGTAAGTAAGTAGGTAAGTAAGATATGGGAAGAATTCAGTTAGATTACACCATGGTCAGACAAACCAGATAGTGGATTGTAAGATGTATCCAGGAGCAGATAAAGACTCGAATCACGATGTATTAGTCATGAAGAGTAGGCTGAAGTTTAAGAGATTACTCAGGAAGAATCAATGTGCAAAGAACTGTGATACGGAAATACTTAAGGGATGACGAGATACACTTGGAGTTCTCTAAGGCTATAGATACAGCAATAAGGAGCAGCTCAGTGGGCAGTACAGTTGAAGAGGAGTGCACATCTCTAAAAAGGGCAATCACAGAAGTTGGAAAGAAAACCATAGGTACAAAGAAAGTAACTGTGAAGAAACCATGGGTAACAGAAGAAATAGTTCAGCTGTTCGATGAAAGAAGGAAGTACAAAAGTATCTAGGGAAATACAGAAATATAAGTTGCTGAGGAATGGGATAAAAAGGATGTGCAGGGAAGCTGAGATGAAATGGCTGCACAAAAAATGGGAAGAAATTGAAAAAGAAATGATCATCGGAAGAACTGACTCAGCGTATGGGAAACTTAAAACAACCTTCGGTGAAATTAAAAGCAGTTTGCATTACAAGTGCAACGGGAATTCCACTGATAAATGCAGAGAAGAGAGCATAGGTGAAGGCCTCTATGAGGGGCAAGATTTGTCTGATGTGATAGAGGAAGAAACAGGAGTCAATTTAGAAGAGATAGGGGATGCAGAATTACAATAAGAATTTAAGAGAGCTTTGGAGCATAGATAAGATCAAATAAGGCAGAAGGGATAGATAACATTCCACCAGAATTTCTAAAATCATTTGGGGAATTGGCAACAAAATGACTACTCGTTTTGGTGTGTACAATGTATGATTCTGGGGACATACCACCTGACTTTCGGAAAAATATCATCCACACAATTCCAAATTCTGCAAGAACTGACAAGTGCGAGAATTATCACACAATCAGTTTAACAGCTCATGCATCTAAGTTGCTGACAAGAATAATATACAGAAAATGGAAAAGAAAATTGAGGATGTGTTAGATGACAATCAGTTTGGCTTTAGGAAAGGCAAAGGCACTAGAGAGGCAATTCTGGCGGTGTGGTTGACAATGGAAGCAAGACTGAAGAAAAATCAAGACATGTCGATGGGATTTGTCAGCTTGGAAAAAGCGTTCGACAAGGTAAAATGGTGCAAGATGTTCGAAATTCTGAGAAAAATGGGGGTAAGCTACAGGGAGAGATTGGTAATATACAATATGTACAGAGCCAAGAGGGGATGACCAAGAACGAAGTGCTCAAATTAAAAAGGGTGTAAGACACGGATGTAAACTTTTGCCTCTACTGTTCAATCTCTACATCGAAGAAGCAGTGGTGGAAATGCAAAAAAGGTTCAGAAGTGAAATTAAAATTCAAGGTGAGAGGATATCAATGATACAGTTCACTGGTGACATTGCTATCCTTAGTGAAAGTGAAGATGAACTACATGAATTGCTGAATAGAATGAACAGTCTAATGAATACAGAATATGGACTGTGAATAAATTGAAGAAAGACAAAAGTATGAGCAGTGGCAGAAATGAGAACAGCAAGAAACTTAACATCAGGATTGATGGTCATAAAGTAAATGAAGTTAAGGAATTCTACTATCTAGGCAGCAAAATAATCAAAGATGGATGGAGCAAGGAGGACATCAAAAGCAGACTAGCACTGTCAAAAAATGCATTCCTGGCTAAGAGAAGTCTACTAGTATCTAACATAAGCATTGTATGGTAGTGAAACATGGACTGCGGGAAAAATGGAAATGGAAATTTGTAGTAAGGACTAGGGGACCAAACTGCGGAGGTCATCGGTCCCTAGGCTTACACATTAACTAATCTAACTTAACTTAACTTACACCCATGCCAGAGGAAGGACTCGAACCTCCGACGGAGGGAGCCATGTGAACCGTGAGAAGACGCCTCAGACTGCGCGGGAGAAAAATGGAACAGAAGATAACTGAAGCATTTGAGGTGTGGTGTTACAGATGAATGTTGAAAATCAGGTGGGTTGATAAGGTAAGGAATGACAAGGTTCTGTGCAGAAATGGAGAAGAAAGGAATATGTGGAAAACGCTGACAAAGAGAGGGGACAGGATCTGTTAAGACATCATGGAATGATTTCCATTGTACTAGAGGGCAAAACTGTAGAGGAAGATAGAGATTGGAATACAGCCAGCAAATAAGTGAGGACATAGGAGCTGCAAGTGCTACTCTGTTTGGCACAGGAGAGTAATTCGTGGTGGGCCACATCAAACCCAACAGAAGACTGATGACTCAAAAAAAAAGAGGGAGTTGTTATATGGTTTTGCCAAACACAAACTTGAGTCTTGTCTTCAGGAGGCTAAAGACTTCAAAGAATTTGCCACATGTGCCATTCTGAGTGAATACAAAGTTCACCCCATTGGTTTCTGTGGATGGCAAAAAAAGCTTTAGCATCTACAAAGACATTCTATCTCCTACCAGAAAAAGACTGACTTTCAAAAATGTAGAGATCCTTAATGTACTAAAGTACAACAGCTTCATGTTCTTTCCTTCTTTTGAGGAGTGATAATTTGATGTACTTGCTTGTATTCCAATAAACTAGAATAGAGGAAAGAGAAATCGTTGAATTAGTTGATAACTCGCACTTTTTGTACCTTTTTTACTTTATTTGAGCACCTTTTCCCTTCCTTTTTCCATCTGAAATTTGCACCACTAAATTCTAGTCCATCTTTTTACTACGCCATTCATACATGACTCTGTGCAATTATCAAATGACAGTATGTTTGTACTATTCTCCAGTGTGAACGATTTCTTAAACACAGAATTTAAAACTTCAGCTTTTGTTTTGCTCTTAAATACAGAATTTAAAACTTAACTTTGGCTTTTGTTTTACAATCTTCAACTACCACACAAGACCTGTCAATGAGTGACTGGATGAAAGCCATAGATCCACTGAGGGATTTTACATGGGACAACAATTTTTTCGGGTTCTTGGCCAGATCTTTTGCTAAGGTGTGCTGTGGTAGTTATTTTATGCTTCCTGCATAAATCTTCCCCCCCCCCCCCCCCCAACTGCTTCCTCAGCATTCCCCCCCCCCAACCACAGTGGGTATTTTCCGTCCTTAATCCACTTACTAGGCACATATTTGTCCAGAACACGATTTACAATCTATTTAAACTATGCCTATAATTCCTCCAGATCCATAACACAGGAATTAAATGATTGCAGTTCACTGTCTAAGAGAGATGCTAACAACTGCTTATCTTCTCTTTCTAGCAAAACACCCTCCTAGACTTCTAGGCAGATTTATTAATTTTCATAACCATAGTCACGCTCACTAATCCCCATCTATATAATGATGCCATTCATACGGTCCAGCCTGTTCATGGCTACAAGGTCTAAGGTATGTCCACTAAATATGGGCTGACGAACTAGCTGCTTCAAATGTGTGTTCCTGTCATATCCCTGAATATTGACCATTCCTCCTAGAACATCCTGTAAGAGTTCCTTGACAAAGTCTTCTGACTGACATCCCATAATAATGTATGCTAAGAAAGTTTTCTAACAAACAGAGAGCAGAATGTCGTCCTGAATGGGGAGACTTCAACAGAAACAAGCGCAACATCAGGTGTGCCCCAGTGAAACGTAATAGGTCTGCTGCTTTTTACGATTCACATAAACGATCTGGTTGATGGTATTGACAGTGGCATTAGGCTGTTTGCTGATGATGCTGTAGCCTACAGGAAAGTAGTATCACACGAAAGTTGTGAACAAATCAAAGAGGATTTGTAGAAAATATACGCACCGTGTAATGACTGGCAGTTGTCTCTCAATATTAGTAAGTAAAACCTACTGAATATAACACAGCAAACATCCTCATTAATGTATGAGTACAAAATAAATGCCCAGTCTTTGGAAGCGGTAACATCAATCAAGTAGCTGGGTGTGACTATTTGAAATGAACTCAAATGGAACAATCAGATTACACAAGTAACGGGTAAGGCAAACTCTAGACTGTGGTTCATTGGTATAATCCTGAAGCAATGCAGTCCTACAACAAAGGAAATTGCTTACAATACTTTAGTTCGTCCGGACCAAAGAAGGGCGGCAAGATTCGAGACTGGTATATTTAGCCACCACGAGAGCATTACAAATCTCATAGAAAGTTTGAAGTGGGACACACTTGCAAATAGAGAATGTGCTAAACAGAAGGGGATGCTCACTAAATTCCAAAATCCGATCTTCACCAAGGATGTAGAGCATACATTATTGCTACCAACTTTCATATCACGCAATGGTCATCATTCAATGACAAGGGAAATTAGAGCTTGTACTGAGGTGTTCAGACAGTCATTTTTCCCTTGCACGACCTGCGAGTGGAACAGAGGTGGGGAGGGAGGGGGGAGGTATGACTTTGGCGTGAATAGTGCCCTGTGCCACACACCACTTGGTGGCTAGCAGAATGTAGATGTAGAAATGTGGCAGTTCAAGGGGAGCTACTACTACTGGTCACGTAATTCACCATATGTAGCAACCAAGCATGGGGGTGCAGTGGTAAGCACACTGCACTCACACTTGGGAGGACAATGGTTCAAACCCGTATTCAGTCATCATTATTTAGGTTTTCCATGATTTCCCTACATCGCTTCAGGCAAATGCCGGGATGGTTCCTCTGAAAGGGCATGGCAGACTTCCTTCCCCATCCTTCCCTAATCCAGTGACCTCTCTGTTTGGTCCCCTACCCCAAATCAACCAACCAATCATATGTAGCGGGTGCCACCAGGGCTGTACATTCCATGCTAGGGAAGCATTAACACTTAATAGGGTCATGATATTAACAGGGTGGGACTGATGCAGGATTGGTCACAGGTGTTGCCTGGATCAAGTCTTATATCAAGAAAGACACAGCAAAGAGCAATTACTATTATGAAATACTGTAAGCACTTGTGCATTTAGAAAAGAAATAAATATTTTTTGCAATAGAATCAAACATAAGCTCTGATGGCACCAGTGATAGACAGAATGATGTGTGAGGATAAGATGGTGCACAATACTATTTGAGAATATCAATATTTTTTCTTTTTTTCTATTTCATGTCTGAAAATAATCAAATCTTCACAATTTTTAGTCCAAAACTAGTTACACTGATAATATATTTGATTACTCTCTACAGATCTTCAAAGATGCTTTGGAACAAAGAAGTGGGGTATTCCAAACTAAGCTAATGTCATGGACCTGAGCAGAATCACAAAGGACGAACCTTCTTCCCTTATCTCGCTAGGTTGATCTTCAGCAGCACCACAACTATTTGTAAATAACTGAGCATTCTCCAGATCATTCACAAAAAGATTAATTTCAGTAGACTCATCCTCTTAAAGTGAGTATCAGCTTGGAAGTTCTAAAATAACATATGACAGACAATCTTCTTGATTTTAGTCATTCTGTTACACCAAATGTGTACTCACCTTCACAAAAAAAAGAAAAATAGCCTCCTCTAAAGAGTCTACCTCAATTTCTCAATCATGAGCTGCTCATCACTTTGTTGAAGTTATTTGCTCAAGTGAACTATACAAGGGGGGACCCAAAAATAACCAGAATTTCTTTCTAGAAAGCATATACTTTATTGTTTTCAAATACAACCTTAATCTCCTTCGAAGTACTCTCCATTAACATTAATACACTTGCCCAAACGTTCATTCCAGCGTTCGAAGCACCTTTTAAATTTGTCCTCTTTGATACCTGCAAGCACTTTCATGACATTGCATTTTACATCTTCCACATCCGCAAAATGATTCCCCTCAAGTCTCTTTTCATCCTCGGGAATAGGAAGAAGTCCGAGGGTGCTAAATCCGGCAAATAGGGCGCCGTGGGTCAAGATAGTCGTTGAGGCCAAAAGCTGACAAACGCTGAGAGCTGTGTGCGCGGGAGCATTGTCGTGATGCAGGAACCACACGCCGGAATCCCACAAAGCCAGACGTTTTTGCAACAAACTTCTGCGAAGCCGTTTCATAACCTCCAAATAGAATTGTTGGTTTACTGATTGGTTTTCAGGGACAAATTCAAAGTGTACGATCCTTTTGATGTCAAAAAAACAGATCAACATTGTTTTCACATTTGATTTCACTTGTCGAGCTTTTTTTTGGTCGAGGTGAGCCAAGTGACTTCCATTGTGATGACTGTTGTTTACTTTCTGGATTGTACCCATAGCACCATGACTCGTCACCTGTAACGATTTTGTTGAAAAAATGTGGATCATCTTCGAACACGTCCTTCATTTCGAAACAGGCTTGAATGGACGATCCCTTTGATCTCCGATAAGAAGCTTCGGCACAAATTTTGCTGCCACTCTTCGCATCCCCAAATCAATAGTCAAGATGCGCTGAATTGAGCTCCAGGAAAACCCAGACAAGTTCTCGAGTTGGTCGATTGTCCTGTGTCGATCATCAGTGATGAGATCACGGATTTTGCTGATGTTGTCTTTGCTTCAAGCAGTTGAAGGTCGACGGGAACAGGGGCTGATCTTCAACCACCATTTCTCCCTTTTTAAACTGAGAAAATCATTCATACACTTGCATTTTACTAAGAGCATGGTCTTCGTAGGCTGTCTGAATCATCGTAACAGTTTCTGCTGCGTTCTTGCCGAGCAAGAAACAAAACTCCACTGCTGCACGTTGTTCGTAAGAACTAGCCATTTCCTCGTGTCATGTCTGCACTGTACGCACACTCAAAGAACTGCCAAAGAAACTACACTTCTCACTGTTGGGTGACGCCGCATGGCAGAATAACTCAGCAGAGCTCCTACTACAATCCTCTGGCAGCGCAACCTGCTACTACAAGTACACGATGTGCAGCATTACGATTCCAGTTACTTTTGGGTCCCCCCCTCGTTTATGTTGTGGTTATGAGACGTCAGCTGTGATTTCAACTATTTATCATCACCACTGGCACTAATATCATTACCACTCATTTTAGGAGTGGACGGAGAATTAAATTGGAGCAGTACTCCTGTATCTCCTTCGCAAAGACATATTTGGAAATGTAGCTCAGCATTTCTGTTTTTGAACTGCTACTCTCAATTTTGGTTCCTGTGTTATGTATGAGGCTCCAGACACTATCTTTGACAGCCTTAATACTGCGAGCCTTTACACATGACCCAATTTCTTAGATTTTGTAGAAGATCCTTCGATAAGACATTGGTACGAGAATAGCTGATGTCTTCACACAATACTCTTTTGAAAGCCATACCTATTTCATTCATTGTCCCTCTATCCGTATCCCTATGTTTTCGTTTTACTTCTATTGTGCAGTAGTTGCTGTTTCTTTAGAAGTTTCTTCACAGAGACTGTATTTCATGGACAGCCCCTCAATCACTAACTGTTTCTACTAGGTACACGTCTATCCAGCACTTAGTCAACTATTCTTGCAAAGCCAAAGTTCCTCTGCATCCTCCTGCAGAGAGATAAATATTTCAAGTTCCTTCTTGGGATGTGAAGAGCTAAATGTTTCATGTTCCTTCTTGGGATATGGCACTACTACTTTTTTTAATTACTTTAATCAATATATAAATCTTTCTGCTTGTTTTAGTTGCTCTTTGTATTTTAGTAATCACTGTTGTTGCGTAAGTTTTATGACCACTGATATCAGTTTCAACATGACATCCTGAAAGAGACCATTAATTTTCGTTGCCAATAGATCAACTACATTTCTGTCATGATTGTATTTCCAAACTATCTGTTCTAAACAATAATCAGAAAACTATTTAGTATTGTTTGGCGCAGTGTTTTGGCACAACCACCAATTACTTTGTGTTTTAGCACAACCACCAATTACTTTATAGTAATTACCATTTACTACTAAACTAAATGATCTTGTTAAATTCAAGTTTCTTGCCTATTCTGACAAGGACACCACTTCTACTTCCCATTTCACTATGTTTTCAATAAACTTATAGATTTACCCCAAATACCCTCAATGTTATCAATTTTGTATTTCAGCTGGATTTCTGCACCTAGTATTACATGAGCTCCACTCCTTTTATGAATACTTCAAACTTCATGATTTTGTTCTTGTAGGAAGTACGGTACTCAGGATAGATTAAAATAGATTTACTATCATTCCAACTGATCTATAGTGAGGTGGTCCTCCAGGATGTAGAACATGTCAGAAAAACAATAATACATGACAAATATTTACAACTAAAAGAAATAAGCTAATGTACCTTCCACAGGTCCCAAGTGGAATGATTGTTTCTTTTTTCTTTAACACTACATGAAACGATCATTTTACAACACTCATTTACTACGATCGCATTAATGCACTGAATTTAAAATTAAAAAAAAAAATTATTCATAAGGTAATAACATATAATAGAACTACTACAATACTTATTTAGAATGAACACATTACTGCACTGAAATGGTGAATGGAAAATCTCATATAAAGATGTGAAACAAATACTAACAAAGAGATAGAGGGGCTGGCCAGTACTTACCTCAGCTCAGTACAGCCGATAGTTACACAAAACAGAACAGAAAATTTACATTCCTAGCTTTCAGAACTTTGTTCCTTCATCAGGGAGGGGAGATGGGAAAAAAAGGAAAGAAGAGAAAGTGGATTCAGTTACTCACAACCCAGATTATGAAGCAACAGGGAAAGGTAAACAGGGAGGGTAGCAAGGATGGAGGCATGGCTGTCAGAGGGAAGCCAAAGATATTCTACTAAAAAGTACTGTGCCAGCTTCAAACCAAAGACGATGCATACAGAAGTAAAGAGGTATATAGTATTAAGATAAACACAACTATGTAGGATGAAAAGAAGCGTGAATGGCTAAAGAGGAGAGGGAAAAAGGAGAACACTGAAGAGTAAATGGGAGTGAGGTTGATTAACGTAGGTTCAGTCCAGGGGGATGGCGGGACGAAAGGATGTGTTGGACTGCAAGTTCCCATCTCCGCAGTTCCGAGGGACTTTTGTTGGGTGGGAGAAGCCAAATGGCAGGTTCCTAGGTTCCTAGAATTATGCTGGACGGCATGCTCTGCTACTGGGTATTGAACATCTCCTAGGCGGACAGTTCGTCTGTGCCCGTTCATGCGCTCAGCCAGTTTAGTTGTTGTCATACCGATGTAAAACGCTGTGCAGTGCAGGCATGTCAGCTGATAAATGACGTGTTGTTTCACATGTGGCCCTGCCTTGAATTGTGTATGTTTTACCAGTAGCAGCGCTGGAGTAGGTGGTTGTGGGGGGATGCATGGGGCAGGTTTTGCAGCGGGGTCGGTTACAGGGGTAGGAACCGCTGGGTAGAGAAGGTGGTCTGGGAATATTGTAGGGTTTGACAAGGATGTTACGGAGGTTAGGGGGGCGACGAAAGGCAACTCTGGGTGGTGTGGGGAGAATATTGTCAAGGGATGATCTCATTTCAGGGCTTGACTTGAGAAAGTCATATCCCTGGTGGAGTAATTTGTTGATGTAATCGAGGCCAGGATAATACTGTGTGACAAGGGGGATGCTTCTGTGTGGTCTGGGGGTAGGAACATTGTTGTTGGACAGGGAGGAATGTATTGCTCGGGAGATCTGTTTGTGGACAAGGTCTGCAGGATAGTTGCAGGAGAGGAAAGCACTGGTCAGGTTATTGGTGTAGTTGTTGAGGGATTCGTCACTGGAGCAGATACGTTTGCCACGAATACCTAGGCTGTAGGGAAGGGAGCGTTTGATGTGGAATGGATGGCAGCTATCAAAGTGAAGGTACTGTTGTTTGTTTGTGGGTTTGATGTGGACAGAGGTGTGGATGTGAGCTTCAACAAGATGAAGGTCAACATCCAGGAACATGGCTTGGGTTTTGGAGAAGGACCAGGTGAAATTCAGATTCGAAAAGGAGTTGAGGTTATGGAGGAAATTAAGGAGTGTTTCTTCACCATGAGTCCAGACCACAAAGATGTCATCTATAAACCTATACCAGGCCAGGGGAAGCAGCTGTTGGGTCTTCAGGAAAGCCTCCTCCATGCGCCCCATGAAGAGGTTGGCATAGAATGGAGCCATCCTGGTTCCCATGGCTGTTCCCCTGATTTGTTTGTAGGTCTGGCCTTCAAAAGTGAAGTAATTATGGGTGAGAATGATAAGAAACGAGGTTTTTGGAAGATCTTCGGGTGGGCGTTGGGAGAGGTAGTGGTTTGAAGCTGGCACAGCACTTAACAGTAGAATATCTTTGGCTTCCCTCTGACAGCCATGCCTCCATCCTTGCTACCCTCCCTGTTTACCTTTCCCTGTTGCTTCATAACCTGGGTTGTGAGTAACTGAATCCACTTTCCCTTCTTCCCTTTTTTCCCATCTCTCCTCACACACACACACACACACACACACACACACACACACACACACACACAGGGAGGTTCATTGATCGTGACCGGGCCAAATATCACACGAAACAAGCATCAAATGAAAAAACTACAAAGAATTAAACTTGTCCACCTTGAAGGGGGAAATCAGATGGCACTATGGTTGGCCCGCTAGATGGCGCTGCCATAGGTCAAACGGATATCAACTGCGTTTTTTTAAATAGGAACCCCCATTTTTTATTACATATTCGTGTAGTACGTAAAGAAATATTAATGTTTTAGTTGGACCAATTTTTTCGCTTTGTGATAGATGGCGCTGTAATAGTCACAAACATATCGCTCACAATTTTAGACAAACAGCTGGTAACACGTAGGTTTTTTAAATTAAAATACAGAACATTTTATTTCAGTTGTTCCAATGTGGTACATGTACCTTTGTGAACTTATCATTTCTGAGAATGCATGCTGTTACAGCGTGATTACCTGTAAATACCACATTAATGCAATAAATGCTCAAAATGATGTTCGTCAACCTCAATGCATTTGGCAATACGTGTAACGACATTCCTCTCAACAGCGAGTAGCTCGCCTTCCATAATGTTCGCACATGCATGACAATGCGCTGATGTATGTTGTCAGGCATTGTTGGTGGATCACGATAGTAAATATCCTTCAACTTTCCCCACGGAAAGAAATCTGGGGACGTCAGATCCGGTGAACGTGCAGGCCATGGTATGGTGCTTCGATGACCAATCCACCTGTCATGAAATATGTGATTCAATATCGCTTCAACCGCACGCGAGCTATGTGCCGGACATCCATCATGTTGGAAGTACATCGCCATTATGTCATGCAGTGAAACATCTTGTAGTAACATCAGTAGAACATTACGTAGGAAATCAGCATACATTGCACCACATAGATTGCCATCGATAAAATGGGGGCCAATTATCCTTCCTCCCATAATGCCGCACCATACAGTAACCCACTAAGGTCCTGATGTTCCACTTGTCACAGCCATTATGGATATTCTGTTGCCCAATAGTGCATATTACGCCGGTTTACGTTACCACTGTTGGTGAATGAAGCTAAATAGAACGCGTGCAAAAAATCCGTCATCGTCCCGTAATTTCTCTTGTGCCCAGTGGCAGAACTGTACACAAAGTTCAAAGTCATTGCCGTGCAATTCCTGGTGCCAAGAAATATGGTACGGGTGCAATCAATGTTGATGTAGCATTCTCAGTGCCAACGTTTTTGAGATTCCCGATTCTCGCGCAATTTGTCTGCTACTGATGTGCGGAATAGCCATGACAGCAGCTAAAACACCTACTTGGGCATCATCATTTGTTGCAGGTCGTGGTTGACGTTTCACATGTGGCTGAACACTTCCTGCTTCCTTAAATAATGTAACTATCTGGCGAGCTGCCCGGACATTTGGTCGATGTCGTCCAGGATACCAGAGCAGCATACATAGCACACGCCCGTTGGGCATTTTGATCACAATAGCCATACATCAACATGATATCAACCTTTTCTGCAATTGGTAAACAGTCCATTTTAACACAGATAATGTATCACGAAGCAAATACTGTCCGCACTGGTGGAATGTTACGTGATACCACGTACTTATACGTTTGTGACTATTACAGCGCCATCTATCACAAAGCGAAAAAAGTGGTCCAACTAAAACATTCATATTTCTTTATGTACTACATGAAAATGTAATAAAAAATGAGGGTTCCTATTTTAAAAAATGCAGTTGATATCCATTTGACCTATGGCAGCGCCATCTAGTGGGCCAACCATAGCGCCATCTGGTTTTCCCCTTCAAGCTAGACGAGTTTTGTTCTTTGCAGTTTTTTCGTTTGATGCTTATTTCGTGAGATATTTATTTCCTTGGTTGTTAAGCTTTTGTGGCTGCTGGCAAGTTACTGAAAATGTGTGTTCCTGAATAATGCACACATTTTTGTACAAGAGTAAGTGACATTAAATACTTGTGAAGACTATTCTTATTTCTAGTATTGACTACATGAACTGAGCTGTTGGTAGAAGTTCATACAACAACAACAACAACAACAACAACTACTAATAGGTTATACGATTCAATACAAATACATTTTATTGTCCTACAAATACAAGGCATGTTGTCACAAACATTGATCAGAGCAAACTAACTGTAGGTCCAGAGAGGTCAGTTGAGCTACCTCAGGGCAGCAATATTGTTCCAGGTGACTCCACACAGTTACATCCCCAGATTCTCAATGCTTTGCCAACTGAACACTATCATTTGTTTCATCTGCAAAGGTAATTTCCTCGGACACTAGTCTTCAGCCACTCACCCATTACCATTATCTGGACTGTATTATTATTTACTTATTAATAATTAATCTATTTACTGCTTTGATAACTAACTTATTTCATACGAAGGTATTCTTCTTCTCTGCCCCTTCCCTCTCACCCAATTCTGTCCCAGATTTCTTCAACTCCGGTTACACACTGAGCAATTAATGAAGGAAATACAAATTCCTGATATGAGTCTTCACTTGTGATGAACTTTATGAATGGTGTAGTAAAGATAGCTTACACATTTTTTTTAAATTAATTTATGCCCTACTTCGGTTAACATTTTTAGGCTCTTAGCATTTTCAGATCCAAAACCCAATTGTCACTGTTTTGTAATTAGATTTTGTGTATATTCCGAACGAACTTTATTTCAACAGTTCTATGCTTAAGTCTGAAAGTGACAGACACTTAAACACGGTATACAAAATTATATGATTAAAAAATATTACACAATCTAGATATCTACATCTACATCTATACTCTGAAAACCACCATGAGGTGCATAGTGGAGGGTACATCCCATTGTACCAGTTATTAGGGCTTTTTCATTTTCCATTCACATACAGAGCAGCACAGGAAGAACGATTGATTGAATACCTCTATGCATGCAGTAATTATTCTAGTCTTATCCTCATGATCCCTATGTGAGGGAAGCATAGGGGGTTGTAGTATAGATACCACTATTTGTATAATGTATGATAATAACACACAACTGGGTACTACAGACTATGCAGAGGGAAACACACACATACATTTTGCATGTAACACACAGTGATATTCATTCAAATTTAAAATAATTTAGACAGTAATTTTCTTTGGCATTGCCAGTGCATGATTCTGCCATTTATATCACTGTAAATTAAGTCCAAAAATATCCAAAGTAAAATGTGGTACATCAACCACTAAATTCAAAACTAATTGCTACAGTACTGACTTATGTAATATAATTATTTCTATAAATTTATTGGAACTACTTTAAATTCATGATGGAGAACAGATATAAAACAATAATTCCAGTACTATCAGACTATGTATTTATTAAGATTACTACGGTAAACACCATAGAACATTAGCTGCCCAGTTATAATGAAATACTGAAAACTATATTTAGTTTCCAGTTTACTGTTTGATTAACTGGAAGAAGGTACGGTGTAGTGTTTAAACGACACCTCATAACTACACTGCCCCAAAAAAGTAATGAAGCACTCATGAGACAGGGTCGGATGTCAAAGTAACTTCACACACATACACATCACTGGCCGGTATATAAATGATTAGAGCTGCAACTCTCTGTGACAGATAGACTACTTGAGTGCATCAGTGTTCTTTATGTTTAGTGTCATTATCAGGCCTGGTAGCATATGTAAGGGGCACAAACACCATCAGAGTTATCTCTTCGAAGGACACGGAGATGAGACATGTTCGTATGAGACAGCATTGTCAGCATCTGACGGAGTTTGAAAGCGGACTCATTGTGGATCTGCATTTGGCCAGCTGGTCAAATCGTGCAATATGCAGATATGTGGGGTCATTGGGTGGAGCAGTGGTCCAAGGCTGGACTGCAAAGGAACATGAGTGCAGGCATACTCATTGTCAAGGTTCCAGTCAACCATGTCTGACTACTACCAGGGAGGATTGTCATACTGTTCACCAAGCACACCATAACTCCTTTACATCTGTGTCTGCCGTATGAGAACAATGAATGGATCTGTGAAACATTCTGTGTCATCTCACACCATTAATAAAAGTAAAGCAGCAGCCAGACTAGGGAATTACCATCCTATGCTTAGGCTGCCAATAACACCACAAAACAAAGAGCTGCTTTTGGAGCGGTGCATGACCTGAACACATGGTCTGCTGATGTATAGCACTGCATCACATTCATTGATGAATTGTAGTTCCGCATATCCCCACATGACCATCGTCAGCGAACATGGTGGTGACCTTGGAATGGTTCCCATTCTTACAATACAGAGGAACCTCACATAGCGAACATAATTTGTTCAAGAATCTTACTCATAGTATGAATTACTCATTAAGCAAAACCAGTTATCCCATATACATTATTGTAAAATACCATAATGTGTTCCATGCAGAAAAGGTGCTAAAAGTTTTATCTTATTCATGCCATTTATTCAAAGAAAATTTTATGTGCAGAATTGTGTACTTTATTATTCATGGCACATAACTAATTCTTTTTTACTAGGAAGTTATCTATAGTCACCTGCAGACACTTCAACACTTGGCAAAAATGTGACACAGCATTATTGTGAAATAAATTTGTAGCGCACATAGCCACTACTTTATTGGGGGGATGATTTTCAATGTACACTGCAACCGATTCCCATGCTTCCAGCATTTGTCATATTGGGCCAGAAGATTGCTGCTGTCTCCTCCTCCTCTGAAGTTCAACTCTCCACAACTTCCTGCTGTGAAACACACTGCAACTCCATAAGCTCTTCCATGGTCATTTCTTGGCGGTGATCTTTCGTAAGCTCATTTATGGCATTGTTATCCACTTCTAGTCCCATGCTCTTGGCTAAAGATACAATCTCACTGACTACAGGCTTCACAGGTAATGATTCATTGATTCATATGCCTCAGAGTCACATTCGACGATGCACTTCTGCCAAAGCTTCTTCCAAGCAGAAGTGAGAATTCTTGCAGACAACGATGTTGAAGTGATATTTCCAAAACTCTCTGAGAGTGAGTTGGTAGCTTCAGTCAACTAAAAGCAATTCTTGAAGAGTGCTTTAGTGTAGAGCCTCTAAAGTTAGAAATAATCTGTTGGTCCATAGGATGGAGTAATGGAGTGGTGCAGGAAGGCTGAAACTGGATCTTCATGAATTGAAATTCTTCCTGGAGGTGGTCTTGTGGGCCTGGAGAATGGGCAGGAGTGTTGTCCATAACAAGCAAGACATGGAGTGGCAGATTCATCTCAAGCAAAAATTTTTTCACCGAAGGACCAAACACATCATTGATCCAATCAGAAGGAACGTCATTTGCCACCCAAGCCTCATTGTTGGACCTCCACATCACATTTAACCTGCCCTTCAGGATTTTACACTTCTTGAAGGCTTGTGGAGTTTCTGAATGGTCAACAAGCAGCAGTTCAATTTTCAAATCGCCACTTGCATTGGCACAGAATAACAGTGTGAGACAGTCTTTCACTGGCTTGTGACCGGGCAATGCATTCTCCTCTGCTGTTATAAAGGTACACTTCAGCATCGTTTTCCCGAATAGACCTGTCTGATCACAATTAAAAACCTGTTGTAGCAGATAACTCTCAGAATCTATGAACATCTTGAAGCTGATGAAGAAGCTTTTGCTGCCTTTGTGTTGAAGCTGGCTGCTTCCACATGCCTTACAATGCTGGGGATGCGTTTTCCTCTTAAACTTCTTGAACCACCTGTGGCTCCCTTAAACACTTCTTTGGCCACTGATGATACTGGTGTCTTCTAAATGAGCTCAGCAAAAATCATTCTCACCTTCTCACAAGTGATGTTCTCATTAGTAGTGTTGCCTCGCAATTGCTATCCATTTATCCATATAAGCAGCAACCTTCCCACATCACCCAGAATACGAAACTGTTGTTTAGATACTCTTGTCATTCCCTTTGAAGCCTCTATCTCCTTAATCTTACCCTTGCTCTGATGATAGTGCAAATAGTTGATGCAGACCAATCGTATGCGCATGCTAAACCAGCAACACTCACATCACCTTCACATTTTTCAATGATTTTATGTTTCATTTCCAAGGTCATTTATGTTCTCTTATCGTCATCTTCTTATGGCTTTATCTTCAGTGACATTTCCACAAGAGCTATTAAACTTGCACACAAAAAGATACTGTGTGAACACAAGTTTAGAAAAATGTTTGATCGCAAGCTGCACTAAGATGGTAGCAGAAAGAGCACTAAACCCAGACAGCAGTATGTACTAAAGGCATTGTTCATATGTCACTGCCAAGAACGACAAGTGTTCAAATCACTGAACTTTTAACCCTCCGCACGGCTGTTGGTGATGTCACACTACATCATCATCACTCATTACAATAAGGATTGCTCAATAAGTGAGTCTTTTTTTACAATTTATTTTGCTCATTATGCAAATTGCACATTATGGGAGGTGCTTGTTAAGTGAGGTTCCACTGTATTTTGGAGAGGCACAGCAATGTTACTATTGGGCTCAGGGGAGTCATCATGTATAGCTTCAGGTCATGGCTGGTAATGACAGAGAACCCACAGAACAACAGCATGTCATGGACATCCCGTTCCCTCTCAAGCAACAATATTGTGGTGCCATTTCTCAACAGGATGGTGCTTATCCACACATGACGTATCTCTCTATGAACTGTCTGTGTACTGTTGACTTACTCCCATGGCCAGCAAGATTCCCAGATCTGTCCCCAATTGAATGTGCATGGGATCAGCTTAGATGACAATCCAGAGTCCATTTCCAGAATATCAGGACCAGCTGTGGGACAGCTTGCCTCAGATGAGGATGCAACGGCTTTATAACACATTTCCCAACCGAATCAGTGCACACATCAAGGCCATAGGGGCACTGTATTTCACTGATAACTGGGCTCATACTTCCAAGTTCTTTGTAAATTTGACTTGATTTTTTAAACACTGTAACAATATTTTATACCCACTCAATCTGTCAAGCTTCAGTTTGGTTCCTCCTCCCCTTCTGGATGATTCACATTTTTTTTTTTTTTTTTTTTTTTTGTCAAGATGTGCAACTGGATACAGTATACAATAAGATGGCCTATAGAATGATGTTCTTGAACATACTGATATGTTCTGTGTCTTTGTTATGATAATGTTTTCACTATGCTGTGTATAGCAGTTCAGGTGCTCTGCTATTTACTTATTTATTATTAGACTATTTATCCATTGATTTTGTGCTGACAACCCTGTACTTACCTGACTAAAAACCCTGTTCTTCCTGCCACCACACTTCACAAAATTTCACAATATTTAACTTCAATTCACTCATTTCGCTTTTGAAATTCTTTATTTTATTCTTTCTGCATGATTAAGGGATCTAACATTCCACACTCCACCCTTATAAGTCCAAATTCGTTCTTCCCTGGTGAAAACATTCTCCTGGGTAGTTCCTGCCCCATGATCCAAATGGGTATACGTTTTACCTATAGAATATTTTACATGAACAGATGCTATCTTCATTTAACCACATAGTAGAGTGACTTGTTCTTTGTAAAAATAAAATATGTTGTTTCCCCTTGCTTTCAGTCATGCCACAGCCTCAACTTAGCAAGGCCATGTCGGATAATGTTACAAAACCGCATCAGTCACTCATGCTGATTGTTGCCCTTGCTTTCTGTCATGCCACAGCCTCAACTTAGCAAGGCCGTGTCGGATAATGTTACAAAACCGCATCAGACACTCATGCTGATTGTTGCCCCTTCAACTACTGAAATGGTTGCAGCCATTCTTTAGGAACATTTTGTAAGTGTGCCTCCCCACAGATACAAATCCAATGTGGTTCCACCTGTCATACAGCTATCCATATTGCTGAGACACGCAAGCCACCCCAGGGCAGGGCAGGTCAATAGTTTTGGGGGGGATGAATGGCCAAATAACACTGTTCTACAAAAAAAACCTTTTTTTCTATTTCTGATAAAAAATATTGTGATCCTAGTTGTATTTTGAGTTCTGAATTGAAAACTGTTTTTGGTTTTTTTCTGTCAGGGATAGTTTACGAGTAATCACAATTTTATTTCTCTTTTCAGTTTCTGATATAGTGCAGCAAACGTGAGGTGAAATTCGACAAACAAATGCACATCTTTATGATGTTATAAGTTCATCACATTAATGGAGGGTGGGATCTAACATATAACACAGTAACCTTTGTGTATACACTTTGAAGCATTTATTTGACATGAGAAATTACAGAAAATTGACAAACAATGAGCCACTGCCTTGTAATGCACATCACTTTTTTCTCTTGTATTGTGAATCTTTCTTCTCTCGAATGATATTCCAGCAATGATCTGCTAACATAGAAGGTACCCACTTCCCTTCATAGCACCTTTCTATGGTAGAAATGTCTTTATGGAATCGTTCCCCATGTTCATCCGATACGTCACTACAACTCTCTGTGAAGTAGTCCAGATGAGAGTCCATCATATGTGCCTTCAAGGACATATTGCACCCCAAATCCTGATATGCTTTGATCATATCCTTCACCATTGCTTTGTAGTTAGTAGCTCTTCTTCTTCCGAGGAAGTTTTTCGACACCATCTTGAAACAGTCCCATGCGGTGTTTTCTTTATCAGTTAAACATGCTTCAAAATTTGCATATCTCTGCTGCTCCCTGATTTGTGGGCCCACAAATACACCTTCCTTTATGTTTGCAGCTGAAAGATGGGGGAATTTGGTAGCTAGATATGCAAACCCACAGCCTGTTGGATCCATGGCCTTCACGAATTGTTTCATCAGGCCAAGTTTGATGTGAAGCGGTGGAAGTAGTATATATTCAGGAGCTACCAGACTTTCACGTTGTACATTCTTTTCGCCAATATTCCATCTTCGCCTATGCCATTTCTTTTTCACGTAGTGAGAATTTCGGTCTCAACTATCCCACTCGCAAAGAAAACAGGCATACTTTGTGTAGCCTTGTTGCATTCCCAGTACCATAGCAATTACCTTGAAATCTTCACATATTTTCCATTTGTGTTCATTGTATTTTAATGAATTTAGCATCCTTAATACGAATTCGTAATTCTCTTTTGTCAAACTAGCGTGAGCTACTGGAACAGAGGGTATTTTATTTCCGTTATGGAGCAAAACACCCTTCAAACTTGTTTTCAATGCATCTATGAAAAGTCTCCACTCCTGTGACATATAAGTGAAGTTCAGCACTTTAATGAGGCCAGCAACGTCATTGCAAAATGTCAGGGCTTCGTCAGTTGAAAAATAAGAAATAAAGGCATGTTCTCTGTGCCTGAACACACTGATTTTAGTACTTTGGTGCAGTAGATTATACTCTTGTAATCTTGAACGAAGCAGCTGCGCCTTTTGTTTACTTAGTCCTAGATCACGTACTAAATCATTTAAATCTGTCTGTGTCAACAAATGTGGCGACGACTCACTTGGCCGGCCGCGGTGGACAAGCGGTCCTAGGCGCTTCAGTCTGGAACCGCGCGACTGCTACGGTCGCAGGTTCGAATCCCGCCTCGGGCATGGATGTGTGTGATGTCCTTAGGTTAGTTAGGTTTAATTAGTTCTAAGTTCTAGGGGACTGATGACCTCAGATGTTAAGTCCCATAGTGCTCAGAGCCATTTGAACCATTTGACTCGCTTGTGCAGTGATATAAAGAATCATCATCTGTGATTTCTTCAGTACTACTTATTCCACTGTCACTCGGAATTTGACCTCGAGCTCTTGAAGGTACTGGAAGGTTGTCCGAATGCTGCACTGCCATTCTCGCTGAAGGCAGATCTGGGTAAACAATGTGCCTCTTCGACTTTTTGTTTGTAAAACCCTTAATTTTTGTTAGAAATAACAATCAGTAACATGGTCCTTAGGCTCCCTCCACACCATGGGAACAGCAAACAACGCCACATTCTCTTTACCTTTCCACCACTGAATTAGTTTGCAGTAACATGTAGCACAACATAAATGTGGTGCCCATTCTTTATCTTGGTCTCCTACCTCTACTCCAAAGTAATGTTTGTATGCTTTCTTTATCACTGAAGAAATTTTCTTCCTATTTCTGGCAAAAGTGAACTTCCCACAGATCTAGCAGAAGTTGTCTGGCTTATATCGACATCCACGACGACGTGGCATTTCTGCAAATTTAAAAATACCACTTTGGTAATACACCCGTATTAAATTAATAGTAGGCAACTAGAGGAACACTGATGTGTAAAAACAAGCAGTCGTTTTACCTTCAGCAGCAGGCTCTATCAGTTTACACACAGGAACTAAAAAATTCAACCGTGCTCGGAAATATGACAGACAGTTACTTGTCAGCCAAAACACCCACTCGTTAAGATTGACACAAATTGCGGCTAACACCACTGTTGTAAACTCGATGCACCTGCTCCTAGGATGCGTGAAGCTTTACTGCCGAGGCAGCGATCGGCTGTCGCCGTTCGAGTTAATGAGATGTTTCAGGTGGTCATAATGACTTAGGTGTGGCGGGGGATAAACAAATGATGTCTGATTCTTCCCACCTGCTGTTGCACAAGAAACTATCACGTTCAATCACTACAGGATGCGGCAACATACCCGTATTTCTCTATAACATCTCTGTGTTTGCCATGAATTGTGAATATACATATATATACGTATTACATAAAAAGTATCCCTGACAACGATATTTTGTTTACATATTTGAATTTCCCACGATAAAATGGTCTAGAAGCACATACTTCAATATCAGAAATAGAACCCATGTCGAACAGTGTTATAAAGGTTTACATTATGTCTTAACTAAAACACAGAACTACAGTGATCACTTACTGCAGTTGTACTCCAATTTATTCAATCTTGATGTTAACAATGACTTTCTATGACTGGTTTTAGTAGTTAATTAGCCACTTTCAGAGGATAGCTGAAAACCGTCACAAAAAGCTGATAAATTCAACGAAGACCATGAATAAATTGGGTACATAAGGACACAGATAAACTGAAAGAAGTTACTGAGTAAAACACACAATGCACAGTTGTTGTAGCAAAGTGGGCACATGATTCCTACCAGTAACTGTCGATAGTGTTTGTGTAGATTAATGGGCTAAGTAGGTCTGCTTTTGGTATATAAGATCACAAAAATAAACCAAGATGTGGCAAAAATTTCTTGGACAATTTAATGAACTGTCTCGAATAGAATGGATGTGGATTTCTGTAGATGTCCTGCTCCATTTGTAAGCATTGACATTTATCTCCCAGAAGGTAGCTTTACATGCCGTTGCACATTATGAGCTCATCGACAATATCTAAATTGTGAGAGTTGGCATTCTTGTTCCTTCTCCTATGGTCTTCCCATCTGTATTAAATATATCAGTTCTGATACCGATCTTCCACACAGGCTTACAGCTTCATTTTTCGTTACTAATTATGAAGTGTAGTTCAAAAACAGGTTTTTTTCTGATGTTTCAACCATCTATTTTATGCACAATATTTCAGTTACTTCAAGTACTGAGAGTTGTGCTGCTATGTGTACTTGCTGCCTGACTCCAACCAGACTGTGAACTGCTGTTGGTCTCAAAGCTCTATTTATAGCTGAGTTTTACTCTTGACATGTAATACACTCTTTGATGCTCTATATTTCAGAGGTCTCACTAACATTTTATGAAATTCACATTCTCTCAATGTTTACTAACTCTGTTGGATGGGAATGGTTGATGAAATCTTAATAAATTGAGTGTTGGATCACAATCCTAATTTAAAATGAAATATCCATCCCAGTTAATTCTGTCTGGTGACATCTCCATTTCAACAGACTTCAGCATTACGCTGTTCCAGAAACTTAGCATCTGACCACAATATGTGTATCATCTTATTTCACTTCATGATTATATCAGAGGCAGTGCTTGGTGACACCTGATTTGTATGGTTGTATTCGTCAAGTGTGTCACTGATGCTCCTTGAATCTCTCCTCAACTGTCGTGATAGTCTCTCCCACATAAGACATGCCACATTTGCGCAGAATGTAGTGTACAGTCGGATTTTGGAGAGACAGATCATCTTTATTAATACAAAAAGACTTTTTATCTTCAGTGACGAGAGCAAAATATGTTATGCACTAGAAGCTGCCCAGCTTAAATCAACATGTTTCTACTAATATGTGTACAAAATGTATTATGGTATGGCCACATGGAATAAAAAAACTTCAAGGCAACTTGAGGCATAAGTTATTCAGCAGTCCACTTAAAAGATGCATTTTAAAAAACAAAAGAATGAATTAATATTATTTTTTGACAATAAAATAAAAATTGATTTCAAATTGTTGATATTATAAATGGAGCACACTAGCTCAATATGACAGAGACAAAAAAGAAAGTGCCCATTGGTTTCTTGGTGGAAATAGTTGGCAGTCACATGGAACGATGTGGAGAAGTCATGTAAAGTGTCAGTCAAATGAATATCAATTTTTATCCATTGGGATGATATTGGGAAACCGGAGTTGATCTAGGGACAAAATTGCTTACAAAACAGTTGTGCAGCTCAGTCTATAATATTGCTGTGAACCCATATCAGATCAGGCTAACAGGACCACCATGTTGCCAACATACACTGCCGCGGGGGGGGGGGGGGGGGGGGGGCATAGTGCACATGGAAAGACAATGTCAATCTTGATCTGGTAATGGCACATGCCATCTAGGGTATAGGAGATGTACTGATAATAGTTTCAATGTCATCTGCCAATAGATAGCATACTGGCACAGCTACCAGAGTGCCACCTGTGCCAACCCTTTCAACATGCTCTGCAGGATGTGCAGCAACTACATCTACATCTACATACATACTCCGCAATCAACAATACGGTGCATGGCGGAGGGTACCTTGTACCACAACTAGCATCTTCTCTCCCTGTTCCACTCCCAAACAGAACGAGGGACAAATGACTGTCTATATGCCTCTGTACGAGCCCTAATCTCTCTTATCTTATCTTTGTGGTCTTTCCGCTAAATGTAAGTTGGCGGCAGTAAAATTGTACTGCAGTCAGCCTCAAATGCTGGTTCTCTAAATTTCCTCAGTGGTGATTCACAAAAAGAACGCCTCCTTTCCTCTAGAGACTCCCACCGGAGTTCCTGAAGCATTTCTGTAACACTCGCATGATGATCAAACCTACCAGTAACAAATCTAGCAGCCCGCCTCTGACTTGCTTCTATGTCCTCCCTCAATCCGACCTGATAGGGATCCCAAACGCTCGAGCAGTACTCAGGAATAGGTCGTATTAGTGTTTTATAAGCGGTCTCCTTTACAGATTAACCACATCTTCCCAAAATTCTACCAATGAACCGAAGACGACTATACGCCTTCCCCGCAACTGCCATTACATGCTTGTCCCACTTCATATCGCTCTGCAATGTTACGCCCAAATATTTAATCGGCGTGACTGTGTCAAGCGCTACACTACTAATGGAGTATTCAAACATTACAGGATTCTTTTTCCTATTCATCTGCATTAATTTACATTTATCTATATTTAGAGTTAGCTGCCATTCTTTACATCAATCACAAATCCTGTCCAAGTCATCTTGTATCCTCCTAAAGTCACTCAACGATGACACCTTCCCGTACACCACAGCATCATCAGCAAACAGCCGCACATTACTATACACCGTATCCAAAAGATCACTTATGTAGATAGAAAACAACACACTTCCCTGGGGCACTCCAGATGATACCCTCACCTCGGATGAACACTCACCATCGAGGACAACGTACTGGGTTCTATAACCTGGCCAGCATGATCTCCTGACTCGCGTTCAACTGAGCACACGTGGGGTATCATGGGACAAGAAGTGGCTCGTGCAACTCATCAACCAACAACTCTTAGAGAAGTAAGTGAACAGGGTGAGCAGGCTTGGCATAAAATATCCCAGGATAGTATTCACCATCTGTACAACTGACTGGATGACACGAGTCAGCACTTGCATTGCCATCTGTGGAGGCTACATCACACATGAATGTGGGTGTTCCAGCATGGGTCGATACCTGGTACCTCAGAATCACTTGTGCTGTTATCTGTAAATGTATTCATTTCATTTACTCCATATACAGTATTGCAACAATAACTTTTGAGTGAACTGGAAACCTCTAAAAGGGTGTACTAATTTTTTTTTCCAGCAGCGTATTAAGCAGGACATCACAAATGGTCACCAGGCTTGTCTGACTAGCTGATAGTATAATAAAATTGTTGAAAAACATAAGCTGGCAAATCCTCAAATGGTAGATGCTAAACATCTCTCGTAAATCAATATATTCATTGACCTGGTTTTGAGGAATGAAATAACAAATATTCTTAATTCCTTTACCTTAAATAATTATGACTCCCTTGAGGTGAGTATCAGTATAATTTGATTAACAACATTACACAGAATGGCATACATGCAAATATTTTTCCAATATTCCATCCATGAAAAGAATATGAACAAAACTAAATGTCTCACAGAACAAAAAGTGTCCTCTGCTATTCACTTTATACTGACTCAAAAGTGTAAAGATGCGAATGTAAAAACAGATAATCAAATGGTAATTCAGCATAGACAAGCATAAAACCAGTACCTTAATCACTGTACTACCGATCTCAATCGTCCCGCACAGTCACAGACTATAAAAGAGCAATCCTAAAAATATAAATCCAGTATTTATTACTGCGCTGCCTCTCACAGTCACTATACAGCCATTACCTCTAGGACAAAACATGACAAAGCAAGAAGACAAGTAAATCAATCAATACATTCAAAATGAAGACTGCAGTTCTGAAGGGGCAGGGACAACACAGGCATTATGCAAAAATGAAATATTATTGATAGAGAAACCACGTGGAATGCAGGTCTTCTGCGAGTATGTAGCCCAACTAAAGTGAATGAAAAATATATAAACAGCAGAAGAAATAGGAAAGAAGGAAAATTGGGGTTCAACATCCATAGCAACATGATTACTAGAAATGAAGCAGTAGTATGGTTGGACATGGAAACAACATTGGTTGTTGAAACCTAAACGCGAATAATCAGATTTGAATTTGATCCTTGTTCTTCCAGATTATGATTCCAGTGTCATGCACTGTGGAATTTCATTCAAAAGATAGGAAGGACGAAGTTGAGGAAAAAGAGATGCTAAAGAATATAGAGGTAGGTTGCACTGCAGGTGATTAGACTACGAGTCAAATACATAGGTGGTTGTGATCAGTTGTACTGTACATACAACAATCTGCAAATACGTTTATTATTTTCAGTGGTGTATTAAATGATATAAAAAGGAATATTATTGTTGAGGAAGAGCTTCAGAAACAACCGTGAGAACGGGGAGAAACTTTGAGAGATAAGTACCAGATTCACAATCAGTATTAAATACAGAGCATTACAATATTACCACTCTCTTGCTGCACAAATCGCTTCCTTCTAATTCAGATTTTCGTTTTCTCATTTCTCCATGAGTAAACCATCAAGAATCTGCACGGCTAGGTGTCTGAATGACATTTCCGAAACAATAGTGCTTTATAAAAGCATCGTACTTCGTCACGTCGCTGAAATTTATGCGAATGGCTAGTGCTTCTCTTCATTAATTGACAAAACAGTACTCACACTTCTGACAATAACTGGAAGAAAGGCGTTGATAAAGCAGATACATGTCGTTGACAGTAAAATATACATCGCCGGTTCAATAGTTTATTTACTTTACGTATGTAAACAATACCAAAGATCTTTCATAAAAAACCAAGGAGGAGTAAGGAGTGAGATTTCTTAGATGGGGCAGAAAACATATCCACGCTTGAAGAAAGAGATAATTTTTTTATCTGTTTCAAAGTTAGCAGTGACTGAAACGGAGATTTCAAGTCTGTATAGTGTATTCAGAACATAGATAAATGTTTCGAAAAAAAATACGGTGACAGGATGTTGTGAATATTCTACGTTATGTTGGAATGCTGCCTATTTAGATCGCGAAACACGTTTTCCGTCTACAGCAAACCGATACAACCCGGAGCTGTTATGATCATACATTGTTATAAAAAAAAATTGTGGAGAAATTTTTTATTCGCTCAACGGTGTACATAGCACATACTACGTAGAGATCAATTTGTTTCCTTGTCATAACCGTGTGAAAAATGGCACGACAGATGATATTTATTTAAACAACGTAATTAATGTGTAATTAGAGTGATATTGAGAGCGAATTTACCGAATTCCTTCCTGTAGCTTGCGATGCACACGATGTAGGTTTGAATTTGGACTGAATGTTAATTTTTGGTAGATAGCTTTTTAGCCTCTTGATAAAGAAAAATACTGCTAAAGTGCTAATACGCCAAAGGCGCAGTGTATTGTGGAGAACAACAGTCGAAAGAAACAGGATGGCAATTTTTTAGTTGGTACAGTAGTACCTCGTATTAAGGACTAGTCTGATCCACGCGCCCGGTTATGCAGTACATTGTATATTAATAATGTTGCGGTTTTCGTTGTTGTGTTATGTTTAATAACGTAGTAATTTAAAATTGAGCCCCGCAGATTACAAGCCATTTTCACCAGAATTTGTGAAGTAGCCTACAATCATGAAATCTGACTAATTTTGAAACGAAATTTTTCAAGATGACTCCAACTGTTTTTATGAACACTAGAAATATTACTTCACTGTGTGCCAAAACAGTCGTCACACCTTTTGCATTGTGTACTTCAGGGAATGTCTTCTTCGTGGTTCTCATAATTATCTTTATAAGCACGTAGCTCTAGCTTTTGGTATGGAGGATAAAGGCTATCCTCAATTTTTCTTTCATGCGTTTGTGTTAACAATTTTTTTATTTATTTTACTAAGGATTTCGAAGTAACAAAATAAAAATATGACCAAAACAACAATAAGCACAGTTGAGAGGAAGGAAAACGTTTAAAGAATACCCATTTCCCCTTATAACAAAATGTTTAAAAACTGATGCCCCCAGTTCCCAGCATTACAGAACCAACAAGACATAGCGGGTAAGTGAGTGACGTGAAGTCATTAGCTCATCGTGTGAGTCCACATAAATTTTTACGTGTGAGAGCGACACAAAATTTGTTATGAGTGGATGTGTCAAATGTGCATAATAATAGGTGGCTTGCGAAAATGAACAAAGCCCGAAACTAATCAGCCAGCACCTTTGGTGTGAAATTAAAAAAATGTCTTTTCTTAGATATTTGTGAGCTGCAAAATGTGACATACTGAAAGCTTTTAAATGTAGACTAAGTTATCCGGTAATTTCTATAGGCATAATATTGTCCCACAGGAGTCAGCTGCATACTGCTACAACTGGCAGATGAGAGGATTACCAGATGTTAAATATCCCCTGACCCAGCATTCTGGGCGACTTTACCAAACTCTCCCCATTTTCTAAACCTCGCCAGTCCTTTTCCTGCACCTCCCCCCCTCTTCCTTCCCCTTCAGCCAGGAGCAGCAGCCCCTGGACCCAAAAGCTCGCAAATTTTAAGATTAGATTTACTTTCATTCCAATTGATCCATAGTGAGGAGGACGTCTAGGATGTAGAACATGTCAGAAATACATTTATTTGTGTGTCCTCCTGCCATTGCTTTGTGAGTTGATTTTTTTATCTATCCAATTACAACAATCAATTTGGGTAATTACAATTTAATAAGTGGTAGTTGTGAGAAGACACATTGCCAAGCAATACTAAATGGTTTTCTAATTACTGCTAAGAACAGATGGTTCAGAAGCCCACTCATGATGGAATTATAGTAGATCTAGTGGAAAGAAATAGACTTGATCTCTTTGAGCACATCCATATCAAAACTAATGTCAGTGACCAAAAAAACAGTGACTGCTACATTAATGGCAAAAGTACAAAGCACAAGTAAAACATGTAGGAAGATGTACATGTTCAGTAAATTAGTTAAAGAAGAGGTAGTGTCAATTCCGAGAAGCAACTTGAAACATTTAGCCCAGTGCATGAGCATGTAGAGGAACCATGGCTCAATTTTAGAATAGTTGACCAAAAGCTGGATATGTATCTAGAAGAACAGATCATGATTGAAAAAGATCATCTATAGAATACAGTCTCCGTGAAGGCATAACAGGTATAAAACGAAGCATAGGGATAACAGATAGAGGGACAATGAATGAAACTGGTTTGGCTTTCAAAAGGGCAGTGCACGAACCCTTCAACTACTACACCAGTGCCTCATCGAAACATCCAACAAAACTAGAAGCAGTTCTGGTAATGTGTATGAGCTATCAGTATAAAAACTGTCGAAGACATTGTCCAGACCCTCATAGAAATCAGGAACTGAAGTTGAGTGTAGCATAGTGAAAACAGAAAATCTTAGTTTTATTTTCAAATATTTGTTTGTGAAGACGGTAAGGGAGTACAGCCCAGCTTAATTCACAGCCCACTGCTATAGAGTGAGTGATACTGATATTAATGCCAGTACTGGTTGTTAGAAAGCATGTGTCATAGTTGTCTGCAAGAAGAATAACACAGAAATCCTTAAAACTTCCATTCATTATAATTGGCATTCACATGTTGTAGAATTCTAGAAAAGATTTTGAGCTCAAATGTAGTGAGGGGTCTTGAATGGAATGATCCCCTCTGTACATCCAATGTGGACTCCAAAAACAACAGTCATCAGAAACTTAAGTTGCACTTTTCTCACATGACATCCTGAAAGTTATGGATCAAGGCAGTCTGGTATGTAGATTCTTGACCTCCAAAAAAGCATTTGACTCAGTACTATACTAACATACTATACTAACTATGGCCATATGAGCTATCAAAAAAAAATGTGTCTTGAGTGAAGGTTTCTGGTAAGGAGAATGTAGCATGTTATTTTTGATGGAGAGTCTCTTAGGCAAAAGGCATAGTGGGCATTGGAAATCAAACTCAGTTATAAATAGCAGTGTGAGACCAACAATACTTCACAGTGTGTTTGGAGTCCAAGCAGCAAGTACATATAACAGCAAAACTTGCAGCAGCTTTAGAAAATGAATGGGACAGTTGTCGAAATATTGTGCATAAAATGGAAACAGCTGGGCAGAACATCCAGAAGCACACTATGAATCAATTGCAACAAGAAAACTTGAGAGATTAATATTACTTCGCTGGGTGGATTATCCTGCCCTTGCATTGATTATTTTTAAAATTTGGTCTTATGTAGACAAATGTCAGACTTTTGTAAGAATCTCTCTGTGATATGAAGCTATATGCATATTCATTAACAGAAGTAAACAAGGAGTTTCATGCATAATAAACTGTTTTCCATGTGGACTAGTTTTTTTTAAAAAAATAGCAACAGGCGTGTTTCAATAAGGAAACTGCATTACAGTAACATGCAGATGGGTAAAACACTTATAGTCATTTCATTTTACTTGTGTTCATCTAATAATTATTTGGTTCAATTGTGTTCAGAGATTGTATGTAGTTTTTATTTAGACTTTTAAACTTTGGTTTTAGTGACACAACTTGAACCAAATATGCGGGTAGAGAGGTGAAAAAATAAAGCACTCATGAATAATTTCCATAAAGCCAAGAAAAGACAAGAGTTTGGTGCATACTGATTTCATTTTAACTTCCTATCCAGCTGGACTCCAAGGAATACTACTGTTGCTAGCAATTCATTGCTGATTTTTGAAGTTTCACAATGTGAGTTTTTGGCAGAATAAGACGTAAACTATTTGCTGTGAACTAGCTGTAGACCAGTTCAGCAATAATTTAATCTTTGTCTGGTGACTTGTGTCATTAGCAAACATTACAGTTTTTTAATCACCCATTAAAGTCATTAGAAGCTCATTTATGTACATTAAGAGCAATGTCAGACCCAAAAACAATTCTTGCGCCCCCCCCCCCCCCCCCATGTATTATGTTTCCCCATTCTGTGGCTAGCTTGGTGGTGGAGTGTTTCCTGGTGAAGGAGTTCCTGTGAGGTAGCATAGCTAGAAGTTATTCCTGACAACCAGAATAAATTATTAACTGGTTGCTTTTGCCAACCCCCAACTCAGATGACACTGTTTCTGAACACTTCAAAGAAAATTTGAGCCTCACTTCAAACAGATATGCCGCTCATCCAGTTAAAATTGGTGGTGACTGCAAGCTACCCTCAATATGTTGGCAAAAACATATGTTTAGCATCGGTGGTAGGCAAAAACATTGAAATCATACTGAATGCATACTCAGAAAATTGTTTTGAACAATTAGTTCAGGAACCCACTTGATGTGTAAATGGTTGCGTAAACATACTGTTAGCAACAAATAACCATGAGCCAACAGGGAACATCATGACAGATACAAGGATTAGTTACCACCACATTGTTGTAGCAAGACTGAATACTGTAAGATCGAAACCCCACAAAAATAAAAGCAGATAAAAATTATCCCGACACCTTCCTAAGAAACAGTCTCCACTCCTTCCAGTCTGACTGAGTAAGAGTACACCAGATGTGGTTTAACTTCAAAGAAATAGTGTCAAAGGCAGTTGAGAGATATATGCCAAATAAATTAATGAGATGATACTGGTCCCTCATGCTACGCAAAACAGGACAGAACGATGTTGCAGAAGCAATGAAGAAAGCGTGCCAAACATAAAAGAACAAAAAATCTCCAAAATTGGTGAAGTTTTACTAAAGTTCTAACCTTAGCACGGACTTCAATGTGAGATACTTTTGATAATTTCTGCAGGGAAACTCTGTCCCAAAATCTGGAGAAAATCCAAATAGGCTCTGGTCATATGTAAAGTATGCCAGTGGCAAGACACAATCTATACTTTCACTGTGTGACAGCAATGGTTATGTCACTGATGACAGTGTCACTAAAGCATAGTTACTGAATACAGTTTTCCAAAATTCCTTCACCAAAGAAGGTGAAGGAAATATTCTAAAATTCAAATCAAGAACAACTGCCAACATGAGTAACTTAGAAGTAGATATCCTTGGTGCAGTGAAGCAGCTTAAATAACGTAATAAAGGCAAAGCCTCTGGTCCAAATATTATATCAGTTAGTTTCCTTTGAGAGTATGTTGATATAGCTTCATATTTAGCAGTCATATGCAATTGCTCACTCGACAAAATATCCGACGTAAAAAAAACGAATGGAAAGTAGCCCAAGTCACACCAGTGGCCAAGAAATAAAATAGAAGAAATCTGCTGAATTACAAGGCCATATCACTAACGTCGATTTGCAGTAAGATTTTAGGGACCGATGACCATCGCAGTCTGGTCCCTTTGGTGTCCCAAACCAACCAGTAAGATTTTGAAACATATGCATACTGTGTTTGAACATTACGAATTACCTCAAAATAGCCAAGTATATCCAGAAAAAATTATTCTTGTCAAACACAAATTCACATGAATTAACAAGTACTATCAATGGAGCATCTCCGATTGATTCCATATCTTTAGATTTCCAGAAGGCTTTTGGCACCATTCCTGACAAGCACCTGCTAATCGAATTAAGCTTATTCATTAATTCTGTGCCTGCAGAGTATCATCTCAATTGTACAACAGAATTCGTGATTTCCTGTCAGAAAGACCACAGTTTGTAGTAACTGATGGAAAGTCATCGAGTAAAATAGAAATGATGTCTGACATTTCCCACAGAAATCTTATAGGCACTTTGCTGTTCCAGGTCTATATAAACAATCTGCGAGACAATTTGTGCAGTCATCTAGATTGTTTGCAGATGATGCTGTTGTTTACTGTCTCATAAAGTCATCAGTTGATCAAACTGAGTTGAAAAATGATTCAGATAAGATACCTATATGGTGCAAAAAGAGACAGTTGACTCAAAATAATGAAATGTGTGGTTATCGACATGAGTACTATCAGGAATCCCCAAAATTTCGGTTACTAGTATATGTTAAATCATACAAAGCCACACACACACACAGCATTAGGCACACTCTGATTGCAGTTGTCAGACAGGGTTAAGGAGTTGTCTTTGACAGTGTGAGGGAAGTGAATATAGATAGAGGTTGAGGGGTAGGTCTGAGCTGTTAAGTGATGGTTTTGGCATATTCAACACTGGGATGACTGGACAGGCAGTCTTTGTAGAGAGAAACTACTAAGGCAAGAGCACAGACATTAGATATTAGCATAGGTTGGGAAGCAGCTATTGAAATTCACCAGATTGTAATGAGTGAAGTACCTTTGAAATAAGTGATAAGATTTATCTTTGGCCAGGTTTCATATTGAGAGGAGACAGCAGGGGGGGGGGGCGGGGGGGGGGGGGGGTGATGAACAAATGGTGTAGAAACTACCAGAAGTTTGTCAAAAGTTAGAAATCAGTGTTGAAAAGGTCAGCCACCAACAACAAATTAAGAACCCTGTTGTGTCGTGCTTCATTTGGAAAATGCTAGAAGCAACAAAAATTCATATAGATGTTAGTATAAGCAGTTAGAGCATGAACAGTACTTACATGTAGCGATGGTACAGTGTAGGTATCTCACAACTCCATATTTTATTAATAAACAGAAATTTTGAATCTGAATGTTTGACTAAGGAACACCTGGTTTACCATCTCCAACAAGCCTTAGTGTCTCCAAATTACCTTGAGGACTACAACAGAGGACAATTATACTGGCAGCTGCTGTCATCTCCAAAGGACGACTGGTGAAAATGGCCAACATCTAAGGGGAATGCCAAGTCGGTGCGAACAGTAAATAGCAGCAGTACTTCCAATGCATTGTGTCCAAAGTCTTAAGCCATTGGCAGTGTTGTGTTTTGTGGCATGAAGGAACTATACATGTTGACTGTTTGAATGCAAGTTTAATAGTGAAGATTACAGCTGAGCTTACAAAAAAGGTAGAAATAGGCAGTGATTAAAAATAAAAAGCCAGTAATTGTATGAAATGTTTATCAGATGTAAGGAAATTACTTAAAATGAGAATTTCAGGAAAGAGTGAAATATTTACAGACGGTGAATGAATTGTCAACATAGAGAAAATATTCAGCAGCAGAAGTACATTGCCTGAAGGAAAATAAAACTATTGAAGGCACAAAGAAGTAAATCACTCAGCTCAAATCAGTGTGAAAATCTGTTAATACCATGAAAAGGAGGGTCAAGGCTCTGGAAGATACACTAACTACAAAGAGTACTGAAGTACGAGTAATGATACTGCAACACCTGTAGATTCTGTTAAGAGTTGCAACATGTAATGAGGACTTCATAAAAAATGTGAGGCACTGTTGATGGACATAAAAAATAGCTGATTGTTTCATAAACCTGAAGTTGATAAACTACCCTAGTGTATGTTGGTTTGACTCTTTCAAACAATTGCATAACATTTACCTGTAGCATGTGTTAAACTGTGTGTACTACTTTTAAAAGAGCTAGTGTGAATGCTGTTTTCTGTTCTATGTTTCTGTGCTCAACTCATCAGTACACTATAGGTGAGTGGTATTCCCTTATTTTATGTTATGCTCCATCCAGGAATTTACATTATTGTTATCCATCTGGATATTGTTATTTTCTTGGGTAGATGTCAACATCATTTGCACTACCACTTTGTTGACCTGCAGATGGAATTGCTAGTGTACTTTTATTCAGTACTTATCTGTGGGGAAAGTTGACAATCATACATCTAGCAGATATATCTTTAGGGACTTATATTCTTACACTTGTGTACCAATACATTAATTCCCTAGTGGTATTTGCAGTTGTTAATAATAATAATAATAATAATAATAATAGTGAAGGAAACAAAAGAAAAATTCGGAGTGGCTATTAAAGTCCATGGAGAAGAAATAAAAACTTTGAGTTTCGCCGATGGACATTGTAATTCTGTCAGAGACAGCAAAGGACTTGGAAGAGCAGTTGAACGGAATGGACAGTGTCTTGAAAGGAGGATATAAGATTAACATCAACAAAAGCAAAACGAGGATAATGGAATGCAGTCGAATTAAGTCGGGTGATGCTGAGGGAATTAGATTAGGAAATGAGGCACTTAAAGTAGTAACGGAGTTTTGCTATTTGGGGAGCAAAATAACTGATGATGGTCGAAGTAGAGAAGATATAAAACGTAGACTGGCAATGGCAAGGAAAGCGTTTCTGAAGAAGAGAAATTTGTTAACATCGAGTATAGATTTAAGTGTCAGGAAGTCGTTTCTGAAAGTATTTGTATGGAGTGTAGAATGTATGGAAGTGAAACATGGACGATAAATAGTTTGGACAAGAAGAGAATAGAAGCTTTCGAAATGTGGTGCTACAGAAGAATGCTGAAGATTGGACGGGTAGATCACATAACTAATGAGGAGGTATTGAATAGAATTGGGGAGAAGAGGAGTTTGTGGCACAACTTGACTAGAAGAAGGGATCGGTTGGTAGGACATGTTCTGAGGCATCAAGGGATCACAAATTTAGCATGGAGGGTAAAAATCGTAGAGGGAGACCAAGAGATGAATACACTAAGCAGATTCAGAAGGATGTAGGTTGCAGTAGGTACTGGGAGATGAAGAAGCTTGCACAGGATAGAGTAGCATGGAGAGCTACATCAAACCAGTCTCAGGACTGAAGACAGCAACAATAGTGAATACAGGCTGGACTTTGAACTTCACAACCACAGTACTATAAGTAAAATAATTTCCATGTAAACCACACATTCAAGTCTAGGTTTCAGACTGGAGGTTTACTTTCTGGTGCTAAAGTTCATATGAAGTTGCTGGTGGACGTCACACAGAGAACTGAAAAGCCCCTGATATTAAAAACAAAGTAAATGAGTACTCTGTTAGTCACATCATCTTCTAGAATACGTAAGAATGTTTGGACTCTGTAGTGTAAATTCAGCTTAACTTTAATGTTTATATTAAACAGGTTTTGACATCACCAATACATAAATAGCAAATATTATTGTGTGTATAGTTACATAAATACTTAGTTTTATAGTATTAAATAAAACAGCTGAATAGTGTAAGAGGAGGAGCAGTGCCAATTGCTTGTTTTGAAGTAGCTGTTTTTCTCCTAATATTATGAAAAGGATAGACTGCTACTCATCATATACAGGAGATGTTGAGTTGCAGGTGGGCACAACAAAAATACTCCTAAACATGTGAGCTTTCAGCCAAAAGGTCTTCTTCTAACATAGAAAACACATACATTCAAGCAAGCACAACTATGTTAGAAGAAGGCCTTTCGGCTGAAAGCTCATATGTTTAGCAGTATTTTTGTTGTGCCCACCTGCAACTCAACATGTGGTATGGTAAGTAGCAATGTATCCTTTACATTACTGTCACTATTCCATTCTGGGGTTTCCATTTTTTTATTTGGTTTTTCTTCTAATATACATACTCACACTCATAAAAAGTCTAATGTAGAAGTAATTCCTATGAGTATGAAGAAAGACTTTGTTCTGTCATGCTGTGTTTTAAAATTGTACTTAATTAAGCTTAATAAAGTACAATAATATCTTAACACACCGTGGTGGAATGATGTATTTCTTTAAATTTATCAAGCTTTGGTGGTCACCCATAAGAAACTGATTATTGAGTTATTTCAGGTATTCAGCTGTTCATTTCACTACATGTAAACATTTCAATGACCCAAAAACATACCATTAGTAATACTCAACAATCATAAATAGATAGCATTAGTCATAATTTGTTGTTGGTATATTTCACACAAAAGTAGCGTACAGTGGCTGCTTCTACTTATAACTTGACTCATTCTACATCCCTGAAGGTTTTCCCATATCATGAGATTTATGGAACACAATGTGTGAATGAATAAATGATGAGTGACCTTTATGGCTCTGATAGTTAATTTACACATACTAATCAACCAGAGCCATGATTACTTCACTCCACTAAGAGACACAACATATTCAGTTCTGCACATTTAGTGGTACAAACTGGTGAGAAAATAATGAATAGGATGGAAACGGTAAAATTCTTAGGCGTTCATATTGATGAGAATTGAAATCAGAAAAAGCACATTTTGGAATTCCTGAAACAGTTTAATTCAGCCACATTTTCACTTAGAATTATTGCAAATCTTGGGGAGAGACACATCACTAAGCTGGCATTTGATAATTTCATATGGAATAATGTTCTGGGGTAACTCATCTTTAAGAAAAGAAGTCTTCAGTGTTCAAAAATGTGCTGTAAGAATATTATGTGGTGCCCATTGACGATCATCTTGTAGACATCCATTTAAGGAGTTGGGTATTCTGAGTACTGCTTTGCAGTATATTTATTCCGTCATGAAGTTTGTTGTAAATAATTCACTACAGTTCAAAAGGAACAATGATGTACGTAATTGCAAAACCAGAAGGAAAAATGAATTCATTACTTCACATTAAGGCTATCTTTAACACAAAAGGGGTGCACAATGTTGCAACTAAAATTTTTGATCACTTACCGAGTGATATAAAATGTCTGACAGACAACAAAGTAAAATTTGAGAACAAACTGAAAAAGTTTCTCCTCAACAACTCCTATTTTGTAAAAGAATTTCTATTATTGTAATGTGTAAAAGGTACTGGGTAGGAATTAAAAACTCACATATGTACACCTATTTGAAAAAAAAAAAAAAAAAAAATTATAAACAAACTCAAATGTTCAGCATGTTTACATAATTTGCAATGTGAATGAAAAATGACTTGTCCCACATCATTGTCATTTGTCATGGAGAATGGCCCATGGAACATGAAACTACAGTGATCTGCCTTTTACATATGTTATAGCTGTAATTCATTGTTGCATGGTAAGGTTTAATTCTTTGGTCATTGTCTGTAGCTGAATGGCACCAATTATCCACTGAGAAAGATGATGCAATGTCTGTACAAGTCGGGTTTGAACCTCAGTGATAACCCAGCGTGTCAGTACGGTCGATATTTGGAACAGATTATGGCAAAAATCTGGATAATGTGACCACTGTGGCTCCTGATATTTGACTACTGATTCTGAACACTCCAAAAAATGATGTGGCGTGCCCGCATGTTGTTCATAACAAGTGTGTGGAGTGTTCTATTCTGCTATATTTTCATCACTTCTTTAAAACTCCACATTTGCACTTTATAGGGAAGACTTTATGCCAGCACAGCAACTTCTGTGTGTGACTGCAAGTACTTCACATGGTAACATTGTTTCATACAAATGTGAAGGTTTTTTGCCAAATACTTCACTTATTACTTGAAGATCCGCCAATTTTAATTGCCTATAACAGTCTCATTTCTTCAGGGACTTGTCCTGCTGCATTATATACCTTTGTTAATCTTCTGATATTGATTGCACACAAGTGCACAGTTTCACAGATAAATGACTTCAACGGTAAACACACAACATCCATATTTTAAAATCATTTTTATTCGGATTTAGCTGTTCAAGTTGGGATACCCCTCATGTCAGCTGTTCAAATACAGCTTTCTCTGCAGATTAAGTCGAGGAATGCCTGAAATGTCCTCAGCACAGTAAGTGGCTGGATTTTCCCGTGTGTATTACTTACCTTGATTGATTCTTTGCGAACATTATTGTAATTCTGTGTGCTTGATTGGAACAGGGAGGAGGACTGAATAGATATATATATAAAGTAAAAAGGAAAAAAAATATTTGTATTAGAATAACACTCAATACAAATACAAAACTGATTATATTTTATTAAAAAAATAATGTAAACAGACTATACTGTATCACAGCCTTTATATCACAGCAGTTTTTTTTTAATTGTCTCTAAACAAACTTCAAATAACATTATCATCATAAACAAAACCAAAGATCAGCTTTGCTAATAATTGACAGTCTTCAGTAATACCATACTGCATCTTATTTCAATCAACATTATATGAAACTTACGTACAATGTGTATCACCATTCATTTGATATTAGTGACTATTACTTGTTTTCTCAAAATTTCCCTGGAAGTTGTGGGAAATGTTGTCATTATCTTTTTTATTTTCGTATATTCTCAAAACTGTAAGTCTTAAAAAATTGCAAAAATATTTAAGTTTTAAAGAATAGTAAGAATATTGTATGGAGTGTTATGAACAACACTAGAATTGCTGAATGATAAATCTTCACAATGCACATAATAGTTCATATTAATTAACTTTATAGTTTCAGCCTGAAATAAATGCAGTTTTAATGAACAGGTTTAAAACATAGGTTGTATTCATAAAATATGATAGTATCACAAGTTATTAACATTACAGTAAAGTCTAAAAGCTAGACATTTTAATATCGTGTGCATTCTACGTAAGTTCACAATGTTCACATGATTATGTATGAGAACAGGACTAGCATAGGAAGTTCTGTATTCCATAAATATTTCAAAATTTGTTATATATTTTACCATTTACAATAGCTCCATATAGCCAGTTGAAAAATTATTATTAGGCAAATACAAGTGTGTTTAACAAAATTGAATGGAAACCACAAGGACTGCTTTACATTAACCAAATATACATCACTAAGGATTAGCAGTTCCAGAAATACATTGGTATTGTATATATGGTAGCTTATCACTTTCATGATTTTTACCCACTGATTATAACTTAGTTTTGTTGAGTATTTATATTTAAAAATTATACAGTGTCATGCAACGTCATCTTAATTGTAATGGTAATTAATAAAAATCTCCCTTGATATCGCACTGCAACATTACTAAAACATTAAATTACTGCCCCTATTTAAACAGAAATCACAAAATGAAAGAAAAACACACCTAACGAAATTGTAAGTAAAAATATGCTGCCTTTACTGGAATCTGGCCTCACAGTTAATGAAGTAGCATTTTTGTAACATTCATGTATCCATATCTAAAGACAAAAATAGACCAAGGAGTACGTCAATGCTACACTGAAACAGAAGGAAAGACTACCACCGTCCGATGAGATAAGCTGTAATGTCTGTTAAAAGACCTTAAGCAACAAAGGTACACAAAAAAAATTAATTTTAGAAAATTTTAAGGCTTATACCCAAAAAATGGATGGGAGCAGGAGGCTGGAAAAACAATTCAGGTTCAAGGATATCCCTTGAAATACAACGTACGAATATCAGTGCATGTGGAAATTTGAATGCCCTGATCATCACTAGTTTTCCTTGTTTCAGCATTTCGTCTTTAAGTGTTGTGACCTGTCCTTTGAACAATTATTTCCATTTCAGATGACAAGTATATTAAAAGAACTGGATCTTATTCTCTCTGCTACTACATTCTCCTACTCCTTTGTATCATGTTTCAAAGCCCTTTGTCTTATGTTTGGAGTTTACATGGATTTCAGTTTGAATTACTTTTACTACTGAAAAAAATCATAAATAGACCTCATGTTAAACAGTCACTCTCTCTTGTTATATCCTGAAGATGGCCAAGAAAATGAGTTACATAATCAGGTAGCATACATATGATATATCTGAGAGGGATTATGGAGGAAATTCACAATATGTAGAATCAGATGACTTTATCCTGTAGTGGTCTCAGCATTGTATCAGTTCACCATTCAGTTTACTATGATTTTGCAGTGTCTGTGTTGTTCAGAAGTACGATGCAATGTTCCTTCGGACAGGCATCAACAACAAAGGCAAGGCAAAATTGTATTTAGCTGTCGGTACTGGACAAGCGACTTTCAATTATGTCTCCCCTGTACAGGAGTACACATAGAGGATGTACAAGTGCAGGTTTTAGACAGGAAGTGTGCTCAGATAGCCTAATGGTAAGGCAACTGCTTGTGATATGCAGGAAATAACGGGTTCAAGACCTGGTCTGGCACAAAGTTTCATTGTCGTCACTCTGGTCTGGCACAAAGTTTCATTGTCGTCGCTCCATTATACACCTGATGGTTACCCTAATTTGCAATTATGAATACATATCAGGTACTCAATTTACTCCTCTTCTACATCTTACTGTTGGATATGGTAAAGTTTAGGAGGAGGGATATTTTTGGTGATAAATTAGTAGTGCTGTGGGGTATGGTTAAGTTTAAGAGGAGGGATTTTTTGTGATAAATCAACAACGCAAGTCTTGTTGAGTCTTAATGGGGAAAAGCCTACAGCCTTTATAAATATACAGTCACTGCCACTACAAACTACCACTGTTTCATTTTACATAACTAAAAGTACATTTTTTTCATGCGAGTATAATTGTTCCATTTAAAATCCACAAAGTTAATAAAACAATGTGGATGATACTGTCTAAACAGGCCAAAGATTATTTAGTGAAGCCGGAAACATCTGCAAACAAACTAACCTACTGTGTAGAAATAAGGCACTGTTTATATAAGTGAATAGCATTATAAAAAAGGCTGGTTGCGGTTTCCTTCTTTGCAAGAATCGACCTGTATTTTTTATACAGCCACAGTCTCAGTATGTCAGTTTTCAACAAAGTAGCAATAACATAGACCTTTCCCATTGTAAATGTACTGAATGGGTATCCAGTTGATATTACATTTGCATTCCTCAGTCGCTGCTTAGATTTATTAAATGAAACATCACTATGCCTACGATCCATGAAGGCAGCAAACAGAAAGATTTGTAAATGAACATGAAAGTGAAGTTTCAATATTCATTTTTTTTGTACCAGTTATGACACATTTTCATCTTCCAGTGCGTGTAGCAATTATTGGAAATTATTTTTTATTGCAATAAAAATAATTGTATGAGAATATACCAATATTCCGGTGATGTAGCAAACAAAAGAATGAATGGACTGAAATGAAGAACATTTGGGTCTAATCAATGTCTTGTAGTCCAAGTTGAAACATTTCCTACTATCTTTCCCTAGCTACCCCCTCTCCCCACATATACCTTTAATGTCATTATCTCTTTGGTGCCTGTGGTAATAAATTATAAATAATCACCCTTTACATTATCATTTCCTGGAATTTAAGTATCCCTCATTTCACAACTGTAACAGACCTTTACAAGAGAGTTAAACTCTCAAAACAATAATTCTGCTTTCAAAAGATCAGATTTCAAAGTACTTAGAGGCTCTGGATTCTGTAGAATTTTCTTTAAAAAAAAAAAAAAAGAGCTGCATTGAGATAACAAAGTCAAGATTAAAAACTACTTTTTTAGGGAGCAGTGGCAACAATAAAATGTGCACACTATGAAAAATGAGAAGAATGCTGAAGATTAGATGGGTAGATCACATAATTAATGAGGAGGTATTGAACAGAATTGGGGAGAAGAGGAGTTTGAGGCACAACTTGACTAGAAGAAGGGATCAGTTGGCAGGACATGTTCTGAGGCATCAAGGGATCACCAATTTAGTATTGGAGGGAGCGTGGAGGGTAAAAATCGTAGAAGGAGACCAAGAGATGAATACACTAAGCAGATTCAGAAGGATGTAGGTTGCAGTAGGTACTGGGAGGTGATGAAGGATGCTGCATCAAACCAGTCTCTGGACTGAAGACCATAACAACAACAACATGAAGAATGAAATGATTTGTTTTGTTGTAGACGAGGAACCTGCTGTATGCATGTCTTCAATCACTAACTACAAACATTTTGTTTTGTAAGAGGATGGTGTTAACAACTTTGGCTACCACATACATGTACAAGGTCAAGAAAATACAAATTGACAATTGCACAACTATTAAAGGAGCACAAATACATATATACACACCTTATAAAGAAGTCATTACTTCTAGAACAAACTCCAAAGATCAACATACCTGTCAAAGGATTATTTATTGTGAAGCAACCCATGTGTCTACACATGCTATGTAAGACTGCACACCACTGTTGATGCATAGTACTTTTGTCCCTTCAAAAGCACAACTTGTAGACTGAATTTTATTTGTACAAAGACAAATCACACCTTTCTTCTTTGCTCTCCCAATTGTATAAGCATGTATCAACACCAAATTTTGACTGACCCAGATAGTCATGCATGTTAAAGCATTGTTTCCGGGACAGGGAGGTAAGTGGCTGTGGATTGAATCCACCCAGCTTCTACGCGCAAGCCAGCCTAGATGGGGATTTTAGGCAGTGTCCACATCCCATTAGGTGAATACTAGTCTGGTACCCAAATGACTCACAAACATTTCGAAAATGTTTGCTCACTTTCACATGAATAACACACTATGTAGACAAATTTGGATACACATATTCCATCCTGGGGAGGTAATGGGGTGGCAACAGGAAGGCCATATGGCTATGACATAAGCATTGGCGAATCTGTTAATAATCCTGTTGACCGATGCTGATGCAGAACAAAGGCACAAAATAAGATCACCACCATCAAGCTTTGGCTGTGATGTGTCATCAAACGAATAAAACTCTATTTCTTTCTGTATAGGCAGCAAAAACTTGTATCTGCTGCCATAGCATATGTAAGAGAGAAACTGGTTCTGCAAATGTGCAAACTCTTGAACAAAATTAACACAAACAGTAAAGGCGTAAAGTAATCTGACAATCACTGCAAAACCAGTGAAAAGGAGTCGGGTCCTGTGTAGGTAGTCTCAATAACTGATGAACTGCCTGCAAAGAGTGCTTCAAGAATAAGTATGTATTGCAGTCTACTTAGTGTGTCACCTGAGAGCTACATTTCCATCACTGTAGTGTGATTGCTTAAATGAAATCTTTCATGGTTGAATGCTAATTTTGAAATGTAATAGCCACTCATGCCTAGCATCAAGTCCAGTAGAGCATAGTGGTAAAAGCAGCTGCATTCAAATTTCCATCCATATCTCTCGACAGAAAGAAGATTACATTTTGAAGATGGTGTTGATGACAGGGTGATTCCTGGGATTTGGAAAGGATGTTGGTTGTCGCCTTTTCAAGGGAGCCTGTTTGGCATTTACCTGAAGTTATCTAAGAAAATCAAGGAAAAACCTAAACCTGAGTGGCAATTCATGGATTTGAACTCTACTCATCTCTAATGAGAGTCCAGTGCACTGCACCACCACACACTGTTATGATATGGAATATGATTATTGAAATCATAACACAATCTCTGATAATTATATCTTCCCTTTCACCACAAATTCCCCCCCCCCCCCCCCCCCCCCACACACACACACACACACACACACACACACACACACACACTACTTCTCCCTATCTCTCACCTGTCTAAAAGAACACCAACACACAAGACCTACAAAAGTACAACCAATTTATATCACTTACATCATATGGCTCAGTAGGTATGTCTAGGGTTACAAAATCCAGAGGCCCAGGTCCAGTCCTCAGTTGGTTCTAGGATTTTTTCTCTCAATTAAAACTATTCTAACATCTGGTAATTACATATTAATTTCACAAATGGCATATTTCACCATTGTTCGGAATCCACCTTAAATTGTAGGCCCCTCCATGAATGGCTGGTAGCACACTTCGAGATCAGAGGCATCAAAGGCGTACCACCTACAATAAGACCATGCCTCATAAAGCACAGTGATGTTCAAGCAAACATTCAGGTTGATGACAGCTTTACTTGCAATAGACTGTGGAATTCACAATATTATCACCTTGTAAAGAGGTAATGTATATGGAAGACACCCTGATGCACAGATTTTTACAGTTACGTGAACTGGACGTCATTGAAGACAATGGTAATGCACTTCCATCTTGAACAAGTTCCAATTGCCCTCAATCAGTGTCAGGGACTTCTCAAAGAATATCTACCAATAATGATGAGATAAATAACTGCATAGAAAAGCATAGCAGGTGACTGGACTTGATATCACATGAAAGAACCGTAGAACATTACAGGCCACTGAGAATGATTTTAATTATCTTGTTGGTCTCTTCAAAGACCTTAAACAAAAAGTTTGAAAGAAACTAACATATTTCTGCACCCATTACAGTACCAGGTGGTAGTCTGAAGTATCACCAAATAGAATATGTTTCAGTTAGATGCATCATAATCTCATGCAGGAAAAAGCAGTGTGTTTTCATACAGTATTTATATTCTGTATGCATCAAACAACTGATGTTTCTTACCGAGTGACAACTAGAATCTGCTACAAGAGCAATGTGCACAAAAAGTAAAAATCATACATCCCAGAAAGGATGTAGTGCGGCAGTATGAAAGGAGAGATGTAATGTGATGATATTAATGGACACACAGGTCCAAATTTAAGTTATTTTGTTGCCAACACTAGCAGTGAGGTGCAATGGTATAGTGTGTACACGCTATTCTTCCTCTCTTTAGTTCAGTAATTTTTACTTAACTAGCTTTACACAGTTTCTAAGAACCTTTTTTTGCAAATGTCCACATACGTTTTGTTTTGTTTTGTTACAGCTGAAAGTCCAAACACTTCTCCCTTTACCTCATAAACCAAAGATAATTTTATTTGAATGTACTGTACGTGGTCCTTTTATGACAAGACTTGTTTGTTTTTCATTATCTGTAACCTAAATGTGTGTTAGTTATCTCCAGGTGAGGTGATCCATACAGACGGAAGATGCACACAGGAAAATGGTGAACTTAAGATTACAGGACTATTTGTGAAGCGCTTTATTTGCAAGGACTCCCAAGGGCTATCATTGAAATACTTAACACACTACAAATTACAACCTTTCCAACATTTGAAAGAGTGAAAGAAAAATATACTAAAACAACATATTTTTACATTTGAAATTCACCAACCACATCAAATATTAAAGGTTAGGGCTCTCATCAAGTAAAGCATCCAGAAGAAAAAGACATAGTCAGCAAGTGAGAGTAAACTACAGCTCTATTCCTATTTACAGCAAAATTTAAAAATGGGAACTATATATGGGCGTAAGAGGCCTATGTTATTGAAAAGAGCAATGTGTGAGATAAGTTTAGTATGTTGTTATTATAAGCCACACATGAAGGTGAACTCGGCAAACTGAAGTCAAAAGCACCACAACACATAAACCATATAGTAAAATTAGTGACATTTTGAAAAGACAGACATGTACAGTCTGCAGTTTAAGTACCGGTGTCATGAATAACCTTCATACAGCGAGTCAAGATTGGAAACAGAAAACCCATCAAATGAGCAAAAAGGATGAATATATCTTTGTCACTACTGATGATTAATTTCTGAAACTTAAGAACTGGAGGTAGCAATTTCATGTGCACTGTCAAACAGATTAAAATTATATACTGTCTTGTACGCCCCAGATAGCATTTTCACAGAATTAGTTATTGCTTAGAGCAAAACATATTGGGAATAATTTGTTGTTATTTAGTGAGAACACACATTACAATCATTAACAGAGAAACCAATATGATATAAAACTGCATACTGACAATATTGTCCCTCAATACTCCTGTTCTGTGCAAAACTTGAGTCTATTTAGTGTGGCTCATTATAATCATAAAAGAAAATAAACAATAGGAAATCAAGAGACTTTTAATCTAAGGGGACTTTCTTGTTCATTGCCATGACCAATAGCATCCTCTTCTCTCCCCCCTCCCTCACCCCTTACAGTTAATCTCTTCATAATGGGAATTGTTTTTCACAAAGGTCCAACACAATTCAAAATTACATTTTGTTGAAGGAATTGTGTATGGTGATCTACTGTGTGTACTTCACCAGTCCAGTAAAATCATTACTTTTTTTCTTTAATGATCTTGGCACAAGGCAGTCATTAACTTTTTGTACCACATTCGAAAGTGAAACTTCTTGAACTTGGATGTCGGTTTTTAAGCAGTGTTACATAACTATTCTCATGTAGTTTCGCCTACAACAGCATAACACTACCAAAATGAGATATGATAACAAAAACAACGTTCAAAGTCAGAAGCAGCTCCATTTAAATCACATACTTGTACGAGACAAAACTGAAGCTAACAACTATTTTCATTTCCAATACTCCATCTCATATCTCAGTTTTCAAGACTGCCTCAAAATAAGGCACATTCTTCATAACCAAATGGCACTGGCTCACCAACATTTCATGTTTACAATGTCCAAGCAATCCAGAAAGAAGGCATTTAGGATGACACTTGATATTAAGCTCTTAATTCAAATAACATGAGAGAAGCTCACTTCATAGTTTGCTACTCCTTCCAATGTTAAGTAATTAGATCCCCCCCCTCCCAAATGGCACTTAATTTAATGCAATCGATTTCTTTAACATTCTATGGATATTTTGCCTAATCACTTGTAATACTAATATTAATACTTCATAAACTGCAAGACAGCTACCCACGAATTTAGGCACTAACTGCAACGAACACATTCAGCACCACTGGTGACAAGTTTTCGGCATATTATACGATTATGATGCCCAAGCAATAAAGTACAAATGGATGAGCAGTCTGTGCCAGATGACAAAATAAAATGTTTTCAGCTTCTGGCTAATGTTATAATTTGTGTTGTTCGTTTCTTGCTCTATCATGGCATAAACTTAGCTGACTTTGACCTATCCTCCACAGTCCCCCCTCCTCCCCTCCCAGGCCTAGACCCACCCTTTTCATTCCTCTCCGTAAATCAGTTTTAGTTTAGATAAAGAGTGCAGTTCATAAGCTCTATCCAATTTGTTTCCTTCAACATCTGCAATTTTACCTTTACAGCACATGAAGAATGCTGCTATCTTACTGCTGAAAGTGTTTTCAATTTTTACTTACAAGGAGTGGTGGATCAGCTTTTTGAAACATACAGTGATATAGGTTAAGATCTCAGCTATCAAATTCTGTAGCCATTCATCCAGTAGGCCCTTTGCGTGACAATCAGTACCATAAAATAAGTATTATCATATTTACTGGTTGCATGGTGTAATGGAATGGACAAGGTAAGGCCTTGACTTGCAGTAGGTTGTGGAGTCTTATCTCGCCAAGTATTTTAATTTTCTTTTATTTATATATTTTAATCGAAATTACCTTGATCATTATTTTATTCAATTAATTGGTTTAAATTGATTTTTTTATTTTTATTCCTTCGTCACATTTTAATCATCATATCAGTTCTTCATTTGCTCTCATTGTTCTTCCCATCACTCTTTTTCTGGATGAAATTTCTGATTGCGTGATTTTAATTAATTTTGATTTTATTTCTTTTGTTTTATCACCCTCTTTTTTGCCCCATGTTATTACATTCATTATTTCTACTCCTCATTTTGCTGGAACCTAGTTTTACTTATAATCCCTTTTAAGGAAAAAAAACCCTTCATCTGCATTATTTTGTCCATAGTGTAATAGGAATTTAGGCTATATTTTAAATGTTAGTATGATGATTACAAAACAAAAAACTAAATGCATAGATTGTAATGAAAAATACATTTTTGGCGCCACTGCACAGTCAATATAAATAGATTTTGTCTTTTGTTATTAGACCAATAGAGTAGCATTTTCAAATATTTAAATATTATAATTAAATTCACATTCACAGAAATTCTGATCAAAAAAAGAATGATAAAAAGAAAAACTGAAAAAAATTCACATGATGATTAAAATGCTGTGACAAAGCAACAGAAATACAAGATTATATTTAAACCAATTATTTGAATAAAAATAATGGTCATAGGCATTTCTAAAAAGATTTTAAAATAAAAAAATTTTAGCACCTGACGAGATTCAAACCCATGCCCTTCAGTATGTATAGGCCTTATCCTAGCCATCACATCACACAACCAGTGTACATAATTCTTCTGTTTTAATACTACTGAGCATCGTGTAAAATTCCAAATTTTTGTCGTCAATTACGCGCAAACGTAAGTCCACCAGGGTGAATAGCTGTGGGGTGTGATACCCGAATTCTTAACCTACTTCACCATATAGATGGTTTCAGAAAGTCAATCCCATTGCTGGGGACCTAATTTTGTTGGTGATTATGGGAAGCCATAAGAGATAATCATCATTCACGTCAAATGTGAGAGAAAGCACGCAAAAATGTCAGGGACAACGAAAAAATACTAATATACTAATCAGTCTTTAAAATTTTAAATTACTAAATAATTTTAAAAATAATAAAATATCTCCTGTCCTTACCCCAATATTTATTAGATAAGCTAGTTACCACAAAAAACATCTACTCTTCATGACACCTAAAATATTGTGCTGCCCCCGCCTCTCCTTACTAAGAAGAACAATTCTCCTCCATCTTAAGAGACAAACCTGAATTTCCTGCTTTGCACAAGTAGTCGCCTTACCATAAATTATCCTAGTCATGCCTCTTGTCCAAACGAAAAGTCTGCAATTCACACAATGTTGCTGTACCATCCATGCCCCCCACCCCACCCCCACCTGTGACACAGGACTGCCATAGATTGTTACCCATTACTGTTCATTTTTGTCACTTATCTCGTACTTCATAAAATACGGAAAGAAATATGTATTCTGGAAAAACGTCATTTCTGACCTTAGCATTTTATAATAAACTGGAGGATGTTGGGGGAAAGGTATTTGTCAGACCCAGCAAAAGATGGAAATATTAATTGTTAGTTTTTCCACATTTGGAGAAATTTGCATTATTCCTTTTTTTTTAAATGTATTTTGTGTATCTCCCAGAATCTGTGGAAGTCTTGCATGTGAGTAGTCATGTGATAAATGGACTTTCAGGGGTCCTAAGAAAATGTCATACATTTTGATTTGAGAAACAGCAAAAACCAGCAGTCTCAAAAAAATGGATACAAAGTAAGATACAGTAAATCTGCAGAGCTGCAGAAGATCAATTCCATTTGTTCACCATGTGCTACAGCTACTTCAGGATGTCACATTATCTGAAGCATTTCACATCAGATGCCTAAAATGTAATACACAATTGTCCTTCTATCAAACGAGTGGCTGAGATATTTACAATTTTTTAATCAAGTACGCTGTCTTTAATACACATTTCAGTCCCAGTAAAGAAAAGAGATACAGTGTTACTATTGAATGAAATAATTTTTCATACTTTTAAATTTGACAGTCTTGTTCACTCTTGCACACCATTAATCAGTTGCAGAAAAAATAGTGGTGTTGCACTGAAGTAACGGAAGTAGTAAGTAGATGAATTGCTCACAATCAAACAGCACCATAGAGGAATGAAGATTCATCATATGCAATGGAAAGTAGTAGCAATTAAAAGTGCTATCCTGCTCATGGTGGTACATTGAATGATCACATTTCCATAACTTGAAAATATTTTTTGTGAGAAAAATCAGCGTAAAAATGAATGGCTCTCATTGAAGTCAAAATTCTGGAAACGTCAATGGCCATAACAGGACTATTCATGGAAACACAAAGTTTTGTGTTAAATGTTACATGTGCACAAAATCCTACTGACTAGGCAATTTGAATGGCACCAGCTTATCAAGGATAGAATTACATCTACTGACCCACACAGAAAGAAAATACTAAATTTCCTTCCATCAAAAACATAAAAAAAAGGCAACACATCACAATTGCCCTGAAGTCTCATGTGCTGCTACTGTATTATGAAAAGGGTACTTGCTGCTCACCATGTAGCAGAGATGCTGAGTCGCAGATAGGCACAAGAAAAAGACTGTCACAAAATAAGCTTTCAGCCAATAACGCCTTTGTCAAAAGCAGATTACAAGACACACACACTTGTGCAAACAAAACTCTCATACAAGACATGACATGACAAGTCGTGTATGAGTTGCATTTGCACGAGTTTGTGTCTGTCGTCTATTTTTGACAAAGGCCTTGTTGGCCGAAAGCTTATTTTGTGACAGTCTTTTTGTTGTGCCGATCTGCAACTCGGCATCTCCGCTACATGGTGAGTAGCAACTATCCTTTTCATTATACTGTTACATTCCATCCTGGATTTTCCATTGTTTGCTTTCTGCTGCTACTATAATTGCATTAATAACCTAGTTTTGATTCCACAGCCACTTATGTGGTCACTGAACTGTTTCTACCCACTGCTCTGCCCTGAATATTATTATTATTATTATTATTATTATTATTATTATCATCTGAAAATACATGTAGTATATACTGGTATATCTGCATGATTTACAAATTTCATGAATATGTCGAATATTCAATCCCCTGTTTCAAATTAAAACACATGTACTTCACAAAAAAGGTATGCTTTATCCAGTAAAAAGGTAAGCATTCTTTCTGTATCAGTATTTCCTTGCTGTAATATTAATGACATTACACTATCATATCATTTGAAAAGTGAGCAGGATGTCTGGCAAAGAAGTGCTGCACAAAAAGCGTGTGTAAATCGTCATATTATCTTCTTGTTCCAACCAATAACAGTGGTTTGAAAACTACCAGTAATCATTACTTTTTGTGTACCTGTACAACAAACAATATTTATTGTTAAAGATGAGATATTGCCTGTTCTCAATTATTATTTTTCATTCCATTGGGGAATTTCTATTATTGCAGTAATGACACTTTAATGCTTGTTATAACTCAAGGACTGCTTGATGTGTAATACTATTGACAGCAAAGAAGGGAGGGGGGTGAGTTACACACAGGACCTAAATCCAATGTCCAAGAAAATAATATATGTAGCACTCCAACAGAAAAGGAAAAAACTGTTTTATCTGATAAGCAGTCTACAAACATAGACAACTTGTAAAAACCTTTCACACGAATATAGTGCAAATCATGATGATGCAATCCATCACTCTGGGTTTAAAAAATAGCACCTATCAATAACAATTATTATATGTGATGCACGTCAGTTTCACTATAATCTGAACCCATGTGCTGATTGATTTCATACTGTCCTTTTCTATAAATCCAAATCATTTGAATACTGGAATTAGATCAAAGGGCTAAGAAGAAACGCAATGGGGTCATCTATAATGTTCTTCATGGGATCTTAAAACAGAATTTTAATTATGAATGACTAGTCAGACTACGGTTTTGTCTAACAGGACTGGCCCATTAGCAGAACATAAATATGGATCTTAAAAATAACAACTTAAGATTGTGAGAACTCTCTCTCCAGTAGAATTCTAACAAAATGCAAACGAGCATAGGACAACCTTGTATTTACCACATCCTGGAAACACTCCTTTCCATCACAGAGCAGTGGTCCTCAAAAACAATGTGAAGTCTTATTATGCGATATTAAATACAAACTTTGAAATCTCAGATAGAAACTGATTTTGGAATATCAGTTAACTGTCAAGACATTCACTCTCCAACAATAAAACTTTGCTGACAGACTTCTCTTCTTTACTTTCAGTTTTCAGAAAGTAAAATTGCATCTAGAAGACCAGGCATAAATAGCAGGTAACACACATGCTCACCCAAGCCAACAAGTTTCCTGAGCACTTGCACAAGAAAGGCTTTCTTGTCTATTTAAACCAGCTTCACTAATATGTGTATTTCGTCACACTGATTTAAAATATATTTAAAAAAATCTTTATGGACTTAAAAAGGAGAACTGTACTATGAAATAATTTTAGCTATAGTAAGAAAAACAACAAAAAAGAGCACAAAAAATGTAAAATTATAAAGAAAAGAGAAGACTTCACTATACACATCAATAATAATTTCAGCCACATAATAAAAACAGCAAAACTGAGTGCGAAAAATGTGAAATTGTAGAGAAAAAGAGTGAAACTTCATAGATATTAGGGCTAATTATACACATCTTGTACAACTTAAAGGAAAACATCAGCTCATAGAGCAAAATGATATTAAAATATTTAGAAAATTTTATTTATATTTTGATTTATGAGATTTACTGTAAAACAGAATATGAAAATAGAACAAAGCAGTATAAAAGTTAATTCACTGTACACTAACTAGAGAATGATTTGTGTAATTCATTATTTGTGTCATTATATTTACATAACACAATGCAAAAGTCCCTTTCAGTTAATGTAGGAACATCTGCCATAAACAAAACAATAGTAATGCAACTATTAACAGCTAAGAAGTAAAATATCTTAGCCACAGCTTAACTAAATAAATATTACCTTCAGCAGTTGCACCAAGTACTATGGAATACTTGTGATACATAATATAAACTATACATAAATATTGCACTTTGGACAGACTTTCAAAACTTAGTGTAGTTGTTGATGGTATGGTTTCAGTCACTCCTCAGTTTTTAATTAAGTATCACATACATTTATATCTGTACAAAATTAATTACACCACTTTCCATTTTTCCACTTGTCCATATTGCTGTCTCAGCTATTCAAGTCCTTAAAAAAAATCCAGGCTGCCACTTATAAAATTGTTCACTAAATGAGATCAAGGCTTTCTTCAGCCAGCATAATCAATGCACAAAATATAAAGAGGAGTCATATATTACATGTAAAGACTGATGAAAAATGTAGTTATGAGCACCACCTATTTTTTTTCAATTTATTGTGAATGTATTGATATCAAGGTTACATGATACCACAACTCGGGCATGTCACACAAAACACCTGCACTGTTGAAGTGTAGCCATGAGAACACTCACTTCAAATACAGTCAATAAATAACATACTAGTAACACTAGTATACTCAAAGTACTGATTGAATGAACTGCCAATTATTGTGATGGGGATTGTTAAATTAACACTATAGTGATGGAGTAAAAGTCTGTCCACCAACCATATCCTGCTCACCAAATGCACCTGGGACATTTCTGCGCATTCCTCTCCATATAGGTCTCTGCTGATGTGGTTGCATTGGATTCCAGTGGCCTCCATCACCATCTTCCACAGGAAAAAATGGCATCCGCATACCTACAGCTAAGGCTGGATTGGGTGCAACAGGGAAACCTGGGGGCGCTACACCTAGCAAGCCTTGACGACCCGTATTCACTGCAGGTGTCCTTGGTAGCCGAGGATCCACATTGGCCATTGTTCCAACACCAGGCATTACCATGCCAACAGGTCCCACACCTAGATCACCCATATTTCCAAAAGGTGACTGTGATACACCAAGAGTATTTGGTTCAGGGGCAGATACAACTGTAGAACTTGAGACAGTAACTGCAGTGTGCGGGACTGTTGATTTGACACTTGCTGCATTTGAAGAAGCTGAAGTTGGAGTTGCCAAGCGTCTAGGATCTGTCCTAGGGGTGGTTGTTGTAGCTGTAGTAGTAGTAGTTGTTGTTGGACAGCTTGTGGAAGTCTTTGAAGAGGTAGTCACAGGGGGATCAGGTAACTTGAATATTTTGCGTAATCGTGGATCATTCTCTGCCTGTAAGAACACAATTCAATAAACACATCATCTTACAAATAAGGGTAAGTACATTTTATGTAAGCACATCTTCATATATGATAAACAGAATAATATAAACAAATTTTGGACAGAAATGACAATAAACTATATACCCTATAGATCAACTGTCTATCTTTAATCTAAAAGATTCTTTTATAATCATAACCACAAGAAAAGAAACATGCTGGTTGCAGAAGTGGATACTGCAAATGGATCTTTTAAAAAGGTGAAAGTATGAATTACAACTGTGCCTAGGATACATGAATATTTTTAAAAAAGCTTTTGGTTCAATTTGAAGTAAATGTATATTAACAACTCTTCTGAATCCATCAAACTACTGATTCTGTATCAGCAAAATTATTCTCTTCTGCCCCACAGAAAAATTTTCAAAACCCTAAACTGTGAAAATTAAGAAGGAATACATATTAATGGGACATAAGAGGACCACTTTCATTCTGCTGAGGCCATTGTAAGGCTTGCCTGCAGAGCAACAACTAACTGTAGAATTTAATTGGGAAAGTAAAGGTCAGAAAATCAATTATTAAGACTGAAGTAAATATACCCCAAACATTTCCAAAAGAAAATAGAGCAAATTAACAATGAAGTAACAGAAACACTTTCTTAATTTTTTTTGTATTTAGCACAGTTTACAGCAATTAATCAAAGCACAGGAAAATAAACAGAGTAAATATGGCTCGAGTGCTGAAATTAAACAGTATTTTTGAAACTAAGCTTCCAATATGCCTGAAGTGAAAGTTTATAAACAATTTAGACTAATGACAGGAACAAATGGAACTCCAATGCGAGAACATATCAAACCCTTTGAGTTGCTCAGTGAGCATTCATTATTTATTCATTCAGATTCTTGACATCTGCTATGTTTTCCTATTCACAGAGTAATGCCATTACTTTAAGTTGTATCATATTTGTAGAGTTGTGGAAACAATTGAATTAGGGAACAAACTAGAGTGGTAAATGAAGATACATCCATAATGCATATAAAGTGCAATGGGTGGGAGGTATAGCCAAAGAATGAGTGACACATGTACCAATGAAATTCTTTGTTGGATTATTAGAGGGGAAAAAAGACAAAAATGATGACTGAGTGGAATGTGGGTACAGAACAATGGAAAACATGAAACAGCAATATGGAAGCTATTGCTGAAGAACATAACACATGGAGAATTTTGGAGGGCCAATATTCAGCAATGGCTGATGATTATGGTAATTTATCCAGTTAAACTGATATATTTTTGGGGGAAAGCACACTTTACTGCCAATTAAAACAGAAAAATCATGGTTACAATCAGTTTTATTTTTTGTTCACAAGTTAATGTTTTTTATTAGAGAGTTTAAATAACAGCAATATAACAGTCAAATCTTGTACTTGCATCAAGAAAAAAAGGTTCTCAAGACAAATAATACAGCAGAGGTCACTGTTGGGGAAAAGATGACAGTGGGGCATACAATATGTTTTAGAAGAACTGGAGATATTTCTGCACAATAGTTTGCTCGAGATACAGTGAAGCTTTTACAGAGAAATGAGCATTAATAGAGATTTGTTTGGTATCCTAGAAGGCTAAGACATTCAGAAAGTTATGACAATTTAAAATGGGAGGTAATTAAGAATGCTCTCATGTATAGAGATCAGGAATATTAGAAAACCAGTAAACATTAAACCTGCTGATAGCATTCACCATAACAATTACAGTAATTCCACTCATTGGCTTTCCCACCTTACGTCCAAGCCGTCACCACAGACTACATTCAAGAAAGTACGTAGAGCCAAAAATAATACTGCCAGCATTATGATAGAGAGAGAGAGAGAGAGAGAGAGAGAGAGAGAGAGAGTGTGTGATTGTGTGTGTGTGTGTGTGTGTGTGTGTGTGTGTGAGAGAGAGAGAGAGAGAGAAGAGAGAGAGAGAGAGAGAGGCACCAAAAGAAACAATGATGACAGTAAAGTCAACCACACATCCATCATCTAGATGAAATACTTCAAGTATATAAGCATTGCAGTAAGAGACTGAAGAATGCAAGTCAGCTTTGGAAATTCTTCAAAACATTCACACACACAAACACAGAAGAGAGGGTGCCAGGAGGTGCGGGGGCAGGAATACATAAAGAGAGAAAACTTAGAATTATAATAATATTAAACAGCAAGGTTGAACTATTATGCAACAAGAGGAAAACAGTTAACTTAAAAAACTGAAAAAAATCACCATGAAGATTTTGAAAAAGCAACACACAATATAGCTGTAAAGAAATAACAATAAAAGGAAAGGACGTATGATAACACACAGAAATGAGTGACAATTAAATGTACAAAACATTGAATCGAAGCAAATGAGCAAAACTATGTTAGACCTATACCCATTGCATGGTTACGTGAACCTTGCTTCTTGGCGCACAACAGCACAGAAAGACGGAGATAACTTGAATGTACATGTACCACATAATAAATAGAACATACAGTGGAACCTCACATAGCGAGCATAATTCAGTCCAGAATCTTATTCATAGGGTGAAACAATCATTAAGCAAAACAACTTATCCCACATAAATTAATGTAAAATACAATAATACACCCCATGCAGAAAATTACTAAGAACTTCATCTTATTCATGCCATTTATTCAAATAAAATTATACATACAGTATTATATGCTTTATTATTCATGATACATAACTAATTCTTTTTTACTTGGAAGCTAGCTATAGTCATTTGTTTCTGCTGACACTACAACACTTTGCAAAAAATGTGACATAGCATTATCGTCAAATATGTAGCACACGTAGCAACTGCTTTATTGGGGTAATGATTTTCAATGTATGATGCAACCGATTCCCATGCTTTCATTTCCCCTATTGAGCCAGAAGATTGCTGCTTTGCTGTTACTGCTTCCTACTCCTCCTCCTCACCCTAATCCTCCTCCTCCTCCTCCTCCAAAGAAATCCTTGCCACAATTTCCTGCTGTGAAACACATTGCAACTCCACTCTTCAGTGGTCATTTATTGGCTTGATCTACCACGAGTTCATCAATATCATTGTTATCCACTTCTAGACTCATGCTCTTGGCCAAAGACACAATCTTGTTGACTACAGGCTCCACAGGTACTGACTCAAATGCCTCAGTCACTTTTGACAACGAACTCCGGTCAAAGCTTCTTCCAAGCAGAAGTGAGAGTTCTGTTCTCTTGAAAACCTCTTCCCATGCCTTTTTGATTATCTTGACGCAGGCAACGATGTTGAAGTGATACTTACGAAACTCTGAGTGTGAGATTGGTAGCTTCAGTTATCTCAAAGCAATGGTCAAAGAGTGCTTTACTTTAGAGCTTGTTAAAGTTAGAAATAATCTTCTGGTCCATAGGCTGGAGAACATAATCTTCTGGTCCACAGGCTGGAGTAACAGAGTGGTGTTGGGAGGCAGAAATTGGATCTCGATGAATTGAAATTTTTCCTCGAGGTGGTCTTGTGGACCTGTAGAATGGGCAGGAGCGTGGTCCATAAAAAGCAAGACATGGAATGGCAGATTCATCTCAAGCAAATATTTTTCACTGAAGGACCAAACACTTCATTGATCCAATCACAAAAAAGATCACATGTCCTCCAAGCCTTGTTGTTGGACCTCCATGGCATATTTAGCCTACTCTCTGGACTTTACACTTCTTGAAGATTCATGGAGTTCCTGAATGGTAAACAAGCAGCAGTTTAATTTTCAAACTGCCACTCACATTGGCACAGAATAGCAGTGCGAGACAGTCTTTCCTTGGCTTGTGATTGGGCAATGCATTCTTCTCTGCCATTTTTCCAGAATAGACCTGTCTCATCATAATTAAAAGCCTGTTGCAGCAGGTAGCCCTCAGAATCTACGAGCATGTTGAAGTTGCTGATGAAGTACTCTGCAGCCTTTTCATTGGGACTGGCTGCTTTGCCTTGCTTCACAATACTGTGCACGCCGGTTCTTTTCTTAAACTTCTCAAATCACCCATGGTTTCACTTAAACACTTTTTGGGCACTAATGATCCTGGTGTCTTCTTAACGAGGTCAGCAAAAATCATTTTCGCCTTCTCGCAAATGATGTTTTGGTTAATAGTGTCACCTTGTAACTGTTTTCATTTATCAACGTAAGGAGCAAACTTATGACACTGGCCAGAATACGAAACCATTCTTTACATACTCTTGTTACTCCCTTTGAGGCATCTATCTCCTTAATCTTGTCCTTGTTCTTGAGGGTAGTGCAAATGGTTGATGTAGACCGATTGTATGTGCATGGTAAATCAGCAACTCACACACCACATTTGCGTTTTTCAATGATTTTATGTTTCATTTCTAAGGTCTTTTCTTTCTCCCATGGTTGTCTTCCAGCAGCTTTATCTTCGGGGACATTTCTATGATGGTTATTACATTTGCACATAAAAAAAACACTGCATGAACACAAGTTTAGAAAAATGTGTGATCACAAGCTGTCCTAAGATGGTAGTGGAAACAGAGCTAAACCCAGACAGCAGTATGTACTAAAGACATTGTTCATATGCTGCTGCCGACAATGAAAGATGTTCATATTGTTGGAACATTTACCCCACCATGTGCGAATGGGGGTGACATTGTCATTACTCGTTATGCAAACAATCCTTCGTTGTGCAAAATATCGGTTGTTAAACAAGTATTTTTTTACAATTTGTTTTGCTCATTACGCAAATTGCGCATTATGGGAGGTGCTCGTTAAGCAATGTTCCACCGTATTTCTTTGCCAATCAATAAGATGTCACTTCTTTAAATGTATCTCTTTTAATGAACGATTTCTATAATGCATCACACTATTGAATTTGCAATGAATGTTCCTTACCTGTGGATCAGATGTACTCAGCTTCAGCCTCGTGTAATCAGGCCTTGGAATGGTGATTTCTACAACCTTGTATGGAATTGGAGGATGTGAAGTGAGAGAAGCATCAATTTCAGTAGCTGGTGTATGCATTGGTACTGGTTTAAAAGGCAACTCGAGGACACGGCGAAGATCGACATCTCCGCTAAGAGCAGCTGAAGGATCAGCTGAAATTCGTGGCCGCAGGTCAGTGTCACTGGACCCACCAAATCCTGTGATATGCCTAAAATCAGTATCTCCGACATGCCTCAGGTCCACATCTCCTGTTGTAGATGAGGATGCTGTTGTAGCTGCAGCAGTCATGCGAGGTAGGTTACGGAGATCCACGTCGCCTGGCGAAGTTATTGCATTGCTGCACACAAATGTAAATAATATGTTCCTATTAATTAAGATAAGTTACATGGTTATTGAAAATAATCATAAGGAATTTATCAAATGCCAAAGTATAGAATATAGACATAGCTACAAACTATTTAAAATTACAAGACACTCAACAGTAACAAACAATTTTTATCTTTTGCATCAGCAGTAAGTGATGGCTGCACTTCTATATTTTTCATGTTATTCTCTGTGAACGACTACTGTTTGGTGTATGTAGGTACATCTCAAGTAGCAAACAACCAAAACTGGTATAAAACAGTAACACTTAGATCTTTAGAGATGTGACTAGATAAGTAAAGGAGGGAACATTTGCAACAAATTAAAAATAAGTACCTTCTGCAGGCAGTGCACAGGCAACTGATCTATCTGAGCACATCCTCCCAACTTCCCATTAGTTCCTTGCCATATCTCCAAAACTATTCAGAGGTTTTCCAACTATACTGTTGTACTAGCATCTCTGGGATAACTTAAGCACTGGTGAATTTCACTTCGTCATTGCCTCAAAGACGTTACTGAAATTATGTATTTCTAATGCAGTATGTGCTACAATGAATGCCTACGAGAAACCAGAATTGTGTTTCAACTGAGGACTCAAGCCTTGATGCCTGTGAATATGCCTCTAAACAGATGAAATAACTCATTCCATTGAACAAAAGTATTTACAACTCATTCTGCTTAGGACATGATCTAAATTTCTGAGAAAATGGAAGTCCTACTACTCAGGATGTTACACCCATCCCCCTAACTAAGTAGTTCGAGGTGCTTCTCCCACTGACACCTAAAGTAAGTCAACGAGACTGATTTCACCTCTTGGGAAATGTGCTGAGTCCCATGTTAAGGGGGGCCAAACATAAAAGGGTAGGGTCTATTAATCATTGGCAATTCAAACATATGGCAAATAATGGTACCCCTTAGGGAAAGAGCAGCAAGGAATGGGAAGGAACACAATGTGCACTCAGTGTGTATGCATAGAGGCCTCATTCAACATGTTTTGAAAAAAGGCTATTTTGGCAGCAGTTGAGGAAACAAGAGGTAATGATTGTGGATCAGACACTTGAAGATAGATGCAAACTATCCCGAGAAAACCTACTTAGAAAGTTTCTAGAACCAACTTGAAGTGATAAATCTAGGAATATATGACAACCCCCTATGTATCTCTGCCATATGGATTGCAAAGACAAAATCAGAATAATTACAGCTTGCACATCTCCACAATCATTCTTCCCACAATCCATCTATGAGTAAAATGGGAAGAAGCCCTAATAACTGGTAAAATGGGGCACACACTCTGCCATGCACTTTACACTGGTTTGTAGAGTATATAAACGAAAATGCATATAATTTAAAATACTCAGCAAATACATATGTAACCATTCTATGAACTACACAAAAAATAAAACCAATAGTAAAACATTGCAATAGATAAGATTATTTTCTTTAATGCTATGCAGTCTGCACAGCTGATATTTTTGCAGTAGTAGGATGTTACCTTGTGCATTATTCATAATGGATAGTGGATATTTTCATCTGCATTCAGATATTAAACTACATCTTTTATACCCTACCATTTTATGTAATGTAATTCCCATAAGTCATATTATACCTGTAGATACTCGTAAAGCTCGTCCGCCGAGGTGGTGGACCAGACAAAATGCTTTTGCTGTGGCTGTCATCTCCACCTGGACTAGCTCCAACAGATGATGTGGATGCAGAAGCAGCTGCGGCAGCTGCCGCTGCTGCAGCCTTGCGAGGATCTGCACGAGCCGTTCGTGGGTCAGGTCGACGGGTGGGAGGAGCAGGTGCCTCAGATGGAGCAGAAGAACTTGTACTTGGGGACAAAAGACCTGGAGGCCCAGGCCCCACTGATGCTGCTGCAGTAACGGCTGAAATACCACTAGTTGAAGACACAGGTACGGCAGCTGCTGCTACTGCTGCCACTGCTGCTCTACTGCGAGGATCCCGGGAAACGCGAGGGTCTCGTATCACAGGACTGCCCTGTTGCTGAGGTGACTGTATTGGTGTCGAAATGGTTGTTCTAAAACAGCAGAAATAATGGAAATAAGACTTTTGATTCAAATCAATCACTAAGTACTATCATTAGTACATTCAAGACAACAGTTACATTTTGTATTTAACATACAGATCTTGAATGAAATTACTGCATACATATGAAGACAAAACAAAGTTGTGTAAGAAATTTCATCTAGTATTTTGTGTAATGGCAGCGAGTTGTCAAAAGTTACATTCTGTTGTACAATGAATGTTCACTATGTAAGACATAGCCCCTGCCACATTCTCAAAATTTGTCTTGCAGCATCTCATATCACAAGAGATTATTATTATCTGTCAGCAAACTCTCTTCTTTAAAAATGAAAAGGAAATTTATCTTCACAAGTAACAACTGCATAGACACTCCTGCAATTGCATCTTATGATTTCTGTAGTTTACTTTACACACATTTCTTCACTGTCATAATTTCATCCTTTCCTGTGCAACATTTGCCTTTTGATTCAACAACAGAATTACGTCCACTTGAACACTGCTTTAAGACATTACATTTTTCCGTGACATCGCAAGTGACTAGAGAAACAGTAATAAATTTGCTTTATAGTGTATGCGGAATGAGAAAATGGCAGAGGAAGGACACATGATGAGATGGGGAGTGTGACGAGGCAGTGAGTGAGTGAGTGAGTGTGTGTGTGTGTGTGTGTGTGTGTGTGAGAGAGAGAGAGAGAGAGAGAGAGAGAGAGAGAGAGCGCTTTCCTGTATCCTGTATTGTTAAACACATGGACGTACCTCTCAGGTGTCTGAGTCACCATAGCAACTGTTGATGTCTGTACAGCTATGCTGGTTGCAACTGGCACAACACCTTGGTTCCGTATTGTTGACAAAAGTTTTGTAACTGATTCTGAAATATTTATCTGTGACAAGTCTTTCAATGTTAATCCTGTCACAGTTGGGACAACTGGTGCTGAAGTCTGATCTACAGACTTTGGTGGGGTCATTTCTTTTCGTTCTTCTTCATCTTGTAGTATTTGTTGTTTAGGCAGCTGCGGCTCCTGTGAAAAATAAACAGAAAACTCAAATTTGATGCCCATATACAATCTTCTTTTGAAGTATGTATATAATTTACACTCTTATCATGCAAGTGAATTATAACAAAGTTCAAAATGCAGATAGCTACAATTTTACAGTATATGATGATTTCATTCTCTTATTATTACACTGTAACATATAGTGATTTCATTCTCTTATAATTACACTGGAGGAGAGTAACAAGTGAGGTTAAAACTTTAAGAATTCCTGCAAGCATGCCAGTAAAAGTTGAAAACAAACTGAAAAAGTTTTTCCTTGACAACTCCTATTCTGTAGAAGAATTTCTGTTGTTGTAATGTGTAACAGGTGGTGGGTAGCAATTTCTAACTCACATTTGTATATTTAGAAATAAAAATTAAGAAAAAATTATTAGTCTTATAAATGTTCAGCATGTAACCAAATTTGCAAATTATTTTGCGAAGTGAAAGTAAAATGACGCATTCCACATAATTATAATATATTGTGCAGAATGCTCCATGGAACATGAAACAACTAATTAATTAACTAACTACATAATAAGGAGTACACATGCAAGATGTGTTATAGCAGTGAAGAGTTTTCACTGTTTAACTTTATCTGACTATTTGTCATAAACACACATTTCAGGTGAGATTCTTCACACATATCCAAAAGCAGTATTGGTGGATACATAAATTAAGTGCTGGTTAGCACAAATGACTTTTCATTATAATTAGGAAGAGAACTAGAAGACTATGCAGACTGACTAAGCATAAAACCATGAAAGGTGAGGCTGTAGAGAGCGCTAATACCATTAGAGTATTTGTATGGAAGTGTCTAAAACACAAGTTGAAGTTAAGATCTCTGTTATCACACTCACTGTCAACTAGTATCTCTAACTTACAACACAGGCTCCAAACATACAATCCATACAGAGTGGAGGTCCTTACAACATACAATGTGAGCGCAGTTAACATCAGTGTACAGAGTAAAAGTGTTCCTCAAGTTGCCTCCAACATTCTGATCTGATAGTGCACATGCATTTCTGAACACAGCTGCCATTTCAAGAATATGTTGCAACTGGAAGCTCTTAAATTTCTGTGCTAATAGTAAATATTTATGTATGTAGTTTGTATATTAAACTACTATTATTTTCTGTGACTTGTTCAGGACTTTTCAATGTTCCTGTGTAACTGGTCCTAATTCCATACCTTTCCTCTTCATAACATGTATTGTAACTGTCTCTTGTTTACACAGATCCAGTATAACAAATTTGATGGGCTGGAAGAAAGATAAATACAAACAATAGCGTACCTGATTGGACAGCTTTTTCAGTAAGTCAGTCAAAGGTACATCCTCTTCATCACTCGAGTACCAGTTTTCATCTGCACAATTGTCATCATCATCCTCATTGTCCCCACTACGCTCCTAAAATTTAGCATTGGAATAAATAAACACCTCAAAATTTTACAGCATGAAATAGCAATACATATTCAAATGGGCTCCTTACAACAGCACTGTTAACTACTGAAATTATATAATTACTTTCTCATGAAACTCCACGCAATCCATTTACTTTACAATATCAACTATCTCACCTGGCAAAAACTATAATAATAACTTTATTTTTTTTCCTCCTGTCATACTAGATTTTTTCAGTATACATTATTAAATTATCAGTAATGTTGTTGTAAGGCTTGTGATTCTAAGTTCCTTTGTTCAAGATGCAAGCAATTCAGTGGACATATAAATCTACTATTCTCATGACAATTTCCAAAGAGCATTTTTACTTCTGGTATGATAAATTACCCTGCCCTATTTTGACAGGCGTTTGTACTCAACTAAGTGTACGCTACAAATGGGCTTCAATGAGAAATTATGTTCTAAAATTTCCTTTTCAAATAAAGCATCTGAAACATTATGTAATTTAGAGTAAAAGATGTGGAGGTGTTTCTGTTGGGCGATAATTGGTATCAATTAAAAATAAATAAAACTGTACATCAAGTATAGAAGTTAACAGTCTAAAAGGTTAAATAATTATTTTGTTCAAGAAATGAAAAAGAAACACATAGTTGATAATGATGCTCCAGGTGTAATTCTAAATAAGACATATAAAGTCATTCCAGATATGGAAGAAAGGAAACACTCATGGAGATGATGGTGTTTCACTATAAATGACTAATGCTGGATGAAAAGTTATACAATAAGCACTTGAAAAATTATGAATAGATGTTTGTGAAATAAAGGCAATTTCCAAACTGGATCAATGCTATAATAATCCTCCTTTGCAACAAAGGGGAACACAAGACATAAAAAGCTATAGAACCACCAGACTTTCCATACTAAATATGATTACCAAAACCACACAGAAAGACCACTAGACTTTGATCAGGCAAAGGAACAGATTGGCTATGAATAAAGCACAATGGTTCATCTGCAAGTCATGAACAAAGTTGTAGAACAGAGTAATGGGTATCCAAAACCACTTTGTCTGGGACTCATACATTATCAAAATGCAATTTCAACTAACATTATGCCAATATCCTTTAGAAAGGAAAGAATATTGGGGTTTAAATATCCATTGATAACAACATCATTAGAGATGAAGCTCAGCTTAGGGAGGAACAGGAAGTAATTAGTCATGTCTGTTTCTAAGGAAACATCCCAGCATTTACCTTTAAGCAACTTACGACACCATGGAAATTGTGAATCTGGATGGCCAGATGAGGATTTGAACTGCTTTCTTTTACAGATTCAAGTATAGTGTCCTACCATTATACCACCTAGCTCAGTGCCCTTCAAAACAAAGCCTCAATTCTACATATGTTATAATGTTCTAAAGAATAAAAGTATCAATTCTTTATATTTCATCAAGATTCTGCTGAGACATTCAAAGCTGAAAGAGAAATCAGACAAAGTGATTCCATACAAAAAGCTATTTCAAGGGTTCCTAGTCAAAGTTTTCAGGTCCTTAAACTGGATACCCTGATAAGGAATACATGTTAATGGTTATCTGAACCCGTGTATTTTGTGGATGACAATTTATTGTTTGTCGCTAGCACAGATGAACTATAACCATGCTATGGGACCACATCAGTTTTTAATTTAGGCTTATAAATCAATTATAATAATACAAAACAATGTATAACCAACACATTCCATAGAAAATAAAAACCAATTAATAATGAAGTCATAGTATCAGTTCATAATTTTTTGTATTTAGGATAGCTGAAACAATAACTAGTGGCAAGGAAAAGACATTAAAAGAAGAGTAACAATGGCATAGAGTGCTTTTGATAAATTAAATAAGGTTTTTAAAACTAAGCTTTTGATGTCTCAAAATAAAGGAAGTTTATGAACAGTATGTAAACATACAGAAAAAATATATATGCACATAGCTGAAAACTGTAATCCATGGAGAAGTCAAAGGAGGTCTTTATCAAGCAGTGGACATTAAATGGCTGATGACTACAATCATGATAGTGGTGGTGGTGGTGGTGATGGTGGTGGTGGTGGTGGTGGTGGTTGCAGTTACTGGGATAAGTGGGAAACTGAAAAATGAATTTAGGGTGTATGTGTAGTCTTACTCACAGACTAAAATTCACTGAATGTTACATGAAATCCCCCTCCCCAAAGAATGGTCTACATTTTAGATAAAAAATGTAAATTCTGAGCATCTGTAATCTTTACAAAACATATTCATGAAGAATAACAAACACACTGTATTATCTGCTATGTTATCCTGCGATAATGACACATACATTTCCATGACACACAGTACTTGCTTGTCACAAGACAATATGCAGGAGACTAGCTTATAAGATGTGTGGCTTCTCATTGCTGTGAAATAATTGCATTTGTGTCATTTACGTGACTGATAGTTAATATGAAGGAGACAACCTCACAACAAATCACCAAACAATTGCATCTAGAAATGTCCAGCACTGTTAATGTCTGGCACAAAGTCAAAATCATCATTACAGTTTAATGATTCGCTGGACATATTCACAAGCCAAGCAGAAAATTGTAAATAAAAATACATGACCCACACCGCAAAACACATAGCAGATACCAGAATAAACTAATATTATTTGCTGCATATCGTAAAAACCACGATCATTAAAATATTATGCTAGTGTTGTTACGCCATCTGCCAATCTTACGGATTAATGTACACCCTTCTTAACATTTTACGTATGAAATAATGTTTCATTAGAGGTCCAATGCCACTTGACAAGCAAAGTTAGAGATGATCATGGTGACTTACAATTAGAGTGGCCAACTGTGAATTACTAGCACCTACAAAAATGTAATACGCAACTGAAAAATCTGATGACATAATTATATAAATCAAAGATGGATATAGTATATAATGTGGAAATATGTACTGAATCAATCTCACCCAGCTGCTGTGATGAAAGCACTCACATTTGTGGCACAGGCTCAAAGCATCCACTTAATATCTACCATAATTTATTATTATAAGCATATCGTGGTCTATTCTTTGTTCAGCACGGATTAGCATGGCTTCATAATTTATCTAACTGATATTGCGAACATCAATAGCTTCCTTCATACCTGACTGCTGTCTGCTTCTCTCTGTTGCTGCTGTATTCTCAAAAACAGTTCTCGCTGTTTCTTGGGAAGGTGGAGAGGAATATTGGCTCCATCGTTGCTTTCAGTGCCACTTTCACCTAGGAATGTTAATTCAGATTAGATGTTATGAGAGATCCTTAACTTCAAGACACTTTCTTTTCTCCAATCAATTATGTGAGCTACATAATTTAATAATTTTACCAGTCTCTGCCTGAGAATCTCGTGCATCATGTGCTGAGTCAATCTTCTGTGGTTTCTCATCTTGCGGCTCTGATTTAACAATACTTATTTCTTCAGAATTTGAAGATTTTTCATCTGTTGTAGTCATGCTGAAACTTTTACTTTTTACAGACTCGTCCAGTGATGCAGAGTCAGGAGAAAGCCTGTAAGAAAATTCCACTTAAATTATTATGTATGTAATTATTGACAATTTTCTTCATACAGCCTATCATTGATTGGAGGAAATAAATACAGAAAGATGCAGTATGTGCCTTCTTTTGAATCTGTAGCTTCAAATCAACATCATGTATGCAGAAATAAAATATTTACTCACTTTGGGCGTTTATGATGACTTTCTCTTTTACTCTTGTGTTCTCTCTTCCTATGCTTATCATCTCCCTTTCGATGTTCTCCTTCATCAGAACTTAAAGTATCTTGATAGAAACGGAAAGTCGGCCTTTGTACATCATGTTGCACATCAGAGTCATTCTTTCTCTCTGGTGTTTTCTCGGCATTAAATTCTTTGCTATGCCCTGATGGCATTGAGTTATCAGAAACCCATCTATTTTCCTTGCTTCTAGAAGGCCTTGACTCCAGTTTTGAAGATGAAGTAGGTGAGTCTGTTCCATCTGTAACAGAGAAGTATGTGTTGCATACACTGTTTTTACTCCAATGAAGAATATTTAAATGTCTGGAATGAATTTTTTGTAAATTTAAGTGTTTATGCAAATAAATCACTTTCACCTAGTTACATGTAAACTGACTTGTCCAACATCTTATGCATAAGCTGTTTTTGTAGGAAATAGGACCAATGAAAATACAATATAACATGAATCACCATCACAAAAAGAAAAGACCACACAATGAAATAGTTAAATGTAAGAGAATGTCCTAGTAAGATTGCTGGCATGTAATATTGTGTGTCTTTTTCATATATGTATAGCTTCATAAGCATGACAGTATAAACACTGATAATTGTGTATGCAGTGTATTAGTGGTGGCTATGGCTAATGCAGTGTAAGCTATAATTATATAATAGTAGTTTTTGAGTAACAGAGTACATGAGTGTGTGTGAGCAATCCGGCTGACAAGACATAATCAAGGTGGACAACAAAAACTGTGGTAAAGAATGGTTACTAATTAAAGAACTGTGTTCAGTCTTTTCATAAGTAATATCTCTGATTTGCAAGCATGGAGAGGGTTCTACACTTACTTGGAGAGAAACTTAACACTGTTTAAGGTTAACAGAAAGAAAATTAGTCCTATGAACCAAGAAGATGCACAATATACCGAGTCATATGTTTTCCCAGCACCCGCCTTGCATTTTACTGCTACAGTTTGCCACTGGTGTTGCAGTCATGGCTTCTGCATACAATGGAGCAATAGTAGATTATTACCAGCTCAGCTGGAATGGTAAAGTGAAGACTCACTTCCATAAATGATTTTTCCTGTCTATTTGTGCAACTCTTATTGCTGTCACACAACAACATGCAGCACACACACAAAAAAACTAAGATGCAGTGATGTGTGCCTGTATGTTAAACACCTGTGTTAGACCTTTTTCTTAAACACAAGACCTAAAGTAATGTAGTAAATCATCCCTACATATTAAGAAGTGTCATTCTCAAATATATCTATGTCTCATTAAGTTAAGAAAGTTGTGGAGGCACTTACTGGGATCCTATCACCAAAAGAAAAACAAAATTAATGTGTCTGCCATACATTGTTCTAATATTGTTCTTGGGTGGCTCTTTATTCACACAAAATAGTCAGTGCCATAGAAAGGGGATCTCAGATTGATCCTATATTTCAAGATATGGTCATAATTAGTAGTAACTGCCAAAGTACAGATGGACTCCCCATTTGATTTGGTTTTATAGAGAGTAAACTACAGCACTGGCACATTACTTAGCTTGCATTTATCACGAATCTCTTGCTAAGCATAAAGTCACAAGCAACTGGGAGAAAAAAATAAAATAAAAAAAAGTGTCATCTGTATGTAAGAAGTGTAAAAGAACAGACTACTATCCTTAACATCAATGTGCTGCAGAATTCCTAAACACATTCTCAGTTTGATTACAATAAATTTCCTTGAGATGGTAAAGCTTCTGTCTACAAAATAGCATGGACTTAGAAGGCATTGCTTATGTGAAACTCAGCTTGCACTTTTCTTGTACGATATCCCGTGAACCACGAATGAAGGGCAATAGGCAGATTCCGCACTCCTAGATTCCTGGAAAGCATTTGACATGGTGCAGTACTGCAGACTGTTAATGAAGGTATGAGTATATGGAATACGTTCCAGATGTTTAAGTTGCTTCAAGACTTTTATGTAATAAGAACCAGTACATTGTCCTTGTTGATGAGTGTTCATTAGAGACAAGGTTATTAAGAGTGGAGCAGGAAAATGTGGCTCTTAGTCTCTATTCATCTATTAAAAACGCCAGAAGATTCAAACCAACTGCAAAATCATTTAAACATTATATCTTCATGGTGCAAACAATGACAGTTGAGTTAAACAATAAAAGTTGTGAGGCCATCCAGATGAGTAATATGAGGAATAATAATGAAATAATAAGCAACCAGTTGCATAAAAAAATTTAATTTCATTATCAGTTTCAGGCACTTGAGTGCCCTTCTTCATAACTACCTATCAAAATATTTTCGAGAGTCAGCAATAAGATGCATACAGCAAAATGCCATGGTTACATGGTTCACAGTGTCTGTATAAACAAACAGATAAATATCCTTAACATCAAGATTCTGCAGAATTCTTGAGAATATTCCCAGTTCGAATATAATAAATTTCCTTCAGATGGTAAAGCTTCTGTCTACAAATCAGCATGGACTTTAAAGGCATTACTTACATGAAACTCAGCTTGCACTCTTCTCACGCAATATCCTGTGACCCACGAATTAAGTGCAACAGAATTTTATACAGACACTATGAACCACATAACCATGGCACGTTGCTGTATGCATCTTACTGTTGACACTCGCAAATAATGTGATTTGTATAACCTTCTGAAAAAGAGCACTAAGTGCCCAAAACAAGTAGAGAAAGAAAATTTCTTTTATGCAATTGGTTGCTTATTATTTCGTTATGTACAACTACAGTTGCTGAGGATGGATAAAACACTAAATAATAAAAGAAATCCATTAAATTTTGGTTACATGATAAATCACACAAATCTATAGGCTGTCAGTTTAATTAAACACCTACAGATTACAATTACAAACAACTTAAACTGGAATGATCACAAAGAAAATGTGGGGAAACCAAATCAAAGCTTGTGTGTGTTTCACTGTCAGAATATTTAGGAGATGCAACATATCTACTAAAGATACTGCCTACACTATGCCTGTCTGCCCTCTTCTAGAATACTGTCACATGGCCTGAGATCTTTATCATATAGGATAGATGGAGCACATAAAAAATTTCAAAGAAGAGCAGCTCGTTTTATATAATCACAAAATAGGGAAAGAGTTTCGCAGCTGAGATGGTAATCATTAAAACAATGAGTTTTTTACTGCAGCACAATCTTTCCATGGACTTTCAGTCTTCTCCAGATGCAAAAATACTTTTATGATGCCCACCCACATACGGAGGAACATTCATTGTTACAGATGGAAAATTTGGCAGAATTTCTTTTCAAATGTGTTAAATCTATCTTCAATTTTAATGTGAATCTGTGCAATTTGCATTTTTGTGAATGCCAAGCAGCAGTTTTGTGTTGCCTTTCTCAGCCTTTTTTTACATAATTGCTGAAATAAATGCCTTTTTTATCATTATTTGCACCTTTATTATTAAAAATATTAATAAGTGTCCCCATGAAAAGAGGTACCAGTAGGTAAGGTTTTTTTTAATTATCACTTGTGTTTCCTTGGCCTATTATCAGATGATATCTCCATCAAAAGCAACAATGAATGTTGAAGCTGAGATATGGTTTCATTATTGTTCTAAATTTCTCTTTCTTTCAGTTTCCATTGTGACACTGTTGAGCATGTATCTAGTAGCTTGCTGAAATGTTGTGTTCCTATCACAGTAGATTGTAAAGTTACATTAATAATTCAGGTTCCAATACATTTTATAATAACGGTAGAATAATTCTGTGCGAAAGTCACCAGTTAGCCATTTTACCTCCGAAGATGTCTCCCACAGTCTGAGAGAGAATGTTAGGAGAAAGTTTTGTACACTGACTACAGCCTAACAGCTTGGGAGTTTTAAGTGATGTCTGTGCAAAATATGTTAGCAGTCAGTGAACTACAGGTTGTAGTATTATTATGGACAAGCCATAAGACAAAATAAAAAAGACCTTAGGGGAATGAAAAAGGCAGTATGGGCTACCACAGGTGACAACCCATGTCATGCACTCTGCCCACCTGGCAGTGAGTCATGGTGTGGCTACCAGAGTGCTGTTACTCAAGGCGAGACCTACAAGCATAAACATTCTTTGCAATTAGCTATAATAGAAGTTATAAAACCTATACACAGGGATCTTAGTGACACAAGATTATTAGAAAAATGTTTACATGGCAGGACTCAAAATCCAAATGAAAGTTTCAACAACTGAATGTGGGAACGGATACCAAAAACTATTCTAGTAGGACTAAACACTTTGAAAAATAGGCGTGCCAAATGCTGTTCTATGTTTCAATGATGGTGCGCAGCGAAGGCTTAACGTTATGGAACTGTGTTTCAATGACGGTGCAGTGTCAAGGCTTAATGTTGTGAAACTGATGGGAGTGCCTGGTGGACTAAATATGCATAGAGCTCTAAAAGCCACTGACAGAAGAAGACTCTTTGAAGCAGAAAAATTGATGTTGGAAGCCCCCAAAGAAGCAACAACAATAAGTAGCAGTGTGAAAAAGAGAAGGGAGGAAGAACAACACAGGAAACAAGATTAATATGGACCTGGGATGTATTAAGGCCATGCAAGTTTAATAGAAAACGCAAGTTTTGACTTTAACTTGAATTTCCTGAAAGTTAAATTATTTTATGTTCTGCTACACTTTGGCTAAAAACTATTAAAGATAGAGAGCTTAAATTTTGTATACTGTCTTGAAACATGCTTAACTATAAAGTAAACTACTCTTGTGAATTAACTTTGAAAATAAGATTTTAAAAAAAAAGAAAAAAAAACCCTGGATTCATTTCCAAAATTTTTGATAATCATACTTAAATGACAGCACCATCTTTTCAATTGTTGGCTTTAAAGATAATAGTGTAAATAACTTACAGGACAGAAATAAACATTCTACTTTGTTTGTATTTTGTGTAATGTGTATCTATGATGTGTACATAAATAACTAGCATGGTTTATTTCACTTGCAACCAAAAAAATACAATTAAAAAAAGTGCGAGCACTAAAGCTGTGGTTCATACATAAAAAATGTTCCTAAAAGATGTTTTAAAAGAGGTAAGCATCATATGGGCTTACAAATCTTATCCTTTGGGTTACACTATTTATAAAACTGACAATTTTTTCAAGGTTTCCCCTGGTATTCAAGGACCGTCCCCTTAAAGACATTGCAACAAGTATCCCGCTGCCCTTTCAACCAATTGCAATGAAATGATAGTCACGGATTTCAACAACAGTTTAAAATACTTCCAGTTTTCCCTGAGATGACTAAGGTGGTGCTGCTCTGGAGGATGAAGTATCTTCAACTGTAGCATCAAGGAAAATTCTTGAATCTTCAGACGTGAGAAATGACTGAAATTTCATTGTGGTCGAGTTTGTTTCCTCCCACATGTGATCTGCCAGCTTCAAGAAAAAGGGCAACCTTTGATGCAGTGATAATGGTGGAGCATGTACCAGGGAAATGGGGTTCATTAGTTACGGAAAATTGTAAAATTGGCTTTTTCGGGAAGTCCTGATCTTGACAAACTTAGAAATATTCCAAAAATTCTATAAGCTGACAATTCTATTACAGTAAAAAAGGATACCACAATAGCTTAGTATTTTAGGTTTGCTCTAATTACCTCTGTAGATGTTGGGAAGTCATTTACTCAGTTGAAAAATGTATTATCTGACAAGAGACTCAACATGACTCCAGAAAATTTAAAAAAGCATTTGGTTGTCAGGTGCAACCAATAAGCTGATAAGGCATTGTAATGCAGAAGCTTTCAAGATTTTTTTTTTTTTTTTTTTCCTTTTCCTGTTGAGTACATTTCTCATTTTGTTTAAAACTCTAAGATATAATATATGTTAACATACAATGTGGATTGTGTGATTGTCTTAGTGTAGCCCAGTAAATAAATTGACGTGATAATGTCAGGTTTTTCTGTATTACCTATTTTAGCTATTTATAATGTGTTCTGTCTCCTTGTTTTAATTATTCGTAGGTTCTAAACTTCTGGCCTCTGATCTTCGTAGTAAAATAAAATGAAGTCATAATAAAATAAAATCAGTTTGCACAAAAGGATTTTCCTGCACATTATTTGACAGTGGAATGGAAGAGAAATAATTTGAAGGCAGTTCAACGAAACCTCTGCCAAGGATTTATGTGTGAATTGTAGAATAAACATATAGATGTAATACTGGAGCTGATAAGTAATCCCACAGAGGCTCCAACACGTGTACCAACACGAGGAGGAACCGATCGCTGTATTGTTAAGATTCTAGATCAGCATTGACACTATTAAAGCATTTATACAGTGGAATTAGTAATCACCCCACTATGTACAACTGCTCACATTATTATAAAATAGTCTCCATGATGAGAAACACTGTTGCATAAAGGCTCATAACATCAAAAAGGGAAATTAACTGGTTACATCTTCATTCAGGAAGCCACTCACAATGGAGTAATTAGTCATTGTGGAATTGCAGCCACTTATTTCCTACAAAGAGTTTGTTACATCCTAGCCAGTAATGCCACCCGAGCCCGCTGCCAAAAGGTTGGCAGCATCAAAGTCCGGACGCCGTCCGCATAAGCAGCGCCAGCGATACAGGAAATCGCCGGAAGTCTGCGCGCGCCACCGCTGGCTTCTGGCTTCTTAAGCGCTGGAGTCGCGAGCGCTAGGACAGTTCTGTATTCGCCGCTCAGTTGTATACTCGCCACCGAATTGTGTACTTGCTGGTCAGTTGTGTGTTCATCGCAGCAGAGTTGTTGTTTGTCGTCAGCCGACGCTGACCTAGCCGCTCCGACTCTAACCAGACAGATCTCTGTAGACACCGAGTTCACTACTGTGTTTCTGTATCTTCGTTAATAAAGATAAGTACCGACTTTTATTTAATCAGAGTGTTTGGGTTTTCATCTTTCTGTTCACTGTTCCAGCAGACCGGTCGGCCTGCTATTAAAAGTGTGGCGGTGACTTCATAAGCCGTTTCTACAGCGAATTGCTGGTCGCTACGAACGCCGCCACAAAAGAGTTACATGGAAATATGGAACAAAGAATGGTGGAATCCTCAAAAAGTAAAGGAACATCTCAAGCACAAGCATATCCTTCACTCACTCCCCCCCCCCCTGCGGCCCTGTGTCATTGGTGCAACATCTGCCGATGTTCAAGGAGCTTATGAACCATCACTGTCCTTACAAAGTTCGATCAAATTTGTGTGAAAAAACATACTAGATATGTTAATGCTATCACTTCATAATGGGTACCTACTGCCCACAAGAAGTTCGACAGAGAGAACATAAATTGGATGCAATACGTAAATATTAGTTTGCTGTTTGGCAGATAATGTTCAAATACATGCAGATCCTTTCTATTATAAAATTTTTATTAGTTTTTGACACTGGCTACCAGCATGAGGAATCTATCACAAAGTGAGGGTACAATGCTACTTACGTCTATTAGAACCCAGAGCCATCTGGCATTTTTATTTTCAAGGAGAATAGTGGCAAACCGCAAAATACAAATTTGCGATTTCGGAAGAAATGGCTCTGGGTACATTTCCTAGCAGTCAATATGATGTGCAGCGGTTTATTTATTTTTACTGACTAAAATTTTTAGAGTCACAAGCCTAGAAAGAAATGGCACCAAACATTTTAATTTGCATTCAAATACAAACTGTCTTACAGAAACCTTTTTTATGCATATGTGGACACTAACTTTAAGTGACACCACAAATCATCATTCAAAAGTAACTGCAGTAAAAACAAATGAGAAAGTTATTTGCATTATGACCAAGTACCACAATATGCGTCTGTATTAGGAGACTTGAATGATTCTTGATCTACATTCTAAGCCACAGTCTCAACAATAGTAAAGCTGCCTTAAATCTGGAGATTGGTTTGAATAGCATGGTTCTATAATATCCAAGACTATTTGAAGTGGTGTGGCCTTGCCTCCTCCAGCCAATGAACTGACTAACCTATCTGATTAAAGAACAACCTACAGTTGAACATTTATCCTGAAGCGCAGTGCAACTTTCCTTTTCATAGGCAAAAGAAGCAACACAATATGAACAATCAAATCAGTGTAAATAATAACACATATTTTCCTACCAGTTGGGTAGAATGTCAGCAATACTGATGGTAATTTGCAATGGTGGTCGTTCTGCTGCCAGTTATCATTGTGATTAGGATAACTAGTGTGGACCTTGTTTTAGCCTAATCATTTGACTGTACATACATTAGGTGCCTCAACTATGAAAGCCATGAAAAAACAGGATATTGAATAGCAAGCCATTTTTTTTTTTTAAATTGAAACACATACACAATTACAAAGTGCAATTTAGACGAGTGCTCAATCTTTAAAAGATGTAACCAATCACAAAACCATTCAACTGTATTAATCAGAGATACATTTAGGTGACCAGAGAAGACATGTGAAAACTAATGAAAGAAATATCCTTCGAGTCCTTAAAGCAATGGGCTATAAACTGGTAAATAAAATGTGATAAAAATTCCCATGGTTACAGTCACACATAAAAGGAGAGGAGCTGATGCATTTCAACGAAATGTACTATCAAATAACAATGGGAAATGAATACTACATTTTAACATACCTTCATTTTCAGATTCTGGCATGGGTGTAGATCGACGTGCTGGGGAATTTTCTCCGTCAACATCCTTTTGTTCAGCTAACCGCTGCACATGGATTGGAACCTCTATGTCAAAAAGTGATGGGATGGATCTGGAACCTCTCTTCGCACTCCCATTCCCAGATCGATGCACAGAACTCCTGTCATTCCTATCAGACCTCTCCCCTCTTTCCACCCTCTCGCTTCTATCTCTTTCCCTCTCCCTATCCCTTTCCCTGTCATTTCTGTCTGGACGATCGCCTCGTTCATTATCTCTTCTTTTGTGGTACGATCCAGAAGAATTACTGTCACGACCCACACGTGGGTAATCACCCAGCAAGTCTTTTGGTGCAGTCTCCAGATGCTATAAGAAACAGATAATTTCATAATTAAAATTTAAATTTTGGGGACTATGTTCATAAAATGGTACATTCAGTTCCTTTACTTATTTTACGCAACCCATCTTGTCAAGCAGCGCAGCACACCATCTACTCCCAACTATAAGTCACAAAGATAAACCAGAAGGGCCATCAGACAGAAATTTAAAGTGATATCCAATATTATTAAACATATATAATGAAATATTTGCCATGGGGTAAATGCATGTCAGTTCCAGTTGCCAAACCAGTAGTTTAAAAGCTAACACATTCAAACTAAATGGAATGCCGTCACAATTTGTGTAGTATTCAACTCCTCACCCTCTGCAATAAACCATTTGTCATCACAGTCTACGTGTGGTCCTGTGCAAGTTTAATGACAGAAAACCATTGTTTTGATAGATTATATTGTCTGGAAGAGAAGGTGTGTTTGAACTATTGTAATGCTAGTGACAGGCGAAATATTTGCCTAGATTTCACTGTCACAAGCCACAAAGTGAAAAACTTTGAGAGAAATAAATAATTTAAAGCTTAAGACAACAACTGCTACTTCATAAATTAGAACATATGGACGTCAACCATATTCACCCTGTTGACGTTAGTACTAAAACATGACACCAAATGTGTATTTTGCAGCTTACAGCACTCATTATTAATGCTACTGATGTTCTATACACCATAAGAATTTTTCCCACAGCTATTTTTTGACCACAAAAGAACAAGACCAGTTTAAGATTCTGTAAATACCACAGTTGATGATTTTGGTTAAAAGTAGGAACTAAATGTACACTCCTGGAAATGGAAAAAAGAACACATTGACACCGGTGTGTCAGACCCACCATACTTGCTCCGGACACTGCGAGAGGGCTGTACAAGCAATGATCACACGCACGGCACAGCGGACACACCAGGAACCGCGGTGTTGGCCGTCGAATGGCGCTAGCTGCGCAGCATTTGTGCACCGCCGCCGTCAGTGTCAGCCAGTTTGCCGTGGCATACGGAGCTCCATCGCAGTCTTTAACACTGGTAGCATGCCGCGACAGCGTGGACGTGAACCGTATGTGCAGTTGACGGACTTTGAGCGAGGGCGTATAGTGGGCATGCGGGAGGCCGGGTGGACGTACCGCCGAATTGCTCAACACGTGGGGCGTGAGGTCTCCACAGTACATCGATGTTGTCGCCAGTGGTCGGCGGAAGGTGCACGTGCCCGTCGACCTGGGACCGGACCGCAGCGACGCACGGATGCACGCCAAGACCGTAGGATCCTACGCAGTGCCGTAGGGGACCGCACCGCCACTTCCCAGCAAATTAGGGACACTGTTGCTCCTGGGGTATCGGCGAGGACCATTCGCAACCGTCTCCATGAAGCTGGGCTACGGTCCCGCACACCGTTAGGCCGTCTTCCGCTCACGCCCCAACATCGTGCAGCCCGCCTCCAGTGGTGTCGCGACAGGCGTGAATGGAGGGACGAATGGAGACGTGTCGTCTTCAGCGATGAGAGTCGCTTCTGCCTTGGTGCCAATGAGGGTCGTATGCGTGTTTGGCGCCGTCCAGGTGAGCGCCACAATCAGGACTGCATACGACCGAGGCACACAGGGCCAACACCCGGCATCATGGTGTGGGGAGCGATCTCCTACACTGGCCGTACACCACTGGTGATCGTCGAGGGGACACTGAATAGTGCACGGTACATCCAAACCGTCATCGAACCCATCGTTCTACCATTCCTAGACCGGCAAGGGAACTTGCTGTTCCAACAGGACAATGCACGTCCGCATGTATCCCGTGCCACCCAACGTGCTCTAGAAGGTGTAAGTCAACTACCCTGGCCAGCAAGATCTCCGGATCTGTCCCCCATTGAGCATGTTTGGGACTGGATGAAGCGTCGTCTCACGCGGTCTGCACGTCCAGCACGAACGCTGGTCCAACTGAGGCGCCAGGTGGAAATTGCATGGCAAGCCGTTCCACAGGACTACATCCAGCATATCTACGATCGTCTCCATGGGAGAATAGCAGCCTGCATTGCTGCGAAAGGTGGATATACACTGTGGTAGTGCCGACATTGTGCATGCTCTGTTACCTGTGTCTATGTGCCTGTGGTTCTGTCAGTGTGATCATGTGATGTATCTGACCCCAGGAATGTGTCAATAAAGTTTCCCCTTCCTGGGACAATGAATTCACGGTGTTCTTATTTCAATTTCCAGGAGTGTAGTACATTCCAGGTGGACGGAAACATGTTGAAAAGGTTGTAAAAGTATTGCAGAACAGATTGTGCTGAGAAATAATCTTAAAAAAAAAAAATCAGTACTTTGCATCATTTCTGAGTTAATTAACATCGAAGTTAGCTAATCACGTCGTTGTGCATGCAAATTCAAGCGGCTTGCCAGAGATGGTGTCGCCAAATGTGTTCTTCATTCACTTTCCTAAAACTGAACAAAAGAGAGATACAGAAACTGGACATGGGACCATAGTAAGAATCAAACAAAGGCTGAGTTGTTTAATGTGCTATCATCTACACTACATAGCAATTGACACTAATTGTATCTGGTAGGCTGCTTGATTTTCCACATGCAATGGCCTGATTGGCTAACTTCAGGCACAACCTATCTGAAACAACCTTATAAGCTTTTCAGACTGTTTCTGACTACCCTGTATACTAACCCCCCCCCCCTCCCCTACCCCCGCCCCCTTCTCTCTCTCTCTCTCTCTCTCTCTCTCTCTCTCTCTCTCTCTCTCCCTCAACCACCGCACCCCACCAGTGAACGATATATGATACAGCACAACGTTTTGTCACTGGAGAAAGAAATCATGGATGACCTTGTCTATTTTGTCTGCTGGGAACAATTTCAGACTACCTATAACTCACAGGTAGGATCAGAGAATAATATGAAATTAATCACTGTCCTTTAAATCACTTACATCCATGACTAATATCTGCTGAAATCACTTAGTAGACTAATACTGTTGATATTCACAGCCAATACTATTCTTCTTTTAGTCACTATAAGGTGCACTTATGATGATATAAATACTATTAGAATAGATGGTGAAATGTGACCTCAAATATTTCAGGAATTTTCATGACCTCAGTAGTAAGGCGGAAGGAGGCAGTCTTTCTCCAGTATCGTTTGTTAGCATCAATTGCACCTAGTTCTCCAGTTACTTCTTTACTTGCATATCTTTCATTTTTGCTTGTTGTGTATCTAACAATTCAGTTGTTGCTCACATTAAAAAAAAAAACAACAACAAAGAAACGTGAATGTGGAGCACAATAAAATACACTGTAAACTGCTCTGCCACACAAAACATGTTTTAATATTCTTGGAACCACTGAATATGTACTGTCTTTGATGTAAAACCTGCCACCATCTTGCCACCACAAACACTAAGTGTGAGTTGTTCACTTGAGACACAAGTAAAAATGGCCACACACCAGAATTTTAAGTCTATCCATCTGCATGATCTGAAAATATAGTAAGGTATGAAAGTTTCTGGAGGAAGCGTTGTCTTCCACTTGAGTTGTTGTTGTTGTTGTTGTTGTTGTTGTTGTGCTATATTTGCTTGTGATCTGGTGGTAAAAGTCTCGCATGAAGATGCAAAGACTGAAGTCCCAGTTCACTTTGTCTGTCTACTTAAAGTATAAGTTCAATGCAAGCCCAAAAATAACAACAGTATAGGTACCTTTCCATGAAAGAGCTTGTGGCTGAGTAAAGATCACAACAATTTGCGCTTCAGAGTTTCCTTGCCATGCAGCAGACAGTACCCCCTGGCAACAGCCATCATCTACTCAGGTGATCATGATGCAATGTATCTTGAGCATGTTTCTGATCTAACATTGGCAAGCATATGATTGTTTGATGTTTTAGTTTGATTTTTCTAAAAACTTTGATAAACTAAGTGGACAGCATGCAATAACACCACAGCGCAGACATTGCTCACACAGCATATAACACGAGGAACACTGAAGGGAGCAAACTACCATCAAAGTTAAGTTGTCTACAACAAAACTGGTTTAGTGTATAAGTTTGAAATGTTTATGTTTGATGTGTCGGCAAATAGGTTAGCATCAGTGTATCAATTGCCATTTTCCTTGAAATTCTAGTATTTGCCTTGCAGTTGCATATTGGATTTTGCATATTTGAATCTTAAAAAATCTTGTTTGTGTGTTACAAAATATGGTCTCAAGAGGGAGGACATCTAACATTTGTGACATTGTTCATTTTGGATTTAATAGAGGCGTTAGGCAGTGGAGGCTGCTTGAAACATTTGTGCTGTATGTGGGGTAACCTGCTATTGAAGAAATTATCTCAGAAAATGATTTTCTTGATTGTTCTAGCATGAATGATTTTGGTTAATTGGCAAATATGATGCACTTTTACCATTTAACCTTCATGCGACATTTCCATTCAATGGGCAAGGTTCAGAAATCAGGTGCAAGATAACTGCATGCTCTAACTGAAAGTAACAAAACTCAAGGGGCTGAATGTATCTGCTTTTCTGCTTGAAAGTCCTTAATTTGCTCATTGACCATTCCTATGTAACACTGTTACCAAGTCACAAGTTATAACGCCATTTTAACTTCATAAAATGAAATTATTGGCCATTTCCTAACATAGGATGCCTTCTCAAGCAAACAGCAGCGTAGACAGATAATATTTTACATTTGATGGCACAAAAATGGTGGTTTGTAATACTAATTGCTCCCCAGGAGTGTGTCCATTGCAGCAGGTATTTGTTGCCAATAACTGAGATATCTTTCAGTTGCATTGTAAGAAAAAACACCAAGAAAACTGAATCAAGTATTGCTATTCCAAGATAATGGCCACCTGCACTTGGCTGATTTCACCAGAGAAGCTATCAGAAAAACTTTTTTCTGGACAAAAATGCATTCTGAACCTGTTTCATAGAATCTTCAACTACAAACCATTAGGTTTCTTCAAGTGTGGAATCGGTGTACTGCTTGAGCATTGTCAGACTGTCTTAAATAATGTAACAGAATATATAGTTATTTTATGATTAATTTATCTCTTACATTTCCTGCTGTGTTCAATAAACTGATTGAAACACATCATAAAATATGCACTACACTAATAACTTAGCACAATAACCTTACGACCAAAGCTCATCTTAATAAAACATACAGTACATTTAACATGAGCATGCCTAAACTGTGGCTTCCAAATTTAATACTACATATTTCCATAATTAACCAATCATCCGCATTATATGTTGAAATTTTAAGTTTTACTTAGAATTAATTATGGTATCTAAAGGAAATACTGAATTTTTGTTTTCAGATGTCTTTAGTACCTTACCTTCATTAGGACAGTTCTCATTTGTTCAGACAAAGGGCCATGGCTGAATTTGCATCGAGCACCTGAATAGCATTTGAGCCCAGTATGAAAAAATTTACATGGGAAAGACTCATGTAGGTACAAGCATTTGTCTTTCTTTGCGCAACAATCCATCAAATAAAATTTGCACAGTTCATTTTTTCGGGCGGGCATGGCATCATGAGAATATGGACAATCTTCACCCTGTAAATACAAAGTTAATTATATTACAATTCACCTTTATATAATGAGCTTAATAGCTGAATATTTATTTAATTATTTAGTGACTGAAATTGGAGCTGGTCTGCTCCAATTTCATACTTAAAAATTAACAATCATTTTATTTGTTGGCTGATATTAAGAAGTGCAGTTGGCATAGATATATTAATCTGTCTTAACCTGCACAGAGCTATATCACATGACCAATTGCTGCCACTAATTTCCAAACAAGCAAAAAATGTTGTATGTGCTTACTCGTAGCCTGATTTCTTAACTGACATATCACCTTACTACACACGGTGTTACATTAAAATTATGAGAGCTGTGCCCTACAAGAAAGTTGTTTCTGTAAAGACTGAACATAGTTGGATTTATTGAGATTTACTAACCTTGTGACATTTCCCTTGCATGAAGAACATACAAACATCAGAGCGATTGTCACGTCCTCCTATTCGTCTCATACCTCCACGCATCTTGCCAATGTTCTTTCCACTTGTCACATCCTTCCGACTTAGTGGCATTCTCTTGTTCATGTGATGTCCTCCACGTTGGCTACCAATGTCTCCCCCACCACGTCCCATCGAACCACTCCCACCTCGCATTCTTCGTTTTGCTCCTCGGCCAATGTTTCGGCGCAAACTGTCTTCATCACTACCTCGTGCTCCCCTCCGAACAGGGAACTCATCTCGTGCTTCATAGTCAGATCCCTCTTCATGGTAGGAATCATATGCCTCATCAAATGCACCTGGAAACAACGTCACTTAAATTAATGGAACACAAAGAGAATGGAAACATCCTTTATAAAAAATATGCCCCTATCTTCCATACACAAAGAGAATGGAAACATTCTTTATAAAAATATGCCCTTATCTTCCATAATCTTTTGATGTTTAACTCACATTCTATCACTTGTTTTCACAATTTCTCACAAAGTTATTCCAATTATCCAACTCAGAATCATTCTTTACACATTTGATTTCACACATTTTGCCCAATTCAACTGAAGTTTCACCTCCAACCTCCATCTCCATCTCCACTGCCCAGAACAGAAATCAGAAAATTGTTAACATTCAGTGATCAAATATTGGTGGCTCTTTCCTACTGTGTTCTTTAAAAGTTCCAATATATTCTAGCTCACAGATCTAAGTATTAATGGTATCTCATACAATGACAAATAAGCCTCTATTTCTGTTTATTGCATAAAGCCAGTCATCTCACAGATAGCCAATTACTGTAGTGACTTACAAGCTTTCAGTATCTTCAGATACATAGCCTTGGAATCCACAACGCTAGTAGTTACCTAGTTCCCAATTAAAAGAAGTGTACCTAACTGACACTCAGTATTCTCTAGAAAAACTGCCACAGTCTTACATGTGGAGAGATTAGTACTTTTAGATCGTATTCCACATCTATCTAAATTAGTAAATGCCATTTCCCTAATTCAGCTGTAATGGCATACTATAGTAAACAAACCTCAATGCGATGGTATGATCCTCATTAATGTAATCTTTATCATATTTGATCCTAAGGGTACATGGGATCTGTTTCTACAGATCACTTGGCCATACCTAATACAGCACAAGCTCATACTGAAGATAATGACTACTTAAAATGAACTGTAAACAGTGATGTATGAGCCCAAAGCAATAAAAGACAATCCATTTGTAGCATTTCAGAATTATGTTAAATATTCAGGCAATTCCAATATACTTGAAGTTAATTAGAACAAATAAATATAACAAATGCATAAATCAAAACAGTGAGTAGTCGAAGAAGGTTAAGAAAGCTCACTAAGATATCAATATTACTCAGAAAGGAAAAATAATGTAAGAAAATTTAATAAAAATACAATGTTTTGGTGAGTATTTAATATGTGCTGAGAATTGTAATTGTGAAGTGTGTTATGTGGAGAATTTAACAATGCAGTTACACTTTTGCTTGAAGACTGACTGATTCTACCAAATAGGAATAAATACAACCATTTACATTACACTAACCTTGATCACCAAAGAAAGAGTTCTCCCCAAAATTTCTGGAAGGAGATCCTTCAGGGTGGAAATTACTTCGGGTGTTAGGAGATGCTCCTCGGACAAATAACATCTCATCTTCATCTCCTTGTTCGTCCTTGTCTTCCCAAACATCTTTATGATGTGATTTCCTCCGTTTCTAAATATACCACAAAATACAATCTTTCTTTGCACTTTAAATGCTAACAGAAAGCACAGTTATAATTACTTGCATAGAAGAAAAATTATCATTTGTCGACCTGAGTTTAAAAAGTAAACAACAACAGAAGAAAAAAATTATAAGAAGCAAAAGTAGAAATAAATCAGAATATTTCTGTGACACTTTACAAATGCATTTTGAAGCAATAAGTAACTATGCTCTGAAGACACATGGGAACATACCCAAAGGACAGCACTCTCAAGAGGGGCCTCAGATATATATTTTTCTTTTCACTGATGTTTTGGCTTCCATTTCTTTCATTTGACAAAAAATACTCTCTCTAACATCATTCAAGTATAGGAAGACCATATTTTTTACAAACTAATGCCTAGTATTCTTTCTGTGAATTGACAGTTCTTGGTGTCTTGTTTGCCTCAAAGCTCTGTACTAGTATCTTTCAGAAAAAACAATATATAATTCATAACAGGTACTAACTACTTAACACATTTTAACATTCTGTTATTTATCACAAAAAAATCCAAGGGAAGTGGTAGAACATAAAAAAGCCTGTTCCTTGACTGAAACTTGGCTTCAGTTGTGTTGTAGTCAGTGAAACCAGAAAATGCCACTTAGCAACTCAGTCAAATGCACGGCCAGACATTCAATAGTGTAGCTCTTGCACACAGTCACTAAGCAATGTACAAACCTGTCTGACCACGCATTTCAATAGCAGCAACCACTGCATAACTGCCTATCCTTTATTACACATACAGAAAACAACAATACAGTTTCTCATCAGGAGTGATTGTTACTGATAAATCTAACAAGTAAGGGAGAACTTTCACACAAATAAATAGTACTAGTAGTGCAATTAAAGATCTGAGGACAACATGGAGACCACAGACAAAAATAATGATATACGATGTACAGATGTACTGGATTCAATATTTTACATGACTATCATACAAAATTATTATGAACTGTGCAGACAGACTTCAGTGTGATCTTTGTTTTGTTGGTGTGTCAGATATGTCACTCAGTCTCACATTCCAACCAGATGTCAAACAATATCCCTATCACACTGGAACAGGAAAAAAATATTCTGTGCTATGGTCTTAAATCATAGCATGCATGACAATCTGACAACTGCTAGAGTAAAATTGTATCTGCAAGTAGAAAAGAAAACATAATTTGAATTGCATTGTTATGAGAGACTTTCCATCACACAGTCATGCTTGGTTGTCTTCCACAGAACTCCTACCAACCCTCTCAGGACCAACAGAAATGTTTTGACAGGTCTGTCCTAATGTTACCCACAATTCAATGAACCTAACTGCTTCCAGATTTTAAATATAGAATTCCTTAAAGGAAGAACTCGACTGTAATGATGTAGAAGTTGAATGCACTAAAAATGACTAAAACATATTGAAATAATGCTTGTTCAGTCTATTTAGCGTCAAGAGAAAATTACTTTCTTTCAATGCAAATGTTGCCTAACTTACTAAACAAATGTTGATTGAAAGTATTGTAAGCACACTAAAACATGCTACTAAAAAACAGAAGACAATATTTTCTTATAATGAAAAAAAGAAATTGGAGGTGCCAAGTATTGTCTGTGTCAACTTATTTTTTCTTATTTGTAAATAAAATTACCTTAGAATCTCTCTTATCATCTTCATCTTCATTCTCCTCTCTGTGTTTCTTCTTGCGTTTCTTTTTCTTTAGTCGCCTTTCATCATCTGAGGATGTTCTATTTTCATCCTTCTCTTCATTATCAGTAGTGGTTTCATTTTTAGACACAGTTGTAGCATTTGGACTAGCGGAGCTGGCAGGTCCAGTTGCTGCCTCAGTACCTGCTAAAGCTGCCTTCAATGCTTTCTCAACATTGCTTGCCCAGTCATCCTCTTCTGTTTCACTGTCATCATTCATCAGCCGTGGTTCATGGTAAATCCGAGGACCCATTTGTCTTCGGTGGTGCTGTGGTGCATGGCGGCGGGGAGGGCGGGGAATCATAGGTACACGGCGTTCCTTCTTTACTGGAGGTGGAACAACTGGAACTTGCACTGGTACCTGTTCAGCCTTTGGCACTGGTGGAGTTTCATCAGGAGTTTGCACCTCACCTTCTTCTGGTAATTCTCCATCTTCAATCTCACCCTCTTCTAGATCAGCCTCAGTCATACTGCAAAATGTTCATGCCATTGTCAGACACACGATAAATCAGTGAATACATATTTTCATTTACTCACTATATCTACATAAATATTTATCAGATTATTTCCCATTAAATTATCTTATGCTCTGGTACCATTAAACTATTTTACATTCTCCCTATTTTATTATTGAAAATTATTATTTCAGAAGCTAAAATTCTGTATGCCATCATCGAAAATTGTGTCCTCTCCCTTCCCCCCCCCCCCCCCCCCCCACCTCATCCTTTCAGAATGTTACTGTGTTATATTTAAATAAAAATTCTTCTTGAAGAGAGAATTTATGATGAGCATAAACAGCTCAAATTCACGTCACATAGCTTGGCCATACTGACAGCCGCACCATTGGTGCAACCACAATGATGGAGTATCTGTCGAGAGGCCAGACAAACATGTGACTCCACAAGAGAGGCAGCAGCCTTTTCAGTAGTTGCAAAGAACTGTTTAGATGACTGGCTGATCTTGACCTGCAACATCTACCAACATGACCTTGCTGTGTTTCTATTGTAAACGATTGAAAGCAAGCCATTACTTTTCTTGAAGACGTGCAGCTCTCCCATATGGTTAAATGGTGATGGCTTCATCTTTGGTAATATATTCCAGATGTAAAACAGTGCCCCATTTGGACCTCCAGGCAGGCTCTACTCAGGAGGACATTGTTATCAGGAAAAAGAGCATAATTTAATCACTGCTAACACCTGGTTTAAGAATCACGAATGAAGGTTGTACACATAGAAGAGACCTGGATACACCAGAATATTTCACACTGATTACATAATGGTAGGACAGTGTTTTTGGAACCCGATTTTAAACTGTATGACATTTCAGGGGCAGATGTGAACTCTGACCACAATTCATTGGTTATGAACTGTAGATTAAAATTGAAGAAATTGCAAAACGGTAGGAAATTAAGGAGACGGGATGTGGACAAGTTGATAGAACCAGAGACTGATGGAAGTTTTGGACAGAACATTATGCAACTGATGACTGAAACAGAGAATAGATATACAGTAGAAAATGAATGGGTACCATTGAGGGATGAAATGGTGAAGGCAAGAGACAATCAAACAGGTAATGAGATAAGGTCTAGTAGAAATTCTTGGATATCACAGGAGATAGTGAATTTAACTAATGATAGGACTAAACTGAGAAATTCAACAAATCAAGCAGTCAAAAGGAGAAATGTTTGGGGAAAAGAAAAAAAAAGCAGTATTAATATCAACAGCTCAGATGGTAAACCAGTACTAAGCAAACTTGGGGAAGCTGAAAGGAAGGGGGGGTGGCAGGGGATATGCAGAGGTTTAACACAAGGGAAATGAACTTGCAGACAGTATTATATAAAGGTAATAGGACGTAGATAAGATGAGATATGATACTGCAAGAGGAATCTGACGGAGTTCCAAAAGATCTAAGTTGAAACAAGGCCCCTGGTAGAAGCTGACCTCAGGGAATGTCAGTTTGGATTCTGGAGAAATGTAGGAACACTTGAGGTAATCATGACTCTACAATTTATCTTCGAAGTTAAGAAAAGGAAAACATATGTTTGCAGCTTTTGTAGATTTGGAGAAAGCTTTTGACAACCTTGATTGGATACACTGTTTGAAATTCTGAAGCTAGCAGGGATAAAATACTGGGAGCGAACGGTAATATACAATTCGTACAGAAATCAGACAGCAATCTTAAGAGTCAAGAGATATTGAAAGGGCAGCAGCTGTTGAGAAGGGATTGAGACAGGGTTGTACCCTACCCCCAAAGTTATTCAATATGTACTTTGAACAAGCAGTAAAGGAAACCAAAGAAAATCTGGAGAAGGAATTAAAAGTTTACAGAGATAAAATAAAAACTCTGAGGTTTGCTGATGGTATTGTAATCCTATCAGAGACAGCAAAGGAATTGGAAGAGCAATTGAATGGAATAGACAGTGTCTTGAAAGGAGAATATAAGATGAACATTAACCAAATCAAAACAAGTGTAATGGAATGTGTTCAAATTAAATCAGGGGATGCTGTGAGAATTAGATTAGGAAACAAAACACCATAAGTAGTACTTAAATTTTGCTATTTGGGCTGTAAAAAAACTGATTATGGCCAAAGTAGAGATTTAAAATGTAGATTGGCAATGGTAAGAAATGCATTTCTGAAGAAGAGAACTTAGTTAACATCAAATATAGATTTAAATTAGGAAGTCTAGATATTTGTCTAGAGTGTAGCATTGTATGGGAGTGCGAAGTAGACGATAAACAGTTGAGATAAGAATGTTGTATTACAGAAGAATGCTGAAGATTAGATGGTTACAGCATGTAAACAATGAGTAGGTAATGAACAGAACTCGCAAGAAAATGAATTTGTGGCATAACTTGTCTAGAAGAAGGGATTGGTTGATAGGAAACATTCTAAGACATCAAGGATCACCAGTTTAGTACTGGTGGAAGCACAGGGGATAAAAATGTAGGGGCAGACCAAGATATGAATACAGTAAGCAGATTCAAAAGGATGTAGGTTGCTTTAGTTATTCAGACATGAAGAGTCTTGCACAGGAAACTGTATCAACTCAGTATTCCAACTGAAAACCCTAACAACAGCTTCAGCTTTGTTGTTAATTTCATACATATTCCTAAGTCATGTAAATAGATGAATAGTAGTCACAAATATGGTTGCCCAAATTACACTTCATAGTTCACCCAAGCTCCAAAATTTGTGATGCTGTATTTGGATGTCCATAAACATAAATGAAATATTGGGCAACAAAATATTTTGTAACATTTGTATTCTGGGAAAGGTAACAGGTTTTAGTATACCAGTAAGTAATTGCATGCAGTAAATTTTTGGATAAAATTTCATCTTTTAATCTAGAATCAGCAACTTCAGCCATTCTTGAAAATGACACTGACATAAATCAGCTGGGTGATATTTGATAAGTCTGTTGCTGCTAGTCCATGCCCCAAACATCTCAAGTTCATCATACTGGTTTCAAGAATGGGCTATGTTCTCTAACGGCATTTGTAATACATTTCAAACACACAATAACTGATATTTAAACACAAAGGATTAAACACTTTAGCTTAAAATAATTGGGGTGTCAGCATGGATGTTAATAAAAATTTACCCAGGGGGCAAGGAGGGTGGAGGGCCAAGACTCTACAATCACCGGGTTTTTTTTTATTTATTTATTTTTTTTTTTTTTTTATTATGAACATGTTAGTTTCGAGAGATATCATGTGGCAAATCCCAAAGCTTATAGGTGACACAAAAGAAATTACATCCCAATTAACTGATGGTTATTCACTCACTTCTAGAACTGTTTGAGACTTTTGTAATGAATGAAAACTCTGTACTCCAGATTCAAAGCATGCAGTGGGACACAGGGATGGAGAGGGGAGGGGGGAGGTGGGGCCATGAGTGCACGCTCAAGCCCCTTCCCCCTGCGGGCGGCTGTTTGTCCGGTGGGAAAATGTTGATCTTTTTTTTAACCTTCCCATAAAATGTTAGGACCGCTGTTTAAAACATTCTCTCTATACAAATAGCCTACGAATTTGTTCATTACTGCAAAGAAAGGAGCCTCTCCTACTCTTCCAGTGTAAAGTGTGTACATCACCTACATCCACACATGCAAAACAAAAAAGCGCCTTATCGTGCACTTATGAGAATAGCTGCAGCAAATCTTTCGTACTCTCTACTACTAAATGACTGACGTCGCACACCCGGAAATTCCGAAGCGATGAATTCATTTCCGCTGCCTACGTGTAACTATACGACTACGAAAGTAACCCTATGATGTAACAGACGCAAGGTCTGGAAGGATGTTTAACACATCTTCCAAACTGGACTAAGTTACAAGCACCATCTCCTCCTTTCAGTTCCTTCCACGCAAATCGCGATTCATTCAATGTGTAAAGAGCTGAAAGATAAATGCGCATTAATATTATCTGTTACTACTTCGATTATCATGTGGATATTGTTGAATGCATTGGAAACTGAAAATAGTGCTAGTAGTTAGTCACAAGTATAAAAAGGCAGATCGTTTACTTATGTCCTATAAAAGTACTGCAGAGCTGTGACCTTCTTCGTTCTTTACCACGTGTTTTTAGTCCCCGTACCTAACACACTAATTTCGAAAAATACATAGCACGCGATATGTGTTAAGTTGTTTTTACGTATCTCGTAAGAATTTGGCTAAAAATTACTAATGCACAATACATTCAAATACGCACTGCGGCAATCAACTGTATTTATGTTGACTACATTACACAGATAATTAGAGTATTATGTAGATCCGATCTGTAACGCCTATGGTTCAAATGGCTCTGAGCACTATGGGACTTAACATCTGAGGTCATTAGTCCCCTAGAACTACTTAAACCAAACTAACCTAAGGACATCACACACATCCATGCTCGAGGCAGGATTCGAACCTGCGACCGTAACGGTCGCGCGGTTCCAGACTGAAGCGCCTAGAACCGCTCGGCCACACCAGCCGGCGTAACGCCTATCCTGGACAAAAAAAGTGAGAAGTGCGCCACCACTACATAATGTGTGTGCAGTTAAATGAGCCTATGTAGCCTACTTGAGTTTGCTTGCTTTTTAATTGCCACTGCCACCTCCACTACCCACCCCCTCCCCCACCCTCCAACGCGCCACCAACAAGGGTCACTGACGCAACAGATCAACTGTTATGCCTAAATGTGACAGTAACAAAACATAGAGGCATTCACTATTGCAATCTCAACGCAAATGTCGAGCAAAAACCATCATCAACTCTTTAACGACGACGTTCTAAATTCATTGTGTATTTCTACAATACAGGATTATGTATTATTTCAGAATAAATAAGCTTATCTACAGTACACGTTAAACGTATTAAAATCCACATTTCTGAACAGTCTTTTGCTCGAGAAAGTCGGAGCCTAGACGGCGAGGAATGGATTGTTTTGAAAGGTGTCAAACTTATGATCCACCTAGCTACAGATAATTTCCTGTACAAGTTTCAGTCGAAAGCAGGCCCACCGTTCTCATGAACTTCGTCTAGAAAACAGGTTTGTTTATTTCATAAACAACATGAGGCAGTGACTGAAAGATATTCAAATGGAATCATGTAATGTCATTTTAACACATGTTAACCGTCGCCTCTCGTCACAGACGCTTCCCTCTGAACTGAGTGGAGATAGTTGGTTTTACGGTAATGTTCTCAACAGCAATAAATCAATACACATAAGCATTTCTTTCCAAAAACTAATCAACACCCGACACAATTTGTTCGTCTAACCAACAACTCGCGTGATCTTGATCTTGCTGTCGCGCAAATTAATCTGCAGTGGACTGTCGTTTTTTCCCTCTCAGATGTTTTCTTATGTTCACAATATTGTTTCTTATGTTTCAGTGTTTCAACGTTCAATCAGCGTTCTGATATCCGCTGCAGGTATTTTAATACGGAAGAACGAAAGAAAGTAAATTACGGAAGAACGTATATGGCACAAAGAAAGAATGTAAATTAGTACATCTCCTGCATGTCATCATCTAGTGAAACCGCAAAGAAAGCAGCTATGCAGCAACATGATGCTGCTCATACGCGTAAGCCAGTCACATATAATTCACAGAAATAATAATATAATGGTAATCTAATCTCGTACAACCCTAGATCACATACATTATTACGTGATCTAGGATACAATTAAGAGTTCGGTGTGAAAATTGACTCCAAAAGAAAAGGTGCATTTGACGCAAGTCACTAGTACACAGCTGAAGCTCTGACGAGCGTCACGCAAAATATGGAACGGTGGCAAAAAGATCTCCAATATCTCTCCCGTCCCGTAACCGCGCCGTACATGGGTGTACGAAAAATCCTAAGAAATCAAAATCTCATTTGCAACCGCATATTCAAGGTCCCACAGAAATATTAAAATTAAAATGTACTTCTACACTTGACAAAATTTTTAATGTAACAATGGCCTTTCAGATTTCTGAATTAGTGTACTGACTAATGCACTAATTATATATTTTATGGAGTAGGAAACAAAGCGTATCGTCGACTGTTATTGTAGGACCAACACCATCAAAGGACCAACGAATCTTTGCAAATACAGTGTTTCTGGGGACAGAAATTATAATTCGGAATAAGCAAAAAATTAGCTAAACTAAAACCGACGGTGTACACAGTTAAAAACATTTCAAACAACGCAAAAACTCTCTTACGGGTGAGAACGTTATTTTCAGTGCATTCACAACATTCTTCGAAGCGCGATAAAGTCTATATCGGATCTGTTCTCTTAAGAAAGTTATCCCCCACGACATACACACGCTGCTCTCAAAAACAGTTGCCCCCTCACAGTCTTAAATTTTCTTACCGTTCGTATTTTACTTCAGACAGTTCTGTTTCAGACTGATCTACTAGCGATAGCGACATAGAGACAGGTAGAACTACTGTAGAATTGTGCCATCGAACGTACGAATTGTGAATAAAATTCTGCTGCAGGAGTATTAAAACAACGTTCTGCGAAAAAATATTGTGCACATTTTCCATTTGTCTATTCACTGAAGCGCATGACATTCCATGGAAACTTTTCACAGAAGCTAATAAATTTTTCTATTCCAAAGCAATTCCTGGCATAAATTTAACGTATCATTTCTATAGTTTCTGTGAGATTCAAAACATTAATAAATGCGTAATAAACGTGTCGGAACGATTATTGTAATTCTTTCGAAAGACTATATTTCGCCTAGATTTGTATATAACCCTAATGATGAGAAGTTCATTAATGATTTGTAGATGTCGATTAATGTCCCACCTGAAACGAAACCAAGGTTAACTTTCTAATACGAATGGGATCCTTGAGTTAGTACAAACGCTACGAACATCGATTGTTTGCTAATTTCTACGAGTATGAATAAAACCGTAAACAGCCTTTCGACAGTCATTTTCATTTTTGCATCTAAGGTACGATCGGGCTTGTAGCTGAAACACAAAGTTTATGACTAGTGAGCTATTAAGACTTTTTATTACTGAAAGAATACATATGAACGGAAGCGTACTTTTGCCTTCCTGGAATCTGTAATACGCCGCGAACGTCGGTTATAAATCTGAAGTCGGCTTCATGAATTGTAATAATGTGCATGAATTTTAATTATGTGTGGATTGAAAACTGTTGAAAATTAGGATACAGGGTAACCCACAATGTCCGCATACAGACTAAAATATTCGAAGGTGATCCCGTTTGCCTTGTTTTGGAGGAAGTTCAATCTCAAGTACGTTTGCATTTCCGTTTAAAGTGTGTTTCAGATAAGACTGTGCCGTAACCATTACAAAGAAGCGATCTCTGAGTTCGTCTGGCTCAATTCACAATTAAAGCTCATAATCCGGGCGCTAACAACCTAGCAGTGGTATGGTTTAAAGTAAAAATCATCAGAAGAATTCACCCTTATAAACAATGACACATAAATTCTCATTCCTTATGCTCTGATATAAATTGAAACACGACAAATCTGCGCCGCGTAGCAGCAGGGACTGGAATGCTATATAAGAATGAGGCAGGCCATCGTCAGTGACCTTCTAAAAACATCATTTCGGCATTCGCCTTAATTTATCTTGGGAAACTACGGAAAATGTAATCAATACAAGTTCATGTTTTAGCCACTACATGAGACATACAGTAGGTCTATGGGAGTGTTTTCCAGGTAAGATCTGCAGGTTTCCTACAAGTACCATCGGACGTTCCGACAATACTGTTAAAGTGAATACGAAATTTCACCGAAATGACTTGCTCATTTGGATACTACGTCGATGTTCAGGTTAATCAGTGAATTTGCTTTGCTATTAGGTATAAACACGATCCCGCTAAACGCTACTTATTTCTTAAGAATTTCACGTGTGAAAAAACTGGGAATTAACGTAAATCAAGAGTGCCGAGCCAAAAACTGCTGGAAACTAAAAACACTGAAATACATTCGTCATTTTGGTGATATAAATGTCCTATATGATTGTAATAATAGATAACAGCTATTCAGTCCGTGGAACATGCTTTATAGTTGTACAGGAAACAAAAGATATTTTAAAACAAATGTCTCTATAATGAGCTGCTGTGGCACACAAATCTACCATCAAACCACAGACGAACTCAAATTTGTACAGCAAGCCAAAACTTTTGCGAGCAATCTCATATTCGTGATAATATGGGGATGTAACACCTTTCCCATACGCTAGGCTGTGTAATAAAATTTCACTACCTTGATGGAAAACGTTTATCAGTACTTTCGTGATTTGTCCACATGAAGATGTTCCTAAGTTTATTTACTTAAACATACCATATATAATCACATGCTTTCTCCATATAAAGATGAGAGGCGACCCCTTTGAAAAGAGTTTGAGTTTTAAATAAAACAACAATAAAGGCAAAATGACTGTAACCATAATGACAATACCTACAACTACATTCTATTGATCAGTATAAATTCATATCGGTTAAAATAATTCAACTCTTCTCACTCTAAGTGTTTACAATTTTTTTAATATCATCAATATAAACCGGTAGTACAGCAGAAATCTAGCAAGTATTTGGAAAGATTCTTTCTGCCGCTAATTACTCTTAGGGAGGCAGCTACCCTGCATATCAATGAATACCATAATCAATAATTACGGATGGTACAGGTAAGATTAACATAACTATCCTTTTACCAACAGTCGTTAAGTCTTGCAGTTACTTCGAAATTGTTCGTCATTCTACGGCAACAAAAATCTGAAACCCTGTATGTCCTCCCCAGGACGCAAGCTAGTTTTTCAAGAATGTAAAGAGGAATGGTAAATGGAACGCAGTAGTCGCTCCTAATAGTTGTGACGACACACCGGAGACAGCGACGACGGAGACTCGGAGTCTCCGTGCAGGCGGACAACCCAACTGGCGACCCGTGTCTGGTGGCTGCTGCAGCATTCCCCCCCAGCTCTTGAGCTGGGCGCCGACCCACAATTGCGGCGCAAATCAATACAGCAGTCCTGCTGGAACACGCGTGTGGCAGCGCCAACGTAGATGAGCGACGGGTATTACACATCCCGCCGATTTGTTCGCGATAGTCCACATCAATACAAGGGCATCATTATTGTAAAACCTGTGGAAGCATTTCAATCGTACTTACACACAGTTCATCTGCTTCCTTATTCAAGTTTATCTATGCGCAGACTTTCTTAAAAAAAAAAAAAACTTCGTGCTATTTCTCACATTGTACTTCAGTAAGTCTATCATTTCTCCTTTCTGTTGAATTCGCAGATGGCACGCGTGCAGAAAATTTGTCAGTACCTTAACATACAGGGTTTTTACCATCTGAGTTCTATCATCATCATCATCATCATCATTACCACCACCACCATCATCATCGAAAACAACAACAAAAATACGACACGCTTTCATCAGTCACCTACACGACGCAGTCACAGTAAAGATATCAGACCGGCTAATAACCTAAGTGGTGTCAACTAGAAAAGCTTCTACCAGGCCTTAAGCCCCATCATTTATTAGATAAAAATGTGTACGACCTAATTTTTCTGCTTTCATCCTGGATGTCAGTAAAAGATTGCAAGTCGGGGAAGTAATGTTTGACTGATTGATTGAAGAGGGTTATGGGACTAAACGGCGAGGTCATCAGTCTCGCGATTCCAAAGTTACTCGCGGAAGAGAGCGGGTCCGCTAAAAGTGGACGGATCCAGTCAGACGCATCAAACTATAAAACGAGAAAGTCAAAAGACAGAGTAGAAGGCATAAACGGGGAGAGCAAGGAAGCAATGTTTCGTTACTCGTATTTATACGTGACTCCCGGCTGTTCGCGATCCATAACGCCATTGTACTGTCCCCAAGTGGGAGTTGTCGAGCACTTCTGCGAGTTAATCGCACTGGCTGAACCACCCGGCGACAAAGCTGCGCAGCGTCTTTCGGGTAAACGATATTTCTCTTACGATTCTTCTGAGAACCTTTCAGGCATCAGAATTCCTCACAACTAGACTTGTCTGGTCGTTATATTCCAATACTCCTGGATACTCTACAGCTGTGACTGATAAAACTATCTGTTAACCGATCGTGTAGACAAACGAAGTCACATCGCCGCTTTTAGAACGTAATAATTACAATATGTAGTACGTATCGATTAATACACGGATACTTGTCTACGGTGGAATTCAAACTCCTAACCCATCGTTTACAGTCAACTACAGCGATAAGTTTAACCACATTTATCATTACAAATATTCTGTTTCCATTGCGTTTCTCCCGCCTGCTTAGCTGGGTGGTTACGTGCTTGCCTCCCATGCAGCGGGTTCGATTCCCGATCATCATCATCATCATCATCATCATCATCATCATCATCATCATCGTCATCATTTCATCCTCATCACCGGAACGCAAGTCGCCCAGTGTGGCGTCGACTGCAATAAGACTTGCACTCGGCGGCCGAACTTCCCCTTCCCCGAATGGGGCCTCCCGGCCAACAATGCCATACGCCCATTTCATTTCATTTTTTTCCCACTGTGTGTTCCGATACTCCTAGAAACCTGTTAGTTATAAACATGAACATTACGTAGCATGTAATCTCAATGACAGGGTAGAACATCATTTTTTCTCAATGGGGATCCACTGTCTTAACCAGCGAAACCTCGCTGCGTACAAAATTATTAGCTTATGCTGAACAGCGAGCTTTTTAACCAGCGTTATTGTCTGCCACTCTTTTACGCAATTCAAAGAAATAAGGTTTTAATGATGGTTTGAGAGCTGGTTGCAAGAGCTGTTACTTTTCATGGTTGCAGTGTACTCCCATTTAACAATTAGTATCGTAGATGCGTCTTGTCAACCGCTACTTCTCCTACGTGTACCTCTTATTTGCAATTTCATTTTCAAAATGTTCAAATGTGTGTGAATTCCTATTGGACCACACTTCTGAGGTCATCGGCCCCTAGAATACTACTTAAAATAACTTATGCTAAGAACAACATACACACCCATGCCCGAGGGAGGACTCGACCCTCCATCGGGAGGGACCGCGCAATTTCATTCTTATTTCTAGATTTTGGTGGGCAGTAAGGGAAAGTAAGGACAGTCACAGACACAAAAAATAGCAAATGAGCCTGTACGGAACACCACACACTATCGTAAATTTTACCACTTAACGAAGCAACATAACAACGTGCATTCTTCCTTATGAGACTTAATGCTTTCCCGATTTTTCCTTCTCTCGTTCTACAGTATAAATGAGGTGAAGACGCACGTTATCCATTTATGGTTAACGAAGCTCTGAATAATGTCAGACATACGCAAAATACGTATAAAAATATCGCTCCCCAGATGAGTCAGTCACATGGTGCCGCTCTAGCGTTTTCGTAACCTGATAGCTACTTACATACATCGCAGGGTGGTAGTTAAATATTCTTCTAGAATCAATACATCTGGGAAACGCCCCCGTCATAATAGTAAAAGGGTAAGTGGATGACAGACGTGCAAATATGTGATATTGGCCTAGAAAGAGAGAAATACTACAGTTTCGGCTTAGCAAGAGAGAAATACCCGTAAACAACGGAAAACTAAAGCATAATGGTCGAACGGTGAACAAAATCTCTTATCCGAATGCGAATCCAGTGTAGGAACCACTGCATCACTTAACTGAATAAACTGTCAAATTACACCAAACACGCAGTGGGCAAGTACCTGAAAAATACGTGTGTGAATATTTCGTATTGCAATAATATATAGAACCCATAAGTCGTTAGCGCATCAACTATTTTGAAAGCAGAAGAAACACAAGATTTCTATTTAATAGAAATATCGTATTAAGTTAATAGTCCTTATCCTATTCTGATATAATAGCCCTGAATCTCTGCAACTTGAACGTGAGGAATAAAAGTAGTAAAAAACAGCAAAATTATTGTATCACCCTCCACCACCACAAGTACGAAAAGTCCTGCCAAAGGAAACAAAATGAGTGATGACACAATGTAAAAATTCCAAGCCTATTTTGTGGGACGCCACGACATACCTACAATATAGTTTGTTGAGCACAATCACCTACTGTGTCAATAGCCATCGGTAACGGTAGTATTTATGCTAAATATTATACAAACTGGTAGCGCCGAAAGTTTCTTTACAAAGTAGCCCGTAGATACAATGTTTCGAAGCAGGACATATTGCTCCGCACTTCGCAACACGGAAAGAGAAATGCTTTAGCAGAGTATTTGTTTCCCGGTCATCAGATTAGTCTAGTGCTTAACTCAATAAGTACGTTGTTCTTGTGTGTGTGTGTGTGTGTGTGTGTGTGTGTGAGAGAGAGAGAGAGAGAGAGAGAGAGAGAGGGAGGGAGGGAGGGAGGGAGGGAGAGAGGGAGGGAGGGAGGAAGGAGGATGAAAGAGCGCGCGAGGAGGGAGGGAGGGAGAGGGAGAGATTTATGGGGGGGGGGGGGGAGGACTGCAGAACTAGAGAGAGGACGGGTAGCAGCTCGCTGCAGTGAAAAGGAGGGGAGGGGCCGGACAGAGAGAGAGAGAGAGAGAGAGAGAGAGAGAGAGAGAGAGTGTGTGTGCGTGTGTGTGTGTGTGTGTGTGTGTGTGTGTGGTCTTTTAAGTAGGACCGTGATATTCTGCTTCCTAGAACACGGTGCCATTAATTACTGTATCTGAATAGGCCCTTCTCAAACTTTTGACACGAGAAGATAAAATTTTCCTTAGCCGGATATGGCAGAAATTCGTATGGAGAGGACAAATAACACATATTCAAAGCCATCATGAACAGATTTGTTCCTTCAAAAAAAATGGCTCTGAGCACAATGGGACTTAACATCTACGGTCATCAGTCCCCTAGAACTTAGAACTACTTAAACCTAACTAAGGACAGCACACAACACCCAGTCATCACGAGGCAGAGAAAATCCCTGACCCCGCCGGGAATCGAACCCGGGAACCCGGGCGTGGGAAGCGAGAACGCTACCGCACGACCACGAGCTGCGGACTTTGTTCCTTCAATTGTGATTTTCAGAGTAGACATCTTAATTAATTTGGTTTAAAAAATATATTACTTGGTCTCATCTTCGCCGTCCCTCTTTTTTTTAAAAAAAAGAAAAAATATGTTTGTATCTATTAATTCAATATTTTTCCGTGCTAGAAGAAGCGCCTGAAGTCATTTGTGAAATGGTCGAATGGCACTGCTGGCCGGCGGATCCGCCTGGGGTACTTCGGCTCAGTGCAAGTCTTGCTACTTCACACCACTTCGGCCACTTGCGTGTCGATAATGAGACGACGATGATGACAGCACAACACCCAGTTCCCTAGCGGACAAAAATCTCCAACGCAGACAGAAATCGAACCTTCGACACCACGCTGTCGAGGCAGCTACGCTAATCATTTGATCACGAGATACGGGCTCAATCTTTGGTAATGAGTGGAAATCAAGCGCGTTGCAGTTTAATAAGGCAAAGGAAAACTGTAGTCATAGACAACCGCATAGAGATTTAGAGAACCCGAAACATTTTTTGTATGTCAGTTTTTCCTCTCAGTGCATGTCACAAATCTCTTATTTAAATCGTCGGATACGGAATACATCACATTTTTCCTGAAAAATATTTCAATGTAGAACCCAGAAGCCTACTTACATGTAACATCCAAGGTGCAGTATTACTTCTTTCTCTCATACATGTAACGAAGCCTTACCCATTTATATGAGGAATACAATTGGTTTACGTGGAATCCAACCTACTGTGCAAACTGACATTTTTCACAGCCATGTAGAAAAGTTTCTACCTCCTACTTATTCGCTCATCATCTGACATTAACACGAATAATTTAAAAAATTCAGTGAAACCTATAATAAAACACCGACCCCCTCTAATAATATATTTCAATCGCTCTTCCCTCCCACGACTCATAATGATCGTTCATTTTCTGTCGTTTGTTTAGCCACTCCTGAAATGATTTTAGGTACGTAACACGGTGGTTCAGTACCTGGAGTTGAATGTCCCAGGAACCCAGGAACATTCTCCTCGTATCGACAAAATATCATCAAACGTCATAGAAAAACAAATGCAACGAGTGGAAAGCAATGATGTGAATCTGTTAATAAAAACATAAGGGATTGTTTACGTTTTTGGTGTAAGAAAGGCGTCGACGCTTGTAGAATCATTTATGACACCAAACAGAGTAAAGCAGCCCGCAGGCGAAAACATGGCTTTTTACGACAAGTTTCGAATGTGGCCAGGCTGTAAAATTTCACTAAATTACAGAAAACAATAGAGGTGGGGTACTGGTTAAGACACTTAACTTCTGTCAGAAAATAGGTAATCCATATCATTGCACGAGCACAAGTATTTTTGTTTATTTGCAGGGCCATCTTCCGCAGCAGCTGTTCTTCACCAGACGCCTTACTTCTATTTGCAAAACACGTCGTTAGTCTCACTGGAAATATGGTATACGTACTGTCTCAAGATTTGAATATTAAATTGTACGCCAAATTTATTGAGAAAATATGTTTTTAATTTACAAACGGCAAAGTTTTTTACTGTCTCGAGATTTGAATATTAAATTGTACGCCAAATTTATTTAGAAAAAATGTTTTTAATCTACAAACGGCAAAGTACAGAAACGCTATCTACTTGTATACAGTCTTTCCAGAATGGCCACATAGGAAGCTTTGCAAATACAGTAAAAACGAAATGCGTCTCATGGAAAAGAGCCTTAAATTACTGTAAGCGTCAGACGGAAGAAAGAATAATAATTTGTGTTTCACTGGCCTTTGTACATCAGCCATTCAGCTGATACGAGCGGGAAAGGCTTAGATATGTAATGTATTTTCCTATTTGAGTTTTAACGTCTTTAGAACTGAATGCTTTTATTATAATTGCATTCAGTTCAGATTCATTTAAATCAAAACCCATGCCTAAGACAGTATTCGAACACTCTACTTCCGGTTTACGAATCAAGACCACTTGACATCCGCGCCATGTTTTCGTGGTTTCCCTAAGTCACTCTACAAAACATACTGTATTGGTTGCACTGAATATCCCTTGGCCGATTGCCTTCCCCATTCTTCTTCAACTGAGTAAGTGAAGCACCGACGCATAATCCAAGAAATACATCATATTCATGCAAAATTGTTACAATTTTTTTACACCTAATACGAATTATTGGGAAAATCAAATAAAAGAACTAGCTGACAGTTTAAGGTTTCCCATAGCCGTTAGGTTTTCTACCACAATAAAATGAGCTGACAGAACCAATGTGATATCTTTCCCTAAATTGTATTTGTATCTAGTAAACAGCATAAATCAAGACGACAAAGAGGGAAGGAGATGATAACGTCAGACGTAAAATGCGAGAGAAAAAAAAAACTATATAAATCCATTCCTAAACGAGCAAAGTATAAAAATATGCACAAGAAAGAACGGTAATGGCAGACATATAGTTTACCACGTGGTAGTCACAATGACGGCTGAAAACGAGAAATTAGAGTGTACCTACGTTCAAAGACCTAAGTGACGCCTACGAGACAGAGACGTTTTAGGTCGTGCTTCCAGTGTGAACAGCTCTTTACGGGCTGGAGAACGACGGTTGGGCAGTGAGTTCAAAGGAGATAGCCAGTACACAATGCTCTCACAAGGTGTTTCAGCGCGGCCTCCCTATTGTGCTTCCTCTCGGCCGCCTGCAAGAACTCGCTACCTTGCAGCTGCATACCTGAGCAACTCTCACCAAGCGACGTTGCCATGTTGTGCGCACACTTCCGTAAGTGTAGCGACCTTCGAACAGCTGCCGTCTAGCTTTCGAGTACAAAGAGAGGCGCCTAGCTCCGTATGTTTGCATTTACCACAACAACAATGACTTCATCACACTACATTCTTACAATCACACTACATTCTTACAATAAACCAAGAGTTGTAAATGTCTAATGTTAAACTGTAGACCACATTATAACTGGCTGGTAAGTCAGTTCGAAGGTCGGAAGGATTTTAAAGAGCGTACCACCTCCAAAAGGACCGAGCTCAGTGAAGCATTGCAGAGCTCAAACAATTTATCTCCATAACAATGGCACCGTATACCGTTATCCCGAATAATTCGACAGATCTTACAATATCTAACTGAACTTTTTTACAAAATTTCGCGCTGCCGACTGAACCTAACCCTCCAGTTCACAGCCAACCACGCCATCGACTGTAATTTTTGCCGTTGCTATTGAATTAAAGGCTACAATGCTATAATTTGAGCATCTTAGAGAAAGATGGCGTGTGATCTTTTCTAATGAATAGCATTCGTCCAATTTAAATTTACGCTAGGTTAGACTCACTGCACTGGCCGAATAATGGTGAAGTGTGGTTCAGGTTAGATGCTAATTTTTTTCGAAACTGCTTATGTGAAATCTTAAAGAACTACTAGTCATCTGATTTGACGACGGACTTAAACTAGCACGTAGAAAGGCGGTGTAAAACGAGGAAAGAGTTCATTGAAATCCGTCCGCTGTATGTTCAGCAACGAGCTTAGAAAGGCGTCAATATTTAATGATCGTCTGTTACGTAATACCAATTACCGCTGCTCAAGCAGAGATTATATGACAAAGATCTCTTTAAAGCTCATATTGAAACGAAAGACCACATTTCGTTCTTCCAACTCACGTATGTAACGGCTCACAACACTCATATATGAAAAAGTACGCGACAGTTTACATTTACGAGCTCAAGAATCTCTAGACCCAAGTTACAAAGAACAACAAAATTTTTTGTCGTCCAACGGGAACTGCAACATATGAATTTTCAGCTAGAGCCTGTTGTGAAGGTTCCAAAGCGAGATTCCCACTTTAAAACTGTTGCAATACTTATGCCAAGGCACGGATTTTGGTCGAAATGTTGCATCTAGTTGTTGTTGCCCCCCCCCCCCCCCCCCCACCCCACTTCTCGCTCAACATAAGCTTTTCCTTTCTTTCCCTTTTCGGAGTTTCTAGAATCACCAAGATATTACTATTTAACAACCGGGAGAGGCAGATGTAGCGCAGTGGTTAATCCAGTGAAAACTAGTGAAGCACGGTTCACTCATATCACGCGACCATCCTGGTTCACATTTTTCGTGGTTTCGTTAATTCACTGTATGATAAATACTGGGTCAGTTCTCTAAAGTGCGCTCTGCTCTATTTCAGTATCGCTGAACTAGTTCTCGTCTAATGACCTCGATGCCGACAGAACTAACTTTGGCCTAGCCTCTATTGCCTTACAAAACAGCAAAGCAAACTCGCTCGGGTAACAGCGCGTCCATCTTCTTTTTTTTTTCTTCATTTCACGTCTCCCTTCGTTAAGGCAATGGTGGGTGACGTGCGTAACACATTCAGCCATCCTGCTGGAAGTGGCATGAGAACCTACTGCAAGAAAACGTCCGTGCAGTGGATTGAAACATTATTTCCAGAATGAATATTTCCTGTCTACGGAGGGCACAACGCAAGTGTCCTTATGAAAGTTAACTGAGAGGTATTATGAATCGCGCAGTTCCACTACACAGTGTCCGTTAGCCGACAAACATGAATCATACATCACACACACTCCCTCACCAAGGTTGTTTCAGTACTTGTCGCTCTCTCTCTCTCGCTCTCCTCGCCAAGGAAACTACACACAGTTTCCGATTTCACAAGCAAAAACGAATGGTGTTCATTTTGTGATAACTGGAATTACAATCAACGTAAAACTCACATCTAATACTGAAACATTTTAAGCAAATGTTAACAAATTACTGTTTTGCACACCCTGTATGCATTCTAAAGTTGTTCATAGTTTTTCTTTTTTCATTTTGTATCTAGGTGCGGCACGTTTACTGAGCTGTCACAATGCCAGTTGCAGGTGTTTCCGGGTACAAACATAGCCGTGTGTCAATCTTCCAGGTGATTCATGACAGTATGAGCCGAATTAGGGGATTAATGTGTTATTTATTCTGATCGGGGGTGTACAAAGACTGAGAGTAATCGCCATTACTTTCCTGTAATTTGTTTCATTTACATTCATATGTTTTGTGTTGATGAAAGACAAAGTGGTATATCTCAAGTTCGCGAACTACTACCCTAAATGGATAGCGGAATGTCTCATCGGTTATGTGATATTGCCTTCCAATGTAGGAAAAAAACACTCTCGTAATACTTTGATGTTTATCTGTGAGCCCTGTGTACGGAAATGACGTTCAGTATGACTGTTTTCGCGGATAACTACATTTTCTCACATCTGGTCAGCATACGACTGCAAGTTTCGCCGAAATTATTACCTGCTAAACTATTCTCTGACCAGTATTACAAAAACGATTGAAACTGAGACAAACAAACCGACCGGAACGTGAATGGCGTCACATACCGTGACGCATGAAAGAACTACGCTTATCACTACGCAGTTACCGTTATCGCCATGTCAGTATGTTGTTTGGCGCTCGTCCCAGGCACCAGCACTACAGATGATAATTCCAAACCTCTGGAATGTTGTTTCATTCCTAAATGGAATTATGAAGATTTCTAATTGTACGGAAACGAGTTAATTTCCCAGCAAAATTAAAAAAGAAATAAAACGAAAAAGTAACATCTACATATTTCCTCCTCGCCTGATGGCAATAAAATCATTGAAATGATATTTATTTGTTCATTATGTTCGGCAAAAATAACAGAGTGCCCACACTTGTGTCCTCCAAAGTCTTGTAGCATTCAAGCTGTTCAGAATTTACTTGTTACAGTATTACGAACAGCAGATATCGCGAAAACCAGGGATATTCCGTCTAATGTTATTACTGTATCTCGGCTATAACAGCTGTTACCATGGGGATACATTTACAGTTCAACCGGGAACGCACAAAACACGAACTTACACTAATTTAATAAGGGCTACAAATAGCCTCGGGCGAGGCCCCGCGATGACGTCAGCAGTGGCCACTGAGGCACGCAGTAACGGGACAAAGGAAATCGTTGAAAACGTTTCAAACTTTTGCAAGTAAATATTTACTACATTTCATACCACACTAATGACAGAATACCTCATCTCCTCTTTGATGCGATGGTACGACGGCGTGCGATTATTTTTTGCCACTCATGTCCTGTGACGACCTGATGTTAAATTATGTTCTACCGTCGCGCACCGATTTGTGTAACTTCCACTGAATGTGGCAGATACACGTTTCTGTGGGTTAGATTTCCCTTGTAAGATGTAGACAGCGTCCCGATTCCTGTAAAAATCCGGATTATACGTTCAATATGACTACCGTCCGAACAGTAGCGACGCAGTATTTTCGTCGCTGTGCTATTTTCGTCTGGAACGTTCTAGCAACAAAGCATGACTATAGGCCTCATTTTAACGTTCGCGGTAAGGTTCCCACTAACGAGAGTCATTTCGGAACGTACCCCGACAACGAGAGAGAGTACGCTGCGTAACTAAAAAAAAGTGATTTGTTTAAAAAGTGTAGTTATATTTAGCTCAGAGCTAAATTAATAAACTTCACTGAGCATTTAATAATACAAGCACTTCAGCTCGTCTGCATGGGCGTTATAACTAAGAAATCCCCAAGATGAATAATTCTTTTATACGGAATCGACGACGGCTGCCGTTCCGGCATTTTGCTTTTCGTTCCCCCTCGGCGCGGCCACAGTCGCAACGGATAGAAATAATTCCACAGCGAAGAGAATTTAAGTCGTGATGATGCAGTAAACGACACAAGTCTCACCAATGGTTTACAACGCGTGCGCCCCCCCTCATTTTGAGACTGATCACAGATCAAAAGGCAGGCGGGCGGGCGGGCCAGAGAAGAGATGATGGTCTTGCGTTGCTGGGTCGGCAGCTGCAGCTACTACTAGGCAGCCGAGAGCCGCGCGCCTGCGCACTGAGCTCGCCTGTGACGTCACTACCGGGCCAGCGCGCGCCTACTTGCAGCGCCGGGTACGGGAAGGAGGAAGGTTCCGAAGGCATGGCGAGGGTAGGGGGAATCGGTTCCCACAACAGGCGGATCGTTACCACGGGAGAAGCGCAGCTTGCGACCGAAGAGAGAAATTCTGTTCTGAGCCTCTTCTCGTACCGTACCTGACGCACCCAAAGCTGGCGCGAATCGATTACATGCGGCAACATCGCACCGACCGCTGAATCACAGCTGCATGCCGCTCCGTCTAAAAAGTGGCAACAGCGCGGCTATCGTACTCGATTCGTAATGAGGCCTTGCCCGCCTTTTCTTGCTAAAGCGTTGAATAAAATTTTTCGGTTTGGGGTGTGAAATACATTAACTGTTGCTACTGTATTTTGTCGATGGAAACACAGGACACATCGCGTTTCTCAAACTTGCAGCATTCTATTCTTAATTTTTATGGCCATAGTATCTGTAGCTGCTGTATGAATACTTCTTAACGCTTGGAATTACTTATACTGAGCGAGGTGACGCACTGGACTCGTTTTCGGGAGGGCATTGGTTCAAATCCAGATTTAGGTTTTCCGTTACTCCCCTACATAGTTTCCAGGGGTATATCCTTGTAGTTCTTATTAGTACACGACCGACTTCTTTCCTCAATCCGTCGTCAACGGGACATGAAACCCTACTCTTTTGGAATCATTCACAATATTCTCCATTCTTCTGGGAGAATTTTGTTGCAGATCCGTAGCTGACGATAATTCTGGAAATAACTTTCCACAGAATATTTTATTACTTTATTTGCTCGCAACTAGCTTCAGTGCCGAAGAGCTCACGCTCGTTGGTGCCAGTATTGGTTTTCACTGTACTAGCCTGGCACACGGATGGATAAAATCATGTTTAACGCGTCTTGGCACAAATTAGGAAAGTGTAGCAGTGGAAAATTTATTTCATGAGAAAGAGAAAGAAAGGATTGGATCTCTCTCCGGAACTACTAAATTTGTTGTCACAGATACACATATTTTACACTTACGATTCTTTTTAATAACAAAAAAACGGCTTGTTAACCACTGAAGAGTGTTGATGTACTTGAGATATTTACGTAATTTACTCCTAGAAAGAGTGCAAGCAGATGAGATGGTACTTGAGATATTTACGTAATTTACTCCTAGAAAGAGTGCAAGCAGATGAGATGAGACCTTAAGAAAATGGACCCCTTCAGTGTGTTAAACGAACTGTTTTTGATATCCAAATGAACCTAATTTCAAAAAATATAAACGTGTACGGTGGCAAAATACGCATCTAATCATTGCATAGACACCTGCAGTGTTAATGAAATGTTTCTAGAATTGTGACCGTACCAATACACAAAAATACGTAGCACTTCCTGTACATTTCACAGCTACTTCGCGCAAATGCATCACTCGTGTCTCGTCTTCGGCTTTCATACGGTGATGATTCAGCGTGCAGTGACTCAATACTGGGTTTTCCATTCAGTTCACGTGTCATAGCTAACGTAATCCGTCCAGATTCATTGTAGCCAATTTAGAAACTGCGAATGAAAAAGAATACTCCAGATCCTACAAACATTGCAAGGTAAACGAACGCAGAAATTTAACGGCATTTTGAGCCAGACAGGTGGTTAAACGGATGCTGTAGGGCGTTACCGACTACCTTGTACCTAGTGCTATTATGAGAGAGTACAATTAGCTCCAAAAACGTGGTTGTCTTCCAAAAAACAGTGGAATTCTGGAAGCTGTTCGAATAACTCATGTAGGTCTCTGATATGAGTAATCAAAGTTTGCCCCGATTTCTGAGTGGAGCTTCAGCTGTGATGAAAAGTAAACCACAAAAATTTCGGAGTGTTTCTCGTTTTCTCTAAATTCCTCTGAGAGCCTTTAATTGAAAACTCATGATTACAAAAAATGTGGAAATTACATTTGCATCAACTGAGTGCTAAATTCATGTTGCTCATACAGGGTGCGTCACTAACTATAGCCACCAAGAATAAATCCGAGAGTATGATAGTAGCTGAAAAGTTTGTGAGACAAAAGTTGCATGGGACAATGGGGGCCATTATATGACGTTCAGAGATATAAGGATCAACCTTTTTTTTTTTTGTTGTCCCAGCTCAAGATGATTATGGGATGCTATAGTTTGGTACTTATTTTCTGATGGCAGCTATCGAGACGAATCAAATGGTTCAAATGGATCTGAGCACTATGGGACTTAACATCTGTGGTCATCAGTCCCAGTCACACACATCCATGCCCGAGGCAGGATTCGAACCTGCGACCGTAGCGGTCACGCGGTTGCAGACTGTAGCACATAGAACCGCACGGCCACAACGGCCGGCGAGACGAATCCAATCATGTGTAACAATACGGTCTTTGAAGGTCACAAAGGTGGCATGAACGTCCATTAACAGAAGGTGTTCGAAGTGATGACCATTGGTATCAATGCAGTGCTGCAATCTTCTCATCATGGATTGTATTCCTGATCACTTCGGCACTTATCGAAGCACATTCTCTGACAATTCTCTCTCATATATCGTGCAAATAGTAAATATTAGCCGAATACGGCGTATCCATCTAACGTACCACTGACATGTAAACACCATTCGACGGTTTCGCCATACAACACTAATAGGAACGGTAAGACTAGTATCGTCGAATCAAGCGCATGTGAATGATGTATTCCTTCAAAGAAGAAGTCGATATGCTTCTCATTTATGGAGAATGCCAACGATTTCAGTGAGAGCGAGAGACTTATACGCTGAAAGGTATCCAAACCTACTCACCCTACACGTCGTACATTTAAATATGTGTATGATAAATTGAGAACAACTAGATCTTCAACGGATCGGAAACACATCCGGCAAAGGAAAGTTACCAATGACGAAACGGGAATTGGTACTATTGCCACTGTGGTTCGAGATCCTTACGTTATTCGCGTCAAATCGCAAGGGAATCTGGCATGAGCCAGAGTAGTGTTGATCGTGCTCTGCATCGCCATAAATATCGTCCTTACCATATCAGTCTCCACCACGAATTAACTGGTACGGATTGTATGCGTCGCGCTGAATTCTGCCGATGGGCTCAACTTCAGATTCAGCGGGATGACACCTTTATTAATTTGATTGTATTTACTGACGAGGCTACATTCACGAACCATGGAAATGTTAATTTGCATAACATGCATTATTGAGCAACTGAAAATCCACGTTGGCTGCGGCAAGTTGCACACCAAAAACTGTGGTCGGTGAATGTATGTTGTGGGATGCTGGAGGACAGAATTATAGGCCCCTATTTCATCGAAGGAAATCTTAATAGTAGGAAATACACCACTTTCCTGCAAGAAACATTACGTCTGTTATTGCAAGAAATACCTTTAGGAACAAGGTACAGAATGTGTTATCAACACGATGGATGTCCGGCACATTTTTCGCTGATGGCTAGAAATGAATCGTAGAGACAAAGCCCAAATAGTTGGATTGGACGCGGAGGAGATGTGTCGTGGACGGCTGGTTCGCCAGACTTGACGCCTCTGTATTTTTTTCTTGTGGGGACTCATAAAAGACATTGTTTATAAAGACGTTCCAAGTACACATGAAGATATGCGAGAGAGAATTGTCAGAGCATGTGCTTCGATAAGTGCCGATGTGATAAGGAATACCACTCAATTCATGATAAGAAGATTGTAGCACTGCATTGATACTTGTGGTCATAACTTCAAACACCTTCTGTAAATGGATAAAAAAAAAAAGTTTACCTTCATATCTCCGATGCGACCCCACCTAGCAACAAAAATCCAACGTCATATTATGGCCCCCGCTGTCCCATGCAACTTTTGTCCCACAAACTTTTCAGCTTCTATCATACGTTCAGAGTTATTTTTGGTGGCAATAGTTAGTGACTCACCCTGGATCGTGCGGTAGCGTTCTCGCTTCCCACGCCCGGGTTCCCGGGTTCGATTCCCGGCGGGGTCAGGGATTTTCTCTGCCTCGTCATGACTGGGTGTTGCGTGCTGTCCTTAGGTTAGTTAGGTTTAAGTAGTTCTAAGTTCAAGGGGACTGATGACCATAGATGTTAAGTCCCATAGTGCTCAGAGCCATTTGAACCATTTGACTCACCCTGTATATAAGCGATAACGGCGATTTTTACTTGTCAGCTAGGTTTCTTGTCATTTTCTTTGACACTATGAAAACAAAATTTAATGCTCAACAATTTTCCTCGTATAAAAGTTTGCATCAAATTGGCCAAATCTCAGTTTTGGCGAAAAGAGAGTTTTTGGCAAATTGCGAAAAAGAACCATTTTCTGACGTAACTCTTCTATGGCGAAACTTGTTCCAAAAGCATATTTTTGATCCTCGTTTTGGAGGAATGTGAAAAAAAGAGAAAAAATCGAAAATTTGTGTTTTTTTCGTCATGGCTAAAGCTTCACTTATAAATTAGGCAAGCTAAGATTATTCATATCAGAGGCCTACTTGAGTAATTAAAACAGTTTTCAGAGTTTCACAAATTTTTGGAAGCGAGAAATCTGATTTTCTTGGCCTATTATGCCTGTGCACTGAACTTCCACTACAAAATTAGCAATCTATTTTGCTGATCCTAAATGTATTAAATTTTAGATGCAACTGCACTTTCAGTACTACAATAGCTTCTCTCTACTCGAATAGGGAGGATCTGGAGATTTTTAAATCAATCGATACAATTGCAATATAAGGATAGAAAAAGACACGGGTAAAGAAAGCGCATCACAACATATAAAGTAGGAATAGCAAACACCACTACCCCCAATTAGTGTAATGAATCAACCACTGCACATCCCTAGAAAGTAATACCTTGTATTTTGAAAATCTACCAACATTAATGGCAACTGATACCAAATAATCCACCTAACAATATTCCGTTCAGAATAATAAAGTTATTCACCAGGTCAAAAAACTGTAACCATACTTACGTCGGGAGCCACTACACTTATTAACAAGGAATTCTTTCACTGTGACAAGAATTTCTTTTCTTTTTTACTGATCAACTGAAGAATTTACTCGTGATAAATGTTAGCAGAAGGGTGTCGCCTGCACACGCTACGTGGAATGTGCTTCCACCCCTATTGGAGCCCCACAGATATCGACCCGGCTGCAGTTTATCGCATCTGTCGCAAACAGAGAGGAAACAAACGGTCGCTATACTCCGACTGATTCTCCGCGAACCCTGACGGATGTTATAAAATCATTTGCGATATACTGTAAGAACTGTGTTCCTAATTTTACTGTTTCTTTGAGGGGCAGTCAAATGAAAAAGTGACAGATGGGAAAAAGTATGTAAACTGTATTATTTCAAACGTATTTACCCCAATCTGAGACAACTTGTCAGTGACTTCATGGAAAATTTTTTGCGATTGCCTACGGATCCATGATTGTATCCAGGCGTGCACTTATTCGTCCGAACAAATCGACAACCACGAATGTCTTTCTTCACGGCCTCAAAAATATGGAAATCGCATCGGAAGAGATCGGGACTTCATCGAGAATGTGTAATGGTTTCCATCGAAACTCCTGCTCCATACTCGAAAGAATCTTGACAACACGTGGGCGGGCGCATACCTCCACACACAGGAATCTCTCCCCGTGCGATTTCATTCTTCATGACCGCCGTCTTGCTCCGAATGATGAGGTGCCCGCCAGGGTACAACCATGGTGGTGCCGTAGGCAATCGCAAACATTTTTCCATAAATGCACTGGCCAGTGCCGGCCAGTGTGGCCGAGCGGTTCTAGGCGTTACAGTCTGGAACCGCGCGACCGCTAAGGTCGCAGGTTCGAATCCTGCCTCGGACATGGATGTGAGTGATGTCCTTAGGTTGGTTAGGTTTAAGTAGTTCTAAGCTCTAGGGTCTGATGACCTTAGAAGTTAGGTCCCATAGTGCTCAGAGCCATCTGAACCATTTTCACTGGCCAGCCTGTCTCAGAGTGGGATTAATGTACTGACAGATACAGCGATTACGTTTGAAATAATAAACAGTTTACTTACTTTTCTCCATCTGTCTCGTTTTCATTTAACTGTGCCTTGTACATGACCATCCACAAAAAAGGAACACACGTCAAATTATTACCGCCTACTTAACCGAAGAATAAACATTTCCACTTGAGATTAAAATACTATATTGAGATAGCTGTAATTTCTTTAACCATTATACTGTCAGACAAGAAACGAAATTTTCAAGTCACCCTTCCGTTTATATTAAATTCGTTTATCTCCTACGCCAAACCAGTGCGTACCTACTACGACCAAGAGCGGTTACGCCACTTCTTTTCTTTTTGCGAAATGCTGTTGATGCCTGAATAAAACACGATGCTGTCTCGCAGATGGTAAAGTGCCTCCTAATCGTCTGAACTGTAGCAATCACACACGATTTTTTTCCTTCTCTGTCTATATTTTAAAGTGCCACTGCTGTTGTTCGGTTTTTGCAGATTTGTGCGGTTGTGAACACGAAATAACTCCCAGTTCGGAAAACCATGTTAAAATAGGATTGCTTTAAATTCACCTCACATATCTTAACAGCTGGCCAACTGTCAATCGAAGGGCGGAATGTGTTGGTGAAAATATACATCTGAAATACGCAAGCCGTTTGTGGCTCTAGAACAAGAAAACTGTCTAACAAAGATTAGCATGGGTTAAGGGTTCCATGTTCAGATGACTACAATGTTTTTAAGGATACACCAGGATCTCTGACTCCGCAAGGATTAGGGAAAACAACGATGACAGCCTTGTGCATAGAACCTATGCCCTATCTGTGTAGAGTGTTTAAAGGAGAAAACGAAAATAACGGTAACCCGGCGCATATATTGACAACCTGTCCTCCCTTATATACCGCCGTTTATTTGCTGAGTCATTTCACCCTTTACCAGTGTATCTTTACATGAAGGTTATAAACATCCGATATGTTGTGGATTCCTTTCTATCAATAGTAATGTTGCATGGCAAACACAGTAATGATAGAATACGGAGATGGCAAGTCGCCACGAAATGCCTATACAGTTTACTGATATTGCAAATTCCGATAAGCAGTTGGATATGGAATATTCGCAATTGACTAGAGATCCCATAGGGGTGCGGCTAGAGGTGATGAGGAGAAATGTTTTGAGCCCACTTACGTCTACGTCTATACTCTGAAAGCCACCGTGAGGTGTATGGCAGATGGTACGTCCCATTGTACCAGTTATTAGGGTTTCTTCCCGTTCCATTTACGAACGGAGTGTGGGAAGAATGACTGAACGCCTCTGTGCGTGCTCTAATTATTCTAATCTTTATCCTCACAATACCTATGTGTGCTAAACGTAGGAGCTTGTTATATATTTCATGTGTCATCATTTAAGGCCGGTTCTTGAAACTTTGTTGGTAGATTTTCTCGGAATAGTATACGTATATCTTTCACAAAGCTGTAATAAAGCCATTCTATAGTATTTCGTTTCATAAAAGATAACTTGGTTTTGATGGTATGGTATGGTATGGTATGGTATGGTAGGTACAGTGAGATGGCTTAGCGTTCGTAATTTAAATTTACACATATCCTCTTCGGTTTAGACTCTTCCGTGTAAAGTAGAAGAAAAGTACCGACCATGGTTTACGATTATTTTGACTTTAAAATCTGTGCTAGGGTAGGTTATTCAGTATGACACTACTTTTTACTGATAACGATTACAAAATGAGATGACTGCAAATTGATCAGATTGCCGGAAGGTAGACTAGCAGAAAATGCCTTGCTTGTTTTCCGAAAATACTGCTTTTCCCTCCATTTGTTACACGCTTTTTTAAAGCGTATCTAAAACGAGTCCTAGTATAAGTTGAGTAACCAACAAAACTTTCGTTGATAGCTTGCCTGTTTAATTTAAGTAAATGAAAAGTCTTGTTAGAAAAGGAAATTTGGAATTTAAAGGCACGTTGGCGTCGTTACCACCTGAAACGGAGCATAAGCTGTAAAAGACTGTGATTTAGAGGAACCAATAGCTGAAAAGGGATTCGAACCCAGCGCCTCCGGAGTACGAACCCTAGCATTGCACGTCTTTGGTTGGTTATTCTCTATAGAAGTACTATAATTTCGCAGTACACTTTCGCATCACAGTTACATCGAAAACGAAGAGCTAAGACATAGTGTCATCAGTGACGTTTCCACTGATTACAGCTTATTAAATTGGATTCTAAAGTAAATGATTACAAAACAGAATTACGTCTTTCTCGTAACGTTCTTTGAGGGTACCGTTAAAAAGAGATAATGAAATACATTGAGAGACCCAGACTGCGAGGATCAAATTTGGAACACTTTGACCCGCATACACTATCGATTCTAAAGCTATGCTGGCCACTTAGCTATGAGCTCTGCAGAGATGACTTTACCTCTCATCCGCATTGATCATGGAACAGACAATTATGACCAAGTACCATGCCTTTTCCTCAGCAATTACTAGTATTAACGTGGTCAGTACAGTCAATAGGAACAGCATAAAATTCCTACTAGACTAGGCAGGCCTCTCTTCACTGATGGGTGCCGTCAATTTCCTCTCCTCTGCACCTGTGATAAGCCTGATAAAATCTGGCGCTATCTAGATAAAATCTAACACTGCACGGTTTCAGGAATGTGGAACCAGACTGGAAAAAAAGGGGGGGGGGGGGGAGCAGCCGTGGTCATTGTATGGTGAGAGAACAGCGCTGAGCAGTCGATCTTAACATTTTTTAAAAGAGCCATCCATATGATTTACAAATACGAAAGGAAGCTAAACTTAGGTTATTCTGTCGAGCGTTTAAAGCGAACCCTTCTAAAACACTAATCCACTGTCTCCTACTGCGTTACACTGATCAGTAAAATTGTTATATTTTTTGTAAGGAACTAAGAAAATTTTGAAATTTTGTATTAAGGAATGTCTGAGATTGCAATAAACACTGCCGAGTATCTTACAATCGCTGTTTCCCTAAGAGTGGTGATACGGTGAAACTTGAAACACTAACAGGCATAATTTTTGACAAAGCAAAGACCTTGGCGAGGTACCAATGAAAGCTACAATCGCACTGTGACACACAGTCAAAATTTTATAACGTACATGTATCAACATTTGTATACATATACCGCGACGGGCAACTCTGATTGCTTTTATTAGGTTTTGCACCTTAAATCCCTGCTCCGAATATTTAAAGATTCGAACTTCCGTGTATAAAACGTCCTATCTCCCGATCTATGAGCCGTGCCATACTATAATTTTACAAGTACATCCAGTGGTATATGTGGATCCTGTCTCCAAAGTGTGTTTTGCGTAGTGTTAGTAATTACGACGTAATAAATTAAAACATTATCCTTGATACTGCAGTTTTACTACATGAACAGCGAACATGTAGTAAGCGACTGCCTTCTTTCATTATTTTGCAGGGGTGTCAGCGAAAAAAAGGTTCGTAAAGGTTTGAAATTATTTGTAAAGTTCATTGGAAGTAGCTAAGTGCTCTATTTGCCAAATACTGCATGAATATAGTTTCGGTTATCTACGCGCCATGAGAGACGCTGTTTCAGGAGACACATACATACACAGTTTCTAACTGTTATACTTATTATGTTAAATCTTTATAAGATTACAGCTCTTAATAAGTGGGCTCTGACAGCATTTTAAAGTTTTAAATTCGATCAATAACTGTATAAAATATTAAAAATCAATTGCTTATTGCCTCCGGAAGCCATTAGATACATACACGCAAACTGGGACCGTGTCCCGTTCTAGCTGTTAGTAACACACATCACGGTTACTCTTTTTGAAAAGTTGTAGTGGTAGAAATACATGGAAGGAAGTAAAAATAGTGTTTAAGGTACTGTTGACGAAATTACGAAATGGAATACAAAAAAATGGGACTAGGACAAGAATGGGGTGCGAAACGTAAAGAGTGTTTTTGAAAGGAAACATCCTAGTATTAGCCTCAATTTACGCAAACCACGGAAACACTAATTTCGATACTCACAAGCGATTGATCCTCCTCATCAGAGTTCAGTCTCTTAACCACAGTATTGTGTAACAGCTTTTCTCGGGAACTTGCAGTCCAGTCGTATTATGAGTAAATTTCCCCAGTGCTTGGAGAAGATTACGCACATCCTCCTCCCATACGCCGACTGCTCAAGATTATCACATGAACTGGGTTCGAATTTCTATCTGACTCAAAATTTCGGTTGGCCCAACACATGAATATTCAGATGGTCAAAAAGTTTCCGATGGGTAAGTGCAGTGGTGAGGCGCTACACTCATAGTTCAAGAAGATATCGTTCCCTCGATTCAAGAAATCCCATAAAAAGAGTTAGCATCTAGCTATACGAACGGCACTTCTACAACCGACGAAACCTCGCTTTCTTACTACACTGTTTTGTTAAGTCACCGGACAAGAAGAAACATATGCTGCATCTTTCGCAGTCTAAAAACACCTCTCTGTCAGAAGAGGGTTTTCTTCTTATAGGAAACGCGCAGAAATGTATGCAGCTAGATTCTTACTTGAGAAGAGCTTGAAGAGCAATCAATCTAAGATCTAGTACCATCAGTCTTCTATTTCCTTTCTTTCTTTTTCCAAGACAACGCTCCACCACACCGTTGTGAAACAGCGTTCAAAGTAATTGAGCTCCCCTCCTACAGTCCCGATGTCGTATGCATGTGATGTGGCTTCGCTGGACCGAACTCGAGCAGGCACAATCATGATAAATGCCAGATGCCAATTAAAGAGAGGGGGTATTCGATAAGTGATTGCGATAGATTAACACCTGTACTGAATCGAGCGTAGTACTGTTTTGAGAAGAACGACTTACGTTTTAAAACGTAAATCAATTATGGATGTGGAACATTGCGACTGATTAATAAACGTTTCCACAAATTACTGTGGCCAGTCGCCTTTTGTCTTATTCAAATCTTACTGTCCATTACGAGTTTCGAATCGCCTTACGATTCATCATCAGATGGTACACATTAACAGCATGTTTGCAGCATTGTGGAGGTCGTGTAGAGTTAGTAGCAGCTGTTGGTTTGATACTACTAATTCTACACGATCCCCACAATGCTAAAAACATGCAACGAATATGTACCACCGAATGATGAATGGCACGGCGATTCGAAACAGATAACGGAAAATAAATACTGAATAATAAAACAAAAGGCATCTGGTTGCAGTAATTTGTGGAAACGTTGACTCATATTTTGCTCCGTCCGACTGCCGATAACAGGAGAATAACATGTGGTTTTCGGTGTCCTCCTAGCGATAATACTTGAATGGTACCTGTTGCGAGGGTGCCTAAACCGATAGCTGCTGCTCTGTACAAAAATTTATACATGGTTTAAACACCACGAAACTGCTGAATATTAAGAAATCTGGTAGGATGAAACGCTCTCGAAAATTTCACTACTCAATCTTCAATTAACACCCATATGAAAGATACTAAGCAGCATTCTAAGCTGCAGCAGATAAATTAAGTCATGGCAGTATTGATGTTTGGGCCTAAGGGTGCAAGAGGGCAGCTAATAACAGAAGGAGCAGATAGAATGTGGAAGAAGGAAGTAAGCTTACGATTTAACCTCAAGGTTATCGTAGACAGAGCACAAAGATTGCAGAAGGAAATCTGCCGTGTCCTTTTCAGTAGAACAACACCCATATCTGCCTCCGCATCTGCTTTAACTGAGTAAGAGGAGCTACCTCGCTCTGTGGCACCTATGACAAAACCAGGGCAACAGGATCACGTGAACGGCAGGCGGCACGTTTAGCTTCGCGTCAGCTTACGTAACAAAGAACGGAGGAGACCAACTCCCAAGGTCATCCCACTACCGCTGTTATCGCTGGACTGTCTTCCTCGTTCGTACGCTGAAGATTGTATGAATCGCGAAAAGACAACTAAATACCTTTGTGTATTCGCAAGTGCAAGAGTTATTCTATCTGCCTCATCACAAATAATTATGATATAAACAAATTCGCGCACAGCTGGTCATCTGAGTGATTACTTTTCACGGAACTGGGGAGGGGGGCGGGGGTAGAATTGCTGTTAGTTCGATGCCAGACCCGGGTGGGTCACGAAGAACATTTCATGATCTGCGTACATAAACAGAACCACGCTCAAAATTGTAATTGAAGTAAGTATGTAAGGGCAACGTACGAAGTGCAGGAGAACAAAGTATAGGCGTAACGTCGCTATACGCTATTTATGCTGAACAAGAATAAAATAGGTAATTGATTGTCGCTTTGTTTAAGAAACCATTCTTCATTTTAGTGAACTGGTTTAAGTAGAACACCGAAAAACTAAGTCAGGATGACAGAGTTGGAATAAAAGTCCAGTATTCGAAGTTTTCCGCCATCTCGGGATCAGTAAACTATTAGTACCTGAAAAGTTGGGCTTAGCTACCGCTCCCTCTAATTACACAGAGATTGAGTAAGAGGGAAAAACATATACGAAAAAACAACGATAAACGTCAACACTAACACTTTCCCTTGGCTTTCCACCGCTACCCAATACTGCCAGATTTTGATTGGATTTCAAAGTGTTGCAAAGATGGGCGACTTGTTTTAAATGTAGAGAAACGTAATCGGAATTTCAGAGAAAACTAGTGTCCTATGACTACAATATCAACTCATTAAATACTTGGGTATGACAATTTGTACGTATTTGAAATGGAGCGATTACAGAGACTCGGCCTGCAAAGGAGCTTGCTTACAAAAACATATGTGCGACCCATCGCAGAATGTCGCACAACTATCCCTAGGAAGACTACTTACAAACTTTCTAGAGCCTATTTTAAGTGATTAATATACCACAACCCCCTATGCATCGCTCCCACGTGGATCGCGAGGCCAAGATTAGACAATTACAGCGCACGCAACGTGTCTGAGCAATCATTCTCCAAACGTGAATGGAACGGGAAGCAGCTCTAATAAGTGGTACAATTGGAATTACTCTCTGTCATGCACTTCACAGTGATTTGTAGGGTATGGAGACACTGTAGACTCTGAAATGAGAAGAGGCTTTAAAAGTAGTATTTTACTACTACAGCTTCTTTATTACTATTCTGTCGTACCATTGCTGCTTCGTAAATAGATGGTTGCGTATTAGATACTTGTCTCGGGTCTGGGCGTAGGCACTGTTTTTAACTGACTTTAAAACAGGGAACGGGGAACTGACAGTGATAAATAAAGTAGCCTGCGCCACACAACAAATGGTACTTTTGAGTATAGATGTAGATCTACTGCGTGTCCTTAACGTTAGAACGCAACTGTTACACTACGTAGTATTCAAACTTAAGTTGTTGAATCAATTCTCCATTTTTACGCGATTTATTCGTATGTGTTTTGGAATTCCCTCGGGAGAAATGAGTTAAAGTTAGTAGAATTGATAGGAATAGCGTTACTATGTAGAGTGTGGGTAAGTTCTTATGGGACCAAGACGAAATTAGAGTGGTTGGTTGATTTGGGAGAGGGGACCAAACAGTGAGGCAGGGTGTATACGTGGACAAGGAAAAAAAAATCCCGGATTTCCCGGTTAAAAATACACTTTCTCCCGGATGAAAATACACTTTTTCCGTGATAAGTGACAGTATGCTATTCCTCGGCACTGTAAAACTCATCAGGCCTATGGTTTTATATGCGTGAGTAGAATTTCCCGGCACTTTAGAAAACGAAACTCAAGAGGGGGAAAACACGTTTTGAAACACCTTTGATGTGCAGCAACATGTATGCTCCATATTTTCGTGTTACGAAGATATAAATTTGAATTCCACCAAACTCCGCATGTTACTTTCCGAAACATTGAAATCGAGATTGCGATGCGCTTTTGTAAGCCAGTCATAGCTCTTGTCACGTGATCTCGCCAGCTGATGGCAGCATAGGACACATGATGTAGTGGGCCAATAGCAACATCACTCTTAAGTAGAGCGAACACACAAATAAGAAAAATTAACGGTTTAAATGAATTTACACAGCATTCACATATAATATTGGTCTCGAAGATCAATAAGCTGGAAAAGAGGCTAAGCTTCCACATATAATGTTGATCTTTTTTGCGCGTGTTACACTTTAAGATACATCACACAAATGTGCCGGTAAAATGACGTAAATGTCTGATCTTTTGGACTCGAAATTCTTCTAAATGGTCGTCCTCAAAGAGTTGATTTTTAAATGAGAGTCAAACGCTATGTGATTTAAGAAATTCATCGTACATTCTCGCACATAGTTTATCTTGCGTAAAAAGGATAATTGCTTTGAAATGTAACGCTTTGCAAACCACCATTCGCAATATTTTCCCGCGACCTGTTAGAATTAGGTTCGTTTCAGCAGTTGCAAGAGAATGACAAATAACAGGCGTCACCGCGCTTGCGCAGCTACGATGACGCAGGAAGCCGATATGTTCGTACGTGTAAAACATTAAAAGATCTTACGTATGGCATAAAAAACAATACATCAGATGATACTTCAAGACCGTCGAAATTTCGTGAACCATACTAAAACGCATAATTCGGCTTAAAATGCACATTCGTATGTAAATTTTCTTGGAGTACCAGTACTGTATTATCTCATGTTTGGTTCTTTATTATGGCATAATGCCATACGTGCACTTGAAATGCAGCGAACAATTGAAACTAGGCAATACTGTGAAATAAAACACTTTGTTTCAAATGAACTGACTGCCTCAGTAGAAAAGATTAACTTTAAGCCAAATCTCTTTACCAAACCGGCAAAAATAACTTCATTGTTCTGTCAGGAAGGTGGAAATAAAATCTGAAACTAATAACATATTTTAGCTTTCAGTAATTATGCGAACGTATTTTAATTCATTTGATAGCTCCCGGCCACGAAAATCAGTTTTGTTATCATTTAATGTGAGATCATTTAGATGGGTAGATCACATAACTAATGAGGATGTATTGAACAGAACTGGGGAGGAGTTTGTGGGACAACTTGACAAGAAGAAGGGACCGGTTGATAGGACATGTTCTGAGGCATCAAGGGATCACAAATTTAGCATTGGAGGGCAGCGTGGAGGGTAAAAATCGTAGAGGGAGACCAAGAGATGAATACACTAAGCAGATTCAGAAGGATGTAGGCTGCAGTACGTACTGGGAGATGAAGAAGCTTGCACAGGATAGAGTAGCATGGAGAGCTGCATCAAACCAGTCTCAGGACTGAAGACGACAACAACAACAACAACAACAACAACAACGTGAGAGCAATAAACGAAGAGGAAACAACAAAATCACTGAACGTAAACACAGATCACGTGGACGCTGCCCACCTCCCCACAACAACTCTGACTGCTCTGTGCATCAGCCCCAGATTTGCTACATTTCCGAACCGAGGCAACATTAAGCAGTGGCGCCGAGCCATACTTCTGTAACCAGAAGCGGGAGAAGGTACAACTCATACGCGACTCCACTGCGCATGGTCAAGAGCCCGCCCGCAACAGCTCAAACGAATCTAATTTAAACAGTTGTCACGTCACGCTCATCGGAGGCAGTTTGTTGTTATAAAGCATTACATAGTCTTCCTAAAGCCTTTGACACACTTTGCTGTTGGCAGACGCTTGTATGAGCACTGTTTTGTTGTTGTATACGGTGCATTTCCTTTGCAACTTAAGTTTTATTTTCGTTTTCTTTTTTTCTCTCGTTCATGTTTTGTTGCTGCAGTATTATTCTGCAGTAGCGGGATACAGTAATATCCTTTGTTAGAGTATTGGTTCTTACCAGTCAGAATCACAAAAATTTAACTGAAAGCTAAAACAATGAAAAATTCCCGGAATTCTAAAAAATTCACGGGTTTTTCCCGGTTTTCTCCCGGATGAAAAAATTCCCGGGTTTTTCCCGGATCTCCCGGTTGTCCCGGGTCGTATACACCCTGTGAGGTCATCGATCCCATCGTATTAAGGAAGCGTGGGGAAGGAAATCTGCCGTGCTCTTTCAAATGAACCATTCCGCCATTCGCCTGAAGCGATTTAGGGAAATCACGGAAAACCTAAATCAGACCGTCGTCCTCCCGAGTGTGAGTCCAGTGTGCTGACCATTGTGGCGCGTCGCTCGGTACGATGTTGAGTGGTAACTTAGTTAACAAGGTATAAAAACAATGGATGGAATTCACTTGTCACACCACACAATGAATTGACAAAGCATCTATGGAAGGTGGAGTTTGTTTGATGTAACTCACTTGCTTACTACATCCCAAGAGAACGAAAGAGTGAGGAAGGAAGGGAGGGTAAGGGGTTGATGGAGGGAGGGTGAGTGGGTGGGTGGGTGGGTGGGTGGGTGGGAGGGAGGGAGGGAGGGATAGAGAGAGAGAGAGAGAGAGAGAGAGAGAGAGAGAGAGAGAGAACAGATGATAGATAGTTGAATGATGGGACGACTGGCTGGATGCAGTGGGTACGGAAAGCAGTGTGGAACACTTGAAGTATTAGGTCATTTACACGCTGTTCACGAGAGCTTACAAAAAGCTCGCATCTAGCTTTATACCGATCCAGCACGCGAATAAACACTGCGGCGAGCATTGATCGGTTCCTGGAAAGCCGAAAGAGCAGAGTGAATGCCAGGAAAGCGAGCTCGACGGCCGGAGATTTGTCGGACAAAAATACCGATTGTGCGATGTACGCAATAAACAACAACGAAGCAAACTGGAGGACACCAAACGAAACGGTTGATGACTCACCCCTTTCGCAATAAAGGGAAAGCGAGGCATGGAATGACTAAGGGGCACCACAACCATATCTGAGTCATCAGTGGGTACAAAACACATCGTTGCATCTATTTTTCTATTGGCATCAGCAAACAGGAAATTCATTGAAACTTCCTGGTGTATTAAAACTGTATGCCGGACAGGGACTCTAACCAGGGACTTTTGCATTTCGAGGGCAAGTGCTCTACCGACTGAGATACCCAAGCACGACTCACGATCCGCTCTCATAGTTGTATTTCCGCCAGTACCTCATCTCCTACCTTGCGAAAATTCTCAAATGCGACAATCAACATCTCATTAACTTGAATGGCAAAGTACTTTAAACTTCCGAGACCGATTCGTGTGACTACAAATCTTTATTTTTGATTAAACCATTGACCTGTTTTGGGAAGCGAGTAAAAATGCCGTTAACTGTATAGAACGTATACGCGGATCTTATCAAATCTTTGAGGTATGACCGTTTACGTATTTTAGCATTTCATAAGTTCAAGTTTGCTGATTTCAAAAAACTTGTTTGACACCGACAGAAATAAGGTGCTTACCGTGACACTGCGAAAGTGTGGAAACAGCTAACTTTCCCAGCATGAGAATACAACTGCTGTCTCATAAAACTGTTACAGTCTTTTTCGCTACACAAAATACAAGCCTCAAGCATGAAGATTTCCTGTTTATAAGATCACATACGCTACAAGATCAAAGAACAGGAGACTTGTCCAATATCGTTATATCTTGTGGAAGGAGTAAAAAACAAAAGCTAATTCTATTAACCGACCTGGATCCTTCGTTCTAGTGATTTCAAACCGACCAAAGAGTCGTAGTAGTTATCCCATTGGTCTAGCTTAGGAAAGAATTTGGATCATATTCTCAAGTCTCTTTCGAAATTTTGGGTTTTCCTCTTTCACTTTTGCCAGGGTAGTGCCTTCGAAAAGGAAATTTTGCTCCATCTACAATGGCGTCGTCGCAAAGGGACTTTATACATTAGCCTTTCTCCTTCGCACGAACACAAGGTAGAACCGTTTGTTGGCATAAGAGCTTAGGTACAGACTTGGAATCATATGATTCTCAATCAGGGCAAATAAAATATTCATTATCGATTCTAATCTTTGTTCTAAAATAATTTCGGACACTGTACCAAAATTATTTAAACTTTCTGTTGGAGTGAAATCAGGAAGACCATTCTTATGGAAGCAAAAGTAACATAATATTCGCCTAGTCGAACACCATCTGGTCAAAACAATCCACACAGTCCTATACAATGCGGAACTGACTACTAGCACCAGACGTCACTACAGACGGTCCCGCTTGTATAAAAGGAGGTGGGAAGTATTGCGTTTTTAGTAGAAAAGCAGTAATAGCAGACCGGGTCGGTCAGGCGAGTTCAGTGACTTCGAACGTAGACTAACCATTGGGCACCTGAGTAAAGAATCCGTGAGCGGCATTTCCACTCTTCTACTCTGCCCAAATCCACTGTGACGTGGAAACACAAAAGAACACACAGCTAAATCAAGATCAAGCATACCTCATGTACTGGAGGACAGGGACCGTCGAGCATTATGAATGATGGTTGTGAAAAAGGGCATGAAATGAGCAGAAAGATTAACTCTTGAGTTCCAAAGTGCTACCACCAATCCTGGTGGCACAATGACTGCGTTAGGGAGGTGAAAAGAATGGGACACAATTATCGAGCAGCTCCTGACAGACCGTACACTTCTGTGGTCAATGCTAAGCGAAGCTGACTTTGACACAAAAGTACTAATTGCAAATATACGGAAACTTGGATTGTCCCAACTGTATTAGCTGTTCGATGCAATGTCATAATGCATATAGGCTGGTTTCTAGAAAGCCTCATCCCATGATTCGAATTCAAATCAGAAATTTGGACAGGAGATGTTTTTTAATGTCATGTCCAGCACTAGTAGCTCAGAGGATGCCAACAGAAAACATGTGACATCCATGCAGTGCGGTCATCTATCAACTTTAAAAATATATATATAAAAATTATGTTTGCTATACGCTGTGTAGATCCAGACCTGAAGAAAAGTGATTGTTAAACCGCTGGTGCTTGCTTGTGCGTGCTTGCTTTGGGATAAATTAAAAGGAGGGTAAATTTATCATCACAAGGAAGGTTAGTTTTAACACCGCAGAGCTTTATTAGATAAGATTCTATTGGAGGTGGCACCTTCCTGCGTCCTGATGACATACCCAGCTAGTTATAGGGAGTCCTACCGTGTCACGTGGATTCCGAACTATGGTGAAACTCGACATTTTTAACATTAGCAAACTTTGCAAGATGTGAAAGAAGTGACTATTAAGAGATGAAAATTCTGGGACCGACCAGGGATTGAATCCGCAGCCTCTCGATCGAAACCTTACACTATTATTGAGCCTTCAAGCCATTAACGCCTCAAAACTCGGGAGGGAAAGTGCAAGTTACAGAAACTGCTTCGTTTCATACGTGTAGTATAATACGAAATTACACTCACACTTGAATGAAACAAAAAAGCCGATAATCAGTGTCAGTGCAATATATGTGTCGAGTGAAGGAGAGAAGGCACATTAGCGCCTGGACGTATGGATGAAACAATTGTTTTTAAATATTTGTGTAACTATGATTTCTAGACACGGTTATAGAATTTGTGATCCTTGTTTTTAAAACCGCATAATTTTTTTTACAGTGGATGAACGTCTTAAACTGGGAACACACACCCACCTCTATATTCGCATTTTTTAAGACTACCTTTACGCGGTTCGTTGTGTAATACGAATTGGATCAACAAGGCGACAAAACTCAAAATTAAGAAAAACTTTTAAACGTAAAAGGTGCTTGGCTTCAGCGGACTTACACGCTGATTATCACTGTTTCTTATTCCTCCCCTCCATACTGTCATGATAATATGTTATACTGGTATATTATAACCAACAATATTTATTACTGGCTGTATTAGACTGTCAGGAAGAGACATGGTTAAGGTCTATACTTCTGCCCAATAAATATGAATTCAGACTAACAATGTATCATGAGGGGAGAATGGAAAGAATCTTGGGAGACTCCGTCTTCACGGCCATAATGGTAATTTAAAGAACTAGAATGATTTAAGGAGGAGAAGGAACAGGGTTTAACTGTCTATTGACTACGAGGTCATTAGAGACGAAGCTCAAAGCTCAGGTTGGAGAAGAAAAATGCCCGTGGCTCTTCAAACGAGTCATCCTGAAATTTGCTTTAAGCAGTTTTATTTAGCTGACTGAAAAGTCATACTCTGCCGGACAGTTATCACTCTGTTCTTTGTTTTATTCGAGTGGGCAGACCTGACAACAGCCAGTTCTCACTGTTATTACCCCCCACCCCGCATCTGCGAATTACGATGCCCTAGCTGTCGTGGGAAGCACTAGCCAAACTCCCGTACATTTCCGAGTAATACTGATAGCAGAACTTAGCATAACTAGCAACTTCGCTCCCCCTAGAAAACTACTTCCACTCTTAAATTACACAGACTGCAGGCACACAACAGGCCAATCTGTCAACTCAAAGCTATACACTTAAGCGAAGCAGTGTGATTCACCGTTTGATACTCCTCACTACCGAATCCCGCTAGATACATTATTATTATCTCCTTGAAAATAAATCAGTCCGTAATGGATTGAGCTGCGAAGAGAGAGGTCACTATATGCTTCAGTTTTGATCAGGATGGGATGGAGGTACTACGGTGGTAGTCCCCCGTGATCTCGTATAAGGAACTATGAGTTATTATTTATACATAACCCCGTAATTCACAAATTGTGATCTCTCAGACCGCGTGAAAATTTTCGAGCTCGCTCCCCAAGGCCAGTTGTGGTGGAATGCTTCTATACTCCCCGTACCCTCCTTAAAATGCCAAGCCTACGATGTTTTGTTGTCGGTTGCGTTTTCGCCTTCTGTGTTGATTGTTGAAACGTGTTACTGATAGGTGTTGGAGTCTCCTAGACAGCGTCTCGTGAACTACGTACCTGTTTTCTTCAGTACGGTACCCTATAGCTCAAAATGTATTCGCATGAATGTGTCAGTTTTAACTTTTCGAGTTTGATGAATTGTTATTCGGTCTATGGAGGAAGGTTTCAGTGATATGGATGAAGAAATAAACGAAAAAGCAGACGATTTTACATCAGCCAGTATCACAATTCTGCTTTTGAACAGGAGTATCATTCAGATGAAGAACTTCAGGAAAGTAGTGATGAGAATTTGTTTCTTCAGTGAAATACTTAAAGTGAATGTTAAAATGGAATGTGTTCTAAGTGATGACAGGAAAAATGTAGTTCCCAGCAATGAATGTCAAATCTTGACATACTTACTTTCTGTACCTATCGGATGGAATTTTTATGCGCAAATTTAAACCCTGGAAGTTAAATTTATTTGCTACAAAGATTATATAATTTTTCAGAATGTAAAATTCAGTGCTCTATCAGTCCATTTATGTGTTGCTATTTAAAAGAACCACACAAAATTTAGTACTTTTGTGTGATAAATAGTAAAATGCTGCAGGCTTTGTTTATTTCAATAAAATAAACAAGGAGCATGTAAACAACATTTAAATAATTGTAAAAAATGTTATATAGCATAAATTAAAAATTTCATATGATTCTTGCCTTAAACCTCGGTTTAAACATACGGGTCCCAGAAACCTCACCTCGTGGTATACGTTACTGAAAAGTCACCTCGCGAGTTAAGGGTTAATACGAATGAAGGTGTTCATTACGGTCAGAATTAAGAGTCAGACCGCAGCCTCCCTCCTGTATGTATAATCTACAATTCATTGTTAAGGTCATTTGCCCGTATCATTCTGTCTGCACAATGACATCTCACAAGTTTTCTTAAGGCGATCGTGTACATGTTAGAAACACATGTTAATACATTCATTACTGCAGAAAACCGTATCATTTGTTCACGTTTCATGAATCCTGACGAAGAGACTTATATGAGACGCAGGAGGAGATGAGAAAGGCACCAACCTTACATTTAATAGCAATCTTACCTATAAAATATCACGCACTTTCGGCTTTTGTGTAGAACGACTTTCTTTTTAAAATTGACAGACATCTTGAAGACATACTCCATCACACTGCGAAATCACAGAAAACTTTCAACAATATGAACCCCGATGCTACTACTAAGAACCACATAATTGTTAGCAATTGTTGCTGAAGAACAAACATTGTTTGCCCGAAGAAGGGTACTGCCGATTTTTGATAAGGAGGGATAGGTATAAATGGTAGATATACTCGCCAGGACCACGCTCCGGCAACAGCAGGCGGTGGAAGGGGGGGTGGGGGAGGGGGGGAGAATCCGGCTGCAAACGCGAAAACTGGTAAGACGAAGATGGGATTGATTCAAGAGTCTTGCACAGACATGTGGGTGCCTGCTTTTCTTAACAATCTCGACCTCTTAATAGCGCTGTAATATTATTTCTTTCCGTTCTGAATAGACCAGAGGTCAGTTTTAATCATTTGTAGACAACCTGAACAACCACGACCGCGCACTGGCTCACCTCTGCAAGGAGGAAGGAAGCAGCAATGCCGTGTCAAACGAGCAATCACAGCATTCGCAAACAGCAATTTCCGGAAACCATGGAAAGCAAAACAGGTGTTATGATCTGGACTTAAACCCTGATCCTCCTAAAGAGGAGTCCAGTCTAGCCGAACGCATTCGCTCTGGGTCTGAACTCCAGTGTAAGCAACTATTCCTAGTGTTTCCGATTGAAACTAAAATTTAGACAAATAATGTATCACTTAAGATCCTTACACCAATTCTTTTATTAGCACAGGGAAACTAAATTAGCGTAATTAGTTGCAATACGATCAAGGGTACGCTGAATAATTCAAATTGCTTTACAGCACAGCGTAAACAGGAGGACGGGGTTCCAGCCCCTTCCCGGCCATATAGATTTGGTTTTCTTTTCAAATACGTGAATAGCTGATAACTTTTCACGAAATTTGTGGAGACTAGCTCCTACAAAACATTGGGGTTCTCAATATCACAGTCCGGTCACTGTAAAAGCACTCTACTTCTTCAAAATGGTTCAAATGGCTCTGAGCACTATGGGACTTAACATCTGAGGTCATCAGTCCCCTAGAACTTAGAACTACTTAACCTAACTAACCTAAGAACATCACACACATCCATGCCCGGGGCAGGATTCGAACCTGCGACCGTTCTACTTCTTCCCTAATGTATTTTCTTGATTTGTTTTTCTTCGACGAGTTTGTGCTTTATCGAATGTGGAGTCGTTAAAAAAAAGCATGAAAGTAAAACGGAAGATAAACGGGTGTGTGCGGCTGTGGATTAGCGCTTGATTGAACAGTAAAGCCTATTGAATTCGACATTTTTAAAGGGTGCACCAATGAAGATGGTCGTCGAAAATACACACACTAAAACTGGGAGGTTGCAGAGGACGACATTGGTAAAGTTTTTGTCTTGCCAAAGATGAGACCGGGCACTGGCTCAGTCCTGAGAGGATGAATCTGCCATACGGCATTATAAACAAAATCCTTTCCGAGTTTGACTTATTGAAAGCACGGAAAAAGTAAACTACGAACACTGGATGGGTATCTGAACTCCGGTCCTTCCGAACAAGCGTCCAGTGTCTATTTCATTCGGTGGGAAGACTAACTACAAGAGTTAAACGTTTAATAGACATTTAGGTAATTAGAGTCGAGCTAACTTGTCGCTGTTTGATGGAAAGGAAGTGCCCATAGCACTGCTTACATGTTCATGGCTTAATATCGATTGCCTGCACGGGGCTCTCACCAGAGACCAAAAATGGGTACCCATGCAAGGATCCGTACGGCAGGGGGGTGGGTGGACTGCTGTGCCGCCTCTATCCCCTCCTCACCTACTGAAAAAAACTACGAAAACCGAACTCACTTTCTGCGCCGAACATTAGTATGATTTCCAAGTCAACTACAAAGTAATTATTAACTGTCAGCAAGTAAACCCCGTGGTATCTACCGTGAAATCTCCACCTACTGCGATCTCCCGATTAATATGTTGCGTATTATCTGTTCATAGATCGGCGATTTTTTTGAAAAATAAATATTAAACCTGATGTATAATGTTATAATAATCAAAAGTTCGGGTTGTGACGACGTAGACGACAAAACCATCTGCGGGTGGTTAAATAGCGAACCCTAGGAAGCAGTTACATAAATGAACCGGATAAAGTGACAAAGTATGTTTGGTAAAAGAAGAGATTGAATACGACGCGATCCAGTAATCCGTTAACATGTTCATCAACGCGGCGAAATGCGTTGATTTCTTATTGGTGCTGCAGGAAAAATAAGAACTATCGTAAGGAAAAGAATGAATTGGAAAAAAAACACAAAAATGTACGGTTATTTACCGAAAACGACCTAAAAATTTGAGACGAGGCACAGTATGTCTTAAGTGTAATTCTGTAAATAAGTTGTCAATCCGGCGAATAATGCGCAAGTAATTTTTTTCCAATGCGTCTTGAAGCTGGTTCTGTAAACGGCAGTTTGTGTTAAAAACGTGTGTTTTGGTTTGCCCTCTTTTTTCGATTTCCTGTGCAGTTGCGGTTACTCATTAAAACGGATAATCGGGAGCTTGCCGTTTTTCAGCAGTCGCCGCCAAACTCACGTGCGCTGCGCAGCAGCGCCCCCCACCCCTCATACCTGGTCCTGACCACTTGGTCCGCTCTTGAACTCGTGCAGAAAAAGCTAAGCGCGTCGCTCAAAAGTGGACTGACCTTAACTTCAAGGTAATTACCCTGGGACATACGTTAGACTGCTCTGATATTGATATTTACATTATTTACCACCTGGAAAAAGGGAATGAGAAGATGCTACGGTTGCGAACTAATTATCATTTTGGGTGCCGCTATTCTGAAATTTTATATTCTTTGCTCGCCAAAACTATTTGGCTCGTCCCAATTCCAAAATTATTGCGGAATACTACGAAAGACCCGTCGCTATCTATGATAGAATTTCGTAATACGCGACTTGATAAACATGTTGACAGCGTTACAATTCACGATACGCACTGATGACGTCACAACAGTTATGGTGATTCTGAATTTCAATTTTGCATAACTGTAATTTGTTTCTTTTTTTTAAATTAAGAGCGCGTCATTTATGCACTGCAACGAAGTTTCTACGAATCTATTGAAATCTCTCTTCGTGGCCTATGACCATAAATAATTCGCAAAGACCCGTGAATGCGGGTACTTCACGCTGACAATAGAAGCAACGTTCTTTGAATAGGGTTTCTACCGACGCAGTGCAAGTCCAAGGATGTCAATGGAGCAGGCAAATAAATTGCATTACTCCTAAAGGTCAACAATACGTAAAATCTAAGCTCCAAACGCGCCTCTCCCTAACTGTACACCCACTGCAGTATAAAGTTCAATTTGCTTTCTAACGCTCTTATCACCAAGCGTGTCAGATGTTAGGTTAGTTGGAAAGAAATCAAGACATGCCGAGCAAGGGAAGAGACCGATGAAAGAGTGTTCACTGAGCTCTACAGCACACAGTTAAAAAAAAAAAAAAAAAAAAAACAGTTCAAATATTCACCAAAGATCTCAATCAAAGTGTAATTCACGCGTATGTGTCTTTCTCCACCCCCCCCCCCCCCCGCCCCCGCCCCCTCACTCAAGTTAATATTACTATTTGAACCCGTATTACAATTATTTTCGAATCTTAAACATAACTGCATATAAAAACTCTGCTGTTGTTAACAGCACATATTATTAGACTATTAACAACAGACGTACAAAGAACTGCATTTAACGAATTTTTGTCGTAACTTGCACGTGTCGAACGGATTAATTTACAGTTGATATTACGTTACAAAATGAAACACAGTTTATTAAATCAAAGTTCCTGATGCACCTGAGAATAAAGAGTAATTTACGTTACGTAACCAGTAATGCGACACCCTATTTCATGCCCTAAAACTAACTCGTAAAAAGCAGACTTTTTGTGAGAAAAATTAATTGTACAAAAGAAATCAGTACGAGCGTACTCCCTACATTTTTCCGTATACGTTGTTCTACGACATACTGCTACACAATTCCAACATTTTTATGGTATTGATTAGCGTATTACCTGAGAAACCGACCCCGTCGTAAGCGATTAAATGTTATATGCCGCGCCGCGAAGGATGGGATACGGTCATTCAATTAAAATTGTCTTTTGTTGTCTACTCCTAGCCTAACAAATCCACATTAATGTAGAAGCGTTTTCCCTCTATGCACTATAAAAAGGAAAAAAAAGTAGAATGGGGTACGAAATACCTAGGACATTTCTGCGGACAATACGTCCATGCAGTGAAAAATAATTTTTTAAGCTTCATTCTTACTCGTACCACAGGACAGATGATGTGCAGAACACTAAGACCTAACAAACAGTGGAGATTTCCGAACACAATTTCAGGACGGAATGAGGCAACGCGTCACTTACGTCATGCAGCACGTGATGTACGCAAAAAAGTATGAAGACATAACAACATAACTTAAAACATGTGCAAAGAAAAAAAAGCTACGTCGAGCATTGTATGCAACAACGGGATCTTATATTACGTTATTAATATTTAATAACACAATGCTATTCTTAAAAAAAAAAAAAAATAATAAATCTCTTACTTACAGTATGTCGTCGGAAGACTAAAGGTTACTTTTAACCTAACAGCTTGTACAAGAAGATAAATTAGCGTAGTGACACGTAAACAGGTTAATACATTCTATAGTCTGGACTTAACGTTATGGATGAAACAACTATTAAGACCGTGCAGCTTACTTGGCTTCTCAGTTATTAATCAAGATTGCATAATAATTGATGGAAGCCTATTAGGGAGCTATTTTCATGTTAACGCCCTGCGTTGTCACTATACACCCTATGGAGCGATGACGTCACAACGCCCTAGTATGGCCACATAAGCAGTTACAATCTCGACATTTTGAACATAATGAACACAAAACAAAATCCGTTACCCTCATATTTAAAAATTACCTATTTTGTGAATATACTTGACATGCAACAAAAGAAGCATTAATGGTATATGCCCTGCACCAAAGCATCTTCTAAATTCTTACTAGCATACTGTATAAAATGACGACAAACTTAAAACAATATTTTAAGCCATTATTTTAAAATAGTGTACCATGAACCACTCATGCAATGAAGATCAATGACCCCACAAAATCCGTATATATCACCGACAGCTTAACTTCGTTCTTAATTAGCACAAAATTTCGATTACTTGGCTAAGGGTCTACACAATTATTAACAACACTCTCGAAGAATGGAAATTAAAATTAAATGGAAGGATAATATATTTCTTTTAATCGTTCCGTTAATTTGGGAACGTAGAAATGCAAACCTTTCTTCTTCATCCTTTATATTTGATGCCTGGGTTAATGCACTTTCGTGAGCCATTTTGCAACACAAAGTTTTTTTGTAGGGAGTCTGATTTGTTATTTAGATGCGTAAGTAAAAATATATATCACTGATCGTGAATTTACATCACTTAATAATTAAAGGAAGAAATGTTAGCTGTGAAAATAAAGACTACGCTTATTATCGTGGCCATCTTCCTTTCTCAGCCTTCTTTTTCGTGTAAGCGGAGAAACCCAAGCAACGTATTTAACTGTTTCACGTCTTGCACACGAATGGCGGCTGTTGGCTTGCGCAGGGACTGATACGTAAGCTCCTGCTCTCCCATTCGTCGCTGCGACAACACGGTTGAAGCTAAAACCTGGAGCGTCACTGCGGGTCAGAACGGAACTACTGGCGCCCAATTCAAAAGTTTAGATGCTACTTAACTGCATTTTACAAACGCAACGTACAGACTGCGCTGTTAAGAGCATAATTAATTGGAACAATTCCGTACCCGTTCGTCGAAGCACCTATAAAATTAACATGGATTGGGTATCAGAATATAATTCCAAGCTTTTATATACTTTCAGCTATATTTGTGAGATGAAGAGCGCCACGTTTTGGAACAACAATGATATTCTACTATCGTCCAATAGAAATGGACTCCGTCTTATTACGTTAGTATACGGACTAGTAGCTACAGGAGATTTAATATGTCGTTTCCTTATCTTTTTTGTAAGTTATTCCATTGATATCGAGGTCATTGCAGACAGTCATATAAGTTCGTAGTGTTGTACAATATCACATTCATTTTGTTTCATCAGTTACTTTTCATTTCAGAATACATAATGCGAGGCAACATACGCGAAAGAAATATACGGGTAATAAATTTTAAGTGAAAGAAAGAAGAAAGCCGCCATTCTTAATAACCGCCGTAGTAACTTGCATTTTCGTTTACATGCTGTAGGTTATTTGTGAAGCTTCAGTCCAGGGCAGAAGCTGTTTGAAAAGAATGCTATAACTCTCTTTTACATCATTTCTTTCCCAGTAACAACGCCAGTGGCGATACGATTCCATGTGCATACAGCTGATCTCCAATCGAAATTTTGTCCCACTTAATATCGTGTTTACTGTCTCATACGACAGTCGTGAAAAATTAAAAAAAATTATCAGTATTCATACCCTTTGTTGTGGATCTGTTTTCTCTAGAATGAATCAGGTTTGGCATGTCTTGACATTTGCTTGTTTTTTTCTAATTTTGTTTTTGCTGCTTGTACTCTTGAAATATACTTTCAAACGATGTTCCAGAAATTTTGTCACAAGGCCTTCATTCTGGTTCCAACCACTGGAGATAATTAACTATATCTTCCATACTTTATGAGCTGTATAATTAACTGTACAAATCTGTGATGTATGTGAGAAGCGTAAAGATCTGAACAGCAACTGCGTAGAAATTGGTTTTTCAGTGGTGACGATGGGGGACGTGGGGTGAAGGGGTTCGAGGAAAAGGCAATAAAATCTATTTACGGATTGCTGGAGGGAGGGAGGCAAGTAAACCTAGTCACACAGTACGTCTAATTAGACGTGTTTAAGCAAAACCTTTACGCAAAAATGTATATAAATAATGTGGGATGATGTTCAAGCTGCCAGAGCCATGTTGTTCTACAGAGAGGAACAACTCATTAATATTAAAAATCGGAAATACAGGCCCAGTATTAAAGGCCCTGCTTCTTGAAAACAATTTCGTTCTTTTAATTTTGAAAATGACATCACGTACCTGAAAAGACATCAGTTCTTCTTTGTTCTGAGACCACTTACGAACAAGCGTTCAGATTTACTGTGAAGCTTAATATCAAATGGCCAGAGATAAACATCTTATCATTATTATTATTTTAAAAACATTGAGCATCGCATCTTAATGGAAAAAAGAAAATCGATTTTTTTCTTGTTTGAAGAATAAGTAAGCTTTTATTTAGTTTCTTTTTAAACTATAAATATTTTATACGCAATTTCCAAACGTAGCTTTCCTTTCCACGGTTCGGAAAAAGAATTCTTTCATATATCCACTGAAGCCCAGTTTTGAAAATTAAGGAGTAAGTGTTATTGTTGATATCAAGCAAATTTAAGGTCGTCTTTATATGCTAAATGACTTCTCAGAGGATGATGACGTTACTGGAACTATTGTTATCAGAATGATTAGGCGAATAACTTCTTAAACCAATTCTTTAACCCTACGCGTACACAAAAGAGCTCTTTTCCAATGGGGGCAGCAATAAGTTCTTTTCCAACAGGGGATTCATTTCATGGTTGTAAACCAGCTGTAATGATTCGCAGCTTTTTGAACTGTGCATGAAGCCTGTACGGTACAGGTTAAAGTTGCTGTTTGTGTATTTCGAGCAACTCTTGGAAACGTTATGTAGATGGAGGATTTATTTGGGAGATCGTAAAAAATATGTCTTCAAGTTGGGATAGTCGCATAAGGTTCTTTAGGCTGAACCTTCGATGAGTATCATTCAGAAGGAGATCAAGAATTTGAGACACATCTTTCTTAAATCTTCGTTTTTGTGACATTTCTTCCGGAACGGACGACGTTTCTGTGTGTTTCAGTCTCTGCTTTCAGAACATCTACATAGCGTTTCACTCTGGTTGCATTCAAATCTCGATTCTGTAGAAATGTGGCCAGTTCGTCACATAGTTCAAACACTTCGAAAACTAATGCCATAAAAAAATATTGTCAAAGTTTTTGAGCCGCTTCGAGAGGCCCTACAGGACTCGCCGTCTTTCGCTCTATGCGTGAACGTCGGTCACTGTTTAGTGGACTTCTTTTCTTGAAATGGATCAAAGAGTTTACCGTTACAGCTCTTGGAGTCTTTAGCATCAGCCGTTGAACTTTCGGATCTGGATTCGTCTTGTTGACACCAGATGGCAGAAAAACCTCTGAGAACAAGTTTTTCCTTCTTGCATATTCTAAAATTATAGTCGAAACGTCTTTCGTAGTTACCAAGACAGTGCACAGTTGATCACAGCCACTTGAAACTTACGTAATACAAGAGCTAAATAGTTCTTTGGCTGGTCTTGAAAGGATTTAGATATTGAGAAGACTATCTACTTATACAGTGAGAATATACTTAATTCATTGGACAATAAATTGCGCACTACTGGTATATTTCTAATCTGTCAACGACATTTGACACTGTAAATCGCCATATTTCTTTAAGTAAAGTGGAATATTACGGTATAATAGGAAATGTTGCAAAATGGATCTAACCTGTAGCTTCGACAGAAAAGAAAAAGTGTCAGTGGAAGAGAGACGTATATTAAGCTACCAGGCACATGAAAGAGATACACTACTGGCTATTAAAATTGCTACACCACGGAAATGACGTGCTAAAGAAGCAAAATTCAACCGACAGGAAGAAGATGCTGTGATATGAAAAAGATTAGTTTTTCAGAGCATTCACACAAGGTTGGCGCCGGTGGCGACACCTACAACGTGCTGACAGGAAAGTTTCCAACCGATTTCTCATACACAAACAGCAGTTGACCGGCGTTGCCTGGTAAAACGTTGTTGTGATGCCTCGTGTTAAGGAGGAGAAATGCGTACCATCACGTTTCCGACTTTGATAAAGGTCAGATTGTAGCCTATTGCGGTTTATCGTGTCGCGACATTGTTGCTCGCGTTGGTCGTGAACAAATGACTGTTAGCAGAATACGGAATCGAAGTGTTCGGGAAGGTGATACGGAACGCTGTGCTGGATCCCAACGGCCTCGTATCACTAGCAGTCGAGATGACAGGCATCTTATCCGCATGGCTGTAACGGATCGTGCAGCCACGTCTCGATCCCTGAGTCAACAGATGGGGCCGTTTGCAAGACAACAACCATCTGCACGAACAGTTCTACGACGTTTGCAGCAGCATGGACTATCAGCTCGGCGACCATGGCTGCGGTTACACTTGACGCCGCATCACAGACAGGAGCGCCTGCGGTGGTGTACTCAACGACGAACTTGGGTGCACGAATGGCAAAACGTCATTTTTTCGGATGAATCAGGGTTCTGTTTACAGCATCATGATGGTAGCATCAGTGTTTGGCGACATTGCGGTGAACGCACATTGGAAGCGTGTATTCGTCATCGCCATACTGGTGTAGCACCCGGCGCGATGGTATGGGGTACCATTGGTAACACGTCTCGGTCACCTCTTGTTCGCATTTACGGCACTTTGAACAGTGGACGTTACATTTCAGATGTGTTACGACCCGTGGCTCTACCCTTCATTCAATCCCTGCGATGGCGCTGCAGTCCGGAACCGCGGGACTGCCACGGTCGTAGGTTCGAATCCTGCCTCGGGCATGGGTGTGTGTGATGTCCTTAGGTTAGTTAGGTTTAAGTAGTTCTAAGTTCTAGGGGACTTATGACCTAAGATGTTGAGTCCCATAGTGCTCAGAGCCATTTGAGCCAATCCCTGCGAAACGCTACATTTCAGCAGGATAATGCAGGACCGCATGTTACAGGTCCTGTACGGGCCTTTCTGGATACAGAAAATGTTCAACTGCTGCCCTGGCCAGCACATTCTCCAGATCTCCCACCTATTGAAAACGTCTGGTCAATGGTGGCCGAGCAACTGTCTCGTCACAATACGGCAGTCACTACTCTTGATGAACTGTGGTATTGTGTTGAAGCTGCATGGGCAGCTGTACCTATACACGTCATCCAAGCTCTGTTTGACTCAATGCCCAGGCGTATCAGGGCCGTTATTACGGCCACAGGTGGTTGTTCTGGGTACTGATTTCTCAGGATCTATGCACCAAAATTGCGTGAAAATGTAATCAAAATGGTTCAAATGGCTCTGAGCACTATGGGACTTAACTTCTGACGTCATCAATCCCCTAGAACTTAGAACTACTTAAACCTAACTAATCTAAGGACATCACACACGTCCATGCCCGAGACAGGATTCGAACCTGCGACTGTAGCCGTCGCGCGGTTCCAGACTGTAGCGCCTAGAACCGCTCGGCCACTCCGGCCGGCAAAATGTAATCACATGTCAGTTCTAGTATAATATGTTTGTCCAATGAATACCCGTCTATCATCTGCATTTCTTCTTGGTGTAGCATTTTTAATGGCCAGTAGTGTATGTTCGATGGCAGCATGTGCTCTTTTGTGCACTAGAAGGGCCTGTGACAATAGGAGTATGTACTGGATACACACCACTGTAATAAGATAATTGACAATTTATGGGACTATTATGGTATGGTTCGGATCCTGCCTTGGGCATGGATGTGTGTGATGTCCTTAGGTTAGTTAGGTTTAAGTAGTTCTAAGTTGTAGGGGATTGATGACCTCAGAAGTTAAGGTCCATAGTGCTCAGAACCATTTTTTATGGTATGGTAAATAAAGTAGAATAGAAGGTGGCTGCTAAGAAGCTTGGCGAGGTGTGGAGATTTGCCTGCTTAGACATAACAGCCGGAATTACACGCACAGCCACTGCTGGGATGGAGACCATGGTGGACATGCACCCATTACACCTTTGGTTACAATGGAGACAGCGACAAAGGCATATAGGTTAAAACTGGAAATCTTTAGGATACCAAAAATCCCACACAAATATAGTGCATGCGGTAAATATAGGAATGGCCGGGGAAATGCTCTCTGACTGTACAGTATCTTCCACCTGCTTCGATAAATCTTCCACGATAAAAATTGGAACTAGGGAGCAGAGGAAGAACAAACCACATACCTTGCAGGACACAGTCTTGTTTACTGACGCGTCGAAAACAGACAAGGCTGCTGCGGCAGTGGTGGCTCTGGCTCTGAGCACTATGCGACTTAACTTCCGAGGTCATCAGTCGCTTAGAACTTAGAACTAATTAAACCTAACTAACCTAAGGACATCACACACATCCATGCCCGAGGCAGGATTCGAACCTGCGACCGTAGCGGTCACCCGGTTCCAGACTGTAGCGCCTAGAACCGCACGGCCACTCCGGCCTGCGGCAGTGGTATACAAGGTACAGCCTATACTAGAGAGAACAGTCTCTGTAGGGATTTGGCCATGGTATTCCAAGTAGTAACATCTGTTATCTGATTATGTGGGAAGGAGAATCTGCACATGTGCTACAAGGATCGTGGCAACTATGTTCATTCAGACAGCCAAGCAGCTCTGAAATTTGTATCAACACCTGCAACGAGATCAAGGATCGTGGCAGAATGCTGTGAAGTTCTTGTGAATCTAGAGGGGGGAGGGCAGGAGACCAACAGGGTAAACCTGCTGCCGATCCCTGATCACTCAGTACTTAATGGCTATGAACAAGCTCTTCGATTGGCCAGGACAGATGCGACGATTCCATTTCTTGGACCAGAACCTGTCCTAACGATTACTGAGGCGATGGTAAGATAAAACTGGATTAGGAGGCGACACGCAGAATATTTGACTTAGATCCAAAAACAAAAACATGGTAAGCTAATGATAAAGAAGCTATGTTTCAAGAGACGTTCTGTAATCCTGGGTTTGAAAAGGGAGACAGACTGAACTAATGTAGGACTAATCACAGGCCATGGAAACTTTAATCAACGCCTACACACGATGGGTGTAGAGAAAGAAGCCCCTAAACGCAGACTGTGTCATGAGAGGGATGAAAGTATACCACAAACACAGAATATTCAGGTAATTAATTCCTGAAGAAATGTCTAATAAAGAACTAATAAAGGGTCTCCTTCTACTCAAGTTAGAACCACTGTTCTTTTGTCTCACAGCGCAAATCAATCAGTCAGGCTATCTAGCGTCATCCAGCTGGAAATTAGCTGTATGTAGTGTCCCACAACGTTCTATCTTAGGACCCTCACTTTTTATTCTGTAGCCTATATATCAATGAGCTGTTACCAGCAACAGTACCAGATTCCAAGTTTGTTTTGTTTGAAGATGAAACATACACTGCAACAAATAGCAAAAGTGTAGTTTTAGAAAGATCGGTTAAGGAAATTTTTATGGACATTAAAATGTTGTGTAGGAAATTCTCTGCCACTAAACTTTGAAAAAAAAAATAAATAGGGAAAGATTATACATTATATACAGTTTAGATTTTGTAAGAGGTTTCCAGCCAGTATATGCCTAAAATATGAGGACAAGCATACACAAGAAGTAGACAGTGCTAAATTCTTCAGATTACAGCTTGATGTTAAATTCAAGTGGGAGGCACCTATTACAGAACTGCTATGCACCTAATCTATTTTCAAATCGAATGTGGTCAGACACACGTGACTCAAAGACAAAGAAGCTAACATACTTTGCTTAGTTTCATTCCATAATGTCGTACAGAACTTATCATGCCAAGCTAAAAAACATGAAACAACAGTTATTTGTGGTGTGAAAGCAAGAACATCCTCCAGAGGCTTGTTTAGTGAACTAAAGAATCTAGCTATAGCTGCACCATATATTTAAGTGGGTTAGCCAGCCGAGAATGAGGACAGGTAAACATCGTGCGACACATCACATCCAGTGAGTACTCTTTCCAGAACACCTTGACAGACATTGAGAAACGTTGCAGGGTCTCGGTAGCATGCAGCCGTGTTATCAATATGTGCTTGTGATATGATGGGCCACAGCTGACTAGCAGTAGAATAGCAGGGTGGGTTTTGGCCTACATAACGATCTTATCACATCTGGTCTCAGCTTACAGTCCAATGTCAGGTTATACACTTGGATTCCTTGATATCACCCCCCCCTCTCTCCCCCCCCCCCTCAACCCTGGCACTCAGGGAACCACCTGGAATTGATCAAGGACACCCAGGGGAGCCCACAGGCATTCCTCATCTGCCATCTCACCCTTTCCAACCCTCATCTCTGGACCAATGAGGATCAGTCATCCCTCCACACCTTCATCTCTAGCAACTTTGACACTTGAGTCAGTGGAATCATTCTGGAGCAATGTTTACAAATGCAGAGTTGGCAGATGCCCATCTGATGTATGGATTAGCACGGGGCAATAGCCGTGGCGCGGTACGTTTGTATCGAGACAGATTTCCAGAACGAAGGTGTCCCGACAGGAAGACGTTCGAAGCAATTGCTTCCGGATGCCATGAAGAGTACAGGGTGCAGCCAAATGCGGGCGGTGGCTCATGTCGGTACCAATGACGTGCATCGCTTTGGATCGGAGTAGATTCTGTCTGGTTTTGGGCGGCTAGCGGAAATGGTAAAGACTGCCAGTCTTGCTTCCGAGATTAAGGCGGAGCTCACCATCTGCAGCATCGTCGATAGAGCAGTCTGTGGTCCTTTGGTGCAGAGTCGAGTGGAGGGTCTGAATCAGAGGCTCAGACGGTTCTCTGACCGTGTACGCTGCAGATTCCTTGACTTGCGCCATCGGGTGGTGGGTTTCCGGGTTCCGCTGAATAGGTCAGGAGTCCACTACACACAGGAGGCGGCTACACGTGTAGCGGGGGCTGTGTGGAAGGGACTGGAGGGTTTTTTAGGTTAGAGGGTCTGAGGGAACCACAGAAGGGGCGTCTGTCTAAAAGTGGACAAGTAAAACACAGTAAGGTAATTGTAGAAACGATTGGTGTTGTAGTTGTAAACTGTCGTAGCTGTGTTGGGAAAGAACTAGAGCTCCAAGCCCTAATAGAAAGCACTGAAGCTCAAATAGTTGTAGGTACAGAGAGCTGGCTCAAGCCGGAAATAAGTTCAGCCGAAATTTTTTCAATTGATCTAACAGAGTTCAGAAAGGATAGATTAAATACAGTCGGTGGTGGAGTATTTATTGCTGTCAGAGGTAGTTTGTCTTGTAGCGAAATTCATGTGCAATAGTATGGGTAGAGGTTATACCTGACAATCGGACTAAACTATTAATTGGATCGTTTTACCGACCCGCCGACTCAGAAGATATAGTTGCTGAACAGTTCAAAGAAAAATTGAGTCTCATTTCAAATAAGTACCCCGCTCATACAATTATAGTCGGTCCTGACTTCAATACACTCTCGATATGCTGGAAAAATTATACGTTTGAAGCCAGCGGCAGGCATAAAACATCATCCGAAATTGTACTGAATGCTTTCTCAGAAAATTATTTTGAACAATTTGTTCATGAGCCCACTCGAAGCGTAAATGGCTGCGAAAGCATAAAAAATAATCCTGGACAAATAGTGAGTGTTGTGGCGAATACAAGGATTAGCGACCACAAGGCAGTTGCTGCTAGGCTGAATACCGTAACACCTACAACCATCAAAAATAAACGCAAAGTATATCCATTTAAAAAATTTGATAAAAACGCTCTTAACGCCTTTTTAAGAGACAATCTTCACTCCTTCCGATCTGATCATGTAAGTGTAGAAAAGTTGTGGATTGTTTTCAAAGAGATAGTATCAACAGCAATTGAGAGGTATATACCACATAAATTAATAGTGATGGTACTGATCCCCCATGGTACACAAAACGGGTCAGACTGTTGTTGCAGAAGCAACGAAAAAAGCGTACCAAATTTAAAAGAACGCAAAATCCCCAAGATTGGCAAAGTCTTACAGAAGTTCGAAATATAACACGTACTTCAATGCGAGATGCTTTTAATAATTTCCACAACGAAATTCTGTCTCGAAATCTGGCTGAAAACCCAAAGAGATTCTGGTCACACATAAAGCACACCAGTGGCAAGACGCAATCAATGCCTTCGCTGCGCGATAACAACGGTGATGTCACTGATGACACTGCCACTAAAGCAGAGCTATTAAACACGGTTTTCCGATACTCCTTCACCAAAGAAGACGAAGTAAATATTCCTGAATTCCAATCAAGAACAACTGCAAAGGTGAGAAACATAGAATTAGATATCCTTGGAGTAACAAAGCAGCTTGAATCAATAAAGCAAGGTCTCCGGTTCAGATTATACGATCTGTCAGGTTCCTCTCAGAGTATGCTGATAAAATAGCTCCATATTTAGCAATTATATACAACAACTCGCTCACAGAAAGATCCGTACCTAAGGACCGGAAAATTGCTGAAGTCACACCAATATCCAAAACGGGAAGTAGGAGTAATCCGCTGAATTACAGGCCTATATCACTAACGTCGATTTGCAGTAGGGTTTTAGAACATACACTGTATTAGAATATTATGAAGTACCCCGAAGAAAACGATTTATTGACATATAATCAGCTCGGATTCAGAAAATATCGTTCTCGTGAAACACAACTAGTTCTTTATACTCATGAAGTAATAAGTACTATCGACAGGGGATGTCAAATTGATTCCATATTTTTAGATTTCCAGAAGGCTTTCGACACCGTTCCTCACAAGCGTCTTCTAACCAAACTGAGTGCCTACGGAGTATCGCCTCAGTTGTGCGACTGGATTCGTGACTTACTGTCAGAAAGGTCACAGTTCGTAGTAATAGACGGAAAGTCATCGAGTAAAACAGAAGTAATATCCGGCGTTCCCCAATGAAATGTTATAGGCCCTCTATTGTTCCTGATCTGTATTAACGACATAGGAGACAATCTGAGTAGCCGTTTTAGATTGTTTGCAGATGATGCTGTCATTTACCGTCTTGTAAAGTCATCAGATGATCAAAACGAATTGCAAAATGATTTAGATAAGATATCTGTGTGGTGCGAAAAGTGGCAATTGACCTTGAATAAAGAAAAGTGTGAAGTTATTCACATGAGTACTAAAAGAAATCATCTAAATTTCGATTACGCGAAAAGTCACACAAATCTGAGGGCTGTAAATTCAACTAAATACTTAGGGATTACAATTACAAATAACCTAAACTGGAACGCTCACATAGATAATGTTGTGGGGAGAGCAAACCAAAGACTGCGATTCATTGGCAGAACACTTAGAAGTTGCAACAGGTCTACCAAAGAGACTGCTTACACTACGCTTGTCCGCCCTATTCTGGAGTATTTCTGCGCAATGTGGGATCCGCATCAGGTGGGACTGACGGATGACATCGAAAAAGTGCAAAGAAGGGCAGCTCGTTTTGTATTATCGCGTAATAGGGGAGATGGTGTCACAGACATGATACGTGAATTGGAGTGGCAATCATTAATATGGAGGTGTTTTTCGTTGCGACGGGATCTTCTCTTGAAATTTCGATCACCAGTTTTCTCCTCCGATTGCGAAAACATTCTGTTGGCACCCATCTACATAGGGAGAAATGATCATCACGATAAAATAAGAGAAATCAGGACTCGCACAGAAAAATTTAAGTGCTCGTTTTTCCGGCGCGCCGTTCGAGAGTGGGACGGTAGAGAGACAGCATGAAGGTGGTTCATAGAACCCTCTTCCAGGCACTTTACTGTGAATAGCAGAGTTATCACGTAGATGTAGATGAAGGTCCATGACGACTGTGAGCTGGTCCAGGACATGGCCAAGCAGGGATCATCAGTCCATACTACAGCAGTGTCTGTAGGCTTGGTGAACATAATGTGGATGAATGGGGCTGGGCGATGAAAGCATCATCATCTTTTCGGATCGTGTAGTAGTTGCAAGCAGGTTTCCGAAGCTGCACACGTTCATGAAATCTGAAACAGAAGAAGAAGAAGAAGTAGAAATTAGTCATCAGATTATTAGCAGCTGTAATGAGCACATGCAAAAATATGAGAAAAACAAAAAGCAATCATCATACCTGTAAGGATCTCAAGAGTCAAATCAGGGTCACACATCAGTTCCTCATTAGCCATCATACCCACTATCGTGTTGCATCTCTGCTGATTCTGTCGATGCTGTTGATGTTGCTGCTAGCACGTCTTAGGCTGGAATGAGATCTTGAGCTGAAGTGACTCATATCTACAGCCGAAGACCACAACCCCTTACTTAGACACATCAAAAAAAGTTTTGCATCACCTCGGTTCCGAGCGTTCCGGAACCTATATAGGAAATTAGAATAGAGATCAATATAAACATCGAAACTTCCTGGCACATTAAAACTGTGTGCCCGACCGAGACTCGAACTCATCCTGGAATATAAACATCATTTCCGTCCTTTTTATTGCTCATGAAAACCACAGATTGCATGTTGTACCACCATACAGCGAGGCCTTCAGAGGTGGTGGTCAAGATTGCTGTATGCATCAGTACCTCTAATACACACTAGCACGTCCTTTTGCATTGATGCATGCCTGTATTTGTCCTGGTGTACTATCCACAAGTTCGTCAAGGCACTGTTGGTCCAGATTGTCCCACTCCTCAACAGCGATTCGCCGTACATCCCACAGAGTGGTTGGTGGGTCATGTGGTCCATAAACAGCCCTTTTGAATCTATCCCAGGCATGTCCGATAGGGTTCGTGGCCGTATAACATCGTGGTCGCTCAAGTCGAGCGATGTCGTTATCCCAAAGGAAGTCATTCACAAGATGTGCACGATGGGGTGCGAATTGTCGTCCACGAAGACGAATGCCTCGCCAATATGTTGTTGATATGGTTGTACCATCAGTCAGAGGATGGCATTCAAGTATCGTACAGCCATTACGGCGCCTTCCATGACCACCAGTGATGCCACCCCGAAACAGCAGGGAACCTCCACCATGCTGTACTCGCTGGACAGTATGTCTAAGGCGTTCTGCCTGACCGGACTGCCTCCAAACATGTCTCTGACAGTTGACTGGTTGAAGCCGTATGCGACACTCATTGGTGAAGAGAACGTGATGCCAATCCTGAGCGGTCCATTCGGCACCTTGTTGGGCTCATCTGTACCGTGCTGCATGCTGTCATAGTTGCAAAGATGGACCTCGCCATGAACGTCGGAAGTTGCCCATCATGCAGCTTATTGCACACAGTTTGAGTCGTAACACGACGTCCTGTGGCTGTACGAAAAACATTATTAACATTATTCAACATGGTCGCGTTGCTGTCAGGGTTCCTTAGAGCCACAATCCGTATGTAGTGGTCATCCACTGCAGTAGTAGCCCTTGGGCGAGCTGAGCAAGTCATGTCACCGACAGTTCTGTCCCTCTGTATCTCATTCATGTCCGAACAACATCACTTTGGTTCACTCCAAGACGCCTGGACACTTCCCTTGTTGAGAGGCGTTCTTGGCAGAAAGTAACAACACGGTCGCGAGCGAACTGCAGTATTGACCGCCTAGGTGTGTTTGAACTACAGACAACACGAGCCATGTACCTCCTTCCTGGTGGAATGACTGGAACTGATCAGCTGTCGGACCCTCTCTGTCTAACAGGCACTGCTCATGCATGGTTGCTTACATCTTTAGGCGGACTTGGTGACTTCTCTGAGCTGTCAAAGGGACAGTGTGATACAATATCCACAGTCAACGTCTATCTTCAGGAGTTCTGGGAACCGGGGTGATGCCAAACTGCTCCCAGGAGTGTTTCAAGTAGCATTCAGCTGCAAAACAGCCATGACATATCACACAGCAGTGTAGTGAGGAGTAGAGACAAAACAGCAACTGGGCTGACAGCATCTCTGGAGTCCCCTCTCTCCCAGTGTACATTAATTTTGTTCCAAAGTACGTCAATGCATATGTATCAAAAGCAGTAAATTTACCACAACCGATCTTGTGGGAGAGAACAATCAAAAAATGGTTAAATGTCCAATAAATGGTTTTTAGACAGACTATGACCAGTAGTAGTATAAGTTGTTAATCCCTATTGCAGTCTCTCTTTCAACCTTTAGCGCAGATCTGTCTGTCAATCTGGAGTATAATGGTGCTGTGGTTTTAATGGATCTCTCTTGTAGCTTGCATCTTTCTAGGAAAGTGTCCAAGAGTTCTGACACTTTAACCTAGCACTTACGTAAAAAAAAAAAAAAAATTGGCTGCTCTCTAAATATGAGGTTTGGAACTTTAATAGTGGCAACTATTTATTTACAGCTCGTACAAAATAGATACATGTTTCGAAGTTATGCTGACCTTAAACTAGTCACCAGCATTATGTACAACCTTTTGCCTGCGATGTGGAAGTCGTAGGATACCCTTAGCAGCGCCAGTTGTGTTGACAGTTCGAGCAGTGCGGTCTATTGTCCGACGAATTTGTAGCAGTTCTGAAGCGAATGCTGTGAAGTGTTTCCTTCAGTTTAGAAATCGAGTAGAACTTACGAGGGCTTAAGTCAGGGGAGTGGAGAGGGTGGTATAGCACTTAGCAGCCCCATCAGTCAAATAAATCAGAAATAGCTTCCACTGTACGTGCATGAGCATTATCCTGCAAAATGATGGTCAGGTCGTGCAGAAAATGTCATCACTTCTGTCTCTAAGCTGGTCGTAGTTGTGTTCCAAAAATGAACAGCATAGAGATGTCCTGTTTATGGAGTTAGTGGTAGCATGATGTGTAATTTCACATGTCAAGCACCACTGCTATGCGTTTGTCTCTTTCTTTGTAAGAGGCATTCTCCATTACCAACGATCGTTTTATCTAGGACTGATGCGAGCATAGCATAATTTCTGAACCGAGATCAGATGTGTATAGTGGGGGCTATACACCTCTGGAAAGCTATATTGTACATGAATCGCAAGGAATCGATGTTTTAAGGAAGTAGTTTTTCATTTTACAGTTTATAACCATAGTTTATTGTAGAGAAACCTGCATGGAGAATATATATCATGCACTGGAAATATATTTCTTACATTAGGATAGTAACAGCATTGCATTAAATATGACTAATACAGATAGGTCAGAAACCACAACGATCCACCATTATAGCGTGTTTTAAGTGCAGAACCTTGTAGCCTTAGGAGTGCATGTGTTCATGTTCTCTCTTACCAATACCTTCTTGGTAATGACCCCAGACACCAGAACAAGACATTATAATTGATAGCGCAGTTGGTTTGCGTAAAATGCACCAACTCCGTCTGTCTGGAGCTCCATCATGCATAAAAACCAGGCGTTTCTTGTTTTTAATCGTCTGTTATATCATCACAACAGATTCATATCTACCACACACTGTTAAGAGGTGCTAACCGCCTTGACATCCGCGCATCTGGAGAAACCTTGTGCTCTTGGGTGGGTGTGGGACAGCAGTTACAGCCTCGGTTCGCACCGTTTCTGCACAGAACGTGGAATGTAGCGGTCTACTTCTGGTCAGCTGCAGATTAAATTGGTGCCAGTGCTTTATCCTAAGAATGCGAGAATGCCCTGTGACTCCTATCCACATGAGAAAGATAGTACGTTATGCACTATGATCGAAGTGCTAGAGATATGTAGGCCGCTGTCTGGTATACTTTGGTGTGTCTGCTCCAGAATTAACAATGAATGAATATACCGCACGGTGATCTATTAACATTCACGATGGTACTCGCAAAGTAGTGGAGGGGCTGTTTAGCGATAGTACAGAAATTGGTATATATGCTGCTGCGTCATTGGTCGGTATTGAAGTAAGGAGAAAGTTGCTAAAATTGATCGCACTATCAGCTATGATACTTGTTATTACAGTACATCGATGGTGTCTTTTCCATCCAAGCAGTCCACTGGTACACTGTTGATTACCACATAATGACTGACTGACATCGCTTGTTTGAGATGGAGGAAGAGTCTTGGTGGAGGAGGCAACACCTTCTGGGGATGGTTAACACTGAAACAGTGATTGCGTGCATGGCAGCAATATGAGGAATCAATCAAACGGAACACAGTGTTATCAGTTATCCCATCGCTATGAATGACGAGTTTAAATGTAGATGTTGATGTGTCGACAGAAGTGCCGACACAGTGTGATTTGAGGGGACCGCAATGCACGCTATAAACACACGAAGGATGGCGTGAGGTCTGAAACAGGATACGTAATGAATGCTATAAAGAAAAGTACGTAGCTTTTGGAATACTTAACGTTAATCCATCCTTGTTGTATACATCGTTCTTGATGAGACATGCTTTATACGATAAGTATCAATTGCTATGTAAGGCTAATGGCGCCTTGCTAGGTCGTAGCCATGGACTTAGCTGAAGGCTATTCTAACTATCTGCTCGGCAAAGGAGCGAGGCTTCGTCAGTGTATTCGCTAGCAAAGTCGTCCGTACAACTGGGGCGAGTGCTATTCCGTATCTCGAGACGTGCCTTGTGGTGGCGCTCGGTCTGCGATCACACAGTGGCGACACGCGGGTCCGACATGTACTAATGGACCGCGGCCGATTTAAAGCTACCACCTAGCAAGTGTGGTGTCTGGCGGTGACACCACAGATGTCGTCAGTCATCTTCGGACAGCAGTTTTGGAACGCTACACAATGCCTCAAAACTCTTCCAGTTTCCTTATGTTGTGACTGTCTTTTATTTCAGTCAGCCAGTGTGTGGGTGTGTTGTGGGATCAGCAGCACCAACATGATTTACACCATGCGATGTCTAGTTTTATGGAGGAGCCAATGGATCAAAACGGGTTAATATCAGTTTAGAATCTGCCACAGGCGTTGAACTTGTGGCAGAAAAAAAAGTATGGCAGTGTACAAAGTGTGTTACAGCAGAAAATGCGGTGTATCTAACAACGAAACAGGAACCCTCTCCTGCAATTGATAACATGTGGGAAATGGTTCTCGTACAGTACAGACAATGAAACTTTACACCGGTCTGTGCAAGCAACATCGATCACTGGCCACCTGCTCCAGTGGATAAATACCAGTATATTTAATAGGATCGCCACATATGCTCGATGCTGGCACGTAGATGGTATTCGTTTTTGATGTATCAGAAGAGAGAGGTGCATTAAAAATCTGTCATATGAAGTTAGCGGAGTTTTTATAGTTCATAGTTTTTCTCCGTTGGATGGTACACAATAACGGAGATAGAATGTTTGGGTGATAGACATTAATGGACCACGAGGGACGCGGATCTGCTTCAGACTGCAGTACCTGGATGGTGTTGATTCTTCCTAATTTTCCCAATAAGAAACACCACCATAACTATTCGTACTGTCTTTTATACTACGTCATGTCGCAAGAGCAGGCTTTGTTTGGCGCTGACCTCACACATCGTACATAGGTGGCGGAGCTACGACAACATGTTCCCATTTCCACTGAGTGGTCAAAACACGGTTCTATAGCATTAACTCAGCTCACTCTGTCTCTACACAGGTTGTAGAATATGGTAGATACAGCTCTCTCCGACATCTGGATAAAATTGATCTCGCTATCAACTGCGGTGGGTATTACACACATCATTCCATATCATTGGTGTTTTACTCATTGCAACCGTGATTGGGTATGCTGATGATTACCAAATAATGATTGATTGACACCACTGAGCTGAGATGGAGGAAGCCTTGATGGAATACTGGACATTTGCTACTTGTCGCTGTGGAGCATGGGATTAAATATAGAAGTTATCACCTCCAAACAGCTGTTTGGTAGCGTTCCTCAATGATACAGACTATTTCTATTTCCTTATGCTGCGATGGCCTTCACTTGTTTTTATTTTTGTTTCACCAATAAGGTGACAGTACCTCTTTGTTTGTACTGCCCCACGCATGTTGTGAACAGCACCTTCTGGCGATGGTCAACACTGGACCAGTAATCATGTACATGACTACAAAATGAAGGAAGAGTAATTTCAAAATGGAACACCGAGACATCCGCTAACCTGTCAATGGGGAAGACGAGATTAACTGTACGGGTCATCATCTTCAAATAGCTGTTGGAAGCACTCTACAATACCACAAACTTTTCCAGTTTCCATATGTTGCGATGTCTTCCACATTTTTGTCAAAGGGAGATATCGCCTCTGTGTTTTATTTCCACCAGGCTGTGTTGTGGTAGCTGCATAGTTTATGCCATGCGATGTTCAGCTTTCTGGGAGAGCCAGAGGATCGAAGTGTGTTAATGTTGGTTGAGCAGCAGCTCACACGGATGGTAGAAGAAACAAAGTGTATGGCTGTGTACACTGACTGGGTGTGTTACAACCGGTAAAACAATGTATTAAACTGCTTATGATGGAACAATACGGGAACCCTCTCACGTGATTGATAGTCTGTTGGATATGATCCTCCTACAGTTCAGGTGATGAAACTTTACGTCAGTCTGTGGAGGTGGCTTCGATCACGAACCACCTGCTCCAATGAACCAATACCTGTATATTTAATAGGATCGCCATATATGGTCAATGCTGGAAAGCAGTCTGTTTTTGTTTCATGAGTCCAAATTGCAGACAGCATTTCTATCCGAAAGCGTAATGCTATCAGCGACTCGTGTGTGTGCCTGTAGACTCAAGACCGCTTTCTATGCAGGGTGATGGTGACATAGTCGCTACGATCATGTTTTTAACAATGCAGTCCTTACGCGAAATCTATGGTGTGGGCTGTAGAATCCCTCTGCGATCAGCTTCAAATGTCGTTCTTAATAGTGCTCCTCGAAAAGAACATTGTCTTCCCTCCACAGATTCCTATTTGACCTACCTTGTGGGTGTAATCCGACTACTGAAAAAAAAATTACCCACTATGCAAACTGACTCTCACGATCAATTTAATTACTTAGCCTATCAAATTGGTATCAATGACGGGCCAGCTGGTGGGTGGAGGAGATGTCTGGGGCACTACGGAATGATTCTTGACAGATTTTTCTTTTCGTTCGCTGTGGCGATATCTTTTAACCAAATTTCAATCTCCCACCTACACAGGGCGAGATAGGCTCTCATGATCTGTTTGGTAAACGCTAGTGTAACATGGCATCACATTGGTAAAAGGGGACCTGTCATAGTGTACAAAACAGCTACGTTCTCTTGAATTGTAGCTTGTTGTTGTCGAACGTAAAATGAATGTGTTTTTTTTCCGAAATATGAGCCAGCGATGTGGAAGATTGTCTGAAATGTTTGTAATGCACATGTGGACGACAGTTTATTTACAGACACTGAACATGAGAGACGCTCTCAGGTCGTGTAATTTGTTCAACAAGCTGAAAGAAATTGCTTAATTAGATATTTTTTCTTTGGAGTTTAAATTCTCGCTTTTTCTTTACTCCGATGACTGTTTCGAGACGACGAGAGCATTCTGCGGTGATAGGTAATTTTCACAGCAAAATAGTCGAAGTCTTTTTTCTTTTTCCTGATTTTACACATGATGGACATTTCTCTGCTGGTCATTTGTGATTGGTGGTGGTGGACTTCATTGGACGTCACAAAATAATGAGATGCACATTGTACCCAGCAGTCAAACGTAAAAACTACACCGATTTTTCTCATAAAACTAAGAGAAAATGGATTTCTCCTATTTTAGTGGAAAGAGGACGTTTATTATGGTTGCGATTGTGTTTTTCTTTTTTAATAGTTGCTTTGTTATAGGAGTCGTGTTGATGTTAAGTAGTCCAGCGCAGAACGGCGGGCGAGTTCCCTAACAGACCGAGTCTCTCTCTCGGTTGGGATAACAGTCATTTATCACGGTTCTGAGGGATGCCGGCGTGAGGCTATCTGTTTCGCAAGCCGCCAACTATTGAAGTAGCCACCTGGAGCATTCTCCGGAAGGGCTGGGTTATTCTACTAAATTTCTCTTTTGTGTTATCTAGGACCGTGGCCTCAAGGCACGTCGCGTATCGCGAGTGACCCCGGAAGACGCAAAGGGGGTGGCAGTGGGGGCGTGTCTGCTGTCGGTGACTCTCTCTGCCCATGGGGCGGTGATTGGGCGCTCTGTCACTATATGTTAGACAAACAAGATGCACTTGAGGCGGCCATCCTTTTATCTCGTGTTGTTTATTTGAATATTCACGCTATTGTGTTGTTTATTTGACTATTCACGCCATTGTGTTGGTGCAGGAGCATCGCCTTAAGGCAGCGGCCAGATGGTGGAAATAAAGGTGCTGCGGACCATCTGGACCATTCTCTGGAATTACAGAAATGCTTTTAACAGATTGCAGGAAAGAGTTGTTGACATGGAAATGGAAATGAGCGTTTGGCGTCATTGGCCAGGAGGCCCCTTGTGGGGCAGGTCCGGCCGCCTTGGTGCAGGTCTTATTACATTCGACCCCACATTGGACGACCTGCGCGCCGGATGGGAATAAAATGACAATGAAGACAACACAACACCCAGTCCCTGAGCGGAGAAAATCTCCGACCCAGTCGGGAATCGAACCCGGGCCCATAGGATGGAAATCCGTCACGCTGAGCACTATTTTTTTTATTCCACAAAAACAGTAACAAAAATGGCTACAATGAAATGACACAAATACGGTGACAGATAATTACAGTCATAAATTACAGAATTCAAAGAATGAGGAATCATATTCAGTCTTTAGCAGTAGCACAATTTAGCACCTTCACTGTCACCTTCAACTAGTGGCAGTTCAGCATGCACATTTCCTTCTTCTGCAGCCTGAGGTTCCTCATCATCATTTCCCAGACCCAACTTAATCATTCAGTAAATCCTTGATGTGTGTTCCTTCCAGGGTAAATTACGTGGACAGGAGAGCAGTCCCAAACAGGGCAGCGACATCGCAAAATCCTTCACTGCCTTGTTATTTTTGTCAGTTCCAGCCTTCTAAACGCATCCTTAGGGGGTTCAAGATCTTCCTTTATATCAGGCACCAGATGTTTGCCGTCATATTCTTGTATCTGCTGTACTACTGATTTATTTTTCATATGTGACTTGCAGGTGAGGTTAGGGTCGGGAACGTGACCCAACCCATCCCCTCTCTACTAGGAATCCAGTTCCTAACCTATACCCATTCTGTTGAAGACAATTCGGAGCATGCCAGCTATCGGGGTGGCAGTTGTTGACATGAAATAAAAGTGTTTTCCATCGCAGAACGAGAGGCCTATTGGGGGGCTGGGGGCCTGCCAAGTCTGTGTCAGGTCGCGGCCACAGGTGAGAACCCCTAACCATTTGTGGCGACTGTGTCACTATAGATGAACAAGTTGGACTTGAGGCAGCTGTCTTTTTATCCTCTATTGTTTAGTTGACTATACACACTATAGTCTTGGCATAGGAGCGTCGCCTTAAGGGGCGGTCATATGGTGGAAAGCCGAGGGCTGCAGACCATCTGGACCATTCTCCGGATGGACGGGGTATGCTACTTAATTTCCCTTTTGTGTTGTCTAGCACCGTCGCCTCAAGGCATATCACATATCGCGAGTGACCGCGGAGGACTTGGTGAGGCCTGCGGCCGTAGAGGGATCGGCAGAAAAACAGCAAACGGCGGGCAGTGGGTTAAAATGGTTCAAATGGCTCTGAGCACTATAAGACTTAACTTCTGAGGTCATCAGTGCCCTAGAACTTAGAACTAGTTAAACTTAACTAACCTAAGGACATCACAGACATCCATGCCCGAGGCAGGATTCGAACCTGCGGCCGTAGTGCGGGCAGTGGAGCAGCGAGACGCGAGGTGGTCGGCGGAGCGTCTTACAGTTTCAAAAAGCATGTGTCCTACCCATGCAGTCTCGTAGGGTGTAGGGCGACATTTTCCCCAATACATGTGCTGCATGATGACCCGTTTATTACGAGTGCTGGTTTTTTTCATGGCAATTTTGAAGAGTAATTTGAACTGTGGTGCATTTGTTTCTATCAGTTGTGATAGCGTGTATTGACTTCCATTACCTGGGCTGCAGGAAGGTTTTTGAGCAGGCATCTGTGGCGAAATCCGACGTCAAACAGTGATAGATACTGTATGGTTGCAGGTAATATATTCCTCTCTGTCCAACACCAGCATCTCATCACTTGAACGTATACCACCCCCCCCCCCCCCCCAAAAAAAAAAGATTAAAGGTAGTACCGTTGTAATTGAATGGTAGAGTTTGAGTGTGTCGGTCACTAGTTTCGAGTAGTATTACGAAACTTTTTCCCAGCAGGATAACACCACTTGTATGGTATCACCAATTTTTGAGTTGTATTGCGCTATGCATGTAGTTGTGAAATTAGGCCCGATCATTGTGATTTATTATGTAATTAGGATCGATATTTGCGTCAGTTTCCCTATCAAAATAAATGAAGTATATTAACCTAACCTTCCTCTCCCACATCTGGACAGTTTCCATGTATTGGTGGGGTTGCACTTGGGCTTTCCGTCCAGGGGTATCAGGATTCGAGACCCAGAAAGGGCACCGCCAGTTTTAATTCCCGTCATTTCTGAGTGCCTCTGGTGGTATAACTGTGTTAGATGGTGCAATTGGGCTTTTCATCCAGGAGGATCAGGGTTCGAGTCCCTCAAAGGGCACCGCCAATTTTAATTTCCCACCAATTTCTGGGTGGGGAGTGGGATGGGGTGTCAGCACAGCCCTGGTACAAAGAAATTCCCGCCAAAATTCGAAATTCCTGCCAAAATTCGAAATTTCTGCCAGTAGGGTAGGTTGGCGAGGGAGTGGGTGGGAGGGGGGGAGGGGACTGTGGCACACGTGCAGGCTGAGAAAAACACGTGATGTCAGCTGGGGTTGGGGGTGGGTGTGGTCGGTTGCGGGGGTTGGTTGTGGCAGGGGATGATTAATTGATAAATTTAATTAATTTGCATATCAATTTGATGTCAACATTAGACCTGTAACCCCACTAGCCTAGTACTACCGCTACAAATCTTATGACGGGTATAATCTCACTTAGCTCGAAAGACCCGTGGGAGGTTGATAAGCTTTACAGTGACCAAATTTCTATGACCAGATCGAAGGAGAATGAAGACTTGTACAATAATGCAGTTGAGTGTCATACTTGTGGGCTACTGTTAGGCAGGAAAGCAGAATTTCCTTGTAGGACCACTGTCACCAGATGGGGAAGTTCTGTGGCGCAGCTCACTATACATGTAATTTGAAATACCGCTTATGAAGGCACATACCAGTTTTCTACCTTAATTTAAGCTTGAATGAAATTTACTTTCCTGTTGAGCACTTGTCTGATTTCGGCATGGAGAAAAATCCGGTCAGTGTCCTAGCTGAGGGCGTCGAGAAATACAGGGTGTTACAAAAAGGTACGGCCAAACTTTCAGGAACCATTCCTCACACACAAATCAAGAAAAGAAGTTATGTGGACATGTGTCCGGAAACGCTTAATTTCCGTGTTAGAGCTCATTTTAGTTTCGTCAGTATGTACTGTACTTCCTCGATTCACCGCCAGTTGGCCCAATTGAAGGAAGGTAATGTTGACTTTGGTGTTTACGTTGAGATGCGACTCATTGCTCTACAGTACTAGCATCAAGCACATCAGTACGTAGCATCAACAGGTTAGTGTTCATCACGAACGTGGATTTGCAATCAGTGCAATGTTTACAAATGCGCAGTTGGCAGATGCCCATTTGATGTATTGATAAGCACGAGGCAATAGCCGTGGCGCGGTACGTTTGTATCGAGACAGATTTCCAGAATGAAGGTATCCCGACAGGAAGACGTTCGAAGCAATTGATCGGCGTCTTAGGGAGCACGGAACATTCCAGCCTATGACTCGCGACTGGGGAAGACCTAGAACGACGAGGACACCTGCAATGGATGAGGCAATTCTTCTCTGACTTCAGAGCATTTTTGCTCAAGCTGGAGAGGGCTCTTGATTCACTTTGTAGGAAGTACAAGAAATTAGTTATATGTGGTGAATTCAATATAAATTTTGTGTATGATGGTGCAAGAAAAAGGGTGTTGGTAGATCTCCTAAATCCACATGATCTGATGCAGACTGTGTTTTTTCAGCTAGGGTGCAGGGGAACTGTAGCACAGCCATAGACAATATTTTTATTCATTCTTCATTACTGGATGGGCATTCTGTTAATAAAAGTGTGAATAGCCTTTCAGACCAAGGTGCACAAATTTTAACACTAAAAGACTACCATACTCAAATAAATGTCACATGTAATTACAAACTATGTAGGAATGTTAATCCAACAGCAATAGAGTTTTTTAAACCTTGTCAAGGAGCAAGAATGGAAGGATGTTTAAAGTGCCCATAACATAGATGATAAATATAATGCTTTCCTTAATACATTTCTCATGCTCTTTGAGAATTGCTAAATGGGGTACCAGCAGTAGTAGTCAGCCCAGGTGGCTGAGTAGTGGGATAAGGATATCATGTAGAACAAAGTGGGAATTATATCAAAATGTTAGAAGTAGTCAGAATCAAGCTGCAGTATCCCACAACAAACAATACTGTAGGGTGCTTAAAAATGCTATTAGGAAGGCAAAGAGTATGTGGTATAGAGAATAGCTATTTCACAGGATGAAATTAAAACCATATGGTCAGTTGTGAAGAAAGTATCTGGTCAGCAGCACAAGGTCGATGATATAAAGTCAGTTTATAGTAAGAATATTTCTGTTATTGATAAATCACATATATGTACAGTATTTAACAATCATTTTCTGAGCATTGCTGGCGAATTAAATCAAAATTTAGTTTCTACAGGGAATCATATACCTCTTGGAAAATGCCTTTCCGAGACTGATGTCGGAAATACTCCTCTGTGATACAGACAAGGGGAAGGTTGAGTCATTAATTAAATCACTGAAGACTAACGACTCTCATGGTTATGATGAAGTGCCTAGCAGAATATTAAAGTACTGTGCTGCACATGTTAGCCCTGTATTTAGCCATATTTGTATATTTTCTTTTAGGAATGGTCAGTTTCCTGAACGATTAAAGTACTCAATAGTACATCCGCTTTATAAAAACGGAGAATGGGATAATGTAGACAATTTTAGACCTATTTCTATGCCATCAGCGTTTTTTAACGTTACTGAAAAGGCTGTGTATGTAAGGGTAATTGATCGTTTTATATCAGACGATTTGCTATCAGACGTACAGTTCAGCTTTAGAAGTCGTTTAACAACTGAAAATGCTATAATCTCTTTTCTCTGTGAGGCACTGGATGGGTTTAACAAAAGGTTTCGAACGCTAGGCATATTTTTTGATTTAACTAAGGCGTTTGATTGTGTTGATACAAAATATTGCTCCAGAAGTTGGACCATTATGGAATACGGGGAGTAGCTCACAATTGGTTCACCTCTCACTGTAGTAAAAGACAGCAAAAGGTCATTATTCACAACGTTGAGAAAGGCTGTGATGTGTTGTACGAGTCAGGTACGCTCAAGTGGGAGGTGCCCCAAAGATAAGTGTTGGGGCCACTCCTGTTCCTTATTTATATAAATGATATGCCCTCTAGTATTATGAGTAACTCTAAAATATTGTTTGCTCATGACACTAGCTTGTTAGTAAAGGATGTTGCGTGCAACATTGGCTCGATTTCAAATAGTGCACTTCATGACATCACTTCATGGTTTGTAGAAAATAAACTAACTGTAAATCACATGAAGACTCAGTGTTTACAGTTTCTAACACACAATTCAACAAAATCCGACGTTTTAATTTCACAGAATGGGCATATGACTAGTGAAACTGAAAAGTTCAAATTTCTAGGTGTTCATGTAGATAGTAAACTGTCATGGAAAGCCCACTTTCAGGGTCTTGTTCAAAGACTTAATGCTGCCATTTTTATTATTCAAACAGTATCTGAAGTGAGTGATAGTTCGACACGAAAATTAGACTACTCTACTTATTTTCATTCGCTGATGTCATGATATTATATTCTGGGGTAACTCTTCCCATTATAAAAGGATATTTTTGGCTCAGAAATGGGCGGTTCAGGCAATAAATGGTGTTAAGTCCACGAACCTCTTGTCGACCCCTGCTCATGAGTCCGGGTATTTTGACATTGGCCTCTCAATATAGATATTCCTTACTGTCATTTCATGTTAACAATATTAGCTTATTCCCAAGAACAATGAGCTTTCACTCAATTAATATTGGGCAGAAGTCAAACCTGCATTAGGCTCGGACTTCGTTAACTCTTGTGCAGAAAAGTGTGCAGTATACTGCTGCATCCATTTTCAATAAGCTACCACTCGAATTCAAAAATCTTAGCAGTAATACACGCACCTTCAAATCGAAACTGAAGAGTTTCCTTTTGGGTCACTCCTTCTGTTCTATTGAGAAGTTCCTTGAAAAAGTAAGCTGATTCTTGTTGTATTGTCGACTGCATTTACTTAAACTTATGGATTGACTTTTCTCGGGTTGATAAACATTCTATTTTTGTCTGTTATTACTTTTATGTTGTAACTTCTTGTACTGACACATCCATGACGTTGGAGATTAGCTCCTCAATTTGGTCTTACGGAACTTGACGTGTAAGTAAAATAAATAAAAACAGATGGCAACGCTGGGGGATAAGTGGAGATACAGTATTCATTACTATAATCTCCAGCAGTGTCTCAGCTTGAGGATGGAGCTGGTTAGAATCACCCAGGCTATCTCCTTCAACCAGTACCACTGGTTGAAGGCGTATATTGATGTGAATACAACACTGAGAGCTTCCGTGACATGTAACTTTGAGAAAGACTTTTTTAACTTAATGAATCATTTAATTTTCGATAAAGCAATGGAGAATTTGAGTAAACGACGTGAAATTTTGATTAGAAAATTAGGTGAGATGGGTGTTATAACGTAATAAAATGCAGTTGCAGACGAAATTTTAAGAAGGTCACCATATTCAATATGAGCTTTGTTGTTGTGGAGATGGCGAAAACTGCAGAGAGTTTACAAAACCTATTTATGTCAGTATGTTCATACTAGACCTATCTAAACTCCACATATACCGATTCCACTATGAGTTAACAAAAACTTATTTCTCAGATCCTTATTTACTTTATATGGATACTGGTAGCTTCATCTATTTGGTGAAGAGCTGTGATCCATTTGAAGTAATGAGTTATCGAGGTAATGAATTCGATTCTTTCTCATACGTAGCCATAATTCTCATGGTACTGTTCCACAGAACTTTACTGGCGTTATGAAACATGAGGTGAATGGACTCACATTATTCACTTGTAGCCTGAGAAGGGATGAGGGACTCTGATACAGTAAGAGGTACAGAATGAGAGAGAGAGAGAGTGAGAGAGAGAGAGAGAGAGAGAGAGAGAGAGAGAGAGAGAGAGCGTCTGCAGAATAGTATGACCCTTTTATCACAGTGAAGGTAATTGTGTGTTGGTGTGTGTGGTGAAAATATTAACTTATTTATTAACACAATATTTGTGTGCACAGAAAAAAGTTTGAAAATGTAAAAAGAAATATATGACTATCTCTACTGCTAGTCATTTAAATATTTACTTATTTATAAACATTGCATGTACCATTTAGACATCCAAATATATCTGTGCACCATGGGTGTCACGTAATTATAAATACTTTTTAAGTTTCTCTTACCGCTAACCATCCAGTCAGATTAGTTTTGAAGTGTAGATGTATATAGATCCACCCATTTCATTGTAAATTATTTCATGTGTTTGGATAGAATTTCTTTACTATTAGTATTAGAGAAAGAAGTGCCTTTGTGTTAGTTATAGTCCTTTGTACCTGTGATTTGATCCAAAATAGTTCAAACACTACCACTTTGAATCTGTGATGTGAGTCAAAGTATTTCAATCAGTGATACTTTGAATCTAACTGAATTCTGTCTGTAAACTATTTCAAACATCTGTGATGTGAACCAAAAGGATTCTGTAAAAAATTGTATATATATATATATATATATATATATATATATATATATATACACTCCTGGAAATTGAAATAAGAACACCGTGAATTCATTGTCCCAGGAAGGGGAAACTTTATTGACACATTCCTGGGGTCAGATACATTACATGATCACACTGACAGAACCACAGGCACATAGACACAGGCAACAGAGCATGCACAATGTCGGCACTAGTACAGTGTATATCCACCTTTCGCAGCAATGCAGGCTGCTATTCTCCCATGGAGACGATCGTAGAGATGCTGGATGTAGTCCTGTGGAACGGCTTGCCATGCCATTTCCACCTGGCGCCTCAGTTGGACCAGCGTTCGTGCTGGACGTGCAGACCGCGTGAGACGACGCTTCATCCAGTCCCAAACATGCTCAATGGGGGACAGATCCGGAGATCTTGCTGGCCAGGGTAGTTGACTTACACCTTCTAGAGCACGTTGGGTGGCACGGGATACATGCGGACGTGCATTGTCCTGTTGGAACAGCAAGTTCCCTTGCCGGTCTAGGAATGGTAGAACGATGGGTTCGATGACGGTTTGGATGTACCGTGCACTATTCAGTGTCCCCTCGACGATCACCAGTGGTGTACGGCCAGTGTAGGAGATCGCTCCCCACACCATGATGCCGGGTGTTGGCCCTGTGTGCCTCGGTCGTATGCAGTCCTGATTGTGGCGCTCACCTGCACGGCGCCAAACACGCATACGGCCATCATTGGCACCAAGGCAGAAGCGACTCTCATCGCTGAAGACGACACGTCTCCATTCGTCCCTCTATTCACGCCTGTCGCGACACCACTGGAGGCGGGCTGCACGATGTTGGGGCGTGAGCGGAAGACGGCCTAACGGTGTGCGGGACCGTAGCCCAGCTTCATGGAGACGGTTGCGAATGGTCCTCGCCGATACCCCAGGAGCAACAGTGTCCCTAATTTGCTGGGAAGTGGCGGTGCGGTCCCCTACGGCACTGCGTAGGATCCTACGGTCTTGGCGTGCATCCGTGCGTCGCTGCGGTCCGGTCCCAGGTCGACGGGCACGTGCACCTTCCGCCGACCACTGGCGACAACATCGATGTACTGTGGAGACCTCACGCCCCACGTGTTGAGCAATTCGGCGGTACGTCCACCCGGCCTCCCGCATGCCCACTATATGCCCTCGCTCAAAGTCCGTCAACTGCACATACGGTTCACGTCCACGCTGTCGCGGCATGCTACCAGTGTTAAAGACTGCGATGGAGCTCCGTATGCCACGGCAAACTGGCTGACACTGACGGCGGCGGTGCACAAATGCTGCGCAGCTAGCGCCATTCGACGGCCAACAGCGCGGTTCCTGGTGTGTCCGCTGTGCCGTGCGTGTGATCATTGCTTGTACAGCCCTCTCGCAATGTCCGGAGCAAGTATGGTGGGTCTGACACACCAGTGTCAATGTGTTCTTTTTTCCATTTCCAGGAGTGTATATATATTTCTGAATAAAAATGAATTCCTTTCCATAAGTCTTTGTTGTTATTTATCAGATCCCTACCCTCACAAATATATATGAAGGCTATGCAAGATGCAGCAGGTGTTGGTTTGAAACAAGAGGGATGTGACGTTTAAGGTGGAAAAGAACAAAATACATGACATGGTGACATGAGACTTTGCCTATCGAGCTGCCAGTATTGGGTTATGGGAGCAGATAGCATGTGGCCTTGCAATTTTCCAAAGACGTATAGCAAACATGTCTAAAATTAAATTGCCAGTGCTTGAGGAAACTCACAGGCCCACTATCTGGACTATACTACATGGATCAGGGTGATATCATTAAAAAAAGTACATACATATTATGCGGTTAACATCCGTTTATTTTTCACCCAACTAAAAGGTAATTTTATATTTTTATAAGCAGACAAGACATTATTTTCACACATCTTCTTCTTTGTCTTGAGCCAGTGGAGAGCAGGACACATGTAGAAGTGCAGGTCTGGAATAGCAGCAAGCTTGAAGATTCGAAACATCCATGCAATCTTCTCCTTCCCCTTCATATAGATGATGGTATCCGTGCGGTGGTGTAATGGAAGCGAGTCTCTGTTGTACCTGCATCTTCTGTGCTTGCTACGAATGCAACATCTTTAAATATGAACTGTCTACGCTCATCATCATAGAAACCCTGATCGCCTGCAGTGACGGTCACACGTTGAGATGCTACTTTGGATTGCTGAGGGTATAGCGCAGCACCTGTTCATTTATATAGCGCATTGCAAAACACTGGTGAGTGGACAGTAGTTAATCACACAGTCATGTAGAACTGCAGCATATGAGGCAGTGTTTTCTAGGAAATTTGCTGCAGATTCAAATTCAATTTGTATAGGTCAGGATTTAATTATCTCAATGTGTTTTGAGAAGTCTATTACAGTTATTGGCGCCATCTCTTGGGTTTCCATTGACTGAGTAGACATCCTTCCTCTTCACAGTATGAAGCATGGAGCTGCATATATTTTTCATATATTAGACTGCATACATTTTCGTCTCACTGCAGGTGTAAATTGTCAAATGGGTAGAATTCGGAGTTCAGGTAGACTATGGCACTAGTTAACTTGCAGTTGCCAAATTTGGTGGAATCATTTGCTGTATTTCCTCTCAGCATCCTAGGATGCTGAACCTGGGCGTCTCCAGTTGTGTGGAGGTTTCAACAGACCACGTCTGTTTGCTTGCTGTCAGTAGTAATGGGTACTCGAAAACCTCCCATGAACAGAGGGATAACGGTAGAAATAAACCCGCATTCAGAATTTTTAAAGCTTCAAATGCTGCTCATCTGATGCTGTTATGTGTGGCATTTTCCATACTATTTTATTGATGGTGATCTCATCCTTGTCTTGAGCTCCTTGAATGTAGGAGTTGTTATCAATTGCACTCCATACCAGAATAAGATTGTATTTGGCATTCAGAACAATTCATAACATGTACTCAAAGTTTTAAAGGTACACATGCAGTAAACTTCTTGTACTCTTCCATTGTTGTAACCACTGTTCGTCAATTAGCAATCCAGAATTTTCTAAAGCGTTCAAATCCGAGGGAGAAGCAGAGACATTTATTTTAAGAGTTGATGTTGTGCCAACGTTGTGTGCACGTTCAATCTCGACTCCATGAATTTCATATCTTATGAAAGAGGAAAACTAAAGCATTATGTGTGTGGTTCGACAGCACTGTAGTAGTACCATCCCTTTTCGTAAATGATCCATCAAGATATATGAAAGTCTTGCATTCTAGGGTTAAAGTGTCTTGGTGTTGGATGACAACCCTAATTTCATCGTTCTTGTTAAATGTGGTTGGTGCATAAGGTTTATGCATAAGTATTTCTGGCATATAATAGTCTTGTCATACTGGTTATACTGAACGACGTCATTGCGTGGCTTCAGACATACTGATTTGAGAACTCATAGATTGCACATGTTATCACCTCGCTGTTCTGGTGTGAAGTGTCACGCTCAGTTTTGTGCACTTTGGTTTTTACCTTACACCAACCTTGTCAATACAGGGAAACTGTGATCCTGGCTGGTTGAAGTTTGCCGCTGATGCTTCCGGTCTGGCAAGTTAAAGGTCGTCGCTTCTGCTTCCACGCGTTTAAGGTCATTGCTGGTTATGCTTTAGATGTAGCCGTACAATGATTTCCTCACAACAAAAGTATACAAGTTGATTATCCTGGTCCATAATAGGCAGCTCCAAATAGTCCACTGCCTGAACTGTTACTGGGAGGCAATTTGCGTTGGTAGGGGTCTCAGCGATCTTATACCTTGTTCCCACTTACGGGAAGAATCCATAAATTGTATGAATCAATCTGTTGTTGAGATAAGTGTTTGTTGCAATGTTGCACTCGACACGGATTGTACCGACAGGAAGCATATCGACTCACTGGTAGGATCTACAGAATTTATTAGGATTCCTCTGCAAAACCTATCCTTTTGTGAAACCCAGTAGCCGTCCTATTGATCCTTTCTTGTTAAAGTCAATCGTTGGACATGTTGTTTTTATTTCAGATTGCGCACAGTTTCTTTTCCACCAGTAATCTCCAGATGAAGTTTGTTGTTAACCTCTGAGATATTCGGAATGCTGTTATAAGTCTCTAGTCCAATCAGTGCAATACCCCATGCCCCGTTGCTTAACTCAGATCTTGGGGAGGGGGAGGGGGGGAGGAGGTAAATTCGCACATACTGAACCTCAACTGAGAAGTGGGAACTTAGCGCATCTCCTTATATATATATGCTGCTTCATAAACATTAGGAGGAACACGATGCACAGGTGGCCGCATAATTAGGTATCAAAGTCTTGGCTGTGATGAAATTGTAGAACACAAGCCTTCAAGTCTTCTGTCGGTGAAGTATCATTGTAACTCTTTCAGCGGCTGTTAGCCGCTACCCTCCCCCACCTCTCCCCCCCCCCCCCCCCCCCCCCCCATAAATTCACAATTTCTGATTCTCCAGATTTCCACATAGTCTCATTTAATGTATTCCCTGTAACCTCCCCACAGAAATTAAAGAAAATTATTATATTTAAATGTTAATCTGAATACAGCCAAGTGTAACCTCCCCACAAAAATGATGGAAAATAATTAAATGTGAATGGACATCGTGCTGTAAAACGTAACTTCCCAGCAGAAATAAAGAAAATTCTATGATAATGAAAACGAGCCAAATGTTTGCTCCCCACAAAAATTATAGAATAATAATGACCCAAATGTTGTTGACCTCCCACAAAACATCGTTAAATTGAAATAAAAGTGACTGTAACTTCGCTACAAAAATATTGAAAAATAATCGCCCAATGTAAACTCGACACAAAAATTGAGAAATGAACATTAATCATTAAACCCACAATAATAGGGCAGCATCGCTGACCTTAGGCCCTGTGCAATAATTAATCTGATAAATTGATTCTGGGAGGAAAAGCATAGGAAATATTGTTTCAATTGGAATGATTCTTTTTTTTTTTTTTTAAAAAAAACGATTGCTTTGAAAACAGAATTATTATTGGGGTTTTTCTTGAACAAATTAATTACAATTGACATACATTACATTATCAGATGTGCGCAATGCTGCTTCATTACCTTATTTTACAATATACCTCGTCCCGAACCGTAACCAGTGACCCATGTCGGCGCCCGCCGACTCCTCACACACAACTCCGACTGAGTACAACTCGCAACTACAACTCGCGACTCCCTACACGCAACTGAACACCTGCGCGGTCAAGTGCAGACTACCAACGATAAACAACTCACTGGTCAGAGATTCTGTCATGCCTCGCCATCGCTGGTACTGAGTACGTACGCGTTTCATAACCCTCCACTGGGGGGGGGGCAAAAATTTGGCAGCGATGGTGAGTCATTTGGACTTGCCATGAGCAACAAATTTTTTCTTAACTAATTAACTTTTACAATCACAGAATATTCAGATGTAGAACATGAATTAAATGTGGTGCACATGGACCGAGTACAAAACATTTCAGACAATGACAAAAAAATATATACAATGAGTACATAACATATTAGCAAATCAGAAAAATGTATATACAAATCATATTGATAAATGACAAAAGTGCACACGCACTGAAAACTCTTTAGCATTTTCACAACAAATAAACATAATGCCAAAAATCATGTTGACAATTGACATAAGTGCACATGCACTGCAGTTCAGAACATATCAGCAAATCAAAATGTACATAGAATGAGTAGTAATCATGTTATAAAATGACAAAAGTGCACACGCACTGAAATTCAGAATATATCAGCAAATCACAAAATGTATATACAATGAGTAGAAATCATGTTAGAAAAACGAGAAAAGTGCACACGCACTGTAGTTCAGAATATATCAGCAAATCGAAATGTACATACAATGAGTAGTAATCATGTTAGAAAATAACAAAAGTGCACTCGTACTGTAGTTCGAAAAAAAATGTATGGGCCATGAATACAAATGATGTTAGCAAAAGATGATTTTCACTATGTTACAAGAATTAGGATAGGAAAGGGAAGGATTGCATCATGGTTGTAGCACTTTAGGTTGCACACAGCTGCACTGAAAGTCCATATCTTTCCACAGAAGTACAACACCAAGTCAGGCAATATGAAGTTCTTTTCCCAGAAGTATTTAGCAGCATACCCAAGACACTGAAATGTCGTAGTAATATTCCATGTTATCATTTTGGCAGTACATCAGGTACGCCAAACAGTGGGTCCATAATAACGTCTCCATCGGTCATGGTGGTGGACAGCATGTTGTGTCAACACCACGCTCTTACAAGGCACACCAACGTAGAATTAGTGCAAAAACCAAATATAGTGCTCCATGATCACGAGGATATACAGGACAAATGGATATTACAGTAATTCAGGGTAGTTAGGTCAGAAAGTGAAGGACATTAAGTCACATACTAGTCTTCATTGGGAATTACATTAGTCTTTTGCGGCATTCATAGCCTAGTTATTGAACATTTCTGTACCATGTATGTAGTATTACAGAAAAATGTTCATTAATTGATTTACAGACAACATTGTCATTGGTCATTTCAATACCGTAATCAGTAGCGTTCATTTCCCAGTTACAAAGCATAATCAGTAGCACTCATTTCTTTGTTACAAAGCATAATTAATTAATCATTGGTCATTTAAATACAGTAATTATCTCAATACAGTAATCAGCAGCATTCTTTTCCCAGTTACAAAGCATAATCAGTAGCATTCATTTCCTTGTTACAAAGCATTATTAATTAATCATTGGTCATTTAAATACAGTAATCATCTCAATACAGTAATCAGTAGCATTATTTTCCTAGTTACAAAGCATAATCAGTAGCATTCATTTCCTTGTTACAAAGCATAATTAGTAGCATTCATTTCCTAGTTACAAAGCATTATTAATCATTGGTCATTTCAATACCGTAATCATTAGCATTCATTATTCAAGTGACATATTATTCATAGCTGATCAGCATTACTCAGAACTCTCTTAAACTGATATCATTATTTGGGACTGGTAATACATTTTTTTGTTGGCAATGCATTGCTTTGGGTAATTATATGGGAAAGCAAGAAAAAGAAATTGCTTCTGGGTTGTTGCTGTAAATGAAAATGTGTAACGTCATTCGTCATGAGTCCGCTGTTGCAAGATTATGAAACAAGTAGAGTATATGTAATCACATTCATAAATGACATAGATTTAATGAACAACTGCTTATAGCACATTAATTTCATAAATAATTTCTCCTGCAAAAATATACAAAAATGGATTATTAAGCTGAAAGAAGAAATGCATTTTATGCTGAAAAGTAGTGAACTTCGAATTAACAAGTAGTGAAATGTGTATAAAAATGTGTTCCATAGCTGTCCTTTCCAAAACCTTCCGTCATTGTACTATGCAATATAACACCTGCTGTCAAAGCAAACTGCAACAAATACTTAAATAACTACATAGCATAAATACATAACTTCAACAATATCCTCATCTGTAAAGAAAAAAACTTCATTATCCATCACTTCATTATCATAACTCCATTATTATCATCACCTGTAAAGAAAAACTTCATTATCCATAGTAGCATATTCTTCAACATTATTCATCAGCATTCATTATCATCTGCAAAAAAATATCGCTTCATTACTCATTACATAAGTATTCCTTATCTCTAGCATATTCCATCACTAAAACTAAGATGTGTAGTTCTGTCTGACAGCCTGCATCAATCGCCTTGTACTCTGAAAGAAAAAATTAGTTAAGACTGCTATTCTATGATGTGTATGGTATATTCTTGTTAATGCTTGTTAATCCTGATCCATTTACTCTTCATCACGAGGTTTGCATCTTCTTTCGTTCATTCCGAAGGTGAAATTCCCATTTCTGTTCAATTTATTTCTTTTACGCATCATTTCTTTCTGAAATTGATGAACAAAGATTAATGTCTTGCATTTACATCATATACTCACTAAATAATGACTGGTTTATGATAACATAATTAAGCATACAGCATACCATGAGAGAAAACGTAATATGAAAAAAAATAGACAGTGTTCAAATGCAAAAATGTACACAGAATATCACAATGCAGCAGCAAAAAATGTAAAACAGTCACGATGTTGAGATATCATAGGGCAAATGTCAAAGTCAACTGGTGTGTGTTATATCTTAATTATTTCACAGTGCATATAAACAAAATATGAAAACAATCGTACATACATAAAAAAAATGATGACAAGAAATGTGACCTTCTTTGAGTTCACCTTGTATGTTGTGTAGTTAGTAGAGGCGAGAATTAAAGACTTTAATGGAGAGAGAATTTAATAAAATTAATATGTCACTAATTAAAATTGCATAATTATTCATAAGATACGTACGTTTCTCTGGAAAAAATGTGCACAGTCTGATATGTAATGACAAGAAGAGCGACCTGCTAACCTTACCTTGCCGGGCACTTGCCAAGAAAAAATACGATAATCATCAATAAGTAGCTACATAAATATAATTGCAGAAATAGTCATAAATGAGTAAATTCATCTGGAAAAATATGCACGGTCTGATGTGTAACGACAAGAAGAGCGACCTGCTAACCTTACCTTGCTGGGCAATTGCCAAGAGAAAATACGATAATCATCAATAATTAGTCATGTGAATATAATTGCATAAGTGATCATAAAAATTAGTAAATGGCATCATAGTATGTTAAATCATAAAGTGTCTTCATTCAATAAAGGGTTTAATATTGGTGACATGGTGGTTGCCTTTACTTTTTCTGGTTCTCGGAGTTTCGACGTGTACAACATTGGGGTGAGGAATGCTGCGAATCCGATATGGACCTGCGTATAGAAGTTCAAATTTACTGCACTTACCTTTTATTCTGCTGGATAAATGGTGTGTACGTACTAATATCTTCTGTCCAATGTGAAAGTCACGGCGTATACAAACCTGTTTTTGCTGTCTTCTCCGGCGCTCTGCGGCACGTTTGATGTTGTTCAGCACAATGTCAATTATTTCGTGGTGTTGTAATCGACGAGCTGTAGGAAATGTTACTAATTCTTTAATTTTGTTAGGTGGTTCAGCATTTTCAGTATAACAGATGTAGATAGCATAGTGGATTCATTTGGGATGGAATTAATTACATCCTGGAATGAGTGTATATGTGTGTCCCAATCAATATGTCTTTTGTGGCAGTATATTCTACACAGTTTACCAATTTCTTTCATTAATTGTTCACAAGGGTTCGAAGAAGCATGGTACTTGGATATATAGATCGGAGAAATGTTTCTAGCTCGTAACATACGTGTCCATATAACAGAGCGAAATTGTGATCCATTATCAGAAATTACTTTCAACACATGCCCTACATGAAAATGCTTTACAAATGCTTTCGAAACGGTTTTAGCAGTAGCTTTGCATAACGGAGTGAAAGTAACAAATTTTGAAGTGAGTTCAACAGCGACAAAGATGTAGCAGAAACCTCTATTAGTTCTCGGAATTGGACCAAAAATGTCTACAGCGGCCATATGTCTCAATTTAACAGGTACAATGGGATATAATGGAGGAATATGTGAAGTTGTGTCTGACTTAGCTTTCTGGCAGATTTTACATGACGCTAAAACTCGTCGTATACGTTTCTCCATGTTGGCGAAATAACAGTTCTGTCTCAGTATAAGAAAACATTTTCTAGCTGCATAATGTACGTAACTTAAATGAGTATACCAGATTAATTTGTTAACAAGCTCGTCAGGAATGCATAATAACCAACTGTTGCTGTCAGGATGAGAGCGGCGAAACAGAATGTCATTGCGTACAGTGTAATGGTTTCTAATCGTAACATTATTCCTATCTTGCCAAAGGTGTTTAATTTCTTTCCACACGTTGTCTTTACTCTGCTCTTGAGCTATGTCCTGTAATGACGACGAAATAAAATTTTCAAATGCAACTTGTTGAATGTACATGACGCTGAAATTTGCTTTGCAGAAGTTGGTTGCGATGTCTTGCTGGTTGTTGCTGAGAGAACGGGATAGAGCGTCTGCTACAATATTTTGTGTGCCAGGAATGTGAACTATTGTAAAATTAAATTCCTGCAAGTAATGTTTCCATCTACTTAATCTGTCGTGAGTGAATTTAGCCGAAAGTAAGAATTGTATCGCTCTGTGGTCTGTGTATACGGTGGTATGTCTGCCATAAAGAAAGTGCCTAAATCTCGTAAAAGCCCATACAACACATAATGTTTCCAGTTCAGTAACAGAATAATTTCGTTCAGCAGGTGACAGAATGCGACTTGCAAATGCGATGTTTTTAATTACTGTTGAGCCATCTTCTTCAATTTCCTGAAAAATGTGTAAGCCTTAAGCGGTGTTGGAACTGTCAGTGGCAATGGAAAAATTTCTGGTAAGGTCTGCGTGCGATGAAAGTGGTGCATTCAACAAGGCGTGTTTCAAATAACATTCTCGTGAACAAGATTCTGCGTGTCAAAAGTATTGCTTGCGTTACTGGAATATGCAACCTGTACTGTATTTAATCAAATTTTATCTGACATGTTATTATTTTCGGGGGGATGCTGTGGCATTTCAACTATTTGAACAGTTCTGTTATTCCTTCCTGACGTCTTACGCTATGGATGACACCTATTGTCTGGTTCATTCATGATAATATGTTGTTGCTGGTGTTCTTGTTGCTGGTAAGACCGACTGTTATTAAACGTATGTTGATAATTGTGCTCACCGTTTTTACGTCTGTCATGATAGTCATTTCTATACAGCGCAGTGCGATAGGAATTGAAGTACTGTGTTTTCTGTACGTATTCATTTCTTTGCTGCCGTGCGTTACTATTTGTTGTAGCTGGGACTATACATGCACGCGGCGAAACATTCAAGTCTGGTTGACATTGTAGACTGCATTGTTGGTTAGGTATGCTAAGCGGCTGACTTTCATGCTGTTGTGGTGAAAAACGTCTATTGTTACCAAAATGTGGTTGCGACTGCTGAAAATTTTACACATACTGATGATTACAATTTTATCTGTTATTAAATTGCTCTGATAGTTCTGGAGTGCCTAATGAAAATTGTCACTTTCGGTAAAAAAATTTGTCACATCGGGTTTTCTTTACTATGTTTCTTAATTCTAGGTAGAGCAATAGTTAAAGAGCTGTTTTGATAGATATAAAGGATAGTAGAAGAGAAGGCAGCAGTGCAGAAAACTAAAGATGAAACAGCACTACTACAGCTCGGGGCCCTATGCACGCTACGGCACATATTCATTAAAGCGTAATGAATCCCCTGAGGTCAATTACACGCTGCAAATAAACTTCAGCTTTTGTGTTACAGGCAATGGCGGTAAAAATTCAGAAATAAATTGCTGTATCCATGCTAATTCTAATTTCTGCATTATAGGCAATGCTGATGAAAATACAATAGCAAATTGTTGTATCCGGTTCAAAGCTAGTTTCTGCATTACAGGTAATAGCGATGAAAATACAAAAATAAATTGTCGTATACAGTTCAAATCGTGTATCTGTGCTCTGTCCTTATTAAATTCCTTAGATTTTCTTACAGATAAAAATCGCTCACAATCTACGTTCTCGTCACTGAATTTGAGAACACGTTCAGGTTTGTGTGAGAATCTGTTTGTCTGTGTCATTTCGGATTTCAAGTTGCGTAGCTTTTCAGATTTTAAGTCGCGTGGCTTTTCGGATTTTAAGTCGCGTAGTCTCTGTAAATTGCTCAAATTATACGCGCTGCGTGAGTCTGGCAAATGTTCGCAAAGTGGCGTCTGCTGTGATGTGTTATTATCTGAAATATTTTTCATCTCTGTTACTTCTTGCTGTAAACTTGACAATTTCCTACGCAATGTGTTATTAGATGAATCTATCTCATTAATTGTCTGTTGTAGATTTTGGAATTCAGGTGTTTGGTTAAACAAAATCTGTGCAGTATCGTCTGATTTGCTCTCATTATTACTTTCAATAACATCAATACGACTGGCCAATTCATCACATTTTTCAGTCAGTATTTTTACCTGATCATCGTTCTTAGTGTCAGAAGCATTAATCTGTTTTTGTAATTTACGTGTGGTTTCGTTCAATTTTTTAACATCAGCTTTGACGACATCGGAATCCTGTGTTAATTCTAATTGTTCGAGTCTGTCTATCACTGTCTGAAAGTCTGTTGTGTATGTGTCTGTTTTCGATTTAAGATCGGAAATTTCGTCACGTAATTCTGTGTTTGACTGTTTGATGGTATTAATTTCGTCGGACACTGTAGCAATATTGTTGTCTACGTATGTTTTTGCTTTCGCGAACATTTTACGTTTATCTTCTTGTCTCTGTACAGTGATTGTTTCCATTAGTTGACGTTTTACTTTATTTTGACCCTGTATAAATTTGCGGAAACGCTTATCACTGTTTTGTAGGTGAAGATTAAAACGCTCGTCAATTTGACTGTTCTGTTGTTCAAATTTCGCGTCAATCTTTGCACCCATTGTGGGCGAAAGTTCTGCTGTCATTAACTTAAACTCGTCGCGTAATTGTGTTGCTTTTTCAGAGCATTGTCTACCGACTGCGCTAATTTCCTCTCTAAGTGTTTCTGTTGTAGCTGTTTGCATATCCCTTAATTCTTGAGCAACAGATCTAATTTCTTTGCTACTCTTCTTTGAACAAGCCTCAATTTCCACGCGTAACTGTTCCTTAGCATCATGACACTGTGCGGCAACGTCTCTAATTTGTTCACTAAGCTGCCTGGAATTGTTGTCTAATTTTTCATTAAAACATTGTTTGAGTTTTTCGTTATCTTGTTTGTTATCTTCACTCTGTTGTCTGACCTGTTCACAAAGTTGTTTGAGATCTTCATTATTGTTGTCTAGTTTTTCATTCTGTTTTTTGGAATCTTCCCTATTTTGTAGCAATATTGCCATAATATGACCTAATGTAACATTATCTACTTTATTATCTGTCCTGTTTGATTGCGTTTTGTGTGACCATTTGGTCATCCTGAGATTTACAAAAAGGTTTGCCAGTCAAATGTATACTGTCAGTCACTATTTCGGAATTAAATAAATCCGTCGTACTTTCAGTACACTGTCCATTTTCATTAGAAAAATTTGTCTGTACGTTACTTGAATTTTCCAGACCGGGTGTGTTAAGCTGGGCAGCGCTCATTACAATAGAGCTCCCCGCGTCATCAATTGTCGTCAAATTAACAGAGGACACAATTAAGTTCACTTGTTCATCATTAAGATCTACATCATTATTGGTGGTTGGAATGCACTGATTGTCAGTGAACGCATGATTGTCATCATTACACTGCGTGTCACAGGTACTATCGGTCAAGTTGTTTAATTCGGTTATTTCACTCATTATACCTCGCGATGTACTATTAATAGTCTTTCGCGGCATTTTTACACTAATCACAATTATTCACAAATGAAACAAAGACAATGCAAAATCCAACAAATACAAATACAACAAAGAGCAACGAATTGCCGATGATCTGAGGAAAGAAAGTCACAAAATTAGTAAACGCGTTGCGCCAAATGCTAATTATATTTTAGTAAATAAGAGCAGATATCTGACTACTTTTCAGAAGATTCTCAAAGAAATACGATCCTGGTCCGGATGTCGCCAAGTGTAACCTCCCCACAGAAATTAAAGAAAATTATTATATTTAAATGTTAATCTGAATACAGCCAAGTGTAACCTCCCCACAAAAATGATGGAAAATAATTAAATGTGAATGGACATCGTGCTGTAAAACGTAACCTCCCAGCAGAAATAAAGAAAATTCTATGATAATGAAAACGAGCCAAATGTTTGCTCCCCACAAAAATTATAGAATAATAATAACCCAAATGTTGTTGACCTCCCACAAAACATCGTTAAATTGAAATAAAAGTGACTGTAACTTCGCTACAAAAATATTGAAAAATAATCGCCCAATGTAAACTCGACACAAAAATTGAGAAATGAACATTAATCATTAAACCCACAATAATAGGGCAGCATCGCTGACCTTAGGCCCTGTGCAATAATTAATCTGATAAATTGATTCTGGGAGGAAAAGCATAGGAAATATTGTTTCAATTGGAATGATTCTTTTTTTTTTTTTTAAAAAAAAACGATTGCTTTGAAAACAGAATTATTATTGGGGTTTTTCTTGAACAAATTAATTACAATTGACATACATTACATTATCATATGTGCGCAATGCTGCTTCATTACCTTATTTTACAATATACCTCGTCCCGAACCGTGACCAGAGACCCATGTCGACGCCCGCCGACTCCTCACACACAACTCCAACTGAGTACAACTCGCAACTGCAACTCGCGACTCCCTACACGCAACTGAACATTCGCGCGGTCAAGTGCAGACTACCAACGATAAACAACTCTCTGGTCACAGATTCTGTCATGCCTCGCCATCGCTGGTACTGAGTACGTACGCGTTTCATCCCCACAAACACACCACAGAATCTTGGAATGCTGATTTTTTTCCTGAAAAACTTGAGCAGATTTGTGTTTGTAAGTGGTGTATCTGGCAGGATAGCAAATGGGCTTTTTTTATTTATGAAGAGACCTAGGATTCAGGTATACGTCTTTACCAACGGCAGCTGCTTCCATCAAGTTGTTTTTGTCTCCTTGCTTCCTCTGGCTGCTCCAGAGAGTTCTGTGCATTCTTCATTGTTCTGGCAGTAGCCAGTAAACCCATCGCTGAGAGATCTGCAAGGGCAGGAATGAGGAAGGGGATAATTCAACCTGATGTCTTGGATATTGGCAGAACCCTGGGTGCTTTAAACGGATGTTTATGCCTCAGGGCACTTTTAGCTGGATACATCGCTGTCAGTATGCAGTTTCTGAAACATCCCTCCTTCTTCTTCAAAGTTTTCTTCTTCTTCTTCTTCAGTGCACAACATGCTGCATTTATAACTTGCTAGAAATTCACACCCAAATCCAATTTAATTTCACCATACATGGTTTTTAGCAGGTTACCTTCCATTAGGAAGTAGTCTTCAAAGAACTGTGACAGAAGCCCGAACAAAAGAGGACGGACATATTAAAACATGCATTGATACGATGAAATGGTGCGTTGATAATAACTAGGCACTAGCGGAAATCTAGATTTGCCGAAAAAAATCTGCAAGAAAAGGGCGATTGAATGCTGTGCTCTATCATTTGATACATGGTTTTATCAGCAACAAACGCTGCAACACGCTCTTCTGTACCAGTATCCTTTCACGCATGTAATGCCTTGGCTTTATCAACTAAATTTCGATTTGCAGTGTGATGTCCTTGGAGGTCTTTATGGTTTGTGCATGCAATGTCGTGTTCCAAACATGCCTCGTCAAGCAGATTAATTACATTATCATCACAAGCCAAACGTTTTTGAAATTTTGTTCCACGTCCTTAGTAATTAAACCCCAGAATGTGCAATTCGAGAGGAAGTTTGTTGAGAGTACCACCACCTCCTATAATGCTTATCCTTTCATGTATGTTATGCTATTGTGCTGGTTGTGCGCTGTGCCCATAATTATGTAGCAAATAGTCAGCGTCAATCGTGCTGTTTTGTGTTGCAGGAAAATCAAGCCATTTTGACTAGCGCTCTAGCTCCTCGATGTCCATGAGAAACACTTGTTGTTCTGAGCTCTTCTGCATTTTTTCAGCGTAGATGCATCCAGAAATTTCAGTTCCACTACTATCCTTTAAGATGTAAGTTCTGGGATTTGCTCTCTGCACTTTGGAAACTGTGAATATCACACTTGAACAGTTTGGGAGGTATGATTTCTCAAATTCTGTATTGTGTTTTGAGATTTGTATCAAACCACCCACATTAAATTTCTGCTTATGTGGATAGAGCATTTTAATATGATAATACATCGTAGCCTTGAGTCCATCATCACAAACATCTATTGGTCTCATTTTTATGGTGCTGTGTTTGTTTCGACTACACTGTGCGATTGTTTCTGGGAGGATATCTATCCAGTTGTATGAGCCGCGAAGGTAAAAGGACTCCACATTTGATCTTTTATTGTCCTGTTGAGAGGTTCCACGATATCCACCTTCAGGTTGGTGAATGTTGAGTACTGATATATTCTACACCACTGAGTCACGGTGTTGAAATACCTATTGTATAACTCTCCAACGTAATGGTTTGAAGGTTACAGGGAATTGATTCATCCCTGTCTGCAAAAAACGCTCAAACACCTCCGTGGCATTTCCCCCAATTTTTGGTTTAACAGGTAATGCCCAGTAAATTTGGAGTATGCATCAATAACCATTAAAGTATATTTGAAGCTATTATTCTCATGTGAACATCATATCTAAGATCAGCCTGCTATAAGTCATCCAAACCTTTAATCGTAATGTGGCTACGAGGGTATGTTTTGCGTGCTGGTTTGTGCAGTTCTCGAACTATTGTCTCCGTATTTATTCGATTATACCTCTTTCTCTGAGCTCTGAAATTATTGAGACAACTTCATCTGCGTGGGCGTTACTGCCCACTGCAGCTGATGCCATGAGCAGTCGTAGTCGATGTATTATCCCACTGGAGTTGTTGCAATATATATACGGAGGGGGCTGATTGCCGACACTTTTATGCTGAATGTCAATACATCATCACTGCTATACCGACAGGCTAATAATAATGGCTTTATAATGTCTCTGTATTTCCCATTGTGTTGGTTTCCTGCTTTCCTGTGTACACCAGTCAATCGTTAATTTTTGACCATACATCTCCAGATCATTGGGTGAAAATTTTACTTTTTTGAGGGTTTTAGGAGAATGAGGTTCAGTAGACCTAGTGTTCTTTGAAATTCCTTACCCCCTATCTATATTGTTTCTTCATTTAAACATGTAGGCTGAGTGCCCAACGTGTCTGGTTTTTCACAATTGACACCAAATGCTTTGTCTATCATAGCGTTGCTTTGATGGTTGATGAAACTGGCATCATCATTATCATCATCATTGTGTAATTTCGCTCAGAGTTCATCGAGAGATTCAGTAACTGGTTTAAACGATTCTTGCAGTGTCTGTTCTCCATCCAAATGCCCTACCGTTAGCAACCGTAACTTCTGTAAACTATCTTCCGTTCAGTTATGACCTTATACTTAGTTGAAATCTTGCTATATACTAAGCGAGCTGCTTGACAGGTTGCACTTTATACACGTTTCGCTCGACCTTTACAGTTAAGTCATGTACTTTCTTTTCAATTCCACCAACCTTTACAGCCATACAGTTACCTACTTTCTTTCTCAGAATGATGCGGGTGAACGTCTCCAGTTCCTTAACCTCCTTCAACTCTATGTTGCTTGCTCTGGCGTTGATGCTACTATAGGTACGCTTCATAGTTCCTGCAAAAAAAAAAAAAAAAAAAAAAAAAAAAAAAAAAAAAAAAAAAACGCAAATGAACACACAGGCGAACTGATAGTGGCAGAATGAGAGTGAATGCACCACGACAAGTGTTTGTATAACATGTGCCCCCTCCAGCCACCATTTCAGCCAGTGAGCCAATAGGAGTGCGGTATTCTTCCCCACCTGCTGATGAACACTGGTCTGAGCACACAGGACAAGTTGGTGCTGGTCTGTTGGCCACAGATTTCGCGCGCTTTTGTATGTTCGTTCTGGTGCACTCTGGAAATACCCACGAAATATAGCCTATGCCATAGTGTTATACAGGATTTTCATAAGTAACGATACTTTAGCGATGTGAAAATGCGTGTGTGGTCTGATTTCTTCAGCATTCGAAAATAACTCGAATAAAAGGAAGGAATCTACATTTCGCGTGAGAAAATCGAGGTGTGTTGACAAAACAACATCACATTTCGGATGATACGGTAAAAGTAATCAAAGTTTTTTATATTTATATCTCCAGTGTCACCAATTCCAAGAAAATGCGATGTAGTTGTCCAGCTGAAATTTATGAAGACTACATCTCTCTTAAAGTCATGGTCAGATGTTGGTCATCTCCCTTAATACCATTATAAAACGTTGGTCGCCCTAGTTCATAATTCATCCCGTTTACATGGGTTTCCAGAACCGGATTTCGTAAACTGATTTTCTAATACCGCTTCTGGGTAGTCATGCGAAGACGTCAAAATCTATTCTGGAAATCTGCTTCTGGTTGCCGGTTTTCCAATTCCGAAATCGATTTTCGTTCCCATGTAAACGCAATGGGTTTTGAAACGTGCTTGGGCTATCAGGTTTCGTACTGTTTTGAAAAAAGTTCGGTTGATATGGACGGAGTGGCTTTTTGTACAGCAAAGGATAAGTAGAAATATTAGACTGAAGCTTCGTCTAACTGAAGATAAATAACGATTGTGCTGACTGAATCATAAACTGTAACAGCTGTTTTCCAGGCGCCATATTTAATTGCGCTGGCAAATCCGCTTCAGATCTTAACACGTAAACACGACAGCGAAAAACGATTTACGAATTTTATTTTTCGTGTTTCGGAAGACGTGTCGCATGTAAACGTAGTGACTGTCACTGTACCAACAAACGATAGTACTTTGTGATGTGTCGACAGAAGTGCCGACACAGTGTGATTTGAGGGGACCGCAATGCACGCTATAAACACACGAAGGATGGCGTGAGGTCTGAAACAGGATACGTAATGAATGCTATAAAGAAAAGTACGTAGCTTTTGGAATACTTAACTTTAATCCATCCTTGTTGTATACATCGTTCTTGATGAGACATGCTTTATACGATAAGTATCAATTGCTATGTAAGGCTAATGGCGCCTTGCTAGGTCGTAGCCATGGACTTAGCTGAAGGCTATTCTAACTATCTGCTCGGCAAAGGAGCGAGGCTTCGTCAGTGTAGTCGCTAGCAAAGTCGTCCGTACAACTGGGGCGAGTGCTAGTCCGTCTCTCGAGACCTGCCGTGTGGTGGCGCTCGGTCTGCGATCACTGACAGTGGCGACACGCGGGTCCGACATGTACTAATGGACCGCGGCCGATTTAAAGCCACCACCTAGCAAGTGTGGTGTCTGGCGGTGACACCACACTTTGTTCGTCAGGTCAAAGTGTGCGGCTTCTAATCTGTAACTGGTGCCTGAGATCTCTTTGCTTTAAACACTTTAATGATGCGAGAAATTAATGAAATGACTGAGTGAGTCGTTAAAGAAGTAGCGTAGTGCTGTTTAATTATTAAAATCGCTGCTGTGCTTTTTTTTAGTGACTCGCATGACTAAATTAGTAATTTCGTTTTATAAGACTTCTTCAGTTTCTTAGATTTATTCAGTTTGATTTTCACGTTTATAAACAAAATTATACAGTGATGACCCAAAACATTGTTATCACCAGCTTAATAGCCTGTTTGTCCGTCTTTGGAACAAAATTCATCACTGATTCAGGGATACGACAGTTGGTAGGTAGGTTTGTGGAGGTAGGTGGCATTAGATATCTACGCACAGGTAATGTAATTCGCATAAGTAACGGGTCGCTGATTTGCGTAAGCGGAAATAGCGACCCAGACGGATTCCATAGGATTTACATGAGGCGAATTTGGTCACAGAGACATCAATGTGAGTTCATTATAATGCTCCTCAAACCACTGGAGCGCGATTCTGGCTCAGAGGCACGGACAATTATACTGCTGAAAGAAGACAATTGTCGGGAAAATGACCGAGCATGAAAGATGCAAGTGGCTCACAGCTGGAAGCGTGTCTTCGATTACTACCACAGGTCCCATGCAAGCGCAGGAGAATTTCTCCCGTGGCTTAATATTGCTCCCACCATGCTGCATCCGTGGCCCGCTGCACGTTTCGAGTTGCCGTTCACTTCGATGACGGCGTTTGTGGAGACGACTGTCGACCTAGTTAGCAAAATTGTGAATCACCCGAAGAGCCGACACGTTTCCATTGATCGACGGACGAATCTTGATGGTCCCGCGCCCACTGCAAACGTAATTGATGATGTCGTTGCGTCAACATGCGAACCCCTAGGGGTAGTATGCTGCGGAGCTCCATGTTCAAAATGTACGATGGACGGTGTGCCCCGAAACACTTGTGCATGCAGCAGCATTGTGCTCTTTCGGCAGTGATGCCACAGATCACCGTGTATCCTATTTTACACAGCAGACAAGCCTCCGAACCCCACGGTCAGTGAAGAATCATGAACATCAGACCATTTAGCGCCTAGTGGTAGTTTCCCTGTCCTTTTACCTCTTTCCATAGATGCTTACGACAGTAGCACGTGAATATTCGAGTAGTTTCTCGCGGTATCAAGATACTCGTTCACAGGCGCTGCGTAATAATGACCTGCCCTTTCTGAAAGTCGCTTATCTCAATGGATTTACCTATTTGCAGCCCGTATCTTCGCTAGGGTAATTCCACGTCCGTGTCTGCTCGATTTACATAATTTCACTATCGCGTCACGTGCCCACAACACCACCAGCTGGCGGCCAATATCGCAGTGGACAGTGCTCATAATGTTTTGGCTTATCGGTTGTAAGGTGGCTGTAATTTTGCAACTTACAAGCACTCATCCACATACTTTGCCATGATCTACAACCACATTAGGTATTATTTGATAGTAGTACATCGTATATATGGATATTTAAAGGAGACTGACATTGTCACGTACGCCTTGTAAATAATTGTTAACACTTATTGCATGAAAGGTGACGGAGTGTCTTTATTATCATACTAGTAGAGGTTGGAACGACAGTGGAAATGAAACGGCAGACGGAACTCTATCCCTGGGTGGATGGCTCACACAGGTTTGTTGGTCCTGCTTAAACACAGGAAGTAGGAGACGGACGTCGTAGCACCTAAGCGCTGGAGCACAAAAGAGTCGCGACCGGCCGGTTTTGTAGCACAACCGGAAGGATTACACTTCGGAAACTACGGAAATCTTGGACGCAGGCGAGAGGAACGAACATGGAGGTAGAATAAGGGGAGATGGCGCTACAGACTTACGCAGTACGTTGTTTTGAAGCCAGTGGGTGGGGCCTGCGGCCATCTTGGGTCCCCCGAAACATTAGCAGACGACTGTTTACAATTGCTTCTTCTTCGTTATTTCTGTCGCGTGCACGAGATATTTATGTTATATAGTAAATGTTACATTGTTTTAGTGAACAACACAGCATAAAGAATGCAACTTCAAACGTTTTTCTGGTCTTAAATGCGTATTCGATAAAGTAATACGACACGAAAATATCACGCTTCTGGCCTCAGTACTGGACTTCCGTGCCGCGCGGGATTAGCCGAGCGACCTAAGGCGCTGCAGTCGTAAACTGTGCGGCTGTTCCCGGCGGAGGTTGGAGGCCTCCCTCGGGCATGGGTGTGTGTGTTTGTCCTTAGGACAATTTAGGTCAAGTAGTTTGTAAGCTTAGGGACTGATGACCTTAGCAGTTAAGTCCCATATGATTCCACACACATTTCAACATTTTTGTAATTCCTTTTTGTTTATACACTTCGAATAACTGAGAAGAGAAGTATGTGCTATGAAAAGCATGCTTTCGTAATCTATTTCTGTTCACTTTCATTGTTTTTGTGTCGATAATTGATAAAGCCAGAACTCCAAAAGCAATGATTGATAGTTTAGAGGCACCGATTTGTATTCGTTGCATTTTCAAGTCAAATGCAAATTTTAAATGTTCAAGTTTGCAAGAAACTTACCTTATTTCCTTTGGTGTCCCATAGATGTATGCAGGGATGATATAAACAAGCCAGCTGTCATGTCAACAAAGTGATAGAGTCGTTAAATTACGAAGACTGAATTTAAGATTGTCAGGCCTATTGTAGTTTACACATCTGCTTTGTTTTTAAATTGTACCTACCAAGTAACATTCAGTGTGGCAAATAACAGCAATTTACGGGGTAACACGTCAACATAGTGATTAACGTAATGATCTAAATAGCCTGGACCTAGATAGGGAACTTTGCTTTAACAAATATGTAACCCTTTAAGTAGTTATGATTTAACCACTGTAACAGGTGTTCCACACATTTGACTGAAGATTTAATTAACTACATGTAGTTACATTACTTTTATATTAAATTATTGCATTTTAAAACATTAGTCCCCATTTCCAGGATATTTCTTGCCAGGACTTTTCAGTTACTTGGGAATGACCAAACAATGAAAACCAAGTGTATTGCTCACATGCAGAGAGCTCTTCGCGTTGGATTGATAGGATATCTAAAGTCAAATCACAGAAATAACCGTAAAACTTTACAGTGCATCAGAATTTCAAGTATATATAAGAAAATAGCGCTTAAATAAGTCCACTTACGAATGAAATGTGATTTGTTTAAACTTTAGACTACAATCAGAACGATTAGTACACCCGTAAGCGACGCAAGCCGGCAATTTTTATAAAAACACTTCACGACTACACGGAATCAAACCATCAGAAGCGAATGTTTTGGGGTAGCTAACATGGCGGATCTTCGCTTGGGTCGGCTTCAAGTTTGTGACGTCATGACAACTTCTCTTATTTTTATCTCCATGGGAACGAAAAAGCGGCACCTCGGAAACCATGCAGGCTGGGTTATTTCCAAGGATTCTTTCTCAGAAGCGTACCATTGTGCGAGTATAGGTTTTTCCTCGCAAACTTTCCGCGCTGGACGACAAAAGACTAGAATACGGCTGGTCGGCGTTCGGAAGAATCTGTGGAGAGGGAAAATATTCCGTGGTTTAGGAAGATGATCCGTTTTCGGAATTACGATGGTGGGGAGCTGAGCCTTGCTGGGAGGCCGACAGTGGAGAGATGACGTCTTCTGTTGAGAGCGCCCGTGTGTGACGGTCGCACAGTATCAGCTTTGTTGATACAGACGGACTTGCTGTCTTTGCTCTCAGGAGAATTTATTGTTAGAACAGTTGGGCACTGTACTGTTGCGAACCTATACTATTCTGGACTTCACCTCCGGGCTGGAAGTCGTCGTTGAGTATGCAGCGTTCAGTAATTGAGAGCACTTCCTCTGCCTATACTTACGTTGAGACGTTATCTAAACTCTGTCCTCGTGACTGGGAGTTCGCGTTTCTCTTCTGTAGAACACAGAGAGGAGAAGACAGTATTAGAGTATATTAGTCAGAGGACCGCCTTCTGCCGTCCTAGTGTTTGAGTTTATTTGTGGGCAGAGTTCTTCCAACGTCGCAGACGAGTACGAGAACCATCACTTCAGTTGCTTCGGCTTATTAGGGCTATAAAGCTAAACATCTACGATCATGTTAGTTTATTTCCACTGACGTTCCACATCACCGTAGATCATCTTTGAAAGTAGTGTCTTCTAGTGTTTGGTACGTAGATGATGTCAGTCATTTCGCGTTATTGATATTAGATCGCGCAATCATAATAAGGGGCAGAGTTGAGCAACTGATTAGTAATTTTACTTAGGGAATGTAAACTTTGTAATATAAGGGCTTTTTTAATCTACAATAAATATATAAGCAGGAACAAGGTTTATCATTTAGTAGGATGAGTTGCCTTCATCATTCATTTATGTTTCGATTGTAATATATAGAATTAAGAGATCCTATGATCTGCTTCAGAGGGTAGTCAGACAGGGCCAAATCTTCATTTTAGCTTTTATTATTCTTCCTTGCACACATTCATTTTTAACACGCCTGGAGTAGCATCTTGGACGGTGTAAACTGCTGTAGAATGTCTTTACTGGAATATTGTTAAAATAATATTGAATGTAAGACAATTGTCATTTATTGTTTCGTCTCAGTTCCACATTTTTAGTCAGATTATATATTTTGATCACTGTAGATCATCTTCAGATCTAAGCCAAAGTAAAACTAAATATGTGCCATCTAGTACTTTACAATAAGTACAAAAAAAATTGTACATAAATATAGATTTTACCTAAGTAGTTTCTCAGCAACCCGTCTCGTCTACTCAGAACTACAAATCACAGTACTGAGTTTTGTAACTGCGGTCAGTGTTTTCAAAAGGTATATGTGGGAGGCAGGGAAGAGGGGGAGTGGAAGGGGAAATTGAGTGAGGCTGGTTGCGATGGGGAAAGGAAACAGGGAGGGGGTGGTGGGGATGTCATGAGTTTAATAAGAGATGTGCAAAAATCATAGAACGTATAATTATGTAAAAGTTCTCATTGAAACACTAATAGTGTAGAACAATGGGTATGTAAAAAGTAAACAGCATAAAATAATGAAATTATAAGATGGAGCTAGAGGGATTGAGAGCAGCCAAAGGACGCAAGGGTGGGGAGGGTGAGGAAGGGGTAATAGCGGTGGGGATCCTATGAGTTTTACAAGAGAGAGTCTTATACTAAAATCCATAAAGTCAATTATGTAAAAAACGTTCCGTTAAAATACCAGAATGGATGTGTAAAATTGTAACAGGCGGATTAAACAGTAGATTATAAAAGTGAAAATAAAGTAGTGAAAAGTGAATTAGTATCTTGCGGGGCGGTCAACTGCGCGATTATCAGCGCCCGTACAAATTCCCAATATTTGCACAGTTTAGTCTCACCACTCTCAAGAATGATGAGGAAATGATGACAACACAAACACGGAGTCCGCGCGCAGAGAAAATCCCCAACCCGGCCCTGGAATCGAAACCGGGACCCCGTGATCTAGAGGCAGCAATGCTAGCCTTTTTTTTTTTCTTGTATTTTGTTCGGAATTGTTCGTTGCGTTTGGTCTGGGCGGACGTCACAAGACATCCGTTCAAGTTGATCGTTGATTCCTTTACTCAGTTTTGTATTACAGAGGACGAGCAGCCCTCTGACCGAACACGCCGAGCTACCGTGCCGGCAACGTTAGACTACGGGCTGCGGACGTAAAAATCGCCGAACTGAAGTTATGAAGTATCATTAAGTACCATGGATTTAAAAAGAAAATGTTGTGGCGTAGCAAGACAGCCACGCCACGGAAGTAGCCGAAAGGCACGCGTTTAGTTCACGCAGGCAAGAGATAGGTCTGTAACAGGATACGTAATGAATGCTATAAAGAAAAGTACGTAGCTTCTGGAATACTTAACTTTAATCCATCCTTGTTGTATACATCGCTCTTGACGATACAAGTGAGACTCTTTAGATACAAGCTATGTAAGGCTAATGGCGCCTTGCTAGGCCGTAGCCATGGACTTAGCTGAAGGCTATTCTATCTGCTCGGCAAAGGAGCGAGGCTTCGTCAGTGCAGTCGCTAGCTACGTCGTCCGTACAACTGGGGCGAGGGCTAGTCAGTCTCTCGAGACCTGCCTTGTGGTGGCGCTCGGTCTGCGATCCCTGACAGTGGCGACACGCGGGTCCGACATGTACTAATGGACCGCGGCCGATTTAAAGCTACCACCTAGCAAGTGTGGTGTCTGGCGGTGACACCACAAAAAACATTGAGAATATAAAACCATAAAAATATAAAATAAATTATAAAAGTGAAATTATGTGCAGTAACTAAGGTTGCAGATAATAGGATGTGACAGTTACGGTTAATTGCATTTGCTTCTGCTTGATGACGTTGAACGACGCGCTGATGTCCCTTAGGTTCCCTGTGCAGACCTTCCAAATGCATATCAATAGTTCCAACAGCATGCTCCGATGTTAGAAGTTGCTCACCAAACGCTGTTTTATTACTGTGGATTGAAGTGTACCCTTTGAAGTGTGTTTCAAACGTTCTGCCTATCTGACGTATGTGAACTCTTAGACAGTTTCCACACTTTAGTTTACATACACCTGCTGCAGTGAATTTCGAGGCTTTCCTCTCCATGCGGCGTCTCAGTCTGAAGTGAATGTCACTAGTCTTAAACCCTACATGCAAATTGGTGTTGCGAAATTGTCTAACTATACTTCCTGAAACTCGTACTTTTAACTTAAGGGCATGTACACGACTTTCCTGTCTTCCTATTCGCCTGTTAGTCTGCTGACTGATTTTACGCTATTGTTGTCTTTTCATTTTCTGCAGTAACTTTTAGTTACTGTTGAGACTAAATAACCGTTGCTTACTGCAGCTTAATGGAATTATTAATAACCTATTAATCACGGATCGAAAATGATTTTACGCGTATCTTGATTCTTTCAGGGTGCCAGGACTTAGACTCAATAGTAATGTCTGCACAGGTCGATTTTCTGAACATGCTAAAACGGTGTTTACACGCCTCTCTTGTAACTGTAATGTTGAGATTGTTGAGGGCTCCTTTATTGTCGAGTTCAACTGTAAACCTAATTTTTGCGTGAATAGTACTCATTCTCTCTGCTATGTCATTAATATCGTTTTGATCTTCTTTAACTAACAAACTAGCATGATCAGCATAGTAATACTAATAGTAAAGAACTTGGCTGGCTACTGCAGGGCTGTTAGCGACAAATTTATCTATAAACCTGCTTTCATTATTACGGTTACTTTTTAACTGAAACTGTTTTTTAACGCATTGGTGATTTTGACGGGAAGGCCTTTCTGTTTATGAGTGGGAAGCTTTGCTACATTACTAGCGCTTTTGATCTCTGCTGTAATTTTCTTTATGTCTTTCTGTCCTAATGTTGGTTTGGGATTATGGTTCGCACCTTTTGATATAAGAGATATCTCTTCAGCTGTAAGAGGAATATCCGTAAGATTAACAAGCTTGTCGAAGAACTCGTATATTTTAGGTGCAGTATTGTTTCCTTCCACCTGTCATACATAGTATTTTCTTATGATACCTTGCAGTTATTTTTGTTGTTTCATTGTCGACTCTATTGTCAATAAGTGCGCGTAGGCCGTCAAATTGTACAAGAGATAATGTTGCGGCTATCTGTAAGTGCAATAAGTGTAACTCTTCATTTAGTGCGTCCTTGTTCTTGTAGGCCTCCCTGGTTGCTGCTTTTATCCACATATTATTTTTCTTCTTTTTTGCGCAAGCTGTTACTTTTGTATTATAGATTTTAGATTCTGCATGCCTTTGGATTACATTTTGATATAAGCATTTCTTGCTAATTTTAATTTTACAACAGTTTTTCATTAATTTTAGTTTCATGTTCAGTAAAGTAAAAGTCTCTCTCAGCCTGACCGGGCATCATTTTCGCTACAGCCTACATAATCGTCTTGACAGATAGAGATATTTAAGATAATTTTCATTTATTGTTCCGTCTCCCCTACCTCCAACATAGACCCTGTTTAAAACATTGACCGCAATTGCAAAACGCAGTACCCTGATTTGTGGTTCTGAGTGGACAAGACGGGTTGCTAAGATAACTATTTAGGTAAATTCTTCATTTTTGTACAGTTGTTTTCTTTTCTCTTTACTGCAAAATAGTAGGAGCGTTCAAAAAGTAATGCAACACTTTTTTCTGAAAGTAAATTGGTTTTATTCAGGGCTTCAGTGCCGTTTTTTCCAAAGAAAATTTCGCACTGGCTGTATCAATGATTTTTATGAAATCTGCGACCGATTTCGTACCACTTATCGGTGAATCTTCAGGCAATCTGTACAAAATATTGGCCACCTAGTATGGTATTAAACTTTAAAAAAAATAGTCATAAGGAATTGTTTATCAATGTTCAGCACCCCCCACTCTTCACCCCTTGTTCACGTCATCCGGCCTCTGGCGATTCTCGCGCCACTGCGTGAGCGCTTTCCGGGTTTCGGCCAGTCAGTCAGGCCGTGTCCGTTGCCGCGCGGCTCCTTTCAAATTGCACGGTATGTTCTGATATGTTTACATGGCCGTAATTCCGCTGTTTGTTCATGCTAATGTTCCGCTCTTCTTCGTTCGTGTTTAGGGGAGTCTTATCAGCATCGTATTTTATTTCTATTTTCTAGGTCATTGCCGCTCCCATCATTTAAAAAATTTGTAAAAAAGATTTTTAAATTTTAACCACCGTTTTCTCCAGATGACAGTATATTGTACGTGAATGGTGGGGAGTGGCTACAGGGCAATGTTCAACAATACTACGTTATAAATCGTGTATGTGAGCACTTTCTTGTTTCATTCAAAAAAACTGGCTATTGAAAAGTTTAATTTACACCTCAGAATTGGGGGATCGAATAGTTTACATGAGCTCTAATTATATTATTTTTTGTACAGATTGCCTAAGGATGCACCGATAAGTGGTGCGAAACCTGTCGCAGCTTTAACAAAAATCATTCATACAGCCAGTGCGGAATTTTCTTTGGAAAAAATGTCGAAAGCTTGGCTGTGGTTGCCCGCCCTACAAAACATGTTCAGTGTTGTTATTGAGGTCTTCAGTCCGAAGATTGGTTTCATGCAGCTCTGCATGTTACTCTGTCCTGTGCAAGTCTCTTCATCTCCCAATAACCACTACAACCTACATCCTTCTCAATCTGCTTACTATATTCATCTCTGGTCTCTCCCTACGATTGTTACCACCACACTTCCATCCAGTACTAAATCCGCGATCTCTTGATTTCTCAGAACGTGTCCTACCAACCGATCCCTTCCTCTAGTCAGGATGTGCCACAACTTTCTTTTCTCATCAATTCTATTAAGTACCTCCTCATTAGTTACGTGACCTGACCACCTAATGTTCACATTTCAAAAGCTTCTATTCTCTTCTTGTCTTAACCGTTTATCGTCCACGTTCCACTTCCATACATGGCTACACTCCAGACAAATACCTTCACAAAAGATTTCCTCATACTTAAATCTGTATTCGACCTTAACATATTTCTCTTCTTCAGAAACGCTTTTATTGGCATTGCCCGTCTACATTTTATATTCTTTCTACTTCGGTCATCATCAGTTATTTTGCTGCCTAAATAGCAAAACTCATTTGCTACTTTAATATCTAATTTCCTAATCTACTTCCCTCAACATCACCTGATTTAATTCGACTACATTCCATTATCCATGTATTTCTTTTGTTGATGTTCCTCTTATATCCTGCTTTCAAGACACTATCTATTCCATTTAAACGCTCTTGCAAGTCTTTTGTTGTTTCTGAGAGCATTATAATGTCATTGGCAAACATCAAAGTTTTTGTTTCTCTGAACTTTAATTCCTATTCCAAATTTTTCTTTGATTTCCTTTCCTGTTTGCACCATATTATTCCCCACTCTTTTGACTACAAGGTCCTACTTTTCCACATAATCTCCGTTCAAAGTGACGGCCTTACACCACCTTACTGGGAGGGCCTGTATGCCCGCATGGTACTGAAACAGAGGATGACAGACTAAATGTCGAAATACTAAATGTCTTTTTCCAAAGCTGTTTCACAGAGGAAGACTGCACTGTACTTCCTTCTCTAAATTGTCACACACATGACAAAACGGTATATATAGAAATAGATGACAGAGGGATAGAGAAGCAATTAAAATTGCTCAATAGAGGAAAAGTCGCTGGACCTGATGGGATACCAGTTCGATTTTACACAGAGTACGTGAAGGAACTTGCCCCTCTTCTTGCAGCGTTGTACCGTAGGTATCTAGAAGAGCGTAGCATTCCAAAGGATTGGAAAAGGGCACAGGTCATCCCCGTTTTCAAGATGGGACGTCGAACAGATGTGCAGCACTATAGACCTATATTTCTAACGTCGATCAGTTGTACAATTTTGGAACACGTATTATGTTCGAATATAATGTCTTTTCTGGAGATTAGAAATCTACTCTTTAGAAATCAGCATGGGTTTCGAAAAAGACGATCGTGTGAAACCCAGCTCGCACTATTCGTCCACGAGACTCAGAGGGCCATAGACACGGGTTGCCTGGTAGATGCCGTGTTTCTTGACTTCCGCAAGACGTTCGATACAGTTCCCCACACTCGTTTAATGAACAAAGTAAGAGTATATGGACAATCAGACCAATTGTCTGATTGGATTGAGGATTTCCTAGGTAACAGAACGCAGCATGTCATTCTCAATGGAGAGAAGTCTTCCAAAGTAAGAGTCATTTCAGGTGTGCTCCAGGGGAGTGTCGTGGGATCGTTGCTGTTCACAATATACAGAAATGACATTGTGGATAACATTGGAAGTTCACTGAGGCTTTTTACGGATTATGCTGAGGTATATCGAGAGGTTGTAACGATGGAAAATTGTACTGAAATGCAGGAGGATCTGCAACGAATTGACGCATGGTGCAGAGAATGGCAATTGAATCTCAATGTAGACAAGTGTAATGTGCTGCGAATACATAGAAAGAAAGATCCTTTATCATTTAGCTACAACATAGCAGGTCAGCAACTGGCAGCAGTTAATTCCATAAATTATCTGGGAGTAGGCATTAGGAGTGATTTAAAATGGAATGAGCGTATAAAGTTGATCGTCGGTAAAGCAGATGCCAGACTGAGATTCATTGGAAGAATCCTAAGGAAATGCAATCCGAAAACAAAGAAAGTAGGTTACAGTACACTTGTTCGCCCACTGCTTGAATATTGCTCACTAGTGTGGGATACGTACCAGATAGGGTTGATAGAGGAGGTAGAGAAGATCCAACGGAGAGCAGCGCGCTACGTTACAGGATCATTTAGTAATCGCGAAAGCGTTACGGAGATGATAAACTCCAGTGGAAGACTCTGCAGGAGAGACGCTCAGTAACTCGGTACGGGCTTTTGTTGAAGTTTCGAGAACATACCTTCACCGAGGAGTCAAGCAGTATATTGCTTCCTACTAGGTATATCTCGCGAAGAGACCATGAGGATAAAATCAGAGAGATTAGAGCCCACACAGAGGCATACCGACAATCTTTCTTTCCACGAACAATACGAGACTGGGATAGAAAGGAGAACCGATAGAGTTACTCAAAGTACCCTCCACCACACACCGTCAGGTGGCTTGCGGAGTATGGATGTAGATGTAGATGGTTCCACTCTTATGGTCGACGTCGGATCCAACGTCTTGCTGCATCAATAGCCTCCCCATCATCCATGTACTGTTTCCCGCGGAGTGCATCCTTCATTGGGCCAGACAGACTGAAGCCGGAAGGTGCGAGGTCCGAATGGATGAGGAAGAACAGTTCAATGAAGTTTTGTGAGCTCCTCTCGTGTGTGCAACTTGTATGAGGCCTTGCATTGTCATGGAGAAGGAGGTTTGCATTTTTGTGGCGACGAACACGCTGAAGTCGTTTCTTCAGTTTACTGAGTGTAGCGCAGACGTGTGCGGACTGTGGGCGCGCGGGAGGTTGGACAAATTCGAGCCACCTTGCTGCGATGATAACAGACGCTTCCCCCTACAAACTCAGCGTGCTTTTTTCACTGCCAGGTCTCCGTAGACATTCTGCAAAGCGCTGGTTTTCCTCCAAAAGAAATTCAGTGACAGGTCTGTACTCGGTACGCACCTCCGTTACAGACGACATTTTGAAGCTTACGTACAGTGTCACCATCTGTCAGAACGTCATTAAACTATAGAGGGTCAAACGGGAATAATCCATGATATCCCACAACAAGTTCCGCATATTTTCAACCGAAATTGGCCGACAAAAAAATGTGTTTCACTACTATTTGAACGTGTCTCGTATTATATAGTACATATTTAATGTAACTTGTTTTAAAGTTTATCTTTAAAGGTTATCCAGAGTGATGGAAACATGTAATTTCATTAAAAACGTGCAACTGAGATGGAATAATAAAAAAGAGTTATCTTAAATATGAATACAGTTGCTGAACTGCTCAAGACAATAATGTCGGTTATAGTCAATATTGAGTCTATATGAGCATGAGGTTGACATACCGTATTATGTACTCATATTAATTACCTGTTTTTCGACTAAAATAACACGTGTTCTCGAATGTAGTAGTGGTAGTAGTAGCTTTATTCATCCGTAGATCTCTTTTTTACAAGGATATAGGACATGCCGAAGTATTTACAACTTTAGACCACTTTAATATAAGCTAATTTGTATACACATACATTTACAGACTTCTAGTTAGAGACAATCATTAGATTTAATCCTGGTATACAATACATTATTTTACAAATAACTTATTAAATAATGTAATGCCACACTGATCACTCATATCTCACTATCAGTCACTGCCCACACTAGGCACACATTGTTTCGTAACACACACGCACACACACACACACACACACACACACACACACACACACACACTGGTGATCTCTGGGCCATTTTCTGTACTGCAACTTCCCATTTTCTATCCTAAAAAACTGAGTCAGCATCCCTCTATAATGAGTGAGATGTTGAGCTCAGAAAGAGGAAGAGGTGTTAGTGTTGTGCTATGCATAGCTTGGGGGTAAGTATTTCTAGAAAGGTAAACACCCCACCCGTTGCTTGTCCGATTTTTGCGTGTGTTCGCCCCTGACAAACAACTTACAGAGAAATTGGGAGTGGAACTGTACGCAAAAATGTATAACGCTAGATTTAAATGTGGCCCTGTCACCCCTAATTAATCTGCAGTGGTAATGTTGACGATAAATCACACCTGTTTTTACTTCCAAACATGAACGATCATGAACAGTTGGAGTGTTCAATGACATCAAACACATACACAAAAATAATATAACGCAAAAGGGTGAATTCAGGATCAACTACTGAAAATAAAGGCTCTACTGAATTACAATAATTTTATTGTAACCTTCAGATCAATGCTGAATAAAACACAATGCGCAATTTACAAATTATCCTCCTAACTGGCATTGGCAGTAACTGTGTTAAAATCGGTCCAAAACGCGATCTCTTATGACATATATACGAAGAACCACTACAAAAATGGTTCTGAGCACTATGCGACTTAACTTCGGAGGTCATCAGTCGCCTAGAACTTAGAACTAATTAAACGTAACTAACCTAAGGACATCACACACATCCATGCCCGAGGCAGGATTCGAACCTGCGACCGTAGCGGTCGCTCGGCTCCAGACTGTAGCGCCTTTATTTTCTTTTCTTTTTTTTAAAATCTAATTTTGTTCGCTTTTGTTCGTCGAATTTGATCGGGGGGACGTCGTAAGACACCCTTTTAAGTTCGTTGTTGATCTACAGGTTGATTCAAAAAGAATACCACAACTTTAAAAATGTGTATTTAATGAAAGAAACATAATATAACCTTCTGTTATACATCATTACAAAGAGTATTTAAAAAGGTTTTTTTCACTCAAAAACAAGTTCAGAGATGTTCAATATGGCCCCCTCCAGACACACGAGCAATATCAACCCGATACTCCAACTCGTTCCACACTCTCTGTAGCATATCAGGCGTAACAGTTTGGATAGCTGCTGTTATTTCTCGTTTCAAATCATCAATGGTGGCTCGGAGAGGTGGCCGAAACACCATATCCTTAACATACCCCCATAAGAAAACATCGCAGGGGGTAAGATCAGGGCTTCTTGGAGGCCAGTGATGAAGTGCTCTGTCACGGGCTGCCTGGCGGCCAATCCATCGCCTCGGGTAGTTGACGTTCAGGTAGTTACGGACAGATAAGTGCCACCTATCAGGAGGTTTAACACCATACTTCGTTCGAAATGCACGCTGAACAACTGTCGTCGATTCACTTCTGCCGTACTCAATAACACAAAAAGCTTTGTGTTGAGCGGTCGCCATCTTAGCATCAACTGACGCTGACGCCTAGTCAACAGCGCCTCAAGCGAACAAATGTACAACTAAATGAAACTTTATAGCTCCCTTAATTCGCCGACAGATAGTGCGTAGCTCTGCCTTTTGTCGTTGCAGAGTTTTAAATTCCTAAAGTTGTGGTATTCTTTTTGAATCACCCTGTATTAACTCGCTGAGCTACCGTGCAGGCGCGCCTAGAACCTCACGGCCACTCCGACCGGCGAAGAACCACTACACTCCAAAGTACTGTGAAACCTCTGTGGAAAAAGCAGTTGCAATTGGTCCAACTATTTAACGTTAGTCCTAACACAGGCCGAAGCTGGAGCGACCTCACCGTAATATTCCTGTTGTAGCGGCGGTCTCCGACGGCGCCGGCGCGGCCGTGCGATCGGCGTGTGGCGTCTCGGAAAGTACAATCTTACAGTATTCGAACACCAAACTGCTGTCCGTAAACTTCTCTAATTGCGACAATGTTTCCGTCAGCAATGAGCTGCCGCGGCTATTGTCCCCTCAGAACGAAAGACCAAGAGGGGAGACGACTTGGCTAACGTCCTCTCAGTACGAGAGCCCAGAACAGAAGACCTCTACCGAGAGTCCAGCAAGATCGCTCTTCACCTTTCTTTTCTCACCTCAACTTTACCAAGCGAATCACATCAGTAGAAGCTCTCAAAATACCCAGTTTGCCAGTGCCGACCAGTGTACGGCCTGGGAATAGAACTCTTTTCCACAATTCTTTTATTTCCACAAAGTTTCACAAGTAAACTCCGCCCTCGCCGGCTGGGAAGCACCACAGCTGTGGGCAATAACACGTTTACTGTAAGTTTTCTCCCAAGAGACCACTCGAGATTTTCCCGGCAGTATTCCCGTCGTAGCGAACACAGCTTCTTGCATTGAAAGTTTGTTAATCGGAACTCCTGGCCTGCCCCACTTCAGTTACTCGAAGGCGTAAAATTAGAGGGATATAGGCGAGAGCACGCACTGGAAAGCCCGTCCAGCTATCCACTGCTCTGTTTTGGTAAACACTTGAACACCTGCAGCCGCATGTCCTTCAGAGGTTGGCGACCGTTGTGGCCTCTCTAAACGGATTACAAAAATCCCCCAGTTCACCATTCATATCGTTAGGCTGTGGTCTTCGGCAACTAGGCAGGGACGTAGCCGAGCTCTGTCTCGCGCACTGCCTTTCCGCAAAATCTTGTAATTACAAAATCGCGGAGTTCTCGCGTGCCGATGCGTTTCCACATAGATTTCCTACACCGTAATTTAGAGTAAGACTCCAACAAAACCTAAAATGCCACGTTAAATGGACTCATGTAAGGTGCAAGGCCATTGCCACCTTACAAAGAAAAAAACAAGGAAGAAAAAAATAATGTGAAGGTGTTATGTGGAATGCTGGATGTTTTATAATCATCATTATTACTATTTTTTATCAAACCCATACTCTTTTTTATCTGAGTAATCCTTCAAAGTACAAAATGTATTACATAGCAGGTACATTTTAGCTTCCTTTTTAAATAAGTGTATTTTTTCAATTTCTTTAATCTTGTTTGGTTATTTATTGTACAGTTTTAATCCTTGCTAGGAAATGCTGTTTTGAGTTTTATGTTTATTTTTTCTTGGTAAATGTAAGTTGAATCTAGCTCTTGTTCCATGGTCATGGACAGAGCTGTTTGTGCAGTAATTACCAATGTTATTTTTGATGTATACAACTGACTGGTGAATATATTCACATGGTGCAGTTAAAATCCCAAGTGTTTTGAACAGATCTTTACTATGAGCTTAATTACTATTTTTGGTTATTATTCTTATGACTCTTTTCTGGAATTTGACAATTGTGTTCATATTTTGTGCATTTGTTCTACAAAACAGAATGCCATAGCTAAGAATTGAGTGTACATATGAATAGTATGTAACTAAAAGACACTGCATGTTACACACTGATGATAGGACTCTAAGGGCATAACATGCTGATGATATTCTGTTTGCAAGTACCTTTGTGTGTTCACACCACTGCAACTGAGAATCAATATTCATTCCTAGAAATTTTGCATTTGTCACACAGAGGTGCCATCTACATTTAATTTCACATTGTCGTTTTCCCTCAAACTGAAATTCATGTCATTAGTTTTCTTTATGTTCAATGTCGCTTTATTGCTTATTGACCAATCGTGTACTTCCTTGAGAGGTTCATTTGGTTTCTCGGCAAGGAGTTTTAAAACAAGGTTCCGAGAACACATGAACAGCTGTGAAGACAGTCCATCAGTATTCAGTACATATTTGAGACAATAAAATGACAAAACGATATTCATATCACATTGCATGTCAATTTTACATTTGCTTTCTCTGCGAGGAGTTCTCTTTCAAAACACGCTGGTCAAATATGACGCTTCCCCCTCCTCTTCCCTGGCCTTCAGTGTACCGCGAATAGACAAAGAATCGGTGTACGCCAGTGTTTAAAAGCTGCACATTCAGAAGGTCATAACTGCTTACAATCAAATTTATGGCCCAAATTTTCGCTCGGATGATGATGGTGGTTTATGGGGCGCTCAACATCATGGTTATCAGCGGCCGTACAAGTTCCAAATCTTTCCATTTCCAGTCTGGCACTTCTCGAATGATGATGCGTACATCACAAACAATCAGTCCCTGGGCGGAGAAAATCCCTGACACGGCCGGGAATCGAACCTGGGACTCCGTGATACAGAGGCAGCAACGCTAGCCAGTAGACCACAAGCTGCGGACTTTTCACACGGCATCGATAGCTGGGGCTGATATCTTGCTAGAGTCCCTTTTCCTCTTTGAAATCTGAGGTCAAGTTGGTAGATTTCTCTTTTCAGGGACAAGCACTGAAGAAGAAATGTTTTTCCCTTAGACACGGAGCACGAATTCGGGTTGGGGAAGGATGGCGAATGAAAAGTCCCAAGCGACTGAAAAAAGCGCAGGTGACTCGTGTATCAAAAAAAGTGTAAAAGCGCGGGAGACTCCTGTATCAAAAAAAGTGTTAAAGAACGGACCGCAAAATTACAGTTCAGTCTCCCTAACATAGGTTTACTGCAGAATTCTAGAAAGTATTCTGGTTTCGAATGTAATAAATTTCCTGAAGACCGTAAAGTTTATGTCCACGAATAAGCCGAGTTCTAGAAAGCATCGCTCGTGCGAAACCCAGCTTGTCCTTTTCTCACATGATATACTGCAAACTACGGATGAAGGGCAACAGGCAGGTGTCCATATTTATAGACTTCAGAAAAGCATTTGAAACAGTAGGCCACTGGAGACTGTTAACGAAGGTACGAGCATGTGAAATAGATTCCAAAATATGTGAGTTGCTCGAAGGCTTCTTGTGTAATAGAAGCCAGTACGTTGTCCTCGACGGTGTGTGTTCATCAGAGACAAGGATATTGTGATGTGTTGGCAGAAGAGCCAACACCGTGTTGCTAGAGGAGGCCGAAATGCACGCGTTTAAGCTCACGCAAACTGGCGTGAGGTCTGGAACAGGACAATGTAATTAATATAGCCAATAAGGTACGTTGCTGCTGGAATACTTAACTTTAATCCATAATTGGTGTACATCGCTCTTGATGATACATTAATAACAATCTCAATATAAACTGGTAATGGCGCCTTGGTAGGTCGTAGCAAATGACGTAGCTGAAGGCTATGCTAACTATCGTCTCGGCAAATGAGAGCGTAGTTTGTCAGTATAGCATCGCTAGCAAAGTCGTCTGTACAACTGGGGCGAGTGTTAGGAAGTCTCTCTAGACCTGCCGTGTGGCGGCGCTCGGTCTGCAATCACTGACAGTGGCGACACGCGGGTCCGACGTATACTAACGGACCGCGGCCGATTTAAAGGCTACCACCTAGCAAGTGTGGTGTCTGGCGGTGACACCACAGACATCATCAAGAGTGCTACAGGGAATGATAGGGCTCCTGTAGTTTCTGCATCCACATATGAACTGTCGGGCAGGGTGAGCAGCAGTCTGCGGCCGTTACCTAATGATGCTGTGGTGTACAAGAAGTTGTCGAAGATGGGTGACTGTAGGATGATACAAGATCATCTAGACAAAATTTATAGTTGGTCTGATGAATGACAGCTGATCTAAACGTAGAAAAATGTAAGTTTATGTGGATGAGTAGCAAAAACAAACCTGTAATGTTTGGATACAGCATTAGTAGTGATCTGCTTGACGTAGCTGAGTGGTTTAAACATCTGGGTGTAACATTGCAAAGCAATACGAAATAGAATGAACATGTGAGGACTAGCATAAAGGACGCTCCTGTGATCCATTCTGGAATACTATTCGAGTGTTTGGGATCCGCACCAGGACGGATTAACGGAAGACATCGAAGCTAGATTTATTACCGGTAGTTTACAGCACACAAGTGTTACAGAGATGCTCCGGGAACTGAAATGGGAGTCCCTGGAGGGAAAGCGATGTTCTTTTTGAGAAAATTTAGAGATTCGGCATTTGAAACTGACAGCAGAATAATTTTACTGGCTTCAACATTTCGCGGAAGGACCACGTAGATAAGATACGAGAAGTTAGGGTTCTTGCGGAGGCATATAGATAGTCGATTTTCCCTCGATTTATCTGCGAGTGGAACAGGAAAGAAAACGACTAGTATGGTACAGGGTATTCTCCGCCACGTACTGTACGTATGAAGATGTAGACGTAGTAACTGCTGTATTCTTTTTCCAGGGAACCATCCTGGCATTTTCTTCCAGAGATTTAAGAAAACGACAGAAAATCTAACTTTAACTGGTCTGTGTGTCAGAATCGCCATCCTGCCGAAACGGGTACACTGCCACACCACTGTGGTACCCTGGTAGGCTACAGCACTAGAGAAATGGTCAAAGACTTATAACTGTTTTTTATTCCGGCCACCTTGCACCCTCCATACAGTTGATAAACGACGTTTTTTATTTATGTATAAAGACAATGCTGCTTGATTTTTATTTTGTGTTTAAAATTTATCGGAGCGATATCAACCACATTCATATATCATCAGTGATGATGTTGTTCAGTTCTGAGACTGGTTTGATGCAGCTCTCCATGCTACTCTATCCTGTGCAAGCTTCTTCATCTTCCAGTACCTACTGCAACCTACAACCTTCTGAATCTGCTTAGTGTATTCGTCTCTTGGTCTCCCTCTACGATTTTTACCCTCCACGCTGCCCTCCAATACTAAATTTGTGATCCCTTGATGCCTCAGAACATGTCCTACAAACCGGTCCCTCCTTCTAGTCAAGTTGTGCCACAAACTCCTCTTCTCCCCAATTCTATTCAGTACCTCCTCATTAGTTATGTGATCTACCCATCTAATCTTCAGCATTCTTCTGTAGCACCACATTTCGAAAGCTTCTATTCTCTTCTTGTCTAAACTAGTTATCGTCCATGTTTCACTTCCATACATGGCTACACTCCATAGAAATACTTTCAGAAACGACTTCCTGACACTTAAATCTATACTCGATGTTAATAAATTTCTCTTCTTCAGAAACGCTTTCCTTGCTATTGCCAGTCTACATTTTATATCCTCTCTACTTCGACCATCAGTTATTTTGCTCCCCAAATAGCAAAACTCCTTTACTACTTTGTGTCTCATTTCCTAATCTAATTCCCTCAGCATCACCCGACTTAATTAGACTACATTCCATTATCCTCGTTTTGCTTTTGTTGATGTTCATCTTATACCCTCCTTTCAAGACGCTGTCCATTCCGTTCAATTGCTCTTCCAAGTCCTTTGCTGTCTCTGACAGAATTACAATGTCATTGGCGAACCTCAAAGTTTTTATTTCTTCTCCATGCATTTTAATACCTACTCCGAATTTTTCTTTTGTTTCCTTTACAGCTTGCTCAATATACAGATTGAATAACATCAGGGAGAGGCTACAGCCCTGTCTCACTCCCTTCCCAACCACTGCTTCCCTTTCATGCCCCTCAACTCTTATAACTGCCATCTGCTTTCTGTAAAAATTGTAAATAGCCTTTCGCTCCCTGTATTTTACCCCTACCATCTTCAGAATTTGAAAGAGAGTATTTCAGTCAACATTGTCCAAAACTTTCTCTAAGTGTACAAATGCTAGAAACGGAGGTTTGCCTCTCCTTAATCTTTCTTCTAAGATAAGTCGTAGGGTCAGTATTGGCTCACGTGTTCCAACATTTCCACGGAATCCAAACTGATCTTCCCCGAGGTCGGCTTCTACCAGTTTTTCCATTCATCTGTAAAGAATTCGTGTTAGTATTTTGCAACTGTGACTTATTAAACTGACAGTTCGGTAATTTTCACATCTGTCAACACCTGCTTTCTTTGGGATTGGAATTATTATATTCTTCTTGAAGTGAGAGGGAATTTCGCCTGGTGATGCATAATATATATAAAAATAATACTTAGTATATGCTACAAACTGTATGCTATGGGCGTTGAAATTTATAATTTTGTGTTAACCTGTTTATTACGTACTTATAAGAGGGTGTGCTGAAAAGTAATGTCTCCTGATTTTTTATGCGATAACTCTTATAGCCTTTTAAATAAAACAAACGTTATCAATACACCTTGATTCTTCGTGTCTACATATTTATTTCTCAACAAAGCCACCTGGGCGACGAACACATTTCTTCCCATGAGAGATCAGTTTGTTGACACCGTTGCTGCAGAATGCTTGGCTTTATTGACGAAGCCACAACTTCACCTCTGCTTGTATCGCTTCATCACTAGCAAAGTGAAGTCCTCTGAAGGCATCAAAGTGTTTTAGATGTCGCAGCGCCGCTGTATGGTCTGGCATTGTCATTCTGAAGGAGAAAGTAGTTAGTTAGTTAGTTACCTGTTCCATACATAATTTGAACTATTCTTTTACCTAAATGATGCGAAATTAGTCACTTTACAGGATATGTGTACATGATCAGTGTTAACATTAATCATTAGTTTTAGTCCAACACACACAACTACACTTACTTTGTTTTCTTTCGTTTTGTTAAGAGTAGAAATTCGTCAATGGAGTCCAGCGATATGATTTTAAATTAGACTTAAAACTCACTGGGTATGTATATGTGATTAGTGTTTACATTAATAAACGCATCATTATTTCTGTCCTACTCACGCAACTACATTGAAAAACAAGGGTTTGTTTTCTGGCTACCAGTTTTTAAGTGCAAATTTGTGAACAGAGCAGAAGGAATTATGCATGCGAAATGGTTTTTACACACATCAAAAAAAGTTTTGCATCATTTCGGTACCGAGAGTTCCGGAGCCTGTACCGAAAATTGGAACAGAGATCAACATAAACATCATTCCATACAGCGAAATTTTCAGAGCGGTGCTGTACACACCGGTACCTCTGATACCCAGTAGCACGTCCTCTTGCATTGATAGATGCCTGTATTTGTCGTGGCATACTATCCACAAGTTCATCAAGGCACTGTGGGTCTAGATTGTCCCACCCCTCAACGGCGATTCGCCGTAGATCCCTGAGTGGTTGGTGGGTCACGTCGTCCATAAACAACCATCTATCCCAGGCATGTTCGATAAGGTTAATGTCTGGTGTACAGGTGCTAGCAGATTGAGTACGGGAGTCCTTTATTTTCAATAAATGAAAAGGGAATTTTTTTAAAATGCGTGAGCTATGGATGGCAATGGATCTTCACAAAACCGTGCACGGCCCTGGGTTGGCGACACATCAGATTTTTCCAGTATGTGCCGCTATCCCACGGTTTGTTGACGTGCACGACGAACAAACAACCTTTCTGCCGACGGGGTGACGCTTAGGGAAGCGTCGCTTGCCTAGGCAGAGCTCCTACAGCAGCCAATCAGAAAGGTCCAGGAGATCAAGTGTGAGCGCCCACCGCGCCGAGCTGCGCGGACGAGGCGTGTGGATCGCCCTATTTACTGACAGGCCCTCGACGAGATCAGACGCGTTGGCCGGTTGCCTCCGTGCACTTTTTGAGCCCCGGCTCAATCTGTTTGCGCCTTAGGGCCACTAAACTCACATAATGTACCCTGGCTAGGTCAGTCAGCAAATGTTTTCTCAATAAACGGGAGGCAGTTTGCCGACCGGAGTTGAAAAATTAACACTTGTTCTTTTATAGACCCCACTTCCACCTCAGCCACATCCTGACATGCACACTTGAGAACATGCTAGCCACTCTAGTCGAGAGATGTCGTTATCCTGAAGGAACTCATTCACAGGATGTGCACAAAGGGGGCGCGAACTGTCGTCCATTAAAGACGAATGCCTCGGCAATATGCTGCCGATATGGTTGCACTATCGCTCGGAGGATGGCATTCACGTATAGTACTCCTGTTACGGCGCCTTCCATGACCACCAGCGGCGTACGTCGGCCCCACGTAATGGCACCCCAAAACAGCAGCGGACCTCCACCTTGCTGCACTCGCTGGACAGTGTGTCTAAAGGTGCGTCCACACTGCTAGTGTGGCTCGTGCACTTGTGAGACTTGCGAGCCTTACGAGTAATGTGGACGGAGGTAGGCTTCGAGGGCTCGCCGCGGAACAGGCTTGCGAGCCGCCCGAGCTTACGGCTTGTCTGGCTCCGGATGTTGTCGGTACATCAAAGAGATGCGCGGCGAGCTGCGCGAGTGGTGTGGACGGCAACGAAGCACTTACCAGTTGGCTCGCTGCACTCGTACACTTTGGTCTTGGTATTATTCTTTTTCGGTGTTGTGGACATCGGTTTCTCTTTGAGTGGACCGACGACTTTGTCATTAAATTCATAATTACTTATGAACAATACCCTGTGCTGTGGGATGCAACAAACTCCCAATATAAAATAAAATAAAAGTGAAGCGTGGGATTCCATCGCGACAGACCTCGGCGTGGATGTGGCCTAATTAAAAAAAAAAAAAAAGACCAGCTTATTAGCCACTTACAGGAAAGTCCGCCAGAAGAAGACTGAGCTCGGGAAGTCTGGCGCTGGGTTTGAGGAAGTGAACGCTCCAAACTGGTTCACTTTCAAAGCATTTGAATTTCTGCACTGCAAATATCAGCCGCAGAAGACAATCAATACAGATGGAAGTAAAATGTATTTATTTTTGGAAATGTATAAACAAACTATTAACAAACTTAATGGGGTTCAGTCCCTTTTTAGTTCTGTCTCCACTGATTTGTCTAAAACTAGAGACGAGTTTGACGTCTATGGAGAGTACATAGCGAACGTTCTACGGTCCATGGACAACAGAGCACGTGCTTATGTTAAAAAAGAATTTTCCGACATAATTTTCAGAGCAGAAAGCGGCTGTTTCGAACATTCAGGACCGAGTTCAACCAACAGCGACTACAGTTGCTCGTCGCATTTACCGGTTCCTTCAACTCAACAAGTTCATGCCCATGAGCAGATGCAAAGCAACTTCCAACAGGGATCTACTTCTACTTCTGACAACACCGAACAAGGCTCTCCACATTTTCTGGATCTGCTTGATTTATAATTAAAAATAATAATATTTGCGTTTAACTGTTTCTCATTCTTTAAATCTAAATGTTTTTATTTCTTTTGCTTATTACCTGGTGAATAAAAGTGCATTAATAACAGATGTTCAGATGTGTGTGAAAGCTTATGGGACTTAACCGCTAAGGTCCCTAAGCTTACACACTACTTAACCTAAATTATCCTAAGGACACACACACCCATGCCCGAGGGAGGACTCGAACCTCCGCCGGGATCAGCCACATAGTCCATGACTGCAGCGCCTTAGACCTCTCGGCTAATCCCGCGCGGCTGCATTAATAACAAAATTTGTATAATTTATTAACTTACCTTTACAAACTCCTTCAAGCTGCCAGTAAGAGCTGCACATACTTCAGGAACAATGTTTGATATCACTTGCTTGGAGACTTTAAATAAAAAACTGAGGCTGGTGTAGGAATCGCCAGTTGCTAGGTATTTGAGCGTAAGTGCCAACCGCTCAGCAACTGGTATAGCTTTCCGAAATTTGCTGTCAGCCTTTGATATTTTCGGTCCTACCAACTTTATCAGATATTCAAAATGTGATGCGGACATACGACAAAACGTCTTGAAATGTATGTTTTCAACATCCAAGTCATCCATCAAATCACTCCCACTATATCTTCTTCTGCTTCTGAAAACTGTGGTCATCCACCACCTGCGTTTTCTTGGGACTTCGTAGCGTTTTCTTCTATCCTCTTCCTCAGCTAAAAGGCGCATCGCAAGGAAGCTGGCACTTGCTATAACCACTTCGTCCATTTTTAAATTAGGAAACTGGCACTTGTCACGCCTGCTAAAGTGCGCGTCATTTATGTTGGCGGCCGAGTTTAGGTTCGTTCTGCGCATCTGACGTCACAAAACACAGTCAGCCAATGAACAGAGAACGACGTTGCCAGATCTCGACTGCAGTGCAGAGCATGGACGAGTGTCTTCAGTTTTAGAAACGTTCAGTCATAAATAAAGTAATAGAACAAAAGCAATGTCTTGATAGCAGACTTTCTTTTATACTGCTTTTTCGCAATAAACAACAGCGGTAATTGTTTATTTCCTATTGTACTTCGACGAAGCATGAGTAATTCATAGTTATACCAACAGTGTTTGTCAGTATTTTGTGTGACGTGTTAGAGTCCTCATGGCATCCTCTGGGTGGACGAGCTGCAATAGTGTATCGGTTAAGGTGTTTGGCTTCTATGTAGAAGGTTATGAGTTCAAACCTTGTGTGGTGCTTAATATTTTCATTATTTAAAAACAATGTCGAAGTGCCTTACTTCACGAATTATATTCGTTTGAATGCAATTTTTTGAAATTTCTAGTGCTTTGTCTCTTCACTAACCCTTTTGCTGCTGCAGACACGTGCTCCCCGCATTCCGCGCTGTGGGCGATTTTGTCATCATTGCACTGCTCGTCTGTGCAGACGCATGGTGTTTCCACTGCTTTGACACGCTTATCATTCGATTTCACAAAAACTATTTGGCCCAAAAATTTGATTTTTACACGTCTTTTTGACTGATACCTTCCCCCCATAAATGACTTAATTTTGTTTCGATGTTCAACGCAGTTATTATGCAGCATTAAATGTAGTAAACCATTGCACGAAATTTTGAAGAGTTTGCAGAGGTAGAAGTCCATAGCGTATACTTTCCGTATGGTCGATTTTAGTTGCCACAATGTTGAGAATGAAATGTGGACAAGATACTTATATTTCATATAAAATTTACTGTATAACAATATCTCATTTAATTTAAGTACCACATAGGTGTCGTATGTAATATTGAGAAATATTCCGCCTTTCGTGACTAAACGTAAGCTTGCGAAATATGCTATACTATGGCGCTGCTTCTATTGGCGCGTGAGTCGTGTGCAACTGGCAACGCAGCAATCTCCCGCGTCTGGGCGGGCATGCGCGAGCCGTCAAGATAAAAGAATTGAACTATAGTACGGTGTGGATCCTCACGAGCTAAAGCCTGGCAAGCAACTGGAGTAGTGTGGATGAAGATATAAGCAGCACGAGTGCAAGTCAGAGAGGTATGACAAGTATGACAAGTATGACAAGTATGATGAGCACAAGTCTGGCGAGCACGAGTACTGTGGACGCACCTTAGAGTTCTGCCTGACCGGGTTGCCTTCAACCACATCCCCGACGATTGTTTGATTGAAACCAAAGACAGTGAAGCGAAAATCATGCAAATCCTGAGAGATCCATTCGGCATGTTGGGCCCGACTGTACCGTGCTGCATGGTGTCGTGGTTGCAAAGTTGGATCTCGCCATGGGCGTCTGGAGTAAAGCTGCGCATCGTGCAGCCTATTTCGAACAGTTTGAGTCGTGAAACGACGTCCTGTGACTGCACGAAAAGTATTATTACATGGTGGCGTCGCTGTCAGGGTTCCTCCGAGCCATAATCCGTAGGTAGCGGTCATCCACTGCAGTAGTAGCACTTGGGCGGCCTGAGCGAGCTATGTCACCGACAGTTCCTGTCTCTCTGTATCTCCTCCATGTCCGAACAACATCGCTTTGATTCACTCCGCGACACCTAGACACTTCCCTTGTTTACAGCCCTTCCTGGCACAAAGTAACAATGCGGACGCGATCGAACCGAGGCATTGACTGTCTAGGCATAGTTGAACTGCAGACAACACGAGCCGTGTACCTCCTTCCTGGTGGAATGACGAACAGATCTGCCGTTGGACGCCGTCCGTCTAATAGGCACTGCTCATGCATGGTTGTTTACATCTTTGGGTGGGTTTAGTGACTTCTCTGAACAGTCAAAGGGGCTGTGTCTGTGATACAATATCCACAGTCAACGTCTATCTTCAGGAGTTCTGGGAACCGGAGTGATGGAAAACTTTTTTTGATGCGTGTAGTTAGATTTAAATCTTGCCACCTGTCAGACTCTTATTATTGGGCCAATGGTCAAAAATTTTTTGTTCCTGCGTACTGAACTGCTTTCTGAGCCACTGAAAGCTTTAACAATGATTAATAATTTTTCCTTCTAGTGTTATAGGTATGGACATCACTGTTCTCCCCAAACTCTGATGGAATCTCGTTAGCGAATAGTGCACTGTGGACGCGCATTTAAAATGCCTAGCTTCTTCTAGAGATACCTATATGACGTCTGTGGGCGGGCATCACATATTATTCTTTCTTCTCGCTTTTGTACAATCAGTACTTGTATGTGGGCGAAATCTTCAATTCGAAACTCGATTACAGCACGCTGTTCCTCATTCACCGACGTTGTTACGTTAGACACCGCCATGTTACATGCTATAATTCGGAGTTCTCTAGCGGTAGGACGCTACAAATATGTAGATATGAAGAATGGATGTATAATACTAATAATGTTTGTTTTCTTTAAAAAAATCGGAGATATTACTTTCAGTATGCAATCGCGTTTTACGTCGAGGCCTTCACAGAAGTTTTTGGTGATGTTCTGTTAATTTTGTATGGTTTCTAAGACTCCCTCAAATTAACATAAATGAGATTAATCGGGGTTTATAATGTATATGACATATTATGTTGTTGTCAAAGATGTCAAAAATGGTTCAAATGGCTCTGAGGACTATGGGACTTAACATCTGTGGTCATCAGTCCCGTAGAACTTAGAACTACTTAAACCTAACTAACCTAAGGACATCACACACATCCATGCCCGAGGCAGGATTCGAACCTGCGACCGTAGCGGTCACGGGGTTCCAGACTGAAGCGCCTAGAATCGCACGGCCACACCGGCCGGCCGTCGAAGATGTTAACCAATACTACAGTCAAGACAGGTCTTGCAATGGGAATTTGTCTTGCTAGCAATCTAGTAAATATGCAGGGTGAGCACAAAGTCTTGCCCTGATTATAAAATTTTATAACAGAATAACCGTTTGACATAATAAGTTACATTTGATGCCGTTGCATAGGTTAGTGTTACTAATTGTTGTGACCAACAGATGGCGCTAGTGCTCCACAACGCCGACACGGTCTATTAGGTCACGTTAGTTGCTGGCGAAATGGCGTCGAAGCAGGAGAAAGCGCAATGTGTGCTTTGGTTTCACGAAACGAAATCGCCCATCAGTATTCAGCGTAAATTTCAGGCTTCTTATGGATGCAGCCCTCCTAACGCTAAATCAGTAAAGTGATGGTATGCAAAGTTTTACGAAACAGGCAGCGTTGAAACTTCCTGGCAGATTAAAACTGTGTGCCCGACCGAGACTCGAACTCGGGACCTTTGCCTTTCGCGGGCAAGTGCTCTACCATCTGAGCTACCGAAGCACGACTCACGCCCGGTCCTCACAGCTTTACTTCTGCCAGTATCTCGCCTCCTACCTTCCAAACTTTACAGAAGCTTCTTTGCGCGCGAAAGGCAAAGGTCCCGAGTTCGAGTCTCGGTCGGGCACACCGTTTTAATCTGCCAGGAAGTTTCATATCAGCGCACACTCCGCTGCAGAGTGAAAATCTCATTCGGGAGGCAGCGTTGAAGATCGTTCTCGGAGTGGCAGGCCTCGTGTGAGTGATGCAACTGTTGAGCGTTTCAACGGAGTCCGTCTAAATCAACTCGTCCAGCATCACGTGAACTTCAAATACCGCAAGCAAGTGTGGTGCAGATTCTTCAGGAAAGGCTTAGGTAGCACGCTTACAAAGTGCAAATCGTGCAGGCCTTGCAACCGAATGATTTTCTGACACGTGCTGAATTTGCAACTGAGATTCTCAACAGGGTTGACGGCGCTAACGATTACTTAAATCGAATATGCGTTAGCGATGTATCCACCTTTCATCTCTGTAGAATGGTAAATAGGCATAATGTCCGTATATGGGGTTCAGAGTCTCCTCATGCTACCGTACAGCGAGATAGCGAAAAAGTTAATGTCTGGTGCGGCCTCACGCATAACAAGGTTTTTCTTCGCGGAAAAATCCATTACCGCAAACATTTACTTACACGATTTGCAACAGTTCATTGCCCCACAGTTAGAAGAATATCAACCATGGATAATTTTCCAGCAAGATGGAGCAAACCCGCCCCCCCCCCCCCTCTCGATCACTGGGCTTTTACAGTGCGTGATTTCCCGGATGAAACATTTCCCGATCCCGATCGGTGGATTGGAAGGAACGGTCCAACACCCTGGCCACCCCGCTCTCGAGACATTGCGCCCCTTAACTTTTTTTTTATGGGGCTTTATCAATATATCACAGAATTTGTGGTACAACTTGACTAGAGGAAAGGATCGGTTGGCAGGACATATTCTGAGGCATCAAGGGATCACCAATTTAGTACTGGAGGGCAGGGTGGAGGGCAAAAATCGTAGAGGGAGACCAAGAGATGAATACACTAAGCAGATTCAGAAGGATGTAGGTTGCAGTAGGTACTGGGAGATGAAGCTTGCACAGGATAGAGTAGCATGGAGAGCTGCATCAAACCAATCTCTGGACTGAAGACCACAACAACAACAACATCAAGGACAAAGTCTTCGTCACACCAGTTGCTGACGTCGACGAACTGAAGGCTAGGATACAAGCTGCTGTGGGTACTGTGACAGAACACATGTTACGAAACACCTGGCGGGAACTGGAATACCGCCTCGACGTTCTCCGAGCTACCAAGGGAGCACACGTTGAGGTTTACTAACGTAAGTGGTCTTAAAAAATAACTAATAACACTAACCTATGTAACGGCATCAAATGTAAATTATGTCAAACGGTTATTCTGTAATAAATTGCTATAATCAGGGCAAGACTTGGTGCTCACCCTGTACTTCTTGACAAAATTTGAGAATGATTTCTTCAATAAGCACAATAAGGGGAATGATAATACGCCAAAGATATATTGATGACTGGTGATATGTTGATATAGTTCTAATCAATGGATAGATACATTCCATTCACAATTCAGCTAACTTCAACCCATCCATCACATTCACAGCAAAACGTGAGGAGAACAACAAAATAAATTCTATATCTAAAAATTGGACAATAATATTCATCACATGTCTTTAACATTTTCAGGAAACCTGCAATTGCGAATACGGTGAAACACAACAACTATCATAGTAGCAACAAAGAAGCCTATTTTAGAGCTTGCATTAAGAGAATGTAGCCCACAAATATACACTAACAATAAGTCTAAGTCAAGAAAATATTAAATAAGAAACGGCCACATTTTAACCCATGACACACAACAATGGATATAATCCTACAAATCTGACAAAATTCTTTGCAAAATAAACAAAACAAATAAAAGTAAATTAAGAAATAGAAATTACATATACAACGGGAGGCCACAATATTCGGCTGACGGATTTGCTTCAAACGTTGTAAACTTTTAATAGTCCTTTAGGGTAACAAAATGTGCAAGTAGTTAGGTGTACTACTTAGGCGATTTCGAGAAAATCGCAAGAGAAATTTTAGGCGTCAGTGATGTGCCGGTGACTTGCAACCATGAGCACGAAATGGCGGCGGTCATGTTAGCGGTCAATCTGTGAATCGCTTGATTGCGTCTTGCTCATGTTTTTTTTTAATTTATAAGTTTATTCAATACTAGTCATATTATTTTATACATATTACTTTTGGAAGGTAGCATGATGGAAAGACACATGAATTTTTTATTGAATTTCCAATTTTATTTCGCTGTTTATTAATTTTTATTATTAGAAAAAATATTTGCAACTTTTATTTCTATAGATATTTTATTAAGTGCCTGCAAATCTGTTCATATTTGGCTTATTAGCGAAAGAGAATTTGTTGCTTGTGAAGATGATATTAAAATACATTCAATCGTACATCTCCAATTTTTGGCTCCGATGTTTACGAAATCGTTGCGTTACGCTTGGTTTGCATCCAAATTGTCAGAAGGATGAGAAATTTTTCAAAATGTCAACAAGCTTTGTTTTCCTTAGGAAACCTGGAGATTCCTTGTGGATCCGGGAAAACTGCACTCATTCGATGTAGTATATGACGTTTTAATTTATGTTTTCCGTGTCTGGATGAAAAATATAATCCTGCGACTTATTATTGTTATTCTCGTGTCAGAAACATACAAGTACATGTAAATACTTTCTACACAGTTATGATTAAATTACTTTTGACCAATACATGGCCACTTCCAGCGCATTTTATGTTGCTCGTTGAAGGTCATCTTCTGTACAGGAGACTGGACACAATCGACAACGAAGCATGTGCCGGACTGTCTGTTCTTCTCCACAGTCACACCGAATATCATTTGGATCAGTGTATCCCCATTTTGCCAGGTTAACTTTTGATCTTTCAACTCCGAATGTCAGTCTTTTCAGGGACTTCCAAGTCGTCCATTCCTGTGGGGTACACGAAAGGAGCCTCCGAGAAGAATGCGATGGTCTGCGATCAGAATGATAAAAGCAATAGGGCGTACTCTGGTCAACGTGAGAATATGATTCAAAATAATCTGACGGCTCATCCTTTCACACCAGAAACATATATACCCGAGCCCTTTTCAGGGCCACAGTTAACGATTATATCCTGCGACTTGTAACGCCGAAAGAACATCCGACGATTAATCGTACATTGCCCTCATCCTCCGGCATATTGTAACTCATTGTGTTATTGAATAAAGTTATTTGTACCTTTAATTATCGATGTTTGACTGGAACTTTCCAAGCTTGTCCCTCGTCCTTGAAACCTATGTCTACAGATCGAAGTGTCCAGAGGCAAAGCTGCCCTCGGTGCCTTACCCTATTGCAAGTATAAGGGAGTTCGGAAATCACGACAGGAATATGTTTTCAAGAAAGCTTTATGCATTTGATTATTTACTGGTCGACAGTTATAAATGTAGTATTTTTTGTCGATAGGAAAATTAGCATAGAGCCAAATAACATAGCAAATTCAATAAATTTCATGCAAATACACATCTCTCTTCATCATATTACCTTTGAAATGTAATTTGCATGAAATAATATGACTAGTGCTGCAATAATAATACAAATTAAAAAAATTCAGCGAGTATGGGAAATTGAATGCTAATTACATCACAGCCGTCATCTAGAGCTCAGGGTCGCAACGCAAGTGTACCTCACTTGACGCGTGAAACTTCTCTTGCAATTTTCTCGAATTCGCCTATGTACTACGCCTTACTAATTGCACATTATGTCGTCCTAATGGGCTACTAAATGTGTACAAAGTTTGAATTAAATCCGTGATCCGAGCGTCGAGGCCTCTCCTTGACAGACGAATTCAAAATAAAGAGACAGCCAAATACATTGTTTTACCGTACTGGGGACGAATATCACATAAATTCAGCAACCAATCTAAACCTTGGATTCAAATCAGAGAATACAGAAGAATATGAGCACACCAGTAACTAGAACAACAAAAAAATTTACAGATCTGGAATTTATAAATAAAATATAATAAAAAACATACGTACATCAGCCAAACAGGGAGGCATTTTAGTAGTAGTAGTAGTAGTAGTAGTAGTAGTGGTAGTAGTAGCTTTATTCATCCGTAGATCTCTTTTTACAAGGATATAGTACATGTCAAAGTATTTACAAATTTAGATCAATTTAAAATAAGCTAATTCGTGTACACATATATTTACAGACTTCTAGTTAGAGATAATCATTAGACTTACTCCTGGTATACAATACTTTTTTTTACAAATAACTTATTAAATAATGTAATGCCACACTGTTCACTCATATCTCACTATCAGTCACTGCAGACACTATACACATATCGTTTTATAACACTTCACTCACTACACACACACACACACACACACACACACACACACACACACACTGGTGATTTCTGGGCCATTTTCTGTACCGCAACTTCCCATTTGCTATCCTGAAAAACTGAATCAGCATCCCTCCATAATGAGTGAGATGTTGAGCTCAGAAAGAGGAAGAGGTGTTAGTATTGAGCTACGCATAGCTTGGGAGAAGGTATTTCTAGAAAGGATAAAAGAAGGAAAAAAACATAAAGTGATGTGTTATATGGAATGTTGGTTATTTTATAATCATTATTATTAATTTGTATAACATTTTTATCAAACCTATACTCTGTTTTAGCTAAGTAATCCTTTAATGTATAAAATGTATTGTATAATAGGTACTTTTTAGCTGTCTTTTTAAATAAGTGTATTTTTGCAGTTTCTTTAATTTCTTTTGGTAATTTATTGTACAGTTTTAGACCTTGGTAGAAAATGCTGTTTTGAGTTTTATGTTTATTTTTTCTTGGTAAATGTAAGTTGAGTCTACCACTTGTTGCATGGTCATGGACAGAGCTGTATGTGCTGTAATTAGCAATGTTATTTTTTATGTGTACAGCTGACTGATAAATGTATTCACATGGAGCAATTAAAATCCCCAGTGTTTTGAACAGATCTTTACAATGAGCTCGATTACTATTTTTGGTTATTATTCTTATGGCTCTTTTCTGGAGTTTGGAAATTACCTTCATATTTTGTGCATTTGTTACCCCCCCCCCCCCCCCCCCCCACACACACACACAAAAAAATGCCGTAGCTAAGAATCGAATGTACATACGAATAATATGTAACTAAAAGACAATGCATGTTACATACCAATAGTAGGATTCCAAGGGCATAACATGCTGATGCCATTCTGTTTGCAAGTACCTTTGTGTGTTCACACCACTGCAACTGAGAATCAATATTCATTCCTAGAAATTTTGCATTTGTTACACAGTCTATAGAGGTGCCATCTACATTTAATTTAACATTGTCATTTTCCTTCTTCAAACTGGAATTCATGGCATTAGTTTTCTTCATGTTCAATGTCACTTTATTGCTTATTGACCAATCATAAACTTCCTTGAGAGTTTCATTTGGTTTCTCGGCGAGGTGTTTAAAAAGAAGGTTCCGAGAAGACATGAACAACAGTGAAAACAATCCATCAGTATTCAGTACATATTTGAGAGAGTAAAATCACGAAACGATATTCATATCACATTACACGTAAATTTTACAAACGGTCGATAATAGCAAATATGTAAACATTACTGAGGAACTAGTAATTTTAATTGACATGAAAAAAGATCCGAATAATATTTTAAACGACCAAACCGACCTAAAAAGCAAACATTTTATCTAAAAGTTTACAAATACGCTATTTCAAAGAGAGAGCAACGTTTTAAACAAAATGTAAAAGGCCTATGGTATTGATATTTACAAGTTTTGCGTTAGCATTAACTCCTGGTTGTAGGGCCGTATGGCGGACGGCTGTCAAGTTGTTATCCCATCGCTGTCTGGGGCCTCTCCAGATACCTCGTCGGCCTGGAATCTCATAGACTGGAGTAGAATTGTCTTCAGTGATGAGTGCCGCTTCGAACTGAACTGCGATGACCAGTAAAGACGTCTAGAAACAGCGGTGGCATACCAATCTGACAGTGGCCCGCAGTACGTCCTCACAACCAGGAGTGGTGATCTGGGGTGCCATTTCTTTTCATAGCAGGACCGCTTTGTTTATCACCCGCGGCACCCTTCCAGCACAGCGGTATGCCCACGATATTCTACGCCCCGTTTTGTTGCCCTTCGTTGCAAACCATCCTGGACTTACATTTCAGCAAGATAATGCCCTCCCGCAAACAACGAGAGTTTTTACTGGTTCTTGCCAAACCGTACTTTGACCGAAAATGCTGGATCTCGACGATCAAACGCGCTGATTGGACAGTATTTGGCACGATATCCCTCAGAAGGCCATCCAACAACTCTGTCAATCAGTGCCAAGCCGAATAACTGATTGTATAAGCACAACATGTAGAACAACGCGTTATTTACTTTCTAAATTTGTGAAGCGGTTCCTCTTGCATAAAGCATCCAATTTTTTTGAAATTATAATCATTTGTTTGTCTCTGTTCGTACATCACGTGTGCCGATATCCACCCCATTCGCGTAATTCCTTTGTGGCACGTCATATATATTCTTCTTTTGCCTTAGAGCCGGCCGAGGTGGCCGAGCGGTTCTAGGCCCTACAGTCTGGAACCGCGCGACCGCTACGGTCGCAGGTTCGAATACTGCCTCGGGCATGGATGTGTGTGATGTCCTTAGGTTAGTTAGGTTTAAGTAGTTCTAAGTTCTAGGGGACTGATGACCTCAGCTGTTAAGTCCCATAGTGCTCAGAGCTATTTTTTGCCTAACTTTCTAAAAAAATTGTATTCAAGCAACTTCATCTAGCAGCTCATTATTTTCCTGTGCGTGTTTGCTTCTACAGTGTTTTGCTTAGCAATCGAATCACACTTTCCACACAGGTGCAGAAAATTAAGAACGAAAGTAATTTTCGCGTGATATGCGCTCCCAAGTAACATGTCTCTATGAAACATGGATCATACACAGAGGGAACTGCTAGAGCACAATGCAGTACAGTACAGAAGGTAACTGAGAAAAAGTATGCAATGAGACAAGCAAGAATAGCATTTCTATTCAAAGACAGTAATCACACTGAAGTCATTGCGATTTATGTCGATCCATTGGACATTTCAAAAGGTAGGACATAGTGCTTAACAGGGTGTACGTTCACCACGTACATGCTCCTACGCTGACTACAAGGCTGGTAAAAAGCTCTTGTGGTAGGGCACCCCATTCCTCCACCATCGCGGCTGACGACTGCTGAATGGTCGGTGGTGCACATGAAGGTGCTGCAGTACGTCCAGTCAACGCATTCCACACGTGCTTTAGGATCAATGTCGGGGGACGATATCCTCTCGTTCCAAGAACTCTTCCACTTCCTCTGTATTTCAATCAGTTACCTTCTACATTATACAGTGTGTCTGGAAAAGGACTTCCTAGTTTTAATGTGTCCTACAATCTGTACAAAGTGACAAACACTACTCTAGTTTGTGGTGTTTGATTAATCAACTCTCCAAATTTGGCTCCCCTGCTGTTGGCAGGTCTGCTTGACGGCATCAATGCTGTTTCATTTCCTCTGTTCCCTCAGTTCAGTCCAGGCGTACACAGGTCTGCGTTGTCATCCGTATAAATGAAATCATGGCCGAATGCGTCTCTGAAAAGATGCACTGACATCCAAATTTTTGGAAACGGTACACTCACCGATAAACATTATTTTGACACCCCTTTCCGTTGCATGTCTTGAGTTCGACCCTGACTTCATTCTTATGGATGATAATTCCGCGGCGCCCATCTCCCAACTTTAATCTTATCGAGCACGTATGGAATGCATTGGTAAGACATACTGTTGCACGTCCACATGCACAAACGGCCATCCTAGAGTTGTGGTGGAGGAGCAGAACTTCTTACTAACCTTAAGGCCAAAACTGAAGCACGCAGCAAGGCACGGATTGTCGTCTGTGGTGATCACTCACGCTATTAAGATTAAGTTGATTCATCAACTCTCCAAATTCGGCTCCCCTGCTGTTGGCAGGTCTGCTTGACCTTGAGACGGCATCAATACAGTTTCTTTTCCTCGGTTCCCTCAGTTCAGTCCAGACGTGCGCGCAGTGCAGTGCAGAGCAACTCATCAACAATCTGTACTCCGCAACAGAAAGCGCAGTGTGTTATTTGCCTTGTGAAAACTGAGTCAGTTATAACAGTGCAACGTAATTTTAGACGTCAGTATGGTGGTGAAGCACCTACAGCAAAAACTATCCGTCTTTGGTTAAAGTCTTTCAAGGAAACTGGTAGTGTTCCAACAGCAAAATCGCTAGGGAGACCGAAACTTCTGAAAATGTTATTGAAGAGAGCCGTGTTTCGTGTGTTCGGAGCCTGAAGTCATTGACCAGAGGTAGTCTACAGTTAGGAGAGCGTAAAGGTACTGTGTAAGATGCTGTGCATAAAAGACTTAAGTTGCGTGCCTAAAAGTTGAAGCTGTTACATGAAATAAAACTTACTGATAAAATCGAAAGCTGTGGGTTTGCTGTGGACTTTCTACACAGATTGATGATGATGTAATTTTTTCAAAAAAATATTGTTTTGTGGTGACACCACATTTCATGTCAGTGGAACAGTTAATCGTCGTAACTGCATAATTTAGGATCATCGGTTCTTACACACTGCTTAATCTAACTTAAACTCTAACTTACGATAAGGACGACACACACACACACACACCCACGCCCGAGAGAGGATTCGAACCTGCGGTCGTAGCGGTCGCGCGGTTCCAGACTGAAGCGCCTAGAAGCGCTCGGCCACCAGCGCCCGGCAGCTCTTTTTCGCACACCCTGTACTGTAGCAGCTCTTTCTATGTATGGACCAAATCTGATAGAGCTATATTACCTGGCAGTGACACGTTATGCGAAAGTTACTTTCTTCTTAAGTTTTCGACACCAGTGTAGTATATTGTTCTCGAGCTGGGGCTGCTTGGTGGCAACAAGCTACATGTTGTTGTTGTTGTTGTGGTCTTCAGTCCAAAGACTTTTTTGATGCAGCTGTCCATGCTACTCTATCCTGTGCAAGCTTTTTCATCTCCAAATAACTACTGCAACCTACATCCCACTGAATATGCTTACTGTATTCCTCTCTTGATCTCCTTCTACGATTTTTATCCCCCAAGCTTCCCTTCAGTACCAAATTCGTGATCCCTTGGTGCCTCAGAATATTTCCTACCAACCGATCACTTCTTACCGTGGGTAAACGAATCATTGATGTCAATGCTGAAGTTCAGTCTGCAACCACAAAACACTGCAGGTCCATCCAGTAGAGAGTGTGCAGCGACAGATTTGATGGTATTCTTTTTCTTGTCGGCGACAGATGTGGTCATTTCGACGTCTTCAATAGTTTTATATATTGTCTGTCTTGCACGACGACGGGATCTTCTGTATGGCATCTTGGCAGCGTTCAATGCAGTTGCCTGTGCAGCAGCAGCAGCGCGAATGATCCGCTCCGCGGGCAGCGCTCGCTTCTATAGCCGCGCACTGGCGCGACGCTGATAAGGGACTTAGAATATTTCCAGTGCTAGTGCCCGCGTCCGGGATAACTCTCGGCTGGCACTGGAAATATTCTAAGTCCCTTATCAGCGTCGCGCCAGTGCGCGGCTATAGAAGCGAGCGCTGCCCGCGGAGCGGATCATTCGCGCTGCTGCTGCTGCACAGGCAACTGCATTGAACGCTGCCAAGATGCCATACAGAAGATCCCGTCGTCGTGCAAGACAGACAATATATAAAACTATTGAAGACGTCGAAATGACCACATCTGTCGCCGACAAGAAAAAGAATACCATCAAATCTGTCGCTGCACACTCTCTACTATATACACGTAGTATACGTGTATACACGTAGTAGACGTAAGATATCAGTTAATGAAACTGTTTTTATATGGATTAAAGGTAAAGGTACCTGTGAATATGTTAAATTTGTTGGAGATTGTACATTGTATTTTCACAAATAAAGTGATCTGTAGCGTAGCTTAAAAACGGACAAGGGTACATCTAGGATCTGTCGACATAGAGTATGCAACAGCATGTTACGTCAGCTCTCTGAGCGCGTCACCTTTGACCCCGCCGATAAGGCGGCTCAAAGCCATCTTGGCAGCGCGCCAGCTTACCATGAATTTCTCTTCTCCCCAATCTTTTTCAGTACCTCCTTCTTAGTTACATGATCTACCCATCTACTCTTCAGCATTCCTCTGTAGCACCACATCTCAAAAGCTTCTGTTCTTTTCTTGTCGAAACTGTTCATCATTCTCTACAAATACTCTGAGAAACGACTCCCTGACACTTAAATCTATACTCGATGTTACCAAATTTCTCTTCTTCAGAAACGCTTTTCTTACCATTGCCAGTCTACATTTTTTATCCTCCCTACTCTGACTGTCATCAGTTATTTTGATTCCCAAATAGTAAAACTCATCTACAAGCGTTTCATTTCCTAATCTAATTCCCTCAGCATGACCTGATTTAACATTCCATTATCCTCGTTTTGCTTTTCTTGATGCTGATTTTATATCCTCCTTTCACGCACTGTCCGTTCCATTCAACTACTCTTCTAACTCCTTTGCTGTCACTGGCAGAATTAGTATGTCCTCGGCAAACCTCAAAGTATTTATTTCTTCTACCTGAACTTTAATTCCTACTCCACATTTTTCTTTTGTTTCCTTTACTGCTTACTCAATGTACAGATTGAATAACACTGAGGATAGGTTACAACCCTGCCGCACTCCCTTCTCAACCACTGCTTCCATTTCGTGCCCCACGCCTCTTATGACTGCCATCTGGTTTCTGTACAAATTGTAAATAGCCTTTCGCTCCCTGTATTTTACCCCTGCCACCTTTAGAATTTGAAAGAGAGTACTCCATAAGGGAGTAGCTATTTGAAGAACTCTCTAAACAAGTTTCTAGAGTGGACACATCTGTTACACTGGTTGCACACTTCTACGTAATGTTACTGTACGACGTCGCACAGTGGTACGACAATGGTCTCATTCTGGCTGACGGCTGCGATTCAGATTTGTGTTTCAAAGTGATTTCCCTACATGACATAGCCAGCCGCTGTGGCCGAGCGGTTCTAGACGCTTCAGTTTGGATCCGCACTGCTGCTACGGTCGCATGTTCGAATCCTGCCTCGGGCATGGATGTGTGTGATAGCCTTAGTTAGGTTTAAGTAGTTCTTAGGGGATTGATGACCTCCGATGTTAAGTCCCATAGTGCTTACAAGGGAACCTCCCCATCGCATCCCCCTCAGATTTAGTTATAAATTGACACAGTGGATAGGCCTTGAAAAACTGAACACAGATCAATCGAGAAAACAGGAAAAAGTTGTGTGGAACTATGAAAAAATAAGCAAAATACACAAACTGAGTAGTCCATGTGCAAGATAGGCAACATAAAGGACAATGATAGCTGATGAGCGCCGTGGTCTCGTGGTTAGAGTGAGCAACTGCGGAACGAAACGCCCGTGGTTCGACTCCTCCCTCGAGCGAAAATTTTACTTTCTTTATTTTCGCAAAGTTACGATCTGTCCGTTCATTCATTGACGTCTCTGTTCACTGTAATAAGTTTAGTGTCTGTGTTTTGCGACCGCACCGCAAAACCGTGCGATTAGTAGACGAAAGGACGTGCCACTCCAATAGGAACCGAAAACATTTGATCGCAAGGTCATAGGTCAACCGATTCCTCCACAGGAAAACACGTCTGATATATTCTATACGTCACTGGTGACGGCATGTGCGTCACATGACAGGAATATGTTGTCGACCCACCTAACTTGCACACTTGGCGAATGGGTAAAAAGATTCTTCTACCTTGCCCGATTTAGGTTTTCTTATGGATGTGATAATCACTCCAAAAAAAGTGATGAAAACATAAGAGTTTGTCACATAAACTGCATCAAATGAATGCAACAGTTTCAGAGTCGCACAGTTTTCCCTGTGCTTTGTCAAAACACATGTTTTTTTACGTTTTCAAATGTTTCTGTGCGTAGACCGTCAAATTCTGTATATGTCCAAGCAAATATGAACATGTCCTGGAATTTTGGAGAGCGAAGTTGATTATGTGTGAGTGCCTGAACTTTGATAATTATCTGAAAATAAAAAATTAAAATTTTCACCCGATAGAAGATTTGAACGAAGGACCTGTCGTTCTACAGCTGCTCACGCTAACCACGGGACCACGGCACTCCGGAGCTTACACTTTCCTTGATGTTGCATATCTTGCGCATGGACTACTCAGTTTTTATATTTTGCTTATTTTTTTCATAGTTCCACACAACTTCTTCCTGTTTTCTCGATTGATCCGTGTTCAGTTTTTCAAGACCTATCCCTGTGCCAACTTATAACTAAAGCTGAGGGGGGTGCGATGGGGAGGTTCCCTTGTTAGAGCCATTTGGACCTACATGACTTAAGCCAAATTTCGTGATGGTTGCAGCGACAAGGACATGGCCGATTTCCTTCCACATACATTATGTTTTCAATATTTCTTTCCTCGCCCTTCTATCAGACTTAGGTAATCTTCCAATAATATTCTTGAAAGAAATTGATTATAAATGGTGGATCCTACTGGATTTGAACCAGTGACCATCTGGCTAATAGCCAGATGACCGTTCAGCCCTAATGACCTTGTTATCGACGGGGCGTTAAACATTAATCATCCGTCCCTCCTTCTATCACAGGATTAGTTTCTTTCGAAATGTTGACCTGCCCCAGTAGATAATACCGTAAGACGTTAGTGGGTGAGAATACAGTCTTTTTGACGGTGTCATCTCCGAATTAACGCAAAACTTGCAGATTTTTTCGTCGGTTAAGCTGTTGTTCAGCGTAGCGCGCATACGCTCAACCAGACTGCTGGGGTTTTCGCCTGTTAGGAGACGGTAATTAAGCAGCGAGCGCTGGGGCGCGAGTATCGACCGTTGCGCCGACGCTGCGGCGCGACGGTGTAACTTTCAGGCGACAGACCGCACGCAAAGGTTTCTTATGGCGCAGGTGTCTATCGATCGTGACCTCGACGAATACAGCTGCTCTTCAATGTCAACAAAGAATTCGACCGCTTTTCCGAGCCGTTCCATTCCCCAATTTTGTACGATAGACAGGACTGTCAATGTGGCTCACAGCTTGTAGGGCCGTGATTAACTTTGTTCCTTAGCGTTGCGAAACTCTACAGCGATGTTCTCAGTGTGTTTCAACGTACAGATTCGATTAATACCCTCAGTTTTTTTCTTTATTGTCATTTTCACACCTGATACAGGTAGCCCAGCAGCGGCATACTACGCCGCTCTTCGGCCACAGATATAACTAATGATACAAAAGGAGACAATCGAAAAACAGGCATGGCGGACATACAAATGTAAACATACAAAATTAAATCACACGGAGCCGTTCACGGGCGCAGTGTCCAAAATAAAAACTTTCAGAAACGTGGACACGCACAGAGATAACACATGCAAGAAAATGGTTCAAATGGCTCTGAGCACTATGGGACTTAACATCGATGGTCATCAGTCCCCTAGAACTTAGAACTACTTAAACCTAACTAACCTAAGGACAGCACACACATGCAAAAGATGGAGCAGAAACGATGAAACATTGGAACACGAACATAACAGCACACACAAACACTAGGCGATGATCTCCGGCGCGCAAAATTTCACTATACGTGTACGAGCCTGGGGACACGCCAAAAACGGGAAAAGGTGGGGGAGGAGGGAGAGGGGAGAGTGTAGATGCCAATGGCAGTGGAGATAGAAGGGGGAGGAAAGAAGGTAGGGGGGTAGGGGAAGCCCGGGGGGAGGAAGGAGGAAGGAAGGGAGAGGGGAGAGAGGGTGCCTGTGGGAAAAAGACACAGGGTGTGGTAGAGGAGGATTAAAGTTGGTAGGAGGGGTAGATGGAGGGGAGGAGGGCATCATCAGGGAGGGGGAGTTGGTGGAAGCCACCTTGGGCAAGGATATGGAGTGCGGAGAGATGGGATGTGGGAATGCAGGCATAGCAGTGGACAGGGGTGGGAGAGGATGGGAGAGACAAGCGGGTGAGGGGGATCAAGTTTGCGGGATATGTCGTGGATCCGTATCCTTTCGAGGAAAAGGAGGAGGCGTGGGAACGGGATGAGGTCATATAGGATCCGCATGGGGGTTGGGAGGCGGATGCGATAGGCGAGGCAGAGTGCATGGCATTCTAGAATTTGAATGGATTTGTAGAAGGTAGGAGGGGCGGAGATCCAGGCAGGATGAGCATAGAAGAGGATAGGGTGGATAAGGGATTTATAGATGTGGTGGAGAGGTCCAGACCCCATGTGTGACCAGAAAGGAGCTTGAGGAGATGGAGTTGGGAGCGTGCCTTGGCTTGGATAGTCCAGAGATGGGAGGTCTAGGAGAAGCGATGGGCAAGGGTGACGCCAAGATACTTGAGGATGGGAGTGAGGGTGATAGGATGTCCATAAATTGTGATATAGAAGTCGAGGAGACGGAAGGAAGGGGTGGTTTTGCCTACAATGATCTCCTGAACACACTCAGTCCTGAGCTTACATTTTATGAATGAAAAGTTTATACTGTTGGTCAATGCGTTGTTATGGGACAAAATATGACCAAAATGCTAAATTTCAAAAAATTGCCTTGATTCACCAAAATAGCGGTCGGTTACAATTAAAGTGCATCTGTTCACGGAGGTGCAGAGTGGGCAGTAATTACCGTATGGCAGCGAAACGTTCTAGATATGCTAATACATCAATTTGGAACCGATTTACGCTGGAAAAAAATTAATTCCAGCTTTGGCCACCAGGTTCAATTCTGACACTGCACAGCATCTCGTCAATGCCTCCAGCGCTCATATTGAGCAAATTGTGTAATCAGCGCTTAATCATAAAATTAACTTTATGTCTTCTGACTTGTTTGACCTCTTCTGCCCAAGTCCTGTTCCTAACCCACTACATATGTCTTTCTTGCATTCACAGCACCTGATTTGCACTGGGTACTCAAATTGGAACTAATTTCTATTCAACAAAAATCAGTTCCACATTAACGCACAATATGTGCCAATTTTCGCAGACATACGATAATTGCAGTCCATGCTGGACCTCTGTGAATAGCTGCACTTTGATTATAACCACCCGGTATTAGGACATGTCGCATATATGCTACATCAGGACTCAACTGTGTATTTTATCCTAGGAATGAAATGTTTTCAGGGGTTGCTTTGATGGATTTTATTTATATACTTGCCGCGCGGGATTAGCCAAGCGATCTAAGGTGCTGCAGTCATAGACTGTACGGCTGGTCCCGGCGTAGGTTCGAGTCCTCCCTCGGGCATGGTTGTGTGTGTTTGTCCTTACGATAATGTAGGTTAATAGTGTGTACGCTTAGGGACTGATGACCTTAGCAGTTAAGTCCCATTAGATTTCACACACATTTGAACATTTATATACTTACAAGAAAAATACATAAATACGGATGCAGCAGCATAGAAAAATACATAAATACGGATGCAGCAGCATAGCTTCCTGATTTCTCTCCGATTTGGTCCCTTTGCCATTTTTTGTAGAGATTTTTGAAATCCCGCATTTATGTGAACCGTCTAAGGAACCTACAAGACCTGAAGGCAAACATCCGAGTAGAAATTGCCAACGTCCCCTCTCCTATGCTGGTAAGGGTCATGAGAATGCCGGAAATCGGCTTATTCAGTGTGTGGGCAATTGAGGGCGTCATCTACCTATAAGATTTTCAGAACTGTGTAAACCAAAACCTTAGATATGTACCCACATTATTTAAAACATTAAAAAAAATCTGATTAATAAAATGGGTTTTATTTCGTTTTGAAATCATGAAATTATGCTGTCGCACCTTGCATATTTATGTAACTGTCACAAAATGTTGTTTTATTATTATGCGTGAAAATACGGCCAGAAAATAACTTGTAATTCTACAATTTTTATGGAGTTGCAAATAACCGTTCCTGTTTTCGGTGAGACGGAGAGGTATTTTGCGTCTGGTGCACACCACAATTATGAAACCCTTACATGCAGGCAACATAGGTGTGAAAAGAGTTTTTGGGTATTATTCATCATCTTAGCTAGGTGATGGCATGGAACATCTTTGCTGCTGGTGAGGGCACAGTCTTTGGTATTCGGGGGTGCTTCCTCAGTGGGACTGCAACATATTTGTCGTTACATTCCTCCTCTTCTTCCTCTTGCATTCCTCCACTGAATGTGAAAGTATAGGTAGTTGCCGAATGTACACTTACGGTTACACAAAAAAAAAAGCGACGGAATAAGCAATCACTTATTCGATACTGTAGAGTGTATTAGTATATTACAGCAATTCTAAACAACATTCTCGTTCAAAATTACAAAAAACGGAATTACCTTTCCAGAAAGAGATTTTCACTCTGCAGTGGATGCGACACTTCCTAGTAGATTAAAACTGTGTGCCTGACCGAGACTCGAACACGGGACCTTCGCCTTTCGCGGGCAAGTGCTGTACCATCTGAGCTACCCACGCACGACTCACGCCCCGTCCTCACAGCTTTACTTCCGCCAGTACCTCGTCTCCCACTTTCCAAACTTCACAGAAGCTCTACTGCGAACCTTGCAGAATTAGCACTCCTGGAAGAAAGGATATTGCGGAGACATGGCTTAGCCACATCCTGGGGGATGTTTCCAGAATGAGATTTTCACTCTGAAGCGGAGTGTGCGCTGGTATGAATTCTGCAACGTTCGCAGGAGAGCTTCTGTGAAATTAGGGAAGTAGGAGACAAGGTACTGGCAGAAGTAAAGCTGTGAGGACGGGGCGTGAGTCGTGCTTGGGTAGCTCAGATGGTAGAACACTTGCCCGCAAAATGCAAAGGTCCCGAGTTCGAGTTCCGAAATTACCTTTATTTCTCGAAAAGATGCTGACGCTGTGATAAACAGTTTTCGTCAAGCAGATGCTGAAACTTGCTGTGAGCTTGCAGAAACGTCAACATCTATGTCTACACCATACTCGACAAGCCACAGTCCGGATCTGCCGAGTGCTGTTGGCAAGTGGGATGCATTCAGCACTTGTGAGGCCAATTGAGGAACTACTTGACTGAGAAGTAGCGACATCGGTCACAATAACTGGCAACAGCCGGGAGTGCGGTGTGCTCACCGCATGCCCTCCGTATCCGCATCCGGTGAAACCTACGGGTTGAGAATGACACGGTGGCCGGTCGGTTCCTTTGAGCATTCAAAGCCTATTCGGATGGTGTTTGTTTGTTTTTATTTTATTTGCACCTCAAGTTACGTATGACCAAATTGAGGAGCAAATCTCCAAGGTTGTGGAACGTGTCAGTACATGAAATTACAACACAAGAGTAATAACACATAAAAACAAAATGTTTATGAACCCAAAAAAAAGTCAAGCCGTAAGTTTCAGTAAACGCAGTCAACAATATAACACAAGAATGAGCTTAATTTTTTAAGGAACTCCTCAACAGAACAGGAGTGACCGTAAGGAAACTCTTCAGTTTCGATTTGAAAGTGCGTGGATTACTGCTACGATTTTTGAATTCTTGTCGTCACTTATTGAGAAAGGAAGCAGCCCTATGCTGCACACCTTTCTGTACAAGAGTTAAGGAAGTCCGATCCAAATGCAAATTGAATTTCTGCCGAGTATTAACTGAGTGAAAGCTGCTTATTCTTGGGAATAAACTGATGTTGTTAACAAGAAACGACAGTAAAGCATACATATATTGAGAGGCCAATGTCAAAATACCAACACTAGTGAACAGTGGTCGACAAGAGGTTCGCGAACTCCCACCACTCACACCACCCCAGCCAAAAATATCCTTTTATAATGGGAAGAGTTACCCTGAAACATAATACCAGACGACATAAGTGAATGAAAATAAGCAAAGTAGACTAATTTTCGTGTCAAAAGATCACTCACTTCAGACACCATTCGAATAGCAAAAATTGCAGGATTAAGTCTTTGAACAAGATCCTGAACGTAGGCTTTCCATGACAGTTTACTATCTATCTAAACACCCAGAAATTTGAACTGTTCAGTTTCAGTAATCATATGCCCATTCTGTGAAATTAAAACGTCGGGTTTTGTTGACCTATGTGTTAGAAACTGTAAAAACTGAGTCTTACTGTCATTTAGCGTTAGTTTATTTTCTAAAAGCCACAAACGTAGGTCATGAACCGCACTATTTGAAACCGAGCCAATGTTGCACACAACATCCTTTACTACCAAGCTAGTGTCATCAGCAAACAGTAATATTTTAGAGTTACCTGTAATACTAGAGGGCATATCATTTATACAAATAAGGAACAGGAGTGGTCCCAACACTGATCCCTAGGGCACCCCTCCCCCCTTGACAGTACTCCACTCTGATCCCACATCACAGCCATTCTTAACATTGTGAATAATGACCTTTTGCTATCTGTTGCTAAAGTAAGAGGTGAACCAATTGTGAGCTACTCCCCATACTCCATAATGGTCCAACTTCTGGAGCAATATCTTGGAGTAATATTTTGTGATCACCACAGTCAAACGCCTTAGTTAAATAAAAAAATATTCTTAGCGTTCGAAACCTTCTGTATAACCCATTCAGTACCTCACAGAAAAAAGAGAATATAACATTTTCGGTTGTCAAACGACTTCTAAAGCCGAACTGTACATTTAATAGCAAATTATGTGATATAAAATGATCAATTATCCTTACATACATAGCCTTTTCAATAACTTTAGCAAACACCGATGGCATAGAAATATGTCTAAAATTGTCTACCTTATCTCTTTCTCCCTTTTTATAAAGCGGCTTTACTACTGAGTACTTTAATCATTCAGTAAACGGACCATTCCCAAAGGAAACATTACAAATATGGCTGAGTACAGGGCTAACATGTGGAGCACAGTACTTTAATATTCTGCTAGGCACTCCATCATGTCCAAGAGAGTCCTTAGTCTTCAGTGATTTAATTATTGACTCAATCTCCCCCTGTCAGTATCACAGAGGAGCATTTCAGACATCAGTCTCGGAAAGGCATTTTCGAAGAGTGTTATATGACTCCTTGTAGAAATCAAATTTTTATTTAATTCATCAGCAATGCTCAGAAAATGATTGTTAAGTACTGTACATATATCTGATTTATCAGTAACAGAAATATTCTTACTACGAACTGACTTTATATCGTCGACCTTGTGCTGCTGACCAGACACTTCCTTCACAACTGACCATATGGTTTTAATTTTATCCTGTGAATTAGCTATTCTTTTTGCGTACCACATACTCTTCGCCTTCCTAATAACGTTTTTAAGCACCTTACAATACTGTTTGCAATGGGTTACTGTTGCTTGATTGTGACTACTCCTTTCTATGAATCGCTGTCTGGTAACTGCTTTTCCTACTATTTGTTTTACGTACTCATACCACTTAAGGTCACTCTGGATAGTTACTCCAAAATATTTTATGGTGGATACTGTTTCAAGCATACTGTAGTTGTACGGCGATGCGCCGAAAGTACATGGTGTAAAATATACGTTACAGTCTGGCACAGAAAGTTTAACTAATGCCTTTAAAATCGCCATTAGACTTGTTTATTTACAGTGTTACATTTACATTTGCACATTCATGATTTCGGCTTCAAAGTGTTACAAATTGCCTAAGATGGCATACTGTCGTATTAAAATACGCTATTAGACACAATGTTCCATTTTAATACGACAGTATGCCATCTTAGGCAATTTATTGCACTTAAAACACTTGATAATGGCACGTTGAAGCAGAAATCATGATTGTGCAAATGTAAATGTAACACTGTAAATAAACAACAGTCTAATGGCGGTATTGACTTTAAAAAATGGCTCTGAGCACTATGGGACTTAATATCTGTGGTCATCAGTCCCCTAGAACTTAGAACTACTTAAACCTAACTAACCTAAGGACACGACACGCATCCATGCCCGGGCAGGATTCGAACCTCCGACCGTAGCGGTGGCGCGGTTCCACACTGAAGCGCCTAGATCCGCTCGGCCACGACGGTCGGCTAACGTTCACAGACAAACAGAAAAAATCGAATACTAAGCACGGAAACGGGGAAGAAAGCGTGCACTAGTATTCAGTATCAGGTTTGTCACGCCATCAAGTATAAATTAAAATCATCATCATTTATCTGCTATATTAGCAGGTCCTTTGCCTCTCCATTTTCTGCGATCCATTGCTTCCTTCTTAAGGCTGCTGTATGTTGTACCGTCCATCATGTCATCCAGTATCTGGAATCTCTTCCTTCCTCGCTTCTTTTTCCCTTCTACATAACCTTCTAAAACTGTTTTTATCAGTAAGTCATTCTTTCTTAATATATGCCCAATCCAATTTCTTTTTCTTCTCTTTATTACATCTAGTAACTGTCTTTTCTCTCCCACTCTTCTCAGTACCTCTTCATGTTTTACTCTGTCCATCCAACTTATTCTTTCCATCTTCCGCCATGTCCAGATCTCGAAAGCCTCCAGCCTTTCTCTGTCTTTTTTCCTCATAGTCCATGTTTCAGCGCCATATAGAAGAACACTCCATACAAGACATTTTATGAGTCTCTTTCTTAGTTCTCTGTCCAGACCTCTGCAGAAGATTCTCCTTTTCTTATAAAACGACTCTTTTGCCATTGCTATCCTTGTTTTAATTTCTGTGGTGCACTTCCAGTCGGTGTCTATCCTGCTTCCAAGATACTTAAAATTTTGCACCTGTTCCTGTGTTTCTCCATTCAGCACAATTTTTATTTCCTTATTTCCTCCTATTGCCAATACTTTTGTTTTATTTGTGTTATTTTCATTCCATATTTTTTTCCGTTAGTTGCAATGGTGTCCACCAAATCCTGTAATTCTTTTTCCCCTGTGGCTAGAAGGACCATGTCATCAGCAAATCTCAAGCACCCTACTCTTCTTCCTCCAATTTCTACTCCTTTGTCATCTAATGTGCATTGGTCAATCATATTTTCCAAGTGCAGGTTGAGAAGAGTAGGTGATAAACAGCATCCTTGTCTTACTCCTTTCCCTAGTCTGATCCAGTTTGTACTTTCTCCTCTCACTTTAACTGAAACTTTTTGATTAAGGTACAATGAGTTTATAAGTCTTCTGGTTTTCCAGTCCACTCTCTTTTCCCTCATAATAGTCGCCAGCTTGTCCCAAACCACATTGTCAAATGCCTTTTCTAAATCGATGAAGCAAATATATAGGTCTCTTCCTTTTTCAATAAACCTTTCTCACAAGATTCGTAGGAGCCCTATTGCATCTCTGGTGCTCGTATTCCGTCTAAAGCCAAACTGATCCTCGCCGAGATTCTCCTCTATTACTTTTTCAAGTATTTTATTAATTATTCTTAACATCACTTTGGCTGCATGTGAAATGAGGCTGATTGTCCTGTGCTCGCTGCATTTCTTGGTTCCTTGTTTTTTCGGTAATGGAATCATTACTGTTGTCAAAAAGTCCTCAGGCCATTCACCACTGTCATATATTTTATTACATAACCTCAATATTTCTCTTATTCCATTGTGGTTCAAGCATTTTAGTATTTCTCCCGGTATTGTATCTGTACCTACTGCTTTGCCATTTTTCATTGCAGCAATGGCAGACTTTACTTCTTCCATTATGATGGTCGGTCCTTTCTCTTCATCACTTACACTGTTGTGTGATTCAAGTTCCAGAGTTTCTGGTTTGCTATTTGTGTCATATAGCTCTTTTATATATTTTTCCCATCTCTGGAGGACATCGTCACGATCTTTGTACACTACCTCTTCGTCTTTACTCAAAATTTCCATAGTAGCACTTCCTGCTCTGTTTTGTTCCCATGTCATAGTCTTTACTCTGTTGTATAGTAAGTCGTATCTTCCCTTCCCGTCCAGTTCTTCAATTTCATCACATTCCTCTTTTAGCCATTTTTTCCTAGCCTGCTCTGTTTCTCTTCGCAGTTCGTTATTTAACCTTCGGTATATCTTTCTTGCATCTTCAGTGTTCTTGTTTTTCAATTTTCTTCTCTCCTACATCTTGGAAATCATTTCTTGTGTGACCCATGGTTTTTTTGACCTTTTCCCTTTTACATATCCTATATTTTGCTGTCCTGCATTAATGATTCCTTCTTTCAGCATATTCCAGTACTCGTTGGCATTATCAGGTGCTTCTTTGTCTCGTAATGTGTTTAGAAAGTCCCGAAACAGCATTTCTGTAATTTGTTCTTTGTTGGACCTTATCTTCTCTAGATCCCACTTCTTCACCATTGTCGCCTTTTCAGTTTTTTCATTCTTATTTCTATTTCTGCCATAAGTAAGTTGTGGTCACTATTAATATCTGCACCTGGTAATGTGTGCACCTTCTTGATTCCATTCCTGTATCTTTCTTCTACCGAGCGAGGTGGCGCAGTGGTTAGACACTGGACTCGCATTCGGAAGGACGACGGTTCAATCCCGCGTCCGGCCATCCTGATTTAGGTTTTCCGTGATTTCCCTAAATCACTCCAGGCAAATGCCGGGATGGTTCCTCTGAAAGGGCACGGCCGACTTCCTTCCCCATCCTTCCCTAATCCGATGAGACCGATGACCAAGCTGTCTGGTCTTCCCCAAACCAACCAACCAACCAATCTTTCTTCTACCAGTATAAAATCGATTTGGTTTTAATTAAATTAAAATACAAGCTGCAAAAGATGTCAAGGAAACAACTATATGGCTGAAATGAAAGAGAGATTATCAATGAGGAGCAACAGCATGATGGCGCGTCAGCCCAATCTGTAGGCCGTAGCATCTCGTCAGATGAAACAGACAACGTCCGGCGGTTGTTTCTTAATCACGTGGATCACTTGCGTCTCGCTAATGGTGTCATATAGCTCTTTTATATATTCTTCCCATCTCTGGAGGACATCGTCACGATCTTTGTACACTACCTCTTCGTCTTTACTCAAAATTTCCATAGTAGCACTTCCTGCTCTGTTTTGTTCCCATGTCATAGTCTTTACTCTGTTGTATAGTAAGTCGTATCTTCCCTTCCCGTCCAGTTCTTCAATTTCATCACATTCCTCTTTTAGCCATTTTTTCCTAGCCTGCTCTGTTTCTCTTCGCAGTTCGTTATTTAACCTTCGGTATATCTTTCTTGCATTTTTTTCAAAAAAATTGGAAAAATAAAACGAAGACCGGTTTATTGGTGTGTACTGAGTAATACATTTGACGAAGCATACACACAAGAACGACCATACGCAAGAGTCAGTGGACACACAAGAAATACGACAACTGAACACGTCAAATGACTCACACTCCGACTCAGATGCCAAGCAGACCCGGACAACGATGCGATATGATGGATACACAACGATGTAGAGGTAACATAATATTAAGACATAAGATAATATTAAGGATTATAAATACAGAACAATCAATATTGTATCTATACAGCAACTATATGCATAAAAATTATATGACGTTTGAGAAAGAAGGTACAGTCAGCTTTGCTCAGCATAAAACACGAGGAAGGCACTATAACAATCAGAGGTTTACTTAGGCGTAGGCAAGATTTGATTGGGGGGTGGGGACGGGGAGGTTCAACAAATGGGCATCGTAATAAAGTGCACTTGTAATAGAACACAAGTACATATGCAGGGTGGTCCATTGATAGTGACCGGGCCAAATATCTCACGAAATAAGCATCAAACAAAAAACTACAAAGAACGAAACTCGTCTAGCTTGAAGGGGGAAACCAGATGGCGCTATGGTTGGCCCGCTAGATGGCGCTGCCATAGGTCAAATACATATCAACTGCGTTTTTTTAAAAATAGGAACCCCCATTTTTTTATTACATATTCGTGTAGTACGTAAAGAAATATCAATATTTTAGTTGACCACTTTTTTCGCGCTGTAAGTCACAAACGTATAAATAAGTACGTGGTGTCACGTAACATTCCGCCTGTGCGGACGGTATTTGCTTCGTGATACATTACCCGTGTTAAAATGGACCGTATCCACCCCCACCGTCCTACCTTACCTCCACAGGCCGTCCTCCTCCTCCGTGAATCCCGCCGTCTCTACCGTGCATTCCTCCGCACGCGTGACCTGGACACACTACGACGCCAACTCCAGAGACACATCCGTAACTTGCTCGCGGCTAAGAAACGCCGGGACTGGAGACAGACATGCACCCATTTAAACGCTACCCTTCCTATCAACTCGTCCAAGTACTGGTCAGCCTTCCGCCGCCTTACCGGATCTAACACCCCCCCCCCCCATACTATCCTCTCCTTCATGACAACCAACCTTCCCTGACAACATTAGTAAGGCCAATCACTTTGCCTCCTACCTCTCCGATGTCTTTACCATCCCAGACGATCCCCAGTTCGATTACTCCCTCTTCCCAGATGTCCGCGATCGAACTGACACCTCTGTCCCTCCCCTCGCACCTGGTTTCCAGTACTTGGACAACATTGCACGCACAGAACTCAATGCCCCTATCACTACACAGGCTCTCATCGCTACACTCCCCACGAAACGCAACACCGCTCCTGGTGGCTCTGAGCACTATGGGACTTAACATCTATGGTCATCAGTTTCCTAGAACTTAGAACTACTTAAACCTAACTAACCTAAGGACATCACACAACACCCAGTCATCACGAGGCAGACAAAAGCCCTGACCCCGCCGGGAATCGAACCCGGGAACCCGGGCGAGGGAAGCGAGAACGTTACCGCACGACCACGAGCTGCGGACCCGCTCCTGGTCACGATCGTGTCACCTATCGCCACCTTCGTGAAGCTCCTGCCTCTTTCCTCTCCACCCTGGCCAGGCTGTACAATGTAGTCCTGTCCACCGGCTTCTACCCCAACTTGTGGAAAACCTCCCATATCCTGATGTTCCTTAAACCCGGTAAACCGCCATTCGCTGTCTCCTCCTACCATCCCATCAGCCTTACCTCGGTCTTCAGCAAGGTCCTGGAATCCATCCTCACCCGACGCATCCACCAGCATCCCCACCAGCACCGCCTCCTTCTCGTTATCCAGTGTGGCTTTCGGCCGTCCTTCTCTACCGATGACCTTCTCCTTCACCTCATCTCCTCTCCGAGCAGCTTAATTCCCGTCGTTCCGCTATCTTCCTCTCCCTTGCCCTTGAACGAGCCTATGGCCGTGTGTGGCATTCCAGTCTCCTCTTCAAGCTTCAAACCTTCGCCCTTCCTATTAACTACGTCCGTCTGATCGGCTCCTATCTTTCCCAACGTCCTTCCTACGTCACCATCCACAACACGGATTCCTACACCTTTTTCGCCTCCGCCGGTGTGCCCCAGGGTTCCGTCCTCTCCCTTCTTCTGTACCTGTTGTATACGGCGGACATGCCACCGCCTTCACCCCCCCCCCCCCCATCCACCTTCTCCAGTACGCCAATGACACCGCCTTCCTTGCCCTTGCCCCCACCCTGCAGCGCTCCCAACACCTTCTCCAATCCCATCTTGATCAGTTCACCGCTTGGTGCAACCAGTAGTTGCTTAAGGTCAATCCTGCCAAAACCCAGGCGATCATAGTAGGTAAAACCACCCCTTCCTTCCGCCTCCTCGATTTCTACATCACCATCTATGGCCATCCTATCACCCTCACCCCTGCCCTTAAGTACCTTGGTGTCACCCTCGACCGTTGCCTCTCCCGGACCCCCCACCTCCGGATGATCCAAGCCATGGCACGTTCCCGACTATGTCTCCTCAAACTCCTTTCCGGCTGTACTTGGGGTCTGGACCCCTCCACCATCCTCCATACATATAAATCCCTCATTCGCCCTATCCTTTGCTACGCCCACCCTGCCTGGATCTCCGCTCCCCCAACCTTTTACAAATCCCTTCAAATCCTAGAACGCCATGCTCGCATATCGCATCCGTCTCCCCTCCCCCATGCAGATCCTGTACGACCTTATTCCCTTCCCCCACCTCCTCCTTTTCCTCGAACAGATACAGATCTTCTACACCTCCCGCAAACTCGATCCTCCTCACCCGCTGGTCTCTCCCATCCTCTCCCGCCCCCGTCTGCTGTCACACCTGTACTTCCACGTCCCACCTGCTCTCCATCTCTCCGCTCTCCACACCCTCTCCTAAGGTGGTTTCCGCCAGCTCTCCCTCCCTGATGATGCCCTCCTCCCCTCCATCTACCCCTCCTACCAACTTTGATCCTCCCTCCCTCTTCCTATGTTTTTTCCCTTGGGCACCCTCTCTCCCTTCTCTCCCCCCCTCCCTCCCTCCTCCCTTTCTCCTCCCTCCTCCCCCGGGCTTCACCTACCCCCATACCTCCATTCCTCCTCCCATCTCCTCTGCCATTGGCATCTTTGCTCTCCCCTCTCCCCCTCCCCTTCCCCCTACCCCTCTTGGCAGTTCCCCGGACTCGCACATGTTACGTGGACATTCGTGCGCCGGAGATCATCGCCATCCGTTTTCTCGTGTGTGTGCCATCGTGTTTTGTGTTTAGTGTTCGCCGTCACGCTACAACGTTCACTTGTGCCGTTGAAATCATCAGTGTTTGTGCGCCGTGCCCACGTGTTTCAGTGTATTAATCGTCGAGTGTGAATGGCCCCGTGTTATTGTATTTCTGTGTCTACTGTTTTTTGCCCGTCAATTTGTCTATTATCTATCTTCTTTATGTTTTCTCATTGTCGACTCTAAGGCTGAAGAGCAGCGTAGGATGCTGCTGCCAGCCTACCTGATGTACAGGTATAAAAATTACAATAAAGGAAAAAAATGGACCGTTTACCAATTGCGGAAAAGGTCGATGTCGTGTTGATGTATGGCTATTGTGATCAAAATGACCAACGGCCGTGTGCTATGTATGCTGCTCGGTATCCTGGACGACATTATCCAAGTGTCCGTACCATTCGGCGGATAGTTACGTTATTTAAGGAAACAGGAAGTGTTCAGCCACATGTGAAACGTCAACCACGACCTGCAACAAATGATGATGCCCAAGTAGTTTTTTAGCTGCTGTCGCGGCTAATCCGCACATCAGTAGCAGACAAAATACGCGAGAAGCGGGAATCTCAAAAACGTCGGTGTTGAGAATACTGCATCAACATCGATTGCACACGTACCATATTTCTATGCACCAGGAATTGCATGGCGACGACTTTGAACGTCGTGTACAGATCTGCCACTGAGCACAAGAGAATTTACGGGACGATGTTTTACAGCTAAGGTCATTAGGGATTGAGCTTTACACGGATTTTTATTATTATTATTATCGGAGTAAAAAGAAGCGACGTAGCCTTTTCAAGGAACCATCCTAGCACTCCCTACAGTGAACTGGAAAACCACGAAAAACCGAAATTTGGATGGCTGACTCTAGGGTCGAACACATGTCTGGCAAATGCGCTTCTAGTGCATTAGGCACTACGTCGCCGCGTTCAGTGCTGTGGCAGAGATGGCAGATGAAAATTATAAGGTTTCGTGAAAGTGCAGAATAGGAGCGTTTATGTCCAAACTTTATTAATATTAATGAATATGAAATTAAATTAAGCATGTTGTAACAATGCTAGATTGCTACGGTCGACATGGCCGGCTACTACACGAATTTCACCGACTTTTCCCAGCACAAGGGCCTATTGATTAGGACTATAGCTTGTGAAAGTTTTCTTCGCAGTTCCCCCCCCCCCCCCTTTTCGGATCTATACTTCCTGCTAGAAGTCGTGTTCTGCTTCATTTCTCTTCCAGCCTTAGCAAGCAACTGAATAATTGGAAATTTTTGAAGCGGATTAATTTATTTTCATCCTCATTGCCAAAAATAAGTACTACATCTGAACGTGAATGTATCAATAATGCGCTTTCACGAAACACAGTTGCTTCCTTGCTACATCAGAAAAGAGTCGTTTTTCACCTTTCGATAACAACTTCTTTCGTCACTATGAAATATGCAATATCTGATAACTGGCATACGCGTGGAAAAAAATTCTAGAGGAAAAGTTGTATAGCAGTAAAATGTTTAAAAAGTCAAAGAAAGTGTCGAAAAGCCTAGCTGGTTATCAAATGTCACCATTTATCAGTTTTATGGCATTCGCTTTGTTAATGACCATCATTTTTTTAGTTTCCGGCCGATTTTTTTCATTATTCATTCCTGTTGTTTCATTTATTTATCAGTGCAATCATTCCGTGGATTTTGTGCCTATGCTGTTGAAAAGGTGCGTTCTGCCAGCTCTCTTTCCGCCATTGCTAAATCTGGCAGTGAAGGAGGAGTCAGGCGCCAACTGACTGCTTTTGAGTTAACGTTCGTCGGTGAAAGTGAGCACGACGTTTGAATTATTTGTGGAGAAAGTGTTATGGATGCGAAGAGTCTAAAGAAGGCTTTCAAACGTTTATTGAAAGGGTTAAGACGAGAAATGATGGGAAACATTGTTTTGGTGTATTGTACCGTTGTTGTAGTTGTTTAAAAAAAGTGCAGGAAATCTTGTTAGACGGATCTTTATGCTAGAACGGGTAAAGTGTAGAATGAGTCCAACATTTATAGACGGTCAATTCAAAAAATTTACATTAAAAGAGACTTTCTTTGGCGGAGATAACGCATCACAGGATTGCAAGAAAAACGAGGTGAAGGAGCTGAATTTTTAGAAAAAATGTTGTTCGTGACGTTACAAAGGCATTTTCAATGTCAGTCACGGACATGGTGACAAAACGGAACAATAACTTGGGAATTCAAGTGAAATTTTGAGTGGTGCACATTGAATATTACCTTTTTTGTCGAAGGTGCAAAAAGGTTTTTGACTCAGATGTTGCAATTCGTCGGATGGCCAAAAGATGATGAGGTAGCTGCCTGGGTGAATTTCATTCGTAAGCGTTTGGAAGTAAATAAAGATGAATGATAGTTCGCACTTTAAGATGTTCTGATGAATTACTGTGGATAATCCTCAAAGATCGTGATCATACAAAAACAGCTGTTTTAAAAGTTCTGTGAAGATTTGTTATTCGTTGGAAAAACAAATCAGAAGAAAACTATGTTATGCTTTCAAAACACAGGGTATTCGTATCTGTCATGTGGTACGAGGCCAGAAGCAAAGACCAATAAAAGGAACACATCTGAATTGCTGAAACTACTGCTGTAATCCTGAAGGATATTAGATCACTAGTTTATAAAGTGGGCCTGTATCTCTCTTAACATACGTTTTTGGATAAAGTTTAAAGTGGCACCAGGAGTCACTTAAATTACTTCTTAGAATGAGCGTTTGTTCAAAAAAGAAGGGAACCGTTCGATGCCAAAGACGAAAATCTACTGCCTTTGACATTCTGTTATTTCAGGTGGAAGATCGAGATTCTTCGTTTCTAGTACAGACCTAGGTTTTGAACAAATGATATATAAAAGTATGGCTCACGAGATCTTCTAAATTTGTTATCAGCTTCTGAATGAACCTTATACTGATATCAGACAGTCTGAAGTCCCAAATATATATATATATATATATATATATATATATATATATAAATCTCTCAAAACAATTCGTTGTCCAGTTGTGTTAAGCTACGTAGACGCCCATATTGACAAAATTAATAATAAACATAACCAGTACCCATGTAAACAAAGTTTTGTACTTTATTTATCATAGTGCACATTAGCCGTTCCTCTCTCCTATATAGCACTACTTAAAAGATTTTAAAAGACGCTCACCACAGAAGGGTAACCCTCACACTGGGACAGTACTATCTGGACTCTCCAGACAAATCACATTTCATTGAGGCTGAGTCTATACATTGATACCAATGTTGTCACAACGCCGTCTCATTGCTGCCGTTTTTCCCTCGCCACACTACGCCATGCTGGCAATAGCCGCGATTTGAAAACGTAGTAATTTTGTAACAATGATTATATTGGAACAGATTTTAAAATCAATTCTCTCTTTTCTTTTTTTAGATTTACCAACATTTCGGGATACAGGGGGGTGGGGTGAGAGGGTTGAACTCTCAGCTCCCCCCACCCCGCCCCCACCCCCCACCCCACCCCCAACCCGTCCCCTATGGCTACGCCCATGAATTACACCATCAGTATAATGGCTGCGTCCTGCATAAAGCTCTCAAAACTTGTAACGAATAGTAATAGTTAACAGATGTTAAAAACATTTACACACATCAGCACACGCTATGATACGCTAGTAAACATAGAAAGGTACCTAACCTAGGTTTAGGATGACGGCATCTTAGGGCGGGCTGAGCTTCTCGCCCGCGGATGGCGGGAGACTCAGTGTCATTCTGAAGTACTACTTCTATAAATCTAAACTATTTCCTATCTTTCGTAATTACTTATAAGTTTACAAGTACTGAAAGCAGTAATACTCGGTCCCATAAATAGAAGCAGAGTTTCATGGTAGGCCATTACCTTCTATCGCCACGCTGACCATCCCATCTACAAAAAGCTTTACAAGAGAGTTCTGAGGGAACTCTTCAGACTTGCCAGGCTGCCATTACCTGGCTGGCCGGAACCGCCAATTACCCTATTAGGCATCCCTGGGCTCCCGACGTTCTGCTTCAAACCAAGGAGTCTCTCTACTGGTCACTGCCGTCTTGGTGACCACCAATAATTACAAATGAAATCAAGACCCTAAGCTCAGATGGATAGAGCATCTGCCATGTAAGCAGGAGATCCCGTGATCGAGTCCCGGTCGGGGCACACGTTTTCAACTGTCTCCATTGATGTATATCAACGCTTGTCGACAGCTTAGGGTCCTGATTTAATAATCATTTCATTCTAAGAAAGCTGCGTGGTCACCGATGGTATCTGTTCTCTCGGAGATGTCCGAATGAACAGATGCAATCTTCATATACCAATAATTACAGATTGAAAGGTGTTACATTAAAATCTCTCTGGCCAAAAAATACCCCAGAACAGAGAGAGAATGGTTGTATCTAATTCCCATCTCACTCTGGTCGCAGGGGCAACTAGAAAATCGGGAGGCAAGGTTTTTATTTTAATTTATAACTCAATTCCCTAATAAAATAAATATAATATTACAAGTTGACAACAACTGGTTGATGGCTAGAAAACGAAATAAACGTAATAGTAAAAGTTGCCAGTAGTGCTTTTGATAAGCTAAATAGTTTCCACGTGTCTAAAATGGAAGGTTTTTAATGAGCGTGTATTACATGGGGTTTCAAAAAGAATGAACTTTTTTCAAAACTCCATATTTATTGATAAAAACATACCACAAAGATGAGATTAATTGCAAAATACTTACAAAATCTAAAAAAATTAACTGTGCTGCTACATATGCTCTTTATGTCCAGCAGCATCAGCTTCTCTTCTGTGTCATGAGGTAATGGGGTGATGAACACCCTTTCATTCACATAACCCCACAAGAAAAAATCGCATGGACTCATGTCTGGCAATCTTGGTGGCCAAGGATGCAGGCCAGTGTCTCCGGATTCCATGCTCCCTATACAGCTCAAGTGGTTCAAATGGCTCTGAGCACTATGGGACTTAACTGCTGTGGTCATCAGTCCCCTAGAACTTAGAACTACTTAAACCTAACTAACCTAAGGACATCACACACATCCATGCCCGAGGCAGGATTCGAACCTGCGACCGTAGCGGTCGCGCAGTTCCAGACTGAAGCGCCTAGAACCGCTCGGCCACTCCGATCGGCCCCTATGGAATGTTGAGGTAGTGTGTAACGGAGAAACTGCAGCACGCTGTTGTATCAGTGTGGCGGAGCTCCATCTTGTTGGAAAATGAGGTAATTGGAGTAGTCCTGAACTTGTCGGAAAATCCAGTTCTGCAGCATTTGAAGACATTTCATTGCTGGATACGGCGCACTGTATCCCAGGACACTGCCCTGCATTCTTGGTCGCCAACATTGCCAGACATGACTCCATTTTTTCTTCGTGGACATGTTAAGAAATGTGTGTTCATCTCCCTTTACCTTGCGACATAGAAGAAGAGAAGAACAGAATAACATTTACCATAACTTCCGTAAAAGAAGAGACATTGTATAAAAGTTGTGACGAACTTGGCTACTGTCTAGGTGGTGTTGGTGCTGCTGCTGGTGGACACAGAGCATTTGCAATAGCATGACTAAAACTTTAAGATTTTGTGAGTGTTTTTCAAATAATCCTATGTTTGCAGCACGTATTTATCAATAAATATGGATTTTTAAAATCAGTTCATTCTTTTTGAAAGACTCTGTATAATGACCCATTGATAAGCCACTACGGTAAGTGGTGGAACTGGGTAGATCGATGTCACGATGCCGGAATACCGCCACCCTTTCTTGACAGTGTTGATTGGAATACCCTCTTTCAAATTCTGAAGGTGGCAGGGGTAAAATACAGGGAGCGAAAGGCTATGCACAATTTGTACAGAAACCAGCTGGCAGTTATAAGAGTCGAGGGACATGAAAGGGAAGCAGTGGTTGGGAAGGGAGTGAGACAGGGTTGTAGCCTCTCCCCGATGTTATTCAATCTGTATATTGAGCAAGCAATGAAGGAAACAAAAGAAAAATTCGGTGTAGGTATTAGAATCCATGGAGAAGAGGTAAAAACTTAGAGGTTCGCCGATGACATTGTAATTATGTCAGAGACAGCGAAGGACTTGGAAGAGCAGTTGAACAGAATGGATAGTGTCTTGAAAGGAGGATATAAGATGAACATCAACAAAAGCAAAACAAGGATAATGGAATGTAGTCGAATTAAGTCGGGTGATGCTGAGGGAATTAGATTAGGAAATGAGACACTTAAAGTAGTAAAGGTTTTGCTATTTGGGGAGCAAAATAACTGATGATGGTTGAAGTAGAGAGGATATAAAATGTAGACTGGCAATGGCAAGGAAAGCATTTCTGAAGAAGAGAAATTTGTTAACATCGAGTATAGATTTAAGTGTCAGGAAGTCGTTTCTGAAAGTATTTGTATGGAGTGTAGCTATGTATGGAAGTGAAACATGGTGATAAATAGTTGGGACAAGAAGAGAATAGAAGCTTTCGAAATGTGGTGCTGAAGATTAGATGGGTAGATCACATAACTAATGAGGAGGTACTGAATAGGATTGGGGAGAAGAGAAGTTTGTGGCACAACTTGACTAAAAGAAGTGATCGATTGGTAGGACATGTTCTGAGGCATCAAGGGATCACCAGTTTAGTACTGGAGGGCAGCGTGGAGGGTAAAAATCGTAGAGGGCAACCAAGAGATGAATACACTAAACATATTCAAAAAGGTGTAGGTTGCAGTAGGTACTGGGAGATGAAGAAGCTTGCACAGGATAGAGTAGCATGGAGAGCTGCATCAAGCCAGTCTCAGGACTGAAGACCACAACAACAACAACAGGTGAAGGTTGCCTGTTAGACGCCCAGTGAGATGTCACAGAAACAGAACTGGAGAACCAACCATTTATCACTCAAAGTACATCCGGTGCGTCACTGACAGTCCGAAGGGGACGTGAACAGTGGGCGCTGTCGAAGAAGGCGCTGGAGTCAGCTCGCGGTGCGTTGCCACCAGTATGTAGCGCGGAGGCGATGCCAGAGCAGTGCAGGTGTGCAGCACCACAGTCTAACGTAACAGTCGCGGCACTCACTGCTGTAGAAGTTGTTACCGTTTGACAGATGGAGCGACACTAGCGCTCCACGCGGCGAGTAAGATGAACGTCAGACGTGTCGTAAGCATAAAGTTTGTTTTGCATCCATTTCCTACGTAATTTACAAAATATTTGAGTAATTTTCTTTCCTCTAAGGATTTGTGTAGTATCAGAAGGTATAGATGTTTCTAAAAATGATTCTAAAATAAACGCAAGTATGGACAAAAACCGTGAATCGAGTGGCAAGCTACAACACATTCGTGATGAAATACTTGTGACATTGGATAGAACTACAGTTTACCACGTTGATATCAAAAGAATATAAACGCACAATTTCACGTAAAAAGCACATACATGTACCTCTACATGCAAAAGCGATCGGCAGCTCATTTATCGTTCTGTAGGCCTACTGTGTTTGTCATTGTTGTCGCCTGTTGCCACAAGTACGACCTTCATCTTTATACAGGGTGTTACAAAAAGGTACGGCCAAACTTTCAGTTAACATTCTTCACACACAAATCAAGAAAAGATGTTATGTGGACATGTGTCCGGAAACGCTTAATTTCCATGTTAGAGCTCATTTTTGTTTCGTCAGTATGTACTGTACTTCCTCGGTTCACCGCCAGTTGGCCCAATTGAAGGAAGGTAATGTTGACTTCGGTGCTTGTGTTGACATGCGACTCATTGCTCTACAGTACTAGCATCAAGCACATCAGTACGTAGCATCAACAGGTTAGTGTTCATCACGAGCGTGGTTTTGCAGTCAGTGCAATGTTTACAAATGCGGAGTTGGCAGATGCCCAATTGATGTATGGATTAGCACGGGGCAATAGCCGTGGCGCGATACGTTTGTATCGAGACAGATTTCCAGAACGAAGGTGTCCCGACAGGAAGACGTTCGAAGCAATTGATCGGCGTCTTAGGGAGCACAGAACATTCCAGCCTATGATTTGCGACTGGGGAAGACCTAGAACGACGAGGACACCTGCAATGGACGAGGCAATTCTTCGTGCAGTTGACGATAACCCTAATGTCAGCGTCAGAGAAGTTGCTGCTGTACACGGTAGCGTTGGCCACGTCACTATATGGAGAGTGCTACGGGAGAACCAGTTGTTTCGTACCATGTACAGCGTGTGCAGGCACTATCAGCAGCTGATTGGCCGCCACGGGTACACTTCTGCGAATGGTTCATCCAACAATGTGTCAATCCTCATTTCAGTGCAAATGTTCTCTTTACGGATGAGGCTTCATTCCAACATGATCAAATTGTAAATTTTCACAATCAACATGTGTGGGCGGACAAGAATCCGCACGCAATTGTGCAATCACGTCATCAACACAGATTTTCTGTGAACGTTTGGGCAGGCATTGTTGGTGATGTCTTGATTGGGCCTCATGTTCTTCCACCTGCGCTCAACGGAGCACGTTCTCATGATTTAATACGGGATACCCTACCTGTGCTGCTAGAATATGTGCCTTTACAAGTACGACACAACATGTGGTTCATGCACGTTGGAGATCCTGCACATTTCAGTGGAAGTGTTCGTACGCTTTTTAACAACAGATTCGGTGACCGATGGATTGGTAGAGGCGGACCAATTCCATGGCCTCCACGCTCTCCTGACCTCAACCAAATGGTTCAAATGGCTCTGAGCACTATGGGACTCAACTGCTGAGGTCATTAGTCCCCTAGAACTTAGAACTAGTTAAACCTAACTAACCTAAGGACATCACAAACATCCATGCCCGAGGCAGGATTCGAACCTGCGACCGTAGCGGTCTTGCGGTTCCAGCCTGCAGCGCCTTTAACCGCACGGCCACTTCGGCCGGCTTGACGTCAACCCTCTTGACTTTCATTTATGGGGGCATTTGAAAGCTCTTGTCTACGCAACCCCGGTACCAAATGTAGACTCTTCGTGCTCGTATTGTGGACGGCTGTGATACAATACGCCATTCTCCAGGGCTTCATCAGCGCATCAGGGATTCCATGCGACGGACGGTGGATGCATGTATCCTCGCTAACGGAGGACATTTTGAACATTTCCTGTAACAAGGTGTTTGAAGTCACGCTGGTACGTTCTGTTGCTGTGTGTTTCCATTCCATGATTAATGTGATTTGAAGAGAAGTAATAAAATGAGCTCTAACATGGAAAGTAAGCGTTTCCGGACACATGTCCACATAACATATTTTCTTTCTTTGTGTGTGCGGAATGTTTCCTGAAAATTTGGCCGTACCTTTTTGTAACACCCTGTATTATTCTAAGTGGGACAAGCAACTGTTTTTTACTGTCTGCGTTCATGAACTGGTTTTGTTCGAAATGTAACGAACAAAACCTAATATTATTATACAGGTAAACTGGGTCTTTTTTCCTAAGGTCTTCTCGTCTGCTACTAATTAACCATTTTCTGCTCCTAAAACGAAACATTAATCATTAGTACACATGTAGTTTGCAAGTGAATCCTGGCGATACAGTTTAGTAACATGTTGGTATATACCTCTCAGGATTCTTAGGAAATGTAAAAAAGACAGCTGTGGTGTCTTCTTCCTGTTGTTGCTGCAATTTATTGTGCTACAAACGCACCAGCTTGTAAAAACCATTGTAGAAATCATAATAAACAACCACTATTCGCTTTCTCGATCGCGCCGAACTCACAGTTTAAGTTACTGGCCGCTTGGGGCGCTGCTGGTGCGGTAGGCAACAAAATCGAGGCGAAGTGTCGTGACAGACTGTGGCAGCACTATGTCAACCACTCTGATGAGAAGCCGTTGACAGTTCCAGGGGAGGACGACGAAGGCGAGCATAACCACGCTGGAGACCTGGCGCCAGTGAGGCAGTTCACAACGGAAGAGCCTGCCAAGAGCAGAGGCCAGCAGGAAGAAGTTTGAAGGGCGATGGTGGACGAGGGGCTGCACTTCCCCGGATGGGAACCGGTGATCTACAGGGTGGAAGGCGGCAGCAGCTAAAGTAGGTCCTCCAGGACAAACTGTATGTGTATTATTTATTTATTTATTTTATCTATTATTTCCCTTTAGAGGACTGATTGAACTTGGCCGGCCGTGGTGGCCGAGCGGTTCTAGGCGCTCAGTCCGGAACCGCGCGACTGCTACGGTCGCAGGTTCGAATCGTGCCTCGGGCATGGATGTGTGTGATGTCCTTAGGTTAGTTAGGTTTAAGTAATTCTAAGTTCTGGGGGACTGATGACCACAGCTGTTAAGTCCCATAGTGCTCAGAGCCATTTGAACTGATTGAACTTGAATTCACGATTTTTTTGATGTTTTCCCCCTTCCTCTTCCAGAAACTCTTCATCCTCTCAGAATGTTACCTCTTCCGTTCGTCTGTCCACTGTTTACCAGGTTGTTGCGTTATTCTTTGCTCGAACTTCACATTCATGATTTTACTCCGGCACTCTTTGCTGTCTTCGTGATTTTCTATGTTAAAGATGTGTGCAGAATTTTGTTGGGCGGTTCCTGATTTCTTCTGTTATTGTGTTGGTATTTTGACAGAGTTCGTTCAGAGGTCTCTTCATCCAAATGTCATTGTTGATTGCTCCGTAAATCTTCCTCAGAATTTTTCGTTCCTGTTTCTCTATTTCCCTAATTTTGGAGTAACCGCGAATTACCATTGTTTCAGCTGCGTATTTTACTTCTGGAAGAATCACAATTTTGTAATGTCTCAAATTTGCATCTGTCGAAATGCATTACTTGTTCGAGAAGACTCATATTAATTTATATGCCTTTTGCTGATCCTTTATTCATTGGCGGTTCTGTTTAGCTGGCCGGTGTGGCCGAGCGGTTCTAGGCGTTTCAGTCTGGAACCGCGCCACCGCTATGGTCGCAGGTTCAAATCCTGCCTCGTGCATCGATGTATGTGATGTCCTTAGGTTAGTTAGGTTTAAGTAGTCCTAAGTTCTCGGGGACTGATGACCTCAGATGTTAAGGCCCATAGTGCTCAGAGCCATTTTTTTGTTCTGTTTAGTCCTGATGACTCTATAGTTTCGCCAAGATATTTAAAGTGGCTGACTTGTGTGATGTTATCGTGTTTTGTGATTAGCGGAGACTTATTTTCTGGCCGTCTTTCCATATACTGTTTTTTTCCATACGAAATTTGCAGTCCAGTTTCGTGTGCAATTTTATGTAGTTTTTCAACTGTGTGAATCGCTTGTGTCCTGTTCTTTGTGATGATCGCAGTATCGTCCGCGAAGACAGGGCATTTTACTTTGTACAGTTTTCTTTTCTGATACCAATTTGGACAGTTTTACATGAGGTTCCCATTCTCTTACGATCTTTTCTAGAACAACGTTAAAAATAATCGGGAATAGTCGGTCACCCTGCCATACTCTCAATTTAATTTGAAAGAGTTCCGATATCTCACCCATAAATTTCACTTTGGAAGTTGTTCTTGTAAGTGCCTATTCCATGATTTTTCGGGTCTTTCGGTCGATTCCGAATTCTTCCATAGTTTCACACAGGGTTTCGCGGTCTATTGATCTACTCGCTGTTGAGAGGAATGTCGTTACACGTATTGCCAAATGTTGACGGACATAATTTTGAGAACCGAGCGAGGTGGCGCAGTGGTTAGCACACTGGACTCGCATTCGGGAGGACGACGGTTCAATCCCGTCTCCGGCCATCCTGATTTAGGTTTTCCGTGATTTCCCTAAATCGCTTCAGGCAAATGCCGGGATGGTTCCTTTGAAAGGGCACGGCCGATTTCCTTCCCCATCCTTCCCTCACCCGAGCTTGCGCTCCGTCTCTAATGACCTCGTTGTCGACGGGACGTTAAACACTAATCTCCTCCTCCATAATTTTGAGCATTTATTGCATTAATGTGGTATTTACAGGTAATCACGCTGTAACAGCATGCGTTCTCAGAAATAATAAGTTCACAAAGGTACATGTATCACATTGGAACAACCGAAATAAAATGTTCAAACGTATCTAGGTTCTGTATTTTAATTTAAAAAACCCACCTGTTACCAAGTGTTCGTCTAAAATTGTGAGCCATATGTTTGTGACTATTACAGCGGCATCTATCACAAAGCGAAGAAAGTGGTCAACTAAAATATTGATATTTCTTTACGTACTACACGAATATGTAATCAAAAATGGGGGTTCCTATTTTTAAAAAAACGCAATTGAAATCCAATTGACCTATGGCGGCGCCATCTAGCGGGCCAACCGTAGCACCATCTGGTTTCCCCCTTCAAGCTAGACGAGTTTCGTTCTTTGTAGTTTTTTCGTTTGATGCTTATTTCGCGAGATATTTGGCCCTGTCACTATCAATTGACCACTCTGTATACTTTGAGAAAGAGAGTATCCAGAACTAAAGCAAACATGTGCACATTCACATAACCTTTATTACTTTTTTATTTATTAACTTTCAAGGTGACCCGCCAGCTGGAGGGTGCTAAATCCACAACATCGGACTTGGCATAGACGCAGAATTACCGCTAGCACAGGCAGTTTGAAGAGGGTGACTGGTTCAGCCCTCTACACTTGTAGACTCGTAGAAACACTGGACTGACTTAAGTCCCTCCTCGGGACTGGTGTCTGGAAAACTGCGACATCTTTGTCTAAAAATGAGAAATATTTGTAAGGACTTAGCCTGTCTTTGTTTTGCTACGACATCGGTTTTACGCATCTAAACCACAAGATTGTGGCTTGGATGTGAAGTAAACGGGCCATCACCACTGCACTGGCTCTGCCTTCCTGCTGTCCATTTGATATTTTCACTCTGGCTGCCGGGTTCTACCCATCCAAAACGTTTCTACTAATGGCGGATAATTAATCCTAGTAGGATGAGCTATATAAAACGGAGCTATGGATTGGGAGGTCTATATGAAATAGAACTATCCTGGCAGGGTAAGCTAACTGGAAAATACCTACTACTTGTGAATAATTAATTCAGACAGGATCAATTAAATGGGAGTAGATTGTAATGGAGAATAATTAAGAAAAGGAATCTGTAGATCCTAATTATGATCGATGCATTTATTACTTCTTATTAACATCACAATTACAAAAGTTTTTAACGTCTTAAATGGAACGTCAGCATATTAATTAACGTCTTTAAAGAAACATAAGAAATGGGCATGGTACCCTACGTTGGGCCACAAGGAAAACCGGCAGGACCTAACGGAAGAAATGAGTTTGGACAAAAATCTTCGCTGTGCGACTGTACAAATCCAACTGCTTTGACAATGTTGTACTACATAAATGTTAGTTAAGCATCCATGAGGTGAAATTACATTCGCCGGCAATGGATAAGCAACTACAGATGTAACGTTCACTCATGAGTTAAAGAGAAGCGCCTAATTGAATAAATGGAACGAATCTATGTGGAATACTTGGCTCCGTAAAGCTTGTCAAATTCGGCTCGGACCTAACGCCCTATTTCGCGATGGCACTATTATAAATTACAACGACTGCAGTTGCTGGTGAAGCCAGCACCAGCATCCGTTGGACTCTGCTTGCAGACGCACAGAGTCTGCACCACTCAGGATCAGCTTCCAGAATTGATCAACTTCTGCTCCAAGAATGTTTTTCGTGCTTCGCATCTGAGTTTCACCTAGTCTCTCCTAAGAAAAAATGCGTAGCATGCTTCATCCAGTCAAAATCGTACAACTGGCCCACAAATCAACGTGAAGTTACTGTCCCTTCTCACATGAAGTTTGGTTGATGGCCAATCAGATTTTACCACCTGTAGATGGGAACTTGACCAAACTATGTGGCACCGTCATGCCGTGACGATAACTTATGTAACGGACATTGTAATCCGACCACTAGCATCCTCCCACCACAATACCGAGTGCAGGCATTCCTGCAGCCCTGTTGGCGTCAGAAAGGCATATGGAGACATACACTGTGATCAAAAGTATCCGGATATACTAAAAAACATACACTTTTCATATTAGGTGCATTGTGCTGCACCGAGCGAGGTGGCGCAGTGGTTAGCACACTGGACTCGCATTCGGGAGGACGACGGTTCAATCCCGTCTCCAACCATCCTGATTTAGGTTTTCCGTGATTTCCCTAAATCGTTTCAGGCAAATGCCGGGATGGTTCCTTTGAAAGGGTACGGCCGATTTGCTTCCCAATCCTTCCCTAACCCGAGCTTGCGCTCCGTCTCTAATGACCTCGTTGTCGACGGGACGTTAAACACTAACCACCACCACCGCCACCATTGTGCTGCCACCTACTGCCAGGTACTCCATATCAGCGACCTCAGTAGTCATTAGACATCGTGAGAGAGCAGAATGGGACGCTTCGCGCCTGCCAGGTACTCCATGTCAGCGACCTCAGTAGTAGTTATTAGATATCGTGAAAGAGCAGAATGGGACGCTTCGCGGAACTCACGGACTTCTAACGTGGTCAGGTGATTGGGTGTCACTTGTGTCATACGTCTGTACGCGAAATTTCTACACTCCTAAACATCCCTAGGTCTACTGTTTCCGATGTGATAGTGAAGCGTAAACGTGAAAGGACACGTACAGCACAAAAGCGTACAGGCCGATCTCGTATGTTGACTGACAGAGACCGCCTACAGTTGAAGACGGTCGTAATGTGTAATAGGCAGACATCTATCCAGACCATCACAGAGGAATTCCAAACTGCATCAGGATCCACTGCAAGTACTATGACAGTTAGGCGGGAGGTGAGAGAAATTGGATTTCATTTTCGAGCAGCTGGTCCTAAGCCCCACATCACGCCGGTAAATGTCAAACGACGCCTCACTTTGTGTAAGAAGCGTAAACAATGGACGATTCAACAGTGGAAAAATGTTGTGTGGGGTGACAAATCACGGTACACAATGTGGCGATCCGATTATATCGTGTGACTATGGCGAATGCCCGGCTAACGTCATCTGCCAGAATGTGTAGTGCCAACAGTAAAATTCGTAGGCGATGGTGTTATGGTGTGGTCGTGTTTATCATGGAGGGAGCTTGCACCCCTTATTTTTTTGCGTGGTACTATCACAGTACAGGCCTACATTGATGTTCTAAGCACCTTCTTGCTCCCCATTGTTGAAAAGCAATTCGGGGATGGCGATTGCATCTTTCAACATGATCGATCACCTTTTCGTAATGTACGGACTGTGGCGGAGTGATTACACGACAATAACATCCCTGTAATGGACTGGCCTGCACAGAGTCCTGACCTGAATTCTACAGAACACCTTTGGGATGTTTTGGAACGCCGACTTCGTGCCGGGCCTCACCGACTGACATCGATACCTCTCCTCAGTGCAGCATTCCGTGAAGAATGGGCTGCCATTCCCCAAGAAACCTTCCAGCACCCGATTGAACGTATGGCTGCGACAGTGGAAGCTGTCATCGAGGCTAAGGGTGGGCCAACATCATATCGAATTCCAGCATTACCGATTGAGGGCGCCATGAACTTGTAAGTCATTTTCGGCCAGGTGTCCGGATACTTTTGATCACACAGTGTAACTCCGAGAGAATAATTAAGGCCAGGGAACAAGAGCTCCATTCTCACTCCATGTGTCAGATCGTGATCAAAACGACTGAAGCTAGACAATAGAAAGCACCCCTTGAGAGATTATTACTTTGCGCCAGCCCGGCGCGCCGTTCTTATACAAAGATACGTTCGATAAGTGGCTCCACCACGGAGAGGTAAACAAGTGGGCGTGTTTACTGAGCATCCAGCGACACACGTTGCCGACTCAGCCCGCACGCGCGCTGCAGTCCATTGTCTTTCTAAAGACGCTGTTGTGAACTGACTACGAAAAGGTCCTCCCAGCTGTGTCTTGTCTGTGCCGTTACTCTGCTAGTATGTGCCTCAATACACTTCCTGAAACGTGTACATACGAAAAATTTAACGAAGGGACAAAAACATTTTTCTTTACGTTTCATTTAAATTGTCTAACCGTTGCCTTACAACTAAGGTGGGAGAATGCAGGAGGCATTATTCATATATTCTTACAATTGTTTATGTCGCTTATGATGACTATTCTTATGCTTCCTCTATCAGGGTCACGTAAGTAGCATAATATGAAACCATTCTGGCAGTTAACTGACAGACTCTAATGGACGGACATGTTTTACGTGTTGATTTCAACTGCTGATACATCATAAAACAGTGGGGAACCCTGTTCCGTTAATTGTACTATGTAACTCTGGCGTTAATTCTTGTTGCACCTTTCATAGTCCAGCTAAGAACTAATGTGGTTGCAATTACGTAGGACTCAAATGTCGATGCATCACGTGATGGACTGCCTCCTCCAATGCTAACACCACCACACTTAAGCCGTCTGTCAGTGATCTCAGCAACCTTGCTAAGGCCATTCTCTCATCCAGCAAGTTCAGTCCAGTCTGCACTTTACCAGAATCTTTGTTAACTGTTCCCACATATGTCTTCTATACCCTGTTAACTCTGCAGTCGATTTCCATACTATCCTGGTGTTATTCAGCATATCTCGCACCAAATTTGCTTACTGCATAGTAGTATCCTCTACGCCCTGCACTTGTACAAATGTACTGTTCAACTCATGGACGTCGTCATCATCATTCGTCGTACCAAGCACAGTCCTTAATAAGTCTTCCCCCCTCCCCTCCCCTCCTGCATCTAACCATAGCCTCTTCCATCATAGCCGGCCGGTGTGGCCGTGCGGTTCTAGGCGCTTCAGTCTGGAACCGCGTGACCGTACGGTCGCAGGTTCGAATCCTGCCTCGGGCATGGATGTGTGTGATGTCCTTAGGTTAGTTAGGTTTAAGTAGTTCTAAGTTCTAGGGGACTGATGACCACAGATGTTAAGTCCCATAGTGCTCAGAGCCATTTCAACCATTTTTTTCTTCCATCATAACAATGTTTGTGGCGCTAAATCCATTACTTGACGTAAATGATCCCTTAATCTCTTCATACGAAAGTCGCAACCCCTGACATTCTCACAGTGTGCCTCTATTTCTTCCCTCATGGCTTCGAGATGCAGTCCCGGAAAAGTTCATTCCAATCTTCGTATTTCGTTCGACACCTCCCTTGTATTACACGTCACGTTTAACGTCCACTGGTGACTAGTTACAAAGACGTCTTTCTGTCTGGAAAATAACACCCCTGCTTAAAGTCGTTGATGCGTCCACTACGTCACCCTTGAAGAAAATTATCACATCCATTCCGGACATACTCCGTGGTAACACCACCTGGGAGGAAGAAATTTGCACCGTTCTCCCTCCCCCCTAAAAAAATTGATAAAACTGGCCTTACAGATTTATTAGTACATTCACACTGCATCACAATAACAGTTCTGGGGGAGACATCAAAAGTATTTTGAGCTCTGTTCAGATTCAAGGGAAAGATGTTTGTAGGGAATATGCTAGGAGAAACAGAAACACTAATTAATGGGTCAGCGAACAAACTACATTGGCAGACATAATGACAGCCGTAATACAAATGAAATGGCGACAGGTTAGATATACAGGGTGAGTCACTAACTACTGTCACCTAGAGTGACTCCGAAAGTATGATGGCAGCTGAAAAGTTTGTGGGACAAATGTTGCATGGGACAGAGGGGGCCATAATATGTCGTTGGTTTTTTGTTACTAGGTGGGATCGCGTTAGAGATATGAAGGTCAACTTTGTTTTTTTAAGTGGGATGCTATAGTTTGGTATTTACTTTTTGACAGCGGCTATCGAGACGAATCCAATGATGTGTAACAGTAAGGTCTTTGAAGGTCAACGGAGGTCAAAAAGGTGGCATGAACGTCCTTTTACAGGTGTTCGAAGTGATGACCATTGGTATCAGTGCAGTGCTGCAATCTTCGTATCATGGATTGAGTGGTATTCCGTATCACTTCGGCACTTATAGAAGCACACGCTCTGTCAGTTCTCTGCCGTATATAACGCAAATAGTAAATATTCGCCGAATACGGCGTATGCATCTAACGTGCCATTGACATGTAAACACCGTTCGACGGTTTCGCAACAGAACACTAACAGGAATGGTAAGACTAGTATCGTCTATCAAGCGAATGTGAATGACGTATTTCTTCGAAGAACGAGTCGATATGCTTCTCATTTACGTAGAATGCCAACGAAATTGAGTGAGAGCGAGAGACTTTTCCGCTGAAAGATATCCTCAACCTAATCACCCAAACGTCGTACATTTAAATATGTGTGTGAGAAATTGAGAACAACTAGATCTTTAATGCATCAGAAACATATCCGGCAAGGGAAAGTTATTAACGAAGAAAGGGAAATTGGCGCTCTTGCCACTGTGGTTCGAGATTCTTGTATTATTCGCGTCAAATCGCAAGGGAATCTGGCGGGAGCCAGAGTAGTGTTGTTCGTGTTCTTCATCACCACAAATATCATCCTTATCATATCAGTCACCACCAAGAATTAACTGGTACGGATTGTATGCGTCCCATTGAATTCTGCCAGTGGGCTCAACTTCAGATTAAGAGGGATGACACATTTATTAATCTGATTTCATTTACTGACGAGGCTGCATTCACGAACCATGGAAATGTTAATTTGCATAACATTCGTTATCGGGCAACTGAAAATCCATGTTGGCCGCGGAAAGTTGCACACCAAAAACCGAGGTCGGTGAATGTATGGTGTGGGATTCAAAAAAATGTTCAAATGTGTGTGAAATCTTATGGAACTTAACTGATAAGGTCATCAGTCCCTAAGCTTTCACACTACTTAACCTAAATTATCCTAAGGACAAACACACACACTCATGCCCGAGGGAGGACTCGAACCTCCGCCGGGACCAGCCGCACAGTCGTGTGGGGTTCTGGAGGACAGAATTATAGGCCTCTATTTCATCGAAGGAAATCTTAATGGTAGGAAGTACACCACATTCCTGCAAGAAACATTAGGTCTGTTATTGCAAGGAATACCTTTAGGAACAAGGAACAGAATGTGGTATCAACAAGATGGACGTCCCGCACATTTTTCACTGATGGCTAGAAATGAATCGTAGAGATAATCCCCAAATCGTTGGATTGGACGCGATGTGTCGTGGACGGTTGGTTCGTCAGACTGCATTTTTTATTGTGGGTATTCGTAAAAGACATTGTTTATAAAGACGTTCCAACTACGCCTGAAGATATGCGAGAGAGAACTGTCAGAGCATGTGCTTCGATAAGTGGCGATGTGATGAGGAATACCACTTAATCCATGATAAGAAGATTGCTGTACTGCATTGACACCAATGGTCGTCACTTCGAACACCTTCTATAAATGGACGTTCATGCCACCTTTGTGACCTTCGTTGACCTTCAAAAACCTTACATCATTGGGTTCGTCTCGATAGCCGGTATCAGAAAATAAGTACCAACCTATAGTATCCCATTTAGAAAAACAGAGTTGACCTTCATACAGTATCTCTGAAGCGACCCCATCTAGCAACAAAAAACCGACGTCATATTATGGCCGCAGTTGTCCCATCCAACTTTTGTCCCACAAACTTTTCAGCTCCTATCATACTTTCGGAGTTATGCTCGGTGGCAATAGTTAGCGACTCACCCTGTATAGGGTCCATCCCCGGTAGCCGAGTGGTCAGCGAGACAGAATGTCAGTCCTCAGGGCCGGGTTCGATTCCCGACTGGGTTGGAGATTTTCTCCTCTGAGGGACTGGGTGTTGTGTTGTCCTAATCATCATCATTTCATCCCCATCGACGCGCAAGTCGCCGAAGCGGCGTCAAATTGAAAGACTTGCACCAGGCGAACGGTCTACCCGACGGGAGGCCCTAGTCACACGGCATTTACATTTGACCTGTATAGGCACGCAAATAGTGGTATATGGACCACGGTTTCTGTGAAATAAGAAAAGACGTAAACGATGATCAAATGGAAGGTGAGTAGGTGACATAGGGAAAAAGGCGGCATAAATATTGGTACTTAGCTGAAGACCGCAATACTTGAATATTCTTAAAGGTGGTATTAACACTGCAGCGGATGTAAAAAGGCTGATGCTGATGTTGTTATGCATATGAATATCACGCGCGTAAAAATTTAAGTACTGTATTTGTGAGCAGTTATCTAAAAAGGGAAGTGGACGAAGCTGAGAAGCTCGAAACAATATAAATTAATGAACAGTGTAGAACAAGCTTTTTACGCTATAAAGTAATGTGTGCTGTGATTGGTGCCGAGAAATGAATAAACAGTGGGGTTCTAGATGAGATAACTCCTCTGGAAGAGATTGTAAAAAAGAAAGTCTTTTTTATGTCATCAGTCTTCTGAATGCTTTGATGCAGCTCGATACGAATTCCTCTCCTGCACCAATCTATTCATTTCAGAGCAGCACTTGCGCCCTACGTCCTCAGTTGTATGCTGGATGTATTCCAATCTCTGTCTTCCCCCACTTGTTTTACGCTCTGAAGTTCCCATCTAGTACCTCGGAGGTTTTTCCCTGATGCCTTAACAAATGTCCTATCGCCTTGTCCCACCTTTCTCTTGTTTTCCGAATGTTCCTTCCTTCGTCGATTCTGCAGAGAGTCAAAAGTCGAGCTGTTTGTCTACAAAATTACAATAGAGCTTAGTCTGTAAGTCGTTTTAATAAACGTATATGAAATTTAATATTTCAACGGCTTTTTAGAAACACCGTGTGTTAAACTTTTCTTAGCTATTCCAATTTCTAATTATACTCTTTTAGCTGAGTTAAAATAGAACGCCTAAGTAACAGGCCGTGAAAGTTCCGTATCGTAACACGAATTACCACGTAAGAAAGCAGCTGGATGCAAATGAAGTAGTCTAACATAACGAACGTAAGCAGACATTTTCTCGTTGTTTGGGAACACTTTGGTCATTTTCCTAAATTTTCTTTTTGCGAAACGAGTACGTAATTTTTTCTTTTATCTTTCGTTATATTATCAGCCCTTTGTTTCTCCTATGCTAAAGAATGCATTAGAATGTTAACGTATGACCATCTTTATTACATTTTGATTTATTTTCTTTAACAAAAAAATGGTATTTCGAGCTGCTGGCTATGAAAGCGACGTCAGTTTCCGTGTTTACTTGCTACTGTCTGAAGGGGTTTTGCTAGACTGATCAAATATTGGGTTTCCGATCGCATGTTGTTTCACGCAAATTGCGTCTGGAAATGAGCTATTCCAGTTTCTGATTTAGTCAACATAGTGGTTATTTCTCTTCAGTTAAACATTAGTGGCTAACAGCTTCATGCTCAGTCCAATATTTCTTCTTTTGCTTCACTTTACAAGTTATTCCGTCCAGATTAGCCATTTTTTTTTTAAAAAAAGCAAGACGTAACCTCACAACCCGGGCCCGTTTTAAAAATGGTCTGCCTTTCTATGGGAGCGAAAATCAGTTGTGGAAGCGGAAATCCAACAGATAGAACCGCATTTCAGGAATCAATATCGGAGTGTTTACACGAGCAGCTGGAAACGGTGTAGCGAAATCGGTTTATGAAATCGGTTTTTGGAGCCCCATGTAAACATTCTGAGTGACGTCTTGCAGAGACCAGGTTGAATAATCTCTCCGAGATTTCCCACTTGGTGAAGTTGCTTCTTTAAGCGAAAGCAAGTAGCGATTGCATATTAAAAATTATTATTTCCAGAGAATAAAAAAAGAAAATATAATATGTTAAACTGATCAATATTGCATTTATGGCGATAGTCACTAATGTTTGTAATAATTAAATATTACGAAGACTCTTACATTACAGTCTTCTTCCAGAAGTTCAGATAAGGTAAGGTGTTTAGTTTCTTTTGTTGTGGTAAGAACGAATATCGATAAAGAATGGTTTAGCGCCAATAGTCCATTATAATATTTCTTTATGAGGAAGAACGATTTGAATAGCGGTTTTTTGCGGGCTTCACGTGATTATGAGTAACTCTAAATGTGGTATATTTAACAAAGATATAGCTTACGGTAGATAGACGCACAAACCTAGACACATATTCGTTCCTATATGTTAAAAGAATCAATAAACGTTTAGAATTATTAATCGCTAATGAGGTGGCATCAATATTTAAATGTCCAGTCACAATTATTTATTTTACTGTGCCATGTGGAGTAAACGAATTCTTGCCTATTTGTATAATGCTAGATAGTGGTACATGTTATGAAATATTATATATTGTTGTTGCTGGTATCTGGTACAGTCGTTATAAGCTTAGAATGAAATCTATTTTTTACTATACGCTTGTGTTGTTACTATATCACGTAGGTGTTACATATGTTTTAATTCTCAAAAAATTAATAATGAAAGATAGTGCAAAGTCTGTGTTTGACAGTGTCTGTATAGTTCGATGCAAATACCCAGATACTGCTGACGATCTACAGCCATATTCAATTATGAAGCGTATTCGCAAATTGGGAATACGGTATTACATCAACTGTATCAGCTGTATGTTATATTATGGACGTATGAAAATTTGTGTCGAACCGGGATCCTAACCTGCATTTGTCGCTTATTACGCACGGATGCTTTAACCACATCGGCTAGCCGCAGACTCTTTGCGGACCGATTCAAACTTTCATATGACGTAGAATCTACAACCCACAGCGCTCTCACACTTTTCGTGTGCTTTCTGCGTAGGGAGAGGCAATGTTTGTTCGTCAGTTTGTCTTGGCTTTGGCATGAAATACCGTTAATGAAGTGTCTATGTTTGGCAGTGTCTATATAGTCGATGCAAATGTCCTTCGGACATGCATGAATGTCTGAACGAACAGATACTGCTGTAGATCTACAACAGCATTAAATTATGAAATGTACTCATATTCGAAATCTGGGAATAGGATATTACATCAGCTGTATGGTTCACTATAGACACATGAAAATTTGTGCCGGGCCAGGACTCGAACACTGATTTCCTGTTTATTGCGCGTAGTCGCCTGCATCACTGAAGGGCATTTGCATCGAACCATCCAGACACTGTGAAATACAGACACTGCACGGACTGTATCTGGTGTCAGAACAAGGCGAACCGCCGAGAAAAACATTGTCTCACTCTATGCAGGCATTACACGAGTGGTGTGCGAGCTCTATGGGACATAGAGAGAGACAGTACGACTTAAGTAAGTTCGGACCGATAGCCGAAGTGGTTCGAAGAACTAACTCCCGCCTCTCACGAACCGCCGATTGCAGTGGCGCATATTTCCCCGAAAGTCTCACCTTAAGGAGTTTTTTGTGGCGTTCAGTTAAGTCAGCGTCGATTATAGTTCAATTCTTTTATCTAGGCGGCTCGCGCATGCCCGCCCAAACGCGAGAGATTGCTGCGTTGCCAGTTGCACACGACGCACACGCCAAGAGAAGCAGCGCCCTAGTATAGCATAGTTCGCAAGCTTACGTTTAGGGGGTAGCGCACAGTTCATGAAGTAAAGCCACCACGGCCGCATTAACCCTTTCGCTGCTACAGAGACGTGCTCCCCGCATTCCGCGCTGTGCGCGATTTTGTCACTGCACTGCTCGCCTGTGCTGACACATGGTGTTCCGACTGCTTTGACACTCTTATCATTTCGATTCCACAAAAACTACTTGGCCCAAAAATTAGATTTTTACACATCTTCTTGACTGATACCTTCCCCCCATAAATGACTTAATTTTGTGTCGATGTTCAACCCAGTTATTGTGCAGCATTAAATGTAGTAAACCTTTGCACGAAATTTTGAAGAGTTTGCAGAGGTAAAAGTCCATAGCGTATACTTTCCGTATGGTCAATATTAGTTGCCACAATGTTGAGAATGAAATGTGGACAAGATACCTAAATTTCATATAAAATTTACTGTGTAACAATATCTTATTTAATTTAAGTACCACATAAGGTACATGACAAAATCGCGCACAGCGCGGAGTGCGGGGAGCACGTGTCTGCAGCAGCGAAAGGGTTAATGAAGAGACAAAGCACTAGAAATTTCAAAAAATTGCATTCAAACGAATAAAATTCGTGAAGTAAGACACTTCGATATTGTTTTTAAATAAAGAAAATATTATACACCACACAAGGCGTAAACTCTTTACCTTTCACTTACGAACCCAACACCTTAACCGTTACACTAACACACCTCGTACGACAATGTAATTTCATGAGAACTCTAACAGGTCACGCAAAATACTGACAAGCACTGTTGGTATGATTATGAATTACTGACACTTCGTCGAAGTGCAATAGGAAATAAACAATTACCACTATTCTTTATTCCGAAAAAGCTGTTCGTCAGATTGATACAAACACCTTTCCTTGCTATCGCCTGAATTAGGAGTCTTATTGCTTGTTTGGTTTAATTCATTAATAGAATATGAAGCAATTGATATAAAGAATGCTTTTTCCAAACTTTCTATAAAAGAAAGTCTGCTATCAAGACATTGCTTTTGTTCTATTACTTTATTTACGACTGAACGTTTCTGAAACTGAAGACACTCGTCGTGCTCTGCTCTGCGTCGAGATCTGGCAACGTCGTTCTCTGTTCATTGGTTGACTGTGTTTTGTGACGTCAGATGCGCAGAACGAACCTGAACTCAGCCGCCAACATAAATGACGCGCACTTTAGCCGAGTGAGCGACTAAAGAGGGTCCGTGACCGATTATTGCCGGATGATGAGAGGTAATACCCGAAATCGGACTGAAAGCCATTCTCGCTTGGTGACTTGGCGGGCAGTCAGTGAACGGCGCTCTCCTCGATTCGGACGCCAGAGCGGCCTGGTATTTGATGGCCAACCACGAATAGACTCCACTCCATACAAATGGGAGACTTTCCGCTATGTCTCCAGTGATGTCTACCGGATACGGATGAATACCAAGTGGAATGTGGTTCCGCCATGGAGGTGTGGATGTTCACGAGACAGATGTTGGCCCAAATTCTGGGAATGACGTCTACAGCAGTGAGGCTGACGTCCCTTCTTTCCCCGGATACGACATTTTATCCACGTGCATGCAATGACGTGGATCAAGAGTTTGACCATATTGTATCTTTACCAGAATGCTGACAAGCACTTTCTCGATTTTTGGAACTTCCTGTTGGAATGATTCACTCTAAGACTCTCCCCGCAGTTGGGGTGTGCCCGGTATGAGACGTTAACGTTAAGTGCATGTCAGTTTTACGGATCAGAACAAGTGACAGAACAATACGGACCACTTCTCTGTGAAGACGTGACCTGTCCCAGTGGCGAATGGGAAGAACCGGCGGACGTCTTGTCGCTAGTAGCCGACGGTGTAATGTCTAATGTCAGTTCCGCTGGAAGGGCGACCTTCGCGTTGTACTTAGGCTTTAATTTTTCTTTGCTGTTTAGATACTTTCTTTACCCCTAGAAGGGCACAATTGTACGAATAACGAGTGTTTGTTTAACCCGCTCTCCTGTTCCACAAACGCTTATGCACACACACAAAATTGGTTAAGGCGACCGCTCGCGATAATTTTTACATGTCTATAGAACCACACAGCTGATGTAATACCCTATTCGAGATTTCTGAATATTTCGTAATAATGAAAGGTTACCATCCTCTCTCCCCTCCTCCCCAAAAGCAATCGATACTTCAAAATTGAATCGAGCAAGGTAACGCTACGGTTAGCACAATGCGCTCGTATTCGCGATGACGTCAGTTTTTAAATATTCGTCCGGCTATTCAGTAGGGTTTTAGGACATATACTGTATTCGAACATTATGAAGTACCTCGAAGAAAACGATTTATTGACATATAGTCAGCACGGATTCAGAAAATATCGTTCTTGTGAAACGCAACTAGCTCTTTATACTCATGAAGTAATAAGTGCTATCGACAGGGGATGTCAAATTGCTTCCATATTTTTAGATTTCCAGAAGGCTTTCGACACCGTTCCTCACAAGCTTCTTCTAATCAAACTTCGTGCCTACGGAGTGTCGCCTCAGTTGTGCGACTGGATTCGTGATTTTCTGTCAGAAAGGTCACAGTTCGTGGTGACAGACGGAAAGTCATCGAGAAAAACAGACGTAATATCCGGCGTTCCCCAAGGAAGTGTTATAGGCACTCTATTGTTTCTGATCTATATTAACGACATAGGGGACAATCTGAGAAGCTGCCTTAGATTGTTTGAAGATGATGCTGTCATTTACAGTCTTGTAAAGTCATCGGATGATCAAAACGATTTGGAAAATGATTTAGATAAGATATCTGTATGGTGTGAAAAGTGGCAATTGACCCTGAATAAAGAAAAGTGAAAAGTTATTCACAAGAGTACTAAAAGAAAGCAGCTAAATTTCGATTACGCGATAGGTCACACAAATCTGAGGGCTGTAAATTCAACTAAATACTTAGGGATTACAATTACAAATAACCTAAATTGGAACGATCACATAGATAATATTGTGGGGAGAGCAAACGAAAGACTGCGATTCATTGACAGAATGCTTAGAAGGTGCAACGGGTCTACGAAAGAGACTGCTTACACTACGCTTGTCCGCCTTATTCTGGGGTTTTGCTGTGCAGTGTGGGATCAGCATCAGGTGGGACTGACGGATGACATAGGAAAAGTACAAAGAAGGGCAGCTCGTTTTGTATTATAGTGAAATAGGGGAGATAGTGTCACAGACATGATACGTGAATTGGAGTGGCAATCATTAAAACGAAGGCGTTTTTCTTTGCGACGGGATCTTCTCATGAAATTTCAATCATCAGTTTTCTCCTCCGATTGCGAAAACATTCTGTTGGCACCCACCTACAAAGAGAGAAATGATCATCACGATAAAATAAGAGAAATCAGGGCTCGCACGGAGAAATTTAAGTGCTCGTTTTTCCCCGCGTGCCGTTCGAGGGTGGAACGGTAGAGAGACAGCATGAACGTCGTTCATTGAACCCTCTGCCAGGCACTTTATTGTGAATAGCAGAGTAATCACGTAGATGTAGATGTAGATGTAGAGTTAGGTTGTGCATACTTCCGCTGCCCCTTGTTAGTGCGTATTCCCTAGGTCTCCCAGTTGATCTTGCATTCCGGCTCGACACTGGCAGTCATGTAGTTTACCCATGTAGATACGGTATGGACTTCTGTCCATCATTAGGGATGAAGTAGACACAATAGCACCTCCTCAGCACACGGTAGGTTGCGAATTTCCATGTTTTTCAATTTTCCCTGTACAGGCAAAGCTCCGCTCTTCAATCATGTGTATAAAGCTGAGAGGCCGGAGAAAATGTCGTGCTTATGTAAGAATGCAGCAGTTACGCAACCACTGCGGAAAAACGAGAGCACAACGTCGCGTGCCGCTTCTGGCGATCGGAAATAATTTATTCCACTAGAACCAGCATTGCGCTACGAAGCCGTACACACCACGTGTGTTCTTCAGCGAGAATATGTATTATTTCTTTCCTTTAGCTTATGTCAAATTTTATTTCGTAGCACTAGTATAACTTTGCCACGCGATCATAAACATACAACCACGTCAGATGAATAGCGAATAATAATTAATCACGTCCTCACGGTATTCAAGTGAAACGAGATCTGAGAACCATGATGGCAGAATTGTCACATCATAGCCCATATTCTGTCCCATTCATTCCTGAAGAAATCTCAAAAGCTTTACAAGACACTAAATCAGATGAAGCTCTGTGTTTTGATGACATACATGTACAGAATTCCTTCTGTACTATGATAAAACATGGCTAGCTTAATTTTTCTCCAATATTATGGAGTCAGTGTTCATTTCAAGAGACGGCCACTGTGGTCGAGTGGTTCTAGGCGCTTCAGTCCGGAACCGCGCTGCTGCTGCGGCCGCAGGTTCGAATCCTGCCTCGGGCATGGATGTGTGTGATGTCCTCAGGTTGGTTAGGTTTAAATAGTTCTAAGTCTAGGGGACTGATGACCTCGGATGTTAAGTCCTATAATGCTTAGAGCCATTTGAACCATTCATTTCACGCGCTATGAAACAGACGAAGATCACTGGCATCTTGAAACCAGGTAAACCCAACGACAAACCTCAAAGTTATCGTCCTTCTGCCTTTCTGAGTATCATGTACAAATTACTTAAGAGATGGCTGTGTAGTAGAATACGTACCGAGATACTTGGAAAGATTCCCGTTGACTAGGCCGGATTCCGGGCAAACATGACTCTGTCGATCAATTACTTTCACTGACAACTTACATAGAATATGGCTTCCAGAAATAGGGCTTCTGATGTATTGATTGACCTGCCAGCAGCATAATATACCGTTTAGGAGCAGGGTGTTGTCTGTCAGCCTTGCTCCGTGCAGTACCCTGCAGAAGAATAGCACAATTTCTTAACAGTATGCTGAGTGACAGATCGTTTCAGGTAATTGTAGGCAACACCACAAGTGTCCAAAAGACTTTCAACAATGGCCTACCTCAAGGTCTAGCTCTGCTACAATTTAGCTTGTAAGTTGCAGACATGCCATCGTTGTTTGGGAACATGACGTTCATGAATGACTGCAAATAGTCTCCAAGTAGCCGAATACCCAGAGAACTCTCTGCATACCATGTAAACACACCATTATTGAGCCACCATCAGCTTTCACAGTGCCTTGTTGACGTCTTGAGGTCAGCGCCACACTTGAACCCTACTATAAGCTCTTACAACTGAAATCGGTTTTCAAATCGTGTAGGGTCCAACCGATATGGCCATTAGCCCAGGAAAGGCTTTACAGGTTATGTCGTGCTGTTAGCAAAGGCATTAGCTGCGGTCGTCCGCTGATATAGCTCATTAGCGCCAAATTTCGCCGCAATGTCTTAACGGAAACGTTCGTTGAACATCCCGGATTGGTTTCTCGATTATTTCAAACAGTGTTGCGTCTCTGTCAGCAATGACAACTTTACACAAATGCCACTGCTCTCGGTCGTTAAGTGAAGGCCATCGACCACTGGGTTGTCCGTGGTGAGACGTATGGCTGAAATGAATTCTCCACACACTCTTGATACTGTGGATCTTCGATTGTGGATTTCTTTGACGATTACCGAAATTTCTCGTGCACCTAGCTCCAGCTACCATTCCAATTTCAAAGTATATTAATTCCCTTCGTACGACCATAATCACGTCGGAAACCTTTCCACATGAATTACTTGAGTACAAATGACAGCTCCGCCAATGCACTACCCTTTTATACCTCGTGCACGAGATAATACCGCCATCCGTATATGTGCATATCGCTACACCATCTTATTTGTCCTCTCAGTATAATACTTCACCATAGTTCCATAGCTTTCCCTATGCCAATAACAAACCATGGCTACGTGATCTGTCCCGGAGGACATAGAATACGCTTGACGGGATCCAGACCAACCACAGCAGATGCGATGACATAGTCTACATTTTGGGAAAGACTACCATGCAAAGTACATCCGTGGATTCCCACACATTGTCGAAGAACACTCTCAAAATTCGTAGCAAATGTGATAAATTACATAAATAATATGTCTGTTCATTTGTAAATTATGTATTGTATTATATTTATACTGTATTTTTATTTCTAGAGTGATGTGTATCTGCCATACGATTAATAATAATAATAATAATACAGTGAATTCATGGGAGATCATCAGAAGCATTTCATATCCATACTGGTGTTCGCCAAGGAGATGGAATGTCCCCCCTTCTATTTAACATGGGTCTGGAAAAAATTGTGAGGATGGGGAAAGGAAATAAAAGGAATTCAGCTTGGGATTAAAAAAGAGCGGAGAATCAGGGTGAAGTGTCTGGCTTTCGCGGACGATCTTGCCATTCTAACGAACAATAGAGGGGAAGTCAAACTTGCATTGGAAAAACTACACGAAATCTCGCAGAAAACTGGGCTACAAATCTCCTACGAGCGAGCGGTTCTAGGCGCTTCAGTCCGGTACCGCGCTGCTGCTACGGTCGCAGGTTCGAATCCTGCCTCGGGCATGGATGTGTGTGATGTCCTTAGGTTAGTTAGGTTTAAGTAGTTCTAAATCTAGGGGACTGATGACCTCAGATGTTAAGTCCCATAGTGCTTAGACCCATTTGAACCATTTTTTTCTCCTATGCGAAAACACAGTATATGGAAAACAACCCTGTAGATAATCTCCCCATTACTACCCTGTACGGGAAAGTGGCACAAGTTGCCCACTTCAGATATCTGGGAGAGATAATCCAACCATCAGGACTGAACTCAGTAGCCAATAAAAGAATCTCCAGATTACAAAAAGCGTATAAGCCCACTTGGAATCACTATAATAAGAAATCTATTTCTGTCTGCGTCAAACTAAGGCACTACAACACAGTAGTCCTACCAGAAGCCCTTTATGCTGCAGAAACAACAGTGGTTCATGGTAATATGAAGACCACAGAGACTGAAAAGCAAGAAAGAAAAATTCGGAGGAAAATATATGGACCAGTGTTTCGAGAAGGAATTTGGATGAAGATGCCAACTAGAGAGATTTACAAAGACATAGAAACAATAACAGACACCATTAGAAAGAGAAGGGTGAAATTTTATGGACATATCAGTAGGATGAATGCAAACAGGCTCACAAGGCAATTCTTTGAGATAGTAAACAAGAGCAAAACCAAGACAAAATGGATCACTGAAACAGAAGAAGACATTAAAGAACGTGGGATCACACAAGACAACATGAACATTAGAGAACAGTTTAGAAACAACTTGAAGAAACACACATTGAAACAAGAACACACGGAGAACAGAACGGGAAAAAGATGGTCGGAAGGAAACAAGAGAGAACTCAGTGAACGTATGAAGAGAATTTGGGAAGAACGAAGAAAGATGAAGAAATCATGACTACTCAAGTTCAATCGCTCTCTTAAAAGGGAATAATCGAAAATAATGATACAGTTAATATACTAATAATAACTTCCAGGAGGCTGTAGGCCTTTCGAGATAGCTTGGGTAATGCCTCCTAGATATGGGTGGTACGCGAGAAATTAAATAGTCCTCGTGGTCCAACAGTCTTACACTAATGGAAGAAAAACCACAATACCAACAAAGAGTTGAGCGACATAAACGAACGTTGGTAAGCGTGTTTCTACATCTGAAACATGATGTCTGTTAAAATTTCGCGCCCGTCGCAAGAGAAGATATGCAAATCAGATTTGTTTCAATATGGTCTTATGCTTTACTTACCTTAGAGATGGGGCGTGGCGAGTTGATGTTAGTCAAGAATGCCTTTAAGGCGAGAAAGACCCTATTATTAACAACCTCAGAGTTTAAACGAGGTCTTGTAATACCAACGAGGAGTTGAATGTTCCTTCTGCGATATTGCAGAGGAACTTAACAGAGATGTAGCCAGTGTACTTGGTAGCTGTCAGTCGTAGTGATGAGAATGTACAGTCACAAGAAGGCTGGACTCCGGACGGCCACGTGACACTATCGAGAGGGAAAACCATCTCGTTGCCATTTATGGCCATGTGTTGTTAGAAGAGGAAGTCAGCTGAGGCCTTCTACCAACCTGTTTGCGTTCTACACTGACTGGACCTATGTACATCTGGCGTTATGGTGAGGGCTACGATTTCGTATGAAAGCAGGAATACTCTCGAGTTTATCCCATGCACCTTGATTGCAAATTGTTACGTCAGTATGGTGCTCCGACCTGTTGGACTACCATTCATGAACAGCATTCTAGGTGGTCCAGAATGAGATTCTCACTCTGCAGCGGAGTGTGCGCTGATATGAACCTTCCTGGCAGATTAAAACTGTTTGCCGGACCGAGACTCGAACTCGGGACCTTTGCCTTTCGCGGGCAAGCGCTCTACCATCTGAGCGACCCAAGAACAACTCACGCCCCATCCTCACAGCTTTACTTCCGCCAGTACCTCGTCTCCTACCTTCCAAACTTTACAGAAGCTCTCCAGGACTAGCACTCCTGAAAGAAAGGATATTACGGAGACATGGCTTAGCCACAGCCTAGGGGATGTTTCCAGAATGAGATTCTCACTCTGCAGCGGAGTGTGCGCTAATATGAAGCTTACTGGCAGATTAAAACTGTGTGCCGGACCGAGACTCGAACTCGGGACCTTTCATTCTAGGTGGTATTTTCCAACATGATAACGCTCGCTCACAAGTTGCTGTTGTAGCCCAACATGCTCTACAGAGTGTCGACACATAGCCTTGGCCTACTCGATCACCAGCTCTGTCTCCAAGCGAGCACATACGAGACAACATCGGATGACAACTTCAGCGTCATCTACCAGCAGCACTAATCGTCCCTGCATTGACCGACCAAGTGCAAGCAACAGGCATGGAACTCCACCCCACAAACTGAGATCCAGCACTTGTACAACACAATGCATGCACGTAAACATGCTTGCCTTCAACGTTCTGGCGATTACACCAGTTATTAAACTACTAGCATTTCAAATTTGCAGTGGCTTATCTCGCTCGTACACTAACTTATGATCTTGCAATGTTAATCACTTAATTGTATTACCTAGACGAATCTATTCACGAAATTTCATTACTGTACATTAATTATCTTTTGGTGTTGCGATTTTTTCTCCGTCAGTGTATCTGAAGTATCTGTTACGTCCATTTCAATTAGAGACTTCATTGACAATATCTTTTATGAGGTTTTTAATTTGTATGTGTTAAAAAAGCTAAGATGCACTGTGTTTTGGAGTCCACGTTTAGGTCAACCTGTAACTGATAACTCAGTTTCGAGGTCTGATGAATGTAATGGCTACTATACCCATTAAGTCCATGTCTAGTAAAGCAATGTGTGTTCCAACTAAACTGCAGGTTTAGGGCAGCTTCACCTTTAGCTGAAGTTGTAAGTATGTAACTCAGCGTATGGACGATCATCTCATTTCTCAAATTACGCAGTTTGAGACTGCAAATGGGACCTTAAGGGCTGTGCGTAAGTCTAAGAAAACAAGAAAGTTAATCCATAATACGAAGGGGAACCCAACAGATTCACTTGTGCCATGTAACATCAAGAATGAAAGTAAAAATAGACCAAAAGGACCATAGAAAAACTTCTTTATTGTCGTTACTCAGTTGCCTGGAAAATTTAAACTCCAGCCGAGAGCAGACACATCCATGATTTAAAGGAAGAACAATGATCCAGAGTATGTAACATAGATCCACAAAAGATCTGGTCGTAAGAACAGAGAACTATGAAAAATAGAGGTGATGTACAAGGTGCGTCTGAAAAGTTCAGTGAATGGTCCCAGGAAATAAAGAAAACAAGGGTTACAACAAAATACCTTTCCTGGCCTTCAAAGTGATTACCATTACTTACAAAATACATTTTACTTTGGTTGTAAAGCTGTTGGAAAATGTCAGCGAACTCAGTAGGACAGAGTCTGTATTTTATAGTGTCTCCATAGTCCGATGTAATGTTCCTTCGGACATACATGCATACACATCCGAAGGAACAGACACTGCTGATGATTGCCGTATTAAATTATCGAGCACATTCGCTAACTGGGAATATGAGTGTACTCCGGCTATACGATTTACTAATAGTATATGAAAATGTATTCCGGACTTGGACTCGAACCCGGATTTCCCACTTTAAGCGAGTGGTCAGCTTAAGCACTTTGGCTGTCTGTGCATGGCTAGTGCCTAAACCCAAACTTCCATATGTCTAGTTTCAACATACCGTAGTGGTCACATACAAATCGTATGATTGCCGCACAGGGAGAGACATTGTTTTTGCTTGTCGGGTTGTCTTGCTTTGGGATGAAATACAGACACTGACTTCTCAGTCTCTAACAGAACATCTGCTCACAGACGTCTACCAAAAGGATCCATTGACTGAAGCTGCAGCAGCTGTGTCAGGTGTTAGACGATGTCCAAAACTCAATGGATATGGTGTTGTTGTTGTTTTCAAACCAGACTGGTTTGGTACAGCTCTCGATGCTAGTCGATCCTGAACAGGTCTCTTCGTCTCTGCTTAACTAATACACAGTGAAGTGACAAAAGCTGCGGGATAGCGATAATCAAATGTACAGATGGCATCGCGTACAGAGGGTATAAAAGCACAGTGCATTGAGGTAACTGTCATTTATACTCAGGCGATCCATAAGGAAAGGTATCCGACGTGATTAAAGCCGCGCGACAGAAACTAACAGACGTTTAACGCGGAATGATAGTTAGAGCTTTGAGGGTAATCCCAAAGGAAGGTCTCCTATTTCTTTATAAGTACAGAACTCTGTTTGTGTGGCAGTTGGCCACACTGTTATGAAGAGTGCTTCACGCGCCGTGTGTAAACATGCGCACGCCGCACTGAGGCACTCAGTCTTGGCTCGGCAGCCGTTGAGAATGGAGCACCCGTTGGATGTTACCGCCAAATGCGAATTACTCGCAGTTATTCGGTTTTTGAACGCAAAGGGCACTGCGCCGATTAAAATCCATCGCCAATTGACGGAAATGTATGGCGAGTCGTACATAGATGTCAAAAATGTTCGTAAGTGGTGTAGAGAGCAGCTGGTCGGATCGAAATTCACGACGAACAAAGGAGCTGGAGACCATCAATTTCTGAGACAATGTTGAAGGTTGAGCAAAGCATGCGTGAAGATCGGCGGATCAACCTGGATGATCTCTGCGCGTTGGTTCCTGAGGTTTCCCGAAGCACCGCTCACAGAATTTTAACGGAAATTGAACTACCGGAAGGTGTGCATAAGATGGGTGCCACGCATGCTGACTGAGGACCACATGCGGCAACGAGTTGATACTTCCCGCGCATTTCTTCACCGCTTTGCAGCCGAACAGGACAACTTTCTGGACTCAATTGGCACGGGTGACGAAACCTGGGCATACCACTTTGGTCGGAATGCGGTTCAGCTCCGACGACGAGGTGAAAGAAGAGGTTCATAACTTTCTGAACACGATGGCAGCGAGCTGGTATGACATGGGCATACAAAAACTGTCACAGCGTCTACAAAAATGCATCGACAGAAAAGGTGCTTATGTCGAAAAACAGCTAAATGTTCAAGCTGTTTACTTATGTAAACCATTGTAGAAATAAACAGGTCTATGTACTTATAGACCATACTTTTGGGATTACCCTCGTAGATGCATAGGACATTCCATTTCGGAAATCATTAGGTAATTCAGTATTCCGAGATCCACAGTGACAAGAGTGTGCCAAGAATACAAAATTTCAGGCATTACCTCTCACCACGGACAACGCAGTTGGCGACGGCTTTCATTTAACGACCGAGGGCAATGGCGATTGTGCAGAATTGTCAGTGTTAACAGACAAGCAACACTGCGTGAAATAACTGCAGAAATCAATGTGGGGCGTACAACAAACGTATACGTCATGACAACGTGTTGAAACTTGGCGTTAATGGGCTATGGCAGCAGACGACCGACGCGAGTACCTTTGCTAACAGCACATCGCCTGCAGCGCGTCTCCTGGACTCGTAACCATATCTGTTGGAGCCTAGATGACTGGAATATCGTGGCCTGATCATATGAGTCCCGATTTCAGCTGGTGAGAACTGATAGAAGGGTTCGAGTGTGGCAGAGCTATGTTCTCAACAAGGCACCGTGCAAGCTGATGGTGGCTCCATACATGGGCTGTATTTTCATGGAATGGACTGGGTCTTCTGGTCCAACTGAACAGAACGTTGACTAGGAATGGTTATGTTCGGCTACTTGAAGGCCATTTGCAGTCACTCATGGAATTCATGTTCCCATACAATGATGGAATTTTTGTGGATGGTAATGCCCCGTGTCACCGAGCCATTCTAAACATTTCGAGAAAATGATTTTGCCACCCAGATCAACCGACATGAATCACATCGAACATTTATAGTACATAATCGAGAGATCAGTTTGTACACAAAATCCTGCACCGGAAACACTTTTGCGGTTACAGACAGCTACAGAGGGTTCATGGCTCAATATTTCAGCAGGGGAATTCAGAGACGTTGAGTCCATGCCAGGTCGAGATGCCTTACTTACTAAGCCGGGCAAAGGGAGGTCCGACCCGATATTAGGAGGTATCCCATGACTTTGGTCACCTCAGCGTAAACCGCATCCATTTGAACCTACTTACTGTATTCAACCTTCATAAAAGGCTACACCCTTAATAAATACTCTCGGAGAATAGTTTAATTTGTGCTAGATCTTGAAAGTTGTCTTTTATACAGGGTGTCCCAAGAGGAATGGTCAATGTTCAAACGTTTGACAGGAACGATCATTTGAAGCAAAAAATTCTAGTAAATATGGGCTCTAAAACGCTTAACTGAAGAGCTATGAACAATTTTTCAATAGAAGAGACATTTCACAGCAGCGAAGATGAAGTGTTCGTAGCTCTTGAAGCACGCACATTGGAGCCCATGTTTAATGGACAAGTATTTGAGAATGAGAGCACCTAGTGACTTCCGACAAACTTTAAACATAAATTCTAACCTTGATGATACTTTTTCTCACTGACAACCTTCACAAAATGCTAAGAGGAAAAAGAAAAACTCATCGCTCACTACGTTTTCGCTGTTCTTGCAATAAAACATCAGGCATGGGGTTTTAATTTATAATTTCTTTACTACCCACACTATCTGCAACTCATTTTGCAGACGATACCCTCATATACCACACTTGCAAAATTATAACTTTGTGTGATACGTAGTTCACGTGGTGAGTGAAAAATTAGCTTTTGCTTAAAATGGAGCACAAATTTCCCAGACTATATTCAACCAGCGTTTTTCGTAATGAGAACACTTAGTGACTTCCAACTAACTTAAAACATAAATTCAAACGTTTTCTAAACTTTTCCCTAAGGTCAAATATTTAACAGAGTGACTCATATGTATACATACGAATGGAGCTGTTTTAAACATGGCAGTTCGAGTCTAACGAAACGGGGGTTTACTGGTTGAAAACTGAGCCTCTAGAATTTGGCTGTAGCACGTGGAAACGACAGCTAAGAGCGTCACTGCAACACGAGATAAGGGTCGGGTTGGTCGTTTCTTTGCGATTTCTTTAACATTTCAGTTCTGTATCGGTTACTTCGTTTGAGGAACATTCGTATATATATATATATATATATATATATATATATATATATATATATATATATATAAACTTTTTGTGATTGGTGTTCTCAATCAATTGGAATTTTTTAAAGGGCGTGGTCAGTGGCGAGTAAGACGTCCTTTAAAAATTCATTGATATGTTTCTAAATAATGAGGAACGACCTGATACTTTTACAAACAAAATAATTTAGTTCCTGCCAGATTAAAACTGCGTCCCAGAACGGTTCTCGAACCTGGGATCTTTGCCGTTTGCAGGCAAGTGCTCTACCGACTGAGATATGTTTTTTTAACAAAATATTTTACGAGCCCTTTAAAAATGTCGGTATACAGCTTAACAATTACTTTTATATCGTTAAAAATGTATATATTAACCAAAGAGTTAATAAACCAAGCATAGTCCACATTTTACCCTCACAACCGTACCTCTGTCAGTACCTGTCATGTCTTTCCTTCGAAACTTCAGAAAAGTTATCCCGTATATCCTGCGGGACTAGCACTTACGTAAGAAAGTGTATTGCGAAGACATAGCTTAGCCAGAGCCTAGGGGATTGTTTTCTGAATGAGTTTTCACTTTTCAGCGGAGTGTGTGCTGGTCTGAAACCTCTTGGCGTATTAAGACTTTGTGTCGCAGCAGGGCTCGAAGTTGGGTCTTTCGCCTTTATCCTCGAATTTTTTAAGTAAACTTTGCTATGCGCAGCCCGAAATTTGTGAAACCGTTTCACCCTAACTTCGGGTGACTTTGGTCCATGTTTTGCTTACCAACTGTGTTTAGAGATGATTGTTCTTACCAGAAATAATGTTACGCTTGTCTCAGATACAGCTGGATGAATATTCACTGAAAATATTATGAAACGAACATAGAAATCAAATTCAAAGAATGGTAGAACCTAACTTAAAAAAAGAAAACAATGAAACATTTTTCAAAAATAGGGACAATAACCTCCTCCTGAAAGCCATTTCCTGTTTCTCCTAAAGTTTCCCACGCAGCGTTTTCAATCAAGTCCTTTTGTCTCATCGTAATATGATTCTTAACAATCCATTGACATGTTTCTCCTTTGTAACTAAGTCACAAAGTCATCAAGACTCTTTTCTTGCAGGGCATAATATAATGATTTATGAGGAAATTTTCCAGTTTCTACTTCACTGACGGTTTCAGTCAAGTCATCAGATCCTAGTTCAATTGCTCCAAGTTCCATTAAATCGTTACCATAAACCAAAACTAAAGCTTTCTCAGGCTCTTTCATCAAATCAACAGTAATACGAAAGGAGATTTTATATATGGAAGAGATCTAAAGACACTAGCAGGTGTCAGATAGGTTATATAATGGTAAGACTAAGATTACGAAGCCATATTTTAAAACGAAAACATTTTGTAATGTCTCTTGCAGCGGTTTCTCCGCGATATTTTCAGAAATTTTATAAATTGTATAACTCAGTACATATCTCGAAATATCTCTTCTTATCTTACCGATTATCAATGCAAAGTAGTTTCAAGCCCAGTTATTCCTTGGAGCGTCCATTTACTCCATGGAATAGCTTCTCTGATATCTATGTTTTCTCTTATGAAACGAATGAAGGACTTCTTCTTGCCGATTAGTCGTGAAAGAAGGAGGATGTATATGTATGTATTATTGAGCTAGTCGCCATCTTGATGAGATTCTGTATGAGAAGGAATTTAATACATGAACTAAACTAAAGTAAGTGTGTTCGCGTATTATTTAACTGATTATTATTGTCAGTGTCTGCTTACTACGCTGTGTTGCACGGGATCAGTAGGGAACGTCTGATTTACACTGGACGAACCTGCCGTTTTGTATGCTCAAGATATCCAGTTATTTCAAATAAATGGACTAACACGGTCTTACCAGCAGATATCCGGTCTTCCCCATGTGATCACCGAAAGTTAATAATTATTACAAATGTTTCCAGGAGATCGACTGACAATCTTCGTCGCACCGAGACTTCGAAATTGCTTCACTGCCTTATGGAATTTAAGTTAAGCTCAATTTCATCAGGATAGAACAGTATTGAACTGTGTGAATGTGATAAGCCTGCTTTGTGAATGAAAATTCCCTTAATATACGCATGTGTTTACTATCCTGATCAGTGAAGCTAAATCAGGCCGATGTGAGAGAGGTTTGGAAAATTTTAGATCCCACACAAAAAAAAATATTAAAATTTGTAGGGGCAGAAGTGGATTCTCCGTAATTTAATGGCTATGAACTGCAGGTCAAAACTGAAGAAATATCAGAGGTATGAAATTAACGAGACAAGACCTGGATAAGTTCAACGAATGAGAGGCCGGTGAGGGTTTGAAAGGGATTGACTAAACGAATGGGTAGCTTTGAAAGAGAAATAACGAAGGCAGCAGAGGATCCAATAGGCAAAAATAAAGGGCCAGCAGACATCCTTGAACACATGAGATGTTGAAATTAATTGACAAAAGGAGAAAAATGCAGCACATGAGAATACAGACGACTAAAAATGAGACGCCAAAGTGCAAAATGGTAAACCAAAAATGGCTAAATACGTAATAGAAGGCTGTAGAAGCCTGAATGCTTATAAGGAAGATAAATGCCGCCTATAGGATCATTAAAGTGATCTTTGGATAGAAAAAAAAGGAGCATACGTGGGATTTTAAGAGCACAGATGGCACGCCAGTACTAAACAAACAAGAGAAGACTGAAATGTGGAAGGAAAACACAGGCGATTTATAGAAGAAAAACAAATATGAAGACAATTTTGAAGAAAGAGAAGTGGAAATAGGTGATTAAATGAGAGAGAAGGTACTGTTTAAAGAATTTGACAGAGCACTAAATTGGCCTAAGTCAAAGCAAGGCTCCTAGAATAGACGGTAGTCAGCCACGACAAAACTATTCGGTTTCATTATTAAAATGCAATCTAACTCTTGATTAACACAGTACAAGGAACTATGCGATTGAAATGAGTGAAGTTTCAGGTTTTTGCCATTTCGTCCTGGACCACACACGTAAAAGTTTCCCATGTTATTCTTGGAGGAAAAATACTGAGACAAAACAAACTAGTGCCACTTCTAGTGCAACTTCTGAAATTCTAACAGTTGTTGTCATGTAGTTGAATTTTTTTTTGCTAAAGATGGTAACCAATAACATCAAAATTTTCTCATCAGTTTTGTCAGAAAAAAAGTATTTAAAGTTACTCACCCTGGCCCAGGACAGAAAGACGCTTCATTCTTAAAATAATGTAGGAGCTTATAAAACTAAAACGAAGAAACCGAAATCAGGCAGTAGATGTAGCGTGGGTTAGAAGCAGCATAATTATAGCCAGTAAAGAGACGGCTGAAAAGCTGGTAAAGTGGCAATGCCTAATTAGTTATGTCTTGATATTATGCTCACCATCAAAAGAATTCTATGTCTGTTCGCCACCGAGAATTACGATCGAGTGAAAAGAATAGTGGAACGCGTCTAAATGCGTTTTGGGATGCAGAGGTAACACCTGTCACCCCGAAAGATCTGATCTACAGATCGTCATTTGCCAAACCGAACCGTTAACACGATTTGCGGGATAAGATTTGGTCTTGGAAGTTTTCTGCCTCACTCGTATAGAATCACTACCAGTGCACCGCCATTTTGTGACCGTGACAATCAGCCTGTGTGGGGCATCTAAGCCATCTGCTGTCTTTTTCTTGCAAGTATGAATTTTTGAGGGAATATGTATGCACCGTTGGAGTTCATTACTTGCCCAGTTCACACAGAACGCTCTTTTACTTTTTAATGAGAACAATGTACAAGTCCTTACAGCAATCATTGAATTCGTATGGTAAAGCAATTTTACTGTTTCGCTCTGAGTGTAATTTAATTTGCAACTATAAGACCTTTTGATGTTCTGTACTGTTTTAATTAGTGGTTTACTTGCATAGGATGATCCATTACTAGCACATGTCTTGGTTCACTAAATTACGAGCTTTGTTGTAGGCACACAACAGAGAACTGAATCTACATAATTCCTCTTAGAGTAGTTGTTGCCCTCAATTAATTCGTATTTCGCTTTGCAACTGATTGTTAAAATTTTGATTGCTTGCAGTGGACGGACACCTAACGTCGTTGGTTATTCTAAATCAATAACAGTAACATCTCTGTTTTCCGTACCCCGTTACTTAATCGCTAGTGTTTAATGCACTGTTGGAAAATAGTTTTATGATGATACCTTTTGTAATGTCTTACTATAATTTCTCCCGTTCTGCCAGAGACGCTTTTCGGAACATTTGCTTCAGAAAAGTTTTGGAACGTTTGGTACAGTTAATATCGTTCCGAGATCCAGATGTGTTTTTGACCAGCCAGTCTGGCAGTTCATTTCAGTATGTGGCTGTATGACTTTTAATCTAAGTAAAGTCAATAACACAGTCATTCTTTTGCATAATTCTACTCTAGTTACTTGTTTCATCAAACAGACTGTTGTGATGGTATGTATTCCTCAATTTTGGGCTACCATCGGCCTACATCGTGCCGTGACAAGCTTTTCAAAAGCATTATATGTTTCATGCGAACTGTTTTTTGATACATACCAATGCCTGTTGAGCATCCCAACGGGTTTGCCGAATGAAGTTTGTGCGAAAGACTTGATCTTAAAAATTTAATGAAACTCATTTTAAATACAAGAACGATAATTGCTATGTGCAGCTGTCAATAATGAAATAGCACTACTGTAAATTCTTACGGACCAACTATCAACAAATGAAACAGTCTCCACACTGGAATAATATTACGCAGCAGGACCAACATGTCAGTTGTGGGCGTACAGAAACCCAATTTCTTTATGTGCATCATTTGTTTTTGTGCACTAATGTAAGGAAAGCAGAGAAAATAAATGAAACAAATAGTACACTGCATGACAAAAAAGTGAAGCTCATAGAAAGGGGGACGAAACGAAACTTCACGGGCTGAGAGGATATGTGATGTTACTGCACTGATTACAAAATCCATTTAAATCTACAATGACCTTGGCAGTATGAGCCCACTTATGAGTTTAACAATGCACCGCTGTGGCCTGTATTCATGCGCTGATTCGGTTGGGTGTCGTAAAGGCGTCGTATTCTCTCCTGAGGCAAGGAGACCCATAACTGGGGATGTCCCGGGTACAGGTACTGGGACAGAGTCCCCATCCCAGCTGGTCTCACAAATGTTCAATCGGGGACAGATCTGAGGATCTTGCTGTCCGAAGAAGTATCTCATCGTCACGCAAACAGTCTATAGACACACGTGGCTTGCGTCGACGAGCAATGTCTTGTTGAAAAATGGCATGACAGTACTGTTGCATGAGAGATAACACACGAGGACGCAGGATGTCCGTGACATCATTGTGCCACGAGATTTCTCTGAGTCACTACCAGCCATCTGAAGTCGTAACTAATGGCTCCCTACACACAGCATGACGCTTGGTCGAACACCGCTGTCCGTTTCCACAATATTGATATGAAATGTCGTGTGGCTAGGGCCTCGCGTCAGGTAGAGCAGTCGCCTGGTGTCAGTCTTTTTAGATGACGCCACTCCGGCGATTTGTGTGTCGATGGGGATGATATGATGATGATGAAGACACACAACACCCAGTCCCTGAGCGGAGAAACTCTTCGACCCAGCTGGGGATCGAACCCGGGCCTCTTTGCATGGCATTCCGTCGCGCTGACTACTCAGCTGTCGAGGCGGACTCCACAATAGTAGAAGAATGTGACCTTTCTCCAGGTGACATCTCTCCAGATCGCCGTCATACTCGCTGAAGATGGTCATCCGTGTTAGTGCCAGATCGCGTCTCATCACTGAACACAAAGTGATGCCATTCATCAGCAGATCATGCTCCCAGCCATGGCATCACTCCACACGCAGCCGTTTGTGTTGTGTTAACGGCAGGTTAAGTGTGGGATAGTAATGCCCCAGTCCGTCTGCTCTGCGACCAATGTTGCAGGCTATCCATTACTTGGCTCGGATGTCAAGCGCACAATATGTGAAATGGTTACGATGTGCTTGGTGCACGATATGGAAAGGCTCCATTATGATGGTCAGATGTGGACGACAACAAACCTGAGGTCGATTACGCCTCACCTGAGGTTCCTATGCAGCCCAACGCCCGGCGACTGTCTGAATGCCCCACAAAATCTGGAAATTGCACGAATCTCGCAGCTGGCCAAATGGAGACCCAGAAAGAGGGCCCTCTCAAACTACTGTGCCATGTACTGATAACACTGTCTCACGAGAGCACGACCTACTTCTGTGTCCTTCACAGTGGTCATTCAACGTCTGACACTGTTCGCTCCCCGTTTGTACCCTACATCTACATCTACAACTACATCTACATTCATAATCCGCAAGCCACCGAACGGTGTGTGGCGGAGGGCACTTTACGTGCCACTATCATTACCTCCCTTTCCTGTTTCAGTCGCGTATGGTTCGCGGGAAGAACGACTGCCGGAAAGCCTCCGTGCGCGCTCGAATCTCTCTAATTTTACATTCGTGATCTCCTCGGGAGGTATAAGTAGGGAGAAACAATATATTCGATACCTCATCCAGAAACGCACTCTCTCGAAACCTGGACAGCAAGCTACACCGCGATGCACAGCGCCTCTCTTGCAAAGGCTGCCACTTGAGCTTGCTAAACATCTCCGTAACGCTATCACGCTTACCAAATAACCCTGTGACGAAACGCGCCGCTCTTCTTTGGATCTTCTCTATCTCCTCTGTCAACCCGACCTGATGATCAATACTCAAGTATGGGAAGAACGAGTGTTTTGTAAGCCACCTCCTTTGTTGATGGACTACATTTTCTAAGGACTCTCCCAATGAATCTCAACCTGGAACCCGCCTTGCCAACAATTAATTTTATATGATCATTCCACTGCAAATCGTTCCGCACGCATACTCCCAGATATTTTACAGAAGTAACTGCTACCAGTGTTTGTTCCGCTATCATACAATCATACAATAAAGGAGTCTTCTTTCTATGTATTCGCAATACATTACATTTGTCTATGTTAAGGGTCAGTTGCCACTCCCTGCACCAAGTGCCTATCCGCTGCAGATCTTCCTGCATTTCGCTGCAATTTTCTAATGCTGCAACTTTTCTGTATACTACAGCATCATCCGCGAAAAGGCGCATGGAACTTTCGACACTATCTACTAGGTCATTTATATACAATGTGAAAAGCAATGGTCCCATAAGACTCCCCTGTGGCACGCCAGAGGTTACTTTAACGTCTGTAGACGTGTCTCCATTGAGAACAGCATGCTGTGTTGTGTTTGCTGGGTAATTACACTAAACCCTAACAGCACTAACACACCCTGGTGGATGTTCTTCCTATCACAGACAGGAAAGTCTGATCATTAGCATACCCGCCAATGGTTTGAAAGCGTACGAAATCAAATTGGCATCCGATTGGTTGGTTCACTTTTTTGCCAGGCAGGGTACTTTCATTACGATTGCAAGTATTTATTCACATGTTTCACAGACAATAGAGGCAAAAGTGCGAGAGGCGGCGGTGGCGGCGACGACGTTCCGCTGCGGTCAGCGGGTGGCGCCAGCAGGCCGGAGCCGACGTCGCAGCTCCCTCTGCAGCAGCTGGCGCTCGTGGCGGGCGCCCGCCAGCACGGATCGGTTCTCCGCCAGGCGGCGAGCCAGGTAGGGCAGCGCCTGTCCCAGGCCGCCCACGGGGACCGACTTGTACACCGTGTAGCCCGCAGCGGCTGGGGAACACACCGCACCGCCTTCATTCCGTTTTGTTCCTGCCGCCGACCTCCGTAAGTCGAAGCAAGAAACATTTCAAAAAGGAGTGTAACTCATACTGGGTGGTTATCATTAAAGTACAGCTATTCATCAAGTTCCAGTGCCGCCTGTAATTATAGTATGACAGCAAAGCTTGGTAGATATGCTAATGCGTAAATGCGGAACTGATTTATAATGGAAAAAAATTAGTTCCAATTTTGGCCACCAGGTGCAAATTTGGCGCTGCGAATGCAACAAAGATCTAGAGAAAAGCTTCCAAATGTAATGGATCAGGAATGGGAGGTGAACAGCATCAAACAAATACGAGGGTAATCCCAAAAGTAAGGTCTCCTATTTTTTTATAAGTACAGAACTCTGTTTGTGAGGCAGTTGGTCACACTGTTATGAAGAGTGCTTCACCCTCTGCGTGTAAACATGCGCACGTCGCGCTGAGGCGCTCGTCTTGGCTTGCCAGCCGTTGAGAATGGAGCTCCCGTTGGATGTTACCGCAAAGTGCGAATTGCGCGCAGTTATTCGGTTTTTCAACGCAAAGGGCACTGCGCCGATTGAAATCCATCGCCAATTGACGGAAGTGTATGGTGAGTCGTGCATGGATGTCAAAAATGTTCGTAAGTGGTGTAGAGAGTTAGCAGCTGGTCGGACCGAAATGCACGACGTACAAAGAAGCGGGAGACCGTCAATTTCTGAGGAGACAGTGTTGAAGGCTGAGCAAAGCACACGTGAAGATCGGCGGATCACCCTGGATGATCTCTGCACGTTGGTTCCTGAGGTTTCCCGAAGCACCGCTCACAGAATTTTAACGGAAACAGTGAACGACCGGAAGGTGTGCGCAAGATGAGTGCCACGCATGCTGACTGAGGACCACATGTGGCAACAAGTTGATGCTTCCCGCGCATTTCTTCGCCGCCTTGCAGCCGAACAGGAAAACTTTCTGCACTCAATTGTGACAGGTGACGAAACCTGGGCATACCACTTTACACCTGAGACCAAGCAACAATCACGCCAGTAGCGGCATCCTTCTTCACCAAAGCAGCGGAAATTCAAACATAAACAGTTTGCCGGTAAAGTCATGACGACCGTTCTTAGGGGTCGGAAAGGGGTATTGTTGGTCGATTTTTTGCCCACTGGGACTACAATTAACGCTGACAGATACTGTGAGACTATGAAAAAACTCAAACGGGCAATTCAGAACCGGAGAAGAGGAATGTTGAGCAAGGGCGTACGCATTCTCCATGACAACGCTCACCCAAACATCGCTCGGCAAACCGTTGCTCTCCTGCAACAGTTCCAGTGGAACATAATCACCCACCCACCCTATAGTCCTGACTTGGCACCCAGTGTCTATGACCTGTTCCCTAGGTTAAAAGAACATTTGGCGGGAAAGCGATTCAGCTCCGACGACGAGGTGAAAGAAGAGGTCCATAACTTTCTAAACAGCATGGCGGCGTACTGGTATGACATGGGCATACAAAAACTTCCACAGCGTCTACAAAAATGAACCGACAAAAACGTTGATTATGTCGAAAAATAGCTAAATGTTCAAGCTGTAAACTGATGTAAACCATTGTAGACCAGGTCTATGTACTTATAAAAAAATAGGAGACCTTACTTTTGGGACTACCCTCGTAGTATTCCTAACTGCCACTTACATGGTTTGTTCAACATGAGCACCGGAGATGACGATGAGATGCCGCAACCGTAAACGACGTGATCAACAGTTGCTCGCAGCGATTCCCTTGGAATCTGAGCAACGAGTTTCTGCACGCTAGCCATCAGATGAGGTAGAGGCTGAACTTGTCACCGGTAAACGCATACGTTTAGAAATTATCAGAGCCAAAAATCACATGGATTCAGGTCAGGTGGTCTTGCAGGCAATGCATCAGGAAAAAGCTCTGGAGATAACACGTTCGTGGAATGTTGCGTTATGCAGATCTTTCATTGGGGGAGTGACCATCTCGCATGAAAACAGTGCTTGCCACGTAACCACGCTCTTCCAAAGCAGGAATCATAGGCTGTACAAGATGGCCTCGATTACGTGCAGTTGTCGCGGTACACCTGACGGACCCTGTGGGTGTATTCTGTTAAAGAGGAACGGACAGGCAATAAAGGAGCTTGTGAATCTCATACAGTGAGTGAAAGTGCTCCTCGTGCACAACACGAAGTTTAACTGGACCCCATATTCGGCAGTTCTGTCTGTTCTCTGCACTCCGTAGTGCAAAATGTGCCTCGTCACTCCATGGAATATTGCCCACACACATGTCACCAACTTCGATTCGTGCCAGAAACAGAAGAGTAAGTTCAGAATGTTGTTGCAGGTCATGATGTTTCAGTTGCTGCACCTTCTGGGTCTTGTACGGGTACCAGTGTAATGTAGACAACAAAACTTTCCGTACTGTTGACCATGGGATGGACAATTCTCGCGACACTGAGCTAACACTACCTGGGGTACTTGCTGCTTGGTCAGTCAATAGCAAGAGGAACCTCGTCAGTAACTTCTACCAGGATAGGACGCCTTCCTCTTCCACATGCGACAACAAACTGACCCGTGTTTTTGAATTTCGTTAGCATCTTCTTTAAACCGTTTAAAGAGATCAGGCCTCTCCTCAGACCCTTCACAAGGCGATACACTCCCAATAGAGTACTGTAATTGCTGCCGTTCACACAAGACAGTTTCTCTTCTCGATAGCCATACAGTTCGATGGCTTTAAAATGGCGACGTGGATGTCATACTGTGTACAGCGCCAAATTTGCTCCTGGTGGCCAAAACTGGAACTATTTTTTGCCAACATAAATAGGTTCCGCATTAACACATTAGCGTGTCTACCAAGTTTCGCTGCCGTACGATTATTACAGCACACACTGGACGTCTACGAGTAGCTGCACTTAATTTGTAACCATTCAGAACCACACCAACGCTTATTAACTAAAACACGATCATATGGCGATATCCAAAGACATTTGTGACTGGATTGTTCATGGCAGGGAAGCAGACGTGCATAGAAACATGTCTATAGACTTAAAAGTAATTTTAGGTGCGCCGTGGGGAAGCACGCTATGTGATCAGACGTGTCGATAACTTGTTACTGGACATTAATAGGGTTGTGCCCCTCTTTCGTCTTTATGACGGCTTCAACTCTGCTAGTGTCACTTTTAACGAGGTGTGAAAGTCCATAACGAAATTTCGCTTGCGTCTCAAGGGTGTGTGCCTCAGTTTCTGGCGCAGGTCGTTACATTCTACGCACGTGGGGTTTTGCAGTGTTGCAGTGAGGTGGGTACCTCCTTCCCTCACCTCTTCAGCTCGATGCTGTTGCGGTGGGTTGAGGGGGAGAGGTTATGCTGTTGTTCGTAATGGACGTTCAAGGTCAAATTAATTGTAAGAGGCGGTTGTGTACTATCTGGGACGAGATAGCCTTTTCAGCAGTCTCCAAAAAGGGACCGCACAGTTTCGCAGCGTTCTCTTTGGTGTACCTACGAATTATAATATGTAAGTACTGTTCACTAGCTGGTGCGTTGGTAGCAGGTGACAGTTAAGAACTAGGTCTTCAGTGGTCTGTGACTCAAAATGGGGGTCACTGTACGCCATTTCATCGCGTTGACAAATCATCTTTGTCGTTAAGTGACAATGCGAGCACAACCTATGCTTGAAATGACACTTCATGACATTTTGACAGACCGAACTGCGTCCTTTACTGATTGGAGACGCGATGTTCTCAGTTGAACTGAACGTTCAATTTTACCACCACTACACGGTGCGCAGACTAAGATCTGATGATCAGGAACTGTGCTGCAACCCCTATAGTCTCCTTTATGGGTGAATACTTTCCTCCATCTGGATTTGATATGCAGGTCGAGCACCATTACATTATTATTCATTGCTGGGCATTATAACTGCAACTTCACCACGATGAGGGCAAATGACAAATTTGCATCAAGCGTACTACATGGTTGGATATGCATATAATTTGCATTTCAAAGCAGTCGCACAAAGTAGGTAGGCGTAACATAACTTTCATCCTGTGCACGAGAAGACGTTACGCATCTACTTCCTTGTTGAGAAATCACATTTCAGTAGTGTATATGTGTGTGAGAGAGATAGATGCACAGAGAGAGGAGAGGGAGAGGAGAGAGAGAGAGAGAGAATCATGTAATATGGACAAACATTTGTCAGCATGCGTCGGAATTCGACAGCAGCCGTGGCCTATTAGGGCTGTAGTATATTGTCTTGTGCTATTGCTGCTCATTTGACCACAACCCGACGACTGAATAACTAATATGGAATCTGTGGGTTAAGGAGGGTCACAATCAACGTCATACCGGATCTCTAGGACTGGCATACTGCTTGCCCGGCCGTTCAGGACTGTACAGCCATGTTGCTTATCTTGCTCCAAGAAAAGTGCATGTTTGCAGCGGCACAATTACCCACACGGACATGCGACCTCTGGAACACAATGGACAGTCAGCACGATGACTATCCTTTGATGCGGCGGTAGATAGACGCATTGACAGTTGTGCATTCAACGGCAACAGTCGACGCAAGAGTGGCACCGCGTCCTAATTCCAGACGAATCTCGGTTCTGCATGTAGCATCACGTTGGACATGTTCGTGTGTGGAGAATCCGACCAGAACGCACGTTTCTAGGTTGCATTCATCATCATACAGGTTCACCATATAGCCTGATGGTATGTGGTTCCGTTGAGTACGCAACAGGATCCCTTCTGGTTCGCATAGCCAGTAACATGGAAAGCTGGCTTTACATTTCAGACGTGTTAAGGCCGACGGTTGTGCCTCTTCGTCAAGCTCTCCGTGACTTTATCTCTCAACATAGCGACGCAAAACTACAGGTTCTTCATACTGTCCTGACCTACCTCCATGCAGAGGGTGTTCAACCGTTGGCCTGACTAGTACGTTCTCCAGACCTGTCAGCCGAGGAAAGCTTATCATGGGTTGCGATATACTGCCACGCGACCACTCGCCCACCGCTGTGACTGATGATCTCTGGGATAGCTTTGCTGCAGCGTGGAATGTCGTCCCCATATTTGTGATCCAAGTTCAGTTTAACTCTACAGCCCGCTGGGTTGGAGCCACTGTTGCTGCTAGAAAGGGCTGCTCTGCTTACTAAATTTCGCACCCTTTACATCCAAACATCACTGAAATGTTGAGCGTTTATTCTTTTTACTATACTGAATAGGCACAATAACCAAATTTTCGTTACTTGCTGTACTTCCCAATGTTGCGATTTTATTACGCAACAGTGTAGTTTTGTCGTGCGAATGGTCAGTGGCGATTCATTTTTGTTATTGATAATTACTCTAAATAAGCTCAAAAAGAGGAGAGAAGAGGAGAGGAGAGGAGAGGAGAGGAGAGGAGAGGGAGAGAGAGAGAGAGAGAGAGAGAGAGAGATGTGTAACTCCGTTTGCAAGTTGTGGGAAAAACGTAGACTTACAAAGGGACCGCACATACTCGTCATCACCGCTTTCGTCCGCATTTATGGTATATGCAGGGCTTGACCAGAAGTGAATGTGACAATGACAAGTGGGACTTCCAGGCGCCCAAGAGTTTAGGAAAAAGATAGCATTTACGGTGCGGATCGTGCGGGGGATGAGTCATTTATCTCAGCGTGGTTTCGAGGCAGCGGTTGATGCAGCGGAAAGAGTAGAGAACGGTAAACTCAAGATCGCAGGTCCGAGTTACCGTGGCGAAACCAATTTTCCTTTTATATTTTACGTTGCTTACACTGTAAATAAGCCGAAATATTGTCCAGTATATTGCATTAATTAATATTTTCATAAAATCCTTGAAAAGGAAATGGTTCTAATGGCTCTGAGCACTATGGGACTTAACATCTGAGGTCGTCAGTCCCCTAGAACGTAGAACTACTTAAACCTAACTAACCTAAGGACATCACACACGTCCATGCCCGAGGCAGGATTCGAACCTGCGACCGTAGCAATCGCGTAGTTCCGGACTGAAGTGCTTAGAACCGCTCGGCCACCGCAGCCGGCTTGAAAAGGAAAGGCATACGAAAATGTGTCATGGCGCATAAATTTCCAGGAACAGTTCGTAATGCGGCGAAGAAAATTTTGTCTGTAAAATAACTTTTCTCATTTTACAGTTTATGTTTTACAAAAGCTGGGGTGACAGTCGTAGTAAAAATGGGGAAAGCAATAATTTTCTCGGCGTCTTGCACACATTACAAAAGTCAAATTTATACAGATACCTGGTTGTTTTAAAGTTTCAATAGGGAAAAAACTGTTCACATTCATAAAAGGTTCTCTCTCATCGTACAGTCTGGCAGCAAACTATGCCAAATATTGGCGAGTACAGCTTCTGATGTAAATGGAACGTAGTTTGATGCAGTCTTCTCGGGATGTGATTTCTTTTTCTCTCTTGCTCAAATAAAAGCAGTTTTGAGTATTTTCGAATAATTCTTTACATAACCATAACAACTGACATTTCGGGGTTCCTCTAGTGAAATGAATTTGAGGGGAATCACTTTTCATCTCGAAAAATTTCATCGTATAATTGTGGATTTGTGTATCCTCCCCACGAGTTAGTTACGAGGAAATTTGTTCTCCTGTCCGTAGGACTTTATCACATCAGTCAAAAATTTTGTTGTATAACACTTGTAAGTTTTCTAGATTTTGGTGGAACAAAAACGACATTCCTATACTTTGCCGCAAACACATCCACCGGTTTTTGAATCTTCAGTCCAAAAGAGTCGGTAGGCGTAACGTAGACCGTTGGTAATAATTTTGTAGAAAGGGTTGTAAGTAGGCTGTTTAGGTTTTTATGTTGGTAGCGCGATGCAGCACTCTGTATTAAAATCGCCGACTGTGCTGTGTGCAGGTTGTGGCTGGTTTGGGTTATTTGGGGGAAGAGACCAAACAGCGAGGTCATCGGTCTCATCGGATTAGGGAAGGATGGGGAAGGAAGTCGGCCGTGCCCTTTCAAAGGAACCATCCCGGCACTGTGGCTGGTTGGACTCGTTGTTGGAAGTTATTCGCCAGTGGAGTGTTGGGCAGTTGGATGTGAACAGCCCGTATAGCGTTGGGCAGTTGGAGGTGAGCCGCCAGCAGTGGTGGATGTGGGGTGACAGATGCCAGAGTTCTGAGATGCCCGTCCACAGCTACACTTGCATGGTGATGGTTCAAATGGCTCTAAGCACTACAGGATTTAACATGGGAGATCATCAGTCTCCTAGACTTAGAACTACTTAAACCTAACTAACCTAAGGACATCACACACATCCATGCCCCAGGCAGGATTCGAACCTGCGACCGTAGCAGCAGCGCGGTTCCGGACTGAAGCGTCTAGAACCGATCGGTCACAGAGGCCGGCACTTGCATAGCGGTCTTTCAAAAAAGATCTACAGTACCTCTACTTTCGTATCTAAAAAGAATACCACTAGAGAAAAAAAAAACCAGCGATTTATTTTCGCCTGGATAATTAACCATTTGTAACATTCAGAGATGCGTCGAGAGTAGCGAATTTTGAGTAAAACCTACATTTCTCTTGCTCTTATGTTAAAATTTTCTTCTTTTGCCAAAATACAGCGGACTTTGCGCAATGTCACCTCACTAACATGTTGTACAGACGCAACTGCGAGAGAAATCTGAGACAGTGTTTTATTCAGAGAGCAACTAAGAAGAAGTCCAAGAGCTTATGAAAAAACACGTCGTCGATACAAAAATAAACGTGTAATGTCTTCACTTATGTTGTTCCACAACCCACAGCACTTATCGTTTCACCAGCTATCGATGGCTCTTAAAAAAATACAGTCTTTCATCGAAAAACTGTTGTTATTGGAATAACACATGTAAGTAGGCTGTTTAGGCTTTTATGTTGGTAACGTCACGTAGCGCTCTGTATGAAAATCACTGGCTGTGCTGTGTGCAGTCTGTGGCTGGTTGGCATTGTTGGAATATTCGCTATTGTAGTGATGGCAACTGGATGTGAACAGCGCGTAGCGTTGCGCCGTTCGAGGCGAGCCGCCAGCAGTGGTGGATGTGGGGAGAGAGATGGCTGAGTTTTGAGAGCGGACGATCTGGACGTGTGTCCGTCAGAAAAAGGAAATTTGTTAAACTGGATGTCACGAATTTATATATATATATATATATATATATATATATATATATATATATATATATATATATATATATATATAATTAATGACTTTTGAACACTATTAAGGTAAATACATTGTTTTTTCTCTATCAAAATCTCTCATTTGCTAACTATGTCTATCAGTCGTTACTGCCTTCAGTAGTTAGAATCTTTTATTTAGCTGGCAGTATTGACGCTCGCTGTATTGCAGTAGTTCGAGTATCGAAGATTCATGTGAGGTAAGTGATTCATGAAGGGCATAGGTTATTGCTGATCAGGGCTATTCTTTTGTAGGGATTATTGAAAGTCAGATTGCGTTGCCCTAAAATATTGTGTGTCAGTTTAGAAATGATCAGAATAAGTAAAGAGAAAACAGTCTCAGTACGTTCAGTTTCACTCTGGAGTCTGAAAATCAAGTAACGTAGACGTTTTACCAGCACAGTCATTATTTACATTATAAAGGGGAAGTTTCAGATTTGGAGTATACTGTGCTGTATACGAGTGGTTCATATCCCGTCGTTTCACGAGAACTTCTTTTGCCCCTCGGTGGTACATGGCTCGGTTATAAGTCGATTGGTACTGGCAATCTGGAGAGGATACAACGTAAATACTTTATTATAAGTGACTATAAAAAGATTTTTCTATTGACTCCAGTTAAGGAGAATTGTCGATTTACCTATTTGGGCGGCCAGTGTGGCCGAGAGGTTCTAGGTGCTTCAGTCTGGAACCGCGCGACCGCTACGGTCGCAGGTTCGAATCCTGCCTCGGGCATATATGTGTGTGATGTCCTTAGGTTAGTTAGGTTTAAGTAGTTCTAAGTTCTAGGGGACTGATGACATCAGATGTTAAGTCCCATAGTGCTCAGAGCCATCTGAACAATTTTCGAATTTACCTATTTGATCTAAACTAAACTCGGTCCGAACAGGTCACGGAAGGCCCAGGGGGACCTACCGACCACCTTGTCATCCTAAGCCTATAAGCGTCGCTGGATGCGGATATCTAGGGGCACGTGGTCAGCACACCGCTCTCGAGACCGCTGTCTGCTTCTGCCGAGTGCACACCGCTTGGCAACGGCGCACAGTACACCAGAACGGTCATCCAAGCGCTAGCCTTGCCTGCCAGCGCTTAACTTCGGTGATCTGACGGAAACTGGTGTAACCACTGCGGCAAGGCCATTGGCTTTATCTGTCTGGTAGGACATTTTAAATACAATCCCGTCTTGGAAAGTTATTTACAGAGTCCTTGACGGCGCTGTAAGTACAATCCTTTCATGGAAAAATACTTGCAACCACAAATTTTTCTTGCCTTTCTTTTTCGTGCGTTTTATGAGACTATTAATAAATACAATATGATGTCGTTGTTGCTGTGGTCTTCAGTCCAGAGACTGGTTTGATGCAGCTCTCCATGCTACTCTATCCTGTGCAAGCCTCTTCATCTCCCAGTATCTACTGCAACCTGTGTCCTTCTGAATCTGTTTAGTGTATTCATCTCTTGGTCTCCCTCTACGATTTGTACCCTCCACGCTGCCCTCCAAAACTGAATTAGTGATCCTTTGATGCCTCAGAATATCTTCCTACCAACCGATCCCTTCTTCTAGTCAACTTGTGCCACAAATTTCTCTTCTCCTCAATTCTATTCAATACCTCCTCATTAGTTATGTGATATACTCAACTAATTTTCAGCATTCTTATGTAGCACAACATTTCGAAAGCTTCTATTCTCTTCTTGTCTATTTATCGTCCACATTTCACTTGCGTACATGGCTACACTCCACACAAATACTTTCAGAAACGACTTCATGACGCTTAAATCTATACTCGATGTTAACAAATTTCTGTTCTTCAGAAATACTTTCCTTGCCATTGCCAGTCTACATTTTATATCCTCTCTACTTTGACCATCATCAGTTATTTTGCTCCCCAAATAGAAAAACTCGTCCACTACTTTAAGTGACTCATTTCCTAACCTAATTCCCTCAGCATCACCTGAATTAATTCAGCTACATTCCATTATCATCATTTTGCTTTTGTTGATGTTCATCTTATACTTCTCCTTTCAAGACACTATCCATTCCGTTCAATTGCTCTTCCAGGTCCTTTGCTGCCTCTGATAGAATTACAATGAAATGGATAGACCTCAAAGTTTTTATTTCTTCTCCAATGGATTTTAATTCCACTCCGAATTTTTCTTTTGTTTCCTTTACTGGTTGCTTAATATACAGATTGAATAACATCGGGGATAAACTACGACCCTGTCCCACTCCCTTCCCAACCACAGCTTCCTTTTCATGCCCCTCGACTCTTCTAACGGCCATCTGGTTTCGCACAATTTGTAAATAGCCTTTCGTTCCCTATATTTTATCCCTGCCACCTTCAGGTTGTGAAAGAGAGTATTCCAGTCAACACTGTCAAAAACTTTCTCTAAGTCTACAAATACTAGAAACGTAGGTTTGCCTATCCTATTATCCTATTATCCTATTATTTTCTAAGATAAGTTGTAGGGTCAGTATTGCCTCACATGTCCAAACATTTCTATTGAATCCAAACAGATCTTCCCCGAGGTCGGCATCTACCAGTTTTTCCATTTGTCTGTAAAGAATTCGTGTTAGTATTTTGCAGCCGTGCCTTATTAAACTGATACTTCTGTAATTTTCACATCTGTCAACACCTGCTTTCTTTGGGATTGGAATGATTATATTCTTCTTGAAGTCTGAGGGTATTTCGCCTGTCTCATACATCTTGCTCACCAGATGGTAGAGTTTTGTCAGGGCTGGCTCTCCCAAGGCTATCAGTAGTTCTACTGATATGATGTCTACTCCCGGGATGTTATTTCGTCTTAGGTGTTTCAGTGCTCTGTCAAACTCTTCACGAAGTATTATGTCTCCCATTTCATCTTCATCTACGTCCTCTTCCATTTCCATAATATTGTCCTCAAGTACATCGCCCTTGTATAGACCCTCTATATACTCCTTCCACCTTTCTGCTTTCCCTTCTTTGCTTAGAACTGGATTTCCATCTGATATTCATGCAAGTGATTCTCTTTTCTCCAAAGGTCTAAGTTCCCTGTAGGCAGTATCTATCTTACTCCTCATGAGATTAGCCTCTACATCCTTACATTTGTCCTCTAGCCATCCCTGCTTAGCCATTTTGCACTTCCTGTCGATCTCATTTTTGAGACGTTTGTATTCCTTTTTGCCTGCTTCACTTGCTGCATTTTTGTATTTTCTCCTTTCATCAATTAAATTCAGTATCTCTTCTGTTACCCAAGGATTTCTATTAGCCATCGTATTTTTACCTACTTGATCCTCTGCTGTCTTCAGTATTTCATCTCTCAAGTCTACCCATTCTTCTTCTACTGTATTTCTTTCACCCATTCTTGTCAATCGTTCCCTAATGCTCTCCCTGAAACTCTCTACAACCTGTGGTTCTGTCAGTTGATCCAGATCCCATCTCCTTAAATTCCCACCTTTTTGCAGTTTCTTCAGTTTTAATCTACAGTTCATAACCAAAAGATTGTGGTCAGAGTCCACATCTGGCCCCTGAAAATGTCTTACAATTTAAAACCTGGTTTCTAAATCTCTGTCTTACCATTATATAATTTGTCTGAAGCCTTCCAGTATCTCTAGGTTTCTTCCATGTATACAACCTTCTTTCATGATTCTTGAACCAAGTTATGCTCTGTGCAAAATTCTACCAGGCGGCTTCCTCTTTCATTCCTTACCCCCATTCCATATTCACCTATTACGTTTCTTTCTCTTCCTTTTCCTACTATCGAATTACAGTCACCCATGACTATTAAATTTTCGTCTCCTTTCACTATTTAAATAATTTCTTTTATCTCGTCATACATTTCATCAATCTCTTCATCATCTGCGGAGCTAGTTGGCACATAAACTTGTACTACTGTGATAGGTGTGGGCTTCGTATCTGTTTTGGCCACAATAATGCGGTCACTACGTTGTTTGTAGTAGCTTACCCGGATTCCTATTTATTTATTCATTATTAAACCTACTCCTGCATTACCCCTGGTATTCACCTGACCAGAAGTCTTGTTCCTCCTGCCACCGAACTTCACAAATTCCCACTATATCTAACTTTAACCTATCCATTTCCCTTTTTAAATTTTCTAACCTACCTGCCCGATTAAGGGATGGATCTGACATTCCACGCTCCAACCGGTAGAACGCTAGTTTCCTTTCTACTGATAACAACGTCCTCCTGAGTAGTCCCCTCCCGGAGATCCGATTGGGGGACTACTTTACCTCCGGAATATTTTATCCAAGAGGACGCCATCATCGTTTAACCATACAGGGAAGCTACATGCCCTCGAAAAAATTACGGCTGTAGTTTCCCCTCCTTTCTATAGTGAGCATTATTGCAGTTTATTTGCAGTACGAGGGGCTCGAATATACGATCCTCGAATTAGTATTCCCTACTTCTCTCGATGCGCCAGACGGTGGTTGGGACCTACGTTAACAAAAATGGATCATCTCTCGCTCGGCCCCCGTCAAAAATCCTATTTTTTTTCTAGACGCTTGACCATCTAGTGGCCGTACTTCTATCATTTCATTTCAGGCCAAGCCCGGCATGTACTATAAATTTGGACAAATCGGTGATGAGTAGGCGCGGTCCTGTTGTTAGTCAATCTCTAGGGAATAGCTTCGTATGTCACATGTGCTCAGGTACTTCTGGAGATAAGTGTGCTATGGCGAAAAAGCACGATGGATGGAGTGGATTTACCGAGTGGTATGGATATCTGCTCGGCCATCCCGTAGATCTGAGCGAACGCTATGTCCTCTTGGTCAGGTCGCACTCCGAGCTGCCCCAGCTTCTCCACAGCGTGGTGGATGGCGCTCTCGTTGTGGGTCGCAACCACGAGAAAGCTGCGTCTCTTCCGGTTCTCAACAACGTAGTCCAGGGCCTGATCCAGCACTCTGCGAACATACAGGATGAGATAGTTCTGTACCAGCACACCAAAACTCAAGAAAGAAAAATATCAGCAGAAAATATGCGGGAATCGCTGTTTGTTCAAAATTACTTTAGTCTGAAGTCAGTTACGGCGGAATTACACTGGTGTGCAAACCTTAAGGGCGACAGAAACTTCTGCCTGACCTGTCACTCCCAAGAACCATACTTGCATGAAAATTGGTCTGCAGGTAGAAAGAACTGCAACAACATAGGACAAAGGGTAACAAAGAAATACATAATGAGACGAGCAGAAATAACACTTTTACTCAAAGACAATGATTACATTGAAGGCAGCGCAATCATTATGATACCCTGGACATTCCAAAAGGCAGTACTTAATATGGTGCGTGATGACCATAGACGCAACACATGCTCTGCAACGTGGTCCCATGCTGGCGACACTCTTGGAAAGAAGTTCTTGTGGCAGGCCGTTCCATTCCTCCGCCAGCGTGGTTCACAGCTGCTAGATGGTCGTTGGCGCATGTGGACGTCCTGAAGTACACTACTGGCCATTAAAATGGCTACACCACGAAGATGACGTGCTACAGACGCGAAATTTAACCGACAGGAAGAAGATGCTGTGATATGCAAATGATTAGCTTTTCAGAGCATTCACACAAGGTTGGCGCCGGTGGCGACACCTACAACGTGCTGACATGAGGAAAGTTTCGAAACGATTTCTCAAACACAAACAGCAGTTGACGGGCGTTGCCTGGTGAAACGTTGTTGTGATGCCTCGTGTAAGGAGGAGAAATGCATACCATCACGTTTCCGACTTTGATAAAGGTCGGATTGTAGCCTATCGCGATTGCGGTTTATCGTATCGCGACATTGCTGCTCGCGTTGGTCGAGATCCAATGACTGTTAGCAGAATATCGAATCGATGGGTTCAGGAGGGTAATACGGAACGCCGTGCTGGTTCCCAACGGCCTCGTATCACTAGCAGTCGAGATGAGAGGCATCTTATCTGCATGGCTGTAACGGATCGTGAAGCCACGTCTCGATCCCTGAGTCAACAGATGGGGACGTTTGCAAGATAACAACCATCTGCACGAATAGTTCGATGACGTTTGCAGCAGCATGGACTATCAGCTCGGAGACCACGGCTGCGGTTACCCTTGACGCTCCATCACAGACAGGAGCGCCTGCGATGGTGTTCTCAACAACGAACCAGGGTGCGCGAATGGCAGGTTCTGTTTACAACATCATGATGGTCGCATCCGTGTTTGGCGACATCGCGGTGAACGCACATTGGAAGTGTGTATTCGTCATCGCCATACTGGCGTATCACCCGGCGTGATGGTATGGGGTGCCATTGGTTACACGTCTCGGTCACCTCTTGTTCGCATTGACGGAACTTTGAGCAGTGGACATTACATTTCAGATGTGTTACGACCCGTGGCTCTACCCTTCATTCGATCCCTGGGAAATCCTACATTTTAGCAGGACAATGCACGACCGCATGTTGGAGGTCCTGTACGGGCCTTTCTGGATACAGTAAATGTTCGACTGCTGCCCTGGCCAGCACATTCTCCAGCTCTCTCACAAATTGAAAACATATGGTCAATGGTGACCGAGCAACTGGCTCGTCACAATACGCCAGTCACTACTCTTGATGAACTGTGGAATCGTGTTGAAGCTGGATGGGCAGCTGTACCTGAACACGCCATCCAAGCTCTGTTTGACTCAATGCCCAGTCGTACCAAGGCCGTTATTACGTCCAGAGGTGGTTGTTCTGGGTGTTGATTTCTCAGGATCTATTCATCCAAATTGCGTGAAAATGTAATCACATGTCAGTTCTAGTATAACATATTTGTGCAATGAATACCCGTTTATCATCTGCATTTCTTCTTGGTGTAGCAATTTTTATGGCCAAAAGTGTATATCCCCCAATGTATCTCACACGTGCTCGATGGGAGCTTGGTTCGGGAACGGGCAGACCAGCCCATTCGCCGAATATCCTCTCGTCCCAAGACCTCCCCCACCTGCGCAGTTCGATGCGGTCGCACACTGCCATCCACAAAAATGAAGTCAGGGCCAAAAGCACCCCCTAAAAAGACGCACTTGGTGAAGGAGTAGTGTCACAATAACGCTGATCGCTGAGCGCGCCATGTTCAAAGATTTGGAGATCAGCATACAGTTGTTGTCGTGTGGGAAGATGGTGATCACACCCTCCATTCTCAGTGAATACTCGTCCTCGCAGAACGGATACAGAAAAGATTAATGTGGAAGTAATAAAAGAGAAGGTCCCAGAACTGTTGCCTATTAAAAGTTATAACGCAGAGAGAGTGTTAGGAACAGAAAATTGATCGAAGCCGGAAGTGAATAGCAACGAAATCCTAAGTTCAGGCTGGAATATTTATCGCGAGGATAGATTAGTCGCCAGTGGTGGCGGCGTATTGACTTCAATAAGGAATTCGATAATATCTGATGTGGTTATCGAGGATTCAGAATGTGGAGTAATCTGGGTGAAGATAAGAATCAAAGGTCGGTCAAAAGTGGTATTTCGATACTTTTATGGACCACATGAGTCAGGAGATACAGTGGTAGAGGACTTCAGAATATTGTTAATAACTTTCCTGAACATATTGCTGTAAGAAGGGGTGACTTCAACTTGCAATGTATAGATTGGAAGAGAAATGCTATCAAAACTGATGCCAGAGATAGCGATTCGTGTCTGTTATTCTGAACGTCTTGTCCGAAAATTACTTCGAACAGATAATTAGAGAACCAAGTTTAGAAGGAAACATCTTAGATCTCCTATCTACAGACAGACCTGAACTTAACCGAATCAGTTACCGTAGAGAGAGATATCAGCGGTCGTATGGCTGCGCTAACAACAATGACTACGGGTATTACAAAGAATGTTAAGAAGCAGGAAAATATTTTTGTTAAACAAGAGTGACAGATACAAACTGCAGAGTCTCTGAATAGTCAACAACAAATATTCAGTCCTGAGGACGAAGATATGGTGCAGAAATGTAAAAAAAAATCAGGAGCGTCATTCAGTATGTCTTACACAAGTGTGTTCCGAGCAATGTCGTAAGGAATGGAAAAGACCTACTGTGGTTTAACAGACGTGTTACAAAACTGCTACGTAAACAAAGAGAGCATCACAGAATCAAGAGACGTCTAAACCGAGCAGACAAACAAAAGCTTAACGAAGCGGAAACGAACATAAGGAGGCTAATTAGAGAAGCGTTCAATGAATCTGAACTGATCGGATTAAAAACTCTAATAGGTTTTAGTCTTACATAAAAGCGATTCAAAGTCATCTATCCAGTCACCCAGTGACCGCACAGGTAGCGAAACAGAAGGAAATGAAGAGAAATTCCGAAATTGTTTCTCCGTGGAAAACGGTAATACGGTCCCGCCTTCCAATCATCGTACGAATTGTAGATACTTGAGATATACGAGCACAGAATAGAAAAGCAACTATAAATGCTTAGTAGTGGAAAGGTATCAGGAGCAGATGAAATAGCTGTAAGATTCTATGAAGATTATGCGAAAGTACTTGTTGCCCTTCTAGCGGGACTTTGTCATAGTTCTTTCGCTGGCACAACAACGGGTACCTAGCGACTGGAAAAAAGCGTAGGCCATAGCCGTTTTCAAGAAGGGTTGTAGGCCAGATGCACATAATTATAGACCTACATCGTTGACTGCAATCTGTTGTAGAATTATGGAATATGTTTTATGCTAAAGAATTACGACTTTTTGGAGAACGAAAACACAGGCGCATCAAACAACATTTATAAGGGAATAACCAGTAGCTGTTTACTTCACGCCTTGTGTATTTACGTAGCACATAACGTCATAAACAACAGCATTTTTCTCCTGCAATAGAGCTGACTTTTTTGCATAAATATGTTATCCAATGAAAATACCTTCATCAACATACGTTCTTACTTATGCACAGTACAGGCATGAGCTCTATTCTGTTATTGTAAAACGTGAATCATTTTTCCTTTTCAGATATCTGGCATCGCTTAAGGAAGAAAACTCAATGAAAAAATAATACAATTCAGTTTGCCATGAAAATGATGCAAAATAACAAAATAAAGGGTAAGATGATACAAAAGCACAAAATCCACAACTACAACACGAGCAGCGCGGCGAAAATAGGTTACTTTCTGATATGATCAGACAACGAAACAGGCGATCTCTTAGTACTATGCGCGAAATTTGACCATTGTGCATCACATTTAGCTGAAATGATCTCTTTTCAGAAAACTCCGACCGATTTCTGGTTTCGAGCAGATGAAAATGTGATGTATTTTTTCGTTCAGATAATGCGTTCTTCAAAACTCAATAACAATAAAATGGTAGAAAATTCGCTAACGTCGACAGAAAACCCATGTTCGTTAACCGTCCGTACATTGTCTTAATAATTTTTTGCTACAAAAAAACTGAAATGAAAACGTAGTGTAACTCTTACAAAACACACTAACCCCAATTCTACATTTTTACACTGAATAGTTTGCGAATTGAATAAAAAGTAAGATGCTATGTTTTGTGCAGGACATAGTAACTCTGCTTCACGTTTCCATGTGTTCCTGCCGAATGATGAGTCCTGAAGTACGGGGACAATCTATAGTTCTATTTAAAATTAATCTTAACTGTAAAGCCATTCAAAAAATTTACATTTAACGCAATAAAAATACACAAAATCCTCAGTCACATTATACATGTAATCTCAGTAATTACGGCACTGTGCACCTTCCCTCTTTGTTGTTCATGCTTTTGGAAAAAAATGAATACTTGCATTGAATTTTTCTTAGTATTACTATTTTCTTGGTTATTTCCACTTTGACGTTTTATGATTCAGTATTCTGAGATTTATTATTTTTTCTTTTAGAAAGTTCACCACATTTAATAATTTTTATGATCTTATGTCAGTGATGTAGAGGTTTGAGGAAAAAACGTAAACAAGAAAGTAAAAAAAGAAAAAGTGAAAAACTTATATACTTTACGACATTAAACATGTAAAACTTCAAATTAACTAACAAGTAACTATACAGCCTTTCCTACTCGCCTTCTAACCAACTAACCTTTTAATTACTATGCAACTGATTAACTGTGAGTGTAATGTCATATGTTACAATTCCTGTTTCGCCATGTGCATCCACAATGCACTGAGCAAAAGGCTTAAGCATGTTCCCAGTTCGTCTATGAATACTGCACGAAAACCACAGCTAGTTTTCCGTTCAGTATTCGCCGAAACTGGAAAATTCATAATCTCTTGATGGTTAAAATATCCAAGAGTGGCACATACAGGTTTCATGATTTCACATATGCTCCATCAGTAACAGCTAAATTATACATTGTCTAGCAGTGATCGTTTCCATAATGTAGTCTGCAGTTACACGTGTTCTGTTGCGATATCCGTAAACCACTTCAAGTTACTGCCAGGTCTGTTCCCTAAACAGGTCACGACCGAAACATTCGATGTCCTTTCTGCCACTAAGCTACATGACATATCTAATGGCTAAAATAGGGACAAGATGTTAATCTGCAATACTCTTTCTCTCTGTCTGTTCTGCTCCAATCGGCTTATCCGAGGAACATTCTGTCAAAAAGGCTCTCACTTAATATTCGGTATCATTTTATTCCAACTTTATTTTTGTCATTACATTTTTCATTCCTAAAGTACTGAAGCTGCAAAAATTTTTTTTTCCTGAATGTTATTACCGTTTATTTTTGCAGGTATTATTATAATATTTACACCCAAGCAAACAGCATAGATGTAAAAACGATAAACTTGAAAAACTATACTTGTAAAAGCCTTATATATTCAGTAAGCAATTTATGATCCCTTGTAAAAAGAATGAACCAATAGCTAAATTTTAATTCTTAGCTTACAATACTAATAAAGAATTTTCATATTCAAAGTACGTTTTGTTTTACAGGAAAACAAATACATGATACGTTTTATAACAGGTAATGAAAGAACATTCACTTAAGTAAAGCAGGTTTCGTACGAATGTGACAGGTAATGTATGGAATATATCAGGAATTATTCTAGAAACTGTGGAGAGGGGAAGGATGAGGGAGGGCAAGGTGTATTTCTTGCGCTAAAGCAAGGAAAAATCTGCATTAAAACATATTTGGAAATCTCGTTTTTCAGTTATTAAATAAAGATCAAAGTTATCAAGCCAGAAAATTATGACAAATGTTCATAATGTTCTCCAATTGCTTCTGCATTTGCATGAGCTCCCAAGGCTTTTGTGAGTGTGTGTAAATCCTCCTCCTACAGTTCAGGGTAGATGCCAGCAACAGTTGAACAGTAATATCTGGGCAGGAATTGCAGCTGGCTGATGGTTAAGTCATAAGTTCTCCCAGCATATATTATGAGGAATTTATTGAAACATGCCATCAGGGCCTTAAATACAGTCATGGGGACCCAGGGCAAGTACAACATATAAACTGGGGTCCACTACCACACGTACAGAACCACCCCTCTTCATCACATTCCCATTTCAACAAAACGTCGCCCACACATCGTCTTTCACAGCCAGTCCCCCACTCCTTTTCCTCTGACATACACGAGCGCCAAATTACACCATTACTCTTGTCGCTCTCCTCTCACTTGAATACAAATACTAAAATAAGGAAAAACTTAAAAACAGCATTTTATTTTCAACATTTTGGTGAAGCAAAACATAACCTTAAAAATTTTTCCCCAATTTACCCATACCTGCAACACCTATTCATCCCCGCGTCATTGCACATAACAAATACTGCACACAACTCAGTGTACATTTTAAGTAAATACAAAACCTCAGCTGCACCGCCTCGGTCGTCCCAAGCTAGGTACGACCCTACAACACTAAAGCACACAAAAACGACGCACCATGAAGCGGTTACGCAAATTGGTCACAAATTGATAATGATACAAGTATCGACGGAAATCCAAAACTGTAAACTTTGGCCGCCGATGGATGCATGTGTTATGCTGTAGAGCTATTTAACCGTGCAGCTATCAAGGATGATAAACAGGGGACGTGTCGATACCACGGCATAAAGTCTTCGCGAATTTCATTCCGTGCACTCAGCCGCACAGAAACTATGCCTCGCAGACAGGCGCAAGGGCAATATAGCTATACAGATGTCCGCATTTGAGAGGGAATATGTAGAAGCCGTAAGACGGTTGGAGTTAATAGCGAATCGCTCGACATTTGAATAGGAGCGATGCCGCAATTCGACAGTTCTGGCAGGAATGGGCGACCCAGGATCGAGTACGGCATCAAGAAGGAAGCGGTCCACCCTGAGGGACAGCAGAACGAGAGGACCGAGCAATCGTGAGAGAGGCACTCACAGCCCTGGATTCATCATTATCATTGATCCGTCGAGCAGTTGGTGTTGACCGTTAACATGCCGCTCACAATAGGGGTCTGAACTCAGCGTTGCTGGTGCTGACTATCACTGATCACTGAATACAAACAAGCCCATTTGCTTTGGTGTCGGGCACATTCGGCATGGAATCTCACTGACTGGAGTAGAATTGTCTTCAGAGATGAGTCCCGCTTCGAACTGAGCCCCGACGACCAGCGAAGACATGTCTAGAGACGACCAGCGAAGACATGTCTAGAGACGGCTCTGATAGATACCAACCTGAGAGTCGCCCACAGACATGGCCCGACAACCAGAAGTGATGTTCCGACCAGCGAAGACATGTCTAGAGACGACCAGCGAAGACATGTCTAGAGACGGCTCTGATAGATACCAACCTGAGAGTCGCCCACAGACATGGCCCGACAACCAGAAGTGATGTTCTGGGATACCATTTAATTTCATAGTGGGACCTCTTTGGTTGTCAACTGCGACACCCTTACAGCACAGCAGTACGTAGACAATACTCTATGCTCCATTTTGTTGCCCTTCATGGCATGCCATCCGGGGTTACATTTAAGCGAGTAATGCCCGCTCTCACACGGCGAAATTTTCAGCAGCATGTCTTCGTGCTTGTCAGATCCTGCCTTGGCCAGCAAGGTCGCCGCATATCTCCTTAGTAGAGAACGTTTGGACCATTGTGGGCAGAGCCCTATAATCAGCTCGGGATTTTGACGATCTGACTGACGCGTCAGCTGGATAGAATTTGTCAATCAATGCCAAGCCGAATACACATTTGCGTAAGGGACAGAGGAAGACCTTATTAATCAGCTCAATTTGTGAAGCTCTTCCTCTTGAATAAAACGTGCACTTTTTCTTAAAATTGAAATCATTTGTTTGTCTATACATGTACATCACTTCTTTCGATTTCCGTCCCATTCGGATAATTCCTTCGTGATGCGTCTTTTTTATGTCTTAGTGTGTATTATCGCTGGATGGTTGGTTTCCTTAATTGTGTGGCGATTATTTACCGTATATCTCTCAGAGTAAACAACACATCGCCATGTGGCGCAGTAGTAAACAATACAGAGGTCTCGGCAGCGGCCAACGAAACTATTTAGCATTGGTTTGAAACGTGGCGACCGGTGAGCAACGTGAAAGTGCCTGTGCCCGGTAAGATACCGGGAAATGCAGTCGGAGCATGGAGCAACGACGGCAGTCCGAAGGTAAGGCAAACAAATATCAGAGTTCGGACAATCAGTGGCATCCCAAACACAGGCTTCAAATCGACTGTACCTTTCTGCAGACGCATAACAATCTCTTAAAAGTAACAATCTCTCAAAGGCATGTACATTTAATGAATGTGGAGGTCTTCTATACTACAGTTACGTTCAATGTAGCTGTATTTTGCGTGCCAGCCATCTAGACTGTTTATGTCTGTCTGTTTGAGGTAGTTTGCGTTGGAGAAGCATGAGTTTATAAACCTAGTAATTAAAGGAAATTCAGAATACTGTGAGTTATACTCGCTCTTACGAAGCATCCATGTCAAATGAGCTCTGTATCGGTCGTATAGACTTTGTCCAACAAATCCAGGGTGTCATCGGGGTGTCTTGTCAGCCACATTTTCCATGCATATATTTTAAGAAGTAATACATTTTTATAATACTTTCCGTTACTGAGGAATTTCAAACTAAGCCGCATTTTTGCCAGACCACTAATTTGCCCCTTAATTCATAGGTGTTTTATGAATTTTATGAACGGGGTTTTGGAAGTGTTGTTTCTGCAGTAGAAAGAATATGTAAGTTGGAACTTAAATAGTGGCAACACTGCTGTGGAGACTCTATGCAATGGAAACTACTATTGTCGCTGATAGCACACTTTGTTGACATACCTACTTTACCTCCGAGCAAATGGACTCGCCCGTCCCACGTCACCGGCATGCGCACAATCGAGGAAAAACAGTCTCTCGTGAGCGAGCGATCTAACGTAACGGTGTAACTATGTTTTCGAAACAGGAACAACGGAGTTGGATCAAGATTGAATGCCAGAGGTCGTACAGCACGACAGTGTCCTCAAGGTCTTCAAGACGCGTGCGGGGAATCGGCTTTGCCGTACAGAACAGTGGCACGTTGGATAAAAGCCTTCAACGAAGGTCGGCAAACTGTGGCGGACATGCATCGGGCAGGTCGTCCTAGCGTCTCTGAAGAAGAAGTGCATGCTGTTGCCGCGTTAGTAGACAGTGATCGACGCCATACGATTCGTGAGCTTGCCCACGATACCGGATTAGAGCATACGATTGTGCTTCGAATCCTGAAGGAACGCCAGGGCATTCGAAGAATTGTATCACTATGGGTTCCGCATGCCTTGACGGAAATGTAGAAATGGATGCGTTACGAGGCTGCTCAGACGCAATTGGAGCGCTATGAGCGCGAAGGAGAGGCTTTCTTACGCCGTATCGTAACACTGGATGAGACATGGGCCACATCGTATGAGCTAAAACTGAAACGCCAATCCAGCGAATGGCGTCATTATGAGTCGCCGCGAAAGTCGAAAGTGCGTCAAAGCCCTGTTTTGTTGTTGTGGTCTTCAGTCCTGAGACTGGTTTGATCCAGCTCTCCATGCTACTCTATCCTGTGCAAGCTTTTTCATCTCCCAGTACCTACTGCAACCTACATCCTTCTGAATCTGCTTAGTGTATTCATCTCTTGGTCTCCATCTACGATTTTTACCCTCCACGCTGCCCTCCAATACTAAATTGGTGATCCCTTGATGCCTCAGAACATGTCCTACCAACCGATCCCTTCTTCTGGTCAAGTTGTGCCACAAACTTTTCTTCTCCCCAATCCTATTCAATACTTCCTCATTAGTTATGTGATCTACCCATCTAATCTTCAGCATTCTTCTGTAGCACCACATTTCGAAAGCTTCTATTCTCTTCTTGTCCAAACTATTTATCGTCCATGTTTCACTTCCATACATGGCTACACTCCATACGAATACTTTCAGAAATGACTTCCTGACACTTAAATCAATACTGGATGTTAACAAATTTCTCTTCTTCAGAAACGCTTTCCTTGCTATTGCCAGCCTACATTTTATATCCTCTCTACTTCGACCATCATCAGTTATTTTGCTCCCCAAATAGCAAAACTCCTTTACCACTTTAAGTGCCTCATTTCCTAATCTAATTCCCTCAGCATCACCCGACTTAATTAGACTACATTCCATTATCCTCGTTTCGCTTTTGTTGATGTTCATCTTATATCCTCCTTTCAAGACACTGTCCATTCCATTCAACTGCTCTTCCAAGTCCTTTGCTGTCTCTGACAGAATTACAATGTCATCGGCGAACCTCAACGTTTTTATTTCTTCTCCATGAATTTTAATACCTACTTCGAATTTTTCTTTTGTTTCCTTTACTGCTTGCTCAATATACAGATTGAACAACATCGGGGAGAGGCTACAACCCTGTCTTACTCCCTTCCCAACCACTGCTTCCCTTTCATGTCCTTCGACTCTTATAACTGCCATCTGGTTTCTGTACAAATTGTAAATAGCCTTTCGCTCCCTGTATTTTACCCCTGCCACCTTTAGAATTTGAAAGAGAGTATTCCAGTCAACAAAATGATTGTGTTATCCTAAAGGATTACGTTCCTCCACGGCAGACCGTCAGTGCACAGTATTACTGTTCGTTATTGAAGCATCACCTGCGACCAGCTTTGCGAAAGAAGCGGTGACACTTTCTGCACAACCCATCCATCATTTTGCACGACAATGCGCGGGCGCATACATTGTGCAGTTGATCCAGATGTCATGAAACTGACACATTTCAGTCACATTTTTCTAGAAGCAATGTGTGATATCTTCCATAGCAGATGGATGTGTAGGGATGGACTAGTTCCATTGCCTGCATATTCCTCCCACCTCAAACCATAGGATAATTACAAGCGATGCCATCTTAAACTGTTGGTTTATGCAGCAGACGCCCACAACACAGGGGCGCCGCCTCATCAACGTGTCATGGAAATCTATGAAAGCGTTCGATGACACCCAGCGGTGTTTGAGCGGGTGCGAACGCTTGCGTGTGTGAAAGGATGAAGAGTACATTTTGAACGTTTATTAGGAATTAGTATATTTACATTTATTATTACATGAATATTTACAACCGAGAAACTCAGAATGAAATTTTCTCTCTGCAGCGAAATGTGCGCTGATAAGAAACTTCCTGGCAGGTTAAAACTTTGTGCCAGACAATGACGGTGAAGCACTTGGCCGCGAAAACCAAATGACCCGAGTTCGAGTCTCGGCCCGGCACACAATTTTAATCTGCCAGAAAGTTTCAACCGAGAAACTTGCTTAGCTTATGAGTTTCATTTCTTCTTCTCTAAAATATGTACTTTCATATCTTATCTGAAGTTTCACATCCGTTCTTATGTCCATGCTCTTATGATTCCAATTCTCGGTTTGTCTCCAAATTGATGTCTACATCTAAATCTACATGACTATGCTGCGATTCACACTTAAATACCTGGCAGAGATTTATCGAACCACTTTCACACAATTCCTCTAACGTTCCACTCTCGAACAGCGCCCGGGATAACGAACCCATAAGCATTTCCATGCGAATTTATTTTCCTTATTGTGTTACAATGATCATTTTTCCCTATGTAAGTGGATGTGAATAAAATATTGATAATTCGCGCCAAGTGTTATGAACACAGGTCTATCCTGTCCCATTTCATCTGTGATGCTAATTTCCTGGAGACCTCTTTCAGATTCAAGCAGCCAACTGTTCGTAACATTCCTTGAGATGAATAAACTGACAATCGTTCTGGTCAGCTTGACAATTCATTCTGGAAAATTTGACCTTTTTACTGACCTTTGTTTCGTACCTACAGGTGTTAATTTTTCGATTTGGCAGTGTTAGTGGTAGAGGATGGCCAAATGCCCTTCCTGTTGCCCCCCCCCCCTCCTTTCCCCCTTCCAGGACGGAATTTGTATACCCCATCTGCCTGGGTCTAGTGTTCTCCGCGTGAAATTGCGCGAACGTTTTCTAAATGTTTGCCAGTCGTTCAACCGACAGGCGGGACGCTTGGTACCACCTCGGTATTCACATATTCGCGTGTGGGAAACAGCCTGAAAACCTCATTCAGGCTTGCTGACACAGGCACTTGTCATTAAACCACCCGGTAGATTCGAATCGGGACCGGCGCGCCTCCTCGAATCCCGGAAGCGGCGTGCTGAGGTGCGCGGCTATCCCGGCATAATTTTTCCTGAAAATTTGACCGTAAAACTTCAATTATCTCTTCAGGAAAGTCTCAGAAATATTTCTCAATATTCTGTTATAATTTCTAAGATTTCCTGTTCTTTCAAATTCCACTTATGCAGACTCATCAAACATGTTTTTGAGAAGATTTATTTCTAGGTTTTTTATATTTTTATTTAAAGATCTGCGTCTAATTATCCAAGTTTACGAAGTGTATTATGCTTGCGGTCTCATTACTTTGTTGTTCTGTCTTAGTTATATGTTCTGGGATATTATTAGTTTTTTAGTGTTGTATCTCGTCGAAGGGATCCTGTAGGCTTTTATTACGCTTAGAGATTCTCTCTCTGTTTGCTTCACTATTTAAGCTACAAGGCTGGATGATTTCCTGTAGTTATCTGTTTATTATTTGAGGTATTTCGCCGAAATTAGCTACCACAGGATGTACATTAAGTTTCCTCTCGTTTACATCTGTTTCTACACTCCTGGAAATTGAAATAAGAACACCGTGAATTCATTGTCCCAGGAAGGGGAAACTTTATTGACACATTCCTGGGGTCAGATACATCACATGATCACACTGACAGAACCACAGGCACATAGACACAGGCAACAGAGCATGCACAATGTCGGCACTAGTACAGTGTATATCCACCTTTCGCAGCAATGCAGGCTGCTATTCTCCCATGGAGACGATCGTAGAGATGCTGGATGTAGTCCTGTGGAACGGCTTGCCATGCCATTTCCACCTGGCGCCTCAGTTGGACCAGCGTTCGTGCTGGACGTGCAGACCGCGTGAGACGACGCTTCATCCAGTCCCAAACATGCTCAATGGGGGACAGATCCGGAGATCTTGCTGGCCAGGGTAGTTGACTTACACCTTCTAGAGCACGTTGGGTGGCACGGGATACATGCGGACGTGCATTGTCCTGTTGGAACAGCAAGTTCCCTTGCCGGTCTAGGAATGGTAGAACGATGGGTTCGATGACGGTTTGGATGTACCGTGCACTATTCAGTGTCCCCTCGACGATCACCAGTGGTGTACGGCCAGTGTAGGAGATCGCTCCCCACACCATGATGCCGGGTGTTGGCCCTGTGTGCCTCGGTCGTATGCAGTCCTGATTGTGGCGCTCACCTGCACGGCGCCAAACACGCATACGACCATCATTGGCACCAAGGCAGAAGCGACTCTCATCGCTGAAGACGACACGTCTCCATTCGTCCCTACCATTCACGCCTGTCGCGACACCACTGGAGGCGGGCTGCACGATGTTGGGGCGTGAGCGGAAGACGGCCTAACGGTGTGCGGGACCGTAGCCCAGCTTCATGGAGACGGTTGCGAATGGTCCTCGCCGATACCCCAGGAGCAACAGTGTCCCTAATTTGCTGGGAAGTGGCGGTGCGGTCCCCTACGGCACTGCGTAGGATCCTACGGTCTTGGCGCGCATCCGTGCGTCGCTGCGGTCCGGTCCCAGGTCGACGGGCACGTGCACCTTCCGCCGACCACTGGCGACAACATCGATGTACTGTGGAGACCTCACGCCCCACGTGTTGAGCAATTCGGCGGTACGTCCACCCGGCCTCCCGCATGCCCACTATACGCCCTCGCTCAAAGTCCGTCAACTGCACATACGGTTCACGTCCACGCTGTCACGGCATGCTACCAGTGTTAAAGACTGCGATGGAGCTCCGTATGCCACGGCAAACTGGCTGACACTGACGGCGGCGGTGCACAAATGCTGCGCAGCTAGCGCCATTCGACGGCCAACAGCGCGGTTCCTGGTGTGTTCGCTGTGCCGTGCATGTGATCATTGCTTGTATAGCCCTCTCGCAGTGTCCGGAGCAAGTATGGTGGGTCTGACACACCGGTGTCAATGTGTTCTTTTTTCCATTTCCAGGAGTGTATATGCGATTATAATTAAAGGTTTTAGGGCGTAAGTTTGTATGGACGTTTTTTTCATTGTTTTGACTTTAGCAATCCGTTCCTAAAGTATGTAAAAGTAATTCTTTTTAAAGTACGTCAAGTTCAGATTTATGTCAAATCCTACGGTCTCCTGGAGGAGGTGTAACTAATTTAAGCTTTCAAGTCGATGCAATCGAACGATACGGCTATATACGTCACATGTTTTGATACTCGCAAACTCAGTGATCATGCGTGTCGCGCGTGGCCGTCTAAGCCGGCCCGATAGCTCAGCCTGTTCGGTCAAAAAGAAAGAAAGAAAAAAAGAAAAACTGATAGAAGTATTCAACGATGAACTAGGAGTGTCGTGTGACGTTCGCTCAGATCAAATGAAGAGGACAATGACAAACAAAATGAAGGGGAAAAAAACAGTAAAACATTTGTCTGTCAACCGTGAGTTCGCGAGATCGAACCTCGGTCGGACGACAGATTTTCCAGTCTTCGTTTTAACCTATCCTTCACCTCTCACCGATGTGAGAAATCGCCAGAAGCAACACGTGGGCCCGCATCTCGTGGTCGTGCGGTAGCGTTCTCGCTTCCCACGCCCGGGTTCCCGCGTTCGATTCCCGGCGGGGTCAGGGATTTTCTCTGCCTCGTGATGGCTGGGTGTTGTGTGCTGTCCTTAGGTTTAAGTAGTTCTAAGTTCTAGGGGACTTATGACCACAGCAGTTGAGTCCCATAGTGCTCAGAGCCATTTGAACCATTTTGAACCAACACGTGGGTTCGATTTCACAGTAAATTATAGGTCCACTTTCCCAGGTCAGATAACTCGGGAAGGTTGGGGACACGCAAGTCGCTGAAGTGGCATCCAATAGGAAGACTTGCCCCTGGCCACTAAAGTACACGAAATAATAATTATCTGTCATAATGTTAAACACCTGAACATCGAAAATTGAAGTACCAATTTTTAACATTAATTATACAAGGAAGCTAATGAAACTTACATAATTCGAAAGGTTCACAGCCATAGGTGTGAACAAAGAAATAATGTGTACGCACCGCTGAGAGAGGTCAAAGAAAAGTAGACATCAGAAAACGCATATGATGAAAGTTTCCCTTTTCTCTCGCTCTGCTACCAACTCCTAACCCGCGTACCGATCTGGTGCTATTGTAGAAACGAGCTGTGAAAGTAACAACGTTTCGTAAAGTCTCATTCTAGGGACTTTCATGTTTAAATGTTGCAGATGGCTTATCTGCAATAACGCATCTCGAATGCACAACTGCTAGGCCGTTGTTGTCAGCAGTGGGAAACAAAACACCATAGTAACGAAGCCTTCGGAGCCAACATAGATTGTACGAGTACCTAACATTGTTTACTGGAATCGTTTCTTCGTTAGTTCTGTGTAAGGGTAAACGGAACTAAATTTGTATTCATTTGCTGCCATTAACACAACATTTGAAGCACGTTCATGATTTGCAGTTTCTTTATTTTGAATAGGTATGGCTTCCCTCAAAATACGGAAAACGATATTTGCTTTGGGTTATGCCTCGAAGAAGAGCGCTGACGGGTTGGATTGAAGACGAAGAGTTAGAGAGAGAAATTTGTCCTTGACAGATTAACAGGAATAATGTGGCCATTGACAACAATTCTGTTTTGAAAGATACATTTAAATGTGCACCCCGACGTAATCCCAAATTTTAAAAGTCGCCTGCTTCCTCTTCGTCCTTTACTCTCTTTTCCTCATAGCGTTCGAGTAACAACCAAAAATCCGCACTGTGTTCATGTAAGAACTATGAAAATGCATAAGAATAAATTCCAATTAATTATATAAAAATCTGAATTTCGTTACATTATATACAAAGTTAGGCAACGACCTTGTCGCAGTGGATACACTGGTTCCCGTCAGATCACCGAAGTTCAGCGCTGTCGGGCGTGGCCTGCACTTGGATGGGTGACCATCCAGGCTGCCATGCGCTGTTGCCATTTTTCGGGGTGCACTCAGCCTCGTAATGCCAATTGAGGAGCTACTCGACCGATTAGTTGCGGCTCCGGTCAAAGAACACCATCATGACGATCGGGAGAGCGGTGTGGTGACCACACGCCCCTCCTATCCGCATCCTCCTCCGAGGATGATACGGCGGTCGGATGGTACCGATGGGCCACATGTGGCCTGAAGACGGAGTGCTATATACACAGTTGGTCTAATTTCGGCCACAGGCGATACTAGTAAACGTAATTAAGTTTCATAAAAACGTTGTCGGATAGAGCAAGGAAAATCTGTGTACCAGAGCTGCTTGACGCAGAATTAAAACACCTCAGCAATACATAGCGTTGTTGTTGTGGTCTTCAGTCCTGAGACTGGTTTGATGCAGCTCTCCATGATACTCTACCCCGTGCAAGCTTCTTCATCTCCCAGTACTTAATGCAGCCTACATCCTTCTGAATCTGCTTAGTGTATTCATCTCTTAGTCTCCCTCTACGGTTTCTACACTCCACGCTGCCCTCCAGTACTAAATTTGTGATCCCTTGATGCCTCAGAACATGTCCTACCAACCGATCCCTTCTTCTAGTCAAGTTGTGCCACAAACTCCTCTTCTCCCCAATTCTGTTCAATACCTCCTCCTTAGTTATGTGATCTACCCATCTAATCTTCAGCATTCTTCTGTAGCACCACATTTCAAAAGCTTCTATTCTCGTCTTGTCTAAACTATTTATCGTCCATGTTTCACTTCCATAGATGGCTACACTCCATACGAATACTTTGAGAAACGACTTCCTGACACTTAAATCAATACTGGATGTTAACAAATTTCTCTTCTTCAGAAACGCTTTCCTTGCCATTGGCAGTCTACATTTTATATCCTCTCTACTTCGACCATCATCAGTCATTTTGCTCCCCAAATAGCAAAACTCCTTTACTACTTTAAGTGCCTCATTTCCTAATCTAATTCCCTCAGCATCACCCGAATTAATTCGACTACATTCCATTATCCTCGTTTTGCTTTTGTTGATGTTCATCGTATACCCTCCTTTCAAGACACTGTCCATTCCGTTCAACTGCTCTTCCAAGTCCTTTGCTGTCTCTGACAGAATTACAATGTCATCGGCGAACCTCAAAGTTTTTATTTCTTCTCCATGCATTTTAATACCTACTCCGAACTTTTCTTGTGTTTCCTTTACTGCTTGCTCAATATACAGATTGAATAGCATCGGGGAGAGGCTACAACCCTGTCTCACTCCCTTCCCAACCACTGCTTCTGTTTCATGCCCCTCGACTCTTATAACTGCCATCTGCTTTCTGTACAAATGGTAAACAGCCTTCCGCTCCCTTTATTTTACCCCTGCCACCTTCATTATTTGAAAGAGAGTATTCCAGTCAACATTGTCAAAAGCTTTCTCTAAGTCTACAAATGCTAGAAACGTAGGTTTGCCTTTCCTTAATCTTTCTTCTAAGATAAGTCGTAGGGTCAGTACTGCCTCATGTGTTCCAACATTTCTATGGAATCCAAACTGATCTTCCCCGAGGTCGCCCTCCATTAGTTTTTCCATTCGTCTGTAAAGAATTCGCGTTAGTATTTTGCAGCTGTGACTTATTAAACTGATAGTTCGGTAATTTTCACATCTGTCAACACCTGCTTTCTTTGGAATTGGAATGATTATATTCTTTTTGAAGTCTGAGGGAATTTCGCCTGTCTCATACATCTTGCTCACCAGGTGGTAGAGTTTTGTCAGGACTGGCTCTCCCAAGGCTGTCAGTAGTATTCAGAGCTTAAGGATGGTTATTCCTTCGTTGAGCTGAAAGGACAGTGAAGACCACCGTGTAGAACTCATAGTAATGCTCAAGCGCCGATGAAATCGAAAGTTTTCCTGCCATTCTTTAAGGACATGACTGACCGCGTGGGAAAGGTCTCGAAAAATCGGAACATCGCGGTAATTTACACACCCACACGGAAGATACAAGACCATCTAAAATCGGCCAAAGATGTTCGCCAACCGCTGGGAAAAGCTGGAATTTATAGGATTCCGTGTAGCTGTGGGGAGATGTACATGAGTACTTGAAAAAGAACTGTCAAAAAACGACTAGAAGAGCACAAGGGCAATTGCAGGAGACGGGAGACTTACAGATCAGCTGTTGCGGAACATGCTTTACAGCCAGGAGGCCAACACATTCATTTTGATAAAACTCAAGCACTGGCAGCCACAAGCGGATACCACGAAAGGCTGTACAGAGACGCCATAGAGACTTTGAAACGTGCCAGGAATTTCAGTAGGAAGGAGGAGGGCGTGAAATTGAATGGAATTTGGTTTCAGGTGCTGAAGAAGATGTGTATCAGTCTTCCAACCAGTCGACAACGGCCAATTGCGATCGCGTATTCAAAACCAGTGACGTCACGCCACTGCGCGGGACCTTCGCGGAAGCGGAATTTTGCTGTAGTCAGTAGCGAGCGGGGTGTGACTCGGACATTCGACAGAGCTCCGGTCCTTCTTGGAAAGTCCTCCGCAGGTGGAGACGAAATGTCGGGTTTTAAAGTGAAATCCCTTCGACCACGGCATAATAGCCCGGAATATTTCATTGATTGTGGCAATTCCGGCCGTGAAAGTTTACATTTTACGTAATTAAGTTTGTGCAGAACCCCCAGTGCACTTGTTCTTCTTATACTTGTCCGGTTTCTTTTATTGTATCAAAAGGCAGATTCAGTTTTACTAAAAAGTATTCATTAACAACATCGAATACGACCCATACGCCATTATCAACTCTTTATTATATATATAAAATAACAACAATTGCAGAAGCCCTGTGCCCAAAAGCAGTGTGCACAAAATAATAAAAATAATTCTACTACAGCCTGTATCAATATAAAAATTAGATCGAGTACTAAGGAAAATGTACTTACTTGCAGTAATTGATTCCTGTGGCCTCATATGATTCGCAGGTTAATGGGACAGGTTGCTGCCTCTCCTTTTCCAAGTAAGCGCCTCGGACGAGTTTTGCTGCAAAACATGCTCCAAGCTCTTCCAGTATTTTAAGTTCTTGTGAGAGCATGTCAGAGGCGCCCTTTAAATTCCAACAAGAAGAAGATTTCTGTGAAAATTGTGGGGAGAAACAGGTCGGACATGTTACTAGAGTAAACCAGAGCGTAAGTTTCCCTAGTGCTGTTAATAGAAACAGCTGCCTAGAATGATTTATTCGAACGTTATACAGCACTCGTTGGGCAGTTTCTCTATACAGTCGCAGCACGTAATGAGATTTTTTATTACCGTGGAGTAAAATTTGGTGCCTTAGAAATCTGCTGCCTTTGATTTTAATTATTGTGTGACAGCTGCCTGTACCTTTTAGCTACTGTTAAAATGTTGACCAGATAGTAATTTCTTCAGGCGTAAGAGTAGATGGAAAACGGCGGGAGCAATAGCAGAACTGTAGTACGGACGACAGAAATGTCTTGTTCTCTATGGTTCGCCGTGAATCGGGATACATCGGGCAAATGGCCTCTTAAGCACTAAGCACTAAGAGCAACAAGACTGCCAACTTCAGAGATCAGCCAGATCTGGGCTCTTCACTTTTATTGTTCAGTCAGCTGCGAGATGGACGCAGAACTCCAGTGGTAGAAATTTTTGGAACTGCGCAGAATAAAATGACCAAGCAAATGGGTGGGCCCTCTGCTGCAAGAACGAATAACTAAGGGTATGTTCAAAGTTTTCTGTCGTTATCTGAGAAAATATGGTAAGATGTCTTTCACTTACGCGAGAATGTCAGTAACAGTAGTTCTTGGCGTTCTTTCGTCGATTTTTTTACATAACGAGACACGAAAGCAATGGGCTAATTACTTTCGCACCCTTAGTATTTGACCGTTCGACGTGATGTCCTCCGATCCTTGTGAAATAAGAGTTCCAGAATAGTGGTACTGGTACACTGAAAATCCAGCATTGGACTTATCATTAGTTTCCGCTATTTACCATTCTAACTAGCCGACAGGTCATACAGTCTCATACCGTCTCGCGTGTATCAGCTTTGGAGTACGTTTCCTGTTGCTGCACTGTCTGACATACACAGTAATGTACACTCCTGGAAATTGAAATAAGAACACCGTGAATTCATTGTCCCAGGAAGGGGAAACTTTATTGACACATTCCTGGGGTCAGATACATCACATGATCACACTGACAGAACCACAGGCACATAGACACAGGCAACAGAGCATGCACAATGTCGGCACTAGTACAGTGTATATCCACCTTTCGCAGCAATGCAGGCTGCTATTCTCCCATGGAGACGATCGTAGAGATGCTGGATGTAGTCCTGTGGAACGGCTTGCCATGCCATTTCCACCTGGCGCCTCAGTTGGACCAGCGTTCGTGCTGGACGTGCAGACCACGTGAGACGACGCTTCATCCAGTCCCAAACATGCTCAATGGGGGACAGATCCGGAGATCTTGCTGGCCAGGGTAGTTGACTTACACCTTCTAGAGCACGTTGGGTGGCACGGGATACATGCGGACGTGCATTGTCCTGTTGGAACAGCAAGTTCCCTTGCCGGTCTAGGAATGGTAGAACGATGGGTTCGATGACGGTTTGGATGTACCGTGCACTATTCAGTGTCCCCTCGACGATCACCAGTGGTGTACGGCCAGTGTAGGAGATCGCTCCCCACACCATGATGCCGGGTGTTGGCCCTGTGTGCCTCGGTCGTATGCAGTCCTGATTGTGGCGCTCACCTGCACGGCGCCAAACACGCATACGACCATCATTGGCACCAAGGCAGAAGCGACTCTCATCGCTGAAGACGACACGTCTCCATTCGTCCCTACCATTCACGCCTGTCGCGACACCACTGGAGGCGGGCTGCACGATGTTGGGGCGTGAGCGGAAGACGGCCTAACGGTGTGCGGGACCGTAGCCCAGCTTCATGGAGACGGTTGCGAATGGTCCTCGCCGATACCCCAGGAGCAACAGTGTCCCTAATTTGCTGGGAAGTGGCGGTGCGGTCCCCTACGGCACTGCGTAGGATCCTACGGTCTTGGCGTGCATCCGTGCGTCGCTGCGGTCCGGTCCCAGGTCGACGGGCACGTGCACCTTCCGCCGACCACTGGCGACAACATCGATGTACTGTGGAGACCTCACGCCCCACGTGTTGAGCAATTCGGCGGTACGTCCACCCGGCCTCCCGCATGCCCACTATACGCCCTCGCTCAAAGTCCGTCAACTGCACATACGGTTCACGTCCACGCTGTCACGGCATGCTACCAGTGTTAAAGACTGCGATGGAGCTCCGTATGCCACGGCAAACTGGCTGACACTGACGGCGGCGGTTCACAAATGCTGCGCAGCTAGCGCCATTCGACGGCCAACACCGCGGTTCCTGGTGTGTCCGCTGTGCCGTGCGTGTGATCATTGCTTGTACAGCCCTCTCGCAGTGTCCGGAGCAAGTATGGTGGGTCTGACACACCGGTGTCAATGTGTTCTTTTTTCCATTTCCAGGAGTGTATATGTTGTCCAAACCACAGCAGAACTGTCTGCAATAAACCCGGAACATGGACGCCCTTCTGACAAAATGGTTCAAATGGCTGTGAGCACTATGGGACTTAACTGCTGAGGTAATCAGTCCCCTAGAACTTAGAACTACTTAAACTTAACTAACTTAAGGACATCACACACATCCATGCCCGAGGCAGGATTCGAACCTGCGACCGTAGCGGTCGCGCGGTTCCAGTCTGTAGTGCCTAGAACCGCTTGGCCACTCCGGCCGGCGCTCTTCTTACAATGCACCACTCTTGTTGTGCAGTAGTGCCCATGTCCTAAGCAGCATAACTTCGGTGACCTTACGGGAACCGGGGCGGCAAGGCCTTCACATAACGCGAACTCGTTCGCCGATGCCACTCTGCCTCATCAGGGGCCGTACAGCCACGGCTTGTAAGCCGGCCGCTGTGGCCGAGCGGTTCTAGGCGCTTCAGTCCGAAACCACGCTGCTGCTACGGCCGCAGGTTCGAATCCTGCCTCGGGCATGGATGTGTGTCATGTCCTTAGGTTAGTAAGGTTTAAGTAGTTCTAAGTCTAGGAGGCTGATGACCTCAGATGTTAAGTCCCTTAGTGCTCAGAGCCACTTGAACAGCTTGTAAATAAAGACGGTACGCCAGGGCTGAGTTCTTGTGAATACACAGTTGTCCGCGTCCCTCGTAGTGATGCACAATAATTCGGAACAGGTCATCCATGCCAGACTGTATCAAAATCATCACATTGATGGAACAAAGATAAGACAAGTTGACGTTGCGAATATTTTTCACATTGTTGTTTCCAGACTGTGGAAAAAGTTCCAGGAAACGCATTCAATATCAGAACGGCATCACGCAAGCCCTAGATGCGACAGCAGCTCAGGACCGGTACGTAATGATATCTGCACGGAGACACTATACAAAGATAGTGACTGCTCTTCGCCAAGAGCTTCGAGAAGCCACAGGGGTTACCAAAACGCTGTTCACAAAGTGCGAATAGGTTTACATCCTGCCGACAACTCTGTTCGCATATGGAGGCGAAAAGGAGAACGCATTCATCCCTCAGTGACTGTGGAACGTCACCAACAATCCGGTAGCTCAATCGTATTCTGGCCAGATACACTAAGTGATGAAAAGTATCCGGACACCAGGCTGAAAATGACTTGCAAGTTCGTGGCGCCCTCCATCAGTAATGCTGGAATTCAATATGGTGTTGGCCAACCCTTATTATTGATGACAGCTTCCACTCTCGCAGGCATATGTTCAATCAGATGCTGGAAGGTTTCTTGCGGAATGGCGGCCCACTCTTTACGGATGCCGCACTGAGGAGAGGTATCGATGTCGGTCGGTGAGGCCTGGCACGAAGTCGGCGTTCCAAAACATCCCAGAGGTGTTCAGTAGGATTCAAGTCAGGACTGTGTGCAGGTCAGTCCATTACAGGGATGTTATTGTCGTGTAACCACTCCGCCACAGGCCGTGAACTATGAACAGGTGCTGGATCGTGTTGAAAGAAGCACTCGCCATCCCCGAATTGCTCTTCAACAGTGGGAAGCAAGAAGGTGCTTAAAACATTAATGTAGGCCCGTGCTGCGATAGTACCACGCAAAACAACAAGGAGCGCTAGCCCCCTCCATAAAAAACACGCCCACGCCATAACACCATCGCCTCCGAATTTTACTGTTGGCACTACACACGGTGGCAGATGACGTTCACCGGGCATTCGCCATACCCACACCCTGCCATCGGATCGCCACGTTGTGTACCTTGATTCGACACTCCACACAACGTTTTTCCACTGTCCAGTCGTCCAATGTTTACGCTCCTTACACCAAGCGAGGCTTCGTTTGGCATTTACCGGCGTGATGCGTGGCTTATGAGCAGCCGCTCGTCCATGAAATCCAAGTTTTCTCACCTCCCGCCTATCTGTCACAGTACTTGCAGTGGATCCTGATGCATTTTGAAGTTCCTGTGTGATGGTCTGGACAGATGTCTGTCTACTACACATTACGACCCTCTTACCCTCTTCAACTGTCGGCAGTCTCTGTCAGTCAACAGACGAGGTCGGCCTGTACGATTTTGCGCTGTACGTGTCCCTTCACGTTTCCACTTCACTATCACATCGGAAGCAGTGGACCTAGGGATCTGACCACGTTCGAAATCCGTGAGTTCCGTGGAGCTCCTCATTCTGCTCTCTCACTATGTCTAATGACTACTGAGGTCGCTGATATGGAGTACCTGGCAGTAGGTAGCAGCACAATGCACCTAAAATGACAACCGTATGCTTTTGGGAGTTTACAGATACTTTTGTTCACATACTGTGTCATGTATGGCCGCCGCACACACTCGTTTCAATTGAAGGCAACATGACTGCAGCAGTGTATGAAAACAACACTGTCCGACCAGAGTCAGTGATTTCACAGAGGCTGTAGGGTAAGGGTTCACTCCAGTATGATAACACCCGACCTCATCGTGCTCGCAGTGTGTGTCAGTATCTGGCAGGACGCTGGATCCGAAGAAAGGATTGGCCATCATGTTCACTGGACATGGACTGCATAGAGTGTACATGGATCTTGCTCAAAGGAGCAATTTGTAGTCGTCAACATCCTACATTAACGATTGAAGCTCTCAGGACTGCTGCCATTGACGAGTGGGACAATATGTCTCAGGGGGCCTGCAGTGAGTTGGTACTGAGCAGGTCCCTTTGCATTCAAGAGTGCCTCTGTGTTCGTGGATGGCCTACACGTTATTGAATAGTGCACTGAACACATCATTTTATGCTGTGGTACATTGCAACTTTGTTTTTTCGGATAATGTTCCTTTTTCATTTCATAATGGGTTCAACCCCCCCCCCCCTCCCCATGAACCATGGACCTTGCCGTTGGTGGGGAGGCTTGCGTGCCTCAGCGATACAGATAGCCGTACCGTAGGTGCAACCACAACGGAGGGGTATCTGTTGAGAGGCCAGACATACGTGTGGTTCCTAAAGAGGGGCAGCAGCCTTTTCAGTAGTTGCAAGGGCAACAGTCTGGATGATAGACTGATTTGGCCTTGTAACAATAACCAAAACGGCCTTGCTGTGCTGGTACTGCGAACGGCTGAAAGCAAGGGGAAACTACGGCCGTAATTTTACCCGAGGGCATGCAGCTTTACTGTATGATTAAATGATGATGGCGTCCTCTTGGTTAAAATATTCCGGAGGTAAAATAGTCCCCCATTCGGATCTCCGGGCGGGGACTACTCAAGAGGATGTCGTTATCAGGAGAAAGAAAACTGGCGTTCTATGGATCGGAGCGTGGAATGTCAGATCCCTTAATCGGGCAGGTAGGTTAGAAAATTTAAAAAGGGAAATGGATAGGTTGAAGTTAGATATAGTGGGAATTAGTGAAGTTCGGTGGCAGGAGGAACAAGACTTCTGGTCAGGTGACTACGGGGTTATAAACACAAAATCAAGTAGGGGTAATGCAGGAGTAGGTTTAACAATGAATAGGAAAATAGGAATGCGGGTAAGCTACTACAAACAGCATAGTGAACGCATTATTGTGGCCAAGATAGATACGAAGCCCACACCTACTACAGTAGTACAAGTTTATATGCCAACTGGCTCTGCAGATGACGAAGAAATTGAAGAAATGTATGATGAAATAAAAGAAATTATTCAGATTGTGAAGGGAGACGAAAATTTAATAGTCATGGGTGACTGGATTCGAGTGTAGGAAAAGAGAGAGAAGGAAACATAGTAGGTGAATATGGATTGGGGCTAAGAAATGAAAGAGGAAGCCGCCTGGTAGAATTTTGCACAGAGCACAACATAATCATAACTAACACTTGGTTTAAGAATCATGAAAGAAGGTTGTATACATGGAAGAACCCTGGAGATACTAAAAGGTGTCAGATAGATTATATAATGGTAAGACAGAGATTTAGGAACCAGGTTTTAAATTGTAAGACATTTCCAGGGGCCAGATGTGGACTCTGACCACAATCTATTGGTTATGACCTGTAGATTAAAACTGAAGAAACTGCAAAAAGGTGGGAATTTAAGGAGATGGGACCTGGATAAACTGAAAGAACCAGAGGTTGTACAGAGTTTCAGGGAGAGCATAAGGGAACAATTGACAGGAATGGGGGAAAGAAATACAGTAGAAGAAGAATGGGTAGCCTTGAGGGATGAAGCAGCGAAGGCAGCAGAGGATCAAGTAGGTAAAAAGACGAGGGCTAGTAGCAGTCCTTGGGTAACAGAAGAAATATTGAATTTAATTGATGAAAGGAGAAAATATAAAAATGCAGTAAATGAAGCAGGCAAAAAGGAATACAAACGTCTAAAAATGAGATCGACAGGAAGTGAAAAGGGCTAAACATGGATGGCTAGAGGACAAATGTAAGGATGTAGAGGCCTATCTCACTAGGGGTAAGATAGATACTGCGTACAGGAAAATTAAAGAGACCTTTGGAGATAAGAGAACCACTTGTATGAATACCAAGAGCTCAGTTGGAAAGCCAGTTCTAAGCAAAGAAGGGAAAGCAGAAAGGTGGAAGGAGTATATAGAGGTTCTATACAAGGGCGATGTACTTGAGGACAATATTATGGAAATGAAAGAGGATGTAGATGAAGATGAAATGGGAGATATGATACTGCGTGAAGAGTTTGGCAGAGCACTGAAAGGCCTGAGTCGAAACAAGGCCCCTGGAGTAGACAACATTCCATTGGAACTACTGACGGCCTTGGGAGAGCCAGTCCTGACAAAACTCTACCATCTGGTGAGCAAGATGTATGAAACAGGCGAAATACCCTCAGACTTCAAGAAGAATATAATAATTCCAATCCCAAAGAAAGCAGGTGTTGACAGATGTGAAAATTACCGAACTATCAGTTTAATAAGACATAGCTGCAAAATACTAACGCGAATTCTTTACAGACGAATGGAAAAACTAGTAGAAGCCGACCTCGGGGAAGATCAGTTTGGATTCCGTAGAAACACTGGAACACGTGAGGCAATACTGACCTTACGACTTATCTTAGAAGAAAGATTAAGGAAAGACAAACCTACGTTTCTAGCATTTGTAGACTTAGAGAAAGCTTTTGACAATGTTGGCTGGAATACTCTCTTTCAAATTCTAAAGGTGGCAGGGGTAAAATACAGGGAACGAAAGGCTATTTACAATTTGTACAGAAACCAGATGGCAGTTATAAGAGTCGAGGGACATGAAAGGGAAGCAGTGGTTGGGAAGGGAGTAAGACAGGGTTGTAGCCTCTCCCCGATGTTGTTCAATCTGTATATTGAGCAAGCAGTAAAGGAAACAAAAGAAAAATTCGGAGTAGGTATTAAAATTCATGGAGAAGAAATAAAAACTTTGAGGTTCGCCGATGACATTGTAATTCTGTCAGAGACAGCAAAGGACTTGGAAGAGCAGTTGAACGGAATGGACAGTGTCTTGAAAGGAGGGTATAAGATGAACATCAACAAAAGCAAAACAAGGATAATGGAATGTAGTCTAATTAAGTCGGGTGATGCTGAGGGAATTAGATTAGGAAATGAGGCACTTAAAGTAGTAAAGGAGTTTTGCTATTTGGGGAGCAAAATAACTGATGATGGTCGAAGTAGAGAGGATATAAAATGTAGGCTGGCAATGGCAAGGAAAGCGTTTCTGAAGAAGAGAAATTTGTTAACATCCAGTATTGATTTAAGTGTCAGGAAGTCATTTCTGAAAGTATTCGTATGGAATGTAGCCATGTATGGAAGTGAAACATGGGCGATAAATAGTTTGGACAAGAAGAGAATAGAAGCTTTTGAAATCTGGTGCTACAGAAGAATACTGAAGATTAGATGGGTAGATCACATAACTAATGAGGAAGTATTGAATAGGATTGGGGAGAAGAGAAGTTTGTGGCACAACTTGACCAGAAGAAGGGATGGGTTGGTAGGACATGTTCTGAGGCATCAAGGGATCACCAATTTAGTATTGGAGGGCAGCGTGGAGGGTAAAAATCGTAGAGGGAGACCAAGAGATGAATACACTAAGCAGATTCAGAAGGATGTAGGTTGCAGTAGGTACTGGGAGATGAAAAAGCTTGCACAGGATAGAGTAGCATGGAGAGCTGCATCAAACCAGTCTCAGGACTGAAGACCACAACAACAAACAATGGGTTCAAAGATAACATACAGATAGTTTTCCTTCGCATAACATTCTGTATTATCAAAAATTCAGTATAAGACGTGTATCTCATTTCAAGATACGAGAACCAATTATATTACGCCTAACACAAATACACATTATATATATTACATAGTGGACTAATATATTAGTCCAATATGTAATAACAGCAAAAAGGAAAGGATACATTGCAACTCATCGGATAGATGTCACGGACGGGCACACTGAAACAGACTGCTAAAATATTTAGGCATCCACACAAAGTTTGTTGCGGCAAGCTGAAAAAGAGAGGATGAGGGAGAGAGGCAGATACGCACGCGCGTATGATAAACCCCTTCCCTTTAAAATTTCTCTCCTTCATACCTCCTCTGTGTTATCACTGATCTCATTTGTACTGAGACTGCAGTACACGCGAGTGCCTATTTGCTTCCACCGCCCTGAGTGGATTGCGTAAGTTGTAATAATTGTCCACCAACCCGCAGGTTTCTACAGCAGTTGTCCCCTGCGCAGAAAACAGAACGAGGTCGTGAATCTGTTATCTTGAGGCTGTAAGAAACTCTTAGCGAGGAATTGATATTATGTAATAATTAAATTTCCAATTAGTTTGTTTACATGGGATCCCATTTGCTTTTTATTGGCAGAACACGAGAAACTGCACAATTACATTCCACTTCATAATCACAAATAATTTTCATTCTTCAACAAAATAATGAACTACGTATTTCCGTAATTACTGTCTCACTCTTCTCAACTATCCTCCGAGGCTTCCCAACCAGCTCTAATCTTACAACCGAACCACTTCGCCCACCATCCAAGTTAGGCACGATCCGAAGATCACTGAAGTGCTTCGTCTGCCTTTTCGTTTAGCAGTTGTTTATCATTCTGCTGTTATTAATACTTGTGAAATAATGGAATGATAGCACGCTGTTGAGAGATGCTTTAATCTGAAATGCAGCTAAATACGCTGTTCAGTTTTCCTAATATTAATAACAGAAGATTATAATTTTGGCGCGCAACTTCTGAATGCAGCAGCCAGTCGCAGAGAAGGACCACAATGTAGAAGGTCTTTCTCGCGATAACCGTATCGAACAAACCAAATGTCGTCGGTAACTGCGCATTACATCGTATTGCCACTGCTGCCTTCTCAACTTCTGTAAGAGGAGCTTATTGTACCTCAACATGATGGCTGTTTTTTTTTTTTTTTTTTTTTACTTTATTGTGATTTTAACACCTTATACAAAGGCGGGCTGGCAGCAGCACAATACGCCGCTCTTCAGCCTTGAGAGTTACAACAAGTAGTACATAAAGGTGACACAGAGTAGACAGTAAAAACGGTGGGCAAAAAATGTAGACACTAAAAATCGAAAAAACACGTAGCCGTTCACGCTGGACGAGAAACATCACTAACACTGGGCGACACGATGCACAGAACATGGATGATGGCGACGGCACGTGAACGGTGGGGGCGTGACGGCGAACAACACTACACACAAACGAAGGCACACACACGAAACACTGACGGCGATGATCTCCGGCGCGCGAATGTTCACTGAGCGTGTACAAGTCCGGGGACCTGCCAAGAGAGGAGGTGGAGGAGGAGGAATGGGAAGGGGAATGGGAGATGGGAGAGGGGGGAGCAGAGATGCCATGGGCAAAGGAGAGAGGGGGAGGGAGGAAGGGGGAGGGGAAGCCCGGTGGAGAGGGGAGGAGGGAGGGGGGGAAAGGAAAGAGGAGGGAAGGGAAGGGAGGGAGGGAGGGTGCCTAAAGGAGAGGACACAGGAGGTGGGGGGGAGGATCAAAGTTGATAAGAGGGGTAGATGGAGGGGACGAGGACATCATCAGGGAGGGGGAGCTGGCGGAAGCCACCTTGGGAGAGGGTAAGGAGGGTGGAGAGATGGAGACCGGGTGGGACGTGGGAATACAGGCGCGGCAGCGGGCGGGGGTGGGAGAGGATCGGGGACATGAGCGGGTGGGGAGGATCAAGTTTACGGGAGGTGTACAGGATCCGTATCCTTTCAAGGAAAAGGAGGAGGTGGGGGAAGGGGATGAGATCATACAGGATCCGCGTGGGGGAGGGGAGACGGATGCGATAGGCAAGGCGGAGAGCATGGCGTTCAAGGATTTGGAGGGATTTATAGAAGGTAGGGGGGGCGGAGATCCAGGCTGGATGGGCGTAACAAAGGATAGGGCGGATGAGGGATTCATAGGTGTGGAGGATTGTGGAGGGGTCCAGACCCCACGTGCGGCCGGAAAGGAGCTTGAGGAGACGGAGTCGGGAACGAGCCTTGGCTTGGATCGTCTGGAGATGGGGAAATGATGGCTGTAAAGCCAGATATATTATAGCTTGTGCTTATGTATTTTCTGCTTTGGGAAAGATGCCTAAATAATTTATCAGTCTTTTTCATTAGGCCTGTCTCCAATTAACCACCTCCAAGTGGTGAGTAGCAAACTATTCTTTCCCTGTCGTTACAGTCGTCAGATCCATTTTCTCTCGTGTTTCGGCAGATATCTGCAATTTCGTTTTTTCAGTGTGTAGCGAAACAAATACTGCTCATCACGTCTCAAGCGACATCTAGTGTGGATAGAAAATATTAATCTGTTTCGCCTTACAAACAAAATTATTTCTAAAGCGGAATTCTACGTTCGCATGTCCCTCTTTATACACAGCGATAAAGCAAATATCGTACTAGATTTAACCTGGTACCGCTCTATTGGAAGGGAACACAAATTTCCGCTTTAAAAATCGTTTTGTTTGTAACAGCACACAAACCGACCGACGATTTCCGTGGGCACTGGGAGTCGCATGAGAGACAAGAGCAGTATTTGTTTGTTATGACTCCAGTAACTCATAGCCAAAACGAAAACACCACAGAAAAAGTGCCTGACGACTTATCCTGTATATACAGGGTGTAACAGATTAAGTGACTGAGGGCTGTGTTCTGAACAAGATTACGTCAGTATTTACGTCATTTTCTGACTGATAATTACAGGTCGTGAGTTTTTAGGTTGGGTAGTACCTCCAAGTAGATGTAGCAACATCAAGCCATTAGTTCATACTTTCATCTGGGCAGCAGGTCAGGTGTTGAATTGTGGACGCAAACTGGTTATTCTATACTGACAGATGTAGTCCAGTTAACTGTGTAGTTATGACTGTGTAGGTGACGTGCTTGTAGCACTGTTCGGCCCAGAGAAAAAGCAACAGACACACAGACGTGCGAACATATTGAGGTACCACATATAAAAACATCTGCATTTCTACCCCTTATATATACGGAATTTACGTGATCAATGCATAAATGTAAGTTGCGAAATGTAGAAACACTTGCCGAGGGTCAACGTTTGGTGCAATTACAGGCAGCTGACACTCAAGTTTACAAATGTTGCACCCAAATAAGCGAAAGGACTCATTACAGTGTTCACTCCCCGAAAACAGGAACAACAGAAACAAATTTAGAAGTTGCGCCCATAGCGACTTGAAGTGTGTAACAACCACAAAAAACTAGAAGTAGGAGAAACAGATTGCAGACGGCGATACGATGAAAGAATCCTACAGAAAAATTTACGCTAGAAAGAAGAACTGACAGAAACGGTATTTCGCTGTTCCGTAAGAACAATGCCACAACTGCAAAATTCACCAAATCGAGGTTATTGTACCAGTCATCTCAGAAATAGGTAGCGCATGCAGTGAAAGATCGCCAGACCTGTAGTTACACATAGTGCCGCTAGAGGGTAGCTGCGTCTGTGAGGAAATATCGATTGTCGTGACTTGGGTTGGGAAGAACATAGTCGTAATTGTTAGTTGCGTGTTTCAATTTGGTGAGTGTAGTAATGTATCCAGTGAAATAAAGACACGTTATGAATACTGCGGACTCAGAATCATTTCAACTAAAATCCTTGTAACGATGTAATTGTACATTGTGTCATTGTTTTCCCGATGTCTGAATAACTTCTGCGTCTAATTTTTCATAGCTTCATTGCTTCCTCAACTTTTAAATAACTTTTTTGTCATAGCTGTTCTTCGCGTCATTGTTAATGTAAACAAAATGGATTTTTAATACATTTAGGTCAATTTCATTTCCGTTTTATAGGGGTAAAAATGAGCAACACATCAAAAAAGATTTTGCAACTTGCTCTTCAAGGGCTAGCGGAGGATAACAAACGGACAAGAGAAGTAAACTGTTCCATAAGTAAACCACAAGCACGGGTGAGCAGTATAGAGCAACAACTATCAAGCCCACGCTGTGAAATAACAGACAAGCAAGTGAGCAAGGTGGAACCACAGGCATCATCATCAAAACATAAATCCAAGGTAACTCAGTTGCCTGAAGCTTCAAATGTGTTGTGGTTGAAAGGCAAGTGCGACAAAATCAGTTTTGAAAAGGGTGCCAGTAACATCCTCTTTGCCGAGCAGCACTTCCGATAGCAGTTCAGATTTGTCCTCTGGCTCAAGTGACAATTATCATCCATCAAGCAGCGATGAATCGTCTAATTCCAGTGAAAAATCAGTCGTCCTTAAAGAAAAATCACTCATTAAAAAGCCTAAAAAAGAATTCGAAATGTTAGCAACTGGGGCAGAGTAAGAGCCAAAACGTTGAGAAACAGTGAGAAAAGTTGTACATCACGTAGGGGTAAAATTGTCAAGGCTCGAAAACGGGTGCTCCGTGTACTGATAAATGTATCCTCTCTTGTACAAAGAAAGTAACAGAAGACTATAGATGTAAGCTGTTCATGAATTACTGGGCACTGGGATCGGTACAAAGACAATGGAATTTTCTAAATACATGCATGAGACGCTCATTCTCAAATATCGTCGCATTACTGCCCAAGAACCTAGAAAGCCGAATTGCGAGGTTCAAATGGCTCTGAGCACTATGCGACTTAACTTCTGAGGTCATCAGTCGCCTAGAACTTAGAACTAATTAAACCTAACTAACCCAAGGACATCACACACATCCATGCTCGAGGCAGGATTAGAAACCTGCGACCGGAGCGGTCGCTCGGCTCCAGACTGTAGCGCCTAGAACCGCACGGCCACTGCGGCCGGCATGAAGCAGAATTGCGTTTTCTACTTGGTGAAAGATTAGCAGAAGATTTGTTTGTACAAAACATTTCTGATAAACACTTTGGGAATAACCGAAACGCAAATCTGTACTGTTATAGAAAGCGGACTGGAACTGGGATATCACCCGTGGACAAAAGAGGAAATTATGGAAAACACTGTAAGACTGATCCAGAAATCTTGGAGTCAGTTAGGAATCACATAAACTAAATTCCCCATGTTGAGAGTCACTATTTAAGAAGTGACACAACAAGAGTATTCATCGATGGTGGCTTATCCATCGCAGAAATGCACAGAAATTGCTCTTCAGAGCGATCTTCCGCTAACCTGCCAGCTGCTAATTATGACGCCTACGCTCATATATTCAATACCGAATTTAACATAGGATTGTTTGTTCCAAAGAAGGATCAGTGTGACCATGGTGAAGCTTACAAAAACGCTACAGATGAAGACAAGGCAAAGCTATAAGAAGCATTTCAAGAACATCAGGAAGAAAAAGAATTGAGTCGCATAGAAAAAAACTTGGATAAGGAGTTGGCCCAAAATAAGAAGATACAACTGGCTGTTTATGATTTACAAGCTGTCTTACTGGTAACAACGGGACACACATCTGCCCTTTTCTACAAGTCGAGGTTCAACTGTTACAATTTCATAGCAAGTGTCCATACATACATTTTTTTCACTATCTGTTGTTACTCTCGAAGTCTATTCTACTTACGTTTGTTGTTTGTTGCAGGACACTGAGATTGGAAACGACAAAACTACCTGCTTTTTTTAAATTAGAAATAGCAACTTGTGTCTTACAATATCTTGAAGAGTTATCCAAGAACCTTCCCGGTATGGATGTCGTATTTAACTCCGACAGTTGTGGGGGGCAACAGAAAAACAAGTAAGTACCATAACTCAGACTGTGATTCGCAGAAATCATGTAACAAAATGTTTCTATTGTAAAAGTCACACCGATTAAAATGTCCATTCTCTTCTATCTCAGATACATGATTGCAACGTATTTGTATACAGTACAAAGGCTGGATATTTGGTCCATTACGCACAAGTATTTGATTCGTGATCATACCCAGAAGGAGGGAGACGCAGTTCACAGCATCATAGAGAGAGCAGTTACGAGTGCTGAGAAATCATGGCCAATTTATGAACCCAATCAATGCAAAAAAGAAGGGAAATCCGCTACATCTTAGAGAAATGGGTTTTTCAGATTTAAATGACATTAAAGCTTTGCATGATGGGATGGCTCTTTCCATGGCCAAGGACGTTGACAGAAGTATTTTCAAAGTGTCCGAAATTAAATTATTTCGATGTGAAAAGGGAAGTGATGTGTTTCAGTATAAGAACAGCTACAAACAGTCTGAGTGTGGGAGGTTCAATTCAAAGGGAGACAGAGACGTTTAACAGAGAATGTAGGGGGGGGGGGGGGGGGGAGTAATTTGGATCTGAAACCTGCTGATACTACCAAAATGACCCTCTCAGGAAACAAAATTAAAGATTTAAACAATTTGAGTAACAGCAATATCATTCCTAAATATTACAAGGCCTTCTTCTATAGTTCTCTTTCCATATAAATGTAATTTGTTGCTTTTATGTCAGTTGGAAGTTCATTATTTCACTTAGTATATTATTTTGTGTCAGTTATAAGATGACAATAATAAAAATGATAATAAAACAATGAAACTGTAAGAGTGAACAAAAATTTCCACACACCTTCTTTAGTCGTATTTGTTAATTTCGATAACAATGTCGGAAGAACAATGACACAATTACTTAAAGGGTTGCAAGGGCGTGAGTGAGATGCTGTTTGAAGGAAATAATTTTTGTATTTTGTAGAGAACCTTAGTGTCACAATTAGGTCAATTACCAATTCCATAGATAATTTTGCCGTTGTTTTACGAACTTCTTAAAAAATGTCGTTTGCTTTTCTGCCTTTCCTGTAAAGTCTTCATTTTGACAGTTATGTCATTGTTCTGCTGGAATGGCGATTTGTCGATGTAGAAAAAAATCCTCTGCTCAGAAAACTGTTGCCCCCCCCTCTTGTTGTTAACGTCATGTTTCCTTCAGGCCACCCAGAATGGATACTACAGGAGCTAAGAACCTCCAACATATCTGAAGTAACATAAAAGTCAATGCTAAATATTTTCTGCGCAACCCAAACACACGCTACAGACAGACGCGACATATAGACACTACTGGCTGGAGCGTCACGTGGTACACTACCACACTGCCCCTTGCTACTGCACATCACACTACCACTAGCCATCTTACGTACACACCACTATAGTGTGTCCCAAAAATCTATTTCTACGCCGTACAGAATCATTCAATGGGTGCAACGGGACCAACTTCTACACTCGCATTCTACTGTCCACGTCCTGTAACGGTATGCATTTCCTTCTCATCTGATTATTCTCTCAAATGTTGAAAAAGATGTACATGTCACAAGTTGCGAAATAGACGCCGTTTAAAGTAATGATCCCGGAAGTGTAGAACGACTTTCATTTCTTTCCACCAATGATCACAAAATTTTTTGGGCTTAGACTACCAGTTTCGGTCAGCAATGACCATCTTCAGATCTGTCTTGTAACATGTCCTAAAATAATAAAGCCATAGTGGCATCGTCACAAAATATACACAAAATTAGCATAGCATCGTCGCACATATTTAAAATATGATTTAAACTAGGTCGCTGTTCTGACATACTGGCTCTATTACTATTGGTAATAAACTACTGACCGGACTGGTAGTCTAAGGACAAAAAGCTTTGTGATCATTGATGGAAATAAAAGAAATCCATTTACATACTAGATTCGTTTTAGTACATACCTTAAAGTAACACTGGTAAGTATATCCGATCACTGGTGACACCTGATTGAAAACAGTCATCATTGCAAGGGTCATCAAACTGCAGCCTCCATTGACGTAACTGTACTCTGCATCAACCAGTAACCGCACGGATTTCGATGAAGCTGCTTTCCCTGGAATTGTAGTTTACATATGAAGTCATAACATTTTAACCGTTAAATCAAAGTCATAATTTCACACCAGACAACTATTCTTTGCAATATTATGCCTTTCTGACTAGCTACGCAACTATTTGTGAAAACTGTGACACTATAAAAAACTGGAAATTAACGAGATTCAGACCTATAATATGGAGAATTTTTCGAAAGTAGACAAATCTGCCAAATAAAAGGTATAGGAAAATTAGCAAATGAGACCTGTATAAAATAACACCAGAGGTAATTGAGAGTTTCTGAAGCATAATTATGCAATGAACAACTGAAACAGGAGGAAGGAATATAATATAGTAGATGAATGCAGGAAAGGGTAAAACCAAGCAACAAGGCAAGCCCTAGAACAGTTTCTTAGATGTCACACAGGATATTAAAATAGCAAAGGGAGAAAATATAAAAACGTACTTGTGGTCTCCAGCCAAATTACTGCTGTGATGCACCTCTCCACGCCACTGTGTATCCTGTGCAGGCATCTTCATATCTGTGTAAAGTATACATGTTGTGCTGTGGGAAGGATCAGTACATTTGGAAATGAAGAATGAGGAACACACATCGTACGCCGCGATCGCAGTATAGAAACTTCCATTGTTCCAAAATGACCGGTTTCAACAGTTTTATGCTGCCGGCTGTCATCATTTGATCTAAGGAGAGAACATGAAGATAATGAGGAGTGGGGGGGGGGGGGGGGGGGAGGGAAGACTTCGATTAATTTAACTTATTATATAAAGTACAAAATTTCACGTACGTCTTACAAAAGTGTCATGCTACATTACAAAGCACAAAAGGCACTCTTCACACATATATATCTCGATAAAAAACACACAGCTGAGAAAACGCACATAGTTAATGACATCATCGTGCCATCCATACATATCGGCGTCGAACAAGACACTCTCAAGCTTGCCACACAGCACTACACTACGGGCGGTGTGTTAAAATAGGGGCGGCAGATCTGCTATAAAATTACCATCTCACCATTGGGTGCCGCAAGTAGTACACCCTAAATGAACACATCCGAGGTTATAAGCAATGAACAGCGGTGCACCAGAAATAAAGGTGGATTTTTCAAAATGCCCGATATAACAACGGAATGCCAACTGACCTACTTTTAAAATCACCATGGGCTTATGCTCCATATAAAATATATAGTCATACATACTGATTGCTTATGACACAGTGAGGCAATTACAGTAACAGTAAAAATTTTTTAAAAGTAACCCATATCTTTAATTATCCAAGCAACATGAAGTAAAGTGAAAACCACAATGGCGCGAGCGCGAATGCTAAGCCGGCCAGACCTAGGAAGGGTCCCGCAAAGTACCACTCATGAAAAACCACACAGAGGTAAACTTACTTCAGGAACAATCTAATTGAGATACGAGTCATACTGGGTGCGAGGTGTCTACTACAGAGTCGAATGGAAATGGTATGTATTATAAAAAGTAATGTAGACAACTACAATAAAATTAAAGGCACAAATGAACCGAAAATATGTTTGCGAATAGGTCATGACAGCGCGAGAAGGGTTTCTGCAATCCATGTTGTGTGTCAGCAAACTATTATAAACGGGGACATTTAAGGAAATAGCAGTGACGAAGATCAAGTAGCTGAACTGAGTCCTAGGTCCTTATTACCATTATGTCTGACAGATAAGACGGAGCCTGTTACAGCCACAGCCTCTCATGGTAATATGATGATAAAGCTTCAAATTAATGCACTAGACGATCAAATAATAAACGAATGTCATATCAGATATCCGTTGTGCGCTGGGTGCAAAGTATATACACACATCACAAAAAGTTTTGCATCAGCCCGGTTCCCAGACTCCTGAAGATAGACGTTGACTGTTGATATTGTATTACAGACACGGTCCCTTTGACTGTTCAGAGATGTCACTAAATCCGCCCAAAGATGTAAACAGCCATGCATGAGCAGCGCCTATTAGAAGGAGGGGGTCCGACAGCCGATCAGTTCCAGTCATTCCACCAGGAAAGAGGTACACGGCTCGTGTTGTCTATAGTTCAACCATGTCTAGACGGTCAATACCGCGGTCCGATCGCGTCCGCATTGTTACTTCGTGCCAGGAAGGGCTCTCAACTCCAGGCGTCTCGGAGTGAACCAAAGCGGTGTTGTTCGGACATGGAGGAGATACAGAGAGACAGGAACTGTCGATGACATGCCTCGCTCAGGCCGCCCAAGGGCCACTATTGCAGGGGATGACCGCTGCCAATGGATTATGGGTCAGAGGAACCCTGGCAGCAACGCCACCAAGTTGAATAATGCTTTTCGTGCAGCCACAGGACGTCGTGTTACGACTCAAACTGTGCGCAGTAGGATGCATGGTGCGCAACTTCACTCCCGACGTACGTGACAAGGCCATCTTTGCAACCACGACACCATACAGCGCGGTACAGATGGACCCAGCAATACGCTGAATGGACCGCTAACGATTTGCATCACGCTCTCTTCGTCGATGACTGTCGCATATGCCTTCAACCAGACAATCGTCGGAGATGTGTTTGAAGGCAACCTGGTCAGGCTAAACGCCTTCGACGCACTGTACAGCGAGTGCAGCAACGTGGAGGTTTCCTACTATTTTGGGGTGGCATAATGTGGGGCCGACGTACGCCGCTGCTTGTCACGGAAGGCGCCGTAACGACTGTACGATACGTGAATCCCATCCTATGACCGATAGTGCAGCCATATCGGCAGCATATTGGCTAGACATTCGTCTTCAAGGACAACAATTCGCGTCCCCATCATGCGCATCTTGTGAATGACTTCCTTCAGGATAACGACATCGTTCGACTAATATGGCCAGCATGTTCTGCCCACATGAACCCTATGGATCATGCCTGGGATAGATAGAAAAGGGCTGTTTATGGACGACGTTACCCACCAACCACTCTGAGGGATCTACGCTGAATCGCCGTTGAGGACTGGGACAATCTGGACGAACAGTGCCTTGATGAACTTGTGGATATTATCCCACGACAAATACAGGCATGCATCAATGCAAGAGGACGTGCTACTGGGTGTCAGAGGTACCGGTGTGTACAGCACCACTCTGAAAATTTCGCTGTATGGAATGATGTTTATGTTGATCTCTGTTCCAATTTTCGGTACCGGCTCCGGAACTCTCGGTACCGAAATGACGCAAAACTTTTTTTGATGTGTGTAAAAACCATTTCGCATGCAGAATTCCTTCTGCTCTGTTCACAAATTTCCACTTAAAAACTGGTAGCCAGAAAACAAACCTTTGTTTTTCAATGTAGTTGCGTGAGTAGGACCGAAATAATGATGCGTTTATTAATGTTAACACTAATCACATATACATACCTCTGGACTCGCTGTATGGCGGTACAACATGCAATGTTGTGGCTTTCGTGAGCAGTAAAAAGGGCGGAATTGATGTTTATGTTGATCTCTATTCCAAATTCTCTGTACAGGTCCGGATCTCTCGGGACCGAGATGATGCAAAACTTTTTTTGATGTGTGTATTCGTTATACAACGAGACGTTTACACCTGTGATAGGTTACCTGTAAGTTTTGAGATAATGACATGGTAACTAAAGGCTGTTCTAAGCGCCTATATGTCTGTATGTGTGATCTTTATAAATAGTCCAACCAACTTAGCAACCTGCTATCTCTTACATTTCCTTGCATAAACTTACAATACAGCATCGAAAATGTTAAAAAAAATTGCTCACCTGACTAATTGGTTATTAAGAAGGTGATCTGGGTATCTCTTTTTATTTCTGTAAATTTGTATGTTTGTCACTATATTAAACTTTTGTAGGCTTGTAGAATTTCCATATTGTAGCGTGTCTACTACTTTATGCTTAGACGTGCGAAGGTGATCCGGAAAGGTAATTCTGTTATGCTCACTTGTTTGTAGGCCACCACGAGCATGGAGAAGCGCCGCAGCACGCCGTGCCATGGACTCGAATAATGTCTAAAGTAGTGCTGGAGGGAACTGACACCATGAATCCTGCAGGGCTGTCCACAAAGGCATAAGAGTACGAGGGGGAGGAGATCTCTTCTGAACAGCACGTTGCAAGGCATCCCGCTTATGCTCAATAACGTTCGTGTCTGGAGAGTTTGGTGCCCAGCGGAAACGTTTAAATTCAGAAGAGTGATCCTGGAGCTACTCTGTATCAATTCTGGACGTTTGAGGTGTCGCATTGTCCTGCTGTAATTGCTCAAGTCCGTCGGAATGCACAATGGACATGAATGGATGCAAGTGATCAGACAGGATGCTAATGTATGTGTCACCTGCCAGAGACGTATCTATATGTATCAGGGGTCCCATATCACTACAACTGGTCACGTCCCACACCATTACACAGTCTCCACCAGCTTGAACAGTCCCCTGCTGACAAAAAAATGGTTCAAATGGCTCTGAGCACTATGGGACTTCATTGCTGTGGTCATCAGTCCCCTAGAACTTAGAACTACTTAAACTAACTAACCTAAGGACATCACGCACATCCATGCCCGAGACAGGATTCGAACCTGCGACCGTAGCGGTCGCGCGGTTCCAGACTGTAGCGCCTAGAACCGCTCGCCCACTCCGGCCGGCCCCTGCTGACACGCAGGGTCCATGGATTAATGAGGTTGTCTCCGTACCCCTACATGTCCATTTGCTCCATACAATTTGAAAAGAGACTCGTCTGACAAGGCAACAAGTTTCCAGTCATCAACAGTCCAATGTTGGTGTTGAGGGGCCCCGGCGAGCCGTAAAGTTTTGTGTCATGTAGTCCTCAAGGGTACACGAGTGGACCTTCGGCTCCGAAAGCACATATCGATGATGTTTCTTTCAATGGTTCGCATGCTGCCACTTGTTGATGACCCGGGATTCTGCAGCAGTCTGCGGAAGGGTTTGCACTTCTGTCACGTTGAACGATTCTCTTCAGTTGTCGTTAGTCCCGTTCTTGAATTATCTTTTTCCGGCCGCAGCCATGTCGGAGATTTGATGCTTTGTCGGATTCCTGATATTCACGGTACATTCGTGAAATGGTCGTAGTGGAAAATCCCCCTTCATCGCTATCTCAGAGATGCTGTGTCCCATCGCTCATGGACCGACTATAACAGCACGTTCAAACTCACTTAAATCCTGATAACGTGCCATTGTAGCAGCAGTAACCAATCTAACATCTGCGCCAGACAGTTGTCTTATATAGGCGTTGCCGACCGCAGCGCCGTATTCTGCCTGTTTACGTATCTCTGTATTTGGATACGCATGCCTATACTAGTTTCTTTGGCGTTTCAGTGTATTGCCAGCTAATGAAGAAATTAGTGCTTGATAAAAAGCAAACCTTACAAACTAGCACTGCTGATTGGTTGGTTGATTTGGGGAAGGAGACCTGACAGCGTGGTCATCGGTCTCATCGGATTGGGGAAGGATGGGGAAGGAAGTCGGCCGTGCCCTTTCAGAGGAACCATCCCGGCATTTGCCTGGAGCGATTTAGGGAAATCACGGAAAATCTAAATCAGGATGGCCGGACGCGGGATTGAACCGTCGTCCTCCCGAATGCGAGTCCAGTGTCTAACCACTGCGCCACCCCGCTCGGTAGCACTGCTGAGAATGCGTCAATATGCACTTACGACAACAATGAAAAATTGTTGAAACAGAAATACAAGGTGCGGCACGTAAAACTGACCCGTCGTACGCAATGATGATGTTCCAGGATGTCCACGCGCGTCAATAATAATGGAAACGCCGTCCAAGCAGTCGCGCGCGAAGTAATCATTTCCTCTCATGTACCAACATTGCGCGGAACTTTTTTGTTATGTAAAACACCTGCAGCCACAGCTAGTGAAACTTGTCGAGACTAGCTGAGGAAAAGGCCTAAGTTTGCAGGACGTTCTGTGCCAGCAAGAAGCACCATATAGGAATTGATTGAAAAATGGCGCCATACAGGATCGGTTCAAAATGCTTCCAGGAACAGACCACCTGAATTAAAGGGCAGGTGCAGGAGATAATGGCAGGAAGTCCTCGTAAGTCAACCAAGAGATTAAGTCAACAGGTTCATGCGAGTGAGAGAAGTTGCAGAGGTGTTTTAAGGGGACTAAAGTTATTAAAACCGTACCGCGTAAGTGTTGTTCAACAGTTGAAGGAGCCTGACCTGCAGAAGACAGTGCTTTTCTGTTCATGGCTATTGAGGAATGTTGCCAGTAGTGTCTTGCACCCACTAAGGCTCATCATGAGTGACGAGGGGTGGTTCCACCTGTATGAGTACACAAATTTCCAGAACAACTGGTACTGGTCGACAGAAAATCCAAGCATCACAACACAGGAACTGACAAGGGTATATATGAATCTCCTGAGGCGTGCTCACATGTGTGCTGAAGTGGGCGGAGGACACTTCCGCACCTACTGTGAAGGTGAATAATCATATTCAATACATTACATTTTATTTTATGTAGCCGCGCCGTCTAAGCCGCCTTGCTACACTTCGCGCCCCCCCCTCCCCCCCACCCACACCCCCCATCCGCCCATCGGAGATTGGAGCCCACCCTTGGGCATGGCTGTGTGTTGACCTTAGCGTAAGTTAGTTTAAGTTAGATTAAGTAGTGTATAAGCCTAGGGACCGATGACCTCAGCAATTCGGTCCCATAGGAACTTACCAAAAATTTCATTTTATGTTTATGCGTTGACTTTACAAAACGTTCAAATGGCTCTGAGCACTATGGGACTTAATATCTGTGGTCATCAATCCCCTAGAACTTAGAACTACTTAAACCTAACTAACCTAAGGACATCACACACATCCATGCCCGAGGCAGGATTCGAACCTGCGACCGTAGCGGTCTCGCGGTTCGAGACTGTAGCGCCTAGAACCGTTCGGCCACCCCGGCCGGCTATAGCCATGTGCCAGCAGTTTCTACACTACTGGCCATTAAAATTGCTACACGAAAAAGAAATGCAGATGACAAACGGGTATTCATTGGACAAATATATTATACTAGAACTGACATGTGATTACATTTTCACGCAATTTGGTTACAAAGATCCTGAGAAATAAGTACCCAGAACAACCACCTCTGGCTGTAATAACGGCCTTGATACGCCCAGGCATTGAATCAAACAGAGCTTGGATGGCGTGTACAGGTACAGCTGCCCATGCAGATTCAACATGATATCACAGTTCATCAAGAGTAGTGACTGGCGTATTGTGACGAACCAGTTGCTCAGCCACCATTGACAAGACGTTTTCAATTGGTGAGAGATCTGGCGAATGTGCTGGCTAGGGCAGCAGTCGAACATTTTCTGTATCCAGAAAGGCCCGTACAGGACCTGCAACATGCGATCGTGCGTTATCCTACTGAAATGTAGGGTTTCGCATGGATCGAATGAAGGGTAGAGCCAGGGGTCGTAACACATCTGAAATGTAGCGTCCAATGTTCAAGGTGGCATTTCATCTTCGTGGTGTAGCAATTTTAATGGCCAGTAGTGTATTTTCTTCTTATCTGAACTGTCTATTGCCTATGTCTCGCTTCCGTACAAGGCTACACTCCAGACATCAGAAACGACTTCTTAACACCTAAATTTATTTTCGGTGTTAGTAGATTTGTCTTTTTCAGAAATGCTATTCTTGCAATTGCAATGTGCATTTTGTATCTTCTCTGTCTTGGCCATCGTTTGTTAAATTGCTGTCCAAATAGTAAAACTCATCAATTACTTCTAGTGCCTCATTTACTAATCGAATTCCCTCAGCAATAACTGGTTTAATTCGACTGCAATGTATGTTTCATATACAAGAGGCGATCAGTAGGTAACGCAACACATTTTTTTTTCTCTGCCAATTTCGGATGAATAAATGCGGAATTTGTTGTGGGACATCATGGAATGTTCCCGCTCCAGCCGCGATAGTTCCACGTAATTCCGATAGGTGACGACACTATACGTAGCTTTGAAAATGGCGTCTGTAACGGAGGTACGTTCCAAGCAGAGTGCAGTCACTGAGTTTCTTTGGGCGGAAAACCAGAGCATCGCAGATATTCATAGGTGCTGGTAGAATGTCTACAGAGACCTGGCAGTGAACAAAAGCACGATGAGTCGTTGGGCGAGGTGTCTGCAATCATCGCGACAAATTCGTAAAAACCTGTCCTATCTCTCATATGCCGGCCGGCCGCACACCGTTGTGCGTCTTAAGCCTAGTTTACCCGACGACATTGGGTTGCGCCACTCGTTACGTGGAATGAGTTGCACGCAAGTGGTTTCATATATGAATGTCGACACGGCGACACCAGTATACACTTCAGTTTCGTCGTTTTGTCGGTCCCTGAGTCGTGTCTGAAATGAAAGTATCAGCAGCAGCACGTTGCACGAGTTGTGATGGAGATATAGCTTGTTGTGTGGAATCGCTGCATAAGAAAAATAAGAAGCGTGTTTCGATTCGTGACTGGATGAAGAAATGACGTCAGCTCGGTTGCTCAGCATACTTGCTGGAATAATTTTTAACAGAAGCTCCAATAAGCTCTTTTAATAATCTTAGAATGTCACCAGAACTGTTCACGTTTGTTCTAAGTAGAGTTAATTATGCAATAAGGAATGAAGGTACTGTAATGCATGAAGTACTGTCGCCAGAATTTAAATTACATATCATATTGCGATTATTACAATCGAGGACACTCGGCATGCTATAATATATGGTTTTGATTGGTGATGATAATTATTAACATTAACAGTAATAATTATTAACATTAGCAATAATAATTTTTGGAAGCAGGCAGCATTAAGAAGAGAATGGTTTGCAAACTATTCTCTTGAAGATAGATCTGTACAGGGGCAATATTTCAAAATTCTAACATATGTGACGCTTTAAATAGATGAATATTGAATAAAGAATGCAGCTTCTTGAATTTATATAGCCTTCCCTCCTGTCAACAATATTCCTTAACAAAGAGTTGGCCAGCTCAAACGATGGGATTTTAGTCTTGTAGACGAGAGCATTGCCACAGTTAGAATTGCTTGTAGTTTTCTTAATTCAGTTGTATATGTGCTCCTAACTCAATAAATTTTGCCCTGCTGCTCAGATATTGTCAAACCATCTGTGTTATGATCGTACATGACGGTCTCAGCGACAGCAATATGTTGTTTATTTTTGTAATCAGCATCCCTGAAATCCCACAAACATTTATGCAAAACATAGATATCCAAAGAGCGAACATTATTCTCAGTTCCCCACTTCCTATTTCAGTTTGTCTACACTCTACGAAGACACATAACCTCAAAACCCATGCAACTAGTGTCGCCAAAGTTGGAACACGCCGAAAGTGTTTAGTTTCACCAACGAGTTGCGCAAGCGCCTGGCGCGCATGCGCAGTGGCCGGTAGCGCAGTTGCCTGCAACCTAGTGTCCTCGTGTAAACTACACTTTACAATGTTGGAATGTGCGGATACTCTCATTCGAGGTGATGGATGGATCACACTCAAACACTTCGCTGCACAACTGTATGTCTCTTCTGGTAGTGGTGAGACATTCGTCCACTAATTGGAGTACTCAAAGGTGTCTGTCCTCTGCGTCCCTTACTGCCTAACAGAAGACCATAAAGCGCAATGAAGAACCTTCTGTGAGAAATTGCTTGCGCATTATCAGGCTGATTGTTGACATTTTTTGTCGAACATCGTCACAGGCAGTGAAATATGGGTTCATCGCTTCGAACCGGAGACAAAACGGCAATCCATGGAATAGCGTCATACTATTTCTCCTCCAAACGAAAAGTTCAAAGCCTCAGCTGGTAAAATCTTGACGACGGTCTTCTGGACTCCGAAGGGGTTATTCTGTTTGGTGTCCTCCCTCATGGAGCGAGGATCATCTCTGAAGTTCATCGTGCCACTCTCAGGAAACTGAAGAAACCACTTCAGCGTGTTTGTCGCCACAAAAATACAAATTAACTTCTCCTTCATCATAATGCAAGGCCTCACACAAGTCTGAATACCTGAAAAGAACTCACAAAACTTCATTGGATTGTTCTTCCTCATCCAACATACAGGCTGGATCTCGCACCTTCCAACTGTTTGGCCCAATGAAGAATGAGGAGGAGGAGGAGATTAGTGCTTAACGTCCCGTCGACAACGAGATCATTAGAGACGGAGCGCAAGCTCGGGTGAGGGAAGGATGGGGAAGGAAATCGGCCGTGCCCTTTCAAAGGAACCATCCCGGCATTTGCCTGAAGCGATTTAGGGAAATCACGGAAAACCTAAATCAGGATGGCCGGAGACGGGATTGAATCGTCGTCCTCCCGAATGCGAGTCCAGTGTGCTAACCACTGCGCCACCTCGCTCGGTCAATGAAGAATGCAATCCGTGGGAAGTAATATATGGATGATGAGCAGGTTACCGATGCAGCAAGACATTGTCTCTGATGTCGACCAGTAAAGTGGTACCATGAAGGCATACAGGTGAACCCAGTAAGGCAGTGTAAGACCTTCGCATTGAATGGAGATTATATTGAAAAATGGGAGTTTTGTAGCCAAAAGAGTGGGGAATAATATGATGTATTCTGAATGAAACCAACCTGTTTTCAGAAAGAAATGCCTTGCGTCCGGCCCTGGTAGCTGAGTGGTCAGCGTGACAGACTGTCAATCCTAAGGTCCCGGGTTCGATTCCCGGCTGGGTCGGAGATTTTCTCCGCTCAGGGACTGGGTGTTGTGTTGTCCTGATCATCATCATTTCATCCCCATCGACACGCAGGTCGCCGAAGTGGCGTCAACTCGAAAGACCTGCACCAGGCGAACGGTCTACCCGACGGGAGGCCCTAGCCACACGACATTTCATTTCATTACATATTGAACGTTCCTCATAATATGCCTGCCTCTTTCACACTTTACTAGCTTTCATAAACGTTAAAATTAATCCTTGTATGTTTTATTTGTCTTGCTTTTTGTTTTGCGTAGCCGGGCGCTGTGGCCGAGGAGTTCTAGGCGCTTCAATCCGGAGCTGCGCTGCTGCTACGGTCGCAAGTTCGAATCCTGCGTCGGGTATGGATTGTGTGATGTCCTTAGATTAGTTAGGTTTAAGTAGTTCTAAGTCTAGGGGACTGATGACCTCAGATGTTAAGTCCCATAGTGCTCAGAGCCATTAGAACCACTTTTGTTTTGTGTATCACTAATTGAGAGAGAAAGTAACTTCTCTTTTCCTTACCAAGAATGGATAGCCTTCGGACAGCATGGCGAAGATTATTGGACTCTTCTGCGGTTAGGCCTTGTATGTCGCAAGATTTCCTATCGTCGGATATCGCCGCTGCGACTTTTTCGACCACTGACGTACAGCTGCTGTCTCCACCGTAGAACTGTCTCGTTAAGCTGACCTGCAGTGAAGAGAAAGTTACTTAATGGTACTTGAACAACAAACGGTGCTCCAGTCAAGGAGTGGCAGCGTCGATATAAGTCTGTGCTTATCGTAAGTGCTTACCAAAGTGTCGGCTGAGAGAAGGGATGTTATCTTCGTCTGCAGACATGGGTTTCGGCCACCGTGCTTTGACACCATTTCAGCCAAGTTTACCAGTTCGCTTAAATTTCTATCATACTTCTCCTGCCTGTGAAAAGATACGAGGGTAATCCCAAAAGTAAGGTCTCCTATTTTTTTATAAGTACAGAACTCTATTTGTGTGGCAGTTTGTCACACTGTTATGAAGAGTGCTTCACGCGCTGTGTGTAAACATACGCACGCCGAGCTGAGGCGCTCAGTCTTGGCTTGGCAGCCGTTGAGAATGGAGCTCCCGTTGGATGTTACCGCCAAGTGCGAATTGCGCGCAGTTATTCGGTTTTTGAAGGCAAAGGCCACTGCGCCGATTGAAATCCATCGCCAATTGACGGAAGTGTATGGTGAGTCGTTCATGGACGTCAAAAATGTTCGTAAGTGGTGTAGAGAGTTTGCAGCTGGTCGGACCGAAATTCACGATGAACAGAGGAGCGGGAGACCGTCAGTTTCTGAGGAGACAGTGTTGAGGGTTTCACCCTGGATGATCTCTGCACGTTGGTTCCTGAGGTTTCCCGAAGCACCGTTCACAGAACTTTAACGGAAACATCGAACTACCGGAAGGTTTGCGCAATATAGGTGCCACGTATCCTGACTGAGGACCACATGCGGCAACGAGTTGATGCTTCCCGCGCATTTCTTCACCGCCTTGCAGCCGAACAGGACAGCTTTCTGGACTCAATTGTCACGGGTGACAAAACCTGGGCATACCATTTTACACCTGAAACTAAGCAACAGTCGCGCCAGTGGCGGCATCCTTCTTCGCCAAAGCCGCAAAAAATTCAAACACAGTCTGCCAGTAAAGTTATGACAACCGGTTTTGGGATCGGAAAGGGGTATTGTTGGTCGACTTTATGCCCACTGGGACCACAATTAACGCTGATAGGTATTGTGAGACTCTGAAAAAACTCAAACGGGCAATTCAGAACCGGAGAAGAGGAGTGTTGAGCAAGGGCGTACACATTCTCCATGACAACGCTCGCCCACACATCGCTCGGCAAACCGTTGCTCTCCTGCAACAGTTTCAGTGGAACATAATCACCCACCCACCCTATAGTCCTGACTTGGCGCCCAGGGACTATTACCTGTTCCCTAAGTTGAAAGAACATTTGGCCTGAATGCGATTCAGCTCCGACGACGAGGTGAAAGAAGAGGTTCATAACTTTCTGAACAGCATGGCGTCGAGTTGGTATGACATGGGCATACAAAAACTGCCACAGTCTACAAAAATGCATCGACAGAAATGGTGATTATGTCGAAAAATAGCTAAATGTTCAAGCTGTAAACTGATGTAAACCATTATAGAAATAAACAGGTCTGTGTACTTATAAAAAAAAATAGGTGACCTTACTTTTGCCATCAGTTAAGTAAGCTATCAGTGCAGAAACTTGTGGTCACTTTACGGAAATGAATCCCTGAGGTATTTACACGATACAAAATCATAGTCAGCCATCTGAAATGTCAACAACTGAATCAATAACTTCATACCTAAGTTGTATTCCATTTCCAAGAACATTTTTGCAAGCTTTTACTTTTTCGTGTCTGGGACATCAAAGGACGGAAAACGTTACAACCTAACATATATTGAAGGAATTGACTTAAAGATGCTGAGTAGTTGCTGAGAAACTATGGCTGGAATTTTTATGTCATTATTGCTCCATGGGTATCACAAATGTAATAACATAGGTCAACGTGGATTGCTTTGCGGCGGCCATGCATGTTGCAAGTATACCAGGGCGCCGATTCTTACAGGTTCCGTAGTGAGACTTCGAGATATTTACTGATATTATAAAGCGAAGGGTAAGTCTTTGAATCTACACCCAATCTAGCTGACGATCTGTGTGGTGCGGAGTACGGCATACGTTTGGTCAGGTAGATTTTTAGTGTTCAGTGCCTCAGTCAGTAAAAGTGGAACCCTTTTAGGATGACTTTGCAGTCCCCCTATCTGTCTGTCTGTCTGTTAGAAACCTTGTTCCTCAGGAACAGGTAGACGAATCAAGTTGAAATTTTTGTCACATACTAGGATCTACAGCCCCTTGGCACCATGAAAAAGTTAAGCTTCTAAGCCAAAGCAGTCAACAGATACAGCTATTTACGTAACATATTTTGATATTCGCAAACTGACTCATTTAAACCTATAGATTACTTACCGTTGACCTACAACCATGAAATCTGGAAGAAGTAAATTTCACAGTAGAAGAAGGGTAAAATCCGAAAACTCTTAATTTGTAACTATATCATACGAAAACTTTTTTGTTGTTGTTATTTGTTATCTGACTGGCTGTCTGTCCGTCTATCAAGAACCCTTTTACTCAGGAAAGGATGAGGTAGCAAGCCGAAATTTATGTCACATTCTAAGGTCCATTGTCCCTTGGTGCTATAAAAAGGTTAATCTTCTAATTCAATGCAATGGAAAGCTACGGCTATTTATGTCACGTGATGTTGGCATGCTCACTCATTAAAGCCAATACAGTCCTTCCCATTCACCTAGAATCACGGAACTTGGAAGGGGCAGTGTTTTACAGTACAAGTAAAGTAAAAAATCTGGAAATTGTTAATTTGCAATCATATCACAAGGAAAAAAGTATCATATTTTCCGTTATCCGTTTTCAAACTTGAAATTAAAACATTCTCAAATGTCTTGGAAGTCCCATAACCAAAATCTTGCCAGTCTCAATGCCGACAGTAGGCAAAAATCTTCGAGTTTCTCAGTTCCCAGGATGAATGAATTATGGAAACATATAATTAAGTTTGTACGGAATCCCCCCAGAGCGCGAGACCTATTCGCCTCTCGCCAAGTTTCCTCATCTGTTAACAGCGATTATCGGCCTTGCCTCTGCCTCAGAAAAATACCACAAGAATACACAGAAAAGAATTTGTATATTAAAAATATAAATTCACGGGATAAAAAATTTAGCCACCCATTTAAAACCGCACATTGGTCGGCTTAGAGTGATGCAGTTGGTGTAGAAGTGTTATTATGAGGTCACGTGACCCACCAATATGAGCGTAGGTCATGCCAGAGAAGTGGTGCGTATCTGCCATTCGGTTGTATGGAATCAGCGCAGCAAGATCGCTTGACATGGAGGCATGAAAGAATGAGCTATCACGTTTGGAACTGCCCATGATCAGATCGTGAATAAAGTTGTCCGATTTGTTGGCGTGTCAATTTGGGATTGTCCAACGTGTCTACGAGGAATGGTGTACCATTTGCAGCCATTGGGATTTCAAACTAAATAGTAATTGTTGCTGTCAATGAATCGAGGTCAATGTCAACCAGTTCCTGAGCAAACATTGCGTTAGGAGCTACATGGTTAGTCATATTAATATGAACACCTGTCAAAAGGCTGAATAACGATCATCCGCAGTGCGGATGTGCGAGAAGAAAGTCATTGAGGCTCTTGGAGGTACACACAGGGATGTAGAGCCTCGCTGCGTCCAGTGCCATGGCTAATTACATCAGATATCACAGTTGAAGATCCATGGCATAAAGAGCCCTGCCAAAGTTGTCCCACAGATTCTCGATTGGGTTTAAATCTAGGTTATGGTGGTCAGGGGAGTCCGATAAACTGATCCTGGTGCTTTTACCAGGTGTACCGGTATGAAATGAGCGTTTTTTTGTGAAAATGAAACACTAATTTTGAATTGAAAATTAAAAACATTTTATTCAAAGTACTGACCATTGCTTTCTATACACTTTGACCACCTTTCTGGCAATTTGTGGACACCACGCCAATATAAATGTTCGTCTTTTGAAGCAAATCAATCAGACACCCAATTTTCGACTTCTTCGTAGGAATCGAAGCGTTCCTCAGCCAATGAGTGTCCCATTGATGAAAACAAATGATAGTCGGAAGGGGCCAAGTCTGGTGAATACGGCGGGTGGGGTAGCAGCTCCCAGCCAAGTATTTTGATTGTATCCTGAACCAGTTGTCCTTTGTGTGCAGGTGCATTGTCGTGTAAAAAAATTACTTTGCCATGTCTTCTGGCCCATTCTGGTCTTTTTTCGATCAATGCATAGTTCAGATTGATCATTTGTTGTCTGTAGCGATTAGTATTCACAGTTTCACCGGGTTTTAGAAGCTCATGATACACCACACCTTTCTGATCCCACCAAACACAGAGCATTGTCTTCTTGCCGAATCGATCTGGTTTTGCAGTTGATGTTGATGGTTGTCCCGGATTAACCCACGATTTTTCCGTTTAGGATTCTTAAAATAAATCCATTTTTCATCGTTAGTAACTATTCGATGCAAAATTGATTTTCTTTCATGTCTTTGAAGCAAAATTTGACAAATGGTTTTTCGGTTTTCCATCTGTCTTTCATTCAATTCATGTGGCACCCATTTTCCACACTTTTGTATCTTTCCCACAGCTTTCAAACGGTCAGAAATTGTTTGTTGTGCAACATTTAGCATTGCTGCCATTTGCTTCTGACTCAAAGTATCATCTTCATCCAATATTGCTTGCTGTTCGGCGTCTTTGAACTTTTTCGGTGGTCTTCCACGTTCTTCGTTTCCTACATCAAAATCATTGTTTCTGAATCGTTGAAACCATCTTTTGCATGTTGCTTCTGATAAAGCATGATCACCATATGCCTCGACAAGCATTCGATGCGACTCTGCAGCACTTTTTTTTCAGATGAAAACAAAAAAATTAATGCTTTCCGCAAATCATCACTTTCTGGTACAAAATTCGACATTGTTAACACGATGAAAATATATGATGTTGTTTGTTCCATGACTTGATGTATATTAAATATATTTGACAGATGTCATACTAACCAAACAAAAAAAAAAACAAAAAAAAATATTTAAGGCTCGTTCACAACTAATGTTCCCTACCGACACATTTGTATCTTAGCGCTCATTTCATACCGGTACACCTGGTAGAACCATACTCGTACACTGAAGGGTTGTGTGACTTGTTGAATTGTCCTGCTGGTAGATGACTTCATGTCAAGGATGAACAAAGTGCACGTAGGGGTGGACATGGTCACCAAAGATAGATGTATACTTGTGTCGATCCATTGTTCCTTCCAGAACGATGAGATCACCCAGGAGATGTAACGAAAACATTCCTGAGACCACAACTCTCCATCCTCAAGTCTGGGCCCTTCAGACGATTGTTGCAGGGCTGTGCACACCAATGGCCATCTGTCAACTGGAGCATAAAACGCAATTCATCTCAAAAGGCCACCTGCCGCAACTCTGTGAACGCCAGTTGCGATATTGGTGTGCAAATTCCAGCCTTTGTCGCTGATGAACACCAGTCAGCAAGAGCGCATGAACCAGTCACCTGCTGCAGAGAACCATACGCAGCAACAGTCGTCAACGAGACACTGTTGGTAGCCCTTTGCTTCATCTGGGTGGTCTGTTGCTCAACAGTTGCACGTATCTTCAGCCGTACACTTCTCCACAGGTGTCAGTCACCCCTGTCATCTATGACCCATTGTACACCACGTTGCCTCAGCGCTGGTTTTGGATGGCATCATTTTGCCATACTTTAACCATAGTTTACTAAATTATCCATTTTGGAAATTAGATTAGATTAGATTTACTTTCATTCCAATTGATCCGTAGTGAGGAGGTCCTCCAGGGTGTGGAACATGTCAGAAAAACGACAATACATGACAAATATTTACAACTCAAACAAATAAGCTAATGTACCATTCTACAGGTCCCAAGTGGAATGATCGTCATTTTTTAATGAACACTATATGAAAGAATCATTTTACAAATACTAATGCACTGAATTTAAAATAAAAAACGTTTATTTATTTATTTATAAGGTAATAAACGTGTAATACAACTACTATAATACTTATTTACATTGAACACATTACTGCACAGAAATGGTGCAGAAGTTAGATTGTACTTACACACACACACACACACACACACACACACACACACACACACTTTTTTACAATGAACACATTACTGCACTGAAATTGTGCAGAAGTTATATTGTACTTATATATATATATATATATATATATATATATATATATATATATATATATATATACAAATCATTTGGTTCTACTGACTGAGAAATTCGTCAACGGAGTTGGCCCAACACCGACTCAAAGGAAGGCCTCGGCGCTTGTTCGTGACGTCACTTCAGCTAGGCACGGCGAACGCCAGGTCTGTTGCAGGCATACTTATAATGGTGGTGTCTCCCTCTCTGACACAGGAAAATGTGAAACTATTGGCGGTAGTTGACCAACACACATTGTTCTGGGAGAATTCCGCAATCAATTAATTGTGCAATTCATTACACTTCTTAACAAATAGTGTACTCCTGAACTTAAATTTCCACGTGTTTTAAGGATTGACATACAAAAACAACTTCATGGTCCAGCAGCAACAGAATTCGTGCTCCTTTACCTTATTTGTAAATCTGAGGAAGTTACGTTTGTACTGGGTTGCTTTTACAAGAAACTGTGAACATATTTGTGCTCTTCTTTAGGTATCTTGGCTGACTATGGGGTGAGGAGCACTGAATGTTAATGAAATATCTTGCGATTGTACACGTTGGAGGAGGGGGTGGGGGACAGAAGAAGAGGCAAAAGAGAGATACTTGTTTCATCAAATAAAATTTTTTTATCTTATAAAGTTTCTCCTTTCAGTTGCAAGAGGGGAATATTTATCTTTTCTAATGTGCATGTTTAAAAAAGTTTAAGCTCAGCAGTATTTTCGATGTATGAAGCTATTTTGCTTCCTGTTTAGAATTCCTTTCGTTGAAAACGACTGTAATCTAATGACTGGCAACAGTTGGACATTTACACATGTAAATTAGTTCACATTTCCACTGACGATGTCAAACGAAAATAAATAAATAAAAGAAACGAGTTCATTGTAAGGGGGTTGGGGTAAGTTTCGACAACAAAATGGATCAAGTAAATATAGTTACTTGAATGTAAAATTTCCGAAGCTTGCAATGGGGCAAAGCATCTTCTCATATTGATCTTCGTTTGTTTCGACAGGATTCAGTAATATAGAACTATGATCGTCATTTGTAGGTTTACGATAGTAAGAAAATCTTTCATCTAAATAAAACTTCAGAATCCAAAACAATACCAAACATTTTGTCCAAAAATAAGAGATTACGGTGATAAGCACGCCCAGGCGTTTCTGCCCGCAACGGACCTGGCGTTCGCCGTGCCTAGCTGACGTGACGTCACGAACAAACGCCGAGGCCTTCCTTTTAGTCGGTGTTGGTTGGCCGCCAATAAATCCTATAGGCTTCTCTTAAACTGAATTTCATTGGTTGTTAAGGTTTTTATGGCTGCTGGCAAGTTATTGAAAATGTGTGTTCCTGAATAATGCACACCTTTCTGTACAAGACTAAGAAGGGGAGGCCGCCAATTGTGAAATTCAGATTCGATTCATTCTGCGCATAAGCTCATGGCCAGAGGTGTAATGTGGCAAAGCACCAAGTTGCACTTCTCAGCCGAGAAAATCGACAATTAAAAGAAAAAGAAAGAAACCGTTGCGCTGAAGTACTCTCTACGATTAGTGGTTTTCTACAGCGCCGTGGCGCAGCGGTAAGTGCTCGGGCTCGTATTCCGAAGGTCGCCGGATCGAATCTCGCGCCATGCAATTTTTTTTATTGTTAGTTTTTTGTAATTCAAATTTTATATATATATATAAACAAACTATTAATGAATTGCTTATGCATGTTGGTGAAGGCGGCTCGCTCTCCAATTGTACCGCCTCCATTTTTCCGTTTTTTTAACAGGGTGTACCAAAACTTTCCCGTCCGCACTGCTTTTCGACGATGTTATAAGTTGCGCTAGGGACCGCATCTACCTTCTTTCGAAGTTAGCAGGCAACTACGCTGTTATGCGGCGGCTCGTTTCGGCCCATTCAACATCTGTCCTTCAAGTGTAACGAGCGAGTAACGGAGTTTATATTTCATACCTGCCACAGCGAATTTGTGTTCGTGGGGTCTCATTTCTAATTCGAACGTTTGACTTACGTTATACGTATTCGTTTCGGAATATCGTTTCTACGTCTTCCGTTACCTATACGTGGTTAACATTATGAAGACAATTAATAACATTTGTGAAATACAACTTTGTTTGCGGAAAACATAATGATGTTCGAAGTCGCCAGTTTTTCCACGACAAACGACTTTCAACAACTTATTATATGCATAATTGTTGCAACTGATTGCAAAAAAAAAAAAAAATAAAAAAAATAATATATATATATATATATATATATATATATATATATTAATCCAACCAGGAAAACTTCTAAACCTTACAACAGAACTTGAAAACCAAAGATAGTAATACTAGCTTTACAGGAGACACGTTTTACAGATGAAGAAACATCAGATTATGGCAACTATCGCATCTTTAAGAGCAAGACGGATTAACGAATCGGAAGAGGAGCCCCCCATCTCGGGATGGCGTTTATCATACACAAGAGCGTGGTCAGCTCCATCAAGGAAGTTACTCCCGTAAATAATAGGATAATGACGATGCGCTTACAATGTGCCAACAAAACATACACAATGGTTAATGTTCATGCTCCCACAAACGGAGACAACAAGAAAACCCCATAGAAACAGAAAAGTTCTGGGAAAATTTGGAGAATATAATGGCCAAGATTCCAAAAGATGATACAAAAGTTCTACTCGGCGATTTTAATGCCCAAATTGGTAGAGAGAAAATCCACCAAAAAACCGTAGGCAAATATCCTGCACATAAATTTACCAATAAAAATGGTACAAGGCTCGTCGAACTATGTAAGCAGAATAACCTGAAGATAATGTCAACATCTCCAAGAAAATGTCCAAGAAAACAAAAGACATGGAGATCTCCTATACAACAAATTGGCGAGTTTCAAATAGATCATGTGGCGATTTCATACCCAGTACAAAAAGAAATTTACGACGTCCAAGTACGCAGAGGAGCAAACATTGATTCAGACCATTACCTAACTAGAATGAAAATCAAGTTTACAGCACGAAGAAGTCATCAGAAGAAAACAGAAATATGACACCAAGAAGATTAAAGAATCTAAAGTAAAAGAAGAATGGGAGAAGGAAAAGGCAAACACATGGGAAGAATTTCATTCTAAAATCACGCGAATAGCTAAGGAAACTATTCCCTTGAAAAAGATATTCAAACACCCTTGGTGGGATTCAGACTGTGAAAATGCATTGGAAAGGAGAAAAAAGGCATTTCAAGAATATAACAGTAAAAAATCACAAGAAAGTCTACATTTATTTAACGAGGTTAGAAAACAGGTTTCAAAATCTATTAGGCAAGCAAAAAGGAAGTACACAAAGGCACAACTGGATGCCATAGAAGAAAATTTCCAAAACTATAATACAAGAGACTTCTACAGAACTTTCGCAGATAAAATACGAGGATATATCCCTCAAAATTTATGTTTCAGAAAACCAGATGGTAAATTAGCCCTAACAAACCAGGAAAACTGTCAAGTATTGGCTCAATATTTTTCTAGCCTACTAAATTGCCCAGAACCTAGTTTAAGGTTTCCCAAAGAAATCAGTGCCAACGCTCAACCGGATTCATTACCACCAACACAGGAAGAAATCAAATGTCACATTAAAAACTTAAAAAATAATAGAACGTCTGGCGAAGATGGCATTGTTGCAGAGCTATTAAAAAACCTAGGACCAAAGACGTTGCAAGAGCTCTCAAAAATAATAACAAAAATATGGGAAACAGAAAAATTACCAGAGGATTGGAAATGTGCCCTTATTCACCCGTTACATAAAAAAGGAGACAGAACAAATGTCAATAACTACAGGGGAATCTCACTTTTACAAGTCACCTACAAAATTCTCTCAACATGCCTGCTGAAAAGAACACAAGAGCAGCTGGAACGCCAAATTGGTGATTATCAAGCAGGCTTCCGCCCGGTCGCTCATGCGTAGAACAAATATTTAACTTAAAGACAATATTAAAACACAAAGCAATTAGAAATGCCCCCATAATTTGTACATTTGTACATTTTAAGAAAGCCTATGACTCAATTGACCGGCAATCTTTGTTTAACATTTTAGAGGAACTTGGACTTGACTCCAAAACACTAAGGCTTATCAAAGAATCACTGACAGACACTGTATCTAAAGTTAAATTCTGGGGAGAAATCTCTGAACCTTTTCTCATAAAAACTGGAGTACGTCAAGGTGACGGGCTATCTCTACTTCTGTTTAATATAGTCCTGGATAAAGTCATTAAGGAATGGGAAAAAGAATTAAAAAATCAATCCTACTGGAAACCAATCCATCTTGGTAGAACCAAAGACAACGTGGAGATATCTTGTTTAGCATTCGCGGACGACTTCGCCATACTTGCAGATGATGAAGAAATCGCCACCAAACAAATAGAGATCCTTAAGGAATGCGCGGGTAAAGTAGGTTTACAAATTTCGTTTCAAAAGACAGAATTTTTCTGTACGAAATTCCATATACACAGTTTGAACACAAAATATGGAAAAATAAATAGAGTAAAACATTTTAAATACCTAGATGAAATTTTGGAGCCAACCGGAGGAGAAAAGGTGCACAGAAGATCAGACAACAGAAAATGAAGAGAGCATATGGTATGACACATGAAATATACAATAAAAAATGCATCTCCTCGAACACAAAAATCAGACGCTACTGCGCAGTAATTAAGCCAGCAGCACTATATGCTAGTGAAACGCTCACACTCCACACAAAATGTGATTTAGAAAAAATACTAAAAGAAGAACGCAAAATTATGATAAAGATTTTAGGTCCAAAATTAACAGATGAAGGATACCGGATACAATCAAGAAGAACCACAGAAACTATATCAAACCTGGCAGCAGACATAAGAAGGCGAAGATTAAAATTTTATGGACATGTCACTAGACTTCCCCCCACACGACTCACCAACAGAATTCTCACTTACATAGAAAAAGTCAAATCAACAACACCATGGATTAGCCAAGTAAAATTAGATTTACAAAAAGCAAATACTGAACTTAAAGATGTCAAAGATAGAAAAACTTTTAGAAATAAGGTGGAAAAGTGGATTGTATTGTCGGAGAAGGAAGCAGTAAAGAGACCAGGAACAAAATGGACAGAAGAAAGAAAAAGAAAACATGGAGAACGAATGAAAGAAGTATGGAAGAAACGACGTCAGAAAGCTTTGCGTGATCCTTCTGGGTCCATTCGCGATAAGTAAGTATATATATATATATATATATATATCCAAAGGTCGCCGGATCGAATCTCGCACCATACAACTTTTTTTTTAGTATTTGTTACAAAAAACAAATACTAAAAAAAAGTTGTATGGTGCGAGATTCGATCCGGCGACCTTTGGATTTCAAAACCGAGCGCTTACCGCTGCACCACGACGCTTTGGAAAATTTTTAATCGTTGAGAGTATTTCACCGCAACTGTTTCTTTTAACCGTCGATTTTCTCGACAACGGCTGAGAAGTGCATCTTGGTGCTTTGCCACATTACACATCTGGCCATGAGCTTTTATTATGCGCAGTATGAATCAAATCTGAATTTCACAATTGGCGGCCTCCCCTTGTAAGTGACTTTAAATCCTTGTGAAGATTATTCTTATATCTAGTATTGATTCGATGAATTGAGCTGTTGGTTTGCAAAAGCGATATATTTTTAATGACAAATTTCATTAAAGAATAAATATATTGGGAAGCAGTAGTTAGTATCCCCAGTTCCCCAAACAGGCTTCAGCAGGATGTTCTTGAGTTCACACCACATATAACTCTTACTGCACGTTTTTGTGCCCGGAAAACTTTAGCTTGGCTTGATGAATTACCCCAAAAAATAATCCCATATCACATTATGGAATGAAAGTAAGCGTAGTATGCCAGCTTTTTCATTTTTATGTCCCCTATGTCTGACACAATTCGCATTGCCAATAGAGATTTGTTAAGACGCTTCAGCAGTTTTGTGGTGTGCTTTTCCCAGTTGAATTTGTTATCAAGCTGTAATCCCAAGTCCGCAGCTCGTGGTCGTGCGGTAGCGTTCTCGCTTCCCACGTCCGGTTTCGATTCCCGGCGGGGTCAGGGATTTTCTCTGCCTCGTGATGACTGGGTGTTGTGTGATGTCCTTAGATTAGTTAGGTTTAAGTAGTTCTAAGTTCTAGGGGACTGATGACCACAGATGTTAAGTCCCATAGTGCTCAGAGCCATTTGAACCACTTTCGTAATCCCAAGAATTTAACACTGTCCACTTCTTCTATCTGCTTGTCATCATATGTTAGGCATATACTCGTGGGACACCCCTTACAAGTTCTGAACTGCATGTAGTGTGTTTTTTCAAAGTTTAGTGACAAGGAATTGGCTAAGAACCAGTGATTAATGTCCAAAAAGATTTTATTAGCTGATTTTCTAAGACTACACTTGATTTGCTATTTATTGCAATGTTTGTATCATCGGCAAACAAAACGAACCTGGCATCTGGTAATGTTAATGAGTCCACCTTTGGCCCAAAAACCAATGACCAAGCCCTTTAAGAGGTCAAAAAATCGCTACGTTTCCGCAATACGAGAACAACTCACTTTGCGGGCAAAAACTGATGGAGGATCTATAACAAAAATAATAAGTTATCAAAACAATCTCTCTCATGGACAACCTACACTTCTCGAACCAGGTACTGCGTCTATTGGAGCGCCAAAGGGTATCCGTTCGGCACCGCCACATGTAGCAGTCCCTGGTCCGAGACGCCGGAACTCTCGCCAACCGCATATTCTCTTTACGAACACTGCACTTGACTATTTCGGTCAACAGTCCAAACACCTGAAAAAATTTTATGAGGGACATCATGTCCTCCCGCATCTCAGCATGCAACCGCGAACCGTTAAATTTCACTGTCATATTCATACCTAACAAAAGGAGCCACAAAATAAACTCCTTACCGCACGACAAACAGCAAACCAACAACACCAATCGACATGGCAATCACATAAACAAAAAAACTGGTAACTCACTGAAACCAATTTCATTTCTTCAATCGCAGTTAATACAAATTAATTCACACTGTGACCAACGACGCTCAAATGAACCCAATACACTACATAACACGCAGACCATACTCACACCACTAGAGTAGTTTTCATGCTTGCTTTGATATTTAATCCAGTTAAATACGCCTTTGTGCTCATTCTCAGCGACGGTATGTTGCAGTGTTATATTTCCAGCTTCCGCCACTAAACTCAACGTAGATCCGGCTTTCCCTGTCGGTATGTCGTGATGTATAAGTGTGTGGCATAGCTCTACGGGGCGCGTCACGAAATTTTCTTTAATCCAGAGTTCTAAATTTTATAATTTATAACATGATGAGTTTTACTTTTTAACCTGAGCTGTAATAATTTATTATCAGTTTCGAGACAATCAGCGTGCTTTAGCGACTGTGCAATGGTGGGCAACTGTCAGTTCCCGCCGTTAATTCGCGGGACTGCAAAAATTTGAACAGTGTATACCTAAGACTTCCAGTTTAGTAAAAAGAAGAGTTGGAGCATCTTGGTACTTCATCAGCGTCAATGTATTCTCGTAATAAGTTCATAGTGATTCAAAAATTTTATTCTGTAGGAGACGTTATAAGCAGTAGGTCTACAGGTCGCCGCAAGTTTACTTAGCCTACCTATGATCGGGGAATTCGGCTGATGTCGTGTGGCTCCGGAATGTTTCTGCTATATCCCAACCTTAGCAACGTAGTAGTATTGTGCGCCGTTAACAGTAAGTAACCGTTGCGAATAAAGTGTTGATCCGTGTGCGTAGAAATCGTTAATGCGATTTACAGACATGAGACTGTACCTGTTCCTTCTAGCAACTTGCCATCAACCTTTTGTGTCGCTTCTGCGACGCATTAATCGATTACATGTTCGTTTCTTATGTAAGTTACGACTTCTGGGTTCAACTTGACCTGAAACCACCAGTGGTTCATCAGACCAGGAACATATGCATGCAGCCATTTGAACATAGGTTTTGTCATCTCAGTAGACGGGAGTGTACACAACATGCTAATCTTGAAGATGTAAAAGTGTACAAGGAAGGACAACACTCGGTCATCGATAATGTGGAAATCAACATCCTCCAATCAATCAATCTAGTTCTTGTTCATGGTAACCTGAATGACTGGCCCCAATCGTGGTATGAAAAAACAGTACAGGAACGAACTACAGCCTCCACGCACTACAGGTTAAATACCTCACTGGGACGAAAGTGCACTCTTATGCCTTACTTCATATGAAAAGAAGAAAAACCACAGCTATTGGAACCACACAACACACCTCCAGTCAGCTACTGTCTAGTTTCTGTGTTATTGACCCATTCAGTACATGCAATTGTATGTGCCACTTTGATCAGTAGTCTTTTGCAAGGTGCCCGACTCCAAATGGCCATTACATGCAGTTCTTTTCTCACTGTTAATTCACAAACTGGTTGACCACAGTAGTTCCTGTTTGGTGTGAAGTCAGTTACCATTGAAAAGGTGTGACATTGGCCTCAGTTCTGTGCCAATTGTATCTTTTTATGACTATTATTCTTACCCCCAGTAACTTGGCTGCGAGTAGTACCCTGTTGTTTGTGGGGAAACACTGGACAACCTGCAATGATACATGAACAAATCGGGCAACTTCATTCATGGTGTGGTCATGGACACACCCAACCGCAATAACACTGTTCTGCCATTCCGTCAAATCTTCAAGCAACCAACCTTACTGTGCTGATTCTGTACAAGTGACTGGTACATACACACCACACCATTGACATTTGATCTGTGTCAGTAGCAGAGGATGTTGTGACTGCTTGGTACATGTTATATACAACCTACAGCAGTTCAAAGCAACTGTGTGCTTTTTCAAGGGGTGACAAATATTTTTTGCTGTGAGCTCATATCTCTTAGGTATCATTCTCATAGGGATGGTATAGACATTAGTAGACTAATTACAGTGCTCATAGAGGCATATAAGCAGTCATTTTTTTTGTGCTCTGTGTGTGAGTGGAACAACACTAAACCATAGTGTGTAATACAATGGAAAGTACCTTCTGCCATTCACTTCACAGTAATTTGCAAAGTACAGATGTAGACGTAGAGTCATGAACAAATGTAGCTTGGCCTGATGAATCACAGTACATGCTGGTACCCCTCAATGGCAGAGTACCAGTACATTGAAAACCACTGTAGATGAGGCACCACATTTCCCAACAAGGACACAACTCAGCATATGGTGGGTGTATTACAAGGCATGTTTATAAAGTAAGTGTACTGTGACCATAATGGGCTGTCGATTATTGCTTTTTGAGGGTTGGAAACACTGAGCGGTAGAGAGGGACCCCCTGACCAGAGCGAGCATTGCATTAACACAGTAGTACATAAACTCACATTGCAGTGTTCAGTTGCATGAAAATGTCAGTTAGAAATCCCATCAAGTGTGAGCTACATGCTGTGGTCTGCATCCTACTCATGGTAGGAATAACATATGTACTGATTTATTTATTTATTTATTTTTGACTGATGAGTTGGTGGAAAAAATTGATGAAACTGTTCGTGAAGACTATTAGTTGACAGTGGATGAAATTTCTGCAATGTTTCCACAACTCTCCAGAATTATCTTATATGAGACTGTCACAGAAATGCAGGAACACTGCAGACTGTGTGCAAAATGGATCCAAAACAGCAGCACAAGAAAAATTGGGTTAGTAGTGCCTGTGAATTTCTTGAGCGATTTGAACTGGGCATAGTCCATATCAATTCAGGCAACCTAGGAAAAATTCTTAGGCTTACCTTCATAGTCTTGGATGTTATTGAATTTAGCCTATGTTAAAATGAAGGACTAAGTAAGGAACATGTATTTTTTTGTTTTCTCCAAAAAAAAATTCTGCTCCGAGATACAGCCCTCCAAAGATGACACTGCATGTACAATTTGAAGATGCGAATTTTGAAAAAAATTTTAAAATGCTAACAGTTCTAGGTATTTTGTTGTTTTTTTATTTAAAAGATAATTGCTTTATGATGACAAAGAAATCCTCCATTTGGACTTATCTGCCACAGTTCTATTATCATAACATTCTGAACTTTTTTTACAATTTATGGAAATTTTTTTTTCAAAAATGCCAATCCATGAAATTTTGCTGTAATTCTACATTCCCTGAGAAGGAGAGCTTCCACTTTTAGATTGAACAGGTTTCATAAACAATTGAAATTTTTGCCATGCATAAGACCTGTTTTATTATCACATAACAGGCTCTTAAAAATCAAAACCTACCCTTATTTAACATAATTTTAGTTTTGAAAGATGAGTAAAAGACTCATATTTCAAGCATATTAAATGGTTGCAAAATGTATGTGAAAGGTCCAAAGACTTAAAGGTTTCAATTTATACAACTTGTGTGCATTCTGTTTTGTACTGAAATTAGCCAGTCAATGAACTAAAAATGTGTTCCACTGCTTCAGTATTTTCCTTTGATATAGAGTGACGTCTTCCTGTTGAACCAATAGGAACTGGAGCACTTACAATCTTCAGTACATTGTGAACAGGAAGTGAGCACTGATGGCGTTGTTGCTGTCCTTCAGCTGTAAACCTATACCCAGCAGGTGGTCCATGTGATAGCTTAAAGTTCACTACAATTTTGTTTAACTCGTAACTGATGTCTATGATCCCTGCACACAAGCATAAATATCCTCCTCCTCAGGTTGTGAATCTGAATATTATCCTGCTGTTTCTGAGGTGTTGGCTGAACGAACAAAATTTCTTCTTTCTTGCTCTTTAAGGTGCATGCAATATGAGTTCGTCCATCACTTTGAGTCCAAAAATGTGTCTTCTGAATTCTTTTCACAGGAGTAGTTTATTTGGACCATTCTTCTTTTTTCTGCTCATGGAATTCTTTGATTTCCTCTTTGGACAAAAGAACGAGGGCTGTGGATGTGTAAGATTTCACGACTCTCGTAAAATCCTCAGTATTCTGAACTGCAGCTGTATTTTGTAACATGGTGCATCAGCAGGCCTCCTCCACCATCACAAGTCCCCTTCCCATGACCAGTATCACTGTATACCCAATCAGTTGGTACAAGTGACTTACTCGATACAAACAGCTGATAACGATTTTTAAAATGACTAGGAGCACCAACAGAAATAATGGTGATCTTCTCTGCCCCTGTTCACAGTTGAAGAATATTGCGCATTGCTAGCAAAGCATGTGCTGTCATGTCCTGTGTCATCACTTATAAGTGCAACACTTGTGGTCTTGTTTTGAAAATATGTCACTCCTGTAAAAATTGAAACCTGGTCATTACTCCAATGATACCCTTGTACTTCTTGTGGGACAATTACAGACCAGTTTTCAGCAAAAGCACAGTGAAGCATCCAACATAGCTCTTCATCCTGTACACACCCTTTCACTTCTGCTATGTGTTGTTGTTGCAATTTCTTCAGACACTGGTGTGTTACTGCTTTCACTGACCATTTACCAAGTTCATCAATGAAACTGTCAAAGGCAACAGTTTTCTTATTAGTTTATTTTCCTCCCATGTCAGATATGTAATTTCTGCAGAGTTATCTGCTACGTCTTCCAGGCCAAGTGTCTGTAAAGACAGTCCTCCCATTCCATGACAGTTCATTATTCTTGAAACAAACAAGTCTCTCACTTTACGCCACAGACTACTAATGACTTCACATGCCCAACGAAGGTGTCATATGTCACGTGTTTCAGTAAGTTCTTCAAAGTTACCACACAAAGTTCAAAATTCGCGCAGTACACACATAAACGTACATCTCTAGGTGGGTGTGGAACTACCCACTTAGGTCATAGTCCATAAAACTTTGTCTTGTATAGTTGCTCTTATACATTGCAAAAGTTTCTTTAATGCTGCGAGTCATGTACCTCCTCACTTTCACAAATTTTTGACCTTCAATTGTTACAGTAATAGTGTCTTATATGTTGGCACTCTGGCAAGACAGTCTCATTTATCTTTCAGATAAAATGACTGCACTATTTGAACTTGAGCTGCTTCTACTGGATGACTATAACAGGGATCTGATCTTCCAAAGACTCCTTTTACAGACCTCGCATTTCTTGATTTGTCAACCATGTACTTTGGTACTGATAGAATGTGGTTCAGAATCGTTTTATGTGCAAATGTCTCTGGAATAATAGTTAAAACTTGCACCTTTTCACTGTTGGATGCACAATATTCAACAGCTGAATTGATGTTTGTGATAAATTCCTGACAAAAGGTGCAAGAGTGCTTTGGTTCATTTTTTTCTGAAGATGGAATTTCTACTTTAAAGAGTGTGGTCAGTTTTGCTGTGGCGTATTCATCGATAGCGTTAGTAATTTCTCTGTGCTTTCTTGATGCATAGAGTGCATGACTAGACTTCACTGACCACAGTTTCTTAACAGGACTAGCACCTACCTCTGTAATTGACTGATTCAGGGTATTTAATTCTTCCTGTATTGATGCAAAATCTGCATCATCTGCACCATTGGAAGCACCACCTTGTTCAAATACTATCATTTTTGTTATTCTGTCAAAACATTTAGAGCACAAAAAGTCGTCACTGGAAAAATCTTCACTTTGAAACAGAGTCTTCAAATGAGAACACTTATTCCCAACCTCAACATAGTCTGATTTTTTCGTTTGTCTTATATATCACTCTTTTATGGATATGCAAATAGTGAGCACACTTCACTCTCCTGTGACCCCAGTTAGAAGACAGTTCAAACAGTCATTTTCACAAAACACACTGCAGCTGTGTTAACTGGCAAATTCCTCAAGAAAACACAGAACTCACTGGATGATCTCAGATTTTGTTGAAGCCTCTTCAGTAAACAAACTAGCACTGAACAACAACAATACAGAAACCTGCAGTGAAGAACCACGACAAAGAAACTGACAAGAAACTACAACGAAGTGTAAGAAATATCTGCAACAGTGAAAGTGAAAAGGAATAACTGCAACAAAGAAAGTGATAAGAAGTAACTGCAACAAAGACAATAGAAATAAACATTGTAACAAAGAAATTAGTAAGAAACAACTTCAGTGAAGACATACATCACCCTTGAAAGTTGGAAAAAAATGTTTTTTTAAAATAAAACCTGTCCAACTTAAAAGTGGAAGCTCTCCTTTACAGAGAATATGGTACTACATGGTACTAATCAACAGAAAAAAATCTAACTTCTCTGGATTGGCATTTTTGAAAAAAAAAATTTTCTGTAAATTATAAAAAAATCCAAAACGCAACAGTAAAAGAACTTTGACAGTGGAGGATACCATTGTAATCATAAAGCAATTATCTTTCAAATAAAAAAAACTCTAACAAAATATCTTGAACTGTTTAAAAAATTTTCCGAAATTCAAATCTTCTAAATGGTGTTCACAGTGTCATCTTTGGAGGCCTGTATCTCAGTGCAGGAATTGTTTTGGTGAAAACAAAAAATATATATGTTTCTTACATGTGAATTTTATTCTAAATTCAGTAACATCTGAGACTATGAAGGTAACCCCGCTGCCTGAAGTGGTACAGATTATGGCACTGGAAGTTGAATATTTTTGAGCTCTAATGTGACTGAACATGATACTTGGCTTGCTTATTACATGCCTGAAACAGTTATCACAGTGCTGTAGTACCAATTCCCCTTCTGCTAAAAAATTTGAAAGCACAATTTTGAGCTAAAATGTTGTGGCCTCATTGTTTTGGGACCAAAAAGGCATCATTTTGATCGAATTTTTGCCTCACTGGGAGATCATCTATGCACAGTGATATTTTGAGACCCTAAAAAATTCAAAAAGAATATTCAAAACAAAAATAGGGAAGGCTGATAAAAAGAGTGTGCTTGTTGCATGAAAATGCCCATCCTCATACATATGGTACCTTCAGATTATCATCTTTTCACCTCCAGAAGGCACACATGAGTGGAATTAAATTTTCAACCGACGAGCAGGTACAGAAATAGGTTGTGAAGTGGGGGAATGTGAAGTGGGGGAAGGAGCAGGTGGGAGAGTTGCACGTGGATGGCATAAGGAATCTGGTGCTACAGCTCACTTCACCACATGTGTTGAATGGGATGGCAATTATGTGGAAAAATAGTCACCAACTTTATCAACAATATCCTGTATTCTTCTTTTTTCAAAATATACTTTTTCTAAAAAAAAAAAAAGACATAAAAATATAATACACGTACTTTCTGAACGTCCTTGTATCGTGTAATTTGTTTATAGTTTGTTCACAGCATTCTGACTAAGTTTGCTAGGGGGTTTCAGGAGAGGGTAAAGCAAGCTCCCTGTACGAAAAATGTACACATTTACATCTGTGAGGAGAGTGGCAATGTGATATGAACAATCTGCTCTTTCATCACACAGCTCTGGCACTGCACATGTGCTCGTAAGGGCTATAGGACACTCAGGTACTGTATTGTTAGTTCATTGAAGTGGGGAGTAGTCAGACACAAAACACTTGTTGTCTAAAGGCTACTGACAACCACAGGCTTCAGCCAGTCCAGAGCATGGGAGTGCTTTTTCAGAATGTTGTGAACAGTATATATATATGGAGTGAGGTGAGGTGAGTCTCTTGCAGGGTCTGCTATTGTCTCTCACTAGCAAAAAATATGAGTACCCACTGAAATGAAATGATCGTATGGCATTTATTGGCCGGGATATCCCCTTCAGGGTGCGGCCGTCATATTGCAAGTCTTTTTAGTTGACCCCACTTTGGCGACTTGCGTGCCAATGATGATGAAAATGATGGTGAAGGACACACAACAGCCAGTCCCCTGCGGGGAATCAAACCTGGGCCCCCTTGCGTGGTAGGCGGTAACGCTACCGCTGCACTACAGAGGTGGACCAAGTACCCACTGTCAAACCATATGCATCTATTTGTTCACCAAGAGCCTTTATTCACCAAGTGGCCTTTATCTTAAGCAAGACAGTGCACTCCCCCATCACTTGCTAACTGTGCCAAAATGTTTTGAGCATCACTCAACAGGTATAAGGGTGCTTGTGTGATATCCAAATCCAGCTATTGAGCACATCGAGGATCGCACTGAGAGATATTGATATTTCCCATATTGGATCAAGATCTGACATCTATTTCATAGATAAATGTGGCTCCCAGTGCTTTCAATGCCTCATGGATCTCGTGGCAAAATGTGTCACCTCTGTCATCAGGGCAGATGATACTGCTACTCCTTCTCCACCACCTGAACTATACAGAAATGGGAGAAATAATTAATAGTCCATTTCAGTCTCATTACTCAGCTTTTTTACTTGTAAGGATGAAAAATTGACTATTTGTCAAGGAAAAGTGCCCTCACATCTTGTTACTCTTGTAGAACTGTCATGATGAAAACGTCTCACAGCTAGAAACTGTTGTTAGAAACTGTTGTCTCATGGCCCTTACACTTAAGATTCTGCCTTAGCAACTACTTATTAATGCAAAATCTGTATCTGATACTTCGGTAATGGTTGTTGGGAAATGTGGGAAACTTGCAATGCTGTATAGCACAATGTATTAGTGGAGATGGTTTGCCATGGCCTTCTCTGGTCTCTTGCAAAGAAGAGAATTTGGATCTGTGTCATATGGAATTCATATTTTGAATGACCACAATAGTGCTTGTGCGACGTACTGTTGTGTTTATGTTGTTATGAAAGAGTAAATGAAACAAAGGAAGAGAGTAGAAACTCAGTGCTAACACTGACCTATTCATCTTAAACAATACCAAGGGGTTACATAGGATAATATCTCCATCAACACTGACATATGCCTTCAGTCTGTGGGACACTATTGGAAGCTTTAGGATTTAATCCAGAACTACAGTGCAAGGTCTGGTCATCAGGAACATTTCACATCATGTGTCCTTCTCTTGCTGGCCAATAATTGGAGATATTTTTTTCCGACACCAAGATTAATTACAGTTATCTCTCTGTCAAATGCTGCCGCACTAAAATGCTTTAGCAATCCTAGGCGTGGAGATTGTTAGAATACCTCGAAAAAAAAAAGTCCTGTATGAAACGTAGTGTTATTATACATGGCCTAGGACATTGTATAGTTTGCTAGGCTTACTTAGTTGAGAAGTGTGCATATTGGAGTAAAATGAGAGTATGTTGAGAAATAATTTGGATTTAAGAAAAGACATTGTAAGGAAATGAGTTATATGTTATTCATTTCATTATATTAATCACATTATCACCTTGAGAAACACATCACCGATATCTACATCTACATCTACATCCATACTCCGCAAGCCACCTGACGGTGTTTGGCGGAGGGTACCTTGAGTACCTCTATCGGTTCTCCATTCTATTCCATTCTCGTATTGTTCGTGGAAAGAAGGATTATCGGTATGCCTCTGTGTGGGCTCTAATCTCTCTGATTTTATCCTCATGGTCTCTTCGCGAGATATACGTAGGAGGGAGCAATATACTGCTTGACTCTTCGGTGAAGGTATGTTCTCGAAACTTTGACAAAAGCTCGTACCGAGCTACTGAGCGTCTCTCCTGCAGAGTCTTCCACTGGAGTTTATCTATCATCTCCGTAACGCTTTCGCGATTACTAAATGATCCTGTAACGAAGCGCGCTGCTCTCCATTGGATCTTCTCTATATCTTCTATCAACCCTATCTGGTACGGATTCCACACTGCTGAGCAGTATTCAAGCAGTGGGCGAACAAGCGTACTGTAACCTACTTCCTTTGTTTTCCGATTGCATTTCCTTAGGATTCTTCCAATGAATCTCAGTCTGGCATCTGCTTTACCGACGATCAACATTATATGATCATTCCATTTTAAATCACTCCTAATGCGTACTCCCAGATAATTTATGGTATTAACTGCTTCCAGTTGCTGACCTGCTATTTTGTAGCTAAATGATAAAGGATCTATCTTTCTGTGTATTCGCAGCACGTTACACTTGTCTACATTGAGATTCAATTGCCATTCCCTGCACCATGCGTCAATTCGCTGCAGATCCTCCTGCATTTCAGTACAATTTTCCATTGTTACAGCCTCTCGATACACCACAGCATCATCCACAAAAAGCCTCAGTGAACTTCCGATGTCATCCACAAGGTCATTTATGTATATTGTGAATAGCTACGGTCCTATGACACTCCCCTGCGGCACACCTGAAATCACTCTTACTTCGGAAGACTTCTCTCCATTGAGAATGACATGCTGCGTCCTGTTATCTAGGAACTCCTCAATCCAATCACACAATTGGTCTGATAGTCCATATGCTCTTACTTTGTTCATTAAACGACTGTGGGGAACTGTATCGAACGCCTTGCGGAAGTCAAGAAACACGGCATCTACCTGTGAACCCGTATCTATGGCCCTCCGAGTCTCGTGGACGAATAGCGCGAGCTGGGTTTCACATGACCATCTTTTTCGTAACCCATGCTGATTCCTACAGAGTAGATTTCTAGTCTCCAGAAAAGTCATTATACTCGAACACAATACGTGTTCCAAAATTCTACAACTGATCGACGTTAGAGATATAGGTCTATAGTTCTGCACATCTGCTCGACGTCCCTTCTTGAAAACGGGGATGACCTGTGCCCTTTTCCAATCCTTTGGAACGCTACGCTCTTCTAGAGACCTATGGTACACCGCTGCAAGAAGGGGGGCAAGTTCCTTCGCGTACTCTGTGTAAAATTGAACTGGTATCCCATCAGGTCCAGAGGCCTTTCCTCTTTTGAGCGATTTTAATTGTTTCTCTATCCCTCTGTCGTCTATTTCGATATCTACCATTTTGTCATCTGTGCGACAATCTAGAGAAGGAACTACAGTGCAATCTTCCTCTGTGAAACAACTTTGGAAAAAGACATTTAGTATTTCGGCCTTTAGTCTGTCATCCTCTGTTTCAGTACCATTTTGGTCATAGAGTGTCTGGACATTTTGTTTTGATCCACCTACCGCTTTGACATAAGACCAAAATTTCTTAGGATTTTCTGCCAAGTCAGTACATAGAACTTTACTTTCGAATTCATTGAACGCCTCTCGCATAGCCCTCCTCACACTACATTTTGCTTCGCGTAATTTTTGTTTGTCTGCAAGGTTTTGGCTATGTTTATATTTGCTGTGAAGTTCCCTTTGCTTCTGCAGCAGTTTTCTAACTCGGTTGTTGTACCACGGTGGCTCTTTTCCATCTCTTACGATCTTGCTTGGCACATACTCATCTAATGCATTATGTACGACCGTTTTGAACTTTGTCCACTGACCCTCAACACTATCTGTACTTGAGACAAAACTTTTGTGTTGAGCCAACAGGTACTCTGAAATCTGCTTTTTGTCACTTTTTCTAAACAGAAAAATCTTCCTACCCTTTTTAATATTCCTATTTACAGCTGAAATCATCGATGCCGTAACCGCTTTATGATCGCTGATTCCCTGTTCTGCGTTAACTTTTTCAAATAGTTCGGGTCTGTTTGTCACCTTTTTGTCCCTGAAACATTATGAACGTCTGAGTCTCCCAGTCTATATCCGGCAAATTAAAATCTCCACCCAGAACTATAACATGGTGGGGAAATCTACTCGAAATATTTTCCAAATCATCCTTCAGGTGCTCAGCCACAACAGCTGCTGAGCCAGGGGGCCTATAGAGACATCCAATTACCATGTCTGAGCCTGCTTTAACCGTGACCTTCACCCAAATCATTTCACATTTCGGATCTCCGTCAATTTCCTTCGATACTATTGCACTTCTTATCGCTATAAACACGCCTCCCCCTTCACTGTCCAGCCTGTCTCTGCGGTATACATTCCAATCTGAGTTTAGGATTTCATTACTATTTACATCTGGTTTCAGCCAACTTTCTGTCCCTAGTACTATACGGGCGTTGTGACCGTTTATTAATGAGAGCAGTTCTGGGACCTTTCTGTAGACGCTCCTGCAGTTTACTATTAGCACATTAATATTGTTATTCTCTGTTGCATTTTGCCTACTCCTACCTTGCTGCGTCTCAGGAGGCGTCTTGTCGGGCCTAGGGAGGGGATTCTCTAACCTAAAAAACCCCCATGTGCACTCCACACGTACTCCGCTACCCTTGTAGCCGCTTCCAGCGTGTAGTGCACGCCTGACCTATTCAGGGGGACCCTACATTTCTCCACCCGATAGCGGAGGTTGAGAAATTTGCACCCCAGATCTCCGCAGAATTGTCTGAGCCTCTGGTTTAAGCCTTCCACTCGGCTCCAAACCAGAGGACCGTGATCGGTTCTGGGAACGATACTACAAATAGTTAGCTCTGATTTCACCCCGCGAGCGAGGCTTTCCGCCTTCACCAATTCCGCCAACCGCCTGTACGAACTGAGGATGACCTCTGAACCCAGACGGCAGGAGTCATTGGTGCCGACATGAGCAACAATTTGCAGTCGGGTGCACCCAGTGCTCTCTATCGCCGCCAGCAGAGCCTCCTCCACATCTCGGATGAGACCCCCTGGCAAGCAGACAGAGTGAACACTGGCCTTCTTCCCCGACCTTCCCGCTATTTCCCTAAGGGGCTCCATCACCCGCCTAACGTTGGAGCTCCCAATAACTAATAAACCCCTCCCCCCGTGTGCCTGCTCGGACCTTGCTGAAGGAGCAGCCACATGTCCACTCACAGGCAGAGCGGGCGATGCCACACGGCCAGCCTCCACATTGACCCTCCGCCTCGTGCGCCGCGAACGCCGCTGAACCCGCCACTCCCCTTGGGGAGAGGGTGGCCCAGCCGCGCCCAGTACACGCGAAGATGTCTCGACAGCAGGGACAGTGGGTGAAGCACGTAACACCTGGGGTGTACCTTGCGACGCACCAGACTCCCCACTGCCGCTACACTCCGAGGCAGCAGCCTGAAGACGGCTGACCGCGGCCAGAACAGTGGCCAGCTCCTCCTGCGTCCGTACACAGCAGTCACACATCCTATCCATCCTAATGAATCAATTTACTGAAGAGAGTTAATCAACCTTTAACTAGACTGCTAATTCACTAAAGGCTGCTGTTTATTAACTAAACTGTGGTTGCTAGGCACTTCTTGTAGAAAACAATGAAAATAGCACTACCTGTCTCTGGACTGTATTGAAAACTAACACTAGCACTACTGGCACTATGGCTGACTAAAGGGACTCTCTCTGACTGTATTCAAAACAAACACGAAATCTATGGAACACTATTAATAGCACCCGACAATTAAAGCTTCCTAAAAGCAAATACACACGGAAGAAGAAGTGACAAGTAAGAAAAATACAGTTAATACTTAAATTAAGGTAGCTCGCTGCACAGCAGACGTGAAGCAGACGGAAGTTACGACGATTTGAGCATTCAGCTTACTTGTCACTGGCCTCTCCTTTATCTTCTTCCAGAGTGGGGGCCACCATGAGCCTCAGGTTGAGATCCTTCAGGTCTCTTGCAGCTCTTGAAAGGTCTTGCTCTGTGTTGCCTGCTACAAACTGTGCATACACTGTTGGTTTCAAGACCAGTTTGCTGAGACCCAGTCGATCTGCCAAGCGTAACAGCTGCAATATATAATTTTTAGTGTTTTAACATCATGTTAACAGACCTCAGTTTTGTCAAGAAACTCTATCAAATCACATTATTATGATCATTTACTGGTACCTAGTATTTGTGGTAACCACTGTTCTACTATGCACAGCAACTTGTATCTCAGTTCAGTTCCTGATAGGTTGTACTGAACTTTCTTTCTGCCATCCTATGGAGAAGCTAAAACTTAAAACACTGAAGTTAAGTAAAGTATTAACTGTAATCAGTGATAAAAATAATGGGCTGGCTTATGAAAGGCTACATATCTTTTATGTTTATGGGCACCAGAGGTACACACTTGAATATATTAAAAGAAATATAAAATTTAATGAAAAACAAATACCTGGAGAATGGGTAAAAACCAGACCAAATAAAAAATTAGGCTTGCTCAGATTTGTTATCAGAATTGGTGCTCATTGATAATACAACTGAGCTGCAAACGTCAGTCATTAGCAACTATGTGGACACAGTTATGTCCACTCTGCAATATCTGTTATGCTTGGTAGTATTTCACTGTGGGTGCAGGAAGAGATATTTTACTTGTGTATGCCCTAATATTTGCTGGTGAGGCTCTTGTGTTCTGACTAATAGTTGGTGGCTTGAAAGTTACAACTCTTATGGTCAGTTGCTCTCTCTTCTTGAAAGATATTTTTACACATATGCTACGCGTAACAAACATCTGTTGTAAGTTACAGAAATTGAACACATGCATCTAGATAATTGTAAGTTAGTATTACATTACTGTAGTGTAATTGAGGAATGGGGCACCAGCTTTAGATACAATATGTGGAATAAAGCCCAAAGCTATAGACTCAGATAACAGTGCACTGAACAGCTGTTTGAGTGATGTTCCTCAGTAACAGACTTGTAAATATACAAGATGGAAGTTCTGGTAATCTGCAGGCCCCCAGCATGAAATGTTTTAAACTTCATTAGGCAGATAGAATAGGCACTAATAAGACAGTACAGATAACTAGGATGTAACTGTATGTGTAAATTTCACAGAAGATTTTTTTTCTGATACTTTTGATCAAGGGCACCTAAAATTGCTGATGTTGAGCTATAGTTTGACTCCACATGTAAGTAGCTGCAAAGTTCTAGTTACAAACCTATTAAAAACCTGAATAATACTGACTTTCAAATCATTTTCTTGATAGAAAAACACCTGACCATGCAATACATTTTTCGTTCACTGAGATCTGGAAACGGGGGGGAGGGGGGAGGGGGGGGGGGGGTACTGCAGCTCCCCCTTGTTCCCGGTTCCCAGGTATGAGTGCACTTGCCTCACAGCAAAATTCCCAACAAGATCAGAAGCATGTATGCAACAGCAGCTGATAATTTATTCCTGAATCAAACTGCCTTTAATCAAATAGCTGTGAGCCCCAAAATAATTGTGTTATGTGACTATGGTTGTCAAAGGGCAGTATTAAAACATCCCCATCAATCAGGTTTAGCTAAGAAAGGAAAAGTAAAATTTCACAGAACTATAAATGCTGCCTCATTTAAACTGTTCAGAGATAATTTAGAGGATGGAAAATGGGAAGAAGTTTAGCCAAGGATATATAGTAGATGAAAAATGTAATTCTTTTCTAAAAATGTTCTTACAGCACTATGAATCTGGCCTGGCTTTAGAAGCAATAAGAGATATTTACAGTGGCAGTTATGGAAAAGAGTGGCTAACATGTTGGGGTCAAAATATTTTGCATCAGCAACCGAGAGCTTTATTTAATGCAAAGGACTAGCTCTACTAAAGACTCAAGAATGTACGAAAAATCGTATCCCAAAATTCAAAAGGCAACAATCATGTACTGTGCACAGAAAATGCAGATTTCCAAGAACAAGGCAAGAACAGTTTGGAGCACTATTAGGCAAGAAACGAATAAACTTGACAAGACAAATAACATTGACCTCAGAAGCAGATCCAATAAACTTACTTAGGCAATGCATACTCTTGCACTAGACATCAGTTTTACCAGTTCATCTTTTAAAGAGATCATAAAAATGATTAGGCCACTAAAAAGTAGTAACTCATATGACTATGACAGTATTTCGGCCAAAGTACTAAAATCTTCTGCTGGCCTGGTAGGACTGATCATTCGATGAGGCAAGGTGTTTTTCCAGAAAGACTGAAGTATGCTGTAGTGATATAAGAAATACAAAATATAATTGTTAAAAATATACAAAACTGGAGATGTGCAACTGACCTCTAATTAAAGACCAATCTCCCAGCTTCCGCTGCCCTGAAAAAATTATTGAAAGGTGGCTTACAGTAGAATACTGAACCATCCTCCTAAGAGTAGCCTTTAAACAGCAGCTCAGTTTAGCTTCGATTGTCTGCAGGCTTATGAATGGCTCCAGTACCTATGCATAAAGGGGTATGGACAGGGAGCAGCCTTGTCAGATCGACCATTGAAATTGTATCGGATCTGCCACATTCCCATTGACCTGGACCAACGAACGTGCGCTACTAAAGAGCCGCTGAAGGACACTGATGAATCAGGCAGTGAAATCCACCCGTTCCAAAAGAGAATATAGGAGGACATGGTGCACCCTTTCAAATGCACTGTCAAAATCTACAGCATTCATTGCTGCATGAAGTCTGCACTTCTCTACAGTACAAACATGTCATGACAATCTCTGGTTGCTGTCTGGACATTAAATGTGCAACCTGGCATAGTTTGTGCAGTGGAGAGGACACGTGGTAAGAGGGGTCTGCAGGGTACCACCAATAACCACACAATAATCTTGTAATCACTATTTAATAAGATGATAGGGCAATAGTGATCCATAGTAATTCCAGGCATCAGTTTATGAATGGAAACAATAAGGCCCCCGACAAAAGCTGGAGGAATCACACCTGCAGATGTGATCAATTCATTACACATCTCCATCCATTGTGTAGACATGAGACCACAAAATGTATGATCAAATTCAGTAGGGTCCCCATCTATGCCTGGTGACGTGCACAGTGCACCCCTGAAGATAGTGGTAGTGACCTCCTCGGAGGTGAAAGGTTGCATTAACAATCCCTTATTCAAGTGTGAGGTTGCATGGAAAGTCCACTGACAGGATCGTAGTCCGTGATGGCCCCATCATTGGCGCAGTAGACTTAATGATAATGTTCAACAAAGCAATCGACTATGTCTGCTTGGCAGGTGACCCACTGCACATGATGATCTGTGATCTATGAGTTTGGCTACTATCTGTGATTGTTCACAATATTGTGCATGGAGGGATTCTCTCGCCACACCACATCAGGTCTGCGGGTGCTCTCCACATCCCCCTGAAGTTTCCATCGAGTAATCGCCAGTAGCTTTGCCTCAATCACACTGCATTCAGTTTATACTTTGGAGGAAGGTGGCTGGCCATCAAGGTCGTGGAGAGCACTGAAGTAGAAGTCAGTAGTTTGCCTAAATCAAGCGGGTGCCTCCCTGCCGTAACTGATGAATGTGCACCGGAGTATCTGCTTGGCATATTTCAGCCACCAGTCCATGATGGATGTGTAGGATTGGAGCTGCTGTTCCCATCTTTTCCATGTCTCAGTGATATGTTGGTGACAGTCAGGATCCTGCAGATGCTGAGTGTTGAGTTTCCTTGGTACTCGACTCCTCCAAATTTCCTGACAGGGAAGGAGCAATGTACTCATATATGTGCAGTGGTCAGAGAACACCACAGACCAGCACTCTACATTGAGCACCTCATCAACCAGCCAATAAGAGACATAAATGCAGTCTAACCGACTAGCCAAATGACTCGCTTGAAATATGAAGACCAGGATATCTGTGCACCTCACCTGCCAGGTAATTCACAGGGCTAGAACACTAACAATGTGACACAACTCCTGGCATGGAGTAAAATTTGGGTATCGATCTTTCCGGACGAGTATACGGTTAAAGTCCCCTTGAAAGGGAATATGTTCATGTCGACCTGAAAACAGTGGGGCAATCTCCGCCACATAAAGTCGTGCTCTTTCATGCTGACATCCACTACCAGAAGGCACATAGGCGTTAATGACATGTGTGAATCGTGAAAGCCATATCCCTGGCAGACTGGGGATACATGATGTCATCAATCAGGATGTGTTTACATTCATAGACTGTCACTCCACAGCCAAGGTGATCGCTGTGAGAGACATAGAACTCCTATCCTGCTATCAGGGATAACGCTGCTAAGTGCACCTCCTGTAATAGTGTAATGCCTAGTTCTGAAGCCAGTATCATTTCTTTCAGAAGATGGATCTCAACTGGTGCATGAACACTGTCAGCATTCAATGTCATGATTCGGTATGCATGGAACCGTGCCCTACAAGCATGGGGGACTGCAAGTCGCTGCTGTGAAGATGCGAGGGCACTCAGCACCAGTGTCTGCTGCTGCCCTTCACACAGTACAGAAGTTGACATCAGCAGGCTGCTCCCCCTAATGGTGAAGACTCCTGTATGAGATCTGCTGTTTCTTCAAAATTCTTGCTCCATGACGACGGTGACTCTGTCGCAGTGGTATACATATGTTCAGTGGCTGCTGACACTGCCAGATTGCCTGGTATCATCCCTTCATCAGTAGGGGTTTCAAAAGTAGGAACATTCCATTCCAACGATGCGAGAGCCATTGAGGGCCACCATTCCACAGATGAATAGACAACGTCATCGTCCAAGTTCTCAGAAGCTGAAACATTGATTTCCTCAGCAGGTATTGTATCATTTGGCCGGGATGACGAGACCTATTCCAACATCGTATGGCACCTCCTTCTGCATCGTTCAGGGGAGTGTTGTTTACGCAGTTGTCCTTCCGTGTCCAAAGATGGGAGGGAGTCATGCCAGCCAGGCAGAAAGGCCGCCATCAGGACAACCAGAGAGTCGATCAAGGAGTCGTGTTCAATATCAGCATTGGCCACGGGTGCAGCCAGAACAACCACCGAAACTGGAAACATGGCTGAAGTCACATAATCAGTCACCTCATCCGGAATCTGTTCAGGAAGGAGCAGAACACTGCCCATCAGCTGTTCACATGATTCCGAGAGCTGCCAGGTGGCCTGTGGTGACTCAAGCACCGTCTCATATGTGCTCGGAAGTACCATAGATGACGAGGGAAATACCACTCCTCTAGTTGGTAGTTGCATTATCCCTCACTGCAGACATTCAGATCTGATGTTCCCCTCTTTTCAACAGCCATAACAAGAGTGCATCTGTTTGTTGTACATGATTATGACCTGACATCTGCTGATGGTCAGATAAGATGGAACATGGCTGCACAGATCGGTTGTGATCTGATGCACCCCATTAAGAACAGAATACATGCAAAAGTGGGTCCACCATTCTGCCTTATGGTCATGAACAGAAAGCCACTAAGGTGGCCTCTGTAGGTACCTCACATGGTAGTTTGAAAAGGTGAATAGTTGTAACACCTAATCCTGCATGTTCAACTTTGACTATGCCGACATTACCCTCAGTGTGTCGGAAACAGAGTCCCTGTTTGGTCTTGTTCAAAACATGCTTGCACATAGTGTTGTTGATCATTGAAACATTATGTCGATTTCCTGAACTTATTAGCCTTGATCTCAATGCATGCTCACGCGTGGACTAAGTCGCTATGTAAACAAACACAAGCTCACGTGCTCCACAGCTAGAAGTACAACACATCCACTCCAGGCAGCTGCTAAAGCCAGACTCTGTGTTTGCAAATATAAATACTATCTTACATCAAAAGAACATTGTTGTTCACTAGAACTGCACCAAATATGACTGAGCTACTGAACAAATGAGGTGTAGGTGGGTAAAACAATGATTTGTACTAGGAGTTTAATTTCGTTGAATGATGCTATGCTTGGTTGTAACATTGGCAGAGCATATTTTGGAGGTAAGTTAATGTTAACTTCACAGTGCAACACATTTTTAATTAAGTTAGTGAACTTGTGTATCAACATGGTGGCAATTTGCCAGTACAGTGCAACCACATTTTACTCACCTTCTCATTCTCTGAAAAACAATGTTTCAGGAGGTTTTGTAGATGTATTTGTAGAATATGGTGCTACACACCATTTTAACCCATTTTCCAAAATGTTAAACATTAAATGTGGTGTGCTGCAGGGTTTGATCCTAGGCTTGCTCCTGTTCTTGGTCTATATAAATGATTTGCCTACATCATGGATGACTTGGCATAAACTGTAATGTGTGCTGATGACACATGTACATGGCAAAAGGAGAGACTTACAGATACCAGCAGCAGTGATTAGCAGGCACATGTGTGAAGTTCCTCAGCTTCTGGATAATAAATTGAAGTGGCACCAGCATGTGGATAAATTAAACAAAAAGCCTGCTTCTGCTCAGAAATATCTCTCCTTGTATTGAATTAATAGAGGGAAACATTCCACATGGGAAAAATATATCTAAAAACAAAGATGATGTGACTTACCAAACGAAAGTGCTGGCACGTCGATAGACACACAAACATACACACAAAATTCAAGCTTTCGCAACAAACTGTTGCCTCATCAGGAAAGAGGGAAGGAGAGGGAAAGACGAAAGGTTATGGGTTTTATGGGAGAGGGTAAGGAGTCATTCCAATCCCGGGAGCGGAAAGACTTACCTTAGGGGGAAAAAAGGACGGGTATACACTCGCACACACACACATATCCATCCACACGTGTGTGGAATGACTCCTTACCCTCTCCCTTAAAACCCACATCGTTTCGTCTTTCCCTCTCCTTCCCTCTTTCCTGATGAGGCAACAGTTTGTTGCGAAAGCTTGAATTTTGTGTGTATGTTTGTGTTTGTTTGTGTGTCTATCGACGTGCCAGTGCTTTCGTTTGGTAAGTCACATCATCTTTGTTTTTAGATATATTTCTCCTTGTATTGACCTGCAGACAGAATTGCTAGCATACATTCACTCAGTTCTGTCCTTTGGCATAATCTTCTGGAGCATTTCAGCTAAAGTGAAAGAAGTACTTATTCTGCATAAGTATGTATTAAGAATATTGTGCAAAACTGATAACCAAACATTTTGCAGAAGCTTGTTCATGGCCCTTGGGTTTATTACTCTTACATGCCAAAACATATACTTCCTAATGGAATTTATGATTAATGACAAAAGTTAATTTAGGATGAACTCAGCAATTTGCAGTCACCATACAAGAAGTAAAATTGATTTCTGGATAAGCCATTCATCACTATCAAGGGTTCAAATGGCATTTTATATTCTGATGCAAAAGTCAATCACATCTGCAGAAAATTGAAAATCCCCCAATATTTAAAAACTAAGTAAAATAAGACCTCATTAGCTGCTCCTACATGTTACACTGTCTGACTGAAAGTATCTGGACACCTATTAGTGTACATTAATATATGGTATTGTGTTGTGTCCACTCTTCACTTTATAATGGCTTGAACTCTGCTGGGGACACCTTCAGTGAAGTGTCATGGAGGAATGGCGGACTATTCTTTCTCAAGAACTGAAACAAGAGAAGGTAGTGATGATGTGCACTGGGGTCAGGCAAGAAGCTGATGTTCTAACTCATTGCACAACAGTGTTTCATTGGGTACAGGTCAGGAGCTTTGGTAGACCAATCTATTTCAGGAATGTTATTGTACACAAACCATTGCCTTGCAGATGCTGCTTTATAACAGTGTGCAGTGTCATGCTGATAAAATCACTGTCTCCTAATTGTTCCTCTACTGTATGCAGTGCAGAATACTGTAAAATGTGTTCATATTCTTCCGCGTTTAGCTTTCTCTTAAGCATGACATGGGGACCATGCTCCTGTACCATGACACCAGCTTCTCTGTACTTATCTGTTTGCATTACACATGATAGCAGCTGATGTTATGCAGGTTTTTGTCAAACCCACTCCCTTCCACTGGACTGGCTCAGGGTATAGCATGATTAATCACTCCTAGTCACTCATGTCCAGTCATCTGCTGTCCAGTAACGTCAGATTTTATGCCACCTCAAATTTCACTTAGCACTTGACCGCATAAATAAGTGGCTGATGAGGAACTTGTCGACCATTGTACCCAATTCTTTTCAACTCCTTATACACAGTCATTATGTTAGCTGGCTGCTGGTAGCAAAGTGGAAAAAACTAGTGATTCCTTCCATTGATTCCATGTGTTTTTTTTTACAACCTTCCTCCACTATGCTTATTGGTCCCTGTCCAACAGTGCATGAGGTCTGCCTATTCTAGGTTTAGCTATGGTTGTTCCTTTGCCTTTCTATTTCACAATCACATCACTAACCATTGACTTGGGCAATTTTAGAAGGTTTGAAATGTTCTTGATGGATTTGCTACTAAAGTGGCATCCAGTGACTAGTCCATGTTTAAAATCATTGAGCTCTCCTGACTGACTCATTCTGCTGCTACTGCTTTCTACAAATGACACAGTGCTTTCTGCCTTCTTTTCTATTATCAGTTCCTCCTCTTGTGACATCTTGTGGTCAATTCTGCATCATATTTTTTCTTGATGCATATTGCTAGTTAGATCAGATAGTGTTTCAGAATACTGGAAATCAGGAACATAAATTCTAATATTTGTATTAGGTAAAACCTACATTACAAGTACATTGACAGCTGGTAGTAGAGTGGGTCAAGTTGCATAAATGTTGCATTTAAAGTATATGAGAACACCAGCTCAGTGGTGTAGGATGAGGAGCAGTGGATTTTTCAGAGGAGCTGTTTTTCTCCTAACACACATATATTAAGTAGTATGGAGATAATTATCATAATATCAGTTTGAGCAGCTTAGGACTGGTTTTAATTTTTCTTAGTGTACTTTTTAAAAGTAGCCAGCAGTATCTGCTTCTGGTTGCATAACTTGATTCATTCTATATCCCTGACGGCTCTCCTTTATATTAGGATTTTTGGAACATGGTGTGTGAATCAATTAATGAATTCACAGACACTCTTGCTTTGACATCCCTAAATGCAAAGATCCAATTATTCACCACTCTCACTTCCCGCCTAAATTGCGGATCACACTGTCCGAGAGGGATAAGTCTCCAGTCACATTGTTCCTGCCTACATTCATTGTAGACATTTATGGTCTGCTAACCAGAGAAGAGATTTTGCATGCTTTTGCTCTGTCTTCCCCATTGGTTATAGAGCAAGTGTATCCTCAGCATTAAATCATCAGACTCTTGGCAGGTGTAGATATATTATGAAACTATGCTCCTTTTGATATGTGTTGAGATTGGGGGAATATTAGTTAAGCCCATTATACAGTCAGAAATTTCCACCTACAAGTAAAGTACACACTAGAACAAACAATTTTGGTGTTCCTCCAGGTCATGTGATTTGTCAAGAGCCTATGAATCTTTGTCTGCTTTGTCTTAGTAGAATTTACACCCATATTCTGCAATTCTGTGTGAACTGCCTGGTAGAAGGTACTTCCCACTTCAGCGCATATTAAGGTGTCGTTCCATTCCATTCACATATGGAGCAATCTAGGAATAGTTGCACAAATGCCTCTGTGTATGCTGTAATTAGTCTAATCCTTTCATCACACATCATACGGGAGTGACAGATAATCATGGTGATGTGTCTCTAGATTCATTAGTTAATATCTGTTCTTGAAACTTTGTGAGCAGGGTTATGTGGCACAGCTGACATCTAGATTTTTTTTTTTAGAGTCAGTATTCCTTGTTAGTGCTATTTGCTATAGATTTATTTATTTACTTACTCATCCTTTGATCATTGTTTTGAATGATATTGAATATGTCAAAGAATATGAGTTTTTAGACTTCCCTAACAGATTTGTTGCAAGCACATTTCTCGGGCTTACCACCAAATACTATTGTGCAAATCCCACAATATTCCATCAACGCAATTGTTCAACGTCTTCAGGAGGCTGTAGTTGCTGTTGTCAATGCTGCAGTATGTGACTGTTGATAATCCCATGGTGGTATTGAAATTTATCAGGCTAGGGGCAGAAAATATGCTGGCGGGAGAAGACACTCACGAAAGTAACATTCATAGTGGCCACTGTCAGGAGCTGCAGAGAGTCCTTTCACATGTGTGCTGTGGGCAAAGACTGTGCTGCTGGATGCTTTTGAGGTTAAAAGCTGAATTAAATCTCTGCAATGCACTGTTTCTGATCATGAATTGGAAGTTATTGTTTTTGCTGTTGCTCCCTAATGGGCAAAGAGAAGACTCATTCAGCGACAGAACAGGCAATTTTGAAACTTCCTAGTGACATTGCAGAAGAGATTAGGAAGGTCACCAGTTGAAATTGAACCTAAAGCTGCCTAAAATGAGTAGTATCGCTTCAGCAGAAAGGCAGATTCTGCTAGACTTGAGAGCAGACAAAGGCCTCATTATTTTGCCTGCTGACAAGAGTAATGTCAATGTCCTTCTCTCATGAGCTGAGTGCAGTGGCAGGATAGAGGCATTGCTTGACAACCCTGCACCTTGGAAGCTAAGAGAAGATCCCACTGGCGAGATTCAGAGAAAAACTGTAGGCCTTCTGAAGAAGATTTATATTCTGACTGATGTCCTCAAGGGCCTTCACCAATAGGCTGCAATTCCACCAAGACTATACAGCCTACCAAAGATTCATAAAGGTGGGTCTCCTCTTTGTCCAGTAGTGAGCAACATTTGAGATCCTACCTATTTCCTGGATAAACATCTTAGTTAGCTGTTAGAACCTTTTGTAGGCAAATGTGACCATCACCTCCAGAATTCAGGGGACTTAAGGCATTTAAACAAAAATTGACAAATCATTTGGTTAGCTTTAATATAGTATTTTTATCGATGGAAATACCTCTACAGAACTCATTAGAGCTTATCAGCAGTATGTTTGAGAAAGATGTTATGGCATTGTTTAACCGTGTACTTTCCTCAGCTTATTTTATTTAATAACCAGTATTTTGAACAAGTGGGTGGTATCATCATGGGAAGTTCTCTGCCTCCCAAGGAGGTCAGCTGTTTTATGGAGGACTCTGAAGAAAAAGCACTGCAATTGGCAAGTCTTGAACCTTCCTGTTTCTGGTGGTTTACAGATGATACATTTGCAATGTAGCCCCATTGAACAAAGACATTACTCATTTTCTCCAGCATTTGAACTCACTCCATCCGAATATTAAGAAAATCATGGAAGTGGGAAAAAGATGGCATCTTACCATTCCTGGATGTCATGGTCAGAAGAAAAGTCTGCAGTCCCTTGGGACATAGTATCTACCATAAGGTGACTCATTTATGGTTCCTTGGTAGGCTATACAGTCGTGAGGGAATTGCAGCCTGTTGATGCAGGCCCACAATGACATTAGTCAGAATAGAATTCTTCAAAAGGTCTAAAGTATTTTTTGCAGGTCACAAGCTCTCACCCTCCTGCATAATGCACTAATGTCTCATGCTCTCTGGTACATAGAGGATATGTGGTCTAGATACCAATAGCACCTAAAAAAAGTTATTGCAACCGAACAGTTATTCTGACAGATAAATATTCCATGTTTTCTTTTCTAAGCAAGTGTTTTTCATCCACCATCAAAACTGAGGAATTTGTTGTGTTTGGTCACAAACAATCTTGGAGATAGAAAATGTGGTGAACATAAGATCCCATGCCAATCTGTGGAATCTTACATTGGGCATACATGTCGACCATGCAAGAACGCATTGCCTGACCATGAAGCAATTTTAATCTCAGTGTCATCATTCTGGATAGGGTTTTTAAGGAAGCCAAATTAATCCATACAGCAGACAATACTATCAACAGGGATGCAGGTTTTCAAGTAAGTTGTGCCTGGAAGTCAGCACTGGTTGCCACTAAATTAAAATAGGAGAAACAAGAACCTCTGATTCATGATTGGATGTAGCACACTGTAGAGATTTAATTTAGGTTTTAACCTCAGAAGTGTTGAGGAACACAGTCATTGCCCACAGTGCACATGCAGAAGGCCTTTCTGCAGCTGCTGACAGGGAGCGCTTTGTGTGCTGCTTTCGTCCGACTTTGGGTGCTTTCTCATGCATGTGTATTTGCTGCTCCTAGCCTGACAAATTTCAATGCTGTCATGTGGTTACCATCAATCACATCTTGCAGCATTGAAATCAGCAGTTACCACCACCTGAAGATGTTGTACAATTATATTGATGAAAAATTGTGGGATTTGCACAATGTTATCCAGTGCCGAACCTGAGAACCATATTTGTATGTCATGTCAAAGTATATTTACAGCAGCAGGGTAAATTGCAATTTGAACATTTATAACATTTTTACTGTTTGAACACTTAAAAGTGATGCACTGTAAGTTACCTTGTATTTTACAAAATTTTAAACAATAAAATAATGTTGTTGTTATTGTTGTTGTCCTTCTGTGGTCTTCAATCGAAAGACTAGTTTGATGCAGCTCTTCATGCTAGTCTGTTCTGAGCAAGTCTCTTCATCTCTGCATAACTATTGCAGCCTACATCCATTTGAATCTTACCATTATAATTAAGAGTTAGTCTCTGCCTACAATTTTTGTTCCACACTTCCTTCAATTACCAGTTGCTGATTTCGTGATGCCCAAGCATGAAGCCTCTTAATGGATTCATTATTTTAGTCCGGCTGTGCCATCAGTTTCTTTTCTGCTCATTTCGATTCAGCGTCTCCTCATTAGTTATTCAGTCTACAAATCTAATCTATGGCATTCTTCTGCAACACTACATTTCAAAAGCTTCTATTCTCTTTTTGTATGAACTGTTTGTTGTTCTTTTTCACTTCTGTGAAAGGCTACACTGCACACTTATACCTTAAAGAAGGACTTTCTGACATTTGGATTTGTATTAGATACTAAAAAATCTTTCTTTTAAAGAAATAGTTTTCTTGCTGTTGCCAGTCTGCATTTTATATTGTCTCTATTTTGGCCATCATCAGTTATTTTGCTGCCCAAATAACAAAATTCATCAACTATTTTTGATGTCTCATCTCCTAGTCTTAATACCCTCAGCATTGCCTATTTTGTTGATGTTCCTCTTATAATATTATTTCATGATGGTATGTTCAACTGCTCTTCCAAGTGCTTAGCTGTCTCTGCCATCAGTTACAATATCATAGGTGAACCTCAATATTTTTGTTTTTTGTCCCTTCTCCTTGGTTTTCTTTGCTATTTGCTCAATGTATAAACTGAATAACATTGGGAATGGATTACAGTCCTACTCACTCCCTTCTAACAACTATTTTCCGTTCATGTTCTTCCGCCTGTATAACTTCAGTCTGGTTTCTTTATAAGATGTGGGTAACCTTTTTCTTCCTGTATTTTATCCTTGCTACCACCAGAATTGCAGAGCATATTTCAGTCAACATTGCTTAAAACTTCATCTACATCTACATCTACATACATACTCCGCAATCCACCATACGGTGCGTGGCGGAGGGTACCTCGTACCACAAATAGCATCTTCTCTCCCTGTTTCACTCCCAAACAGAATGAGGGAAAAATGACTGCCTATATGTCTCTGTACGAGCCCTAATCTCTCTTATCTTATCTTTGTGGTCTTTCCGTGAAATATAAGTTGGCGGCAGTAAAACTGTACTGCAGTCAGCCTCAAATGCTGGTTCTCTAAATTTCCTCAGTAGCGATTCACGAAAAGAACGCCTCCTTTCCTCCAGAGACTCCCACCCGATTTCCTGAAGCATTCCCGAAACTCCTGCATGATGATCAAACCTACCAGTAACAAATCTAGCAGCCCGCCTCTGAATTGCTTCTATGTCCTCCCTCAATCCGACCTGATAGGGATCCCAAACGCTCGAGCAGTACTCAGGAATAGGTCGTATTAGTGTTTTATAAGCGGTCTCCTTTACAGATTAACGACATCTTCCCAAAATTCTACCAATGAACCGAAGACAACTATCCACCTTCCCCACAGCTGCCATTACATGCTTGTCCCACTTCATATTGCTCTGTAATGTTACGCCCAAATATTTAATCGACGTGACTGTGTCAAACGCTACATTACTAATGGAGTATTCAAACATTATGGGATTCTTTTTCCTATTCATCTGCATTAATTTACATTTATCTATATTTAGAGTTAGCTGCCATTCTCTACACCAGTCACAAATCCTGTCCAAGTCATCTTGTATCCTCCTACAGTCACACCTTCCCGTACACCACAGCATCATCAGCAAACAGCCACACATTGCTATCCACCCTATCCAAAAGATCATTTATATAGATAGAAAACAACAGCGGACCTAGCACACTTCCCTGGGGCACTCCAGATGATACCTCACCTCTGATGAACACTCACCATTGAGGACAATGTACTGGGTTCTATTACTTAAGAAGTCTTCGAGCCACTCACATATTTGGGAACCAATCCCATATGCTCATACCTTACTTAGGAGTCTGCAGAAGGGGCACCGAGTCAAATGCTTTCCGGAAGTCAAGGAATATGGCATCCATCTGATACCCTTCATCCGTGGTTCACAAGATATTATGTGAAAAAAGGGTGAGTTGCATTTCACAGGAGCAATGCTCTCTAAAGCCGTGCTGATGCATGGACTGCAACGTCTCTGTCTCAAGGAAGTTCATTATATTTGAACTGAGAATATGTTCAAGAATACTGCAACAAATCGATGTTAAGGATATTGGGCTGTAATTTAGAGGATCCGTCCTTCTACCCTTCTTATATACAGGCATCACCTGCGCTTTTTTCCAGTTGCTTGGGACTTTACGTTGGGCAAGAGATTCGCGATAAATGCAAGCTAAGTAAGGAGCCAATGCAGTAGAGTACTCTCTGTAAAACTGAATTGGAATCCCATCTGGACCTGGCGATTTATTTATTTTCAACCCATTCAGCTGATTCACAACCCCACTATGTCCTCCATACGGGAATGTGTACGAGACTTAAACGGCAGTATGTTTGTACGATCCTCCTGCGTGAAAGATTTCTCAAATGCTTAATTTAAAATTTCAGCTTTTGTTTTGCTGTCTTCCGTTGCCAGGCCAGACTGCTCAGGGAGTGACTGGATGGAAGCCTTCAACGCACTTACCGATTTTACGTAAGACCAGAATTTCCTTGGGTTTTCAGCAAGATCTTTTGCCAAGGTATGACAGTGGTAGTGGTTGTATGCTTCATGCATCACTCTTTTTACAGCAGCACGAATCTCTACCAACTTTTGCCTGTCCTCATTCTCCCAATCTTTCTTGTACTGCGAGTGCAACTGTCTTTGCTTCCTGAGCATTCTCCGAATTGCGCTGTTAAACCACGGTGGGTCTTTTCCATCCGTAACCCACTTTCTTGGCACATACTTCTCCAATGCGTGATTTACAATGTGTTTAAAATTTGCCCATAATTCTTCCACGTCCATCGTACCGGAAGTAAATGAAGTCGATTCATTTACTAAGTGGGATGCTAACAACTGCTTATCTGCTCTTTCTATTAAGAAGACTCTCCTAACCTTCTTGACCGACTTTCTAACTTTCATAACCCTAGTCATAATGACAACATCATGATCACTAATCCCTGTCTCAACACTGACACCGTCGATGAGGTCTGGTCTGTTCATGGCTACCAGATCTAAAATATTTCCATTACGCATTGGCTGTCAATTTAGCTGCTCAAGACAGTTTTCGGATAATGTGTTCACAAGTAGTTCACACGACGGCTTGTCTGTACCACCTGTAATGAATCCATAGACATCCCAGTCTATACCAGGTAGGTTGAAGTCGCCTCCAACTAATATAGCATGATCCAGGTACTTCTGCGATACAGAGTGTAGACTCCGTTTGAATGATTCTGGAACTGTCACAGTGGAACCTGGTGGCCGGTAAAAACACCCAACAATTAACTTTATTTCTCCTAGCCCTGTTAAACGTGTCTAAATAACTTCACAGTCGCACTCTACTTCAACGTCAGTAGACACAATATTTTTGTCAACTGCAATGAAGACACCACCGCCTACGGTGTCTAATACGTCTTTCTGATACACGTTCCAATCCTCACTAAATATTTCAGAACTTCCTATCTCAGGGTTCAGCCAGTTCTCACTCCCGAGAATAATTTGCGTGCCACACGCTTCCTGGAGGGCAGTAAATTCAGGAACTTTATTCCAAACACTCTGAAAATTTACTGCTAATATCTTGATAGATGAAGTGTCTTTACACTGAGCGCGTCCTGATTTCCCTGCCTGCATGTCGACTGGTGAGTGTTCGTCAGGACACCTCGCACTACTGCCTAGCCTAAAAAAAACCCATGTGCATGCCACAAGTACTCTGCTAACCGAGTAGCCGCTCCCTTTGTGTAGTGCACACCTGACCTATCTAGGGCTGTCCGACAATTCCCCACCCAATAGCGCATGTCGAGAAATCTGCAGCCAAAACGATCACAGAGTAGACGAGGCATCTGATTGAGACCGTCCACTCGGCTCCAAACCAAAGGACCCCGATCCACTCTGGGAACGATGCTGCAAATAGAGAGCTCTGCTTGCACCCGGCATGCAAGGCCAGCGGTCTTCACCAAAACTGCCAGCCGCCTTTATGAAGTGAGGACCGCCTCAGAACCCAAGCGACAGGCATCATCGGTGGCGACGTGAGCAACTACTTGCAGACGACTGCACCCCGTATGCTCGATAGCTGCAGCCAAGGCCGGCTCCACATCGTGGATGAGGCCCCCTGGCAGACAAACGGAGTGCACGTTGAATTCCTTCCAGACCTGTACGCTATTTCCCTAAGGGGCTCCATCAACCGCCTAATGTTGGAGCTCCCAATAACCAGCAAGCATTTGCCCCTGTGTGCCTGCTTGGGCCCTGCTGAAGGAGCAGCCACTTGCCCACTGACTTTGTCTAAATGTACAGATGTTAAGGATGCAAGTTTACATTGCGTAACCCTTACAAGGGTAAAAGTTCTCTTACACATATTTGAAAAATATAGGGCCACCACTGTCTTCCGTTATATTCAATAATACACTTTCACCACCAAAATAATTTTGAGGCGACCAATTCTGAAAATCAGTGAGGTGTGTGACGTGTGTTCTATGAACCTAATTAGGTCCATACTTTCATATGAATCTTGGACTTTCAGACTTAAAGTTTTGTTTGCAGAGTGATTTTATCAGGATGTAAAATATAGAGAAAGTATTACAAATCAAAGCCAAAACTCATTTACTCTCATGACAGTTAAAAACGTGAACATTGCACACAAATTTACCAAGCAAATATTGTGATGTGGGTTTGACATATCATATACCAATCTCTTGCTGTTTATGTACAAACCAACAGAACCACTAAGAAGTGTAATAATGTTTCAGGCCAATGTATATTATCATAAAAAACACAATTAGTTACTTCAGACCTTCTTGATACAGAGAAGATGGTGATTTGATCTGTTTTTCATGAAACAGATGCAGTATGCTGGCTATAAACATACACTAGCCAATTTAATCACTCACAGCCTTACGTATGTGGACCTAATGGTCTATAGTTTTTTTTTTCAAAAGCTCCTTACTACATTGTAGCAGTAGACAGATATGGGATACAGACATCCTAATCCTCAAAACTGTATATCACTTTAGTGGGACGTATGTGTCCCATCAATCACAAAAGGGTTAACGTATCTTCTAACAAGGGAACCTCCCCATTGCACCCCCCTCAGATTTAGTTATAAGTTGGCACAGTGGATAGGCCTTGAAAAACTGAACACAGATCAATTGAGAAAACAGGAAGAAGTTGTGTGGAACTGTGAAAAAATAAGCAAAATATACAAACTGAGTAGTTCATGGGAACATATGCAACATCAAGGATGATAGGATCGCAGCAGCGCCATGGTCTCGTGGTAACGTGAGCAGCTGCGGAACGAAAGGTCCTTGGTTCAAATCTTCCATTGAGTGAAAATTTTTATTTTTTATTTTCAGTTTATGTGACAAACTCTTATGTTTTCATCACTTTTTTGGGAGTGATTATCACATCCACAAGAAAACCTAAATCGGGCAAGGTAGAAGAATCGCCAAGGGTACAAGTTAGGTGGGTCGACAACATATTCCTGTCATGTGGTGCACATGCCGTCACCAGTGTCGTATAGAATATATCAGATGTGTTTTCCTGTGGAGGAATCGGTTGACCTATGACCTTGCGATCAAATGTTTTCGGTTCCCATTGGAGAGGCACGTGCTTTCGTCTACTAATCGCACGATTTTGCGATGCGGTCGCAAAACACAGACACTAAACTTATTACAGTGAACAGAGACGTCAATGAACGAACGGACAGATAATAACTATGCAAAAATAAATAAAGTAAAATTTTCACTCCAGGGAAGACTTGAACCAAGGACCTCTCATTCTGCAGCTGCTCACGCTACCACGGGACCACGGCGCTCCTGAGCTCACATTGTGCATGATGTTGCCTATGTGGCCCATGGACTACTCAGTTTGTATATTTTGCTTATTTTTTCACAGATCCACACAACTTCTTCCTGTTTTCTCAATTGATCTGTGTTCAGTTTATCAAGGCCTATCCACTGTGCCAACTTATAACTAAATCTGAGGGGGGTGCGATGGGGAGGTTCCCTTGTAAGATGTAAATGTTGTGTGACTAGGGCCTCTCATCGGGTAGGTAGTTCGCCGGGTGCAAGTCTTTCAATATGAAACCACTTTGGCAACTTGCACGTTGATGGGGATGAAATGTTGATGATTAGGACAACACAACACCCAGTCGCTGAGCAGAGAAAATCTCCGACTCAGCCAGGAATTGAACCCGGGCCCTTAGGATTGACATTCTCTTGCGCCGACCACGCAGCTACTGGGATCAGACATCTTCTAAGATAAGTTGTAGGGTCAGTATTGCCTCACATATCCCTACATCTCTCTGGAACCCAAACTGATCTTCCTCAAGCTTGGCTTTCTTAGTTTTATAAAATATTTTGAGATGTATTATTTATATAGATTTCAGCTCTTTTTATGCCAGCTGTTAATCTCCTGTTTGTTAAAATATTGATACTATATAAAACTGTTTGGTGAAGAAATAGAGCACTTTAGACTGGGTGACTGATAAGTGATGACTGATGAGTAATGTCAATCTGTTCAGTGTTATGTTGACTGTCTAATCCTGTACATGTGATACTGTCTGTAAAGATGTAACTCTTATCATATTAAATAACAGCAGTTAATGAATGCAAGGACATTTGGAATTGTTGCCCACAGTCTTAAGACCAACATTTGAAGCTAAGACAGTGTATGACACTGTTGTTCAGGAGAATGAAATTGCTTTGATTGCGCTTTGCTATTTGCAGTTAATTAAAATGCTAAGCATTCATAATTTCTGTACTGATCTTTCATAAGCAAGTCTTAAAATATCTTGTAGGCTCATTCATAATGGCAAATGTTATTTATGCTGCATTGCAACATACCATGTAACATTCTTTTGAACAGCTGATGGGATGATGTTCTGATAAACAACATTAAGACTTATTTTCCCTTTGTGGTGGACTTGTACATAAGACCCGTCTACTACATTAATTTCGTACAAAGTTAAAATAAATGGCAATGTGTGTTAATGAGGCATGTGAACACCTACACATCAAGAGGCATTTTGGGAAGTGCCTTCTAGTACTGGACACACTGAGGTTGTGCCAAGATGAACACTTATTTAACTCATATAGGAGGCAATGCTTAAACATCAAGTTTGGTTACAAATTGAGAAAACCAGATACAGAGAGTTATACACTGTTGATCCAAGTGTGTGAAACAGAAGCCATGTCAGACAATATGTTTAAGATTGATTTATTTGCTTTGTAGACAGAAAGGAAACTGTTGATGATGAGTCATATTCAGGTCAACTGTTAACAAGCAGTATGATAGACACCACTGAGCTATTCTAGCAGCTACTGGTAAAAATTAGGTTGATGGTAGGTGAATTGCTACTTAGCAAGGGCAGTGTTGATATCACCATATAATAAAGATTTGAATAAGTGGAAGATCTGTTCTCAAGTTATGTTGCACAGTTTGAGTAACAAGTAGAAGTAAACAGGAATGCAGACTGCAGAAGATTTCACCAATACATCTGCAAATTATCATCAAGGGAGGTGAAAAGCTTCAGTATCAATTTTTACCAAATATGTCAGAAAGTTCTCATCATTTCAGCATCACATATTGATGGGCTTCTATAGACATAGCAAATCAATGTTTCAAGCACTTCCAAAAGAAGCAGTCACTGATAATTTCCAGTAGTCTTACAAATATTGATAAATATGTATTTGGTCAATGGAAATGACTTTGAAGATGCATTAAGATATTTTCTCTTCTTCTTTTTAATTTATTTACTGGGTGCCATTCTTCAAACTTCTTGGCACACCTTGTATTTCCAATAAGAGACTAGTTTAGAGACAGTTAATGACAGCACCTTAGTTGATTAAACAGTCACACATCCCAAACATTCAGCTTAAAATTGCCACAGGCAAAGGTGATCAGTTTTATCAGCCTCTATGTTCTTGTTATGTCTACACATTTTTATAAGAGGTTAGTTTGATAAATCAGTGAAACAGCTTTTTCTTGTGCATCTATGCACAAATTATGCTGAACTTCAATTACAGAATATTAAAAGCATACACAGGATTTATGAAAAGTTCAATATACAAACCGGGAGACTGTTGTCTACCAGTCGATCAGAACCACACACTAGCAGGACACTAAGTGCTCGCAGGAGTTCCCAGTTAGTCTTATGGCTGAACACAGCATGATGATCATCGAAAGTAAGCTTCCCCAGTAGCTGCTTGGCTAACTGTGATAATCTGCCACTGACATGCATCTTCTACCCGGAGTGCAGTATGCTGAAAATAAAATTATAATATCAGCTGATTACATTCATTTGTTATTCATTCATTCATTAGTTCATTCATTCATTCATTCAATCATCATGTTCCATAGACCCCATGATGAAGGAAAACCTTTGGGGATATGGAACAAGCCAAGGTATACATTAATAATCTGTTTAATCAAGGTATATATTAATAATCTGTATTCTCTATTAACAGTAAACTATCACCCTACTGCTTAGTGCTACTCATGCTCGTGCTAACTAAATTTAACCAAGTAAACTAGAAAGAAAGCTTCTATTTTGGAATAAACTGTTACCTTCTCAGTTTTACTATATAGTTGCTATTTGCCTGCTATTAATAACTCAACATTTACTAGGTTACCATCATATTTTTCAAAGAAAATATTTTCTTGCATCTGTAGATATTGACTCAAATTTACAGTAGACACCTACCTGTCACATGTATTTATAACAAACACTGCTGCTTGCCATGTAACTAACAGAACTTTACAGTCCATGAATGTAGATATTCAGATAGTTTGTAGATGGAGTGGCTAATGAGTAGTAAGTTTCAAGTGCAGATATACTGCCCAGTCACACTGTGATCATATGTCAAAAGCCTGAACAACCACCTTTTGCAGTGTGGACCACTGTGAGACATGCAGTAAGAGAGTCAGTGAGGCTCAGGAAGTACCGCCAGGGGTGTGGAGCCATGCTGACTCCATTGCTATGGCCAGCTGTGCTAGGTTTCTTGGTTGAGGGTCTGTGACATGAACTGCCTGACCAAGGTGTCCCCACATATTCTCAGTTGAGTTTCAATTTGGAAACTTTGTTGGCCAGTGGAGTACAATAAACTCGTCCTGGTGTTCTTTGAAACATGCTTGTTCACTGTGAGCAGTGTGACATGTTGCACTGTCTTGCTGGTAGGCATCAGCATTCTGAGGAAAAACAAACTGCATCTGGATGGAAATGGTATTCAAGGATAGATGCATACCCGCGTTGATACATTGTGCCTTCCAGAATGATGAGATTCTGCAGGAAATACCATGAAAACAACCCCCCAGACCATGACACTCTCTCTTCCCCTGTGGAACCTTGGCTTTCAAAAATTTCACGCCCTACACACCAACGATCACCTGTCTGTTGGAGGATAAAATCTGATCCATGTCACCCTCCTGACACACTGTATACACTGAAGAGCCAAAGGAACTGGTACACCCTCCTGACATTGTGTAGGGTCCCTGCGAGCACACAGAAGTGCCGCAAAATGGTGTGGCAGTAGCGCTGGAGGGAATTGAAACTATGAATCCTGCAGGACTGTCCATGAATCCATAAAAGTACAAGGGGGTGGAGTTTCTTTTCTGAACTGCATGTTGCAAGGCATCCCAGATATGCTCAGTAATGTTCATGTCTGGGGAGTCTGGTGGTGAGCAAATGTGTTTAAACTCACAAGAGTGTCCCTGGACATGTGGGGTGTCACATTGTCTTGCTGGAATTGTACAAGTCCGTTGGAAGGTGCAATGGACATGAATGAATGCAGGTGATCAGACAGGATACTTACATAAAACTCACCTGTCAGAGTCATATCTAGACTTATCAAGGATTCCATATCATTCCAACTGCACATGCCCCATATCATTGCAGAGCCTCTACCAGCTTGAGCAGTCCCCTGGTGACAAGCAGGATTCATGAGGTTGCCTCCATACCCCTACACATCCTCCCACTTGATGAAATTTGAAACGAGACTCGTCCAACCTGCCAACAGTCTAATGTTGATGTTGACAGGCCCATGCAATTCATAAAGCATTGTGTCATGCAGCCATCAAGGGTACATGAGTGGGTCTTTGGCTCCAAAAGCTCATATCGATGATGTTTCATTGAATAGTTCACATGCTACCACCTGTTGGTGGCCCAGCACTGAAATCTGGAGCAATTTGTGGAAGGGCTGCACTTCTGTCATGTTGAACATTGAGGCGTTGAGATCAGAAAAGGGACTTGTCATCATTTTTGGGGTGTATGAGTTATTACTGTAGTTGGTATTTTCACACGATTCCACAATGTGTTGGTTCTAAAATGGGACTTGTTCAGTTTTTTCTTCCCTGTCAAAACCAGTGTTGAAATTATGTTTCATGCAGAAAGAGAACTTGTCAGAGAGACAAGTCCCTATATTGCACAAAAGAATGTGAGGCGTGAGGGCAGCACTGTAATGGTTTGCAGTAATCAGCTGTGAGATTTCAAAACGGCTTTGGCGATGGAACCATCAGATGAGTCCCAAGACGATTTACATGAATTTAGAAGGAAGAAAAGATGCCCTCAATTGTGGAAGAAGAATGTGATTAAACAAAAGAAGGTCATGGGCATGTTGTGAAAAAATTGTACAAGGAGAAGAGGTGGGAAAATCAGAAATGATCACATTCGATTTCATGCAGAACATGCCTGTTCCCCACATACTGATAACTGATATGTTCTATTTGCGGCAGCCATGGGTATTTGTATTTGGTATTCATAGATTTTCTGATAACAAAGCTTTAATTTATATGTTGATGAAGTAACTGATAAGAAGGGTCGTAATGCAGTGGTTTCTCTCCTTATGGATTTCATAACTAAACCTGTGGCCTCTAGTGTGAAAACGTTGTATGGATTTTCAGATGCCTGCTTAGGACAGAATAGGAATCACGCAATGGTTAAATTTTGGTACACTTTAGTTCATAGTGGTAAATTTTCTAACGTTTTCCACATGTTCGCAACCCATGGGCATTCCTACAATGCCTATGATAGGGACTTTACAAGTCTGAAATTACAGAAAAGGAAACAGGACACAGTGTATACTCCCCACCTATGGTTCACAGTACTACAGAAAGCGAGGAAAAGCATGCATATTGAACTATGCACACAGGACACATTTCTTGACTATCAGAAACATCTAGATTCATTTTTTAAGAAGTCTGTAACTGTGAAAGGAGAAAAATGGTCTGTTACATGTTACAAACAATTTGAGTACACTGACCAATAAAAATTTGTCTCTGTTTCACCTAATAGCAGTGGAATGGTGAAATATGACTTTCGTCTGGTTAAGGCTGGGACAGTCCCTCATTTCCATAATGTGCCGAGAGCATACATGGACGTCATTCCACTGAAACCTGAGAAACTGAAGGATATTGCAGGCATGATTGATGTTATCTCTTTGCAGTCTCATGAGTATTTTGATAGCCTTCTAAAGCAATGCGACATTAATAAACTGACTAGTGGAGAGAACGCCAATGAATCTGGAAGTGAAGTTTGGGACAGTGACCAAGAGTGACAAATTTATGAACATATATCTCTGTCAATATAAAAGGGGTTATTTAATAAGTAAAACATGTTGAATTAACTCTCCAATGTTACATGTGTATGACCATGTTTCACTATACAACATTTCAGTACAATGACTGTTGTTTAAATCAAAAAGGGGATATGTCAGTCATTTTCTATTACCATTTTCTATTAGTTGCCTTCATCCTATGATTACAGATTGTTAGTATGACATTGCATTCTTCCTCACGAGTCTGTGGGACTAACTATAAGGTTTGGGAATAACACTATTTAGAGTTATACAGTTTTTTCAATGTATCTCAGATCATCAGTTGAGTGACATATCCCCTTTTTGATCTCAATGCCTCGGTTCTCTTCAGTCGTTGTTGGTCCTGTTCTAGCAGGATCTTTTGTCCAGCCACAGTGATGTTGGAGATTTGATGTTTTACCATATTTCTGATATTCACAGTACACTCGCAAAATGGTCATACGGGAAAATCTCCACTTCATCACTACCTTGGATATGCTGTGTTCCATCGCTCATGCACTGACTATAACACCATGTTCAAACTCAGTTAAATCTTGATAACCTCCCATTGTAGCAGCAGTAACCAATGTAACAACTGTGCCAGACGCTCGTCTTTTATGGACTGCAGTGCTGTGTTCTGCCTGTTTACATACCACTGTGTTTGAATACGCATGGTTATACCCAGTGCTTTTTTTCGAAAAAAAAGTTTGAGGGTACTCCGACATTGGATATAATGCAGCGAAAATTTACTTATAACTGAAGCATGGGATACCACCCATCTGCTTTCAGCCATGACGTCATCAACATGTCGAACTAAAAAAAAAAAAAAAAAAAAAGGGTATCAGACTCTTCATTTGACTTCATGCAAAGAAACCATTTCTTCTTTTCTGGAACCACCTGAAGATGACACAGATACTGTAGCCCAAAGCTGTGCAATGTTCATGCCTTGTTTATTTCTTTCTATGCCTAAACTTCCTACTTCTTTGCAAATTCTGCAGCCAAGTTTTTTGCTTGAAATCACGAAGGATCATGGTAGCGGGACTGTAGAGACATCTATCGGTAGCTTGGTGTTTGAGCGTACGCATATCCGTTTAGTACTACCATCGCCCACTATTAGCGGGCGACGGCACTACATGCTTGTCGAACTGACTGCCAGCGATTCAGTTGTCGAGAACGGTTGCTGCAGCTTCAAAATGCTTGAAACAGTCAATGACATTGCTTTTCCCATCAAAAACTGCACTGGTATCGTTCATATTGCAATTACCAACACGAAAAAATGAAATACAAAAATTATATCCGTGAAATAAATCTTTGGCACTCTTCCAAGTTCTCAGCATCGTAAAAGAATTACTTTGTCGACGAAAAAGTTTAGGGGTATGCATCCCCCAGCGTTCCCCCAGAAAAACAGCACTGGCTATACCAATTTCTTTGGCACTTCAGTCTATATCCTCCACTGCTCGTGCTGCCGCCTGCCATCTGTGAGTTGTTATTACACATTGACATTGAATGTAGGTGGTGGTCATATTAATGTGACAAGACTGTGTATATTTATTCTGCAGCTTTGTCTTTTGGACAAATTTTGCCCAAAAAGGTGTAATGAACACACTGAATATTACTGGAAAAGGATAGATACTTCTTTTTCAGACTGGATTCCACTGGCACTTAGTCATAAGTTGCCCCTTACCAGAAGCATTTAAACGCAAATCATGACATGTATGATGTGACTAAGTGATAAGTTATGCATGTGGGGGTTTCAATGCAAAAATGATGAAAGATCCAAGAAAAATTTTTAAACAGGACATTTTTGATATGAATGAGAAAAGACAGAGGTAATATATTATGGTTATTACTATTATTATTTAGACTGATGCAGGACCACCCACATTTTTCCAAGATTCTTTTGAGTACACTGCAGAAATTTCATTGGGAAGCCATTACACATCATCTATACGGTCCTGATCTCCCCCCAAGCAATTTCCATGTTTTTGGAGCCCTGGAGAAAAACATTTATGGCTGTCAGTTTGCTTTGGACAGAGAGGTGCATGCCTGAGTACAATCATGGTTCTACAGGCAATTGTAAACATTTCTACATAAAGGCACTAACCATCTTGTTTCACAGTTGGACAAATGTGTCAGTAGCTAAGGCAATTCCTTTTGAAATAATTAACAGTTTATGTACATTTTTCCATCTCTCTTATTTTCATTTGACTGTCCCTTATATTGACATGTGAGTTAGGGGGTGGCTCATTATCTGGAGGAGTATAAGGTGTTAAGTATATGTAGCAGCTCAGGAAGTGAAGCTCAGTACAGTAAGAAGTATAATGATCTTGTTTAAGTTAAGTATCATTTTCAGAATTTTATTTTGGTTTGCTGTTTTGTTATATTTATTGAACAGAGTTTTCATGTTGCCAGAGTCTAAGAATTGTGGGAAATGTATGTTAGTTTGCACTGTTGGGAACAGACACAACATATTTTGTGGTTTGTTTAGTGCTGAATATGGCTTGGTAAGTGAAAATGTAAAAATAGAGGGAAGTGTTAGGATAATAGTACATTTAAATGTTACCATTTTGTTTTTTCTCATAATTTTTTGTTGTTCATATAGCTCGTATAGGGTTAATCATGTCATTTACAGCACCTCAGAGGGCTATTCAGGATAAAACATTACGAATTTTAGCAGCTGAAGTAGCTTGGTTGCAAGCTGACTATGCGTAAATAAAGGCTGAAGAAAGAAACAGAGCTTCATGCAGGAGAGTTACTCTACAGTATGTGAAGGAGAAGCAGAAGACATTTTATGACTGGGTAGTTAGAAAGAAGCACAATTTGCTAGCAGTAAGGAATGACAGGATTTTGTGGAAATTAAGAAAGAAGAGGGAAGCAGAAAGTAAGGAGAGAGAAGTTGCACAGAGCAGTAATGTTGTAGAAGTTAAAGAGAGTAATCAGTTCCGAATCTGGTGAAAATACGAAGGCTGAAGTAGCTGTCATACTAGATGAAGCAAGTTGGGCTATACCAAAGTAAAGAAGTATGAAGATAACAATGTGAGTGATTCAAGTGCAGTAGTATTTATCCCATTGTGTGATAATGGGTGTTGTTTCCAGGCTGGGGAGGCTGGGGCAGATCTACAGGAAAGTACATGTGATGATGATTTTTGTGTCATGCAGAGTGGAACTACAGGCAGTAATGTTGTTGTAGATACAGAGAATTCACAGAAGCTTTTTATTGTTGCTGATTGTTTTGCAGACGTTACAAGTAGTAAAGTAATACATACAGATACATTTATTAATATCCACCTTCAGAAGTACCTACATTTTCCAAGATGGCAGAATCCTTCAAGGAATGTGAGCCTGATGATCAGAAGGTTATGGCAGTACAAACACTAGGTCACAGCGTCATGGAGTGGCAGACAGCACAGGCTGCTGATGCAGACAGTGAGCTGTTTAGAGTGCAGCCATGGTTCACTGTGCAAAACAGATGTAACTTACGTGAAGGATACTGCACAACTTGGGCTAGAGTTTTGGGTCAAGCATTATGCCAAAACTGACCTTCTGTGAAACACGGTGTAACCTAAGGGAAATTGTTCAATCAGGGGAAGCTGTTAGCACTGAAATACTATCACAAGACTCCTTTATGTTAAGGAATAATCAGTTGAACTGCATATAAACTCACTAGGGCGTAATTTGCATGATGTAATCTTGCATAACATTGGGTAGTTGCTTTGGGTTAGTGGGGTTACAGGAAAGCCTAGTACTATGAGAGGAATTCAGTCTGTGATTAGCACTACAGCAGGGAAGTAAGTAGAATTACCTTTCAGTGTATTTTTTGTGGTAGTACTGTATGTGGTTTATATGTGAACACGATTTTAGGGGTATGTTTTCTGTGAAAACATAAGGGCAACTTTGGTCATAGAATCTAAGTTTCTAATGTTGTACCAAAATGGTGAGCAAAGAAGCCATCAGATAGTTGAATAGAAATGCCAGACATAATAGATTAATGAAGTTGAACCATTTACTGTTAAGAATGATTTGGTAAGGCTAATTTGTTAAGAGAAGCAGAACTACAAGTACACTGGTCTACCTGTGGAGTACAGAATGCCGGCCGGTGGGCCCAAGTGGTTCTAGGTGCTTCAGTCTGGAACCGCGTGACCACTATGGTTGGAGGTTCGAATCCTGCCTCTGGCATGGATGTATGTAATGTCCTTAGGATAGTTAGATTTAAGTAGTTCTAAGGTCTAGGGGACTGATGACCTCAGATGTTAAGTCCCATAGTCCTTAGAGCCATTTGAACCATTTTGATAATGACAAAAAGTCCTCATAAGTCAACCAGGAGATTAAGTGAACAGGTTCATGTGAGTGAGAGAAGTTGCAGAGGTGTTTTAAGGGGACTGAAGTTATTACAACCGTACCGCATAAGTGTTGTGCAACAGCTGAAGGAGCCTGACCTGCAGAAGAGAGTGCATTTCCGTTCATAGCAGTTGAGGGAAGTTGCCAGTAGTGTCTTGGTCCCACCAAGGTTCATCATGAGTGACGAGGGGTGGTTCCATATGTCTGAGTACATAAATCGCCAGAACAACTGGTACTAGTCGACAGAAAATCCAAGCATCACAACACAGGAACTGACAAGGGTATATATGAATCTCCTGAGACGTGCTCACGTGTGCTGAAGTACGGACACTTCTGCACCTACTGTGAAGGTGAATAAACATATTCAATACATTACATTTTATTTTATGTAGCTGCGCCGTCTGGGGTGCCTTGCCATGCTTCGCGCGGCTCCCGCCCCACATCACTGTCAGTGTGAAATTGTGTGCTGAGTCTTTACATATTTATCCAGAGCTAAGATACAGGGACTGGATCTACTGTGGGAGGGAGGTACTGTAGCACTGCCACTAATTTTCAGCACTATTAAGTAAAATAGCAGCACTGTGGCTGCTTCACTAATGGGCTGCAGATGCCAGTGGATGCAGAGAAGAGCAAAACTCCATTGCATCAGATGGAGTGATATCCCCAGCCAATTTCCAAATTGTGTGCCAGGGGTCAGTGCTTGCAGTGCTGATGATGCAACAGAATTGCAGGCTGACCATGGCAGTGGCAGGCAATTTGCCACTCCTCCACTCTCTGCGCTGTTTTGGTGTCTGTGATCAGAGGCAATGCCTCCTCAGCACAACAACTGGGCACCGAACCTGCATAAATACCCACCATTTTCAATAGAGACATTCACAATCTGGCAGAACATACTAAGAATTGAGGTAAAAACCAGCTGATAGGACAACATGGTTTTGCAAGCTGCCACCTCAAGTCCCAGACTACACCACTGATGATCTGTCTACTGCTTGTAAGCACACTCCTGTGGGCTGGGAACCGTCCCACTGGTGGCCACCTCAGGCTCACTTCAGTGCAGTTGGACTTCTGTTGTGGAGGGCAGGTGTTCATAAACCCAGGGTGATGCAGCCTCCCATCTGCCTGTATATGCAGGTAAACTGACATTGCATGCCTCCACTTGCAAGGGTGGACATCACTGCTGGAAGCTGTCTTCTACTACAAGAACTGTGGTGGTCTTCCATATCTGCAGCCACTTTTGGCCCTGAATTGCCGAGTTGCACTGAGATGGTGCATGTGGTACGACAGGTATCCCACTGTGACATAGAAAGTTGAGCTGTTCCACATGTTATGATTTCAACTCCTGTTAATAACTGTCTTTTTATCTGTTTATCAGTGGTGTAGTCTGGGACTTGAGGTGGCAGCTTGCAAAACCATGTTTGTTTTTATTGTACATTATTCAAATAGTATACATGTAGAAGGTTTTTGATATTCCAAAACATAAATAAAATTGTTTAACACTTAGATTCATTATTCAGTGTAATATTTCTGATGTGCTGATTCTAATATTGCACTCAGTCTACTAGGAAACCTGTTAATTAAAAGTTATACCTAAATGAAAATTCAACTTCATTACATAATAAAAATAGCCTGGTGAGGTAGAATGTCTTTCTAGGCATGGTGACATCACTAGCTGTAAAGATTGGCTATTAAACTTTCAAGTAGCAAGGTTTTTGATATTCCAAAACATAAATAAAATTGTTTAACACTTAGATTCATTATTCAGTGTAATATTTCTGATGTGCTGATTCTAATATTGCACTCAGTCTACTAGGAAACCTGTTAATTAAAAGTTATACCTAAATGAAAATTCAACTTCATTACATAATAAAAATAGCCTGGTGAGGTAGAATGTCTTTCTAGGCATGGTGACATCACTAGCTGTAAAGATTGGCTATTAAACTTTCAAGTAGCAAGGTTTTTGATATTCCAAAACATAAATAAAATTGTTTAACACTTAGATTCATTATTCAGTGTAATATTTCTGATGTGCTGATTCTAATATTGCACTCAGTCTACTAGGAAACCTGTTAATTAAAAGTTATACCTAAATGAAAATTCAACTTCATTACATAATAAAAATAGCCTGGTGAGGTAGAATGTCTTTCTAGGCATGGTGACATCACTAGCTGTAAAGATTGGCTATTAAACTTTCAAGTAGCATATTTCAAATTCTTTGAAACTAATTAATTTACAAGATAATTAATATCCACCTTCAGAAGTAGCTACATTTTCAATTGCAGATTTTGCCTCTAAGCTCGTTAAATTCTGATGTTCACCATTATAATTTGTAGAACTAAATTTTATTCATATGATGATGTGCTTCATTAATTGATTAATTAAGATTTTTGCATAATTTACTGTAATTTTCAATCGGCTTTTGTATTTGTAAGTTGGGTATTCCTAATGCAGATGCATAAAATGTGTCCATAAACTTTTCTAATTTTTTTAAATAGTCAGACATCACCCAAAGCCATCAGTCTGCACCCAATTCCACTGGAGCTAACAAACAAATAATACCTTTGTGGTGGTTTGATTCTGGCACCGGTGCCTGCCACTTTGAATTCCTGCTGAGTGGTGCTTCCAGTGGCTGCAATGACTGAGAGGGAACTCTGGGATTGGTGGTATCCATGCTGCTGGTGGCATGTGGGCAGAACCTTCTGGATGGGGACAATGAAAATTTCTCACTGTGACAGAGACGACTGATGAAGAGTGGCTGCAGTCATTGCCCTGGTGATACATTGGACTGGTTGGAGCACATGGTCATCAACCGGAGGCTACGGGCCTTTGTTGGATAGATGGACATGAAGAATTCTATGAAGGGGACCACTGGAACTGCTGCATATTGCCATTTGCCTAATTGTGGACCTTGAGCAACCTTAAACAGCCTCATAAAAAGGGTGATGTTGGTTGAGATGACCATTTGTAACTGTTAGCCTATGTGGATTAGTGTGGCTGTTACAACTTGTAAAGAAACGTTTTTTTTTTTTTTTTTTTTTTTTTTTTTTTTTTTTTTTTTTTTTTTACTGCTCATACAACTTAATAACTTTGTTGGTTGTAATGAAGTATGTTATTTGTGTACATTGTGGTTATTGTATTGAGTCCACATGGTTTTGGATGTTCATGCTTGCCTTGACAAGGACCATATTTGTTACATTACGCTGAGTGTGGCATATCCTGTTATTCATTTGATTATTGTTGAAAAAGGTGTCATTCACATTCTGGAAGGAGGGCTGTACGTGAGTAATGTTAACATATGAGCTATCAACTCAGTGTAGTAATGGAAATGCAGGACAGTGAACTTAGTGCAAAAATTTAAATCTTTCTTGTTAATTGGTAGTGAGATTTGTGCAATTTCTGTCTGCCATGTTAGTTGATTGAATTTGTTTTTTAATGTAAAGATTATCTGTGGACCCTTTTAAAACTGTTTATTCTCACTGCAAGAAGATGAACCCAGTAGATAATTTGAAAGTTGTTTTGGTTGATTCCAAGTGTGTTTATGTCATGCTGGTTCATTAGCTGCTGTCTTAATATTAGTTGTTTGGTTATTTATTAAGGGTAAAAGGGGAATGAAGATTTAAATTCAAATTTTCCCTGCTCATTGATCTTAAAAGGTGTTATTTAAAAAAAATAGAAACATTGTATGATAAAATTGTTTTGTTGATTCTCTTGTAAGGCTAACTGGAGGTTCACCTCTTGAGTTTTCTGTTTAAATATTCTTGTTCAATAAAACTATGAAATATTGTTCATTGGAATGTGATTATGTATGCCTGTAAACCCCAGCACCATTGCTACATCACATTTTTGGTAGCAGAATGTGGTTGTGCTGGATTGTGGGTGGTGTGCATAATTGCATTCAGTAGGGTTAAAAAAGTTGTATTGCTGTTAGGAATGGCGATGCTGCCAGGAGCACAGCTGAGTTAGCACAGTGGATGAAGAAGGTAGTCAATAAGCCTGTCACCGCACTGGTCTTGCAGCCAGACAAGGTGAGTGATGTCATCACCAGCATTCAGTGTGTGTTAGCAGAGATTAGCTTGTTAGTGTCCTTTTTTGAAATTGGGGAGCCTTCATGCTTGCCGGTTAGTAGAATTAGAGTGCATGTAGTGCAATATGGTAATAGAGTTCAGAATTTGCACAATGTCATGCCCATGGATGTGCTCTGTGAACAGTTGCAGGACTCAGTTAAGGAAATAGTTGCGAGAATGCAGGGGCTAAGTAGTTGTGATAGTGATTTTTCAATAAACACCCCAATCTGCTAAAAGGAATGTAGCGAGGATGTTGAGCAGTGCTTGTACTTTTTATTAGTACTGCAGGATCATGGGGAGATATTTGGTTTAGCTGACCTGCAACTATATCAGATACTGCGTCATATGGTTTAGGGCCATTTTGTAAGCACTGGTAGGGAAGTGGTATCGAGAATCAGTCTAGAGTGGCAACTATTGAGGGAGTTAAGGATGGTTGTGATTTTAGACATCTGTCCCTTGAACAGGCAGTGGGGTTGTGCCAGTTGTGTAATGAATTTGGCAATGTATTGATGATCGTTTGGGTACAGTGAAAGGAGAGGAGAACAAACTTGAGGTTACTGACAACATCAGTATGGCACCCACCATATCATCTCTCTCCACCTCATATTAAGTATCTCAAGAAACGCTTAGACGAAATGTTGATAGAGGGGGTTGTAAGGATGTCTACATCAACCTATGCATCCCCATATTTGTGGTACTTAAGGAAAACGATGGGGTATGCCCAGTAGTGGATTATAGAGCCTTGAATAAGAAGGTAGTTCTGCAGTAAATACCATTAGTTGATCTGCTTATGGGTTTTGGCTGGTTTAAGAATGCCAAGATTTTTACAGCTCTCACACGTAATCAGGCCTATTATCGGGTTCCATTAGCGAGGCATGTCATCGACAGCTCCAAATTACTGACTGGAATCTCAACAGTGCTGTTTGGACTTTCTACCGGCGCCACAGTCCTGTCTAGAATTTTAGATAATATTTTTTATGGGTTAAAATTTAGATGTATTTATCGTTACCTTGATGACCTAGTGATCATTAGTAAGAATTTCAAACAACATCTTGAGCATATTAGAGAGGTTTTGGAGTGTTTTAAGAAGGTCGGGTTCACAGTTAAGCTTGCCAAAGCTAAGTTTCCCCATCCTGAAATTTTCTTTTTAGGACACCTAGGGGGCAAGGTAGACAAAAGTCATACCAACGGCCATCCATCATTTCATCCTCCAAAGAATACAAAAGGGGTGGTACATTATATACACATAAAAAAAAGTTTTCCATCGCCTCGGTTCCGAGACATCTGGAACCTGTATAGAAAACTGGAATAGAGATCAACATAATCATTTCCACCCTTTTTATTGCTCATGAAAACCACACATTGATTGTTGTAACACCATACAGCGAGATCTTCAGGGGTGGTGGTCCATATTGCTTTACACACCGGTACCTCTAATACACAGTAGCACATCCTCTTGCATTGATGCATGCCTGTATTTTTCGTGGGATACTATTCACAACTTCATCAAGGAACTGGTGGTCCAGATAGTCCCACTCCTCAACGGAGATTCAGGGTAGATCCCTCAGAGTGCTTGGTAGGTCATGTCATCCATAAACAGCTCTTTTTAATCTATCCCAGGCATATTCGGGGGGCTTCATGTCTGGACAACATGCTGGCCTCTCTAGTCAAGTGATGTTTTAATCCTGAAGGAAGTCATTCACAAGATGTGCATGACAGGGGCACAAATTGTCATCCATGAAGATGAATGCCTCACCAATATGCTGCTGATATGGATGCACTATTGGTCAGAGGATGGCTTTCACGTATCGTACAGCTGTTACAGCGCCTTCCATGATCACCAGCAGTGAACGTCAACCCCACATAATGCTCCCCCAAAACAGCAGGGAACCTCTACCTTACAACACTCTCTGGACAGTGTGTGTAAGGCATTCAGCCTTTCCAGGTTGCCTCCAAGCATGTCTCTGACGATTGTCTGGTTGAAGGCATATGCGACACTCATCGGCGGAGAGAACATGATACCAATCCTGAGTGGTCCATTCGGCATGTTGCTGGGTCCATCTGTACCGCGCTGCATGGTGTTGTGGTTGCAAAGATGGACCTTGCCATGGATGTCAAGAGTGAAGTTGCACATCATGCAGCCTACTGTGCACAGTTTGAGTCGTAACACAACATTCTGTGCCTGCCCAAAAAGCATTATTCAACATGGTGGCGTTGCTGTCAGGGTTCCTCTGAGCCATAATCCATAGGCCATAGGTGGTGGTCATCCACTGCTGTAGTAGCCCTTGGGCGGCCTGAGCGAGGCATGTAATCGACAGTTCCAGTCTCTCTGAATCTCATCCATGTCCGAACAACATCACTTTGGTTCACTCCGAGACGCCTGGACACTTCCCTTGCTGAGAGCCCTTCCTGGCACAAAGTAACAATGTGGATATGATCGCACTGCAGAATTGACCATCTAGACATGGTTGAACTACAGACAACATGAGCCGTGTACCTCCTTTCTGGTGGAATGACTAGAATTGATTGGCTGTCGGGGCACTTCTCATGCATGGCTGTTTACATCTTTGGGCAGGTTTAGTGACATCTCTGAACAGTCAAAGGGACTGTGTCTGTGATACTATATCCACAGTCAATGACTATCTTCAGGAGTTCTGGGAAGCGGGGTGATGCAAAATTTTTTTGATGTGTGTATTAGGATGCTAAATCTTTTTGGGAAATTCATACCTAACTTTGCCCAGTTAGCAGCTCCCTTAAATGATCTTAGGAAGAAAATTCGAGTGGAACCCATCCCAAGAAGCCACATTTGAGGTGCTGAAGACTATTTTGGTGAGCACTCTGATTTTGGCATTGCCTGACCTTGAAAACGAGTTCTTGGTGCTGGCTGATGCCTCGATGTTAGGTGTCACAGCTGTTCTTTTGCAGGAGGAGAACGAGCAGTGCCACAATATTGTGTACGCTTCACGTGTCCTCTCCTCACTAGAAATGAAGTACTCCATGTATGAGCTGGAGGCACTGGCAGTGTTATTCACATTTGAAAAATTTAGAATCTGTCTTTAACACTGTCAATTCATGTTAGAAATGGATAACCAGGCCCTTAGCTGAGTGTTGGCAAGACCGAGGCATACCAGGCGCATTGCTGGTTGGGCAGTGAGAATGTCGGTGTTCCAGTTCAAAGTAAGGCAAAGTAAGGCCCAGAGGCACAGAGAATATCATTGCAGACAGTCTGAGCAGAATGTTTTGAGATGAGCAAGATCAGCTCCTGGTTGAGGAAGTAGGTGGATCAAATGCATCAGATGGCTTAGTTCATGTAATTTGTCCAAGCTTAAGTGGTTGTCTGCTTCTCTTTAAAGACACTGACTGACTACAGGATGTTGAGCTAGAGTTACCAGAGTTGAAGGAGAGAATTAGGAAAGGTGACTCAAATAAGCCATATTATCTGAAAGGGAATGTTCTGTGTCACATGGTGCAAGGGAGTGACCATAAAATTGTCTTTCCCAAGAATTTGGTACCTTTGGTTCTTAAGTACTTTCAAGAAAGCCTGGTGGGTGATCATCTGGGCGTTTTCAAGACCAGAATGGAGATAAGGGAGCATTTTATTTGGAAGTCTATGGATAAAGAGATAAGTTTCTGGTGGCAAGTTGTAGAAGTGCACCATTAGAAAACCAGCATTGAACACCCACTCAGGGTTCTTGACATCTGATGTGGTGAATCAGCCTGTGGAGAGGATGTACATGTGGGGCCATTCCTGTGCTCACGAGGTGGGAACCACTACACGCTTGTATGCATGTGCACATTTTTGTGTTTTTGTTGGTTAATCCCGATGCATGGAATGACATCCCAGATTACTATCAGATGCCTTCAGGTGATATTTGGGACCTTTGGGCATATGTAGTGAATTAGTTATGGACAATGCTCCTAAATTTACTTCAGAGGCCTTCTGCAGTTTCTACTTTGAGAGTGGAAGTAGTCACACTGCTACAATGGCGTACTACCCTAATCCGTCATTTGCCAAGAGAGTAACCTGAAACTTGTGGGCGGCCATTATTGCCTCAATCATGCAGACCATACCCAGTGGGGCAGCTTACTGCCCCAGATGGGGTATGCTTTTAATACATGAGCCTCACAAGCAAACTCTGATGGCCATGAAGTTTGTGTTTTAGCCCAATTCTCCATTATCTAATTTGTGGGCATTGGATGACCTACTGCCAGAGAAAGTTGCCTCCACATGAATACAGGCAAACTGGAAGTGTGCCAAGAGAAATCTTGAGGTACACATGAGAGGTTAGGATGCCGCTATAATGCTGGGAGACGGCCAATCTCATTAAGGCTGGGCGACAAGATTTGGATTAAAAACTTTGTGGCAGTGAGTTGGGAGGCAGATAGGGTGGTGGAGAAACTCTTGCCCAGATTTGAGGGCCCTGTCCAGATCCTTTGCTTTGTAACACTTGTCACCTTGCTCATTAAAAACTCACAGACCTAGAGAATTATTAGGGTCTATGTTTTTCAAATTAAACCTTTTGAAGATGGTAATGCACCAGTAATAGCTAGTTTCTTTAATGTTATACTCACTGTGAAGCTTTTTAAAAAAATGCTTCATCTTATATCCTTGGTTATGAAATAACTTTAAAGTATCTTGATGGTAGTATGATGCCGCAGTGCCGTAACAATGTGACTAATACCAGTGTACGAGTTTCATCCTTCTGCATGACCTGGATGTGTGGTCTAAGGAGGGGGGAGGGTGCGATGGTTTCATTCCAGCGCCAGTAGGGTGCCACTTGAATTCCCACTGAGTGGTGCCTCCAGTGGCCACAATGGCTGAGAGGGCACTCCAGGACTGGTCACATCTGTGCTGGTGGCAGAGTGCTGGCAGAGCCTTCCAGAGGGGTATGATGAAAACTTCTCGCTACGACAAAGATGCCTGATGAAGAGTGGCTGCAGTCTATGCCCTGGCGATCCATTGGACTGGTCAGGGCACATGGTCAGTCAACCGAAGGTTTCAAGCTGTTGCTGGATTGAGTGGATATGAAAAATTTTATGTAGGCCCCCATTGGAACTGCTGCATACTGCCTGTCGTCAAGTTGTGGACTCTGACCAACGCTAAACAGCCACATAAAAAAAGGTGGTGTTGGTTGCGATGGCTGTTTGCAACTGTTAGTCTATGTGGATTTGGTGGCTTCAACAGATTGAAAAGACACATTTAGTGCTCACATGATTGGATGACTTAGTTGGTTGCAATGAAGTACGTTACTGGAGCACATTGTGGTTATTGTATAGAGTCCATGTGGTTTTGGATGCACCTGCTTATACTGACAAGAACTATATTTGCTACATTATATTGAGTATGGAATATCCTGTTATTCATTTGATTATTGTTGAGAAAGGTGGTGTTCACATTTTGGAACGACAGCTGTATATGAGTAATGTTAACATGTGAGCTATCATTTCAACGTAGTAATGGACTTGCCTATTGTGTAAGGATTACCTGTGGCCATTTCAATATTATTCATTCTGAAAAGCGGGATGGTGAACCCAATGTGTGAATTTAAATCTTTCTTATTTTCAGCCATAATGGCTATGTTTGTGGACCGTGACTGTATGGGATAATTATTTATTTCAAGTTTCCGCTACCAGAAACTTTGACTGGTAGCAGAAACTTGAAATAAATAATTAAATCTTTCTTGTTAACTGCTAGTGAGATTTTTGCAATTTCTGTCTGGCATGTTAGTTGATTGGACTTGTTTTTTATATAAAGATTATCTGTGGGCCCTTTTAAAACTGTTTATCCTAACTGCAGGAAGGTGAATCCAGTAGATAATCTGAAAGGTTGACCCCAAGTACATTTATGTCATGCTGGTTCATTAATTGCTGTCTTAATCTTCTCATTGATCTTAAAAGTGGTGTTAAAAGAAATTGTGTGATAAAATTGTTTTATCGGTTCTCTTGTATGACTAACTGGGGGTCCACCTCTTGAGTTTTCTGTTTAAATATTTGTGTGTAGCAAAAGCATGAAACTTTGTTTGTTGGAATGTCATTATGTATGCCTGTAAAATCCAGCATCACCACTCCATTGGTACGTCACAACCTATGTTGAGTCTGCTCCTGGTGTTCGCCAATATGACAGCTATGCACAGTTTGTTCACGAATATGCTTGTATCAGCATCCAAAAAAACTCAGTGATGCTGATGTTTTCTGTAACTCAAGTTAATGAATATTTTGACTGAATTGTGTTGTGGTTGGTAGGAGGCTTGAACTATCGTTGTCATTGGAATGAGTAATTGTTGAGAAAGAGGTGATTTTAATTAATGGCTGATCTAAGCAAACTGTTGTAGTGTACTCCTATCTTGTGGATTACTGGAAGAGAATACTGTCATGAACTGTAATGTTTAGTGTAAACATAAAGTATGTTCTGTGCCACACTTAATTGCTTTGTTTAGTGATGGCTTAGAGCTACCATTGATTCTTGGACAGTGTTTTATTAACTTGTGCTTCAACGACTTTATAATTTATTCAATGAACTATGCCACTGGCTCTTGTTTGTCTGTGAACTGCAATGTGATTTATGTGCTATTTATCGTATGAAGTTGAAAAACTGACAAACATCCCAACAACAGAACTTCACGGACAATAAATGTGTGGGAAGGTGAAATCAAAATTGTGGTGCTCTGTTTATTACTGAGTAAGCACCATCCAGTACTCAATAATATTATCAGCTTCAAGATGACAGACTGACATGTTACTAAAGAAGTGATGGAAAAGAGACTGCGAAAATTAGGTTGGTGAACTTACACTATGTTGGCAGTCCTGCTCCACTGCTGATGTCAAGCTGGCCACTGGTCAGCCATTGCATCAGAAACTGGCATCCATATTGCTATTGGTGCATGCCAACAGGACACAACTACTATGGAACAATGCTTTGAATGTTGTACCTTGTTTTCTAATAAAAACATGTTACTGTTAATGCTCCTGTTTTCCTGAGCCACCAGTGGTCAGCATCCTGATGTCAACCCACTGTCTCAGCTCAACTCTGCCACTGTAGAGGCCACCCACCCAAGGCCTCTATAGCTTCAAAGAAATAATGTTGATGGCACTGACAGTTTTATACCAAGTAAATTAATAAGAGATGGCATAGAGCTCTCGTGGTGCAAGGACACAGTTGGAAAAGCAACCAAAAAAGAAAGCATGCCATGTTTAAAGGGTTGCAGGATCTCCAAGATAAGATACTTGATACTTAACACAGACTTCAATACGAGATGATTATAACAGATTTCACAGAGAAATTATGCCTGGAAATCTGGCAGGAAATCCAAAGAAATTCTGATCAAATGTAAACCATATGAGGAGCAAGACACAATCAACACCATCCTTGTGTGAATAGCCTTGAATTTTATCCATTTGTGCTCAATGATTTCAGTACCAGAGATGAATGTTTCATGTTGACTGCTTAGGCAACTGGAATCATTTCTTTTCACATGCACAAAACAAAAATATCTTCCTAGTGTTCTTAACTTTGTATTGACACCCCTAGACAGCTATGCCATATGTTCTCATGACCACTGATTCTTTATTGTACATTAACCAAACCAAAAATTTCATACGTGCTTGTAAACATGAGATCTAAGCCATTACCATCATGTTTCATCTATGTGACAAAATGCTGAAGCTAATTTTCAGATAATGCATGTAAAACAGTATCACATGAATGCTGTTCCTGGTAACTGCCATATTCACTTCAGTCTCCCACTTTATAGCTAGTTTAAATCTCCCTCTAATGCTATAACATGACAAATGGATTGACTTGTGTTGTTCCAAACAGTCTTAAAAATTTTCTATGGGCTTGTTCACTCATAAACTGGTTAAAATGGATTTTCATTCAATGACTGCTACAATTCCTGTCAGATCTGTTGCCATTTGTCACTGACAAGATGTGAAACTTGTCTCAGGTTCCTGTCAGTTAGGATCTTCCTATGGCCACTGCTTTTATATCATTCTACATGGCTGTGAGTGATATATTGTTGCTTGGAGGCACATTGGATAGTCTGTGTTGAAACACCAGTATATTGAACTATTTCATTTATGGTGTGGGGTCAGCACATCCAAACAGTGTAGCTCCTTTCTACCATTTAGACATGTCTCTGGGTTGACCCATTTTACTGTCCTGATTCCACACAGCCAACTGAAACATACACACCAGTTCACTGTGTAATAAAACAGGGTCTGATGGAACCTTTTTCCCAACTAATGAAATATATGATGTCACCTAAATTCTGGACAGAGATGGTCTCATTGTCGTTTATAGAGTACATAATCCATTACTATGGATGTTTGTGAATGTTTCTAACTCTTGAGTGTAATTTTGCCATAATTATATTTTTTGTGTATGCATCGAAAAGTTCGCTTTATGCAAAGATGCACTTTGAAAATTAGTTTACAAAAGTTTAACAGAAAATCCTCTTTAAACAGAACTAATGTAGTTCTGTTTATTAATAATTATTAATAATTTTAATAGACTATTTCAACTGCAGATAAAACTTACATCACCGTTTATAATTTTGTATTTCAAATATCAACATGTAATCAATGTTGTAACATAACAGGAAGTTTCCAGTTTTAATAATTGCAAATGTTTTAACCTTTGTTGTCAACTTTTATTACTAAAAATCTTCATATAAATACATCTCCTCAAGAAACATTCTAAATTTGATGAATAATCTGAAAACAGGAATCACACTAAATTAGAGCCTCTAATGCTTTTTTGGACAACAAAAGACAGTGCTGTGTTGGGTTGCATGACTCACATATCTCTTCCAGTTGACTCGTACATTGTTCGTGCAGCCAATCCTCTTCTTTGGGTCATCAGCTACGTCGCTCTCACCATTTAATTCTTCTATGAAGACTGTATCAGGTTAAAGGGAATAATATTAACCAACTCTCTATTCTTGAAATAAATCATGTACTCATAGAATCTTTTCAGTTCAACAACAATATATTTTCAACTCTCTTCCCCAAAGTAACAATTATTCTGTACAAGCTACAGCAAGCCAACTGGTTCCAAGATAAATGTCAGAATCGACAAAACACCCATACAATTACATACATGCTGCCTCATGCAGAGCCAAGACATGAAGTAAGAGTCTCTATACAATACATGTTTCATTTGTCTCTGTAGCAATCCTTATGACACCACAAACCATGGAACAATATACAAACATTCTTTGACTTGTTGATATAAATTCCAAGGCACTGCTGGTAACCACTTGTCAGGGCTGCTCATCCGATGCAGCTGACACACAGATATGTGTGACGCCAGTAATGCTCTCTCACCCTCATCATTAAAATATCGGGTGTTTGAGATGGTGGAGAGCCAAGTGTTTCTAGAACTTACCCTGAAATTCTCGAAATACTACATGTTGACATGTCAAATAATCTAGAAGCTTTGAGAGAGCCATATCGTATCATATATTTTGTTTCCAAACACTAACTGCATCAGACCAATTTGGATTTGGATTAAGGCCTGTAAATCTGTAAATAGTCTTCACAGGTTTGCCACCAGATCACATTGTGCAAATTCCACAATATTTCCTTAGAGCAACTGTCCGACATCTTAAGGTGGTTCAACCTTTCTCATGGCTAGGTACGACTGCTGGTATCCGCACACCAGTGCCCCATTTTTAGAACGTGCACGTGAAGAATGCGCAGCCGCGGAAATAGTGCATGTGCAGTGATTTGCCCTATTCAAACTCCCTTTGCTGAAAATCACTGAGCGGCTCTCCCACGCATGCACTGTGTTTGTCAACAGTGCAGCCAGACATTACTCACCAATGGCTGTACTAGGCCAGTGTTACGATGGGCCTGTTATCGAAGAATCTTGATTTTCGCATCGTTTAATACCAGCCAATGCAGGGTTCCAGGCTGTGCTCAGTTGAAATCCCGTATCCTTGTTGATGAGATTATTGGCTGTACAGATATGAACTGCTTCCTTAATGATGCAGTCCCAGAAAGACGATGCTGGGGATAAAACTTCCGTCTTTTCATAAATCATATGATGTCCTGTATTCAGGCGGTGTTCCGCAATTGCCGACTTTTCCGGTTGATGAAGGCGTGTATGACGCTGATGTTCATCACAGCGTGCTTGTACTGTGCAGAATGTCTGGCCTATATATGCTGCCCCACACTGACAAGGCATCTTGCACACCACATTTCCTCAGTCCAAGGTCATCCTTAACTGAATCCAACAGGTTTCTCAGTTTTGCAGATGGTTGAAAAACACACTTAATTCCATGTCTCTCGAGGAAAGACACGTAATTGAGTGTATTTTTCAACCATTGTCATTTTCTTCATTTGTAGTTCACGGTTGCTATCTGAGTTTACATATTGTCATTTGGAGATGGTAAGTGGAGCCTTGGGCACTAGAAAATAGAGTGCCAAGTGGGAGAAATCTGAACATTTTTGATGTATTCTTCTGTTTGTGTTCAGTAGAGGGATGATAGCAGTGGAGGCAGGCAGAAACTTTTGACTGTGTATTGGGATAATGGCATTTTAGAGAGCATGGCAAGAAAACGGTTTTCTCATTTTAAGGAGGTTCATTTTGACATTGGCGACTTCCTAGTTTTAGGAAGTCCTTGGGGATTTGATGAAGATCATTTAAGTGCATTAATCCACAATGATCCACATCAGTATACTGAAGATTGGTAAATGTGATGAACTGTGATCATTCCACAATCATACAACATTTGCATGCTGTGGGGAAGGTTCAAAAATTAAGTTTATGGGTTTTTCATGCTCTAAACCAAAATCACAAAAATCAGTGGGTGGTGATATGTGCATCTCTGTTTGCTCATCACCAATTGTCTCATGAACAGTACTGACCATTCCTATCCTGTATCATTACTGTCTTTATGCTAACATAAGGAAAAGAAAGGAATGGTTGAGCCCAAACAAGGCAGCAACTCCCCATACAGAAACCTGTGCCCAGCCACAACAGATGATGGAACAGTGATGATGTAGTGTGCTATAAATTGCTTCCCTGAAATGTAGCCATCACTGCTGACATTTACTGTCAACAACTGAGAACTCTTGCAGACACAGTCCAAGAACAATGACCAGAAAAACTGTGTAAAGTGATGCTTCTCAATGACAATGCCCACCCGCTTTCTGCTAGACTGACAGAAAACACTGTACAGGAGTTGGGTTGGGAAGTCATTCCCCACCCACCTTATTCACCTGATCTTACCCCCTCAGATTTTCTCCTTCTCCCTCCAGCAAACAACCTTCAGAGAACTTCATTTCTGGGTGAAAACGCTCTCTGAATGTAACTCAATGAGTTCTTACCTTCAAAACCATGTGATTTCTACAGTCACATAACCAAAAAGTTACACCAAGTAAATTGTGAAGGCGAATCTATTATTGATGACTGAAGTCTCTGTTTAACAAGTTGTGACATGATCGCAGATTAAACCAGTGATCCAAGAAGTGCGTAGTAAATTTCTTTTATTTCCATCAATGATCAGAAAATTTTTGGTCCTTAGGCTACCAATTTTGGTCAGCAATGACCATCTTCAGATTTTTTTTATAACACATCCTAAAGTAATACAGCTGGCCAAAACCAGTAGTTTAAGGACCAAAGTTTTTGTGATCATTGGCGGAAATAAAGTAAATTCATTCTAAAATCTCTGTTATGTGTATCTGTTGTGTTTAGTAAGCTCATGGAAAAATGCTGCAAGCTTATGCACCAACACAATATTATATATTTTTTGGTACGTGAGACAACAGTGTGTCCTTACCCCCAGCTCCTAACAATATTAAAGGCATTCATGGCAGAGGGAAAGGAAATACTTAGGTGAAAGGAAATCCTTCCATTGGAAGTAGCAGTACAGCTAATGATGGAACAACATGGACTATTACATCTACACAAACTGTTCTTGGAAGACGGCCACAGCAGAACACCTTGAATGTAGCGCTGGCATCTAAGGGCTATGTGAAGAGGTCTGTCATGGAGGGTATGTATTACAGTGCTTGTAGGTTACTAATTGATGACAGCTTGCTTCAAAACATATAGAAGTTTATAATAGCAGAGCATGTTGAGAACTGCATGGTGATGATTGGATCATTGGCCAAGATGCAATAGCTGCCACTGTGTCATCTATGTATGAGGATAGTGAAAGGGTAATACAGTATGTAAAGGGATATGAAAATCTAGTAGTCATGGGAGACGAATGCAGTTGTAGGGAAAGAAGAAAAGGTTGCAAGAGAATATGGGCTTGGGACAAGGAATGAGACAGGAGAAAGACTGAGTTCTGTAACAAATTTCAGCTTGTAATAGTGAATACTCTACTCAAGAATCACAGGAGGAGGATACGGGTGATACGGAAAGATTTCAGTTAGATTACATCATGGTCAGACAGAGATTCTGAAATCAGATACTGGATTGTAAGGTGTACCCAGGAGTAGACATAGATCCAGATCCCAATATAGTAGTGATGAAGAGTAGGCTGAAGTTTAAGACATTAGTCAGGGAGAATCAATACACAAAGAAGTGGGGTACGGAAGTACTAAGGAAGGACAAGATATGGTTGAAGTTCTCTAAGGCTATAGGTACAGCAGTAAGGAATAGCTCAGTAAGCAGTATAGTTGAAGAGGAATGGACATCTCTAAAAATGGCCATCACAGAAGTTGGGAGGGGAAACATAGGTACAAAGAAGGTAACTGCAAAGAAACCATGGGTAACAGAAAAAATACTTCAATTGATCGATGAAAGGAGGAAGTACAAACATGTCATGGGAAACTCGGGAATAGAGAAATACAAGTTGCTGAGGAATGAAATAAATAGAAAGTGCAGGGAAGCTAGGATGAAATGGCCGCAGGAAAAATTTGAAGACATTGAAAAAGAAATTGTTGTCGGAAGGACAGATTCAGCATACAGGCCAGTCAAAACAACCTTCAATGACATTAAAAGCAAGGGTGATAACATTTAGAGTGCAACGGGAATTCCACTATTAAATGCAGAGGAGAGAGTGGATAGGTGGAAAGAATACATTGAAAGCCTCTATGAGGGGGAAGATTTGTCTGATGTGATAGAAGAAGAAACAGGAGTTGATTTAGAAGAGATAGGGGATCCAATATTAGAATCAGAATATAAAAGAGCTTTGGAGGACTTCAGGTCAAATAAGGCAGAAGGGATAGATAACATTCTATCAGTTTCTAAAATCATTGGCAGAAGTGGCAACAAAATGACTGTTCATGTTGGTGTGTAGAATGTATGAATGTGGTGACATACCATCTGACTTTCGGAAAAGCATCATCCACACATTTCCAAAGATGGTAAGAGGTGACAAGTATGAGAATTACTGCATAATCAGCTTCACAAGTTGTTTACAAGAATAATAAACAGAAAAATGGAAAAGAAAATTGAGGGTGTGCTAGATGATGATTGGTTTAGCTTTAGGAAAGGTAAAGGCACAAGAGAGGCAATTCTGATGTCATGGTTAATAATGGAAGCAAGACATTTTCATAGGATTTGTTGACCTGGAAAAAGTGTTTGACAATGTAAAATGGTGCAAGGTGTTCGAAACTCTGAGAAAAGTAGGGGTAAGTTATAGGGAGAGATGGGTCATATACAGTACGTACAACAGCCAAGAGGGAATAATAAGAGTGGATGACCATGAATGAAGTGCTCATATTGAAAAGGGTGTAAGACAAGGATGTAGCCTTTTGCCCCTACTGTTCAATCTATACATCGAGGAAGCAATGATGGAAATAAAAGAAAAGTTCAGGAGTGGAATTAAAATGCAAGGTGAAAGGATATCAATGATACAATTCGCTGATGACATTGCTATCCTGAGTGAAAGTGAAGAAGAATTACTTGATCTGCTGAATGGAATGAACAGTCTAATGAGCACAGAGTATGAATTGAGTGTAAAATGAGGAAAGATAAAGGTAATGAGAACTAGTAGAAATGACAACAGTGAGAAACTTAACATCTGGATTGATGGTCATGAAGTAGATGAAGTTAAGGAATTCTGCTTCCTAGGCAGTAAAATAACCAATGACAGATGGAGAAAGCAGGACATCGAAAGCAGACTAGCAATGGCAGAAAAGGCATTCCTGGCCAAGAGAAGTCTACTAATATTAAATATCGACCTTAATTTGAGAAAGAAATTTCTGAGAATGTATGTCTGGAGTACAGCATTGTATGGTAGTGAAACATGGACTGTGGGAAAATCAGAACAGAAGAGAATTGAAGAATTTGAGATTTGGTGCTCCAGACGAAAGTTATACATTAGGTGGACTGATTAGATAAGAAATAAGGAGGTTCTGTGCAGAATTGGAGAGGAAAGGATGAGGGAATGACTTCTATGATACCAGAGGGAGCTGTAGAGGGCAAAAACTGTAGAGGAAGACAGAGATTGGAATACATCCAGCAAATGAGCAAATGATTGAGGATTTAGTTTGCTAGTGCTACTCTGAGATGGAGAGGTTAGCACAGGAGAGGAATTCATAGTGGACGACATCAAACCAGTCAGAAGACTGATCACCCCAAAACAAAATGTCACTTATGTATTTATGAGACATATACAGAGCAAAAAACTTTCCTTTGGAGTTATTATGGTCAAATTTGTGGGGACCCAATATTTTTCCAGAACTCAATGAGCAGGAAAAAAAACCACTGGAATTTTGTAGTTTATGTGATTTGATGAAAAGAACATACATTTCCAAAAACTAAGAACATATTGCTTTGCACCTGCTATCCTGTGTGGAATCCTTTCATTGTCAGTTCCTTGCAGTGTTTCATTCCGTATGAAAATATCACTGTGGATGAGCGACTGTTTCCATGCAAGGGTAGATGCTCTTTCATTCAGTATACTGGCAATAAATCAGACAAATGGAATATACTTTGGGCTTGCAGTTGATATAAATTCCAGGTATCTGGCGAATGATTTTCCTGAGCTAAGCAAAGATGAGCAGTAACCTAGAGGTGTTCCTCTTGCAGACCATGTTGTAATATGTTTTATACAGTCCTTTGTTTCCACAGGAAGGAATATTACATGTGATAATTTTTCAGAACCAAATGTCTTGTAGAAACTTTGAATTGCTTGAGTAGAAGCATTTTAGGCACAGTGAGGAAATCTAGAAGGGAAATCTCTCAATTGGCAAAATCTGCTGTAGCACCTTTGCACATAACTATAGTTATAGTCAGGTGAAATGACTGCAACATGCTATTAGGGGAAAAAAGAACAAAAATGTGCCTTTTTGAATTCAAGGCATGACATAGTTACTATTAATGAATGACATCCTAAAAGGCTACCGGAATCAAGGGTGTACAACAGTACCAACAAGCACGGGACCGACATCATCGACCAAATGGCCATACTTTTTTTTTGTTCTGTGTATTGGATGTATTGGACTCGGCAGCTATTAATGCAGGGTGCTCTATAAGGAAGCAACAGGTGGTAAAATAAGCAGACATCAGTTTATATACAAGTTGGCAGAAGAGTTGCCTTCAGCATATAAGGCCACAAAGGTACTAAATACACTTCCTAGTACAGGACTGCAATGTAGTGACATTCACAAGGCTTGTAAAATTGGAGGATATATAGGGAAGAATAGAAGCAAGCACTTATGTATGAAGTGCAACAAGTATGTTTGTGGACTGTGCTTAGGCAACACTGAATACGCATGTGTCACGTCTTGTAATGCAGCAGGTGGCTTTGAATGCGTGAAATTAGGGTCATAAATGTTTACTGTACTATATATTGCGCTATTCAAAATTTTATTTTGATACATATTTTTGCTAGGGGAAGTTATCCATTATGTATTTTGTTATCATATGTATTTGGAGTAATTATTAGATACAAAATGTTCAGTTTACCATATAATTCTTCAGCAAAAAGTAAAACTGTTTACTGATAAACCATATAAACAAGATGAAAAATTGCTATATATCAAAATTTATTTACTATTTTAAAAAAGGTAGATAATATTGCACCCATCAGAATGACGGTTGGTCCT